>NC_081406.1:578892580-583892580 GCF_030272615.1 Cryptomeria japonica
AATCTCGGTTCATCTTTGTTTCTACTTGCCTAACCCTTCCATGCTCTAAACGGTGGCTGCCATGCTTTGTTCTGGTACCCTTCAATTTGCCAACCTCTGTAATGCCATACTGGTTGAGCTCTGCCATCTCTTCGAAACCATCATTCACGCTCCATAGCATTGTAATTCATTATTAATACAATTAATGGTTGTGCTATTGGATGACTGAGATTTGTTGTCTTTAATAATTTACTTAAGTTTTTTGAGGGTTGACTAAAGAGAACACGTCCCCTTGCAATATACCAACAACCTTTCAAAGGTATTTTTCAGTATCATCAGTCTCAAAGAGTAGAACGACATAGGAAACATAGGTGAATCCAACAGATTAAATAACAAAACTGTACATCTAATAAGTTTAGGTTTACACAATGAAGGATGAATCCATGAATGTGAAAAATACCTAGACAAGTGGACTTAACCTTGAATAAAGAATAAATCAAGTATATAATCCAAAGAGTTACATAGATACAAAGAGGGCACTTTTAGATCAGAGATAAATTAAATTTCAAAATCTACACCAAAATCACAGATTCTCCTCACATTATTTTTTATATTGTTTAATTCAGAAGTACTTGTAATTACAACTCATGCTTATCACATCTAAATTAATCTTATACCCAGTTATACACATTTTATTAGTTTAACCTATACCACACTTAAAAAACTTAGAGAATCTATTTTCTCTTACATTAATAAAACACTAAAGAAACTCATTTCCTCTGTTTTTTTACACTAGTAAAACACTATAAATGCTCATTTCCTCTATTCTTTTACATTAACAAAACACTTAAAAAATGCTTAAAGATGATATTTTTCACAATCTATGTAACAAATTTGTAAACAGTTATGGAAAAAAGTTGTGTAACTTTTTAGCATCCATGTTTTGAACCACACTCCATGATCCATCATAGAATGCAATGAAAATGATCCATAATTGCATAACCAAGTCCTTCAAAAGAAAAGAGAAACATGACCAATTAAAAAAAGGTATAGTTTTTAATTATAACCAATATTACAATACCTGCAAGGGTTTGAACATGAAACCTCCCTATCAACATGGATTGCAACATACTGTTGTGCTGCGGGGACATCCCCTATTTTTAATTATAATTACTATTACAATTATAATTACTATTACAATTATGATCAAATTATGATTCAATTAGGGTTATATTTCATTATATCAACCTTAATCCTTAAAAGTTTCTTGATGATTTTATTTCAATTTAGTGATACAATTTTAGATTGTCTCAATTTAATTATAAGAATCTTATTAATATAATGTATGGTAATTGGTTTATTATTTCTAAATTTGATGATGTAAACATTTCATTTCATCCATTTTTTGTGATCATATTCTATGATTCAACATCAAGATGAGTTGGCTAGAGAAGGGAATTTATCTAAATAACAAGATTATGTTTCAAATAATTTTAAATTTCAAAGTTGACAAATCTTTATTCACATTTTTAGGATTAATTCATTCAATTAGAAATTATGACTTCAAATATTTAATTTCTGTAGATTAATCTTTTTTTTGCTTTTTTGTCTTGCAATTTTTGTAAAATTTGAATGATATAATATAACTTACCTAACACCAATTTTAAAGATAATCATAAATTAACCCTAATCTTATCTCTAAATAAATTATAAATTTAATTATAATAATTTATTAAATAAATATTTTTTTCAAATTTAATGGATAAAAAGACATATAATATTATAATATATCTTACTATTTATAATACAAGCTCATTTTTAAAAATAAAAATAAAAATTAGAATTCAATACATATAATTTTAACCTACAATATATATATTTCTAAATTTCAATTATAATTAAAATGATATTAACTATTTCTATTTCTAAATTAGTGCAAATACTTACCAGCCTGACACTAGTTTTCAATTATTCAATAACATCTCCTCCACAAAACAACCACATGAAAACCTACCCTAAAACATGCCATTATGCCTTCAAAAATATAGCCTCGATTACACTCGTTTATTTTCCAGACATGAGGTTCTAGCTTTTAGTTAGCAAGACCCCAAAAACCCTATTTATGCTCCCAACGACCTTAACGTCCGTTTTCCCTCCCTCCATACCCGACTTTGCTCAAAAAATGTTCTGCTGCCTCTAGGTACCCAAATTTCATCCAACGTCACCAGCCAACACGCATTTCACCTGGCAAAGCGCCAGTCCAATTCATCAGCTTATATAAGCACACCATTCCTCGGAATACATGCTCAATTTATCCCGCCACAACTGCATTTTCATTGCAACCCTAGCAGATTGCAACAGAGCACAACAGATACTAGAGAGGTGTTTCTATTTTATCGTCTTTGGTTACAGTTTGTGAGAAAATGGCGCTGAGAGCAGGTAGGTTGATGTTAATGGCGGCTGCCAAAGCTCAGCAAGCTCGTGCTTCGACGGAAAAGCTTTCAACGAAAGTGCCTAAACCGAAGACGAACCCTAGCCCTACTCCTAGCCCCATCAAAAAAGAGAAAACGGGCATTATGCTTGACCGCCCCGTTTCTACTGAAATGGGAAAATTCTGCGGGGTCTCCGAGATTTCCCGTACTGAGGCTATGAAGAAAATTTGGGTATACATCAAGGAGAAAGACCTTCAGGTTATTATTTTCATTTCACATTCTCTTTTCTAGGGTTTCCTTTCTTTCCAGATTTTTTTGTTTGTATCTACCATTTCATGTTTTTATTCTGGGTTTTTTTTTCTTCTTCTTCTTTCCCTTTTTGTTGTTGCGAGGGAGCTCGTTGTTGGGAGTTTTATTTTGTATCTCTTCTCAGCGTTTCTTATTAGGTTTGAAAAACTCATTACAATCTGGTCTCGAGGGACATACACGACAACAGTTCTCGAATGCGTTTGAACCACTATATTGATATTGGTCATTATTACCTTTTACTGCAACTGTACGCGATTTGGTGTGTGCAGGTTCTTTTAAATTTTTTTTTTATGTTGAAAATAGTTTTTATTTTTTCTTCTTCAATATATTGTATGCGGCTTCACCTTTTGAAGAAGTTTTCCATTTACATTATATGGTGTTTGAAATTTTATATCTAGGTTCTTACCCGGCAAGCAATGGAAACACTAAGTAGGTGTACGAGTCTGCTTGTTTGGATGATTTTAAGGAAAATTCCATCTTCCATTTAGTCTCTAAATTGTTCATTTTGGGTACTCCCAGGTTCTTGCTTCATCAACAATCTTTGTACCACACTGGGGTTTACCAGTCCCTTTATCTTGATGCATGCACAGTCTTTTTAACTCCTCTTTTTTTTTCAACTGTTTCTATTTAATATATTTTGGTGTATTTGATATCTCTGAGGTGGATTTCCTTTAGTGGTAAGAAGCGGAGGGCGTGACAACTTAAACTCTTAAATACTATTTTATCAGAGAAAGTAATTGCAAGAAATTGATAAATATTTTTAGGTTACTTACCCAGGTTCTTATTTTTGAAATAATTTCAAATTTATCGAAAGTATTTTAGAAGTCACACCCGAGTAGAAAATTGTAGATTATATTTCCTTGGATATTTTAGGACGGGTGCTGCTCAGTTTTTGGCATAGAGGGATTGAAAGTTTAGAGCATCTGCTTAAAATATATTTAAATTTTTTGTTACCAAAAATTAGCCTGCATGTATTGTGTTTTTGTTTATGACTCTCTCTAAGCTAAGCTGTATTTTGGATGGACTCTAAGTGGCTGCATGCAATTGTGTTTTTGTTTATGACCTCTCTCCAAGCTAAGTTTTATTTTGGATGTACCTCTTAATGGCTGTAGCTCTCCCGTTATCCTTGAATTTTTCTTGAAGCATTCGACTGATGTCATTGATGCACAATACAAGAATATCATTGCGTAGAAAAATAAATCTGTTGTAGCGTTTGCCCAGATTTTCGCAAAACAGTTAATTGTTTTCTTTGCAGTTGCTGTTGAGACAATGTGGTCTATTCTCTCCATGAATCAAGTGGGGTTACAAGCGAGAGTGTGTATTTACATGTAGGGGAATGTATCTACATGTGGACAACTTTTGCTTTACATACACAAGTTGTGTCACCTGTGATTGGTTTGATGCTTTAGATTTTTATTTTTAAGTATATTTTTCCACTAAAAAGCTTTATTCAACTCGAACATTATTAAAAAATTAGGTTTCTTGGATAGAGAAGTAATTAGGAAATTTAAGTGAACGTGATTGGTTTAATTGTTTAGATTTGTATTTTTTTAATATATTTTTCTACAAAAAACTTTATTCAACTAGAACATTACCCAAAAATTAGGGTTCTTGGATAGAGAAGAAATTAAGAAATTTAAGATAAACGTGTCAATCAGTATAATAAAAGAGGACAGTTAAACTAAAATAGACACTCTTTTTTTTCGTTTTCAAATTATTCTTTCTTTTACATTCATAGTTGTAATTTCCCTTTTAAATTTTCTTCTTCCCATATGTTGCTTGAAAAATACTCAATTGGAACGATGCTCTCAAACCTGGGCACTTGGATGAAGAGAAAATAGGAATATAAGAGGACTGTGGTAAAAACTTAAATATAAAAGGATATTCAAATTACGTTAACCTTATTTCTTCATTGATCATGATACATTTTTGGTCACTTGAGGCAAAATTATTCTCTTCGTTGATTTCTTTGTGTTTATCAGCCACAGATCCATTGCTTGAACATCTTTGAACTGTACCTTAATCAGCGGTCTTGGGTCTGAACAAATGAACCTTACTCTTTTCCCTTTCATTTGTCCTACCAGGCATTGGCTCAGAATGTGAGAATGGTTCAAGCATGTGCCCTGAGGTTGCTGGATCCCTGTGGTCACTCATTAAATCATTTAGTTTTTTTGTATCCTCTGCTGCTTTTCTCTCTAGTATTAATGGCTCCTTTGATCAGAAAATCTCACCATATTACTGATTAAATTTCTCTTTAGAGTTTCAAGAAGATTCTTTTCTTATTTGACCAATGATTTTGAGGTCTACTAAGTTTTTTGACAACTGCCCCTGTATTGCCAACTTCCTTTGCACATGTGAATTCTATATCTGAAAATTTGTTTAGGGCTTTAGAATTAATACCCACATAGAATTCAAATTCCATAGCCGTCCATTTTATTTGGGAACTGGTCAGAAGACCCCAATAAATTGTCTTTTAGCAATTTGCTGTCATTGTTTTTTTCAATCATGGTTACAAGGATTAATCTGAGTAAAGTGGATTTTAAAAAGGGAACATTGCTCTGTTTCATAGTGGTACACTCTGACTGTATAATAGAATACAAATAATGACTACTCCAAGGACTGCTTGCTTTATATATTGTGTCGTCATTTTAAATCATAGCAGCCAGATGCACCTCTGCCCCTCCTTGGGTGCATGCATTTGATATGGATGCAGATACGATACGATGTGGATACACGTTGGCTACTGTATCCACGCGTGCCCAAAAACCCTTTATTTTCCAACCGCTTTGGATACTGTGGGATTTTATTTTAAAAAAAATTGAGGTAAATTTTCCTAAACTTAACACAAAAAATCTTCAATCATGCATTTTTTTAATTGTTTTTGGTATAAACAAAACCCATCAAATGAGGAAGACAAATGAAATGCTTTTCTATTTCAGTGACCAATTTTTTGGGGTTATCTTCCAATGCAACTCTACAATTTTTTACATATTTTAAATTGTTAAATCAACTTATAATTATTTATGTAGCAATTATGTGTCTATATTGCTTTTAAAGTAATGAAAATATCCTCTAATCACTTAATTTGTTAAATATATCAATATGTGCATGTGTTTTTTCATGAATGTCGTATCTAGCCATATCCATATTGGGGGTCTTTAGGGTCTTCAAAAATGGTCCTATCCATATCTATCTCCTATCTCCTTATCTATGTCCATGAAACTTTGTTTTAAATCAAAACTGAGGGTTTTTGTAATATAATATCTATATCCTTATTCGTGTCCACGAAACTTGGTGTTAATGCATTCTTCTTTGGGAGAAGTTTGAGGTGAAAGCCCTCAATCCGCCCTTTGCGAGTAGGTGTGGTGGATCCACCCTCTGCGAGTAGGCATGGTGGAGATGCATTCTTCTCTGGGAGAAGTCTGAGGTTAGAGCTCTCGTTCCACCCTCTGCGAGTAGGTATGGTGGATATGCATTCTTCTCTGGGAGCAGTTTGAGGTTAGAGTCCTCGTTCCACCGTCTGCGAGTAGGCATGGTGGTAATGCACTCTTCTTTGGGAGAAGTTTGAGGTGAAAGCCCTCTTCCACCCTCTGCGAGTAGGCATGGTGGATCCACCCTCTGCAAGTAGGCATGGTGGGTATCGTGGAAGGAATTCCATGATGTGCTTGTTCATCCTTTGGGAGTAGCTATGGTGAACGCATTATTCATGCGAGTAGGCATGGTGGGTATCATGGAAGAAATTCCATGATGTGCTTGTTCACCCTTTGGGAGTAGCTATGGTGAACGTATTATTCATGGGAGTAGCCATGGTGGTAGTCACTATGTGACTTGGTTATTCAGAAGGAATCCTCTCTAGCTAAGAGGGAGTGATGTTGTGTAGCTAGGGCAGATCCCTTCTAGGGCCAACCTAGTGCACAAGATGCCAAGTGCCCTATCGGCCTTGGCATTTGGATGAGCCTAATTTGGGGCAGGCCCTATTTGGGCGAACCACTTGTGTGTAACTTGTGATTAAGTTAAATGTAACTTGCAACTAAGGGAGACTCATATGTAACTTGTAATATATATTGGTCTGACCCTATCCTTGGCACCAAAAGTATATGGCCGACTTGAGGTCTACTAGGAGGTTTTGATTCATATATATGCAAGGTCATGATTGCATCAATAGATATGAATTTAGCAACATGAAGGACATGTAGTGTGCTCGGGGGTGACGGTAAGAGCTTATCGTCTATGGTTGGGAAGGCAACAAACCTGATGTTTGCCTGTGGTTGATGAGCACTACCATAAAATCCACAATGCAGGTAGGTAAAATAGTTTGCCCATGTTTAACTTTACTGTTGCTGCTATAAGCTTCATACCTATATCTGTTTCCTGTTCCTATCCTATTAATTTAGCTTTCTGATAAAGCTTCTTTGAGCAACAGGTATAGGATTGAGTTTCAAAAGATGCCTTAATTGAGATGGCTGAAAATGTGATGTCCCTTCTAGAACATTTCTGATTGTTGCCTTAAAACAATAATTCCAACTTAGAATAATTGTTTGAGTATCTTGAAAAAATACTAGCTAAGCATCTGTCAGTAATGAACAACTTGTGTAAAGAAACCTAAAACAAATACTATCCAAAATATTTCAGACACACATAGAATTTGCAAAATATACAAAATGAAATACAGACTAGAGAGCACAGCTGATAATTGAGACTTCAATGTCAACTGTTAAATCATAAATGCTAGAGATCAATCAAAATGATTTATTTTAGGGCAATTGCAGTCGAAAAATTGATACAAATAAATAACTCTAATATTTCTTTTCATTGAGAGTGTTGATGTCATTAACTAGTTTGTTTGAATACAGAAAACTTGCAGCCTTTGGCAATGAGTAGAATTGGAGATTTGGGTGAGGGATGAGAGGTAGGAACGAATTTATGCCTTTGTTTAAGTGTTGTTAGTGACTTAGAAGTCACCTTTTGTGTGGGTTACTTTTCTTTTCTTTGTACTTAGTTTTTTTGTTTATTATAAATATAAGTTTTGAATTTTAGTTAAAGCTTTATGTTTTTAAAAGATGCACATTTATTTACCTGTTGAGGTTTGTGTGGGTTTGACTGAGACATACCCAGGCCGAATGTGCAGGTCTGAGATGGATGCTGGTCAAACCTTTTTGGCCAGGGTTCAAAACCTGGCTACAGAGCTTCACTATGTGCCAAATATCTGAGTAGATAATGTTGCCTGAATCATAGCTTATCATAATTTCTGTGTTGTAATTGATCCTTTACAAAGATTAGCATGTTTTTGTCTTTTGATCTCAATTATTTCCTTTGCATATTCCATTTCTTATTTGAGAACGAAGTATATAAGTCAGTGTTAACTTCATGCAGCTTGACTTTAGACTTTTCTGTTGCAGTCCAATGCTTATCCATGTCAGATATGAAATTCAAATAGTGACATTTCATATTGAATTAATGTTAACTAGCTTCCAATAGTATCACAATTAAAGTCTCAGCTTGTGAGGTTGTGGTTAGGTGCAAGTGTCTTTTCTAAAATATCATGTTATCTGTTAATACAAAAGGAACCAAGTTAAATGTCAATTTGCAGATCTTTTATATGTTAAACGTTTTTACAGTTCGCTTTGTATCAATTTTCTATCACCATATCTCATTTGTTATGTCCAGGTAGTCTGGTGCTTAAGAGGTTTGATTGCACCTTAATCCTTTTAATATAAGTACTGTTTAGATACTTTTGAATTTAATAATCTCTTTTGAGTGTTTGTGCAAGTGTAAGTGATTCTAGTATGATATATTATTGCTGTTTACATTACTTTTAATAGCAGTTGCTTGTGTGAAGAGCACAGCACATTGCAAGGGTTCAAGGGGCTCCTTCAAAGGGCCATTCAAAAGGCTTGATTCAAAAGGTATGAGAAAGGGTTAGGCAATTGGTTGATAGGGTGGAAAAGACTACTATTGCTGAATTGTTTAAATCTCTTTCAAAGTTTTTAAGCTTTGGTCAAGTAAATATTCAACGAACATGGATATCAAGGTCTTGGGAGCTTTAGAAGCAAAATTTTGGATAACGATATTCTCAAATCAGCCTGAAAATCTCCGCTAATGGAAGAACTTAAAATAGTCTCTGATCCCTACTAATGGAACTCTTTGAAATTTGAGACTACTTTTGTAATTTCAATATTAACTTGTACATTTATTTGCTAACTAAATTACTGCAGGGATTTTAGCTGTAATTTTATTACTGTTGAAAATGTGGTATTAGAACTGATAATTAGGGTAGTAGAGGTTTGTAAGTCACAAAATTGGAGGCCCACACAGAAATTGTGAAATTCAATCAAACTGTTGAAAGTGTGTTTGTGTGTCGGCATATATAAAGTTAACTATTGAATTTATTGAAAATTCAGTACAAACAACAGGATTAATTCTTTAATACGATTCTGATCAAAACATTCAGTTGAACAAATTTCCATGGTAAAAATGGAAACATTTTGAGATTTCACCGCATTCATAAGTTTTATTTAATCTCAAAAGTTTGGGGATATGTAAATTTTGCTTTCAAAATGTCAAGAAATGTGTAATTCATGTTAATTATGTCATTGCTCTTGTAGTCTTGCAAATGCAAGAATTGTTGTATTATGGAAGTGATTTAGAAGTAGGTTCCTGTCAAATTGTTCTTGTTGTCAACTATCCAAAGGCTGTAGCACATAGGATTTCTGTAGGATATTATTCTTTTCCAAGTTGTACGTGAAATATAATGGTTGGTTTAGGTATGTCAAGTAGACAGATGGATTTCATGCTTAGTGGGTGCACAAAAATAACATAGCAGAAGTGATATTTACACTATTTTTGAGTTATCTCCCACTCCTCTTGATTTCCCCCTTTTGAATATGTATCTTCATTTTTGGAATTTGTTTGTCTTAATGTATGACTAATTTTCTACTTATGCATTATAAGAGCATTAATTGAAAGTTATTCCTTTGGTGGTATCTATAGAATCCTGAGAACAAGAGAGAGATTATATGTGATGAGAAGTTGAAGACTATTTTTGATGGGAAGACAACTGTCGGAATGATGGAGATAGCAAAGTTAATAAGTCCTCACTTCATCAAAGCTAAGTAATCCCCTTTTCATTTGGTAAGAACTGGGCCTTGTACAAAAGGAAATTCAACTTCATTACATTTGGGATTATTGTAAGTTGATAATTTAATACTGCGCTGACTTCTTCTACAATGTTTGTCAACAGAGACATGTAACTACACCATTGGTTTAAAGAGTGAAATTTGACAAGGAAGAAAAGCATGCATGATGGCTTCGGTAAATACTGTGCAGATGATTTTTGAAGGCAACACTTTTATTGAATACTGTGCATAGTTCAAGTTTTTGGACTATGATATTTGTGAATTTGTTTTAGATTTTCAAACTAGTTGCATCCTCTTTGCAAGTATGCATGTTCCTTGTAAACTTTGAAATCAGTTTGTTTGGAGTTCGGGCACAATTTTTAGGTGCTTGATTTTGAGATTGAAACTCTACTTTTAACCAATGCTCCATTTTCGAGATTAAGATTTCATTTTTCCTGTCAAAGAACAGAAACTTTTCTTTTTTGTTGAAGTATTAACCTTTCTTGGTTTGTTTTTAGGGGAAGTTTAAGAAGGTTTATGATTTTATCTTTTCTGTAATTTGCTTATGATGATACTTTCTCGAAGACCTTAAGTTATTCTATTCTCTAGTATATAGGCATTAGCTGGTGTTGACTTCTGAAGTTTTATGCCCTACGAAGATAAATATGGCAGGTATTGCATCTTGTATAAAAGATTTAGAATTCATCTACATGGTTTGATGGTTTATATAATAAAAAAAATAGTGTTTTTGGTTATGGATTTGGCTTTTTTTTGGGGTGCGACACTGCTGTTTTTCTATTGGAAAATGGAAGAGCATTACATTGGCAGAGGGATGCTCAAAATAATAATTATATCATTGAGTTCATTTAGCAATGTATTACAATGTGACTTTATTAATGTAAGCTTTACTATTCCAATAACCCACCCTTAAGGTTTACATTCCACACAGTAAAACATGTTGATTGAAACAAACATATGCATATGCTTTAGAAGTATTTTTTTGAAGAAATCAATATTGAATCTAGTGTAACTCAATCACTGCCTTGTAACACTTGGAAAGGTATAATTTCCCCTCGCCAAATTCTCAAATCATGGATCACTGCCTTGTAACACTTGGAAAGGTATAATTTCCCCTCGCCAAATTCTCAAATCATGGATCCTTAGAATTATTAGACAAAAATCCATTGCTCCATCAAGTTGTCTCTCCCAAACTACCTCGGCAACAATCTGTATTGAGTTCCCCATATCTCTACTTGTCTTCAAAAAGCGAACTTCACAATATATGTATGCTTTGCATTAACTATTTTTGCTCCAAACTTTTTTTATTCAAATTATCCCAAAATTCTGTTCATGGTAGGCAACTTACCTTAAAGATTACCTTACATTTGAAATTGGTTATTATAACTCTTTTTGGTCATAGGCAACACAGACGAATGTTAAGGAATTTAGATGGTAACATGCAATGAGGATAGACTTTAATAAGATCACTGCAATGAAAATGTTTTAACTCCGATGTGTGTATATATATATAACTAACTATTTATCTTCTATGATAATATCAACAGCTTGTTGGTTCGTGAAACTGCCACGGTTATTGGTTTTGGTTTCCGTTCACAACAAGTGTCGATGCTTATAAATAAAAGGATGAAGAGTCACGTCCACGTAGGGGCATGACTTTACATGGCTTATGCCACGTAGAATCATGATCCTACAGGGACATGACCTTTCATTCAATGTTGTTATATATTATTTGTTTCAATCCAAATGAAGCTATATCCTTAACACCCTCTTAATAAAAGAGGATTGAATTTCATAATTAAGTTTTAAGGAACAACATTCAAGATAGACACATTCAATTGACATGATTATTCACTTAGTAACACTTACTAGTGAAATGCTTGAAGTTTTATTAGAGTACAACTTTGATTCTAGTGACAATTGTTGTATTATGATGTCCGGCACATTTCGGGACAACAAATTAATGTAGTCAATCATGATATGATTGTTATCATCATTTTTGACATATTTCGGAACAATCATTTAATGATAACAATTCAATGATTCATCATAGCAAATTTAGTATCAAGATTTTTGGCACATTTCGGGACAGCAACTTAATGTCGTCAATATTGATAACAGATCAGGTTATTGTGAAAGTTGTCACCTTACAATAATGATCTTACACTTACATCACGTGAAAGATCGTCACCTTCCATGACATATGATTAAGATTAATGTAAAAAATTTCCATTATAATTTAGTCATACCAAGTTTATCTCTAAAGTACTCCATTTTCAACTTTGCAAGAGGTTTGGTGAATATGTCGGCATTGTGCTCTTCAGTGTTGATGTAGGTCAATTTGATGACATTCCTGTCTACCATATCTCTTATGTAATGGTATGAGATTTCTATATGCTTGGATCAATTTACAAAAAGTTTGAGATTCACAGTGGGGTTTAGGGGCTTCCCAAATAGTCCAACTAGCAATTTCTTTAACCATGTTGCTTCACGTGCTCCCATGGAGGCAGCTATATGTTCGGCTTCAGTAGAACTATGAGCAACTGTTGACTGTATTTTGCTAAACCAGGATATCATAGCCGATCAAGACTAAAGCAACACTTCGTTGTATTTTTACGATCAATGGAGCTTCCTGCCCAGTTGGAATCAAAAGACCCTTGGAGTCGTATCTCAACATTTTTATACTTCAGACCAAGTCCAATAGTGCCACACAAGGATCTCAGAATATGCTTAGCAACCATTAGGTGAATCTTCTTAAGTTCGCACATGAAATGACTTAACACATTGGTAGCGTAACAAATATCAGGGCGAGTGTTTACCAGGTACATAAGAGATCCAATAATTTGTGTATAATATGTTGGATCTGTAGGTTTTGAATCTACTGCTTCACTTTTGAGCTTATGAAGATTTGTTTCCATTGGAATGGATAGAGACTTACAATCTATCATACCAAATCTGATCAGGATATCAGTGGTGTATTTTCTTTGATTTAAGAAAATATAATTATCTTTTTGCCATACTTCTAGGCCTAGAAAATAGTGCAATAGACCTAGATCCTTCATATCGAATTCAACCACAAGATCTTGTTTGCATTTTGCAATGAGGTGATCTTCTCCTGTTATCAACAAGTCGTCAACATAGAGAACAAGTATTAACATGTCACCATCTGATATTTTGAAGTATATGTTAGAGTCTGCTTCATTTTTGGAATATCCTAGTTTGGAGAGATAACTATCTATCCTTCCGTACCATGCCCTGGGGGCTTGCTTAAGGTCGTAAAAAACTTTTTTTAGTCTACACACAGAGATTTCTATCATGTGTAGCAAAGCTTTTAGGTTGTTCTATATATATTTCTTCCTCAATAACACCATTCAAAAATGCGGTCTTCACGCCCATTTGGTGTATCTTCCACCCTTTGGAAGCTACAATGGCAATGATGGTTCTTACAGAAGTATATCGAGCAACTGGAGCAAATGTCTCTTCGTAATCAATTCCAGCCTTTTGAGAGAACCCCCTAGCAACGAATTTGGCTGTGTGTTTTTCAATACTACCATCTGGTGCATATTTGATTTTGAATAACCACTTTGATGAAACCACTGATTTGTCTTTTGGTCTAGGTACAATGTCCCAAACATCATGTTTTAAGATAGATTGGTATTCTTCAATCATTGCATCTTTCCAAGCTTGACATTTAAAGCCTCTTCAACATTTGATGGTTCAGATTTTGTAAGTTCGGTTATGAGGGCAACATAGCATGATTGACTTCTTGTTTTCTTATTCTCTTTGAAGATTTCATCGGGTTCCACATTATTTTCTTCAATCATCTTTCTTGCCCATAGTGGTCTTTTCTTCTTGTTAGGATTTTCAACATTCTCGAAATTAGGTGATTGAAGTTCATGATTTTCTATGCTATTATCTCTTTGATTTTCAATTGTAGGATTTTCATCTGATTTCGTGGTTAAATCATCTTCTGCACTTAGAGATAGTTTATAAGCAACATCTTCTTCAAATTTGACATCTCTACTGATTTCAATGGATCTTCGTCTTAGAATATAGACTCTGTATCTTTTAGTGGTTTCACTGTAGCCAACAAATATGCCTTTCTTCTCAGAGGGTTCTAGTTTGGTTCTCTTTTCTTTAGGAACGTGAATATACACGTGGCAACCAAAGATTCTTAGATGGTTTAAATCTGGTTTATTTTCTGTAAAGGCTTTTTCAGGTGTTATATTCTTTAGGATTGAATGAGGGCATCTGTTTTGAATGTACACAACTGTATTTGAGGCTTCAACCCTAAATGAGATGTAGATTTTGATCATGCATCATGGTTTTCGTAGCTTCGATGATGGTTCTGTTTTTTCTTTCTGCAACTCCATTTTGTTGAGGATTATAAGGTACAGTACACTACCTCTTAATCCCAACAAAAATGCATAATTCTTTAAAAATTTCAGAGATATATTCACCCCCATTATCTAATCTTAGAGTCTTTATTTTCTTCCCAGTTTGATTTTCCACTAGGGCCTTAAATTCTTTAAATTTCAAGAACACTTCATTTGATTCTTTGAGTTTTATGAAATAGATCCAAGTTTTCCTAGAGTAATCATCAACAAATATCACATAATACAAGAATCCCCCTAGTGATGGTAATGTCTTTGGACCACACAAATAACTGTGGACAAGTTCTAGTACAACTTTTGATTTGTGTTCATTTGAGGGAAAGGACCCTTTTGAGTTCTTCCCTAGAGCACATACTTTACAAGTTCTAACATGTTCAGATTTTAGATTGGGTAATCTTGTGGTAATTTTTCCTATAGAAGGTAGGGCACTAAATCGACGATGTCCTAATCTTCAATGCCAAATTTCATTAGAGTTTGATACTTCATGATTTAGTGCTTGTTTTTGAGTATTACATAATTTGTATAAACTACCATCTCTAGATCCTATAGGAATAGCATTCTTTATGTTAGTGTTTTTAGGCCAGAGTAGAACTTTATCTTCATGGAAGGTGACACGATATCCTTGATCAACTAGTCCTGAAATAGAGACCAAATTCCTTTTGATACCTGGTACAAAGAGAACATCTTTCAATTGTAATGTACTCCCGTTCTTAATTGAATTGAGCAAGTCCCAATTCCTTTCACTGGATAGGTAGAATTGTCTCCTATTGTAACTTCTTCAGTTGAGTGGTCTTCAAAGGTTTCAAATTGATCTCTAATACCGGTTATGTGTCGAGATGCTCCACTGTCGATTATCCACATATATTTGTTTGAGTTTAGTTCGCTTGATAAGGCTAAGAAAAATAGAGGATTCTCTACTTCCTTGACTTCAACTATGGTTGCTTGAGCTTTCTTTCTTTCTGAGCAGAACCTGTGAGTGTGTCCAAATTTATCACACTTGTAGCATTGAATCTTGGAGAAGTCTTTGTTTTTGTGATTATTTCCTCTCTTCCGTTTGAACTTCCTTTTCTTCCCTTTGTTGCTTGTGTTAGCATATAGTGCTTGAATTTCTCCCCCTTTGTTTGGACCCAATCCTCTTATGATTAGTCAAGATTCTTCTTGAGTACAATCATTCTTGAGTTGATCGAATTTTGGTAGTGTCGGACGAGCACTAATGCCTTGAATAAAGGATTCCCAACTGGATGGTAATCCCTTAAGTACTATTAGAGGTAGCTCCATATCATCTATATTATTCCCAACAGTTGACAATTGGTCTTTTAATTCCGAAATCCCCATGAAATAGGATGTGATTGTTTCTCCTTTGTTCATGTAGATATGCATTAATTGCTGTTTAAAGTGAGCAATCTGCTTGCATTATTTATTTCATATGAGTTTTGAATGGTCTTGAACATATCATAAGCTATAGTTAGTTTTGAGATGGTTGGGAGAATGTGATTTTTAACAACATCAATTATGATTTTCTTAGCCTTGTTGTTGTGTCTTTTCCAGGTTGTTTTCTTTGGCTCGTCTTCGGGCATCTTAGTATCTTTTTCTATGTATGCATCTAGTTCAAGTTTTTGAAGAATTGCTGTTATTCGAATTCTCCATGAGATGAAGTCGGATGCGCCTTCGAGTCTATCCTCTACTCTAACACTGTTCACCATGATTGATTTTCCTTTGATTCTGAGTGCACGTCTGAATTTTTTTTAGAAAAGAGGTGTCACTATTTTATTATTTCTCTACCAACGTAGCTCTGATACCATGTTAAGGAATTTAGATCAGAGATAGAGAATACAATAGTCTGGTAATATGTAGTGAGGATAGACTTTAATAAGATCACTGCAATGAATATGTTTGACCTCCGATATATATATATATATATATATATATATATATATATATATATATATATATATATATATATATATATATATATATATATATATATATATATATATATATATATATATATATATATAAAACTCAACTATTAATCTTCTATGATAATATCAACAGCTTGCTGGTTCGTGAAACTGCCACAATTATTGGTTTCAGTTCATAGCAAGTGTCGATGCCTATAAATAAAAGGATATAGAGTCATGTCCACGTAGGGGCATGACTTCTACATGGCTTATGCCACGTAGGGGCATGACTCTACGGGGACATGACCCTTCATTCAAAGTCGTTATATATTACTTGCTTCAATCCGAATGAAGCTATATCCTTAACAAGGAACACAACTGAACAACCGAGATGTGTTTAAAACAATGAAAACAACATAAAATGTTGAGCAAAGTAACTATGATGCCATAGGGGGTCTTCAAATTTGTGCTTTATGCATCCTCTCTTCATTTTGACGCCTAGTTAGCTACCAACACTACTGTTGGTCTTTATGCTTCAATGTTCATGTAATAGATCAGTCTGTGATTCACTATTTGCAGCAAGCTTTCAAATAAAATGTGTGTGGTGTGGCAAAATAAATGGGGATGTGAGGTGAACTAACATGTTGGACTTCATGTTGACATAAAATGGGAATGTAGATATTCTGTGCTGCACTCCCTTCACCATGCTGTGCTTTTGAGGCTTCATATTTTCAAGTACTGGATGTGTTTTCCATGCACATTAAACACTATTCAACCAACGCATACTTTCATTCTCCTTGGCTCTGCGCACTGCTCAAGCAATGCCCTTGTATGACTCTTCATCACTTTAGTTTGGATGCATTTAAAATCCCTTCCCCAATGCTCTGATAGCATGCTGGAAAATGGAAGACACTCAATAATAATTATTTCATTAAGTTCATTTGGAAATGTATTACAATATCGTGTTTATAAAGCTTTTCAAATATAGTTTGTTGAATTGCTATCTTACAGGAGTGTAACTAATTATTTAATAACAAAAATAAACAATGTAAATATAGGGGAAAAGATCTAGTAGTTGAGTGCGTTCCAATTCTTGTGATAGAAGTTGTTGATTTAATACCCCTATACTAGCTGATTTAGTGTCCAATTTTTGTACAACATTGTACTGATAGTTGCGACTTTAAAGTTGTTATTGCTTATGATGAGTACCAATAATTGAATGAAATATACCATTTGTTGTAAAAAGCAACCAATCATGTGATGCCACATCAGTTGCACAAGTATTGGGTCCTTTTTGCACACCTATTGGTCTCTTTTTTTTTTTTTTGCTTTTTGTAAACCATGTTGATGTGGCATCATATTTGATGATGTGGCCCTGAAACCTTAGTTATAAATAGGGGACTTGCCAAGTAAGTTGCTATAAAAAATTTGGACTGATTTGAAATTTCCACGTAAGGTTTTGAGAAGCGTGAAGTTTGGGTGCACAACTACTGGATCCTCTCCCCTAGTATATAGATAGCATTCAAGAGTTAAGGGTTTAGATTATATATTTATGTTATATTCTATTTAAGTAAATCTTTTTATCCAAAAGTAATTTGTGTAAGGTATGCCCAAGAACCACAAAATAAAATGCTGGATTTGGATGTGCAAAATTTGAGGGCTTCACAAATCCCAAAATTATTTAGAATTTTTTTTCATCTAATTGACTACTTAAGGTTCCACAATATATCTATCACGTCCTCTTGAATGTTGAGAAAGGGTTTCTCATCCATTTTCTCCACCATCATAGCCATCCAATTCTGCATGCAATGGCTCAAAATTCTGCTCAGTATGTATTTTACAAGGCTTTGTGCATTTTTATGCCCCTCCAAATTTGCTACATTTTCTTATTGCACCATAGCCTCTGAGCACGATGCAATCTTGCCATGAATAATTTTCAATAATATTTGTTAAAGGTTTAAAGATAAAACATGATTGTAAAATATATAAACTGGTATATATATGTATTAATATTTAATTATAATTATTAATGTTGATAGACATTCTTCAATGGCATAAGGGACAAAGTGTAATGGTGTGAGTGTGTTAACATTTTTTTAATATTTTTTAAAAAATTTGACAACCATTTCATAATTACAATATATAGCAAATACGTTTTGTTTAGATTTTTAGTAGACATACTATGCTGGGACAAAAGAATGTGGTGCCTACCATTCACTTAGGGAAAACTGACAAGGGTTTTGGTGCACCTTAGCTATACCAATTAATCAATTTGGTTCAATTTCAAAAATTCATTTAGATGGATTGGCTCGAGATAGAGAGGCTTTTTAAAAGCGCATGCTTTAATTTGTAGATTTTCTAAACTATGGCTGAAGCTTAGTGAATTGTATGATTAGATTTCAACAAACTGGAAGGATTTCTAGGTAATGACTATGAAGGACTGTAATGTATTAGAAGTTGTGGTGTCTGTAGTTCATTAGTGTTGATATGGGTGACTATTGTTAGTTTGTAGGGGTCACTATTTTTAGTTGGTTGTAGGTTATCTATCCAATTTGGTTAATTTATTCATTAAAAAAATATTAATTCATTAAAAAAATATATTTTATAAATTTTATAATAATGAAATAAGTTTTTTAAATATATTTATTTTAATTATTAGTAGACATTAAAAATCATTGATTTAGTTAAAAATATATTTATGAATTTGAATTTTAATAATTTTTTTAAATAATAAGGGGTTTAAATTTAAAATATAAAAATCAGATGTAAATAATTCAATTTTAAAAATTAGAAAAGAAAATTGTAGATACAATAAAGTTTAAATATAATTGAAAAAAATTATATTTTGAAACAAAACAAAATAATTTTAAGATAAATAAAATAGTTTTAATAGATATTTATTTGCATTTCTTTAGATAGATTTATTTAAGGTATCTATACTAGTTTAATATTGTAAAATAATCAAAAAATTATATTAGTAAAATAAAATCGTAGTATAATAAATTAAGAATTAATTTGTAATTATATAATTAATATATAATACGTATAGTAAGTCAATACATATTGCATATCTAATGAAGAAATAAAGGTTAAAGGATAGACTGAATATCAACTTTTATTTTCATTTTTTATTTTATACTGTTTCAAATAAACAATTATTGTGAACATCATTTCATAGTATCGTTTTTGATTAGATAAGACATTTTTGACCGAAATTATGAATTGATAGAAAATTTTGAATGCACCCCAAAATTTTGTTATTGCTTATTTTTTAATTTTTTAATTAATTTATATGATAAAAAGATTAACATTGATTTTATCACCATTTTTATCAAATTTAATGCCATATCTTTAGACGACTATATAGTTTGCTTCATTTTAGAGTTGTTAAATTGACTGTTTGGAATCTTCCTTACCATCATAACTTCCAAAATAATGATCAAATTACTTAAAACAAACATCGTTGTTTAAATAATACTATATTTATTATCCCAAACGAAGAGAACACTTTGAAAACAAGGACCATAAGCTTTTGACATGTGACGGTAAACAAATAGGTTTTCAAATGAATCAATGACATTACATAATGGATAAATCTGGTATAATTCCCATATCATTGAGGATAGGCACCACGATAAGTATGTTTTTAAAAATTGGGTAAGACTTCCTAAGTTCCAATTGGTTTAACCAATTTTTTTTTCAATGGAACATTGGTAAGTTTATAGTTATTTAGTTATTGGTCAAGGAATTCAAAACTTCTTGGGTGTGAGATAACATAAGGTGAACTTTCAAATAGAGTAATATTAGAGCATTTCATGATGTTCAATTAGTACATTTTATTGAGATTAGTGTTTCAATATCGAAGTTCATTTTGACTGAAAATCTTACATTATGAAATTTTATATAAAAATAGGAAGCTTCGTTTATGAGATTAATGAATAAAATATTTCACGTTACGTTTTTCATGTTTTCAACTTATTATTGCTTAGTTTATCTTTGAACTTATGTTACACTGTTTGATGTTCTTAATAAATTACCCTTGAAACCATACAAGATGTTTATTTTCGGAAGTCAAGTTCCGTAAAAAAACAATTGATAAAACTCCTTGTCACCTTGCAAAGAGTTTCATGTTTATAACCTAGATGTATCATTGATTCCAATGCTCTCAATATACCACAAAGCATTGTAGATTTTGAAGCCTTGACAATGTACTTATCAAAGAGTAGATAACGAGTTTGTAGACTTCTGCACTCTAGTGTTTATGATGCTTTGGTGACAAATGGATGAGGGTTATCCCTTGAAGCAAGAGTTTCTTAAGCTCCCAAAACCTCTTTTGATTTTTGATTTGCAATACCATTTCCAGTTAACATGCATTTTCTTATTTGACCCTTTCCATCATACAACAAGAAATTATGTTTAAAAAAATAAATAAAAAAATTTCATCTATTCAATGGCTCCCAAAAACTCAAGATGAAGAATAATAGATACTAGGAGAGAAAATAAATTTTTATAAGCTTGTAATCTCTTAGGAAAGGAAAGCTAAGCTTTGCCACTTTGATTTTCTTTTTCAAAATTTTAAAATATTCATTTCCACATATTTCAATGAAGTGAAAACAATAAATGAATACCTAAATATGTGTGATTTTTATTTGGTCCTCCCCATTCCAACACCCATTTATCAAACTAATTAGGAGTGGTATCTCTCCAACTCAAAACAACAAATTTTTTTAGCAAAGATGCTTGATCTGGAAGTAATACAATATTTTTCTAGTCTATTTATCACTTTCCCAAAATTATCTTTCCAAGTATTGCAAATAAAAAAAAACAAAAACAAAAAGTGTTGGGGCTATAGATAACTTTTTTAGAAGGCAAAGGGCTTTGTATGTTTGCCATTTATTTCAATCTGAACACAAGCATCATTGAAAAACCATATTACAAAATTTCTTTTTAAAATTTGAAGCTTTCATCACATGAGAACAAAAGGCCATTCAATCTTGATTTAAGATCATTTGAAGTGTAGAAGAATCACACAAATGTGATGATTTTTTCCTTTTTACTTAGTCTCAACACTTCCAACTAGACATGATTTCTTAAGATGTATTTATCTTTTACAAACCTAATTTGTGTAGGGGATATTATTTTAGAGAGAATATTTGTCTTTTTTTTTGATAGATAAATGGTCGCAAAGGGGCAACACCCATTATATTAATATAAAAGATTTTTACATGTATAGTTTTGGAAATATGTCCTGCTACCTACAACCTACTACCCCAAAGGCCTGATGCCCATTAGCTACATTTGAGAATCTAAAAAACCTACTATAGAGGCTAACTGCTACAGTATACCTGACTACCACCCTACATAATTTTACTACATTAAAAAAATTTAGGCAAATGCATGTCGATGATGCCAAAATTCAAAAACCTGAAACAAAAGGAGAGATATCCCCAAAGGATCAGACAGAACCAACATCCGTCTCCTCCAGTGCCATTTCCTAAAGTTCGCTGTCCTCCTTCTCCTGCAGATTATGCTCACTTTCCTTATCTTTCTGACAAAGAACTGCTTTCAACATCACAGGGCAGTCCATCCCACAGTCCGCGTGGACGTCCGAGTCATCCATTTCCTTCGGGAGATGATCATCATTCAGAAACCATTCTTCATAGCGACCAAAGCCCCATGCATTGTCAGGTTCAAGCTCTCCATTGTCCAGAACTCCAATGTCCTGCCTTTCGCTCAAGCCTTCCACCAGAACAAATTGCCTCATCCAAGCCTTGCTAGGCCCTGACAAAACGCCAATTGGTTTAAGCAGAAATAAAATATTCATGTCCTTCCCATCTCATTCCACAATCAGGCTCCCCTGATCAAGAGCTTGAACAACCACAAATTTATTAACCTCAACTCCCGCTCCCAACGACATGTAATTTTGTGGCTGTGGGGTATGCAAATTGGCATTGATATTATCCAGGGCAACATCAATCTCACCAAGAAAACAATGCTTGAAGATCATTTGAGTCATTTTCTTGACCTATTGCTTACCCCCATATATACCAGCAAGGTGATGAACATGGCCAGGATATTAGAGTTTACTCGGTACTTATGATAAGCTTTGATAAAATCCCCACCCAAAATTATTTTTATAGTATGTAGTATTAGCGGGTGCTTTGTGGCCATGATTGCTAGTAGACATTTGTCAGAAATTTCCCCCAAGAAGGCCATCTGTCGCTTGGTGGACTCCAACATTACACGCTTATCCATCCCTAGAAACTCTAGCACCCTATGCCCAATCACAACACTATAACTCAAATACACCAGGAAATATGCAAAAACTAAGAGTGGGGTGCTATAAATAGACCACGCTTACATTGACATGATTGCCAAGGGGATGTAAGATGTCCTAGCACTTACTAATGTTTAATGAAATCTCGTGTTAACCAACTCATATGCCATCCCACATGATGTGGAATATCAAATCCAATCTTGCCTATAGATTAAGGAAATCAATAATCTCATTGATCAAGAAGGGCGAGGGTGATGTGTCATGTGGGAATAGCAAGCGCCATTGAGGTATGATGTTAGCATGGTGCCATACAATCATGTAGTGATAGACTATGCCGCCGCTTTAGCTAGACTGTCTGCTATCCCATTCCCTTCTTGGTAGATATTGCTCATACGAAAGTCCTCCAAATCATTCAACAAAGATTTGATTGGTCGGAGCCATTGGTTGAGGATCCAACATGGATTTTCATTTTTCCTAATCTCATTTACCACATTTAGGGAGTCGCCTTCCAAATGGATTTTCTGGGCCCCACTACAGACCCCAACCTGTAGGCCACATAATGCAGCACAAAACTCTGCTAAATTGTTTGTAGAATGACCAATGTGTTCTGAAACTTCCATTAGGGAATTACTGAATTCATCATGAATAACACACCTAATGCCACTAGGGCATGGGTTGCCCAAATAAGCCTCGTTGAAATTAATCTTGACCCAACTAGGATCAGGTGTATCCCATTGAACCAGGGGTCTGGATTGAAGTGGGGGTTGGAGGAACTATTATGAAATAGAGGCAGAATAGAAAGACTTGGGAAGGTGAGTTTTAGTCTACAGTCCCAACCTGTGTATACATTTCTCTTTAATGTCTTCCCTTTTGCAGCTTCATTGATTAGAGAAATCAAAGAGGTTTCTATCTTCTGACATAGGGCCCCCGAATCTATCAACTTGTCCTAAAAAACGCGCCTGTTGCGCTCCTTCCATAATTCCCAAATTAGAAGGAATGGGAGAATTACCCATACATCCCCAAATACAACCTTCGAGGGTTTTTGTGGCCATATTTTAAACCAGTCATCAATCCTTGCTAGGAATGGGCAATAAAGGTTTAATTTTTGCATGAAATGCCACCAACACTTACACGAATATTCACATGATAACAATAGATGGTCAACAAATTCTGAATTTTTCCCACATAGAACACATCTACTGCAACCCTGCACTCCAAATTTCATGAGCCTATCACAAGTGAGTATTTT
This sequence comes from Cryptomeria japonica, assembly GCF_030272615.1. Taxonomy (NCBI): domain Eukaryota; kingdom Viridiplantae; phylum Streptophyta; class Pinopsida; order Cupressales; family Cupressaceae; genus Cryptomeria; species Cryptomeria japonica. Next base: position 578,916,255 of record NC_081406.1, read on the forward strand.
CTTTTGGATAACCAACTAGGCGAAAACCCTAGCCTTCGACAAGCAATGCTTGTTCCATAATAAATTTGATGGCCATTCTTGATTAGCTCTAGCAACTTCTTTGATTTTGTAACCCAGGCTGACCTTGTAGTTTCCATCCCTAGAGCCACACTAGCGAATGATGTCATCCTTCCCTGATGGAATGATTGAGTGACTCTTCGAGATATTTTCCAAGATGTCTTTTTGTTGCTAATCCACCTTCAAATTGTCAAGGGCCTTCCATTGCCATTTCAATATACCATCCTACAACACTGTTTCTCCAAAGTCGCAAACCTTATTTCCCCATATTCGAATTGACTCCTCCTTGATGTCATTCAGATAAGGGAATGAGATCAATATATCTCCTCCTCCCCATGAGTCATTCTAGAAGGATGCTTTTTGACCATTTCCAATTTCCTAGGAAACATAATCCCCAATGATGTCTTTGCATTTAAGAATATAGTTCCAAATGGCCAAACCTTTGGGAGGATTGAGAGTTGTCAGAATTATTTCTGGCTCAATTGTGTCCAGGTACTTGCTCCTGAGGATTCTGACCCTCTTTTTCTCGCTCCCACAACACATGGCCCATACTAGCTGGGAACCCATTGTAGAAGTTGAGAAAGCCAACTTCACAGACCCCAAAGATCACCTGCATGCAAATAACCTGTCACAGAAAGAAGAGATGGAGACAAACAAGCAAGGGTGCTCTAAAAGTTGAAAAATGTATTCATCCAAGAAAGAGATAAATTACAATGATGAATCCTTATAAAAGGATATTGTGCAACCCTAAAAGAAACCCTAATAGGTAGACATTTAATAATTAATATAATTATTAAATGTCACAAATGCAAACTAAAGTGAAATCTTAAGAGAGGAATAAAGGTAATTTAATCAACATGATTAAATTAAAACCTTTACTCTAACACCCCCCCTTAAGATGAGCAAAAGTGCAGTTACAAACATGTGCAAGAAAGAAAAGGTAACTACAATGCAAGAAAGTAAACTTGGGTCCCGGCAACAAGGCCTGATCAGGTACCCAATTACAACCAAATCTCTGTAAAGTGGAGAAATAGAGAAAACCTCATGGGAAAAACTCTACTCCAAAAAGAGATGAAAGAAATAAATGCCCTAATAACAGAAGGATAGGAGGTGGATAACATGATACCCCCCATAGACAACTTCTATCATATAAGTACATATACAATGGTCTCCATAGGAGAAAAAGAAAGAGACTAGAAGCCCCCCCCACAATGAAGAAACTCCTGTCGCACATATGGATGCCTGAGGTAGAATCCAGAAAGAGATCCTGAAGCAGCATATAATATTCCTCCCCTTGGGAAGAAATGGATCCAAAGGACGAAGATGAAGAAACCCTATGAAGAGAGAAGAATCAATTTGTCTCAAGATGTGTGCCATAATAGGATGCTGAAGAATCCCTCTGTTTGAACTGAAACAAAAGATGTCAAATCCAAATTGAACTGAAGACTCAAAAACTGCAACCTCTGAATGCACAGATGATGGTGGGCTAACAGCTGGAATATGGCTGTCAACAAAGAGGAGCTAAAAATCCTCAAAGTAATCCTCCAAGTCTGCAATATAGGACTCTACAAACAAAGACGAAATGCCTGCAAGATAAGAATCCCAAGTAGCCATGTCTGAAAGATGTATGATGTCCTGCTTAGCTGAATCAATAGGAGCCAAAGAAGAGGCAATATCAAACTGATCAGGAACAAAAGGAGATGATGTTGATACATGTATAATCTCAGTCTGAAGAGTAGGAACTGTGAGACAATCCTCTGATTCATCGGAATATGTAAGGGTGTCTAAATATTGAAGTTCCTTTAAAGTATCATGATCAAAAGGTGTGTTATCTCTCCAACCAATGGGTACAAGACAATTTGAAGCAGGATCCTTTGGGAATGGAGAAAGACTGGGGTCTCCATAGATCTCCCAAAGACGTGTCCAAAGTGACTGAGGACAATCAATGCCCGATATAGCCCACACAGTGTCAGAATCAACACTAGACAAAATAACTCCTACTATGTGATTTCTAATGATATCCCAAGCTAGTTTTCCCTCTAAAGCTGCTGGTTCAGGTATGAGATCATACAAATAAGGCAAAATATTAAGCCACCTACAGTGTGTAAGTATGCCCTTTGCCCATGACTCAAAATTACCCCGTTCTAGAAATACAACTGAAGGGTGAGTAGAAAAACCCATGATAACTCTTCAAATTAACAAATCTGAGACTAAATGACTTTAATACTGATAAAGCAGATCAAATAAAGCCATCCCACGCAAACAAATCATTTCCAAGTGATGAAACGTCCAAGTAATTGACAGATGTATGAAAACACAAAGTACTGAATAAAATGTACCTGGTGTAGATTCTAGAAAAATAAATGACAGATCTGGAAAGAGCACAAAAACCCCTTTCCAACGCCTATTCGTTTGCGAAAAACGGAGTCCGTATGCAAAAGATATGGCTCCTGGAGTGCAAAAAACTTGTTCTGACTTTGACTGGCAAAAAACACTGCAAAATGGCAAAATCAGAGAAAAAGATCCTATCAATTAGATCGGGCTCAGAACCAGCTTTCCAACGCCTATTTCCATTCGAAAATCCGAGCTAAAATACCCGAGTTATGCCCAATTTGGTAAAACAGCTCCAAAGTGACCCAAACGGCCCTGCTAGCCCTCAGGGGCTTAAAAAAAATGGCCCCTGGTCAGCTGGGCGACCAGGGGCTGGCGCAGGGGTGTGGTGGCGTTGAGGCAGCACAGTGGCGGCGCGCGGCGCGGCGGGGGTTACCGCCGGCGGTGGTGGCTGCCGGGTTGCGCACCGGCGGCGCTGGACTCCAAAGGGCTGCGCCCTTTTTAATAAAACTGGCTGCACTTTTTTTAATTAAAAAAATAGCGTTTTTGATATTTTTTGAATTTTTGCCTCGGTTTTCGTGCCCTAGGGCCGTACGGCCTTGGGGCAAATTTTTTTTGCCTTCTGGAGCAACTGTGTCCAAATCGGATGAATTTTATATGGAAATAGGGGTTTTTGGGCGCTACGAGCTCAACGGTGAGGTCCGTTTGGGCTCAAAGTGCACCGAAAAAAAAACCCCCTATTCCAAAATAAAAATAGAAGACAAACACAGATCTGATGCAACCAAAACCTGAAAGTTAGATCTAACCCTCGTAGCTCCAAATTCTTCAGAAGACGAACAGGAAGCAGCAGGTCTGGAGCTCTGATACCATGTAGAAGTTGAGAAAGCCAACTTCACAGACCCCGAAGATCACCTGCATGCAAATAACTTGTCACAGAAAGAAGAGATGGAGACAAACAAGCAAGGGTGCTCTAAAAGCTAAAAAATGTATTCATCCAAGAGAGAGATAAATTACAATGATGAATCCTTATAAAAGGATATTGTGCAACCCTAAAAGAAACCCTAATAGGTAGACATTTAATAATTAATATAATTATTAAATGTCACAAATGCAAACTAAAGTGAAATCTTAAGAGAGGAATAAAGGTAATTTAATCAACATGATTAAATTAAAACCTTTACTCTAACACCCATTTCCAGGGTCATTAAGGATAATTGATGAATCCCAGCACCCCAGATTCCTTAGTTCGACTCATTTTCTGCCATGCTATCAAGGGAAACTTATCCTGATCACCAACCCCATTCCACATAAAATTTCTCATGATTCAGACAAGGTTGTCTTCCACAATTGCAGGGATTTTTAAACATGCCATCGAGAAGACAAGGATCACAACTAGTACTAATTTGATCATTGTGAGTCTTCCAGCCAAGGAGAGCCACTGGCCTTTCCAATTATCCAATTTATCCTTACACTTTGCAATCAATGCTTCCCAATAACTAATCTTGTTTAATTCCATGAAAAGAGGGGTACTCAAAAATATTCTAGGGAAATTTGCAACCCTCAAATTTAGAATTATTGACAGAGATATTTGTAGCCTTGGCTGTGTGTTAACAAAAAAGAATTCTAACTTGTTCCAATTAATGCTCTGTCCAGATGCTTTGCAATACTCATCCAAGCATGATTTTACAACTCTAGCCTCACTTGTGCTCAAATCAAAACATGATTTTGTCATTTGCAAACTAGAGATGAGTAGTATGGTCCACTCCATTTGCAACATTCACCCCCACCCAACACCCCTCTTGATACAAGCTATGGATAGATCTTCCCAATGCCTCTACCATTATGATGAAAAGGAAAGGGGAGAGAGGATCTACCTTCCTAATCCCACGGGTGGAGGAGAAAAAACCATGGGCAGACCCATTGACTAACACATAGAACTTAGGGGTAGATAAGCAACTTTTAACCCATTTGATCCAACTGCCCCCAAAGCCAAACTTGTCCAAGACCTCAAAGAGGAAATCTCTATCCACCAGATCATATGCTTTCAGAATGTCCAATTTCAAAATCATGCAAGCATCCCTGGACTTCCTAGTGGAATGTAATGTTTCATGAGCCATGATGATGCCTTCCACAATCAACCTATCTGGAGCGAAGCCACTCTGCTCATCAGATATAATGAGGTTGAGAATCCGTTTCCACCTATTTGCAAAAATCTTAGTTACTATCTTGTATACGGTATTGTATAGTGCAATAGGCCCGAAGTCCCCCATCTCTTGGGGGTAGCTCTTTTTAGGGATGAGAGAAAGGAAGGTGTGATTGATGGCTCCCAGCATGGTCATCTTTTTTCTTGATTCTTCCACAACCTGATGAACATTTTTCCCTAAGATGTCCCAAAAAGATTGGAAAAAAACTATCGAAAAGCCATCAGGACCAGGTGCCTTATCCGGGTTAAGCTGAAATGTTTCTTTCTTCACTTCTTCCTCATCAATGCTCCTGTATAACTCTTTATTTTGGTCTTCAAATACTATCATTGGGATGGAGTCTAAAATCCTATCCCTAGCCACTCTATCCACTTGATTACCCCTATTTAGGATGGATTCAAAAAAACTTACTGCTTTAAGATTGACTTCCTCTAGGTTCTGAGCCATGCTACCGTCTGCTTTTTTGATTTGCGAGATCCTGTTCCTGTTTCTATTGGCTATTGTTGTTCTATGAAAATATTTTGTAGTTTTATCACATTCTCTGAGCCATAACTCTCTTGATTTCTGCCTCCAGTGAATTTATTCCCTTTTCAAAATCTCATTGAGCTCATCCTTAAGCAATTTTTCTTGTAGATACTCATCCTTGCTCATGCTGATGTTAATGACAACATCATTGATTCTTTCAAGTTCATCCATCACCCTCCTTTTTTTTGCAAATATATTCTTAAAGTGTTCTTGATTCCATTATTTGATCCTCATTTTAATGTACTTTAACTTTTTATTGAATTTATACAAGTGGAATTATGTCCAACATCAATCTCATTCCACTAGATTGAGACTAGATCATGTAGGTTGGGGTCTTTGCACCACATCTTTTCAAATTTGAAGGGGATGCCACCACCAGGGTGACATAAGGAGATATCCAATTGATGCGGGTAGTGGTCAGAGCCTAAGATAGGACATATAAAGGCCTCAATCAGTTGATTTTGTGATGTCTAGTCCCCATACAACAAAAATATATCCAAATCTTTCTGCAATATTGGAGAAGCCCGCCCTTCTATTTGTCTAGGTAAAGACACCATTCTTGGGGACAATATCAATAAGTGAATTGCGATCAATATAATTTTGGAAGTCTCTTTGAGTAACGCTTGGTCTTTGAATACCACCCGCCTTCTCTTGATCATTGAAGGTCGCATTAAAATCCCAAGAAATGATGCTTTTTACCCTATTACATCCATCAAGTTTGCTTGATATAAGATTCCATAACTCCCTTTTTTCTGGGGTGGCAGTGGGCCCATATATATTGTAGATAAAAAAGGATTCATTGTTACTTAACAATGTTATTTTGCATTGTTGCCAATGCTTCCCCTCATCCACTACTTCTCCTTTGACCACTAGCGGATTCCAAATGATGCCAATACCTCCCGAGGCCCCATCAACTTCCACAAATTTCCTAGTCCATTGTCTCCACACTCGCATCTGCATATCAATCTTTGATTTGTTCCGCTTTGTTTCTTTTAGCACCCAAATGTCACCTTTTGCCTCATCAATTTGACGCTTGATCAAGCGCCACTTGTTAGGGGCATTTAAGCCCCTGATATTCCAGGTCATGATCCTTATTTCTCTTGGGGAAGGGGAGCACCCTTCCCTATTAAGAGTTTGGTTTTCCCGACAACCATTGCTGCTATCTTCAATATTGTTTTGTTTGATTTGCAGCCTCTCCTATGTGCAGGCTTGATGTTAGGCTTGCTGATTTTGGAAACAGAAGCTTCAAAACCTTTCTTGCTGCAATCCCCCAATTCATCAACATCTCCTTCAACATCCTCCTCCCATTCTAAGCCAATCTCCTCATCTCCAATCTCAATATGATAAAACTCCTTAGCTTGAGCGTCTGGGGCATCCTCTCTGTCACCTAGGATAAGCTCAATGTGCATGCTTCTTTCCTACTGCAGATACTGACATCCATATTCAAATCTAGCCATGGTGGTCTCCTCTTACCTGCCCCCATTAGGAATTATATACAGTTCCTCTCCATTTGGAGTTGAAAGGGAATGCATATGTGATTCTATATCATCTTGAAGGAATTTTGACTCCTAGAGAATTTGACTGTAGTTCTGCCACATTGCATCTCACTGGTATGTCAGCATGGGCCTGGCCTAAGTCTCTCTGTTGCATACCCCGCATACGAGTTCTCTGCAAAGGAATGATAAAGATCTTAGAGACTCCCAAGTTTCCTTCAACCAACATATTACTTTGGGGCACATAAATGTCCATAGAAACTTTTATCCTCTCAGATGGTTTAGAATCAAGGGAGGGGATCTTACTCTGATCATTGACCCTGCAGTGCACCTATGGCAGCTTGAGCATTTGTGAGCATGAGTATTCCCTGGAGATTCTTGCTTTCACAACACAATATACTCTAATATGCTCCCTCGAGAAGCATTTAGGACAGATAAACATTTGGTCTTCTCTGTCAATTCTTTGTGTCCACCCCTCTCCATCGCCCACGATCCTGATCTTATCCGGCAGGCATGATAATTGATTGACGTTAACATAGATCCTTGTAAAACTTCCCCAAATCCTATCTTCTAGAATCTCATCTGCTGATATAAAGGATCCGAAGTAGTTTCCAAAACTCATTAGGGCCTCAGAATTCCAGTATTCTGATGGCAGATTGTATAGCCTCACCCAAACCGAACATTCAGTCAACTTGTAAGTCCTAGGGTTGAAGTTTGGTTGCCAGTCTATTAAATGAATACCAATGCCATCCAACATATAAGGGCTGCTGTTAAGGGTATTCCAGCTCTTATTGCCATCTAGGCATTCAACCAAAAAATAATAATTGGGAAGCGACTTGACCTTAATCCCTTCCCCCCATTGATCTCTACACCAAGTGGAAAAGTTGCCCCTACCCCAATGTCCCCCACCCCATTTGGCGAAGAAACGTCTGTTTCGAAGATCTTCCCTAATTTCATTAATTCTACAATCATTCAAAGGGATAGTCAAAATGGAGGGATCACTCACCTGATTTTGCACTTCCTTTTTCTTCTGGGAGTATTCTCCAATATCTTTGGGATCTTTCTTTTTTCCCCATACTTCGTTGGTTCGGGCAGGGATACCTACATTCTTAGATCTCCAATTATCTACTTGATTCACTTTCAGAATATCTGTTTGCCTAAACCACTCACTCCTGCCTTTCTTAAACCCCTATTTTCAGAGATGCTCAACCACACTATCGGTCAGATTGGTGCCCTGATTTCTTCGGTTCCAATGTCGGAATGACCTCTATCTTGACCATGAGGGCCCTAGTTTTTTCGGCTGCCTCTGCCACCTCTCGCTTTTCTCCCTTCTTCGGGATGCCCCTGCCTGATGCAGATTTTGGAAAAGAGGATGACATTTGTCAACCCATCTGCCCCTTTCGAAGACCCACTCAGGTTGATACACCCCTATTTGAAATCCTTCCTGTGGCGTTAGGGGATCCCAGGGTCTATCGGAAGTCGCCAATCTCCATTTCTCCTTGGCCGCCAATTCTCGTATTGTCTCCATAGGAATGCCAGCCTCAGCTTCCATCGCCCAGATGCCAGAGCCGCTTTGCCTCACTTCAAATTTAGCACCATGCTCTGCATCACCTACTCCCTTTTGCGCCTTCAGAGGATGCTGCCAATTCAAATTTTTGACAGTTTGTGCCATCCTTGCGAATAAATTTAGGCTATTATTATTGTAAAATATAGAGGATATTTGCCTTATCATCAAAATTTTAGTCAAATTTGTTTAAGAATCATTCATAAGAGTAGTAGGTATCTAATTTTAAATAAGGGCTCTATTTTCTTCCTTATAATCAATTTGGTGAGCTCCATATTGATTTCTTTTCCAAAGTAATGTTTCTCAATAGTTTTGTATATACTTTAATAAGATAAAAATAATAGATTGATGATTAGATTGATAAAACTCAATAAGCAACTCATCAACACGTAAAGATTTACCATTTTTGAATGACTTATCAACTCTATACATTTCATCCTTCGCAATATCATTCTCAAGCTTAGTAGGATCCTTATTGCATGGTTTCTTAGGGATGTTTTTCATCTAGCATTATATTGAGAAACTAATTGAAACATTTGAATGCTCATATAATATCTTCTAGATTGTTAGATAATATACCCTATGACAATAAGCTCAAACATTTCTCTTCCAAAATTTGTTATTAAAGTAGCAAAGAAATATTTAGTTCCTTCATCTTTTTCCTTGAAATAATTCATCTTAGGCTCTAATCTTTCTCCCTTTTGCAAGAACATTATGAAGGCATCTTAGCTAGGGCTTTGCCTCCATCAATTCTTTTTACAAGTGAATATTATTAGGATCTCATTCCAATTTTTGTTTTTGTTTTTGTTAAGAGCTCTCCCATTTTTCTTCTATCTAAAACTTTCTTTTCTCAATCTACCACAAAATTTCTTTATCTATAGATCAACTTATTTCAAAATTCTATGTTAGGTTTATTGAACACACTTGAAAATTGAGAGGTGGGGTGAATCAGTCTGGACCTTAAAACACTTAAATACCGATCTTAAAACTTTAAACAACAAGCATATAATCTTAGCAAAAATAATTTATGAAAGCAAGAAGCACAACAAACACATGAACACCAGATTTACATGGAAAACTGAATTAGGGAAAAACCATAGTGAGAATCAAACTCATAGTATTAATATAATCTATTACAATGTTGCCTCTAGAACTCTCTGCTCTTGAGAGGGCTTGAAAACTAAGACACACAAACTTAGGGCAAGATATAAATGACTTGCAAGGCTGAAACTCACTTTTTTAGTGCAAGATATATAAATTTGCCAAGAGACTTACAATCTTATGGCAGAGAAAGAAATAGCTGAATTTGAATGAACAAGATATATTAATCATGAAACTGACCTTGAACCATTGTGTCAAGCAATCAATATCATGACAAGTTCTTTTGATTTCAAACACAGTCTCCAAACTCTGTTACACTAAGAATATTATCACCAAAGCTCTTCACAACAGTCTTTCACACATCTCCAATACCAAATATTCTTGTAGATCTTGCACACCTTCTACAAATCAATTCACACCCATTCCATACACTCACTCACACAACCACACTCCTTTATATACAAGAGTAATAATAAAAAACCTTAACTAGGTCAGCCACAAATAGAATTTACATTATTACACAAATTTGGCTCCCTGGACTTAAAATATCAAAAGTGGTCTACTCCAAGAGATAGAGAGGACCCAAAACAATTACAATACAATATTTCCAAATTATTCCAATGAACTGCACACATTAATACATCCTCCAGGGTCAACATCAAATGAAACATGTGGATGGACAATGAAGCACACCAACCGGTCAACTCAAAAACATCTCCAATGCCTGAAACTCAATTTGGATGTACACATGCCATAGTGAGATCCATATCAACATCCAAACTCAACCACCAAAGGATATCCAAACCAATAGAGTATGTTCCAGGTAGAATGCAACATCACAGTCAACTGAAGACCAAAATAACTGACACACAAAACTTAGATAATCATAACTCCACTTGCTGATCAAGTTATCACCTAAAAACTGAACTAGACCACTACATAGATCACTGAACAAATCCTCCAAACTGCAACATAAGAATCCACATATCTGGAAGCCACCAGACATACTCCAGACCTATTCTGACATACAACCTTATTGTCATAAGCAACAACAACCAACTTTGTCAATTGAGAAGTAGAGGACCTTCAAATATGATAGTGCTATATACATAGAGAATAGACACAATAGCAAATAATCTTCACATACCAGAGGAATGCAAGACATTCTTCCACTGAGATATTAAATATTGTTTCTTGCATTTTGGGACTCCTAGTGTACCATCCTTCCGAAAATATACCAACATTTGCACCAGATAATAAAATAGTACCAAAACACATAAATAGTGTTTCTTGCATATTGAAACTTTCACTACATCATCATTACTTCATTATCATACTAGAACCAATAAGTACTCTTTCCTGCGTATTGGAACTTCCAATACATCATCCTTACTTCATCATCACACTAGAACCCATAAGTACTCTTTCTTGCATATTGGAACTTCCACTATATCATTCTTACTTCAATATCTATGATAACTTAAGACAGGTTGACATCAATGACAACACAACACAACAACTCAATGTTCCAACAAGGTTAGTGAAAGTCCAAGAAGTTTTGGGTTTATAATTGGGAAAAACTTGGGGCAAAACATTGTTGGATGAAATAGATATCTATTTCATAAAAAAAATGAACATTCTTAAAAAAAAAAGATATTAGGTTTAAAGTTCTAACTCTAAGGGGGTTAATCCATTATAAATAGGTGTTCATTGGGGAACACATATTTGTTACAATTAGATATGCAAACCACATGGATATTTATTTTGAAAAATATTTACTTTTGTTTCTACACTATTTTTTGGTAGCACAACAACAAGACAACTTTGTACAAACAAATATCTAGGTTTGGTGACCCCTACACAACTTGATCTTCATATCGTCCCTCCACAATTACAATCCATGGCTTCTTAATCTATGATGATGTATATTCATGCATTTAAATTTATTTGAGGTTTCTTTTTTATGTTTTAGGGTTAAAAATAAGGTCTTAGGATTATGATTTAGGGTTAAATTTAGGTTTAGGGATTACAATTTAGGGTTTAAACTAAAGTTTAGGGTTTTTAGTAAAATTAGGGTAAATTTATGCATTGATAATTAATTTATATTAGGGTAAATAAAGTATTTAAGATAGGTTTTCAAAACCATTTTTTTAAAAATTTAATTTTATTGATTGTTATTCTTTTGGATTTGACCATGCAGATTTTTGCATTGCCAGAAGAATAATAACAATCAAATCATTATGGACTGTGGAAGCTTCATGATTGTTTTGTAATTATAATTGAGATGGATCACATAAATTTATATATCTATATATTGGATGAACTTGAGCTTGATCAAGGTCAATGCCCACCTCAAACTAATGAACGAAGGTTGATAACAAAGATAACTAAAAACCTAACCACATTGCAAGCCAAAACATATCTATTTTGTATTGATCCTTGTATTATCCTCCATCTATGTTAGTATACCACTTCTATTTAAGTGGTGATATATTTAGCCAAACTATATATATTATTTGGATATATTTAATTATTGGAGGGAGAAGAGAGGCAATTTTATTTAATGATTTGTTATACAAATAAAAAAATGATTTAGATATTATAAAGTGAATATTAGCATTGTTGATAGAAAAACCTTGACTGGAGATTAAGGTTCAATATTTTCTTGTGTAGTAAAGCTTGGTGTAATGCAATTAAAATGGAGAACTTATATATGCACTAAGCTTAAACTAAATTGAAATAAATTACATTCATATATATATATAACATCATATATTCATATACTTTTATAGCTTACACGTCTTATAATATTTTCATCATGCTTCACCCACCCACCCACACACACACACACACACAAATATGTGTGTGTATACATTATATGTACACATAAAAACATATATGTATATGTATACACATGTGTATACACAGATACATATACATATACATATATACACACACACATATATATATACATACATACATATATATATATACATATATATATATATATGTATATGTATATATATACATATATATATGTATACATACATATATATATATATACATATATATATGTACATATATATATGTATATATATACATATATATGTATATATATACATATATATGTATATATATACATATGTATGTATACATATATATGTATATATATACATATATATGTATATATATACATATATATGTATATATATATACATATATATATACATATATATGTATATATATATGTATATATATATACATATATATGTATATATATATACATATATATGTATATATATATATATGTATATATATATATATGTATATATATATATATGTATATATATATATGTATATATATATATATATGTATATATATATATATATATATATGTATATGTATATATATATATATATATGTATATATATATATATATATATATATATATATATATATATATATATATATATATATATATATATATGAGAAATATGCCCCCTTGAGAGATGGGCCGAAAAAATTCAAAACATCGGACAATCACTCAAAAAAGAGAAAGAAGTTGGGGGGAGGTAGAATAGAATAATCACACACACAAATATGTGTGTGTATACATTATATGTACACATAAAAACATATATGTATATGTATACACATATACATATACATATACATATGTATATATATATATATATATGTATATATACATATATAAACACACACACACACACATATAGGTATGAGAAATATGCCCCCTTGAGAGATGGGCCGAAAAAATTCAAAACATCGGACAATCTCTCAAAAAAGAGAAAGAAGTTGGGGGGAGGTAGAATAGAATAATTTAAAAAGAATGGGAGAAAATGGAGTTAAGACAGAGAAATGAGAGGCGTATGAAGTTCACAAGGACCATGACAATGAGCGGGGTGAATTAGGGTTATGGCTAGGGGGGTATATTTGGAGGGGAAGGGGTAAAACTGTCTCATTTGCACCTATCTCTGTGACAATTTGGAGCTCTAATAGTGACCTTTAGCGAAGGAGTGAGCAACATTCATCATGGTCGTGCCTATGGAAGATCATCGGCTAGAGCAGATTCATCGATACTAATAGCCAGAGGACTACGAACTAGCGGTACGCAAATCTTGAATTTTACTTTTTATGCATTTTTCTCATGTTTTTTCAAGTGTCAAAGTCCAAGTAAGACAATAGCGCTAAACCTATGTGTTAGTGCTTTTGTCGCCCAAAGTAGCGCTATTGTGCCGCAATGGCGCTATTGCATAGTTGTTTTAGCTCGTTTGTGTGTTTTAGCACTGTTGTGTCATAGTGATAGTGCTTTTGTTGTTTAGCGTTGTGGTATCATAGTAATAGCGCTATCATCAATAGAGTAGTGCAATTGTGATAAAATGCCCCAGTATTAGATAAAATATCTCTTGATGCCTGTGTTGATTGATTGAGTGGTTGTTTAAGTGAATCATAGCAACCTTGTTGAGACTAGGTCATTGTAATAAATACTTGTTGTATTCTAGGTCCATAATCGATTACGTGTTGAGACCCAAAGATACTTGATTGAAAAATATCTGTTGATAGTCTAGGTTGAAACTTAAGAAAGTTTGTAGCAAAACAACTGATAGGTGTTGATATGTGGAGGATATTCCCATCTTACAGATGCGAGAGCGACACCCTGCGACACAACAGTTGCATGAGCAGTTGACTGAGGTGGAGATAGATTGTATATGTGCAGCGGGATTATATGATATGGTATACCTACCCGTGATTTAGATGAATCATGGACTACTGACAACGTTGGCCAAGTGATGGCACAATGAGACTGTAAAGCGAAAAAATCAAACCCTAGTTGTCCTCCCCTCCCAAACTCCAAGGAGAGAGAAGGGAGAGTCACTAGGGTTGATGGTTTTCACTTAGGGGAGACTTTACATTCAAAAGAGGGGTTGAAACCCACAAGATCCAATCCCACACAATGCAAGATTGGATTCTAAATGAGTTTCAAGGGTTAAGACATCAAGGATACCCTCTTTTGTAAAGAATGTAGATAGAATGATTGAACTAAGAATGCATGTAAAGTAGGAAAGATTCGCTTATAAACAGAGATAGGGATACGGGATGAAGCTGCGGACCTGGAATTAGTAGTAAAATGTCGAGATGGTGCTATTCTGCAAATTTGAGCAAAAGTTGACGGGACGATGGCGCCCGGCGTGCACACGGTCCTCCGAAAAATCCGCGAAACGAAGGGGGATCTGTTCGTCTCTGCACAAGGATTCCAGATCTTCAATTACAGTTGCGTACCTGCAACCTACACACAGAAAAGAGAGGATGATTGGGGGGTTAGGGATTAGGGGTTTGCCTTTAGGTCAAACCCCGGTTTTGGAATTAACCAAGAAATGAGAATGTTGTAAATGTAAATGTTTGTAATGTAAACAAGTACTGATACCTTGTTGTAAGAATGTTTGTATCCTTACATGCGAAGGTGTAATGTATGTAGTATGTTGTATGTTGTATGTGATCTCCTCTTCAATGGTTGAATCCTTGTCTTGAATGCAACACCTAGCCTTGAATGGAGACTTAGAATGCTCAATTGCTTGAAGGAATGCTTGAATGCTTGAATGTTTGAATATCGCTTCCGCGTCTTGCTTGCATATGTTTTCCTCTTTCCTTTTTTCCTACCTCAAATGGGAGGGGAAATGTAGTTTATATACTTGTCAATTAGGGCTGATAGACTGATTTTCCCGACCTTAGGCCGACCAGGAAACATTATTTTCCAATTTGCAAACTTAAAGACCCGATGCCCAAAAGAGACCGGGCCCAAAATAGGGCCAGGGACCAGGGTGCTGGGCGCCATGGTCCCACCTCCCGGGACAGCAGCGTGCAAGGAGGGATCAGGCCAGGGTGCAGAAAAATGTAGTTTTTGATGTTGTAAACAGGTTTCGGGGTCTCCATTCAGGTTCAACGTTGCGCCGCCATCGTGAAGACCCAAATGCAGTCAAAATTGCAAGTGTCACAATTTTAGGACGCTACAGAGACACACTCCTTTCATTTGGTGATGGGAGAGATGATTGTGAACCTGGAGGATGTGTGGAGGATACTTCATATCCCGATTAGAGGAGAGCTCATGACATATGATCGACACCTAGGGACAACAATTGTATAGAGGATATTCATCGAGGATGTATAAATTGAGGATGGCTCTTTGGCATGGGAGGATATAACAACACTTTATGAGCCTCTACCATTAGTACTAGCAGGTATTGTAGGGGGTTTGCTTTGCCCCAATCGACGTTCGCATGGATTGACTGTTGGTTGGGGCCAGGGGATAGAGAAGATGGTGACAGAGGAGAATCTCTATGCATGGGGGCCATGTGTGTTAGTTCACCTTTTCAAGGATTTACATGAGGTGGTGTACCTAGAGAGTAGATTACTAGGTGTAGGGATCACTTTGTTACATATCTGGGCTTGGGAGAACTTGCCAATCACACAATTGGTATGTTTGAGGTTTAGGATGATAGATCAACCCTATATTTTTATGTATGGAGGTTTGATGACCCAACCCCATTGGGGAAGTTGGAGTTTTGGTGGTGGGCATTGGATGACTTAGATACGATCATATGGAGGCCATACACTGATTGTGAGTGTAATGCCCCGCCAGGAAACCCCGAAGGGATAAAGCTAAAACACACGAATGGAGTGCAATGATTTTTTTAAAAATAAGACACAACATAAAGATACAATAAGATATCAAAGTACAGATTACACAGTGGAAGACATCAACCATCACCTAATTTTCCCAACATGATTACTTAATTCCATATTTAACTTAACTTACGCTAATTAATCCAATAAGCCGATTGTCTTAATAACGAGAAAATTCTTAAACAAGGATAATTTCTTTCAGCAAGACAAAATATAGATCACAAGATAAAGTTCATCCATTAAGGTTTATTCATACCCTTCGTCCATACTTTTCATTAAAATTTTAGTCATGTATCCAATTTAATAACACACTTGAATTTCATCATAAACTAACGAGATCTTTCCATGCATACTTAATTTATTTAACAATTATAGAATACATTCTGCAAATCAACTACACTCTTTCATGAACCACATTACTGCATAAAGAGATGACTGAAAACATGCATTACAATTAATTTCATCTAATCCACTTACACATTCTATCAAAATGCCATCCATACATGCTAACACTAAAACATGAAACATAAGAACAAAAGAAACACATAACACCAAAATGATCTCGGAGTTCACCCCTAGAGGGCTACATCTTCGGGTCTACTCAACTGCAAGACTCCTCTGATAATTAAATAAGTTAAGGGTACATAAGTTTCATATCATTTACATTCCTGCCATCAAGGCGAATCATACCAACAAACAACTGACCAAATTGGTCAATAATTACATAAATGATCCCTACAAAGAAATGAATCCAACTGAACATATCAAAAGCTAATAAAAGGTCCATTGCCCGACAATACTCTAACTAGAGACCTGACCCGCTATGGCCAACCACAAATCACCACTTGACACCCGCATAAAGGACAAGACTAGTTAAAACACCATCACAAGGCAACAACCAAACTAGAAGCCGAAGACATAAACAGGCACCCCAAATCAACCAAACGACACGGTCCAAACAAACATATCAAGGCCTTGCCATTACTTTAAACAAAAGTGAATAAATAAATTAAACTTGCATAGGCAATAACCAAAAAAGGACAATCTTCTTTCCTATTGGTTTAAACAATAAAAGTCGATCAATTTTTCTAAATGATTTAAGTTTTCAAAATACATTAACAAAAAAATCAGCATAATGAGGAGAATACAATACCACAATTGCAATAGTCCATTTGTCTATGTCTCAATACAGACGAAAAATATAAACTAACCATTTATTTTACTAAATGAAAATCTCATTAACTTACCAATTTTCCAAACGATACATTATTAAATTTCCAATAATTTCAATAGCGTATCGTATAATATATTCCTGAATAAAATATTATTTAAAAATTATCAATTTAATAAATATATTTTATTTCAACAATTTTCCAAATAAAATAATATTTTATCTTTTTCCCAAAAAGATACTTCCTCAATAAAACAGATACCAAAATTAAATATTAATTATTACATATTTATTTATCCCAAAAAATATAAACAATTAATAATTTAATAATACACAATATTAACAAATTAAGTATTAATTAATATATATATATATATATATATATATATATATATAAATATATAAATTATCATGATTAACATATATTTAAAATATATATTAATTAATAATTAACATATAATAATCAAATATATTAATTAATATTTAATAAAACAATTAAACATTTTAAAACCCACTTTAAATTTAATATGTTATAATATATTTATTATTATTTATTTATTTTTAATTATGTTTTCAGTCGTCTCTTTATGCAGTAATGTGGTTCATGAAAGAGTGTAGTTGATTTGCAGAATGTATTCTATAATTGTTAAGGAAATTAAGTATGCATGGAAAGATCTCGTTAGTTTATGATGAAATTCAAGTGTGTTATTAAATTGGATGCATGACTAAAATTTTAATGAAAAGTATGGACGAAGGGTATGAATAAACCTTAATGGATGAACTTTATCTTGTGATCTATATTTTGTCTTGCTGAAAGAAATTATCCTTGTTTAAGAATTTTCTCATTATTAAGACAATCGACTTATTGGATTAATTAGCGTAAGTTAAGTTAAATGTGGAATTAAGTAATCACGTTGGGAAACTCTTTAGGTGATAATTGATGTCTTCGGCTGTGTAATCTGTACTTTGATATCTTATTGTATCTTTATGTTGTGTCTTATTTAAAATTTTTTTTGTTGCACTCCATTCGTGTGTTTTAGCTTTATCCCTTCGGGGTTTCCTGGCGAAGCATTACAGTGAGGTCTAAGAGGATGATGGAGAGGCCTTACCATATGTGTATATGACACATTTTTTGATTGGTCACACATATTATGTTGTGGAGAGATGGTTGCCAAGGAGAGTGATGAGACAGTTTGGACGGAGGTAGAGTATGCCGAGGGGTTCGGGGGAGTATGCACGGGTAGTGCGGGAGAGATGGAAGTGGGGGCCGGTTTTGCCCTATGATCAGGCCCTTGTAGAGTTCTGTACATTATAGGCGAGACCAAGGCATATGAGGCCAGAGATTGTAGATGCAAGGGTGATAGAGGAGTATACATAGTATCGTGTCGCCCATCCGATTCCATAGATTTTAGATCCTGCAAAGCCCATACCACCATTTGAGGATGACAGAGCACGACAATGAAGGAGGAGAGTAGGCAGGGGTGGCAGAGGTTTTGGGGGATGAGGAGGACATGGAGGTGGTGGGGGAGGTAGATTTGGGGGTGGAGGTGGATTTGGAGGTGGAGGTGGTGGAGGAGGACGGTTACAAAGGAGAGGCAGAGGTGGGCAACCTTTATTACTGTCATAGGGTCCGCTGATACAGGGAGAAACGAGAGTAGGAGGGAGAGATTTTGGTGGGGGAGAGGGTCCTATGGAGATGGGAGAGGGAGCTGCAGGTGGTGGAGAGGATCCTATGGAGATGGGAGAGGGAGACGCAGGTTGTGGAGAGGATCCTATGGAGATGGGAGAGGGAGCCGTAGGTGGAGGAGAGGGAGACCTGTGAGATTTTATGATATTATGGTTGCAGACTCGACCAACAGTAGCCGAGGCACTGTTGGAGGATAGGGATGTAGAGATTGCAGCCAGGGATGTCCAACTTTTTGCACAAGAGGCCGAGTTGACTGTAGTGATGCAAGAGAGAGATGATTTGATGGACAGAGTGAGGGCTCTACAGGATAGAGTTCGAGTTTTGGAGGGAGCATACAGACATGGTTCGACTGGGGAGGTGTTGAGGGAGATGCGGCGGGCAGGGGCAAAGATTGACTACTAGCAAGGATTAAATGAGCAGGCTATGTTGCTTAGTCAGTGAGTGATGAGCTACTCCTAGATGCGGCGGGCGAGATCAGAGCAGTCTCAAAGGGTTTAGATAAATGGTGGTGTTATGGGTCCTCCTCGACGAGATGGTGAGGATGGCGGTGGAGCAACATCTGGCCAAAGTGCCATTTGAGGTGTTTCTATGCATTGTTACATTGTTACTAGACTGATACTTGGATGGCTCTTGGTAGCCGATATTTTTAGACATCATTGTACTCTGATACATGTATTCTTTTTGATGCGATATATGATGAGATCTCATTTTTGTGGTGATGATATGATATGTATCCATGTGATGATATGTGTATTTTTATATAAGATGATGATATGAGTTATGCTTAGATACATGCTATGGAGATGTTTATTTTCTAGATGTACATGTTGATGATATGATTTCTATATGTATGATATGGATGATTGGCTAACATGTGGATATAGGTTTAATAGATGGATGATGCTTTTGTAATGACATTAATGTGATGCAATGATGATGATTTATGCTAAATGATGAGATAAGATAATGAATAATGATATTGTGATAGATAATACTGTACATGTTAAAATGATGAGATGATGATAGGAAATGATGCATGTTTTTAAGATGAGTCTAAAATGAATGAAATGTTTATGAAAATGTTATGTATGCTTTCTAGATGAATGCACTTAAAATGGATGGCTGAATGTACTTAATGAATAAATGCACTTTAATTCATTAAAATGTATGTACTAAATGGATAGATGAATGATTTGAAAGGAAACTAAATGAATCTAAATGAATGAAATGATGCGACATGCAACTAAATGATAATAAATGCACCTTAATGATTAAATGAATGCACTAAATGGATAGAGGAATGTTCTTGATGATGGATAAACAAATGCATTTAAATGCAACTAAATGATGATAAATGAAATACGAAACAACTAAATGATGGAATGAACTTTAATGATTAGATGAATGTAACTTAATGATTGAGATACAACTAAATGATAGTAAATGCACCTTAATGACTAAGTGAATGTACGACAATGACTAACATGTAACTAAAATGGAAGTAAATAAATGAAATAATTTTAAATGCATCTAAATGAATCTAAATGCAACTAAATGAAATGATAAAATGCAAGTAAATGATAATAAATGCACTTGATGTTTTGAATGCACTAAATTGATCGATAAACAAATGTACTTAAATGAATATCTGAATGGATTTAATGAATCTAAATGCAAGTAAATGATAATGAACTGAATGCATTTGATGCAACTAAATGATAATGCCATGCCTTCATGATATATGAATGCAAGTTGGTGAGAAAATGTAGATGTAAGACGATGTATCAGAGAACTCCGTCATGATTGTACCCAAGACAAATTTATATTAGGTGCTTTCTCATAGAAACCTGAATTTCTTGTATGCAAGTAACATATATGAATAATGAATGAGAAAATGGATGGGTGATATGCAACGGAATGAAATATAAATAGATGAGATGAGATGATGATCCTTGGATTATTCATAGTGCCTTATTTTCATCATCGAGCATGGTAGTATCGATCTTGGCCGAGGTATCCAAAACCACGGTTGAGCATTTCACCTGTAAGCAAACATCGCAGACAAGGAAAGTTCCCCTCCATTCTGGTTCATGTACAAATGGTTGAGGTATACGCCATAGTCAGTAAGCCATAGTGATCCACGACTGTATTTTTGCATAGGATCACATAGCTTAGTGAACTTCCCACGTAGACACCATTAGTACATGCCCCATAACTTCATTGGATCAATCCACAAACATCAAACAAAAAGATATCAGGAGCCATCCTATCTACGCTAATCACTTGTGGTTATCCCCGATTAGTATAGGAACTTGATATAAATAAACAAATAATAAATCAACCAACTACTTATCAGCCAAACCGAATTTTCTTGTCAAAGAAAATGTTACCATGTCTTGTCTGTGAGGAAGGATGTATCCTTGTGAAGATGGTTGTGTGCAAATGTTTAGATTGGTTGGTCAATTTGATATGTGGTCATCGTTTGAGTAGCTCAAAACATTGTGTTGTGTCTCTTGCAATGTGTATGTACAAGGAATAATATGCTTTGCAATGTTTTTGATTGATTTTGATGTTTTTGTCATGTTTTTGGATTTTTTGAATGTTGTGAATGTTTTGGGTATTATTTCAAGACATTTTTGAATGAGAGACTCAATGAATCACGAGAAATGGAGAATCCACTTCCATCAGTAAGTTTAAGAACATTTCCCCCCAGTTGGATGTCAGTATGAAAGTGTGATGCAGAACACATGAAGTAAACCCTGATTGCAGATCAATAACAAGCCATGGTATAAATGATGGATGAATGGATGCAATGGATGTGATCGCAACAATTCTGAAAGCCAATGGAGCCATAACCTTTATGAATGGCACCTATTTTCTAGGTTTTCACCACCATACTTACCCAAGGTGCCACCGAAGTGGTTTTTACCATTTGTATGAATGATTTATTCTTTACTATTTTCTTGATTTTTGTATTTTGTTCAGGACTGTTTTCTAAATGTTTTTGGTATTTTCTGCTTTTGGAGGAGCCTGATGCTCTGCACATTTTATGTATGAAATATTTTTTAGATGCATGTTGTTGATCGGATCTACCAGTGGTTCTCCTTCTGAAGTTGCTAACTGATATGCCCCAGACCCAAAGACAACAGTGATGACATATGGACCCATCCAATTGGATTCAAATTTGCCTTGATGTTCTCTGTTTGGTTGATTGCGAGGATTTTCCCCGAGAACAAGATCTCCTACTTCAAATGTGTGAGGTTTGACCCGATGATGTAGCTTCTGCTCATGTGCTGCTGATAGGCTTTTAGGTGGTTGTAGGTAGCTTGTCGCTTTTCATCAAGCAGTTCCAAGTTTTGAAGACGCGAGACTCGGTATGCTTCATCATCTATCAGATTGTGCAAGGAGACCCATAGAGATGTCATTTCAACCTCAATAGGAAAGATGGCTTCTAATCCATAGACCAGTGAGTAGGGAGTTGTGCCTGTAGGGGTCTGAATGCTAGTTCGATATGCCCATAGTGCTTGATTCAATCGAATGTGCCAATCACGACCAACATCATTGACTGTCTTTTTGAGGATCCTCAATATATTCTTGTTGGATGCTTTGACTTGACCATTTCCTTGTAGGTAATATGGAGTGGAAAAATGGTGTTGTATATGAAACTTCTCACAGAGTTCACAGACATCCTGATTTTTGAAAGGAAGGCCATTATCTGTGATGATGGACATGGGTACACCATACCGGCATATGATGTAATTGAGGATGAATGAGGCGATCTACTTGCCTGTGACTTGTGTGAGTGGAATGAATTCGATCCACTTGGTGAAGTACTCTATGGCGGTAATGATAAATTTATGACCATTGGATGAAGATGGATGGATTTTACCCACAAGGTCAAGTCTCCATTGACAAAAGGGCCATGGTGTAGTGAAAGGTTGTAATTCTTGTGCGGGGGCATGTATCAGATCTCTGTGAACTTGGAACTTCTTGCACTTTCTGACAAAGTAGTAGGAGTCTTTTTCCATGGAGGGCCAATAGTATCTGATTCGCATGATTTTATTTTCTAGTGAAGGACCACTTGAGTGAGCCCCACAAATTCCTTCATGCACCTCTTTCAAGGCTTTTATTATCTCATCTTGTTCGAAACTTCAAAGGAGAGTACCATCAAGACTTTGTTTATATAGGGTTTCAACAATGATGGTGTATCGAGCGGTTTGGCCAGATAAAGGTTTTTTGTTGGTTGTTTGATTGGTTAGGGGGAAGTCTGTGATCATGTAGGTAAGTGAAGAAATCACCATACCAAGGGGAGTCAGAACCGACAAGGCGACATATCATTTCAGTTTCAGGGATATTATAAGCGGGGATCCAAAGCTATTCTACCAAGAACTAATAGCGTATCGAATTTTGTGGATGATCCAAGAGAGATGCAATTGTAGCCATTGTGTCGGCAACTCAATTTTGATCTCTTGGTACTTGCTCAAATGTGATAGTTGTAAATGATTCTTTGAAACTATCCACCATCCTTTTGTATGACATGAGCTTATTATCCTTTGTTTGGTATTCATCAGTGACTTGTCGGATGACCAACTAGGAATCTCCATATACATGTAGCTCTTTTAAATTCCACTGTGTGGCCAATCTGAGTCTTGTGATCAAGGCCTCATATTCTATATATTATTTGTGCATGGGAAAGTGAGCCTGTAGGACTTCAGGATACTATCACCTTGAGGTGTGATAAAAATAATACCTGCCCCTGAGCCATGTCAATGTATGAGCCATCAAAATATAGCTTCCAGGGTTGTGTAGCTATGATCATGAAGATATCTTCATCCAGAAAGTTGGAAAAAAGAGGATGGTCACCTTTGAGTGGTGCATCAACAAAATGATCTAAATAACCTACCCCTTGATAGCTTTGCAGTCCACATACTCAATATCAAATTCACTCAGAATCATAACCCATTTGGCCAAGTGCCCTGTTAATGTTACTTTGCTAAGTAGGTACTTGAGTGGATCTATCTTACCAATGAGTTATACCTTGTGTGTTAACATGTAGTGCCTTAATTTGGTGCTTGCCAAGATAATTTCTAGGCAAGCTCGCTCAATAGGTGTGTAGTTGAGTTCACAGCCTACTAGTGCTCAACAAATGTAATAAACAACACATTCTTTTTCTTCCACATTATGTTGTGCCAACAGTACTCCCAATGCCATGGTTGTAGCTGAAATGTATAACAATAGAGGTCTGCTTGGATCTGGTGGGATCAACAATGGTGAATTCATTAAGTAGTCTTTAAGCATTTGGAATGCTTGCTGGCATTTTGCATCCCATTGAAAGTGGATATTTTTGTGTGAAAAATGGGTGAAGGCATGACATTTATCAACCAATTGTGCAATGAATATTTGAATTTATTGTAGCCGCCCTTGTAATGTCCTCAATTGACTGATATTCTTTAGAGGTGGCATGTCCATGATTGCCTTGACTTTCACAGGATCTACCTCAATGCCTTTACTTGAGACAATGTATCCTAATAGCTTCCTGAAGGTTACTCCAAAGACACATTTCTTTGGATTGAGACGGGTGTGGTATTGTTATAACCTATTGAAGATTTTCTCTAGTACTGCAAGATGACCCTCCCTTGTCAATGATTTAGCTAGTAAATCATCCACATAATCTTCCATTATGGTGTGAATCATATCATGGAAGATGGTAGTCATGGCTCTTTGATATGTTGCCCTTGCATTATTTAGACCTAATGGCATCACATTCCAACAATATGTTCCCCATGGACATGTGAAAGCAGTTTTGTGTTGATCCTCTGGAGCAATTTTAATCTGGTTGTACCCTGAAAAGCCATCCATAAGAGAAAGCATTGCATGACCTGCTATTATATCGACAATAATGTGGATGTTTGGTAAGGGGAAGTCATCTTTAGGACATTCTTTGTTCAAATATCTGAAGTCTGTACAAATACATATGCCCCCATTAGGTTTACCAACCTGTACAATATTGGAGATCTACTCTGCATAATTGATTGGTCTGATGAAACCAACATCCAAGAGCTTTTAAAGTTTAACCTTGACAAGAACAACAATCTATGGGTGCATCTTTCTGAGCTTTTTTTTGATAGGTTTAGTTCCTTCTACTACAGTTAGGTGATGCATGACCAAATCTAGATCTAAACCAGACATGTTTTCATAA
Source organism: Cryptomeria japonica (assembly GCF_030272615.1). Taxonomy (NCBI): domain Eukaryota; kingdom Viridiplantae; phylum Streptophyta; class Pinopsida; order Cupressales; family Cupressaceae; genus Cryptomeria; species Cryptomeria japonica. The sequence goes on from NC_081406.1 coordinate 578,941,287, forward strand.
GACCATGTGAAGTTGTTTTGACGCTTCTAGAAGAATTCCACAAATTTTGGCTGTTCTTCTAGAGTTAATAGAGATGCCAAATATATCTGGTGAGGAGTCTCAGGGGTCTCCACATTGAATTCTTTTGTTTCCTCTATTAGGATGGTTGATCTCTCCTGATTCGTACTAAAGGGAAGGATATCAAACCTTTCATCCTCAGGCTCCTTAGGGAGGTTTTCACCTTTGGATACGCTCTTTGTTTTTATTTTTTTGGGATCAAACAGTGCCATGGTGTGGTTTTCACTAGAAGATCCATATTTTATTATAATATTTTTGTAGCTAAAAGGTTTGGCATCTACCCCAAAGTATGCTACGCTGTTAAGTTAGATGGCAAACCCAACTTTATGATCCCTGCTTGGTATATTATCCCATAATTCTAGAAAGTTTATGAGTGCCTCATCATTTTGGAAATGGTCAAGGCATGGGGGATTTGGCTGGTTCCATTCAATGAGTTTAGGATGAATGATAGACATTACTTTGTTGATTAAGCTGAGTTCGTGGGAGGCATCAATGAGGGTTAATATGGAGGCGTGAAGTTCATCGATGGTACTCTCCTTGTCAGATTCTGGCGTAGGATTTGATGTAGGGCATGTGGAAGTTGCTTCTAGCTCAGAAACCCAAAAAGTTTTAATCCATGCTTCTCCATAAATTGGTATATCCTTACGAGGTGGAGGGGGTGATGTTTCATCCTTGTCTGAAGTATTTAAGTGCACTGAATCCCATTCCCACTCATGTGAATCTATCTCAGAATCACTCTCTAGCATCTAATTACTGTACCAAGTTGTGATGTCTTTTGAATTGAATAATGCATTAGTTATTGGCCTATGTACTTTTGGAGGTGGGATTGCTAGTGCTGCTGGTGTTGCTGATGGGTTTATCGGTTATGTTAATGCCACTGATGGGGTTGTTGGTGCCATAGATATAGTCAAGGATTGCATCCTTGGAGTAATTGGTTGTTATATGGGTTTGCTAGGTTTTCTTTTGAATCAAAGCTTACGAAGAGATTCTTTTTTAAAACCTACTCTAGTTTTATCTCTTGGTTTCAACTCCGGTTGTAAAAGCCCTTGTTGTCCTTGTTTGCAAGGTCCTAAAGCACTATTTCCATCATAGCCTATTCTTTGCATTATAGTGAATCCTTTTCCATATTTGTCAGTGGGGAGCTTAGCCTCAGGGCTTTGTTTGTCGATAGGGTCTATGTAGATCCATTCTGCTAGGTCTTCATCCATGGTTTCCTCCTCTTGACTTTTACCAGGTATGAATTGTGCCAAAGTGCAAGTTCTCTTGGCTAGTGTTGTTTGAAGTAAACCTTGGGTTTTCCATGAGTTCTAGGGGATGTGAGTAATTGTGAAACACAAAAGAGTTGACTAAGATTATATTCCCCTGGACCTTCCTCAACCATTTTCATTTTTTATTTCTCCTACTTTGGTATAGGGGTTATTAAGCTGGAAAGAGAGGTTGGATTAACATATGATGAGGAAGGGATAGCTTCTCTATTGTTAGGTACGGTGATCTCTGGTTAATGGTGAATATTGTTACAATATGCAAATGGATTAGCATCACCGAGGATTACCATTTCTACCCCATTATGTGGAAACTTGATACATTGGTGATAGGTAGATGGAACAACTTGCATGACATGTATCCAAAGTCTTCCTAATAAGAGATTGCATGGAAAAGGAAGGTCTAGAACTTGGCAAACTATATGCTTCACCACTGGCCCAACCCTGATGGGTAATATAATAGCTCCTTTAGAAGAACGTTCTACATCATCATATGTCTTGATGGTTATCTTTTTGCTGGCATCCACTGATTCTACTACATAACCCAATGCCGTGACTAACTGCAAGGTGCATATGTTTAAGCTGACTCCATTGTCAATCAAGACTCGCTTGATTCTATTTTGGTTTACAAATCCTTCAATATGAAGGGATGTATTATGAGGTTGTTGGAAGGATGTGTTGTCACTTTCGATAAAAGTGAGACATGGTGATGACTTTAGACTGCCAACCATGGCTTGAAACTAATCTGTGTTGAGGTTGGCGAGGACAAACACTTATTGGAGAGCTTGATCCAAGATTGTTTTATGTGAGGGGGATAGGCGTAAAATCTCTAATATGGAGATGAGGGCTGACGTCTTATCCAATTGCTCTACAAGATTATATTGTTTGGGGAGGGGTGTCATTCCTTGTGGTGCTGCTCAAATAGTAATCTTGCTACGATGCGTAACAACGTTGCATGTAGGATTTGGATCTTTTATGGTAAGAGTTGCAACTTATTCATCTGCATCATAAAAGTGATCCACAGTATAATTGTATGCATCTTGTGTATAATTGGTTGTGGTATCTGTGTTTCTCCCTAAGGTGGAAGGACCCCTTTGATCATGTGATGGAAGTGGATTATTGAACATTAAATGATCATCATTGGATGTTTTAGGGTCATGTCCTTCAATTTCAATTTCTCCTATATCGATAAGATCTTGAACAAGATCTTTTAGTCGATGGCAATTGCTTGTTTTATGCCCTCTTCCTTGGTGAAATTCAGAATGTTCATGATCTTGCCACCATGGAGGCTTGACCTAAGGCTCATAATTAGATGTTTTTGGTAAGGTCACAAAATTAGAGGATACCAATTGATGTAAGATCATTTTGATAGGTTCCCCTAAGGGTGTATATGTGCGTTTTGGTTTGTAGTTGTGTTGCTTTTGTTTTGGTTCCTCTTGTTGTGTATTGCAACCTTAATTTTGTGTATTATTGATGGTGTTGTTGTTAGGAGGAGGATTTTGTCCTCCAAACCTAACCACATGTTGTGCAATTTTTACTGTTCTTGCATCATTATTATAATGTGGACGAGGATCATCTTTGGGTTCATTGTAAATTTTGATAAGTCCCTTTTTGATGAGGGCTCTTTCACATTTTAGTCCTTGAGTGATCATTTCTTCTAATGATTCTGTACCCTGTTGGCATTGCACACTCCAATGAGAAATTGTAGCTGATTGAAGGTATTGTCATTGATGGCAACCTTGTAATCCTACAACACCAGCAGGAACCGACACTAACAGACTCTACACTGACAAATAGTTTATCGGTAGTGGTAAAGATGATTACCGACACCCTAGCCGACATGATTTTGTTTATTGTATATTGTATTTATTTGTAATATCTTCTTGTAAGCCAACATGGAATATTGTAATAAGACTCATATAAGTATGTGATCTTGTAGATCATTTTGTAATAGGATATACATTATAGATGGAGATAATGAGCGAATATTAAGGCTGATTTTGGAGTAAGGTTTATGGTTGTTGTTAGAGCTTAAACCAGTACTGAACCTGGCATAGTAGATGCTTTTTGTAGTAGTACATCACATTGGATTTCCATAATCCATTTTGTAAGTCAGTGAGACTTCCTTTTGTAATTGAGTAGTGAGCTCTAGGCAGTTGGCCTTCCTGCATGTGTAGGCACCACCTTTTGTAAGTAATATCCATTCATTGGCCAGTGAGTGAATATTGTGGGTCACAAATCCCATCGAGTTTTTTCCCACACCAGGTTTCCTCACCAAAAATATTGTGTTATGGTGTGCTTTCTATGTTGTGTTTATTGTTCATGTTTACTGCATTAATTCTTGTTTACCAGTATACTGTTTTGGAATGCAATTTATTTAATAAGGTCAGGAAATCTGTTAACCGACAAGATACTGATTCACCCCCCCTCTCAGTATCTTTGGGAATCCTAACAATTGGTATCAGAGCTTGGTCCTCTATTTTCAAAAGCCTAACAGCTTGAGGGAGATTCTAACACTGGTATGGATGGATAACTTGAGAAAGCAATTGGAAACAACTCTTTCAGATTATGATGCAGAAAATTTGAAGAATATCAAACTTGAAGATGATCTGAAGGTTGCACAAGAAATCATTCAAAGACTTCAGGAGAATCTTACTATTGCTAGAAACAAAAGAAGAGTGAGAAGATACAAAATGATGATGATGAAAATGAAACTCTTAATGATCTTGTAAGCAAGATGAAGCAAGAAAACATGACCTTGAGGAATGAGATGCAAGATATGACTATGAGATTTTGTAAAGACACTGAAGACAAAAAGAAAAATGAAGATGACTTGGCTAGGAGAATAAATGATGTTGGAAATGAAAATCTAAGACTCAGTCATGAAAATGATATGTTAAAGACATATCTAATTCACTTGGAACATGATAAAACTGAACTCATGAGACAGAAGGATTTCTTGGAAAATGAGTTGGCTACTGCAAATCAACATAAAGAGAAATTCAAGAAAAGTTCAGAAGAACTTGATGATATGCTGAAAAATCAAAAACCTAATGAAGATACTAATGGACTTGGCTTTGAAGTTGGTGAAAGCTCCGGTACGACAAACAATCATGATCACAGTAAACCAGTAAGACAACCTAATGCTTACAAATTTAATGGGAATTGCTTTAACTATAACAAGTATGGTCGTAGAGAAAATCAGTGTAGATCTAGAAACTATCAGGACACCGATGCACCTACCGATCAATGTTCTAAATGCAACAAAATTGTTCATAATTCAAAAAATTACAGAATGAATGTAAGATGTGATGTTTGTGGAAGATTTGGACACTTATCTAATCAATGCAGAACACATACCTGCATAGGATATGAAAAAGCTATTCATAAAAATAATGTGACTTGTTATGCTTGTAACAAGATTGGACATATTGCAAAATTTTGTAGAAGTAAAGCATCACCAACAAATAACAAAGGACCCAGTTTGAAAGGTAAAGAGAAGGTTGATGAGGTAAAGCAAGAATTTTTAAAATAATGGATTAGAAAAAGAGGTCAAAATGTTGATGAGACTATTCCTTCACCAGTAGAACAAAGTATCACTCCATTGGTAGGAGATTCTTCATCTAACTGAAAATGAACCTTTTGGGGGTATGGCAACTAATTGAAAATCATGCTAGTTTACCCTCGGTTGATGGTAAGAAGATGAATTGCTTCTTTACTGGCAGATGAGTTAAGTTTTCACTAAACCAACAAGCATTTATTGTGGTAGTTGAAGGAAATAAGATTATAAAGAAAGTGTTTTTCACTCTTTTTCACTCACTGAGCATTCAAATTTCCTAAGAGCGCGAAAAACTTGAGTGAAGGCATCCACAGTGAGAAGTGAAGCAAAATCTTTCAAGCATTCAAACCTAAAGGCAGATTAAGGTATTTATCAAATGGCTTCCTCCTCTGCACCTGAGTTCATTGCAAACCCTACTGTAATTGAAGTGGTTAAACGTCCTAGGCCCATATTTAAGATCATACCCGAAGTAGCGAAGCAAGATGATACCCTAGGTGCATTCTCTATAATACCCAAAGGAGTTGCATATGCAGAAGACCCTAGGATATACATACATTGTCATATTGAGGAACTTGGTGCTGATGAAATTATGAACATGTATAGGACTGTTATTTGTGATGAGAATGGTATTGTGAAACCGGAACACAAGATCATAGAAACCCTAGGTTTTGTGGAAATAGTTAGTATTCCTGATTTTCCTAAGGAAGTTGTGAGGATTGTACTTAGCATAGTTCATGGGGAATTATTTTGGCTTGACTTCATCCACAAGATCACAAGAGAAGAAGTTAGGGCAGCGATTGACTTACCTTCCACCAGTAGTAGGCCTAACAAAGATAAGAAATTTCCAAACAACACTGTGATGACCCTAACCGGTGCAACCCATGACAACAAATCCTTAAGAGTCAATGATGTGAAAGATATAAATGTCAAATTCATTAGCATGATACTATGATACAAGACTACACATGCTAACAGATTGAACTCTGTATCTAGTTTATGTATCAAGAGTGCTTATGACATGGTGAACAATAACACTAACATTGACATATGTGAATGATTGAAGGATGAATTAGTTGATAACCTAAAGAAAATTAGAGGTGATAAGAAATGTACTTTCAAATTTGGTAATCTACTTGTGTCCCTAATGCTATACATTACTAAGGAAGTTCTCGATATAGGTAGGAAAGAATTTGGTTTGGACATACCGGTAGGCAAACAACTTTTGGATATCCTTACCAACATGGGAGATGACAGGGAAAACAACATAATTGAATACTTCGAAGCATTTAAGACTAGAATGAAAACAAGGGAAAGGTTATCTCAGAGCATAGTTGACAAATATCAGAAAGCAATATGTTTTGTTATAAAGAAAGATGAAATTTGGATGGAAGTAGTGGTTCCAAGAACTGTTTGGGTAACAAAAATGGGTTATGAGGTAGATGAAAACATAATTGAGACATATACTAAAGCCCTACTTGAAGCCCCTAGAGAACCTGAAGAGGAAATATTTGGAAATGCTGAAACCATTGAGATTATAGTACAAATACTTAAATGAAGGAAGAAAAGAGAACAAACTATCAAAAAAGCAACTAAACATGCCAAAGAGATCAAGGAAAACATATTGAATATCACTGGTATTAAGGAAAGTGACTTGGAAGGGATACAACCGAAAGCTCATCTTTCACTGGTTGGAACTTCATCTGGTGAAATCCTAGCCGAGTTTAAGCGAGTAGAAAGGAAAATAAAACCTTCACCAAAACCCTCTCCTACACCAAAGAGAACAATAAGGAAACAACAAGCAGTAAGGCCCCCAACAAAGAAAATGACACCAAGGAAGAAGAAGGCAAAATAAGTTATTCCTCCTTTAGATAATCTTTTAAATGAAATAACAGATGAAGGAAACTTTCTAATGTCAGTAAATTGTATGATACTTTTACTAATGAAGAAAAGGAAAGCATAGAAAATAGTATCATTATACACTTAGACATATATAAGCAATTTTTGATAGAAGTTGTAGATGATTTACCGAGTGACTTGTATAGGAGACTTGATGCAAAGAGACTAGATATTATGGAATTGGACAATAAAATAAAGATAGAAAAATTGCTTGCAGTTCATCCAGTTAAATCGGCAGATGAAATTGATGAATTGATAAGTGATGCAAACAGGACAATATTCTCTAGTGGTCACTGACATGTAGGTTTAATGGCTGGCAGAGTGAATGAAATATCTGAAGAGAGCGGATAAATGAGATATCTTCTTTGTGGAGAAAGAAAAGCAAGAAGAGCTCAAATGACCCAAAACTTTCAGAGTTTACCAAAAGGATAAGGGAAAAGGTAAAGGCAAGGTAGGTGGACCTCCAAACATAAAAGTGATAGACAACTTGCCCCACCTCCTTCTGATACTCCACCAGTTGAGACTGTTGATACACCACCAGTAACTGATAATGTTGAGTTGGAAACAACACATGAGGACACTAATCCTGATTCATAAGTTTTATATACTATGAATATTGATACACAAGAGGTAAATATTGTGGTTGATAAGGAAACCACTAGTGAAAAGAAAGATGTGGCTACTGAGCCACCGACTGAGAATATTGCAGTGGAAACACATGTAGAGCATATAGTTGAAAATATTGAAATTAGGGTTAAGACACAAACTGAATAATCAGTTGATCCCCTGGCTTCTGGAATGGTGACTGATACCACTGGTGCACACATTGAAAAACCCACTGAGTTAGAGCAATCGACTGATGATAACACAGTAAAACTAGTTGAGATACCAACAGTGGATAGTTCAAAGGTGCATACTGAGAAACCGGTAGTGAATACCAAGACAACATCAAAGAAACTGACAGTAGAAAGCACATAGAAACAAAATGAGGTACACAATGAGAAACAGGAAGAGAAAAAGGTTGAGGTACAGGTTCATGCAGAGACAGTGCCACTGACAACTGCTGAGAAACCCAAGCCTTTGCTAGTTGAGATGCAGACACAAACTGACCTATCAGAGGTCAACACAAGCAAAGAGGTTACTCACACCGCTAGAATGTAGATTGTTAAGGTAGTTGGACAATCATCTGGTTCTTCCATAACAGAATTTAGATCAACCAATGTGACAGAGGTACTATTGGATTCCATCAAGAAAATAACAGATTATAATGCACTTGCATACAAAGCTATTGATGATACAATTCCTATATTAAAATTGATTGCACCCAAGTGCAATGTGGACATAAAGATTCTTTAATCCAATTAGACACATTGTCTAAGTATATCACTGGCAACCTATTAATAGTTGATCAGATAAATGAGGAGACATTCAGTGAGAAAATAAATAAGGAAAAAGAAAAATTCTTTGATGAGTCAATAAAGAAGTGCATGGGACACATTGACACCCTACTACCGACACTTAGCAAAAAAATAATGGAATTTAAAGAGTTATACAGGGACACATGCAAAACTAATATTTTGATAGTTGATATAGACAAGGAGATCAACAGAAACCAGAAAGAAATAAATGATATAGTTGATAATCTTATTGGTTTATCAGAACCCATATCGGTTATAGAGCAGGAAATAGCAGGTTTTGAGAAGAAAATTGAAAAATTTGAAAAAGAGAAGGAAAGAATAAAATTCAAGGCAAAAGAGCTTAAATGTAGACTTGGTCTAAAACTTGACAACCTCATCTCTTTGAGAAAAGAGATCTCAGAGGCACTTGTTCCAGGACTAAAGACACCAAAAGAGAAAATGCACATCCTCATTGGTACAATTCAAAGGACTGAAGAAACATTGAAGGATAGTGAAAGGTTCACTCAGAGCCTAAATTTTGCATTGGCAGATCTATTTCAGATTATAACCAACCAGTTACAGGGTTCCAACTGAGAACTACACTCAATTGACATTTTTGACAACCTTTGTCATTGATGTCAAAGGGGGAGTAGTAGATATGAAAAAAATGATGGACAAAAGAGATCATCTGCTCAGGGGGAGAACACAATTTTGGCACAGTTTTTGGTAAGATTTTTGGACTTCAAATTTTGGATACATTTTTGAAATTTTCTCATGGGTGTTGCCATCAATGCCAAAGGGGTATATTGTTGGAATTGCACACTCCAATGAGAAATTGTAGGTGATTGAAGGTATTTTCATTGATGGAAACCTTGCAATCCTATGGCACCGACATTGGCAGACTACATCGACAGATAGTTTACCAGCAACGACAAAGATGATTACCGACACCCTGGCCGATAGAATTTTGTTTATTGTATATTGTATTGATTTGTAATATCTTCTTGTAAGCCGACATGGCATATTGTAATAAGACTCATATAAGTATGAGATCTTGTAGATCATTTTGTAATAGGATATACATGATAGATGGAGATAATGAGCGAATATTAAGGCAGATTTTGGAGTAAGGTTTATGGTTGTTGTAAGAGCTTAAACTAGTACTGAACTTGGCATAGCAGATGCTTTTTGTAGCAGTACATCACATTGGATTTCCATAATCCATTTTTTAAGTCAATGAGACTTCCTTTTATAATTGAGCAGTGAGCTCTAGGCAGTTGGTGTTCCTGCATGTGCAGGAACGCAGGGACCACCTTTTGTAAGTAATATCCATTCATTGGCCAGTGAGTGAATATTGTGGGTCACAAATCCCACCGAGGTTTTTCCCACATCGGGTTTCCTCGCCAAAATTCTTGTGTTATGGTGTGATTTCTTTGTTGTGTTTATTATTCATATTTACTACATTAATTCTTGTTTACCGATACACTATTTTGGAATGCAATTTATTTAATAAGGTCAGGAAATATGTTAACCGACAAGATACTGATTCACCCCCCCTCTCAATATCTTTGGGAATCCTAACATACCCTTTATGTCTAAATGAAATTCCATTTCATCATTTAAGTTGGAAATGAAAATTTGCACTAGTTCTTGCTTGGGTAGATGAAGGGAGTGTCTGCTAGACAATTGCCTCCACCGTTGTAGGAAAGTTGAGAACAACTCCCCTGATTTTTATTTGGTGTTGCACAAATCTGCCATGGTGACATCACGTTCTATGTTGTGTGCATAATGAGTGATGAATTTTTGGACTAGTTCTTCAAATGTTCTAATGCCCCCTGACAATCATGAAAACCATTGCATGGTTGTTTTGCCCAAACTTTGAGGAAAAAGGCGCATTAGATATGTGTCCTCATAGGCCACCTCTAAACAAGCTGAGTGAAATTATCGCACATGATCCCTAGGTTCTCCATTTCCTCTATACTTTTCAAATATGGGTGTTTCGAACCCTCGCGGAAAAGGTGGTATAAGCATGTTCCTATAAAAAGGATAGGGACAAATGTCGTTAAGTGAGAACCGAGTAGTCTTTACACCGCTATTCAATTGTTGGGCGAGATTTTCTACTTGTTGCCTCAACTTGTCTATTTCTGAAGAAGGAGGCGGAGGATTCCCTTGATGATTAGGGTCATAGAGAAAGTAGTATCTACCTCCTCCACCATCATGATGGCTATGTTTCTTAGATGTTTGTCTTATCTACATTGTATCAAAGTTGGAGGGTAGTTTGGCACCCTCTTGAGCAAGTCTCAAGAAATGAGCATTTGCATTGTTTCTAAGGATTTCATCAAAGAGTCTGTTGAATTTTGGATTATGTTGTGCTCTTTCTATATCTTCTAGAGTTGGAGTGTTGGGTTCTTCATCATTAGTGCCTCCTCCAAAGGCCTCATGATAGTCATTGAGGTTTTCTTCCTCCTCTTCAATTTCTAGTTGTCGATTTCTCATTGATCTTATTTGAGCCATGTTTTTAAAAGTTGATCTTTATGAAAGTGATTATGAGCTGGTGATGAAATGTTTGATGGAAGACAAGTTTTGTGAAATGTTTGGTGAAAGATAAATCTCTTAACACCGAAGGTTTGATGTCAATAGAGTTCTTTATGAATTGCTTGTGTTTTTCAACAATTTTGATGTAATGGGGAGTTTTGAGATGTGTTACAATCCAAGCTACCTAGTAATGAGGATGCATTCATAAACTATTTTTAACCTATCTATATGTGTAGAAATTCCTCTTAGGATGATTGATCCTAGATGTAGAGACACCCTAAAAGTGATTTGTTGGTTTGTTTAAGCAATGTCTGAAAGTACTAAGGACAAGACCTCTTCGTGTTTGAGAGTTGAATGGATTTGTGTTTTGTTTGAATCTGAAAGTGGGTAGGATATATGTCTCAATAAAATTATTCCATTATGAAGGGGGTTTATACTTCTTCCTCTCTTACAGGGGTTGGTGGTTCCCCTTGAGCTCTGTTGCATGTGATATAGATTTGAGGAAAAAAAAAAGGATTGATCTTGCCCCCTTTGTTCTTGTGATAATCAAAAGCTCTATATTGAGTGAAATCTTTATTGCTCAATGACTCTTTGTCAAAGTTGTTGGATTTTCCCTAAAGGTACAAGTGCATATGACACAAGAATACCCTATGTGAGAGAAATAGTTGTCTATTGATATAGAAAAAATTCCTTTTCTTGATAAAATCTTTTGAACCAAGTTGTCTCTTCTTCAATTTGGTCTTTTGATGAAGACTCCTTTTTCTCAAGATATGAGTGATGGTCATACAAAATGATACTTTGTTTTCACTTGTTGATGTTGTTTTGTTTATCAATGTTTGATGTAGATTTTTTGGATGGATACTTGGTATCAATTGTTTTAATTTTCTTTGAGAAGAAAACACAACAAACATACAAGCATAATAATCTTGCCCCTTTTCAATAAAGGCACAACAGGTGTGGGTCTAAATCAGCCCAATCATGAACTTTTTGACCATTTTATAAATGTTTTTATATTCTCAAAGCTTGAAGTCGGCCCAAATTGTTATTGGTCTGAAACAAGATGAACACAACTCAAATAATTTTTATCCCTAAGGTCATGGCCAGTTGCGATAGTTTCAGCCCACATCTTGATATTTCTTCAACTTTGATACTACATACCTTATGTATCCCGTCGTGGCAGGTAAGGATGTGATATACTAAGTCTTGAGCGAGCATAAAAGATAGACGATCCCTATGATGGGGGAGTCACCACTTTCATCAAGCTACAAGTAGATTTTCAAAAAGCCTTGTTTCTAATCAAGGAAATATGTATGGTGAGTATCTTGGGAGCAAAACCATCTATTCTCTTGCACTGAACTTTTCACAAATATCCTCAATCAATAAAACGGGTGGGCTTCTAAAACAAGAGGTGTTTAGTAATGTTCGATGGTTTTGGACGTAAGTTCATTCTGCAGTGACTCACTTAAGAGCCTTGTAAATTGTGGTGGGGCCCATATGTCCTTTTGGCAAGTTACACTGTAGGAACAACTACACCTAAGGCTACAATTTTCACTCTCACCTGATTTCTATAGCAGCTCAAAGGATTTACCGTGCAAGGTTGTTCCTAAGAGTGATGTGTCTCTTGGAAGGCCTCTCTTAAAAATAGAAAATTTAGTGTTACTAACACTTTTCTCTTGTACCTAGGACCACGAGAGCCAAGGGAGAGGATAGTGTGTGTTAGAAATGGGACCACTCTATAGTTTTGCACAAGCGTGCCAATCACAAAAAAACACTTGTTCTTTTTAGCCTTTTATTGCAATATGATCTATTGGCTATTTGGAGATGTTGCTCCAATAAACATGATGTTGTTTTTAATTCCACAAAGCAATTTGTTTTCTAAATAGGAAAGTGAAATCCTGGTCAACAAAATGAAAGCATGTTTGCTTAAAGTAAAATTGCTTTGTAAACAAAATGGACAAGTTTTTGATTGTTCTTTTTAACTTGCAAATAAAAGATTGATTGTGAATTTATCCTTTGCAAGAAAATGAAAGATTTGTTTGTTCTTTTTAAGCCCAAATTGAAATATTTTTTTCCTAACTTGCAAGAAAGCAAAGTTGTTTGATTTGTTGTTCTTTTTAGCTCACAATGAGATTGTTTTGAAGCCCAAATGAAGATGTTGATTTTTAGCCCAAAATGAAAGATGAGGTTCGTTTTAAACAAAAGGAAAATGAATTCTTTTTACCCAACTTTTAAAAAGCTAGAAAGAAATTAAATTTTCCTAATTCTAACTCCTCAAATCCTACAAGAAATCGTTAGTAACCTGCAAGAAGAAAAATGAGTGAAATAAAAATCCTTTGGTGGGCTTCCACAAGCCTAAGTTTTTAATTTTTCGGTTACTATTTTTTTTAGCTCTCTATTACAAAAGTGCTACTCTGTGAGAACACAAAAGTGCTACTTCAGACAAAAGCGTCGAAGTACTGACAAACACACAAAATAACTTACAAAAGCGCTAAAATATGAACAACAACACTAATTTAACAGGTTTACCAGAATTAAAAGATTGATAGACAGAGAGCGCAAAAGCGCTAGATTATTATAATAGTGCTAATTAAATGCATGAAAGCGCTAAACCTATAGCAAAAGCACTAAACCATAGATAAAAGAGCTAAAAATCTTCTGTCGATAGCGACAAAACGCGAGACAAAAGTGCTAAAGCGCAACCTGTGTGTGAAGAAAATAAGAAAACCACAAAAAGTTAGATTGAAAAGATGAGAAGGTTGTGTGTTCAATTCATGTCGAGTTCACCAAATGAAGCATGCTAAAAAGGAGGCACAAGACAAGTTCAAATTGTTAGTATGTTAGTGACAACAAAAATGAAACACAAATAAACTTATGAACCTAAACATGCATATCAAGAGAGATAAAAAGCATACAACAAGAAGCATAAACAAATGAAAGAGGGAAAGGAAACCCCTAAGATGCTCCCCAACATGCTCATAGTTCCTCCTCCCTTGTTCCTCTCCTCTCCAAGTTCCACATGAGTGTAGTCCTCAACTTTTTGCACTATCTATGGATGTCTTATGAAGATTCAAGATGATTATGAAAATAAGAACAAATGCCTATGCAAGTGTGAATAAGCTACTATGAGAAAACACCTAATTAGTCTATGTTAATTTTAACAAAATGAAAAAAAAAAATGATCCTAAATGCTCTCTCAAAATAACTATAAGTTTGATGCATGCAAGATTTTTGGATCCTTTTTGAAGAAGGAATGGGCTTTATTTATAGGAAAAATGGAGAAATGGATGGTTGAGATTGAGTAATCTCAACAAGGGCCAGGATTGATGGGTTTGTGATCCATGTGAGGGCGTTCAACCCAATCCCATGATGATAAATGTCAACATGAGATGGCTTGAGAGGAGAGGGAAGAAACATTAAAAGCTTGAGATGACATGAAGGTTACCTTGGGAGGGTTTGGTTAGGCTTGAGTTAGTGAATAAATCTTTTATCCAATGAATAATTCCTTTATCCAATAGATAAATTCTTGTGCAAGAGTTAGCGGGGATAACCATGGTCAAAGAAATGAATGCTTGAAGAGACCCATGAGTTAAATGAGGGCTAAGTTAGAGGGAAAGCCTCTAACCTTGTGGGTGAGTTGAGTTTAACCATTAATGGTCATGTAAGAGCCATAAATGGTTATGTAAGAACCATAAATGGTTTGGAAGACTTTAGGGGTTAACTTGTTGGAGAATAAAAACCTTTAATGCTTTTCAAAGACTTTGGAGGCTTTGAGAAGTGACTTCTCTTTGCTTAGGAATGTGACAATAATTAGGGGATAGGATTACACTAATCTCAAATGGATTAGAAGTATCTAGAAGGGGTTTAGGATGCAAGTGAGTTTGGTGGGTGAGAGAAAATAGGATTTTAATTAAAATAAAATTCATTTATTTCAACTAAAATTGTGCAACTTGCATTTGTAGGAGAATACAAGGGGCGGGGGAGTTTTAGATATTTTAAATAAATAAATATTTATTTATTTAAATGAAGAAAGGGGTTAATTTAAACAAATATGCTTTATGCATTTAATTGATTGTTAGAATATAGTTTAATGAATGAATTTAAATAAATTGAATAATTTATTTAATTAATAGGAGAAGAGGTTGAAGATGAATTAATTAAATATCAATTTAATTAACTGTTGACTGATGGTTAAATAGTCAAATAAATACTAAATATTCATTTAATTAAGTGGACAAATTTATGTGTCTTTATGTGCCTACATATACATATACATACATATACACACACACACATATACATATATGTATACATATATGTATATGTATATATGTATACATATATGTATATGTATATATGTACATATATATACATACATACATATATACATATATACATATATACATATATACATATATATGTATATATGTATGTATTCATATACACACACATATATATACGTACATATATACATATATACACATACATACATACATACATACATACATATGTATGTATATATATGTATACACACACATATACATATGTATATATCTATATGTATATACATATGTACACACACACATATTTATATATGTATATATATATATATACATGTATATATGTGTATATATCTATATGTATATATATATATATACATATACATATATACATATATATACATACATATATACACATACATACATACATACACACACACACACTATACATACATACATACATACATACATACGTACGTACGTACGTTTATGTATATGTATATGTATACACCATCTCATTCTCTTTCTTCAGAATTGGATGTTTATCCTTTTCTTTCTTTTTAGAAAGGATATTACAATTTAGAGAAATAATGATTTAAACAACTTCTAAGTTCCTAAGAAATAACCTAGGAGCATATATATGTGAACTTTACAAGTAAAGAAGCAAATTTTCTATGAAAGAACAAAGTCTTCCATTGCTTCTTGGGATGAGAAAACAATGATGAAACTCAAAGTCTTCAGCTCACTTTTGTAGCCCAAAACAACTTTCTCTCAAATATTAAAATAAAGCTCAAAATCTTTATGCTATTTTTCATACAAATTTACAAACTAAAACTTACATTCATATACTTACTACAAGATAATAGGATAAAGCTCAAAGTTTTTATGATGTTATCCTCTAACAAGTTTTATTCTATTAATTTCAAAATGTAGCACAAAGTCTACACAACCAAATTTATTCCACTCTTTCACAATACTCCTACAAAGGACTTTTACTCAATCATTTCAATTACCATAACAAGAATGACGTAAGAACACTCTCACTATAGAACACAATGAACTCAACACAAAGTTGAAGTGTCAAATATGCTATCTTTATTAATTGAATTTATAAAATCACAAATAAACTCAAAGTTTCACTTTGCTTTTTACTTCATCAGAGTCTTATCAGGATTTACCACTATGAAGGTTTTAGGTGTTGGTCACCTTCCTAGCTCATAACCCATAAATGTTTGTTCCTTCCCCTTCATTTAGACCTTATAAATACTCTTTCTCTCATTATTATCCCTTGGAAGCTTTTCTTTTATCATTCCATATTTTTCTCTCATCCTAATGATTTTGATTCCTTTCCCTTTGTCATCTGGGTTCTTTTCTTCCTCTTTAGGTCTTAGAGCCAATTTTTTACTAACTTGTCTGACTAATCTATCCATAAGTTCAGGATTATTGTTTAGATCAGACAAGGTAGCTAAGGAAGCCTTTAAGGGATACCGATTAATAGAAGGCTGTTTATATATAGGCAAATGACTGGATGATCCTATTTCTTCTTCAGGATTATAGTCCATATATGGCTTGTTTGAGGTGCTGGGAAAATTTCTAGATAATGAATATGACTTGGAGGATAGAATTGGTCTTCCACTGGTCGAGGTATCTGGTTGCTCAAGAAGAGTTTCATCAGGCAAAGATTTTAGATCTATACTTGATAATCTTCTATTCTAGGTTTTAGGTTTGTTCGAGAACCATTTTTGGCTAGGGGTTGGTAGATCTTGGAATCTAGGTTGAGTATGATTAATTAATTTCTCTATAACAGGAAAAAAAATATCAAATCCCGTGTTTCTAATTTTTTTGTAATAATCCACCAATCAATCACTCGACAGATTTACACATCTCAAACAGTTTAAAAAGAGAGGTTGTAGAGGAGGAGGAAAGTGTATATGTAAGAAGTGTTCTAGAAATTATCATAATGGAGAATACACTTTCAAGAAAAGCAAACATGGTAAGTATGGATTAAAAAAAAAAAAATGGTGATCCCATATAGAAAGGGAAAATTTTCAAGAACTTCGTCATACTTACTAAGGAAAAGGAACAAAAAGGTCCCTAGGGGAATTAAATGCTTCATTTGTAAAGGACCTCATTATGCAATTGATTGTCCCAAGAAACCTAATCTTGGAATTAAAATATATGCCATGTTTGAAAGAGAAAATCAAGATTGGGATATTGTACGCAGTAAAGATATTTTGATAAACTAGAAAATTTGTATGAATTAAGAGAAGTAGTTCCTAACAAAGGATATATGTTAAAACATAAGGATCTAAAGGATAGGTTGAGGAGACATGAACATAAAATTTCATCATCAGAATCATCCTCTGAAGAAGATGACTATTTGGTTTCTCTACTTAAAAATACTTTAAAAGATATAGAGATAAAAATCCATATAGAGAAATCCAAAGATCCTTATAGAAGCTCAGGAACCAAAGAAGATAGAAAGATAGCAGTCAAACAACACTCTACTACATTAAGGAAGCTTGAGGAAGAAAAAACTAAGCTCAAAAAATGGCTCAAAGGACAAAAAAACCCTGAACAAATAGACCATGGATACAAGATCCCGTCGTGGGCTAGAGAAAAATCTTCTCCTTCAAATAATTCTTCCAAACATCACAAGGATACAGATTCTAATAATATAGTTGTCTTAAAAAATATAATCTTTTATCTAATGATATTACTAATCTTATTAGATTAGTTAAAAATCAATAGAAAGAGATCCGAAAGATTTCTACCACAATGGGAGAAATAAAGGATGTTTTTGTTGGCAAGAGACACTGCATGCTATTTAAATGTTTTCATCGATGACAACTAGAGTCAGATATCCGATCCGCAGTTCATAATTCATTCATACCGGAAGATTGATTGATGTTCAATGAGGTCCGGTAAGAAGAACATGACATTCGACAAAGTGTACAGTAATTTGATTGGCAACTCAGTTGTGTTGAGTATTTTGTGTTATGGATCTCAGAGATCCATTTTAGACATGTAATATGCCTTAATCTAAGTTTATGGCCTCTGGTGATGTGCCTTGTGTAAATTGGAAGATCCGGTAGACAAGTTTTTGAGTAGAAAAATGCTTATCAATAGTAACGTGTGAAGATTCATTGCGTGGTTCGTGTGGAGTGATTTTGGTGATTGTTTGTGTGTTTGAGGTTAGTGATCTGACATGTGAGAAGTGTGTAGACAATTTTCTTTGGTCCACACGATTGGTTTGGATCGGATTGAGCCGACTTGGTTGATATATTTCATTTGCGTGTTATACATTTTTGGGCTGACATGATGAAGACCTAAAATGTTGATGCGGATATATAAGACCGATTGATATGATCATTTTTGATATCAGTAGTTGTGTGGAAGTGTGTATGAGAGATTGTGAGCAGTTTCATGTGTGTTACCAAAGGATTTGTACTTCAAAATTCAACAGAACAATAGATCAGAGCAGTGTTGTAGAAAAGAGTATTTTGTGCTTAACTGGAACTGTTTCTGGTATTTGTAGATGCTGTTTATTAGTTCAAAAATTCTAATTATTATCTGTAATCATTTGTAAGGCAATGAGCCTTATGGGGTTGTAGCTCGTATTTTAATTTGAGTAGTGAGCTCTAGGTAGTGTGTCTGAATGCATGTGCATTCCCCTCATGTAATATTATTATACTTTTAACCATGTTTTTTTCCTTAACTAGGTTTCCACATAAAAATCTTGGTGTTATGGTGTTATTGTTATTTGCTTTGTGTTTCTACAGTTTACTTTTATTCATTTACATTAAGTGGTTTAAAGGACATAAATTAGGAATGCTAAAATTTGCAGAACATTGATTCACCACCCCTCTCAGTGTTCCTTGTTTCCAACAATTTTTTTTAAACTAGATCAACAACACAATGAGTCAGGACTTGAGCCAAACACAAAGATACGAAAAGATGAAGCAAAAAACAACAGTGGTAACAACTTGATTAGAAAAACCAGAGATAAAGCTTGTTTTTTGTTCTTCGCTAATCATGGCAATTATATCAGGATGATTTTTTGCTTTCCAGGATTTAAAAGAATACCATTAGATGCACTTGTTGACACAGGATCAACTAGATCATTAGCCAAAATAAATGCCATTCCACTAGAATTATGGGAACCACAACTTGATATACCAAATACTTACGCCATTAATGGAGAAAAGAGAAAAATGGGTAGGTATGCACAAGATGTACATATAGAAATAATGGGAAAAATGTTTGTTACTGATTTCATAGAATATAATGACTTAGATGATGATGTGCTCCTTGGTTATCTTTTTATCACTAAGTATCAACCACTTCAATTCTGAAAACATAATATATCTCTTAGACATGAAGATGGCCAGATTGAAATCCCAACCCTCAAAATCGTCCATCACAAGTTTGACAAGTAGGACATAAAGGGGAAAATAATATTTATAAAAGAAATATCAAAAGTACCATCAAAATTATTTGATGAAATCAAAAGAAGATTTGAAAATGAATGTTGTAGTCTCAACCCATTACAATTCTGGTCCTAAGATCATCAAGAATGTGAGATACAAATTAGGCCATAATGTTAATCAATGATACCTCATGAACCAACATACCTCATGAGCCATACAAAATTAAAATATATGGACAAGAATTTAAGAGAATTTTTAGATGGCCATTTCATTAGACCCAAAAAAAGCCCATTTGCATGCCCAATATTTTTTGTCAACAAGCGAGCTGAGAAAGAACAGGGTAAAAAGAAGTTTTGTATCAATTATAAACCCCTTAATGATATTATTCTTCCATTCAATTATCCAATCCCATTTAGTGCTGATTTAATCAGGAGGACCGCTAACAAAAAGTTTTTCTCTAAGTTTGACTGCAAATCAGGCTTTTGGTAAATCAAAGTCAAAGAGACAACAGATACAAAACAATATTCTTAATCCCACAAGGACTCTATGAATGAAATGTTGTGCCTTTCGGCCTATGTACAACACCAACCTACTTCATGAGAAGAATGGACCAGGAATTAAGACATTTAAAATATTTTTGTGTTGTTTACATTGATGATATAATTATTTTTTCAGATTCAGCAGACGAACACTGAAAACACTTGGAAGAACTTTTTGCATCCATAAAAAAGAATGGAATATGTCTATCAACAAAAAAAGTGGTAATTGGAAAAAATCAAATTGATTTCCTTGGTTTACATCTGAACAAAAGCCAAATCCAGTTGCAACCCCATATCCTACAAAGGATATAAGAGTTTCCTGATATTCATCAAGACAAAAAATAGATTCAAAGGTTTTTGGGATGCCTAAATTATGTTTTACCCTTTTATAAAGGCCTTTCAAAGGATAGAAAAACAATCCAAGAACATCTGAAAGATAACAAAGAAGGATGGTCATTGAAGGTTACAAAAGCTGTACAAAGAATTAAGTCTAAGTGCTCAAACCTACCTTCCCTTAAAATTCCATCTCCATAATTGCCATTATTTTTATATACTGACGCTTTTGACAACACTTGGTCTGTTGTGCTGATACAAGAAGAAGGAAATGAGAAAAGAAATGTCTATGGCTATAGGTTAGACACCTTCACAGACACATATATCATATTTTTGAGAAAGAAATACTGGCAGTACAGAAGGGTATAGAAAATTTTTAAATTTTCCTTGAGCCTAATAAAGACATAACTCAAGGGAGGATTGTACATTGGTATTTTGAGTTCCTTGGTTATGATTTTGACATTGAATGGATTAAAGGAGAAAACAATCCATTGGCTGATGCTCTCACCAGGGAATTGGTAGGAGCCATTTATAATGGAGGAATTGTATTTGGAGAACCGGATTGGTTTCAAGTTGATGGCACAAAAATGTTCATTAGATTAGACAAAGGCATAAGTCTACCTTTCCTACCTACTTATTGAATATTGCTGCTGCTAGGATATGTTGTTGTCATTGATGTTAACATATTCTTGTGTTTTAGTGTTGCAGAGAGTTGTTTTGGTGATCCGGTGTTTGTAGTGAGTTGATCTGGCTGGTTTATCTATTTGGGATGCTGAAACAACTATAGATACTTCATTTTTTATTGATTCAATGATGCTATGTGGTGATTTGATTGAGTTGAGGATTTCAGTATGAATATTTGTTTTCTGTGTTCTATGGTTGGCCGAGTTTGGTATTTGATTCATTGTGCTCCGGTATAATTATATCTTTGGTTGTAGATTTGGGAGAATGTTTTGGATGATCATGTGTATCTTCATTTCAGATGGTTCATGATTTTGTGCTCCGCAAGTCATCTTTCTAGTTTGAATTGCTGCTGTTAAGTGTTCTTGAGTGTTAAAGTGTTGATTGATGACGATTTGATTAAGTGGTGTTGGTGCAACTATTGCAGATGGTTCTAATGTGCTTGTTGGTATTTCCTAATCATGTCCTATTTTTTTTGGTGGTCCGCATTGATCCTTGTGAGCATTCTTGAAGATCTTATGGGTCTGGTGATATTCTTTGTGTTATGCAGTATTTTTGGAGGTGTAACATGTTGCAGTTGATCTTTGTGAGATTTCTAGTGGTGATGTGTGTTTGGAGATTTGATTTAGGTCTATTCTCTATCATTTATGGCATTATATTGGTCTGATGGTTTATTTATGTATTGTGTGCTATAATTTAGTAATTAAGGGTTGAGGGTTTGAACGACCTTGTAGTCAAGGTTGATGATTTGTATAAATAGGTGGTATATTCATGTAATTTGGGTGTCGATATTGTGTCTGCATTATTAGAGAGTGGTGTATGTGTGCATAAGAAAATTTATCCTTTAGTATGGTGTACTGAGCAGAGATTGTTGAAGGGAAAACTAATGTGCTTAACCAGAACTATCATTAGGCATTAGCATATGCTATCTTTGCAGTTCATGTAATCCAGATTGTAGTCCGAATATTATTGTAAGGTAGTGAACCTTCCTTGAGGGTTGGAGCCTTCTGGGTCATTGTATTTTGAGTAGTGAGCTGTACGTAGTGTGTCTGAATGCATGTGCATTCTGTTAGGACCCAAAGGCAACTGAGAGGGGGGGGTGAATCAATTATCTATTAATTTCAACCAAATATAACTTAATCAAACTTGATACTTAATATCGGTAAACTAAACTTAATTCCGGTTGAAAGATTAATAGTTAATTTTAATACCGGTGAAACTCAAAGCATATAATAGAAAGAGAAACAACATCCACAACACATAACACATAGATTTGTACATGGAAACCCTGTAAGGAGAAAATCCATGGTGGGAAACCTTACCCACAATCAGATGATACTACTACAGATAGTATGTGTATACAAATGGGGTCTGCACATGCAGAAAGGCCAACCACCTAGAGCTCACTGCTCAATCACAAAATAGGAGTCACACTGACTACAATTGGATGATTAAATCCAATGATAATGTATTGCTCAAAGTAGCATCTCCAATGCTGGATTTAGTACTGTTAAGCTCTGATAATCACCTTGAAACCTTCCTTGAACCTTCTCTATGGTCTTCTCATATAATCTTCAATATTCGCACATACCGTGTTTCAATACCACACTTTTTTACTTCATCTCACAATCGAGATCTTACATATATACCAAAACCTAAGACCAAATGTGTAGGTCGGCTAACAAAGAATATTACAATTAAATCAATTACAGATAAGTCAAGATGCGATGCATCATGTCAGCTCAATACATTTATAATAGTATTCAATTGATTAAATCATCTCTATAACGTGTCGTGCTGATCTGGAATAGATAATGCATGCTGGTCCATAACCTAGACCAATTTGCTGGTACCAACAAATATGTCAACCCGATTAGACCAATAACCAAACTTCCAAAACCAAGTGACCAAACCATGTCTTTGACATAACCAAATGATCTCTAGATGATAACAAGTCATCTTCAGTACCGGTAAATAATATAACCTGCCGGTGAGTGGTATACCGGTGACTATGCATAAGTCATTGAACTTGCCGGTGAACATAACCAAAGATCTCCAAAAGGATAAGTGTTGATAAGTGTTGACATCAATGACAAAACCAATGCAACACATCCATAATACCAACAATATCCCCCTTTGGCATTGATGGCAACACAAATTGGAAAAATATCTAAGTGCCAAAACAAAATGCCAAAAACCAAAAACCAATAATCTCCAGAATAGATCAACACTAGAAATCAAAATACAAATGTAAAGAGTATGTATCACTCCCCCAATAAGTAATCTCTCCCCAAAGGATAATGTATGTTTTTCCATAGATATCTCTCCCCCTTTGACATCAAATTCCAAAGCAATACAAAAACCAGATACAACCAATTCATAGAACCAATTACAATAACCAACTATTATATCCAACTTCTCCCCCTGAGAAGAAGCTCTCCTCCATCAAAGCCGGAAAAAAGTTTCTCTATAAATTCTGCCAGGTTGATCATCAACTGTCTAAGTCTCTACTAGTGAGGATATAACCCCAAGCTTCTCTCTGAGATATTCAAAATTTTCCTTAGGCAAAGGCTTAGTAAAGATATATGCAATTTGCTCTTTAATATTCACATAAACCAATCTCACTTCTTTTGCTTCAACATTCTCTTTCAAAAAATTATTTTTGATAGAAACATGTTTAGTTTTAGAGTGAAATACCAGATTCTTAGATATATCAATTGCTGCCAAATTATCACAGTAAATGATTATAGGTTCTTTGCATTTTACCTTTATGTCCTTCAACATTTGCTTAATCCATAATACCTGAGTACAATTAGTTGCTGCTGCAACATATTTTGATTCTGCTATTGATAATGATGTACAACTCTATTTCTTGCTCAACCATGAAATCAATCTGCTACCAAGAAAGAATGCCCCGCCAGTGGTGCTCTTTCTTTCATCTACATCTCCTACCCAATTTGCATTGGTGTATGCACATAAATCAAAATTTTCATCTTTAGGATACCATAAACCAAGATTTGTTGTGCCTTGTAGATATAAAAAAATCCTTTTCACTGCTGATTCATGATTTTATCTAGGATTACTCTGAAATATTGAAACAATACACACTACATTCATTATATCAGGTCTTGTTTGTGTCAAATACAGTAAACCTCCAATCATAGCTTTATATCTTGTCAGATTAAAAGGAGCTGAATCATCCTTCAATGTCAATTTATCAGTTGTAGTCATAGGAGTACTTACTGGTTTAGAGTTTTCCATACCAAATTTCTCCAGTAATTCCTTCAAGTACT
Source organism: Cryptomeria japonica (assembly GCF_030272615.1). Lineage (NCBI taxonomy): Eukaryota > Viridiplantae > Streptophyta > Pinopsida > Cupressales > Cupressaceae > Cryptomeria > Cryptomeria japonica. The sequence goes on from NC_081406.1 coordinate 578,965,546, forward strand.
TTGTTTGACATATGAATATACCTTTATCAGTTTGTGAAATCTACAATTGTAAAAAGAATTTTATCTCCCCAATCATAGACATTTCAAATTCTTCCTACATTTTATTAGCAAAGTCTTTACACAATCCATCTTCTTCTCCAAAAATGATGTCTTCAACAAAAAAATCAATAACCAAGATGTCTTCATTAGTCACTTTGAAATATAAGTTGCTGTTAGCATTACCTTTAGTGTAACCAAGCTTTAAAAGATATTTGTTCAATCTAGCATACCAAGCTCTAGGAGCTTGCTTCAATCCATATAAAGCTTTCCTTAATCTGCAAACCATATCTTTATCATTTGTCAATGAAAATCCATCAGGTTGTTCAATGTAAACTTCCTCTTCAAGATCACCATTCAGAAATGCACATTTTACATCCATTTGATATACTTTATAGTTCTTGTGGGCTGCAAATGCAAGAAATAATCTAACCGCCTCAATTCTAGCTATCGGTGCAAAGGCTTCATTGTAATCAATTCCCTCTTTTTGTGAATATCCTTTACACACTAATCTTGCTTTGTTTCTGATTACCTTACCATCTTCATTAAGTTTATTTCAGAATACCCATTTAGTTCCAATTACATTTTTATCTTTAGGTCGGGGAACCAATGTCCATGTATTGTTCTTTTCAATTTGTTCCAATTCATCTTCCATATCTTTAATCCAATGTTTATCTTCACATGCCTCAATAACAGATGCCAGTTCAATTTGAGAAATTAAACATACCTCTTCATTTTCCAGTCTTCCTCTTGTCATAAATCCTTGATACTTATTCCCAATTATTTGACTTTCAGAGTGATTCAGTTTTACATACCTGGGTGTGTTCACTTGCTGTTGTTCTTCAGTTACTGTGGAATTATATGATGATGCCGATGTGACTGGATCCATATTTTGTACCGATGCACTCTATATAGGTTCATTTATGATCATCTCAACTGCTGGTTTAGAATCCATAGACCTTGAATTTCCTCTAAAATGTTCATCTATCTTCACATTTGCACTCTCAATGATTTTCTGCAATCTTTTATTAAAGCATATATATGCTTTTCTCTTAGATGGATAACTAAGAAGCATTCCTTCACCACTTCTAGGATCAAATTTACCAATATACTCATCTCTCCTAATGTAGCATTTGCTTCCAAATATTTTGAATTATTTAAGAGTAGGAGTATTACCAAGCCATAATTCATAAGGTGTCTTACTGGTTTCACCTTTGATGTGAACTCTGTTGAAAGTGTAAACCATTGTATTCACTGCTTCTCTCTAGTACACATGAGGTAGATTTTCTTCTGATATCATGCTTCTAGCTACATCCAAAATGGTTATGTTCTTCCTTTCCACAACTTTATTTTGCTGAGGTATCCCAAGTGTTGATAGTTGTCTTCTAATTCCATTCACTTCACAAAATGTATTGAACTCCTTAGATGTAAATTCACCTCCTTGATCTGATCTTAAATGTTTGATTTTCTTATCGGTTTCATTCTCTACCATTGCCTTGAATAATTTGAATTTACCAAAAGCTTTTGATTTCTCCCCTGAGAAAAGTAACCCAACACATTCTATAATAGTCATCAATGATTAGCATAAAGTACCTATCTCCCTATAGACTTCTTGTTCTTGCCGAACCACACAAGTCAGTATGAGTTAAATCAAGAACATTATTGGATTTCCCAGAAATACTCTTAAAATTTGTTCTAACTTGCTTTCCCATTTGACATTCCCTAAATACCAGATTATGAGGTTTTACAATCTTAGGTAAATCCCTTACTACCTTAGATGAACTAATCTTTATAATGCAATCAAAATTCACATGACAAAGTCTTTTATGCCATAACTAACTTTCATCAATATGTGCAATCGAGCATGTCTTTTCACTGTTATTCAAATGAAAGATATTACCTCTACTCTGATTACTGGTTGCAATCTCCAAACTAGTTCTATTCATGATTTTGCATTTACCATTCTTGAATTGTAACTAAAATCTCTTTTCAACTAATTTACCAACACTCAAAAGATTATGCTTCAAATCTTCAACATAATAAATGTTGTCAGTATTGTTCTTACCATCAAAAGATATAGTGTCCTTTCCTCTGATAAAAAAAGCTTTGTCATCCTCAAATATTAATAGACATCCATTGTATTCCTGAAAAATATAAGAATTTACTTTTATCACCAGTCATATGATGTGAACATCCGAAATCTATAATCCATTCATCCTTTTCCTCAATTTTAGCTGCCAGGGCCTGCTCTACTAGTGGAACAATATGTGCCAGTTGATCTTCTTTTATTGCAACAAAAGATCATCCATTGTCTGCCGATTCTTCATCAGAATCATTAGTAACTCCTTCATCAGCATAGTAACATGATTTGTCTCTATTCTTCTTAAATATGTATCTCTGATATTCATGGTTAGGCTTATATGTTTTTTTAGCTTCTTCTTTTAATCTTACATGTTTATCAAGACATCTAGATGCCATATAACCAAATTTATTGTAGTTAAAACATTTAAATGGTGCTTTACCTTCATACTTACTTCCAATAGGACCTTTAGGCATTTTCCTTGCAAATAGTGCTTCAAGTTCTTCCAATTCTTCATTTTCCCTCATGATATCTTCAAGTTCTCTTGCATAAAGTGCTTTCCAATCAGATTTATCAGATGATGATGATGATGATGATGGTGATGATGATGATGATGATGATGATGATGATGATGATGATGATGATGATGATGATGATGCTTTGAAGGATAAATCTATCTTAATTGTAGCAACAAGACCAAATTCCCCAGACTCAAATGCTGAAAGTTTTCCAACCAAGGTATCTCTAGATACTGATGTATTAGGCATTGTTCTCAACTCATTAATAGCAGTTACTTTCATTTTGTATGCTAGTGGAAATTCTCTCAAAACATTAGAAACACTTTCATATTCACTTAAGGAACCTCCACAATATTGTATTCCTAAAACAATTTCATTAACCCTTTCCATAGAAGCAAAAATTCTTTCATCTTCTCCCATTTTCAGATTTTCATACCTGACCCGGAAGCATTCCAGTTTTGCAATTTTGAAAATGGTGTCTCCTTCATTCAATGTCTCCTATTTATCCCAAAGAGCTTTAGCAGTAGATTGGTATGATAATCTCATGATTTGCTGATCTGACAAGGTGCTCAAGAGTGCTTCTCTTGCTTTACAATCATTCTCTTTATCCTTACACAATGTTGGTGGATTAGGTTGATTCGGTGTAGGACCAACATAGCCATTTTTTGTAACATTCCATATGTCTTTTCTAATGAAATTCAAATGTGTCTCCATTCTAATCTTCCATATACCATAGTTAGTTCCATCAAGTTTGAGACTGTCCTTCCTGAAAAAGTTAGTTGCCATAGAATCTCCTCAAGCTGTTAAACTTCTGCAAAAAGAGGACTTAACTATATTACCAATTGTTAGGACCCAGAGGAAATTGAGAGAGTGGGGGGGGTGAATCAATTATCTATTAATTTCAACCAAATATAACTTAATCAAACTTGATACTTAATACCAGTAAACCAAACTTAATGCCGGTTGACAAATTAGTAGTTAATATTAATACTGGTGAAACTCAAAGCATATAACAAAAAGAGAAACAACATCCACAACACATAACACAAATATTTGTATGTGGAAACCCTGTAAGGGGAAAAACCATGGTGGGAAACCTTACCCACAATAAGATGATACTATTGCAGATAATATGTGTATACAAATGGGGTCCGCACATGCAGAAAGGCCAACTGCCTAGAGCTCACTGCTCAATCACAAAATAAGAGTCACACTGACTACAATTGGATGATTAAATCCAATAATAATGTACTGCTCAAAGTAGCATCTCCAATGCTGAATTCAGTACTGGTTAAGCTTTGATAATCACCTTGAAACCTTCCTTGAACCTTGTCTATGGTCTGCTCATATAATCTTCAATATTCGCACATACCATGTTTCAATACCACACTTCCTTACTTCATCTCACAAATGAGATATTACATATATACCAAAACCTAAGACCAAATGTGTAGGTTGGCTAATAAAGAATATTATAATTAAATCAACTACAGATAAGTCAAGATGCGATGCATCATGTCGGCTCAATACATTTACAATAGTATCCAATTGATTAATGTTGGCAAATGCACACTCTAATGAGACATTGTAGGTGATTGAAGGTATTGTCATTGATGGCAACCTTACAATCATGTGATACCGATAGGAAGACACAGGCACTAGCTCCGACAGACTCTACACTGGCATACAGATCACTGACACTGAAAAGGAAGATTACTGACACCCTGGCCGACAAGAATTTTGTGTATATATATTTTGTAATTAAATGTAAAATCTTTTGTAAAGCCGACTTGGCAGATTGTAATATGACTCATATATGTATGAGATCATTGTAGATAATTTACTAGGTGATTGATGAAAAGATGATAACAGATCTAATATGCGAATTCTTGGATAAGGGTTTATGTATATAGAAGAGCTTAAATAGGTATTGAATCTGGCATAGTAGATGCTAATCTGAAGCAGTACAAGACATTGGATTTGTATAATCCATTTTGTAAGTTAGTGTGACTTCTTTGCAATTGAGTAGTGAGCTCTAGGCACTTGGCCTTCCTGCATGTGCAGAACCCTATTGTAAGTAGTAATATTCTCTTATTAGCCAGTAAGTGAATATTGTGGGTCACAAACCCCACAGAGGTTTTTCCCACACCGGATTTCCTCGTTAAAATATTATGTTATGGTGTGTTTCTTATGTTGTGGTTGTTATTCTTCTTTGTTGCATTGTTTTTGGTTTACCGATACACAATTTTGATATGCTTTTCATGTTATAAGTTAAGAAAATTATTATACCGGCCAGATACTGATTCACCCCCCCTCTTAGTATCTTTGGGAATACTAACAATTGGTATCAGAGCCTGGTCCTCTATTTTGAAAAGCCTAACAACTTGAGGATGATCTTGTCACCGGTAGAGATGGAAAATTTAAGAAAGCAATTGGAAACAACTCTTTTAGACTATGATGCAGAAAAAGTGAAAAATATCAAACTTGAAGATGATCTAAAGGCTGCTCAGGATACCATTCAAGGACTTCAAGAGAATTTCACTATTGCAAGGAACAAGAGAAGAGAAATTTGTGAAAAGATGCAGAAAGATGAAGATGAAAAGGAAACTCTTAATGATTTGGTGAACCGAGACAAGATAACTGTACAATGAAGAATGAGATGCAGGATATGACTATGAGATTTTGTAAAGAAACTAAAAATTGGAAGAAGAATGAAGAAGACTTGGTTAGAAGACTGAATGATGCTGGAAATGAAAACATAAGACTCAGTCATGAAAATGATATGTTGAAAACAGATTTGATGCATACACAAAATGACACAAATGAACTTATGAGACATAAAGGAATCTTGGAAAGTGAATTGGCTGTTGCAAATCAACACAAGGAGAAATTCAAGAAAATTTTAGAAGAACTTGTTGACATGCTGAAGAATCAGAAACCTAATGGTGATACAAATGGCCTTGGCTTTGAAATTGGTGAAAGCTCCGGTACTGCAAACAATCATGATCATAGTAAACTGGTAAGACAACCTAATGCTTACAAATTCAATGGGAAATGCTTTAACTGTAACAAGTATGGTCATAGAGAGAATCAATGTAGATCTAGAAATTATCAGAACACTAATACACCCACCGGTCAATGTTCTAAATGCAACAAAATTGGTCATAATTCAGAAAATTACAGAATGAATGTAAGATGTTATGTTTGTGGAAGATTTGGAGACCTATCTAATCAATGCATAACACAAACCAACATAGGATATGGGAAAGCTATTCAGAAAAACAACGTGACTTGTTATGCTTGTAACAAAATTGGACATATTGCAAAATTTTGTAGAAGCAAGACTTCACCAACAAATAACAAAGGTACTAGTTTGAAAGGTAAAGAAAAGGTTGAAGAGGTAAAGCAAGAATTCTCAAAACAATGGATCAAAAAGTCAAATCAGAATGTTGATGGGAATACTCCTCCACCGGCAGAACAAAGTATCACTCCACCGGAAGGAGACTCTTCATCTAATTGAAGGAAAATCCTTTGGGGGTTTAGTAACAAAATGAAAAACATGCTATTATTCCCTCGGTTGATGGTGAGAAGTTGAAATTACTTCTATACCGGTAGATGAGTTAAGTTGTAACTTAACTAGCAAGCATTAAATGTGGTAGTTGGAGAAAGTAACATTATAAAGAAAGTGTTTTGGCTCCTTTTTCATTCACCGAGCATTCAAATCTTTGAGTGCGCGAAAATCCCCGAGTGAAGGCATCCTTAGCGAAGAAGTGAAGCAGTTCATCCAAGCACTCATCCCTAAGGTAGATTGAGGTATTTATATTCATGGCATCCTCCTCCACTCCTAAATTTATTGCAAACCCTACTATGATTGAGGTTATTAAGCGCCCTAGATCCATATTCAAACTGGTTCTCGAAATTGCGAAGAAAGAAGATGCCCTAGGTGCATTCTCTAAAATACCCAAGGGAGTAGTCTATGCTGAAGACCCTAGAATATACATACATTGTTATATAGAGGAATTAGGTGATGATGAGATCAAAAACATGTATAGGACTATGATTTGTGATGAATCTGGAAATGTCAAACCGGAACACAAGGTAGTAGAAACCCTAGGTTTTGTGGATATTCTTAGCATTCCTGATTTTCCTGAGGATATTATAAGAATTGTGCTAAGCAGAGTCCATGGTGAATTCTTTTGGTTGGATTTAATTCATAAGATCACCAAAGAAGCAGTAAAAGTAGTAACAGGGTTACCTTCCACTGGTAGCAGACTTGACAGAACTAAAAGGGTCTCAAATGACATAGTGATAGATCTAACTAGTGCAACATTTGACAAAAGGTCTCTAGGTAAATGATGTGAAGGACATCAATGTCAGATTTGTTAGTATGATTTTAGGCTACAAAGCTACACATACAAATAGGTTGAACTCAATATCTAGCCTATGTATTAAAAGTGCATATGATATGGTTAACAACAATGCTAGAATAGATGTGTGTAAATGGCTCAAAGATGAATTAATAGACAATCTGAAGAAGATAAAGGGAGATAAGAAAGGAACCTTTAGATTTGGAAATTTACTTGTATGTTTAATGCTGTATATTACTAAACAAGTACCTAGTATTGGTAAGAAAGACTTTGGCTTTGATATAGCGGTAGGAAAACAACTATTGGATCTATTAAACAACATGGGAGATAACAGGGAGAAAAACTTAAATGAACATTTTCAAGCATTGAAAGCTCAAATGAAGACAAGAATAAGACTGTCACAGGCAATTGTAGATAAATATCAGAAGGAAATATGTTTTGTAATTAAAAAGGATGAAATCTGGATGGAGGCAATTGTCCCCAGGACTATCTGGGTAACTGAAATGGGCTATGAAACAAATGATAACATCATAGAAACTTATGCAAAAGCCCTCCTTGAAGCACCGAAGGAACCCACTGAGAAAGTCTTTGGAAATGCAGAAACAATTGAAAGTGGAATTCAGTCAAGAAAAAGGGTTAAGAAAGTTGAAGAAGCAATAAGGAAAGGAACCCATCAGGCAAAGGCAATTAAGGATAATGTTTTGAAACAAATTGGTATCAAAGAAAGTGAGCTGGAAGGACTTCAACTGGAAGCTCATATTTCACCGGTTGCAACTTCCTTTGAGAGTGATATACCAGTGGTATTCAAAAGGGTAGAAAGGAAAAAAAAACCCTCACCGGCACCCTCACCCACACCCAGGAAAATAAGACAAAAGCAACAAGCAGTTAGGCCTCCTGTTAAGAAAATGACTCCAAAGAAGAAGAAGATAAAACAAACATTGCTCCACTAGATAAGCTCCTTAATGAAATAATAGAGGATGGAAAGTTGAAAAACATTAGCAAACTATATAACACACTTTCTGCTGATGACAAAGAAAGCATTGAAAATAGTGTAATTTTACACTTAGATATTTAAAATAAATTTTTGATGGAAATTGTTGATGAGATACCCAATGAGTTGTATAGAAGACTAGAAGCTAGAAGGGTAGCCATTATTGAGTTGGATAAGAAAATAAAAATTGAAAAATTACTTGCAGTGCATCTAGTTAACTCACCTGATGAAATAGACCAATTAATCAGTGAGGCTAACCGGACAATGTTTTCAACCGCTCACCGGCATGTAGCATTAATGGCAGGTAGAGTGAATGAAGTCTCTGAAGAAACAACAGATGCATGGGACATATTCCTTTGTTGAAAAAGAGAAACAAGAAGAGTTACTAAGACCTAAGACCATCAGGGTATATCAAAAGGACAAGGATAAGGGGAAAGGTAAGGTAGGTGGACCTCCAAGCCTAAAAATAACTGATAACTTAACCCCACCTCCTTCGGATACTCCACCGGTAGAAATTACAGACAATAAACCAGCCACTGAGAGTATGGAGACTCCTCTAGAGGATACAAATCCTGAGTTTGAAGTTTTGTATACTATGAATATTGACACACAAGAGGTAAATGCTGTGGTTGATAGAGAAACCACTGAGGATAAAAAGAAAGATGTGACTACTGAGTCACCGACTGTAGATGTTGAGGTTGAGGTTAATGATACTATAAACATAAGCATAGAAAAATCTACTCATATAGAGAAACTGACAGAGGACACCATTAGTAAACCATTAGAAGAACCAATAGATAAAACTGAAAAACAATCAGGAGAACCGATAATGGACAGTGCAGAGGTAAAAACTGAGAAACCGAAAGTGCATACAAAGACTACATCTGAGAAACCGATAATTGAGAGCTCAGAAAAACCTTCTAAGACATAGATGGAGAAACTGGAACAGAAACAGGTTGAGACACAGGTTCCGAATGAGACAGTGCCACTGGCTAAAACTGAAAAGCCTAAACCTTTGCTAATAGAAATGCAAACACAAATTGACCTACCAGAGGTCGAAACAAGAAAGGTTATTACTACAACTGACAACATGGATATTGTGAAAACAATTGGGCAAACATCTGGTACTTCAATGACTGAATACCAGCCTACAAATGTGATTGAGGTCCTACTGGATTCAATAAATAAAATCACAGCGTGTAATGCACAAACCTATAAGGCTATTGATGACACAATCCCTATTCTTAGATTGATAGCACCAAAGTGCATTGTAGACAATAAATATTCTTTAGGACAACCAGACACATTGTCTAAATTCATCATTGGCAACATTTTGACAGTTGATCAAATAAATGAAGACACATTCTGTAGTACCCTTCCTCGTTTGAACTCATTAGACACATACTTTATTATTGTTTGTTTTTAGTGGATACATTACCATGATGTGTTATTCAAATTTTTCTGATATTATTTCATGCTTGATCTGGATATGAGATGCATAATTTATTTGCAGTATTTCAGTACTTGTGATTTATGGCATTTTATGGATTATTGCTATGCACCTTCATTTTACTTTATTTATGCAATGTGGAATTATATGTTGTGTGTTTGCGAGTGTATTGGATGCAAGGGGACGATTTTCCTTCACTCATTTCAGTGAGAAAGGGAACATCGTGATTCTCCTTCATCGGTGTGTATAAAATATTTTCGATATAGTATATATGCATGTGTGGTTCGATGATGCAGGATATTGCAGGTACAAGTACTGGGTAGGTATGAGGTATCGTCTCCACTTGGCTTCACAGGTCTGAGCGTAACTTATATTTTCCAAGGAAAGTGGAGGAGATAGTAGTTGACCCTATTTTATTTAGTTACACTTGTATGAGTGTCGTCAGTTGGTCGTCCTGTCAGTTTGTTCGACTTCGTATTTTTGTCATTTGATCTTCTTATGAGTCTTTGCTATGATTTGCTCTATTGTTTGTTTAGTGGTTTTAATTAATTAATTAATTAAATTTATGGTATTATCTCATAGTTGAATTGATTATGCATTGAGATTATAAATTTAGTTAATTAAAAGAAATTATTAAATTAAGTTGCAAGCTGCATGATATTAGAAATATATTTTAATTAAAGTTTTCATGGAAAAATAAAATAAATAAATTGTATTTATTATTTCCTATAATTATAAATAAATAAAAGAATAAAAGAATAAATAAATAAATGAATAAAATAATTAATTAGAATTAAAATATTGTTTTGATTCTTTATTTATAAAATTAATTAATTTGCATGAGAAAAGAAAAGAAAGAATAATGATTTTTAATTATTGCATGTTAGCTTATCTTTTGTTATAAAATTAGAAAATAAAATAAAATTACTATTATTCTAAATTTAGGTTTTTTGAGAAAAAAGCTATTGAAACTAGAATTTTAGTTTAAATAGGGGAATAGGTCTTTATTTTAGTACACAGGAAACAAGTCAGGGATTTAGATGAAGAGAAATTTATTTGGAAGATTGTTGAAGGATTGGTTCTCTTCTACAAATTTCTTCCAGGAAATCTATACCAGGTTGGGTGGCTTCTTTTGATTATTTGTTTTAAAGAAAATATTTTATTTCTTTTATCTTTCTGAATGATGTGTGTGTTAAGATGTTTGATAAATTTAAAATCTTGTTTGATTATTTCTTGTTCTTGGCTAAAGTCCATTCCTAAAGTTAATTTCTAGTTTATGGAAAGAAGTTATTTCCTGGGTGTCTGTAGATTAAATTTTAAGAAAATTGGAAAAAGTTATTATGACAAATTTTGCCAAGATTTTTATTGTGCATGGAAATTGCAAGATTTGAGAGGAATGTGATTTACTAGAGAAATCATTCCCTCTTGTTTGATTTTTGTTTCGATATTTGACTATGGCAATCTTTTTTAATATTTGTGTATCTCTGTGATATTATTAATTATTATAAAAATAAATTTAATTATTAAAAGTTAGGGAAATTATTTTATTATATTATTTTGGAGATATTATGTATTAATTAATTTCCCTATAAATAAATTTGATTGGAAATAAATTTTGGGTGAAAATAGAATTTACTTTTTTAGATTATTGTATTAAAAAAAAAAAAAATCAATTAAAAAAAACATTAATTAAAAAAAAACATTAATAAAAAAAAATTAATTAAAAAAAATTTAATTAAAAAAAAATAAAAAAAATAAATTTATATATATATGTATATAGTATTTTCTGTGGTTTTAATTATGTTATTTTGGAAATGAAGATGTTTCAAAATTAAATCTTCTTTTTATTATATATTTTAATGTGATAAAATTATATAATATTATGTTCGTAGAATATATATATTTATGTAATTATATTATATTATTATATATAATTTTTGAATGGGGATTTTAATTTAGATTATTGATATAATCTAATCGTGTCTATTTGTAAATTAATCATGAACATATATTTAGGGGGTTAATTTTTATGTGATTGATTTAACCTTATTGGATAAATGACAAAATTGATTTCTTTGTATTAATATAGTTGTATTTTCTTATTTTCTGGAAAATCTTTAATTGCAAGTTATTTATGCCTTTGGTTGTTTAAAGAAAAGATTGTCTGTATTAGGATCTTGTGAAAATGGTGTTTGCAGTCAAGCTTAATTTCGTTGCTATTCTAGTTGAGTTGTCATTATGTCATATGTTATTATTTCTCTTTGGTCAAGTGTTGTTGTATAACCTTATTGATGTGAACCATTGTGTGTTTTGTCCAAATGGTCAATCTTGGGTTAGTGATTGTGTATCCTTCACTTGTGATTTGTCAGGATTGGTTATGGTTGTCTGTTTCGCCATAGAGTTATTGTAGAGAGACATTTCCTGTTAGTGTCCTATGAAAGAGAGTGGCTTTCGAGCGGGGGCCATGCCCGAAGTGGATGACAGGATAACCCGTCGAAAGTCAGTTAAAAAGTGATAACCTAATAATATATTGGGGGGGAGTGAGATAAATATTAATTAAGATAATGTACCTGGTGCATAGGTGTAGTGCTTGTACAGGGCTCATAATGTTACGAGAAGGCCTGGAATGGCAAACTTACCACCTTGTCTTCATAAAAGGATTAGGGTTGGTTGAATATATTTACCAAAATAGCCTAAACCCCTCTTTGTAAAACCTGCATAAAAATAAGCTACTGATGTGAGCAAAGCTAGAGCTACTGTGGTATTAATATCATTTGTAGGTGCGGCTAATTCCCCATGAGGTAATTTAATAATTCCCCAAGGAAAAAGAGCACCTGCCCAGTTAGAAACAAAGATAAATAGAAACATAGTCCCTATAAAAGGAACCTGGGGACCATATTCTTCTTCACCAATCTGAGTTCTAGCCAAGTCCCGAACAAATTCGAGAACATATTCCAAAAAATTTTGTGCTCCGTTCGGAATGATTTGTGGGTCTCGAACAGCTAGAGTAGCTGAACCTAATAAGACAACAATTACAATCCAGGAAGTTATAAGTACTTGTGCATGAACTTGAAACCCCCCTATTTGCCAATAAAAATGCTGACCTACTTCCACGATATATGATCTTCTTTTGGCTCCTCTAACGCTAAGTCTTATATTCAGAGGTATAGGAGTAGTATTACTTACTAATATAATTTATTCTGCTCTTTCATTAGGGCTAGTTCTTATTTGTATATCCTTTTGCCTTCGTATGATGCAAGAGACCAGGCAAAGAAAGTGAAAGGACCAACTTATAGTTGAATAATAGTCATTTTTGAGTTTTCACCCTGAGGGAGCAGGTTAAGCACCACTAGTTTTAGCAGCATACGAGCCAATGCCAATTCCAAACTCACCAATAGCGAAGGTTAGCACTTGTCCCCCGTAGGGGGGCAGGGAAGATGCATTTGATTAAGTTGACCTCATTGACCCAGAACCACCATCAGTGGACCCTGTGGAAGTAGAGGCAGATGCAGATTGAGTTGTTCCACCAGCATTTTGGGTGGGTGGGGGGGAATTATGGATAGTAGGGGTGGGTGGCAATAGAGTAGAGCTCAGAGAGAAGGTATAGGGCCGGGAAGGGCCCCTACAATTCTATGGGCGATTCTATAACTATTTTAGCAGGAGGGGGGTTAGCAGGGGTATAGTTATTTATTGCTCACCCCCTACTATTCTAAAGGGCCCCCAGCTGGGGGTTCCAGTCAAGCCCTAAAATTATATGGTACTGAGAATTTTCTTCCATTAATTCTCGTATGTGCTTTTGGCGGAGCGCACATGCAAGAAGGAAGTTTTAGCTTAATGCAAATGAATAAAATAGCTACTATATTGCATACATATCAAAAGGAGAAAAAATTACTATATATTTCAATTCTTACATCTCCGACAACTAGTGGAGTCACTGCTAGTTTTGGTATGTTGGCTAATGTCACGATTGTTGAGCCTAATGCATACATTGCATTTGCAGGTAAAAGAGTTATTGAACAGACATTAAACCAGATAGTAGATGATGAAGATCAAATATCTGATTCTTTATTTGATTTTGGAATGTTTGATAGCATGGTTCCACGAGCTCTTTTAAAAAATGTTCTAAGCGAGACAATTGAAATATACATGTATGGTGATTGAAAGGTCAGAATAATTCATTCTATTTTAAGATTCCCAAAAACAATTCTTGATCCCTTAAGAATTGTTTTTTTGGGGATCAAAATAACACAGGGCACTACTTTGCAACCAATGTCATATAAATTGAAGACTAACAAACTGAAATCGCTCTTCATCCTAAGATCGAACGAATTCAACCCGTAGGTAATAGAATCGAGAAACGTCAGAATAGTAGGGGCCTCCTCCCACCCACCCATCAAATCCACCGGTTCAATCGCTTAATCTGTAGGGGGTTCTAGACATAACTCTTCCAGGGGCCCCTTCAAAAAAGAGTAGGCAGTGAACTACAATTCCCACCCAACCCGATGGGTGGGGGGCTAATGTTCCCAGTGAATTCTAGTAGTATGTGCATAAGCAGAGACATAGGTAGCTAAGCCAGAAGCTAGAGCAAAGTAACTAACTAATGGAGCAGGAGCATCAATTTAAGCACCTTTCATTTACCTTGACCCAGTTCCTTACACAGCAGATTAAGCAGTCGATCCAGGAGTTGGGAATGACACATGAAGGGCTACTCAGACACATCTCGATGGGAACTATTAACAACTAAGGGTAGGGTAGGGCAGGACCGCAACAAATACCAATTGTGTAGTAATTTTACAATTTATCCTACGTAATAGTCTATACCCTTTGATTCATCAGATAGGGTGCTCGAAAAAGGTTGGAATAGTTAAATAGGAGGATTACTATGACTATAGCCCTTGGAAAGTCTTCCAAAGAGGAACAAACTTTATTTGATATTATGGATGACTGACTACGCAGAGACCATTTTGTTTTTGTGGGTTGGTCCGGTCTCTTGCTTTTTCCTACGTAGCCTGTAGGGTCCGCATGAGACTTAGATGGAACTGGAGGCTCGGGAGAGGTTACCAGGAGAAACCCAAGATGGGGGTTGGGACCTATGGAGGCTGTACCATGGTATCCACTATAAGACATGTGATGACACTCTCTCCTTAGAGTCACTAGTGTTTTGTGAGTTGAGTCACATGAATGTTTGCGAAGTCTTGTAGTCCTTTTGTACTTGTCTTTCTTTGCTTGCTTGAGGGTTTTCTACTATCTCCTAGCACGTTGGGGTGGTTCCATTTTGGGATCACATGGTCGGGTGGTAGTGCCACTTCCCATCGGATGTTCTGGATTGTATCTTTAGGCAAGGAAAGGCTTCGCTGGTGTTCTTGGTTCGTGGTTCATGTACCAGCTCTTGTTTGAGATTATTGTTCAGTTGAGACCTTGTGGTCATTGTATCAAACTCTTATGTAACCTTGATATTGTAACTTTGTAAATCTTTGGCATTATTGGAAGCCATGTATTTGGGGATATTGTAAATAGTATGTCAGTGGAATGTATGTTATTGCTTTGATCTTATGTTTAAATGTTTT
Organism: Cryptomeria japonica; assembly: GCF_030272615.1. Classification (NCBI taxonomy): domain Eukaryota; kingdom Viridiplantae; phylum Streptophyta; class Pinopsida; order Cupressales; family Cupressaceae; genus Cryptomeria; species Cryptomeria japonica. Next base: position 578,980,555 of record NC_081406.1, read on the forward strand.
ATGGAAATTGGATATATTGGAATACTTTTATTTCTTTATTATGGAATTTGGATGTATGTGTGGTTATAAACTTAAGTATTTATTTTATCTAATTAAATGGACAATTGGATTAACTATGGTGTTAATATAATCTATGAATTAATCTTCGTTGGTAACCCTTAGGAAATCATATGTTAGAGTTCTACTGTGTTATTAAACGTGCAATGGTTTTAGTTAGTGCACTTAGTCTTTAACAAATTTTTTTTTATTTCACCCCTTAGTTGCCTAGTTGTGTTGTTTTCCTTTAGGGTTCCTGGCGGGGCATTACATTTTGTATCAGAGCCCAAGTTTCAACACTGGGTACTTTGGGATTGTATTGTGCCTTTCAGTTGACCTTTTTGCTTAGGTCTTAATGTTTGTGTTTCCCTTGTTTATCCTTGTCGTAGGTCTGAACCGTTTACTCTATATAGTGCTAGGTCATGGCGAGGAAAGCTAGGGGAGGATGCAATGAAGATGAGAGAGTTGTATTCTTATTTGTTTTAGGCTTCCAGGAGTAAGCCTAGTTTTGGGGGGTGGGAGGGGGGGAGAATGTAGTACCCTTCCTCATTGAACTCATTAGACTCATAGTTTATTATTGTTTGTTTTCAGTGGATACATTACCATGATGTGTTATTCAGAATTTTTATGACATTATTTCATGCTTTATCTGGATATGAGGTGCATAATTTATTTGTAGTATTTCAGTACTTGTGATTTATGGCATTTTATGGATTATTGCTATGTACTGTCATTTTACTTTATTTATGCAATGTGGAATTATATTTTGTGTGTTTGCGAGTGTATTGGATGCAAGGGGACGATTTTCCTTCACTCATTTTGGTGAGATAGGGAACGTCATGATTCTCCTTCATCGGTGTGTATGCAGTGTTTTCTATATAGTATATAAGCATGCGTGGTTCGATGATGCGGGATATTGCAGGTACAAGTACCGGGTAGGTACGAGGTATCATCTCCACCTGGCTTCACAGGTCTGAGCATGCCTTATATTTTCCGAGGGAAGTGGAGGAGATAGTAGTTGACCCTATTTTATTCAGTTACACTCGTATGAGTGTCGTCAGTTGGTCGTCCTGTCAGTTTGTTCAACCTTCGTATTTTTGTCATTTAATCTTCTTATGAGTCTTTGCTATGATTTGCTCTGTTGTTTGTTTAGTGGTTTTAATTAATTAATTAATTAAATTTATGGTATTATCTCATAGTTGAATTGATTATGCATTGAGATTATAAATTTAGTTAATTAAAAGAAATTATTAAATTAAGTTGCAAGCTGCATGATATTAGAAATATATTTTTATTAAAGTTTTCGTGGAAAAATAAATTAAATAAATTGTATTTATTATTTCCTAGAATTATAAATAAATAAAAGAATTAATTAGAATTAAAATATTGTTTTGATTCTTTATTTAGAAAATTAATTAATTTGCATGAGAAAAGAAAAGAAAGAATAACGATTTTTAATTATTGCATGTTAGCTTATCTTTTGTTATAAAATTAGAAATGAAAATAAAATTACTATTATTCTAAATTTAGGTTTTTTGGGACAAAAACTATTGAACCTAAAATTTTAGTTTAAATAGGGGAATAGGTCTTTATTTTAGTACACAGGAAACAGGTCAGGGATTTTGATGAAGAGAAATTTATTTGGAATCTTGTTGAAGATTGGTTCTCTTCTACAAATTTCTTCTAGGAAATCTATACCAGGTTGGGTGGCTTCTTTTGATTATTTGTCTTAAAGAAAATATTTTATTTCTTTTATCTTTCTGAATGATGCGTGTGTTAAGATGTTTGACAAATTTAAAATCTTGTCTGATTATTTCTTGTTCTTGGCTAAAGTCCATTCCTGAAGTTAATTTCTAGTTTATGGAAAGAAGTTATTTCTTGGGTGTTTGTAGATTAAATTTTAAGAAAATTGGAAAAAGTTATTATGGCAAATTTTGCCAAGATTTTTATTGTGCATGAAAATTGCAAGATTTGAGAGGAATGGATTTACTAGAGAAATCATTCCCTCTTGTTTGATTTTTGTTTCGATATTTGACTATGGCAGTCTTTTTTAATATTTGTGTATCTCTGTGATATTATTAGTTATTATAGAAATAAATTTAATTATTAATTAAATTTATTGTATTAATAAAAGTTAGGGAAATTCTTTTATTATATTATTTTGGAGATATTATGTATTAATTAATTTCCCTATAAATAAATTTGATTGGAAATAAATTTTGGGTGAAAATAGAATTTACTTGTTTTAGATTATTGTATTTAAAAAAATTAAAAAAAAATTAATTAAAAATAAAATAAAAATATTAATTAAAAAAAACATTAATTAAAAAAAAAAACATTAATTAAAAAAATTTAATTAAAAAAATAAAAATAAAAAAAAATATATATATATAGTGGTTTTAATTATGTTATTTTAGAAATGAAAGATGTTTCAAAATTAAATCTTCTTTTTATTATATATTTTAATGTGATAAAATTATATAATATTATATTCGTAGAATATATATTTATGTAATTATATTATATTATTATATATAATTTTAATGGGGAATTTAATTTAGATTATTGATATAATCTAATCGTGTCTATTTGTAAATCAATCATGAACATATATTTAGGGGGTTAATTTTTATGTGATTGATTTAACCTTATTGGATAAATGACAAAATTGATTTCTTTGTATTAATATAGTTGTATTTTCTTATTTTCTAGAAAATCTTTAATTGCAAGTTATTTATACTTTTGGTTGTTTAAAGAAAAGATTGTCTGTATTAGGATCTTGTGTAAATGGTGTTTGCAATCAAGCTTAATTTCGTTGCTATTCTGGTTGAGTTGTCATTATGTCATATGTTATTATTTCTCTTTGGTCAGGTGTTGTTGTATAACCTTATTGATGTGAGCCATTGTGTGTTTTGTCCAAATGGTCAATCTTGGGTTAGTGATTGTGTATCCTTCACCTGTGCTTTGTCAGGATTGGTTATGGTTGTCTGTTTCGCCATAAAGTTCTTGTAGAGAGACATTTCCTGTTAGTGTCCTTTGAGAGAGAGTGGCTTTCGAGCAGGGGCCGTGCCCGAAGTGGATAATAGGATAACCCGTCGAAAGTCAGTTAAAAAGTGATAACCTAATAATATATTGGGGGGGAGTGAGATAAATATTAATTAAGATAATGTACCTTGTGCATAGGTGTAGTGCTTTTACATGGCTCATAATGTTACGAGAAGGTCTGGAATGACAAACTTACCACCTTGTCTTCACGAAAGGATTGATAGGGTCTGCATGAGACTTAAATGGAACTGGAGGCTCGGGAGAGGTTACCAGGAGAAACCCAAGATGGGGGCCGGGACCTATGGAAGCTGTACCATGGTATCCACCGTAAGATATGCGATGACACTCTCTCCTTAGAGTCACTAGTGTTTTGTGAGTTGAGTCACATGAATGTTTGCGAAGTCTTTTAGTCCTTTTGTACTTGTCTTTCTTTGCTTGCTTGAGGGTTTTCTACTATCTCCTAGCACGGTGGGGTGGTTCCATTTTGGGATCACATGGTCGGGTGGTAGTGCCACTTCCCATTGGATGTTCTAGATTGTATCTTTAGGCAAGGAAAGGCTTCACTAGTGTTCTTGGTTCGTGGTTCATGTACCAGCTCTTGTTTGAGATTATTGTTCAGTTGAGACCTTGTGGTCATTGTATCAGACTCTTATGTAACCTTGATATTGTAACTTTGTAAATCTGTGACATTATTGGAAGCCATGTATTTGGGGATATTGTAAATAGTATGTCAGTGGAATATATGTTATTGCTTTGATCTTATGTTTAAATGTTTTATGGAAATTGGATATATTAGAATAGTTTTATTTCTTCATTATGGAATTTGGATGTATGTGTGGTTATAAACTTAAGTATTTATTTTATCTATTTAAATGGACAATTGGATTAACTATGGTGTTAATATAATCTATGAATTAATCTTCGTTGGTAACCCTTAGGAAATCATATGTTAGACTTCTGCTGTGTTATTAAACGTGCAATGGTTTTAGTTAGTGCACTTAGTTTTTAACAAATTTTTTTTTATTTCACCCCTTAGTTGCCTAGTTGTGTCGTTTTCCTTTAGGGTTCCTGGCGGGGCATTACACATTCAAAGAGAGAATGATTAAGGAGAAAGAGCATTTCTTTGAGGAAATAGTGAAGAAGAACAAGGAGAAAATAGACACCTTATTACCGGAACTAGGAGAGACAATTTTGGATTTCAAGAAAATGTATAGAGATACTTGTAAAATAAATATTCTGATAGAAGACCTAGACAAGGAAATCGGCAAAGCACAAGATGAGATTAACAATATTGCTGACAATTTGATAGGCACATCAGATTCATTTTTGGAGGTAGATAAGAAAATTGCAAATCTTGAAGAGAAAATAGAGAAGTTAGAAAAGGATAAAGAAAGAATAAAGGATAAGTCAAAGAGCTTAAAATGTAAACTTGGTCCTAAACTAGATTACCTCATTTCTTTGAGAAAAGAAATTTCTGAGGCTCTGGTTCCTTGAATTAAGACATCGGAAGAGAAAATGCACATACTCACCAGTACAATTCAGAGAACACAAGAGGTATTACAGGATAGCAAAAGATTCAGTGGCAGTTGAAATTTGGTTTTGACAGATATTTTCCAGATTGTAACCCACTGGGTACAAGAATCTAGGCAGGAAACACATTCCACTGACAGTGAATGACAACCTTTGTCATTGATGTCAAAGGGGGAGAAATGGAAATGAGAAAAATGATCAAAATAGGACATCATCAACTTAGGGGGAGCATATAGTTTTGGAAAGACAATTTTGGCAAACCATTTTTGGATATACATTCTTGGATTTTTCTCATGAGTGTTGCCATCAATGCCAAAGGGGGATATTGTTGGCAAATGAACACTCCAATGAGACATTGTAGGTGATTGAAGGTATTGTCATTGATGGCAACCTTACAATCATGTGATACCAATAGATAGACATAGGCATCGGCTCCGACAGACTCTACACCGACATACAGATCATTGTCACCAAAAAGGAAGATTACCGACACCCTGGCCGACAAGAATTTTGTGTATATATATTTTGTAATTAATTGGAAAATATTTTGTAAAGCCAACTTGGTGGATTGTAATATGACTCTTATATGTATGAGATCATTGTAGATCATTTAATTGGCGATTGATGAAAAGATGGTAGCATACCTAATATGCGAATTATTGGATAAGGGTTTATGTACATAGCAGAGCTTAAACCGGTACTGAATCTGGCATAGTAGATGCTAATCTGCAGCAGTACAAGACATTGGATTTGTATAATCCATTTTGTAAGTCAGTGTGACTTTTTTGTAATTGAGCAGTGAGCTCTAGGCACTTGGCCTTCCTGCATGTGCAGACCCCTATTGTAAGCAGTAATATTCTCTTATTGGCCAGTAAGTGAATATTGTGGGTCACAAATCCAAGAGAGGTTTTTCCCACACTGGGTTTCCTCATTAAAATATTGTGTTATGGTGTGTTTCTTATGTTGTGGTTGTTATTCTTCTTTGCTGCATTGTTTTTGGTTTATCGATACATAGTTTTGATATGCTTTTCATGTTATAAGTTAAGAAAATTATTATACCAGTCAGATACTGATTCACCCCCCCTCTCAGTATCTTTGGGAATCCTAACAATTAAATCATCTTCATAATGTGTCATGCTGATTTGGAATAGATAATGCATGTCGGTCCATAACCTAGACCAATTTGCTAGTAACAACAAATATGTCAACCCGATTAGACCAATAACCAAACTTCCAAAACCAAGAGACCAAACCATGTCTTTGACATAACCAAGTGATTTCCAGATGATAAAAAATCATCTTCAGTGCTGGTGAATAATATAACCTTTCGGTGAGTGGTATACCAGTGACTATGCATAAGTCACTGAACTTGCCGATGAACATAACCAAAGATCTCCAGAAGGATAAGTGTTGACATCAATGACAAAACCAAAGAAACACATCCATAATACCAACAAATTCCCCATTGTAATATTTATACATACTACTGTAGAGTATCATCTTATTGTGGGTAGGTTCCTACTGTGGTTTTTTCCTTAATCGGGTTTTCCACGTCAAAAATATTGGTGTTATGTGTATTGTTGTTATTATCTTTATCTTTATTCTTGCTACTATTGATCAGATCTAAGATTGTGCTTAATTTGTTGAATCCAGTGAAAACTAATTCACCCCCCCCTCAGTTTTCCTTCACTGTTGTTGCCAACAATTGGTATCAGAGCTAGATCCTCCGGAAGAAGCTTGACCACTTGAGGAGATCTAGGATGGCAACTTACATGTTCAAGAAGGAGAGTCTGAGATTTGATGGAAGAAATTATAGTGTATGGAAGAAATGAATGGAAGTTCACCTGAAATGTCTTGGAGATGAGTATTGGAAGATTACAAAGAATGTCTACAATGTTCCTCAGAATGGACCGATTACTGCTATTGAGATCAAGGATGGTGAACAAAATATAAGAGCTAAGGAAGCATCGTTGAGTTCCTTCACTGATTTAGAGATGACTAATGTTATGGGTTTGAAGACTTCACATGAGATTTGGAAAAAGCTAGAGACCTTGTATGAAGGAGATGCACAAGTCAAAGTAGCTAAGTTGCATAGTTTGAAAGGGAAGTATGAAGAATTGAAGATGGGAGAAGATGTAAACATGACAACCTTTATGGATAAGGTGAATGAGCTTGTTATGAACATCAAATGTGCCTGTGGAAATCTTGAAGAAGATGAGATTGTTGCTAAGGTGTTGAGATCATTGCCTCCTGCTTACAAACATAAAGTAGCTGCTATAGTGACAAGGGACATGTTGGTTGGTAAGCTTGCTGCATTTGAGTTGAGTGAATTTGGAGAATCACATGGAAAATCTGAGACTGCATTCAGATCCTCTGTATCTAGGAAGAAAAAGTATGATCTGGGAGACAGTTCATGTTGGGTATCCAGATATGAAAGAGAAAAGAGAGAGATGGAAGAGAAAGAACGAGAATTGGATGAGCTTGAAGCCCTTATTGCTCAGAGATTGCCTAAGGGATTTAATAAGTATGATGGAAATTTACCTTTGAAATGTTTCTCTTGTAATAAGATAGGTCATTTTGCTTCTAGGTGCCCTGAGAGAATGTCTAGATATGATAAGCATGAAAGGCATGATAGATCTGATAAGTATGATAGATATGAGAAGCAGGAAAAGAATGATAAGCCCTACAAGCTTAACTAGAAATTAAGATATCAGAAGAGATGTTATTATACTGTCGATGAAGGTGTGATAGATGAAGAATCAAAGAATGGAAATTCAGAAGACAAATTTATATTTATTGCTATCAAGGAAGATAATCCGGTACCAGTGAATCCTACAAGCTGCATTGTTGAGGAGAAATATTTGGCTGCTAAGATTGAAGAGAAAGATGAATGGGTGATTGATAATAGTTGTTCACATTATATGACATGTGATAAAAGTAAATTTGTGAGTATGGAAAGGTATGATGGTGGTATAGTGAGATTTGGATATGATAAAGCTTGTGTGATTCATGGTAGAGGTTCTATATCTTTCAATGGTAAGCATAATACTGATGATGTCTTTTATGTTTAAGGTTTGAAGCATAATATTTTGAGTGTTGGACAAATGGTTGATAAGGGATATGATTTTCAATTCAAGAATGGTAAATGCAAGATCCTAAATGCCTTCAGCATAGAGATTGCATCAGGGACTAAGACTAAAGGTAATATCTTTCATTTGAATGCTGGCGAGAAAAGCTGTTTGATTGCTCATATTGATGAAAGTTGGCTATGCAATAGAAGGATGTGTCATGTTAATTTTGATTGCATTATAAGGATAAGTTCTACTCAAGCTGTTAGAGATCTGCCTAAAATTGTGAAACCTGCTAATCCGGTATGTAAGGAATGTCAGATGGGAGAGCTAACAAGAACTACATTCAAAAGTCAGTATGGTGGATTATTAGATCTAGTGCATACTAACTTACGTGGTCATACTAGAGTAAGAAACATGCAGGGTGATAGATATTTCATGTTGCTGATTGATGACTATTCTAGGATGATGTGGGTTACCTTTCTAAGGTAGAAATAAGAAGTGCTGGAAAAATTCAAGATATTCAAAGGTAGAGCAAAGACAGAGACATGGTTGAAGCTGAAGTGCCTGAGATCTGACAGAGGAGGACAATTTACATCAGGAGAGTTTGATACATTTTGTGAGAGGAATGGAATTAGAAGAATTATTTTCTCCTAGAACCCCTCAGTAGAATGGAGTTGTTGAAAGGAAGAACAAAACCATTTTGGATGCTGCCAAGACTATGTTGATTGAAGGAAATGTTGCACAAACCTTTTGGAGAGAAGCTTTTAGCACTGCTGTCTACACATTCAATCGGGTGCATATAAAAGGTGATTCTGGTAAGACACCTTTTGAGCTATGATTTGCTGAAGTTCCTAGAGTTAGATATTTTTTAGTTTTTGGAAGTAAATGTTATATCAAGAGAGATGAGGATATAGGTAAATTTGATGCAAGATGTGATGAAGGAATCTTCTTAGGATATTCTACTAAGAGAAAGGCCTACTAGTGCTACAATAATAGGTTGAAGAAGATAATAGAGAGTGCAAATTTGAAGGTTGATGAATGTTTTGGAAAGCAGACCAGAGTATGCAGATATGATTTTGATGATGAAGATGTTATTTCAAAGCCTTTGCAAACTGAGATCTTGAAGAAGAATGATTCGGTAGAGATAGGTAATCCGGATATTGTTGTTGCTAGTGAAGAAGTTCAAGAGTCTGACAATCAGAATAATCATAAGACTTCAAGGTATGTAAGATTGAATCATTCAAAAACTAAGATTATTGGTGATAAGATTAAAGGTGTGATGACTAGAAGAAGGATTGCTGCTGAAGGGATATGCTTGATTTAAAATATTGAACCTAAAGATGTTGCAGAAGCATGTAAGATGAGAATTAGATAAAAGAAATTTAAGAAGAGATGAATCAAATTGAGAAGAATAACACTTGGGAGCTTGTTTTGAGACCTAAAGACAAGAATGTAATTGGCACTAAATGGGTGTTTTGGAATAAACTGAATGAAGCTAGTGAAGTGGTCAGAAACAAAGCAAGATTGGTAGGTAAAGGGTGTTCGCAGATGGAAGGTATTGACAATGAGGAGAATTTTGCTCCGGTAGCTAGAATTGAAGCTATTAGATTGTTGCTTGCATATGCTTCTTAGAAGAATTTCAAGGTGTATCAGATGGAAGTTTAGTGTTAGATGCAATGATAGTCCCAAAAACACTGAGAGGGGGGGTGGTGGTGAATCAATGTCTAACCGGTTAATGAAATATTTGAATTTATTTATAACTTTTTAACTTAAATTAATGTACCGGTAAACAAGAAATAGTGCAGCAAGGAGAAATAACAGAGAAAACATAAATGCACACCATAACACAAGATATTTTGGCAAGGAAACCCGGTGTGGGAGAAACCTTGGTGGGATTTGTGACTCGTAATATTTACTCACTGGCCAATATGAATAAATATTACTTACAATAGAGGCCTGCACATCTAGGAAGGCCAACAACCTAGAGCTCACTGCTCAATAGAAGAGTCTCACTAACTACATAATGGATAATTAAATCCAATACAATGTACTACTCAAAATAGCATCTGCAATGATTGATTCAGTACCAGTTTAAGCTCTATCATAAACCTTAACCAAAAACCTTGTCAGTGAATGATATTCACTTACATAACCTATTTGCCTTATTACAAAATCCTTTCACTATCTTCTACATAGTATTCTTCTATTCCATGCTATTACAAAAATGACTTATTAGATCTCATACATATATGAGTCTTTACAATACATCATGTTAGCTTACAAATAATTAATTACATTTACAATATAATTCACATAAACAAAACTTTATCTCATGTTAGCTTGAGAGCCGGTATACTTCATTGCCGGTGTAAGCCGGATGCCGGTGAGTGACCTTATTGTGCCTGCCGGTGCCGGTAGATGATGTCTGTGTTGCCAGTGATCCTGTACAACCTATTACCGGTTGGTTGTAATCAATGACAACATCAACCATTCTCATTTGAGTGTATAATGCCAACAATCTCCCCCTTTGGCATTGATGGCAACACTCATGAGAAAAATCCAAAACTGTTATCCAAAAAATGAAATCCAAAAGAAGTGTGCTCCCCTTGAGCAAGTGATCTCCTCTGTGCATTTATTTTTCTCCATACTACTCTCCCTTTGACATCAATGACAAAGGATGTCAAAAAGAATCAAAGAATACAAAAATGCTAACTCATAGCCTATAATTGGTTGCTTACAAGTTTAAAAATGTCTGCCAAAATTAGATTCAAGCTCTACATGAATTTGTTACTGTCAGAAAGAATGGTTTATGTCTGCTGGATCAAGCCAGTTAGATAGTGCATATGTTGCTCCGGTGACTGTTCTCCTTGAATTGTTGCCTTTGATAGCTCAACCCACTGAGTAATAAGACTGTCCAATCTTGGACCAAGTTTGCTTTTCAATTCCTGGGCCTTTAACCTTATCCTTGCTTTTTCTTTTTCCAAATTTTCAATATTTTTCTCATAAGTTGCCATCTCTTGATCAAGAACAGATGTAAGTTCCAAAGAATCTATCATATTATCTGCAATGTCATCTATCTCCTTCTGTGTCTTCTTAATTTCCTCATCAATATCTTCAGTCAGGTGGTGAGGCTTGCAAGCTTCTTTATACAGCTTCTTATATTCCAAAATTGTTGAGGTAAGTACCGATAATAAGGAATCCATGTACTCAACATAGTCTTTGATAATTTATCAAAGAGTTCACCTTTCTCTTTATCGACTCTTTCCTTTACAGTTTCCTCATTTACCTTATCTATGGTTAGAACATTTTCAGAAATAGATTTGGACAATGCATCCAATTTACCTAAAGAATCATCAATGTGATCTATCTTACAGATTGGTACAATCATCCTCAAAATAGGTAATGTGTCATTAATAGCCTTAAATGCTAAGGCATTACAATATGTTATCCTCTTAATTGAATCCAAAAGAACATCTGTTACAATAGTGGGTCTGAATTCTTCGGTGGATGTGCTTAGTTTTGTAATAGATTTCCTTTCAACATATACTTGCCCAATTGCCTTAACTATTTCTTCCTTGTTTCCATCAATTGCTTCCTCTTTATTTATATTTTCTGCCAGTTTCTCACTCTATGTTATTACCTCTGCTTCTTCTGGTTTTTCAGTCTATGTAAGTACCTCTACATTTGCCGGTTTCTCTGTCTCTGGTTTTTCAGTGTTAGTTACCTTAGCCTCTGTCGGTATTTCAATGTTATGAGAGTCAACAGTGTGTGCCAGTGACTTAGAGATCTCACTGCTCTTAGTATCAGCTGCCTTAACCTCTACAATCTCTTTATCCACAACAATGTTAAAATCTTGTGTATCAACATTCATAGTGAAAAGAGTTTTAGAATCTGGGTTAGTGTCATCTTGTGTTACTTCTTCAGTTGCTTTATCTGGTTGATTGCCTATATGTACCGATGTTGCTAAAGTTATTGGCGGAGTATCCTGTGTTAGTGGAGGAATGTTATCTATGACCTTTATAACAGGTATACTACCAATTTTGCTTTTACCTTTGTCCTTTTGGTATACCTTCGCAAAATATTTATCCATTTTCTGTCTCCCTTTCCTCTTTCTTTTCTTTTTCAACAAAAAACATGTCCCATTTGTCTGCAGTTTCATCAACTATCTCTTTCACTCTCCCAGCCATTAGACTAACCTACTGGTGTCCACTTACAAAAACTGACCGGTTTGCTTCAGAAATCAGTTCATCAATTTCCTCTTTAGAATTTACAGGGTGCACTACCAATAATGCTTCAACTTTTAACTTTTTATCTAATTCCATCACTGACATTCTTTTAGCCTCTAATCTTAGAGACAAGTCATTCGGCAGATCATCTACAACTTCAATCAAAACCTTCTTATAGATGTCTAGATGCAAAATAATAGTAGCCTCTATTGTCTCCTTTTTAGAATCTTTGTAAGAATGATACAATTTTCTCACATTACTGAGATTACCTTCTTGTGTTATCTCATTTACTAGTTCCTCTGGTGTAAGGATATCTGGTGTCATTGGTTCCTATTTATTCTTAGGAGTTAGCTTTTTCTTAGGCTCCCTTACAACCTGCTGCTTCTTCCTTAAAGTTCTAGTCCTTTTGGGAGAAGGAGAGGGTACCGGTGAGGGTTTTCTCTTCTTCCTCTCTACTCTTCTGAACTCAACTACTTTTCCACTGTCTGTATCCGAAGAAGTGACAAGTGGTGAAACATGAGCTACCGGTTCCAATCCTTACGGTTCACTAGCAGATATACCACTCAAGTTCATTACATTTTCCTTAACCTCCTTATCCATCTTGGATGCATCTCTGATGAATTTTTCTCTTCTTTTTCTCTGCTTCTACTTCGAAACAACACTCTCAATGGTCTCAACACTACCAAAAATTGTTAGACACAATGCACCACTGAGAGGGAGAGGGGATGAATCAATGGTTCTCAAACTTTTCCCTTTAGCAATCCTATGTGACCATATCGGTTAATGGATCTAACTCAATGCAAACTTACCAGTTAGTGGGGAAACCAACACAAATGCAATCACACAAGGGGACATCACATAACACCAACATATACGAGGAAAACCCAAGATGGGAAAAACTTCGGCGAGCAATGTTGCTGGACTCTACTGCTCCAATCCAGCCTCACAATGAAAACTGTTACAATGTTTAGGGCACCAACCCAAGGAGAACCAACCCCTAATTTAGGGTACCAACCCAAGGAGCACCAACTCATGATTTTAGGGCACCTATTTAAGGAGCACCAACCCCTGCACCGATCTACAACTCAGTGTTCACAAAATAATCATCAAATACAAAAGTAGTTATTTTGTTACAAGTGAATCCTGCAACCATTTCATGTATCTTACTTTGCCGGTGAGATACCTTCTCTGCTACACTGACTCAATCTTCTGCTGCTCTCTTCTACTGCATAACTGCCGGTAAACTCCACCGGTAGACCTCTCATCTTCTTCTTCTCTATTGGATTTCCACCTTACTCTCTGCTCTTCACTAGTATAACACTTTTCTGGTTCTTTGTCTACCTTCTCTGTAGCCTCCTTCACTTCTACTCTGCTAGTATGAACACTAACGGTTCTTCTCTCCACTCTCCCTCTTGTCTCAGATACTTTTTGAGCACTTGGCTGATTTGCTCTTGCATCCAGAAGTGATACACTTCACAGTAGCACAATATTCTTCTATTACAACATCACATAACAATGTCTTTTGCTTTCATATTTATAAGCTGGTTTCCCGCTAAAAGGCAATTCAAAAATCAGGTGGTTAGGGTTTCTTCCCCATCCTCGAGGCAAACTAAATCCAATTAGATCTTATCTAATTTGATCTTTTAGACTGCCAGCTTGTACAACTTCGCCATTTATGTGCCTCCTAGATCACACCTTCCATTTCTGGTACTCTGCTTTTTATCCTATTAGCTGGTCTCTTGGTCAAACACCAAAATTTGGTTCTACTATTTCCTTAATCCGTCTTGATCTCCTCAATCACTCTTAGCTATCTTGTGATTGTCCTCCAGACCATGAGCCACAAACCCCTGAAACAATCTATAACATGTCCCATGATTTGTGGGACCTTCTATTAATGTCGACCAACTCTACACCTACCCCTTCGATGTACATTTCATCTTTATTTGATGTAGGTTCACCACCTCATGCATGATTGCCATTTCATCCTCTTGTGGCATCACTGGCAGTATGCACCTCATCATACTATTTTGTTGGTTCATGCCTAGTTACCGAACATCCAAATAACTAGTTTCATCTACCAATAAATAAACACTACTGGCATATGACACCTTTGCCAATTGTCCTTCTTGTCATGACCTTTCACAATCTGCCGATGTAACCCTCAAACCGGTCTTCAAACATGACTGACCTAAACATGCACATTCCCATCAAGTGGGAAGTCTTCTGTATCTATACCTTGTCCATATTATCAGTGGGCTTACATACTGGTTACCACTCTTGATGACACCATGTCATCAACCTTCACAATACGCCATCTTCAGTTAGGTCAATCTACTTCTGACTACATCTTCTTAGCCTTACCTTTTCGTTGATCAGTTCTATTCATTCCTCTACTGGTTTGTCAAGGTGACAAACACTTCACACTTCCTCTATACTGGCATCTCAACATGCCTTCTCTGTTGGTCTAGTGCATAACCCTGATCTTATGTACTTAAGACATTCCCTCAATTCACCAGTAGATCCGGTGTGAGCCTTCAAGTACTTGCCTTTACCTCTTCACTCTTATGCACACAATGCATAATAGGATATAATCTCCACTTACTAGTGGAGTGACATTTTATCTTCTGCATCCTGCAATGTACTCATGTGGCTTCCCTATTTGTACAATATCTCTTCAAACATGCACATGTGATCTAATGTGAGCACATTCACTGTAAGTCATTGCTTCTCAGGGTGACTGCATCTTCATCACAAACCACTGCTCAAACATCTTTCTATCTCATCACACAAGTAAGGCACTAACTTGTGTATAGGTGACTCCTGAGATTATCTTCCTTACCTTATCGGTGTTCTGCAACACAAGGTGATACCCAAGATCTCACATTTTGTAATCCTACATAGCAGTGTTGCACATACATCTCTTCTACCAGTAGTCATCCCATACTGGTTGACATCAATGACAACAAAATGACAACAAAAATTTCTTCAGATGGTTCCTTAGGTGCATCAAGAAGTATTTTAGCATATGCTTCAATAATATTTAGATCAACATCATAACCCATTTCTATTATCCAAATAGTTCTAGGAGTAACATCTTCCATCCATGTTTCATCTTGTTTGATTATAAAGAAAATTTTCTTATCATACTTGTCTATAATGCTCTATGGTATTCTTTCTCTAGCTTTCATCTTAGTTTGGAAGTTTTTGAAGTAGTCTGCTATAATGTTATCATTGTTAGATCCCATACCGGTGATAGCTTCCATGATTTGTTTGCCTACCGGGATGTCATATCCAAAGTCCTTATGACCAATGCCGAGTATCTCTTTGGTGAAGTAAACCATCAAACACACAAGTAGGTTGCAAAAATGGATTGTCCCCTTCTTGTCACCCTTAATCTTTTTCAGGTTATCTATCAGTTCATCCTTAAACCATTCACAGATATCAATCCTAGCATTGTTCTTAACCATCTCATATGCACTATGAATACATAAGCTGGAAACAAAGTTTAATTCATTTGCATGCGTTACTCTATAGCCAAGTACCATGCTCACATATCTCACATTTGTATCAGTAATGTCATTAACCCTAAGAGATCTGTTGTCGGATGTGGCCCTGGTTAGGTCCATAACACCCTTGTTAGGTATCTTCTTTGTTTTGTCAGGCCTACTACCGGTTGAAGGTAAACCCGCAATTGCCTTGATTGCTTGCTTTGAGATTTTAAAAACAAAGTCTAGCCACATAAACTCTCCATGAACTCTGCTCAGTAAAAAATGAACTATCTCCTTCGAAAATTCAGGTATGTTCAGAATTTCAACAAATCCTAAGTCTCCTACAATCTTATGCTCCAGTTTAACCAAACCTTGTTCATCAGTAATAACATCATTGTACATGTTGTTTAAGTCATCAGTCCCTAAATTTTCTATGTTGCAGTGAATGTAAATCCTCGGGTCTTCAACAAAAGTGACTCCTTTTAGAATTTTTGAAAAAGCTCTGATAGAATCATCTTGCTTGGCAATTTCAGGGATGATTTTAAATATGGGTCTAGGGTGCTTGATGTTTTCTACCATAGTAAGGTTTGCAATAAACTTAGGTGTCGAAGATGAAGATGCCATTTCGATAGATAAAGACCTCTTACTTGAAATCTTGAATGCCTAAAAAATGCTTTGTTGCTTCGCCTTAGGATGCCTTTGCTCAATTTCATGCTCTTTGAATGCTTGGATGCTTGGTGGTTTGAAATGAATGTTTTTTGGTGCTTTATATCCAAAAAGTTCTTCAACTACAACATTAAATGCTTGCCGGTTAAGTGAAATCTTAACATATCTATCGGTAAAGAAGAAATGTGTCTTCTTACCATCAACCGAGGGTAGAATGCATGATTTTTAACTTGCTACCATACCCCCTAAGGATTATTGTTTAGTTAGATGAAGAATCTCCTATTGGTGGAGGGTTACTCTGTTCTACTAGTGCAGAGACAGATTCATCAACTCTCTGATCTCTCTTCTTAATCCATTGTTTTGAAATTTTTTGCTTTATTTCATTGACCTTTTCTTTTCCCTTCTCCTTAGATCCTTTATTGTTCGCCGGTATAGTCTTGCTTCTACAAAATTTTGCAATATGCCCAATCTTGTTACATTCATAACAAGTTACATTATTCCTCTGAATAACTTTTCCATATCCTTGACCGGTTTGTGTTCTGCATTAATTAGATAAATGTCCAAATCTACCACAAACATAGCATTTCACATTCATTCTAGAATTTTTTAAATTGTGACCAACTTTATTGCATTTGGAACATTGACCGGTGGGTAAGCTTGTATCCTGATTATTTCTAAATCTGCACTGATTTTCTCTATGACCAAATTTGTTTCAATTAAAACATTTCCCATTAAATTTATAAGAATTAGGTTGTCTTACCGGTTTGCTATGATCTTGATTATTTGCAGTCCTAGAACTTTCTCCATTTTCAAATCCAAGTCCAATTGTATCTCCATCAGGTTTTTGTCTTTTCAAAATGTCATCAAGTCTTTCTGAACTTTTCTTGAATTTGTCTTTGTGTTCATTTGCAGTGATCGACTCATTTTATAGAATGCCAATTTGTCTCCTAAGCTCCTCTTTATCATGTTGCATGTGAATCAAATATGTTTTTAGCATATCATTCTCATGAAAAAGTCTCAGATTTTCATTTGCTCCATCATTAAGTCTCCTAGTCAAGTCTTCTTCATTCTTCTTTCTGTCTTCAATATCCTTACATAGCCTCATGGTCAAATCTTGCATTTTATTTCTCATGTTACTGTTCTCTTGTCTCAACTTCTCTGCAATATCACTAAGAGTTTCTTTTTCATCATCATGTTTCTGTATTTTCTCATGAAGTTCCTTCCTCTTGTTTTGTGCTATAACTAGGTTCTCTTGAAGTCCTTTAATGAATTCCTTAGCAATCCTCAGATCATCTTCAAGTTTGATATTCTTCAATTTTTCTGCATCAAAATCTTCAAGAGCTCCTTCCAACCATTTTCTCAAACTCTCCATCGGTACTAGTTTCATAATCTTCCTCAAGCTATTAGGCTTTTGCAAATAGAGGACCAGGCTCTGATACCAATTGTTAGATGCAATGACAATCCCAAAGACACTGGGGGGGGGGGTGGGGGGTGAATCAGTGTCTAACTAGTTAATGGAATATTTGAACTTATTTATAACTTTGTAACTTAAATTAATATACTAGTAAATAAGAAATAGTGCAGTAAGGAGAAATAACAGAGACAACATAAATGCACACCATAACACAAGATATTTTGGTGAGGAAACCCAGTGTGGGAAAAACCTCAGTGGGATTTGTGACCCACAATATTTACTCACTGGCCAATGTGAATAAATATTACTTACAATAGGGGTCTGCACATGCAAAAAGGCCAACAACCTAGAGCTCACTACTCAATAGAAGAGTCTCACTAACTACATAATGGATAATTAAATCTAATACAATGTACTGCTCAAAATAGCATCTGGAATGCTTGATTCGATACCGATTTAAGCTCTGTCATAAACCTTAGCCAAAAACCTTGCCGATGAATGATATTCACTTACATAACCTATCTTCCTTATTACAAAATCATTTCGCTATCTTCTACATAGTATTCTTCTATTCCATGCTATGACAAAAATGAATTATTAGATCTCATACATATATGAGTCTTTACAATACATCATGTCAACTTACAAATAATTAATTACATTTATAATAATTCACATAAACAAAACTTTATTTCATGTCGGCTTGAGTGCCGGTATACTTCATTGCTGATGTAACTGGATGCCAATGAGTGACGTTGTTGTGCTTGCCGGTGTCGGTAGATGATGTTTGTGTTGCCAGTGAACCTATACAACTTGTTACTGGTTGGTTGCCATCAATGACAACATCAACCATTCTCATTTGAGTGTAGAATGCCAACAATTAGTTAGCCTTTTTGAATGGTGATTTGGAAGAGGAAGTCTACATTGAGTAGCTAGATGGATTTTCTTTATCAGATGAAGGAGATATGGTATGAAAATTGAAGAAAGCACTGTATGGATTGAAGTAAACCCCTAGAGCTTGGTATGCTAGATTAGATAAGTATTTGTTGAAGTTGGGATTTTGTAAAGGTACTTGTAGATAGGAATTTGGAAATCATCAAAGCAATATAAACGTTAGCCTAGTTCAATCACAAAAACCAAATTGCAATGATAACAATCCTAAATTACATTCAATAGAGACATGAAAACAAGACATTTAATTCAAATGCAAACCATCGCAAATGCAAATGTCTCTTCTAGAATTCTCCATTGTCCTTCTTTCTCCTTCAAATTTCTTTGTTTGTGGATCTCACCTACAAGTGCATAAGCATGAGATGAAAGCAAGATTGACAAGACAACATAAGGATACTAGAAGCGTGATTGATTGATCGATCGGGAGGTTGATTGAAGAAATTCATCCAATTTATAGATAAATTGGAGAAAAGACAAGATTAGCATGAAGAAATTTGAAAGGAAATTTAAAATAAAAAATGACAAATATGACAAATTATGACAAAATTGACACTTTCTATGCAAAATTGATTGATTGACAAATTATGACAAATTATGACAAGATTGAAATGTCATTCCCATGAAATTAGGGGAAAATTGATGAAAATTAGAAAATTAGGAATTAGGAGAAATTAGTAAATTGGAAAATTAGGTAAATTAATTAATAATTTTTCATTCATTAATTAATTCACAAAAATGGAGAAGAATTAGTTAGCCAATTAAATAAATATTTAATTGTGACAAGAAGACTTAGGATAAATAAATAAATTATTTAACCTAGAGGGAAAATGACAAACAAGATTAAATGAATAAATCATAAAACCTTAAAATATGGATTAGAAATGCAAGGATGACAATTAGGTCTTGAATAATTGATGTCGATTCGATCATGATTCTGATTAACAACAGGACCAATGCTGACAAACAATTGAGATTGGTTGACAAACTGACCAAGATCGATAAAGAGACCAAATTGATAGGAGCCAATTGACGAGGAACAATGACTAATTGTTCCAAATTGACACGATTGAAAAGGACAACGATCGATGACAAATCGATTGCAAAATTGATGAGATTGACAAGAACAATGATCGATGACAAATCGATTGCAAAATGACAAGATTGAAAAGGACGAGGATCAATGACGAATCGATCGCAAAATGACAAGATTGAAAATGACAATGATCGATGATGAATCGATCACAAAATGATGAGATTGACAAGAGGACAAAACCCTGATTGTATCATCGATTAGGATTGATGATGTCCAAAATGAAATCAAATTGACAATGTCCAAAATATGACAAATGAGCACACACATTGATGCGACCGGATAAAATCGACTAAAATCATGACTGAAGATTATTATCGACAAGACCAAATTTGAAAGCGAGAAAAATGAAGAATGCAAAAGAAGGACTCGATGCTCGCAAATGATAAAGACCAAGTGCGTAACATAGAAGAAATGTTAATGTGATGCAAAAACCCTAAAATAAGGCAATGCACAAATGTTAAAGTATGACTCCGCAAGCGTTGACCATTTTTAGATGTCTAGAGTACTATTGATAGTAATTTAAAATTTAAGGTTGATAATGATAACATTTTGATTTTTGAAGTCTTTGTTGATGATATCATTTTTGGAGGAGATGATTATTTGAGTATAAAATTTGTTGATGATATGCAAAAGGAATTTGAAATGTCTATGATTGGTGAGATGACATTCTTCTTAGGATTGCAGATTACATAGACTAACAAAGGTATTTTCATTTCTCAATCTAAGTACATGAAGGAATTATTGAAAAAGTTTGGGCTAGATGATTCTAAACCTGTTGGAACTCCTATGGTGATTGGGTGCAAGTTATCTAAAAATGATGAATCTCAGAAAGTTAATCAGACTTTGTATAGATCTATGGTTGGTGGATTGTTGTACTTATCTTAGACTAGACCAAACATTATGCATGTTGTTTATCTTTTTGCTAGATTTAAAGTTGATCCTAAAGAGATTCATGTTACTACAGTGAAGAGGATTTTTAGATACTTGAAGGGGACTATTGACTATGGCTTATGGTATTCGAAGAATGATGTGATGATATGATGAAATAATAAGGATCCGGTAGAATACTGAGGGGAGGGGGTGAATCAATATTCTAAAAAACTGATAATAAACTCCCAATCTCAAAATAAACTTACCAACAAATAGCTCTATCAAGATAATGTCTCAAAGATTATCAACATCAATCAATCATCAACTGGTTTGACTGTTATACCAACTTAACAGTAAACAACTTCAATCTTGTAAACATCAACAATGCTTAATCAAATATCAACATATTTATCTCTCATGCTTCCAGTTATCATGCCTTATCAAAATAGTTAAGTAGTTAATCAAATCAACAAATAAGATCATAACCACAAAAGAATTCACCACTAGACACAAATATTTATACGTAGAAAACCCAAATAGGTAAAAACCATGGTGAGATGAGACTCATAAGGATATCTATATGAACTCTTCTAAAGTTCGCCCTGTTAGGAGCCAAGCTTGTTAAAGCTTTACAATAAATCCTGTTAAGAACTAATTCTGGTTAGGAATCACCCGGTTAAGGGATTTACAAACATGCATTGATGAAAAGCTTAATACCCTATTAGGAGTAACCTCGTTGGAGGATTTGAGAATCCAAACTAATGGACCACCTTGTTAGAGGATTTAATAATTAACCAAACTTGTTAGAGCTTACTCGGATAGGGGATTTTGATTTCTGTTATAATTGTTAGAAAACAACAAGTTTTCTTGATCTATCTGAATAGCACTACATCTACTTGATTAGATCCTTCTTAAGCTTCAATCTTCCTTTACACAAACTGCATATCCATCCACCGTTTTGGCAACCACAAACTCAACGAATTTCTGCCAACTTTTCCAACACTTTTTACAAACAACTTCATCGATCTTAAATACAAATCAACTAGGTTGGTAACACAACAAAAACCTAATTCTCATCATCGAGATTACAAACAAGTTAGTACAATCTTGACCATTAGAAATCATAACAATCTCTTCACATTAATCAAGAAAATTCCAACCGCTCCATGATCACCGCTTCATCAGACTTGTAACTCATCAAGCGCTATGCATTTGATGCAATCCACTTTTCTCCTTTCCAAGATAACAAACATGCCAAATCAATCTGAACTTATCCTCATATAATGATCACACGTGTCTCCATCATTACCTCTCAACATAAACCAACAAACTTGATCGGTTAAGGTTTAACACAAAATAGCTAGTAGGGTTTACCGGTTTACATAACATAGAAATGTTTAACCTTATACACCGGTTCAACTTACAAACTACCATATACTAGTTTACAACATCTTGCACAAAGTTTATCATACCGGTTACAAGAAAAAAGCAATATCAACAGTAACATCAACAATATTATGAATATCATTCACCGATTCAATTGACATCAATGACAACATATCATTAATGCAATCTAAATGCAAAATGCAAAAAATCTAAAAATACCAACATGATGATTTTCTGCTATGTGCCTATATTGATGCTGATTGGGCATATGATGTTGATGACTGAAAGAGCACTACTGGTGGAGCTTTCTTTTTAGGGAAGGAATTGATTTCATGGTCTAGCAAGAAACAAGATGCTTTATCTCTATCTATTGCTGAAGTTGAATACATTGCTGCTGCTAGCAACTGTACTTAGGTAGTTTGGATGAAGTAGATGTTGAAGGATATTAGAGTTGTTTATGATGAGCCCACTATTATATATTGTGATAATTCAAGTGCTATCAATATTTCCAAGAATACGATACTGTATTCTGAAACCAAGGATGTATCAATAAAGTATCATTTCTTGAGGGATAAAGTTAGTAATGAATAAGTCAGATTCAAATATGTATCTACTAAGGATTAGATTGTATATATTTTTACTAAACCTTTGCTTGTAGATATATATGTTTATTTGAGAGACAAGTTAGAGGTATCTACCCCTCCTGATGGGAACTAGATGCATGGAGTTACATCAATCCGGTGGATTTCAGAGCCTCATCTTCTTATTTGAGTTGATGAGTTGGTGTTGCTACTCACCCAGAGTAGTCAGTGTGCGATTCAAATGTTCAAAGTTGTGAGTTTATCCTAAGGGGGAGATATTGTGTTTCTTAGAGGATGAGATTATTTGTCTTGGGAGAGGAGCATGATTTGTATTATATATTTGACATTGCTATCAAAGGGGGAGAGATGCATGAGAAAAAATGCCTTATTCTTGGAGCTTTGTGTGCATTATATTAGGGCGATTTTGTTGGAGATTGCTGATGTTGACTCATTCCTTTCCATTGATTGTTTTTCACATTCATATGTTGTCATCAATGCTAAAGGGGGAGATTGTTGGATATTGCTACTGCTAGGATATGTTGTTGTCATTGATGTCAACATATTCCTATGTTTTGGTGTTGCGGAGAGTTGTTCTGGTGATCCGATGTTTGCAATGAGTTAATCTGGTTGATTTATCTATTTGGGATGCTGAATCAACTAGAGATACTACATTATTTATTGATTCCATGATTCTATGTGGTGATTTGATTGAGTTGAGGATTTTGGTATGAAGATTTGTTTTCTGTTTTCCTGTGGTTGGTAGAGTCTGGTATTTGATCCGTTGTGCTCCGGTATGATCATATCCTTGGTTGTGGATTTGGGAGAATGTTTTGGATGTTCATGTGTATCTTTATTTCAGATGGTTCATGATTTGGTGCTCCACAAGTCACATTTTTAGTCTAAATTGCTGCTGTTAAGTGTTCTTGAGTGTTAGTGTGTTGATTGATGATGATTTGATTAAGTGGCATTGGTGCAATTATTGTAGATGGTTCTAACATGTTGGTTGGTGTTTCCTGATTATGTCCTATTTTTTTTGGTGGTCTGCATTGATCCTTGTGCATGTTATTGAATATCTTATGGGTCTGATGATATTCTTCATGTTATGCGATATTTTTGGAGTTGTATCATGTTGCGGTTGATCTTGGTGAGATTTTCGGTGGTGATGCGTGTTTGGAGATTTGATTTAGGTCCATGCTATGTCATCTATGGTATTATATTGGTCTAGTGGTTTACTTATGTATCGTGTGATGTAATTTTGTAATTAAGGGTCGAGGGTTTGACCGACCTTGTAGTCAAGGCTGATGATTTGTATAAATAGGTGGTATATTCATGCGATTTGGGTGTTGATATTGTGTTTGCATTATTAGAGAGTGGTGTATGTGCGAATAAGATAATTTATCCTTTGATATGGTGTATTGAGCATAGATTGTTGTAGGGCCAACAAATGTGCTTAACCGAAACTGTCATCAGGCATTAGCAGATGCTATCTTTGTAGTTCATGTAATCCAGATTGTAGTTCAAATATTATTTTAAGGTAGTGAAACTTCTCTGAGGGTTGGAGCCTTTTGGGTCATTGTATTTTGAGTAGTGAGCTCTAGGCCGTGTTCTTGAATGCATGTACATTCCACATTGTAATATTTACACATACTACTACAGAGTATCATCTTATTGTGGGTAGGTTCCCACCGTTGTTTTTCTCTTAATTGCATTTTCCACGTCAAAAATATTGGTGTTATGTGTGTTGCTATTATTATCTTTATCTTTATTCTTTCTACAGTTGATCAGATATGAGATTGTGCCTAATTTGTTGATTCAGGTGAAAACTGATTCATCCTCCCCCTTTTGGTTTTCCTTCATTATTGTTTCCAACACTACTCACATTGTGGAATGGTTACTAGAAGCATATCTTTTGGAAAGATGGTTGTTTCAGGTAAAATTAACCATTACTTATCACCACTGACATGGATTTTTGGATGAGGAAGAGGAACTTTTAGAATTCCTAGGGCTAGAAGATGCTCCTATTTGACATTGGTGCACCAACTATGGGACTATTCATCTTCACATGGAAGGTCTCTTTGGAATGAATTGGTAAAAAATGAGTAAAAGAAATCTATGTAGAAACTTGAAGTTTGGTTTTATTACCCACATAAGTTTTGACCAAGATACATTAGAAGAATATACTGATCTAATAGGAGCTAGTTTCAAAGAAGACATGAAGGAATTTCTCAATCTAATACATCCAAGGTTGTGGATTACCATGGTAAATTGCATGATGAAACATCTGTCAAACTACCCAAATGTTGGATATGAATTCCCAATTATAGAATTGTATCCATTAATGGCTAATTGGTGGACCAATGTAGAAATTCAAGACATGCAGATCCTACTTTCGCCCACAGCCTTAACTAGACACATTGAGTTAGATAGAGCTTATGCATATGACTATGTAGTATAGTTAGATTATGTTTTCCAACAAAGACTTGATGATTGGGATTTACCTTTCACCCCACTTCCAGAAGATGTAATGGAACCCATTCCGTATTAGCTAGCACATGGGCTTGTTAGTGCCATGATGTCACCCATGCTATGATGTGACAATAGGACACAACTCTTTTTAAAAAGAAAAATCCATGTATCCACTTACAAGTGTTAAGTGGACCCTTATAACTCATGGGTTTTCAAAAATTGAATTTAATAAAGTAGCTTTAGGTAGTGGGACACTTGTCAATTTTCTATGGTTGGATCTCAACCTAAATTATATTATGTAAAAGCCTTCACCAACTTCGCACTCTATAAATAGAGTCAAGAGATCATTTGAAGGCACATAAAGTCTAGAGTTTCCATAAGTTTTAAGTGCTGAGTCAATAGAAATTTTCCATAGAGAGTATGCTCTATCTCTTCTAGAGATATCAGAAATAAGACTGGCATATGCTTATGTTGTGCTTAAAAATGTTGTTCTTATGTATGTATCTATAATCAATAAAATTTATGCTCATTTGTGCCTCTTGTAATTGCTCCACAAATTAGTATCAACGCCTTACTATCATTTTCATCATTGTATTTCTTGTTCTCTTAAGCTTACATTATTGTAGATAGGAGAGCATTCTTATATTTTGGGATTAAAGATCCATTCTGAAGAGTGAAGCTGAAAATAGCTAGTAGTTTGCAAGTAGCTGTGGACCCGCAGTAAGACTGTAAGTCCCGTGTTGAAGCCGAAGGATAGGTGTGTGAAGGGCGAGTAGTAAGATGGAAAACATAGTAGAAAAAGGAGTGAAAACCCAAGTAAAAATCTTCTTCCAATGGAAGTTAAAGATCTATGACTATAAGTAGCTCACTCTATTCTATCATTCATAATTATTTTGAGGACAATGATGAATACGTCGATGATAAGGGCAATTTTAAGTTTCCCGAGATTAAGATTTGAGATCTCTATCTTCAAAAAGACATAAAAGAAAAAACTTTTCATTCTATCAGACAATTTGAGATAAATTTTATTTGTTTCTTGGAGTTGGTATTTGTCCTGTCTATCTCCCATTTCTCCTACCCAAGGATATTAAAAGATGGCGAGAACAAGGATTCTTCCATGCTCATTTTTCATACATTGATATTATTCTCCATCCTCATTTTAACTATGATATAGGTGCAGAGTATTTTGGCATCGTAATAGACACCCGTTGTCGCATATGGGATCAAGCTGTCATTGCCCAGTTCATAGGAATCTTAACTAAGACTACTAATGAGCATGAAACTGATCCCAACAAAAAAGAAAGGAGGAGTTGCCTGCATTGCTGTTAGGCCAAACTTCACTATTTCCTTAGAAGATAAATATGTTCAGTTTGCATTTTACCTTTTGTTACAAGTCGAAGGTGTGATTATCCATCCAGATTTTATATATGCCACCATAGGAGGATGATGCATTTATAGGTTATTAAACACGTCATTTCCATTGTCAAAATTTCCAACAAGGGTCATTTATCCAAAGAGCAACAAAAATGTCTTAGATTTTGGCAGACATATAGATCACATAGGATTTGATATTGGTTTTCCTATTATAGAGAAATTAATTTATCATACTCAACTAAGATTCCAAGATCTGCCAACCCCTAGCCAAAAATGGTTCTTAGACAAACCCTAGAACCCAAAATAGAAGATTATCCAACATAGATCTAAAATCTTTGCCTGATGAAACTCTTCTTGAGCAATCAAAGACCTCGACCAGTGGAAGACAAAGTGTATCCTCCAGGTCATATTAATTATCTAGAAATTTTCCCAGCACCTCAAACAAGCCACATATGGACTATAATCCAGAAGAAGAAATAGGATCATCCAATCATTTTCCTATATATAAACAACCTTCTGTTAATCCGTATCCCTCAAAGGCTTCCTTAGCTACCATGTCTGATCAAAACAATAATTGTGAACTTATGGATATATTAGCTAGACAAGTTAGTAAAAATTGGCTCTAAACCCTAAAGAGGAAGAAAATAAGCCAGATGACAAAGGGAAGGATGAATGGGCTGAGGTCTTTTAGGCTGGACAATAGTAGAGGCTGGTCATTTTTCTCTATAAGATGAAGGAGGAGGAACCACACCATATAAAGGAGGAATGAGAGGTGTAGGAAAGAGATTGGGTCCATCATGTGGAGGAGGGATAGGTCTACCCTTACGAGGAATAGATTGATGTTTAGAAGGAAGAGATTTTTCACCTTTGGGAGGAAGAGTGGACTCATTCATAGGAGAAGGAATAGATTCTTCCTTAGGAAAAATAATATCACTTTCTGTTGGAGTTGAGGAAAAATCAACTCTATAGCTCCCAAAGATCACCTGCATGCAAACCTGTCACAAAAGGAGAGAAACAAAAAAGCTATGGAGGCCAGAATTCAGAGATCCAGAAAAGAGAAGTCATATTGATTGTGCAACGAGAATGCAATTCAATAATTATAGTTGTTATGAAAATACAAAGAGAGAATCCTTATAAAAGGGTACTCGAAACCCTAAAGGTGAAAACCCTAATGAATTATAAGATTCCTAAGTTTAGCTTAAGCATAGAGTATAATAGACTAATAATTAAATAAATAATTTTTAGCTAATAAAAGATTACTCTAACATCCCCCCTTAAGATGAACTTAGGGAGTAGATAAAAAATAATTAAGTACTTAAAAAACATGTAAAAAATGAAGGAAAGCAACAATGGGTCTCAACAACTAGACCTGATGAGGTACCCAAGTACAATAAAATCTCTGTAAAGTGGATAAAAAGGAGAAAAACCCATGGGAACAAAACTCCTCTCCAAGAAGAGATGAAAGCTCAAGTGAAGGACTAAGAAGCCTCCAAACAAGAGTGTTCTAGAAGATAGGAACAAAAAGAAGAGAATGAAGAACACCATTGAAGCATGAAATAGCCGCAAACATTATCGAAGAGTAACTGCTGATCTGAAGAACCTTCACTGAAATAGAACATGACCAGGTAGAGAAGACTGTAATCTACATGAGTGCCCTGAAATGACACTACTTGAATCAGATGGCAAACAAAGGAAAACAAATGAACTCAAAGATATAGATGACATGAAACACCAAAGCCTGAAGAGCTGATCAATCGAACCAAAGAAGCATTAGAACCAATAGGAAAAACCTCTCCATAATGCTAAAAAGGGAGAGGGATAGGTACACTGAAAAGAATGACCAACAAGAATTGCATGATGAAGAACCAGGAACATCGAAGGTGTACAGAAAGTACATAGTGTCGTGGAAGGAACACTCACTTGACACACATCATGAGGCTAATGTTGTGGAAGGAAAACTCACATGACAAAGGTAGATGACAAACAAAGACAAACATCAACCCCCCAATGGAGCTTTATAAGTAGTACATGTACAATAAGGCACAAGATGTGCAAGATCCTAAGTATACAATGGATGGTGGCACTTTATCTCAGTGCATTTGCATAAATAAAATGCTACAATGATCAGAAGAGACAGAAGACTGGAAACAGAAAGAACAGCCAAAGATGAGACATCCTACTCAAAGAAAGAGATCTCAGGACCTGAAACATCCAAGATATTCACCAGAGTGCTGAAAAACAAAAAATTGAATAAAATATACATGGAGCAGAATCTGGAAAGAAAACTTATATGAATGGAAAAACCCCTTTTGTAGGGCATAAAGAGGGTAAAAAAATAAATAAAAAAAATTTGTAAAGTGGAGAAAAAGGAGAAAACCCAGTGGGAACAAAAATCCTCTCCAAGAAGAGATGAAAGCTCAAGTGAAGGACTAAGAAGCATCTAAACAAGAGTGTTCCAGAAGATAGGAACAAAAATAAGAGAATGAAGAACACCACCGAAGCATGAAATAGTTGCAAACACTGTCGAAGAGTAACTGCTGATCTGAAGAACCTCCACTGAAATAGAACATAACCAGGTAGAGAAGACTGCAATTTGCATGAGTGCCCTCAAATAACACTACTCGAATCAGATGGCAAATAGAGGCATACAACTGAACTCAAAGATACAGATGACATAAAACACCAAAGCCTGGAGAGCTGATCAATCAAACTGAGGAAACATTAGAACAACAGGACAAACCTCCCCATAATGCTGAAAAGGGAGAGGGACAGGGACACTGAAAAGAATGACCAACAAGAACTGCATGACGAAGAACCAGGAACAACAAAGGTGCAAAGAAAGTACATAGTGTCGTAAATGGAACACTCACTTGACACACATCATGAGGCTAATGTCATGGAAGGAACACTCATGTGACAAAGGTAGATGTCAAACAAAGGCAAACATCAACCCCTACATGGCACTTTATAAGTAGTGCATGTACAGTAAGACACAAGATGTGCAAGATCCCAAGTATACAATGCATGATTGCACTTTATCTCAGTGCGTTTGCATAAATAAAATGTTACAATAATCAGAAGAGACAAAAAATTGAAAACAGAAAGAACAACCAAAGATGAGACATCCTACTCAAAGAAAGAGATCCCAAGACGTGAAACATCCAAGATATTCACCAGAGTGCTGAAAAACAAAAACTTGAATAAAATATATCTGGAGAAGAATCTATAAAGAAAACACATATGAATGGAAAGAACATAGAACAAGCTTTCCAACGATATAAATTTTTTTAAAAACAGAGTTTGGATGATTAAGTTATGTCTCCCAGAGTGCAAAAATAAACCTTTGACTTTGATAGAAAAAACATCATAAAAAAACAAAATCAAAAGTTCAAATCTCCAGATTTGGATAGAGCTCAAAAAGAGCTTTCTGACGATATAAGTTTTTTGAAAAAGCACGTCTGTATGACCAAGTTATGACCAAAAGAAAAAGGCCCCTCTTGTAGGGCATAAAGAGGGTAAAAAATTTGTTTTTTGATGAAAATTTTCTGACTCATTTGCAGGTATAGTCGTTTGGATTTTTGTGCCTTGAAAAATGTGCCAATAAAAAATCATGCCCTAGATGCCCCTGTCTTCGAAAATGGGCAAATTATATATCAAAATTTGTGGAATTAGCCTTTTGAATCTATCTGTGAGGTCCTTTTGGCACCAAAATGTACGAAAAAATCAGCTACCCCAAGAAATGGTTAAAAGCAACTGTACAAACCCCCAAATACACAGATCTGAAGAACAAGACACAAAATCTTTCATGAAAAGAATAGGGGCATGCAAATATAGAGCTTTGATACCATATTGGAGTTGAGGAAAAATCAACTCTATAGCTCCCAGAGATCACTTGCATGCAAACTTGTCACAGAAGGAGAGAAACAAAAAAGCCATGGAGGCTAGAATTCAGAGATCCAGAAAAGAGAAGTCATTTTGATTATGCAACAATACTACAATTCAATAATTATAGTTGTTATGAAAATACTGCTAGTTAGATGAGAGGGGGGGGTGAATCAGATAAACTCACAATACAATGATCTATCCAGATTCAACCTCAGTAGAACTTACTTGATATGCATCTATGACTATAAATCATTCAAACTCATAAACTGATAAACTTGAAACAACAAAACACGTATAACACTAGATTTAATGTGGAAACCCAAATAGGAAAAAACCACTGTGGGATTTTGGACCCACAAAGAAAATATACTCTTCTAGAGTATGCTTGGTTAAAAGCCAATCCTGTTAAAGATTACATAAACACATTGCTAGATGTGACCCGGTCAAGGGATTTCCCTCAAATCTATCAGAATCTTGCACTTTGTTAGAAGTGACTTTGTCAAAGGATTTCAAACACTCATTCAGAATGTTACCTTGTTAGAGGATTTACAAATAAGACTGTTAGGTCCACCCAGTTAAGAGATTTCCTGTCACTTACAAAAATAAATAACAGTAATAAAATATATCTGCAACTTCACATCTGAAATGTTAAAGCAGACTCTATGTGCTCAAAATAATCTTTTCATAAGACTTACCTTCCTCCTTTCTGGGCTTCTCAATCTATTCTTTAATTAGATATTCAATATTCTGTACTCGGTAATCACCTCTGCAGTATCACTACTTTGCTATTTGCCCGCATTCTGTGTTCATCAACTTTTCCTTATTTATAAGCAATTCCTAACCACTTAATCTCCTTAATTACATTTCCCATGAGTAATATTAGCCATCATATCTTCAAACTTGACTAGGCTCATTGAATCCTTCGAACTAAAAAATGTTTTATCTTGCCTTGGAACTTGTATACCTTCCTTGGTACTTGTGCTCGGATATGACCATTCAATTTGTGCTGTAGATCCAACTCTTGAATTTTCATTGCCGTTGATCCTTAACAAACTTCTTGCATGACATTCCAATCTTCTATAAATCTCCAGCTCATTGGAATCCTTCATTTAATAATGTATTTATTCATCCAATGCATCTATTACTGCTCGGTTGATACTTGGTAAATACTAAACTTTACTCAGTAACTTCTTCCTTCTTTAACCGACACTGATAACCTTGGTGTTTACCGACTAGCTCCTTGCTTGATAAAATAGAATAGTATCAAACCTTTACTCATTCTGTTGCATGAAATATTTTCTCCTTCTTATTTAGTCTTCAAATACACATATGTAGGATATCAAAACAATCAAAATAACATAATCTCATCACTATCTAACTCAGTAATAGTTGCCCATTGAATAACTTATTAGTCCCCTTCATTTTCACATTCTTTCTGTGTCACTTATCGACATCTTTATACTGATTAAAACATACTTTTTAAGATATGGCAACATCATACTGAATCAGAAAATCAATTGTTTGACATCAATAACAAAATAATATTATTAAGACAGTAATCATCCTTTATCAATTATATCATCAATCTCCAACAACCTTCTCAATATCAACAAATGTAATGTAATGCCAACAATCTCCCCCTTTGGCATTGATGGCAATACCAACTTGATTTATTCCAATTGATTCAGACTGCTGTTATTCTTGTCCTGTTATCCTTCTCTTGTTATCCTTGAGCTGTAAACTTCTCCTGTAATCTTCTTCCCTTGTCATTAGTCTTCTCCCCCTTTGACAACAATGCCACAAGTAAAACTAATTCATGATTACTTCCCCTGTGAAGTAATTTCCTTTCTGTTAAAACATATACAAATGTATCATCATAGTCTTGGTCAGGGCATCTTGTCTTCATTCACTGTTTCCTGCACAACTTTAGACAACCTTCTAAAGTGTGTAAATCAACATCAACTCACAAATGGTATTTTGTAGAGTCATAGAATTGATGCTTTCACTGAACTCTGTCAGTGAGTACTAGATAGGGGTAGGACCCCTAACTTACTTCTAAGATACTCAAAAGTGTCCCTTGATAGTGGCTTTGTGAAGATGTCTGCTAGTTGTTCCTTTGTGCTAACATACTTCGAAACAACTTTCTTTTCTTGAACTTCTTCTCTTAGATAATGATACTTTATAGAGATATGCTTTGTCTTAGAGTGCATTACCAGATTCTTTGAAATGTTAATAGCACTTGTATTATCACAAAATACAGTTACTAGCTCGATAACTGTCTCATTCATATCTTCCAACAATTGTTTGATCCATTCTATATTGGTACAATTCAATGCTGTAGCGACATATTCAGCTTCAGCTGTTGATTGTGAAATGCATCCTTGTTTCTTGCTAAGCCAACTCACTAGTCTTTCTCCCAAAAAGAAAGCTCCATCGCTTGTGCTTTTCCTATCATCAATATTTCTTGCCCAATCAGCATCAGTATAGACTTTTAAGTCAAAATTATTCCTCTTTTTATATAGTAAACCATAATATTCGGTGCCTCTTAAGTATCTAAAAATTCTCTTGATTGCTGTCATATGGGTTTCTTTGGGATCTGTAGAAAATCTTGCAGCTATACCTACTGCATGTGCTATATCAGGCCTGCTGTGAACTACATATTGCAACTTTCCAATCATAGATCGGTAAAGTGTCTCATCAACAGATGCGGATTCATCATTTTTTGATAGTTTACAATTAGTAGTCATAGGAGTACTTACATGTTTAGAATCCTCCATTCCAAATTTCCCCAAGATTTCCTTTATATACTTGGATTGAGTAATGAAAATCCCATTTGTCATTTGTAGTATCTGTAAACCTATAAAATACTTTATTTCACTGATTAATGACATCTCAAATTCTTTGTACATTTTATTTCCAAAGTTCTTGCATAAAGAATCATTTCCACAAAAAATAATATCATCAACAAATATGGCTAAAATCAATATTCCATTATCCTCATCATTCTTCATATACATGTTGCTATTTTCACTAGTCCTCATAAATCCAATCTTGATTAAGTAAGAGTGCAACCTTTCATACCACGCTCTAGGTGCTTGCTTTAGGCCATATAAAGCTTTGTTCAACTTACATACCTGATCTTTATTCTTCTCTTCAATAAATCCTTCAGTCTGTTCAATGTAAACTTCTTCTTCTAGTATACCATTCAAAAATATAGATTTAACATCCATTTGATATACCTTGAAATTTTTGTAAGTAGCATATGCCAACAATGTTCTCACTCCTTCAAGTCTTGCCACAGGTGCAAAAGTCTCACCATAGTCTATTCCTTCTTCTTGAGCATAACCTTTGCAAACTAGCCTTGCTTTATTCCGAATGACCTCATCTTTTTCATTTAGCTTATTTCTTAAAATCCACTTTGTACCGATTACATTTTTCTCTTTTGGTCTTGGGACTAGTGTCCATGTTTCATTTTTCTTGATTTTTTAAATCTCTTATGTCATAGAATTCACCCAATCTTCATTGCTTAATGCCTCTTTTACTATCCTTAGTTCAAACTCGGATATTAGACATGTGTTCTATCTTAGTTTGTTCCTTGTCATCACTGGATCATCCTTATCTCCTATAATCTGACTTGATGCATGATTTTTTTTGACATATTTTGCTAATATAGGCTTGATAGGGTCTGTATGATCTTCTTCATCACTCGGTAATTGAGTATTTTCTTCATCGGCTTTCTCGGTTAGACTTCTCGGTTGTACATATACAAACTCTTCATAATCTTCTAGTTCTTTGGAGTTTCCTTCATCATTCCTTTCTGCAAATTCATCAATTTTCACATTTGCACTTTCCACTATTATGTTAAATGATTTGATTAGACATTTAAATTCTTTACTCCTAGAGGAATAACCAAGAAATGTTCCTTCCTCGCTTTTTTGATCAAATTTTCCATTTTTGTCATCTTTGTGAACATAACATCTACTTCCAAATATTTTAAAATAACTTACATTTGGTTTCTTGTCATACCAGATTTCATACGGTGTCTTCATAGTTCCTTTCTTCAGTTGTACTCGGTTCAAGGTGTAAACTGCAGTGCTTATTGCTTCTCTCCAAAATATTTGAGGTACTCTCTTTTCTATCATCAAGGTTCTGGCACAATCTACAATTGATATGTTTCTTCTTTCAGCTATCCCATTTTGCTATGGTGTTCTCGGTGCAGACACTTGTCTCTTTATACCATGATCATTGCAAAATAAGTTAAATTCATCTAAAATGAACTCTCCTCCTCTATCAGATCTTAGACATTTCAACTGTCTTCCTATTTCATTTTCAACTCTTGCCTTATACCATTTGAACATTTGAAAGACTTCTGATTTCTCTTTTAAAAACATAACTGACATCATCCTTGAGTAATCATCCACAAATAATATGAAGTATTTATCACCATAATAGCTTTGAACTTTCATAGGACCATAAAGATCAGTGTGTACAAGATCTAAAATTCCTTTAGAAGTGTAAGACTTACTTGTAAAGCTTGATTTTGTCATCTTACGCATCTGGCATCCTCGACATATTGCATTCTCAGGTTTTTCCAAGCTCGGTAGACCTCTTACTCAGTGCTTCTTACTTATTTTGATCAGGTTATCAAAATTTACATGACAAAACCTTTTATGCCATAACTTGGTGTCTTCTATTTTTGCATACAGACAATTGTTCTGAGTTGAGTCAAGATGAAATGTATTACCTCTTGTTTGAGTCCCGGTAGTAGCCAACTTTCCATGTTTGTCATGAACTTTGACAATTCCTTTCTGAAATTCTGTTTGGTATCCCATATTGTTTAGCTGTGCTACACTCAACAAATTATATTTCAAACCTTCAACCCAATATACATCATCACATTTAGCATTGTCAAGAAGTGTGATAGATCCTTTACCTTTTAGAGGACATGGTGCATCATTACCAAATCTTACATAACCTCCATCATTATCTTCTAATTTAACAAACTTGTGTTTATCACCTGTCATGTGATGTGAGCATCCACTATCTATGATCCAAGAATCATTGTTATTTATGTGTGATATTAAGGCTTTTTCTTCATACCTTTCTTCATCTGATCCATCTTTGACAGCCACATATACAACTTCCTCTGTCTTAGTCCCATCAGATTTATCATCATTGGATTCATCATCAACTACTAGGCATGTCTTTCTATCTCTCCTTCTGAAGTCTCGGTGCCCTCTGTATTGGTAGTCTTTTTGTCTGTCATCTCGGTATTCTCTCTTTTCACTAGATTCTTTGTCAGGACAATTTGAAGCCATATGTCCAATTTTATCACAGTTAAAACATTTCAAAGGTAACTTTCCTTTATACTTACCTTTGCCTCTTGGTAACCTTCTAGCCAATAATGCTTCAAACTCTTCTTGCTTTCTAATTTCCTCATATAGTTTATGTACTTCTTCCATGTTTTTGTGAAATCTCTCACTTGCTCCACTGTGATTTCCTTCAACATACTTATACATTCTATCATTGTAATCATTAGATTCATCAAGATGAAAAGAATTGAATGTAGATTCAACTTTGCTAACTGAAGACCCACGGTTATCAAAATTACTCAACTCAAAAGCATGTAGCTTACTGATAGTAGCATCCAAAGAGACTGACATGTTTGGTACAAACCTTAATTCATTAATTGCAGAGACTAGAATGGCATAAGTAGGTAGAAGTGTTCTTAGCAACTTACTTGTTACATCCTTTTCTTCAATAGTTCCTCCTGCTCCTTTGATTTGATTGACAGTTTCCTTTAACCTTGTACTGTATTGGATTATGTTCTCACCTTCATTCATTGTCATGGATTCAAGTTGTTCTCTTAGACTATCTACTTTTTCTCTTTGAACATGTTCATCACCACCATACACAGATATAAGCTTATTCCACATAGCTTTGGCATCATTACAACCTTCTAGATCATTAAACTCCGAGTCAGTCAATGCTGATGTTATTTCAATCATTGCTTGAATATGTTCTTGTTTTGCCTTTATCTCTTCCATTGTCATCAGGTAGGTGCTAGGTGCAGTGTAATCATTCTCCAGATAATATGTTGCATATTCTCCAATTCCTGATAAGTGTAGCTTCATCCTTTTCTGCCATGTGGAGAAACTTGACTTGTTCAACTTTGGTGCATCCCTTTTATACATCTTCGGATCTTGCCTCAAGTTCCTTTAAACTTTTCTTTCAGAGTCCAAGCTCTAATACCAATTGTTAGTTAGATGAGAGGTGGGAGGGGGGTGAATAAGATAAACTCACAATACAATGATCTATCCAGATTCAACCTTGGTAGAACTTACTTGATATGCAACTGTGATTGTAAATCATTCAAACTCATAAAATGATAAAATTGAAACAACAAAACACATATAACACTAGATTTAACATGGAAACCCAAATAGGGAAAAACCACTATGGGATTTCAGACCCACAAAGAAAATATACTCTTCTAGAGTATGCTCGTTTAAAAGCCAACCCTATTAAAGATTACATAAACACATTGCTAGATTTGACCCAGTCAAGGGATTTCCCTCAGATCTATCAGAATCTTGCACTTTGTTAGAAGTGACCTTGTCAAAGGATTTCAAACACTCATTCAGAATGTTACCTTGCTAGAGGATTTACAAATAAGACTGTTAGGTCCACTCGGTTAATATATTTCCCGTCAATTACAAAAATAAATAACAGTAATAAAATATATCTGCAACTTCACATCTGAAATGTTAAAGAAGACTCTATGTGCTCAAAATAATATTGTCATAAGACTTATCTTCCTCTTTGCTGGGTTTCTCAATCTTTTCTTCAATCAAATTTTCAATATTCTGTACTCGGTAATCACCTTTGTAGTATCACTGCTCTGCTATTTGCCCGCATTATGTGTTCATCAACTTTTCCTTATTTATAAGAAATTCCTAACCACTTAATTTCCTTAATCACATTTCCCTTGATTAATCTTAGCCATCACATCTTCAAACTTGACTAGGTTCATTGAATCCTTTGAACTGAAAAACATTTTATCTTGCCTTGGAACTTGTATACCTTCCTTGGTACTTGTGCTCGGATATGACCATTCAATCTGCGCTGTAGATCCAACTCTTGAATTTTCATTGCCGTTGATCCTTAACAAACTTCTTGCATGACATTCCAATCTTCTATAAATCTCCAGCTCATTGGCATCCTTCATTTGATAATGTATTTATTCATCCAATGCATTCTGTTATTGCTCGGTTGATACTCGATAAATACTGAACTTTACTTGGTAACTTCTTCCTTCTTTAACCAACACTGATAACCTTGGTGTTTACCAACTAGCTCCTTGCTCAGTAAAATAGAACAGTATCAAACCTTTACTCATTCTGTAGAATGAAATATTTTCTCCTTCTTATTCAGTTTTCAAATACACACATGTAGGATATCAAAATAATCAAAATAACATAATCTCATCATTGTCTAACTCGGTAATAGTTGCCCATTGAATGACTTATTACTCCCCTTCATTTTCACATTCTTTTTGTGTCACTTACCGACATCTTTATACTGATTAAAACATACTTTTTAAGATATGGCAACATCATACTAAATCAGAAAACCAATTGCTTGACATCAATGACAAAATAATATTATTAAGACATTAATCATCCTTTATCAATTATATCATGAATCTCCAATAACCTTCTCAATATCAACAAACTTAATGTAATGCCAACAAATACAAAGAGATAATCCTTATAAAAGGATACTCCAAACCCTAAAGGTGAAAACCCTAATGAATTATAAGATTCCTAAGTTTAGCTTAAGCATAGAGTATAATAGACTAATAATTAAATAAATAATTATTAGATAATAAAAGATTACTCTAACACTTTCCTTAGGAGAAAATATAATCTTATCCTTAGAAGGAGAAGTACTAGATGTCTCCTTGTGAAGAAGATTATTTCTTTCCTTAGGAGGAAGAAAAATCTTATCAGTAACTGTACCTACAGTCTTATGCGTTGAATCCACAATTGCCTTTCTTTGATCCACCATCCACTGCTCATTAGTTTGAGAGTCTTATTTATTTCTAATAGCTCTTATTTTCACATTGATATCTTTAATTTCATGAAATACCCATTTAAACATTTTGAAATTATCAACAACTGCATCACAGGTTACAGCCAGAACATCATCGGGATTCTCCCTTTCAATGTTGAGGAAAGGGGAATTGGCTTTGAGTTCTTTTAGGAAGGGGGGTCTGTCACTTCAGCTCAACATCTAGAAAAATTTGTTTGCAATTGACATATGAGATGGTAGGGAGTCAAAATGTGATGTGGACATAGGGGATGATCTACCCCATTTAGCTTGGTGGTCACTCTTCGAAGAACACCCAGAATCAGAGTCCAAACCTTCCAAATCCATTTTCCATTCTTCTTCCTTTGAGGAAAGACTAATATGATCCCCTTCATCAAAATCAATTGAATCTTCAAGAATCCTACTCGAGGGGGAGGGTAGGGTTTAGATGTATAAATAAATAGTTAACATTAAGCATGTGAATTTATTTTGATCGAAAAAAAATGTGAATTTATCTTCATGAACAAGCTCTTAATTTGTATGGTATGTTGTACTTTATTATGTATATTTAGAAAATGTTTGATAAGCTCTTTGATGATATCAATGGTGAAATGACTCTCCTATCTATTGTGATGCAAGAATAACAATCATAATTAAATGTAAATTTGATGAGTCAATTCATTGTTCATAAAAAATTATGCAAAAAAATTCAAAGAATTGTCTTCATATTTATATACACTATTTCAAAGGTGAACATTGAACCATTAAAATAAAAAATCAACAAATTGAAATAAAGTTAAGTCATGTTTCATCACCAATATAAGATGCACAAATTATTATTCCTCGCATTCAATGAGAATATTTATGTTTTCACTATGTGTCTCTTTGTAGGTAAGACACATACCTCTCTCTTAACATACATTATAATAGGGTATGTGTCTCTAGGTTGTCGTGATAATAGCCACTTCTTTGTTAGTAAAACAATTTCTTTTTGTATTTTCTTTCTTCCCTCTCCATTTAATTGCTATAATTTTCAAAGCTACTTGAAAATTATTGATATACATGTGGCATATAATCACCATATTGTTATTATAGAATTATGTGCAATAATTTTCCATTCAAAGAAATCAATTAGAAAAAAAATCATAATTATGTGACATATCATTATAATGAAACAATGTTATAGACATTAAATTATGAAGGTGAAATTTGTGTATTGGACAAACAAAGTGGAAGTTTGAATCAAAGAAATGTGAAATAAGTTCTTAATATAAATTAAAGATGAAATACATAAAAAACTATCTTGAAAAGTGTCAATTCAATAATTTGTAATAAAAGTAAATCTATAGAAATAATCAACATAAATATTCTATTATTAAAAAAATCAATATTAATGAATTATTTATTTCAATTCTTATATTATAAAAAATATTGATGAACTCTCTATAATTTCTCATGTTACCAAAAATGTTGATAAATTATTTACTACTATCTTTAAAAGAATATAGATAAAGTACGTCAAAAGATATCATATTTGTTGTTCATTATTTCACTTCAAAAATGATAAATTATTTACTACTATCTTTAAAAGAATATAGATAAAGTATGCCAAAAGATATCATATTTGTTCATTATTTCACTTCAAAATTTATTATACTAGTATATTGTAATTAATATAAGAAAATTATTATATTATTATATTATAATTAATATTGAATTATTATTGAGATTTGATTATGTTATTATGTTATTATGTTATTGCAATCGGTTGGTCTCCATTTTTGTTGGTCTCCAGTTTTGTTAACTCTTTATTATTCAATTGTTTCTCCACCAATTAGACCTACAGATTTTTAGTTTTGATATTATTTTTTTAATAAAGTTAAGATGCATGATGTTTTTAAGTTTGTAAATGATAGAAATTAATTTTCTCCAATCTAATTGGCTTGAAAAATTTGCATCTTATTACCGGAATTCACGGATTTGGTGTGTTTAGATTTTATTACCAAATTTATTTTACACATCCACCAAACAATATTTATTACTAGTTAATTTTAATCTTTCAAATCTTTTAAAGCTTTATATAAATAAATAAACATATATGTAAAAAAAAAACATAAACTAATAATATAACAAGTGCCTTGCCTTTATAATATTGAAATTGAAGTTGTTTGATGGTTATATGGATAAAAAAGTAGTTAAATTGGGTTATGAATACTTAAAAAGATTTTGATGGTCACATCCTCTCCTGGTCCCATGACGGTTCCTCCTTCTGATCTGGCGGTGCCTCAGATTGACGTATCTTCTTTGGAGAGATCTCTGGCCACACCCATGGTATCTGATTCTATTCCTATTCTTCACATGCCGGTTGTTCTAACCACAGAGCCTCCGACTGTTAACGTAAACCTCAAGGGTTGGAAAAACATACTGGTCGGAAATACTGAGATTGTGGACCCCAACTTCGTCCCTATCTACTCGTAATTTGAGGAGGGAATGTCTTTTGAGCTTCCTCACGTTGTTTTGGATCACAACTAAACATGACCAATACTTTGGTGGGGAAGTTCTTCTCCCTGCACCCCACAGTGGAGATGGTCAGAAAATGGGTCAAGGATGAATGGAAACTGACAGGGAGTGTTTCTGTTAGTACCATGCTTGGCACCCTCTTCCTCTTCAAATTCCTTGCTAAGGAGGATGCCACCCTTGTCCTCTTTGGATGCTTGTCCTATGGTTGAAACAACCTCTCCCTCTATCATTGGAAGGATGGCTTTGACCTTGCCACTGACTTGCAGAAAACTGCTCCGGTATGGGTTTGACTCGCAGGGCTTCCCCTTGAATACTGGGATGAATCCATCTTCAAATGGATTGGGAACTCATTTGGTCATTTTGTAGGTGTTGATGATATCACAAGATCCAAATTGTGCCTGGTCTATTCTCATTTCTATTTTCAAGCTACTGTGAACATGAATCTCGCCAACTTCATAATCCTCAAATCCAGGCTTGGTAGTTGGATTCAAGCCCCGATTTATAAAAATCCTACCATCTTCTACCAAAAATACCGCAAATCTGGGCATGTAATCCCCCAATGCAAGGCTCTGGCCCCCTTGTCCCTCAAGCTTAAGGGCCTGACCCAGGTGGAAGTTTTAGTGCCAAATGCTCCTATTATTCATCAAGACCTAGCTGTGGGACTGTGGTCACTCCTACTCCTGGCTCGGACCTGCCTCCCTTAGCAGTCGAGGACCTGGTTATGGAAGAATACCCCTTTGTTGAGAGTATAAACAACCTTCTCAAATCTCCTACAAAGATTATGGTGGAATCCTCTAATTTGGTCTAGAAGGAACAATGCATCTCCCTGACGGTCAGCTCAGTTTCACTGGTTGAATAACTAGAAGATGGTGAGATTGCGAGGGACCCCTCTCTCACCCTAGAGACAACTCGCTCCCCATTGGTGTCTTCCTCCTTGAACCAGGGTTTAATCTGACTTGGTTCCCTTGGTGTATCATCCAGTGGTTGCATGACTCTTGTTAATGAGGGATGGATTACTCAAAGATGCAAGACCAGGATTGCAAAGCCTGATGTGGGGACGAATCTCAAAACTGGCCGACCATCGCAGAGACTATCAAGACAAAAGGAAGCAGCAAGGGATATTGCTAATGGAAAGAAATAGACCTTGGAGATATCTATTAAAGGTAAGAAATGAAGGTCCTCTCCTGGAACATGAGGGGCCTTAACAAACCCCAAAATAAATATGCTCTTAAAAAGTGTATTTTTTAAAATAAAATTATGGTCCTTCTTCTCCAAGAAGTTAAGATGTCTATGTCCTCCTTTTTCCTTATTGCTGGGAAAATTTAGCCTGGTACAAAGTTTTTTATTAGTGATGCTACTAGAGCCTCTGGTGGCTTGGTCACCATGTGGGACCCCTCCCATTTTATTGGTAGTCTTCTCTCCTCCTTGGCCAACCTTTTAGACTCTGAACTCTCTTCCCTGATGGACTCTTGCATTCTTGTTAATGTTTATGACCCTAATGTCAGATCTAGTAGATTAAAGCTCTGGAACGACATAACTTCTCTAATATAAAATAATTCCAATGCCCACTGGTTGATTACGAGTTATTTCAACTCTCCTTTGATCCCCTCTGAGAAGTTGGGAGGCCTTCCAGAGTACTCTGACAACATGACTAATCTAGCTGACTTCATTGGTATGAATGGGTTAATGGATGTGGAACTATTGGGGCAAAAATTCATTTGGTCCAATCTCAGGAAGGGAAAGGATCTTATTTAGGTCAAACTTGACATATTTCTCATCTTGGGCAAATGGGGAATTGGTCCAGCCTTGAAGCTCACTGCCCTCCTCAAAACGGTCTTTGATCACAACCCCCTGCTCCTTTGGAATACCACAAATGCTGCAAGGAAGAATCATCCTTTTTGATATGAAATTATGTGGAACTCTAATCTGGAGTTCAAGGATTACATTAAAATATGGTGGAGCACCAACATACTTGGTACTCCTATGTTCAAGATTTCCCAGAAGCTCGATTTGGTCAAAAGAAACATCTGGGGTTGGAACAAATACACC
Source organism: Cryptomeria japonica (assembly GCF_030272615.1). Classification (NCBI taxonomy): domain Eukaryota; kingdom Viridiplantae; phylum Streptophyta; class Pinopsida; order Cupressales; family Cupressaceae; genus Cryptomeria; species Cryptomeria japonica. Next base: position 579,023,297 of record NC_081406.1, read on the forward strand.
TTCGGGGATATCTTGAAGCAAAAAAGGAGCTCAATAGTAAACTGCCTATTAGCCAAGAGCATATTGATCAAGGTGACTCCCTTGAAGCTACCCTCCGAAGAAAATGGAAGGAAAATTCCCACAAAGAGGAACTCTACTGGAAACAAAAATCCAAGGTTCAATGGCTCAAAGAAGGTGATAAAAATACTACTTTCTTCCACAGATCTTCTTCTATCCACAGTCGTAGAAATCACATCTCTTCCCTCATGGATGATAATAATTAGGTGGTCAATGATGTTGATAGTTTGAGCAGACTGACTACCAACTATTTTGCCACTTTATTTAGGGACGATGATGACTGGGGGGCCCCTGCTGGGGAGGAACATCTTAACTTCCTCCCACCACCCCTCTCGGAGGAAGATACCAACCTTATTTTGGCCCTTGTTTTTGAGGAGGGAGTCAAGTCTTCTATTTTTTCTATGGGCCTCTTCGAAGACCTGGGTCCTGATGGTTTCCCCCTGAATTTTTTTCAATATTTTTGGGATGTGGTGGGCCCTAATGTTGTTTTGGCTACTAGAAATTTTTTTAGATCAGGAAGGCTCCTTAAAAAACTCAATCACACCTTCATTTCTCTTGTCCCTAAAACTCAAGAGGCATCTACTCTCAAGGACTTCCACCCTATCAGTCTCTGCAACATTATTTATAAAATCTTCAACAAAGTTCTTGTCAATAGGCTCAAACCTTTCTTGGATCCTTTGATTAGCCCCTCCTAGAAGGGTTTTGTTCCTGGTAGACAGATTCTTGTTGCGGTCATCTCTACTAATGAGATTATCCACTCCATGGATAAGTGTCATCATCTGGGGATGGTTCTCAAGCTTGACATCTCCAAGGCTTATGATAGGGTCAACTGGAACTTCCTTTTCAAAGTTCTCAAAGCTATGGGGTTTGGAGACAAACTCATGAAAGTTATTTGGGAATGCATATCTACTGTCACCTACGTGGTGCTGCAAAATGGGAGCCCCCTGGAGAAGTTTAGGGCCTATAGAGGGGTTTGCGGCAAGGGGATCCTCTATCCCCTTACCTCTTTATCATCCTTTCTGAAGTGTTGACCTCTAACTTGAACTCTATGGCCCGTAGGGGCACTCTTCTAGGCATCAAACCTGCCTCTACGATGCCCCCCAATGTTCTACAATAGTTTGTTAACGATACTATCCTTTTTGGTATCTCCTCTGTTTAGGAAGCTAAGGCTTGGAAATCCTTTCTCAACGCCTATGCTCTGGCATCTGGCCAACACATTAACTACTAAAAGAGAAACATTTACTTCTTCCACACTAATGCCCAACTCCAAGATAAAGTCTGCAGAATCCTTGGTTGTCAAAGGGCCTCCCTCCCTAGCACCTACCTAGGCATCCCCTTGACTATTAAATATGTCTCTAATTCCTTCTGGATCTCTATTTTTTGAAAGAATGCAAAAAAATCTGGTTGGTTGGAAAGGTAGATTCCTGAGTAGTGCTGGGAAATTGCAGCTGCTTTCCTCCTCTCTCCAGGGGATCCCTGTGTACTTTCTCTCCCTATTCAAGATATCTGTGGCTATGGCTACTAAGATGGAAAACATTGAAAAGACTTTCCTCTGGATGGGAATGGAAGAAAAGAAGAGGCTAGCCTTGGTGGGCTAGGATAAAGTTTGTCTTCCCAAGGCCATGGGCGGCTTGGGAACCCGCAAGATCTCAAGGTTCAATAAGGCTCTTATGACTAAAATTGCCTAGAAACTTTTGAATAAGGATATGGATTGGAGTAGGATCATCAGGGCTAAGTACCGGGGTAATGCGGTCTTTTCCTCTGTCCTGAAAGAGGAGGGCCTTTCCAGGGGTTCCAAAATTTGGAATAACATCTTGAGCTACATGGACCCTTTATCTCTCGGTTTGAGGTGGATTATTGGAAATGGTAGGAAAATTATCTTCTGGGAAGATTGCTGGTTAGGAGAGAGACCCCTTGCTTCTTCCCCCTCCCTGAGACAGCTACAAGATGCCACTAAAGGCTTCTTTGGTGAAAGGGTTAGTGATTACTTCAACAATTACACTTGGAGGGCCTTGGAGGAATGTTTCATTGACCATCCCTTCCTCCTCCCTGCTGCTAGAGAGCTCCAGAAGCTTATGGCTGGTATATTCCTCCCCTTGTTTCCTATGGAGGACAAACTTATTTGGAAGTGGGACCCCTCTAGAGACTTCTCTATCAGAATTGCCTACACTAGCTTACTTAGGGAACCTGTTTACTCCTCAATCTGGAAAGAGGTTTGGAATCCCCAAATCCTCCCCAAGGTTAATTTCTTCTGGTGGACTCCTCTCCTCAACAATATATTGACCCAAGACAACTTGATCAAGTGGGGATTCCATTTCCTTAACAGATGCATCCTCTGCAAAAATGATGAAGAAAGTCCCACCCATTTCTTCCTCCACTGTGCCTTCACTTGGGAGCTATGGGGGATGGTCTACAGTAAGCTTAATATCTGTTGGGTAATGAATGATAATTTGTTAAATTTGTCTCAGGAGTTTCGGGGCCCCTCTTCCAACCCCCTTATCCAATAACTATGGAAGTAGATCCCCCCCACATGAGCTGGTGTATGTGGAAGGAATGGAATGATAGGATATTCAGAGACAAAGAGGCCTCCATGGAAACTATGTTTGCTCGATTCCTTAATCTAATTCTTGAGAATATCTCTATTTCTAAAACCCAGATAGCGTCCAAGGCCCCCTCTACTTGGGACTAGGAAATCGCTAGATGCTGGAACCTTCCCCCCTCATTCTCTCTTGTTGACTTCTCTAAGAGACTTCTAAGACAAAGCACGGTCTGGTTCCCCCTGGCTATAAATTTTAAACTCAATTTTGATGGGGGTGCTAGGGGGGTCTAGCTGCTAATGGAGGGGCGATCAGATCCCATTTGGGGGCCCTTGTTGCTTCTTATGTGGATAACCTGAATGAGCATTCCTCTAATTAGGTTGAAGCGATGGCCTTAGCCTAGGAAATCTGCATTGCCCTCTCCATGGGAATCAGGATTATGGACATTGAGGGGGAATCCATGGTTATTATTGATGTTGTCAAAGGATAGAATAAGCTTAATTGGACAATTGAGGGAACCATCAGGGACACCTTGAGGCTCATCTTCGGGCTTGACTCGTTCAGAGTTATGCATATGTACATGGAAGGCAACTGTGTGGTAGACGCCATGGCAACCATTGGCCTAAACCTCTCAGTGTTGAGATGTTGGAGGAGTCACAACTCCCTCCCAGACCAAGTTAACTTCCTCCTCCAGGAAGAGAAATCTTAAATCTTCACTAATGATTGAGCGGTTGCCAAGTGCTTCCCTTACCCTCCTCTCTTCCCTTGGGGCAGTCTGGAGGTGGTGGTTTCATAATCAAAATAATGGAAATATCCCTCCAATCCCTTCTGATGTGGTGGTGACTCATTCGGCCAGGCTGGCGATGACGCACGCATTGATGTGCTGACATTTTACTTGGGCTTGCAGAGTCATGATGAAGTATGACTGGATTGGAAACGTGTTGGTTGCTACTAGTATTTGCTGGCCTTTAATGCCTCGTACCCAGGAAATCATTTCTAAAAGTGACTTCATTTTTTCCCATGCACCCAACTTTATTTCTCATTTATTAATGTCGGGCTAACACACTTCCCATTTTCTCTTCTTGGCTTGCTTCTCGAAGGGTCTCTGCAACTTTTTTTGTTTCATGAATAAAGAAACTTTGTTGGTGGAAGATATGGGGGGTGACATAGTTAAATATGAACCAGATAATCCGGATGATTTTAAAAATGACCCCCTGGTCTGGAACTTCTGTGTTGAAGGAGGGGTTTCCAATTTTTTGGATTGCCTGAAGGGCCATGATGAGCAGCTCTCAGCTGCTTTCGCCTTCTCCTGGTCTGGGAGGCAGGTCTCAGTTGGTAGAATTGCCTTTGATGTCTCTGAGGAGACTATTGCCCAAGCTACGAAGCTGACCCTTGATGGCTATTGCTGGAAGTGTACTAGTCATGTTGCAAACAATGAAGGTTTGAAACAATTCTTTTGTAACCACGAAGAACCCGTCAAGTTGCAAGGTGGGTTTGCTCGGAAGGAGCTCAAGTACCCGTGGAACATGATCTGCCTCATGATCATGAAGTAATTCACTCTTGAAGGTAGGTATAAGGTATTCTACTACTACCATTTTCCCCTCCTCAATCACTTCCGTAACAATGATTTGCTCTGTCTACCATTTTATTTACTGCACTCTATAAAGAGCTCTGTTAAAGACACTATGGAACCCAAGTATGGGGATAAGCCTGCCTACCTCCTCCACCAGGGCCTTATTTATAGGTTGTATAAATTTCATGAGGCTCTCTGTCCCCCCCGCAATCTTTTGCTCTCTCAGCCCCCCATGCTGACTCCCCAGCAGCTCGTGGCCCTGTCTATGGCTTTCCCTAGATTCTTTCAATATCCCCATGAGGGCTTTGCTACGACCACCATGTCCCTGCCTACTTATGCCTTGTCTGTCTCCTTATTGGCGGTCTCCCCTAATTTAACTCTTCCTTCCACTCCCAATGCTTCTCATTCCCTGTCCAAGGGCAAAAGCAAAACCCCCGCTAAATGCAAACGTATTGTCTTTGATGACAATTCTTCCTCTGAGGACGCTGAGAATGAAAATCCTTCCCTGGATTATGAGGTTAAAAGGAGATCCTCTAGACTTGCTTCCAAAAGCCTGAGAAAGAAGACCCCGATGATTGTGAATCTGGACTTTGAGGAGGAACCCATTGGGGACTAGAAGGAGGAATGCCCTAATACCACTATGGGGGCCCCTAATGGGGATGCTATGGATGTGAATGTGACTAGGGACCCCATGGTCCCGACCACTGTTGGTGCTACTGATATGAGTATCTCTGAAATGAAAACCCAGGACCTCATTGATGATAAGGATACGACCCCTATGAACATGAACATTAAGGGTCTTATGGGCGTGGAAATCTCTAATAGCAAAGCACTAGAATTTGGTAATTTGGATTCAGATTCTAAAATAATTGAACAGGTGATGCATTCTATCCCTCTGATGGGTGTGGTTAATGATAGTGATAACTCCCTTGTTGGTGGCATGCCCAAAGAGATTGAAGAAACTACAGATGACTTGGCTGCTGAGAACCCCCAGGAGGTCCCTACTCTCCAACAAATGAAAAAAGTTTAGCATGGATGTGCTGGACATAACATAGAGAATTGAAAACCTTAGCCCTGTGCTTGATCTATAGACTATCAAGGAGGATGTCAACCGACTCAAGAATAAGATGGAGGCATGGAAAGCCAAAATGGTGGGCCTTAACAAATTCCAAGTGCAGGTTTTACATAGTTCCGTGCTCACCCTCTCTCTACTAAGGGAACATTATGCATACATTGAGGAGGACAAGCAAGAGGCTAGGGACCTCTACAAGTTCCTATCAAATGAATGAAACAATGCTATAGATGCCACTGGGGTGCAGAAGGCACCCCTGTAGTTTGTTTTTGTTTTATGCTGTTGTTTCTGATTTCTAAAGACTTGATTCCTTTTTGCTGATAGTTGTTGTTAATTGCAGTTATAGTGATGTTTCTGCACTATGATTTTTAATAGTTTTTCTATGTAAAGGTTCAGTGCCCTTGTTCTCATTGATTTATTAATAAAAAACAAATGTATACTATTGCGAAAATACTTTGGGCTATTCCCACCTCAGCAAGAAGTGCTAAATATTAAAAGGAATCATACCCGAAGGTAAAGGTCAAGGCAAACCCGATTGAATGTTATTTCTTCGATGCAATTTTTTTTTGGCAGGACAATTTTAGCATCAGAACCATGGAATCCGGTGGTGAGGGCTAATAAATTACATTATGATTTAAATATGGACAAAGTTACTAAATTTTTTTCTTATAAATAGGAAATTAAAGAACCCATCATGCAATAAAATAGGGATGAAAAAGTGCTTCCCCAAAAAGGGCTCAGTAAAATAGGAATGAGAAAATGCTTTCAGAAAAAGGGCTCTATAACAGGCAAAAAGGTTTTATTCAATGAGGAAGCAGAAAAACAAATTTTGTTAATTATAAAGTTAAAAAATATATATTTTATTTTAATAAAAAGTAAATAAATTATATAGATAAAAAGAAGCTTGTTCACAATTGGATTAAACAAATATATTTAATAACTATTTAAGCATTAAAACAAAAAAGTGATTGTAATAGTATTTGACTAGTGAAAGTACTAATATATATAATAATAAATTAATAAATAACAACAACATAATAGGAAACATATTAAAATTTATACAATAATATTATAATATATTAATAATATAATAATTAAAACACAATATTATAAGAATATATCTAAATCAACTTTAACATATTTAATCTAAGCCTAACCTAACACCAACTTTAAACATAACTCTAATTTAATCATAATACAAACTTAATTTTTGAAATGTATTTAGTATATCATATATTTTTTAGTAGATAATTAACATATATTAATAATATAATAATAAAAAATACAATAATATAAGAATCTTAATGCTTATTTATAAAAGATAAATTTTGTAATAAAATAAAATTATTTTTAAATAATAAAAAAAATATAATATATTATTTATTGTAATTTAATATTATATCATTTGTAGGTGGAATAAAATTATATAATATTATACTGTATCTTAGTGGAAGTGAAGATATAATAACATTAGATATTTAAAGATATAATAACATTAGATATTTAAAAATTAGTTAATTGAGAGCATGTGAAGAGAAAATAAATATAATAATTTTTTTTTTAATTTCTTATACATTTAAGTGTGACAAACACATCAAATTAAATGCTTCTAATTTTTATTGACAAATATTTTTTCATATATATATATATACACACATATATAAATATAATACACTTTGACATAATAATATTACAAAATATAACTTTAAAATAAAATAAAATTACAATTTAACAAAAAGAAATCCATGAAAACACCATTTATGTAATATTTATTACTGAAGTTCCATTCAGCCATTCAAAAGTCATTGAAATGATGGGGTAATTTCTAATTGATAGTAACCCAAAGTAAAAGTTTTAAAATACTATTTTTTCTCAAAACATGCAGCTTTACAAGAATATATAAACTATTCTATATATATAGAAATATATATAAAGAAAGCTGAGAGATATCGAGGCTTTCATTTATTAAGTTAAATTTTAAGTAAAAATTTGAAATGAAAGCCTCCGTAGGCGCAATTGTAAAAAAATTAAATTATAAAATATTTATTAATTTATAAGTGCAATATTTTATATTACATTAATTATTTTAATAATTAATAGTTTATATTAAATGAATTATTTAAATAATTTTTAAATTAGTAAGGCTTGTTATTTGTGATTTAGTTTTATGATTATCATTTCATTTTGTTTAGGTTTATATTTTAATAATATTTTTAATGACATGGGTTACAATTCCATTTTATTTTGTTTGAGTGCTTAATTTGGTTTAGTTTAGTATTAGCATTAGGGTTAGGGTTATGGTTCAATTTGATTTATGATTTAGGTCTATTTGGTTTAGTTTTAGGGTTGGTGCTAGGGTTCAAATCGGTTTAGGGTTAGGGTTACGATTTAATAAGGTTTTGTGTTAGGGTTATCGTTGAATTTTGTTCATAATTGGAGTTCAATATGGTTTAATATTGGGGTTGGTTTATGGTACAATTTGATTAATGGTTACAATTGTAATTTGGTTTAGTGATCAATTAGTTTTAGGGCTAGGGTTCAATTTGGTTTAGTGGAAAGGTTAGGGTTGGGGTATAATTAAGGATAGCTTAATTATGATTCAATTAGGGTTTAATTATGGTCAAAATAATATTAGATATATAATTACATGTAGGGTTGGGATTAAAAAAAAAACCTTTAATTTAATAAGGGTTAGGATTTAATTTTATTTAGTGTTGAATTGCGTTTATAGTTTGAGGATTGAATTCAGGTAAATTGTGAAATAGTCAATTATAATTTTATATTGATATAAGTTTGTTGGGATAGTATGTATAATTTTATATTGGTTTAGGGTTATAATTTGGTTTAGAGTTTAGTTAGGTTTATGTTTTTTCAATTGTCTTTCTAGTGTTAGGGTTAGGCTTTAATTAGGTTTAATCTTATAATTAGGGTTTGATTAGGTTCACAATTATGATTCAATATTATGTGTAAGGGTTTGATTTGGTATCTAGGATTAGGATAAGTTTCAATCTAGTCTTCTATTCAATTAGGTATAAGGTTGTAATTCACTTTGGATTTTGGTTTAGCTTTAAGGTTATGGTTTCATTAATTTTAGGGTTAGGGGTTAATTTGGCTTCAAGTTTAATAATGTTAGGGGTTAGAGATCAATTTGGTTTAGTGTGAAATTATGTTTAAGGTTAGGTTAAATTTTGGTTTAGAATTAGAGTTAAGGTCTGATTTGGTTTAAGGATATAGATGAATTTGGTCATGTTAGGGTTAAGTTTCAATTTAGTTTAATATTCAATTAGGTTTGGGGTTATTTCATTTTTGTTTAGTGTTAGAGTCTAATTTGTTTTAGTGTGAGGATTCAACTTTGTTTAGGACTTAGTTTCAATTTGATTTATGGTTAGATCATTCAGTTTTACCTAGACTTCAATTTGGTTTATTCTTATGATTAGGAGCCAATTTGTTTTACTATTAGGGTGGAGATTATATATTGAATAAAGCAAAATTTTGAGTGGTTTAAAATAGTTTTTCATATATCTTCCTATCATCTTCTATTCACCTTATGTTATATCATCTTTAAAAAGTATACCCTAACCCTAACCCTAACCCTAACCTTATCATTATCTTACTTTTTTTAATATATTGTTATTCATAGTGATTTGGGGTTCAATATTTTATAAATTTAGGGTTAGGATTCACTTTAGTTTAGTGATAGGGTTACGATTTATTTTGGTTTATTTGAGGGTTGGATTTGTTACAATGTTAGAGTTCAATTTGGTTGAAGATTAGGGTTTAATTTGATTTAGTGTTAAGGTTTGGGTATAATTTTATTTATAGTTATAGTTCAATTTAGTTTAATGTTCATTTAGGATTAGGGTTCGTATTTGATTAGTGCTTATTTAAGATTAGGGTTCTATCTAGTTTTGTGTTTAATTAGGATAACAGGTAGAACTTAATTTGGTTTATGATTAGGGTTAATATTCAATTTGGTTTCTAGGGTTATAGTTCAATTTGGTTTAGCGTTAAGGTTACGATTCAATTTGGTGTATGCTTTGGTTTGGTTTGAATTTGGTTTATTGTAAGGTTTAGGGTTCATTTTAGTTTATTGTTAGTTGTAGCATTCAATTAGGTTTAGTGTTATAGTTAGGATTTAAAATTAAGTTCATATTTAAGGTTCAATATCATTTTATTTTAGGGTTAGGGCTTAGTTTTTTGTAGGGTTGGGGTAAGATTCCATTTGGTCGACTATTGGGTAAAAGCACAAAGTTGTGTCACACTTTTATAAAATAAATGACCAATGCCGATTCAAACTTTTAAATTATATCAATTTAGAAAGTGAAATATATGTTTTGAATTTTCAAATGATGTAAATAATAAAATGTATATTTTTTTGTTTATTTTATGTTTGTAATTTTTTACAAAATTTAAAAAATTATTTGAATATACTTTCTTATAAAGTAAACACTATAATTTAGTTGTTCATAAAATGTTGAAATTGAAGGTACATGAGGCATCACACTTTATATAGTAAATTATACCTTTTTTTCTTCAATTTTTTTTGTGTATATTGATAACTTGAAACTTTAGTACAAAAATATTATTTTAACTATTTTTTGTGTATATAATTTTTTCAATAAATTTGAAAAGTTGTGTTTACTGAAATATAACTCTTTCCATTTGGCGTCACCTTTTTTTCTTAATTATTTATCCAAATTAGAAAAGAATTATATCATCTTGACATAGACTCTTTTCTCTAGTGCTTTTATTTTTTTCAAAAATTTTAAATAAATTTTAGTATGTTTCCTTTACAAGATAGTCAAACTTATATTTTAGTGTTGATGACCTAATTTCAATAAATATAAAATATAAAATATTAAAAATAATTAAAATATTAAAAGATATATATTTTGGAAAATTCACTTATAGACCTACAAAAGAGTATTTTTGCATTTTAAAAAAAATACTATTTATAAGAGTAGGAGTTGTTGAAACATTGAGTTTTTTAATTTTTTTTTTTTTTCGTAATTAGACCCAAAGTGGTATAAAATATACATTTAGAAGACAATTCCAATTGGAAAAATTTGTGGCCCATATATAAGATAGTCGTAGTGAATCTCTATAGACTATATATTTGACTAAAATTAATTTTTAGTTAAAATTACCTAAATTCACTTGTGCTAATAAGTTGGCCTGAAATGTGACACAGTTTTGTGCTTTTACCCTATTGAATTAGGTTTACAATGAGGGTTTAATTTGGGTCCAATATTAGTGTTAGCTTTAGGGTTCAATTAAATTTATAGTTAGGGTTCACTTTGGTTTAGTTTGAGGGATAAGATTATAGATAGAATTAGAGTCATGATTGGAATTAAAAGACCAACCCTAATATAATAATGGTTGAGTTCAATAATGCTCAATGTTCTTTAGTTTTCAATTATTTTTAGGGTTAGGGTTCAACATTATTTATTGAATGTTCAATTAGGTTTAGAGTTGTTCATTTTGGTCAATTTGGTTTGTTGTTAAGGTTATAATATGATTTTATTTAGAATTCAATTTAGTTTAGTGTTAGGTTTCACTATGGTTTAAAGATAGGGTATATTTTTTAATTGCTTTACTATTAAGGTTAGGGTAAAATATTCTTTACTTGAATTTTATTTAGGGTTAGGATTTTAAAATTTGGTTTACTGTAAGGATTAAGGTAAATCATTTGGCTTATGATTTGGACTTGGATTGGTTTAAGACTAGGGTTCACTTTTATTTGGTGTTGGGATTAGGGTTTGTTTTGTGCCATTTTTATTTCCTTGTGCATGGATTTATATCTATTCATTTTTAGTACAATCTCCTTGTATTTATTCCACAATGCGTATTTCATTACCAATCCCCTAGATTTATGTTTTGTAAAACAAAAGACTTTGGTTGTTGCACACTTTGTGCTCTACAGTTTGACACGTAGAAAATAGATTAGTTCAAATGTTCCTTGTTTTTCTCAAATAGGCTTATGTTAGTGTTAGATTTGGTTTATGTTAAAGTTCATTGTAGTTTAAGATTAGTTTCTTTTTGGTTTAATGTTCAATAGTAAGGTTGAACTTTTTTTAGGATTAGGTTTTTTTTTTTAAATACCTAATAATTCATTTTAGGATTAGGGTTCAATTTCATATAGGGTTTAGGGTAGAATTTTGTTTAGGCTTAGCATTCCATTTGGTAAGTTTAGGTTTAGGGTTTAATTCATGTAATGTTTAATCCTTAGATTCAATGCTAGATCTAACATTAAAGAAAATTGAACCTTAACCTTAAATATTTTTGAACATTAAACCAAATTGAACAGTAAAAGTAAAAATGATAAATTAAATTAAACTAAACGAAATTGAGCCCTAATAAAATTTACATTCAATATTATGGGTTAGAGTTTAAATAACTTTATTAAACAATTAGGATTAGAATTCAACTATGGTTAGGGTTTGTTAGCCCTATTTTTAAAACTTGAAATTTTTTAGATTTTGTCTCTTTTGAGTCTAGGATCATAGTATTATCAATAGCGTGACAAAGTTTCATGGATATATGTTGTGTGCTCAATTTATTCACTCATCTCTAAATGCTAAAGAAAGAGTCATTTCCAGCTTGTGGCACTTTCATATAAATCAATGAATTGTGTAAGAAGACAAAAGGGCCAATACCATCTCACAAATGAAAGGAAAGAATCACTAATGTGGAAATTTCATGAAGATTTTGGTATTAAAAGCATGATCAACAACTTGGTATGTTCTCAAAAGTAGCCAAAAAAGTTGAAGTCATCAAATAAAAAGAAGTTGTTTGGTGAATTTGTTTGCAACACGAAGTAGCTGATGCATTTTCTTTGAAGGAGTGGATTGCCATCCTTCAGCGGTTGGGAGAAGTTGGCTAAGTTGATAAAAGTACCAATATATAGTCAAATGAATGTAGAGTTTTTAGTGGTAGGTTGGCCAAGTTAAACAAGTTACTGATAGAACTTCAAAACAACTTATGAAGATCGATGAAGACAAGACTATCCATGGTTTGGCTAAATTGGTAAGATGGTTTAAGCTATGTCGGCCAAGCCATATGCTTTCGAAACTTAAACAAGTTGCTGAATTCATAAAGGCCATGAAATGAGAAAAGTTGTTGGTTTGATTCAAACACTTTCAAGTGAGAAAGTCATCATCGACAAAATGGTATACTTTCAAAAGAAGCCAACATACTTGCATGCGACATGTTTTCAATGTTTCACTTATCCATTGGCGATTTTTGTCTAGTTTCCAAGTTACTGAGATTTTAATTCATTAACATCATTGGGAAGTTGTTTCAGTGTCAAAAAATGTTGATAACATCAAATAGGAAAGAAAGAAAATTTGTATAACTGACATAAAATTAGTTATAAAGTTTGGAAAAATAGACCTCTTTAAGCCAACATTACAAACTAGCATTCGAATGCAATTGACAATTGAAAAGTCAATTCCATGGCTTTTGCTAACATCTTCCTTGGTTGGGTATTTCGTCAAGTTGTGTAAAAGGTTCAAGTGGCCGAAAGTTAAAATGAGCAAGGTAGTTATTGTAACTACATAGGAAGTTACTACTTTGGTGGCCTATGTTATCATGATCAAATCACAAGATCTACACAAAATAGATTTGTTGAAAAAGCTTTGGAAGCTTTCTTCAAGCAAAATGCACTTGGCGGGTGTAATGGTTCTGCAACCGTTTCCATCAACCTCCCTTCTTGTGCAATAATGGAATCGCAAGGACATTCATCAAAGCATAACGACTAGAGGGATGAGAGAAGAGGCTCCAACCACCACTGTAGATGTTAATTATTGTAATTTTGAAAAGGTTATGGATGTCCATAAAAGAACAATAGAAGAGATTTTTGTCAGATTTTATTGTTGGAAATGTTGAAAAAGGCATGCACACAAAATGTGGAATCACAAAGAACAATACACATGAACTGTTTGATGAGTGCCTTTAGAGATGCCATTTCATGAAATTCAATGATTGTAACTCATGCTTAGAACAAAACCATAAAAGATGCCTTGGAGACCATCAGACCATGCAATTGACAGATCAAAGAACCAAATGGTTTCATTTCATCCTAGTTTGGTAGACATGAATGCAATATATGGAAGCATCGACAAGGCACAAATTGTTTGACAAAATTCCCAATGTGATGTCGTCTGATGCATGTCGTGGCGACAAGATTCACAAAAAATGAATTTGTTGACAAGTATTTAGAAACTCTCAAAGAAATGTAACTCACAATGACAAAAATAAATTCACCCTGTTTGCCAACATCCTCGTTGCCACTCAAGTAGGGAGAGTTTTGTGAGTTTTAATAGTTGGAGGTGCTTTTTTCGACATGGATACAAAATGTGTAATCATAAACAAGACATGAATAGTATTTGACAGACTACTTCAAATAGACACCAATTCGTGAATAGATGATTGCAGGAGATGTTCGCATTAAGATGTAATTGGATGCGGTGTATGTGTGGACGTGCTCTCTTGGTGCATTTAGATTTTAAATGAATATGAACAGATTATGTTGAAATTTTTTTATAGACCTTCATGGAAGAAAATTTATTAAGTGTAAAGCTCATTCTACAACCTATGTCAACATCCTTGGAGCCCATGCTAAAGTGGAGTATTGATATCCATCAAAACATGAAAGCATGCCTACAAGATAGATTCGATGAAAGGAGATCCAAAATATTTCATACAAATGTGCAAATAATGAGTGTAAAGCTAAGTTGTCTAACATTTCCCAGCATGTAGCTACACTCCGCAGTGTAAGCAAAGAGTTGATGATGAAATAGTTACAAAGACAAAAGATGCAGATGAAGTCACAGAGGCCACCTTGACAAAATCGACATCAATTTATTTCTTCAATGTGATGGGTTTGAAATTGCCCTTTAAAAAAGTGACTTATGTCACTCATGTAGTTAAAGTTAGATTTTGGGATTTTCTTTTGTGAAAGTTAGGTTAATCCTAACTTGTCTTTGTAAAGGGTAGTTATTCTAAGTGTTTATTTAGGTAGTTATCTTAAGTGGTTAGACTAAGTACTTGCGAGGTAGTTGTTGCATATATAAATTCATCTAATGTAAAGAAAACTAGGAATACCAGGGAAATCATGAATCCCTATCCTAATTAGAATTCAAACAAACAAACAATGGAAAAATGAAAAACAAACAAGAAATAGGAATATAAAGTTTATCAATCAAAACCCCTTATTCCAAGAATGCATATAGCTTCCATTTCTCTTCTCCTCTCTATGGTATGGTGGCTCTCAGATATTGCATTGGCAACCTGCAATTGACACGAAGATTCAAAGTTCATGATTGATGAAAATGGAGATTGAATGCTCAATTTATAGATTATTGGAGAGGATTGGTTGAAAGGTGGAACATAATGATTAAGAGGTGGAACTCAAGTGAGCTCACATGCTGATTGATAGTTGAATTGCTGATTTGGAGGTGAAATTCAATTGATTGAATGTATAAATGAGTTAACTGATTGAGGAAAAAACTGATTGAAAGATGAAATAGAATGATTGGAGGATAATTAATTGATGACAAAGAAAGCTTTATTTAGAAAAAGCTAACTAGAAGATAGAAAAATAATAATTGGAGAGAATTAAAGAATAGATGTAATTAATTGATTGAAAGCTTTTTAGAAAAAAGCAAAGTGGAAGATAGAAATAGAGATTGGAAAGATAATGATTTAATTAATTAATTAATTAATTTAGCATGTGCTTGCACTTTGACTTTGATTTTCAATTTAATCTTTGCATGAGATTTAATTCAAATATTGAATTTATTTTAAATTCAATTTGACATCTAAATATATTTAGAACTTAATTTTGATTTCGAATTTAATTTTTGAAATCATGCACATGTATTTGAAATTAGAAGACGTGTGTGGGTAAAGCGGGTCGATGAAACTTAAAATGCGAAAAATCTATTCAAAGAGACTTGTCTACACACCCACAGGACTTCTTGGTGCAAGTTATGGAGTCATGAAGAATGACTCAACTTCCCAAGGTAGGTTCCATGGTTCTCTATCTCACAAGGTCCCTCAAGCCAATGCTTTGCTCTCAGATCACTGAGCAAAGTGGCTTAGGGATGACAAATGCAAGAACGAGGGATGCTTTAGATTAATTTTACCATGAAATGCATCCTATCTATGCATGATTCTACAAATGAAGTAAACTAGATTATAAGATGAAAAGGTTAGTAACAATACTATCCTAACATGATATACTAGTTAATGATTTAAGCTAATGATAAAGGAAATAGTCTAAAATGCTTATTAGATTAATTCCTATCACATAGAGAAGCTAGATGTATTTGATAATTTTGAGCATAAATGAGATACTAAAAGCTTGCATGGATCCCTAAAATGGAGGAATGAGAGTTCTATTTATAGTGAAAATAGGGCAATGGATGGTCAATATTGAAGGAGTTAATCAAGGGTTAGGATTGAAAGTTATCAATCCATGTTTACAATTTTCACCAATAAAATGGTGACAATTGTCAACACAAGATTGCTTGAGAGGAGATGAAAGAAGCATTAAATGCTTGAGAAGACCTCATTGTTACCTTAGAAGGTAAGGGTTAAGGTTAGGTTAGGGTTATCCAATGGATAAAGCTTTTACCCAAGGGATAAACTCTTGTGCAAAGGTTAAAGGGATAACCATGGTCAAAACAATAAATGCTTGATGAGACCCCTAGATTAGATGAGGGTTAAGTTAGTAAAAAAGTCTCTAACCATGCCACTAAGGGTTAGTTAATCATTAATGGTTTGAAGACTTTGGGGACAAATTTGTAAGAGTCCTTCCAAATTTGGGGGTATTCAATCAAGTTGGCTTGTTGAAGGCATAAAGGCTTTTAATACCTTTTGAAGACTTTACTCCAAATTTGAGAAGTGACCTCCTCAAATTTAGGGAAAAGGGATAATAGATGGGTATAGGTTAATTGATTAGGATTAGATGGATTCTAGAAGAAATTAGGAATAGGGTTAGGATGCAAGTGGGAGATGTAGGAAAATGCAAGTGGGTGAGGGAAAATAGAATTAAAAAAATTGCTTTAATTCAATTGTGGTTGCAAGTTGGGAAATTAAATAAATTAGATTTATTCAATTTGGGGTAAACTATTAATTAAATGTAGATTTAATTAAAAGTAAGAAGAAGGGATTTAATTAAATAAAATGATTTATTTAATTAAATGATGTAAAAGGGGGAAGTGAATTTAAATGAATAAATTGAATAATTTATTTAATTAAACTAGAAGAATGTGGGTGATTTAATTAAATAGAGGAATGGGAATAAAATGAACATTAGATATTCATTTAGGAATATGGTCATTTTTATACGTCTATAGAAGAATTTAGAATTAAAGAATTAGAAGAATTAATTAGTTAATTAAATAATTTAAAGAAACTATTTAATTATTTAGAAATTGAATTTAATTAAATAATAAAGATTATTTAAATTAAAGGATTACAATCACAATTGTTTAAATAATAAATATTTAATTAATATTTAGAAGAGGGTTGAATGATTAATTGATTAGAAATAGAGAGAGAAATTGAAAATGAATTTATTTAAATAATAAAGATTATTTAAATTGAGGGATTAATAATCACAGGGTAGTGCATAGGGAAAAATGGGTAGCGCGTAGGAGATATCTAGCGCATAGGGTTCTTAGGGGGTCACATGGGTAGGCATAGGTAGCGCGTAGGTGTAACCTAGCGTAGCGGGGAAGGGTTACAACATGGGAACCAAGTAGAATAGCGCATGAGGGGTTTCAGCGCTTCGGGTAGGTTAGGTGGTGCATTAGAGAAAAGGGATAGCGCGTAGGTGCAGGCTAGCGCATAGGGTGAATGGTGTAGCGCGTTGAGAGAATAGGGTAGCACATAACAAACAATTTAGCACATAGGGGAAATTTTTTGGTAAAGTGTGATTTTTGGATGAAGAAAATTGGTAGGTTGATGCCAGCTTTTGCCGGGATGGGTGCGAATTGTCAGTCTGCATGTCTACTGTCATTGTTTTGATAAGTTGTCCAATAGGAGTTCTGATATAAATTGATTTGATTTGCAATGTTTCAAGTTGATGTTTGATCTGATGTTGATTTGATATGGATGGTGGATATGAACTTGATTTGATATGAATTGTTTCAAGTTGATATATATGTTGAACTTGAGTTGTTTTATAAGCTATAATGATTGTGGAACTTGAGTTGTTTTACATGCTGATATGAATGTGAAACTTGAGTTGTGTTACAAGTTGATATGAATGTGAAACTTGAGTTGTGTTACAAGTTGATATGAATGTGAAACTTGAGTTGTGTTACAATCTGATATGATTTGATATGAAAATGGATTGATATGATGTGGAACTTGATTAGATTTTCAAAGTTTCAAGTTGATATGAATTGTATTTTGATATGACTGTTTTGATGAGGAAACTGATATTGGACTCGTTTTGCTTTGTGACAGGAGCGCCTTGGAGTGGTTTAGTCGCGAGAGTGATTCTCGAGACCGTGGTAATTAATACCATGATTGACACAGGCTAACAGGGATATCATTGAGAGGTGTGGCCTATCCTCTTTGTTAGAGATGCCCCAGTTTATTGTTAACTGGGGTTTGTTGACAACATTGGCTGAGAGGTGGTATAGTGATACAAACACCTTTCATTTGGTGACAGACGAGATCACAGTGATGCCTGAGGATTGCTACTGGATTCTACGGATTCCTGTGGTAGGTGCATTGTTACCCTATGAGCAGACTGAGGAGGGTGGGACAGAGGCACTTCGTCGGATTCTGCAGGATGATACAATTTGTGGATACGAGATCCCCTGGCAGGAGTTCTTAGATTTGGATTACACTCCCCTACCATCAGTGCTAGTAGGTTTCATAGGTGGTTTCTTATGTCTCGACCATATGTCAAAGGGACTGGTAGTAGGATGGGGGTTGGTCTTGAAGGACATGGTGACACAGGGTCACCACTTTGCATGGGGGTTGGCTATGCTGGCCCACTTATACAGGGATCTGCATCAGGTGGTGTACTTGGGTTATAGCAGTTTATCAGTTGGAGTGACACTGCTATAGGTATGGGCATGGGAGCATATTCTCGCAGCCAGGCCACTGGTGGACAAAGATAGGCTTGTTGGGTGTGCTTATGCATATGGATATCGAGGGATAGTTGTCCAACGTAAGCTAGGCAATCTAGAGCACTGAAGGAGAGTTTTGGATGATATTGATACAGTCGTTTGGCGACCATATATAGGTTGTGAGGTATGGGAAAAGGACGGGATGGAGATGCCCTATGTATACATGTCTAGGTATTTGATAGGGCGGACACCCTTTGTTATTGAGATATTTCTGCATAGCTGGGTGTTGCGGTAGTATGGTCGACAATAGGGGATACCACAGGGAGGATGTTTTTATGCTCAATGGAGACATGATGTTCTAGAGTGGGGACCCAGTATTGATAGCACAGTGGCAGTTGAGGAGTTCTTTCACTTAGCCGACTAGATATGGGACTATGCCCCTGAGATAGTGGATGCAGGGATCACTGATGAGTTTGCAGCACTCTTTGTAGCACATGCAGTGGCCAGGATATCCAATCCAGCAGAGATGATTCCCACTTTTGATGATGATGAGGATGATCAACCCGAGAGGCCAGGGAGACGGGGAGAGGTTGGTGAGGAGGTGGATGAGGGAGGAGGAGGCAATGATGGAGATGGTGGAGGAGGTGGATGAGGTTGGTGAGGGGATAGAGGGAGATTGGATCAGGGGAGGAGAGGAGATAGGGTTGGAGATGGTGGTGACAGAGGGAGACAGGTTGAGAGAGTAGTACGAAAGGCTGCGGTGGATAGAGGGAGAGGAGGTTTGGCTATTGGAGATGGGGGCAAGGAGAGGGTTGGAGAGGTGATAGTGGTGGTGGGAGGACATGATGATTTTAGATGACTGGACCAGAGGAGGAGGTCAGATGCTTTACCTCCACCAACACCGAGGATAGGTAGAGGGACAGGGGGTACCCCTTCACACGTACCCCTACAGATGCAGATTCCAATGCATCTGGAGGATACACAGATTAGATCTCTATAGTTGTCAGTGCAACAATTGTAGACACAGTTGTTAACACATCAGCATTAGATTATTCAGTTGATCGCAAAGCGGGATACAGAGATCGAGCGTCAAGGTTGAGCAGAGGAGCTTGCAGAGAGTTTAGAGAGAGAAACAACAGGTGGACCGATGAGAGACACCTTGAGAGAGATGGCTTTGAGAGCCAAGGAGGCAGAGTATTACAAGAGGCATTATGAGGATGTGGTGCCCAGGGAGCATCAAGTACCGAGTTTCACAGCGTCGAGATCTAGTTGATCTTGAGAGATTGGGTCGAGGACAGAGAGTAGAGGCATGACAAGGCCTTGTAAGGAAGTTAAGTAGCGGAAACAACTTCCTACACTAACCTTGAGAGGAGGGTAATGCAAAACTTTTTCAGATCATTACAACAATTATAGAAAATAGAAATAGATATAATAGCATTCATACCACAACACAATGATTTACGTGGGGAAAACCCTTTCGGGAGAAAAACCCCACCCTCCAAAAGCAGCTCAATATTTTATTCAGCAATCAAAAACAGATTACAACATACTTGTAGAGCAAGCTCTTCGCAGGAGTACCATTAATCAGAGATTCAGAGGCAACTCAATAGCCATAAGACTCTTACACACAACCTCTATCTCTCACACCTCATAAATAGGAGATACAATACAAGAAACCATCAAACGATATTACAAAACCATGGGCTAAAACCACCCAATAAGGTGTAGCCGACCTTATCTCCCTTCTAGATGCCCTATGACATTTTAAAGCACACATCAACATGTGTCGCTCCCTTTTTATAGCTCATTTATGTATTCGATACAAATTATTTTTCCTATTTAAAGAGTACAAACTTCCGGAGGCCATAACTTGAGAACCGGGTGTCCGATTGACAAACCGTTTGAAGCGCCGGAAAGCTCGCAAAGTACTCTATCACCTCGTAACCGGCTTTGCCGGTTACGGCCACTTTTCAGGGTATTTCGGAGCCTCTAAAGTTCCCAAAATTAAGTTTAAATATTTTATTGCACCCCTCCAAGATGAAAACATTAATATCTTCAAAACTAGCTGTGACCTTGAGACGCAACTTTACCGGAATGCTTATCTAGCCAACCAGAAGCTTCAGGGAGAGTTTCGCACCATTTCGTGCTCAAATAAAAACTTACTATAAATAGTAACCTCACATAAATGCAAGGTTGAGACACCATTTTTCCCAACAAATCTCCCACTTGTCGAACACCTTGCATGAGCGGAAGGGAATGTCAACACAATGAATCAATTGCTAGGGGCCATAAGGCCCATAGACTCTGAACACCATCTGAACTTATCTGTGCTCACAGCCTTAGTTAAAGCATCTGCAACATTCATCAAAGTTTCCACCTTAACCAGCTTCACCCTACCATCTTCGACCATATCTCTAACAAAATGATACTGAACATCAATATGTTTGGTCCGGGCATGAAATGTCGGGTTCTTAGCTAGGCTAATTGCACTCTGACTGTCACAATAAATTGTCACTGTACCTTGTTTTATTCCAATATCCGAACACAGTCTCTTAAGCCAAATGGCCTCTTTACAAGCATGAGTAGCTGCCATATACTCTGCTTCAGTAGTGGATAAAGCAACCACAGCCTGTCGCTTACTCATCCAACTAATTGCACCACCAAACAAAGTAAACACATAAGCACTGGTGGATCTTCTGCTATCAATATCACCTGCCCAATCTGAATCCACATAACCATGGATATCAAGGGAAGTCATGTCTCCAACTGAATTACCATGATAACACAAAGAATACTCTGAAGTACCCTTCAAATATCTGAAGACTCTTTTGACTGCATCCCAATGAACTCTACCAGGATTAGACATATATCTAGAAAGTACTCCCACTGCTTGGGCAATATCTGGTCTAGTACAGACCATAGCATACATCAAGCTTCCAACTGCACTCTGGTAAGGCACTCTGCTCATGTCTTCCATCTCCAATGGGGATGTAGGACAATCTGAAATAGATAGTTTCGTTCCAACTGTAAAAGGAACACTCAATGGTCTACAATTCTGCATGTTGAACCTCTGTAACACTGAATTCACATACTTACTCTGACCTAGCCATAGCTTTCTGTTTACCCTATCTCTTCTAATTTCCATCCCAAGAATGTGCTTTGCTGCACCAAGATCTTTCATTTCAAATTTAGCAGCGAGCTGAGACTTCAGTTCTGAAATCATACCTTTCCCTTTACCAATGAATAACATATCATCAACATACAATGCAATGAATAAGAAATGATCACCATAAGATTTATAATAAACACAGTGATCTGATTTAGAACGTTCAAATCCCAAACTCAACACATATGTATCAAATTTCTGGTACCACATCCTAGGACTTTGTTTGAGGCCATACAAAGATTTCTTCAATTTACAGACCAAATTACTTTTGCCTTTCACCACATAGTGCTCCGGCTATGTCATATAAATATCTTCCTCCAAATCACCATGAAGGAAAGCAGTTTTCACATCCATTTCCTCAACTTCTAAATCATAAGCAGTAGTAATAGAAAGCAAAAATCTAATGGACGTCATTTTTGCAACAGGAGAAAATATCTCACCATAATCAACACCCTCAACCTGAGAGTAGCCTTTTGCAACCAACCTTGCTTTATACTTCTCAATGCTTCCATCTGAACCAATCTTTTTCTTGAACACCCATTTACAACCAACAGGTTTTCGTCCTTCAGGCAATGGTACAAGATCCCATGTATCATTCTTTTTCAAAGCTGCCATTTCTTCCTCCATAGCAATCTTCCAGGATTCTGCATCATTCATACCTAATGCCTCTTCTACAGATTTCGGTTCATCCACACTAGTATTCAGAGAAAAAATACATCTCCAATCATTAGGTGAATACCTTTCAGGTGGTTGTCTATGTCTTGTAGACCTTCGAACAAGCTGAGTTGGAGGTTCTTCCTCCTCTTCTGAAGATTCAGAGCTAGACGAGCTGTCCTCAAATTCTTGCCTATCTAGGGGTCTCGATTCAACTCTTTCAGGTGTAGAAGGAAGTTGAATCACATCTTCTTTTTTAGTCTGTTCTGGCTGCAATGTAACAGAAGGAGACTTAATTTCTCTAAAAATAACACTTCTACTGTGAATTACCTTTTGTGCAACAGGGTCCCAAAGCTGGTATCCTTTCACACCATAACTATACCCGATGAAGATACATTTCACAGCCTTGTTCTCTAACTTTGTTCGCTTCTCCTTTGGCACATGTGCATATGCCTCGCAACCAAAAACTCTAAGATGTCTCAATGAAGGCTTGTGACCTGACCATGCTTCCATAGGTGTTTTATCAACAAGAGCTGATGTAGGAGACCTGTTAATCAGGTAGCAAGCAGTGGCAACAGCTTCAGCCCAAAACTTTCGTTCGAGACCAGCACCACTCAACATACTCCTAGCCTTCTCCATCAGTGTCCTGTTCATTCTTTCTGCAACTCCATTCTGCTGTGGAGAATACGGAGTTGTCTTCTGCCTGTTAATTCCACAGTCTTTACAGAATCTATCAAAATCATTAGAGCAAAACTCACCGCCATTATCAGTTCTCAAACATTTTATTTTCTTTCCAGTCTGCAACTCAACTATTGCTTTAAATTCTTTAAAACGACTAAAAACTTCAGATTTACTCTTTAGAAAATAAACCCATGTCCTTCTACTAAAATCATCAATAAATGAAACATAATATGTGGATTTTCCAATCGAAGAGACATCTACTGGACCAAACACATCAGAATGGATAAGATCCAAAACACCACAAGTTTTATGAGAACTCGAGTAAAACTGAACGCGGTTTTGTTTTCCATAAATGCAATGCTCACAGAAATCAGAGTCAAGATTACAGTCATTCAAACCTTCAACAAGGTTTTTATTTTTCAAGGTCCTTAGACCCTTTTCTCCAATGTGGCCAAGTCTCTGGTGCCATAACATAGTCTTCTCTGCAGGTAACTTTGCTTCAGACGAAAGAGCACCCTTAGGTACCCAAAAACCATTTCCATCTGCTGAAGGTGAAACCTTCAAATCTTCCAGTGAAGTATCCGCATATTTACTTTTTACAGAAGTGCTATTACACTCAACAATGTATGCTTCAAGCTTATACAAAGTGCCAAACCTGACACCTCTAGCAACTACCATAGCACCCTTAATCATCTTACATCCTGCTTCAGAAAAGACTACCTGCAAACCCGCATCTATCAGTTTGCTCACAGATAACAGGTTTCATTTTAATCCAGGGATATGTAGCACACCATTAATCCTTTTTATTCTACCATCAGAAAACCTGATTCTAACTTTACCTCGACCAACAATGTCTAGATGTGAATCATCACCCAAGTACACCTTACCTCCATTAAATCCTTCATATTCAGAAAACCAATCTCTATTGGAAGTCATATGAAAAGATGCACCTGAGTCAATTAGCCAGGCATCATTACCTGCATGAGTCACCAAAGCCGCAATAAATGCATCGCCATCTTCCTTGTCGGACTCAGAATCAGAATCAAACTTTTTCTTTTTCTTCTTCTTCTTTTCTTCTTTGCAGTCCTTACGGATGTGACCCGGTTTACCGCAGTTCCAACAAATGACTTTGGACTTTCCAGGAGATTTCGATCTCCCTTTGGATTTGGACTTGTCACGCTTCTCATTCTTCTTGCCTTTCTCCTTAGGTCTTCCACGAATGGTTAGGGCTTCCTTTGAACTGATGGATACCTTCCTTCGCTTCTCTTCACCGAGTAGGGCACCCACCACGTCTTCAGATTTCAAAACAACAGAATTACTACCGATAGCCATAACAAGAGAATCCCACGAATCAGGCAAAGAACAAAGCAAGATCTGACATTTCTCCTCCTCATCCATCTTAACACCGACGGATACTAATTGAGCCACCAACATATTGAATGCTTCCAGGTGGTCCGCAATTCGTCCACCCTCTTCCATCTTCAAGGAATACAATTTCTTTCTTAAGAAAATTTGATTTAATAAAGATTTCACTTGATACATCTCACCAAGCTTAGTCCATAGCTTCTTTGCAGAGTTCTCTTCATGGACATTGATTAGAATAGAGTCTGCTAGGCACAGTCTGATTAGACCCTTGGCTTTTCGGTCCATAACATCATACTGAGCTGCCGCAGTAGGATCTGAGGGCCTTTGGACATTCACATCAACAGCATCCCAAAGATCTCGATCTATTAGCAGATCTTCCATCTTCAGCTTCCACATCTCAAAATTACTTCCATTAAATTTCTCCACCTCTATTCTCCCTGACGAACTCGCCATCTGAATATTCCTGCAACAAGATCAAAAAGTGTCTTCTGCACAAGCTCCCACTCAAATCTGGATTAGTTCAAAAAACCCAACTGCCCACAATTGAAACCAAAGGTGATCAGGTTCTGATACCACTTGTAAGAAAGTTAAGTAGCGGAAACAACTTCCTACACTAACCTTGAGAGGAGGGTAATGCAAATTTTTTTTAGATCATTACAACAATTACAGAAAATAGAAATAGATATAATAGCATTCATACCACAACACAGTGATTTACGTGGGGAAAACCCTTTCGGGAGAAAAACCCCACCCTCCAAAAGCAGCTCAATATTTTATTCAGCAATCAAAAACAAATTACAACATACTTGTAGAGCAAGCTCTTCGCAGGAGTACCATTAATCAGAGATTCAGAGGCAACTAAATAGCCATAAGACTCTTACACACAACCTCTATCTCTCACACCTCATAAATAGGAGATACAATACAAGAAACCATCAAACGGTATTACAAAACCATGGGCTAAAACCACCCAATAAGGTGTAGCCGACCTTATCTCCCTTCTAGATGCCCTATGACATGTTAAAGCACACATCAACACATGTCGCTCCCTTTTTACAGCTCATTTATGTATTTGATACAAATTATTTTTCCTATTTCAAGAGTACAAACTTCCGGAGGCCATAACTTGAGAATCGGGTGTCCGATTGACGAACCGTTTGAAGCGCCGGAAAGCTCGCGAAGTGCTCTATCACCTCGTAACCTGCTTCACCGGTTATAGCCACTTTTCAGGGTGTTTCAGAGCCTCTAAAGTCCCCAAAATTAAGTTTAAATATTTTATTGCACCCCTCCAAGATGAAAACATTAATATCTTCAAAACTAGCTGTGACCTTGCAACGCAACTTTACCAGAATGCTTATCTAGCCAACCAGAAGCTTCAAGGAGAGTTTCGCACCATTTCATGCTCAAATGAAAACTTACTATAAATAGTAACCTCGCATAAATGCAAGGTTGAGACACCATTTTTCCCAACAGGCCTCCTAGATAGGATCCACCTGGAGATCCAGGTGCTAGGACATCTGCAGCGAGACCGTCTCCTTCAGGATAGTCATACCTGAGAGGCGTTGTCTCTATTGTATTTTGATCATTTTGTTGTACTGGCACAAACATGACATATTTTGTACATTGATCATTTTTGAGATATTTATATGACACCATTTTCTTTGATCCTTATGTGATGTGTTATGGATTATTCTTTCTATATGATTTTGATTTTTATATGATGATGATGCAATGCTTAGATGTATGTGATTTGTTATGCGATGAATATGATGTGTTTAATTCATGATGTTGTGAGATGTATCTTGAAAATGAGATGTATGATATGATATGCTATGAGATGTATCTTGAAAATGAGATGTATGATATGATATGCTGTGAGATGTATCTTGAAAATGAGATGTATGATATGATATGCTGTGAGATGTATCTTGAAAATGAGATGTATGTTATGATATGCTGTGAGATGTATGTTATGATATGTTGTGAGATGTATCTTGAAAATGAGATGTATGATATGATATGCTGTGAGATGTATCTTGGAAATGAGACGTATGATATGATATGCTATGAGATGTATCTTGAAAATGAGACGTATGATATGATATGCTATGAGATGTATCTTGAAAATGAGGTGTATGATATGATATGCTGTGAGATGTATCTTAAAAATGAGATGCATGATATGATATGCTATGAGATGTATCTTGAAAATGAGATGTATGATATGATATGCAACTAATTATAAAATGATATGCAACTAATTGATTTGAGCATCCGCATTCTACATTGGTCATCCCTGTATAGCCACATTTTGTTTGCTTTCTTTGTAGGTATCATCATCGAGCATTGATTTGTTTGGGATATGTTAAAAATTTATACAAGCATAATGGTATAATTGAACCATAATGACCTGAGAAAAATTTACATGAGTTTTGATTTTGCAAGATAGCACAAGCGTCAAGGTATAATTGAACTAGGATGAACTGAGTGTGGATTACGTATAAATAGACAAGATTAAACCATTTGTATGTGCAATGTGGGATCATGTCTTCAGTGATATGCTTGGAATCACGTCTCGAGACAAGTATCTGCATAGTACAAATGATCACCTCAAAAGTATTGGAGTCCTCATGACTTTCTCTAGCATGAAGCATTGTTGAGAAAATGTAGATGGATCCAATAATTAAAAAAAGTTCAAGTGCAAAAATAGTCAAAACTTTATGCAAGATGCAACATTTGATACTTCAGAAAATCATCCATCATATTTTGTGAATCCCGTTAAGTGATCAATGTGTGGTTTTGTGTTTGTTTGAGTTTTGTTTGCTGGATATGATGTTCTGAGTTTGCTACAAGTTTTGACGTCTTGAACTTGCTGCAAGTTCTGATTGATACTGCCCCTAGTCGAGTGTGCTTCTGAATGTGGATATGTACAGTGATCACCAAACAATGGTGAGATGTGGCGAAAGGATATGATGATAAACTAGTATAATGACTACGATAAGTATGTCCTGGATGGATATTGTGATAAAAATGTCAGGTGATAGCCAAAAGTATTTAACTGTGGATATAATGATATGGTAGTAAAAGATAGATAGAGGAGCGGTCCTCTCACAATAGCACCTGTTGCAAGGTTTTCACCAGTTTCTTTTATTGTACCTTTTTATTTGCTTTTTCTTGATTTTTGATTTTTGATTTTTGACTTTTTCGTGCATTAGACTGCTCAAGTGTAGTATTTCTTCAGATGGATGCTGTTAGTTGGTTCATCAAACACATCTCCTTCTGAAGTTGCTAGTTGATAAGTGCCTGATCCATAGGCTGATATGATGACATAGGGACCTAACCAGTTAGGTTCGAATTTCCCTTTCTTTTCCCGATCTTGCTGATTTCTAGGATTTTCCTTGAGTACTAGGTCACCAATTTTAAAATTTTTGGAATGACCTTGTGGTTGTAGCTTTTGCACATGCATTGCTGATATTCTTTGAGAGGAGTGTAGGCACATTGACATCTTTCATCTAATAGTTCTATCTCTTGCAGTCGGTTGACTCGATACTCTTCATCTGGAATTAGGCCTTTCAAAGAAACTCTGAGAGATGGAATTTCTACCTCCAATGGTAAAATTGCTTGTGATCTATATACCAATGAATAAGGTGTAGCTCCCATAGGTGTGCGGATGCTAGCTTTGTATGCCCAAAGTACTGGTTTGAGTTGTACATGCCAATATTTGCCTGCATCATTCACTGTTTTGTTTAGGATTTTCAATATTGTTTTGTTGGATGCTTCTGCCTGACCATTCCCTTGTGGGTAGTAGAAAAATGATGTTCAATTTTGAAATTTTCACATAGTTCTTGTACATCTTGGTTCTTGAAAGGTCATCAATTATCTTTGATGATGGAACTTGGAATGCCATATCTACAGATCAGATAATTAAGGATAAAAGAGGCTATCTATTTTCTAGTTATTGTGGTCATGGGGACCGCTTCAATCCACTTGGTAAAGTATTCTGTTGCAGTTATAATGAACTTGTGTCCATTTGAAGATGAAGGATGAATTTTGCCGACTAAGTCCAGTCCCCACTGGCAAAAGGGCTAGGATGTTGTGAATGGCTGTAGTTCCTATGCTGGTGCATGTAAAAGATTGCCATGGGTTTGGCATTTAGGACACTTCTTTGCAAAGTGATAAGTGTCTTTTTCCATTGTCGGCTAGTAATATCCCATTGTTAGAAGCTTTTTAGCAAGAGTAGGACCACTTGAATGTGTGCCACAGATACCTTCATGAAGCACTTGTAAAGTGGAATCGGATTCATTACGATCAAGGCAACGAAGAAGAGTACCATCTAGACCTCGACGGTACAAAGTATCAGCAGTGAGAGTATAACGGGTGGCTTGCTGGATAATGTTGTGTTTTTGGTTTTGGGATAGGTCAATGGGTAGGATATTGCTCTTAAGATAGTCGTATATTGGTCCATATAATAGAGAGTTTGAACTAGTCAAGGCATAGATAACATGGGAATCAGAATGGTCATAGGCTGGGGAGAACAGTTGCTCTACCAGAAAATCATAACGATTCTGTTGCTCTGGAATTTGCAGTAGTGAAGCAATAGTAGCCATTGCATCAGCTGCTCTGCTGTCCAGCCATGGTATTTGTTCAAAGGTGATGTGTACAAATATTGTTTAAAATCATCCACCATTTGCTTGTATGGTAGCAACTTGTCGTCCTTTGTCTGATAGTCATTGTTGATTTGATTGATGACTAGTTGTGAATCTCCATAGGCTTTTAATTATGTGATTCTCCATTCCATGGCCATTTTGATGTCTATAATCAGTGCCTCATATTCAACAACGTTATTTGTGCATGGAAACATAAGCCTATATGATCTTGGTATGGTGTGCCCTTCAAGAGTGATGAACATAATGCCAGCACCTGAGCCATGTTGTGTATAGGATCCATCAAAGTATAAGGTCCATTGTTTGGTGGAGATAGAAAGAACGTCTCTGTCTAGAAATTTGATCTCCATAGGTTGTTTTCTAGGTAGTGGTGCTTCCACCAGTTGATCCGCAATTTCTTGTCCTTTGATAGCTCGTCGCTCTGTGTAGTGGATATCAAATTCACTGAGAATCATGACCCATTTAGCCAATCTGCCTGTAAGAGCTGCCTTGCTGAGTAAATATTTGAGAGGATCAATTTTTGCAACTAGCTTAATTGTGTGAGCTAGCATGCAGTGTCAGAACTTTTTAGAGGCAAATACCACTATTAGACAAGCCTTCTCAATGAATATATAGTTTAGTTCATATCCGTTCAATGTCCTGCTAATGTAATATATAGCTTGTTCCTTGCCCTGTTGATCCTCTTGTGCTAACAATTCCCCCAGTGATATATCTATTGTTGAAATGTAGAGAATGAGTGGCTTCCCTACTATTGGTGGTACTAGAACTGGTGGGTTCATTAGATACTGCTTGATTTGATAAAATGATTCTGCACATTTGGCTTCCCATCTGAATGGTACACTTTTATGTAGCAAATGATTGAACGTGAGACTTTTATCTGCTAATTGAGTGATGAATCACCTAATTGATTGGAGCTGTCCTTGTAGAGATCTGAGCTGGCTGATGTTCTTTGGTGGTGGCATCTCCATAATGGCTTGTACCTTTGCTGGATCCACTTCAATACCTTTAGCTGAAACTATGTAGCCTAGTAACTTGCCTGATGTAACCCCAAAGACAAACTTCTTAGGGTTGAGCCTGACTTGGAATTTTTCCAATCTGTCAAAAATCTTTTTTAAGATGCTTAAATGTTCTGCTTTGGTGAATGATTTAGCTATTAAATCATCCACATAGTCCTCCATGAAGGTATACATCATGTCATGAAAGATTGTTGTCATTGCTCATTGATAAGTTGCTCCTGCATTCTTTAGTCTAAAACGCATGACATTCCAATAGTATGTTCCCCAGGGATAGGTAAACGCTATTCTATCTTGATCCTCCAGGGCTATCTTGATTTGATTATATCCTGAAAAACCATCCATTAGTGATAGCATTGCATGGCATACTGTGAGGTCTACAATTATGTTGATACTGGGTAAAGGAAAGTCATCCTTGGGACAGGGTTTGTTGACATCTCTAAAATTAGTGCATATTCTGATATTGCCATATGGTTTTGATACTAGTACAATGGTGGAAATCCAATCAACATAGTCGATAGGTCGAATGAATCCGACATCTAATAGTTTCTTCAGCTCAACTTTAACCATGAGTGCCACATGTGGATTCATCTTTCGCACTTTTTGCTTGACTGGATTAGCTCCTAGAGTAATGGATAAGTGGTGCATGATTAATTGTGGATCAATCCCGAGCATATCTGCATATGACCAAGCAAAGTTGATTTGCTTTTCTTTAAAAAATTTGATAAAATTTGATCTTTCTTCCTTTGTCAAAGATTCTGCCAGGTGTATATTTTTGGTTGCTTCTATAGTAACAATGTTGATTGATTGAGTGGGATCAATCAATATGGGTGATCACTCATGATAATGCTCAGGAAGAGTGTCAAGTCTCCCATCTTTAGGTGCCTTACAAAGGTTTTCACCCTCAAATGCGTCCTTTATTTTTACTTTTTTGTGATCTATTGCTACCATTGACTGGTTTTCAGCAGTAGATATTTTATGTTGTTCATTTTGTGACTGAGAGACTTGGCACTCCCCTGATTTTAGATGGC
This sequence comes from Cryptomeria japonica, assembly GCF_030272615.1. NCBI lineage: Eukaryota > Viridiplantae > Streptophyta > Pinopsida > Cupressales > Cupressaceae > Cryptomeria > Cryptomeria japonica. The sequence goes on from NC_081406.1 coordinate 579,054,204, forward strand.
ATTACTTTGTTCACTAGTAGAGTCTCTTTCTAGGTTAACGGTACACAAGTAATGAATAATGGATTCGTCATTTGGGAAAATTGGTATATCATGAGTTTCAGGTTCGTCGCAGTTTATGAGGTGAAGAAAGACAAGTGGTAAGGAGTCATTAGGTGGATCATGTTCAGCTGCTGTAAGTGTCAGGATGGAGGTATCATCGTGATTGGCCTGGGTGTTAAAGAAGTTAAGGATTTCATAGATATTTTGTGGACCAAATTCAAGTGGTCTAGCTTCTGTGCCATGTTCTTCTTGAGAGATGGGTGTATGACTATCATTTGCACAAATATCTTCAGTAACATTAGAACAGATGCCCCATTCATATTCATTGGAATTAGTCTCAGAGGTAGTATCCTAGATTTTTATAGTGCTGTGGACTAGTATGTTGTAGGGTGAGAACAGGTCTTTGATGATCGATACAAGTTTGATAGTTTTCTTTGATTCTATGTCAGATCCTACTTCCACTCTTTACATTTGTTCATATACTATCTCTCCTCGGGGATGAATGATGTTATCAGGAGGTGATTCCTCTTTTTTGGATATTGGTTCTTGAATATGATGTGCTTCTGCAGTAGATGTTTCCTTCTTTTGTTTGATGGGCTTCTCTTGATGTTTCTTTTGTTCTCGATTTTCACGTTCTTTGCTTATTGTCTCAACTGACTCAAATAGTGCTTCCTTCCAAGAGTCCTACTTGTATTTTTTCTTTTCTTTCCACTGAGGTTTTTGGTATTTGCTTGGTGGTTTCCTTGGTGGTAGAATATATTCATAGCCCAATCCTTTTTTGTCTTCACTAAATTGTGAAGGAGGATCCAATGGTTCTGTGATGCCTTCTTGACGCTTGCCGATAGGTCCTTTGCCATGGTATCCCATTCATTGCATGATTAGGTAACCTTTTCCATACAGGTGTGTTGGTATAGCTACCTCCATAGTAGCTACTCTATCTTCTTCCTCATCTTTATACAACCAACTAAGAATGTCTTTCTCCTCCGATTCATGTGCTAGAGTGCCTAGTTGAATAAATTTGCCATCAAACTTGGTGATGGGTTGTGTTGCTTAATGTGTTGATGCTGAAGGTAGTCCATGCGATTTAGGTGATACTATAAAGTTGGCTAAACATAAAGGCTCCAAAGAGTATTCTCCCATGCACTTCTCTTTGATTTTCATCTTCTATTTGAAATCCATAGATAGTGATGTAGACTTTTCTTGTTGAAAATCTGGTGCTGAGTTACTTTCTTTTTCTCTATTATGTGGAACCAAGCTGTCTTGGGCTGCCCCCATAGCATTACAATGTTGAAAAGGATTATGATCCACTGATATAGAAATCTCCTGCCCATTGTAGGGGATTTTAACACACTGATGATAAGTAGAAGGTACTGCTTTCATTTCATGTATCTAAGGTCAACCCAATAAGATATTGTATGTGTGGTCTATGTCTAAGACTTGGCACATAGTGTCCTTTTGTATTGGTCCTACTTGAATTAGCAACATTATTGTTTTATTGGATGATCTCTCTTTGTCATCATATGCTTTGATAGTGATCTTTTTGCGTGGATCAATAGATTGCTCAGAGAAGTCCAGTGCACGGATAAGTTTCAAGGTACAGATATTGAGTCCAGCTCCTCCATCTATTAATACTCTTTTCACTTGATGCTTGTAGACCAAAAATTCAATGTGGAGTGGAGTCTTGTGTGGATGGCTTAATGAGATATTGTCATGCTCAGAAAAAGTGAGGTTATGAGGCCCTGTCATATGAGCTACCATGGCTTGGAATTTGTCAGCATCCAGATCTTGAGGTACATTTGTTTCCAATAACGCTTGTTCCAAGATGTCTTTGTGTTTTGGTGAAAGTTTCAGGAAATCTAGTATAGATATTTGAGCAGGAGTTTTGCGTAGTTGACTGACTAGATAGTATTGAATTTTGGGTATGGTGTTTGCTGTTGACATATGCCCCTTCAGGACATATTTTTGAGCTCTGATTGTTACATTGACAGATTCATGTTCATGCTTGTCTCTGATTGTGATAACATTAACTTGATTGTCCCCAGCTGATATATGATTGATGGTGTTATTGTATATGTAATTGATATGAGCCCCATGTGTATCATTCGAGGTTGAAGCTCCATCCTTGTTGTAGTTTATAAGAGGATTTTAAAAGGCTCCATGGTCACCATTTGTCTTGAGACCATCAACTGTCAAATCGCCTCTATCAATCATGTCTTGAACAATGTTTTTTAGTCTAATGAAATCATTTGTTTGATGACCTTTGTTATGATGAAAATCACAAAAGTGAGAGTCATTCCACCAGGGTGGTTTGATTTGTGGTTCAAAGTTGTTGATCGCTGGTAAGGAGATAATTTTGTTTTCCAGGAGTTCTCTGAATGCTGACTCCAGTGGTTTCCCCAGTGGTGTGTAAATGCATTTTGGAAAGTTGTTTGCATTACCTCGTGAGTTTGGATTAGGTCCTTGATTGGTGTTATTGTTTTGGGTATTGTTGGTGTTGTTTGTGTTGAGTTGATCTTGATTGGTATTTGGTGCATAAGTGTTAGTGCCTTGGTTAGCACCTTTAAAATTCTTATTAGATTAATTCCTATTACAAAGAGAAGCTAGATGTATTTGATAATTTTGAGCATAAATGAGATACTAAAAGCTTGCATGGATCCCTAAAATGGAGGAATGCGAGCTCTATTTATAGTGAAAATAGGGCAATGGATGGTCAAGATTGAAGGAGTTAATCAAGGATTAGGATTGAAAGCTATCAATCCATGTTTACAATTTTCACCAATGAAATGGTGACAATTGTCAACATAAGACTACTTGAGAGGAGATGAAAGAAGCATTAAATGCTTGAGAAGACCTCATGGTTACCTTAGAAGGTAGGGGTTAAGGTTAGGTTAGGGTTATCCAATGGATAAAGCTTTTACCCAAGGGATAAACTCTTGTGCAAAGGTTAAAGGGATAACCATGGTCAAAGCAATGAATGCTTGATGAGACGCTTGGGTTAGATGAGGGTTAAGTTAGTAAAAAAGTCTCTAACTATGCCACTAAGGGTTAGTTAACCATTAATGGTTTGAAGACTTTGGGGACAAATTTGTAAGAGTCCTTCCAAATTTGGGGATATTCAATCAAGTTGGCTTGTTGAAGGCATAAAGGCTTTTAATACCTTTTGAAGACTTTAATCCAAATTTGAGAAGTGACCTCCTCAAATTTAGGGAAAAGGGATAATGGATGGGTATAGGTTAATTGATTAGGATTAGATGGATTCTAGAAGAAATTAGGAATAGGGTTAGGATGCAAGTGGGAGATGTAGGAAAATGCAAGTAGGTGAGGGAAAATAGAATTAAAAAAAATTGCTTTATTTCAATCGTGGTTGCAAGTTGGGAAATTAAATAAATTAGATTTATTCAATTTGGGGTAAACTATTAATTAAATGTAGATTTAATTAAAAGTAAGAAGAAAGGATTTAATTAAATAAAATGATTTATTCAATTAAATGATGTAAAGGGGGGAAGTGAATTTAAATGAATAAATTGAATAATTTATTTAATTAAACTAGAAGAATGTGGGTGATTTAATTAAATTAGATTTAATTTAATAGAGGAATGGGAATAAAATGAACATTAGATATTCATTTAGGAATATGGTCATTTTTATACGTCTACAGAAGAATTTAGAATTAAAGAATTAGAAGAATTAATTAGTTAATTAAATAATTTAAAGAAACTATTTAATTATTTAGAAATTGAAGTTAATTAAATAATAAAGATTATTTAAATTAAAGGATTACAATCACAATTGTTTAAATAATAAATATTTAATTAATATTTAGAAGAGGGTTGAATGATTAATTGATTAGAAGTAGAGATATAAATTGAAAATGAATTTATTTAAATAATAAAGATTATTTAAATTGAGGGATTAATAATCGTAATTAATTAAATAATAAATATTTAATTACTCGTGATGAGGCGAGTCATGCAACCAGGGTTGCTAGGACCTGGACTCATGGGAGCTAGGCGGGCTTCATGGCAGCTACATAGTGTTACATCAGAGGATAGGCCAGTGGTTTACAGATAGGTTGCAGGGTAAGGGAAGAGAAAGAAGAGTTTTGCGACATCGTTTTGAATGCTGACTTGATCGAATTCCATAGGCCCCTTTTGACATTTGTGAGGGAACACCATCGCTATCACTTCATTCTCTATCCGAGTCGCATGCTAATCCTGTTAATCTTCCAGCATATGTGACCTAGCCAAACAATACCCAGTTGATAAACCCCAAATTTATTTCAACCCCACACAATCTTCCAATAAACAACTTGCGCCAAGGAGCACCCTTCAAACCAAAAGAGGCTACACAAAATTGGAGAAAGAAAATCCCTTGCACATCTCTTATTGATTTACTAGCACAAAAATTGGATGCAGAAGATAGTGGGAAACTCTCAAATGATATAGCTAAAGATGGTAGCCGGGCTCTAGTCTCACCAAAGGTCAAGAATGCTGTTAATACTGGAGAATCAGGCAAATTGGAGGGTGTGTATAAGAACGTTTTGCCAGACCATCTCATTCAGCCTCAAATAGATCTGTTATGCACCACAACACTCATTGGTAAACTAAATTCTACTATTTCCTTTATGAAACTTTCATTTTGGGCTAAACAGAATTGGCTGGGCTTGAAGGATATTTTTTTGATGGATAAGAAATCTCTCATTTTTATTACCATTTTTTATTTCAAAGAACATAAACATTGTGTGCACAGATATAAGGGGTGGTTTTGTAAGGGGGTTGGTATTATTACTTTGGTGTGGGTTCCAAATTTTAGTCTGGATTTAGTTCCCCTCCTTTTCATGCCTTTTTGGATTACTCTCCCGAGGCTCCTGCTTGCGTATCAAGATCTAGATATTGTGGAAATTTTGGCTAATCAAATGGGTATTTTTATCAAGCATGACCTTATCTCATATGAACTTGCCCATTTAACTATCAGGGTATGCTTATTGTTAAACCTCATAAAGCCACTTCCCAAGTCTATTTTAATGACTTCCTCCATAGGGAAATGGAATCAAGTCATTTGCATACAGGGTACTAGAGATGTTGATGACCGTATAGATAAATTGGGCCATCTTAATTTGCAGTGTCAAGGATCGGGTATCGAAGTAGTTAGGGTTTGTAAGGATTTGTGACCGATTTTCATAAATGCTCCTTTTTCAGTCTGTTGCATCTCCTTCTTCTACAACAATTGGGACAACAAGTGTAGCTGACTTATCAGAGAGTCTCGCACCTTTGAATAATGTTGATAATAATGAAAGACCTTTCCAGGGTGTTAAGTTACAAGCAGATCCTCCTCTTACTATGATTCCTTCTCAATTCTTTTTGGGTTGTATGAAAGACATTTTACTTCCAAAAGAAAAAAGAACAAGGCCCTCCAATTGGAAGAATTCTCCTCAATATCAGGTTGTTATCTTTGGTTCATGTTCTCTTTAAAAAATTGTGGATAGATACAAGAAAATATCTTTTAAGATCCATTGCTCTCCAATCCTGGTTGATTGGTTGTACAAGAAAATATTTGCTTCCTCTCTCTTTAGGCAGTTCACTTCTTTCTTTCTGAGTATAACATCTGTGGGACCCTTAGATCCTCAAGACTAGGAAATCTCTATTCCGCAGAATGCAAAGGATAATTTGATTCATAGTTTGATGTTTAATTGCCAACCTTTCCATGTGGTTGATCGTAATCTTCCCACTGCTAGAACCTCATCGAATGCTCCAAATATCAAATTAATGGCACATGATATCCTTATCTCTGTTGCATCTAGCTTGATTGATGGAATTTCTCTCGAGGAATTCCCAGAAATTCAGGATGTCCCTTCTGTTGATGCTATGCCTCTCACTCTTAATACTTCACCAACCATTTTGGAGTTTAGTCATGTTGATCACTTTGTGGCCGAGGATAATTTATATTAGCCTTTTCAACCTCCCACACAAATTGAATTTGATTTTTCTCAACATCTCTCTCTTTCTCAATCGGTCTCTTAATCTCTTGTGTCAACTAAAACACCTAAAAAAAGAGGTCAAAAGCCCAAGATTCTTAAAATCCAAGAAGAGATCACAGCTGGTATCCAGTCTACAACTGTAGACAAGTTTTCACCCCAATCAAGACCGAGAAGAAAATGTTGTTCTTCTCGGATGCAATGAGGATCATATCTTGGAATGTCAGAGTTTTGAATGCCTCTGACAAGAGGGGATGGATTAAGTAGCAACTGGATTCCTCCCAAGCAGACATCATTTTATTGTAAGAAACAAAGCTTTTTGATGAAGCCTCTCAAAATATTTTAAAAAAATGGAATTTATGGGACTTCACACATGTTCATGCAGTAGGGGCTTCAGGTGGTATTTTGACATTGTGGAATCCTAGGACAATCAAAGCAAAAACCTTGAACCAAGGGACAAATTAGCATCTTATTCTTATTGAAAATTTTGATTTATACTTTCTTCTCTTTAATATTTATGGTCCAAAAACCCCTGATGAGAAACATGCTCTTTGGAATACCTTATCTTATCAAATCCACCAGTAGATAGCTCAAAAAATCATCTTAGGAGGTGATTTTAATGCCATTTTGTCTTAGGATAAGAAACAAGGAGGCAACCCTACTGCTTCTAAGGTGATTGATGACTTTAGATCTTTTGTGTTTGATAACACCCTTTCTGACATTTCACCTTCTAATGGTCAATTTACATGGACAAACTGAAGAAATTCCCTTCAAATAGCAAGTAGATTGGACAGGTTTTTCACTTCATATGAATGGATCCTTCAGAAATATACTTCCAGCTCTAATATTCTATCGTTATCTGGATCTGACCATTTTCCTATCTCATTATGCTTGGATAAACATGAAGCTTCTCATCATAGACCTTCCTTTAAATTTGAAAGAATGTGGTTTCGACACCCACACTTTCATGCTCTTCTTTATTAATGGTAGTTAAGTGCCCCCTTCTGTAGGGGGAACAAAATGATTCAACTTTATATGAAAATGTAGTTTGTAAAAACAAATATAAAAGTTAGGAATAGGGAAGTATTCAAAAACATCTTTGCAGAGAAATCAAATGTAGAGAAGGAATTAAAGGACATCAACAAACTTATCTTTTCTAGTGGGATTAACCCTGAAACCTTCTCAAGGTAGAAAAAATTACAAAGATACTGGGAAGAATTGTGCTCTAGAGAGGAGTATTGGAGACAAAAATCAAGGGAGTTATGGCTAAAAGATGGGGATAAAAATACTAAGTTCTTTCAGGCATCTGCAAAATTAAGCAAGCCGCATCTACTATCTTTTCTATAAATGCCTCTTCTTTGGCAATAAAATTAACTAATGAACAAGAAATTAGGGAAGATGGTGAACTCTTCTTTAAAAATCTTTTTGCTCCTTCTCCTCCTTTTTTTCCTAAGGAGTCCAATGTCGAGGTATTGCTAGATTCCATCCCTTGTCTGATTTCACAACGTGATAATGATTATCTGATGCAACCTTTCTATCTTGTTGAACTTCAAGAGGTGGTAGTTTGGTTGGCTCCTGACAAGTCTCTAGGTCCTGACGGTTTCACCATGCTATTCTTTCAAAAGTGTTGGGACGTTTTAAGTTTTGATCTTTTAATGGCTTTGGAAGAGTCAAGACAAAAAGCTTTTATACTCAAGAACTTCAATTTAACCCATCTTGCTCTTATCCCCAAATCCAACAACCCTCAATCTTTTGTAGACTTTAGGCCTATCTCCTTATGTAATACAGTTCATAAGATCTTCACAAAAGCTATTTATCTTCAGTTAAAATCCTTGATTCCTAAAGTAATATCTCCTCAATAAGGAGGCTTTGTTCCTAGTAGGGAAACATCGAAAGGTGTGCTTGTGGCCCATGAAGCTTTGCACTCAATTAAATCTTCACAATCCCCTGCTTTTATAGCTAAATTAGACATGTTGAAATCATATGATAAAGTATGTTGGTCTTTTCTTTTGAGAGTGCTTAAAAAGTTTGGCTTTTTGGAAAAGTGGTGCAAATGGATTAAAAATTATCTCTCTGTTGCACATTTCTCAGTTATTATTAATGGTAATCCTTCTAGTGTTTTTTGAGCCACTCAAGGAGTTCAAAAAGGTGACCCACTATCACCTTTTCTCTTCATTATTATGGCATAAGCTTTTAGCAGATTGGTCAATAAACAACTAACTTTGGGTCTTTGGAAGGGGGTATGCATCCCTAACACTTCAATTTCCATCACCCACACCTTATTTGCAGATGATACACTTCTATTTGGTTGTTCCAACATTCAAGAAATAAGGCATATTAAGAAAATGTTGGAAATATATACTTCCGGATATGGGCAGAAAATCAGTGCTAAAAAATCTAAACTATTCATATTTAATACTTCTAAAATGGTGTCTAACAACATTATTCAAACATTGGGCTTTCCAGTGGATTCTCTTCCATCTTCGTACTTGGGCATCCCTTTCTTTATGGGAGCAAGGAAACCCTCTTTTTGGAATTCTATTATAGACATATTAAAAAGAAGAATTTCTGTGTGGAAAGTTAGATGGTTATCTCTGTCAGGCAAAATCCTTCTTGTCAAAACTGTTTTGGCTACAATCCCAAACTACTACATTTCAGTCCTTCAAGCCTCAAAATCTATTGTTTCCCATATTGAGAAAATTATTTTAGAATTTTATTTGGAAAGGTAATATTTCAGAAGATAAAAAGATCCTACTTGTGTCTCTCAACAAAATGACTACAAGTAAATCTTCAGGCGGGGTTGGTCTACACGATGTTTCAAAAAGGAACAACGCCTTTGGGGAAAAGTTAGTTTGGAATATTTATGTAAAACCACATGCTTTGCGGTGTCAAATTATGCAAGCAAAGTATTTAGATACTCCTACCCCATCATGTATATTTACTATCCTTGATCCTACATCAGGCTCTGCAGTGTGGAACTTCATGATGGCTTCTAGGAATGTGATTACTAGATATTTATCTTGGCAAGTACATAATGGCAAAGATGTCAACTCTGGCATGATTCATGTAGTGGTCTCCCACCTCTTAATCTTGAGGAATCTCTAGTAAATACAATCCCCATTTTTTATTACTCAATGGGGATCTTACCTTTTTGATTATATAGATGATCTTGAGAAGCCTTCAAATCGTGTCATTTGGGAGAATCCAAGTTCACTCCCAATCTCCCCGACTCAAAAGGTAAAATTTTCTTTTATTCTCAAGAACCGCATTATTTTTATCTCTAATGGTTCAGACAAATTGATATGGTGCCCTGCGAAGAACAAAAAGTACTCTATCAAGGAAGGGTATAAGGCAATTCATCAGATGTCGGTTCAATCCTATTCACAAAGAGCTAATGACTTCTATTGGAACAACAATATTCTTCCTAAGGTAGGAATGTTTGCTTGGATTTCTCTACACAAGAGAATACTTACCAGTGAGAGACTTGATAAAGTGAATATTACACCTCTATTTGCCTTTGAACTTTGTGGTGAGCATAATGAAATGTTAGATCATCTCCTCCTCCAATGTGATTTTTCTCATTATTGTTGGATGTTTATACTTTCTAAACTTTCCTTTAGCATCCCTCTTTCACATAATTTATGGGATTTGTTTTGGTCCTGGCTAGACTTATATTCATCCTCTCTTTTTGCATGCATTTAGAAAGTGATCCCATCCATAGTAGTATGGTCACTTTGGTGGGAAATAAATAATCGTATTTTTAGAAAACAGACATCTCCTCTTTATGATGTTTTTAATTACAATGAAAAATCAGTATCATAACTGGTTAATGCTCATGCTTCAAATCAGTTTAATCCCAGTAGGGAATTTACTTCCTAAGATGGTCAAGTTATTAATTGCTGGAAGGGAATCTCTATTTCCGTATCACCTTGCTTTCCGAGAGTGAGGATTAGTAAAATTGATAGAAATAAAGTGAAATGGTGTCTTCCGAATTCAACACATTTTAAATTGAATTTTGATGGCTCCTCTAAAGGGAACCCAGGTGATGCAGAAGTAGGAGTATGCATTAGGGACCACACAGGGTGTGTTTTTGCTTTGAAGTTTGTTTCCATTCCATCGGGTACTAACAACTACGCAGAGGCATATGCTTTGCTTGAAGGCATTCTACTAGTTAAAAAATTGAACATCTCTTATATTCACATCAAAGATGACTCAACCATTATTATCTACGCTTGCATAAAGAGAAATATTGACAATTGGCAGACAAGATATTTACTTGAACAAGCATGTACACTCATTGATACATTTGTAAATTTTACTATTTCACATGTGTATAGAGAAAGAAATCGGGTTGCAAATCATTTGGAAAATATGGGAAGTTCCAAGGTGGAACTTAATATGATGGGTCCGAATTGTGATCTTGATTCTTTTCCAATCCTTAGGAAAATAATTTTGGAGGACATGAGTACAGGATAATATTGCACATGGTTATGTAGTTGTTTTCATAATGATAAAAAGTTGGTATGTGAGGTATTATAATTGTAGGGTTTCATGGATGTGCAATATCTAAATGATGTGAATGGATGTTGATTTGGGCAACTATGAAGCGAGACAGACTGTGGACTGCTAGTAAATGTGTACAACTTTCATGATGTTTTGGTTTGGACTTCATCTTGGTCAACATAATCCAGGAAGCATTCGATACTTGGAGATGACTTACGACATTTGGTATTATGGACATTACAAGATATATTGTACTTTTGTGGCATATTAGAGATTTAAGTTTCACAACCTTTCTATGTAAGATTGAGCAAGGATCAGAGTTTTTCTTTCTGATTCTTTTCTCTGGGAGCTCTTTGAATCAACTTAAGAAATATATAAATAAAATATATTAAGTGGCACTACCACCTTTTCTCAAAAAATAAAAGAAAAAATATTTAATTAACATTAGAAAATGGTTTAAATAATTAAATGATGATAGAATTGAAATTGAAATAATTAGTAAGATGATGAAGAAACATGAATTTAGAAGAATAGAATTAATTAATTTAATTTAAATAATTAAAGAATTATTTAATCAGTTAGAGGAATAATTAGTACATGATCAATGGGACATTTTTAGGTGTCTACAGTAGTTATTTTAAGTGCCAAAGTTGGGTAGTTACTCTAAGTAACTATTTTTCTAAAAATAAAGTTAGTTGTTTCAAGTTGGTGTACTTAAAGAGTTAGCTATTCTAAGTAGTTATAAAAGTGGTTAAGGTAGTTACCTTAAAGTGGTTACTAGCATCACTTATATATACTTCTTTGTAATTCAATCATAGGGGACTCAAGTAGAAGGGGAGATGCTGGAGAACTTTTGGTTTTTACATTTTGGTACACAATGCTTTTGAACTTGTATATTTTCAAAAGAACAATGAAGAATGCGTTGAGTTCGCATGTCTTGAATGTATTCATAATTTATTATTACTAATTTATCATATGTTAAATTAATAATCCATTTTGTGTATTGGTGCAATCCATTGGTTTTCAATTCTAAAATATATGCTTTTTGATGAAACACATCATTTCCTGGTATCCTGAAATGTGTGTGTTAGTACAACTTATTTCTTCGTATGTTGAGGTTTGTTGTCTTTCTTTCATCAAAATCACATATCTAAAACATATCTCATGCTTAAACCCCTTTTGTAATTGTTATTCATTGTGAATATCAAATGGTATTCGTATGCTTGTCATTGGGGTTTCCGTTATTCACCTTTCTTTAGTTTAGTTTTGTCTCCTTTTTGTACTTTAAGGTAAAAAGTACATTAAAATCCTAAAAACCCCCATCATACAAGGGAGATGCCCCTCTCAAACATAGAGGAAGATTGTGGCTTCACCACAATCTCTCCAACTATTGGAACGGTTGTCATTGCTCTTCGGGCGAACAGGGTCAATTTTGAAGGAGAATTCACAGTGACAAATCTGTTTACCAACAGGGTTAAAGTGAAAATTTGGGCTATGGTTCAATTTAATTTAGTAATAGATGTAGTTTTTAATTTATTTATAGTTATAGTTCAATCTAGTTTATTTTAGGCTTAGGATCTCATATAAAATTAGAGTTACTATAAAATTTGGTTTAGTGTTTAATTATATTTAACGATAGGATATGATTTTTGTATAGTGTTAGGTTTAGGGTTCAATTTGGTTTAGAGTTATTGTTAAATTTGGTTATGGGATAATCTTGTATGCTATTGAGGTTATGGTTTAATTTTATTTTTGGGTTAGGTTTAGATTTGGTTATGGGTTAGGGTTGAGATTCATTTTGGTTTTTTTAGTCTTAACTTCTAGGTTAAGGGTTAGTCTTCAGTCATGGTTGAATATAGGTTTCAAATTTGTATAGTTTTAGAGTTATGGTTAAATTTGGTTTAGTGTTAGTATTAAACTTTGTTATGGGTTATGGTTAAGGTTAAAATTTAGTTTTAGTGTTAGTGTTTAGTATGGTTTAGTCTTAAATTACATTAAGGGTTAACCTTTATTTTGATTTAGTTTTAAATTATGTTTAAAGTTATGATTAATTTTGTATTGTTTAAGGGTTATAGTTCAAGTTCATTTAGTAAAAGGTAGAGGTTCAATGAGCATTAGTGGTAGGGGCAATATTATGTATAGAATGAGAGGTAGGGTTTGAATTCAAAGACTACCCCTAATATAATAAGGGTTAGGGTTCAATTTAGTTTATTCTTCAATTATTTTTAGGGTTAGGGTCCAGTTTATTTTAATGTTTAATTATGTTTAAGGTTGGAGTTTAAATTGGTTTAAGTTTAGGGATAACATTCTATTTATTTAGGTTGAGGTTTATTTTATTTTTGTGATAGAATTAGTGTTTAATTTTGTGTATTATTTGATTAGATTAATGGTTGATGTTGAATTTGGCTTTGTTTTGAGATTAAGGCTTGATATGGTTTACACTTAGGTTTTGATATGGTTTAGGTGTTAATGTTAGGGTATAATTTTGTTTGAGGTTAGGGTTCAATTTGGTTTAGTGTTAAGGTTATGTTAGAATTAGTTTGGGATGTGTTCAGTTTGGTGTAGTGTTAGGCTTCAATTTTGTTTACTTTTATATTATTTTATTTAAGGTTTTGGGTTAAATTCATGTAATTTTTAATTAGGTTTAAGGATATGGTTCAATTTTGTTTGGATTTGGATTATGGTTCAATCTATTTTATGTTGGGGTTCAATTTGGTTTAGTGTTAGGTTTACCTTTCAATTTGGGTTATGTGTTTTATTAGATTTAGGGATGCAGATTAGGGCTAGGATTTCATTTGGTTTATTCTTTATTCAAGTTTAGGGTTAGGTTCAATGTGGTTTATTATTTAATTAAGTTTAGGGTTGAATTTCAATTAGCATTAAGGTTTAACTAGTTTTATGATGAAGGTTAAATTTGGTTTGATTTAAGATTAGGTTTGGAGTTAGGGTTTAATTTAATTTAAAGTTTAATTAGGTTAGGGGTTATGGTTCAATTTGGTTTAGTGTTAAGGTTTCCTTTGAATTTAGTTATGTGTTTAATTAGCTTTAGGGATGTAAATTATTTTCTTTACTATTAGAGTTCAATTTAGTTTAGTGTTCAATTAGGTTTATGGTTAGAGTTCACTTTGGTTTATGCTGAGGGTTAGTGTTTCATATAGTTACAATCACGATTAATTTTTTAGGGTTAAGGCTACCTAGGATTTGATTTGGTTTACTCTTCAATCAAGTTTAGGGTTAGGGTTCAATGTGGGATTATTTTTTAATTAGGTTTAAGGTTACAGTTGAATGCAATTAGTGTTAAGATTTTTAAGGTTACAATTGAATTGCAATTAGTGTTAAGATTTAATTAGGTTTTTTTATCAAGGTTCAAGTTTAATTTAATTTAGGATAATGTTTGGAGATAGGGTTCAATTTAGTTTAATATTCAATTAGGTTAAAGGTTAGGGTTCAATTTTGTTCAATCTTAGGAGTAAGGTTTGATATGGTTTAGGGTTCATGTTCAATTTTGTTGAATGTTAGGGTTACGGTACAATTTGGTTAAAGTTAAGGTTCAAGGTACAATTTGGTTTAGTATTCAATTATGTTTAGGGTTTGGTTTCAATTATAAGTGTGGTTAGGGTTAATTTTGGTTTAGTATTAGTGTTAGGGTTAGGATTAGGATTAAATTTGGTTAAGAGTTGGGGTTAGTGTTCAATCTAGTTTAATGTTCAAATAGATTTAGGGTTCAATTTTCTTTAGTTTTAGGGTTAATATTAGATATAAAGTTAAGGTTAGGATTAAAAGATTAATCCTAATTTAATTATGGTTAATGTTTAATTAGGTTTAGTGCAATCAGGTTGACTATTATACTTTATTTTGTGTTAGGGTTAGAATTAGATATGGAATTGTAGATAGGGTTGCGATTGAAATAGGAGACCTAATTCAATAAGTGTTAAGGTTCAATTCAATTTAGTGTTCGGGTTATGATTAGGATTAAATTTGGTTAAGAGTTGGGGTTAGTGCTCAATCTAGTTTAATGTTGAAATAGATTTAGGGTAAGGGTTCAATTTGGGTTGGTGTTTAATAAGGGTTAGGGTTTATTTTTTTTAGTTTAAGGGTTAATATTAGATATAGTTAGGGTTAAAATTTAAATATTAATCATAATTTAATAATGGTTAGTGTTTTATTAGATAGGGTTATCATTGAAATAGTAGACCTAATCTAATAAGTGTTAAGGTTCAATTCAATTTTATTAGGTTTATGAAGAGTTCAATTCAGTTTTGTGTTAGCCTTAAGATTCAATTTGGTTGAAGATTTGCATTTAATTTAGTTTAAGGCTAAGGTTTAATTTGGTTCAATATTCAATTAGGTTTAGGGTTAGGAAACACTTTTATTTAGGATTAGGGCTCACTTTCATTTAGTGTTAGGGTTGACAATTATGCTATATTTAGTTCAAATTTTGACCATAAATAATGGTAAAAAATTCAATGACTCTTAATAGGAAGAAAATTGATTTATGAGCTATTTTCTTTATTTTAGAGGTAATTTTTAACAATAATTTTTTATTTCAATAAGAATTTTACAATGGTGATAAAAAATGTTAAATAAAGATAAAAATAAATATATGAAATATAAAAAAAAAACATTCTTTAATTTTGATCAATTATCTTTTTGGTTATAAAAACAAATTTTAAAACAATTAACTTTTTTTATGTATCATATTTGAAAAGTTTTTGAATGAATTCTAAAAATAAATTAAAATAAACTTTAATGTTTATATATTTTAACTATGGATGTATATGTCTAACAGTTAAAATAAATATTAAATTAAAAATTATATAATTATAACTTAAAAATATTACAAAATTATAGAAATGCATACATATTTTGAATGAAATCTACATATACACATACATATATTTATTACAAAATTACAATTTAAGGAGTTAAAGTTATATCAAATTTTTATCAATGTGTACACTAAGTTCTCAAAGTTCGATTATTTGGCAATAAGGAATATTATGTGCCAACTAATCAAAGTTTTCCAATAAATAGAACAAGTCAAGCGTGGAATAATCCATGATAAGTTACCAAATTTAATGGAGAAACAGATGAGATTTTTCAAAGCACTCATACCTGCCATATTAGATTTATAAGGGAATATGGAATATGGATAGAAATTAAAACTTAAATGTGTACTATCCACCCGCCATTATGTCTTCAATTATGTGGGGAATTAAAAAGCCACAAAAAAATAATTTCATTATGTTTATAATTAATAGTGTAGTTTTTAATTATCAACTATCATTAAGGGTGAAGAAAAAGAAAGGTGAGCACGAAATTTAATGAAGATAATATTGGCTTTTTATTTTTATTTTTTTAAAGTAAGTACTATCAAGTATGGGGGATAGCATCCTTTATTAATTTTCTGAAATATTACAAACAGATACATCACTTGCATCACTCAAAATCAGGCGAGTCACAATATCCACATATCTAGTGTTTTGACCCTACATAGTCGCAATATCCACATATCTAAACGACACAAAAGAAGAAGGACAACCACATAGTGCTGTACTAACATCCTAAATATAACAAAGATAGCTAGTATGATTAGAGCTGTGTCCAAGTGCAAGGCCATTATTCATCACCCCTAAGAGCTTGAAGAATAAAGAATAAGAGCAACGTACTCCCCGAGGCTGATGACATTCATCGTGGAGGCATCAGGGAACCACCACTCCTCTGAGTTGGTAACCTGCCTGAAGGGATCTATATTTCCGTTCAAAACTGCGCATTTGAAGACCTCCCAGGCATTTTCCATAAAGGTCTGCATGCGCCCTCTTTACTCAACCTTTTCCAATCTACGTCATTTAGCATTGCGCTTATCACTATTCTCAAAATCTGAGCTCTCAGCCTCCTCTAAAATGTTTGCATCACTGGAATCAGAAGGCAAATAATACTCGGGCTGGAAGTATGTTTTTAAAATGCTAGTCTTTACATCTTCCTCCAGGTCGAGAATATCATTGGCGACCATATTGCCAATAGACGGCTTCACAAAGTCGCTCATCAACTCAACCTATCACTTCCTTGAGTCAATGATGTCCACTAAGGGAAGAACCACAACTTCAAAGATGAGGGCATCGTGCCAGTGCATGTCAAAATTCAAAGTAATCCCCATCAGTCCCTGAATCGCCTCATACACATACTCCTTTGCTATAAATAGGTTCCGAATTTTCTTGCCCACCTGCTTCTCACAGTTGACACAACTAATGTCCCTAAAGTGTGCCATTTTTCGTAGCTCGGATAATACAGGTAGTCTCATTTTATGGAGCATTATCTTTATAAAGTCAGATGCCTCTGGAAATGTCCGATCCAGAATCCCAAAAATGTAGCGTTATGATGTTGTCACCATATTTTCTGAGAGATTGTGCCGCCACTTTTGCCTAAAAATCATCTATAGACTCAACTTTTTGGGATATGTAAGGCACCAAAATCCCGCCATAGAGCCATGGGACTGCGCCAAACTCTTAACAAGTGCCACCTCTGTCCACGGCTCCATGAGTAAACCATCAGTCATACAGGCCTCAACCAATGCCTTCACGTGAAGCATCCAATTTGATGTGAACCATTATGTCCACACAAATTGTCGGTCAAAGGTGATCTTGATAACATTACATACCACTCCCAAGTTTGCAAGATAATCAGCCATACGGTTCCCTTCACGAAACACATGCATAATCTCAAAAGTCCCGATCAGTTCCAACATGTGGTTTATACAAGGGAGCCATTTGTCTAATTTCCTGCATTGAAATTTTGATTTGATAATTCCATTAATAATTACTTGAGAATCTCCCTCAATGAGCACCTTGGAATACCCATTTTGAACACATAGATTTAGTCCAACCTCTAATGCCCTGATTTCAGCCTCATTGTTAGTGGCCATGCCCAGTCCTCCATATACCCCGTGTTCTAACTTACTCGCACAGTTCTTGATTACAACACCATATCCTACAACGCCCATATTTCCTTGCTGGCACCGTCAAAATTTAATTTTACCCAGTCCTTTGGTGGGGCTACCCATCTGATGTTATTCCTCTTAACACCTTTTTTGGTGTTCATGGTTAAAGGGTGTTTGAAGACATCTTCTCCATTCGACGGTCCCAATTGTTATAGGTTCTGATTCTCCGAGTGATACATTTTCCATTTATCCTTTTCTCAACAACCCTTTTGATGTTTTCAATGACTTTATTAGCCAGGAGCGTGATTTCATTGAATATCCGCCTGTTTCTTTCTTTCCAAATGTGCCAGACTATTAGTGAAGGTCCAACCAGCCAAAGGTCACTCCATTTTGAGTTATAGATCTTTGGCCATGAAATGAGGAAATCTTTAAGAAGCTCACTTCTCACTGTTTTAAGATTGGTATTATCAAAGAACCAGTTCCAGCAAGCCTCCGCTATGGGACAATTGAAGAGTAAATGATTGGCCGATTCATCATCTGCCCTGCACATAACACACATGTTGGGTCCAAAGATACCTATTGACTTTAGTCTATCCCCTGTGAGGATCCTATTATGAAGGGCCAGCCAAAGAAATGCTCCCGCTTTAGGGAGAATCTTATTACTCCAACATAGCTTATGTGGCCAATCGTTGCATGAGCCCCTTTATCTTTGTACCTCATATCCCAGTTTGACTGTATATTCACCTGATTTGGAGACACACCAGAATATCCTATCCTCCTCATTAGAGCACAATATACATCTACTTCTCAGTACCAATTTCAAAGATTCACATAGGATTGGATCACCAATGGATATCCATTTCCACACCCTCACCCCATCCAATTCCATATTCAACTCGAAGTAATCCCCAAAAAACACACAATAGGTAAACTCGACCAGATCAATACAGTCTTGATTAAAACTATTAGAAAGTGCAGGTGCGCCATCCCATGAGTCCCTCCAAAATTTTGCCGATTTTCCATTTCCAATATGCCATGAGATGTGATCCGTTATAATAAATCTGCAATCCCAAAGAAAGTTCCAAGTGGCAGAGCCCCACTCTGTGTTTGCTACAGTGAGAATTCGGCCGGGGTTCTCAGAGTCCAAATATTATTTCTTGAATATTTTACACCATGGTTTCTGTGGTTTAGTGTACATCTTGCAAGCTAATTTGGCTCCCAATGCCATATTCTGTAGCTCCATTTTCCTAAGTCCAATGCTGCCCTCCTCTTTTAGTAGACACATGGTATCCCAATTAATGAGTGGTATCTTTTCAGTGTCTCTTTCCCCCTCCCATACAAATTTCCTAAGCAAGTTATCAATATTCTTACCAGCAACAAAGGGTATCTTGAAGCATGACATACTGTAGATCAGAATGGTTGCTAGGACTGACTTGACCATTGTCAATCTACCAACTTGTGTTAGCCACCTATTCTTCCAGAGCTTTGTTTTGGCCGCGCAAGTTTTCAAAACATTGTCCCAAATTTGGGACTGTCTACATCCTTTCTCAATTCGAACCCCCAAATACTTGAGTGGAAGTTTCAAGACTTTAATTCCCACAAGGTTTGAGATCCTTTGCTGAATCTGCATGTTGGTGTTGAAGAAGAATAATTGCGACTTATCTTTATTCATCACCTATCTAGATTGTTCAGAGTATAAATTTAGTGTGCTCATAATGTTCTTTGCTTCGCCTACCGATGCCTCCCCAAAGAATATTGTATCATCTATGAATTGGGAGTGAGTAATAGCATCCAATTGATTGTGCACCTTTATCCCCTTCCATAAATAGGTTGCATGTTTTCTTTGGATCAATTTCCCAAGAACTTTAGCCATTATCAAAAAAAGGTCAAGAGATAAGGGGTCACCCTAGCGTAGGCCATTAGTGGCTCTGAAGAAGCCACATACATTTCCATTGATAATCATTGAAAAATTGACAATTGAGACACAAAATTATACATTCAATCTAATTATTAGGAAATCCGAATCTTTTCAGAACACCTATCAAGAAATCCCAAACAAACCAATCATAAGCTTTGGCAACATCTAGTTTAATGACCATACCTTTCAGTTTCTCTTTGTACATTGTGTGGATCACTTTTGAGACCAAAATGATGCTATCTTCAATCTCCCTCCTGGGGGCGAAGCTGTTCTGGTTTTATGATATTAGCTTCGGTAATATTTTCTTTAGTCTTTCTGTCATGGCTTTGGAGATAATCTTGTAAATCGTATTGCATAACAAGATGGGGCGGTAATCCATCATCGATTCACAGTCCTGCTTCTTGGGAATTAATGTTATCAAGGTATGATTGATTTATTTGACAAATCTCTTCTTTTTTCTAAATTCTTCCACCACTAACCACATGTCTAGTTCGATGAAATTCCAACAGTTCTGAAAGAACTCGACAGTTATACCATCCGGTCTAGGTACCTTATGAGGATGAAGGAAAAAGGTTGCATTTTTTATTTCATCCACAGTATACGGTGCCTGTAGCATAGCACCATCTGCATCAGTTATAAGTGTTTCAATCACTTCATTAATTACGGTATATGTCAAGTTGGAGTCATTGCTTCTGCATCCCAATAGTTCTTTGAAATACTTGACCGTAGATTTCTCAATGTCTTTTACCGAAGTACATACCTTCCCATTGCCATCCCTGATGGAATCAATTCTATTGTTTATTCTTCCGGCCTTGGATGAGGCATGGAAAAATTTTGTGTTCATGTCCTTGCCTACAATCCATAACTCCCTAGATTTTTCCTTCCAATACAACTCCTCCCTTTTAAGGATTTACGAGTACTGATCTTTTAAGATCTTTTCTTCTTTGAACTCCTTAATAGTCATACCCCTTATCATCACTCGATTGATTATGTCCTCCAATTATTTCTCAATCCTAGTTTTCTTCGCAAAAATGTTTTTAAAGGAGCATTTGTTCCATGTTTTCAGCTTGCTTTTCAAAAAATGCATGAGTTTAGTGAATCTGAAGATTGGGGAACCAGAGAATATGTTACCTTCTAGCCACCAATCCCTGAGATTCTTCAGCAGCTGTGGATCTCGCCGCCCCATGCTATGAAATTTGAAATAATTTTTCTTACAAGGGTTATCGAGAGCAATTGAAAGTGAAATGGGGAAATGATCTGACCCAATCCAAGGTATTATGAGTGATTCCAAAGAGGAGTTACCTTTCATCCACCATTCACCAGCCAAGAACCTGTCAAGTCTCTCAGAGATTTTGGAAAAAATCACTTCTATTTGTCCACGTGAATCTCCCATTTTTGGGAATGATATCAATCAGTTTGCAGTTGGATATAAAATCCCGAAAATAATCCATTGCTTGGTAGGTTTTCTTAGACCACCCTCTTTATCATCAATATCAAGGATGGCATTGAAATCACCAACAATTATTACCTTATCAGAATCTAACAAATTAACCTGAATGGAGATCTCAGTCCACACTTTCATCTTCTCTTCAGTTTTGATTGGTCCATACACATTGAATAGGGGAAATTGAAGGTCTGATCGCCTACGCTAAATGATACAGTCCATCCAATGGTTTCATGAAGAAATTGGAGTGACTTTGATGAGAGATGGATTCCACAACAAGACCAGACCACCAACCGAACCCCTAGCATCTTGGAAGACTCCTTCCCATCAGTAACAATACTTAACAAATTCTACTGCCTTCTCACCATTGAGCTTTGTCTCTTTCAAAATAACTATCTCCGACTTGAGCTTAGTCAAGGATCTTTTGACCAAGTGCTTTTTGTCAGAGGCAGATAAGCCCCTGACATTCCATGAGGAGATCCTCATTTTTCTCCAAGGGAGGGGTTCTCTCCCTTGGATACTTTTAAATAATTCAAAACACTGATGATTACTTTTTCATTGGCTCTTTGTTCTTTGACTAACCTATTACTCTTCCTACCCCTTATTCCTTTGGAGCGACCAAGGAGGGTGTTGGCGGATTGGATAATTCTTCTCGGGTCAAGTGTGTCAATATCTTCAAATTCCTCAAATGGTTTAGTTGAGGTCTCTGAGCAAGAATCCACCAAACCATCCACAACATCTTGATCAGTCTGCTCTATATCCATATGAGGGTCTACCTAAATTGTCTTATCCAAATTACATCAAGTGTTGTTTTCCATCAAATTGGGGATGGGCTCTAGACTTTGTAGATGTGAGTTGTCCTTCGTATGTTGCCTAGGGGAGATGGAAGCATCTTTAGGCACTTCAAGCAATAAAGTGCCATCCCGTGGCTGTTCCATCTTTTTCTGCCATATTTGCTTTGGTCTCCTAGGCAGCCGGGTAAAAGCTCTTCTCACAAACATTCTGCATCTCTCAGATAGGTACAATTTACTGCCACATTTGGAGCAAGCCCTAATATCTTTCTCAATCTCAACCTATTTCTCCCATTTTCCATCTGAAGATAATAATGTGATCTACTGAGGGATGGTCTTAAAAACCACAATTTTTATCCTCGCATAAGTATATAGGTCGCTATCTATAATATCCTCATCAATTTCCAGAAGTGTTCCTAGGGTTCGACCGATTTTCTCCAAACTCGAATCACTCCAATATTCAATTGGGAGATTAAACAATCGGATCCATACTGGTTCCTCATAAACCACTAATGGAGTGGGGTCAAAGTTTGTGGTCCAAGGTTGTATGCATAATGGGAGGTTGCCCATAAACCACTTTTTCTTTTCTAGGATGTGGTTCCTTTCCAATACTTCTGTGAAGACGACGACGAAAAAACCTTTAGGGATAAACTTAATGACAATTCGTTTTCCCCAGTTACTGTCAACCCAATCTTGGATAGTCTTCCTAGGCATCTTTGGTCCAATAAATCTAGCAATGATCGCATGTTTCGAAAAGATGCATCTTTCGTCCTCCACCTCCTCTGTTAGATCAATTTCGATCTTGGATCCTGATTTATTTGTAAATTTTTCCTTGCAGCAACACAACTTTCCAGGGTTCAATGAATATTGCTTTCCTTCACAAGAACCTTTTTCTCACTCTCCTGGCCATCCTAATCAACATCCAAGATTCTCCATTTGATCGGATTTTGCAATACCTGCTCGCACCCTTGCCTCTCCTCCGCCTGTTTGTCATTCTGACTTTCATGATTTGGCTGCTCTGTTTCACGCTACTTCTTTTCGCTCTGCTCCTCCATTTTTTCCACTAATATTGGCTTTATTATATTATATTTATTAATGTTTTAAATAAATCAAAAAATATTTTTACAATAAATTCAAAAATAAAATGCAGATATAATTAGAATCTTTCTTAAAAATTATTAGAAATATAAACAACATTTCCATTCTATTTTCTCTTTTTACTTGCAAATCATTATAAAAAAAATTCTATCATATTTTATCTTTTTAAGGAAAATGATTTCAAAATCTAAAATTAAACTAAATTCTACTTCTTTAATTGTTAAATGATGAACAATTCATTTAAAAAAAAAATAAATTTTTTATAACAATTATCATTATCTAAATAGAAAAATTACAATCCACTTCAAAATGGAATTGCAGACTGTATAATTTTTTTTAATTTCTAAAAGATGATCTTGAAGTTAGATCCTGAGAAATAACCAAAATTTAAAATTAGAAAAAACTTATTATTGATAAATAAAGCACTGTTAACCAAGGTCTAAAAGAAGTTAAAAAACCAGAAGCATGTTTAAAATCAAACATATGAAATATTCATATCATTAAATAGAAATATAAGATTATTAATATCAAAGATATCAAGATTTGATTGAAAAAACTAACCCCAATGTAAAAACAAAGCAATTAAAAATAAGGGAAAGAAAGAAATTACCATAAAATATAAACAGGTGACATTCTTGTTCTCATCATTCTTATCTATTGTCCTCTATTTCTTGTCCCTAATCTCACATGATATAGCAAAGAACTTCGGCCATCTTGCACAAAAAGCTACATTTAACAGATGTTTCATCAACCTCTAAACTTTGGAAGTTATCTGCATATTTTTATTATTTTTTGTTGTCTTTCATCTAACAGAATTATCCCACAATGCTTGCAAGTTGTAAGTGCTAGCACATAAGATCAAATAGCTATTAAAAAACCATTTTTAGATTACATCATACTCAGTTTTTAATCAAATGCCAAATCGGAGTTGTGAATTTTCTTTGCTCAAGGTAAGGAGAAATCTGATATCCATCTTCCTTTAATTTTTAGTTTGATTGAATTAGATGAGATTACAGATGGAGATCTCATCTTCACAATAAATATATTACAATATTTAAAGTTAATAAATTTTTAAAGTGTAATGTGGTGAAATTTGTATGATGGATCAAGAGGAAAACTACCCTATCCCTCCAAGGAGAGATGAAAGTTTCACTATTGATTACCCTTCAAACACTTTTCACCAAGTTACATTCAGAAGAGGAGAGGAGGATTCACTATATTCAACCTTCAAGGATGAAGATTGAATTCTGAATGAAATAGGAATGATAAGTTGATCCCCTCTTCCTTATTTGAAATGGAAAGGATTTGATTGAATTATGTAGTGCAAGAGTGACAAAGAACTGATTATAACTTGAGATCAGAACATGGGATGAAGCTGTGCACTTGGATCTGGTAGTAATATGTTGAGATGAATTCGCCCTGCAAATTTGTGGAAAAGTTGCCCGGACCGTGGCGGGAATGTACACGGTCCTCCGAAAAATCCGTGAAACAAAAAGGGGTTTTCCACCTCTCCAAATGGAGCCCAAATCTGAAAGTACAGTTGTGCACCTGCAACCTACATACATAAAAGAGAGGAAAATGGGTTGGGATTGGGGGTTTTCCTTTAGGTCAAACCCCAGTTTTGGAATTGAAAGAAAGTACTTGCAAGTAGATCTAAATGAAAGACTAAATTGTAAATCAGCTCAAGGGAGGTTGTGATAGCAATGTTGATAGAAATGCTTGTGTGGAATTGAATGTTGTAATCAATCTCCTCTTCAATGGTTGAATCCTTGACTTGAATGCAACACCTAGCCTTGAAGGGAGACTTGTGAATGCCCAATGGTGGAAAAGAATGCTTGAATGCTCAATCACTTAAGCAAGTTGACAGAATCCAATCTTATCCAACTTCAACTTATGCAACTTCCACCTATGCAAATGAGAGGATGAATTCCCCTTAAATACATGTTAGTGGATTTGATTTTTGTCACGGGTTGACATCGGGGGAGTTTCCTGCCCAATGCACAACCAACAATGCATGCTCAGGAAAGGTCCTGCCCCAAAATAGGGCAGGGACAGGGGTGCCATGCCCATGTCATAGGAGGACAAGGGCACCATGCCCCTGTCCTAGGGGGGACAATGGTGCCACACCCCTGTCCTAACCCTTTCTCCAGGGCAGAGTGTGGGTGGGGTGGTGCGGAGGCCAAGAAATAAGCTGTTTATGAGTGTTGAGCAATCTCCGATCTTCGATTAGGTTAGGGGATTCGATCTCGCATGCTTGAGGACCCTAATGTGATCGAAAATTGCTAGGGTCACAATTTTATGACACAACATAAAGTTTAATAATCAAACATACAAAATTCATTTATGTTTTCTAATACAATTTCCTTTATAAAACTAGGTCAAATTCTATTAAGCTGGTTGGCTGATATATTTATGGTTCAATGTTAAAATAGGTGCAATATCAATGGATACAAAATCCAAGGCAAAGAGGACATTTCAGTGAGAAAAGAATGTGTTGAGTAATGGAGATATTATAATGTTATCGATAGATGAAAGATAAAATAATCATTTCCTGGTAAGAATAATGAAGTCTAATATGAAAGCACCCAACTCAGAGAAATCTTGTTTTGCCTCAATGTTTTCAGTGTGCAGAAATGTCAAAGTTTCCAAAAGAAAAAACATCAGAAGAAATCACAAACACCCAAGACATATTATGCCCAAGCCAAATTAAATGGCTCTATTTCCGTTAATTTCATTTCTTTTCTCCATAGGCTAAGGTTTTATATAGAGCTTTTTAAAAATATCTCAGTGGATGTTGCTAAACACGTTTAAAAATTTAAATTCTAATAAGGAATGTTAAATATAGAGTTCAATCAAAGAATACATGGGTGAGTAAAGATCGCATGAGAATCAGGTTTTTGCAAATCAAATTGGAAAAATAAATCGGGATACAAATGTAATCCATATTCCTATTATAACATTTCCAGGTAAGTAATATTAAAAATACTTGGGGATTTAAGACTTAAATCATTGGAATGTTGATATGGAAGCATAATTAAAGAGAGTGAAGTAGAGGTTCTCCCAAGTTATGGGGGTGTGGTTTTGAGGATAGAAAACATTTTGATACATTTTAGAAAAAAACAAGACAATGGGGAGGCTCTAGCTATTGAAAAGTCAATTTAATAGATACAAACTAAATATTCATAAAGAATATACAAACTTTGTTTCTGATTATCAAATTACAGGGAATAATTCCCTAAATTTCATGTTATTTTAAACTTTGTCTGTACTTGGAATGATTTCATGCCCTTTCCAACTTGTTTTACCAAATAAATATTTATGAAAGAAAACTACAACCTTTGTCCATACTTTTCTATCATGCCTGAAGACAATTAAGCTTTATTAACTACTAAAATTCGATTTCATAATGCCAACCAAAGACTAGATAAATAAACAAAATAAGGTAATAATTAAAGCATCCAACACCTTTAAAGGGTTAATTTTCAAATTATGTAATTTATGTTAATGTTGTAGGCTGAGAAGTTTTAGAAATGCTCTCGGCTAGCATGCACACCAAAAGATGGTTGTGTAGATAAGGCATGTGAATTGTTCTTGATTAAATGCCTTCGAGAAATGTGGTCTTATGAAATACGATGACTACAAGATATACAAAAAATGAATGTGATGATTTAAAAAAAAAAAACATTCAATAGAATGTGTTTCATAGGCATAAAGGAAACTCAAACCCACGTTACGTGCAAATTTGAAATTTCAGAGAACAAAACATAAATGCCAATTGTCACCGGTTGAGGAAGAGGTTATGCCATGTTTAGAACTCGATGCAAGTTTTCTTCAATGCACAAACTGCAAAGTAGATTGTTTCGAATTAGTGTTTAGAACATTACAAATATTAGTGCAAAATAAAGTATGTATCAATAAAGTATCATTTCTTGAGGGAGAAAGTTAGTAATGAAGAAGTTAGATTGGAATATGTATCTACTTGTAGTGTCATAAAATTGTGACCCTAGCAATTTTCGATCGCATTAGGGTCCTCATGCACGCGAGATCGAATCCCCTAGCGTGATCGGAGACTGGAGACTTCTCAACCCCTAGAATTTGCTTCTCCCTTGGTCTCCACACCACCCTGGTTGTACTCTACCTTGGAGAAAGGGGTAGGACAGGGGGGTGGTTCCCCTGTCCTTGCCCTATTTTGGGGTAGGACCTTTCCTAAGCATGCATTGTAGGTTGTGCAGTGAGCTGGAAAATTTCCTCGATGTCGGCCTATGATGAAAATCAATTTTATTAACCCTAATTGACATGTATTTAAGTTGCATTTTCCCTCTCATTTGGGTAAGTTGATCAAGTTGGATAAGTTCAATAAGGTGAAAATTGGTGATCGAGCATTCAAGCATTCTTTTCCAGCATTGAGCATTCTCAAGTCTCCCTTCAAGGCTAGGTGTTGCATTCAAGTCAAGGATTCAACCATTGAAGAGGAGATTTATTCCAACATTCAATTCCACACAAGCATTTCTATGAACATTCTATCTACAACCTCCCTTGAGGTGATTTACATTTCAGTATTTCATTTACATCTACCTGCAAGTACTTTCTTTCATTACTTGGTTAATTCCAAAATTGGGGTTTGATATGAAGGAAAACACCCAATCCCAACCCATTTTCCTCTCTTTTATGTGTGTAGGTTGCAGGTGCGTAGCTGTGCTTTTGGATTCGGGCTCCATTTGTAGAGGTGAAAAAACCCTTTTCGTTTCGTAGATTTTTCGGAGGAGTGTGTACATTCCCGCCATAGTCCAGACAAATTTTCCTCAAATTCATAGGGTGAGTTTGTCTCGACATATTACTACCAGATCCAAGTGCAAAGCTTCAT
Organism: Cryptomeria japonica; assembly: GCF_030272615.1. Taxonomy (NCBI): domain Eukaryota; kingdom Viridiplantae; phylum Streptophyta; class Pinopsida; order Cupressales; family Cupressaceae; genus Cryptomeria; species Cryptomeria japonica. Next base: position 579,081,772 of record NC_081406.1, read on the forward strand.
CCCATACTCCGATCTCAAGTTATAATCAATTCTTTGTCACTTTTGCACTACATAAGTCAATCAATTCCTTTCCATTTCAAATAGGAAGAGGGGATTAGCTTATCATTGCCATTTCATTCAGAATTCTATCTTCTTATTTGGAGGATTGAATCTAGTGAATTTTCCTCTCCTCTTCTAATGTAATTAGGTGAAAAGTGTTTGAAGTCTCCTTGGAGGGAAAGGGTAGTTTTCCTCTTGATCTCTCATTCACACATTTTTCACCCACCTATACATTTTGGTGATATTATATTTTGGTGAACCCAATGTCTTGGATGCTTTCCTTTGAACAAAATTACATATTTTTCATTTGCAAGTTTAAATTTAATACAAACTTAGTCGTTAAATCATTAAAAACACTAGTTTTTAAAATTAAAATTGAACTTGTGATTTGTTAAAATTGCTTGTGGTTATCTTAGATCTGGAAATTATTTTGTTTGTCAAATTCAATTTCCTCATTGTCTTGTTCATATTGCAATTCAAATTTACAAAATTAAGAGGTTACTTGTTAAAATCCTAATTTTCAAAAATCATCTTGAACTTGTGCAAAAATTGGATTTTCATTTAATTTTCAGATTTCTGATTGTTCTCAGACTTGTTTTCATTTCTACAATTCAAAATTTTAATTTCCCTTCTTTTTCCCAAAATTCAAATTTCAAGATTAAGTGGTTAGGTCATAAAACCCTAATTTTCAAACTTAATTGGTTTTTGTGCGAATTTCAATCAATTTAATTCCAATTTAGATTTCTAAACATTTTCCAAGGTGTCCCTATCCATTAGGTTTGACATTTTTCAAATTTGCAATTCAATTCCTCTTTTTCTTCAAAACCCTAATAGGGTCCTATTTTTACATTTGAACCTTAGTTTCGTCCATCTAGAAATCACAAAATTCATCATTTTTTGGGGTTAGCTTTAAATTTTGGGAGAATGTTATGACTGTATTTAATAGCCTAAATCCAGAAGATTGGCTGATTTTGTCGATGTTTGATCCCTCTAGAATCGAAAATACCTCCAAAATTAAAAATTTCAAATTTCAAGAAAGTTTTTAAAATTAAGAGGTTAATTATAGTCTGCCCTGATTTTAAAAATTAAGTGGTATTCCCTTCGCCCTAATTTTAAAATTTCAATTTCCTTTCATTTTTGGAAATTGTGTCATCCTTTTCTTCCAACAAAGTTCAAATTTTTTAATTAGTATTTTCTTAAATTTTGCATTAATCAATTTTGTAAGCTTTGTTCCAAAATTCAAAATTCAAATTTTCCTTCTAGTGCATGAGTTTCACCAATATTAGTCCTACCTACACTATCCCCGTTAGATGAAGCATTAGAATTAAGGCCTCCAAAGGTTTAATTACCGAGGAGATGGAGCCTAATTTGCGTGACTTCTTTAATGAGGATCATGCTAATTCTTCCAATCCTAATCATGTGCCTATTTACCCCATTGATGAATCCAATGATGAAGAAGAAACTTTAAATAGGGTCTCTATAGATCAACTTTCCATGTTGGACAATCAACTTGATAACTTTCAACAATGGATGTCCCAAGAATACCCTAATAGTGAAACTTTTTCATTAATTGAAGGCCTTAAGCACACGATTCAAAGTGATAAGAATGGAATTGATATATTGCGTGACATTGCACATATTGTTGATTCTAATGTCATTCATATCAAGAGTGTGTTGAAACCCTAGGTTATTCACAACCTTCAACACAAGTCAATCCTTCAATTCCATTGACTACTCTTATGACTAGTATTCCTACTTTTACCTCCAACATCATGGCTACATCAACTCAAAATGTCATTCCTACAACCATTGGTCATGGGGGAAATCCCTCTTATTCATTAAATCCTCCATATTTACCTATGTCTTCAATAAGTGTTCCTATTATCCCTCAACCAATCAATGTGACAAAAGGGGGCAATTCCTTCAACAACTTTGTTCCTCCTTTAAGTGCCCCTTTTCCTACCCAATCATCACCCACGCCTACTTATCATAATGTCCCACCACCTTATTCTCAATCCATGCCTTCCTTCAATAACATCACACCACCTTCTCAATCAACAATATCTAACATCAATTCTTCTACAGAAGTGATAATTAACAATCTTGCTCAAACCGCGTCTTCCTTACAACAACAAATTGCTTCTATGAGTCAATTAGTGTGCCCACCTTTGATGTTGCAAGCCCACTTTCTCTTGATAATGTTAAAGATGTGCCACCTAAACATGTTGAGATCCTTCAATTGGAACTCTATAATGGAAAAGGTGATCCTCTTACACATGTCAAAACATTTCAAACCTTGTGTACTGATTTTGCTCATAATCAAAGATTGCTTGCAAAATTATTTACAAGAACACGAAGAGATAAGGCTTTACAATGGTATTTCTCTTTGCCTTCTTATTCTATTACTTCCTTTCAATAACTAGAAAATGCTTTCATCCAACAATTTCAAAACAACATTGGTCCTAAAATCACTTTGACTGATTTAATGCATTGTAAACAAGGTGTTAAAGAAAAAGTGACTGATTTCATTGGACGATATAAGCATTTGTGTGCTCAAATTTATTTTCATGTACCTGATAATTATGTTCAAAGGATTTTCATTTCTAATTTACAAAAAGATATCAAGGAAAAACTTCTTTTGTCTAAGTTTACTTCCTTTCCGTAGTTGTGCGCAACACTCCATAATTATCAACTAGCTATGAGTCAAATGGAGAAATCCACTCATATGGCTCCAAGTGATAAGAGGGAGAGTGTTCAACAACCGTTTGCAAAGTTCAAACCAACAAAAAGATTCATCAAGTTCATTGATACAATCAACAACAACAATGTGAATGCTACAACAGGTGTGCCTTCTATTTCTAAATTCTTCCAAAGAGAAAGACAGTTTACTTCTTTTAATGAATCTTTACATAGTATTATGTCACAGTTGTTGTAAAGAAATGTTATCAAACTTCCTCCTATAAAACTAGTTGATCCTTCTAAACTTGCATCCCCTTATTTTGATAACAATTCATTTTGCCAATTTCATTGTCAACCTGGTCATGATACCGCGAAGTATTTCGCATTGAAAAATAAGATTCAATATTTGATTGATAATAATACCATATCTGTGGCAGGTGTGAATGATAAAGGGAATAAATCGGTAGCTCCTCCTAATCAAAACCTTAAGATTTTCATTGATCCCTTGCCTTCTCATACCTCTAACGTTATTGCGATTGTTCTTAATTCTCTCTCTTATGAGGAATTCACCTCTATGGCTCCAAACTTGGTCAATATGGTAGGAAAACAAGATATGCCTAAGGATCCTTGTATTATATTTGACCCTAGTGAGACCATTAGAGCACCCAATGGCCCTTCATACATAGTTACAAATGTTAAGGATATCCCTTTCTGTGGTGTCCTTATTGATCCCTCTTGCATGGTTAATGTCATAATTGAAGAGTATCTTTTCACTTTATGATTGCATAAACCAATATATGATGCTTCTAATGTGGTTGTGAAGCTATTTGATAGATTCTCTTGTCCTACAATTGGCTCTGATGCCCCGCCAGGAAACCTCGAAGGGATAAAGCTAAAACATACAAATGGAGTGCAATTTTTTTTTTTAAAGTTACACGACATTAAGATACAACAAGATATCAAAGATTCAGATTACATAGCAGAAGACATCAACTAACACCTAAAGAGTTTCCCAATGTGATTACTTAATTCCACAATTCACTTAACTCACACTAATAAATCCAATAAGCCGATTATCTTATAATGAGATAATTCTTAAACAAGGATAATTTCTTTCAGAAGATGAAAATATAATTCACAACATAAGGTTCATCCATTAAGGTTTATCTATACCCTTCATTCAAACTTTCATTAGAATTTAAGTCATGCATCTAAATTAACAACACACTTGAATTTTATCATAAACTAATGAGATCTTTCCATGCATACATAATTTCATTAACAATAACTGAATATATTCCATTATACGAAGCTACATTCATTCATGATCCAATCTACTACATTCAAGAGAGGACTGCATACATGCATTTAAAATTAATTTCACCTTATCCACTTATACATTCTATCAAAATGCGATTCATACATTCTAACACTAAACATGAAACATAAGAACAAAAACATCACATAACACCAAGATGATCTCAGAGTTCACCCCTAAAGGGCTACATCTCTGGGTCTGCTCAACTGCAAGACCCCTCTAATAATTAATAAAGTTTAGAATACATGAGGTTCTCATAATTTGCAATCCTGCCATCAAGGCGAAACATAACCAATATACAAACGGCCACATCAGTCAATAAATATAAAAATGATCCCTGAAAAGGAAAGGATCCATTTGAACATAATCGAAGCTAATACAAAGGTCCACTGGAGCATCCACAAAACTGAGTCATCATAACCCAAGGTCTAGCATGAAATCAGGTTCCCACAAGGGCATAAGCAATAGGAGGATTCCACAAAAGGTGCTCCTATCAAGACCATACAACCACACACTAGCAAATGTACGGACAAGTGTCATCACACAAGCTGGTATGGTTACCATGGCAGGTCTTCATAGGTTCCAGCCCCATACTCTGGGTTACCCTGTCAACCTAATCCGAACCTCCGGCCCATCCAAGCCTCATGTGGACCCACACATCCTTTCATGAAGACAAGGATGATGGTTTTCCATTTCAGGCCTTCTCACAGCATGTCGAGTCTGTGTTAGCACTCATCCCATGTGTGAGGCACAATTATCTTACTTAGAGATTAACATTCTAATCTATTGTTAGGTTATCACTTTATTAGACTCACTTTTGATGGGTTACCCAACAGCCACTTTGGGTGCGGCCCCCAATCGAAAGCCACTTTCCCATACAACACTAGACTATACTCAAGCAACCTCAGAAACCAAGGAACACACATGGTCAAGCAAACGGAGTTCAAAAGGAGGGAACATCCATCTGGTCAAACACGACTCAAAAGAGGTACACTTACTAACGGTACTCTAACTAGGGACCTGACTATGGTCAACCACGAATCATCATTTGACACCCACATAAAGGATATGACCAATACAACACCACAACAAAATAACAGTCAACTTGAGATCGAGGACACAAACAGGTACCCAAATCAACCATACAACAGGGTCCAATCAAACAAAGCAAGGCTTGCCATTACTTAAGCAAAATCGAATACATAAATTATACTCGCCTAGGCAATAACCAGCAAATACAATCTTTTCCGAAATGATTTAAACATTAAATGTCGATCAAGTTTTCTAAATAATCTAAATTAGATTGCAGTTATCCATCTCATCTAGGTGCAGGTTGTTCTTGGTTTTCTAACTCTCTAAAGTTCATTTGCATCGAACATACATAAATACGCCATTATGAGTTCTTAAACCAATTTCACATAAATATAATTAAACAACCATTAACCAACTAAATATGATATTATTCTTCAAATAGAACATCATTCCCATACTGGCTCAAAAACAATCTTTCCAATTCCGTCTTTTCCAAGCCCAGTTACACTATATGGATCAAGGAAACATAAACATATAAGGAATCCAAATAAAGATAGTCCATTCCTAACTTAACAATTATTTCCTTACGCATATAGAAAAATGCCAGAATTAACTATTAATTAATATGCGCTTATTAATCCACGATTAATAAAAAATAAATAATTAATAATTAATAACACTATTAACAAATCAAGTAATTAATTAGAAAAATATGCATTAATAATAAAATAGGATTTGAATATTAATTAATGTACATTTAACATTATACAATTAATTAATAACAAATTAACTATTAATTATTACTTAATGAACAAATTAATCATAATTAAAACTTAATTAAAAATATATTTATTATAATATTAAATTAACATATATATTTTTTTGATAAATAAAAAAAATATTAATTTTTTTTTTTTTTAAAACATACAAAAAAGAAAGGGGGTGACGAGGGCGGCCGAGCCCACCTCCCTTACGCGGGGGTTGGGTGGCCGTGCCCTAGCCATAGCGGCACCACCGCAGTGGACGCAGGTCCCGCGATGCCCACGCGGCCATCGCGGGGGTCGCAACACCCTGCGGCCACAGCCCTGTGGCCACCGCGGGGGTCGCAGTTCCTTGCGGCCACTGCGAGGGTCGCAGCTTGCTGCAGTCGTCGCTGGTCACAGACCCGCGTAGGGGGAGGAGGAGGCGGGTTGAGCCTCGGCTCCCCGCTCCTCCAAACCCCCAAATAAATTATATTATTATAATTTTTTTTATATCCATAGTAAAAAAAAATCAAATCGATTTTGATTAAAATCTTTGCTTTATATTTTTGATATATATGTATATTCTTCTTTTCAACACATAGGGTATCAAATACCCAAAAAAAATTGAAGAATATCTAAAACCACAAATAAATTTCTTCAACAAAAACCGTATTTGAGCAAAAAAGGACCATTTTTATCACAATGATTCAACCATATATTTTTGATGGTGCTAACTTGTCACTATGTTATGGGACATAGTCATTGGAAAGGTTTTCATTTATGCCTGGCAAGTGTAAACAATTGTGTACTATATGTTGCTCTTATTTCTTGGAAGTTAACTTGGTTGTAGAAATTGAATTTTGAAGCTAGTTCTATGCGATAGAGTTTTATGAAAAAGATGTATTGGTAAAAGAAATTTATCATGATGATATGTTTTCTGGTCATATTTGATAGATGAGTATGGTAATTGTTGTTTACCTCTTTTAATGCTTTAATTTGGTGTAATGAAAGGAAGAAGATTCTTGTATCTCTACTATGATTGTAGATAATTCCTAGAATGTTATAAGAAATGTATGGATTTAGATGTATCTTGCTAATGGGTAATGGCATTCGTAGAGGATTTAGCAATAATGTTTCATTTATTTATGGAAAGATTCCTATGTGCAATTTGATATTTGTTGAATGAGTTTCAGGGCTAATGTGTGCGACATTTTCTCCATCTAGCCTTATGACTTCCAAGAGTAATTCGGAACCTAGGGAGGAAGAATGTAGTACCCCTGCCCTAATCAGTTTCTAATCTCAGTTTGACCTTGGTTAGTTTATCATAATATAATGATTATAGTCAGATGTTTTAATTCTAGTGCATACCTGTTATTGTGGTTTTCGCACTAGTTTGTATGCAAGTTAATTAATTCTCCTATTTTGTGTTATTATCTCGGGCTAATGCTTTCATTAAGTTTATATATGTATGCATGTATGACTCTTGGTTGCAGGAGATTTCAGGTACAGTACCGCATGGGTGTGAGGTTCGTCTCCACCTAGATTTGTAGGTTTGAGTTTACCTCTTTAATCCTTAGAGTTGGATTAGGTGGTCGTGATACCCTCATTTGACCATAGTCATGCTCAAGTGAGCATCGTCAGTCGTCGGTATTCCCTTTGGTTGGGTTTGCGAGTCGTCTGTTTGTTTGGCTTCTTGGGTTGCGTGTTTTGTGTGTATGGTTAAATTGAGTAATTAGTCCTTAGTATTTAATTTGATTAAATATGTGTTTGTGCATTAAAGATTAATGAACTAAATTACATAGGATTTCTTTATGCGATTATCATTAATTGGAATTGCTCGATTTAAATTGGGAGCAAATTCAATTAAATGGTTAATTTTAATGTTAAATTTATTGTGTTTATGATGTTGGAAAAGAAAGATTTAAATTTAATTGCAATAGAATTAATTTTATGTTCTTGGCATTTTGGAAATAGAAAGGTTAAATTCAGTTATTTGGAAAAATCAAATTTAAAATTGAAAAGCAAGTTTAATTTGTTGATATAGTTTAAAAGAATGATTTTTGTGATTTATTTTAAATCAAAAATTTAAATCCAAAAATAAATTTTTGATCAAACTTCTCCCATTTAACCTACGACTTTTGGAAAAATAGGGAGATGGATTTTTGGGGGAAAAATATTTTTGGAAAAAAAAGATTTTGGATGGAAATTTGGGGGTTTTGGGAGGAAGAAGTTTTCTGGAGCTTGCAGGTTGGGCTCTCCTTCAAATCTCTTCTAGGATTGCGTATGGAGGTAGGAATTATCTCATTTGTCTTCCTTGTTGCCAAAGAAATGGTTTGTTGGTTGAAAGAAGAAAACTTCTTGTTAAAAAAAAAAGGCCACTCTTCAATATGATTTTAGATTTAATTTGGATTTGTGATTTTAGAACTATGCTTATTAGCTTGTGTTCTTCAAAAAAAAAATATATGGTTGAATCATTGTGATAAAAATGGTCCCTTTTTGCCCAAATACGGGTTATTGTTGAAGAAATTTATTTGTGGTTTTAGATATTCTTCAATTTTTTTGGGGTATTTGATACCCTATGTGTTGAAAAGAAGAATATACATATATATCAAAAATATAAAGCAAATATTGTAATCAAAAAAGATTTGATTTTTTTATAAATCAAATTATTTTTTGACTGTAGATATTAAAAAAAATATAATAATATAATTTATTTGGGGGTTTGGAGGAGCGGGGAGCGGAGGCTCAACCCACCGCCTCCTCCCCCTACGCGGGTCTGTGACCAACGACGCCCGCGTAGGGGGAGGAGGCGGTGGGTTGAGCCTCCGCTCCCCGCTCCTCCAAACCCCCAAATAAATTATATTATTATATTTTTTTTAATATCTACAGTCAAAAAATAATTTGATTTATAAAAAAATCAAATCTTTTTTGATTACAATATTTGCTTTATATTTTTGATATATATGTATATTCTTCTTTTCAACACATAGGGTATCAAATACCCCAAAAAAATTGAAGAATATCTAAAACCACAAATAAATTTCTTCAACAATAACCCGTATTTGGGCAAAAAGGGACCATTTTTATCACAATGATTCAACCATATATTTTTTTTTTGAAGAACACAAGCTAATAAGCATAGTTCTAAAATCACAAATCCAAATTAAATCTAAAATCATATTGAAGAGTGGCCTTTTTTTTTTAACAAGAAGTTTTCTTCTTTCAACCAACAAACCATTTCTTTGGCAACAAGGAAGACAAATGAGATAATTCCTACCTCCATACGCAATCCTAGAAGAGATTTGAAGGAGAGCCCAACCTGCAAGCTCCAGAAAACTTCTTCCTCCCAAAACCCCCAAATTTCCATCCAAAATCTTTTTTTTCCAAAAATATTTTTCCCCCAAAAATCCATCTCCCTATTTTTCCAAAAGTCGTAGGTTAAATGGGAGAAGTTTGATCAAAAATTTATTTTTGGATTTAAATTTTTGATTTAAAATAAATCACAAAAATCATTCTTTTAAACTATATCAACAAATTAAACTTGCTTTTCAATTTTAAATTTGATTTTTCCAAATAACTGAATTTAACCTTTCTATTTCCAAAATGCCAAGAAGATAAAATTAATTCTATTGCAATTAAATTTAAATATTTCTTTTCCAACAGGATAAACATAATAAATTTAACATTAAAATTAACCATTTAATTGAACTTGCTCCCAATTTAAATCGAGCAATTCCAATTAACGATAATTGCACAAAGAAATCTTGTTTAATCTAGTCCATTAATCTTTAATGCACAAACACATATTTAATCAAATTAAATACTAAGGACTAATTACTCAATTTAACCATACACACAAAACAGGCAACCCAAGAAGCCAAACGGATAGATGACCTGCAAACCCAACCAAAGGGAATACTGACGATGACTGACGACGCTCACTTGAGCATGACTATGGTCAAATGAGGGTATTGCGACCACCTAATCCAACTCTAAGGATTAAAGAGGTACACTCAAACCTGCAAATCCAGGTGGAGATGAACCACGCACCCATGCGGTACTATACCTAAAATCTCCTGCAACCAAGAGTCATACATGCATACATATATAAACTTAATGAAAGCGCTGGCCCGAGATAATAACATGAAATATGAGAATTAATTAACTTGCATACAAACTGGTGCGAAAACCACAATAACAGGTATGCACTAAAATCAAAACATCTGACTATAATCATTATATTATGATAAACTAACCAAGGTCAAACCGAGACTAGAAATTGATTAGGGCAGGGGTACTATAGGCTCTATCACCCTTCCTGTTGAAGTTCATACTAAATCCATGGATGTTGAATTTGTTATCTTACCCTCTTCTAAGCAATTTCATGTGAAGTTGAGCTATCCTTGGTTATCTTCCATTAAGGCTATTTCTTCTCCAATCTAGAAGTGTTTGAAATTTCCTCACAATGGAGAAATCATATAACTATGAACCATAGCTTATTTCGTCCATCTGAAAGAAGCCCCGATGTTCCTGTTGATTTCTTTTAGCCTAAACAATTTCAATCTCTTCCATCAAGGAGAAATGCTTTGTTTAAATCTTATAAAAAATGGAAGAAAGATACGATCTTATCCTTAAGTCAACCTATATCCCCAACACTTGACATTCCTATTATTCTTCAGGATGAGGTTTCCCCCCTCACGGATAGAGATAATCTCCCTCCCAAGGAATATATTCAACCTTTTCATATGGATGTGACTATACCTTCTCTTAAGGAGAACAACAATATTCTTCTTGAGGTTAGACCTGTACCTCCTCCTCATGATGGACCTAGTCTCCTTCTTACACCTAATATTTCTCCTTTATATGGTGCAGTTCCACCTCCTTCCTCTTATTGAGAGAGAGGCCTTCTTATCCTCTTGTTCAACCTAAAAGATCTCAACCTAAACCTTCAATTATCAAGGAGAGAAACATTCCTACTTTTTCAAGTGTTCCTCCTCCTTCTCATTCTTCCACTAAGACTCAACGAAATTGTTGTGCGAGAGAATGTCGACGAAGATGCCGTGTTCGATCTCGTGAAGCTATCCCTCAAAATACTCAATCTCCTCAAACTCCGATAGTTGACATGATTCCCTTTTCTCCTATGCAAGATGTTCACCCTACATATCCAAATCATAAGTTGAATAAAATATGTGATGGTTTTACTCCTATTCATGTTCTTGCTCCTCTTTCTCTAAACTTTGATGAAGAAATGGGTGAATAATGTTATTCATGATGGCAATACAACTCCTAATGCTTCAGATAGTGAGTATAAATATGTTGACGTGGACAAGAATTTATCAATGGATTTTTCACAAACTCTAATCCTAGCTCCTAGAATTGAACAAGGTGACTTACAACATGAGCATAGTCCTTGTTTGGATCTTGTGATAGCTCCATTTGTTGTGCTCGATGTCACTCCTTTGGCATGTTTCTCTCCTTCCCCAAATAGTGATTAGAAAGATTAGGAGGTTGATGTCGTGCTAGATTAGCAATTTTAACATTCTAGATATTCTCTTTCTCTCCTTTCTTTCTCTTTTGTGACCATTCTTCTATGTGTATCCCTGTTCTTCTATTGTTCCCTAAATGTCTACTTGGGGACGATGGAAAGCATTGAGATCTTTTCTTGGTCTCTTTCATGTTGAATCAAAAGACATCCTCTCTTCTTTTTCTTCCAAGGTAGTGTCCTTTGGGGAATGACAATTATTATATTCACATACATACATGATATACATGAGTTATCATATAGCATACTAACCTCAAGGAAAGTGAAACTACCTCATGTTTTGTGTTCATTATCCTTGGGATTATTCCTCAATTGGGGGCTAAATCCTTGCGATAATGTGCTCTCTCTCTCTTCTCTCTCTCTTGGGTGTATCCTACCTTAAAGCAATTTCTCCCAATAAGGTGTGCACGATTTCTTTAACATGGGGGCATACACTCTGCTCATAGTTTCCTTTTTGATACTTAGAGTCACTTAGTGAACTTTGTTTTGCTTTGTAATCTTTGGTATCCTTTCTTTCATGACTCATAATGAGGGGAAATTTTCTACTTCTAGTCATGGTTCTCCCCTTCTCGATCTTCCCTTTTACTTTTTCAATCAAAGTCTTAAGATCCTAAGTCCATTGGGGGATTGACACATCTTGCCTCCTTGATGTGGTAAAAGTCTATCAATCTTGTTTCCTTGTACTTTACTAATAGTATTCACGTACACTCATACTCTCGCTAAAGTGGGGGCTAAATGTAGTGTCATAAAATTGCGACCCTAGCAATTTTTGATTACATTAGGGTCCTCACGCATGTGAGATCAAATCCCCTAGCCTGATTGGAGACCGGAGATTTCTCAACCCCTAGAATCTGCTTCTCCCTTGGCCTCTGCACCACCCTATCTGCACTCTTCCCTAGAGAAAGGGGTAGGAAAGGGGCGTGGTGCCCCTATCCTTGCTCGATTTTGGGGTAGGACCTTTCCCAAGCATGCATTGTAGGTTGTGTAGTGAGCGGGAAAAATTCCCCGATGTCAGCCTGTGACAAAAATAAGTTTCATTAACCCTAATTGACATGTATTTAAGTTGCATTTTCCCTCTCATTTGGGTAAGTTGATCAAGTTGGATAAGTTCAATAAGGTGAAAATTGTCGATCGAGCATTCAAGCATTCTTTTCCAGGATTGAGCATTCTCAAGTCTGCCTTCAAGGCTAGGTGTTGCATTCAAGTCAAGGATTCAACCATTGAAGAGAAGATTTATTCCAACATTCAATTCTACACAAGCATTTCTATGAACATTCTATCTACAACCTCCCTTGAGGTGATTTACATTTCAGTCTTTCATTTACATCTACTTGCAAGTACTTTCTTTCATTACTTGGTTAATTCTAAAACTGGGGTTTGACCTAAAGGAAAACCCCAAATTCCAACCCATTTTCCTCTCTTTTCTCTATGTAAGTTGTAGGTGTGTAGCTGTACTTTCAGATTCAAGCTCCATTTGCAAAGGTAGAAAAACCCTTTTCATTTCGCGGATTTTTCGGAGGACCGTGTACATTCCTGCCATGGTCTAGGCAACTTTTCCTCAAATTCGCATGGTGACTTCATCTCGACATATTACTACCAGATCAAGGTGCACAACTTCATCCCATACTCTGATCTCAAGTTATAATATGTTCTTTGTCACTACATAAGTCAATCAATTCCTTTCTATTTCAAATAGGAAGAGGGGATTAGGTTATCATTCCCATTTCGTTCAAAATTATATCTTCTTCTTTGGAGGATTGAATCTAGTGAATTTTCCTCTCCTCTTCCAATGTAATTAGGTGAAAAGTGTTTGAAGGGAAATCCCTAGTCAAACTCTCATCTCTCCTTGGAGGGAAAGGGTAGTTTTCCTCTTGATCTCCCATTCAAACATTTTTCACCCACCAATACATTTTGGTGGCATTACACTACTAAGGATCAGATTGCAGATATTTTTACTAAAACTTCACTTGCAAATATATTTGTCTATTTGAGAGACAAGTTAGGGGTCTCTATCCCTCCTGATGAGAACTATATGCATGGAGTTGCATCAATCCGATGGATTTCAGAGCCTCATCTTCTTATTTGAGTTGATCAGTTGGTGCTGCTACTCAACTGGAGTAGTCAGTGTGTGATTCTGATGTTCGGAGTTGTGAGTTTATCCTAAGGGGGAGAGATTGTCTTTCTTAGAGGATGAGATTATTTGGTTTGGTAGAGGATCATGATTTGTATTCTATCTTTGGCATTGCTGTCAAAGGGGGAGAGATGCATGTGAAAAAATGCCTTATCTTTGGAGCTTTGTGTGCATGATCTTAGGGGGAGTTTGTTGGAGATTGCTGGTGTTGATTCATTCCTTTGCATTGATTGTTTTTCACATTCATATGTTTTCATCAATGCCAAAGGGGGATATTGTTGGATATTGCTGCTGCTAGGATATGTTGTTGTCATTGATGTCAACATACTCCTATGTTTTGGTGTTGTAGAGAGTTATTCTTGTGATCCGGTGTTTGTTGTGAGTTGATATGGTTGGTTTATCTATTTGGGATGCCGAATCAACTAGAGATACTTCATTCTTTATTGATTCCATGATGCTATGTGGTGATTTGATTGAGTTGAGGATTTCGGTATGAATATTTGTTTTCTGTGTTATGTGGTTGGCAGAGTCTAGTATTTGATCCATTGTGCTCCGGTATGATCATATCTTTGGTTGCGGATTTGGGAGAATATTTTCGATGTTGATGTGTATCTTCATTTCAGATGGTTCATGATTGGTGCTCTACAAGTCATCTTTCTAGTTTGGATTGCTACTGTTAAGTGTTCTTGAGTGTTAGTGTGTTGATCAATGACGATTTGATACACATACATATACATACATACATACACACACATATACATACATACACATACACATACACATACACATACACATACACATACACATACACATACACATACACATACACATACACATACACATACACATACACATACACATACATACACATCCAGATATAGATACACATACACATACACATACACATACACATAAATACACACATACAAACATACACATACACATACACATACACATACACATACACATACACATACACATACACATACACATACACATACACATACACATACACATACACATACACATAGAGGTGTATGTGTATGTGTATGTGTATGTGTATGTGTATGTGTATGTGTATGTGTACGTGTGAGTCTAGGTGTGGGTGTGGGTGTGGGTGTATGTGTCTATGTCTTTGTATGAGTACGAGGATTTTCTTTGCTGTGTATTGTGTTGGTTACAATTTTTTATGGTTTAATTGTTAGGGTAATGAGGAAATGAGTTTTTTTTTTGTCATCATTTAATAGTAATTTGGGCATATTTTTCTAATGGTCTCATAGTATTGGTTTTCAAAATTTGCTAGGTTTAATTTCTTTTTAACATTTTTCTAATGCTTTCATTTTAAAAATTTTCAAACAATTGAAAAACTAAAGAATAATAAAAAAATAAAATAAATATATTTATTTTTTAAACTACAAAAACAAAACAAAAAAAAAAAGGAAAAAATTGTACATACCTAGAAAAACAAGGGCTAACACTAAGCTCCTTTTCTAGTTTGGCTGAACTCCCAAGTCCCTCAGGTTGCAAATGAGGGCTGGTTGCAGAAAAATTGGTTTATATAACTGATAGTTCGATAGGACTCAGTCCGGCCGGATGGTCGGTGCCACACAGGCACAACATGGTTCAGGGGTAGTCTAGCCGGACCAAGTTCGACCGAACTCAATTATGCTAGACTACCCCCTGTTAGCCTGAAGTGTGACACAACTCCATGCTTTTTCCCATAAGTTGATAGTGGACATATTTAATTAGATATAAGAGTTGTAAAGAATTTTTAGATTAAATTAATAGATAAAATTTGTATCGTATTCTCAAAGAGATTTATTTGTGTGTTACTTATTCTAATTACTAAATTTTAAGTGAGATTGTAATGGCTCTTAACATAGTACTTTATGAATTTGAACTACATTCTTTCTATAGTGTCCTAAATTATGCCTGGTGCATTTATGAAACTTATGTATTGTGCCTGGTCCATTTAGGACAAAGTTGATGATCAAGATTTCACTACTTTGAAATCATGGGCTCAAAAGAAAAATTATCCCCAATTGTCCTAAGAGTTCATATGGGACTATCTTGGTATGGATGAAGCGCATTGTGCAGACGTCTGCACACCGCACTAACATCCTGATAGATTCCCGAATTCAAAATTTCATATCCCGCACCAAGCTTTCTTGGGGGTGTGTCGCTTTTCTTGATCATGTTTGTAACATCTATTTCCACCCATTCTTTGCATTTAAATATCATTCTCTTTCTCATTGCAAGCTCTAGACACTCTTGGAAAGAAACCTCTCAAAAGAATTACTCTCTCATTTTTTGCTCTCTTGTTTTGGTTCTCATTGTGATCACCTGACTACTATCTTGTAGAAACAACACTATCTTGAGCTTTGTCACACTTCCATCTCAAGAGAGAAGTTTGGTTGGAACGCTTTGTCTTCTCTCTTCTCTCTTATCTTTTATCTCTAGCATTGCATGCCTTTGCATTGCTATATCTATGAATGTATCTATTATCTAGGTGCATTTAATCTATCATTTATCATTTATCTTGTATCTATTGCAATAGGGGTTTTCATCCATTAAGCGAGGCTTGTTTCTATTGCATTTATTATTATCATTGCATCAAATTATGTAGTAGGGGTTTTCCACCATTAAGTGGGGTTAGTTTCTATATAGTTATCTTTTTATCCTATCTATCGATTTTGCTATCCATGGAAGTGGAAACACCTAAGTGGGGATTTGATTGAGGCAAAGCCCTATATAGCCCCAACATTTTCCCCCATCTCTGTGTGCACATGTGACATACAGGTTCTGTGTGGCTAAGGATAAATTTTGGAATATTTCTAGTGTATTTTTTGATCTTTGTCCATACAAAAAATAACATAGTGAACAAATGTCCTCGTGACGCGCTAGTGTCTAGGACCCAAGATCGAATAGGTTGTCTGGTATGAGTTACTTTTTGTTTGTGAATTACCATAGTAACTAGAGCTCCTTTGCTTTGTTGTATGTTTCAATAATCTATAGTTTAAATAGTTCAATTTTATGGTTATTTTATCATTATATTTTACATCCGCTAGCTCACCATTAGTGCCAGTTTAAATGACGTAGTGGTGGTTAGTTTGTTCTCTGAGATTCATCATCTTAGAGGTAAGAAATTATCTCCTCTACATTTTGGTGAACCTGATTTGAATGCCTCATGTTGGATCTCTTTCTTTTGTGATGTAGCCAGTTTAAAGCATAACAATTGTTGTTCACCAAATCTGGTTAACCCAAAATCGCCTACAATCCTTCTATGAAATGGCCAATTTCAATCTATGGAACACATCGGGACTTGGACAACATAACATAAGACCCTAATTGACCCTCTTGCACTTCAGGTTCTGCTAGACCTAGGGGGGGACACCCTTTTGATGCATTAAATACAACCAGTTACAAACATATGGTAGCATCAAACAATAAGCAAATAGATCATTCCACAAACCCAACCAATTAGAAACACACTACAGATTGGCTAAATCTGTATAAACAATAGATGAAATAGGGCTTGGAATGAATAGAAAACAACCCCTAAACACAAAGGGAAATAGATTTTCTTTAAATTTGTATGAATCTGAAAGTATCCCCAAATCCTTCAAAGACCAGTGCCTTGTTCATTGGGCATGGAGTCACACACAAAACTGCAAATGCAAATCTTAGCTGCAAACTTGTCTTCTTTATAGAATAATCCTGCATCAATACCTTATACCAATGCATTACTTGATTCATTCACAAAATTATCAGATCTAGGATACATATTCCATTATTTATGACTGATTAGAGAATTTAAAAGCTTCATTGAAGGATACCTACAAAAAATCATAACAATCTCCTAGAGATGACAAATTCTAGCCTCCTTGAGGACTTAATTTGTAATAATGAAATACAGGCCTAGAGATAATCTTTTGTGAAATTTACTCATGCCTAACATAAGTAAAACTTGCAACTAGAAAACAATCTGCCATACTGCAATGTAACCTCTATACCTTGAAGAGATCAATAGAATTTTACAAACTTGGGTCAAGAAATTTAGAACTGGGAACTATGAAATCTGTAGCATTTCTCCAAAAATTATGGAACCCTTACAATTGAGAAGAAATGGGAATATGAAGGAGGGTGGAAAAGACCAGAATGCACCAGAGATCGCCATGTGTCCCTTTTTACCTAATTGCCAAAATATCTCCTTTTCTTCTCGTGGAAACTGCTCTCAAAATATCTCATGTTTGTTGAAACTAACTACATGACTAGATTCCTCATCCTGAGAGCTTTTTGATGATATATAATACTTACCATTTCGGGTAAAAAATACCCTCTGAGCGAATTAATCTTGAATAGCAGGCCATCATTTAAATTTTCCAATTTTACTCTATAGTTGAACCTATATTTTTAACTTTAATTTTTTGCCTGATTTTTCATCTGACGCCCTACCACGTGGCAGCTTGTGATTCACTCGCAGGAAGTTTTAATGGCTTTCTTGCTGCCGATGCATTTGCTGGAGATTTAAAATTGCTCAAACTACCACACACCACACAAGGACTTTACGTTTACACCTGCCAATGTTTTTGTTGAAAGTTTAAAATGCCCACTCGAGCTCATACGTGGAGGAT
The DNA here is from genome assembly GCF_030272615.1 of Cryptomeria japonica. NCBI lineage: Eukaryota > Viridiplantae > Streptophyta > Pinopsida > Cupressales > Cupressaceae > Cryptomeria > Cryptomeria japonica. Next base: position 579,099,890 of record NC_081406.1, read on the forward strand.
ACCAGCAATGTACCTGCCCATTCTACATTTTTTGAAAACTTTCCATGCCTCCTCAACCACGTAGGGAGGAGAGGATTTGGCTTCATCTGCTAATTTGCATTTACCTGAGGTTTCAATGGCGTTTACCTGTACCACAACTCACACCACGCGAGGGAGGTTCAAGGCTATACACCTGCCAATGTTTTTGTTGAAAGTTACTAAAGCCTTTTCAACACCATTCTCCAGCCATTGCATTTGCATTGGTTTGAAAGTTTCTATGGTATTCCTAGCCAATTGCCACACCATACGCACAATAGGGAGGATGCTGACAATACGCCTGCCAAATGCAATTTGCTTTAAAATTGATAACACCTTCTCCATAACGCAGGGGGGTTTTACATTCGAGACCTACTATTTTGCCTTTGGTCTGGAGTTACTGTGGCATTGAATTTCCAACAGGGGATTAGGCATTACACCAGACAATGCATTTGTTTTATGTTTTTAACTCCTCTCAAACTCAATACCACGCATGAAGGAGGAACTGGCTTTATGCTTGCCAATTTGCATTTGAATGAAAACTTCAATAACCACGTGAGGGAGGAGAGAGGATGAATCTGCTAAATTGCATTTGATTGGTTTAATTTTAACTTTCAGCAGTCTTAGTCACACACTACTGCTTGCAGGAGGACATTCATTCATGCAGGAGAGAGGTATGGGTATCTTAACATGCCTATTGCATTTGCTGGACTTTCTCTACCTTTTCAAAAGCCAATTCTAACTCATGGCAGGGAGATGCTGACAAAAGTTGTGGAATTGGATTTATGCCTGACAAACATGCATTCTACTAAAGTTTTCATGTCTCTTTTCATTTTTTTTTAATGGATGGCAAGGGAGGACTTAGCAAAGGTTGGGGAAATAAGCTTTACACCTGCCAATGCATTTACTTTGAAGGTTTGAGCCATTTTAACATTTTCCAACCATTTGCTTGGGAGAATACTACCAAAATTTGAAAACTTTGGTTTTACCCTCTTTCAGCTATCAAATAGCTAGGCATCTACTTCAATGTACCATTAATGTCCATATTACTCTTATAACATTCTCTAGATCCTTCTATATCTCTTAAATCATAAAACACATGATTTAAAATAACAATTAAAACTTTGCTTGAAAAGATGCATGAAGCTACAAGTCAGGTCGGGCCCCAAAGTGGGTCCGGCTAAATTTTTTTTCATTTTCATGCAACTGACCATTAAAAACACCTCAAGAACCTTGAACATGCCTCTGGAATCGATCGACACCATTTTCTGATCATTAAATGGAGTTTTGCAACTTTCAGGTGCTTGCGCCACATTTTTGCATTTAATTCCAAAGATGTATTTTTCAAACTGGTCAAAACACCTTTCTGGACTTCGCAAACTGATAGGCATGTACTCTGATATACAAACATGAACTTTGCTAAGCAGTTTCTCAAGAAGGATCCTGAGTGAAGAAATATTAATGGTCAAAGATGACCAACTGGCTTTGTTAGCACTGTGAACCTGATAAAACCAATGCACAGGGAACTCATGATGCCTTTCTTAAAAATATCAGACGATCTCCGTAGACCCCCAAACCTAAGGCATAGATACCTTGAAGTTCAGATCAAAACTTAGAATGCTTAGTTTGACCAGGAAGCTGATATGGTACAAATAGTGCGCTCATGAAAATAGACACTAACTGATGTAGCAATGAAAATACGGAACACTGAATAAGGTGGCTCAAGAAACCCTTTTGAAAACTGATCAAACGGATTGGCAGGAGCTTGAAATTTGAAACATAGCTTATCTTTTATACCAGAAACAACCCAAAAAACACATTCTGGCATGACAGTCACCGGGGCAAATTTTACACGTGCAAAGTGAGGCTCTGACTAGCTATCGAAACAGGGACTTGTGCAAACCATAAACTGCAAACGGATTGAGCTTGCCAAACTGAGAAAATGGATTGATAGGGACTTGAAATTTTGTATGGAAGCACACTTAAATGCATACAATTCAATGCACTTTGAATTTCACCATGAAAATCAACCAGTCAGAAGTTATAGGTGCTCAAAGTAGGCTACTTAATAAAATCTGCATTTGTACTTAACATGGACTTTCAGCTCACCCCTTGAAAAGGGTACCTGATAAATTGATCCAAACTAAATTTTGAGAGTTGCAAAACACTTCATAGGCCAAATGAAAGGTGTACAACAAGTTTCAAAGCTTTACCTCTTGATGATCAATTGGCTCCATTTTACATGCCCTCAAAGTAGGCCTATTAGGTTGATTCATTAGGTGGTCATTTGAAAGTGCAGATGCAAAATTTTGAAATGGGCCTCAAAACTTGACTCAAATTTAATGAGTCCCAACAACAATAACCATTAATGAAAATACAATCAAAACAAGACAGTCGATCTTATTTCTTCTCTATCTCCTCATTCCAATTTGTTTCTGCAACTAAAAAACTTACAATATGTAGCTAATTCGAAATTACCCTTTTTGGTAGTTTTTGACAACTTTTAGAATTTGCCATTTTTGGTAATTTCCAAACTTATTAAAAAAAAACAGAAACTTCTAAATTTCTAAAAATCTCAACTACGACACAAATTGCCATCTTTCTAAACTAAAAGCAATTACATAATCTAAGATATCTAAAAAAACAACTTTCTAAAATTTGGAAAAAAATAGTAAATCTGATTTTTGAAGCCCAAGATGAAAGAATCTGGCCTTGAAAAATTGATCGAAGTGGGGTCCAACTAGTTCAATTGGCAATCCAAAAAATGCCTCATGATGCATCTCCCTATCAAATTTTATCTTCATCGGGTAAACGGGCCAAAAGTTATGACCCTGTGAAGCCCCTGCATCATTTTAGAATTTGATGCGTTTGATAAGGCATTATCTAAGGATGACTTCGATATGCTAGATGAGATCTTAGAAAACTTGTTGGAAGCATCTCCTTCTATTAACGAAGATGTAAAAGAGGGTTCATCTTCAAACTCCTCTTCTTTGAAAGATGAAAAGTCTATGAATGTCATTGTTGTCTCTGCAGCTCCACAAAAGCCTAAGAGACCATGCATTTATATGAATGCAACTAGTCCTTTTCCTAGGAAAGTAAAAACTATTGGTGGTAAACAGTTCGAGGAAGATGCTCCTGATTTGTATACCAAGTTTATACAATCTAGACAACCATCATACAATACCATTGCTCATACATATAATACAAGAAGAAATACATAACATCTTGATCAACCACAACCTTCTTCACCACCTTCTCAACCGAGTCTTCCCTCAAGAACCTCCACCAATGGTCAAGCATCCTAGTGACTATCATCTTATCAAACAACTTAAAGTTACTCTCCCTAAGATCTCACTATGTGATTTTATTAAGACCGCTTTAGTGTATCAAGGTATGCTATAGGAAGATTTGTAAAATATTTTATTATCCCCGTCTGCAAGGTTGATAGATGTAAATGCATTGATGGATCATATTCATGTAGATACATCAAATATTACATTCTATCCCCATGAATTCCTGCCTCTGGAGGTGAGGAACTTGGCTGATCCATTAATGATAATTGTTCACGTTAATGGTGTTGGCATTAGATGAACCCCTATCGATATAGGTTCTGCACTTAACGTGTGTAGTTTGGATCTATTGCCGAAGATCAAGGTTGATCCAAACACCCTAGAAAAATCTTCTTTGTTTATTTGAGGTTTCAGTAATAGTGGAAAGTCTGCTTTGGGAACGATTATCTTGTCTTTGAAGGTTGGATTGGTTACCATTCCAACTCTTGTAAATGTGATGACGAGCCCTAAATCTTTAAAATATTCTCTTGCATAGATCATGGCTTCATGATTTGGGAGCTAGTTTTTCCACACTTCATGGCTAGGTGAAGTTTGTGGAAAATAACCAAGTGGTTACAATCAAAGCTAATCCTCATGGTATGCATCTATACCAAATAGTGGTAGTAGGTCAGGCTTCAGTTATACATTCTTTCCAAAATTATGTTACAACATTAACTTCCACAATAAGGACTTCCACTTCTATCATATCCCCCAAAAAGGAAAGTCAAAAGAATGAAGAAGTCTTGAAAGAGGAATCATGTAAGAAACATGACTCTTTGAATAAAGATCCTCCTAAGACAAACCTCTCAAAGACACACAATTTTGAGTCTGCCTCTATAAAACCACCTTCTTTTGAATTCATTTCTCTATCTAAAGTGAATGTGTGTTCTAGTGATGATTGGGGTTCCTTGGATTTCACTGATTCTCATGTTGGTGAATACAAAGTTGACCATGTCCACTTAAGTTTTCCTAAAATCTCATTCACCTCAACTACAAAAGATGATTATGCATCCATAAAGCCAGGTGATACTTATCATGTTGATAATCTCTTCTATACCAAACCTTTGACTTTTAAAGAGTTACACGGTATTTATGGTCCAGGATATAATCTTGTATCAAAGCTTGGTTATGATGGTAAAGATTGCAGACCTAATGAACAAGGTATCCAAATTCCTTTGAAACCTTAACCTCATCATCATAACATTAGACTAGGATATCGACCTACATCTCGCAAGGCTATTGACCTACATCTCGCAAGGCTAAATCATGGTTAACTGTCAACATGGTTTCTGCCGAACCTCTTCCTCTTAAGCTTGTACATCCTAAATAAATTGATATTGTAGCACCATTTAATGAAGTTCATTTGGACCTTTTTCCTTTAGAAGAGGCTTTAAAATAATTCTTATATGTTTTTGTTGAGTTACCTCCTTACCATCATAAATGTCAATTCTCATATTGCTTGAATTCTCAAGCATATTTTGGGGAGTCCATCATGAGTGAAGAAGATTATAAAGGTATGTATATTTGCATAATCACATGTGCCAGTTTTCCATAGTGAGTAGAGTTGTGAAAGTGTTCTTTGTCTTCTGTATGTAAAAAATGAAATGGTTTGAAAGCATCCAATATTTTCGTGGGCCAATGAACCACAATTCTGTTGTTTTATTTGTTGAAAGGTTGTGTGATACGGTCGAATATGTTAAGAGTTAAAAAATATAGTGGGCTGCTTTCTTTCTTTAACTTTTCAAGTGTTCCATTTCTGTCGTTAGCCAATTATGTATATGTTGTAGAACACAAGATGCCACTAAGAGGGGGGGTGAATCAATGGTTTCTAATCTTAAACCTTTTAGTCCTAAGTGTGAGTATCGGTTAACATTTTAAAGACCATGTAAACACACCAGTGAGATAAGGGAAGAGATCAAATGCAAGCACACACAAAGGTACATCACATAACACCAGATATATGAGGAAAACCCATCATGGGAAAAGCCTCAGGGAGAAATACTGCTAGAGTCTACTGCTTCAATCCAGCCTCACTATAAAAAGCTAAATATAAATTTTAGTGCACCAAACCAAGGAGCACCAACCCCTTCTGATTTAGGGAACCAACCCAAGGAGCACCAACCCTTGTTGATTTAGGGCACCAACCCAAGGAGCACCAACCCCTGTACCAAGCGCCAAATCAACGATCACAATGATTACAAACAATACAATAGTTGTAACCTAGTTACAAATGAAATTTGTAACCTCTGTATACACTTCACCCTATTGGTTCAACTCTTCTCTGTCTCTCTTCTTCTCATTGTTGTCCTGCCTTGCCGGTTAGATCCACCACAGTCTGATTCACTGCTTATGCTTTACTGGTGAACCTCTTTCTCTCACTTTGCCTCTGAACTCTGTCCCTAATTGGTATAGTCTCTATTAATATAATAGACAATTATGCTCTATAGCTGCTTTACCCTCTACTGCCTCCTACTGGTTAAAACACCACTGATACACTTCTCTGATAACTCTGTGACAACTCACGGTGATTCTGTCTCTTACCGATTAAGCTCCTCTTAATAGTTAAAACCTTCTGGTTCGCTTAAGCACTCAGTCACTTCAATGTTCTTTGATGAACTCTCTAACTGATTAGCTCTCTGCTGCACTCTCACACTCCGATCTTCAATATCTAACACCACAACATCTAGCAACATCGATCAACTAAGGTCTTTGGTCAACATATTTATATTTGATCATTCCCGCCAAGATGGACATTCAAACTTGGTGTGCTAGGGTTTCTTCATAGACCATGAGGTGTACCAAATCCAATCAGATCTTGTTCCTAGGATTGACCACTTGCAACAGATCACACAACTCAGCCATTTGTCTTCCTTCCAGTACAAGTTTTCTATACTTAGCAACTTGCAAACTGATCACCAACCTTGCATCTATCAATCACATTAAATAATATCTCTATTTCCTACTCTAAATCAGATCTGCAAAATGACGTTCTTCATTGATCATTGCATCACAAATCTGTGCCTTTCAGCCTGCATCGAGCCACAAACCTCTGCTATCAACTCATGAATTTTGTCGACACCATTAAACATGGACTTAGTTGACAACTACTTCACCAACGTACCCTTCATCTACCACTACACGTTTGCCACTTGGAGACCATGTGTCAACTCTATTGGCATCCACCTTAGCTACCTGTGTCAGTTTAGGATGAGTCACTGACCAACAACACTATCGATATTTGTGTTATACTACCGGTTCATCTTGCCTTACCGGTTACATTAACTGGTTAACCTTCATGCCATGCAATTCACCATTCTGTCTGTTAGGTCATGATGAACTAGATTTCTCCTGACCGATTCAGAGTTCATCACTTCACTATGCACATCTCCATTTGAAGAGGGTCCTTCACTTTGTCTCTTTGTCAGCTTACCGGTTGCCTTAACTACTTGCATGCTGGACCGATATTAATTCTTCTTCACAGAGCACATACCAGTCAATTATAAATGCGCTCTCTAGTTCACTAAACTAGATGTGGTTTCAATCATAGACACCTACCAACGTTAGGAACATATATCTTGAACCGCAACATCTAAATCCTCTCCAATAGTTTGTACCAATTGCTTAAACATGGCTCCGTTCCTGTTTACCGGTTGACAACACATCTTCCTGCATACCAGTAACATTCTTGATGACTCCATGCCATCAAAATTCATCTATCGCCAACTGTGGTGACACCACTCTCCATCTGCATCCTAGTATAACTCCATGTTAGCAATGCCAACCTTTCCTCTTCTTCATTAGTCCAGACATCATCTCAACTGGTTTGTTAAAGTGACAAACTCATCACAACTTACTCTTCCTCTTCTGTCCTAGTATCTCACCATGCCTTCTCTTGTTGATCCGGTGCATATCTCTCTTTTCACACACCTGAGACATCTTTAAGTTTCACTTTGGTCATCCAGTATGAGCCTTCAATCACTTGCCATTAACTTCTCTATCTTATCCCAAAAGGTTATGTTGTATTCCATGCATGTTGTGAGATAAGCAAAGCATTACCACCAACGGATAGGAGTAGATGGATAGTTGCACTCAAACTTCCGAACACCCGGTGGGTGTGGAAACTTGTAACCTGCTGACCAATAATTGGTGGGAACTGGTTATCATTACATTGTGCTATCTGCTTCTAGTATTTCACCAATATGACTTCCCTATTTGAGAACACACAACTTCAACCAGAAATATAACCCAGTTGAGCACACTCTCTATCAGTCTTCTCTTCATCCTGTGACAATATCTTTATCTGGTGGGAGTCCTGCTATATGACATCAAATGACATATCGGTTGCTTGCACATGCTTCAATACTTCAACCTTGCTATCTTACTGGTCACATGTTTACTGGTTGGCAACAACACACTGCCAACCCATCACTCACTAGTTGACATTGCCATAATGCCAATTGTCTCCAATGCCAACTCACCGGTTAATACTCCATACCGATCTCCAAACTTACTCACCTGTTAACTCCAACTTTTAACATACCGGTTGACATCCCATACTTACCAGTGACATGCTATACTGGTAACATGTTATACTGATTGATATCAATGACAACAATACCAGTTGACATACATGACAACACAATTCCAACAATCTCCCCCTTTGACATTGATGTCAACACATGTGGTATCTGATATACTAATGGAACTCTCTCCCCCTTTGACAACAATGGCAAAGGGATTTGACAAAATTTTCTACCGGTCGCTTCTCCCCCTTTGACAATTATACTCTGCATCCTCTCATCCATCAACACTTGAGATAGAGGGCTTAGATGCCAACTGATACCAATCTAATACCAATTGCAAATTCTCCCCTTGTGTAGGTAACTCTCCTCTTTGTCAACTCTCCCCTTTTGACATACAGGTTGAGAACTTCTTCTCCCTTGTTGTAGGACCATACATCTCAGGTCTTCTTTGTCTATCAGGTTCTAGACTGAGGCTCCAACATGCACCTTGTATCGGTAGAGATGAGCATACATGATCTACATATGGTCCTCCTCTTCCATGATATCCATCACAACTTGTGACATGATCTTACATGACCATAATGCCAAACCACAACACAATCATGTCAACTATCAAACTGGTTAAATAAAAATATTGCATTCAAATAAGGTCGGCTACTAGACCAACACATTGTCATTTAGGACTTCTCCAATATCACCCGAGACATAATTACCTCAATCCAAGCCACATGAGTAATTGCAATGATCCAAGAACACATTGACTCACATAATCTACAATACTGGTTAATATCCATACCAATATCATACTATACATACCAGTTTACCATACAGGTCTAATATCTCTACCATAACACTTTGTCCATCAACCTCCATCTTCTTATGTAGGGTGCCTCTGATCCCAATTTCAACTTGAACCATCCATTGACACATGCAACAGTAATCCATATCACATATGTAGATGTGTAGCTATGACAGTAACTACACACAGTCATTTCATCTTCTTCCTTGTACCGGTAGGAGCCTGTTCTTACATATGTCTCTTTCAAAATTTGGGGTGAATGATATGATCAATATGTAACTCCCCCCGAGTCCTGCATCTCCTTTAAGCCTTAGGAGAAATCACTTGTGCATTGGATGCATAGTGCCGGTCCATGGTTCTACTCTCTTACTTCTTCCTCCATACCTGATTGATCTCCCTTTTCTCATTTGCAGTCTTTGGAGCAATGATAATTTGCCTTTGCTGATTGGTCCTTGCTCTACAAAATTTTGCAGCATGTCAAGAAGAATTCCTATAGAAACATACCATGTTCATGCCAGACAGATGATTGGAGGACCTTCTATCTAACCAGTTTGATCTTCTTGTCTTGATTATGCTATTGTAGCCAGCTATCGGTTCCAATAGACTTCTTGATCTTGCAGGATTATTTCTCCATTTGTTCCATGTAGGTCTTTGTCTCCTATTCATTCTATCATCTCTTCCATGCTGAGCATAGTTTCCATATCTTGCAACTTTGTTGGAAGAGAAGGTGGAAGGGCTGCCATATGTCTGAAATTTCTTCTTCCTGCATTCATGACTTCTATGACCAAATCCATTGTAGTTATAACATACATAATTTACATTTCTTGGAATAGCTGAATAATTCTTGTTAGCATAACCGGGAGAGGGAATATTCACATTTCTACATTTTGAAGTCTTATGCCCATATGCATTACATATTTGACAAACTAAATTGCTAGTCCTAGGAGAAGCACTTTGTCTACTCCTAGACGTCTTTTTACATTCATCTGCCCTATGACCATAATCTTTGAATGAAAATAATTAATTGGAGAAAGAAGGCTTACAACTTACAAATTTATTTTGCCAAACATGAGGTGATCTTACTGATTTGGCTTCTTCATTTATACTTTTGCAGGGACTTGTCTTGAGCTGTCTAGTCACTACAGTCCTTTCATCTAATCCTTTCTTTTTCCAAGCTTGCTTTGTCTTGTGGGCAACAAAATTTCTTTGTCTTCTATAGGTAGAAGGTCTCCAAGACTATTTTCTCATTTTCTTGTTTCTGAAGAAGCCATCTTCTATCACAATTTCTTTCCCTTTTGGATCAACATTTTTCCTTCTTGCAACACCGGTATTCATCCTCATGTCTTCACTAGCTGTAGTTAGGTCTATCTTCCTTCTTGGAGCATTTATGATAGTGAAGGTCTATCTTTTGTTATTTTCACCCATGGAGAAAAACTGAATGTCCTTGTGGGAGACATCCTTGCTTGTCGAGAATTCATCGACAACATATCCTAATCCTCTGGTATCCTTGGAGTGTTTTTGTTTGTTCAACATTTTATCCAAGGCATTAGTGTTGCCTTCATACTAGATCCTCACCTTGAGCTCATCATGGCACTTCTCAAGGTCTTTCTAGAGATTCTTCACTTCTCCTATTAGCTTCTAACATTATTTATCCTTTTTCTCCACTTCTAGATCCAACTCCTCACATCTATTCTTCTTGGCATCAAAGACTAATTTCAATTCATCAGTCATTCCTTTGGATTCTTCAAGCTGAGTTGTCAATATGCAAATATTTCTTTTTGACTCTTCAAGGCGGGTTCTCAACTGACTGCATTCTTCATGAACTAATTTTTTGTAATTATTAAACTCATTTCTAATATTTTTCAGCTCTTCTAGGCCACTTACCAGTTCTCCTTCAAGATTAACTTCAGCTTCATCTTCTTCTTCATCATTGCCAAAAAAATCTTGTCAATGGGATTGATTTGAGTTATCACCTTTTGGTGTGTGCATCTCACCTTCTATCTCTTGAGCCAAGAAGAGATGGGTTTCTTCTTCATCATTGCCGCAACAACTGACTGGTCTATCTTTATCATCTACACATGAGTTTGTTCTATTTTCCTTCTTGCTTTGAAAAACCGGTTCAATGGTGCTATGTTCATTTCCATATAGTTTCTTCATCCTATCCCACAAGCTCTTTGCTGACTTGCACTTATCCACCTTGGAAGAAATATCATCAAAGAGCCCACTAAGTATGGCCTTCATTGCTTCAGCATTGCACTTATATCTTCTTTCTTCTTTAGGATCTGTAGGAGGACATGCAGGGACAGAGTATCCATTCACAACCAACATCCAAACATCATAGCCTAATGAGGACATGTAGACTTACATTCTAAAACTCCAAATTTAATAGTTTAAACCATTAAATAATGGTGTAGGGATTGACTCAAATATAACCATTATGTTCAGACTCACTAGAATCTACTCAAGCTAGAGAAAGCTTATCTAACTGGGAACCTAGGCTTTGATACCAATTGTAGAACACAAGATGCCACTAAGAGGGGGGGTGAATCGGTGGTTTCCAATCTTAAACCTTTTAGTCCTATGTGTGAGTACTAGTTAACATTTTAAAGACCAAGTAAACACATTGGTGAGATAAGAAAAGAGATCATATACAAGCACACACAAAGGTACATCACATAACACTAGATATACGAGGAAAACCCAACATGGAAAAAACCTCAGTGAGAAATGCTACTCGAGTCTACTGCTCCAATCTAGCCTCATAATAAACAACTGAATAGAAAGTTTAGGTCACCAACCCAAGGAGAACCAACCCAAGGAGCACCAACCCCTGTTGATTTAGGGCACCAAACTAAGGAGCACCAACCCCTACACTAAGCACCAACTTAGTGATCACAATGATTATAAACAATACAATAGTTATAACTCGGTTACAAATGATTTCTGTAACCTCTGTATACACTTCACCTTGTCGGTTCAACTCTTCTCCATCTCTCTACGTCTTGTCGCTATTTTGCCTTACCGTTTAGATCCACCACAATTTGATTCACTATTTCTTCTTTATCGTTGAATCTCTTTCTCTCACTTTTCCTCTGACCTCTTTCCCTAATGGGTACAGTCTCTGTTAGTATAATAGATAGTTGTGCTTTGTAGCTGCTTTACACTCTGCTGCCTCCTAGTAGTTCAAACACTACGGGTAGACTTCTTTGATAACTCTGTGATAGCTCATGGCGACTGTCTCTTATCAGTTAAGGTCCTCTTATTGGTTAAACCCTTCTTCTGGTTCTCTCAAGCACTTAGTCGCTTCAATATTCTTTGATGAACTCTTTGACTGATTAACTCTCTATTGCACTCTCACACTCTGATCTTCAATATCCAACACCAAAACATCTGGTAGCATCGATCAACTAAGGTCTTTGGTTGAGATATTTATATTTGAGCATTCTTGCCAAGATAGACATTCAAACTTGGCATGCTAGGGTTTCTTCATTGACCTTGAGGCATACCAAATCCAAATAGATCTTGTTCTTGGGATTGATCGCCTGCGATAGATCATTCAACTCCGCCATTTGTCTTCCTTCCAGTACATGTTTGCTATACTTATCAACCTACAAACTGATCACCAACCTTGGATGTATCAATCACATTAAATGATCTTGTTATTTCCTACTCCAAATTAGATCTACAACATGATGTCATTCATCGATCATTGCATCACATATCTGTGTCTTTCAATATGCATCGATCCACAAACCTCTGCTATCAACCCATGAATTTTTCCGACTACATTAAACATGGACTTAGTTGACAACTACTTCACCGACGTACTCTTCATCTACCACTGCACGTTTGCCACCTAGAGATCACGTATCAACTCTATTGGCATCCACCTTAGTTGTTTGTGTTAGTTTAGGATGAGTCACCGACCAACAACACTCTACCGGTATTCGCCTTATACTATCATTTCATCTTGCCTTATAGGTTACATTAACCAATTAACCTTGATTCCATGCACTTCCCCATTCTATTGGTTAGGTCATGATGACCTAGACTTCTCTTGATTTAGAGTTCATCGTTTCACTATGTACATATCTATTTGAAGAGATTTCTTCACTTTGTCTCTCCGTCAGCTTACTGGTTGCCTTACCTACTTGCATGTTGGACCAATATTCATTCTTCTTCACATAGCACATATTAGTCAGTTATAAATGTGCTCTTAGACTCACCAGACTTGATGCAGTTTCAATCACAGACACATGCCAAAGTTATGAACATATATCTTGAACCGCAAAATATGAATCCTCTCCAATCATCCGTACCAGTTGCTTGAACACAACTTTGTTCTTGTTTACCGATTGACAACACATATGCTTACATATAGATAACATCCTTGATGACTCCATACCATCAAACTTCATCTATCGCCAACTGTGGTGACACTAGTCTCCATCTGCATTTTGGTATAACTCCATGTCAACAATGTTAACCTTTATTTCTTCTTCATTAGCCCATACATCATCTCAACTGGTTTGTCAAAGTGACAAACTCATCACAACTTACTCTTCCTCTTCTGTCCCAGTATCTCATCATGACTTCTTTTATTGATCTAGTGCATATCTATCTTTTCACACACCTACGACATCTTTATGTTATACTTTGGTCATCCAATATGAGCCTTCAATCACCTGCCTTTAACTTCTTTGTCTTATCCCAGAAGGTTATGATGTATTCCATGCATGTGGTGAGATAAACAAAGCATTGCCACCAATCGGTAGGAGTAGATGAACAGTTGCACTCAACCTTTTAAACACCTGGTTGGTGTGGATCCTTGTAACCTGCTAGCCATTAACTGGTGGGAATTGGTTGTCATTACATTGTGCTCTTTGTTTCTGGTATTGCACCAATATGACTTCCCTGTTTGAGCAGACACAACTTCAACTAGACATATAACCTGGTTGAGCATACTCTTTGTCAGTATTCTCTTCATCCTGTGACAACATCTATATCCGGTGGGAGTCCTACTGTATGACATCAAACTACATATTGGTAGCCTGTACAGGCTTCATTACTTCAACCTTTCTTTCTTACTAGTCACATGCTTACCGGTTGGCAACAACACACTGCCAACACATCACTCACTGGTTGACATTGCCATAAAGCCAACTGTCTCCAATGCCAACTCACTGGTTAATACTCCATACCAGTCTCCAAACTTACTCATCGGTTAATTATCTAATTTCATGTCATTTCCCCAAATTTGAATTTCTTTTAATTTTAATTAATTTCATTTCTTCCAAATTCATATTTCATCAAAGTTGAATTTCAGTTAATTTCATGTGCATTTCAGCGTTCAAAAGTCCAAATTCAAATCCAAATTGAAAATGAAAATCAAATTCAATTTCAAAATCCTATAGCATATGCTAAAATTAGAACTGATTGATCAAACCAGTTATCTAATTAGTTAACTCAGTTAACTCATCAATCACCCTTTTTAACTCTCAATCACCTTTTCTGACTGATCAATTAATCCACTTATCTCTCCAATCAATTTTGTCATATGATTCATCAACTCAGTCAACTAGGTAGTCTATTCAGTCTACTAGTTAATCAATTCAGTTGACTCCTCAATCAATTATGTTAACATATCAATGTAATGAGTTAATAGATCAATCAATTTCAGTTATCTATCAATCAACACTTGAGTTCAAATTCTCACCTCCTTTGTGTTGAAAATCTATAGATTCAACCTATTTTCTCAATTCAAGCTAGAATCATAGAAAAGAGAATCATAGTCTTCAAAGTTATTGTCCATCTTATGAAGAAAATCAGTGCAATACCCGAGAGCCACCTACAAGCACAATTCAGAGAAACACAATGGAAGCAAAGATGTAGGATGAGGGAGTCTTTATTTGAATTCATTTCTTATTTTGTATTGATTTTCATTGATTATGTTTGATGTTTGTTAATTAGTTGAGAATTGGTGATTTGTTCTTATTTGCTAATTAACTTAATGCACATGACATTCAGGCATGAGAAAAATTGGTGAACCTGACGTGAAACATATCTAACCTTCATTTGTTGTTTTGGTTGATTTTGCAGATCCATATGTGCCCAGAAAATAAGAATCTGTAATTGACTAGACAAAAATTCACAATTGCAAATATTTATCTGCACTTTCCATTAAAATTCATTGCAATTGACAGTAAAATCCACCACAATTGCTAAAATGCTCCGCAATTGCTCAAAAAAGGGGAAAATTCAATTTTTTATTTGTCATTTTTTAATTAGTTGATCTTGTGCACCTAACCCATAAAAATCTTTCAATTTTGGAAATTTTTATTTTTTGCATAAAATGTGTCTAATCAAATGGCATGAAATGTAACCTTCAAAATCTTAGGTGCAAGGAGGGAAATATAGCATAGGAGTTAACAAAGAGCATACCAAAGACTCCTAAAAGCAGAAAGAGAGCTTCACGAAATTGAAGAAAAAGAAGCAATCGCCCAATATCATAAAGGATCCACCAATTCATGGCCAAATACAAATTTTATGACGATATTGATGTGATGACTCATGTGATTTGGGATAACATCATTGCAGAATAAAATCTCTATCTTCTATCTTTTGTTGCTGTCTATTTTTTTTTCTTTTTTTCTTTTGCATTTAACTAATGAGCAATTGAATTGATATTGCTACACAATTGCTCAGACATCAATTCAAAATTGCTATCATAGTAATTCACAATTGATAGCATATTAGTTCACAATTAATCAGATATTAGTTCACAATTGCTCAGTAGTTAGTTCTTAACTATTAGTTTAGGTTTTTTGCATTCTGTCTTTATTTAGTTTTGGTTTTTATTAGGATTTCTCTTTGTTTGTGAAAAGACAAAGCTCTATAAGTGATAAAATTAGGCTGGATAGCCCACCATATGTCTACTATCATTATTTTCTCTGCAGGGTTAGAGTAGAAAATTTATTTTGGTGTTGTTAAAAAGAACAATACAACTTTCATCATTGTTATGATGGTTAAAATGAACCCCATGCCTTTTTGGAGCAACATCTCCAATAGTTTAGAAAACATTGCAATGAAGGTTTAAAAGGAATCATTGTTCTTCATGTCTTCAAGGTGACAGGTATATGCTCTCCCCTTTTTTGGGTGATCAAAAAGCCATACCCACCTTTTTCATGCTTTATTTTATTTTTTACATTAGGATAACACCTTTAGAAGGCCTCCCTCTAAAGTAGCCCATAAGGCCAAGTGAGAGGGAACGACCTAAGTGGCAAAGACTAAAGCCAAGTAATCCAAGACACTCTAAATAAATACGTATGTGATGAAAATCATATGCGACAAGTATTACACTCTGTCACAATGATGTTATGCCTCCCTCAGTGCCTATATAGTACGTTAAAATTAGTAGCCTAACCTCTATAGACTGGGAGACCTCCCTCAACGAAGTGTAAATCGCTGCTGATTGTGACCACTCAAATGAAACCCTTTCTAAACACCTTAGAAATTAGAAGCCCAACTAAGTCAGTAACCAAAAACTTGAATTATCACAGTGCAAGGGTGGGGAAGAATCTGCCCCAAGACACTCACCATATATCTCCCAAGATAACGAGCCAATTGAGGAGCAATCTTCTTTGGTCTAATTTCCAGAAAAAGGCAAAAAACAGGCCCACCCTAGGGCGTGACAGGGCTATTTGAGCTGATGGAGTATCAAGATGTGGGTTGTGATAATACTTGTGACCTTTTGACCATTAGGAGAGTTCGCTTGATGCTCTATCGATTGACCAAGTATCATTGAAAACAAAATGGGGTCTTGAAAAAAAATCTCAACATTCATGGGGATTTGAAAAATTCCTTCAAACAAGTGCTCTCTTTGTTTAAGATTGTTTTCTTTACTTGCTACTGTGTCTTTGCAAATACCAAAGTTCAAAAAGATAAAAACAAACATCAACAAAGTCAAGTATCAACAACAACAAAGTCAAGTATCAACATTAACAAAGTCAAGAAATCAAAATCAACAAAGTCAAGTATCACCATCAACAAGATCAAAAACCTTAACAAAGTCTAGTATCAATATCAACAAGATCAAATCTCTCAACAAAGTCAAGTTTCAACATCAACAAGATCAAACCCCTCAACAAAGTCAAGTGCCAATATCAACAAGATCAAAACCCCACAACAAACAAGCTTGTCAAGATCAACAAATCAATCAAACATTGCAAAATTCTAGAAATGGAGAAAACATCTTACGTGTTGCAATCTTAGGTCCAAACCAATAAAGCGAACATCATGGATTGTTTTTATGCATTTCATAGGGAAGGTGAAGAATTCATCCCTTCCATTCCTATTCCATCACCTTCCATAGAGATCTTAGCTCAACAAATCAATACTTTGCAACAACAAATGAGAAACATGACTAGTCCTAACAACCATAGGGACTAGTTAAAAAAAATGATAAGAGAAGTGATAACCATGAGGGAATCATTATTAGGACAACCTTCTTTTTCTTGTGAGATCATTCAAACATGCCAACCTTCATTCTTCAACAAAATCATTCCTACCTCAGTTCAACCAACATTAGATTCATCTCAACCTTCTTTCAACCCAACATATCAAACATACCAATCACATCAACCCAACATTCAACCTTCTTTCAACCCAACATATCAAACATACCAATCCCGTCAACCCAACATTCAAAACCCCTTCAACCATAACCAAAAATCTTTGAACCCAAACCAAATTACATTCAACCAAAATCTGAATTAATCGTATCTAGCCACCATTTCATCATCCCTTGAAGTTACACAAGAGAAATCCACACCATCTCTATCCAATGACACAATCTCCCAAGGGGTATCCATAGCACAAATCCAATCTAATCCAAGTCATGATTCAGATAATCTCATTTAGAATCCTTTCTCATCAAGTCAAAATGTTGAAACCTTCCAAGAATCTCCCATGCATATCCAAACTCCTTCACCGTGTCAAGAGGATAATCCAAAATCAGAAGAAATAAGTCATGAAATAAATCAACATCAAGGACAAACCCTTTCATCTTACCCAATTTTTGATCAAGATCCCACCATTCAAGAGTCTCACAATGATACCCTCATTCCTTTCTATTCGACTCATAATAACACCCTTGTTTCTCAAGAGCAAGATGTTCTTTCAAGTCCCATCCAACATCTACCTCTTAAACAGGATCAGGACATACCTTTTGTCCTTCATAATAATCCCTTTCCAAGCCAAGATCAAAGCATACCTTTACCTTCATGTCCCAAACAAGATCTCATTATTTCTCCAGATTCTTATCAAGATCCCTCCATCCCTTCATTTCCATGTCACAATCCTCCATGTCTCTCACAAGATCCCATCTCACCAAATGAATCTACCATATCTCCTAGTCTCTCTCATGATCTCAATGTCCTTATACAAGTTGTTCAAGAACTCCTTACCAATGGAATCACCAATCCAAATCATAATACACAAGACAAATTTTCTACAATTTTATATGCACCATTATCACACACCAATGTGGTGAAAAAAACAAGCATGACACCAACTAATGAAATCAACACCCAAATTATTATGTCATCTTCTTCAAGAACAAGCATAACACCAGCTAATGAGATCAACGTCTGGTTGGCTTCATCATCCTCTTCAACTGTATCAATAGAAACATGAATAGCACCCACTCATGTCACAACTTTAAAGACAAAATTTATTTGCCTCATACACCCACACTTGAAAGACTGGGGACAAGAAGGTCTACCACAATTAGATTGGTTTGAAAAAAAGGAGGCTATAGTAGAAACTATACATGAAAGACTCCCAATTGAATATCCTATTGAAAAAGATAGGCTATTCCAACTCTTCAAACAAAGACCAATGAATTATCTACACAAATTTCATACCAACTCAATAACAACATGCACCTAAAAAGATATTACATCTAAGGGTGGGTTCATTTCAATTTTCAATATTACATTTGCATATTTCTTTACTGCATTGCATATCTTCATTTCAGAGTACATCATAGTTATTTGCATATCACCATTGCTCAACATATAGATGCATATTATTTTTTCTTTCTCATGTAGTTGCATCAATAAAAACATGATGATTGTCCAAGTCATTCACCTATCTGCATTGAAAGGAACGAAGGTTGTCTCATTTCCTAGATAATTATTCATGAAGTTTTTAGGAGGCCTTTAGTCATTCATCTTCAATGTCACCTTGTCATTGAGTTTTATCTAGGGCTGTGTAGAAGTTTCACTATTGAACCTTGTTACCTAAAATCGATCAATTGCTATTTCTCACACATTAATCAATAGGTCTAAGTCATTACAGATACCTAGTTGATCATGTGGCTAGTGAAAAATCCAAAATTCCACTTCAGTGCTGCTGTAATTGTCATACCCACGTAGGTTTCATTACTTACAAGTCAAGGCAAGAAAATGAAGAAAATAAAAGAAAAATACTATGCCAATATCCATCTCAAGGCAAAATAAACAATGATATATTACTGAAATATCATGTGGATACAAGTGCGACAATAAAAGATTGACTATGGGAATATGCAAATAACTCCAACAAGGCTATGGACACCTGCTGGAAATAAAGCAATATTTGAGAGATTACAGTGCATAATCTCATTGGAGCCCTAAAATATTGTTGGCAACAAGGCTCTATTCGGGTTGCTTTTGAAGTCAGAATAACCTACATAGCTAGTCACATAGGATTACAAGCGTCTTTGATGGTTATTAGAGTAAGAATAAATTCAATTGTACACACATGGGCAAAAGAAGATAAAAGTTTCAAGAATCGATGGAGAAGTTTTCCGTGCCCCCATTCGTAAATATTGGTTACATAGTGTGTTAGGTTGGATGGTCTAAGGTTTTTTGAGAACGGATTGAACTCCTATCTCTGGAACGTTTCCTACCTTTGATTCAATTAATGTATTTCAGAATGTAGAACACACACAATCATCTTTGTTCATATAGGAACTTCATTTTCATCATGCATCTTGCATTAGCATAACTTATATCAAAAATTCATTGTCTCCATGTGAATTTCCTAGATCATCATATCATACAGATTTGCATACTTGGGGGCATAACTGAAAAAAAAATCTAAAAATCGTAAAAAGACTTGAAAAATCATAACATCCAAAATCCAAAAAATCTGAAAATGTCCTTAAAAAAGCAATCAAAATCACAAAATCAAAAATTGAAAAATAAAAGAAAGAAACCATAGACCATCCATCAAATCAAATCAATAACAAGCAAACTCTCAAAGTCTACAATCAAACTGATCACATGTCTTCTTAATCAATCTATCGGTCAAACTTTATCAAACATCAACATGTCTTATACAAGGAAGGGTGCACTCAAAACTAGACAGATATGTCTTATATGAGATACTCACTCTTTGAAACCAGACATTCCTATAAATGATCACACAAATCAAAACAATGACATAGATCAGTATGGCTACTGGATTTTGTCTAGGTTAGTCTTATCTTTATCAATTAATGGTAAGTCATGTTTCAAAAAAAAAATTCCAAAAACAATCAAAAACATCAACACACCAAAAACATTGAAAATCAAGCCCAGAAAATGGAAATTTGCAGTTGCTAATATTTATCCACAATTTATGTTAAAATCCTATGCAATTTCTAGATCAAAATCTCTTGCAATGGCTAAAATCCACTGCAATTGCGAGAAAGGGGCAAAAACATCAAAAAGTCAACAAAAAAATACAAAAACATTGAAAAATCAATTGAAAACTTGCAATAACATGTCTCGTAAGAATCAAATATCATAGTAGCTATCCAAAAAACACTTCACATTGAAGTTCACAAAGGATATAACTATCTTAAACCAAACAATTCTTATCAATCGACAATCTATCCTTATCACGCGATCATTATCTTGTCTTAAACAGAAGAAGATACACTCAAAACCAGAAAGATTAGTCTTAAACGAGGTCCGCAACTTTCTGAAACTAGACATTATCAACCATCATATCAAGCAATCACACGAAGACACAAGTCAGTATGGTTGTTGCATTTTGTTCTAGTTGGTTTTATCTTTTATCAATTGGCGAAGATCATGTTTCTAGCTACTCAAGGATGTCCAAAAGTGACTAGAGGAGCCATGAAGGACATGATCCTTTTCTTTGTTTGTTGTATTTTGGTGTGAACCAATGAAGTTCTGGGGAAATAGTTCTAGTGGGTGTCTGTGATTGGTACGTTCATTAGGAAAGTATCCCATGAAGGATAACTATGCTTGTGACTACCGCACATACCTCAACCCCTATTGTTATTCCTAGAATGGAGGGTTCACTCCTTGTCCTGCTACATGTTTGTTCTTTGCAATGAGATATCTTTTGGTTCTTCATACCTTGACGTATAAAGCTTCATTGTTACATAATAAGACTCATTGATGAAAATTTTGCACTATGAATAAAGACAAGAAGACTATTCATCATCAATCATATCATTTCATTTTTCTGATCTCATCATGCTGATTATCTCTTTAGATCATTCTCTCATCAAGCATTTTTCTTCTTGAATCAACCTTTTGAATTATTTCCAATCATTCATTTTGTTTAATAGCATCTCTCTCATCGCTTAATTTTAATCTATTCATCTATCATTTCAACATTTCTATCTATCAATAAATTTTTTCTCACCTTCATCATATTTTATCATTCATCCAATCTTGATCTATCTTTATCTTATACAAGATTTATCCTTCCTAAAACCAGACGTGCTCATTTATCTTTGTCTTATACAAGATTTATCCTTCCTATAACCAGACGTGATCATCTATCTTTTTCTTATATAGGATATATCCTTCCTGAAACCAAACGTTTTGATCATCTTTATCTTATACAGGATGTGTCCTTCCTAAAACCAGACTTTATCTTTATCAAATCAATCCTATCAATCTTATCATTCAATAAATCTACAATCCACTTTAACCATTTCTTCTATCCAATCAAACTCATTCACATCATAAACTAACCATTCTTCCATTTCTCATCTAACATTCTTCATCATTTGAGAGATCATTCATGCCTTCAATTCACAAACAATCTCTCAATTAACCAAATATGAGAATGTGTAAAATATGCCACACATGCTCAAGTGTCATGGATGCCTCACCCGTCAGAAGATGAAATGAGAAAGTCTCTGAATGCCAACACTCAATCAACGCAGTAATCATGGCCCTGTTGGCTGTTACCTTAGGAAAGTGTGCTATATTGTATAAACCAACCTATTGAAGCAAAGTAGTATCTCTGCATCTAACTCATGACGTTGATCAAGACCATCTGGCCTCGTCTATCTCGCAATCAAGACTGGATAATTGTCCTACATTTGAGAAAAAGCAAAATGAATTAGATACATCATTCGTATCAAGAGAAAACACAATAATAAAAATATAATGTCAAATGCAAACAAATTTTAGCAATTGTGGATCAATTATAGCAATTGTGGATCATTTATATCAATTGCGGATCATTTAAAGCAATTGCGAACTAATATTTTCAATTGAGAGAAAATAATGCAATTGTGAATTTATATTAGCAATTGAGTACAAATATACACTCAATTACAAATGACATAATTTTTGCACTTCTAGACATCGATGAAAAATTTGGAAAAAACAGACAAAAATGGGTATAATTTTGGAAACCTCACCAAGCTTCACATTATTACTTACTAGCACATTTTTGAAAAAATGGTCTTCATTCCTCAATTTCTCAACCACTTTTTCCAAGGGGGCATATTTATACCCTAATTGTTGTTGGGGCATACTGGGGTAGAAATTTTTCATTTTCTTTGAAACAACTTCATTCCGACATTGTGTCAAAGAGGGGCAAATGTAGACACCTAAAAATGTCTCATTGATTCTACACTAATTATTCGTCTATTTAATTAAGTAATTATTTAATTATTTGATTAAATTAAATATTTCTTCTGATCAGAATATTTGACATTTCTAATTATCAAATTTCTATCATTTCATCATTTAATCAATTAACCCTATCTCAATTATTAATTAAATATAAATTATTTAATTAATTGCGACATTTTTCTTAGTTAAATAATCTTTATTATTTAATTAATTCAATTTCCCATGATTAAATAATTTCCTTTAAATTAATTTATTAATTAATTAATTTAATTCTAATTCCAAATAATTCCATCTAATTTCATGTCATTTTCCCCAAATTCGAATTTCACTTATTTCCAATTAATTTCATTTCTTCCAAATTCACATTTCATCAAATATGAATTCCAGCATTCGAATGTCCAAATTCAAATCCAAATTGAAAATGAAAATCAAATTCAATTTTAAAATCCTACAACACATGCTAAAATCAGAAGTGATTATCTAATTAGTTAACTCAGTTAATTCACAATCACCCTTTTTAACTCTCAATCACCTTTTCTGACTGATCAATTAATCCACTTATCTCTCCAATCAATTTAGTCATCTGATTCATCAACTCAATCAATTAGCTAGTCTATTCAGTCTACTGGCTAATCAATTTAGTTGACTCCTCAATCAATTCCGTTAACAGATCAATCTAATGAGTTAACATATCAATCAGTTTAAGTTATCTGTCAATCAACACTTGAGTTCAAATTCTCACCTCCTTTGTTTTGAAAATCTATAAATTCAACCTCTTTTCTCAATTCAAGCTAGAATCATAGAAAAGAGAATCACAATCTTCAAAGTTATTGTCCATCTTATGCAAGAAATCAGTACAATACGTGAGATCCACTTACACCAACAATAATGGAGAATAACAATGGAAGCACAAGTAGAGAATAGGGAGTTTTAATTTAGTTTAATCTTTCTATTTCTATGATTTATTTCATTTTATTGTGTTTAAAATCAGTTTAATTAGCTAAAATTTTTGTGATTCGTCCTTTGAGTCTAATTAGCTTAGATTTGATGATTTCAAACATGAGAACACATACCGGTTTACCATACTGGTCCAATATCTCTACCGGTTGACTTTGTCCATCAACCTTTGTCTTCTTGTGTCAAGTGCCTCTGATCCCAATTTAAATTTGAACCATCCATTGACACATGCAACAGTAATCCATCTCACATATGTAGATGTGTAGATAAGGCAATAACTACACACACTGTCATTTCATCTTCTTTCTTGTACCAGTAGGAGCATGCCCTTACATATGTCTTTTTCAAAATTTGGGGTGAATGATATGATCAATATGTAACTCCCCCCGAGTCTTGCATCTCCTTTAAGCTTTAGGAGATATCACCTGTGCATTGGATTCATAGTGACGGCCCATGGTTCTACTCTCCTTCTTCCTCCATACCTGCTTGATCTCCCTTTTCTCATTTGCAGTATTTGGAGCAGTGCTAATTTCTTTCTGCTGATTGGTCCTTGCTCTACAAATAGACTTATTGATCTTGCAGGATTATTTCTCCATTTTTTCCATGCAGGTCTTTGTCTCCTATTCATTTTGTCATCTCTTCCATGCTGACCATAGCTGCCATATCTTGCAACTTTGTTGGAAGAGAAGGTGGAAGGGCTGCCATATGTCTAAAATTTCTTCTTCCTGCATTCATGACTTCTATGGCCAAATCCATTACAGTTATAACATACATAATTTACATTTCTTGGAATAGCTGAATAATTCTTGTTAGCATAACTAGGAAAGGGAATATGCAGGTTTCTACATTTTCAAGTCTTATGCCCATATACATTACATCTTTCACAAACTAAATTGCTATTCCTGGGAGAAGCACTTTGTCTACTCCTATACCTCTTTTTACATTCATGTGCCCTATGACCATAATCTTTTCATGAAAAGCAGTAACTGGAGAAGGAGGGCTTACAACTTACAAATTTATTTTTCCAAACATGAGGTGATCTTACCGGTTTGGAATCTTCATTTCTACTTCTGCAGGGACTTGTCTTGAGCTATCCGGTCACTACAGTCCCTTCATCTGATCCCTTCTTTTTCCACACTTTCTTTGTCTAGTGGGCAACAACACTTCTTTGTTTTCTACCTATAGAAGGTATCCTAGACTATTTTCTCATGTTATTGTTTCTGATGAAGCCATCTTATATCACCATTCCTTTCCCTTTTGGATCAACATTATTCCTTCTTACAACACCGATCTTCATCCTCATGTCTTCACCGATTGTAGTTAGGTCTATCTTCCTTCTTGGAGCATTTCTGACAGTGAAGGTCTGTCTTTTGTTATTTTCAACGGTGGAGACAAACTGAATGTCCTTGTGGGAGACATCCTTGCTTGTGGAGCATTCATCAGAAGCATATCCTAATCCTCTGGTATCCTTGGAGTGTTTTTGTTTGTTCAAAATTTTATCCAAGGAATTAGTGCTGCCTTCATATTGGATCCTCACCTTGAGCTCATCCTGGCACTTCTCAAGGTCTTTCCAGAGATTCTCCACTTATCCTATTAGCTTTTGACATTCTTTATCCTTTGTCTCCACTTCTAGCTTCAACTCCTCACATCTACTCTTCTTGGCATCAAATACCAATTTCAATTCATTATTCATTCCTTTGGCTTCTTAAAGTTGAGTTGTCAATAGTCAAATATTCCTATTTGACTATTCAAGGCAGGTTCTCAACTGGCTGCATTCTTCATGAACTGATTTTTTATAATTCTTAAACTCATTTGCAATATTTTTCAGCTCTTCTAGGGCACTTACTAGTTCTCCTTCAAGATCAACTTTAGCTTCATCTTCTTCTTCATCACCACCAAATAAATCTTGCCGGTAGGATTGATTTGAGTTATCACCTTTTGGTGTGTGCATCTCACCTTCTATCTCTTGAGCCAAGAAGAGATGGGTTTCTTCTTCATCATTGCTGCAACAACTGACTAATCTATCTTCATCATCTACACATGAGTTTTTCTATTATCCTTCTTGCTTCCACAAATTGGTTCAATAGTGCTAGGTCCATTTCCATATAGTGTCTTCAACCTATCCCACAAGATCTTTCTACCTTACACTTATCCATCTTGGAAGAAACATCATCGGAGAGCCCATTGAGTATGGCCTTCATTGCTTTAGTTTTACACTTATATCTTCTTTCTGCTTCATAATCGGTAGGAGGACATGTAGGGACAAAGTATCCATTCACAACCGACATCCAAACATCATAGCCTTTAATGAGGACATGTAGACTTCCATTCTAAAACTCCAAATGAAATAGTTTTAACCATTAAATATTGGTGTAGGTATTGACTCAAATATAATCATTATGTTCAGATTCACCAGAATCTACTCGAGTTGAAGACAACTTATCTAACCAGGAACCTAGGCTCTGATACCAATTGTAGAACACAAGATGCCACTGAGAGGGGGGTAAATCAATGGTTTTCAATCTTAAAAATTCTAGTCCTAAGTGTGAGTACTAGTTAAAATTTTAAAAACAAAGTAAACACACCAGTAAGATAAGGGAAGAGATCAAATGCAAGCACACATAAAGGTACATCACATAACACTAGATATACAAGAAAAACCCAACATGGGAAAAACCTCGGTCATAAATGCTATTGGACTCTACTGCTCCAATCCAACCTCACAATAAACAACTGAATACAAAGTTTAGGGCACTGACCCAAGGAACACCAAGCCCTATTGATTTAGGGCACCAACCCAAGGAGCACCAACTCCTGTTGATTTAGGTCACCAACCCAAGGATCACCATCCCCTGCACTAAGCACCAACTCAATGATCACAATGATTACAAATAATACAATAGTTATAAATCGGTTACAAATGAATTCTGTAACCTCTATATACACTTCACCTTGTTGGTTCAACTCTTCTCTGTCGCTCTGCTTCTCATCGCTGCTTTGCCTTACTGGTTAGATCCACCACAATTTGATTCACTATTTTTGCTTTACCAGTGAACCTATTTCTCTCACTTTGCCTCTGAACTCTGTCCCTAACTGATACAGTCTCTATCAGTATAACAAACAGTTATGTTTTGTAGCTTCTTTACCCTCTACAGCCTCCTATCGGTTCAAACACTACTGGTACACTTCTTTGATAACTCCGTGACAACTCACCATGGTGACTCTGTCTCTTACTGGTTAAGTTCCTCTTATTGGTTAAACCCTTCTTCTAATTCTCTCAAGCACACAGTTTCTTCAATGTTCTTCAATGAAATCTCTGACTGATTAACTCTCTACTTCACTCTCACACTCTGATCTTCAATATCTGACACCACAACATCTGGCAACATCGATCAACTAAGGTCTTTGGTCGATATATTTATATTTGAGCATTCCCATCAAGATGGACATTCAAACTTGGTGCGCTAGTGTTTCTTCATTGACCACAAGGCATACCAAATCCAATCAAATCTTGTTCCTAGGATTGACCACCTCCAATAGATCATTCAACTCTGCCATTTTTCTTCCTTCTAGTATATGTTTTCTATACTCATTAACTTGCAAACTAACCACCAACCCTGCAACTATCAATCACATTAAATGTTCTCACTTTTTCCTACTCCAAATTGGATTTGCAAGAGGACGTTCTTCATCGATCATTGCATCACAGATCTATGCCTTTTAGTCTACATCGAGCTGCAAACCTCTGCTATCAACCTGTGAATTTTGCCAACTGCATTAAATACAAACTTAGTCGATAACTACTTCACCGATGTACCCTTCATCTACCACTGCACGTTTGCCACCTAGAGACCATGTGTCAACTTTCTCGGCATCCACCTCAGTTGCCTATGTCGGTTTAGGACGAGTCACCAACCAACAACACTCTACTGGTATCTGCCTTATACTACTAGTTCATCTTGCCTTACCGGTTAGATTAACCGGTTAACCTTCATGCTATGCACTTCACCATTCTATCGGTTAGGTCATGATGACCTAGACTATTCTCAGTTTAGAGTTCATCACTTCACTAGGCACATCTCCTTTTGAAGAGAGTCCTTCACTTTGTCTCTCTGCTAGCTTACCGGTTGCCTTACCTACTTGCATGCTGGACAGATATTCATTCTTCTTCATAGAGTACATATCAGTCAAATATAAATGTTCTCTCTGGTTCACCAAACTTGATGTGGTTTCAATCATAGACACATGCCAAAGTTATGAACATATATCCTAAACCGCAACATCTAAATCCTCTCCAACCATTTGTACCAATTACTTGAACATGACATTGTTCCTATTTACCGATTGAGAACACATCTGCCTGCATACCGGTAACATCCTTGATGACTCCATGCCATAAAACTTCATCTGTCACCAACTGTGGTGACACCACTCTCTATTTTCATCTTGGTATAACTCCATGTCAGCAATGCTAACCTTTCCTTCTTCTTCATTAGGCTAGACATCATCTCAACTGGTTTGTCAAAGTGACAAACTCATCACAACTTACTCTTCCTCTTCTGTCCTGGTATCTCATCATGTCTTCTCTTGTTAATCTGATGCATATCTCTCGTTTTACACACTTGAGAGATCTTTATGTTTCACTTTGGTCATCCGGTATGAGATTTCAATAACCTGCCTTTAAATTATCTGTCTTATCCCAGAAGGTTATGATGTATTCCATGAATATTGTGAGATAAGAAAAGCATTACCACCAATTGGTAGGAGTAGATGGACAATTGTACTCAACCTGCCAAACATCCGGTGGGCGTGGATCCTTGTAACCTGCTGACCAATAACTGGTGGGAACCGGTTGTCATTAAATTATGCTCTCTACTTCTAGTATTGCACCAATAGGAATTCCCTGTTTGAGTAGACACAACTTCAACCAGACATATAACTTGGTTGAGTACACTCTCTGTCAGTCTTCTCTTCATCCTATGACAACATCTTTATATGATGGGAGTCCTACTGTATGACATCAAACTACATATCGTTTGCCTACACATGCTTCATTACTTCAACCTTTCTTTCTTACTGGTTGCATGCTTACCAATTGGCAGCAACACATTGGCAACACATCACTCATTGGTTGACATTGCCATAATGCCAACTATTTCCAATGCCAAATCATCGGTTAATACTCCATAATGGTCTCCAAACTTACTCACTAGTTAACTCCAACTTGTAACATACTGGTTGACATCCCATACACATTGGTGATAGGTTATATAAGTAACATGCTATACCAGTTGACATCAATGACAACAATACTGGTTGAAGTTAATGATAACACAATGCCAACATATGTGTGTGTGTATGTGTGTGTGTGTGTGTGTATGTGTCTCTCTCTCTCTCTTTCTCTCTATCAATCATGCACACACACATGTAAACATACATATATACAGATAAATGTAAAAATATTTAGGCCTCCTTACCACCTATGCACACAATGCCTCCTCCCTAAACACAAGTAACTCTAACATTAACAACGTACTTAGTAAACCCTAAACCATGAGACAAAAATGAAATATTTTCATACTTTCTCATTGATAAATATGTACTAGGTAGCCTTTCCTTTTTGCCTTTGCCACTCACATACACGTTGTCATTCCTTCTTTTTTCACCTTTGTGGTGCATGTTATGAATCTTTGTTGATTTCTTTGATATTCTTTGTGTTATGAAAATCTATGTGACCCAACATGAATCAAAATTTAACATGAATCATCCTTTATGCTAACCACCTCACCCTTGTGTTGGAAATAAATGTCATTCCTATGGAATGTAAATCAATTCATCTAATAATAAGCACTTTGAAGGTAATGGCCTTGATGACTATCCTTGTGCTGAATTTTTGGCATTGTAAGATAATCATTTTAGTTCAAAGCTTCTTTACTTCTTTTGAATGTAAAGGAAATAAAAGGATAATGGATAAGTTATAGGAAGTCATAGGATTTTTGAAGTTAGATGAAATATATTATATGTGAAGTAGAAACTAACATGTTAACAATAAAGGAATTAAATGATGGGTTTAAACTTAAAAGAAATAAATAAATGAGGAATTGTGGAGTCATAAGTGCATATATATACCTCCTTGCAATAGTTGAGTTGAGTAGTATATAACAACACTACATATTGGAAATAATTGTGTTCAATAGTCATTTTGAAAAACTGAATATAAAGATAAAATATTATTATATCGATAAGCATTAGATAATTTCATCACTATTTGATATATCAATTCTTTGAAATCTTGTATCCTTTATATAAATATATATCCATCATTCTCCCCAACACATCCAACCTTTACCTTAAATGGATAGAAGGGAGACTTGGTTGTTAATTGAGACTAGTTTTCCCCCACCCTGGTCTCTTGTAGGAGACTTTGCACAATCTTAAAAAAAGAAGAGAAGATACCTGAAAATTGTTAACATTTTATAGACTGATGATGTCATGAATGTATATCCAATCTCTACAGTCCAAGGCTCTTGTTTATACTTTTATGTGAGATCATCAATGCAATATCTATGGATTCCGTTTTGGAGCCAGAATAGTTGCATTCGAGCTCTATTATTTACTTTCGTGTTATACGAATAGTGGGAGACAACTACCTCCCACTATCCTTTCCCACCTTTTGGGTCCCAAACGAGCCCCTAATTGGAATGGGAGGGAGTTGTTTTCCACTTTCTGTATAACAAGAAAGTAAATAATAGAGCTCAGTAGATTTGCATAGAATGAAAGAGAAGTTAGTGCAAATGCGTGTATGTGACTAGATCTCTCAACTGTAACACTGGATTGTTGAGGACTTGCATTGCTTATGGTGGAAGTGTTCCTTTCTCTTCATACTCATGAAATTCGGATTTTTATGAAAAACCTTAAGGAGATTTCAACAATTTCTCATATATGTGTAGCTATTCTAGCTCCAAATCTGCATGACATGCCATGATTCCACCTCCAGAATCGCATGCCCTCCCATGATGCCATGAGACCCACATTTTGGGACCCACCATCGGGATTTTGATGATGTGGAGGAATGCCATTGTTTTGCGGTTTATGGAGAGAATGTGCACGCATCTAACATTTGCTAGTTTCTCTTACAATCACCTCATTGATGTTAAGCCTAATAATGGTACTTTCACTCGGAAAAATAGATGATATCTTGAGGATGTGATCTTGGAGAGGCTTGACAAATTTCTTGTATCTTGCTTTTGGATTAGCAAGAGATGGACTACTAGCTGAGAAATAATGGATTGGAGGGGTTCGGATCACTAGCCAATCAAGATCTCAGTGGAGGATTTTAAAGCCCCAAGGAATCCTTCCTTTAAGTTTCAATTGATGTGGTTGAGGGACCTTTCTTTCCATGATATAATGTTAGTTTGACGGTATCAAGGAAAACTGGCTCATGGTAGAGCCATGAACTTCTTTTTTAAAAGACTTCAATTTGTGAATTATAAGTTGAAGAGATGGAATAAGCATAAATTTGGTAACCTTCGCTCAAGTAAAAAGGAAGCTCAAGCTTGGATGGATGGTATTACTTGCTTAATTCGAGACCAGGGCTTGACCAAGGAGCTGACTAGAGAGGAATACTTAGCAGTTAGGGAATTAGAATAATGAGAACTTCGTGGAGAGATTTTCTGGAAACGAAAGTCCCGTATTGATTGGCTTTAGGAAGGGGATATGAATAATGTCTTCTTCCATAACTCTGTGAAGGGCCGAAGGAATGAAAATTTTATTACATCTTCAGTGTCTTCAGAGGGCACAATCTTATCCTCAAAAGCTGATATATTTTAGGTGGCCTTTTGACATTTTGCTGCTTTGTTTACGGAAGAGTATCCCCTAGCTTGTGAGGAAAAATCTATAATTTTGGATGGCATACCACCATTGGTTTCTCGTGTGATGAATGAGACTTTTCTTCGACCCATTATTATCCAAGAATTAGAAGGTGTTGTGTTTAACATGAAGAGAGGTAAAGCCCTGGGCCCTGATGGCTTCCTTGTTGAGTTTTTTCGGGAGTTCTGGGAGATTTTCAAGCTTGATCTGTTAGAGGTGGTTCAAGAATGTCACATAAATAGGAAGATGTTGAGGGCTATGAATGCTATCAGAAATGCCCATTGGACCCTATCATAAGTTTTAACCATATCAAGCTTAATAAACATGGCCTTCTCCTTAGATGAAGCCATGGAATGAAAGGCCTCTGCAGCGATCACAATCCCATCCATAATTTGTCTACCTTCAACAAAACCCCCTTGCTCCTGAAAGATCAAAACTCCAAGGCACCCCTTGAGACGCTCAGCTATAAGTTTGGTAATAATTTTATAAACCACATTACATAGTGCAATAGGTCTATACTGATCTATTTTATTAGCACCCTCTTTTTTCAATTTTCCATGCTATTGAGAAAGGTCTTTCTCTAGGGTGGAAAAGGATTATCTGTGAGGTGGACTCGTTGATCGTTATTGACATGTTAAATGCTCAAGATTTGGGAGATGTTAACTGCCAACTTGCGTATGTAATCAAACAAATTATGAACTTAAGCTTGTCTCTAGAGAGTATATATCTTTTAGGAATATCCCTCAGGAATGGAATAGAGTCGCAGATTTCTTGGCTAAGTGGGCTTTAGAGAATCTTGGTGGATGAGATGTGGAGGATTGAGAGCCTTTGACCCTAGATTATTCTGACATTCTAGAAAGATTAATTAGGGAAGATGGGATGATATAGTTATCTCTTTGGAAGGGGGTGTCCCTTGGGACCCATTTTCTCTATTTTGTTGGTTCTTCATTTGGGTTGGTTGCCCTTGGCTTTGTATTCTTGTTTTCTCCGAATAATTTTTTCCCCTCTTTTTCTAATATTTGATTAATGAGATTAAAGAACCTAAAATATTATTTCTTTAAGATAGAATGGTTAATACTCTAAATTGTATGAAAAACATTCATGAGTTATGTAAAATAATTCTCAATAATTGGTCAATGAGATTAAAGGATTCTAGAACATCATTTTCAAAGGATAACAATGATTAATAGTTTAAATTGTAATGGAAACTTCATGAGTTCTTATAATAATTTTTAAAAATTGATTTCTAAGGACCCCAAAATATCATTTCTTTAAGATATAGTAATTAATATTTTAAATTACATGAAAAATATTTATAAATTATTCATAATAATTCTTATTAATTGATAGATGAAATTGGAGAGCCTATAATTTTTTAATTTTTGAAAATGCAATAATTAAGATATAAAATATTAATGAATTATTTATAATATTTTTTATTGTTATAGAAAATGTTGGATTATTTATAACTTGATTCTAATGTTAATGAAAAATGTTGATCAATTTATTATAATAATATAAAAAACATTTATGAATTATTTATAATAACTTTCATATGATAAAATATGTTTTTTTTTTTCGGTAATTTTGTGATTTTTTTATTTATTAAGAACGCTTTTGATTGGAGCTACGAACTAGTGGGGGACCCCCTCCCCAAGGGATTACATGATGAGGTATTAACACCTCCTAGATGATTTGAATGCCACTCTTGCATATATTTGTTATACCTATCTCTCCTTATCACTCCATACACCTTATCTCGCCATACATCTCCTTATCACTCCATTTCTATTCTCCTTATCTCTCCAACACGGGCTTTGTTGCTCCTTAAACTGGCAGAGGGGACCTCATGAATCATCGACATTTTTGGCACGAGAGGGACTTCAACACAAGGAAGAGGCGTCGGGGACAGAGTAGAGTTAATGTAGGTCGAAGCTGCCAAGATCGTCTAGGGTGGCATGAACACCACAGTGAGAGTAGGCCAAGATCCATCGCGAAAGGGAATGAAACAACAACCGAAACTGTGAACACAGGTACACGGGCATGGAAAGGGATATTAACACCCCCGCAGTAGTCGGTAGTCAAAGTGCCAGATCGCTAAGTCAGCAGTTACCTCCATGAATAACTGCAGTGAAAACCACCTCACAATGTCAATGAGTCTGAAGAATCAAACTCAAAACCTCCGTATTAACACGGAGTTTGCAACATCGTTGCATTGTGAGGTCATCCCCATATGTTAAAATATGTTGATGAATTAAAATATTAATGAATTATTTATAATATTCTTATATTATTAAAAAAATTGATTCTCAAATAAAGTTGATTAATTGTTTATCATATTATAAAAAAGCTAATGAATTATTTATAATACTATCTACAATTGGAAGTTGATTAATTATTTATCATATTATAAAAAAGTTGAATTATTTATAATATTATCTACAATATTTGGCAAAATCAAATCCATGAAAATGCCAGTTCTTTATTATTTATTACTCACTTGCATTCAGCCATTCAAAAGTCACTGACCTGATGGTGAAATTTCTTATGGATAGACTGTATCACCCAGCTACCAAACAAACAACCACACATAAAAGTTTAAAAAGTCCCTGCATAAAAAAGTTACTTTCAATTATGAAAAACGCATGTTTTGCCCTTCATAGGGGAAATAATGCATGAAACACATTTTCAACGTATAGGTTGAAATATTTTAGAGTAAATACATGTGTCTCAACCTTGCAAATTTTTAGTAAATAGTTCCAAATATAGTTGGGAGGTTTCCCATGTGTTGGTGTCTCAACCTTGCAATTTTGATTATATAGTTCCCAATATAGTTGGGAGGTTTCCCATGTGTTGGTGTCTTGGAAAAAGGTATATGAGTTGTCAAAAGATGCCTTGTCCATGGTATAATATAGGAGAGTCATTTTTAGAGATTTTATGACACATTTCATGTTAGTTATGAGGGTCAAAAATAGGGGATAAGAGTTTGGACGTGAGTAACTACTTTTAACCTAGTTTTCTTATCTTGAGAAAACGAGTCATTTTTAGAGATTTTATGACACATTTCATGTTAGTTATGAGGGTCAAAAATAGGGGATAAGAGTTTGGACGTGAGTAACTACTTTTAACCTAGTTTTCTTATCTTGGGAAAACAAATATCAAGGGTGGGCAACACATGTCATGGAGGTTTTGCCAATGGTATTGTAAAACCACAAATAATTTTCAGGTTGTAAAATTCCTATATAATGAGGGCTTGGGGAGGAGTTTGTATTATGGAGTTTGGTTTGCAAGGCTATGTGCTAGAAGGATGCTAGTGAAGTCTCTCCGAACTTGAGTTGAGGTGATGCTCTTGTAAGAACTTGCATTGCAAGTGTTAGAATGTGGGGTTTTTCACCCGTATGGGTTTCCTCACAATAATCACTGTGTTATGTGTTTATTGTTTTATTTCTACTCTATGTACTTCTTGTAATCTTAATATTTAAGTTGAAATTTGCATAATCGTCCTCTCAAAATTAGCGTAGGCAACGTTTCCGCACACTTTGCTTCCTTACACTTCCTTCCTCTCTCACACACAACAATCAACTTGAGCTCCCTCTTTGTGCAGAAGAAGAAAAGGCAGACAGCCATGGAAGCCGAGCTCAAGCTTTACATCATATTTTCATTTGCCCAGCCCATGGCCCTCAAGGCCGCCGTGTTACTCAACATTCCAGCAATCCTCGCCAATTCTGAGGAGCCTCTCTCCGTCCCTGAAATTGCCTCCCTCATTTCTTCCTCCACCGAAAAATCTCCCAACTCAGACTACCTCGCCAGAATTCTCAGATTCCTCTCCTCTCACGGAGTATTTGTCCAGACAGTCGTCATCACCAACAGCGGAGACGATGTGAAAAAAACATACAAATACGGATCGACGAGCATTTCAAAATTACTGGTGGAAGAGAAAGGGGGGAAATCGAAATCCTCAGCGGCTCTTCTGTTGATGGAAACGAACCGCGATTTCATGGAAGCGTGGCATCACTTGTACGACTGCACACTCATGGGCGGGTCTCCATTTGAGAGGGCTCATGGAATGAAGATCTGGGATTATGCCAATCTCAATCCTCATTTCAGTAGCCTGATCAACGATGCCATGGCCAGCAACTCTGCAGTGGTAATGGATGCGCTCTTCCAAACTTACGAGGGCTTTGAGGGCGTCACATCAGTGGTGGATGTGGCTGGAGGCGTGGGTTCAGCTGCTTCCATGATCGTGCACAAATACCCAAACATTCGTGCCATTAATTTTGATTTGCCCCATGTCATTGCCTCTGCTCCCAAAGACATTCCTGGTATGAAAATTTTATTCTTTTTTTACTCTTTTAATTGTAAAGGATATACAGAAATATTGCTTTCAGTATCAGTGACCAATCATGTGGATCAATTGTTGCAGGGGTTGATCATGTTGCTGGAAACATGTTTGAGAGTGTGCCATCTGCTGATGTAGTTCTTTTGAAGGTGAGTAATATGTATTAAGCTAATATTATGAATTTAACTATAGTTTTTATTATATAGAATAGATTTTTAAAATTGTTTTTTGGGTAAATGTAGTGGGTTTTACATGATTGGGATGATGAAGAATCCATTAGATTGTTGAAGAATTGTTACAAGGCGATTCCAGAGAAAGGGAAGGTGATCATTATTGATGCAGTTGTGGAAGGAAATGGATTTTTGAAGAAGCAAGGATTGGCTTTTGATATGTTCATGATGGCTCATACTCATGGAGGAAAGGAAAGAACTGAAGAAGAATATAAGATTTTATCTCAAGCTGCTGGATTCAAACGTTATAATATTATTAAATTACCATTTGTCCAAGCAATTGTAGAGTTGATTAAGTCCTAAGCTACTTTTACAACTCTACTAAAGAAAAACATGGGAAGTTTACTTTTTGTGAATTATGTATGCTCACATAAATGAAAATATCGTATATGAATTATGTATGCTCACATTTTTAAAATTGAAGATTGCATGCTCTACGCCACAACTGTTAATTTTTTATATGAGGGATATTTTGAAGTAAATACATAATGGTTCTATCAAGAGTCTCATTTGTTTTCAACATCTTAAACAATTGAGGCAAGCTTAAACACCATCATAATTGCAGACTTCAAATTATTATAATTTGGTTCATTAATAATGACACGGTTAAAGGGAAAACAGAAAGATATGACTTGGATTAATATAATCATTACATAATTCTATTGACTTTGTTTGTTGAGGTTGTTTTGTTTTATGCATCTTTATGTTAGTGAAATTTGATCATAGAAGAGCCCATGTGTAGGGTCGAGCTCGTTGATATTGGTGGGGATTTTTGGGGGATTTTGCACAAATTGTGCCATATTCTTGTACTCACACTGAATTATAAAGTGCCATGGGCTGTTGTCTAGAGTCTTTGTTGTTTTCCAATCACAACTTTGTCAAAGTGAGTGTACCTCCATGACAATAGATCAATTAGTGGAATTCATGTCTCATTGTGTGTGTAGTTTGGTGCACACCCTTTGTTCAGTTGTGGGTACTATCTTGGTCACTTCAGACCTTGGATCACCTCCATCATGAATTACTTGGTGACACACGATTTTAGTGAGCTGTCGTGCTTCTCCCTAGTCACCATTATGGGGGCGTGTCATACTGTTCGTGCTAGTGCCCTTGGTTTTGCATGAAGTGAGTTGACACACTCTTGCATTCTTGTTTTGTGGAGGCAACCTTGTTAGTTGATCATAGCTGACTCTACCTTCTCTAGGTTGAGACCCATGTCTAAAACTTGTCTACTCTTCCACCCTACTCTTGGCTATTTAAGAAAGGAAACTTGTACATTTGTACTCACCTCTTAACTCAACATAATCTCATGTGTTGAATCTCTCTTAGTTGTGGATGATGTTTTGCAGATTGGCTCCTGGGTTGGGTGAAAAAACCTATAAATACATCTAGGGTGGACCTAATTTGAAGGGGATGATTGAAGAAATTATTCTCATTTATTTGTGAATATATTATCTAGAGATCAAGGGTTTTTGTAGACATGCTTGGCATGTGGAAAGTAGTTAGGAAATGCTTTACTAATTCTACATCAACAAGATTAATATAATTTCATCTTAATGGAATAAAAATTTGTCCTTGAGTGTCAGCATGGTAGATATGTCATTGTGGAAGTGGAGATTGTTGCTATATTATTACAATGGTGAAATTTGTGTATGAGACAAACAAGGTGGAAGTTTGAGTAAAAAATAACGTGAAATATATTCTTAATATAAAATTTAGATCAAATACATAAAAATCTATCTTGAAAAGTGTGAATTCAATAATTTGTAATAAAAGTAATTCTATAGAAATAATCAACATAAATACACTCTCTATTAAAAAAAAAATCATTATTAATGAATTATTTATATCAATTATGTAGATATTAAAACGAGTAGAGAAGCGGAAACAAAACAACAGAAAAGAAAACTCACAACATAAGGTTTAACGTGGTTCACCACTAAGTGGCTACGTCCACTAGAAACACAGAGAATTATCTTATTAATCAATATCAATTCTACTACATACATGACTGCACTTAGTCATTTATATAGACATCTTAGATATGAAATGAAGAGTCTTATGGGGAAGACAAACAACCTTGTGACTGTTGGGCTTCATATACCCAACAATCTACCCTGTGAAGTCCAACTGACACAGCCATGCAGTGAAACATCCCTGCTTCATTTCCTAAACCTACATTCCACCCAATCTACAAGATTTTAACTTCGCTAACTCTTGTTCATGTATGCTTCAAATTAATCTTCTCCAAAGCATGCCAGACTGAAGAACACTTAACCATTGAGCATCTTCTGTTGCAACAAACTTGCCAATCAGTCCATAATCAGAAACCCCACTATCTGCTCCTATGCTTGTGCTCCCCCTTAACAAAATATCTAAAAGATTGTCATCTTTCTCAGATATAATGAGATCTATCTTATCTGCCAAAGGAACAACAACAAAAAACCTTATTTTGTATGAGAATTTCACAGCTAAGCTCGTCTTGGTCCTTGTTGTCAAAAGTTACACTAATACATTTGGTCTAAAATTCCAATGGAGGTTTTTGATGGAGAATATATATTGTGACCAAATTTGATTTTTTTTGAAAAAATGCCCGAATTCGTCAGAATTCCAACGATAATTTCGATGAAGAAGGTATTACTAATGAAATTTGATTTTTTTGAAAAAATGTGCCTGCGTTCGTCAAAATTCTGACGAACACGGGCATTACTTAAAAAAAAAAGAAACACCACAATTCATTTTAACCCAAAGCTGCAATCTCGTGCAAGCAGAGCTCTATCACTCCCTGTGTGCGATCTCCTCCACCCAATCCTAAATCAAACTACCTGCCTATGAAAAGAAGAGCTCTATCACTCCCACTCAACTGAGCATTCGAGCTTCACTGTGGTGACACATTTCTTGCAATTTAACAACTAAAAGGTTAGGGCGCTATACTTCATATGAATTTTGCATATGAATTGTCATTTTGGGGTTGCATATTATCGAT
Source organism: Cryptomeria japonica (assembly GCF_030272615.1). NCBI lineage: Eukaryota > Viridiplantae > Streptophyta > Pinopsida > Cupressales > Cupressaceae > Cryptomeria > Cryptomeria japonica. The sequence continues at coordinate 579,138,868 of NC_081406.1, forward strand.
TTCATTTTGCATATGAATTTTGGACCTATTGCAAGGAAACTTTATGCCATGATATCGACAACTAGATTATCTATGACCTACTACAAGGGAACTTTATGCCATGCTATCGACAACTAGATTATCTACGAAGATCATAATTATCGAAAGCTAGATTATCATTGATCATGCTAACAAAATATGGAAGTTGAACCTTAATAATAAAATGTTGAAGAAAACCCTTAAGTCTTGTTGATCCAATAGACTAGAGTCTAAGAAAATCTGCTTCAAATGGCAACTCCTTATTCAAAAGCTTGTTATCAATGTTTATCCTCTCAATTATCTCTATTGCATGGTGCTTTGAGAAGATGTTTGTATATTTTATTCTGATGTCATTATGCTTCTGGTATTTGGTTTTTGTTTATGGGAACATTAGCTAATGAAACAAACTTGATAGATCTTTCTAGTCTAAAGTCCTTATGGGTTATATCCATGGTTTGAACAAAATAGCTAATTTGTTTTGGTTTGTCTTATTCACTAATATCTTTATGGCTCTTATGGAAGAAAATAAATGAGAATATGTACCAAGGGAAAGTGAGAGTTCTTACTGAGTATAGCTGTAGACTCATAGTGCTTCTGATTATTGAGCAAGTTACGTTTACCTTGAAGTTGCTAGTAGACAAATTTATGAAGGTAATTAAGGAAGGTACTCTAATCTATAAAGAATACATACAGTATACTAACTTTTTGCCAAAAGACCTAAGGAAGGTCAATAAAAAAATTCTAGGAAGAATACATTGACTTCCAAAATGTTTATTGCAAAGAACACCGATACCAGTTGAAGAAAAATGAAGCTATTACAAATCTAGAGATCACCCACCAAAACCAAGTGACAATTCTAGTTAGAAGAGGATTTCTCTACCTCTTTGTGCAACCTTTGACTCCTTTCAGATCAATAAGACTCAATCGAAGAAGAAGAAAAAAGGAAAGGGAAAAGAGAAGATGAATGAAGATGATGAAGAGGACCAAGATGATAGAAATGAGAAGGAATAACGGACTAGAAGTGTGTAATGTCCCCATCCCTTACACAACATGAATGCAAGAATCGAGCTTTGGACGAGTTGGTGGAAGTATAGAAGGGTGTATGAAGACATCACAAATATGTCCCAAGGGTTGGCAATGCTAAATACCCAAGCCAAAGAAGGAAGATGATGACTGGCCTAATGACAATGCTTTAGACTGCAACAATGCAACAATGGGTTGAAATAATCCAAGTGGAAAGGGGTGTAAGAAAGGGGTTTGCGTGTGTTTGGTGTCAGGAAAGAGTGTATAAGGGGTTCACAATCTTTGTGATAATAATTTGGAGTATTGGGAAGGGGGTTTGTCCCTTGAAAGTGTGACTGTCCCAAGCATACATGATTGTCTTAATAGGACAATGTTGCAAAAATAGGATACTTTGTGACCTTAAGGGTGGTTGGGAGGGTAAAGCAGGGTGTTTGGCTATGAAAAAGAGTTCCCTTGAAGTTGTCATGCAATACCTTGGAGTAGTATGTACCCATTTGGCATTGAGAGTTGTGTCTAAGAGCCATTAGAAGTCCTAATTGGAATTGGACTTGTGTGAGTAAGGTTTGAGAGTTTTGGTGTGATTTAGGGGTTGGAAGCGCTTAAGTTGGCCTTGAGGAAAATTGAATAAGCCTAGACTAATGTATTCTACTAGTTGGATGTGGGTTGAGAAGCATGAGTCTTCTTTTGGGGTGTTCAAGCCATGTGAGCACCTAGTAACCTTGTGAGGCCCCTGTAGCTCTATGAAGAGTAATCACCTATTTGAGTAGGTGAGTTGGGAGAAAGATCTCCACTAGTTGGTCATGTGTGTGGATTCTCTACATCATAATCAAATTCTTGGGATCAACAAAAGGAGCTCATAAGGCCATGAACAATATAAATCTTAAAAATACCAAGGGTCATGATCCTATACAAACCTACATTATTTAGAAGAATGAAAAAAACTAACAAGAATCCATGGTGTTTTCAAGTTTCTAATAGTTCCTAACAAAAATTTTATATAGGTGATATTTGTGTCAAGAAAATGAGTAATGTTGAAGAGCATTAATATCTTGCCATGAGAATACAAAATATGTAACTTAATTCACACAAAGTCAACTCGTAACTTAATTCACCCAAAGTCAAGCCCCATAGATTGATTTAACAAGAATGTAAAAAATAGATAGATGGTGGTAATGAATGATAAATAATTTGAAATAACTTAAAGAGGGGAGTCATGTATGAGGGAGTTCAAAGGCCTCACATTGGGATTCAAGGATAAATAATTTGAAATACCTAGTACATGAAGAACTAGAAATAAAAATTCATTGCATACTTGGTGTATAGAGAGGATAAATCAAGATTTAGTTTTCAAACCAAACAATGAATTTAGATGTCTTAAAGAGAAGAAAGTATTGGTTATATAAGTTCCCTATCATGAAACAAAAATATTTACGTTGGATGATTTAAATTAGCTTAATCATTTTAATAGGACATTCAATTATCTATGTGGTGTTTAGAAAAAATAACATGAGGCCAAAAACAAAAACTAACAAAAAATATGCACAAATGGTATGGTAAGCATAAAGAAAGAATAGTGGGCTATATGAAACAACAAGTGACATTGGAAAATAAGAGAGGAGGAGAACAATTACATATCATCCATCTTAGGAATTGAACAATGATTTATTTATTTTTGTATGGTGTAAATATTTGAGGTTCTTTCAAGAAGTTAGTAAAACTCCAAAAGCAAATTTCAATAATGTAATGCATGTAATGATGTCTTTGGTTCTATTTGGCATCACTGGTAAGTTCTTATGAAGAAAGGTTTTTTGAGTAAATATTTTGGGATCTTTTCAAGAAGTTGGTAGAACTAAAAAGGTGAATTTCAATAATATTGTCTTTGATTATATTTGACATCTAAACTCATTGGTAAGTTCTTATGTAGCAATGCTTTGATTTTTTTTGGTTTGTCTATCTATTTGGAATGCACCAAAGCAGTTATAAAAAGATCTTTGAAAGATGTATAAAAGTATATAGTTTCATAGAGTTCACAATATTTATTATTCTATTATTTTTGAAATGTGATAATGAGCATTTGAATTACTTGAAATATATAATTATTAAATAAAGTTGAAACCTTAATTTCAAATTTAATGAAGCTATTGATACACAAGACAAAAAATTATTGATTATGGTTATTTTTTTGATAGTTTATAAAAAAATTCATTTCAAAAAGTAAAGTAAATATAGTAGTTAATGACATATGCCTAGAGGCCCCACTGTCCGCATACCAAGCATTCCTAGGAATGTGCTAGTATAAAGACAATATACCATTGAGGAATCTTTATCAAATTTACAATTGGGGTAACTAGTGTCTGTACAATAATGATTTTTGTTTTATTTCCAAGTTAAATAACCCTACCAATGGGTGGAAAATCTTGTGAACATATGTGTTTTTATACCTTATGCTTTGTATGGTTCCATGATGCAATCTACACGTGCAAAGTGTGTTGGAGAGACTAGTTTTTGTGTCTCATTCTGACAAGACAATGAGATGATGAGTTTTGGGTGGTGTGAATGCAAGAATCAGGCTTTGGAAGAGTTAGTGGAAGTCTAGAAGGGCGTGTGAGGACATCACAAATATGTCCCAAGGGTTGGCAATGCCAAATACCGAAGCCAAAGAAGGAAGATGATGACTGGCCTAATGACAGTGCTTTAGACTGCAACAATGCAGTTGTGGGTTGAAATAATCCAAGTGGAAAGGGGTGTAAGCAAGGGGTTTGTGTGTGTTTGGTGTCAGGAAAGAGAGTAGAAGGGGCTCACAATATTTGTGATAATAATTTGGAGCATTGGGAAGGGGGTTTGTCCCTTGAAAGTGTGGCTGTCCCAAGCATACATGAATGTCTTAATAGGACAATGTTGCAATAGTAGGATACTTTGTGACCTTAAGGGTGGTTGGGAGGGTAAAGTAGGGTTTTTGGCTATGAAAAAGAGTTCCCTTGAAGTTTTCATGTAGTACCTTGGAGTGGTATGCACCCATTTGGCACTGGGAGTTGTGTCTAAGAGCCATTAGAAGTCCTAATTGGAGTTTGAGTTGTGTGAGTAAGGTTTGAGAGTTTTGGTGCGATTTAAGGGTTGGAAGGGCTTAAGTTGGCCTTGGGAAAATTGAATAATCCTAGACTAATGTATTCTACTGGTTGGATGTGGGTTGAGAAGCATGAGTCTTCTTTTGGGGTGTTCAAGCCATGTGAGCACCTAGTAACCTTGTGAGGCTCATGTAGCTCTATGAAGAGTAATCACCTATTTGAGTAGGTGAGTTGGGAGAAATATCTCCACTAGTTGGTTGTGTGTGTAGATGCTCTGCATCATAATCATATTCTTGGGATCAAGGAAAGGAGCTCATAAGGCCATGACCAATATAAATATTAAAAATACCAAGGGTCATGATCGTATACACACCTACATTATTTGGAAGAATGAAAAAAACTAACAAGAATCCATGGTGTTTTCAAGAATCCATGGTTTTTTCAAGAATCCATAGTTAATTTCCTTTTAGACTAACTTGGATCTATGACTCTCAATGGTGTTCATCCCAAAAGTATATGTAATATCATTCACTTGCACCCAAGGTGTGACTGAGAATTTTGTCTTACTTGTCACTGATTTGGACAGTATTGAGAGGATCCTATAAGGATTACTATCACCATACTCTCGATGACTTCACAACATTGATAATGAATTCACATTAGACACTCATGGATTACACTATGCTGAAGGGAGTGTCATGTTGTCTTTGTAAGGGTTATTGAGTTGTGAGAAGTTTTATATGGAGAGGCAAGGGTAGAACTCAATATTTCATATTAGGAAAGAAACCACATTTATTAGGTAAGTTAGATAAGGTCTCTCCAATGTTTAGGATACACAAGGGCAACATTAGTCATGTAAGTATGCATGAGCATGGGAATGGATAGCTACTTTCCTTTTAGATTGATTTGGACAGTATTGAGAGGATCCTATAAGGATGACTATCACCATACTCTCGATGACTTCACAACATTGATAATGAATTCACATTAGACACTCATGGATTACCCCAATTAGACATTAGTCAACTTAAGATATTCAGGATTGCATTCCATAAAGCCATTAGCATATCACCTGCTCTAAATCACCACAAAGCCATTAGATATGTGTTGAGATGAAAAAGAGTTAAATGGTTTTGGTTCAATTTGCATAAAATCTATGATCAAGTAATTTAATTTGGTATATTATATTGAAATTTGATTTCATAATTAACATTTCAACTTCTATATAACTAGTTCTATAGCCCGATTTTTTTGGCTATAAAGAAAGACCATGTCAGACAATATCAGTGAACAACAAAATAAGGAGACCATTGCTAGATTGTGGTCTAACTTGAAAAGAAAAAGTGATGGAAAATGTTATTGTCCCTGCAAAATCTGTAAAGGGTTAAAGAATAGAAGACTTCTAATCAAAACAACTAAGAAACATTGTAGGCTGCATGGTCACATTGAAGGGGGACATGATTATCATCCATTGGTAAGTTTTTCATTATATTGTTTTAACAATTTATATACATAAGAAATCACTTGATGATTAGATCATGATCATGGTTTATTTATGTTTATAAATTTTATATAGGTCGAGCACCCCGGAGCACATGATATGGATCAAAACAACAGTATGAGTTTCTTCTAGTGTTGATATCCATGGCGGGACTACAAAAGTTATGAATATGCCTCATCCTTGTAAGTTTTTTTATTACTTGACATTTTCTTTAGCATTTTTAAATTTTCCTTATCATTTTAAGTCTAACCACTTTTATATGGAATTTATTGTTCTAGTATTTATTACTTGACTCCATGGTTGCTCTATGTGAGGATTATTATGACTATATGCTGCTATTACTTGGTGATTCATATAGACTATTATTTAGGCATTCTCCTTATCACTGTTGTATGATTTGCATTGTTGCTATCTTATATTTGTCAACCAATCTTAGATTTTCCCTTGATGATCATATATTTTCTTTCTATTTGTATTCCCCATAATTTGAGTCTTTCTCATACTATTTTTTATATGCTTTCTCATAGCCTAAATAATAGTCCATATGAATCAAAAATTGAATTGATCTGGCCAGCATTGCATTCTTATGAGTATGCCTTTAACTGCTAAGTGTCTAATATGTTTTGAGCATGCCTACTCCATGGTGTTTTATACGCACACTTCCCTCATGTATACCTTGTGCTTGTACCATGTCTGTCATGTGTCTGGCATATGTGTTTTATATTGTATGTGTATTTGTGTTACTTCATGAATGAGATGTTTTCAAATGTCTATTCCATGAATACCTCTCTTATATGCTTCATGATTGACATGTCTTCAACATGTCCACTCCATGAGAACCTTTCTCATATATGCTTGTACCTTATGTGTATTTATGCATTACTTCATGGTTTACATGTATGATTCATGCCTTGCATGTATTCATATGTATGGTTTGTGCTTTACATAGCTCCTTCATGCCTTATGTGCATTACTTCATTCCTTGCATATATTCATGTATGCTGATTCTTTGCTTACATGTATCCATTATCTTATGCCTTATGTGTACACTTCACATCTTATGGTATTTATGTATACTTTATGGTACGTGTATGCACATCTTATGGTATTTATGTATACTTTATGCTATGTGTATGATGCATGCCTTAAGTGAATTCATGCATACACTTCATGCTTTACATGTATTTGTGCCTTATGTGTACACTCTATGTTTTGCATGAATGCTTCTTGCCCCAAGTATATTCACATGTATGCTCTATATGTATTCTTTATGTTTTATGTGCATACTTCATTCTTTAAGTGCATCCATGTACCTCATGTATATTTCTCTTAAATGCATGTTTTATGTATATATACTTGATAAATTATGGATATTAATGTGTTTGTTGTGTCTTCAACATGATTTCCTCATTTTATGATTTATACATGTACTTTTTCATATATGCATTGTACCTTAGGGGGTATTTGTGTGTATTACTTCATGTCTTGCATGGATGCTTCATGCTCTTGCCGTGCATGTAACAATATGTATGTTTCATGACAAGAGAATTCATGCTCTACATATATTCAAGTGTATGCTTTATGACTTTAGTGGATTCATACAGATGCCTCATGCTTTATGTATGCTTCCTTCTTTATGCGTTAAGTATATCCATGAGTATGCTTCATGATTTAAGTATTCATTTTATGCTTCATGATTTAAGTATTCATTGTATGCTTCATAATTCAAGTGTATTTGTTTGTATGCTTCATGCTTTAAGTGCTCATTGTATGCTTCATGCTTCAAGGTATTCATTTGTATGCCTTATGACTCATATGTATTCATTTGTATTCCTCATGTTTCGAGTGTATTCTTCATGCTCCATGCACAACATGTGTGCTTAAGTGAATTCATGGACACTCTACGTGTTACAATGAACATCCCATGCTTTATAAGATACATATACTCACATGTATGATCCTTATTCAAATCATGTCTTAAATGTATTCATGTATTTATATGTACTTCTTTATTGGTATGATCCAAGATTTATGTTTGATCGATATCTTATGTGTATTCATGTGTCTTGCACACTATATGTGTCAAAGGTATATTTCATACTTCATGTAAATACTTCATCCTTTACGGGGTTGACTCATGTTGTTGCACTTTTAGCATGATTACTTCATGGATGTATGGTCCTCCCTAATGCATGCTCATGTTGATGTGCAATTATTTAAGTTTGCATGGGTATGCTAGGTATCATGTCACCTTGATTTTTTTAAGATCAACTTGAATGGGAGAGTGGTTGATAATGTAACTAAAGTTTCATGGTGTGAAAATTTCATTTGTTCAGGTTGGTTTGCAACTTGTGTTGGCATAGCTCCCATAATCACTTAAAATATTAAATCCTTTAATTAGACAACAACATGTATAGTTGACTGTCTTCACTTTTGGAAGATGGAGGGTCTTATTCAACTTTGTAATGCAATGAATTCTAATATTGGAGCTTGTGTAAAGTAATGTCTTCAACTGGAAGGTCTTATTCAATTTTGTAATCCAATCAACTCTGATGTTCAACTTTTAGAGTAACATCCCATACAGCTGCAACACTTCAACATTAGATGAGTTGTCAATTACAATACTACTGTTTGGAGTACTGGAATGGCTTGTAGTGAAATTATATTTTCTGAGTTTGTTTTTCATTGTATTTCATTCTTAATTGGTTTGATTAATTGCTATATGTCTGCAGAATGCTATGCTAACAAATTTGATTGATAAAGAGGGAGAAGTTAGCCTAGTGGAAAGTCAAAGAAATGAGTTTGAAATTGCTGGACTTGAGCAACTCTTGAAAAATAAAACACTCTCATGGTGGGAAATTATTTTTAATACAATGTTTACTATTTTAAGTTTGTTTTCTTCCAGTAGATCTTCATACGGTTCATTATTTTCTATCTTCCATTATCATGCTTAATTGTCATATTGTTTCTTTTCACTCATTGTTTTTTCTTCTTGCAACTTTTATAAATGTAGTTATAATGGAAAGGAGGAGAATCACTTTAATACAATCTCAGTGTCAATTGTATGTCTAAATAAGTTTAAATCTAAAATTCAAAATAAACATTCTATCTATGATACACTTCTCCTGTCTATGATAACTTCATAGTGATTCACAGTGTTGCATTTCCATGGAAAGTAACATTATACTGTAGGATGGATTTCTGGATCCAACTGCATAATAACTTTTTCCCAATGTTTTGAGATTCACTAATACACTCATCATTAGGTAAGAACTAAGAAGTTATTGTCATTCATGTTACATGGGATTAGTTATAAATTTCTAATCATTCTGCAAATGTTGTATTTTTTGCAAGTCTTATGAATGGTGTCTGAATGACTGGATATCAGCCTTTTTGTTTGCTGCTAATACCTTTATGATTCTCATGTTAGACTAAAACTGATTAAAATTCGGATGAAATCAACTTAGTCTCTTCAACATCCACCTTCACCTTCTTCCAAGCTTTAATTCAACCTTATTTCATGGTATTGGTAATGGTTTGGGAGTCACTTTCTCAAGCAATGTTTTTCCAATCCTCAATCAAAATTTGGAGAACTTCGATAAAAACCAGCCATCAATTAGATTATTGGTTAAGTTTCTAGGTTAGCGGAGATTTAAGATTAGTTGCCCATTTGAGTCCTGAAACTCCTCTCCTCTTCCAGCAAGCCAAGGATTATTCTTAGCTAATTTATCAATTTTTTTTTAATGCCTTAGTAGGGAGGTTGCTGAACTACTTTAGGCTTATCGAGCGTAACAAATGTTGGCTCATCATTGGAGGAGGTATACTGCATATATTAACAACTAGGATTTTTGTTATGTTCCATGGATGTTTTTGAAAATGTTATTGACAAGGACTTAATTTTCTAATATATATTCAGGGAGAAGTTCAATCACTTGATAGGTTTATTATAGTCACGAGTTGTATAATAGTTCTCTCGACATGGAAAAATATGATGTAAAAAAGAGAGAAGACCTTAATGGTAGAAATGAAACAAATAGAATGCAAGTTGCAGAGACTCACAGATGGCAAGATGTGAGGAAGAAGGCAAGGGAAGAGAAAGACAAAGTTTCTTGCGACAATGGCTTGTTTTCTGATGCATTGTCTCCCTCTATTACCGAAATGTAAGTCGACACATTTTGCTTGTGTTATCTATGGTATAGTTTAATGTGTATTTCATTTTCTTCCAACCCCCATTAAAGAATGATAAATCATCCCATTGACATTACTTATTGTGTCGACTTGAATTTCATCATCAGAACACTACCTGCAACATATTAGTTTCACAAAATACAAAGGAAATGCTACAGGAAATCCAAAATCAATCAATGAAACTACATGAAATTGATATTAAAATAAAAACACTATTTTTACCTTCATGATTTAAGTCTCATTGTGTCCTAAATCCACTATTCATGGTTGTAGATGATGTGCTCTTAGACAAGTACTGATAGCTTCCAAGATGGCATATGAAGAATGGACTGATAACTAGTAGTTAACTGATACTATGATATGCAATACTAAATAATTATGCTAAATGAGAAATGCTAAATGATTATGCTAAAATTGCTTCAAGATTAAAACTCACAAAAGCATAAGTTTTCACAAATGATTAACTTGAAAACTCACGTGAAGACTAACTCTTTCTCAACTCAAATTCCTGATTTTATAGACTTTGAGAAGATAAGATGATGTGGTCTAGATCAAGGGTCATGATCAGATCTGAGATTTGGATGGCTGTGAGCAAAGGTGAAGGTTGAGAGAAAGGGGGAAGGAGAAGACAAGTGTCACTCATCTCACCTTGACTGGGTTGCTGACTGAGGGAATCTAGGGATGGTTGGAGAAAATTTAAGCATGAGAGGACAAGTGGACTCAAGTCCTTCCTAAGATGTAGGGATGTTGGAGAGAATATAGAAGAAGGTTAAGAAATATGTCTACGTACACAATATTTCATTAAATTTGGAAGTTGGAGATAAATGATGAATTAATATTTAAGAAATATTAATATCTTTAGCCACATAATTGATGAGTTGGCAAAGAGAAGATGAAGTGGAGATGGAAGAATGAGTTGGAAAAAGGATTAAATAATTAAGAATAATATAATATCTGAGACTATAGGATAGAAGATTAACCATTAAATATTAGAGCCAATGCTTATCAACTTGTACCAAGAACAACAAAAGGTGTGTTGTTTGGGAATGGGCAGGTTGAAGACCCCATCTAATAGGCTTAATAGCCTCCATTAATACCCAAGGTCTCAAAACTGAGGTCAAGGCTTGAATCATACCCCACATGATAAAAGGGAACCAACAAGCACCATTGTAATTGGCATGCATATTATTTTTAAAAAAATAAAAAAATCACCATCAAAATTCCGACATCAACCCAAATTTGTACCGACAACCAAACCGTCAGACAAACAACATCCTTTTTGGTGCATAGTTCTTGGCAGGCGTTGGAATTTTGATGCCAATTGAAGAAACATATGACGAGGATGTTGATGAATAATGATGAACAAATAATACCCTAACTGGTACTGAAGGGAGGGGGGGTGAATCAGTAAAGACAAAAAATTTCTCAACACTTTATCATATTAAAACAATGCTGACCAGTTGTCTTCACCACTGAACTTAACCATGGCTATATTGGTTAGACACAAATACTTCAAACAACATTTGACAAACCTTAAATATTGATGATTACTTCCTGATATAATCAAGCATGAGTTGTATCAACAATACCACAATCATTTAGTACTGCATGCATAACTAACTTAATCCACAACTACTCAATCATCACATGAAAAATCACAACCCATAACACACAAATTTTTCACATGGAAGCCCAAATGGGAAAAACCATAGTGGGGATGAATACCCAAAAGCTTGTTTTGAACTCTTTTGAAGTTCGCTCTGTTAGGATGCTAGTCCAGTTAAAGAATTTACAATAAGGTTCTGTTATGAACCAATCTTGTTAGAGATCACCCAGTTAAGGGATGGCTATATACCCTATTAAAGGTTGAAACCCTATTAAAGGTTACCTCTCTAGAGGATTTAAAGAACTCAATGAACTTGAGTCACTTGGTTAGAGGATTTGCAAAATGCCTGTTAAAGCTACCCGGTCAAGGGATTTTCCTTCTGTTGAAATGGTTAGAAGTCAACAAGTAAATATTTGATCTAATAACAAAACTACTTGCTAAGGTAGATCCATTTCAGCTCCTCTCCTCTGCAATCACACTCTGTAGATTCCACACTCTAGTTTTGCAAGTATCTCAACATGCAGACACAAACACATCATTTGCCAACTCAAACAATAAAAAACATCATCGACCTTATAGACAACAATTAGGTCGGTAGCATAAACCCTAAACCCTAAACATTTTAGGTTTACAATTACAAGCAATCCAATCCTGACCATTAGATCCATTGCATAGAATGAAGCGATCTAAAATAGATCTTAAGTCATTCTGCATCGTCCATTCTTCACTGCATATGGAAATCAATAACCCATCACACGCACTTTGTGCATTCTCAAGGTAGACATTCAAATGCATTCGATCTTCATGCTCACAAGCACATAGATGACGTGGCACCATGATCTCATCCTTATCTCTTAACTAACTCATCACAAAATGTCATCAGTTGCACCGCATAGGCCAAACCAGAAACCCTAGAGATTAACAGAGACTACCAATCGGTAGTCACACTTAGTGAACCCCAACACTGGTCCACTCCATCCCGGTTGACCATAACCGCTTCCAATCTTCATACTAGTTCATACTAGTTCACCTATTGACATCAATGACAACATACATTGTCACCTCTTCATCATATGCAAACAATATCCCCCTTTGGCATTGATGGAAATACTCAGTGTATTATTGCTCAGTATCAACACCATGCTTAATAACATATACTAGATGACATATACTAGTTCAAAGATCACAACTACCACCATCTGGACTAGTCAGTTTGCATTCTGCCATATATCTTCATCATCAGATATCTTCTCCCCCTTTGACAACAATGACAAAGTGGAGGCACAAGCTTCCAAGCTCCACTATACTGCCCCCCCTGTGGAGTAGCATCCTTCAACACATCAATCCTATAGGATTTGTCACTATAGTACCTGACTGATGTGGAGCACACAACTTTAGTTTACTTCATGAAGGGACAAAACCCCTAATTCACCTCTCAAATAGGTAAATGTAGTCTTCGGTAAGGTCTTAGTGAATATGTCTGCTAGTTGCTCCTTACTGGAAACATGTTCTGATACAACCTCTTTGTTTTGAACCTTTTCTCTCAAGTAATGATACTTTAGTTCAATGTGCTTTGTCCTATCATGCAATACCAGATTTTTGGAAATATTGATTGCACTAGTATTATCACAGAAAATACTCACTGGTTCAGATATAGGTACTTTGAAGCCATTCAGTACATGCTTCATCCAGATTGCTTGCATGTAGTTCATAAAAGCTGCCACATACTCTGCTTCAGTTGTAGATTGGGAAATACAACTCTGCTTCTTGCTCATCCATGAGACTAGTCTTCCACCAAGGAAGAACGCTCCACCAGTTGTGCTCTTCTGATCGTCCACATTACCTGCCCAATTTTTATCAGTAAACACTTTGAGAAAAAATTTGCCATTATATGGATACTACAATCCATAATCAACCATCCCTTTCATGTATCTAAGAATCCTCTTTACCGCTACCAAGTGGGATTCTCTTGGACTCTTCTAAAAATATGCTACTATGCCCACTGCATGAGCAATATTTGATCTGGTGTGTACCACATAGTGCAGCTTACCAATCATCGACTAGTACTCCTTCTCATCCAGCAACTCTGTATCATCCTCCTTTGTTAGTTTGCATTTGGTCACCATCGGTGTTTCAACCGGTCTTTGATATACTTAGACTGGGTAATGAAGATACCCTCCATCTGCTGAATCTGTAGACCAATGAAGAACTTTATCTCTCCAATCAGAGACATCTCAAACTCTTTCTTCATTTCATCTGTGAATGCATGGCTCATTTCATCATCTCCTTCGAAGATTATGTCATCTACAAATACTTCACATATCATAATCTAATCACCTTCAGATTTCAGGTAGATGTTGTTGTCCTCACTCATTCTCTAAAAAACCTATCTTCACAAGATGAAAGTGTAACCATTCATACCATGCCCTTGGTGCTTGTTTCAATCCATACATGGCCTTGTGTAATCTACACACCATGTTAATATCTTCTGACAAAGCAAATCCATTTGGTTTCTCAATATACACTTCTTCATTCAACTTATTCCCGAAGACCCATTTGGTACCCATTACATTCTTTTATTTTGGTTTGGGTACCAAGGACCATGTTGCATTCTTTTCAATCTGGTCCAGCTCCTCTTCCATTGCCCTTATTCAGTCTTTATCGGTAAGTGCCTCTCTAATCGTCTTAGGCTCAAATTTTGAAATCATGTATGAGTTTTACTTCACCTTTCTCCTTGTGAGTATCCCCACATCTTTATCTCCTATGATCTTCTTCAGATCATGATGTAGTTTCACATACCTAGGAATGACCCTAGCTGGTTCTACTTGCTTTTCCTCTTCTTTTTCCACTTCATCTTCTTCTTCACCTGCTGCAGATTCTACCAGTATAGGAACACTAAGCTCTTTCTCATGTTTGTAACTTGTTTCCTTCTTAACCAGTTCTCAGAAGGCTACACCCGGTTCATCTTCTGCTTTCTTGCTATAGGTTTCCTCAAGATCCTCAGGGGATTCATCAACCCTAACATTGATATTCTCAACAATTTTTTGAGTCCTGTTGTTGTAGCATTTGAGAGCTTTTCTTTTAGTGGAATATCCCAAAAATATTCCTTCATTACATTTAGCATCAAACTTACTCAGATGCTCACCTCTCCTGATATAGCACTTATTTCCAAACACTTTGAAATAACTCACATTAGGAGTTCTCTCATTCTAGTACTCATAGGGGGTTTTGTCTTTACCTTTCTTGATGAGTACCTGGTTCATGGTATAGAATGCAATTCTCACCGCTTCACTCCAAAAAGTGTGAGCAACCTTTCCTTGGATCAACATATTTCTGGCCGCTTCAACTACAGTCTTGTTATTCCTTTTTGCTATGTCATTCTGTTGTGGTGTCCTTGGGGTAGACAACTGCCTCTTGACGTCGTTCTCTTCATAGTACTTGTTGAATTCATCAGAAGTGAATTCATCTCCCTGATCAGTTCTTAGGCATTTTATTCTTCTGCCGCTCTCCTTTTCCACCAATGCTCTAAAGGATTTGAACTTTCCAAATGCCTAAGACTTGTCTTTCAAGAATGTGACCACACAGATTGGTGTGTACAAGATCAAGTAAGTTCTCTAGTAAAAAAGACTTACCTTTGAATGTTGAGGAAGACATCTTCCCAAGTTGACATTCTTTGCATAAAGAATTCTCCTGTTTGTTCAACAAAGGAAATCCTCTTACTGCCTTGATCTTACTAGCCTTTACAATACTATCAAAATTCATATGACAATGTCTCTTATGCCATATCCAACTATCATCAAACTTTACCATCAGGCACTGACTAATCTTGGCATTCAACTGAAACAAGTTTCCTCTGGTCTTCTTACCGGCGGCAATAAGTTCACCACTCTTTCCAATTATTTTGTAGACTCCACGTTGAACTCCAGAATGAGTCCTTTGTCGTTTAGCTAAGCAACACTCAAAAGGTTGTGCTTAAGGCCTTCCACCCAGTAGACATCATCCACACTAATTTTTCCATTCAGTGAGATGGATCATTTTCCTTTCACCATGCAAGGTGCATCATTGCCAAACCAGACAACACCTCCATCATATTGATCCAGAGACAAAAACTTTCTTCGGTCACTAGTCATGTGGTGAGAACACCCACTATCAATGATCCACTCATTAGAGTTGTCAATGCTAGAGACAAGGACTTTTTGATCAGACACCTCTTCCTTTACACCTACAAACACTATGTCCTCATTCTCTTCATCCTCAGATTCTTCATCAGTAACACCTTCATCCACTACAACAAGACAATTTCTCCTACCTCCTCCTTTATACTTTCTAAACCTTTCTGATTTATCCTTATTATCATTGTTAGGATAGTTAATAGCTATATGTCCTATCTTATTGCAGGAAAAACATTTTAAAGGAAGCTTACCTCTGTATTTTCTGGTGCCTTTTGGAAGTTTCTTGGCAAGAATAGCTTCAAACTCCATTAGAATCTCCTCATCATCCATGTCTCCATTTGGCCTAGATTCATAACTGGTACTGACTTCTTTTCCTTTTCTAGTTGGTGTGGAGGAAACAAACGCTTTAAAGACTGACTCTATCTTCTAAACACTACCATCATAGCTATTCAATTCATATGCAACCAAATTTGCAATGATAGAGTCTAGAGATACCTTTGTCTTGTCGATAGATCTTAACTCCTGAATAGTTGCAACCTTGATTGCATAGACTGGTAACAATGATCTCAGAACTTTACTGACAATGGTGACATCATCAATTGTTCCACCAGTGCTCTTGATATTTCCAACCACAGTCTTGATCCTTATGCCATATTGCTGAATGGTCTCACCTTCAACCATCCTCATGTCTTCAAATTTTCCTCCAAGGCTTTCTTCCTTAGCCCACTTGACATGCTCATCACCATCATAAATGGTTTCCAGTGTGTCCCATACATCCTTAGGAGTGTCCTTATCTTTTACATGAATGAACTCAATATCAGACAAGCTGCTAATAAGGGCTTCCATGACTTGCCCATTTTCTTGAATCTCTCTTTTCTAATCATCGGTTAGAGTGCTAGTGGGGATTACATGGGCATTCTCAACATAGCTCCAGTGTTGAGCACCTAAACTCTTGATATAAATCTTCATTATGTCCTTCCATAGTTTGAAATTATCCCTATTGAACTTAGGACCTTCCCTCTTTATCATTAAAGCAGGATATTTTGCCTCAAGCGGTTAAGCTTATATCACCGAGGACCTAGAATTGCTCTAATAACAATTGATGAATAATGATGAACAAATAATACCCTAACTGGTACTAAGAGGGGGGGGCATGTGATGAAGAATGATGAATAGTAAATACCCAATAGATACTGAGAAGGGGGTGAATTAGTATGGACAAAAACTTCTTAAACAACTTAAACTGCAAAGACTACACTAATTGGTAAACAATATCACTAATCTAAATCAAGGCACTATCGGTAAAACACAGTATGACTATAAAAGACATAAACCGGTAACATCTAGATCTTCTCAAAACCTAATATCTCATCGCAACTTCACCCATATGGTTAAGCAAGCAATACATCAGAAATACAATGACCATTGGATCAACTTGCATTACCGCTTAACAGAAAATACTAAAACATCACATGAAAAAGCATCACACATAACACACTATTTTTTCACATGGAAACCCAATTGGGAAAAATCACGATGGGGATGAATACCCACAAGTTGTTCTTGAACTCTTCTAAAGTTTTCTCTATTAGGAGCCTAGTCCGGTTAAAGACTTTACAACTAGTTCTGCTAGGAACCAATCCTGCTAGGGATCACTTGGTTAAGGGATGGCTAAATACCCAGTTAGAGGTTAAAACCCTGTTAAAGGCTACCTTGTAAGAGGATTTGAAGAACTCAATGATTTTGATTCACCCTGCTAAAGGATTTACAAAAATCTTGTTAAAGATACTCGGTAAAGGGATTTTCTATCTACTGAAATGGTTAGAAGTCAATAGGTAATACACTAATCTGATAACAACACTTAATGCCAAGGTAGATCCGCTTCAGTTTCTTTGCATTTGCAATCACACTCTGTAAATCTTTGCTTACTCCTTTGGTCTGACAAGAATCACCTCACATACATTCATTTGCCAATAACTTCAAATAAAATCATCATTGACCTTATAGACAACAATTAGGTCGGTGGCCAAAACCTAAAATCCTAAGCATCTAGGTTAAAAATATAGTTGGTCCAATCCTAGCCATTTAAACACATTACATAGGGTAAAAAAATCTTGAACAAATCTCAAGACATTCTCCATCATCCATTCTTCATTGCTTCTGGATGCTGATAACCCATCACACGCTCTCCACCGTTTACTAAGATTTCGCACATTCCCGAGGTAGATAGAATCAATCTTCTTCATGCAAGATCCTCAAGGAGATCCTTTACATGCACAAGGCTGATGTGGTAATGCAATGTAATCTTCATTTCAATGCTAACTCATCATAGGATGTACTCGGTCGAATCACACAAACTTGGAATGCATCAATTGAAAACCCTGAACTTGAGACTACCAACCGATAGTCATATCAAATGAAACCCTAATACAAACTTTGTATATACCGGTTCACACTCCAACATACCGGTTCATACCGTTATACCGGTTCACTTGCCAGTTTGCTTACTTCAATATACTGGTTCATACTTCAGCATATTGACATCAATGACAACATACAATATCATCATGTCATCAAACTCTGCACATATGCCAGCAATCTCCCCCTTTGGCATTGATGGCAATACACAAAGATATCTCTACATCTTCTTCCATATTATATGTCTTCAATACTACAGATATCTTCTCTGCTTCACATCTTCTCCCCCTTTGACAACAATGCCAAAGTGGAGGCACAAACATCCATGATCTACTATGTTGCTCCCCCTAAGGAGTAGCATCATTCAACACATTAATCCTAAAAAAAATTTGACAATTCAATACCTGAATGATGTGGAGCACATACCTTTAGTTCACCTCTTGAAGGGGAAGCACCCCTAATGCACCTCTTAAATAGGTAAATTTAGCCTTTGGTAGAGGCTTGGTGAATATATCTGCTAACTGCTCTTTACTGGAAACATGTTCCAATACAACCTCTTTGTTCTGAACTTTCTCCCTCAAGAAATGATACTTGAGCTCGAAGTGCTTGGTTCTAGCATGCAATACTGGATTCTTGGAAATATTAATTGCACTTGTGTTATCACAAAATATACTCACTGATTTAGATATAGGGACTTTGAAACCACTTAATACATGCTTCATCCAAATTGTCTGAGTGCAGTTCATAAATGCTGCTACATATTCTACTTCTGCTATGGACTAAGAGATACAACTTTGCTTCTTGCTCATCCATGAGACTAGTCTACCACTGAGAAAGAATTCACCACCAGTTGTGCTCTTCCAGTCGTCCACATTACCAACCCAATCGACATTAGTAAACACTTTGAGATTGAAATCATTATTGTATGGATACCACAATCCATAAGCTATAGTTCCCTTCAGATATCTAACAATCTGCTTGACTGGTACCAAGTGGGACTCTCTTGGACTTTTCTGGAAACGTGCATCAATGCCAACTGCATGTGCAATGTCTAGTTTTCTATGTACTACATAGTGCAACTTACCAATCATTGATTGGTATTCCTTCTCATTTACCAATGCTGAATCATCTTCTTTTGACAATTTACAACCAGTTTGTTGTCTTCCATACCAAAGGTCTTCAACACCTCTTTGACATACTTGTACTGAGTGATAAAGATACCATCTTTCATTTGTTGAATCTATAGTCCAATGAAGAACTTAATCTCTCCAATTAGTGACATCTTGAATTCCTTCTTCATTTCATCTGCAAACGCATGGCTCATCTTGTCATCTCCACCAAAAATTATGTCATCAACAAACACTTCATGGATTAAAATATGATCTCCTTCTATTTTCAGATAGATATTGCTATCTTCACTTGTTCTTTCAAATCCAATCTTCACTAGATGGGAGTGTAAATGTTCATACCATGCTCTAAGTGCTTTCTTCAATCCATACAAGGCTTTTATGTAGCCTACACACCATATCACTATCTTGTGATAGGGCAAACCCATCTGGTTGCTCTATATACACTTCCTCTTTAAGTGTTCCATTCATGAATGTAGATTTCACATCCATCTAATACACTTTGAATCCCTTTAAGGTTGCATATGCAAGTAGCATTTGAACTCTTTCCAATCTAGCTACTGGAGCAAAGGTTTCTCCATAGTCTTCTCCTTCTTCTTGAGCATATCCCTTACATACCAATCTTGCTTTGTTTCTTACCACTGTGCCATCTTCATTCAACTTGTTTCTAAAAACCCATTTGGTGCCAATAACATTTTTGTGAAAACTTCTGGGTACCAAAGACCATGTACCATTCTTTTCTATCTGGTCAAGTTCCTCTTCCATAGCCTTAATCCAATCTTCATCTTTGTGTGCCTCTTTAAATGTTTTAGGCTCAAATTCAGAAATCATGCAAGAATTCTCTCTGACCTTTCCTCTTGTAAGTATTCCTGCATCCTTATCCCCTATGATCTGCTTTGGATCATGATGTACCTTTACATACCTAGGAATGATCTTAACTGATTCCTCTTTCTTTTCCTCTTTATCCTCATCTTCATCAATGTCTACTGGTGTAGGAGCACTATTACTTGTACTTGGTTGTTTTGCAACTGATTCCCACAAGGTTACATCCGGTTCATCTACCACTCACTCATTGTTGGTTTCCTCAAGTTTCTCAGAGGTTTCATCAACTCTAACATTGATACTTTCAACAATTCTTTGAGTCCTATTGTTAAAACACTTGAGAGCTTTTCTCTTGGTGGAATACCCTAGGAATATTCTCTCATCACATTTTGCATCAAACTTTCTCTGGTATTCACTTCTCTTGATATAACACTTGCTACCAAACACTCTAAAGTAGCTTACTCCTGGAGTCTTACCAGTCCAATACTCATAAGGATTTTTATCCTTACCTTTCTTGATGAGTACCCGATTCATAGTGTAGACTGCAGTTCTCACCGCTTCTCTCCAAAAAGTGTGAGCAACTTTCCCTTGAATCAACATTGTTCTGGAAGCTTCAACTATAGTCCAACTGTTCCTTTCTACTAGGACATTTCGCTATGGAGTCTGAGGGGTAGACAATTGCCTCTTGATGTCGTTCTCTTCACAGTACTTATTGAATTCACCAGAAGTGAACTCACCTCCTTGGTCAGTTCTAAGGCATTTAATCCTCTTACCGCTTTCCTTTTCAACTAGTGCTCTGAAGGCTTTAAACTTTCCAAAAGTTTTAGACTTGTCTTTCAAGAATGTGACCCACATAATTCCTAAGCAATCATCAGTAAGAATCATAAATTACCTATCTCCCTGAACACTCCTAGTTTTCATAGGACCACACAAATCAGTGTGCACAAGATCAAGTAAATTATCTGCTATGAAAGATTTACCTTTGAAGGTTGAGGAAGACATTTTCCCCAGTTGACATTCTCTGCACAAAGGATTCTCTAGTTTGTTCAGCACAAGCAATCCTCTAGCTGCCTTGATCTTACTAGCCTTCACAATATTATCAAAATTTACATGGTAGAGTCTCATATGCCATATCCAACTGTCATCAAACTTAGCCATTAGACATTGACTGATATTTGTATTTAACTGAAATAAGTTACCTTTGGTCTGCATACCGGTGGCCATCAGTTCACCACTCTTTCTTTTTATTTTGCACACTCCATCTTTGAATTCTAGAGTGAGTCCTTTATCATTCAACTGGGCAACACTCAAAAGGTTATGCCTGAGACCTTCTACCCAATACACATTATCAGTACTGCTTTTTCCATTTAGAGAGATGGACCCTTTGCCTTTTACCATACATGGTGCATCATTACCAAATCAGACTACACCTCCATTGTACTCTTCCAGAGATAGAAACTTCCTCCAGTCACCAGTCATGTGGTGAGAACATCCACTATCAATAATCCACTCATTAGAATTATCAAAGTGGGAGACAAGAGCCTTCTTGTCTGACACATCTTCCTTAACAGCTACAAACACTATGTCTTCACTTTCTTCATCTTCTGATTCATCATCAGTGACACCTTCATCGACTGCAACAAGAGATTTTCTCCTATTTCCTCCTTTGAACTTTTTAAACTTCTCCGGTTTGTCTTTATTATCACTATTGGGACAATTGATAGAAATGTGTCCTATCCTATTGCAAGAACAACATTTCAAAAGGAGCTTACCTCTGTATTTTCCAATTCCCTTAGGAATTCTCTTGGCAAGAAGAGCTTCAAACTCCATTAGGATCTCCTCATCATCCATATCCCTGCTTTATCTGGGTTCACAGCTAGTACCAACCTCTTTTCCCTTTCTAGATAGTGCAACAGATGCTCTAAAGGCTGATTCAATCTTCTGAACACTGCCGTCATAACTATTTAGCTCATATGTGGTCAACTTAGCAATGATGTTGTCAAAAGATACCTTTGTCTTGTCAATAGATCTCAACTCCTGAATAGCGGAAAACCTTATTGCATAGACTGGTAATAAGGATCTCAAAACTTTTCTAACAATGGTGGGATCATCTATTTTACCTCCTACACTCTTGATGTCTCCTACAACAGTTTTAATTCTTATCCCATATTGTTGAATGGTTTCTCCTTCAACCATCTGCATGTCTTCAAATTTTCCCTTAAGGCTCTCTTCCTTAGCTTGCTTCACATGCTCATCACCACCATAGATAGTCTCTAGGGTATCCCATACATCTTTAGGATTGTTTTTGTCTTGAACATCTATAAACTCAATATTAGACAGACTGCTGATAAGAGCTTCCATGAGTTGCCCATTCTCCTAAATTTCTCTTCTTTGATCATCGATGAGAGTACCAGAAGGGACAACATAAGTATTCTCAACATAGTTCCAATGTTGAGCACCCATTCTTTTAATGTAGATCTTCATTTTGTCCTTCCATATCTTAAAGTTATCTCTGTTGAACTTAGGACCTTCCCTCTTCATCATTAGAATAAGATCTTTTCCTCAAACGGTTAAGCTTATAACATAGAAGACCTGGAAGATGCTCTGATACCAATTGATGAATAATGATGAACAATAAATACCCAACAAACACTGAGAGGGAGTGGTGAAGCAGTATGGACAAAAACTTCTTAAACAACTTAAACTGCAAAGTCTGCACTAACTGGTAAACAATATCACCAATCTAAATCAAGGCACTATCGGTAAAACATAGTATGACTGTAAAAGACATAAACCGGTAACATCTAGATCTTCTCAAAACCTAATATATCATCTCAACTTCACCCATATGCTTAAGAAAGCAATACATCAGAAATACAATGACCATTGGATCAGATTGCATTACCGCTTAACAAATAATACTAAAATATCACATGAAAAAGCATCACACATAACACACCATTTTTTCACGTGGAAACCCAACTGGGAAAAACCATGGTGGGGATGAATACCCACAAGTTTTTCTTGAACTCTTTTGAAGTTTTCTCTATTAGGAGCCTAGTCCGGTTAAAGACTTTACAACTAGTTCTTCTAGGAACCAATCTTGCTAGGGATCACCCGGTTAAGGGATGGCTAAATACCTGGTTAGAGGTTAAAACCCTGTTAAAGGTTACCTTGTAAGAGGATTTGAAGAACTCAATGATTTTGAGTCACCCTATTAAAGGATTTACAAAAAGCCTGTTAAAGCTACTCGGTAAAGGGATTTTCCATCTGCTGAAATGGTTAGAAGTCAACAGCTAATACACTAATCTAATAACATCACTTAATGCCAAGGCAGATCCGCTTCAGTTTCTTTACATTTGCAATCACACTATGCAAATCTCTGCTTACTCCTTTGGTCGTAAAGGGATTTTCCATCTGCTGAAATGGTTAGAAGTCAATAGGTAATAAACTGATCTAATAACATCACTTAATGCCAAGGCAGATCCGCTTCAGTTTCTTTACATTTGCAATCACACTCTACAAATCTCTGCTTACTCCTTTGGTCTGGCAAGAATCACCTCACAAACATTCATTTGCCAACAACTTCAAATAAAAATCATCATCGACCTTATATACAACAATTAGGTCGGTGGCCAAAACCTAAAACCCTAAGCATCTAGGTTAACTATACAGTCGGTCCAATCTTGGTTGTTTAAACACATTACATAGGGTAAAACAATCTTGAACAAATCTCAAGACATTCTCCATCATACGTTCTTCACCACTTCTAGAAGCTGATAACCCATCACACGCTCTCCACCGTTTACTAAGATTTTGCACATTCCCGAGGTAGATAGAATCAATCTTCTTTATGCAAGATCCTCAAGGAGATCCTTTACACACACAAGACTGAGATGGTAACATGATCTAATCTTCATTTCAATGCTAACTCATCACAGGATGTCGTCGATCGAATCACACAGACTTGGAATGCATCAACCGGAAACCCTGAAGCTGAGACTACCAATCGGTAGTCATATCAAATGAAACCCCGATACAAACATTGTATATACCGGTTCATACAATTATACCGGTTCACTTGCTAGTTTGCTTACTTCAATATACTGGTTTATACTTCAACATATTGACATCAATGACAACATACAATATCATCGTGTCATCAAACTCTGCACATATGCCAATAGGGTGAATCAGTACAGACAAAAACTTTCTCAACACTTTATCATATTAAAACAATGCTGACCAGTTGTCTTCACCATTGAATTTAACCATGGGTATACTGGTTAAACACAAATACTTTAGACAACATTTGAAAAACCTTAAATCTTGATGATTACATCCTGATATAATCAAGCATGAGTTGTATCAACAATACCACAATCATTTAGTATTGCATGCATAACTAACTTAATCCACAACTACTCAATCATCACATGAAAA
The DNA here is from genome assembly GCF_030272615.1 of Cryptomeria japonica. Lineage (NCBI taxonomy): Eukaryota > Viridiplantae > Streptophyta > Pinopsida > Cupressales > Cupressaceae > Cryptomeria > Cryptomeria japonica. Next base: position 579,163,251 of record NC_081406.1, read on the forward strand.
CTCACAACCCATAACACACAGATTTTTCACGTGGAAACCCAAATGGGAAAAATTATGGTGGGGATGAATACCCACAAGCTTTTTTTGAACTCTTTTGAAGTCCGCTCTGTTAGGAGCCTAGTTTGGTTAAAGAATTTACAATAAGGTTATGTTAGGAACCGATCCTGTTAGAGAACACCTGGTTAAGGGATGGCTATATACCCTATTAAAGTTTGAAACCTTCTTAAGGATTACCTCGCTAGAGGACTTAAAGAACTCAATGAACTTGAGTCACCTGGTTAGAGGATTTGTAACAAGCTTGTTAAAGCTACACAGTCAAAGGATTTTCCTTTTGTTGAAATGGTTAGAAGTCAACAGATAAAAAATTGATCTGATAACAACACTACTTGTTAAGGTAGATCCTTTTCAGCTCCTCTCCTCTGCAATCACACTCTGCAAATTCCACACTCTAGTTTGGCAAGTGTCTCAACATGTGGACACAAAAACATCATTTTCCAACTCAAACAATAACAAACATCATCGACCTTATAGACAACAATTAGGTCGATAGCATAAACCCTAAACATTTTAGGTTTATAATTACAAGCAATCCAATCCCAACCTTTAGATATATTGCATAGAATGAAGTGATCTAAAACAAATCTTAAGTTATTTTGCATCATCCATTCTTCACCAAATCTTGAAATCAGTAACCCATCACACGCACTTCATACACCACTTAGAACATCGCGCATTCCCAAGGTAGACATTCAAATGCATTCGATCTTCATGCTCACAAGCACATAACTGATGTGGCACCACGATCTCATCCTTATCTCTTAACTAACTCATCACAAAATGTCATCGGTTCCATCGCATAGGCCAAACCGTAAATGCTAGAGTTGAACAAAGACTACCAACCGGTAGTCATACTTAGTGAACCCTGACACTGGTCCACTCCATCCCAGTTGACCATAACCGCTTCCAATCTTCATATCAGTTCATACCAATTCACCTATTGACATCAATGACAACATACATTGTCACCGCTTTATCATATGCTAACATATGTTGTATGTCCAACGACATGTTATTGTCGGACACTCGTCGTAGTTGCAAATTCCTGGTAAGCGTCAGAATTTTGACATCCATCTGACGACATTCTTTGGCCGGAAGAGAAATCATGGCCACCGCCAGAATAGTTTGTGATGTTTTCAGAATTCAAATGTTTGATGGCACCATTGGAATGTCCGACGATGAGTATTTGATGGATTCATTGTCTGCAGCCCGACGAAAAATAGTCAAAATTCGGACGATAGGCCATTGGAAATCAGCCCCAAATATACTAGTGTTATAACCCCAATATAATACTCAGGCCCAATGATTTCAACATATCGATTACCAAATGACACTTCCGTAGGTTTCATACATATTTCGCCACATTCTCAGGATTCAAAACCACAACCACCACAAATCGAGTACCAAAACTCGCAGTCTCATGAGTACCGATTCCATCCACAATTGAATGAAAGCTTTCCTTGAACTAAGCATACAAAGACAACTCCGAGACTGTGACAATCATAGCCCTTTGCACTGGAAAAGTAGACCCCATGTAAAACAAAGTGATGTCATCCTACTTGATTGTTTGGGCCACCGTAGTTGCACATAATTAGACTCAACATACCGTTCTACCGCTGAAATTTGCATAGCAATGCCTGTTTCCACGAAACAAAATCTATCACCCAATACACATGTTGTCATGATTTCCTCGAGCTTCATTGACCAATAATGATTATCACCTTTTGCAAGCCCTAAATAAATGCAAAGCTCTTATGCTTTGATATTTCTTGTTCGGTCTAGACAAGTTCCATAGTATTTATCACACTTACATTCTACAAATTCGTAGGATTCCCTCCTTGCATGGCCACCAAATCCAATCTTACTCGCATACAATGCCCTTGTAGTTGTAACACTCGAATTGCCTTTTATTTCCTATTGCCAATAATTTTACCCATCCAAAATAGCACTACATGTGTTTTTGTTGAGGGAACATTCAAAGCTTCCAAGCTACTGCATACATATACATGTTTAAGATCTGAACCCTAAAGGCATTTATTCACCTTCCAAGCTTCATCCTTTTATGAATTTGATACATTTTGTGTACCATCAAAAGCCTGACCCACACTCAACAATGTGCAAGGTGATGGGAGTGCATGGCTAGGAATAGTACCCAAAATGTGTGTCACATACAAGGAGGAAGTTCATTCACACTCTCACCAACATCTTACTTTCCACTGTCTCGCATACACAAACCGACAGTTCTGACACTGCAAATGCAACACTTTCAAATAATGGAAGGAAATTGCCTATCACACAATTATTATTATTCTCACAACGCCTCACGATTCTTGTTTTTGAATCCTACTTCAACTTGTCTTTTGGAATCTCCAGGAAAAAGACCAATAACGACATCTCACATAATACTCTTCTGAATCAACAACTTTTCCAAATCAACTATCCCCATAGACATAATGATTGCAATCAACTAGGATGCCATTACATTTTGGTATAAAACTATTATATTCTCGAAATCCTTATTATCATCATCATCAGGCAAAACAGTAGGGGCACTGAAACAACCAAAGTTTGTTTCATGCAAAACCACTAGCATTCTGCTACAAACAACCTATAATACAATGACCCCAAGAAAAATGAAGAATCCATTGGCTTCAACCATAAAAATTGGAACAATGCTCACAACGTCCTTGATTTCCCGCCTTCTAACGCAGATTGACATCATGTTGTTTTGCAGGCATGAAAATCTATCTCTATCTCTTAATGCCGAGACCCATGACTACAAAGGACTGACAGATCTTTCCATTTGTTCCATCACCAAATTTACGTCCCTTTCATGTATGATGTACATAAAATGGCTCATTGACTCTAGTTTAATGATGTCTTTTAGACTATATTCTAGAATTTTATCTGTCAGCTCGGGCAACCTAGCATTCCATGTCCTGCACTCCTTTAGCAACATCAACTACACAATATACTCTATTTTCCCATCAAAGCAAGGAAACTCCTTCGTGTGTTTCATAGTGACCTCCACGACCACTTTTGGCTCTTTGGTTTCTACGGCTGCCATGGGCACCTCAAGAGTAGGGGAAATCTCCATCTCAACATTAATCTCCACCATTGATTCAAGTTGCTCCTTCATGCAACTCTTCTCAACCTCAGGCTCCTCATTATCCATGTTGACACTATCATCCACCTCCATTCAAGTAGATTGGTGAGTCATTTCTCCCTTCTCTACCCATGACACCTTAAACCATTTGGAGCAATGACCACAATCCTCGGCTCCCTTTAATGGCCGCTTCTACTTCAAACCAGAAAACTATCTTTTATCTTGTACTACGTCATCCAAATCCATAAGCTCATAGTCTTCATGGAAGTGCCTCATTATCTTAGATAAGGCCATGCCATCTATAGAGCCCATGAAATCCACAATTAATCTCGAGCTTCCTTGCCCTGCTACCTCACTCCATTTGCATCCTCCTCATCTTGGGAGTCAATAGTAGATTCAACTTGGGTTTTCGATGGCATATAGTCTTCCTCCTGAAATATATTAACGACTTCTTTTCCAGCATCTATCTACCATGAAATTCCAACTGAGGCATCATGGGGTTCAACCTTCACCACAGGAATGCCAACAACTTCCTGACCATTAAGAGTTTGGCCAATAAGTGCCAAACCTGGCTCAAGAGAAGAGAAAATAAGAATCATAACATCCTTATTTTTTTACTGGACTCTCCTCTTCTACTAAGTTCCCCTCTTTCTTCTAGTCATCCGACTAATGTAAATGACCCTTGAAGCATAGTTTTACATGGAATGTAAAACTGCCATAGAAGTTATGGATTTTACCTTCTCCTTCTTCCTCCATCTTTGCTCAAGCCAACATGGCTCTGATACCAATTGTAGAGATTAAAATGAGAAGAGAAGTGATAATAAAATAGTAGAAAATAAAACTCACAACACAAGGTTTAACATGGTTCACCACTAAGTGGCTACGTCCACCAGAAACATAGGGAATTCTTATTAATCAATATCAGTTCTACTATATACATGACTGTACTTAGTCATTTATATAGACATCTTAGATATGAAATGAAGATTCTTCTTGGGAAGAGAAACAACCATGTGACTGTTGGGACTAATATACCCAGCAATATCCCCCGTTAAGTGCAACCGGCACAACCATGCAGTGAAACATCCCTGCTTCCTTTCCTTAACCTACATTGCACCCAATGTGCAAGATTTTAACTTTTTGAAATCTTGATCATGTATGCTTTAGATTAATATTCTCCAAAGCACGTCAGACTGAAGAAAACTTAACCACTAAGCAATTCCTCTTGCAACAAAATTGCCAATAAGTGCATAATCAGAAACACCACTATCTACTCCTATGCTTGTGCTCCCCCTTAACAAAATATCTAAAAGATTGTCATCTTTCTTAGATATAATGAGATCTACCTTTCTTGCCAGAGTAACAACAAAAAAAACCCTATTTTGTATGAGAATTTCATAGCTAGGCTCGGCTTGCTCCTTGTAGTAAAAAGTTAGAACCCCAATATAATACTCAGGCCCACCGATTTCAAAATATCATTTACCAAATGAAACTGCCGCAGGTGTCATACATATTCTCACCACATTATCAGGATTCAAAACCACAACCACCACAAATATAGTGCCGAAACTTGCAGTTTCATGAGTACCATGTCCATCCACCTTTTAATGAAAGCTCTCCTTGAATTTAGCATATGAAGCCAACTCTGAGAGTGTGACAATCATAGCCCTTTGCACCGACAAAGTAGACCCAGTGTAAAATGAAGTGACCTTGTCCTGGTTGATCATTTGGGCCACCATAGTTTCAACATACTTAGACTCAATAGACCGTTCTATCGCTGAAATTTGCATATCATTGCCTATTTCCATGAAATAAAAATCTATCACCGAATACACACGTTGTCATGATTTCCTCGATCTTCATCGACTAGTAATAATTATCACCTTCTTCAAGTCCTAAATCAAATTGAAATATCTTATGCTTTGATATTTCATGTTTGGTCTAGACAAGTGTTATAATATTTATCACACTTACATTCCACAAATTCGTAGGCTTCGCTCCTTGCATGGCCGCCAATCTGATCTTACTCACATACAATGCCCCTGCAGTTGTAACACTTGAATTGCCTTGTAGTTCCTGTTGCCAACAATTTTACCCACCCAAAATAGATATGCATGTGTCTTTGTTGAGGGCACATTCAAAGCTTTCAAGCTTTCCCATAGATATACATGTTCAAGATTAGAACCCTGAAGGCATATATTCACCTTCCAAGTTTCATGGACTTTTGTGAATTAAATACATTTTGTGTACCATCAAAAGCTTGACCCACACTCAACAACATGCAAGGCGATGAGAGTGCATGGATGGGAATAGTACCCGAAATGTGTGTCGCATACAAGGAGGAAGAGTCATTGTTCATTCACACTCTCACCGACATCTTACTTTCTGCCATCTCGCATACACCAACTGATACTTCTGACATCGCAAACACAACAGTTTCAAATAATGGAAGGAAATCACCTAACACACAATTATTATTATTCTCACAACGCCTCATTTTTCTCTCTAAAAATGGCTAACGATTCTTGTTTCCAAATCTTGCTTCAACTTGTCTTTTGGAATCTACAGGCAAAATACCAACAACAACATCTCACAGAATACTCTTTTGAATCAACATCTTTTCCAAACCAACTAGCCCCACAAATGTAATGATTGCAATCAATTGGGATGCCATTACATTTTGGCACAAAACTGTTACATTCTTGAAATCCTTATTATCATCATCAAGCAAAATGGTTGGGGCAACAAAATAGCCAAAGTTTGTTGCATAAAAAACCTTTAACATTCTTCTGCAAACAACCTGCAATATGAACCCAAGAACAATGAAGACTCCATCCGCTTCAACCACAAACAATAGAACAACACTCACAACATCCTCAATTTGCTGACTTTTACCGTAGATTGATATCACATTGTTCTGTAGGCAAGAACATCCATCTCTGTCTCTTAACACAGAGACCCTTGACTGCGAAGAACCAATGGATCTTGCCATCTATTCCATCACCAAATTTACATCCCTTTCGTGTGCCATATATAGAAAATGGTTCATTGGCTCTAGTTTAATGATGTCTTTCAGACTATGTTCTAGAATTTTATCTATCACCTTGGGCAACCTAGCATTCCATGCCTTGCACTATTTCAACACCATCAACTCCACATTATACTCTGCTTGCCCATCAAAGAAAGGAAACTCCTTAGTGTCCTTGTGTTTCACAGTGACCTTCATGACCAGTTTTGGCTCTTTGGTTTCTATAGCTGCCATGAGCACATTAAGAGTAGGGGAAATCTTTATCTTGACACTATCATCCACGTCCATCCAATCATATTGGTTAGTTATATCTCGCTTCTCTACCTGTGATGCCTTAAACTGCTTAGAGTAATGACCACTGTCCTCAGCTCCCGTTAATGGCTACTTCTTCTTCAAACCAAAAAAATATCTTTTATCTTTTACTATGTCATCCAAATACATAGGCTTGTAGTCTTCATGGTTGTATCTTTTTATCTTAGATAAGGCCATGCCATATGCATAGCCCTTCAAAGCCACAATTAATTCTAAGCTTCCTTCCCCTGCTACCTCAATCCAATCTGCATCCTTCTCATCCTAGGAGTCAATAGAAAATTCAACTTGGGTTTTTGATGGCATACAGTCTTCCTCCCAAAATATTTTAATGACTTCTTTTCCAACATCTATCTGCCAAGAAATTCCAATCAAGGCATCATGGGGTTCAACCTTCACCACATGAATGCCAATAGCTTCTCAACCATTAATAGTTTGGCCAATAAGTGCCAAAGCTAGCTCAAGAGAGGAGCAAATAAGAAATCCAACATCCATCTTTTTCACTGGATTCTCCTCTTCTATTGAGTTCCCCTCTTTCTTCCAACCATCCCACCAATGTACAGGACACTTGAAGCATAGTTTTACATGGAATGTAAAACTGCCATAGAAGTTATGAATTTTACCTTCTCCTTCTTCCTCCATCTCTGCTCAAGCCAACATGTCTCTGATACCAATTGCAGAGATTAAAACTAGTAGAGAAGAGAAAACAAAACAATAGAAAATAAAACTCACAACACAAATTTTAACATGGTTCACCACTAAGTGTCTACATCCACCAGAAACATGGGGAATTATTTTATTAATCAATATCAATTCTTCTACATACATGACTACACTTAGTCATTTATATAGACATCTTAGATATGAAATGAAGAGTCTTTTGGGGAAGACAAATAACCATGTGACTGTTGGGCTTCATATACCCAACAATATCCCCCGTGAAGTCTGACCTATACAACCATTCACTGAAACATCCTTGCTTCCTTTCTTAAACCTACATTGCACCCAATCTGTAAGATTTTAAGTTTGCGAACTATTGTTCACGTTCATATTAATATTCTCCAAAGCACGTCATACTAAAGAATACTTAACCACTGAGCATCTTCTCTTGCAAGAAACTTGCCAATAAGTCCATTATCAAAAACACCACTATCTGCTCCTGTGCTTGTGCTCCCCCTTAACAAAATATCTAAAAGATTGTCATCTTTCTCAGATATAATAAGATCTACCTTATCTGCCAGAGGAACAAAAAAAACCTTATTTTGTATGAGAATTTCACAGCTAGGCTCGGCTTGGTCCTTGTCACCAGAAGTTAGAACCCCAATATAATACTCAGACCCACTGATTTCAATATATCGCTTACCAAATGATACTGCCACAGGTGTCATACATATTCTCGCCACATTCTCATGATTTGACACCACAACCACCACAAATCTAGTGCCGAAACTCGCAGTCTCATGAGTACCTAGTCCATCCATCATTGAATGACGTGAAAGAAATCTCTCCTTGAATTTAGCATACGAAGCCAACTCCGATACTATGATAATCATATCCCTTTGAACTGGCAAAGTAGATCCATTGTAAAATGAAGTCACGCCATCCTTCTTAATCATTTGGGCCGCCATAGTTGCAACATACTTACACTCAATAGACTGTTTTGCCACTGAAATTTGCATATCATTTCCTATTTCCATGAAGAAAAATCTATCACCCAATACACACGTTGTCATGATTTCCTCGAGCTTCATTGGCTAGTAATGATTATCACCTTCTTCAATCCCTAAATCAAATGCAAAGCTCTTATGCTTTGATATTTCATGTTCAGTTTGGACAAGTGCCATAGCATTTTTCACACATATATTTCATAAATTCATAGGCTTCCCTCCTTTCATGGCCGCCAAATCTAGTCTTACTAACATACAGTGTCCCTGCAGTTGTAACACTCAAATTGCCTTGTAGTTCCTATTGCCAATAATTTTACCTACCCGAAATAGCACTATAGGTGTCTTTGTTGAGGGCACATTCTAAGCTTCCAAGCTATCGCATAGATATACATGTTGAAGATTAGAACCCTAAAGACATATATTCACCTTCCAAGCTTCATCCTTTTGTGAATTTAATACATTCTATGTACCATCAAAAGCATGAGCCACACTCAACGACGTGTAGGGCAATGGGAGTGCATGGCTAGGAATAGTACCCAAAATGTGTGTCGCATACAAGGATGAGGAGTCATTGTTCATTCACACTCTCATTGGCATCTTACTTTCTGTCGTCTTGCATACACCAACCGACACTTCTGACACCATAGATGCAATAGTTTCAAATAATGGAAGGAAATTGACTAACCCAGTTATTATTATTCTCACAACGCCTCACTTCTCTCTCCAAAAATGCCTCACGATTCTTGTTTCCAAATCCTGCTTCAACCTATCTTTTGGAATCTGCAGGCAAAAGGCAAACAACAAAATCTCATAGAATACTCTTCTGAATCAATATCTTTCCAAACCAACTAGCCCCACGGACGTAATGATTGCAATCAATTGGGATGCCATTACATTTTGGCACATAACCGTTACATTTTCAAAATCCTTATTATCATCATCAGGCGAAATGGTTGGGGCACTGAAACAACCAAAGTTATAGATCTTGACTTCAAAGAACCAATGGATCTTTCCATCTGTTCCATCACCAAATTTATGTCCCTTTTGTGTGCCATATATAGAAAATGGTTCATTGGCTCTAGTTTAGTGATGTCTTTCAGACTACGTTCTAGAATTTTATCTGTCACCTCGGGCAACCTAGCATTCCATGCCTTGCACTCTTTCAACAACATAAACTCCACACTATATTCTTCTTGCCCATAAAAACAAGGAAACTCCTTAGTGTCCTTGTGTTTCACAGTGACCTCCATGACCACTTTTGGCTCTTTGGTTTCTATGGCTGCCATGGGCACCTCAAGAGTAGGGGAAATCTTCATCTCAACATTACTCTCAACCATTGATTCAAGTTTCTCCTTCACGTAGCTCTTCTCAACCTCAGGCTTCTCATTATCCAAATTGACACTATCATTCACATCCATCCAATCAGATTGGTGAGTCATATCTCCCTTCTCTACCTGTGACACCTTAAACCGCATGGAGCAATGGCCACTGTCCTCAGCTCCTATTAATGACCGCTTTTGCTTCGAACCAAAAAACCATCTTTTATCTTGTACTATGTCATCCAAATCTATAGGCTCATAGTGTTTATGGCAGTGCCTCGTTATCTTAGATAAGGCCATGCCATCTCTAGAGCCCTCTAAAGCCACAATTAATCTCAAGCTTCCTTTCTGTGCTACCTCACTCCAATATACATCCACCTCATCCTGTGAGTCAATAGCAGATTCAACTTGGGTTTATGATGGCATACAATCTTCCTCCCAAAATATTTTAACGACTGGTTTTCCAGCATCTATTTGCCAAGAAATTCCAACCAAGGCATCATGGGGTTCAACCTTCACCACAAGAATGCCAACAACTTCCTGACCATTAATAGTTTGGCCAATAAGTGCCAAAGCTAGCTCAAGAGAGGAGCAAATAAGAATCCTAACATCCTTCTTTTTTGTTGGATTCTCCTCTTCTACTGAGTTCTCCTCTTTCTTCCAACCATCCCACCAATGTACACGATGCTTGAAGCATAGTTTTACATGGAATGCAAAACTACCATAGAAGTTATGAATTTTACCTTCTCCTTCTTCCTCCATCTCTACTCAAGCCAACATGGTTGTGATACCAATTGTAGAGATTCAAATGAATAAAGAAGCAAAAATAAAATAGCAGAAAAGAAAACTCACAACACAAGGTTTAACGTGGTTCATCACTAAGTGGCTACGTCCACCAGAAACGCAAGGAATTATCTTATTAATCAATATCAATTCTATTATATACATGACTGCACTTAGTCATTTATTGTTAGGATTAATGATAGTCCCAAAGATACTGAGAGGGGGGGGGGTGAATCACTATCTAACCAGTTGACATAATTTTTAACCTTATTAAGTATTTTGCATTCCAAAACAGTGTACCGGTAAATAAGAATTAATGCAGTAAATAGGAACAATTAAGACATTATAGAAAACACACCATAATACAAGATGTTTAATGAGGAAACTTGGTGTGGGAAAAATCTTGGTGGGATTTATGACCCACAATATTCACTCACTGGCTAATGAATAAATATTACTTACAATGAGGGACCTGTACATGCAGGAAGGCCAACTGCCTAGAGCTCACTGCTCAATCTACAAAACAGAAGTCTCACTGACTTACAAAATGGATTATGAAAATCCGTTACAATGCATTGCTTCAAATCAACATCAACTATGCTAGGTTCAGTACCGGTTTAAGCTCATACTATAACCATAAACCTTATAAAAAATTTGTCCTATGCATTCGCATATATCTTCCTTATTATTCACTTGTTCCTATCTCATCTCCTATATCAAAATGATTTACAAGATCTCATACATATATGAGCCTATTATAATATTCCATTTTGGCTTTACAAAAGATAATTAAAATTAAATACAATAAACAAAAGTTTAATCCTATCGGCTGGGGTGCCAGTATGCATAGTTGCTGATGCCAGTGAAGTATCTGTCGGTGCCGGTGGTTTGCCAGATGAATGCCACAAGGTTACCTAGAGGTTGCCAGTAGGTTACCAGTAGGTTGTCAGTAGGTTTCCATCAATGACAACACCATCATTTCTCACTAGAGTGTAGAATGCCAACAATCTCCCACTTTGGCATTGATGGGAACACTCATGAGAAAAATCCAAAAACTGTTTCCAAATAGTGAAATCCAAAAATTTACCAAAAATATGTGCTCCCCTTGAGCAGATGATCTCCTCTGAATAGCCATTTTTCTTTGTCCACTACTCCCCCTTTGACATCAATGACAAAGGTTGTCAAAAATTGTCAAACAAGTGCAAAATTTTACCTTAAGGTTTGTAACCAGTTGGTTACAATCTGAAATATATCAGCCAAAACCAAATTTAAACTCTGCATGAATCTGTTGCTATCATTCATGGTTGCCTCAGTTTGTTGGATCGTGCCAATGAGATGATGCATATGCTCCTTCGGTGATCTTTCCCCTTGAATTAATGCCTTAGAGATCTCATTTCTTAGAGAGATAAGGTTATCCAGTTTAGGACTAAGTTTATACTTTAGCTCTCTGGCATTTGCTTTGATCCTTTCTTTTTCTTTCTCAAATTTCTCCAAATTTTCCTCAAATCCTTCTATTTATTGCTCAATAACTAATATAGGTTCATATGAACCAATGGTGTTATCAACTATATCATCAATTTATTTTTGTACTTTGCTTATCTCTTTTTCAATGTCTTGGGTCAACAGATGTGGCTTGCATGTTTCTCTGTACAATTCCTTATACTCCAAAATTGTTGTATTCAGTGCCGGTAAAAGTGTGTTAATATGTTCAGTGCACTTCTTTATTGTCTCCTCAAAGAATTTTTCCTTTTATTTTTCCATTTTCTCTTTGAATGTATCCTCATTTACTTTATCCACTGATATTACATTTCCAGCAATAAATTTAGACAATGTGTCTAACTGACCTAAAGAATCCTTTACATTATCTACATTCTTAGAGTTCTTGTTTTCTTGGGTGGAGGAGAGGGTACCGGTGAAGGTTTTCTCTTCCTATCAACTCTCTTAAATTCAACAGGTATCTCACTATTAGATGATGTGCCAACCAGCGAGATATGTGCCTCCGATTGTAATTCTTCTAGTTCACTTTCCTTTATTCCAGTAAGTTTCATAATATTTTCTTTTATTTCCCTTGTTTTGATGCACTCCTTATGTACTTTTCTCTTTTCTTTCTTTGTTTCATTGTTTTTACATCACTCTCAATTGTTTCTGCACTACCAAAAACTTTTTCTATTGATTCTCTAGGTGCTTCTAATAGGGCTTTAGCATATATCTCAATAATATTCACATCAGCCTCATACCCCATTTCAGTTACCCATACAGTTCTAGGAAGAATTGCTTCCATCCATATTTCATTTTTCTTAATCACAAAACATATTTCCTTATCATATTTATCTACTATACTTTGTGGTAGTCTCTCTTTTGTTTTCATTTTGTCTTGGAAAGCTTTGAAATATTCAGTTATATTGTTTTCCCTAGTAGTACCCATGTCGGTGAAAGCTTCTTGCAATTGTTTGCCTACTAGTATGTCATATCCAAAATCTTTCTATCCAATACTGGGAATTTTTTTTGAAAAATACAACATAAGGCATACCAAAAGATTACCAAAATGAAATGTCCCTTTCTTGTCTCCTTTTATCTTTTTCAAATTATTAACTAGTTCATCCTTTAGCCATTCACACACATATATTTTTGCATTGTTAATTACCATATCATAAGCACATTTAATGCAAAGACTAGAAATTGAGTTAAGTCAGTTTGCATGTGTAGTCTTGTAGCCTAAAATCATACTTATGAATCTCACATTGATATCCTTGATGTCATTTACTCTTAGAGATCTACTATCAGATGTTGCTCCGGTTAAGGTCATGACTGTGTTGTTAGGTACCTTCTTTGTTTTGTCTGGTCTTCTGTCGGTTGAAGGTAATCCTGTCACTACCCTAATTACTTGCCAGGGGAATTTGTAGACTGAATCTAACCAAAGAAATTCTCCATGTGCCCTACTTAGGACAATTCTCACTACCTCCTCCAGAAATTCAAGGATTTTCAAGATTTCTACAAAACCTAAAGTGTCAATAATCTTGTGCTCGGGTTTGACATTTCTATTTTCATCACAAATTACAGTTTTAAACATCTTTAACACTTCCATAGAACCTAATTCTTCAATATTGCAGTGAATATAAATTCTAGGGTCTTCAACATAAGCTACACCTTTAGGAATTTTTGAAAATGCACCTATGGAATCATCTTGCTTAGCTATCTTGAGAATAATTTTAAAAAGAGGCCTAGGGCATTTTAAAATTTCCACAAAAATAGGGTTTGCAATAAATTCGGGAGCAGAAGAGGAATCCATTTGAAAAATACGTTAAGCTGCCTGATAGTGTTTGAGTGCTTGAAAGAAATCACTTCACTTCTTCGCTTTGAATGCCTTCACTCAAATTTTTGTGCTCTTTGCTAGTTTGAATGCTTGGTGATTCAAAAATGAAGGAAAAACGATGATTTATAATGAAATTTCATTCAACAACCGCAATAAATGCTCGTCGATTAAGTGAAAACTTAACACATCTGTTGGTAAAGAAGAAATATATCTTCTCACCATCTACTGAGGGTAATCTGCATGATGTTCAACTTGCTGCAATACCCCCAAAGGATTACTTCTCAGTTGGATGAGAAACTTCCTACGGGTGGAGTAATACTCTGTTCTACCAGTGAAGAAATAGTCTCATCAACATTTTGATCTGTCTTTCTAATCCATTGTTTTGAAAATTCTTGCTTTACCTCATCAACCTTTTCTTTGCCTTTCAAACTGAGTCCTTTATTGTTTGCCAATGAAGTCTTCCTTCTACAAAATTTTGTAATATGTCCAATTTTGTTACAAGTATAACAAGTCACATTATTCTTCTGAATAGCCTTTCCATATCCTATTCCAGTTTGTGTTTTGCATTGATTAGATAAGTGCCCAAATCTTCCACAAACATAATATCTCACATTCATTCTGCAGTTTTCTAAATTATGACCAACTTTGTTGCATATGGAACATTGACCGGTGGGTGCCTTAATGTTTTGATTGTTTCTAGATCTACATTGCTTTTCTCTATGTCCATACTTGTTACAGTTAAAGAATTTCCCATTAAATTTGTAAGCATTAGGTTGTCTTACCAGTTTATTGTGATAATGATTGTTTGCAGTACCATAACTTTCTCCAATTTCAAATCCAAGTCCATTAGTATCTCCATTAGGTTTCAGACTTTTTAGCATATCATCAAGTTCTTCTGAACTTTTCTTGAATATCTCTTTGTGTTGATTTGCAGTAGCCAACTCATTTTCCAGAATTCCCATTTGTCTCATAAGTTTAGTTTTATCATGTTGCATGTGAATCAGATCTGTCTTTAACATATCATTTTCATGACTTAGTCTTAGATTTTCATTTCTGGCATCATTGAGTCTCCTAGTCAAGTCATCTTCATTCTTCTTCTTGTCTTCAATGTCTTTACAAAATCTCAGTCATATCTTGCATTTCATTCCTCATAGCCATGTTTTCTTGTCTCATTTTGTTCACAATCTCATTAAGAGTTTCCTTTTCATCATTATCATTCTGCATCATCTCTTGAAGTTCTTTTATTTTATTTCTAGCAATGGTAAGATTCTCTTGAAGTCCTTGAATGAATTCCTGTGCACTCCTCAGATCATCTTTAAGTTTGATATTCTTCCACTTCTCTAAATCATAGTCTACAAGAGCTCCTTTCAATTGCTTTCTTAAGTTCTCTATCTGTACCGGTGTCAGAATCTTCCTCAAGCTGTTAGGCTTTTGAAAATAGAGGACCAAGCTTTGATACCCATTGTTAGGATTAATGATAGTCCCAAAGATATTGAGAGGGGGGGTGAATCAGTATCTAATCGGTTGACAATTTTTTTAACCTTATTAAGTATTTTGCATTCCAAAATAGTATACCAGTAGATAAGAATTAATGCAGTAAATAGGAACAATAAAGACAACATAGAAAACACACCATAACACAAGATGTTTAACGAGGAAACCTAGTGTGGGAAAAACCTCAGTGGGATTTGTAACCCACAATATTCACTCACTGGCCAACGAATAAATATTACTTACAATGAGGGGCCTGCACATGCAGGAAGGCCAACTGCCTAGAGCTCATTGCTCAATCTACAAAATAGAAGTCTCATTGACTTACAAAATGGATTATGAAAATCCAATACAATGTACTACTTCAAATCAGCATCAACTATGCCAGGTTTAGTACTGGTTTAAGCTCATACTATAACCATAAACCTTATACAAAATATGTCCTATACATTTGCATATATCTTCCTTATTATTCTCTCATTCTTATCTCATCTCCTATATCAAAATGATTTACGAGATCTCATACATATATGAGTATATTACAATATGCCATCTCGGCTTTACAAAAGATAATTACAATTAAATACAATAAACAAAAGTTTATTCCTGTCGACTGGGGTGCCAGTATGCATAGTTGTCGTTGTCGGTGAAGTGCCTGCCAGTGCTGGTGCCTGCTGGTGGTTTGCCAGATGAAAGCCACAAGGTTACCTGAAGGTTGCCAGTAGGTTTCAAGTAGGTTGCTAGTAGGTTACCATCAATGACAACACCATCATTTCTCACTAGAATGTAGAATGCCAACATTTATATAGACATCTTAGATATGGAATGAAGAGTCTTATGGGGAAGACAAACAACCATGTGATTGTTGGGCTTCATATACCCAATAAATTCTTATATTATAAAAAACATTGTTGAACTCTCTATAATTTTTCATGTCATAAATAAAATTGATAAATTATTTTATAATAATTCTCATGTAACCCAAAATATTGATAAATTGTTTACTAGCATACCTATCTTTAGAAGAATATAGAGAAAGTACGCCAAAAGATACCATATTTGTTCATTATTTTACTTAAAAATTAATTTTATTAGTATATTGTAATTAATATTTTATTTTATAATAGGTCTTATGTTACCTAAAATATTGATAAATTATACCTATCTTTAGAAGAATATAGATAAAGTATGCTAAAAGATACCATATTTGGTCATTATTCCACCTAACATTTGTTATATTAGTATATTGTAATCAATATTAAATTATTATTATATTATGATATTGTAATTAATATTCAATTATTATTAAGATATGATTGTATTATTATATTTTAATATTTTATTGTTTTTATTTTACCAAAGTATTTTTATTGTATTTTAATTTTATGGTACAAAATTAACTGATTTAATGATGGAGATAGACAAATTGACTGATAAGCTAAAATCAGACTGAGTGAATCAGAGTGAGTGGTAGTTGTGAGGTCGAAGTGAAGATATAATTTACATCAAATTATTAAAAAATTGTTAATTGAATGCAGAGGAGAAAATAAATAAAATTAAACTAAAAAATAATAATAAAATATTTTTTTTGCTTTTCATGCATTTAAACGTGACAAACACATCAAATTAATTGTTTTTTAGTTTTTTTTATGGATGTTTTTACATCCATATGTGAATATAACACACCTTGACATGTAATAATATTACAAAAAAATAACAATTTTGTTTTTTAAATATTACAATTTAACAAAATGAAATCCATGAAAATGTTTGGTCTCGGAGACAGCTGAGAGTGGGGTGGGTGAATCAGTTGTCTAATAAATTCAAACCAAAAACCATTTACCTAACTTAATGCTTAATATTGGTAAACCTCTTAAGTATGCCGATAGATAGTGTTAATAGTAAATTGCTATACCGGTAAAAATTAATACATGAAACATAAACATAAAGTCATCCAGAACACATAACATCAATATTTGTACGTGGAAACCCTATAAGGGGAAAAACCATGGTGGGAAACCTTACCCACAATCAGATGATACTACTGCAGATAGTAAGTGTACATAAATGGGGTCTGCACTTGCAGAAAGGCCAACAACCTAGAGCTCACTGCTCAATCACAAAATGGGAGTCACACTGACTACAGTTGGATGGTTAAATCCAATAAGAATGTACTACACAAAATAACATCTTCATATGCTGGATTCAATACCGGTGTAATGCTGATATGCTTCTACAAAAACCTAGCTTCACCTTCAAATGATGTCTTCATGTATACCTCTGCTTAATCTCACATATACCTTCTCACAAACCTTTTTCACATTCCACATTCGATCTTACAAATAAGATCTTACATTTATACCATAACCTAAAACCAATTTTAGTAGGTCAGCTCTACAAGATATTACCAAAAAACATTTTACAAACAATATAATATCCGATGCAATAACCAATTGAACATGTCGGCTTAATGCATTTACAATAATAATAAATCATCTCCATAGCGTGCCATGCTGATCTGGAAAAGATAAACCTGCCAGTGTAACCCTAGACCTATTTGCCGGTAAAAGCAAATATGCAAATATGAATATACCAATGATTAAATATTCAAAACAAAGTGTCCACACGATGTTTTCGACATTACCAAGTATCTTCCATATCATTCCAAGTGTTGGTGAACATTATATCTTGCCAGTGAACCATATACCAGTAACTGTGCAATAGTTACTTGCTTGCCAATGAATGTTGTTGGATCTCCAAAGTGCTAGTGTTCCAGTAGGTGTTGAAATCAATGAAAAAAACCATACCAAAATACCAACAATCTCCCCCTTTGGCATTGATGGCAACACAAGATGGAAAAACCATCAAAGTGCCAAAACAGAAATGCCAAATACCAAAAACAAACAATCTCTCCCCCTAGGAGCAACATGTGTTTATCCAAAGATTTATTTTCAATACCAATCTTTCTATCAATATTTCCTCAAAGATAATGTGTTTTTCCATAGATATCTCTCCCCCTTTGACATCAAATGCCAAAGTTCATATACAAAATACCAATCAATTCAATATACCAACTACTCCCCCTTAGAAGTAGCTTCCTCATCAAAGACCAGAGTAAAAGATTTGTCTTTCAATTCTCCCAGTTGATGACAATCATCAACTGTCTAAGTTTCTACCGATGGTGGTATGATTCCAAGTTGATCTCTGAGATATTCAAAAGTCTCCTTAGGCAAAGGTTTGTGAAAATATCTGCAAGTTGTTCTTTAGTATTCACATAAACCCATTTTATCTCCTTTTCTTCAACTTTTTCCCTTAGAAAATTCAGTTTGATAGAAACATGTTTAGTTTTAGAGTGTAATACCGGATTCTTAGATATATCAATTGCTACAGTGTTATCACAATATATAGTAATAGGATCCTTGCATTTTACCTTTATGTCTTTCAACATTTGCTTAAGCCATAGTACCTATGTACAGTTAGTTGCTGCTGCAACATATTTTGATTCTGCTATTGATAAAGATGTACAACTCTTTTTCTTACTCAACCAAGAAACTAATCTCTTTCCGAGAAAGAATGCTCCTCCAGTGGTGCTTTTTCTATCATCCACATCTCCTGCCCAATTTGCATCTGTGTATGCACATAGATCAAAATTTTCATCTCCAGGATACCATAATCCAAGATTTGCAGTGCCTTGTAAGTACTGAAAAATCCTTTTTACTGCTGATTCATGATTTTCCCTAGGATTACTTTGAAATCTAGAAACAATACATACTGCATTCATAATATCAGGCCTGGTTTGTGTCAAATATAGTAAACCTCCTATCATAGATTTGTATCTAGTTGGATTAACAGGTGTAGATTCATCCCTTTGAGATAATTTGTCATTTGTAGTCATAGGTGTGCTTACCGGTTTAGAGTTCTCCATCCCAAATTTCTTTAGTAATTCTTTCAAGTACTTGGATTGACTCAAAAATATACCTTTATTAGTCTATGAAATCTACAATCCTAAAAAGAATTTTATTTCTCCAATCATAAACATTTCAAATTCATGCTGCATTTTAATAGAAAATTCCTTACATAATCCATCTTCTCCTCCAAAGATTATATCATCAACGAATACTTCTATAATCAAGATGTCATCATTAGTTATTTTGTAATATAAATTGTTGTCTGCATTTCCTTTAGTAAAACCAATCTTTAAAAGATACTTATCCAACCTTGCATACCAAGCTATTGGGGCTTGTTTCAATCCATACAGAGCTTTTCTTAACTTGCAAGCCATATCATTGTCATCTGTCAAAGAAAATCCATCAGGTTGTTCAATATAGACTTCCTCTTCAATATCTCCATTCAAGAATGCACATTTAATATCCATTTGATAAACTTTGTAGTTCTTGTGAGCTACAAAAGCCAAGAATAATTTGACTGCCTCAATTCTAGCTACTGGTGCAAAGGTTTCGTTGTAATCAACTCCTTGTTTTTGAGAATATCCGTTACACACTAGTCTTGCTTTATTTCTGACAACCTTACCATCTTCATTAATTTTGTTTCTAAATACCCATTTGGTTCCAATTACATTTTTATCTTTAGGCTAGGGAACTAAATTCCAAGTATTATTTTTCTCAATTTGTCCTAATTCTTCTTCCATAGCTTTAATCCAAAATTTATCTTCACATGCCTCATTGATAGATGATGGTTCAATTTGAGAAATAAGACATACCTCTTCATTTGCCAATCTTCCTCTTGTCATAATTCCTTTAAATTTGTTTCCAATTATCTGATCTTCAGAATGATTAAATCTTACATACCTGGGTGTCTTAGTTTGCTGTTGTTCTTCAATTACTGTGGAATCCTTTGATGGTACCGAGGTAACTGGATCTTCATTCTATACCGATGGATTTAGTGTAGGTTCATTTATCACAATTTTTGTTGCCAGTTCAGAGTCTATACACCTTGAAGTTCCTTTGAATTGTTCATCAATCTTTACATTTGCACTCTCAACAATCTTTTGCAATCTCTTATTAAAACATCTATATGCCTTTCTCTTAGATGAATAACCAAGAAATATTCCTTCATCACTTCTAGGATCAAATTTGCCAATATACTCATCTCTTCTAATATAACATTTACTTCCAAAAATTCTGAATTACTTAAGAGTAGGAGTATTACCAAACCATAGTTCATGAGGGGTCTTACCAGTTTCACCTTTGATGTGAACTTTGTTGAATGTATAGACAGCAGTGCTAACTGCTTCTCTCCAATACACATGTGGTAAAATTTCTCTAGATAACATACTTCTTGCTACATCCAAGATAGTTCTATTTTTCCTTTCAACAACTCCATTTTGCTGTGGTGTCCGAGGTGCTGATAATTGTCTTCTGATTCCATTCACTTCACAGAATGTATTAAAGTCCTTAGATGTGAATTCTCCTCCTTGATCTGATCTTAAACATTTGATTTTCTTACCGGTTTCATTGTCAACCATTGCTTTGAACATTTTGAACTTTCCAAGTGCTTCTGATTTTTCCTTGAGAAAAGTAACCCAACACATTCTAGAATAATCATCAATAATTAGCATGAAATATCTATCACCTTGTAAGCTTTTAGTTCTAGCTAGACCACATAAATCAGTGTGAATTAAATCAAGAGCATTATTGGATTTTTCTGGAATACTTTTGAAACTAGCTCTAACTTGTTTTCCAAATTGTAGTATGAGGTTTCACAATTTTAGGTAGATCTCTAATTGCCTTGGAAGTACTAATTTTTACCATGCAATCAAAGTTTACATGACATAGTCTCTTATGTCATAACCAACTTTCATCTATATGTGCAATCAAGCATGTCTTTTCATTGTTATTCAAATGAAAGATATTACCTCTAGTCTTATTACCGGTTGCAATTTCCAAACCAGTTCTATTCATGATTTTGCATTTTCCATTTTTAAATTGTAATTGATATCCCTTCTCAACTAATTGACCAACACTTAAAAGATTATGCTTTAATCCTTCAACATAGTAGACATTGTCAGTGTTATGCTTACCATCAAGAGATATTGAACCCTTACCTTTGATTCAAGAGGCTTTGTCATCTCCAAATCTTACTAAACCTCCATTGTATTCTTGAAAGTTCAAGAATTTACCTTTGTCTCCTATCATATGATGTGAGCATCCTGAGTCAATGATCCATTCATCCTTTACTTCAACTTTAGCTACTAGGGCTTGTTCTACTAGTTGAGCAGTAGGTGCCGATTGATCTTCTGTTATAGCAACAAAAACCCATCCATTTTCTGTTGGATCCTCATCAGAATCATCAGTCACACCTTCATCAGCAATGTAACAAGATTTGTCTTTGTTCTTCTTAAATCTGTATCTCTGATATTCAGGATTAGGCTTGTATGTTCTTCTAGCTTCTTCTCTTACTCTATCATGTCTATCAGGGCATCTTGAAGCCATATGACCAATCTTATTGCATTTGAAACATTTAAAGGGTGCTTTACCTTCATACTTACTTCCAACTGGACCTTTTGGCATTTTCCTTGCAAATAGTGCTTCAAGTTCTTCAAGCTCTTCATTCTCCTTCCTAGTTTCTTCAAGTTCTCTTGCATAAAAGGCTTTCCAGTCTGATTTGACAAATGATGGAGCAAATGATGTTGATGCTTTAAAGACCAAATCTGTCTTTATAGTAGCAACATGACCAAATTCCTCAATTTCAAAGGCTGAAAGTTTTCCAATCAATGTATCCCTAGTTACTGATGTATTAGGTATTGTTCTCAACTCATTTATAGCATTAACCTTCATTTTATATGTTGGTGGCAATCCTTTTAAGATTTTTGAAACAATTTCATCCTCACTTAAGGTTCCTCCACAACATTTAATGCCCAAAACAATTTCATTTACTCTTTCCATAAAAGAAGAAATCCTTTCATCTTCTTCCATTTTCAGATGTTCATACCTGACTCAGAAGCTTTCAAGTTTTGCAATTTTGACTGTGGAATCTCCTTCATTCAGTGTTTTCAAATGATCCCAAATAGCTTTAGTAGAAAACCTATATGATAATCCCATGATTTGTTGATCTGATAAAGTGCTCAGAAGTGCTTCTCTTGCTTTGCAATCATTCTCCTCATCTTTAGCTAAGGTAGTTGGAGGAGTCTGACCAGCTACAATAGTAGTATAACCATTCTTTGTAACTTCCCAGATGTCTTTACCAATGCAATTTAGATGTGTCTCCATCTTGATCTTCCATATCCCATTGTACTGAAATTTTGGCATTGTAAGATAATCATTTTAGTTTAAAGCTTTTTTACTTCTTCTGAATGTAAAGGAAATAAAAGGATAATAGATAAGTTATAGGAAGTCATAGCATTTTTGAAGTTAGATGAAGGATATTATATGTTAAGTAGAAACTAACATGTTAATAGTAAAGGAATTAAATGATGGGTTTAAAGTTAAAAGAAATAAATAAATGAGGAATTGTGGAATCATAAGTGCATATATATACCTCTTTGAAATAGTTGGGTTGAGTAGTATATAACAACACTGCATATTGGAAAGAAGTCCATTTAATAGTATTTTAAAAAACCGAATACAAAGATAAAATATTATTCTATTGATAAGCATTAGATAACTTCATAATTATTTGATATATCAATTCTCTGAAATCTTGTATCCTTTATATAAATATATATCCATAATTCTCCCCAACACATCCAACCTTTACCTTAAATGGATAGAAGGGAGACTTGGTTGGTAATTTAGACTAGTTTGCCCCCACCTTGGTCTCTTGTAGGAGACTTTGCACAATCTTTAAAAAATAAGAGAAGATACTTGAAAATTGTTAACATTTTATAGATTGATGATGTCATGAAATTATATCCAATCTCTACAGTCCAAGGCTCTTGTTTACACTTTTATGTGAGATCATGAATGCAACATCTGTGTATGTCATTTTGGAGCCAGAATAGTTACATCTGAGCTCTATTATTTACTTTCATGTTATACAGACAGTGGGAAACAACTACCTCCCACTATCCTTTCCCACTGTTTGGGTCCTAAATGAGCCCCTAACTAGAATGGTAGGGAGTCGTGCTCTACTTTTTGTATAACAAGAAAATAAATAACAGATCTCTATACACTTGCATAGCATGAAAGAGCAGTTAGTGCAAATATGTGTATGTGAGTAGATCACTCGACTATAACTTTTCATTGTCGAGGACTTCGTTGCTTGTGATGAAAGTGTTGTTTTCTCTTCATACTCATCAAATTCATATTATTATGGAAAACCTTAAGGAGCTTTCAACAATTTCTCAAATATGTGTAGATATTTTGGCTCCAAAATTGCATGTCATACCATGATGCCACCTCCAAAATCACATGCCCTCCCATGATGGCATGAGACCGATGTTTTGGGATCCACCATCGAGCTTCCCATGACATGGAGGAATGCCATTGTTTTGTAGTTGACAAAAAGCATTTGCATGGGTCTAACATTTGTTGGCTGCTCTCATAGTCACCTCATTGATGTTAAGCCTAATAATGGTACTTTCACTTAGAACAATAGAAGATATGGTGAGGATGGGATCTTGGAGAGGCTTGACAGATTTATTGTATCTTGCTTCTGGATTTGCAACAAATGGACTACTAGCTCTAAAATCCTGGATTGGAGGGGTTGAAATCAATGGTCAATCAAGATCTTAGTGGAGGATTTTATAGCCCCATTGAATCCTTCCTTTAAGTTTCAATTGATGTGGTTGAGGGACCTTTCTCTCCATGATATAATCTCAGTTTGGCAGTATCAAGGAAAACTAGCTCATGGTAGAGCCTCATTTTTTAAAAGACTTCAAATTATGAATTATAAGTTGAACAGATAGAATAAGAATAAATTTGGTAACCTTCACTCAAGTAAAATGGCAGCTCAAGCTCAGTTGGATGGTATTACTCACTTAATTTGGGACCAAGAATTGAACATTGAGCTGAGTAGAGATGAATCATTAGCATTTAGGGAGTTAGAAGTATGGGAGCTTCATGAAGAAATTTTCTGGAAACAAAAGTCCCATATTGATTTGTTGGCAACTTGGAGGAATTGATTATGTGTTGCATTGTTGTTTGTCATTGATGGCAACACTGGCAACACTAGGTGTGACAACTTCTTTGGCGTTTTACTAGTATCCTTTTGGTTCCGGTTGGTTGTTTGGTTTCTAGTTGGATTGGATCATTATGATCTAGTATTGCTCCGGTATGTTTGGGTTGTAGAATTGGCTTATTCATGTTCATGTTCAGTCAGTTGGGTTTGATCTGGTGATTAGATGCTATCCTATTTTCTAGTAAGCTTGGCTTGTTGTTCCGGCGAGGGTTTCACTAGAAGATCTTTGTTGAAGATCTTTGATGATATGCATAAGATTGTTTCTAGCCTAAGCCGACTTGGTTGATCATTTGATTATGGGTTTATGTTATGTATCTAGGTGGCTGACCTAATTGTTTAGGTCCCGGGTTGGTATAAATATAATGTAAGATCTCATTGTAGATCATGGGATAAGTTATAAATAATGTATGTGAGCAAATAATGTTGTAATCATTCATGTAGAGGATTTCATCGATTATTGGTCATCAAGTTTGGATTGTGGAAGAGGTTTTAGGCCTTTGATATTGAGCTTAATCGGAACTGTATTCAGACATAGAAGATGTTATCTTTGCAGTTCATTCAATCTTCTAGATTATTGTCCGATGTTTTATGTATTCAGTGAGACTCCTTTTGTGATGAGCAGTGTGCTCTAGGTTGTTGGCCTTCATGCATGTGCAGGTCCCTCACTGTAATATTTATTCATCTAATCAATGGATAGATATTGTGGGTCTCCAATCCCACCGTGGTTTTTCCTCTTTGAGATTTTCCATGTATAAATCTATGGTGTTATTGTGTTCATCTTTGTGATTACATTGTTTCTTATTGTTTTATGCTTATATTGTTACCGGTTGATAATTTGTTGTATTAATAAGGTTAAAATTCTCCATTCTGGTAGAAGACTGATTCACCCCCCGTCTCAGTGTTCTTGGTTTCCAACATGATTGGCCTCATAAAGAGGATAGGAATATTTCCTTCTTCCATAGCTCTGTGAAGGGCCGAAGGAATGGAAATTTTATTACATCTTTAGTGTTTTTAGAGGGCATGTTCTTATCCTCAAAAGCTGATATATTTCAGGAGACCTCTCTACATTTTACTACTTTGTTTACAAAAGAGTCTCCCCTAGCTTGTGAGGAATAATCTATAATTTTGAATGGCATACCACCATTGGTTTCTCATGAGATGAATGAGAATTTTCTTCGACTCATTACTATCCAAGAATTGGAAGGTGTTGTGTTTCACATGAAGAGGGGTAAAGCCTCGAGCCCTGATGACTTCCTTGTTGAGTTTTTTAAGGAGTTTTGGGAGGATCAATTAGAGGTAGTTCAAGAATGTCACAAAAATAAGCAGATGTTGAGGGCTATGAATACTACCATTTTGGCCCTTATTCTGAAAAAAAGAGGGTGCTAATAAAATAGATCAGTATAGACCTATTGCACTATGTAATGTGGTTTATAAAATTATTACCAAACTTATAGCTGAGCATATCAAGGGGTGCCTCATAGTTTTGATCTTTGAGGAGCAAGGGGGTTTTATTGAAGGTAGAAAAATTATGGATGGGATTGTGATTGTTGTGGAGGCCTTTCATTCCATGGCTTCATCCAAGGAGAAGACCATGTTTATTAAACTTGATATGGTTAAAACTTATGATAGGGTCAAATGGGCATTTTTGAGAAAAGTTTGTCAACCTTTGAATTTGCGAATGAAGGTATTGACTGGATCATGAGTTGTGTAAAGACGTAAATCAAGCTAACTTTCAAATATAGCAGAAATACTCTTTATTCTTAAATAGACTCATAAATCAGTTAATAAATCTATTAAATTCCATTTTTCCATCCATAGCTTCATTTGATCATTCCATTTAGATCATAATAAACATGAAATTTCTATAAAAGATAAATATTCTTTATTCAAGAAATCGATATAAGTAGTATTTCAAACATACAATACTTACGCATTTCAAGTTGCGATAATTTTTATAAAAAAATAATATAAGTAAAGGGTGAGATGTGTCCATTGAACTGCAACCCAAGCTATCGCCAATGCAATCTTTAGCATGAAGACGAGAACAAGATTCAGGCACTTTTTCTGCCCAACCTTGAAGCTTACGCTTCCCTGGAATTCTTGGTCAATCAAGAATACCCAACCCTACACGAATTGCTTAGCAAAAGAATTCGAAAGGCAAGATGGAATTTGGTGTGTGCCTAGATGATACATGCATTTTCAATTTTCTACTTCTATTAAGAAACAAGCATTCATTATCATTCTAGGATATGGTAGAGAGGATAAAATAAAAGAATTCCATTATTTCAATGGTTAATTCAATTTGATTACTCGGTCGAGTATAATGCCATGCACAACAAAAATAGATAGTTGGCAAAGCAACTATACTCTCTATAATCCACATTCAGCACCCGTCCTGGAAGGTAACTTTCCACAAACACAAACCTATCTAGCTTTGTTCCCATACATTCATACAGAAGACAATCTTTCACCTTTTAATTCTAGCTTCCTATTTCTTGTAAGATAAAAATACTATGCTAAGAAGACAATCTTTCATTTGAATAGAAAATGATAAAATAAATCTTTTATTACAACCAATCCTATCTGACAAGAAACAATCTTTTATGGATAATCAAATATACATCTAAAAGAAGACAATCTTTCCCTTCTATCTTTCAAGCAATTTAAAGACAAGATTAAAAATATTAAGAAGGTGTAGCACATGTATGTACCTTACATATAAATTGAATAAAATGAGTACACATTCTTTTATTCAATTATTAAAATGTTTAAATAGCATAATCATTAACATGCATTCCATTCTTATGGTTTAGAATTCTAAGTTTATCTCATCTAAACTCTCTCTCTATCTTTCCAAGTGTTGTGGTTCATTTACCTCTTTTCTCAAAACATCATATTTAGTTTAATACTAATATGGGACTTTTCATGATTTAAAACTTAACACACCGACTTCACTAATTTACTATAACGACAATCTAATATGATACAAGTTCGTAAACACCTATCTATAAGGCTTTTTCAAATGAGACACTCGATAACCATCATTATTTTTCTTGCAAAATTTGAAAGTCTAAGTCTTTCCTTGTGATATCAAAATAACTTCATTATTTATAAGTCGTTATCCTATTATTTCATCTTCTTCATGGTTCAATCTCAAAGTTTCTCTCTCTATCCTCTTACTTAATTTCTAGAGGATTGGATAATCTCATTTATGAGAGTTTTACTAAGTTTATCAACAACCTTTGAGAAATTATTTCACTATTGTTTCTCTATTTACATGAACATAATTTTTGAACAATTAACAATGATTCCTTTCATGATTCTATCTCTTCCATTAGTATATTGCATAGGTCTAAAACTAGATCATCTTTTAAAGAATATGTAAAGCAACCTATAATGAAATTCCTACTACTCTTTAACATATTCCATGCATGTTCTTAGTTATTTTATCATATATACCTCATAATACATTTCTCTATAAGACTATTCAAAAGCGAGTTCAAACAATTTTGTTCTAATCATGGCTTGACTCAATCAAACTTCATTCTAGTAAACATTATATAACTTCATGACTCACTTACTATCCTTGCATAATGACCAAAGAATTAAGGTAGATCCTACCTCCTTATGCTCTTGTTACTGGATTGAGGTGATGGATTTGCTTCCCTCTTCACATTTTCTTTCTCTCTTTCAAGATGGTACACAACCTCTTTGACACTCTCCATCTGTCGATTCTTCTATTAACTCTATCCTTCCTTTCTATCTTTTATTTCTAAACTTTACTCTAAAATTTGACTCTAAATCTGAAATGATCATTGTTGATCTTTTACGATTCGATTGAAAACTATTCTAAATCTTACTACTTTTCTCTTCTTGATTCCATTCTCTAATCCTCGGTTGCATTTCCTTCTTTTTCCTCTTCCATCTCCTCTCTATCAAACTATTCTTCCTCTCTATCAAACTATTCTAACCCTCCCTTCAAGAAATTATCACTCTTCTAATCTCATGTGAGAAAGAATGCCCAAAGTGTGTGTGTATACGTCTATTTATTCTAATCTTTAGCTATGTTTGCTGCTATCCTTTGGGTCTTATTTACTATTCCATTATTTCTATTGTCATGTGGTTGTAATTATAATCTCAACGCAGTCCTATGAATTAAATACCACACCACTAAGCTGTTAAATTCATAATTATTGGTTATCCGTGTGGCTTTTAATTCCAAGACTATGTCCACTTTACTAAAAATGACTTCACTTAAAATATGCAAAGTTTAAATTAAACTACCTCTTACTATGCATGTCGATAAATATGTTGGTGGGTTTTCATGGGTTGGTAAACCATGTTACCAATAATTCATGCCACATATTTGGCAGCTTGCAATGTGGATGTACTTTATAACAAGGAGTGGTTGGGTTAATATTCTTTAAAATCTACAAACTGTTTTCTATCTGCACATGGAGTATCCTTAAATAGGAGTGGTTAGTATTAATAGAGTCAATAAAAAAAGATTTTCATGCAATGTGGAGTATAAACTTCTTAAAAAGGGAGGAGGGTTCGATGCAATGTGGAGTTTGGTTTTATAAATAGGGAGGAGGGGTGGTCGGTAGTAATATCGACCCCTCCCTTTTATTAAGGGGTGTGGTCGATATTACTATCAACCACCCTCTCTATCATTTAATTCACTTAAAAACTTACTTCACCGCCATTTTTTTAAAACTTGTTTTATTTTAATTTTCATTTTTTATTATATTTTAAATATATATTTAATGACCTTTCATTAATGTATATATATTAAACATTAAACTTTGTTTAATGAATTCTTTAATAACCACTTTCTATAATTAAATATATATTTTGGTTATTCATTAAATGACTTAATTTCCTAAATTGGTTACTTATATTTTTACATATTCAATAATTACATACACATTTACCATAACATGATCTAATATGTATAAATTTTTATTTTAATCTCAAATGATTACATATATGTATAAACAAAATTCTTGACGAAATCAAATTTCACTATAATTGGATATTGATATATGTATATGATTGAATAAATTTCTCATATATATATATATATATATATATATATATATATATATATATATATATATATTATACTATTATTCAATTTACAAAAATACACTCATAAGTACAATTTTCATACATTTATACATATCTAAAAAGAACATAAAACCTAGGGTCGATATTCATTTTTGAATCGTTTATACGTTTCATCTCTTTTAACAATAAAGCATAATATTTCACCATTACTCATGCAACTTAAATTCAATTCAATCGCCACTCACATCATGCAATCAATGCACATGTATAATTATTTAAATCAATCTACTACTCATACTAAATTTATCATTTCAATTTGAACAAACACTCAAATAAGGTCATTTAAATCATCCATCTTTCAAGATGCAAATATAAATCCTAATGTGGTGTGTGAAAGATTCCATCTATCCTAACAAAATACAGGAGCTAAGACAACTCTACCTGAACCATGTTCTCGCCTTCATCATTGTTCACCTATTCCTACATTCACTTTGCACTCAATCGCTCATTAGCAATGATGATCCCAATTTATAATAAAAATTACTACTGATCATTCAATTGTATATAAATCATATCAGTACATTCGATATCCTTTCTTATTTCATTAACAGTTCTATTTCATTTCAATTTCATGTGAAAAATAAACATTATTTTCCTAATTAAATAATTATGGAAAAATAGGGTTCGTGACAGTTGTGTTTTCTCTACTTCCTTCTCAGTACTCATGAATGGGGAACCTTTTGCATTATTCAATGCCTATAGAGGTCTTCGGCAGGAGGATCCTCTCTCCCTATATTTATTCATCATTTTGGATGAAGGGCTTGGTAGATGTATTAGGTCCTAGGTTCAACATGGCTTGATTCAAGGCTGGAGATGTAGTAATGACTTGCCCCTACCTCTCACCTCCAATTTGTTGATGACACTAGTTTGATGGGGTTGGCTAGAATTAATAAAGCAATCAATATTAGGAGAACTTTAGACACTTATTTAGATACTTTAGGTCAGATAATTAATGAGAACACATATTCCATCTTCTTCTTTAATAATCCTTTGCTCATTCAAAGCATAATTTCTCATATTCTTAGATTTCAGACTGGTACCCTTCCTTTGGTTTATTGGGAATTCCTCTTGGTGTGGGATCACAATGTAGAGAGGTGTGGTAGGATATTTAGGAAAAGTTCCACATGAAGGTTAGCCATTGGAATTTGCATTAGCTATCTTCAGTGGGAAGGATGACTCTCTTAAAATCAGTACTTTAGGTCTTCCCCTTGTATAGATTTTTTATGAAAATTTCCCCCTTTGGTTTTGTGAAGTAGTTCAATGCTCTGTCTAGAAGATTTATGTGGTCTAGCAATATTATTTCGGTCAAGTGAAGTCTAGTAAAGTGGGAATTTTTTTATAAACCCAACCAGGAAGGTGGGTTGGGGCTTCACCCGAACAAAATGAATAACCTATTTCTTTCTACTAAGTTGTATTGGAGGCGGTGCACTTGTTAGAATCAAGGTTGGGCCAAGATTATTTCCCCTAAGTATCTAAGGGGAGTGAGTGGTAGTGAGTTTCCTAGATATCATCTTGAGGGGAAGGGGTCTATGATTTGGGATACTCTCAATAAAGGAGCCAAGCTTATTAAGGATGGGCTTTTCTAGATATGTAATAGAGGTTTGGAAGATTTGTTTTGGTATGACTCTTGGGATGGTCATCCCCTAATTTTGTCTTAGTATCCCCATCTCTAGTCTCTTTGCAACCTCTTTGTTGAGGCTGGATGGTATATGATAAAAGACTTCAAGAAGATTAAGTCCTAGGGTTAGATGGTGGTTTGTTGCTGGAAAGATCCCCATGAATGGCTTTTGGGTGGGTTTGAGGAGGATCGACATGAATTGGCTAGGATTCATGCTGAGAGACTATGTAGTTCCCTTTGACAAAGTGATATTTTGGCCTTGAGTCTTAACCCAAAAGGCACATTTTTGGTATCCTTAGGATGCCTTGCGCTAGATAGAAAGTGGTATGGTACAAGAGACATCTGCTAATGGAAAAAGGTTTAGAATATATTTTCTTGGATTAAGTGCAATTTCTTTCTATGCTTGATAGCCTAGAACAAGTGTCTGACTTGAGATAATCTAAGTAAGCGAGGATTTCACGATCCTTCAATGTGTGTCCTTTGCAAAAAGAATGAAGAGGGTGTGTCTCATATTTTCTTTCAATTCCCCTTCTCAAAGGAAATCTAGCATTCTTGGTTTGGGTTATGGAATTGGGCTTCTGCTCATGCCACCTCCTTGGTGGAGTTCTGGGAAAGCTTGGGTAGACCTCCGACCCTAACCCATTTTTTTCAGATTGCGTGGTTTATTGGTCCCCTTCTTATTATTTGGAATCTTGGGATGGAAAGAAATTGAATAATCTTTTAGGAGTTGGAAATAGAGATTGGGCTCCTATGGAATGTGATTGTTGAAAAGTTTAAGGAAAGTGTAGTGGCCAAGTGTGATCTATCAGTTGAGGTGGATCTAGCTGATATGGATGTTGTGCAGAAGCGAAATCTTGTTGATAATGGCTTGAAAGATCTTGTAGGCAGAATAATGAAGAGGACTAGGGAAAAATTCCAGTGAGAAGGGATATGGGTGCCCCCTCCAGAAAAAGTTTGAAAAGGTAATATGGATGGTTCTTCGAGAGGAAATCTTGGATGGGCAGGAATTGGAGGTATTGACAGAGATAGTGATGGTAGAGTTGTGTTCCTGTAACATCCTAAAATTGTGACACTTGCAATTTCGACTGCATTTGGGTCTTCACGATGGCGGCACAATGTTGAACCTGAATGGGG
Organism: Cryptomeria japonica; assembly: GCF_030272615.1. NCBI lineage: Eukaryota > Viridiplantae > Streptophyta > Pinopsida > Cupressales > Cupressaceae > Cryptomeria > Cryptomeria japonica. The sequence continues at coordinate 579,195,344 of NC_081406.1, forward strand.
ATCCTGAAACCTGCTTGTGACATCAAAAACTGCATATTTTTGCACCTTGGCATGATCCCTCCTTGGACCTTGCTGTCCCGGGAGGTGGGACCATGGCACCCAGCGCCCTAGTCCCCTAGGACCATGGCGTCCAGTGCCCTGATCCCTGGCCCTATTTTGGGCCCGGTCTCCTTTTGGGCATCGGGTCTTGAAGTTTGCAAATTGGAAAATATTGTTTCTAGGTCGGCCTAAGGTCGGGAAAATCAGTCTCTCAACCCTAATTAACAAGTATATAAACTACTTTTCCTCTCCTAGAAAGGGAGGAAGGGAAACATATGTGTGCAAGACGTGAAAGCAATACTCAAACATTCAAACATTCAAGCATTCAAGCATTCCTTCAAGCAATTGAGCATTCTAAGTCTCCATTCAAGGCTAGGTGTTGCATTCAAGACAAGGATTCAACCATTGAAGAGGAGATCACTTACAACATACAACATACTACATACATTACACGTTCGCATGTAAGAATACAAACATTCTTACAATAAGGTATTAGTACTTGTTTACATTACAAACATTTACATTTACAACATTCTCATTTCTTGGTTAATTCCAAAACTGGGGTTTGACCTAAAGGCAAACCCCTAATCCCTAACCCCCCAATCATCCTCTCTTTTCTGTGTGTAGGTTGCAGGTATGTGGCTGTAATTGAAGATCTGGAATCCTTGTGCAGAGACGAACAAATCCCCCTTCATTTCGTGGATTTTTCAGAGGACCGTGTGCACTCTGGGCGCCATCGTCCCATCAACTTTTGCTCAAATTTGCAGAATAACATCATCTCGACATTTTACTACTAATTCTAGGTCTACAACTTCATCCCGTATCCCTATCTCTATTTATAAGTGAATCTTTCTTACTTTACATGCATTCCTAGTTCAATCATTCTATCTACATTCTTTACAAAAGAGGGTATCCTTGATGTCTTAACCCTTGAAACTCATTTAGAATCCAATCCTGCATTGTGTGGGATTGGATCTTGTGGGTTTCAACCCCTCTTTTGAATGTAAAGTCTCTCCTAAGTGAAAACCATCAACCCTAGTGACCTCCCTTCTCTCTCCTTGGAGTTAGGGGGGGGAGAACAACTAGGGTTCAATTTTTCCGCTTTACATTTTGGTGAACCCGACGTGAACATCCTAATTCTGATTATTCATGGTTAGATCTAAAAATTTTTGCTTCCTTAATTACATTTTTCATGTTTGATCTTTTGCAAATTTTAGAGGTTAATTGAATAAAAACCCTAAAATTTTCTTTTTTAGTAATTAATCTTGTGAAATGTTTAATTGTTAATGCTTGTTTCAGATCTACCCTTCTATCGCAAATTGTCAATTCATATTTGTGCTTTAATTCTGAAAATTAAGTGGTTAAGTGTCAAAACCCTAATTTTTAGAACCCTCTTGATTCAACCTTTGACTGATAATTTCACTGATCAAAACACCTCCAAATCGGCTGTAACTTTGGATTCTGCAACAAAATCACAATATCTTTCATCCTTGAAAATTTGGAAAAAAGTTGCGAGGACCGTGTGCAACCCGAGCGCCATCGTCCCCGACATTTTTTTCAAAATTTCGGGAGCTAGATCTTACTGTATTTTTTTGCTAAAATCCAGAATTTTGGCTGATTTTATCAATTCTAACACTTTCAAAATTAAAGTCAAAGTTGGTCTAGTGATTGCTTGGATAAAGGCTTATAATCATTCAAAAATTGTTGAAATTAAAATTCATATCAAAATTGTGTTCCTTACTGTCCTAAATCTGAAAAGTGTGTTGGCATTCATTCGAAATTTCAGTGCTTTATTCAAATTTTTACAATTTGTGACTTTTGAAATTAAGTGTTTAATTGCGGCAACTTTGATTTCCGCTTTCAAATTTGAATTTTGCATGAAATTGAGTCAACTTTTAAATTTCAAAGCCTGCATTGCTTTCAGTATTCCCTCTAAAATCATAAAATTCAAAATTTCAGTTTCCCTCTCTTTTTCAAAATTCAAATTTTGCATTTTTCAACAATCTTGGTAGGGTTCAATTTTGAGATTGCAACTTTAATTTGGCCTATCTATAGATCGTAAAATCACTCAATGTTTTCAGATTAGCTTTAAAATCATCATAACTTTCATCCCTGAAAATTTTGAAAAAAGTTGTGAGGACCGTGTGCACTCCGTTCGCCACGGTCCCTGACATTTTTTCCAAATTTCGGGAGATGGTCCTGATTGTATTTAACAGCTTAAATCTAGGAGATTGGCTGATTTTATTGAAATTTGCTACCTCTAAAATTCAAAATCTTCTTTCTCTCTTTAGTGCATGAGTTTTACAACAATAAGCCCTACTTACACTATTCCTGTTAGACGAAGCCTTAGAATTAAGTCTTTCCAAGGTGTAATTACCGAGGAGATGGAACCTAATTTGAATGGCCTTTTTAACGAGGACATGGATAATTCCTCTAATCCTCTTAATGATGAAGAAGCTCTCCATGAGGTTTCTGTAGAACAACTTTCAAAATTGGATAACCAATTTGATGATTTTCGATAATGGATGTCTCAAGAATACCCCGATAGTCAACCTCTTTCATTAATTGAGGGTCTAAAATGTATGGTTCAAAGTGATAAGAATGGAATTGATATTTTGCGTGGTATTGCACACATTGTGGATTCAAATGTGATGCCTATGAAGATTTGTGCCAAAACTTTGGGTTATACACAACCTCCTACTCAAGTTAATCATTCTATTCCTTTGACAACTCCTATTGCTAGTATACCTACTTTTACATCAAACATAATGACTACTTCAATACAAGACATTCCACCTATGATCACCAGTCATGGGGGCAATCCTTCTTCTTCAATCAACCCTCTTCCTTCATTCAATCCAACTTCTTCATTCATTCCTTCAATGAGTGTTCCTATGTCATCTCCACAAATAAACATGACGCAAGGGGGCAATTCATTCAACCCTTCCATTCCTCCTTGTAGTGTTCCTCCTTTCCAATCATCTCCTATGACTAACTATCATAGTGTCCCGCCACCTTACTCTCAATCAATACCTTCTTTCAATAACATAATACCTCCATCACAATCTAACACGTCTAATATGAACTCTTCGACTGAAGCGACCATTAACAATCTTGCACAAACTGTCTCTTCTTTATAGCAACAAATTGCCTCTATGAATCAATCTAAGTTTAGTGTGCCCACATTTGATGTTGCGAGCCCACTTTCTCTTGACATTGTTCAAGCTATCCCCCCTAAACATGTTGAAATTCCGCATTTGGAGCTTTATAATGATAAGGGTGATCCTCTAACACATGTTAAGACCTTTCAAACAATATGTACCGATTTTGCTTATGACCAAAGGTTGCTTGCAAAACTGTTTACTAGAACATTAAGAGATAAAGCCCTACAATGGTATTGCTCGTTGCCTTCCTATTCTATTACTTCTTTTGAACAACTTGCAAATGCTTTTATTCAACAATTTCAAAACAATATAAGTCCTAAAGTTACTTTGATTGATTTAATACATTGTAAACAAGGTGTTAAAGAAAAAGTGATTGATTTCATTGGTAGATATAAGCATTTGTATGCTCAAATTTCTTTTCCAGTACCTGAAAATGATATTCAATGAATCTTTATTTCTAATTTACAAAAAGATATTAGAGAAAAACTTCTGTTTTTTGAGTTTACTTCTTTCCAATAGTTGTGCGCAACTCTTCACAATTATCAACTAACTGTGAGTCAAATGGAACAAGCAAATCCTATGGCTCCGAGTGATAAGGGTGATAGTAGTCAACAACCATTTGGGAAGTTTAAACTGAACAGAGAGTCAATTAAGTTCAATGAAAACATCATCAACAACAATGTGAATACAGCATCAGGTGTGCCTCCTATTTCTAAGTTTTTCAAGAAAGAAAGAAAGTTTACTCCTTTGAATGAATCATTGCATAGTATTATGAATAAGTTATTAGAACAAAATGTGCTTACTCTTCCTCCTATAAAGCAAATAGATCCTGCAAAGATTAACTCACCCTATTTTGATAACAAATCTTTTTGTCAATTTCATCGTCATCCTAGGCATGATACTGAAAAACGTTTTGCTTTAAAGGGTAAAATTCAAGATTTGATTGATAATAATACTATCTCTGTTTCTGGTGTGAATGATAAAGGCAACACATCTGTAGCTCCTCCTAACCAAAATCTTCAGATTTTTACTAATCCATTACCTTCTCATACCTCTAATGTGGTTGAGACTAATGATTCCTCTTTCTCGCCTGATAGTCTTGTGTCTATGACTCTGAATGTGATTAACTTTGTGGAACAGCAGAAAATCCCTAAGGAACCTTCCATCACATTTGATTCCATTGAAACTATCAGGGCACCTGATGGTCCTTTATATATAGTTGCAAAAGTCAAGAATACACCTTGCCGTGGAGTGCTTATTGATCCTTCTTGTATGATTAATGTCATTACTAAAGAATTTCTTTTTACTTTGCAATTGAATCAAGTGATCTATGACGAAAAAAATGTGGTTGTGAAGTTGTTTGATGCATTTTCTTCTCTTGCAATTGGTTCTATTACATTACCTATTGAGGTTCATAACAAATCCCTTGATGTGGACTTTGCTATTATTCCATCATCTGAACAATTTCGTGTGAAGCTAGGCCATCCTTGGCTATCTTCCATGAAAGCTATTGCTTCTCCTATTCACAAGTGTGTGAAATTTCCCCATAATGGTGAAGTTGTTACTGTCAATCATAGTCTCTTTAAACCAGCTGAAAGAACTTCTAGCGTTCCTATTGATTATTTTTGGCCTAAACAATTCCAATCTCTTCCACCGCAAAGTGATTATCTTTTCAAATCTTATCAAAAGTGGAAAAAAGATATGATCCTATCTCTAAGTGAACCTAGAACACCCAAACTTGATATTCCTATCGTTCTTGAGAAGGAAGTTCTTCCTTTGAAAGATAAAACTAATGTCTTTCCTCAAGAAGATTCCCAACCCATCCCTATGAATGCTACTATGCCTATGACTAATAAACTTCCTAAAAGTAGACCTATACCTCCTCGTCATGATGGGCTTGGTCTCCTTCCTAAACCAAATATTCCTCCTTTATATGGAGCAGTTCCTCCTCCTTCCTCTTATGGAGAGAAGAGACCTTCCTCTTCTCCTATTATTCAACCTAAGAGACCAACCTAAACACCCAATTGATAAGGATGAGAACATTCCTCCTCCTCAATCTTCTCAACTTCCTACTAAGACAAGATGAAATCGTTCTGCACGTGAACGCCGACAAAAGCGTCATCTTAGAGCTCAGGCAGTTGCTTCTCAAACTTTGCAATCCCCAAAAACACCTTCAGCTAGTATTATTCCATTTTCTCCTCAATGGAAAATTGAGCCAAAATCTCCTAAACATAAGGTGCATGATGGTCTTGATCCTGTGCGAGTTAAAGATCCTATTTTTATAAATCTTGATGATGATATAGATGAAAATGTTATTCATGATGAAAATGTTACTTCTCTTGCTTCTGATAGTGAATATGAATATGTTGATATTGATAACCATTTATCTAATGAATTTTCTAAAGCACTTATCCTAGCTCCTAGACAAGAACAACATGGCTTGGAACATGAACATAGCCCTTGTTTGGATCTTGTGATAGCTCCATCTACTGTGTTGGATGTTCCTCCTCTAGCGTGTTTCCTGCCTTCCCGAAATATTGATCAGCAAGATCGGGGGGTAGATGATGTGCTAGACTAGTTTCATTAGCATAGCAGACTCTCTCCTCCTCTCTTGATCTCTTTTGTTACCTCTTCTATGTGTTATTCTCATTCTTCTATTTGTTGTCCTTAGTGTTGTTTACTTGAGGATGATACAAAGCATTGAGATCTCTTTTGGTCTCTCTCATGTTGACTCAAAAGACAAATGTGTTCCCTTCTTCTAGGTGACCTTCCTTGATTGGGGAATGAAGAACAATTATGCATACATACATATGATATACATGAATTATCATACAACATACTAACCCCGAGGAAAGCGAAGTCACCTTGTGCTTTGTGTTTTGTGTCTATTATCCTTGGGCTTATCTCACACTTGGGGGCTAAATCCTTGTGATAACGTGCTCCTTTCCCTTCTCATTTCTTATGTGTATCACTACCTTAAAGCAATCACCCCCGATGAGGCATGTGCGATCACTTTAATGTAGGGGGCATACACCCCGTTCATATCTCTCCAAGATACTTGAAAATTTCTTGACAAATTTAGCTTTGCCTTGAAAATTTTTGATATCTTTCTTGCATGACTCATAGTGAGGGAACCTTACTATTGATAGTCATGGTTCTCCCTCGTGATCTTCCCTTTTACTTTGTCAAATCGAAGTCGTAAGATCCTTAGTCCACTGGGGGCTTGGTGTATCTTGCTTCCTTGACATGGTGAAAGTTTTTTCAATGTTGTTTCCTTGTACTTTACCAGAAGTATGGGCGTACGCTTATACTCCCACTAAAGTGGGGGCTAAATGTAGCATCCTAAAATTGCGACACTTGCAATTTCAACTGCATTTGGGTCTTCACAATGGCGGCGCAACGTTGAACCTGAATGGAGACCCTGAAACCTACTTGTGACATCAAAAACTGCATATTTCTGCACCTTGGCATGATCCCTCCTTGGACCCTGCTGTCCTGGGAGGTGGGACCATGGCGCCCAGCACCCTAGTCCCCCAGGACCATGGCACCCAGCACCCTGGTCCCTGGCCCTATTTTGGGCCCTGTCTCCTTTTGGGCATCGGGTCTTGAAGTTTGCAAATTGGAAAATATTGTTTCTAGGTCGGCCTAAGGTAGGGAAAATCAGTCTCTCAACCCTAATTGACAAGTATATAAACTACTTTTCCTCTCCTAGAAAGGGAGGAAGGGAAACATATGTGTGCAAGACGCGAAAGCAATACTCAAACATTCAAACATTCAAGCATTCAAGCATTCCTTCAAGCAATTGAGCATTCTAAGTCTCCATTCAAGGCTAGGTGTTGCATTCAAGACAAGGATTCAACCATTGAAGAGGAGATCACTTACAACATACAACATACTACATACATTACACCTTCGCATGTAAGAATACAAACATTCTTACAACAAGGTATCAGTACTTGTTTACATTACAAACATTTACATTTACAGCATTCTCATTTCTTAGTTAATTCCAAAACTGGGGTTTGACCTAAAGGCAAACCCCTAATCCCTAACCCCCTAATCGTCCTCTCTTTTCTGTGTGTAGGTTGCAGGTACACGGTTGTAATTGAAGATCTGGAATCCTTGTGTAGAGACGAACAGATCCCCCTTCGTTTCGCGGATTTTTCGGAGGACCGTGTGCACTCCGGGCGCCATCGTCCCATCAACTTTCACTCAAATTTGCAGAACAACATCGTCTCGACATTTTACTACTAATTCCAGGTCTGCAGCTTCATCCCATATCCCTATCTCTGTTTATAAGTGAATCTTTCTTACTTTACATGCATTCCTAGTTCAATCATTCTATCTACATTCTTTACAAAAGAGGGTATCCTTGATGTCTTAACCCTTGAAACTCATTTAGAATCCAATCCTGCATTGTGTGGGATTGGATCTTGTGGGTTTCAACCCCTCTTTTGAATGTAAAGTCTCTCCTAAGTGAAAACCATCAACCCTAGTGACCTCCCTTCTCTCTCGTTGGAGTTGGGGGGGGGAGAACAACTAGGGTTCGATTTTTCCGTTTTACAGTTCCTTTTTTCTACCTTTAAAGGGCTTCACTTGAATAATCTAATGGAGGCTCTTTCTATTTTCCATGTTATTGAGAAAGGTCTTTCTCTAGGGTGGAAAAGGATTACCTATGAGTCGGATTCATTGATCATTATTGACATGTTAAATTCTCAGGATTTAGGAGATGTTAACTGGCAACTTGCCTCTATAATTAGGTAGATTCTAAACTTAAGCTTGTCTCTGGAGTATATTTCTTTTAGGCATATCCCTCAAGAATGGAATAGAGTCGTGGATTGCTTGGCTAAGTGGGCTTCGGAGAATCCTGGTGGATGAGATGTGGAGGATTGGGAGCTTTTGACCCTAGATTATTCTGGCATTCTTGAAAGATTAATTAGAGAAGATGGGAAGATATAGTTGTCTCTTTGGAAGGGGGTGTCCCTTGGGACCCCTTTTCTCTATTTTGTTGGTTCTTGGTTTGGGTTGGTTGCCCTTGGCTTTGTATTATTTTCTTCTCTAAATACTTTTTTCCCCTGTTTTTCTAACACAAAAAAGTTTCTAATATTTGATTAATGAGATTAAAGAACCTAAAATATCATTTCTTTAAGATACACTTTTTAATACTCTAAATTGCATGAAAAATATTCATGAGTTATGTAAAATAATTCTCAATAATTGGTCAATGAGATTAAAGGATTCTAGAATATCATTTTCAAAGCATAACACTGATTAATTTAGTTTAAATTGTAAGGAAAACTTCATGAGTTTTTATAATAATTTTTAAAAATTGATTTCAAAGGACCCCAAAATATCATTTCTTTAAGATAAAGTAATTAATATTTTAAATTACATTAAAAGTATTTATAAATTATTCATAATAATTCTTATCAATTGATTGATGAAATTGAAGAGCCTTTAATTTTTAACTTTTGAAAATGCAATAATTAAGATATAAAATATTAATGAATTATTTATAATAATTTTTTTGTTATAAAAAATGTTGAATTATTTATAACAATTCTAATGTTATGAAAAAGGGTTGATCAATTTATTATAATAATGTGAAAAATATTGATGAATTATTTATAATAACTTTCATATGATGAAATTTGTTGAAGAATTAAAATATTAATGAATTATTTATAATAATTCTTATATTATTAAAAATATTGATTCTTAAAAAAAAGTTGAGACGACTCATGTAATGAACGTCTGGGTTTATGCCAATCTCAATCTCAATGCCTCATCAACGACGCCATGGCTAACAAATCAGTAGTGGTAATAGATGCGCTCTTTTAAATTTATGAGGGATTTGAGGGCGTCACATCACTGGTGGATGTGGATGGAGGCGTGGGTTTAGCTGCTTCCATGATCATGCACAAATATCCAAACATTCGTGCTGTTAATTTTGATTTTCCCCATGTCATTGTCTCTTCTCCCAAAGACATTTCTGGTATGAAAATTTATTCTTTTTTAACTCTTTTAATTGTAAACGATATACATAAATATTGCTTTCAGTATCAGTGATCATGTGGATGTATTGTTGCAAGGGTTGATCATGTTGTTGGAGACATGTTTGAGATTGTACCATCTACTGATGTAGTTCTTTTGAAGGTAGGTAATATGTATCAAGTTAATATTATGAATTTAACTGTAGTTTCTATTATACAAAATAGATTTTTAAAGTTGTTTCGTGGTGAAATGTAGTGGGTTTTACAAGATTGGGATGATGAATTGTTGAAGAGTTGTTACAAGGCGATTCCAGAGAAAGGGAAGGTGATCATTATTGATGCAGTTGTGGAAGAAAATGGATCTTTGAAGAAGCAAGGATTGGCTTTTGACATGTTCATTGTGATATTTTGCCAAGATCTAGAGGCAATGGAAAGCATTAATAAGAGAGACAAAATAGATGATAGGAATAAACTGTATTCTATCAAGATGCAAAATATGATCAACTGGGTCATTACAAGATATTGATTGATTGTTTGTACAAACAATGTAGATGAGCCTGCTTATATAGGCAAGGATATATGGATATGTGAGCACACAAACATTACAGGTGGCTCAATAAGAAACAAGGGTAGGTAGGAAATAGGTGTGGTAGGTAGGAGAAACAATAGAATATTCCACATGAGGTGGATCACCCACTGAATGTGGAATGTAATAGCAAGATCAACACCTTAAAAGGTGGAAATTCTCCTACACACACTATCCCAATGTGGCACAAACACCCAAGTGTCTCATACCTAAACTACTATGAAATGCATTTCCTAAGTAAACTTAAGTAAAGTGTAATAATATCCAAGATAAATAATTATTTACACCAACACCCCCCCTTAAGTGCAACTTAGGGGAATGCACTAAAGTCAACAATGCAACTAAGCAATGCAAGATGGGTCTCGACTACGAGGCCATGTTAGGTACCCATGTACAAATTCAAATGCAATCTCCCATAAATGGAGAAAGAGAGAAAAATCCAATGGGAAAAAACTTCCCCCAAAAGAGAGATGAAGAAAGAACACAATGCTCTTAATGATGAATAAGAGAGAAGAAGAGACCATAAAGCCCCCCCTCAATGTCAAATCTCCTACAAGGATGGTCTGAGATATTGACCAAAAATACCTTCCCATAAGGAGGAAAGAGAGCCAATGTTTCACCAATAATGTCAAAGTGTGACAAAACTAGGTACCAAGTCGATGATGATGAATCACTTGCTACAACAAAATGAGGATTAGGCATGGAGACAACCTACTTTGAGCATCATCTGGATACTCATAAATGGCAGAAATACTAGTACAATCTAAGTATCACGAGAGCCATGCACAAATGTGTACAATTTAAGTCTCAGCTAGAGCCATGCACCAAGTCTCACAAGATATTCCTAATCTAAGTGTACAAGAGGATTACATCAAATAGTCAACAATGATAAGATAGAAAGAGGTGTGGAACTTTATGATAGTGTGAGTAAAACATTTCTCAAGCAAGAGAATACATCATGATAAAATATTCAAATGTGGAAACATGAAAATGATGCCACCAACAAAGAAGCCTTGTAGAATACTGCAGATGAAGATGCCTCCGAATGGAATTTCACCAAGAGATATAAATGAATAACTGACCCCCCATAAAAAGATCATGTTGGCACTTGCAAATAATGGCAAAGTGGACTTCTAATTTAAATAATTAAAACTTCTCAAAATGAGATATAAGAGACTTCAACAAATACTACTAGTGATCTAAACTGAGATCCAAGCAAAATACAAGTATCAAATGGGCCAAAAATGAACAAATAATGAAAGTACATTTTCTACTCAAAATCACTGCAAAATAATGAAATATTATGAAATTAAACAAAAAATTATGCACTCTAAAAAAAAACGGCACATGAAAAGGAGTTCATATGAGCCCAAATGAAGCCTCCAAAGTTGTAAAAATATGGATTTCACGATTTCAGAAAAATCCTGCACCTCTATAGAGATCACAAAATTATATCCCCCCAAAAAAAACATTTCTTGAAAAAAGGAGTATGAATGAGTGAGATATCACTATTTGAAAATTGTCTACAAAATTATAATTTCTGGAAAATTTCTGCCACAGCTTCAAACTTCAAATGCCTCTAGATTTGGCCTCTGAAGTCCGATTTGGATGAAACAAAAGGCAAAACTGACTTTCTTGGATCTCCTCAATCCAAAGGTGACCTTATATTTGACCCATCAAGCTTCAATAAAAACCTGCAATAGAAAGCTCCAAAATATACAACCCCAAATAACATCAAATTTCTCTCAATTGACAAACCAATGACAATCTAATGGCTCTGATACCATGTCAGATTTTGCCAAGATCTAGAGGCAATAGAAAGCACAAATAAGAGAGACAAAATAGATGATAGGAATAAACTATATTCTATCAAGATGTAAAATATGATCAACTGGGTCATTACAAGATGTTGATTGATTGTCCATACAAACAATGTAGATGAGCCTTCTTATATAGGCAAGGCTACATGGATATGTGAGCACACAAACATGAAATGTGGCTCAATAAGAAACAAGGGTAGGTAGGAGAAACAATATAATATTTCACATGAGGTAGATCACCCACTGAATGTGGAGTGTAACAACAAGATCAACACCATAAAAGGTAGAAATTCTCCTACACACACTATCCTAATGTGGCACAAACACCCAAGTGTCTCATACCCAAACTACTATGAAATGCATTTACTAAGTAAACATAAGTAAAGTGTAATAATATCCAAGATGAATAATTATTTACACCAACATTCATGATGGCTCATACTCATGGGAGAAAGGAAAGAACCGAAGAAGAATATAAGATTTTATCTCAAGCTGTTGGATTCAAACGTTATAATATAATTAAATTACCATTTCTCCAAGAAATTGTAGAGCTGATTAAGTCTTAAGCTACTTTTACAACTCTACTAAAGAAAAGCATGGGAAGTTTAATTTTCGTGAATTATGTTGAAGAATTGTTACAAGGCGATTCCAGAGAAGGGGAAAGTGATCAAAGATTACTTTAGTGGCGAATATTCGCCAACGGCGAATTTTTTACGTCGATGACTTGGGAAATGGCAAATATTTTGTACCAACTGGGGTGGCCATGTCGCCAGAACATTATCAATTTCTATCAAATTCATAGCCCAATCACCATATGTTTTATGTAATTAAATGTTCTATGTGAAGATTTCGCCAATACAATATATGGTGGACACATGGTAAATTTGATTTTTTCGCCTACACTGTTTGAGATTGCCTTAAAAGATGACCACAATTCGCTTATAGGTATATGAATATTTGTTAGCCAGGATACCCAATTCGCTCGACATTTTGCCGACACGTGTCTCCATTCACCCCAAATTTTGCCAACTATATTGTATTTACCAATTATTTGGACGACCCATAATTGCCTCAAAAATTACATAAGTTGTGTTATAGTTACGCAAGTTTCACCAAATATTTGTATACCATATAAAATTCTCACGGAATTCACTATATAAGGATTGGTATAAATACATTCAAATATCACATCTATCTCTACACAATCTGGTGGGTTCTGGGCTTTGAATTCTGATCAATAGCAAAGTTTCAGACCAGGAAAAATCATTGTTGTTGATCGCATTGGCGATTGCTAGTGACCTAAAGGTGAGCGACCATATTTTTGAAGTGTTAATAATATTATTCTAAATTTATCTATATTTGTTTGCACTTTTGAGTTCATTCTTATTCAGTGGGGACCCGTTAGTGCCAAGTGGTCATCCAGGAGATTCAGACCTCACACATCTAGATTGTAGGTCGTAAGGCCAATGAAACATATATTATACTTTATAGTCTATTATTGCTTCTTCAACAAATTGATAGTTTTTTGGCAGCCTTTATTTCATTGGAGATGTCAAACAAGAAGAAGGGAAGGAAACTTGAATGTGGGGAAGGCCATGAGAGGCCAACAAAAAGTAGAACGTTGTCTTCGTACTTTGGCTTTGGAAAAGATTATGGTGAAAATCAGGAAGGTACATCATCACAAGTACAAGTACAAAATTTGCAACCTACACCGTATGTTGAAGACGACGACGAACCTGATATCTCAGATCACCTGATGATATTGAAGAATATTATCTGGTAGATGCCCAAGTTAGGTGGAATGATATAATCGACTTGGGTGAGAATACCATTGACGATAATGCACGAAAGGGGAAAAGAAAAGCCAGATCAAAAAAGATCAACCACGATAAAAAATGGATTGGGAGTGGGATATGTCAATGAGAAATTTTCAAATTAATTGGGCATCAAATTATCCACTCATTGAACCAATGGAGAATCCAATTGAAGGCGAGCCTCCAATAGAATGCAAGTGTAAGATTTGCACTTGGAAACATAACAAGGAAATTAGTTTGCAGCTAAAATTTGACACCATAGAAAAGCATATGGGTAAAGTTTATGAAAAACAAATGATAGATGGAGTTGAAAAATCAATGATAAGATGGAAAAAAAAGGAGGAATGTAAGCATGCAAGGAATGCAAAAGAGTATTATTTTTATGAGAAAATACAGACAAAGCCTGCTGAAGTTAAAGGTTCTATTGAAGGTAGTTTCTGAAAAGCAATGCAAATAGAACAACTAGGAAAGGTTGTTCAGTTAAGCATTGTTTTTTATATTTTGAGTAGAGGGCATGCTATGATAGATTTCCCATCAATTAGTGGTTTATTACACTTTTTGAAAGTTCCTAACTATCCTGACAGACACTGGTCAATAAACAGTGGATGGGAATGGGCAAGTTGTCTTGCTGAGGTTGAAAAATAAGATGTAAAGGAAAAAATAAGAGAGCCAAAATTTATTGCATTTTCTTTAGATGAAGTTACGACAGTAGACAATACTTCATGGGTATGCATGCATGTTTATACTGTACAAAATCATGCTTGCCAACCTCATCTACTATATGTTGCTAAAATGAAGGAGAGTGCGACAACGAAAAATTTATTTCAACTAGTAAAGAGAAGTTTAATTGAATATGGAGGTACGGATGACATGACGATTGCCAAAAAATTGGTGTGTGTTGGAGCAGATGGAGCTTTAGTAATGCAAGGTCATAGGAATGGTCTTTGTACAAATATTGAAACTTCATTTGCACTGTACATTACTGCAATTCACTACATGACTCAGAGAATGAATATAGCTTTTGGAATTGTGAGCAAGTATGCTTCGGTATAAAAAAATAAAATTTTAATCATAGAGCTCTACTCACACTTTTGTCGAATTCCCAAGCGATTTATGGAATTTCAACACTTTGTTGATGGAATAATTGATGGAAACTAGCTTCTCAAGGATAATGATACTAGATGGATCTCTTTGGATGGTCTAGAGAACCGAGTTTTTTTAGAATATCCATCCTTGATTGGACTATTTCACACAACTCGTGACGAATCAGAGCAACCAAAATTTCTTGACCTTCTTCGGAGGTTAAGTAATCTAGAGACACTCTTAACTTTAGCAGCTCTTCTACCCATGCTAGAGAAAATGAATAATATTATGAAGGCTTCCCAAAAAAGAGCTCTGTATATTGCAGAATATGCTACGCCATGTAAGATGACATGCATGACCCTTGACAATCTCTATTGAAATCAACCAACACTATCTAATGAATTTTTTTTTAAGTGGCGGACACTCATAGATTTGAACAATCCTGATAAATTTTTACAAATCAGTGCAAATAGGGAGGTATGTGCCAATGCATGGGGTGTTGAGATATCAATGCACTTCTATGCCACGGTCGACCCCGAGGAAGCAAGAAAGTGCCCCAGGAAGCAACTAGAAAGAGTTAGAAGGGAAGATTTCGACAAGATTTTTGAGTCTGTAACTACTTCTGTGAAGAAAATTGCCTATGATCTTTCCTCGCAAATTAGAAGTAGATTCCCTCTTGACAATCTACTTGAAGCCATGTCTATTGTATTTTCTCAATATTGGAGCCTCAACAATGCAGCTGATTTTTGAAGTAAGCTACTAACTTTGATAAAACAATTTTGCATATCGAGAGAATTGAATGGAGTAACTATAAATGGAATATTAGAAGAAACTCATCTTAGAGAGAAATAATCTCATTTTGCATACACTATGAGGGAACAATATGGCACAATGAAGAACCCCTGTGAAGAGGGATCAATAACAAGACTTTGGAAATATATAGCTGAGAACGTAGCGTTGTGTGATTCAATGCCAGAATATTTGAAGCTTGTTGATTTATGTCTTACCATGATATTGGGTTTGGTGGAAGATGAGAGAGTTTTTTAGTGCTTTGGGGTTCCTAAAATCAAAGCTAACAAACAAACTAGACAAAAATTTGGAAAATTGCTTGAGGCTCTATACATCTAGGTATGATGTCCACACTTTTCCTTATGATAGGGCACTGCAAATCTAGAGGTCCAAATGTGAAAGAAGAGGTTTGGGCAACACTTCAAACCAAAGTGCTAATGGGACTATTGACTCATGCATTGGACCTAATGGTAGCATGGAGATGCAGTTCAATGAAGGTATGCAGACTTAGAGTGAAGAAAACACAAACAAGAATCAAGAAAGCTCTGAATTTGATGAGGATGAATGTCAACTGTAAGAGATTGGTATTTATTAATCTTATTACTGTATTCCATCATTCATATTACAAAAGCATATTATTATGGTTGATAACTTGATGATATTTTATGAGTCTGTCAACTTTTTGAAATTAGAATTTAATATTGATTTGTAATTTTATTTTTCAACTTTCTATTTCTATATTTAAAATAGCATAATAAAAGACCATAATGTGCTTATTGATGCAGAGATGTTTATTTAGACATGTTAAGAACTTATATTTTCATTAATTCTTTCAAAATATAGCTATGATACAATTCATTCAATAAACCACTCTGTGTGATTCTCCATGCAAAGTCAATACAAAGTTTCAGAACCCTTTGCAAATGACCCTGAATTCCCTTTTATAGAAAAAAAGGGAGCAACAATAGCTTTAGGCCAATTTGCAACATGTGAAGACTCAACATCAAAATCAAAAACTCAACACAAATTTACATGGCCATCACAGGCCGAATTAGCAATTTAACAACTACTACATGTCTGATGTCTCCTATTCAAAAAACTAAGTTCAAAATTAAATAGTAATTCAATCCATGACAAATAAATATAGATAATAGCAGTGCCCAAAACCTAGTAATCAGAAATAGAGAAATGCATAAATGTTAAAACTTGGGAGAATTTGAGAATGCAAATTTACAGGCTAAAGGTTTGCATTGTGCATTATAGATTCATAGGATGGATTAGCAATAGTGAGTGTTGGTTTTTTCCTGTTCATAAAACATTGGTATTTCAAGCGATGCCAAATTCCAAACAAAAAAACCATAATTCCTTGAAATTAAGAGTAAAAGATACTATGATTCTTAAGATTTATGTGCCAGCTTTTTTAGGGTGCTCTACTCTTCGTTTGATGGAAGGTCAATATTCTTTAAACTATGGAAAGTCAACTGCAACTTCATTAACAATCCATATTTATAAGAGTGACTTGACATCACTATTTCACCCAATACTGCATTCAGAGTTGTAAATGGTTGGATGCATTCCAGAAAGCTTTGGGGAGTTCTGTTCTTAGGAAGCAAGTCTAAATCAGACTTCATTTTTATCTCCATGTTTTTTTTGTGAGCTTCTTTTCCAATGGATTTATTTGATGGGTCAACGGTCTTAGGCAAACCAAGTTTAATCAAAGTAGTTGTCTTTTCTTGCAGCTTCAATATCTTTTTGCCATATTTATTTATAAGTTCTGATTTTTCCCTTAGTTTATGGCATTTTTGAAGGATAGATGATGTCTTAACTATGGCATCAATGCGGCTATTAATTCCCTTGGATGCCAAATAGTTGCCACTGGTACTATAGACTACTTGAAAAAATATGTTTTGCCATATCCTCTTTTGAATAAACATGTATGCTCTTATCAATGTTCCCTTTGAATTTCATATAAATTAATCTCAGACTTTCATTCAATTCAAACCATTCACACAACTTGTCACTCCTCTGTATTATTTGCCCCCAAATGTTTTCTTGTATATACTTCATTTATTTTTCATATTATCTTTAATCTATCCTCCGAAGTTTTAATTTTATCATTTGCATTGTGTAGGTCTTCATTCATTTGTGCATATTTTTTTCTTTCTGCCTCTACTTCTTCTTCCAAAATTTTTGCTTTTTCCTTCTCATGATCCAATAGGTCCTACATTTTTCTTATTTCGGCAGCAACAAACTCATAACTTTTGTATAACTTTTTGAAAATTGGCTCTTTCCTCGTCAATTTTTTCACTTCTTTTAGCCAGTTTTTCTCTCAGGTCCTTCAATTCTGCATCCATCTTTTCATGCTCTGCAATTTCTACTATAGAGCCCAAATTTTTTATCCTTTTTTGTAATCATTGCACTTGTTATCTGCTGCTTTCCTCTTTGATTTTTCATTTGCCAGGTCCACCTATAACTTTTCTATTTGTTTCTCCAGTTTATTTTTTTCTCTCTCCACCTTTAGCAGTGAAGTGTAGACCACTTCGTTAGTCATTTTTGACACACTAATTTTGTCCATATTATGTTCTTTGGAAAAATCCATTTGGAGGGTGCTAACTTGAAATTCAGAGGGATCTATCTAACTGTGTGGTGGATTTTAATCTTTAGTTGGGGGCATATCAACCATGAAATCCATCATATCTTTGTGTGGGTCATATGTTGGAAATACCCTGTTCCTTGCAGGTTGCTCATCTAAAACTTTAGTTAAAGCAACCCTGTGAAATGCTCTCTTTTTTTCTTTATTTGCATTTTTTGTGTGTTTAAATTTTTTATAGTAATCGCAAAATTGAAAATTCGAGGCTTGCTGAAGCAATTGAATGTTTGAAAGGTGAAATAAGAATAGCAGAGGCTCCAGTTCCACATATGCTTGTAGTTTTCATTAATGCATTATGAGGATTACAAACAACCATTCCTGATCTTGTCCCTTTGTCACTTTCATGTGTAGTTTTTATAGTCTTTTGAGGGGTCTGATCTGATAGATTTGTAGTGTTAGTGGCACTTGATATAGGATTCTGAATAGTATGAGTATCTACCACTAGTGGCCTCTTGCGAGAGATATTTTGTTGTTTCCCTTGTCCAACACCAAGACAACTAGTATCAGTAGTAGTACCCATGCCAACCCCACCAATCACAATGGAACTTGACTGAACACTAATAGGAATACTATCCCCACCAGTGGCAGTGGCACTTGATTCACCACCAATGGGAATACCATGATGTGGTGGTGGTTGTAGATTTGAACTTGAAACAAATGAATCTGAAGAATCAAGTCCAATGACTGGTTTAATAGGAGCTTTTGATTTTGAATTTGATGGAGGTTGTACCTCAAGAGGATACCAAATGCCTTCTCCTCTAGGACCTAGACCACACCTTCAAAACCCATTTTTTCCACAATGTTTTCCCCTTTTCTATATTTTTCTTTCATGGACTCATTGACTCCACCTAATATTTTAGGGACTGTAGTAGTTGTTGGAGTGGGCTCAACCTCATACTCATTTCAATCTTCACTCTTGTCATATGATGTTGTGGGATGCTCTATATTCCATAATTTCCAAACTCTTCATCCTCGTTGATGGACTCAAATTCTGCACTGGTCTTTGGTTCATCGAGATTCTTCCTCATAATCCAAAAATAATTTATTTCAGTTTGAGTCCAATAATTGTCTTTACATTCTTGCAAAATTGTTTTGGTCATAGATTTGTTAGATGGATTAGCATATTTTTGGTAGAAATTATAGGACCTCCTATTTTGGATTCCCTCCTCTGTTGTCCTTTGTCTGTGCAATGCCATAATTTGTGATGACATTTCTTCTGTTGAAATGTTATTGTCAATGGCAATTTTCTCCATCTCTTTTTATACCACATCCCAGGAGTCCACGTTTCTAAGCTTTTCTAGCAATTGTTTACTTTCATGCTGACATAACGCTGAAGAGTTCCCATTTTTCTTAAGCCTTGCTTGAACTACACCGATTAGATCATATTGCCAGAGACCCTCATCACCAAAGCTAAAAAGTGTCAAAAAATCATGTGCCACATTGAATGATTTTCTCTCAAATGTGAACCCTCCACATGAGAAAGGTAAGGAAGGAAATATGCTCTTCTTTTGCTGACCATGGAAGTGCCTATCTGTGCTCTCCAACTACCGTATATATTCTAATGCAAATACCGTCTCTGTCACATGTATTGGAAGTCTGTAGGGTTTTACTACTAATTCGTAAAACCTTAACATAGTGTATTCTTCCATGAAGAACCAGTCAGCCAATTGTATTTGACTTTTGAGTTGAATGCAACCTCTACAAGACACATGCAATCTTGGCATTGGGGTGCTTGTAATTTCATTATACATTGGTGCCAAAAAGAAGTCTACAAAATGGTTGTAGTTCTTTCGGTTATCATGCATCCTTATCTTTGGTGTCCATTCATATATTGGACACTCTGTTCTGCTCCGATTCTTCTCATCAATCTTATAGTTTACAATGTGAATATTGTTGGTCTCAAATATTGCATGATACTTGGATAGAGGAAGATAGCACAAGTAGGATGAGAACCTAAATGTCTTACAGGAAACTTTTTTGATCAAATTAGTAATTTTTTTTGCATGGATTGAACAACGAGCTCAAAAAAATTATATCTTATTGGCTGAGTTACACAATGGATATTAAAAATCATTTCAAGAAGGCTAGCATCCACTTCCCTATCATTTTCCAATCCCAAGAAAAATGTTAGCAAGGAAATAGTATCTCGAACCCATGGAACGACAAAAGTCTTACAATCATAAGGAGGCTTATGATTCAGATCCAACAAAGTACCACACATTATTAGAGCTCTGATAAATGAATCTCTACGACTTGGATAAAGACTCATAATTCTCTGCCATATTTCCTAGGTCAATGTGGATGTTTGAGTTTTGTGCTTCAAACCCTAGGCTCAACAAACGGGAAAATTCTCCCACGTTTATGGATAAAATTTCATGTTTTGTATTTTTATTGAAAGTTGCTTTTTTAACTTCATCATAATTTTTGGCGTAGACCATGACAAAATCAGGGCAAGGGAATACTTCAGGTAACACCATGCTTCCCAATCCAACATCCCACGATGTGATTTTATTTGTTCTTTGTTTTAACATTGTGTAAAAAATAATAAATTTTGCCCTGCTTGGATCCGCCACCTTATTCGACAATGCATATCTAATATCTATGATATGCTTTTCACCATGGATAGTAGGGTCATAAATATCATGGTATTCATTAGTGTAACCTGGTGTTTTAACCAGTTCGGTTAGGTACATTTTTTTTTCACTTGGCTTCCTATTGAACTACTGCTCCCATTTTTCCCATCGTTGTTATTGTTAATAATTCAAAATAATGCTAGATACAAGCTAGAAAATGCTAACCCTCAAATTGAACCATGAGATTAAAAAAAGTAAAATACATGGGATGTAGGTGTTCTATATTTTACCCAAAATTTCTATTTCACTAGATTGGCATAGACAGACTCTGTTGCAACTTGCATTCCTCAATCTAGTAGTCATTTCTGAATCTCCCTCGATTTGCTGGTTTGTCTATGAAATGAAACATGATTATGATTTATGATTCACATATTTTGAAAAAACTGAAAAAGTACAAAAGTAATACCTAAAGGGCAAAATATCTAGAATCTTGTTGTAATTTTATTAATTATTATTAATATCTATTCGCTGCCAAAGGACAAAACATTCATTGCTTTAGTCTAAATTCTGAGGACAGTGAACATGTCACCAAACTTGAGTGACGAGTCACTTTTCCAGACTATTTTTGAAGTCTTTTTAATCCTTTTCAACTTCCGCCCAAAATAGAGCTTAATTATAGATAATTAAATGTTAAATGTTAAATTCTGGGTCAAGTTATCAAAAATGTGTTTACTTCCCACATTCGGGCCAAAATCCACCCTAAATCGTTGATCTATGCTCATCCAACGGATGATGGTATTTGTTGTCAATTGTCGTGGGTCCCATCACTTTTGCCATTTTTTGGGCACGTCACCACACTTGAGTCACTTGTCCGGACTATTTTTTTAACTCTTTTTAATCCTTCAACTTCCGCTCAAAATAGAGCTTTATAGACTTAATTATATTTAATTAAATGTAAAACATTCAATTCCAGGTGAAGTTCTCATAAATGTGTTTACTTCCCACATTCGGGCCGAAATCCACCCTAAGCCATTTATTTGTGCTCATCCAACGGATGATGGTATCTGTTGTTAGTTGTCATGGGTCCCATGACTTTTTTCCATTTTTCGGGCACGTCACCACACTCGAGTCACTTTTCCGAACTATTTTTTGTCTTTTTAATCCTTTTCAACTTCTGCCCGAAATAGAGCTTTATAGACTTAATTATATTTAATTAAATATAAAACATTCAATTCTGAGCAAAGTTCTCACAGATGTGTTTACTTCTCACATTTGGGCCGAAATCCACCCTAAGCCATTGATGCTCATCCAATGGACGATGGTATTTGTTGTCAGTTGTCGTGGGTCCCATGACTTTTGCCATTTTTCGGGCACATCACCACACTCAAGTCACTTTTCTGGACTATTTTTTAAGTCTTTTAAATCCTTTTCAACTTTTGCCTGAAATAGAGCTTTATAGACTTAATTATAGTTAATTAAATGTAAAACATTCAATTCTAGGAGAAGTTCTCACAAATGTGTTTACTTCCCACATTCAGGCCAAAATCCACCCTAAGTCATTGATCTGTGATCATCCAACGAACAATGGTATTTTTTATTGGTTGTCATGGGCCCCATGACTTTTGTCATTTTTCGGACACATCACCACACTCGAGTCACTTTTTTGAACTATTTTTTAATTCCTTTTAATCCTTTTCAACTTCCGCTCGAAATAGAGCTTTATAGACTTAATTATAGTTAATTAAATATAAAAAGTTCAATTCCGGATGAAGTTCTCACAAATGTGTTTACTTCCCACATTCAAGACAAAATCCACCCTAATCCATTGATCTAATTGAGTTTAATCCTGTTCTCTAATTGAGTTTGAGAATCTTGAATTTTCTTCTAATGACCTTAGCCTTGAGTCTAATAATGTGGTGAATCTTATTGATAAACCTGTACCTCCTAAGGGCCTATACAATTGCATTACCTTTGATCCTAGTGAGACTATTGAAATACCTGATGGCCTACCATATAACAATGCAAAGATCAAAGACATACTCTCACGAGGGGTTCTCATTGATCCAACATGTATGGTGAATGTAAAAACTTAAGAATATCTTTATACTTTACAATTGCATGAAGTAACATATGATAAATTTGATTTAGTGGTTAAGACACTAGTACATTTGGGCCTAATTTTTGACGGCTAATTGTTGGATTTGCGATGATCAAACGTTGGTCTTCCGAAAAACTTTACCGTCGAAAACTTATCATCGAAATTTCCGATGATGCCATTTCCATCGGATTCCGACGGATGTTATGATTTCTCCTCGACGACTGTTAGACATGGCAGTGACATCGGATATATAGCATCCTCATCGGACGTTCCATTAGTTGTCATCGGAATTCCGATGAAGAGAGATGATGTGGGTCAAACAGCTTTGTCGTCGGTGAGTGAAAGCATTGAACGAGTTCTATTTTTAAAAATTGCATTAAACATTTTAATTTATTTGTTTCAGTGTTATTTGCAAAAAATGATTATCAATGATGTTTCCTTTCTCCAAGAATTGTGTAGGATCTTTTTGTCAGATAATATGTAACATCGAATGACTAAATTTTTTCTTTACAAATGCTTATTTAATTTAATTATTATCTGAGCGTGAATTAAAATTTATATCTGTACAAAAGCAGAACATACAAGCTTTAGAGTCATGTGCAAGCAAATTTCCTAAAAGAAAGCAAGCAGGCATTATCTTGAATGACATAGAAACAAGCTCATCAGCTGCCTAGAAGAGAGCAATTGGAGAAAAGAAGAGGAAAGTGTTAAAGGGTGATAAATAGATAGATAGTATGCAATACAAACAAACAATGTCTGGAGTGTCTGATGTGACGTCTCTAATTTATGTCTGGAGGAACTAACTGGTTTTGGAGTTCCTATGAAACCTATTGGGCCACGCTTGGAGGAAATCAATGTGTTCATGCAAGGAGCACCTTTTTTCTATTATGAGAATGATACTTTTGCTCCGAGGGATGTTTGGAAGTCAATATCCAAAAATTTCTATAATGTGGAACCAGAGTTGGCAGACTCAAAGTAATTTTTAGCTTTCAGAAGACCAAGAGGTTATGTACACAATCTCCCAATAGAAGGGCAATTTCAAGCATTACCTCTCCCCCCCATGACTATTTAGGAAGCCCTTCCTCAGACAAAGGACTATTGGCCTCCATGGGATCAAAGAAAAAAATTGAAGCGTAGACTCTAGACGATGTGGTGGTGTCCTTCGTGAAGAACTCTGTACTATAATTGAAAATTCATGAGGGAAACTGCAAGATAGTGAAGAGAAATACAATCTTGAAAAGTGGGAAGAATGGATCTTGGTTTGGGTGGGGCCAAGTCAAGTGGCTCCTCTAGAGGTTGACAAGATAGAAATCATATTAGGATTTGAAAAGATCACACTCGTGAAACTTTGTGTGTGAGTGATCGATTGTGGTGTTTGGGTAATGCATTCCAAATAGATACAGTTGCATTCCAAATGGGTAATGTCTTGATTAAAGACTTTTATCCCGATGGCATGCAACTATATCTATTTAAAATGCATTACCCAAACACCGCAATCGATCACTCACACATGAAGTTCCACGAGTGTGATCTTTTTCAAATCCTAATATGATTTCTATCTAGTCAACCTCTAGAGGAGCCACCTGACTTGGCCCCACCCAAACCAAGATCCATTCTTCCCACTTTTCAAGATTGCATTTCTCTTCACTATCTTGCAGTTTCCCTAGTGAATTTTCAATTATAGTGTAGAGTTCTTCATGAAGGACACCACCACATCGTCTAGAGTCTATGCTTTAATTTTTTTCTTTGATCCCATGGAGGCCAGTAGTCCTTTGTTTGAGGAAGTGCAACCTGAATAGTCATGGGGGGGAGAGGTAATGCTTGAAATTGCCCTTCTATTGGGAGATTGTGTACATAACCTCTTGGTCTTCTAAAAGCTGAAAATTACTTCAAGTCTACCAACTCTGGTTCCACACTATAGAAATTTTTGGATATTGACTTCCAAATATCCCTCGGTGCAAAAGTATCATTCACATAATAGAAAAAAGGTACTCCTTGCATGAACACATTGATTTCCTCCAAGCGTGGCCCAATAGGTTTCGCAGGAACTCCAAAACCAGTTAGTCCCTTTGGACATAAATTAGAGACATCACATCAGACACTCTAGACATTGTTTGTTTGTATTGCATACTATCTATCTATTTATCACCCTTAAACACTTTCCTTTACCATTCTCCAATTGCTCTCTTCTAGGCAGTTGATGAGCTTGTTTCCATGTCATTCAAGATAATGCCTGCTTGCTTTCTTTTAGGAAATTTGCTTGCACATGACTCTTCAACTTGTATGTTCTTCTTCTGTATAGATATAAATTTTAATTCACACTTAGATAATAATTAAATAAAATAAGCATTTGTAATGAAAAGATTTAGTCATTCGATGTTGCATATTATCTGATGGAAATATCCTAGACAATTCTTGGAGAAAGGAAACATCATTGATAATCATTTTTTACAAATAACACTAAATCAAATAAATTAAAAATGTTTCATGTAATTTTTAAAAGTAGAACTCATTCAATCCTTTCATGCACTGACGGCAAAGTCATTTGACCCACACCATTATGCATAATAGAACAAATCAATATAATAGGCTATTATAAAGAATAAATACAAAAATATGAAAGAACATTAAATTACCACTACAAACCCATAAACCATTAAATAGTGAAAATAGATATAAATTTGTAAATGTCTCCCTATAAACACCACAACCATAACCAAAACAAAAAAAATTCTTACCCGCAAAAACTTAGCTGGTGAGTTGCAAGTCTACAACATCTCTCAGATGATCAAACCGTTTCTTAATTTTGTTCTTCTAGTTAGTCAATGGATTTAGTTGCATGTTCAATTTTTCCATTTGAAGCCTTTTGTTTCCCTATATTTGAGACATAATAAAATTCTTGTGAGTAGGAAATTGATTCAGGAGTTACGTGTGAAGAATTTGGCAAAGTAAATGATGACAATCAAACTCAAATTTTATCTGTCTTGATTAAAGAATTTTATCCTGATGGCATTAAATTAAAGTTCTTTCTCTATTTTTTGGTGATCTCTAGAGCAGAGGTTGCTTTGCATCGACCTGGGATACATTTAACTTGTGTTGTATCTGCGGAAATATGTATCCTAGGACGATGCAATGCAACCTCTGCTCCACCAATACCAGATAGAAGAGAAAGTACTTTAATTTAAAGCCATCACGATAAAATATTTTCAAGACATGTATTAGGTATAAAAGGAAGCCTACCCTGTCATTTGAAGGGGTTTACCTACAATTCAAGTGATCTCTTAATTATAAAATCAATTCAATTCCAAGTGAACATGTGTAGGATTTTTACAAGATCAAGGGCACAATGAAAAGCATAAAAAGAGAGACAATAGAATGACAAGAAGAAAACTATATTCTCATCAATATGCAAATGATCATCTGGATTCACCAATACAATGAATATAGGCCTGCTTATATAGACAAGGCCATATGGATGTACGAGCACACAATTATGACATGTGGCTCAATGAGAAACAAGGGTAGGTAAGAAATACTAGGGGTAGGTAGGAGAAATAATATAATATTCCACAAGAGGTGGATGACCCACCGAATGTGGAGTGTAACAGTAAAATAAGACCACAAAAGGTGAAATTTCTCCTACAAGCTCTATCCCTATGTGCACACTTCCCTAAGTGTCTCAAATACAAACTACGAAGAGATGCATTATCCTAGGTTAACTTAAGTAAAGTATAATAATATCCATAATGAATATTTATTTACACCAACACCCCCCCTTAAGTGCAACTTAGGGGAATAAAGACTTAAGTCAACAATGCAAGATGGGTCTTGGCTACTAGGCCATGATAGGTACCCATGTACAATATGCAAATGCAAGCAAAACCATGCAATGCAATCTCTCACAAACAGAGAAAGGGAGAAAACCCAGTGAGAAAAAACTCCCCCCCAAAAGAGAGATGAATATACAAAAGACTCTCAAAGAAGAAGGACAAAACCTCAAAGAGGAAAAAGTCCCCCCCATAAGAGAGGAAGGAGAAGTCAGCTGACCCCCCCTAATGACACATCTCGCACCCCCAAGAGAGCTTGCAACTGCTAGAACTACTCTTGGTGAAAGGTTTGGTGCATATGTCAGCAACCTGCTCCGCTATAGGACAATACTGCAAATCAATGACCTGCTCTTGAATCAGCTCTCAGATATAGTGCATATGAATCTCAATGTGTATGGTCTGCTGGTGCTAGATCGGGTTCTTCGAGATTGCAATAGGACTCTGATTGTCACAATGTAGAATTGTCGGCCATGGAGTGGTGAATCCAAACTCTGTGAGAATCTGTTGGAGCCAAATGGTCTTAGTCGCTATGTTAACAGCGTCTCGATACTCATCCTCAGTCAAAGAGAGAGAAATAGCATGTTGCTTCTTTCTCTGCCAACAAATGGGGCCTGAACCAAGGTGAAAATTGTAACTAGAAGTAGACTTACGATCATCAAGATCACCAGCCCAATCTGAGTCTGTGTAACCAACCAAGCGAAGTCCTGTGCCTGCTGCATAGTGAATCCCATAGTGATGTGTACCCTAGATGTAATGAAGGATGCATTTGGCAGCTTTCCAATGAAGCTCATGTGGTTCCTACATGAAGCAGGAAACCATGCCAACTGCAAATGAAATATCAGGGCATGTATGGGTCAAGTAGATGAGACTACCCACAAGCTGACGATACAAAGTGGCATCAACTGGTGGAGAACACTAAGCCTCAAGCTTGACTCCTGAAGAAAGGGAGTCGAGGTAGGCTTACAATCAGCCATATGAAAGCGTGCCAGTAGATCAAGAGCATACTTGGGCTGTGATAGTGTAATCCCAAAAGGTGACTGTGAAATCTCTATCCTGAGAAAGTAGTGCAAAAGACCCAAGTCAGTCATAGAAAATCTGTCATGCAAAGCAGATTTGACCCTGCTAAAGATGGATACGGTACTCCCTGTAATGATCAAATCATCAACATGGAGCATAAGTATCAAGTGAGAGTCATCCTGTCACAAAATGTAGACATTCGGATCAAAATGACACCTGGCGAACCCTGCTAAGAGAAGAAAAGAATCCATCTTGGTGTACCAAGCCCTAAGGGCCTGCTTAAGGCCATAGAGAGATTTCCTTAGTCTGCAAACCAAGGAAGTATCTTGGATGAAATCCTGTGGCTGCTCCATATAAATCTCCTCATCAAGATCACCATGAAGAAAAGCACTCTTCACATCCATCTGATGGATAGCCCAACCATGAGCTGCAGCAATAGCAAGTGTCAAGCGAATAGAGTTCATCTTGGCTACGGGCACAAAGGTCTCAATATAGTCAACACCTGCAACCTGAGAGAAATCTTTTGCAACAAGTTGAGCCTTATACTTATCTACACTACCATCCGCTACAAACTTGGTCTGATAGATCCACTTACATCAAACCATCTTTCTCCCCTTAAGGAGATGGACTAAATCCCATGTGTTTTTCCTTATCAAGGAACTATACTCTTCCTCCATAGCTTGGTCCCACTTAGGAACCCCTGATGCTTCCCAAAATGTTTGTGGATCAGAAGCAGTAGCAATGAATGCATGCGGAAGATCCTGATGTTATGATTGAGTTCTCCATGTATCTGAAGGATCCCCAACAAGAGAACCCACGGACTCAAGTGTCTGTCAAGCCCAACAAGGTCTAGGTGGAGGTGGAGAATGAGGCTTCTCAACTACAAGTGGACCCTGCGGAGGTGTAACCCTGTGAGTCAGAGTTGAAGGAGTCTCATCATCTGAATCACTAGCATCACTATCCACAATAGAGGAAGGTGGAGGAGGTAGAGAGGATAAGCTAGGAGAGCTTTCCTCAAAGTGAACACTCCTCTCAACAAACATGTCATGTGTCTCAGGATCCATCAATCTATATGCCTTAACACCCTCAGGATATCCAACAAATATGCAAGGTTGACTCTGTGGTTCCAATGCCTTGCGTTTCTGTGGAGGTATGTGAGCCCATGCTGGACACCCAAAGACTCTGAAATGTCTCACAATCGGTTTCCTACCAGCCCAAGCTTCAAAAGGAGTAATACCTTGCAAAGCTTTGTGAGGAACCCAATTTTGGATGTGTGTGGCACAACTGATAGCCTCGGCCCAAAAGGTGGGATCAAGAGAACGTGCATGAATCATATAGCTAGCCATTTCTTTGAGAGTTCTATTCTTGTGTTCTGCAAGTTCGTTCTGCTATGGAGTGTATGCGACAGAATGTTGAAGATCAATTCCCTCAAATGTACAAAAATCCTCAAGTCTTTTGTTCACATATTCCCTTCCATTATCTGTGCAAAGAATCTTCACCACTTTCCCAGATTGCTTCTCCACACAAGTCTTGAAGTCCTGAAATCTGTCAAATACTTCACTCTTATGAATAAGAAAGTAGACCCAAGTGAAGTGGGAGTAGTCATCAATGAAGGTGGGGACATAGCGGGCCTTACTAAATGAAGGTGCTAGAAATGGACCTACTATATCACTGTGAACAAGTTGAAGAACTTCCAAAGCTCTCCAAGCTTTCCCTTTATCAAACTTTTCCTTAGGATGCTTGCCCATGGAACAACCTAAACATACACCCTCTGAAAAACTGATTCGAGGTAGACCTGTGACCATGTCTTTAGTGTTGAGCTACTGAAGATAGCGATAGTTGAGGTGACCAAACCGCTCATGCCATAGCTTACTTTCAGAATTTGAATGAGTAAGCAAGGCCCTAGAATGTGAACTTGGCACAAAGTGGGAGAATGAATAAAGCCTTGAGTTGTTATTGACTTGTCCCACTGCTACCAAGGCATCATCATCAAGTTCTTTACCACAACTGAATCTGGTGTAAACTCAACCTTTTTCCCATTCCCATAGTGAGTGATTTGGTAGATAGAGAGAAGGTTGGTAGACAAGTTAGGAACATAGAGAACATTCTCAAAAGTTCCATCATCCATGTCAACTGAACCTTTCCCTTCAACCTCTACTTGTGTATCATCACCTATGTAAATGTGAGGTACCTTAGATGGCTCCAATGAAGAAAATTGCTCCTTTGTAGAACCCATGTGATATGAGGCACCCGAGTCAAGTATCCATTGCTGTGAAGAACCTGTTGTAGCCACAAATGCTTGCCCTTTTCCCTTAGAATGTGCGAAAGAGGAAGGAGATGATTCCTTCTTTGTGTAGGCAGATGGCAAGTTGATGTTGTTTTTCTTAAGAAGATTAGTTAACTCATCAACTTGCTTTGTGTGGCATCGATGCTCATCATGACCACACTTCTTGTAATATGCACAAGTTGGCTTATCCTTCTTAGGTGGTGTCCCCTTCTTGGAAGAGGATAAAAAATCGCCTTGTGATGGAGAGGATGATTGTCCTTTTTCCTATTGTGGCTATGACTTAGATTGCTTCTTCTTCTTGTTGGAATCTTTGCCTTGACTTCCTTGATTCCCTTGATTAGCCACCAAAGCCTTGGACTTTCAAGACTTGAGAAGCCCCATGTTCAACAACTTAGATTGTTCCAATATCAACATTTTTATGAAAGCATCAAATGAAGGCATAACATAGGAACTCCCCACTGTCAAACAATGAGTTTGGAAGCTAGACACAAATGCTGCATATTCTGGTGCAAGCTTGTCCAACAAGTTGAATATCAACTGAGCATCCTTTTTGTCAATTCCACAATCCTTAAGCTTTGCTCTTAGCTCATTTGCTTTGGTGACATAATCTTGGATTGTATTAAAACTCTTGGGATCCAAGTTGGTGAGCTCATTGTCAATCTTATAACCTCTGATTTCATCAACTTAACCATACAATTTCTGAAACATATCCCAAGCATCTTTGATTGTAGTACACTTTTCAATATGAAAGATGAGGTCATCTGATACATACTTGCATAAAGTTCCAAGAGCCATGCAATTCTTAGTGAGCCATTCTAATTGAGCATTAGGATAAGCCTAAGGATCAGGTGGTGGTGCTATTGTTCCATCTATGTAATGCATGAGACCTTTTTCCATTAATTTGCTCCATACTTTAATTTTCCATGATGCATAATTATGTGGAGTTAAAGGTGGAAATTTATGAGGACTCATTGCAACAAAAATGAAAGAGAACAAGGAAAGAGAGGCACAATCACACAAGACACCCCACCAAATTCACTCAATCAAAGAACCCCCCCCCCCCCAAAAGTGATGATTTGGCACTTTATACTTAGTGCATGTACAATGGGCCACTTGCAAAAAATGGCAAAGTGGACTTCTGATTTCAATTTTACAACTACCTCAATAAGGCCAAAAGAGACTCAAACTAATAATGCAAGAGATCTAAACTAAGATCCAAGCAATTTATAAGTACCAAATAGGCCAAATAAGACCAATATCTGAAAGTACAATTTCAATCTCTGAAATCTGATCATAGATTATGAAAGTAGATGAAAAAGAATGCACTTTCAAAAAAAATGACACCTGAAAAGGAGGTCGTATGAGCTCAAATGAGACCTTTGAAGTTGCAAAATTGAGGATTGGACAGGTATAGCTGAGAGAATCCAAAAATTCTGAAACACCTATGCACCAAAACCAGAAAATAACCACACCACTGTGAAGAACACAAAAAATTAGCCCAAATCAAAAAAAATTGCACCCAAAAAGGAGCAAGTTATGGGCCTCCAAAGTTGACCCCAAAATCCAAACTGCTCAATGGAGAGGGGTCTAAAAATTTCCAAAGAAAATGTTGACTGGGCGCTGACTGGGTGCTGCTGACTATGCGCTGCTAACTGGGCAGAAGGTATGGATCCCAAAAATAATTTTCAAATTTTTATTTTTTTTTTCAAAAAAAATTTTCAAACTGAAAAATAATTTTCAAAAAAAAAATAAAAAAAAATAAAATATATATATATAGAAAAAAATCCGAAAATTCCATACCGTATCGCCCGAATTGGGCAGAAAATTTCCTCCACACCCAAAAATTGATTTTCGCCAAAATAGGTTGAATTTATACTTGATTTTTATGGAAACGGCCTCCCAGACGCAATGGTGAGGTCGAAAATGCTCCAAGATGCCTCCAAAAAGCATAGTTCCTTAGATCCAAAAATAGAAGCCTTCCATGATATCTCGAAAAACCAATCAATGAAGCCCCAATGGCTCTGATACCATGTAGGATTTTGCCAAGATCAAGGGCACAATGAAAAGCATAAAAAGAGAGATAATAGAATGACAAGAATGTAATTGTATTCTCATCAATATGCAAATGATCAACTGGATTCACCAATACAATGAATATAGGCCTGGATTCAAACTGAAAAATAATTTTCAAAAAAAATAAAAATAAAAAAAATATATATATATATAGAAAAAAATCCGAAAATTCCGTACCGTATCGCCCGAATTGGGTAGAAAATTTCCTCCACACCCAAAAATTGATTTTCGCCAAAATAGGTTGAATTTATACTCGATTTTTATGGAAACGGCCTCCCAGACGCAATGGTGAGGTCGAAAATGCTCTAAGATGCCTCCAAAAAGCATAGTTCCTCCGATCCAAAAATGGAAGCCTTCCATGATGTCTCGAAAAACCAATCAATGAAGCCCCAATGGCTCTGATACCATGTAGGATTTTGCCAAGATCAAGGGCACAATGAAAAGCATAAAAAGAGAGATAATAGAATGACAAGAATGTAATTGTATTCTCATCAATATGCAAATGATCAACTGGATTCACCAATACAATGAATATAGGCCTGCTTATATAGGCAAGGCCATATGGATATACGAGCACACAGTTATGACATGTGGCTCAATGAGAAACAAGGGTAGGTAAGAAATACTAGGGGTAGGCAGGAGAAATAATATAATATTCCACAAGAGGTGGATGACCCACCGAATGTGGAGTGTAATAGTAAAATAAGACCACAAAAGGTAGAATTTCTCCTACAAGCTCTATCCTTATGTGCACACTTCCCTAAGTGTCTCAAATCCAAACTACGAAGAGATGCATTATCCTAAGTTAACTTAAGTAAAGTGTAATAATATCCATAATGAATATTTATTTACACCAACAACATGCAATCAAGCATTCATCAAGAATTGAAGGAGAAATCAAGTTAATAAAGATATCATCTTTTAAATTAAGAAATGGGCAGGAGATTAAGAATACAAACCTTCCATATTGCACACTTCAAGGTATATTAAAATCAGTTTAAAGTGTATTCATTTAGGGACCTTTCATTAAATATTCTCAACTTACATATCATAAAAGGATCTTAAAATATTCATTGTTTATAATGATCAGAATTTGGTTGTTCCATACACCTTCCTTTACTATTTTAAAAATATCGTCGACCAAAATATTGTGCAGTAGTAGTATGGAGTGCATTTCATCTATTTTATGTCTAAATATTTCATCATACCACTTTCTTTTCAAAGATGACTGATCGATTGAGGTGTTTGGGTAATGCATTCCAAATAGATCCAGTTGCATACCATTTATTTGTCTTGATTAAAGACTTTTATCCTGATGGCATTAAATTAAAGTTCTTTCTCTATTTTTTGGTGATCTCTATAGAAGAGGTTGCTTTGCATCAACTTGGGATACATTTAACTTGTGTTGTATCTGTGGAAATATGTATCCTAGGATGATGCAATGCAACCTCTGCTCCACCAATACCAGATAGAAGAGAAAGTACTTTAATTTAAAGCCATCAGGATAAAATGCTTTCAAGACATATATAAGGTATAAAAGGAAGCCTACCCTGTCATTTGAAGGGGTCTACCTACAGTTCAAGTGATCTCTTAGTTATAAAATCAATTCAATTCCAAGAGAACAAGCAATCAAGCATTGAAGGAGAATTCAAGTTGGGGCAGGTGCATTTGGAAGACAAAAGGACTCAATGAAGCCATTAAAGACTTTTGAAGGTCTTAGGAGTGAAGAGCCAATCAATTATGATGTCTTAAGGGGGCATCCTTAAACAACACACACTAAGCTTTGACTGCTTAGGTGTGTTGTGGGCCCATTCCTTCCCTTGACGTCCCTTCCCATATGTTT
Organism: Cryptomeria japonica; assembly: GCF_030272615.1. Lineage (NCBI taxonomy): Eukaryota > Viridiplantae > Streptophyta > Pinopsida > Cupressales > Cupressaceae > Cryptomeria > Cryptomeria japonica. The sequence goes on from NC_081406.1 coordinate 579,229,000, forward strand.
CTGTTAAAAAGACAATCACCGTTAGCATTTGAATTCAAACGGTGTTCTTGTGTTTGACTGCATAGAACAAAGCAAATGGCATAAGAAACTCTCATCTACCTCACAGCTATCATAGAATACCTCCCCGAGGAGATATTCTCATGTCCTTTCCTGCTTTATGCATCAAAGAAACATGATCTAATGGAATGCTATGATTGCAAGATATGCACAATATGTGTTTGAAATGGATTTAGAAACTTCCAACCAAATGTGATTAGTGAGTATAGATGTTGTAGTGCAACTACCCAAGTACACATGCATGCAAAATATGTAAGCTTAGATAAGGCACATGAACTATTTGACATAATGCCTCAAAGATCACCCAATATCCAATGATAGTTGGGAGAAAGAAAACATCAATTTTTTGATAATCTTAAATATTTCTTTATTCATCACTATAAATCTATTATGATTTTAGTCTCAATATTGCAGAAATTTATTCTATTATGAATGCAATATTTAGGGATGTAATCTTTATATTTTTTTTTTAATTAGGAAAAGGTCCTAATAGAATCCCCAACTAATTAATCTAGAGAAAGATACCACTAAAGAAAGAAATTCAATCCTCACCACTATTGTCTTGAAGGCATTTAAGACACTTGGATTCCTATTTTGGCCTGCTTTTCCTTGACCCTATGTTAAGATAGTAAACTAGTTTGAGAGAATCTATTGGGTGGGAAATTGTGTATGGTTGCAATTATTTTCATGCATGGAAAGTGATTTAAAGTTTGGACCAATAGAGGATAAGTATTTCTTGAACCTTCAAGGACATGTGTAGAGCACCGCATGGATGTTTCTCCATTATTGAACTCTTTGAATATGTAAGTAAATTATTTTTGGTTGATGACACAGTAAGTGTGGTATTTGTCTTTTTGATATGTTGTGGATAATATTAATCAAATATGGAATTTTTTTGATGCTATATACACTATGTTTTGGATTGAATTTAGGTAAGCAAAGAGGTAATGGAAGAATAAAAGAGGTACGCAAAGGAAGAAGAGTGAAATAGGTGGTTTGGGATGGAGGTTACAAGTATATATGATAATTTGTATGGATAATTTGTTGTCTATAAAGAGGCAAATAAGCTATCACAACTTCAACATGAATGAATGCCTCATCTATAGAAGCAAAAGGTACCTCTAATGGTTTCAAAATTTGTCAAAATAGTTATGATATACCAAATAATCAAGTGGAATATCCTTTAGGTAACTAATATTATCTTCAAACTATTTATTTTGATTTTTATCATATCCTTTCCATGTGCATTTCCCTTGGTTTTAGTCCCATTTTTTCTTTATTTTATTCAAAACAAAATTTATAGATGCCTCTACTTGTCTCACCACTCATTAATTGTTTGAGATTTTCATTCCATTCACCAAGGTTGGCATCTTTTCTAAGACTTTGTGTCATGGCCAAGCTAAATGATTTGCCTCTAGTTTCTCTCCAATCTAGTCACCTAGTAGCATGTGAAATCTATCTCTTCCTAATTAATATTCTCTCCATCTTGTTAATGACCATTTCATTAATGGATCCTTCCTCATAATTTTGGATAAGTGAGACAATGTTAGCTCAATGAATCTTTTCAATCCTCTTTCAAGATTCTTTCCCAAGTAATAATCTTGCATATTGGAAAATAAATTACGCTTCTATTTTTCCAAGCTACTCTTCCTTATAATGTTTAGATTTATTCTAAAGTGCTCATTGTGACTTATGTTTACTACTCTTCCTATTAGTCTCATTCCAATATCTCCTACAAAAATATGGAATGATTACATTTATATTTTATTGTGTCTCCTAAATATCCACAAAATTTGGAACAATAATACAATTTTTTAATAATATTTAATTGTAAAAGAAATGATTAAAATGGAACTAAACACTCTAAATAAATTAATCAGGGTTAAAGGGATAAAATAGGATCAATTCATGAAGGCAAGATCTATTATCTCAAAATTAATAGATTCATACAAGAAAAGAAATATTAAATCTAGAGATAAAATTCTTGAAAAATTTAGCTAGCTAAAAGCGAAAGAATGTTGTCAAGATCTCATTTCTGCATAGACTAGCAAAGGTTGTAGAGGAGAAATCACTATTGAACTTACCCCTGTCTCATATAACCCTATGTTGGCTAGGCCCCACAATAATTAGAAGATCCTAATTACTACTATCCTAAACCTTGCATTGACCGTCATAATTTCATAGTGAATTGAGTTAATTAGTCCATTAGCGAGATTGGGAAAGAGTTTGGTATTGAGTTAGGTGTTGGTGGAAGGTTTAAGGAGGTAAACTATCATCATAATTAATGTTAGAGAGTGTTGTGTGAAGAAGAATGGCCACGAAAGGAGTGATTGTCCTAGGTGCTTGAGACTATAAAAAAAAGTGTGTTGCAGCAGTGAATCTTCCTTTGACCTTTGTGTGTTTGGGAGGGTAAAGACCCACATATCAACTATCTACTTTGACATCCTAGCATGGTGTCCACCTACTCTAAAACCTTGTGGGCACTCTCTGTCTAATACTAACATATACATAACATGTGCCTCTCATATAACCCTATGTTGGCTAGGCCCCACCATAATTAGAAGATCCTAATTACTAAAAACATTAGATTCTCCCCTAAAAGGTTGTTGAGTCATAGAAGGCCTAGCTTGATAGCCCTATAGTCTCTCATACCTAAAATATCCTTGTGTCTATGATGGTCAAATGTGACTACCCTATGGCCCCTACTATGCTCTAGTAGACCTATGTCCCTAATATTGATACTATTGGGTTTTTCTTTGTAAATCATATAGTAAGTCTAAATTATCCTTTGAAGGATGGGGAGGCCTATGGACAATTTAGTCCCTTAATCAAGGTTACAAACTTCTCTCATGCCTCTTGTGTCCTCCCATGTACCTCCTTTTCCATAAGAGACTTTGCCATAGCAACCCTAAAGTCATTTGGATTGGCCATGTGTAGGAAAACTAAAATTTTGGGCTTTCCACCCCTAATGAAATAATTGACAAGTAACTAAGATACCTTGGGAGGGCCTTTAGGTAGGCACTCTTTTACTCGACCGAGAAGGGATGCTTACGCGAATAGTTGTGGTTGAAGCTAGTGAAGATGGCTAGAGATTCGATAGTGTGGTATATATGTTTGCAAAATGTGGAAGCATCCGCAAAGCCGGTGAGCTGTTTGACATAATGCCTCAAAGAGATGTCATTTCGTGGAACACAATGATGGGAATGGTGAATACTCAATGCTAAAGGAAAAGAACCATAAAATTCATTTATCTACTTGATATTGGAGCACAAGTCTTAGGATAAAAACCTATCAAGAGCCTAGAATTGAGGGTTAATCATTTTGCCAAATCACTTGGAGTTGTGATCCAAGCTTCCTCTATTTTGAACTGTTTTGATATTAGGGCCTTGCTCTTAGCCTTGTTAAAATACTTGATCCCAAATAGACTCATTCACCTCTAAACCAAAAACCCAATAGCACTTCCAACATCATTAAGTATTTAATAAACTTTTCAAAAGATCTTTTTGTTATTTATGGGAATTTTTTAACAATTACATAATTCTCATATAGAAGGGAATAGAACAATAAACATATGTAAGAGATTTGTCCACAACAACATCTACTACTGAAAGTTTGCACCATTACATGCACCTGTAAATTCATATTTTAACATAAACACGATACAGGACAATAATAATTTGAAATAAATGTCCACCACACATCCGATCTCCTTCAAGATAAGCACTAAAATATGAAGTACACAACCTATCTTCCCTACAATGAGGAAAATACAAATTATCTAACACCAGAAGATGCAATCAACTTCACTCCAATTACTTCCTTGAAAACCAAAGCAGGATCTATCTAGACATAGTTGGAAATTTTTCATACCATTTAAAATAATGTCTCCCATTACCAGCGACTGATTGATCAATATTGGCTAGTGTCTGCCTCCACTTCCACCGAATCATACTCCATCGGCACTTCCAACCTGACATGGTAGTGATGTCAGATATATAGCATAGAGGAAGCTCTTATTGCATGTGAACTTCTTCCTCCGTCTGTAGCTTTTTTTGCAGGTGAACTTATTCCTCCGTCCATAGGTCTTATTGCTGTTGACGGAGGCCCGGGCGTCACCATTTACACAGCCCATTTTGGGCTCCCTTGCAATCATCCTCGCTGGTTATGTGCCAGCCCTTGGCACTTTGTGCCCATGGCACTTTGTGCCCTTGTTCCCCACTGTAGCCGTGTTTGTCACACCAATGATCTTCCCCACCACGATTAAACCCACAGGTTCACTACAGAGGTGGGACAAATGAGAGGCGGGATTTTGTAAAGAGGCGGGATTTATGAAATGACTTAGTCTTTTCTTTTTTTTTTAAGCAATATACGCGGTCGTTAGATTTTTGACAAATGCGGGCACTTTTTAAAAAAAAACCCAAATGTCATTGCCAATTCCTTCTCCGTCGAAACCAAATGTTGCATTATCGTTAGAATTCTGAGGAAATCGGGCATTTTTTCAAAAAAAAAATCAAGTTTGATCACAATATACCTTCTCCGTCGAAATTTTAGGCTAAATGTATTAGTGGGATATTTGATGGTTTTTCTTGTCCTACTATAGGTTCTATTACTCTTCCCGTTAAGGTTGGTACTAAGTGCTTAGATGTCATTTTTGCTATCATTCCTACATCAGATTAATTTTGTGTGAAGTTGGGACATCCTTGGTTCTCTTCCATGAAAGCGATCCCATCTACCGTTCATAAATGTCTCAAATTTCTTCACAATGACAAAATCGTAACTATATATCATACCATGTACCAAACCATGCATGCACTAGTTCCAAACTTTGACAACAAGTAAGTTGCACTTTTAATTCACTTGTTTTTCACTAGATAAAGATCTTTTTTATATATATTTATAAAATTATAATCAACGATAATCAATATACAAATAATTAATGGAACGAACTAGATTTTTTTTTATATATTAAATATAGAGGAAGAAGCATTACATAAAAAAGATCACAATATTAAATTTTTTTCCATTGTTTAACAAAATATTGAAATAACGTAGCTCATAGACAATTTTTTTTTGCAAAATCATCATTAATAAAATGAAATAGAAAGCATTTTTATATCCATAAGAGGCAAACTGAAACGAACTGAAATTTGCAAAAATATCATTAATATTTATGTTTCAAAAATTTACAATTTTTACATGTCTGAGACTTGAGTCCCTCAAAAAATTTAAAGCCAAAATGAGTGAGCCACTAAGCCTGTGAGGCTACAAGGACATAGCCAAAAAAGAAAAAGTACTAGGGGGGTGGGGCTAGGGCATAGGTAGTGGACACATTCATGGTTTACCCTAAGAATCTTGCCCTCCCTCCATGTAGAATTCTTCAGAAATTATAAGATGAGAGAACTCTTCAAGCCAATTGTAGTTTGGAAAGTTGTCCAAGAGGAACCATTTCCAGAGAAAGACCCTACCAATCTATGCCCATTTCTTATGACACGTCAACTGCTACGTATTCAGGTTCAAAAGAAATGGTTGGCTGGCCACTGACACTGTTTGGTCGGGGAGGAGAAGTTTGGTTAATTCACTCACCCAAGGGATTCCCATCCCTAATTTTGCAAGGACGACGATAGTGTTAGGATAACCAGTGAACAAATGAGGGGGGGGGTGAATCAGTTGTTAACAGATTATAACTTTTAATCCACAATATGACCTTAAACAAATCAAGTACTAGTAAAGCACAGACAGATGCCAGTAGGAACAAATATCGGTAAACAATACAACTTAATAATTAACCAGATAATCAATGTAAGGCAACCATACCACATAACACCATGATTTGTACATGGAAAACCCAGAAAGGGAAAAACCATGGTGGGAAGCCTACCCACAGTCAGATGATACTTCTGTAGAAAGTATGTGTTACAATGAGGGGCCTACACTTGCAGTAAGGCACACTGCCTAGAGCGTACTGCTCATTACAAAAGAGTCTTATTGACTACAGAGAGGCTACAACCTTCTCAAGATAAATGGAAAACAATCCAATAGAGTGAAGTGGTGGAAATAGCATCTACTATGCTTGATTACAGTCCCGGTTAAGCTCAATGTCGAAGGAGGAAATCCTCTTCTGAATCTGATTTGATCACCAATGATCGACCAACTCCTCTGCCTGAATGATATTACAATATTCGCACATTACATTCCTTGATCATGACCCTTCCAGTAACCACGATACTTTACAAAGAGTTTCTACCTCTTATTTATATAAACCCTAAGACCTAAACCAATTAGGTCGGCCACCTAAAGATATTACAATAAGATCATTACATAATTCCTTATTACAATGATATGCCATGTCAGCTTAAGAACAAAACAATAATAACAAATCCATAAAACATCTCAAATAATCCAAGTAATGAGTAGAGTACATGCTAGCATGATACTGGTCCATAACCTAGATAGGTACCAGACCTATTCTGGGTCCACCATGCCAAAATAATGTCTTCAAGCAGTTGTAGAATGATCAAAGAACATCTTCTAAATCCTGAAATCCATGAAGAAGCTACACCAACACCAATTATGCATCCTGTCACAATTCCTCAATGAAAGTTCTGTCAGTAAAGCCTTAAACCAGTGTCGGTAAGGTTTTACCAAAGTGTATGATAACATCCAATACCAACTGACCAAAACATGCTCATAGAGCATCTTTACTGATCCAATAATGTCAGAAGTGTCCAACATATTGTCTCTTCTTGTAACACTATATATTCTACCGATAACCAAAACTTGTCTGTCGGTAACCATCCATATCAGCTAGTGCTGATATCAATGACAAAACATCAATGCAACACATAATCAATTCATCCATAATTCCAACAAACAGTAACACCATCTCCAAATAAGTCTTCTTTAAACACCTTCCTTAACAACATCAACATATCCACCTTGTCTCCTTTGAGGTCTAGAAGAGATGCCAAGAATTGGGACGTAATGTTCATGTTAACATGGTATCTATTTTTGTTACGTAGAAAGTCTCTGCCCAACACCATCCTCACAGCCTCATTAGTGAACATCCCAACCTCCTTGCAGACTGATTAGAGGGTTGGGTCTCTAACGAAGCCCAAAAAGGTCCTCTAGTCCTCCGCAGAAATGCTTCTCAAGCGGATAGGAGTGTCCATCTTGAGAAATCAGATTAACAAATTAAACAGCCTGAGCCTATAGACCTAAACCAAAGGCAAAATTTAAATACCATGAGCTTCGACGATTTATCTACCAAAGTCTAATTGAAGATGAAAGAAGCAGATATCATATATAAATAGCTGAAGCTCTTGATTATAATAATACCTTCTCTAACTGTATTAATTGCTTTAAGTTAATTTGACGGTGACCAAGCTGGAAGTTAATCTGACTAAAAGACAAGGAAAAAGACATGGTGATGATACCTCGGGTTGAGGTGCAAGCTTATGATGTTCCCAATGATCAACAAAAGAAGGTGATCCATGACAAATGTGATGCCCACCCAAATATAAGATATGCAAGTACAATTCAGTATGATGTTTCTATGGGATACCATACTTTATTCTGATGATATGGACATTGGTTTATGAATTGATCATGATTAAGTTTATTGGAAGATGTAGAATAAAAAAATTATGATTTGAAATCTTATATATGTATGGATAAATTGAACATTCAATGTAACTTATATAACATGCATTACACTAACTTAAAATGAGCAAATGCTTTTAAAGGAATAAGATACAATCATTTTACCTATAGTGAATGAGTGAATAGAATCATTTTATTTCTTTTAATAATTGTAAGTTATAAGGACTACCATTACTTTTCATGTTGGATAATAGATTGACCATTGTGTAGATTATAGATCTTATTAAAAGGAAATGAAAGGCTAATGAAAGTGCAAGTGAATTGTATTTATATCTATGATTCATATCAAGTTGTTTGCTAATGAAGTCATACCAACATGCTCGCACGATCAACTTGTATAGGTATGCTCAATGCTCATATATCTTTGCTAAATTTCATAAATATAATATATAAGGATAAGAATATGTGTTCTATGAAGGGTTACTCTATCTTGTTTCATCTTTTATTTTCTTCTTAGGATGGATTAGTAAACTATCCCCTTCTTATTAGAAATACTTGCATCAAAAGGAAATAGTAAACTTGAAGCTAAGAATCAATAAAGTAACAATACTTATAAGAAACACATTTTAATATTTATGAAAATGGTGCATTAGCAATGCGAATTTCATAGTTAACCATATAGTAATGTAGTACAACAATTTATTAAATAAAGTTAGAATATTGTAAGAGAGACAATGATAGCAAGCTTGTCACTACTTGTAGGATGTGTGCCCTTTATATTCATATGTATGTAGTTATATCTTTGGTTGTTTCTTAATGGTCTCTACCTCTCATATTATAGCTGTAAAATATGTCCATGTAAAATCCTTGAGTTGATGGGTAGGAATGTAGTTTGATCATAATGAATAATAAAATAAAATAGTCACAAGATTATGTAAAGTTTTGATCATATTCAAGTTTAGTGAAAGTTTCTTTAAATTATATTTTATACATATATGTTGCACCTTTGACATGATGCTTACAAAATATGACTAATTTGAATTACCTATAAAATGATCTTTTATGACTCTAATTGGAAATGTTAGCAAGTATATAATCCCCTTAAATACAGTAAAGTTGAAAACCTAGCATACTGATTTTTCATATGTCAGGCAAGGATTATATAATATGATAATTACATTATGAAGTAGGATTCTTATAAGAAGGAATAAACATTAGCCTTCACACAAACACCTGAAGTAATATTAAAAATAAAAAATTATAATAATACAATAGCTACATTTGTATGCCTTCTTCTAATTGAGAAACTGAGTAAGCTATAATTAATATATGGAGGTTACATATGTAAATAAATTATCCATAACTAGTAGTTTAGAATGAAAAGCTTGGGATAATTTAGCCGATTGATCTCTACTTATGAAATTATTTAATGTGGTTATTGTTCCCTTGATACTAAATGAATCAAATTAATTGAGGAGGTAGGGAGGTTTTGAAATTGATGTTCATAAAGACATCGAGAGGGAGAGTGAGGACTCTCCAGACATAGCTTGCAGTCATGTAGAACCAGGTTGCAAATCATGGTTAGGAGGTTCAGAGATTGCAAGGAGAGTTAGCTTCCTCCCGGTGTGAGGTGTTGCATTAGTCTAGCTGAGCAACTTATTATGTGGCAACATACAATGCAGTAGTTACAACAAATAGACAAGTGGCCCCTTATTCACAGTATATGGCTAGATCAAAGGGAGAACACACACCTCGACAATTCAAAGCTCAATAGGCACCTCCTCCTCCACCAGGCGATGAGGAAGAGGGCCAAAGCTAGATTTTTATAGGCTCTATGTTATTTTGTATACCCCATTTTTGTAGTTTATGTGATTCTTGCCCTGATAAACATTATTTATGACAGCTTATATCATTTGTACCCCTTTGACATTGATATTTTGATGAGATATATATATGACACATGATTCGATCTCATTGTTCTTGTGTTGAGTTATATGAGATGTTTTGTGAGATATCCTTGTATATGCTTTGTTCTATATGAATGCATTTTTTTAGTATGTATGTAATGCAGATGAATATGGATGTTTTTGTTTCTTTTTCATATGCATTAAATGATAAAAATGATGAGCTAATGATGTAAATGTATATTTTTTTTGTTTTTTGTGCAATAGTATGAATGCAAATGAATTCTTAACGAACCTATGGATCTATATACGATATGCTCATGAATGTAGCTAACATCTCATGTAAGATTTTAGATTTTGATGCTCAAGAACTCAATCATGTTAATAAATTCAACTGACCACTTCGCGAAGAAATGATGATTGTTTCGAAGTTAAGCTCTCATTCAAAGAACAAAGAGAGAGATTGTATTATGCTAAAATCACTTGCAATGCACAAAATTAAGATTGAATGCAACCTAAAACTTAGTCACTGGATTTTAATTTTCTTTTTATCATCACTGAGCGAAAATGTATGAATAAGCATAAGTACCAAGGCACGAAGAGCTAGGATGACCTGAATGTCACCTCCTTTTTAATATAGTATGAGAACATAAGCATCAAGGCATAACAAGCTAGAATGACCTAAATGTTGCTTGCGTACAAACACACTGGACAAAGCAGAGTTCCTTCCTTGTTATATGCAATATTGATTATCTTGTCCGCAATGACCCTTGTATCTTTCATATCCTAGGACATATTAAGCATGTATCCAGATTGCACATTAAAGAAGTTTCCTCAAACATACAAGGAAATGATTCTAACTTCCTTGTAGCATACAAATAAATAGAGTCAAGGTATGTGTGACAATTTTACCTTGATGTGAAGGCACTTATCATAGACACCCATCTTATTAGATGTTTCTAGATCATTGAAATTATTGGTATTTTGGTATGGTTTTGTCATTGATGTCAACACCTACTAAACACGTATCAACTCTAGCACTTTGGACAATCAACAACATTCACTAGCAAGCAAGTGACTCATGCACAGTCACCGGTATCTGGTAGACCGAAAAGATATAATGATCACTGACACTTGGAATGATATGGAAAACACATGGTTATGTCGAAGACATCATTTGGACATCTTGTCTTGGAGTTTTGTTCATTGGTATATTCATATTTGCATATTTGTTGTTACCGACAAATAGGTCCAGGGTTACACGAGCAGGTTTATCTTTTCTAGATCAACATGGAACGCTATGGAGATGATTAATTATTGTTGTAAATGCATTAAACCGACATGTTCAATCGGTTATTGCATCAGATATTGTATTGTTTGTAAAATGTTTTTATTGTAATATCTTGTAGAGCCGACCTACTAAAATTGGTCTTAGGTTATGGTATAAATGTAAGATCTTATTTCTAAGATTAGATGTGAAATGTGAAAAAGGATTGTGTGAAGGTATATACGAGAATAAGGAGAGCTATACATACAGACATCATTTGAAGATTTAAGGAAGGGTTTTTGTGAAGACAATCAGAACTACACCAGTATTGAATCTAGCATATGAAGATGCTATTTTGTGCAGTACATTCTTGTTGGATTTAACCATCCAATTGTAGTTAGTGTGACTCCCATTTTGTGATTGAGCAGTGAGCTCTAGGCGATTGGCCTTTTTGCATGTGTAGACCCCATTTATGTACACTTACTATCTGCAGTAGTATCATCTGATTATGGGTAAGGTTTCCCACCATGTTTTTTCCCCTTATAGGGTTTCCACGTACAAATATTGGTGTTATGTGTTGTGGATGACTTTGTCTTTATGTTTCATGCACTAATCCTTACTGGTATAGCAATTAACTATTAAATCTGGCTACCGACATATTAAACTAGTTTACCGGTATCAAGCATTAAGTTGGTTAAGTTGCTTTTGGTTTGAATTTATTTGACAACTGATACACACCCGCCCCCCCCCCCCCCCCTCTTAGTTGTCTTCGGGACCTAACAGGAATCAATCCTACAAGTAGAAAACAAAGAAAGGTATTATGCCCGCCATCCTTGCTTCTCTTAGTCTAGATAGACTTCCTTGAGTTACTCAAAGGGAATAATAATCGAAAACCAGTTTAAAAAAAATAACATTCAAAGAAAATTTTAGTCATAGCTCAAACAATTTCAATGATTATTTTCAGTGTTCTTGCTTTGTGTGTTTACCCTGTGGTAAAACTCTACAGTGGTTAGGAGATAGGTGACTGACTCTGATTGGATGACCTGGTATTATCGACAGAAAGATGACTTGGTAAAACTGCTTAGGACATTTAAATTGATCAATCGATTACCCTAAGACTAGGGCGTTGATTAGTTTCAAGCCATGAGGGTTTCAAGAAGAACCAAGGTGTCACGAAAATGAGTGAAAGGTATGTACATGCTAAAGCAAAGATGCAAGAAAGTGGGAAATGAAGCAGGAAATGCCATTGTACATTGATAGATGGAGCACTTTAGTTCAAGAGGCGCTTGTTTACTAGGTTTTCACCTTCTTGGTAGATATTCTTTCGTTTTTACTACCAAGGTTCCTGTTTACTAGTTTTTCACCAAGGCATTTTTTTTTTATATTTTGATTTTTTTGCTTCTTTTCTTTTTTCTCTCTTTTTTTTCTTTCTTCAGGACTTTTTTTGATTTTTAGGATTTCTTTAGGACTTTTTAGCTATACAAGTTAAAAGTCACCAACCTGAAAGTTTTTGTATCGAACTTTCTTGTTATAACCTCTAGACATTCTCTTTTGGTAAGCTCTCAGATTATCGAACGTCACTCGCCGACGTTCTTCTAATAATTTGTGTTCTTGCAATCTAGATATTTTGTGATCTTCCTCAGTGACAAGACCTTGCAAAGAAACTCTCAAAGAAGGGATTTCAACCTCTATAGTCAAGATTACTTCAGCCCCATATACCAAAGAAAAAGGTGTAGCTCTTGTAGGTGTTATGATCCTCATTCTATAAGCCCACATCACCAGATTGAGTTGTAGATGCCAATCCTTTCCAGATTTGTTGACCGTTCTATGCAAGATAGTCAGCAAATTTTTATTAGATGTTTCAACTTATCCATTACCTTGTGGGTAATATATAGAAGACCAATGCTATTTGATTTTGAACTTTTCACAGAGCTCATCTAGATCCTTTTTTTGAACTACCCTCCATTGTCAGTCACAATCAAAGAATGCATTTCATACTTGTAGATGATATAGTTAATAATGAACACAACCACCTGTTTTCCAATTTCTTTGATTAGAGAAACTTCTTCAACCCACTTGGTGAAGTATTCAGTGGTAGTTATGATAAACTTGTGTCCATTAGAGGATGCCAGATAGATTCGGCTGATGAGATCAAATGCCCATTGCTAAAAAGGCCAATGTCTGATAAAAGGTATTAGCTCTCTTGCTGGAGCATGTATGAGATGCCCATGTAACTGGTATTTCTCACAAGTTTTAGCAAATTTTATAGCATCTTTTTCCATATCTGGCCAATATTAGCCGACCTTTAGTAGTTTTTGAGCTAAAGTTAGACCATTTGAGTGAGATCCATAAATACCTTCATGGACTTCAAATAATGCATGTTGAGACTCTTCAGGTTCTAGGCACCTAAGCAAAGTACTATCTAAACCTCACCTATATAGATCGTTAGCAGTGATGACATATCATGAAGTGTTTTTGATCAGGTTTATTTTCTCATTACAGGTAAGGTTATTAGGGATAATTTGGTCACGTAAGTAGAGTAGAAATGACTATAGCGAGATGAGTAATGTCCAGTGATAGTAAAGACCATCTCGGACTCAAGGTAATCATAAGCAGGATGATGAAACTCTTCCACCAGGAATTCATAGTAGTACTCAAATTCTTGTAGCTATGGTATAGATGCCAATATAGCCATAACATCTGCTCCTCTGTTTACTGATCTAGGAATCTACTGAAATGATACAAAGGTAAAGTATTTCTTAAAGTCATCAACCATTCTTTTATAGGGAATCGGTTTTTCATCTCAAGTTTGATATATATCATTGATCTGGTTGATTATCAATTGAGAGTCACCATAGATGTATAACTCAACAAAATTCCATTCAATAGCTAGCTTAATTCCATTTACCAACGTTTCATATTCTGCAATATTATTTGTTCAAGAAAAGGGGATCTTGTACGCCTTTGGGATTGAGTATCTTTGAGGAGTGATAAAAATAATTCAAGCACTAATACCTTGTTGAGTAAAAGACCTATCAAATAACATTTTCCAGGATCATTGAGTAAGATGCATTATGGATTTGTTTGGAAATTCTATGTGCAAAGGCTGATTGTCTTCAAGTGGAGCATCAACAAGTTGATCTACAATGACTTGTCCTTTGATAGATTTGCATTCTACATATTCAATGTTAAATTCTTCAAGTATCATAGCCCACTTGGCCAATCTCCCTGTAAGTGTTGCCTTGCTGAGAAGATATTTGAGTGGATCTATCTTAGCCACCAGTTTGATAGAATGTTGTATCATGTAATGTCTTAATTTCTGTTATGCAAAGACCAATGCCAAGCAATCTTTCTTAATGATAGTGTAGTTCATCTCGTAGGACACCAATGTCCGCCTGATATAATATATAACTCTTTCCTTTTTATTCTCATTTTGTTGAGCCAAAAGTGCTCCAAGTGATGTATCAGTAGCTGATATGTAGAGTATCAAGGGTTTGTCTTGAATCGGTGGTGTTAAGATAGGTGGATTAGAAAGATATTCCTTGATCTTCTTTAGATGTTGTTCACAGTCATCATCCCAGTTGTTGGTAAATCCTTTCCATAAATCTTTTGTGAATGGTTGAGCTTTATCTGTGAGCTGAGAAATGAAGCATCTTATTGATTGGAGCCACCCTTGTAGAGTCTTCATTTGAACGACATTAATCTTTGGAGGTGGAATTTCCATGATAGCTTTAATTTTTTCTAGGTCTACTTCTATTCCTTTTGCTGAAACAATGTACCCTAGGAGCTTGCCAGATGTAACTCCAAATGCACATTTCTTAAGATTTAGTCTGAGTTTAAATTTTTCCATCAAGTCTAAGATTGGACCTAGTTTAGAGAGATGTGTTGACCTTTTCATAGATTTGAGTAGAGTATCATCGACATAGTCCTCCATGTTTTTGTGCATCATATCATGAAAGATCATTGTTACAACTCTTTAATAAGTGGCGCCTGCATTCTTTAAGCCAAAGAGAATCACATTCCAATAGAAATTTCCCCATGTGAAGGTGAATGCTATTTTCTCTTGATCCTTAGGTGCAATTTAGATCTAATTGTATCCAGAAAAACCATCCATCAGAGAGTACATTTCATAGCCAGAGCTGTCATATCCACTATCATGTCTATGTTAGGCAGTGGAAAATCATCTTTTGGACATGCTTTGTTTAAGTATCTGAAATTTGTGCAGACACGTATTGATTTGTTAGGTTTCGAAGTAGGTATAATATTAGATATCCACTCAGCATAATCAATTGCTTTGATGAATCTAGCGTTTAGTAATTTTTCTAGCTCAAACTTAACAAGTAATGCAACATGAGGATGCATTTTTTAGAGTTTTTTCTTGACATGTTTAACTCCAGGAGTGATAGAAAGATGATGCATTATGAGGTCAGGATCCAGACCTGACATATCAACATATGTCCATGCAAAATTGATCTTTTTCTCCTTGAAGAAATTAACAAATTCTTTTAGTTCTTCTGCTAATAAGGATTGAACTACATGCATGGTATGTTGAGTTTCTTCTATTCCAATGTTCATTGGCTGTATAGGTTCAACTAGCACTGATGATCACTCTTGAAAGTGATCAGGCAAAATATCTAGTATCTCACCTTTAGGTGCCTCAGAGAGGTTTTCACCATTAGGTACATCCTTTATTTTTACTATTTTTGATTTTGACACCACCATAGTGTGGTTTTCACGATCTAAAAACTTATTTTTCTTTTTTTTGATTTTTGAGACTAAAATACTTGACATCTGCGGTTGTCATGTTCTCACTTTGTTCATTGGTAGAAGAGCTCATGTGTTCAATTGCATTAAGATAACAAGATAATGTATAGTCATTGGAAAAGGTAGGGATATTCAAGGGTTGATCTTGGAGAGTACAGTCAATAAGATCAAGATCTATCAGGGATATAGATTCAATAGGTTCAAGGGAATTCATGGTATTGTCATCACAACCTCGGACTGACAAGTTGAGTTCTAGAAGACTACCTTGCATAAGTGTCTCAAGACTAGGAAGATTTAGAACATGATTATCAAAGTTTACATTAGTATTTAGGGGATCTAACCCAACATACCTACCACTAGCACCATCCTCTACTTTAGACTGGACTACATATTGTGGTTCAACAGTAGCAGGTTCTTCAGATAGAGTGTCAACATTCATGATAAAGTAGTCATAGTTTGGTGTCGAATAGGTAATGTCATAAATATATCTTATTTCAGAGTGATCAAAGTTAGAAGATGAAGCCTCTGATTCTTCTTCAAGTGTCTTAGTGAAAGCATGTATAGTATCAATATCAACATCATTTATGCTACAAGTTCCTTCATGATTTGGTTCAATGATCACTTGTAGTTGACATAACCTTGATGATTCTATTAGTCTCTGTCTTCTTTCCCATTCAGCTTCCTTTGGATTGATTACCAGTCCTACTTCTCTAGCCTCCAGTTCTTCATTTGTAGTCCCATATTTGATTTTATCTATCTCATTAGAGGGAGATATAGTAGGTGAAGAATTTTCTTGTGCTTTTCCTTCTTTTAGTTGTTGTTCATAATCTGATTGTCTTTTTAGTCTGATTTCCTCTATTTCCTTTTGCACCTTAAAGCGTATTATCTCTTGTGCTTCTTCTATGATATCATTAGATTCTTCAAGAGTTTCTTCAGTGGATGCATCTGATAGAGGCTCTGGACCCCATTCATACTCATTCAATTCTATCTCTGAATACTCTGCTTGCATTCTTCCTGTATATGTGACAAGAATGTTTAGTGGCGCAAACATGTTTTTAATTCCTCCCACCTCTTCTCTTATGTCTTCTAGAATATCTACTTCTTGTAGTGCTACTACTCATACAGTTGAAACTTGATTACAAGCTACTTTTTATCTCTTGATTGCCAGTTCTTCTTGTTCTTTCTCATACATGTCCTGAATTTGTTGAGTATTTACTTCATGTGATGTTTTATGTAGTTTCTCTTTCCTCCACTTAAGTTGTTGATGAGAAGTGTTTTTTTGATTTGATGACTCTTCTGGATGGTATCCAAGTCCAGTTTTATCATTTGTAGACTTAGGGTTTTAGCTTGATAGGTTCGATGATTCTTTCTTGGCGCTTTCCCAAAGGACCAGTACTTGAATATCCCATGCGTTGAATCATCTTATAACCTGGACCATATTGTTTAGGGGAAATATCACTATGTTTCCCTTCTCTATTTTCATTCTCTTCTTTGAAAATCTATTTGAGAAGAACCGCCTCCACTATTTCATCTGCAGGGGAAGTAGAAGACTATACAAAAATACCATCATAGATGACATTTGTAGTTGAAGTTTGTGGCTTCATAGCCTCTTATGGTTTTTCCAGTCTATCTTGGTGATGGTGGAAGAGACACCAATGAGAGTACAGGTTCTATCTTGTACCCATCCATGCCAGTACCTGTGATTTTCAATTTCATTTCTAAGTCTTTCATCAAAGTATCTAAACTTTCAGCTACAAAGGGTTCTCTATTATGAGGAACGAGGGTATCAAACCACTATTTTAAAGTATTATAGGTGTATGTTGTATCAACAGGAACACTGACTTCAACTCCATTGTAGGGAAATTTCAAGCACTGATGGTAAGTAGATGGCATTGCTTACATTTCGTGAATCCATGGTCTGCCCAATGAGATGTTGTAGGAGAGAGGAAGATCAAGCATCTGACAAATAACATCTTTCTAAAGGTCCCACCCTGATCGGTAATAGTACCAGACCCTTAGAGGTTCTTTCTTCTTCATCATTAGCTTTGATTGTTATTTTATTTGTTGGATCAATGACATGATTATCAAAAAATCCCAACTACATTAGTAAATTATAGGTACAAATATTCAACCCAACACCTCCTTCTATCCAAACATGCTTGACTCGATGCTTATGGATCATAGCTTCAACTTGCAATGGCTACTTATGTGGATGATTAAGTGAATTGTGGTCTTCTTCAGAGAAGGACATGTAGTGAGGTGAAGTCAAGTGACCCACCATAGATTGAAACTGACCCAAATCTAAGTCTTTAGGGATATTAGTAGTGAGAAAAGCTTTGTCCAGAATCTCTCTATGAGCAAAAGAGATTTTAAGTAGTTAAAGAATGGAGATTTGAGCGGTGGTTTGTTTTAATTGTTCAACAATGCTATAACTAGAAGAAGATGATGAAGCCAACTGTTTGGATTTAGTTGTGATTGTATCTAGTTGTTTTTTTGAAGAAATTGGTAGGTTTGACATTGTCAATGTATTTGATGATGTTTGATCAGGATAGGAAGAGCTAGCTCCTTTGAGAGTAACCTTTTTTTGAGCGTTGGTTACGACATTCACATTTTACGTTTTATTTTGCTTATCTTTGACTATGATCACATTGCAATATTCAAATTGGGAAGATTCAAGCATGTTGATCACATTCTCATTGTTGGCATAGGTATAATTGACTTTGGAACCTCCCTTGGATTTTGAGGAATCACCCTTCTGATAAGAAGTTAAGGGATTGTTGAAAGCTTTGTGATTAGCATGGTTGCATGATTTTCGAACAATAATTTTGCCAACATCGATGAGGTCTTGAATCTCATGTTTGAGTTTCATACAGTTATTTGTTGTATGAACCTTGTTTTGATGATATTCACAGTACTCGTTTTCCCTCCACCATTTAGGTTTGACCTCAAGATCATATGGCTTGGAGTTTTCAAGCAATGTGATCAGTTCATTTTCCAATAGTCTTAAAAGCTGACTCATAGGAAACTCCCAAGGGACTAAAATCACGCTTAGGTTTTGAAACCCAAGGCTTCTCTTTAAACCACTCTTTTGATTTCTTAGGCGGGTTTTCTGTAGTGCTTTCAACTACTTTGAGGGCTTGTGTACCGCTATTCAAATTGAATACTATGGGTTTTGATTTTGGTTTAACATTATCAACCACTCTGTCATTAATGACATTTCTATTATTATCTTTATCATATTTCCAGTATTTGTTCTTCTCTTTGGAACTAGAGCCTTGATGTGTTTCTTTATAAAGTGATATATCCCCTTTCCTTACAAGCATGTCTTCCATTTTGAGAGCACTATCCACCATCTTGTTGAATGAAGGGTATACTTGCATTTGGATATTATATTTTAACTGAGGAATTAGATTATTAACAAAGATGTCCATTTTCTCAGAATCAGGAATGGGTCATGAATATCTAGAGAACCTCTTTCTCCAACATTGAAGGAAAGTGAGAAAAGGTTCTCATATCTTCTATTTGGTTTACAAAGCTCGATCACTATGACCAGATGACAAATATTATAGGAGTATTGTTGTAGAAACAATTCAACCAGTTCTTCAAAATATTTAATTCCCACATAAAGGCTTGAAAACCATTCCATAGCTTATCTTCCTAAAATTCTTGGAAAGAGGCACATGAGATATGTCTGTTTGTGCATGAACTCCATACATAGAGCACAAAATTATCAGACATGGTCTTGGGGATCCGAGTTGCCATCATATTTATCAAACTTAGGAATTTCTATTCTGGAAGGAAACAAAGGCATGTAAAGACTCTTGTTAAATGAAAACAGGCAAATTGTATCCAAGGAATATTTTATAGGAGACTTGTCTTTGTCTTTCATTTCTTTAATCTTAGTTTGTAGTTCTTGTAATTGTTTTGTCACCAATGCTAGTGGAGTATCATCTTCTTTAGTGATAAGACTTTCAACATTGTAATCAGGGGGAAGTTTGGCTCCTTGTTTGGCCAATTCTAGAAAGTATTCTTCTTTTTCTCGGGCCATGATAATCTTCATCATCTTTCTGAAGTCTTTGTCCTTTTGACATTTTACTATAGTATGTTCTCCGGGTTTGAAAATTTTAGAATCACTGGAAGAGGAATCATTGTCACTAGCCTAGATGTTAAGGTCATCAGGAGCTTTACATTTAGAAGACTCTTTTTCTTGTTTTTGTCTAGACATTTTGGAAGATAAAGGTTGATCAAATACTGGTTGACTTGATGATGAAGGTTTGTCAGAGGTTTTTTGTTCAAAAGATTTGTAAAAAATTTGATGTTCTTGAAAAAAAGGATTAGTTTGCAATGTTACTATCTCTTCCCTTTTCTTGTTCTTGTTCTTAGAAGAGCTCCTAGTTTGAATAGGAATTTACAACTGACGTGACCAAGAGCTATATGTCATACCTATGTCAAGATCAAATCAAAGCTAGTTATGTATTTAACATAGTGATTGAGAGAGGTGACTAAGACTCGGTCTAGTTTTAGGAACGATCTATCCTTTATAAGACATAATCTAAGCAACCTAGGTTGATTAAGTTTGATAAGCGATTGATTGAACTAGCTGGGAGATGATTGACAAAATCGTACAATACAACGATAGGGGTACACTATCAAGACTGTTATGCTTCAAAATTGAGGAAGACTATATTTAAACTTGCTACAAATTGACATATCCCTGGATTGACAGATCAGAGGTTCAAACAACAATTTCCCTTAACGCAGATGACAATTTAATACTTACTGGACGACTCAGACAGTCACTCGTACGAGTTGCTGCCTTTACTTGGATGATAATTTAGGCTAAACCAAATGACAAAATGACAATGAGACTGATTTTTTGACCACTAAATTTGATTTTTATGATTGTTTTGAGTTTTTCTAGTATTTTTTTTTTTGCTTTTGGGATGAAGACACAACAAACACTCAAAATGAAAAGTGCTCCAAGCACAACATGTTAACCCTAAGGAAGTTGGCTGAAAGAGAAAACCTTTTCTTGCAGACTTAGGTACACACCCAATAGATAATCAGAATACAACCATTGAGTCTCATGCAATGGATTCTCAATGCCGTATTAGCCAACTCTAAACACTAATTGGGGCACGATATGGCAAGTGTCTTGGGAGAGTTACTATCTCTCTTGCACAAAGATTATCCCCCTTTCGGAGGTGAACCAGGTAGCTTCTATCTTAAAATTCTTAGTAAGGATTTCTGTTTGAAATTACCCCTTGAAGTCACACAAGGTCGATTGAGGCCTATAGCCTGACAAGGTACCGAAACAAGCTATAGTCACACAAGCGTGATTGAGACCGCGAGGCCTTACAAAATGCCCAATATGAAAGATCTCAAAAGAGAAAACTCAAATAATCCCATCCTTGAGACTTTAATCCCGAAAGGCCTATTTATTATAGTGAGTCAGAATGCTTGGGTTTAGTTGTACTTGCTTGGGTCATTCTCACAGGGTGATTACTTTTTCCCACTATGACAGGCCTGCTATAAGGTACACAAATCTCAAACTTAGAAAAGATTCAAGGGTCTGGATTTCTGATTGTTTGTGCAGACAAGAGCATAATCTCCTACCTCTTAGACTTTTCTTCAAACACAAAAGACAGATTTGTTCATTAACCACATAGCAATTTAAGTGCCTAAAAATGAATTAAAGAATACACAATATTTAGTTGATTCTCCTTAGGCAACCTGCAAAACCAACACATCAATATTCATATTGTTTTTGGATTCTTTGACATGTGTAAGTTTGATTTGATAAATTTTTTGACAAGTGTTATGCAAAAAATCAGTTAGGCTGTGAAAATCTTAGGCAGACAGAAGAAAATTCAGGGTTAGCATTAGTAAAATCTAAAGCCAAATCAAGAAAACCCCAAAAGTATACTATTTTTTTTAAAACAAGTAAAGCAGAAACCCGCACGACAATTCTCACCAAGAAGAACAAGTATTTGCACTGAACTGAATGAGATAAAGAGTGGAACACCACAAATAGATACTTATACGATGATTCCCATAGAGAAGAATGACAAATCTTGGAACTCAACCTGTAATGCACAAAAAATCGTATGACCTTTTGCAGAGACTGTACCTGTGAAACCTGAAAAATAAAAAAAAAGATTTGTAAGGCTGAAAAAAATTGAATCTTTAAGGCCCCACGGTGGGCACCAAAAATGTGTGTGTGAAAAGTGGACCTGTATCTATATCTGAATACACAACACTTCAATTAAGTCATTAGATGCATGGATAATAAATCAATAATCAATGAATATTAAAACCATTACAACACAACCTATTGCCTTCAGATGTGAGTTTAGTTTTACTCTCAGATTTCTTTGTGCAATACTAGTGACTAGACGACACCTAAATGAAGGATTTAATCTATATGTGTGCAAGATTAAGCTAAATAGATGCAAGATATGCAAGATTAAGCTAAATGGATGCAAGATATGCAAGATTAAGCTAAATGGATGCAAGATATGCAAGATTAATGAATATCAGGCTAACATGATTAAGCTATGAATGAATATTAAGCTAGATAATTTAACAAATATGCAATAACTAATATGCAATATTCTCAATGCACAAAATCTCAATAGACCTAGAGCAAAAACAACATAATAATGATAAATCTCTAGGTTCTTGAATGAGAGATGAGAGCCTGAATTTATAGAAAATACAAAGAGAGACTAGTGGTCAAGATTGATTACTGATGAGCGGTTGAGATTCTGTAAGAGGAAGCACAATCTAGGTGAATTGATGTGATTGACTGCTTTTCTCAACCTTAAAGGAAATTGAACAAAATTTAAGATAAAATTAGAAAAACTAAGATAAAATTAGAAAAACTAATTTATTTCATATTTTTATATTTAATTGATTTAATTGCTTTTCTGAGATTTTTCAATTTAATTCCCTTTTGATTTGTTTTTCCAAATTTAATTCCTTTTTCAAATTAATTCCTTTTTAATGATTTAATGGTGAATTTATTTATTAATTAAATATGCTAGGATATTTAATTAAATAAATAGGATAATTGATTAAAATGATTTTCTTGGAATGATCAATTAATTAAATAAATATTTAATTAATATAGAATGATTTATTTGCCATCTAACATTGATAACTGAGAATTAATTAATTAGGTGCTCAAGATTGATTTAATTTAATTGCCTTTGGTTAGGACCTTGGTGATATAGCCGAGATTAGGGGCCCATGGTTTATATGACCATTTTTAGGGTATTACACTAGCAAGCTTTACTCATTGCAATGAGAATATCATGGAACTCCATTTGGTTATTAGAATGGTATCTCATATGAGTAGATAAAAAGAAATGAACCAATCCTTGATTATCTCAACCCACTCCATCAATTACTATATCTATTAGGTAAACTCTAGTAGAGATAGTAAATATAATTATTTAATAATTGTCTATTTAAATTAGTTAGACATAACCCTAAATCATTGTGTCAAATAAGAATATTTTTAAAGTAAAAGTTGAGCCTAAAAATCTTTCCCAAGATATAATTGTCTTTATTAGATTGCATAAATGTTGTCATCTCCTAGGAGCTACATGAGATCTACTTAATATAAATGGTATTGGTAATGAGTTGCATATTATATTATATCAATAATTGATCATTGAGAGTGATAGATTTATAATATCATTTAATTAGAATGTAATATTTGAAAATATTAATTGAAAATATTTATAATAGTTTCTAATATTTGATTAACAAGATTAAAGAACCTAAAATATCATTTCTTTAAAATATGATGGTTAATATTCTAAATTGCATGAAAAATATTCACTGGTTATGTAAAATAATTCTCAATAATTGGTCAATGAGTTTAAAGGGTTCTATAATATCATTTTCAAAAGATAACAATGATTAATAGTTTAAATGTAAGGAAAATTTCATGAATTTTAATAATAATTTTTAAAAAATGATTTCAAAAGACCCTAAAATATGATTTCTTAATGATATAGTAATTAATATTCTAAATTATATGGAAAATATCTATAAATTATTCTTAATAATTCTCATTAATTGATTGATGAAATTGAAGAGTCTATGATAATTAATTTTTGAAAATGTAATAATTAAGATATAAATTATTAATGAATTATTTATAATAATTTATGTTTTTGATTAAGATAAATGGGTTTAATAGGGACCCAAAAGCCAAATCCAAGCAAAAAATTAAGAAAGATGAAACAGTCGCTAACCAATCCAAAACCAATAACAAAACAACCACTGAAACATGGCAGAGCCCCCACACAGAATAACAACCAACAATAAACCTAAACTAAGAAATACACAAAAAGAGAAAACTAAACGAGAGAGTGCATAAGCTTAGAGTTATTCTAGATCATATTCTTGTTGATCGCCTCAAGCTCTTCCACTATAAATCTCATTGAACTCCTCTCCTGATTCCTGTTCCTTGTTCTAGTAAAGGGGCTCATAGTAACATGTGATCTCTCTCCTTGCGAGCTTAGTTCATGAATTTTCTTCTTCTGTTTAGCATTTGATGGTGGGACATTGGAGATAGGCTAGGTTCTATGCATATCCATCATCTCATTGACCTTTCTGAGACCCTTAGCACTATTGTTCATGGATTCCTTACTAATCTCGAGCAATTTCCTCAGGTTTCCCTTAATCTTGTCCAAGTTCTTTTCCAACAGCCCAATCTTGGACTCGTGATCCTTTTTCATGACTTAAACATCTTTAGTAAGCTTATGGTTGATTCGAAGAAGCATATCAATTTCATTTGGCATGGGATTCTTAGTGAAACTATCAATATTACCCTTAATTCCTTCCCTCAACATGTTAATTTCATTGCTGGCCTAGAGAAAGCATTTTTCCTAGCTATTGGTAGAATATGTCAGGATCACCTCAAAATCCATGTCTTTTTTGTTATGTTTCGGGTCCACCTGGTCAACGTTGAGGGAAATGTCAAGTTTAATTCCTTCCTCTTTCCTTAGCTTCCCTTGTATTTCCCAATTTTGACTTTTTCATATTCAACGGGCCCAAACCCTATGACTTGGGGGTAGGAGTTTTAAATTTACTAACAACCAATCTAGGGTATTTGTTTCTTCTACTGCTGCTAGTGCCAAGTGTGATATTCTATGGGGGCACCTCTTCCTTAGAGGAACAATAGTCTGGGTCCTCCGATACTTTGAGGTCCAACCAATCCATAGCTATACTACCCCCATCATCCTCAATCTCACTATCAGAAACAACTTGCATGTCAGGGCTGGTGGATGATTTGGGGGTTTAAACCCTCATACAGAACATGGTTGTCATATTGGCAACAACAATGCAAGAAAACTGAGAGGGGGGGGGGTGAATCAATTTTCACCAAACTTAAACAAATTAATCTCAACTCTAGATCTGATCAGGAATAGAATTAGAAAATATAAACACCACATCAATAACACACATAACACATGGATATTTTACGTGGAAAACTAGGTCAAGGGAAAAACCATAGTGGGAACCTACCCACAATGTGATGATACTTTGCATTAGTATGTGTAAACATTACAATGGGGAATGCACATGCATTTAGGCACATTGCTTAGAGCTCACTACCAAAAAAAAACAAAGGGCAACAACCCTGGGAAGGCTCACGACCTTAAAAAGATCTAACAACAATCTGGATTACATGAACTTAAATAATAACATCTCCAAATGCCTAATCACAGTTCCGGTTAAGCACGCTATCTGCACAACAACACTTCTCTGCTCTTCTCCACTATTGAATGATTAATTCGCTTGTTTGCACATACAATACTCTCACAAATCATAGATACAAAGACATACATACATCTTACATAATTACAACACTTATACAAATCATCAACCTTAACCTCAAGGTTGGCTCAACACATAAGACCTAATTACAAAATTACACCACATGATACATAAATCCATATGCATACCACTACAATATCAGCAAGGAAATAGCATGGACCCAAATCAAATCCTCAAACGCGCAACACCACCAATTATCTCACGAAGATCATCTGCAACACACAACAACCATTGGGTCAAAAGTCATATAACATGAAGAATACCACTGGACCAATCAGATTTTGAATAACATTCACCACGATCAATGTGGACCACCAAAACACATAGAACATGATAAGAGACCATCAACAAGCAACATGAATTCCACCACAATAACCGCAACAACTCGGATAACAAGAATCATCATTATTTCATCACCAGAGCTCAAGAACACCAACAACAAACTAAAAGATATGCTTGTGAAGTTCCAAATCATGAACCATCCGAGCTGAGGACACACATGAATGTCCCAAACACTCTCCGAATTCCACACAACATAATGAATCAATTTTGAAGCAATACAATCCATAATCATAACTTTGCAATACAGAACCAATAGAAAAAGCAAACATCACACCAGATATAATAACTTGACCAAGTCACCTTCCAGAGCACTGAAAATCATACTGAATCAACTAGAGATAAGTATCTCAAAACCTATTAATCTGAATCAGCACATCTATAACCAATTCAACTCTCCGCAATACAGGAATATGTTGACATCAATGACAACAACACATTCCAACAACTCTAATATATATAAATATTCTTCTCACGATTCGCTAAACTATGCTCCATATATGAAAGAAAATAAAAGGGAAATGAGATTCTTCAATCATGCCTAAAGTGATTCAAGACCATAAAGTGGTAAGAAAAGATACTAGCAAAGTGGTCATCCAGGGTTATGTACCTCATAATCACTTCAGCCATGTCCACCCAAAGTGACAGGAAGTCTTTCCTGCTATAGCCTCCATCCACCATTTTTTCATCTCTTTCACTTTGCTTATCGAAAAAGACTAAGAGGGATTCCTCTATAGCTTTTCTCTCCATGTAGAACTTCTTACCAAACATCTGTAAACCCGTGATCTCAACAATGAAGGCCTCGTCAATTCTGAATTCAGCCTCAAAAGCCATAAGGATTCCTTTGTGCCAGCCATTAACAAACTCTTATGTTATTTTTGGGTCTTGGCCATGAAGTTTCTTGAGATAAGGCGCAAGACAACCATCCATAATCTCTATCCACAATTCCCTGTTCTTTTCCCATTTATCATAGGAAGAAGGTTTCATCCTATTTTTATCTCCTCCCATGAAAATGTTTCCTCTACGAATTTGGATATGGCCACCAAACTCAAACCAGGAAGTAAAAAAACAAATGATGAAGAAAGCTCTAAAAACCCTGGTATTGAATCCTGGCCGCAAATCCCACAAAAGGCTTTTACACACTTGGTAGGTTGTCATCATTAAAATGTGAGGCAAGATTATCAGTGTCCTTTCTTGTCAATTCATACAGGTGACTAGCAAAAATTTCTTTTTTTGTCCACCACCTTGTGTTCGCATACACCATGCTTAGGTTTGCCATGTAGTCTGTAATGCCCCACCAGGAACCCCAAAGGAAAACCCAAAACAAGGCTGAAACAATTTTTTTTTTTTAAAGTATAAACATCATAAGTGCATTTACAAAACATGCATGATAACACAAGCAGAAGACTTACATCAAAATTCCTTATGGGTTACCAACGAAGAATTAACTTCAAGAATAATTTCCACAAAAATTATAAATCCACATATGCATCATTAACTCAATGATCACAAGAAGCCATAAGTAAATAAAGATTCATCATAGAAAGATTGAAAGGATACAATATAATTTCCACTTCAATAAGCATTTCCTAATATCATCCAAGAAACTGATAAAAACATCCCAATATAGGATTACATTGCTCTTCCAATACATAGCTTCTCAATAAACATATAAGGATAGATCTTGTCTAGTTACAAGGTTACATATGATCAATATTACAAAGATAATATGACTGCAAGGGTCTCCAAACAACAATAATATTTAAACAAGAGATGAAGCATGAGTCACAGACCACAGGAACACCTACGAACCCAATCCTCACATGAAGGTACAAATCCGAACATCCGATGGGAAGTGGCACTACCACCTGACCATGTAATTCCCAACTGGAATCACCCCACCGTGCTAGCAGATAGTTGAGGAAACTCAAGCAAGCATAAGCATGACATGGTCGACAAGACAATACGACTCCATGATAGCACAAAAAGACTCCACAAGAATCCAAGTGACTCAACATCACAAACAAACAAGCGAACCAAATGAGAGAGTGTCATCGCATAGCTTAAGATGGATACCATGGTACAACCTCCATAGGTCCCATCTCACTATCTTGGTAACCTCTCCCGAACCTCCGATTCCAACTAAGTCTCATGCGGACCCTACCAGCCTTTCGTGAAGACAAAGTGGTTGGTTTGCCATTCCAGGCCTTCTTGCAACATGATGAGTCTCATAAAAGCACTCACCCAGGTGTGAGGTACAATTATCTTTATTAATGTTATGATACTACCCACCTAATCAATTCATTAGATTACCAGTTATTATCTAAATTTTGCTGGGTCGTATTGCCTACCCCTTTAGGTGCAACCCCCAAGTGAAAGCTACTCTCTCAAAAGACACTAAACGGTGAAGCAGACAACCATAACACCACTATCAGAAACAAGTGGTCAAACAAGGACATATTGACTCTTGGCTAACCATAAGGAAAAGACACTACATGGTTAAGACAACGAAGCCAACATATATCTCTTGGTTAAAGGTACCAAATATGCCTCCACAAGACGACTGAACCACATACCAAATCAACACATAATACACTTGAAACATCATTTATTGAAATATGAAATAGAACACTCTTTACAACAGTCACATTATTCAATTTCCCAAATCAATATTTTATCAGGAATGATATCCACATTAAACATTCAATAGGTTATAACATGAATTCCTAATAGGCATTCAATTCATTTCTAGATCATATCCAAATCTACCAATTTGAATCTCTAATTCATGCCTTGATTTCCATTGATAAATTTATTAACCACATAATAAAAATAACATGAAACATCACCATTTATGCTTAACATAAAACAACCACATTAACATATTCACTTAATAAAATTTAAATTAATTTAAAACACATAACGGTTTGCACCAATAAGGCACAGAGTCAAGCAGTGGCAAAAGCCAACCCGTAGTAGTGTTGTTGCTATGGCAATAGACACTACCTACCGGTAGTGCCGCTACCACTGGTAACAACCCTACCGACTGGTAGTGCCACTACCACTGGTAACAACCACTACCGACCGGTAGCACTGCTACCAACCAGTAGTGGTAGTGTCGACTGGTAGTGCTGCTACTGCTGGTAGCAGTCGTTACCAACTGGTAGTAGTCCTACCGATCGATAGTGCTACTGCCAACTACCGACCAGTAGCACTACTACTGCATAGCGGTGCTGCCAATCGGTACTTCTGCTACCTGCGGGTAGCAGACACTACCGACTCACGTGATGAGACAAGCTCATCATGGGAGTGGTAAAGTCTATGAACAAACCAAAAACACATGGTTCCAAGGCATTCTAAAACCAAAAGATCACAAAATCAATATCTACTAATAACATTCCATTTCCAAAATCATTTCACGGTCACACACATACAGTGCCAATTTCTAAAATCTCAAGGAATAGTTACTAGCAAGGTAGATGGTGAAATAAACACACTGGAAAGAATGACTAGCAAATTCTTGATAGTAAGAAGCAAGGATGCAACCAACAAACCCAATCTAAAATTTTTTCCTTTCAAAAGAAGAGGTAAATCAAGAAGTTGTTTGCTATGAACAAATAACACACAACAAAGAAGAAATGAGCAATTCCTTTCCTGAATGCAACCATATGCTAATAGCATCACAAAATCAATGATATCAGAAAATCTTTCTTCCATTTCAACATTCTAAAAAGAATTTACAGGCAGATTTCATTTTCCAATCACATAGGAAGAAAACTGAAATATACAAAATCAAATCAAAACATCAAAATAGATTATCCGACCTGAAGCAAAGGCAAGCAAGGAAATGAAGGAACACCAGTCTTACAACCCAGGTCGAATCTGCAGCTCCTCTAGGAAGTTTTTCTAGAATTTTTTCTCCAAAAATTCTCTTCTTCTCCTGCCATAAATCCCTAGAATGGATGCCAAAAAATATCTTTTAACCTATGCTTCTAGGTGAAAGTTATTTCATCCAATCAGATTTAAATATTTTAAAACTAAAAAGTCAATCAGATTTATTTCTTTCCCAAAAATAATAATTCTTTCCAATGATTAAATTAAAAGGACAAATGGAAAAATACAAAGGAAAGTTTTTATTTATTTCTTTTTCCATAAATAATTTCTCCAACATAAGCATTTAACCTTTTTAAATGGCTAGGCAATTTATTAATTTCCCAAAAAATAACAATACAACTTTACACAATAAATTAAGCCATTTAAGCATTTAATCTAGCAAACATTAATTTAAATAAATTAATAATCACAGAGCATATTAATTAAATGATTTTTCCAACATGAGAAAGCATCATCCATTTAAATAAACAGAAACACGCAAAACCAAGACAGATCAAATGACGACTCTCAAATGACCAAACCAAGGCACTATGACACGCATAACAGCCAGACGGGGAAACACAACCAACTGACAACACTCACACGAGTGTAACTATGCTCAAGATAGGGTACAACAACTATCTCCTCCACTCCCATAAGATATATAAGGCATGCGCAGACCTGTGAAGCTAGGTGGAGTCAATACCCCGTACCTACCCGATACTAGTACCTGCAATATCCTGCACCCAAGAACCACACGTGCATGTAGACCAATATATATATATATATATATACAGACACGACACATACACTGATGAAGGAGAATCGTGACGTTCCCTGTCTCATTACAGTGAGTGAAGGAAAGTCATCCCCTTGCATCCCAATACACTGGCAAACACGCAACATATAAATAACACATCACAATATAAGGGAAAAGTGAGTCCATGATAAAGATCCATAAAATAACATTATTCATAAGAACTAAGATACTGCATAAAATCATACACCATAAATCCAGATAAAGCATGAAATAACATCGCATAATATCCCGTAGAGAAATAGAGCAACATTGGGAAAGAAGGTCTCAATTTGGGAGGAGACCTAAGACATGAAGAACTTGACAACATGTCAACTTGGAAAGAAATGCCAAAAGTCTGGGCGAAACTAGAGAAGGGCTCTCTTACCAGCTTCATGGAAAAGATCGAGGACTATGACAAAGGTAGGGTTAACTTAGCTATTTCCAAGATTTTTGAAAAATGGTCTAATGGCTCTTTTAAACTTTATGGAGTTAAATTTAAGCTAGATGGTGGGCTTATTTCAACTATGACTGGAATGCCCCACACTGGGCTTAACTTCTTTCGAGACCTCAAGGTCTCCAACAATGCGGTTAACCTATTCCCATGGAAAGAGAAAGAGCGGGCTAAAATAGGCAAGGCTACCGGGGGCTACTACGAAGCTGCAAACATCAAGAAGTTGTGGGGCTGGGTCCTGAACGCAATCATGGAGTATATCACGGTTGAAGGTTGTTTCTTCAGGGCCCACACCTACCACTTCGTGCTCTTAAACCATTTCAGACATGACAAAAAAGTGTCTCTGTCCTACTACCTTTTTTAGTCCCTTTCCAGGTCCCTCAACAAACACAAGACTAACCCTTCTAGCCCAATTCTCCATTGCGGGCTCCTGCTGCTCATCTATGAGCATTGCAAAACCCTCACTCTGCAGGAAAATAAGTGGATTTTCACTTCCCCAGGTAAGAGAAAGATGGAAGAGGGAGAAACTAGCAAGGAGAAGGCATCATCCAGCAAGAAAAGGAAAAATGCCCCCGGGTTGGAAACAGAGGACATTGTCAAGGAAAGAAGTGGTATGGAGACGGACGAATCTAACGGTGAAGATAGCTGGAAATAAGAGGAGCTAGGCAATGAGGAAGAGAGTGGAGATTTTGAGCCTAGTCAAGACAACCCTATTCCAAGCGATCACCTTGGTAAGGACAATAGCCATCTCATGGAAGAAATGGCTCCCAAGGATAATAAGGAAACCAAAGTTAATTCTGAGAAGGAAATAAACAAAGACTCTGAGAAGAACCTAATTGAGGACAAGGATAGAAAGGACAACGAAAGTGCTGGTGAGGGGCTTATCCTGGATAATCTCAAGAAGCTCTCGGAGGCCATAATGGATTTCGACAGATGAACCTACAAAACCCTGAAAAACCTGGAAAAGAAAGGGATAAATTCGGATAAAAAGAGGGAGGATGAAAATAGAGAGCATATTAATTGGAAGCAGGAAATGGAGAACAAGGTAAAATTGCTAGAAGAGTAAAAAGAAGCGATGAAAAATCTGATGGGAGTTATCCCAAGTATCCTCTCTACTGTCACCAAAAACCTGGAGGACATCGCCAAGGTCTTTGACCATACTCCTAGACCGGTTGTGGATCTTGACCTAGAGGAGGAGACCATCCAGACTGGAAGTGGTGATGCTACCTCGGCGGGCTGACTGTGAAGAGAACCAAGGCCAGTATCAAGAAAGTTGTGGTTGCTGCTGCTAAGGATCCACCCAATTTCAAAGACAACATCAAAGAGCTACAAGAAATTAGCAACACCCTGGCTAAAGCCCTAGAAAAAATCTGATTCCTGGATGGCCTGGCTTTTCGGGGCTTTTGTGGGTTTTCTTCGATTTTTCGCTGGCTTTTTCTTTTTGGTTCTGTTCCTCTCTGTTTCTCTTGGCTTTGCTATTTAAGTCTTTCTTGTAAAGGGTTTTGGGGCCCCTTCAAAACATACTTTTTCATTAATAAATAACATCGCATAATATCTGAATCAAAATACAATAATGTTCCACAGAACAGTCACTAAAGTAACTCAAAACATACAAAAGAGGCTAATCGAGGAGGGGTACTACATCCTCCCCCCCCAAGCCTAGGCTTACTCCTGGAAGTTTAAAATAGATAAGAATAGATCTCTCTCACCTTTGCTGCATCTTCCCAAGTCATAGAGGACTCATCACTGGGGTCCCATAGGACCCTTACTTGCTTGATGGTACGACCCCTGAGGGTCAAATATCGATGTTGAAGGATGTGCACGGGCTCCATGAAAAGTTGCCCATCTGCGACCTGCAAAGCGTTCCAATCAAGAACATGGGTCACATCACAATGATAAGGACAAAGAATAGAAACATGAAAGACATCATGGATGTAGGATAGACTTGGCAGTAAGGCAAGATGGTAGGCAACAGGTCCTATCCTCTCAAGGATCTAAAAAGGGCCTACAAAACAAGGTGCCAACTTAGAACCCTTCCCATAATGGATCAGACTCTTCCACAGATGCACTCTCAAGAACACGTGGTCACCAACAGAAAACTGGCAATTAACTCTATGAGCATCGGTATACTTCTTCTACCTATCCTAGGCAGCAACCAAATGGCCACGAATCTGCTCAACCTGCTGCTCCATCTTACGAAGCAAATCCAGGCCTAAACACACCCTATCCTCCAATTGATCCCAACTCAAAGGAGTACGGCAAGGATGACCATACAATGCGTGGAAGGGCGACATGCCTATAGAGCTATGATATCCGTTATTATAAGAAAACTCCACAAGGCAAAGATATTCCTCCCAACACGACTGTTGATCCATAACATACATGCGAAGCATGTCCTCCAAGACCTAATTCACACGCTCAGTCTGACCATCGGTCTTTGGGTGATAAGTTGGACTGAAGTTCAACTGGGTCCCCAAAGTATGCTGAAGTGAGGTCCACAAGGCCGATGTAAAGATAGGGTCTCTATCAGAAATGATCCACCTTGGGATCCCATGCAACCTCACCACATCTTCCAAGAAGACTCGTGCCACCATTGCTGCAGTATAAGAAGATCGAATAGGAACAAAATGAGCAACTTTGGTCAATCTATCAATAATGACTATGATGGCATCATGACGCCGCGAAGAAATAGGCAACCCTACTATGAAATCCATGGAAATGATATCCCATTTCCAATCCAGTATCAAATTTAGTTGTAAAAGCCCTGCAGGGTGCTGATGTGCCACCTTCACCCACTGACATTCCAAGCACTTGGACACAAAATCAGCAATGTCACATTTCATACCAGCCCAATGATATATTTGTCTAAGATCTGCATGCATCTTCTTGACACCAGGGTGTGCCGAATAAGGTGCATGATGGGCCTCAGTCATGATCAAAATGCGAAGACCCTCCAAAGGAGGTACATAGATCTGTCCAAGATGTCTAAGAATACCATTTGACTCAAGAGAATATCTAGAATATCTACCCTCTAATGGTCTTCTAGACTCTGCCACGACTCTAACATCTTGATACCAGGTGTCTTGAGGAAGAACTCCAAGAATTCTCTCACTCAAGTCCACACCAAGGGACAATGCTACAATCTCATGCCGCCTACGGCTCAAAGAATCTCTTTCCCTTGAATATAACGAACGTCAAAATCATACTCGTAGAGGAATTCCATCCATCTTCGCTATCGAGCATTCAAGTTTGGTTGCGTGAAAATATACTGCAAATTGTGGTGATCACTATGTCGCTCCAACTGATGCCCCAATAGGAAATGTCTCCAATGAACCAACGCATGCACTACAGCTGCCAACTCCAAGTCATGAACTAGATAGTTCAACTCGTGATCCTTGAGTTTGCAAGACTCATAGGCAACCACACGTCCATCTTGCATAAGCACCACATCTATACCTTCTAAAGAGGCATCTGTGCATACCATGAAATCTTTGGACGGGTCAGGAACTGCCAAAATCGGAGCACTAACAAGGAGTTCCTTCAAGGTACGAAAATCCAATTTGCACTGCTCTGACCAAACAAACTTCTTCCCTTTCCTCTAAAGAGAAGTAATCGGATGGCCTATTTGAGAAAAGCTCTGAACAAAGCGACAGTAATATCCGGCCAAACCCATGAAACTTCGAACTTCAGAAACATTGGTCGGCACTAGCAAATCAACAATGGCTTGGATCTTAGAAGGATCCATGGATAGACCTTCTCCCGAAACTATATGACCAAGATAGCTCACCTCTGACTGGAAGAAAACACACTTCGCCAAGTTCAAAAAAAGTTGATTCTCCCTCAAGCATTGCAATACCTGATGCAAGTGACCCTCATGCTCTTCCATGGATCTAGAATAAATCAATATGTCATCCAAGAACACAAGAACAAAGTTGTCAAGGTAGGTGTGAAAAATCCCATTCATAGACTCATGAAAACTGAAGGCGCGTTCGTCAACCCAAATGGCACCACTGTGAACTCATAGTGACCATAGCAAGTATGCAACGCCATCATATGAATGTCTGCATCATGAATGTGCAACTAGTGATACCCAGACTTCAGGTCTATCTTAGAGAACACCTTGGCTCCCTTCACCTGATCAAAGAGGTCATCAATCCGAGGCAATGGATATCGGCTCTGGATGGTTACCTTATTCAACTGTCGATAATCAATGCATATTCGAAGAGAACCATCCTTCTTCTTGATGAAGATAGCTGGTGCAACCCAAGGAGAAACACTAGGATGAATGAATCCCTTGGCCAACAACTCCTCAACTTGCAACTTCAACTCACTCAACTCCTGAGTAGTCATCTGATATGGTGTTCTCGAAATAGGTGTTGCACTAGGGACCAAGTCAATGTGGAAATCTATCTCGTTTCAAAGGCATACTAGGAATATCCAAAAGAAACACATCCGCATACTCTCAAATAATAGGGTGACCATGAAGAGTGATTTATCGACTCTCTCCCTCATCCACATCCTCAAGAGCAACTACAAAAAGCTAACACCC
Organism: Cryptomeria japonica; assembly: GCF_030272615.1. Taxonomy (NCBI): domain Eukaryota; kingdom Viridiplantae; phylum Streptophyta; class Pinopsida; order Cupressales; family Cupressaceae; genus Cryptomeria; species Cryptomeria japonica. The sequence continues at coordinate 579,264,457 of NC_081406.1, forward strand.
TTGACACATGCACCGCCTAAGTTGCATGGCAGAAATCATATGTAAGGATATCGATCATTGAACTCCAATGATCCCCACTTTCCTGCCATGGTCATATACACACTCTACTATCTTCAGATGATAGTCTACACGAGTGTTGCGAGATGATAACCAATCCATCCCCAAAACAACTCCATAGGACCCCAAAGGAATGACTTGAAGGTCAACAAAAGTGACAAAGGGTCCTAGGTCCAGCTCACAACTGGGAATGAAGGCATCCACAAATACTCGCACACCGGTAGCCAACTTTACTTGCCACCTATCTGCTTGCTTAGCAGACATGAGCCTGCACCGCTCCACAATGGATGAAAAAATAAAAGAATTTGAAGCACTCGAATCAAAAAGTACAGAGATAGGGGTACCACACAACACACCTGTGTTCTCAATCATAGTACTCTGATGCTCAGCCTGGCGGTCATCCACCGCAGGAAATACTCTATGGGATCTACCTGCATACCCCATTCTTGGCTCTGATGCGGCTGGCCTCTGGCTACTCATCTGGTGAGGATGCTAAGGACACTGAGCGGCCCTGTGTCCATACAGACCACAAGTGAAGAAAACTCCCCTAATCGGTCCTCTACTCCCAGACGCTCCACTGGACTGCTGAAAGCTCTCCCCACTATGGGCTTGAGATGCTCCCTGAGAAGACTGCCCTGGAAAGGTCTGTCTACCCGTCTGCCATCTCCTACTCTTCCGGGACTAAGAGATGCCACCTTGCTAGCCCTGAGACTGCTTCGGTCTCGATGGTTGCTGTTACTGTTGTCCACCCTTGGTAGGTACTTGAGGACCCCTAAAAGGGGCAGCAATCTGGGACTAATTCCCTCTACCTCTAGACCCACAGAAAGGATCACTCCCAATCTGAACTCCAGACTGGCCGCCATGAGCATGGCTAAGGTTCTGCTCTACGAATTAGGCTTTCTCCACGACTACCTCTACTGATGTGGTCATTAAGACCCCTCAAGAAGTGTTGCACAAGCATAGCCTCATCATTGCCGATCCTGACATACTGTTTAAGCTCATAAAACTTATGCTCAAACTGATCCACTGACAACCCAAACTGGTGTAGAGCATAGAACTCATCTTCTCACAACTGCCTCCATTGGGGTGAGAGGAATCATGCCCTGAACCTCTCCCAAAAGATCTCCCAAGAGGCAGTGTTAATGCTGAAAGCGATCCTCTCCTCCTCTAACCTCCACTAGATAGATGTGAAGCTCTCAAGATGCATGATCGTGCACCCTGCCTTGGTGTTGCTACTATAAGGATACATAGCAAAACACTGATCTAAACTGATAAGCTAGATCTTAGCCTCAAGACTGGTACCTTTTCCATCAAAGAAGGGGGGATTGGACCTCATCAAGTCCCTCATGTGCCCTAAGATAGTTGGATCCGGGTCCACTAGGACCTCTCTCCTTCTAGGAGATCTCTCTCTCTCTTTGGAATCTATTGGAGCGATTCCTCTACCCGGCCATGGATGGGCTGATCCACCTCGGGTCTCGGTCCTAGTCTAGCTAGCACCTCCTGAAACATCTGACACAGCTCCTCCCTTTTGGGAACCTAGTCTACTGAATGTGGTTCCTCCTAATGAACTGACTGATCTCTATCCACACTCGCATGAGTGGGTGGTGGCGAAGGACTATGGTGATCGGAACCTCGACCCCTTCCTCCTCCTCTACCTCTAGTGCGGCCACCAACGCGGCCACCTCCCTTGGACTTCCTAGCCATGACCACACACTGATGAAATCATGACGTTCCTTGTCTCACTGGAGTGAGTGAAGGAAAATCATCCCCTCGCATCCCAATACACTGGTAAACACACAACATATAAATAACGCATCGCAATATAAGGGAAAAGTGTCAGTCCATGATAAAGATTCATAAAATAACATTATTCATAAGCACTTAGATAATATATAAAATCATACACCATAAATCCAGATAAAGCTTCAAATAACATCGCATAATATCCGAATCAAAATACAATAATGTTCCACATAACAGTCACTAAAGTAACTCAAAACATACAAAAGAGGTTGATCGAGGAGGGGTACTACATAGTCGACCGACCTATTACCTTCCTGATACACATGGGAGATTTTAAATTCATCAAATTTAGTCACCATGATACGACATTCTTGAATTAAATGCTTGATAGTCTAGCTAGGATACATTTGTCTTCTCAAACATCTAATGATGTTTAGCGAATCATTCTCAAGCCAGAATTTTAAAAAATTCTCTCAGGCAACCATTTGTAACCCAATGTAGGCAACATTTGCCCTAGCAAAATGGTTTGTCTAGGTACCCAGTGGGAGTACCACCGTCGAGACAAGCCTACCATTGTTATAATAATAATTTTTTATGTTATAAAAAATGTTGATGAATTATTTATAGCAATTTTAATGTTATGAAAAACGTTGATCAATTAATTATAATAATGTGAAAAAACATTGTTAAATTATTTATAATAACTTTCATTTGATGAAATATGTTGATGAATTAAAATATTAATGAATATTTATAATATTCTTATATTATTAAAAAAATTGATTAATTATTTATCATATTATAAAAATGTTGATGAATTATTTATAATACTATTTACAATTGGAAGTTGATTAATTATTTTATCATATTATTAAAAAGTTGAAATATTTATAATATTATCTACAATTGGCATAATCAAATCAATGAAAACGCCACTTCTTTAATATTTATTACTCAGTGATTCAAAAGTCACTGACCTGATGGAGAAATTTATTATTGATAGACTGTATCACCTAGCTACAAAACAAACAAACACACAGAAAAAGTCTCAAAAATATATATTTTTTTTTCAAATGGGAGATTTGTTTTATTCAAATTCTGTAATTTATAAATTGATATACTGTACCCACCCAACAAACAAACACAATATAAAATCTTGGAATTTTTATTTTAAAGCCAAAACATAATATTAAAAAAATCAGTTGTATCTCTACATAAAAAAATTACTTTCAATTATGAAAAACACATGTTTTGCCCTTCATAGGGGAAAGAATTCATGAAACACATTTTCAAAGTAGAGCTTCAATCATTTTGGGTAAAGTTAAGATTTATTTAAAGAGCTAAGCCCCTTCTTCCTTCCTCTCACACACACCAATAAACTTGAACTCCCTCTATGTGCAGAAGAAAAAAAGATAGACAACCATGGAAGCCGAGCTCAAGCTAAGTTACGATATCATATTTTCATTTGCCTAGCCCATGGCCCTGAATAAAATTGATAAACATAAATAAACCATGATCATGATCTCATCATCAAGTGATTTCTTATATATATAAATTGTTAAAATGATATAATGAAAAACTTACCAATGGATGATAATCATGTCCCGCTTCAATGTGACCATGCAACCTATAATGTTTCTTAGTTGTTTTGATTAGAAGTCTTCTAGTCTTTAACCCCTTACAAATTTTCTAGGGATAATAACATTTTCAATCACCTTTTCTTTTCAAGTTAGACCACAATCTAGCAATTGCCTCCTTATTTTTTTGTTCGTTGATATTGTCTGACATGGTCTTTCTTCAGAGGTAAAAAATTGGGCTATAGAACTAGTTATGTAGAAGTTGAAATGTTAGTTATGAAATCACATTTCAATATAATATACCAAATTAAATTACTTGAACATAGAAATAATGCAAATTGAGCCAAAACCATATAACCCTTCTTTTTCATCCCATAACATATCTAATGGCTTTGTGGTGATTTAGAGTAGGTGATATACTAATGGCTTTGTGGTATGCAATCCTTGTATCATATCTTAAGTTGACTAATGTCTAATTGGGGTAATCCATGAGTGTTTAATGTGAACTCATTATCAATGTTGTGAAGTCATCGAGAGTATGGTGATAGTCATCCTTATATGATCCTCAATACTATCCAAATCAATCTTAAAGGAAAGTAACTATCCATTCCCATGTTCATGCATACTTACATGACTAATTCTACCCTTGTGTATCCTAAACATTGGAGATACCTTATTTGACTTTCCTAATCAATGTGGTTGCAGTCCAAATATGAAATATTGAGTTCTACCCTTGCCTCTGCATATAAAACTTCTCACATCATGTTTCTTCACCAAAACACATTATTCTCAATCTTCCTCAATACCCTCAATGGTCAGGCCTCAAGCATTAGGCCTCAATACACATCGACTTGTTGACTCAACCAACCTTCCAAGAATAATAACTTTGCCTGCTCAATTCACTTGAAGCCACAAACTGGCCTCACAACTCTTGAACAACCTTGTACTCTTAGGACAACAACCTTACACCTTCATTGACAACTCAACAACCCTTACAAAGACAACATGACACTCCCTTTAGCATAGGGTAATCTATGAGTGTCTAATGTGAATTCATTATCAATGTTGTGAAGTCATCGAGAGTATGGTGATAGTCATCCTTATAGGATCCTCTCAATACTATCCAAATCAGTGACAAGTAAGACAAAATTCTCAATCAGACCTTGGGTGCAAGTGAATGATATTACATTTACTTTTGGGATGAACACCATTGAGAGTCATACACCCAAGTTAATGTAAAAGGAAATTAACTATCCATTCCCATGCTCATGCATACTTACATGACTAATGTTGCCCTTGTGTATCCTAAACATTGGAGAGACCTTATTTGAATTTCCTAATCAATGTCGTTGCATATATAATACACTCGTATGCACTGCAAATACATATATGCCACACTACACATAATGACTTATTTCTCTATATAAGAATGTGCATATACATCTTCACTTAAAATTCAGGGCCTTCATTCTTTTAAAAATTTAGTGAATTCATGTTAGAAGCTATTCTAAATTTGAACTTCATATAACCCAACTCTTACAAATCGAAAACCATTTGGCATCAAAGTAAGATGACTCTCTATATCATAATGTCAAAAATCTAAAATTTCAATAAAAACAACAAAAATGGAACTTGAATCACTACACCAAATTATAATGTATTTAGTGCAAACGTAAATTAAATCTTAATAGGACAGCTCTTGAAATTAATGTAAATTAGAAGTTCAATAGGAAATCTCCCTGATCTTTAATATAAAAAGTTGCTTCTATATTTAAAACATACTAATTACTTTGGAAATCACACAAATATAGGTGTTAATAAGGGATATTTTCCATCCCTTACCTTTTCAGAATATACTATACAAAGACATTCTTCTTTCTAACTGGACCATTAAAAATATAAAACACTATATTAAGCCAATGATATTTGCACACTAACTAGAACTCTTGCAAATTTTGAAAAACAATGAACAGTTCAAACATTATGTAATTAGGAGTCTAGATGTTCTGCAATGAGTACAGTTTGATGATAAATGTCAATAATTGCCAAGATCATGATATTTAATTTTAGAAAAGCAAACTATCATACAGTTCAATAAAATTATAAGTTAATAACCAACCAATGCTAGTACATTCTTATGAATACTCAAGGCTTGATCTTAATTGTTAAAGGGAGGCCCACCTTCCATGCTCTCACAGTACAAGGGCAAGCAAACGTTTGCAAACGTTTCAACAAATTCCTAATGAGGCTACTTTGAAAATGCAATGACTTATTTGGATTTCAATATGAATGGTGTTTATGGATAATATGGTGTTTGATGCTCTTGTCAATCTTTTCCAAAGTTAAAGCACAAACAAGAAAACGATATTAAGAAACAAACTTAGATCCATAAAGAGTACTAAATTAGACATTATTACGAGTTACCTGATAAAGATCACATAGCTTTGTAATCATCTTTATGTTTAGCATTTGTGCTTGGAAGAAACAATGGAATGTGGGATAACTATCCAAGAGTCAAAAGGCAACAAAATGGATGGTGAAAAGAATTATCTCTCTATGGATAGATGGAGGGAAATAAAAGAAAAATGAGCAACAAAGGTAAGTTACATTTAGTGAATAGATGGAGGGAAATATGTAAACAAAATAGTAAGTTAATTTTAGTAAATAGAATTTACATAATTTATAAATAAAATAGCAAGTTGCATCAAAATACATATTTGATATTTATTATACTTTTAAATTATATATAAAAAAATTAGTTAAAATTTAGTAAGTAAAAGTAATAAAAAAATTATACAATTTAATAAATTATTATAAATAAATGTGTATAAATTATTAAATATAGAAATACTACATATATATGTAATTTTTTTTTTAATAAAACAATTTTGAGTATTAAATAGATTAGCAAGTAAATCTTTACTAAATGAAATTTACTAAAAATATGTATGATTTTATTTTAGTGAATAAATTTAATTTAATTAGTAAATAAAATAATAAGTAAAATTTTAAATATCTTAAATATAATGTAATAAATAAATATATTTTATGAAAAATATGGTAATGAGTGAGTAAATTTAGGTATGCAAGTCAACTCAAGTGGATGAGCGAGTGTGAGAATAAAAGGGTGAAAACATAAGAAGGACAAGTAAAAGAAAAAATAGCTCATCAAATGTGTTTCATTTCAAAATATAAGAGCGTGGGTAGATAAACAATTCAAAAAAGCTTAAACTACTAGGGCATTGGTGATTAAGGCAAGGAATTTGATCCATGCGAGAAAAGAGTTTCACTATCTTTGGTGATCACTAGTCAAGATCTAAGATCATGAACCCTATCAAGGTTAGTCTAAATAAGAGATTTTTGTTATGTCCTCAAGCCCCAAAAATGGTCAAGGTGAGCTTGATCTACTAAGAGATAACTAACCTTAGTTAATGTTGTAGGATATAGTGATTATAAAAAATTATCTAATCTTCTCCATAGTTATTATTTATTTTATAGAAATAAAATTTTATGGGATTCCCTAATGCCACTCTAGTGCTAAAAGACAATATCAAGGATTTCTAGAGTGTTCAAACTTCTCTAGTGATAGAGGTATAAATTTCTTAATCTTAAGCCTCACAGCCTTTCCTGTCAACTTGCAACAAACCTTGTTCTCAACTTAGGAGATTCAAAGGTAAGAATAGTAGAATATCCTCTTGATATGAACACATTAGATATGATTGTATCAATGAAATGTCAAAGGTTATTAGGACTAGGTACTATAATTTCAAAAATATGAGGAAGTGTCTCCATGTAAAAGATTTCTTATCTTGGGCTATAGTCAATTTGAGAAACTTGAAAACACCATGGATTCTTCTAGTTTTTTTCATTCTTCTAAATAATGTAGGTTTGTATAGGATCATGACCCTTGGTATTTTTAAGATTTATATTGTTCATGGCCTTATGAGCTCCTTTGCTTGATCCCAAGAATATGATTATGATGCAGAGCATCCACACACACAACCAACTAGTGGAGATTTTTCTCCCAACTCACCTACTCAAATAGGTGATTACTCTTCATAGAGATACATGAGCCTCACAAGGTTATTGGGTGCTCACATGGCTTCAACACCCCAAAAGGAGACTCATGCTTCTCAACCCACATCCAATCAGTAGAATACATTAGTATAGGCTTATTCAATTTTCCCAAGGCCAGCTTAAGCCCTTCCAAACCCTAAATCACACTAAAACTCTCAAACCTTACTCACACAAGTCCAACTCCAGTTAGGACTTCTAATGGCTCTTAGAAACAACTCTAAATGCCAAATGGGTACATACCACTCCAAGGTATATGACATGACAACTTCAAGGGAACTCTTTTTCATAGCCAAACAACTTTCTTTACACTCCCAACCACCCTAAAGGTCACAAAGTATCCTACTACTGCAACACTATCCTATTAAGGCAGTCATGTATGCTTGGGACAATCACACTTTCAACGGACAAACCCCCTTCCCAATACTCCAAATTCTTATCTCAAAGATTGTGAACCCCTTCTACTCTCTTTCCTAACACCAAAAACACACAAACCCTTTGCTTACACCCCTTTCCACTTGGATTATTTCAACCCACTGCTACATTGTTGCAATCTAAAGCACTATCATTAGGCCAATCATCATCTTCCTTCTTTGGCATTGCCAACCCTTGGGACATATTTGTGATGTCTTCACACACCCTTCTAGACTTCCACTAACTCTTCCAAAGCTCGATTCTTGCATTCACACCACCCAAAACTCATCATCTCATTGTCTTATCAGATTGAGACACAAAAACCGGTCTCTCCAACACACTTTTCACATGTAGATTGCATCATGAAACCATACAAAGCATAAGGTATAAAAACACATATGTACGCAAGATTTTCCACCCATTGGTGGGGTTATTTAACTTGGAAATAAAACAAAAATCTTTATTGTACAATCACTGGTTACCCAATTTGCTTTTAGTTTTGGTTATGAACAATAAGGTCTTTATTATAGAGTTCAAGGATCAATTTCTAATCAAGCCAAAACAAAATAGCCCACTTACAGCATAGGTTATCGGGCTTAGAGCAAGCAATCTATATAGGTTACAAATTTACAAGATGAACCAGTTCAAGATTTAATTCATAAAAATGACAAGCTATGTGAGTAATGGCTCAAGAGGAAGGGACATCTGCATCACAAAGTGTTACCTATTCTAATAAATTCATATGCAAAATCCTTGCAAAATGAAATGGTTAATTCATATCATTGCAATAGATACAAAATTCATATGCAAAATGAAATCGATAATATGCAACCCCAAAATGAAAATTCATATGCAAAATTCATATGTTCATATGCAAAATTCATATGAAGTAGAGCGCCCTAATCTTTTAGTTGTTAAATTGTGTGAAATGCCTACCTCTACGCAGCTGTCAAAGTTGGAATGTGCCGCCATAGTGAAGCTCGAATGTTGGGTTGGGTGGGAATGATAGAGCTCTGCTTTTCATAGGCAAGTAGTTTGATTTAGGATTGGGTGGAGAAGATCGCACACAGGGTTCCTTGCACGGGATTGCAGCTTTGGGTTAAAATGAATTGTGGTGTTTCTTTTTTCTCTTTTTAAGTAATGCCTGTGTTCATTGGAATTTTGACGAACACGAGCACATATTTTTCAAAAATTCAAAATTTCATTAGTAATTCCTTCTTCATCGAAACCAAATGTGAAATTATCGTTGGAATTCCGACGAATTAGGAATTTTTTTCAAAAAAAAAAAATAATTTGGTCACAATATACCTTCTCCATCAAAAACCTTCATCAAAATTTTAGACCAAATGTATTAGTGAACATGGCTTGTTTCAGGGCTGGAGATGGAGTAATGACTTGACCCCTTCCTCTCACCTCTAATTTGTTGATGAAACTGATTTGATGGCGTTTGTTAGAATTAATGAAGCAGTCAATATCAGGAGAACTTTGGACACTTATTTAGATACTTCGGGTCAAAGAATTAAGGAGAACAAGTCCTCCATATTATTCTTTAATAATCCTCTGCTCATTCAAAGCTAAATTGCTCATATTCTTAGGTTTTAGATTGGTACCCTTCCTTTGGTTTATTTGGGAATTCCTCTTGGTGTGGGATCACCGAGTAGAGAGGTGTGGTAGGATATTTTGGAAAAGTTCCACAGGAAGGTTAGCCATTGGACCTTGCATTGGCTTTCTTCAATGAACAGGGTGACTCTCTTAAAATTGGTTCTTCAGGCCCTCCCCTTGTATAGATTTTTTGTGCAAATCGCCCCCTCTTATTTTGTGAAGGAATTGGATGCTTTGTCTCGGAGATTTCTGTGGTATTGAATCTGCTTTCGGCCAAGTGGAGTTGGGTAAAGTGGGAATATGTTTATAGACCCAAACATGAAGGTGGGTTGGGGCTTCACCCAAACAAAATGAATAACCTAGTTCTTCTAGCTAATTTGTATTGGAGGTGGTGCACTTGTTAGCATCAAGGTTGGGCCAAGATTCTTTCCCATAATTATCTAAGGGGAGTGAGTGGTAGCAAGGTGCCTAGATATCCTCTTGAGGGGAAGGGGTCTATGATTTGGGACACTCTCAAGAAAGGATCCAAGCTTATTAAGGATGGTCTTTTCTAAATATGTAATAGAGATTTTGAAGCTTTGTTTTGGTATGACTCTTGGGATGGTCATCCCTTGATTATGTCTCAGTATCCCCATCTCCAATCTCTTTACAACCTCTTTGTTGAGGTTGGATGGTATATGGTACATGACTTCAAGAAGATTAAGTCTTAGGGTTAGATGGTGGTTTTCTACTGGAAAGATCCCTAGGAACAGTCTTTGGTTGGGTTCGAGGAGGATCCACATGAATTGGCTAGGATTCATGCTGAGAGACTGTGCAATTCCCTTCGATAGAGTGATATTTTGGCCTTGTGTCCTGACAAAAAAGGCAGATTTTCGGTATCTTTAGGATACCTTGAGATAGATCGAAAGTGGTATGGTACAAGAGACATCTCCTAGTGGAAATGGGTTTGGAATAGATTTTGTTGGCCTAAGTGCAATTTCTTTCTATGGCTGGTAGCCCATAACAAGTGTTGAAAAGATTAAGGAAACTATAGTGGCAAAGTGTGATCTGTCGATTGAGGTGGATCCAGCTGATATGGATGTTGTGCAGAAGCTGATTCTTGTTGATAATGGCTTGAAAGATCTTGCAGGAAAAAGAATGAAGAGGAATAGGGAAAAATTACAGTGAGAAGGGAGATGGCTCCCCACTCTAGAAGGAGTTTTTAAAGTTAATACGGATGGTTCTTCGAGAGGAAATCCTAGATGGGTAGGAATTGGAGGCATTGACAGATATAGTGATGGTAGAGTTATGTTCCTTTTTTCTACCTTTAAAGGGCCTAACTCGAATAATCTAATGGGGCTCTTTCTATTTTCCATGCTATTGAAAAAGGTCTTTCTCTAGGGTGGAAAAGGATTATTTGTGAGTTGGACTCGTTGATCGTAATTTTCATGTTAAATGCTCAAGATTTGGTCGATGTTAAATGCCAAGTTGCCTCTGTAATCAGGCAAATTATGAACTTAAGCTTGTCTCTAGAGTATATATCTTTTAGGCATATCCCTCAGGAATGGAATAGAGTTGCGGATTTCTTGGCTAAGTGGGCTTTGGAGAATCTTGGTGGATGAGATGTGGATGATTGGGATCCTTTGACCCTAGATTATTTTGACATTCTAGAAAGATTAATTAGGGAAGATGGGATGATATAGTTGTCTCTTTCGAAGGGAGTGTCCCTTGGGACCCCTTTTCTCTATTTTGCTGGTTCTTGGTTTGGGTTGGTTGCCCTTGGCTTTGTATTCTTGTTTTCTCTGAATAATTTTTTCCCCTCTTTTTCTAAAAAAAAAAAGTTTCTAATATTTGATTAATGAGATTAAAGAACCTAAAATATCATTTCTTTAAGATAGAATGGTTAATACTCTAAATTGCATGAAAAATATTCACGAGTTATGTAAAATAATTATCAATAATTGGTCAATGAGATTAAAGGATTCTAGAATATCACTTTCAAAGGATAACAATGATTAATAGTTTAAATTGTAAGGAAAACTTCATGAGTTTTTATAATAATTTTTCAAAATTCATTTCAAAGGACCCCAGAATATCATTTCTTTAAGATATAGTAATTAATATTTTAAATTACATGAAAAATATTTATAAATTATTCATAATAATTCTTATTAATTGATAGATGAAATTGAAGAGCCTATAATTTTTAATTTTTAAAAATGCAATAATTAAGATATAAAATATTAATGAATTATTTATAATAATTTTTATTGTTATAGAAAATGTTGGATTATTTATAACAATTCTAATGTTAATGAAAAATGTTGATTAATTTATTATAATAATATAAAAAAAATTGATGAATTATTTATAATAACTTTCATATGATAAAATATGTTTTTTTTTTATCAGTAATGTTGTGATTTTTTTATTTATTAAGAACGCTTTTAACTGGGTGGGGATCACAATGGGCGGACCCCTCCTTGAGGGATTACATGATCAGGTATTAACACCTCCTCAATGATTTGAATGTCACTCTTACATATATTTGTTATACCTATCTCTCCTTATCACTCGATACGCCTTATCTCTCCATACATCTCTTTATAGCTCCATTACTATTCTCCTTATCTCTCCAACACGGGCTTTGTCACTCCTTAAATTGGTAGGGGGGCATCATGAATCGTCAACATTTTTGGCACGAGAGGGACCACAACACGAGGAAGAGGCGTCAAGGGCAGAGCAGAGTCAATGTAGGTCGAGGTGACATGAACACCATAGTGAGAGTAGGCCAAGCTCCACTGTGAACACAGGTTCACATGCATGGAAAGGGATATTAACACCCCCATGGTAGCAGGTAGTCAAACTGCCAGATCGCCAAGTCAGCGGTTACTTGCACAAATAACTGCAGTGAAAACCACCTCATAACATCAACGAGTTTGAAGAATCAAACTGAAAACCTCCGTATTAACACGGAGTTTGCAATGTCGTTGCATTGTGAGGTCATCCCCATATGATAAAATATGTTGATGAATTATTTATAATATTCTTATATTATTAAAAAAATTGATTCTCAAATAAAGTTGATTAATTGTTTATCATATTATAAAAAAGTTAATGAATTATTTATAATACTATCTACAATTGAAAGTTGATTAATTATTTATAATATTATCTACAATATTTGGCAAAATCAAATCCATGAAAACGCCACTTCTTTAAAATTTATTACTCACTTGCTACCAAACAAACAAACACACAGAAAAGTTTCAAAAATGAGTTGTATCCCTGCATAAAAAAGTTACTTTCAATTATGAAAAACACATGTTTTGCCCGTCATAAGGGAAAGAATGCATGGAACACATTTTCAACGTAGAGCTTCAATCATTTTGGGTAAAGTTAAGATTTATTTAAAGAGCTTAGCCCCTTCTTCCTTTCTCACACACACACCAATAAACTTGAACTCCCTCTGTGTGCAGAAGAAGAAAAGACAGACAGCCATGGAAGCCGAGCTCAAGCTTTACGACATCATATTTTCATTCGCTCAGCCCATGGCTCTCAAGGCCGTCGTGTTACTCAACATTCCGGCAATCCTCGCCAATTCTGAGGAGCCTCTCTCCGTCCCTGAAATCGCCTCCCTCATTTCTTCCTCCACCGGAAAATCTCCCAACTCAGACTACCTCGCCAGAATTCTCAGATTCCTCTCCTCTCACGGAGTATTAGTCCAGACAGTCGTCATCACCAACAGCGGAGACGATGTGAAAAAAACATACAAATACGGATCGACGAGCATCTCAAAATTATTGGTGGAAGAGAAAGGGGGGAAATCGAAATCCTCAGCGGCTCTTCTGTTGATGGAAACGAACCGCGATTTCATGGAAGCGTGGCATCACTTGTACGACAGTACACTCATGGGCGGGTCTCCGTTTGAGAGGGCTCATGGAATGAAGATCTGGGATTATGCCAATCTCAATCCTCATTTCAGTAGCCTGATCAACGATGCCATGGCCAGCAACTCTGCAGTGGTAATGGATGCGCTCTTCCAAACTTACGAGGGCTTTGAGGGCGTCACATCACTGGTGGATGTGGCTGGAGGCGTGGGTTCAGCTGCTTCCATGATCGTGCACAAATACCCAAACATTCGTGCCATTAATTTTAATTTGCCCCATGTCATTGCCTCTGCTCCCAAAGACATTCCTGGTATGGATTTTATTCTTTTTATACTCTTTTAATTGTAAAGGATATACAGTAGTTTTACTTCCAGTATAAGTGACCAATCATGTGGATGTATTGTTGCAGGGGTTGATCATGTTGCTGGGGACATGTTTGAGAATGTGCCATCTGCTGATGTAGTTCTTCTGAAGGTGAGTAATATGTATTAAGCTAATATTAGGAATTTAACTATAGTTTTTATTATATAGAATAGATTTTTAAAATTGTTTTGTGGGTAAATGTAGTGGGTTTTACATGATTGGGATGATGAAGAATCCATTAGATTGTTGAAGAATTGTTACAAAGCGATTCCAGAGAAAGGGAAGGTGATCATTATTGATGCAGTTGTGGAAGAAAATGGATCTTTGAAGAAGCAAGGATTGGCTTTTGATATGTTCATGATGGCTCATACTCATGGGGGAAAGGAAAGAACTGAAGAAGAATATAAGATTTTATTTCAAGCTGCTGGATTTAAACGTTATAATATTATTAAATTACCATTTGTCCAAGCAATTGTAGAGTTGATTAAGTCCTAAGCTACTTTTACAACTCTACTAAAGAAAAGCATGGGATGTTTACTTTTCGTGAATTATGTAGGCTCACATGAATGAAAATATCATATATGAATTATGTATGCTCACATTTTTAAAATTGAAGATTGCATGCTCTATGTCACAACTGTTAATTTTTTATATGAAGGATATTTTGAAGTAAATGCATAATGATTCTATCAAGAGTCTCATTTGTTTTCAACATCTTAAACAATCAAGGCAAGCTTAAACCAACAACAGATGGCTTAAACACATCATAATTGCAGACTTCAAATTATTATAATTTATTTCATTAATAATGACATGGTTAAAGGGAAAACACAAAGATATGACTTGGATCAACTTATAGCTTATAATTAATATAATCATTACAGAATTCTATTGACCTTGTTTGTTGAGGTTGTTTTGTTTTATGCATCTTGATGTTAGTGAAATTTGATCATAGAAGAGCCCATGTGTAGGGTCGAGGTCGTTGAAATTTTAGGGGCTTTGTTGGCTCGTGAGGCATTATTTTGGTAGGGAGATATTACTGCTTCTGCAACCTTTTTCGCTGTGTAGACATGAAGGTTCTATGGTGCATTGACGTTGGAAACTGTGGCCGACCTTTTTGACCTTTGGGTCCGCATTGATTGTTGCTTGAATTTCGCATGGCCTATGGATAAGGGACTGAGCTCTTTATACCTTGTGGTAAGGTGGCTCATATCAGTGTTATGTGGGCCTGTCATGAGTCATGCGCCTAGCCTTGTGGTTGCGCAATTAGTATTGCTTTTTTGTCCTTATGGATCGTTTAAGCATGTTTTGTAAGCATATTTCTGTAGATGTATTGCACTGAAGTGTCACATCATGTATTTTGGGGGATTTTGTACAAATTGTGCCATATTCTTGTACTTGCACTGTATTATAAAGTACTATGGGTTGTTGCGTAGAGTCTTTGTTGTTTTCCAATCACAACTTTGTCAAAGTGAGTGTACCTCCATGACAATAGATCAATTAGTGGAATTCATGCCTCATGCATGTGTGTAGTTTGGTGCACACCCTTTGTTCAGTTATGGGTACTATCTTGGTCACTTCAGATCTTGGATCACCTCTGTCATGAATTACTTGGTGACACACGATTTCAGTGAGTTGTCGTGCTTCTTCCTAGTCACCATTATGGGGGCATACTGTTCATGCTAATGCCCTTGGTTTTGCTTGAAGTGAGTTGACACACTCTTGCAGTCTTGTTTTGTGGAAGCAACCTTCTTAGTTGATCATAGTTCTTCATACTATTGCACCTGTATTTTCAACTTTATTGGTTTAGTAGTGATGATAGTATCACTTAGACAACTTCATCGGCTGTGTAGTGATTTTAAGGTCAGTCATGAAGATTCATGTATGATCTGTAAATAACACTCATATAGATTATTGTCTTCATGATCATGATCATCATTTTTTTTAGAGGAGGATCTTTATATACAACACCATATCAGTCTTTGACAGTTGTCTACAACTTCTTTGTGCTTCAATGATGTTCTTCATGTTCATGCTTTTAGGACATCATTTTAAAGGCTTCTTGGTCCTTCAATGTTCTCTTTTTGGAGAGGAGTTTTATCCCACAAGGTTTTTCTCCTTTTCTCCGTTTTTAAGAGAATGGTTTGCATTATAGTTGTACATGGGTACTTAACATGGCTTTGTTTCCAAGACCCATAAGGAAGATCATATTGCATGCTTTACTCCCTAAGTTTCACTTAAGGGGTGGGAGGGTGTTGGAGTGAATAGTTTTCACTATTTACAGTTTACTTAAGTTTAACTTAGGTAACGACATTTATTGCATAGATGGATAATTGTAGTCATATTAGGACTCTAACTTCTCTAGGTTGAGAATCATGTCTGAACCCTGTCCACTCTTCCACCCTACTCTTGGCCATTTAAGCAAGGAAACTTGTACATTTGTACTCACGTCTTAACTCAATACAATCTCATTTGTTTAATCTCTCTTAGTTGTGGAGGATGTTTTGCAGATTGGCTCTTGGGTTGGGTGAAAACACCTTTAAATACATCTATGGTGGACCTAATTTGAAGGGGACAATTGAATATATTATTCTCATTTATTTGTGAATATAATATCTAGAGATCAAGGGTTTTTGTAGACATGCTTGGCATGTGGAAAGTAGTTAGGAAATGTTGTACTAATTCTGCATCAACAATATTAATATAATTTCATCTTAATGGAATAAAAATTTGTCCTTGAGTGTCAGTATGGTAGATATGTCATTGTGGAAGTGGAGATTGTTGATATATTATTACAAAGGTGAAATTTGTGTATGAGACAAACAAGGTGGAAGTTTGAGTAAAAAATAACGTGAAATATGTTCTTAATATAAATTTTAGATCAAATACATAAAAAATCTATCATGACATGTGTGAATTCAATAATTTGTAATAAAAGTAATTCTATAGAAATAATCAACATAAATACACTCTATTATAAAACAAAATCAATATTAATGAATTATTATATCAATTATGTAGAGATTAAAATGAGTAGAGAAGAGAAAACAAAACAACATAAAAGAAAACTCACAACACAAGGTTTAACGTGGTTCACCACTAAGTGACTACGTCCACCAGAAACACGGGGAATTATCTTATTAATCAATATCAATTCTACTACATACATGATTACACTCAGTCATTTATATAGACATCTTAGATATGAAATGAAGAGTCTTCTGAGGAAGACAAACAACCATGTGACTGTTGGGCTTCATATACCCAGCAATCTCCCCTGTGAAGTCCAACCGGCACAATCATGCAATGAAACATCCCTACTTCCTTTCCTAAACCTACATTGCACCCAATCTGCAATATTTTAACTTCGCGAACTCTTGTTCACGTACGCTTTGGATTAATCTTCTCCAAAGCACGTCAGACTGAAGAAAACTTAACCACTGAGCATCTTCTCTTGCAACAAACTTGCCAATAAGTCCATAATTAGAAACACCACTATCTGCTCCCATGCTTGTGCTCCCCCTTAACAAAATATCTAAAATATTGTCATCTTTCTCAAATATAATGAGATCTACCTTATCCACCAGAGGAACAACAAAAAAAACCTTATTTTATATGAGAATTTCATAGCTAGGCTCGACTTGGTCCTTGTCGTCAAAAGTTAGAACCCCAATATAATACTCAGGCTCACCGATTTCAACATACCGCTTACCAAACGACACTGCATAGGTGTCATACATATTCTCGCCACATTCTTTTTGAGAAACATGTGTCTCAACCTTGCAGTCTTTTTTCTGGAAAATTCCGGAATTTGTTTGAGGTAGTTTTCCACATGTTTATGCATTGAAAATGGTTAATGAGTTGTTAAAAATGAGTCTTGTCCATAGTAGAATATAGGTGGGCCATTTTAGAGCCTTAATGACTCATTTTGTGACTTTTAAGAGGGTCTAAGCTAGGGGACAAAATTATGGACGGGATTACTATTTTAACTTGATTGTTTTTCCATTTTGGAAATGTAAATGTCAAAAATGGGCACCATGTGGCATGGTGGCTAAGCCCATGGTTTTGTAAAACCACAAGTGGTTTCCAGGTTGTAAAATCACTATAAAAGGAGGGCTTGGGGAGGAGTTTGATCATTGAGTTTTTTGTAAGACTGGATGCTAGAAGGAGTCTCTCTGAGTTCGAGTTGTGGTGATGCGCTCCTGTAAGAACTTGCATTGCAAGTGTATTGTAATCAGCTTGATTTGATAATACATTGTGCGAGTTTTGGAGGGTGGAGTTTTTCTCCCAGAAGGGTTTCCCCACGGTAATCACTGTGTTATGTGTTCATTGCTATTTTGTTTATGCTTTATTGTGCATTTCTTGATATCTTAGTAATATTTAAGTTGAAAGTTGCATAACCGTCCTCTCAAGATTAGCATAGGAAGCGTTTCCGCACACCTTTGCTTCCTTACAAGTGGTATCAGAGCATGGCTAGTTTTGGTTCTATTTGTTGGGTACAGGGTTTTTTGAGCTAATCAAGGTTTGAGTGGGAGTTTGTGTAGAGTTTTTCATTTTTGTATTGCAAGATCGTAAAGATGGCAAGTATATTAGGGAGGATTGATGTAGAGAAGTTTTTTGGCACAAACTTTGAAATGTGGAAGCTGAAGATGGAAGATCTGTTGATTGGTCGAGATCTATGGGATGCGATTGATGAGAATAAGCATAGGCCCGCAGATCCGACTTTAACCGCACAATATGATGTGACTGATAGAAAAGCTAAAGGTCTCATTAGATTGTGCCTTGCAGACTCAATTTTGATTAATGTCCACAAAGAATCTACTGCAAAGAAGCTTTGGAAGAAGCTAAGTGAGATCTACCAAGTGAAATCACTTGTGAACAAGATCTTCTTAAGGAAGAACAAGATCTTCTTAAGGAAGAAATTGTATTCTTTGAGAATGGAAGAAGGTGGACGAATTTCTGAGCTTCTGGAAAGCTTTAATATGTTGGTAACTCAGTTGACCTCTATTGGGGTGCCAATGGATGAAGAAGAAAGGTGCCAAATCCTGCTATGTTCGTTGCCAGACTCATGGGACAACCTTGTGATGGCCATAGGGAGCACTGCAGTCATCTTGAAGATGGAGGATGTTGTTGGTTCTCTACTTTCTGAGGAGATGAGAAGGAAGGTCTCTCTGAATGCCAAAGAGGCTTTGAGTGTTCGAGGAAGACCAAAAGAAAGAGGCAAGAACGAAAAGCAGCATGGTCGTTCTAAGTCCAAGAATAAGGGGAGATCAAAATCTCTTGCGAAGTCCAAGGCAATCTGCTGGAACTGTGGCAAACCCGGACACTTCTAAAAGGACTGCAAAGAGGAGAAGAAAAAGAAGAAGAAGAAGAAGCAAGATTTTGATTCTAAGTCCGAGAAGGAAGATGGAGATGCTTTCATCACAGCCTTGGCCACTCGTGCAGGTGACAATGCATGGTTGATAGACTCAGGTGCATCTTTCCACATGACTCCTAATAGAAACTGGTTTAGTAAGTATGAAAATTTTGATGGTGGTAAGGTGTATTTGGGTGATAACTCCTTTCTTGATATTGTTGGTCGTGGAAGTAATCATGTGAAATTTTCTGATGGTAGAATTAGAAGATTTGATGGTGTCTTGCATATCCCGGGACTAGCAAGGAATTTGTTATCTGTTAGCAAGCTAATAGATGCGAGTGTGCATGTACAGTTTTCTAAAGCAGGTGTGAAAATGGTAAGAGGTGCTATGGTGATAGCAAGAGGAAGCAGATTGGGTACACTGTACTAGCTTGATGCATGCACAGTTGAGTGCAATAGTACTTCTGATAAGATTGTGAAAAAGACTACTCAGTTGGAAAAGGAGAGGGTTTCTCTTTCAACAGATGGTCGTGGTTTTTGGGTACCCAAGGGTGCTTTGTCTACTAAATCAAAGTTGCCTGCAGAGAAGACCATGTTATGGCACCAGAGACTTGGCCACATAGGTGAGAAGGGTCTATGGACCTTGAAAAATAAGAACCTTGTTGATGGGTTGAATGATTGCAATCTTGAATTTGATTTTTGTGAGCATTGTATCTATGGTAAACAAAACCGCATTCAGTTTTACTCGAGTTCTCATAAGTCTTCATGTATTTTGGATCTAATCCATTCGGATGTATTTGGTTCAGTTGATGTTCCTTCTATTGGTAGATCAGTTTATTATGTTTCTTTCATTGATGATTTCAGTAGAAGAACATGGGTTTATTTTCTTAGGAGTAAAACTGAAATTTTCAGTCATTTCAAAGAATTTAAAGCAATGGTTGAGTTGCAGACTAGAAAGAAAATAAAATGTTTGAGAACTGATAATGGTGGTGAATTTTGCTCCAATGATTTTGACACATTTTGTAAAGATTGTGGTATTAAGAGACAAAAGACAACTCCGTATTCTCCACAACAGAATGGAGTTGCAGAAAGAATGAATAGGACCTTGATGGAGAAGGCTAGGAGTATGCTGAGTGGAGCTGGACTAGAACAAAAGTTTTGGGCTGAAGCTGTAGCCACTGCCTGCTACCTGATAAACAGGTCTCCTACATCAACTCTTGTTGATAAGATGCCAATGGAAGCGTGGTTGGGCCACAAGCCTTCACTTAGACATCTGAGAGTGTTCGGTTGCGAAGCATATGCTCATGTGCCAAAGGAGAAGCGGACAAAATTGGACAACAAAGCTGTTAAATGTATTTTCATCGGATACAGTTATGGTGTAAAAGGATACAAGCTTTGGAATCCTGTTGAACAAAAGGTATTTTATTCAAGAAGTGTTATTTTTAGAGAAACTAAGCCTTCTTCTATTACAGTGCAGCCAGAACAAACAGAACAAAAGAAAGATGTGATTCAACTACCTGCTACACCGGAGATAGTTGAATCGAGGCCCTTAGAAAGACAAGAAGTCGAGGAGAGCTCTATGAGTTCTGAATCATCAGAGGAAGAAGAGGTACCTGAAGCTAAACCTGAACCAGATCTTGCTCGAAGGTCTACCAGACAAAGGAAACCACCTGAAAGGTATGGGTATTCTCCTGATGATTGGAGATGCATATTTGCATTGAATGCTAACATTGATGAACCGAGATGTGTAGAAGAGGCTCTTGGTATGAATGATTCAGAGTCCTGGAAAATAGCCATGGATGAAGAAATGGCAGCTCTTAAGAGGAATGAAACATGGGACCTTGTACCATTGCCTGAAGGATGAAAGCCTGTTGGTTGTAAATGGGTGTTCAAGAAGAAGATGGGTTCAGATGGAAGCATTGAGAAGTATAAAGCACGTTTGGTTGCAAAAGGTTACTCTCAGGTTGAGGGAGTAGATTATGGTGAGATTTTTTCTCCAGTAGCCAAAATGACATCCATTAGATTTTTACTTTCTATTGCAGCAGCCTATGATCTAGAGATCGAGCAAATGGATGTGAAAACAACTTTCCTTCATGGAGATTTGGAGGAAGAAATTTACATGGCACAGCCAGAGCACTATGTGATGAAAGGTAAAAGTCATTTGGTCTGTAAGTTGAAGAAATCCTTGTATGGTTTAAAACAGAGTCCTAGGATGTGGTACTAGAAGTTTGATACATATGTGTTGAGTTTGGGATTTGTGCGATCTAAATCTGATCACTGTATATATTTTAAATCTGATGGTGATCGTTTCTTGGTCATTGCCCTGTATGTCAATAACATGTTGTTTATTGGCAAAGGAAAAGGTTTGATTGCAGAGTTAAAATCTCAGCTCTCGATAAAGTTTGAAATGAAAGATCTTGGTGCAGCTAGGCACATTCTAGGAATGGAGATTGTAAGAGATAGACAAAACAGAAAGCTTTGGCTAGGCCAGAGCAAGTATGTTGGTACTATTTTGAAAAGATTAAATATGCAGGATTCAAGACCATTGAGTGTTCCTATTACAATGGGAACAAAGCTTTCTAGTTCACAGTGTCCTACATCCCCATTGGAGATGGAAGAGATGAGTCGAGTACCATATCAGAGTGCTGTTGGAAGTTTGATGTATGCTATGGTCTATACAAGACCAGACATTGCCCAAGCAGTGGAAGTTCTTTCTTGTTATATATCTAATCCAGGAAGAGCACATTGGGATGCAGTAAAAAGAGTTTTCAGATACTTGAGGGGTACTTCAGAGTACTCGATATGTTTTCATGGAATAGGAAATGAACATTCCTTAGATATTCGAGGCTATGTGGATTCAGACTGGGCCGGTGATGTTGATAGAAGAAGATCCACCAGTGCATATGTGTTTACATTATTCGGTGGTGCAATCAGTTGGATGAGCAAGCGACAGGCTGTGGTCACTTTGTCCACTACTGAGGCAGAATATATGGCAGCTACTCATGCCTGTAAGAAAACCATCTGGCTAAAGAGATTGTGTTCAGATATAGAGTTCAAACAGGGTGCAGTGACAATTTATAGTGACAGTCAGAGTGCAATCTGCCTAGTGAAGAACCCTACTTTTCATGCCAAGACCAAGCACATTGATGTACACTATCATTTTGTGAGAGATATGATTGAGGATGGCAAGGTGAAGCTGGAAAAGGTAGAAACTTTGGTGAATGTTGCTGATGCATTAACTAAGCCTGTGAGCACAGAGAAATTCAAATGGTGTTCAGAGTCTATGGGTCTCTCGGCCCCTAGCAATTAAGTCCATGATATTTTGGATCCCCTGACTCTTGCAAGGTGTTCGACAAGTGGGAGAATGTTGAGAAACATGTGTCTCAACCTTGCAGTCTTTTTCTGGAAAATTCCAGAATTTGTTTGAGGTAGTTTTCCACATGTTTATGCATTGGAAAATGGTTAGTGAGTTGTTAAAAATGAGTCTTGTCGATAGTAGAATATAGGTGGGCCATTTTAGAGCCTTAATGACTCATTTTGTGACTTTTAAGAGGGTCTAAGCTAGGGGACAAAATTATGGATGGGATTACTATTTTAACCTGGCTGTTTTTCCATTTTGGAAATGTAAATGTCAAAAATGGGCACCATGTGGCATGGTGGTTAAGCCCATGGTTTTGTAAAACCACAAGTGGTTTCCAGGTTGTAAAATCACTATAAAAGGAGGGCTTGGGGAGGAGTTTGATCATTGAGTTTTTTGCCAGACTGGATGCTAGAAGGAGTCTCTCTGAGTTCGAGTTGTGGTGATGCGCTTGCATTGCAAGTGTATTGTAATCAGCTTGATTTGATAATACATTGTGCGAGTTTTGGAGGGTGGGGTTTTTCTTCCAGAAGGGTTTCCCCATGGTAATCACTGTGTTATGTGTTCATTGCTATTTTGTTTATGCTTTATTGTGCATTTCTTGATATCTTAGTAATATTTAAGTTGAAAGTTGCATAACTGTCCTCTCAAGATTAGCGTAGGAAGCGTTCCTGCACACCTTTGCTTCCTTACAATTCTCAGGATTCAAAACCACAACCACCACAAATCCAGTGCCGAAACTCATAGTCTCATGAGTACCGAGTCCATCCACTATTGAATGACATGAAAGAAAGCTCTCCTTGAACTAAGCATATGAAGCCAACTCCAAGACTGTGACAATCATAGCCCTTTGCACCGACAAAGTAGACCCAGTGTAAAATGAATTGACGTTGTCCTTTTTGATTGTTTAGGCCACCGTAGTTGCAACATACTTAGACTCAACATACCGTTTTGCCATTGAAATTTGCATAACATTGCCTGTTTCCACGAAACAAAATCTATCACCCAATACACACAATCATGATTTCCTTGAGCTTCATCGACCAGTAATGATTATCACCTTCTTCAAGCCCTAAATCAATTGCAAAGCTCTTATGCTTTGATATTTCATGTTTGGTATGGACAAGTGCCATAGTATTTATCACAGTTACATTCCACAAATTCGTAGGCTTCCCTCCTTGCATGGCTGCCACATTCGATCTTACTCACATACAATGCCCCTGCAGTTGTAACACTCGAATTGCCTTGTAGTTCCTGTTGCCAACAATTTTACCCACCCGAAATAGCACTATAGGTGTCTTTATTGAGGGCACATTCAAAGCTTCCAAGTTGCCGCATAGATATACATGTTCGATCAGAACCCTGAAGGCATATATTCACCTTTCAAGCTTCATCCTTTTGTGAATTTGATACATTCTGTGTACCGTCAAAATCCTGACCCACACTCAACAACGTGCAAGGCGATGGGAGTGCATGGCTGGGAATAGTACACCCGGAATGTGTGTCGTATACAAGGAGGAAGTCTCATTGTTCATTCACACTCACTGACATCTTACTTTCCACCATCTCGCATACACCGACACTTTTGACACCGCAAACGCAACAGTTTCAAATAACGGAAGGAAATTGCGTAACACATAGTTATTATTATTCTCACAACGCCTTACTTCTCTCTCCAAAAACGCCTCACAATTCATGTTTTCAAATCCTGCTTCAAGTTGTCTTTTGGAATCTACAAGCAAAAGACCAGTAACGATATCTCGCAGAATACTCTTCTGAATCAACGTCTTTTCCAAACCAACTAGCCCCACAGACGTAATGATTGCAATCAATTGGGATGCCATTACATTTTGGCATAGAACCGTTACATTCTCAAAATCCTTATTATCATCATTAGGCGGAATGGTTGGGGCACCAAAACAACCAGAGTTTGTTGCATGCAAAAATGCTATCATTCTGTTGCAAACAACCTGCAATATGACCGCAAGAACAATAAAGACTCCATCGGCTTCAACCACAAACAATGGAACAACGCTCATAATGTCCTCGCTTTCCCGCCTTCTACTGCAGATTGACATCACATTGTTCTGCAGGCATGAAACTTTGTCTCTATCTTTTAACGTCAACACCCACGAATAAAAAGAACCGACGGATCTTGCCGCCTGTTCTATCACCAGATTTATGTCCCTTTTGTCTACCATATACAAAAAATGGTTCATTGGCTCTAGTTTAATGATGTCTTTCAGACTATGTTTTAGAATTTTATCTGTCACCTCGAGCAATCTAGCATTCCATTCCTTGCACTCCTTCAGCAACATCAACTCCACACTATACTCTTCTTGCCCATCAAAACAAGGAAACTCCTTAGTGTCCTTGTGTTTTACAGTGACCTCAACGACCATTTTTGGCTCTTTGGTTTCTACGGCTGCCATGGGCACCTCAAGAGTAGGGGAAATCTTCATCTCATCATTACTCTCAACCATTGATTCAAGTTGCTCCTTCACGCAGCTCTTCTCAACCTCAGGCTTCTCATTATCCATGTTGAAACTATCATCCACATCCATCCAATCATATTGTCGAGTCATATCTCCCTTCTCTACCTATGACCCCTTAAATCGCTTGGGGAAATGACCACTATCCTCGGCTCCCGTTAATGGCCGCTTCTGCTTCAACCCAGAAAACCATCTTTTATCTTGTACTATGTCATCCAAATCCATAAGCTTGTAGTCTTCATGGCAGTGCCTTGTTATCTTAGACAAGGCCATCCCATCTGCAGAGCCCTCTGAAGCCACAATTAATCCCGAGCGTCCTTGCCCCGCTACCTCACTCCAATCTACATCCTCCTCATCCTCACTCCAATCTACATCCTCCTCATCCTGGGAGTCAATAGCAGATTCAACTTGGGTTTCTGATGGCATACAGTCTTCCTCCCGAAATATTTTAACGACTTCTTTTCCAGCATCTATCTGCCAAGAAATTCCAACTGGGGCATCATGGGGTTCAACCTTCACGACACGAATGCCAACAACTTCCCGACCATTAATAGTTTGGCCAATAAGTGCCAAATCTGGCTCAAGAGAGGAGCAAATGAGAATCCCAACATCCTTCTTTTTTGCTAGATTCTACTCTTCTACTGAGTTCCCCTCTTTCTTCCAACCATCCCACCAATGTACACGACGCTTGAAGCATAGTTTTACATGGAATGTAAAACTGCCATAGAAGTTATGAATTTTACCTTCTCCTTCTTCCTCCCTCTCTGCTCAAGCCAACATGGCTCTGATACCATTTGTAGAGATTAAAACGAGCAAAGAAGTGAAAACAAAACAAAACAAAAGAAAACTCACAACACAAGGTTTAACGTGGTTCACCACTAAGTATCTACACCCACCAGAAACACAGGGAATTATCTTAATAATCAATATCAATTCTACTACATACATGACTGCACTCAGTCATTTATATAGACATCTTAGATATGAAATGAAGAGTCTTCTGGGGAAGACAAACAACCATGAGACTGTTGGGCTTCATATATCCAACAAATTCTTATATTATAAAAAACATCGTTGAACTCTCTATAATTTCTCATGTTATAAATAAAATTGTTAAATTATTTTGTAATCGTTCTCATGTTACCCAAAATTTTGATAAATTATTTACTAGCATACTCATCTTTAGAAGAATATAGATAAGTACACCAAAAGATACCATATTTGTTCATTATTCGAATTAAAAATTTATTATATTAGTATAATGTAATTAATATTTTATCTTATAATACTTCTCATGTTACCCAAAATGTTAATAAGTTATACCTATCCTTAGAAGAATATAGATAAAGTGCGCTAAAAGATACCATATTTGGTCATTATTCCACTTAAAATTTGTTATATTAGTATTATTGTAATCAATATTAAATTATTATTATATTATGATATTGTAATTAATATTCAATTATTATTAAGATATGATTGTATTATTAAGTTTTAATATATTATTGTTTTTTTTTTACCAAAGTATTTTTATTGTATTTTAATTTTATGGTACAAAGTTAATTGATCTAATGATGGAGATAGATAAATTGATTGATAAGCTAAAATGAGAGTGAGTGAATCAGAGTGAGTGAGTGAGTGGTAGTTGGGAGGTGGAAGTGAAGATATAATTTACATCAAATAATAATAAAATAGTTAATTGAATGCAGAGGAGAAAATAAATAAAATTACACTAAAAAATAATAATAAATGTTTTTTTGCTTTTCATAGATTTAAATGTGACAAACACATCAAATTAAATGTTTTTAATTTTTGTTGATGAAAGTTTTTACATCCATATGTGAATATAATACACCTTGACATGTAATAATATTACAAAAAAATAACGATTTTTTTTTTTAAATATTACAATTTAACAAAATGAAATCCATGAAAACATGGTTGTAGCTATTTTGGCTCCAAATCTACATGCCTCTCCATGATGCCAGCTTCAAAATTGCATGTCGTCCCATGATGCCATGAGACCCATGTTCTGGGACCCACCGATGACATGGACACAGGTTGTCGTTTTGTGGTTGATGGAAAGCTTGCACGCGGCTAACATTTGCTGGTTGCTTTGATGGTCACAGCCACTGCTACATGTGTGATTAAAATCTAAAATAAAAATTGAAATGTCACACAAAAACCAAAAAAAGGCTCAATAACCCAGCAGGTTCGTATTTTTTCACAAATTTTCGGCAGACAACTTCTTTGGTGAGAGAGAGCCGAAAGGTCATTGAATCATAGAGTGAGGGATATGCGATCACCACGATAAGGGCTTGGCATCTAGTCTAGGTATGTCCATTGTATGAAATATATATATCTATGTGTGTGTGTGTGTGCGCGCGCGCGCGCGTGTGTGTGTACATGTGTGGGGAGGAGGGATTGTATCAGTCCATTGTATCATAGAGGTGCGAGATGTGTGAAAATTGGAGACAGGGTTTGTGGCTGTGAAGGTGAGGTCAAAGCCACATGCATAATACAAGTGGTATGGGTTTACTATTATGACATGCTAACATGATCTATTTTTTATGTGTAGGGAGGAGGGATGGTAGTGGAGAGGAGGGTGGGAGGTGTTAAGATTGGTGTGGAAGTTTTGGTGGAAGCGGTAAGTTCAAACCCTAACACATAACACAATATTTTTTTTCTCTAAGATTTTTTGTAATGCATTATTGTACAAGACATTCTTTCACATTAACAAAAATAGATATTATTTCCTTTCTTCGATCTAGTTTATAGTTTAACCATTGGTATTATCAAAATAATAGTAATCGAATATGACATAAAGTCACGAACTTGATTTTTGTTATAAAATGAAAACGCTAACACAACACGATATTTATTTTGATTTGATCTAACATTTACTATTTTTAACTGTGAAATTTGTTTATGATTTGTAGTGTTCAAGTGGACATGTCAAGAAACCAAGTTTTGCTATCTATGTGGTGGTTGGGTGAATAAGAGTATAAAGGCATGTATATTTTCCTTATCATATGTGCTAGTTTTCCATAGTGAGCAGAGTTGTGAAAGTGTTCTTTGTCTTTTGTATGTAAAAATTGAAATCATTTGAAAGTATCCAATATTTTCTTGGGCCAATGAACCACAATTCCATTGTTTTATTTGTTGAAAGGTTGTGTGATAGGGTCCAATATGTTAAGAGTTAGAAAATACAGTGGGCTGCTTGCTTTCTTTAACTTTTCAAGTGTTTCAATGCATCACCATTTCTAGTGTTTCATTTCTATAGTCAACCAATTATGTATGTGTGTGTGTGTGTGTGTCACTCACTCTCTCTCTCTCTCTCTCTCTCTCTCTCTCTCTCTCTCTCTCTCTCTCTCTCTCTCTCTCTCTCTCTCTCTCTCTCTCTCTCTCTCTCTCTCTCTCTCTCTCTCTCTCTATCATGCACACACCCACACATTAACATACATATATACACATAAATGTGAAAATATTCAGGTCTCCTTACCACCTATGCACACAATGCCTCCTTCCTAAACACAAGTAACTCTCATGTAAACAATGTACTCAGTAAACTCTAAACCATGAGACAAAAAAGTAAATATTTTCATACTTTCTCATCGATAGACTTGTACTAGGTAGCCTTGTATTTCTTCCTTTGGCACTCACAAATATTTCATCTGTCCTTCTCTTTCCTCTGTTGTGGTGTGTGTTATGAATCTTTGCTGATTTATTTGATATTCTTTGTGTTATGGAAATCTATGTGACCCAACATGAATCCAAATTTAACAAGAATCATCCTTTATGCTAACCACCTCACCCAGGCATTGAAAATAAATGTCATTCCTATGGTAAGCAAATCAATTCATCTACCAAGAATGAAGGTAATGGTCTTGACGACTATCCTTGTGCTGAAATTTTGGCATTGTAAGATAATCATTTTAGTTTAAAGCTTCTTTACTTCTTCTGAATGTAAAGGAAATAAAAGGATAATAGATAAGTTATAGGAATTCATAGCATTTTTGAAGTTAGATGAAGGATATTATATATGTGAAGTAGAAACTAATATGTTAACATTAAAGGAATTAAGTAATTGGTTTAAAGTTAAAAGAAATAAATAAAAGAGGAATTGTGGAATCATAAGTGCATATTTATACCTCCTTGCAATAGTTGAGTTGAGTAATATATAACAACACTGCATATTGGAAAGAAGTGTGTTTAATAGTCATTTTGAAAAACTGAATACAAAGATAAAATATTATTCTATCAATAAGCATTAATATTATTATATCGATAAGCATTAGATAAATTCATCACTATTTGATATATCAATTCTCTAAAATCTTGTATCCTTTATATAAATATATATCCATAATTCTCCCCAACACGTCCAACCTTTACCTTAAATGGATAGAAGGGAGACTTGGTTGGTAATTTAGACTAGTTTTCCCCCACACTGGTCTCTTGTAGGAGAATTTGCACAATCTTAAAAAAATAAGAGAAGATACTTGAAAATTGTTAACATTCTATAGACTGATGATGTCATGAAAGTATATCCAATCTCTACAATCCAAGGCTCTTGTCTACACTTTTATGTGAGATCATGAATGCAACATTTGTGTATGTCATTTTGGAGCTAGAATAGTTGCATCTGAGCTCTATTATTTACTTTCGTGTTATACGGACAATGGTAAACAACTGCCTCCCAATGTCCTTTCCCACCTTTTGGCTCCCAAATGAGTCCGTAATTGGAATGGTAGGGAGTCGTGCTCCACTTTCTGTAAAATAGAAAAATAAATAACAAAGCTCTATACACTTGCATAGCACAAAAGAGAAGTTAGTGTAAATGCGTGTATGTGACTAGATCACTCGATTATAACTCTACATTGTTGAGCACTTGCATTGCTTGTGGTGAAAGTGTTGTTTTCTCTTCATACTCATGAAATTTTGGTTATTATAGAAAACCTTAAGGAGATTCCAACAATTTCTCAGATATGTGTAGCTATTCTGGTTCCAAATTTGCATGTCATATCATGATGCCACCTCCATAATCGCATGCCCTCCCATGATGGCATGAGACCCACCATCGGGATTCCCGTGACATGGAGGAATGTCGTTGTTTTGTGGTTGACATAAAGCATTTGCATGGGTATAACATTTGTTGGCTGCTCTCACAGTTACCTCATTGATGTTAAGCCTAATAATGGTACTTTCACTTGGAACAATAGAAGATATGGTGAAGATGGGATCTTGGAGAGGCTTGGTAGATTTATTGTATTTTACTTCTAGATCAGCAACAAATGGACTACTAGCTCAAAAATACTAGATTGGAGGGGTTTGGATCAATGACCGATAAAGATCTTAGTGGAGGATTTTATAGCCCCATTGAATCCTTCCTTTAAGTTTCAATTGATGTGGTTAAGGGACCTTTCTATCCATGATATAATGTCAGTTTGGCAATATCAAGGAAAACTGGCTCATGGTAGAGCCATGTACTCATTTTTTAAAAGACTTCAATTTGTGAATTATAAGTTGAAGAGATGGAATAAGAATAAATATGGTAACCTGCACTCAAGTAAAATGGCAGCTCAAGCTTAGCTGGATGGTATTACTTTCTTAATTTGGGACCAAGGCTTGTCCAAGAAGCCGAGTAGAGAGGAATCATTAGCATTTAGGAAGTTAGAAGAATGGGAGCTTCATGAAGATAATTTATGGAAACAAAAGTCCCATATTGATTTGTTGGCAATTTGGAGGAATTGATTATGCGTTTCATTGTTGTTTGTCATTGATGACAACACTGGCAACACAAACTATGATAGATGCTTTGGTAGTTTACCAGTATCCTTCTGGTCCCGGTAGGTTGTTTGGTTTTTGGTTGGATTGGATCATTATGATCCGATATGCTATGGTATGTTTGGGTTATGGAATTAGCTTATTTATGTTCATGTTTAGTCAGTCAGTTTTGATCTGGTGATCATGCTATCCTCTTTGCTAGTAAGATTGGCTTGTTGTTCCGGTGAGGGTTTCATCAACAGAGATTTGTTAAGGATCTTTGATGATATGCATAAGTGGTGTTGGTGCGGCTTTTGGTGGAGAGTTAGGATGCTGATGGTGATAATGTTCGAGACTTAGTTGATTGGGATCATTTCTTTAGCATGTGTGGACCTATATTGGGTCCCAATATTATCTAGGTTATGGACTGGTTTCTGTAACGTGTTGGAGGATGTTCCTGATACGTTATCGACGTGATTTAAGGATTGGTTTAGATTGTTTTCAGCCTAAGCCAACTTGGTTGATCATTTGATTATGGGTTTATGTTATGAATTTATTGTATTCTCTTTTAGGTGGCCGACCTAATTGTGTAGGTCCCGGGTTGGTATAAATATGATGTAAGATCTCATTTTAGATCATGGGATAAGTTATGGATAATATATACGAGTGAATAATGTTGTAATCATTCATGCAAAGGATTTGGTCAGTTATTGGTGATCAAGTTGGGATTGTGGAAGAGGTGCAGGCCCCTCATTGTAATATTTATTCATCTGATCAGTGGATAGATATTGTTGGTCTCCAATCCCACCGTGGTTTTTCCTCTTTGAGGTTTTCCATGTATAAATCTATGGTGTTATGGTGTTCATCTTTGTGATTACATTGTTGCTTATTGTTTCATGCTTCTATGTTTACCGGTTGATAAGTTGTTGTATTAATAAGGTTAAAATTCTCCATTCCGGTAGACCATTGATTTAAACCCCCCCCCCCCCCCTCTCAGTGTTCTTGGTTTCGAACATGATTGGCTTAAGAAAGGGGATAAGAATATTTACTTCTTCCATAACTCTGTGAAGGGCCGAAGGAATGGAAATTTTGTTACATCTTTAGTGTCTTTGGAGGGCATGGTCTTATCCTCAAAAGCTGATATATTTCAGGAGACCTCTCGACATTTTACTGCTTTGTTTACAGAAGAGTCCCCCCTAGCTTGTGAGGAATAATCTATAATTTTGAATGGCATACCACCATTGGTTTCTCATGAGATGAATGAGACTTTTCTTTGACCCATTACTATCCAAGAATTGGAAGGTGTTGTGTTTCACATGAAGAGGGGTAAAGCCCCAGGTCCTGATGGCTTCCCTGTTGAGTTTTTACAGGAGTTCTGGGAGGATCAGTTAGAGGTGGTTCAAGAATGTCACAAAAATAAGAAGATTTTGAGGGCTATGAATACTACCATTTTGGCCCTTATTCTGAAAAAATAGGGTGCTAATAAAATGGATTAGTATAGACCTATTGCACTATGTAATGTGGTTTATAAAATTATTACCAAACTTATAGCTGAGCATATCAAGGGGTGCCTCACAGTTTTGATCTTTGAGGAGCAAGGGGGTTTTGTTGAAGGTAGACAAATTATGGATGGGATTGTGATCATTGCAGAGGCATTTCATTCCATGGCTTCGGCCAAGGAGAAGGCCACGTTTATTAAGTTTGATATGGTTAAAACTTATGATAGGGTCAAATGGCCATTTCTGAGAAAAGTTTTGTCAACCTTTGAATTTGCGAATGAAGGTATTGACTGGATCATGAGTTGTGTTTCCTCTACTTCCTTCTCAGTACTCATGAATGGGGAACCTTTTGAGTTATTCAATGCCTCTAGAGGTCTTCGGCAAGAGGACCCTCTCTCCCTGTATTTATTCATCATTTTGGATGAAGCGCTTGGTAGATGTATTAAGTCTCAGATTCAACATGGCTTGATTCAAAGCTGGAGATGGAATAATGACTTGTCCCCTACCTCTCACCTCCGATTTGTTGATGACACTACTTTGATGAGATTGGCTAGAATTAATGAAGCAGTCAATATCAGGAGAACTTTGGACACTTATTTAGCTACTTCAGCTCAAATAATTAATGAGAATAAGTCTTCCATCTTCTTCTTTAATAATCCTCTGCTCA
Source organism: Cryptomeria japonica (assembly GCF_030272615.1). NCBI lineage: Eukaryota > Viridiplantae > Streptophyta > Pinopsida > Cupressales > Cupressaceae > Cryptomeria > Cryptomeria japonica. Next base: position 579,297,294 of record NC_081406.1, read on the forward strand.
TTCAAAGCAGAATTTCTCATATTCTTAGATATCAGATTGGTACCCTTCCTTTGGTTTATTTAGGAATTCCTCTTGGTGTGGGATCACAACGTAGAGAGGTGTGGTAGGATATTTAGGAAAATTTCCACATGAAGGTTAGCCATTGGATCTTGCATTAGCTCTCTTTAGTGGGCAGGGTGACTCTCCTAAAATCAGTTCTTTAGGCCTTCCCCTTGTATAGATTTTTTTATGAAAATTGTCCCCTTTGGTTTTGTGAAGGAATTGAATGCTTTGTCTCGGAGATTTATGAGGTCTGGCAATATTTTTTCAGCCAAGTGGAGTCTGGTAAAGTGGGAATCCTTTTATAGACCCAACCAGGAAGGTGGGTTGGGGCTTCACCCAAAAAAAATGAATAACTAGTTCTTTCTGCTAAGTTGTATTGGAGCTGGTGCACTTGTTAGCATCAAGGTTGGGCCAAGATTCTTTCCCATAATTATCTGAGGGGAGTGAGTGGTAGTGAGGTGCCTAGATATCCTCTTCAGGGGAAGTGGTCTATGATTTGGGATACTCTAAAGAAAGGAGCCAAGCTTATTAAGGACGGTCTTTTCTAGATATGTAATAGAGGTTTGCAAGAATTTTTTGGGTAGTACTCTTGGGATGGTCATCCCCTTATTTTGTCTCAGTATCCCCATCTCTAGTCTCTTTTCAACCTCTTTGTTGAGGCTGGATCGTATATGGTACAAGACTTCAAGAAGATTATGTCCTAGGGTCAGATGGTGGTTTGTTTCTGGAAAGATCCCCATGAATGGCCTTTGGGTGGGTTTGAGGAGGATCAACATGAATTGGATAGGATTCATGCTGAGAGACTGTGTAGTTCCCTTCGATAGAGTGATATTTTGGCCTTAAGTCCTGACCGAAAAGGCAGATTTTCGGTATCTTTAGGATACCTTGAGCTAGATAGAAAGTAGTATGGTACAAGAGACATCTCCTAATGGAAAAAGGTTTGGAATATATTTTCTTGGCCTAATTGAAATTTCTTTCTATGGCTGATAGCCTAGAACAAGTGTCTGACTTGAGATAATCTAAGTAAGTGAGGATTTCACAATGCTTGAATGTGTGTCCTTTGCAAAAGGAATGAAGAGGGTGTGTCTCATCTTTTCTTTCAATGCCCCTTCTCAAAGGAAATCTAGAATTCTTGGTTGGGGTTATGGAATTGGGCTTCTATTCATACCACCTCCTTGGTGGAGTTCTAGGAAAGCTTGGGTAGACCTCCCGCCCTAAACCCTTTTCTTCAGATTGCATGGTTTATTGGTCCCCCTCTTATTATTTGGAATATTGGGATAGAAAGAAATCGAATAATCTTTCAGGAGTTGGAATTAGAGATTGGGCTCCTGTGGCATATGATTGTTGAAATCTTAAGGAAAGTATACTAGCGAAGTGTGATCTGTCAGTTGAGGTGGATCCAGCTGATATGGATGTTGTGCATAAGTTGAATCTTGTTGATAATTGCTTGAAAGATCTTGTAGGTAGAAGAATGAAGAGGACTAGGGAAAAATTTCAGTGAGAAGGGATATGGCTCCCCCCTCCAGAAAGAGTTTTAAAAGTTAACACAGATGGTTATTCAAGAGGAAATCCTAGATGGGCAAGAATTGGAGGCAGTGACAGAGATAGTGATGGTAGAGTTGTGCTCCTTTTTTCTACCTTTAAAGGGCTTCACTTGAATAATCTAATGGAGGCTCTTGCTATTTTCCATGCTATTGAGAAAGGTCTTTCTCTAGGGTGGAAAAGGATTATCTGTGAGTTGGATTTGTTGATCGTTATTGACATGTTAAATGCTCAAGATTTGGGAGATGTTAATTGACAAGTTGCCTCTGTAATCAGGCACTTTCTGAACTTCAGCTTCTCTCTGGAGTATATATCTTTTAGGAATATCCCTTGGGAATGGAATAGAGTCGTGGATTGCTTGGCTAAGTGGGCTTTGGAGAATCCTGGTAAATGAGATGTGGAGGATTGGGAGCCTTTGACCCTAGATTATTCTGACATTCTTGAAAGATTAATTAGGGAAGATGGGATGATATAGTTGTCTCTTTGGAAGGGGGTGTCCCTTGAGACCCTTTTTCTCTATTTTGTTGGCTCTTAGTTTGGGTTGGTTGCCCTTGGCTTTGTATTCTTTTTTTCTATGAATAAATTTTTTCCCTCTTTTCCTAAAACAAAAAAGTTTCTAATATTTGATTAATAAGATTAAAGAACCTAAAATATCATTTCTTTAAGATACAATGGTTAATACTCTAAATTGCATGAAAAATATTCGCGAGTTATGTAAAATAATTCTCAATAATTGGTCAATGAGATTAAAGGATTCTAGAATATCATTTTCAAAGGATAACTCTGATTAATTTAGTTTAAATTGTAAGGAAAACTTCATGAGTTTTTATAATAAATTTTAAAAATTGATTTCAAAGGACCCCAAAATATCATTTCTTTAAGATATAGTAATTAATATTTTAAATTACATTAAAAATATTTATAAATTACTCATAATAATTCTTATTAATTGATAATCTGAGGCGCATTTTGCTTCAAACACAAGCTTGAACATCAAAATGTTGGTTTCAGAAGAAAGCGAGGGTTTTCAAGTTGGCTACAGCTGCACAGGAGATTTTCGTGGGCACCCAAGAGTTTTGTCGAATCCATCAAATGGAAAATAGCTGCAAATAGAAAATAGATCGCGAAGCAAGCATGTAGGAGATTGTGGCACACCTTATCAACAATAGCAACAATGACAATGCTAATGCCCTAGAGGCCAAGTGCTCTCGGGTCGTCGACGCAATGCCTCCTGCAACTGCTCTTGATGATCATTCTGTTCTTAACGCTTCTTGCAATCTAGGTCAATCCCTATCTAAGAACTATGAAGAACTTGTTGGAGAACACTGCAACAAGGAAAATAGAAGGATATATTCTCTATGCACGAAATGTTGAGTCAAATATCGCTTGCAATTCCATAGTTCAGAGACCATATCAGACTACGAGTCTCACGGTTTGAGCACCTAGACTCCACACTTGCACCAAAATTGGCAACCAACATTGGTGATTTGGAGTATGAGGAGAGAAGATCCCTTTAGGATCAAATTGAAGGAGTTCTGAGGTGAATCCAGTCATCAATCAGGGTTACATCAGAATTTGTTTCAAAACAACATATCAGTCCCAGATCTGAACAACAGTAACCTTTATAGTAGAGAACCGATTACAACACAGCGTCATTCATACCAGGGGCAATGATCAGACTGGGTAGACTGGTGTTAGTCAAAAAATGTAGCATTTTGATCAATGGGCCACCATAGACCAGATAACTATATACCAGGGGCAGTATTGTTCAAATCAGTCACGCAGGGCCTCCACAACATTTGCAAACAGCCTTGCCTATCCGGTGATTGATCTACAATTGATTAGTGAAGACACTATCATTTGGTTTGGAGATCGAAATTTGGGAGAAAGTTTTTAGACTGTTAGTAGCAGATAACCTTGTCATACTCAGACTTTTTTGTGACAGTAGCAAAGGACGACACCTGTCAATCATGTTGAGGTTCATTATTAGTAAAAGTTTGCTTGCATTATCATCGCTACAGTTGGGGTAACATCAAATCAGCATAATACAGTGGTCAGATAATATAGTGATCGAACATGGCTGATAGAGGACATTTGCGTTCATGGGCGGATGTGGGTTGGGAAGACCTGCCTCATGTTCCACAGTGGGTCTACACAAAAGGTAGATGGAAGGACATGGTGATATAGGTAAACTGGAGTGGAAACAACAAGGTTTTTCAGCCAGCTTCAAAATACTTTCAAGGCTTCTTTGGGAACAGACGCAGTGTGGCATGGAGGCAAAATAATAATGGAAGGAGTTTCACTCAAGGGCTTTTTAATAATGGTGTGAATCATGGGAATTCTAAGAAGCAATTCAAGGGATTTTTGAGGAAATGGTCTTTAGATCAAGGCAATCAGCAAACATTTGCTAGGGTTGTTGGCTTGGCAAATAAGGAGACTGCAGCTAGGGTTTCTGTTTCTTCACAGTAGGTGGGAAATAAGGTAAATGTGAACCTCAAGGAAGCTAGTCCGGAAAAGGTAAGTAAGATTCCATTTGATCCTATTCTGCTTGAGGTTTCTTCATCACAGGTTTGGGCTCCTATCCCTTGTATCGATCTTTTAGGTTATTATGTCAATAAGAAAGAAAATTGTTTGCATACGAATGCTATTTCTGGGGAAATTTGGGGTGATCAAATTAGTTTGTTAAAGCTTTATCATAAATTGCAGAAAAGATGGGGGGATATGCATTATTTTCAATTATTGTCTGTGAATGCTTTTATTATTGTCTTTGATTCTCCTTCTTTCAGAGATGAGGTATTAAGAACTTCACATCATTGGTTTGGAAAACATTTGATTTCAATTGCGGCTTGGAAACCTTTTTTGGTTCCTTCTTGGTCTAGTTTGAAACTTATTCCTTTCTGGTTTGGTTTACCTAAAATTCCTTTTGAATTTATGGATCCAGATGTTCTTGAGAAAATTGGAAATATTATTGGAACTTTTTTAACATCTAAAATGGACTTTGTGGAGGGGGAGGTTCTGGTAAAATTTTTTGTTCTTATTAACCCTAACAATGTTTGCCCTCGTACTTGTAATATCAAGTCTCATGATGGTATTTGGCACTAGTCAATTGAGAAATTAGATACAGAGCTTCTTAAGTCTCCTTTACTTTTGGATGCTCCTTTACTTATGGATTTTAAGAAAAACCAACAGGTTGTTGACTCTATCCCTAAATCCCTTAATAAAGATAGTTTGTCGGCGAGACCTTCGATTGAAGGATGTGGAAATGTCTCTTTGCATAAATTGGTAGAAACAGGTCACATTAATCTTGAAAATAATCCATTGTGTCGTAGTTCTGGGAAACCAAATAATCACACTTCGGGTTCAGTCTCACTTTCGTCTTTACTGAAGGCATTTTCTAATAACGGGAGTATAGTGGATGGTAATTCCATGATGAATGGAGTAGATCACACATTGATGATAGATTGCCCTAAGATGCCAAATAATCACACAAAGGGTAAGGACGACAATTTGTCTTCATGCACTCAAAAGGAGGTTTTGGAATCTTCAAAGAAAGTGAATTTAGATAAAAATGCAATGGTTGATATGGAAACTATTAAACAGGTACCTGCCATAGGTTTTCCTAATGATGCTTCTTTAGTTTAGGAAATTAAGAATTTGGTGTCTAATAATTCCCCTTTGAATGTTGAAATTAATATGGCTAATGAATCTTCCTTAGGGAATAGTAATTCATCAGAGGTTGTCCCTGTTATTATGCCAGATGAGAATTTGGTTCAGCAAGTACATGATATTTTTAACAATCATGCACATCAAATGGATGAGGGTATTACTGATAGAGTTGTTTGTTCAATTGAGAATGATTTGGGGGCTATAAACTCGACCCTTCCAATTTCTGCATCTACTAATCCTTTTGTGGTTTTGGCTACAACAGAGTTGGGTTTTGAAGATAATCCATTTATCCTGGCTTCTCTAAAGTCATGCAAGAGTTTACCAATTGTCCAAACAACTCTAGTTTTTTCACCATCGGTGGTTTCTCCTAGGAGGGGTAGGCCTCCAAATAATCTTAAGACTCAAATGGAAATTGATGCTGGAATTCAAAAGACTTTTTCCCTTTCTCCTGTTGGTGGGCAAGGGAGGCATTTGGTCTCTCTTGGTAGGCCTAAGAAAACATGCCTAACTCCGAGTGTAAAAAGAAAGAGGAGTAAAAGATTCATGACTAGTCCACCTGTGACAAGATCAGGGGCTGTGAAATGTAATTTGCAAGGTTGCTTTGGGGAAAGCAAAATTCTCTAATTATTGGGAAGAGGGGAGCTTCGGCCTCCCCTCAAGGACAATGAGAATTATTTCTTGGAATGCTAGGGGCTTAAATGCCCTTAACAAGAGACGCTTAATTAAGTCCCAAATGGACTTAATTAAGTGTGATATTTTTATGTCGCAAGAAACAAAGTTGTCAAAGGAGTTTGCTGATTTGGTTTTTTCATCTTGGAGAAGGTGGAATTTTCTTTCTTCTCTGGCTTGTGGTGCTTCAGGAGATTTGGCATTGCTTTGGAATAATTATAATATTGAGGTACAGTTAGTGGCATCTGCTACAAATTGGATGTTGGCTTTAGTTATAAGCAAGATTTCGAAGGTTAAATTCTGGCTTTTTAACATTTATGCTCCATCAAGAATTCAAGGGAAGAGTAAGTTATGGGGTGAATTAAAGAGGATTTCTTCTCCCTTAAAACATGGTTCCTTTATTATCTTCGGGGGTGATTTGAATGCTATCATTGATTTAGATGAGAAAAGAGGAGGTGTTTTCCCTAATAAAAGGATTATGGATGACTTTGGGGATTTCATTTCTGATATGAGCCTTTTTTATTATAAGTCTCAGAATGGGGTTTTCACAGGGACAAACATAAGAAGGGATTTTTCTCAAATTGCTGAGAGATTAGATCAGTTTTTGTTATCTGAGAATTGGATTGATTCAGATTTTGAATTCTTTTCCTCTACTCTATTGGTCTCAGGTTCTGATCATTTTCCAATTTCCCTTTCAGTTATTGAGGATAGGGCTTCTTTTAAGTCTCCATTTAAATTTGAGCCCATGTGGTTTAGGGATTCTTCCTTATTGCCTCTGCTTATGAAATGGTGGAATTCTGCTCCTTTTTGTTCTAGGTCCTGTATGTTTCAGATTGCTAAGAAGTTAAGTTATTTGAAATTGAATATTAGGGAATGGAATATCTCGCATTTTAAGAATATTTTTCAAGAGAAACAAAGGATTCAAGATACGATTGAGTGTTTTAATACTTATGTGCTTCAACATGGTATGGTGCCACAAGTTTTTAATGAATTGAAGTCACTAAAATTACAGCTTGAGGAGGTGTTAGCTAGAGAGGAAATCTATTGGAGACAAAAATCTAGAGAGTTATGGCTTTCTGATGGTGACAGGAACACAAAATATTTTCGTTCTTCAACTAAGATTAAAAGATGTAAGAATAGGACATCGTGTATTCAGTGTCAGAATGGGAATTTATTGACAGAGCCAGAGGACATTGCTTCAGAGGCAATTAGGTTTTTTAAGTCATTATTATCTTTGGAAAATGGAAATCTCAGCAATGATATTATATCTAATATTCCTCCTTTAGTATCTTTGGAAGACAATAAGATGTTGATGTCTCCCTTTTCCTTAGAAGAAGTTAAGAGTGTTGTCTTTGCCATGAATCTAGATAAAGCCCCAGGACCAAATGGTTTTACTCCTTTATTTTTTCAGAAATGTTGGGATTTTGTGGGAAATGATGTTTTATTGGCTCTCGAGGAATCTAGGAGAAATAGGTCCATTTTAAAAGAACTTAATACTACAATGATTGCAATTATTCCTAAAAAAGAGGATACTAAGACTTTTGCTGACTTCCACCCCATTTCTTTATGTAACACTTTGTATAAGATACTTACAAAGGCAATTTCCCTTAGGTTGGCAAAAATTCTACCTAGGATCATTTCATTGGAGCAAGGTGGTTTTGTTCCTATAAGGGAGACGACAGAGGGTGCAATTGTAGCACATGAGGTGCTACATTCTATTTCCACCCAAAGAACCCCGACCATGATACTTAAACTAGACATGATGAAGGCTTATGATAGAGTAGAGTGGGGGGCTTTATGTTTTGTTCTTGAGAAGTTAGGTTTTTCCAAGGCCTGGGTCAAATGGATTCTGTTACTACTTATCAAGTTGCCATTAGTTTTATGTTCAAAGTTATTCTATATACTCTAGTCAGTTATCTCTACCGAAATATTCAGTCGGTATGCATAGTCTAGTCGGTTATAGAAGAAAGTAGTCTCAGAGCGTAGTATACACCGACCTGTCTACCGAGTATCATTCCATGTCTACCGAGCAGCAAAGATGACACACCGAGTTGATATACACTGAGTGAAACGTGTTACTAGATTCATTGAACCTGGACATACATATGGAAACGTGTTACAAGATCGAGGCACATAGAACCGTTATCACATTGGAAATTGCACTTAAAGATTGTGTATGATTTTGAGGTCATCTAACCAATGAAATATTTTGCATGGTTATTCATTCGACAACACATATTTGTAAGATCGAAGCAATGAATGGATCACCGACTTAAGAGATCTATATATATAGCATGGATTAAGATTAGACATATACATGTAGCATGATAGAAAGGAAGATATAGAAATATATGAAGCAAGACATGTGAAAGCACTAAGTGTTATGACTGTTATAGAGACATAGAGGTCACCGAGAAGGATTTCAGAGAACAGTCAAAGAATAGAGTAAACAGAAGGGTTTACTGAGTTACTATATGGGTTACTGAGGTATGCTATAAGCAAGGTAATCTTATTCTGACCACATAGAATCTACTATAACATTCCAGATGTAAAGTTGCAGATATTTGTAATAATTTATTGTAATATTTTGAAGTTGTAAGAGAAACCTTTAATAGGGTAAAAGACTCTAATCAAGTCTATAAATTGTAAAGCCTCTAACCAGGTGCAACATTTAGATTAAGTGTTGTAAAATCCTTTAGCAAGGTAGATCTAACAGATCTTGATAATCCTAACAAGGTAAGCTATCAGAAATAGCTAAACATGTAGCTCTAACCGAGCAACCTTTATTATTGCAGTAGTGAAGTTGTGGGTGCCATCCCCACTGCAGTTTTTCTCTCTAACCAAGAGTTTTTGCGTAACCAAAATATATATGTTATGGAGTGAATCATGTATGATTGTTATCTATTTGTTTTAGCTTTATTTTATGCTACTGCACTATTTGGTTTATGCATAACAGTAAAGTTATTATTGAAGAAATGTTTTGATGTATTGATTCACCCCTCCCCTCTCAGTACATTAGCTTTCCATATTGGGCCTAACAATTGGTATCAAAGCTTCAATCTTGGAAAAGGGTTTAACTGCCTAAAGAGAAAGATCTTATCAATGGAAGGCTATAAACAATCTCAGAGGATTGTGTATCTGCTAGAAGAGCTGGATCATGCTAATCAAGTGATTGCAGACATGCAAAGGAAAATGCAAAAATCTCTGAAAGTGAGAAGAAGATTATCTGATGACTTGCAGGACTCTCAAGAGTTAGTGGAACAAATTGAGACATCATCTGAGAACAGTATATCTGAAGAGACTAAAGAAATGACTGGAGTATTGAAAGAAAAGAACAAAGCACTGGCTAGTCAACTAAAAGCAATGAAAAGAGAACATGAACATTTCAACACGCAGATGATTGAAAATCTTGATGCATTAAGGACAACCGAGGATAAGGTAAGAGATATAGAAAGAGAGAAACAACAAATTGAAGCCTTAGTATCTGATAAGAATGATGAAATCACAAGGATGACTAGAATTCAACAAAACTTGTCAGATCAACTAGGTTATGCACATCATGAAGCAAATCTGAAAGATGATGAGAATCAAGCATTGAAACTTGAAGTATCAAGGTTGACCGATGAACTTGAAACAGAGAAGAAATCCAAAGAAACACTAAAGAAGAGTTATGAAGCATCAAAGATGTTGGATGAGCAACTGAATACAAGATGACCCAACAAAGATGCAGGACTCGGTTAAAAAGGAAAAGACTCTAGCGAGAAGGGAATTCATACTACCGAGATAGGAGAATCATCAAAGAAAGCTGGAATCAAGAAGAACATCAAAAGAAAGAAGCCTATTTGCAACTACTGTGGAAATCAAGGTCACACTGCCAACATGTGCCAAATCAGAAAAGGTAAGCAACCGAATGTCACTAAGTCCAATGGTTATTGTTACAACTGCAAAAGATATGGACATAGTACCGAGAAGTGTTGGTTTAAGCAAAAAAACTATATGTGGTCTGCACACTGAGCAAATACTAGAGGTTACCGAACCCACACAAATCCTTACCGACAGTATTCTGCAGTACCATGGGATTACAATACAAGGATATGGTGTCAATGTTGTGGAAGCTATGGACATATAAGTGCCAACTGCTTTATAAGATTTGGGATGAACAACCGAAGATCATGGAGAAATCTTGGTATGGCATGTTTTCATTGTCACAAAGTAGGACACTTGGCTGGAGATTGCAAAGATCAACCTAGAAAAGACACTGAGGAAATAAAAGAAAAATTAAAGATGATTTGGAAAAAGAAGGAAATTGTGTCAAATGAAGAAAGCACCTTACCTACCGAGTTAGGTGCACCTATTCCAAATTAATCGGTAAAGGTATGAAGGGACTGCATTCTCTCAAGGTTAAATCTTAACAGTTCCTATTTTTATGTACTTAATTCAAAATCTGCATAACTAAGATGTATTAGTAAGTTTGAAATTCTATCAAAGTCCTTTGGAGCACTTTACAGGAAACCTATCAAGTCGATGAATAAAGGAAACTTGTCAAGTCGGTAAATGAAGGAAGTTTGGTTACTCGGTTAAAGCGCAAAAAGGAAAGAAGGTTTAGTGGAACCGAGTGCATTTAATGTTTTTGACCTAACCTGCACGAAGCCCGATAAGGCATATTATGTACTTAAAGCATTTTGATGATCATTTTTACTCACCAAGTTTTTGAGAAAGCAGAGCAAGTGATTCAAAGGTGATCAAACCTCCTACAAAGCAAATTCAAGGTGACATGACAATTGCCAACACAACTTACAACATATGTGTCAAGAGACACTACAAAAATAATTCCACATCACAAATACACACATGGCAATTGTCTCTTGAATGATTTAGATAATTTAATAAATACAATTTACACACATGCAAACATTTATGTTTATGAATAAAATACAATACATATGGGCTGTTGTCTCTCCAAATAGACAACCCCTGGTTTTACGAACGTACAGAGGCCTAGGCTTGATTCTCCATAATGTTTCCATGGTCACATGGATAATTTTCCTGTGCATCTCAATTACACATTAGTACTTTCCAATAGCCTCATATAATATTCAACACATAAATAAGAATACAAATCAATCACTCTGCATACAATTGACATCATACAAATCAATTTACCATATATCAAAGCAATTCCACATAAGTAGTTATCATAATCCTCATAAACTTAATCCATTCATAAGATATGAATCATATTTCTAGCATCATAATAAAGTCCTGCAAATCAAATAATGACCTACACCATCTCAATATTATCCTATTCTAGAATCATATAAAATTCTATATCCACAATGCATAGAAATGAGGCATCAATATATCAATGTTATCCAATTCCTGAGATCATATAAATTTGTATATCAATAATGCATAAAAATAAAGCATCCATAATAGTTCCAACATGAAGATCACTAAAATGCTAGGATGGGTCGGGGTAGGGCCTCACGTGCAACACTTTCCTAGATTAACGTACTTAGGATCCTCCTCAGTTCCAATATTAACTCTTTCATAACCACTAGCATCCTGGATTGTAGGAATTCATTTATCTTTTTCCTTCTTAAAGGCATCATGACAATCAAAGAGATGTTCTAAAGATACCAACCCTTTAGGAATCTTATTTCCCTTTAGGTGTATTACTCCATCATTAATTTCTTGACCCAATTCCAGTGAAAACTCCTTACATTCAGCGTCTGATCCTTCAAATAAAGTGGCAGTGTACATTTCTGTGCAATGGACAAAGTTTTTTATTTGCTTGTCATTTTCAAAAACCTCCCAAAATTCCTAATTATTAGGTACACTAGGTCGGTATATCAATTCCACTCGATAGGTATCATTTGAAAACTTAGGATGATGAATCAATAGGGAAGTCGATACTACCGAAGAATCGGCTTTAGAATTTTGTTCTTTGGGAATAGCCTTAATAGAAAATGCATCAAAACCCTTAATTTCATCCCAGACTCTATTTCAGTAGTGCCTCAACCTCTCATTATTTACATTGAACAACCCTCTGACTTGTTTCACAATCAACTCTGCATCTCCCTTAACTTGCAACAACTACACCTAAAATTGTCCAGTCTAATTAAATAAATATTTTATTTATTTAATTATCTAAGCTTAATTCTTCTATTAATTAAATAAATCTTTATTTATTTAATTAATTCATTTATCCTCTTCTAGCCTTATTTCTCATTTAAATAAATACATTTATTTATTTAAATTATCATTTTCCTAAATTAAATAAATATTTTATTTATTTAATTGATCTCATTTCTTCTATTAATTAAATAAATCTTTATTTATTTAATTAATTCATTAGCCTTTTCTACCTATGACACATGTCATTCATCTCTTAATTCATACACTACCTACCCCTTTCATTACTTTATTATTTCTTTTACCTACCCTCTAATCATAGCTGACCTCCTTTTACACCTCTCAATCTTATCCCTCCATTTCATATAGTGTCTTCTATATAAGGAGATGCTTCCTTCATTATCAAACCCTAATAATTCATCCTAATCAATCATTCTAATCATTCTATGCATTCTAATCAATCATTCTAATCATTCATGCTAATCATCTTTTATGCAATTGACTACACTATGATCCTACTTGCAACCACATTCCGTTCTTTGTTGAGCTCTTGTGCATATAAAATCTGAAGAGCAAATATATCAAGCAAGATCAATGGAGATAGGAATAATGGAGATCAAAAACCCTATTGGACATGTGATGGTATAATCTTTGTGATTTCATGTGATTTGCATTGTCTTAGGTAATCTTCATATGTTATGGTGGATCTTTGTTGATTGTTAGGCTAGGGTTTTGTGGTTGAATTCATTTAGCCTTTCAATATTGTTATTATTGTTATCCATTTTCACCATATATAGGTATCATTTGTAAACTTAGGATGATGAATCAATAGGGAAGTCGATACTACCGAAGAATCGGCTTTAGAATTTTGTTCTTTGGGAATAGCCTTAATAGAAAATGCATCAAAACCCTTAATTTCATCCCAGACTCTATTTCAGTAGTGCCTCAACCTCTCATTATTTACATTGAACAACTCTCTGACTTGTTTCACAATCAACTCTGCATCTCCCTTAACTTGCAACAACTACTCTCCGAATTTTTTTGCTTCGGTTAATACCAACAACAGGGCCTCATACTCGGCAATATTATTTGTGTTCTTGAACTCCAGCTTGAAAGAGAAAGGAATATGTCTACCAGAGGGAGGAATAAGAACTACGCTATTTCTAGAACCTAATGCTGTACAACTTCCATCGAATTCCATCAATGATAAATCCTCCATTGTCTCAGGTTATGATAGATTTCCCGCAGCTTCATTATCAAATAAGATCAAATAATTCCCAAATTGACATTTATGATATAATATTTGTGCCTTTGGATCATTAGAAGGGAAAACAGTGAACTTGGATTTGGGCTTAGGTTGCAAAATGACTCGCTATTTCCCTATGGGAATGGTGGCCTGAGACCAATCCATCTTAATCTCACCCCTAGGTCTCTACAAAATGTACGACTTAACAACATGCCATAACTCGTAGGAATATCAGCTATCAAAATGGTTAACGTAATTCTTTTATCTGGATGAGCAACAAGGACCACTTGACTTTGATCTATCCTAATAAGGGTATTTGTTTGGAGTCCATTGAGTAACACCTACCAAAGGTTTTTGTTAAGGATAATTCCAAGGCCTTGGCCATAGCAGATGACATTATGTTATCTGAGGCACTTGAGTCTATAATACAGTTATTAATTTGTGACCATTTATGAACAAAGATATATAAAAAGGCTCTGGTTTTGATTCAAGAACAAACAACATATCATCAGCCTGATGAGCAATTATATAAAGGAAAACTTCATGAGTAGCAGGATGAGTTGACACATCTCTTTGGGAAGACAATGTAGCATTAACTGATTGTTGTATCATGTCGGCTTGCACATATGCATTATTTCCTTTCACAAACTTAACCAATCTATCAAGTTCTTTGGGATTTAATTTAAGGTATTCTGTTGGTGTAATTTGAATTCGAGAGGATTTACAAAATTCTACAATATCAAATGAACCTTCAGTCTCTATAGATTTCAATAACCGAGGTTCTTGAGGTCTGAAATCAGTATTATGAAACGGAGAAATAATCTCCTTACCTTTAGGATTCACAATAGAAGACGAGGGAGAACCTTGAAGTTTAACATTCTGTTGATTTCTGGTCAGTATAGCATAAGAAGGATCTTCCAAGGTAACCAAAATATCACCTCCTCTTTCTGAATTTGACTCATACTCTAGGAAGTGGATTTTAGTGTCGCCAGGCTACCTGAAAGATTCTTCTTGACTTTGTTCACTCAGCACCTCCTTAGAACCAATCAACTGGGCATAACACACCATCTCTGGGCAAGAACTTCCATCATGATCATTAGTGAGATGAAAAATGCACATGTTATCTTTTGGTGGAGGCGCTTCAATAGCTAACCTTTGTTGTGTAGGAGGTAATTGTAGTGCTTTACCTCTGGTTCTTGCTGACTGATTTGGAAATCTCCTCGGGATGTCTTGATAGGTTTGTGGATAAGTTGTATTGGATTTAGGCAATTGCCTCTTGAGTGTTATCACATCATTCATCAACCTATGAATCATTGGGTCTGATGTAGTTGTTGAGGTTGATTCTTGCAGACCAACAATTTAAATTTCCCTCTTCCACTTTCTTACAGTGATTAAATCATCCTCCAATTATACAGCTAAAGTGTTGGCAGCTGCTAAATTTTGCATTCTTTGCCTACAGATTAAGAAACTGATTTTTGAAGGCATTGAGTTAATAAAGAATCACTTCAAGTTATCATCAGAGGGTCTTTGAGTAGTCGGGATCTTATGGACTATCTTATCAAACTTAGCCACAAAATCCCTCATTGTTTCAGAAATCTCCTTTTTCAATTGTGCTAATTCATCCAAAAGTGAGTGTCCATCCTCAACTAATTTGAATCTAGCTTCAAATTTTGTCTTGAGATCTTGCCAATTCATAATTCACCATTAGGTAAATGGTAAAACCAATCTGCGGCAACTTTAGTCAATGTTTGAACAAATAATCTTATAGCCACATCTTCATGTTGGATTGCTAATATGCCACAAGCCATCAAATGATCATCAGTCATAACTTTTCCATCACCACTAAACTTTTGTAAATGATCTCTTAATCCTTTCGGTAAGGGATTTAAAATTTTCTCCAAGAGCAACTAACCCTACAGCTGGCCCCTAAGGATTATTAGCAGCCATGGGTAATACAATATTCAAAGGTGTGGGATTGATTATAATAGGAAGGACAATACCATGCAAAGTTAGGGCATGACAAACTGAAGATAAAGGTAAAACACGAGAAGAGCTTGGGGGTCTACTTCTTGCTCTTCTTCTGGGTGTAAAGGAAGGGGAAAAATTCAAATTTTGTAGTTCTTGAAATACATAATCAAACACTCCTTTAGGCCCCTGGGACCTTGTATATCTTCTTGACTCCAGTTTTTCTATAAAATGTCCTTTCAATAAACACATGATGAATACTTAAGCTAATCACAAGACAACCCTATGTGCCTTATGATTGTATCTAACCAACTTATTCGACTCCCAACAAAGTCGCCAAAAATTTGTTGGTGAATAGATTTACCTTTTACACATTCTAATTCTTTAACTTCTAGACACCCATAAACAAAAGAAAAAAACACACCAACAGTTGGATAACTGCTTATTGTTGTAAATAGTCAACCTTTATATATGGGTACAACTCCCCAAGAATGATTTTCAATAAGCTTAAGTTATGACAATTTCCATGCACACTTTTTACCAGAAAGCATTAAAGGTATTTAAGCATTCATATGTCAACACAAAATGAACATTGCAATGTTTTCAAGCACAATTTTTTTCTAAAATCTCATAGACTTTCATTCTTCTAATCAGCAAGATAGACATTTCAAAAGTTTTCCTTTTGCACACTCATATACACTATATTAGAAACATAACA
Organism: Cryptomeria japonica; assembly: GCF_030272615.1. Taxonomy (NCBI): domain Eukaryota; kingdom Viridiplantae; phylum Streptophyta; class Pinopsida; order Cupressales; family Cupressaceae; genus Cryptomeria; species Cryptomeria japonica. Next base: position 579,313,277 of record NC_081406.1, read on the forward strand.
AATTCCGTAATTGAATCAAATCTTCACAAAGATTCACACTTCAATTCATAAACACACAGATATATGAGACAAAAAATGTTGCAATTTCATTCACAGATCAAACTGTCTTTCTTTCAGAGTACATAGAATTGTAAAAATATAAAGCTTTATGTTCTATGTTAACCAAAAAATTCTCCATCCATTTACAAGGTTTTTAATCAAGTATATATAGCCGCCAGGATATGATAGTTTGTTACAAATAAACCAGAGTAAAAAGATTAACTCTCCAAGAGAGTTAAAGAAGACTATCCTTAAAACCAAAAAACAACTACTAAATAGGAAAAGCGACATAAGCCCCGAGCAATGGTGATGCGATCAAGCTCTTGCAGACGACGTGGCCTCAACCTGTTTATCCTGAGGCGAAGGAGTGCTTTGAATATTTTGCCATTCCAAATGAGCTAAGGAGAAGTTGAGAATAAGCTGATAATGTGGAAGACCGATATGAAGTATCCGCTGCTTCCAGACTTCCTTCTTTTTTCTCACTTGCACAACCTTACCCTTGTGTGTCTCAAGATGATCAAAGCAAACCATAAACATGGATTCAATTTGTTCAATTTTTTAGAAATCCTCTATGGTTAAGGATTTTTCTTCCTGGATTTGTTGCACTCGATCCTTGAAGACTTGAATCATATCAGATGAATCTTTAAGTGTCTGGTTATCTTCTTTCAGTAGCTGAATATCTATGCACTTCATATCTTTCTGCATAGTATTAATCAGTTCTTTTAACTCCTTCAAAATCTTGATGGATTCTTCATGTCCTTGTTCAATAATTGAGTTTCTCCATTCAATATTTTCTTTGTATAAGAAAAGCACATTGCCGTCAAGATCATGTACTGGCTTTTTTGTGAGGAAGCTCATGACTCCATACCTCTGGGTATCCCTCATTTTCTTCAATACAACCACCCATTTTCTTTTCTCTTTTTCCTAGGAAATTATTTTTGTTTCCAACTCCTTGCCTATAGACTCTGCATTTTCAAATACTTTAACCAAATCAGAAATGTAACTTGTACCTTGCTGGGCAATTGATTCCAGCCACTCACTAAAGATGTCTCCTACCATCCGTCTTCTCTAAACCTAATTAAGCAATCCCGAGTTCACTGGGGACCTTGGATCAAATGATAAAGGAACTTGAGAAAGCGACTATGGATTAGGATCCTGTATGGCATTGATGTACTAGGCCATTTGCATTATGATCTGTTTGATTTTTTTTTATCCTTTTCATCTTTCCAAGTCCTAGTCAGAATTCTCTTGGTGGAGCTCTCCAGGTGTTTAGCATCCGCAACTCATGAGGTCATCCATAAATCAATCTTCTCAATAATGAAGTCCTTCTTAGTGATATTCTCAACATATTTATCTGTTGGGGGTCTGGCTACCTCTGCAATCCAATGCCCTATTTGATCATCCACATCTATCATCGCTTAAGTTTTAAGTCTCTTGGAATTTGATGTTCTCCCCAGACACTTATTGACCATGTCCTCCATTGGAATTGAGATTGGAATTACATTTCTTTTCTTGGTAAGTGAAGCACTTAAGCATTTGGGAATAGTAGATGTTTTCTTGGGTGGAGGTGATTGGTGGTTAGTGATAACAACGACCATGGTGTTCATAGAATCCTTAGCTTCTTGGGTTTCCTTTCCCTTATCAACAACACCTGTAATGAGCTTGTCTTGCATCTGAGCATTCATCATCCCTTGAGTTTCTTCTTCGGAATCCAAATCTACTACAAGTGGACTTGTAAGGAGTTTCTGACTGCTCTTCATACTACGAGATCTGGTGACATGAGCAGTGGAGGAACTCAGAGAAGATTCTCCTAAATTTGCAAAAATTATCTTCTCGGTCCTCTATTTCTCATTACCTGCAATATCAATAGCAATGTCAGAAGGGAGAAGAAATACTTGAGAATTTTCACGTGTTCGACCAACTTTTCTACTCTTAGTTGCAGACATTGGCTATTGTCCAAAACGACGGTCATTCAACCATCTTTCTGTTTGTCTAATCACATTGAAGGTTCTAGCCTGAATGTTGTCATCCCCTTTTCTATCCCAATCAGCTTATGGAATAGGCTATCCTTGTATCTTCTCGTTGAATTTAGGATCAACAACTTCCTCACCTTCATCCTCTTGTATGTCAAAGATATTCATGGACAAACCCATTGTCACAATTTGTTGAACTATGAACCTCGACCATAATATTCTTTTGACTTTAAATTCATCATCACAGTTCTCCAAGTAATCTTCTATCTGAGGTTCATGACAAAAATCATCATCAACATTTAAGTTCTCTATTGCAAAACTTCGGCTATCAAGTTTATGTCTAGCAACATATAACTACAGATTGAACTTCTTGAATTCAAGTTCAAGATTCAAGGCATCTGAAATGGATCTACAACTATAGTATCCCAGTTGTACTAGAAAGACAACTCTAGACTTTCCTCCACTTCTCTTATCAATATAGGGTAGCTGTCGACTGACTTCAATCAAAATATAGCTATCTAGAGCATACCCAGGTAACCTGGAAGGTTCACCTTGAAAGCCACCAACTATAATATAGGTCAATTGAGAAAACTAGATAAAGAAACTAACATAGATACCTATGAATTCCATTGCTTTTGTTGACAATCTCCTGTTTGTGTTACCCTGCAACTCATGAACTGATCTTCCTGCAAAAATATCATTCCACCTCATAAAGTTTTCAGCATATCTCTTCTGCTGGAGGTGATGATAGTATTCATATACCCTTATTCCATCAATCCAAGGTTCATGGTGTAAGCCAATCTAGTCTCGAGTGCAAGCAAGCATATAAAACAGGTACAAGGACATATTAAAACCACTCATCCCTGCAAATTTTTTTAAACTCTCATGCAGTCTCTCTGCAACAACTTGTCCCCAATCTAGGTACGCGCTTCCATTCAACATGACTTGAATATAAAAATACATCTAGTCTTCCAAATAAAAGGCATGAGCATTTCCCTTCAATCTGTTCAATAGAACAACAATATCACGTACTTTTGTTATGAAATTCTCTCTGGTGCGTGACCTTGGTAACCTGGAACCTCCTTTTTAAATTTTCAATAATCAGTTTATGGCAATTACGCTTCTATAAGTGCTCTTCATCTCAAAAAAGAAGGAGTAGGAAGTACCAATGGTCCAATCTTCATACGACTCCTTATGAGGAATGCCCATGGCTGTCATTACAGTCTCCCTATCAATTTTCAATAGCACCTCACCATTGATGGCCCTAATACACCCGTGTTCTGCATCATACCAATTCATACATTCTAAAACTAGCTCTAAGCATGGTGTAGCAACAGGAAATGCAGCAGCCTCAATCAGACCACTTCTTACAATTTTCTCCATCATAGAATTTTGGGTTGTATTCTTAACTCTTTCAAGGAAACCAGTGAGGGCTGCTTGTGCTAGTGAAGTGTCACCCATCTCTCGAAGTGAGGTCAGCAAACAGGAAGTATGCCCCAATTTTGACAGAGTTGGCCTCATGATGGCCCCTCTCATATTTATAAAATAATTTTAAGAAGAAAATGAATTCTTCTACACAACAAAGAAAATGAACAACAATTAGCTTCTGAACAAGAAAATACAATAGAAGAAGAAACAATTGCAACTAACCCGATCCCAACAAGAAATTCTTGAAAACCTTTTGAATGTAGATACAATACCTCCGGCTTCCTTCGCTTTCACGGCTACTGAGAAGGTACTAGAAAGATTGCTAGATTTTGCAACAAAAATAAATAAAATATCACTCGAATCCTAGTTAGTTGTACTAATTTAGTAAGCTCGTGTGAATTGACACTTGATCTAATGGATATCCGGCATGCATTTAATTTCAGGTCATTCCATTACATGAAACACGAACTACCATGATTATTTTCCATAATTAGAAACTAACATTACGAACTACCCGAAATATTCCCCATTCTCATTGCCATTTTCCCTCCATGATACGTGCACCACTTCTAAATGAAGCCTCAAACTATGAATTTCAAACTTTGAACTATGAACCAATAACCAAGAACCAAAAGGTTCAAAGGTTCAAGTTCAACTTTGAGGAATAAAATAGAACAGAACATAAAATAGTCTTCACAACATAACAACAAAAGGAAAAAAAATGAGCAAAGACATAACTGACGCACAATCAACTTTGAACCTTGAACCTTGAATTGAAAGGTTCAAAGGTTCAAGTTCAATATGAATTTTCAACAAAGCTCTCACCTTTACCATGAAACAAAGCCACAAAAACAACTATATTTAAAGTGCGCTTTGAACTAAGGAAAGGTTCAATGACTTTTGGACAAAAATCCAAAATGCAAAATAAGTGTACACAGACGTGGTTACCATAAACACAAACGCGACTTTTGGACGCAGACGCGCCTGAAAATCACACAGACGTGGTTTTGGAACGCAGACACGCCTTATGAACATAGACGTGCCTGAAAATCCACAGACGTGATTTTTGGAATCTGCAAAAAAAAAAAAAAACTATCGAGAGTGCAGACGTGATCCCAGATGTCGCAGACGCGGCAGAAAATCAAAAACGCGATCTGAAAGTACGCAGACGCGAAAATATCAAAATGTTGTCAGAAATGTCAGATCTGCAACTTCAAAACACCAAATCTGCAACAAGGAGGTTAAATGCAAAAGGGACAAGAGTCCCACCGAGCGTGCCAAAATGTATATGGTGAAAATGGATACAACAATAACAATGTTGGAAGATTAAATGGATTCAACCACAAAAACCCTAGCCTAACAACAACAAAGATCCACCATAACATATGAAGATTACCTAAGACAATGCAAATCAAATGAAATCACAAAGATTATACCATCACATGTCCAATAGGGTTTGAATCTCCATTCTTCCTCACTCCATTGATCTTGCTTGATATATTTGCTCTCAAATTTTATGTGTGCACAAGAGCTCAACAAAGAACGAAATGTGGTTGCAAGTAGGATCGCATATGAAAAGCGTAGTATAGTCAAGTAGTCGGGTAGTTAGGATTTGATAATGAAGGAAGCATCTCCTTGTATAGAAGACACTATATGAAAATGGAGGGATAAGATTGAGAGGTGTAAAAGGAGGTCAACTATGATTAGAGGGTAGGCAAATAAAATAATAAAATAATGAAAGGGGTAGGTAGTGTATGAATTAAGAGATGAATGACATGTGTCATGGGTAGAAAAGGCTAATGAATTAATTAAACAAATAAAGATTTATTTAATTAATAGAAGAAGTGGGATCAATTAAATAAATAAGATATTTATTTAATTTAGGAAAAGGATAATTTAAATAAATAAATGTATTTATTTAAATGAGAAATAAGGCTAGAAGAGGATAAATGAATTAATTAAATAAATAAAGATTTATTTAATTAATAGAAGAATTAGGCTTAGATAATTAAATAAATAAAATATTTATTTAATTAGACATGACAATTTTAGGTGTCTACATTTTGCCCCTCTTTGAGACAATGCAACTTGTTGCGTTGTTTCAAAGAAAATAATATGAACTGATACAAAGTTGCCCCAAGATGGGAATGATATGCCCCCTCGAGAGATTGGATGAAAATGTCTGAAAAGATCACAGACAATCTCTCGATAAGAAAGAATGGCTAGAATGGACTGACCGGATAGAGTGACAGAGTCACGGGATAAAAAAGACTGACTCGGGAGATGAGGGCTAGGATGAGGGCTAGGGTAGTCTATAAGATAGACCACGAGGGAAATACATCCTCATTGTCATCCACACATCCAAGAGATCAGAGTGCAGAGCAAGATAGACCAGCAGTAGTCAGTAGCGATGGCAATGGTTCACAGATTCGATCGCGTTCGTCGATTTCAGAGGCCAGCAGAGGCAGGAGAGTCGGTAAGTACCACAAAACCTCCTTGTACTTTGTTGTATTAATTGTTGTCATTAATGCATGCTAGGTAGTGCAATAAATGTGCTTTAGGAAAATGTCAAAAAAGTGTCAAAAATGTGTAGGCACGTCTATACTGGTGCCAAGCGCGTCTATGCTGGCTAGGCACGCATGTGTTTGTGCCAGGCGTGTCTGTGCCGGAAAAGGTGTCTGTGTAGGATGTGATCGCGTCTGTGTTGTGTAGGTGCGTTTGTGCTAGGAAGGCACGTTTGTGTCTTTTAGGCACGTCTATGCAGAGCATAGGCACGTCTGTGTGTTTCAGGCGCGTCTATGCTAGGCAGGCGCGTTTATGCAGTCTCTAAGCACGTTTATGTCATAAAAGCGCATCTATGTCCAAAAATGTGAATTTGGTGTCTTCGAGGTCAAATCGGCAATTCTGTGATGAACATACGTTGTCAATTGGATAAGCTACTGAGAGGATACACTCAAGCAGGTCCTCTAGGGAAGACTAGGATAGCAAATAGGGCTAGGGTTGACAATTTTGTGATATAACATACGTTGCCAATTAGGAAACTACTTAAGAGGATTCACTCAAGCAGAGGCCCTAGGATAGGATAGATCAAGGAACTTTGTGATGAACAGTGAGTACCAAGACATAGTACTTTGTGATGAATAGGGAGTACCAATAGGAGCAACACTTTGTGATGAACAGTGAGTGCAAATGTGAGCAGCACTTTGTGATGAACAGGGAGTGCCAAAAACACGTAGTACTTTGTGATGAACAGGGAGTACCACTAGGATAGAAGCAACACTTTGTGATGAATAGTGAGTGCCACTAGGATAGGGCATCATATGATAGATGTAAGAACTAGGATAAAAAACAACATTTTGTGATGAACAGTGAATGCCACTAGGACTGATATGATTGATTTGCTTGACTGCAGGAGTATTTGCCTATGCTGGAGTCATGGGAGAGATTCTCATCGACTCAGAGGTTGCGACCAGAGTTGACATTCGAGGATAGAGTTGCTATTGAGGCTATGGGTCTGAGACATATTCTGTATGTGCTTGAGTTTCGAGCGAACATGGGTTTGCTGACTGCGCTGGCTGAGAGATGGCACTCAGAGACTTGTACTTTCCATTTGCCGATGGGTGAGATAACAATCACCCTAGAGGATGTATACTGGATTTTGAGGATATTGATCGATGGGGAGTTAGTACCCTATGATTGAGACAGAGACAGGGATGCCCTGAGATGAGTATTCCAAGACCCAGGACTGGATATGAGGGTAGGACGTGTCGCATAGCACACCATGACAGCTATAGGATTAGCACTACCAGCAGTGCTAAGAGGAGTGATTAGTGGGTTCTTGTGTCCCGATAGGGAGACACAAGGTTTGGCTGTGGGCTGGGGGAGCACCTTGGAGACGCTGGTTACATAGCACACCAGATATGCCTAGGGACCGTGTGTGCTGGCACACTTGTATTATGAGCTGCATCAGTTTGTTTATCATGGATCCATAGGATTGGGCTGCGGGGCTACATTGCTACAGGTGTGGGAATACGAGCATCTGCTAGTGACATGACCTATACACTTTAGGGGAAGGGGGCACAGATGCAGCTTTGTGCATTTGTACAACATGATTACATCACAGCCACAGATTGGCAGATTGGAGTACTGGCGTCGAGTCTTGGATGAGATCGATACGGTGATATGGAGGTCGTACCTTGGGTGCGAGCAGTGGGAGGATGATGCAGTAGAGTTACCATACACCTTCCAGAGTAGATATTTAATGGGCGGACGCCATATGTATTGGAGAGGCAGCTAGTGGACAGAGTGGGTAGATAGTTTGGCAGGATTCAGCGGATGCCACAGGGCTCAGGTATGTATGCGCAGACAGTGCGCAACTAGGCACATTTTGGGCCACTATTGTCATATGATCAGGTCGTGATGCACTTGGTGGAGATGGTTCCCTTGCTATGGGATATGTAGCCAGAGATCAAGGATGCAGGGATGGATGTAGAGTACACTGCATATTGGACTGAGCATCCCTTCCCATGACTGACAGACCTTGGAGAGCTGATAGATGGAGATGGCAGAGGAGATGACAATGATGACGGAGATGGTGGGGGCAGGGGTCGATGGAGAAGGCGAGGTGTGGTAGGAGAGAGAAGAGTGGTTCTGCGGAGGGAGGGTGGAGAGGAGAGACCATTTTGGGTGGTGAGGGGTCACAATGGGTTACCAGTATAGGTGCCAGCAGCACAGGGTCTTAGACAGGTGTAGGGAAAGGGTCAGGGACAGAGGCAGGTACAGGTACCAGCACAGGCATAGGTAACCGTAGAGAAGGAGCCATAGGTAGAGCCATAAGCAGAGGGGGCCGAGGAGGAGGAGGATGAGCTGGTTGAGCTGAGGGAGATCTGCCAGGGATAGGCAGATGAGATCCAGGACCTGGAGAGGGAGAGGGATAGACTCAAGAGGTGGCTCAGAGATATTGAGTGGGAGCAAGATCAGGCTATACAATGCTACATTGAGGCTGAGACAGCACTGAGGGCTAGGAGGCAGGTGGCAGAGGACACAGGGGCTAGATATGCCTATGTTCTGCAAGCAAGGGAGGAGAACGCTTACTAGAAGGATCTCTATTATGGTGCAGTGCCAGCTGATCAGCAGGCCAGGAGCTTTCGGAGACCATCACGTATAGTGATGGCCACTGGAGGGAGCCAAAGGAGACAAGCGTCTAGCGGTGGGGTTATGGGTCCTCCACCACCACCAGATAGAGGGGGCAGGAGAGATGATCCTGAGGTGGGTCCTTCTAGGGCTCAGACTCTATCAAGGCTAGGTGGCTCCAAGGGAGGGAGTTCATCATAGCCATAGAGGGCTCCCTATGTATTAGTATTGTACCATTTTTGTATGATGATGTAGACACCTTCGGGTGATTGTAGCCATATGATTTTGACATCATTGTATCATGACACTTTATATATATATATATGAGATGATTCACCTTTGCGGCAGCTATATGCATGTGTACCTATGTGATGAGATGTTTAATGATGTATGTTTTATGTGATGGTTAGGATATGGATGCAAATATGTAGATGATGAAATGCAATATTTTTGTTCTTTTATGTTTTTAATATGTTATGCCAATGCAATTGTGAATGTATGGAATGCAGATGAATATGATAGTGCAAATAACTATTTACATGATAAAAATATAAAATGTGCTAATATGTGTTGTGTTCAGGATGTGATGCAATTGTGATATCTATATGTATGTATGAAATGCTTATATGTGGTAATGTAGGTGCGACTACATGAAATGCAGATATTTTTTTGGCGTGTCATTATATTCAGTCATGTGATAGCAGGCTACGTGGACTTGAGAAGGACGATGGAAGTCAATCAAGAAAAGGGGGGATGGAAGATAGAAGATCTGAAAGTGAAAGAGCTTCTTGTGCGTTATCATCATTGAGCTTTATTATGGCAAGTAGGTTATGACAATCGAGGCATATGTTCGACCCAAAAAGTCATTGTACCCGTTTGCATGGAGATAAGACAGTCACAAACAAGGAATGCCCCAGTTCATACTAGACTCACAGTGTCCTCATATCCTTGGACAAGTCATAGCATTACTAAGAGACAATCCACAGACAACAAAGAAAAATAGGTGACGATACCCCATCCTCGCCTTTCTAGTCAAAGACATCCTGGAGATAGAATCTCTAGTCAAAGACATCTCGGAAAAGCTAAAAGACATGTCACCAAAAGATAAAATCAAAAGAAAACCAGGACTCAACACCAACATCCACTGTAGTCCTCAAGTTTAGTGTCTCTTGTCACTTGTATAAGTCTTATTTGATCATGGTCACAATGTTTACTTTCACAAAAAGGATCGATAGCACTGAACCATATGTTGTCTGAGTCTGTTGAAAGATTTGATCTGTTGAAGCCTATTGTTGTTGTTGTGTCTCATCTGAAACTGGCTAAATCCATGAAACTAATACTTTATTGCAGAGAAGATGAAACTTGATTGTGGATCTGTGATGCAAATGCTGCTTTATTGTGGATTGTGCACGAATAGACCAAAGGAAATTGGAAGAAACTGTACTCATCATAACATGTGATGCTCTTAGTTCCAGACCCATCACTAGATGTAGGATTTACCTTAACCACAGATAGGAGCTGATTTATTATGGATGGAAAGAGGTGAAAAGGGAGGTTTATTATGAATGGATAACCAATCTTGGGTAGATTAATAACAACCCATGATGGGAATGGGTAAGTTTATTATGAATGGATAGGATGTGAGTGTGCAAAGTGAAAGGATGAAATGGAATCCTAAAGGAGGGAGGAGCAATGTCTCTACACATGGCACTGGTGACCTAGTTTTCACCATGGTACTTGCCCAGGGCACCACCGAAGTGGTTTTCACCGTTGGACAAAATTATTTCTCTTTACTTTTTTTTTTTTTCAATGTTTTTTTTTTTTTTTTTTGTGTCACAAGGCACCTGTTTGCCAGGTTTTCACCAAGTAACAATTTTTTTGTTTTATGATTTTTTTTTGTATTTTTGAATTAGTATATTCTGAAGAGCTATGTGTAAAACCTGTGAAGGTGCATGTTGTTGATAGGATCCTCTAAAGGTTCACCCTCTATGGTTGAGAGTTGATATGCACCAGATCCATATGCTGCTGTAATGATGTAAGGACCAATCCAGTTTGGTTCAAACTTGCCCTTCTTCTCTCTGTCTTGCTGATTTTTGGGGTTTTCTCTAAGAACCAAATCACCTACCTTAAATGTGCGAGGCTTGACTTTGTGATTGCAGCTATGACTCATTTGTTTTTGATAAGCCTTGAGATGATTAAAAGCAGTTTGTCTTTGTTCATCCAATAGTTCAAGTTTTTGTAAGCGAGAGACCCTATAGTCTTCATCACTGATGATGTTTTGCAAGGAGACTTGTAAAGAGGGTAGCTCGACCTCAATAGGCAAGATGGCTTCAGAACCATAGACAAGTGAATAGGGTGTAGCTCCTATAGGTGTGCAAACACTTGTGCGGTAGGCCCAAAGTGCAGGATTAAGTTGGATATGCCAATTACGGCCAGCGTCATCGACTATCTTTTTTAAGATTTTAAGGATTGTTTTATTAGACGCCTCAGCTTGACCATTACCTTGAGGGTAATAAGGTGTGGAGAAACGATGGGAAATATGGAAGTGATCACAGAGTTCACGAACATCTTGATTTTTGAAGGGACGCCCGTTATTGGTGATAATGGAAACAGGAATACCGTATCGACAAATGATATAGTTGAGAATGAACGTAGCAATCTGTTTTCTAGTGACTTGCATGAGAGGCACGGCTTCAATCCATTTTGTGAAATACTATGTGGCAGTGATAATGAATTTATGACCATTGGAGGATGGAGGGTGAATCTTGCCTATGAGATCGAGTCCCCAATGACAAAAGGGCCAAGGAGTCGCAATTGGTTGAAGTTCTTGTGCTGGCACATGGATGAGGTCTCCATGAAGTTGACACTACTGACATTTCTTGACAAACTGATATGAGTCTTTTTCCATATTGGGCTAGTAATATCCAGTCTTGGTGAGTTTCTTGGCTAAGGCAGGACCACTGGAATGTGGACCACATATCCCTTCATGTACTTCACGTAACGCAATCTGAGCTTCATCGCTTTCCAAACATCTAAGAAGAGTGCCATCTAGACCTTGACGGTATAGGATATTGACTAAAATTATGTACCGAGAAGATTGGCGAATGAAAGTGCGATGTGGGTTATTGGATAGATCAGGAGGTAGGGTATTGTCACGAAGGTATGTGAAAATGGAACCATATAACTGGGACTCAGGACCAACGACACATATTATCTCAGTAGTAGTGATTTCATATGAAGGAACCAAAAGGTTATCCACCAAGAACTCATAGCGGGTCTCATTCGGAGGTAGATCAATTAGTGAAGCAATTGTAGCCATGGCATCTGCGGCTCGATTTTGCTCTCTTGGTATCTGCTCAAAGTCTATCTTTGTGAAATGTTGTTTCAGGTCATCTACCATTCTTTTGTAAGGCATTAATTTCTCATCCTTTGTTTGGTAGTTATCTATTGTTTGATGAATTACAAGTTGAGAGCCCCCATAAACATGAAGTTCCTGGATCTTCCACTGAACAACAATCCGTAATCCTATTGTTAATGCCTCATATTCCGCTATGTTATTAGTGCAAGGAAATGATAAGCAGTATGATTTTGTTATAGAATCCCCTTGAGGAGTTATAAAGAGGATGCCAGCTCCTACCCCATGCTGTGTGTATGAGCTGTCAAAGTATAATTGCCATGGTTTTGCATGTGACATTGTTAAAATGGATTCATTTGGAAATTCTGAAATTAGAGGAACATCATCTATCATGGGAGCATCCGCTAACTGATCTGTGATAGCTTGTCCTTTTATTGTTTTTCTGTCCACATACTCGATGTTGAATTCACTCAGGAGCATCACCCATTTGGCTAGTCGCCCAGTAAGTGTTGCTTTATTGAGAAGGTATTTCAACGGATCGATCCTTGCAACCAACTTAGTCTTATGAGTTAGCATGTAATGTCATAATTTCTACAAAGCAAAGACCACGGCGAGACATGCGTGCTCAATTGGTGTGTAGTTTAGCTCATATCCCACCAATGTGCGATTGATGCAATAGACTACCTTTTCTTTGCCCTCAACAACTTGTTGTGCTAGGAGTGCCCCCAGTGCTGTTGAAGTAGCTGATATGTATAGTAATAAAGGCTGATCTAGAATTGGTGGCATCAAAACTGGCGGATTCAAAAGATAATTTTTGAGTTCTTGGAAAGCTTGTTGACAATTGTCATCCCATTTGAATTTGATGTTTTTATGTAGCAAGTGCTGAAAAGGATTGCACTTATCTGCAAATTGTGCTATGAATCTTCGTATGGATTGAAGTCTCCCTTGCAAAGATCAAAGTTGACTGATGTTTCATGGTGGTTGCATCTCTAGGATGGCCTTGACTTTTGCTAGATCTACTTTGATTCCTCTCTTTGAGACAATGAATCCCAGGAGCTTCCCGGAGGTTACTCTAAAGACACATTTCTTGGGGTTTAATCTTACTTTATATTTTTCCAACCGATCAAAGATGACTGAAAGTATGTCCAAATGTGTATCTCTGTCTATTGATTTGCCCAAGAGGTCATCAACATAATCTTCCACGATAATGTGAATGAGGTCATGAAAGATAGTAGTCATGGCTCTTTGATATGTAGTGCCTGCATTTTTTAGCCCAAAGGGCATGACATTCCAACAGAAGGTTCCCCAAGGACAAGTGAATGTTGCTTTTTGCTATTCTTCGGATGCAATTTTTATTTGATTGTAACCAGAGAATCCATCCATCAAGGATAACATCGCATGACCTGCTGTGAGATCGACAATCAGGTCAATATTTGGTAACGGAAAACCATCCTTCGGACAAGCTTTGTTGATGTCTCTGAAATCTGTACATATTCTAATGCTACGGTCTAGTTTACTGACAGGCACTAAGTTGGAGATCCATTCAAGATAATCAATTGGGCGTATGAATCCGACATCCAATAATTTCTCAAGTTCTGCTTTGACTAATAATGCCACTTGTGGATGCATCTTTCTTAATTTCTGTTTCATTGGTTTTGCCCCCGATTTAACTGTCAAATGGTGCATTACCAAATCTGGATCCAATCCAGGCATATCAACGTATGACCATGCAAAGTTGATTTGTCGTTCCATAAAGAAACTTATCAATTTTGACCTTTCTGACTCTTGCAAATATTGAGCCAAGAATATGTTGTGTGGAACTTCTTCTGTACCAATGTTTGTTTTGATAGTCCCTCTACCAACATGGATAACTTTTCCTCATATGATGCTGGGAGAATGTCGAGCCTTCCATCTTCAGGTGCCTCAGAGAGGTTTTTGCCCTTAGATACGTCCTTTTTTTTTACTTTTTTGGGGTCAGACAACGCCACAGTGTGGTTTTCACCATAAGACCCTTGTGTCATGCCCAAACTTTAGGGCACAAAAACGGAACAACAAAATTTTTTTTTGGCATCAAGAATTCGCAACCTATCCTACAATATAATGACTTTATTTGAGTTTTGTCTTATCTAGGATGTAAATAAATTCACTTACTAAGGTTAAGTTAATTAACCAACTCGATCGAGCGACTTAATGGGTGGAGACTAATTAGTGCCACGGATTAGTTAGCTAGCTCAATTTCCTTAACTAAGTTGTTGCTAATTAAAACAAGGGTTAATCGGATAATTTGACGTGTTAAATCATTCTCAATCATATAATGGTAATGTTATTAATTAATTGATGCACATGCAAATTTATTATTTACATCCCACCGTTATGGTTTAAATTTTTTTATAACACCATTTGCCCACTAAAGCCGATATTAGGCTAGAGCCAATTCTAATTTTTCTAACCCCTTAATTATGATGATTTAATTAAATTCGGCCCAAACTGGTCACCAAGGGCTTATGGTCCATAAAATTAGTTCTACAATTTCTCCTTTTAAATTTTCCTAACGTCCAAAAAATATTGGGGAAAATCTATTGATTAATTAAATAATTTAATCAATTTAATGTATGGTGTATCCAACTATAATAATCCTTTATTGTTAATCCCCTTGAATTAACCATATTAAAATTTAAATTTTCTAAAGAATAAAAATATATAAAAATTCAATTATAAAAATAACCCTATTTATTAATTAAAACTAAACTTCTAAAACACCCAAATTAAATTTCCCAACTCTAATTTAAAATTCTTTTAATTAAAGAATTCCTTTATTCCTAAAATGCTAACCCTAACCTGAAATTGGGTTAGGGTTGCATTTCTATATATTTCCACTTTGTTTCTTTTTTCTTTTTTTTTTTTATCATTTTATGCTCTAACCCGAAATGGGTTAGGGTTTATTAAACCATTTCTTTTATATATATTTTTTGTTAGGACTGTGATTGCAGGTACGGGGGAAGGACGGCAAATAGGGTTTTCAACGAGGCGGAGGGTTTCCGGGCGCCGCTGTGCTTACACAAAGTGGCGGCAACGCCGCCCACTGTGTGTACACACAGTGGCGGACGGCATAGCCGCCGCCCACTGTGTATACACACAGTGGTGGGCACCGCTCACTGTGCATAGCACAGTGGGGGCCGTGACCGCTCCACTGTGTTACACACAATGCGGCACCCTTCGGCGCTGCCCACTGTGTGTAGCACAGTGGCTCGGCCGTGGCCATCCACTGTGTTACACACAATGGCCCGCGTTTTCCCGTCTCTTTTTTTTTTTTTTTTAAAAACATTTTAATATGTTTCGTGGTTTATATGATGCGTTTTTTTTTAAAATCGAATATGTATTTATATATATATATAAATATATATGGAGCACAATGATATCTTATATGAATATGTAAATATATATATATATATATTTGTATATATATATTTATATATACATATAACATTGCTATGATCAGACATACATATATGTCTATATTTTTTTTTTTTTACAAGAATCCACAGAGTATGTTTTCAGATGCAGAAGTATATATATATATATATAGAAGTTTATTCTACGATACATATCTTTTTTTTTCTTTAACACAGCAGCATGCAATACTTTTATATATTCTGTAACAGGGATACACTGGGGCAAAATATGTCTCCCTTTTTTTTTTGTTGCAGGAATAAACACATAAATGAATCTATATATATATAAGTGTATATATATATATAAGTGTATATATATACCTATATATTTACAGATATATTCAATGAATGATAAGACAGTAGGGCTGAATACCCTTATATTTTTTGAGATTTTAACATCTAAAAATTCTGATTTTTGTCTTTTAACAGCATTATGAATAACTTATTTTTCTTCTTTTTCTTTTTTTATAGTCATACGTCATACTTTCTACAGCAATGTAAATATACTAGTTCTTTTTCAATTATGTCTAAACAGAGCAAAAGTCACAATTTAATAGTAAATAAAGATTTGCAAGAAACTACTCAACATAATCCATGCTCTTTCCCCTTTTTTTTTTTTTCCTTAACTTACATTTACAGAAATAAACATGACAACAAAATCCTTTTCTTTTTGAGACAGAATTTGATACAATTTACAGCAATCTAATAAATGCTCAGAATTTAAATAAAAGGTATTTTGCATACAGAATATTTGAATACTAGGGTACACATTTACAATGGGTGATAGTAACCCCAACTAGTCACTCATTCTTAGTGATGAGGACTTGAATAAAAGAATACATTTCTTAAACAGAAATAAAAGAATCAACTTAAGCCCTATTTTTACATATACATTTTCCTTTTCTTTTTGCTACAGATCATAAAATTACATTTCCTTTCTTTGCTTTTCTGCATTTAAATAAAAATCTGAGTCTGAAACAACTGCAACCAAACAAACTGCAACTCTTAGTCTTTTTCCCAAGCCACCTACATGTAAGATTTAGGACTGTGACCATGGGATGCTCACCTCCCAGCCTAGGCTTACCAGAAGCCACCCCCGAGCTAGGAGAATCAAGTTCTAGGCAGGTTACAAACAAGCATACAACACAAAATAGGGCAAATACTCAAACATACACCTTCCCATCCCAAGCTACAATTTCACCACATTTGTGATGATCAATCTATGGGTGGAAGTGGACCAAGTACCATTGGGGAGACTGCAGCCAAAATACAACCCAAGCCACCTCATGGAAACACAAAATACACAACAGATTCATCCCACACACCTTATGCCCCCCAAAGGCTCAAAGCCATATTCTCTCCCCTTATGACCCCCAAATGCATACACAAGGCTATGCAGCAAAGGTTACAAAGGACACCCTTGAGATCACTCTCCTTAAGGAGAGCCTCTCACCCAAGGCTGTCATGCTTCTTCCACCCCAAGATCATCCTACTCTCCCAAGAGTAGGAGATCTTGGACACTCCCAAAAAAAAAACAAGGACACAAACAAAAAACATAGAAATGAAACTTCACATTCTTTTCTTCAACAACAATTTACATAACACTTTCTTTACAACCATTTCTTTCCTTCAACAAAATAGCATAAACTAACATAAACAACATAAACAACCAACCTTAATCTACCAATAGGTATGTTAGACTTAGTTGGAGATGAGCTGCCCAATCCACACAACTTTCTGCAAATTCTTGGCCCCCAAATTCCTCTATCCTAAAATTGGTTTTTTTTCCTCCAAAGTTTTTCCCCAAAAATCTCCAAGGATGGAGAGTGGGTGATTACCTCACTAAGCTTCCATTCTTAGCCTAAGAAGGCCTCTCTCACTCCTTCCAAACTCTTGGATAGAGTGAGGGATCCCCCATTGGATTGGTCTTCCCTAGGTCTTACATCCTCCCTAACCTAGGTACCTAGAGAAGGGAAATGGAAATGGGGAAGAGGGATTACTATCTCCAAGAAGGTTATCCTACCAAGGATGACACTCCTATAGATGGAATTCGTCCATCTTGGGAAAACCACTTTTTTGGGTGGTTAAACAAGTCCTAAGGGAAAGACACATGGCCAATTTTGGCCTTCACCCATAGGTACCCCATGCGGCCTAATAGAAAAGCTCTAAAATTGACTCTAGGAGTTGATTTGACCTTCAGAAAGTCCACCTGAAGTTAACCTACGGGTCAACTCTGAGTTGACCTTCTTTGTGGCTCTCTAACCTAGATTTCTTGGTTCCTTCAAGGATAATTAGGAGATATAACAATTAACAAAAAATAAAACTCTCAAAAAAGGTGACATGACAAATTGCCAACACAACATACTACATAGGTGTCAAGTGACACTACAAAATAATTCCACATCACAATACGCACATGGCAATTGTCCCCTGCACAATTTAAACAATCCAATAAATACAAATTACACTCATGCAACATTTTACATTTATGAATAAAATACAGTACATACGGGGTGTTGTCTCTCCAAATAGACAACCCCTGGTTTTACTAACGCACATTGGCCTAGGCTTGATTCTCCATAATATTTCCATGGTCACATGGATAATTTCCTGCACATCTCAATTTAAACATTAGTACTTCCCAAATAGCCTCATATAATATATAACACATAATCAGAATACAATACATTCATTCTGCAAAGACTTGTCATTATAAAATACGATTTGTCACAATCAAAGCAATTCATCATAATCCTCAAAATTTGATCCATCTACAAGATATGCAAACATTTTTCTAACATTATAACAAATTCTGAAATTCAGATAATAACCTGCATCATCACAATATTACCCTAATCTAGAATCATATAATATTCTATAATCCACAAGGCATATAAATAAAGCATCCATATATATCAACGTTACCAAAATCATGGGACCATGTAAAGTTCTCTATCCATAGTGTCTCAAAACTAGCATCTAAAATAGTTCCAAAATGAAAATAGCTGAAGAGATAGGATGGATCGGGGTAGGGCCTCACACCCTCCCCCTCTAGGCATGAACGTCCTCCTGGAGGTCATCAAAAAGATGAGGGTACTGTGATCTCATACGTGCTGCATCCTCCCATGAAGCTGTGACCTCATCATATCAATGTCATTGGACCCTAACCTGGTCCAGCTCTCGACCTCGAAGGGCCAACGTCCGGCGAGCCAAAATGTGAATGGGCTCCAAGGCTAGCTACCCGTCTGACTCCACCTGCAAGGCATCCCAATCTAAAATATGAGACTCATCATAGATATATTTTCTCAAAATTGACACATGAAATACATCGTGGATGCGTGACAGGCTAGGTGGCAAAGCTAGGTGATAAGCAACTAGTCCTATTCTCTCAAGGATCTCAAAAGGTCCAACAAAGCAAGGTGCGAGCTTAGAACCCTTTCCATAGCGGATCGGACTCTTATGCGGTCGCACTCTCAGGAAAACTCTGTCCCCAACCATGTAACTCCGATCTATCCTCTTTGCATCTGCATATTTATTCTGCCTATCCTGTGCCTCTCTAAGGCGCTGTCTAATCAGGATTACCTGCTGCTCCATATCATGGACCATCTCAGGGCCTATGGCCACTCTATCCTCGATACGGTCCCAACTCAACGGTGTCCTGCATGGTCTGCCATACAAAGACTAAAAAGGTGGCATCCCCAACGAAGTGTGATGCCCATTATTATAGGCAAATTCTACTAAATGCAGGTACTCCTCCCATCGGGTCTGATGATCCATGACGTACATGCGGAGCATATCCTCTAACACCTGGTTAACCCGCTCTATCTGTCCATCTGTCTCTGGATGATAGGCTGTGCTGAAGTTGAGCTTGGTGCCCAACGCTGCCTGTAATGCCTTCCAAAAGGAAGAAGTAAAGAGAGAATCTCTATCAGAAATAATCTTGCGTGGGACACCATGAAGCCTAACAATGTCTTGCAAGAACACCTGTGCCACTGCTGGAGCTGTGAAGGTAGTCCGGACTGGTGAGAAGTGGGCTACTTTGGTCAATTTGTCAACTGTCACCAAGATAGCATCATGGCGAAGAGATGACATAGGAAGACCAATGATGAAGTCCATGGATATAGTATCCCACTTCCACTCTGGTATAGGATGGGACTGGAGTAACCCACCTGGATGGCGGTGCTCCGCCTTGACTCTTTGACACTCAAGGCATCGGGCTACTAACTCGGCGATAAGCTACCGCATTCCTGGCTAATGATATAACTGCCTCAAGTCAGCATGCATCTTCTTAACTCTGGGATGCACTGCATAAGGAGCTCTATGAGCCTCCATGATAATGAAATCTCGCAAACCCCCAGGAGAGGGTACATAAATGCGCCCTCTATGGCATAATAAACCATCGGACTCCAAGGAGTAGTCCACAAACTTCCCTTCCAAGGCCTCCTGAGTTCGGATCCTCTGACAAACCTATAGATACCAATCATCCTCTGGCAATCGCTGCAAAATACGATCTCTCAAATCTGTGCTCATGGATATGGTGAAAACCTCATGTTGTCTTCTACTTAGGGCATCTGTGACCACATTCTCCTTTCCTTTGATGTAATGAACATCAAAATCATACTCACAAAGGAACTCCATCCATCTCCTCTGACGTGCATTAAGGTTAGGCTGGGTGAAGATGTACTGCAAACTCTGATGGTCCGAATGAAGCTCGAAGTGATGACCTAAAAGGAAGTGTCTCCACCTCACGAGTGCATGTACAACTGCTGCAAGCTCTAGGTCGTGCGTAGGGTAGTTAAGCTCGTGAGTCTTAAGCTTCCTAGACTCGTATGCTATAACCCTACCCTCCTGCATAAGAACTGCTCCCAATCCATCTAAGGAAGCATCTGTGCATACCATGAAGTCGGCCGTGGGGTCTGGCACTATAAGAATAGGTGCACTAGTAAGTGCCCTTTTTAGATCCTGAAAAGCCCTCTCACACTTCTCTGACCACTCAAATTTCTTCCCTTTTCGCTGGAGGGATGTGATGGGGTGTGCAACTCTGGAAAATCCCTCAACAAAGCGTCTATAGTACCCTACCAAACCCATGAAGCTCCTGACCTCTGTCACACTGGTAGGCGCCGGCCAATCCATGATGGCTCTAATCTTTGATGGGTCAACTGAGATCCCATCACCGGATATAACATGCCCTAGGTACTTGACCTCTGATCTAAAGAAAGCACACTTCGACAAACTGCCGAACAACTGGTTGTCCCTCAAACACTGCAAAACCTGCCTCAAATGCTCCTCATGCTCCTGCTCATTTCGGGAATAGATCAATATGTTGTCAAGGAACGCTATCACAAATCGGTCGAGGAAGGTGCGGAATACCCCATTCATGAGACTCATGAATACAGCTGGAGCATTCGTAAGACCGAATGGGACCACAGTGAATTCATAGTGGCCATATCTGGTGCGAAACGTGGTCTTGTGGATATCACTTTCCACAATCCTCAACTAATGATATCATAACTTCAGGTCTATTTTGGAAAATACTTTAGCACCCTGAAGCTGATCAAACAAGTCATCGATCCTCGGCAAGGGATAGCTGTTCTTGATGGTTACTTTATTCAGTTGCCTGTAATCCATGCATAACCGAAGGGATCCATCTTTCTTCTTCATGAAGATGACTGGTGCGCCCCAAGGGGAGACGCTAGGACGGATGTGACCCTTCTCTAAGAGTTCCTCTAGCTGCATCTTGAGCTCATTAAGCTCATGAGTGGTCATCCTATAAGGTGCTCTCGAAACTGGCTCGGCTCCTGGTACCAAATCTATGTGGAAGTCAATCTCTCTGCTGGGCGGCATACCGGGTAGCTCATCAGGAAACACATCTGCAAATGCCTGAAGGATGGGATGATCGTCTATGGAAGGCTCCTTCTCATTTTCTTCCTCTCTGTCACTGATCATGATAGCAAACAACTGGCATCCCTTCCGCATGCTCCGCTTAAGCTGCATAGCGGATATCATACGAAGAGACACAGGTCTCTGAATCCCAGTGATTACTATGGGAGCACCATGATCATCCTCACACTCGACCTTTTTCAAGCGACAATCCATCTTGGCTCTGTGGGTGTAAAGCCAATCCATGCCAAGTACGACGCCATAAGATCCGGGTGGCGTAACTCTAAGGTCTACTAAGGTGGTGGTATTACCAATCTGGAGCGGACATCCCCTAACTTCTGAATCCACTGACACTCTAGCCCCTGAAGCTGACTCCACTTCCCAGTTGACACTTCGCCTTACTGCCACTAGCCCGCAACGCTCCACAACCAATGGAGATATAAAGGAGTCAGTCGCTTCTGAGTCAAATAATACAGAAATACTACTACCTCTGACCTTACCTGCAGCCTCGATGACTGTGGCCTGGTGCTCTGCCTAGCGGTTGTCAACCGCTGCGAAGACTCTATGGGACTTGCCCATGTCCCCAACTGTAGGCTCTGATGTTGCCATCCTCTGATTCCTTGTCATCTGTCCCTGTGGACACTCTCTCGCCATGTGCCCCATGGCTCCACACGTGAAGCAAGCACCACGTGCCTGAAACTGTGCGCCCTGAGGCCTAGAAAAAGGATGCCCACCTGTCTGGCTAGAACCACTGTACCCATCCCTGGAGGACTACTAAGCCCGTGCCGGGGGTGTGTATGTACCCTGTGCTCTGTGGTCACACCTGGGACCCCGTGATTGCCACTGCTTGGGCCTGGAGCCCTGCTGTCTCTAAGGTGGCCTCTGTCTTTGACTCTGCTGTGACTGCTGTGGAGGAGAGGGTTTATAGGACCCTGAAACATTTCTGTGGTTGCCCTTCCAATGGGGTTTCTGAAACCCAAAAGGCTGGGGAGCTGGGTTTCAGTTCTGGAACCGATCCCTCGTGTCCTGTGGCCTGATCTGAATCTCCTCGGCTATAAGGGCCTTCTCCATGGCAATCCGAAGGCTCCCTGGAGCGGCCATCCTCACTGGTCCTACTATCCCAGCATTGAGTCCCCTAACAAATCGGTTGACGAGCAACTTCTCGTCCTTCAGGTAATCTACATAAGGTAGGAGCTCAATAAACTTACTCTCATACTGGGTCACTGAGAGACCCTTCTGCTGGAGGTCGTGGAACTCATCGATCCTACGCTGCCTGAAGTGCTCTAACAAGTACCTCTCTCTGAACCTCTCTGTGAAGATTTCCCATGTGATGGTATCTGCAGTGAGTCCACACTTGAACTCCTCTTGCTTCCACCATGTGGAGGCTGTCGATCTCAAAAGGTGGACTGCAACTCGTTCCTTCAGATTGCTTTCATAAGATCGCAATGCGAAGCACCGATCTAGGCTCAAAAGCCATGCCTCAGCCTCTACTCTGTCAGTAGTCCCTCCAAAGGATGGTGGCTGGAGGCGTAAAACCTCTCTAATTAGGTCTCCTGGTTCCTGACGTGCTCTCTCAAAGTACACAGGTGCTGCTACTGGAGGGGGTTCGGGCAGGTGAACGAACTCTGGCTCATGCTCTGCCTCGCCCTCTATGGAATTAGGAGGTGGACTCCTACTCCGTTCCCTCTCTACTGACCTATGACTCCCTAAGTTCTGATTGTTTGCATGACGGTCCACTGCTGGAAGCCTGTCCTGCACTATCCCAATCAAGTTCTGAAGAGCTAGCAAGATGTCTTGGTTAGGGTCAACCGGTGGTTCAGGAGGTGCTTCCGGGTTTCCTTCTGGAACTGGTTCCCCCTTAGCAGCATCCTCGCGTGCCATACATGTATGCCTAGGACCCCTTTCGCGCTTGCAAGCTTGTAGCGTAGTCGGAGGCATCCTAATGAGAAACAAAGATAAAATAAATAACAATTAATTAAATAATTTAATTTTCATATATTTACATTTTTATTTTCTTTTTAAGAAAATATTTGATTAATTTAGATAATTAAAGCGAAACGTAATGGAGAAAGGTTCCTACTGTCGGAAACCTTGCTCTGATACCAGAATGTCATGCCCAAATTTTAGGGCACAAAAACGAAACAACAAAATTTTTTTTTGACATCAAGAATTCGTAACCTATCCTACAATATAATGACTTTATTTGAGTTTTGTCTTATCTAGGATGTAAATAAATTCACTTACTAAGGTTAAGTTAATTAACCAACTCGATCGAGTGACTTAATGGGTGGAGACTAATTAGTGCCACGGATTAGTTAGCTAGCTCAATTTCCTTAACTAAGTTGTTGCTAATTAAAACAAGGGTTAATCGGATAATTTGACGTGTTAAATCATTCTCAATCATATAATGGTAATGTTATTAATTAATTGATGCACATGCAAATTTATTATTTACATCCCACCGTTATGGTTTAAATTTTTTTATAACACCATTTGCCCACTAAAGCCGATATTAGGCTAGAGCCAATTCTAATTTTTCTAACCCCTTAATTATGATGATTTAATTAAATTCGGCCCAAACTGGTCACCAAGGGCTTATGGTCCATAAAATTAGTTCTACAATTTCTCCTTTTAAATTTTCCTAACGTCCAAAAAATATTGGGGAAAATCTATTGATTAATTAAATAATTTAATCAATTTAATGTATGGTGTATCCAACTATAATAATCCTTTATTGTTAATCCCCTTGAATTAACCATATTAAAATTTAAATTTTCTAAAGAATAAAAATATATAAAAATTCAATTATAAAAATAACCCTATTTATTAATTAAAACTAAACTTCTAAAACACCCAAATTAAATTTCCCAACTCTAATTTAAAATTCTTTTAATTAAAGAATTCCTTTATTCCTAAAATGCTAACCCTAACCCGAAATTGGGTTAGGGTTGCATTTCTATATATTTCCACTTTGTTTCTTTTTTTTTTTTTTTTTTTATCATTTTATGCCCTATCCCGAAATGGGTTAGGGTTTATTAAACCATTTCTTTTATATTTTTTTTTGTTAGGACTGTGATTGCAGATACGGGGGAAGGACGGCGAATAGGGTTTTCAACGAGGCGGAGGGTTTCCGGGCGCCGCTGTGCTTACACAAAGTGGTGGCAGCGCCGCCCACTGTGTGTACACACAGTGGCGGATGGCATAGCCGCCGCCCACTGTGTGTACACACAGTGGCGGACGGCATAGCCGCCGCCCACTGTGTATACACACAGTGGCGGGCGCAGCTCACTGTGCATAGCACAGTGGGGGCCGTGACCGCTCCACTGTGTTACACACAGTGCGGCACCATTCGGCACTGCCCACTGTGTGTAGCACAGTGGCTCGGCCATGGCCGTCCACTGTGTTACACACAGTGGCCCGCGTTTTCCCATCTCTTTGTTTTTAAAAAAACAAAACATTTTAATATGTTTCGTGGTTTATATGATGCATTTTTTTTTTAAATCGAATATGTATTTATATATATATATATATATATATATATATATATATATATATGGAGCACAATATCTTATATGAATATGTAAATATTTATATATATTTGTATATATATATTTATATATACATATAACATTGCTATGATCAGACATACATATATGTCTATATTTCTTTTTTTTTAACAAGCATCCACAGAGTATGTTTTCAGATGCAGAAGTATATATATATATATATATATATATATATATATATATAGAAGTTTATTCTGCGATACATATCTTTTTTTTTCTTTAACACAGCAGCATGCAATACTTTTATATATTCTGTAACAGGGATACACTGGGGCAAAATATGTCTCCCTTTTTTTTTTGTTGCAGGAATAAACACATAAAGGAATCTATATATATATATCTATCTATATATAAGTGTATATATATTTTCAATATATATATATACCTATATATTTACAGACATATTCAATGAATGATAAGACAGTAGGGCTGAATACCCTTATATTGTTTGAGATTTTAACATCTAAACATTCTGATTTTTGTCTTTTAATAGCATTATGAATAACTTATTTTTCTTCTTTTTCTTTTTTTATAGTCATACGTCATACTTTCTACAGCAATGTAAATATACTAGTTCTTTTTCAACTATGTCTAAACAGAGCAAAAGTCACAATTTAATAGTAAATAAAGATTTGTAAGAAACTACTCAACATAATTCATGCTCTTTCCCCTTTTTTTTTTTTTCCTTAACTTACATTTACAGAAATAAACATGACAACAGAATCCTTTTCTTTTTGAGACAGAGTTTGATACAACTTACAACAATCTAATAAATGCTCAGAATTTAAATAAAAGGTATTTTGCATACAGAATATTTGAATACTAGGGTACACATTTATAATGGGTGATAGTAACCCCAACTAGGCACTCATTCTTAGTGATGAGGACTTGAATAAAAGAATACATTTCTTAAACAGAAATAAAAGAATCAACTTAAGCCCTATTTTTACATATACATTTTCCTTTTCTTTTTGCTACAGATCATAAAATTACATTTCCTTTCTTTGCTTTTCTGCATTTAAATAAAAATCTAAGTCTGAAACAACTGCAACCAAACAAACTGCAACTCTTAGTCTTTTTCCCAAGCCACCTACATGTAAGATTTAGGACTGTGACCATGGGATGCTCACCTCCCAGCCTAGGCTTACCAGAAGCCACCCTCGAGCTAGGAGAATCAAGTTCTAGGCAGGTTACAAACAAGCATACAACACAAAATAGGGCAAATACTCAAACATACACCTTCCCATCCCAAGCTACACTTTCACCACATTTGTGATGATCAATCTACGGGTGGAAGTGGACCAAGTACCATTGGGGAGACTGCAGCCAAACTACAACCCAAGCCACCTCATGGCAACACAAAATACACAACAGATTCATCCCACACACCTTATGCCCCCCAAAGGCTCAAAGCCATATTCTCTCCCCTTATGACCCCCAAATGCATACACAAGGCTATGCAGCAAGGGTTACAAAGGACACCCTTGAGATCACTCTCCTTAAGGAGAGCCTCTCACCCAAGGCTGTCATGCTTCTTCCACCCCAAGATCATCCTACTCTCCCAAGAGTAGGAGATCTTGGACACTCCCAAAAAAAAAACAAGGACACAAACAAAAAACATAGAAATGAAACTTCACATTCTTTTCTTCAACAACAATTTACATAACACTTTCTTTACAACCATTTCTTTCCTTCAACAAAACAGCAAAAACTAACATAAACAACATAAACAAAGAAAATACAACCAACCTTAATCTGCAAATAGGTATGTTAGACTTAGTTGGAGATGAGCTGCCCAATCCACACAACTTTCTGCAAATTCGTGGCCCCCAAATTCCTCTATCCTAAAACTGGTTTTTTTTCCTCCAAAGTTTTTCCCCAAAAATCTCCAAGGATGGAGAGTGGGTGATTACCTCACTAAGCTTCCATTCTTAGCCTAAGAAGGCCTCTCTCACTCCTTCCAACCTCTTGGATAGAGTGAGGGATCCCCCATTGGATTGGTCTTCCCTAGGTCTTACATCCTCCCTAACCTAGGTACCTAGAGAAGGGAAATGGAAATGGGGAAGAGGGATTACTATCTCCAAGAAGGTTATCCTACCAAGGATGGCACTCCTATAGATGGAATTCGTCCATCTTGGGAAAACCACTTTTTTGGGTGGTTAAACAAGTCCTAAGGGAAAGACACATGGCCAATTTTGGCCTTCACCCATAGGTACCCCACGAGGCCTAATAGAAAAGCTCTAAAATTGACTCTAGGAGTTGATTTGACCTTCAGAAAGTCCACCTGAAGTTAACCTACGGGTCAACTCTGAGTTGACCTTCCTTGTGGCTCTCTAACCTAGATTTCTTGGTTCCTTCAAGGATAATTAGGAGATATAACAATTAACAAAAAATAAAACTCTCAAAAAAGGTGACATGACAAATTGCCAACACAACATACTACATAGGTGTCAAGTGACACTACAAAATAATTCCACATCACAATACGCACATGGCAATTGTCCCCTGCACAATTTAAACAATCCAATAAATACAAATTACACTCATGCAACATTTTACATTTATGAATAAAATACAGTACATACGGGGTGTTGTCTCTCCAAATAGACAACCCCTGGTTTTACTAACGCACATTGGCCTAGGCTTGATTCTCCATAATATTTCCATGGTCACATGGATAATTTCCTGCACATCTCAATTTAAACATTAGTACTTCCCAAATAGCCTCATATAATATATAACACATAATCAGAATACAATACATTCATTCTGCAAAGACTTGTCATTATAAAATACGATTTGTCACAATCAAAGCAATTCATCATAATCCTCAAAATTTGATCCATCTACAAGATATGCAAACATTTTTCTAACATTATAACAAATTCTGAAATTTAGATAATAACCTGCATCATCACAATATTACCCTAATCTAGAATCATATAATATTCTATAATCCACAAGGCATATAAATAAAGCATCCATATATATCAACGTTACCAAAATCATGGGACCATGTAAAGTTCTCTATCCATAGTGTCTCAAAACTAGCATCTAAAATAGTTCCAAAATGAAAATAGCTGAAGAGATAGGATGGATCGGGGTAGGGCCTCACACCTTGGTTTGTTTTTATTTTTATATTTTTGTGACTGGAAGGTCCGACACGCTCACCAAAATATGCCACGCTGTTGAGTTCTATAGTGTATCCTGCTTTATGGTCCCCAGGGGGAAGATCATCTCATATGCCAAGATAGTCAATAAAAGCTTCATCATTTTGGAATGTGTCAAACTGTGTAGGTCCTTCATGATCCTAGTCAATGAGTTGGTGGGCGAACAAGGGGAAGGCCTTTGATATCTTCGAAGTTAGCGGGGCTAAGAGTAAAGATGCAGTTATATTTCGGTATGTCGAGGTAGTTATCAAGGTCATCGTTGGCACTCTCCTCATTAATCTCGATCATGAACGAATCTAAATTATCATCACTAGTAGTGCATTCTGGAACAGGTGTTCTCATTCTATGTGATTTCAACCTAGGACCTAGAGACAAGGATTGTGTGGAATCCTTTGGGGTTGTTTCTTGACCAACTTTGAATTTCCTATTAAATTCCTCTTCTTCTGTTGGCTCACTTGGTTCTCTAAATGTCTCGGTGAGCTCATAGTCACTAGAGGATTTGTCTGAACCCCATTCCCATTCATTGGAGTTTGTGGAATAGTGATTTTCTTGTTGAATTTTGGCAGCTTTGATTTGTAATGCTTCTTCTATCTTTTGAGTATGAACCTTGGAAGTCATGAAACCAAGTCCTTTGGAGCATTCTTTTTTGAATGTCAATTCAGGTTGTAAACGTTCAATGATGCCTTCCTTTCTTAACCCAAGAGGACTTTTGCCATCATACCCAAATTTTTATAGAATCTTGAACCCTTTGCCATACTTCTCACATGGTAAACTGATGTGATATTGTGTATCATTTGCAAGGTCTTTGTAAAGCATTTTGTATAAGTCTTCATCTTCCAATTCACCCCATTTTTGGAAGATTGTAGGATCCCATTCAAGTGTAATGATAGATACCCGCTTAGTAGGATGTGGTCGTCCATATTCTTTTGGTGAATTCATGACTTGTTATAAGTACAAGGTTTGATTCAAAGTGTATTCACCCATGCCTTTGTCCTGGAATTTCCCTTTAAGCTCACCTTGTTTTGATGTCGAAGGTTTTAATGATTCAGGATCAATATACGTAGAAGAAGGAATAGCTTCACGATTACTTGGAATGATCTTCTCAGTTTTTGATCTCAAGTTATTGCAATCTATGAATGGATTAGGATCACCATTAACTATTATTTTAACTCCATTGTGGGGAAACTTAATGCATTGGTGATATGTAGATGGGACTGCCCTCATTTCATGAATCCAAGGATGTCCTAACAATATGTTGTATGTGAGCTCTAGGTCTAAAACTTGACAAACCACATCCTTTGTAACCGGCCCAACTCTTAGAGGTAAGGTGATTGTGCCTTTGGATGAACGCTCTTCATCATCATATGCCTTGATGGTGATTTTGTTTGTAGAATTCACAGCTTTATCAGAATATCCCAATTGTTTAATAGTGCTCAATGTACAAATGTTTAGACCTGCTCCTCCATCTATCAGGACTCATTTTATGCAATGCTTGTGTATGAAGGCTTCAATGTGTAATGGTGCATTATGTGGCTGACTTACAGAGGCATCATTAGCTTCTGTGAATGTAAGAGAGTGTGGAATGGAAAGGTATCCCACCATGGCTTGAAACTGGTCCATGTTTAGATTAGTAGGAACGACAGTGTCTCTCAAGATTTTGTCAAGAATAGCTTTATGTGGGGGGTATATGCGTAAAAGCTTAAGGATGGAAATAAGCGTGGGTGTTTTTCCTAACTGTTCTACAAGGTCATACTCAGGCTTGGTTGATGAAGAAGTGGTGTTTTTAGCTGGAACACCTTGCAAAGTGAATTTACCTCGACGGGTTGTAACATGACATTCAGAGGTAGGTTCAGAAGAAGATCCAACGCCTTTTAGAACAATCTTGGGTCTCTGGGTAGAATTCTCAAGGGTTTTGTCCTTGATGATAATGGTAGAGACATAATTGTCCATTGAAATGTGATTGATGGTTGAATCATAGTTATAAGATGCTCTGGTATAGTTGGTTTGGTCATCTATGGCTTTAGCTTTTCCCTTGTCATGCTTTGGGAATGGTTCCTTAAACATCTCATGTTCTTGATTGGATGAGTGTCCTTCAATCTCAATGTCACCTCTATCAATGAGATCTTGTATGATGTTCTTCAATCGATGACAATTTCTTGTCTTATGACCCTTGCTCTTATGAAATTCACAATATTCATCATCATTCCACCAATTTGGTTTCACCTTTGGCTCATATGGAGGAAAATCTGGAATTGTGATTACCTTGTTTGCCACTAGCTTTTTGAAAACTGACTCAAGTGGTTCTCCCAAGGGGGTGTACTTCCTCCATGATTTGGAAGTTGTTTGAGTATTCACTTGATTGTTTGTAGAACTTGATCCCGAAAAAATGAATTTGGGTCGCACTGTATTGGCATCTACAACACCATCATTGACTGTGTTCTTGTTTTTATTCCAAAATCTTGGCTTATCTTTTCCTTTAAAGTCATCTTTGTTTTCCTTAAATATCTTAATGACTCCTTGTTCAATTAGGACCTTCTCTATTGCTAAGCCTTTTTCAATGACGTCCTTGAAGGTGGACAAACAAGCTTTCCTTAGATCATAGCCAATGTCTTTGTTAACATTTTGGGTGAACATCTCTACCATTTGTTTTTGTGGAATTTCGCAAGAGCATCTGCTGGCTAGATTCCTCCATCTTTGTAAAAATGATGCAAAAGACTCTCCCTCTTTTTGCTTGGTGTTGCACAAAGTAGTGACTGATATGTCTGTCTCTATGTTGTAGGAGAAATGTTGGATAAATACCTCTGCTAAGTCACCCCATGACTTAATTCAAGGTGGAAGTTGGGAGAACCATTCCATAGCTTGATCGCCTAGGCTCTGTGGGAATAATCTCATCAAATATGTCTCTTTTGCTGCTACCTCAATGCAAGTTGTGAAAAATTGTCTTATGTGCATCTTAGGATCCCCTTTTCCTCTATACTTATCAAACTTAG
Organism: Cryptomeria japonica; assembly: GCF_030272615.1. NCBI lineage: Eukaryota > Viridiplantae > Streptophyta > Pinopsida > Cupressales > Cupressaceae > Cryptomeria > Cryptomeria japonica. Next base: position 579,344,263 of record NC_081406.1, read on the forward strand.
GTGTCACAAAGTGTGTAGGAAATGGAGGCATTGGAATGCTTTTGTCAAATGGATAAGGACATATGTCTCTCATTGTGTATGTTGGCTTTGGTGTATTTATGTCCTCCATTTTCTTTTGTAAGTCCCTGATTTGTTGCTCCAAATTGCTCTTAGGTGGAGATCGACTTCTTGGACCATATCTCATGCTTGAGGCACCAATTGGAGGAGGAGCATGTTGCATGTATGGATGATATTGATCATACACATGTTCATATGGAGGAGGTCTATAATGATGTTGCGTATATGGACCACTTGGTATAGATTCATGTTGAGGAACGAAATATCTACTTTGTCCATGTATACCATACTCTACAGGCATGTCATGTTCTAATGTGTTGCCCCCAAATTTGACACGGGGTTTCCTTGTGTCCAAATTTTGACAATGCCTTTGAATATCCAATTGCTTTGGTGGTTGATCCTTAGCATTGGTATGTGATTGAGCATATTTTTCTGCATAAGACTTCCATAATGGTCTGCGAAGGTGAGTATCATATGCTTGACCATGTGTATGTGGGATCTCTAGGTTTTGAAACAAAGATGATGGTGATTCAGGCACCATATGTGGTCCTCTATTGCCTCCACTATTAGGCCTCCTTGGATCCATGTTGGAGTGAGTTTGTGGCAAAGGTTGATTTTCCATTATTTGAGACATGTCAAAATCATGAGGTATCTTGGCTCCACTTTGTGCCATCACTTGTAGAAAGTATTGTCTATCTCTCCTCATTATTTCCTCAACCAATCGATTGAAATGGGGATTCATAATGACCTGTCTTCCACTTCTGTTGAATGTACAGAAAAGTTGTCCATATTATCATTGTGTGTATCATTGTTGTTTGTAGTGTCCATGTTCTCAACATTTGGAATGTTTCGATAAGCATCTATGTTAGGTAATGTAGTATGATCAGAATTGAAAAAGATATCATTGTCATACTCATAGGAGCTCATGTTTGCGGACTCTTGAGCCTCTTTAGCTTCTCTCCTAGATTTTTGAAGATGGGTTTCAACCATGAACTAGGTATTGACCAAGATTTGTGAGACTAGATGAAAAATGGAAAGAGTATGGAAGACCAAGAGTTGGATGGAATGTAAATGAATCTGAGGTGTACTTGCAATGTCCAAAGTGTAAGACCAAGTATGTATGTAGTAGAGTAGGTGTGGCTTCCAAAGAGAGGATAGTTTCTCTTGATGAGGTAAGTTGACCTTGACTCTAAGTGAGACCAAATGAGACCCAAAGGTGATAGACCTTGATGAGGGACCACTTAGCAAAATGTTGTTGTATGTAGTATGTTCACAAAGTATGATGAGGACAAGCAAGTGACCTTTTGACTCAAGTTTAGACAAATGTGAATGTAATGCAAGGTGTAAAGAAATGATGGACTATGTGAGACCCAAAGATAGGTTGAATGCTAGATGAAAACATGGAAAAATAACCTAGGAAGCTCAAGAATTCTGAAACTGACTGTGTTTGTTTGCTTGACTGTAAAAGTTTTTCAATTCTGAACATAGACACGCCTCTATACTGTACAGACGCGGTTTCTTGACACATACGTGGTTCTGTTTAACACAGACGCGTTTCTGAGATGTTGGTAAATGCAATGTTGATTCTGAAAACACAGACGCGTTTCTACCCTTCATAGATGCAGTTATACAACACAGACGTCATTATGTCAGACACAAACACGTTTCTGCAAAATTTGTGCAATTTTTTCCAATCTGTGAAGTTGTTTTGTTGTGACCAAATCTGACTGTTTGACTGTTTTTCATGACAAGAGGACACAATATTGATGAGGACTCAATGTTTGCAAATGTTTAGACTCAAATGACTCAAAGAAAAGTGTGTTGTTTGATGTAAAAATGTTTTGCATACACTTGAAGACACAAAAGACACAATGTTTTGTTGTTTGGTCTTGAATGTTTGAAAAAATAAGTCAAGCACAATTCTTATGGCTAGCCAAGACAGTAGTTGTTGATCCCACATGGGGTTTTACCCCCGAGGCTATGCTATTCAGAGCGGATACTTAGATGCTTGACCTCACTGGCTCCACCCTCGGCACTCACTTCTCGGGTCAGCCAAGCATCAGCCCCCATGAAAACTCCCCGTGGCGAACTTTGTATCTCTACTAAGAACCGTATGTGTGTGGGCTGCTACTAGAGGTCCGACCTCCTGCCCCAACAACTAGAAGGATTTTGGCTTCTAAAACAAAAAGGTGCTAGTAAGGGCATCCACTCATGTGGCCATACATGTGGCACTTTCAGCTCTGTAAATACAGAAGGCTCCCAGCCGGTAGGGGTTATGCCCTACAACTGATCAAATAAATTTGATCAAACAGGTTTATGGGGAGACATAGTGTCGTATGAACTAATCAGCACATGTTATTCATAGTTTTCACCATGAATAGAGTTATTTATAGTGGTTTGGAAGAAGATGGCTTTTCTTTTGCTACCACTTGGGTTGTTCTCTTCTCACTAGTAGTCCTAATGACCACACGGGAAGACATGCCCTCTAAAGATTTAAACAAAAAGAGCCTATTGCTCAAGACACAAAAGACAATGATTCAATTTTAGTGCACCAATTGAAGTGTTTGCTAGTCTATGAAAAACAAGGCACACAATAAAAATCCAAAACCCTTGCCAAGGACTTGCAACAAAGAGTTATTAGTAGTTTGGATTGTTTCAAATGATCACCCCTTCCTGCAAGCACATGAGTTAGGTAAATTTTAGATCCAAAAGACTTTGTGAAATAGGGGCCTTCAACAAAACGATTTTGCTTTCAAGACAAGCTACACCAATTTCGTTAGCTAGATCTGAAGATGTTAGCTCAAAATAAACCAGATCTGAAAAACCAAATGACTAAAAACTTGGATCAATAAAAATCCAAAATGCAAAATAAGTGTACACAGACATGGTTACCATAAACACAAACGCGACTTTTGGACGCAGACGCACCTAAAATGAACGCAGTTTTGGAATGCAGATGTGCCTTATGAACACAAACATGCCTAAAAATCCCACATACGCGATTAGGAAACACAGACGCGATTTTTGGAATCCGCAATAAAAAAAAAAAACTGTTGAGAGTGCAGACGCCATCCCAGATGTCGCAGACGCGGCAGAAAATAAAAAACGTGATCTAAAAGTACGCAGACATGAAAATATCGAAATGTTGTCGGAAATGTCAGATCTGCAACTTCAAAACACCAAATCTACAACAAGGAGGTTAAATGCAAAAGGGACAAGAGTCCCACCGGGCGTGCCAAAATGTATATGGTGAAAATGGATACAACAGTAACAATGTTGGAAGATTAAATGGATTCAACCACAAAAACCCTAGCCTAACAACAACAAAGATCCACCATAACATATGAAGATTACCTAAGACAATGCAAATCAAATGAAATCACAAAGATTATACCATCACATGTCCAATAGGGTTTGAATCTCCATTCTTCCTATCTCCATTGATCTTGCTTGATATATTTGCTCTCAGATTTTATGTGTGCACAAGAGCTCAACAAAGAACGGAATGTGGTTGCAAGTAGGATCGCATATGAAAAGCATAGTATAGTCAAGTAGTCAGGTAGTTATGGTTTGATAATGAAGGAAGCATCTCCTTATATAGAAGACACTATATGAAAATGGAGGGATAAGATTGAGAGGTGTAAAAGGAGGTCGGCTATGATTAGAGGGTAGGTAAAGAAAATAATAAAATAATGAAAGGGGTAGGTAGTGTATGAATTAAGAGATGAATGACATATGTCATGGGTAGAAAAGGCTAATGAATTAATTAAATAAATAAAGATTTATTTAGTTAATAGAAGAAGTGGGATCAATTAAATAAATAAGATATTTATTTAATTTAGGAAAGGATAATTTAAATAAATAAATGTATTTATTTAAATGAGAAATAAGGCTAGAAGAGGATAAATGAATTAATTAAATAAATAAAGATTTATTTAATTAATAGAAGAATTAGGGTTAGATAATTAAATAAATAAAATATTTATTTAATTAGACATGACAATTTTAGGTGTCTACAATAATATAATTTACTAATTTTAATTTATAAATTTTATATAGCTACTTGATTGTACACATGAACTGCATAGATTAAATTAATTATATATTGGATTGTATTTTTTGAACTATATAGGGTATCATGTTAGGGTCAATGTATGGAGATTTGGATGCTACCACTGACCCAAGTGTTCATCAAGAGACACAAGTATATATAGTTTATATTAAATTTTTTGTTTGCTTTTAAGTTCTATTTAAAGGGATATCTAGGTGTTGATTAAATAATTTCAAGTTATTTAAATTATATATCAAACAAAATGTGTGCATTGTCTAGGATGAGCGAGCATTGTGAAAGATGATCCATTCATCCCACAAACGTTCTAGAGTCTAGCATGTGCGTGGTGGAGGTGTTAGAGACCCCGAGGTATGTTTATCTACAACCATGTACATGCACATGTTCAAGTAGATTCGATTTGATCTAAATAAATTATATATATATATATAACTCTTAATAATGAATATTTAAAGAATGTACATGTGAGTTCATGTGTAATTTATATTGCAGGCACATGGGGCGATGTTTAAGGATTTGCACATTGCCACCGACCCTGTTCATGAGGAGACACAGGTATACATTATAACTTTAAATTAATTGTTTCTTAAATATTTAAGTTCTATATTTAAAGGGTTAGGTTTCAAGTTATAAATATATGTGTATGTATATCTAACAAAATTTCAACATTGTAGGATGCACCACTATCACACAGGTTGAGCTCCTCGTCACATAGATGTCCTAGAATCCTGTATGCACATGGTGGTGATGTTAGAGACCCTTCAGAGGTATGTTTGTCTACAATGTGTATGTACACACAAATTCTCTTAATCTATGTTACTTAAAAAAAATTACTCTAGTATGAATTAAATGTTTAATATATGAGTCTATGCATGCATACTCTATTGCAGGCGCATGGATTGAGACATGGTTCGGGTTAGGGCCCCGAGTGACCCATTGTTTATATATGTGCATTTGCACACATTTTCTAGACATTTCATATTTGTACATGTGTACTAGACATTTCATACATATGTACTACACATTTCATATGCATGTGTACTAGATATTTATTTTCTATATTTCATGTGTATGTGTACAAGACATTTAATACATGTGTATGTGATAGAAACACACACACACACATAATATATATATATATATATATATATATATATATATATATATATATATATATATATATATATATATATATATATATATATATATATATATATATATATATATATATATATATATATATATATATATATATATATATATATATATATGTGCACGTGTGTGTGGGTGTGTGTTAGATAGATCTAAATTTCATACTACTTTGCACACACACACATATATATATAACATTTTTGAAAGTTAAGTGTTTAAATGATAGACAGTCATTTGAATTTCAAATGTGTATGTGATAGATAGACATATACATATATGTGTTAGGAATCTACATTTCATACCAGACTTTGCATGTTTTTGAAAGTTAAGTGTTTAAAGATTACATTTTTGAAAGTTAAGTGTTTATGCATATTTTAGTTATTCATTATTAAACAAATTTAGTCATTAAAATTTAATTTAGTCGTTCATTTTAGTTAAGTGTTTATGTATGTTTAATGAACTTACTTGAAAATTTTAATGAACTTATATCTATATATTTAAATTTAATGAACTTAGTTATTTTCACTTTTAAATTAAATACATAGATGAATAAAATGAATCCATGCATGTGTAAAAATATAAAAGAATCCATGATGCAAATATCACCTTAAATCCCCTTAAGACCACTTAAAACACCTTAGGACAACATAATTAAATAAATCCATACAACATAATTAAATGAAACTATACATGTGTAAATATAAATTATATGAATACATAGATGAATAAAATGAATCCATGCATGTGTACAAATATAAATGAATCCATAAATGTGTAAATGACCCCTTAAGACAACATAATAAAATGAATCCATACACATAAATAAACTTAAAAATTAAAATCAATACATACATGTTCAATGTATAGACACAAAATAGTTAATTTAAGAATAAAACATGTAGAATCAACGTATAAAACATAAAATAGATGCATCAACAAAACTAAATTTCCACACTATTCGAATGTAAACACATGTCTAAATATATATGAGTTTGTGTATGGTGAAAAGTGATGATAAACTATTGTAAAACCATAAAGATTCAACCACAAACAATGTAAGTCCTACAATGAAACATTCACCAATACCAATAGAGATACCTAAGATCATATAAATCAACAAAATAAGATAATATTACCATTCAAATGTCTAGTAGGGTTTTAATCTCCATTGATCTTGCTTGATATATTTGCTCTCAGATTTTATGTGTGCACAAGAGCTCAACAAAGAATGGAAATGTGGTTGATAGCTTGATCGCAAAAAGGCTTGATTGCATAAGATTGATTAGAATACTCATTAGCTGATTAGAATGCTTAGGGTTGATAATGGAAGAAGCATCTCGTTATATAGAAGACACTCTAGGAAATGGAGGGATAAGATTAAGAGGTGTAAAGATAAATGGTCATCTAGGATTAAAGGGTAGGTAGAGGAAATAAGAAAATAATGAGAGGGTAGGTAGCGTAGGAATTAAGAGATGAATGAAATGTGTCATGGGTAGAAAAGGGTAATGAATTAATTAAATAAATAAAGATTTATTTAAATAATAGAAGAAGTGGGATCAATTAAATAAATAAAAGTATTTATTTAATTTAGAAAAAGGATAATTTAAATCAGGATCCATACCAACGTGACCCATATAGAATTTGAATCATATCGATATTTGATTCATATTGGACAATGACTCATACCGATCCTAGACCAACTTTTCGACATCTCGCATCTCAACAGACACAATCGACGCATATCAACACATCGACAAGGTGCAAAACATCATAACGAACCCAAAAATCTAATTTGTAGATGTTAAAAATTTCAAAAATTTCAAAAAACTAAACACTTTTTCGATTACACTAAAATAGTCGACAAATGTGCTAATCCAAATATGTTATAACAATTAAAAAATATGTTAAATAATCTAATGTATGCATTGTACAACTTAATGTATGCGCTAATACAGTTAACATATGCACTATGGGAAAATTCATATACGCTAAAAGAAAATCAACAAACAAAAAAAAATACCCTAGCCATACGACTGCACGAAAAACTTGAAAAATTCATCAAAACGCATGAAATAAATTGTGAAAAATCCCACGAGAGGGTTAGAAATTTAAACTTACTGGTGGGCCATACTCAGCTGTTCGATTGTAGCACCTGACCTTCTCTAATCAATGCTTGTGATGGGGGGGGCATTTATTCTCTCCTCTCCAAATGCCATTTGTGATCCTCTCCAAATGCCAATTGCACAAATGAGGTGGAAATGGGCCCTTGAGGGTTTATATAGCCCATGTTGATACAAATGACTGTGGTACCTTGATGGACATGTGGGGCATGTGAACGCTATTCCCACCTAGTTTCTTCATCATTTTAAGCTTTTCTTTTCAATAACATTTATTGACAGATAAATATAAAAAAAATTCAAAACATTTAAAATCGTCCAAAAATTTCAAAAATCGTTGTGCATTGCGACACTGCATCGAAAATCATAATTTTGGTCAATTTATCTCCTAAGGATGCATATCGACATCAATTCCATATTGACAATATTTCTATCATTGAATCTCATATCAAATCAATTCTTCATATCCAGGGCTTCATATCGACAATTTTGACGACAACACCTTATCAAGAATTTTGGTGAAATATCGAGCATTTTTCTTTGAATCAACATGTGGTCACACGTCGCTTCAAGGAGGGGCAAAATGTAGACACCTAAAACTTGCACAACTAGTTAAATAAATTTTATTCATTTAATCATCATTTATTCACCTATTAATTAGACTAAGGTTTAATTAATATCCCTATTCTTCCAATCGACCTATTAATCAAATTAAATATTTGATTAAAATACTTTTATTCTGGCCTAAACTATTAATTAAATTAAGATTTGATTAAGTACCCTTTAGCCATTTAATTGAATAAATCCTATTTATTTAATTAAAACCCCCCTTTTCCCTTTTAATTGAATTTACATTTGATTAAAGACATCCCTTTTCATTTAAATAAATCATTATTTATTTGTGAATATTGCCCCCACTTGCAAAATCCTTTAAATGCAAGTTGCACCCCTTTTGGCTAAAATAAATCTTTTATTTTATCTAAAAATGCCTATTTCCCTCCACTTGCATTCTCCTACATTTTCCATTAGCATGCCAATATTCTTCTAGAACCCCTCTAACTCCTCATTAATTAGCCTAATTATTCTAGTCGTGTCACATCCCTAAATTTGGGGGAGTCACTTCTCCAAATTTGGGGAAAGTCTTCAAAATGTGTTGAAGACTTTACCTTCTTCAACAAGTTAACTTGTTGAGTCTTCCAAACTTGCAAGGCTCTTAAAAAAGCCTTGAAAGTTATCTAACTTCCAACAAGTTAACCTCCAAAGTATTCAAAGGCATTTAATGCCTCTTACAAGACATCACCCTAGCCTATGATGGTTGCCCCTTTGGCCATCCTTCAACTTTGCAAAAGAGTTTACCTCTTGGACACTAGCATTCTCCCTTGGATAATAGAATTATCCAATGATGTCATCCCTTGAGGTTATCCCTAATGCTTAGCATATAATGCTTGCTTAGCATCCTCTCAAGCCATCCCAAGGTGACATTTGTCAACTTTGGATTTAATTCCCCTCATGGATTCATAACTTTCCATCCTAGCTCTTATTGAGATTGCTCAATCTCAACCATCCATTTCTCTATGTTTCCTTTAAATAGAGCCCTTCTTTCACTCTTGGGGGATCCATCATCTTGTGCATGAAACTTATAGTCATTTTGCAGGTTATCAAGGAGCTCAATTTTTCATCTTCAAGCACTTAGATCATCTTAGTTGCATGCTAATTTAGCTTTTATCATGTTGATAGTATCATGCTAATCCCATTTTTATGCTAGCTTAGTTCATAGTCATTGTATATCAATTTCATAGCAATCTCCATGTTATTTTAATTAGCACATGCCTAAGCTTTCAATTTCAAATCAATCTTAGTCTAATATCTTGCATTCCATATTGCATTTCATCTTTCAATATCAGTTGATCATCTAGCTAGGATCTTAGTTGCATTCATTTTGATCTTGGCATATCCTTCAATCTCGTTCTTTAGGTTGACATCTAAAAGATCAAGTGCTCTTCCAAGTGAGAGCCACCTTGAATCTTGAAGATCCTTGGAGATAGAGGAACATGAGAAGTGCTTGGGGTTCTTGATTTTGAAGCTAACTTAGTTTAGTTTCTATTTTGATTTCTAACTCTAACATAATCTTTCATGTGTGTGTTTTATGTTGTTTGATTCTCTTTTGCAGATTTCACATTTTTCAGTATACAATTATTATATAAAAGATCAACATTATTCGGATGATTATGTGGAGGGCTCTAAGGATGGAGGAGCTAGATTTCCTTTCCCTCATCAACTAAATGTCAAATCTACCCATCTAAATTTGGATATGGAGAATCATAATGATGTCCCGAGTCCCGCTAGGAATGCAACCGTGGGCTATTTTAAATTGCACAAATGGTATTTCCATGAAATCAAACAGATGAGCCTTAAGATAAGGTATATTCAAGCTAGGTTGGATGAGGGCATGGAGCATGGTGATTCCTGGGTGGACAAAGAAGGCATAAATATGGTGGCATCTCTTCAAGAATCGATTATGGATGTGGTCAGTTTGAAATTAGATTATGAAGGGCGTATTGTGGCCCTGAAAACAAAAATGGAGGATATTAATGCTAATCTAGTTAAATTAGTTAATTTTAGTCACAATGTGATTAAAGGGTCTGTGAGTAGTTTGAGGACTTCGGTTGACATATTTGAAAGATTGCAACATGGAAGCCCCCAATTTATCGATCCAAATGACAAAGGTAATCAGGCTAACACTAAAGAGGGCAAATAGTTGTGCACATGGACCAGAGGCCATGTCAAAAAGGTTTCTAATTATTCACTAAAAGATTTGTAGGATATCAAGAAGCTTTCTTAGGAGGCTTTAGAGAATGAGGTTGAGGCAACTCATATTGATATGATTCCTTTTTGTTGTTTGGACTTATCTTTTGTTTTGTTGTCGTGTCTATGTTGTTTTGTTAATATTTTGTTCATGGTAGCATTTTGTATATAGGGTTTCAAGTCCCTTCAAAAAATGTTTGACCCTTTAATAAAAAACATCCAATTCTATAATAGCATTTTGGTGATGATATGTCACATGTATATCAATAATTTCTAGTAGCTTTCAAAATGATAGAAACCAAAAGGCAAGGGGGGCAAGAAAACACAAAAAGGAATTATGTTACAAACAAAGAAGTGACTATTATCACTACAACCTAGAGGCACATGCCCTAGGATAATGTATGTTAAAAATAGGTATGTCTCTCACAAAAGAAATCTCTAGCCTATATAGGTTAAAAAGTTCCTAAGTAAATAGTGAGGTTTTGGTGTGACAAATGAGAGAAAATTTGATCTAAATTAAATCTTAAATTTTACTATAAAACCATCCCATGAAACAATGTAGTTCAGATTTGCAAAGTACTATATTAAGAGTCATTACAAACTCACTTAAGATTTAGTATTTTGAATAAATATCACAATTCAATATCTCCTTGATAATAGGATGCACATTTTATTTATTAATATGATCTAGAAATTTACTAGAACTCTTATATGTAATTAAAAATTTCCACAATTAACCTATAAAAGACTCACTTAAGATTTAGTATTTTGAATAAATATCACAATTCAATATCTCCTTGATAATAGGATGCACATTTTATTTATTAATATGATCTAGAAATTCAATAGAACTCTTATATTTAATTAAAAATTTCCACAATTAACCTATAAAAGCTTCCATACTTGTGAAATTTAAATTAAATTAATAAATACAAAACATTCAAATTGAAAAATTGTATATAATAAGATTCTCATTGATCTATAAATTGTAAAGTAGCTCATTCTTTCCACCCATATTTTTTCAACACAAAATAGTTTTAAAAATGATATGGATTACACTCCACCTTGATACAATAAAAAGATCTTGAAGAAAAAGTTAGAAATAATAAATCTAAAAGTTCACTAGAATAGGCATGTTTGAAGCTCTTATCATTAATAGACTGGAAGAGTCCACAACAAAAAAAAAAAACATAATTCAACATTAATAGTAGCTTGGATCTAATAAGAAACATAGATAATTCATTCATTTAAGCATATACATAATTCATGAAAAGTAATCTTCCCTTACTTTTTTTCATAAGAGTTGTAAAAATCACTTAAGACTTAACCAACTCTACAATTGCTTGGACAAATGGTAATTTAATGATATTATAATGTCTGAATCCAGCAGCTTGAAATAAAATTTTATACTCTTCTTCAGTTCTTTCCTTTCCCCCATGAGTATGCGCCATCATGAACATATCAAAAGCCAACCCTTGCTTCTTCAAAGATCCATTTTCTTCCACAACTGCATCTATAATTATTACCTTCCCCTTCTCTGGAATCGCCTTGTAACAATTCTTCAACAATCGAATGAACTCTTCATCATCCCAATCATGTAAAACCCACTACATTTCACCATAAAACAATTTTAAAAATCTATTCCATATAATAGAAACTACAGCTAAATTAATACATATTACTTGCCTTCAAAAGAACTACATCAGCAGATGGCACACTCTCAAACATGTCTCCAGCAACATGATCAACCCCTGCAACAATACATCCACATGATTGGTCACTGATACTGAAACCAATATTTCTGTATATCCTCCTTACAATTAAAAGAGTGAAAAAAGAATAAATTTTCATACCAGGAATGTCTCTGGGAGCAGAGGCAATGACATGGGGCAAATCAAAATTAATGGCACGAATGTTTGGGTATTTGTGCACGATCATGGAAGCAGCTGAACCCACGCCCCCCGCCACATCCACCAGTGATGTGACGCCCTCAAAGCCCTCGTAAGTTTGGAAGAGCGCATCCATTACCACTGCAGAGTTGCTGGCCATGGCGTCATTGATGAGGCTACTGAAATGGGGATTGAGATTGGCATAATCCCAGATGTTCATTCCATGACCCCTCTCAAACGGAGACCCACCCATGAGTGTGCAGTCGTACAAGTGATGCCACGCTTCCATGAAATCCCGGTTCGTTTCCATCAACAGAAGAGCCGCTGAGGATTTCGATTTCCCCCCTTTCTCCTCCACCAGTAATTTTGAGATGCTCGTCGATCCGTATTTGTATGCTTTTTTCACATCTTCTCCGCTGTTGCTCATGACCACTGTCTGGTCGAAAACTCCGTGAGAGGAGAGGAATCTGATAATTCTGGCGAGGTAGTCTGAGTTGGGAGTTTTTCCGGTGGAGGAAGAAATGAGGGAGGCGATTTCAGGCACCGAGAGAGGCTCCTCGGAATTGGCGAGGATGCCCGGAATGTTGAGTAACACGGCGGCCTTGAGGGCCATGGGCTGGGCAAATGAAAATATGATGTCGTAAAGCTTGAGCTCAGCTTCCATGGCTGTCTGTCTTTTCTTCTTCTTCTGCAAACAGAGGGAGCTCAAGTTGATTGGTGTGTGTGTGTGTGAGGAAGGAAGAGGGGGCTCAGCTGTTTAAATAAAGCCTATTTTTACCCAAAATGATTCAACCTCTACGTTTAATGCATTCTTTCCCTTCTGAAGGGCAAAACATGTGTTAAATGCATTCTTTCCCTTCTGAAGGGCAAAAAATGTGTTAAACGCATTCTTTCCCTTCTGAAGGGGCAAAACATGGGTTAAATGCATTCTTTCCCTTCTGAAGGGGCAAAACATGTGTGGCTGGGTGGGTACAGTATATCAATTTATAAATTACTGCATTTGGCGAAAACAGATCTCCCATTTGAAAAAAATAAATATATATTTTAGAAACTTTTTCTGTGGTGATGCAGTATTTCAATAAGAAATTTCTACATCAGGTCAGTGATTTTGAATGGCTGAATACAAGTTGAGTAATAAATATTACAGAAGTGGGGTTTCCATGGATTTGGTTTTGTCAATTGTAGATAGTGTTATTATTCTGTCTCCCTAAGTATTATAAAAAATTCAGATAATCGAAGAAATATTAAAAATAATTCATCAACTTGTGAATCAATATTTTTTATAATATAAGAATTGTTAATTCATGAACATTTTTTAACATATAAAAATACTATAAATAATTCATAAACGTTTTTCATTATCATATGAGAGTTATTATAAATAATTAAACAATGTTTTTCATAACTAAATAATTTATCAACATTTTGTATAGTGAGAATTATTACTAGCTTATATATTTAATAATATATATAGAATAAGCTTCTAGGCACCTATTGCATTTTAATGTGATAAATTAAATAAAATAGTCGCCTTAAATCTTATGTGGCTCTTCGGGTCATGTCAAATCTTCTCTAATAAGTTATATATATAAGTTAATTATTAATTGTACATTAATAGTGATTTTTTTTAATTATTCATAAAATACAACTGCCAACTTAACAAACAAGAGAATAGATGTCAAATTTACTCAAAAAACAAAATGTTTACTTATATTTTTGCTCTATTGTAAAAATCAAAATGTTAACTAGTGTAACAGGGAGAATGATATCTCTCCACTTAAATTATATATATATATATATATATATATATATATATATATATATCTTAAAGAAATGAAATTTGAGGGTCCTTCAATCTTATCAATCAATTATTAAAATTTATCATGAAAATTCATAAAAAAATTCTTACAATTTAGACTATTTATCATTGTATCTTTAATTAAATAATATTATACAATCTTTTAATCTCATAAATTGATTATTGACAATTATTATGCTATTTATATTAAGTAGATCTAACCGTATTATTGTTTTGCATTACTTGAGAAATATTAAAAATAATTCATCAATATTTTTATAATATGAAATTTATTATGAATAATTAATCAATTATGCACAATTCATTCATTTAGATTATTAACCATTGTATCTTAAAGAAATTATATTTTAAATTCTTTAATATTATTAATGAAATATTAGGAAACATTATAAATAATTTATTTATAGTTTTCATTCAATTTAAAGGATGGATCATTACATTGTACCTAAAAGATATTATAGATCTATCGATATCATTAATCAATTATTGATTTATTATAATATACAATTTATTTTAAGTTGGACTCTCATTACCAATGCTATTTATATTAAGTAGATCTAATAGTATTATTGTTTTGTATTATTTGAGAAATATTATAAATAATTTATCAATATATTTATATGAAATATATTATGAATAATTAATCAATTTTATTCATGATATTTTTATAAGATAAGAATGTATACTATCATATGAAAGTTAGTATCAATGTTTTTTATCATAAAAAAGTTACTATGAACTAGTATACCTATCTTTAAATAAATATAGGTAAAGTACGTGGAAAGATATCATGTTTGTTCATTATTTTACTTTAAAAATTATTATATTATTATATTGTAATAAATTATAAATTATTATTATATTATGATATTGTAATCAATATTAAATTTTGGTTAAGATATTACTATTTTTTTATATTTTAATATTTCTATTAAACTCTTCACCAAAACAAAGATTATTAAGACTAATTATTATAATTATATTATTATATCTTTGTATTATTTTTATAATATTAGATTGATATAATTACGAAGTTAACTATTGATAGACATAATTGATTAATAGTTAAACATAGAGTGAGTGGTAGTTGAGAGGAGAAAATGAAAATAATATTTTTTTACTTTTCATACATTTATTACTTGAGTTGCATTCAGCCATTCAAAAGACATTGAAATGATGTAATAATTTCTAATTGATAGATTGTGTCACCCAACTAACCAAAAAATAAACCCAAAGTTATAATTTTAAAATATTATATTTTCCACAACTTTATATAATTAAATCAGTTGTAACCCTACAAGAAACATGAGAGCCCATTCACACCCATACGGTACAACAAAAACTATTTTCAAATATGAAAAACAAATGTTTTGCCCTGCATTAAAAAAAATTCAATGCAAGAGGTTGAATTATTTTGGGTTAATATAAGCTTCTACGCTACATAAGGATTGCACTTTTAAACATATAATTAAATTACTAATAAATTGTAATGATAAAATAAATATATATATATATATGTAAATTTTACATAATTTGGATCTAATTTTTGCAAATCTAAATTTCAACCTACATATAAGCAAAGTTGTAATTTACATAATCATCTTTTTTTATTTGACATATTTAAATTTGTGGAAGGATTGATGGAGTTTATAAATACTTTTAGGAAATTTATTTATCACGAGGTCAAATTATTTTCAATCAAATCCATAGGTCAAATTATTCTCAATCAAATCCATAAGACCAAATTCGCAATTTTAAGAGAAAGATTGAATATAACAAGAAAACATGCAATGGATCTAGGATAATATGTTTTTGCAATTCTCTTGTGATGTTAAGTTAGATTCCTACTTTTTAGTGTGAGTAGCTTAAAGTTGTTCAATAAGATCATATGCCTTGATATTATTAATAAGAAGATGAGGAACTAATTTAAGATACTAAGAAGATAAATAGAAGCAAGAGTAACTTTGTTTGTTTTGTTGAGTGTTATATGTACAAGATACTATGTGGAATTAATTGGCCATAGGTATATTACACTTTCTAGATAGAGCAATGTAAGTAAATTAAAAAAGGTTAGTAATTATGATGGATAACTTGAAAAGTGATTATGGGAAGAGAGGATGGGGGAAATTAGGTACTCCACACATAATGATTTTTTGAAAGCATTAAAGAATTTTCAATATTGATAGACTTTTGAAGCTTCATCATGATGAGTGAAATATTTATATTGTTAAAGCATGCATCAATTGAGGGAGTTTCTTTATTTAGAAGATATGGTGTAGAAGAAGAAGATAAAAGTGTATGCTAGACATTTCTTTGCACATCATGTAATGTGGGATGAGAGTCTATAGTAGATAATGCTTCGTCACATATGAGAGAGAATTGGAATGAAAAGTAGGAAAGGTAGCATTAAGAAAATGATCAATGACATTAGCATCCTCTAAAATATCCTTCAAAGTAGTAAACTGGGTTTTGTGTGTGTGTGTGTCTGAGTGAGAGAGAGAGAGAGAGAGAGAGAGAGAGAGAGAGAGAGAGAGAGAGAGAGAGAGAGAGAGAGAGAGAGAGAGAGAGAGAGAGAGAGAGAGAGAGAGAGAGATGTGATATAAATAAGGAAGACAACATGAAAAATATAAGTAGGAAATAAATAAAGGTGTAGATGAAGCCTGACATTCTTCTCCTTTAGTATGCAAAAAAAGTGATGAAATTATATTTTATTTTATTTTGGAAGTAATTTGAGTGAAAATAGATGTTGGTTTAATAAGCATTGAAATGTTTGGTTTACCAAAATATAATGGGTGAACTAAAAAGAAAGATGGAAGTGAAGAACATTGGGCCCACCAAAATGTAAAGGGTGATATTGAGTAATATAGCTACCTTTTACCTTATATTAAATATGAGATAGGTTGTAAAATGCTAATTTATATGAAAATTAAATACATAATTGACAAACTAAATTTAAAACTATAAATGATAGAAAAGGGAACTTGATAGTAGATAATATAGCTCACTATCTATGTCGAGGCCATAATGCATAGGCATATGCTCAATATGATATCATCAAAGTGTCACCCGATACTTGCTTAAAGATACCCCAATAACCATGCATTTAAAATCACCAATGCTTATGCACAAATGTCTCAGTAGTTGTGTGCTATGAGTACAAATAAAGGTGCACAAATGGGCCAATTACGATGCAAAAAACTAAAAAATGAGTGGCTATTAGGGCAGGTCCCCATTCAGTCGCTTAGCTTAGCTTATTTTGGCTAGCAACACTTGCTCAATTTTTATTAATGAATTAGTACATGTGAAATTTATTAATGAACCTTTAGTTATTTGTTTTTGGATTTTTTCCAAAATTAATAATTGAAAGGTTGAATGAACAAAAAATGAACGATTATTGAAACATGAATGTTGCTCTTCCCCTAATCCATTGTACTTACTTGACCAACATGAGCCCATAAAATTTCCTCATACCATAAAACAGTGACAGTACAAGGTGGCACTCATCCCCAGTTGAGTAGTGTTCTGAAGTTGACATACTATTCCTTAATACACTTAACCTGACGTCTTCACACCCTCTATTTCTAACATTAATATATCACCATTCGAAATGCCAGTCAAAGAGGATAGCTCTTTCTATAGGAATATCCCATGCTTCCAATTCAGGATGCTTCTTACACTCCTATTTAAATAGGATTTATTCTCTGGAAGCGCCATAACAAGTATTTAAATAGTAGTGTCAGAAGCATATTGACTTGGATCCATGGGATATTCCCATACAAACGTCAGGCGCTGCGTTGCAGTGGTATAAAGGAATAATTTGTTCAATTCGCACGGCTTTTAGAAACGGGCAAGATAGTATTTTAGAATCCTTCAATCTTATTAATCAATTATTATAAGTAATTTATGATTTTTCTCTAAAATTAATTAATTAGTCATTGTATCTTCCAAGAATCACATTATTAATTAGTCATTGTTATCATTTCAGGATGTAATAAGAATGTGGAAAAATACAATAGGATTGCTACATCAAAATGAAAATGCTTGATCTATTCGAATGTCTGTAATGAAGGCTTCAATATATATGGGCATGTTTCATAATTTTATCATTTGTTTTGTGTTTTCTATTAAGGAAAAATCAAGCTTTCAAGGGACCTTGAAAACCATGAGTACAAAGAGCTATCAATAGGAAACACAACCAATCCATGACTAGGAAACAACAAAAAACACAAAAATAGACCTCTAACGCAGCAGGCCTAAAAAAAAATCAACAAAAAGTTAACAATTTTTTTTCAAGGCTTCAACAACTTCTTTATCTGGTCCAAATTATGAGAAAATTTATTCAAGTCTTGCAAATCATGTTTGGCTAACTCCCTAATCTTTTTAAGGTCCCCTTAGTACAAGTAGAAGGGCTATTATCAACACTAGCCTAGTTTCCCTTATCAACATTGTCAAGATCAATGACAGTATTCTTCCTAGATCTTTGTATCACTTATTGTGTGTTTAGGAGTATTGATGTGTTTTATTACTTAATTCTATTCATCTATATGTTTTTAATTGATTTCATCCATATGTGAAAACTTAAATATATTTCAATACCCTCTTTGAATTTGTGTTTGTTAGGTCTTCTTTTCTACTCATGCATGTATGTTGTTTGGCAATTGGTTTCCATCTATTAAATCCTTCACTTCTCCTACTAATCATTACTTTTCTTCATGACAATTATGTAGCCTTTTATTAATTTTCCTATCCACATGCAACATTTCCAACCATTATGATTAGCATTGTGTGACTTGGTAGGGTGGATGCTAGCACAATTTGTGTCCAAGGAAGCTATCACTAGCATAAGCTCATAGTTACAAGATATTTCAACATTTTTTTTCTATTAATAATAGTGTATCAAGGTAGATTTAAACATTATGAGGAGCACATACTCCCAATCAAATCAAATTTATCACCAATATCATAAGAAGGTCAAAATAATTGTATCAAGTTTGAACAAGATATTCAAAAGAGATGTAAGAAATTCCTAATCCCAAGAACCTATAATATTGTTGTTACATTCAGCTTTGGCACACGCATAAGTGCCTAGGGAGCCACTATACCTAGATCCATAGTGATGTCTCATTCGTCTTCATTTGGAGTCTTTCTCTTACTTTTCTTTTCCTCAATGTATTTCTTGGTGATATGCTTCTCTTCCAAGTATTTATGGAGCAAGTCTAATTCTTATTTGTTAATTTTATTGTTCCGGCCATGAGGAAAGAAATGTGCTAAGATAATATCTACCTTGTACATGGGCATCACACTTTCCTACAACAAAGTCATGAATTTGTCTTTTGGGATCTCCATTGTTGTTGAAACATGCATCATGATAGCTTTTTTAACAAATAAATATCAATCATATTTGAAATATTGGTATCATGGACCCCATAAAGGAACCATAATCAAATCATGTACCCTCACTAAGCTTTCACATTATGCATACATGACTAACATAACAAATATCAAGGAATAATTAATCAGTTTTCTTTATTTGGAATCAATTTGTGATAGACATTATGATCCCGTGCTTATTATTTAGTCATGACCTATTTAGGTTTAATTCATTTCTAGAAAAAAGGTTAGACCAATATTTAAGATCACCACCTACATATTAGATTGCATGTCCTTAACCTTTCTATACACTCCTAGATTAGCATGCAGGTGGGAACTATGGTTGGGAGCTAGTCATTGGGAGCTATAGTACAAGATCTAGTCATTGGGAATAGTAATTATAGTTCTCACATCAGTGTTTGCCACAGGTTGATTAATTGAGGTGGGTCTCCATAGAATTGTGGGGCTTCATAGAATTATGTGAATTCATTAGACACCTGATTATTATTAATAATACTCTCAGTAATAACAACTTTGTATGTTGAGAAGGGTCTATCTGGTGGAGCTTGTTGCGTAAGGATAGGCTACCTGCACTTATCCAAGGATTCTCTGCTACGAGTTGACCTTTCTCAAAGGTATTTAATGATTTAATGATATTTTTGCTAATGGTAATCTGGTTTCTTAGTTTGAGATCAGCTAGAGGTATCATCTGCCCCCTTCCAACTAGAGAACTTATGGTAATCTGGTTTCAACTCATTAAACTATGTGAGGAGATTGTAGACAAATTGAAATCCTACATCTGGGTGGATGAATCCCCACTCATGAATACCCAAGCTAAAATGGTAAATTATGATGCCTTATGTTCTAATTATGATTTGATTACTCATGTTAACTCTATGTGGCACTTGAATTGCAGTAATAATGAATGGCAGAAATTCTTCACTCAATTTTGGGATAGTGGCACTATGCCTAACAAAAGGGCTTCCAATAGTTGTTTAATCTCCATAGGATTCCTATTAAGATTATACAAAATGATATTGATGTGTGTAATATTTGCAAGGTTGTTGAGACTTATATATATATATATATATATATATATATATATATATATATATATAATAATAATATTATTGTTAAGGAAATATGGAATATATTCAGGATTAATTTTTGCTAATGGTTTCAATTATCATGATGTTGCATTTGGTTACATTAAAGGCATTAATAAAGATAGTAATATCTTCTGGTTCCTTTTATCTTCTAAAATTGTTAGGACTATTAGAAAGCTAGGAATGAGGAAAGGTATCAAGGAAAGGATAGGCTACTTATTGAGTCTCTAAGGAGACTCAAATTTTATAACATTGATGTGCAGGTGTCCATTGTGACGAGACTTGCAATGAGGAAGTTTTAGAGATTTATAGAAGATGACACTACATGGGTTTACTTGTCTGAGCTTTCACATGGCTATGTCTGGTCCAAGTTCAACATTGAAAGATTCCCCTTTGTTAATGCACTAGAGATTTTCATACATGAGATCAATGAAGGCGAATGATAGTACTTATCAAGCCCAACTAAAAGCAACGGGAGCAATTCCATGGAACAAGACTATCATTTGGATGGAAGGGCCCCTTGGATGGACCTCTTGTATTGAACAATGAATACTATGTAGTCATTACATCTGATGTATCTTCTATTTATATAGAGTATATTGTATATGCCCCATTTTGCACACAGTGCATGGGGTAATATTCCATATGAGTCAGTCATGTACTGTAATGTCCATTTTTTTGTATCCTCTAATTGAACTATGTTAAACAGAGTATAGTCTAATAAGCGACACTTTTATGACAATTTTTTTTGTATTATATTCAATACAAAATAATAATAATTTTAAAATGATTCTATTTTAAGTAAGATTTAATTATTAAGTAAATAAAATCATCTAAAGGATATGATATAATTCAAGATTATATTTCTTATTCTCTTTCTAGATAGATGTATCTAAAATAGTTTTGTTACTCGTTATCTTAATTAATGTCTATATATTTTTAATTTATTTCATCAATAAAAATTAATAATCATAATAGTAGTAATAGATAGGTTGCAATAGACAATGCCTTTACAAAATCTTCTAAACTAAATTTAAAAATTATTTAATTTTAAATTAATAATTTAATAAAGTGTTTAATTACTTTTAGAATGTAATTATAATAAAATAATTTTTTAATAATTCTATTTTAAGTAAGATTTATTTGCCAAGTAAATAATTTTTTTTATTTATTACATAATTTTAATAATATAAAATAAGTCTTAAATAATTCTAAAGTAAAATAAAATAATTTTGAAGTAAATAAAATAATTCACAATTATTTTTCTTCTCTCATGTTTAGTGTATTCCTTATTTTCTTTGGAAGAAGTTCATAACCTTGAATTTTTTGTCGAAATTGAGAAATTATTTTCTCTTTATGAACATATTGAAATGCTTTGGAAGCAACTGGATGAGTTTTATTTGTATCAACATTCTAGTTTATAATGTATAATTTAAAATATTGATACAAATATAATTTACACAATTAATTTTACTAGTATGTCTATTATTGCCTTATAGATTCATTATGTATTTTTTCATGCATAGAAGAACCATAGCCTTGCTGGAAATTCTCAAATTGGTTTTCAAACTTCATGTGTCTTAGCTTCTTTACTATTTTCTAAGGTAAACTATATCTTTTATTGCATGAAAAATTGACACAATAGTTATCTTTTTATTGTTAAATGTAACATATTTATGTTGTAATGGTGTTAAATGGTGACTCTTAATTAGAAATTGATTTAGAGTTTGTAATAATAATACAATGAAGAGGGGTAAATTTTTTATTCAAAACAGAAAGAGAAGTACATCAAAAGAAGGCACACCGCCTAGGAAAGAGAAATCTACAAAGACTTATCTTGATCCACTAGTTGATCCAAGCCATGAGACAACTCTGAAGAAAGTTGTCCTCAATCCTCAATAGACCAACCCTCCATAAAGACAAAATCCCATTTAGCAAGGCAATCAGCCACCCCACTCCATTCTCTAGGAATATGACTGAAAGTAATCGACTCAAAAGAGTTACAAAACAAGAGAATCTGTTGAATAATCAACTGCATCTGCCTACTAACACCGTCCAAGTTATGCTAATTCAGAAAAGTCACCAGAACCTGCGAATCAAATTTAACAACAATTTGTCGCCAATGAAAAGAACAACTACGCATCAATGCAACCAAAATAGCTAGAGCCTCCATATAATTATTTGTATGAAAACCTTTGTAGATAGAGAATAGAAATTGTACTTGCCTAGAGCTATCTCTTCCCACTCCACCAATACCAGCATGCCCAGGATTACCCCTAGAAGATCCATCAATATTAATTTTCAAAACACCAAGACGAGGAAGGCTCCAATGACCCACCCTAGAAATCCTCCACTGAGGATGACCTCACCTATTCCTCATAAGTTGTCAGACCGACAACACTCCCGGATTAGGAACATACAGATTAAAGCGATTGCAAATATCAATCTCACCAGGAGCCACACCCTAAGCAAGGTCACACTTTGTCAAAATAGTCTCCCGAATAGAATGCAAAATTTTCCACCACACATGTTGAACATCTAATTTGGTATTTCTAAAAACCCGGCAATTCCTCTCCAACCATTTATGCCAAATAATAAAAGTGGGTCCTAAGGACCAGGTAACTTGAAGAAAAGGAATGCAAACAAGGGTATCACCCCAATGGTCCCAAAACTCAGCTAGAGAGGAAACATGCAAACAAAAACAATTCCAATAATCCCACTAGGAATGTCGAATCCTCCTAGCGAAAAAAAAAACACTGAAATAATAGATGGGAGACTGTCTCCTCATGATTACAACAAAGAAAACACATAGAAGGTCCACAAAAGCCACGCTTACACAAGTTATCCCAAGTGAGACAATGGTTTTGAACCACCAGCCAAAGGAAAAAATTACATTTAGGCCAAGCAAATCTATTCCAAACCTATTTCCACCAGGGTACCTCTTCGCCCCCATAAATCTGATGGACAAGGTTCATATAGCCCACAACAACAAAATACTTCCCTAATGACTCACTCCCCGGGCTAGAATATCTGGACCCTCCAACGAACTACCATTCCGAGATGCAAGAATATGTGAAGCTCCTGTAGAGAAGTTTACAATTTTTTTGATTTAAATATTGATTATATTATAAATTTTAGTGTGTGTTTCTATTTCCCTGCATGTGCAAACACAAGAAACAAAAGCATGCACCATGAATTAACACATTGTTCTCCTTAGTGGATTTCTTAATATTTTCTTCAAAAGAAGGAAAAGATTTAAGAAACTAAAGGATGGATCAAACAGAACTTAAACGTACGAACTTTCATTTAAACAATCGATATCCAATGCAGAAGTCGAAAGCTTACCTTGTTTCCTTCATGAAAGTCGAGAAATACTTGTTATGGTTTAAATAGCAGTGTAAGAAGCATCTTGAATTGGGAGCATGGAATATTCCCTGGATGCGTCTATAGAAACAGCTAGCCTCTCTCCCTGGTAAAGTAATATACCACTTATGCTAAGTGATAATTAGGTTAAAAATATCATATAATGTTGTTCCTTGGAGATGGCAATAATTATAAAACTGAATAAAGAAAAACATCTCTTCCGAAGGTTCTTAGTTTCAAATTTTACTATATATATTAATTGGACATAGTGAATTAATGATATGTCAACATGATTTAATTGTATGTTAATATCGGTTTTAAAATATAATTATTATGTATGATTTATTATTTTCTTTCTATACATGTTAAAAAATACAATTTATTTATTTATTTATGATGAGGTGTCGATTTGATTTATTGTTGACATCTTAATATATTGTAATAAGCAATCAAAGTTTGGAAACTAGATATATGAAATGGATCAAAATTTTGTGACATAATTGTTTAGTTACTACTACTAATGTGGATATGAAAACACCATGAATCCTAATCCTACACTAATATAATCTTTAAAATGTGTTGCACCTTCATCTCGTAACCTATTTTTCAAAAAACGAAAATTCTATGGATGTTCCTTGAATTTCTTCAATGGAGGATTTAAAATATTTTATGGTTTTTGTTGTTTCAAATGGAAAGCGGAATTTTATTTTATACCATAATAGAATGATTTTTTTGTGGGATGATTAGCCTCTGAAATATTTTAAGATTTTTTCTTTTGGTATGTAGTCAAAAAAATATTATAAATATATTATTTTATTGCATTAGTTTGCATTTCACATGTAATTTGTAAAGTTGGAGGATGTTCGAATTTTAGGATCAAGAAGAGGTGTAGGATAGAAAGGAACTTAGCTCTCCTCATTTTACATAGTACATAGGAACCACAAGAGTAAATATGGTAATAGAGTTTAATTAAGTGACAATTAATGATGTATTGGATTCATTAATTAATTAATGTGTTTTCCATGCTAGGATTATAATGCTCTTCAAAGTTCAATCTAGAATTTAAAAAAGTACATGTCATAAATCCATGAGTTGGTGATCATCAAGAGTAGCTTTATTTAAGAAAATTTACTCCCAAATTTTCAACAATGTCTTTGAGAAACCATGATGTTGACAATCCTCATCCTATTCATAAGATTCTCATCCTTGCCTCAAGTTGGATTTTGGTAGCTAACTTAATTTGTGATAATTTATGTTTAATTATATCCATTTGTATGTGCACGCCATGATTTTTCTTATATGTTTTTACTTTGGTGGGGTTGCCATATGTAATATCATGATCTTATTTGGCATGCATGCTAACATGTATGATTTGTATCTATGTGAGCCCTTTCTTTGATTGTAGTGTATCAATGATTTGCTTCTCCATAACTCAAGGTTTTCCTAGTGTGCAAAGAAATATATTATGCTAAAAGATAGTTATATGGTTGAGAGTTGGGCAACATCATTCTATTGGTCCAGCCTATAAATTTTGTCAAGAAGAGTTCATGGTTTGAAATTTATGTTATTCTTTATGATTTTTTCAGCACCTTGGAAGTGGCTCATTATTGATGTACTATTATTCATTATATTATTTATGTATTGAAGTGTGATCTCTCACTGTTTGGAACTTGTAGCCACTAGCTATTAAAATCTCATTTAATTATTTATTTCAATATTTATAATTGGGTACATGAGACCTTTGTAATTAGTTAATAATTATATTTTATGCAGGATATTATTCATCCATGTTTAGGATGAAGCCCCTTGAACAAAATCTGTTATTTCTATCATCTTAAATATTATTCCATGTCTCATTTCATGAGGATGCTTGTATTTATAAGGATAAAATTATGATAATTATGTAAGTTTACATTAAAATATCTAAGGTTAAATTTATGGTTGTGGATGTTTGTGAATGATTCAATATTGTAAAATCATAATAGATGACTATTCCATCTTTTCTTTTAAAATTTCTCAACATCGGTGTTAAACATACACAACATTTTGTAGAGATTTTGTCATGTTGTGCTTGTATTCTTTCCCTTGTTTTAAGGAGATAGCATTTATTTTTTCCTCATTCCTTAGAATCATGTTCTTTGGAGGCCTCTTGTATGGTCAAGCTGGTGCCTATGATCCCTTGAGTTTTTTCTCCAAACTATTTTGCCTCAACATACACATCAAGGAAGTAATGCTTCATGGAGTGTAAAGGTTGAGCTTTCTAACTAGTATTTTTGGGTTTTCTATTGTTGTAACCCAATGAATTTTAGAGGGTGGTTTAATTAAGATGTTTCAAGGGTGATTCACTTGTTTTGGGAATTCTATGTTTTTTCAATGTCATCCTTAACATATTGTCCTACGATACCTGATTATGTCACCATTGTGCATGGGTATGCATGTCAAAAGTGTCATCACATGATGTTTTTGATTAGGATAAACAGGTTTTGAGGGGACTAGAAACCCCATACAATAGGTTTTGAAGGGACCTGAAACCCTCAGATTTTACACAGATCTGGTACCAACAATGGGACGCTGCAAGAAAATAGATCAAAGACACCCAACAACTAACACTAAACAGACTCAGGCCTAATTACAAAGATAGAATGAAACAAACCATGCTGGCAAAACCAACAGATCTTAAAAAAGTAGTAGATCTCGAAGATAGAGAATGAGGGTATGGCTGGCATCCTCAGCCAACCAACAGGGTTTTCCTAGGCACCCTTAACATGAAGCAAAATCCTCAGAAAGTCATCAGCAAAACCTGATCATACCCAAAACAAAGACTGGCTAGACTGGGCCCTTGAAAACTGCCAGCATTCAGCCTAGCCCTAGAAAGAGAATAATACATAGGGTTTTTCCAGGCTCCCTCAACCATAATAGTGGGTTTTATAGGGTTCCCACTACCAGAGAAAAAAGGGTTTTTCTAGGATCCCTCAACCATGAAAGTGGGTTTTTGAAGGCTCCCACAACTTGATAGGGTTTTACCAAGGCACCAAAAACCTTCAGCATAAAGAACCAGGATGAATTAGTAGTTCCAGGCAAAGCAAGCAACATCCATCTCCACCTCAGTAGGAGCACGGTCTCCTCTAGCCACATCCACCTCCCCCTCCATAGAAGACATGACCACCTCAAAATGAATGACCAAAAAAAACAAAGATGTAGATTAACCAACCAAAAATACCAGGCCATGGAGTGATGAGAGAGATGGACATAAGGACCCATCCTCTGAAAAAATAAAATAGGGGTTATCATAAAGATTTCAAGGCCAAAAACATCCACCCCATGGCGATTTGGAAGGATCCCCAAACCCAAAGTGTTGGTTTTTAACGTGGGTCCCAGAACCAAGAAAGAAAAACCCCAAATAGAAAGTTTGAGGAAAATATCCATCCCAAACCTTTCCATGCATCTACTCACATGAAGATAGGCAAGACTCATCTCCACCTCAATAAGAGTTGGGATCACCTCAGAAGATCCCCCTGCAACCATCCTATGAGAGAAAACAAAAAGACAAATCCAAAAAGAAAACAAACCTCAGTCCAAACTCCGGAATGGAGAGGACTAGGCCCCCATACCCAGACTCCAGTGCAAGGTAGCAACAACAGAGCGCCTCTCCCGCAAGAAAATCCAATCACAGGGGACCAAACATCACCATAGACACAGAGAGGATCAGAAGAAAAAACAACCCTACACCCATCCACACAGGAAGAGAAGGTACCACACCAGGTGAAAAGCCCCCCAAA
This sequence comes from Cryptomeria japonica, assembly GCF_030272615.1. Taxonomy (NCBI): domain Eukaryota; kingdom Viridiplantae; phylum Streptophyta; class Pinopsida; order Cupressales; family Cupressaceae; genus Cryptomeria; species Cryptomeria japonica. Next base: position 579,371,789 of record NC_081406.1, read on the forward strand.
ACCAAGCTGACTAAGACCCCGTACAGACCCTATACCGCAAACTCCAAAAAGCCTTTGGACCCCACCAAAGGGGAAAATTGCGCGCAAGGAAGAGGCAAGAACATAATCCACCGAGGGGCTTGCACCCAGACTGTGTACTACCTCATCTGAATCTCCCTCCTCCTCACCCTCACCGCCCTCTTCGACGGTAGAAACCCTAGCACTTCCGCTTGCAGAGCTCCCATTCCCGCTTATCCTCTTTCAATATATCAAAATCACCCAAACCGTTTGCCAGCTCAAAAATAAGTACTTTGTTAATGAGTTGTGATCATAATGAAAATGTGTCATCACACCATGTTATGACACTTTGAGCATTTAGTTATTTTGTGTGGCTTGCTTAATTTCACTTTGGTATCACAATTTTTTTTTGGCAATCGATATTTATTTTAAGTGATATAGGAGAAACCCCAAGTATTAAGGGGGACAAATTGAAGTGGACATAAAGAGGTCCTACAAAGACTTATGCACATACAAGAAAAAAAATGTTAAAAATAACAAAAAACATCATTATTAATTTTTTATTTTTATCCATATAATTTATCTATGAACTTCTTTTTTATAATTACTCAACAATTTTAAAAATAATAAAATAAAATAACAATCCATAACTTTCTATTACAATTGCAACCTTCATACATTAAAATAACTACACAAAGGAATGTAATCATACAAATCATACAAATCAAACAATGGCTGCTAAACAAAATAGGCCAAGCAACCCCATGAGACCATGGCCTAATACAAATTTTTCCCTATTATTTCATGTTTCCCGCGCAGATATTCCTTCCGCTACTAAGCTGGTGCAGTTCTAATAATTGAAACAGATCGGGGAAGCCCAGCTGCTGCTTCTTCTTCTTCTTCATTTTCGCCGGAGAGCTCTTCCAACGATTTACCGTTGGTTTCAGGCACTAGAAAAGTGAAAAGAAACCCTAAAGCATTGGTCACTCCCAGAACAATCAGAGAATTCTTGACACCAATTCCCTTGTGGTATCCCGTGTCAACTTCGGATTTGTGGGTGCTCTGAGCAGCATACAGAAATCCGAAAGCTCCAACAATGGCTCCCGCCTTTCCCGCTGCAGCCGAAATGCCATGGCAAGTCGAACGGAGCCTCGCCGGAAAAACCTCCGCAGGTACAATGAAAGTTGTGCTGTTTGGACCGAAATTAGCAAAGAAGAAGGTGAAGGAGTAAAGAACAACAAATGCAATGTGATTGCCGTCGCAGAACGAATCGCCGCATTTGATCCCTCGCCAATGGTTGTACGGAATGGCCAGAGCGAACATGAAAACCGTCATGAAGAAGAATCCCATCAGCTGAATGGTGAACCGGCCGATCCGGTCAATAAAGAAGACGGTGAACCAGTAGCCCGGAACAGTGGAGCACAGAGCAATGATCGTCTGCGCCTTTGCAATGCGATAAACTTCTTCAATGGCGTTCATTTTTCTTCCGGCGGGAATCCACCCGACGGCCGTAAAGATGTCCTTTTGAAACAGATTTTGGCTGTAATAGGCAATGTCCAGAAGAAACCAGGTAGTCGTGGTGCCGAGCAGATGCAATCCATGCCGTTTCAGGAACTGTGATGAAAATAAACCAAAGCTCGGTCCGCTGGAGGCAATTTCATCGATCTTTGAGGTATCTTCTTCAATATCGACCTGCATAACCCTAGACATGTCTGCCGCGGCTTGCTTTGCGTTTTTTTCTACCAGAGCCGTGTAACGGGCAGTTTCAGGCATTTTCATGCGCCAGTAGTAAGTCATTGCAGCGGGCATGGCTCCGAACATGAGGATTAATCTCCACACGAAATCTGCCTCACTCACAGTAGAACCTTTGGGATCGGTTTCATAATTTGGAGCCCTAAAATGCTTTTTAAACCCTACCGACACAATAATGGAAACGGCACCGCCTGCGAGGATTCCAAACCCTTGCATCGCGAAAACGGCGGCAATAAATGCGCCTCTGGTTTTCTTGTTGGCGTACTCGGACATAATTGTGGCGGACAGAGGATAATCTCCGCCAATGCCGAAACCGAGCCAGAATCTGAAGAAACAGAGCGTTGTCATTACAGATTTGGCCGTGTGGCCGAAGGAAAGGCCTGAAGCTATGGAACAGATCACCATTAACATGAGAGTCATTCCGTATACTTTTTTCCGTCCCATTTTGTCCCCCAGCCAGCCGAAGAAGAGCTGTCCGGCTAGGGTTCCGCACAAAGCGACACCATTAACGGCGGCCGAGACGTTTGGAGGCAAAGATCCGGGCTTTGAATTGCCCTCCTGGTAGTAATATATTCTTCCCAGGAGCCTCGTTACGGTGGAAATGCAGAAGAGGTCATAAGCATCAGTGAAGAAGCCCATGCCTGCGATAATGATTGCCGTGAAATGGTACCATTGCGTTTTCGCAACATCCAAAGCATTCAACACTTCTAGCTGCGTCTTCGCCATGATTCGAATCCCTCAGCTCTGCACAGCGGCAAAGATTGATTTTTTTTCACTAATTCAAGCTGAGCAAAGTGATTAACAACTAGGTAACTTGATTTCCTAATATTTTCTTGAAAAGAATGAAAAGATTTTAAGAAACTGAACTATGGATCAAACAGGACTTAAATATACAAACTTGTTCAAATCTCTCAGCTCTGCACAGCAACAAAGATTGAATTTTTTTCACTAATTCAAGCTGAGCAAAGAGCTCAACAACTGACTTGATTTCCTAATATTTTCTGGATAAGAATGAAAAGATTTAAGAAACGGAAGTATGGATCAAACAGGACTTAAATGTACGAACTTCCATTTACATAATCGGAATCCAGTCCAGAAGTCGAAAGCTTACCTTTGTTCCCTTCACGAAAGTCGAGAAATACTTGTTATGGGTTACAGAGTACAAATCACATTTAAATAGTAGTGTCAGAAGCATATTGATTTGGATCCATGGGATATTCCCATACAAACAGGTAGCCTCTTTCGCTGGCATTTTAAATGTTGGTGTAAGAGAGACAGGGTGTGAACACGTCAGGTCAACTGTGAGTAGGTTCGGCATTGCAGTGTTTAATGGGATAAAGAAATAATATGTGACCTACATCTTGCTTGCTTCAATGAAATTCATCTGGTTTTAATATCAGGCAGCGTTGTTTCTGGAAAAAAAAATTGTTCGATCCGCACGGCTTTTAGATACAGGTAAGATAACGTGTTCAAATAGTGTAAAAGATGTTCAGAGATATTGTTTAAGAGTCTTTTATTTTGTTTATATCATAATGGGAATATTTTTGTTTTGAATTATGAAAGAATATTATTTTTTATGTTTGTAGATTCTTTTATGTTACAAATGATTTGATATCTAAGGAATATGGATTAATTCGGGGAGTTGTAATTTGATCAAACACTATTTTGATTTCAAATGTGTGAATGAAGGTTTTTAATAACGTTCATGAGGTCAAAAAGCCTATGGAATCTATGGATAACCAACAACATAGATAAGCACAAAAGATCAAAACACCTACCAACACCACCCTTATTTGACCTCCTTTTCTTTTTGGATCTTGGATTTTCTGTTGTGAATCTTGATTAGGTGGTAAGCAATTTTTGTTATCCTTTCTTCTTCAGCCCACATTTAAAACCTTGATGTAGTTATCTTGAATATTTAAATAAGTCATAGACTCCATGATGTATTGTCATTCTGTCTCTACTACCTCCAAAGTATAATAGAAGCATATTCTATCTACCCATTCTTCTTTAAGTACTACCCACCTTTTGGGTTCACACCTAAGTTGGTGCAAACTAGTTCTTAAAGTTGAGCCATTGATATTTTTTCTTTCTATTTATTTTTTGCTTCTATATAGTTCTTTTGTGTGTAATCATATGAAGGATTGAAATGCTTGATATAGTATGTTTCTTTCTCCCAAGTTGCCTTGTTCACATTCTTTATTTGGCTTTTTCTTGCACATACTTTTTGATTGCCCCATTGTTATTTGGACATTTATTTATATTGATATTCCATTTATTAATCCACTTGTCCTTTCGTTATATCCATGTGCTCTTCCTTTTGTTTAATTTCTCTTCGGTTACCATATTGAGCCAATGAGATAGCTCCATGGTCACTAGCCTCTCCAAATAACTTAGCATCTAGATCATAGCCAATGTCTCCACTAGAAAGGTATTAGATTGAGATAAGGAAATATTATAAGGGATAGATGATTATATTTTGAAGTCATTTGTGATTATCTATGCTTTTGTAACCTCTCTCCATGTCCATTCCTTAGTTGTTGTGTTGACACCCTAAACTTCAAACACATATAGCACCACTAGCATTATTAGCAAATCAAAAAGAATTTTCTTATTTTTCCTAGTGCCAGAATTCCTCCCTTTAGCATCTTTTATGCAACTAGCATAAGGCTTTCCATCCTTCTTGTATACTTTTTCTCTACATGTGTCATAGTTGAGCTTATTGTGGAAATTAGGGGCACGATATTTCTAATCATTAACCACTTGCAAGGGGTTGCCTTTGAAGACAATTCCATATGACTCTTCTTTCTCTTCAAGGTAAATATCATGACCTTAGTTTTACTAGTGTTTACCCACATCCCAACCTCATGGAAAAATAATTCAAGAGATTTCACGTGTTCCCACAAATCATGCATTATTTTTGGGTCATTAAAATAAGATCATCAACATATCATTTTATAGCAGCTTTGTTTTTGAAAAATTGTTCGATTTGCATGGCTTTTAGATACATGTAAGATAACGTGTTTATGTATACACCTAAAAATGGTCTGAAGATATTTAATTAAATAAGCAATAATTTGATTAATCCCCCTTCCTAATTTAATTGAATTCATTAGTCAATTTGATTAAATTCTCACTTTCATCTACTTACTAATAAATCTAAGGATTTATTTAATAGGTTCATTTCAATGGTCCCCTTTGATTAATTAATTCAAATTAACTAATCCCTTCCCATTTAAATTCATTCTTCTAATCCTCTAGTTAATTAAAACAAATCAATTTATGAGTTGTTGAGAATTAATTAGTCTTTTCCTATTATTTGAATTTTTAAATTCAAATTACCCACATGCCTCCTAACTTCTAACCACCTAACCTAACCACTTCTAAACCTAACCCATGTCATCTAACCCTGGGTTTAACTAACCCTATCCTATCTAGCACATTCTAACCTCCTTATCCTAACCTCCCATGGTGTGGATATTTTCTTCTTGAGACACATGGCACTTTGGCCACATGTCTCCTCTCTTGGACACTTGCCCTTTTATGAGAAAAGCTCCTTGACACTTGTCACCATAGAGATGACAAGTGTCTCTTCCTCCAACCTCTTCTCCAACCTCTTCCAATTTCACCGTTGATATCTTTAGACTCAATCTTGACCGTTGATTCCTACCACCTCACCCCTGGTCTTGGAAATCCTATAAATATCCCTCATTTTGGAGCAATAAGGATCCCATCTCATTTGCATTTTAGGCATTGTTACTAGGCATAATATCTCTTAGCATATCATTTGAGCGTTGTTATTATAGGCAATTGCATCTTAGATCTAGTTTAATTTGATCATTTTCTAGAATAATTATTGAATCATGTAGCTTAATCATTCTCTTTTCTAGCTTAATTGAATCATTATCATTTCAAATCCTCCATCTAGGTGTAGTCAAGTCACTAGGATTGCTTATCTAGATTTGAGAGAAAATCCATACTCGCATCTCTTAGGAGGCGATAGATTGCTTTGTCATGGTTTTATCTTTATTTGTTTTAAATTTTGTAACCATGCTTGTAATGATCTATTGAGTGTTTGTGTTGCAGCCGCAAGTATCACACTTCATAGAGCATGACATTTTGGCGCCCACCATGGGGCCAAAAATCTCATTTTGGCCTCTCAAGGATCATCAAATCTTCATTTCTGGTTGGGTCAGAATTAGAATCTCGTACAAGCCCCTTTTCAGTCTTGTACGAGCTCCTTTGTGCACTAAAATGATAATTCTTCCTGACTCGTACGATCTTTTAAGGAAACTGAATTGTCGTACGAGCTCCATTCTGCACTCGTACGGTCTCGGAAAGATACTCGTACGGTTAGGTAAATTTTTGTTGTATGAAATTTTGCTTCTATATTTTCAAAGCACTTTGCATTTTAAGGTTTTTGTGCTTCAATTTGATTATTACTAATGCTAACCCTGGTCTGTTTGTGAGTTTTTCGGCAGCCTAACTAGTTTTTGCAGGACGATTTGTCGAAGATTATGCTTGTCAAAGCTTCATTTCAACAAAACACATCATGACTACTAATGCATCTATTTTGCAGGTTGCTTAGGAGGACTCAACTAAACTCTATGTGTTCTTTAATTTTTCTAGGCACACTTGATTTTGCTAATGGAAATGAACAATCATGTTTTATGTGTTTTGATGATAGGCGAGTATGCTCTCACCTTTCTTAGGTGATCAGAAAGCTAGACTCGTCCTTTTCTTTCATTAGTGCATTTCTTCGGTGGGCCTGCCCTCCCAAGGAGCTAATAACTCTTAGCCATTAAGGCCAGTGAGAGGGGAACAACCTTAGTGGGAATGGCTAACGCCAAGTACTCCAACCCACTATAAAATAAATGTGATTTGATGAAAATTAAATCAACGGCAGTGCTTGGAATAGCTCTCCTTCGTACCTTCGGGTATATCAAATCTTGGTTTTCAAGGCTAGGAGACCTCTTAATTGAGTTTATACCTCGTTGCGCCAAATGGATCCCTTACTAGTTCCGGTTAAATTAGAAGCTACCCGATTCACCTCCGAAAGGGTGATAATCTTTGTGCAAGAGATAGAGTAACTCTCCCAAGACACTTGTTATATCATTCCCCCATTAGCGTTTGGAGTCGGATAATATGACATTGAGAATCCATTGCGTGAGACTCAGCGGTCGTATTCTGATTAGCTATTGGGTGTGTGCCTAAGCTTGCAAGCAAAGGTTTTCTCTCTCATCCAAGTTCCTTAGGTAGCGTATTGTGCTTGAGGTCACTTAACATATCGCGTGTTTGTTGTGTATTCATCCCTAAAACAAGAAAATCAGACATTTAAAACTAGAAAACATAAGCAAAACATCAGACTTCATTGATCAAAATTCGACCAAACAAACATATTTTTCTTTGTTCTGTTCTTTGTCGTACAATGCATATAGTTTGTCGTATGAGCTGGTGATAATTGTCATACGATCCTATTTCGTATAAAATATTTTGTCGTATGGCTTATTAAGTTTTGTTGTATGAGGCCTTTTGTTTATCGTGTGGCTTAGGGGGAATTGTCGTACGAGCCTGTGCTTTGTCATATGAAATTTCTGATTTGTCATATGGGCTTATATGTATTGTCGTCTAAGGTTGCTTAAACTGTCGTACTAATTTTTGTCTCTATTCATCCAAAGTTATCTTCTTGCACGTCTTTTTGAGATCTATCATATTTGCTCGGTCAATTTATAGTAATCATAAACACATGTTCTTTGTCATTCTGTGCTTGGATTGTATCCTTTGTTCGCTTGGTCAAGTTATCATTTGTCAAATCAGACTCTAGAACATAAACACCTCAAGATTTTCAAGTGCTCACATTCAACAAGTTCAAGATCTAAGCATCTCGAAGTGCATTATCACCCTCTTTGATAAACTGATCACTCAAACATAGTTTCTCATCAGGATCTATCATCCTTTATCACGAAACTACAATGCTTGGTCAGAATAATCTTGTCCCACATCGTAGGATATATCATTCCTATTGGAATTGATTTTTATCAAATCATCATCATTGCACTCCAAAATCGAAGATCGAAAAACTTGCAAACTTTTAAACACTTGAATCATCTTTTCATGTCATATCGCTCTATCACATTTACATTGATGATTTATCACTTATCAAAACAACTTTTGGACAAACAAATCCTAGCAAAATATCTAACACACGTGTATGCCTATTCTAACTAGAGCTCTGAGATGAAGAATCACAGAGACAGAAATCAAAACATTGGAAATAACTAAAGAGCATAGAACCATGGAACATGAAGATGAAATACAAGTTGAAGGAGAAATAACAGAACAAAATATCAGAGACATCAAAAAAATCCTCAATTCGATAAATTTATGCAGAAATTATTGGAGGGATAAAAATAAAAATATTTCCTAATGTTAGCAAAATCTGGTGCTACACTCCCCCAATATTTTGATGTGAACAATTGACACAAAAGTAAAGTGACCCTCCCCCTAATAGCAAACAATATGAGGATATTTTTGGTCTCAAACTGAATGAGACGTCAATTCCTAGTAATACTAGAACCAATGAGGAAACTTACATGCCTTACATGCCCCAAAGGGATGAAGTAGAAATTCTGAATAGTGTTCAATCCAATGAAGATACAAGAAGAGATCCAGATCCTCCTAGAATACAAAATCATGGTTATGCAAGAACAAATCATGTTGATAATCCTATCACAACTCTCACACAACAAATACAAACATTGCAAACACAAATTCAAGATATGTAGAGAGGAAATGTTAGAAGATACTCACTTCAAGAAATCTGTAACTATCCATTCGACATAAATCTAAACATGATACCATTTCCTATAGGTTGTGAAACTCCTAGATATGAAAAATATGATGGAAGAACTGACCCTCAAGATCATATACGAGAATTTTGCACAATGAGTATGGAGTTTGCACATGAGGATACCTACTTAATGAGATTATTTCCGAAAAGCTTAATTGGACTAGCTATGGAATGGTTCTCTAAACTTCCACCTAGAATCAGATCATTCTCAGAATTGGTGGATAAGTTTGTTTGACAATACTCTTACAACATACAACATGAAGTAACAATGCTAGACCTATGTAACGCCAAACAAAAGAGTGGAGAATCTTTCATGACATTTTTACAATGATGGAGACAATTAGCTTCATGATATCCTCGTACAGTGCCAAAGTATGAAAAAATGGACATATTCATCGATAACCTAAATGATCAAATGAGTTATTATCTAAAAATGCAAGGAAATCAAAGTTTAGGAAAGATGATTGATAATGGAATCACAATGGAGAAAGCTATGATAAAGAAAGGTGAGTTGAAAATAGACAAAGAAGGAGTCCATCCTCCTAACAACACCAATAACAACAACCACAATGATAAGCCAAAGTTTTGGAATAGAAATTGTAATATCGTCAACGATGGAATAGTGGATAACAACAATGTGAAACCAAAGCAACCAGTTTTTAATTTATCACACCACTCAACAATGGCTCAACAAAAAAATCATCACCAAAAAGAAACTATCAAAAAAATTTATTTATCACACCACAAGGTCATACAATTCCAAAAGCATACAAATTAAGCTTTCCATGCACCAACAACACCATAGAATATGAAGCTTTGGTTACAGGTATCAAAATGGCTATAGAATGGAACATTACACAACTTTAGGTCTTTGGAGACTCTTAGCTCGTCATCAATCAAATCAATGATGATTATCAAACAAAGGATGAAAATTTGATGCCTTATAAAAAGATGGTTGATGATATCAAGAAATACTTTGTAGAAATAGCTTTCTAGTAGATTCCAAGGAATGACAACAAAGCAGCAGATGCCATGGCTACACTTTCTTCTCTCCTTCAAACACAGGAAAATCAGCAGCATTATGAATTCCTAGTGGAAGAGTTGTTTTACCATGCTCATAATTGTCTTGATTCCCAAACTATTTGTCACCTTGTCGGGCAGGATTCATCCCATTATGGCCAAACTTACACATACCTGAAAGATAACACCTTACCTCCCGACTTATTGAAAAATCAAAAGAGAAACTTTATTCACCAATCCTGTCATTTTACTCTTGTCACAGATACCCTATTTAAACAAGGTCTAGATGGTACTCTTTTAAGATGTCTCGAACAAGAAGAATATGAGAAGGCCTTACATGAAGTCCATAACGACATTTGCGACACTCATTCAAGTGGTCTTACCCTTTCGAAAAAACTCATATGCTTGGGCTATTATTGGTTGACTATGGAACGAGATTCTTTTCCAGATAGCTAGAACATGCAAACAATGTCAGATCCATGGTAATTTGATTCATGCACCAGCACAAGAACTTCATGCTTTGGCAACATCTTGGCCTTTCTGCCAATGGGGTCTTGATCTAGTAGGAAAGATAAATCCTTCTTCATCTGATGGTCACAAATTCATCCTTGTCGCTACATAATATTTCACAAAATGGATTGAGATAGTACCTCTCACAAATATCACAGGAAAACAAATTGTTGCATTTATCTTTAACTACATCATCTTTTGCTATGGAATACTAATGACCATTATCACTAATAATGGGCAACCGTTCAAGAATCAGGATGTACAAGAACTATGTGAGAAATTCAAGATCCAACACAAATTCTCCACACCCTACTATCCACAAGGAAATGGGCAAACAGAAGCATCAAACAAAACTATTTTGAAAATCCTCAAAAAGACAGTGAATGATGCTAGAAGAGATTGACATATTCAATTAAACCCTTCTCTATGGGCCTACCGTACCAGTATCCACACACCAATAGGTGCCACACCTTTCTCTCTTGTTTATGGATCAGAAGCAATAATGCCAGTAGAAGTAGAGATGCCTTCTCTACGAGTATCATTAAAAGGTCTCATCCCAAATGAAGAACAACGAGTATCTAGATTACAAGAGTTAGAATTAATCCATGAACGAAGACAAAATGCCTTTGATCATTTAAAGGTATTTCATAAAAGAATGTGTCAGAGTTATAATCACAGTTTCAAACCATGAGTCTTTCAAGTTAGGGAACTAGTACTAAAGGAAAATCCACGCAACTAGGCAGATCGAGAAAAGAAAGGAAAGTTTGAACCAAACTGGTTAGGTCTATTTGTGGTCACAATAGTATTTGGCTCAGGAGCATATCAACTATCAACACAGGATGAAGATCAGCTCGACGAACCCATCAATGGCATGCATCTAAAGAAATTTTATGTCTGAAAAAGCGAAAAAATAAAAAACAATGAAAAAGCAAAAAAATAAAAAACAATGAAAAAACAGAAAAAAAATAAAAAAAATGAAAAAGCAGAAAATCTAAAAAAAGTGAAAAAGCAGAAAAGCCAAAAAAAATCAAACATGAGAAAAAAGTGCAATAAAAAATAGATGGTGAAAACCTGGCAAATAGGCGCTATCTGTCTGCTAGCTCTTCCATCTATTAGTTCATGCATCTTTCCGCTTGCATTCATTTTCCATCAGTGTTGTCCATATCCATCATGAAGCCTTTGTACATATGCACGCATCCCAACTAATCTCTCGCCATGGTTTGGATCATTGAGTATATCACGACGACTTTGTTTCTAGGCTTGGGGCAAACTCCTACACCTAGCTGGGGGCAAAATTCTTGATCATTTTGAGCTTAATCAAATAGGCAGAACAACGGTTAAACAACCCTTATCAAGCAAAAATTGAGACACATCCAACGTTGAACACGAGATCAAATTATCAACCATCAACCTATCACAAAGTCAGTATAAGCATATTTGCATACTTTTCAATGGATGATATCTTTTGGGTAATGATTTTAACATGATTGTTCAACTTTTCTATCTTGATTTTTGCTAGGATGTTTCTGACTAGAGGAACAAGGAAGGAACATGATATTTTTCTTGTTTGTTGTCTGTAAATTAATCATTAATATGTGCAAATTTGTCTTGGGACATGATCATCAGAGTATCATCGAAGACATTTCCGATTTGTGTATTCAAATGATTAATACTGCCTGTTTTACGCAAGCAACACTCAAGTCATCTTGGTTCAATTATACCTTGATGCTTGTGCTAACTTACCATATCAAAATCCAAGAAAGTCGTGCTCAGGTCATCATGGCTTAATTATACCATTGATATTTGCACTCACTTCCCACATTTTAAAAAGCTCAATGATGACAAAAAATGCAATAATCCAGTGATTGGTTCAATCATAGCTTTGCATTTCATTTGCATTGGCATTTGCATTTAAGCTTGCATTTCATTCTTGCATGGGATCCCACATGCTCATTTTATCCAAGGTTAAATCTATCGCAGGAATCATCAAGGTATCATCACAAGTGTATACGCAATAATACTGATGACTCATATCTCCAGATATTTTCGACCAAGTGAAAATCTTATGCTACCCTCTCAACAGAACCAACATCAACATATCCAAATATTCCTACAACTTGATATCAACAAACTGTCAGTTCTTTATCTAATCAACCTTATCAATTCGATCAATAAATCAAATTTAATCGATTCTATCATGTCTTATACAGGATGTATCTTTCCTAAAACCAAATGTTATGATCATGTCTTATACAGGATATATCGGTCCTGAAACTAGACACTTTGATCATCTTTGTCTTATACAGGAGGTGTCATTCTTGAAACTAGATTGAATCTCGATCTTATCAATCTAACCAATCAAGCTTTATCAATAATCAAGAACCACATCACCATGATTGTAGAACTCGCATTTTCATCAAACACAGTTGTAGAAATCAAATCATTGCTAATCCGGATATCAATTTCGCAAAAATTCGCAAAACTCCAAAGGTCAGTTATCTCAATTAATCTCCTGAGGGGGCATCATCATACCACAATCTATCAATCAATAGTCAGGGCATTCTATCGAACCAATATCATCATTAAAATGAGATTATCCTTCGAATCAACGCATCATCACACCTCGCTTCAAAGAGGTGAAAAATGTATACACCTAAAAATGGTCTGAAGATATTTAATTAAATAATCAATTATTTGATTAATCCCCCTTTCTAATTTAATTGAATTCATTAAACAATTTGATTAAATTGTACCTTTCATCTACTTATTAATAAATCTAAGGATTTATTTAATAGGTTCATTTCAATGGTTCCTTTTGATTAATTAATTCAAATTAATTAATCCCTCCCCATTTAAATTCATTCTTCTAATCATCTAATTAATTAAAACAAATCAATTTATGAGTTGTTGAGAATTAATTAGTATTTTCCTATTATTTGAATTTTTAAATTCAAATTACCCACATGCCTCCTAACTTCTAACCACCTAACCTAACCACTTCTAAACCTAACCCATTCCATCCAACCCTAGGTTTAACTAACCCTATCCTATCTTGCACATTCTAACCTCCTTATCCTAACCTCCCATGGTGTGGATATTTTCTTCTTAAGACACATGGCACTTTGGCCACATGTCTCCTCTCTTGGACACTTGCCCTTTTATGAGAAAAGCTCCTTGACACTTGTCACCACAGAGATGACAAGTGTCTCTTCCTCCAACCTCTTCTCCAACCTCCTCCAATTTCACCCTTGATATCTTCAGACTCAATCTTGACTGTTGATTCCTGCCACCTCACCCCTGGCCTTGCAAATCCTATAAATATCTCCCATTTTGGAGCAATAAGGATCCCATCTCATTTGTATTTTAGGCATTGTTACTATAGGCATAATATCTCTTAGCATATCATTTGAGCATTGTTATTATAGGCAATTGCATCTTAGATCTAGCTTAATTTGATCATTTTCTAGCATAATTGTTGAATCATGTATCTTAATCATTCTCTTTTCTAGGTTAATTGCATCATTATCACTTCAAATCCTCCATCTAGGTGTAGTCAAGTCACTGGGATTGCTTATCCAGATTTGAGAGCAAATCCATACTCGCATCTCTTAGGAGGCGATAGATCGGTTTGCCATGGTTTTACCTTTCTTTGTTTTAAATTTGCTAACCATGCTTGTAATGATCCAGTCAGTGTTTGTGTTGCAGCTACAGGTATCACACATCACAGAGCACGATAGTTCAAATAGTGTAAAAGATGTTCAAAGATATTGTTTAAAAGTTTTTAATTTTTCTTATATCATACTGGGAATATTTTTGTTTTGAATTATGAACGAATGTGATTTTTTTATGTTATAATTGATGTAATATCTAAGGAATGTGGATTATGGGGAAGTTATAATTTGACCAAACACTATTTTGATTTCAAATGTGTGAATGAATGAATGAAGTTTTTTAATAACATTCATGAGGTGAAATAGCATATGGAACCTATGGATAGTTGCATACATAGATAATCACAAAAGATCAAAACATGTTGGCTACCAACACCACTCTTATTTGACCTCCTTTTATTTTTGGATCTTGGCTTTTCTGCTGTGAATCTTGATTAGGTGGTAAGCAATTTTTGTTATCCTTTCTTCTTCAGCCCACACTTAAAACCTTGATGTAGTTGTCTTGAATATTCAAATAAGGCATAGACTCCATGATGTATTGCCATATTGTCTCTACTACCTCCAAAGTATAATAGAAGCATATTCTATCTACCCATTCTTCTTTAAGTACTTGTCCACCTTTTGGGTTCACACCTAAGTAGGTGCAAACTAGTTCTTAAAGTTGAGCCATTGATATTTTTTCTTTCTATTTAACTTTTTCTTTTATATAGTTCTTTTGTGTGTAATCATATGATTGATTGAAATACTTGATATAGTATGTTTTTTTTCTCCCAAGTTGCCTTGTTCACATTCTTTCTTTGAATTTTTCTTTCACATAATTTTTGATTGCCCCATTATTTTTTATTAAGATAAATGAGTTTTACGGGGACTTGAAACCCAAAGTCAAAGAGAAATACAAAAATTAAATAGTCGCTAACCAGTCCAGAACCAACAACAAAAAAACCACAGAAAAAGGGGCCAAGTCCACACAACAAAACAAAAGACGGAAAAAGATAAAACCTAAAACACACTAAACTAGAGATTGCATCAGCTCTGAATTCTTTTGGATCATACTCTTCTTGATATCCTCAAGATCATCCATGATGAACTTGGAGGTACTCTTCTCCTGGTTATTGGTTCTAGTCCTTATATAGGGGCAAGTAGTGGTCTAAAGTCCCGTACCCTACAAGTTCGACTCCTGAATTGTCTTCTTTTGTTCAGTGTTTGAGGGTGGAAGACTGGTGCTGGACTGAGCTCTTAGATTTGCCATCATCGCATTGACCTTTTTAAGACCTCGAGCACTGTTATTCATGGTTTCCTTGCTAATATCAACCATATTCTTCAGGTTGCCCTTAATCTCTTCAAAGCTTATTTTGAACTGACCAATCCTTGATTCATGATCCATTTTCATGTTATTCACATCTTCTATAAGTTTCTGTGTCATTCAGAGAAGTTTATCCCTTTTTCTTGGCATGGGCATCTCAGTAAATGTATCAATGATGCCCTTAATTCCATCCTTCAACATATTAATCTCCTTATTGAGCCAAAGAAAGTAGTTCTCCTGGCTTTTGATAGATTTGTTAAGGAGAATACCAAAATTAGAGTCTTTTTGGGTATCCCCCAATTCCTCTTCTTCAACATTGGGATGTCCATCTTTATTTCCTTCTGCTTTCCCTTGGCTTCCCTATTATTTCCAATTTTGGACTTTCTCATATTCAGTGGGCCAGAACTCGGTAAATTGGGGTTAGGGGTTTTATACTTACTAGCAACCCATCTGGGATGTTTGTTTCTTCTGCTTCTACTAGTGCTAGGTGTAATATTTTGTTGGGGGTCCTCCTCCTGAGAAGGATGGTAATCTGAATCATTCGAGACATTGAGGTCCCGCCAATCCATAGCCCTACTAGACTCTTCTTTGTCCAACACTATATCAGACACATAATGTACATTAGTGTTGGTTGAAGAATTGGGGGATTCAACCACCGGGGATGGTTTAACCCCATGATCCTTAGCATATTCCATGATGAGAATGATTAACCCCTCATGCAAAACAAGGTTGTCACTATTTTTGGCGTGATTCGCCAGGCTATTTTCAAGATAAGATAACAGATAGAAAGGCATAGAATTTCTTTTGTTGTGTCTAAAATGGTTTAATATCATAAAGTGGTAAGAGAAAATATTGGCATAGCATCCATCAAGAGTAATGTACCTCATAATCACTTTGACCATCTCCACCCAAAGTGATTTTAGGTCCTTCCTGTTATAGTTGTCATCCTTCATCTTTCGCACCTTTTTTCTCTCGCTTTCTTTGTCAAAGAAAGCCGCAATGGCTTCTTCTGCCGCCTTCCTCTCTCTGTAAAACTTCTTGCCTTTTATATGCAAACTAGTTATCTCTGCAATGAAGGTTTCATCAATTCTAAACTCTACTCCAAAAGATGTGAGGATGCCTTTCTCCCAACTGTTCACAAAATCCTCTATCACTTTTGGGTCATTGCCATGAAGCCTCTCAAGATATGGCACAAGTCATCCATCAGTAATCTTCATCCATAGCTCTTTGTTCTTTTGTCAATTCTCGTAGGAAGTAGGCTCCATTATTTTTTTATCACCTCCCATAAGAAATTTTCCTCTACAACAATGGATGATGGTACCAAACCCAAACAAAGCAATGAAAAACTAGATACAAAAGAAGGCTCTAGAAACCCTAGTTTTGAATTTCAAACTCAAATCCCACAAAAGATCATTATCCATTTGGTAGTTTGTCATCATTATTGAGATAAGAATGGCCAATGCATTCGATGTCCTTTCTCATCAATTCACACAATTGTATTGGGAAATTTTCCTTTCCCATCCACTATAGTATGTCCACAAAATCCACACCAATGTTCGCTAGGTGGTCTGCTGGCATGTTACCTTCCTGAGAAACGTGGGATATTTTGAAATCATCCAATTTTGTAATCATGATGTGGCAGTCCTGAATTAAATGCTTGATGGTCCAACTAGGCTCAATTTGTTTACTCACACACCTGATGATATTTAGAGAATCACTCTCAAGCCAGATTTTTTTGAACCTTCTTTGATAGCCACGTGTAACCCAATGTAAGAAGATTTAGCCTCGGCATAGTGGTTTGTCTGGGTGCCCAGTGCGAGTGCCACAGCTGAAACACTCCTACCATTGTGGTCACGCACAACTATCCCACAGCCAACCAACCCAAGATTACCTTTAGCCGCCCCGTCAACACTGATTTTGATCCACCCACTTGGGGGAGGAACCCAAACTATTGGCATTATGTGAACCGATATGAGGACATGATGACATTGTATGTTGTCATTGATGTCAATATGTTGAAGAAGAGAGAACCGGTATGTTACCAAGAACCGGTATATGTGAGAACTGGTATAACATTGTGAACCAGTATATGTGCCAAAGTGAAGCGGTGTGTTTGTTCAAGGTGAACCGGCATGTGGTTATGGGAATCGGTACATGGAAGCTTTGTATGACTACTGGGTGGTAGTCTCAACTTCAGGGTTTCCAGTTGAAGTGCTTCAAGCCTGTGTGACTCAACCAGTGACTTTGTGTGATGAGTTAGCATTGTAACAAAGAACAGATTGTGTTTCCACGTTAGCCTTGTGCGCGTGAAGGATCTTGCATGAAGGAGATTGTTCCTATCTACCTTAGGAATGTGCGAAGTCTGTAAACGGTGAAAACACATGATGGGTTATCAGTTGCCATGAAAGTGGTGGAAAATGAACGATGGAGAACGTCTTGAGATTGGTTCAAGACTGTTGTGTTTAATGCAATGTTCTCAATGGTCAGGATTGAACCATTTGAATTCTTACCCTAAACAGGTTTAGGGTTTAGGGTTTTTGCTACCGACCTATCTGTTTCCTATAAGGTCGATGTTGTGTTTCTTTCTAAGGTTGTTGGCAAAATTTGTGTGTGTGTATCCAAGTGAAGGGATATGTGATTCTTGCCAGACCAGAGGAGAGAAGTGATACCTGCAGAGTGTAAGTGCAGAAGGTGAAGAGGAGCTAAAGTGGATCTGCATTGGCATTTAGTGTTGTTACTAGATCATTGTAATACTTGTTGATCTCTAACCACTTCAACAGTTGGGAAATCCCTTAACAGGGTAGCTTTAACCGACTTACTGTAAATCCTTTAACAAGGTGACTCAAAACCATTGAGTTCTTGAAATCCTCTAACAAGGTAACCTTTGACAGGGTTTAACCCTTAATTGGGTATTCTAGCCATCCCTTAACTGGGTGATCCCTAACAGGATCAGTTCCTAACAGAACCTATTGTATCAGTCTTTAACCGGACAAGGCTCCTAACAGAGCGGACTTCTAAAGAGTTCAAAAATAGCTTGTGGGTATTCATCCCCATCGTGGTTTTTCCCAGTTGGGTTTCCACATGAAAAATTTGTGTGTCATGTGTGGTGTTAATCATGTGATGGTTTATGTGATTTGTGTCCGAAGGTAAATCATGTTGATCTAGCTGTTTATATATTTTTGATGATAGATTATATGTTCATGCACTAGGGTGAAATGGAAATGAAGTATTAGATTTTATGAAAAGATAAGTGTCAACCAGTTTATGTTTGTCTCAGTTATTTTGGGTTTGGCCGGTTGTACTCTGTTTAAGACCGGTGTTACTGTTTGTCTGCCAAAGCACAGTGTCTGCTAACAAACCAGTTTTAGGAATGTGTTTTTGTCTGTACTAATTCACCCCCCCTCTCAGTAGCCATGTGTAACCCAATGTAAGAAGCTTTAGCCTCGGCATAGTGGTTTGTCTAGGTGCCCAGTGCGAGTGCCACAATCGAAAGACTCCTACCATTATGGTCACACGTAACTCTCCCACAACTAGCCAACCCAAGATTACCTTTAGCCGCCCTGTCAACACTAATTTTGATCCACCCACTTGGGGGAGGGACCCAAACAACATTATTTCTCATATGCTTTAACTTGACACTAGGTTTAGAAATATCCCAGCTGATATGCCATCTATTGATAATATCCCAGTCAAAGTAGGAATAAGGGGATCAATCTTG
Organism: Cryptomeria japonica; assembly: GCF_030272615.1. Taxonomy (NCBI): domain Eukaryota; kingdom Viridiplantae; phylum Streptophyta; class Pinopsida; order Cupressales; family Cupressaceae; genus Cryptomeria; species Cryptomeria japonica. Next base: position 579,390,610 of record NC_081406.1, read on the forward strand.
CAAGAAGGACAAGAAGAGACAAAGTTCTCCTTAATACAATTCTAGACTCTCCGAGCAACAGAAAGAGCAGAGGACTCTTTGTCCCTGAAGATCTGATTGTTTCTTTCTTTCCAAATCCCCCCAGACAGATGGGGTAACACAAGGCACCATAGCACTCTAAGAGAAGGATTATCTGAAGGGAAACTCCACTAGAGCCAATAGTCCAAGAGGCTCTTGGGAAGGTGCCACATAATTCCCCAGAGATCAAAAAAATGAGCCCAAACATCTTTGGAGAAGGAGCAATGGAGCAGCAAATGCAAAGCATCTTCAACATCTTCCTTGCACAAATTTTTTTTGTTATGGATAGTCATACCCCTTTTGCACAAGTTGTCAATGGAGAGAATCTTATTCTGCATAAACAACAAGAATAAGATATTAACTTTTGGAATCAACAACTTATTCCAAATACTTGACTAGAAAGGGATCAGATTAAAGGATCTCACCAACAGGTAGAAAGCATGAGAGACAGGAAAAACACCTAAGGAAGAACCACTCCACACCAAAGAGTCTTCAACAAGGAAAGAGGGAATGTGAATATTAGTAAACCATAATTGAAGGGCTTTCATGATGGGATCCACACTGATAAGATTGATCCAGTTACCCTCTTTGATACAATCAGCGACCCAGTAGCGAAACCTCTCCACACATCTCTCTTTAAGCTGAGCCGCCCAATGAAAGTCAATTAGAGGCCCATTAGTAGCCCACCAATCATCCCAAAAAGGAATTTTCCTCCTATTTCCAAGGACCCATCTTGATCTTTTAAGAATAATATCTTTGGAATTATGGAAATTAGTCCAAAGATTAGAAGCCACCACAGGCAGATTGTAATCTTCTAAAACATTTTAGGCAAAGATACCATTAATATGGTATTTGTTATGACAAATAGAGATCCATTCATTAGAATCCTTATTAAAACATGCATACACCAACCGGTATACCAATACATATAGAATTGAAAGAAGTAAAGCAGCCAATAAGCCAATCGCATAAATGAATACCATAACACACAGAATTATACGTGGAAAACCTCAAAAAGGAAAAACCATGGTAGGATTTGTGACCTACAATATCAATCCACTGGCCATATGAAGAGATATTACAAAATATAGGGGCTTGTATTTGCAGGAAGGCTTACAGCCTAGAGCACACTGCTCAATCATAAAAGGAGCCTCACTGACTACATACAAATCTAGACTACAATCCAGAGAAATTATTGAACTACAAAGATAGTATCTTCTATGCTCGAATACAGTTCCGGTTAAGCTTTGTCTATTTCGGTCTGAAACCCTTAACCCTATACCGGAATAACCCTTTACAAAAATATCCTCACATACATAATCTCTCTCATATATTTTGCATCTCCTTCATTATTTCCTTCCTTATACATATTCCAAAATGATCTAACCAACTGACCTATATACCCTTTACAATTCATCATTCCTTATGTGGGCTTACAAAGATAAATACAATATGAATATACATGTCGGCTCAATAACATAAATACATGAATATCAAAAACAATTGCCGATGTCGGATCCAAAAGATGTCGGCCTCCAATACTAATAACCTGATTCTAAACCATGTCGGTCTACATTGTCGGTAACCAAAGAATTCTATCCAACCTGTCAGTGTTGGTGCCGATGCCGGTGCTAGTGAAGTGTTTGTGAAGTGCCTGGTGGTACACAAGTGAACCAAAATATGAAGCCGGAACAAGTTGCCATGTTTCCATCAATGACAACATATTGAAACCAACCAATTGAGTGTCAATTGCCAACAACATTTTCTATGTCAATCATGATAGACAATTTTTCATGTCATCCAAGTTATTTTGTGTCTATTATGAGGATAATGTTTACAATAATTTGTCATTCTTCTATTTTGATCATCTTTTCTAAGTGATTTCCCTCGACCTCAATTTGATATCCTCTACAAAGGGATTTTCTAGGTCAATCATGATACATAATTATTCATACCATCCAATATTTTGTGTCTATAATGAGGACAATATTTGCAATTACTTACCATTTTTTCTATTATGATCCTCCTTTCTAATTTCGTTTTCTTGAACTTGATTCAATCTCCTCTAGAATGGAAATTTTTTAGGTCAATCATGATACGCAATTGTTCATATCGTCCTTTTCTTAAAAGAATGTTTCATCGCTTCTAAGTTTGGAGGGGGTAATTTTTTTGCAATTATAAGTAGTTCCAACCACTCTATGGTTATAGTTTCTATCATTCAATTTCCCTAGTTTATTTTTATCTTTTTCTTAATGTTTTATGATAATCCACTATTTTGTGTCTAGTATAAGAATAATGTTTACAACACCTTATAATTTTTTCCATTTAGATCATTTTCTCTAGGTGCTTTCCCTTTATCTCAATTCAATCTTGTCTAGAGGGGGATTTTATAGGTCAATCACAATACACAATTATTCATACTGGATCCACTATGTTATGTCTACTATGAGAAAAATGTTTACAACAACTTATTATTTTTTTCAATTTTGATCCTCTTTCTTAGGTGTTTTCCCTTGACCTAAATTCAGTCTCCTCTAGAGAGGGATTTTCTAGGTCAGTAATGATAGAAAAAATTTCATATCAAACTTTTTTCTCAAATCATGTTTCATTCCTTACCATTTTTGAGAGGGTAATATTTTCCCAATTGTATATTAGCTTCAACCACTTAAAAATTATGTTTTCTATTATTTTCTTTCTCTTGTTCATTTTTATCCTTTTTCTTCTTGTTTTATGACAATCCACTATTTTGTGTCAACTATGAGAAAAATGTTTACAATAGCTTACCAGTTTTCCTTTTTGATCCTATTTTATAGATGCTTTCCCTTGACCTCAATTCAATCTTCTCTAAAGAGGGATTTTTTACGTTAGTATGATACACAATTGTTCATGCATCCCAATTTCCTCTTTTAGTGCAGTTTTATATACTTGTATGAGTTTTTGGAGAGAATCTATATGATATTTACAATGATTTTAGAGTCCCAATCTTCACAAGAAAAATATTTATTTTTTAAATATAAAGAAATGAAAATTTTAAAATATATTAATGTTAACAAATGAAGTTATATGAATACTTTTCTTAAAAATATTGTTAACAATAAAATTTATTTTGCAATAGTATTTTTTTTTCTTGTAATTTTTTTATGTATTATTATTTTCGGTCAAGTGAATGATGGTATGATGAAAGAATAAGAATCCGGTCAACTACTGAGAGGGAGGTGGGTGAATCAGTAGATAGAAAAATTGATACTAACTTCACCAATCTCAAAATCAATCTCTCAAAGTAAACTTAGAACTATCAATGCAATATCACTGTCAAGATAAAAACCCTCAAGATAAACCAGTTGACTGTTACAACAAACTAATAGTAAACAACTTCAAACTCATAAACATCCAAATGCTTTTACTGACATAAGTAAAACTTCATTTCACAATGCTTCTAGTTATCATGATTTATCAAAGTGGATTAAGTAGTTAAGAAAATCAACCATAAGAACATAACCATAAAAACATTCACCACTTGACACAATATTTTTGTCGTGGAAACCCAAATGGGAAAAACCATGGTGAGATGAGACTCACAAGATAACTATAATCTGAACTCTTCTGAAGTTTGCGCTGTTAGGAGCCTAGCTTGTTAAAGCTTTACAAAAGTCTTGTTAAGAACAGATCCTATTAGGGACCACCCGGTTAAGGGATTGACTACAATGCCTTGTTAGAAGCAATACCCTGTAAGGAGTAACTTTGGTAGAGGATTTGAAATCCAAGATAATGGATCACCTGGTTAGAGGACTTGAATAGCACCAAGCTTGTTAGAGCTTACTCGGTTATGGGATTTCAATTTGCCGTAATTGTTAGAAAACAACAGGAGTTTGCTGATCTATTTGAATAGCACTACACTTGCTTGTTTAGATCCTTTTCATGCTCCTATTTGCCTTTACTCAAACTGCATATACGTCATCCGGTTCGGCAACCACACACTCAACTAAAACTTTGCCAACTCTGAAACTAAACAACTCATTGACCTTATAAACAAATCAATTAAGTCGGTAACATAACAAAAACCTAATTCTTTCATAGATATTACAAACAAGTCGGTTCAAGTATGACCATTGGATTACATAGCAATCTCTGCACATCAATCAAGAAAACTTGGATCGCTCCTTGATCATCGGTTCATTGAGCTCAGTAACTTATCATGTGCTTTGCATTACATGCAATATACTTGCTCATTCCCTAGACAAAAACCATTCCATCAACGTGCCAAAATCACTTTGAAACTCTCTTCATACAATAATCATACGTGTCATAATAATTTCCACTCATCATCAGATCATAAACCAATATAACCAATACACCAAACTTAATCGGTTAGGGTTTATCAAATCAACAGGTAGGGTTTACCGGTTCAACTCTCCAATACATAGCAATACCGGTTCACTCCACAAATTCTTCTTACTATTTACAAAACATCATTACAACAATATCAACAATATCATTACCAGTTAATTGACATCAATGACAACAACATATCATTAATGCAATCTTCATACAAATACCAATAGTGAATTGTAGCTAAAGGGATACAAAGGGGATTTTTAGCTTGATCTAAACTAGGTGAGGTCACAAATATGGGGTCTCATCACCAACATGAATGCACAACATGAACATGAGTAGTCTAGACTTATGAGCACTATATAGCTCAATAGTGACATAAATCTCATGAGAATATTATTCCAACAAGGTTATGGAGCACAATATCGTGCAAAAGGTACTTTGTATGAACACCAAAAGCATCAAGATGAAGGTTTAAACTTGTGAACACATTAGATTAGCAAGAGCACAAATCTCGTGATCACAATAGCCTGAAGAAGATTTGAACCTTGGTGGCAACAAAAACAATGACACAACTTAATTGCCACACAATAAGATGAACCCCTAGTAATAATGTACTATTATTTTAATCATATTTTCTTAATTAAATTAGTAAGACATGCTTTACAACTATTCACAAATAGTTTAATTTTAACATTCTATTTTATTTAATTGTAATTATGAGTTAGGGTTTAATATGATTTTTTTTGTATTAATATATTAATTCCATTTCATGTTAAAATATCAATATATAATAAAAAACATAATATTTCCAAAATATGTAGCACAGGGCTTTGGCCTTAGCTCGCCCGGTCGTGTGGGTATGATCCCCATGGTCTTGAGTTCGAGTCCCCGGCTGTGTTAACTTTGTGTGTGTTGCTACCTTGTGAGCGGGTCGTACACACTGGGGGATTAGTCTCGCTTCGGCGAGGACACCTCCAAATTCCACAATAGTGAATATAAAAAAAACATAAAAAATATGTAGCACATTAAATTTATATTTCATGCATATAGTAAATAAATATTCCCAAAGTAAAATGAAATAACTTTTAAATAAATAAAATAGCTCCAAATTGACATCTCACCATATTTTTTAGATATATGTATTTAAAATATCTATACTATTTTAAAGAAAATTTTGGCACAATTGATATGGCTATGTACTTAAGATACAAGTGTGCAAGATTAAATAATTTATTAAAATAATATACAAAATATATCTTAAATACATCTATATAAAAAATGTCAAACACCAAGATGCATCAATTGGTGTCTTTTAGACATGTATTTAAGATATGTGTATTAGAAGACATATATGCAAAAGTATCTATCTTATCATTAGTATGCAATGGTATAAAGGTTGGATTATATTGGTGTGAATGTGTTAACAAAACCTCTTGTCATTTAAATTTAAATTTAGTAGCTAATTACATACAATATATTTATTATAATAATTAGCATAAAATTAATATTTAATAATAAAAATAATTATAAATATAAATTATTTTTTATTTTTTAAAAATCATTTTCTAAACACAAATTTAATAATAAAACTAAATAAAAGAAGAAGATGAATATATAATTAAAATGTCTTTATTAAATTACAATTATAAGTTATTGTTTAAATTAAAATGTTGTTCTCTATTTAGTTTAAATTCATAAATCTCTTATTTAAAAAAACTTAAATATGTATATAAAAATATATTTCATTTTTATTTTTTATTGATTTTTAATTATGAAAAGTATTGTTCTTTAAACTAATAGAAAAAGGTTGTGTATTTTATGAAATTAAAATATAAAATAACTAAAATTAATTATTTTTATAAGAAATAACACTATTAATATGATCATTTACGAGTTATGAAGATAAAAAAGACTAAATGTTCTAGTAAAATTATAGATAAAAGATATATGAAATACATCTATCTAAAAGAATACAAAACACCAAGAAATATTTACCTCATGAACTTGTTTATTTTATTAAACAAGACCCCCATCTCAAAAAAGAAATTATTTTATTTTATTTACATTGTTTATTTATTTTTATTTGATGAACTTCGTTTACAAAAGATTTATATATATATATATATATATATATATATATATATATATATATATATACTAAAAATTTATTTAAAAATAATTTAGTTTTATGAGATATTTTTCATGTACTTAATAATTATTTTATAGTTATCTTTTTACTTAAGAGTTGTTTCATTATATTTATTTAAGATTTATTTAAAATAATGTTGTGATTTGACATTTTACATGCTACAATAATAAATTACTACAATAATATTTATTTGCAACATGCAAAATGTTAATTTAATTTCAAACATTATTTTATTGAATCAATAATTTTCTTTTAACTAATAATTGAATGATAACCTATCAAACTTAATTATTATTTGATTACTTTTTCTTTTTCTTTTTTTAACGATGAGGCATCCCCACGTCTCAACCTACTGATTCCAACCAAACCTTGCTTTGGGCTTACTTTTTATTGCCAAGTTGGGCTTATGGAGGGGCGAGTTGAGGCTGTCTCAACCCAACGATTCCCATTGGACCTTGCCTTGGGCTTTTATTTTATTGCCTAGTTGGGGTCATAGAAGGGCGAGTTGAGGTGAGACTAGTCCCCTATAGACCTTGCATTGGGCTTACTTTTTATTGCCAAGTTAAGCTCATGGAGGGGCGAGTTGAGGTGAGACTAGTCCCTTGCAGATGACTGAATGGGTTGAGACAGCCTTGCGATTCCCACTAGACCTTTCCTTGGGCTTACTTTTTATTGCCAAGTTGGGGTCACAAAGGGGTGAGTTGAGGCGAGACTAGTCCCCTATGGATGACTGAATGGGTTGAGACAGGCTTGCCTTGGGCTTACTTTTTATTGCCAAGTTGGGGGTCACGAAGGGGTGAGTTGAGGCAAGACTAGTCCCCTGCGAACGACTGAGCGGGTTGAGACAACCTAATCGCTAGTTAAATCCAGCCGATGAGAGTTGAACCTTGGACCTACATGGGACAAGCCAAAAGTCTTAGTACAACCTCACCAACCATTTGAACTAATGGATTTCCCCTAACTATTATTTGCTTACTTTCTTTGAATAAATTAATTTTTTTCTTTTACTAATGATCAAAAAATAACTTATCAAACTTATTATTATTTAGTTAACCTAAACAATTTTATATAAAAATATTTATATCTTTCATAATTTATAAATAATTTGATTAGATCTTTAATATTACAATCTCATGGAATGGGAAAGCTCGTGTTTACCTAAAATGGTTCATGCTATAGGTTGAAAATGTGTTTAATGCATTATTTCCCTTATTAACACAAGTTTTCAATTTCAATTATTTTTTGACTTTTAAAAAAGTGGATAGGCTCTAATGTTTCTTGCAAGGTCAAAATTAGTTTTGGGAAAGAAATAATATTTAAAAACCTTTTCGTGTCTTTTTTATATTTTCCATCATTCAATGACTTTTTGAATGGTTGAATACAACTTAAGTATTAATATATAAAAGACATGGTATTTGTTGACTTGGTCATAACACGAGAATAACTATAAATAACCCATCAATGTTTTCAGAATATTAAATTGGGTCCCTCACTTTTATGGGTTAATTATTTATAATTATAATAAATAAATATGAATAATTTTCCTATAATTTCGAATATATATTAATCCAACATTAAAAGACTATATTATAGTCATTCGAACTTATTAATTCAAAATTAATTCATAAATAGTTTTTTATGTAATTTAAAGTGTATATTCTTATATTTTCAAAAAATATTATGATATGTTTCAATTTTATTAATCAGTTATTGATTTGATATAATATATCATTTATGTTGAATAAGCACTCTAGTTATAAAAAAAAAGTGGATTAATTTAGGTGGGAGTGATAGTGATGGGGTTTGGGGTTGAAGCTATTGTTTGAAGCCATGGGCCTATGCTTGGACAGAACCTTTTGGTCTCGTGATTGGCAAGAGCAACAACCTATTGTTGGTGGGTCTGGAAAGTGTGGCCGATTACCATATATTTTTTCTTCTTTTTTTTGACTTTTCCCCTTGTGTGTAGGAGTTTTGGATTGCATGATGGTAGTTGAGGGTCCAAGGAACCACCCTGCTTTGTCTTTTAAATACATCATTTGATCCATTGAGACCACTTTTGGGGATGATGATATAGTAGAATTTTTGGCGCATGCAAGTAATGAGGTTAAATCATGCTAGAAATAGGAAAATGTGGACTAGAGAAAATAGTTACTTGGTGAGAATTGTGGATCCACTTATTTTGGTCATAAATCTAGGGTTGATTGCAAATGAATTTTTTGCTTCTCTAAGCACACTTTGATATACAAATTTATAAGTATTAGCATTTTTCTTTCCTTCTTAGATGCTCGGGGTCAAAGGACTTGGCAATTGAAAGGAGATTATTTGGGTTGTATATGGCTATTTATTTGTTGTTTTCTAAAGAGTGATGGGTGAATTCACAAAGCTGGTTCCCACTTTCGCCAACGAAGGAATTTGGCGAAAGTGGGAAGTTTAATTTTTGCGGTGTTCGAGCGAAATAGGGGTGTTTGCTTGAACTACCCCTCCAAGTTCGAGCGAACCACGTTGTGGTCGTGGGTTCGCTCGAACCGTGGGTGTTTTTTGGGTTCGAGCAAATTATTTTAATGGGTTCGAGCGAAGGGGGGGTTCACTCGAACCCTTTTTCAGTTAGGTTTTTTTAAAACATTTATAAATAGCGAATGTGACAGTTAAAGAGTCATTGTCAAACTTGTCTTTTTTTGTCTGGTGGAGGTTGGATCGAACTAGTCGTCAACATCACGTCATCGAGCTTTGTCTGCAGCAACTAGCGTCTTTCATATTTCAGTTTTCGACCTTTATTATATCAGGTGCTCAAAATAACCCTTTGTTTGGTTTAATAATGTCTTTTTTTATTAAATTAATAAATAATTTGTTTGTTAATTTTTTTTTTTAATTAAATAATTGTATATAGTTATTTTTTTCAACATTTTAGAAAAATGTTTAATAATTTATTGTTATTCTTTTTTTTAGAAAAATGTTTGATAATTTAATGTTTTGATTGAAATGTGTCAATTTGTTTTTAAAATTACATAACTGTATATATGTATTTTTTTTTCAACATTTTAAAAAATTGTTATGAAAAACATAGAAAACTAAGGTAGTAAATCAGAACTTAGAAAAACATTCGCAAAAAAAGAAAATTAGAAAAATGTCACAAACGTAAATATAATACATTTAACGTTAGAAAAATTAATCAATTTTAATTTAAAAAAACATTAGAAAATTTAGATAACAAATTTAAACAAATTAGACAAAATAAATCCTCTGCAATGTGACCCATTTTCACATCCTATTACACGCACAACATGACCCCTTAAGACCACATATGCCTTGATGACACTATACGTTCCCTTAGGAGGTCATAGAGGATCACATATAACATACTAGTGCACATATGACATTCCCTTTAGGATCACATAGTGTCCTAAGGGGTAATATGTGGTCCTAAGGGGTCACACATGTGTTATAACAGATGCACGTGACCCCTTAGAACCGCATATGACCCCTTATAAAATCCTAGTGTGAACGACATACCCCTTAGTCCATCACATAGTGTCTTAAGGGGTCGTATGTTGTCCTAAGGGGTCACACATGCATTAACATATGCGTGACCCCTTAGTAGGTCACATATGACTCCTTATAACATCCTACTATACATATGTCATTCCCCTTAGGATCACAGTGTCCTAAGGGGTCATATGTGGTCTTGAGGGGTCATGCATGTGTTATAAAACATGCGTGACCCATTAGAATGGCATATGACCCCTTATAAAATCCTAGTGTGAATGACATACCCCTTAGTCCATCACATAGTGTCTTAAGGGGTCGTATGTGGTCCTAAGGGGTCACACATGCATTAACACATGCGTGACCCCTTAGTAGGTCACATAGGACCCCTTATAACATCCTACTATACATATAGCATTCCCCTTAGGATCACATAGTGTCCTAAGGGGTCATATGTGGTCCTGAGGGGTCATGCATGTGTTATAACATATGCATGACCCCTTAGAACCGCATATGACCCCTTATAAAATCCTAGTGTGAATGACATACCCCTTAGTCCATCACATAGTGTCTTAAGGGGTCGTATGTTGACCTAAGGGGTCACGCATGCATTAACACATGCATGACCCCTTAGTAGGTCACATATGACCCCTTATAACATCCTACTGTACATATGACATTCCCCTTAGGATCATATAGTGTCCTAAGGGATCATATGTGGTCCTGAAGGGTCCCGCATATGTTATAACACATGCGTGATCCATTAGAACCACATATGACCACTTATAAAATCCTAGTGTGAACGACATACCCCTTAGTCCATCACATAGTGTCTTAAGGGGTCGTATGTGGTCCTAAGGGGTCATGCATGCATTAACACATGCGTGACCCCTTAGTAGGTCACAAAGGACCCCTTATAACATCCTATTGTACATATGACATTCCCTTTAGGATCACATAGTGTCCTAAGGGGTCATGCATGTGTTATAACATATGCATGACCCATTAGAACCGCATATGACCCCTTATAAAATCCTAGTGTGAATGACATACCCCTTAGTCCATCACATAGTGTCTTAAGGGGTGGTATGTGGTCCTAAGGGGTCACGCATGCATTAACACATGCATGACCCCTTAGTAGGTCAGATGGTCACTCAGTTCGTAGCCGACATGATCCTTGTTGATTTGCTCTAGACTTTATAGCTCATTTACATTTATCTTTTTATAGACTTTCATATTATATATATTCATGCACATACATAGAGTTTAGACTAGATTATACTTTATACTTGGTTTGTGTTTGATCAGATTATATATATTTCAAGCACCATGTATGAAGTTTAGACTCGATTATATTCTTTAAATACCTCAGTTACATGTTTGATTAGATTGTATATTTCATGCATATATGAAGTTTAGACTAGATTATACTTTATATCTCCATTGTGTTTGATCGGATTATATATATTTGCACTGCATCATGTGATATGAAGTTTAGACTAGAGATTATATATTTCATGCACATGTACATGTGTTAGATTATATATTCCATGTGCACATGTACATACATGTTAGAGTATATATGTACTTTATGTTAGATGGAAGGGACTAGATTATATATTGTAGACATCTAAAAATGGTCAATGCTTGCAGAGTCATACTTTAACATTGACGCATTGCCTTATTTTAGGGTTTTTGCGTCGCATTAACATTTCTCCTATGATTCGCACTTGGTCTTTATCATTTGCGAGCATCGAGTCATTCTTCTACATTCTTAATTTATCTCACTTTCAAATTTGGTCTTGTCAATAACAATCTTCAGTCATGATTTTGGTCGATCTTATCCTGTCGCATCAATGTGCGTGCTCATTTGTCATCATTTTGGACATTGTCAATCCTAATCGATGATAGAATTAGGGTTTTGTCCTCTTATCAATCTTGTCATCTTGTGATCGATTTGTCATCAATCGTTGTCGTTTTCAATCTTGTCATCTTGCGATCGATTTGTCATCGATCATGGTCATTTTTAATCTTGTCATTTTGCAATCTATTTTGTCATTGATCCTTGTCCTCTTGTCAATTTTATCATTTTGCGATTGATTTGTCATCGATCGTCGTCTTTCTCAATCATGTCAATTTGGATCAATTAGTCATTGTTCCTCATCAATTGGCGCATTTATCAATCAAATCGTTTGTCACCATTGGTCCTTTGTCAGTTAGAATCATGATCAAATCGAATCGACAATAATTTCTTGTTGTCTTGACCTAATTACTTGTCCTCTTATTTCTAGGGTTTTATGATTCGTTCATTTAATCCTTTTCTTCTTCTTGGTGGGTTAAATAAATTCATTTATTTAGTCCTAGGTCTCTTTCATGAATTAATTAATGGATGAAAACCTATTAATTAATTCTCCTAATTCCTATTTCATCTTTTTCTTAATTTTCCAATTTACTAATTTCTCCTAATTCCTAATTTTCTAATTTTCATCAATTTTCAAATTTCCTAATTTCTAATTCATCTAATTTTCTAATTTCTCTTATTTCTCCTAATTTCATGGGAATGACATAGCAAATTTGTCATAATTTGTTATAATTGACAATCAATCAATTTTGACATAGTAATTTGTCATAATTGACAATCAATCAATCTTGCATAGAAAGTGTCAATTTGTCATAATTTGTCATGTTTGTCATTCTTGATTTGCAATTTCCATTTGAATCATATTCATGCTAATCTTGTCTTTTCTCCAATTTTTCTATAAATTGGATGAATTTCTTCAATCAAGGTCCCTGGTCGAATCAATCATGCTTCTAGTACCCTTATGTTGTCATCTTGTCTTAACAATCTTGCTTTCACATTATACTTATGCACTTGAAGGTGAGATCCACAAAACAAAGAAATTTGAAGGAGAAAGAAGGACAATGGAGCTACATGAAGGAGACATCTGCATTTGGTTTTCTTAGATTTCATATTGAATGTCTTGTTTTCATGTTTTCATTGAGTGTAATTAGGATTGTTATCACTGCATTTTAGTTTTTGTGATTGAGCTAGTCCAATTTGCTATTGCTTTGATGATTTCTAGATTCCTATCTACATTAATTGGTGAACTCGATGTGAACTAACCCCCTAACCATGATTTTGAGTGCTTTTGAGATGATTTGCAGGTGAAAAACCCAAGAAATAGGGTAATTCAGGGCTTTTTAAGAACTTTTGCGCCTGTGTAGGAGCAATCTGCACCTGTGTCAAGCAATCTGTGCCTGTGTCAAGGACTTCTGCGCCTATGTCAAAGGGATCTGTGCCTATGTTACTTCATTCTGTGCTTGTGTTACTGCATTCTGCGCCTGTGTAAGACATTTTGCGCCTGTGTAAGGCCAGAAATAGAGGTAAAAAAGTAGTGTTTTTACTTGCAAATTACTTTGTTTTGCATTCTGTTTCTGCATTTTGGTTTTTCTTTGGTACTGATTCTTTGTGTAGCACCTTGGCATTATGCATGGCAAAGACAAAAATGAAACTACTAATGAATTTTATGCAGGTTTGCTAGTCAAAGATCAAACAAATCAAACTTCTAACTTGGTGATTTTGCAGGTTGCCTTGTACTCCAACTAAACTTTGTGTTTGTAATTCATAATTAGGCACCTAGTATGATTGCTAAATAGGATGAAATGAACGTGTGTTTTCTTTGATTGTCAAGTTTGACATTGGAGTAGGAGAGTATGCTCTCATCCTTCTTAGGGTGATCAGAAATCCAGATCTTCGATACTATTCTCATGGCTTAGATTGTTTGTTACTGTGGGGGGGCAAAAAGTGAGACTAGGTTAACATGCCCTAATCCTACCTTTTGACACACATTACGGAATATGAAAGAGCCTAGAGATATCGCACAATTGGCTACTTCTTTTGGTGAAAGAGAGAGCCACGGGATATCTATTAGGATTTCTATTCCCTTGTTGAAATTGTAAGATCAAGTAATGCAAGTTCAAACCCTAATCCCAAAATGCAAGTATGAACTAATAACAAGATTGCAAAATTGAGATTAAACAATGAACAGCTGTAAATACAAGGATGAAATAAGAATGCAGATGTGTACCCGGAGTCAAAATCGGACTGAAAATGTTTGGGACAGGGGCGCGGGCGCCACTATCCTGAAAACTGCACCGGAAACTGCTGTTCTGCACTCTGGAACATTGTCGGGAAGCTATCTGAAAGCTGTCTGTCCGGAGGACCAGGGCGCCCAGCGCCTCTGTCCCAAGGACCAGGGCACCCAGCGCCCCTGTCTTGGCAGGACCAGGGCACCCAGCGCCCCTGTCCCAGTCTTCTGCTCTGTAATTTGATACAGAGTGCTGTCTCGACCTTCTCTCTCCGGATCTGTATCCCGCGGCGTCGTCTGAATCCTGAAACCTGCAATGATATCTGAAAAAGGGTGTATGGGCGGCTATATAGGGTTTTTCCTTAGTCAAACCCCCGCTTCGGTGATTTCCACCTCCACGAATAGCCAAGTTGTTTTGTAAAATGTATTGTGTGTGTAGACCTAGTGTGTGTGCAAGGTCCTAAAATGCAAGAAAGCAAAATAGAGCAACCTAGAAAGTAAACCCTAATTGCTTGTAAATGATAATGTAAATGCTCTAAATCAAGATGCAAAGTGATCTAAAGCATGAATAAATGATGTATTGAAGCTTATGTAAAGACATGAAAACAACATGAAATCATACCCAACCCTCAAGGGAGGAGTACAAGCCAATCTTCAGTCGGTAATCTCCTATTGTTCTTCAATGTCTTCCAAGCCCTAAATGGATGAATGGAATTGATAAATGCTTGATAGAGGGATGTTGTAAGATGTTGAAGTCTTCAAAGATCTTCTCTTTCGCTGCATATGAAGTTCCTGAAAACAAAAATCAGATCCTTTCAAATGAAGAAAGAGAGCTCTTATGTATGAAACCCTAGGTCGCAATTTCGTCTTTTGGCCAACCTAGAGATTGAATATCCTGCCAATTTCTTGGGGTTAAGCTTTATTTTATGATTGGGTCGCGCTCCTAAAATTTCAGGAAAAATGTCCGGGACCGTGTGCACTCCGGGCGCCACGGTCCCGACAACTTTTCACCAAATTTTCAGGACCGTCAGATATGATGATTTTAGAGAGAATCCTGAAGTTACAGGTGATTTCAAGATGTTTTGACCCCCGAAATTAAGCCCCCAAGCTCAGAATAGGGCCTAATTAGGGTTTTTGATTAAGTGATGTATTGGAGGAATAAAATGAAAGGGGCACGCTTTAATGAAAGGGCCCAACTTTGTGATGTGGAAAATGGTGAAATAGCACCTTTAGACCTAATTAATTCGATTAATTAAGTGCTAAAGGGGAAATGTAATGCAAAATGCAACTGTGTCAAGGCAGGTGCTAAACTAGGTGTTAAATTGTACCGCTTTTAGCAAGTGCGTACAATTTATGACGTTACATTTAGCCCCCACTTTAGCGGTCATATGAGTACTACGTGCATATGCAAGCTAAAGTACAGAAAGTAAACATTATTTGAAAAAAGGATATATCCATAAGTTGTCGGACGAAGCCCCCAGCGGCATCTGCAGTACACAGTTAGGAACCGCACCCTACAAAACAAACGTTAGATCACAAAAATCACCTAATGCTTACTAAGGAAAGTGATGAAATTTGTGAGTAGCTGTATGCCCCCCCCTATTTCGACTTGCTTATTAGGGAGGTGAAACAGGGTAGCATGTTTACTTACAACAAATTGTGTAAGAGAGTATTGATGAGGGATGTTCACTGAAAAGGCTTCATCAGAGCACTTTTTGGAACATCCTGAGAGTAGGGGACTGAAAATACAATTCCTACGCAACAAACGGTTCAAAAATCGCATCTCCCAAACTCAAGTTATGATGAAATGAGTGAAAGAGGAAAATTAGGGTTTTGAAAATAAAGGTACAGGAATGAACGTATATACCTTGAAAGAGACACTTGCATTTGTCACTTTGTTGATTCTGAGTACTGTTCATTGCAGCGGAGCCCACATAGCTATCATCATGCCTTCACGATGACCAGAGCGTCCCACGAGGGTTGAGATCCTGCGCCAGGCCGTGATTGACGACGAGCCACTGGATGAGGTGAGTTGACTGAACTTTGACTTTTGATTTTCTGCATTTTGACTTTTCTGTGATCGTATGCGGGCCCTGAAGGCTGACCCAGGGCCCACCCAGGGTGCCATGGTCCTTGTGGGGCGCCCTGGTCCCCCCAGGGCACCATGGTCCCTGACAAGGGCGCCATGGTCCCTTCAAGGCGCCATGGTCCCTGACAGGGCGCCATGGTCCCCTCAGGGTGCCATGGTCCCTGACAGGGCACCATGGTCCCTAACAGGACACTATGGTCCCCAATCAGGGCTTGGCGAGGGGTTTCAGGACTAGCACACGATGTTCGACAGTTTGCATTAGCGATTTTGATGATTGAGTACTGATTACGGTTATGTTTTTGTGTTGCAGGGCCTTCCACACATGAGAGAGCATACAGTGGGACATATTCTTCACATTTTACAAGATCAGATTCCGCGGATTACTCAGTCAGAGAGAGACACACTGTCGATAGTAGGATTATGGTATGTGATCCTCATGCCAGCCATTCGGTTCCATCCTGCGATGTTGATGGCATTGATGGAGCGATGGGATCCTGACACATGCACATTTCATCTTCCAGTAGGGGAGTTGATGGTTACACTTGAGGATGTGTACTGTATACTTCGTCTGCCTATCAGAGGAGCGACTGTTACATACGCGACTGATCAGTCAGCGGAGGATCATCAGAGAGAGCAGGTGTATTGCATAGGGAGAGTCATGCCGAGCGAGACGAGAGGTCGCATCATGGTCAGCTGGCTCTTACATCCTATAGGGGAGGTACCCCTTCTGAGATGCCTTATGATAGCCATCATAGCACTAGCCATCTGCCCTGATGGGCGAGGGATGCACATGCATGGGGGTTTCACATGGTGTATCAGAGCGATGGAGAGACACAGGAGAGTGTATGCTTGGGGTCGGAGTATGCTTGCACATCTCTATCACGACCTTGAGGAGTACGTATTTGGACAGGGGTTCAGTTTGATGACATGCACACTTCTGCAGGTGTGGATTTTAGAGCACTTCACATGCACCAGGCCTGTTGGCTTTCCGCTGAGTACAGCGAGCGAGCGACCTAGGGTGTTCACCTATCCACTTACCAGCGAGTGGAGATTTGGAGATTTATTATATTGGAGAGTGATTTTTGACAGACTGACAGTCGAGGTGATAGTGTGGAGACCTTACCTGCGGATGCACAGATGGGATGGGATGGAGAGACAGTTAGCATGCCTACAGAGGAACCGCCTACTGTGGGGACGATATTCACACATCATAGTCCCTTTCTTCTTTGACCGAGTACGGAGGCAGTTCGAGCTAGAGCAGTGTGTTCCAGCCGATGTGCCCATCTATACTCGACACTCACGGGTCCTTCCCAGACCTAGAGCAGTAGCGAGACCGATGATAGATGACATCGAGACTACAGATATAGAGGGATCTGATCAGGATGTAGTCACTGATTATTCTGCAGAGCCTGGAGCACAGCGCAGGTACGTCTCATGGTTTATGAGATCATATCCAGGTCCTATCTTTCCACTAGATCATCCGACAGGCTATCCAGGCCCATTGAGACATGGAGACCAAGATGAGGACCAGGGATCCAGGTCAGAGGAGCCAGAGGAGGGAGAGGGTCATGAGGAGGTGGGAGATCCTGATCCACCTACAGGCGATCAGCCTAGTACCGAGGAGGAGGAGGAGGATACAGATAGAGAGGAGGACGAGGGAGATGCAGGTGATGATGCGGATGAGGACGAGGATGAGGATGATGAGGAGGACGATGAGGAGGAGGATAGAGATGATGAGGAGTCAGATGCAGCTCCCCACCATTCAGGAGATGATACCATAGCTCTGGATCCACCTCTTATTCCCCAACAGGGAGAACATGAGGCGATATGGAGACCTATTCCTAGTACCATCCAGCCCACACCCATCGTGCATAGATTATTCGAGCGTGGGGAGCCTAGTGGTGCCCAAGCACAGATGCTACCATATCATGATCCCTACTGGCGTGAGGGAGATCCAGGTATAGTAGTTTTATATTGATTGATTAATGTTTTGATGATATAGAATGGTACTAAAAAAAAAAAATATGTTCTACTGCCACAGCTAATGTGCAGGAGTGGCGTTCCTTAATTCAGCAGGCAATGACAGACATTTCCATGATAGCACAGATCCCCAGTTCCTCATAGATTGCCTATAGGCCTCAGGGGAACGCGGGTCGGCATGAGGACTTGTTTTCCCCATTCTGAGTACAGGTAGATATATGGAGGGAGAGAGAGAGAGTCGTATCAGAGGACCTCCAGCAGGCGCGGCAGAGAGAGAGAGTCCTATCAGAGGACCTCCAGCAGGCACGGCGAGATCTAGCAGCGGCTCAGGCCGAGGCTACCACCTATCACGCGATCCTTATGGATAGGGATCGTAGGAGTTCCTCTCGGAGTCACTCACGGTCTGTATCGCGCTACACACCCATGGGTCCACCTTCACGGCCAGATCAGGAGGGAGTGTCCAGTCGACACTCTCCAGCCACTAGCCCTAGGGATAGGAGATGATTTTATGATGTAAAAGAGAGGTCACATTTTGGATATACAGTGACCTATATTTGTATACGATCCACACATATATATATGTATATATACATGCTTCTCTTTTGTCTCAAATGTGTTATCTTTAATGCTTAAAACAATGTATATTTTGTTTTGATTAAATCTAATACATCTGGTAAATGTACATGTATGTTCAGAATTTAATTTCCATGTGATTGATTTCTCAATGCTCCATGATTAAATTGATACATGTGTGACTTAATTAAATATTTAATCAAGTACTACATTGATGATAAGGAAGATATATGCATTAAGTCTAAGAATCATATAACTAATGTGATTTAATTCTGAACTTAAACACAACATGATACGATTCTACTTAACACATAAAGACACTGTATAATATGTTAGCATAATGGAATGTAAATCTTTCACAATTTACATAAATGAATTCAAGACAAACCATGAAGTAAAGAAACACACTTGTCAAGAACGAAGCAAAACATCATAACATTTAATTCTATTTTGCTTTAATTAAGAGACACTAACATATTATCCAATGTTTGAAGAATTGAAAAGAAGATAAATAAGGAATGAAGAATTAAGCATAATATCTATGCAAGTGCATAGCATTTATAGGTTCTTTAAGAGGCGTACTGTCTACATCCGCTATTTTGTAAGCACCTGATCCATAATCCTCAATAACGATGTATGGTCCAAGCCAATTAGGACTGAATTTTCCCTTTTCTGCAGGTAAGGCATTCACATTGCGCTGATTCTCATAGAGGACTAAGTCACCTACTGAGAAGGAACATTGAATAACCTTATCATTATAGCTTCGTTGTAGAGTTTTGTGATACGCTTGAATATGCTCAAGAGCGTTTATACGCTGTTCATCAAGCATCTCAAGCTGTTGAAGTCGTCGTTCTCTATAAGAGTCATCATCTACTATACCTTTGAGAGAAACCCTAAGTGATGGAATCTCTAGCTCTAAAGGCATAATAGCGTCAGCACCATAAACAAGATTATAAGGAGTAGTTCCTGTGGCAATTCGTACACTCGTTCGGTAAGCCCAAAGAGCATAGATTAGCTGGTTACTCCAATCCTTACCATGCTTATTCACGGTTTTGCGAAGAATTTGTTCAATTATCTTATTGGATGATTTGGCTTGACCATTTGACTGAGGATAGTATGGTGTAGAAAATCAATGTTTGATATGATACTTCTCGAGGAATTTCTTCACGTCCTTGTTCTTAAATGATGTCCCATTATCTGAGATTATAGTAGAAGGTATCCCGAATCGAGAAATGATGTTTTCTAGAAAAAATTGACAAATCACTTCAGCAGTAGTAGAGCGAAGGGGAATAGCTTCTACCCACTTCGTAAAGTAATCTGTTGCGGTTATAATGAAGGTGTGTCCTTGAAATGAAGGAGGAGAGATTTTTCCGATGAGATCCAAACCCCATGCGGAGAAAGGCCAAGAAGCTACTTGAGAACGAAGTTCTTGGGCAGGAGCATGAATCAGATTATTGTGTTGTTGACATTGATGACATTTTTTAACAAATGAAAAGGAATCCTTCTGCATAGTTTGCCAATAGTATCCCATACGAAGCAATCTATGAACCAAGGATTTGCCCCCAAAATGCCCCCCACAGGCACCTGAATGTGCCTCTTCAAGAGCAACAGGGATTTCCGACTTGTTAAGACAACGAAGGAGAAAACCATCATAACCCCTTCGGTAAAGGACATTAGAAAGAATGATATACCTAGCAGATAGCTTGCGGATTCTTGCCCTAGTGTTCCTATTAGCGGAATCAGGAAAGATACCATCGGTCAAATATCTTACGATATGCGAGTACCATTCATCTGAGTTTATAAAATCACAACATGTTACCAAGCTAGAATCGTCTACAATAGCTAGAGAAATAAGGTTGTGAATAACAAATTTAAGATCAACCACAGGGTCCTCTAAAGATACAAGAGAAGCCACACATGCCATTGCATCCGCATGTCTATTATCTTTTCGAGGAACAGGTTCCATGGTATAAGAATCAAATTTCTGTAATAAAGAGATGGCAAGATCTTTATATTGTGATAATTTGTCTTGTTTTGCTTGATATATTCCTGTTACTTGTCTTATAATCAATTGCGAATCTCCATAGATATGTATGTGTTTTATGTTCAGAGCTAAGGCTGCTTTTATTCTCGCTATAAGAGCCTCATACTCAGCAATGTTATTGGTATATAGGAAATTTAGACGATAGGATAAGGGAATGGGTTTCTTTGTAGGAGAAATCAGAACAACACCTGCCCCCGATCCCGTACGACACTTAGAGCCATCAAAGTATAACTCCCAAGTTTCATCTTTCTCTATAGAAAGAATGAAGTCGTCAGGAAAGGACTCAGGGTTAGGGAAGGAAAAAGGTGAAGGGGCCTCAACTAAGTGATCGGTCAATGCTTGTCCTTTAATTGCTCTTTGTGAAATAAATTTAAGGTCAAATTCAGTTAACATCATAACCCACTTAGCTAGACGTCCTGATAAATCAGTTTTAGAGAAAAGATGCTTCAAAGGATCAAACTTTACCATGACATGGACTTCTGAATTTAAAAGATAATGTCTCAATTTCTGAGTCGCAAATACCAAGGCCAAGCATTGTCTTTCTATCGCAGAATATCGGGTCTCATAATTGAGTAAGGTACGACTTATGTAATAAACCAGACATTCCTTACCATCTTTATCATGTTGTGCCAACAATGCTGCGAGAGCATGAGAGGAAGCAACTGTATACACAAGGAAGGGTTTAGAAGGTTCGGCAGGTTGAAGAATAGGAGGACTAGCCAAATACACTTTTAAATCTTCAAATGCTTGCTGACAATCCTCATTCCATTGAAAAGTGATATCCTTTTTAAGAAGTTGAGTAAAAGGAAAGGTACGATCCGCAAGCTGAGACACAAACCTATGAATAGCTTGAATCTTTCCTTGTAAGCTTTTAAGTTGAGACACATTTCTAGGAGGTGGCATGTTGACAATAGCATCTATTTTCTTAGTATCCACCTCAATCCCACGATGCAAAACTATGAACCCTAATAGTTTTCCACTATCCACACCAAAAACACATTTGCAGGGATTCAAGCGCATGTGATATTTACGAATTCTTTCAAAGATTTGACGAAGGATTTTAACATGATCCATGCGAAGAAAGGATTTGGCCAAAATATCATCAACATAATCCTCTAAAATCTTATGCATATAATCATGAAAGATAAGGGTCATCGCTCGTTGATAAGTTGCACTGGCATTTTTAAGTCCAAAAGGCATCATTATCCAACAAAACGTACCCCAAGGAGTGGTGAAAGTAGTTTTGAATTGATCTTGAGGGTTAATAAAAATTTGATTGTAGCCTGAAAAACCATCCATGAAGGATAACAAGGTATGTCCTGCCGTAGAATCAACTATCATGTCAATGTTTGGAAGAGGGAAATCATCTTTTAAAGAAGCCTTGTTTAGATCCCGAAAGTTGGTACACATTCTTATTTTGTTGTCTGGTTTAGCCACAGCAACAATATTTGAAATCCATGGGGAATAGTCAATAGGGCGGATAAATCCAGCCTCCAATAATGTTTCAATCTCAGCCTTAACAAGCAGAGCCACCTTAGGATTCATTTTTCGAATCTTTTGTTTCACGGGCTTAGCATCAGGAACTAAGACAATATTATGAGTAACGATCTTAGGATCTATACCAGGCATGTCAGAATATGCCCAAGCAAAGATCTCAGGGAATTCATGCAATAGTTCTTCATATTGTTTCTGTTCCTCTTCATCCAAACATTTCCCAATTTTAATGACTTTCTCTTTATTGCAAGGATCCATCTTAACATCAGTGGTGTCACTTATGAGAAGATTACTTTGTTGAGGAGTATCCTTTAACTGAGGGAATTCTTTCACAATCTCATCATTATCAATCTCTTTTCCAAAATAGGCTTCAGTGTTCAAACAATAAGGGAGTCCCCTATTGTGATGATAACGAGGAAGAGTGTCATAGGCTCCCAAGAACTCAGCTAAAGCATCGTCGGTAGGGAAGACATCCAAAGCACAGGCACACGAAGGATCCCCATCACTATACTCAGGATGTTGTATTGATAAAGATGTAGAGATAGCATTAACACTAATGCATGGTCTTTTAGAAGCTTTAGTACGTTTGCAGGGATTAAAGCCAAGTCCAAAGGCATAATTGTGAAAATTAGTCTCTAGAGGAACTCTTATCCCTTGTTCATGAGCACCACAACCTTTTCCATGATACCCATGCTTAGCAAAAATGAAAAAACCACGACCATAATGATCAGCCATTTCAGGAAGAGAAGGTGGTTTTTCATAAGACAAAGAATCAAACTCTTCATAATTAGAGATGTGAGGAGAAGAAGTTTGAGAGGCGGCCACAAAATTATTACTCATAGATTCAGGTAAGGTTGATTGATTTTTAGTTTCTTCTTTCTTTTCAACTTTATGATTTTCAGCTTCTTCCTTCTTTTCAACTTTAATTTCTCTAGAAGGAACCTTATATTCACCCACAAAGGTAGGATTAAAATCAAGGGATCCCCAATCGTCGTCTTCGAGGATCTTCCTAGGATCAAAATCCTTCTTATGTGTAGTTTCAAGCCGAGAAGAACCTTCTCCAAGAGCTCCAGACTCATCCAAAGAATTTTGATCATTGGAGAGCGAGGATTCACCGATAGGTATCTTATTTAAAGATTCATCACTAGATGAGGACGGCTTAGAAGAACCCCCCTTAGAAGTGGATGTTTCCAAACAAGCTTGAAAATTAGTATCACCTATCAAGGTATATGTCTTATTGTTATAAATAAATTTAACTTGTCTATGCAATGTAGAAGGGACAGCTTGCATACTGTGAATCCAAGGTCTCCCCAGTAGCAAGTTGTACGTTAGATTTCCCGACATAACATGGATAGGTGTAGGCAAAGTAACAGGCCCCATTGTGATGGGTAAGGTGATAGTACCTAATGAAGTTTTAGCCACATTATCAAAGCCTCGAATAGGATGAGAGTCCGGTTCAATTAAGGATGTATCCACATTCATCTTATGCAAAAGATTAATGCTACACACATTAAGACCAGAGCCATTATCTACTAGTGTTCGCCTTATAGCAGTGTCTTTCATGATAACCACAATCATCAAGGGATCATATTGATGTTGGATTTCACTAGTAGGCAACTCATCTTGGGTAAACACAATTTGAGCTTTAGGATTCATCACAGAGTTAACCAAAGATGCTATATTACTAGATGTATTCGGTGGAGGAACATTTAAATCTTTCAAGGCATCTTGTAACATTCCATGATGAGCGGAAGAAGTTTGAATCAAATCCCAAAGGGATATCTTAGCAGGGGTAGCTTTAAGTTGTTCTATGAGATCATATTCCTTTCCAAGAACTTGTGAAATACGTGGAGTTTGTGGAAGAACCGGTTGAGGATTCGAAAGGGAAACTGGGATAACAAGAGGAGGACTAGGCTGCCTATTATTTCTGGTATGATAAGTATGGGCAACCACATGATTACTCTCTCTAGTTATTTGCTTGGCATAATTATAAGGACTTATAGGTTTTCTTCCTTGCACAGTGATGATTGGTTTATTCGGAGTACGAAAGGAATCATGATCATACCCTCCTTGGACAGTAAGGAGAGGTGACTTAGAAACTTGAAAGGTGGGAGAAGGATAAGCTCCTTGGACTTCAAAGAGAGGCTTTTTATGCTCATTCAAGTTTATCATGTTAACTAATTTAGAAGTTCTGTTCTTGTTTAAAGATTTCGATAAAGCCACAAAGTCATCAAGAGCATCATCCAACAAAGCATGATCATATCTATTGAAAGGTTTATCTTTTGATTCAAAAGGAGACATCTCCTCATAGAGGGGATTGGTGAAAACAACCATGTTACTAGATTTAGTGGAAGAGTTGATAGGAATGTACCCTTGAGAGGACTCATTCACCTTATCTTTCTCATCGCAACGAAATGGCATAGTAACAAGGTTTATGAGTTTTTGGTAAAATGAAGGTTTGGTATCTTTAGGGTTCAAAAAATCATCTAAAGCTTCATCTAATTCATCTTGGCTATACTCATAATAATAATCATAAGCATGAACATTTTGCAAATAAAAGTCTGACATTTTGAAATAAAAGGTTGCATAAAATTTAAACACACAATGCAAAGAAACACACTTTTTTTTTTTCTTTTTCTTTTTAATGAAAATGAAATGAAAACACACTACATCTAGATCTAGATCTAACAAATGCAATGCAAGAGGAAGCAACGATAGATTCACGTCGGGTTCACCAAAATGTGTGGGGGGAAAAAGTGAGACTAGGTTAACATGCCCTAATCCTACCTTTTGACACACATTACGGAATACGAAAGAGCCTAGAGATATCGCACAATTGGCTACTTCTTTTGGTGAAAGAGAGAGCCACGGGATATCTATTAGGATTTCTATTCCCTTGTTGAAATTGTAAGATCAAGTAATGCAAGTTCAAACCCTAATCCCAAAATGCAAGTATGAACTAATAACAAGATTGCAGAATTGAGATTAAACAATGAACAGCTGTAAATACAAGGATGAAATAAGAATGCAGATGTGTACCCGGAGTCAAAATTGGACTGAAAATGTTCGGGATGGGGGCGCGGGCGCCACTGTCCTGAAAACTGCACCGGAAACTGCTGTTCTGCACTCTGGAACACTGTCGGGAAGCTGTCTGAAAGTTGTCTGTCTGGAGGACCAAGGCGCCCAGCGCCTCTGTCCCAGGGACCAGGGCGCCCAGCGCCCCTGTCCTGGCAGGACCAGGGCGCCCAGCGCCCCTGTCCCAGTCTTTTGCTCTGCAATTTGATACAGAGTGCTGTCTCGACCTTCTCTCTCTGGATCTGTATCTCGCGGCGTCGTCTGAATCCCGAAACCTGCAATGATATCTGAAAAAGGGTGTATGGGCGGCTATATAGGGTTTTGCCTTAGTCAAACCCCCGCTTCGGTGATTTCCACCTCCACGAATAGCCAAGTTGTTTTGTAAAATGTATTGTGTGTGCAGACCTAGTGTGTGTGAAAGGTCCTAAAATGCAAGAAAGCAAACTAGAGCAACCTAGAAAGTAAACCCTAATTGCTTGTAAATGATAACGTAAATGCTCTAAATCAAGATGCAAAGTGATCTAAAGCATGAATAAATGATGTATTGAAGCTTATGTAAAGACATGAAAACAACATGAAATCATACCCAACCCTCAAGGGAGGAGTACAAGCCAATCTTCAGTCGGTAATCTCCTATTGTTCTTCAATGTCTTCCAAGCCCTAAATGGATGAATGGAATTGATAAATGCTTGATAGAGGGATGTTGTAAGATGTTGAAGTCTTCAAAGATCTGCTCTTTCGCTGCATATGAAGTTCCTGAAAACAAAAATCGGATCCTTTACAATGAAGAAAGAGAGCTCTTATGTATGAAACCCTAGGTCGCAATTTCGTCTTTTGGTCGACCTAGAGATTGAATATCCTACCAATTTCTTGGGGTTAAGCTTTATTTTATGATTGGATCGCGCTCCGAAAATTTCAGGAAAAATGTCCGGGACCGTGTGCACTCCGGGCGCCACAGTCCCGACAAATTTTCACCAAATTTTCAGGACCGTCAGATATGATGATTTTAGAGAGAATCCTGAAGTTACAGGTGATTTCGAGATGTTTTGACCCCCGAAATTAAGCCCCCAAGCTCAGAATAGGGCCTAATTAGGGTTTTTGATTAAGTGATGCATTGGAGGAATAAAATGAAAGGGGCACGCTTTAATGAAAGGGCCCAACTTTGTGATGTGGAAAATGGTGAAATAGCACCTTTAGACCTAATTAATTCGATTAATTAAGTGCTAAAGGGGAAATGTAATGCAAAATGCAACTGTGCCAAGGCAGGTGCTAAACTAGGTGTTAAATTGTACCACTTTTAGCAAGTGCATACAATTTATGATGTTACAGTTACCTTTAGAGGGCCTGCCTTCCTGACCATTTGCTTTCTTTTGCAAGCAAGTGACAATTGTGAGAAGGGAGCGACCCAAAGTGAGTACAGCTAGAATACCTTGGCATTCTAACTCACTATAAATAAATACTTGATGGGTGAAAGCTTTGAAGGAAGGGTTACGTGGGAATTGTAGTTACTTGGGAAGTGATGACCCTTGGACTCTTTCTCATATCAACATCTAAGTAGGGCCTCAAGGTCTAAATCATGCTTGCGTGACTACATTTGTTTGGCATCTTGGTGGGCTTAATGTCTCAATCACGCTTGCGTGACACCAAGGAGTAATGCTTAACAGAAATCCTTACTAAACGCCTTGTATTTAAAGGCCAAAAATCCTTCTAGTTGCTTGAGAAGGATGAGTTCAGATACTTGGAAGAGATACTAAGTTCACCATGGGGAGATTTCCATGGGGACTGATGCTTGGCTGCCCTGAGAAGTGAGTGCCATGGAGGGGAGCTCGTGGGGTCAAGCATCTATGTATTCTCCTTGAATCTCATAACGAGTCTACCTCTCAAGTACCTACTGTCCTTGCCTACCATAAGAAATGTGAGAATGAGCATGATTGTCTTGAGTCTAAGTTAAAATATCTTGTCTTCTTTGCTTGTCAAAAGTTGAGTTGTGTCTCATTTCAAAAACAAGACAAATTGATTCAAAAACAAGGTTAAACACAAGAACATTTCATCCAACAAAGTTCAAAACATCTTCAAACATGGTTGTCAAACATTTTTCAAAATCTTGTCTCAACATTCATGTCACTTAGACTTAGGTTCATCCTAGGTTTGCATTTTGCAAATTCATTGTCAACTACCAAGGTTGGGTTTCACCTAGGTCATACTCCTTTGCATATCAATAAGGGTCATCCATTTGCATGTGTCCTCTTGCATTAGAGTAATACCATTTCATAATTCAAACTTAGGTTGACATTGTCATACATTTGCATTTGCATACCCTAGGTCTCTTCATTAAGTTTAGGTCATTAAGGGTCATTTGCATAGTAATTGTCCCTTTGCATATAGTGTCAAAACTAGGTTTTGTCATACTTGAGTAATCCAAATCTTTGATAAACCCTAAGTCATTGTTAGGAAGTCAAGACCTTATCAAACCTTTTCTCTTTTTGTCATTATTGTCATTTGGTCAAACCTAGCTTAGTATCCAAGCATATAGGGGAGAAATTGTCATTTTGTCCTTTTGTCACTTGGTCCTTTTGTCCTTTGAGGTCTAGACATCATTTCAATTTTCTAAGGGTCTCATTTTTAGAATTGCATTCATGAGTTTGTCAAAATCTTGAAAAACAACAAAAACATTAAGTTTCATTGTCATCCTTTAGGTTGCATTTGTCAATCCCATTAGTTGCATTGTATAGTGACATGTTTGTTGAAATGAGGTCTCAACCTTCTTACGAAGCCATGTCATCACAATTGAGAAATCAATCATGTCAATCAAATCTCTACATGTCTCAAAACTTGGATCAAACTTATCATGATGATGTAAATGTCCAAATACAAAAACTAGAGGAGAAACTAGCTCAAGAAAATGAGATTTTGGAACAAAGAGTGAAAAACATTGAGAAGAATAGATCACAAATGTCCAAAATGTTTCAAAAATTTCTAGGTCAAAATCCAAAGATTGAGCCAATTGATGTAAGATCTCTTCTTGAATGATCAGACATACTAGCTCTCCTCTCCCAAATAGAGATGATGAAACAATTTCAAGAAAAGAGACAACATCAATTTCAACATTATGTGCCTCCACAACAAGAACAAGAAGGCGTTTACTATCAATCAAATTTTCAACCAATAGAACCAATGGTTCAACAGTTCCAACATATACAATCAACACAACCAATGGGCCAATTTCAGCAATATGTCCAACCAACTATACAATGTCTACAAATAGTTCAACCAATGGTGGAATATCAATATCAACAACTACAACCAAACATTCAAAAATAAAGGTTGCAGCACACACCAACCCAAGTTTCAAACATGTCAGAACAATTGAACCAAGTCCAATATCAAAACATGACATCAGATCAGAACCAACTCCTTGCCAAACAAGTTCAAATTCCAGATACAACTATGTCAAAACATCAAAAGAAAGGTGGCTTTATTGCAATGATCTTAAGGAAACTACCAAGTGAGTTCTTTGAGGAAGATCAAAATAATACACTTATGTCTAGCAATGCCTCATCCCCCCACAAACAAATTGACTCTCCAGTGGCATCTATCCCTACACCTTTAGAAGTTTCCCAAGAACCTTCCATATTGTCCTCATCAAATAATACACCCAAGGATGCAATTATCCAAGGACTATCCATAATTGATTGCCAAGATAATCCAATTCATGATGCACATCCTTGTCATGTTTTAGAAATACAAGACCCAATGCAACCATGCACTTTATTGTCATTACCTATTTTAGAGGACCCCATTCGAAGTCCCTCTTCCTCATGTTCAAGTATTGATTCCCTGCTAGAATCCATCACAAATGTTCAAAGTGCATTTCCTTCATGCCAAAACATTGATCCCTTGTCAGAATCCTCCATGCATATCCAAAGTCCAACCCCATGTCAAGAGGATAATTTAGAGCATGAAGAAACGTGTCTTGAAATAGATGAAGATCAAGATCTTGAAACCTTATCATCCCATCCAATTGTTGACCAGGACCCCATGTTCCCAGACACTCACGATGATTCCCCTATTCTTGTCCATCATATCCAAAGTCCTATTGACAATCTATTCCCCGAGCAAGATCAAGATATACCAGTCCATCCAATCCCAAACGATCCCCTTCCATTTCATGAAAAAAATGTGCTTTCAAATCCCATTGGCATTCCACTTCCTAAGAAAGATCAAGATATCCCTTCCATCCTTTCCGATGATCCCATTGAAAGTCAAGAGCAAAGCACCTTTAAAGAGGATTCCAATGATCTTCGTCCTTGTCAAGATCAAATTATTCCTTTAAATCAACTCCTGTGAGTCAGTATAATCTCCTAGATCATCTAGGAAAGACACCTACACAAATATCAATCTTGGAGTTGTTGAAAATGTCCCCCATGCATCGCGTAGTCCTAGATAAAGCTTTAATTGAGTCCACTATCCTGACAAACATTGATGTTGACCAGTTTCAAGCCCGAATTGGACATCTAGTTGTTTCCCAAAATGTTGCATTTTTTTATAATGATATTTCACCTGATAAGCTCCCTCATAATGATCCTTTACATATTGAAGTCTTTGTCCATAATTGCAAAATTTGACAAGTCTTGATAGATGGTGGAGCAGGTCTTAATATTTGTACCTTGAGAGTGGTCATTGGCCTTGGTTATATAGAAAATGGCATTGATGCTTCCAGAAGAATAACAATCAAAGCATATGATGATGTTGAGCGCCCATCTAAAGGGATAATTACATTACCTATCAGAGTCGGTCCAGCGACAGAAAACACTTTCTTGTAGGTCTTAGACCTCGATCTCCCTTCTTGGCCATCCATGGATCCATGCAATGAAAGTAGTTCCATCCACCTATCATCAATGTTTAAAATATCCTTACAATGGAACTGAGATAACAATTCCAGGAGATCCTAATCCATTTCAATTTTGTGCTACTCTAAAGGATTCCCCTCAGCAGCAAGTCCCAGTCAATAGAGAGGCCCACTCACATAGTTATGTGGATCCTAATGAATTGTTAGATGTTGTCAAAGGAAAATTGAAGATACAGGACCAAGGATGCGGAGAATATTCAATGGATCAAACATTCCTCATCGAGAATTTACCAATATCTCCAAAATCATATGGCAAACCACATTTGTTGCAAAAGGAACCTAAGGTAGTTATTCAATATCAGCCTCCCACTACATTTACAAGATGGGGTGAACTTGACAAAGAAACTTTAGATGATGATGTCATATATTGGCTTTATAAGGATCCAACTGAGACCCCACCTGTCAAGTTTCCAGTGGAACGGTACAGCAAAGGATTTACTATGCTACAGAAGAAAGGATATGATGGTTGCAGTGGCTTAGGCCCAGACAAGAATGGAAGGCTAGAGCCTGTTATACCCAAGATGCGACCTCCAACTTTAGGGTTAGGTTTTGTACCATTGTGAATTGGATCCTCATCTACCAAAGTGACCACGTGTGGAAAGGGGCATGACTCTGATGATGAAATAACACCTAAGGATACCCGACCCGAAACTGATTCCAATGAATGGGAGTGGAGTTCTTTTTCTTCTAGCTCCTATGCACTTGACAATGTTTTCCTTGACCCTGATGATTTGCCTATGGAAGACAAACATGAAATGACTCCCCCTCCTAAAACATGTCCTAATGCTTGGATAGAGTCATTCTAGGACCCAAGCTCTAAATCAGATACAAGCAGTTCAGACAGTGATACCATAGATGTTTACATCTTTACCATCTCAGTCCTCTCCCTCCTTAAAACCAATGATGACATGCCCCTTGTCTATCCACAGCTTATCCAACATGACCAACAAGAACCACTCACATTGGATTGTTTTCAAAATGACGAAGCAATTGCATAATTCCTTGGACTATGGAAAGACATACCACAAGGTGATCATAAGGCAGGATTTGCTACTGATCTGGATTCCACAACATATTTTGGGGAGTCAACTCCATCTTCCAGTCATCAAAATAAAAAAAGAAAAGAAAAAGTAAAAAATCAAAAGAATAGGTCTTTGAGTGAAAACCGTAAGGCACTCTCTAATCATGAAAAAGTAAAAATAAAAGACGTACCTACAGGTGAAAACCTCTCTGAGGCACCCAAAGGTGGAAGAGTGGACATACCCCCATCTAGTTAGGAAAAATCAACATTGCTTGTGGAAATGACTGAAGAGATAAATTTGGGTACACCTGACAACCCTAAGGTCATTCATTTTGCTGCTTCTCTATCAAAATAGGAAAAGATAGATTTTGTCAATTTCTTTCTAGAGAAGAAGATCAGTTTTGCATGGTCCTATGCAGATATGCCTGGCCTTGATCCAAAATTAGTCCTTCATCACTTGCCATTAAAAGTAGATGCCAAGCCTGTCAAACAAAAACTCAGAAAGATGCATCCCTAGGTGGCTCTCTTGGTCAAGGTAGAACTAAAAAAATTACTAGACATGGGCTTTATTAGACCCATCAATTATGCAGACTGGATTTCAAATTTGGTACCAGTTAGAAAAGTAACTGGGGGCATCAAAATATGTACAAATTTTAGGGATCTCAATAAAGCATGCCCTAAAGATGACTTTCCGCTACCAAATATAGACATCATAGTTGACATGACTGCTGGATATGAGATGCTCTCATTGATGGATGGTTTCTCTGGCTATAACCAAATTCGCATTGCTCCTGAAGATCAACATAAGACTGCATTCACATGTGCTTGGGGTACTCACTGCTGGAATGTGATGCCCTTTGGTCTTAAAAATGCAGGTGCAACATATCAAAGAGTGATGATGACAATTTTCCATGATTTCATGCATACTTTGATGGAGGACTATGTTGATGACTTATTATGCAAATATGTCACAAGAGATAGTCATCTAGCCATCCTAGGCCCAATATTTGACCGAAGGGAAACTTACAAGCTTAGACTCAATCCAAAGAAGTGTGTCTTTGGTGTCACAGCTGGTAAATTACTAGGGTACATTGTTTCTCACAGAGGCATCGAAGTCGACCTTGCCAAGGTTAAAGCAATAATGGATATGCCTCCTCCTTCCAATCTCCGACAACTAAGAAGTCTACAAGGAAAGCTACAGTCAATCTGCCGGTTTATAGCTCAATTGGCAGACAAATGTCATCCATTCTAGCATTTGTTGCATAAAGGAGTCACTTTTAAATGGACTAAGCAATGTCAATCAACATTTCAAGCTCTCAAGGATTATCTGCTGTCGCCGCCTATTCTAATGCCTCCTATAGAAGGGAAGCCATTTATATTGTATATTTCTGCAACTGAAATGACACTAGGAGTTCTCTTGGCCCAACAGGATAAGAAAGGCAAAGAGCAGGCTATTTATTATATCAATCGGACACTAGTGGGTTATGAGCTAAATTATTCAACTATTGAGCGGGCATGCTTAGCAGTGGTCTTTGCAACACAGAAGCTTTGGCACTATATGTTAAGTCATCAAACATTGCTAGTTGCAAAAATTGATCCCTTGAAGTACTTGCTTAGTAGGGTAGCTTTGATAGGTCGCCTAGCAAAGTAGGTTATGATCCTCAGTGAGTTTGATATTGAGTACATGGAGCGAAAGGCAATAAAAGGACAAATCATAGCGGATCAACTTGCAGAGGCTCCTATTTATGATGATCATCCCATGTTGATAGATTTTTCAGATGAATCAGTCTTTGCTCTCACGTCTTCTAATGAATGGAAGTTATATTTTGATGGATCCCATACCAAGTTCAGGTCTGGAACAGGTATATTGTTTGTCACCCCTCAAGGTGATGCTATTCCCAAATCCTACAGAATAACTTTCCATTGTACCAATAACATTGCAAAATATGAAGCTCTGGTCACAAGACTCCGAGTAGCGATCCACTGGAACATCACACATTTACAAGTCTATGGAGATTCTCAGTTAGTCATCCGACAAGTGAATGATGACTATGAAAGAAAAGAGGAAAAGCTTATTCCCTACAAGCATATGGTAGATTTCTTCAAGACAAAATTCATGGCTATCCATTTCAGTCAAGTTCCAAGAATGCAAAACAAGTCGGTAGATGCAATGGCTATGATTGCTTCCATGTTAAATATGCCCCACAATATGGACAAATGTGAATTTTTGGTTGAACAGTTGCTTGTCCCTTCTTTTGACATTCCGATAGCAGATGTGATGTGCATTCTTGTTGGTCCTAACTCCCCATGGTACAATGATGTATATCAATATTTGAAATCCCAAACCTTACCACCTAACCTTTCCGCTAATCAATGTCAAGCCTTCATCCGACAGATGGCCAAATATGTCATCATTGCTGACACCCTTTACTGTCGTTCCTTTGACCATACCCTCCTCAGGTGTTTGGATTCTGACAAAGCGCAAATGACTTTACACAAGGTTCATGATGGTATATGTGGGGGCCATTTCAATGGTCTGAGCTTAGCCAAAATGTTGATTCATACTGGGTATTATTGGCCCGCTTTGGAAAAAGATGTTCACGATTTTGTTAAGAAGTGCTACAAATGCTAGATCCATGGAAATTAAATTCATGCACCAGCCCAAGAGCTTCATTCTATCATATCTCCATGGCCCTTTTCTCAATGGGGATTGGATCTTATTGGTAAGATTCACCTGACATATGCAAATGGACACAAGTTTATCATTACAGCCATAGAGTATTTTACGAAATGGATCAAGGCTATCCCCATGACCTATATCACTAGTGTACAAATTTCAAAATTCCTATTGAATTATATCATATGCAGATATGGAGTTCCCCTTGCCATAGTCACAGATAATGGCCGTCCCTTCAAGAATAAAGATGTCAAGGAACTCTGTGAAAAGTTTCATATCCAACACCGTTTCTCTAGCCCATACTATCCATAGGGTAATGGTCAAGCCGAAGCATCAAATAAAACCATTATCAAGATCCTGAAAAAGGTTGTCAATGACATTGGTCGAGATTGGCATGTACAGTTGAATCCAACACTATGGGCTTATCGCACTTCTATCCGCACACCTACTGGCACAACCCCTTATTCCTTGGTGTATGGTGCGGAAGTCATTTTACCCTTGGAAGTGGAGATTCCTTCTTTGTGTGTTTCCTTGCAACATCTGATTGATGATGAGACACACAGAGTCTCTCGATTGCATCAGCTTGAGATGTTAGATGAGAAATGTCAGACAGCCCTAACACATTTGCAAGCATATCAAAACTGTCTCCGTCGCTCTTATAATAAGAAGGTTAAAGGGCAACACTTCGAAGTGGGAGATCTAGTTTTAAAGACAAACCCTAAGAATGCACAATCTACTGACATCATCAAGGCAATTTTGAACCTAATTGGGTTGGGCCTTTCATAGTGACTGCAGCCTATGGCTCGGGGGCATATCAGCTTGCCACCCCAGAAGGTGAACCTTTGTTCGATCTTGTAAATAGTATGCACCTTCGCAAGTACTGAGCATAATTTTCTATCAGCACTTCTTCAAGTATGATCCTGAAAAAATACAAAAAAATCAAAAAGTGAAAAAAAAAAAAAGTGAAAAAAGTAAAAAACAAAGAAAAAGAACAAAAAAAAAAAGTAAAGAAAAATGATTCACCCTCTAGTGAAGACCTAGCAAATAGGCGCTTTGGGCAAGTACCATGGTGAAAACCTGGCAAACAGGCGCCATGTGTAAAAACGATCTTTTCTCTGTCATCTATCATGGCCTCTAGCTATGCTTTCTCTCTAAAGATTTATCATGCCTATCCTTGTCTTGACCCAATGTTCTGTTTCAGGCCAGTGATTGGTCAACACATTGTCTTGCATACTCTATTTCTTGTGCATATGTTTTAGTCCTAGTTTCTATATATGTCTTTCAGATGTTCATTGGGTGTGTTCCCCTTGTCATGATCAATCACTAGAACTTTCGAGTTGGAAAAAGTCTTGAAATAATCCAAAACAAAAAAAAAAAAAAAATTCAAATAATGTCTTGAAAAAAAATCCAAAAAAATTGCAAAATGTCCTAAAAAATCCCTAAAAATCATAAAATGTCCTGAAAAAAAATGAAAAAAAATTGCAAAATGTCCTGAAAAAATCCCTAAAAATCATAAAATGTCCTGAAAAAAATGAAAAAAAAAAAGTCCTAAAAAAATCCCTAAAAATTGAATAATGTCCTGAAAAAATCCCTAAAAAATCAAATAATGTCCTGAAAAAAATCCAAAAAAAAACTCAAATAATGTCCTGAAAAAATCCAAACAAAAAAATCACATAATGTCCTGAAAAAATCCCTAAAAAATCAAATAATGTCCTGAAAAAATCCCTAAAAATTAAATAATGTCCTGAAAAAAATCTGTAAAAAAGTCAAATAAAGTCTTGAAAAACGAACCAAAAAATTGTAAAAAGCTTGAAATTACTACAAAGTGAAAAACATCAAAATCCAAAAACAAGCATTTTGCATTTTTTCAATAAATGATCCATTTGTGCATAGATAGATCACTGAGCATACATCCAATGACACTCAATCACACACTGCGCTTTAATGGCATCATGCGTTAATAGATGAACTTTTTCAATCAAACTAGACATTCAAACTGATCGCAATTGTCATATCAATCGAACGTCAGCATCAATATCATTTGACTTTGTCACTACTATCATGGGTCTTATACAGGGTGTGGTATACTTGAAACCAGACTGTGTCCTGTCTTAGACGGGGTACCGCATGTCCTGAAACCAGACAGCATGATCATCCTATCAACACTTTCAACTTTTGACAATGAAGATCAAGATATTTGTTTGACTTGTTGGAATTAGCGAGTCTTATCATTTATTGATTTATCTTCGATCATGTTCCTATGTTGCTCGATGATGTCACTGAGTGATTTAGAGTGACTGGGATGGTTCATGGTCCCTTTCTTTTTTGTTGTGATTGCTATTTGTGGAATGTTTGTCGCAAACTGGGGCAACTATATCATTGGGTGTCTGTGATAAGTACGTTTGCTTTGTGAATGCCACACATACCTCGACCCTTGATGTATGCACCGTAGGATGCCTCACTCATTCCTTGTGTGCAATGTGTCTGTCTTTTGCAAAAAGGGGTTGCATTTCAGCTCTGGCCTTGAATGCCATGATGCTACGCACCCATTTTGCTACATTAAATAAAGGTTCTCACCTACAAAGTGCATTAGTGAAAGCAAGTTTTTCTTCGCCTCTAACTGTCCTCTGTCTTGTTTCTTCTTACTAACATTTCTTTCATCAGTTTGGGCAATCAATTCAGTCTAGTTCTCCAATCTCCACACAAAAACACATATGCTGCATCCTGCATCCATTTAGTTAGTACATTTGCATTATCTCACGCATTACATCAAGCATTTTATCCATTTCACATTATAAATGCATAAAAAACACATAAAAAAAATATATCCATACATGTACCACAATGGTACATCAACGGTGCATAATAACATAAGTCATAACACGTTGCATCTCATCATATCGATGCATATCATATCATATATCAAAATAATATCGGAGTACAAAATTGGACTGTCTGTCCTAAGTATGGCCCGCAGGCTGACTATATAATATCACACTACATAATGTCCACTGTCTGTCACAAGGAGCACGTGTCTCTATTACTGGGTGCTCCCTCTATCCTCCTCATCCCTGAAATGTCTCAAGGATGACGTCCCTCCTGTCCCAGGTCCTGGCTGTGGTGGTCTCATAGGTCCACTCACCCCCATGCTGCTCACTGACCTCTGAGACCGTGCCCTGCTCTCTGCTCTGGTGGAACTACACTCTCATATAGTGTCCTCTAGTGGTGTATCTCCTCTCCGGTCTCCACCAACATCTGTGCCATCTCACGTGCACTGGCATCCCTAATCGACCCAATATACTCAGTGACTTTGTTCTTCTTGTTGTGCCTGGGCTATTGTTGTATCTCGAGCCGCTATAAGTCTGGCTATCTCTGCTCTGAACTGATCCTACTCTGTCCTCAAGATAGCATACTATCTCTCTAATGTCGCAATATGATCATGCTGACTCGCTATGGTAGCCCTGCACATCTCCATCTCCTCTATCCTAGCTGTATCTGGCTCTATGGGTATATCCTGTAGTGACTCCTGATCGGCTGAATCTAGCTCATAATCGTCATCCCCCTCATCCTCATCACCACCCTCATCCTCCTCATCATCCCCCTCATCCTCATCACCACCCTCATCCACCTCCTCCTCTCCTGTGAGTGGGAAGTCCTCCTATCTCCTCGGTACTAGAATATCAGGATCTATCAATGGCACTGGCCACCATCGTGCAAACCATCTCTCATACTCCTCTATCATC
The DNA here is from genome assembly GCF_030272615.1 of Cryptomeria japonica. Taxonomy (NCBI): domain Eukaryota; kingdom Viridiplantae; phylum Streptophyta; class Pinopsida; order Cupressales; family Cupressaceae; genus Cryptomeria; species Cryptomeria japonica. The sequence goes on from NC_081406.1 coordinate 579,428,327, forward strand.
CCAGCATCCATGACATCTAATCTCCAATCCCACTGTCTCCACTGTAGCTGTGTGAAATCAGCATAGGCTATGTGTGGCTGAATCATCCTCCCCCACTGACTCGTCTCTCTGTGTGATCGGGCAAAGTGTGCAGTCCCTCTAGGTACATCCTGCCTCTCTCCAAACTGTCATCTGACTCTCTCTGGCAGGTACATCTCAATCACTCTCTGGTGATTCATTGGTCACCCAATCAGGTATCTTTCCTATCTGCAATACAGTAGCTCATCGCTATCATCTGACCATCCAGGGCAATCAAGATATGGCCTCCATGTGAACTCTCTCAATCTATCTAGCTCATGTTGCCAATACAATATGTATCCAAAAGGACCTTGTCTCAGTGCTCCTCCATAGCAATACACATATGGTCGATGTGGTACTACCTGTCTCTCTGCAATCGGTCGACATATGGCTATGTGCTCAAATGCCCATACCTGTAGTAGTGTGACTCCACAGCTCAAAGTCTAAACTCCATGATATGCTATCTGATGCAACTGAAAATATAGCATAGCCAACACACATGGTCCCCATGCGTACACTGTCCCCTCTATCACCATCCACTCTAGCACTCTTCCCCATCCAATAGGGAATCCATGTCCTCATCTGTCTCTTGATAATAGGCATGCTATCACAACTGCTATCACCACATATCGTCGATCGTACTTTGATGCCATGGTCTCCCAGCCAATCTCCCTCTCTATGATATCTAGATCATCTGCGTCACACTCAAATAATCTGCACAAAGTGTCTCTCCCTATCACTGGGTCATACTCTATCATCTCCCCGTGAATCGGAATGCGGAGGATACACCATACATCCTCTAGTGTCACCGTCGCCTCTCCAGTCGCCAGATGGAAAGAGGAAGTCTCTGAATGCCATCGCTCTGCCAATGCGGTAAGTAGTCCTATGTTTGTCCTAATCTTAGGCATGAATGTGATATAGTATATTCTGAGTCCTGCTAATGTATCTCTATCTGTGCTTCTGAGTCTATGTCGTAACATGAAGCAGTCAGGTCGGTTCTCCCACGTGATCAATGGATACTGTCGACTCTGCATCATAATTGGGGCACATTTTGTCAGTTTTAGGGTTTGCTCTTACAGGCTGCATTTCCTTGTTTCATGTCCAAATCAGGGTGTTTCTAATCTATTTTGACCTATCCTACCCTTATCCCCCTTTTCGGATCATTCGCATGTTGTTTTTGACCAAAATTGAGTTCCCAGTGAACAACTGCACCTGTGTGTTGTATCATGCACCTGTGTTGCATTAACTTGTGCCTGTGTACTCTACACAAGCATAGGATACCCTACACAAGCGCAGGATGCACTCACACAAGCGCATAAGTCACTTTCTGCATTCTCTGTGGGCCTCGCAATGTCCCGCAAGCAAGTCAAATTCATAAAATTGACAATATGGGTTTTTGAGATACATATCACTGCTCCCATGTCATTCGGTCGTCTGTAGGTGCATACACATTCTTCGAGGTGATCTACCATTGGAATGTTCGCCATCTCTCTACAAGTGTCCTTTTCCAGAGCAACAAATTCTCCTCTTTGGCTAGTGAAAATGAGCTCTTTTCACTCTCTTTGTCTCATTTATAGATCTTTGTCAGTGCATAGATGGACGTGCACTCTCTCCATCTTATGTTGGTCGCGGTCTTTTGCGCCTTCAATTGCTTGTCCTTCATGCAGATATATATATCATGTGCACATGTTAGAAATACTTATGTGTACACTTTATATATATATATATATATATATGATCAAGAATGCATGTATGTTCTCTAGAAATTAAAAATTTTAAACTACATGTAACACGAATGTACATGTACAGTAGATATGCATTAAAATTTAAAAGAACATGTTCAAACAAAAGAGTATGTATCAAATGAACAAACTAAACTTAATAGGTCATGTATTGAATAGTTCACATGGTATGTGAGCTTCTAGGTATGTATATTGTAGTTAAATAGTTCACAACATGTACATGTCCTAATTCCATATTATATCAATTGTACAAATGTACATATTACATTCTAATTTAAATATGCATTTTTTAATTAAATTATTTTAACTAGTGGTCCTTACAAATTACATGCATTTAGAATTAGATACAGTACCTTATACATACAAATTAAACATGCATTTAAACATGTACATGTACTTGAATTAACTTTTAATACATCCTAATTTGATATAATTAAAAATTTCATGTATTTAAACTTAAAAAATATTTATCCTTTAGTTTCAAAACAAGTTAAGAGATCTAGAATTTATCTTGAGTATTAATTCAATTCATGTGGGCTAAGTACTTTGGATTACTAAATATATATAGTTCATACCACATCAAGTGGTTCAGAACGCTCTTCAATAACACTTAATATTTTGTCATGATCTTCACTATCTAGTCTCCACTTTTGAGACCGCCCTTGACGTGGAACTGTTTGAAGAATTAGGTCAACATCAATGACCAAGTGACTATGCTAATATACCTAATTGTCAATTTGGTATTCAGTGAAATGAATCCCATGTTGAACAATTTTAACTTGTTTGAAATATGTCCCTTGCACTACAACTGAGCCTGCATGTACATGTATATAAGAAACATGAAAAATTAAAAATTTCCAGGTAAGCGATTTGTACATGTACATATTCAAATCAGAAATCAAACCTGTGGGAAATGACATTCCATCACTCATCTCAGATTTCGATAACTTCTTTCTCTCTTCTGTGCAACGCAATAAATAATAACTAACACCTTCTATATTTCCATCTTCTGCTATGACTGCAAAAATATCTCCTACAATTTGACACAAGTTAAATAAATTCTAAGTTATATGTCATTTTTAAGGAAATATATACATGTGTACGTCATGTATGTACCTTTTTTAATCAATCTTGAAATATGATCGTAATCACCAGAAATCAAAGGAATGTCTTCAAAGTTTTTATCCTCATTTTAATCCTTGTATGTGTTAGAAACATCTAGTGGCACCATTTTCCATTCACTAACATATCCAAGCTCTTGGTTCTTGCAATCAACATAGTTTTCGAAAATGCATTCAGAACAAAAACATGAATAATGCCTAGTGTATAATGTCTATGGGCAATTATCTGTACACATGACACAATGCAAAGATCTTGTCCTCTCCACGCTCTTGCATCCATGCATTGATTTTCTATCCACATCTGCAAAATGTACATGTAGATCAAGTTGTTAAATTGAAACATTTGAACTAGGAACATGTATTTTTTAAAAGATTAAAAAAAATTAAATAAAACACTAAAAGAGAACACGTACTAGTTATCTCCCAAAACGCTCTATATGGAATGGGTCTGTATGTTCTCGATGATGATTCCCCTAGATAATTAAGTTGCTCAAAGTGTTTCTCACACTATTCAACAACATCATGTGCATCTTCTATATGATCTTCTGTGTACTTTATTTGATGCTTTCTTAGAGCATGTTTGATACAAGCTCCTGCACCATCATGTTCACCCTTTCCATGACCACTCTCAAAAAAACTCCAAACATGTGGTATTTTGTCATTTCGATGATATCTACATAGTGCATAAAATGGCCTCGAAGATTTTAATTGTGTCGCACATCCATCAGACCAAACAAAATGTTTAACTATTGTTATGCCTCTATCTTTCAAATATTCAAAAACCTTCTTAAAGCAATGTTGTACAAAAAGTGTGTCATGCTCCTTATCATCACTGATATAGAAGTGGTACTCTTTCTTAATGACATGATTTTCAAATGTACTATCAACACCATCCAAATTCATCTGTGCATGTTGATACCACACATGCACCAAAATAGTGATTTGCTTTGAAAAGTAATACTCTGATTGAATCTCTTTTTGATGTGCAAAAGAGTAATTCTCTGTGAAGTCAACTACAAATAGAATAGTTCCAAGTGGGAAAGTGTCTCTTAATCTTTTAAATTGTTCTGCTTTCCATTTGGCAAAAAAACCATGGCATATGTATGGTTTTATCAACTTACGAAAATTTTCCATAAATGTTCCAATAGGTATTTCCTCTTCTACATAATCTAGCCTTGTAGATTCCTTTCCAAATTTTGTTTCAAATTTTTTTTACTTAACTCTTACAATTTACCATCTTCCTCGTGTCAGTATCTTCATCTCTCAAAGGAAATTTAGCCAAGTCCCCGCGTGTTCCACAAATTCCTCTTATGCAATTTATTTAACCGGTTGCATTATCATCCGATTTATCACATAAGATGGATGCTATGAATTGACTTGTTCGTTTAGGAGGAGCATTTTCATAACCATCACTATCTTCTCTAATATTTCAAAACACCTGATAGTACACATCAAATTCGATGTGATAATGACAACAAAATTTTTTGAAAACTTTGTTTAACTTCACATAATATGGCCTTAACTGTTCAAACATGGTTTGTCCAATCTTTATATGAGGGTTTGTTTTAGTAAACAACACATACAATTCATGTTTTGTTGTGTCTATCCAATGTTCTACATGGAGATCATAATGATCAGGACCAATCCTTTGCTTGATAACATCTCTACTATTTGATGAAGGATGAGTATTATCATTCCAAAAACTTGTCACGAAGTTCCTAACAACATCCTCAATTCTATCAGAACGAGGAGCTCTACACATAATTGCCCAATTCCCTTCTGAGGTAGTATCATCCAAAATATTTCTCCTTTTAACATATTTAGATATTGTCCTTCTACTAAAACCAAACTCAGATGGCAGTGAAGAGATTTGTCTTTTTTGAGGCAATCTTTCATTTACTAAAGATGTCAACATCACTCTTCTTGAAATGGTGTTATCTAGTTTTCAAGATTTTTTACCAATGTTCACCAAACCTTTCTTAACATTATCAACAATAGATTTTTGTAGTTGAGAAGTTTTCCTCTTTTTACTTGTTGTATCTATACCCAACAATTTCATTGGATCTATTAAGTTTTTATGAGTAAGTACAATTGATAACAATTGAGCTTTTTCTAGTGTAGTATCAAGATTGTTGAAATGAGACATTATTTCTTTTCCACTTTTATTAATTGACCTCCTTTTAGTATGTCTAGGTTCTTCACTGAGACGTTTCAACTCATCCACATCAATTTCAAGTAAATGATCTAAATTTTTATAAGAAATATTTCTCTTCACCTGTTTAGCTAGATCCATAATATGCTCATCCATATTAGTGGTAGGAGGTAAGAAGCCTGACCCTCTCCTTCAAAGGTCTCCATTGGTTCAACTTGGACAATCTCCTCCCTATGTTCATCAACTATATTGTGTTCTTCAATAGGTTCATTTGCCTCAACTCTCGCTTCAGAACTCCCTTCTTCTCGAGCCCGTTTTGCACATAATTTAAGAGTTTGTGTAAGGTTCAAATTAATCTAGATTATTCAATTAGGTTTAAGAATAGGAGTGAATTTGACTTAAAGTTTTACATGTTAAAATTAGCCCATTCAATTTGGTTTATTAAATTTAATTACTTTCGGGACCTTATTGTTATAACTCTAATTAAATTACCTATTTAGGTTTAAAGTTCAATTTGTTCTCAGGTTAGGATTAGGGCTCAAATTTAAATTTAACTTGTGCAAGTAGGTTTAGAGTTAGAGTTAAATTTTGTTCAGTAATTTTAATATTTCAAGAAGATGATAATTATTTTAATTTAATTTTTTTCTGATGTTTAATTCTAGATTTACACATGAAGAATTATAATTAGTTTATTATTATTGTTTAATTTATGTTATTCCTTATGTATAGTGTTAAGGTTAAATTTTGTTTTGCGCTAATATAATGTAAATAAACATAAACATATAAAGTGGAAATAAATATTGATGAGTTATTTTGAAAACCTCAATCTCTAATTTTAAGCACTAATTTAGCACATAAAATAAAATTTTGATAAATTAGAAATTCCAATTTTGAAAATTAAAAGTACAAATATTTTGATGCATGCATATGATAAAGGTGACCTCATATTAATTTGTTATGGACCATAATGTAGGTGGACTATAATTTGTCACATGTGTGTATATTTAAGACCTATTATTGCATAATAGACCTCCTAATCTGAAATGTTTTTGCATACGTGAAGTCATATAAATAGAACCTAAATTATTCAACATGTAATAGGTTATAAATTTATGTCACATTTAAGACCTATAATCAATGTAATAGTCCTAATAGGCCTTATTATTAAAATCAATATGACCACATATGAAAAAACATTTCACAATTAATATACTTAACTCCCCTTAAGACAAATATATTATGTGATATTAAAGGACCTATCACATGAAATTAAGTATATGTCTTAAATATTCAATATATATAATTTAGAACCTAAATTATGACATAATAGGTCTTATTAATTTTATGACTTAATAGGTCTTATCTATTATAAATGGACTTAATTATATAGGAGAAAAATACAATTACACAACAAGCAAGTTGATGGAATTTGAAATTTGCAAATACATATGTATTATCTCAAATTAATTAAGCTTTCCAATTAAAACAAGATTATTTTTAATCCTATTAATTTACAATTAATTTAATTAAGAATTTTTAAATTAACTTTCATTAAAAATATTAGATAAAAAATATTGAACTAATTAATACTAACAAATAAACACTATTTTTGGTACATAATACATATTAAATTAAATAGAAATAAAATTAAAAATACATACTTGCATCATGATATCTTTGTCTTCTTTGTTCTCGATATCTTTCTTCCGTTTTGGGAGAATAATTCCTTGACGTCTTATTTTGCCTTCTCTTCTTGTTCCCCATGCTTTTAAAAAACCTTCAAGTTATTGCCCTCAAAATAATTTTCAAATGTCTTCTCTCATCCAAAAATGCGAATTATTTTAATCATTTGTGTGATAAAAAATGAAAAAAATTATGCACATTTATACGACTCCACAAATGAAAAAAAAATTAAAAAAAATTGCGTCAACCAGAGTTCGAACGAAACCCAACAGTTAAAAATGGTTGGGTTCATTCAAACCTGGCCATTACAAAAATGTACGGGCCAAAATCAAGCCCATGGGTTCTAGCAAACCCAATGCGATCGAATTACTGTTCATTCGAACCCTCCTATTAGAGGTTTCTCCCAAAAATTTTCAAAGTTCTAAAGAATTTATGACTTCAGAGCTTTGGTTCAAAGAACGAATAAAATAATCTTGATAACACAAAAATATTAGATGGTAGTACTTGGAGCAAGCTTTCCAATGAGTATAATTTTGTTATATTTTGAATTTATTATGTTCTTGTTTTTTTAATTTTATGGAAAATTGGTTTTTCATCGAACATGAACTTCTCTGTTCAATGCATTGGGAAAAATAAAAAACTAATTCACAAAATTCTGAAAAATATCTAAACCCCTGGTATTGATGTCTTCTTTCTAACAAAAAAAATAAAATTGAATTTCGATTTATATAGAACAAGTTATGTGTTCAAACTTAAACCTATGTCTGAATTATGACTAGTCAAAATTCAAAACTTTATAAAATGAAAAATATTGAACATATCACTATAAAACCAAATGCAAGCCCTGGATATTGATGTTACAAACCAAAATTTGAAATAATTGAGTTTTTATCATTTATAGAAAAAAAGTTATGCATTTCGGGAGGCACGTCACTCTTAAAAAATGTAGTTTGTTGTAAAAAACTACTTTTCGAGGGAGATGGAAATTTTTTAAAAAAATCCTTCAAAAAAATTTGAAAAAAATGTATATAGAATCTACAAACAAAATGCTACAAATCACTAATTTACATCATGTTCAAATTTTTAATAGTTTAAAAGTTATAGTTCTCGAAAGTTGAAGATTATTTTTAAAATGTACATCTCAGTGTCAAAAGTGGCAAAAAAGTGGGAACCATTATTGTGAGTTCACCCTGACATATTGTTTAACGTCATTTTTTGGGGTGGTCCATGTTTTTGTTGGCAACAAGGCAACAAACTGAGAGAGGGGAGGGGGGGTGAATTAGTTTTCTCACAAAATTTACTTAACTCAAACTCAATTTCAGATTTGATATTTAACAATGAAAGCACAAATCAACACCATATCAATAACACACATAGCACCAAGTTTTTTGACATGGAAAACCCTATTAAGGGAAAAACCACGGTGGCAACCCACCCACAATGAGATGATACCCTGTTAGAGGTAAATGAAATATTACAATGGGGAATGCACATGCATTCAGACACACTGCCTAGAGCTCACTGCTCAAAAACAACAAAGGGCTACAACCCTAGGAAGGTCATTGCCTTACAAAACCATTTAGATTACATTTGGAAGATCATGAACTGATAGAATAACATCTCCTCATGCCTGGTTACAGTTCTAGTTAAGTACACAACACAAACTCTGCTCTTTTGCACTTCTTCACACTTCTTCTCTGCTACTAAAAGATCAAATCATTGTTCACACACACACATGATGTCACTCACATGACTATTACATATATTTATACAAATCATCAACCTATATTTCAAGGTCGGCTCAACACTCATCACAAATGACAATAATATAACAACACATGCTATGGCATAACATGAAAACTGAAACAATGTCCGCTAAGACATAGTATGGACCTAAATCACCACCTCGAATAAGAAACACCTCCAAGAATTACGCCATAAACATCTGCAACACACTACAATCATTCGGTCAGCCAAGAACATTGCATAACATGAACGTATTGGAGACATCATCAATAACATGCAAAAATATCATCGTGGACCATCAAAATGGATAGGACATGTTCTAGAAACATCCACAAGCATCATGAATTACCATAGCAACAACCGCAACATCAACACTTACTAGAATCATCATCATCATACCGAACCTAAAGAACATCAACCATACTAACTGTCAAACTGAAAGATTCACTTGCTGACTTCCAAATCATGAACCATCTGAATTGAGGACACACATGAACGTCCCAAACACTATCAAATCTGCAAACCAAGATATTGCAATGTAGAGCAATGCAAACAAAAATCCAAAACACTGACTAGTACAAACAAGTGAGAAACCAAACTCAATACTAGATCTCATAACTTGATCAAATCACCATGCAGACCATTGAAACTTTAACTGAATCAACTAGAGATACTTATCTCAAAACCCTTTAATTTGCAACAACTCATCTGCAACACAATGGCCAAACCAACTCAACTAATCTGACTGGAATATTGAAACAAACAGAGGAATATATTGACATCAATGACAATACATTATTCCAGCAAACTTCTCAATCATATCCAACAATCTCCCCCTTTGGCATTGATGACAATATATGAATGTGAAAAACAATCAATTCAAAGAAAGAATTCAACAACCAACAATCTCCCCCTGAGATCTAGCACATGATATCTAGTAGTTTTTCACATGATCTTCTCCCTCTTTGACATCAATGCAAAAGGCACATATGCAAATCACGATTCTCTCCACCTTAGAACAAGCTCACAAATCTGAACATCTGAACCACAAAACTCACTACTCCCCTTGATTAGAAGCCTCACTCATCAATCTAGATCACAAGATATCTCTGTGAAGTCCAGCGAATTGATGCAAATCCATGCATCTTAGTTCTCATTAAGAGGGACAATCACCCCTAGCTTATCTCTAAGATACTCAAAAGTATCCTGTAATGCCCGCCAAAATACCCTAGAGAAAACTAGTCATCTATCATACTAACTACATTCATTAACCATTTAAACATAACATCTCCATATAACTACATTCATTAACCATTTAAACATTATGAACATACATCATCTCACATTTCACTTATTTACACAAGCGGAAATGACATAACATCATTAACCTTTCCCTAGGGTACTTAAACATCATTACTCATTTAACTTCCATAATGACAGCCTACTCACATGATAAAAATATTCTATCTTGAATTAATGCATCATATTTAATTTCCTAATCATGAGATATGCATCATATTTAATTTCCTTTCAAGGAACCTCTTGGTAAGTGAGACACATGCGGAACCAACTCAACCTATGAGAGATCAAGGGAGTTTGGTTTACAGTCTTCATGACCTTCTCATGCTTATCCTAAAACATCCTCCCTAGGATCAAGTCATGTGACTCACAACTATTCATTATCTTGTTTAAATGAGTTATAATTACCCATCCCAATTAATTCATTATCAATGTTATCACTTGTTTACAAATCATGGAAAACGCCAATGTGCCCTCGTGATCTAGACTTCATGCATCCTTACAAGGAACCTCATGCAAGCCTATCTCTCATGACCCCAGTCATCACAAGGAAGCCCACTCCTCCTAACATGGTCTCAAATGTGACAACGCAAGAGGCTCTAGAATCATAATTAAATCTGAGTACATAAATCTGAAATCATAAACAATCCACATGCAACCAACAATCTCATTCATAATCATGAAACATGTGAAAGGTAAAATCATGAGAACCAAAAATCAATGAGCCTCTTGGCCAAATCAACATATCAAGGCCATAATAAATTCCATCAAATCTTAAATGAATCATCAAATAATCTCAACAAGGCCTATCACTTGCTGGTGCATAATCATAAGAATCTTAATCTCTCTCTTGGCACATCAACAAGAGAGGAAGTGCAAACAACTCAAATGGCATAAAACGCATACAAAAATCACAAATAAATCATATGAAGACATCACCAATAATAAATCAACATTAGACAACATCATAAATTCCCTCAAAAAGCCTTTGGTATGGCCCGAAATCCAACTGACACCAAACAGATTTCAAACTAGACAAAACCCTAAAAATACATAGAATGGCGCATGCATTCTCTGAAGTGGTGCATATGGTTGATACTTTAGTGCATCTGGGTGATAGTTTAGCACATCTGGTTCTTATTTTAGTGCATATGGTCATTCCTTTAGCGTAAAGGAAAGAAGTGTAAATTTTGGTAGAAAGTTGCTTAAGTGCGGGATCAAAACTGCTCGAAACATAATGGGCACAAAATAAACTATAAGAATATGTAAACAAAATAAAATAATAAAATTCGCCCAAGGAACTCCAATTGAAAACATAATGCAGACTTTAGGATGGAAAAACATCTCTAGCAAGTTTAGAAAACCATCAAACACCAAATCTTGAATCCAAACCATGAAATAGACTCAACGCACATATAAATAAAAACAATAAACTTATTCCCAACATAAAAACACATAAAAACAAGGGAATATAAAATTTCTCAGAAGGAGATGAGTCCTATGAGTCTTCCTCATGACAAGGCCAGACTGGAAGCTCACAAGGCTCTCTCCTCTCAACTCCACAAACTCTCTTAAATCTTTATCAACATGAAAGAAATCTCAAAAATAAAAAAATTAAATACAATCACATCATAAATGGAAGAAAACTCAATACATATAAATCCCATGTCGTGCATTCAACGCAACCACAGAAAATATAACTTCCAAACTTTCATCCAAATAAAGATCTCATAACCCATGGGATTCCCAATCATTTTCATTAAGAATAGAGAGAATGAAATGAACTATTTCTTTATTCCCCATACAAAACATTCATGGATTAAACACTTGTAAACAATGAAAAACAAAGATAAACAACAAGGGTATGGCCTCCAACCTGCAACCCGTGTGATGGTAGGTCGTTGAAGGAGAGCCCACAAGTTTTGCAATCCAAATCCAAAGCCAAATCTCTTCCAAACCTAGTCCAAGTAATCCACTAAGAATCTAAAGCCAAAGAATAAAACCTATGACTGTTCATAGGGAATCCATTAAAAGGAAACAATAAACAAGAAACCATAGAAATCCAACCAATAGGGTAATTCCATTTTGGAATATTTTTCCCATATCTTATGGTTTCCCCAAAATAAAATCCTCCAATAGGAGAATAGGGTAGGTAGGAAATACTAACATATATTATAAGTAGGTGGGATAAATATATTTTAATATCCCAAGGTATAATTACCATACCACCAAATAAATATTAGTATTTAAACTATAGCCCTATAGGAATTATTATTTAATACATTATGAACAATAGTTATTTAAAGTAAATACTCACGAATAGAAAACATAATTAAATAAAATTAACTATTAAATAATTTATTGCTTCCAATATTAAATATTAATTAATATTTAGACTATAAGCAGTAATCAATAATTAATTAAATAAATACTATAATTCTAAAAATCATAAATCAAATAATCAAAAGCTCAAATAGCTTAAATCAAATAATTAAAAATAAATAATACTAACCATCAAATCTCTCAACAAATAGACAAATAATCCAATGCCACATAAATAACCATGTGACAATAAAATCAACCACAACATAAATAATCCTCATACCAAAAGGGTCAATCAATACTAACATGTACTCCCAAAACTGCAAGAGCCAAGCTGAAAACTGACAAGACCAATTGCACCTAGTGACAACTTAAACCTAGAGTATGTGAAGGGAACCCATGTCAAATATGGGTGTGGAGTGAAAAGGAGCAGGAATCCCAAATTTCAAATCTAGGAATGGTGGACTTCTTGGGGAAGGCATTTTTTCTGGGGTCGGAACTGGCAATCAGGCAAGAGGACAGGCATCTCAAGGTACAGAAGAGGACAAGGAAACAGTCAAATCAGTGGAGGATAAAGATCCAAAACTGGGGACCCACATGATCGAGGTAAAGGTAAAAAATGGTCTTCGCTCTTTGGAGTGAAGCCGCTGGCTAAATCAGGGCTCCCAGAAGTTACAAATATCTTTGATCCAGTTTCAGGGTTGGTTGCTATTTTTGTTCCGGATAAATTGGTAGATCTAACTATTGCTGGTTTAACCATGACTTTAGTTGGACGATTTACTGGCTTTAGGCCTAACATTGATGTTGTCAGGAATTTCATAAGGAGGAAATGGGTTTTAAAAGGTCAAGTGGATGTGGCAGCACTGCCTAGGGGGTTTTTTCCCTTTGCTTTTAACTTTGAAGAAGATATGAATAAATCTCTATGTGAAGGTCCATGGATGTTTGGCAAGTCAACTTTGGCTCTTTAGAAATGGGTCCCGAACCGCACCCTTGATGAATCCTTCTTTGTTTTGGCGCCAGTCTGGACTCACTTCCAGAGTCTCCCGCTGGAATTCTAGAATGAGGAAGTCTTTAAGGGTATTGCGAATTCTTTTGGAGAACTTCTTTCGATTGATCCAATGACGATGGCTAGATCAAGGTTAGTCTTTGCTCGCATCTTTGTAAATGTTAATCAAATAATGGATATGCCCCAATCCATAGAGATTATTTCTAAACTAGGGAAATGGACCCAAGCTATTGAATATGAATCACTCCTGTTTGCCTATATCCATTGCAAGAAATCGAGGTATTGGGCAAAATCATGTCCGCTTAAGAAGAGTAAGGAAAGTAAGACTGATAGCAATGTGAAGTATAAAAAGATTTGGCAAATGATTGAAAAAAAATGAGACTCGTCAACTGAGTGTGATCAAAATAAGGAAGTAATGGAGCAAGTAAATGAGGTTAATAAGGGTGAGAACAATAATAATGAAAAACAGGATTGTGTCTGCTCTAATATCCAAATAGAGAGTACTAAAGAGGGGGAGCAAGGTAGAGAGTTGAACAACAAAAATAACCTAGAGGACCAGGAGGTTGGATCTGTCAGTTAGGAGAAGGAAGAGGTAAGTCCCATTGAAGTTGTGCCTGTTTCTTCTTTCTCAAAATCAATTGAGGAAAATTTTAATGAAGCTCAAGAGTTTAACCCTTCTGATATAGAGCCCTTATTGCTTTTAACTAATGGAAGCCCAAATCCTCCTCAATGTAAAACCCCATCACATAGTGTGGTAATGGATATCCTGGAAGGAAATCTCAGGATTCTTGGCTCGAAAGAGGGAAAATTGAATAAGGAGGAACTCAATGGAGGTATCTCAACTAGAAGTGGGAATAAGAAAAAGGCAGATGTTGGAAGCCAGAACAAAAAGCAGGGGAGGCCATCTCTAAAACATCAAAGGGAACAGGAAAGCTAGAAGAACCGTGCTGATGGAACACAGTGTTGCATTGAGTCAGCCCTATCTCCGGTTAAAGTATGAAGATAATATCTTAGAATATCAGAGGGCTAAATGCCCCTCATAAGCAAGATGTGTTATGAAACATCATAAGAGATCATAAACCGGATGTGGTCCTTGTTCAGGAAACCAAGATGTCTAAGGATAAAGTGGAAAAGATTAGAATTTTTAAAAATAATGGTGTCATAGGATCTAGCTCGGATGGAGCTTCTAGAGGAACTGCGATTTTTTGGAACCAAAAAACCATTAAAGGTAAGGAAATCATCTCTCCTTTTAATAGGAACTCTGTGCAGCTTGATCATATCAAGGATAACTTTGTATGGGTGTTAACCAATATCTATGTGCCTAATACCAAAACTGGGAGAGCTAAATATTGGAGAAGCCTTGCTGATGACAGACTTAAGTTTGCTGATCAAAGCTAGATAATAATGGGAGATTTCAATACTTTGCTAAAAGAGGAAGAGAAGATGGGAGGTCTCCCCTTGTAGCTTGATGGGAAACAAGACCTTATGGAGTTCATTAATGATCAGGCTCTTATGAATGTGGATCTTCAAGGGATTAACTATACCTAGACTAATAGAAGAACCGGAGCTGACCTGATTCAAGTGAAGCTAGATAGAACTATAATTTCTCCTGAGTGGTTAGCCAAGTATAGCTGCTCTCTTGCTTCTATTATCAAAATTGGGTCAGACCATTATCCTATCTCTTTCACTGCCAACTCTTTTTCGGCTAAGAGAAACTTCCCTTTTAGGTTTAAAAAAGTGTGGTTATCCCATCCATCCTTGGAAGCTTGTGTTGCTGATTGGTGGAATTCCGAGGCTGAGGGTACGAATCTCTTTAGAATAGCTAAAAAGCTCAATATTATAAAGGCTAAAATTAAAATATGGAATAAAGAGATTTTTGGGGACATCTTTAAGAGTAAAATTCAAATTAAAACTGATATAAAAGAAGTTCAGGATAGAATCCAAGAGAAGGGGCTATTAGATGAACTGAGGGAGGTGGAAAATGTTCTTTTGTCTAAATACCACACCATTACTTCTAATGAAGAGATGTTCTAGAGACAAAGATCTAGAGCCCTGTTCTTGAAGGAAGGTGATAAAAATACCCAGTTTTTTCTCCTAACTGCTCTTAAGCATAGGGTGGCTAACAGGATATCCAGATTATCTTGTAATAAAGGGATTTTAATGAAGGCTAATGATATTAGAAAGGAAGCTCTGGAGTATTTTGGCACCCTATTGGGAGAAGTGGATAACTTGGATATCAGTAATCAAGACATCCTGTTGCAAGCTATTCCATCTACCCTGACTGTGGAAGACAATAACTACTTATCCTATATCCCCTCTAATTAGGAAATCAAAAAGGTGGTGTTTTCATTTCAGGGAGATAAATCTCCTGGACTGGACGGGTTTCCAATGTTTTTCTTCCAATGTTTTTGGCATATTGTGGAGACTGACATCTGCAAAGGTGTTAAAGAATTCTTTGGCTCTAGAAGGCTTCTTAAATAACTGAATGCTACCTTCATTGTCCTAATCCCGAAGATCCCAGGAGCTGATTCTCTCAATAAGTTTAGACCCATTAGTCTCTGTAACTCTATTTACAAGATTTTATCCAAGGTTTTGACTTCCAGGCTGTTGGAAATTCTTCCAAGAATTATCTCTGTCCAGCAGAATGGTTTTGTCCCTGGTAGACAGATTTTGGACTCCATAATATTTGTTCATGAAAATATCCATTCCCTAAAAGTTGCTAATTATAAGGGGTTCTTTCTGAAGTTAGATATGGCTAAAGTTTAGGATAGAGTGAACTGGCAGTTTCTCCTAAGGATTATGAGAGTGTTTGGTTTTGGTGAAAAACTTATCCATCTTTGCTCTCAACTTATGGAAACTTCCTCTTCTGTTGTTATCGTCAATGGATCCCCATCAAGTTTCTTCAAAAGATCTAGAGGTCTTAAACAGGGGGACCCCATATCTGTTGGTATTTTGGTATGGTTTTGTCATTGATGTCAACACCTGCTAACACACCTACTTTGGAGATCTAGCAACATTCACCGACAATCAGTAAAATGCTCAAACAATCACCAGTATATCATTAACTGGCAGGATATAATGTTCACCGGTACATGCAATGACATGGAAGACACTTGGTAATGTCGAAGACATCATGTGGACACTTTTCCTTGAAGTAATATCATTTCTATATTCTTATTTGCATATTTTCTTTTACCGGCAAATAGATCCAGGCTATCTAGGGTTACACCGGCACGTTTATCTTTTCCAGATCAGCATGGCACGCTATGAAGATGATTTATTATTGTTGTAAATGCATTAAGCCGACATGTTCAATCAGTTATTGCATCAGATATTGTATTATTTTTAAAATGTTTTATTGTAATATCTTGTAGAGCCGACCTACTAAAATTAGTCTTAGGGTATGGTATAAATGTAAGATCTTATTTGTAAGATCAAATGTGGAATGCGAAAAAGGATTGTGTGAAGGTATATGCGAGAATAAGCAGAGCTATACATGCAAACATCATTTGAAGATTGAAGGAGGGTTTTTGTGAAGAAAATTAGAACTACACCAGTACTAAATCCAGCATATGAAGATGCTATTTTGTGTAGTACATTCTCATTGGATTTAACCATCCAACTATAGTTAGTGTGACTCCCATTTGTGTTTGAGTAGTGAGCTCTAGGCTGTTGGCCTTTCTGCATGTGCAGACCCCTCTTTGTACACTTACTATCTGCAGTAGTATCATCTGATTGTTGGTAAGGTTTCCCACTGTAGTTTTTCCCCTTACAGGGTTTCCATGTACAAATATTTGTGTCATGTGTTGTGGTTGACTTTGTACTTATGTTTCATGCATTAATTCTTACCGGTATAGCATTTCCTATTAAACATTATTTACCGGCACAGTTAACTGTCTTACCGGTATTAAGCAATAAGTTGGTTAATAAGATTTTGGTTTGAATTTATTTGACAACTGATTCACCCCCCCCTCTCAGTTGTCACCGGGACCTACAATTGGTATCAGAGCCTGGTCCTCTTTTTTTGTAGAATTTTAACAACTTGAGGAGATCCAATTTCTACTAATTATTTCAGAAAGGATAGTCCTAAACTTGATGGAACCAACTATGGAATATGGAAAATCAAAATGAAGACACATCTGAATTGCATTGGTAAAGACATCTGGGAAGTTACTAAGAATGGTTATACTACTACTGTAGCTGGTCAGCCTGCTCTTATTACTTTAGGTAAAGATGAAGAAAATGATTGCAAAGGAAGAGAAGCACTTTTGAGCACATTATTAGATCAACAAATCATGGGATTATCAGATAGATCTACTTCAAAAGCTATTTGGGATCATTTGGAAACATTGAATGAAGGGGATTCCATAGTCAAAATTGCAAAACTTGAAAGCTTCCGAGTTAGGTATGAACATCTGAAAATGGAAGAAGATGAAAGAATTTCTGCCTTTATGGAAAGAGTAAATGAAATTGTTTTAGGTATCAAATGTTGTGGAGGAACCTTGAGTGAAGATGAGACTGTTTCAAAAATCTTAAGAGGTTTGCCACTAGCATATAAAATAAAGGTTACTGCTACTAATGAGCTGAGAACAATGCCTAATACATCAGTAACTAGGGATACATTGATTGGAAAACTTTCAGCTTTTGAAATAGAGGAATTCGGTCCTGTTGCTATAAAAACTGATTTGGCCTTCAAAGCATCAACATCATCTGCTCCATCTTTTGACAAATCAGACTGGAGAGCCTTTTATGCAAGAGAACTTGAAGAAACTAGGAAGGAGAATGAAGAGCTTGAAGAACTTGAAGCACTATTTGCAAGAAAAATGCCAAAAGGTCCAATTGGAAGTAAGTATGAAGGTAAAGCACCCTTTAAATGTTTCAATTGCAATAAGATTGGTCATATGGCTTCAAGATGCCCTGATAGACATGTTAGACTAAGAGAAGAAGCTAGAAGGACATACAAACCTAATCCTGAATATCAGAGATACAGATTTAAAAAAACAAAGATAAATCCTGTTACATTGTTGATGAAGGTGTGACTGATGATTCTGATGAGGATCCAATAGACAACGGATGGGTCTTTTTTGCTATAACAGAAGATCAACCAGTACCTATTGCTCCACCAGTAGAACAAGCCCTAGCAACTAAAGTTGAATCAAAGGATGAATGGATTATTGACTCAGGATGCTCACATCACATGACTGGAGACAAAGGCAAATTCTTGAACTTTCAAGAATACAATGGAGGTTTAGTAAGATTCGGAGATGACAAAGCCTATTCAATCAAAGGTAAGGGTTCAATATCTCTTGATGGTAAACATAACATTGACAATGTTTACTATGTTGAAGGATTAAAACATAATCTTTTAAGTGTTGGTCAATTAGTTGAGAAAGTTTTTCAGTTACAATTTAAAAATGGAAAATGCAAAATCATGAATAGAACTGGTTTGGAAATTGCAACCGGTAATCAGACTAGAGGTAATATCTTTCATTTGAATAACAGTGAAAAGGCATGCTTAATTGCTCATATAGATGAAAGTTGGCTATGGCATAAAAGACTATGTCATGTAAATTTTGATTGTATGGTAAAAATCAGTACTTCTAAAGTAGTTAGAGATCTACCTAAAATTGTGAAACCTCATAATACAATTTGAAAGGAATGTCAATTTGGAAAACAGGTTAGAGCTAGTTTCAAAAGTATTCCAGAAAAATCCAATAATGCTCTTGATTTAATTCATACTGATTTATTTGGTCTAGCTAGAACTAAAAGCTTACAAGTTGATAGATATTTCATGCTAATTATTGGTGATTATTCTAGAATGTGTTGGGTTACTTTTCTCAGAGAAAAGTCATAAGCACTTGGAAAGTTCAAACTATTCAAAGCAATGGTTGAAAATGAAACTGGTAAGAAAATTAAATGTTTAAGATCAGATCAAGGAGGGGAATTCACATCTAGAGATTTTAATACATTCTGTGAAGTGAATGGAATCAAAAGACAATTATTAGCACCTCGGACACCACAACAGAATGGAGTTGTTGAAAGGAAAAATAGAACTATTTTGGATGTAGTAAGAAGTATGTTATCAGAAGCAACTCTACCACATGTGTACTGGAGAGAGGCAGTAAGCACTGCTGTCTATACATTCAACAAAGTTCATATCAAAGGTGAAACCGGTAAGACTCCTCATGAACTATGGTTTGGTAATACTCCTACTCTTAAGTATTTCAGAATTTTTGGAAGTAAATGTTATATTAGAAGAGATGAGTATATTGGCAAGTTTGATCCTAGAAGTGATGAAGGAATATTTCTTGGTTATTTATCTAAGAGTAAAGCTTATAGATGTTTTAATAAAAGATTACAGAAAATTATTGAGAGTACAAATGTAAAGATTGATGAACAATTCAAAGGAACTTCAAGGTATATAGACTCTGAACCGGTAACAAAAATTATGACAAATGAACCAACAGTAAATCCACTGGTATAGAATGATGACCCAGTTACTCCGGTATCATCAGAGGATACCACAGTAATTGAAGAACAATAATAGACTAAGACACCCTGGTATGTAAGACTGAATCATTCTGAAGATCAGATAATTGGAAGCAAATTTAAAGGAGTCATGACAAGAGGAAGATTGGCAAATGAAGAGGTATGTCTTATTTCTCAAATTGAACCATTATCTATCAATGAGGAATGTGAAGATAAATTTTGGATTAAAGCTATGGAAGAAGAATTAGGACAAATTGAGAAAAATAATACTTGGACATTAGTTCCTCGGCCTGAAAATAAAAATGTAATTGGAACCAAATGGGTATTTAGAAACAAACTCAATGAAGATGGTAAGGTTGTTAGGAATAAAGCTAGACTAGTGTGTAAGGGATATTCTCAGAAAGAAGGAGTTGATTACAATGAAACCTTTGCACCGATAGCCAGAATTGAAGCAGTTAGATTATTCTTAGCCTTTGCAGCTCACAAGGATTACAAAGTTTATCAAATGGATATTAAATGTGCATTTTTGAATGGAGATCTTGAAGAAGAAGTTTATATTGAACAATCTAATAGATTTTCTTTGACAGATAACAATGATATGGTTTGTAGATTAAGAAAAGCTCTGTATGGACTAAAACAAGCTCCAAGAGCCTGGTATGCAAGATTGGATAAGTATCTCTTAAAAATTGGTTTTACTAAAGGAAATGCAGATAGCAATTTATATTACAAAGTAACTAATGATGACATTTTGATTATGGAAGTATTTGTTGATGATATAATCTTTGGAGGAGAAGATGGATTATGCAAAGAATTTTCTCTTAAAATGCAGTATGAATTTGAAATGTCTATGATTCGAGAAATAAAATTCTTTTTAGGATTGCAGATTTTACAGACTGATAAAGGCATATTTTTGAGTCAATCTAAGTACTTGAAAGAACTACTCAAGAAATTTGGGATGGAGAACTCTAAACCGGTAAGCACACCTATGACTACAAATGACAAATTATCTCAAAGGGATGAATCTACACCTGTTAATCCAACTAGATACAAATGTATGATAGGAGGTTTACTATATTTGACACAAACCAGACCTGATATTATGAATGCAGTATGTATAGTTTCTAGATTTTAGAGTAATCCCAAGGAAAATCATGAATCAACATTAAAAAGGATTTTTCGGTACTTACAAGGCACAACAAATCTTGGATTATGGTATCCTAAAGATGAAAATTTTGATCTATATGCATACAGAGATGCAAATTGGGCAGGAGATGTGGATGATAGAAAGAGCACCACTGGAGGAGCATTCTTTCTTGGAAAGAGATTAGTTTCTTGGTTAAGTAAGAAACAGAGTTGTACATCTTTATCAACAGCAGAATCAGAATATGTTGTAGCAGCATCAAACTGTACACAGGTACTTTGGCTTAAGCAAATGTTGAAAGACATAAAGGTAAAATGCAAGGAACCTATTACTATATATTGTGATAACACTGTAGCAATTTATATATCTAAGAATCCAATATTACATTCTAAAACAAAACATGTTTCTATCAAATTGAATTTTCTAAGGGAAAAAGTTGAAGAAAAGGAAATAAAATTGGTTTATGTGAATACTAAAGAACAACTTGTAGATATTTTTACAAAACCTTTGCCTAAGGAAACTTTTGAGTATCTCAGAGATCAGCTCGGAGTCCTACCTCCACCAGTAGGGACTTAGACAGTTGGTGATTGTCATCAATCGGTAGAATTAAATGGACAAATCTTTTATTCCAGTATTTGATGAGAAAGCTACTTCTCAGGGGGAGTAGTTGGTATATTGAATTGGTTGGTATTTTGTATGAACTTGACCTGTTTGTGACTTTGGCATTTGATGTCAAAGGGGGAGAGATATATGGAAAAACATTAAAGAAAAATATATGGAAAAATGCATTATCTTTTTGAGGAGAGATTGGTATTGTAAATAAATCTTTGTATAAACACATATTACTCCCAGGGGGAGAATTGGTTTTTGTACTTGGCATTTCTATTTTGGCACTTTGATGGTTTTTCCATCTTGTGTTGCCATCAATGCCAAAGGGGGAGATTGTTGGTATTTTGGTATGGTTTTGTCATTGATGTCAACACCTACTAACACACCTACTTTGGAGATCCAGCAAAATTCATCGACAATTAGTAAAATGCTCAAACAATCACCAGTATATAGTTAACTGGTAGGATATAATGTTCACCGGTACATGCAATGACATGGAAGACACTTGGTAATGTCGAAGACATCATGTGGACACTTTTCCTTGAAGTGATATCATTGGTATATTCTTATTTACATATTTGCTTTTACCGGCAAATAGATCCAGGTTATCTAGGGTTACACCGGCACGTTTATCTTTTCCAGATCAGCATGGCACGCTATGAAGATGATTTATTATTGTTGTAAATGCATTAAGCTAACATGTTCAATCGGTTATTGCATTGGATATTGTATTATTTGTAAAATGTTTTATTGTAATCTCTTGTAGAGCCAACCTACTAAAATTGGTCTTAGGGTATGGTATAAATGTAAGATCTTATTTGTAAGATCAAATGTGGAATGCGAAAAAGGATTGTGTGAAGGTATATGCAAGAATAAGCAGAGCTATACACACAAACATCATTTGAAGATTGAAGGAGGGTTTTTGTGAAGACAATTAGAACTACACCAGTACTGAATCCAACATATGAAGATGCTATTTTGTGCAGTACATTCTCATTAGATTTAACCATCCAACTGTAGTCAGTGTGACTCCCATTTGTGTTTGAGCAGTGAGCTCTAGGCTATTGGCCTTTCTGCATGTGTAGACCCCTCTTTGTACACTTACTATCTGCAGTAGTATCATCTGATTGTGGGTAAGGTTTCCCACCATGGCTTTTCCCCTTATAGGGTTTCCACGTACAAATATTTGTGTCATGTGTTGTGGTTGACTTTATGCTTATGTTTCATGCATTAATGCTTACCAGTACAGCATTTCCTATTAAACATTGTTTATCGATACAATTAACTATCTTACTGGTATTAAGTAATAAGTTGGTTAATAAGATTTTGGTTTGAATTTATTTGACAACTGATTCACCTCCCCCCCTCTCAGTTGTCCCCGGGACCTACAATATCCCCTATCTTGTTTACTATTTTAGCTAAAAGTCTAGGTAGATTATATTTAAAAATGTGGAAGAAGGCAATCTTAGAGGTCTGAAACCATCTTCATCCAATTTCACTTGTACTCATGAACAGTTTGTTGATGATTCTATCACTATGGGGGAAGCTACCATTACAGAAGCTAAAAATATGAAGAATGTGCTGAATATTTATGAATCTATCTTTGGTCAAAAAATTAATTGGGATAAGAGTTCTTTGTTCTTCATCAATACCCTTGTTCAAAGGCAATTAAGGATTGAAAGAATTCTTGGCTGCAAAATATATGATCTTCCCTCTTCTTATCTGGGGCTTCCTTTGTGTATTAAGCCTGAGGATTTTTTCTGGAATAAGTTAGTTGATGGATTTAACTCAAAACTGGTTGGGTGGAAAGGGGCAGTCCTTAGTCAAGTGGGCAAAGTTACTGTGCTCAAAGCTACTCTCCAAAACTTGCCTGTTTATGCTCTTAGTTTGTTCAAAATCCCCAAAAAGTTTGCGGAAGCAATTGAAAGAATTCAAAAAAAAATTCTTTGGTCGGGGTGGAAGTCAAAAACAGAATTCCCCTTATTGTCTACAATAAAATTTGTTCCCCTAAGGCCTCAGGGGGGGTTGGGTTTAAGGAATATCAGCTCTATGAACAAGGCTTTATTAGCTAAACAAATTTGGAGAATGAAAGGGGAGGAAAGAGAATGGAATTTAATCTGGAAAAACAAATATCTTTATATGCAACTTTCTGAGGAAGAATTTTTAGACGATTCTTTTATTGTTGAAGGATTTGCTATATGGAATGCAGTCCAATCAGCTAAAAGTTGGGTTGCTGTTGGTCGAATTTGGAACCTTGAGGATGGTAGGAAAATAAGATTTTGGGAAGATAGGTGGATATTGGATAAACCTCTAGAGGAAGTTCCAATCCTTAATGAATGGAAAGACTGGTTCAAAAGCAAGTTTGGGGAGCTGGTCAAAGACTACTGGAGAAATGGGAAATGGATTGATTTTAGCTAGCATTGCTCGGGGCTTAAGTTCCTTCAGATTGCTCTCTTTGCTAAAGTTCCTAGAGACAACAAAGATGACAAATTGATATGAAGGGAAACCCCGGATGGGAAATATTCAGTGTCCTTAGCTGTGGCTATCCATAATGAATCTGTGGAAGAAATTCCTATTTGGGCTAAAGTTTGGAACAAGAAGTTGGTTCCTAAGGTTAATATCTTTTTTTGGATTTTCATCCAAAACAAGGTTTTAACTCTAGACAACCTTCAAAAGAGAGGTTTTGTTTTTCCTAATAGGTGTTCTCTTTGTTGCAGGGAAGAAGAGATTGCTTGCCATATTCTTAATCAATGTACATTTAGTCAAGAAATTTGGAAAGTCATCTTAAGCAGGTGGAATTTGAGCTGAGTTTTTCTGAATTCCCTAGGGGATTCTTGGTAGCAATGGCAATGCCCTAGTTCTAATCCAAAGATTGTGGAGACTTAGAAACTTACTTTCCCGAATGTTATATGGAATATATGGAAAGAGCGCAACAATAGGATTTTTAGGGATAAAAGTGCTACTCTTGAAGTGGTGGTGGATAAAATTTACAGGAACATATTTGAATGTATCAATGGTACTAATAATGGACCAGCTGCTAAAGAAGATTTCAATGATAGGTGGAGCCTCTCTACTACTACTACTAGTAAGGAGAAGGGCAGAGAAGGTCTTGTTTGGTGTTTTCCTCCTTAGGGGTGGATTAAAGCTAACTTTAGTGGGGCCTCTAAGGGGAATCCGAGTAAAGCTGGATATGGGGGCATTGTTAGGAATTTTGCTGGAAGTTGCCTAGTGGCGGTGGCTGGTCCTTTGGGGAGTCAAACTAGTCATTTTGTTGAAGCCTTAGCTACCCTGAATACCCTAATTATAGCTAAGAATCTTAATCATGATAAATTATGGCTCAAGAGAGATTCACTTAATATTATTAAGTTTTTTAAGGGGGAGTCGGAGCCATCTTGGTCAATTGAAAATATCATCCTGAAAGCCAGGGAAATCATCGCTAGTTTTAAAGAAATAATTATTCAACATGCCTTTAGAGTGAAAAATATGGTAGCGGACTGTTTGGCGAACCTAGGAGCTAATTATGATTCTCAAATGATTTGGCATGGGGAAGATATTAATATGAACATTAAAGAGCTCCTTAGAAAGGATAGATTTATGGGGAGGGAAGGACTGCATAATCATGATAGGGTATATGAATAATTTATGATTTGATGGAAAGGTAATGATTACTTGGCAAAGTGGCAGAACCCCAACCATTTTTTATATTATGTCGCACACTTTCTGGGTCACCCTTTTCAAAATCTTGAGTAACTACAGGAAAGAAGTGTTGAGTTTACATAGGAACAGAGCTGAGAATCTGAATTTGAATTTGGGAGGAGATTTAAGGAGGGAGGAACTAGATAATACGTCAAGATGGAAGGTAATACCGAAAGTGTGGGTGAAGCTGGAAAAAGGGTCCCTCACAAGCTTTATCAAGAAGCTGGTGGATTATGACAAAGGTAGGGTGAATCTCACCATTTCCAAAATTTCTGAAAATTGGTGTAATGGGTCCTTTAAAATCTATGGGGTTAAGTTCAAATTGGATGTGAGACTCATTGCTATTGTGACTAGCATGCCCCATTCTGGGCTTAATTTTTTTAGAGACCTCAAAGTCTCCAATAACGCAGTTAATTTGTTCCCGCGTAAGGAAAAAGAGAGGACCAGAATTGGTAAAGCCACAGGGGGTTACTATGAAGCTTCTAATATCAAGAAAATCTAGGGCTAGGTTTTGAACACCATAATGGAATATATCATTGTTGAGGGCCGATTTTCTAGGTCCCACACTTACCACTTTGTTCTTTTAAACCATTTTAGACATGACAAAAGGGTCTCCCTACCCTACTACCTTTTCAGGTCCCTTTCAAGGTCCCTCAATAAACACAGTAAGAATCCCTCTAATCCGGTTCTCCATTGCGGGCTTTTGCTGCTCATTTATGAGCAGTGTAAAACCCTCGCCATTCTTGGAAAACAAGAGGTTATCAATCTCTCTGGGGAAGAGAAAGTTGGAGGGAGGCAATTCTAGCAAGGAGAAGGCATCTTCTAGCAAAAAAAGTAAGAGTGCCTCTGGGATGAAAACCCATGAAGAAAAGATTGAAACAGAGGAAATAGGAAAAGAAGGCAGCAAAATGGATACATATGATTTTGATGGTGAAGATAGCTAGAAAGATGAGGAGGTGGGTATTGAGGAAGAAGGTGGTGATAGTGAATCTGACAATGAAAGCCCTATCCATAGTGATTTCCCTAGCAAGGACAACAACAACCCTATGGAGGATGTGGAGTACAAGGATAATGAGGAAAAAGATGTGAATTCTAAGAGGGAGGAGAACAAGGATCCTGAGAAGGATATGACTAAGGACAATTTAAGTGAGGATAAGGAAAGTGCGGGTAAAGAGTCATTCCTGGATAACCTTAGAAAAATCAGTGAGGCGAGACTGGATTATGACAGATGGACCTATGAACTCTTGAAGAACTTGGAAAAAAATGGGAAACAGGTAGACGAGAAGAGGAAGGATGATGACAAGGATTAGATAAAATGTTAGCAAGATATGGAGGAGAAGGTTAAATCATTGGAAGAAAGGAGTGTGGCAATGAAAAATTTGCTGGGCATTATCCCAAATATCCTGTCAGCGGTCACTAAAAACTTAGAGGATATTGTTGTTGGCATTATAACAGACAAGTAGAGATTGTTGGCATTTCAATAAGGATATTGAGAAGGTTGTTGATGATTATGGATATTACTGATTAAGGATGATTATTGTCTTAATATTATTATTTTGTCATTGATGTCAAGAAATTGATTTTCTAATTCAATATGATATTGCCATATCTTGAGAACTATAAAGATGTCTATAAAAGACACAGAAAGAATATGATGAATAAGGGGAGAAATAAGTTATTCAATGGGCAACTATTACCGAGTTAGACAATGATGAGATCATGATGTTTAGATTGTTTTGATATCATACATATGTTATTGATTGTAAGGTTAATACTATACTATGTTACCGAGAAGAGAACCTAGTCGGTAAACCCTATGGTTATTGCTATCAGTTAATGAAGGTGAAATGTCTACCAAGTGAAGTTTAGTATTTATCGAGTTGCAACTGAGTAATAACAGAATGCATTAAATGATTACATGCATTATTTAATGAAGGAAGCTGATGAGCTGGCTATGATTAAATGATTGGTATGCCGTGAATGAAGTTTGTTAAAGAATCTATGGCAAAGGAAAATCGGTAGGAAGATCTACAGCTTAGATTGAACTACAATACCCTAGCACAAGTTCCAAGAAATGTATGCAAGTTCCAAGGCGAGGTAACATGTTTTCAGATCGGTGAATACATTGAACCTGGACAAAGTTTGAAGATCTGATGGCTATGATTGATCATGGGAAATGTGATCAAGGAGATTAAGTGGTTAGCTATTGTTTATAAATAAGGAACTATTGATAAACAATGTATGCGGGCAAGTGTATGCACAGGGATGCTACATAGTGATTACCAAGCACTGAAGCTTGAAGACCTGTTTTGAATAACAGAGTATAGAGCCCAGCAAATGGACAAGATTAGTTCTATGTCTATATTGTATTGAGCAAATAAGAATCTACTTTAGCATTTTAGATGTGAAGTTGCAGATAGATTTCTATTACTGTTATTTTGTGAAGTGACAGAAAATCTCTTAACCGAGTGGACTTAATGGTCTTATTTGTAAAACCCTCTAGCAAGGTGACATTCTGATTGAGTGTTTGAAATCCTTTAAAAAGGTCACTTCTAACAAGGTGAAGATCCTAACAGATCTGAGGGAAATCCCTTAACCGGGTCACATCTAGCAATGTGTTTGTAATCTTTAATAGGATTTACTTTTAACCGAGCATACTCTAGAAGAGTATATTTCTTAGTGGGTCTAAAATCCCACAGTGGTTTTTCCCTATTTGGGTTTCCATGTTAAATCTGGTGTTATGAGTGCTATGATGTTTATATGCTTGTGAGTTTACATGTTTAGCAGTTTTGGTTATATTACTAAAGTAAAGGTTACTGAGGTTGAATCTGATGTTTTTATGGAAGATTAAGTTTGTATGATTCACCCCCCCCTCTCATCTTATTAGCTTGGCATCTGTACTTACATTAAGTATCAGAACTATCAATTGCTAAGGTCTTTGATAATTCCAATTCTCCTAAACTGGTAGTGGACCTTGACATGGATGAAGATACTATCCAGATTGGCAATGGTGAAGCTATTCTAGCTGGTGCTGCTAAGAGGACTAGGGCAAGTGTCAAGAAAGTTGTGGCTGCTTCTGCTAAGGATATCCCTAATATTAGGGAAAACATCAAATAATTGCATGGGATTAGCAACACCTTGGCTAATGCCCTGAAAAAAATCAATTAGTTTCTTCTCTTGGGTCATGATGGCTTTGCTGGCTTTGTGGGGCTTTAGCTAGTTCTCTATGGTTTTTTACTGGCTTTTCGTTGGTTTTTCCCTTTTTGTCTCTTTTTGCTTTATCTGCTAAGTTCCACTTGTAAAGGGTTTCAGGGCCCTTCAAAACCTATTTTTACCTTAATCAAAAACTTTCATAAATTACAAACTTCACAATTCCAAGGCACTTCTATTTACTATAAAATTCAAAAAGTTACCAACACATTTCATCTTATTAACACCTTTCATTTACTCAACTAATATCAACATTATCTAATTTTTTGCTTAGTCTAGTGCACTTCTCCGAAGTGTCCTCCCTTGCACACACTATCAGAGGTTTGAAATGAACATGATAGAGACAACACTTGACTCAAGATAAGGGCCCACAATACATCGACATTTAGAATGACCATCATAGACAACAAATAGAAGGTCAAAAGAAAATATCCTCAAATCAATCCATTAAATTACAAAAGAAGAAAAGTTGCTGGCGAAATCAATCAAGAAATCTAAGTGTGACAAGCGCCACCACAAGAGCAAAATAAAAGAAAGAAGAGCTCACTGGTCATCCCAAGAGTAAAGAAATCTCAAAAATACATTAATCCAAAAGATACATCACATAAATCATAAATTAACTCAATGAAAAATATACGACTCATCCAACCCACATCACAAGGTGACCAACATTAGTCACACTAAAGAGAGTAACTGTTGCACAACATCCAAGGGTATAATGCTCTGAATATGTTAGGAGAGTGTGCACCATATATTTAAGACCTTTTTTTTTTTTATATATATGTCCATATTCTTTTCATCATCTTTAATGCAATACAATCTTTTATGAAAGTCTTAACAATTACTCTTTTATGGGCCATGACATGTGCTAGGAAGAGATAAAGTAACTAATGTACTCATACATGCACACGGAATACACTCATACCATGACTAGTGTTCAAGATATCTCATCTATTCCATGACCATTTTACAAAGTTATAAAAGAAACAAGGTTAGAACTTCAATTAATCCCTTGATAGTAAGATATGACTTACATCATTCCTCTCTATACACAACTACTAACATATAGATGATTGTAATGTCCTACATAAAGTCATTAAGCAATTTGGTCAATCATGAATTTAAACAAGAAAATAAGTCTCATTATATTAGTTTCTACTCACATCCACACTTCTTACCAATAGCAATCTCCTAATATACTCCTAGTTATCTAAATTAAGGATATCAAAGTCCTACTTGCAAAAACTTAATTTCCTTTTTTATCTAATGTCACACAAATCCACAAATATAAGCATCATTCTATTCAAACACACTCCCTATCATTGCTTGATTATTATCATTCACAGAATGTGTATTTTCGACATTTCAAGGAAAATTGACTTTTAGAAACCTGATACAGATTCATGCAACTACTTTTCATTTTAGCTCACTAGCACTTGTGATGGAAGCACTTTCTTAAAATTCAAAATAGAGTAAAGAGGTAACATTCTTTCTTAATCTATCCATGTAATCAATCAAAACATTTTTTTTTTTTTTAAAGCCACATGTCTCCTACTCAAGGCTAAAAACTTTTATCTTTCCAAACCAAATAAAGACACTATGGTATCATTACAACTTCTACATATGCAAAATATCAATCCTCACTTCAATACATATTTATATCATCTAGTCGTTTAACTTATTAAATTTGTGAAATATATATATTTTTTTAAATAAAATATTCTATCTAATCAATTCTTCACTTTTAAAGAGAAGAGATCATGAATGCAATACTTAAATTTCAATCTTCAGGGTGGGTGCAAGAAGTTGAGTCCCACTTTTGGGCAAAAAGTGGAAGTGTTTTCCCTATTTTTCAAATTATTTGTTGATTGATGTCAAAATTTGAGGTACTTAGCTTTTGAATCTGAAAAAACTTTAGTAATAGAAAATGTAGTGCTTTAAGTCTGATTTTCAAATATTTAACTTATTTCAATACCCACATGGTAGAAATTGCTTTTTAGTAGGCATATTTAAAAACCATTTTTTCAAAATGCCTGTTTTAGGACCATACCACACATGTGTACGACCACCATATTTTGACGTAAATAAAAGAATGTTTGCAAATCCTTCTGGGAAAAGATACCTAATACACCAAATATTGATGAGAATTTTTTTTTTTTTTTTTTGAATATATTTCTTTAAATTAATTTTTAATTGACTATAAAGTACATTTTCAAAACATCTAGTGTACGACCACCATATTTTGATGAAAATTTCATATTTTTAAATTTTTTTATTAATCTTCAAAAGAATTGTATGTAGATTATGTCATATAAATTATTTTCAAAAAGCCTAAAAACAAAAAAGTTATTAAAGTTCTACTAAACCTCACTATTTTACATTTAGGTACCACTTTTGATTAATAAATAATGCAAAAATAGTAAAACTAATCATATCACTATGAAAATTATATTTTTGAAATTAGGACATTGAGAGCTCTAATGGGTTTTTGTTTCATCAAAAAATACGATCAGGAAGACCTTCAAAAAATTACGGCAAGGTAGAAATCTGGTATTCCAATGCCTTAGCCATTTTTTTGGAGGTACAAGAATAGGCTTGGTCCCACCAAGCCTAACCCGAAGCCAAAACCAAGGCATAGGTGTGTTTCCCACTCCATCTTTTATGAAACGGGTGCCCGTTATTTAAAATTCAAAAAATGGGCACCCATTTTGAAATTTATAGTACTTTAAGAAACATGTGCTCGTTTTTAGAAATGGGTACACGTTTTTAGAAACGGGTGCCCATTTTTAGAAACATGTGCCCGTTTCTAAAAATTGTGCACCCGTTTCTCTACGGTGATCCGATCCTAAATGGGAACCCATTTTTCAAAGAGTGCACCCGTTTTATTTTTATGGGTTGAGGATTCGAAGCTAAACAGGTGCCCATTTCTTAAAAAATGGGCACTTGTTTCTAGCGGCAAACGTTTTTGCTCACAAACTTCCGCGGAATTGGGACCCAATTTCTTGCACCCACCCTTCAATGTAAATTTATTCCATCATAATTTCTCTTTAATATATGCAAATTCATTCCACGAATTATGGTTTAGATCCTTTTATTTAATATCAAGAAACTCCTAAGTATTTGAATCATTTACCCAAAAGAGAGAAGAGAAAGGAAGGAAGGATATTGTTACATAATCAATACACGCACAAATTTATGCATAGTCAGCTTGAATTTCCTAGTCATGTTAGATGCAACTACTTACATCCATTTTTTTAGATATGCACTTTCAACTTTCCATAAGGTCTCCTAATTATTACAAATGCAACTATAAATCTCAAATTATTGAAAGATATGATTTTATCAAACAATCTTTTCTTACATGCAAAATCACTCATATACAAATGATTGACAGTTCTATTGGGTACCCATACATCACTAGCTAACTTCCTTACATTTCACATAGGAGATTAAAATAAGAGAAAGGCATTATTAAGAAGCTAGTTTATATATACAAATGCATCACATACAAGTTCTTTAATTTCACATCATGATCTATACTAAATTATTCCTAAATGCATAATACAAGAACTTCATCTTACTTTTCATAGGAAGATCAACATAATAGGCTAATTTTATGAGCATAGCATTAGTTAAGAGGATAAACACAATCTTTTCTTGTTCTACAACATAATTATTAATATATATATAAGGAGAGAAAACTTTATCATTCAAGTAAGCACTAGAAATTTACAAGGCAACCAAGACCAAATATGATCATATAGACATTCCTCTCATTCTGGAGACATGCATATGAAATGAGTACACGCTTTGCTTAAAATTATGATTCCTAAAAGAGATTAGAGAGAAACACAAGGCATAGACATCTAAGATTCCCAAAATTCCAATGACACTTCTTCCAACACAAATCTCAAGGAGTAACTTGATTCAAAGGAACATCAAAGAAAATTCACAAGACTAATAGCAATATCCTTAACCAGAGATCCCAGTGTTTGCAACATGGGCTCTGATACCAAATGTAATGCCCACCAAAATACCCTAGAGAAAACTAATCATCTATCATACTAATTGAGATTTTTTTAAATTAACTTTTAATAACAACTAATGTAAAACATAACATCTCCATATAACTACATTCATTAACCATTTAAACATTATGAACATACATCATCTCACATTTCACTAATTTACGCAAGCAGAAATAACATAACATCGTTAACCTTTCCCTAGGGTACTTCAACATCATTACTCATTTAACTTCCATAATGATAGCCTACTCACATGATAAACATATTCCATCTTGAATTAATGCATCATATTTAATTTCCTAATCATGAGATATGCAACCCACTAGCTTATCTATCCATTATGAAATGCATACCATTATACCATTCTACTAGCATATTACATTCCTTCTTTTAAAATGCAAGACAACCCCATAATACTACATTCGTTTTATGCACCAAATCCAAATGTGTGTTATCCCAACATCTCCTATCTACATGCTCTTTTCCTTTTCTATGATGATGCAATCCTAATGCATAGGTAAAATCCATCCTCGATAATCCATTTAAACATACTTCAATCGCTTCTAATACTAACATGATCTTATTGCATTTATTATAATTATCTCCTCATAAAATATAAACTATAATTCATTCTTCAATCTATATAATAAACTAATTCTCTTATTTCTTTACTCAAGCACAACATCACACTAATCCTTCATTAATAAAGTTCATTTAGTGGCTTACAAACATATAACAATATAAATCTAGTAACTTCATTACAAGTAAATGGCATACATCATATACAAGTCATTTACTATTTATTTAGCATGATATACATTCCATTACTATGGAAATCAATCCATTCCATATTAGTTTCATTCTAAAGCCTCAATACCTTTTAATCCTAATTTGACAATAACCCCAATGCATAGCACAAGAATCCTAACATTTTCCAAGCATACACATAGAGGCATAATTATCTAAACCTTATCCATATTCTCTAACATCCTCAATACTAATATTTAAGATTATTCTATTTCTCAAGGTTCTTTCACATATTAAATCATAATTTAAAGAAGTAACCATAGAATTCCTTTCTAACCAATACAAGCAGATCATAATATAAATCACATCTATTTAAATTGCAACTCCATTACCAAATTTGGGCACATCAAATCATTCCCTTCATTTAACAAGAACATATCCATACATCTCATTGCCACATTTACAAATCATGACATACCCTAACTACCAATTATGAACTACTTACAAATACATTTACATAACAATACATAATGAACATAGCTCTTCCTTTTACATGATTCCATCTACCACATACAAGATACTACATTCATTTATTCCATCGTATTCATTACATAAATTTTCTACAAGGTACATCCATAATCCACCAGGAAGGAGAATCCACATCCACACACGAGGAACACCAACAAGGGGAAAAACCCAATGGTAAAAAGCACCAACCACTCAACCATGTGGAACCAAAGGAACCACCCCCCATGCTAGGAGATGACACAGGGTCCCAACACACACTCTACATCTAGGTTAACACTAGATACCAAAAGAAAAGATTACAACAACTCTCTCAAGCATGGAGAAAATACAAACAACACAAACAACCATAATAAGAAACTCCTAGTGGCTTATCAATCAACAAGGCATAGTCATAAGATCAACAAGGGAATACATGTTGGAGTGGAGTATCATTGCATGTTACAAGCATCCTTTCAAGGAACCTCTTGGCAAGTGACACACATGTGGAACCAACTCAACCTACGAGAGATCAAGGGAGTTTGGTTTACCGTGTTCATGACCTTCTCATGCTTATCCTAAAACATCCTCCCTAGGATCAATTCATGAGGCTCATAACTATTCATTATCTTGTTTAAATGAGTTATAATTACCCATCCCAATTAATTCATTATCAATGTTATCACTTGTTTACAAATCATGGAAAACTCCAATGTGCCCTGGGGGTCTAGACTTCATGCATCCTTACAAGGAACCTCATGCAAGCCTATCTCTCATGACCCCGGTCATCACATGGAAGCCCACTCCTCCTAACATGGTCTTAAACATGACAAAACAAGAGGCTCTAGAATCATAATTAAATATATGAACATACATAAATCTGAAATCATAAACAATCCACATGCAACTAACAATCTCATTCATAATCATGAAACATGTGAAAGGTAACATCATGAGAACCAAAAATCAATGAGCCTCTTGGCAAAATCAACATATCAAGGCCATAATAAATTCCATCAAATCTGAAATGAATCATCAAATAATCTCAGCAAGGCCTATTCATTTGTTGGCGCATAATCATAAGAATCTCAATCTCTCTCTCGGTACATCAACAAGAGAGGAAGTGCAAACAACTCAAATGGCATAAAGCACATACACAACTCACAAATAAATCATATGAATACATCAGCAATAATAAATCAACATTAGACAACATCATAAATGTCCTCAAAAAGCCTTTGGTATGGCCCAAAATCCAGCTGACATCAATAACAGACTTCAAACTAGACAAAACCCTAAAAATACACAGAATGGTGCATGCATTCTCTGAAGTGGTGCATATGGCTAATACTTTAGCACATCTGGCTGATACTTTAGCGCATCTGGTTCTTTTTTTAGTGCATATGGTCATTCCTTTAGTGCATAGGAAAGAAGTGTAAATTTTGGCAGAAAACTGCTTAAGTGCGGGATCAAAACTGCTCAAAACATAATGAGCCAAATATGATGTATTTATACTCATTGGAATTAGAAAAAAATGAGATATAAGAATATGTAAACAAAATAAAATAATAAAATTCACCCAAGGAACTCCAATTGAAAACATAACGCAGACTTCAGTAGGGAAAAACATCTCTAGCAAGTTCAGAAAACCATCAAACACCAAATCTTGAATCCAAATCATGAAATAGACTCAACGCACATATAAATAAAAATAATAAACTTATTCCCAACATAAAAACACATAAAAAGAAGGAAATATAAAATGTCTCAGAAGGAGATGAGTCTTGTGAGTCTTCCTCACAGCAAGGCCAGACTGGAAGCTCACAAGGCTCTCTCCTCTCAACTCCACAAACTCTCTTAAATCTTTAACAACATGAAAGAAATCTCAAAAACAAAAATAATCAAATACAATCACATCATAAATGAAAGAAAACTCAATACATATAAATCCCATGTCGTGCATTCACTGCAACTACAAAAAATATAACTTCCAAACTTTTATCCAAATAAAGATCTCGTAACCCATGGGATTCCCAATCATTTACATTAAGAATAGAGAGAATGAAATGAACTATTTATTTATTCCCCACACAAAACATTCATGGAGTAAACACTGGCAGACAATGAAAACAAAGATAAACAGCAAGGGTATGTCCTCCAACCTATAAACCCTTGTGATGGCAAGTCATTGAAGGAGAGCCCACAAGTTTTGCAATCTAAATCCAAACCCAAATCTCTTCCAAACCCAGTCTAGGAAATCCACCAAGAATCCAAAGCCAAAGAATGGAACCCGTGAATAGTCACAGGGAATCCATTAAAAGGGAACAATAAACAAGAAACCCTAGAAATCCAACCAATAGGGTAATTTCATTTTAGAATATTTTTCCCATATCTTATGGTTTCCCCAAAATAAAATCCTCCAATAGGATAATAGGGTAGGTAGGAAATACTAACATATATTATAAGTAGGTGGGATAAATATATTTTAATATCCCAAGGTATAATTACCATACCACCAAATAAATATTAGTATTTAAACTATAGCCCTATAGGAACTATTATTTAATACATTATGAACTATAGTTATTTTAATTAAATACTCACCAATAGAAAACATAATTAAATAAAATTAACTATTAAATAATTTATTACTTCCAATATTGCAATAGGTAAGAGATGCTCTACTAGATGGAAACCTCCTCCGCAGGGTTACTTTAAACTGAATTTTGATGGGGCCTCTCATGGTAACCCTGGGCCAGTTGGGGTAGGCATGGTAATTTATGATCACAATGCAAATTTTATTCGAGCTAAGTGTCATGCTATTGGTTTTAAAACTAACAATTATGCAGAATTTCATGCTTTGTCTTTTGGATTGGATATGGCAATCTCTTTGGGAATTAAGGACTTAATAATTGAAGGTGATTCTATGGTGATTATTCAATGTGTTATGAAAAAGAAATCAAATTGTTGGAATTTGCAGTATATACTTGATCCCATTTTACAAAAATTATAATTGTTTGAATCTTTCTTGGTATCCCATTGTTATAGAGAAGTTAATAAGATTGTGGATTATTTGGCAAATTTAGCCGTTGATAGCAATGCTAATCAGCGAGAGGTGGGTTTTGAGGAAATTCCTTCTAGGGTATGGGAAGGTTTGCAGCAATAGTTATATGATTTTCTTGAGTAATGTTGATGTAAAATTTTATGATGATAAATATTCCCGCTTTCCCCTATCATTTCAAGTATTCATGTTCGTTGTCTGGAGGAGAGTTCGAGCTCATGGTATTTGATACTTTCTTTTTTGGCAGGAAGGTTTTTGGCTCATAAGATTTGGCACAGGGCTTTGGAAAATTTTGTCTTCTTCCATTGATAGCAGCTGTGGAGTCTACATTTGAAAATTATCTGATTGGTTTTTTTGGCAAATTGTTATATGGGCTCTATGCAAAACTGATATTATATGTGTTGTGACCGCATTTTGTATGTGGTTTTGGGTAGGGTGTATAAACTGATCCGTTAGATACTACAGGTTTATTTTATGAGTTGTGATCAGAGGTTTTCTTCACAGGGATCTTTCCTCTGGTATGCTCTTTGAATCCTGTGTAAAACATAAAAAATATTAATAAAAAAGTTTAGTGGAATAATCCACTTTTATTGAATTTTTTTTTTTATTACTTCCAATATTAAATATTAATTAATATTTAGACTATAAGCAATAATCAATAATTAATTAAATAATCTTTATAAAATTATTAATTAAATAAATACTATAATTCTAAAAATCATAAATCAAATAATCAAAAGCTCAAATAGCTTAAATCAAATAATTAAAAATAAATAATACTAACCATCAAATCTCTCAACAAATAGATAAATAATCCAATGCCACATAAATAACCACGTGACAATAAAATCAACCACAACATAAATAATCCTCATACCAAAAGAGTCAATCAATACAAACATACTCCCAAAACTAAAAGAGCCAAGCTGAAAACTGACATGACCAATTGCACCCAATGACAACTTAAACCTAGAGTATGTGAAGGGAACCCATGTCAACTCCAAAACCACATATTACCATTGAGATAAGGACATGCTCGCACCTATGAAGCCAGGGGAGCTCGCACCTGGGAATTCTAGGAGGAATAAATGTCTTGTACCTGCAAGTACTGCAACCACCAACAATGATACATGTATATATATAACATAAAAGTGGTAGAATTATGCAATGACACATCTTGATCTCAATGCATGATGTGATATTGATTCTCTACGAAGACAATCAAACAATAGTCAAATACACCTCATAAGCATCTCATCAAATATGATCATGAAATAGGGTTATTATAATCATAACCAACATCAAATCTATGATCAATATAATCTTTCGATAATCTATCACATAGTAAGCATATAGTATCCATCAAATCACATGAATAATCATCATCCAAATCCTCATGAATAGTCAAGATAAGCCTATCACGCATAGAATAAAAGTCAACTCTAATCAAAAGAAATCAAGTCAAGGGCAGACACTACATATCCTTAGGCAAAGGATTTGTGAAGATATCTTTAATCTATTCCTTGGTAGATACATACTCTAATTTGACTTCCTTCTCATTCATCTTTTCTCTCAAGTAATGAAACTTGATTGATATATGCTTAGTCTTTGAATGCAGCACCAGATTCTTTGAAATATTGATAGCACTTGAATTGGACCATAGTATATAGCGGTAGGCTCATCAAAAATAACTCTGATATTCTTTAGCATCTACTTCATACATATCACCTGAGTACAATTGCTCGCAGCAACATTGTATTCAGCCTATGTAGTAGATAAATAAATAAAATTTTACTTCTTACTCGTCCATGAAACCAACCTCTTTCCCAAGAAAAATGCACCACCACTAGTACTCTTCATGTCATCAACATCACCTGCCCAATCAACATCAGTAAAAGAACTCAAAAGTAAAGTCATCATCTTTAGGATACCATAAACCAAAATCAACTATCCCTTTCAAAAATTTAAAAAATTATTTTCACAGTTACAACATGAGATTCCTTAGGATTGGCTTGAAATCTAGCAACAAGACAAACACCATTCATAATATCCGGTCTAGTTTGAGTCAAATATAATAATCCACCAATCATAGATCTGTATGTAGTCTAACTTGCTTTCATAGAATCATCATCCTTTGTCAACTTACATCCAGTCATCATAGGGGTACCAACTAGATTTGAATCATCTAAACCAAACTTCTTAAAAAATTTCTTCACATACTTAGACTATGATATAAAAATGTCTTTATCCAGCTGAGAAATTTTTAATCGCAAAAAGATTTTAATTTCACCAATCATAGACATCTAAACTCATTCAGCATATCATCAGCAAACTTCTTGCACAAACCATCATTTCCACCAAAAATAATACCATCAACAAATACCTCAACAATTAAGATGTTATCATTATCAATCTTGAAGTAGATATATCTATCAGCAATACCTTTATTGAATTCAAAATTCATCAAATACTTATCCAATCTAGCATACCAAGCTCTTGGGGCTTGCTTCAATCCATACAATGATTTCTTCAATCTTCAAACCATATTTTTTTGATCCGTCAACTGAAATCCATCCGGTTTCTCAATATAAAATTCCTCTTCCAACTCTCCATTAAGAAAAGCTAACTTGACATCCATCTAATTAACTTTGAAATCTTTGTAAGCAACATAAGAAAGAAATAATCTAACAGCTTCAATTCTAGCCACTAGAGAAAACATTTCCTCAAAATCAATTCCTTTCATCTGAGAATATCCCTTACAAACAAGTCTTTCTTTATTCCTAACAACTTTACCATTTTCATCCAATTTATTCTAAAACACCCATTTAGTTCCAATCAAATTCTTATCCTTAGGTCTGGGAAAAAGAATCCGTGTATTATTCTTTTTAATTTGGTTCAATCCTTCTTCCATTGCTTTAACCCAATTTTAATCTTTGCAAGCTTCAGTAACATCTTTAGGTTCAATCTTAGAAATCAAGCAATACTCTTCAACAATTCTCCTTCTAGTCATCACACCTCTATTCTTATCTCCTAGGATTAGATTCTCTAAATGATTCAACCTCACATACTTGGGAGTCTTAGGATTTTCCTGATTTCTGGACTCTTGAGCTCTTTCTTTTGCACTAGCACTTGTACCTTCTCCTTGATTCTCAAGATTCTCTGGAGCAATCTCAATTAGTTTTTAGGTCTACACTTGATTTCCTTTATCTGAACTGACATCCTGATCATTTGAATGATATCTGCAAGATCTGATATGTCTCTAATTTTCTTCATCAACTTTCACATTATCACTTTCAACTATCTTTCTCAATCTCTTACTATAACACCAGTAGGCCTTTCTCTCAGTAGAATAACCAAGAAAAATTCCTTCATCACATCTAGCATCAAACTTCCCTAGATCTTCAT
The DNA here is from genome assembly GCF_030272615.1 of Cryptomeria japonica. Classification (NCBI taxonomy): domain Eukaryota; kingdom Viridiplantae; phylum Streptophyta; class Pinopsida; order Cupressales; family Cupressaceae; genus Cryptomeria; species Cryptomeria japonica. Next base: position 579,468,345 of record NC_081406.1, read on the forward strand.
CTCTTTTGATATAGCATTTGCTACCAAAAAATCAAATATCTAACTATAGGAGCATGACCAAACCACAACTCATATGGAGTCTTACCAATATCCCCTTTGATATGCATGTGGTTACAAGTGTATACAACAATTCTCACACCTTCTCTCCAATAGATATGTGGAACATTTTCTTCAATCATCATGGTTCTCACAAATTTGTGAATTGTTCTATTCTTCCTCTCTACAACACCATTCTATTGAGGGGTTCGTGTCTCTTCACCCCATGCTCTTCACAAAATGCATTGAACTCACCAAAAGTGAACTCACGACCTCTGTCAGATCTCAAACACTTTAGCTTCAGTCTAGTCTATGTCTCAACCATAGCTTTGAAAATCTTGAACTTCTCTAAGGCTTCAAACTTCTCCCTTAGGTAAGTAACCCACATCATCCTTGAATAGTCATCAATCAACAACATGAAATACTTATCACCCTATAAGATTCTCACTCTAGAAGGACCACACAAATCAGTATGCACAAGATTCAAAATCACATTAGAACTATACTATTTTCTTTTAAAAGTAACTCTTATCTACTTCCCTAGCTAACATTCCTTACATACCAGATTAGTAGGTTTAGCCAACTTAGGAAGATCTCTCACTGCTTGAGTAGAACTTATCTTAGACATGCAATCAAAATTTACTTGACATATCCTTCTATGCCATAACCAAATTTTATCAATCTAAGCAATCAAACAACTTTTACCACCAACATTCAAGTGATAGATATTACCTTTAGTCTTTGTACTTGATGTAGTCTCAATTCTAGAACTACTCAAGATCTTACACTTGCCATTCTTGAATTGTAAATCATAACCCTTGTCAACCATCTGTCCAACACTCAAAAGATTATGCTTTAGACCTTCTACATACAAGACATCATCAATTTTATGCTTACCATCAAGATAAATGGAACCTCTACCATGGATTATACCAGCTTTGTCATCACCAAATCTTACTACACCACCATCATACTTTTCCATACTCACAAACTTACTCTTATCACCTATCATGTGATGAGAGAAATCACTATCAACAACCCATTCATCTTTATTTTCAACATTAGCAACTAAATCTTTCTTGTCATTAATGCAACTAGTATAATCAGTAATAACTGGATCATCTTCCTTGATATCAATGAGCACCAATTCATCTCTTAAATTTCCCTTATCAGATTCATCATCTGTCACACCTTCATCAGCAACATAATAACACTTCTAATATTTAGGCTTATATGGCTTGGACTTAGGGACTCTTTCTAGACACCTTGAGGAAAAATGTCCTATCTTATTACATGAAAAACATTTAAGAGGAGATTTCCCTTCATACTTAACGACTCCTTTAGGCAATGTTCTGAAAATTAAGGCTTCAAGCTCCTCAAGCTCTCTTTCTTCTTCTTCTTCAAGATCTCTCATCTCCTTCTCATATCTGGACACCCTTGTAGAACTTTATCTCGGACCATATTTTTGCTTCTCAAAAATAATTGCTTTGAATGCAGATTCACTCTTAGGAAGAGATTCACCAAATTCTCTCAACTCAAAGGTAACACGCTTTCCAATCAAGATATCTCTATTCACATTTGTCACCATCTAGAACTCCTCAATAGTAGAAACCTTGTGATTGTAAGAAGGAGGCAAGGATCTCAACACTTTAGCAACAATCTCTGATTCTTCCAACACTCCATCGACACACCTAATATTCAACACAAGATCATTCACTTTTTGTATAAAGGAGGTAATGTTCTCATCTTCACCCATCTTCAACATCTCATAATTTACCTTCAAGCTCTACAACTTAGCAACTTTCACATGGTTGTCACCTTCATACAAAGTCTCTAGCTTCTACCAGATCTCATGAGTAGTCTGCAAATCCATAATATTAGTCATCTTAGAATTAGTTAGGGCACTCAAAAATTCTTCCTTCACTCTAATATAGAATTCAGCTTCCTTTATCTCATCCAGAGTTGTCTTCTAGTAATCTTCACCAATGCATCTCAAGTGACATTCCATCCATTTTTTCCAGACAGTGTAATTTGTTCCATCAAATCTCAAACAATCCTTCTTGTAAGCATAGGTTGCCATCCTGGATCACCTCAAGCAGTCAAGCTTCTTTCGAAGGATCTAGCTTTGATACCAATTGTTGGAAACAAGGCAACAAACTGAGAGGGGGGGTGAATCAATTTTCTCACAAAATTTACTTAACTCAAACTCAATTTTAGATCTAATATTTAACAATGAAAGCACAAAACAACACTACATCAATAACACACATAACACCAAGATTTTTGACGTGGAAAACCCAGTGTGGGAAAGTATTCACAATGAGTTGATACCTTGTTAGGAGTAAATGAAATATTACAATGGGGAATGCACATGCATTTAGGCACACTTCCTAGAGCTCACTGCTCAAAAATAATAAAGGGCTACAACCCTGCGAAGGCTCACTGCCTTACAAAAACATTCAGATTACATCCAAAATATCATGAATTGATTGAATAACATCTCCTCATGCTTGGCTACAATTCTAGTTAGGCACACAACACAAACTCATCTCTTTCACACTTCTTCACACTTCTTCTCTACTATTGAAAGATCAAATCATTGTTCACACATGCAGATGATGTCGCTCACATGACTATTACATATATTTATACAAATCATCAACCTATATTTCAAGGTCGACTCAAAACTCATCTTACCACACACTATGACATAACATGCAGACGAAAAAAATGTCGACTGACATAGTATGGACCTAAATCACCACTTCTAACAAGAAACACCTCCAATAATTACGCCATGAACATCTGCAACATGCTACAATAATTTGATTGACCAATAACATCGCATAACATGAACATACTGGAGAAATCATCAGTAACGTGCACAATGTTCAATGTGGACCATCAACATGGATAGGACACGATCTAGAAACATCCGCAATCATCGTTAATTACCATAGAACTAACTACAATATCACCACTTACTAAAATCATCATCATCCTCATACTGAACCTCAAGAACATCAACCATAGTGACTGTCAAACTGAAAGATTCACTTGTGGACCTTTAAATCATGAACCATTTGGTTTGAGGATACATATGAACATCCCAAACACTCTTCCAAATCTGCAAACCAAGATATTGCAACGCAAGGTAGTGTAGAGAAAACTCTAGAACATTGATCAATACAAACAACTAAGAAACCAAACTCAATACCGGATCTCATAACTCGATCAAATCACCATGGAGACCACTAAAACTTTAGTTGAATCAGCTAGAGATACTTATCTCAAAACCTTTTAATCTGCAACATAATGACCAAACCAACTCAACTAATTTAACTGCAATATTGAAACACACAAAGGTATATGTTGACATCAATGACAACACGTTATTCTAGAAAACTTCTCAATCATATCCAATAGTTTTCACAATAAAAAAATTTCATTCATCAAACCCTAGTATGTGGTTTTAGATTTTGTGGAAGAGATCTCTTTTAAAATTGAGACTAGAATCTATAGCATTTGTTCTTGGGCTTCCCTTAGGCCTTTCTCATCTTATGCTTGAAAGAAAGGCAATGATATATGTGCACATTTGTGTTGAAGTAAAATTAAATAATATATTACTTTATTTATTATAAATTTGATTAGAAAACATGTAATGGATCCAACAAATAGATTATACATTTATCTCTCTTTTCTAGATTTTGTGCATGTCATGCTTAATAGAATTTATGGAAAGAATATCAAAAGAATGAACTAGGGGCCCCTTGTCCCTTTCCAAAGTCTTCTATAAGTAAATTTAAGAAAAAATGAAAGCTCAAATCATGGAAAAGAACCAAAATTGAATGGGTTTATTGATGTGGAATCTTGAAATAAGGGGAAGAATGTGAACTACAAAAAATGACCTAAGAGGAAAGTTTAATAAAGGATTTGATGTTCCTAAGATTTCAAAGAACTTAAATTCACTTTGCATGAAAAGATTCATGTGGGTTAGGACTTGAAGCTTCTTGCTTATAATAACTTACCCAACCCAACATTAATTAATTCTTCAATAAACATATATATGTTATCTAGAGGAAGGGTGTCCCCCTCTTCTAGTTATCTTGAGGGATCTATTCAATATCAAGAAAATGATATTGTTAAATCTAGATTAGTTGCACAACTTCTCTTACCTTAATAGAGGTTCCTTTAGAATAACTTGATAGTAATATCATATTGGATGCTTCTTAATCCCTAAGAGAAAAAGATGATTATAAGAAGATATCTCCTCCTCTATTAGGATTCTAGCAAAAAATATCAAAATTGGGGGATAAGATAATATTTATAAGGTGGGAAGGAAAAGAGATAAAGAAAAAGTAAAGATAATATTGTTGTGTTGAGGCAAGTCTAGAAAGCGATATGATAGAGGAAGAAGTAGGATATTGATGGAATTCAACAAAGCAAGAAGTTAATATAGATAATGTTGCAAGATTGACTTTGAAAGATTCAAGAAGAAACATGATATATGAGATGATGGAAATGCATAAAGAGTATAAGTAGTGGTGCATCTATCCAGGGGGAGCTATCATGGATCTTCTCTTTCTTATTAGATTGATGTTTTTGCTACTCTCAAGAGAGTAGATAAGGATGAGGATTTCTAAAAATATTTATAAAATAATGATATCCATGTCAGGAGTAGTATTGCAGTCATTTGTGATATTTTTGGATGGGTAAGATAAAATATGAGTAAGGCTATAGTCTATTGTGGTGTACTCATTGGGAGAAAGAGTTTCAATTACAAGAAGAGCTATTCAAATTTACATTTGTTGTACTTGATGTTAAAGGGGGAGAGAATTCAGTATAGTGCCCTTTTCCTTTGATGTCAAAGGAGGAGAGAAATACTAGTTGAGTTCAGTTGTCTTTACTATTGATGGTACACAAGTGTTACCATCAATGACAAAGGTGGAGAATGTTGGAAAATTGAGTTGTTGTATTGTGTTGTAATTAATGTTAACTTGTCTTGTGTTGTCATTGATGTCACTATGTGTTGCAGATGGTCTGCTAAAGATGTTGAGGTGTTTTTGGAAGGATGGTGTAGTGGAAGTTTCAATATGGTATCAATAAGAAGGAAGTAGTATTTATATGTTATGGTATTGTTGATTAGTTTGGTAAAGATGTTAAGGTGTTTCTAGAATCATTGAATAATGGAAGCTTCAATATGAAAAACACACCATTTATGTAGGAAAGAGTTTGATAAGAACTTAAATATGACACTTTTAATCATAATTTATGCTTAAAAAATCTGAATCTTTTGTTAATTAATGTGCATGGTGGCAGACTATAAGCATGCATATTTATTCACTTTTCTCTTATACTCTACTAATTAGAGAATATATTAGAAATAGTATTTTGTGTTAAATGTATTACTTAATTATGACCGATTAATGAAGAAACAGTCGATCTTTAGGATTTTTGTTGTTATATTTCATCCTATCTTTCCTAGATATATTTTAGATATATTTGGAAGTTATTGCAAGATGTGGAGTTATGAAATTCTTGTTCAGCAATGTGGAATGCTTGGTCATTCCTGATCACTCTAGCTGTATTAAACCTCCATTTTATCCAATTCTACTTTCATCAGCTATTCTATGGAACTTCGAGTTTCATTTGAATAATAAGTGCATTTGTAAAGTTTTATGTAGTTTAAGTTAGTAGTTGTTACTCATCTAGGTAGGTAACATTGTATTTGAATTCAAATAAGGGTATATATATATATATATATATATCCCATAGATTTGAATAGAAAACTAGTTATATAGCTCATAAGTTAGTCATCAATTTTAGAGTCTCACTTTTTGTAATTTTAAAACTTATTTTAGTCCCTCCTGGGAGCCAATTGCAATGAAAATTTGAAGTTGATTTGAAATCTCCATGTTCATGGATCCCACTAGAGGAAGAGCAGGGTCCGCTCAACCGAAGGAAGATGGTCCTAAGTTGATTCTTTGTTTTTATTTAGATCTTGCATGTTTGATTTAATCACACTCTTATTTGTATGTTCATGTTAATTCTAGAAAATCAAACTCAATTGTAATCCACAATCTTCATTCCTAAGTTAATTCAGTAGTTTTCTAAGATAGATCGGTTTGTTCACATAGGTTCATAATCACATTTTATTAGCTTAGTTCAGATTTATCAATTTTGCATTCTAGTTTCATATTGGCTTGTTAGAGTAGATGACAATGGTGATTAAAGTTGTGATTAGACAGAATATTTGTTAAACTTGTTGATGGAATTTAGTTTTATTTAAATATTCTATAAAATAGATTTATGATTTTCTGCACAAGTGTAAATATATTTCATTTCTCAACAAATAAAATAAAATTTGAATTTATGGTGTATTTTAAATATGGTTTAGTTTTAGGTGATTCCATGAATTAGTTCTAATTAAGTCTCATATATATTACACCTAAATCACCACAATCCTCCTTAGAGTAGATTAAGTATCTTCAATTTCAGTTTTAGAAACATGTCATTAGCCTAGGATTTAGTTCTTAAGAATGAGTTTCTGAGAGCTCCCGATGGAGCATGACATTAGCATAAGTCATAGTTCTTAGTGCAGTTCTAAACCCCCCAACTTAAACATCAATTAACAAAATATTCATAGTTTTTAAGCATAAATTATGATTAAAAGTGCCATATTTAAGTTCTCATCAAAGTTTTCAATGTCATTGTGGAAGAATTCCTTGCATTCATTTGGTATGTGAAGATCATGTGTTGTGGCTCTAGATATAATGTTTAGGTTTTGTATTTATTGCACTATTAGATTTGCAGGTCCTTTGTTGCCCAGATGGTAGAATTGGTTGTTGTTGTTTCTAATAGCAATGTTGTCTATTAGAACATGTCCAAAAGTTGCATGCTAGCTTCCGAGATGGATTCAAGTGCTATGGTTTGGATGACATGTTTATGTGGTTTTAGTAATGTTTTAGATCAACTTTTGGGTGATGATTTGATTGACAAGTGGAGTTTTGAGTTGACTGTGGTGACTTATTCTACTTGGAACATATCCTTTTGGTCTAGGATTTCTTTGGAGAATGAGTTTGTTTAGTCTTTTGGGTCTCAACATGTCATGTGTAGATCCACATTGTGTAATCTACATTAAAGGTCAATTGTTAGGCCAATTGGTTATCGTGCTTTAAGATTTATCTACATGTTTCATTTGATGTTGACCTTGGAGGATGTGTTGGCATGTGCATTTGATTGGATCTATTTTGAAATGATGTGTTGTGATGTATATGGGTCCTCTCTATCTCCCACAGTGGACTGCATTTGATATTTTAGGTCTAGGTGGCCAAATTTATGTAATATTGTTTATTCTATCTATGGTCGGACTAGTTAAGGGTTTTACATTTGATAAATATTATATATAAAGGAGTGGGGATGTATGAGTGAATGTATGGGATGAGTGTGAATTAACAATCAATGGATTTTAATGATCTACATGTAGATTTGATGTTGGAGTTGTGTGAAAATCAGTTCTGAAGAGCTTTGATGATGATATCTTTAGTATGATAGTGTTTGCAGTTATATATGTTTGCCATGATCCCCCACCTAATAGGACATTTTCATATGCTATTAATTTGAATGTGAGAGATAATGAGCCTCCTATGAAAAATATCTCACCTTTTGTTCTACCTACTTTTAGGGGAAAAACTTCTGAAGATCTTGATTAGTTTCTCTTTGAATTTAAAGTCCTTTGTCAGACTTATGGTTATACATCTAATAACCAGAAGTTGAAATTGTTTCCTTCTACTTTAAAAGAATCGACATTATGATGGTTTATGGGTGTACGCCCTGGTTCAATCTCAACATGGCAGGAGATGGAAACTATATTCCTGGATAAGTACCAATATTATTTTTGGGTGAGAGATAGGAACGATGAGTTGTTTCAAATGAAGAAAATGGAAGATGAAAATTTGGAAGATTATGCTAATAGGTTTCTGTTTGTATACAAAAGGTGTGCTGATGGACTCAATGATGAGATTAGTAGAACAATTTTCTTAAAGAGAATTGATGATGAGTCTCGAGAAGCTTTGAATTTGATGGGAAAAGGAAATATCAATAAGATTCCTTTGGAAGATATTATTGGTATATGCAGAAATTTCTCTAGGACCATATTTGGAACTAGGGTTTCTAAAAGAAACAAAGCTTTAGGTTTTGATGTATCTCAAGTAATGGAGGAATTGGAAATTTTGAAAATTGACATACTCCTTCATCTTAATACTCAAGAAGACAAGAAAAATACTAAGCCCTTAGCCATTTACTATTCAAAATGTAAGGGAGAACATCGTTTAAGGGAATGCCCATTGAATCACATTGATCTTTGTGAAATTTGTGAAGAGCATCATATAAAAAGCTCTTGTAATATCCTACCAGAGATTAAGAATCATTTGAAGAAAAATCCTATTGTGGAAGAAGAGCTTAACTATGTTGGTCAAAGTGTAATGGTGGGAAAATGATCAATGATAGATCAAGAGGAAAACTAACCCTTTCCCTCAAAGAGAGATGAGAGTTTCACTATTGATTACCCTTCAAGTACTTTTCACCACTACTAGATCCAATCTCCACACAAAGATGATAGATTGAATTCTGAATGAATTAAGGATGTTATGATGATCCCCTTATTCCTTTGTTTGATTTAGAAAGGAAATTGATTGAATTATGTAATGCAAAAGTGACAAAGAATTGATTATAACTTGAGATATGAATATGGGATGAATTTGTGCACCTGGATTTGGTAGTGAAATGTCAAGACGAAGTCACCCTACAAATTTGACAAAAATTTGTCCAGACCAAGGTGGGAATGTACACGGTCCTCCAAAAAATCTGCAAAACAAAAAGGGTTTCTCTGCCTCTGTAAATGAAGCCCGAATATGAAAGTACAACTATGCACCTACAACCTACACACAAAAAATAGAGGGAAATGTGTTGGGATTGGGGGTTTGCCTTTAGGTCAAACCCCAGTTTTGGAACTAACCAACTAATGAAAGAAAGTACTTGCAAGTAGATGTAAATGAAAGATTGAATTGTAAATCTCCTCTTTAATGGTTGAATCCTTGACATGAATTCAACCCCTAGCCTTGAAGGGAGACTTGAGAATGCTCAATGCTGGAAAAGACTACTTGAATGCTTGATCGCTTGAACATATCCAACTTTGACCTATCCCACTTCTCCAACCTATTAAAATGAGAGGAGGAATGCCCCTTAAATACATGTTTGAAGCATTTGAATTTCATCACGGGCCGACATCAAGGAGATTTCCTGCTCACTGCGCAACCCACAAGACATGCTCTAGAAAGGTCCTACCCCAAAATAGGGTAGGGACAAGGGCATGGAAAGGAGAAAGGAACCACGCCTCTGTCCAAGGGGGAATAAGGGCACCACACCCTTGTCCTACCCCTTTCTCCAGGGAAGAGTGTGGACAGAGTGATGTGGAGGCCAAGGAAGAAGCATTTTTCGCAAGCCGATAACTCTCCAGTCTTTGATCAGGCTAGAGGATTTGAGTTCACATGTGTGAGGACCCTAATGCAGTCGTAAATTGCTAGGGTCACAATTTTATGACACTAAATTTATCCCCCACTTTAGCAGGAGTATAAGTGTATGCCAATACTGTCGGTAAAGTACAAGGAAACAAGATTGAAAGACATTCACCACATCAAGGAGGCAAGATGCGCCAAGCCCCCAGTGGACTTAGGATCTTACGACTTTGATTGACAAAGTAAAAGGGAAGATAGAGAAGGGGAGAACCATGATTACAAGTAGAAAAGTTCCTTTCACTATGTGTAATGAAAGCAAGGATACAAAAGATTACAAAGAAAAGAAAAGTTCACTAAGTAATTTTAAGTATCACAAGAAGGAAAGAATGAGTGGAGTGTATGCCCCCACATTAAAGCGATCGCATGCACTTTATTGGGAGCGATTTCTTTAAGGTAGGATACATCCAAGAGAGATAGAAGAGAGGGATAATGTTATTGCAATAATTTAGCCCCCAATCGAGGTATAAACCCAAGGATAATAAACACAAAACATGAGGTAGTGTCACTTTCCTTGGGGTCAGTATGTTGTAGGATAACTCATGTATATCATGTATGTATATTCATATAATAATATTCATTCCCCAAAGAAGGAAACTACCTTAGAAGAAAGGGAAGAGAGGATGTCTTTTGAGTCAACATGAAAGAGACCAAGAAGAGATCTCATTGCTTTGCATCGCCCCCAAGTAGACATTAAGGGAACAATAGAAGAACAAGGATACATATAGAAGAATAGTCACAAAAGAGAAAGAAAGGAGAGAGAAATATTTGTAGTACTAATATTGATAATCAAGCATGACATCCATCTCCTGATCTTGCTGATCACTATTTCAGGAAGGCGAGCAACATGCCAGAGGAGCGATATCGAGCAGAGTAGATGGAGCTATCACAAGATCCAAATAGGGACTATGCTCACGTTGTAAATCACTTTGTTCAATTCAAGGAGAAAGGATTAGGGTTTGTGAAAACTCGTTCAATACATGTTGTCCACATCAATATATTCATGCTCACTATCATAAGCATTAGGAATTGTATTTCCATTATGAATAACATTTTCACCCATTTATTCATCAAAGTTTAAAGCAAGAGGAACAAGAACATGAATAGGAGTAAAACCATCACATGTTTTATGCAACTTATGATTTGGAGATGTAGGTTGAACATATTTCTTAGGAGAAAAGGGAATCATAACAACTGTTGGAGTCTGAGGAGATTGAGTATTTTGAGGGATAGCTTCACAAGCTCGAACACGACATGTTCATCAATGTTCTCTTGCACAACTATTCTGTTGAGTCTTAGTGGAAGGCTAAGAAGGAGGAGGAACATTTACATAAGGACTAATGTCTTTCTCCTTTATAGTGGAAGGTTTAGGTTGAGGTCTTTTTGGTTGAACAATAGGAGAGGCAGGTCTCTTCTCTCGATAAGAGGAAGGAGGTGGAACTGCGCCATAGAAAGGAGGAATATTATGTGTAGGAAGGAGACCAAGTCCATCATGGGGAGGAGGTATAGGTCTAACCTTAGGTAGAATATTGGTGTTCTCCTTAAGAGAAGGTAAAGTCACATCCATAGGAGTAGGTGGACAATTTTCTTTAGGAGGAAGATTAGTTCTATCCGAGAGGGGAAGAACCTCATCTTGAAGAATAATAGGAATCTCAAGTGTTGGGGATCTAGGTTGACTTAAGGATAAGATCATATCAATCTTCCATTTTTGATAAGATTGAAAAAGAGCATCACTCCTTGATGGAAGAGATTGAAATTGTTTAGGCCAAAAGAGATCAATAGGAACACCATGGCATCTTTCGGATGGATGAAATAAGCTATGGTTCACAGTTAAGATTTCTCTATTGTGAGGAAATTTAAGACACTTGTGGATTGGAGAAGAAATATCCTTCATGGAAGATAGCCAAGGATAGCCTAACTTCACATGGAATTGCCTAGAGGAAGGTGTGATAACAAAGTCAACATCCATGGATTTAGTATGGACCTCAACAGAAAGGGTGATAGAACCAATGGTAGGACAAGAGAAGCCATCAAATAACTTCACAACTACATTAGAAGCATCATATAGTGGTTTATGCTATCGTAAAGTGAAAAGATACACTTCAATTATGACATTAACCATGCAAGAGGGATCAATTAGGGCACCATGACAAGTGATATCCTTAACCTTTGTAGCTATGTATAAAAGGCCATCGGGTGCTCTAATGGTCTCTCTAGGGTCAAATGTAATATAGGGATCCTTAGGCATATCTTGTGTCTCAGCCATATTAACAAAATTTGGAGCCATACAGATGAGTGTTTCAGAAGAGAGAGAATTAGGCACAATCTCAATAACGTTAGAGGTATGAGATGGTGACAGATCAGTGAAAATGTTAAGATTTTGATTAGGAGGAGCAATTGGCTTATTCCCTTTATCAGTCACACATGCCACTAATATAGTATTATTATCAATCAAGTCTTCAACCTTATGTTTCAATGCAAAACATTTCTCAGTATCATGACCAGGTTGACAATGAAATTGGTAAAAGGAATTGTTATCAAAATGAGGAGATGCAAGTTTGGAAGGATCAACTTGTTTTATAGGAGGAAGTTTAATAACATTTCTATGCAATAACTAAGACATAATACTATGCAAAAATTCATTCAAAGGAGTAAACTATATTTCTCTTTGGAAAAATTTAGAAATAGGAGGCACACCTGTTGTAGCATTCACATGGTTGTTGTTGATTGGGTCATTGAGCTTGATGAAGCTTTTTGTTGGTTTGAACTTCACAAACAGTTGTTGAACACTCCCCCTTATCACTATGAGTGGATTTCTCCATTTGATTCACAACCAGTTGATAATTATGGAGTGTTGTGCACAACTACAGAAAGGAAGTAAACTCAAACAAAAGAAGTTTTTCCCTGATACCTTTTTGTAAATTAAAAATAAAAAAAATTGAATATCATTATCAAGCACATAAAAAGAAATTTGAGCACACAAATACTTATATCTACCAATGAAATCAGCCACTTTCTCTTTAACACCTTATTTACAATGCATTAAATCACTCAAAGTGATTTTAGGATCAATATTATTTTGAAATTGTTAGATGAAAGCATTTTCTAGTTGTTGAAAGGAAGTGATAGAATAAGAAGGCAAAGAGAAATACCATTGTAAGGCCTTATCTCTTAGGGTTCTTGTAAACATTTTTGCAAGCAATCGTTGATGATAAGCAAAATCAATACACAAGGTCTGAAATGTTTTGAAATGCGTAAGAGGATCACCTTTTCTATTATAGAGTTCTAATTGAGGGATCTCAACATGTTTAGGTGGCACGAATTTAACAATATCAAAAGAAAGTGGGCTCACAACATCAAAGGTGGGCACACTAAACTTGGATTGACTCATAGAATCAATTTGTTGTTATAAGGAAGACATAGTTTGGGCAAGATTGTTGATTGTCATTTCGGTGGAAGAATTCATGTTAGACATAGGTGATTGAATTTTTTTGCATAAGTTTAATTGTAGGTGTGTGGTGTGATGTTAGACATAGGACCTCTTAATTTTGTAAATTATAATTGCAAATTGAACAAGACAAGGAGGAAATTGAATGTGATAAACAAAGCAATTTTCAGATCTAAGATAACCACAAGCAATTTTTACAAATCACAAGTTCAATTTTAATTTTAAAAACTTGGATTTTTAATGATTTAACCACTAAGTTTGCAGAAAGTTGAAAATTGTAAATGAAACATATGCAATGTTGTTAAAAGGATATCATGCAAGACGACGGGTTCACCAAAATGTAATGGTGGGAAAATGTTGAGTGATAGATCAAGAGGAAAACTAACCCTTTCCCTCAAAGAGAGATGAGAGTTTCACTATTGATTACCCTTCAAGCACTTTTCACCATTACATTAGGGAGATTAGGGGTAATTCACTAGATCCAATCTCAACACAAAGATGATGGATTGAATTATGAATGAATTAAGGATGTTATGATGATCCCCTTATTCCTTTGTTTTATTTAGAAAGAAAATTGATTGAATTATGTAGTGCAAAAGTGACAAAGAATCGATTATAACTTGAGATCTGAATATGGGATGAAGTTGTGCACTTGGATTTGGCATTGAAATGTCAAGACGAAGTCGCCCTGCAAATTTGATGAAAAGTTGTCTGGATTGTGGTGGGAATGTACACGTCCTCCAAAAAATCCATGAAACAAAAAGGGTTTTTTTGCCTCTGTAAATAAAGCCCAAATCCAAAAGTATAGCTATGCACTTGGAACCTACACACACAAAAGAGAGGGAAATGTGTTAGGATTGGCGGTTTGTCTTTAGGTCAAACCCCAATTTTGGAATTAACCAAGTAATGAAAGAAAGTACTTGCAAGTAGATGTAAATGAAAGAATGAGTTGTAAATCACCTCAAGGGAGGTTGTAGTAGCAATGTTGATAGCATTGTTTTCTGTGTAATTGAATGTTAAAAGCAATCTCCTCTTTAATGGTTGAATCCTTGACTTGAATGCAACACCTATCCTTGAAGTGAGACTTGAGAATGCTCAATGTTGGAAAAGAATGCTTGAATGCTTGATCGCTTGAACATATCCAACTTCGACCTATCCCACTTATCCAACCTATGAAAATGAGAGGATGAATGCCCCTTTAATACATGTTTGAAGGATTCAAATTTCGTCATGGGCTGACATTGAGGAGATTTACCACTCACTGCACAACCCAAACGACATGCTCTAGAAAAGTCCTGCCCCAAAATAGGGCAGGGACAGGGGTGTGGCAAGGACAAGGGCACCACACCTTTGTCCAAGAGGGGATAGGGGTGCCATGCCCCCCTCCTACCCCTTTCTCTAGGGTAGACTATGGACAGAGTGATGCAGAGGCCAAGGAAGAAGTAGTTTTTGCAAGCTGAGCACTCTCTGGTCTCCAATCAGGCTAGAGGATTCGAGTTCATATGCATGAGGACCCTAATATAGTTGTAATTTGCTAGGGTCACAATTTTATGACACTACACAAAGATCTCAATATTCAGGGTTTAATACTTATTTAGGATAATATGGCCCTAGAAATCATTCAAATTCAAACCAATGGTAGAATTATAATCAATGGACCCATCCTTATGCAATGTAAAAACCTCCTACATCTTGGAGAGCTCCAAAATGGGTTAGTCGTCAATGGAACCAACCATAGCTGCAACAAAATCAACCCTAGAGGCAACCAAATCAACCACAATGGCAACCAAATCAACTACAGTGGAAACCATAGTGGTAGCCTAATCAACCTCAATTTCAACCTTAGCAAAATCAAGGTCCAAAACAACCTTGGGGACAACCTCCACCCCTCATTACTGGACCAAATACTACTAATGAGCAAGTGAATCAACCTTTGATACTTTTGGTCCATTTTTGAACTTGGACAAATTTAAACTTTTCAGTCCTAGTTCATAGTTGGCCTTTTTCAAGTTTTTAAGTTCCAAAGTTCCAAAAATGGTCGATTTCCCGATAGTTTCAAAGTTCCCCGATTCCCCGATTTCCCAATTTCAAAGGGTTATGATGTTCCAAAGTTCCTTGATTCATCGATTTTATGATTTTAAAGGGTTTTGGTGTTCCAAAAATGGTCGATTTCCCGATAGTTCTAGTGTTCCAAAATTCCTTAATTCCCCGATTTGATTCTTCACAAGTCCAGAAAATGCATCTGAAAAAAATTGCAAATTACTTAAATAGAAAAGCAACCCACCTAATATTTTGGTCTCAAATGTCCCCAGTTTTAGTTTTATGGTCATATGAGCTCATATGATATGTTATTTTGATATTTTTTCTATGGAGCGATATGGTTGGTAGGGTCAGTTTACAAAGGAAGTACCTCAATTTTGTGAGTTGTTAAAAAATGGTTAATAAACCCATGTTTTATTTTAATTATAATAACTTATCACAAACTTTCACGTCCCTTGGATTCTCGGTTAACCCACAGTGAATTTACTCAAAAGTATCTATAGGAGAAATTAAAAAATTTGTCACTTTCTCTATTGTTTATGTACAATAATTTAAAACATTTTAAGATGTTTTAAATCATTTTGAGAGCAGAAATTTCAAGTGAATGTGAAAGGTTTATCTCATTCTTTTAACAATAAGTAGTTACAAAAAATGAAAAGGCTGGTTGGAGAGTCTTTAAATATGTAATTAATAGATTATGGAAAAGAGGAAAAAAAGGGGGAGGGCAACATAGTTTTTTTTGGCATAGTTTTATTGTACAAGGGTGTTGAGTTTGTGAACTCACATTTTGACATTGAAGGAATAAAGAGGATATTTGTGAGTCTTTGAATTTATTAATGTTTTCTTTTAATTGCAATGAACTGTGCTTCTTTGTAATTACTTCCAGTGTCATTCTATTATATCAGACTATGTATGTATTTAATTTTTAAGCTTTGAATTTAGATTAAATGATCTCTTGGAAAGGATTTGTTGTTCTTTCTTTCCCTAGATATCATTTGTGAGTGTGGGATAAGTAAAATTTGTGTTGTTTGTGTACATTCATTTCATTCTAAAATCAATATTTGCATCTACTTTCATGGTTATGGATAGGTGCTAGTTTGTTTTTTCTGCTTTTTGGTGAAAATCATACCGCATGTTTTTATTCATTGCATATCATCTGATGGTAGTTGTGCCTTGTTAAATAAGCAGAGAGAACTTGAAAATACCATTGCAAGTGACTCAACTGTTGGTCAGATTGTCATTAACATGGGAAAAAGAGTATAAAACTGAAGTGACAAATTTCTTAACCAATAGATTTTTGGCAACTCTGCTGGGGAAAGAACTGAAGCACCAGTGCTTTCCTTGTTAGGAAATGGAAGGCAACTAAGAGGGGGGGGGGGTGAATTAGTTGTCAATGAATTCCAACCAAATTATAACTTAATCAAACTTGATACTTAATGCTGGTAAACCAAACTTAATGTCAGTTAATAGATTAAAAGTTAATATCAATACTGGTGAAACTTAATGCATGAAATAGAAAGAGAAACAATATCCACAACACATAACACAGAGATTTTGACGTGGAAACCCTGTAAGGGGAAAAACCACAGTGGGAAACCTTACCCACAATCAGATGATACTACTGCATATAGTATATGTATACAAATGGGGTCTGCACATGCAGAAAGGCCAATCGCCTAGAGCACACTGCTCAAATGGGAATCGCAATGACTACAATAGGATGGTTAAATCTTATAATAATGTACTGCTCAAAATAGCATCTCTAATGCTGGATTCAGTACCAGTTAAGCTCTAATAAACACCTTCAAACCTTCCTTGAACCTTCTGTATGGTTTTCTCATATGATCTTCAATATTCACACATACCATACCATAACTTTACATACCATATCCCATGTCTTATCTCACAAATGAGATCTTACATATATACAAAACCTAAGACCAAATGTGTAGGTCGACTCACTAAGAATATTACAATAAAATCAATTACAAATAAGTTTTGATGTGATACAACATGTCTTCTCAATACATTAACAACAATATCCAATCAGTAAATCATCTCCATAATGTGTTGTGTTGATCTGGAATAGATAATGAATACTGGTCCATAACCTAGACCAATCTACCAGTAATAGAAATCCGATTAGACCAATAACCAAAGCACCAAAACCAAGTATCCAAACCATGTCTTTGACGTAATCAAGTGATCTCCAGATGATAACAAGTCATCATCAATCTTGGTGAACCATATAACCCGTTGGTGAACAATATACCAGTGACTGTGCATAAGTCACTAAACTTGCGGGTGAACACAATGTGTCGGTTCAACAGTAAACCAATATAACCATAGTGCCAAATCAACAATGTAGATCTTTAGAAGGATAAGTGTTGACATCAATGACAAAACTAATGCAACACATCCATAATACCAACAATCTCCCCCTTTGGCATTTATGGCAACACTAGATGGAAAAACATCTAAGTGTCAAAATAGAATGCCAAAATCCAAAAACCAACAATCTCTAGAATAGATCAATATTAGAAATCAAAATCAAAATACAAAGAGTATATATCTCTCCCCCAATGAATAATGTCTCATAGATCTCTCTCCCAAGAATATTTTCCAAGAATGTTTTTTCATAGATCTCTCTCCCCCTTCGATATCAATGCCAAAGCAAAATACCAGAACATACAACCAACTAATATAACCAATTGCTCCCCCTGAGAAGTATCTCTCCTCCCTCAAAGCCAGGAAAAAGATTTCTCTGTTAGTTTCTGTCGGTTTGATGCCAATCTTCAACTATCTAAGTCTCTACCAGTGAGGGTATCACCCCAAGCTGCTCTCTAAGATATTCAAAATTTTCTTTAGGCAAAGGCTTAATAAAGTAATCTACAATCTTCTCTTTAGTATTTACATAAACCAATCTTACTTCTTTTGCTTCAACATTCTCTTTTAGAAAGTCATATTTGATAGAAACATGCTTAGTCTTTGAGTGAAATATCAGATTCTTTGATATATCAATTGCTCCTGAATTATCACAATAAATGATTATAGGTTCTTTTAATTTTACCTTTATGTCCTTCAACATTTGCTTAATCCATAATACCTGAGTACAATTAGTTGCTACTGCAATATATTATGATTCTGTTGTTGATAATGATGTACAACTTTTCTTCTTGTTTATCCATGAAATCAATCTGCTACCAAGAAAGAATGCACTGCCAGTGGTACTCTTTTTGTAATCTACATCTCCTACCCAATTTGCATTGGTGTATGCACATAAACCAAAATTTTCATCTTTAGGATACCATAAACCAAGATTTGTTGTGCCTTGTAGATACTAGAAAATCCTTTTTACTGTTGATTCATGATTTTCTTTAGGATTACTCTGAAATCTTGAAACAATACATACTGCATTCATTTTATATGGTCTTGTTTGTGTCACATATAGTAAACCTCCAATCATAGACTTGTATCTTGTTGGATTAACAGGAGTTGAATCATCCTTCAATGTCAATTTATCAGTTGTAGTCATAGGAGTACTTACCAGTTTAGAGTTTTCCATACCAAATTTTTTCAGTAGTTCCTTCAAGTATTTTGTTTGACATATGAATATACCTTTATCATTTTGTAAAATCTACAATCCTAAAAAGAATTTTATCTCCCCAATCATAGACATTTCAAATTCTTCCTGCATCTTGTTAGCAAAGTCCTTACACAATCCATCTTCTCCTCCAAAAATGATATCATTAACAAAAACTTCAATAACCAGGATGTCATCATTAGTCACTTTGAAATATAAGTTGCTATCAACATTACCTTTAGTGTAACCAAGCTTCAAAAGATGTTTGTCCAATCTAGCATACCAAGCTCTAGGAGCTTGCTTCAATCTATACAAAGCTTTCCTTAATCTACAAACCATATCTTTAATATTTGTCAATGAAAATACATCAAGCTGTTCAATGCAAACTTCCTCTTCAAGATCACCATTCAGAAATGTACATTTTACATCCATCTGATATACTTTATAGTTCTCATCAGCTGCAAATACAAGAAATAATCAAACTGCCTCAATTCTAGCTACCTACTAGTGCAAAGGTTGTTAGGGTTCCCACAGATACTGAGAGGGGGGGTGAATCAGTAGCTGACTGGTAATGTGTTTTTCTTAAAATAGAACATGTAGAACATAAAGTAACAATGTACCAGTATGCAAGAATTAATGTAATTAATAGAATCAAAAACATCCACATGAAAGGAACACCATAATACAAGATTTTTAATGAGGAAACCCGGTGTGGGAAAAACCTCGGTGGGATTTGTGACCCACAATATTCACTTACTGGCCAATAAAAGAATATTACTTACAATAGGGGCCTGCACATGTAGGAAGGCCAACTGCCTAGAGCACACTGCTCAATAAGAAGTCACACTGACTTACAATGAGGATTATGCAAATCCAATGATATGTACTGCTTTACAATAGCATCTTTAATGCCAGATTCAGTACCGGTTCTTGTTTTGTTCTTTACATATACCCTTGACCTACAATTCGCACATTAGGTCTGCCTTATAATTTTCTTTATGCTTTCTATCCATATCCTACAAATGTCTACAATGATCTCTTTTATATACAAGAGTCATTTTACAATTTGCCAAGTCAGCTTACAATAATAAACAAAATATTACATATCAAAAATCCTATCAGCCTCTGTGCCGGTATACATCTTTTCTTCTGTGTCGGTGCCGGTGTAGAGTGATCTTGCTGATGTTGGTATAATGTCTTGCTTGAATAATTCTTTATTGGTATAATGTCTTGTCGGTGCCATAGGATTGCAAGGTTGCCTGTGTAATGCTTTGTCCGTATAATGTCTTGCCGGTGCCATAGGATTGCAAGGTTGCCTGTGTAATGCTTTGCCGATATAATGTCTTGCCAGTGCCATAGGATTGCAAGGTTGCCATCAATGACAAAACCTTCAATCACACACAATGTCTCATTGGAGTGTCCATATGCCAACAAAGGTTTCATTATAATCAATTCCCTCTTTTTGTGAATATCCTTTACACGCTAATCTTGCTTTGTTCTTGATTATCTTACCATCTTCATTAAGTTTATTTCTGAATACCCATTTAGTTCCAATTACATTTTTGTCTTTAGGTCATGGAACTAATGTCCATGTATTGTTCTTTTCAATTTGTTCTAGTTCATCTTCCATTGCTTTAATCCAATGTTCATCTTGACATGCTTCAATAACAGATGTTGGTTCAATTTGAGAAATTAAGCATACCTCTTCATTTTCCAGTCTTCCTCTTGTCATAACACCTAGATACTTATTCCCAATTATCTGATTTTCTGAGTGATTCAGTCTTAGATACCTAGGTTTATTCACATGTTGTTGTTCTTCAATCACTGTAGAATTCTCTGATGATGCTGGTGTGAGTGGATCCACATTATGTATCGGTGCACTCTATATAGGTTCATTTATGATCATCTCAACTGTCGATTTAGAATCTATAGACCTTGAATTTCCTCTAAAGTGTTCATCTATCTTCACATTAGTACTTTCAATGATCTTCTACAATCTTTTCTTAAACATCTATATGCCTCGCTCTTAGATGAATAACCAAGAAATATTCCTTCATCACTTCTAAGATCAAATTTACCAACATACTCATCTCTCCTAATATAGCATTTGCTTCCAAATATTCCAAAGTATTTAAGAGTAGGAGTATTACCAAACCATAGTTCATAAGGGGTCTTATCGGTTTCACCTTCGATGTGAACTCTGTTGAAAGTGTAAACCGTTGTATTCACTACTTCCCTCCAGTACACATGAGGTAGATTTTCTTCTAATATCATGCTTGTAGCTTCTTCTAAAATAGTTATGTTCTTCCTTTCCACAACTCCATTCTACTGAGGTGTCCGGGGTGCTGATAGTTGTCTTTTGATTTCATTCACTTCACATAATGTATTAAATTCCTTAGATGTAAATTATCATCCTTGATCAAATCTCAAACATTTGATTTTCTTACCAGTTTCATTCTCTACCATTTCCTTGAATAGTTTGAATTTTCCAAAATCTTCTGATTTCTCCCTAAGAAAAGTAACCCAACACATTCTAGAATAATCATCAATAATTAGCATAAAGTATTTATCTTCTTGTAGACTTCTTGTTCTTGCTGGACCACACAAGTCAGTATGAATTAAATCAAGAACATTGTTGGATTTCTCAAAAATACTCTTAAAAGTTATTCTAACTTGCTTTCCCATTTGACATTCCTTACATATCAGATTATGAGGTTTCACAATCTTAGGTAAATCCCTTACTACCTTAGTTGAACTGATCTTTACAATGCAATCAAAATTCACATGACAAAGTCTCTTATGCCATAACCAACTTCCATCAATATGTGCAATCAAACATGTCTTATCATTGTTATTCAAATGAAAGATATTACCTTTAGTCTGATTACCGGTTGCAATCTCTAATCCAGTTTTGTTCATGATTTTGCATTTACCATTCTTGAATTGTAACTGAAATCCCTTTTCAACTAATTGACCAATACTCAAAATATTATGCTTCAAACCTTCAACATAATAAACATTGCCATTATTGTGCTTAACATCCAAAGATATAGTGCCTTTTCCTTTTATTAAACAAGCTTTATCATTGCCAAATCTTAATAGACCTCCACTACATTCCTGAAAAGATAAGAATCTACTTTTATCACCAGTCATATGATGTGAACATCCAGATCCTATGATCCATTCATCCTTTTCTTCAATTTTAGCTGTCGGGAACTACTCTATTTGTGGAACAGTAGGTGCCAGTTGATCTTCTTTTATTACAACAAAATCCCATCCATTGTCTGTCGCTTCTTCATGAGAATCATCAGTAACTCCTTCATCAACATAGTAACAAGATTTATCTCTGTACTTCTTAAATTTGTATCTCTGATATTCAGGGTTAGGCTTATATGCTCTTTTATCTTCCTCTCTCAATCTTGCATGTCTTTCGGGACATCTAGATGCTATATGACCAAATTTATTGCAATTAAAACATTTAAATGGTGCTTTACCTCCATACTTACTTCCAACTGGACCATTAGGCATTTTCCTTGCAAATAGTGCTTCAAGTTCTTCTAGTTCTTTATTTTCCTTTCTAATATCTTCAAGTTCCTTTGTATATAGTGCTTTCCAATCATATTTGTCAGATGATGATGATGATGCTACAAATGATGATGCTCTGAAGGCTAAATATGTCTTAATTGTAGCAACAGGACCAAATTCCTCAAGCTCAAATGCTGAAAGTTTTCCAACCAATGTATCTTTAGATACTGATGTATTAGGAATTATTCTCAACTCATTCATAATAGTTACTTTCATTTTGTATGTCAGTGGAAAAGCTCTTAAAAATTTAGAAACAATTTCATCTTCACTTAAGGATCCTCCACAACATTGTATTCTTAAAACAATTTCATTAACTCTTTCCATAAAAGCAGAAATTCTTTCATCTTCTTCCAATTTCAAATTTTCATACCTGACCCAGTAACATTCCAGTTTTGCAATTTTGACAGTGGTATCTCCTTCATTCAATGTCTCCAATTTATCCCAAATAACTTTAGCAGTAGATCGGTCTGATAATCCCATGATTTGCTAATCTAATAATGCACTCAAAAGTGCTTCTCTTGCTTTGCAATCATTTTCTTGGTCTTTACCCAATGTTGGTGGATTAGGTTGATTCGGTGTAGGACCAACATAGCCATTCTTTGTAACTTCCCATATGTCTCTTCCAATGAAATTCAGATGTGTCTCCATTATGATCTTCCATATACCATAGTTAGTTCCTTCAAGTTTAGGACTATCCTTCCTGAAAATGTTAGTTGCCATATGAACTCCTCAAGTTGTTAGGATTCTGCAAAAAGAGGACTTAGCTTTGATACCAATTGTTAGGAACTAGAAGGCAACTAAGAGGGGGGGGGGGGTGAATCAGTTGTCAATGAATTTCAACCAAATTATAACTTAATCAAACTTGATACTTAATATTGGTTAACAAATTAACAGTTAATATCAATACCAGTGAAACTTAATGCTGAAACAGAAAGAGAAACAATATCCACAACACATAACACAAAGATTTTGACATGGAAACCCTATAAGGGGAAAAACCATGGTGGGAAACCTTACCCATAATCTGATGATACTACTACAAATAGGATGTGTATACAAATAGGGTCTGTACATGTAGAAAGGCTAACCACCTAGAGCACACTGCTCAACTGGGAGTCACAATGACTACAATACGATGGTTAAATCCTAGAATAATGTACTGCTCAAAATTGCATCTCCAATGCTGGATTTAGTATTGGTTAAGATCTGATAAACACCTTCAAACCTTCCTTAAAACTTCTCTATTGTCTTCTCATATGATCTTCAATATTCACACATACCATACCATAACCTTACATATCCCATGTCTTATCTCACAAATGAGATCTTACATATATATGAAACCTAAGACCAAATGTGTAGGTCGGCTCACTAAGAATATTACAATAAAATCAATTACAAATAAGTCTTGATGCGATACAACATGTCGGCTCAATACATTAACAAAAATATCCAATCAATAAATCATCTCCATAACGTGTTGTGCTGATCTGGAATAGATAACACATACCGGTCCATAACCTAGACCAATCTCCTGGTAATAGCAAAATATGTCAATCGGATTAGACCAATAACCAAAACACCAAAACCAAGTATCCAAACCATGTATTTGATGTAATAAAGTGATCTCTAGATGATAACAAGTCATCATCAGTGTCGGTGAACCATATAACATGTGGATGAACAATATATCGGTGACTATGCATAAGTCACTGAACTTGCCAGTGAACACAATGTGTTTGTTCAACAGTAAACCAATATAACCATAGTGCCAAATCAACAATGTAGATCTCCAGAAGGATAAGTGTTGATATCAATGATAAAACTAATGCAACACATCCATAATACCAACAATAATGTTGGCAGTGGGCCAACATCCCTTACGATGATTCGCGACATGGCTTAACAGCCTCCTGTGGATTCTATAAGTTTAGTGGTTGTATCGGGCATTGACAAGTCAATCTTTTGGTGCAATTACAACTCTATCTTGTAACAAGTGGCATCAGAGCTTGGTCATAGGTTTGAATCATGTAGGCCATGGCGAGTGAGGCTGGGAGGAGGAATGTTGGTAGTGGGCTAGCTTCCCTCACGGGGATTGGCAACATGACTTAACAGCCTCCTATGTATTCTATAAGTCTAGTGGTATTATCGGGCATTTACAGGTCAATCCTTTGGTGCAACAACAACCCTAGCTTGTAACATTCCATTCTTTTCTCAAAAACCTAAAGGTACCTCCCTAAGGATGGAGGTTGTTGACTCTGGTATATGGAACGTGCTCATAAAAAAAATTTGGTAGAAAATTTCTTGTTGTTGTTGGCCATTTGGTGGAATTGGTTATGTGTTGCATTGATGTTTTATCATTGATGCCAACACCAATTGTTTGGATGCTTACCAACACCCTTCTGGTACTGGTAGGTTGAGTGGTTTCTGGTTTATTTGGATCCGGCATAATCCGGTAGGCTCTAGTATGATTTGGTTATGAAATTAGCTTGATCATGATACTCATGATCATATTCAGTAAGTTGGTTTTGGTCTAGTGATAGGATGCTACCATGTTTGCTTAGAAGCTTAGTTTTTGGTTCCGGTGAGGGTTTCATCGGCAGAGCTTTTGATGAAGATCTTTGATGAATTTCATAAGTGGTGTTGGTGCAGCTTTTGGTGGAGATTTAGGATGCTGATGGTGATCATGTTTGAGACTTGGTGGATGGAGATCATTGTTGTAGTGTGTGGACCTATACTAGGTTCTGGTTGATCTAATTAGACCTAGTTGTTTATGATCAAGGGTTTATATATATAGATGTAAGATCTCATTGTAGATCATATATGGAATGGGAAATAAGAATTGTTAGTCCCAACTGAACTGAGAGGGGAGGGGTGAATAAGTACATTACCAATTTTAGCTAATTGAAACTTTTACTTTAAGTTTGAACTAATTAACCATACACCAATGCAAACATTTAATTGCAAAAGATTAAGCCTACATGAAAAGATACACAATGACACACAAATTTATCTCATGGAAACCCAATAGGGAGAAAACCACGATGTGCGTAGGAACTCACAAAATGTGTACTCTTATAGACTACGCTCGGTTAAGAGCCATCCCTATTAGGAGATTACAAAGACACTGTTAGGTGCCACACAGTTAAGGGATTTTGAACAAGGTTGGTTAGTGCCTTTACCCTATTAAAGGTAGCCTAGTTAAAGGACTTAGAACATCAATCAAGATGTTACCTAGTTAAGGGATTTTTACAATGGGACCTGTTAAAGTCTACCAAGTTAAGGGATTTAGATTGGGGTTGTTAGAAAGCAACACATGGATGATCTGCTAAAACTACTACTCGTTAGCCTGGTGAGATCACACTGAAGAATCACACTAGATCTGCATTGGTTGTTTTTGTTCTACACAACTCTGATCTCTTGAGTGCATTATCAATTTTGCCTTTTGTCGATTTATTGACCCTTGAATATCACAGTGTTGGTCCTATGTCACTTGAGTCTCCACTCTATAAACCTCCATTCTACCGGTCTTTTGTCATTCGGCTCTGTAGTCTCTTAAACTCCCCCTGTGTCTAATTTCACATAATCTTCAACCACCTTGACAAAAACCATCTCAATAATGAGATATGTGTATTTATAGACCCTTTTAGTCTATCACCAACTTTCCCTCCAAAGCATACCTTTCAAAATTCTGTTGTCAGGCATTAAATTATGCCTCTAAAATCATGCAGGAATCTCTATCAACATATTCGAACATGCCGATAAGTCCATTAGTTGAATGAGAGAAGACTCCCAATTTAGCTGGTTGTAACAGAA
This sequence comes from Cryptomeria japonica, assembly GCF_030272615.1. NCBI lineage: Eukaryota > Viridiplantae > Streptophyta > Pinopsida > Cupressales > Cupressaceae > Cryptomeria > Cryptomeria japonica. The sequence goes on from NC_081406.1 coordinate 579,494,425, forward strand.
CACTACTAGTTTGTCAGTTACCAACTCTTTCGGTGTATAGATTAAAACCTATCTACTCGATTTCCTTTTGTATACCGGTATGTTCTTTTCTTAGCCGATGAACCTCTTCTATGCCGATCTACTCACCGCTACTCGATCTTCTTACTATTTGCCGATCTACTCACTGCTTGACGATCTACGCACTACCGATGGAATGTGCCAATCTACTCAACACTTGTTAGTCTACTCATTGCTTGCCGGTGTACTCACTATCAATGGACTATGTTGATCTACTCACCGCTTGCCGGTCTACTCGCTACTTGTTGGTCTACTTACTACCGATGGACTGTGAAGACTATGGAGATGATCTTGCCAACAATGACAACCATACTATTTACCGGTCATACAAAATAGTATAAGAATGGCAACAAAATCCCCCTTTGGCATTGGTCGCAGATACTACAAACTGCTACAAAATTGTGCCAACTCTGGCCCTGGCCTCTGTTCCTGACAAGATTCCAAAATTCCCCCTTTTTGCCATCAATGGAAAAGACTATTCACAAGAAAATTTGTCAAAATAAAGAAAAAATCTCTTTAAGATTTTCTTGAGCCACTTTCAAGGAATATTCCCATGAAGATTGAATTTGTTTCATGGTCATGAAGTGGCCATGTAAAACTACAATGAAAACCTCCATATCATCAATTGTCTTATAGTCAGGTGCATGTATTAGGTAGCCAACTTCATTAATGTTCAGTTGCATGAAATCAATAATTGGTGCTAAAGTATTGGAGCTCTAACAAATTGAGACTTCTTTTGTCTTCTTCATCTTTCAACCTTCTGATTTTATGATTGAGCATTTTGACGTTTCTTGTAAAGGTTGATGTTGAATTGCTAAGGGGATAAAATGAGCTTACCAGATCTTGAATCTCCTTTTGAATCTGATTTATTTTATCTTCTAAGTCTTTGATTAAAATAGGAATGTTTGAAGATTTGATCAGTAGTTGACCAAATTGCTGCAGTATGGTCATAACTTCTTTTGTTCAAGTGGAAAGAGCAACTTTTCCAACTATTATCTGCTCCATTAGGTTATCTCTCACTTTGTTTCATATTGCCTTACTACAACCTTCTCTAGATCGGTTGCCTCTAAATTGATTACTTTAACTAGAGTATCCAAGTGATCAATAATGGGTGTAGTATCATCAACTGCAATGTCTGGGATGAGATCAGAGAGAATTGTTTTGGCAGAAGTGAGGATTCTTGCCTTCTTTTTCTTCTCTCCTAGTTTTACCTTTTTAGCTTGGATTCTCAGTTTTTTTGAGACTTTCATCAACTGTTTGGGGATCATTTTCTTTATATCAATGACCGAGTCACCTTCTTCTTCCTCCTTTGTTCCTTCTTCCATTTCTAAAGTCTCAACTTTTGAGCTAGTTGTTGTGATGATTCTTACCTTTTTATTTTCACTTTCATTGTCTAAGTTTAATTTCCTCTTTGTCGGAGGGGTATCCATCACTACTGTGTTATCCTTTATTTTCTTCTCTTCCTCTTTTCCTTATTCTTCTTTCTTCTCTTCCTCTTCTCCTCCCTCTGTTTTCTTCTCTTCGTCATTTCCTTTCTTTGTTCTCTTTTCTTCCTCATTTCCTTCCTCTATTCTCTTTTCTTCCTCTTTTCCTTCTGCTTTCTTTTCTTCCTCTTTTCCTTCCTATGTTTTCTTCTCTTCCTCATTTCCTTCCTCTGCTCTCTTCTCTTCCTCTGTCTTCTTTTCTTCCACTTTTCCTTCTTGAGAGGGATTAGAATTTGGTGTCAATAGGGTTCTGTGAGGTGTATCCTCATAAGGAATGTCTTCAACTAACACCTCATCTTGACTAGAAAGCTTAGTTTTATAAGCTTCCTTCACCGATGAAGTATGAACCGGTTGTTTGATACCCTTTGTTAGATTGAAGATGTCTGACACAACATTTCCTGTTATGTCCTCAATTGAGAAAGTATCAAAATCTTTAGTGGAGTCTTTTTCCTTGGCTTTTCCTTTGACAAGGACAACTGCACCTTTGTCCTATTTTGTTTCTTTTTCAATTTCTTCTTCAATTTTCTTTTGCTGGTTCATAATTTTCTTCCACAAGGAAACACCTTCAACATGTACTCCTCCCACTTCTCCTACTACCACTCTCCCAGTTCCATTCCTTATTTTGAAATATTGAATGCATTCTTTAGCCACCAATGAAGCTTGTTCAAGGTCTAAGTCATGTTGCACTTCCATGAGTGCTTTTATTTTGAGTTCCTTTTTAGTAGAGAGAGTTTTCTTCCATCTTCCTTCAATGTGATCTAGCAGGTCTAACGGGATAATCTCATATAACTCACTAGGAGTCCTAGAAAAATTGTGCAAGTTCCAAATCAGGGCTTCCTCAAGTTTCCTTTTGTCTTCTTCATTACTGATGGAATATCTCCTTCCAACACCAGCCAAACCTCCAAACTCTTTGATCCCATGCACCAACTCATCAATTGTTGGAGCTTTTTCCCTCCCACTTCTTCTAACCTCCTTTATTTCCACATCTGATAAGGTGTATGTGATATCACCTTCTTTCTCATCCTTTTTAGGCTTTGGATCACTCTTTTTCTTTCTGGTGTAAGTCACTCCTACTAGTGTATCTTTACTTAGAGAAGATACCAGAGTACTTAGATCTATTTCCTTTGAGTATGTTGTAGGCTTGGTTGCTGCAATCCCCTTAGATTTTGTCTTTTTCACTTTCTTCTTTCCACTTGTTGATTCTTCATATTTATCAGGTGTGACCTCTATTTGCACACTCACACTAGTGGAGGTAGTGGTACTGGATGCTTCACCTCCATATTTCTTATCAAGGGTATCAATAATTTTCTTTACTTTTCTTTTTATGATAGGCACTTGAAGTTCCTGTTTAACTTTAGAGCTTGCCTCCTCATATGTTCCAAACCTTTTTGCCTTCGAGTCTACCGGTTTAGACAAAAGCATATTGATATGAATTTTAACAAAGATCTGCTACAACCTCATAGCCCATAGGTGGAACCCAAAAAGTTTTGGGTTGAACTACTTGAATAATACAACAATCTGTGTCTACAAGAAAAAAATTGTTATCTTTGTATTTCTGCACTATTCCGGTTGGAATTCTCTCTATTGTGCATCCTAATTTGGAATTCCTTAAAATATCCCCACATTGCTTCCCCAAATGTATTTCCTAGATCCCTAATAATTTCACCTATCTGAACCATGATAGGCTTCTCCTATGACCATACTACACTACCCTTACTGGGAAAATATTTTTGCACATAGAAAAATATAAATACCAGTAGAGAGCCATATTTGAAAGACTTCTTCTTATCCTTCTTTATTCTTTCCATTTTCACCATGAATTGACTTTAAATTATCTCACATATATCATATGTTGCATTCTCTTTGATAATTTGGTATCCAGCATGGATGACACTGCTCAGCACACTATTCATTTGGCTTGATTGATAAACCCTATATCCCAACATTGCAAAGGCAAATCTTACTTCGGCATCCTCAATATGGGTGATTATCATTGCTCTACTATCACATCAAGATTCAGTTAACCAGGTAACTTTTGTTGATGAAATCGTTCTTAGGGTTAATGATCACAGGTTGCACCAAACTCTGTCACTCTTCAAATCACATCCTTTATGATCTTGATTAGTGCATTACTTTCTAGCCACAAAAATTGATCATGAACCCTGTTCAATACATATCTAACTCAGTCACCATGAAACTGATCAGGAAAGTCAACAACATTAGCCAAACCCTTTGTCTTCAGAGATATAAATTTTTCTTTCAATTTATCATTGTCACAGAACCCATTAAACTCATTTTGAATGAACTTATCTCCAAGTTCTTTGATCTTGCAATGAATGTAGGAGTGAATATCTTCTACCAAGAATATACTAGAGGGCACAAATGATAAAGCATCGGTCTTGTCAATTTCACCGACTTTCATCGGGTGTAGCTTGAACTCGGGTTGGGGTTCCTTGATAGCTTCAACCAACACAAGAGTCGATAACGATGCTACCATGATGACCTTCAAACAAGATTTTATTAGACACGGTTGAAAACCCTTCCCTAGGGAATACCAAACACTGCTATCGCTCTGCTTGAATTTTCTGCACAAACAAAGCTTTGGAAAATTTCAAATCGCCTTTGATCGCACAGGAGCTCAAGAAAGTTCACAAGAAGTTATTGTAAATGAGAATGTGCTAACATTTCCTTATTTATCCATGGAGATTTCCCAATGCTAGGATCCAACAGTCATATTTGAAACTCACAACTTAAAGTACACCGATTTGACTTCAACAATTTGTTGCCTATTCAACAAAAAAATAAAAATAAAAACTCATAGGACAAACTTGAATTAAGAACTTTTAGACCAAATTTTATGCATCACTTGATTATGTAGATAAACACATCCTTACAATTGTTGAGGGGATTCAAGAGTAATCTTACCATATGTGCTCCCCTGGGCATCATATGCCTAGTTACAAGTGGAACTGTCATCACTGATGGATGATGACTTGGTTTTAGAATGTCCTTATCCTTCTTTTCCTTCATCCTTCTTGATCCATGTCTTTTTCATTTCATCTCTTATTTCTTCAGTTGTCTTCTTTCCTTTTAGGTCATTTTGCTCTTTCTTCTTGCTAAAACGGTTCTTGTCTATAGACCGGTTGTAGGATCGGCTCTTGCATTCTCTAGCTAAGTGGTTGATCTTATGGCAATTAAAGCATGACATATCAGTTGTCCTCCATGGTCCTAAATTGTTTCTCTAACCCATTCTCATTCTGCAGTTTTTAGCAACATGACCAAGACTACCACACATGAAACATGTGGCATTCAATTGATTAATCCTTTTGATAGGACTAACCGGTTTGAACGATGATCTTGATATATTTGTCTTGAACCTACATTCTTCAAATCTATGTCCAAACTTATTGGATGAGAAGCAATGTCTAGTAAATCGTCTTCCATTTGGCATACTACTAGATTGAGATCTACACTCATAAGAAGTGTGGCCATACTTATGACAATTATGGCAATAACCATCAAAGGTGAAACTCTTCCTTTGACTAACCGGTTTGTTTCTACAGTCATTGGTCTTATGACCTGACTTACTGTAGACACCTACAAATGTCTCATTGATCTTGTACTAATTATTCCTCTAATTGATTAAATAAATCTTTCATTATTTAATTAAGTTAATTAATCCTATTCTTGTAATTTCATATTTCCTCATCATCTTACTAATTATTCTATTTTTTATTGTTTCATCATTTAATCATTTTAACCATTTTCTAATGTTACTTAAATATTTATTATTTAATTAATTCTGATTAATTCCCCAATTTAAATAATCTTAATTATTTAAATAAATTAATTTTCAATTTCTATCTCTAATCAATTAATCATTCAACCCTTTTCTAAATATTAATTAAATATTTATTATTTAATTTATTGTGATTTAATCTTTTAATTTAAATAATATTTATTATTTAATTAAAGTCTATTTCTAAATAATTAAATAGTTTCTTTAAATTATTTGATTAGCTAATTAATTCTTCAATTCCAAATCCCCAAATTCTAATTTTATTTAATTTCAAATTCTTCTAATTTCTTCCAAATTCAATTACATGTGCATGATTTCAAAAATCAAATTGAAAATCAAAGTCAAGTTCTAAATATATTCAAATACTAAATTGAATTTAAAATAAATTCAATTATTTGAATTAAATTTCATGCAAAGATTAAATTGAAAATCTAAGTTAAAGTGCAAGCACATGCTAAATTAATTAATTCAACCAATTAATTAATTAAATCATTTATCTCTCCAATCTCTATTTTCATCTTCTAGTTAGCTTTGTCATCTTCTTAATTTCCTCCAATCATTATTTTTCTTCCTTTGGGTAGCTTTTTCTCAATCAGTTGACTCAATTAATCTATTCAATTTGTTCAGTTTCACCTCTAAATCAACAGTTCAACTATCAATTTTCACATGAGCTCACCTGAGTTCCACCTCTTGATCAATTTGTTCCACCTTTCAATCAATCTTCTCCAATAATCTATAAATTGAGCATTCAATTTCCATTTTCAACAATCACGAACTTTGAATCTTTGGGTCAATTGCAGGTTGCTAGTGCAATATCTGAGAGCCACCATACCATAGAGAGGATAAGAACAATGTAAGTTATACAGAGTCACACAATAGGGAGTTTTGATTGAATTACTTTATAATTCCTATTTTGATTTGATTGTGTTATTTCATTGTCTGTTTGTTTGAATTATTTGATTAGATAGGGATTTGTGATTTCACATTGAATTTTAATTGATGCTTTAAAGATGAATTCTCTTACATGCGACATTTTGGTGAACCCGACGTGAACAACTAATTAAACTTCTCTATATTTTGTGTTATTTTTGCAGATCGTACAGATTTATTCCTTTTTTGCAAGTTTTACACGGATTTCAAAAAAGAACTCTTTGTCATGCATTCACGGTTGCATCAGTATGCAATCAACCTTTCGGGGTCACGCAATCGACCTTTCAGGGTCACACAATCGACCTTTCAGGATCATGCAATCGATTTCTCAGGATCAGAAATTCGCTCTAAGATTATTATGCATTTGTTAGGAAAATTGTTGTTCTATTATTTTTATTCTTATTTCCTTTCTGTTCTCTGATTTGTGTAATTCTGCATGAAATTGAGTAAATTTGAAACAAATTATTTTTATTGCATGTTTTTGTTATAACAGTTTATGGCATGTAAGGTACAATTCAGGATTTCAGGTGCCAGAAGGACAAAGGAGAAAAAAAGATAGGCCAGATGTTATCAGAGAATTCACAAAGAAGAAAAGTAAATACAAGATTGGGAAGACCAAACAACCATTGATAGATACAACAACTTATTTCTCTCATATCGGGTGAAATATGATTTGGTTAACATTGAATGGATGATGAGAGACCTAGCTAGAGCCTCACAATCTATTTTGCAGGTTTCTGATCAGATTTAGCTTCAATTTTTTATTTTTTGTGTTATCTGCCTGTGTTTCGCGCAATTGCCTTGTTATCATCATGCAATTGACCTGGTAGGAGCAGACATTCGCTCTATCAGGATCACCCAATTGATTTGACATAATTACGCAATCACCTATTTTGGGTCACACAATCGTGCTGGTATCATCACGCAAATTCGTTTCTATTAATTTTGGGTTCTCTATTTTCTGTTGATTTAATTTTACTACTAATCATCTGTTTGCATCCTATGGCGAATTTATAGGAAGGATCAGATTAGTATTAGATTAATTGCACTCATGCTCTCACACTTCATTTTTTGGTGCTTAAAATCAACAATGGTTAAAATTGGTATGCACGTATAACACTTTAATTTGAGCTTAAAATCAACAATGGTTAAAATTGACATGCATGTATAACACTTCAACTTGGGCTTAAAATCAACAATGGTTAAAATTGGCATGCATGTATAACACTTCAATTTGGGCTTAAAATCAACAATGGTTAAAATTGACATGCATGCCTTCACATTTCAGTTTGGTGTTTAAAATTGACATGCACATGCGTTTTGAACACCTCAATTTGGGCTTTAAAATGAATGTGAATCACATTGCACATAGATTAAATAAAATTTAATTTTCTTAAGGGAAATAACTTTTATTGTGTTTGGGGTGGACCTACTATTGCATTAACTAACTTTCCCCTCGCCTTTAGGGTCTTGGGAGAAAGGAAGGAGGTGTCAACGACACTTAATTTTATTTTATTTCACATAGAGAGGGGTATCTTTGGCATCACCCCACAGAGGTACTTAGAATTGGGATGCGTTGGGGATATCATCTCTCCCAACGTACTCTCGAGCATGCTTTTTGAGCCGCTATATAAATATACTGGTTAGGTGGCTCGAGTGTTGAGTGAATTTGACATATGTGGGGGCCTTCCCTACACCAATAAGCTCAACTGCAGTCTTAAGTGGATTGCTCTAAGAATCCATTGTTGGATTAGGACCCCTCAAAATTTTACAATAAGAACCAACTTAGTAGCCCAAAACCCTACATTCAGTGATTCTGGGAGTGTGGATTGTACCCCATTGATACCCCTCATGTACCTTTCATTATGATACATAAATCTCTTGATTATAAGATCTTCAGATATTCGGGGTAAGAGAGACTGGCACGCCCAAGAATTGTGTGTTGTAGAGTGGAGCCAGTGATGCCAGACTCTCTATCTATTCATTTTTTTTTTTAGTATTTTATTGTAAGGGCCTCATTTAAATGGTTTCCAATTTCCAGCCTAAGATTGTCTTATGTGTCTTTTTTATGTATTGTTGAATCAGACCAGTATTGAGTCAGTTATTTGGGCTATTTCAGGCCATATCCTACCTATCTCTGAATTCTTTGAGATTGTTTGAAAACTAGTTCAGTCAGCTATATCTACCTCCAAACAATTGTTCTTAGACTTGGAAAACCACAAAACTTGTCCTACACATAGAATTACTGTAAACAAAGTCCTTTTGAAACGTCAGATAGTCCCACAAACTTAAAGAAATACACACTTGTGACCATAGGTAGTCATTACATAGTCCTCATTTACATCCTTAGTCCTCATATAGTCCTTGCATAGTCTTCATTTACGCCCTTATTATCGTCCATAGTCCTCGCATAAACCCTTGCATAGTCCTCATTTACATCCTCATTATCATCCTCATATAAGTCCTTGTCTAGACCTCATATACGTCTATCTTAGCCCGTCATCATTTGTATAATCATCCTATAAAGTCATACCCCAAACATCCAAAACACAATCAGAGGATCGATCAAACTCAACCTCAACTCAAACAAGTTGGTCAAGTTCAATAAATCAAACATCGTCACATTCAGAGAAATGGAGAAAATATCTTACATGTTGTGATCCTAGGTCCAAATGAATCAAGAAAACATCATGGATTGACATTATACATTTCATAGGGAAGGTGGAAGATTCATCCCTTCCATTCCTATTCCATCGTCATCCATAGAAACCTTAACTCAATAGATCAAGACTTTGCAACAACAAGTGATAGACATGACTAGTCCTAACAACCATAGGGGCTGGTTAGAAAACATGATGAGAGAAGTGATGACCATGAGGGAATCAATATCAGGCCAACCTTCTTCTTATTGTGAGACCATTCAAACATGCCAACCTTCATTCTTCAACAAAATTGTTCCTACCTCAGTTCAACCAACATTAGAGTCATGTAAACCTTCTTTTTCTTTCAACCCACTATATCCATCATACCAATCATATCAACCCAACATTCAAAGTACCTCTTTTAACCAAAATCAAACCCCATTTAACCAAAGTCCAAATCAAAACTCACACCAACCCATCATTCAAAGTACCTCTTTCAACTAAAATCAAACCCCATTCAACTAAAGTCCAAATAAAAAATTACACCAACCCAACATTCAAACCTCGTTCAACCAAAATCAAATCCCTTTCAACCAAAGTCCAAATCAAAATTCACACCAACCCAACATTCAAACCTCTTTCAACCAAAATCAAAACCCTTTCAATCAAAGTCCAAATCAAACCTCATTCAACCAAAATTAAACCTCTTTCACCCAAAATCATACTCCTTTCAACCAAAATCAAATCCCTTTCAACCAAATCCCAAATCAACCATATCTATCCACCATTTCGTCATCCCCTGAAATCACACAAGACCAATCCATGCCATCTCTATCTAATAAAACAACCTCCTAATCGCTATCCATCGTATAAATCCAATCTAATTTAAGTCATGATTTAGAGACTCTCATTCAAAATCCTTCCTCATCAAGTCAAAATGTTGAAACCTTCCAAGAATCTCCCATGCATTTCCAAACTCCTTCCCCGTTTCAAGAGGATGATCCAAAATGAGAAGAAATGAATCCTAAAACAAATGAAGATCAAGAAATAACTCTTTCATCTTACCCAATTTTTTATCAAGATCCCACCGACCAAGAATCTTATGATGATCCCCTCACTCTTTTCTATTCCATTCATAATCAAACCCTTCCATCTCAAGAACAAAGTGTCATTTCAAGTCCCATTCAACATCCACCTCCTAAACAAGATTGAGACATCCCTTCTATCCTTCATAATAATCCCTTTCCAAGACAAGATCAAAGTATTCATGTACCTTCATGTCCTAAACAAGATCCCATTACTTCTCCAAATCCTGATTAAGGTCCCTCCATCCCTTCATCTTTATGTCATAATCCTCCATTTTATTCACAATATTCCTTCTCAAATGAATTTACCATTTCTCCTAATGATCCCAATCCCTCTACATAAGTTGTTTGTGAACCCCTTATCAATGAAATCACCAATCCATATCATACTACACAGAGCAACTTGTCAACAATTGTATGTGTGCCATCATAAAATACTAATGTAGTGACAAAAACAAGCATAACAGCAGCTAATAAGATCAACACTTGGTTGACTTCATCATCCTCTTCAAGTGCATCAATAGAAACAAGCATAACACCCACTCATGTCACAACTTCAGAACTAGAATCTATTTGGCTCATGTACCCACACTTGAAAGACTGGGGGCAAGAGAATCTACCATAGTTGGATTGCTTTGAAAATGATAAGGCTATAGCTGAATTCATGGGTTTTAGAGATGGATTTCTATCTAATGATCTACAAAATCCAGAAACTAATAAAATGAACATTGGAGATGTTGAACATGTAAACTTAGTTGAGTCTTTATATCCTATTGGAAAAGACATCTTTATTCAACTCTTCAAACAAAGACCAATGAACTACCTACACAAAACTCTCTGACCCTATGAACAACATGCACCTTAAATGATATTATACCTAAGGGCTGGGTTAGTTTAGGTTTTACTTTCTGCATTGCATCTCATTTTATTCAAAGCACATCATATTCACAATTTTTATAACATAACTTTCTACATTTTCATATAGCAGCACCAATAAAACAAGACAACTGTCCAAGTTTGTCATCTATTTGCATTCAAGAGAAACAAGGGTCATCTCCTTTCTTAGATATTCAGACATGAAATATTTGAGGTCCTAAGGTCATTATTTTCAACATTACCCTATGATGACACTTTACTTATGATTGGGTAGTGATTTCACTATTTGAGACTTGTTAACCCAAAATCTATCAATTGTTGTATCTCAAAACACATTAAGAAAATCTCTAACTCATTCCAGACACCTAGTTGATCATATGACTACTGAAAAATCTAAAATTCTATTTCAGCACCACTGTAATTGTCACACCCAAGTAGGTTTCATTACATACAAAGTCAAGGCAAGAAAATAAAAAGAAAAAGAGCTATGCCAAATATTCATCTCAAAGAAAAAGAGAAATGATATATAATCGAAATATCACACATACAGAGTGCGACAAAAAGCTTGACTATGGGAACATGCAAGTAACTCCATCAGGGCTATGAACTCCTGCTAGAAATGGAGAAGTATTTGAGAAATTACAGTCTATAACCTCGTCGAATCTCTAAAAGCTTGCTGGCAGCAAGGCTCTATTTGGGATGCTTTTGAAGTTAGGATAATCCATGTAGCTAGTCATAGAGGATGCTAAGGATCTTTAGTGAATACAAGAGAGGGAATTAACTCATCTGCACACACATGGGCAAAAGAAGATCAAAGTTTCAAGAATCAATGGGGAAGTTTTCCGTGTCTCCATTTGTAAATCCTAGTCACTAAGTGTGATAATTTGGATGTTCCAAGGGACCTTAGGGATTGATTGATCGCTTATCTACTAAATGTTTTTTACCTCGATTTTGAATTGGTCTATTACAAAATGCCAAACAAACACAGTCATCCTTGTTCAAATAGGAAAGGCATCTTCATCATGCATCTTGCATTAATATAGGTCATGTGGAAAATTCATTATCTCCATGTGCCTTTTGTAGATCATCATATCATATAGGTTTCCACACTAGGGGCATAACTGAAAAAATCCAAACAAAATAATAAAAAGTCCTTAAAAAATCAATCAAAAACATTCAAATATGTGAAACACATAAAAATCCAAAAACATTGGAAAATCCTTCAAAAAATCCAAAACATTCGAAAAGAGCAGTGAAAATACCAAAAAAGTTCACATAACATCATTTGAGAAATACAAAAACATCTGGAAAATGTCTTGGAAAAATAAAAAACATTCAAATATCGATCCACATAATCCAAAAACATCAAAAAATCTCTTGGAAAAGAACTAAACAATCAAAAATCAATAAAAAAACTTGCAATAAATTGTCTCGCAAGAATCAAATACCCTAACAGATATCCAACAAACGCTTCACATGAAGTTAACAAAGGATACGACTACCTAGTCAAACATCTGCAATCAACTAATCAAACTGTCTTATCAACAATATCATATCCATACCAAGTGATCACTATCTTGTCTTAAACAAAAGAGGATACACTCGAAATCATATAGGTCAGTCTTAAATGGGGTCCACAACTTTCAAAGATCAGACATTATCAACCATCACATGAAGCAACTAAGAATGAAGGTACAAGGTCAGTATATGTTAGGTCTCAGAGGCAACTAAGGGGGAGGGCGGGGGGGGGTGAATCAGTTGTCTAATAAATTCAAACCAAAAACAACTTAACCAACTTAATACATAATACCGATAAACCAGTCTTTTATACTGGTAGATAGTTATCAGTTAATTGCAGTACCGGTAAAGATTAATGCATGAAATAGAAAGATAATAACATCCAAAACACATAACACCAATATTTGTACGTGGAAACACTGTAAGGGGAAAAACCACTGTGGGAAACCTTACCCACAATCAGATGATACTACTGCAGATAGTAAGTGTATACAAATGAGGTCTGCACATGCAGAAAGGCCAAGCGCCTAGAGCTCATTGCTCAAACACAAAATAAGAGTCACACTGACTACAATTGGATGGTTAAATCCAATAAGAATGTACTGCTGAAGTTAGCATCTTTCTATGTTGGATTCAGTACCAATGTAGTTCTGATTGTCTTCACAAAAACCCTCCTTTAACCTTCAAATGATGTCTACGTGTATATCTCTGCTTATTCTCGCATATACCTTCACACAATCCTTTTCACATTCCACACTTGATCTTACAAATAAGATCTTACATTTATACCATACTCTAAGACCAATTTTAGTAGGTTGGCTCTACAAGATATTACAATAAAAACATTTTACAAATAATACAATATCTAATGCAATAACTGATTCAACATGTCATCTTAATGCATTTACAACAATAATTAATCATCTCCATAGTGTGTCGTGCTGATCCAGAAAAGATAAACCTATCGGTGTAACCTGGACCTATTTGTCGGTAACAACAAATATGCAAATGCTAATATGCCAATAAACAAAACTCCAAGACAAAGTGTCCACATGATGTCTTCGACATAACCAAGTATTTTCCATATCATTCCAAGTTCCGATGATCATCATATCTTGCCGATGTACCAGATACCAGTGACTGTGCATGAGTCACTTGCTTGCCAGTGAATGTTGTTGATTCTCCAAAGTACTAGAGTTGATAAGTGTTTAGTAGGTGTTGACATCAATGACAAAACCATACCAAAATACCAACAATCTCCCCCTTTGGCATTGATGGCAACACAAGATGGAAAAACTATCAAAGTGCCAAAAAAGAAATGCCAAATACCAAGAACTAACAATCTCCAAAAAGAGATCATAACTAGAAATCAAAATACAGATACAGAAAGTAATAATCTCAACAATCTCTCCCCCTGGGAGCAACATGTGTTTTCCTTGTGTTTTTCCATACCAATCTCTCCCCCTTTGACATCAAATGCCAAAGTTCTTACCAAGCCAAGTTCATATACAAAATACCAATCAATTTAGTATACCAACTACTCCCCCTGAGAAGTAGCTTCCCATCAAGGCCAGAATAAAAGATTTCTTTGTTAATTTTGCGGGTTGATGACAATCATCAACTTCCTAAGTCTCTATCGGTGGGGGTATGACCCCAAGCCGATCTCTGAGATATTCAAAAGTCTCCTTAGGCAGAGGTTTAGTAAAGATATCTGCAATCTGCTCTTTAGTATTCACATAAACCAATTTTATTTCCTTTGCTTGAACATTTTCCCTTACAAAATTCAGTTTGATAGAAACATGTTTGGTTTTAGAATGTAGTACCAGATTCTTAGATATATTAATTGCTATAGTGTTATCACAATAGATAGTAATAGGTTCCTTGCATTTTACCTTTATATCCTTCAACATTTTCTTAAGCCATAATACTTGTGTACAGTTAGTTGCTTCTGCAACATATTCTGATTCAGCTGTTGATAAAGATGTACAACTTTGTTTCTTACTCAACCAAGAAATTAATCTGCTTCCAAGAAAAAATGCTTCATCGGTGGTGCTTTTTCTATCATCCACATCTCCTACCCAATTTTCATCTGTGTATGCACATAATTCAAAGTTTTCATCTCTAGGATACCATAATCCAAGATTTGTAGTGCCTTGCAAGTATCAGAAAATCCTTTTTACTGTTGATTCATGATTTTCTCTAGGATTACTCTGAAATCTTGAAATAATACATACTGCATTCATGATATCAGACCTTGTTTGTGTCAAATACAATAAACCTCCTATCAAAGATTTGTATCTAGTTGGATTAACATGTGTAGATTCATCCCTTAGTGATAATTTGTCATTTGTAGTCATAGGTGTGCTTACTAGTTTAGAGTTCTCCATCCCAAATTTCTTTAATAACTCCTTCAAGTACTTGGATTGACTCAAGAATATACCTTTATCAGTCTGTGACATCTGCAATCCTAAAAAGAATTTTATTTCTCCAATCATAGACATTTCAAATTCTTGTTGCATTTCAATAGAAAATTCTTTACATAATCCATCTTCTCCTCCAAAGATTATATCATCAACAAAAACTTCTATAACCAAAATGTCATCATTTGTCACTTTATAATATAAGTTGTTGTCAGCATTACCTTTAGAAAAACCAATCTTCAAAAGATACTTATCCAATCTTGCATACCAAGCTCTTGGAGCTTGCTTCAATCCATACAAAGCTTTCCTTAACTTGCAAACCATATCTTTGTTATCTGTCAAAGAAAATCCATCAGGTTGTTCAATGTAAACTTCTTCTTCAAGATCTCCATTCAGAAATTCACATTTAATATCCATTTGATATACTTTGTAGTTCTTGTGTGCTGCAAAAGCTAAAAATAATCTGACTGCCTCAATTCTAGCTACCAGTGCAAAGGTTTCATTATAATCAATTCCTTCTTTATGAGAATATCGTTTACACACTAGTCTTGCTTTATTTCTGATAACCTTACCATCTTCATTAATTTTGTTTCTGAATACCCACTTTATTCCAATCACATTTTTGTCTTTAGGCTGGGGAACTAATGTCCAAGTTTTATTCTTCTTAATTTGCTCTAATTCTTCTTCCATAGCTTTAATCCAATGTTTATCTTCACATGCCTCATTAACAGATGATGGTTCAATTTCAGAAATAAGACATACCTCTTCATTTGCCAGTCTTCCTCTGGTCATAACTCCTTTATACTTATTTCCAATTATCTAATCTTCAGAGTGATTCAGTCTTACATACCAGGATGTCTTCGTTTGTTGTTATTCCTCAGTTACTGTGGAATTTTCAGATGATACCGGTGTAACTAGATCTTCATTCTATACTGGTAGGTTCAATGTAGGTTCATTTGTTAGAATCTCTTCTACCGGTTTAGAATCTATGTACCTTGAATTTTTTCTGAATTGTTCATCAATCTTCACATTTGTACTCTCAACAATTTACTGCAATCTTTTGTTAAAACATCTATATGTCTTTCTCTTAGATGAATAACTAAGAAATATTCCTTCATCACTTCTAGGATCAAATTTGCCAATATATTCATCCCTTCTAATATAGCATTTACTTCCAAATATTCTGAAATATTTAAGAGTAGGAGTAATACCAAACCATAGTTCATGAGGGGTCTTACCGGTTTCACCTTTGATGGGAACTTTGTTGAATGTATAGACCGTTGTACCTACTGCCTCTTTCCAATACACATGTGGTAGATTTGCTTCTGATAACATACTTCTTGCTGCATCCAAGATAGTTCTATTTTTCCTTTCAACAACTCTATTCTGCTGTGGTGTAATGGGTGCTGATAACTGTCTTCTGATTCCATTCACTTCACAGAATGTATTAAATTCCTTAGATGTAAATTCTCCTCCTTGATCAGATCTCAGACATTTGATTTTCTTACCGGTTTCATTCTCTACCATTTCTTTGAATAGTTTGAACTTTCCAAGTGCTTCTGATTTTTCTTTGAGAAAAGTAACCCAACACATTCTAGAGTAGTCATCAATGATTAGCATGAAATATCTATCACCTTGCAAACTTTTAGTTCTAGCTGGACCACATAAATCAGTATGAATTAAGTCAAGAGCATTATTTGATTTTTTTGGAATACTTTTAAAAGTAGCTCTAACTTTTTTACCAAATTGACATTCCTTACATATTGTATTGTGAGGTTTGACAATTTTAGGTAAATCCCTAACTGCCTTAGTAGTACTGACTTTTACCATGCAATCAAAATTTACATGACAGAGTCTCTTATGCCATAGCCAACTTTCATCAATATGTGCAATCAAGCATGTCTTTTCACTGTTATTCAAATGAAAGATATTACCTCTAGTTTGATTACCGGTTGCAATTTCCAAACCAGTTCTATTCATGATTTTGCATTTTCCATTTTTTAATTGTAACTGAAATCCTTTTTCAATTAATTGACCAACACTCAAAAGATTATGCTTTAAACCTTCAACATAATAAACATTGTCAGTATTATGCTTACCATAAAGAGATATTGTATCTTTACCTTTGATCAAACAAGCTTTATCATCTCCAAATCTCACTAAGCCTCCATTATATTCCTAAAAGTTAAAGAATTTACTTTTATCTCTAGTCATATGATGTGAGCATCCTGAATCAATGATCCATTCATCCTTTACTTCAACTTTAGTTGCCAAGGCCTGCTCTATTGATTGAATAGTAGGTGTTGGTTGATCTTCTGTTATAGAAACAAAAACCCGTCCATTGTCTACCGTATCCTCATCAGAATCATCAGTCATTCCTTCATCGGCAAGATAACAAGATTGTCTTTATTCTTCTTAAATTTGTATCTCTGATATTTAGGGTTAGGCTTGTATGTTCTTCTAGCTTCTTCTCTTAGTCTAGCATGTCTATCAGGGCATCTAAAAGCCATATGACCAATCTTATTACAGTTAAAGCATTTAAAGGGTGCTTTACCTTCATACTTACTTCCTACTGGACCTTTAGGCATTTTTCTTGCAAATAGTGCTTCAAGTTCTTCATTTTCTCTCCTACTTTTCTCAAGTTCTCTTGCATAAAAGGCTTTCCAATCAGACTTGTCAAATGGTGGTGCAAATGATGTTGATGCCTTAAAAGATAAATCTGTCTTTATAGTAGCAATAGGACCAAATTCCTCAATTTCAAAAGCTGAAAGTTTTCTAGTCAATGTATCCCTAGTTACTGATATATTAGGCATTGTTCTTAACTCATTTATAGTAGTAACCTTCATTTTATATGGCGGTGGCAATCCTCTTTAATTTTTTGAAATAATATCATCTTCACTTAAGGTTCCTCCACAACATTTAATACCCAAAACAATTTCATTAACTCTTTCCATAAAAGCAAAAATCCTTTCATCTTCTTCCATTTTCAGATTTTCATACCTGACCTGGAAGCTTTCAAGTTTTGCAATTTTGACTGTGGAATCTCCCTCATTCAGTGTTTCCAAATGATCCCAAATAGCTTTAGCAGTTGATCTATCTAATAATCTCATGATTTACTGATCTGTTAATGCGCTCAAAAGTGCTTCTCTTGCTTTGCAATTATTTTCTTCATCTTTTCCCAAGGTAGGTGGATTAGGCTGACCGAGAGTTATGTTAGGTCGAAGAGACAACTGAGAGGGGGGGTGAATTAGTTATCAAATAAATTCAAACCAAAAACTCTTAACCAACTTAATGCTTAGTACTGGTAAACCAGTTAAGTATGCCGGTAGATAGTGTTAATAGTAAATTGTTATACCGGTAAAGATTAATGCATGAAACAGAAACAAAAGTCATCCATAACACATAACACCAATATTTGTATGTGGGAACCTTGTAAGGGGAAAAACCACAGTGGGAAACCTTACCCACAATCAGATGATACTATTGCAGATAGTAAGTGTACATAAAAGGGGTCTGCACATGCAGAAAGGCCAACAGCCTAGAGCTCACTGCTCAATCACAAAATGGGAGTCACACTGACTATAGTTGGATGGTTAAATCCAATAAGAATGTACTGCACAAAATAGTATCTTCATATGCTGGATTCAGTACCGGTGTAATGTTGATATGCTTCTACAAAAACCTAGCTTCACCTTCAAATGATGTCTTCATGTATACCTCTACTTAATCTCACATATACCTTCTCACAATCCTTTTTCTCGCATTCCACATTTGATCTTACAAATAAGATCTTACATTTATACCATAACCTAAGAATAATTTTAGTAGGTCGGCTCTTCAAGATATTATAATAAAAACATATTACAAACAATATAATATCCGATGCAATAGTCAATTGAACATGTCGTCTTAATGCATTTACAACAATAATTAATCATCTTTATAGCGTGCCATGCTGATCTAGAAAGGATAAACCTGCCAGTGTAACCTTATGTAACCCTGGACCTATTTGCCGATAAAAGAAAATATGTGAATATGAATATACCAATGATTAATTCTTCAAAACAAAGTGTCCACACGATGTTTTCAATATTACCAAGTGTCAATGATCATTATATCCTGTCGATGAACCATATATCCTGTCGGTGAACCATATACCGGTAACTGTGCAATAGTTACTTGCTTGCCGGTGAATGTTGCTGGATCACCAAGGTGCTAGTGTTTTAGTAGGTGTTGACATCAATGACAAAACCATACCAAAATACCAGCAATATCCCCCTTTGGCATTGATGGCAACAAAAGATGGAAAAACCATCAAAGTGCCAAAATAGAAATGCCAAATACCAAAAACCAACAATTTCTCCCCTTGGGAGGAACATGTGTTATCAAAAGGTTTTCAATACCAATCTCTCTTTAAAAGATAATGTGTTTTTCCATAGATATCTCTCCCCCTTTGACATCAAATGCCAAAGCTACAAAAATCAAGTTCATATACAAAATACCAATCAATTCAATATACCAACTACTCCCCTTGAGAAGTAGCTTCCTCATCAAAAACCAGAGTAAAAGATTTGTCTTTTAATTCTGTCAGTTGATGACAATCATCAACTGTCTAAGTCTCTACTAGTGGTGGTATGACTCCAAGCTGATCTCTGAGATATTCAAAAGTCTCTTTAGGCAAAGGTTTTGTGAAAATATCTACAAGTTGTTCTTTAGTATTCACATAAACCAGTTTTATCTCCTTTTCTTCAACTTTTTCCTTTAGAAAATTTAGTTTGATAGAAACATGTTTTGTTTTAGAGTGTAATACCGGATTCTTAGATATATCAATTGCTGCAATGTTATCACAATATATAGTAATAGGTTCCTTGCGTTTTACCTTTATGTCTTTCAACATTTGCTTAAGCCATAGTACCTTTGTACAGTTAGTTGCTACTGCAACATATTCTGATTCTACTGTTGATAATGATGTACAACTCTGTTTCTTACTCAACCAAGAAACTAATCTCTTTCCAAAAAAGAATGCTCCACCAGTGGTGCTTTTCCTATCATCCACATCTCCTACCCAATTTGCATCTATGTATGCACATAGATCAAAATATTCATCTCTAGGATACCATAATCCAAGATTTGCAGTGCCTTGTAAGTACCGAAAAATCCTTTTTACTGCTGATTCATGATTTTCTCTAGGATTACTTTGAAATCTAGAAATGATACATTCTACATTCATAATATTAGGTTTGATTTGTGTCAAATACAATAAACATCCTATCATAGATTTGTATTTATTTGGATTAACGGGTGTAGATTCATCCCTTTGAGATAATTTGTCATTTGTAGTCATAGGTGTGCTTACCGGTTTGGAGTTCTCCATCCCAAATTTCTTTAGTAACTCTTTTAGGTACTTGGATTGACTAAAAAATATACCTTTGTCAATTTGTGAAATCTACAATCCTAAAAAGAATTTTATTTCTCCAATCATAGACATTTCAAATTCTTGCTGCATTTTAATAGAAAATTCCTTACATAATCCATCTTCTCCTCCAAAGATTATATCATCAACGAATACTTCTATAATCAAGATGTCATTATTAGTTATTTTGTAATATAAATTGTTGTCTGCATTTCCTTTAGTAAAACCAATCTTTAAAAGATACTTATCCAACCTTGCATACCAAGCTCTTGGGGCTTGTTTTAATCCATACAGAGCTTTTCTTAACTTGCAAACCATATCAATGTCATCTGTTAAAGAAAATCCATCAAGTTGTTCAATATAGACTTCCTCTTCAAGATCTCCATTCAAGAATGCAGATTTAATATCCATTTGATAAACTTTGTAGTCCTTGTGAGCTGCAAAGGCCAAGAATAATATGATTGCCTCAATTCTAGCTACTGGTGCAAAGGGTTCATTGTAATCAACTCCTTCTTTCTAAGAATATCCCTTACACACTAATCTTGCTTTATTTATGACAACCTTACCATCTTCATTAAGTTTGTTTCTAAATATCCATTTGGTTCCAATTACATTTTTATCTTTAGGCTGGGGAACTAATGTCCAAGTATTATTTTTCTCAATTTGTCCTAATTCTTCTTCCATAGATTTAATCCAAAATTTATCTTCACATGCCTCATTAACAGATGATGGTTCAATTTGAGAAATAAGACATACCTCTTCATTTGTCAATCTTCCTCTTGTCATAACTCCTTTAAATTTGTTTCCAATTATCTGATCTTTAGAATGATTCAATCTTACGTACCAGGGTGTCTTAGTTTTCTATTGTTCTTCAGTTACCGTGGAATCCTTTGATGGTATCGGGGTAACTGGATCTTCATTCTATACCGATGGATTTAGTGTAGGTTCATTTGTCACAACTTCTGTTGTTGGTTCAGAGTCTATATACCTTGAAGTTCCTCTGAATTGTTCATCAATCTTTACATTTGTACTCTCAACAATTTTCTGCAATCTCTTGTTAAAACATCTATATGCCTTGCTCTTAGATGAATAACCAAGAAATATTCCTTCATCACTTCTAGGATCAAATTTGCCAATATACTCATCTCATCTAATATAACATTTACTTCCAAAAATTCTGAAATACTTAAGAGTAGGAGTATTACCAAACCATAGTTCATGAGGGGTCTTACTAGTTTCACCTTTGATGTGAATTTTGTTGAATGTATAGATGGTTGTGCTGACTGCTTCTCTCCAATACGCATGTGGTAAATTTTCTTTAGATAACATACTTTTTGCTGCATCCAAGATAGTTCTATTTTTCCTTTCAACAACTCCATTCTGCTGTGGTGTCCAAGGTGCTGATAGTTGTCTTTTGATTCCATTCACTTCATAGAATGTATTAAAGTGCTTAGATGTGAATTCGCCTCCTTAATCTGATCTTAAACATTTGATTTTCTTATCAGTTTCATTTTCAACCATTGCTTTGAACAGTTTGAACTTTCCAAGTTCTTCTAATTTTTCTCTGAGAAAAGTAACCCAACACATTCTAGAATAATCATCAATAATTAGCATGAAATATCTATCACCTTGTAAGATTTTAGTTCTTGCTAGACCACATAAATCAGTGTGAATTAAATCAAGAGCATTATTGGATTTTTCTGGAATACTTTTTAAACTAGCTCTAACTTGTTTTCCAAATTGACATTCCTTACAAATTGTATTCTGGGGTTTCACAATTTTAGGTAGATCTCTAACTGCCTTAGAAGTACTTATCTTCACCATGCAATCAAATTTTATATGACATAGTCTCTTATGCCATAACCAACTTTCATCTATATGTGTAATCAAGCATGCCTTTTCACTGTTATTCAAATGAAAGATATTACCTCTAGTCTGATTACCGGTTGCAATTTCTAAACCAGTTCTATTCATGATTTTGCATTTTCCATTCTTAAATTGTAACTGAAATCCTTTCTCAACCAATTCACCAACACTTAAATGATTTTGCATTTTCCATTCTTAAATTGTAACTGAAATCCTTTCTCAACCAATTCACCAACACTTAAAAGATTATGCTATAATCCGTCAACATAGTAGACATTGTCAGTGTTATGCTTACCATCAAGAGATATTGTAACCTTACCTTTGATTGAACAGGCTTTGTCATCTCCAAATCTTACTAAACCTCCATTGTATTCTTGAAAGTTCAAGAATTTACCTTTGTCTCCTATCATATGATGTGAGCATCCTGAGTCAATGATCCATTCATCCTTTACTTGAACTTTAGCTGCTAGGGCTTGTTCTATCAGTTGAGTAGTAAGTGTCCGTTGATCTTCTGTTATAGCAACAAAAGCCCATCTATTGTCTGTTGGATCCTCATCAGAATCATCAGTCACACCTTCATCAACAATGTAACAAGATTTGTCTTTGTTCTTCTTAAATCTGTATCTTTGATATTCAGGATTAGGCTTATATGTTCTTCTAGCTTCTTCTCTTAGTCTAGCATGTCTATCAGGGCATCTCAAAGCCATATGACCAATCTTATTGCAGTTAAAACATTTAAAGGGTGCTTTACCTTCATACTTACTTCCAACTGGACCTTTTGGCATTTTCCTTGCAAATAGTTCTTCAAGTTCTTCAAGTTCTCTTACATAAAAGGCTTTCCAATCTGATTTGTCAAATGATGGAGCAGATGATGTTGATGCTCTAAAGGCCAAATCTATCTTTATAGTAGTAACAGAACCAAATTCCTCAATTTCAAAAGCTGAAAGTTTTCCAATCAATGTATCCCTAGTTACTGATGTATTAGGCTTTGTTCTCAACTCATTTATAGTAGTAACCTTCATTTTATGTGCCGGTGGCAATCCTCTTAAGATTTTTGAAAAAATTTCATCCTCACTCAACGTTCCTCCACAACATTTAATACCCAAAACAATTTCATTTACTCTTTCCATAAAAGTAGAAATCCTTTCATCTTCTTCCATTTTTAGATGTTCATACCTGACTCAGAAGCTTTCAAGTTTTGCAATCTTGACTGTGGAATCTCCTTCATTCAGTGTTTCCAAATGATCCCAAATAACTTTAGTAGTGGACCTATCTGATAATCCCATAATTTGTTGATCTGATAAAGCACTCAGAAGTGCTTCTCTTGCTTTGCAATCATTCTCCTCATCTTTAGCTAAGGTAGTTGGAGCAATCTGACCAGCTATAGCAATAGTATAACCATTCTTTGTAACTTCCTAGATGTCTTTACCAATGCAATTTAGATGTGTCTCCATTTTGATCTTCCATATCCAATAGTTGGTTCCATCAAGTTTAGGACTGTCCTTCCTGAAATAATTAGTAGTCATTGGATCTCCTCAAGTTGTTAAACTTCTGCAAAAAGAGGACTAGGCTCTGATACCAATTGTTAAGTCTCGGAGACAACTGAGAGGGAGGGGGGTGAATTAGTTGTCAAATAAATTCAAACCAAAAACTCTTAACAAACTTAATGCTTAGTACTGTTAAACCAGTTAAGTATGTCGATAGACAGTGTTAACAGTAAATTTCTATACAGGTAAAGATTAATGCATGAAACATAAACAAAAGTAATCCATAACACATAACACCAATATTTGTACATGGAAACCCTACAAGGGGAAAAACCACGGTGGGAAACCTTACCCACAATCAGATGATACTACTGCAGATAGTAAGTGTACATAAAAGGGGTCTGCACATGCAGAAAGGCCAACAACCTAGAGCTCACTGCTCAATCACAAAATGGGAGTCACACTGACTATAGTTGGATGGTTAAATCCAATAAGAATGTACTGCACTAAATAGCATCTTCATATGCTGGATTCGGTATCAGTGTAATGTTGATATGCTTCAACAAAAACCTAGCTTCACCTTCAAATGATGTCTTCGTGTATACCTCTGCTTAATCTTGCATATATCTTCTCACAATCCTTTTTCTCGCATTCCACATTCGATCTTACAAATAAGATCTTACATTAATACCATAACCTAAGACCAATTTTAGTAGGTTGACTCTTCAAGATATTACAATAAAAACATTTTACAAACAATATAATATCCGATGCAATAGTCGATTGAACATGTCAGCATAATGAATTTACAACAATAATTAATCATCTCCATAGTGTGCCATGTTGATCTGGAAAATATAAACTTGCCAGTGTAACCCTAGGTAACCCTTGACCTATTTGCCGGTAAAAGAAAATATGTGAATATGAATATACCAATGATTAATTCTTCAAAACAAAGTGTCCACACGATGTCTTCAACATTAACAAGTGTCTTCCATATCATTCCAAGTGTCAGTGATCATTATATCCTATCGGTGTAACCCTAGGTAACCCTGGACCTATTTGCCGGTAAAAGAAAATATGTGAATATGAATATACTAATGATTAATTCTTCAAAAAATAGTGTCCACACGATGTCTTCAACATTACCAAGTGTCTTCCATATCAGTCCAAGTGACAGTGATCATTATATCCTATCGGTGAACCATATACCTGTAATTGTGCAATAGTTACTTGCTTGCCAGTGAATGTTGCTGGATCACCAAGGTGCTAGTGTTTTAGTAGGTGTTGACATCAATGACAAGACCATACCAAAATACCAACAAGTTGGTGTAGTATAGCCATTCTTTGTAACTTCCCAGATGTCCTTTCCAATGCAATTTAAATGTGTCTCCATTTTGATCTTCCATATGCCATAGTTGGTTCCATCAAGTTTAGGACTGTCCTTCCTAAAATAGTTAGTAAACATTGGATCTCCTCAAGCTATTAAAATTTTACAAAAAAGAGGACTATGCTCTGATACCAATTGTTAGGTCCCGGAGGCAACTAAGAGGGGGGGGGGGGGTTAATTAGTTGTCTAATAAATTCAAACCAAAAACAACTTAACCAACTTAATGCTTAATACCAGTAAACCAGTCTTTTATACTGGTAGATAGTTTATCAGTTAATTGCAGTACCGATAAAGATTAATGCATGAAATAGAAAGATAATAACATCCACAACACATAACACCAATATTTGTACGTGGGAACACTGTAAGGGAAAAAACCACAGTGAGAAACCTTACCCACAATCAGATGATACTACTGCAGATAGTAAGTGTATACAATTGGGGTCTGCACATGCAGAAAGGCCAAGTGCCTAGAGCTCACTACTCAAACACAAAATAGGAGTCACACTTACTACAATTGGATGGTTAAATCCAATAAGGATGTACGACTCAAGTTAGCATCTTTCTATGTTGGATTCAGTATCGGTTTAGTTTTGATTATCTTCACAAAAACCCTTCTTTAGCCTTGAAATGATGTTTGCGTATATATTTGTACTTATTCTCGCATATACCTTCACACAATCCTTTTTCGCATTCCACATTCGATCTTACAAATAAGATCTTATATTTATATCATTACCTAGGACCAATTTTAGTAGGTCGGCTCTAAAGGATATTACAAATAAATTAATGCCCCATGCAATACTCAATTCAACATGTCGGCTTAATGCATTTACAACAATAATAAATCATCTCTATAGCGTGTCGTGCTGATCTGGAAAAGATAAACCTGTCGTTGTATAACTTGGACCTATTTGTCGATAACAAGAAATATGCTAATACGAATATGCCAATAAACAAATCTTCAAGACAAAGTGTCCAAATGATGTCTTCAACATAACCAAGTGTTTTCCATGCCATTCCAAGTGTCGGTGATCATTATATCTTGCCGGTGTACCAGATACCAGTTGTAGACACCTAAAATTGTCCAGTCTAATTAAATAAATATTTTATTTATTTAATTATCTAAGCCTAATTCTTCTATTAATTAAATAAATCTTAATTTATTTAATTAATTCATTTATCCTCTTCTAGCCTTATTTCTCATTTAAATAAATACATTTATTTATTTAAATTATCCTTTTCCTAAATTAAATAAATATTTTATTTATTTAATTATCCCACTTCTATTAATTAAATAAATCTTTATTTATTTAATTAATTCATTAGTCTTTTCTACCCATGACACATGCCATTCATCTCTTAATTCATACACTACCTACCCCTTTCATTATTTTATTATTTCTTTTACCTACCCTCTAATCATAGCCGACCTCCTTTTACACCTCTCAATCTTATCCCTCCATTTCATATAGTGTCTTCTATATAAGGAGATGCTTCCTTCATTATCAAACCCTAATCAATCATTCTAATCATTCATGTTAATCATCTTTTATGCAATTGACTACACTACGATCCTACTTGCAACCACTTTCCATTCTTTGTTGAGCTCTTGTGCATATAAAATCTGAGAGCAAATATATCAAGCAAGATCAATGGAGATAGGAAGAATGGAGATCAAAACCCTATTGGACATGTGATGGTATAATCTTTGTGATTTCATTTGATTTGCATTGTCTTAGGTAATCTTCATATGTTATGGTGGATCTTTGTTGATTGTTAGGCTAGGGTTTTGTGGTTGAATTCATTTAGCCTTTCAATATTGTTATTATTGTTATCCATTTTCACCATATACATTTTGGCACGCCCTGTGGGACATGGATTTTTCTTAGATCTATGTTTTTTGCAGATTTTTCTAACCCTATATTGCTATTTTGTAAAACAATTTGGAGAATAACCTTGTGCAGCTAGGGTTTTGGATACAAAATCAAGATCTTGGAGAGATTCAATCATATCTCATACACGGCTTGGAAATTTTGCACCAAATTTTTTTTGCAGGTTGAAGAAAGTATCAGGAGCTCTAAATCCAAAATTCAGAAATTTTGAAGTACATTTTCATTTTCTATTAATTTTTTATGATTTTTCATAAAAAATTAATTTTGAGAGTAAATGAGAGAATTTTTTAGATTTTCTTATATTTTTGGAAATACCTCATAATTATACATAGGATCTGTTCTTTGTGAATTTAATTTTGATGCAAAATATTTCCCTAAAAATTGGATCTTTAAAAATTAGGGTTTTTCCTTATTTTGATCAGATCTCACAAACTACTTTGAATTTTGACATCAAATTTTTTGTGCAGGTCAAGAAAATTATCAGAAAGATTCAATAAAAAGTTTAGATTTTTTGGATTGAGTTTGCATTTTATATGAATTTTTCATGATATTTCATAAAAAATTAATTTTGAGAGAAAATTAGCAAATTTTTTGGATTTTCTTACATTTTTGGAAATATCTCAAAATTATACATAGGATCTATTCTTTGTGATTTTAAATTTGATGTAAAATAATTCCTCAAAAATTAGATCTTTAAAAATTAGGTTTTTGCATTATTTTACTCATATCTCACAAACTACTAGGATTTGTTGCAAAAAAGTTTTTGTGAAGGTTTGGAAGACCATCAAGACTCTCCAGTAAAAAATTTAGATTTTTTGGATTGATTTTGCATTTTATATGATTTTTCATAAAAAATTAATTTTTGGAGCAAATTAGCAAATTTTTTGGATTTTCTTACATTTTTGGAAATCTCTTGAAATTTTACAGGTGGTCTTTTTTAATGATGAATCAGATCTTTGAATTGGTCAACAAAATGCATTATTGAAGGCCCCTATTTCACAAAGTCTTTTGGATCTAAAATTTACCTAACTTGTGTGCTTGCAGGAAGGGGTGATTATTTAAAACAATCCAAACTACTAATAAATCTTTGTTGCAGGTCCTTGGCAAGGGTTTTTGGATTTTTATTATGTGCCTTATTTTCATAGACTAGCAAACACTTCAATTGGTGCACTAAAATTGAATCATTGTCTTTTGTGTCTTGAGCAATAGGTTCTTTTTGTTTAATCTTTAGAGGGCCTGTCTTCCCGTGTGGTCATTAGGACTACTAGTGAGAAGAGAACGACCCAAGTGGTAGCGAGGAAAACCCACCTCTTCCGAACCACTATAAACAACTATATTCATGGTGAAAATTATGGATAACGTGTGCTGATTAGTTCATACCGACACTATGTCTCCCCATAAACCCGTTTGATCAAATTTATTTGATCATTGGTAGGGCGTAACCCCTACCGGCTGGGAGCCTTCTGTATTTACAGAGCTGAAAGTGCCGCATGTATGGCCATACGAGCAGATGCCTTTACTAGCACCTTTTTGTCTTAGAAGCCCAAATCCTTCTAGTTGTTGGGGTAGGAGGTTGGACCTCTGGTAGCGGCCCACACACATACGGTTCTTAGTAGAGATACAAAGTTCGCCACGGGGAGTTTTCATGGGGATTGATGCTTGGCTGACCCGATAAGTGAGTGCTGAGGGTGGAGCTAGTGAGGTCAAGCATCTAAGTATCCGCTCTGAATAGCATAGCCTCGGGGGTAAAACCTCATGTGGGATCAACAACTATTGTCTTGGCCAGCCATAAGAATTGTGCTTGACTTATTTTAAACATTTAAAACATTCAAAACCAAACAGCAAAACATTGTGTCTTTTGTGTTTTCAAGTGTATGCAAAACATTTTTACATCAAACAACACACTTTTCTTGGAGAGTCTAAACACTTGCAAACATTGAGTCCTCATCAACATTGTGTCCTCTTGTCATGAAAAATAGTCAAACATTCAAATTTGGTCACAACCAACAACTTCACAAATTGGAAAAATTTTACAGTCCAACAAACAAGAGCAATCAGTTTCAAAATTCTTGAGCTTCCTAGGTTGTTTCTCCAGGTTTTCATCTAGCATTCAACTTGTCTTTGGGTTTCACAAAATCCATCATTGCTTTACACTTTACATTACATTCACATTTTTCTAAACTTGAGTCAAACGGTCACTTGCTTGTCCTCATCATACTTTGTCAACACACTACATACAACAACACTTTGCTAAGTGGTCCCTCATCAAGGTTTTTTACCTTTGGGTCTCATTTGGTTTTACTTAGAGTCAAGGTCAACTTACCTCATCAAGAGAAACTATCCTCTCTTTGGAAGTCACACCTACTCTACTACATAGATACTTGGTCTTACACTTTGGACATTGCAAGTACACTTCAGACTCATTTACATTCCATTCAACTCTTGGTCTTCCATACTCTTTCCATTTTTCATCTAGTCTCTCACATCTTGGTCAATACCTAGTTCATGGTTGAAACCCGTCTTCAAAAATCTAGGAGAGAAACTAAAGAGGCTCAAGAGTCCGCAAACATGAGTTCTTATGAGTATGACAATGATATCTTTTTCAATTCTAATCATACTACATTACCTGACATGGATGGCTATAGAAATATTCCAAATGTTGAGAACATGGACACTATAAACAACAATGCTACACACAATGACAATGTGGACAACTTTTCAGTACATTCAGTAGATGTGGAAAAATCCATTATGAATCCCCATTTCAATCGATTGGTTGAGGAAATAATGAGGAGGGATAGACAATACTTCTTACAAATGATGGCACAAAGTGGAGCCAAGATACCTCATGATTTTGACATGTCTCAAATAATGGAACATAGACCTTTGCAACAACCTCACTCCAATATGGATCAAAGGAGACCTAATAGTGGAGGAAATAGAGGATCACATATGGTACCTGAATCACCATCAACTTTGCTTCAAAAACTAGAGGTCCCACATACACATGGTCAAACATATGATACTTACCTTCGTAGACCATTATGGAAGTCTTATGCAGACAAATATGCTCAATCACATACTAATGCTAAGGATCAACCACCAAAACAATTCGATGTTCAAAGGCATGCTCAAAATTTGGACATAAGGAAACCTCATGTCAAATTTGGGGGCAACACAATGGAACATGACATGCCTGTAGAATATGGTATACTTGCCCAAAATAGATATGGGGTTCCTCAACATGAATCTATACCAAGTGGTCCATATACACAGCATCATTATAGACCTCCTCCATATGAACATGTGTATGATCAATATCATCCATATATGCAACATGCTCCTCCTCTAATTGGTGCCTCAAGCATGGGGTATGGTCCAAGAAGTCGATCTCCACCTAAGAGCAATTTGGAGCAACAAATCAAGGACTTACAAAAGAAAATGGAGGACATAAATACACCAAAGCCAACATACACAATGAGAGACATATGTCCTTATCCATTTGACAAGAGCATTCCAATGCCTCCATTTCCTGCACATTTTGTGACCCCTAAATTTGACAAGTATAGAGGAAAAGGGGATCCTAAGGCACACATAAGACAGTTTTTCACAGCTTGCATTGAGGTAGCAGCAGAAGAGACATATTTGATGAGATTATTCCCACAAAGCTTAGGTGATCAAGATATGGAATGGTTCTCCCAACTTCCACCTAGAATTAAGTCATGGGGTGACTTAGTAGAGGCATTTATTCAACATTTCTCCTACAACATAGAGACAGACATATCAGTCACTACTTTGTGTAATACTAAGCAAAAAGAGGGAGAATCTTTTGCATCATTTTTACAAAGATGGAGAAATCTAGCCAGCAGATGCTCTTGTGAAATTCCACAAAAATAAATGGTAGAAATGTTCACCCAAAATGTTAACAAAGAGATTGGTTATGACTTAAGGAAAGCTTGTTTGTCCACCTTCAAGGACGTCATTGAAAAAGGCTTAGCGATAGAAAAGGTCCTAATTGAACAAGGAGTCATTAAAATATTCAAGGAAAAAAAAGATGACTTTAAAGGAAAAGACAAGCCAAGATTTTGGAATAAAAACAAGAACACAGTCAATGATGGTGTTGTTGATGCCAACACAGTGCGACCCAAATTCATTTTTTTTGGATCAAGTTCTACAAACAATCAAGTGAATACTCAAACAACTTCTAGATCACGAAGGAAGCATACCCTGTTGGGAGAACCACTTGAGTCAGTTTTCAAGAAGTTAGTGGCAAACAAGGTGATCACAATTCTAGATTTTCCTCCATATGAACCAAAGGTTAAACCAAATTGGTGGAATGATGATGAGTATTGTGAACTTCATAAGAGCAAGGGTCATAAGATAGGAAATTGCCATCGACTGAAGAACATCATACAATATCTCATTGATAGAGGTGAAATTGAGATTGAGGGACATTCGTCTAATCAAGAACATGAGATGTTTAAGGAACCATTCCCAAAACATGACAAGGGAAAAGCTAAAGCCACAGAGGATCAAACCAACTCTACCAGAGCATCCTATAACTATGATTCAACCATCAATCACATCTCGATGGAAAATTACGTCTCTACTATTATCATCAAGGACAAAGAGTCTGAGAATTCTACTCAGAGACCCAAGATTGTCCTAAAAGGTGTTGGATCTTCTTCCGAACCTACCTCTGAATGTCATGTTACAACTCACCGAAGTAAATTCACTTTGCAAGGTGCTCCAACTAAAAAAACCACTTCTTCATCAACCAAACCTGAGTATGACCTTGTAGAACAGTTAGGGAAGACACCCGCGCTCATTTCAATCCTTGAGCTATTACGCATATCTCCCACACATAAAGCTATTCTTGACAAAATCTTGAGAGATACTGTCGTTCCTACTGATTTGAACATGGACCAGTTTCAAGCCATGGTGGGATACCTTTCCATTCCACACTCCCTTACATTCACAGAAGCCGATGATGCCTCCGTAAGTCAGCCACATAATGCACCATTACACATCGAAGCCTTCATACACAAACATAGAATCAAACGAGTCCTGATAGATGGAGGATAAGTTCTAAACATTTGTACATTGAGCACTATTAAACAATTGGGATATTCCGACAAAGCTGTGAATTCTACAAACAAAATTACCATCAAGGCATATGATGATGAAGAGCGTTCATCCAAAGGCACAATCACCTTGCCCCTCAAAGTTGGGCTAGTTACAAAGGATGTGGTTTGTCAAGTCCTAGACCTAGATCTCACATACAACATACTCTTAGGACGTCCATGGATTCATGAGATGAGCGCAGTCCCATCTAGATATCATCGATGTATCAAGTTCCCACATAATGGATTTGAAGTGACCGTCAAAGCGGATCCAAATCCATTTATATATTGCAACAATCTACAACCTCGGTCAGAAATAACAATTCCTTCATTGACATATGTGGATCCTGAATCATTGAAAGCTTCTACATCGAAACAAACAGAGCTCAAAGAAAAGTTCAAGATTAAAGACCTGGGATGTGGTGAGTATATCTTTCATGTTGACCAACTCCCATTATCTCCTAAGGTATTCTGTCAATAGGAACAACCTACAAACAATTTGCAATGCCAAGGAATTGGGTGTGAACCACCTAGTGTTGTGGCTACTAAGTCCGAATGCAAATCTCCTCCAGTGTTGCAAGCAACTCTTGACATCAATAGTCCTAAGAGTGGTTCCAGCGAAGAATCTATTGAGCATATCGCCAGCCCTCTTGAGAACTCACATAGCTTTACCATTTCATCCACTCATTCCATTTCCACTCCACTTCCAGACTTGGATCAACAAGAATTACAAAAGCCCTTACTCATTGGGGATCAACAATCAAACTTTGAAAGGAAAAATCTAAAAGTCAAAAATAAAGAAAAGTCCTTTAGTCCAAATCAAAATCAAAAGCTACTGGACTCCACAAAAATCAAAGTCAAGGATTAAAATCCTATGAAGCAAAAAGAGCAAGAGTTGATCTCCCCTAATATCAAAATAACTGGAGGAAAAAGTTCTAAAATTTCAAGTCAAAAAGCATACTTGTTGATCCTAAGTCTCCATCATGCTATCCTACTTTCACTTCTTTTCACAATCATAAGCCTTCATAACTCATCCACTTGTTCCACACATCCTTTCCCTTCTGGCGATACATTAGGGACCTTTAATGGAGCTTCCTTGAAGGACTTTGTTATCAGGGATGCCCAAACTTCTTTAGGTGACACACATATGGGCCTACGTAGTCCACACACTAGTAATTCTATCTCAATTCCTTCATCAAGGAAGACAAACACTCAAGCTACACATCATTCAATCAAGGAGCAATGGAGCTACAATCACAAAGTCAAGCCTTGCACATTTGAGGTAGGGGACTTAGTTCTTAGAGAAAATCCCAAAAATCAGCAAGACAGAGAGAAGAAGGGCAAGTTTGAACCAAATTGGCTTGGTCCTTATGTCATTACAACAGCATATGGATCTGGGGCATATCAGCTCTCAACTACAGAAGGTCAACCTTTGGAGGATCCTATCAATAGCATGCACCTTCGTAGGTTCTACACATAGGTCTTCGGAATATCCTAATTCAAAAATACAAAAAAATTATAAAATAAAAAAAATCGTTACTTGGTGAAAACCTGACAAACAGGCACCTTGTGACACAAAAAACATTGAAAAATAAAAAAAAGTAAAGAGAAATAATTTCGTCCAATGGTGAAAACCACTTCGGTGGTGCCCTGGGCAAGTACCATGGTGAAAACTGGGTCACCAGCGCCATGCGTAGAGACATTGCTCCTCCCTCCTTTAGGATTCTCTTTCATCATTTCACTTTGCACACACTCACGACCAATTCATCCATAATAAACTTACCCATTCCCATCATGGCTTGTTATTGATCTCCCTAAGATTGGTTAGCCCTTCATAATAAACCTCCCTTTTCATCCCTTTCCATCCATAATAAATCAGATCCTATCTGTGGCTAAGGCAAAATCCTACGTCTAGTAATGGGTGTGGAACTGAGAACATCACATGTTTTGAGGAGTACAGTTTCTTCCAGCTTCCTTCAATCTATCCATGCACAATCCGCAATAAAGCAACATTTGCATCACAGATCCGCAATAAAGTTTCATCTTCTCCACAATAAAATATCAGTTTCATGGATTCAGTCAATTTTAGATGACACACAGTAGCAACAATGGGCTTCAACAAATCAAATCTTTCAACAGACTCAGACAACATATGGTTCAGTGCTATCTATCCTTTCTGTGAAAGTAAACATTGTGACCACAATCAAATAAGACTTATACAAGTGATAAGATACACTAAACTTGAGGACTACAGTGGATGTTGGTGTCGAGTCTTGGTTTTCTTTTGATTTTATCTTTTGGTGACATGTCTTTTAGCTTTTCCGGGATGTCTTTGACTAGAGATTCTATCTCCAGGATGTCTTTGACTAGAAAGGCGAGGATGGAGTATCATCACCTATTTGTATTTGCTGTCTGTGGATTGTCTCTTAGTAATGCTATGACTTGTCCAAGGATATGAGGACACTGTGAGTCTAGTGTGAACTGGGGCATTCCTTGTTTGTGATTGTCTTATCTCCATGCAAACAGGTACAATGACTTTCTGGGTCGAACATATGCCTTGATTGTCATAACCTACTTGCCATAATAAAGCTCAATGATGATAACGCACAAGAAGCTCTTTCACTTTCATATCTTCTGTCTTCCATCCCCCTTTCTTGATTGACTTCCATCATCCTTCTCGAGTCTGCGTAGCCTGCTATCACATGAATGAGTATAATGACACACCAAAAACATTTGCATTTCATGTAGTTGCACCTACATTACCACATATAAGCATTTCATACATACATATAGATATCACAACTGCATCACATCCTGCACACAACACCTATTAGCACAATTTACATTTGCATTATCATATTCATCTGCATTACTTACATTCACATTTGCATCATGCATACACATATAAAACATAAACGAACAAAAAAATAAAATATTGCATTGCATCATATACATATTTGCATCCATATCATAAGCATCACATAAGAACATCTCATCACATAGGTATACATGCATATAGCTGCTGCAAAGATGCATCATCTCATATATATATATATAAAGTGTCATGATACAATGATGTCAAAATCATATGGCTACAATCACCCGCAGGTGTCTACATCATTATACAAAATGGTACAAAACTGATACAGAGGAACTCACTGATCACTCCTGCCAACACTATTGGTAGTGCTAATCCTATCCATGTCATGGTATCCCATGCCACGTGTCCCACCCTCATCTCCAGTCTTGGATCCTAGAACACTCGTCTAAGGGCATCCCTGTCTCCGTCTCGATCGTACGAAATCAACTCCCCATCAATCGATATCCGCATAATCCTATATACATCCTCCAGGGTGATTGTCATCTCACCCATCGGCAGATGAAACGTGCATGTCTCAGAGTGCCATCTCTCAGCCAGGGCAATTAGCAAACCCATGTTTGCCTGAAACTCAGGCACATACAACACCTGTCTCAAACCCATCTCCTTGATGGCAGCTCTGTCCTCGAGCGACTACTCAGGTCGCAACCTCTGCGTCGACGGGAATCTCTCCCGTGACTCTAGCATCGGCAAATACTCCTGCAGTCAAACAACTCAATCATGTCAGTTATAGTGGCATTCACTGTTTATCACAAAATGCTACTCACTATCTAAATGCATATGGCTATCTACCCTAGTGACACTCACTGTTCATCACAAAGTGTTGCTATTTATCCTAGTGGTACTCACTGTTCATCACAAAGTACTACATGTGTGACACTCCCTGTTCATCACAAAGTGTTACTCACATTTGCACTCCCTGTTCATCACAAAGTGCTACTCATATTTCAGTACTCCCTGTTCATCACAAAGTACTCCATCTTGGTACTCACTGTTCATCACAAAGTGCCTTGATCTATCCTAGTCTTCCTAGAGGACCTGCTTGAGTGTATCCCCTCAGCAGCTTATCCAATTGACAGTATATGTTCATCACAGAACTGTCGATTTGACCTAGAAGATGCAAATTCATACTTTTCAAATGCAAATGCACTTACATGACATAAACGTGCTCAAGGACTACATAGACGCGCTTGAAAAACATAGACGCGCCTTCTTGACACATACGTGCCTATGCTCTACATAGATGCACCTAGACATTTTTTGACACTTTTTGGACCCTAGTCTAAGCGCATTTATTACCCTATTCGACATGCATTAATGAAAAAATTAAATGCATCAAAGTACGAGGAGGTTTGGTGGTACTTACCGTCTCTCCTGCCTCTGCCGGCCTCTGAAATCGGTGAACATGGTTGAATCTGTGAGTGAAAGCCATCGCTGCTGACTACTCCTGCTCTATTTTCGCTCTACAATATGCTCTTGTGAATGTGTAGATGACAATGAGGATGTATTTTCCCCTGTGGTCTATGTTATAGCCTACCCTAGCCCTCGCATTCATTTCCCGAGTCAGTCTTCGTTATCCCGTGACTTTGTCACTTTATCCGGTCAATCCATTCTATCTTGTCTTTCTTATCGAGAGATTGTCTGGAATCTTTTCAGACATTTTCATCCAATCTCTCGAGGGGGCATATCATTCCCATTCTGGGGCAACTCTATATCAGTTCATCTTATCTTCTTTGAAACAACGTGACAAGCCGCATTGTCTCAAAGAGGAGCAAAATGTAGACACCTAAAATTGTCCAGTCTAATTAAATAAATATTTTATTTATTTAATTATCTAAGCCTAATTCTTCTATTAATTAAATAAATCTTAATTTATTTAATTAATTCATTTATCCTCTTCTAGCCTTATTTCTCATTTAAATAAATACATTTATTTATTTAAATTATCCTTTTCCTAAATTAAATAAATATTTTATTTATTTAATTATCCCAATTCTTCTATTAATTAAATAAATCTTTATTTATTTAATTAATTCATTAGTCTTTTCTACCCATGACACATGCCATTCATCTCTTAATTCATACACTACCTACCCCTTTCATTATTTTATTATTTCTTTTACCTACCCTCTAATCATAGCCGACCTCCTTTTACACCTCTCAATCTTATCCCTCCATTTCATATAGTGTCTTCTATATAAGGAGATGCTTCCTTCATTATCAAACCCTAATCAATCATTCTAATCAATCATTCTAATCATTCATGCTAATCATCTTTTATGCAATTGACTACACTACGATCCTACTTGCAACCACATTCCATTCTTTGTTGAGCTCTTGTGCATATAAAATCTGAGAGCAAATATATCAAGCAAGATCAATGGAGATAGGAAGAATGGAGATCAAAACCCTATTGGACATGTGATGGTATAATCTTTGTGATTTCATTTGATTTGCATTGTCTTAGGTAATCTTCATATGTTATGGTGGATCTTTGTTGATTGTTAGGCTAGGGTTTTGTGGTTGAATTCATTTAGCCTTTCAATATTGTTATTATTGTTATCCATTTTCACCATATACACCAGTGATTGTGCATGAGTCATTTGCTTGCCGGTGAATGTTGTTGATTCTACAAAGTGCCAGAGTTGATAAGTGTTAGTAGGTATTGACATCAATGACAAAACCATACCAAAATACCAACAGTATAGCTGCTGGATTTTGTCTAGGTCAGTCTTTATCTTTTATCATTTGGCGACAAATTATTTTCCTATGCTACTCAAGGATGCCTACAAGTGACTAGAGAAGTCATCATGGGCATTATCTTTTTCTTGTTTGTTGTTTGTGGTGTGAATCAATGAAGTTCAAGGAAATTTCTCTAGTTGGTGTCTCTGATAGGAGCATTCAACTATTGAATGTTACACATACCTCGACCCCTAGTGTATTTCCCAGAATGGAGGGGTTCACTCCTTATCTACTACATGTTTGTTTCTTCAATCAGACATCTTTACATCTTGGTTCCTTATACCTTGATGTGCAAAGCTTCATTGTTCAATAATAAGGCTCAGTGATGAATATATATTGCGCAATAAAATAAATGACACAGGTTCATGATTCATTCAATTTCATTTTCATCTTGCTAGTTTGCTGATTATTTTCTCATCATCTCTTTCTAAATCATTTTCTATCATCTAACATTATTCTATTTCATTCTAAGGTTCATTCTCTCATATTCTATCTCAATATAATCTTCACATCACCTATCTCTATCTCTAATAAACTAACCATTCTTCTATCTTGCATCTCACATTCTTCTTTTTTCCGAGAGATCATTCATACCTTTAATGCACAAAGAATCTCTTGAGGGGGCATTACACCCTAAGCGTCACAAGGGCATACTGGGGCAAAATTTTTCATTTTCTTTGAATCAATATCATTTCAACATTATCTCAAAGAGGGGAAAATGTAGACACCTAAAAATGTCTCATTATTTATTGTACTAATTATTCCTCTAATTAATCAAATAATTCTTTAATTCTTTAATTAAGTTAATTAATCTCATTCTTCTAATTTTGCCTCATCATCTTACTAATTATTCTATTTTATATTATTTCATCATTTAATCATTTTAACCATTTTCTAATGTTAATTAAATATTTATTATTTAATTAATTCTGTTTAATTCCCCAATTTAAATAATCTTTATTATTTAAATAAATAAATTTTCAATTTCTATCTCTAATCAATTAATCATTCAACCCTTTTCTAAATATTAATTAAATATTTATTATTTAATTAATTGTGATTTAATCCTTTAATTTAAATAATCTTTATTATTTAATTAAAGTCCGTTTCTAAATAATTAAATAGTTTCTTTAACTTATTTAATTAGCTAATTAATTCTTCAATTCCAAATCCCCAAATTCTAATTTCATTTAATTTTAAATTCTTCTAATTTCTTCGAAATTCAATTACATGTGCATGATTTCAAAAATCAAATTGAAAATCAAAGTCAAGTTCTAAATATACTCAAATACTAAATTGAATTTAAAATAAATTCAATTATTTGAATTAAATTTCATGCAAAGATTAAATTAAAAATCTAAGTTAAAGTGCAAGCACATGCTTAATTAATTAATTCAATCAATTAATTAATTAAATCATTTATCTCTCCAATCTCTATTTTCATCTTCTAGTTAGCTTTGTCATCTTCTTAATTTCCTCCAATTATTCTTTTTCTTCCTTCGGTTAGCTTTTTCTCAATCAGTTGACTCAATTAATCTCTTCAATCTATTAAGTTTCACCTCTAAATCAATAGTTCAACTATCAATTTTTATGTGAGTTCACCTGAGTTCCACCTCTTGATCAATCTATTCCACCTTTCAATCAATCTTCTCCAATAATCTATAAATTGAGCATTCAATCTCCATTTTCAACAATCATGAACTTTGAATCTTTGTGTCAATTGCAGGTTGCCATCACAATATCTGAGAGCCACCATACCACAGAAAGGAGAAGAACAATGGAAATTATACGAAGTCACGGAATAGGGAGTTTTGATTGAATTACTTTATAATTCCCATTTTGATTTGATTGTGTTATTTCATTGTCTGTTTGTTTGAATTATTTGATGAGATAGGGATTTGTGATTTCCCTTTGAATTCTAATTGATGCTTTAAAGATGAATTATTTTACATGCAACACTTACCACAATGATTACAAGAGAATTTGGAAGACTTCATACCTTTTATTTCTGGATGGTTTCTTTTATCATCCTTCATCTTTTTGGATTTAGATGATTCTCCAATTTCCATAGGACTTGAACCGGGGTAACCAAGGCCAGTTGTATCCTTTGTTCTTCTCTGAGCTTTCAACTATTTATCTACCTTCTCAGAGCTTTCATTGAACTTTCTCAGCTTCTCATTTATCTCATTCTTAGTTTTCAACTCACTCTTGAGTTGTTCAATCTCTTTCATCAACTTCTCCTTTTCTTTTGCATTGTCATTCAGATGTTTGTGTATATATTCATTCTCCTAAGTTAGAACTCGTATTTCTTCATCTTTCTCAATCATGATTGCATCATTTTATCTTAGAGTATCTTCATCAAGCCTTCTGGCTCTTTCAGCTTTTGATAGTTCTTCTTCTGCCTCCCTTTTTCTTTCATCAGCACTTCTGTTGGCTTCCAATATCTCTGTCATTCTTAGGGCCTAACCTTCTTGTTCTCTTTTGAGATGAGTAATTTCTTTGGTCAGCTTCTTGTTCTTTTCCATGAGTTCTGAGATTGCTTCTTCAGCTTCTTTAGATCCACTCTATTCAGAGAGTTGATCTATGATATTCTGACTCTCATTTAGCTATTAAGATAATTACTTCCTTTTTGCAAGAGATTTTCTCAGTCTCTCTTTTAGCTGAGCAGTGATTTCATTGGCTTCATCAATCTACTTCTGATATTGGTACTCTGCCATGATCTTTATCCTCAAGTTGTCAAGCTTCACTTCATAGGAACTGAGCTCTGATACCAATTGTTAGTCCTAAATAGTACTAAGAGGAGAGGGGTGAATCAGTACATTACTGGTTTTAGTTAATTGAAACTTTTACTCTAAGTTTGAACTAATTAAGCATTCACCAATGTAAACATTTACTATAGAATATTAAGCATACATGAAAAGATACACAAAGACACACAGATTTACCTCATGGAAACCCAATAGGGAGAAAACCACAATGTGAGTAGAAACTCACAAAATTTGTACTCTTCTAGAGTACGCTCGGTTAAGAGCCATCCCTGTTAGGAGATTACAAAGACATTGTTAGGTGCCACCCAGTTAAGGGATTTTGAACAAGGCCAATTATTGCCTTTACCCTGTTAAAGGTAGGCTAGTTAAAGGACTTAGAACATCAATCAAGATGTTACCTAGTTAAGGGTTTTTTGCAATGGGACCTGTTAAAGTCCACCTAGTTAAGGGATTTAAGTTGCATTTGTTAGAAAGCAATAGATGGATGATCTACTAAAACTGCTACTCATTAGCCTAGTCAGTTCACACTTAAGAATCACACCAAATTTGCATCGGTTGTGTTTGTTCTACACAACTCTGATCTCCTTAATGCACTATCAATTCTGCCTTCTGTCAATTTGTTGATCCTTGAATATCACAATGTCGGTCCTTTGTCACTTGAGTAACCACTCTGTAAACCTCCACTCTACCGGTCTTCTATCATTCGGCTCTACAGTCTCTTAAACTCCCCCTATGTCCAATTTCACATAATCTTCAATCACCTTGACAACAACCATCTCAAGAATGAGATATGTGTAATTATAGACCCTTTTAGTCTATCGCCAAATTTCCCTCCAAAACATACCTTTCAAAATTTCATTGTCAGACCTTAAATTATGCCTCTAAAATCATGCAAGAATCTCTGTCAATGTAGTCAAACATGCCAATAAGTCCCCTGGTTGACTAAGAGAAGACTCATGATTTAGCTGGTTGTAACCGAATATTACCAGTCTGTCAGTTACCAACTCTTCCGGTGTATCGATCAAAACCTGTCTAGCCGATTTCCTCTTGTATACCAGTCTGTTCTTTGCTTAGC
The DNA here is from genome assembly GCF_030272615.1 of Cryptomeria japonica. Classification (NCBI taxonomy): domain Eukaryota; kingdom Viridiplantae; phylum Streptophyta; class Pinopsida; order Cupressales; family Cupressaceae; genus Cryptomeria; species Cryptomeria japonica. The sequence continues at coordinate 579,535,873 of NC_081406.1, forward strand.
TGATGAACCTGATTGGGAAACTATAGGATGGGCTAAGCAATATAGTCAAATTGGACTTTGACAAAGCATATGATAGAATCCAGTGAAGTTTTATTCTTACAATGCTTCAATGGTTGGGTTGTGGACCTAAAATTCATAATCATGTTAAAATATTGTTCCAAGATGCTAATGCTCAATCGGTTATTAACAAATCCTTATCAAATCTATTTAATTTACAACATTCTATAAGACAAGTATGATCTTTATCTCCCTTTTTGCATGTTCTTATAGTTCTTCAAAAATCCAACCAATTGGAACTCATTTAAAGGTATTTTTATTCCTGAAAATGAGGTAGCTATCAATTCACATTTTGTTAATGATATTACGTTGTTCTTGCAAAATTCAAAAGAGTTGAACAATACCCTAGGCATTCTTAATCTTTATTGTGCTATTAGTGGCTCTAAACTTGCTCATAACAAGACTGAATTTCTAATGAGTAAAAATGATTCTATACCAGATTGGATTCCTAAGGAATGGATGCAAATTAAGCATCACGAGATAACTAGATAGATTGGTATTGCTTTTGGCATGGGGGTACCTCTATATAAAATGTGGGAATAGTTTTTGAACAAACTCAAAAAATAAGTTGTTCAACTGTAGTATAAGTACTTATCTTAAGTGGCAAAATTCAAGTTGCTAATAGAATCTTTATTGCCACCCATGTGTATTATTCATCATACTAGATGCTATCTAAGAAAAGACTCAAAGAATTGAACAAACTAAATAGAACTGTGTTGATTTACTCACCACTTGCCGGTCTACTTTCTGCTTGCCAGTCTACTTACTACCGATGGACTTTGAAGACTAAGGAGATGATGTTGCCAACAATGACAACCATACTATTTACCGGTCATACAAAACAATATCAGAATGCCAATAAGAATGTTATTGGAACTAAATGGGTTTTTAGGAATAAATTGAATGGGGATGGTCAAGTTATAAGGATTAAGGTTAGATTGGTTTGTAAAGGTTATTCTCAGAAGGAAGGAATTGATTATGGAGAAACTTTTGCACCAGTAGCTAGGATTGAAGTTGTAAGATTATTTCTTGCCTATGCTGCTTATAAAAACTACAAGGCTTATCAGATGGATGTTAAATGTGCATTTTTGAATGAGGATCTTGATGACAAAGTTTATATTGAGCAAATTGATGGTTTTTCACTATTAGATGATACAAACATGGTTTGTAGGTTAAGGAAATCTTTATATGGATTGAAACAAGCACCTAGCGCTTAGTATGCAAGGTTGGATAAATATCTTTTGAAACTTGGTTTTACTTAGGGTAGTGTTGACAGTAATTTATATTATAAGATCACTGATGATGATACACCTATTATTGAAGTATTTGTTGATGACATTATTTTTGGTGGTGAAGATAAGTTATGCATAGAATTTTTTAAGAATATGGAGAAATAATTTGAGAAGTCTATGATTGATGAGATGAAATTTTTCTTAGGTTTGCAGATTACTCAGACTAACAAATGTATTTTTATTTGTCAAAATAAGTATGCTAAGGAATTGTTGAAGAAATTTGGTATAGGAGATTCTAAACTGGTAAGTATTCCTATGGTTACAAGTGAGAAATTGACAAGAAAAGATGTTTCTGCATAGATAAATCCTACAAGATACAAATCTATGATTGGAGGTCTACTTTATTTGACTCATACTAGTTCTGACATTATGAATGCTATTTGTATTATTTTAAGATTTTAGAGTAATCGAAGAGAAAATAATGGGTGTGGTGAAAAGGATTTTTAGATACTTACAAGGTACATCAGAATATGATTTGTGGTACCCTAAGGATGATAACTTTACTTTATGTGCATATACAAATGTTGATTGGGCTAGAGATGTTGATGACCAAAAAAGTACTTCCGGTGGAGCTTTCTTTCTTGAAAAGAAGTTGGTTTCATGGATCAGCAAGAAATAGTCATTTACTTCTTTATCTACTACTAAAGCTAAGTATGTTGCTGCTACTACTAATTGTACATAGGTTTTATGGATGAAGCAAATGTTGAAGATTATAAAGGTGGATTGAGATACAATGGTAGTTATTCACTGTGATAACTCTGATGCTATTGATATATCAAAAAATCCAGTATTTCATTCTAAGACAAAGCATATATCTATAAAGTATAACTTTTTGAAGGAAAAGGTGGAAGAAAATGAAGTTAGACTAGTTTATGTGAACACCAAAGAGAAGATTGCAGATATTTTCACTAAAACTTTGCCCAAGGAATCATTTGAGTACCTAAGAGATAGATTGGGAGTTTCTGCCCCTCTGTTAGAGACTTGATTGATGCGGTTTGGCATTAGTCTGGTATGCATTATCAGAGATACTACTCATTCTGGTATTGATGTGGGGATGCTACTGCTTAGGGGGAGTAGTCAGCTTTGTGACTCAGTGGTTTATGTTTTTGCTTTGATATTTTTGTCAGATTTTTGGCATTGATGTCAAAGGGGGAGTGATATTGGTGTGAAAAAGGAAGTGAAATTCAGAGATTTATAGAGATATTATTTATAGGGGGAGTTTGGTCTTTGTTTTAGAACCTCATTGCTATATCTTTATGTGGGAGATTGTTGGTTGTCTTCCATTGGGGGAGACTTGTTTGGAATTTCTTGGTACTTAGATGTTTTTCACATCTAGTGTTGTCATAAATGCCAAATGGGGAGATTGTTGGCCATTTGATGGAATTGATTATGTGTTGCATTGATGTTTTATCATTGATGCGAACACTAGCTGTTTGGATGTTTTACTGACACCCTTCTAGTCCTGGTAGGTTGAGTGGTTTCGGGTTGATTTGGATCCGACATGATCTAGTAGGCTCTAGTATGATTTGGTTATGGAATTAGATTGATAATGATACTCATGATCATATTCAGTAAGTTGGTTTTGGTCTGGTGATCAGATGCTATCCTGTTTGCTTAGTTTTTGGTTCCGGTGAGAGTTTCACGAGTAGAGATTTTGATGAAGATCTTTGATGAATTGCATAAGTGGTGTTGGTGCAACTTCTGGTGGACATTTCAGGATGCTGATGGTGATCATGTTTGAGACTTGGTGGATGGAGATTATTTCTATAGCGTGTGGACCTATACTGGGTCCCAGTTGATCTAGGTTATGGATCATCTTTAATGTAGCATGTGGATTGGACCTCTTGATACATTTTTGGGATGTCTTATGTGTTGGATATTATTTGTTTAGTCTAAGGCTGACATGGTTTGTAAGTATGTAATTGGTTTATTATCAGGTGGCCAACCTAATTGTTTATAGTTGAGGGTTTGTATATATAGATGTAAGATCTCATTGTAGATCATATATGGAATGGGAAATAGGAATGTAATGTGCGAATAACGTAATATCATTCAAGTAGAGGATTTGGTCGATCATTGGAGATTGAATTGGTTTTATGTAAGAGGATTTATTCCTCTGGTATTGAGCTTAATTGGAACTATACTCAGGCATAGGAGATGCTATCTTTTGTAGTTCAACACTTCTCCAAATTGTAGTCTGGATTTCTATGTAGTTAGTGAGGCTCCTTTTGTGATGAGTAGTGCGCTCTAGGCCATTGACCTTCCTACAAGTGTAGGCCCCTCAATTGTAATTCACATACTTACTGCAGAAGTATTATCTGACTGTGGGTAGGCTTACCACCGTGGTTTTTCCCTTTACCAGGTTTTCCACGTATAAATCTTTGTGTCATGTGGATGGTATTTATTTTGTGATTATTGTTTATGATTAATTGGTTTAACTGCTATTCCTGTATTAATGTTTTGGGTTTCGGTATTAAAGTTTTAATTGCTAATGGTTCTGGTAATCTATGACAAATGATTCACCCACCCCCCCCCTCTCAATTGTCTTCTGGTTATTTGAACTATCTAACAATTATTCTTTTTAAATCTACATTATGGCATTAGTTTCAGCCCAACCATGGTGTGCTCGTCTTGGACCTCTGGCACTACCACAATATTCACCATTGCTCAAAAGACCAAGAAAGCATTTCCCAAAGTTCAGTGGAGAAAACCATCAAGATGCAGAGAATCATATTCTATCATTCACAATTGCATGCAGTGTTTTGGGGGTAAGTGAAAAAATGTTTTTGTTCGGTTGTTTATTGAATCTCTTATTGGGTCTGTAGCAGATTGGTTTCATTATTTAGAAGAAAAATACATTACTAATTGGAACTCAATGAAGAATAAGTTCTTGGGAAGGTACAAGGGCCCTATTGATGAGGCTTCTTTGTTGAGCCAATTTTTAAATATCTAGAAGCAAGAAGGTGAAGCCATTAGAGATTTTGTGGATAGGTTCAATAGGCTACTTAGAAAGATCCCTCCATCTATTCAACCAAGTAAGCAAATCCAACTTTGCATTTTTATTTTTGCATTACATCCAAAGGTTTAGTTTGATTTGAAATGGAGTAAAGTAAATGACATTGAAGTTGCACAACAAGAGACTATAAAAATTGAAGATGACTTGGTTTTAAGTGGTTTATGGAAAGAAAATTAGATTGTAGATAATTTGAAATGTGAATCTATGAGGAAGCCTATCATGCAAAAACTAATTTCTCATCATATAGATTTTCAATATGTAAAACCTCCTTCTACTGAAAGTCTTAACCTTACTATTTTTGGTCCAAAACATTTTGGTAGAGATGAAGTAAGTGTGGTAGGAATTAAACCTCATATATATAGGAAAATTGAAGCCTATTATTTGCATTTTGGAGAAGATAAAGATGAATCTGAAACCCCCTCAAATGGTAAAAAAAATGGACCATCCTCTCATGATACAAATTGCAATGAAGGTAATGCAAATAGTGTTGTTTTGTCATCCTTATCTTTTATAGATTTGGAATGAATCGCCTTTATTGGTGATGAGGAACAACTGGAGGGCACACATCATAAAGATGAGGTGTTGAGTGTCTATTCTTCAAAGTGTATGCAAGCTAAATCTAAAGCCTTCACATTTCCTGAGCTAGATGATATTGAAGTATGGCTGCAAAAAGAGGTCAGGAATGATTTTACTTTTGAATCCTTTCATTTTGAAAACTTGGATGCCAAAATTTTTGTTCAAGAATTGAAAGGTGATGTTGTGAGTAGCCATTAGAACCTTGATGAAAGTGCTCAAATAGGTGGATGTGAAGAACCTCATGATGTTTATATTCTAGAATGGGTGTCTTAATGCGTGTGGAGATGAATTTATGTGTGGAGAAGAGTTTGTCATGTCTAATTTGTAAGATATAGACAAGGAAGGTTTTCAAATTGATATATTTCTAATTTTGCAAGAGTTACATATGGTTGGTGATTGGTCTTCTAGTGATGCAACTAGTTGTTTCCAAGCATGGCATGTTAGTTTACCTACTACAAGTAGGAATGGTTGTATGTAGGAATATGTTGAGGAGATTCCAAAGGTTTATGATGCTAAATGGCTACTTGGTTCTAAATCATTATTTAGTAGGCCTCATTGGTTTACAAATTCTAGATTTTTGTCTTAGATCATGGGATGGTTTCTGAGTCTACAGGTGCTTCATGGGTACATTATCCTTTTCCACTCAGAAATGTATTTTTCCCAACTTGTTAATGGATTTGCATAGTTGTTTGAGAGAGTTGGGTGTTTTGCACCTAGTTCGGGTGTATATAGGAATCTTAGGTTTCTTTTCTTTTTGTTTGTTCAGTTGGTTTTTTTTTTAGCTTTGGTCCTTGTTTCCTATTATTTGCCTTTGACTCCATTTATGAATGGACTTGGACCGGTCTACCCCAAAGCTTCCAAAGTTATCTACATTTTCTATTAAAAATACAAACCCTAATCAAAGCCTGTTGTTCGTCCATTTTTAACTTTGCCAAATTAAAAAAATTCAGTCCTAGTTCATAGTAGACCTTTTTCAAATTTTTAAGTTCTAGAGTTCCAAAAATGATCGATTTCCTGATAGTTCCAAAGTTCCCCAATTCCCTGATTTTCCAATTTCAAAGGGTTCCAGTGTTCCAAAAATGGTCGATTTCTTGATAGCTCTAGTGTTCCAGAGTTCCCCAATTCCCCAATTTGAGTGATTCACAAGTCCAAAAAATGCACTTGAAAAAAGTTGCAAATTACTTAAATCTAAAGGCGACCCACCTAATATTTTGGTCTCAAATTACCTTAGTTTTAATTTTATGGTCATATGATCTCATATGATATGTTATTTAGATAGTTTTTCTATGAAGCGATATGGTTGGCAGGGCCAGATTACAAAGGAAGTATCTCAATTTTGCGAGCAATAAAAAAATGGTTAATAAATCCATGTTTTATTATAATTATCATAACTACTTACAAACTTTCATGGCCCCAAAGTACCCAATTAACCCGCAATGAATTTACTCAAAAGTAGTTGCAGGAGAAATTAAAAATATCTCAGTTTCTCTATTGTTTAGGGACAATAATTTAAAGTATTTTAAGATGTTTTAAATCATTTTGAGATCAATAATTGCATGCGAATGTGAAAGGGTTATCTCATTCTTTTAAAAATAAGCATTTACAAGAACTGAAAAGGCTGATTGGAGTCTTTAAATATGTAATTAACAGATTCTGGAAAAGAAAAAAAAAGGGGGGGATGGTAGCATAGTTTTCTTTTTGGCACAGTTTTATTGTACAGGGGTGTTTTGTTGGCATTCTACACTCTTATGAGAATATTTGATGTTGTCATTGATGGTAACCATCTAGCAACCAATAGGAAAGTCATCGACAATTGGTTTCTACATGCCTGACATCACAAACCTTATACATCGGTAGACACTAACACCGACAGACACTTCATCAACATTCAAATTACATCGGCAACAAGCATATCAGCATCCCAGCCGACATGGGATAAAGTTTTGTTTATATAAATTATTTTGTAATCTAATTATCTTTTGTAAAGCCGACATGGTATATTATAAAAGACTCATATATGTATGAGATCTTATAGGTCATTTTATGTAAGTAGATGAGAGGAAGATATAATGTGTGATGAAGCAATTTTGTATAAAGTGATATAGTTGACGACGAAGGTTTTGGTTATTGACTGATCTTAAACTGGTACTAAACCTAGCATGAGAGATGTTGTTTTGAGCAGTACATTGTATTGGATTTAATAATCCATTTTGTAGTCAATGTGACTCTTTATTGAGCTATGAGCTCTAGGCTGGTGGCCTCCCTGCATGTGTAGGCCCCTCATTGTAAGTACTATTTATTCATTGGCTAGTGAGTAAATATTGTGGGTCACAAATCCCACCGAGGTTTTTCCCACACCGGGTTTCCTCGTTAAATATCTTGTGTTATGGTGTGTTTCTATGTTGTCTCTATCATTTCTATTTATTGCAATAATTCTTATTTACTAGTACACTATTTTGGGATGCAAAGTTATCAATATGTTTAAATATTATGTAAATCGGTTAGACATTGATTCACCCCCCCTCTCAGTGTCTTTGGGACTATCATTGAATCTAACAATTGGTATTAGAGCATGGTCCTCTATTTTCAAAATCCTAACAACTTGAGGAAGATTCTAACACCGGTACAGATGGAGAACTTAAGAAAATAGTTGGAAGGATCCCTTGAAGATTTTGATGCAAAAAAATTGAAGAATATTAAACTTGAAGATGATTTGAGGATTGCACAAGAATTCATTAAAGGACTTCAGGAGAACTTTGCCATAGCATAAAATAAAAGAAAAAACCTTCATGAGAAGATGCAGAATGATGATGATGAAAAAGACTCTTAGAGACATTGCAAACAAGTTGAGACAAGAAAACAATAATATGAAGAATGAAATGCAAGATATGACTATGAGGTTATGTAAGGATATTGAAGAAAGGAAGAAGAATGAATAAGTCTTGACTAGGAGACTTGATGATGCTGGAAATGAAAATCTGAGACTTGGTCATGAAAATGATATGCGAAAGACAAATTTGATTCACATGCAACATGATAAAACTGAGCTTATGAGACAAGTTGGAATTTTGGAAAATGAGTTGGCTATTGCAAATAAACACAAAGACAAATTTAAGAAAAGTTCAAAAGAACTTGATGACATGCTTAAAAAATAGAAACCTAATAGAGATACTAATGGACTTGGATTTGAACATGGAGAAAGTTCCGGTACTGCAAACAATCAAGATCAGAACAAATCGGTAAGACAACCTAATGCTTATAAATTTAATGGCAAATGTTTCAATTGCAACAAATATGGTCACAGAGAAAATCAATGTAGATTTAAAAATAATCAAGAATACAAACTCACCCACCGATCAATGTTCCAAGTCCAACAAAGTTGGTCATAATTCAGAAAATTGCAGAATGAATGTGAAATGCTATGTTTGTGGAAGATTTGATCATTTATCTAATCTATGTAGATCACAAACCAGTCAAGGATATGGAAAGGCTATTCAGAGGAATAATGTAACTCATTATGCTTGTAACAAGATTGGACATATTGCTAAATTTTGTAGAAGCAAGCATGCACCAGCAAACAACAAAGGATCTAGTTTGAAGAGCAAAGAAAAGGTAGATGAAGTTAAGCAAGAATTTTCAAAATAATGGATTAAGAAAAGTGATCAAAGAACTAATGAAACTATATCTTCACTGGTAGAACAGAGTAATCCTCCACTGGTAGGAGATTCTTCATCTAACTAAGGAACAATGCTTAGGGGGTGTTGTAGCAAGTTGAAGATCATGCATTCTACCCTCGGTTGATGGTGAGAAGATACATTTCTTCTTTACTAGCAAGCATTTAATGTTGTTTTAATGAAATTTTTTGCTATAAAGCACCAGGAAACCCTCATTTTGAACTCACTGAGCATTCAAATGATCAGAGAGCATAAAATTGAGCAAGGCATTCTAAGGCGAAGCTGTGAAGTGATTTTCAAGCATTCAAAATTTTGATTTAGAGGCATTTCTCTTTGAAATGGCTTCCTCATCTTTTGTTCAAGATTTTATTTCGAACCCTACCATTGTGGAAAATGTTAAATGCCCTAGACTCATATTCAATATTATCCCCAAGATTGTGAAACAAGATGACTTTGTAGGAGCTTTTTCAAAAATCCCTAAGGGTGTAGCATTTGCAGAAGACCCTAGAATTTACATACATTGCAACAAAGAAAACCTAGGGACTGAGGAGTTGAAGAAAATGTTTAATGAGGTTATTTCTTATGAAAATGGAGTAATCAAACCTGAACATAAGGTTGTGAAAATTTTAGGTTTTGTAGAGATTCTTAATATTCCTGAATTTCCTAAGGAAGTTGTCAGACTTGTATTGAGAAGAGTCCATAGAGAATTCATATGGTTAGAATCAGTTTGCAAAATAACTAGGGAAGCAATTAAGGCAGTTACTGGTTTACCTTCAATCAGTAGTAGGCTTGATAAAACCAAGAAGATTCCTAACAAAGGATTTATGAATTTAACCAGAGCAACATCTGATAATAGGTCACTTAGAGTGAATGATGTTAAGGACATAAATGTAAGATATCTGAGTATGGTACTAGTTTACAAAGATACTCATGCAAATAGACTATATTCTGTTTCTCGCCTATGTATTCACAGTGCATATGAGATGGTACACAATAATGCTAAGATTGATGTGTGTGAATGGCTTAAAGATGAATTAATTGACAACATGAAAAAGATTAAGGGTGACAAGAAAGGTACTTTCCATTTTGGAAACCTTCTGGTATGTCTGATGTGTTAGAGTTATCTTTTATTAGCTAATAATTATTTATTTAATTATTAGTCTATTATACTCTATGCTTAAGCTAAACTTAGGAATCTTATAATTCTTTAGGGTTTTGAGTATCCTTTTATAAGGATTCTCTCTTTGTATTTTCATAACAACTATAATTATTGAATTGCATTCTTGTTGCACAATCAATATGACTCCTTTTTTTCGGATCTCTGAATTCTGGCCTCCATAGCTTTTTTGCTTCTCTCTTTCTATGATAGGTTTGCATGCAGGTGATCTTTGGGAGCTGTAGAGTTTATTTTTTCCTCAACTCCAATATGGTATCAGAACTCCATAGATTTTTTGCTTCTCTCTTTCTGTGACAGGTTTGCATGTAGGTGATCTTTGGGAGCTGTAGAGTTTATTTTTTCCTGAAATCCACTATGGTATCAGGCCAGAATTTAGAGATCTAGAAAAGAAAAATCAAAATTTCAAACCTCTAGATCTAGATAGAGCTCGGAAAGAGCTTTCCGACGATATAAGGTTTTGCAAAAAATGACTCCATTTGCCCAAGTTATGGCAAAAAGAAAAAAAACCCCTCTTGTGGGGCATAAAGAGGATTATAAATAAATAAATAAAAATTGATGCATTTGCAGGTAGAGCTGTATGGATTTTTTTGCCTCGAAAAATGTGTCAATAAAAAATCATGCCCTTGATGCCTCTATCACAAAAAATAGGCAAATTATATATCAAAATTCATGGAATCAGCCTTCCAAATCCAACTATGAGGTCCTTTTGGTACCAAAATGTACCAAAAAATCAGCTACCCCAAAAATGAAAAAAAAAACTACACAAACCCTCAAATATATAGATCTAAAGATCAAGGTCCAAAATCTCCCATGAAGAGAACAGGGGCATGTAGATTTGGAGCTCAGATACCATATTGGAGTTGAGAAATACAACACCACAGGAGCCCAAAAGATCTCTGCAAGATGAAATAAACCTATTACAAGGAGAAGCAAGGAAGCAACAAAATAAAAACAAATGCACAAAAAATATACTCAAAAAGATGAGAGCTCAATATTCACAAAATTGTGTAACGTGATAATCAATCAATGATACAAAGAAAAAAATTAACCTCTAATAGGTCAAGAAACCCTAAAAGGGAAAACCCTAGGCTTGCACATAATAATTAATAAAAGAATTAATTATTATGCACCTAAAGTTAGCTTAAGTGTAAAAGAGATAAAGGGAACTTAAATAATTAAACAAATGTTGTTTAATTAATCAAGTAAAGACCCGATTAATCTAACACCCCCCTTAAGCTAAACTTAGGGAGAAGCTAAAACCTAGAGAAACTACTAAAAGCAGGAAAGATGGGTTCCAACAACAAGGCCTGATCAGGTACCCAAATACAACCAAATCTCTATGAACCAAAGAAATAGAGAAAACCACGTGGGAAAAAAAACTCTACTCCAAATAGAGATGGAAAAGCCAAGAGAAGGACTAAAAAAACCTTATATCGTCGGAAAGCTCTTTCTGAGCTCTATTCAAATCTAGAGGTTTGAAGTTTTGATTTTGCTTTTTTGATAGCGTTGTTTGCTATCAAAGCCAGAGGTTCCTTTTTGCACTCCGAGAGACATAACTTGAGCATCCGAACTCCATTTTTTAAAAAAATTTTATCATTGGAAAGCTTGTTCTAGGTTATTTCCATTCATATGAGTTTTCTTTCTAGATTCTGCTCCAGGTATATTTTATTTAGTTTTTTGCTTTTCAGCACTGGTGAATATCTTGGATGTTTCAGGTCCTAGGATCTCTTTCTTTGATTAGGATGTCTCATCTTTAGCTGTTCTTTTTGTTTCTAGTCTTCAATTTCTTCTTATCATTGTATCATTTTATTTATGCAAACATATTGAAATAAAGTGCCATTGTGCATTGTATACTAGGGATCTTGCATATCTTGTGCCTTATTTTACATGCACTACTTATAAAGTGTCATGGGGGGGTTGATGTTTGCCTTTGTTTTCCATCTGCCTTTGTCATGTGAGTGTTCCTTCCATGACATTAGCCTCATGATGTGTGTCAAGTGAGTGTTCCTTCCATGACACTATGTACTTTCTTTGCACCTTCGATGTTCGCGGTTCTTCATCTTGCAGTTCTCGTTGGCCATCATTTTCACTGTACCTGTCCCTCTCCCTTTTCATCATTATGGGGAGGTTTGTCTTGTTGTTCTAATGCTTCCTTGGTTTGATTGATTAGCTCTTCAGGTTTTGGTGTTTCATGCCATCTGTATCTTCGAGTTTAATTGTTTGCCATCTAATTTGAGTAGTGTCATTTGAGGGCACTCATGTAGATTACAGTCTTCTCTATCTGGTCATAATCTATTTCAGTGTAGGTTCTTTAGATCAGCAGTTACTCTTCGATAGTGTTTACAGCTATTTCATGCTTTAGTGGTGTTCTTCATTCTCTTTTTTTGTTCCTATCTTCTAGAACACTCTTGTTTGGAGGCTTCTTAGTCCTTCACTTGAGCTTTCATCTCTTCTTGGAGAGGAGTTTTGTTCCCACTGAGTTTTCTCCTTTTTCTCCACTTTACAGAGATTTTATTGTATTTGGGTACCTCATCAAGCCTAGTTGTCGAGACCCATTGTTGCTTTCCAGCATTTTTTTCATGTTTTTTAAGTCCTTAGTTTTTTTTTAGCCACTCCCTAAGTTCATCTTAAGGGGGGGTGTTAGAGTTATCTTTTATTAGATAATAATTATTTATTTAATTATTAGTCTATTATACTCTATGCTTAAGCTAAACTTAGAAATCTTATAATTCCTTAGGGTTTTCTCCTTTAGGTTTTCAAGTATCCTTTTATAAGGATTCTCTCTTTGTATTTTCATAACAACTGTAAGTATTGAATTGCATTCTTGTTGCACAATCAATATGACTCCTCTTTTTCTAGATCTCTGAATTCTGGCCTCCATAGTTTTTTTTCTTCTCTCTTTCTGTGATAGGTTTGCATGTAGGTGATCTTTGGGAGCTACAGAGTTGATTCTTTCCTCAACTCCAATATGATGTTGTACTTTACCAAGGAGATACCCAACATAGGTCACAAGGATTTTGGTTATGACATCTCGGTAGGAAGATAGATACAAGATGCTTTCATCTGTATGGGCACTGACAGTATTAAGAACATTATAGACTATTTTAAGACATTCCAATCTAAGATGAGAGTAAGAGTGAGACTACCACAAAGCATTGTTGATAAATATGACAAGAAAATCTTATTTGTTATTAAGAGAGATGAAACCTGGATGGAAGCAGCAAGTCCTAGAACTATTTTGGTTATGGAGATGGGATATGAGGTAAAATTATCTATTTTGGAAACTTATGCTAAAGCTCTACTTGATGCACCAAGGGAGCCCTTTGAGAAATTCTTTGGAAATGTAGAAACCATAGAGAGCAATGTATCTATGTAGAAAAGGACTAAGAGAAGAGAAAAACACATTAGAGATGCCTCCAAGAAGGTAAAGGAAATCAAAGCAAATGTCATGAACATCAGTGGTATATCAGCAAGTGAACTTGAAGGACTACAACCTGAAGCACATGTGTCACTGGTTGTAACATCTTCTGATATTGATAGTGGTAAGGATGTTGAGTTTAAAAGAGTATAAAGGAAGAGAAAACCCTCACCAGTACCCTCTCCTTCACCTAAGAAAACCAGGACCCTAAGAAAGAAACAATAGACAGTTAGGGAACCGAAGAAGAAACTTACACCTAAGAAGAAACAAACACTGGTTACCCCCACATTGAATGATTTGCTAAATGAGATAACAGAGGAAGGTAATCTATCTAATGTGAATAAATAGTATACTTCTTCAAATGATACTAAGAAAAACACCATTGAGGAAAGCATTGTCTTACACTTGGATATATACAAGAAAGTTTTGATAGAAGTGATTGATGAGATTCCAAATGATCTATACATGAGACTAGAAGCCAAAAGGCTATCTGTGATGGAATTGGATAAGAAACTAAAAGTTGAAGCACTCTTAGCTACACATCTAGTAAACTCCAAGGGATAAATAGATGAACTCATCTCTAAAGCTAACTAATCTATATTTGTTAGTGGACACCGACAAGTAAGCTTGATGGTTGGAAGGGTAAAAGAGATTGCAGAGGAGATTGTAGATAAATGAGATATATTCTTTGTAGAAAAGGAAAAAAAAGAAGAAAAGAGTAGACCTAAAAAGACATTCAAAGTGTATCAGAAAGACAAGGACAAGGGTAAAGGAAAAGTTGGTGGTATTCCAAACATAAAGGTTATAGATAACCTTCCATTGCCTCCTTTGGATACACCACCGGTAGACTTAGAAGATCCACTGACTACTGATACTGAAGGTATAACGCATGCTAATACTAACCTTGATTTTGAGATACTCTTTACAATAAATGTGGATAGTCAAGAGGTAAACATTGTTGTGGATAAGGATAATTCAGAGGTTAAGGTAGATAGTGTTGATAATAGAAAAATTTTAGAGGAACTAGCACAAATAGTTGACTCTTAGGGAACTAAGATACCAACCCAAACAGAGCAACCCACAGAGACTGAGAAATGAATAGAAGACAAAGGTACTAGCACAGGGCCACCGGAGACTGAGAAACCATTAGTAGAACTTTTAGATAAACAAATAGAGGCAGAGGTTCATGTTGAGAATGAGATACTGACAATTACTAAAATACTAAAACAAACTGAGAAACCAGTAAAGGTTGAGATGCAAACATAGACAGATCCACCAAAGAAAAATAAAAGAAAAATGGATACATCTGATGGAAGCAAAGAAGATTTAGTTAAGGTGATTGGTCAGACATCTGTTGAGATGAAATCTATAGCTGAACCAAGTACATCTACAAGTGAATTCAGACCTACCAATATAACAGAGGTACTTTTGGATTTTATAAAAAGGACAACTGATTGTAATGCATTGGCTTTTAAGGAATTTGATAACACTTTACTAGTTCTTAAGATGAGTGCACCAAATTGTAACATAGATCACATTAAGGATTCTTTAGGTAAATTAGACACATTGTCCAAATTCATTTCTGATAATGTTATTACTATAGACAAGGTGAATGAGGATATCATAAAGGAGAGAGTTGAAAAAGAGAAAAACACATTCTTTGAAAACACAATAAAGAAATGTACCAATCATGTGGATACACTTTTACAGATACTCAATTCTACAATTTTGGAGTATAAGGAGCTCTACAGGGAAACATGCAAACCTCACTGTTTGACCAATGACATTGATAAGGAGATCAAGAAGACACATAAGGAAATTGATGACATTGTGGATAATATTATAGGTTCATCTGGACTCATATCAATTTTTGAACAGGAAATAGAAGTGTTTAAGGAGAAATTATAAAAACTTGAGAAAGAGAAGGCAAGGATAAAGTCTAATGCTCGGGAACTAAAAGATAAACTTGCTCTGAGGCTAGATAATCTGATTAGTCAGATAACTAAATTGTCTAAGGTAACAGTACAAGGAGAACGATCACTAGAGCAATAGATGCACCATCTCATTAGTATGATCCAACAGACCGAGGAAACTTTAGATGACAACAACAAATTTATGCAGAGTTTGAATATAATTTTGCCACATTTTTCAGAATGTAACCAACCGGTTGCAAACCTTGAGGTAGTATTTTTGTACTCTTTTGATGACATCCTTTGTCATTGATGTCAACAGGGGAGTAGTGGAGAGAAAAATGCATGTACAAAGGAGATCACTTGCTCAAGGGGAGCACATCTTTTTGGATTTCAGTTTTTTGACAACAATTTTGATTTTTCTCATGAGTGTTGCCATCAATGTCAAAGGGGGAGATTGTTGGAATTCTACACTCTTATGAGAATAGTTGATGTTGTCATTCATGGCAACCATATGGAAACCAACTGGAAATTTACCGACAATTGGTTTCTACATGCCCGACATCACAAACTTCATACACTGGTAGACACCGACATTCAAATTACATCAGCAACAAGCTATTGGTATTTTGGTATGGTTTTGTCATTGATGTCAACACCTGCTAAATACACCTACTTTGGAGATCCAGCAACATTCACCAACAATTAGTAAACTATTCAACAATCACCGATATATGGTTAACCGACAAGATATAATGTTCACCAGTACCTGCAACAACATGTAAGACACTTGGTAATGTCGAAGACATCATGTGGACACTTTTCCTTGAAGTAATATCATTGGTATATTCTTATTTGCATATTTGCTTATACCGGCAAATAGGTCCAGGTTATCTAGGGTTACACCGATAGGTTTAGCTTTTCCAGATCAGCATGGTACACTATGGAGATGATTTATTATTGTTGTAAATGCATTAAGCTGACATGTTCAATCGGTTATTGCATCAGTTATTGTATTGTTTGTAAAATGTTTTATTGTAATATCTTATAGAGCCGACCTACTAAAATTGGTCTTAGGGTATGGTATAAATGTAAGATCTTATTTGTAAGATTAGATGTGGTATGCGAAAAAGAATTGTAAGAAGGTATATGCGAGATTAAGTAGAGGTATACCCGAAGACATCATTTGAAGGTGAAGTTAGGTTTTTGTAGAAGCATATCAGCATTACACCGGTACTGAATCTAGCATATGAAGATGCTATTTTGTGCAATACATTCTCATTGGATTTAACCATCCAACTGTAGTCAGTGTGACTCCCATTTGTGTTTGAGCAGTGAGCTCTAGGCTGTTGGCCTTTCTGCATGTGCAGACCCCTCTTTGTACACTTACTATCTACAGTAGTATCATCTGATTGTGGGTAAGGTTTCCCACCGTGGTTTTTCCCCTTATCGGGTTTCCACATACAAATATTTGTGTCATGTGATGTGGTTGACTTTGTGCTTATGTTTCATGCATTAATTCTTACTAGTACAACATTTCCTGTTAACATTGTTTACCAACACAATTAACTATCTTACCGTTATTAAGCAATAAGTTGGTTAATAAGATTTTGGTTTGAATTTATTAGACAATTGATTCACCCCCCCCCTCTCAGTTGTCCCTGGGACCTACAATTGGTATTAGAGCCTAGTCCTCTTTTTTGTAGAAGTTTAACAACTTGAGGAGATCCAATGTCTACTAATTATTTCAGGAAGGATAGTCCTAAACTTGATGGAACCAACTATGGAATATGGAAAATCAGAATGGAGACACATCTAAATTACATTGGTAAAGACATCTAGGAAGTTACTAAGAATGGTTATACTACTGTTGTAGATGGTCAGCCTACTCCTATTACTTTAGGTAAAGATGAAGAAAATGATTGCAAAGCAAGAGAAGCACTTTTGAGCGCATTATCAGATCAACAAATCATGGGATTATCAGATAGATCTACTGCAAAAGCTATTTGGGATCATTTGGAAACACTGAATGAAGGGGATTCCACAGTCAAAATTGCAAAACTTGAAAGCTTCTGAGCCAGGTATGAACATCTGAAAATGGAAGAAGATGAAAGAGTTTCTGCCTTTATGGAAAGAGTAAATGAAATTGTTTTAGGTATCAAATGTTGTGGAGGAACCTTGAGTGAAGATGAGATTGTTTCAAAAATCTTAAGAGGTTTGCCACTAGCATACAAAATGAAGGTTACTGCTATTAATGAGCTGAGAACAATGCCTAATACATCAGTAACTAGGGATACATTGATTGGAAAACTTTCAGCTTTTGAAATAGAGGAATTTGGTCCTGTTGCTATAAAAATTGATTTGGCTTTCAAAGCATCAACATCATCTGCTCCATCTTTTGACAAATCAGACTAGAGAGCCTTTTATGCAAGAGAACTTGAAGAAACCAGGAAGGAGAATGAAGAGCTTGAAGAACTTGAAACACTATTTGCAAGAAAAATGCCAAAAGGTCCAATTGGAAGTAAGTATGAAGGTAAAGCACCCTTTAAATGTTTCAATTGCAATAAGATTGGTCATATGGCTTCAAGATGCCTTGATGGACATGCTAGACTAAGAGAAGAAGCTAGAAGGACATACAAACCTAATCCTGAATATCAGAGATACAGATTTAAGAAAAACAAAGATAAATCTTGTTACATTGCTGATGAAGGTGTGACTGATGATTCTGATGAGGATCCAGTAGACAACGGATGGGTCTTTGTTACTATAACAGAAGATCAACCGGTACCTATTGCTCCACCGATAGAACAAGCCCTAGTAGCTAAAGTTGAATCAAAGGATGAATAGATTATTGACTCAGGATGCTCACATCACATGACTAGAGACAAAGGCAAATTCTTGAACTTTCAAGAATACAATGGAGGTTTAGTAAGATTCGGAGATGAAAAAGCCTGTTCAATCAAAGGTGAGGGTTCAATATCTCTTGATGGTAAACATAACACTAACAATGTTTACTATGTTGAAGGATTAAAACATAATCTTTTAAGTGTTGGTCAATTAGTTGAGAAAGGTTTTCAGCTACAATTTAAAAATGGAAAATGCAAAATCATGAATAGAACTGGTTTGGAAATTGCAACCGGTAATTAGACTAGAGGTAATATCTTTCATTTGAATAACAGTGAAAAGGCATGCTTAATTGCTCATATAGATGAAAGTTGGCTATGGCATAAAAGACTATGTCATGTAAATTTTGATTATATGGTAAAAATCAGTACTTCTAAGGCAGTTAGAGATCTACCTAAAATTGTGAAACCTCAGAATACAATTTGCAAGGAATGTCAATTTGGAAAACAGGTTAGAGCTAGTTTCAAAAGTATTCCAGAAAAATCCAATAATGCTCTTGATTTAATTCACACTGATTTATGTGGTCCGGCTAGAACTAAAAGCTTACAAGGTTATAGATATTTGATGCTAATTATTGATGATTATTCTAGAATGTGTTGGGTTACTTTTCTCAGAGAAAAGTCAGAAGCACTTGGGAAGCTCAAACTATTCAAAGCAATGGTTGAAAATGAAACCGGTAAGAAAATTAAATGTTTAAGATTAGATCAAGGAGGAGAATTCACATCTAGAGATTTTAATACATTCTGTGAAGTGAATGGAATCAAAAGACAGTTATCAGCACCTCAGACACCACAATAGAATGGAGTTGTTGAAAGGAAAAATAGAACTATTTTGGATGCAGCAAGAAGTATGTTATCAGAAGAAAATCTACCACATGTGTACTGGAGAGAGGCAATAAGCACTGCTATCTATACATTCAACAGAGTTCACATCAAAGGTGAAACTGGTAAGACCCCTCATGGACTATGGTTTGGTAATACTCCTACTCTTAAGTATTTCAAAATTTTTGGAAGTAAATGTTATATTAGAAGAGATGAGTACATTGGCAAGTTTGATCCTAGAAGTGATGAAGGAATATTTCTTGGTTATTCATCTAAGAGAAAAGCTTATAGATGTTTTAATAAAAGGTTACAAAAAATTGTTGAGAGTACAAATGTAAAGATTGATGAACAATTCAGAGGAACTTCAAGGTATATAGACTCTAAACTGGTAACAAAAATTATGACAAATGAACCAACAGTAAATCCACCGGTATAGAATGATGACCCAGTTACTCCGGTATCATCAGAGGATACCACAGTAATTGAAGAACAACAACAGACTAAGACACCCTGGTATGTAAGACTGAATCATTCTGAAGATCAGATAATCGGAAGCAAATTTAAAGGAGTCATGACAAGAGGAAGATTGGCAAATGAAGAGGTATTTCTTATTTCTCAAATTGAACCATTATCTATCAATGAGGCATGTGAAGATAAATTTTGGATTAAAGCTATGGAAGAAGAATTAGGACAAATTGAGAAAAATAATACTTGGACATTAGTTCCCTAGCCTGAAAATAAAAATGTAATTGGAACCAAATGGGTATTTAGAAACAAACACAATGAAGATGGTAAGGTTGTCAGGAATAAAGAAAGACTAGTGTGTAAGGGATATTTTCAAAAAGAAGGAGTTGATTATAATGAAACCTTTGCACTGATAGCTAGAATTGAAGCAGTTAGATTATTCTTAGCCTTTGCAGCTCACAAGGATTACAACGTTTATCAAATGGATATTAAATGTGCATTTTTGAATGGAGATCTTGAAGAAGAAGTTTATATTGAACAACCTGATGGATTTTCTTTGACAGATAACAATGATATGGTTTGTAGATTAAGAAAAGCTCTGTATGGACTAAAACAAGCTCCAAGAGCCTGGTATGCAAGATTGGATAAGTATCTCTTAAAAATTGGTTTTACTAAAGGAAATGTAGATAGTAATTTATATTACAAAGTAACTAATGATGACATTTTGATTATGGAAGTATTTGTTGATGATATAATCTTTGGAGGAGAAGATGGATTATGCAAAGAATTTTCTCTTAAAATGCAGCATGAATTTGAAATGTCTATGATTGGAGAAATAAAATTCTTTTTAGGATTGCAGATTTTATAGACTGATAAAGGCATATTTTTGAGTCAATCTAAGTACTTGAAAGAACTACTCAAGAAATTTGGGATGGAGAACTCTAAACCGATAAGCACACCTATGACTACAAATGACAAATTATCTCAAAGGGATGAATCTACACCTGTTAATCCAACTAGATACAAATCTATGATAGGAGGTTTACTGTATTTGACACAAACCAGACCTGATATTATGAATGCAGTATGTATATTTTCTAGATTTCAGAGTAATCCCAAGGAAAATTATGAATCAACAGTAAAAAGGATTTTCTGATACTTACAAGGCATAGCAAATCTTGGATTATGGTATCCTAAAGATGAAAATTTTGATCTATATGCATACATAGATGCAAATTGGGCAGGAGATGTGGATGATAGAAAGAGCACCAGTGGAGGAGCATTCTTTCTTAGAAAGAGATTAGTTTCTTTGTTAAGTAAGAAACAGAGTTGTACATCGTTATCAACAGCAGAATCAGAATATGTTGTAGCAGCAACAAACTGTACATAGGTACTTTGGCTTAAGCAAATGTTGAAAGACATAAAGGTAAAATGCAAAGAACCTATTACTATATATTGTGATAACACTGCAACAATTGATATATATCTAAGAATCTAGTATTACATTCTAAAACAAAACATGTTTCTATCAAACTGAATTTTCTAAGGGAAAAAGTTGAAGAAAAAGAAATAAAACTAGTTTATGTGAATACTAAAGAACAACTTGCAGATATTTTTACAGAACCTTTGCCTAAGGAAACTTTTGAGTATCTCAGAGATCAGCTTAGAGTCTTACCTCCACCGGTAGAGACTTAGATAGTTGATGATTGTCATCAACCGACAAAATTAAATGGACAAATCTTTTATTCCGGTATTTGATGAGGAAGCTACTTCTCAGGGGGAGTAGTTGGTATATTGAATTGGTTGGTATTTTGTATGAACTTGACCTTTTTGTGACTTTGGCATTTGATGTCAAAGGGGGAGAGATATATGGAAAAACATTAAAGAAAAATATATGAAAAATGCATTATATTTTTGAGGAGAGATTGGTATTGTAAATAAATCTTTGTATAAACACATATTACTCCTAGGGGGAGAATTGGTTTTTGTACTTGGCATTTCTATTTTGGCACTTTGATGGTTTTTCCATCTTGTGTTGCCATCAATGCCAAAGGGGAAGATTGTTGGTATTTTGGTATGGTTTTGTCATTGATGTCAACACCTACTAAATACACCTACTTTGGAGATCCAGCAACATTCACCGGCAATCAATAAACTGCTCAACAATCACTGGTATATGGTTAACCGGCAAGATATAATGTTCACCAGTACCTGCAATAACATGGAAGACACTTGGTAATGTCGAAGACATCATGTGGACACTTTTCCTTGAAGTAATATCATTGGTATATTCTCATTTGCATATTTGCTTTTACCGGCAAATAGGTCCAAGTTATCTAGGGTTACACCAGCAGGTTTATCTTTTCCAGATCAACATGGCACGCTATGGAGATGATTTATTATTGTTGTAAATGCATTAAGCCGACATGTTCAATCAGTTATTGCATCGAATATTGTATTATTTGTAAAATGTTTTATTGTAATATCTTGTAGAGCCGACCTACTAGAATTGGTCTTAGGGTATGGTATAAATGTAAGATCTTATTTGTAAGATCAGATGTGGTATGCAAAAAAGAATTGTAAGAAGGTATATGCGAGATTGAGCAGAGGTATACATGAAGACATAATTTGAAGGTGAAGTTAGGTTTTTGTAGAAGCATATTAGCATTACACCAGTACTAAATCCAGCATATGAAGATGCTATTTTGTGCAGTACATTCTCATTGGATTTAACCATCCAACTGTAGTCAGTGTGACTCCCATTTGTGTTTGAGTAGTGAGCTCTAGGCTGTTGGCCTTTCTGCATGTGCAGACCCCTCTTTGTACACTTACTATCTACAGTAGTATCATTTGATTGTGGGTAAGGTTTCCCACCGTGGTTTCTTATAGGGTTTCCACATACAAATATTTGTGTCATGTGTTGTGGTTGACTTTGTGCTTATGTTTCATGCATTAATTCTTACAGGTACAACATTTCCTATTAACATTGTTTACTGACACAATTAACTATCGTACCGGTATTAAGCAATAAGTTGGTTGATAAGATTTTGAATTGAATTTATTAGACGACTGATTCACCCCCCTCCCCTCTTAGTTGTCCCCGGGACCTACACAAGCATACCGACACCCCAGCTGGCATGGGATAAAGTTTTGTTTATATGAATTATTTTGTAGTGTAATTATCTTTTGTAAAGCCGACATGGTATATTGTAAAAGACTCATATATGTATGAGATCTTATAGGTCATTTTATGTAAGTAGATGATAGGAAGATATAATGTGTGATGAGGCAATTTTGTATAAGGTGATATAGTTGACAACGAAGGTTTTGGTTATTGACTGAGCTTAAATCGATACTGAACCTAGCATGAGAGATGTTGTTTTGAGCATTACATTGTATTGAATCTAATAATCCATTTTGTAGTCAGTGTGACTCTTTATTGAGCAGTGAGCTCTAGGCTATTGGCCTCCTTGCATGTGTAGGCCCCTCATTGTAAGTAGTGTTTATCCATTGGCTAGTGAGTAAATATTATGGGTCACAAATCCCACTGAGGTTTTTCCCACACCAGCTTTCCTTGTTAAATATCTTGTGTTATGGTGTGTTTCTATATTGTCTCTATTATTTTTGTTTATTTCAATAATTCTTATTTACCGGTACACTATTTTGGGATGCAAAGTTATTAATAAGTTTAAATATTCTGTAAACTAGTTAGACACTGATTCACCCACTCCTCCCTCTCAATGTCTTTGGGATTGTCATTGAATCTAACATGTTGAGTATGTGAATTCACATTTTGACAATGAAGGAATAAAGAGGATATTTCTGAGTCTTTGAATTTATTAATGTTTTCTTTTAATTACAATGAACTATGCTTCTTTGTAATTACTTACAATGTCATTTTGTTATATCAGATTGTGTTATATATTTAATTTTGAAGATTTGTGATAACACAATGATGAACAGTGAGTACCAAACTGGTACTAAGAGGGGGGGTGAATCAGTATGAGTATAAAAACTTTTCCTGAACCGATTTATGTGCAAATAGTGAACTTGACTGGCAATCACTAACATCGGCCATAAACCAAATTACTACCGGTTAAGCATAATGAGACTGTGAAAGATATAAACTGGAAACACTTATCTTACCACACAACCTACACCCTCATTTCCACATTGTCTTTGTGCATAAACAGGTAATCTATCATTAGAAATATAATAACTTGCTAGATCAACATGATTCACCTCTTGACAAAAATCAACAAAGCATCACATGAAAAAGACATCACATATGACACACACATTTTTCACGTGGAAACCCAACTAGGAAAAATGACAGTCGAGATGAATACCAACAAACTATTTTTGAACTCTTTAGAAGTCCACTCTGTTAGAAGCCTAGTCTGGTTAAAGACTGTTAGAGTAGGTTTTGTTAGGAACTGATCCTGTTAGGGATCACCCGGTTAAGGGATGGCTAGAATACCCGGTTAAGGGTTAAACCCTGTTAAGGGTTACCTTGTTAGAGGATTTTATGAACTTAATGGCTTTGAGTCACCCTGTTAAAGGATTTATAGCAAGCTGGTTAAAGCTACCCTGTTAAGGGATTTTCCAACTGTTGAAGTGATTAGAGATCAATAGGTATTATAATGATCTGGTAGTAACACTCAATGCCAATGCAGACCCACTTTAGTTCCTTTCTTCTGCATACACACTCTCTAGGTATCAACCCTCTTATCTGGTCTGGAAAGAATCATGTATCTTTGCATTTAGATACACACACAACATTTGCCAACAACTTCAACATGAAACACAACATCGACCTTATAGGAAATAGATATGTCGGTAACATAAAACCTAAACCCTAAACATTTAGGTTGAGCAATTTAGTCGGTTCAATCCTGACCATTGAACACTTTGTATTTGAATACAATGGTCTTGAATAGATCTCAAGACATTCTCCATCGTTTGTTCTTCACCGCTTCTTGGAGGCGATAACCCATCATGCATTCTCCACCATTTTCAGAGACTTCACACAATCCTGAGGTAGATAGGATCAATCTCCTTCATGTGCACGAGGCTAATGTGGCAACATGAGCTCATCTCCATTACAATGCCATCAGTTGAATCACATAGGCTCGAAACATTTCTACCGGAAACCTTGAAATTGAGACTACCAACCGATAGTCATACCATATTAAATAGCTTCACCTTTTGCACATATATCGGTTCTCAACATTATACCGGTTCACTTTTCTAGTTTCTTAACTTCAATAAACCTGTTCACCCTTCATCATATTATCGGTTCACTCTTCAGCATATTACTGGTTCACTCTTTCAACATATTATTGGTTCTCTCTTTAGCATATTACCGGTTCATTCTTTCAGCATATTGACATCAATGACAACACAATATCATTATGTCAACATATTCTGCACAAATGCCAACAATTTGAATTTATATTAAATCATCTATTGAAAATGATCTATTGTTCTTTCTTTTCCTAGATATCATTTGTGAATGTGGGATAAGTAAACTTTGTGTTGTTTGTCTACATTCACTTCATTCTAAAATCAATATTTGCATCTATTTTCATGGTTATGGGTAGGTGTTAGTTTACCTTCTCTGCTTTCTGGTGAAAAATATACCCTATGTTTTCATTCATTGTATATCATTTGAAGGTAGTTGCACCTTGTAAAATAAGCGGAGAGCACTTGAAAATACCATTGCAAGTTACACAACTATTGGTTAGATTATCATTGACATGGGAAAAAGAGTATAAAAATGATGTGACAAGTTTGTTAACCAATAGATATGGACACAACTAGATCCCAACCTGAAGAACAACTTTCCTCAACAAACATTTAACACTAATTATAATCCTCTTGGTCTGAATGTAATAGAAGTTTATGATATTCAACCAAATCATAATGGTTTAGACAAAGTGGGTGAGAAAAATGAGGAGACTCAGGAAAAATATCAAAGTTCTAATAATATGAAGGAAGCAACTGGAAAAGATCCTTATTTGAAACATTTTAAAATAGCCTAAGTATCCCCTAATTCCTCCTGGCCTGATCATATCGACATGGCAGATTCTCAACTTCTTCATGTTGGCAACAATAATAAAGGAAAACTAGATTAAACAAATTAAGTACAATATTATATCTGATCAATTGCAGCAAGAACAAAGATAAAAACAATAATAACAACACACATAACACCAATATTTTGACATGGAAAACTCGGTTAAGGAAAAATCCATGGCGGGAACCTACCCACAAAAAGATGATAATCTATAGTAGTATGTGTAAATATTACAATGGGGAATGCACATGCATTCAGGCACACTGCCTAGAGCTCACTACTCAAAAAACAATGACCTAGAAGGATACAACCATTAGGGAAGGTTCACTACCTTACAATAACATTCAGACAACAATTCAATTTAGATGAACTGAAAGAATAACATCTCCAAATGTTTGATGATGGTTCCGGTTAAGCACATTTGTCCGCTCTACAACAATCTCTACTCTACACTTAACACTAAAAGATGAATTCACTTATTAGCACATACACCACTCTCTGATAATATAGCCACAACCACCATACCCAAATTACAAATATAACACCCATTTATACAAATCATCAACCTTGACTACAAGGTCATCTGAACCCTCAAGACCTAATTACAAAATTACATCACATGATACATAAATCAACCACCAGAACAATACAATGTTGTAGATGACATATCATAGACCCAAATCAAATCCTCGAACACACAACGCCACCAAAAATATCGCCAAGATCAACCACAACATGCTACACCACCGAAAATGTTGCACAACACAAAGAACATCACCAGACCCATAAGATCTTCAATAACATGCACAATGATCAATGCGGATCACCAAAACAAATAGGACATGATTAGGAAACACCAACAAGCATGTTATAACCATCCACAATAGTTGCACTAACACCACTTAAACAAATCTTCATTGATCAACAATCAAGAACACTCAACAGTAGTAACTGGGACTGAAAAGATAACTTGTGGAACACCAAATCATAAAACATCTGAATTGTAGACACACATGAACATCCCAAACACTCTCCCAAATCCATAACTCAAGATATAATCATTATGGAGCACAATGGATCAAATACTAGAATATTGCAACACTGAAACACTAAAAAACCAATCCTCATACCAGAATCAATAACTTTATCAAATCACCACATATCATCATGAAACCAATACTGAAGCAAGTAGAGATACTTCATTACTGAAATCACAAATCTGCACCATCACATCTGCAACATACCAACCAACTCAACTCTCTACAATATTGAAATACCAAAATACAGGAATATGTTGACATCAATGACAACAACATATCATAGCAGTAGCAATATCCAACACTTCATGAGCTGAAAAAAATTAACAAAGAGATACCCTTGTTACAAACCATTAATGACATAATGGAAATTAACCAACTAGTTAAGTCACTTTGTATAAAAACTCCTAGAAGAAAAAGGAAATTTCCTTCTACAATTCAAGTAGTGACTAAGCTTGCTGATGTATTCTTAGGGAGATTGCTTCCCCATAAATATAGTGACCCTGGGAATCCTATAATTACTTTGAGTATAGAAAGAGTTTAGATACCTAATGTGTTGATTGATTTAGGAGCAACCATAAATTTTATCACAACTGACACTGCTAATATGTTAGGGATGATAGGTGTCTAGCCTACAAGAATTGTGCTTCAGTTGATAGATCAGTCTATTGTGAAACCTGAAGGTGTTATGGAAGATGTAACAATCACAATTGACACATGAGATTCCCTAGTTGAATTTTTGGTACTCAAATCAAGGAAGAAGGAATTAGGACACCCAAATATAGTTGGAAGACCTTGGCTAGCAACTGTAGTAGCATTGGTAGATTGTAGGTCTGGCAATATGACTATTTCCAATGGTCAAAAGCAAAAGGAGTTGACACTTTACCCTCCAGCTAAATCAACATTCCATTCTAACACTCAATTGTGGGTTGATAAGGGAATGGAGTAAAAAGGAGATGGAGTGGTTGAATTAGCCATGGTTACTTTGTCAAAACATGTTGAGGAATATGAAGAGTGTGTGGAACAGGGAGAGGAACTTAATAAGAATACTGACAAGTTCAATCAAGTAAATGAACAATGTTCCTTTCTTGAAGAAGTTAAAAAAAGAACTTGCAAGAAGACTACATCATGATAAGTTACATCCTTGTCCTCTTAATACACTTATAAGAGATCCAATTGAAGGGAAGAGTGAAACTAAAGAGATTACAGTATCTGAAGATAAACCTCTTTTTATTAATCATCTTTGCTTCCAAGACAAGAACAATAGTTGAAGCTCACTTTATAGAAACATTAAAAAGAATTTTCTTGGGAGTATAAAGATATAAGAGGAACACACCCTTCTATTTGTACACATCATCTCTACACTGAAGATGTTAAACCTAAGATACAAGGACACAGGAGAATCAATCGATCTCTAAGAGATTTTGTTAAACAAGAAATAGAAAAATTACTGCAAGTAGGGTTTATTTATCCATTTTTTTATAGTCAATGGGTTTCTCCATTGGTTATTGTACCCAAGCAAAATGGTAAGTCATTTGTTTTTGTGGAATACAAAGAATTGAAGAAAGTCACTAAAAAGGATTATTTTCCTTTACCATTCATTGATCAGGTGCTTGATAACCTAGCTGGCAGTAGCTATTTCTCCTTTATTGATGGTTTTAGTGGTTACAACCAGATACAAGTGGCTCCTAAGGACAAATACAAAACACTATTTACATGTCCTTTGGGAACTTATGCATATAGGGTTTATGATTTGGACTTTGTAATGCACCAACCACTTTTCAAAGAGTTGTATTGGCCTTTTTTGTAGATTTAACTACTTCATGTGAGGAGGTGTATATGGATGATTTCACAGTCCATGGAAATACCTTTGAACAAGCATTGGAAATATTGAATAAAGTGTTGTAGAGATGTAAGGATTATATATTGTCATTGAATCATGAAAAGTGTTCCCTTACGATGACAAAAAGAATTGTTTTGGGACATCATATTTCTAAATAGGGAATAAAGGTTGATCCAACAAAGGTAAAAATTATTCATCAAATTAAAATCTCAAAGACTCAAATAGATGTCAGAAGCTTTCTAGGGCATGCAGGGTATTATGGAATATTCATTGAAGGATTTAGTAGAATTGTTGAACCATTGTTTACATTGCTTAAAAAGGATGTAAAGTTCTTATGGACAAATGATTGCCAAAAATCTTATGAATCTATTAAGCATGCCTTTTAAACTACTTCTCCTATCTTTAAACAACTTGTTTGGGGAGAAAAATTTCATATACATGCAGATGCATCCAACTTAGTCATTGTGGTAGTTTTGGGGCAAAAAGACAAAAATAGAGTAATGCATGCTATTTATTATGTTAGCCAAAATTTGAGCCCCACAAAAAGGAACTATACAACAATTGAGAAAGAATTATTAGTTGTGGTTTATGCAGTTAATAATTTTAGACATTATATTGCTAGTTATAAAGTGTTTGTCCACACTGATCATGCAATGATCTGGTAATTTTTAAATAAAATTGTTGTAGGTTACCAAATTATAAGATGGTTGTTACTTTTACAAGAATTTGACATCACTATTGTGGATAAACCTGGTAAGGATAATGTTGTTGCTGATGTTCTTTCCAGAATGACTTTGCAAGGTAATAATGAACCAGTGGATGACACATTTCTAGATGAACACTTGTTTTCTATATCCATTCAGTCTCCATGGTTTTTTGATATTGCAAATTACCTTGTAATAGGGAAGTGCCCTATTCATTTTAGTCCTAAATAGAAGAAAAGGCTTATTCATGAAAATTCTAGATTGCAATGAATAGATGGTCTTTTATTTAAAATGTGTCTTGATCATGTTCTTTTATTTAAAGTGTGTGTAGAAAATAGATGCTTATGACAAATACATGCACATTGTCATAATGAACTAGAAGGAGGACATGGTTTTGTGGTTAGAATAGTTCACAAGATCTTGGGAGTAGGCTACTTTTGGCCTACCATGTCCAAAGATGTTTCATTTTATGTAAAACATTGTAATGAATGCCAGTGCATGGGATGACCTACACCAACAATGGAGATGTCACTATAACCCTAGATAGTTCTTGAACCATTCAAAAAATGGGGAATGGATTTTGTGGGACCTGTTGATATGCCTTCAAAAGGACATCACTATATTATGGTCTATACAAACTATGTTACAAAATGGGAATAAGTGAAAGCATTACCAACAACAAGGGAAGATAAGGTAGCTGGTATTCTATA
The DNA here is from genome assembly GCF_030272615.1 of Cryptomeria japonica. NCBI lineage: Eukaryota > Viridiplantae > Streptophyta > Pinopsida > Cupressales > Cupressaceae > Cryptomeria > Cryptomeria japonica. The sequence goes on from NC_081406.1 coordinate 579,565,556, forward strand.
CAAACACATTCTTCAGATATTTGGTGCACCAAGAGAACTAGTTTTTTTATCAAGGACCTTAGTTTATGTCTGCTATGATGGAAGCCTTCATGCACAAGTATAAGATGACACACAAAAAATCTACACCATATAATCCTTGGGAAAATGGACAAGTGGAAGTTACTAATAGAGAGTTGGAGAGTATTTTAACAAAGAATATTTCTTTAAGAAAAATAGATTGGTTAGAAAGATTAGATGAAGCAGCATGGGCCAACAATACAACATGGAAGACTACTATAGGTTTTTCTCAATATGTGTTAGTATATGGAAAAACTCCCATTATGCCTATTGAATTTGAGTTGCAGACATTAAGAACCAAATTGAAAATTGGAATTAATTTATTTGAAGCAGAAAGGGTCAAAATTCTACAGTTAAATCGGTTGGATGAAATGAGGATGGAGGTTTTGCAGCACATTGAGATGATACACAAGCAAAGAAAAGTATTTCATCATAAACATATTATTTCTTGAAAATTTAGAAAAGGAGATTGGGCATTGTTGTTTGACACTAGATTCCAAGAATTTAAGGGGAAATTTCATACAAGATGGTTAGGACAGTATGAGATTGATCAATTTTTTGATAATGGAGTGATTCAGTTGGTACATATAGATGGAGAAAGAAGAACTATCATTTTAAATTATATTATAAACTAGCATCCAAAGATGAGTTTCTTTCAGAGTTGTAGTCCAAAGTTGAATGTTACATCATGGAAGATGTCACTTCCCTGGTGGAATTCAATTTTGAGTGAATCTGACAAGAATACTGAATAAAGGAGGTAAATTGAAAACTAGAGATGGCAATTTATCTCCCCCCCAAAAAAATAAAATTAAATAAAATAAAAAAACTGAGGATGATTGAAAACCAAAAATGGTCATCTACCCTAGGAGTAAATTGAAAACCAGAAGCAATGATTCATGCTTGATAGAGTAAAGTTGAAAACCAATAATGGCAACTTTACTTGGATCAACTTTAGTTCACTCCTAATGACTTCTAATTGCTCTTAATGTTCTCAAATAAGTATTGAATCTCTCCTTTGTCAAGAAGACCATCCTAGATCAGTTAATGTAGAATTTAGTCCATACAAGATGAGCCTCAAGTAACTCTTGATTATCTCATTGGTTCTTTACTAATTGAGTAGATATTGTTTATGGTAAAAATGGAAACAACAATATTGAAAGACTAAATGAATTCAACAACAAAACCCTAGCCTAACAACAACAAAGATCCACCATAACATATGAAGGTTACCTAAGACAATGAAAATAAAATAAAATCACAAACATTATACCATCACATGTCCAATAGGGTTTGGATCTCCATTCTTCCTATCTCCATTGATCTTGCTTGATATATTTGCTCTCAGATTTTATGTGTGCACAAGAGCTCAACAAAGAACGGAAATGTGGTTGCAAGTAGACTTGATCGCATATGAAATTTCGAATGCTAGAATGCTTGATTGGGTCCTTGGTAATGAAGGAAGCATCTCCTTATATAGAAGACACTATAAGAAATGGAGGGATAAGATTGAGAGCTGTAAAAGATAAATGGTCAGCTAAGATTAGAGGGTAGGTAAAAAATAATAAGAAAATAATGAGAGGGTAGGTAGTGTAGGAATTAAGAGATGAATGACGTGTCATGGGTGGAAAAGGTTAATGTATTAATTAAATAAATAAAGATTTATTTAACTAATAGAGAAAGTGGGATCAATTAAATAAATAAAAGTATTTATTTAATTTAGGAGAAAAGGATAATTTAAATAAATAAATGTATTTATTTAAATGAGAAATAAGGCTAGAAGAGGATAAATGAATTAATTAAATAAATAAATATTTATTTAATTAATAGAAGAATTAGGCTAAAATAATTAAATAAATAAAGATATTTATTTAATTAGACAAGACAGTTTTAGGTGTCTACATTTTGCCCCTCTTTGAGACAATGTAACTTGTCGCGTTGTTTCAAAGAAGATTAGATAAATTGATACAAAGTTTCCCCAAGATGGGAATGACATGCCCCCTTGAGAGATTGGATGAAAATGTCTGGAAAGATCGCAAACAATCTCTTGATATAAAAGAAAGGGTAGAATGGATTGACTGGATAGGATAGAGTGACAGAGTCATGGGATAAAGAAGACTAACTCGAGAGACTAGGGCTAGGGTAGTCTATAAGATAGACTACGAGGGAAAACATCCTCATTGTCATCCACACACCTAAGAGATCAAAGTGCAGAGAGAGAGAGAGCAGTTAGCAGCGATGGCATTGGTTCATAGATTCAATCGCGTTCATCAATTTTAGAGGCTAGTAGATGCAAGAGAGCCGGTAAGTACCACAAAACCTCCTTCTACTTTTCTGCATTAATTGTTGTCATAAATGCATTTTAGGTAGTTCAATAAATATGCTTTAGATATGTCAAGCAGGGGGAAAAAAATGCTAAGGTGTGTCTATGTTGGTGCCAAGCATGTCTGGGTAGGATAGGTGCATTGGTGTTTGTGCCAGGTGCATCTATAATTCCAGTAGCGTTTGTGTCAAATGCGAGCACGTCTATGTATTTCAGGCATGTTTATGTAGGACAGGCGTGTCTGTGCAGACCAGAGGCACATCTGTGTGATTCAAGTGCATCTATGCAGAGAAGGCACGTATGTGCAGTATGTAAACGCGTTTGCATCTTCAAGGACAAATCGATAGTTCTATGATGAACATACATTGTCAATTGGATAAGCTACTGAGAGGATACACTTAAGCAAGTCCTCTAGGGAAGACTAGAATAGCAGATAGGGCTAGGATTGACAATTATGTGATAGAACATACATTGCCAATTAGGAAACTACTCAAGAGGATACACTCAAGAAGAGGCCCTAGGATAGGATAGATTGAGGCACTTTGTGATGAACAGGGAGTACTAGGATAAAAAAAATAGTACTTTGTGATGAATAGGGAGTACTAAAAAAGAGAAACACTTTGTGATGAACATGGAATGTCACTAGGATAGAAAGCAACACTTTGTGATGAACAAGGAGCACTTAAAAAGAGCAGCACTTTGTGATGAACAGGGAATGCCACTAGGATAGAAAGAAGTACTTTGTGATGAACAAGGAGTACTAAAAAAGAGCAACACTTTGTAATGAATAGGGAATGCCACTAGGATTGACACAATTGATTTGCTTGATTGCGGGAGGACCTACCTATGCTAGAGTCATGAGAGAGATTCCTTTCGACTCAGAGTTTATGAGCAGAGTTGACATTTGAGGATAGAGCAGCGGTTGAGGCTATGGGCCTGCGACATATTCTGTATGTACCTAAGTTTTGGGTGAACATGGGATTGCTGACTACATTACCTAAGAGATGGCACTTAGAGACTTGCACGTTTCATTTGCCGATGGGTGAGATGATAGTTACCTTGGAGGATGTATATAGGATACAGAGGATACCGATCATTAGGGAGTTATTTCCTTATGATTGAGAGGGAGACAAGGATGCACTGAGATGAGTGTTTCAGGATCTTGGACTAGAGATGAGGGCTCGACATGTGGCTTGGGATACTATGACAGCTATAGGATTGGTACTATTGGTGGTACTGGCAAGAGTTATTAGTGGATTCCTCTGTCTAGATAGGGTGACACAAGGGTTGGTAGTGGGGTAGGGGAGGACTCTGGAGACATTGGTGATAGAGCACACTGGATTTGTATGGGGGTTGTGTCTACCAGCACACTTATATTATGAGCTGCATCAATTTGTATATCATGGATCAGCAAGATTGGGATGTGGAGTGACCATGTTGCAGGTATGGGCAAATGAGCATCTACCGGTTACACAACCAATACACTTTAGGGGAAGAAGACATGGGTGTAGCTATGTTCATTTGTATGATATGATTACTTCTCAGCCACGGATTGGGTGACTGGAGTATTGGCATCGGGTTATCGATGAGATAGATAGTGTGGTATGGAGGCCATACCGGGACTATGAGGAATGGGAGGATGATGCAGTGGAGCTGCCATATGTATTCTAGAGAAGGTATCTAATTGGTTGAACACCGTATGTTATTGAGAGGTAGTTGGTAGATAGGGTGGGCAAAAAGTTCGGCAGGATACAACAAATGCCATGGAGGTCAGGGATGTATGCATAGACAATGAGGGATCATAAGCATTTGGGGCCATTGCTTTCTTATGATTAGGTTGTGAGACAAATGGTAGAGATGGTTCCCCTACCTTGGGATATATGGGTAGATATAGAGGATGCAGGGATGGACGTAGAGTATAGAGCATATTGGGCAGAGCATTTGTTTCCAAGGCTGATGGATCTAGGGGAGCCGATAGATGGAGATGGTGGAGGTGATGAAGATGATAGGGGAGATGGTAGAGGTAGATGTCGATGACGAAGGAAAAGAGAAATGGTAGAGAGGAGAGTGCCTCCAAGGAGAGAGAGCAAAGCGGAGAGATAGGCTCAACAAGCTCATGGAGTGAGGGGAAGAGGTGGATTGTTGTTACAAGTGCCAGTAGCACAGGTTCCCAGATAGGTACAAGCTCCTAGACAAGCATAGGGATGAGGAGAGGGACATGAGCAACCATGGGGATAGGGTGAGGGGGGAGAGGAGGAGGATGAGTTACTATCCTTGAGGGAGATCTATTAGGGACAGGCAGATGAGATTCAGGATCTGGAGAGGGAGACAACTGAGGGACACTAAGTGAGAGAGGGATCAGGATATTTAGTGCTACATGGAGGCTGAGACAACACTGAGGGAAGGGAGGTAGGAAAGAGAGGACATAGGGGCTAGATACACCTATGTTCTGCGGGCAGGGGAGGAGATAGCCTATTGGAGAGACCTATATTATGGAGTGGTGCCACTAGATTAGCGGGTGAGGAGCTTTCAAAGACCATCATGGACTACAATGACCACTAGAGGGAGAGACAGGAGATAGGCATCTAGCGGTGGGGTCATGGGTCTTGTACCACCACCAGATAGAGGGGGAAGGAGAGTTGATCCTGGGGTGGGTCCTTTGAGGGCTCAGACTTCATCGAGGTCAGCTGGCTCCAAGGGAGGGAGTTCATCATAGCCTTAGAGGGCTCCCTATGTATCAGATTTGTACCATTTTGTATGATGACACCTTCAGGTGATTGTAGCCATATGTATTTGACATCATTCTATCATGACACTTATGATTTTGATATATATATATGAGATGATTCATCTTTGCAGCAGCTATATGCATGTATACATATGTGATGCTTGTATATGTTTTATGATGTATGTTTTTGTGGTGCTTATGATATGGGTGCAAATATGTACATGATGGAATGCAATATTTTTGTTCTTTTATGTTTTTAATGTTATGTAAATGTGAATGTATGAATTGCAAATGAATATGATAATGCAAATAACTATTTACATGATGAGAATGTAAAATGTGCTAACATGTGTTGTGTGTAGGATGTGATGTAATTGTGATATTTATATGTATGTATGAAATGCTTATATGTGGTAATGCAGGTGCAAACTACATGAAATGTAGATATTTTTGGCATGTCATTATACTCAGTCATATGATAGCAGGCTACATAGACTCAGGAAGGACAATGGAAGTCAATCAAGAAAGAGGGATGACAGATAGAAGATATGGAAGTGAAAGAGCTTCTTGTGCGTTATCATTATTGAGATTTATTATGGAAAATAGGTTATGACAATCCAGATATATGTTCGACCCAAAAAGTCATTGTACCCATTTGCATGGAGATCAGATAGTTGCAAACAAGGAATTCCCTAGTTCACACTATACTCACAGTTTCCTCATATCCTTGGACAAGTCATAGCATTACTAAGAGATAATCCACAGACAACAAAAAGAAAAGGTGACGATACCCCATCCTCGCCTTTCTAGTCAAAGACATCCTGGAGATAAAATCTCTAGTCAGAGACATCCTGGAAAAGATAAAAGACATGTCACCAAAAGATAAAATCAAAAGAAAGCCAAGACTTGACACCAACATCCATTGTAGTCCTCGAGTTTAGTGTCTCTTGTCACTTGTATAAGTCTATTTGATTGTGGTCACAATGTTTTCCTTCACAAATGGATAGATAGCACTAAACTATAATGTTGTCTGAGTCTGTTGAAATATTTGATTTGTTGAAGCCCATTGTTGTTGTTGTTGTGTCTCATTTGAAACTGATTGAATCTATGCAACTCATACTTTATTGTGGAGAAGATGGAACTTTATTGTGGATATGGCGATGCAAGTGTTGCTTTATTGTGGATTGTGCATGGACAGACTGAAGAAAATTGGAAGAAACTATACTCATCAAAACATGTGATGCTCTCAGTTCCACACCCATCACTAGACATAGGATATGCCTTAGCCACAGATAGGAGCTGATTTATTATGGATGGAAAATTTGTGAAAAGGATGGATTATTATGAATGGCTAACCAATCTTGGGTAGATCAATAACAAGCCATGATGGGAATGGGTAAGTTTATTATGGATGAAGAGGTTGTGAGTGTGTGCAAAGTGAAGGATGAAATGGAATCCTGAAGGAGGGAGGAGCAATGTCTCTGCACATGGTGCCGGTGACCCAGTTTTCACCATGGTACTTGCCCAAGGTGCCACCGAAGTTGTTTTCACTGTTGGATGAAATGTTTTTCTTTACTTTTTTTTTTGTGTCACAAGGTGCCTGTTTGCAAAGTTTTCACCAAGTAACGATTTTTCATGTTTTATGATTTTTTTAATATTTTTTTGTATTTTCAAATTGAGATATTTTGAAGAGCTATGCGTAAAACCTGCGAAGGTGCATGTTGTTGATAGGATCCTCCAAAGGTTCACCATCTGGGGTTGAGAGTTGATATCCACCATATCCATAAGCTGTTGTAATGATGTAAGGACCAAGCCAATTTGGTTCGAACTTTCCCTTCTTCTCTCTATCTTGCTGATATTTGGGATTTTTTTTAGAACTAAGTCACCCACCTCAAATGTATGAGGCTTCACTTTATGATTGTAACTATGACTCATTCCTTGTTGATAAGCCTTGAAATGATTAAAAGCAGTTTGTCTTCATTCATCCAATAGTTCTAGTTCTTGCAAGTGAGAGATCCTGTAGTATTCATCATTGATAATGTTTTGCAAAGAGACTCGTAAAGATGGTAACTCGACCTCAATAGGCAAGATAGCTTCAACACCATAGACAAGTGAATATGTTATGTGCCAGGAATATGTTATGTGGAATTTCTTTTGTACCAATGTTTGTTTTGATGGTCTCCTCTACCAACATAGATGATTTTTCTTCATATGATGCTGAGAGAATGTTGAGACTTCCATCTTCGAGTGCCTCAGAGAGGTTCACCCTTAGATACGTCCTTTCTTTTTACTTTTTTGGGATCAGACAGTGCCACAATGTGGTTTTCACCATAAGACCCATGATTTGTTTTTTATTTTTACATTTTTGTGACTGGAAGGCCCAACACCCTCACCAAAATATTCCACGGTGTTTGAGTTCTATAGTGTATCCTGCCTTATGGTCCCCAAGCGAAAGATCATCTTGTATGCCTAAATAGTCAATAAAGGCTTCATATTTTTTGAATGTGTCAAACTATACAGGTCCTTCATGGTCCCAATCAATAAGTTGGTGGTGAACAAGGGGAAGGCCTTCAATGTTTTCAAAGTCAGTGGGACTAAGAGTGAAGATGCAGTTATATTCAGGTATGGCGAGGTAGTTGTTGAGGTCATCATTGGCACTCTCCTCATCAGTCTCAATTGTGAATGAGTCCAAATTGTCATCACTAAAAGTACATTTGGGTACGAGTGTCCTCATCCTTCATGATTTTGACCTAGAACCTAGAGGCAAAGACTATGTGGGATCCTCAAGGGTTGTTTCTTGACCAACTTTGATTTTTTTATAAAATTCCTCTACTTCTGTGGGTTCACCTTGTTCTCTGAATGTCTCGGTGAGTTCATAGTCACTGGAGGATTTTTTCAAACCCCATTTCAATTCATTAGAGTTGGTGGAATAGCGGTTCTCTTGTTGATCTTTGGAAGCTTTTATTTGTAATGCTTCTTCTGCCTTTCAAGTACTTACCCTGGAAGATATGAAACCAAGCCCTTTCAAGAACTCTTTTTTAAATGTCAATTCTGTTTGCAAAGGTTGAATGATACCTTTCTTTCTTGAGCTGAGAGGAATTTTACCATCATACCCAAAATTTTATAGGATCTTGAATCCTTTGCCATATTTTTCACATGGTATGCTGATGTGGGCTTGTGTACCATCTTCAGGGTCTTTGTAAAGCATTTTGTATGTCTTCTTCTTCCATTTCACCCCACTTTTGGAAGGTAGTAGGGTCCCATTTGAGTGTAATGATAGATACCCATTTGGAAGGATGTGGTCATCCATATTATTTTGGTAAACTCATGACTTGTCGTAAGAACATGGTTTGGTTCAAAATGTATTCACCCATGCCTTTTTCCTGATACTTCCCTTTAAGCTCACCTTGTTTTGATGTTGAAGGTTTTAATGATTCAGGGTCAATGTATGTAGAAGAAGGGATAGCTTATCTATTACTTGGAATGAATGTCTCAGTTTTTGGTCTCAAGTTATTATAGTGTATAAATGGATTATGATCACCATTAACTATTACTTCAACTCCATTGTGAGGAAACTTAATGCATTAGTGGTATGTAGATGGGACTACCCTCATCTCATGAATCCAAGGACATCCTAGCAATATGTTGTATGTGAGATCCAGGTCTAGGACTTGACAAAGCACATCCTTTGTAATGGGTCCAACTCTGAGGGGCAAGGTGACTGTGCCCTTGGATGAACGCTCTTCATCATCATATGCTTTGATGGTAATTTTGTTTTTAGCATTCACAACTTTGTTTGAATATCCCAATTGTATTATTGTGTTCAAAGTACATATATTGAGACCAGCTCCTCCATCTACCAGGACTCATTTTATTCGATGTTTGTGTAGGAAGGCTTCAATGTGTAAAGGTGCATTATGTGGTTGGCTTACAGAGGCATCATCAGCTTCTGTGAATGTAAGGGAGTGTGGAATGGAAATGTATCCCACCATGGCTTGAAACTGGTCCACATTTAGATTAGTGGGGATGGAAGTGTCTCTCAAAGTTTTTTCAAGAATGGCCTTATGTGTAGGGGATATGCGTAAGAGCTCAAGGATTGAGATAAACGTGGGTGTCTTCCCTAACTGTTCTACAAGGTCATACTCAGGTTTGGTTGATGAGGAAGTAATGTTTTTAGCTAGAGCACCTTGCAAAGTGAATTTGCCTCAATGAGTTGTAACATTACATTCAGAGGTAGGTTCGGAAGAAGATCCAATGCCTTTTAGGACAACCTTGGGTCTTTGGGTAGAATTCTCAGGCATTTTGTCCTTGATGATAATGGTAGAGACATAGTTGTCCATTAGAATGTAACTGACAGTTGAATCATTGTTATAGGATGCTCTGGTATAGTTGGTTTTCTCATATGTGGCTTTATCTTTTCCCTTGTCATGCTTTGGGAATGGTTTTTTAAACATCTCATGTTCTTGATTGGATGAGTGTCCTTCAATCTCAATGTCACCTCTATCAATAAGGTCTTGTATAATGTTCTTCAGTTGATGACAATTTCCCATTTTATGTCCCTTGCTCTTGTGATACTCACAATATTCATCATCATTCCACCAATTTGGTTTGACCTTTGGCTCATATGGAGGCAAATCTAGAATTGTTATTATCTTGTTTGCCACTAGCTTCTTGAAAGCTGACTCAAGTGGTTCTCCCAATGGGGTGTACTTCCTTCATGATTTGGAAGTTATTTGGGTATTCACTTGATTGTTTGTAGAGCTTGATCTTGAAAAAATGATTTGGGTTGTATTGTATTGGCATCAACAACACCATCATTGACTGTGTTCTTGTTTTCATTCCAAAATCTTTGCTTGTCTTTTCCTTTAAAGTCTTCTTTGTTTTCTTTGAATATTTTAACGATGCCTTGCTAAATTAGGACCTTCTCTATTGCTAAGCCTTTTTCAATGATGTCCTTGAAGGTGGACAAATAAGATTTTATCATGTCATAACCAATGTCTTTGTTGACATTTTGGGTGAACATCTCTACCATTTATTTTTGTGGAATTTCATAAGAGCATATGATGGCTAGATTCCTCCATCTTTGTAAAAATGATGAAAAAGACTCTCCTTCCTTTTTCTTGGTGTTGCACAAAGTAGTGACTGATATGTCTGTCTCTATGTTGTATGAGAAATGTTGGATAAATGCCTCTACTAAGTCACCCCATGACTTAATTCCAGGTGGGAGTTGGGAGAACCATTCCATAGCTTGATCACCTAAGCTCTATGGGAATAATCTCATCAAATATGTCTCTTCTGTCGCTACCTCAGTGCAAGCCATGAAAAACTATCTTATATGTGCCTTAGGATCCCCTTTTCCTTTGTACTTATCAAACTTAGGTGTCACAAAGTGTGTAGGAAATGGAGGCATTGGAATGATTTTGTCAAATGGATAGGGACATATGTCTCTCATTGTATAAGCTAGCTTCGGTGTATTTATGTCCTCCATTTTCTTTTGTAACTCCTTAATTTACTTCTCCAAATTGTTCTTAGGTGGAGATCGACTTCTTAGACCATATCACATGCCTGAGCCACCGGTTGGAGGAGGAGCATGTTGCATATATGGATGATACTAATCATACACATGTTCATATGGAGGAGGTCTATAATGATGTTGCATATATAGACCACTTGGTATAGAGCCATGATGAGGAATGGAATATCTATTTTGTCCATGTATACCATACTCTATAGGCATGTCATGAGTTTGTTCTACTATGTTACCCCCAAATTTGACATAGGGTTTCCTTGTGTCTAAATTTTGATCATGCCTTTGGATATCCAATTGCTTTGGTGGTTGGTCCTTAGCATTGGTATGTGATTGAGTATATTTTTCTGCATAAGACTTCCATAATGGTCTACGAAGGTGAGTATCATATGCTTGACCATGTGTATGTGGGACCTCAGGTTTTTGAAACAAAGATGATGGTGATTCAGGCACCATATGTGGTTCTCTATTGCCTCCACTATTAGGCCTCCTTTGATCCATGTTGAGGTGAGGTTGTTGCAAAGTTCGATGTTCCATTATTTGGGACATATCAAAATCATGAGGTATCTTGGCTCCACTTTATGCCATCACTTGTAAGAAATATTGTCTCTCTCTCCTCATTATTTCCTCAACCAATCGGTTAAAATGGGGATCCATAATGGAGTCTTCCACTTCTGCTGAATGTATGAAAAATTTGTCCATATTGTCATTGTGTGTATCATTGTTGTTTGTGTTATCCATGTTCTCAACATTTGGAATATTTCTATAAGTGTCCATGTCAGGTAATGTGGTATGATCGGAATTGAAAAAGACATCATTGTCATACTCATAGGCACTCATGTTTGTGGACTGTTGAGTCTCTTTAGCTTCTCTCCTAGATTTTTGGGAATGGGTTCCAACCATGAACTATTTATTGACCAAGATGTGGGAGACTAGATGAAAATGGAAAAGAGTATGTGTTAGTGAATAGATTTGTCCCTCAACAAATACATACACATACTAACTCCAAATGCCCGGGATAAAGGACAAAGAGCACCAACAGTTGGATAGATTATCATTGAATTGATAATATTCCTCTGAATTGAGAGGTACAGCTCCCTCTTAGAATATTTACAATGAATTTATTATACAGTTGATATGCTAACACTTTTAACCAGAAAGCATCAAAAGGCTTCAACATTTATCCATCAACACAAATAAATGCCTTCAAAACTGCACACATAGGAAATTTTTGAAAAGAATATTCAAAGGAGAGTTCATAGACTCTGATTCATAACATTCTTACTGCATATATTCAAACAAAATGGAAACTCAACAAGAGAAACTAGCAGCTTAATTGAGACTCTCTCATGCCTCAAAGGGGGATCAAGTAGGTTAACACCATGTGAGTCATCCAACATTCTATAATAAATATGAACAAAAAGGAAATGCAGGAGATAACTGATTATCAGATTAAATTATGCCCACATAACAATCTAAGAAGAATTATGAATCTCAAAATGCATAGATTCAAAGATATCACAACATTTCATTAATAATCAGCTATCATTTTCACTTCCCACAATTCCTATCAAAAACTCTTCTATCGTTTCCAAAATCACAGTTTCAGAACCCCTTTCTTTTCTTTTTTTCTCATATATATAGTCTCTCTCTTTCTTTAAAGAGACTTTCAGTTATCAATAACTTATTCTTGAAAAGATAATTAATCAATCTTTTCTTTTATCTTTTATCCTCTTCTTGATAACTTTTTTTGTTTTAAATCTTCAAATCTTTTATCTCAGAATTTTTATAGATCCATACTTAGAGATAAATAGATTTTGACAAAGATAATATTTTTCCAATCTCTCTAGTGAGGAATTAGAAAACTACGTTTTCCAAATCATATTAAAATTTCAATGTGATCCAATGGTTCAATTGAAAGTTATGCCCCCCGCACCGAGATTGATTTTTTTTTGTCTCAGAAAATCCATGATTCCAAATTACATTAAAAATTAAAAACATTAATCATGCCAATATTATTGGATTTTGAATTTGTTGAAAATTTGAAGTCACACACTTTGAACCTGCATCTGATGAATCTTTAAAATCAAACCTTGAACCTTGAACATGCGCTCTTGAACCAAAGAAGGTTCAAAGTTCAAGTTCAAAAATAAAAAATTACAATGAACTCGAAATTTGAACTTTGAACCTTTTGAACTACTTGAACCTTTTGAACCTAAGGAGGTTCAAGGTTCAAGTTCAATGATAATTGTTCCTTTGGGCTGCCATAGAAAAACCTTCATAACTTTTTAGGGAAAGCTCCATTTCTTGTGAAATTTTAACCGTAGAATAAATGAGCCAAGTAGAGCATAATCTAGAAATAATTTTGGCATATGAAACATAAGACTTGAGATTTAATTATTTGGACATATGGGTAACCCGAATATTAAAGAATTAAAATATCTCAACTGATATGGAGTTTGGCCACAAAAACTTCAGCATTAAAGCATTAAAAATAGCTATTTTTTTAGCTAATCGTGATGCTTTAGGAACAAGAAAAAAATATAAGGCTAACAGTATGGAAGACCAAGAGTTGGATGGAATGTAAATGAATCTGAGGTGTATTTGCAATGTCCAAAGTGTAAGACCAAGTATGCATGTAGTAGAGTAGGTATGGCTTCCAAAGAGATGATAGTTTCTCTTGATGAGGTAAATTGACCTTGACTCTAAGTAAGACCAAATAAGACCCAAAGGTGATAGAACTTGATGAGGGAACAATTAGAAAAATGTTGTTGTATGTAGTGTGTTGACAAAGTATGATGAGGACAAGCAAGTGACCTTTTGACTCAACTTTAGACAAATGTGAATGTAATATAAGGTGTAAAGCAATGATGGACTTTGTGAGACCCAGAAATAGGCTGAATTCTAGATGGAAACCAAGAGAGATAACCTACGAAGCTCAATAAGTCTGAAACTAACTGCTCTTGTTTGTTGGACTATAAATTTTTCCAATTATGAACACAGACATGCTTGTATACTTCACAGACGTGGTTAAATGACATAGACGTAGTTGAACACTACACAGATGTGTTTCTGAGATTTTGTGAATGGAATTTTCTTTAGGATAACATAGATGCATTTCTTCCCTTCACAGATGCAGCTAAATGACACAGACGTGGTTGAAAACTGCACCTACGTATTTGCAGAGACTAAGTGCAATTTTTCTAGTTTTTGTGAAGTTTCTTGTTGTGACCAAATCTAAATTTTTCACTATTTTTTGTGACAAGAGGACACAATGTTGTTGAGGACTCAATGTTTGGAAGTGTTTAGACTCAAAATTACTCCAAAGAAAAGTGTGTTGTTTGATGTAAAAATGTTTTACATACAATTGAAGACACAAAAGACACAATGTTTTGATGTTTGATCTTGAATGTTTGAATGTTCAAAAGAAGACAAGCACAATTCTTATGGTTGGCCAGGACAATAGTTGTTGATCCCACATGGGGTTTCCCCAAGGCTACATTATTCAGAGCGGGTACTTAGATGCTTGACCCCACTGGATCCACCCTCGACACTCACTTCTCTAGGGTAACCAAGCACCAGTCCCCACAAAAAATCCCCGTAGCAAACATTGTATCTCTACTAAGAACCATATGTGTGTGGGCCGCTCCAGAGATCTGACCTCCTGCCCCAACAACTAGAAGGATTTTGGCTTTCTAAAACAAAAAGGTTCTAGTAAGAGCATCCGCTTGTATGGCCATACATGTGGCTCTTTCAGCTCTGTAAATACAGAAGGCTCCTAGCCGGTAGGGGTTACACCCTACAACTAATCAAATAAATTTGATCAAACGGGTTTATGGGGAAACATAGTGTCGTTATGAACTAATCAACACACATTACCCACGGCTTTCACCATGGATACAGTTATTTATAGTGGTTTAGAAGAGTTGTGTTTTCCTCGCTACCACTTGGGTTGTTCTCTCCTTACTAATAGTCCTAATGACCAAACAGGGAAATAGGTCCTCTAGAGATTAAACAAAAAGAGCCTATTGTTCAAGACAGAAAAGACACTGGTTCAATTTTAGTGCACCAATTGAAGTGTTTGCTAGTCTATGAAAACAAGGCACACAATAAAGATAAAAAACCCTTGCCAAGATCTTGCAACAATGATTTGTTAGTAGTTTGGGTTGTTTCAAATGATTACCCCTTCCTGCAAGCAAATGAGTTAGGTAAATTTTAGATCCAAAAGACTTTGTGAAATAGGGGCCTTCAACAAGATGATTTGTTTCAAGGACAAGCTACACCAATTTGTTAGCTAGATCATAAGATGTTAGCCCAAAATAAACTAGATCTAAAATCCAAATGATGAAATAAAGCCTCAAAATTAGATCAAAAATTGAAAATGTAAGATCTGAAACACAGATGTGCTTAAACCTAACTTAGACATGGCAGAAAATCATAAACACGTCTAAATTCATCGCAGACGTGACTGAGAGGTTCACAGACGCGGTTTCAAAACAAAGACGCAACCCTGCAATCTACAAAATAAGATAAAATAATGCCAAACATAGACATGATTACGAAGGTCACATATGCGACAGTAAAGCAAAAACGCGGTTCTAGGATGCGCAGACGCAGAAATGTCGAAAGTTTGTCGAAAATGTCAGATCTGCAATTTTAGAAACATAAAATCTACAACAAAAGATGTTAAATTCAAAAGGGACAAGTGTCCCACCGGGAATGCCAAAATGTTTATGGTAAAAAGGGAAACAACAATATTGAAAGACTAAATGAATTCAACCACAAAAACCTAGCCTAACAACAACAAAGATCCACCATAACATATGAAGATTACCTAAGACAATGCAAATCAAATAAAATCACAAAGATTATACCATCACATGTCCAATAGTGTTTGGATCTCCATTCTTCCTATCTCCATTGATCTTGCTTGATATATTTGCTCTTAGATTTTATGTGCACAAGAGCTCAACAAAGAACAGAAATGTGGTTGCAAGTAGGACCGCATATGAAAGTTGAAAAGCATAGTGTAGTTGAGTAATCATCGGGGCTGAATGCATACTGAGGGTTTGATAATGAAGGAAGCATCTCCTTATATAGAAGACACTATAAGAAATGGAGAGGTGTTTGTAGGAGTTATACAATTTTCTCTCTACATTCTTTTTGTGTTTTTTGTGAGCTTCGGGATGGTATGACATGCATTCCAATTAGAGAAGATTTTTGAATTTACTATTTTTATTAAATTGCAACAGGCCGAAAACTGTTTTCTTTATAGGGTTTTCTGGGGTTTTTGAGAGCTCCAGCGTGGTTTGACATGCAAATTCTTCAGAGATGATTTTTGGAATTACTATTTTTAGTGTCATGACTGTTGCTCAGAATGTTATGAAAATGACTTTTGACACACTTACTATTTTTAGCAGTGCTATTTTTGGCAATAGTACTGCATCTCAGTTTAGTGGCCATGTCTGGCAGTGTTATTTTTGGCAGGATCCTGTGTTTGAACTCAGATGACTATTTTTAGCTGTTTAGTTCAAAGCTCCAACTCAGTTCAGTTTTGGAGATTTCCACCACTTCACTCTCTAACTCAATTTGGCAATAATCAGTATTTGGGGAGAAGGTATTTTTAATAAATTAATACCTTAGGCATAAGGTTTTAATATTTGATTATTTTATGGATGGACAACTTAGGAAAAGAAAAAATTATTAATTTTATCCTAAGTCTACTTGGGCAAATTATTTCACCCCTTGTTGGACACCAAAATACAATGCATTATTATTATTCTATATACTTTATGTTATCTCCTAAAGTTCGACTTAGGAGGGGTCATGTTTGGATGCCATTTGCTACAGGGAAAATATGATATGCAATGCCTAAGGGGTGAAATTAAATGTAATGGAATTTGGGTGTCATTTGAGTGGAATTTGAATTTGAATTTGGCAGGCGAAAAAGTTATAAATACAGGCCTTAGGCTCTCATTTGGATATCCAATGTTGTTATGATAATGAATTATTGTCGAAATGTGGTTGAATTCATACTTTGAGGGATGCATACCTCCTAGTGCCTCATTTTCATGCTTGAAAGATAGCACCTAGCTGAATGTATGACTATTTCTCATCTAGAGGAGAAGATTGGGCTTAATGTGGTGAAGATTTGTGTGAATTTCTGAGTGTTCTTGTTGCTAGTTGCGGAGCGTGCTGAAGTGGATTTTTTGTTGCAGGTCTCAGTGTGTCATTCTCCTCATTCTGGGTATTTCATCTATCTTTCTTTATGGTTTAGGCGATTCATTTTTCAAGTTTATATAGCTTAAAATGGTGTTTTGGATTTTATTTTTTTTAAATCATACCTTAGTTGGTCGTACCATGTGGCTGAGTGTTTCGGAATGCATGCATAAATTATTGGGGTCGGTTTGCCATGTTTTTTTGTCCTAAGAATGATCGCCTACCTCCTAGTGATCATTTTCTTTTAGTTACATGTTATTTGGTTAACAATTGGGTGAGTTGTGAGTGTTTTAGTGGGATTTGGTGTTGCTGGTCCTTGTGTTTTGAGCATGCTAGGAGTATATTAGAATTAGATTTTTTGGTGTTTGGAGTTGCTTTTGGGGTGTGTGAGTTCATTAGTGTAAAGAGAAAGGACTTGGTTTCATTTGCAGTTGTTGGTCATGTTATTGCACTTGGTTCATCACTCTTATATTATATGATTCATATTGTAATGTTGGTAGTAGTATTCACAACACTTTCTATTGTTCTTTCTAGTCCCACTGCATAAGTGGAAGAAGCTGGCCTTGCCGCCTATCTTTGGAATAGTGATTTCCTTCAAATTGTAATCCATATTGTGCATTGCAAAGATGGTTAGTAGTACTAACAATTATCTAATTGGATTATTTCTGTTAGTCCCACTCCATAAGTGGAAGAGGTTGGCTTTGCCACATATTTTGAATATTGTAATACTGGCCTCTCACTACATAAGCGGTAAAGTTGATTGTAATTTCATTTCTAGTCCTCTCGCTGGATAAGCGGTTGAGTGATTGCTTCTTCAGTTTCTTGGCTTGTCCTTGGTTGGTTTACCACCAAGTGATCTTTCAGTATTCTCATTATCCCATTGAAAAGTGGAAGGGGCTGACTTGTCACTCAAGTATTGTAATCAATTTCAGTTTCTTGCATCTAACGATCCCCTCAACACTATATGCTTTCACCCTCCTAGATTGGGCTCTCGGTGATCAAAGGTGGAAAGGGTTACTTTCAGTAGTATTGAGATTTCATTCTCTAACCCTAACAGGTGTTTGTGTTGATTGTAAATTGAAATAATTGAAAAAAATTTGTTGGGGATATTACAATGGTATCAGAGTTGGTTTTCGTACCAGGTTGTGCATTCAGTTGATCAGAGATCTCTATGATTGATAGAGAAGTACGTTACTACATAAAAGAGCAGAAGAGACAACAATATCAGATTCTAGCAGTGTTGGTTGAAGAGACTTTTTTTGAGGTACTAAAAAATAGAGAATCAGTAGTTGCCACTATGGTAGAGAGAATGGCAGAACATAATGAGTTCATAGAAGCAAGAGTATAAATAAAATTTGACACCATGATGGACATGATGTCCCAATTGCTGGCCAAATTTATTCAGAATTAGGGCGAGACTCATAATCATCCCACTAATGGAGTTGAAGCTAGCATTTCTAATAATCTTGGAGGAAATGGAAATGAGAGTAATCATAGAAGCAACAATGGAGGAACACTTGGAGGGTCAGTTTCAAGACCTTTGCAACCCATCTTCCTACCCAAGGAAGTGCCTCAAGGTGAAATTGAGATATCAACAGTGGATGAAATAAGGAATAATTACATGGAGTATGCCTATTTCCCTACAAAGATCTGAAATATCCTCTCCTATGAACAATTTATGAACCAAAAGAAGAGAGGTGGAAGATAATGATAACCTCCCTTATGCTCCATGAGATTATCAACAAGCCCTTGGAAAGGTTACTCTAGCCCACTTTGATGAGAGTAATAAGTGTTCTGCTAGATTGTGGGTTCAGAAGTTGGACAGTTATTTGTCCTCGATACCAATGTCAAAAGAAGATGAAAAAACAATAATTGAGGTTGTGCATGATGAATCTCTTAATGTTTCTTATGGAGCTAGTGACAGTGTTGAATGCACTCATGTGCTTCTAGAGGAAGATCAGATGAAAATTGAAGATGTTAAACAAGAGGAAAAAGATAGAAATTCAGATTTATTTTGGGATATCTCCAATGAAGTTCATGTAACTTCATATGATGAGGAAATGGATACATTTAAGGATGCCTAAATGGTAAAATTAGAAATGGAAAAGGTTAACAGGTTGTTGAATGGAAATTCATGTTATGAAGCTGAAAATATTGTAGCTAATGAGGAAGTTCCTAATGACCAAGAGGCTGTCCTATTTTGTGAATTTAAAAAATACCAAGATGATGACATTAAAGGGGCGGATTTAGAGGACCAATCAGAAATTGCATTTCATAATAATGGTGTTGAGACTCATAATTTCAAGAATAAGCTTGACCAAATTCTGAAAGTCTTTGACTTGGAGTAGTGTCCTAAATTGGAATTTTCAGATTTAGGACAACATGATAGTTGGTCTAAGTTGGAAAAAGGAAATACTTTTTCAAATTGTTGATAAACCTATTTTTGTGATGAGTGTTGATGTGACCTTAGATAATCCACTCTTTTAGTTGGATGATGAGATGACTCTTAACCCTAATGACATGAATGAGATATGGGATCCAGGTGTGGTATGCAATTGTGAAGTAGAGCAGGTTGAGTTGTCTATTGGGCCATCCAAGTTTGTTGGTGACTTACTCTCTACAAAGGATCATGATGGTGTGGATTGCCATGATTTGATGGTTGACCTTGGAAGCCTACAATGTGACGAGGAGTATTGCATTGGTGATGAATCTATAAGCATCATTGAATGCATTTTCAGTAGGGGCCAAATGGGAATCTTAGGAGTGCAGCAACAACATGGCATAGCCACTCTTGGGGTTGGTACCTATGCACCAAACCCTTTTCAAGGATTGTTGGTGATGAAAGATGATGAAAGAAGAATACCATGGAGTGTTCTAAATCTGAAAGGTGATTTTAGTGCTGCTATGACCTCATATTTTTGTGACCAAATGATCCCATTTGAGTTCTTGCAAATGGAATGGAAAGAGATTATGAGTAAAACTTGGTTTCCCACCAAATTGGTGATTCTTGGGAAGTCACTTCTAGCACATGGTTTGAAAAGAAAATTGATTTTGGTTGAAGTTACTCAGTATTGCAGCAATGGCTCTTTAATACAAAGGTTATATATTGAAAAATCAGATTTTCTTAGCTATAGATTTGAACAATTTCGGTCCAATTAGCTTATTGTCAGGATTAATTTTGGGCTTTAGATAGATTGGATGTTTGTTTGGGCTAACCAGTTTAGATTTTGGTTGAACATTCGAACACTAGAATATTGTTATTGCTTACACTCAACTTGTATTTTCATTTGGGACAACATATTTGATCTTAGAAATAGTTTCTATGACAAAGTGCAAGGAGTGGGGAAGAACACCATTGTGGTTGATGCTTTGTCAAGATGACTGCATTTGAGTTTGTTGGTTGAGATTACTATAGATTGGAAACACCAAATTTTTGCAGAGTATGCCAAAAATTAGTTTGCGACTAGCCTAGTGGAGGGCACTTTGCATAATGGAAGGTATTAGATGGATAATGATTTGATACACTATAAAGGTAGAATCTTCCTAGTACTTGATTTCAAGTTCAAGAAGAAGATTATTCAATCATTTCATGACATCCCCTTGTCTGGTCATCAAGGTTATTTCAAGACATATCGACAAATCCAAGGAATATTTTCTTGGAAGGGACTCAAGGATGAGGTCCTTCGCTACATTATAGAGTGTTTGGTCTGCCAACATAACAAAGATGCACACACTTTCCTAGCTGGTTTGTTGCAGCCCTTATCTATTCCTGATTAGAGAAGGCCAAGCATTTTAATAGATTTTATCATTGGGCTACCAAGGATGCAAGAGAAATATTGCATATATGTTGTTGTGCACATATTGGCTAAATTTCCACACTTCTTTTTCATTACCAACTCATTTGCAGCAGTTCAGGGTGTTGATCTCTTCTTTAGAGGAGAGTCTAGATTGCATGGTTTGCCAAAAACCATTGTGAGTGATAGGGACAACAAGTTCCTAAGCATATTTTGGTGGGAGATCTTTGGATTGAGTGGCACAATACTCACTCCTAGCATCTAACATCACCCTCAGACTCATAGACAAAATAAGGTTGTGAATAAGTGGTTAGAAGGTTATCTCAGAAATTATACGTTAGGGAAGCAAAAGGCTTGGGTGAGATGGCTTCATTTGGGAGATTATTGTTACAAGTCTTCCTATTGCATGTTGATTAGGATGTCTCCTTTCACAACCCTGTATGGATATGAGGTGCCTAGCTTTGCTGATTTGACTTTTGGAGATAGTAGAGCCCCTCAAGCGAGGGATATGTTGCAGCAAAGTCAAGACATTATGAGATCTTTGAAGGACAACCTTCATCATGCAAAAAATCAGCAAAAGATGTATGTTGATTGGCAGCGATTAGAGCTCTCTCTTGAGGTTGGAGAAGTGTCTTATCATTTGGAGTTACCTGAAAGCAACAAAATACATATCAGTTGGAGTTACCTAAAAGCAACAAGATACATAATGTTTTCTATGTGTCACACCTCAAGAGGGTACTTGGAAATAATGTGGTAGCTTCATCAGATCTACCTCCCCTGGATGAGGAGGGGCAGTTGGTGTTGATTTCAGAGGCCATTATTGATTCTAGGGAGCATTCATTGAGAAGGAGGACTCTCAAGATGTGTTTGATTAAATGGAAAAACTTACCAATTGAGGATGCAACTTGGGAGAATGAGTAGATTTTACAACATCCAACCTTGCTATTGGTTGAGGACAAGTAGTTTTGGGAAGGGTGGACTATAATGTTCCCTTCTCAGTTCTAGACTGATGGATGGAGTCTTAGCCTATTTTGGAAACCCATAGGATAATCAAAGACTAAATTAGAGTTTTTGTCTTCAGGAAGGTTTTTAGAGAGGTGTTTGTAGGAGTTCTACAGTTTATTCTCTATAATCTTTCTAATTTTTTCATGAGCTTTAGGATGGTATGACATGAATTCCAATCAGAGAATATTTCTGAATTTTTTTATTTGTAGTAAATTTTGATAGGCTGACAACTGTTTTCTTTATAGGGTTTTCTGGAATTTTTGGGGTTTTTTGAGAGCTCCAATGTGGTTTGACATGCAAATTCTTTGGAGATGATTTCCAGACTTACTATTTTTAGTAAGTCATGACTGTTGCTCAGAATGTGATGAAAATGACCTTTGACACACTTACTATTTTTAGCAGTATGCTATTTATAGTAAGTACTATTTTTAGCAGTTCTATTTTTGCTAGTGGATCTACATCTCAGCTCAGTGGCCATGTCTAGCAGTGTTGTTTTTCACAAGATCCTATGTTCGAACTCAAGTGACTATTTTTAGCAGTTCAGTTCAGAGCTCTAACTTAGTTCAGTTTTGGTGATTTCCAACACTTCAGTCTCTAGCTCAATTTGACAATAATCAATATTTGGGGAGAAGGTATTTTTAATATATTAATACCTTAGGCATAAGGTAATATTTGATTATTTAATGGATGTAAGACTTAGGAAAAGGATAAAATAATAATTTTATCCTAAGTCTACTTGGGCGAATTATTTCACCCCTTCCTGGATGCCAAAATACAATGCATTGTTATTATTCTATATACTTTATGTTATCTAATAAAGTTCGACTTAAGAGGGGTCATGTTTGGATGCCATTTGCTAAGGGGAAAATATGAAATGCAATGCCTAAGGGGTGAAGTGAAATGGAATGGAATTTGGGTGCCATTTGAGTGGAATTTGAATATGAATTTGGCTGGTGAAAAGTTATAAATATAGGCCTTGGGCTCTCATTTGGATATCCAATCTTGTTATTACAATGAAGTGTTGTCGAAATATCATCAGATTCTTACTTTGAGGGAAGCATACCTCCTAGTGCCTTAGTTTCATGCTTGAAAGATAGCACCTAGCTGAATGTATGACTATTTCTCATCCAGGGGAGCAGATTGGGCTCAATGTGGTGAAGATTTGTGTGGATTTCTGAGTGTTCTTGTTGCTAGTCGCAGAGTGTGCTAAAGTGGATTTTTGGTCGTAGGTCTCAGTGTGTCATTCTCCTCATTTTGGGTATTTCATCTAGCTTTCTTTATGGTTTAGGTGATTCATTTTGCAAGTTTATAGAGCTTAAAATGGTGTTTTGGATTTTATTTTTGCAAAATTGTACCTTAGTTGGTCGTACGATGTGGCTGAGTGTTTTGGAATGTGTTCATAAATTATTGGGATCCATTTGCCATATTTTGTTGTCCTAGGAATGATCGCCTACCTCTTAGTGATCATTTGTGTTCAGTTTCATGTCATTTGGTTAAGAATTGGGTGAGTTGTGAGTGTTTTAGTGGGATTTGGTGTTGCTGGTCTATGTGTCTTCAACATGCTGGGAGTATATTAGAATTAGAGTTTTTGGTGTTTGGAGTTGCTTTTGGGGTGTATGAGTTCATTGGTGTGAAGAGAAAGGACTTGGATTCATTTGCAATTGTTGGTCATGTTATTGCACTTGGTTCATCACTCTTATATGTTATGATTCATATTGTAATGTTGGTAGTAGTACTCACAACCATTTATATCGTTCTTTCTTCTACTACTGCATATGTGGAAGAGGTTGGCCTTGCTGCCTATCTTTGGAATAGTGATTTCTCTTAAATTGTAATCCATACTAGGTATTGTAAAGATGGTTAGTAGTACTAATAGCTATCTAACTGGATTATTGATTTTAGTCCCACTGCATAAGTGGAAGAGGTTGGCCTTGCCACCTATTTTGAATATTTTAATATTGTCCTCCCACTGCATAAGCGGTAGAGTTAATTGTAATTTCATTTATAGTCCTCTCGCTAAATAAGTGGTTGAGTGATTGCTTCTTCAATTTCTTGGCTTGTCCTTGGTTGGTTTACCACCAAGTGATCTTTCAGTATTCTCATTATCCCACTGAAAAGTGGAAGGGGTTGGCTTGCCGCCCAAATATTGTAATCAATTTTAGTTTCTTGCATCTAGCGATCCCCTCAACACTATATGCTCTCACCCTCCTAGATTGGGCTCTCAATTATCAAAAGGTGGAAAGGGTTACTTTCAGCAGTATTGGGATTTCATTCTCTAACCCTAACAGGTGTTTGTGTTGATTGTAAACTGAAATAATTGAATTTTTTTTTGGGGGGATTTTACACACCTTCATCACCTCAACCATTTATTAGAAGAGAGAAAACAAACAAGGGAAGAAGGAAGGAGGATGAGGAACTAAGAAAAATCATGGCATTATCTAGAGTGGAAGTAGAGCTTACTAAAGACGAGGAAAATGTGGTTCCTTGAGGAGAGTTTAAGATAGAAAAATGAAGAACCACAAAAGGCTACTCAACAAACAAGACAAATTCAAAAAAAAACTAGATGAAAAAGAAGATAATTTTAAGAATCAAATGATGGAAAAAGAGGAGGCACTCCACTAAGATAATGCTCAAGAATTAGATAATGTTGAGGAATTGAAGAAATTGAAAGAGGAATCAGAACAAAAAGAAAATCAATTGAAAAGCCAAATTGTTCAACCTTATGATCACGAAGCCTCAACTTCATCTACTCCTCCAAGGTATCTGACCTTGACTGCCATGAAGTAAAACAAAAAAATATTGAATTGACCAAGTAGCTTGAAGAGTTGGAAAAACAAAAAAATGATGTCAGTCACAGACTAGAACAAGTAGTAGAGTTGTCTTTAGCACTTCTGGCTATGAGAAAGCCCTTTGGAGTCTATGCCTTGTTTTTAAGGGAAAGATATTTACAATGGAAAAATCAATCAATTGGTGCTAGGTAGAAAAATTGAGTATGAAGATGATGATGATTTTCTTGCAGATTTTTATAATAGTGACCATGGTTATCAAAACCAAATGTGTGAATATTATTTACATGGTTTTATTTTAGGTCAATTTTATCAATCTTTCCTAAACATCTTTAGTAGAGAAATATAGATCAAGGAATTTGTCTCATTGTTACAAAATCAAATCAAATGGGAAAATAGGTAGAATCAATATAGAGAAGCACAAAGTAAATTAAGTCTCCCCATGAGGGATGAGACACCAAGGTCTTTGGCATTTAGGAATAAATTTACTCCCATCTCACAGTTCAATAAAGTAAAACTAGTTTAAAAAAATAACCTTGTAGCAAGCATTTAGGTTTTCAGGAATGTGTAGAATCAACTTCCTTATCAAACTCTACATACATCCAGGGCAAGGTTTAATACCATACTAGTCTAGTTAAGAAGGAGAGAACCTATTTCTCCTCCCAATATCACCTAGAGCTTCACTAGAGTAAAATCGGTAACTGCAATAATAGAAGAGCAAGAAGAATTAGGCCACATTTGATCTTATTGCCATCATCGAGGTTGATTGCACATGCTAGTTTTGTAGGAGACATTCTAAGGAATTAGATAGAAAGAGTGGAAGAATACAATGGATATGCACCTCCTAGAGCTTATTATGAGTATAATTTTTAGTGTCTTGATTTAGTCCTCTGGATTGAAGCACAAAACACGGGTCTTCCAGATCCGCCACCATGAGGACATGGTTCATAAAAGGAGGAGGAGGAGGATGAGCACACAATTATGACACTTTTGATCATAATTTATGCTTTAAAAATTTGAATATTTTGTTAATTAATATGTGTGGCAGAAGACTATATGCATGCATATTTATTCCTTTTTCTTTTATACTCTGCTAATTAGAGAATATATTAGAAATAGTATTTTGTGTTAAATGTATTACTTTTATGATTTATTAATGAAGAAACAACCGATCTTTAGGGTTTTTGTTGTTCATCCTATCTTTCATAGATATGTTTTACATATATTTGGAAGTTATTGAAATACATGGAGTTATGAACTTCTTGTTCAACAACATGAAATGCTTGGTCACTCTTGATCACTCCAGTTGTATGAAACATTCATTTTCTCCAAGTCTACTTTCATCAGTTGTTCTATGGAACTTCGAGTTTCATTTGAATAATAAATGCATTTGTAAAACTTTCTACAGTTTAAGTTAGTAGATGTTATTCATCTAGGTAGGTAATATTGTATTTGAATTCAAATAAGGATGTGTATATATATCCCATAGCTTTTAGAAAAAAGCTAGTTAGCTAGCTCGTAAGTTAGTCATCAGTTTCATAGTCTCACTTTTTGTAATTTCAAAACTTGTTTTACTCCCTCTTAGGAGCCAGTTGCAATGAAAATTCAAAGTTGATTTGAAACTCTATGTTTGTGGATCCCACCAAAGTGAGAGTAGGGCCCACTCAATTGAAGGGAGGTGATACTAAGTTGATTCTTTGTTTTTATTTAGATCCTGCACATTTGATTTTATCACATTCTTTTATGTATGTTCATGTTGTTAGGTCTTGGAGAAAACTGAGAGGGGGGGTGAATCAATTGTCAATGAATTTCAAACTAAAACTAACTTAACCAAACTTAATGCTTAATACTAGTGAACCAAAATTTATGTCGGTAGATAGTTTTAATAGTTAATTGCAGTACCAATAAAGTTTAATGCATAAAATAGAAAGACAACAACATCCACAACACATAACACATATATTTGTACGTGGAAACCATGTAAGGGGAAAAACCACAGTGGGAAACCTTACCCACAATCAGATGATACTATTGCAGATAGTATGTGTGTACAATATGGAGTCTGGACATGCAGAAAGGCCAACTACCTAGAGCTCACTGCTCAATCACAAAATAGGAGTCACACTGACTACAATTGGATGGTTAAATCCAATGATAATGTACTGCTCAAAATAACATCTTCATATGTTGGATTCAGTACTGGTTAAGCTTTGTTTTGCCTTCTTCAAACCTTCCTTAAATATTGAATGATGTCTGTATGTACAGCTCTGCTTATATTCGTATATACCTTATTATATTCCTCTTCCACTATTCCTATATCAATCTCACAAATGAGATCTTACATATATACCAAAACCTAAGACCAAATGAGTAGGTCGACTCACTAAAAATATTACAATAAAATCAATTACAAATGAATCAATATGTGATGAATCATGTCAGGTCAATGCATTTATAATAATAATAAATCATCTTAATAATGTGTCGTGCTGATCTGGAACGGATAATGCTTGTTGGTGCATAACCTAGACCTATTTGTCGGTAACAGAAAATATGAAAACCCAATTAGGTCAATGACCAAATTACCAAAACAAAGTGTCCAAATAATGTCTTCAACATAACCAAGTAATCTCCAAGTCATTCTCAGTACCGGTGAACAATATAACCTATCGGTGAACTAGATACTGGTGACTATGCATAAGTCACAGAATCATGCTAGTGAACATAATCAAGAATCTCCAAGTGCTAATAAGTGTTGATAGGTGTTGACAAGTGTTCAAATCAATGATAAAACCATACCAAAATATCCAAAATACCAACAATCTCCCCCTTTGGCATTGATGGCAACACAAGATGGAAAAACCATCAAAGTGCCAAAACAGAAATGCCAAATACCCAAAACCAACAATCTCCAAAAGAGATCATTAACTAGAAATCAAAATATAGATACAAAGAGTAACAATATTTCCTCAAAAGATAATGTGTTTGTGTTTTTCCATAGATATCTCTCCCCCTTTGACATCAAATTCCAAAGCAATACAAAAAATAGATTCAAACATTTACAAAATACCAACTTATCAATTTATCCAGCTATTCCACCTGAGAAGTAGCTCTCCTCATCAAAGCCGGAAAAAGATTTCTCTGTCAATTCTATCAGTTAATCTTCTATTATAGCAACAAAAACCCATCCATTGTCTATTGGTTCCTCATCAGAATCAACAGTAACTCCTTCATCAACATAGTTAATTCACAATCTTCATTCCTAAGTTAATTCAGTAGTTTTCTAAGATAGATCAGTTTGTTCATGTATAGGTTCATATTCACATTTTATTAGTTTAGTTCAGATTCACCAATTATTGCATTCTATTTTTATATTGACTTTGTTAGAGTAAATGACAATGGTGATTAAAGTTGTGATTAGACTAAAGCTTTGTTAAACTTGTTCATGGAATTATGTTTGCTTTAAATATTTTGTAGAATAGGTTTATGATTTTCTGCAAGCGTAAATAGATTTCATTTCTCAGCAAATAGCATAGAATTTGAATTTATGTTGTAGTTTAAATATGATTTAGTCTTAGGTGATTACATGAATTAGTTATATTTAATTCCTATTTAGGTTACACCTAAAGCACCAAATTTCTCCTTAGAATAGATTTAGTATCTTCAATTTTAGTTTTAGAAACGTGTCATTAGCCTAGGATTTAGTCTTTAAGAAAGAGTTCTTAAGAGCTCCTAATGGAGCATAACCTAAGAATAAGCCATTGTTTTTGAGTGTTGAAAGTTACTTGAAACCCCCTAGCTTAAACATTAATTAACAAAACATTTAAAGCTTTTAAGCATAAATTATCATTAAAAGTGTCATATTTAAGTGCTCATCAGAGTTTTTGTCGTCCCTATGGAATTATGTCTTGCATTCTTCTGGTATGTGAAGATCATGAGTTGTGGCTCTAGATATAATGTTTAAGTTTTGTATATATTGCACTATTAGATTTGTAGGTCCTTTGATGCCCATGTTAGAATCGATGACAGTCCCAAAGACACTGAGAGGGGGGGTGAATCAATGTCTAACCAGTTAGTAGAATATTTAAACCATTTAATTAGAACTTTGTATCTCAAAATAGTGTACCAGTAAATAAGAATTAATGCAATGAATAAGAATACCAGAGATAACATAGATATCACACCATAACACAAGATATTTAACAAGGAAACCCGGTGTGGGAAAAACCTCGGTGGGATTTGTGACCCACAATATTCACTCACTGTCCAATGAATAAATATTACTTACAATGAGGGGCCTACACATGCAGGAAGGCTAGTAGCCTAGAGCTCACTGCTCAATCACAAAACAAAAGTCTCACTGACTTACAAAATGGATTATCAAAATCCAATACAATGTACTGCTTTAGATCAACATCAACTATGCTAGGTTCAGTACCGGTTTAAGCTCGGTCTATTACCAAAACCTTCACTATCAACTATATCAAAATATCATCTATCCTTTTATCATATATCCTTTTCTCATCTGTCCTTTTATCATCTATCCTATCTCTTACAAAATGACCTATAAGATCTCATATATATATATGAGTCTTTTACAATATACCATGTCGGCTTGTACAAAAGATTTTTAAAATATAAAACAATAAACAAAGTTTATTCCATGTTGGCTTGAGTGCTGGTATGCATTATTGCCTCTGCTGGTGAAGTGTCTACCAGTGTATGTAGAAGTCTATTGTCAGTGCCGGTAACTGTCAGTGGGTTGATAGATGTTTGCCAGTTGGTTGCCAGTTGGTTTCCATCAATGACAACATCAACTATTCTCATAAGAGTGTAGAATGCCAACAATCTCCCCCTTTGACATTGATGGCAACACTCACAAGAAAAATCCAAAAAATGTTCAAAAAAAAAACTGAAGTAAAAAGAATCCAAAAAGATGTGCTCCCCCTGAGAAAATGATCTCCTTTGATGAAGTATTTTTATCTCCACTACTCCCCCTCTAACATCAATGACAAAGGTTGTCAAAAATAGTCAAATGAGTGCAAAAATTTCACCTTAAAATCTGTAACCGGTTGGTTACTATTTGAAAGATATCTGCCAAAACCAAATTCAAACTATGCATAAACCTTTTTTTATCCTTCAAGGTTGCCTCAGTTTGTTGGATCATGCCGGTGTGATAATGCACGTGATCTTTCGGTGATCGTTCTCCTTGAAGTAATGCCTTAGATATTTCTATTCTCTGAGAAATAAGATTTCCCAACTTAGGACCAAGTTTGTTTTTAAGCTCTCTAGCATTAGACCTTATCCTTGCCTTTTCTTTCTTGAGTTTCTCTAATTTTTCCTCAAATCTTGCCATTTCTTGCTCAAAAACTAATATGTGACCAGATGAACCAGTTATGGCATCCGTTATGTCATCAATTTCCTTTTGTGTTTTACTGGCCTCCTTGTCTATGTCCTTTGTCAAAAGGTAAGGTTTGCATGTTTCCCTATATAGCTCTTTGTACTCTAGAATAGTAGAGTTCAGTACTGGTAATAATGTATTCAGGTGTTTAGTGCACTTATTTATGGTTTCATCAAAGAATTTTTTCTTCTCCTTTTCAACTCTATCCTTTATTGTATCCTCATTCACTAATCTATTGTTATTACATTGTCAGCAATAAATTTGGACAATGTGTCAAATTTGCCTAAAGAATCCTTAATGTGATCTATGTTACAATTAGGTGCAATCAATTTAAGAATAGGTACAGTGTTATCAATTTCCTTGTAGGCCAAAGCATTGCAATCTGTTATCTTTTTGATTGAATCCAAAAGTACCTCTGTAACATTTGTAGGTCCGAATTCACTTGAAGTGCCAGAAGTCTCACCAATTTCCTTTATTACCTCTATGCTTCCATCAATTGTACCCATTTTACTTGTGTTTACCTCCGGTGGATCAGTTTGTGTTTGCATCTCAACTAGCAAGGGTTTCTCAAACTATTTAGATGTCTCAGTTATTGCCAGTTTCTCTACCTTAGTATATACCTCTTCCTTAGTAGGTTTCTCAGTAAGTTTTGCCAGTATCTCAGTCTCCGATGGCTCTATGCCAGTATCTATTCCTTTAGTAGGTTTTCTATTTCTAATGGTTTCTCTGTTTGGGTTGGTATCTCAACCTCAATAGTCTCTACCAATTTCTCAGCCATGTTGCCACAGTCAACATTGTCTTCCTTAGCCTCTGCACTATCCTTATCTACAACAATATCCACTTCCTGAGTATCCACATTCATGGTGAATAGTATCTCAGATTCAGGATTAGTGTCATCATGTGTAACACCTTCAGTGTTAATAACCGATAGATCATCTGTATATATCGGTGCAGTATCCAAAGGTGGCGGTAAATTGTTAGTGATCTTGATGTTCAAAATACCACCAACTTTACCTTTGCCCTTGTCCTTATCATTCTGATACACTTTAAATGTTTTCTTTGGCTAGTTCATTTCCTCTTGTTTTTCCTTCTCCATAAAGAATATATCCCACTTATCAGTAGTTTCATATGCAATCTCTTTTACTCTTCCTACCATTACACTTAATTACCGGTGTCCACTGGCAAAAATAGATCGGTTAGCCTCAGAGATTAATTCATCAATTTCTTCTATTGAATTCACAGGATGTACAGCTAGAAGTTTCTCAACTTTTAGTTTCTTATCTAATTCCATTACTGCAATCCTTTTTGCTTCCAATCTCCTATATAGATCATTGGGTAAGTCATCCATAACTTCAATTAAAACCTTTTTATATATATCCAGATGTAAAATTATGTAATGCCCTGCCAGGAAACCCCGAAGGGATAAGCCAAAATACAAGATTAGAGTGCAATAATTTTTTTTTTTTAAAGCTACCCACATAAGATACAACAAGATATCAAAGATTCAGATTACATAGCGGAAGACCACAACTAACACCTAAGAAGTTTCCCAATGAGATTACTTAATTTTCACAATTCACTTAACTTACACAATTAATCCAACAAGCTGATTACCTTAATAACGAGATAATTCTTAATTAGGATAATTTCTTTCAGAAGATGGAAATATAAATCACAAGCAAAGATTCGTCCATTAAGATCTATTCATAATCTTCATTCAAGCTTTCATTTAAAATTACAAGCCATACATCCAATATTCTAACACACTAGAATTTCATCATAAACATATGAGATCTTTTCAAGCATACTTAATTTCCTTAACAACAACTGAATATATATTCCATTACTCCAAGGTACATCCTTTCACATTCTAATTTATTGCATTAGAAAAGATGATTACATACATGCATCTATGATAAATCTCATCTAAACCACTTATGCATTCGATCAAAATGGCATTCAAGAAGACTGCAAATAAGCATTTAAAGTTAATTCCATTATCCACTTACCCATTCTAACATAAGCTAATCATACATGATAAAGCTGATTAAAGGAAACATAAGAGAATAACATCACATAACACCATAATGATCTCGGAGTTCACCCCTAAAGGGCTACATCTCCGGGATTGCTCAACTGCAAGACCCCTCTGATAATTAATTAAGTTAAGAATACATGAGGTTACACCTTTACAATCTAGCCATCAAGGCGAATTATAAACAATATACAAACGACCACATCGGTCAAATAATAAAATAATGATCTCGGAAAAGAAAAGGATCCAACTGAATATAATCAAAGCTAATACAAAGATCTAGGAGAGCATCCACAAAACTGAGCCATCACCACCCAAGGTCTAACATGAAAACGATACTCGCAAGGGCATACACAAAAGGACGACCCACAAAGGTACTCATAATAGGACAAAATGACAACACACTAGCGAACGTAGGGACAAGTGTCATCACACAACCTGGTATGGTTACCATGGTAGGTCTTCATAGGTCCCGGCCCCATACATTGGGTTACCCTGGCAACCTAATCTGAGCCTCCGGCCCATCCAAGCCTCATGTGGACCCACACATCCTCTTGTGAAGACAAGGATGGTGGTTTGCCATTTCAGGCCTTCTCACAGCATGTCGGGTCTATGTTAGCACTCGTCCCATGTGTGAGGCAAAATTATCTTACTTAGATATTACATTCTAATCTACCGATAGGTTATCACTTATTAGACTCACTTTCGATGGGTTACCCAGCAACCACTTTGGGTGCGGCCCCCAATCGAAAGCCACTTTCCCATACGACACTAGACTATACTCAGATGAATTCAAAACCAAGGAATAGACATGGTCAGACAAATGGAGTTCAAGGAGGAAACATCCCTCATTTGGTCAAACACGAATCACCATTCGACACCCACACAAAGGATATGACCAAATATGACACTACCACAAACAACAGTCAACTCGGAACCGAGGACTGAACCAGGTACCCCAAATCATTCCATACGACAGGGTCCTAACAAACAAAGCATGACTTGCCATTTCATAAGCAAAAGCGAATACAAAAATTAAACTTGCATAGGCAACATTCAACAGATACAATCTTTCTCCAAATTAATCTAGACATTAAAAGTCGATCAATTTTTCTACAAGATCTACATCAGATTACAGTTATCTACCCCATCTAGGAATAGGTTGATTCTTGGTTTTCTAACTCTCTAAGGTTCAAAGCATCGAACAGACATATTAAGCCATAATGAGTTCTTAAACCAAATTCATATTAATAAAACTCAGATAACCATTAATCAATTAAATAAGATATTAAATCTCCAATTAAAAACATCATTGACGTACTGGTTCAAAAACCACCTCTACAGTTTCATATTTTTAAAGCCCAACTGCACTATACGGATCACGGAAATATAAATATATAAGGGGATCCAAAATTAACTGATAACTAATGAGTATATTTACCAATCCACGATAAATAAAATATACACAACTAATAACTAATAGTGCACAATAACCCAATTAATTATTAGTTAATATATAATTATTAATCTTTATTAATAAAATATATTTTACTAAT
Organism: Cryptomeria japonica; assembly: GCF_030272615.1. Taxonomy (NCBI): domain Eukaryota; kingdom Viridiplantae; phylum Streptophyta; class Pinopsida; order Cupressales; family Cupressaceae; genus Cryptomeria; species Cryptomeria japonica. Next base: position 579,598,984 of record NC_081406.1, read on the forward strand.
AATTAATGCATTGCACCAATTCCAAATTAAATATCGATTAGTTTATACATATATATAAATTAATTTCCATTAATATTATATATATATATATAAAATAATAATTAATTGAAAACTTTATTTTAAACCAAAATACTTTTAATTTAATAAATTTATTTATTAATTTTTTTTTTTCTTAACTAAAAAAAATAAATAAAAAAAAAAAAACAAATTAAAAGAGGGGGGGGTTTCCACGTGGATCCCACGTGGTCCCCCTTGGATAGCTCACACAGCCCCCAAGGGAATGCGCTGCTTCCCAAGGGAGCACGCAACATTCCCCTAAGGGAGCGCTGCTGTTCCCAAAGGGAAGCACGCAGCACCCCTTGGGGTGCGCTGCTATCCCAATGGGATACGCAGCTCCCCATCAAAATATATATATTTTTTATCTTATAATAATTTTCCTTTTTTTTTAAAATTGCTGTTAATATTAAATTTCATACACAGCAACAAAAAAAAAAAAACACAGTCTCACAGAGACTGAAATAAAATACATTTTTATTTTACTCTCCCATTGAAATTTAAAATACCCAGATCAGGAAAGGGGAAAATTTCTCCAAAACCACAAGCATAGTTGCCAAATAAAAATTGATTAACATTCACATATCAACCAACAGGCAGATATTTCTGATTTAAAACTTGAATGAGAAAGCATTAACTTAGAATTTTAACAAATTTAACATCTAATCTGCCAAACCCCAACTAAATTTTAATTTTATTCGATTGAAATCCTTCTTAGCAAACCAGAAATTGATTTGAAAACAAAGAATGAAATCAAGGAGGGATAATGCAAGATCTTATTTCCATTCTACTCTATTAATCAATCAAACCGATTTTTTTCAATAACAATTTCATTTCTTTCAACCAGAACAGTAAATTCTTTTGGCAACAAGAACACAATTTAGAATCCTACCTTCATACGCAATCCTGGTAGAGATTTACTGAAGAGCCCAACCTGCCAGCTCAAGAATTCCTCCTCCTTCCAGAATCCCCAAATTTCATCCCCCAAAATCCTCCAACCAAAATATTTTCCAAAAATATCCCTCCTCCAAAATTCCCCAAAAATATTAGGTTATAAGGGAGAGTTGACCAAAAATTCCATTTTTTGGAATTAAAATTTTTATTTAAAAATAATTGTCAAAATTAATTCTTTTCTAACTATTACAATTAAATTGCTTTCCAATTGAAAATCGATTTTCTCATTTAATTCAATTTAACCTTTCTAATTTAAAAGGCCAACAGAAAACAATTAAATCTATTGCAATTAAATACAGAACTTTCTTTTTCGACAGCATATGCAAAATGCATTTAATATTCAAAATCAACTATTTAATTGAACTTACTCCCAATTTAAAACGAGCAATCCAATATCAACGAAAATCGCATAACGAAATCCCGATTAATCTAGTCCATTAATTTCTAATGCACGAATACATATTTAGTCAAAATAATTACTAAGGACTAATTAATCAATTTAACCATACACACCAAGCACGCAAATCGAGAAGGTCAACCAAACAGACGACCCACAAACCCAACCAAAAAGGGATTACCGACGGTGACTGACGATGCTCGCTGAGCACGACTAGGGTCAACTAGGGTCTTACGACCACCTAATCCAACTCTAAGGATTAAAGAGGTACACTCAAACCAGCAAATTCAGGTGAAGACGAACCTCGCACTCATGCGGCATTGTACCCGAAATCTCCTACAACCAAGGGTCATACATGCATATATATATATATATATAATTTAATGAAAGCGGTAGCCCGATATTAATACCACAAAATAGGAACACTATACAATTTGCATACAACTAGTGTGGGAACCACATCAACAGCTATGCATTAAATCAAACATCTGACTATAATCATTATATTAAAATAAACTAACCAAGATCAAACCAAGATTAGAAACTGATTAGGGTTGGGGTACTACATTCTCCCCCCCTAGGTTCCGACTTACTCCTGGAAGTCGTAAGGCTAGATGGAGAACATGTCGTACGCATTAGCCCTAAAACTCATTCAACAAAGATCAAATTGCACATAGAAATCTTTCCATAAATAAATGAAATATTACTGCTAAATCCTTTACAAACGCCATTATCCATTGGCAAAATATATCTAAAACCATACATTTCTTATAACATTCTAGAAATTATCCACAATCATAGCAGATAAACAAGAATTTTCTCCCTTTTATTACACCAAATTAAAGCATTACAAGGAGGTAAACAACAATTACCATAATCATCTATCAAACATGACAAGAAAACATGCCATCAAGATCAATTTCCTTTTACCACTCCATCTTTTTCGTAAAACTCTATCACATAGAACTAGCTTAAATATCAATTTCAACAACCAAATTAACTTTCATGAAATAAGGGCAACATAAATAACTCAATTGTTTACACTTGCCAGGCATAAGAAAACCTTTCCAATGACTATGTCCCATAACATAGTGACAAGTTAACACAATTTACTCCATGATACAAATAATAACCATCCACATAACTGGAATGCATAACACAAAAGGCCACATGTGAGCATGTCTAATGCTCGGTCAAAGATAACATGCATGATCAACATCTCTATGCCTGATCTCAAACAACAATATGATCAAAAAAACCCAATATCTCACTCAAAGGCTTGATGGTGCTAGGCACACCATAGCGGTGCTACCTTCCATACAAGACCTTTGTGAATATCCCTTGTTGAGCAAGGTGGTTAGCCTCCAAGAGATAGTCACCACACATAGGTAGGTAGTGGGTCCTAGCTGCAACACAACCTCACATACCCCCATCCTCAAGGTTCCCTACATCAACTTCCTCGCACACACTCTACCAATTCCGTATCATACGTCCTTGGAGAGGAATTTCACATTTCAACACAAGACCAACATATGAAAACAATAAGGATAAACCAGTTTAGCCACCAAAGTATAGATGAATAAAGATAATAAATCATCAATTCCAACAGTAAGGCAAGAAAATAATCCGGAATTGCAACACCAAATCAAAAGTGCAAAAGATTACAAGATCGTGGCTAAACCTTCAAAGTCAACATAAAATAAATTGCTGGTCCCCAAAGAAATAATAAGAATATCACAACTGCACATAACATCACTATGTGACTAACATCTAGCCACCAACGAGGAAGGAAGGAACAACTGACTAGCTAGTGCAGTAGCTCATCATGTGGTGCGACATAGTCACACTACCCACATGGCATGGCGGTGTGCACCTCGACATCACCCCGCATCACGTCATCACACGGCATGGCAATACCCCAAGCGGAGAAAACACGCAATGGGCATATCCCGCATGGTAGTGTACCTCGCGGAAAAAGCACGCACAGGTCACATCCCGCATAGCGACGTATCTAGAAGGATACTCGCCATAAGTCAGAGGTATACATGACTAGGGTCCACCCACATGCCCACCAACACGTACTAACTAGCAGCACAAGTGAATAAACCTACCTTTCATGAAGACAAGGCAAAGGATCCTCCAAAACACACCATCACTATGCTCAAGAATCACCATCAAAATGCTCAAATAGAGGAGAGGAATAGGCTATCACATATAAACCTATAAATAGATTAATCAAAAGGGAAAGTATTGAGTACACCTTTGATACAGTTTAATAGTACAACTATATCATTCCTCAAAGTAGAGAAGCTAAAGTCGCTTCGTGCCGACATTACTCGTATGCCAATCCATACTATTCAAGGAACGGTTACTTTGAATACTACCCCTTAACATACTGAGTTACCCACAACCCGAGGTTTGGTACTCAGCAGGGAAACAAATAAGCAACATTAAAAAAATAGAATGGTTTCCCACACTCATAAGCAACATATCCTCCATGGTTGATTACTTCACCAATCCATGGGCACATATAATAAGCACTGGTTTCTTACAATACACACAAAAACACCAGTACTGGTTTAGTCACATTTACGGGGAGTACTTTTCAGTACTTGTATCTATAGTAAACTTGATGCAGTTATTATTATAGAAAGCATAATTAAAATCTTCTAAACAAATGTAATGCCCCGCCAGGAAACCCCGAAGGGATAAGCCAAAATACAAGATTAGAGTGCAATAATTTTTTTTTTTTAAAGCTACCCACATAAGATACAACAAGATATCAAAGATTCAGATTACATAGCGGAAGACCACAACTAACACCTAAGAAGTTTCCCAACGAGATTACTTAATTTTCACAATTCACTTAACTTACACAATTAATCCAACAAGCTGATTACCTTAATAATGAGATAATTCTTAATCAAGATAATTTCTTTCAGAAGATGGAAATATAAATCACAAGCAAAGATTCGTCCATTAAGATCTATTCATAATCTTCATTCAAGCTTTCATTTAAAATTACAAGCCATACATCCAATATTCTAACACACTAGAATTTCATCATAAACATATGAGATCTTTTCAAGCATACTTAATTTCCTTAACAACAACTGAATATATATTCCATTACTCCAAGGTACATCCTTTCACATTCCAATTTATTGCATTAGAAAAGATGATTACATACATGCATCTACGATAAATCTCATCTAAACCACTTATGCATTCGATCAAAATGGCATTCAAGAAGACTGCAAATAAGCATTTAAAGTTAATTCCATTATCCACTTACCCATTCTAACATAAGCTAATCATACATGATAAAGCTGATTAAAGGAAACATAAGAGAATAACATCACATAACACCATAATGATCTCGGAGTTCACCCCTAAAGGGCTACATCTCCGGGTCTGCTCAACTGCAAGACCCCTCTGATAATTAATTAAGTTAAGAATACATGAGGTTACACCTTTACAATCTGGCCATCAAGGCGAATTATAAACAATATACAAACGACCACATCGGTCAAATAATACAAAAACGATCCCGGAAAAGAAAAGGATCCAACTGAACATAATCAAAGCTAATACAAAGATCCAGGAGAGCATCCACAAAACTGAGCCATCACCACCCAAGGTCTAACATGAAAACGATACTCGCAAGGGCATACACAAAAGGATGACCCACAAAGGTACTCATAATAGGACAAAACGACAACACACTAGCGAACGTAGGGACAAGTGTCATCACACAACCTGGTATGGTTACCATGGTAGGTCTTCATAGGTCCCGGCCCCATACATTGGGTTACCCTGGAAACCTAATCCGAGCCTCCGGCCCATCCAAGCCTCATGTGGACCCACACATCCTCTCGTGAAGACAAGGATGGTGGTTTGCCATTTCAGGCCTTCTCACAGCATGTCGGGTCTATGTTAGCACTCATCCCATGTGTGAGGTAAAATTATCTTACTTAGATATTACATTCTAATCTACCAATAGGTTATCACTTATTAGACTCACTTTCGATGGGTTATCCAGTAGCCACTTTGGGCGCGACCCCCAATCGAAAGCCACTTTCCCATACGACACTAGACTATACTCAGACGAACTCAAAACCAAGGAATAGACATGGTCAGATGAACGGAGTTCAAGGAGGAAACATCCCTCATTCGGTCAAACACGAATCACCATTCGACACCCACACAAAGGATATGACCAAATACGACACTACCACAAACAACTGTCAACTCGGAACCGAGGACTGAAATAGGTACCCCAAATCATTCCATACGACAGGGTCCTAACAAACAAAGCATGACTTGCCATTTCATAAGCAAAAGCGAATACAGAAATTAAACTCGCATAGGCAACATTCAACAGATACAATCTTTCTCCAAATTAATCTAGACATTAAAAGTCGATCAAGTTTTCTACAAGATCTACATCAGATTACAGTTATCTACCCCATCTAGGAATAGGTTGATTCTTGGTTTTCTAACTCTCTAAGGTTCAAAGCATCGAACAGACATATTAAGCCATAATAAGTTCTTAAACCAAATTCATATTAATAAAACTCAGATAACCATTAATCAATTAAATAAGATATTAAATCTCCAATTAAAAACATCATTGACATACTGGTTCAAAAACCACCTCTACAGTTTCATATTTTTCAAGCCCAACTGCACTATACGGATCACGGAAATATAAATATATAAGGGAATTCAAAATTAACTGATAACTAATGAGTATATCTACCAATCCACGATAAATAAAATATACACAACTAATAACTAATAGTGCACAATAACCCAATTAATTATTAGTTAATATATAATTATTAATCTTTATTAATAAAATATATTTTACTAATAATTAATGCATTGCACCAATTCCAAATTACATATCGATTAGTTTATACATATATATAAATTAATTTCCATTAATATTATATATATATATAAAATAATAATTAATTGAAAACTTTATTTTAAACCAGAATACTTTTAATTTAATAAATTTATTTATTAATTTTTTTTTATTTCTTAACTAAAAAAAATAAATTAAAAAAAAAACAAATTAAAAGAGGGGGGCGGGGGGGTTTGCACGTGGACCCCACGTGGTCCCCCTTGGACAGCTCACGCAGCCCCCAAGGGAATGCGCTGCTTCCCAAGGGAGCACGTAGCATTCCCCTAAGGGAGCGCTACTGTTCCCAAAGGGAAGCACGCAGCACCCCTTGGGGTGCACTGCTATCCCAATGGGATACGCAGCTCCCCATCAAAATATATATTTTTTTTATTTTATAATAATTTTCCTTTTTTTTTTTAAATTGCTGTTAATATAAAATTTCATACACAGCAACAAAAAAAAAAAACACAGTCTCACAGAGACTGAAATAAAATACATTTTTATTTTACTCTCCCATTGAAATTTAAAATACCCAGATTAGGAAAGGGGAAAATTTTTCCGAAACCAACAGCATAGTTGCCAAATAAAAATTGATTAACATTCACATATCAACCAACAGGCAGATATTTCTGATTTAAAACTTGAATGAGAAAGCATTAAGTTAGAATTTTAACAAATTTAACATCTAATCTGCCAAACCCCAACTAAATTTCAATTTTATTCGATTGAAATCCTTCTTAGCAAACCAGAAATTGATTTGAAAACAAAGAATGAAATCAAGGAGGGATAATGCAAGATCTTATTTCCATTCTACTCTATTAATCAATCAAACCGAGTTTTTTCAATAACAATTTCATTTCTTTCAACCAGAACAGTAAATTCTTTTGGCAACAAGAACACAATTTAGAATCCTACCTTCATACGCAATCCTGGTAGAGATTTACTGAAGAGCCCAACCTGCCAGCTCAAGAATTCCTCCTCCTTCCAGAATCCCCAAATTTCATCCCCCAAAATCCTCCAACCAAAATATTTTTCAAAAATATCCCTCCTCCAAAATTCCCCAAAAATATTAGGTTATAAGGGAGAGTTGACCAAAAATTCCATTTTTTGGAATTAAAATTTTTATTTAAAAATAATTGTCAAAATTAATTCTTTTCTAACTATTACAATTAAATTGCTTTCCAATTGAAAATCGATTTTCTCATTTAATTCAATTTAACCTTTCTAATTTAAAAGGCCAACAGAAAACAATTAAATCTATTGCAATTAAATACAGAACTTTCTTTTTCGACAGCATATGCAAAATGCATTTAATATTCAAAATCAGCTATTTAATTGAACTTACTCCCAATTTAAAACGAGCAATCCAATATCAACGAAAATCACATAACGAAATCCCGATTAATCTAGTCCATTCATTTCTAATGCACGAATACATATTTAGTCAAAATAATTACTAAGGACTAATTAATCAATTTAATCATACACACCAAGCACGCAAATCGAGAAGGTCAACCAAACAGACGACCCGCAAACCCAACCAAAAAGGGATTACCGATGGCGACTGACGATGCTCGCTGAGCACGACTAGGGTCAACTAGGGTCTTACGACCACCTAATCCAACTCTAAGGATTAAAGAGGTACACTCAAACCTGCAAATTCAGGTGAAGACGAACCTCGCACTCATGCGGCATTGTACCCGAAATCTCCTACAACCAAGGGTCATACATGCATATATATATATAATTTAATGAAAGCGTTAGCCCGATATTAATACCATGAAATAGGAACACTATACAACTTGCATACAACTAGTGTGGGAACCACATCAACAGCTATGCATTAAATCAAACATCTGACTATAATCATTATATTAAAATAAACTAACCAAGATTAAACCAAGATTAGAAACTGATTAGGGTAGGGGTACTATAAATTACACTGTTCTCAATGCTTTCCTTGTCTGAATCATTAAATGTGTTATACAGTTGGTGTACATTGGCCAAATTTCCATCATCAGTTATTTCATTTAGTATATCATTTAAAGAAGGGGTGATAGGTTGTTGTTTCTTCTTTAGTGTTCCCCTTACTACTTTTTGTTTCTTCCTTAAAGTCCTTGTTCTCTTGGGTGAAGGAGAGGGTACCGGTGAAGGTTTTCTCTTCCTCCTTTCTACTCTTTTAAACTCGGTTGCCTTGTCACTATCATTTCTAGAAGATGTGCCAACCGGTGAAATGTGTACCTCCAGTTGAAGTCCTTCAAGCTCAGTAGCCGATATGCCACTAACATTCATTACATTTTCTTTGATTTCCTTAACTTTCTTAGAAGCATCTCTAATAAATTTTTCTCTTTTTTTTTTCTTTCCTTCAATGTATTTACATCAATTTCAATAGTATCAACACTACCAAAAAATTATTTTGATGGTTCTCTCGGTGCATCTAGTAATGCTTTAGCATATGTCTCCAAAATGTTAAGATCTACCTCATATCCCATTTTAGTCACCCAGATAGTCCTAAGGAGTACAACTTCCATCCGTGTCTCATCTCTCTTGATAAAAAAATAGATTTCTTTGTCATACTTGTCCACTACACTTTGTGGTAGCCTTTCTCTAGTTTTCATTTTAGCTTGGAAGGTTTTGAAGTATTCAATTATGTTGTCATCCTTTGCAATTCCCATGTCAGTAAAAGCTTCCTGTATTTGTTTTCCTACCGGTATATCATATCCAAAGTCTTTAGGTCCTGTACCGAGGATTTCCTTAGTGAAACACAACATCAAACATACCAAAAGATTTCCAAATCAGAATGTCCCTTTCTTATCTCCTTTAATCTTCTTCAAATTATCAATGAGTTCATCTTTTATCCATTCACACACATCTATCATTGCATTGTTGTTGACCATCATAAGCATTGTTTATACAAAGACTAGAAACTGAATTTAGTCTGTTAGCATGTGTAGTCTTGTAACCTAGCACCATACTCACAAATCTCACATCGATGTCTTTGATATCATTCACTCTCAGTGATCTATTGTCAGATGTTGCTCCAGTTAGGGTCATCACTTTGTTGTTAGGGATCTTCTTTGTTTTTTCAGGTCTACTGCCAATTGAGGGTAAACCAGTTACTGCCCTAATTGCTTGTCAGGTTATTTTGCAGACAAAATCCAACCATAGAAATTCTCCATGTTCTCTACTCAAGACAATTCTTACTACTTCTTCCAGAAATTTGGGAATGTTCAGTATCTCCACAAAACCTAGAGTTTCTATAATCTTGTGTTCAAGTTTGACAACACCATTTTTGTCACAAATCACCTTAGTGTACATTTTCATCAATTCTTCAAAACCTAGTTCTTCTATATTACAATGTATATAAATCCTAGAGTCTTCAGCAAAAGCTACACCTTTAGGAATTTTTAAAAATGCCCCTACAGAGTCATCTTGCTTAGCTACTTTGAGAATTATTTTAAATACGGGCCTAGGGCATTTCACATTTTCCACAATAGTAGGGTTTCAAATAAATTTGGGAGTAGAAGAAGAAGCCATTGAAAAATACCTTTAGCTACCTTAAAGTATTCTGAATGCTTGAAAGAAATCACTCCGCACCTTCGCCTTGAATGCCTTTGCTCTATTTTCATGCTCTCCACTAATTTAAATGCTTGGTGAGTTCAAAAGGAGGGAAATTAGCTGATTCATAATGACATTTCTCTTACCAACCACATTAAATGCTCATCGGTTAAGTGAAAATTTAACACATCTGCCAATAAAGAAGAAATCTATCTTCTCACCATCGATCAAGGGTAATCTATATGATTTTCAACTTACTGCGATACCACCAAAGGGTTGATTCTCAGTTGGATGAAGAATCTCCTACCAGTGGAGGATTACTCTGTTCTACTAGTATAAAGATAGTTTCATCAACATTCTGATCTCTCTTCCTAATCCATTTTTTTGAAAATTCTTGTTTTACTTCATCTACCTTTTCTTTGCCTTTTTAAACTAGATCCTTTATTGTTCGTTAGTAAAATCTTGCTTCTACAAAATTTGGCAATATGTCCAATCTTGTTACAAGCATAACAAGTCACATTATTCTTTTGAATAGCCTTTCCATATCCTATGCCGATTTGTGTTCTGCATTGATTAGATACGTGTCTATATCATCCCCAAACATAGCATTTCACATTCATTCTACAATTTTTTGAATTATGACCAACTTTGTTGCATTTGGAACATTGACTTGTGGGTGCATTAATATTCTGATTGTTTTTCAATCTAGACTGATTTTCTCTATGACCATATTTGTTGCAATTGAAACATTTTCCATTAAACTTATAAGCATTAGGTTGTCTTATGGGTTTGTTCTGATCTAGATTGTTTGCAGTACCAGAACTTTCTCCAATCTCAAATCCAAGTCCATTTGTATCTCCATTAGGTTTCTGACTTTTCAGCATGTCATCAAGCTCCTTTGAACTTTTCTTGAATTTCCCTTTGTGTTGATTTGCAGTAGCCAACTCATTTTCCAGAATTTCCTTTTGTCTCACAAGCTCAGTTTTATCATGTTGCATGTGAATTAGACCAGTCTTCAACATATCATTTTCATGACTAAGTCTTAGATTTTCATTTCCAGCATCATTTAGTCTCCTATTCAAATCTTGTTCATTCTTCTTGTCTTCAATGTCTTTACATAACCTCATAGTCATATCTTGCATTTCATTTTTCATATTACTATTTTCCTATCTCAACTTGTTTGCAAGTTCATTAAGAGTTTCTTTTCATCATCATCTTTCTGCATCTTCTCATGAAGTTCTTTTATTTTATTTTGTGCTATAACAAGGTTCTCTTGAAGTCCTTTAATGAATTCCTATGAAATCCTCAAATCATCTTCAAGTTTGATATTCTTCAATTTCTCTGCATCATAATCTACAAGAGCTCCTTCCAATTGTTTTCTTAATATCTCCATCTATACCGGTGTCATAATTTTCCTCAAGTTGTTAGGATTGTGAAAATAAAGGACTAGGCTCTAATACCAATTGTTAGAATCGATGACAGCCCCAAAGACACTAAGAGGGAGGGGTGAATCAATGTCTAACTAGTTAGAAAAGTATTTAAACCTTTTAAGAACTTTGTATCTCAAAATAGTGTACTGGTAAATAAGAATTAATGCAATGAATAAGAATAGCAGAGACAACATAGAGAACATACCATAACACAAGATATTTAATGAGGAAACCCGGTGTGGGAAAAACCTTGGTGGGATTTGTGACCCACAATATTCACTCACTGGATAATAAATAAATATTACTTACAATGAGGGGTCTGCACATGCAGGAAGGCTAGCAGCCTAGAGCTCATCGCTCAATCACAAAATAGAAGTCTCACAAACTTACAAAATGGATTATCAAAATCGAATACAATGTACTATTTTAGATGAACATCAACTATGCCAGGTTCAGTATCGGTTTAAGCTCAGTCTATTACCAAAACCTTCAATATCAACTATATCAAAATATCATCTATCCTTTTATCATCTATCCTTTTATCATCTATCCTTTTCTCATCTATCCTTTTATCATCTATCCTATCTCTTACAAAATGACCTATAAGATCTCATACATATATATGAGTCTTTTACAATATACCATGTCGGCTTGTACAAAAGATTTTTACAGTATAAAAAAATAAACAAAGTTTATTTCATGTCGACTTGAGTGTTGGTATGCATTATTGCCATTGCCGGTGAAGTGCTTGCTGTTGTATGTAGAAGTATATTGCTAGTACCGGTAACTGCCAGTGGGTTGACAGATGTTTGCCAGTTGGTTTCCAGTTGGGTTCCATCAATGACAACATCAACTATTCTTATAAGAGTGTAGAATGCCAACAACCCATATGGTAGAATTGGTTGCTATTGTTTCCAACAATAAGGTTATCTATTAGAACAGGTTCAAAAATTCCATGCTAGCTTTTGAATAGATGGATTAAATTTCTATGGTTTGGATGACATGTTTATGTAGTTTTTGTAGTGTTTTAGATCAACTTTCGGCTGATGATTTGATCGACAAGTGGAGTTTCTAGTTGACTGTGTTGACATATCTTACTTGGACCATATCCTTTTGGTCTAGGTTTGCATCTAAGAATGAGTTTGTTTAATACTTTTGGGCTCAACATGTCGCGTGTAGATCCACATTGTGTAATTTGTACTAAATGTGCATTTTTAGACCAATTGGTTAACGTGCTTTAAGGTTTATCTACATGTTTCATTTGATGTCAACCTTGGAGGATGTGTTGGCATGTGTATTTCATTGGATCCATTTTCAAATGATGTTTTTTGATGTATTTAGGTCCTCTCTATCTCCTGAAGTGGACCACATTTCATATTTTAGGTCCGAGTGGCCGAATTTATGTAATATTGTTTATTCTATCTATGGCCGACCTAGTTAAGTGTTTTAATGATAAATATTATATATAAAGGAGTGCAGATGTATGCGTGAATTTATGGGATGAGTGTGAATTAATAAGAAATGGATGTTAATGATCTACAAGTAAATTTGATGTTGGAGTTGTGTGAAAATCAGTGTTGTAGAGCTTTGATGATGATATCTTCAGTATGATAGTGTTTGAAGTCTAACGTGTTTGCAATGATCTTGGTTACTTAACACAGTGACTCAAGGATAATTTCATGATTTTGATATTCATTTATTTGTTGAAAGATAGTGAGTATCTTGGTAGCTTTCTGTATCCTTCCTTGAGACAAGTGTGTTTCGGTTATACAAGTCATTTATATTTTGTGTTGAGGTTGTGTACCTTAGCTCTACAAGTCCTCTTAGGAGTAGTGGGTTCTAGAGGCAAAATTGTAATAAATTATATTCATATTGTGAGTTTGGTTACCATGGTTTTTCTTTGCTTGGGTTTTCCATGTAAATCTTGTGTTCATGTGTTTGCTTTGTTCATTCATGATTTATTACTATTGTGATTATATGATTGAGGTTTAAAGTTTGAAGATTAGAAACTAAGTATTTTTTAGGTCTGAGCTGATTCACTACCCCCCTCTCAGTCCTATGGTGTGTTCGACACATCTAACATAACACAACTTTTTAGCATGATTATTATTGTTATCATTTATGTTTTCTCAAAATTTGATTACTTGGTATAGTGTGGGCTACTAGTGTGATCATTTTGTTTCACTACATGAATCATCTAACATTACATACCTTGTTGGATAGTATAATTTATTCCTTCTCTCATAAATACATGTACATCCTTATTCTTTCTGTAAGTCCACTTGTGCTCTTGCAATAACATGCCAAGAATGATATTAGTGGTTGAGATACATTTGACATCTAGGTCTCTTCAACTAGTTGACTTGGAACCATTTGTTTTCTTTAGTACTAAAATTGTTTTATTTAGCACTCAAATTATTTTATGTGTATATTTGAAGGGTTTTTCATGGATTTATAGGATCATATACTTGAGGGCTTGATCATCCCTCAAAATTAGTGTCATCCTATCCCTAGCTTGACTTTTTCTTAGCTACACTATATCTTCATCTCTACTTTACTGTGATTATGAGCTTGTTAATACTCCTACTAAAGTGCAAGATAAATATAGTGTCATAAGTTGTAACCCCTTACAATGTCACACTCCTTTCTGTAATACCCTAAAATTGGTCATCTAAACCATGGGCCCCTAATCTTGACAACATCACCAAGGTCCTAACCAAAGGCAATTAAATCAATCTTGAGCACATTATTAATTCTTTAATCATCAAATATCACATGGCAAGTCAATTACTCAATATTAATTAAATATATATTTAATTAATTAAATCATTCCAAGAAAATCATTTTGATCAAATATCCTATTTAATTTATTAAATATCCTAGCATATTTAATTAATTAATAAATTTGCCATTTAATCATGCAAAAGGAATTAATTTATTACAAAAGAGGAATTAATTACAAAGCAAGAGTTGAATTGAAAATTAAATAAAAGAATTTAATTGAGAGAGAAATCAAACTTGAGATATTATTTCTTTTTCTAAATTTAGAACTTGAAATTGGAAAAGCAATTAAATTGAATTATTAATTATTCTCTAAAATAAGAACTCAAAGCTTTTCAGAAAAAGAAGTTCAGTTGCATTGAAAAGACTCTTTTTTTGAATAAATCAAAGAATTATCTATTTTTATCACAAATGCAAGGAACTAATTTAATCTTATTTCTAATGCAACTTGAACTTCTTATTTGAATGCATTTCAATTAAACTATAATTGGAATCTATCTCAAGGTTAACTGAACCTGATTTCTCAATTATTTTTAATTAATCCTAAATTGAGCTTTTTCATTATCTCTCTTGTAATTCTCTATAAATTCAGCCTTAAGCTCTCATCCAATTTACCCCAGAGATATTTGAGAATCACCCCTAGAGATTTTTGAGAACATGCTTGGAGATTATTATTACGCTGATTTTTGCTTTGGAATCATTGAATATATTGTGCTTTTTTAGATTATTTGCATCCATATTTAGTTTTATCCATATCGCTTGAATCCATATTGCTTGAATTATTCATCCATCTTGCATCCGTTTAAGCTTAATATCATGCTCATATAGATTAAATCCTTTGTCTTGGTGTAGTCTAGTCACTGGTATTGCTTATAAAAATCTGAGAGCAATCTTATACTCACATCTTTTAGAAGGCAATTGGTCGATTTGTTATGGTTTTATTATTCATGCTTATATCTATCTAACCATACATGTAATGACTTAATTCAAGTGTCATGTCTTGTAGATATAGATCCTTATTCCACTTTTCACACACACATTTATGGCGCCCACCATGGGGCAAAAGACTACATTTTTCGGCCTCCAGGACTGAATTTTTTATTTTTGTTATTTTTCAGATTTTTGACTTTTTGGATTTTTGTCCGTACAGCCTCTGCATCATCTCCTACGACATGTTTCATAGGCTTAAATGACAAATTGCAGGTGTCGTACAAACAAGAATTTTGTATCGTATGAAATAGAATTCTATATCCTATGAGAAGGAATCTTGTATCGTACTATCTGGTAAAATTTGTCGTACGATTCTGTATTTTTCTGGTTAAAAAGGCAAAAAAGAAAATTTTGTGATTTTGGTTTTCTATTCAAATTGATTATTCTAATGACTAACCCTAGTTGTTTATTTGTCTATCTTAGAATTTTTCACAGTCTAATAATTTTTTGCAGAATGCTTGTCGAAGAATATGCTTGTCGCACAAAGACAATATGACTATTGATTCGTTGTCTTTGCAGGTTGCCTAAGGAGAATCGACCAAACATCGTGTATTCTTCCAATTCATTTTTTAGGCACCTAAATTTCTATCTGGTTAAAGAAAAAATCTTTATTTCATGTTTTTAGAAGATTCTGAGAGATAGGAGAGTATGCTCTTGTCTTTTTCTAGACATGTGAGGCCTTACCCCGACTCATCCTAACATTTCAGTATTTTTCATGTTGAGACTATTATGGATGCTTTATTTTTATATATTATGGATTTGGAACTTATATGATTTCATGATTTGGATAACATTGATATATATTGATGCTTCATTTCTATGCATTATAGATATAGAACTCTATATGATTCTAGAATAGGATTACTTTGTGATGATGTATGTCATTATTGGAATTTCAGGACTTTACCATGATGATAGAAATATGATGCATGTTTATGTATGGATTAAAATTATGAGGATCATGATAATTGCTTATGTGGGTTTATTTTGATACAAGATATATTGATTTTATTTAATATCAATTGTATGCAGAGTGTTTGACGTGTATTCGTATTCATGTGTTTAAATATTATATGAGGTTATTTGAAAGTACTAATGTGTAATTGAGATGTGCAGGAAAATTATCCATGTGACCATGGAAATATTATGGAGAACCAAACCTAGACCTATGTACGTTTGTAAAGACAGGGGTTGTCTATTTGGAGAGACAACACCCCGTATGTATCGTATTTTATTTGTAATAGTGAATGATGCATGTCTGTTAAATTTTATTATTAATTTATTTAAATCCAACAAGAGACAATTTCCATGTGTAATTTTGAAATGTATTTTATTGTGTCACTTGACACGTGTTGATTTATGTCTTGAATTTTGACTTGTCTCTTGAAGGGAGTTGTTTAGCTATAGCTTTTTCAAACATTTGATTTTGGTTCTAAATTTTCCTTGGGTGGAGAATCTTTGGGGTGGTCAACTTAGGTTTGACCCGAAAGTTAACTTCAGATGGGTTTAAAAGGGGTCAAATAGACTCCTAGGGGTAGTTTAAAGGTGTTTCCTAAAGCCCATAAGGTATACCTATGAGTTAGGAGTTTTTTTAGGCATGTGTCTACTCCCATGTGATTGTTTAGTCATCCCAAAAAGAGGATTTTCTAAGATTTGCAAAAATTCAAAATTAGAAGGTGCCTTCTAGGTTAGATAACCTTCCCTGTTGATGAGAGATCTTTTTTGATCTTTTTTTTCTTTTTTCCTTTTTCAATTTTAGAAACCTGTGAAAACTCTCACTGAGGTCTTCTTAGGCAAGAATGAGAGATTTTCTGGGTAATCACCCACTCTCCATTTTTGAAGACTAGGCATTTTTGAAAAGTTTGGTTTTTGGATTCGAAATTTTGGCTAAGTGTGGAAGGAAGATTTGTGGATTTGGGTTGCTCATCCTCAAACTAGTTCTAGTATACCTTTGGGAAGATTGAAGGTTGGTTTATCTTCTCCTTGTGTTTATTACATGTTGCATGTTTGTGTTGGAAAGTCAGTTTATATATAAAAATGGTTTTCTCATATTTCTCTTGGGAAAAATTACTTTAAGACATATCTTTTATTAGCTTGTATGCATTTTCTGTGTTTTGGGAGTAACCAAGACCTTCTACTCTTGGGAGAGTAGAATGGTCTTGCGGGTGGTAGAAGTTTGACAGCCCTCGAGTGAGAGACTCTCTTTATGAGAGCGAACTCAAGGGGTGTATTTGTGACCCTTGCTGCATGGCCTGGTTTGTGCATTTGGGGGTCATAAGGGGAGAAAGTATGGCATGAATGCCTTGGGGGGGCATAAGGAATGTGGGGTTAATGATCTTATGAAATAACTTTGTTTTCCATGAGGTGGCACTATATTCTACCATTCTTGCAGTCTCCTTAGGGTACCTAGTCCACTACCACCCATGTGAAAATCATCACATTTTGTGATGAAGTGTAGCCTTGGTTGGGAGAGTGATTGTTATGTGATTTTCCCTTGCTTGTTATGTTTGCATGTTTGTAACCTATCTAGGGCTTGGTTCTCCAAGCTTGGGGGTGGCTTCTAGTAAGCCTAGGCTGGGAGGTGAGCACTCCATGGTCATAGCCTATGATTTATTTGCAGGTTGTTGGAAGAAAAGAAAAGGACAAGTAGGAGTTGCTGGATTTATTTGTTTGTAGAAAAAGATTTGGAAATGAAATATTTTAAATTTTAAGTTGTAGTAATGTAAAGGGAAAGCTATATGTTGTACCTACTTCCAAAGGAAATGTATCTATTATTTTTAAAGGTCCTCATTTAATAGAAATGAGGGATCCATTTGTAAAGTTGACTATAGTGTCTTTTAAATATGCTTTAAAGAAATGTAATATTTTATTACGCTATACTACAGAAAAGAAATGAGTGTTTCTGGATTTAGTTCCTATAGTTTTGAAAATAATATTTGTTGTGTATATGATATTTTGAAAAGCAAGAAATTTATTTTTATCCCTTTATGCATTTAAAAAAAAAAAATGGAAAAGACTGAAATAGATTAGCATGTATGTAGTAGGTTGGAAATAAAACATTTAGATCTATTTATGGAAGTGCAAATATAGTTTATTTAAATCTGTCATTTTATTTATTCACAGATAATAAATCTAAAAATCATCATGGCTATATCTAGGATTTATTTCAATAATTTCTAGAGCTATATAGTTGTTGTTTAAACTTATTTAATTCTGTCAATTCTAATTATATATAGTTAGTTGTTGTTTATATATATATATATTAAAATAAACAAAAAAAATAAAGAGGAAATTTTTTTTTTTTAACTTTTAAATTTAAAAAAAAAAAAAGAAACTAGGGTTTTTTTGGGGGGTGGGGGAAGGCCAAACCCACTGTAGCCACTGTGGGGATACCCAATGGCACCCGGGAAGGTCCCCGCTCGACACTTCTCCAACCCACCTCCACACCTTCGGTCCTCCACTCTTCCGCTAAGATCGGCCATGGCCACCATTCTCCATCGTTCGGCCCTGCAACTTAAGGAAAACCAAAAAAAAAAAAAGCCCTAACCCAAAATTTGGGGTTAGGGCAAGTAATGAGGTTTTAAAAAAAATAGAAGGGCATTTTTATAATAATAAAATTAGGGTACATGGGTAATTGGATAATAATGTATGTTTTAAAAAAAAGAGAATATCCTCACATATAAATATATAGGTGTTTAATAGGTATATATGTATATATCTAAATATAATCATAGGTATATTGATAAATATATATATATATATATATATATATATATATATATATATATATATATATATATTTATATATATTATAGAATATGAATGTATGGGTCAAATTGTGGATTTATTTATTTTATTAGGTGTTTATATTTTATATATGTTTTAAAATAAACATATGGGTATATTTAAAATTGTTACTACTTATCAAATTGCCATTAGTTTTATATACAAAGTCATTCTATATACTCTAGTCGGTTACCACTACCGAAATATTTAGTCGGTATGAACAGCCTAGTCAGTTACAGAAGGAAAATAGTCACAAAGCACAGTATACACCGAGTTGTCTACCGAGTGTTATTTCATGACTACCAAGCAGTAAAGATAATACACTGAGTTGGTATACACTGAGTGAAACGTGTTACCAGATTCATTGAACCTGGACACACATATGAAAATGTGTTACAAGATCAAGGCACACAGAATCGTTATCACATTGGAAATTGCACATATAGATTTTGTATAATTTTGAGGTCATCTAACCAATGAAATATTTTGCATGGTTATTTATTCGAGAAATCATGTTTGTAAGATCGAAGCAATGAATCAGATCACTGACATAAGAAATCTATTTATATAGCATGAATTTAGGGTTAGAAATATATGTGAATGTGAGAAATGTGTGTGCATATGTGTATGAAGCAAGACTTATGTGATACATGAGAAATCACAGAGTATTATGACTGTTATAGAGACACAAAGGTCACCAACAAGGTTATCAGAGAACAGTTGAGGAATAGAGTAAACAGAAGGGTTTACCAACTTACTTTATGAGTTACCGAGGTATGCTATAGGCAAGGTAATCTTATCTTGAGCACATAGAATCTACTACAGCATTTCAGATGTAAAGTTGCAGATATTTGTAAAGTCTTATTGTAATATTTTGAAGTTGTAAGAGAAACCTTTAACAGGGTAAAAGACTCTAATCAAGTCTATAAATTGTAAATCCTCTAACCAGGTGTAGCATATATATAATGTTGTAAAATCCTTTAGCAAGGTAGATCTAATAGATCTTGTTACTCCTAACAAGGTAAGCTATCAGAAATAGCTAAATATGTAGCTCTAACCGAGCACTCTTTATTATTGCAGTAGTGAAGTTGTGGGTGCCATCCCCATCGCAGTTTTTCTCTCTAACCAAGAGTTTCTACGTAACCAAAATATATGTGTTATGGAGTGAATCATGTATGATTGTTACTTATTTGTTTTAGCTTTATGTTATGTTATAGTAGTTTTTGGTTTATGCATAATAGTAAAGATATTGTTGAGAAAAGGATTTGAAGTACTGATTCACCCCTCCCCTCTCAGTACATTAGCTTTCCATATTGGGCCTAACAATTGGTATCAGAGCTTGAATCTTGGAAAAGGGTTTAACTACCTAAAGAGAAAGATCTTATCAATGGAAGGCTATAAACAATCTTGGAGGATTGTGTATCTACAAGAAGAGCTGGATAATGCAAATCAAGTGATTGTAGACATGCAAAGGCAAATGCAAAAATCTCTGAAAGTAAGGAGAAGATTATCTGATGACTTGCAGGATTCTCAAGAGTTAGTGGAACAAATCGAGACATCATCTGAGAACAATATATGTGAAGAAACTGAAGAAATGATTGGAATGTTGAAAGAAAAGAACAAAGCATTAGCTGATCAACTAAAAGCAATGAAAAGAGAACATGAACATTTCAGTACACAGATGACTGAAAATCTAGATGCATTAAGGATAGCCGAGGATAAAACAAGAGATCTACAAAGAGAGAAACAAAAACTTGAAGTCTTAGTATCTGATAAGAATGATGAAATCATAAGGCTAATTGGTATTCAACAAAATCTGACAGATCAACTAGGTTATACACATCATGAAGCTAATCTGAAAGATGATGAGAATCAAGCATTGAAACTTGAAGTATCAAGGTTCAGCAATGAACTTGAAATAGAGAAGAAATCCAAGGAAACACTGAAGAAGAGTTATGAAGCATCAAAGATGTTGGATGAGCAACTAAACACAAGACGACCCTACAAAGAAGGAGGACTCAGTTACAAAGGAAAAGACTCTACCGAGAAGGGAATCTGCACTACCGAGAGAGGAGAATCATCAAAACAGGATGGAAAAAGGAATAAAATCAAAAGGAAGAAGCCTATTTGCTACTACTGTGGAAATCAAGGTCATACTGCCAACATGTGTCAAATCAGAAAAGGTAAGCAACCAAATACCACTAAGACCAATGGTTATTGTTACAATTGCAATAAATATGGTCACACATCTAATCAATGTAGGAAAAACTCTGTTAATAATTATCAGAAGGCAAAATTCAAAGGGTTTTGTAAAAACTGCAATAGATATGGACATAGTACTGAGAAGTGTTGGCTTAAGAAAAAGAACCACATGTGGTCTGCACACCGAGCAAATACTAGAGGTTACCGAACTCACACAGATCCTTACCGATAATATTCTGCAGTACCATGGGATTACAATACAAGGATATGATGTGAATGTTGTGGAAGATATGGACATATAATTGCCAACTACTTTATAAGGTTTGGAATGAATAACCGAAGATCATGGAGAAATCCTGGTATGGCATGTTTTCATTGTCACAAAGTTGGACACTTGGCTAGAGATTGCAGAGATCAACCTAGAGAAGACACTGAGGAAATAAAAGAGAAATTAAAGATGATTTGGAGAAAGAAGGAAATTGTGTCAAATAAAGAAAGCACCTTACCTACCGAGTTAGGTGCTCCCACTCCAAATTAATCGGTAAAGGTATGAAGGGACTACATTCTCACAAGGTTAAATCTTAAATAGTTCCTATTTTAGTATGTACTAAATTCAAAATCTGCATAGTAAGATGTAGTAGTAAGTTGGAAATTCTATCAAAGTCTTTTGGAGCACTTTACAGGAAAACTGTTAAGTCAGTGAATTCAGGAAGCCTGTCAAGTCAGTATATGAAGGAAATCTGGTTACTTGGTTAAAGTGCAAAAAAAAAAGGGAAAGAAAGTTAAGTGAACGAGTGCATTTAATGTCTTTGACCTAACTTGCACGGAGCCCGATAAAGCATTTTTGAGTACTTAAAAGATTTTTCGCAGTCATTTTCATTCACTAAGTTTTCAAGAAGCAGAGCAGAGTGAATCGAGGTGATCAAACCATCTTCAAAGCAAAATCTAAGGTATTTACATCGAATCTCATCGCATTGCTAAGTTGGTTTACCGAACTCATTAAGTTGTTATTATCTGCTGAGTGTGAAGCGTCTACCATTTGTTAAGTTCTCAAACCCTAAGGTTCCTGTGTCAATTTTTATCTAAAATCAAAATGGCATCTAAGATCCAAGACCCCATTGTTGTCACAAATGTAGAAAGGCCCTCACTAAAATACTCTTTGACTCCCAAAATTGCATCTGAAACGGATGACAAAACTACTTTTTCACTCATCCCGAATCGAGTCTTGTTAGTCGAGGATGTGAGATTCTTCACAAAATGTCGTGTTGAAGAACTCAATCATGTTGAGATCAAAGATGCATATGATGAATTGTGCACAGATGGTAAAATGGATAGCAAGTATGAGCATATCAAAATCAAGGGATTGACTAAAGCCTAACTTATCCCCATGTGTTCAAACCCCAGTGGGTCAAGGTTGTACTAAGCTGAGTGCATGATGATTTCATGTGGCTACAAGAGAAACCATTTAAGATCACTAAAGAAATAATTCATCTGATCACCGATTATCCTATCTATGATCATGCCGAGCACAAAAAATGATATCATAGAAGGAATTGATCAGTTTGACTAGAGTTGAATCAGATTACAAAGGTTTGAAGTTGAATAATGTCACTGATCCTAAACTCAAATTTGCCATTAGAGTAATTGGTTACTATTTCTTCCAATCTACAAGGGAAAACAGTGTACCCTATGCAGCAGTGGACTTAGCATACAAAATTGTTAAGAAAGGCATGAAAATTGACTTGTGTGAAGTATTGTGGAAGAACTTGTTTGAAAATCTGAACACAATCAGGAAGTCAAAGAAGAACAACACGGCAAATACTCTAAAATTTGGATCACTACTTGTATGTATGTTTTTCTACTTTGAGAAGTTTTTTCCAACAATCGGTAAAGTTGTTTGGGAACTACACTGACCAATCACCCATCAGATCAATGACTTCATCAAGAAGTTAGGTGATAACTTTAATGATATAATGGATGATTACTTCAGTAAGTTCCAAGAGAAAATGCATAACAGGTACTAGATTCCACCATTGCTGGTAGAAAAATACAAAGATGAAATATGTTTTGAGGTCGACACCGATTACTATTATGTGAATGTTGTGGAACCGAGGACTCAATCTTTGTCACCTATGGGTTACGAGATTGATTTTGATATCACACAATAACAAATTGATTCCTATCTATCATTGCCAAGGCATACTACCCAGCTGAGGTATGGAACCTATGAAGAGGTGAAGGAAAAAGTAAAAATGAGCATTGTAGTACCTAAGGCTACAAGAAAAGCTACAAAGATAATTAAGGCATTAACTGAGAAATTTGGAGAAGAATCTTCCACCACACTTATCAAAGGAGTTCTAGCCATCACCGAAGAGGAGATAGAAGCCCAAGAAGCAGCCATAACACTTAGCACCAAATTGCCTAAGGGAAAAGTGTTGAAGAGAAAGAAACAGGACACTTCAATGGCCCTACCGACCCCTCCAACAAAGAGACCTAACACAAGTGCATCTACTACATCACCGAGTAAGAAACAAAAGACTGTTGCCATTCCTAAGGTAACTAGAACTTACAAGAAATCTACTCGGAGACTCATTTTGCCAAAAGAGTTGAGTGATACCGAATCTGAAGATGCAAATAAATTTCAGATTGTGAAAAGCAAGAAGGTAGATGTACATAGTGTAGAAATTTTTTGTAACAATCTAAAGGAATATGGTGGATTTGGTGGATTCAGATTTGTCAAATATGAATCCAGATCTGCTGATGAAAAGAGGCAAATTGAAGAAGTTGTCATTTGCACACTTCTCAAATTTTGAGTGGTCCCATTAGAAGTATGTAATTCTATTCCTAAGGAATTATATGCACATATTGAAACCAGATGGCAATATGCCCTAGACTCAGAGAAACAAATCAGAGAAAGAAGTTTGGTGCATCTATTTCCTAATATGTCGGTTGATGAAATAAAAGAACATCTGACAAATAGCCAAACTCAATTTATAGTAAAACAAAAGGCCTTGAAATTGATGAATGGCCTATATATAGAAGTGGAGAAGGAAACAAAAGAGAAATGGAAGACCATCTTTTGAAGAAAGAATGCTGGTGAACAATCTATAGTGGAAATAGTTGATGTCACCAACTAAGAGCCTGGTGTCATCGAGCAAGACCCTGCTGACACCATTCAAATAGATGAAGATATCATGGATGCAGAGGCACCTGAACAAGAAATGATAGAAGGCAATGCTTATGCAAAACTTGTCTCCAGTGAATCTATTTTGGAACAAGTTCAATCTTACCCACTGATCAATCAACCTGCTACAACTGAAGCTCCTAAGGCTACAGGTGAAGGCACCAAAGGCCAAAAGTCTATAGCAGAAGGTACTTCACAAGAACAAACCTCTCAAGCACCTTCTAGCATGGAAAATGTTACAGCTGAGACACCAAGCACCGAGACACTGTAGGACACTACTAAGGCTAAAGAAACCAACAAAAGTGTTGTCTCTACCGAGCAACCTATCGAGGGTTCTCAAGCCTCTCAAGCTATTGTAGTGGTTCACCCAATGAAAGGTAAAGAAAAGAAGTTGAAAAAGCATAGTTTCAAAATTGATTTATCAAAACTGATAGTGTTGCCCAATGTAGACATCTCCAAATTGAAAGGGCAAGCACTTACTGAATTTGGTGAACTGTACAAAGGAAAGGCCGAATAGGAGAAGCAACTGGCCATACAAAAGAAGAATAAAGTACTTCAGAAGGTAAAGACCTTACTATCAGATATGCTACCTTCAACTACAGTATCAACCGATGCAACCATCCATATTCAATTGGATGAACTCCTAAATCAGATTGAGACATCTGGAGTAGATGCATCCGAGTACTTGAGCAAACTAAAAGACAAGGAGCTAACTGCTAAAATGATAGAGGATTTACAAAAATCCATTTCTGTTGGCAAGGTAAAACTTGTCAAATTTATTACTGAGTTGTCCCCTCAACTCAAGCACATTCTTTCATTATTTCAGAAACTCTGCACATTTTCTTTATTTCTTAAGGACATTAAGGATAAAACAGAAGCAATTGAGAAGGAGATCACCGATCTCTCAAATAAGTTGACCCCTGAGCCCAATTCAGTTCACAATTTTAATACTAAGCTACAACATCTCATGGCTCAACAATTGGAACTAAGGAATGAAGAACACAAGATCAAGATGGACATAATGACACTTCAAACATTATTCCTTCCTCATCTTTCATCCATTCAAGAATAGCTAAACCGAGCCACTTATCTCTCTACTACACAAGAGGGAAGCACTTTAGATGGCTTAATTTCATTATTGGCTGATATTAATGCACATAATTCTTTAATGGACAGTGTAAAGGATGCACTCTCTGTCGCTCTCACTGAAGCCAAGACAAAGTACAAATCCATTTTTGATCAGTTGCCACCTCCCAATGGTAACTAAATTTTGATGTTTGTCAAAAAGGGGGAGTATATTAGAGTATATCATCAAGAGTATATAGTATTCAAAGTATCATACAACTAGAGTGTAGTATACAGGGGGAGTATACCGAGCAGAGAAAGAGTAGAATATGCAGAGTATCCATGAGCAGTGAACCAAGCAATGAACAGAGGAAAGAAGAGTGATTATAGAGTTTTGTATAACATATTGATAAGGGGAGTATATTTGATTATATTTCAATGACTAATGTATATACTGCATGTTTAGTCAAATTTTGTAAAGTATACAGATTTTTGAGTAATGACTTTGAAAGTAGTTTTGTCAAACATCTCAACTAATGTCAAAAGGGGATATTGTTACTACTTATCAAATTGCCATTAGTTTTATATACAAAGTCATTCTATATACTCTATTCGGTTACCACTACTAAAATATTTAGTTGGTATGAACAACCTAGTCGATTATAGAAGGAAAACAGTCACAAAGCCCAGTATACACCGAGCTGTCTACCGAGTGTTATTTCATGACTACCAAGTAGTTAAGATAATACATCAAGTTGGTATACACCGAGTGAAACGTGTTACCAGATTCATTGAACTTGGACACACATATGAAAACGTGTTACAAGATCAAGGCACACAGAACCGTTATCACACTGGAATTTGCACATACAAATTTTGTATAATTTTGAGGTCATCTAACCAATGAAATATTTTACATGGTTATTTATTTGAGAAATCATGTTTGTAAGATCGAAGCAATGAATCAGATCACGACATAAGAAGTCTATTTATATAGCATGAATTTAGGGTTAGAAATATATGTGAATGTGAGAAATGTGTGTGCATATGTGTATGAAGCAAGACTTATGTGATACATGAGAAATCACATAATATTATGATTGTTACAGAGACATAGAGGTCACCGAGAAGGTTATCAAAGAATAGTTGAGGAACAGAGTAAACAGAAGGGTTTACCAAGTTACTTTATGAGTTACCGAGGTATGCTATAGGCAAGGTAATCTTATTTTGAGCACATAGAATCTGCTACACCATTTCAGATGTAAAGTTGCTGATATTTGTAAAGTCTTATTGTAATATTTTGAAGTTGTAAGAGAAACCTTTAATAGGGTAAAAGACTCTAATCAAGTCTATAAATTGTAAATCCTCTAACCAGGTGCAACATATATATAATGTTGTAAAATCCTTCAGCAAGGTAGATCTAATAGATCTTGTTACTCCTAACAGGGTAAGCTATCACAAATAGCTAAATATGTAGCTCTAACCGAGCATTCTTTATTATTGCAGTAGTGAAGTTGTGGGTGCCATCCCCACCGCAGTTTTTCTCTCTAACCAAGAGTTTCTGCATAATGAAAATATATGTGTTATGGAGTGAATCATGTATGATTGTTACTTATTTGTTTTAGCTTTATGTTATGTTACAGTAGTTTTTGGTTTATGCATAACAATAAAGATATTGTTGAGAAAAGGATTTGAAGTACGGATTCACCCCTCCCCTCTTAGTACATTAGCTTTCCATATTGGGACTAACAAAAATGGGGTTTTAAAATTTATATTATTATGGAGTTTAATCTTTTAGGATTAATTGACCCTTTAGTCAAATTAGTTAACTACATTTTAATTACTGTTAAAATAAAATTTAGGCATTAATAAATCTAAGTGCTAGGACTAATTTAATTAGTTCCTAAAAGCAATTAGTGATTATTGAAGATTATTATTATCTTCATCAATTATTTAGAGAGTTTTGATTAAATTAAGTTATTGATTTAAAATTGATGAAATAATAAAATAATTCTTTTAGTATTCCGCATTTTATTTAAATTATTTTTCGCTTTCTTGAGTTAGTGGTTTGAGTTAACTCAAAACATAGTTAAGACAAAACTGGTTAGTGCATTTCATTTAGACAAATTTAATGTTATAGGTTGTTATTTTAAAAAAAAAAATTTATCCTGCTCATGCCCAAATGTTTGGGCATGACATTTTGGTATCAGAGCAAGGTTTCCAACACTAGGAACCTTTCTCCATTATGTTTCGCTTTAATTATTTAATTAATTATATTATATTCATTTTCTATGATGTTTAAATTTAATTAATTAAATATTTTCCCGAAGATTTAATTATTTAATTCATTTTATTTTATTCTTTCTCATTAGGATGCCTCCGACTACGCGACAAGCTCGCAAGCACGGAAGGGGTCCTAGGCGTGTACGCATAGCACACGAAGAGGTTGATAGGGAGGAATCGATTCTGGAAGGGAACCTAGAGGCTCCTCCTGAACCACTGGTTGACCCAAACCAAGGCATCTTAGAGGCACTCCAAAACCTGATAGGAATAGTTCAGGATAGGTTTCCAACAGAGGATCATCACTTTGAAAATTAGAACTCAGGGAGCTATAGATCAGTAGATAGGGAATGGAGTAGGAGTCCACCTCCTAATGTCGTAGAGAGTTAGGCTGAGCATGAGCCTGAGTCTGTGCATCTACCAGGACCAGCTTTGGTGGTAGAGCCAGTGTATTATGAGAGATCAGGCCAAGATCTAGGGGATCTAATCAGGGAGGTTATGCGCCTCCAGCCACCATCTTTTAGGGGATCTACCGATGAGGTAGAAGTTGAGGTTTGGCTTTTGAACCTAGATAGGTTCTTTGCATTGCGTTCTTATGAGAGCAATCTAAAGGCACATGTAGCAATCTACCTATTGAGAGCAACAACCTCCACATGGTGGAGATAGGAGGAATACAAGTGTGGTTTAGTTGTTGATACTCTCACATGGGAGATTTTTAAAGAGAGGTTCAGGGAGAGGTACTTGTCAGAGCATTACAGACAGCATAGGATAGATGAGTTCCATGACCTCTAGCAGAAGGGTCTCTCAGTGACCCAGTACAAGAGCAAGTTCTTCGAGCTCTTGTCGTACATGGACTACCTGAAAGATGAGAAGCTTCTCATCAACCAATTCATCAGAGGGTTGAATGCTAACATACCAGGACCAGTGAGGATGTCCGCTCTAGAGAGCCTTCGAGTTGCCATGGAGAAGGCTTTGATAGTAGAGGAGATTCAGGCTAGGCCATAGGATATAAGGGATCGGTTCTAGAACTGAAACCCTGTACCCCAGACATATAAGTTTCAGAAACCTAGAACCAAAACCCTGTACCCTAGACATACGGGTTTCAGAAACCCCATTGGAAGGGAAATAACAGGCACACATTGGGGTTCTCCAAGCCCCCTCCTCCATAATAGTCATAGCAGAACTAGAGGCAAAGGTCTCCGCAGAGTTAGTAGGGCGCAAAGCCCAAGTGGCAGTCTCAGGGTTAGAGTGAGATCAGCGATCTCAGGCTCCTTACACACCTTCGGTGAGGACTCAACAGTCCTCCAGGGGTGGGTACAATGGTTCTAGCAGGACAGGGGGACAGTCTTTTTCTAGGCCTCAGGGCATCCAGTTTCAGGCATGTGGTGCTTGTTTCATGTGTGGAGCCATGGGGCACATGGTGAGAGAGTGTCCTTAGGGTCAGATGGTAAGGAATCAGATGATAGCAGTATCAAAGCCTATAGTTGGAGATATGGGTAGGTCCCTTAGAGTCTTCGTAGTGGTTGACAACCGTCAGATAGAGCACTAGGCCATAATCATTGATGCTGCAGGTATGATCAGAGGTAACAGTGTATCTATATTATTTGATTCAGGAGCTACTGACTCCTTTATATCTCCTTTGGTTGTGGAGAGTTGTTGGCTAGTGGCAACTAGACAAGGTGTCAGTTAGGAAGTGGAGTTAGCTTCAGGGGCTAGAGTGTCAGTGGAATAAGAGGTTAGGGCATGTTAGCTTCAGATTGGCAATACCACCACCTTAGTAGACCTTAGAGTTACACCACTTGGATCATATGGCATCATACTTGGCATGGATTGGCTTTATGCCCATGGAGCCAAGATGGATTGCTTCCTGAAAGTGATTGAATGTGAGGATGATCAGGGTTTGCCCATAGTAATCACCAGGATTCAGAGACCCGTGTCTCTTCATATGATTTCCGCAATGCAGCTTAAGCGGAGCATGTGAAAGGGATGTCAGTTATTTGCCATCACCATCAGTGATAGAGGGGAAGAGGATGAAAAGGAAACATTGTTTGATGACCATCCTATCCTTAAGGGATATTCAAATGTGTTTCCTTTAGAGCTACCAGGAATGCCACCTCATAGAGAGATTGACTTCCATATAGACCTTGTACCAGGAGCTGAGCCAGTTTCAAGAGAACCTTATAGGATGACCACAAATGAGCTTAATGAGCTCAAGATGCAACTTGAGGAACTCCTAGAGAAGGGTCACATACATCCTAGTGTATCCCCGTGGGGTGCACCAGTCATCTTCGTGAAGAAGGACAGATCTCTTCGGCTATGCATGGATTATCGTCAATTGAACAAAGTAACCATCAAGAACCAATATCCCTTACCTAGGATCGATGATTTATTCAACCAAATTTAGGGTGCCAAAGTATTTTCCAAAATTGATCTGAAGTCAAGATACCATCAGTTAAGAATAGTGGAAAGTGATATCCACAAGACCGCATTTCACACTAGATATGGCCACTATGAGTTCACTGTGGTTCCATTCGGTCTTATGAATGCTCCAGTTGTTTTCATGAGCCTCATGAATGGGGTATTCCACACATTTCTTGACCATTTTGTGATTGTGTTCCTCGATGAAATATTGATATATTCTCGGAATGAGAAGGAGCATGAGGAGCACCTGAGGTAGGTTTTGCAGTGTTTTAGGGACAATCAGGTGTTTGGCAGTTTGTCAAAGTGTGCTTTCTTTTGTTCAAAGGTCAAGTACCTTGGGTATGTTATTTATAGTGATGGGATCTCAGTTGACCCATCAAAGATCAGAGCTATTATGGATTGGCTAGTGCCAACCAGTGTGACAGAGGTCAAGAGCTTCATGGGCTTAGTAGGTTATTACTGATGCTTTGTCGAGGGATTCTCTAGAGTCGCACATCCCATTACTTCTCTTCAGCATAAAGGGAAGAAATTTGAGTGGATAGAGAAGTGCGAGAAGGCCTTTCAGGAACTCAAAAAGGCACTTACTAGTGCACCTATCCTTGTAGTACCGAATCCCTCAGCTGACTTCATGGTTTGCACAGATGCTTCCCTAGAGGGTTTAGGAGCAGTCCTTATGTAGGATGGTAGGGCTATAGCTTTTGAGTCTAGGAAACTTAAGACTCATGAGCTTAATTACCCTACTCATGACCTTGAGCTTGCAGTAGTAGTGCATGCACTTGTGAGGTGGAGACACTTCCTTTTGGGTCATCATTTTGAGCTTCATCCAGACCATAAGAGCCTTTAGTACATATTCACTCAGTTGAACCTTAATGCATGAGATGAATGGAGTTCTTGTGCAAGTATGATTTTGACGTTCACTACATCAAAGGGAAAGAGAACGTAGTTGCAGATGCTTTGAGTAGGAGATGTCACGAGGTATACACCATATCTATGGGCATGGATTTGAGAGATCGGATATTGTAGCAGTTGCTAGAGGATGGATGGTATTTAGAGGTTTGTTAGGTGATACGATCTTAGGAAACTCTAGAATGGAAATATGTGGTTTATTCCTTGGAGTCCGATGGACTATTGGGCCATAGAGGGCGCATCTATGTACCTTCTTCCAAGGAATTGCGAGAATTCATTGTCACGGAGGCTCATAGAGATCCTTATGTAGCACATCCCAGAGTTAAGAAGATGCATGCTGACTTGAGATAGTTATATAATTGGCTAGGAATACGGTAGCTCATTGCTGAGTTTGTAGCCCGATGCCTCGAGTGTCAGAGAGTCAAGGCGGAGCACTGCCATCTAGGTGGGTTGCTCTAGTCTCATGCTATACCAAAGTGGAAGTGGGATACTATATCCATGGATTCCATCATTGGTCTTCCTATGTCATCTCATCGCCATGATGCCATCTTGGTGACAGTTGACAAGTTGACCAAAGTGGCCCACTTTTCACCAATTCGGACTACCTTCACAACACTAGTAGTAGCACAGGTGTTCTTGCGAGACATTGTCAGACTTCATGGCATTCCATGCAAGATTATTTCTGATAGGGATTCCCTCTTCACTTCTTCCTTTTGGAAGGCATTACAGGTAGCTATGGGCACTAAGCTCAATTTTAGTATAGCATATCATCCAGAAACAAATGGTCAGACAGAGAGGGTTAACCAGGTGTTAGAGGATATACTTCACATGTACATCATGGATCATCAGACTAGATGGGAAGAGTACCTTCCCTTAGTGGAGTTTGCCTATAACAATGGGCATCACACTTCGTTGGGGATGCCACCCTATCAGGCATTACACGATAGGCATTGTAGGACACCATTGAGTTGAGACCGCATTGAGGACAGAGTTGCTATTGGTCCTGAGATAGTTCAGGATATGGAATAGTAGGTGGATTTGATTAGGCCGTGTCTTAGAGAGGCATAGGATAGACAAAAGAAGTATGTAGATGTGAAAAGGATAGATCATAGCTACTGGGTTGGAGATAGAGTCTTTTTGAGAGTGTGACCGCATAAGAGTCCAATTCGTTATGGGAAGTGTTCTAAGCTCGCACCTCGCTTTGTAGGACCATTTGAGATCCTTGAGAGGATAGGACCAGTTGCCTATCATTTAGCATTGCCACCTAGCCTATCACACATCCACGATGTGTTTCATGTATCAGTTTTGAGGAAGTATATCTATGATGAGTCTCATATTTTAGATTGGGACACCTTGCAGGAGGAGTCGGATGGGCAGCTAGCTTTGGAGCCCATTCGCATTTTGGCACACTGGATGTTGGCCCTTCGAGGTCGAGAGTTGGACTAGGTTAGGGTCCAGTGGGATTTCTATGATTAGGTTACAGCTTCATGGGAGGACAAACCACATATGAGATCACAGTACACCCATCTTTTTGATGAACTCCAAGAAGAAGTTCATGCCTAGAGGGGGAGGGTGTGAGGCCTACCCCGACTCATCCTAGCATTTCAATATTTTTCATGTTGAGACTATTATTGATGCTTTATTTTTATATATTATGGATTTGGAACTTATATGATTTCATGATTTGGATAACATTGATATATATTGGTGTTTCATTTCTATGCATTATAGATATAGAACTCTATATGATTCTAGAATAGGATTACTTTGTGATGATGTATGTCATTATTGGAATTTCAGGACTTTACTATGATGATAGAAATAGGATGCATGTTTATGTATGGATCAAAATTATGAGGATCATGATAATTGCTTATGTGGATTTATTTTGATACAAGATATATTGATTTTGTTTAATATCAATTATATGCAGAGTGTTTGACGTGTATTCTTATTCATGTGTTTAAATATTATATGAGGTTATTTGGAAGTACTAATGTGTAATTGAGATGCGCAGGAAAATTATCCATGTGACCATGGAAATATTATTGAGAACCAAACTTAGACCTATGTACGTTAATAAAGCCAGGGGTTGTCTATTTGGAGAGACAACACCCCATATGTATCGTATTTTATTTGTAATAGTGAATGATGCATGTCTGTTAAATTTTATTATTGATTTATTTAAATCCAACAAGAGACAATGTCCATGTGTAATTTTGAAATGTATTTTATTGTGTCACTTGACACATGTGTTGATTTATGTCTTGAATTTTGACTTGTCTCTCTAAGAGAGTTGTTTAAGTATAGCTTTTTCAAACATTTGATTTTGGTTCTAAATTTTCCTTGGGTAGAGAATCTTTGGGGTGGTCAACTTAGGTTTGACCCAAAAGTTAACTTCAGATGGGTTTAAAAGGAGTCAAATGGACTCCTAGGGGTAGTTTAAAGGTGTTTCCTAAAGCCCATAAGGTATACCTATGAGTTAGAAGTTTTTTTAGGCATGTGTCTACTCCCATGTGACTATTTAGTCATCCCAAAAAGTGGATTTTTTAAGATGTGCGAAAATTCAAAATTAGAAGGTGCCATCTAGGTTAGATAACCTTCCTTGTTGATGAGAGATCCTTTTTGATCTTTTTCTTACTTTTTTCTTTTTCAATTTTAGAAACCTATAAGAACTCTCACTGAGGTCTTCTTAGGCAAGAATGAGAGATTTTGTGGGTAATCACCCACTTTCCATTTTTGAAGACTAGGCACTTTTGAAAAGTTTGGTTTTTGGATTCGAATTTTTGGCTAAGTGTGGAAGGAAGATTTGTGGATTTCGGCTTCTCATCCTCAAACTAGTTCTAGTATACCTTTGGGCAGATTGAAGGTTGGTTTATCTTCTCCTTGTGTTTATTCCATGTTGCATGTTTGTGTTGGAAAGTTAGTTTGTATGTAAAAATGGTTTTCTCATATTTCTCTTGTGAAAAATTACTTTGTGACATATCTTTTATTAGCTTGTATGTATTTTCTGTGTTTTGGGAGTAACCAAGAACTTCTACTCTTGGGAAAGTAGAATGGTCTTGTGGGTGGTAAAATTTTGACAGCCCTCGAGTGAGAGACTCTCTTTATGAGAGCGAACTCAAGGGGTGTATTTGTGACCCTTGCTGCATGGCCTAGTTTGTGCATTTGGGGGTCATAAGGGGAGAAAGTATGACATGAATGCCTTGGGGGGCATAAGAAATGTGGGGTTGATGATCTTATGAAATAACTTTGTTTGTCATGAGGTGGCATTATGTTCTACCATTCTTCTAGTCTCCACACCATGTGAAAATCATCACATTTTGTGATGAAGTGTAGCCTTTGTTGGGAGAGTGATTGTTATGTGATTTTCCCTTGCTTGTTGTGTGTGCATGTCCGTAACCTATCTAGGGCTTGGTTCTCCAAGCATGGGGGTGGCTTCTAGTAAGCCTAGGCTGGAAGGTGAGCTCTCCATGGTCATAGCCTATGATTTATTTGCAGGTTGTTTGGAAGAAAAGAAAAGGACAAGTAGGAGTTGCTGGATTTATTTGTTTGTAGAAAAAGATTTGGAAATGAAATATTTTATATTTTAAGTTGCAGTAATGTAAAGGGAAAACTATATGTTGTGCCTACTTTGAAAGGAAATGTATCTATTATTTTTAAAGGTCCTCATTTAATAGAAATGTGGGATCCACTTGTAAAGTTGACTATAATGTCTTTTAAATATGCTTTAAAGAAATGCAATATTTTATTATGGTATACTGTAGAAAAGAAATGAGTGTTTCTGGATTTAGTTCCTATAGTTCTGAAAATAATATTTGCTGTGTATATGATATTTTAAAAAGCAAGAAATTTATTTTATCCCTTTATGCATTTAAATTTTTTTTTTGGAAAAGAATGAAATAGATCAGCATGTATGTAGTAGGCTGGAAATAAAACATTTATATCTATTTATGGAAGTGTAAATATAGTTTATTTAAATCTATCATTTTATTTATTCGCTGATAATAAATCTAAAAATCATCAAGGCTATCTCTAGGATTTATTTCAATAATTTCTAGAGTTATATAGTTGTTGTTTAAACTTATTTAATTCTGTCAATTCTAATTATTTGCAGAAATTAAATCTAAAGGTTAAATAAACTATCTTTGATTTTTAGTAGCAAGGCATTTAAAATAAATAAATAAATAAATATATATATATATAAATATATATATATATAAATATATATATATATATAAATATATATATATATATATATATATATATATATATATATATATATATATATATATATATATATATATATATATATATATAGATCTAAATCTAAAGTCAGATAGGTTATCTCTGATTTACGGTATTTAAAAAAAAAAAATACATGGATTTAAATCAGAATACTTTAATCAATTTGTTTAAAAAGTTTCAAAAAAATATAATATCTATATTTTTGCATAGTAGAGTTAACCTGGGTGTCAAATGCTTCTAATATATATATGTGTGTGTGTGTGTGTGTGTGTTTATATATGTAAAATATAAAATATATATATATATATATATAATAAATTAAAAAAAATAATAATAAACAAAAAAAAATAGAGGAAAATAATTTTTTTTGAACTTTTAAATTTTTATAAAAAAAAAAGAAACTAGGGTTTTTCGAGGTAGGGGGGGGGGAAGATCGAACCCACTGTATACATAGTGGGCTAGCGGCAGCTCGGGCGGCCACTGTGGCTCCACACAGTGGATGGTACAGAGGCTGCCACTGTGGGAAACCACAGTGGTCGGTCGGGGCCTCCCACTGTGGGTAACCATAGTGGAAGGGCTCGGTCGCCACTGTGTATTCCCACAGTGGACGGCGCCCAGCCGCCACTGTGGGGATACCCAGTGGGGCCCGGGAACGCTCCTGCCAGGCGCTCCTCCACACCTTCGCTCCTCCACTCTTCCATCAAGATCTGCCATGGCCACCATTCTCCATCATTCAGCCCTGCAACTTAAGGAAAACAAAAAAAAATACAAGCCCTAACCCAGAATTTGGGGTTAGGGCAAGTAATGAGGTTTAAAAAAAAATAGAAGGGCATTTTTATAATAATGAAATTAGGGTTCATGGGTAATTGGATAATAATGTATGTTTTAAAAAAAAGAGAATATCCTCACATATAAATATATAGGTGTTTAATAGGTATATATGTATATATCTAAATATAATCATATGTATATTGATAAATATACATATATATATTTATATATATTATAGAATATGAATGTATGGGTTAAATTGTGGATTTATTTATTTTATTAGGTGTTTATATTTTATATATGTTTTAAAATAAACATATGGGTATATTTAAAATGGGGTTTTAAAATTTATATTATCATGGAGTTTAATCTTTTAGGATTAATTGACCCTTTAGTCGAATTAGTTAACTACATTTTAATTACTGTTAAAATAAAATTTAGGTATTAATAAATCTAAGTGCTAGGACTAATTTAATTAGTTCCTAAAAGCAATTAGTGATTATTGGAGATTAATATTATCTTCATCAATTATTTAGAGAGTTTTGATTTAATTAAGTTATAGATTTAAAATTGATGAAACAATAAAATAATTCTTTTAGTATTCTACATTTTATTTAAATTATTTTCCCTTTCTTGAGTTAGTGGTTTGAGTTAACTTGAAACATAGTTAAGACAAAACTGGTTAGTGTGTTTCGTTTAGACTAATTTAATGTTATAGGTTGTTAGTTTAAAAAATAAATTTATCCCGCTTGTGCCCAAAAGTTTGGGCATGACAAGACAGTCAGAAATCCAGACGCTTGAGGCTTTTTCTTTGTTTGAGATTTGTACATCTTTAGTAGGCTTGCCCTCTCGAGGAGCTTAAAAACTCTTAAAGCCTTTATGGCCGGTGTGAGGAGAACGACCTAAGTGGGAATGACTAAATGCCAAGTACTCCAACCCACTATAAAATAAATGTGATTTGATGAAAATCAAGTCAATGGAAGTGCTTGGGAATAGTTCTCCTTCATACCTTCGGGTATATTAAACCTTGTTTTTCAAGGCTGAGAGACCTCTTAATTGAGTTTATACCTTGACGTGCCGAACAGACCCCTTACTAGATCCAATTAAAATTAGAAGATACCCGGTTCACCTCTGAAAGGGGGATAATCTTTGTGAAAGAGACATAGTAACTGTCCCAAGATACTTGTCATTTCATGCCCCCATTAGCATTTGGAGTCGGATAATACAGTGTTGAGAATCCATTGCGTGAGACTTAGCGAGCGTATTTTGATTAGCTATTGGGTGTGTACCTGAGTCTACGAGAAAAAAATTTCTTCTCTCACCAAATTCCTTAGGGCTTGCATGCTGTGATTGGAGTTACTATTCATACTACGTGTTTTCTATGTTTCCATCCCTAAAACAAAAACTGAAATACCAAAAATTGGAGAAAACAAGAAACAAACTTAGTGATCAAAAACTCTGTCTATTTCAGAACTAGTCTATCCTAAAGTCGAAATTATGTCCAAAATTAGTCTATCCTGGTCAAAAATCAATCCATCTCAGAATTTGTCATACTCAATTGTCATACTCAGCTATCAAAAAACTCTGAATTTTAGTCTTTGTCCTATGAACAGTAGTACGAATTTGATCATTTATCATCCTGCAACATATCCTGTGTCATACAAGCCTAAACATTTGTCGTCTGAGCTCAATCCTCTACTATACAAACCTTGATACTCTATCGTTTGATGTTGAATCTTGTGTCATATGATACAAAACTGCACTAAACCTTTTGTTATTCTGGACATACCCATTTATCATACGGTACTAGGCAACAACTCGTATGAAACAGAACTGTTGTCATCCTAGAACTATTAAATTGTTGTCTGACTCAATAAATCCTGTCGTACGAATCTCTGATTTTGTTAGTACAAAATAGTTAAATTTGCCTAAAACAATCTACAATGAACATAAACTTGTTATCATCATCCTAAGCATAAACAAATCAAGACAATGTACCTCTGTCATTTGTGTTGCATGAATTGGTCGATCATCTTTCAACTAGTTCAATCAACTACCTATCAAACTTAAGTCACTTAGATAAATGTCTTACACAGGATAGATCATTTTGGAAACCAGACTGAATCTTAGTCACTAATCTCGAATAAACTTATGTAAATGTCTTATACATGATAGATCTTTTGTGAAACTGGACTAAATCTCAGTTATTTCTTTCAAATAATACATTAACCAAACAACTAGCTTTGAAATTGATCTTGACCTCTGCATCACAAACAACTTTAGGTCACACTAATCCATAAAAATGCCTACTCAAACCAAGAGTTCTCATAAGAAAGAAGCCAAAGGAAAAGGACAACCCTTCACATATCAAGATAACCCATACTACATGAAGGATCCGCTCACTGACAAACCTTTGTCATCAGGAATACCAGTTTTTGATGAACCTAAATCTCCCACTATACATGAGACAAAATACAATGACAAAGACAACCTTAATGTTCATGAAAGTGATAATGGTTCCTCATCAAGTGAAGCTGAAGAAGACACTAAACCTCCAGAAAAAGAAATTCATGACTATCAAAAGGACAAAGACTTTAGAAAAATGATGAAAGCTATCCTAGCTAGAGAGAAGGAAGACTATTTCTTAGAACTAGCAAAACAAGGTGCCAAAATCTCTACTGGATATGATTTTCAGACACTCATTACTAAAATGGAAGAATCACCTATACTCATGGTACTTAGACAATTACAAGAATTATAGACTGAGATCATAGAACTAAAGAATAAGGATAAGTCCCCAAAACAATATTCTCTGGAGACAATATGCCCCTTTCCATTTGACAAGAACCTATACATGCCTCCATTTCCTTCACGAGTTGAGATCCCAAAATTTGACAAATATGATGGTACCTCAGATCCTCAAGATCATGTTAGGGAATTTTGTGCTACCTATATGGAGTTCATGCACGATCAAATGTATCTCATGCGACTTTTCCCAAGGAGTTTGGAAGGACAAGCCATGAAATGGTTCTCAAGTCTACCTAAAGGAATAAAAACATTTGAAGAACTAATCCAACTATTTTTACAACAATACTCATACAACATTCAACATCTCGTGACTATGATTGAGCTTTGCAATACTAAACAAAAAATAGGGGAGTCGTTCCTTACTTTCCTCCAACATTGGAGAAAGATGTTCTCTAGGTATTCATGACCTATCCCAGATTCTGAGAAAATGGATATATTTGTCAATAACTTGGTCCCAGAATTGAAATATAGTATACAAATGCAAGTACACCCATCATTTAACAAAATGGTAGATAATGCCATTCAAATGGAAGATATGCTCATAAAGAAGGGGGATATCTCACCTTGGAAAGAAACACAACCAAAATCTAGCTCTAAAGAGAAGAACAAGTATTGGAAATTTGGCAAAGACAACAAAAAGAATGTTGTTAATGATGGAGTAGTAGACACTGTTAAAACCAACTCACAGCCCACGATATTCAACTTGGCTAGTGGCACACAAGCACTTAAAGCTGTTGAAGCTGCAACAAAATCCACCAAAGAAAACAAAAGAATGGTTCAAAGAGAAGCCTTGGTTTTCCAAACCTACGTGTGATTTCACTCCTCTCGAAGAATCCTATGAATCTACTTTCAAGACTCTATTGGCAAACAACCTGATATTGTTACCAAATAACTCTAGGCCATATGATCCAGAAATCAAACCAAAATGTTGGAGAGAAAATGAATACTGTAACTTCCATCAGAATAAAGGTCATAACACAAACAAC
This sequence comes from Cryptomeria japonica, assembly GCF_030272615.1. Lineage (NCBI taxonomy): Eukaryota > Viridiplantae > Streptophyta > Pinopsida > Cupressales > Cupressaceae > Cryptomeria > Cryptomeria japonica. The sequence continues at coordinate 579,638,717 of NC_081406.1, forward strand.
TGCATGAAGCACATGATGAATACTAAGAGGGGGGGTGAATTAGTATGCCAAATATCACTGTACTTAAACACTTTACTAGACAACCGGTAAATCAATAAAATAGTTTAGCAGACAAACCAGTTAGCACACATGCAAACCAAATAGAAAATAATGCATTCACCCATAGAAGCACAAACACCATAACATAAGAGATTTTGACGTTGGAACCCAAATGGGAAAAACCATGGTGAGATGGAACTCACAAGTAATTATCCGCAGAATAGGAACCAGATTGGTTAACGTCATACAATGTTCTTTACTAGAATAGATCCTGTTAGGAATCTCAATCTCTGTTAGGAGATAAGTCCAGTTAAGGACTACCTTGCTAGAGGATTTTAGATCCATAGATGTGAACCACCTTGTTAGAGGATTTACAAAAGGCTTTTGGGCCTACCCGATTAAGGGCTTCAGATTTGTCAAAAATGTGAGTAATCAACAAGTGAGTGATCTAGCAAATAGCACAGATTGCTTGGTTAGATCCTTGATAGCTCATTCCTAATGCATTCCAACATTACTTCAGTCTTCCACACACTCACACTCTCTTTAACTCATCAACCACCTTAAACCCTAGCAACAACTTAAAACCCTAGACATGATGTCCTTATAAAGGAATCTAATTTCATGTCGATCCAATAGGATTATAATACAATTTCCTAGGTTCAATGCAATTAGACATATTTTGTAACATGACACAAAAAGCATCGTTAAAGTGTTGGCACCATCAAACAATCATTGGATGGTAACTCATCACAAAATGTTAGTTGGTAACTCATCACAAAGTATTACCGGTTCATACAAAATACCAGTTGCCAGTTTGACAAAAATGAAGACTGGGAAATATGTGTTATGCCACTTTGATCCTTCATACCACTTGAGATCCTCGAACCGCTTGGGGTCAACATACCACTTCAGACTAGTAAACACATTCTGCAAAACACCGATAGTCTAAAGACTATAATGCATCATATCGGTTGGGAACCATTATCGGTTGAGCATAACTCATACATATAAAAGTGATCTCAATGCAAGTGTGTGTCCATCAATGACAATCACAACATAATCATCAAAAATGCCAACAATCTCTCCCTTTGGCATTGATGGCAACACTTAGGAAAAAAAGTTTTTTGACCTCTAAGTGTTTTACAACAAAAATCATGCCATATGCAAAATTACTCCCCCTAAGCATATACACTATCCCTTTTGCAAACAAAAAAATGTATAACTATTTGCATATAGAGATAGACATGAAGATATACAAAGCATACATTAAAATTTTAAATACCAGAATACTTCTCCCCATTTGCCAACAATGACAAAGTACAGCTGAACAACCCCTGTTTTCATTTAGTATAAAAGTAATAAGAGTTTATGACAATAAAGAATAAAACTTGTCAAAAATTGATTTAAAGTCCTACAAAAATTGTTTCATAGATAAGGACTAGGACTCAAGTAGGGAGGTAGCCACTTCTTTCTCTATCTGCATCTGGGAGAGATGTTCTTCCATGGCATCTATTGTGCTCATCTCTTGAGTCACCGTTAAGGCATCCAGATTGAGATAACATTTCTAAAGTATTTGTAGGCGTGGGAGTAGAACTAGTTGTAATTCCTACAAATCTCGAGTCTGGTTGCTGATTTCTAACTCTATTTTGACAGACTAATATGAAACCGGTGAACAGTTTGCCCATAAGCTGTAAAAGAGTCATATGGCGGCTTGAAGGTGCTCATGTATAACTACAAGTCAGATTGTAGCTTTTACTTCTGTACAAGCACATCATCACAGAAGAGATGGGGTTGGCAAATCTTACTCAGTAGTAGATTCCCCTCATCCAAAGCATCCCTTATATCTTTTTGAGCTTTTTGCAGATTGGATTAGAGCTCATTTAGCTTCTTCACCAAGGCAATGTTGAGAGCCTTTTGATGCTCTTTCTTGGCATTTGCCTCTACTACCTCTTCTAGGCTCTGCACCTGATCATCCACTATGGTGCATAGGAGCTTCAATTGTGCTAGTGATGAATCAATATTGGGGATGTTTGTGCCAGGTAACAAACCGGTAAGAGTGTCCATCACAGCTTGGATCACATCTTTCTCCTTCTTCCTCCTTATCACTTCAAGGTGTTCTTGAGCAACCTTAATGCTCTGTAGTAGCTCCATTTCATTTGTAGACTAGAGGTCAATAGGACTAGTGAGGTTAGCCAGTTTGGCTTGACTACCGGTTGCCTTTGGAGTCTCCATCTGAGTGCTTTTTGCCACTTCTTCTTTCTCTTCTTCCTTCTTTTTCTTCTTCACTTCTTTTTGCCACTCCTCTTCCTTTTCCTCCTCTACTTTCTTCTTCTCTGCTTCCTTTCTCTTCCTTATTCTCCTCTACTTTCTTCTTCTCTACTTCCTTTCTCTTCTCCTCTTCCTTATCCTCCTTTGCTTTCTTCTTCTCCACTTCCTTTCTCTTCTCCTCTTCCTTATCCTCCTCTTATTTCTTCTTCTTCGCATCTTCTTGCTTCTTTTTCTCCTCTTTCCTTTTCTCCTCATCTTCTTCCTTTTTCTTCTCCTCCACTTGCTTCTTTTCTTCCTCCTTTTTTTCCTCTGCTTCCTTTTGCTTTTCTACCTATTCTGCCTACTTCTCCTATCCTATTGGTTCTGATGGTGTACCCTGAGCAACATCCTCTACATCTAGAGCATCAACATCAATAGTTTATATAGGTTCAGTAACCGGGTTTCCTTCATTATCAAACACTTCATCCGGTTTTGTTATTGCCGGTTCTTGCTCAACCTTCTTGTTGGCTTGAAGCACTTTGTGCATATGTACAATAGTTGTCATATGTAGATGAGTGTCCTTTTTGACATCATCAATTCTCCCTTCTAATAACCAGAGTCTTCTCCTTCTAGTGAAGAAGAGTCCTTTATTTTGATTGATGACTTCAAATAGCTCAGAATTGGACAGGTCAAGAAAGTGTTGGGCAAAAACTTTCTCCCTTATTTCCTATTCCTTCTCTATGGCAATGCACCATTTATTGTCTAAAGACTTATACAAAGAATCCGGTGTCTTAGATCTAATTTTTGAAGGCGACTGGTCATTAGCATACAAATACTTAATAATTTCCTGCTCAACTTCTTCCTTTTCTTCATCATTGAAATCATCAAAATGATCTAATAAATCATTCAATAACTTTCTCCTAATATTTTTAATAGTTTTTTGACAATGTGTCAAAGGTTTGTAGGAAGAAATGTCAATATTTACCGGTGCCGATGATGCCAGTTCATTCTTTGTCTTTTTCCTTGTTTGTCTTGTTTTCTTGGGTTTTTCTTCAGACACAGTTTCTTCTGAGTCTGGTGAATTATTCTTTGTCTTCCTCTTCCTCTCAAAGACTTTGGCAAGTGCCACTTCTGGTTTCTTCTTTGCAGGTGACCACTTGGTCACTTTGGGACTTGATGGAGTAACCGGTGCCAATGCTGAAGGCACTGCCTTCCCTTTCTTTGCTGAGGGTTCTTTAACCAGTGTCACCCTTTCCAGATAGGTTCCTATTCTCTTTGCCTTCAAATCAAGAGGCAAGGCAAGTAGGGTAGAGGCATACCCGTCCAACATATCATACATCACCTCATAGCCCATAGGCTCTACTTCTTCTTGCCTAGGCTCAACGACCTCCATTAAGCATTCATTTACTTTGATGATAAAGCAGATGTCCTCTTCATATTTCTTGACAATGTCACTAGATATCCTCATCCTTAGGCTCATCTTTCTTCTGAACTCATCAAAGTACTAGTTCAAAACTTCAGGGTAACCGGTTCCAACTACTTGTAGGCTCTCTTTGATCTGCTTGGTAACCGGTTGGTTGGCAGAACATTGAATATCTCCAACTCCTAGGAAATAACCTTGGAAGTAGAAGAATAACCCTACCAGTAGTTGTCCAAACTTAAGTTTCAATGCATTATCATGTTTGATTGATTTGAGATTTAACAGAAGTTTTCTTTGCATGCAGGTGCACAAATCAAATGATGCATCTTCCTTGACCATCCTATAAGTGGCATTTATCGCTACAGTAGATACAGAGTTAATTCTACTGGCATGAAACATCTAGTATCCTATCACCATACACACATATTTCACTAGGTCATCCTTCATGGAATTGACAGTCATTCCTCATGAGTCGCTCACTGAACCAGTGAGCTTGGTCATTTCGGTCTTGATGACCTTCCTCAGGGCTAGCACTTCACTGATGTTGTAGAAACTATTGACGAAATGAATAGCTTGCAGTGTGATATCATGTGTTCTCTCAAGATACATCTTGTCACCATGAACTCTACTCAGAATGATTTGAATGTGGTCATCTGTGAAGTCCTCTAGGAAGTAAACCGCATTGTGAAGCTTCTTCTTCTCCAAGATGCTATACTCTAGTTTTATCTTTTTATCCTTCCCACATAATAGACCTAGCTGAGAATGGATTGTGAGAGACCCTAGGTCTTCAATTTTACAATCTATATAATCAAAAATGCCTTCTTCCACTATTACACCAGTAGGTACTTGTGACAGGGCATTGTATTTGGACTTGTGTTGAATGAAGTTCATAGAATCAACAGGTGCACTAGAGCTAGTATGTGATGCAGAAGCCATGATAAAATAGAAAACTCGAGCAATACCTTTTGGAAATTGAGAATTTAGGGCTTGCAAATTCCACTTCGCCTCACACTTCATCAGTTGTTGAATCAGCACTTTGAGTTCTTCTCTTGACCGTTTGATATTTGCTTCTAAATCTTCTTCAAGGTTTTGGAATTTCTTTGAATCGCAACACAAATCACTTTTTCTCCACTCTGCACTTGAAAAAATTCTTCACTCTAAAAATGATAGTGAGAAGTGATTTGAAAATTCCTTTTAAACATATTCTTCACCTACCATAATAAATGCTCCACCATTAGGGCGCAAACCCTTATTTGCCTATTACTATTTTCGGTCTTCTGCCAAATGATAGGTATCACATACCGGTTAAGGTCTTTTACCAGTGTAAATTGGAGGTTCAAAAAATTTCAACATTTTCTCCCCCTAAGCTTTTCTAATGCTTAGTTTGTCAGTTCCGTGATTTCCACACTAGGTGTAGAAACTGGTTCTTCTTGCAACATTGCTGGTTTCTTTTTCTGGGTTTTGTTCATATCCACTTGAATAGTTTCAATATCAATCTTTCCTTCTGAAGTGACCAGTATGTCATCCGATATGTTCTTTCTTGTTATGCAGAATCTATCAATGTGACTTGGTTTGTTGCAATGATAGCAAACCATTCCAGGTGCTCTCCAAGGTCCATTATTCATGTTACCGTTCTTCCTCCTGCATGTTGCAATAGTGTGACCATGACAATGACAGATCAAACACTTTTCTCTCCATCTGGTTGCTTCTTGATAGCCACTGCTTCCTAACTAATGATTAAAGGCATTAAACTGGTTGTGATTCCAATTCACAAAATGTTCCAGACCAACTCCTTGAGTCCTTTGAGGATATCTTCCAGTGTTGTTCATAATAGACCTGCATTCAGATGCTCTATGCCCAAACTTGTTGCATACATAACAATTACCATTGAATTTATTGGATCTAGGTACATTGTTTATAAAGTAAGGAAAATTATTGTAGGCTTTGCTCCTACACACATTGGTAGTATGTCCTTTAAGACAGTTAAAGCAAACCGGTTTAAAATTTTGCTTACCTTTATCCTTTGATGTCGGTTGTTTATTCGATGCTCCAACATTTGTACTAGAGGTCTCACCTTCCTCATGACCAGAATAACCAAGTCCATCAGTATTCTTGACAGGTTTGGTAGATTCAAGCTTTTGCTCTAGCTTGATAGTACTCTTGTTGAACTTAGCAAGTATTTTCTTTGACTCAAGAGAGTTCTTTGGAAATAGCAGCATTTGTTTCCATCAAGTTTACATTCTCAGAGATGGCCATGTTTAGTTCTCCTTGCATGTCTTCCTTTTCCACTTTGCTCGCATGGAGTTGAGCAGTTAGGGCACTGATCTCTTGCTTTAGCTTGGAGATTTCATGATCATTGTCTTTTACCAGATCTTCAACTTTCCTCCGGTTCTCAAGCTCTTGGCACATTCAAATAGTTAGTCCTTCCAACTCTTTTCTCAGGTTGGAATTGGATTCATTCAGCTTTTCTACTTCTTGAATTAGGGCTTCCATGTCCGCTTCATCAGAAGAACTATTTTCAAATAGCTCCATCATTTTTTCAGCATGTTCTCTCATTTTTGCCTGAGAGGCCTTATATTTGACCATAAGATCATCATAGGCTTGCTCAATATACTATGTTCCCTCATAGTATATTCCCCCATATCTCTTTCCAAGTGGTTAGACTTATAGAAAGGTTGGCTCTGATACCAATTGATGAATACTAAGAGGGGGGGTGAATTAGTATGCCAAAAATCACTGTACTTAAACACTTTACTAGACTACCAGTAAACCGGTAAAATAGTTTAGCAGACAAACCGGTTAGCACACATGCAAACCAAATAGAAAATAATGCATTCACCCATAGAAGCACAAACACCATAACACAAGAGATTTTTATGTGGAAACCCAAATGGGAAAAACCACAGTGAGATGGAACTCACAAGTAACTATCTGTAGAATAGGAACCAAACTAGTTAAGGTTAGAACGGATAAGGTCATAGAATGTTCTTTACTAGAATAGATCCTGTTAGGAATCTCAATCTCTGTTAGGAGATAAGTTTGGTTAAGGACTACCTTGATAGAGGATTTTAGATCCATAGATGTGAACCACCTTGCTAGAGGATTTACAAAAGGCTTTTGGGCCTACCCGATTAAGGGCTTCAGACTTGTCGAAAATGTGAGTAATCAACAAGTGAGTGATCTAGAAAATAGTATAGATTGCTTGGTTAGATCCTTGATAGCTCATTCCTAATGCATTCTAGCATTACTTCAGTCTTCCACACATTCACACTCTCTCTAACTCATCAACCACCTTAAACCCTAGCAACAACTTAAAACCCTAGACATGATGTCCTTATAAAGGAAGCTGATTTCATGTCGATCTAATAGGATTACAATACAATTTCCTAGGTTCAATGCATCTAGACATATTCTGTAACATGATACAAAAATCACCGTTAAAGTGTTGGCACCATCAAACAATCAGTGGATGGTAACTCATCACAAAATATCAGTTGGTAACTCATCACAAAGTATTACTAGTTCATACAAAATATCGGTTGCCAGTTTGAGAAAAATGAAGACTGGGAAATATGTGTTCTCCCGCTTTGATCCTTCATACCTCTTGAGATCCTCAAACTGCTTGGGGTCAACATATTGCTTCAGACTGGTAAACACATTCTACAAAACACCGATAGTCTAAAGACTATAATGCATCATACTAGTTGGGAACAATTACCAGTTGAGCATAACTCATACATATAAAAGTGATGTCAATGCAAGTGTGTGTCCATCAATGACAATCACAACATAATCATAAAAAATGCCAACAACTCAAACATGAGATTCAAGATCTCATAGACACTAGTAAAATTGTTGTTGGGAATCACCCGACCAATGCTGATCACAAAGCATTTAAGGACCCTTTACCTGTTTATGAACAAGGTGATTCTTCAAAGACCAAAGGAGGTGCCAAAGTAAATTATACTTATACCAACAATGACAACATCATTAACCTGATTGAGCCTACCCAATCTGAATATTGCAATGTGATTATAGTCCAAGATCAACCAAATGAATCACGATATGCAAGAGCTCTAACCCATTCTCAAAGGAAAGTCACTCTCCAAGGAGCTAGTTCTTCCAACCCAGCTCAAGCAAAATCAAACCTACTAGCCCCATCAAACAAACAAAAAGAATCAACCTTGGATAAATTTAAAAGGCTAACTTCAACATTATCCTCTAGATATAGCGTTGTGGAACAATTAAAAAGGACAAATACTCAAATCTCAATCTTTGAATTGCTAAAACTCTCATCTTCTCACAAAGAGATCCTAGACAAAGCATTGCTCACCACTAATGTTCAAAAAGATTTAGATATTGATCAGTTCTAGTCTATGGTGGGTCATCTAACTTCACCTCACTATATGACCTTCTTTGAAGAAGATGACAACTCGCTAAATCATCCACATAACTAGCCATTGCATATTGAAGCCATGATCCAGAAAGACAGAGTTAAACGTGTTTTGATAGATGGAGGTACGAGGTTGAATATCTGTACTTATAGTCTACTTACACAACTAGGATTCTCTAAAAATGTCATTGATCCTGCTAAGAAAATAACAATTAAAGCCTATGATGAGGAAGAAAAGACCTCTAAAGGTCTAGTATCATTACCAATCAGAGTGGGACCTGTAGAAAGAGATGCCATTTTCTAGGTACTTGATCTCCCTCTGTCATACAATATCTTACTGGGTAGGTCATGGATTCATGAAATGAAGTTAGTTCCATCAACATACCATCAATGCTTAAAAGTTCCTTATAATGGAACATAAGTCAGTATTCATGCTGATACAAATGTCACCTATAATGTATTGACAAAAGGTGTAGATACTTTTGTGCCTCATGATAGGTCAACCTCTACAAATGAAAATCCAAAAGCACTGATGAAAGACTTAGAAACGAGATTGAAGATCACAAATACCGGCATGGATGGCTACAAGATAGAACCGGTACTTTCATTAGTCTCTCTCCCTCCATCACCAAAATAGTTGGGCAAACCATCAGAGGCTATGAGAACACATACTTCAACTCCAAATATCATGTATGATGGTCTCTTTGTACAATATTCTACCTCCCTTGTAGATGAAATAGAAGAGGATGTAGTTCTTAACTGACTTTTCAACGAAGATAGTCAAAATGAGGCAATATGACACTGTGAGATTTCTCCAACCCAATATGGTCCTGGCTACAAAATGATCTAATGCATGGGATATTTAGGTACTGGTCCTTTGGGAAAACATCAAGAGGGTATTATTGAACCGATTAAGCTGCAAACAAAATCCACAAATGATAAGGCTGGACTGGGATATAATCCAACAAAAACATCAGACCAAAAATATGCTTCTAAGACAAAATGGAAGAAAAGGACACTACCTTTAACATTACAAGAAGTAAAAATTCAAGACAACTATGAAATAGAACAAGGGGAGCTAGAAATCAAGAGAGAAGAAACAATTAGTACTCAAGCTCTAATGGTATCAACCACAATACTACAAGAAGTAGAAGTCCCGAAAGATATGAAAAAGGAAGTAGAAAGAATCAGGGAATTGTTTACACCATTCAAAATTCCAGTTACATACACTAGTAGGCAACAAGTAGAAGATTCAGAGACTGAATCAAATGAGTATGAATGGGGTTCAGTTCACCTCTTAGATATATCCACTATAGAAACTCCACAAGAGTCTACTAGTACCACAGATGATACTCAAGGACTGATGCACACAAAACTAGAGAAGGAAATACAGGAAATTAGACAAAAGAGACAAGCAAACTATAAGCAAGGACTAAAGGAAGGAAGAATACTAGAAATATTTTCATCTATGTACCCCTCTAATAAAATAGAACAAATCAGGTATAGCCTACACATGAAGAATTGGAAGCAAGAGAAGCAGAACCAATCATCAGTCTAGAAGAAGATGAATGGAGTAGACGATAGGGAATCATAGAAACATCAAGATCATGTCAATAGGTGTGTCAGATACAAATGATAAATGAGCTAGTGTACGTTAGGAAATAGGAAATCATCACAAAACAAGATAAACGTAATAGCTCAATCACAATTGCATTCATTGCAATGATCTATCCTAAACAACACTCAATAGAGACATGAAATAAAAACATTCAAAAGCAAAGATTATGCAAACCAAAGATGTGATTTGAATGCTCCTTCATGCGGCTCCATTGTTCTTCTTTCCTCTTCAAATGATTTGGTTGTGGATCTTATGGAGGATTTAAAGGAATAATTTGATCTTGACATGGAGGAAGATCATTGGAATCCTCTTTAAAGGTGCTTTGCTCTTGACTTTCAATGGGATCATCGGAAAGGATGGAAGGAATATCTTGATCTTGTTTAGGAAGTGGAATGTCAATGGGATTTGAAAGGACATTGTGTTCATGAAATGGAAGGGGATCGTTTGGGATTGGATGAACTGGGATATCTTGATCTTGCTCGAGGAATGGAGTGTCAATAGGGCTTTGGATAGGATGGACAAGAATAGGGGAATCATCATGAGTGTCTGGGAACATGGGGTCTTGGTCAACAATTGGATGGGATGATAAGGTTTCAGGATCTTGATCTTGATTTTCTTGAGGACTCATTTCTTCGCGCTCTAAATTATCCTCTTGACATGGGGTTAGACTTTGGATATGCATGGAGGATTCTGACAATGAATCAATGTTTTGGCATGAAGGAAATGCACTTTGAACATTTGTGATGGATTCTGGCAAGGAATCAATGCTTGAACATGAGGAAGAGGGACTTCGAATGGGGTCGTCTAAAATAGGTAATGGCAATAAAGTGCATGGTGGCATTGGGTCTTGTATTTCTGAAACATGACAAGGATGTGCATCATGAATTGGATTATTTTGGCAATCAATTATGGATAGCTCTTGGGTAATTGCATCCTTGGGGGTATTGTTTGATGAGGACAATATGGAAGGTTCCTGCGAAACTTCTAGAGGTGTAGGGATAGATGCCACTGGAGAGTCAATTTGTTTGCAGGGGGATGAGGCATTGCTAGACATAAGTGTATTATCTTGATCTTCCTCAAAGAACTCACTTGCTAGTTTCCTTAAGAGCATTGCAATAAAGCCACCTTTCTTTCGAGGTTTTGACATGGTTGTATCTAGAATTTGAACTTGTTTTTGGTTTGATGTCATGTTTTGATATTGGACTTGGTTCAATTGTTCCAACATGTTTGAAACTTGGGTTCGTGTGTGCTGCAACCTTTGTTTTTGAATGTTTGGTTGTTGTTGTTGACATTGATATGTTGATTGAACTTGTTGATATTCCACCATTGGTTGAACTATTTGTGGACATTGTATAGTTGGTTGGACATATTGTTGAAATTGAACCATTGGTTATGTTGGTTGCATATGTTGGACAATTGGTTGAGCCATTGGTTGTTGTCACATAGAAATTAGGAATCATCACAAGATAAGTAAATCAATCAAAACACAAAATATGATAACATAATCAAAAGAATACTCATGAAATGAACCTAATTCCAAAGCACATTCAATAGAGGTATGGAAACAAAGCATTCAAAATGAAAATATCATGCAAACCATATGCTTCTTCCATGTGGCTCCATTGTTGTTCTTTCCTCTTCAATGGGTTTGTGGATCTCACCTACAAGTGCTCACACAATTGAAAGCAAAAAGTTCAAGAGTACTAGAAACGAACATTCGGTAGTTTGATAGCAATTCGGGGTTCATGAAGATTCCAAGGGTAAGGATTTCAAAGGGTTATTAGCTTTGATTCAAGAAAATCATCCAATTTATAGAAGAATTGGATAAGTGACAAGATTGGCATGATGCAATTCAAATAGAAATTGCAAATCAATATGACAAATTATGACAAATTATGCATTTCCATGCACAATTTGATTGATTGATTATGACACATTTCATGTCAAAATTGATTGATTAATCAATTATGACAATTTCATGACAAATTGAAATGCCACTCCCATAGAATTAGGAGATGAATTAGGAGGGAAAAGGAATTAGAAATTTGAAAAATAGGAAATTGAAATTGATGACAAATTAGGAAATTGGAATTAGAAATTGATGAAAAATAGGATTTAGGAATTAGTGAATTAATTAATAATTTTTCATTTATTAATCAATTCATAAAGAAGAATAATTAGCCAATTAAATAAAGATTTAATTGTAACGAGAAGACTTAGGATAAATAAGTAATTTATTTAATCCTAAAGGAAGAAATGGCAAATTAGGTTAAATGAATAAATCATAAAACCCTAGAAGATGAATTAGAAATGCGAAAAATGGCAATTAGGTCTTGATTAAAGATAATTAATGTCATGATTTTGAATTGATGAATGATCAATGCGATAAACGATTTGATTGAAAAATGCGCCAATTGACGAGGAACAATGACAAATTGATCCAAATTGACATAATCGAGACAAATAATGATCGATAGTGAAATGATCGCAAAATGACAAGATTGACAAAATAGATTGCAAGATGACAAGATAATGACCACGATCGATGACAAATCGATCGCAAAATGATAAAATTGATAACGACCACGATCAATGACAAATTGATCACAAGATGACAAGATCGAACATGACAACGATCGATGACAAATCGATCGTAAAACGACAAGATTGAAGGATTGATGACAAATCGACAAGATTGATAAGAGGACAAAACCCTAATTAGGGTTGACAATGTCCAAAATGATAAGATTGATGATAAGATTGATAAGATTGACAGGAGGACAAAACCCTAATTAGGATTGACGATGTCCAAAATGATGACAAATGAATATGCACATTGATGCAACAGGGTAAAATTAATCAAAATCATGATTGGATAATGTTATCGACAAGACCAAATTCGAAGACGAGATGATTGAAGAATGTAGAAGAATGACTCGATGCTCGCAAATGATAAAAATCAAGTGCGTGACATAGGAGAAATGTTAATGCGACGCAAAAACCTAAAATGAGGCAATGCGCAAATGTTAAAGTATGACCTTGCAAGCGTTGACCATTTTTGGGTGTCTACAGTTGTATTGGTTGAAAATCAAATTGATAGTAAACACCTTCTTGTTCTTGTTGTGGAGGCACATAATGTTGAAATTGATGTTGTCTCTTTTCTTGAAATTGTTTTATCATCTCTATTTGGGAGAGGAGAGTTGGTATGTCTGATTGTTCAAGAAGAGATCTTACATCAATTGGCTCAACCTTTGGATTTCGACCTGGAAATTTTCGAAACACTTTGGACATTTGTGATCTATTCTTCTCAATGTTTTTCACTCTTTGTTCCAATATCTCTTCTTCTTGAGCTAGTTTCTCCTCTAGTTTTTGTATTTGGAGACTTGTTTCATCATAAAAAGTTTGATCGATATTGCCTTGTTGTTGGGTTGGATAGAATTGTGATTGCATTGTCGGTTGATATGTCAAACTTTGTTGCATCATTGGTGCTTGGAACCTTGTTTCAATAGACATGTCACTATGCAAATGCAATATTTTTGGAATTTTTCAAGGGCAATATATGATATGCAACTAAATACAAACTAGATAGATGAAAATGCAATCTATGGCAAGAATGCAACCTATGTTTTGGTTGTTTTTGAAGATTTTGACAAACTTTTGAAATGCAAATCTAAGAGAGGGACCTTTAGGAAATTGGAATGATATCTAGACCTTAAAGGACAAAAGGACGTAAGTGACAAAAGGACAAATGACAAAGTCTCCCCTATATGCTTGGATACTAAGCTAGGTTTGACCAAATGATATTGATGACAAAAGGACAAAAGATTTGATAAGATCTAGACTTCTTAACAATGACTTAGGGTTTATCAAAGATTAGGATTACTCAAGTATGACAAAATCTAATTTTGGCACTATATGCAAAAGGACAATTAATATGCAAGTGACCTTAATATGATATGATAATGACCTAAGCTTGATGAAGAGACCTAAGGTATGCAATGTATGACAATGATATGACTTTAATGCAAGAGGACATATGCAAATGGATGACCCTTATTGATATGCAAAGGAGTATGACTTAGGTGAAACTTAACCTTGATAGTTGACAATGACTTTTGCAAAATGCAACCTAGGATGAACTTAAATGTAAGTGACATGAATGTTGAGATAAGATTTTGAACAATGTTTGACAACCATGTTTGAAGATGAATTCTGAATCTTGATAAACTTTTGTTGGATGAATGTCTCTTGTGTTTAATCTTATGTTGGATCAATTTGTTTTGCTTTTTGAAATGGGATGCAATTCAACTTTTGACAAGCAAAGAATACAAGATATTACAACTTCGACTCAAGACAATCATGCTCATTCACACATTTCTTATGGTAGGCAAGGACATTAAGTACTTGAGAGGTAGACTCATTATGGGATTCAAGGAGAATACATAGATGCTTGACCCCACAGGCTCCCCTCCACGGCACTCACTTCTTAGGGCAGCCAAGCATTAGTCCCCATGGAAATCTCCCCATGGCGAACTTAGTATCTCTTCCAAGTATCTGAATTTGTCCTTCTCAAGCAACTAGAAGGGTTTTTGGCCTCTAAATGCAAGGTGTTTAGTAAGGATTTCTGTTAAGCATTACTCCTTGATGTCATGCAAGCGTGATTGAGACATTAAGCCCATCAAGATACCAAACAAATGTAGTCGCGCAAGAACGATTTAGACCAAGAGGCCCTACTTAGATGTTGATATGAGAAATGTCATATCCCCTCCATGATCGTTATATATATATCCTAAATCAAGCAGTTATTATTAGTAATTATTATAATAATTTACAACAAACGATTATTTAATTTTATTATTATTATTAAATTAATATCATATTATAAACATAATTTATATATAATTATAAATTATAAACATATTCCTAAATGTAAACACAATCTATATATTTAAAATAAATAATAATAAACTAATTCTGATACAATATTAATAGTAATTATTTAATTAATAATTTTATATTAATTAAGAGTAATTATTATCAATTATTAATATATTTGGGATATATTATCTTATCACTAATATATTATACAGACTTGTTAATTGTCTAAGAATGAATTAGGGAGAAATGATTATAATGAAAAGGAAGCAAATTGAATACTACATAAATGTCTAATTGGCCTAATGGCCTTAGACATTTATATGAACCAATTCATTAAACATATGATGCCGACTTTACACATTTATATTTGCAGATAGATTAAATGATTTGTTAAGGAAATATAACTACTCGTTAAGATCGCCACCTTTGGGAAAATCGTGCTATTTGCAAATAAACCCGATCCTTAATGAAGACATGTTATTTGGCATTAACTAGACCCTTGGAGAAGAGTGATGATTGGAGTAGAGCCGACTTTTGATAGAAGTCATGTTTCTTGGAATATATGTGTTGATTGGATGCACACATGTATGGATATATATATAGTTTGTCTCCCTCTCTCCAGTGGCATCGAATGAATACATAGTGAAGCAGATTGAATCATCTACAACAGTCCGTGTTTACCTTCAGTAGTTTGATATCCATCTACAGCAGATCAAATATCATTCATAGCAGTTTGAATACACACAAGCAGATTGAATATTATCTCCAGTAGATCGAACATACCTTCAGCAGTTTGTGGTTTGTATTGTGATTAGCAACCCCTTTAAAAAGAAATTAATTTTAAAGTGGTGCGATTTGCAAAGAGGTGTGATTCATTAAGACAAGAGGTAATTACAAGAAAGAAGCAATTTGTTAATAAAGAGATGTGACCGGTGGTGGCAACGTGTCTATTTGCAAAGAGACAAGCCTCCCTTGGTAGTGATATGTATAGAGATTAAAGTTGAAGAAGAAAAGAAGCGGACTACGGGGAAAAGAAAGAAGGTAATCAGGTTGCAAGGTAAGAATTCCTCCCTATTAAATAATAGGTATAATTTATGATAGGTTTGTATTACTAATATTGATAGGCGGCATTAAGGGTAAAAGCTCATTAATACTTGTTACTATTAGTTAATGAACATTGGGTACTGGGTAAAGTCCATTGTTAGGTAATGTTCATGGTGGTCTAGTGAATATTAATACACTTCTTAACGTATAGTACTCACTAGTCATAAAAATAGGTATATATATATCAGTGCTTATAAAAATGAAATTATTATCAATTCAGATCAAAACTAACATTAATGTCACAGGCAGGACAGGCTTATTTCCGATGGCATGCATGGTGGTGTGATTAATATTTATGTTTAGTATATGAATCCCAATAATTTCTTTATGCAGAATAATATTAACAGTCTGAAATATGTATTGTAGGAATACATAAGTTCATGAAAGTGGCAGACCAGATCTGACATGCGTCAGATCTGTCTCCCACTACCAGCCACTGAATATATCCATCACTAGTAATATTTTAGGCAGCAGTAGTAATAATAATAGGTTATTAGGAAATATTAAAATCATTGTCAACATATATATATATATATATATATATATATATATATATATATCACTAAGGAATAATATAAAAGTTATTAATAAGGATATTTATACAATAACAGATATTAATACAACAAATATAATTAATGCAATATCTCTTAGAAACTACTCTGTAGTAACATATAATAATCCATTAAACTAGTAATAAAAAATATGTAAATGGTTTATAGATGAACTGGAATAAGATTAAATTATCTAGTACTTGATAGACTAAAGAAAGAAGATCACAGATTTGCTTCATGTTAAGATAGCCTTGACTCTTAATTAAGATAGTTTAAGTCATCAGTACTTTGAAATAGATTAATTATGGTTCAAATCGGCATAAACCAGAAAGGGACATTACAAATGGTATCAGAGCTATGACCTTGCCATCCTGAAGGGTAAGATTGAATCAACGAATTATTCTAGTCAATGAACAGAGGCAAGTACCATGACCAATAAGCAACGAAGGTTCTATCTCATAAGATGAATTTAAAATATATTATTATCCGCCAAATAGATATTGAAATGGTATGACTTCAGAGTAATTCAAATTAAAATAGTGGAATTATCTCATTGATAACAGTATAATCTTAAATAAATTGACTAATAATAGATGTAGACTTCACATTCACCACTAGTGTGGGAGAGAGATAGAACAATGAGGTCAGCAGAAACTAGGCCTCTGTCAGGTAGGCCACCCACTGCAGTTGACAAAGGGCTTCTGGCAGGAGGGCCAAGGGGGAGTGTACCGCTCTTGGGCCTGATAAGCGTTACGGGCGTCTCGTTGTGTCTAGATCCCTTCTCTCTCATTAATGGCGAATAGGGAGTTAAGCATAGTCCATTTAATACTTGAGGAAAGTATCCAAACATTATGCTATCTATCCTCTTTGTCGATATGGCTAATCAGACTCATTACATTTATTCCAATTGAAATTCTTAATAATATAAGTTACTACCAAGATAATGAATAAAACAATTGCATATCCAAACCTAGTGAGATAAATGAGGAATTAGGCAACAGGGATAGCAGGAACTAGGCCTCTGTTAGGTAGCCCACCCACTGCAGTTGACAAAGGGCTTCTGGCAGGAGGGCCAAGGGGGTGTGTACCGTCCTTGGGCCTGATAAGCGCTACGGGCATCCTAAGGTAGCTTATCCCTTTTATCCCACTAGGAATTAAATATGGAATTGACTTATTGATAACAAATAAACTCAAATGAATTTTGACTAATTATACCCGAGATGAATTAATCAATCATTAAAATTTATTGTTTACATGTTTCCTTTAGATTGCGGAGTTGGGGATATCACAAACTAGATTGGATGTTTATATTTTTGCATCAGGCAAATGTTGATTTGAATTTCTACTCATAAAGAAAGAAATTTCACAATGTGTGTATTCACATGTATACTCCGTGTTTGCATATATGTATGCTTCGTGTTTTCCATGTGTATGCTTTGTGCCTTCCACGTGTATGCTTCGTGTTTCCCATGTATATGCTCTATGTTGTTTAACTCATGTTGGTAGATGGCTTAGTTGAGGAAATTAAAATAAACATTTGCTTGAGGACAAGCAAATTCGGGAAGGGCGGACTGTCATATCCCCTCCATGATCGTTATATATATATCCTAAATCAAGCAGTTATTATTAGTAATTATTATAATAATTTACAACAAACGATTATTTAATTTTGTTATTATTATTAAATTAATATCATATTATAAACATAATTTATATATAATTATAAATTATAAACATATTCCTAAACGTAAACACAATCTATATATTTAAAATAAATAATAATAAACTAATTCTAATACAATATTAACAGTAATTATTTAATTAATAATTTTATATTAATTAAGAGTAATTATTATCAATTATTAATATATTTGGGATATATTATCTTATCACTAATATATTATACAGACTTGTTAATTGTCTAAGAACGAATTAGGGAGAAATGATTATAATGAAAAGGAAGCAGATTGAATACTACATAAATGTCTAATTGGCCTAATGGCCTTAGACATTTATATGAACCAATTCATTAAACATATGATGCCGACTTTACACATTTATATTTGCAGATAGATTAAATGATTTGTTAAGGAAATATAACTACTCGTTAAGTTCGCCACCTTTGGGAAAATCGTGTTGTTTGCAAATAAACCCAATCCTTAATGAAGACATGTTATTTGGCATTAACTAGACCCTTGGAGAAGAGTCATGATTGGAGTAGAGCCGACTTTTGATAGAAGTCATGTTGCTTGGAATAGATGTGTTGATTGGATGCACACATGTATGGATATATATATAGTTTGTCTCCCTCTCTCCAGTGGCATCGAATGAATACATAGTGAAGCAGATTGAATCATCTACAGCAGTCCGTGTTTACCTTCAGCAGTTCGATATCCATCTACAGCAGATCAAATATCATTCATAGCAATTTGAATACACACAAGCAGATTGCATATTATCTCCAGCAGATCGAACATACCTTCAACAGTTTGTGGTTTGTATTGTGATCAGCAACCCCTTTAAAAAGAAATTAATTTTAAAGTGGTGCGATTTGCAAAGAGGTGTGATTCATTAAGACAGGAGGTAATTACAAGAAAGAAGCAATTTGTTAATAAAGAGATGTGACCGGTGGTGGCAACGTGTCTATTTGCAAAGAGACAAGCCTCCCTTGGTAGTTATATGTATAGAGATTAAAGTTGAAGAAGAAAAGAAGCGGACTACGGGGAAAAGAAAGAAGGTAATCAGGTTGCAAGGTAAGAATTCCTCCCTATTAAATAATAGGTATAATTTATGATAGGTTTGTATTACTAATATTGATAGGCGGCATTAAGGGTAAAAGCTCATTAATACTTGTTACTATTAGTTAATGAACATTGGGTACTGGGTAAAGTCCATTGCTAGGTAATGTTCATGGCGGTCTAGTGAATAGTAATACACATCTTAACGTATAGTACTCACTAGTCATAAAAATAGGTATATATATATCGGTGCTTATAAAAATTAAATTATTATCAATTCAGATCAGAACTAATATTAATTTCACAGGCAGGACAGGCTTATTTCCGATGGCATGCATGGTGGTGTGATTAATATTTATGTTTAGTATATGAATCCCAATAATTTCTTTATGCAGAATAATATTAACAGTCTGAAATATGTATTGTAGGAATACATAAGTTCATGAAAGTGGTAGACCAGATCTGACATGCGTCAGATCTGTCTCCCACTAGCAGCCACTGAATATATCCATCACTAGTAATATTTTAGGCAGTAGTAGTAATAATAATAGGTTATTAGGAAATATTAAAATCATTGTCAACATATATATATATATATATATATATATATACATATATATATATATATATATATATACATATATATATATATATATATATACATATATATATCACTAAGGAATAATATAAAAGTTATTAATAAGGATATTTATACAATAACAGATATTAATACAACAAATATAATTAATGCAATATCTCTTAGAAACTACTCTGTAGTAACATATAATAATCCATTAAACTAGTAATAAAAAATATGTAAATGATTTATAGACGAACTGGAATAAGAGTAAATTATCTAGTACTTGATAGACTAAAGAAAGAAGATCACAGATTTGCTTCATGTTAAGATAGCCTTGACTCTTAATTAAGATAGTTTAAGTCATCAGTACTTTGAAATAGATTAATTATGGTTCAAATCAGCATAAACCAGAAAGGGACATTACAGAGTCCAAGGGTCATCACTTCCCAAGTAACTGCAATTCCCACGTAATACTTCCTTCAAAGCTTTCGCTCATCGGGTATTTTTTTATAGTGAGTTAGAATGCCAAGGAATTCTAGCCGTACTCACTTTGGGTCGTTCCCTTCTCACGATTATCACTTGCTTGCAAAAGCAAAGTGGTCGGGAAGGCAGGCCCTCTAAAGGAGACACACAATCAAAGACAAAAGCATGGTATCGAAGATCTGGATTTCTGATCACCCTAAGAAGGATGAGAGCATACTCTCCTACTCCAATGTCACACTCAACAATCAAAGCGCAATCACGTTTATTCCAACCTATTTAGAAATCACTAAGTGCCTAATTAAAAATCACAAACACAAAGTTTGGTTGTTTCTCCAAGGCAACCTGCAAAAAACCCGAGTTAGAAGTTTGATTTGTTGTCTTTAACTATCGATTCTGCATAACACATGTTAGTAGTTTGATTTATTGTCTTTGCCATGCGTATGCCAAGATTCTACACAGATAATTAGTACCAAAATCTAAAGCACAGAAAACAGAATGCAAAAACTAAACAAATTTCAAATAAAACACTGCATTTTTACCCCTGTTCTAGACTTTACATAGGCGCAGAACCCATGACATAGGCACAGAATGCAGGACACAAGCACAGAATGCCTTCAACACAGGCGCAGAATGCTCAACACAGGTGTAGGATGCAGGACACAGGCGCAGAAGTCTCCAGAAAACCTTGCACGACCCTGTTTTGCGGTTTTTGGCCTGCAAATCAACTTGAAAGCACTCAAAAACACCATAAAGAGGTTAGATGGTTAGTGTTCATGACGGGTTCACCAATTAATGTACATTAGGAAATAGGAAATCATCACAAAACAAGATAAACGTAATAGCTCAATCACAAATGCATTCATTGCAATGATCTATCCTAAACAACACTCAATAGAGATATGAAATAAAAACATTCAAAAGCAAAGATTATGCAAACCAAAGATGTGATTTGAATGCTCCTTCATGCGGCTCCGTTGTTCTTCTTTCCTCTTCAAATGATTTGGTTGTGGATCTCACCTACAAGTGCACATACATAATTGAAAGCAAGATTGACATTGGTTATTGATCAAGAGTACTAGAAGCATAAATTCGATAGCCTGATTACCAATTATTAGCCTTGATTGATGAAGATCATCCAATTTATAGAAAAATTGGAGAGATGACAAGATTAGCATGATTCAATTCAAATGGAAATTGCAAATCAATTATGTCAATTATGACAAATTATGACAAATTATGCACTTTCTATGCAAAATTTGTTGATTGATAATTTATGACAAATTTATGACAAATTCTATGTCAAAATTGATTGATTGTCAATTATGACAAATTTATGACAAATTGATATGTCATTTCCATGAATTTAGGAGAGAAATAGGAGGAAATTGAAATTAGGAATTAGAAAATTAAGAAATTAGGAAATTGATGGAAATTAGAAATTAGGTAAATTAATTAATAATTTGTCATTTATTAATTAATTCACAAAGAGGAATAATTAGCCAATTAAATGAACATTTAATTGCAATGAGAAGACTTAGGATAAATAAACAATTTATTAATCCTAAAGGAAGAAATGACACACACAAGGTTAAATGATTAAATCACGAAACCCTAGAAGATGAATTAGGTCTTGATGAAAGATAATTGACTCGATCATGATTTGATTTTGGATTGATAAATGACCAATGTGATAAATTATTTAATTGATAAAATGTGCCAATTGACGAGGAACAATGATAAATTGATCCAAATTGACACAATTGAGACAGACAACAACTGATAGCGAAATGATCATAAAATGACAAATTTGACAAAAGGACAAGGATCGATGACAAAATATTGCAAGACGATAGGATTGAAAATGACCACGATCAATGACGAATTGATCGCAAAATGACAAGATCGAACATGACAACGACTGATGACAAATTGATCGTTAAAACGACAAGATTGAAAAATTGATGATAAGGATTGATGATAAATCGACAAGATTGATAAGAGTACAATGATTGATGACAAATTGATCGCAAGATTGACAGGAGGACAAAACCCTAATTAAGATTGACGATGTCCAAAATGATGACAAATAAGCACACACATTGATGCAATAGGATAAGATTGATTAAAATCATGATTGGAGATTGTTGTCGACAAAACCAAATTCGAGAGCGAGATAAATGAAGAATGTAGAAGAATGACTCGATGTTTGCAAATGATAAAGACCAAGTACGAATCATAGGAGAAATGTTAATGCGATGCAAAAACCTAAAATGAGGCAATGCACAAATGTTAAAGTATGACTTTGCAAGCGTTGACCATTTTTAGGTGTCTACAGCTAGATCTTGAAGGAACTTGCAGCATTAAAGATGTTGGTGTTGATACCATACATATATTCACTAAATCACTTGAAGAAGACTTAGAAAATTCATTCGATGACTTTGATGACTCTGACAATAGTCCTATTCATGACAATATCTACTCAACATCAAACTCTGAATCATCTGATGAAAATAATGAAAATATATCTATTGATCTTATTGTTGTCAAACCATGATATGAAGTCCAGTCTGTCGTAGAGAACAATTCTACAAGTCTTTCTATTAGATTAGGTTAACTAAATATTAATGTGAACTTTAATAATCATGTTTTGACTCTTCCCGGTCTCGAGACATTTATGCAAGGTATCCTTTTGGAACTCGACTTCATGATCCGTAGTTGTGATGACAATATTGTGAACTCCCTCGAACCTTTCCATGCTCTATCTTCGGTACATCTTGAATTAATTGACTGTAGTTTGCAAGACCAACCCATGAATATACCTACTTTTGCCAATGACTATATGTTATCCTATTATCTCAATGCAGTTGAACCCATGTACTCTTCCACTAGTGAACAAAGTGAAAACATGACTAAAACAGATATCAAGTATCTTAGTCGCAAAAATAAGAAAAATAAAAATAAAAGATCTAATGGCGAAAACCACATTATGGCAGTGTTAGAATCTAAAAATGAGAAAATAAAGGACATAGCTAAGGGTGAAAACCTCTCTGAGGCGCCTGAAGGTGAGATACTTGATATATCACCGAGTCACTTCCAAGAGAGATCTTCTATATTGATTGAGCCAACTTAGCTAGTGAACATTGGGAGTCAAGAGACACTGCACATCATTCATGTAGCTCAATCACTATCAGCAGAAGAATTAAAAGATTTCACTCATCTATTTTCAGAAAAGATGATCAATTTTGCATGAACATACTCTGATATGTCAGGCCTAGATCCTGATCTCATCAAGCACCATCTTTCTATCACACTAGGAGTTAAACCAGTCAAACAAAAACTTTGTAAGATGCACCCACATGTGGCACTGCTGGTCAAGGCTGAACTAGAAAGGCTGCTGAAAGCTGAATTCATTAGAGCTATAGATTATGCTGAATGGATTTCAAACATAGTACCAGTGTCAAAGGCAGACAAATCTATCAGAGTTTGCATAGAGTTTGGAGATATCAACAAAACTTGTTCGAAGAACGACTTTCCATTACCAAACATTCATATGATAGTCGACATGACTGCTGGGTAATATATGTACTCACTAATGGATGGATTCTCCAGATATAATCAAATCAAAATAGCTCTTGGAGATCAAGAAAAGATAGCCTTCACCTGTGCATGGGGAACCTTTTGTTAGAATGTCATGCCATTTGGGTTGAAGAACACAGGAGCAACCTATCAAAGAGCGGTGACTACTATCTTTCATGACATGATGCATAAGAATATGGAAGATTACGTTGATGACACTTTAGTGAAGACTATGAAGAGATCAACACATATTCAAGAGTTAGGTCCTATACTAGATAGAATGGAAAAGTTCAAACTCTGATTAAAACCAAAAAAGTATGCATTCGTAGTGATATCTGGGAAATTACTTGGCTACATCATTTCAAAGAAGGGAATCGATGTTGATCTTGAGAAGGTCCAAGCTATAATGTAAATGTCACCTCTGAAGAACATCAATCAAATGAGAAGTCTACAGGGATGTCTCCAATCTATCAGACACTTCATTTCTCAACTAGCAGACAAAGCTCAACCTTTCACAAAAGTATTGAGGAAAGGAATAATATACAACTAGGATCAAGAATGTGAACAATATCTTCAAAAAATCAAAGAGTACCTATCAAATCCACCTATTTAGGGTAAACCATTGATCTTATACATATCAACAACTGATTCATCACTGGGGGCACTTTTGGCACAATAGGATGAAAATAAAAAGGAATGAGCTATCTATTACATCAGTAGCACATTTGTGTCTTATGAAATGAACTACACTATAATAGAAAAAGCATGCTTGGCATTAGTCTTTGCATTACAAAAATTGAGACACTAAATGTTAGCACATTTAGTTAAGCTGGTGGCTAAAATTGATCTGCTCAAATATCTTCTCAGCAAAGCAACACTTATAGGAAGATTGGAAAAATGGGTCATGATTCTTATAGAGTTTGACATTGAATATGTGGAACACAAGGCCATCAAATCAACTTGTTGAAGCTCCACTTGAAGACACTCAACTGCTGCATATAGAGTTTCCAGATGAATCAATAATGTATTTTACTCAACAACCCTGGAAGATGTTCTTCAATGGATCTTTTACTCAAAATAGTTCTAATGTTGGAATACTATTTTTTACTCCTCAGAAGTATTCAATCCCAAAGTCTTATAATATTTTGTTCCCTTGCACAAACAACATTGCAAAATATGAAGCTTTGGTAAATGGGATAAAGCTAGCTATTGAGTGGAAGGTCGCAAAATTTCACATCTATGGAGATTCTCATTTGATCATAAATCAAATCAATGATACCTATCAGACTTAAGATGAGAAACTGATGTCTTATAAGAGAATGGTTGATGATCTTAAGTAGTATTTTTCATTTGTATCATTCCAATAGATTCTCAGATCTACAAATAGAGCAGCAGATGCTATGGCCACATTGGCGTCTATACCTGAGTTACAAGAGTCTAATTTTTTCTTTGAATTCCTGGTGGAAGAGTTACATTACCCCGCCTATGATTCTCCTAAGACCCAAATAGTTTGTTCTATTATTAGATATGACTCATCCCAATACAACCACATCTACTCTTATCTATGAGACCAAATTATCCCTAAAAATCTTACTCATAATGAGAAAAGAAACCTAACCCAAAATGCTTTGCGGTATGTTATCATTGCTAATGATCTATTTAGATGAGGTTTGGATGGTACATTTCTTAGGTGTCTACAAATTTAAGAGTCTAAACATGTGTTATCAGAAGTTCATGAAGGTATTTGTGGATCTCATTCGAATGGTCTTACTTTATCTTGGAAACTACTACGGACTAGCTACTACTAGCCAGACATGGAGAAAGATGCCATTAAATCTGCTAAGACTTGTGAGAAGTGTTATCTACATGGAAATCTCATACCCTTTATTACACATTGGCCTTTTCAGCAATGGGCCTTTGATATCATTGGTCAGATACATCCTGCTTCATCTAACGGACATAATTCATCATAACTGTCATTGAGTATTTCACCAAGTGGGTAGAAGCAGTTCTTCTCATCAAAGCAACTGGTAAACAAGTTGCCTTGTTCATCTTAAACTATATCATTTGCAGGTATGGGATACCTTCGTCCATCATGATTGATAATGGAGGACAGTTCAAGAATAAAGACCTGGACGAGTTCTGTGAGAAATTCAAAATTAAACAACACTGGTCATCAGTATATTACCCTCAAGGTAATAGACAAGCTGAGGCATCTAACAAAAACTTACTGACTATCTTGCACAAAACAGTGAACAAATTCGGGAAGGATTGGCATTTGCAGCTCAATTCTACATTATGGGCTTATAAAACAAGTATCAGGACACCTACTGGGGCTACACATTTTTCTTTGGTGTATGGGTTCAAAGTAGTATTACCTATTGAAGTGGAAATACAATCTCTACGAGTTTCTTTGCAAGGTCTTGTTACTAATGAAGATCATAGAATATCTAGATTGTAGGAACTCGAATTACTGGATATGCATCAACAAGTGGCATTTGATCATCTTAGAGTATACCAAAAGAGAATGTCTAGAGGATATAAAAAGAAGGTTATACAAAGAGAATTTCAGGTTGGTGACCTAGTTCTGAGAGAAAATCCAAAAAATCAATAGTTTCAAGACAACAAAGGGAAGTTTGAAACCAACTGGCTGGGTCCCTACATCATCACTGCAGTCTTCAGCTCCAGTGCGTATCAACTCAAACTTGGAAGGAGAACAACTCCATGAACCGATTAACACCATCCACTTGAAGAAATTCTTCACTTAGCATTCTCTGCTCCAACAACATGTACAACTGAAAAAGTCCTGAAAAAAAATAAAAAATAAAAAAAATAAAAAATAAAAAAAATAGAAAAAGAAAAAAAAAAATAAAAAAAAAAAATATATATATATATAAAGAGAGAAAATGCCTTGGTGAAAACCTAGTAAACAGGCGCCTCTTTTACTCAAGCACTCCATCGATCAATGCAATGCTGGCATTCTTGCTTTCTTGCATCTTTGCTTTCGCTTGTACATATATTTCAGTCACTTTTGTGACATCCTAGTTCGTTGGAACCCTTGTGGCTTGAAATTGATCAATGTCTTGGTCTTAGGTTAATCAACAAAGAAAACTACATGTCCTAAGCAGTATCAACCAAGTCATCTTTCCGTCAGTGAAACCTAGTCATCCACTCTGAGTCAGTCACTTGTCTCCTGACTACTGAAGAGTTTTATCACTGAGTAAACAAGCAAAACAACATAATGGAAAACAATCACTAAACAGTTTGAGATATGCATGAAAATTTTATTTGTATGCTATTTTTTATATTGGTTTTTGATTATTATCCCTCAGAGTAACTCGAGGAAGTCTATCTTGACTAAGAGGAGCAAGGATTGAGGGCATAATATTTTCTTTGACTTCTTCTTGTAGGAATGATCCCAATGATCTGGAAACATCTAATTAGTTGGGTGTCTATGATAAGAGCCTTCACATCAAGGTGAAATCACCACACATACCTCGACTCCACTTATTTGAATGCTACAGGGAGGTCCACGTCACTTCTTTGTCTATTTTGAAGGAATTTCTTTATGATGCAATTTGGGTCCCTGCAAAATCTATTCAAGGATATGAACAAAAAAAAGGATCATTGTGGACAAGATAATTAAAACTGCACATTGAAAAGAAAGGAACTCTAATCTGCTATATGTTCGTTATGCTTGGTGATGAATCTTAAGCATTTCAAATCCAGTGACTAGGTTTAGGTTGCTTTCCATTTTGCATCTCATTTTTCATTTCATTCCATATTTTGTGAATTTAGAGTGATTTCGGTGCAATAATAATGATCTCTTAATTTTATGAGAGCTGAAAGCATCATCATTTCTTACGCTAAGTGGTCTCTTCTTCATCATTTCTCTGATCGAGTACTTGTGTTTTGAGATGTTAGTTGCATACATAAACACCTCATAGATTCATATATTTCATTATTACTCATTTGTATTCATCTTATTGCAAAGAAGAATGAAAACATTGCATTACTCATTACTCATTCTCATTCATCTATTTGCATATGAAAAGAAACAAAAATAGACATTCATATTCATTTGCATTACATACATCCATGCTAAAAGAAATGCATACATATAGAATAAAGCATATAGAAAGCATCTCATAAATGAATCAACACAAGTACGATGAAGTCAAATTAGATGTCATATATATATATTGTATAAAGTCTTAGAGTACAAAATGATGTCAAATGACATATACAAACTCCTATCGGAGCAAGAATAATATAGGCTACAAAAAATGGGTGTGCCTACAAAAAAATATCAGAGTTACAAAAAGAATATCTAGCTCTCAGCCTCTCCCTCATTGCTTGGTGGAGGAGGTGGATCCTGTTGACTGAGATCATGACAAGGTGCTCGAGCTCCCTTTGATCGCTCCATATACTGTGAGTACGGTACAACCTATTGTGCTACAGGAACAACTATGTTGTAAGCTATGACATAATAAGCC
Source organism: Cryptomeria japonica (assembly GCF_030272615.1). Taxonomy (NCBI): domain Eukaryota; kingdom Viridiplantae; phylum Streptophyta; class Pinopsida; order Cupressales; family Cupressaceae; genus Cryptomeria; species Cryptomeria japonica. The sequence goes on from NC_081406.1 coordinate 579,666,840, forward strand.
ACCCAACTGGTCTGGTGCAAAACCTCCTACTGCAAAGCATCTATCTCTGCCCTCCTCTCTTCTCTCATCTCTATGACTTGACAATCCTGCTCAGCCCTAAGCTCTGCTAACTATCGATCTTGCTCTGCCAGTTGAGTCTGAGCCATTGTTAGCTGTGACTACAGCTTCACAAGATGTGTTCTCATCGACTGTCCTGCATCAGTCCCCTACTCTCTTGCAGGCTCTCCACCCCCATCTCCACCTCTAGCTCCACCCTGCTCCTCCCTCTACTATTGGACCTATCTCAAAGCTACTCACTCCTCCTCAACTCTACCAAACCTCACACCTATCCTCCCAAGGGATCCACCCTCACCCCTCTACTATCCAACCCTAGCTGGAACCCTACTGCTACTAGCACCAAGATCACCACCTGTCTGCCTCAGAGACTCAACTCTCTATCCTTATCCCTGTCTCTGGCCCTGTCCCTATCACTATGCAGGGACATCATCCTTAATCTCCTCAATACAAGGAGCCTTCTCAACTAGATCTATCAACCTAGGGAATGGATGTTGCTGGAACCAATCCCTATACTGGGGCAATACCCCCGCATCCGCAACATCATCCATGTAACCCCATTTCAAGCGCTATAAACCAGTCATCTCCTGCATACTCAAGACATAGGATAACCTCAGTGACCATCCCCACCTCTCCTCATCGACATAACATGCATATGTTGTGAACTCATGTGAGATCTCCTAAGGCCTTCCATACTGCCTCATCACTTGAGAAACTACAAATCGCTCCACCACAGTCTACAATCTACCAATAAGTGGGTGCGTAACAAAAATATCACTGCGTACCAGTCTCCAGTCATCCCATGGCTCTAAGCCCCTATAAGGTCTCCATATAACAGCTATCAAATTGTCTAGCTGTCATCACCAAAAATGAGTCCTGCCCAAATGGGGCTGCGTAACATAACTTGCATACCTATAAACAATTGGCTGCCCAAGCTCTCTGCTATCATCTGTAATTGACCGACAAACTGGGAGGTGCTTCCAAGCCCAAATTTGTAAAATCAAAACTCTAGCGGCCATTCTCTTGCCCTCCCTGTACACAACCTCATGCATCTTGCGATACAGGTGGGATAATATGCAAGAACCCTAGCCAAGCCTCTGTGGGGTTTCCATCAATCTCTCTAGCATCCTACCCCAACCACACTGGAATCCCTATTGTCCTCTATTTGGCATCAAAAAATAGCCAATAAACCCTTATAGAACACAATCCAGAGGAAACGCCTCACTGTACCTGCTCATCATGACATCCCAGCTGATGGAACGTGTCAAAATATATGGATCCCTAAAGACATGCCTGACTGCCTGTAATCGAGGTAACAATGCTGCATCGTAATCTACCTTATCCCTAGTAAAAGGGATATGAAGGATCCTATATACATCCTCGGGAGTGATAGTCATCTCCCCCACTAGAAAATGAAAGGTATCATGCTTTGAATGGAATCGCTCAACCAATGTTGTGAGAATTCTGTGATTCACATGGATGTCTGGTAAACCAAGAAGGTGTGTCAAGCCACACAAATCAATATGAGCCTACTCAACCTCTGATAATTGGTGAACTGATGTCATGGTAGGAGGATAAACGCATCTGAAGAGCACATGAGGTAATAGAACCTGCAAAAATCAAACAACAAAGCCTCAAAAAATATTCCAAATAAGCCTACAAGATAAGTAAAACATTACACAAATCCAACTACGTCAATTGCAAAATCAAAATTTTAAGTTTAGACCTTAAAAAATGCTCATTGTTTCCCAACTGACAAAACACAGAAGGGCAGCAACTCGTACAAGTCAAGATTGGGCTCCATATGACAAAAGAACCCCATATGATAAAAGATTGGACTCCGGACAACAAAATGGTCTTTCATGAATATTTTCATACATTATAAAGGTGGGGTTAGAAAAACAAAACTAATGGTCTCAAATGACAAAACAAAAATTTAGTAGTTTGTCGTACGAGATAGGATCCTATCTCGCACGACAAAACAAGAATGGCCGACTTTAAACGTGCTAAAAATTGAAAAATGAACAAAAAAATTCAAAATTGAGAACAGAAAGAGGCTTAAGATTGAACACTTACTACTAGCTCATAGTGTCGAGGTCAATTATGTCACCTCTGTCGCTCAAATCGATGCTCACAAGTGGGAACCACCATTTTTCTTTGCAGAAGGCTTTTTGAATTTTCAAACTTGGAGGGTTAAAATGAATTGAAAATGACACTTTTACCCCATATATAGCCAAAACCCTAATTTTTCAACTTGCTCCAATGGACATAAAATTGTACTCTTAGCTAATTAGCCTGTTCTAATTCCATTTTCGAGATTGAAATCAAAATCTAAGTTCATTTTGCTAGTCAATTTCACAAAATTTTGACCACTTAGTGCTTTTCATCAAAAGCTCATTCTTTCTTCAAATTGCACTCAATTTCTCATCAATCAACATTGAATCTCAATTCAATTTTTATTCTACAAAAGAACTTTGTGCTCAATTTCTTATCAATCCACACCAAATCTTCAAAAATTCCTCAGAATTATCATTTATGCTCAAATAACTTATCATCGCTAAAACTTGCCTATAATCATGTACCCTTGTTATCTTTCGATTTCGCTCCCGAGGGGGCATACTTGTGACCTCATGACCTTACATCTTCAAAGTCGAGAAAAATTTCAAATCTTCATCAAAAGTCAAGCCGAAAATATTTTCAACTAAAGAAAATTAAATTCTTATTGCTAAGGGGCATCTCAGCTTTATCGCTTCACATCAAGTTGAGATCTCTCGATCATCTAAATCGAATCAATTGCTAGGGGCATTAGTTTCATCACTTCATATCAAGCTGATATTTATCTTTTTTTTCTGAATCAATCTCTTCACATTAATCAGTTTCATCTCTTTTCATCAAGCTGATTATTCATTTAAACTTAATAAAAAGTTTAAAGAGTATCTTCGATCATACACTCAATTTAAGCAGGTGTTTAGTTTCATCGCATCGAATCAAGCTGGACAATTTATTTTTCACTCATCGTATCTTGATCCATCAAGTTCAAGATCGATTTTTATCTTCACTCGCTGTGTCTAGATGAATCAAGTTCTAGATCAGTAAGATCCACTTCTTGATCAATCAAGTTCAAGTTCAGTATCTTTATTCTCTATCGTTCCTAAGTTCAATCAAGTTAGAGATCTGTATCGCTTTAATCAGACTTATTCAGCTTCATCGCTTCAAATCAAGCTAGACACCTTGCTCTTTATCTAGTTTGCGATCAATCAAGTTCAGAACCAACATCACATATTCTTTGAACCAATGCACTGCTCGCACATTAATTCAAAGAGGGGAAAATGTAATACCCTAAAATTGGTCATTTAAACCATGGGCCCCTAATCTTGACAACATCACCAAGGTCCTAACCAAAGGCAATTAAATCAATCTTTAGCACATTATTAATTCTTTAATCATCTAATATCACATGGCAAGTCAATTACTCAATATTAACTAAATATTTATTTAATTAATTAAATCATTCCAAGAAAATCATTTTGATCAAATATCCTATTTAATTTATTAAATATCCTAGCATATTTAATTAATTAATACATTTTCCATTTAATCATGCAAAAGGAATTAATTTATTACAAAAGAGGAATTAATTACAAAGCAAGAGTTGAATTGAATTGAAAATTAAATAAAAGAATTTAATTGAGAGAGAAATCAAACTTGAGATATTATTTCTTTTTCTAAATTTAGAACTTGAAATTGGAAAAGCAGTTAAATTGAATTATTAATTATTATCTAAAATAAGAACTCAAAGCTTTTCAGAAAAATAAGTTCAGTTGCATTAGAAAGACTCTTTTTTGAATAAATCAAATAATTGTCTATTTTTATCACAAATGCATGGAACTAATTTAATCTTATTTCTAATGCAACTTGAACTTCTTATTTGAATGCATTTAAATTAAACTATAATTGGAATCTATCTCAAGGTTAACTGAACCTGATTTCTCAATTATTTTGAATTAATCCTAAATTGAGCTTTTTCATTATCTCTCTTGTAATTCTCTATAAATTCAGCCTTAAGCTCTCATCCAATTTACCCTAGAGATTTTTGAGAACACACTAGGAGATTATTATTATGCTGATTTTTGTTCTGGAGTCATTGAATATATTGTTCTTTTTTAGATTATTTGCATCCATATTTAGTTTTATCCATATTACTTGAATCCATATTGCTTGAATTATTCATCCATCTTGCATCCATTTTAGCTTAATATCATGCTCATATAGATTAAATCCTTTGTCTTGGTGTAGTCTAGTCACTGGTATTGCTTATAAAAATCTGAGAGCAATCTTATACTTTCATCTTTTAGAAGGCGATTGGTCGATTTGTTATGGTTTTATTATTCATGCTTATATCTATCTAACCATACATGTAATGACTTAATTGAAGTGTTGTGTCTGGCAGATACATATCCTTATTCCACTTTTCACACACACATCTCTAGGCCATTTATTTATTGGGTCTCCTTCTAGGTCAGTTTCAACCTATTTTGGCTTCATCTCATCCAAACTATCATTATATTCTCATGAGGCTACCTAATCCAATGTCCTAAACATGTAAACTTTGTAACCACCCTTTTTTTCCCTTTATAGTTGGAATATGGTGCCTATCACCCTGTTCCTAGTGGAATATAATGCCTAGTTCCTTAGTCTCTTCAAAAGGGGCCCAGATTTGAGTATGTCAGAGTGTCGGTTCCCATCATTTGTGATCCAATCCAAATACTTGATATGACCATTCAAAATTAGCCTAAATGTGAAATTACCTTGAGAAATCTATATAAATGCATCATCTCTAATTCATTTGATCATCTTTCATAATCCACAAGTCCCATTTAAGCACTTTATTACTTTATTCAAGGGAAAATATTATTACAAGGAGCAACAAGCTACAACAATCTATCTTCAACTATGTTTTCATGCTAAATTATGTTATGATTTGTCATGTTATTGTATTAGTAATTAGAGTACTTATCTAAAGAGCATTTCATCACCACCATTATCAATCTTGAGGTAGAATCTTGTCAATTTACCATATCATTTTACTTTTTACATTATACCTTACCAAGGGTAATCTCTCTTCTAATCATCATTTGTTTTAGTGGAGGTTAGTTTCTACCTAGGGTTTGACTTAGGAAAACTTCTATAAAACATAAAATTTTCCCTCTCTTTTGTGTGTAGGTTATAGATTTGAGAACCAAAATTTATAGCTTTGTAGAGAGAAAACTGAGACATAAAATTGCAAATTTTGAATAGGTGAAACTCCTACACTATGCCAATTTGCACGTGTTTGAAACTTTTTGGCCATTTTTTTAGAGAGTGATCTATAGAGTAGCCTAATCCAAAATCAAAATTTTTAGTTGATGGAAGTTCCTTCAGGACAAGGGTTCCTAGCACACTTAACTGAAATTTTCAGGTCCAAATTTTAGTTGCAAGTTCCTTTCTATATCTTATTTCTAGATTTGTCCTTTTGTGTTAGCTTCCTAATCTATTTCTATTTTTTATGCTAAATATTGTCAAGTTTGCATCATTTAACATAGTTCTTGTATATTCACATCAAATCATATGAAATAAAAATAATAATCATATGCAAAATCTAAATCTCCTTTGGAATAGAAGTTGGCCCTTGGTGGCTTTTTCCCCTAATGCAATGATAATGATCTAGATCCTAGTTTATATCTCTAGGTTAGGATCCAATTTCACATCATTTCATATCCTATGCTTCCTATTGCATCATTTGCATCTCTTCCTTACATACAAAGTCATCCTAGCCATCCATTCCCATGACACAAATTCTATATTATTAATCTCTCTTAAGAATATTTCAATTTATAAGTAGAAACCCAAACACAGGTTGTGAAATTGGAAAATATTATACGTGAACAAAAAGAATAATACCAAATCTCTCTCTCTTGGTGGAGACACCCCTAAGTTTTTTTGCTCTCTAGTTTTTAAACCCTACTAAATATCTAAGGTGCTTGTCATGAGCCTCAAACCCTAAACCCTTAGCTTTTTTTCAAGCCTACATTCTAATTTAACATTGACTCACCCTAGGCAATTGATCCTTTTTTTAAGCTATAAATTTATGGGCCTTGCCCCATCCAAAACCAACCCCTTTGGCCTAGTGACTGATCAATCATGTGATTTAATATTTTCTAAGTCCTAGTCCATATTTATTAATTTTGATCGATGACTTGCAAACTCTAGAATTTTCAGAGTTGATTGATGTGTTAGCCATTGATTTATGTTCAATCCAAGACATGACTCATCATTTTGGCAAGGTAAATGGCCCTTTTTCTTATTGGATCATTAGAGTCTAGTGTTATAATGATTCTAGTAATATTTGGTGCATCACTATGCTAAGAAAACATGTAGCAAGTGAGCCTTATCCATGTAAGAAGAAACTTAAGGCTTACCACAAGAGCTTAGGGGAAATGGTGTGGCCCACAAAAAAACTTGCACTGTTGTGCTATTGGTGCAGATGGAATTGACATGGAAATGTGAATCTAAAGGTGGAATATTCTAATTGATCCATGTCATTTCAAGTGTGTAAAAGGTATTTTTTGTATCTAATCTTTGAATTTTGGCCCTTTAATTTTCCACGAGGGCTTCACTTAGTGAACCTCGGTTATATCACATATGTTCATGGCATACTAAAGAATCCCCCTATATTCAAAACATATTTCCCTAAACTCCTTTTTTGTCACCCCCTCCCAATACATATCCCAAATTAAAAACCTCCCTATTTTCACCACATATTGTATTTTTTACATAGCCTAAATTAAAATCCCCCCTATTTTCACCAGATAGGCAATATATTGTTTTTTTATTTTCAAGATATTAAACCCCATAATATGAATGCACTGTTGAACACAGAGTACCACTAAGAGGGGGGTGAACCAGTGGTTCCTAAACTTTTTTGACTTTTCAAAGCAACTTGAGAATACTGATTTCTAACTTAAGCACTAAACAATCAAACCGATGAAGCAAAAAGAAAACCAATGAGATCAATCACACAAATGCAACCCACAACACCAAATATATGAGGAAAACCCAATATGGGAAAAATTTCGTTGAGAAATGCTGCTAGAGACTACTGCTACAATCCAGCCTCATAATCAAAACTATGGATTACAAAGATTTAGGGCACCAACCCCTACACCAAGCTCCAACTTGGCTATGTATATATGTTAAAATACAATTTAGATATAGTTAAGGCTTCTTGTTGCAAATGAATTCTGCAACTCTTGATCAACTATCTTACTACTAGTTGACAATACTTTATTCTCCACTAGATCTCACACTGTCAGTTGTGAGATTACTCTATCTGATTCTTGGCCTCTCTTATCTCTCTCTCTCTCTCTCTCATATTCTTACAACATACTATGTAACACTTGAATGTTGTCTTCCTCTATCACACCTCACCAGTTTGCTTAACTATTGGACCTGCTATAGTTATATTGGTACTCAATCACTACCAGTCAAAACCTCTCACCGGTCTGCTTGCTCGCTCACTTTGCAACTTTCTTAGAATAAATTCTAAATCCAAAATGATTATTCTTTGTACTTAAACTCTCTTTCACTTCTCTATCATCATCACCTTGCTCTGTTTCAAGCTCATATATTTATCACCATTGTTTCCCACCAAGAATGCATTCAAATGAGTAGGGTTTCCTTTATGTCTTGGATCAATCATATGTACTATAGGAATGCATCTATACACATTTTCCATTATCCAATGCATGCTTGCTAAAGATAGCGATCTCATACATGATTTTCTACCTTGAAATCTGTTAACTCATAAAATGCTCAGTAGTTTCCTTTTCAAGGTCTTCTTGCAATTTGATTTCCTTTGCATTGATCTAGACACCAACTGCTCCCTAATCTTCCTCTATTATTATTTCTTTATTGAGCTACATTAGTCAGTTACAATCCCATGATTTGTGGTTGTTTCATTAATGTCGATTAAATATTTCAACAACCAAGTCAATGGAGGCTTCACCAACCTCTGCATGTTTTCCACCTCAGATCCACATGGCATCACCAAGATCAATCACTTAGCTTACCATCACACAGTCAATTCATACTTGAACATTAAACAGACTCATACCAGTACACACCTTTACTAGTGAGACCTACTCCTTTTGCTAACTGGTAGTGCACACTACACCAGTAGCACATCTTCATCTCTGATGGATTGTGATTACTTTAACATTTTGCCTCTTCATCATAAACATGCAACCAATCTCTAGACTAGTTTATTTCTTTACTAGTTTCCACTCAACATGTTAACACACATACGACCTTCATCTTGGTTTATGCCTTACCGGTAAGCCTTGCCAAACCAGTTGACATCAATGATAACTTAATGCCAAAATGCCAACAATATCCCCCTTTGGCATTGATGTCAACTTATTGCAAGACACTTCATACTGGTAAATTTCTCCCCCTTTGACACAATGACAAAGGGTATGGTGCACTCCCCCTTTGACTGCTATGAACTCCCCCTGAGCCATACAAATCCTTCCTAGGTAGATGACACAAGTCCCAACTTGTGTCAGGGGTACTCAAAAGTGGTTACCGATAATGGTTTGGTGAAAATGTCTGCCACTTGTTCTCCAGTAGGGACATAATCCATCCTCACCTCCTGGCCTTCAACCTTCTCTCTGAGAAAATGATACTTGATAGCAATGTGCTTTGTTCAGGAATGCATCATCGGATTCTTTTCTATATTGATTGCACTCGAATTGTCACATCGGATGAGAATAGGATCAGTGATGTTCACCTGTATTTCTTTGAGGGTCTACTTCATCCAAAGCACTTGAGAGTAGCATGTAGTAGCAACAATGTATTCAGCTTCAGAAGTAGATAGAGAGACCGAGTCCTGGTTCTTACTATGACATGAGACCAACCGGTCACCTAGAAAGAATGGACCACCACTTGTGCTCTTCCAATCATCAATGCAACCTGCCCAATCAACATCAGTGTATGCTTCCAAGATAAAATCTCCTTGTTTAGGATACCATAATCCATAACTGAGTGTCCATTATAGGTACCTAAAGATTATTCTTACAACATTCATATGTGACTACTTAGGTGTAGCTTGGAATCTAGACACCATGCATACTGCCTGTACTATATCCAGTCTAGAAGCAGTTAGATACAATAGACTACCTATCATGGATCTATATAGAGTTTAATCCACCATCGGTGATTCATCATTCTTTCTCAATTTACTGCCGGTCATCATGGGGGTACTTACTAGTTTACAATCCTCCAATTGGAATTTCTTCAACATTTCCTTTGCATACTTTTTTTGTGAGATAAAGATTCCCTTATCTTGCTGCAGTATTTGCAAACCAGGGAAGTATGTCAATTCACCAAGCATTGACATCTCAAATTCTAACTGCATCTTATCAGCAAATTCTTTGTAGAGGGTGTCCTTGTTGCCTCTAAAGATAATGTCATCTACATATACAACCATAATGATCATGTGGTTCCCATCTTTCTTTATATACAAATTGTTGTCAGCACTTCCCTTTTTGAATCCCTACTCCTTTAGGTACTAATCTAATCTTTAATACCATGCTCTAGGAGCTTGCTTTAGACCATACAAGGCCTTCTTCAACCGGCACACAAATGTTTCATCATCATGCAGTAGAAACCCTTCTGATTGCTCCATGTATACTTCTTCTAAATTTCCATTTAGGAAGGAAGATTTTATATCCATTTGGTATACTTTATAGCCCTTATAGGAAGAGAAGGCTAGAAAAATTCTAATTGCTTATAATATAGCTACCGATGTAAATGTTTCTTCAAAGTCAATCCCCTCTACCTAAGGATACCCTTTGCACACTACTCTAGCTTTATGCATAACAATTTTATCTTCTTCATTCATCTTATTTCAGTAGACCCATTTTGTACCAATGATGTTCTTATCCTCTGGTCTAGGGACTAATTCCCAAGTCTTGTTCTTCTCAATATGTTGTAGTTCTTCTTCCATGGAATCCATCCATTCTTTTCTTTTGCTGGCCTTATTGAAGGTTTTAGGTTCAACTTTAGTCTTGAGGTAGAAGTTGACTTGTTCATCATTCTGGGAAAGTCTTCTTCTAGTTTGCACACCATCACACTTATTTCCCATGATTTTCTCTTTCAGGTGGTTCAGCTGCACATACCGGTTGGGAGTCTTCTTGGATGCTTCTTTTGGTTCATTGTCTGAATGAGCTTCATCACCTTCATCACCAGAATCATTATATCAGTTAACTTGTGGTTGACATCCTTTGTGCATATCATCATCAACTTTTACATGCACACTCTCAATGACTCTTCTTAGTCTTTTGTTATAGAATTTGTAGGCCTTGTTGTTAGATGAGTAACCAAGGAAGATTCCTTCATCAATCTTGGATTCAAAACTTCCCAGAACATCCATATCTTTCTTGATAAAGCACTTGCTTCCAAATACTTTGAAGTATTTGACTGATGGCTTCCATTCATAACACAACGCATAAGGTGTCATTATGTTGTTTGTTCTTAATTGAACCCGACTCAAAGTATATGCAACAGTATGAACAACTTCCTTCCAATATGTGTCTGGCAAACTAGCCTCATTTAACATGGTTCTGGCCATTTCCTTAACTATCTTGTTCTTCCTTTCTACCACACCATTTTTCTATGGTGTTCTAGGAGCTGAGTATTGCCTTCTAATTCCATGTTTTTTACAATAATCTTTAAATTCATTTAATGTAAACTCTCCACCCTGGTCTGATCTTAGGCATTTTAATCGACACCCATTTTCTTTCTCCGCCATCTTCCTAAAGATCTTGAATATTTCAAATGCTTGTGACTTATCTTGCAAGAAAGTGACCCATGTCATTCTTGAGTAATCACCAATAAAGAGCATAAAGTATCGTTCACCTGCAAGGGCTCTTGTCCTAGTTGGCCCACATAGATCTGTATGCACAATTTCAAGTGGTCTTGAGGTGTTGTGATTTTTTGTCCTGAAGCTCACTTTAGTTTGCTTACCTTTCACACATTCATCACATAATTTTCTTACCAGCTTGATGATGGGTGGAATATTCCTCACACACCCCTTTCTTCTTACTGCAGCTAGGTTATCAAATTTTATGTGGCATAATCTTTGGTGCCACAACCAACTTCCATCAACCTTTCCTAACATGCATTGGGACTCATAGCATTCCTTCAAATTATAAATATTGCCATCCATTCTCTTTCCTTCTGCCACAACTTGACCAGTACTATCTTTCTTTATCTGGCAATCGGTTGAATCAAAGGTGAATTTGTAACCTTTGTCACACATCTAACTCACACTTAGTAGATTTTTATTTAGGCCTTCCACATAAAATACATCATGTGCCTTCAATTTTCCATCAATACTTAGAGTTCCTTTTCCCTTTATTTTGATGGATGAATTGTCTCCAAACCTTACTGAACTGCCATTCTAGTCTTCAAGTTTGATGACTTTCTTTTTGTCACCAGTCCTATAGTTGGAGCAACCAATATCTACAACCCATAGATTTTTCCTTTCACCATGTAAGGCAGTCTGCACTATGAGACTTGATTTTTCCTTTTCCTTTTCTTTCTCAACCCATACCAATTTGGTTTCCTTCTTCTTGTCAGCTGCTATATTATGTGCAGGTTTAGTTTCTGGTTCTTGATCAGGATTTGTCTTCTTCTGCTTGATCTTATTTTTCTTACACAACCTTTGTATGTGTCCAAACTCTTGATAGTTATAGCATTTTACATCTTCATTTAAAGGAAAATCCTTAAAATTATTGTAGGGTACCAGTTTGTTCTTCCTACATTCAAAACTCTTCTGACCATATCCATTGCACTGATAATAGACAACATTCATATCCCAGAGTTCATTAAATGGATTTCTACTTTCATAACTCATAGAGGGCTTATTGATTAATCTACAGTCAGCTATTCTATGCCCAAATTTGTTACATTGGTAACAATAACCATGAAAGTTTGAAACATACTTGTTAGGTTGCCTTGGTCCTGCAAAGGACTGCCTCATCAGGGGTCTTCCCTTCATGTTGTTGATTCTAGTGAATCCTTCATGGTCAACTCTTTCATTTCTCCGTGGATCTGCATGTCGGTACAAAGAGTGTAGCCTTCAATTCATTGTTTGTGTATACCAATTTGTGTCGCGATTTCCAACATCATCTACATATGTATTTTTACCGGTATCCTTGCCTACTGTGAATGTCTTCTTTTCTTCACTTTCAATTGAAGAGGTGAACTTTATTTCTTTGCCAGATTTATCTTTTTTGGTTGAACTTTGATCTTCTTCAAAGCCTAAGCCACCAATTTCTTTCAATTGCTTCTGTTTGCTCAACATCTTGTCTAAGGCCTTGGTGTTTCCTTCATATTTACTCCTTACTTTTATTTCTTCCTTACTTTCTTCAAGATCCTTTCTAAGCTTCACTATTTCTGCTTCCAACTCTTGATACTCCTTTTCCTTCTTTGTCAGAGCAGATAATATAGCTTCACATATCCTCTTAGTTTCTTCCAGCTGCAATTTCAAGTCAGATATAACTTGACTGGACTCATCCAGGGTTTGCTTCAAGAGATCTTGTTCATCTACTGTAGCAAGCTTGACCTTTTTGAGTTCTCTTCTTTTTTTACTCAATTCCTCAAGAGAACTAATAAGTTCACCTTCCAAATCCACTTCAACTTCAATATCCTCCTCTTCCTCATCTTCATCAACTGGTTCATCAAGTGCCATGAAGAGATTGACTTTTCTGTCATTCTCATGGTAATAATCTTTTGATGCATTTTCTTCATCCGTTGTAGCATCCTCAATATTATATAGGCTATTTTGATTCTAGTAGCCTCTCCTTCCTTGTCGGTAGAAGTTTCTTTCTCTATCTTTGTCAGCAGATTTTCTGAAATCTCTTGACTCATCTCCATCGGTTTCTTTGTGGGGACAATTTGCAGAAAACTGTCCGACCTTACCACATTTGAAACATTTAAGTGGTATTTTTCCTTTATATCGGTTGGATCCTCTTTTGAGCTTCCTAAAAAATTTTGCTACTTCTTCATCAGAGTCTTCATTAGATTCTTTATGAGTAGCTTCTTCTTTGCCCTTTTTGGTGATGTTGAATGCTGCTTCTTTCCTTAAGGAAGTATCACCTATTGTTCTCATCTCATAGGCTATCAGTGAGACAAATAACTCATCTATTGTAAAATTCTTTAGATCCTTGGCTTCTTCTATGGTAGACACCTTAGTATCATACTTGGGTGTGAGAGATCTAAGTACCTTCTTGACAAGAATCTCATCTAAAATTTCTTCTCCAAGTCCTTTGATGTTGTTCACAGTTTCATCAAATCTATGAAGGTAGTATGAAATCTTTTCATCATCTTTCATCTTTATGCCTTAAAGTTGGCCCCTTAGTGCTCGCAGCTTGGCCTCTTTGACTTTTGCATCTCCTTCAAATAACCTTTGTAATTTATCCCAAGTCTCCTTGGATGATACACAGTGCATGACTTTGGCAAACTCATTATGAGATAGTCCGCTCAAGATAGAATGTTTGGCCTTTGCATTATTCTCATACTCCTTTTTGGCATCTAGATCAATGGGAGGAACATTAGGAACAACATACCCATTCTTAACAGACATCCACACATCAAAACCTAGAGAGGAAATATAAGTCTCCATTCTTTTGCTCTAGAAGGCATAGTTGGATCCATCAAACATGAGAGCTTTTGAGGAAGTAGACTCATTTCTTGTCATTGTGTTCTAAGTCCAAAATCTACCCAAGGTTTTATAGATAACTAGGAACCTGTGCTCTGATACTAATTGTTGAACATAGAGTACCACTGAGAGGGGCGTGAATCAGTGGTTCCTAAACTTTTTTGACTTTTCAAAGAACTTCAGGATACTGGTTTCTAACTTAAGCACTAAACAATCAAACCGGTGAAGCAAAAAGAAAACCAAATATATCAATCACACAAATGCAACCCACAACACCAAATATACGAGGAAAATCCAATATGGGAAAAACCTCGGTGAGAAATTTTGCTGGAGACTACTGCTCCAATCCAGCCTCACAATCAAAACTCTGGATTACAAAGATTTAGGGCACAACCCGAGGAGCACCAATCCCTTCTATTTTAGGGAACCAACCCAAGGAGCACCAACCCCTGCACCAAGATCCAACTTGGATATGTATATATGTTGAAATGCAATTTATATACAGTTAAGGCTTCTTGTTGCAAATGAATTCTGGAACTCTTGATCAACTATCTTACTGCTGGTTAACAGTCTTTTCTTCTCCACTAGATCTCACACTACCAGTTGGGAGATTACTATTTTTGATTCTTGGCCTCTCTTATTTCTCTCTCTCTCATAGTCTTACAACATACTATGTCACACTTGGATGTTGTCTTCCTCTATCACACCTCACTGGTTTGCTTAACTGTTGGACCTGATACAGTTATATCGATACTCAATCACTGCCAGTTAAAACCTCTCACCGGTCTACTTACTTGCTCACTCTACAACTTTCTTAGACTAAAATATAAATCCAAAATGGTTCTTCTCTACACTTAAGGTCTCTTTCACTTCTCTACTAGCATCACCTTGCTCTGTTTCAAGCTCATATATTTATCACCATTATTTCCTGCCAAGAATGCATTCAAACACTAAGCAATTAGGGTTTCCTTTACCCAAGAAAATCTTCATGAGATCTGATCCAGTCTATCTTGGATCAATCATCTATAGTCTAGGAATGGATATGTACATGTTTTACATTATCCAATGCATGCTTGCTAAAAGATAGCAATCTTGTACATGATTTTCTACGTTGAAATTTGTCAACTCATAAAACGCTCAGTGGTTTCCTTTTTGAGGTCTTCTTGCAATCTGATTTCCTTTGCATTGATCCATATGCCAACTACTCCCTAATATTCCTTTGTTATTCTTTCTTTCTTGAGCCGCATCAGTCAGTTACAATCCTATGGTTTGTGGCTATTTCATTAATGTCGACTAATTGTTTCAACAACCAAGTCGATGGAGGCTTCACTGACCTTTGCATGTTTGCCACCTCAGCTCCACATGGAATCACCATGATCAATCACTTAGATTACTGTCACATAGTTAGTTCATACTTAAACATTCAGTAGACTCATACTGGTACATGCCTTTACCGGTGAGACCTACTCCTTCTGTTAATCGGTAGTGCACACTACACTGGTAGCACATCTCCACCTCTGATGGATTGTGATTACTTTAACATTATGCCTCTATTAGGGTTCCCAAAGATACTGAGAGGGGGGGGGTGAATCAGTATCTAACCGGTTTATGGATTTTCTAAACTTATTAAATGAATTGCATGCCAAAACAGTGTATCAGTAAACTAGAAATAATGCAGTAAATAAGATTAGTATACACAATAGAGAAAGCACACCATAACACAATATTTTTCATGAGGAGACCCAGTGTGGGAAAAACCTCGGTGGGGTTTGTGACCCACAATATTCGCTCACTAGCCAATAAGTGAATGTTACTAATACAATAGGGGCCTGCACATCGAGGAAGGCCAACTGCCTAAAGCTCACTGCTTAAATACAAAAAGGAAGTCTCACTGGCTTACAAAAGTGGATTATGTAAATCCAATGTCATGTATTGCTTCATTTCAGCATCTTCTATGATAGGTTCAGTACTAGTTTAAGCTCATACAACTTCAAAACCCTAATCCAAAATCTGCCTTAATATTTGCATCTACCTATTACATTCCTTCCATGCATTTTTCCCTTCTTACAAAGGATTTACAAGATCTCATACTCATATGAGTCCTAATATAATATGCAATGTTGGCTTACAAAAAGATATTACAATAAAATGCATTATGTAATAAACAAAATCTTCTTAGCTAGGGTGCTGGTAATCATCTTTTCGCTACTGGTGAACTGTATGTCGGTGTCGGTTCTTGCCAGTGTCATAGGATTATAAGGTTGCCATCAATGATAATACCTTCAATCACCTACAATTTCTCAATTGAGTGTGCATTTTCCAACAAACTCCCCTTTTAGCATTGAAGGCAACACTCATGAGAAAAAGCCAAAAAGTATATCCAAAAGTGTTGTCCAAAACTGTCTTACCAAAACTGTATGCTCCCCTTGAGCAGATGGTCTCTTTTGTCATATATTAATTATGTGCCCCTTACTCCTTTTTCGCATCCTCTACTACTCCCCCTTTGGCATCAATGACAAAGGTTGTCATTCAATGTCAATTGAGTGTAGTTCCTATCTGGATCCATGTAACTGGTTGGTTACAATCTGATACAGATCCGCTAATACAAAATTTAGGCTGTTATAGAACCTCTCACTATCCTTTAGTGTTTCTTCTGTTCTTTGGATTATACCGGGGAGTATGTGCATTTTCTCTTCTAGTGTCTTAAGCCTTGGAACAAGAGCCTTAGAAATCTCTTTTCTCAAAGGGATGAGGATATCTAGTTTAGGACCTAGTCTGCATTTCAGTTCCTTTGCCTTAAACTTTAATCTTTCCTTATCTTTTTCAAGTTTTTCAATTTTCTCTTCATAGTTGGTAATTTCCTGTTCTACTACCGATATGGTGTTTGATGAACCTATTAAATTATCAACAATTATCTTTGTATCTATATCCTCTATCAAAATGTTTGTCTTACATGTATCTCTATACAATTTCTTGAAGTCAAAAATTGTCTTTCCTAGTGCCGGTAATATTGTATCAATATGTTCCTTACTCTTCTTTACTATCTCCTTAGAATTTTTCCTTCTCTTTATTTGTTTTCTCTCTGAAAGTCTCCTCATTGATCTGATCAATTGTTAGTAGATTGTCGGTTATATACTTAGACAATGTGTCTAATTGGTTTAAAGAATCTTTGTTTTCTATGTTACACTTGGGTGCAATCATCTTCAAAATTGGTATGGTGTCATCAATTGCCTTATATGCAAGTGCATTGCAATCAGTTATTTTCTTAATTGAATCAAGCAATACCTCTACTACATTGGTTGCCTGGAATTCTATTAGTGAAGAATCAGATGATTGACCAATTGTCTTAACAATTTTTAATTCATCGGTGTGAGGAACCTCTTTGCTTATGGTGACCTTTGGTAGGTTAGTTTGAGTCAACATTTCTACTAGCAAGGGTTTAGGTTTGTCAGCTGATTTCAGTGGCATAGTCTCTGTCTGAACCTTTAGTTCATCCTTCTTCTCTTCTGATTTCTTAGTATGTACCTCAGTCTATTTCTCAGAGATTTCCACTATTGGTTTTTTTGATTGTGACTCTATTGTTTCTACCAGTTTCTCTGTGTTTACCTCTGAAATATCTACAACCGGTATCTCAACAGATTTTTCATTGCTATCAGTTGTCGGTTGCTTAGTAGATACATCAGTATGTACACTAGTAGTACCTACCTTTCCTATGTCCAGGGGGTTAGTTGACTATTTAGTTTGTTGCTCAGTCCCAATTTGAATATTGCCAACGGAGTCCTCAACATTTGTCTCAACTATAATGTCTTCTACCGGTGGCTCAGTTGCCACATCTCTCTTCTCACTTGTCTCCTTATCAACCACAATGTTGACATCTTGTGTGTCAATATTCATTGTATACAACACCTCAAAATCAAGATTTGTGTCCTCATGTGTTGTCTCCATACTCTCAACATTATTTGTTGCTAGTGGTGTATCAACAGTTTGTGTTGGCAGATTATCAGAAGAAGGCGGGGGCAAGTTATCTGTTATCTTTATGCTCAGAGGTCTACCTACCTTACCTTTACCTTTATCCTTTTCTTTTTGATAGACTTTAAAATTCTTTGGTCGTTTAAGCTCTTCTTGTTTTTCCTTTTCTACAAAGAATATATCCCACTTATCTATTGTCTCTTCTGTGATCTCATTTACTCTACTAGCCATTAATGCTACATGTCAGTGACCGGTTGAAAATACTGTCCGGTTTGCCTCACTTATTAGTTCATTAATATCTTCTATTGAATTTACTGAGTGAATTGCAAGTAGTTTTTCTATCTTAATCTTCTTATCTAGTTCCACAATTGCTAACCTTTTAGCATCTAACCTTCTATACAAGTCATTGGGTAAATCATCTACAACTTGAATAAAAAATTTCTTGAAGATATCCACGTGTAGGATAACACTGTTTTCTATGCTTTCTTTTTCTTCATTTGAAAATGTGTCATACAACTTGCTAATGTTTGATAAGTTACCATCTTCAATTATTTCATGTAGAAGATTGTCAAGTGGAGGGATAAATTGTTTTTCTTTCTTCTTTCTTGGAGTTATCTTCTTTGCCGGAGGCCTAACTGCCTGTTGTTTATGTCTTGTTCTCTTGGGTGCAAGAGAGAGTATCGGTGAGGGTTTTCTTTTTCTTTCTACCCTTTTAAACTCTATCAGTATGTCATTGTTAGAGGAGGTAGCAACCAGTGAAAGATGTGTTTTCAATTGTAATCCTTCCAAGTCGCTCTCCTTAATACCATTTTTATTCAATACATCTTCCTTGATTGATTTTGCTCGCCTTGTTCCTTTTCTAACTATCTATTCAGTTTTCTTTATTCTTTTCTGAGATTGAATACTGCTTTCAATTGTTTCTGCATTTCCAAATACTTTTTCTATTGGTTCTTTATGAGCTTCTAGGAGGGCTTTTGCATAAGTTTCAATTATGTTCTCATCTGCCTCATATCCCATTTTCATAACCCATATAGTCCTTGGGACTACTGCCTCCATCCAAATCTCATCCTTCTTTATTACAAAGCATATCTCCTTTTGATATTTGTCAACAATAGCTTGAGATAGCCTTATCCTTGTTTTCATTCTAGCCTTTAATGCCCCAAAAATGTTCACTTATGTTCTTTTCCCTGTCATCTCCCATGTTGTTTAGAATGTCCAGTAGTTGTTTTCCTACCGTTATGTCAAAACCAAAATCCTTTCTACCAATACCGGGTACTGCCTTTGTAATATACATCATTAAACACACAAGTAAGTTGCCAAATCTGAAAGTCCCTTTCTTGTCCCCTTTGATTTTCTTTAGATTGTCTATCAGTTCATCCTTCAACCATTCTTATATGTCAATCTTTGCATTGTTGTTTACCATGTCATAAGCAGTTTTGATACATAAGCTAGAAACAGAGTTTAATATGTTGGAATGTGTAACTTTGTATCCAAGAATCATGCTAATGAATATTACATTGATATCCTTTACATCATTTACTCTCAAGGATCTCTTGTCAAAGGTTGCACCGGTTAGGGTCATTACAGTGTCATTTGGAACCTTTTTAGTTTTTTCAAGTCTGCTACTGGTGGAAGGTAAGCTTGTCACTGCCCTAACTTCCTCTTTTGTTATCTTGTGAATGGAATCCAACCAAAAGAACTCCCCATGAACTCTACTTATCACAATCCTTATAACATCCTTTGGAAAATCCGGGATACTAAGAATCTCCACAAAACCTAGGGTTTCAACTATCTTATGTTCTAGTTTCACATTTTCATTAACGTCACAAATTAATGTTCTATACATGCTCATTATCTCTTTAGCTCCTAGTTCTTCAATATGACAATGTATGTAAATTCTAGGATCCTCAGCATAAGAAACTCCTTTGGGTATTTTTGAAAAATCTCCTAGGGTATCATCTTTCTTCGCAATTTCAGGAATAATTTTAAATACGGGTCTAGGGTGCTTAACAACTTCAATTACAGTAGGGTTTGCAAGAAATTTAGGTGCAGAGGAGGAAGCCATTGTATAAATACCTTAATCTTCCTTTAGGTTTGAATGCTTGAATGATTTGCTTTACTTCTCATTGTGGATGCCTTCGCTCAATATTTTCATGCTCTAAGGAAATTTGAATGGTCGATGAATGAAAAAGAGCCAAAACACTTTGTTTATAATGTCATTTCCTTCAACTACCACATTAAATGCTTGTTAGTTAAATGAAACTTAACACATCTGCTGATAAAGAAGTATTTCAACTTCTCACCATGAGCCAAGGGTAAATTAGCATGTTTTTCAATTCGTTGCCATACCCGCAAAAGGTTTCTTTTCAGTTAGATGAATCTTCTACCGATGGAGTGATACTTTGTTCTACCAGTGAAGGAATAGCTTCATTAACATTCATATCTGACTTTCTAATCCTTTGTTTTGAAAATTCTTGCTTTACTTCTTCAACCTTTTCTTTATCTTTCAAACTAGGTCCTTTGTTATTTGTCAGTGATGCCTTACTTCTACAAAATTTTGCAATATGTCCAATCTTGTTACAAGCATAACAAGTCACATTGTTTTTCTGAATAGCTTTTCCATATCCTATGCTAGTATGTGTTTTGCATTGATTAGATAAGTTTCCAAATCTTCCACAAACATAACATCTTACATTCATTCTACAATTTTTTGAGTTATGACCAACTTTGTTCCATTTAGAACATTGATCGGTGGGTGCATTGGTGTTCCGATAGTTTCTAGATCTATACTAATTTTCTCTATGACCATACTTGTTATAGTTAAAGCATTTTCCATTAAATTTGTACGCATTAGGTTGTCTTACCGGTTTACTGTGATCATGATTGTTTGTAGTATCGAAGCTTTCACCAACTTCAAAGTCAAGGCCATTTGTATCTCCATCAGGGTTCTAATTTTTCAGCATGTTGTCAAGTACTTCTGAACTCTTCTTGAATTTCTCCTTGTATTGATTTGCAGTAGCCAACTCATTTTCTAAGAATTCTTTCTATCTCATGAGTTCAGTTTTATCATGCTCTAAGTGAATTATATTTGTCTTCAACATATCATTTTCATGATTGAGTCTTAGATTTTCATTTCCAGCATCATTGATTCTCCTAGCCAAGTCATCTTCATTCTTATTTCGGTCTTCAATGTCTTTACAAAACCTCATAGTCATATCTTGCATTTCATTCCTCAAGTCCATGTTATCTTGCTTCATCTTGCTTACAATATCATTAAGAGTTTATTTTTCATCATCATCACTCTATATCTTCTCATGAAGTTCCCTTCTTTTGTTCCTAGAAATAGTGATATTTTCCTGAAGTCCTTGAATAATTTCTTGTGCAGCCTTCAGATCATCTTCAAGTTTGATATTCTTCAACTTTTCTGCATCATAGTTTTAAAGAGTTGTTTCCAATTGCTTTCTCAAAATTTCCATCTCTACCGGTGTCAGAATATTCCTCAAGCTGTTAGGCTTTTGAAAATAGAGGACCAAGCTCTAATACCAATTGTTAGGATTCCCACAGATACGAAGAGGGGAGGGTGAATCAGTATCTAACCGGTTTTTGGATTTTCTAAACTTATTAAATGAATTGCATGCCAAAATAGTGTACCGGTAAACTAGAAATAATGCAGTAAATAAGATCAGTAAACACAACATAGAAAGAACACCATAACACAATATTTTTAACAAGGAAACCCAATGTGGGAAAAACCTCAATGGGATTTATGACCCACAATATTTGTTCACTGGCCAATAAGTGAATATTACTGATACAATAGGGGCCTACACATGCAGGAAGGCCAATTGCCTAAAGCTCACTGCTTAAATATGAAAAGGAAATCTCACTGACTTACAAAAGTGGATTATGTAAATCCAATGTCATGTACTGCTTCAATTCAGCATCTACTATGCTAGGTTCAGTACCGGTTTAAGCTCATACAACTTCAAAACCCTAATCAAAAATTTGCCTTAATATTTGCATTTGCCTATTACATTCCTTCCATGCATTTTTTCCCTTCTTACAAATGATTTACAAGATCTCATACTTATATGAGTCCTAATACAATATACCATGTCAGCTTACAAAAAGATATTACAATAAAATGCATCATGTAATAAACAAAATCCTGTCGGCCAGGGTGCCGGTAATCATCTTTTCACTATCGGTGAACTATATGCCAGTGTAGAGTCTACCGATGCTGGTGCTTGCCGGTGTCATAGGATTGTAAGGTTGCCATCAATGATAATACCTTCAATCACCTACAATTTCTCGTTGGAGTGTGCATTTTCCAACAGCCTCTTCATCATAAACAGACATCCAGCCTCCAGACCAGTTTATTGCTTTACTGGTTGCTACTCAACATGCTATCACACATGTGACTTCATCTCAGGTTATGCCTTACCAGTAAGCCTTGCCAAACCAGTTGACATCAATGACAACTTAATGCCAACATGCACGTGATATAATATTGCATATACAGGAAGCCCTTGTAGAATTTTCCATGATTTGAACACATCTACAATCAATATTTGAAGTTTGAAATGCATACTTTTTTCTTCATTGGCTGGAGAACTATACAGTAATGGTGATTTGATAGAAAATTAGGTTGATTTTTTTCCTTTTCCTGCATCTAATACATGATTCTGATTATTTAATTGATACTAGCACATTGCAACTAGGATTTATATAAAAAAAACTAAGCTTGTTACAATAAGTATTTATATAAAAAACTAAGCATATTGCAATCACAATTGATGAACTAGGGCTTATGAGCACAAAATGTCTATAAGTGCAAAATTAATCAAAATTTCATGGTTTATTGCTCTCAATTATTTCCAATTGCTTTGTATTTGTTAGAGAAATCACAATCAATGTAAAAATAAAGTCTTGTTGCTAATCTCTATGATATATGATAAACCCTTGTGCATAGATAAAACCTCAATACATATAAAATGGTCAAAATATTAGGAACATGAAAACAAAAGAGAATTTTGGGGCAAGAGTTGATGCTATGACATCTTGGGTTTGTAAGGAAGCCAATTGACTTATCAAAAGAGAAGAAAGAGAAGAAGAATAAGGTTGACAAAAAATTGATGATGTTCTTGGAGGAATTAGGAAAGTGTGCCTACCTACATCTAGTTGGTCATTGTTCGAGAATTGGTATAGATAGAGGATGGTGCAGATCCCTCTAAGAAATATCCTTGGACATGAGGAATATTGTGTTACATAATGTGTTTATAGATGCTAAATTTGTTCAAGAAATAGCAAACAAATATGATGTGAAGTTGAAGAAGGTGTTGGCAGGTGATGGTAGCCCTATAATAGTCTTCACCAAGCCTTCCACTATTGAAGAATTCAGTTTGAGTGGATCTACCAATAAAGTGATAGACTTGTACACTTTTGTAGAAAGGTTTGAAATTCATAAGAGCTAGACATAAAGTTAAAGGGACTAATGGAAAAGGAGTGAAAATATTTGAGAGAGAGTCATTCAACATAGAAATTTTTGAATATTATTTCATCAAAACTTACTATTCCCTATGTCAAATTCTAGGCAAGGATTTATAGTAGAAGATACAAAATCCTATTATGTATATGACCCTAGATATTCAAGATGATATAGTGAATGTTAAATTTGATATTTCCAAGTTCTTGGTAGATCAAGTGCATAAATAAATGGTGGCCCTCAAATCTAATCTTATCGAGACAAAATTCAAATTTTATTCTCTAATATGTCATATGTTTTTGTATGTAGGAAGATAGATTTTGGATAGGACTCTATCTGTGCAAAATTTTTATGATTAGAACAACCAACTCCCAGTGCAATATTGGACCTCTCTATGGGATAGGGATTGCAAGAAGTTTGGTTTAATAATCTTAGAGGAATTTATTTTTTTGATCGGTATAAATTGTATTTTTATTGATATAATTATAAATATTCGGTACATAGATACATATATCAAAATGGTCTAAGAAGCCAAACCCCAACAACCACCACACTAGAAAACCATCCTCCCCATAACTACCCATCTACCCATATCGGTATTATCATAAAATTTCTAGATTACAATTTCTATACAAAAAGAGAGCAAATAGAGATACATACTATGCTTACAACACCAATACCTACACCCTGGACCCGAAAAACAAAAGTGGGCCCAAGAAAATAAGAGTTACATGAAAAAAACCAAACATCTATTACATTGTATAAACATTGAGGCCAAAAAAGCCAACCCTTTCAACATTCAACTAGAGCATATTTAGGGTATACCACTCAACCCTGCTTCAGCACCACCACCAACACATCCACCTAGTTCAAACCCTGTGGGCTCACTCAACTATGTTTGAGCACCCTTCAAGTGTTTCCCCCAAATTTTTTGTTTTCCTTTCCCTTGAATTGCCACCTTCACAGTGCCACTCTTCCCTGGGCCATGAGTCGAGTCACCTCGAGCCACAACCATCTTTTCCTTCAAACACTTTGAGGGAGTCCCATGCAATTTTATCTTCAGCCTGTCTCTCATCATGGTCAAGACCAAATGTCCATTGCATGTATGGGACCATCTCACACAATTCATGTATCCCATCGATGAACAAACCTTCGCCAGTGTCAAAACCCACTCTTGATATTGCCATTTGAAGAAACTCCATCAAACCTTCTAGCCAATCATCCTCCACACACAATCTCAAAACCTCCACCAACACATCTTTCCACTCACCCAGTTCTAGAACCCATGCCAAAACCATGGTCACAACATCTACATTGGTTATGTATTTGTGCATGGTTTTGACAAAATAATCCCCAAGTAGCATTGCAATAATTTGGATGAACTCCTCTTCGTCATGCTTGGAAATGCATTTCAAGTATTTATCATAAATGTCTCCAACAAGTTCCAACTATTGGCAAGAGTTGTATAGAGTAAAAGTATCCTTCATACCTGTCACTCTCACACTTCGCCACCATACAATGCAGCCAAAAATGGGCCCAAATCCCTATAAATAAAAAAACTGAACCCAACCCTACATTTGCCCATCACCTTGAATGATTAATTTTGATTATTCCTTTGTACTTCAACTTACGATCCTTCCATCTCCAGATTTTAAAAATCTTCAAAATGTGTTTTGAACACTTCATCAAATGATGTAGCCCACTTGGACAACACATCTTCCACCTTATTTGTTGTCCTTCTCACATGTGTGATTTTAAAGTTATTAAAAGCTTTTAAATCATCTCTAATTTTGGAGATATATTTTTTAAATGTCATGAATTGGCCTCCCCTTTAATGATGGCATTAGTGATTATTTGAGAATAACCCTCCAAATGCAATTTCAAATCCCACTTCACTACCAGTAAAGTTGCTTGAGCTTCAACCTCATTGTTTGTACCATTGCCAATCCTTTGAGCTCCCAACATCAAAATGTTACCATGCCAATCCCAGATCACCACTCCTATACTAGATAATCTCGAGTTTCCTTTAGAGGCACCATCAAAATTCACCTTGAGCCACCCTTCTTGAGGTTCTTCCCAAATAACCTTATTCCCCATAGAGTCCATCAAATCAACTCGAGAAGAAACATGAACAAGACAATCTTAGAGTATTTATTAATTAGAAAGTTGATGTCTTATCTTGGTGTGCAAATGGAGAGGATCCCTAAGGATGTGATGGACCTCATTAAGCCATATGAGAGTATTTCAAAGTTGGTGGTGAAGTATAATTAGGGAGAATAGTGTTTCAGCCAATACTCTACATATTTCGTATTGTATGGGTTTGTAATGAAGCCACATCTTCTACCAATGTGTATGTCAAGGAGAATTTACTATCTAGAAATCATATGGCAGTTAAATGAATTGGATAAGGTCCATTTGAGGAGTCAAAAGAAGGGTACCCTATTTCCAATAGCTTTGAAGTGGTGTGATTTTCAAGTGGCCAACAAAGATGGCCTAGATAAAATATATTCTATATAGTCATCTATTGTTATTAAGGTCAATTTTGATCTTGATGGCTTCCTCAATGTTTTGAGGATTCATGTAAAAAATTCCAATTTTGTTCACGAAAATTTAATTGAAGATGATATAGTGAGGAATTCCCTATCTTATGAAGAGCTATAAGATAGAAAAAAAGTGGAAATGGATCATGACGGAAGAAAAAGTAAAGACTGATAAGGATCCATCTTTTCCAACATTCTATGTAGAAGAGGAAAATAAGATTATCAAAATCAGGAAGATGATTGAAAATGTAAAATAGATCATGGCTCCTGAGGAACAATGAGCTACAATGCATAGAGATTTGAGGGTGGCTATGAAGCCTTATATGTGACTAGGGAGTGAAACATGAGAGTAAGCCTTGATATCTTAGGATGTAGATGAGGTTGATAGTCAACAAATTAAGAGGAAAAATAAATTTGATGATAAAGGTAAAGGCAAGGATCTTATTGAAATGATTGATACTGAGGAGGACATGCAAATTAAATTAGAAGTTATCAAGGAATAAGAGGAGGCAACTAGAATGATAGTGCCATAAATGCCCTATAATATGAGCATTGAATTTTTTAAAGTTTCCAGTGATGATATTGTTGGATGTATGGGGATAATGTTGTTAGTACGGTACAAATTTGTGCTTAAGTGATATCTGAGAGGTGTTGTCATTGATGTCAGCATATTTCTCTTTTTGTGATAATGATGCAGTGAGTTAGTCTGTTCTATATGATAATGATTAGAGTTTGCAGATTAAAGGGTTTTCAAAGGATTGTGTATAGTTGATTCAGGGCAATTTTTAGAGGTCCACATGAAGATTTGAGTAAGTTATGTATATCTGTGTTGTGGCTAGTTTTTCTGTTGTTCAGTGATGCCAGAGTGTTCAGTATTTTGATCTACATTGCTCTGTATTGTAATATCTTGATCTATGGATTTGAAGAAGACATTTATATGTATCTTCAATTCAAGTGGTTCATGATATGGAGGTCCACAAGTTATTTTTCTAGGTTGACAGTCATTCTAGTTAGTGTTCTTGAAGTTTAGTATAATGATGATATGATTCTTGTAATTCGTGTTGGTGTGAATGTTGCAGTGGTAATTCATGATGCTTGTGGATGTTTCTAGATCATGCACCTTTTGTGTTGGTGGTCCACATTGATCGTTGTGCATGTAATTGATGATTTTCTCTGGTGTGTTAATATTCTTCATATTTGTGGCTGACTAGATGCTTGTAGCGTGTTGCAGATGTTCGATGCATAATTCTTGGAGGTGCTTCATATTCAAGGCATGTGATATGGGTTTGTGCTATGTCTTAGCCAACATTGCTTGGTTCACATATGATATTGTAGCATGTTTGCTTATATTTTTGTAATTAGGTTGTGTGTGTTGAGCCGACCTTATTGATCTTCATAAGGTTGATGTCATCTATAAATAAATGTAACATCTTTGTAATTGTGTGTATGTCATGGATGAGTGTATATGGGAATAATGTATTAATCTTTTGGAGGCAAAGAAGAAGTTGTTATGTGCTTAAATGGAAATATAACTAGGCATTAGGATATGTTATTCTATCAGCTCATGATCTTTTGGATGTGATCAGAACTTGTTTGTAAGACAATGAGTCTTCCTTGAGTTATAGCCCTTTCTTGAGTAGTGGGCTGAAGGCAATGTGCCTAAATGCATGTGCATTCCCCATTTTAATATTCCATATACTTCTAACATAGTATCATCATATTGTGGGTAGGTTCCCATCATGGTTTTTCCCCTGATCGAGTTTTCCATGTCAAAAATCTTGGTGTTGTGTGTTCTTGATGTGTTGTTGATTTATGCTTTCATGCTTAATTATTAGATCCAAGAATAAGTTTGATTTGTGTAAGTTTGTGAGACAAATGATTCATGACCCCCTCTCCGTTGTCTACCTAGAATCAGAACTATTTCATCAGTTGGTATAAGAGCAGGTTCCTCTGAAGAAGCTTGACACTTGAGGTGATCCGAGATGGCGAGTTACAAGAAGGACAGTCCAAGATTTGATGGAACTAACTAATCTCTTTGGAATAGTCACATGGAGTGTCATCTTAGATGCATTAGCGAAGCTTATTGGACAATTACAAAGAACAAGTACACTATTCTTGCAAATGGACCTTCTACTCTGGATGAGATAAAGGAAGTTGAATGCAATATTAGGGCTAAGGAAACATTATTGAGTGCCTTGACTAATTTTGAGATGACAAATGTTATGGAATTGCAGACTGCTCATGAGATTTGGAAGAAGTTGGAAACTTTGTATGAAGGTGATAGTTATGTGAAGATTTCTAAGTTGCAGAGCCTAAAAGGAAAGTATGAGATGTTGAGGATGGACGAAGATGAGAACATCACTTTTTTTATGCAGAAGGTGAATGAGCTAGTGTGCAATATTAGATGTGCGAGTGGAAAGTTGGAAGAATTTGAGATTGTTGCTAAAGTGCTTAGATCCTTATCTTCATCCTACAAACATAAAGTTGCTGCTATTGAGGAGATCAAGACCATGATTGATGTGACTAGAGACATGTTGATTAGTAATATTTTAGCATTTGAGTTAAGTGATTTTAGTGATTCCCTTCCTAAGGTAGAATCTACATTCAAATCCACTATTTATGGTAAAGATAAGCAAAGATATGATCCAACTGAAATTTTTTCAAGGAGGATGTCAAGATATGAGAAAGAGAGGAAGGAAATGGAATAAGAAGAGTGAGAGCTTGAGGAGCTTGAAGCACTGATTGCTAGGAGATTACCTAAAGGAGCTAGTAAGTATAAAGGAAAGTTACCTCTTAAACGTTTTTCATGCAATAAGATAGGACATTTTGCCTCAAGGTGTCTAGAAAGAGTTCTCGAGAAAAATTATAAGCCTAGATTTCAGAAGAGATTTTATTATACTACTAATGAAGGTGTTTAGATGATAAATCGGATAAAGGAAATACAAGTGATAATGAATGGGTGTTTATTACTATCAAGGAAGATGATCCAATACCTATTGATTTTGCTAGCTGCATGAATGTGGAAAGAGATTTGGCTGCACAAGTTGAAGAGAAATATGAATAGGCGATTGACAGCAGATGCTCTTATCATATGATAGGTGATAAGAGTAAGTTTGTGAGATTCGAAAAGTGTAAAGGTGGACTTATAAAATTTGGTGATGACAAATCTGGTATAATTCATGGAAGAGGTTCTATTTCTCTTGATGGTAAGCATAATACTGATGATGTCTTGTATGTAGAAGGCCTAAAGCATAATATTTTGAGTTTTGGACAATTGGTTGACAAGGGATATAATCTTCAATTCAAGAATGGAAAGTGTAGAATCTTAGGTAGCTCCAGAATTGAGATTGCATCAAGTACAAAGACTAAAGGTAATATCTTTCATTTGAATAGCTCTGGTAAAAGATATTTTATTGCTCAAGTTGATGAAAGTTGGTTATGGCATTGAAGGATGTTTCATGTGAATTTTGATAACATTATTAAGATAATTTCTATTTGGGTTGTGAGAGATCTTCCTAAGTTGATAAAACCTATTAACCCTAGTGCAAGGAATGTAAATTAGGAAAACAAACCAAAATTTCTTTCAAAAGTAAGAAGCACTTTTCAAATTGATTATTGGATCTTGTGCATACTAAATTGTGTGGACCTTATAGAGTTAAAAGATTACAAGGAGACAAATATTTCATGTTGCTAATTGATTATTATTCAAGGATGATGTGGGTTACTTTCTTAAGGGAGAAGTTTGAAACCTTAGAGAAGTTCAATATTTTTAAAGCTATGGTTGAGACTAAGATTGGTTTGAAGTTGAAGTGTCTGAGCTCTGACAGAGGTGGTGAATTCATTTCTGGTGAGTTTAATGCATATTTTGAAGAGCATGGGATAAAGAGATAGTTCTTTTCTCCGAGAACCCCTCAGCAAAATGGAGTTGTGGAAAGGAAGAACATAACCATTGAAGAAACTGCAAGGACAATGGTTATTGAAGAAAATGTTCCCCACGTCTATTGGAGAGAAGTTGTGAGTACTATTGTTTACACTCTTAACCGGGTGTATATCAAAGGTGATACCCATAAGACTCCTTATGAATTATGGTTTGGTCATGCTCCTAGTGTTAAATATTTTAGAATTTTTGCAAGTAAATGTTATATCAGAAGGGATGACAATTTAGGGAAGTTTGATGTTAAATTAGATGAAGGAATATTTCTTGGTTATTCTACTAAAATCAAGGCCTACCGGTTTTATAATAATAGATTAAGAAAGATATTTGAGAGTGAAAATGTTAGGTTTGATGGAGATAATGAGAGTCAGTAAAAATCTTGCAAATATGATTATGATGATCAGAGTGATAGTTCAAATAAAGGAAAGCAACCGTAGACCCAGAATCATGTTCAGATTATTCTGATGAATCTAGTGAATCAAGGTGAAGAAATTAGTGCAAGTGCAGATGAAAGAACTCAAGAGTCATAAATTCAAGAAAATCTGAAGAGTCCTAGGTATATAAGGTTGAATCATTCTAAAAGTTACATCATAGCAGATAGAAATAAAGGTGTTCAAACAAGGAGAATAATTGCAAAAGATCAAGTTGATTATTTTTTATTTCTAAAATTGAACCTAAGGATGTTAATGAAGCATGTAAATATGAACATTGGGTAAAAGAAATGGAGGAGGAATTGAATCAAATTGAAAAGAACAATACATGGATTCTTGTTCCCAAACCTAAAAACAAAAATGTAATTGGGACTAAATGGGTCTTCTAGAATAAATTGAATGAGCAAGGTGAAGTTGTTAGAAATAAAGCAAGACTTGTTTGTAAAAGATATTCTCAAATGGAAGGAATTGATTTTGAAGAGACTTTTGCTTTGGTGGCGAGAATTGAAGCTATTAGATTGTTTCTTTCTTATGCTTCTTACAAATATTTCAAAGTTTATTAGATGGGTGTCAAGTCAACATTTCTAAATGGCAAATTGGAAGAAGAGGTGTACATAGAGAAACTAGATGGATTTGTATTAACTGATCAAACTGATATGATTTAGTGGTTGAAGAAAGCATTGTATGGATTGAAGCAAGCACCTAGAGCATGGTATGCTAGATTGGATAAGTATCTTTTGAAGCTAGGATTTAACAAAGGTACTGGTGATAGTAATTTGTATTTCAAGATTGATCATGATAACATTTTGATTATTGAAGTTTTTGTTGATATCATTTTTTGAGGGAATGATAGTTTGTGCAAAGAGTTTGCTAATGAAATGCAAAATGAATTTAATATGTCTATGATTTGAGAGATGAAATTATTTTTGGAATTGTAAATTACTCAGTTAGAAAAAGGGATCTCTATATCTCAACTTCCAAGAATGTGAAAGAGTGGTTGAAAAAGTTTGATCTAGATGATACAAAGCCAGTTGGAACTCCTATGGTGACCAAATGTAACTTGACTAAGGATGATGATTCCCCTAAAGAAAATTAGACTAGACACATATCTATGATTGATGGATTACTTTATTTGACTTAGACTAGGCTTGATATCTTGAATGTTGTTTGTCTTGTTGCTATATTTCAAGTTGATCTTAGGGAATCTCATGTTGTAGTTGTTAAAATAATTTGCAGATATTTGAAAGGAACTGTTGATTTTGGTTTATGGTATCCTAAATATGATGATTTTATTTGAGTGATTTTATTGAATCTGATTGGGTAGGAGATGTTGATGACCAAAAGAGTACTAGTGGTGGTGCATTTTTCTTAGGAAAAAGATTGGTTTCTTGGCTGATAAAAAACTAGAATTCTATTTCTTTATGTACTGCTGAGGCAAAATATATTGTTATTGCTAACAATTGTACTCATGTAATTTGGATGAAGTGGATGTTGAAAGATATCAAAGTAGTGTATGATGAGACTATTTCTATATAATATGATAATTCAAGCACAATTAACACTTCTAAAAATATGGTGTTGCATTCAAAGACTAAGCATATATCAATCAAGTTTCACTTTTTGAGAGACAAGGTAAATGATAAGGAAGTCAGATTGGAGTATGTGCCTATAAAGGAACAGATTGCAGACATTTTCATGAAGAATTTGCATAAAGATACTTTTGAGTATCTCAGAGAGAAGCTAGGGGTGATTGCCCCTCATGATTAGAACTAAGATGTATTGGTCCAGTGTATTTCACAGTCATATCTTGTGATCCAGATTGATGAATGGAGGCTGCTACTCAGGGGGAGTAGTTAGTGAGTCAATTTTGTCAGTTAGTTATTGTGTTATGTGGTGAAAATATGTGCCTTTTCCATTGATGTCAATGGGGGAGAGAGTTATGTCAAAAACTTTGAAGAGTTTAGGGGGAGAGTATCATAAGAGATTTTAGGGAGAGAGATTTTCCTTTTCTTTGTCATTGATTGTTTTTCACATCATATGTTGCCATCAATGCGAAAGGGAGAGATTGTTGGATGTATGGGGATATTGTTGTTAGTATGTTGCAAATACATGCTTAAGTGATATCTGAGAGATGTGTTGTCATTGATGTCAACATATTTATTTGTTTCTGATAGTGATGGAGTGAGTTGGTTTGTTCTATATGGTAATGATTAGAGTTTACAGATCAAAGGTTTTTTCAAAAGATTATGTATAGATAATTCAGTGCAATTTTTAGAGGTCCGCATGAATATTTGAGTGAGTTATGGATATCTATGTTTTGGCTGATTTTTCCATTGTTCAGTGATGCAGGAGTGTTCAGTATTTTGATCTGCATTGCTCTGTATTGTAATAGCTTGATATGGAGATTTGGAGAAGTGTTTGGGATGTTTATATGTATCTTCAATTCAAGTGGTTTATAATTTGGAGGTCCGCAAGTTATTTTTCTAGGTTGATAGTCATTTGAGTTAGTGTTATTGAAGTTTGATATAATGATGATATGATTCTAGTAATTTGTGTTGGTGTAGATATTGTGGTGGTAATTCATGATGCTAGTGGATATTTCTAGATCTTGTACCTTTTTTGTTGGTGGTCCACATTGATCATTGTATGAGTAATTAATGATTTTGTTTGGTGTGTTAGAGTTCATATTTTTGGCCGACTAGATGCTTGTAGCATGTTGCAGATGTTCGATGCATAATTGTTGGAGTTATTTCATATATGGGTATGTGTTATGTCTTAGCTGATATTGCTTGGTCCAAATATGATATTGTAGAAATGTGTGATTATATTTTTTTAATTAGGTTTAGTGTGTTGATATGATCTTGTTGATCTTGATAAGGTTGATGTGATGTATAATTAAATGCAACATCTGTGTAATTGTGTGTATGTCATGGATGAGTGTATTTGTGAATAACGTATTAATCTTTTGGAGGTAGAGAAGAAGTGTGAGAAGAAGTTGTTATGTGCTTAAGTGGAACTATAACTAGGCATTAGGGTATGTTATTATATTAGTTCATGATCTTTCAGATGTGATTTGAACCTCTTTGGAAGATAGTGAGTCTTTCTTGGGTTTAGCCCTTTCTTGTTTTTGAGCAGTGAGCTCTAGGAAATGTGCCTAAATGCATGTGCATTCCCCTTTGTAATATTTCATATACTTATAATAGAGTATCATAATATTGTGGGTAGGTTTCCACTATGGTTTTTCCCTTGATCAGGTTTTCCATATCAAAAATCTTGGTGTTATGTGTGTTCTTGATGTGTTGTTGATGTATGCTTTCATGCTTAATTATCATATTTTTGAACAAGTTTGATCTATATAAGTTTGTGACACAACTGATTCATCTCCCCCTCTCAGATGTCTAGCCAAAATCAAAACTATTTCATCAGATACATGAGATATAGGGGACATGGCTTGCAATAAAAAATTTTAGATGACAAGTTTATTCAAACTCAAGAATTTAGAGGGTTTTTGTTGAGATAAAAAATGACATCTCATCATAATAAGATTGAAGAAAAAAATAAGAGAGTGGATATATTAACATGGAATGGATTGTCAAAACAAGTGTTGTCTAACTTTGACTTCAAGACAAGTAACATCCTTCTAGAAGAAGAGAGAAGGATGGTGATAGATAGTGGCATGTTGTTATTGCCAAATAGGGATCTTGATATTTCTCTAGTATTTTAAATAATTAGAAGGCAAAATAAAGTAGTACTCTCAATTGAGGATCAAATAGAGGATGATTTTGAGTTTGGTGTGAGTACGAAATTTGAAACCCTTACAATTTTTACCCTTACACCCATTACAAATAATCTTAATATTGTGGAGAGCATTGATCAATTGCGATAAAATATACTTGTCAGGAGAGTTGAACATACACCTACTCTAGATGCAACAACCCTTGTGGTTGATACAACTATGTTTACTCAGGCCATAGTGAAGAAGTTTTATTAGGATGTCCATGAATTGAAACAAAAGTATGTGTAAGTATTGGTTAAAGTAAGAGATGATGATGAAAAAAAATGTAGCATATACTAGTGGCTCTCTATCGATTATAACGAGACCTTCAAGAGAAGCATTCCCATTAGATAGGGAGGTTTCACTTACAAATATTACAAAGCTTGAAGATCAAGTACAAGGATTCAACAGAGATAAGATATAAGCCTATAGTAAAATTGTATCAAACTTAGTTAACAACCAACTAGCTAAAATATATGAAAAAGTAGATGATGCATACAAGGCCACCAAAGACTTGAATCAAGCGATAGTGAAGCATGCACAAGATTCAACCAGACTACAAGATATAATAGAGAGGCAGATGCCTAGGAATATTATGGTCAAAGAAATGATCATGTCATCTCAATATGATCCCATTAATCCACCTAAATTATAAGGGTTAGCAAAAATAATAGACATACATGATGAAGTCTCTGACATGATGAAATTAGAAAATAATATAAAAGAGAAAGTAAGGGAAACTAACCAAATGGAGGTCAATATTGTACTGAGCTTCAAGGACGAACAATGCCAAGTTGAAACCCAAGAGCAATGGAAATTATAATTTGGTGTTTTTGGATAAAAGATGATATCCTTGATATGTATAGGTGGGGATTTGGATACTAAGGCATTCAATGTAGTTCTAGATGATATAATTTTATTGGAGAAATTATGTGACAATATTGGAAATAATATGGAAGGAGGTCCTTAAAGAAAAAATTAAATTATAGTATGGAAGAAAATATTGAAAGAGTCTGGAGGGAAAAGGGTCTTAGTAAAGAACCAGTTAATATTGAAGATCCATTTCACCTCCTAATAACAGTAGTCAAAATAATTTAGCCCATTTCTTGAAAATAAATTATTTACATCTACCAAAGTTGAAATCCAAGAAGCCTTTGCAAAGAAACAAGTATTGAAAAAAAAGGATCCAATGAGTGATCGAGAGAGAAGTCCTACCATGAATAGTTCATTACTATAGACTCTCCAAAGGCTACACATGATCAAGGTTCAAAAAAAGCATAGTCATCTTTACCAAATGATAATTAACTACTCGAGGAAGTTAAAAACCTAAGGGAAAAGACTTAGTACTTTAAAGCAATTAGAATTAGGAATGAAATAAGAGAAATAGTTGGTGCCTTGAGATATGCATGTAAAAATGCTATTCCCACCATAGATAATAATAATTAGAAAAACAAAAATTTTGTGGGAGGTGTATGTCATGTTGATCTCTAAAATTGCTTCTAGAAAATGCGGCCT
This sequence comes from Cryptomeria japonica, assembly GCF_030272615.1. Classification (NCBI taxonomy): domain Eukaryota; kingdom Viridiplantae; phylum Streptophyta; class Pinopsida; order Cupressales; family Cupressaceae; genus Cryptomeria; species Cryptomeria japonica. The sequence continues at coordinate 579,702,305 of NC_081406.1, forward strand.
TATGGGAAACTTAGTATGGGGGACTTATGTGTTTTTACTGAGCAACCTCCGAGATTTTAGAAGCCAACTCTTCTTCCATTGAGGGGGAAAGAGAGAGAAGGATAAAATAAAGCAAATTAAATTAAGGCGATGCACCTAGCTTGATATCATGTTAAAGATAGCATAAAGAACCTCATATAAATACAATTCAAAGGCCTATTCAACAGTCTACATGCCTCTAAAACACCATTCAAAATACTTTCAATATTTCCTAAACATGAAGTAATGCTAGCATACACATTCACCACATTGAAAGAGTTTACAACATGATTCTATTAATTAAAGATTAAGCAAGCATCGCTAGAGTTAAAGACTGGATATGAGTAAGCACAAAAAAATGATAACATATGCTAAATAAAATAGTCCCAAAGGCTTGAGGAACAATTAGATTACTTTAGTTTAGAGAATTATAACAATTTTGAGACTAGAAGCTTGTCTACAATTCTATCAGTAAATTTTTAAAGTTTCTGAATCTTTTTGAAAATAAAAAAATGTGCCTTAAATAGAATAGGTCCTAATTGTCTGACTTGAGAGGCAAGAAAAACAATTTTAAAAAAAACATCTAGCACAGATCATCATTTCAGTGAGCATCAAATATCATGAAAGTGATGACAACTTTCAACTTGCAACGTAACCATATCTTCTTTTCTGTTGCCTAGATCCAAGAAAAAATCCTCACCATTCCTTCGCAACCAACACTTGAAAATATCTAGAATAATGCCCCAAAGACAACTCACAACATCTCACAACAAAAACTATGTTTCAAGAGAAACACTCCGCCTTCTAAAGATTGAATGCATAGAACTCCTAGCTACCACTATGGAAGACACATTGTAGCAGGAGGGAGAGACTCGAGCCTCGATAAAAATTTAATTCATAACCTCCTAGGGATTTGCCATGTATTGCAATAATCTTATTTCAAAAACTGCGGGCACAACTTCTCGAAGAAGAGAAAACAATAGCACACGTCAACTAATCATGGATCTGCAATAAAGAGGAAAGGGAGGCATTGAAAATGTGTGCTACATTAACACATGGTGGGCAAATGCATTTCGAAACAAAACTTACACAAGCAAGGGAAGAGGGCATGGACTAAAATAAAAAACAAAGGATACCCCTTTAGTGAGTGGCATGGATAAATAAGTGCATAGTTTCTTGGTGACTTCTGGGATAATCGTGCTTGTGGGATGTCGATACCCAAAATATTTGGTTTACAAACTAGACTTATGCATCCATTGGATAAAGTCGATCAAGGACCTACTACAAGGGAGTCCAATCATCCTCTGTGGACTGGTATTGAGATTTGAGGATCTGATAGTTCTGATCGAGGCCAATAATCTCATGGAATGGTAGGTTGCCTAGCTCACTGTGAGTTAACTCAAATAGGGTATGGAGTTGAGCTAGGGGGTGCAATAATTCTTCAATTTCACCACCCGCAGGGGGAACACTTAAAATATAGGGAAATTTTTTCTCTCATTATTGTTGTTTAATCAGGTCCATGATCTACCCAGTAGTTAAAACTGAATTATCAGGGAGGAATGGGGAAGGTAAGCTAAGGCTTACAAAACACCCAAAATGCTCACTTATGTGCAAGGCTAAGGATTGGAGTGTGCTCAAACTGGATGTGTCCTGCACTACTGCTTTGTGGTAATTTATAAAAATATTTGTCCCCTTCTAGCCAACTGCTTGTGATCCCCAACTCCTATGGTGACCAAATCCTAGTTGGAGGCAACATATAACCAATTAATCAGTTTTTTAGCATCAGGGATTTTGGGCACGACAAACTAAGTGACCCAATCAATGGTATTGTTTGCTTCAGCACATAAAGATTATGCATCTATCAAGAATTTTAGGACCGGTTGCAAAGAGGGTCAAAATTGCTTCACTTTTTCTCAAAAATAAGTGGAGAGCTCTCAAATTGAAAGGGGCAAATCTACAGGGGTAGTAGGGGGAAGAGAAGAGGGATTTGAAAAAAGAGCGATCTCCTCATTCTTTGCCTCAATTGTCTCATGTAACTCTTTAATTTTTCATTCTACAACAGACACTTGGTGCTCCAATGCTATGAATTTTTTGCCTTTATCCCACACCATCTCCTACATTTGAACAAAGTTTTTGCACTCATTCTCCAAAGATTGCCTTAGGTCCTGAAGCTCTTTATCGGATTGGACCTACTGGCCTTGAAAATCCTGCAATGCCTTTTCCCTTTCCTTCTTTTCCTCTGAAAGGAGTGTTTGCACATTACTTAGCTCTTGGGAATATTTTTCTTTCTCTCAAATGGTATCTTGCAGATGGGCTTGAATTTGATTCACATCCAAGAGTTTTGCCTGAAGCTGTTGGGACTCCTATTCTTGGTCATGGAAGTTTTTGGTCAATTCATTTTTTGTGGCTTGTTTTGCCTGCAACTACGTTGCCATGTTGTTTAGTGCACTCTGGAGTCTTTCTCTTTCTATCTTTTCTTGTTGAACATCAGATTGAAGGCACATGATTTCTGCATTCCTAGCCCTTTCTTCCTTTTTCAAGTTGTCAATTGTTACTTTGACATTGTTCAATTCCTCTGTGACTTTATCTAGATGTTGAGCACATACTACCCTCTATGTCTCCTCCAACATCTCTACCTTGTCCTGCGGTTGAGCCCTTGTCATGTAAATGCTAATGGCATGCCTGGAGTAGTGTTTTGGCTGCATTTGTCCTACTAGTTTGATGACATTAAACAACATGGCCATGAACAACAGGTTCTGACTCTCTTCATTGTAGTGTGTCTGAATACTAGGCTCGATAGGCTTTTGTTGATCCTTCACTTTTCTCTTTTGAGCCCGCTGAGCCCAAGTGATTTTAGCAGAGCTTGCCTGTTGTATGAAATTTGATGGTGAAGGGATTTCCTACCTTAGAAAGGGACCACCAGGTGGGAGAGAAAAATGGATTGAGACTATAGGAGCTCTCAATTATGTCTGTATTGGCTAGGCAAGGGTGGCAGGAGAGAAAGGGGGAATGCCTTACATATCGCTAGTAGGGGGGACTAAAAATGGATTAGCGCTTGATGATGCTAGAGGTGTGAAGATTTCAAATCCTAATACCTAAGCTACGAAAGACATGCATAAAGATTGACCAAGGGTCATGGTAGATTAGGGAAAATTGATGTTGCACTCAAAGCAGCAGCACTATGCGGGGAAGCAACTAGAAAGTTAGTGAATGCAGGGGCTAACTGGGATTGTATTTTAGTTGTGGATGATATTAATATAGCATGGGGACTAGCAACAACATTCAAAATAGGTAGAATTGAAACAATGGGAGAGACCAAAGATCAAGAAGAGAGAAGAGGGGGAGATAAAAGTATCTGAGTTGCAGACATTGTTGTTGATATTGAAACCTAGATTGTAATGAGTACTTGTGCCTTAGCACTTTCTGGAGAATCTATCAAGGTTTGCTTCTTTCTGGGGGGAGAGGAGATAATATGCATGGGATCCTGAGACTAGAAGGTCTTAATAGGCCATTTACACAATGATTATGAGCGAGGCCTTTTGATAGCTTCATAAGTGGCCAAAGATACTACTGCTTGATAAGTTGGTACAAGGTCAACCTATTTCCCTTTCTATATTTGTTGTTGAGATTCCTGTTGAGGATCTCGTTCTTCAAGACCAGTGCCTCCCAAGAGAGGTTCATAATCATCCTTTATATATATATATTGTTATTCTACCATTCTTCTTCAAAAGTCTCATCTAAAGGATAATTTCCCAATGTCATTTGGGGATGTTGAGTTTCTTGTATGTATGTCTAAAAATCTAATTTCTTCTCCTCCTACCAACCATCTTCATTCATCTTCCTTTGTAAAATAAGAGAGATCTTTTTAACAAGATCCACTTTTTGAGTTGGGGTGTAAAAATTTAGCCATGGTGGTCGCTCTTTGATAGGAATGGCTTTTAAGTACACAAACAGCCAAGGACCTTCTCTCAACGGGTTAATCCATGCTTCCCAAGACTCACGCGAAACATGTGCTATAGGAATTTTTCTATTTATAGGCAACCATCTTGATCATAATTCCATTGATCACCAGTAACCACAAAACCCAACTACACCAGATTTGAGGTAAGCACACCTTCGGCATGAAGTCTTTTTTTTCCAGGACAATGGGCCCTAAAACCTTCTAGTCCTGGGTTATGGCAATTTCATGCCTACCTAAGCCTATGCAAAGATCAATTACAACGAGTTGCCAAAATTTGTAAGGCTAGCATTCGCCTAGTTATACAGGCTGGGAGGTGACATGACTCTTCCATAAAACCATACTCTAATGAAGGAGAAGTCTTGACCCAGGAACCAATCACAATAGGGCTTACATGTTTACATCCAGCTACTTTGTTCCTATGAGAAGCAAGCAAAATAATCTGGATCTTTCCTTGATAAATCTTGTGTGGTAAGGGTTAGGAAAAAGTTAGAAAAAGCATACGCATCGTGCACAACAAACAAGATGGGAGTCCATGTGGTTACATGTTTTTTCCTCTTTTGATCATCAAACACTGACAAGTCCATGTAGCGAGTAAAGAAATCTATATTCTGATGCGGGAACATATGAACTAGAAAAGAGGTATACCTGAACCTAAACTATGATGGAAAATTGATCAATTGATCAATCATTTCTCGAGAAATAACATCAGTAAAGTCATATCAAAAAAGTTTTAGTGGCTTATAGAGCTTAAAGAGAAATCCCATCTAGAACGGATAGACATTCAGATCATTATCAAAGCTGAAAATGTAAGCCAACATTGAGGAGACATCTTGTAGGTCTTTCTACTTCAAATCACTAAGTGCCAATGCAAATTTTGGGGGTTGGGTAAGATTTTTATCCATCGCACCACTGCTAAAACTTAAAATACATGTCCTGCCTGACCAATGTGACTCCAGTGTATCTCGACAATTTTTTTAGTTTCACCTATGAGCATGGGGATGCATAACATGTCCTTGATGACATCTATGTATTGGCTTGATGATGATTATAATTTATTCATCATATGTTGTCAATGATGAAACACTCTCACACACACATGATTATATTGTCTACCGGTATAACTTCAAATTGTTTATACTACAACCGATATGCTAGAGGTTATACTAAGAGGTTTATCCCTAACCCATACTTTGTGTCAACCGATATGTGCATAAGAGACAACCTGTGATTATATTAAGTCAGCATCATGATGAAGATCAAGATGGAGATCAAGCAGAGATTTAGGGATAATGATTCATATGCTTTACAGAAATTGGTATTTGATTGTTCCAATCGATATTTGGTAATTTTGTGATGAGTTACCATAGATCGTGATGACTTACTAGCACTAACTGCTTGGTGGTAATTTTTGTGATGAATTATGATCACTTGTCCAGATACACTGCACCTAGGAAATTGTGTTATTTTTTCTTAAGGTCGACATGAAATCATAAGGTCTATATATTGACATCAAGATGAATTATTTGATATAAGTGAAAGTGTTATATTGTGTGCAAAAGTAAAAAGAGTTAAGTTGCAGAGTATGCATAAGAGAAGTGTTGAATATGTTTATAAGGATCTGATCAAGCAATTATTGTGCTACTCAGAACAAATCAAGCCAATCCTATTGTTTTCTAACAATTGCAGCAGAATCAAATCCCCTAACCGGGTAAGCTCTAACAAGATTCAATGTATAGATCCTCTAATAGGGTGATCCATTAGTTTGGATTTAGAAATCTTCCACCGAGGTTACTCCTAATGGGGTACAACCTTTAAAAGGGTACAAGCTTCTAATCAAGCTTTGGGATCTCTAACAAGATTCACTCCTAGTAGAGCACTTTGTAGACCTTAACCGGTCAGTTATCTATTATTGTAGATAGTTAAGTTGTGAGTTCCATCTCACCATGGTTTTTACCTATTTGTATTTTCCACATACAAAAACTTGTGTTATGGTGGATTCTTTACTTTTTGTGGATGTTGTTATATCATTTTGGATTGCATGCATTGTGTTTAAAATCTTTGTTGTTCATCTATCGGTTAGTGTTTGATGTATTTTTACATTTAGTGTCACTGATTCACCCCCCTCTTAGTGCTTTTTAAGTCCATCAATTGGTATTAGAGCCTAACTTCTTTGAATCCTAATCAATTAGATGGGAGCCTTGAAACCACCATGGGGGACATGAGCTACTTCAAGATGGATAGAGAGCTAGAAGCTAGCATAAATGAGCTTGAAACCCTTAGGGTCAAACTGAAAGCTTCACAAGTCAAAAGGAGATATCTAACTAAACAACTGCTAGAGATATCTGATAATAGTTCTTTAGATGAAGCCAATATTGATGCTTTAGCAGAGGAAGTTAAAAAGTTAAACGGTGAGAAACTGAATCTGAGGAGAGAGCTAGAAGGTCTCACTATCAGCATGAGTCAGGAACTAGAAGCCAAAAGAGTTGTTGAAGATCTTATCAAGGAAAGAGATCAAGCGAGAAAGTGTCACTATGCATGAGAATTTGGTTGATGAAAGAGAAGAAAAGGAGAACCTATAGCTAGATCTTGAACTTGCATCATCTCTGAGAGAGAACCTATCAAAGAATAATTAAGGACTCACCAAACAACTTACTAAAGCTAATGAGAAATTTGAGAAGTTAAAAAGAAGTTCTACCATGCTGGAAGAACAAATTCAATCACAAAGGATGAAGGGTGATATCTCTAGACTTGGTTTTCACACATCTGAAAAAGGTGAATCCTCTTATACAAAGAACAACACTCTTAATAAAAAATATGCTCCTAAGATCAACAAGCCTACCGGTAAGAAGGTGTTTAAACCTGTTTGTTTTGTTTTCCATAAACCTGGTCACACTGCAAATGTTTGTAGAGACAAACCTAACATAAATACAAGTTACAATACTAATGTTAGGTATGTGTCCAAGAAATTTGAAGGTCATTGCTTCACATGTGGAATGTATGGACATAGATCTATTGAGTGTAGATATGGAGCAAACAATCCTATACCGCACATGCATCCAAGACCAAATGGTGTTTAGATGAGGAATTTTGACAACCGGGTAAACTTGAACTAGCAAAGACCCTATGGCAACCGGTTTAGTCCATTTGAGATGGAAAAGGTAACAAATGTTATTTGCACCATCTATAATAACTTTGGTCATGTGGCTATGAACTGTAGAAGAAGAATAGGAAGAGGAAATGCAGGACCTTGGAGATCATATAGTATGGCCTATTATCACTATAACAATCCAGGGCACAACAAAATTCTGTAGATCCAGAAATAGCAAACTGGTCAATTCTTCTAAGGATCAGAAAGGAAAGCAAAAAAATAATGTTGAATAAATTAGAGAGGAAATGCATCGGATTTGGAGGAAGAAAAGTGATGACTCACCTGGAGAAGAAATTGTTCCTTCACCTAGTGAAGAGAATCTTGCACTGGTGACTTAAGCCTTTTTAATATGGCTAAGGGGAGCTTAATGGTCAAATTATCACTGGACCCCTTGAGAAAAATGAGCAGTAAAAGAATTTTGAAGCATGAAATTTTGGTAACTTTTTGTCAATATGTTATCAACCGGTTTTCTCCATGAGCGGTGAAATTAGGGTTTGTAACCCTAACGGATGAGCATTTAATGCAATAGGTAAAAAGGATAAAAGAGAGTTTTTACTTTATCATTTTTACCCTAACACATTCAAGAAAGAAATTTGGAGTGCTTGCTGAGCTGAGAAAGATTATTTGTTGTCAATTGTTGAATTACTTTGTGATTTGTGTAATCAAGCTGAATTGAAGGTTGCAGAAAGTTGAACTGGTGTGCACTTGGGCATTTCAACCAGTAAATGGGGCAACATGTGAGAAACAAGGTATTTCTTTGTGTTGGCATTTGGCTTTATAACAAACAAGGAGAGATTGTTGATATTTCAATAAGGATATTGAGAAGGTTGTTGATGATTATGGATATAACTGATTAAGGATGTTTAATGTCTTAATATTATTATTTTGTCATTGATGTCAAGAAATTGATTTTCTAATTCAGTATGATGTTGCCATATCTTGAGAAGTATGATTTGATGAGTATAAAGATGTTGGTAAAAGACACAGAAAGAATATGATGAATAAGGGGAGGAATAAGTTATTCAATGGGCAACTATTACCAAGTTAGACAATGATGAGATCATGATGTTTAGATTATTTTGATATCATACATATGTTATTGATTGTAAGGTTAATACTATACTATGTTACCGAGCAAAGAACCTAGTTGGTAAACCCTAAGGTTATCGCTATCGGTTAATGAAGGCAGAATGTCTACCAAGTGAAGTTTAGTATTTACCAAGTTGCAACCGAGTAATAGCAGAATGCATTAAATGAATAAAAGGATTATTTAGTGAAGGAAGCTAATGAGCTAGCTATGATTAAATGATAGGTATGTCGTGAATGAAGTTTGTTAAAGAATCTATGGCAAAGGAAAATCAGTAGGAAGATCTATAGCTCAGATTGAACCGCAATACCCTAGCACAAGTTCTAAGAAATGTATGCAAGTTCCTAGGTGGGGTAAAACATTTTCAGATCAAAGGATACATTGAACCCGGTCAAAGTTTGAAGATCTGATGGCTATGATTGATCATGGGAAATGTTATCAAGGAGATTAAGTGGTTAGCTATTGTTTATAAATAAGGAACTGTTGATAAACAATGCATGTGGGCAAGTGTATGCACAGGGATGCTCCATAGTGATTACCAAGCACAGAAGCTTGAAGACCTATTTTGAATAACAAAGTATAGAGCCCAGCAGATGGACAAGATTAGTTCTGTGTCTATATTGTATTGAGCAAATAAGAATCTGCTTTAGCATTTTAGATGTGAAGTTGCAGATAGATTTTTATTACTGTTATTTTGTAAAGTGACAAAAAATCTCTTAACCGAGTGGACTTAACAGTCTTATTTTTAAAACCCTCTAGCAAGGTGACATTCTGATTGAGTTCTTGAAATCCTTTAACAAGGTCACTTCTAACAAGATGAAGATCCTAACAGATTTGGGGGAAATCCCGTAACCGGGTCACATCTAGCAATGTGTTTGTAATCTTTCATAGGATTTGCTTTTAACTGAGCATACTCTAGAAGAGTATATTTCTTAGTGGGTCTGAAATCCCACAGTGGTTTTTCCCTATTTGGGTTTCCATGTTAAATCTGGTGTTATGAGTTTTATAATGTTTATATGCTTTTGAGTTTGCATGTTTAACAGTTTTGGTTATATTACTGATGTATAGGTTACGGAGGTTGAATCTGATGTTTTTATGGAAGATTCAGTTTGTATGACTCACCCCCCCCTCTCATCTTATTAGTTTGGCATTTGTACTTAATATTAAGTATCAAAACTATCAATTGGTATTAGAGCGTTGGACTCCAGAAGAAAATTTTTAAAGGTACTTGAGGCAAAGATCCAAAGATGTATAAGAGGGATGCACCAAAGTTGAACAAGTCAAGTTTCTCTACATGGCAGAAAAGGATGAAGCTGCACCTATCAGGAGTTGGAGAATATGTTGTATATTATCTGGAGAATGATTTCATCACACCAAGCACCTATCCATTGACAATGGAAGAGATAAAGGCAAAGCAAGAACATATCCAAGCAATGATTGAAATAACATCTGCATTGACCGATTCAGAGTTTAATGATCTAGAAGGCTGCAATGATGCAAAGGCAATGCGGGACAAGCTCATATTTGTTTATGGAGGTGTTGAACATGTTCAAAGAGAAAAAGTGGATATTCTAAGAGGACAACTTGAATCTATGAGGATGAATGAAAGTGAGAACATAACACAGTATAGTACAAAACTAAAGGAGATTGTCAATCAAATCAAAGGAGCAGGTGGAACTATTGAAGAAAAGGATATAACAAGTAAGTTGTTAAGAACCCTGCTACCAGCTTATGCAATCCGAGTCTTTGTAATCAATGAATTAAGGTCTATACCCAATATGCCAGTTTCTTTAGATGCTACTATTGGTAAGCTACATGCATTTGAGTTAAGTAACTTTGATAACAGTGGGTCATCGGTAAATAAAGTTGAATTTGCATTTAATTCTTTTCATCTTGATGAATCTAATGATTACAATGAAAGAAAGTATAAGTACTCTAAAGGAGATCACAGTGGAGCAAGTGAAATATTTTGCAAAAACATGGAGGAAGTACACAAACTATATGAGGAAATCTAAAAGCAAGAAGAGTTTGAAGCAATATTAGCTAGAAGGTTACTAAGAGGCAAAGGTAAGTATAAAGGAAAACTACCTTTGAAATGTTTCAAATGTGATAAGATAGGACATATGGCTTCTAATTGTCCTGACAAAGATTCTACTGAAAAGAGAGATTCTCGAGATGATAGACAGAAAGATAATCATTACAGAGGACACAAAGACTTCAGAAGAAGAGATAGAAAGACATGCTTAATAGCCGATGAGGAATCCAATGATGATAAATCAGATGAAACTGATACAAAGGAAGTAGTTTATGTGGCTATCAAAGATGGAACAGATGAAGAAAGGTATGAAGAAAAAGCCCTAATATCTCACATAAATACTAATGATTCTTGGATCATAGATAGTGGATTCTCACATCACATGACAAGTGATAAACATAAGTTTGTTATGTTAGAAGATTATGATGGAGGCTATGTAAGATTTGGTAATGATGCACCATGTCTGGTAAAAGGTAAATGATCCATAACACTTCTTGACAATGCAAAGTGCAATAATGTTTATTGGGTTGAAGGTTTGAAATACAATTTGTTGAGTGTAGCACAACTAAACAATACAGGATACCGAATAGAATTTCAGAAAGGAATTGTCAAAGTTCATGACAAGCATGGAAAGTTAGCTTCTACCGGGACACAAACTAAAGGTAACACATTTCACCTTGACTCAACTCAGAATAAATGTTTGTATGCAAAGATAGATGATATCTAGTTATGGCATAAAAGGTTTTGTCATGTAAATTTTGATAATCTGATCAAAATAAGCAAGAAGCACCGAGTAAGAGGTCTACTGTGTTTGGAAAAACCTAAGAATGCTATATGCCGAGGATGCTAGATGGGTAAAATGACAAGATCAAGCTTTACAAGTAAGTCTTATACTTCCAAGGGAATTTTAGATCTTTTGCACACTGATCTTTGTGGTCCTATGAAAGTTCAAAGTTATTATGGTGATAAATATTTCATATTATTTGTGGATGATTACTCAAGGATGATGTCAGTAATGTTTTTAAAAGAAAAATTAGAAGCTTTTCAAATGTTTAAATGGTACAAGGCAAGAGTTGAAAATGAAACAGTAAGACAACTGAAATGTCTTAGATTAGATAGAGGAGGAGAGTTCACATCTGATGAGTTCAACTTATTCTGCAATGATCATGGTATAAAAAGACAAGTCTTTGCACCGAGAACTCCACAACAAAATGGAATTGCTGAGAGAAGAAATAGATCTATTGTGGATTGTGCCAGAACCCTGATGATTGAAAAGAATGTGCCACAAATATTTTGGAGAGAAGCAATAAGCATAATAGTTTACACCCTAAACTGAGTACAACTGAAGAAAGGTACTTTGAAGACACCATATGAAATCTAGTATGACAAGAAACCTAATGTAAGTTATTTCAAAATCTTTGGAAGTAGAAGTTATGTACACAAAGATGATAGAAATGGCAAGTTTGATTAGAAAAGTGAAGAAGGAACATTTCTTGGTTATTCTTCTAGAAGTAAAGCATTTAAATGTCTGATCAAATCATCTAACAAAATAGTAGAAAGTGCAAATGGGAAAATTGATGAATTTGTAGAAAGAAATGACGAAGGAAATTCCAAGGAACCAGAAGATTATGATGAATTTGTCTATGTTCAATCGACAAGTCCTATCGAGAGAGTTACTGAAGAAAATGAAGAGAATATTTAGTTACTAAGTGATGAAGAAGATCATACAGAGCCTACCGAGCCTATATTAGCCAAGTATGTTAGAAGACATCATGCATCAAGTCAGATTATAGGAGATAAGGATGATCCAGTGATGACAAGGAACAAACTAAGATAGAACACATGTCTGACATTTGAATTTGAACCGAGAATAGTGAAAGAGGCATTTAACAATGAAGATTGGATAAATGCTATGATAGAAGAGATTGATCAAATTAAGAAGAATGACACATGGACACTGATCCCAAGACCAAAGGACAAAAATGTAATCGGTACAAAGTGGATTTTCAAAAACAAGCTGAATGAAAAAGGTGAGGTCATTTGAAATAAAACAAGACTAGTTTGCAAAGGTTATGCTCAAGAAGAAGGAATTGATTATGGTGAAACTTTTTCACCTATGGCTAGACTTGAAGGAGTAAGAACATTGTTGGCATATGTTGCTTTCAACATTTTCAAGGTATATCAAATGGATGTCAAATCTACATTTTTGAATGGTATATTAGAAGAAGAAGTTTTTATTGAACAACCTGAAGGATTTGTTGAAGACAAGAATAAAGATCAGGTATGTAAATTGAACAAAGCTTTATATGGTTTGAAACAAGCACCTAGAGCATGGTATGAAAGATTGCACTCTTATTTAATCAAGATTGGTTTTATAAGGACAAGTGAAAATAGTAACATGTACATGAAGAATGATGAAAATGGAATACTGATCTCAGCCATATTTGTTGATGATATTATATTTTGTGGAAATGACTCTTTATGCAAGAACTTTGGAAATGAAATGAGAAAAGAATTTGAGATGTCATTAATTGGTGAGATAAAGTATTTTATAGGTTTACAGATACTACAAATGAAAAATGAGATTTTCATTACTCAATCCAAGTACATAAAGGAAATCTTGAAGAAAATTGGAATGGAGGATTCAAAACCAGTAAGTACTCCTATGACTACCAACTGCAAATTATCAAAGAGTGATGAATCTGCATCTGTTGATGAGACACTTTACCAATCCATGATTGGAAAGTTGCAATATGTTGTTCACAGCAGGCCAGATATAGCACATGCAGTAGGTATAGTTGCAAGATTCTCTGTAGATCCTAAGGAAACACACATGACAGCAATCAAGAGAATTTTTAGATACTTGAAAGGCACTGAGGATTATGGCTTAGTATATCAGAAAGGAAATGACTTTGGTTTAAAAGTTTATACTGATGTTGATTCGGCAGGCAACATTGATGATAGGAAAGCACAAGTGGAGGAGCTTTCTTTTTAGGAGAAAGACTAGTGAGTTGGCTTAGCAAGAAACAAGGATGTGTTTCACAGTCAACAGCAGAAGCTAAATACATTATTGCAGCATTGAATTGTACCAACATAGCATGGATCAAACAACTATTGGAAGATATAAATGAGAAAGTTACCGAGCCAGTAACTATATTTTGTGACAATACTAGTGCCATTAACATTTCAAAGAATCCTGTTATGCACTCTAACACAAAGCACATCTCTATCAAATATCATTATATTAGAGAAGAAGCTCAAGAGAAGAAAGTGGTGTTGGAGTATGTTAGCACAAAGGAACAAATAGCAGATATCTTCACCAAGCCACTGCCAGGGGACACTTTTGAGTATCTCAGAAGTAAGTTAGGGGTCCTAACCCTATCTTCTACTCACTGACCAAGTTTGGTGAAAGTATCAATTCAATGACTCTACAGAATATCTTTTAGGAGTTGATGCTGATTTACACACTTTAGGATGTTTTCTAAAGGTGTGCAAGAAACAATATAGGAAACAATATAGGGAACAAGAATTGAAGACAAAATGCTCTGACCGAGACTAAATTGACACATAATAGCAGGAATTCACTTCTCAGCAGAAGAAATAATGTTTTAGTTTTTACTTTTTGGCATTGTTGTCAAAGGGGGAGAAGACTGAAGAAAAGCAAGACTGAAGAGAAAAGAGGAGAAGACTAATGTATGGGGGAGAATTCTGATGACAGGGGGAGAGCATTTTAGCATTTTAGAATCTCACAGCAATCTGAATCAGTTAGGTCAAATCAATTGGTTTTGCCATCAATGCCAAAGGGGTAGATTGTTGGCATTTGGCATTATAACAGACAAGGAGAGATTGTTGGCATTTCAATAAGGACATTGAGAAGGTTGTTGATGATTATGGATATAACTGATTAAGGATGTTTATTGTTTTAATAATATTATTTTGTCATTGATGTCAAGAAATTGATTTTCTAATTCAGTATGATGTTGCCATATCTTGAGAAGTATGATTTGATGAGTATAAAGATGTTGGTAAAAGACACAGAAAGAATATGATGAATAAGGGGAGGAATAAGTTATTCAATGGGCAACTATTACCGAGTTAGACAATGATGAGATCATGATGTTTAGATTGTTTTGATATCATACATATGTTATTGATTGTAAGGTTAATACTATACTATGTTACCGAGCAAAGAACCTAGTCAGTAAACCCTAAGGGACCTAGTCGGTAAACCCTAAGGTTATCGCTATCGGTTAATGAAGGCGGAATGTCTACCGAGTGAAGTTTAGTATTTACCGAGCTGCAACCGAGTAATAACAAAATGTATTAAATGAATAAAAGAATTATTTAATGAAGGAAGTTGATGAGCTGGCTATGATTAAATGATTGGTATGGTTAAAGAATCTATGGCAAAGGAAAATCGGCAAGAAGATCTACAGCTCAGATTGAACCGCAATACCCTAGCACAAGTTCCAAGAAATGTATGCAAGTTCCTAGGTGGGGTAAAATGTTTTCAGATCGAAGGATACATTGAACTTGGTCAAAGTTTGAAGATCTAATGGCTATGATTGATCATGGGAAATGTGATCAAGGAGATTAAGTAGTTAGCTATTGTTTATAAATAAGGAACTATTGATAAACAATGATGCGGGTAAGTGTATGCACAGGGATGCTACATAGTGATTACCAAGCACAAAAGCTTGAAGACCTATTTTGAATAATAGAGTATAGAGCCCAGCAGATGGACAAGATTAGTTCTATGTCTATATTGTATTGAGCAAATAAGAATTTGCTTTAGTATTTTAGATGTGAAGTTGCAAATAGATTTTTATTACTATTATTTTGTAAAGTGATAGAAAATCTTATAACCAAGAGGACTTAACAGTCTTATTTGTAAAACCCTCTAGCAAGGTGACATTCTGATTGAGTGTTTGAAATCCTTTGAAATCCTTTAACAAGGTCACTTCTAACAAGGTGAAGATCCTAACAGATCTAAGGGAAATCCCTTAATCGGGTCACATCTAGCAATGTGTTTGTAATCTTTAACGGGATTTTCTTTTAACCAAGCATACTCTAGAAGAGTATATTTCTTAGTGGGTCCGAAATCCCACAGTGGTTTTTCCCTATTTGGGTTTCCACGTTAAATCTAGTGTTATGAGTGTTATGATGTTTATATGCTTTTGAGTTTGCATGTTTAGTAGTTTTGGTTATATTACTGATATATAGGTTACCGAGGTTGAATCTGATGTTTTTATGGAAGATTAAGTTTGTATGATTCACCCCCCCTCTCATCTTATTAGTTTGGCATCTGTACTTAACATTAAGTATCAGAACTATCACTTTGAACATCCTACTTCAAATCTAGAATGGCATCAACTTCAAAGATTGTAGAAAGGTTAATGATTGCTTCTAATCCTATGGAAGTTTTAGAGGCAGAACAGATTGTGTCATATAATGCATTGTCACAAGTTCTGAGTGGAGTTTTGGTCAAAGGTGATTTATCCATTTATATTGACTGCAAGATAGAAGATCTAGGATCTCTATACATTTATACACAGTTGAAATCACTTTGTGATGAGAACAGAAAGATTGAAACAAAGTATGCTAGGGTTTTCGAAAAGGTTTTCATAATGCTGCTTACTTTCTTGAAGATTTCGAGGAAGAACATATCAGAATCATTTTGAGTCAAGTTCATGGAGAGAACATGTATTTAGAGAGAACTCACACAATAACTAAGAAAGCCATTTAGGCTGTAACTAGTTATTTCTCAACCGGTGAAGTACCTGTTCTAAGAAAAATTTCAAAAGATACAGTATTCTCTTTAACCAATTCTACTTCTGATGGGCATGCCTTTCCTATTTACAATATTAAAGACTGCAGTGAAACTAGCAGCAACGATGATAGGTTGCCGAGTATTTTACTCTAGTAGACTTAATAGTGTTCCATCTGCAATAGTTCATACAGCATAGAATGATTATTGATAATGCAAATTATGATCTCTGTGAAGCTATGAGGAGTCAAGTGTTTCTAAATCTGCAATCTATTAAAAAGGACAACAATCAAAAGTTCAAATATGGCCAGCTATTAGTTGGGTTATTCTTCTACTTCCACAACTTTCTACTGGGAATTGGAGACATTGAATGGTCAAAAGACCTACTAGTCACTGCACAGATCAAAAACAACATTAAGGCTATAAATAATACTTTCCCTACAACCATGAATAAGTATTTTAATGAATTTCATAAAAAGATGAGCATGAGAATGAGATTACCAGAAGATGTGGTAAGGCACTTTGCAACAGACATGGTCTTTACTGCTACCACTGATTTTTGCTTGATGCAAACAATTGAGCCAAGAGAAGAAGAGATGGAAGACATGAGTTATGAGGTGAACTATGATCTACTGGTTGGTTATGATAATACCCTATTAGCATTGCCTAAAGACAAAAAGAAGGAAAAATTGGACATTGTGGTAGTCCAAGTTGCACCAGCAGAAACCAGTACTGCTCTTGTGACTAATGTGAAAGGAAAGAAAAAGAAAATTGACTCACCTCTAGTGATAAAGACTACAAGGGTGACTCAGAGTATCCTAACCAAAAAGGAACCGACACCTAAAGTATATACAAAGAAGGATAATGCATCAAAGAAGAGGAATTGAAAACTTATTCTCCAACCAAAATCTAAAAGTTGAGATGCTGAAGAAGAACCTAAGAAGATAAAGGCTACCGATAGAGTAGAAAAATTAGTTAAGGAAGTGCCAAAGGAAACTATGCCTATTGATATAGAATCTTACAAGCCTGAAACCCATTTTGAACGAACAATGAAGACACTAGTGAGGAATAGATTTGACAATGTCAAAGAGCATTTTGATTTCTTCATTGAAAATAAGAAAGAACAAGTCATTCAACATGTAATCACTCATTTGTGTCATTATAGTAGATATCCACATGAACTGGAAAAGGATATCTCAAATTCTTTGTACTCTATTCTTTTGGATAAATGGGAGGAAGCCATAAAATTAGAAAAAGAAATCATTGATGAGGTATTTGTACAATATTTTCCTTAATTTTCTAAAGATGATATTAGTGCCTTAGTCGCTTGATACAAATCTCAGTTTATGTTCAAAGCAAGAAGACTAAAGTTACTAAAGTCGCTCGATACAAATCTCAGTTTATGTTCAAAGCAAGAAGACTAAAGTTACTAAGTGGAAATAAGCCAATTATTAAAACTGAGACCCATCGAATAGCCTATGAAATCAAAAGGATGGAAGAACTCATCCATTCCTCTATGAATGAGGATAATGTTGAAGATGATATTAATCGACCGAAAATGGATGAAGAAGAGATTATTCAAGATGATGAGGTCTATCCTATCAAGAAAAATGATGACTCCATTATTCATGTTGTTGATGATGTTTAGGACCTAGTTGATCTATCTAGAGACAACACTGCACCAGATATGGAGCCTCCTGCAATTACTGATGTACAAGTTACCATAGTTGAGCGATCGGAAACTCAACTAAAAGTGGACAATCCACCAGAAACATCACAATTGGAGAAACCCCAATCTCCACTGATCTTACAAGATACTCAGAAGGAATCTACTGAAAAAGTTGTCACATAGTCTTGTGAAAAGGAAACAGAGAAGAATATAGAGAAAGCAATCATTAATGTTATATCCTCTGAACTAGGAAATCAAAAGAAACTTGATGAGGATGATGATGATTCTTTAAGTATTTTAGGACCTATTGATATGACCAACATGAGCACATTGGAAATGATAAAGATTGCAAATGTCATGTAATCTAGAGTGCATAAGAAGAAACTAAAAGAGAAAAGGGTTGAAGCTGAAACAATTCAGACTACAGTAGATATTTTATCTGTTCTACTACTAGAGACATCTACCTACTCCTGTTAGAAAACTTGATCTATTATTTGCAGATGCATCTGATCAAATCAAGTCACTAGAAGATGTTGCTCAACTTTGTGCTGAAAAAAGTCACAAGAAGAAGTATGGAGAAAAACTGCTAAAGGATATTGATAGTGGAAAAGTGGCTCTTTCGCACAATAAAGATTTTTTGAGTAAAGCTATCAGAATAGGAGGAAATTATCTTTCTTTCACCTCTAATGTTTCTTTCTTTTATTCTGACATTTCAAAAAGACAAACAGAAACAGAGCAAGAGATGGAAAGGATATGCAAGGCATATGTCCCACTTCAAGACTCTATATTTTCCTTTAGCAAATCTATAGATGATTTGCATAACAGGATGGATATCTATGATAATGAGAAGGCAAAGAGACTTCGGTCTCTCAAGGAACTCAAGAGTCTACTCACATCACAAGTGGACATACTACAAAGAGTCTACTCAAATGTAGAAGCTATCCTTGCAACTCCTGAAATCTGCACGTTGGACTGAATGGAAGAATTCCATTTATAGCTAATGTCTACATTCGAGTATACTGAGAACATGTTGGAGTCATGGACAAATGATTTGTCACAGTTGAAGAAGAGATACAATGTTATTTTCATGAGAATTGCTTATGCCTAAACTTTGATTCAAATTTTTCAGTTATTATTATATCTGCTAAACGCTTTGATACAAATTTTCTCTCTCTATATATATTTTGCTTTTTCAATTTGGCATTGTTATCAAAGGGGGAGTAGAAATATGTATGTGTGTTTTTGAAATTTTTTTATAAAGTATGCATTATGAGGGAGTATGAGTATATATGTGTAAATTTGTTGTCTATACACACTTAGCAGTATTACTGTAAAAAAATTTAAGTGTTGCCTTCAATGCTAAAGAGGGAGACTGTTGGCTAGATGATGATTGTAATGTATTCATCATATTGTCATTGATGAAACACTCACACACACACACATGATTATATTATCTACCAGTATAACTTCAAGTTGTTTATACTACAACCAGTATGCTAGAGGTTATACTAAGAGGTTTATCTCTAACCGATACTTTGTGTCAATTGGTATGTGCATAAGAGACAACCCATGATTATACTAAGTCAACATCATGATGAAGATCAAGATGGAGATCAAGCAGAGATTCAAGGATAACGGTTCATATGCTTTACACAAACTGGTATTCGGTAATTTTTTGACGAGTTACCATATATTGTGATGAGCTACTAGCACCAACTACTCGGAGGTAATTTTTGTGACGAGTTATAATCACTTGTCCAGATACACTGCACCTAGGAAATTGTGTTATTTTTTCTTAAGGCCGACATGAAATCATAAGGTCTATATATTGGCATCGTAATGAATTATTTGATATAAGTGAAAGTGTTATGTTGTGTGTGAAAGTAAAAAGCGTTAAGTTGCAGAGTATGCAGAAGAGCAATGTTGAATATGTTTTGAAGGATCTGATCAAGCAAGTATTGTGTTACTCAGAACAGATCAAACCAATCTTGTTGATTTCTATAGCGTCGTAAATTGTATGCACTTGCTAAAGCAGTACAATTTCACATCTATTTTAGCACCTGCCTTGGCGCAATTTGCATTTTGCATTGCATTTCTCCTTTAGCACTTAATTAATCAAATTAATTAGGTCTAAGGTCCTATTTCATCATCCTTCATATCATAAAGTCGGGCCCTTTCATTAAAGTGTGCCCCTTTTCATTTTATTCCTCCAATACATCACTTAATCAAAAACCCTAATTAGGCCCTATTCTGAGCTTGGGGGCTTGATTTCGGGGGTCAAAACATCTCGAAATCACCTGTAACTTTGGGATTCTCTCTAAAATCATCATATCCGATGGCCCTAAAAATTTGGTGAAAAGTTGTCAGGACCATGGCACCCGGAGTGCACACGGTCCTGGACATTTTTCCCGAAATTTTAGGAGCACGATCCAATCATAAAATAAAGCTTAACCCCAAGAAATTGGCGGGATATTCAATCTCTAGGTTGGCCAAAAGTTGGAATGAAGACCTAGGGTTTCATACATAAGAGCTCTCTTTCTTCATTAGAAGGGATCCGAATTTTGTTTTCAGGAACCTCATATGCAGCGAAAGAGCAGATCTTTGAAGACTTCAACAACTCTCAACATTCATCCTCCAAGCATTCATCAAATCCATTCATTCACTTAGGGCTTTGAAGGCATTGAAGAGCAATAAGGGATCATTGACTGAAGATTGGCTTGTACCCCTCCCTTGGGGTTGGGTATGATTTCATGTTGTTTTCATGTCTTTGCATAAGCCTCATTATGTCACTTACATTCATGCTTTAGATCACTTGGCATCTTGATTTGGAGAATTTACATTGTCATTTACAAGCAATTAAGGTTTACTTTCTAGGTTGCTCTAGTTTGCTTACTTGCATTTTAGATCTTGCACACACATTACTTTTACAATACAACTTGGCTATTCGTGGAGGTGGAAATCACCAAAGCGGGGGTTTTACTAAGGCAAAACCCTATATAGCCGCCCAAACACCTTTTCAGATATAAGTGCAGATTTCGGGATTCAGATGACGCTGCAAGTTGCAGATCCGAAAGAAGCAGACAGAGACGGAACCATACACCAAGTTTCAGAGTAGAAGACCAGGATAGGGGCGTGGGGTGCCCTGGTCCTACCAGGACAGGGGCGCTAGGTGCCTTGGTCCCCGGGATAGGGGCGCTGGGCGCCCTGGTCCTCCTGACAAATAGCAATTTTTAGCATTTCCGACAGTTTTCCAGATTGCAAAGTGGCAGTTTCAGGTGCAGAATCAGGACAGTGGTGCCCGCACCCTCATCCCGAACATTTTCACTCAGATTTTGACTCAGGGTACGCATCTACATTCTTGTCTTGTCCTTATGTTTATAGCTTTCCATTGTTTAAGTTCAATTCTGCAATCTTGTTATTAGTTCATACTTGCATTTTAGGGTTAGGAATTGAACTTGCATAATCTTACCTTTCAATTACAACAAAGGAATAGAAACCCTAATAGGTAGCCCGTGGCTCTCTCTTTCACCAAAAAGAAGTAGCCAATTGTGCGATACCTCTAGGCTCTTTCGTATTCCGTAGTGTGTGACAAAAGGTAAGATTAGGACATGTTGGCCTAGTCTCGCTTTTTCCCCAACACATTTTGGTGAACCCAACTTGAATCGAATTATTTCTTTCTCTTGCATTGCATTTGTTAGATCTAGATCTAGATTTAGTGTGTTTCATTTAAGTTTCATTTTCAAAAAAAAAAAAAGGAGAAAAAGGAAAAAGAAAAAAAAAAGAGTGTGTTTCTTTGTTTCTTTGCATTGTGTGTCTCAGTTTTATGCAACTTTTATTTCAAAATGTCGGATTTTTATTTGCAAGATGTTCATATTTATGATGATGTATGCAATTATGCCGATTATGAGTATAGCCAAGATGAATTAGATGAAGCTTTAGATGAGTTTTTGAATCCTAAAGAGGCCAAACCTTCATTTTACCAAAAACTCATAAACCTTGTTACTATGCCATTTCGTTGTGATGAGAAAGATAAGTTGAATGATTCCTCTCAAGGGTACATTCCTATCAACTCTTCCACTGAATCTAGTAACATGGTTGTTTTCAATAATCCCCTCTATGAGGAGATGTCTCCTTTTGAATCAAAAGATAAACCTTTTAATAGATATGATCATGCTTTGTTGGATGATGCTCTTGATGACTTTGTGGCTTTATCAAAATCTCTAAACAAAAACAAAACTTCTAAATTAGTTAACATGATAAACCTGAATGAGCATAATAAGCCTCTCTTTGAAGTCCAAGGTGCTTGTCCTAAATCACCTCTCCTTACTGTCCAAGGGAGGTATGATTCCTTTCTTACTCCAAATAAACCTATCATCACTGTGCAAGGATGAAAACCTATAAGTCCTTATAATTATGCCAAGCAATTAACTAGAGAGAGTTATCATGCGGTTGCCCATACTTATCATACTAGAAATAATAGGCAACCTAATCCTCCTCTGGTTACTCTAGTTTCTCTTCCGAATCCTCAACCAATTCTTCCACAAGCTCCATGCATTTCACAAGTTCTTAGTAAGGAATATGATCTCATAGAACAACTTAAAGCTACCCCTACTAAAATATCCCTTTGGGATTTGATTCAAACTTCTTCTGCTCATCACGGAATGTTACAAGATGCTTTGAAAGATTTGAATGTTCCTCCACTGAATACATCTAGTAATATAGTGTCTTTGGTTAACTCTGTGATGAATCCTAAAGCTCATATTGTGTTTACTCAAGATGAGTTGCCCACTAGTGAAATTCAACATCAATATGATCCCTTGATGATTGTGGTTATCATAAATGATACTGCTATAAGACGAACACTAGTAGATAATGGCTCTAGTCTTAATGTGTGTAGCATTAATCTTTTGCATAAGATGAATGTGGATACATCCCTAATTGAGCCTGACTCTCATCCTATTCGAGGCTTTGATAATGTGGCTAAAACTTCATTAGGTACTTGTGTGAGGGAAAAAGTGACACTAAGCAAACATGCCCTAATCTCACTTTCAATCACACACTTGTGGAATACGAAAGAGCCTAGAGGTATCACACAATTGGCTACTTCTTTTTGTGGAAGAGAGAGCCATGGGCTACCTATTAGGATTTCTATTCCTTTGTTGTAAATGATAGATAGAATGATGCAAGTTCAATCCCTAACCCCAAAGTGCAAGTATGAACTAATAACAAGATTGCAGAATTGAACTTAAACAATGGAAAGCTGTAAACACAAGGACAAGACAAGAATGTAAATGCATACCCGGAGTCAAAATATGAATGAAAATGTTTGGGACGGGGGCGCGAGCGCCACTATCCTGATTCTGCCCCTGAAACTGCTCCGGAAACTGTTGTTTTGCACTCTGAAAAAGCTGTCAAAAATGCTGAAAATGTTGTCTGTCAGGAGGACCAGGGCACCCAGCGCCCGTGTCCCAGGGACCAGGGCACCTAGTGCCCCTGTCTTGGCAGGACCAAGGCGCTCCACGCCCCTGTCCTGGTCTTTTGCTCTGAAATTTGGTGGGAAGGTCAGTCTCAATCTGCTTCTCCCGGACCTACAACCTGCGGCATCATCCGAGTCCCGAAACCTGCACTTATATCTGAAAAGGGTGTGGGCGGCTATATAGGGTTTTGCCTTAGTCAAACCCCCACTTCAATGATTTCCACTTCCACGAATAGCCAAGTTGTATTGTAAAATGTATTGTGTGTGCAGACCTAGTGTGTGTGCAAGGTCCTAAAATGCAAGAAAGCAAACTAGAGCAACCTAGAAAGTAAACCCTAATTGCTTGTAAATGATAATGTAAATGCTCTAAATCAAGATGCAAAATGATCTAAAGCATGAATAAAGGATATATTGAAGCTTATGCAAAGACATGAAAACAACATGAAATCATACCCAACCCTCAAGGGAGGAGTACAAGTCAATCTTCAGTCGGTAATCTCCTATTGTTCTTCAATGTCTTCCAAGCCCTAAATGGATGAATGAAATTGATAAATGCTTGATAGATGGATGTTGAATGTTGTTGAAGTCTTCAAAGATCTGCTCTTTCACTGCATAGAAGGTCCTTGAAACCAAAAATCCGGATCCTTTCAAATGAAGAAAGAGAGCTCTTATGTATGAAACCCTAGGTCTTAATTTCAACTTTAGGCCGACTTAGAGATTGAATCTCCTGCCAATTTCTTGGGGTTAAGCTTTAATTTATGATTGGATCGCGCTCCTAAAATTTTGGGAAAAATGTCCGGGACCATGTTGCACTCCGGGCGCCATGGTCCCGACAACTTTTCACCAAATTTTCAGGACTGTCGGATATGATGATTTTAGAGAGAATCCCGAAGTTACAGGTGATTTCGAGATGTTTTGACCCCCGAAATCAAGCCCCTAAGTTCAAAATAGGACCTAATTAGGGTTTTTGATTAAATGATGTATAGGAGGAATAAAATGAAAAGGGCACACTTTAATGAAAGGGGCCCAACTTTATGATATGGGAGATGATAAGATAGAACCTTAGACCTAATTAATTTAATTAATTAAGTGCTAAAGGGGAAATGTAATGCAAAATGCAAAATACGCTAAGGCGGGTGCTAAACTAGGTGTGAAATTGTACCACCCTAGCAAGTGTGTACAATTTACGACGCTACAGTACTATCACCTTACCCGTCACAGTGGGGCCTGTTACTTTGCCTACTCCTATCCATGTTATGTCGAGAAATCTAACATACAACTTGCAATTAGGGAGACCTTGGATTCATAGTATGCAAGCGGTCCCCTCTACATTGCATAGACAAGTTAAATTTATTTATAATAATAAAACATGTACCTTGATAGGTGATACTAATTTCCAAGCTTTTTTACAAACATCTACTTCCAAAGGGGGTTCTTCTAAGCCTTCCTCATCTAGCGATGACTCTTTAAACAAGATACCCATCAATGAATCCTCGCTCTCTGATGATCGAAATTCTTTGGATGAGTCTGGACCTCCTGAAGAAGATTCTTCTTGACATAAGAAGGATTTTGATCCTGAGAAGGTTCTCACAGGAGACGATTGGGGATCTCTTGATTTTAATCCTACCTTTGTAGGTGAATATAAGGTTCCTTCTAGAGAGCTTAAAGCTGAAAAGAAGGAAGAAGCTAAAAATCAATCAACATTACCTGAGCCTATGAGCAATAACTTCATGGCCGCTTCTCAAACTTCTTCTCCTCACACTTCCAATTCTGAAGGGTTTGATTCTTTGTCTTATGAAAAACCACCTTCTCTTTCTGAAATGGCTGATCGTTATGGTCATGGTTTTCGTAATCTAGCTAAGCATGGGTATAATGGAAATGGCTGTGGCGCTCATGAACAAGGAATAAAAGTTCCTCTAGAGAATAATCTTTATGATTATGCCTTTGGACTTGGTTATAATCCCTGCAAGTGCACTAAAGCTTCTAGAAGACCATGTATTAGTGTTAATGTTATTTCTACATCTCTACCAATGAGACACCCTAAGTATATTGATCCTTCGTATACCTGTGCATTGGATGTTTTTCCTACCGATGATGCTTTAGCTGAGTTTTTAGGAGCATATGATACTCTTCCTTGTTATCATCACAATAGGGGATTCCCTTATTTTTTGAACACTGAAGCCTATTTTGGAAAAGAGACTGATAACGATGAGATTGTGAAATAATTTCCTCAGTTAAAGGATACTCTGCAACAAAGTAATCTTCTTATAAGTGACACCATTGATGTTAAGATGGATTCTGGCAATGAAGAAAAAGTTATTAAAATTGGAAAATGTCTGGACGAAGAGGAACAAAAACAATATGAAGATTTATTGCGTGAATTCCCTGAGATCTTTGCTTGGACATATTCTGACATGCCTGGTATAGATCCTAAGATTGTCACTCATAATATTGTCTTAGTTCCTAATGCTAAGCCGGTGAAACAAAAGATCCGAAAAGTGAATCCTAAGGTGGCTTTACTTGTTAAGGCTGAGATTGAAAAATTATTGGAGGCTGGATTTATCCGCCTTATTGATTATTCCCCATGGATTTCAAATATTGTCGCTATGGCTAAATCAGATAATAAAATAAGAATGTGTACTAACTTTCAAGATTTAAATAAAGCTTCTTTTAAAGATGATTTTCCTCTCCCAAACATTGACATGATAGTTGATTCTACAGTAGGACATGCTTTGTTATCCTTCATGGATGGTTTTTCAGGATACAATCAAATCTTCATTAATCCTCAAGATCAATTCAAAACTGCTTTCACCACTCCTTGGGGTATGTTTTGTTGGGTAATGATGCCTTTCGGACTTAAAAACATCGACGCAACTTATCAATGAGCGATGACCCTTATCTTTCATGATTACATGCATAAGATTTTAGAAGATTATGTTGATGATGTTTTAGCCAAATCCATTCTCCGCATAGATCACATTAAGATCCTTCGTCAAATCTTTGAAAGGATTCATAAATATCACATGCGCTTGAATCCCCGAAAATGTGTTTTTGGTGTGGATAGTGGAAAACTATTAGGATTCATAGTTTCGCATCGTGGGATTGAGGTGGATACCAAGAAAATAGATGCTATTGTCAACATGCCACCTCCTAGAAATGTGTCTCAACTCAAAAGCTTACAAGGAAAGATTCAAGCTATTCGTAGGTTTGTATCTCAACTTGCGGATCGTACTTTTCCTTTTACTCAACTCCTCAAAAAGAATATCACTTTTCAATGGAATGAAGATTGTCAGCAAGCATTTGAAGATTTAAAAGTGTATTTGGCTAATCCTCCTATCCTTCGACCGACCGAACCTTCTAAACCCTTTCTTCTTTATACAGCTGCTTCCTCTCATGCTCTTGCAGCATTATTGGCACAACATGATAAAGATGGTAAGGAGTGTCCAGTTTATTATATAAGTCGTACCTTACTTGATTATGAGACCCGATATTCTGCGATAGAAAGACAATGCTTGGCCTTGGTGTTTGCGACTCAGAAATTGAGACATTATCTTTTAAATTCAAAAGTCCACGTCATGGTGAACTTTGATCCATTGAAGCATCTTTTCTCTAAAACTAATTTATCAGGAGGCCTAGCTAAGTGGGTTACGATGTTAACTGAATTTGACCTTAAATTTGTTTCACAAAGAGCAATTAAAGGGCAAGCGTTGACCGATCACCTAGTTGAGGCCCCTTCACCTTTCTCCTTCCCTAACCCTGAGTCTTTTCCTGATGACTTCATCCTTTGTACAGAGAAAGATGAAACTTGGGAGTTATACTTTGATGGCTCTAAGTGTCGTATGGGATCGGGGGCAGGTGTTGTTCTGATTTCTCCTACAAAGAAGTCCATTCCCTTATCTTATCATCTCAATTTCCTATGTACCAATAACATTGCTGAATATGAGGCTCTTATAGCAGGAATAAAGGTAGCCTTAGCTTTGAATATAAAACACATACATATTTTTGGAGATTCTCAACTGATTATAAGACAAGTAACAGGACTATATCAAGCAAAACAAGACAAATTATCACAATATAAAGACCTTGCTATCTCTTTGTTACAAAAATTTGATTCTTACACCATGGAACCTGTTCCTCAAAAGGATAATCGACATGCAGATGTAATGGCATGTGTGGCTTCTCTGGTATCTTTAGAGGACCCTGTGGTTGATCTTAAATTTGTTATTCACAACCTTATTTCTCCAGCTATTGTAGATGATTCTAGCTTGGTGACGTGTTGTAACTTTATAGACTCAGATGAATGGTATTCGCATATCGTAAGATACCTGACCGATGGTACCTTTCCTGGTTCCACCAATAGGAACACTAGGGCTAGAATTTGCAAGTTGTCCGCTAGATATATCATTCTTTCTAATGTTCTTTACCGAAGGGGTTATAACGGTCTTCTCCTTCGTTGTCTTAACAAATCGGAAATCCCTATTGCTCTTGAAGAGGCGCATTCAGGTGCCTGTGAGGGGCATTTTGGAGGCAAATCCTTGGTTCAAAGGTTACTCCATATGGGATATTATTGGCAAACTATGCAGCAGGATTCTTTTTCATTTATTAAGAAATGTCATCAATGTCAACAACACAATAATTTGATTCATGCTCCTACCCAAGAACTTCGTTCTCATGTAGCTTCTTGGCCTTTCTCTGCATGGGGGCTGGATCTTATCGATAAAATCTCTCCTCCTTCATCTCAAGGACATACTTTCATTATAACCGCAACAAATTACTTTACAAAATGGGTAGAAGCTATTCCCCTTCGCTCTACTACTGCTGAAGTGATTTGTTGATTCCTTCTAGAAAACATTATTTCTCGATTTGGGATACCTTCCACTATAATCTCTGATAATGGGACATCATTTAAGAACAAGGACATGAAGAAATTCCTCGAGAAGTATCATTTCAAACATCGATTTTCTACACCATACTATCCTCAATCAAATGGTCAAGCCGAATCATCCAATAAGATAATTGAACAAATTCTTTGTAAAACCGTGAATAAGCATGGTAAGGAGTGGAGTACTCAGCTAATCTATGCTCTTTGGGCCTACCGAACGAGTGTACGAATTGCTGCCGGAACTACCCCTTATAATCTTGTTTATGGTGCTGATGCTATTATGCCTTTAGAATTAGAGATTCCATCGCTTAGAGTTTCTCTCAAAGGTATAGTAGATGATGACGCTTATAGAGAACAAAGACTTCAACAGCTTGAGATGCTTGATGAACAGCGTATAATGGCTCTTGAGCATATTCAAGTGTATCACAAAACTCTACAACGAAGCTATAATGATAAGGTTATTCAACGTTCCTTCTCAGTGGGTGACTTAGTTCTCTATGAGAATCAGCGCAATGTGAATGCCTTACCTGAAGAAAAGGGAAAATTTAGTCCTAATTGGCTTGGACCGTATATCGTTATTGAAGATTATGGATCAAGTGCTTATAAAATAGCGGGTGTAGACGGTACATCTCTTAAAGACCCTATAAACGCTATGCACTTGCGTAGATACTATGCTTAATTCCTCATTCCTTATCATTCATCTATTTCCTTTCTCACTTCTTCAAAATTGGATAATATGTTAGCATATCTTTGTTAAAGCAAATAGAATTAAATGATGTTTTGTTTAATCTATATTGTTTCATTCCTGACAAGCGTGTTTCTTTACTTTATGGTTTGTCTTCAATTCATTTATGTAAATTGCAAAAGATTTACATTTTTTATTATGTTGGCATATTATACAATGTCTTTATGTGTTAAGTTGAATCGTGTCATGTTGTGTTTAAATTCAAATTAAATCACATTAGTTATATGATTCTTAGGCTTAACACATATTTTCTTCCCTATCATCAATGTAGTACTTGATCAAAGATTTTAATTAAGTCACACATGTATCAATTTAATCATGGAGCATTGAGAAATCAATCACATAGAAATTAAATTCAGAACATACATATAAATCTACCAAATGTGTTAGCTTTAATCAAAGCAAAATATATACATTGTTTTAGGCATTAAAAATAACACGTTTGAGATAAAGAAGCATGTATATATATATATATGTGTGGATCAATATACAAAGGTAGGTCACTATACATCCAAAATGTGACCTACCCTACATCAATAGATCATCTCCTATCCCTAGGGCTGGTGGCTGGAGAGTGACGACTAGATGCTCCCTCCTGATCTAGCCGTGTAGGTGGACCCATAGGCGTATAGCGTGATATGGATCGTGAATGGCTCCGAGAGGAACTCCTATGATCCCTATCCATAAGGATCACGCGATACGAGGTAGCCTCGGCCTGAGCTGCTGCTAGATCACGTTGTGCCTGCTGAAGGTCCTCTGATAGAGCTCGCTCTCTCTCCCTCCATATCTCTAACTGTACTCGAAATGGGGAAAACAAATCATCATGCCGACCCACGTTCCCTTGAGGTCTATAAGCAACCTGTGAGGAACTAGGGATCTGCGCCATTGTGGAGATATCTATCACCACTTGCTAGATCAGAGAACGCCACTCCTGCACATTAGCTATAGTAGTAGAATAGATTGTGTATTAGTACCATTTTATATCATCAAAACATCAATCAATCAATATAAACCTACTATACCTGGATCTCCCTCACGCCAGTAGGGATCGTGATATGGTAGCATCTGTGACTGGGAACTACTAGGCTCCCCACGCTCGAATGATCTATGCACGATGGGTACAAGTCTCCGTATCGCCTCGTGTTCCCCCTTTTGGGGAATAACAGGAGGATCTAAGGCTATGGTATCATCTCCTAAATGATGGGGAGCTACATCTGACTCCTCCTCATCTCTATCCTCCTCCTCCTCATCCTCATCTGCATCCTTGTTCTCCTCATCATCATCTCTATCTGTGTCATCTTCCTCTCCTTCCTCCTCCTCAGCACTAGGCTGATCTCCTATGGGTGGATCAGGCCCTCCTGTCTCCTCATGACCCTCTCCCTCCTCTGGCTCCTCCGATCTGGATCCCTGATCCTCATCTCGGTCTCCATGTCTCCATGGACCTAGATGGCCTGTCAGGTGATCTGGTGGAAAGATAGGCCCCGGGTATGATCTCATAAACCATGAGAGATACCTGTGATGTGCCCCGGGGTCTGCAGCATAATCAGTGACCACATCCTGATCGGACCCCTCTATATCTGTGATCTCGATATCATCTATCGTAGGTCTCGCTACTGCTCTGGGTCTGGGAAGGACTCATGAGTGTCGAGTGTAGATGGGCACATCGGCTGGAACACACTGCTCTAGCCCAAACTGCCTCTATACTCGGTCAAAGTAGAATGGGACTATGATATGTGGATATCGCCCTCTCAATAGGCGGTTCCTCTATAAGCATGCTAACTATCTCTCCATCCCATCCCATCTGTGCATCCACAGATATGGTCTCCACACAGTCACCTCAGTTGTCAATCTGTCAAATGTCACTCTCCAATACAATAGATCTCCAAATCTCCACTCACTGGTAAGTGGATAAGCAAATACCCTAGGTCGCTCACTAGCCGCACTCATTGGATAGCCGACAGGCCTGGTGCATGTAAAGTGCTAAAATATCCACACCTGCAGAAGTGTGCATGTCATCAAGCTACAACCCTATCCAAAAACATACTCCTTGAGGTCATGATAGAGATGTGCAAGCATACTCCGACCCCAGGCATATACTCTCCTATGTCTCTCCATAGCCTTGATGCACCATGTGAGACCCCCATGCATGTGTGTACCTTGCCCATTAGGGCAGACAGCTAGTGCAATGATGGCTATCATAAGACGTCTCATGAGGGGCACCTCTCCTGTAGGATGTAAGAGCCAGCTGACCATGATACGACCTCTCGTCTCACTCGGCATGACTCTCCCTATGCAATATACCTGCTCCCTCTGATGATCCTCTATTGACCGATCGGTCGCATATGTCACGGTAGCTCCTCTGATCGGTAGGCGAAGAATGCGGTACACATCCTCAAGTGTCACCGTCATCTCCCCTACTGGAAGCTGGAATGTGCATGTGTCAGGATCCCATCGCGGGATGAAATCGAATGGCCGGCATAAGAATCATTGACCACAAACCTACTATAGACAATGTATCTCTCTCTGCCTGAGTAAGCCGGGGAATCTGATCTCGCAAACTACGAAGAATCTGCCCCGCCGTGTGCTCTCTCATGTATGGGAGACCCTGCAACACAAAAACACCAATGTAATCAGTAATCAATCATCAAAATCATCTATGCCAAATACGCAAACTGACGAACATCAAAAGTTGACCCCCGCCGAGTCCTGATTGGGACCATGGCACCCTGAGGGGACCATGGCGCCTTGCAGGGACCATGGTGCCCTGAAGGGACCATGGTGCCCCACAGGGACCATGGCACCCTGAAGGGACCATGGCGCCCTGGGTGGGACCCAGGGTCAGATTCCAGGGCCCGCTTTCGATCACAAAAAATCAGAATCAACAGAAATGCAGAAAGTCAAAGTTCAGTCAACTCACCTCGTCCAGTGGCTCGTCATCAATCACGACCTGTCGCATGATCTCAATCCTCACGGGATGCTCCGATCATTGTGAAGGCATGATGATGGCTATGTGGGCTCCACTACAATGAACAATACTTAGAATCAACAAAGTGACAAATGCAATAGTCACTTTCAAGATATATACTTTCATTCCTTTACCTTTATTTTCTAAACCCTGATTTTCCCTAAATCACTCATTTCATCATAACTTGAGTTTGGGAAATGCGATTTTCAAACCGTTTGTTGCCTAGGAATCATATTTTCGTTCCCTTACTCTCTTGATGTTCCAAAATGTGCTCTGATGAAGCCTTTGTAGTGAACATCTCTCATCACTAATCATTCACACAATTTGTTGTAAGTAAACATGCTACCCTGTTTCACCTCCCTAATAAGCAAGCCGAAACAGGGGGGGCATATAGCTACTCAAAAATTTCATCACCTTCCTTAGTAAGCATTAGGTGATTTTGCAATCTAACGTGTGTTTTGTAGGGTGCAGTTCCTAACTGTGTACTGCAGATACCGCTGGGGGCTTCATTCGACGAACTTATGGATATATCCTTTTTCAAATAATGTTTACTTTCCTGTACTTTAGCTTGCATATACACATAGTACTCATATGACTGCTAAAGTGGGGGCTAAATGTAGCATCGTAAATTGTACGCACTTGCTAAAGTAGTACAATTTCACATTTAGTTTAGCACCTGCCTTGGCGCAATTTGCATTTTGCATTGCATTTCTCCTTTAGCACTTAATTAATCAAATTAATTAGGTCTAAGGTCCTATTTCATCATCCTTCATATCATAAAGTCAAGCCCTTTCATTAAAGTGTGCCCCTTTTCATTTTATTCCTCCAATACATCACTTAATCAAAAACCCTAATTAGACCCTATTCTGAGCTTGGGGGCTTGATTTCGGGGGTCAAAACATCTCAAAATCACCTGTAACTTCGGGATTCTCTCTAAAATCATCATATCCGACAGCCCTGAAAATTTGGTGAAAAGTTGCCAGAACCATGGCACCCGGAGTGCACACGGTCCCGGACATTTTTCCCAAAATTTTAGGAGCATGATCCAATCATAAAATAAAGCTTAAACCCCAAGAAATTGGTGGGATATTCAATCTCTAGGTCGGCCAAAAGTTGGAATGAAGACCTAGGGTTTCATACATAAGAGCTCTCTTTCTTCATTAGAAGGGATCCGAATTTTGTTTTCAAGAACCTCATATGCAGCGAAAGAGTAAATCTTTGAAAACTTCAACAACTCTCAACATTCATCCTCCAAGCATTCATCAAATCCATTCATTCACATAGGGCTTTGAAGGCATTGAAGAGCAATAAGGGATCACCGATTGAAGATTGGCTTGTACCCCTCCCTTGGGGTTGGGTATGATTTCATGTTGTTTTCATGTCTTTGCATAAGCCTCATTATGTCAATTACATTCATGCTTTAGATCACTTGGCATCTTGATTTGGAGCATTTACATTGTCATTTACAAGCAATTAGGGTTTAATTTCTAGGTTGCTCTAGTTTGCTTACTTGCATTTTAGATCTTGCACACACACAAGGTCTACACACACATTACTTTTACAATACAACTTGGCTATTTGTGGAGGTGGAAATCACCAAAGTGGGGGTTTGACTAAGGGAAAACCCTATATAGCCACCCAAACACCTTTTCAGATATAAGTGCAGATTTCGGTATTCAAACGATGCCGCAAGTTGCAGATCCGAAAGAAGCAGATGGAGACGGAACCATACACCAAGTTTCAGAGCAGAAGACCAGGACAGAGGCGTGCGGCACCCTGGTCCTACCAAGACAGGGGTGCTAGGCACCTTGGTCCCTGGGACAGGGGCGCTGGGTGCCCTAGTCCTCCTGACAGACAGCAATTTTTAGCGTTTCCGACAGTTTTCCAGATTGCAAAGTGGCAGTTTCAGATGTAGTTTCAGGTGCAGAATCAGGATAGTGGTGCCCGCGCCCCCGTCCCGAACATTTTCACTCAGATTTTGACTCTGGGTATGCATCTGCATTCTTGTCTTGTCCTTATGTTTGCAGCTTTCCATTGTTTAAGTTCAATTCTGCAATCTTGTTATTAGTTCATACTTGCATTTTAGGGTTAGGAATTGAACTTGCATAATCTTACCTTTCAATTACAACAAAGGAATAGAAACCCTAATAGGTAGCCCATGGCTCTCTCTTTCACCAAAAAGAAGTAGCCAATTGTGCGATACCTCTAGGCTCTTTTGTATTCCGTAGTGTGTGACAAAAGGTAGGATTAGGACATGTTGGCCTAGTCTCGCTTTTTCCCCCACACAATTTCTAACAATTGCAGTAGAATCAAATCCCCTAACCAGGTAAGCTCTAACAAGCTTCAATGTATAAATCCTCTAATAGGGTGATCCATTAGTTTGGATTTAGAAATCCTCCACCGAGGTTACTCCTAACAAGGTATAAGCTTCTAGTCAATCTTTGGGATCTCTAACTACAAGATTCACTCCTAGCAGAGCACTTTGTAGACCTTAACCGGTCAGCTATCTATTACAGTAGATAGTTAACTTATGAGTTCCATCTCACTGTGGTTTTTACCTATTTGGGTTTTCCACGTACAAACACTTGTGTTATGGTGGATGCTTTACTTTTTGTGGATGTTGTTATATCATTTTGGATTGCATGCATTGTGTTTAAAAGCTTTGTTAATTTCATCTACCGGTTAGTGTTTGAAGTAGTTTTACATTTAGTGTCACTGATTCACCCCCCACCCCTCTCAGTGATTTTCAAGTTCATCCCTATGCTTATATCTACTCTTAGCAAATTACCCCAAATAATGATAGGGTTCAGACTAAAACCCTATATGCATGCCTCCATAAACTTAGGGAAATGGGGAACCATCAGGATTATATATTGCGAAAGGCCGCAATTCCAGATCTTGACTATTATGGAATTTGAATCATTCTTATTTTTATCCATCCTCACATAGGTAGCTTTGTCTTCTCCTGCAATTCAAGTTCATAAACCTCCTCAAAACTATCTACAATCAAAGAAGGGTTTTTGGTCATTGTTTTTGTCTTTGGCTTTGTTCTTAGGTAGGTAGTCTCTAGAGGCATGGGATGGGAAGCATATGAGGGCTCTCTGAACACATCCACCCAAGAATCAGGTGCTGAGGAACATGCCACATCACCTGAAACACCCATCTTTGAAAAAAATCATCCCTATTTTCTGCTTCAAAACCTTAACCTTATTGTAGATAGGTATCCTTTGCAAGATAGAAACAATCTACTTACACACTTGAAAATGCTAGTCTTCTATAAGATGCTTCATTCCTTTATTTTCATGTCGAACAACATGTTAATTATGCATCCTACCTTGTGCATGTGCCACCTAAGATTTTCATGCAAAATTAATCTGCATGCTTATACAGTTGCCACCTCGATTGAGCTGAAAAGTCATTACACTTTCTGCCACCACCATTTTTCGATTTTTTGATGCTTGCCTTGGAAAATGGGCATTCGCTTATTTATTTTGATTAAAATATTTATTGTACCATATCGACAAAGGAGAAAAGTGAAGATTTGCCAAAATAGGGAATAGTGCTACAAAAAAGACGTGTGGTGCATGCTCATGCCTTGCACACTCTCCAAACACTGCACAACCAAATTATGATCTTTAATCAATTCTCTTCACCTGCTATGAAAATTTATTTCATGGATCAACTTGTGCAAGTTTGTGAGCTCTCCACACATCCTCTCAGCCTGAAGTCATTTTGCCTCTATAAATATGACTTGAATGGGTAGCTATTTCCATTCTAGCATTTGGCTTCGTTGGAAAGTTCAAGAGCTATGGATACTCCTATTAGATTAGTTAGAAATAAGTCATAGATGACTTTCTTAGGGAATATATTGGACCAACATCTTCAATGAATGACTGGGAGGACCAATCCGATTCTTATTGCTACCATAAAATGGGTGTTGGGGGAAGATTTTGTTGGTGTTGAAGACATATACCATTTAAACATGAACATTTGTTCATGGTTTGTGGTTTCCTTGCTGGACATTGGTATGTATGGACCGCTTTCTTCCCACCTCACCAAAGTGCTTTTCCTTGAAATGTACTAGGGCAGACTAGCCGAGGTGATTGAGGTTGCGGTGCCTTTCGTGCGGATTCCCATGGCTTCAGACTTGAGGCTTTTCGTTGACGATGGTGAGGTAGTCCCATGGCTCCCCTTCATCTCATGCTTCAAGACTATGACCCTATCCCAACACCGAGATAGGGTTGAATGTGCTTTATATTTTTTGCTATGCCTACATTACTTAGTTCCTATTGATGGTGTTGCTTGGTATGCTAATTTTTGAGACTACATTTTCCCAAGAATCCTAACTCCTGATGAGCCTCTAGCATTGGTGATGGTTATGCTCTTTTCAGACTTTGACTTCGACTACATGGAGGATGAAGAAACTGAAGAAGAAGAAGCAGAAGAAGATGATGACTAAAAATGCATGACCAACTGCTCCATTTTTTGCTTTACACTGTTATGCTAAGAAAAGGTCTAAGAGCCATTTTCTATATTATGTAAAGAAAAACAATACATAATAAAATATAATACTTTTCACTTTCATGTTACAATGACTCTTGTGTAAATGTGCATTTATTTATGTTTTACTTAGAATTTTCAATTTTCAAAATTTAAGAAGGGCTCAAGAACTTTAAAATTTCTAGACATAGGACAAAAACAACCTCCGAGAAATGGAAAACACACTATTTACAATATTTACACAATTAAAGAAAACAAAGCTTAATTGAAAGGTTTGAGATGGATCCCATTAACTGGAATCCCAAGTATTTCACCTTGCATATCCTCTAGAGTGAAAGTGTTGAATTCTTTGTATTCAAGAATGTGGAAAGGACCTTCCCACGGGATGTCAAATTTCACATGTTTGGTCTGGTTTAGCAGTCTTCTTATTATATTTTAATACCAAGTCTCTGCACTTAAAGGCTAGGTCCAAAATTTTTTTGTCAAACCACCTCTTAACAATTTGTTGTCTATTATGGAAGGAAATGAAATATTTCTCTCTTTTTTCATGCAATTCTAGGAGCTCTACCAGTCTTATATCCATGGGTTCATTATTTTCTAACTATAGATTTTAAAAGTTGCAGAGCTGGGATCTCTAAAGAGATCAGGAACTAAGCTTATTTACCATATACAATCATAGATGGGGAGTTCTTCAGTATCTTTTTAGGGGTCACTTGGTCTTCCCAAAGTGCATCTTGAGGTGTTTGTGCCATCCTTTTTGTGCTTGACCCCTATCCTTTTAATGAGTCGAATCAGGTTTTTATTTATAGATTCAGCCAAACCATTTATTTGGGGATAATACTTTGAAGAATTTTTTAGATAAATGTCATGGTTGAGAGCAAATTGAGTGACCCTAAAGCCTATGAACACTTTAGCAATAGTAGAGATTATGGTTTTTGGTGGACCAAACCTTGAAACTAGCTCCTCTAAGAAACCTAATATTTTAGTCTCGGTTGTGTTTCTTAGGGGAATTGCTTCACTCCATCTTGTGAAATAATCCATCGCTATGAGGATCCATTTATGACTGGCGAAAGATGTTAGATTGATCATACCTATGAAGTAGAATCACCATTGAGAAAAAGGCTCATCTACCATTATAGTCTTGACTGGCATGGCCATGTTTCTATGCTTTCATACATAGAACTGACACTCCTTACATTAGCACACAAGAGCATGCATGTCATTAAATAATGAAGGCCTTATTTACCCTATGCAGGTGATCTTGATAGCAGTTGTTTGGGTTGAGAAGTGACCTCCTGTGGGGCCATTGTAGAAATCATGTAAAATTCTCCTGGTTTGTTGCTTATCCACACAATAGAGTATCACTCCATCAAAGTTTCTCTTGAACAAGATTCCTTCGATCAGCTTATAACCACTATTCTACAACCTATAAAATCTTTTTTTTAAGGAGGAAGGTCTGAAGGGAACCTTTTGGTTTGCATAAAGTCCCTCCTATTGGTAATCCATCACCTTTCATCTTGGTCTGCATGCATCAATACTACTTCATCTTGCATGTCTCTCGGAACCTTGGGCACTTGAGTTATATATTCACAGAGACCCTTCCCTTGAATTACTTTGTTAGGTCTGACATCAATGTCATACTCTAGGATTTTGGTAATCTAGTTGGCTCTTTTAACTGTAATTTCTCCTTCCATGATGTACTCGCGAACAACTGAGTGAGCAATATAGACTTTCTCATCTTATATTAGGTGATGAAATGTCTAAAATTCTTTAGACCTTTCACAATAATGAATTCTTGCTTCTCCATGAAGTTGTACTTGATCTCATAATCTTTCATGGTTTTTGAATGAAAGGTGATTGGGCATTCCCCTATGCCTTCTACATATTTATGTGTTAGCACGACAACAATACTAAAGTTGCTGGCATAAACATACATTAGAAAGTATTTGGACATGTTTGGGTTAACTAGAACAGGGACAGATGAGAGGGCTTCTTTTAATTTTTCAAAAGATTCCATAGTCTCCAGGATCCACTTGAAGTGTAGGTCCCTTTTTAGCATTAAGGTGATTGGTCTAACCATCCCACCGAAGTTAGATATAAAATACATGACAAAATTAATTTTTCTCAAGAAAGATTGAACACCTTTCTTGTTCACAGGTAGGAGAAGCTCTTTGATGGTCTTCATGCTATCTAGATCAATTGACACACCTTCTTTGGACACTACATCTCCTAGTAGCTTTCCCTATAGAACTCCAAAGACATTTCTTGGGCGTTAGAGATACCCAAAATTCTAAACACTTTTGAAAGACTAGTTCTAGATGGTCAAAGTGATCCTCTATATTTTTTGAAAACATCATCAAATAATTTAAGTAAATAAGAATGATCTTATTTATCAGTTCCCAGAAGGCTATATTCATGGCTCTTTGAAAGGTGGCCCCTGCATTAGACAATTGAAATGATATTTTTTATATGAAAATAGTCCCCACTTAGTAGTGAATGTGGTTTTATATTGATCTTTAGGTTTGACTAGGACCTAGTTGTATCCAAAGAAATCATCAAGCATGGAGAACATCTCTAACCTGTCTGCTTTATACAAAATTTTCTCCATGGGTCGAAGGGGATAATGGTCTTTTAATGATGCTCTATTTAGGTCTCAAAAATATACAGAAAAATGAATATATCCATTCTTCTTGCAGACCGACACTAGGTTGAAAACCCATGTAATATGCTTGATCTAATAGATAATCCAAGAGTCAATTAGTTTTCAGACTTCTTGGGACATCAGGGACTCAATCTTTGGATTAACAGGATGTTATTTTTGCCAAACTAGCTTCGCTTCCTCTATGTGATCAATAGTATGTTGGGTTATAGCAGGATTGTAGCCCTTAAGATCATCATACAACCATGTGATCACCCCCATATATTCATCACAAAAATGGATGTATGTCCTTTTCATGTTGAGGAACGCCCTTACCTACCTTTAGCTTTTGTCCATCTCCAACTTCAAGGTCATTATAGTCTCCCATATTAGCCGTGAACTTCCTCTTATTATTTCTTACATCATCATAATAAAAAAAAGGTTCTCCAATGTGATCAAACCTTTCAGAAGCTTGTTTGATTTGAGCTAAATCACCTAGTCACTATATATTTCTACTACCTTGGGTTTCATTTGCTTGGTGAAGTCGCCAAACTGTTATATGAACATAGCTATGTGCTTATCACTTTCAAACACTTTCCAATTTAAATTGTTGTCTAGTATAGCTGGTGTAATGACAACCTGGACTGGGTGTTTTTTCTCCATCAACCTTGTAGTAGGATCAAAATGGGATCCTACTATAGTCATGTAGTCTACAACCTCATTTTTCTTATGCGAGACTCTCTGGATATTGAAAGCCTTGAACCTTTCGATCAAATCCTAGACTTTGTGGTAGTATGAACACATGTGGACATGTTCTACAGTAGATAGACTCTGAAATTGATTGACCACTAGCTCAGAATCTCCCAAAACTCTCAAATGTTTGAACGCCTAAGCATTCCTCAAGGTTCAAACCATGCACTAATCCTTCATACTTTGGTTCATTATTCGAGCAAGCAAAATGGAAGTGGAAAGATCTAAGGGTTTATTCTTTGGAAGGAGAAGTCAGGCAAATACCTACTCCTGACCCTGTTTTGCATCTTGCTCCATCAAAGTATAAGGTCCAAAGCTTTGAGGTCAAGTCTTCTTCTTGTTTCTCTTTATCCTCCAGATCCTTTTTCACTTAAGGAATTGTTTGATCATCATCAAAAATCACATAAATTCCAATCCCTGTAGCATGATAATTTCCATAGGGATTTGCATCTATAAATTCATTAAACAAAACTTCTTAGTCTAGAGTTTGGTCTGCAGTTATTTCTTCATCTTCAAGCAATTTGACACACTTCATCGCATCTCTGGAGATGGATGTATGAGTTGCTTCAAAACTGATCATAGCCTCATCAACTATGTGCTCTCAATGCAAAGGCTCAGACAATATTTTTAGCTTAGCCCCGTGCTTAGTTATGAGGATAAGGTGAGACCAATCTAGAGATAGATATATTCCTATTTTTCTAGTGAAATGTCTGGATAGACAAAGGCCAAAGATAGAGGGAATATCAATGACTACTACTTCTTGGGAGACAGTGATGCTTGGGCAAGTGAACAAAGTAAGCAGAATATTCTTAATCATAACTATGGCCTGGACTTTGTTGCCATCAAGTTTCATGACTCCTCTATTTAGGGGCTCGTATTCTAATTTCAATACTTCCACTATCTATTTAGGAATGACCATAGTGCTAGCACCATAATAAATCATGGGTTTATAAATTAATTTGTCCCTTATAATAAGACTCAAAAAGAAGGGATTGGTTTTCAAATTACCTTCCTTTATATTAGTAGGAGCCTTTGAGCTTTCATTGGTAAGAATTGTCGATGTTTGTGATTGATCTCTTGACTTAGGTCCTTTGTTTTTTGTGCGTGTTGCACTTGTTGCAAGTGTTTTTGGCTTCATTGAGTGCTTCCCATAAATGGTTTTTCTGCTTTTAAATAGAAAGAATATCCCATAGGGATACATTTGCAGGGGCCTTATTCAATTGTTCCACTACATCAAGAATTTTAAGAATGAGAGCCTTCACCTCTTTAGGCTTGTAGGGTATGAATTCTTTAGACTTTTGAAAAATGGAAGCCACAACAAGTTGCTCCTAAGGCTTATCTAAGATTGCCTTTGGCTACTGGACAATGGGTTCTCCTGTGAAGTGATGCTTTGAGCAGAGATTATAGTTAGACTGCACTTGAGGCATCTTTGAAAATGATGCAGGAGCATCATTCATAAGTATTGCTTCTTCACCCTTCATCCATGAGAAAAGGACGTGATGTGGAGCAATTTTGGCTTCTTTTTCCATAGACATACCTTGCATTTGTGTTGCAATCACAATATTATACATTCTCGATGAAGCATACACACTAGCATTAGGGCTCATCCCTTGATTTCATTGATCCACTACCTTTTGCTGCAAGTTTCCCCTTGTACAAATCCATGACATATGGGAATCATTGCAAGGGAAGAACCAATAATTGGTATCATCTACTAATTTGTTCTAGCTAGCTACTAGCTCCTTATCTTGATTGGGAGGTATGGCCTATAAAGGGGTTGGCACAGGTACAATCTGGTTGTTTGGCTGACCTTGACTAGCTTTCATACCTCAGAATTCATTTTTCTGATAAGGGGGCCTCCCTCCTTGGTAATTTTGAAAAGGGGGTCTAGTGGGTGATGCTTGTTGCCTTTAAGGTTGATTATTTAATTAGGAAAAGTCCTGAGAAAATTCTTCATATCACTCACTTTGGCAGCTAAGGAGGAAGGAGAAGAAGTGCTTGCTTGTTGGCCATTCGAGTATACATACATGAATTATGGAGCAAATATACTTGGGGATGTTTGCTCAAGCACATGTCTTGTTAATTCAGCAAATACAGGCATAGGTAACCTTGGAGGGAGCTTTCCTATGTCAAACAAGTTATTTTTTGCTTGAACTACTAACTCATAGGCATCTGAGAGGGTATTGCCATCTAAGGATTGAATCATCATAGATATATCAAAATTAAAGGCCTTCAGATAGAAAGCAAAAATCCACATTTGTCGGAGGTCGAGCAGTTAAGGGTATTCTTTGCTAGGTCTTCTCAACCCGGGTTGATAGTTAGTAGCTACTGCAATAAGGAATATTTGTCTCCCTTTTCAGTGAAGCATTTGAAAAAATGGTCCCCCAACTAG
The DNA here is from genome assembly GCF_030272615.1 of Cryptomeria japonica. Lineage (NCBI taxonomy): Eukaryota > Viridiplantae > Streptophyta > Pinopsida > Cupressales > Cupressaceae > Cryptomeria > Cryptomeria japonica. Next base: position 579,744,338 of record NC_081406.1, read on the forward strand.
TCTTAGTCTCCTATATAATTTGGTGTAAGAGACCTATACCAATCTTGAGCTTTCCCTTTGAAAGAAGCTACGAGCACCCTTAATGCCACATTTTGTTGTGTGGCATTGTGCACAGTGCATACATCAGCTACATCTTGTAAGTGTTCTCCCAGGATTTTTGAATCCTCTTTGGTACACTTTGGAAAGGCTTTTAATGCAAAGATTGGAATAACATTTCATTGAGCAAGAGGGGCAAGTGGAATAAGGGAGCTGCCATTATATCATGTAATAAAATTTATAGGAGGGATTTCCATTGGAATAGGGATTTGGACTGGGATCCGTACTTCTACTCTTGATATTGATTTGACTGCTGCTAGAGGTGGTAACAATAGACTTAGGTTTGATGCAATTTGGCTTCTAGTAACAAGTCTATGCCTCATACACCCACTTTAGATATATGTAAATTTTGTCCCACTAGGCCTGCAAAAGAATTGTTGATCTCTAAAATTGCTTCTAGAAAATACAGCCTTATGGGAAACTCAGTATGGGGGACTTACACATTTTTACTGAGTAACCTCTGAGATTTTAGAAGTCAGCTCTTCATGCATTGAGGGGAAAAGAGAGAGAAGGACTAAAAAAAAAAATACTTTTAGTATTTCCTAAACATGAAGTAATGCTAGCATAAATGTTCACCAAATTGAAGTATTTTACAACATGATTTTATTCAGTAAAGATTAAGAATGCATCATTAGAGTTATAGATTGGATATGAATAAGCACAAAAATTGATAACATACGCTAAATAAAATGGTCCCAAAGGCCCGAGGCATAATTAGATTACTTTAGTTCAGTGAAATATAACAATTTTGAGGCTAGAAGGTTGTCTAGAATTCTATCAGTAATTTTTTTAAGTTTCTAAGTCCTTTTCAAAACAAAACAATGTGCCTTAAATAGAAGTGGGCCTAACTACCCGACTTGAGAGAAAAGAAAAACACTTTTCAAAAAAAACCATCTAGCACAAATCATAATTTCAGCGAGCATCAAATACCATGAAAGTGATGACAACTTTCAACCTGCAGCGTAACCACATCCACTTTTCTATTACACAGATCAGAGAAAAAATCCTCACCATTCCTTCACAACCAACGCTTGAAAATATCTAGAACAATGCCCCAAAAATGGTTCACAACATCCTGCAATAAAAACTGCATTTCAAGAGAAACACTTCACCTTCTAAAGATTGAATGCATAGAACTCCCGGCCACCGCTATAGAAGATACGTGGTATTAGGAGGGAGAGACCTAGGCCTCCACAAAACTGCAATTCATAAGCTCTATGGGAGTTGCCACACATTACAACAATCTTATTTCAAAAGGAACGACTTCATGAGGAAGAGAAAACAATACCACCCATCAGCTGACTGTGGCTCCGTGGAAAGGAGGAAAGGGAGGCATTGAAAATGCACGTCACGCCAACATATGGCAGGCGCATGCAAGACGAAATTGTTGGCATTATGTGAACCGGTATGAGGACATAATGACATTGTGTGTTGTCATTGATGCCAATATGATGAAGAGAAGAGAACCAGTATAACATTGTGAACCGACATTTGTGCCAAAGTGAAGTGGTGTGCTTGTTCAAGGTGAACTGGCATATGATTATGGGAACCGGCACATGGAAGCATTGTATGACTACCGATTGGTAGTCTCAACTTCAGGGTTTCTGGTTGAAGTGCTTCAAGCTTGTGTGGCTCAACCAATGACTTTGTGTGATAAGTCAGCATGATAACAAAGAATAGACCGTGTTTCCATGTATGCCTTGTGTGCATGAAGGATATTGTTCCTATCTACCTCGGGAATGTGCGAAGTCTGTAAATAGTGATAACGTGTGATGGGTTAACAGCCACCATGAAATCAGTGGAAAATGAATGATGGAGATTAATGCAGTGTGCTCAATGGTCAGGATTGAACCGTTTGAATTCCTTAACCTAATAGGTTTAGGGTTTAGGGTTTATGCTACCGACCTATCTATTTTTCTATAAGGTCGATGTTGTGATTCTCTCTAGGGTTGTTGGAAAAATTTGTGTGTGTGTATCCAAGAGAAGAGACGTGATTCTTGCCAAACCAAAGGAGAGAAGTGATACCTATAGAGTGTAAGTGGAGAAGGTGAAGAGGAGCTTAAGCAGATCTGCATTGGCATTGAGTGTTGTTACCAGATCATTGTAATACCTATTGATCTCTAACCACTTCAACAGTTGAGAAATCCCTTAATAGGGTAGCTTTAATAGGCTTGCTGTAAATCCTTTAACAGGGTGACTCAAAACCATTGTGTTCTTGAAATCCTCTAACAAGGTAACCTTTAACAGGGTTTAACCCTTAACCGGGTATTCTAGCCATCCCTTAACTGAGTGATCCCTAACAGGATTGATTCCTAACAGAACCTATTGTATCAGTCTTTAACCGGACAAGGCTCCTAACAGAGTGGACTTCTAAAGAGTTCGAAAACAAGCTTGTGGGTATTCATCCCCATTGTTTTTTTTCCTAGTTGGGTTTCCAGATGAAAAATATGTGTGTCATGTGTGATGTCTTCTTCATGTGATGCTATGTTGTTTTCTATCAAGCGGTGAATCATGTTGTTCTAGTTGCTTATATGTACATCTTTGATGGTAGATTACTTCATGCATTAGGGCAAAATGGAAATGAAGTGTTAGATTGTATGAGAAGATAAGTGTCAACCGGTTTATGCTTGTCTCAATTATTCTAGGTTTTGCCAGTTGTACTCTATTCAAGGACCGGTGTTACTATTTGTCTGTCAATGCACAGTGTCTACAGACAAACTGGTTCAAGAGTGTGTTTTTGTCTGTACTGATTCACCCCCCCTCTCAGTATCGGTTTGGTACTATTCATTCATCATTGATATCAATTGGTATCAGAGCATCCTCCAGGTCCTCTATGTTATAAGCTTAACCACTTGAGGTAAAGATCCTAATCTAATGATGAAGAGGGAAGCTCCAAAGTTTAACAGAGAAAATTTTACTATATGGAAAGATAGAATGAAGATATACATCATAAGCATGGGGGCTCAAAACTGAAGCTATGTTGAGAATGCCTATATTACTCCTGCTGGTACTCTCACCAATGACCAAAATAGAGAGATGCAGGAGAATGGGCAAGTCATGGAAGCTCTAATTAGTAGTTTATCTGACATTGAGTTTATTAATGTCCAAGATAAGGTAAATCCCAAAGAGGTATGGGATACTCTTGAAAATATCTATGGCGGTGATGAGCATATAAAATAAGCTAAGGAAGAAAGACTTAGAGGGAAGTTTGAAGACATGTGGATGGTTGAAGGTGAAACCATTCAATAGTATGGAATAAGAATCAAAACCGTTGCTGGAGATATCAAGAGTGCAGGTGGTAAAATGGAAGATTCCACTATGGTAAACAAAGTCCTTAGATCCCTATTGCCGGTCTATGCAATAAGGGTTGCTGCTATTCAGGAGCTGAGATCAATAGACAAGACTAAGGTGTCCCTAGACTCCATCATTGCAAAGTTGACAGCCTATGAGCTAAATAGTTTTGATGGCAGTGTTCAAAAGACTGAATCAGCTTTTAAGGCTTTTGTTGTACCATCCAGAAAAGGAAAAGAAGATAGCACTAGTGGTGAACCAAGACAGAGTAGATAAATGGATGATGAGGAGATTCTGATAGCATTTGAACCTCTCCTTGCTAGGAAACTTCCTAAAGGAACTGGCAAATATAGAGGTAAGCTTCCTTTGAAATGCTTTTCTTGTAACCAGATAGGACATATTGTTGTAAACTATCCTAATGGTGACAACAAGGACAAATTGGAAACATTCAAGAAGTTCAAAGGAAGAAACCAGAGAAACTATTTTGTGGTAGTTGATGAAGGTGTCATAGATGAGGAATCAGAAGATGAAGAAAATGAAGATATTGTGTTTGTTACTATCAAGGAAGATGTGTTAGACAAGAAGGATCTTGTCTCTCGGTTTGATAATTCCAATGAGTGGATTATTGACAATGATGCACCATGCATGGTCAAAGGCAGAGGGTCCATCTCTCTGAATGGAAAGAGTAGAGTTGACAATGTGTACTGGGTTGATGGTCTCAAACACAACCTTCTGAGTGTTGCCCAACTAAATGACAGTGGTCTCACTCTGGAATTCAAGAATGGAGTGTGCAGAATCAAAGGAAAGAATGGTGAATTGGTGGCCACTGACATGCAGACCAAAGGTAATCTATTTCAGCTAAATGTAAATATAAGTACATGTCTTATGGCTAAATTTGATGATAGCTGGATATGGCATAGGAGACTCTGTCATGTAAACTTTGATAACATTATGAAGGCTAGTAAGATCAAAGTAGTTAGAGGGTTGTCGGTGCTAAACAAACTAGATAATACCTTGTGTAGAGAGTGTCAACTGGGGAAAATGTCTTCCTCAACCTTTAAAGGTAAATCTTTCACTGCTAACAATCTGCTTGATCTTGTGCATACTGATTTGTGTGGTCCTATGAAAATTAGGAGTGTGTAGGGTGATAGTTACTTCATGATTCTCACTGATGACTACTCAAGAATGATGTGGGTCACATTCTTGAAAGATAAGTCTGAAGCTTTTGTAAAGTTCAAAGCTTTAAGAGAATTAGTGGAGAAGGAAAGCGGTAAAAGGATCAAGTGCCTAAGAACTGATCAAGGAGGGGAACTCATTTCTAGTGAATTCAACAACTACTATGAAGAACATGGCATCAAGAGGCAACTATTTGCCCCCTGGAATCCACAGCAGAATGGCCTAGTAGAGAGGAATAATCGAACTATGGTTGAAGTAGCTAGAACCATGTTGATTCAAGGAAAGGTAGCTCACACCTTTTGGAGGGAAGCAGTGAGCACTGCAGTCTACACGATGAATCGAGTACTCATCAAGAAAGTTAAGGATAAAACCCTTTATGAGTATTGGATCGGTAAGACACCTGTGGTTAGCTACTTTAGAGTGTTTGGTAGCAAATGTTACATTAAGAGGAGTGAACACCAAAGCAAATTTGATGCTAAATGTGATGAGGGAATATTCCTAGGGTATTCCACCAAGAGTAAAGCTCTCAAGTGTTTCAACAATAGGACTCATAAAATCATGGAAAGCATCAATGTAAGAGTTGATGAGACCTCTGAGAAAACTGAGGAAATTGGTTGTGAGCAAGCGGTAAATGAACTGGTTGCAACCTTCTGGGAACCGATTGTCAATTAACTAAGTACCAGTGACAGCGTTCCTACATCGGTAGATGTAGATGTTGATATTGATGGAGATGAGGATGAAGAAGAAAAGCAAGAGGAATCTATCAAGACCATTCCTCGGTATGTCAAGCTGAATCATGATCCTAAGCAGATCATAGGAGATAAGGATGCAAGAATCCTTACAAGAAGAAAGGTCAGAGAAAACTCATGTATGATCTCTGAGTTTGAGCCTAAATCATTCAAAGAGGCACATAAAGATGAAGACTGGATCAAGGCAATGGAAGAGGAACTTGACCAGATAGAGAAAAATGGTACATGGTCTTTGGTACCCAGATCGGAGCATAAAAATGTCATTGGTACCAAATGGGTCTTCAGAAATAAGCTGAATGAAGATGGCATAGTGATTAGGAACAAAGCCAGATAGGCGTGCAAAGGATATGCTCAAGAAGAAGGAGAAGACTATATAGAAACCTTTGCTCTTGTAGCCAGATTGCAAGGAGTTCATATGCTTCTTGCATATGCAGCTTTTAAAGGTTTCAAAGTATATCAAATGGATGTAAAATCTGCATTCCTAAATGGTGTACTTGAAGAGGAGGTGTATATAGAGCAACCAGATGGGTTTTCCCTATCTGAAGATAGTGACATCTTATGTAGGTTACATAAAGCCTTATATGGTCTAAAGCAGGCACCTAGAGCATGGTATGAATGTCTACATTCCCATCTTGTGAAGATTGGATTTGAGAGAACAAGTGAAGATAGCAATATCTACTTGAAGTCTGAAAGATATCAGATCTTGATCTATGAGGTATTTGTTGATGACAAGATGAGTCATGAGTTTGTAGATGAGATGAAGAAAGAGTTTGAGATGTCACTCATAGGGGAGATTAAGTTCTTCATTAGACTACAGATCCAGCAGATGAAAGATGGATTCTTTATCACTTAGTCCAAGTATGTCAAAGAGGTGTTGAAGACCTTTGGCATGGAAGATAGCAAACCAGTTGGAACACCTATGGTGACCAGTTGTAAACTATCCAAAGAGGATGACTCAACATTGGTTGATGAGAAGGAATACTGATCAATGATTGGTAATTTGCATTATGTAGTGCATAGTAGACCAAATATTGCACATGTAGTAGGCATTACTGCAAGGTTCTAGAAAAGCCCAAGAGAATCCCACTTGGTTGCAATCAAGTGGATTCTTAGGTATCTGAAGGGAACTGTTGATTATGGATTGTGGTATCCATATAGCAAGGATTTCAACTTGAAAGTATACACAGATGCTGATTGGGCAGGTAATGTAGATGACCAGAAAAGCACAACCAGTGGTGCATTCTTTCTTGGTGGTAGATTGGTCTCATGGATGAGTAAGAAGTAGAGTTGTATCTCTCAGTCTACAATGGAAGCAGAGTATGTTGCAGCTTTCATGAACTGCACTCAGACAATTTGGATAAAGCATGTATTAAATGGCTTCAAAGTTCCTATATCTAAATTGGTAAGTATATTTTGTGACAATACTAGTGCAATTAATATCTCCAAGAATCTAGTTTTACATTCTAGAACCAAGCACTTTGAGCTTAAGTATAATTTCTTGAGGGAAAAGGTTCAGAACTAAGAGATTGCACTGGAACATGTTTCCAGTAAGGAGCAGTTAGCAGACATATTCACCAAGCCTCTCCCAAAGGCTAAATTTATTTACTTAAGAGGTGAATTAGGGGTGTTGCCCCTTTAGTAGGTAAACTAAAATAATATGCTCCACATCAGTCAAGTATTGTATAGTCAAATTTATTTTGGATTGATGTGTTGAAGGATGCTACTCCTCAGGGGGAGTAGCATAATGGAATAGGGAAGCTTGTGCCTCCACTTTGGCATTGTTGTCAAAGGGGGAGAGGATGTGAAGCGGAGAAGATATCTGCAGAAATTGGGGAGAAGATGTGAAGCCGAGAGATATCTTTGTATATTGCCATCAATGCCAAAGGGGGAGATTGTTGGCATTATGTAAACTAGCATGAGGACATAATGACATTGTGTGTTGTCATTGATGTGAATATGATGAAGAGAAGAGAGCTGGTATAACACTGTCAACCGACATTTGTGCCAAAGTGAAGCGGTGTTCTTGTTCAAGGTGAACCAGCATATGGTTATGGGAACTAGCACATGGAAGCATTGTATGACTACCGGTTGGTAGTCTCCACTTCAAGGTTTCCGGTTGAAGTACTTCAAGCCTATGTGGCTCAACCAGTGACTTTGTGTGATGAGTTAGCATGATAATGAAGAATAGATTGTGTTGCCACGTATGCCTTGTATTCATTGTTCCTATCTACCTTGGGAATGTGCAAAGTCTGTAAATGATGATAACATGTGATGGGTTATTAGCCGCCATGAAATCGGTGGAAAATGAATGATGGAGATTAATGTAGTGTGCTCAATGGTCAAGATTAAACCATTTGAATTCCTTAACCTAATAGGTTTAGGGTTTAGGGTTTATGCTACCAGCCTATCTATTTTTATATAAGGTCGATGTTGTGATTCTTTCTAGGGTTGTTGGAAAAAGTTGTGTGTGTGTATCCAAGAGAAGAGATATGTGATTCTTGCCAGACCAAAGGAGAGAAGTGATACCTGCAGAGTGTAAGTGCAGAAGGTGAAGAGGAGCTTAAGTGGATCTACATTGGCATTGAGTGTTGTTACCAGATCATTGTAATACCTGTTGATCTCTAACCACTTCAACAATTGAGAAATCCCTTAACAGGGTAGCTTTAACAGGCTTGTTGTAAATCCTTTAACAGGGTGACTCAAAACCATTGAGTTCTTGAAATCCTCTAACAAGGTAACCTTTAACAGGGTTTAACCCTTAACTAGGTATTCTAGCCATCCCTTAACCGGGTGATCCCTAAGAGGATTGGTTCCTAACAGAACCTATTGTCTTAGTCTTTAACCGGACAAGGCTCCTAACAGAGCGGACTTCTAAAGAGTTCAAAAACAAGCTTGTGGGTATTCATCCGCACCGTGGTTTTTCCCAGTTGGGTTTGAACATGAAAAATATGTGTGTCATGTGTGATGTCTTCTTCATGTGATGCTATGTTGTTTTATGTCAAGCGGTGAATCATGTTGATCTAGTTGCTTATATGTACATCTTTGATGGTAGATTACTTGTTCATGCATTAGGGTGAAATGGAAATAAAGTGTTTAATTGTATGAGAAGATAAGTGTCAACCAATTTATGCTTGTCTCAATTATTCTGGATTTTGCTGGTTGTACTATGTTCAAGGACCAGTTTTACTATTTGTCTATCAATGCACAATGTCTACAGACAAACTGGTTCAAGAGTGTGTTTTTGTCTGTACTGATTCACCCCCCCTCTCAGTACCGATTTGGTACTATTCATTCATCATTGAGTTATCAAAAACAAAACTTATGCAAGAAAGGGAAGAGGGCACAAAATGAAACAAAAAACAAAGGATACCCCTTTAATGAGTGGCATGGATAAATAAATCCACATGTTAAAATTAGAATCACAATGTAAACCAAAACCAAAATGTCAATCAGATTACCCATCAAATTTTACATCAAAATATTAACCAAAATGTTAATGAGAATGTGAATCAAATGTCCAAAGAAATAACAATCAAAATAATCATAACAAGCTTGGTTTTGTGGTGGTTTGGGGATGATGTCTATGAGCCACGTCCCTTATTGTAACTATACATAGATAGTTAGGTCTATTCACTAGTAGTATGGTGTAATAAGGAGAATGTAAGGAGTTAGTATAATATAAGAGATATAAGGATATATAAGGAATGTAATGAATACCTATTGATATAATGAATATAAAAATATCTAAATTTTGATGTATTGTGTGTATATGTTATTCTTATTATAATTTACAACTAATCCTAGGTCTAGATACCTTTATGTGTTACCCCAATACAACTGAGTCTAGGGTAGAAGAATTAAATACTAGAAATCCTTAGGGTACAAAATGCTAGTCTACATCCCATAGAATTTTTGCTAACATTAGATCTATTTTTGAGATCGTAATTGTGTTTTGTGGAGGTTTCCCAAGAAAATTTTCAAATTCTAAACCTTTTACTAGATCAAGAAACAAGTAATAAATTATTCAACATATATGATAAATCACAATTCTATCTTCTTGATGTCTACCCCATGAGAGGGGGTTAGGAACTAAGGGAATGGGAAATGGAGAGGGGAAAAAGGTCCATAGAGATGTATGAAAGGATGTGACCATTAATAGAATTACTAGATAACCACCATGGGACACAATATAGGAGTAATGCAATCCCAAATCCAAAACACCAATGACCAAAGTAGATAAGAAAAATTTAAGAGAGATTAATAATAAAATTGACTTATAGAAGGAAGGAAGAATGGCTAGCCCAAACAAAAAATAAAGGAGACAAAAATAAATGATGGAGAGAGAGGAGGGACATAGAAAAATAATGGAAATGATAGAAGAGTTGGGGTCAGAGCACACCAATGGGGTTGTTGCTCAGCACACCAATGTGGGTGTTTTCATGATTTAGTAGTGAAAGAAAGTATAAACAAAAAGGTGAAGACCTCAAAGAAGATGAGTTAGTTACTAAAAAAATTAGGAGTCTTTAAATAAGTTTTGAAAATATCATAAACAATCAAGAATGCAAAGGATTTTTAATAGATGAAAGTTGTAGCAAGAAGGCTCATATTCTGTTAGAACCTTCTAAAAACTTGAAACATAAACTGGACTTAATAACATAACATATAAATTAGATGAAAGGTTTAAAGAGTTCCAAAAAATATGGATAAGGTCTTATTTGTGAATATGGATTGTTTGGAAAAAGTAATTAATACAACTATAAGTAAATTATAAGAGGAGAAAAATAGAAAAGAAAAAGTTAATCCTTAGTTAAGAATAGAGGTGCAATCATGAACTAATAAAACTGTTGGCATTTTTGATGATGTTGTTGTGATTGTCATTGATGGACACACACTTGCTTTGAGATCACTTTTTGTATGTATGAGTTATGCTCAACCGGTATTTGTTCCAACTGTTATTAGTATTATAGTCTTTAGACTATCGGTGTTTTGTAGAAAGTGTTTACCGATCCCAAGCAGTATGAAAACCTCAAGCAGTTTGAGGATCTCAAGCAGAACAAAGGAACTAAAGCAGCAGTTATCATTTTGCCAGTCTTCATTTTTGTCAACTGGTAATCGATAAAGTTGTATGAACCGGTAATACTCTGTGATGAGTTACCAACCGATATTTTTGTGATGAGTTACCATCCACTGACACTTTGATGGTGATTTTGTGTCATGTTACCAAATGTCTCTAGATGCAATGAACCTAGGAACTTGCAATGTAATCCTATTGGACTGACATGAAATTAGATTCCTTTTTAAGGACATCATGTCTAGGGTTTTAGATGAGAGAGAAGGTTAGGGTTTTTTGGTGGTTGATGAGTTTTTGTATGTGTGATCTTAAAATATAAGATCAAGTCTGTGTGCAGTAATAGAGTGTGGATTTACTGAAGACTGAAGTAATGCTGAAATGCAATAGCAATGAGCTATCATGGATATAATCAAGCCAGCTGTGCTATTTGCTAGATCATTTACTTGTTGATTACTCACATCTTTGACAAGTCTAAAACCCTTAACCGGGTAGGGCTAGAAAAGCCTTTGTAAATCCTCTAACAAGGTGGTTCACAATTGTGGATCTAAAATCCTCTCACAAGGTAGTCTTTAATCGGACTTATCTCCTAATAGAGATTGAGATTCGTAACAAGATCTGTTCTGGTGAAGAACATTGTGTGACCTTAACCCGTCTGGTTACTATTCAGCAGATAGTTACTTGTGAGTTTCATCTCATCGTGGTTTTTCCCATTTGGGTTTCCACATCAAAATCTCTTGTGTTATGGTGATTGTGCTTATGTGGGTGAATGCCTTAGTTGCTGTTTGGTTTGCATTTGTGTTAACTGATTTGTTAGTAAAATTGTTATACCAGTTTACTGCTAAACTGTTTAAGTGTTTGAGTTCAGTAATTTTTGGTATACTAATTCACCCCCCCCTCATAGTTTTCATCAATTGGTATCAGAGCAAACCTTTCTATAAGTTTAACCACTTAGAAAGAGATATGGGGGAATACACTGTGAGGGAACTTACTCATCAGCTCACTTAGACTAAGAAAGCCTATGATGAACTCAAAGTCAAATATAAAGCCTCTCTAGCAAAAAGAAGAGAGCATGCTAAGAAAATGATGGAACTTACCAAAAATAGCTCTTCTGATGAAGCAGACATGGAAGCCCTAGTTGAAGAAGTTGAAAAACTGAATGAATCTAATGCTAACCTAAGAAGAGAACTTGAAGGGTGGACTATCAGGATGTGTCAAGAGCTTGAGAACTAAAGAAAAGTTGAAGATCTGGTAAAAGACAAAGATCATGAGATCTCCAAGCTAAAGCAAAAAATCAGTGCACTTACTGCTCATCTCCAAGAGAGTAAAGTGGAAAATGAAGAAATGCAAGGTGAAATAAACTTGGCTATTTTTGAGAATGCAACCTTGAAGGAGTCCAATGCTGCTATTACCAAGGAACTCACTGAATCAAAAGAGATACTTGCCAAATTCAATTAGAGTGTTGCTAAGTTAGAGCAAAAGCTTGAATTAGCTAAACCAATAAAGAATACTAATGGACTTGGTTTCTCGGAAGGTGAGACCTCTGGAGCAAAAGATGTAGCATCAAAGAAGCAACCGACATCAAAGGATAAATGTAAGAAAATTTTTGAACCTATTTGCTTTAATTCTCTAAAGGAAGGACATACTGCTAATGTATGTAGAAATAAGGCTTACAATAACTTTCCTTACTATCTACACAATAAGCCTAGATCCAATAGATTCACATGCAACAAGTTTGGGCATAGAGAATTTGAATGTAGGTCTGTCATGCACAACACTAGAAGGTGTCCTCAAAGGAGTCAAGGAGTTTTTCCTGAACCCTTTGGGAACTAGAATCCAAACTAGTTTAATACCTATAATCATCAGTCAGGTAGCGGTGGCTATTAAGCGGCAACCGGATGGAGAGCAACTTTTTTGATGTGTCATGGTAATGGTCACACTACTGCAACATGCAGAAGGAAGAATGGAAACATGAATAATGGACCTTGGAGAGCATCTGGAATGGTTTGCTATCATTGCAACAAATTGGGTCACACAGCAAGATTCTGCAAAATGAGAAAGAATATATCGGATGATATACCGGTCACTCTAGAAGGAAAGATTGATGTTGAAACTATTCAAACAGAGATGAAGAAAACCTGGAAAAAGAAGCTAGAAGAAGTGACTCAAGAAGAACCGGTTTCTCCACCTAGTGTGGAAATCTCTGAACTAGAAAACTAAGCTACAGAAAAGCTTAGGGGGAAACAAATTGGTGAAATGTTTTGAACCCCTAGTTTACACTGGTAAAAGACCTTAACCGATATGTGATACCTGTCAATTGGCAGAAGACCGAAAATGGTAAAAGGCAATTAGGGTTTACGCCCTAATGGTGGAGCATTTATTATGGTAGGTGAAGAATTCATTTAAAAGGGATTTTCAAGTCATTTTCACTTATCAATTTATGAGCGAAGAAGTTTTCGAGTGCAGAGTGACAAAAGGTGATTTGTCTTGCGATTTAGAGAGATTTCAAAACTTTGAAGAAGAATCAGAAGATAATATCAATCGGTCAAGTGTAGAACTCAAAGTGGTAATCCAACAACCGAAGTAGTGTATGGCGAAGTGGAATTTGCAAGCCCTCAATCTCAAGTTGTGAAGGTATTTTTCAAGTTTATCTATTTATCATGGCTTTTGCATTGCACTCTAGTTCTAGTGCACCGTTGATTCAGTAGATTTCATCCAACAGAAGGCAAAATATAATGCCCTATCCCAAATACCCACTGGTGTTATAGTTGAGGAAGGTATTTTAGATTATATTGATTGTAAGATTGAAGACCTAGGATCTCTAGTGATCCATTCTCAATTGAGCTTATTCTGCGGGAAGGACAAGAAGATCAAACCAGAATACAACATCTTGGAAAAGAAGAAGCTTTATAATGTAGTGTATTTCCTTGAAGAATTTACAGATGATCACATCCGCATCATTCTAAGCAGAGTGCATGGTGATAAAATGTATCTTGAGTGAACACATGACATCACAATGGAAGCGATTCATGTCGTCACCGGTTTCTGTAACATTGGAGATGTGCCAGCCCTAAGGAAAGTCATTAAGATGGAAATGACCAAACTCACCGGTTCTGTGAGCAACCAACAGGGAATGACCATCAATACCATCAAGGATGATCTAGTCAAATATGCCTGCATGGTGATAGGTTACCGAACATTCCATGCTAGCAAAATTAACTATGTCTCTGTTGCAGCGGTAAATGCCGCCTATAGGATGATCATGGAAGCTTCCTTTTTTGATTTATGCACTTGTATGAAAAAGAAACTTCTGGTGAATTTGAATTCAATTAAACAAGACAATGCCTTGAAATTTAAATTTGGACAACTATTGATTGGATTGTTGTTCTACTTCCAAGGCTTCTTACCAGGAGTCGGTGATATTCAGTGGTCTGCTGACCAATTGGTTACCAAGAAAATCAGAGAAAGTCCTCAAGCGGTTGGAATAGGTTATCCTATAGTCCTTAACAAATACTTTGATGAGTTCAGATGCAATACGAGCCAAAGGGTGAGAATATCTGGTGATATTGTCAAGAAGTATGAAGAGGACGTCTGCTTCACCATCAAAGTAGATGAGTATATAATGGAGGCGGTTGAGCCTAGAAAAGAAAAGGTGGAACCTATGGGATATGAGGTAATGTATGATATGCTAGACAGGTATGCTTCTATCCTACTTGGCTCACCACTTGATCCTAAGAAGAAGAGAACCGACACCTATCAAGAAAGGGTTACACTGGTTGAAGATCCTTCAATAAAGAAGGGAAAGGAAGTGCCATCTGTATCAGCACTGGTTACTTCAGCAAGTCCTAAAGTGACCAAGCAATCACCAACAAAGAAGAAACCGGAATTTGCACCCACCAAGGTATTTGAGAGGAAGAGGAAGACAAAAGGAAACACACCGAACTCAAAGGACACAGAATCTGAAGAACAACCTAAGAAGACTAGGCAAACAAGGAAGAAGGCAAAGACAACTAGCAATGAGCTGGCATCATCATCACTGGTAAATATTGATATTTCCTCTTACAAACCTTTGACACATTATCAAAGAACTATCAAGTATATTGGGAGAAAAGTGCTGAGTGATTTAGTAGATTATTTTGATGATTTTAATGACAATGAGAAAGAGGATATAGAACAAGAAATCATTCAATATTTATGTATTAATGACTAGTCACCATTAGAAATTAAATCTATGACACCGGATTCTTTATACAATTCTTTAGATAACAAATGGTGCATTGCCATAGAAAAGGAACAGGAAATAACAGAGGAAATATTTACAAAATATTTTCCTGATGTGTCTAATTTAGAACTTTATGAAGTTATGGAAAAATATAAAGGCATATTCTTCATGAGAAGAAGGAGACTCTTGTTGCTAGAAGGGAAAGTCCTCGAAGTTGTAAAAGATACCCACTCTCATGCCAAAGCTGCTCTAAGATTGCACCAAGTGTCCGAAGCCAACAAGAAAGCTAAACAAGAACCAAAAATTGAAAAACTGGATGAGGTGTATGACAGTGCAGGAGAACCGGTCATTGAATAAATAGACCCTATTGACGTTCATGCTTTAGATGGTGAAAATGTCACCCTGGATACAGCAAAGGACAAAGCTGAAAAAGAGAAAGTGGACAAGGAGAAATAGGACAAAGAAAAGGTTGACAGAGAACAAGCGGAGAATAAGAAAAAGAAACAAGAGGAGGAAAAGAGAAAATAGGAAGAGAACAGGAAACAAATAGAAGAGGAGAAAAAGAGCAAAGAGGAAGAGGAGAAGAGAAAAGAAGAAGAAAAGAAACAGGAAGAGGAGAAGAGAAAAGAAGAGGAGAAGAGGAAGCAAGAAGAGGAGAAGAAGAAATAGGAAGAGGAGAAGAAGAAGAAGAAGGAAGAAGAAAAGAAACAGGAAGAGGAGAAGAGAAAAGAAGAGGAGAAGAGGAAGCAGGAAGAGGAGAAGAAGAAATAGGAAGAGGAGAAGAAGAAGAAGGAAGAGGAGAAGAAAGAAGAAGAGAAGTGGAAAGAAGAAGAAAGGAAGAAGGAAGAAGAGAAAAGAAAGAAAGAAGCAAAGGAGCAAAAGAAGGCAGAAGAAGAAAAGTAAAAAGCCAAGGACAAGGAGGAAGCAACAAAGAGCATACAAGTGGAGACCCCAAAGGCAACCGATAGTCAAGCCAAACTGGCTGATATTACCTATCCCATTAACCTCCAATCTACAAATGAAATAGAGCTACTACAAAGCATTAAGCTTTCCCAAGAGCGATAGGAAGCACTAAGGAGGAAGAAGGAGCAAGATGTTATTCAAACTGTGGTGAAAACTCTTACCATTTTGATTCTTGGTACCAACCTGCCAAGTACTGATTCCTCTCTAGCTCAACTAAAAATCTTATGCACAGTTGTAGAGGACTAGGTGCAGTGCCTGGAAGATGTTGTTGAAGCCAATGCTCAAAAGAAGCATCAAAAGGCATTGAACACTGCCTTAGTGAAGAAGTTAAATGAGCTCTGGTCTGAACTTTAGAAGGCATAGAAGGACATAAGAGATGCTATGGATGAGGGGAATCTACTACTCAGTAAGATATGCCAACCCCATCTATTATGTGATGATGTGTTTGCTTAGAAAGACAAACTAAAATCTGATTTGTAGACATACATAAGAACCTTCAAGATGCCCTATGATTCCTTCACCACATATGGGAAAACCGTTCACCGATTTCAACTCTAGATTGCAAGAATAGAGTTTGAGATCAGAAACCAAACATGAGATTTGTAGGAACTTCAACCGGTTCTACTACCAAGACTACAAATACTTCAGAAATGCTATCTCAATCTTGATGCCTTAACGGTCACTCAGAGATGAGTACTTTGGATGCCATGGAGGAATAGGTTTTCCAGATGAAAATGGAAAGTGAGGTTGCTACCTCTTTTCTTGAGTCATGGTCTTTATCCATGAAGACATTTATGTAGGACTTTAAATCAGTTTTTGACAAGTTTCACTCTTTATTGTGAGAAACACTTATTATTTTAATGATAATGGAAACATGGGTTATTCAGCTATACTTTCTCATTGTTGGCAAAGGCGGAGTAGTATTTTGTATTTAAAATTTTGATGCATGTTATGTATACTTTCATGTTTATCTTTGTAAGGGAGTAATATACATTGTATTTTTTGCAAAAGGGATAGTGTATATGCTTAGGGGGAGTAATTTTGATCATGGCATATTTTTGTTGTAAACACTTAGATGTCAAAAATTTTCATAAGTGTTGCCATCAATGCCAAAGGGGGAAATTGTTCGCATTTTTGATGATGTTGTTGTGATTTTCATTGATGGACACACACTTGCTTTGAGATCACTTTTTGTATGTATGAGTTATGCTCAACCGGTATCATGTATTATAGTCTTTAGACTATCGGTGTTTTGCAGAAAGTGTTTACTGACCCCAAGTGGTATGAAGACCTCAAGCGGTTCGAGGATCTCAAGCAAAAAAAAGGAACTAAAGCAGCAGTTATCATTTTCCCAGTCTTCATTTTTGTCAACCGGTAATACTCTGTGTTGAGTTACCAACTGGTAATTTTGTGATGAGTTACCATCCACTGACACTTTGATAGTGATTTTGTGTCGTGTTACCAATTGTGTCTAGATGCAATGAACCTAGGAACTTGCAATGTAATCCTATTGGACCGACATGAAATCAGATTCCTTTTTAAGGACATCATGTCTAGGGTTTTAGATGAGAGAGAAGGTTAGGGTTTTTTGGTGGTTGATGAGTTTTTGTATGTGCGATCTTAAAAGATAAGATCAAGTCTGTGCACAATAATAGAGTGTGGATTTACTGAAGACTGAAGTAATGCTGGAATGCATTAGCAATGAGCTATCATTGATCTAATCAAGCTAACTTTGCTATTTGCTAGATCATTCACTTGTTGATTACTCACATCTTCGACAAGTCTGAAACCCTTAATCGGGTAGGCCCAGAAAAGCCTTTTTAAATCCTCTAACAAGGTGGTTCACAACTGTGGATCTAAAATCCTCTCACAAGGTAGTCTTTAATTGGACTTATCTCCTAACAAAGATTGAGATTCCTAACAGGATCTGTTCTGGTGAAGAACATTGTGTGACCTTAACAGGTCTGGTTACTATTCTGCAGATAGTTACTTATGAGTTTCATCTCACTGTGGTTTTTCCCATTTGGGTTTCCATGTCAAAATCTCTTGTGTTATGGTGATTGTGCTTTTGTGGGTGAATGCCTTATTTGTTGTTTGGTTTGCATTTGTGTTAATTGGTTTGTTAGTAAAACTGTTATATCGGTTTACTACTAAACTGTTTAAGTGTTTGAGTTTAGTAATTTTTGGTATACTAATTCATGCCCCCCTCTTATTATTCATCATAAAACATCATTTGATGGAATTGAAAATCATTGAGAGGGGAGGGGGTGAATCAGTGACACCAAAAATAATACTATTTCAAACACTAATTGGTAGATGAACTTAACAAAACTTTTAAACACAATGCATGTAATCCAAAATGATATAACAAAATCCACAATAAGTAGAACATCCACCATAACACAAATATTTATACGTGGAAAACCCAAATAGGTAAAAATCACAGTGAGATGGAACTCACAAGTTAACTATCTGCAATAATAGATAACTAATTAGTTAGGGTCTACAAAGTGCTCTACTAGGAGTGAATATTGTTAGAGATCTCAAAGCTTGATTAGAAGCTTATACCCCGTGAAAGGTAGTACCCTATTAGGAGTAACCTCGGTGGAGGATTTCTGAATCCAAATGTCATGCGCAAACTTTTGGGTACGAACAGGATAATTTTTATTTATTTTTACTTTGTTCATATTACCCTAGCCCTCTAATGGATCACCCTGTTAGAGGATTTGAACATTGAAGCTTGTTAGAGCTAACCCAATTAGGGGATTTGAATTTTGTTGTGATTGTTAGAAAACAACATGATTGGTTTGATCTTTCTGAGTAGCACAATACTTTTCTTGATTAGATCCTTCTAAACATGCTCAACACTGCTCTTCTAGATACTTTGCAACTTAACTCTTTTTACTTTCGCACACAACATATCACTTTTACTCATATGAAATAATTCATTGTGATGTCAATATAAAGACATTTAGATTTCATGTCGGCCTCAAGAAATCATAACACAATTTCCTAGGTGCAGTGTATCTAGTCAAGTGATCATAACTCACCATGAAAATACTACCAAAAATTGTCAGTGGGATAACTCATCATGATTTGTGATAACTCATCACACAATCAACGAATATCAGTTGGACAATCAATACAAGTTGGAGTTAAATATATGAACCATTATCCTTGAATCTCCTAATATAATCTCTGCTTGATCTTTATGTTGATGGTGATTAAAGTGTATCCACTGGTTGTCTTCTATGCATATATCGGTTATCACAAAGTACTAGCTAGAGATAAATCTCTTAGTATAACCTCTAGCATACCGTTTGTAGTATAAACAACTTGACGTTATACTGGTAGATAATATAAACATATGTGTGTGTATATGTTTCATCAATGACAACATATGATGAATTCATTACAATCATCATCAATCCAACATCATTTATTAACAAAAGAACGAAGAGATGTCATGATGTGTCAAAGCCCATGGAATAAGATCCATTCAGAGATTGGTTGCAAAAATATAACAAAAATAAAGTGAAGAGAAGAGAGAAGAAAAGAGAGTAAAGAGAAGGATATCCCTTGGAGTGAGATATTAGGGGAAGATTATTTTGACATTAAAATTAAGACAAATAAGGATAGAGAAACAAAGCCCATAAACAACATTAATAAGGAAACTAAACAAGGTACAATGAAACCAAGAAAGAAACCAAAATACAAATCTAAGATAGAACAAAACATGTATAAACATGACAAAGATCATACACCATGTACCCAATAGAGAATATTCAATTTTTGGATCCAATGCCACTAAGGCTTTACAGTATGTGTTCCTTTTGGATTTTTTATGGGAGAGAATTGGATAATATATAGATAAAGACAAATTAATAGAATTTGTGGTCATTGATAAAAGAAGAATTGGAGTGGTACATGAAGAATTATTCTTAGTATTTAGCCACATGGAATACATAGTAAAATGATATTTTTGGCTAGCTTTTCAGCCCTTGATATTCCAATTGAGAGTCTTATCAAGATGAGGAACTTGGCACAAGGAGACACTGAATCAATAGAAATATATGAAAAGAAAATTAAGTAATTATGGAAAACATTGGAGGAAACTTTAATAGATAAACAAAATATAGAATGGTTCGTCTCCAGATTGTAGAAATACATATGAGTAGGACTAGATGGAAGAGTATTTGATAAATATACTAATCTAGCTACCATAACATACTAGATTTAAGCTCAACCATGGAGAAGACAAGAGAAATACAAGATTGCATTTAAGTCCTTAAATACTTACAATTTAAAGTACATAGGTTAGTAGTATAGTATAAGATAGGGGACAATGAGCCTAATATGCCTGAGAAAATTTGGTGCACCTATTGCAATAGAGAAGGGCACATGTGAAATGAATGCCCCAAGGATAAAGTAGATACAATATTAATTGTAGTGAAATTAGTGAGACCTCATTCTATATGTAGTGTGCCTTTTTCCAAGAGTGGGACATAAAAATAACATAAAACTATTCAAAGAACAAACCTCTAGTGCAAAATGAAGGAAACCAAGCAAATCAATGTTGTCACATTCATAACTATAGTGCAGATGAGAAGAGTGATGTTGAATAATAGATACCATCTTGGTAGGAAAACTAGAATGCATGTTCCATACATAATAATCAACAATAGGGCTATTAAGATGATAACGTAAAGTCAAACTATAAAGGAGGTAGAGGAAGAGGCTAGAAAAATAGAAGAAGGAATGGCGTAAACTTCTTTAATTGTGGAAAAATGGGACATTGTGCATCCGAATGTTGGGTGAAGAAGAAATAGAAATGTGCATTTTTTTGAAAGGACACTCATGATCTCTTCACATGTGAAAATGCAAGAATCTTTTACCAAAACTAGAATGCTACTTGTAGCATCATAAAATTGTGACACTTGCAATTTCGACTGCATTTGGGTCTTCATGATGGCGGCGCAATGTTGAACCTGAATGGAGACCCTGAAACCTATTTACGACATCAAAAACTGCATCTTTCTGCACCTTGGCCTGATCCTCCTTGCACCCTGTTGTCCCGGGAGGTGGGACCATGACGCCCAGCGCCCTGGTCCCTGGCCCTATTTTGGGCCCGGTCTCTTGTTGGGCATCGGGTCTTCAAGTTTGCAATTTGGAAAATAATACTCCTAGGTCGGCCTAAGGTCAGAAAAATCAATCTCCTAACCCTAATTGACAAGTATATAAACTACATTTCCCCTCCCAGAAAAAGGCGAAGAGAAACATATGTATGCAAGAGGCGGAAGCGATAGGCAAGCATTCAAACATTCAAGCGTTCAAGCATTCCTTCAAGCAATTGAGCATTCTAGGTCTCCATTCAAGGCTAGGTGTTGCCTTCAAGACAAGGATTCAACCATTGAAGAGGAGATCACCTACAACATACAACATACAACATACAACATCATTACACCTTCACATGTAAGAATACAAACATTCTTACAACAAGGTATCAATACTTGATTACATTACAAACATTTACATTTATAGCATTCTCATTTCTTGGTTAATTCCAAAACTGGGGTTTGACCTGAAGGCAAACCCCTAATCCCTAACCCCCCAATCATCCTCTCTTTTCTATGTGTAGGTTGCAGGTACGCGGCTGTAATTGAAGATCTGGAATCCTTGTGCAGAGACGAACAAATCCCCCTTCATTTCGCGGATTTTTCGGAGGACCGTGTGCGCTCCGGGCGCCATCGTCCTGCCAACTTTCATTCAAACTTGCAGGACAGCATCATCTCAACATTTTACTACTAATTTCAGGTCTATAGCTTCATCCTATGTCCCTATCCCTGTCTACAAGCGAATCTTTCTTACTTTTACATACACTCCTAGTTCAATCCTTCTATCTACATTCTTTACAAAAGAGGGTATCCTTGTTGTCTCAACCCTTGAAACTCATTTAGAATTCAATCTTGCATTGTGTGGGATTGGATCTTATGAGTTTCAACCCCTCTTTTGAATGTAAAGTCTCTCCTAAGTGAAAACTGTCAATCCTAGTGACCTCCTTTCTCTCTCCTTGGAGTGGGGGAACACCTAGGGTTCGATTTTCCGCTTTACATTTTGGTGAACCCGACGTGAACATCCTAATTCTGATTATTCATGGTTAGATCTGAAAAAAAATTTGCTTCCTTAATTACATTTCCATGTTTGATCTTTTGCAAATTTTAAGAGGTTAATTGCATAAAAACCCTAAATTTTCTTTTTAGTAATTGAGCTTGTGAAATGTTTAATTGTTAATGCTTGTTTTAGATCTACCCTTCTATTGCAAATTGTCAATTCATATTTGTGCTTTAATTCTGAAAATTAAGTGGTTAAGTGTCAAAACCCTAATTTTTAAAACCCTCTTGATTCAACCTTTGACCGATGATTTCACTGATCAAAACACCTCCAAATCGGCTGTAACTTTGGATTCCGCAACAAAATCATAATATCTCTCATCCCTAAAAATTTTGAAAAAAGTAGCGAGGACCGTGTGCACCCCGAGCGCCATCGTCCCCGACATTTTTTTTGAAATTTCAGGAGCTAGATCTTACTGTATTTTTCTGCTAGAATGCAGAATCTTGGCCGATTTCATCAATTCTAACACTTTCAAAATTAAGGTCAAAGTTGGTCTAGTGATTGCTTGGATTAAGGCTTATAATCATTCAAAAATTGTTGAAATTAAAATTTTGTGTTAAAATTGTGTTTCTTACAGTCCTAAATCTGAAAAGTGTGTTGGCATTCATTCGAAATTTCAGTGCTTTATTCAAATTCTTGCAGTTTGTGACTTTTGAAATTAAGTGTTTAATTGCAACAACCTTGATTTCCACTTTCAAATTTGAATTTTGCATGAAATTGAGTCAACTTTTAAATTTCAAAGCTTGCATTGCTTTTAGTATTCCCTCTAAAATCTTAAAATTCAAAATTTCAGTTTCCCTCTCTTTTTCAAGATTCAAATTTTGCATTTTTCAACAATCTTGGTAGGGTTCAATTTTGAGATTGCAACTTTAATTTGGCCTATCTATAGATCGTAAAATCACTCAATTTTTTCAGATTAGCTTTAAAATCATCATAACTTTCATCCCTGAAAATTTCAAAAAAAGTTGTGAGGACCATGTGCACTCCGTTCGCCACGGTCCCCAACATTTTTTCCGAAATTTCGGGAGATTGTCATGATTGCATTTAATAGCTTAAATCTAGGAGATTGGCTGATTTTATTGAAATTTTCTACCTCTAAATTTGAAAATAAATTCAAAATTCAAGATCTCAATTTTCAAGATAACAATTAAAATTAAGTGCTACCCCCTTGGCCCTAATTTTCAATTGTGCCTACCTTTTTTGGAAGTTGTGTTTCCCTCTTCTTTCACAAAGTTCAAATTGGATTATCATTATCTCATTGTTCAATTTTTGCCCTCCTTACACTATTCTCGTTAGACGAAGCCTTAAAATTAAGTCTTTTCAAGGTTTAATTACCGAGGAGATGGAACCTAATTTGAATGGCCTTTTTAATGAGGACATGGGTAGTTCCTTTAATCCTCTTAATGATGAAGAAGCTCTCCATGAGGTTTCTATACAACAACTTTCGAAATTGGATAACCAATTTGATGATTTTCAGCAATGGATGTCTCAAGAATACCCCGATAGTCAAGCTCTTTCATTAATTGAGGGTCTAAAACATATGGTTCAAAGTGATAAGAATGGAATTGATATTTTGCGTGGTATTGAACACATTGTGGATTTGAATGTGATGCCTATGAAGAGTTGTGCCGAAACTTTAGGTTATACACAACCTCCTACTCAAGTCAATCATTCTACCCCTTTGACAACTTCTATTGCTAGTATACCTACTTTTACATCAAACATAATGACAACTTCAATACAAAACATTCCACCTATGATCACCAGTCATGGGGGCAATCCTTCTTCTTCAATCAACCCTCTTCCTTCATTCAATCCAACTTCTTCATTCATTCCTTCAATGAGTGTCCCTATTACATCTCCACAAATGAACATGACGCAAGGGGGCAATTCATTTAACCATTCCATTCCTCCTTGTACTGTTCCTTCTTTCCAATCATCTCCTATGACAAACCATCATAGTGTCCCGCCACCTTACTCTCAATCAATACTTTCTTTTGAAAACATAATACCTCCATCACAATCTAACATGTCTAATATGAACTCTTTGACTGAAGCAGCCATTAACAATCTTGCACAAACTGTCTCTTCTTTACAACAACAAATTGCCTCTATGAATTAGTCTAAGTTTAGTGTGCCCACATTTGATATTGCGAGCCCACTTTCTCTTGACATTGTTCGATCTATCCCCCCTAAGCATGTTGAAATCCCGCAGTTGGAACTTTATAATGGTAAAGGTGATCCTCTAACACATGTTAAGACCTTTCAAACAATATGTACCGATTTTGCTCATGACCAAAGGTTGCTTGCAAAACTGTTTACTAGAACATTAAGAGATAAGGCTCTACAATGTTATTGCTCATTGCCTTCCTATTATATTACTTCTTTCCAACAACTTGCAAATGCTTTTATTCAACAATTTCAAAACAATATAAGTCCTAAAGTTACTTTGATTGATTTAATGCATTGTAAACAAGGTGTTAAAGAAAAAGTGACTGATTTCATTGGTAGATATAAGCATTTATGTGCTCAAATTTCTTTTCCAGTACCTGACAATGATATTCAAAGAATCTTTATTTCTAATTTACAAAAAGATATTAGAGAAAAACTTCTATTTTCTGAGTTTACTTCTTTCCAATAGTTTTGTGCAACTCTTCACAATTATCAACTAACTGTGAGTCAAATGGAACAAGCAAATCCTATGGCTTCGAGTGATAAGGGTGATAGTAGTCAACAACCATTTGGGAAGTTTAAACCGAACAGAGAGTTCATTAAGTTCAATGAAAACATCACCAACAACAATGTGAATGCAGCATCAGGTGTGCCTCCTATTTCTAAGTTTTTCAAGAAAGAAAGAGAGTTTACTCCTTTGAATGAATCATTGCATAGTATTATGAATAAGTTATTGGAAAAAAATGTGCTTACCCTCCCTCCTATAAAGCAAATAGATCCTGCAAAGATTAATTCACCCTATTTTGATAACAAATCTTTTTGTCAATTTCATTGTCAACCTATGCATGATACTGAAAAATGTTTTTCTTTAAAGGGTAAAATTCAAGATTTGATTGATAATAATACTATCTATGTTTTAGGTGTGAATGATAAAGGCAACACATCTGTAGCTCTTCCTAACCAAAATCTTAAGATTTTTACTAATCCATTACCTTCTCATACCTAATGTGATTGAGACTAATGATTCCTCTTTCTCACCTAATGGTCTTATTTCTATGACTCTGAATGTGATTAATTTTGTAGAGCTGCAGAAAATCCCTAAAGAACCTTCCATCACATTTGATTCCAGTGAAACTATCAGGGCACCTAATGGTCCTTTATATATAGTTGCAAAAGTCAAGAATACACCTTGCCGTGGAGTGCTTATTGATCCTTCTTGTATGGTTAATGTCATTACTGAAGAATTTCTTTTTACTTCGAAATTGAATCAAGTGATCTATGACAAAACAAATGTGGTTGTGAAATTATTTGATGCATTTTCTTCTCCTGCAATTGGTTCTATTACATTACCTATTGAGGTCCATAACAAATCCCTTGATGTGAGATTTGTTATTATTCCATCATCCGAACAATTTCGTGTGAAGCTAGGCTATCCTTGGCTATCTTCCATGAAAGCTATTGCTTCTCCTACTCACAAGTGTTTGAAATTTCCCCATAATGGTGAAGTTGTTACTGTCAAACATAGTCTCTTTAAACCAGCTGAAAGAACTTCTAGCATTCCTATTGATTACTTTTGGCCTAAACAATTTCAATCTCTTCCACCGCGAAGTGATCATCTTTTCAAATCTTATCAAAAGTGGAAAAAAGATATGATCCTATCTCTAAGTGAACCTAGAACACCCAAACTTGATATTCCTATCATTCTTGAGAAGGAAGTTCTTCCTTTGAAAGATAAAACTAATGTCTTTCCTCAAGAAGATTCCCAACCCATCCCTATGGATGTGACTATGTCTATGTCTAATAAAGGTAGACCTATACCTCCTCATCATGATGGACTTGGTCTCCTTCCTAAACTAGATATTCCTCCTTTATATGGAGCAATTCCTCCTCCTTCCTCTTATAGAGAGAAGAGACCTTCCTCTTCTCCTATTGTCAAACCTAAGAGACCACAACCTAAATACCCAAGTGATAAGGATGAGAACATTCCTCCTCCTTAATCTTCTCAACTTCCTACTAAGACTAGATGAAATCATTATGTGCATTAACACCAACGAAAGCGTCATCTTAGAGCTCGTGCAGCTACTTCTCAAACTTTGCAATCCCCAAAAACACCTTCAACTAGTATTATTCCATTTTCTCCTCTGTCGAAAATTGAGCCAAAATCTCCTAAACATAAGATGCATGATGGTTTTGATCCTATGCGAGTTAAAGATCCTATTTTTATAAATCTTGATGATGATATAGATGAAAATGTTATTCATGATGAAAATGTTACTTCTCTTGCTTCTGATAGTGAATATGAATATGTTGATATTGATAACCATTTATCTAACAAACTTTCTAAAGCACTTATCTTAGCTCCTAGACAAGAACGACGTGGCTTGGAACATGAACATAGCCCTTGTTTGGATCTTGTGATAGCTCCATCTGCTGTGTTGGATGTTCCTCCTCTAGCGTGTTTCCTGCCTTCTCGAAATATTGATCAGCAAGATCGGGGGGTGGATGACTTGCTAGACTAGTTCATTAGCATAGCAGACTCTCTCCTCCTCTCTTGATCTCTTTTGCTACTTCTTCTATGTGTTATTCTCATTCTTCTATTTGTTGTCCTTAGTGTTGTCTACTTGGGGACGATGCAAAGCATTGAGATCTCTTTTGATCTCTCTCATGTTGACTCAAAAGACACATGTGTTCCCTCCTTCTAGGTGACCTTCCTTGATTAGGGAATGAAGAACAATTATGCATACATACATATGATATACATGAATTATCATACAGCATACTGACCCCAAGGAAAGAGAAGTCACCTCATGCTTTGTGTTTTGTGTCTATTATCCTTGGGTTTATCTCACACTTGGGGGCTAAATCTTTGTGATAACATGCTCCTTTCCCTTCTCATTTCTTATGTGTATCACTACCTTAAAGTAATCACCCCCGATGAGGCATGTGTGATTGCTTTAACGTAGGGGGCATACACTCCATTCATATCTCTTCAAGATTCTTAAAAATTTCTTGGCGAACTTAGCTTTGCCTTGAAAATTTTTGTTATTATTCTTGCATGACTTATAGTGAGGAACCTTACTACTGACAGTCATGGTTCTCCCTCGTGATCTTCCCTTTTACTTTGTCAATCGAAGTCATAAGATCCTTAGTCCACTGGGGGCTTGGTGTATCTTGCCTCCTTGACATGGTGAAAGTCTTTCAATGTTGTTTCCTTGTAATTTACCAGAAGTATGGGCGTACACTTATACTCCCGCTAAAGTGGGGGCTAAATGTAGCATCGTAAAATTGTGACACTTGCAATTTTGACTGCATTTGGGTCTTCACGATGGCGGCGCAATGTTGAACCTGAATGGAGACCTCGAAACCTATTTACGACATCAAAAACTGCATCTTTCTGCACCTTGGCCTGATCCTCCTTGCACCCTGTTGTCCTGGGAGGTGGGACCATGGCGCCCAGCGCCCTGGTCCCTGGCCCTATTTTGGGCCTGGTCTCTTGTTGGGCACCGGGTCTTCAAGTTTGCAATTTGGAAAATAATGCTCCTAAGTCTGCCTAAAGTCAGAAAAATCAGTCTCCTAACCCTAATTGACAAGTATATAAACTACATTTCCCCTCCCAGAAAAAGGCGAAGAAAAACATATGTATGCAAGAGGCGGAAGCGATAGGCAAACATTCAAACATTCAAGCATTCAAGCATTCCTTCAAGCAATTGAGCATTCTAGGTCTCCATTCAAGGCTAGGTGTTGCCTTCAAGACAAGGATTCAACCATTGAAGAGGAGATCACCTACAACATACAACATACAACATCATTACACCTTCGCATGTAAGAATACAAACATTCTTACAACAAGGTATCAATACTTGATTACATTACAAACATTTACATTTATAGCATTCTCATTTCTTGGTTAATTCCAAAACCGGGGTTTGACCTGAAGGCAAACCCCTAATCCCTAACCCCCCAATCGTCCTCTCTTTTTTGTGTGTAGGTTACTGGTACGCGGCTGTAATTGAAGATCTGGAATCCTTGTGCAGAGACGAACAGATCCCCCTTCGTTTCACGGATTTTTCGGAGGACCGTGTGCACTCCGGGCGCCATCGTCCTATCAACTTTCATTCAAACTTGCAGGACAGCATCGTCTTGACATTTTACTGCTAATTTCAGGT
This sequence comes from Cryptomeria japonica, assembly GCF_030272615.1. Lineage (NCBI taxonomy): Eukaryota > Viridiplantae > Streptophyta > Pinopsida > Cupressales > Cupressaceae > Cryptomeria > Cryptomeria japonica. The sequence goes on from NC_081406.1 coordinate 579,772,412, forward strand.
CCGTAGCTTCATCCCATGTCCCTATCTCCATCTACAAGCGAATCTTTCTTACTTTTACATACACTCCTAGTTCAATCCTTCTATCTACATTCTTTACAAAAGAGGGTATCCTTGTTGTCTCAACCCTTGAAACTCATTTCGAATTCAATCTTGCATTGTGTGGGATTGGATCTTGTGAGTTTCAACCCCTCTTTTGAATGTAAAGTCTCTCCTAAGTGAAAACTGTCAATCCTAGTGACCTCCTTTCTCTCTCCTTGGAGTGGGGAAACACCTAGGGTTCAATTTTCCACTTTACACTACTCAACCTTCCCAAAGTGATGAGCTAAAATGAGGAGCAAGGGTGATTTGGATGATTCCAAAAGAGTGAATTAGAGGATGCCATAAAATGGATCTGTGGCACTTGGACACTTCCAGAAAATAATATTCCAATGAGGAACTATTTATTAAAAATAAAAAGAAGAATAAGTATGGAGGGAATAAGAAAGCAAGTATTGTTACTAGTTAAGGTGACAATACCAAGAAGAACAAAATGAAATAAATTGTAGATGAAGGACATGAAGAAGATTATAGTCTGGAAGAAGAAGAAGATGAAGAACCAAAACATTTTCAGTTGAATAAGAAGCAACATACAAAAGGTGTGGAGCAAACCAAGAAAATAATAATCCAGTAGCAACAAAAATAAGTAATTTCTTTCACCAAGGAAGAACTTAAAATAATTAAAGGCCTAGAGGCCCTCAGAAGACAAATATATCTAGTGCTTAAAATGAAATAATGGGGTAAATATTGGAATAGAAATAAACAAGTTAACCAATTATCTAAAGACCAAAATTGGAAAAATGGTCATATGTTGATAAATATCCATTTAAATGATCATAAATTTTAATATATTATGGTGGAAATTGGTGTAGAACTGAACATCATCTCATCAACCACTTGGGCTAAATTGTGGAGAAAAGATAGTTAAGACATCAATAAAGACAATCCTTGTTGGTGGTTCTAAAATGAAGACTTTGGGGACATCGAAGAATGCTGAAATAAATGTCAAGGGGATAATGCAAAACATTGATTTTGAACTAGTTGAAATAAAGGAACCATTTGATATTTTTATAACCCTATTAGGATTAAAGTGGTTTATGAATTATAATAATATTTTAGGCTCCCAAAAAGAGGAGATTTCATTTGTAGATATTTTTGGCAATTGACACTCTATTGGTTGGTTTCACTATGTTGTTGATGGCAACATGATTTTGGGTTTTGACTTCATATAGTGAACCGGCAGGCACTTCACAGAGTCTACACCAGCACTAGCACAGACAGGATATAATTTTTCTTTGATCACTGGAAATGCAGGCCGACATGGTATAAAGGATATTGGTATTGGAGGCCAACACATCTTGGATCCAACATTGGTAGCTTGTTTTAATCCTTATTCATTTATGTTATATGGCCGACATGTAAATATGTTATTGTATATATCCTTCTAAGATGACATAAGGCATAAATTTGTGTAGGGTATATAGGAGAGATTGATTAGATCATTTTGTAAGAAGAATAAGGATTAGAATGATAGGATGAATATATAGATGTGATGTAATGCGAAATATATCAAAGAGACTATGTATGTGAGGAATTCATTGTAAGGGTTATTTCGGTACAAAGGTTTAAGGTTTTAACTGGAGCAGATAGAGCTTAAACCAGAACTGTATTCTGGCATAGGAGATGCTATATTAAGCAGTTCACACTTCTTTGAATTGTTGTCTGGATTGTTGTGTATGAATGTTTTGTTAAGCCTAAAATCTACTATTCTGATATAACACTGATTCACCCCCCTCTCTCAATGTTATTGGTTTCCAACAGACACTACCAAAGTTATTTGTATCCCATTAGGAGAAATGGATGATAGATCATACATAGAAGAGGTAGCACAAAATAATTAAGGGGAAGATGTGAAATACCTATATTAAATCTATAAACTTCCAGATAAAAGGGAAGAAGAAAATCTAAATAGTCAAGGAGAAATGGAAAAATTGAGGGTGATAATTGTAGTACTAGCAGTAATGATGTCCTTGAAGCATGGATGTAAAGTGATTTGGAGCTAACATCCTAGAGAGTTTATGGATTCTAGAGACCTCTCCTGATACATAACAAAACTAAAACTGAAACAAAGCACCTCATGAAGCCAAATAATAACCATAAGTCTAAAGTATTTAAGTTACAAATTAAACCAAAATTCAAAATTACAAAACAAAAACAAAATGGAAATTTTTGATAAACTATAAAATAAACATAAGGGAACTAACAATAAGAAAAGGGGAAATTTACCAACAGAAAATTACAAGGAAAATATTCTGCATAAAAACCAACATAAATACTAAAACTTCGACATTGATAAAAAACCCTAGGAACATCCAACATGGAATTGGAAGAAAATATGATAAACATAATTTGATGTAAGAATACCCAATTGTAACATATTATATTTTGGTGTACTATAATATAGATAGGACAATAGGTAGTAATAAAGCTAGAAAAGCTAGTTGTAGAAAAGAAACAGGTAGAAAGAGGAGGAAAATGACTAGAAACAACTATAGTAATTAATGACTTCTACCTAAAAAAAACTATAAAAGATCCACACTCCACTTCACACTCACTCAATTTTAGCCCACTTGTATTCTCATGATTATAAAATTCATGCACATTCAACTATCTGTGCAAAAACCCTAGCTACTATTTGCTAGCTCAAACTTTAGCTCACAATCATGGTCGCCCCTATTCTTGTTGCAACTATAGAGAAGCCTTGACCAAAATACAAACATTTTCCCTATAAGGAAATGGAGATTGATCTAGACAATGCATTTTCAAGGATTCCCACTAATGTCATATACACCAAAGATCTATGAAAATACATTCAGACACCTTTGGCAAAGACAAATCACACTACTTTTGAAAGGCTATGCCAAGAAATATTATACAAGGGTACTAACCAATTCATCAGCTTACAGTTAGCACACATTAGCAATATAACTTAGGATGGCCAAATTTTTCTCAAGTACATATAGATACCCAATATACTTTTTGAGGTAGAAAACTGGATAGTAGAGTTGCACATATACATTAGTCAACTTCAAATAATGGAAAAAAAATGGGATGATAATTTCAAGTCTCTACCAAACATTTACAAGGATATACTCCCAAAGATGGGTTGACTTGAGGAAAAGTCAATTTTTTGAAGAGAAGATGATGTTGGCTGGAAAATATAATACACAAATAGATCTATAGATGCCTCATATCTTACTAGAAATAAGACTTCAAAATGTGATCTTTAGAAGATAGAATATAGTTTAGAGATGTTATCTAAGGGTCATGTCCCCTATTGTAAATATGAATAGATGGTGAGATATATTCACCAGTAGTATGGTGTAATAAGGAGGATATAAGGAGGTAGTAAGATATAAGATATACAAGGAGATATAAGGAATGCAATGAAAACCTATTGATATAATGAATACACTAATTCTAAATTTTGATGTGGTGTGTGTATATGTTATTCTTATTTTGATTTAAAACTAATCTAATGCCTAGATGCCTTTTTGTGTTGCCTCAATAGGACTGAGTCCATGACATAAGACTACAACCCTAGAAATCCTTAGGGTACAAAATATCTACATCCCTTAGATTTCTTGTTAACACACATAGTTCAAGGAACATGAATATTGTGACTATCAAATGTGATGCAGCCATAACCGGTGAATCCTAAAAAGAGAACTAATCGGCTTATGCAGCAAGAGTAACATAACAAAAGAAACAATAAAACATAGAAAGATTATAGAAACAAATCATATTATTATCTTAGAACCTCTGGTAACTAATCGATTATCATCATACAGTCATCATAGAACATCTGGTAGTCAACCAGTTACATGCAGGCTACATGCCAAATACAATCCATCTGGAACTCTCAAAGTCAAATGGATCTCTAATCATGAATCTAAATCCTTATTCTGATCTCTACTATCCTACAAATGATTACATAATACCCTATATATCCTCTGGAACATATCTAGGTCGGTCACAAAAGATTACATTTACCAATGCAGGAAAAATGAAACGTTTAACTAGGTCGGCCCTAAGAATGAAAGAAATTCCTCTGGAAAATAACAACCAGGAAGTGTAGATCAATAGGAATGTTAGACACATGCCAAAGAAAATCAAACAAGACCCCAAATAGATCCACATGCTAAGAAACCACTCTAAAAATGAAGGAAAACCAACCGGTAAGCTTAAGAGTTGTCCCAAAACCCAGAAACAGTCAAACAAGAAGTGATAACTAGCTGGAAAAGAATCCAAATGGAATGAAAATATGGAATTAAGCACATGAATGATCCTGGAAACCAAAAATATGATCTGCAATGAAAAGCAAGCCACCACTGAGATGTATCGGTAGGAACACAGAAAAGTGCACATAGAACTAAACTAGAACTAAACTGAAAGGAAATATTTTTGGTTGATGCAAGATTTCTCAAAGACTGTGGATGCTCCTGCATCAAAAAGATTAAAGGTCACAACTACGAACAAATTAATGAAGCTAAAGAACTACATCCAAGATCTCATTTGTTGAGGAGACACTAATATAGAAGGGAGTACACCCTCATCGTAGAGAGAGAAAATGAGGATACACTATGAACTCTTTCCTAGCCATGACTAGTCACCCTACTTCAAATAAATAAAAAATATATGGAAATTGTATTAAGTATTAGAAATTGATGCCAGAATTAAAACAACTATTCTCTCTTCTTTGGAGACTTCTAGAAATAAAAGATCAAAAAAACCCTTTAGTCCACCTCTCACAAGAGCCTTAGCTTCTAAACGAAGTCTGCATAAGGTTTTTTTGGCAGATATGGTTTCTCCAGTTTCTTTGGATGTTTCAAGGGGAGTTGTTTCTTCCCCTTAGACCCAATGAGGATTATATCCTGGAATGTTAGGGGCTTAAATGCCCCTAACAAATAACACTTGATTAAGTCACAATTGGACTTAATGAAGTGTGATATGGTGTTGATACAAGAAACTAAGTTAAATTTATCATCAACTGATAGGTTATTTTCTTCTTGGAAGTATGGAATTTTTGTTCATCTCCATCCTCTGGTGCTTTGGGTGGGCTGGCAGTCCTTTGGAAAGATTCTAGTGTGCATTTCTCATTAATTGCTTCCTCATCCAATTGGATGCTTGGCCTAGTTAAGAGCAGGCTGACAAATTTAAAATTCTGGTTATTTAATGTCTATGGTCCATCTGGGGTTGTAGAAAAAAGAAATCTTTGGAATTTTTTGGTCTCTCTTGTTGCTCCTCTGTGTAATGTTTTTCTGATTTTTGGGGGAGATTTTAATGTAATTACTAGTTTGGATGAAAAGGCTAGGGGAATCATCCCTAATAAGCATTCTATGTCAGACTTTTGCAACTTTATTCACTCTTTGAATCTGGTTGATTGTAAACCTCTTAATGGGTCATTTACATGGACCAACATGCGAAGAGACTTTTGTCAAATTTCAGAAAGGCTCGATCGCTTTTTGGTTTTAGATAATTGGTTCAATTTGGGATAGGATTTTGTTTCCTCAATTCTCCCCTTTACTGGCTCTAATCATGCCCTATTCAGTTTACTATTTTTGAGGATAGGGCTCCTAGAAAGTTACCTTTTAAGTTTGAGCCAATGTGGTTTAGGGACCAATCATTTTTACCTTCATTAAAACAATGGTGTAATTAAGCTCCATTTTTTCCTGGGTCTCGGATGTTTCAGCTTGTTAATAAAATGGCCTTTTTAAAGTTAAGGATTAAGGATTGGAATGTGATGCATTTTAAGAATATTTTTGGAGAATAGGCCAGGATTCAGGAAGAAATTGAGCAACTTAATAAGAGCATTGTTGCTTCAGGTATGTCTTCCTTATTGTATGATAAGCTTAAGTTGTTGAATCTTTAGTTGAGTGAGACCTTGGCTAGGGAAGAATCTTATTGGAGGCAGAAATCTAGGGACCTTTGGCTTTCTGAAGGCGATAGAAATACTAAATTCTTTCACTCCTCTTCTAAGCTCAAGAGACTTTGCTATCAAATCTCTTGTATTATTGACTCTAATGGCAATAATTTGATGGATGAGGATGATATTGTTGCCAAAGTTGTTAGGTTCTTTAAGCCTCTTCTTACAGTAGAGCCGATGGTGGTGGATAATGAGTTTGTGAACTCGATCCCCCCTTTAGTATCTCAAGAGGATAACAAGATGCTTATGGTCCCCTTTTCATTGGCTGAATTGAAAGAGATAGTATTTTCCATGCATCCAGAAAAGGTGTCAGGTCCGGATGGATTTATGGCTTTATTCTTTAAGAAATATTGGGACTTTATAGGAAATGATGTGTTGTTAGCCTTGAAGGAATCTAGAAGGAATAGGTCGATATTGAGAGAACTTAACACCACTCTTATTGCTAATATTTTGAAAGGGGATAACCCTACCTCTTTTTCAGACTTTCATCTGATTTCCTTGTGTACCACCTTATATAAATTTTTTACTAAGGTAATTTCAGTTAGGCTTTCTAGGCTCCTTCCTCAAATAATTTCCTTGGAGCAGGGTGGTTTTGTGCCTGGTCGGGAGACTTCTGAAGGTGCCATTATAGGTCATGAAATTCTGCACTTCATATCTCTGCAAAAGGTCCCAACCATGATTCTTAAACTAGACATGCTTAAATCTTATGATCATGTTAATTGGCAGTCCCTTGTGGTGGTTTTGTATTATTTAGGGTTTTCGCATTGCTGGGTCAAGTGGGTGTTTTCATGTATATCCTCTGCCACTTTTTAGTTTTGATTAATGGTTCTCCTTGAGGGTTCTTTGCTTCCTCCCGGGGAATTAGGCAAGGAGATCCCTTGTCTCCTTTTTTGTTTATTTTTTTGGCAAAAGCATTAAGAAGGGCCATCTCTAATGCTACGTCATCTGGTCTATGGTTAGGCATCAAATTGGATGACCTCCCTTCTTCACAATCTCATTGCTTATTTGTTGATGACATGCTTCTATTTGGGGTGGCCTCTCTAAGGGAAGCTCAAGTTATTAAGAAAATTATCTCTGATTATGCTGCTTTTTCGAGACAAAAAGTTAATAATCAAAAGTCCAAAGTCTTTTTCGTGAATGTCTCCCCTCTTGTTAGGGACAAACTTGCCCGCTTTTGGAGTTTTCAAGTTGGGAATTTTCTATGTATGTACTTGGGTATTCCTTTCTTTTTGGGGTCGGAAAAGGCCTCCTTTTGGGATAAAGTTGTTCATTCAATAACCTCCAGGATTTCCTCTTGGAACCATAAGTGGCTTACAATGGCTAGTAAGATCCTTTTAATCAAATCAATTTTGAATGCCATTCCTACATATTTGATGTCTATCCTGTAGGCTCCCTCTCAAGTCATTAAGGACATTAAGGTTTCCCTTAGGACCTTCCTTTGGAATGATAACTTAGGAGGTAGAAATAAGATCCCTCTTCTTGCTTGGGATAAAATTTGTCATCCCAAAGAGTTGGGGAGTGTGGGTATCCGTGACTTAGTCATTCAGAATAAAGAGTTGGGGGAAAAATTGATTTGGAAGTTATATGCAGATCCTCTTAGCAAATGGACTTCCGTCATGCTCACCAAGTATTTAAGGGGAGCATCCAAAGAAAGGATTTTTACTGCAACATCTCTTCTAAAGGGCTCTGCGTTCTGGAATTTTTTGGTTTCTTGTAGGACGGTTGTCTTACCACATTTATCTTGGGTTGTCCATAGTGGGAAAAAGGCTCGGTACTAGGATGAAGTTTGGAATGGGCATCCTACTCTTTCAGCTATTCGTGACTAGTCCCCTTTGTCTAATATTTTATCAGATCTTTGGGGGCCTCTTGTTGCAGATTATTTTAACATTGTCTCTTCAGGTCCACGTTTAGTGGCTAAATGGAAGGATATCCCTCCCTTGTCTATTGATAACAATCTTATTATAGCTTTTGTGGAAGAACTTCATAAAAGACATGTAGTTTCCATAATAAGGAGGACTCTTTGGTTTGGGTTAAGAGTGTTACAAGCTCCTATTTAGTAAAAGATGGGTATAATTCTTTGGTTCAGCCCTCTTTACCCTCTTGTTGGCCTACTACGCTTTTTTGGCATTATGCTTGTTTTCCAAAGGCAAGGGTGTTTTCTTGGCTGGTAGTCCAAGATAAAGTCCTTATTGGGATGTGATTGGATAGGCTTGGGATTACAACAGTATTTCCTTGTGTTTTTTGTGGTCATTTAATGGAATCGGTGGATCACCTTTTCCTGTTATGTTCTTTTGCTTCTGAATGTTGGTATTGGTTGTTTGATATGCTAGGATGGTCTTCTGCTCTTTGTTTGAATCTACTCTCGCAATTCATGACCTAGCCCTTGTTGTTTCCCACTTCATTCTACTCATCTCTTTGGGTTGTCATCCCATCTCTAGTAGTCTAGAATCTCTGGCTTGAAAGGAATTCTAGAATCTTCAAACATAAATCTGCTACCTTGAAAGACGTAATTGGTAAAATCCAAGCCTCCATTAGTGAAGTGGCGCTTTATTTCATTAATAAAAATTTAGATCACCTCAGGTCTTTTTCTCATTGGGATAATTGGGTCACTTGGAGATGGTCTTCACTTCATCTGATGCCTTCTCATGGGGCTATATTAGATGGACTCTCTTCACTTGCTAAGCACAAGATGGCTAAATGGAGTCCTCCTCCTTTTCCTTCATTCAAACTTCAGTTTGACCGGGCTTCTAAGGGTAATCTGGGGAGATCTAGTGTTGGTGTAATTATTTTTGATCATTCTTCAAAGATCATCAAAGCAGTGGGAAAATATATTGGTCAAGGCACTAATAATGTGGCTGAGTTTCAGGCTTTATCCTTTGGACTTGATCTCGCTCTTTCATTAAACATTAAAGGTATTGTTATTGAAGGTGACTCAATGCTGGTCTTTTAGGTGGTTATTAGCAAAAAGTGTCTCTCCTGGCAATTGCAGTATTTTTTAGATCACATTCTCCTACAATTAAGAGGTTTTTCCACTTTCTCTATTTCTCACCATTTCAGAGAGATCAATGTCTTTGTGGATTTTTGAGCAAACAAGGCTATTGTTGAGGGTGCTGATTTTATAAAAGTTGCTCCTTCGGATATTCCTGTTTCTTGCATGAAGCTTCTTTCTTAGCAAACCTTCCATTTAGAAACCTCCTTCATTCCCTATACTTGGTGTGGTTGTTCTTTCATAAGTGCCTATAGGGAAGGTGTTGGTCTTTGGGGAAATATCTTTGCTGTTGACATTTATTGGAAGAATCTCCTCATTAAGTAGAGAGTTTGTTGTGGTTTCTACTTTTGGATTGAGCTTCCCTTTATTCGATTGTCCTCTCCCATCTCCTTGCTTTGTGTGGTTTTTCACTTCTTTATATGGCTATAGGGGGGATGTTGTCCTACCTTATGGCAGCATCTCTATTGTAGCTATTTTTGGTAGTAGCTCCTCATCAAGTATGGAGGATGGAGGGGCAATTTATGCTCGAGTGGCATTTTTCGGTAGTGAATGGGCTTTGGGTTGGGTTTCATGTTGGTCTATGTGACTACATTTTATGGATATCTTTGTTGATGGATATCTTCATTTTCATTAGATATTTTGGAGATTTTTTTGGTTCTAGCCTTTCTTTATATTAACCTTCAGCTTTATGATAGATTTTTGGTAAGTTATAAAGATGAGATCGTCTGGTTTGTTTGGTAATTGTTTTTCTTCATGGTCAAAAGTGGGTCACCTTATGATTGGCCGACAGTTTTGGTATTGAATGGGCTTTTGGATTTGTATTTTCTTGTCCTATGTGGCTACATGATTGGTTTATGTGGATATCACTATAGATGGATATCTCAGTTTCCATTGGATATCTTAGGGATTATTTTTTGGTAGCGTCCTTTTCATGCTAATCATTAGTTTCCGTGGCAGGGGTCTGTTAAGTTATATTGGTTTTGATCCTCTACTTTTTTGGTAATCATGTCTCTTTATGGTTGGAAGTGGGAGACTTTACCATGAGGTTTCATTTCATAATGCTTGGAATTGGTCCTTCAATTGAATCATTTCACTTTGTGGGCGATCTGCTATTTCGGAAGTTGTTTTAATGATTGGGATTGTTGTGAGATATGAGGTAGCTTCATCTTTTGGTGTGAAGCTTCTTGCTCGACATTTTCTCTTATGATGAAAAGGTAATCATGATCTAGTTATCCCATTCTTTGTTATATTCTAGATGGTGTGCAAATATGGCATTCATTCAATCTTTGTATTTTCTTTCTAACACAAAATGCTATGCATTGTTTGGAGAGTTCTTGGCAAAATCAGTGGTTGGTGGCTTTTTTTGAGGAATTGGAAAGTGCAGTTAATATGGTGCAGCAAATGGCTTCTTATCCTATTGTTGCTATTGTGGTTTTTGCTATGGACTATTCTGTGGATTCGTCTCATCCTGATTCCTGAGGGTTTTCATCATCCTTCTCTGCTTCTTATATGGATGGGCATATGTTTTCTAACCAATTTTATGATGGTGGGATTGTTTTTTCTTGGTTCCCTTCTAGCTTTGTGTTTTGTTCTCTATAGGGCCTTGGATTCATGTGGTGCATAGACAGACTGGTTATTGGGGTGATGGTATTGATAATGTTCAGGCAGTGGTGGCTTCACTTTGGGATGATATCTTCTCCACTAGTTCTCACAAGATTCTCACAAGCTTCCTTTATATCTAATGCGATTGGCTATGTAACTGGGGGGTTTTATTTGGGATTCCTATGGGCTTTTGTAATGGGTAGATAGGCTTTTGTTCTCTTGAGCAAGATTGAAGGGTTTTCTTACTGGTTCTTTCCCTTTAGTGCTCATTGAACCAGACACAATGTAAAAAAATTATAAAGATCTAATATAATTTCAGTGGTTCATCCACTTTTATCAAAAAAAAAAAAAAAAATCTAATATCTTTATGAATTTAATGTTTGTGGTGAAATCCCACAACAATGGGTTACAAACTTTGGTACATCCTGATTTTTTTTTAAATCACATATTTTTTAGAAAGTATAATGATTGAGGCTTGAGAGGTCCCATTTGAAAGCATTAATTGAAGGGGATTAGATCAAAGCCTCTTAGATTGAATCCCCTTTGATGGAACTTCTCTAGTCTTAAATCATGCTTGCAATGAAGTCTCCTTTGCACCTATCAAAATGTTGACAAAAATCACTTTTACATTAGCTTTTGGGGGTCAAATGAATTCATTTATAAGTTTTTTTTTCGTAAGCATGTAGTCCTTAGTATAAAATTTCAAAAAATTATAATTTTGAATATATTTAATTTTATTAATATATCCATTTTTTTATTTCTTATGAATATACGTTTTTCATCAAACATTAAGGTCTTTGATTCACACATGTGGAAAAATAGGAAAATAGATGAAAAATTGTAAAAAAATATCCTTTGTCTATGCATTGATATTCATATTTCAACACAAAAAGAATATTTTAATTCAAATGCATACAAAAAATTTTATTCATGACATAGTAGACCTTTATCCAAATTATAATTACCCCAACTTCAAAAATTAACTAAAAAAATATAGGCAACAAAACATTATGAAAAAATAATCATACACTAGATATTGATGTGACAAATCTATATTTTAAAGATTAAAATTTTAATATTTGTATTAAAAATGTTATGCATGACACAATCAACATCACTTTTGAAAAATGTCGATTACTATGAAAAATATTTAGTTAAAAAAGTCATATAAAAATATGCACAATATATTTCTATTTTTTTAAATATATTTAGAAACGACACTAAAAATTTCACAAATCAGTAGTTTTTTCCATTTTATAATTCTAAATGGTTTAGTTGACATAAGTGTTAGAAAGTGAATATCTAGTGCAAAATGCTTATTTCAATGTCAAGTTTGGCCAAAAAGTGCAACCCATAATTGTGGGATCAACCTATAACAAAAACCTTACACTCATTGGAGAAGTCCCACCTTGGAAATTGATTACACCTTACTTGAAATTAAATATGACTAGAGACACATGGCCAAAAATAGATAACCTTGAATCCACATAAACATACAATATGAAAAATAATACTCCCAAACCTATGAGATAGAAAGCATGATAGTCGGTGATTATGAATGGTCTAAAGGAAGACACGTCACTTGAAACATGCATACATGTTATAATACTTTCACTATCTACAAAGCTATACATTTTGTTAGAAAATACACACTTCAATGAGAAATTGTAGGTGATTGAAGGTATTGTCATTGATGGCAACCTTACAATCCTATGGCACTGACACAGGCACTGGCACCGACAACGACAAAGATGATTACCGGCACCCCAGTTGACGGGATTTTATTTTGTATTTAATTGTAAAATATTTTTGTAAGCCGACAAGGCAAATTGTAATAGGACTTATATAAGTATGAGATCTTGTAGATCATTTGGGTAAGTAAGGAATGTAATAGGCAGATGCGAACATGCAAATATTAAGGCAGATTTTGGAATAAGGTTTATGGAAGTTGTATGAGCTTAAACCAGTATTGAACCTGGCATAGCAGATCCTGAACTGAAGCAGTACATTATATTGGATTTGCATAATCCATTTTTGTAAGTCAATGAGACTTCCCTTTTGTAATTAAGCAGTGAGCTTTAGGCAGTTGGCCTTCCTGCATGTGCAGGCCCCTATTGTAAGTAATATTCATTTATTGGCCAGTGAGTGAATATTGTGGGTCACAAATCCCACCAAGGTTTTTCCCACACCAGGTTTCCTCATTAAAAATATTGTGTTATGGTGTGCTTTCTATGTTGTAGTTATTTATCTTATTTACTGCATTATTTCTGGTTTACCAGTACACTATTTTGAGATGCAATTTGTTTAATAAGATAAGAAAATCTGTTAACCGGCAACATACTGATTCACCCCCCCCCCCCTCTCAGTATCTTTGGGAATCCTAACAATTGGTATCAGAGCTTGGCCCTCTATTTTCAAAAGCCTAACAACTTGAGGAAGATTCTGACACCAGTACAGATGGAAAACCTGAGAAAGCAATTGGAAACAACTCTTGCAGATTATGATGAAGAAAAGTTGAAAAATATGAAGCTTGAAGATGATCTAAAGGCTGCATAGGAAATCATTCAAGGACTTCAAGAAAATATCACTATTGCTAGGAACAAAAGAAGAGAACTTCATGAAAAGATACAGAGTGATGATGAAAAAGAAACTCTTAATGATCTTGTAAGCAAGATGAAGCAAGAAAATAAGACCTTGAGGAATGAGATGCAAGATATGACTATGATGCTTTGTAAAAACATTGAAGACCGAAAGAAGAATGAAGATGACATGACTAGGAGAATCAATGATGCTGGAAATGAAAATCTAAGACTCAGTTATGAAAATGATATGTTGAAGACATATATGATTCACTTGGAGCATGATAAAACTAGACCCATGAGACAGAAAGATTTCTTAGAAAATGAGTTGGCTACTGCAAATCAACACAAGGAGAAATTCAAGAAAAGCTCAGAAGAACTAGATGACATGCTAAAAAATCAGAAACCTAATGGAGATACTAATGGTCTCGGCTTTGAAGTTGGTGAAAGCTCTGGTACTACAAACAATCGTGATCATAGTAAACCGATAAGACAACCTAATGCCTACAAATTTAATGGAAAATGCTTTAACTATAACAAGTATGGTCATAGAGAAAATCAGTGTAGATCTAGAAACTATCAGAACACCAATGCACCCACCGGTCAATGTTCTAAATGTGACAAAGTTGGTCATAATTCAGAAAATTGCAAAATGAATGTAAGATGTTATGTTTGTGGAAGATTTGGACACTTATCTAATCAATGCAAAACACATACCAACATAGGATATGGAAAAGCTATTCAGGAAAACAATGTGACTTGTTATGTTTGTAACAAGATTGGACATATTGCAAAATTTTGTAGAAGTAAGGCATCATCAGAAAATAACAAAGGACCCAATTTGAAAGATAAAGAGAAGGTTGAAGAAGTAAAGAAATATTTTTCAAAACAATGGATTAGAAAGTTAGATCAGAATGTTAATGAAGCTATTCCTTCACTGGTAGAACAAAGTATCACTCCACCAGCAGGAGATTCTTCATTTAACTGAAAAGAAATCCTTTGGGGGAATGGAAACAAATTGAAAAATATGCTAGTTTACCCTTGGTTGATGGTGAGAAGTTGAATTACTTCTTTACCGGCAAATGTGTTAAGTTTCACCTAACCGACAGGCATTTAATGTGGTAGTTGAAGGAAATGACATTATAAAGCAAGTGTTTTTCACTTTTTTTCATTCACCGAGCATTCAAATTTCCTTAGAGTGCGAAAAACCCGAGCAAAGTGAAGCAAATCATTCAAGCATTCAAACCTAAAGGCAGATTAAGGTATTTATACAATGGCTTCCTCCTCTGCACTTGATTTCATTACAAACCCTACAGTAATTGAAGTGATTAAATGCCCTAGGCCCATATTTAAAATCATTCCCAAAGTAGCGAAGCAGGGTGAAACTCTAGGAGCATTTTCTAAAATACCCAAAGGAGTTGCTTATGCTGAGGATCCTAGAATTTACATACATTGTCATATTGAAGAACTAGGTGTTGATGAAATTATGAACATGTATAGGACAGTAATATAGGATGAAAATCATAATGTAAAATTGAAACACAAGATAGTTGAAACCCTAGGTTTTGTGGAGATACTTAGAATTCCTGATTTTCCCAAAGAGGTTATAAGGATTATATTGAGCATAGTTCATGGGGAGTTCTTTTGGCTAGATTCCATTCATAAGATAACAAAAGAAGTAGTTAGGGCAATGACAGGCTTACCTTCCACTGGTAGTAGGCTTGACAAGACTAAAAAGGTTCCAAACGACACTGTGATGACCCTAACCAGTGCAACCTATGACAAGATATCCATGAGAATCAATGATGTAAAGGATATCAATGTAAGATTCATTAGCATGATTCTTGGATACAAAGCTACACATGCCAATAGATTAAACTTTGTTTCTAGTTTATGTATCAAGAGTGCTTATGACTTAGTAAATAGTAGTGCAAAGATTGACATATGTGAATGGTAAAAAGATGATCTAATAGACAATCTGAAGAAAATTAAGGGTGACAAGAAAGACACATTTAGATTTGGTAACCTACTTGTATGTCTATTGTTGTATTTCAGCAAGGAAGCTCCTGGCATTGTTAGAAAGGATTTTGGATTTGACATTCCGGTAGGAAAACAACTTTTGGATATTCTTAATAATATGGGAGATGATAGGGAGAAGAACATAATTGAACACTTTTAGGCACTGAAGACTAGAATGAAAAATAAGGAAAGATTATCTCAATCCATAGTTGATAAATATCAAAAAGAGATATGTTTTGTTATAAAGAAGGATGAAATCTGGATAGAGGCAGTGGTTCCAAGGACAGTTTGGGTTACAGAGATGGGTTATGAGGCTGATGAAAACATAATAGAAACTTATTCAAAAGCCCTTCTTGAAGCCCCTAGAGAACCAATAGAATAAATATTTGGTAGTGCTGAAACTATTGAAAGCAAAGTTCAATCACAGAAATGAATAAAGAAAACAGAACAAACAATTAGAAAGGCAACAAGACAGGCAAAGGTAATCAAGGAAAACATATTGAATATGATTGGTATTAAGGAGAGCGACTTGGAAGGATTACAACCGGAAACACATCTTTCACTGGTTAGTACCTCCTCTGACAATGAAATACCGATAGAGTTTGAGAGAGTAGAAAGGAAAAGGAAACCTTCACCGGTACCCGCTCCTACACCAAAGAGGACAAGAAGGAAAAACAAGTTATCCCCCCACTTGATAATCTTCTAAATGAAATAATTGAAGATGGAAACTTGTCAAATGTCAGCAAGTTGTATAACACTTTTACTAATGAAGAAAAGGAAAGCATAGAAAACAGTGTTATTCTACACTTAGATATTTATAAGAAATTTTTGATAGAAGTTGTAGATGATCTACCTAGTGACTTGTACAAAAGGTTAGATGCAAAAAGGTTAGCAATTGTAGAAATAGAGAAGAAGATTAATGTAGAAAAATTACTTGCAGTTCACCCAATAAAATCAGCAGAAGAGATTGATGAACTGATAAGTGAGGCAAATAGGACTGTATTTTCCACCAGTTACCAACATGTAGCATTAATGGTTGGTAGAGTAAATGAGATCACTGAAGAGACAACAGACAAATGGGATATCTTCTTTGTAGAGAAGGAAAAGAAAGAAGAACTTAAACGACCAAAGACTTTCAAATTCTATCAAAAGGAAAAAGATAAAGGTAAAGGCAAGGTAGGTGGTCCTCTGAGCATAAAGGTAACAAATAACTTGCCCCCACCTCCTTCTGTTACTCCACCGGCACAAAGTGTTGATACACCACTGGTAACAGATAATGTTGAGAGTATGGAGAGAAAATATGAAGACACCAATCCTGATTCAAAGGTATTGTATACCATGAATATTGACACACAAGAAGTCAATATTGTGGTTGATAAGGAAACAACTGAGAAGAGATATGTGGCAACTGAGCCATCGACAGATAACATTGCAATTGAGACAAATGTTGAGGATACAATTAGAAATGTTGAGATTGGGATTGAAACACATACTAAACAATCAACTAATCCCCTAGTTACTGGAAAGACAGATACCACTGATGTACACATTGAAAAACCTACTGAGCAATCGACTACTGATAAATCTATTGAGATATCGGTAGTAGATAGTTCAAAGGTACATACAAAGAAACTAGTAGTTAACACTAAGACACAATCAGAGAAACCGACAATGGAAAGCACAAAAAAACTGATAGAGGTACATTTTGAGAAACATGAAGAGGAAAAGGTTCAGACAAAGATAGTGCCACCGACAACAACTGAGAAACCCAAACCTTTGCTAGTAGAAATGTAGACTCAAACTGACCTACCAGAGGTCAACATAAGCAAAGAGGTTACTCACACCGACGGATTGTAGATCGCTAAGGCAGTTGGATAGTCATCTGGTTCCTCCTTAACAGAATTCAGACCGACAAATGTAACAAAGGTATTATTAGATTCGATCAAGAAGATTAGAGAGTGTAATGCGTAGGCATATAAGGCTATTGATGACACAATTCCTTTATTGAAACTGATTGCACCCAAGTGTAATGTGGAAAATAAAGATTTTTTGAGTCAACTAGACACATTGTCTAAATACATCACCGATAATCTTTTGACAATTGATCAAATTAATGAGGATACATTCAGTGAGAAAATGAACAAGGAAAAAGAAAAATTCTTTGAAGATACAATAAAGAAGTGCATGGAACATATTGACACCCTCCTACTGGCACTAAACAAAACTTTAATGAAATTTAAGGAGTTGTACAGAGACACCTGCAAGACTGATCTTCTGATAGTGGATATTGACAAGGAAATCAGCATAGTACAAAAAGAAATAAATGATATAGCTGACAATCTCATTGGTTCATTAGAACCCATATCAGTAATAGAGCAGGAGATAGCTGGTTTTGAGGAGAAACTTGAGAAATTGGAGAAGGAGAAGGAAAAAATAAAATACAAAGCTAAGGAACTCAAATGCAGACTTGGTTCGAAACTAGACATCCTCATCTCTTTGAGAAAAGAGATTTCTAAGGCAATTGTTCCAGGACTTAAGACATCGGAAGAGAAAATGCACATACTCACTAGTACCGTCCAAAGGACAAAAGCAACATTGAAGGATAGTGAGAGGTTCACTAACAACTTGAATTTTGCATTAGTGGATCTATATCATATTGTAACCCACCGGTTACAGGGATCATGACAAGAACTACACTCAATTGACATTAATTGACAACCTTTGTCATTGATGCCAAAGGGGGAGTAGTTGAATGAGAAAAATGATTGGTAGAAGACATCATCTGCTCAGGGGGAGCACACAATTTTGGAGCACACAGTTTTGGCAAGATTTTGTTTGGACAACACAGTTTTGGATATCATTTTGACTTTTTCTCATGAGTGTTTCCATCAATGCCAAAGGGGGAGATTGTTGGAAAATGCACACTCCAATGAGAAATTGTAGGTGATTGAAGGTATTGTCATTGATGGCAACCTTACAATCCTATGACACTGATAGTGGCAAAGATGATTACCAACACCCCAACCAACATGATTTTATTTTGTATTTAATTATTAAATATTTTTGTAAGAAGACAAGGCGAATTGTAATAGGACTCATATTGTTAGGGGTCCCACAGATACTATGAGGGGGGGTGAATTAGTATCTAACTGGTGATTAGAATTTCTTAATTTAAAACATGCAGAACATAATATAACAGTGTACCGGTATGCAAGAAATAATGCAATAAACAAAATTAAGTACATCCACATGAAAAGTACACCATAACACAAGATGTTAACGAGGAAACCTAGTGTGGGAAAAACCTCGGTGGGATTTGTGACCCACAATATTCACTCACTAGACAATAAGAGAATATTACTTACAATAGGGGCCTGCACATGCAGGAAGGCCAACTTCCTAGAGCTCACTGCTCAAAGGGAAGTCTCACTGACTTACAATAAGGATTATACAAATCCAATATCTTGTACTACTTTACAATAGCATCTTCAATGCCTGATTCAGTACCGTTTCCTACTTTGTTCTTTACATATGCCCTTTGACCTATATTTTGCACATTAGGTCTGCCTAATATTTTCCTTAATGCTTCTACTTCACATTCTTCTTCTTTTTAACAAAATGTCTACAATGATCTCTTTTATATATGAGTCATTTTACAATTTGCCAAGTCGGCTTACAATAATAAACAAAATATTATATAACAAAAATCTTGTCAGCCTTTGTGTTGGTATACTTCCTTTCTTCTATGTCGGTGTCGGTGTCTTGAGTGCCAGTGTAGAGTGTGATCTGCTGATGCTGGTATAATGTATTTTCCAGTGCCATGGGATTGCAAGGTTGCCATCAATGACAAAACCTTCAATCACATATAATGTCTCATTGGAGTGTGCATATGCCAACAATCTCCCCCTTTGGCATTGATGGCAACACTCATGAGAAATTTCAAAAAAGTATCCAAAAAATGTGTAGTCCAAATATGTTACCAAAAATGTGTGTGCTCCCCCTAAGCATATGATTCCCGTGATTTGAATTTTCTTATCCCACTACTCTCCCTTTGGCATCAATGACAAAGGTTGTCAAGATGTCAGTAGAGTTTCTGGTTTCAACCTTGTAGCTAGGTAGTTATAATTTGAAAAAGGTCTCCCAAAATCAAGTTTATACTATCCATAAACTTCTTGCTATCCTTTATTGTCGTCTATATTCTCTTCACTATACCGATGAGATGCTGCAAATACTCTGCCGGTGTTTTGCTTCCCTATATTATTGCCTTAGAAATTTCCTTCCACAGAGATGCTAGATAGTCCAATCTTGGACTTAGTTTAGATCTCAAATGTTTTTCCTTATTTATTATTCTTTCTTTCTCTCTTTCCAATTTGAGTAGTTCTTCCTCAAAATTTCTTATCTTCTCCTCAAAAACTAATAGTGTGTCAAGTGAGTTGACAAAGCTGTCTGCAAGTTTATTTATCTCATCCTGTACCTTGCTCATTTTCTTGTCAATATCTACAGTCAAAAAGTTTGTTTTATAGGTATCTTTATACAGATTTTTGTATTCTTTCAACAAATTACATAGTTTCGGTAGAATTGTGTCAAAATCTCTATTACACTTCTTTATTTGCTCAAGGAATTTCTATTTTTCAATTTCTACCTTATCCTTTACGGAATCTTCCTTTATTTTCTCAATGTTTTCTGAGATATATTTACACAATGTATCCAATTGTCCTAAAGAATCTTTGTTATCTATATTACAGTTGGGAGCAATTACCTTCAAAATTGGTATGGAATCATCAATTGCTTTGTAAGCTTGTGAGCTGCAGTTGGTTATTTTCTTGATAGAATCTAATAGCACCTCAGTCACATTTGTTGATTTATATCATGATGATGATCCAACAATCTAAGTACTGGTGGAAGTAACCAAGCTTGTATTGACCTCTAGTAGGTCTGTTTGTGTCTACACTTCTTTAAGCACTGGTTTTCCTACTTCACTAGTTGCCGATGGCACTGTTTCCTTATGTACCTATTCTGGTTGTTGTTGTTCTGGAGCCTTTAGCTCTATTTGTTTCTCAGTATGTTGCATTCCCTCAATCTGTGTCTCAGTCTCTACCTTTTACTCTTTATCTTCTGTCGGTTTATCTGTTTCCCCTGCTACTGGAGGTTCACTAGCCATATCTGACTTAACAGTTGTATCTTTGTCTACTACTATGTTGATATTTTTAGTATCAACATTCATAGTATATAGGACTTCAGGATTAGGATTATTATCCTCTACATCCATACTCTCAGCTGCCGGTTGATCTTCAGTAGTTGTTGATTTTACCGGTGGAGTATTTAAAGAAGGTGGGGGTAAGTTATCTCTAACCTTGATACTTGGTGGTCCACCAACTTTACCTTTCCCCTTGTCTCTATCTTTCTGATATACCTTTATAGGTTTGGAGTTCCTGTACTCTTCTTCTTTTTCTTTCTCAACCAGGAATATATCCCATCCATCTTTTGTTTCCTCTGTCACTTCATTAACTCTTCCTGCCATTAGTGAAATATGTCGGTGTGTAGTAGAGAATACTGACCGGTTGGCCTTGGCAATCAGATCATCAATTTCTTGTGGAGAGTTACCAGATATACAACAGGTAACTTCTCAATTTTTATTTTCTTATCCAATTCTATCACTGCCTGTCTTCTTGCCTCTAGTCTTTTAAATAATTCATCAGGAATTTCATTGACTACTTCCATCAAAAATTTCTTATACATATCCATGTGCAATATAACACTGTTTTCAACTTGTTCTTGTTCATCAACTGTTAGAGTGTCATATATTTTCTCTATATTTTTCAGTTTACCTTCCTCTGTGATTTCATTCAATAATATATCAAGAGGGGCCAAGTCTTTGTTTGTCCTTTTCTTCTTCTTGGGTGTCAATTTCTTCTTTGGTGTGGCCTTTCTAACTAGAGATCTCACTGCTTGTTACTTTTGCCTTGTCCTCCTAGGTGAAGGTGTGGTTGCCGGTGAGGGATCTCTTTTCCTTACAACTCTTTTGAAAGTTGCAGGCATGTCACTTCCTGAAGAAGTACCTACCGGTGATAGGTGAGTTTCAGGCTGTGGAGCTGCTAACTCATCCTCAATTATGTCAATTTTCTTCAATACATCTTCCTTGATGGCTTTTGCTTGTCTAGACCCTTTCCTTACAACTGCCTCAACCTTTTTCACCCTTTTCTTTGATTGAATTTGGCTTTCTATGGTTTTAGCAATACCAAATACTTCTTCTTTTGGTTCTCTGGGGGCTTCCAGAAGTGCTTTAGTATATGTTTCAACTATGTGATCATCTATTTCATAGCCCATCTCGGTTACCCAAACTATCCTTAGGATGACTGCTTCCATCCATATTTCATCTTTCTTGATGACAAAGCATATATCATCTTTGTATTTGTCTACAATTTTCTATGATAACCTTACTCTTTTCTTCATTTTAGCTTTTAATGCTTGAAAGAAGTCATTAATATTGTTTTCCTTGTTCTCACCCATGTTATTGAATAGTTCAGTCAATTGTTTGCCTACCGGTATGTCATATCCAAGTTCTTTGTAACCTATACCGGGAACCTGTTTTGTTATGTGTAGCATTAGGCATACCAACAAATTTCCAAATCTGAAAGTTCCTTTCTTGTCCTTCTTGATCTTTCCAAGATTGTCAATTAATTCATCCTTTAACCATTCACATATGTCAATTTTTGCATTATCTGTTACCATATCATAAGCACTCTTAATGCATAAGCTTGAAACTGAATTTAGTCTATTAGCATGAGTTTCTTTATACCCTAATATCATACTAATGAATCTCACATTGATGTCTTTTACATCATTAACCCTTAGAGACCTCTTATCAAATGTTGCACTAGTTAGGTCTATAACTAGGTCATTGGAAACCTTCTTGGTTTTATCTGGTCTTTTACCGGTGGTCGGTAACCCTGTGATAGCTTTCATAGCTTCCTTGGTGATCTTATGGATTGCATCTAACCAGAAAAATTCTCCATGTACCCTGCTTAAAACTATCCTAATCACATCCTTTGGAAATTCAGGAATGCTAAGGATCTCTATAAATCCTAGGGTCTCAATAATTTTGTGTTCATCTTTAACATTGCTGGTATTATCACATATCATAGTTTTATACATGGTTTTAATTTCCTCATTTCCTAACTCTTCAATGTTGCAGTGGATGTACATTCTGGGGTCTTCAGCATATACAACTCCCTTAGGAATTTGAGAAAAAGCACCTAAGGCATCATCCTTCTTTGCTATCTCAGGAACTAACTAAAATATGGGCCTAGGTCTTTTTATTACCTCAACAATAGTAGGGTTTTCTATGTATTCAATTGCAGAGGTGGATGCCATGATTAAATACCTTTTACTGCCTTAGATGGATGATTGCTTGGAGTGTGCTTGCTTCTTGCTCGAAATGCCTTAGCTCAAAGTCTTCGCGCTCTTCAAAAATTTGAAATCACGGTGAAATGAAATGGAGCCAAAACCTTAACTTTGTAATGTCTCTTCGCCATCTACCACATTAATTGCATGCCGGTTAAGTATTCTCTTAACATTGTTTGCCAGTAATACGTAATTTTTCAACTTCTTATCTTAACCGAGGGAATAATAGCACGTGTCATTAGATTGCCAAACCCTCAAAGATATTTTCTTCAATTAGATGAAGAACTTCCTACCGGTGGAGCACTGCTTTGTCCTTCTGGTGAAGCATCACTCTATCCTGCCAGTGAAGCATTGGTTTGTTCTACCGGTGGAGGAGTATTCCGAATATTTAGATTAGCTTTTCTAATCCATTGTTTTGAGAATTCTTTCTTAACCTCATCAACTTTTTCTTTACCTTTCAAGCTAGCACTTTTGTTGTCTACCAGTGTTCCTTTACTTCTACAAAATTTAGTAATATGCCCAATCTTGTTACATGCATAACAAGTTACATTATTCTTTTGAATAGCTTTCCCATAACCTATGTCGGTTTGTGTTCTGTATTGATTAGATAAATGTCCAAATCTTCCACAAACATAACATCTCACATTCATTCTGCAGTTTTCAGAGTTGTGCCCTACTTTGTTGCACTTAGAACATTGACCGGTGGGTGTGTTGATATTCTGATAATTTCTAGATCTACATTCATTTGCTCTATGACCATACTTATTACAGTTAAAGCATTTTCCATTGAATTTATAAGCATTAGGTTGACTTACCAGTTTGTTGTGATCCTGAGTATTTGCAGTGCCGGAGCTTTCACCAACTTGAAAGCCAATTCCAGAAGTGTCACTTTTAGGTTTTTGATTCTTCAGCAAGGTGCCAAGTTCCTCTGAGCTTTTCTTGAATTTTTCTTTGTGTTGATTTGTAGTTTCCAGTTCTCTTTCCAAGATTTCTTTTTGTCTCATCAGTTCATTTGAGTCATTCTGAGTATGCATCAGATCTGTCTTCAACATGTCATTTTCATAGCTAAGTCTTGTATTCTCATTTGCTGCATCACTTAGTCTTCTGGTCAATTCTTCTTCATTCTTCTTCCTATCCTCAATCTCTTTGCAAAATCTCATAGTCATATCCTGCATTTCATTTTTTGTTGTCATGATCTCTTGTTTCAACTTGCTCATCATATCATTAAGTGATTCCTTTTCATCATTCTCATTTTGCGATTTTTCACAAAGTTCTCTTCTCTTATTCCTTGCAACAGTAAATTTTTCTTGAAGTGTCTAAAAGATATCCTGAGCTGCCCTTAAATCATCTTCTAGTTTGATATTTTTCAATTTCTCTGCATCATAGTCTGTAAGAGCTCCTTCAAGTTGCTTCATTAGATTTTCCATCTTTACCGGTGTTAAGATCTTCCTCAAGTTGTTAGGCTTCTGAAAATAGAGGACCAGGCTCTGATACCAATTGTTAGGGGTCCCATAGATACTGAGAGGGGGAGGTGAATCAGTATCTAACCGGTGATTAGAATTTCTTAATTTAAAACATGCAGAATATAATATAATAGTGTATCGATATGCAAGAAATAATGCAATAAATAGAATTAAGTACATCCACATGAAAAGTACACCATAACACAAGATATTAATGAGGAAACCTGGTGTGGGAAAAACCTCAGTGGGATTTGTCACCCACAATATTCACTTACTGGCCAATAAGAGAATATTACTTACAATAGGGGCCTGCACATGCAGGAAGGTCAACTGCCTAGAGCGCACTACTCAAAGGGAAGTCTCACTGACTTACAATAAGGATTATACAAATCCAATATCTTGTACTACTTTACAATAGCATCTTCAATGCCTGATTCAGTACCAGTTCCTGCTTTGTTCTTTACATATACCCTTTGACCTATATTTCACACATTAGGTCTGCCTAATATTTTCCTTAATGCTTCTACTTCACATTCTTCTTTTTTTTTACAAAATGTCTACAATGATCTCTTTTATATATAAGAGTCATTTTACAATTTGCCAAGTCGGCTTACAATAATAAAAAAAATATTATATAACAAAATTCCTATCGGCCTTTGTGCCGGTATACTTCCTTTCTTTTGTGTCAGTGCTGGTGTCCTGAGTGCCAGTGTAGAGTGTGATCTGTTGATGCTAATATAATGTCTTTGCCAGTGCCATAGGATTGCAAGGTTGCCATCAATGACAAAACCTTCAATCACATACAATGTCTCATTAGAGTGTGCATATGCCAACACATATAAGTATGAGATCTTGTAGATCATTTGTGTAAGTAAGTAAGGAATGTAATAGGCAAATGCGAACATGTGAATATTAAGTTAGATTTTGGAATAAGGTTTATGGAAGTTGTATGAGCTTAAACTGGTACTGAACCCAGCATAGCAGATTCTGAATTGAAGCAATACATGATATTGGATTTGCATAATTCATTTTTGTAAGTCAGTGAGACTTCCCTTTTGTAATTAAGCAGTGAGCTTTAGGCAATTGGCCTTCCAACATGTGCAGGCCCCTATTGTAAGTAATATTCATTTATTGGCCAATGAGTGAATATTGCGGGTCACAAATCCCACTGAATTTTTTCCCACACCGGGTTTCCTCGCTAAAAATATTGTGTTATGGTGTGCTTTCTATGTTGTGGTTATTGATCTTATTTACTACATTATTTCTGGTTTACCAGTACACGGTTTTGAGATGCAATTTGTTTAATAAGATAAGAAAATCTGTTCACCAGCAAGATACTGATTCACCTCCCCCTCTTAGCATATTTGGGAATCCTAACACATTTGAGACCATTAATTCATTAAAATATATATTAATATCATAAAAATACCCACAACTAATTCTAGATAAATTATATGTCAATACTTATTTAAATATGTGATCGAAGGACCTTCATACATGCAAAGGGGTCAAAAGGATCAATTATATTGTACCTTGAACTACCATTTTTTTAACCACTAGAACTATTTAATCTCCAAGTGGAGAAATGTAGACATGAAAAAAAAAAAAGCATCAAAATTGGTAAATAGTGGATGTGAAGCCACTACTTAACTTTGCAATGGATAAGGCTCACTAGGTCTACTAGAGATTTGAAACTTGGACTCAAGAATTATTCAATACTCTAATTTATATTCTAATAAGTTTGGGATATGTAGTAAATGTGCTAATGGACGTGAAGTATACCAAACACTTGATTCATTATGCTCACTCAACTAAAATATAGAGGAATAGATAAGTATAATAGATATCAAACAAGTGTATATGCAAGAATCTTGAGGACATATAGTGTTTAACATTTTTAGATCTTGAAGATATACTTATATTAGGAAAATAGAAATAAAAAAAGAGTTTGAACCTTAGCATGACCTACAAGATTTCCAAAAACAACTCAGTTACATTTGTAGCATCCTAAATTGTACTCGCCTACAATTTTGTCCTCACTTGGACCTCACTTTGGCACTTCACCTACAAGATTTCCAAAAACAACTCAGTTACATTTGTAGCATCCTAAATTGTACTCGCCTACAATTTTGTCCTCACTTGGACCTCACTTTGGCACTTCAGCTCCCAAGGCCTTACTAAAGTGCTGATTTTTTTCATACAACCTATCAAAAATGCTTTTTCACTATCTTCACACAACCCCCCAGACCTGGAGCACTAATTTCCAGGACCATGGCCCTGGGTTCCCTAGTCCTAAATCAAGACCATGGAATCCTCTAAAAAAGGGCCCAATTTGGGGCCTCATATTGGTCACATTAGAGTGGGGACCTAGATCCTGTGTTGTCTTGTGTCAAAAATTCAATTTTTTTTGACAAGCAAGTATAAAAGGAGGTCTACCCCTCTCATTTTAAACCTAACCTCATTCAAGATCTCAATTACACTCTAGAAAATTCAAGTGAGAAAGCAACCCGTCTTTCATCAAGCATTGGTGAAAAAGTGAAGTCAAGTTTCAGACATTGAAGATGATATCCATGATCTATGTTTTATGAAGATAACATACATGAAACCCTAATTCCTTGTGAAGGTTAAACTAAACTTCATTGAGGTATATCAATAGGTTTTCAATCATTTTTAGCCTTTCCCTCAAAAGGAAAGTATTTTGTTGTAGTCTTTCATTTACATTTATCAATTCAATTTCATGGTTAATTCCAAAACCACCTAAGGCAAACCCCTATTCCCAACAATTTTCCCTTTCTTTCTATGTGTAGGAATAGGTATAGAGCTACACTCGAGAGGATTGACAAAGTTCATAGAGATAAACTATTTCAACTTTTGATAGTAGAAAATTCAGAGGACCATGACAAATTGATACTACCCAGTCCTGAAAAATCAGGCTAAACTTTTGAGAGCATATTCTAGATAGCTTATTTTTTCCAGATCTAGGTCAGTGGTTCCATGTGACATCTATAACTTACTGTTTCTATTAGAATATTTCAATCATCACCTATATTGCCCTAATTATTAAATAATAAAATCAATTCAATTTTAGGAAGGAGATAGACCTTATCCAAAGAGCTTGGAATCTTATCAGAATCTAAGTCTTTTGAGGCAAGATCTATTAGATTCCCTCTCCTTCCAAATGTATTGGCGAATTAGGACATTTAGTGGTTTTATTATCTTAATTTCACCCTAACCCTAATTTTAAACCTTTAAGCACTATATATGGCTTCATGTGTCTAAGGAGAGGTTAGTACCTTACTTCTAGATATGAATGCACATGAAAAAAAGTACATATCATGAGCTTAGAACTTGGGAATGCAAGTATCATATGTTTGAAATTTGGCATACCAAATATATTATCTCCACTTAACTAGACTACATAAGGATAGACAGACAAGTCCATAAATGTGAATGGATTAAAGTTGTGGGTGTGGTAAAATGACTACGAAACAATTTAAAATAAGTCTGGTTTGGAATGGAATTGTGACATTAATTGAAATCCATACATGAACTTCTTTTTGAGTTTGGAAATATAAGGCTATTGGTATTTTGGTATGGTTTTGTCATTGATGTCAACACCTACTAACACTTATCAACTCTGGCACTTTGAAGAATCGACAATATTCACTGGCAAGCAAGTAACTTATACATAGTCATTAATATCTAGTACACTGCCAGGATATAATGCTCATCGGCACTTGGAATGATATGGAAAACACCTGGTTATGTCAAAGACATCATTTGGACACTTTGTCTTGGAGATTCGTTCATTGGTATATTCATGATTGCATATTTGTTGTTACCGACAAATAGGTCCAGGATAAGCACCGACAGGCTTATCTATTCCAAATCAACACGACACACTTTGAAGATGATTTATTATTGTTGTAAATGCATCAAGCCAACATGTTGAATTGGTTATTCCATCGGTTATTGATTTACTTGTAAAGTGTTTTATTGTAATATCTATTAGAGCTGACCTACTAAAATTGGTCTTAGGTTATGGTATATATGTAAGATCTTATTTGTAAGATTGATATGCGATTGTAAAAAGGAATTGTAAGAAGGTATATGCGAGAATAAGCAGAGCTATACACACAGACATCATTTGAAGGTGAAGCAAGGTTTTTTTGAAGACAATCAAAACTACACCGATACTGAATCTAGCATAGAAATATGTTATTTTGAGCAGTACATCTTTATTGGATTTACCCATCCAATTGTAGTTAGTGTGACTCCTACTTGTGTTTGAGCAGTGAGCTCTAGGCGCTTGGGCTTTCTGCATGTGTAGATCCCATTTGTATACACATACTATCTGCAGTAGTATCATCTGATTGTGGGTAAGGTTTCCCACCATGTTTTTTCCCCTTACAGGATTTCTGCGTACAAATATTGGTGTTATGTATGTTATTGTCTTTCTATTTCATGCATTAATCTTTATCGGTACTGTAATTAACTAATAAACTATCTACCAACATAAAGTCTAATTTATCGGTATTAAGCATTAAGGTTGGTTAAGTTGTTTTTGGTTTGAATTTATCTAACCACCGATTCACCCTCCCCCCCTCTCAATTTTCTCCAGGACCTAACAATTGGTATCAGAGCTTAGTCCTCTTTTGTAGAAGTTTAACAACTTGAGGAGATCCAATGTCTACAAACAATTTCAGGAAGGATAGTCCTAAACTTGATGGAACCAAGTATGGAATATGGAAGATTAGAATGGAGACACATCTAAATTGCATTGGAAAGGACATCTGGGATGTTACAAAGAATGGCTATACTGCTCCTATTAAGAATCGGCCTAATCCACCTAACTTGGCTAAAGATGAGGAAAATGATTACAAAGCAAGAGAAGCACTTTTGAATGCATTATCAGATAGATCAACTACTAAAGCTATTTGGGACCATTTGGAAACATTGAATGAAGGAGATTCCACAGTCAAAATTGCAAAACTTGAATACTTCTGGGTCAGGTATGAAAATCTGAAAATCGAAGAAGATTAAAGGATTTCTGCTTTTATGGAAAGAGTTAAATGAAATTGTTTTGGGTATTAAATGTTGTGGAGGAACCTTAAGTGAAGATGAAATTATTTCAAAAGTTTTAAGAGGATTGCCACCAGCATATAAAATGAAGGTTATTGCTATAAATGAGTTAAGAATAATGCCTAATACATCAGTAACTAGGGATACATTGATTGGAAAACTTTCAGCTTTTTAAATTGAGGAATTTGGTCATGTTGCTACTATAAAGACAGATTTAGCTTTTAAGGTATCAACATCATCTGCACCATCATTTGACAAGTCTGATTGGAAAGCATTTTATGCAAGAGAACTTGAGGAAAGTAGGAGAGAAAATGAAGAACTTGAAGCACTATTTACAAGAAAAATGCCTAAAGGTCTAGTTGGAAGTAAGTATGAAGGTAAAGAACCCTTTAAATGCTTTAACTGTAATAAGATTAGTCATATGGCTTCTAGATGCCCTGAGAGACATGCTAGACTAAGAGAAGAAGCTAGAAGAACATTCAAGCCTAACCCTGAATATCAGAGATATAAATTTAAGAAGAATAAAGATAAATCTTGTTATCTTGCTGATGAAGGAGTCACTGATGATTTTGATGAAGATCTGGTAGACAATGGATGGGTTTTTCTTGCTATAACAAAAGATCAACTGGCACCTACTGTTCAACCAGTAGAATAGGCCCTACTAGCTAAAATTGAAGTTAAGGATGAATGGATCATTGATTCAGGATGTTCACATCACATGACTAGTGATAAAGGTAAATTCTTGAACTTTTAGGAATATAATGGAGGCCTAGTAAGATTTGGAGATGACAAAGCTTGCTTAATCAAAGGAAAAGGTACAATATCTCTTGATGGTAAGCATAATACTGACAATGTTTACTATGTAGAAGGTTTAAAGCATAATCTTTTGAGTGTTGGTCAATTAGTTGAAAAAGGATTTCCGTTACAATTCAAGAATGGTAAATGCAAAATTATGAATAGAACTGGTTTGGAAATTGCAACCGGTAATCAAACTAGAGGCAACATCTTTCATTTGAATAATAATGAAAAGACATGCTTGATTACACACATTGATGAAAGTTGGCTATGGCATAAGAGACTCTGTCATTTAAATTTTGATTGCATGGTAAAAATTAGTACTACTAAGGCAGTTAGAGAATTACGTAAGATTGTTAAACCTCACAATCCAGTATGTAAGGAATGTCAATTTGGAAAACAAGTTAGAGCATCTTTTAAAAGTATTCCAGAAAAATCAAATAATGCTCTTGACTTAATTCATACTGATTTATATGGTCCAGCTAGAACTAAAAGTTTACAAGGTGATAGATATTTCATGTTAATCATTGATGACTATTCTAGAATGTGTTGGGTTACTTTTCTCAGAGAAAAATTAGAAGCACTTGGGAAGTTCAAACTATTTAAAGCAATGGTAGAGAATGAAAGCAGCAAGAAAATCAAATGTCTGAGATCGGATCAAGGAGGTGAATTTACATCTAAGGAATTTAATGCATTATGTGAAGTGAATGGAATCAAAAGATAATTATCAGCACCTCAGACACCACAATAGAATGGAGTTATAGAAAGGAAAAACAAAAATATCTTGGATGCAGAAAGAAGTATGTTATCAGAAGAAAATCTTCCACATGTATATTGGAGAGAGGCAATAAGCACAGTGGTCTATACATTCAACAAAGTTCACATCAAAGGTGAAACCGGTAAGACTCCTCATGAACTATGGTTTGGCATTAATCCTACTCTTAAATATTTAGAATATTCGGTAGTAAATGCTATATTAGAAGAGATGAGTATATTGGAAAATTTGATCCTAGAAGTGATGAAGAAATATTTCTTGGTTTTTAATCTAAGAGCAAGGCATACAGATGTTTTAACAAGAGATTGCAGAAAATTGTTGAGAGTACAAATGTGAAGATTGATGAACAATTTAGAGGAACTTCAAGGTATATAGACTCTGAATCGACAACAGAAATACTAGCAAATGAACCTACATTGAATCCACCGATACAAAATGAAGATCCAGTTATATCGGTATCATCTGAAAATTCCACTGTAACTGAGGAACAACAACAAACAAAGACACCCCGGTATGTAAGACTGAATCACTCTGAAGATCAGATAATTGGAAACAAGTATAAAGGAGTTATGACAAATGGAAGACTAGAAAATGAAGAGGTATGTCTTATTTCTCAAATTGAACCATCATCAATTAATGAGGCATGTGAAGATAAACACTGGATTAAAGCTATGGAAGAAGAATTAGAACAAATTGAGAAGAATAACACATGGACATTAGTTCCCCGACCTAAAGACAAAAATGTGATTGGAACTAAATGGGTATTCAAAAACAAACTTAATGAAGATGGTAAGGTAATCAAAAATAAAGCAAGACTAGAGTGTAAAGGATATTCTCAGAAAGAAGGAATTGATTATAGTGAAACCTTTGCACCGGTAGCTAGAATTGAGGCAGTTAGATTATTCTTGGCTTTTGCAGCACACAAGAACTACAAAGTATATCAAATGGATATTAAATGTGCATTTCTGAATGGAGATGTTGAAGAAGAAGTTTACATTGAGCAACCTAATGTATTTTCCTTGACGGATAACAAAGATATGGTTTGGAGGTTAAAAAAGCTTTGTATGGGTTGAGACAAGCTCCAAGAGCTTGGTATACTAGATTGGATAAGTATCTTTTGAAGATTGGATTTTCTAAAGGTAGTGCTGATAGCAACTTATACTATAAAGTGACTAATGATGAAATCTTGGTTATAGAAGTTTTTGTTGATGATATAATCTTTGGAGGAGAAGATGGATTATGTAAAGACTTTTCTATTGAAATGCAACAAGAATTTGAAATGTCTATGATTGGAGAAATAAAATTCTTTTTAGGATTGCAAATTTCATAGACTGATAAAGGTATATTCTTGAGTCAATCCAAGTACTTGAAGGAGTTACTAAAGAAATTTGGGATGGAGAACTCTAAATTGGTAAGCACACCTATGACTACAAATGACAAATTATCACTAAGGGATGAATCTACACCTGTTAATCCGACTAGGTATAGATCTATGATAGGAGGTTTACTGTATTTAACACAAACCAGACCTGATATTATGAATGCAGTATGTATTGTTTCAATATTTTAGAGTAATCCTAGAGAAAATCATGAATTAGCAATAAAAAGGATTTTCTAGTGCTCACAAGGCACTACAAATCTTGGTTTGTGGTATACTATCTGTAGTAGTATCATCTAATTGTGGGTAAGGTTTCCCATCGTGGTTTTTCCCCTTACAGGGTTTCCATGTACAAATATTGGTGTTATGTATGTTATTGTCTTTCTATTTCATGCATTAATCTTTATCGGTACTATAATTAACTGATAAACTATCTACCAGCATAAAGTCTGATTTACCGGTATTAAGCATTAAGGTTGGTTAAGTTGTTTTTGGTTTGAATTTATCTGACAATTGATTCACCCTCCCCCTCCCCCCCCCCACTCTCAGTTGTCTTTGGGACCTAACAAAGGCAACATGAGTTTGTAGGAGGAAAAGTCATAAAACAAGTTAGGGATCTAGATGTACAAAAAATAAAATGTGACATATAAAATCATAAGGTCCATATTTTGAGCTTGTAATAGGAATGCAAAAGCCCAAGTGAAAAGTTATGAAAAAATATGTGGACTCGAGGTATCCTAAAAAGGTTTAGACTAATTTTCATTGTAATAAGGAAACTTGAATGTGGTGGAAAATGGAAAACTAAAAATATTTTAAGACATTAAAAATGAAAATTATGTAAAATAACTAGGATTGTGTAAAATTATGGAAAACTATTGGATTGATAAGAAAATTTGAACAACTTGGACCAAGGAAATACGAAAAATCAATAGGCCATGAAATAAGAAAAATTATAATTCTAGGATAGAACAAATTACATTTTAGGGCATAGTCAACACATAGAAATGACCATGGGTGATCAAGTATCATATCTATGCATATGATGACTACATGGAAATAATTGTATACATAAGTGACAAATACATAGATAAGGTAAAGTTATTAAAGAATACATATATAAGGATAATATGAAGGTTGTGTATGTAAGAATGCCTATATATGAGAATGAAGAAAGGTTAGGATAATAAACTCAAGTTCATACAAAATAATAATATTTTTTATTTCATACATATATCAAAACATTTCCTTACAAATAACAGAAAACTATAGGAAAAATAGAGTAAAAATTTTAATTTTAAGATGAAGATGGTGATGTTTTTTTCCATGTTTCTTTGGCATTTTGTGGTGTGGTGTTTGTTTTTGTTGGCTTTTGGTGGGGGTTTGGTGGCCCTATTTGAGCTTTTTTTGTTCTATTTGCTTGGCCTTTTCTTCCTTTTGTTCGACCCATTCTCTTTTTTATGAGGGCTTTCTCTTTTGCCTTTGAAAGCACAACAAGGCTTTCTTATTTTGTGGTTTCAGAGACATTCTCTTTGTTGGTTTATGAATTGACTTTTTTGTGGGCTATTGGTTTCTTGCAAATATTTGAAGCATCAACCCCTATTTTTATGTGGTATTCTATTTTCATTGGGTGCATTGTTTGTGGCTCCTTTCAGCTTTTCCTGATTGGTTTGGGTTTGATGTTTCCTATGGGAGCTTTTGTCTCTACTGACCCCTTCCTCGATAGTCATAAAGTTTAGGACTCTGTTGTTAGTAGAGGCTTGACTCTATCTTTGGTTTTGGAAGCCCTTTCCTTGGTGTTTGTTGTTTGGGGTGCTCATTTAGAGAAAGGTTGGACTCAATAAGAATGACTCTTTTAGTATGATGTGACTAGTCTCTCCATGCTATATTTCACATCCTGGGGTTCTTGGTTTAGTTTTCTTGAGCCCTTGCCTTGGATTCAAATGTGTTTCTGCGATGGCGGTTTCGTGGATGGTCGTTGTTGGGTTAGATAACCCCTTTTGGATGTTCCTAATGGATTCATTGGGCCTTTTTGTGAGCATTGTGTTCTCTTAGAGTATATATTTTATTTTTAGCAATATCTCTTTCTCCTTCTTTTCATTCTTTTAGAGTCGGTGGCTTCCCCCTTTGATGTTTTCTTGTAGATATATTGAGTGGGTTGTTGTTGGGTTTTTTTTTAGGCTTGAGCATGAGGCCCTTGAGCTTTTAGGGTCAATTTTTGTGGTCTTTTGGTGTTGTTGGCTAAGGGTTTCTCCTATTGTTGAGGGAGAGAAGTTTTTTTTGGTTGATGCAAAGAGGGCTCATTGTCCAACTTTTGTAGATTTTGAGTTGGTCTTTCCTATTGAGGTGGAGATGGCCTTGTTGGGTTGGTTTATGTTTTAGTTTCAGCATCTGCAGTTTTCTTCAAATCTTCCTATTGAGGTGGAGCTATATTCTATTGAGGTGAAGATGGTTATTGCTAGAAAATTTAGCAAGTGTTGCTTGAAGGTTGTTGATGCCCTGTCTCTTGGCTACAAAGGATTTGTTGTTTCCCTTTTGTCTTACCTCTTTCCTTTATCTCCTATTGAGGTGGAGATTTTGAAGGGTAAGCAAGGTGTTGGTTATTCTTCCACCCTTCCTATAGAGGTGGCTCTATTGGAGGTGGAGATGGGTCTCACATGAAAAATTGTGACTTGCAGTATGAAGGTTGTTGTTGACCTTTGTCCTAACAATGCTCTCAGTTCTATTCTCATTTCTCTTTTACAGGTGGAGCTTGGGGAAACTGGAGGGTTCGTGCTTCTGTATAAAAGGAAAGTAGAGATTAAAAGTTTATTCTTCTTTATGCATTTCTTATTTATCACAATTTATGGGATCCTTGCAAAGCCCATGTTTCAAGTTATGGGAGCTTGGAAAAACCCTTTGTATTTGTACCTCTGAGGATTCTTGTTTAATGCCTTAGGACTTGTGGATGTTTTAGCTAGATCCTTGATGCCTAATTGTTGATGATTAGTTGTTGGTTGGCTCTTGTTAGTATTTGTTGTATTCTTTTGCAAAATTCTATTTAGGGGTCCTAGATTCTTGCTAATTCCAGAAGGTTTTGGGTCCTTTCAAAACCCATTGTAAGGGGTTTCAGGTCCCCTCAAACCCCATTACCCTTAATAAAATATATTACACTAACATAATATGATTCTAGATTTGTGGATTCACTTGTGTAAAAGTGTTTTTAATCTAGAAATCTAGAATCATATCAAATTATGGATCGTGAAAATAGATGATATCATTAATTACACTAACACACAATAATGTTCAGTCAATTGTTTAATTTTCCTAGTTACAATTCTATTATGCAGTTGGCAACATATTCACTTCTATTATTGTATCAAAGGAATACAAATTTCATCATCACACTATTATATAATTATATTTTTGTTTAAAATATAAGGTTGACTATCTTGTCAAAGAAAAATGCTAGAATTTATTTGAAAATTTTGAAAAAAATATGATGCAATAGAGAAAAGAATCTATGGCAAGATGATATAATTATTTTCTAATTTGGATAAATAATTAAGAAAAAAGGTGGTGAGAATTGGAAAGAGTTATATTTTAGCACACGTAACTTTTTAATTTATTGAAAAATATATTTATAAAAAATAGTAAAAAATATATCCATGCACTAAAGTTTCAAGTTATCAATATACACAAAAAAATTGAAGAAAGAAAGGTAAAATTTACTAAATGAAGTGTGGTGGCTTTAACTTCAATTTCAGCATTTTATCAAGAACTAAATTATAGTGTTTACTTTATAAAAAAACTACATTCAATTTTTTTTTAATTTTTTGTTAAAATTACAAATATAAATAGATGAAAGAATATTAATTTTATTAGTTTACATCATTTCAAAATTCAAAAAATATAGGACACTTTCTATTGATTTAATTTAAAAAGTTGAATCATCATTGACCATTTCCTTTACAAAAGTGTGACACAACTTTGTACTTTTATCCATGAACCTGACAAAATGGTACACACAAGAAATGTATGTGACTTCGTGGATGTCTATATACTCTTATTTAACTATAAACCTCCATGTGTAAGGGCAATTGTTGGTTGGGTGAGTTAAGGTTTAATAGTGTATTGGAAGGGCTTGCATAATATGTTTACTGTATCCATAATAAACAATCAATGTAATAAACAATCTTAAGTTGTGAATGTATTACAGGTCTGAAGAATTTCATGGCAGCAACAAAATTTAATTTTTTGATAATAGGTGTAGTGTTCAAAATTTCTAGTTTTCTGAACTAGCCCTATAGTTGTTATTTTATAAAATTACATAATGTAATAATTTTAAAACATTAGAGTTATTACATATAATTTATATCAAAGATTTAGGTCTTAATATTATATAATATAGGTTTAGGTATTAAATTAATAAATCTATGTCCAGGGGGTTGAGCTTAGTTGGTTAAAGCATTGAGCTTATTCCTTATATAATATAGTGTAGGTTTTTAAAAAAGGTAATCTATAAAGTTTAATTATGTTAGGTTTTATTATTTAAAAAAATTCCAAAAATTTTACGCTAACTGCAAATCTCTGGCCTTTTCTTCCACTGTTTTTATCAAATTTTATCCTCACCAAACATGACTATGAAGTATGAATTCAAATTTTGTAATTCATAATGAATAACAATAGAGCCTGTAATTGGTAATTGGGATTGTTTGATCTTGTTGTCTTCAGTCCACATACAAGCCCATATAGCAGTTTTGATGACCTCTTCCATATCATTAGCTTTGGAGTTTAGAAGAGCATGGAGTCATTTGGGAGGTTTGAAAAAATCAATTTGTCTTGGAGGTAAAAGAATAATTGAGAAATATGGAGCTTCAAAAAAATTGGTAAAATTTCTTTAGCAATTGAAAAATCTAGACAAAATTGAACAAATCCCACTAGTTTTAAAAAATCTAGATCAAACCGGATCTAGACATTATCAAGCTCTTTATTAGGGACTATTTAGTGTTTGGTTATTCTAAAAGTGATACTTCTAAAGACATTCCAAGTTGTTTGGTTTGTAGCTTGGGCCATATACTTTTGTAATTATTTTTCTTCTTTAATAAGTTCATTGAGTTAGCTTGGTAAGCTTGAACTTCTATTTCTGTATTAAAATTTATAACTATTTGTGTCTTATGTGAGGAAGTGTTTATAAGTATCACCTTACC
This sequence comes from Cryptomeria japonica, assembly GCF_030272615.1. NCBI lineage: Eukaryota > Viridiplantae > Streptophyta > Pinopsida > Cupressales > Cupressaceae > Cryptomeria > Cryptomeria japonica. Next base: position 579,809,706 of record NC_081406.1, read on the forward strand.
ATTTCTACTTCTACCTTCATTGGTACGCTTACAGTCTTAGAGGTTGTCTTTGGTATGAATATTAGTAGATGGAGTCGTTGTCTTTAAGGATCTATAGTCTTGAATTGTAATGTATATGCTCAACCCCGTACCATGACCTAGACTAAGACTTTAACTCAATTATGTATTTATGGACTATGTGTTCATTAAAATTGATAAATATGATAAAAATAATATTTAAAAAGAATAACCAAAATCTATAATGCTTGCAAAGTACATTGGTGTCTTATTCTACCCACGATTAGTTCAATACTATGTAGAACACCCCCATTCATAGTAATTAGTAGATATAGTAAACATAACTTGAAGAACACAAATTTATTTATACTTGACATATCATAAAATAACTAGATCATGTGAACCATAATTCACGAGGAATATTTTTCTCATCCTAAAATCTACTTAATTTCTATTTGAGATTTTATTTTTCACATGTACTTCATTTCATATTGTAGATATTCCTAAAGTCCACATTACTCACTTAAATTTATGGCATGTAAATCAACTACAATTTCACATCTTTATTTTCATTAAATTATGACATTTAAAATAATTCACATTATAAGCATCCAAATATGAAATATCAATACCCAACTATAGGTGGAGCCTCACAATTTCATTAACATTGAATTCTTATAGTTCATTTTATTTTTATTTTTCCTTTAACATTATATTTATCCTTGCACTAAATATTTCCAATAGATTAACTGTATAACACCTGAAGTTTGATTGTATTATAATTTGTTTTTGTGTTATGTTACAGAGCGAATGTCTCCATTTCCTACAACCATTTTTGAAAGAATGCATTTCTAGCATGAAGATTACTCCAATTGAAAGGTTTTGCATGGCAGATCTGGGGTGTTCTGTTGGACCCAATACACTTTTCATTGCAGAGTCAGTCTCAAAGGCAATTCAAGATAAATGCATGGTGATGAGTTCTCCAATACCAGAGTTTCAAGTATTCTTCTCAGATCTGCCCTCCAACGACTTTAATTTACTTTTCCGGAGCTTACCCCTTCCTCCCAAGGGGGAAGAGCAAGAAGAAGAGGGGGAAGATATTGATAACAAAAATAATACAACAACAAGGACTAGATGTAACTACTTTGCTGCTGGTGTTGCAGTTCCTTCTACAACCGTCTTTTCCTCAAAAAATTTCTCCATTTTGTTCTCTCCTCTTTCAGTTTACACTGGCTTTCACAAGTAACTTCAGATCCCCTCTGCTTTTTTTCTTAAATTAAGAAACAATAAAGTAAATTTTGTTGATACGATTGTTGTTGTTTTTGTTGATATGATTGTTGTTTAGAGCGTGTTGTTTAAGTCAAAATGTTGTACATACACTAAAAATAAGGTCTTGTAAGAAGTCAAAATCGGCGATGTAATTGGGTTGCTGATTTATGATGAGTTGTCTAAATCAGTGAAACAATAATCGTTTGGGGAATTAATCGGCAAAACAAAAGTATAAAAAATCGGGAAAATCGGATATACAAAAAAACGTAAAAAATTGCAGAAAAACAATCAAAAACTACTTTTTTTATATATTTTAGGGTATTTCCATAGCATAGAGATATTGTAGGCAAATAAAATAGACACTTGAAAACATGAATTGTAGGAAATAGATTTTCGTTGTTTATATTCATATCACTGATTACGTTCCACAAAATATACTACACCATAAATAATATCTAGATGGTGATAGATGTCAAAATGTCAATTACAATATAGTTTGTGACTTTGAACAAAGTCAACCTATAAACTAAGTACAAAATTCCAAAATCTCAAATGTAGGCGATGACATGCTAGAGGGCAAGAGGCCCTGATGATGAAGCTCCTAGGTAAGAGCCTGTCCTAATTCCTTCAACCCATTTAGGACGAAAGTTGGCTTGCCTCATGATATCAAAATCTTCAGACACAAGCGGACGATCAGCAACAACATAATAATCATCATCAGCAGCAATCAACTCGCACTTTGGATATATCTCATCGAGGTCAATTGGCAAGCATTCCTCAATAGTTCCTGATTTTGCTCATGTAGAAATTAGTGTTTCCCTTACAAATGAAAAATCAATGAATAGTGAATACAATTCAAAAAACTGCAACTATATATTAATATTCTCACCTTGAGCTTTCCTTATCTTCAAGCGGAGGTTGTGATGAACAAATACCAAGTCATTCAGTCGTTGTTGTGATAGGCGGTTGCGTTTCTTAGAATGTATGTGTTCAAACACACTCCAATTAAGCTCACAAGCTGATGAGCTACATGGTTGGATCAAAATACGCACCGCCATCCACCTTAAATTTTGTATTTCATCTCCAAAAGAAGCCCACCATGTAGCTGCAAAACACATTATATGGAGATGATATTGTAAGACTAAGAATATCTTATAATCTTAACAAACTTAATGGTTGGCAAAATAAAGAGATTGTCAAAAGTTTATAGAGTCTACCTGGTTGAATTGTCTTTCTGCTTTGTATAGCAGCCCTAGAAGAGAGAAAGCCCTTAGCATGCTTATACATTTCTAGCTCTATCGTGGCCGCATCAAATTTTTCCATGTCAAGAAACATTTTTTCCATGCACTTGAAGAAGCCTTGTTTGATCTCAGCATCAATTTCCAGGAAGTCAGTCTTATAGAATAACAAAGGATTGAGAAAGTATCCTGCAGCATGGAGAGGAGTGTGCATTTGTCCATCCCATCTCCTATCAATTATGTCCCACAACGGCATATACTTATCCCTGTTATTTTCCAGCTTACTCCTTATCACCTTCTTGGCCCTATCCATGGCTTCATACACATATCCCATGGGGGGTTTATCTCCATCCACTAGTCTCGAGACTTTTACTAAAGGCTCTGAAAATTCTACAATTTGTTCAATAGATTCCCAAAATGTGGTAGAATACATATACTCTGCCACTACTATGCCATTTGCTTGAGTTGTGAAACCAGACTCCATCCACTCAGCTGAAACAAACATTCGCCTCAAATTACCTTTTTGTTCACATAATGTTTGTAATGCAAGGAAATATGTTGCAAATCTTGTCACTCCTGGTCGAACTAGCTACTTGCCTCCTGTGAAAGAGCGCATTATAGCCAAAACCCTTGTGTGATTATAAACAAATTTGGTAACCTTGTGAGCTTTCTGAAATGCTGCCTTAACCCATTCAATTTTTCCAATGTCCTCTAGGGTTAGATCAAGGCAATGTGCTGCACATGGTGTAAAAAACATGGAAGGATATTTATCTGTTAGAAGTCTCCCTGCAGCAACACAAGCAGTAGCATTGTCTGTGATAAATTGAACCACATTTTGTGGCCCTACATCCGTAACTACCATGTCATACATCTCAAACAATGCATTTGTGGATTTCATCATATTAGATGCATCCACAGATTTCAAAAAAACAATGCCAATCTCACAAGAGACAAGGAAGTTAATGAGAGTTTGGTTCCTTCTATCTGTCCAACCATCTGACATGATGTTGCAACCAGTTCTCGCCCATTGCAATCGATGTTGTTTAACAACATCTTAAACATCCTCTATTGCATCTTTCAGCATACCAACCCTCAATGATTCACAAGATGGGGCTTGAAACCCAGGACCTACAGCTACAATGGCATCTACCATGGGTTGCCAATATGGATTTCTGGAAGCATGGAATGTCGTGTGAGAGGAGTACCAATAATTAGCAATTGCCTTCTTTGCTTTTTCAGTGACAATTTTCCTCCATCTTGTACTCTCCAAAGTGGTTTGTGATCCTGGTGTGGTACGAGATTGGAAGAAAGCATTAGTGTTTCCTCCACCTATGTTTGGTCCATGTGCTATAGAATTATGTGTAGACCCAGATTCCCTGAAACTCTCATCTTCACCATCCTCACCCAAATCGTGCATCCTAGGATTTGTAGAAGTAGAACCTAGTTCAACCCCAATTCTTGCCTTTTTGGCCTTATTCTTAGCAATCCCTTCAAGAGATTGCTTTGCCTGATATGAGACATCTGTAGGGCATTTTTTGCATATCTCGATGTTATTTCCTTGTTTTTTTGACAAATACCATTTGAAACGATAAATTCCACCACCGATCTCATCTTGACACCAATTGCACTTGACCTTCGTGCTACCAGGAATTGTTGTGCAATGTGTCCATGCAAAGTCTTTTAGACGTGGCATTGTGATGAAGAATCAATTCTACAAAGACATTACACTCGGTCTTTAATTCTTTGGGATCTAGGGTTACGTTTGTGTATATTAATTGCATTTGTATTTCATTGACATGTGAAATTGGAAATCTAAATGTAATTGAATTTCAAGATTGCAACAACTTAAGATATGTAATTGAATTTCAAATCCCAAACTGAATTCAAAGAGATATACCCATATGAAAGAAAAAAATGTTAATATTGTTATATAGGAGTAACTCTTTTCTAACTTGCTGACCTAAAAAAATCCATAATCCAAGACCTCCAAAAATCCCTAACTAGCCTCAGAAAACAATACAATTAGATGTCCAATACAAAGCTAAACTAGTCTCATAAGTGCAACAAACGAAGAGAAAACAAATAGTTGCAAGCATAGACTTAGCGAATAGCCATTAAGGAAGATAGCACTGTTGCCATAATGATATTAGGTTTTCAGACAATGGATGCAGTAATCATAAGATAGGAAATAGAGATATGTTTGCTCCTCTAGATAATTATGAGTCGGAAGTTAAATTGGGAAATGATAATAAAGTGTTTGTAATGGGCAAGGGTGTCATTAATCTTTTTAAAAAACATGTTGAAACAATATTTATATAGTATACTGTATTTTTAATCAACATTAGAAATCAACTCTAGTTGGTTTTGGATGCCTACATTGGAAGCATTAGTTTTTACTTGTTATGCAAAGGAATTAGTGTTTTGCCATGGGCCATTTTCAAGTATAAGCTGGATACCATACCGCCGTTAGGGTGAAGAAGGAAGAATGTGGGCATTCCTTGCCAGCTTGGTGACCTTGTATGTGGGGTCTTCTTTGAGTAGTTTTGTGTGGCAACAAGGATATAAGCAATGACGACTTACTTTAAAGACAAGCATATTCAAGGGTTTGGGTGTCTCAAAGAATTATTCCAGGTGTGGTATTCTGCCTTTATTTCACACCTTCCCTTGCTCATTAATTCTGAAATGAAAGGGATTGCCCTAGTCTTTGGAGTCTATGAGCTGAGAAAATCTTGCAATGTGGATAGGCATTGAAGATTGGTAAGCTAAAGCAATAAGGAAAGGTCTGTTCGAATCTTTTGGAGGCATTTTTTGAGTTTGCAACATCATTATTCTAGCTGCTACAGAAATAGGGAAGCTCACTAAAACCTCTGTAGACATGAATAGCAAGGAGCACTTCCATGGTACTTGTTTGGTCACTGATAATAGGCATATTGTTAACGGATAAATATCTTCAAAAATTGAATGTGTTTGAGTTTTCCTTTGTCTGAGCAAAGTGGCAAGTTTACAAGGGGTTCGTGTTTATAAGCTTAATTGCAAATGATACAACAGTAAAGTGGATACAAATCTTGAAAAACAAGCATCATCATCTTGAAAAACTCAATCACTCATAAGAAGACAATGGATAAAAATCTTCCAAAATTGAATGTATTTGAGTTTTCCTTTGCCCGAGTAAAGTGGCAGTATTAAATTTAATACTGTATTTTTAATGCATACTGTGTAGCTAAAGTATTTTTATGTCGTATTTTACAGTCTTTTTAAGATAATGAGCTAAAGATTTTAATGTTAATAAAAATATTGTAAAATACATAGTATACATTAAGTTTATTTTTCATGCATACTGTGTATTTTACTATATTTTTATTAACATTAAAATACGACTTAAAAATACTATAAAATACATTAAAATACAATAAAATACATTAAAATACATTAAAAGAACTATAAAATACATTAAAAATACTATAAAATACATTAAAAGAATTTTACAGTATACAATAAAAATATTGTAAAACACATTAAAAATTAAAATACTATGTTGCTCGGTAAATACCAAATAATTTATGAGCTACACAGCATAAAAATATTGTGTACCAATACCATAGGGTGGCCCGGTAAATACTTGGCTCCAAGAAAATGCAGCTCTGCTAACTCGCGTTGAACAAAGAAGCCTCACGTCATCCAAAGAAGCCCTGCGTCAACCAAAGAACCTCTCTGTGGAATAAACTTTCGGGGCGATTAACTTATAACATTTCCTGGCAGATTTGCACACTTGTTTTCGCGGTTTTAGGGATTTTCGCGCGAGATTTTCTATCGCTGGGTTAGTCACCGAATAATCGTCGGTTTTCATCATTTTTTTGCCGATTAATCATGGCAAAAAATTGTTGAAAATCGTGAGTTTAGTCAACGATTTTTACATCGCGATTTTTTGGAATAAATCGCCCAAACAGCTGATTCCAGATTAATCGGGTATAATCGGGTTTTTTTTCCCGATTACTATTTCTATGGTCTAAATAAATCAAAGCTTAGAGTGTGTAGTTTAAGTCAAAATGTTTGCATAAATAAAAAATGGGTCTATCCAAGAGGTCTAAATAGATGTTATAATTGAATAGATGATATCTCATGAGTAAGTTAAATAAGTCAAAGCTTAAAGCTAGAATTGTGAGTCATACAGATTTGAAAATAGAGATATGAGATGGGCTTCCGCAGTGTTCGGAAGAACTAGCTGTGTCTTTTATTTTTTGACTGTGTATATAACACGAAGGTTAGTCAACCATTTTGGAGCCAAATTAGCCGCATCCAAACATGATATTGCAATATAAAACTGAATGGTATATCATCTAGGAGAATATTAAGCAATCATGATAGAAAAATGCCAAGAATGGACAATTTCAATTGGGAAGATAGTACTGAAGAATAATAATAACATATAGCTACTAAAATGGTATATGCATAGAGTCTTGCTCATGGTTTGATAAATGTATGTAGGCAAGTATAGCTTAGGCCTTATGGGATGTAAACAAGGCATGGTGTGTTATGATTGATGTTAATCTTTATGTTATGTGTCAAGCTTCTATTTTGTTATGTGAAAATCATGTTGAAGCATTATATTGATATTGGGTGAAATTCTAAGTATTTTAGAGTACATTGAAAAAGTGTTTTAAATTGTTTCTTTTTAATAAATCAAACTGCAAATGTATCTTTCTAACATTTTCAGTTTCACACTAGCTGATTTGACAACAATTAATGTTAACATCTTCTATGTTGTAGTGTGACAACCTTTTATTTAAATAATTTTATATAATGTTTAATTTAAAGTTGAATAGGAAAATATTTTTCTTCCCTTTAACTTCAAATATAATAAACTTGTATTTGCTTGAATCTTTTAGATTTTGATTATTATTTAGTTTTCTTGTTTCTTTGTATTTAAGGTGATGTAGGCCACCTTATATTGTATTTTACTATTTTTTATTTTATTTTTAAATATAATTTGATTATAATATATTTCTAATATAAATAACTAAAATGATATATCTCCACGTAATAGATCCATTGGTGAAGCAAATTTTATTTTAAAAATTTAAAATATAAGTATAGTAGTTTTTAAAAATAGTAGTCATTTTGTATATTATATGTTGTAAGGTTTGTAGTTATTAAGATAATTATTTTATTTGTTCATTATTTCATTAAATAAATTATTGTATTAGTATATTTTAATTTATATTGAGTCGTTATTATATTACAATATTGTAATTAATATTAAGATTAAATTTATATTAAGACTAAATCACTAAAATCATGTATATAGCTAAAAGACAACAAAAACAGGAAGTTTCAATTATTACTATCAAGTCATTATATTATGACATTGTAATTAATTTGCTTTGATTATATTTTACAATTATTAATATTAAGTCATTATCATATTATTAGCTCTTTGTTTCTTTTACACAGATTATGTTGAAATTCTATAGACCCTAAGTTATCATTGGTGAGTTCCTATAGGCATAATTATTGAAGAAAGGGTGAAAATTTGAGATTAATAATGGATATATATGATCTTCTTCATTTTTTGGGGTGCATATATATTATATTGCATATTTTCTATTTCTAGTTGATGAATGGCATCAAATGTGAAGTAGTGCATATCAAAATTTGTTTACATCAATTGATGTGCTTTTATGGAATAAACATTGGGATCTATGAATTATAAAGGTCCATGCTATCCTAACTAAGATTTGGTAGCAACGAGTAATCAAAATTATTGGGACAATTTGTATGCCACATGTAGCGTCCTAAAATTGCACCCCTTGCAATTTCAACCACATTTGCATCTTCACCTTAGTATTTGTGCCCCTTGGCCTGATTGAAGACCTGATTATGCTCATACACATCACAAACATCAAAAACCTTGATTGCCCCCCCCTTGGGAACCTTGATCTTGATCCAAAATAGTGCAGGACTAGGGCATGGTGCCTTGGTTCTCATCAGGACTAGGGCGTGGCGCCATAGTCCTCCCTAAAATGGGCCCTCTTAAACCCTTTTTCACATTTCAAATTTTTGCAAGATTTCCCTCTCCCTGTCAGCTCATGTCAAAAAATTAGTTAATTTTCTCAACAGGAAAGTATATAAAGAGATTCCCCCCCCTCATTTGATCATCACATGAATACACAAGAATCCATCAAGCACACTTGAGTTCAAGCATTCAAGAGAAATTGAGCATCTTCAGTCTTCCTTCAAGCCTTGGAGCAGCAATAAAGTCAAGGATCAAGAATTGAAGTGGAGATCTAAATCCTATTTCATGAAACCCTAATTCCATATGGAGACAAGCAAAACTTCACAAGGAGGTATAATCATTCAATTTTTAGTCATAATTCAACATCTCCTTCAAAAGGAGAACCTTTCCTTTCAGTCATTTCAATTACACTTATCTCAATTTCATGGTTAATTCCAAAACCGGGGTTTGACCTAAGGCAAGCTCCTATTCCCAACCTATTTCCCTTTCTTTCGATGTGCAAGAAATTTTAGAGTAAAGGTTTTAGTTTACTTAATTAATTAAATCATATTGATTTAATAATTAAGTCACCTTTTCTCTATTTCACTTAAGCTAAATTTAGGAAGCTAAACTAAGGAATATTAATAATTAACTTATTATTAATTATTAATTAATTTTAGGGTTTTCCCTTTTTAGGTTTTGATATCCTTTTATAAGGATTGATCCCTTTTTGTAAATCATCATCTGATTATCATTATTGCATTCTTTTACTCTAGGTTTTCAAAGCAGTCTTTGTATTTTGTGAATCTTCCATTGTTGTGATAGATTATTTGCATATAGGTGTTCACTAGGTTTTGTGACATGATCATTGGGTTCAAGCAGGAGATTCCTTTTCCAACGAAGGGGAATATTTTTGGAATATTTTGATGATGTCATGCTGACATTATCAGTACAGACAGCAGTGAATGACCCCCTATGACCCTCTTTGTGCCCTAAAAGAGGTTTTTTTTTGTTTTGGCCATAACTTGGGCATACGATATCGTTTTTTGGCAAACAAGATATTGTTGGAGAGTTGGTTTTATCTACTTTCCAAATTTGTGGTTTTCATCACCTATTTTTGTTGTTGGTGCATTCTTCAACCATTTGAAGTCAGAAGTGTTGTTTTCAGTCTCGAGCTCATAACTTTCACCAGTTTCTCCATTTTTCATGATTCTAGTGGTGTTGGGACAGTGTTTTAGAGATCTTCACAACCATTCATGCACTTTTTCTAGATTTTGCTCTAGATACATTTTATCTAGTTTTTTGTGTTTTCACACTCTGGTGAATTACTTGGACATATGGCATCGTGGAAACTTTTCGTTTGCGTGGGATGACTCATTTTTTGTTGTTCTTCATGTATATCCAATTTTATGTCTTTTTTTGACATTCTGAGATTTCATTATAAGCACTTATGATTTTGTAAACACACTAAGATAAAGTGCCTCTATATTGTACATGTATTATGGGATCTTGCACATCAATTTTGTATATTATTGTACTTACACTATGATATAAAGTGCCATGGGGGTTTGATGTTTTTCTTTGTTTTCCTTCACACCTTTCTCATGTGTGTGTGCCTTGGTTTGCACACCCTTTGTATTTGCTTGTACTTTCATGTCTACACAATTAGATGTTCTTGGTTCTTCTTCATGCACTACATTATGGCTTTCGGATTCAGTGTAGTTGTCATACCTCTCCCTTGTCAGAATTATGGGGGGAGGGTTTCTATCGTTGGTGTTAATGCTTCCTTGGTTTCACATTTGAGTGAGCTATGTATTCAATATTTGTTCCTATGTACTATGTGGATGCAACGGCTGGTTACCCATGCATTTTGGTGAGATGGAATACTTACCATATGGACACTCTTGCATTCCTATTTCTAGAGGTGACCTTCAATTTTTTCATTTGATCAGTTCTTCAGACTATTGGTACTTGTGCCATTTGTATCTTCGGATTCTATATGTTTATCTTGTGTTTGTCGTTTGATTCATATTCAAGTAGTGTCATTGAGGGAACTCATGCAAATTCATGTCTTCTTGATCCTGATCATCTTTTGTTTCAGAGGAGGTTCTTATTTCAGCATCTTAGCAGTCTTTATATGACATATTTTGTAGCTTCTTCATGCTTTAGTGATTCTTCATGCTCATCTTTTGTTCCTATCTTTTGGAACATTCTTGTTTGAAGGCTTCTTACTCCTTCACTTGAGCTTTCATCTCTTCTTGGAGAGGAGTTTTGTTCCCACTGGGTTTTCTCCTTTTTCTCTACTTTACAGAGATTTCATTGTACTTAGTTACCTCATTGGGCCTTGTTGTCGGGACCCATTTTAACTTTCTAGCATCTAGGCCTTAGTTTTTTTAGCTTCTCCCTAACTTCATCTTAAGGGGGGGTGTTAGAGTAAAAGGTATTAGTTTACTTAATTAATTAAATCATATTGATTTAATAATTAAGTCACCTTTTCTCTATTTCACTTAAGCTAAATTTAGGAAGCTAAACTTAGGAATATTAATAATTAATTTATTATTAATTAATAATTGCTTATAGGGTTTTCCCTTTCTAGGTTTTCGTCTCCTTTTATAAGTATTGATCCTTTTTTGTAAATCATCATCTGGTTATCATTATTGCATTATTTTTCTCTAGGTTTTCAAAGCAATCTTTGTATTTTGTGAATCTTTCATTGTTGTGACAGGTTATTTGCATATAGGTGTTCACTGGGTTATGTGAGGTTGTATTCTAAAACTTTTATAAGAAACAGGTGCATAGTTGTACTTCTCATAATAAGCTTCAAACACAAAGATGGAACAACCCTTTTTGGTATGCGGAAAATTCAGAGGACCATGTTGCCACATCGCGGTCCCTACTTTTTGATGTAGGAGCATCCCTGGTTGATGAGCAATCTTGCATCAACTAAAAATATTTCCTTTCAGTTTTGTTCTTGTCTAATTCTTTATGCAGTTTTTTGTGTTCTTATCGGTTGGTACCGGTAGTTGCTTTCTTTTCATGGTAGATCCTATTTTCGGTTTCCTGGCTACTTCGTACGCTTAATTCCAAATTTCTAGTTCATTTGGGTTCTTTTTCGGTTAATTGTCACTTTCGATTGACTTTTTCTGGGTTCCGGGACAATTATTGTGCTTACTGGTTGGTTTTCCTTCACTACTGGCGTGATTCTTGGTGTGTGGATCTATCTTGGGTCTTGTCTGATGTTCTTTAGTGTGTGGCAAACCTTCCTACTAAACCGCATCTCTTGGTTGTTATTTTCCAGAATGATTTCTTTAATTCTTAGGACTGACCTATTTACACGTTTCATTTTCCTGCAATTGGTAAATGTAATCTTATGAGGCTGACCCGAATATGTTCTGGTGGGTATAAATATGATGTTATGTAATCATTTGTAGGGGAAGATGAAGTAGAATTAAGAATAAAAAATGAGATTCGCATTTTGTGATCTATTGGATTCTTAGAGTCGCGGATTGGATTATATCTGGCTGATAGCCTACACGTAATCAATTAATTGCCGGATGTTCTTTGATGATTATATGATGATATCCATATGATTTCCAGAATTTCTAAAGCAATAATATGATCTGTTTATGTAGTCTAGATATGTTTTCTTGCCACTTTTGTTGTGTTTCTCTTGCTTCATAAGTCAGTTGACTCTCTTTGAGGGTTTTATCGGTTATGGCTGCATCAAGTGGTATCAGAGCTAGTTATGGACCGACTGGTGGAATAATTGTTTGTGAACATTGAGGCATCCCTTTGGGTGGAAAAATCACCGAATGGAGGTAGGCTATGCATGTGTTCAATAGATCACCGAGGGGATGCAATTGAAAATGACAGTCAGATTGTCAAGTTGAGGCAGTTCACTAGAGTAGAAGAGGAGATGCCGCTGACAAGAACAAAACCTCGGAGGGTAGAGAAAATGATGGAAGACTTCAAGAATGAAGTGAGGAATGAAATCCAAAATTCTTTGGCTGGTTTGTGGAGAAACCTTGATTATGAGGATGAGTATGAGGAAGCCAGTGAAGAGATTGAGGAAGCTAAAGGACCAGAAGATGAAAAAGAGGAAAGATTCCTGCGAGTCATGGTGCAAGCGAGTAAAGTTCATAAAGTTGAAGTTTCCAACTTTTCCAAAACATTGAACCCAAAGGATTTGATTGATTGGATCAGAGAGTTGGAGGACTACTTTGAGTTTGAGGATGTCAAGGACCCACAGAGAGTCCATTTGGCATAAACTAAGTTGAAAGGACATGCTGACTTGTGGTGGAAAGAATTGCAGAAAGACAAAGTAGAGAATGGTGAATTGAAGATCACCCGGTGGAAACAGATGGTTGCAAGATTGAAGGCCAAGTTCATACTGGGAGACTATGAATTGGAGTTGTTCAAGAAATTGCAGAACCTAAAATAGAGAAACATGACTGTGAAGGAGTATACTGAGGAATTCTGCAAGGTGGTGATTAGATCTAGACATAAAGAGTGGATAGAGAAAAGGTGGTGTGGTACATAAACGGACTTGCTTTTAACATTCAAGATGAGATGAGTATGTTGAGGGTTTCCATGGTTGAAGAAGCTTACCAATATGCTTTGAAGGTTGAGGAGAAGATGAGAAGAAGACAACCAAATAGAGGGAAGGATAAATTCAAAGGACAGATGAATGATAGTATGAAGAAACTAGTTGAGGAAGATGAATCAAAACCTAAGTGAAGTAAAGAACTAGAACAAAAGATACAAAGGAAAGACACTAGTAGTACCAGTAGAGAGTTTCTTGGAAAATGTTACAAGTGTGGAGAAACTAGACATAGATTCTATGAATGCAAGTAATGAATGACAAGAAGTTGTGTGGAAAATGAGGAACCGAAAGGTAAAAGTACCGGATTTGACTATGCACTAGAGCAAGGAGAATCCCTTAGGTTCTGAAGAAAGGATACCAGATCTACTCAAAGGAAGAGTCTTTTCCAAATTGTGTGCAAATCAAGAGGTAAGTGTTGCAAGGTTATTGTAGATATTGGAAGTACTAACAATTTGGTATCTGAGGAGATGGTTGTGAAACTTGGATTAAAGAGGCTTGAGCATCCTTGTCCTTATGAGGTAAGTTTGTTACAAGATCATCAAAAGATAGAGATAAAGGAGAAGTGTTTGGTGAATTTCAATATTGGGCCTTTCATAGATGAGGTTTTGTGGGATGTTGTATCTGTGAGTGCTTGTCATGTCTTGTTGGGAAAACCTTGGCAATTTGATAGAGGAGCTATTTATGACTGTAGAAGAAACCTAGTCACTATTGAGAAAGATGGGCAGTAGTTCACATTGATTTCTTTGAAGGAGAAAGAGAAGGAGGTGAAGAATCTGAGTCTTGAGAAAAGTTGCAGTACTGAGAAACCAGTTGTAGAGGTTATACTAGAGGGTGACATGAGTTTGCAGAAGGATCTGATAGTTGAACCTAATGGATAGATGGAACCGGATGACAGAGAGCTTATGGTGACAAATCGGATGAAGTCTTGTGGTAGAAGCAAATTCGAGTTGCAGAAGAAAGAGAACAGTAAACAAAGACAGTGTGCAGATTTGAAGCAAAGGAAGAGGAATAAAGAGAGTCAAAGGTTAGAGAATTCGGTTGAGGCACCAGAGGAGCTAAAGCAAAGGTTGGCAGATAAAGAAGATGTTTGGATCAGAAATAAGCATGGGTTCTTTATTCGGACTCCTTTTAGATGTTCATGAGTTGCCTCTCATGGAACATCTTTTTTTACTTGAGTTGTTTGATGCAGGAGCATCCTCGGTCGATGAGCAATCTTGCATTAACCAAAAATATTTCCTTTAAGTTTTGTTCTTGTCTAGTTCTTTATGCAGTTTTCTATATTCTTACCAGTTGGTACCAGTAGTTGCTTTATTTTCATGGCAGATCCAATTTTCGGTTTCTTGGTTGGCTCATGTGCTTAATTTCATATTTTCAGCTCATTTGGGTTCTTTTTCGGTCAGTTATCGCTTTCGATTGATTGTTTCTGGGTTTTGATATGGTTCTTGTGCTTATCGGTTGGTTTTCCTTCATTACCAACGTGATTCTTGGTGTGTGGATCTATCTTGGGTCTTGTTTGATGTTCTTTGGCATGTGGTCGACTTTCTAGCTGAATCGCATCTCTTGGTTGTTATTTTCTGGAAAGATTGCTTTAATTCTTAGGGCTGACCTATTTACATGTTTCATTTTCCTACATTGGTAAATGTAATCTTATAAGGCCAACCTAGATATGTTCCGGTGGGTATAAATATGATGTTATGTAATCATTTGTAGGGGCAGAGGAAGTGGAATTAAGAATAAGGATTAAGATTCACATTTTGTGATCTGGTGGATTCTTAGAGTCCCAGATTAGATTGTATATGGCTGATCCCGTAGGTAACCAATTAATTGCTAGATGTTCTTTGATGATTATATGATGATAGTTGGATGATTTCCAAAAGTTCTAAAGAAATAATATGATCTGTTTATGTAATTTGGTTATGTTTTCTTGCTGCTTTCGTTGTGTAACTCTTGCTGCATAAGCCGATTGACTCTCTTTGAAGGTTTTACCAGTTATGGTTGCATCACTTTTTGGTGGAATTTTTGTAGGGCAGATCCGAATCAACTTATATTAATTAGATCCATTTGTATGACAAAATCCTGAACTTGTAGCTCATTATTTTTTCAATTTTGACTCCAATTTCAACACTTAACCCTAAATCAACATTTCAACTTACAAAAGAGGGAAAAACACATCATAATCAATCAATCCACTTAGTATTAAGTCCTTATCTGATTTTTGACTAAATCTAGTGGATTCTTCCCCCCTTTTGAATGTGAAGGAATTCCTCCCCCAAAAGCAAAAAATGATTTGGTGATTTCTCCTTCTATGTTGCAAATTGCCAAATCACAATTTCCCCTTTAGACCACATAAATCCTAAACTAGGTCTAATTTAGCAATCCCTATATTAGATAAATCTTTGTAAAAGACGTTTGCGAATATCATTCTCAAGACCTCTATTTTTTTAAAATGAGTTGTTGGACATTTCTCATCAATTCCCTTTTAAGTACACATTTAACTACAAATAGAGATTGACAAGAACATTATAAACAATTTTTATCCTTTGTAGTCCTAAGTATTAAAGGAATTTAAACAATTATGTTCTATGGGTCATATAAATTGCTACTTTAAAAACTATAGATGATTATCTCCCTTGTGTCCCCCATTGATGGAAATATGTTTTTCTATCCAATTGTTCTCCCCAAAAAGTGAGGGGATGAAAATTTGGTTGTTATAGTAAACACAACATGTAGAAGCATGCTCTCCAAGTTTTTTTTAATCTCTTTTGGTGTTATGAAACAAACTACAAGGCATTTTGTCTCCTAATTGTCCTATCAATGGACCACTTGTTGAATAATTGATGCTGACATTTTATAACTCATTGACTAAGCATCCTCTTTCAAAACTTCAATGCTTAAATTTAAAAGAATTTTTATTTTCAAAATTTATATTTATGAGTTTAATTTTCTCAAATTAAAGTGCAAGTTTAAAGTGTCCTTTTAGATTTTTTATATATGCTTTAGTTGCTATTTATGAATATGTTTTAATGAATTTAACATTTCATTTTAAAAATAATTATATTATTATTTTAATAAAATAGAGATAATATTTAAGATTAATGAATAGTGTGAAAATAAAAATATTGTAGCAATAAAAATACTTACACATAATTTCATGAGGGAAGACAATGCAAATAAGTATTCAAAGTTTTTCATACAAAAGAATAGACAATTATGCCATCAACATGACATAAGGTATAACCTAGAAAAACCCTCAAAGGAAAATTCTAGCCTCCAAAAGCATTCACACTCAATTTATTATTCATTATAGAACACTTTAAAAAAATCACAAATTCTTATTAAACATCAAGCTCCTCCAATGCATCCACCTTGTGTCCAAGTGTAATGGATAACATGCAACTAAATATCTCATGCCATGCTTTAGATATGCATTCTACAAGAGATCTCAATAACCACTAAACATGCTCTTTATTTTAGAAATCAAGCTCACTTAAAACCACCAAGTGGTGTTAGATAGACTATGCTCCTCAAAACCATGAGAACACAAATCATATTGATCTTTTATTTTACCTTTTTGGTATTATATTTTCTCAATATTAAATATTTTTACAATGTGCACTCTACACATAAAATATAAAACCAATTTAACAATACACTCCTTTGAGTGAAACCAAATAAATATTTAATGTGGCTAAACACATCTCAAGGTGTGCCACAAATAAAAAATATATATTTTACATAATTAATTCATTTATTTTATTCTACAAGGTGCATAACCTCTTTTCTCCTAACACACTCCCACTTGTTATATACATTTCATAGGGTTTGATCAATAAAATAAATAATCACATGAATCTCTATCATATGCTCATGCTCTATCAAGATACTTGCAATAACATACAAGGTGGCCACCATCTCAAGAAATAATTTATCCTCCAACATGTCACCTAAGGAAGAAAATGAACAATCCAAGGTGAAGATGCCCCAATCTAAATAACACAAGTATCAACTCTAAGTGATAACAAAGGCTCCAAATTGTTGTCAAGGGGAAACCTCACATGAATTAAAAAAATAAACCATATAAAAGTCTAATACATCCAATCATCCATTCCTCAAAATGTGTCAAATTCTTCAATTGAACTCATACCAACATATCTAACCCATAAAAAATAGTCATAAGTTTCCTATATAAAACCTACCAATAAGAACATACATATCCAAGAACTCCCACTATGTGGGTAATGCCAAATCTAAAAATAGAGCTAGGCATACTTTTAGCCAAAAAAGTGGGATCCTAAACTAAAGTTTTTAGACCAAAAGATTCTCTACGAGTTCTATTTATACCCTAGTAGTATCGACAATAACACATTTATCAAAGATTTTAGTGTCTAGTGTGGTATCCATAATAAACTATCAACATGATTATAAGGCAATAATCCATGAAAAGAGTGCATAAAATATATTATCATATATTCATAAGTATTCTCAAATATAAGAGTATTTTATCTTTTTTCTATATTTTACCTTTCTCTTACATTTCATTACATTCTATTCCATTATTAACATATATGCATATGTACTCTAAGGGACATGTCCCTTATAATGATTATGTCTATTCCTACAAATATTGGTCAGCCCTTTGATTTGCATCTTATTTGTGGTGGTTTGTGGTATGCTTTGATGTTGTATGTTATTCTACCCTATCATTCCATTGTTAGTCTTGCTAACATCATCCCCCCTTTCAAAATTGTGTGTAATCCTCAAGACATGAGAATTAGAATCAATTTGTAGGAAATATATTCTTATATATTTATTTGAGTTAGAGGAAGGTGTTGTCCCATTGTGATTTATCCTATTAGAGAACCTACACTTGTGTGGTTAACTTGGGATAAGGTGAGATCCATTCTTGTACAATTGAAGGGATTATAATTTTTTCTACATGATATGTTTGGAATCCATTAAGAGGATTGAGACATAGGCTAGCAAAAACTAACCACCTCTCTTAGTTGTTTGATCTAACATTTAATTACCTCCGCCAAATCTTGAAATTTTTGCATTTGAGGGATTCCATTTGTTCTCTCACAAATCCATTCAAATATTTCATGGCCTCATATGTAATATATTCTTGGAGAATTTGTTTCTTCATGAGATCTATCTACCCTTTTAGGTTTTCAATCAACATAGGTCATTGTCATGAAATTGTTAGAGGGTATTTATCATTACTAATAGTCTTTAAGATACATATGTCTATTTCTAGTTTTTATTAGGTCACTACACATTTCTTTTCCTCAAATTTTGTTCTTTACTTTATCAATTAAATTATATGGTATTGTTTTTATGATTGTAGATTCATTACCTAGTTCTATGAGAAATTCATACATTGGTTGATTTATTTGTTGTCATAGAGATTATAATGTCTCTCTATTATATATGCAGAAAATTATTTTTCAGATCCCTTATTTCTCCTTCTAATTGTTTTGTATTATCCACATGTTGTTTGAGGATATCCTCCTAGGTAGTTTTGTGGAAGATGTCTCATAGCTAGAACTTTTGTAGTAGTAAGATGCTATAGAGATCTACCTAAGATTTGAATAATGGTAGTTGTAATAGTTGTAGCACTGCTAGTGGCTAAGTATACATTTTTTTTCTTGGATTTATTCATTGATAGAGTATAGTGGTAATGTTTTGATGAAGGATGAAGGATTCTTTGGTGATGGAGGTGATGTATATGGTAGGTGTCGGCCTACTAAATGGCTAACTTGTCTTGATCAACTACTCAAGATTTTGTTTCTTCTTGCATTACTCTATAAGCCTTTTAGTGGCCTCCAATGTTTTTTTATTTGATCTTTTTAGTGATTTGACGATTTTGAAGTATCCATTTATCCACTCTTTGCTTTGATAAAATTTGCTTAGCTCCTAGTGTTGTTCCATATTCTTTTATTCTTGGGTGGCTAAGGGAATGATGTCTACTAAAGCTTTCTCCTTCAATCGTTCTTCCCATTGCATAGATTTATCCCTTTTCTATTTGAGAGATAAGGCCAAATCTTGTGGAAACTTTTTGATCAATCCCTCAAATATATTTTTAGAGGCTACCATATATTTGGTCATAAAATTTTGTCCCCATCTCAATATATAGTTTCATAATTTTTGGTGGTGTCACTTTTGCAAACAAGCTACTACAAAGAGTGTTTATATTGGAAGGTATCAAGTTTTCTATCCTTATATTTCCATTTGGGTTGTTCTTCCTTTTCCTCTTCTTCAGAGGATTGGGTCCTCTTCCCTACTTGTTATTTTTCCTTTATCTCCTTTCAATGCTCATGTGTAGGAGTACCTAGTCACTTGTTCCATTACACAGGGGCTTCACTTAGTGAACCTGGGTTATAGCATGTGCATTCATGGCATACTAAATAATCCCCCTATTTTAAAAAAATATTGCCGGGTAAACGTACAGAGTTGGGTCCCAATCCCGCGGAAGTCCGTGGGTTGGGAAATGAGCCTGCTAGAAATGGGTGCCTGATTTTTACAAATCAGGCACCCGTTTAGCTTTGGGTGCCCAAGCCAACAAAAAATGGGCGTCCATTTAGCAACGGGTGCCCGAAGCTAAACGGACACTCGTTTATTTCAAATTAGGCACCTGATTTGAAAAAAATGGGTGTTCGTTTTTGAAATGTATTTATTTTTTATTTTTAACGATTTTCCCATCATTTTTACTGTTTGGAAAACGGGCAGGCATTTTTGAGGAGCACGGGTACCCATTTTTTTCACCTCAGCTGACCCCCTAGACCATTTTTACCTCCTTCCAGGTATTTAGCTTTATTTTTTATATTCTATTTTATTTATTTTTATTGTTTTTCATAAAAAAATGTTAATGTATTGTTATTTTTTAATTTTTATGTTTTAAAGTTTGAAAATCATCTTTTATTTCATGTTTAAAATAGTTTTCAGTTTTCAAATATTGCAAAAAACATGAATAGTAAAAACCATACGAAAAAAACAAAAAATATGAATAGTATTTAAACCGTAGGAAAAAAACAAAAAACAAAAAACAAAAATGTAAACGAACAGTAAACATTAGACGCAAAAAACAGATAATAAACCCTAAACAGAAAAACGAATAAACATTAAATGCAAAAAACAGACAATAAAACCTAAACAGAAAAATGAACAATAAACATTAGACGCAAAAAAATGACAATAAACCCTGAATAGAAAAACAAACACTAAACCCTAAATAGAAAAAAATGAACAAGTCCCAGGAGAAATTTGACTATCTTGGTTGATTAACCCTAAATTTGACTATCTTGGTTGATTAACCCTAAACCCTAAATTAACCCTAAACCCTAAACCCTAAATTAAATGGTGCTTAGTGATCAGTGTTTTTCCTAGTAGTGTTGTATCAAATGGAACATATATTTAGTTTTTGATTAGAGCTTTTAGAGTTAAATTTAGTTTTTTTGGGTTTTCAGTCTATCATAATCAACAAAGGTATAATAGATCATCATTCATCTCAACGTAACTACAAAATTACAAATCACCATAAGGCAATCCAACACATCATGGATCCAAAGCAATCACAAAACATATATCAAACTAAGCAAACAATAAACACTCAGGGGCATACAATGCAACAAATGAAGCATCTAGAATAAGATCAAAGTAAAACTGAAAGATTTACATTCAAAATGTAAATGGCACAATCATACGCACATGGCCAAATCCACATCAAGAATGAAGAATGCAAATGAGTAAAAGGGATTGGCATTAGAGGGACATAGAATATAGTGAGGGAAATGTTGAGGAGCCCCTGAATTTTATCCATGTCATTGTGTTTAGGTGACCTCTAAAGATTATGCACCATCATTGTGTCATAATGTGTCAAAAATATATTGGTTAGAGTATTGAACTAAGGCCTATACAAGTATGGTGGAAGACCGTTGAGGGTAGTGTTAGTGTTGGTCTTAATGATAACAACCAATAATTAAGACCTCATGTATAGGGCATGGTAGCCCATTTTTTTGCATGATCAAGAGGATTGGCTATGATTAGAAATGGGTCATTGTAGATAGTGTAGGAATTATCTAGGCTACAAGTGGATATCAACTAATACAATCACTACATCATTATGTTTTCATACATGTCAATATAAGGGTAGGCCATGAAAGTGTATGTTATAATTATTTGGTTTATCTTATACCAATTTGTAATAAAATGTAATTTGTTATACCAATATCTATCACTAGGCAATAATCACCTTTTAATTCTTTAGTGCATAGTTTGCACAATGGTGGGAATATGTAATTATTTTAGATGAAATAGAATTATTATCAATTGCGAAGTATCATGTTTATAATCCATCACATGTTACTAAGAATTATGAATAAGCTCCCAACTACCTATGATGCTTGAGACAAGTATGGAGGTAGGTAACATCACAAATTTTTTTATCTAAGAGGGGTTTTTCTTCAACCTAATTATGTTCATTATTAATGTAGGTTTATGAAAATGGATCTTAAGACTCCTTTTAATTATGGACATGAAAATTGTTAAGGGAGAATCAAGGTAGGGTTGTCTAAGAAATGTTTGTTGATTTCTCAAAAGGATTGGACTTAGTGACCTACTTGCCTCGAATGGAAAGCAAGAAAGTATAAATAGAAGGTGTACATCAAGAGTTTGAGGTATTGCAATCTTATTGTAGCAATATTAGTAAAGTGTTGGTTGGTTTGAAAAATGCACATGAAAATAGTAGAGTGTGTGTTGGAAGTGAATGTATTATATTATGTGAAAGCATTAATTGAAATAGTAAAATAAGAACCAACAAGAAAGGAGAGTTGAGGGTGGTGTCTATATAGGGTAGATGAGTTATGTATTCTAATATATGGCAAATTTTCTTGGATAGGTTTCATTATAAACCCCACTAAATTACTTAAAAAATTTACACATCTATATAAATTTATTTTGCCAAGTATATATTAAATCAAAAAACTAATTATATATTTATATGTGTATGTATCATTTTACATTTAGAATGAATTGATTCTAAATTTTTTATGATAATTGCTTGTATTTCATTACCAAATGTTTATTCTAATTGATATAATTGATGTACATAATTAAAATATATTTTGAAAATTATTTAATATGTAAATAAAAGTTGATCTTAAGTAAATAAATTATTTAATATGATATAATGAATTTCCTCTTAAGTATCACCATCTAAGGGTATGTGATCTTCATCTACAAAGGGAATGAAACAATCTACAATAGGATCCTCTAGGAATGGAGAGATATGAGGGTCTCCATGGATCTCCTAAAGTCTATTCCAAAGTGTGTGGGGGAAATCAATATCCAATGCAATACACATAGAATCATGATCTTGATACTAGATCAAATCACTTCTACATGGTCAATGATGTTACACCAAGATTATATATTTTCTAGTGTTTCTAGTTTAGGTATGACTCCATACATAAAAGGAAAATGATTAAACCACCTAAAACTTATGAAGATACCATTTTACAAAAGAATCATAGTTATCCCTTTCTAATTTTACCACAAAAAGATGAATAGAGAAACCTATGATGCCTCCTCATGTTTGTAATTGTAATTGTAAATTTTCAAGTTTGTAATTTAAAATTAGAAAGGGAACACTCACATCGACAAACAAAAGGGACTAGTTTAATTATAATAGTAAAGAGATTGGATATTATTTTTATATTTCCCAAATTGATTGAGCATAATGATTTTATTAAATTTAAAATAATTATATGCTTGGTTTTAGATCACCTCCTTTGACTTTACAAGTCATGGAAGATCTTCTAAAGCCCAAATGCACCTTCAACTTTAAAAAACTATGTAGTTTTATGATCAACCCTTCATATATCTTGTCGAACATTGATGAAGTGAGCTTCTAAAAATAAGAATAACCAATACATATGCTCTACTGAAAAGATCATAATCCTAAAAAATCCGTAAGGATTGGAATAGTAATTCCAATTTTTAAGAACATTCTATTGGAAAGGAATGGATAGAAATGCAGCTAAACACTCTCAATGGATTAATCATAGTTAGAGGAATCGACTAGGATCAATTCATGAAGAAATAACTCTTATCTTAAAATTAATAGATGTCAAAAGAAAGGAAAATAAAATCTAGGGGTAAAAATCTTGAGACATTTAGCTAGCTTAACATGAAAAGAACATAAAATTTTTCCACAACTTAAGTAGGTAAAAAAGGAGCTACAAAAATCACTTCTATAATTTTTTTGAGGAGAATCTCGCAATGAGCCTTCACCCATTAGGCTTGAATCAATTTTCCTTTTTAGTGAAATTATTGCTAGTGAGGGGGATTTAAAATTGTAAGACAAAATAGACTTCTTATATTTTGTTCTCTTTATTAACACAAGTGAAGATAGTCAAATATTAATGATGCCTTTCATTAAGGACGAGATGAATTTGGATTCATTTTAGGTGAAATTAAACAAAGCCCAAAGGCCTAATGAGTTTCATGTTTCCTTGTTGGTATACCATTGTGGTGGCTTGTAGTGAAGCCTAAAGATTCAAAAGGTTAGTGAAACAACTCAATTGTATATTTATTACATTAATCCTGAATAATTCTTCCCCTAAATGTTTTTTATAAATTTTTGATTAATCTCTGTTTGTAACAATCTATATAAAATCCTATAAAAGTAATTGAAAATTTAATGTTTGTAATTGTAATTGAAAATTTTAAGTTTGTAAATGTAAATTTTCATGTTTGTAATTGTAATTGTAAATTTTCAAGTTTGTAAATTTTCATGTTTGTAATTGTAATTGTAAATTTTCATGTTTGTAATTGTAATTGTAAATTTTCATGTTTGTATATATATGCAAATTATTTTCACATGATGGATAAGTTTGAGATAGATGAGCTATTAGGTATAGTACCACCTCCACCTCCACCCCCTCCACCTCCACCTCCACCTCCACCAGAGCAGTTGCGACAGACAATTAGGACAAATATTGATTCTCTGATTAGAGATATTCACACTATTAGGCGTGAGCCTCATCCACCCCCTCAGTTGTTATGCCTTGCAGATAGTATGCAAGGCATTGTACAGTCTGTGCAGGCATTAGATAGCAAGTTAGATAGCTATCGTAGCTGGTGTGAGGGATTGCGTGCATTTTACGCAGATGGCCTCACATACAAACAAGTTAATGACTTAAAAATAACAAAAATAGATTTGAAAAAATATTTTGTGAATCCTAAGACGGGTGAAGAAATAGATCCGAAGAAGCCACAGATCTCTATTCGATGGTGTAGGCACCCGGGCATTGCTAGCCACTTTTGGGAGAGGTGGTGGATGGTCTTGACCATCCACCACACTCCAATCATGAGGTCCCAATGTATTTTTTGAAGAAATTATGGGCGGAATTTGAATTGGGCAAAAAGCCCAATTACTTTGATATTAGATCTTTTCAGGGGGTTGGGAGAGGCATGCCCCAAGATAGGCCGGGAGCAAAATTGAGCGACAAGGTTAGAAACCATGTATGAAATGATCCATTGGTTCCTCTTCCATCACCAGTTGTTCCAACACCTTCCCATCATCGAGCAATGGATTCTGCTCTAGGTTCATTGAGTGTCCTATCGGGCAATTTGGTATAGCAGTTGCGGGAGGTGAGGGCTGCCCCCTGCTTAGCACATGCTTGCACAAGTTGTGGGGATGTATGTAGGGGTCCACAGAGTGAGGTTGCCCCTGGAGGAGATGATTATTTTGATTATGCTGATGCCGCCCATGGTGGTTACGATGATGTCGAGGAGGCTGCACATGCTGATGTCGTCTCTTCATATGTTGATCTCATGTGGGCAAACGATGATCAGCCTAGAGAGGTACAAATTTATTTGTATAATTTACAGTGCAATATTAAATTCCTTATATATACACATATGAACCATAACATGAGTCAATTTTTTCTGAACAAGGGATGGATCACACCACATCATTGAGGAACCGACAACATGTTACCTCAATACCTAGAGATGTTGGTGCCCATTTACGGTATGCACTTTCATCTAGATAGATTGTATTGTTATGTACATTTAAAATAAACAATAAATTTTTTAATGTAATGATTTACATATGATATGTTTTTTCAATTTTGTAGGGTGCTTCATGTAGCACTGAGGTGGGTACTTCTTCACGTGACCCATGGACCACTGAGGCTCAGCCTCATATACCACTAGTATGTTTTTCATCCATTAATTTGAAGTGTTTACATGCTTACTAATTTAAGTACAACTTTGATTCATGTTCGTTATTTTTTGCAATTGTAGGCTTCTGGATTGTTTGATGGCACATCACATGTATGCCTTTGACCATCAGTTACTTTCCCTGCATCACATGTATGATTTTCTGTGATAATCTTGTAGTATATATATATATATATATATATATATATATATATATATATATATATATATATATATATATATATATATATATATATATACTTTATAATTTATGTATATATACAAGTTTGATTCATGCTTTATATATGTTGTTCAGGTCCACACCACTACCAATATTGGTACGGCTATGGGGTTGAACCAGATGCAACCATCAACATTATCATTTGAGGCATGATGATTACAAAAATAATTTCTAATTTGTTTATACTGTGTACGTGGATTTTATATGGATTATCAAAATTGATATACAATGGCTTTTTTTTGTAGGACTTTGCTACGACCACTTTTCTTGTTCATGATAGTGGACCTCTACGTATCAGTGAGGGCATTGTCGAGCATGGTCGTATGGTAATTTATTTTAAAAAATTTAGTATTTAATTACTTTATAAGTGAATTATGCGAGTAACTTCTTCTCATGTAAAATCTTTTAATAATGCATAGGAGGGTGCAAACACTGATATTGCACAGACACAGGATGGTGCATCTTAGGACCACATGCAGCAGGATGATTCATCTCAGCCACCTTCACATGGAGTGAAGAGGACTGCAAATGAGATGCACGTGAGTTCTTAGATTGTATATTTTAGATCATGTCATGTTATTGTATTGTGGACTTTTTATGATGACACTTGTTATGTTATCCAGGGACTTGTTATTATGTGATTATATATAGGACTTGTTGTTATGTGTTATGTGATTATATAGAGGACTTTTTATTATGTCATTTCCTTGCTATTATGATATCAAGTCATGTTATGTGATTTGGCGCACTCTAGTGATTATATATGTGATACATTGTTTTGTTATTATGTTATTTGGACTTGTTTTAATGTCATTTCCTTATTAAATTATTATTTCAAGACTTGTTATTATAGTGAAACAGTTTGTAATTCAATGTGCACAAAATGACATTAAGAATAAGATAACTAATACAATATTGTTTATGAAACCAAAATTGTATCAAATATAGACAAATACAATGTTAAAGGGACAAAGAAACACAATTATCATGATTAAATATTTAAAAGAGTTCACACAAGTATCGACTTATTAATTATAAATAAATCTCATAGAGGAATCATGATTTTCATGATTATATAAAAGGATTATTAATTATAAATGAATCTCATAGAGGAATCCAATAGATTGATGGAATTAAGGCTAACCAAATTATTAGGAAGCTACAAACATAGTATCTACTTTCCTCTTATGTTGACCACACTACTTTACTAGTGTATTGATGGTTTATTAGTGCGGATAGTAGTGGTATGAAAAGCATGGACTTCATGGTACTAAAATAAAAAAGTACACTATAAATATAGATTTGTCATACAATGATAAATATAGAGTCAGGTCATATTTAAGACATAATTCTACCTTTGAACTTACAATTAATCTATGAAGAGATTACAATAAAATAAATATATCATAAAAAATTAGAATTCAATTGTAACACAATTACAATGTGCACAAAATAACATTAAGAAGAAGATAACTAATACAATGTTGTTTATGAAACCAAAATTGTATTAAATGTAGACAAATACAATGTTAAAGGGACAAAGAAAAACAATTATCATGATTAAATATAAAAGAGTTCACACAAGTAACACAAACTTACATGCATATAAATTTGATTCAACCCAATGTACCATCTGCATCCTCTCTCTTCTACAATGCGTCTATGATTGCCTCATGCTCTTCTACTGAAAGTGTCCACAATACCTTATTAGTAGGTCTACCTTTGTATCTTTCTAATTTGATGTTTGTTGCCACCACCAAATGAGAATAGTGTATAATCTTCTTTTCTGATTGGTAGTCTTCATAAGCTGGTAAGCTATTCCTTCTTGTTAAGTATTTGCATAGCCATGTACCAACCACCACAACAGACCCAACTAGATACTGAAAAGCATCATCATCTACTTGATCACATATCAACTTTTTCTTAGGTTCTACACATCTAGCTAGCCAATACTCAACCTGCTCATCATTATCCTCAGGTGTAACAACAGCATACACATGT
This sequence comes from Cryptomeria japonica, assembly GCF_030272615.1. Lineage (NCBI taxonomy): Eukaryota > Viridiplantae > Streptophyta > Pinopsida > Cupressales > Cupressaceae > Cryptomeria > Cryptomeria japonica. The sequence goes on from NC_081406.1 coordinate 579,837,269, forward strand.
CCTATAAAACAAATTTAAGTACAATGTGTAGAAATAAAACTTGTTAGAATTTATAATTCAAATATGTAATCATAAATTATATGACAATACATAAAAATATATAATTTAAAGTTATAAACAATAAATTGAATTAAATTACCAGGTTGTATGAGGTCCGAAACACGATCATAATCTTCTGATGCAAATGCATGATCGGGGTCTTCATTTCTTCTAACATCTTCATATTGTGTCTCAGTAGGTGTTAAGGATTTGTGTTGCCATTCTTCGACCCATTCCGCATTCTTGCATTCTTCCCATTCACCTGCAACACAAAATTGACAAAAACATGCAAGCTCTCTAGTCCATATAGTCCAAGTGTTAGAATTAGAACTCTTAAATGAATGCCATCTAGCTGACCCATTTATTGTATCACAATCATATCTTGGAAGGATATTCTCCTCTTTAACTAGCCAGAAGAAACGTCTAATTGTAAAGTTCTGACTTGATCCTGTGGATAAATTTGCACTACACCAATCCACAATTGCACTTGCATTTTTAAATTTAGCCTTTTCCTCGAATTTGAGTTGCTCTCTACAAAGGGCTCTCTTAACACATGCACCAGCACTGTCATGTTCTCCTTTCCCGTGTCCAGCCTCAAAAAAACTCCAAATGTGTTCGATATTAATTTTTTTATGAATCCTACTCAACCAATAAAACATTCTAGCATTCTTGAATTTCCCTGTGCAATTATCAGACCATATTAGATGTTGTGTCATCTGAATTTCTCTCTCCCTCAAATTTTGAAAAAGGTCTTGAAGCAAAACTAGACAAACTCAGATGAGTGTAATTTATTATCACTCATATAGAAATGGTACTCTCTCAAAATTTTGCGATCCTCTTCTGTACTATTTGGTGCATGCCTATAGACAATATGGACAAAAATTGATACCTGCACTGAATTGTAGTATTGTGATTGTACCTCATCTTGTGGTGCAAGCGTGTAGTTCTCTGCAAAGTCAACAACCGAAAGTATACTACCAACAGGAAATGTATCCTTACATATTCAAAACTGACCATCAAGCCATCTAGCATTTTGAGTGTGTTTAACATATTTAGGTATGATGTTACTCTTGAATTCATTCATAAATGCATGAACACTAATTTTTTCAGTGATTAGATCGCATCATTTTCCAACCTTTCCATCCTTTAGTGGATACTCAATAGTTTTAAATCTTTTAACATCAATTAATTGTTGTCCAAAATCATTTGAAAGATTTTCATGCAAACATTCATCCAACAATGCAAGATTGCCACATATATCACATACACCAGAAACACATGCATTGAAAGGAAATTTTGTTCATTTAGTGGGCTGCAAAACAAACTTGAAATAAACTCCTTTATAGTTTCAGGTGGTATATTTATACCACATTCTTGGAACATTCCATTACTATGCATGGTAACATGTATATATCAAAATACGTCATAATGGTAGCAAAATTGAACATGAGTTTTGCAACAACATGTGACTCTTTCCTTGTTAATTCGAACATACCAAGGTTTACACTTTTCAAAAGACCTTTGACAAATGCTAATAGTCAACACTTTATCATCCAAATTTTTTTTATACAATTCAGTTTGAGTCATGTCCAATAGGTGTTTTGGATGTGGATCATGAATTTTTGACCCAACTCTTAATTTAAGAACATCTCTAACATTAGGTGATACTCTCGTATTATCGTGCAATCATATCAGACCTTGGTAGTCTACCACTAAAAGTCCACAATTTGTTTGCCGGATCACTTTCAAAATTAACTCTTCTTTTTACAACTCTTGACAAAGTTTTGCGATGAATATTAAGATATCCACTTATGTTACTCATTATTCTTTTATTAGAAGTTGTTTGGCTTACTAAAGCTGTTGTTATTGCCCATCGTGCTACATTTTTATCTTTAGAATGACTTTTCTTTCCAATTGTATCAAAGGCGCTAGCGACAGTCGATACAACTTGTTTTGAAGACTCCTCCTTCTTCTTGGGTTTGACATAAAAGCCTAACTTCTTCATCACTTTTCACATTTTAGTCATTTTAATTAGTTGTACCATTAATTGACATTTCTTATTATAAAAAAAATGTCTAAACAATCTATTTGCATGTGTCCTAATCTGTCTCCATGAAACCAAGCCAGGAAGGTTGTCTAGTACATCACTTTTAATTTCAAAATTTTCATTCATTTGATTATCATTCAAACATGTTTCATTTTCAATTGGTGTTTCCATGTCTACATACACATTATTGGTTTTAGTTGCAGGTGGATTTTCAATTTCATTTGGAGTTTCAAATTTGGTTTCAATTTCAGTTTCAAGTTGAGATTTAGTTTCAGTTGGGGTTTCAATTTGGATTTCAATTTCACTTTCAACTTGACTTCTAATTTCATTTGGGGTTTGATTTTCAATTAGAATTTCATTCAATAAGTAACCTGCTTCTACTAAATCACCAATTTCTTCATGAGAAAAAACATAGGGCTGTGGAGACATACCTATATCCAATAATGGATTAGAAGATGCACCTGAATTAAATGGTTCTATTGTGTTTCCTTCTGTAGCGTCGTAAATTGTACGCACTTGCTAGGGTGGTACAATTTCACACCTAGTTTAGCACCCGCCTTGGCGCATTTTGCATTTTGCATTGCATTTCCCCTTTAGCACTTAATTAATTAAATTAATTAGGTCTAGGGTTCTATTTTATCATCTCCCATATCATAAAGTTGGGCCCTTTTCATTAAAGTGTGCCCCTTTCATTTTATTCCTCCAATACATCATTTAATCAAAAACCCTAATTAGGTCCTATTTTGAACTTGGGGGCTTGATTTCGGGGGTCAAAACATCTCGAAATCAGCTGTAACTTCGAGATTCTCTCTAAAATCATCATATCCGACGGCCCTGAAAATTTGGTGAAAAGTTGTCGGGACCATGGCGCCCAGCATGCACATGGTCCCGGACATTTTTCCCGAAATTTTAGGAGCACGATCCAATCATAAAATAAAGCTTGACCCTAAGAAATTGGCGGGAGATTCAATCTCTAGGTTGGCCAAAAGTTGAAATTAAGACCTAGGGTTTCATATAAGAGCTCTCTTTCTTCATTTGAAAGGATCCGGAATTTTGGTTTCAAGGACCTCCTATGCAGCGAAAGAGAAGATCTTTGAAGACTTCAACAACATTCAACATCCATCCATCAAGCATCCATCAATTTCATTCATCCATTTAGGGCTTTGAAGGCATTGAAGAACAATAAGGGATCACTGACTGAAGATTGGCTTGTACCCCTCCCTTGGGGTTGGGTATGATTTCATGTTGTTTTCATGTCTTTGCATAAGCTTCATCATATCATTTGTATTCATGCTTTAGATAACTTTGCATCTTGATTTGGAGCATTTACATTATCATTTGCAAGCAATTAGGGTTTACTTTCTAGGTTGCTCTAGTTTGCTTACTTGCATTTTAGGATCTTGCACACACACAAGGTCTACACACACTACTTTTACAATACAACTTGGCTATTCGTGGAGGTGGAAATCACCAAAGTGGGGGTTTGACTAATGCAAAACCCTATATAGCCGCCCACCATACCTTTTCAGATATAAGTGTAGGTTTCGGGATTCGGACGATGCCGCAAGTTGCAGATCCGACGGAAGCGGACCGAGACAGAACAACATGCCAAATTTCAGAGCAAAAGACTAGGACAGGGGCGTGGGGCACCCTGGTCCTGCTAGGACAGGGGCGCTGGGCGCCCTGGTCCCTGGGACAGGGGTGTTGGGCGCCCTAGTCCTTCTATCAGACATCAAGTTTCAGACAGCTTTTCAGGTGGCAGAACAACAGTTTCAGGGGCAGAATCAGGACAGTGGTGCCCGCGCCCCCGTCCCGAACATTTCCACTTAGATTTTAACTCCGGGTATGCATTTGCATTCTTGTCTTGTCCTTGTGTTTACAACTTTCCATTGTTTAGTTTCAATTCTGCAATCTTGTTAGTAGTTCATACTTGCACTTTAGGGTTAGGAGTTGAACTTGCATCATTTTATCTTTCAATTACAACAAAGGAATAGAAATCCTAATAGGTAGCCCATGGCTCTCTCTTCCACAAAAATATGTAGCCAATTGTGTGATACCTCTAGGCTCTTTCGTATTCCGCAATGTGTGTCAAAAGGTAGGATTAGGGCATGTTAGCCTAGTCTCGCTTTTTCCCCTACACATTTTGGTGAACCCGACGTGAATCTTATTATTGCCTTCTCTTGCATTACATTTGTTAGATTTAAATCTAGATTTAGCGTGTTTCATTTAAGTTTCATTTTCATAAAAAAAAAAAAAAAGGGGGGGGGGGAAGGAAAAGAAAGAGTGTGTTTTGGTTTCTTTGCATTGTGTGTTTAAGTTTTATGCAATCTTTATTTCAAAATGTCAGATTTTTATTTGCAAGATGTTCATATTTGTGATGATTATGAGTTAGATGAAGCTTTAGATGAGTTTTTGAAACCTAAAGATACCAAACCTTCATTTTACCAAAAACTCATAAACATTGTTACTATGCCATTTCGTTGTGATGAGAAAGATAAGTCGAATGATTCCTCTCAAGGGTACATTCCTATCAACTCTTCCACTAAATCCAGTGACATGGTTGTTTTCAATGATCCCATCTATGAAGAGATATCTCCTTTTGAATCAAAAGATAAACATTTTAATAGATATGATCATGCTTTGTTGGATGATGGCCTTGATGACTTTGTGACTCCTAAAAAACGCTCCCTTCATGAGGATCCTTTTGTGCAAGAAGATGACATTATCCCTACATTTCCTAGTGACGGCATTTCCTTTTCCAACAAAATTCCCACTAGGGATGATGAATTAATGATAAATGCTTACCCTTCTCCTAAAGTTTGTCTTACCCATAAGCATCCCTTAGAGAAAGAAGATGAAATAAAAAGCAATTTCCTTAATTCTCTCTCCCCTAAAGATCATATTGAACATATTTTGAGGAAAGAGGATGAGTTTAAAAAATCTATTGATTCTCTCCCTCCTAAGGATGAGGAATTAATAAACAATGTTATCTCCTCTCCCAAAATTGATAATACTTCAAACACTCCTTTCAACAACCTCACTATTTGGGATGAACCATTAGAAGAAGGTGTAGATTATTCTCTTCCCCATGAGAGAACCCTAGCCAAAGGGGATGAAATCAAGATTGAAAACTCCCTTGATAGTTTCTCACCTTCCTTGAATCTCAATCATTATCCCTCTAAAAATAAAGCATCTCCCTCTCCTCAACTTGGTTCTACTCATAAGGAAACCCTAGTTCAAAACAAGATGGTTAACATCTCTTTCAAAGATCTCCATCTCAAAAGTGAGACTTTAGAGAGTAATGTTGATCCTTCTCCTAGAGAGTTTATTCCCCATGTAGATCCTTTGATGATAGAGGATGATATGACCTTTCCTAGTATTACTCTTCCTACTGGAATATCAATGCCTACCCCTTGTCTCTCTCCTAAAATTGATTTAATCCGTGATAAGATTTTAGTGCAAGATAAGACTATCAATAATTCTTCCAACACTTTTGTTCATTCCTCTAAACCATCCTCAATCAATTTGATACATGTGAATGAAACACCTAACAAACCTCTCTTCACTGTCCAAGGGGCTTGTCCTTCTCAAAATTTTCAACCTTTAAATAAGCCTATCTTAGTGGTCCAAGGTGGTTATGCTGATGATTCTTTTTGCACTCCTAAGAAACCTATTATTACTATGCAAGGAGGTTATTCTACCAAGAGCCCTTATGAGTATGCTAAGCAACTGACTAGAGAGAGTTATCATGCGGTTGCCCATACTTATAATACTAGAAATAATAGGCAACCTAATCCTCCTCCAGTTATCCCAACTTCACTTCCTCCTTCCCAACCTATTCTTCCTCAAGCTCCTCGTATTTCACAAATGCTTAGTAAGGACTATGATCTCATAGAACAACTTAAAACTACTCCTGCTAAGATATCCCTTTGGTATTTGATCCAAACTTCTTCTGCTCATCATGGAATGTTACAAGATGCCTTGAAAGATTTGAATGTTCCTCCACCTAATACATCTAGTAATATAGTGTCTTTGGTTAACTCTGTGATGAATCCTAAAGCTCCAATTGTGTTTACTCAAGATGAGTTGCCTACTAGTGAAATTCAACATCAATATGAACCCTTGATGATTGTGGTTATCATAAATGACACTGCTATAAGACGAACACTGGTAGATAATGGTTCTGGCCTTAATGTGTGTAGCATTAATCTATTGCATAAGATGAATGTGGATACATCCCTTATTGAGCCTGACTCTCGTCCCATTCGAGGCTTTGATAATGTGGCTAAGTCTTCATTAGGTATTATCACCTTACCCATCACAGTGGGACCTGTTACTTTGCCTACTCCTATCCATGTTATGTCAGGAAATCTAACATACAACTTGTTATTAGGGAGACCTTGGATTCACAGTATGCAAGCTGTCCCCTCTACATTGCATAGACAAGTTAAATTTATTTATAATAATAAGACATATACCTTGATAGGTGATACTAATTTTCAAGCTTGTTTGCAAACATCTACTTCCAAAGGGAGTTCTTCTAAGCCTTCCTCTTCTAGTGATGACTCGTTAAACAAGATACCTATGGATGAATCATCACCCTCTGATAATCAAAATTCTTTGGATGAGTCTGAAGCTCCTGAAGAAGATTCTTCTCAACTTGAATCTACACATGAAAAGGCTTTTGATCCTGAGAAGGTTCTCGCAGAAGATGATTGGGGATCTCTTGATTTTAATCCCACCTTTGTAGGTGAGTATAGGGTTCCTCCTAGAGAGCTTAAAGTTAAAAAGGAGGAAGAAACTAGAGATCAATCAGTCACCTGAACCTATGAGCAATAATTTTGTGGCTACTTCTCAAACTTCTTCTCCTCACACCTCTAATTCTGAAGGATTTGATTCTTTGTCTTATGAAAAACCACCTTTTCTTTCTGAAATGGCTAATCGTTATGGTCGTGGTTTCCATATTTTGGCTAAGAGTGGCTATAGTGGAAATGGTTGTGGCGCAAATGAACAAGGAATTAAAGTTCCTTTAGAACATAACATGCATGAATATTCATTTGGACTTGGATATAATATTTCTAAGCCCACCAAAGCATCTAAAAGACCATCTCTCAATGTGAATGTTATATTTAGTAGTGATGATGATCTTACTTCAACTAAATCATCTTCTACTTCTATCAACTCTCATTCCCCTCATAAGGAAATCTTGGCAATGAACAAATCTCTTTATGAATCCCCTCAAATTTCTAAATTCACTTATGAATCTTTATCTCCTATTCATCATAAATTCCTTTCCTTCAGGGATAAGGCTCTAATAAATTACACTCATCCTTCTTCTAAGATTTCTTGTGACTTTTCTTCTTCAATTTTTATCATTTTATACATGTTTTTGATCTCACTTATAGTTGAGCATTTGGCATGTCATATTCAAATACCTCATTCAATCTATCATGTCTTTAAATAACATTAATGGCTATTATGTTGCTCATCATTATGTGACATTGGTAGCTCATTTACTGGGGGCTCATTGTCATTCATGATGGTACAATTTCAAGTGCAATCATATTTTTGAAGCAACATAATAGCCTAATTTTTCTATGTTATCTCTTGTTCCTATGGGGTAATAATGTGGAAATATTGATCATCTTTTCTTTAGAATCCTCTTTTCCTAGATATGGGAGAAGATGTGTATTCTCTTTCTTATCCTACCCATGTCTTGTGAGGAGCATTTTACATACACTAATGTCTTGCTTGCATGAACTCATGTGAGTATGTAGTACATTTTTCTTATGTCTAAATCTCTCCCTAGAAGATTGTGTAAGTTCTTCTCAGGCAATGATCTTTCCTTATTTTTATCTAAGGATCCACTTTTTCCTATTTCGTGGATGGTGTGAACTTTATTACTTGATGTTATTCCTTGTATGCATTTGTTGTTGTTTGTTCAAGGATTCTCTCTTACAAGAGGTGTAAGTCCTTGACTACAACCTCTTTTGCACTTGGTAAAATACATCCATAATGAATTCACTCTCCCAATTGGGTTAAAAAGAGCGTCATCCTTCATTAAGAATCACTTTCACCTCACAAAAGAAGGAAGTATTGCATTCTTATTCTCTTCTTAGACAATTCCTCTCGGGGATAGGTATCTTTTGTACAAAGATCTGTTCTCCTCTAAGTATCTCCTTTACACATACTACAAGATATCCCTTTTCAACTATCTTATCCTTGCTTAAAGAGTGCAAAAACTCCCTTGCTTGGATCTATGACATTGTTGCATTTTTGGGGTATCTTCTTTTGTGATGAAGGTAGGTATCCTTGTTCTACTTTTCTTATGACATAAACATTACACTTTTTGAGCAGTGGGTCATTCTTGGAACTAGAGCACAGACTCTTAGAGCAAGATGTCTCCATTTTTCTTTTATGCAAGATGATTATTCTCGGAACCAGAGCACAGACTCTTAGAGAGAGATGTCACGCTTTTGTACTATACATATACAGGTTGTAGCATACTCGGGCATAGACTCCTATGAGGTGCTTCTAACCTCCCTTACACACACATGCACGAGGTTGAGTGGAACTAGTGGCATAAGGCTAGACTTTCTCACTCTCCTCCCTTACATGGATCACCTAGACAGACTCTAGGGGCTAGTTTTCCATGTCCTTTTTCCCATGGATCACCTAGACAAGATCTAGGGGCGAGAAGTCCATGTTTTCTCTCTCACTATTCTTCTCATGGATCACCAATGTGTGTATTCATGCTGCTTTTTCTTATCTTTTCTTCTCTTTGCATTTTGTTTCCATTTACATCCTTCATCTTGTGTTAGAGAACTCTCAAATCCTCACACTCTTTGTTGTGTTGGAATTGAGATTTAGTCCTCTTTCTTACCAAATGATTCTCCATTAGTTTTTGATCTCATATCGAATCTTCTTGTGAGCATTTGTCATCAATATTCTTTAACAATTCGAAGTGGTAAACATGATACCCTGTTTCAACTCACTAAAATTAGCAAGCCAAAACAGGGGGGGGCATATAGCTACCCTCGAATTTTTGATATCTTCCTTAGTAAGCATTAGGTGATTTTGTGATCTAACATGTGGTTTTGTAGGTTGTGGTTCTTAACTGAGTACTGCAGATGCCGCTGGGGGCTTCATCCGACAACTTATGGATATATCCTTTTTCAAATAATGTTTACTTTTCTGTACTTTAGCTTGCATATGCACATAGTGTTCATATGACCGCTAAAGTGGGGGCTAAAAGTAGCGTCATAAATTGTACGCACTTGCTAGGGTGGTACAATTTCACACCTAGTTTAGCACCCGCCTTGGCGCATTTTGCATTTGGCATTGCATTTCCCCTTTAGCACTTAATTAATTAAATTAATTAGGTCTAGGGTTCTATTTTATCATCTCCCATATCATAAAGTTGGGCCCTTTTCATTAAAGTGTGCCCCTTTCATTTTATTCCTCCAATACATCATTTAATCAAAAACCCTAATTAGGTCCTATTTTGAACTTGCGGGCTTGATTTCCGGGGTCAAAACATCTCAAAATCAGCTGTAACTTCGAGATTCTCTCTAAAATCATCATATCCGATGGTCCTGAAAATTTGGTGAAAAGTTGTCGGGACCATGGCGCCCGACGTGCACATGGTCCCGGACATTTTTCCCGAAATTTTAGGACCACGATCCAATCATAAAATAAAGCTCGACCCCAAGAAATTGGCGGGAGATTCTATCTCTAGGTCGGCCAAAAGTTGAAATTAAGACCTAGGGTTTCATATATAAGAGCTCTCTTTCTTCATTTGAAAGGATCCAGAATTTTGGTTTCAAGGACCTTCTATGCAGCGAAAGAGCAGATCTTTGAAGACTTCAACAACATTCAACATCCATCCATCAAGCATCCATCAATTTCATTCATCCATTTAGGGCTTTGAAGGCATTGAAGAACAATAAGGGATCACCGACTGAAGATTGGCTTGTACCCCTCCCTTGGGGTTGGGTATGATTTCATGTTGTTTTCATGTCTTTGCATAAGCTTCATCATATCATTTGTATTCATGCTTTAGATCACTTTGCATCTTGATTTGGAGCATTTACATTATCATTTGCAAGCAATTAGGGTTTACTTTCTAGGTTGCTCTAGTTTGCTTACTTGCATTTTAGGATCTTGCACACACACAAGGTCTGCACACACTACTTTTACAATACAAATTGGCTATTCGTGGAGGTGGAAATCACCAAAGTGGGGGTTTGACTAAGGCAAAACCCTATATAGCCGCCCACCATACCTTTTCAGATATAAGTGCAGGTTTTGAGATTCGGATGATGCCGCAAGTTGCAGATCCGACGGAAGCGGACCGAGACAGAACAACACGCCAAATTTCAGAGCAAAAGACTAGGACAGGGGCATGGGGTGCCCTGGTCCTGCCAGGACAGGGGCGCTGGGCGCCCTGGTCCCTCTGTCAAATAGCAAGTTTCAGACAGCTTTTCAGGTGGCAGAACAGCAGTTTCAGGGGCAGAATTAGGACAGTGGCGTCCGCGCCCCCGTCCCGAACATTTCCACTCAGATTTTAACTCCGGGTACGCATTTGCATTCTTGTCTTGTCCTTGTGTTTACAGCTTTCCATTGTTTAGTTTCAATTCTACAATCTTGTTAGTAGTTCATACTTGCACTTTGGGGTTAGGAGTTGAACTTGCATCATTTTATCTTTCAATTACAACAAAGGAATAGAAATCCTAATAGGTAGCCCGTGGCTCTCTCTTCCACAAAAAGAAGTAGCCAATTGTGTGATACCTCTAGGCTCTTTTGTATTCCGCAATGTGTGTCAAAAGGTAGGATTAGGGCATGTTAGCCTAGTCTCGCTTTTTCCCCTACACACCTTCGTCAGCATTTATGGTCTCATTGATGTTCTCCTCTTCTAAAATGATTGTGGAACTTGAAGCTCCTTGTCTCATTCTTGATCTTCTCTCTCGTTGATGCATTGCCTCCCTCTCCCTATTTGCTGCAATCTCCTCAGTTGTCAGAACCTTCCTTTGCCTCTTCCTGCATTGATTTGATCCCATGGCTACACCAAAATTTGAATTCGAATCAATCTCCTTACCAAATCGACAATAAGACAAACAAAGAGAATGATTAATCAAAACATTCTCTTTGCAAATCGTACTTGTCAGCCAATGATTGAAAAATCATTCAATCATTGGGATTTGTGCTTGTGGGCCAGACTCTGGCCCAATGGATCTTTTCAGAAACGGACGCCCATTTCGCTTTCAACGATACAGAGTGAAATGGGTGCCCGTTTTTTGAATTTAAAAAACAGGCGCTCGTTTTTTAAATTTAGTGGCGGGAAACATTCCTTAGATTTATTTTTTGCTTCGGGATAGGCTTGGTCTCACCAAGCCTATGCTTGGACCTCCAAAAAAATGACTAAGGTAAATTGACATCAGATTTCTACCTTGGCCTAATTTTTTGAGGGCCTTTCTGATTGAATTTTTTGACGAAACAAAAACCCATTAGAGTTTTCAGCGTCCTGAATTCAGAAATGTAAATTTTATAGTGATAAGATTACTTTTACTATTTTTGTATTATTTATTAATCAAAAGTGGAACCTAAACCTAAAATACCAAGGTTCACTAAAACTTTAATAACTTTTTGTTTTTTAGGATTTTAGAAAAATCAATTATATGGCATCAATCTACATACAATTCTTTTGAATATTAAAAAAAAAAGGAAAAATATGAAATTTTCATCAAATTATGGTGGTCGTACACCCGATGTTTTGAAAATATACTTTATTGTCAGTTAAAAATTAGTTAAAAAAAAATATATTCAATAAAAAAATAAGAAAAAATATTCTCATCAATATTTGGTGTCTTCGGTATCATTTCCCAGAAGGATTTGCAAAAATTCATTTATTTGCATCAAAAAAGGGTGGTCATACACATGTGTGGTATGGTCCTGAAATAGGCATTTTGAAAAAAGGGTTTTTAAACATGCCTACTAAAAAGGGATTTCTACCATATGGGTATTAAAATAAATTACATATTTGAAAAGTAGACTCTGAGCACTACATTTTCTATTACTGAAGTTTTTTGAGATTCAATCTCTAAGTGCATCAAATTTTGACATCAATCGACATAAAATTTGAAAAATAGAGAAAACACTTCCACTTTTTACCCAAAAGTGGGACTCAACTTCTTGCAGCCACCCTGCCCTAAATTCCTTTTTTGTCACCCCCTCCCAATACATAGCCCGAATTAAAAGCCCTCCTATTTTCACCAAATATTAAATTTTTTCATAACCGGGATTAAAAACCCCCCTATTTTCATCGATTGACAATATATTACACCCTCATTTTTGGGATATTAAACCTCCCAATATGAATGTGCGTGATATAATATTGCCTAGCCAGTGAAGCCCCCGTGTTCCATTAATGCTTCACTTTGTATTGGTGTTGTGAGTAATCTCATTTTCACTCTACCCTTCTTTTCTTCATGTCCCCTACATTGTGTTGATGTAGCTAGTGATAAGACCATGTGCATCATCTTGGATCTCTACAAACTTGATGTACTTTCGTCCTTCAATTTTGATTTTGAATGTCCCATTTTTTCTCTATTCTTGTTTATATGCTCCTCTAGTTTTTCCTTGGCCAAATTGTCCATAAGTTCTCTATATGTGGTAAAACAAGTTGTGTTGCAGTCTTTTCAAGGCAATTCCAGTAGTGTGGCTACATATGAATCAATTTCTGTATTGCTAACTTTGTATGGAAGTTATTAAATCCAATAAATTATGTGTTGCAAACATGCAAATGATTTGCTGAGAAGAAAGTCTAAGCTTGAAAATCATGTAGATAAAATGCAATTGGGAGTTGGCAATCCTTAGTGACTCAGTATAGTCTTCCATCTCATTGAAATATATCCACATTTGTCAAAAATACTCAATTTCCTTCTAAATATACCTTGTGAAACCCTACTATTGCAACACATCTTCAAGAATGATACTAACTTCAAATCTTGATTCATATTGCCTTCTTTATATTCTTCATCATCTATACTAAACTTTTTAGAAGATAGTCAATAGATAGAACTAACCACGGGTGATCAAGCAATCATATTTAGACACATGGTGACTATATGAGAATGATTGTATATATAAGTGACATAAATAATCAGATAAGGTAAATTTATAAAGCAATATGGATATAAGGATACTATTAAAATTATGTATATAATAATGGATGTATATTTAAGAATATAAAATAGTTAAAATGATGAAATCAACCTAACATAAAATTATACTATTATATACATATATCAAAACATTTCCTTGCAATTAACACAAAACTAAATGAAAAATAGAATAAAACAGTTAATTTTAACATTACACTATTGTATAATAATATACAATTTATTGTTTAATCATCCTTGTTACGATTCTATTATGTAATTGGCAGCATATTCACTTGTATTCCTTTATCAATGGAATTATTACAGTTGTACCATACAATTGGCAGCATATTCACTTGTATTCCTGTATCAGTGGAATATGACAACTAATTTCAGCATCACACTATTCTAAGATCATTTTTTGTTTAATTTTCTAATATGATGTCTCATTTCCTTGTTAGAATTGCACCAATGTCTCATTTCCTTGTTACAGTTGCACCAAGCGACTGGCGGCTTATCTCCTCTTCTTGTATCGAATTTTGCATTGTAAGAGTCCCATACCATTAGAGGTCAAAGGAAAGAAACAAAAGAGGAAGTATTATATATGCTTCTGTAATTAACTGTTCTGTGTGTTCAAACCATTAAAGCTTCCCTTCTAACAATCTTCAATCTATTCTGTAATGGGGATGAAGATAGACAAGGTTTTAGCCATGAATGGTGGGCAAGGAGAAGGCAGCTATGCACAAAATTCATTGCATCAAGTAATTTCTATCCAATTCCTAACTGTATAGCACCTGAAGTTTGATTGTATTATAATAATTTGTGTTTGTGTTCTGTTACAGAGCGAATGTCTCCATTTCCTACAACCATTTTTGAAAGAATGCATTTCCAACATGAAGATTACTCCAGTTGAAAGATTTTGCATAGCAGATCTGGGGTGTTCGGCTGGACCCAATACACTTTTCATTGCAGAGTCAATCTCAAAGGTAATTCAAGATAAATGCATGGTGATGGGTTCTCCAGTACCAGAGTTGCAAGTATTCTTCTCAGATCTGCCCTCCAACGACTTCAATTTGCTTTTCCAAAGCTTACCACCTCCTCCCAAGGGAGACAAGGAAGAAGAAGAGGATGAAGATAGCAATGAGAAGAATGGTTGTAGAATTAAAACTAGATGTAACTACTTTGTTGCAGGTGTTGCAGGTTCCTTCTACAACCGTCTTTTCCCCAAAAATTCTCTTCACTTTGTTCACTCCTCTTTCAGTTTACACTGGCTTTCACAAGTAAGTTCATACCCTCTATGCCTTTTTATTCTTAAATTAAAAAACAATGAAGGTAGATTAGTGAATCAGTTGGTTAAAGCCTACGACAGTGTTGTAATTGGGTAGTTGAATTCAGATGAGTCGTTTGAATGAGTCAAATTTTAGAGTGCATTGCTTAAGTCAAAATTTAGAGTATTGTTTTTGTCAAAACTTAGTGTATTATTTAAGTCAAAATGTTATACAAACATTCAAAAACAGGTCCATGTAAGAAGTCAAAATCACCCTTGTAATTGGGTAGCTGAGTTTTGACAAGATGCCTAAATAACTCAAAGCTTAGACTGTTTTGTTTAAGTCAAAATGTTGTACAAACATTAAAAAACATGTCCATGTAAGAATTTGAAATCAGTATTGTAATTCGATAGTTGATTTTTTATGAGTCACCTAAATAACTCAAAGCTTAGAGTGTGTTGTTTAAGTCAAAATATTGTATAAACATTCAAAAACATGTCCATGTAAGAAGTCAAAATCAATGTTGTTATTGGGTAATTGATTTTCGATGAATCATCTAAATAGCTAAAAGCTTATAGTGTGTTGTTTAAGTCAAAATGTTGTGCAAACATTCAAATATTGATCCTCATAAGAAATGTAATTGGATAGTTAATTTCTTATCTTTGTCACCTAAATAAGTCAAAGCTTAGAGTGTGTCGTTTAAGTCAAAATGTTGGTACATAGATTAAAAAACAGGGCCTCCTAAGAAGGTGAAATCAGTGTTGTAATTGAATAGTTGATTTTCAATCATTCACCTAAATTAGTCAAGCTTAGTATATATTGTTTAAGTCAAAGTTTAGAATGTGTTGTTTAAGTCAAAATGTTGTACATACATTAAAAAACAGGTCCCTCCAGAAATTGAAGATAAGAAGTTGAAATCGTGGAATGGTGGGAGAGTGCATATATCAAAGGAAGGGCCGGTGGAAATTGGGGAGGCATATCTAGGTCAATTTAAAAAGGATGTCCATAATTTTTTGAGAGCCCGTTCAGATGAAGTGGTGAGAGGAGGTTGCATGTTTATATGTATAGGAGGGCGTCCTGATGCTTGTGACGATCCCAGAGACCAAGGCCCATCTAGGTTTACTCGAGATACTCTAAATGCTACCCTCAATGACATGGTCATACAGGTACCCAAATCTAATATAACTCTTGTCCAAGTGTTGTTGCCTTTCTAATGCTAGCATACATATTTTTAAAGGAATTTAGATAAAGTGCATTGAAAGATATCAAATTTGTTCACTATTCTATTAAAAAAACATTATATTATTATATTGTAATAAATTTAAATCATTATTATATTATGATATTGTAATTAATATAAATTATTATTAATATAAGGTTATATTATTATGTTTTGCTATATTCTTATTATTTTTTAACAATTCCATTAAACTCCTTACAAAAGCAAAAAAACTTTTAGTACTAAATTATTAAATAAAAAGGGGGGTAAAAATTTATTTAAACACAAGAAAGATACAAAAGAGTAGAATGCCCAACAAAGAGAGCACTACAAAACCTTGTCCCTATCCTCTAGTTGATCTAACACCTGAGACATATTAGGAGGTAATTGTCTCTTATCAACAATATGCCAACCCTCAACATGATCTGATGCCCATTTGGCTAAACAAAAAATATACAGTTGTTAACCAAATTCTTCATTTGAGTGATTCTTTATTTTCTGTTTCTTTCAAGCATATCCTTAGGGAGTGGAATGGTGTTGCCGATTGCCTGGCCAAATGGGCTTTTGAGCACATGGATAAGTGTCAATTACCCTTGGATTTGTCTCATCAGTTGGATCACTTAATGGATCTTGACAGGGTTGTTTGATGCCCTTGCTTTGTTATTCTTTAGTTTTGAAAAAAATTTAACCCCTCCTTTATTTCAATTATCATTATATTATCATATCATTGTATTTTTATTTTATATTTGTTCTTATCCTTGAAAAAAAGTGGATTTTATGTTGGACATTTTCAATTCTCTATAATTAATAATATTATTTTTATTAAATATTATTATACTACTATTATATTATATATTAACAATGTAGAAACATATTTTTGTGTTAATATATTGATTAAAGATATTAACGCATTAATCTTAATAAAAATAATAATTAAATGAATTTTTTTCATACATTTAAATGTCACAAACATATCAAATTTAACATTTTTAATTTTTATTAAAAAAAAATTGACACCACCCATATTTTGATTTTACAGGGAATGATAAAGGAGGAGGAAAGAGACTCATTCAACTTGCCTATTTATTCTCCCTCTCCAAAGGAGCTGAGAGCTCAAGTTGAGAAAGAAGGCTCATTCATTGTGAAAAAGATTGAGTCTTTATTTGGATTGGGTTATGAAGGAGTAATTAACAAGGACATAAGCAATCGTGAGGCTTAGGGAAGGAGGTCTGCTAATCACTGTAGAGCTGGTTTGGAAAGGCTCATTTCGGCTTCTTTTAGAGATGAAGTTGTGGCTCCGTTATTTAAGAGTTTTGCAGGGAGAATTGCAGAAAATCCAATGTCACTCTCCATTCCTGAGGGAAGTGAGTTATTAGTTGTTCTTGAAAGAAAATAGTTCAACTTCCATGCAATGGGATTGGAATAAAAGGGAATTCTATTGCTATGTTTCAATCTTTTCCTTATTAAAGTTTAGCTTCTGTTGAAGTTTCTATGTTGTGACGAACAATTTATTCACACAATATCGTTATGTTTTCTAGGAGTTGTAGGTTAAGGAGATGAGTAAACTTATCAGGTTATGAGATAATGGTGAATGCGAGGTCTTAAAGCTTAATGTTTTAATTTCAATTGATTCTCTTTCAAATATTATATCTTGATATTTGTGGATATTTAAGATCCGTGTCATCTTATTTGAGAGTTGGTAGTATCCATCTAAAACAATCCATATGAATTGTGAGTCATACAAATTTCAAGATGAATGAGTAAAAAACGAGTAACATATTAATTGATCTATAAATGAATGTAACAATAAAATGGAGCCGTCTATTCTTCATACAAAACAACATCTGATAAAAAACATGAAATCTTCAACACAACGGATTTTTACGTGATTTCTACTGGTTCGATCCTTTTTATCTGTCTTCTCAATGTTGTAAAAATATAAAATATTTGATGAAAAATAATTGTATAATACAGCTTTGTGTTTTTTTATCAAGTGCTGTTTTGTATGAAGAATAATAAAATAGTTCACTTATACTAATTGTCCTCTACACCCAAATTTTTTTTTGAAAACTATCTATTATACATATACAATGTAATCAAACATAAATTATAAATAATGTTTTAGAATCTTTTAAAATTATGAAATATACAATTTATTGTTTTTACAATTGTACCATGCGACTGGTTTGCATAGTAAGAGAGTCCAATACCATTAAATTTGAGGTCTTTTGTTATTAATTGTTTTGTGTGTTCAAACCATTAAGGCTTCCTTGTAACAATGTTGAATCTATTCTGCAATGGATGGAGAAACATTTATGATTATACCGTTAAAGAAATATTGATAACAAACAACAATACATCATTTGTATTGATTCATAAGTACTACAAAAACAGATACATAACTCTAAGAGTTCTTCAAATATCACATATCTGCACACAATAGATAATAGCTCCAATGAGCACTTATTTATAGTTTTTTGTGAGGCGGATTACATTGGTAAATTTGTTGATCACTAGAGAATGTCGGCTGAGGAATAGGTAAGAATAGGATTATCATCTGCAATAAATGCTGGAGACACAGTCAAATCAACATTAAACAGATTCCATGATGAACAAAGGCGGTTAAGAAATCGGTGAAGCATGTCAGTTGCTCTGTGAGTTGGTGGGAGAAATTGATTTCAACAATGGAGATGAAAATTGAAAAGGTTTTGGCCATGGCGGGCAAGGCGAGGACAAGGCAGTTATGCACAAAATTCATTGCATTTAAGTAACATATAAGTCTAGAGAATGTCAGTCAATTTTGAATGTTTAACATTTTTAAATTTCGAAATCTAAACTTAATGTGATTTAAACCAATACAATAATTTTTCAATTCTTGAAGTTTGATAGTATTATAATTTGTTTTTATGTAAGTTACAGGGCGAGTGTCTCCATTTTTCAGAACCATTTCTGAACGAGTGTATTTCCAGCATGAAGATTACTCCAATTGAAAGGTTTTGCATAGCAGATCTGGGTTGTTCTGCTGGACCCAACACACTTTTCATTGCAGGGGCAATCTCAAAGGCAATTCAAGAGAAATGCATGGCGATGGGTTCTCCAATGCCAGAGTTGCAAGTATTCTTCTCAGATCTGCCCTCCAACGACTTCAATTTTCTTTTCCAAAGCTTACCCCTGCCTCCCAATGTGGAAGAGAAAGAAGAAGAAGAGGGAGAAGATATTGATAACAAGAATAGTACAGAAATAACTAGATGTAACTACTTTGCAGCAGGTGTTGCAGGGTCCTTCTACAACCGTCTTTTACCAAAAAGTCTCTCCACTTTGTTCACTCCTCGTTCAGTTTACACTGGCTTTCACAAGTAAGTTGAGATCCTCTCTATTTTTAACTCTTAAATTAAGAAGCAACGAAGGGTTAAAGTCTCCAACTGTCCTTAAATCATTTAAATATATTAAAGTTTAGAGTGTTCTGTTAAAGTAAAAATGTTGTACAAACATTAAAAAATGAGTCTTCATTATAAGATATCAAAATTGGTAATTGATTTCTGCGGATCACTTGCTTATATAGATCAAAGTTTAGAATGTGTTATTTAATTAAAATTTAGAATGTGTTGTTTAAGTCAAAACGTTATACTGCTCCAAACAGATCCCTCGACAAATCAAAGATAAGAAGTCGAAATAATGGAATGGTGGGAGAGTGCATATATCAAAGGAAGGGCCAGTGGAAACAGGGCAGGCATATCTAGGCCAATTTGAGAAAGATTTCCACAGCTTCCTGAGAGCCCGTTCGAGAGAAGTGGTGGGAGGAGGTTGTATGTCTCTAACTATAGCAGGGCGTCCTGATGCTTGTGATGATCCCAGAGACCAAGGCCCGCTTAAGTTAGTTTGGGATACTCTGAATTCTGCCTTCAATGACAGGGTCACTCAGGTACCCCAAACTAATATAACTTCAGTTCAACTGCTGTTACATTTCTAAAATAAACATCTTCTGGGTAGTCCAGAAATATCTAAGTGTTTATAACCTTTCCTTTTGATTTGACAGGGAGTTATAAAAGGAGGAATTATAAAAGGTTATAAACGAGCAATTAAGGAGGAGATAAGCAATCGTGAGGCTTTGGGAAGGAGGTCTGCCAATCACTGTAGAGCTATTTTAGAAGGGCTGATTTCGGCTTCTTTTGGAGAAGAAGTTGTTGCTCCGCTATTAGAGAGTTTTGCAGGGAGAATTGCAGAAAACCCAGTGTCACTCTCCAGTAGCGAAGGAAGCGAGTTATTAGTTGTTCTTGAAAGAAAATAGTTTAAGTTCCATGTAATTGGATTGGAATGAAAGGGAATCGTATTGCTATGTTTCAATCATTTCCTTTAAAAAAGTTTAGTTTCTGTTTAAGATTCTTGATTGTGACGAACAATTTATTCACACAATATCATAAAGTTTACGTTTTGTGGATGTTTCAACTGATATATATACTGTTTTATGTGTTTGTGTATTTTTAAGAGTTGTAGGTTAAGGAGATAAGTAAATTAGTCAGATCTTAAATTTATGTAAGGTCTTAAAGATTGATGTTTTCAAATTTTATCTTGATATTTGTGGATTATTAAGGTTCGTGTCATCTTATTTGAGAGTTGGCTATATCTATTCATAACAATTGATATGAATTGTGAGCCATATAGATTCCAAGATGGGCATACAAATTAGAATGAGCGAAAACCAAGCAAAATACTAATTAGTATAAATGAGTGGAACAATAAAATAGTTCACTTATACTAATTGTCCTCTACATCCAAAAACTTATGTAAGACCTCATTTATTTTTTATTTATTTTTCAATAAAGGGTCAAAATCAGAATATTTATTAAATATTATAAAAAATAACCATCACAGAGTTTTGGGAAAAAACAGACAAAACAATGGAGCCTGCTATATAATACTCCCCTAGAAGTTCAAAGTATCAAGCATATAATCAAAGCCTTTCCGATAATCTGCCAAAAAAACAATCGATAAAGAAAAACGAAAACCGAGAACAAGTTTATGGACAATGAAAACATAGATTTTCCTTGCCTCAACCCACATTAGAGAGCCTTGAACCTTGAATATCTGCAAATGCTTTCTGTTGAACATTTTCAATGGCCTCTAATAGTCGCTCCACCTGTTCTAGACTCAGTTCCTCTTCATCATCACTCGAATTCGACTGCCCAAACTGTCTAAGCATTCATCATATATGTATTTCCAAACTCATGCTTAATCTTCATTCACATCATCACCTCCTATAGCTCTTTTTGCCCAACCCTTCTCAGTGAGCCCCATTAATCTCTTAAAAAAAGTCGATCCCCTTTTAATCTCCAATTCCCTTGCATCTAAGCTTTGTTGATTCCATATAGTGAGAACTGGAAACCGTGGCACCTCCCCTATTCTAGTTTTAACAACAAATTACTACCCTGGCACCGTGATAGTGAGTCTTTCATCCACCGGGAGCAAAACTCTGTCCAAATCACCTATTAAATATCTTTGAAGATGTAATGACACGATTCCTCTGCTACCACCTTCTTTTCACCCATTAAATAGCTTTGAAGATGTAATGACACAATTCCTCTGCTACCACCTTCTTTTCACCCATGGTTATCGCTATGGCTAAAACATTGCTGGAATATCCATGTTGACGGTGATCGACATGGAGAAATTCTAGACCCAAGACATATTTCACTGCATGCATAAACAACCTATGCGAATAATTAAGCACTTCACCCAGACGCTTCTGAGTTATTTCTCCTAGGAAACCCATTTTCCTCTTACTGGCCACTAGTCTAGTTGGAGAATCCACGAAGATAGAAAGGAATGCTTGTAGAGAACAACAAAGAAATTTGGAGAGAAATGCTTGCAGAAGGCAGAGAAGGATATGAATGCTAGACATTCCCAAAAAAATACTCTTAATGTCACCCTTAT
Organism: Cryptomeria japonica; assembly: GCF_030272615.1. Taxonomy (NCBI): domain Eukaryota; kingdom Viridiplantae; phylum Streptophyta; class Pinopsida; order Cupressales; family Cupressaceae; genus Cryptomeria; species Cryptomeria japonica. Next base: position 579,858,932 of record NC_081406.1, read on the forward strand.
TTTGTCAACTTCTCGAGAGAATTCTATCATTAATGCTATCAATAACTCCACACGCTGCAGTATCCATTCAAATCTCTGGTTTAACCGGTCGTATCCAACTTTTCCTATTAAAATCAACTCTGAAACCACCACCCGTCCTCTTCCACTCAAACCCATTCAAACTCAAATACACAACGATCATGCCACCATGGATATAACTGTATAGCTAACAATCCATGACATTGAGTGACTAAACTACATCCCTGCCAAAGGGTAGTGTTATTAATTACAGTTGCATCAACCAAAAACTCTAATGTCACCCTAGAGAGTTTTGCCACCACATTCAAATTCAAATTCTCATATCTTAATAGCCATTGTCCAACCTTTTCCTTTAACCATTAATTCTTACTCCTCTTATTTTCTTTCTCTAAATATCCTCATTTACTCAATATTGGGTTAATTCTTCCTCCTCTTAAAGACTTCTTTCAAACCTTCAATTGCTTTATTGGCCGAGATGTCTGCTTCTTTATTTCGTTCACAATTTATGTGATTAACTGTGTATTCTTTAAAGTGTTTTAGCAAAGCTAAAACTGTCTCTTACAATGCTTTCAATTTCTAGTTGAATATGAATCCTATCCTCACAACATTAATCACTAAAGTTGAATCATCTTCAATCTCTACTTTGTCAATATCCATTTCTTTACATAAAAGAAGCCCAAGCTTCAAAGCATTGAACTCTGCAATGTTATTAGTATTCTCCTATAGAGGACTAGATAACCATTATACATCTACAATGTAATTAAATATTTATTATTAATAATGTTTTGGATCTTCCATGAAACACAATTTTATTTCGAAATTGGTAGTTTAAATATGATGCTATTTAAATCTAGCCATTTCGTATTTGGTGTACCTAATATAAACGTCAAAGTAGGGTAATTAACTTGGATGATTATTGTAGACGTCTAAAAATGGTCAATGCTTGTGGAATCATACTTTAACATTTGCGCATTGCCTTATTTTAGGGTTTTTGCGTCGCATTAACATTTCTCCTATGTCACGCACTTGGTCTTTATCATTTGCGAGCATCGAGTCCTTCTTCTCCATTCTTCATTTATCTCGCTCTTGAATTTGGTCTTGTCGATAACAATCTTCAGTCATGATTTTGGTCAATCTTATCTTGTCGTATCAATGTACAAGCTCATTTGTCATCATTTTGGACATCGTCAATCCTAATTAGGGTTTTGTCCTCTTTTCAATCTTATCATCATGCGATCGATTTGTCATCAATCGTTGTCATTTTCAATCTTGTCATCTTGCGATCGATTTGTCATCGATCATGATCATTTTCAATCTTGTCGTTTTGCAATCTATTTTGTCATCGATCATTGTCGTTTTTTGTCATTTTGCGATCGATTTGACATCGATCGTTGTCCTTCTTAATCATGTCAATTTGGATCAATTAGTCATTATTCCTCATCAATTGGTGCATTCATCAATCAAATCATTTATCAAGTCAGAATCATGATCAAATTGAATCGACATCAATTATCTTTTGTCAAGACCTAATTGTCATCCTTGCATTTCTAATTCATCTTTTAGGGTTTCATGATTTTATTCATTTAACCCTATTTGTCATTTCTCCCTCTAGGTTAAATAATTTATTTATTTATCCTAGGTCTTCGTGTCACGATTAAATGTTTAATTTAATTGGCTAACTAATTATTCCTCTTTTTGTGAATTAATTAATAAATGACAAATTATTAATTGATTTACCTAATTTTTCATCAATTTCTAAATTCCCTCTTTGTGAATTGATTAATAAATGAAAAATTATTAATTAATTCACTAAATTCCTATTTTCCTCATTTTCTAATTTCCTAATTCCTATTTTCCAATTTTCTAATTTTCCTAATTTCTAATTCAATTTCCTCCTATTTTTCTCCTAATTTCATGGGAATGACATTTCAATTTGTCATAATTGACAATCAATCAATTTTGACATAGAAATTTGTCATAGTTTTGTCATAAATTATCAATCAATCAATTTTGCATAGAAAGTGCAAATTTGTCATAATTGACATTCTTGATTTGCAATTTCCATTTGAATCCCTTCATGCTAATTTGATCATCTCTCCAATTTGTCTATAAATTGGATGAATTTCTTCAATCAAGACTAATCACATTATCGAATGAATCACATTATCGAACTAATCACTTTTTTGAATCACATTATCGAACGAATCACTTTGTCGAATCAATCACGCTTCGAGTATTCTTGCGCTACTATCTTGTCTACTTGCTTTCATCTCATGTGTATGCACTTGTAGGTGAGATCCACAACAAAGCTATTTGAAGAAGAAAGAAGAACAATGGAGCCACATGAAGGAGACATTCAAGTCTGCATTTGGTTTGCTTAAGTTTTCGATCTTGAATATCTTGTTTTCATATCTCTATTGGATGTAATTAGGATTGATCATTGCATTTGAGCTTTTGTGATTGAGCTATGACTAATATTGAATTGCTTGTGATGATTTCTGAATTCCTATGCTACAATTATATTAAAATGTTGTTAACGTCTTGTTTAAAATCATCATATATTGCAAAGGGATAAATTAAAGCGCATCAAATGGTTAGGAAGCTTGCTACTAGCAAGTCTTATAGTCACTAAGAAGCAAGTGTTGTGAGGTTATCGTACAACTATTCTTGACAAAAATGAAATGAATGGAATATGATATCTCATAAGATATAAAGAATATTCATGCATTTTAACTTCATTATTATAGAATTGTTTGGAACTTGCCATATCAATAGAGAAGAAAGAGTGAATAGCATTTCAAATAGGCTTACTTGTAGCTAACATTACTAGGATAATAATATATAATATAGTATTCCCAAGCATAATATAGAGATCTTTTATAGCTAATAATAGTGAGGAGCTTGAAATACAAGATCACAATGAAGTACTACTACAACACAAAGGACTCAACCACGTGTTTCAAATTGATCTCTAAATATAAGAGAATTGGAATCAAATAACATAGGTCATATGAGATAGGCTCAAGATGGTATTGTATGTAGTATGGCTCATTAGAACAAGATATTGTAGTGTAGTAGACTAAAATTGAAGAGCATAACGAACATTGTAGTGTATAAATAGAACATGTTAAGAATTCTTAATAGAAAAAATGCCAAGAAAGGACAATCATGGAAAATAGTATTGGCAAATAACACATAGCTATTGTTGGCATGAGTTTCCCACAATCTATAGAGTATTGTTATGTAGTCATTTTGGACAAATTGTGTATGTACTTAGCAATTCATCATCAGGAAGAGGAAAGTGTTAGCATGAGTTTTACATAGTCCATGGAGTGTTGTCATGTAGTGCTTTTTGATAAACTGTGTATGAATTTTTGAATCGATGTTTCAAATTTAATGGAGAAGGTGTGGGTGTGGTGTTAGGGTTTCGGGAGGACATTGCATGGTAGGGGAGACTACAGAGGACGACGACGAAAATGAAGATGATGATGATGGGAGGCGGTTGGCAGCCTATTTGGGGTGGACCCTATCGGGGTTTGAAAGGTTGTGGCCTACGTGGCCCCTACTTTCCCTCCCCTCCTTTCTCATGGCTACCTATAAGTTAATCTATGAGGATCATTTCCAAGTTGGATGGGAAGCTTGGTGCTACTTGAGCCCAGGAGGGGTGTTTTGCGGGGTGATCGTTGGTGCTCTAGCTCAAGAAGGGAAGTTTTATGTTATCTGGGCCTAAGTGGATCAGTAGATCCCCTTCTCTGTCTCTACCCTTTCATGTAGCTCCTGTGTGTGTGGTTTCAGTGTGGGCCTTTGGGTTTGTTGTGATGAATAATGATGAACAGTAAGTGCTCAATAGATACTGAGAGGGAGGGGTGAATCAGTATAGACAACAATTTCTCTAAACCACTTTGACTGTAAAGATTGCACAAACTGGTAAATAGTGTCACCAATGTAAAACAGTGCACTACCGGTAAAACATAGTGAGACTGTGAAACACATAAACCAGTAACACTTAGATCTTCACAAAACCTCCACTGGATCAACATGCATTGCCACTTAACAGTAAACACTAATCATCACATGAAAAAGCATCACACATGACACATTGATTTTTCACATGGAAACCGAACTGGGAAAAACCACGATGGGGGTGAATACCCACAAGTTGTTCTTTGAACTCTTCTAAAGTCTACTCTATTAGGAGCCTAGTCCGGTTAAGGACTTTACAATAGGTTCTGCTAGGAACCGATCCTACTAGGGATCACCCGGTTAAGGGATGGCTAAATACCCGGTCAAAGGTTAGAACCTTGTTAAAGGTTACCTCGCAAGAGGAATTGAAGAACTCAATGATTTTGAGTCACCTTGTTAGAGGATTTACACAAAGCCTGTTAAAGCATCCCGGTTAAGGGATTTTCCAACTACTGAAATGGTTAGAAGTCAACAGGTAATACATTGATCTGATAACAACACTCAATTCCAAGGCAGATCCACTTTAGTTCCTTTGCTTCTATAATCATACTCTGCAGGTACCAACACACTTCTCAAGTCTGGCAAGAATCAAGTATCTCTTCACTTGGATACACACATAACATTTTCCAACAATTTCACAATGCAAATCATCATCAACCTTATAGGAAACAGATAGGTCGGTAGCATAAACCCTAAACCCTAAACATTTAGGTTATCAATACAGTTAGTCCAATCCTGACCGTTCAAACACATTGCATTGAATAAAATAGTCTTGAACAAATCTCACGACGTTCTCCATCGTTCGTTCTATTCCACTTCTGGAAGCTAATAACCCATCATGCGTTCTCCACTATTTACTGAGACTTTGCACATTCTTGAGGTAGATAAGATCAATCTTCTTCATGCAAGATCCTCAAGGAAATCCTTCACGCACACAAGGCTGACGTGGAAACATGATATGATCTTCATTTCAATGCTAACCCATCACAGGATGTCATCGGTCGAATCACATAGACTTGAAATGCATCAACCGAAAACCTTGAAGCTGAGACTACCAACTGGTAGTCATACCAAATGAAACCTCAATACAAAAATTTCCACATACTGGTTCACATTCCAACATACAGGTTCACTTGAACAAACATATCGCTTCACTTTTTCACATATACCAGTTCACATCATCATACCGGTTCTCTTGCCAGTTTGCTTACTTCAATATACTAGTTCATACTTCAGCATATTGACATCAATGACAACATACAATATGATCATGTCATCACACTTTGCACATATGCCAACAATCTCCCCCTTTGGCATTAATGGCAATATATAAAGATATCTCTCTGCTTCACATCTTCTCCTTAATACTGCAGATATCTTCTCTGCTTCACATCTTCTCCCCCTTTGACAACAATGCCAAAGTGGAGGCACAGATAGGTATGTTCCACTATGTTTCTCCCCCCGAGGAGTAGCATCCTTCAACACACCAATCCTAAAAAGATTTGATAATGCAATACCTAACTGATGTGGAGCACATACCTTTAGTTCACCTCTTGAAGGGGCAGCACCCCTAATTCACCTCTTAAATAGGTAAATGTAGCCTTTGGTAGAGGCTTGGTGAATATGTCTGCTAATTGCTCCTTACTGGAAATATGTTCCAATACAACCTCTTTGTTCTGAACTTTCTCCCTCAAGAAATGATACTTTAGCTCGAAGTGCTTAATTCTAGCATGCAATACCGGATTCTTGAAAATATTAATTGCACTTGTGTTATCAAAAAATATGCTCACTGGTTCAAATACAGGGACTTTGAAACCACTTAGTACATGCTTCATCCAAATTGTCTGAGTACAGTTCATAAATGTTGCTACATATTTTGCTTATGTTGTAGACTGAGAGATACAACTCTACTTCTTACTCATCCATGAGACTAGTCTACCACCAAGAAAGAATGCACCACTGGTTGTGCTCTTCCAGTCATCCACATTACCAGCCCAATTGGCATATGTAAACACTTTGAGGTTGAAATCATTACTATATGGATACCACAATCCATAGTCTATAGTTCCCTTCAGATATCTAAGAATCCGCTTGACTACTACCAAGTGGGATTCTCTTGGACTTTTCTGGAAACATGCAGTAATGTCCACTGCATGTGCAATGTCTGGTCTATTGTGTACTACATAGTGCAACTTACCAATCATTGGTCGGTATTCTTTCTCATTTACCAAAGCTTAGTCATCTTCTTTTGACAATTTACAACCGGTCACCATCGGTGTACCAACCAGTTTGTTGCTTCCATGCCAAAGATCTTCAACACCTCTTTGACATACTTGGACTAAGTGATAAAGATACCATCTTTCATTTGTTGTATCTGTAGTCCAATGAAGAACTTAATCTTTCTGATTAGTGACATCTCAAATTCCTTCTTCAGCTCATCTGCAAAATCATGACTCATCTTGTCATCTCCACCAAAAATTATGTCATCAACAAATACTTCACAGATTAGAATCTAATCTCCTTCTAACTTCAGATAGATATTGCTATCTTCACTTGTTCTTTCAAATCCAATCTTCACAAGATGGGAGTGTAAACATTCATACCATGCTCTAGGTGCCTGCTTCAATCCATACAAGGCTTTGTGTAGCCTACACACCATATCACTATCTTCTGATAAGGCAAACCCATCTGGTTTCTCTATATACACTTCCTCTTCAAGTATTCCATTCAGGAATGTAGATTTTACATCCATCTGATACACTTTGAATCACTTGAAGGCTGCGTATGCAAGAAGCATTTGAACTCCTTCCAATCTAGCTACTAGAGCAAAGGTTTCTCCATAGTCTTCTCCTTCTTCTTGAGCATATCCCCTACATACGATTCTAGCTTTGTTTCTTACCATTGTGCCATCTTCATTCATCTTGTTTCTAAAAACCCATTTGGTGCCAATAAAATTTTTATGCTCAAGTCTAGGTACCAAAGACCATGTACCATTCTTTTCTATTTGGTCAAGTTCCTCTTCCATAGCCTTGATCCAGTCTTCATCTTTATGTGCCTCTTTAAATGTTTTAGGCTCAAATTCAGAGATCATGCAAGAATTTTCTCCGACCTTTCTTCTTGTAAGAATTCTTGCATCCTTATCTCCTATGATCTGCTTTGGATCATGATTTAGCTTTACATACCTAGGAATGATCTTAACTGTTTCCTCTTGCTTTTCCTCTTTATCCTCATCTTCATCAGCATCAACATCTATCGGTGTAGGAGTACTATTATTGGTACTAGATTGTTTTGCAACCAGTTCCCAAAAGGTTACAACTGGTTCATCTACCACTTGCTCACTGCCAGTTTCCTCAGGTTTCTTAGAGGTTTCATCAACTCTAACACTGATACTTTCAACTATTCTCTGAGTCCTATTGTTAAAACACTTGAGAGCTTTGCTCTTGGTGGAATATCTTAAGAATATTCCCTCATCACATTTTGCTTCAAACTTGCTCTGGTGTTCACTCCTCTTGATATAACATTTGCTACCAAACACTCTAAAGTAGCTTACTACAAGAGTCTTACCGGTCTAATACTCATAAGGTGTTTTATCCTTACCTTTCTTGATGAGTACCCGGTTCATAGTGTAGACTGCAGTGCTCACCACTTCTCTCCAAAAGGTGTGAGCAACCTTCCCTTGAATCAGCATTGTTCTGGATGCTTCAACTATAGTTCGGTTATTTCTTTCTGCTAGGCTATTCTGCTGTGGAGTCCGAGGGGTAGACAGTTGCCTCTTGATGCCATTTTCTTCACAGTACTTATTGAATTCTCTAGAGGTGAACTCACCTCCTTGATCGGTTCTAAGGCATTTGATCCTCTTACCACTTTCCTTTTCAACTAGTGCTCTGAAGGCTTTAAACTTTCCAAAAGCTTCAGACTTGTCTTTCAAGAATGTGACCCACATCATTCTTCAGAAATCATCAGTAAGATTCATAAAGTACCTATCTCCTTGAAAACTCCTAGTTTTCATAGGACCACACAAATCAGTATGCACAAGATCAAGTAAATTTTCTGTTGTGAAAGATTTACCTTTGAAGGTTGAGGAAGACATTTTCCCTAGTTGACATTCTTTGCATAGAGGATTCTCCGGTTTGTTCAGAACAGGCAATCCTCTAATTGCCTTGATCTTACTGGCCTTCACAATATTATCAAAATTTACATGGCAAAGTATCCTATTCCATATCCAACTGTCATCAAACTTAGCCATTAGACATTGACTGATATTTGCATTCAACTAAAATAAGTTACCTTTGGTCTGCATACCAGTGGCCATCAGTTCACCACTCTTTCCTTTTATTTTGCACACTCCATCTTTTAATTCCAAAGTGAGTCCATTATCATTCAGCTAAGCAACACTCAGAAGGTTATGCCTGAGACCTTCTACCCAATACACATTATCAGCACTGCTTTTTCCATTTAGAGAGATGGAACATTTTCCTTTTACCATACAAGGTGCATCATTAACAAATCGGACTACACCTCCATCATACTCTTCCAGAGACAGAAACTTTCTCCGGTCACCAGTCATGTGGTGAGAACAACCACTGTCAATAATCCATTCATTAGTATTATCAAAGCGGTAGACAAGAGCCTTCTTGTCTGACACATCTTCCTTGACAGCTACAAATACTATGTCTTCACTTTCTTCATCTTTTGATTCATCATCAGTGACACCTTCATCAACTGCAACAAGATAGTTTCTCCTATTTCCTCCTTTGAACTTTTTGAACCTCTCCGGTTTGTCCTTATTATCACCATTAGGATAGTTTACAGCAATGTGTCCTATCCTGTTGCAAGAAAATCATTTCAAAGGGAGCTTACCTCTGTATTTTCCAGTTCCCTTAGGAAGTCTCTTGGCCAAAAGAGCTTCAAATTCCATCAAGATCTCCTCATCATCCATATCTCTGCTTTGTCTAGGTTCACAGCTGGTACTAGCTTCTTTACCCTTTCTGGATAGTGCAGTAGATGCTCTAAAGGTTGAATCAGTCTTCTAAACACTACCATCACAACTGTTTAGCTCATATGCGGTCAACTTAGTAATGATAGAATCTACGGACACCTTTGTCTTGTCAATAGATCTCAACTCCTGAATAGCGGCAACCCTTATTGCATAGACCGATAATAAGGTTCTCAAAACTTTGCTAACAATGGTGGAATCAGCCATTGTACCTCTTGCACTCTTGATGTCTCCAACAACAGTTTTAATCCTTATATCATATTGTTGAATGGTCTCTCCTTCAACCATCTACATGTCTTCAAACTTTCCTCTAAGGCTGTCTTCATTAGCTTGCTTCACATGCTCATCACCACCATAGTTAGACTCCAGAGTATCCCATACATCTTTGGGATTGTCTTTTTCCTGAACATCTATAAACTCAACATCAGACAGGCTGATGATAAGAGCTTCCATTACTTGCCCATTCTCCTGAATTTCTCTTCTTTGATCATCGATGAGAGTACCGATAGGGACAACATAAGTATTCTCAACATAGCTCTAGTGTTGAGCACCCATTCTTTTAATGTATATCTTCATTCTGTCCTTCCATATCTTAAAGTTATCTCTGTTGAACTTAGGACCTTCCCTCTTTATCATTATAATAGGATCTTTTCCTCAAGCGGTTAAGCTTATAACATAGAGGACCTGGAGGATGCTCTGATACCAATTGATGAATAATGATGAATAGTAAGTGCTCAATAGATACTGAGAGGGGGGTGTGAATCAATATAGACAAAAATTTCTCTAAACCACCTTGACTGTAAAGACTGCACAAACTGGTAAACAGTGTCACCGATCTAAAACAGGGCACTACCGGTAAAACACAGTGAGACTATAAAACACATAAACCGATAACACTTAGATCTTCACAAAACCTAATCTCTCCTTTCCACTTCACCCATATGCATAAACAAGTAATACATCAGAAATATAAAGACCACTGGATCAACATGCATTACCACTTAACGAAAAGCACTAATCATCACATGAAAAAACATCACACATGACACACTGATTTTTCACGTGGAAACCCAACTGGGAAAAACCACGGTGGGGATGAATACCCACAAGTTGTTCTTTGAACTCTTCCAAAGTCCACTCTATTAGGACCCTAGTCCAGTTAAGGAATATACAATAGGTTCTGCTAGGAACCGATCCTGCTAGGGATCACCCGATTAAGGGATAGCTAAATACCTGGTTAAAGGTTAGAACCCTATTAAAGGTTACCTCGCAAGAGGATTTGAAGAACTCAATGATTTTGAGTCACCCTGTTAAAGCTACTCGGTTAAGGGATTTTCCAACTGCTGAAATGGTTAGAAGTCAACAGGTAATACATTGATCTATAACAACACACAATGCCAAGGCAGATCCACTTTAAATCCTTTGCTTCTGCAATCACACTCTGCAGGTATCAACACACTTCTCCGGTCTGGCAAGAATCAAGTATCTCTTCATGTGGATACACACATAACATTTGCCAACAACTTCACAATGAAAATCATCATCGACCTTATAGGAAACAGATAGGTCAGTAGCATAAACCTTAAACCCTAAACATTCATGTTATCAATACAGTCGGTCCAATCCTAACCATTCAAACACATTGCATTGAATAAAACAGTCTTGAACAAATCTCATGATGTTCTCCATTGTTCGTTCTATGCCCCTTCTAGAAGCTAATAACCCATCACGCGTTCTCCACCGTTTACTGAGAGTTCGCACATTCCTGAGGTAGATAGGATCAATCTTCTTCATGCAATATCCTCAAGGAAATCCTTCACACGCACAAGGCTGACATGGCAACATGATCTGATCTTCATTTCAATGCTAACCCATCACAAGATGTTGTCGGTCAAATCACACAGAGTTGAAATGCATCAACCGGAAACCCTGAAGTTGAGACTACCAACCAGTAGTCATACCAAATGAAACCCCGATACAAAAATTTCCACATACTGGTTCACATTCCAACATACTGGTTCACTTGAACAAACATACCGCTTCACTTTTTCACATATACCGGTTCACATCATCATACCGGTTCTCTTGCCAGTTTGCTTACTTCAATATACTGGTTCATACTTCAGTATATTGACATCAATGACAACATACAATATCATCATGTCATCACACTCTGCAAATATGCCAACATGTTGTACATATGGTGGGAGGGTTTTTGTGGCTCTTTTTTTGCTGCGAGATCTCTTGCTTGGGCCTCTTTGTGCGTTGATCTCTCTGGGTCTCACCAATTTCACCGTTGTTGGGGGTCTTGTTTCTTTGGTGGGTCCTTTGGCCTACGGATTCTCTATGGTGGGACCCTGTTATGTTCTAGAGGTCTTGTTGAGGTTGTTTCTTGGGCTGTCTTGGGGAGAGCCTTATGTTGTTGTGAGCCTAGTGGGCTTCTTCTCCATCATTTGTTGTGACACCAATTGGAGATTTATGTGCCCTATGGACTTTGCTGAAGGTTTTTTGGTGGGTTTTTGTCTCTGGTTGAGTAGTTTTCCCTCTGGGATGGTGTTTGGGCTTGTACTGGTTGTGGGAACCTTGCAAAACCCACTTTCTCAAGTTGTAGGAGCCTTACAAAACCCACTCTCAAGGTTGAGGGAGCCTAGAAAAACCCTATGTTTTTTGTTCCTCTCAGGGACAGGTTAGATGATGGTAGTTTTCAAGGGCCTAGTTTGGCTAGTAATTGTTTTTTGTTAGGTTCAAGATTTTCTTTTTGTGGCTTGGAGATTCTGTTACAGGTTATGGGATCTTGGGAAAACCCTTCTTGTTGGATGAGGGTTCCTGTTAAAACCCTCGTTCTCTGTTTTCAGAGGTCTATGGTGTGTTGACTTAGACCTGTTGTTTCTGCCAACCTGGTTTGTAATGTCTTTCATTTAATGTTTGGCTAGTGTTTGGTTGGTTGTGGCTACTCTTTTCTATTTTTATTTTTTGCAACCTTTGTGTTTTGGGATCTGGACGCTCATAAGTCTAGAAGGTTTCAGGTCCTTTCTAAAACCTATGGTTTTTGTCAGGTAGTCTAGCCTATTTCTCGATGGAAGCTTTATGATTGTAAGGGTTTCAGGGCCCCTTGAAAACTCATTTTATCCTAATAAAAAACAATCCATCATCAAAAAGAGGATAACTAATAAAATGATATATACATGTAAAATATAGTGAATAGAAGGAACAAGAATGAGAGCCATTTTTTCGAGTTGTTCTAATATAGTTGTTCTTTCTCAAATTGCCAAGTTAAGAAATGAAAATAACAATGCATTAGTTAGCAATCATGGGCAACTTGATAAGATTGACAAAACATGCAGTTTTAAATTAACATGAAGAATAAAAGAAATTGTCTATATTAATTTTAAAAAATAGTAGCCATTGTGTATATTATATGTTGCTAAGTTTGTAATATATTGTAAAAAGGATAGAAATAATAAGATCAATATTGCATTCAGACAATCTTCTTTTTATTTCTTGTGGATGAATATATATTATCTTGTATACTTTTTATTTCTTGTTGGTGAGGGTTAAGGAGATGAGTAAATTGGTTAGTATTAAACTCATCATACAACATTAAATGTGAAGTTATATATCTACATTTTTTGTCAATTTATACACTTTTAAAGTTAAACCTTGGGATCTATGGATTGTGAAGGCCCATGCTATCCTAATAAGAGTCAATAGAAATGAGTAATCAAAATGAACGGGGTAAATTGTAGGCCATAATGATCCTAAAGTGGATCTAAACTAGTAATACTTATCTCAGATAAATCATTATAATATCATTCTCAAGATTATTGAACACAACAAAGGGGAGGGGTGAATCAATCTGGACCTTAAACTAGACTTAATTTCTGATCGTTTAAACTTCAAATCACAACTATATAATTACTACAACAATAAATCACAAAAGAACAAAACACAACAAACACATGAACACCAGATTTACGTAGAAAACCCTATGTAGGGAAAAACCATGGTGAGAATCACACTCACATTATGAATATAATCTATTACAATGTTGCCTCAGATATAGAAAGCTATCAAGAGACTCACTTTTTTCCACTAGAGAAAGGAATATCTAAATTAAAATGAACAATATATCTTGATCATGAAATTTGTTGGCATGATTGGCATAACTGATACAGATGAAGAATGATGACTGAATTGGTAAAGGATTGTTTGTGATGACATTGTGATGAAGAGATTGAGATTGCATGATTGGATGACTTTGATTAGTTATTTGTGTTGTCATTGATGGAAATTGATGTTTACTATGTTATATTTTGTCATCTAAGTATTTTTGGTCTACCAGAAATGCCTTACAGGTATTGAAGACAGTGAACTGGGAATTAGGACCTTAACCGGTAAACGAGGAAATGTTTTGATTAGGCGATTGGTGATGATTGAAGTGTTGCAGTTTGGAATGTGAGTTTGTATCATTGTAATATGTATCTGACTGGAACCACATCATGTTTTGGTTATTGGATGTCATGTTTATGATTTATGTTGTATTTTTGCTAGGGTTTAAGAAGGGTTTAAGGACCGGTATAGAATTCTCTTAACCAGTAATTATTTTTGGTTTGGCGGTGATCTACATTAAGTTAAAATGTTGGAGGTGATGTGGCACAAACCACGTGAAGTGTTTGAATGATGTTTTAGCATGTTTGAAGATGGAATTTCTTGGGAAACAGCGAAGCACTTAGAAGAGTGTTCTAAGGGTTTGACTTTGTATTAGATCGAGATACAATGATCATTCAATGATTGTAATTGTCTTATAATTGATTGTAATTATCCATATGATGATCAATGATGATCTGTAATGAGTTGTAAAGATATGTGATGATATATGTTGTAAGTCTAAGGTTTTTGTAACCGACTAAAATGTATAGGTTATTTAGGTCGATACAGTTGATGTTTGTTGTGTCAATGGTTTTTGAGAAGAGTGTGAAGCTGAACCAGAGTGTGAGAGATCTGCTAGAGTGTAGCAGATTTGAAGTAGAATTGGATCTAATCAAGCAAGAAGTTAAGTGCTATACCCAGATCATTCATTGTTGTTATCCTAATAGTTAAAGCAACAAAATCCCTTAACCGGTAGGTCCTAACAGGTCTTACATTGTAAAACCCTTAACCGGGTAGCTCAACATATGAGTGTTAAATCCTCTTGCGAGGTTGATCCTAACAGGTCAAATCTCCTAACAGGATTCATCATCTAAATCCCTTAACCGGGTGACTCCTAAGAGGGCATCTTTGTAAGCCTCTAACCAAGCTAGGCTCCTAACAGGGCACATTTCGAAAGAGTGCACAATTTTTGTGGGTACCAATTCCCACCGTGGTTTTTCCCTATTTGGGTTTCCATGTGAAAAACATGGTGTTCATATGGTGAATATTTTTATGTGTTGTTATGTTTTACTTTCTGTTTATGCATGTTGATGAACACTTAATGAGAATTTCTGATAAACCAATTTAATAGTTAGTTATCAGTGATTACCGACCATGGTAAAGAGTTTATTATTGGTTTATGATTGATTTAGTGAAGTTATGTAAGTTCAAGTTTTAAGTTTGAAATTATTGTTAATACTGATTCACCCCCCATCTCAGTATTAATCGGATCCACTAAGATTAACAATTGGTATCAGAGCATTGGTTCTCTATGTGCAGAAAGCTTAACGGCTTGAGGGAAAGATCCTGAAGAAATATGATGAAGAAGGAGTGTCCCAAGTTTACCAAGCACAACTACCGGATATGGAAAGACCAGATGAAGATATACATTAAAGGATTGGGTGCCCAGTATTGGAATCATGTGATAAACAAGTATGTTGCTCCTACTACTAGCCCCTTGACACCGAATGAGCTTAAAGAACAACAATAAAACATTCAAGCCTTGGAAGTAATTGCAAGTACTTTATCTGATTCTGAGTATATAGATGTTCATGGATTAGAAACTGCATTTGAGGTATGGGAGAAATTAGAATTGATTTATGGAGGAGATGAACATGTTCAAAGAGAAAAAGAAGAAAGTTTAAGAGGCAATTTTGATGACATGAAAATGGTTGATGGTGAGAACATTGCACAATATGGTCAAAGGATTAAAGAAGTTGTAGATGGTATTAAGAGTGCCGGAGGTAAGATTGATGATGATATTGTTGTTAGTAAAAATGCTTAGAACTCTCCTACCACAATATGCTATTAGAGTTTCTACAATTCAAGAAATGAGATCTATTTCTAAACATAAAGTCATTGTTGATTATCTTCTTGGAAAGCTGATTGTGTTTGAGTTAAACAACTTTGATAATAGTGTTTCAAAACTGTCTCAATCTTCTTTTAAAGCTTCTGTAACTGGTACATTTGTGAAGAAAGGAAAGGATATTTATCATAATCATGATTGCAGGTCTAGTCATGGCAGTAGAAGAGGTGAGGATGATAATGAAGACCATCTTATGGAATTGAGGCACTATTGGCTAAAAGATTTCCTAGAGGCACCGGTA
The DNA here is from genome assembly GCF_030272615.1 of Cryptomeria japonica. Lineage (NCBI taxonomy): Eukaryota > Viridiplantae > Streptophyta > Pinopsida > Cupressales > Cupressaceae > Cryptomeria > Cryptomeria japonica. Next base: position 579,874,424 of record NC_081406.1, read on the forward strand.
AGTATAAAGGTAAATTACCCTTGAAGTGTTTTTCTTGCAATACAATTGGACACAATGCTACAAACTGCCCTAATGGTGATAAAAAGGAAAAGTGTAGGAAATTTAAAGGAAAAGGACAAAAACATTGGCATGTTGCAGTGGATGAAGATGTGATAGGTGAAGAATCAAAAGAAGATGACAATGAGGAGATAGTGTTTGTTGCTGTGAAGGAAGATCTAACTAATGAAAAGGCATTGTTGTCTCACATGTATAGTAGTGATGAATGGATAATAGATAATGGTTTCTCACACCACATGACCGGTGATAGAAACAATTTATCTTCTCTTGAAGAAGCCGATGGCGGTGTGGTAAGGTTTGGTAACAACTCACCCTACATGGTTAAAGGTAAAGGAACTATTTCATTAAATGGAAAAATTAATGTAGATGATGTCTTTTGGGTTGATGGATTAAAACATAACCTTTTGAGTGTTGGTCAATTAAATGATAAGGGATATCTTCTAGAATTTTAATAGTGGAGTGCGTAAGATTTTTGGAAGTAATGGAGAATTGATTTCTACTGGAAAGTAGACAATAGGTAATCTTTTTCATCTGAATACTAATGTGAATAGTTGTTTGGTGGCAAAGATTGAAGATAGTTGGTTATGACACAAGAGGTTTTGTCATGTGAATTTTGACAATTTGATAAAGGTTAGTAAATCAAGTATTGTGAGAGGTTTGCCCTAGCTTGTTAAACCAGATAATGTGTTATGTAAGGACAGTCAGATGGGTAAGATGACTTCTATATCTTTTAAGAGTAAGTCTTTCTCTTTAGAAAATATTCTAGATTTGGTTCATACTAATCTTTGTGGTCCTATGAGGAGTAAGAGCTATTTTGGTGATAGATATTTCATGATTTTCACTGATTGTTTTTCCAAGATGATGTGGGTAACTTTTCTAAGAGAAAATTCTGAGGCATTCAGTAAATTCAAAGCATTCAAAGCTTTAGTTGAGAAAGAAACCAAGAAGAATTTGAGATGTTTGAGATCTGACCAGGGAGGAGAATTTACTTTTGTTGAGTTTGTGAAGTTTTGTGATAAATAGGGAATCAAGAGGTAGATGTCAGCTCCTAGAACTCCACAATAGAATGGAATAGAAGAGAGAATGAATAGAAAAATTGTTGAAGCTGCTAGAACCATGTTGATTCAAGGTACAGTACTGAAAATGTTTTGGAGAGAAGCAGTTAGCACTACTGTTTACACTTTGAACCAGGTACTTGTCAAGAGAGGTAACAAAAAAACACCTTATGAATTATGGCATGGCAAGACTCCTAATGTAAATTAATTTAAAATTTTTGGGAGTAAATGTTTCAATAAACGTGATGATTTCACTGGAAAGTTTGATGCAAAGTGTGATGAACATATTTTTCTTGGTTACTCTACAAAGAGTAGGGCTTTCAAATGTTATAAAAAGAGAACAAAAATGATCATTGTGTTGGCATTTTGATGATGTTTTGATTGTCATTGATGGACACACACTTTCTAGATGATGAACACACACTTTCTTGATGTATGAGTTATGCTCAACCGGTAATTGTTCCAACTGGTATTGTGTATTATTGTGTATGTATAGTCTTTAGACTATCAATATTTTGCAGAAGATGTTTACCGGTCACAGACTGACTGAAGACCTCAAGCGGTATGGAGACCTCAAGCAGTTCGAAGATCACAAGCGGTACGAAGGACCCAAGCGGCAATTAACATTTTTTAGTCTTCATTTTTGTAAACCAGTAATCGGTATATTGTATTAACTGGTATTACTCTGTGATGAGTTACCAACCAGTATTTCTATAATGTGTGATGAGTTATCATCCACCGACACTTTGGAGGTGATTTTGTGTCATGTTACCAAATGTGTCTTGATGCACTGAACCTAGGAACATGTAGTCTAATCCTATTGGACTGACATGAAATCAATTTCCTTTATAAGGACATCATGTCTAGGGTTTGCATGTATGATGTATGAGAGATATATGTGTATGTGAGATAGACAAGGTTATGTGCAATCATTGAAGAGAAGATTAGGTCTATGTGAAGAAACATAGTGTGGAGATATTGAAGACTGAAGTAATGCTGAAATGAATTAACAATGAGCTATCAAGGATCTAATTAAGTAGACTGTGCTATTAGCTATATCACTCACTTGTTGATTACTCATATCTTCGACAAGTCTGAAACCCTTAACCGGGTAAGCCGAGAAAAGCCTTTGTAAATCCTCTAACAAGGTGGTTCACAAATGTGAATCTGAAATCCTCTCACAAGGTAGTCTTTAACAGGACTTATCTCCTAACAGAGATCTAGATTCCTAACAGGATCTGTTCTGGTGAAGAACATTGTATGACCTTAACTGGTCTGACCTTAACCGATCTGGTTTCTATTCCGCAGATAGTTACTTGTGAGTTTTTGCTCACTGTGGTTTTTCCCATTTGGGTTTCCACATCAAATATCTTGTGTTATGGTGTTTGTTCTCTTGTGGGTCAATGCTCTGTTTTCTATTTGGTTTGCATTTATCTTAATTGGTTTATTAGTAAAACAGTTTTACTAGTTATCTGCTAAACTATTTAAGGGTTTGTTTACAGTATTTTTTGGTATACTAATTCACCCCCCCTCTTAGTATTCATCAATTGGTATAAGGGCCAACCTTTCTATAAGTCTAACCACTTGGAAGGAGATATGGGGGAATATAGTGTGAGGGAACTTACTCATCATCTCACTCAGACTGAGAGAGCCTATGATGAACTCAAGGTCAAGTATAAAGCCTCTTTGGTCAAAAGAAGAGAGCATGCTGAGAAACTGATGGAACTTACTAAAAATAGCTCTTCGAATGAAGCAAATATGGATTCCCTAGTTGAAGAAGTTGAAAAATTGAATGGATCTAATGCCAACCTGAGAAGGGAGTTGGAAGGACTGACTATCAAAATAGGTCAGGAGCTTGAGAACAGGAGGAAAGCTGAAGATCTGGTAAAACACAAAGATCATGAGATCTCCAAGATAAAGCAAGAAATCAGTACCCTTACTGCTCACCTCCAAGAGAGTAAAGTGGAAAAAGAAGAAATGCAAGGTGATCTAAACATGGCTATTTCTGAGAATGCAACCTTGATGGAATCCAATGCTGCTATTTCCAAGGAACTTACTAAGTCAAAGGAGATACTTGCCAAATTCAATCAGAGTACTGCTAAGCTAGAGCAAAGGTTGGAATCAACTAAACTGGTAAAGAATACCTCTAGACTTGGATTATCTGGGTATGAGAAAGGTGAGACCTCTGGAACAAAAACTGAGGCATCAAAGAAGCAAATGACATCCAAGGATAAAGGTAAGCAAAAATTCAAACCTATCTTATTTAATTGTCTCAAATAAGGACATATTGCTAATGTGTGTAGAAGCAAGGCCTACAACAATTTTCCTTATTTTCTAAACAATAAGCCTAGATCCAATAGATTCAATGGAAATTGTTATGCATGCAAAAAGTTTGGGCATAAAGCATTTGAATGCAGGTTAGTCTTGCACAACACTGGGAGATATCCTCCTAGGACTCAAGGAGTTATCCCGGAACCCTTTGTGAACTCGAATCCCAACTGATATGATACCTATGACTATCGGTCAGGTGGTTATCAAGCGGCAACCAGTTGGAGAGCAATCTGTTTGATTTGTCATGGTAGCGGTCACACTGCTGCAACATTCAGAAGAAAGAATGGAAGTATGAAAAATGAACCATGGAGAACACCTGGAATGGTATGCTATCTTTGCAACAAACCTGGACACACTGCCAGAACTTACAGATTGAGAAAGAACCTATCAGATGATATACCGATCACTCCAGAAGGGAATATTGATGTTGAAACCATTCAAGCGGGAATGAATAAAACTTGGAAAAAGAAATCAGAAGAATTGTCACAGGATGAACCGGTTTCTGCACCAAGTGTAGAAGTCTCTGAATTGGTAAATTGAGCTTAGAAAAGATTAGGAGTAACATATCGGTGAAATATTTCGAACCCTCAGTTTATATCGGTAAAGACCTTAACTGGTATATGTTACCTGTCAATCGGCAGAAGATTTTGAAGTGGTAAAAGGTAAAATTAGGGTTTGTGCCCTAAAGGTGATGTATTTATTATGGTAGGTGGAAGTTTGTTTAAAAGGGATTTTCGATGTCATTTTCACTTATTTGTTTTTGAGTGAAGAATTTTCAAGAGCAGAGCAACAAAGAGTGATTCGTCTAGTGATTCAAAGTGAATTCAAAAATCTTGCAGAGGAATCCAGAGATCTTTTTCAATCTATCAGTGAAGAACACTAAGTGGTAATCTAGCAACCGAAGTGGTGTATTATGGGAGACATTTGCAAAACCCTAAATTTCGGATTGTGAAGGTATTTCTCAAATTTATTTCTTATCATGGCTTCTGCATCACACTCTAGTTCTAGTGCACCTGCAGATTCAACTGAATTTATTCAAAAGAAAGAAAAATACAATGCCCTATCTCAAATACCCACTGGAGTTATTGTTGAAGAAGATATTTCAGGGTATATTGACTATAAACTGGAAGACCTAGGATCCCTAGTGATTCATTCCTAGCTAGGTATGTTCTATGGGGATGATAAGAAGATCAAACCTAAATTTAATATCCTTGAGAAGAAGAAACTACACAATGGGGTATATTTTCTGGAAGATTTCATAGAAGAACATATCCGCATCATTCTAAGCAGAGTACATGGTGATGAAATGTATCTTGAGAGGATGCATGACATTACACTAGAAGCAATTCATGTCATCACCAATTTCTGTAACCTTGGAGAGGTACCAGCTCTAAGGAAGGTCATCAAGACTGAAATGACTAAGCTCACTGGTTCTATAAGTGACCAACGAGCGATGACAGTTAACACCATCAAAGATGATCTGGTGAAGTATGCTTGCATGGTAATTGGATACCAGATATTCTATGCCACTAGAATGAATTTTGTCCCTACTACTATGATGAATGCCGCTTACAGAATTATCAAGGAAGACATTTCATTTGACCTCTGTACCTGTCTATAGAAGCAATTGTTGTTAAATCTAAAGTCCATCAAATAGGACAATGCTGTAAGGTTCAGATTTGGACAACTACTGGTCGACCTATTCTTTTATTTTCAAGGTTATTTCCTTGGAATAGGTGATGTGCAATGGTCTGCTGACTTACCAATCTCCAGACAAATGAAGGAAAGTCTTCAAGTAGTGGGAACTTCACATCCTGAGGTTCTAAACAAATACTTCAATGAATTCAAGCGGAAGCTGAGCTAGAGGATAAGGATATCTGGTGATATTGTGAAGAAATATGAAGATGACATCTGCTACACAATAAAGGTAGATGAATGCATAATGGAAGTGGTGGAACCGAGAAAGGAAGCAGTTGAACCAATGGGGTATGAAGTGATGTATGATATGTTGATCAGGTATGCCTCTACCCTGCTTGCCTCTCCACTAGATGCGAACAAAAAAGAGAGCTGGCACCTACTTAGAGAGTGTAACACCACTTGAGGAACCTAAGTAGAAGAAGGACAAAGAAGTGCCATCGACATCTGCACCGATTACCTCTGCCAGTCCCAAAGTGACCAAGCGATCACCAGCTAAGAAGAAAGCTGAGGCTATTCCTACTAAAGTCTTTGAGAGGAAGCGCAAAACCAAAACCAGCTCACTGGAGTTAGAGGTCACTAAACGAGAAGCTCAACCTAAGAAGACAAGATAATCAAGCAAAAAGGCAAAATCTACCAATAATGTTCCTGCAACTTCTGCATCGGTAAACATAGATATTTCCTCTTATAAGCCGATGACACATTGTCAGAGGACTTTAAAGAATATAAAGAGGAAAGTGCTTGATGATTTAAAAGAGTATTTTGATGATTTTTCTAATAGTGAGAAAGAAGAAGTAGAGAAAGAAGTTATCAAATATTTGTGTGTTAATGACCGATCGCCGTCAGAAATTAGATCGGTTACAACAAATTCTTTGTATAATTCTTTGGATAATAAATAGTACATTGCCATTGAGAAAGAACAGGAGATCAAGGAGAAAAAATTTTCTCAATACTTTCCTGATGCTTCTAATTTGGAATTACTTGAGATAATGGGCAAGAACAAAGGCCTCTTCTTCATGAGAAGGAGAAGACTTAGGCTACTAGAAGGAAAAGCCTCTGAAGTGGAAAAGGATACTCATATACATGCAAAAGCTGCTGTCAATATGCACCAAGTATCTGAAGCTGCTAAGCAAGCTAAACAAGAACTGGGCCTATCATCAGGCAAACCAGATGAAGCATTTGATAGTGAAGGGGAAAGAGTCACAAAGCAAAATGATCCCATTGATGTGGATTCATTAGAAGTTGAGGATGTCACTCCGGACATAGAGAGATAAAAATAGGACAAAGAAAAAGCAAAAAGAGAGAAACAGGACAAGGAAAAGGCTAAGAAAGTGGAGAAAGAGGAAGACAAGAGAAAAGAGGAAGAGAAAAATAAAGAGGAAGAGGTAGAGAAGAAGAAAGAGGAAGAGAAAAAGAAAGAAGAAGATAAAAGGAAGGAAGAGGAGAAGAGAAAAGAAGAGGAGAAGCGAAAAGAAGAGGAGAAGTGAAAAGAAGAGGAGAAGAGGAAAGAAGAAGAGAAGAAGAAGGAGGAAGAGAAGAAAAACCAGGAAGAAGAGAAGAAGAAGGAAGAGGAGAAGAAGAAGGAAAAACTGAAGAAGAAACAAGAAGAGGAGAAAAGGAAGAAAGAAGAAGATAAGAAAAGAGTAGAAAAGGAGAAGGAAGCAGAGAAAAACATCCAATCAGAGACTCCTAAGGCAATTGGTGGTTAGGACAAACCAGTTGACACCACTAGTCCGATTGACCTCCAATCAATAGATGAGTCTGAGTTGCTGTGAGGCATCAAACTGGCACAGGAAAGGCTGGAAGAGTTGTGGAGGAAGAAGGAAAGGGATGCCATACAAATTGCGGTTGACACCCTTACCAGTCTGATTCTTGGTACCAACCTCCCCAGTATTGATTCCTCTTTGTCCAAGCTTAAACTTCTGTGTAACATTATGGAGGACCAGGTACAAAGCCTAGAAGATGTTGCTGAAGCAAATGTAAAGAAGAAGCATGAAAAGGCACTCAATGTTGCCTTAGTAAAGAAACTGAATAAGCTCTGGTCACAACTTCTGAAACAACAGAAGGATATCAGTGTTGCTATGGATGAGGGTAAGTTACTGTTAAGTAAAATCTACCAACACCATCTATTTTGTGATGACATGCTCAAACAGAAAGATAAACTCCAATCGGAGTTACAGACATACATACATAAGCAACTTCAAGGTGCCATATGATTCATTCACTACATATGGGCAAACAAGTCATCAGAATCAACTTCAGACTACTCGAATGGAATCAGAAATCTCCAACTGGACCAGAGATTTGCAGGAGCTTCAACTCGTCGTATTGCCAAGATTGCAGATTCTTTAGAAATGTTTTCTCAATTTGGAAGCCATCACAGTAACTCAAGAGATGAGTACCATTGATACCATGGAAGAACTAGTATTTTAGATGTAGACTAAAAGTGAGGTTACTACCTCATTACTTGAGTCATGGGCATTGGCCATGAAAAATTTTATGTAGGACTTTAAATCTATTTTTGATAAGTTTCATTCCTTATTGTCATAAATATTTACTCTATTTTATATATAAGGAAATAGGGGCTATTCTGCACTACTTTGACATTGTTGGCAAAGGGGGAGTAATAAACAGTAAAATTTTGGTGAATGTTACCATTTCATGTATATTCATTTTGGGAAGTAGTGTTTATTGTAATTTCTACAAAAAGGGATAGCATATATGCTTAGGGGGAGTAATTTTGATTATGGCAATATTTTTTTGTTGTAAAACACTTAGATGTCAAAATTTCCCTAAGTGTTGCCATCAATGCCAAAGGGGGAGATTGTTGGCATTTTGATGATGTTTTGATTATCATTGATGGACACACACTTTCTAGATGATGAACACACACTTTCTTGATGTATGAGTTATGCTCAACCGGTAATTGTTCCAACTGGTATTGTGTATTATTGTGTATATATAGTCTTTAGACTAGCAGCATTTTACAAAAGATGTTTACCGATCACAGACTGACTGAAGACCTCAAGCAGTATGGAGACCTCAAGCGGTCTGAAGATCACAAGCCGTACAAAGGACCTAAGTGGTAGTTAACATTTTCCAGTCTTCATTTTTGTAAACCGATAGTCGGTATTTTGTATTAACCGGTATTTCTGTAATGTGTGATGAGTTATCATCCATCGACACTTTGGCGGTGATTTTGTGTTGTGTTACCAAATGTGTCCAGATGCATTGAACCTAGGAACTTGTAGTCTAATTCTATTGGACTGACATGAAATCAGTTTCTTTTATAAGGACATCATGTCTAGGGTTTGCATGTATGATTTATGAGAGATATATGTGTATGTGAGATAGACAAGGTTATGTGCGATCATTGAAGAGAAGATTAGGTCTGTGTGAAGAAACAAAGTGTGGAGATATTGAAGACTAAAGTAATGTTGAAATGCATTAACAATGAGCTATCAAGGATATAATTAAGTAGACTGTGCTATTAGCTAGATCACTCACTTTTTGATTACTCATATCTTTGACAAGTCTGAAACCCTTAACAGGGTAGGCCGAGAAAAGCCTTTGTAAATCCTCTCACAAGGTAGTCTTTAACATGACTTATCTCCTAACAGAGATCTAGATTCCTAATAGGATCTGTTCTGGTGAAGAACATTGTATGACCTTAACCAGCCTGGTTTCTATTCTGCAGATAGTTACTTGTGAGTTTCTGCTCGCCATGGTTTTTCCCATTTGGGTTTCCACGTCAAATATCTTGTGTTATGGTGATTGTGCTCTTGTGGGTGAATGCTCTATTTTCTATTTGGTTTGCATTTATTTTAATTAGTTTATTAGTAAAATAATTTTACTGGTTATCTGCTAAACTGTGTAAGAGTTTGTTTACAGTATTTTTTGGTATACTAATTCACCCCCCCCCCCCCCTCTTAGTATTCATCACGTTGAGAGTGTAAATGTGAAGGTAGATGAACTCTCTGAAAAATATGATAAGACCGACAAATCTGAACCTGAGAAAGATGAAGAAAAACTTGTGTTTATTAAACCAAAAGTACAAAAGAATGATGAGCAGGAAAATGCAGAAATAGGTGCTCAACCGGTAAATAAAGAAAGTGATGAAGAAGATGAAGAAGGAACAAAACCAAAATCGGTAATACCAAGGTATGTTAGATTAAGTCATTCAAAAGAACAAATTATAGGAGATAAAAATGTTGGTGTACAAACAAGAAGGAAAATCAGAGAAAAACTCCTGCCTGATTTCTACTATTGAGCCTAAAATAGTAAGAGAGGCATTGAAGGATGATTATTGGATTAATGCTATGCATGAGGAATTAGATCAGATAGAGAAGAAGAAGACATGGACACTTGTTCCCAGACCGGAAGACAAGAATGTGATTGGCACTAAATGGGTCTTTAGAAACTGTTGGCATTTTTTATGTTCATGTTGTGATTGTCATTGATGGACACACACTTGCATTAAGATCCTCTTTATATGTATGAGTTAGAGAACAACTGATATGTTGTAGGTATGTTGTATTATAGTTTTTAGACTACTGATGTTTTGCAAAATGTGTTTCCCGGTCTAAAGCGGCATGTTGACCCCAAGCGGTTCATGGATACCAAGTAGTATGAGGGATCAAAGTGGCATAACACATTCTTACCAGTCTTCATTTTTGATAAACTGGCAACCGGTATTTTGTATGGATCGGTAATACTCTATGATGAGCTACCAACTGACATTTTGTGATGAGTTACCAATCCACTTATTGTTTGACGGTGCCAACACACTGGCGGTTCTTCTTGTGTCATATTACTGAGTATGTCTAGATTCATTGAACCTAGGAAATTGAAATGTAATCCTATTGGACCGACATGAAATCAGATTCCTTTAAAAGGACATCATGTCTAGGGTTTTAGGTTGTTGCAAAAAGGGTTTATGTTGTTGCGAGGATTTAAGGTGGTTGAGGAGTTGAAAAGAATATGAATGTGTAGAAGACTAAATTAATGCAGGAGTGCATTAAGAATGAGCTATCAAGGATCTAACTGAGCAGTCTATGCTATTAGATAGATCAAACACTTGTTGATTACTCACATCTTTGACAAGTCTATAGCCCTTAACTAGGTAGGCCCTAAAGCCTTTTGTAAAATCCTCTAACAAGGTGGTTCACCTCTGTGAATCTAAAATCCTCTAGCAAGGTAGTCCTTGATCGGATTTATCTCCTAATAGAGATTGAGATTCCTAATAGGACCTGTTCTGGTAAAGAACGTTGTAAGACCTTAACCGGTCTGGTTTCTATTCTGCAGATAGTGGCTTGTGAGTTCCATCTCACCGTGGTTTTTCCCATTTGGGTTTCCACGTCAAATATCTTGTGTTATGGTTGTATTGCTTTTGTGGGTGAATGCTTTATTTGCATTTTGGTTTGCATGTGTGATAATCGGTCTGTTTGTTAAACTGTTTTACCAGTTTATCTTTAGACTGTTTAAGTGTTTAAGTGCCGTATTTTTTTGGTATACTAATTCACCCCCCCCTCTTAGTATTCATCAATTGGTATTAGAGCATACCTTTCTATAAGTTTAACCACTTGGAAAGAGATATGGGGGAATACACCTTGAGGGAACTTACTCAATGGCTCACTCAGTACGAGCAAGCCTATGATGATCTTATGGTCAAATATAAGGCATCTCAAGCAAAAAGGAGAGAACATGCAAAAAAGCTGATGGAGTTATCTGAAAATAGTTCTGCAGATGAAGCAGATATGGAAGCCCTAATTACAGAAGTAAATAAGCTGAATGAATCAAACTCCAACCTGAGAAAGGAGTTGGAAGGACTGACTATTTGGATGTGTCAAGAGCTTGAGAACTAGAGAAAAACTGAAGACCTAATGAAAGAAAGAGATTGTGAGATCTCCAAGTTGAAACAAGAGATGAGTGCCCTAAATGCTCAACTCCATGCAAGCAAGGTGGAAAAGGAAGACATGCAAGGAGAATTGAACACTGCCATCTCTGAGAATGAAAATCTCTTGGAAACAAATGCTGCTATTTCCAAATAACTCTCTGAGTCAAAGGAAATACTTGGTAAGTTTAGCAAAAGTACTGTCAAGCTAGAGCAAAAGCTTGAGTCGGCTAGACCCGTAAAGAATACCAATGGACTTGGTTTCTCTAGACATGAGGAAGGAGAATCCTCAGGAACAAATGCTGAAGCATCAAAGAAGCAACCGGCATTCAAAGGAAAAGGTAAGCAAAAATTCAAACCTGTTTGCTTTAACTGTCTTAAAGAAGGACACATTGCTAATGTATGTAGGAGCAAAGCCTACAATAATTTTCCTTACTTTATTAACAATGTACCTAGATCCAATAAATTCAATGGTCATTGTTATGCATGCAACAAGTATGGGCATAGAGCATTTGAATGCAGGTTTGTCATGAATGACACTGGAAGATATCCTCAGAGGACCCAAGGAGTTGGTCCTGAACCTTTTGTAAACTAGAATCACAACCGGTTTAATGTCTTCAATCATCAGCCAAGAAGTGGTGGCTATCAAGCAGCAACTGGATGGAGAGAAAATTGTATGATCTATCATGGTCATGGTCACACTGCTGCAACATGCAGAAGGAAGAATGGAAACATGAACAATGGAGCTTGGAGAGCACCTGGATTGGTTTGCTATCACTGCAACAAACCAGGTCACATTGCAAGATTCTGTAGAAGCAGAAAGAGTATATCTGATGATATACCGGTCACTCTGGAAGGAGGAATTGATGTTGAAACAGTTCAAGTGGACATGAAAAAAACCTGGAAGAGGAAACCAATAATGTTGGAAGAGGAACCGGTTTCTACACCTAGTGTGGAAATATTGGAACCAACAACTAAGCTTCAAAAGGCTTAGGGGGAGCAAACAAAAAAATGTTTTCGAACCCCCGATTTATACCGACAAAAGACCTTAACCAATATATGATACCTGTCGCTTGGTAGAAGACTGGAAACGGAAAAAAGGAAAATTAGGGTTTATGCCCTAATGGAGGAGCATTAATGATGGTAGGTGAGGACTATGTTTAAAAGCATTTTTGAAATCATTTCTCACTATCAGTTTTCGAGCGAAGAAAAGTTTTTCAAAGAGCAAAGCGACGAAAAGGTGATTTGAGCAGAGATTTGGAGAAATTGAGAAATCACGAAGGAGATTCAAATTCAAATAGCAAACAGTCAACTAGAGAACACAAAGCGGTGATTCAGCTATCAATGAAGTGAGGAGTGAAGGAGAATCGGAAAGCCCTAAATTCACATGTTTTAAAAGGTATTTCTTGAGTTCTTAAAATTTCTACAATGGCTTCCGCATCTCATACCAGTTCTAGTGCATCTATTGAGTCTGAAAGTTTTATTCAACGAAAGTCAAAGTATAATGCCCTATCACAAGTTCCGGCTGGAGTGATAGTAGAAGATGGAATTTTTGACTACATAGATTGCAAGGTTGAAGACCTAGGGTCTCTAGCCATCCACTCCCAACTAGGTCTGTTTTGTGGAAAGGATAAGAAAATCAAACCGGAGTATAATATCTTGGAGAAGAAAAAACTCCATAATGTTGTTTACTTCCTGGAAGACTTTACAGAGGATCATATAAGGATCATTTTGAGCAGAGTCCATGGTGACAAAATGTACCTAGAGAGGACGCATGATATCACGCCACAGACAATTCATGTAGTCACCAGTTTCTGCAATACAGGGGAAGTACTAGCCCTAAGGACTGTTAGCAAAACTAAAATGTCCAAGCTCACCAGTTCAGTGAGTGACTCATGAGGCATGACAGTCAATTCAATCAAGGATGATCTGGTGAAGTATGCGTGTATGGTGATTGGATACCAAACATTCTCAGCCAACAGGATTAACTCTGTATCTACTGTAGCGGTAAATGCTGCTTACCAGATGATAAAGGAGGATGCATCATTTGACCTATGCACCGGTATGCAGAGGCAACTCCTATTGAACCTGAAATCAATCAAACAAGATAATGCATTAAGGTTCATGTTTGGAAAACTATTGGTTGGGTTGTTCTTTTACTTTCAAGGATACTTCCCGGGAGTGGGAGACATTCAGTGGTCTGCGGACCAACCGGTTACCAAATAGATAAAGGAAAGTTTGCAAGCAGTGGGAACCGGTTACCCTGAAGTTCTGAACAAGTATTTTGATGAGTTCAGATGAAAAATGAGCCAAAGGATGAGGATCTCAGGTGATATCATCAAGAAATATGAAGATGGCATCTATTTCACCATCCAGGTGGACAAATGCATAATGGAGGCTATTGAGCCTAGAATGGAAGAAGTGGAGCCAATGGGCTATGAGGTGATATACAACATGCTAGAAGGGTATGTGTCTACCCTTATTGCCTCACCGCTTGATCCTAAGGCAAAAAGAACCAACACCTACCTAGAGAGGATAACACCAATCAAGGAACCACCAGTAGCAAAAGAGAAAGAATTGGCAGTGCCTGTAGCATCAACACCGGTTACTACTATAACTCCAAAAGTGACCAAGCAGTCACCAGCCACAAAGAAACCAGAAGTTGCACCAGCAAAAGTGTTCGAAAGAAAGAGGAAGACAAGGAACACCTCTCCAGACTCAGAGGAAACTGTGTCTAAGGAAAAGCCAAAGAAAACACGTCAAGCAAAGAAGAAGACCAAGAATGAACCAACATCTTCTGCACCGGTAAATATAGATATCTCCTCCTATAAACCTTTGACACATTGTCAAAGAACAATAATGAATATTAGGAGAAAAGTGTTAAATGATTTACTTGAGTGTTTTGATGACTTCAATGAGGATGAAAAGGAAGCAGTTGAAAAGGAAATAATTTAGTATCTATGTAGTAATGACCAGTCACCCTCAGAGATTAAGTCTCAGACACCGAATTCTTTATATATGTCATTAGATAATAGATGACGCATTGCCATAGAGAAAGAATAGGAAATTAGGGAGAAAGTTTTTGCACAGTACTTTCCTGACCTGTCAAATTCTGAATTGTATGATGTTATTGACCAAAATAAAGGACACTTCTTCACTAGAAAAAGAAGACTTTGGCTATTAGAAGGCAGAGTTGCTGATGTCAAAAAAGACACCCATCTGGTTATGCAAACCATTGTCCAGACTCACAAAGCACATCTGGCCAACTGACAAGCTAAAGAAGAACTGGTTATATCCAAATCGGATGATGCATTTGATGATGAAGGAAATCTGGTTGATGAACCGGTCGACACTATTGATGTCAATGCCCTGGATGGAGAAGATGTTACCCAGGAGATACCATCTAAGGCAACAGGTCAAGAGCAATAGGTTGAACAAGAGAAGAAAGGTGAGGATAGACAGGAAGCGACAAAGATGAAGAGGAGAAGAAGAAAAAAGATGAAGAGGAGAAGAAGAAGAAAGATGAAGAGGAGTAGAAGAAGAAGGATGAAGAGGAGAAAAAGAAGCAAGAAGATGAAAAGAAAAAGAAAGCAGAGGAGGATAAGGAACATGAGAAAAAGAAGGAAGCAGAGAGGAAGAAGAAGGAAAAAGAAGATAAGGAACAGGAGAAGAAGAAGGAAGCAGAAAAGAAAAAGGCTGAGGAGGACAAGGAAGCAGAGAAGAGGAGAGAAGTAGAGAAGAAGAAAGTGGAAGAGGACAAGGCAGGAGAAGCGGTGAAGAGCACCCAGATAGAGACTCTGAAGGCAACCAGGATTCAAGCCAAACTGGCTGACCTCTCTAGTCCTATAGATCTCCAGTCTGCAAGTGAATCAGAGCTAATGCAAAGCATCAAGGTTGCTCAAGAGTGCCTTGAAATCATTTGAAGGAAGAAGGAGCAGGATATAATTCAAGTGGTTGTGGACACACTTACCGGTTTGATACCCAATACAAATCTTCCCAACACTGAATCATCACTAGCAAAGCTTAAGCTACTATGCACAGTAGTGGATGATCAGGTGCAGAGCCTGGAAGAAGCAGCTGAGGCAAATGTCAAGAAGGAGCATCAAAAGGCTCTTAATATAGCTCTGGTGAAGAAGTTGAATGAGCTCCGGTCTGAACTAAAGAAAGAGAAAAAGGATATAAGGGACGCTCTAGATGAGGGGAATATGCTACTCAACAAGATCTGCTAACCCCATCTGTTCTATGATGATGTGCTAGCTCAAAAGAAAAAACTTGAAATAGACTTGCAGTCCTACTTGAGCACATTCAAGCCGCCTTATGATTCCTTTACAACTTATGGGCAAACCGTTCACCAGTTTCATATCCAGTCAACCAAAATGGAGCAAGAGATTTGCACACAGTCTAGAGATTTGCAGGAGCTTCAACTGGTTTTACTTCCACGTTTGCAAATTCTTCAGAAGTGTTATCTGAACCTAGATGCCTTGACAGTTACACAGGAGATGAGCACAGTTGATGCCATGGAAGAACAGGTCTCCTAGATGCAAACAGAGAAACAAGTGGCCACCTCCCTACTTGAGTCTTGGTCTCTATCAATGAAGCAATTCTTGCAGGACTATAAATCTATTTTTGACAAGTACTATTCCTTATTGTCATAAAATTTTATTATTTTTATATATCAAATGGACACAGGGTTGTTTAGCGGTACTTTGTCATTGTTGGCAAAGGGGGAGAAGTATTCTATTTTGGAGAAGTATAGGGGAGAAGTATCTGGTACTTAAAATTTTTCTATATGCTTTGATATATGATATATGCTCTGATATCTCAATGTTTATGCTCTGTATGCAAAATTGCTATACATTGCATTGATTAAGGGATAGTGTATATGGTTAGGGGGAGCAATTTTGCTAATGGCATGATTTTGTTGTAAAACACTTAGATGTCAAAATTTTATTTTCCTAAGTGTTGCCATCAATGCCAAAGGGGGGATTGTTGGCATTTTTGATGTTCATGTTGTGATTGTCATTGATGGACACACACTTGCATTAAGATCCTCTTTATATGTATGAGTTAGAGCACAACCAGTATTTGTTCCAACTGGTATGTTGTATTATAGTTTTTAGATTATTGATGTTTTGCAGAATGTGTTTCCCGGTCTAAAGCGGCATGTTGACCCCAAGCGATTCGTGGATACCAAGCGACAGGAGGGAGCAAAGAGACATAACACATTCTTACCAGTCTTCATTTTTGATAAACCGGCAACTGGTATTTTGTATGGACCGGTAATACTCTGTGATGAGTTACCAACTAGCATTTTGTGATGATTTACCAATCCACTGATTGTTTGATGGTGCCAACACACTGGCGGTGCTTCTTGTGTCGTGTTACTGAGTATGTCTAGATTCATTGAACCTAGGAAATTGAAATGTAATCCTATTGGACCGACATGAAATCAAATTCCTTTAAAAGGACATCATGTTTAGGGTTTTAGGTTGTTGCAAAAAGGGTTTATGTTGTTGCTAGGATTTAAGGTGGTTGAGGAGTTGAAAAGAATATGAATTTGTAGAAGACTTAAGTAATGCAGGAGTACATTAAGAACGAGCTATCAAGGATCTAACCGAGCAGTCTATGCTATTAGATAGATCAAACACTTGTTGATTACTCACATCTTTGACAAGTCTGTAGCCCTTAACCAGGTAGGCCCAAAAGCCTTTTGTAAAATCCTCTAACAAGGTGGTTCACCTCTATGAATGTAAAATCCTTTAGCAAGGTAGTCCTTGATCGGATTTATCTCCTAACAGAGATTGAGATTCCTAACAAGATCTGTTCTGGTAAAGAACGTTGTAAGACCTTAACCAGTCTGGTTTCTATTCTACAGATAGTGGCTTGTGAGTTCCATCTCACCATGGTTTTTCCCATTTGGGTTTCCACGTCAAATATCTTGTGTTATGGTTGTATTGCTTTTGTGGGTGAATGCTTTATTTGCATTTTGGTTTGCATGTGTGGTAACCAGTCTGTCTGTTAAACTATTTTACCGGTTTATCTTTAGACTGTTTAAGTGCAGTGTTTTTCAGTATACTAATTCACCCCCCCTCTTAGTATTCATCAAAAACAAGTTGAATGAAGAAGGCAATGTTGTGAGGAATAAAGAAAGGTTGGTATGCAAAGTCTATGCACAAGAAGAAGGAGAAGATTAAGGAGAAACATTTTCACTGGTGGCAAGATTGGAAGGAGTGAGAATTTTACTTGCTTATGTTTCATTTAAAGGCTTTAAGGTCTACCAGATGGATGTGAAGTCTTCTTTTCTTAATGGCATCCTTTACGAAGAAGTGTACATAGAACAATCGGATGGATTTTTTTTGTCTGAGGATAAAGATATGGTTTGCAAGCTACGTAAGGCACTGTATGGATTGAAGCAGGCATCAAGAGCATGGTTTGAAAGATTGCATGGATACCTGATCAAGATAGGATTTCAACATACCAGTGAGGACAATAACATATATCTTAAGACCGATGGAGACAGAGTGTTGATAGCTAAAGTATTTGTAGATGATATAAGTTTTGGAGGTGATGATGATTTATGTATGGATTTTGCTGAGTAGATGAAGAAAGAATTTGAGATGTCTCTTATTGGAGAGATTAAGTTTTTCATTGGGTTGCAAGTCCAACAATTGGATGGTGGAATATTTATCTGTCAGAGTAAGTATGTAAAGGAAGTGTTGAAAACATTTGGCATGGAGGATTGTAAACCGATTGGTACTCCGATGGTGACCAATTGTAATTTGTCTAAAAAGGATGATTCACCCTCTTTTGATGAAAAAGAATACAGGTCCATGATTGGTAAGTTGTGTTATGTTGTTCACAGTAGGCCTGATATTGCACATGATTCTAGTTTGGTTGGTAGATTTCAGAAAGATCCCAAGGAGACTCACTTGGTAGCAGTGAAAAGGATATTCCAATACTTGAAAGGCACATTAGATTATGGCTTATGGTATCCTTATAAAAATGATTTTTCTTTGGAAGTGTTTACTGACGCAGATTGGGTAGGCAACATTGATGACTGGAAAAACACTACCGGTGGAGCTTTTCTTCTTGGAGGTAGATTGGTTTCTTGGACAAGTAAAAAGAAAACATATGTATCATAGTCAACAACAGAGGCAAAGTATGTTGCAGAATCAATGAATTGCATGCAAGCAATCTAGATGAGACATGTTGTAGAAGGTTTTAAACTTGATATATTTGAACTCATAACAATTTATTGTGACAATTCAAGTGCAATTAATATTTCAAAAAAATATTGTATTACATTCAAGAACTAAACACATAGAATTGAAATATCACTTTCTAAGGGAGAGAGTACAAGAAAAACAAGTCAGAATGGAGTATGTGACAAGCAAAGAGAAGCTAGCAAACATTTTCACAAAACCATTGCCGAAGACTACCTTTGAGTACCTCAGAGGTAAATTAGGGGTCAGACCCCTACATAAGAAGAACTAAGATGTAGGAGATGCATCAATCCAGTGGGATTAATGAATAATTTTTCCCTGTGGATTGATGAAATGATGGCTACTCCACAGAGGGAGCAATTGAGATGAGTTTTGTAGAGATGTGGAAGACAGAAACAATAGATTTGATGATTGGTGATGCATATGTAGCTTTGGCATTGTTGTCAAAGGGGAGAATAAGATATATGATTGGGGAGAAGAAATATATTAGCCTAAGGAGGAGAAGAAATGAATATTTAGTTCCAGTTGGAGAAGAGAAGAACTGACAAAAGAGTGAAGGGTATGTGCACAAAGATGTTGGTCAGAAAAGTGGACACCACCTAAAAAAACCATGAAAAAACAAGCAGCGTATGTGGTATTAAAATTTAAAATCACTGCCTACTCACTTAGGTCCTTTGTCCCCGAGCCTAAAACAAAGATACCACATACGTGGTATTTTTAGGAAAGTGACCGCATACGTGGCACCTGTCAATTTATAAAAAAAATGACTGGGTCTTATTTTCCCCGCAACCGTAGTTTTTTTTCTTCACTTTCCCCATGAAACTGCGAACGGGCTCCCACATTTCTCCACCAAACTCTATGGATCAAGGTTACTTTTTTCTTAACTTTTGTTTTTCTTTCTCATTTATTCAATTTTTTTACGTTTTGAATTTAATTTCATTTATTTTGATCAGGTTTTTTAATTTTTTGTTTCAAAAACCAAATTCTGATAATCCACAACAAGATGCACCTCCTAAAAACCTCAAATAAAATCCATAAGATACACCTCCTGCTCCTCCTTTTGACCGTACACCTGATACATAGTAGCAATTGATTAATAAGTTAAGGCAAAACATGTCTAAAATAAATAGACTAATTAATTCATTGAAAATATTTGAGCTTGAGCATCATAAATCCCTCGCCACTAGCCTAGAAACATTATCTAGTGGTGCCACAGTCGTTTCTACACAAATTACAAAATGGAAAAACTTTAGGGATATGTGTCATCAATACTATGCTACTGGGTTATCATACGAGGGAGTGAAAAATGAAAATATTAGTAAACAACAAATATGTGCCCTTTTTGTTGATCCTAAAACTGGTCAGTCGTTACCTCTTAATGCAAAGAGGTTTCCCATACATTGGTGTACCAATGTGTAGATGAAGAATCTTTTTTGGTAGAGGTAGTGGATGGTCTTTGATGATCCCCCTTGTAATAATTATGAGGTGCCATTGTATTTTTTGAGAAAAGTATAGTGTGAGTTTGTCCTCAATGTGCGACCAAACTATTTTGACATGAGAGAGTTTCATGGTAGAGGTGGTGGCTCTGCCCAAGATAGACTTGGAGCCCGTAAGTGATTAGCCTTGGAGAATCGCCACCCACTAGCACCCAAACCCAAGGTGCATCAGGCTATCCTAGTATAGCTAAAAGAGTCGATGGATCTATAGACTCTTCAGGTGGCCACAATATTGACTGGTGCCATCATCTAGCATAGGACACAGTTAGCACACCCTCTTATACTAGATGATGAGCCATTAGTTGCTCCAGGTGGCGACCGAGAGCCCATTCAACATATGTGTGTCAGTTGCTTGGGGATATGCATAGCAAAAGACGACGAGGCCATTGCAGATGGATCCAAATCTCATTCGTGCATGATTTGCAGGAGTAGATGTCAAACCCACATGGCTAAGGATGTGGTGCTGATAGATGATTTGATGGACATGTTGTTTGGCCATCAGCTACAGACACAGGTGTGTTGATTTGAATTCATAGCATTTTATTTATCAGCCACTTTAAATTTATAAGCACATAAATGAATTTTCATCTATACATTTATTTAAATTGATACAAATAATATGCAATTCAAGATGCAACAACAATATCCTATACTCCTCCTGCAGTTACTACGGCTGCAACTTCAATGCCTAAGGTATAAATTTTGTAACATGTTAAAATAGAATAGTACACTTTGAATTCCAAAAAATTACAAGATATACTAACTATCTTTAATGCTTGATCCAATTTTTGGTTTGTAGGTGTCGACAAGGGACCAAATGTGCCAGATTCATGACATCACGCTCTCAACAATCAATTTTGGCCTACAAGGCTATAAAGTATCATATTTTGTACACCCTTTTTATGTATTGTTTTAATGTAATATGCAAGTCATTTCATTGTAGATTTTTAAAATTATGTTTAATATATTATCTGTACTAATATCTCATGTTAATTTGTTATTTTAGGGTACCCCCTCTACGTCTAGGCCTCGTCCTAAGCAAAAGAATTCCTCAAAGATGCCAAAACATGGGAAGAAGGTAATTGAACATATTTTTAGTTGTACAATTGTTTGAAAATGTTGAAATTGTCTTAGTTGGGATTTGTAGATTGATTAGTGTTTTTTGTCTATTTTACATGTACAAGGGCCATTGAGTTATGTGGATTTGTTGAATGCACCTGATTCGCCCATGGATCGAGAGAGGGAAGAGGTATGTATCTCTACTTTCTTTTCTTGATTTCATGATTATATGCATGTGTACATGTCAACTTGTGATAAATTATAATCTTACAATTTTTTCATACATGAAATATCCATAGTTGCTTCATCAATGGTGAGCCCTCCTTTGTGCACTGTAGAAGCATCTTAGGATCCGGTACACTTTTGTTTGATATATTACATTAATTATTTTTAACCTACAATACTTATCATTATATTAATTGTATTTAATCTTTGATCATTTTTTGTATACGTAATAGCAATAGTTTCTCCATCGATGGTGAGGCATCCTCGGTCCATTGGAGAAGCATCTCAGGAATCGGTACATCATTGTTCTCTATATTATAGCTTTTAAGTATTTTTGATGTATTTATGTTAGTACATTGTATTAATTATACATTTAATCTACAATAGCGTCCTTCACGGTTCGACCATAATGTGGATCCTTTTAAGTTTGTCTTCAAGAAAACTCCTAAGACTGACAAGGAGAGAGAAGACATTAGATCTGAGATCAGCCGATGAGGTAATATACATTTCAATTGCAAAGAAATTATAGTTAAATGCATAGTTATGTTGTTAATTGTGAACTATTTTCTACAAAATAATCCTAACTTGGCTTTTGAATTGTGGTTTTGCAGCCATCTACAAAGTCGTGTACTGTATCAAAGAGGCTCAATTTTGATGATCCATGACAAGTTTAGGATCATATCTAGTGTTAAATGTGGTCATAGAATGACTAATACATGTAGATATATTCTACATTTTTATTATATATTGATTTGGACATGGTATATGCCACATTTTTGTAATACTTGTATTGACTTGGCAAAAATGCCTTTTTTTTATATATACATATATATAAATATTGATATTCGATCCAATAAATGTGTACTAAGTTCATTATTGTGTATTCGTTGTATTTTGTGGCTGCCCTTTTATAGAGTTAATTGATCATTTGCCTATATAATTGTAGTTTTGTAAATTGTACACCCTTGCTAGGGTGGTACAATTTCACACTTAGGTTAGCACCTACCTTAGTGTGTCTTGCATCTTGCATTTCTAATTCCCTTTTAAGAATTTAATTAATTAATTTAATTGAATCTAAAGTCATGTTTCATCACTTTACATGTTATAAAGTTGGGCCCTTTACCCTAAGCGTGCGCCTTTCTATTTTATTCCTCCAATGAATCGTTTAATCATAAACCATAATTATGTCTTATTTTGACCGTTTAGGCCTGATTTCGCATATCAAAACATATCAAAATTAGTTGGAACTTTGGGATGAGCTCTAACATCATCATATTTAATGACCCCAAAAATTTGGTCAAAAGTTAATCAGATCGTGGTGAGAATGCACATGGTCCTCAACTTTTTCCTCGAAATTTTGGGAGCACAATCCTATGATATAATAATGATTAAACCCAAAATATCGGTGGGAAATTCAAATCCTAGGTCAACCTAAACATGAAATTAAGATCTAGGGTTTCATACTTAAGAGCTCTCTTTCTTCATTTGAAGGGGTCTTCAGCTAAGAATCTAAGAGCAGGTTTTTGGAGCATAAGAGCCTTCTTTGCAGTGAAAGAGTAGATCTTTGAAGTCTTCAACAAAATAAAACATTCATCAAAAATCATTTTTTTAATTGGGGGCTTTTGAAGATGTAGAAGAACAATAGGAGATCGTCGACTGATGATTGGCTTGTAACTCTCCCTTGGGGTTGAGTATGATTTCATGTTGTTTTCATGTCTTTGCATGAGATTCATTTTGATTCATATTCATGCTTTAGATCACTTTTCATCATGGATTTAGAGAATTTACTTTGTCAATTATAAGCAATTAGGGCTTAATCTTTAGGGTTGCTCTAGGTTGTTTGCTTTCATTTTAGGATCTTGCGTGTACACAAGGTTCTTGCACACACATTTTTAAGTACATTATCATCTATTTGTGGAGGTGGAAATTACCAAAATAGGGGTTTGACTAAGGAAAAACCCTATATAGCCACCCCAAACCTTATTTTCAGCTTTAGGTACAGGTTCGGATCCGAGCGTCGTTGGAAGTTTCAGGACCGGAAGAGCACACAAAGATAGTTCCTTGTTGTAGATATCAAAAAAAACTCGAAGTATAGGGGTGTGGCACTTTGGTCCTGCCTAGGACAATGGCGTGGCACCATGGTCCTGCCTTCTATCAGCAGGATTTGGCAGAACAATGTCTTGCAGGCTCCAAAACCCATCCTATCAGTTGCAACTCCAGAATTGCGGAATTAGGACAGTGGCATGGCACCCTAGTCAAAAACATTTCTTCTCAGATTCAGACACAAGTGTACCCCTAATTTTTCCTTCTGATCTGTACTTTTCAGTAGTATATCAATTATCCTTTGATCTGCATTTTTTAGATTAGGATTTGTTTTCTTACTTGCATTCTAGGTTAGATTACATTTTTACATTATTCCTCTCTCTCATTTACAACAAAGGAATATAAAACCTAAGAGGTGATCCTAGGCTCTCTCTTCCACACAAGAAGTAGCCTGAAGTGTGTCACCTCTCTAGGCTCTTTCGTATTTTGTGAGTGTGTATAAGAGTGGGATTAGGGTTTCCATACTCAGTCTCACTTTTTCCCCTACACATCTTTGGTAAACCTGACATGAATCCAATTTCATTTTCATTGGATTGCATTGTCAGATCTAGATATAGTTTATTTCATTTTCTTTCAAAATATTAAAAAAAAGAAGATATATTTCTTTCATTTTTTTGTGTTTAAGTTTCATTCAATTTTCATTTCAAAATGTCAGATTTCTATTTGCAAGATGTTCATGTTTTTGATGATGTATGCAATTTTTTTGATTATGAGTTTAGTAAGGATGAAATAGATGAAGCTATAGATGAGTTTTTGAACCCTAAGCCTTCTAAACCCTCATTTTGCTGAAAACTAATCAACCTTGTTACTATGCCATTTCGTGGTGATGAGAAAGATAAGTTGAATGATTCCTCTCATGGGTACATTCCTATCAATTCATCCACTAATCTAATGACATGGTTGACCTTCGTAATTCCCTTTATGAGTTTATGTCTCCTTTTGAGTCCAAAGATAATCCTTTCAATCACTATGATCATGCTTTATTGGATGATGCCCTTGATGACTTTATGTATTTGCCTAAACTTTCAAACAAGAATAATGCATCCACAAGGTTAATCAATATGATCAATGTGAATGAACATAGAATACCACTTTTTGTTGACCAAGGTGCTTGTCCTTCTCCAACTTCACCTCTTCCTAATCAACCTCTTTTCATGGTTCAAGGTGGATATAATCACGATTCTTTTAGCACTCCAAACAAACCTATCATTACAGTTCAAGGAAGGAATCCCACTAAGACTCCTTATAGAAATACTAGACAACTAACTAAGGAGAATTATAATGTAGTTGCCCATACCTTTAACACGAGAAACAATAGGAAACCTAATCCTCCTCTGGTTGTTCCAACTTCTCTACCTGGTCCTCAACTCATTCTTCCTCAAGCACCTCGTATTACACAAACCCTTGGTAAGGAATATGATCTTGTTGAACAACTTAAAGCTACTCCTGCCAAGATATCCCTTTGGGATTTGATTGAAACCTCCTCAACTCATCATGGAATGCTACAAGATTCCTTGAAAACATTGAATGTCCCATCTATACTGACATCCAATAGTATGGCTTCCTTGATTAACTCAATTACAACACCCAAGTCTCAGATTGTGTTTACATAAGATGATCTGCCCTCTAATGAAATTCAACAAAAATATGATCCCTTAATGATTGTGGTTATTATAAATGATAGTGTGATAAGAAGAACACTAGTGGACAATGGTTTTGGCCTTAATGTTTGTAGAATTAACTTTTTGCATAGGATCAATGTTGATACATCTCTTATTAAGCCCGATTCTCTCACTATATGTGGCTTAGATACTGTTGCTAAATCTTCATTAGGTATCATCACCTTTCTTGTTAAGGTAGGTCCTATTACTTTACCTACACCTATCCATGTCATGTTTGGAGAATTGACATACAACTTACTGCTAGGGAGACCTTGGATTCATAGCATGCAAGATGTTCCCTCTACATTGCATAGGAAAATTAAATTTATTTACAACAATACAACATATACCTTGCTAGGTGACACAAGATTCTAGGATTGTTTACAAACATCAAGTTTTAAATCCTCTTCAACCAATTCTTCCCCAAATATCTTAGATAATTCCTATAAAGCTTCTACTCCAATTAGTGTGACCACTTCATCAAACCTATCTCCTACATCTGAATCGATTCCCAATACTTCCTCAAGTGCACCTAAGGTTCTTGAGGAAGAGTCTTCTCAGCCTGACTCTACTATTGAGGACACTTTCAATCTTGAAAAAGGTTATTGCAGAAGATGATTGGAGATCCCTTTATTTCAATCCTACTTTTGTAGGGGAATACAAAATTCCCCCTAGAGAACCTAAGATTGAAAAGAAGAAAGAAGAAGAAGGACCTAAAAAGCAATCCACTTTATCTGGGCCATTGAGTAATAACTTTGTGGCAGATTCTCAGACTTCATCTCCCTTAGTTTCTGGTCTAGAGGATTTTGATTCTTCACTTTATTAAAATCCTCCATCTTCTTCGAAAATGACTAACCTTTATGATCTTAGTTTTCACATTCTAGCTATGTGTGGATATAATGGATGTGGTGCTCAAGAACAAGGGATTAAGGTTCCCTTGGAAAATAACTTTCGTGATATGACATTTAGGATTGGTTATGATCTTTTCAAGTGTACTAAAGCTTCTAAGAGACCATCTATTAGTGTTAATGTCATTTCTACTTCTCCCTCACTAAAATATCCAGAATATATTGACTGTGACCCTTCTTGTGTCTTTGCTTTGGATGATTTTTCTACCAATGATTCCTTAGCTGAATTCTTGGGAGCTTATGACAACCTTCCTCGTTGTCACCATAACCATAGTTTTCCCTATTGTCTAAATGCAGAAGCTTACTTTGGGAAAGAAAGAAATAATGATGAGATAGTTAAATAATTTCCCCAATTAAAAGATGCTCCTCAACAAAGTAGTCTCCTAGTAAATGACACCGTTGATATCAAGATGGATCCTTGTGTTGAAGATAAAATCATCAAGATAGGGAAATGTCTTGATGAAGAAGAGCAAAAATAATATGCTAAGTTGTTACATGAATTCCCTAAGATATTTGCTTGGATATATTCTGAAATGCCTAGCTTATATACTAAGGTTGTCACTCATAACATTATTCTAATTCCTTATGCTAAACCTGTGAAGCAAAAGATTCAAAAGATTTACCCTAAAGTGGCATTACTTGTTAAAGTTGAGATTGAAAAATTGTTGGATGCTAGATTCATTCATCCTATCGATTATTCCCCATGGATTTCAAACATTGTGGTTGTGGCCAAGGCTGAAAATAAGATTAGGATGTGTACGGATTTTTGTGATTTAAACAAGGCCTCTTTAAAAGATGACTTTCCTCTCCCGGATATCGATACGATAGTGGATTCGGTAGCAGGTCATGCCTTATTATCCTTTATGGATGGTTTCTTAGGATATAATCAAATCTTCATTAATCCTCAAGATCAATATAAAACTTCTTTTACCACCCCTTGGGGTACATTTTGTTGGATTGTGATGCCTTTTGGACTGAAAAAACACAAGCGCAACCTATCAGCGTGCTATGACTCTCATCTTCCATGACTATATGCATAAGACCTTAGAAGATTATGTTGATGATATCTTAGCCAAATCCATTCTTTGTACAGATCATGTTAAGATCCTCCGTCATATCTTTGAGAGAATTCGTAAGTATAACATGTGTTTGAATCTCCAAAAATGTATTTTTGGTGTGAATAGTGGAAAACTATTAGGATTCATAGTTTCACATCATGGTGTTGAGGTGGATACGAAGAAGATAGATGCTATTGTTAACATGCCACCTCCTAAGAATATCTCCCAACTAAAAAGTTTGCAAGGAAAGATCCAAGCTATTTGTAGGTTCGTTTCTCAACTTGTAGATCATACCTTTTCCTTCACAAAATTAAAAAGAATATCACTTTCCAATGGAATGAGGATTGTCGTCAAGCATTTGAAGACATAAAAACCTATTTGGCCAATCCTCCTATTCTTCAACTTATTGATCCTACTAAGCCTTTCCTTCTATACACCATTGCTTCCCCTCAAGCTCTTGTAGCCCTATTGGCACAATGTGATAAGGATGGTAGAGAATGCCCGATTTATTAGATAAGTTGCACTCTACTCGGTTACGAAGTCTGATATTCTGCAATAGAAAGATAGTGCCTTGCTTTCGTCTTCGCAACCCAAAAGTTGAGACATTTTCTCTTGAATGCTGAGATCCATGTTATCATTAAATTTGATCCTCTTAAACATCTTTTTTCCAAAACTGACCTTTCCGAATGCTTAGCAAAGTGGGTTATGATGTTGACCAAGTTTGACCTTAAGTTTGTCTCACAAAAGGCAATAAAGGGTCAAGCGTTGACTGACCACTTAGTTGATGCCCTTCACCCTTCTCCCTACCTAATCTAGAGTTCTTTCCCGACGAATACATTTTTTCAACTAAGGTTGATGAGACTTGGGAATTGTACTTTGTTGGCTCTAAGTGTCTTACAGGATCAAGGGTAGGGGTGGTCTTAATCTCTCCTAAAAAGAAGCGTATTCCTTTATCATATCATCTCAATTTCTTATGTACCAACAACATTGTTGAATATGAGGCTCTTATAGCTATAATTAAACCAGCCTTGGAGTTGAATGTGAAACATCTACATATTTATAGAGATTCTCAACTAATCATAAGACAAGTGACAGGAGTTTATCAAGATAAGAAAGACAAATTATCACAATATAGAGATCTAGCTATATCCTTCTTGCAAAAATTTGATTCTTATACCATGGAGCCTGTTCCTCGAAAGATAATTGACATGCTGATGTGATGGCATGTGTTACCTCTCTTGTGTCTCTAGAGGACCCCTTGGTAGATCTTAAATTCACTATTCACAGCCTCACTACCTCAGCTAATGCTGATAATTCTGGTGATGTGGTGTATTGTTGCATGATAGAGTCTGATGAATGGTACTCACATATCATAAGATATTTGAGTAATGGTACCTTTCCTAACTCCATGAATAAGAATACTAGGGATAGGGTTCACAAATTGGTTGCTAGATACATTATCCTTTCTAATGTTCTTTATAGGAGGGGTTATAATGGTCTTCTCCTTCGATGCCTAAACAAGGCTGGAATCCCTAATGCTCTTGAGGAAGCACATTCAGGTGCTTGTGGGGGGTATTTTGGGGGTAGATCCTTAGTTCATAGATTGCTTTGAATGGGATATTATTGGCAAACCATGGAAAATGATTCCTTTGTGTTTCTTAAAAAATGTCATCGGTGTCAACAACATAGCAATTTGATCCATGCCCCTTCCTAAGAACTTCGATTTCAAGTGGCCTCTTTTTCCTTTTCTACATGGAGTTTGGATCTCATTGGTAAAATATCTCCTCCTTCATCTCAAGGACATACCTTCATCATAACTGCAACTGATTAATTTACGAAGTGGGTGGAAGTCGTTACTCTTTGATCCACTACCATTGAAGTAATTTGTCAATTCATTTTGAAAAACATTATTTCTCGATTCGGGATACCTTCCGCCTTAGTTTCAGATAATGGAACGTCATTCAAAAATTAGGATGTGAAGAAGTTTCTAAAGAAATATCATATTCAACATAAATTTTCTACACCTTATTATCCTCAATAAAATGGTCAAGCTGAGTCTTCTAATAGGATAATTGAACAAATTCTTCAAAAGACTATAAACAGGCATGGTAAGGATTGGCATACTCAATTAACGTATGCTCTTTGGGCCTATCGCACGAGTGTACATGTTTCTACGGGTTGTACTCATAATCTTGTTTATGGTGTTGATGCCATTATGCCTTTGGAGTTATACATTTCTTCTTTGAGAGTTTCTCTTAGGGGTATAGTGGATAATGATTCCTATAGAGAGAAAAGACTTCAACAACTTGAGATGCTTGATGAATGGTGCATAAATTCCCTCAATCATATTCAAGCATATCATAAAAATTTGCAACGAAGCTACAATGATAAGGTTATTCAATGTTCCTTCTCAGTAGGTGATTTAGTCCTTTACAAGAATCAACATAACGTGAATGCCTTACCTGAGGTGAAAGGAAAATTCAGCCCTAATTGGCTTGGACCATACATTCCTATCAAAGTCTATGGATCAGGTGCTTACAAGATAGAAGATGTGGAAGGTACACCTCCCAAGGAATCCATAAATGTTATGCACCTTTGTAGATACTATGCCTAGTTCTATTTTTCTCTCTCTCTCTCTTTCTCTTTCTAGTCTACTTTCTATTCTCTTCTTTTCTTTCTTCAAAAATTGGGTAATATGTTAGCATGTCTTCATTAAAGTATGTAAGATTAAATGATGTTATATTGTTTGGTCTACATTACTTCATTCCTGACAAGCATGTTTCATTAATTTATTGTTTGTCTTGGATTCTTTTAAGTAAATTGTAATGGATTTACATTTCTTATGTGTTTAGTAGAATTATATCATGTTGCGTTTAATTAGAGTTAATTAAATCACATTAGTCATATAGTTCTTAGGCTTAATACATTCTTCTTTTACACTGTCAAAGTAGCATTAAATCACACATGTATCAATTTAATCATGAAGCATTGAGAGATCAATCACATGGAAATTAAATTAGACATGCATGTTCATCACTGAATATGTTACTTCTAATCTAAGAAATGCATATATTTTTTAAGTATTAAAATAACATATCCATGAGTATCATAATATATACATCAATAAAGCAAGATCATCTCCTATCCCTGGGACTAGTAGCTGGAGGATGGTGGCTAGATGCCCCCTCTTGATCTGGCCATGGGGGTGGCCCCATGGGGGTGTATCATGATATGAACTATGAGTGGCTCCATGAGGAGATCCTATGATCCCTCTCCATCATAATCTCATAGTAGGTGGTTGCCTCTATCTAAGACGCTTCTAGGTCATGCTCTATCTATCGTAATCTCTCTCGTAGGACCTCCATCTCCATCCGAATAGGGGAGAAAAGGTCCTCATGTCATCCTGCACTCTTCTGGGATCTGTGCACTATCTGTGAGGTACTAGGAATGTGTGCAGTCACGATGAGGTCTATTACTGCATTCTAAATAAGAGAATGCCACTCTTGGATGGTAGTTGCAAGAAAGAGAATTTTTTCAGTAGCATTCTATATCATCAAATTTGAACAAGTAAGATACATAAATTAATCAATGACAAGACACCTTTCCTGGATCTCCCTCTCGGTACTAGGGATCATGGAAAGAGACCACTTGAGACTAGGATCAAAACCCCTTATAGGGTCCTTCTCCGATTGTAATGGGAGGCTCAGTGGGTCTAGGGCTATGGTTTCCTCCCCAGATGGATGAGGAGCTGCATTTGACTCATTCTCCTCCTTCTCCTCCTCCTCATTCTTCTCCTCCTCATCCGCCTCCTCCTTCTCCTCTCGATCCTCCTCGTCATATCCATCCTGATATCCCTCTCTAGTGTCAGGATCATCTTCATCTCTGCCTACCTCTTGCTCTCTTGTTTCATTAGCCTGATCATCTAAGCCCTCCTTGGATGTATCAGATCCCTCTCCATCGCCTGTCTATCTCCATGGTATAGGGTTCCCTCTAGGGAATTCTTCTAAGAAGATGGCTCTAGGGTATGTCCTCCCCCACCATCTGATGTACTGTTAGTGCACACCCATATCATCTTTGTAGTCTGTTGCAATGTCCTGATCTAACCTGTCTGATTCTATGATGTCGATCTCATTAGTGGTAGGCCTAGGAATGGCTCCTAGCCTTGGCATCATGCATGAGTGTCGGATGTACATTAGCACAATAGTAGGAATGTACTGCTCAAACTCAGACTACCGCAGGACTCAGTCAAAGTAGAAGGGAATGACTATGTGGCTGTACCATCCCTCTAGTAGATAGTTGCTCTACATGCTAAACAATTGCCTATGTATCCCTACCCACATGTGCATCCTAAGGTAGGGTCTCCATATGACTCTGCTCACTGTCAATCTGTCTAAGCTCAACCTCCAATGTAGGAAACTACCAAATCGCCACTCATGGGTAAGTGGATAAGAAAATACCCTAGGATTCTTTGGGACTAAGTCTATAGGGGCTCCATCAGGCCTAGTGCAGGTAATATGCTCAGACATCCACACATATAGTAGCATGCATGTCATTAGGCTGCATCCTTTTCCAAATACATACTCCCCAAGGTCATGATAGAGATGTGCAAGCATGCTCCGATCCCAAGATTATACCCTCCTATGTTTCTCCATCACTCAGATAGTGTAGATGAGTCCTCCATGCATGTTTGTGTCATGCCCATTAGGGCACACAGCTAATGCAAGGGTCATGATCATGAGTCACCTCACTAATGGAACCTCACCGATAGGGTGTAGGATCCAGCTGACCATGATACAACCCCTTGTCTCACCAAGCATCACTCTCCCAATAGTATACACTTGCTCTCTCCTATAATCCTCCTTAGTATGATCGGATCGATATCTCATGGTATCCCCCTTGATGGGAAGGCACAAGATGCGGTATACATCCTCGAGGGTGACCATCATCTCCCCCACAGGTAACAAGAATGTTGAGGTGTTTGCATCCCATCTCTCCATCAATGCCATCAACATCACAGAATGGAATCTGACGGCCGACATGGTCATTGCATACTACAAGCCCATTGTATACAACAACTCCCTCTTCCCCACTATCAGCCTTGGGGTCTGCTCCCAAAGGCTCTAGAAGGTGAGCTTGGTAGTATGCTCACAGATGTATGACAATGTCTGCAAAAAGAGAAACATCCTATCATGAGTAATCGATCATCATCATCATCTAATCAAAGCATTCAATCTATCTATTCTAACATTCAATCACCTAATCTCATGTTGCCACTAGTCGCTCTGGACTAGGACCAAGGTGCCCTGAGTGGACCAGGGAATCGTACTGGGACTAGGGTGCCCAGGTGGGACTAGGGTTCCTCCTTGGGACCAGGGTACCCTAGCAGGACCAAGGCACCCTAAGACCCCAAGGTGCCTGAAGAGGTGACACAAACCTGGTCTTTGCGATGACATCACCATCCCTAAATCAGTGAAAGCATAAAAAAGTCAAACAAGAGTAAATGAAAGGTCAACTCACCTTATCGAGTGGTCGGTCGACGAGTACAGATTGGTGCAAGATCTCCATCCTCATAGGTTGCTCGGGTCGGCATCAAGGCATGATGGCTAATATGTGGGCTCCTCTATAGTGAATAGTGCCAAAAAGACAAAAAGTGACAAATGAAGATGTCACTTTCATATTTATGCGTTATGAACTTTTTCACTTTATGTTTTTAAGTTAAAACCCTAATTTTTGCACTTTTTCTTCCATCTATCGTATCTTGATCTAGGAAGCTTCGATTATCGCACCGTTGGAGGCGTTGGAATCATGAGTTTTCCCTCTTGCTCTGCATTAATTCCATAATGTGTTTGGATGAGTAATCAAGCCTTGTTGTGAAATTTCTTCATCAAACTCTTTATCACAATTCGTTGTGGTAAACATGATACCCTTTTTCACCTCACTAATAAGCAAGATGAAACAGTGGGGCATATAGCTACCCGCAAATTTCATCACCTTCCTTAGCAAGCATTAGGTGATTTTGTGATCTAAAATGTGGCTTTGTAGGGTGTGGTTCCTAACTGTGTACTGGAGATACCACTGGGGGCTTCGTCCGACAACTTATGACTATATCCTTTTTCAAAAGATGTTTACTTTTCTATACTTTAGCTTGCATATGCACGTAGTTTCATATGATCGCTAAAGTGGGATAAATGTAGTGTCATAAATTGTACACCCTTTCTAGGGTGGTACAATTTCACACTTAGGTTAGCACCCACCATAGTGTGTCTTGCATCTTGCATTTCTAACTCCCCTTTAAGAATTTAATTAAATTTAGGCATGTTTCATCACTTTACATGTTATAAAGTTGGACCCTTTACCCTAGACATGCCCCTTTCTATTTTATTCCTCCAATGAATCACTTAATCATAAACCCTAATTATATCTTATTTCAACCATTTAGGCCCGATTTCACATATCAAAACATCTCGAAATCAACTATAACTTTGGGATGCGCTCTAATATCATCATATCTAACAACCCCAAAAATTTGGTGAAAAGTTGTCCGGACCGTGGCCGAAATGCACATGGTCCTCGACTTTTTCCCCAAAATTTTGAGAGCACAATCCTATGATATAATAATACTTAACCCCAAAAGATCGGCAGTAAATTCAAATGCTAGGTCGGCCTAAACATGAAATTAAGATCTAGGGTTTCATACTTAAGAGTTCTCTTTCTTCATTTGAAGGGGTCTTTGGCTAAGAATCTAAGAGCAGATATCTGGAGCATAAGAGCCTTCTTTACAGCAAAAGAGTAGATCTTTGAAGTCTTCAACAATATTCAACATTCATCCATCAAACATTCATCAAGCATCATTTTATCAATTGGGGGCTTTTGAAGATGTAGAAGAACAATAGGAGATCACTGACTAATGATTGGCTTGTACCTCTCCCTTGGGGTTGGGTATGGTTTCATGTTGTTTTCATGTCTTTTCATAATCTTTATTTTGATTCATATTCATGCTTTAGATCACTTTGCCTCATGGATTTAGAGAATTTACTTTGTCAATTACAAGCAATTAGGGTTTACTCTAGATTGTTTGCTTTCATTTTAGGATCTTGCATGTACAGAAGGTTCTTGCACACACATTTTCAGTACATTATCGACTATGTGTGGGGGTGTAAATCTCCAACATAGGGGTTTGACTAAGGCAAAACCCTATATAGCCACCCCAAACCCTATTTTTTAGCTTCAGGTACAGGTTTGGATTCGAGCATCAAAAGTTTTAGGACCGAAAGAGAACACAGAGACAATTCTTGGTTGTAGACCTAGGATAGTGGCATGGTGCCATGGTCCTACCCTTTGTCAGCAGGATTTGGTAGAACAATGTCTTGCAGGCTCTAGGTTCCATCCTATCAGTTGCAGCTCAAGAATTGCAGAATCAGGACTATGGCATGGAACCCTAGTCCCAGACATTTCTGCTCAGATTTCAAACACATGTGCACCTCTAATTTTGCCTTCTGATCTATACTTTTCAGTAGGATATCAGTTATCCTTTGATCTGCATTCTCAGATTATGGTTTGTTTTCTTACTTGCAATCTAGGTTAGATTGCATATTTGCATCATTCCTCTCTCTCATTTACAACAAAGGAATATAAAACCTAAGAGGTGATCCTTGACTCTCTCTTCCACACAACAAGTAGCCCAAAGTGTGTCACCTCCCTAGGCTCTTTTGTATTATGTGAGTGTGTATGAGAGTGGGATTAGGGTTTCCATACTCGGTCTCACTTTTTCCCCTACACAGTAATCAACAATATCAATATAAACGATAAAAATATATGATATAAAACATTGCAATCATGGAATATGATTTAATAAAAAATTTTGAATGTTGAATTAACCCTACAAAATGCCTTGTATTCAGTTCATTATTGTCTATTCATTGTATTTGGTGGCTTCCCTTTTATAAATTTAAATGAATATTTGCCTATGTAATCAACAATATGAATATAAACAACAATATGTGTGTGGTGTGAGAGCACCCTCATGCTCACAATGGTCAAATTTTGGTTCTCGTATTTGGGGTCATTTGGATCAAAGATGTAAAAGTTGCTCAAGTATTGTCAAAGTTGCTCAATTGTCGTCAAAGTTGTCAAAGTTTTCAAAGTTTGGCTTCATTTGGATAAAAGATGTAAATGTTGCTCAGTTGTTGTCAAAGTTGCAAGATAGGCTAGAATTGATTACGTTCATCGTGTACACAAATTGATGTCACAAGCACATTCAAGTGAGTAGGTTTATGCTAGGCATGCTCCTCTCATGCATCCCAAAGCGTCGAAACGTCGAGACTCATACCCTACTGGCGCGATCTCTCAAGTGCCTTGAGTCCAAAAAATTGTCAAACTTTGATGAACTATTTCTTCCAATCTAGGACACATATGATCTATCTATTTAAACTTGTGGGGTCATGTGAGGATCCTCTATAATGTCCTATCTCAGTTTCTGATGACTCAGAGCCATTTTCAATTGGTAACATTTTTTTTGTTTGCTACAAAAATCGTTAGTTGCATGCAATGCAAAGTTGCAAGATAGGCTAGAATTGATTCCATTCATTGTGTGCACAAACTAACATCATGAGTGCAGCTGAGTGGGCATCTTTATTCTAGGAATGCTCCTTTTGTGCATCCCAAAGAAATGAAACATCGAGAGTCATACCCTACCGACACGATCTCTCAAGTGCCTTGAGTCCAAAAAATTATCAATCTTTGATAAACTATTTCTTCCAATCCAGAACACATATGATTGATCTATTTGAACCTGTGGGGTCATCTGAGGCTCCTCTAAAATGGCCTATCTCGGTTTCTTATGAATCAGAGCCATTTTCAATTGGTAGCATTTTTTTGCTTGCTACAAAATTCATCAGTTGCATGCAATGCAAAGTTGCAAGATTGGCTAGAATTGATTTCGTTCGTCATGTGCAAAAACCAACATCATGAGCGCATCCATGTGGGAAGGTTTACACTAGGCATGCTCCTCTAGTGCATCCCAAAGCACTTGAACATCGAGAGTCATACCATACCAATGCGATCTCTCAAGTGCCTTGAGTCCAAAAAATAATCAAACTTTGATGAACTATTTCTTCCAATCCAGGACACATATGATTGATCTGTTTGAACATGTGGGGTCATGTGGGGCTCCTCTACAATGGCCTATCTTGGTTTTTGATGACTCTAAGCCATTTTCAATTGGTAGCATTTTTTTGTTTGTTGCAAAAATTGTCAGTTGCATGCAATGCAAAGTTGCAAGATAGGTTAGAATTGATTTCGTTCGTTGTGTGCACAAACCAACATCACGAGCATGTCTGAGTGGGTAGGTTTATGCTAGGCATGATCCTCTCATACATTCCAAAGTATTGGAACATCGAGAGTCATACCCTACCGACGCGATCTCTCAAAAGTACCAGAACATCGAGAGTCATACCCTATCGACGCGATCTCTCAAGTGCCCTTAGTCCAAAAAATTATCAAACTTTGATGGACTATTTCTTCCAATCCAAGACACATATGATCAATCTATTTGAACTTGCGGGGTCATGTGAGGCTCCTGTACAATGGCCTATCTTGGTTTTTGATGACTCGGAACGATTTTCAATTGGTAGCATTTTTTTGCCTGCTGTAAAAATCGTCAGTTGCATGCAATGCAAAGTTGCAAGATAGGCTAGAATTGATTTCGTTAATCTAGTGCACAAATCAACATCATGAATGTGTCTGGGTGGGTAGGTTTACACTAGGCATGCTCCTCTCATGCATCCCAATGCACTGGAATGTCGAGATCCATACCCTACCGATGCGATGTAGAAGTTGCTTGACAACTTTTTTGACAATAATGATAATTTTTTCTCAAATTGTATCTAGACTCAATCTATGACTCCTATGACCTAATAATGAATCAAATAATTCTCCATGATCATACAAGAATCAAGAATTCTCATGATTGACCTTATCACATCACTTAAACTTAAAACATAGTCACAAAATATAGACAAAAAATAGTCACATATTATTCAAAACTTTGCCTCTAAATATGGTCAAATCAGCTCTTGGCTATTTGAATATACAAAAAAATATCTTACAAATCATCTCATGGGCTTTTATACAAAATTTGGCATTACAATATGTGCGAATCAGATCATCGTCATTTTAATATACAAAATTTGGCATCTAAATATGTACAAATCAGCTCTTTGCCATTTAAATATACAAAATTATGCCCCTAAACATGTACAAATAATCTCATGGGAATTTATATATACAAAAATCGAATATAGAACAATTCATCGATGATATATACAAAATTCTCAAAATCATTCTACTCTTAACCATAGAATCAATCAAGTGAGCCTTTAGGATCAACTGTAACCTGTATTGTGTCAAGTATTGCCTTGTGGTCAGATTCATGAACTTTCCATAAAATATTGTTATGAGGTCTACCATGATACTTCATCAAATGAATATTTGTTGCAACAACAAGGTTAGAGAAATGAAGAATACGTATGTGTGTTTCAAAGTCCTCAAACAACCAAACATCAGAATTTTTGATAGGGTATCTCCTAAGCCATGTTCCTGTCACGACAACAGACCCTATTGGGTACTTAATACCCTCTCCATCAATGATTGTGGTTGTCAATTTTCTTCTAGGCTTAACACAATGATACAAATAGTAATTTGTTCCTTCTTCATTGTTCTCTTCTGGAGCAACTACATAACATGACCTGCATTTTATAAAGTGATAATTAATACCAAAAATAAAGTTTGATGTACAACAAAATGAACCAAAAAGAATACTTGCAAAAAAAATAACTCAAAAAATCACCTGAATCCACTAGGTCGGATACATGGTCAAAATCCACTGATGTCTCCATCTAGCTCAATTGTAGTGCTTTGGGAATTATGTATCAATGGGAACCAACGGTCTACAAGACCATTTGTCAACCCACTCATGTGATTCACATTCTTCCCACAAACAATACATGCATTAAGAATAAAAACATACCATATGTCTTGTATAAATTACTAGTAAACTTGCATTTGAACTCATAAATGAGTGCATGTCACTCGATCCTACAATTGTACAACAATATAGATAGTTTTTAATGTTAGATTCAATGATCAACAAAAAATATCTATGAACCATTGACATACCTGGATTACTTGGACCCATCATAGAGTTACACCATCGCATAATTGTTTCTACATCTATTAACTCACTACCACCTTCGTACTTAAATTATTCTCTAGCTAGGGCTCTTTTTACACATGCTCCTGCACCATCGTGCTCTCCCTTACCATGTCCAGCCTTAGTGAAATTCCAAAAATATTGTACACTGCTTGTCTTATGCATCCTTGTCAACCAATAAGACATCCTTGCATTCTTGAATTGTGCGGTGCAATTATCTGACCATATTAAGTGTCGGTTGTATTGTATGTTTCTTTCTTTTAAATTATCATAGAAAACTTTAAAGCATCCTTGTACAAAATCCGATGAATGAGTATGATCATCACTTATGTAGAAGTGATACTCTCTTACAACCTTTCTATCCTCCTCTGTGCTATCATCTGCATGCATGAATGTTATGTGTACAAAAATAGAAACTTGTGTAGAATGATAATACATAGATTGCACTTTATTTTAAGGTTGTAGTGTATAATTTTAAGAAAAATCAATGATAGATACAATGGTGCCAAGAGGAAATGTGTCCTTACATAACTTGAATTTCTCATCTAACCATTGAGCTCTATGTGTATGCATTATGTACTCATAAACTAGTTTCTCTTGAAACATTTTCACAATTTCAGCTACACATATATCATTTTTCACTAACTCACATCTCTTCAAATCTTTTCCATCTTTAACTCCATATGTGATTGTCTTGTATTTTCCAAAAGAAACTACTTTCCTACCAATTTCATGTGCTCTCTCCAAATGTACACATCTTGGTAAACATTGCAAACTACCACATATAGCACAAGAACCTTCCAAACAAGGAATCTTATAATAAATGCAACCATCATGTCTATTACATAGCACACTTGAAATAAATTATCTTACCAACTTAGGAGGTTCTTGTATATTTCATTCCTATAAAACATTGCTAGTGTGCAAAGTAGAACAAATATGATGAAAAATAGCATAATGCATGGCAAATTCAATATGCATCCTACAACAACATGTTGTTGGTATTTTGGTATGGTTTTGTCATTGATGTCAACACCTACTAACACTTATCAACTCTGCCACTTTGAAGAATTGGAAATGTTCACTAGCAAGCAAGTGACTTATGCACAGTCACCGGTATCTGGTACACTGGCAAGATATAATGTTCACCAGCACTTGGAATGATATGGAAAACACCTAGTTATGTTGAAGACATTGTTTGGACACTTTGTCTTGGAGATTTGTTCATTGGCATATTCGTATTTGCATATTTGTTGTTACCGGCAAATAGGTCTAGAATAAGCTTTGGAAGGCTTATCTATTCCAGATCAACATGACACACTATGGAGAAGATTTATTAATGTTGCAAATGCATCAAGCTGACATGTTGAATCAGTTATTGCATTGAACATTGTTTTATTTGTAAATTGATTTTATTGTAATATCTTTTAGAGCCGACCTACTAAAATTGAGCCGACCAAAACAAATTGGTCTTAGGTTATGATATAAATGTAAGGTCTTATTTGTAAGATCGAATGTGGAATGTGAAAAAGAATTGTGTGAAGGTATATGCAAGAATAAGCAGAGCTATACATGGAGACATCATTTGAAGGTTAAAGGAGGGTTTTTGTGAAGACAATCAAAACTACACTAGTATTGAATCCAGCATAGTAAGATGCTAATTTAAGTAGTACATCCTTATTGGATTTAACCATCCAATTGTAGTCAGTGTGACTCCTATTTATGTTTGAGTAGTGAGCTCTAAGCACTTGGCCTTTTTGCATGTGCAGACCCCATTTATATACACATACTATCTGCAGTAGTATCATTTGATTGTGGATAAGGTTTCCCACCCTGGTTTTTCCCCTTATAGGGTTTCCACGTACAAATATTGGTGTTATGTGTTGTGGATGTTATTTTATTTCTATTTCATGCATTAATCTTTACCGATACTATAATTAACTAATAAAACTGTCTACCAACATAAAAGTCTGGTTTACCGACATTAAGCATTAAAGTTGGTTAAGTTGTTTTTGTTGGCATTACAATAGAAAGAAGATTGTTGGCATTTCAATAAGGATATTGAGAAGGTTGTTGGAGATTATTGATATAACTGAAGAAGGATGATTACTGTCTTAATAATATTATTTTGTCATTGATGTCAAAAAATTGATTTTCTGACTCAGTATGATGTTGCCATATCTTGAGAAGTATGTTTTAATGAGTATTAAGAGGTTGGTAAGTGACACAGAAAGAATGTGATAATGAAGAGGAATAATAAGTTATTCAATGGGAAACTATTACTGAGTTAGACAATGATGAAATAATGTTGTTTTGA
This sequence comes from Cryptomeria japonica, assembly GCF_030272615.1. Lineage (NCBI taxonomy): Eukaryota > Viridiplantae > Streptophyta > Pinopsida > Cupressales > Cupressaceae > Cryptomeria > Cryptomeria japonica. The sequence continues at coordinate 579,914,714 of NC_081406.1, forward strand.
TTGTTTTAATATCCTACATATGTTGTTGATTATAAGTTTAATATTGTACTATGTCATTGAGCAAAGAATCTAGTCGGTAAACCCTAAGGATGTCTACCGAGTGAAGTTCAGTATTCACCGAGTAACAACCGAGTAATAATAGATCGCTTTGGATAAATAAAAGCATTATTTAATGAAGGATGCTGATGAGCTAGAGATGAATAAATGATTGGTATGTCACGCAAGAAGTTTGTTGAGGATCTACGACAATGGAAAATCAAGAGGAAGATCTACAACACAGATTGAACCACAATAACCTAGCACAAGTTCCAAGGAAGGAATACAAGTTCCAAGGTGAGGTAAAACATTTTTTAGATCGAAGGATACATTGAACCTAGTCAAGTTTGATGATCTGATGGCTAAGATTGATCATGGGAAATGTGATCAAGGAGATTAAGTAGTTAGAAATTGTTCATAAATAAGGAATTGTTGATAAACAATGCATGCGGGTAAATGTATGCACAATGATGCTACAACAATGGTTACCAAGCACAGAAGCTTGAAGATCTAATTGAAGAATAGATTGAGAAGCCCAACAAGCACAACAAGGGACAAGATAAGTCTTATGACAAGATTGTTTTGAGCAAATAGAATCTGCTTTAGCATTTCAAATGTGAAGTTGCAGATATATTTTATTACTGTTATTTATTTTGTAAGTGACAGGAAATCTCTTAACCGAGTGGACTTAACAGTCTTATTTGTAAACCCTCTAGCAAGGTAACATTCTAAATGAGTGTTTGAAATCCTTTGAGAAGGTCACTTCTAACAAAGTGCAAGACTCTAACAAGTCTGAGGGAAATCCCTTAAATGGGTCACATCTAGCAATGTGTTTGTAATCTTTAACAGGATTAGCTTTTAACTGAGCATACTCTAGAAGTGTATATTTCTTAGTGGGTCCAAAATCCCATAGTGGTTTTTCTCTATTTGGGTTTCCATGTTAAATCTGGTGTTATATGTGTTGTGATGATTATCTGTTCATGAGTTTGAATGTTTTACAGTTTTAGTTATATATTATGATGTATAAGCTACCAAGGTTGAATCTGTTGAATATATTAAAGATTAAGTTTGTATGATTCACCCCCCCTCTCATCTTTTTAACTTTTGGCATCAGAGATTTACAATTGATATCAGAGCTTTGGACTCCAGAAGAAAAGTTTAAAGGTACTTGAGGCAAAGATCCGAAGATGTATAAAAGGGATGCACCAAAGTTGAACAAGTCAAGTTTCTCCACATGGCAGAAAAGGATGAAGCTGCACTTATCAGGAATTGGAGAATACGCAACATATTATCTGGAGAATGATTACATAGCACCAAGCACCAACTCGATGACAATGGAAGAGATAAAGGCAAAGAAAGAACATATTCAAGCTATGATTGAAATAACATCAGCATTAACCGACTCAGAGTTTAATGATCTAGAAGGTTGTAATGATGCAAAGGCGATGTGGACCAAGCTCATATCCATGTATGGTGGTGATGAACATGTTCAAAGAGACAAAGTAGATAGTCTAAGAGGAAAACTCAAATCCATGAGAATGAATGAAGGTGAGAACTTAACACAATACAATACAAGGTTAAAGGAAATTGTCAATCAAATTAAAGGAGCAGGAGGAACTATTGAAGAAAAGGATGTAACAAGTAAGTTATTGAGAACCCTTCTAAATGCTTATGCCATTTGAGTCTTTGCAATCAATAAATTAAGGTTTGTACCAAACATGCCAGTCTCTTTGGATGCCGCTATCGATAAGCTACATGCATTTGAGTTAAGTAATTTTCATAACAGTGGGTCTTCGGTAAATAAAGTTGAATCTGCATTCAGTTCTTTTCATCTTGGTGAATTTGATGATTATAATGATAGAATGAATAACTATTCTGAAGGAAACCATAGTGGAGCAAGTGAAAAATTTCATAAAAACATGGAAGAAGTACACAAACTGTATGAGGAAATCAAAAAGCAAGAAGAGTTTGAAGCACTATTGGCCAGAAGGTTACCGAGAGGCAAAGGTAAGTATAAAGGAAAGCTACCTTTGAAATGTTTCAATTGTGATAAAATAGGACATATGGCTTCTAACTGTCCTGACAAATAATCTAGTGAAAAGAGAGAATACTGAGAAGACAAACAGAAAGACAATCACTATAGAGGACACCGAGACTTCAGAAGGAGAGATAGAAAGACATGCCTAGTAGCTAATGAGGAATCCAACGAGGATAAATCTGATGAAACTGAAATAGAGGAAGTTGTTTATGTGGATATTAAAGATGGATCAGATGAAGAAAGGTGTGAAGAAAAAGCCCTAATATCTCACATAAATAAAAATGATTCTTGGATCATAGATAGTGGATGCTCTCATCACATGACAGGTGATAAACACAAGTTTGTTAAACTAGAAGACTATGATGGAGGTTATGTAAGATTTGGAAATGATGCACCATGTCTGGTGAAAGGTAAAGGATCTATAACACTTCTTGACAATGCTAAATGTGACGATGTATACTGGGTTGAAGTTTTGAAATATAATTTGTTGAGTGTAGCACAACTAAACAATACAAGATATTGAATAGAATTCCAGAAGGGATGTGTCAAAGTTGATGACAAAAATGGAAAGCTAGCTACTACCGGGACTCAAAAAAAAGGTAATACATTTCATCTTGACTCAACTCGGAACAATTGTCTGTATGCTAAAATGGAAGATACCTGGTTATGGCATAAAAGGTTTTGTCATGTAAATTTTGATAATCTGATCAAAATAAGTAAGAAGCACCGAGTAAGAGGTCTACCGAGCCTAAAAAAACTAGAGAATGCTATGTGTCGAGGATGCCAGATAGGTAAGATGACAAGATCTAGCTTTACAAGTAAGTCCTACACTTCTAAAGGAATTTTAGATCTTGTACACACTGATCTTTGTGGTCCCATGAAAGTTCAAAGTTATTATGGTGACAAATATTTCATATTATTTGTGGATGATTACTCAAGGATGATGTCAGTTATGTTTTTAAAAGAAAAATTAGAAGCTTTTCAAATGTTTAAATGGTACAAGGCAAGAGTTGAATATGAAATAGGAAGATAGCTGAAATGTCTTAGATCTGATAGAGGAGGAGAATTCACTTCTGATGAATTTAACTTATTCTACAATGATCATGTTAGAAAAGGCAAGTTTCTGCATTGAGAACTACACAACAAAATGGGATAGATGAAAGAAGAAATAGATCTATTGTAGATTGTGCCAGAACCCTAATGATAGAAAAGAGGGTACCTCAAACATTTTGGAGAGAAGCAATTAGCACTGCAGTTTACACCCTGAACCAAGTACAACTAAAGAAAGGAACTATGAAGACACCATATGAAATCTGGTATGACAAGAAACCTAATGTAAGTTATTTTAAAATCTTTGGAAGTAGATGCTATATTCACAAAGATGACAGGAATGGAAAGTTTGATCAGAAAAGCGAGGAAGGAACATTTCTTGGTTATTCTTCTAGAAGCAAAGCATTTAAATGTCTGATCAAATCATCTAACAAAATAGTGGAAAGTGCAAATGTGAAAATTGATGAATTTGCAGAAAGAAATGATGAAGGAAATTCCAAAGAGCCAGAAAATTATGAAGAATTTATTTATGTTCAACTGAGAAGTCCTACCGAGAAAGTTGCTGAAGAAAATGAAGATAATATCCAGTTACCGAGTGATGAAGAAGATCATACAGAGCCTACCAAGCCTATATTAGCCAAATATGTCAGAAGAAATCATGCATCAAGTCATATTATAGGAGATAAGGATGATCCAGTGATGATAAGGAACAAACTGAGATAGAACACATGTCTGATATCTGAATTTGAACCGAGAATAGTAAAAGAGGCATTTAACAATGAAGATTGGGTAGATACTATGACAGAAGAGATTGATCAAATCAAGAAAAATGAAACATGGACATTGGTCCCAAGACCGAAGGACAAAAATGTAATCGGTACAAAGTGGATTTTCAGAAACAAGCTAAATGAAAAAGGTGAGGTCATTCAGAATAAAGCAAGACTAGTTTGCAAAGGTTATGCTCAAGAAGAAGGAATAGATTATGGTAAGACTTTTGCACCTATGGCTAGACTTGAGGGAGTAAGAATATTGTTGGCATATGTTGCTTTCAAAAATTTCAAGGTATATCAAATGGATGTTAAATCTACATTTTTGAATGGTATACTAGAAGAAGAAGTTTATATTGAACAACCTGAAGGATTTGTTAAAGACAAGAATAAAGATCAGGTATGTAAATTGAACAAATATTTATATGGTTTGAAACAAGAACCTAGAGCATGGTATGAGAGACTGCACTCTTATTTGATCAAGATTGGTTTTATAAGGACAAGTGAAAACAATAATATGTACATGAAAAATTATGAGGATAATGGAATACTAATCTCAACCATATTTGTTGATGATATTATTTTTTGTGGAAATGATTCTCTATGCAAGAACTTTGGAAAGAATTTGAGATGTCATTAATCGGTGAATAAAGTATTTTATAGGTTTACAAATATTGCAAATGAAAGATGAGATTTTCATTACTCAATCCAAGTACATATAGGAAATCTTGAAGAAATTTGGAATGGAGGATTCTAAACCTGTAAGTACTCCTATGACCACTAACTGTAAACTATCAAAGAATGATGAATCTACATCTATTGATGAGACACTTTACCGATCCATGATTGGAAAGTTGCAATATGTTGTTCACAACAGGCCGAATATAGCACATGTAGTAGGAATAGTTGCAAGATTTTCTGCAGATCCCAAAGAAACTCATATGACGGTAAACAAGAGAATTTTCAGATACCTGAGAGGCACTGAAGATTATGGCTTAGTATATGAAAAGAGGAATGATTTTGAGTTAGAAGTATATGCTGATGCTAATTGGGCAGGAAACATTGATGATAGGAAAAGCACAAGTGGTGGAGCTTTCTTTTTGGGAGATAGACTAGTAAGTTGGCTTAGCAAGAAACAAGGATGCATTTCACAGTCAACAACTGAAGTTGAATATGTTGCTGCAACATTGAATTGTACCAATATAGCATAGATCAAGCAACTGCTAGAAGGTATACATGAGAAAGTTACCAAGCTAGTAACTATATTCTGTGATAACACTAGTGCCATTAACATTTCAAAGAATCCAGTAATGCACTCTAAGACAAAGCATATCTCTATAAAGTATCATTATCTCTATAAAGTATCATTATCTCAGAGAAGAAGTTCAAGAGAAGAAAGTTGTGCTGGAATATATCAGTTCAAAGGAGAAAATAGCAGACATCTTCACAAAGCCATTTCCAAGGGACACTTTTGAGTATCTCAGAAGCAAGTTAGGGGTCCTACCCCTATCTTCTACTCACTAACAGAGTTTGGTGAAAGCATCAATTCAATGACTCTATAGAATATTATTTATGGATTGATGCTGATTTATGTAGTTTAGGAGGTTTTCTAAAGGTGTGCAGGAAATAGTGAATAGACAAGTTGCTCTGACCAAGACTGAGATGATGCATGCGTAACACAGTAAGGAAATTACTTCACAAAGGAAGAAATCATGAATTAGTTCTTTTTCTTATTGGCATTATTGTAAAAGGGGGAGAAGACTAAATGGAGAAAGATAGACTAAATGGAGTAGACATCAGAAGACTAATGACAGGGGGAGAAGACTTCAGGAGAAGGTCTAAACAACAATCTGAATCTGAATCAGTTGGAATAAATCAAGTTGGTTTTGCCATCAATGCCAAAGGGGGAGATTGTTGGCATTTCAATAAGGATATTGAGAAGGTTGTTGGAGATTATTGATATAATTGAAGAAGGATGAGTACTGTCTTAATAATATTATTTTATCATTGATGCCAAGAAATTGATTTTCTGATTCAGTATGATGTTGCCATATCTTGAGAAGTATATTTTAATGTCTATTAAGAGGTTGGTAAGTGACACAGAAAGAATGTGATAATGAAGGGGAACAATAATTTATTCAATGGGAAACTATTACCGAGTTAGACAATGACAAGATCATGTTGTTTTGATTGTTTTGATATCCTACATATGTTGTTGATTATAAGTTTAATATTGTACTATGTCACCGAGCAAAGAATCTAGTCGGTAAACCCTAAGGTTATCGATATCGGTTAAAGAAGGCAGAATGTCTACCGAGTGAAGTTCAGTATTTATCGAGTAACAACTGAGTAATAATAGATCGCTTTAGATAAATAAAAGCATTATTTAATGAAGGATGTTGATGAGCTGGAGATGAATAAATGATTGGTATGTCGCACAAGAAGTTTGTTGAGGATCTACAACAATGGAAAATCAAGAGGAAGATCTACAACACAAATTAAACCACAATAACCTAGTACAAGTTCCAAGGAAGGAATGCAAGTTCCAAGGTGAGGTAAAACATTTTTTCAGATCAAAGGATACATTGAACCTAGTCAAGTTTGATGATTTGATGGCTAAGATTGATCATGGGAAATGTGATCAAGGAGATTAAGCAGTTAGAAATTGTTCATAAATAAGGAATTGTTGATGAACAATGCATGCAGGCAAATGTATGCACAATGATGCTACAACAATGGTTACCGAGCACAGAAGCTTGAAGATCTGATTGAAGAATAGATTGAGAAGCCCAACAAGCCCAAAAAGGGACAAGATAAGTCTTATGACAAGATTGTTTTGAGCAAATAGAATCTGCTTTAGCATTTCAGATGTGAAGTTGCAAATATATTTTATTACTGTTATTTATTTTGTAAGTGACAGGAAATCTCTTAATCGAGTGGACTTAACAGTCTTATTTGTAAACCCTCTAGCAATGTAAGATTCTAAATGAGTGTTTGAAATCCTTTGAGAAGGTCACTTCTAACAAAGTGCAAGACTCTAACAAGTCTGAGGGAAATCCCTTAATTGGGTCACATCTAGCAATGTGTTTGTAATCTTTAACAGGATTAGCTTTTAACCGAGCATACTCTAGAAGGGTATATTTCTTAGTGGATCCAAAATCCCATAGTGTTTTTTCCCTATTTGGGCTTCCACATTAAATCTGGTGTTATATGTGTTGTGATGATTATCTGTTCATGAGTTTGAATGTTTTACAGTTTTAGTTATATATTCTGAAGTATAAGCTACCGAGGTTGAATCTGTTGAATATATTAAGGATTAAGTTTGTATGATTCACCCCCCCTCTCATCTTATTAACTATTGGCATCAGAGATTTATAGTTTTTGGTTTGAATTTGTTGGACAACCGATTCATCCCCCCCTCTCAGTTGTCCCTAGGACCTAACAATTGGTATCAGAGCCTAGTCCTCTTTTGTAGAAGTTTAACAACTTGAGGAGCTCCAATGTCTACTAACTATTTCAGGAAGGACAATCCTAAACTTGATGGAGCCAACTATGGCATATGGAAGATCAAAATGGAGACACATTTGAATTGCATTGGAGAGGACATCTGGGATGTTATAAAGAATGGCTATACTACTCCTACTTTGAATCAGCCTAATCCACCTAACTTGGCTAAGGATGAGGAAAATGATTGCAAAGCAAGAGAAGCACTTTTGAGCGCATTAACAGATCAGCAAATCATGGGATTATCAGATAGATCAACTACTAAAGCTATTTGGGATCATCTGGAAACACTAAATGAAGGAGATTCCATAGTCAAAATTGCAAAACTTGGAAGCTTCCGGGTCAGGTATGAAAATCTGAAAATGGAAGAAGATGAAAGGATTTCTACTTTTATGGAAAGAGTTAATGAAATTGTTTCAAAAAATTTAAGAGGATTGCCACCGGCATATAAAATGAAGGTTACTACTATAAATGAGTTAAGAACAATGCCTAATACATCAGTAACTAGGGATACATTGATTGGAAAACTTTCAACTTTTGAAATTGAGGAATTTGGTCCTGTTGCTACTATAAAAATAGATTTTTGCTTTTAAAGCATCAACATCATCTACACCATCATTTGACAAGTCTGATTGGAAAGCCTTTTATGCAAGAGAACTTGAAGAAAGTAGGAGAGAAAATGAAGAACTTGAAGAACTTGAAGCACTATTTGCAAGGAAAATTCCTAAAGGTCTAGTTGGAAGTAAGTATGAAGGTAAAGCACCCTTTAAATGCTTTAATTGTAATAATATTGGTCATATGTCTTCTAGATGCCCTGATAGACATGCCAGACTAAGAGAAAAAGATAGGAGAACATACAAGCCTAAACCTGAATATTAGAGATACAGATTTAAGAAGAATAAAGATAAATCTTGTTATCTTGTTGATGAAGGAGTGATTGATGATTCTGACGAGGATCCGACAAACAATGGATGGATTTTTGTTTCTATAATAGAAGATCAACTGGCACCTACTGTTCAATTGGTAGAATAGGCCTTGGTAGCTAAAATTGAAGTTAAGCATTAATGGATCATTGATTCAGGATGCTCACATCATATGACTAGTGATAAAAACAAATTCTCAAACTTTCAGGAATATAATGGAGGCTTAGTGAGATTTGGAGATGACAAAGCTTGTTTGATCAAAGGTAAATGTACAATATCTCTTGATGGCAAGCATAATACTGACAATGTTTACTATGTTGAAGGTTTAAAGCATAATCTTTTGAGTGTTGGTCAATTAGTTGAGAAAGGATTTCAGTTACGGTGAAAAGACATGCTTGATTGCACATATTGATGAAAGTTGGCTATGGCATAATAGACTCTGTCATGTAAATTTTGATTGCATGGTAAAAATCAATACTACTAAGGTAGTTAGAGATTTACCTAAGATTGTTAAACCTCACAATCCAGTATGTAAGGAATGTCAATTTGGAAAACAAGCTAGAGCTACTTTTAAAAGTATTCCAGAAAAATCAAATAATGCTCTTGACTTAATTCATACTGATTTATGTGGTCCAACTAGAACTAAAAGTTTACAAGGTGATAGATATTTCATGCTAACCATTAATGATTACTCTAGAATGTGTTGGGTTACTTTTCTCAGAGAAAAATTAGAAGCACTTGGGAATTTCAAATTATTCAAAGCAATGGTAGAGAATGAAACCGGTAAGAAAATCAAATGTCTGAGATCAAATCAAGGAGGAGAATTTGAATCTAAGGAATTTAATGCATTCTATGAAGTGAATGGAATCAAAAGACAACTATCAGCACCCTGGACACCACAACAGAATGGAGTTGTAGAAAGGAAAAATAGAACTATCTTGGATGTAGCTAGAAGTATGTTATCAGAAGAAAATCTACCACATGTATATTGGAGAGAGGGAGTAAGAACAACGGTCTATACATTCAAAAAAGTTCACATCAAAGGAGAAACCGGTAAGACCCCTCATGAACTATTGTTTGGTATTACTCCTACTCTTAAATATTTTAGAATATTTGGAAGCAAATGCTATATTAGAAGAGATGAGTATATTGGAAAATTTGATCCTAGAAGTGATGAAGGAATATTTCTTGGTTATTCATCTAAGAGCAAGGCATATAGATGTTTTAACAAAAGATTATAGAAAAATTTTTAGAGTACAAATGTAAAGATTGATGAACAATTCAGAGGAACTTCAAGGTATATAGACTTTGAACTGACAACAAATATTCTAACAAATGAATCTACATTGAATCCACCAGTACAGAATGAAGATCCAGCTACACCGGTATCATCTGAAAATTCCACTGTAACTGAGGAACAATAACAAACAAAGACACCTCGGTATGTAATATTGAATCACTCTAAAGATCAAATAATTGGAAACAAGTATAAAGGAGTTATGACAAGAGGAAGACTGGCAAATGAAGAGGTATGTCCTTTTTCTCAAATTGAACCATCATCAATTAATGAGGCATGTGAAGATAAACACAAGATTAAAGATATGGAAGAGGAATTAGAACAAATTGAGAAAAAAAACACTTGGATATTAGTTCCCTGGCCTAAAGACAAAAATGTGATTGGAACAAAATGAGTATTCAGAAACAAAATTAATGAAGATGGTAAGGTAATCAGAAATAAAGAAAGACTAGTGTGTAAGGGATATTCTCAGAAAGAAGGAATTGATTATAATGAAACCTTTGCACCGTTAGCTAGAATTGAGGCAGTCATATTATTCTTGGCTTTTGCAGCACACAAGAACTACAAAGTATATCAAAATGGATATTAAATGTGCAGTTCTGAATGAAGATCTTGAAGAAGAAGTTTACATTGAACAACCTGATGGATTTTATTTGACAGATAACAAAGATATGGTTTGCAGGTTAAGGAAAGCTTTGTATGGGTTGAAGCAAGCTCCAAGAGCTTGGTATGCAAGATTAGATAAGTATATTTTGAAGATTGGTTTTTCTAAAGGTAATGCTAACAACAACTTATATTACAAAGTGACTAATGATGACATCTTGGTTATAGAAGTTTTTGTTGATGATATAATCTTTGGAGGAGAAGATGGATTATGTAAAGACTTTTCTACTGAAATGCAACAAGAGTTTGAAATGTCTATGATTGGAGAAATAAAATTCTTTTTAGGATTTGTAACATCATAAATTGTACGCACTTGCTAAAGCAGTACAATTTCACACCTAGTTTAGCACCCGCCTTGGCGCAGTTGCATTTTGCATTGCATTTCCCCTTTAGCACTTAATTAATCAATTTAATTAGGTCTAAAGGTTCTATTTCATCATCTTCCACATCATAAAGTCGGGCCCTTTCATTAAAGCGTGCCCCTTTCATTTTATTCCTCCAATACATCACTTAATCAAAAACCCTAATTAGGCCCTATTCTGAGCTTGGGGGCTTGATTTCGGGGGTCAAAACATCTTGAAATCACTTGTAACTTTGGGATTCGCTCTAAAATCATCATATCCGACGACCCTGAAAATTTGGTGAAAAGTTGTCGGGACCGTGGCGCCCAGAGTGCACACGGTCCCGGACATTTTTCCCAAAATTTTAGGAGCGTGATCCAATCATAAAATAAAGTTTAACCCTAAGAAATTGGTGGGAGATTCAATCTCTAGGTTGGCCAAAAGTTGGAATTAAGACCTAGGGTTTCATACATAAGAGCTCTCTTTCTTCATTTGAAGGGATCCGAATTTTGTTTTCAGGAACCTCATATGCAGCGAAAGAGAAGATCTTTGAAGACTTCAGCAACACTCAACATTCATCCTCTAAGCATTCATCAAATCCATTCATCCATTTAGGGCTTTGAAGGCATTGAAGAGCAATAAGGGATCACCGACTGAAGATTGGCTTGTACCCCTCCCTTGGGGTTGGGTTTGATTTCATGTTGTTTTCATGTCTTTGCATAAGCCTCATTATGTCACTTGCATTCATTCTTTAGATCACTTTGCATCTTGATTTGGAGCATTTACATTGTCATCTACAAGCAATTAGGGTTTACTTTCTAGGTTGCTCTAGTTTGCTTACTTGCATTTTAGGATCTTGCACACACACAAGGTCTACACACACATTACTTTTACAATACAACTTGGCTATTCGTGGAGGTGGAAATCACCAAAGTGGGGGTTTGACTAAGGAAAAACCCTATATAGCTGCCCAAAACATCTTTTCAGATATAAGTGCAGATTTCGGGATTCAGACGACGCCATAAGTTGCAGATCCGAAAGAAGCAGACAGAGACCAAACCCTATATCAAGTTTCAGAACAAAAGACTAGGACAAGGGCGTGGGGCACCCTGGTCCTGCCAGGATAGGGGCGCTAGGTGCCCTGGTCCCTGGGATAGGGGCGCTGGGCACCCTGGTCCCCCTGTTAGACAGCAAGTTTTGGCAGTTCGGACAGTTTTCCAGGTTGCAAAACAGTAGTTTCAGGAGCAGCCTCAGGAACAGAATCAGGATAGTGGTGCCCGCGCCCCGGTCCCGAACATTTCCACTCAGATTTTGACTCTGGGTACGCATTTGTATTCTTGTCTTATCTTTGTGTTTACAGCTTTCCATAGTTTAAGTTCAATTCTGCAATCTTGTTATTAGTTCATACTTGCACTTTGGGGTTAGGGATTGAACTTGCATCATTTTATCTTTCAATTACAACAAAGGAATAGAAACCCTAATAGGTAGCCCGTGGCTCTCTCTTTCACAAAAAGAAGTAGCCAATTGTGTGATACCTCTAGGCTCTTTCGTATTCCGCAATGTGTGTCAAAAGGTAGGATTAGGACATGTTAACCTAGTCTCACTTTTTCCCCTACACATTTTGGTGAACCCGACGTGAATCTCATTATTGCTTTCTCTTGCATTGCATTTGTTAGATCTAGATCTAGATTTAGTGTGTTCCATTTTGAAAAAAAAAGGAGTGTGTTTCTTTGTTTCTTTGCATTGTGTGTCTAAGTTTTATGCAACTTTTATTTCAAAATGTCAGATTTCTATTTGCAAGATGTTCATGTTTATGATGATGTATGCAATTATGTTGATTATGAGTATAGCCAAGATGAATTAGATGAAGCTTTAGATGAGTTTTTGAATCCTAAAAATGCCAAACCTTCATTTTACCAAAAACTCATAAACCTTGTTACTATGCCATTTCGTTGTGATGAGAAAGATAAGTCGAATGATTCCTCTCAAGGGTACATTCCTATTAACTCTTCCACTGAATCTAGTAACATGGTTGTTTTCAATAATCCCCTCTATGAGGAAATGTCTCCTTTTGAGTCAAAAGATAAACCTTTTGATAGATATGATCATGCTTTGTTGGATGATGCTCTTGATGACTTTGTGGCTTTATCGAAATCTCTAAACAAGAACAAAACTTCTAAATTAGTTAACATGATAAACCTGAATGAGCATAATAAGCCTCTCTTTGAAGTCCAAGGTGCTTGTCCTTCTCCCACCTTTCAAGTTCCTAAATCACCTCTCCTTACTGTCCAAGGGGGGTATGATTCCTTTCTTACTCCAAATAAACCTATCATCACTGTGCAAGGAAGAAAACCTATAAGTCCTTATAGTTATGCCAAGCGATTAACTAGAGAGAGTTATTATGCGGTTGCCCATACTTATCATACTAGAAATAATAGGCAGCGTAATCCTCCTCCTGTGACTCCGGTTTCTCTTCCTAATCCTCAACCAACTCTTCCACAAGCTCCGCGTATTTCACAAGTTCTTGGCAAGGAATATGATCTCATAGAACAACTTAAAGCTACCCCTACTAAGATATCCCTTTGGGATTTGATTCAAACTTCTTCTGCTCATCACAGAATGTTACAAGATGCTTTGAAAGATTTGAATGTTCCTCCACCGAATACATCTAGTAATATAGTGTCTTTGGTTAACTCTGTGATGAATCCTAAATCTCAAATTGTGTTTACCCAAGACGAGTTGCCTACTAGTGAAATTCAACATCAATATGATCCCTTGATGATTGTGGTTATCATAAATGATACTGCTATAAGACAAACACTAGTAGATAATGGCTCTGGCCTTAATGTGTGTAGCATTAATCTATTGCATAAGATGAATGTGGATACATCCCTTATTGAGCCTGACTCTCATCCTATTCAAGGCTTTGACAATGTGGCTAAGACTTCATTAGGTATTATCACCTTACCCCTCACAATGGGGCCTGTTACTTTGCCTACTCCTATCCATGTTATGTTAGGAAATCTAACATACAACTTGCTATTAGGGAGACCTTGGATTCATAGTATGCAAGCTGTCCCCTCTACACTGCATAGACAAGTTAAATTTATTTATAACAATAAGACATATACCTTGATAGGTGATACTAATTTCTAAGCTTGTTTACAAACATCTACTTCCAAAGGGGGTTCTTCTAAGCCTTCCTCGTCTAGTGATGACTCTTTAAACAAGATACCTATCGACGAATACTCGCTCTCTGATGATCAAAATTCTTTGGATGAGTCTAGAGCTCCTGAAGAGGATTCTTCTCGACTTGAATCTACACATAAGAAGGATTTTGATCCTGAGAAAGTTCTCGCAGAAAACGATTGGGGATCTCTTGATTTTAATCCCACCTTTGTAGGTGAATATAAGTTTCCTTCTAGAGAGCTTAAAGTTGAAAAGAAGGAAGAAGCTAAAAATCAATCAATCTTACCCGAACCTATGAGCAATAATTTTGTGGCCACCTCTCAAACTTCTTCTCCTCACACTTCTAATTCTGAAGGGTTTGATTCTTTGTCTTATGAAAAACCACCTTCTCTTTCTGAAATGGCTGATCGTTATGGTCGTGGTTTTCATATTCTAGCTAAGCATGGGTATAATGGAAATGGCTATGGCACTCACGAACAAGGAATAAAGGTTCCTCTAGAGAATAATCTCTATGATTATGCCTTTGGACTTGGTTATAATCCCTGCAAGCGCACTAAAGCTTCTAAAAGACCATGCATCAGTGTTAATGTTATTTCTACATCTCTACCAATGAGACACCCTGAGTATATTGATCCTTCATGTGCCTATGCTTTGGATGTTTTTCCTACCGATGATGCTTTAGCTGAGTTTTTACGAGCATATGATACTCTTCCTCGTTATCATCACAATAGGGTATTTCCTTATTGTTTGAACACTGAAGCTTATTTTGGAAAAGAGACTGATACCGATGAGATTGTGAAAGAATTCCCTCAGTTAAAGGATACTCCTCAACAAAGTAATCTTCTTATAAGTGACACCATTGATGTTAAGATGGATCCTTGCAATGAAGAAAAAGCTATTAGAATTGGAAAATGTTTGGATGAAGAAGAACAAAAACAATATGGAGATTTATTGCAGGAATTCCTCGAGATCTTTGCTTGGACATATTTTGACATGCCTGGTATAGATCCTAAGATTGTTACTCATAATATTGTCTTAGTTCCTGATGCTAAGCCTGTGAAACAAAAGATTCAAAAAATGAATCCTAAGGTAGCTTTGCTTGTTAAAGCTGAGATTGAAAAATTATTGGAGGCCGGATTTATCTACCCTATTGATTATTCCCCATGGATTTCAAATATTGTCGCTGTGGCTAAATCAGATAATAAAATAAGAATGTGTACTGACTTTCGAGATTTAAATAAAGATTCTTTGAAAGATGATTTTCCCCTCCCAAACATTGACATGATAGTTGATTCTACAGCAGGACATGCTTTGTTATCCTTCATGGATGGTTTTTTAGGATACAATCAAATTTTCATTAATCCTCAAGATCAATTCAAAACTGCTTTCACCACTCCTTGGGGTACGTTTTGTTGGGTAATGATGCCTTTCGGACTAAAAAACGCCAGTGCAACTTATCAACGAGCAATGACCCTTATCTTCCATGATTACATGCATAAGATTTTAGAAGATTATGTTGATGATATTTTAGCCAAATCCATTCTTCGTATAGATCATATTAAGATCCTTCATCAAATCTTTGAAAGAATTCGTAAATATCACATGCGCTTGAATCCCCAAAAATGTGTCTTTGGTGTGGATAGTGGAAAACTATTAGGATTCATAGTTTCGCATCGTGGGATTGAGGTGGATACTAAGAAAATAGATGCTATTGTCAACATGCCACCTCCTAGAAATGTGTCTCAACTCAAAAGCTTACAAGGAAAGATTCAAGCTATTCGTAGGTTTGTATCTCAACTTGTGGATTGTACTTTTCCTTTTACTCAACTTCTCAAAAAGAATATCACCTTTCAATGGAACGAAGATTGTCGGCAAGCATTTGAGGATTTAAAGGTGTATTTGGCTAATCCTCCTATACTTCGACCTACTGAACCTTCTAAACCCTTTCTTTTATATACAGCTGCTTCCTCTCATGCTCTCGCAACATTACTGGCACAACATGATAAAGATGGTAAGGAGTGTCCGGTTTATTATATAAGTCATACCTTACTCGATTATGAGACCCGATATTCTGCGATAGAAAGACAATGCTTGGCCTTGGTGTTTGCGACTCAGAAATTGAGACATTATCTTTTAAATTCAGAAGTCCACGTCATGGTAAAGTTTGATCCTTTGAAGCATCTTTTCTCTAAAACTGATTTATCAGGGCGTCTAGCTAAGTGGGTTATGATGTTAACCGAATTTGACCTTAAATTTGTTTCACAAAGAGCAATTAAAGGGCAAGCGTTGACCGATCATTTAGTTGAGGTCCCTTCACCTTTCTCCTTCCCTAACCCTGAGTCTTTTCCTGACGACTTCATTCTTTGTACAGAGAAAGATGAAACTTGGGAGTTATACTTTGATGGCTCTAAGTGTCGTACGGGATCGGGGGCAGGGGTCGTTCTGATTTCTCCTACAAAGAAGTCCATTCCCTTATCTTATCGTCTCAATTTCCTATGTACCAATAACATTGCTGAATATGAGGCTCTTATAGCAGGAATAAAGGCAGCCTTGGCTTTGAATATAAAACACATACATATTTTTGGAGATTCTCAACTGATTATAAGACAAGTAACAGGACTGTATCAAGCAAAACAAGACAAATTATCACAATATAAAGACCTTGCTATCTCTTTGTTACAAAAATTTGATTCTTACACCATGGAACCTGTTCCTCGAAAAGATAATTGACATACGGACGCAATGGCATGTGTGGCTTCTCTTGTATCTTTAGAGGACCCTGTGGTTGATCTTAAATTTGTTATTCACAACCTTATTTCTCCAGCTATTGTAGATGATTCTAGCTTGGTGACATGTTGCGACTTTATAGACTTAGATGAATGGTACTCACATATCGTGAGATACTTGATCGATGGTACCTTTCTTGATTCTGCCAATAGGAACACCAGGGCTAGAGTTTGCAAGTTGTCTACTAGATATATTATTCTTTCTAGTGTTCTTTACCGAAGGGGTTATAACGGTCTTCTCCTTCGCTGTCTTAACAAATCGGAAATCCCTATTGCTCTTGAAGAGGCGCATTCAGGTGCCTGTGGGGGGCATTTTGGAGGCAAATCCTTGGTTCAAAGATTGCTTCGTATGGGATATTATTGGCAAACTATGCAGCAGGATTCTTTTTCATTTGTTAAGAAATGTCATCAATGTCAATAACACAATAATTTGATTCATGCTCCTGCCCAAGAACTCCGTTCTCAGGTAGCCTCTTGGCCTTTCTCTGCATGGGGGTTGGATCTCATCGGTAAAATCTCTCCTCCTTCATCTCAAGGACATAGCAGATTACTTTACAAAGTGGGTAGAAGTTGTTCCTCTTCGCTCTACTACTGCTGAAGTGATTTGTCGATTTCTTCTAGAAAACATTATTTCTCGATTCGGGATACCTTCCACTATAATCTCAGATAATGGGACATCATTTAAAAACAAAGACGTGAAGAAATTCCTTGAGAAATATCATATCAAACATCGATTTTCTACACCATACTATCCTCAATCAAATGGTCAAGCCGAATCATCCAATAAAATAATTGAACAAATTCTTCGCAAAACCGTGAATAAGCATGGTAAGGATTGGAGTACTTAGCTAATCTATGCTCTTTGGGCCTACCGAACGAGTGTACGAATTGCTACAGGCACTACCCCTTATATTCTTGTTTATGGTGCTGATGCTATTATGCCTTTAGAATTAGAGATTCCATCACTTAGAGTTTCTCTCAAAGGTATAGTAGATGATGACTCTTATAGAGAACAGAGACTTCAACAACTTGAGATGCTTGATGAACAGCATATAAATGCTCTTGAGCATATTCAAGCGTATCACAAAACTCTACATTGAAGCTATAATGATAAGGTTATTCAACGTTCCTTCTTAGTAGGTGACTTAGTTCTCTATGAGAATCAGTGCAATGTGAATGCTTTACCTGAAGAAAAGGGAAAATTTAGTCCTAATTGGCTTGGACCGTATATTGTTATTGAAGATTATGGATCAGGTGCTTACAAAATAGCGGATGTAGATGGTACGCCTCTTAAAGACCCTATAAACGCTATGCACTTGCATAGATACTATGCTTAATTCCTCATTCCTTATCATTCATCTATTTCCTTTCTCACTTCTTCAAAATTGGATAATATGTTAGCATATCTTTGTTAGAGCAAATAGAATTAAATGATGTTTTGTTTAATCTATATTGCTTCGTTCCTAACAAACGTGTTTCTTTACTTTATGGTTTGTCTTGAATTCATTTATGTAAATTGCAAAAGATTTACATTTTTCATTATGTTGGCATATTATACAATGTCTTTATGTGTTAAGTTGAATCGTGTCATGTTGTGTTTAAATTCAAATTAAATCACATTAGTTATATGATTCTTAGGCTTAACACATATTTCTTCCCTATCATCAATGTAGTACTTGATCAAATATTTTAATTAAGTAACACATGTATCAATTTAATCATGGAGCATTGAGAAATCAATCACATGGAAATTAAATTCAGAACATACATGTGCATCTACCAAATGTTTTAGCATTAATCAAAGCAAAATATACATTGTTTTAGGGATTTAAGATAACACGTTTGAAGACAAAGAAGCATGTATATATATATATATGTGTGTGTGGAACAATATACAAAGGTAGGTCACTATACATCCAAAATGTGACCTACCCTACATCATAAGATCATCTCCTATCCCTAGGGCTGGTGGCTGGAGAGTGATGACTAGATGCTCCCTCCTGATCTGGCCATGCAGGTGGACCCATAGGTGTATAGCGTGATATAGATCGTGAGTGACTCCGAGAGGAACTCCTACGATCCCTATCCATAAGGATTGCGTGATACGAGGTAGCCTCAGCCTAAGCTGCTGCTAGATCATGCTGTGCCTACTGAAGGTCCTCTGATAGTGCTCACTCTCTCTCCCTCCATATTTCTACCTGTACTCGAAATGGGGAAAACAAATCATCATGCCGACCCGCATTCCCTTGAGGTCTATAAGCAACCTATGAGGAACTAGGGATCTATGCCATCGTGGAGATATCTGTCACTGCTTGCTAGATCAAGGAACGCCACTCCTGCACATTAGCTGTAGTAGTAGAATAGATTTTGTGTTACTACCATTTTATATCATCAAAACATTAATCAATCAATATACACCTACTATACCTGGATCTCCCTCATGCCAGTAGGGATCGTGATATGGTAGCATCTGTGACTGGGAACTACTAGGCTCCCCATGCTTGAACAATCTGTGCGTGATAGGTATAGGTCTCCGTATCGCCTTGTGTTCCCCCTTTTGGGGAATAACGGGAGGATCTAAGGCTATGGTATCATCTCCTGAATGGTGAGGAGCTGCATCTGACTCCTCCTCATCATCTCTATCCTCCTCCTCCTCGTCATCCTCATCCTCCTCGTCATCATCTCTATCTGTGTCATCCTCCTCTACCTCCTCCTTCTCCTCAGCACTAGGCTGATCTCCTATAGGCGGATCAGGACCTCCTACCTCCTCATGACCCTCTCCCTCCTCTGGCTCCTCTGATCTGGATTCGTGATCCTCATCTCAGTCTCCATGCCTCCATGGAACTGGATGGCTTGTCGGGTGATCTGGTGGAAAGATAGGCCCCGAGTATGTCCTCACAAACCAGGAAAGATACCTGCGCTGTGCTCTAGGATCTGCGGCATAATCAGTGACCACATCCTAGTCGGACCCCTCTATATCTGTGATCTCGATATCGTCTATCATCGGTCTCGCTACTGCTCTGGGTTTGGGAAGGACTCGTGAGTGTCGAGTGTAGATGGGTACATTGGCTGGAACACACTGCTCTAGCCCAAACTGCCTCCATACTTGGTCAAAGTAGAATGGGACTATGATATGTGGATATCGTCCTCTTAGTAGGCGGTTCCTCTGTAAGCATGCTAGTTGTCTCTCCATCCCATCCCATCTGTGCATCCGCAGATATGGTCTCCATACAGTCACCTCAGCTATCAACCTATCAACCATCACTCTCTAATATAGTAAATCCCCAAATCTCCACTCGCTGGTAAGTGGATAAGCAAATACCCTAGGTCGCTCGCTAGCCGCACTCATCAGATAGCTGACAGGCCTGGTGCATGTAAAGTGCTCAAATATCCACACCTGCAGAAGTGTGCATGTCATCAAGCTGCAACCCTGTCCAAAAACATACTCCTCGAGGTCATGATAGAGATGTGCAAGCATACTCCAACCCTAGGCATATAGTCTCCTATGTCTCTCCATAGCCCTGATGCACCATGTGAGACCCCCATGCATGTGCGTACCTCACCCGTTAGGGCAGACAACTAGTGCAATGATGGCAATCATAAGACGTCTCATGAGGGGCACCTCTCTTGTAGGATGTAAGAGCCAGCTGACCATGATGCGACCTCTCATCTCACTTGGCATGACTCTCCCGATGTAGTATACCTGCTCCCTCTGATGATCCTCTACTAACCGATCGGTCGCATATGTCACAGTGGCTCCTCTGATTGGTAGGCGAAGTATGCGGTACACATCCTCAAGTGTCACTGTCATCTCCCCTATTGGAAGCTGGAATGTGCATGTGTCAGGATCCCATCGCTCCATGAGTGCCATCAGCATCACAGGGTGGAATCGAATGGTCGGCATAAGAATCATAGACCACAAACCTACTATAGACAATGTGTCTCTCTCTGCCTGAGTCAGTCGGGGAATCTGATCTCGCAAACTACAAAGAATCTGCCCTGTCATGTGCTCTCTCATGTATGGGAGACCCTGCATTACAAAAACATCAGTGTAATCAGTAATCAATTATCAAAATCATCTATGCCAAACACACAAACTGACGAACATCGAAGGCTAACCCTTGCCAAGCACTGATTGGGACCATGGCGCCTTGAGGGGACCATGGTGCCCTGAGGGGACCATGGCGCCCTGAAAGGACCATGGCGCCCTGAAGGGACCATGGCACCCCACAGGGGCCATGGCACCCTAATGGGACCAAGGTGCCCTTGGTGGGGCCCAGGGTCAGATTCCAGGGCCCGCATTTGATCACAGAATATCAGAGTCAATGAAAATGCAGAAAGTCAAAGTCAAAGTTCAGTCAACTCACCTTGTCAAGTGGCTCGTCGTCGATCACGGCCTGTCGCATGATCTCAATCCTCGTGGGACGCTCTGGTCATTGTGAAGGCATGATGATGGCTATGTGGGCTCCGCTGCAATGAACAATAATCAGAAATCAACAAAGTGACAAAAGCAATAGTCACTTTCAAGGTATATACTTTCATTTCTTTACCTTTACTTTCAAAACCCTAATTTTCCTCTATCATTCATTTCATCATAACTTGAGTTTGGGAGATGCAATTTTTGAACCGTTTGTTGCATAGGAATTGTATTTTCATTCCCTTACTCCCTGGATGTTCCAAAATGTGCTCTGATGAAGCCTTCTTAGTGGACATCTCTCATCAATAATCGCTCACATAATTTGTTGTAAGTAAACATGCTACCCTGTTTCACCTTCCTAATAAGCAAGCCGAAACAGGGGGGGGCATATAGCTACTCGCAAATTTCATCACTTTCCTTAGTAAGCATTAGGTGATTTTGTGATCTAACGTGTGTTTTGTAGGGTGTGGTTCCTAACTGTGTACTGCAGATACCGCTGGGGGCTTCGTTCGACAGACTTATGGATATATTATTTTTCAAATAATGTTTACTTTTCTGTACTTTAGCTTGCATATGCACGTAGTACTCATATGACCGCTAAAGTGGGGGATAAATGTAACGTCATAAATTGTACGCACTTGCTAAAGCAGTACAATTTCACACCTAGTTTAGCACTCGCCTTGGCGCAGTTGCATTTTGCATTGCATTTCCCCTTTAGCACTTAATTAATCAAATTAATTAGGTCTAAAGGTTCTATTTCATCATCTTCCACATCATAAAGTCAGGCCCTTTCATTAAAGCATGCCCCTTTCATTTTATTCCTCCAATACATCACTTAATCAAAAACCCTAATTAGGCCCTATTCTGAGCTTGGGGGCTTGATTTCGGGGGTCAAAACATCTCGAAATCACCTGTAACTACGGGATTCGCTCTAAAATCATCATATCCGATGGCCTTGAAAATTTGGTGAAAAGTTGTCGGGACCGTGGCGCCCGGAGTGCACACGGTCTCGGACATTTTTCCCAAAATTTTAGGAGCGCGATCCAATCATAAAATAAAGTTTAACCCCAAGAAATTGGCGGGAGATTCAATCTCTAGGTCGGCGAAAAGTTGGAATTAAGACCTAGGGTTTCATACATAAGAGCTCTCTTTCTTCATTTGAAGGGATCCGAATTTTGTTTTTAGGAACCTCATATGCAGGGAAAGAGCAGATCTTTGAAGACTTCAGCATCACTCAACATTCATCCTCTAAGCATTCATCAAATCCATTCATCCATTTAGGGCTTTGAAGGCATTGAAGAGCAATAAGGGATCACCGACTGAAGATTGGCTTGTACCCCTCCCTTGGGGTTGGGTATGATTTCATGTTGTTTTCATGTCTTTGCATAAGCCTCATTATGTCACTTGCATTCATGCTTTAGATCACTTTGCATCTTGATTTGGAGCATTTACATTGTCATCTACAAGCAATTAGGGTTTACTTTCTAGGTTGCTCTAGTTTGCTTACTTGCATTTTAGGATCTTGCACACACACAAGGTCTGCACACACATTACATTTACAATACAACTTGGCTATTTGTGGAGGTGGAAATCACCAAAGCGGGGGTTTGACTAAGGCAAAACCCTATATAGCCGCCCAAAACACCTTTTCAGATATAAGTGCAGATTTTGGGATTCAGACGACGCCATAAGTTGCAGATCCAAAAGAACCAGACGGAGACCGAACCCTATATCAAGTTTCAGAACAAAAGACCAGGATAGGGGCGTGGGGTGCCCTGGTCCTGCCAGGACAGGGGCACTAGGCGCCCTGGTCCCTGCGACAGGGGCGCTGGGCGCCCTGGTCCCCTTGTCAGACAACAAGTTTTGGTAGTTCGGACGGTTTTCCAGGTTGCAAAACAGTAGTTTCAGGAGCAGTCTCAGGAACAGAATCAGGACAGTGGTGCCCGCGCCCCGATCCTGAACATTTCCACTCAGATTTTGACTCTGGGTACGCATTTGCATTCTTGTCTTATCTTTGTGTTTACAGCTTTCCATAGTTTAAGTTCAATTCTGCAATCTTGTTATTAGTTC
This sequence comes from Cryptomeria japonica, assembly GCF_030272615.1. NCBI lineage: Eukaryota > Viridiplantae > Streptophyta > Pinopsida > Cupressales > Cupressaceae > Cryptomeria > Cryptomeria japonica. Next base: position 579,937,795 of record NC_081406.1, read on the forward strand.
ATACTTGCACTTTGGGGTTAGGGATTGAACTTGCATCATTTTATCTTTCAATTACAACAAAGGAATAGAAACCCTAATAGGTATCCCATGGCTCTCTCTTTCACAAAAAGAAGTAGCCAATTGTGTGATACCTCTAGGCTCTTTCGTATTCCGCAATGTGTGTCAAAAGGTAGGATTAGGACATGTTAACCTAGTCTCACTTTTTCCCCTACACAGGATTGTAGATTTTACAGACTAATAAAGGTATATTCTTGAGTCAATCCAAGTACTTGAAGGAGTTACTAAATAAATTTGGGATGGAGAACTCTAAATTGGTAAGCACACCTATGACTACAAATGACAAAATATCACTAAGAGATGAATCAACACCTGTTAATCCGACTAGGTACAAATCTATGATAGGAGGCCTACTGTATTTGACACAAACAAGACTTGATATTATGAATGCAGTATGTATTGTTTCAAGATTTTAGATTAATCATAGAGAAAATCATGAATCAACAGGTAAAAAGGATTTTCTGATACTTACAATGCACTACAAATCTTGGATTATGGTATCCTAGAGATGAAAACTTTGAATTATGTGCATACACAGATGCAAATTGGGCAGGAGATGTGGATGATGGAAAAAGCACCACTAGTGGAGCATTTTTTCTTGGTAGTAGATTAATTTCTTGGTTGAGTAAGAAACAAAGTTGTACATCTTTATCAACGGGAGAATCAGAATATGTTGCAGCAACAACTAACTGTACACAGGTACTATGGCTTAAGCAAATGTTGAAGGATATAAAGGTAAAATGCAAGGAACCTATTACTATCTATTGTGATAACACTACAGCAATTGATATATCTAAGAATCCGGTATTACATTCTAAAACCGAACATGTTTCTATCAAACTAAATTTTCTAAGGGAGAATGTCGAAGCAAAAGAAATAAAGATGGTTTATGTGAATACTAAAGAGCAGATTGCAGATATTTTCACTAAACCTCTACCTAAGGAGACCTTTGAATATCTCAAAGATCAGCTTGGGGTCATACCCTCACCAGTAAAGACTTAGATAGTTGATGATTGCCATCAACCAACAGAATTAACAGAGAAATATTTTACTCCGACTTTGATGAGGAAGTTATTTCTTAGGGGGAGTAGTTGGTATAGTGAATTGGTTGGTATTTTGTATCTGAAAAATGGTTTTTATATTGACTTTGGCATTTGATGTCAAAAGGGGAGAGATTGGTATGAAAAAACACAAGAAAAACACATGTCACTCCTAGGGGGATAGATTGTTACTTTGGGGAGAGATTGTTTATATCTAAATTTTGATTTTTGGTTATGATCTCTTTTTGGGAGATTGTTGGTTTTTGGTATTTGGCATTTTTGTTTTGGCACTTTGATGGCTTTTCCATCTTGTGTTGCCATCAATTCCAAAGGGGGAGATTGTTGGTATTTTGGTATGGTTTTGTCATTGATGTCAACACCTACTAACACTTATCAACTCTAGAACTTTGAAGGATTGGAAATGTTCACCGGCAAGCAAGTGACTTATGCACAGTCACTAGTATCTGGTACACCGACATGATATAATGTTCACCGACACTTGGAATGATATGGAAAACACTTGGTTATGTTGAAGACATCATTTGGATGCTTTGTCTTGGAGATTTGTTCATTGGCATATTTGTTGTTACCGGCAAATAGGTCCAGAATAAGCACCGGCAGACTTATCTATTCTAGATCAGCACGACACACTATGGAGAGGATTTATTAATGTTGCAAATGCATCAAGACGACATGTTGAATCAATTATTGCATCAAACATTGTTTTATTTGTAAAGTGATTTTATTGTAATATATTTTAGAGCTGACCTACTAAAATTGGTCCTAGGTTATGATATAAATGTAAGGTTTATTTGTAAGATCGAATGTGGAATGCGAAAATGAATTGTGTGAAGGTATATGCGAGAATAAGCAGAGCTATACATGCAGACATCATTTGAAGGTTAAAGGAGGATTTTTGTGAAGACAATCAGAACTACACCGGTACTGAATCCAGCATAGTAAGATGCTAATTTGAGTAGTACATCCTTATTGGATTTAACCATCCAATTGTAGTCAGTGTGACTCCTATTCGTGTTTGAGCAGTGAGCTCTAGGTGCTTGGCCTTTCTGCGTGTGCGGACCCTATTTGTATACACATACTATCTATAGTAGTATCATCTGATTGTGGGTAAGGTTTCCTACCGTGGTTTTTCCCCTTACATGGTTTCCACGTACAAATATTGGTTTTATGTGTTGTGGATGTTATTGTCTTTCTATTTCATGCATTAATCTTTACCGGTACTGTAATTAACTGATAAAACTGTCTACCGACATAAAAGACTGGTTTACCGACATTAAGCATTAAAGTTGGTTAAGTTGTTTTTGGTTTCTATTTGTTGGACAACTGATTCACCCCCCCCCCCCTCTTAGTTGTCCTCAGGACCTAAAACATGTGGTGCATACATGATTAATATTAATATAAAAAGGTTTTGCCAATTCAAAAATTCTTTGAGAAATTCTTAGTTGAGGAAAATTTTCAAGGAATCTTTCATAAAATTTTGTTTGAGTCATATCCATATAGTGTTTGGCATGTGGCTCATGATTTTTAGACCTGATTCACCTTCTAACAACATCTCTTTGGCTAAGAGAAACTCTTGTGTTGTCATGCCAAAATATTTCAGTTAATGTTCTTAGTGGATCAACAAAAACCTTGTCTTTGCATGGTAGTCTACCCAAGAATGCCCAAAGAGAATTATTGTTAGGTTCCTCTATTTTTTCCCACCTTTGTAATGCTTTACTTAATGTTGTTCTACTAACATTTAATGACTTACTTGTTTTTCTTATCAAACGATCTTTTTCTTATTTTCTTGTTCATTATGGTTGAAGTAATGATACATCAAGTAACATTAGAATCTTTAGTACGTGATTTTGAACCAATATCTTGATATGCATCAAATAGATTTCTCACAATAGTTCTTTTGTTGTTACTTTCAGATGATCTTAGGCCTAGAATTTTCATTGTCTCTCTAAAATTCAAATTTTTAATCATTTGAACAATTAATTGACATCTTGCAGTTTGATTTAAGTTTTTAAAATAGTTTTTCCATATCCTTTGAACCATTCTCCTACAAGTTCGTTCATTCATTTTATCAGGCATTGGCTTCAATATATTCTCATCAATGTCAATTAGATACTTTGGTTTCCTACGAATGATTCTAGGAGGTGTTAACATTGGTGCATTGTGTGTATTGTGTACATTCAATTCATCAAATAGAGCAGGTGTATGTTCATCATTTAATTGATTATTCAATGTGGGCTCTTCTTCAATTGTATTAGGTTCATACGGTAAATCAAATGTCTCTTCTTCAATTGCATTAGGTACATTATGTTCATTTGGTAAATCGAATTGACATATTGAGGATGACATACCTTCTTGTCCTATTGTTCTTATGCCATGTAATTTCTTCACACACTGCCTTTGTCTTTCATTTTCAACCTCTCATTCTTCCATCATTCCTTGCTTTTTCTTTCCCATGGTTGATATCAGTTGTCCTAAATAGAATAATATTACATATATATATAAATAAAAGTTCATAAACAATCAAATAACCATAAATATGCATCTTATCATTAATTTTTTGAATCAAAACTATTAAAAAATCATAATAATATTAACAAAACTAATAAGAACAACAATTCAATCATTTGAAATCATGCAGAAACAAAAATTCACTTACTTCTATGTCTAAATAGTGACAAAAGTGTAGACACAATTGCAGTGGGGCCTTAAATGACCTCAAAAACTTCTTTTGAGGCCCTTGAGGCTCTTGGGCAACTAAAACTATGTCTAAGAACCACGTACGTGTTGTTAGTCCCTAAAATATTTGCAAGCCCAATGATATTTTTTGGCACCCTGTACGTGCTTAGAACTCAAATACCTCGTACACACTCCTAGGCCTTAAAAATGTTATGGTAAGGCAGTGAACTAATAGGCTTAGTACCCCGTACACACTAATTGTAGTAAAGAAAATGTGGAGGAAAAGGGAGGGAGGGAGAGGGAGAGGGTAGGGAGAGGGAGAGGGGGAGGGAGTGGGAGAGAGAGAGAGGAGAGATGGAGAGAGAGGGAAATAGGGAGAGAGAGAGAGAGAGAGAGAGAGGGTATGGAGGAAGGGATAAGGGGAGAGAGGGAGAGAGAAGTAGAGGGAGGGAGGCATAAGCTAATAAGATAGTTAAATGAAATGGAATTGATTTCCTTGGTATGGCTATAAATTGCTACCCAGAGCATGAGTTTGGAAACCACTTCGTATTCTAAGAATTTCAAGAGAGAAAATTAGGAAGAAAAAGTGTGCATTACCAAAGATTTCCCAAAGCCCACCACAGGAGGAGTGTGGTGGAGGGATGATGCACAATGGGTTTTGTACACTGAGTCAAATGCTAAGTCTATCAAGGAAAGAATAGCCTCTCAAGCTCACATATTTATCCAAATGGTGACCACTACATGGAAAACCTAATACTAATTGCAATACAACAATATAAAGTAAGGGAGATAAAGGGGATAGGGAGAGAGAAAGAGTGGGGAGGGAGAGAAGAAGAGAGAGAGGGATGGGGTATGGAGGAAGGGAGAAGGGGAGATAGGGAGACAGGGAGAGAGGTAGAGGGAGGGAGAGAGAGAGAGGGAGAGTGAGAGGAAGAGAGAGAGAGAGGGAGAGGAGAGAGAGAGAGAGGGAGACAATACACACATACGTATGTATATATATACTTAATATATTATATATTATTATATTGATATATATATATATATTATATATTATATGTATATACACATATTATATATACAATATCATATTATACATATTATTGAATTTCTTTTACCAGTGTGTCCATAGTTCTCACAAACATACGTGTACCATTTTTTTAATAAATTTTGATCTACTTATCCAAATTTAAAAACCTTTATATATTATTGTAGTGCACTTGATTCTTTACAATTTAAATAAACAAAAAAAAATATATTTTTGATTTTTTTAGTGAAAGTTTTTCTTCGCACACGAACAAGTACCTAATTTTCAGGATGTGCTCGACTGGAAAAATCATTAAAAAAAAATACTCAACAAAAAACTACAAAAAAATACACAACTTCTAGTGCTCACTCTTAAATAATGTTCTGCAAAAGTATTTGTCAAAATACTAAAACTAACTGATGCAAGAGCATCCCCGGTTCACAACAATCTTGCATAAACCAAAACCATTTTCCTTTTTGTTTTGTTGGCCATTTTAGTTTTCATTCTGTGTGTCCCATTTTTGGCTCACTGGATCATGTGGAGTTAGATTCTACTTGAAGACTTGATCATCTTTCTTTCTTTCAAACCGCATCTCATTTGGATCACTTTCTAGCAAGACATCGCCACCAGTTTCCATGATAATTTCTTGTTACCGGTTGTTCCTTTGTTATCGGTTGCTTGAGACCTATTCTAGTGATCTACTAGAACCCATTCCAAAGCTTTTAGAGATTTGAGCATTGATCTCGATGTTTCTTGGCGTGTTGCCAACCTTCTACGTTTCATCCTTTAGATTTTCCAAAGGAATCTCTTGGAGGAGGCCGACCTTGTTCATTTTGCATGTTAGGTCTTGTTCTTTGGGTTTTGATCCCTTTTGGGCTGACTGGATCCTTTGGATCTATATATATATATATATATATTTGTAATCGTGCTTTAGAATGCAATCAATTAGAATCAATCAGGATATCAGATAGATAGACTGTTTCTAGAAGATACATCTTTTGATTCAAGGTCCCTGTTGTGACCTATTCTACCAGGCCTATGTGCTGGTATGTTGTAACTTGGTTGTTACCGGTTGGATGTAATCAAATTTCATGCAATAAAACTATCTATTCTGCATTTCTTCCATCATATTTGTGTGTTTTTTGTTGTGTTTACTCTTGTTGATCAGTCCAGATTGATTTCCTTGAGGTCCCTCCTCATCGGTGACTGCTTCAAGTTGTATTAGAGTGAATTTTTGTTTCGGAGGTTGTGTGTCCTAAAATTTTTTTGTAGGGTGGTGAATTGTGGATCCAACCTCCAATTGCAAAGGACTAGTGTGAATCAATGGCGTGAAGAGGAACTAGGAATGGTGGAGTGCGTGAGAATGTAGACCCAGTTGTGATGGAGATGTTGCAAGGAATAGCAGCCTAGTTAGAAGCCATGGAGACATCCCAGAGAAGAGGTTGGCATATTGAAGATGTAAGCAAAGATGAAGGAGAAGAAGCCTCGATAGAATAAATAAACCTACCGGTAGTTGATCTAGATGAAGAAGGAAGGTTTTTAAGGGTTTTAAGTAGGGAAAACACTAAATTGTTGGTATTTTGGATATGTTGATATGGTTTTGTCATTGATTTCAACACTTATCACCATTGATCAACCTATCAGCACTTGGAGAATTGGTTATGTTCACCGGCAAGCGACTTATGCATAGTCACTGGTATTTGGTTTACCTGCAAGATATATTGTTCATTGACACTTAGAATCACATGAAGATTACTTGGTTATGTCAAAGACATCATTTGGGCACTTTTTCTTGGAGATTTGTTCATTGGTATATTCGAGTTTGCATATTTTCTATTACCAGCAAATAGGTCCAGGTTATACATCGGCAGGCTTATCTATTCTAGATCAGCATGACACGTCATAGAGATGATTTGTTATTATTGTAAATACATTTGAGCCGACATCATGCATCAAATATTGTTTCTTTGTAATTGATTTTATTGTAATATCTTTTAGTGAGCCGACCTACTTGATTGGTCTTAGGTTGAGGTATAAATGTAAGATCTCATTTGTGAGATTAATATATATGAAGGAAAGAGATTGTAATAAGGTATATGTGAATATCAACAGAGTTATACACACAAACATCATTCAAGATTGAAGGAAGGTTTTAAGAAGGCATATCAGAGCTAAACCGGTACTTAATCCAGCATATGAAGATGCTATTTTGAGCAGTACATTATCATTGGATTTAATCATCCAATTGTAGTCTATGTGACTCCCATTTGTGTTTGAGCAGTGAGTTCTAGGTGCTTGGCCTTTCTACATGTGCAGACCCCTTATTGTATACACATGTTATTTGCAGTAGTATCATCTGATTGTGGGTAAGGTTTCCCACCATGGTTTTTCCCCTTATAGGGTTTCCACATACAAATATTGGTGTTATGTGTTGTGGATGTTATTGTCTTTCTGTTTCATGCATTAATCTTTACCAGTACTACAATTAACTGATAAACTATCTACCGGCATTAAGTTTGGCTTACCGATATTAAGCATTAAATTTTGGTTAAGCTAATTTTAGTTTGAATTCATTGGACAACTGATTCACCCTCCCCCCCCTCTCAGTTGTCTTCGGGACCTAACAAGTGGTATCAGAGCCTAGTCCTCTTTTTGCAGAAGTTTAACAACTTGAGGAGATTCAATGTCTTCAAACTATTTCAGGAAGGATAGTCCTAAACTTGATGGAACTGACTATGGCATATGGATGATAAGGATGGAGACACATCTGAATTGCATTGGAAAGGAAATCTAAGAGGTTACAAAGAATGGTTATACTTCCCCTACTCAAGGTCAGCCTAATCCACCAAATCTAGCCAAAGATGAAAAAATTGATTGCAAAGCAAGGGAAGCACTTTTGAGTACATTATCAGATCAGCAAATCATGGGATTATCAAATAGTTCTACTACTAAATCTATTTGGGACCACTTGGAAACATTGAATGAAGGAGATTCCACAGTCATTGCAAAACTTGAAAGCTTCCGGGTCAGGTATGAAAATCTAAAAATGGAAGAAGAATTAGAATAAATTGAAAAGAATAACACATGGACATTAGTTCCCCGACCTAAAGATAAAAATGTAATTGGAACAAAATGGGTATTCAGAAACAAAATGAAAATGGTAAAGTAATAGGAAATAAAGCAAGACTAGTGTGTAAGGGATATTCACAGAAAGAAGGAATTGATTATAATGAAACCTTTGCACCGGTAGCTAGAATTGAGGCAATCAGATTATTCTTGCTTTTGCAGCACACAAGAACTACAAAGTATATCAAATGGATATTAAATGTGCATTTCTGAATGGAGATCTTGAAGAAGAAGTTTATATTGAACAACCTGATGGATTTTCTATGACAGACAACAAAGATATGGTTTGCAGGTAAAGGAAAGCTTTGTATGGGTTGAAGCAAGCTCCAAGAGCTTGGTATGCTAGATTGGATAAATAGCTTTTGAAGATTGGTTTTTCTAAAGGTAATGCTAACAACAACTTATACTATAAAGTGACTAATGATGACATCTTGGTTATAGATGTTTTTGTTGATGATATAATCTTTGGAGGGGAAGATGGATTATGTAGAGACTTTTCTATTAAAATGCAACAAGAATTTGAAATGTCTATGATTGGAGAGATAAAATTCTTCTTAGGATTGTAGATTTCATAGATTGGTAAAGGTATATTCTTGAGTCAATCTAAGTACTTTAAGGAGTTACTAAATAAATTTGGCATGAAAAACTCTAAACCGGTAAGCACACCTATGACTACAAATGATAAATTATCACTAAGGGATGAATCCACACCTGTTAATCCGACTAGGTACAAGTCTATGATAGGAGGTCTACTATATTTGACATAAACAAGACCTGATATTATGAATGTCATATGTATTGTTTCAAGATTTCAGAGTAATCCTAAAGAAAATCATGAATCAACAGTAAAAAGGATTTTTCAGTACTTACAAGGCACTACAAATCTTGGCTTATGGTATCCTAGAGATGAAAATTTTGAATTATGTGCATACACAGATGCAAATTGGGCAAGAGATGTAGATGATAGAAAAAGTACCACTAGTGGAGAATTTTTTCTTGGAAGCAGATTAATTTCTTGGTTGAGTAAGAAACAAAGTTGCACATCTTTATCATTAGCAGAATCAGAATATGTTGCAGCAACAACTAATTGCACACATGTATTATGGCTTAAGAAAATGTTGAAGGACTAAAGGTAAAATGCAAGGAACCTATAACTATCTATTGTGATAATACAATAGCAATTGATATATCTAAGAATCTGGTACTACATTAAAAAACTAAACATGTTTCTATCAAATTGAATTTTCTAAAAGAGAATGTTGAAGCAAAAGAAGTGAAATTGGTTTATGTGAATACTAAAGAACAAATTGCAGATATTTTTACTAAGCCTTTGCCTAAGGAGACTTTTGAATATCTCAGAGATCAGCTTGGGGTTATACCCCCACTAGTAGAGACTTAGATAGTTGATGTTTGTCATCAACCAACAAAACTAATAAAGAAATCTTTTATTCTGGCTTTGATGAGGAGAGCTATTTCTCAGAGGGAGTAGTTGGTATTTTGTATTTGAACCTGGTTTCTATATTGCTTTGGAATTTGATGTCAAAGGAGAGAGATTGATATGGAAAAACACATTGAAAACACATGTTACTCCTAGGGGAAGAGACTCTATCCCTTAGGGAGAGATATTATGATTTTTGGTTAATATTATGATTTTTGGTTATGATCTTGATCTCTTTTGGGAGATTATTGGCTTTTGGTATTTGGCATTTCTGTTTTGGCACTTTGATGGTTTTTCAATCTTGTGTTGCCATCAATGCCAAAGGGGGAGATTGTTGGTATTTTGGATATGTTGATATGGTTTTGTCATTGATGTCAACACTTATCAACACTGGTCAACCTATCAGCACTTGGAGAATTGGGTTATGTTCACTGGCAAGCAAGTGACTTATGCATAGTCACTGGTATTTGGTTCACATTCACTGGCACTTAGAATCACATGAAGATTACTTGGTTATGTCAAAGACATCATTTGGGCACTTTGTCTTGGAGATTTGTTCATTGGTATATTCGAGTTTGCATATTTGTCGTTACTGGCAAATAGGTCCAGGTTATACACTGACATGCTTATCTATTCCAGATCAGCACAACACGTCATAGAGATGATTTGTTATTATTGTAAATACATTTGAGCCAACATCATGCATCAAATATTGTTTCTTTGTAATTGATTTTATTGTAATATCTTTTAGTGAGCCGACCTACTCGATTGGTCTTAGGTTAAGGTATAAATGTAAGATCTCATTTGTGAGATTAATATATGTGAAGGAAAGATATTGTAATAAGGTATATGTGAATATTAGTAGAGTTATACACGCAGACATCATTCAAGGTTGAAGGAAGGTTTGAAGAAGGCATATCAAAGCTAAACCGGTACTAAATCCAACATATGGAGATGCTATTTTGAGTAGTACATTATCATTAAATTTAATCATCCAATTGTAGTTAGTGTGACTCCCATTTGTGTTTGAGCAGTGAGCTCTAGGCGCTTGGCCTTTCTGCATGTGCAGACCCCTTATTGTATACACATACTATCTGCAGTACTATCATCTGATTGTGGGTAAGGTTTCCCACTGTGGTTTTTCCCCTTATAGGGTTTCCACATACAAATATTCATGTAATGTGTTGTGGATGTTATTGTCTTTCTATTTCATGCATTAATCTTCATCAGTACTGCAATTAACTGATAAACTATCTATCGGCATTAATTTTGGCTTATCGGTATTAAGCATTAAGTTTTGGTTAAGCTAATCTTGGTTTGAATTCATTGGACAATTGATTGAGCCCCCCCTCTTAGTTGTCTCTTGGACCTAACATAGACCTCATTTCACCCCACCTAAATATGATGGGAACTTAGATTCGGATGAATTGGATCTCAGAGATGGAGAAGTATTTTGATTTTTAAAACACTGCAGAAGAGAGGAAGGTGAAATATGCCTGTACCCGGTTGAAAGGTCATGCATCTCTTTGGTGGGAGCATTTTCAAGTTTATAGTGTTCGCATTATACACTTAGATGAGAATAGTTGATGTTGTCATTAATGACAACCAACTGGTAACTTGGTTCACATGTTACACAGGCAATCATCTACCGACACCGACAGGCACAACAAAATTTATTCACACTGACACTCTAAGCCGACATTGAAATAATATTATTTTGTATTGTAATTATATTTTATAGTAGACCTGATGTATTATAAAGACTCATATATGTATGAGATCTTGTAGGTCATTTTAATATGTAATTAGGTAATGAATGTAAGTGGTATATGAGAATAAGAGCATAGCAGAGCGAAGCAAGGTTTATGGCAAAGTTATTTGACAGAGCTTAAACCGGTACTGAATCCAACATTGTAGATGTTATTTTAAGTAGTACATTCTCATTGGATTTAACCATCCAATTGTAGTCAGTGGGACTCCTTTTTGTGATTGAGCAGTGAGCTCTAGGCTGCTGGCCTTCTTGCATGTGCAGGCCCCTATTGTACAAGTAATATTTATTCTTATTGGCCAGTGAATAAATATTATGGGTCACAAATCCCACCGAGGTTTTTCCCCTATCGGGTTTCCTCACCAAAAATATATGTGTTATGGTGTGCATTGATGGTTATACTTTTGTTTTTCTTTACTGCATTATTGTTTTCTTATCGGTATATTAATTTGGGTTATAAAGTTACAAACAAGTTTAAATATTTTGTTTACTGGTTAGACATTGATTCATCCCCTCCTCTCAATGTCTTTGGGACTGATCAAGTATCTAACAATTGGTATCAGAGCCTAGTCCTCTATTTACAGAAGCCTAACAACTTGAGGAAGATTCTAAAATCAGTACTAATGGAAAGTTTGAGATAATAGTTGGAAGGATCTCTTGAAGATTTTGGTGCAGAAAAATTGAAGAAAATCAATCTGGAAGATGAACTCAAAACTGCTTAGGAATTCATCAAAGCACTTCAAGATAACCTGGTTATAGCAAAGAATAAGAGAAAAGAATTACATGTGCAATTGAAAAATCAAGATGATAAAGAAAAGGAAACTCTCAGAGATATTGCAAAGAAATTGAGACAAGAGAACAGTAACATGAAGAATGAGATGCAAGATTTAATCATGCGACTATGCAAGGATATTGAAGATAGAAAGAGGAATGAGGAAGATTTGGCCAGAAGACTTAATGAAAGATCAGATGAATCTCTAAGGCTTAGTTATGAAAATGATATGCTTAAAACAGTTTTGATTCACACGCAACATGACAAAGAGGAACTTATGAGACAAGTTAGTACTTTGGAAAGTGAGTTGGTCACTACAAATGAATACAAAGACAAATTCAAGAAGAGTTTAGATAATCTTGATGATATGATGAAAAGTCAGATACCTAATGGAGAAAGTTCTGGGACTACAAATAATCATGATCACAACAAACCGGTAAGGCAACCTAATATTTATAAATTCAATGGGAAATATTTTAATTGCAATAAATTTGGTCATAATAGAGCAAATCGATAGATTTAGGAATAATAAGTATACAAACTCATCCACCGGTCAATGTTCCAAATGCAATAAAAAATTGTCATAACTCAGACAATTGCAGAATGAATGTGAAATGCTATGTTTGTGGTAGATTTGGACATTTATCTAATCAATGCAGAACTCAAACCGGTCAAGGTTATGGAAAAGCTATTTAGAGAAACAATGTAACTTGTTATGCATGCAACAAGATTGTGTTGGAAAATGCACACTCCAATGAGAAATTGTAGGTGATTGAAGGTATTGTCATAAATGGCAACCTTACAATCCTATGACACCGACACAGGCACAGACACCGGTAGTGACAAAGATGTTCACCGGCACCCTGGCCGACAAGATTCTTATTTATTGTATTTTGTATTTAATTGTAAAATCTTTTTGTAAGCCAACAAGGCGAGTTGTAATATGACTCATATAAGTATGAGTTCTTGTAAATCATTTAGGATATGCGGATATGGTTAGATTATTGTAGAACTAAGATGCGAATATTAAGGTAGAGTTTGGAATAAGGTTTTGGAAGTTGTATGAGCTTAAACCAGTACTGAACCTAGCATAGTAGATGTTGATCCAAAGTAGTACATGACATTGGATTTTCATAATCCACTTTTGTAAGTCAGTGAAACTTCCCTTTTTGTACTTAAGTAGTGAGCTTTAGGCAGTTGGCCTTCCTGCATGTGCAGACCCCTATTGTATGAGTAATATTCACTTATTGGCTAGTGAGCGAATATTGTGGGTTACAAATCCCACCAAGGTTTTTCCAACACCGGGTTTCCTCGTTAAAATATTGTGTTATGGTGTGCTTTCTATGTTGTGTTTATTGTTATTATGTACTGCATTAATTCTGGTTTACCGGTATACTATTTTGAGATGCAATTCATTTAATAAGTTAAGAAAATCCATTAATCGACAAGATAGTGATTCACCCCCCCCTCTCAGTATCTTTGGGAATCCTAACAATTGGTATCAAAGCCTAGTCCTCTATTTTAAAAATTCTAATAGCTTGAGGAATATTCTAACACCGGTACAGATGGATAATCTGAGAAAGCAATTGGAAACATCTCTTGCAGATTATGATGCAGAAAAATTGAAGAATATGAAACTTGAAGATGATCTGAAGGTTGCACAGGAAATCATTCAAGGACTTCAAGAAAATCTCACTATTGCTAGGAACAAAAGAAGAGAACTTCATGAGAAGATATAGAGTGATGATGATGAGAAATAAACTCTTAATGATCTTGTAAGCAAGTTGAAGTAGGATAACATGGCCTTGAAGAATTAAATGCAAGATATGACTATGAGGTTTTGTAAAGACATTGAAGACCGAAAGAAGAATGAAGATGACCTAGCTAGGAGAATCAATGATGCTGGAAATGAAAATCTAAGACTCAGTCATGAAAATGATATGTTGAAGACATATATAATTCACTAGGAACATGATAAAACTAAACTCATGAGATAGAAAGATTTCTTAGAAAATGAGTTGGCTACTGCAAATCAACACAAGGAGAAATTCCAGAAAAGTTTAGAAGAACTTGCTAACATGTTGAAAAATCAGAAACCTAATGGAGATACTAATGGCCTTGGCTTTGAAGTAGGTGAAAGCTCCGACACTGCAAACAATCATGATCACAACAAACCGGTAAGACAACCTAATGCCTATAAATTTAATGGAAAATGATTTAACTGTAACAAGTATGGTCATAGAGAAAATCAGTGTGGATCTAGAAACTATCAGAACACCAATGCACCCACCGATCAATGTTCTAAATGCAACAAAGTTGGAAATAATTCAGAAAATTGCAGAATGAATGTAAGATGTTATATTTGTGGAAGATTTGGACACTTATCTAATCAATGCAGAACACATACCGGCATAGGATATGGAAAAGATATTCAGAAAAATAATGTGACTTGTTATGCTTGTAACAAAATTGAACATATTGCAAAATTCTGTAGAAGTAAGGCATCACTGGCAAACAACAAAGGACCCAGCTTGAAAGGTAAAGAAAAGGTTCAAGAACTAAAGAAAGAATTTTCAAAACAATGGATCAGAAAGTCAAATATGAATGTTAGTGAAGCTATTCTTCACTGGTAGAATAGAGTATCACTCCACCGATAGGAGATTCTTCATCTAACTAAGAAATAATCCCTTGGGGGTATGGCAACAAATGCAAAACATGCTTTTTTACCCTCAGTTGATGGTGAGAAGTTGAAATACTTCTTTACCGGTAGATGAGTTAAGTTTTCACTTAATTGACAAGCATTAAATGTGGTAGTTGAAGGAAATGACATTATAAAGCAAGTGTTTTGGCTCTCTTTTCATTCACCAAGCATTCAAACTTCCTTAGAGCACGAAAATCCCAAGCGAAGGCATCCATAGAGAGAAGTGAAGCAAATCATTCAAGAACTCATACCTAAAGGAAAATTAAGGTATTTATAACAATGGCTTCCTCCTCTACACCTGAATTCATTGCAAACCCTACTATAGTTGAAGTTGTTAAGTGCCCTAGGCCCATATTCAAAATTATTCCCAAAATTGCGAAGAAAGATGATACCCTAGGAGCATTCTCAAAAATACCCAATAATTGCTTATGTTGAGGATCCTAGAATCTACATACATTGTCATATAGAAGAACTAGGAGATGATGAAATTAAGAACATTTACAAGACTATTATATGTGATGAAAATGGAAATGTTAAACTGGAACACAAGATAGTTGAAACCCTAGGTTTTGTGGAAATTCTTAGTATCCTTGATTTTCCCAAGGATGTTATAAGGATAGTATTAAGCAGAGTTCATGGAGAGTTTTTCTGGTTGGATTCAATTCACAAGATAACCAAAGAAGTAGTTAGGGCAGTGATAGGCTTACCTTCCACCGGTAGCAGACCTGAGAAAGGGAAAACTATTCCTAATGACACTGTAATGACCCTAACCAGTGCAACCTTTGATAAGAGATCCTTGAGAGTAAATGATGTTAAGGATGTCAATGTAAGGTTCATTAGCATGATACTTGGATACAAAGATACTCATGCCAACAGATTAAACTCTATTTCTAGCTTGTGTATCAAAAGTGCTTATGACTTGGTAAACAACAATGTAATGATTGACATATGTGAATGGTTGAAGGATGAATTGATAGATAATCTAAAGAAAATCAAAGGAGACAAGAAAGGGACTTTCAGATTTGGCAACCTACTTGTATGTTTAATGTTGTATATAACCAAGCAAGTTCCCGATATTGGTAGAAAGGATTTTGTCTTTGACATCTCGGTAGGAAAACAACTGCTAGACATTCTAAACAAAATGGGAGAGAATAGAGAAAAGAACATAAATGAATACTTTTAGGCATTAAAGACTAGAATGAAAACTAGGATAAGGCTATCTCAAGCTATTGTTGACAAATATCAAAAGGAGATATACTTTGTAATAAAGAAAGATGAGATCTGGATGGAGGCAGTGGTCCCAAGGACTATTTGGGTTACTGAAATGGGATATGAGGCAGATGAGAATATAATTGAAACCTATGCAAAAGCCCTCCTAGAAGCACCTAAAGAACCAACTGAAGAAATATTTGGTAGTGTTGAAACAATAGAAAGCAAAATTCAATCTCAGAAAAGAATAAAGAAAACTGAGCAGATAGTTAGAAAAGGAACAAGGTAGGCTAAATCAATCAAAGAGGATGTATTAAATAAAACTAGTATCAAGGAGAGTGACTTAGAAGGACTACAACTGGAAACACATCTTTCACCGGTTGCTACCTCCTCTGATAGTGAAATACCAGTAGAGTTTAAACGGATAGTCAAGAAAAGGAAACCTTCATCGGTACCCACTCCTACACCTAAAAGAACAAGACATAAATAATAGGTAGTTAGGTCTCCGACAAAGAAGTTAACACCAAAGAAAAGGAAGGAAAAACAAGTTGTCCCTCCTTTGGACAAACTTTTGGATGAGATAATTGAACATGGCAAATTGACAAATATCAGCAAGTTGTATAACACACTATCAGATGATGAAAAGGAAAGTATAGAAAATAGTGTTATTTTACATCTTGATATTTATAAGAAATTTTTGATGGAAGTTGTAGATGATATACCCAATGACTTGTACAGAAGATTAGAAGAAAGAAGGGAAACAATTGTGGAATTAGATAAAAAGATCAAAATAGAAAAACTACTTGCAGTTCATCCAGTGAACTCCACTCAAGAGATTGATGAATTAATTAGTGAGGCTAACCGGACAGTATTTTCAACCGGTCACTGACATGTAGCACTAATGGCAGGAAGAGTAAATGAAATATCAGAAGAAACTGCAGACAAGTGGGATATATTCTTTGTTGAAAAGGAGAAACAAGAAGAGCTTAAGAGACCAAAGACCTTTAAAGTCTATCAAAAGAAAAAAGACAAAGGTAAAGGTAAGGTAGGTGGACCTCCAAGCATAAAGGTGACAGATTGCTTACCCCCACCTCCCACTGATACTCCATCAGCACAAACTACTGATACTCCACCGACAACAGAGAGTATGGAGACAACACACGAGGACACAAATCTTGACTCAGAGGTGTTGTATACAATGAATATAGACACATAGGAAGTGAACATTATGGTTGATAAGGAATCAACTGAGAAGAGAAATGTGGCAACTGAGCCATCGGTAGAAGACACAACAGTTGAGACAAACATTGAGGATACAGTTGGAAACCTTGAGATTGGGACTGAACAACAAACTGAACAGGCAAATGATTCCCTAGATACAGGAATTGAAAATACCATTGATGCACATATTGATGTATCTACTGAACAACCGACAATTGATAGCAATGAAAAATCTATTGAGATATCGGCTGTAGATGTTTCTGAAGTGCAAACAGAAAAACCGCCAGTAGATACCACTGTAAAATCATTAGAGGCACAATCAGAGAAACCATCAATAGAGAACACAGAGAAATCGATAGAGACAAATACAGAGAAACAGGTAGAGCAACAAGATTCACAGGTACATTGAGAGACAGTGCCACCGGCTACAATAGAAAAACCTAAACCTTTGGTAGTGGAAATGGAGACTCAAACTGACCCTCCAGAGAAAGACGAAAACAAAGCTATTACCACCACCGGCGGATTACATATTGTAAAGGTAGATGGACAATCATTCGGAACCTCTATGTCTGAATTCATACCTACTAATGCGATAGAGGTATTGCTAGATTCAATCAAGAAAATAACAGAGTGTAATGCACTAGCATATAAGGCTATAGATGATACATTACCAATTTTGAAATTGATAGCACCTAAGTGTAATATACAAAATAAATATTCATTGAGTCAATTAGACACATTGTCTAAGTACATAACCGACAGTCTTTTGACAATTGATCAAATCAATGAGGAGACATTCAAAGAGAAAATGAATAAAGAGAAGGAAAAATTCTTTGAGGAGACAATCAAGAAGAATAAGGAACATAAGGATAACTTATTACCGGTACTAGGCAAGACAATTTTGGACTTCAAGAAACTGTACAGAGATACATGGAAAACAGACATTTTGACAAAATATATAGATAAAGAGATCAACATAGCTCAAAAGGAAATAAATGATATTGCTAACAACTTGATAGGTTCATCAGATTCAATATTGGTAATAGAATAGGAAATTGCAGGATTTGAAGAGAAAATCAAAAAACTTGAGAAAGACAAGGAAAGGATAAAGTTTAAGGCAAAAGAACTTAAGTGAATACTAGGTCCTAAATTGGATATCCTCATATCTTTGAGAAAAGAGATTGCTAAGGCTCTTGTTCCAAGACTTAAGACACTAGAAGAGCAAATGCTCTTTCTCACCGGTACAATTCAGAGGACTGAAGTAGCACTGAAGGACAGTGAAAGATTCTACAACAGTCTGAATGTTTCTTTAGCGAAACTTTATCAGATTGTAACCAACCGGTTACAATGATCAAGATAGGAACTACACTCAATTTACATTGAATGACAACCTTTGTCATTGATGCCAAAGGGAGAGTAGTAGAGGATGAGAAAAAGGAATGAGGAAGAGATTGTATAATAGAAGAGATCATCTTCTTAGGGGGAGCACACAGTTTTGGACAATAGTTTTGGATATACTTTTGGCTTTTTCTCATGAGTGTTGCCATCAATTCCAAAGGGGGAGATTGTTGGAAAATGCACACTCCAATGAGAAATTGTAGGTGATTGAAGGTATTGTCATTGATGGAAACCTTAGAATCCTATGACACTGACACAGGCACAGATAATGGCATCGGGAGCGGCAAAGATGTTCATCGCACCCTAGCCGACAAGGTTCTTATTTATTGTATTTTGTATTTAATTGTAAAATCTTTTTGTAAGCTGACAAGGCGAGTTGTAATATGACTCATATAAGTATGAGTTCTTGTAAATCATTTAGGATATGCAGATATGGTTAGATTATTGCAGAACTAAGATGTGAATATTAAGGCAGAGTTTGGAATAAGGTTTTGGAAGTTGTATAAGCTTAAACTAGTACTGAACCTGGCATAGCAGATGTTGATTCGAAGCAGTACATGACATTGGATTTTCAAAATCCATTTTTGTAAGTCAGTGAGACTTCCCTTTTTGTACTTAAGCAATGAGCTTTAGGCAGTTGGCCTTCCTGCATGTGCAAGCCCCTATTGTATTAGTAATATTCACTTATTGGACAGTGAGCGAATATTGTGGGTAACAAATCCCACTGAGGTTTTTCCCACACTGGGTTTCCTCATTAAAATATTGTGTTATGGTGTGCTTTCTATGTTGTGTTTATTGTTCTTATTTACTGCATTAATTCTGGTTTACTAGTATACTATTTTGAGATGCAATTCATTTAATAAGTTAAGAAAATCCATTAACCGGCAAGATACTGATTCACCCCTCCTCTCAGTATCTTTGGGAATCCTAACAGATTGGGCATATTGCAAAATTTTGTATAAGTAAGACTGTACCAGCAAACATTAAAGGATGTAATGACAAAGGCAAAGAAAAGGTGATTGAAATCAAGCAAGAATTTTCTAAACAATGGATTAGGAAGAGACATCAGACAATTGATGAATCTGTCTCTGCACTGGTAGAACAGGGTAATCCTGCACCGATAGGAGATTCTTCATCTAACTAAGGAATAATACTTAGGGGTAAGCTAAAAAATTGAAAATCATGCATTTACCCTCAGTTGGTGGTAAGAAGTTATAATTCTTCTTTACCGACAGATATGTGGAGTTTTCACTTCACCGACAAAGCATTTATTGCAGTTGTAAGTTAATTTTTTTTGTTATAAAGGCACTGTAACTTCTCATTTCAACTCACCAAGCATCCAAGCATTTGAAGAGAGTGAAATTGAGTGAAGGAATTCTAAAGGCAAAGTAGCAAAGGTCTTTCAGAGCATTTCAAGGATTTCTCAGTTAAAAGGTATTTATCTTTCGCAATGGCTTCTTCATCCTCCGTTCCTGAATTCATAGAAAACCCTACAATTGTGGAGAACATAAAATGACCTAGACCCATTTTCAAAATCATTTCTAAGATAGCAAAATTGGATGACTCCATTGGTGCATCTTCTAGAATCCCAAAGGGAGTTGCGTTTGCTGAAAACCCTAGGGCATACATACATTGTAGCATAGAGAGTTTAGGGTTTGAAGATTTGAATAACATGTACATGAATGTTATCACTCACAAGAATGGGGTAGTGAAACTAGAACACAAGGTAGTTGAGGATTTAGGTTTCATTGATATCCTCCATATGCCAAAATTCTTAGATGCAATTGTCCACTATGTTCTTAGCAGGGTTCATGGTGAATTTATGTGGTTGGACTCAGTTTTTAAGATTACTAAGGAAGCTATAAGGGCTATTATTGGTTTACCATCCAATGACACTAGGCTTGACAAGAAGAAGAAAATCCCAAACAAAGAGTTTATGAGCTTAACCGGAGCTACATTTGACAATAGGTCACTTAGGGTCAATGATATAAAGGATAACTATGTTAAATTTGCAATTATGGTCATTGGTTATAAATTTTCTCATACTAATAGGTTGAATTCTATATCTAGTTCCTACATTCATAGTGCTCATGAGATGATATCTAGATTCCCGGTATAGGACATAAGGATTTTGCCTATGATATTTCTACTGGAAAACAGACAAAGGAGGCAATTACCAGTATGGGATATGATGGTGATGAGTTGGTGAAAGACTATTTCAAGAATTTCCAAGCTAAAATGAGACAAAGGGAAAGGATTCCCCAAAGAATTGTGGATAAATATGATAAATAGACATGCTTTGTAGCGAAAAGAGATTAAATTTGGATGGAGGTAGTTACACCCAGAACTATCTAGATTACTGAAATGGGATATGAGGTGGATTCTCACATCTTAGATTCATATGCTAGAATACTCTTAGATGCTCCACTGGAACAATCAGAGGAAATTTTTGGAAATGAAAAAACAATTGAGAAGGAAGTAGACATGTAAAAGCAGAGGAAGAAAAGAGTGAAAATAATGAAAGATGCTTCTATGTTGGTAAAGGATGTTAAAGAAGGATTGATGATTCTTGGTGGCATTGCTTCTAGTGTGAAAGAAAGTCAATTACAGCAGAAACCGGTAGCTCATATTTCTCCTATGGATACTTCATTTGTTTCTAACACTGATCAGGCAGCCAAATTCAAGAGAGTGGACAGGAAGAAAAGAAAACTCTCACCGACACCTGCTCCATCTCCCAAGAAGTCAAGGACTTAAAGAAAGAAACAACAGGTTGTAAGAGAGCCTAGTGGTCCTAAGAAGAAAGTGACTCCAAAGAAGAAATTTGAACCTAAGGCACTAGATACTCTTTCATCAGAAGAGTTGATCAATGAAATCACCCAAGATGGTAACCTTGGTAAAGTGAATAAACTTTATCATTCTTTCAATGATTCAGATAAGGAAACAATAGAAGAAAGTATTATTTTATACCTAGATATATACAAGAAAGTTATCATAGAGGTCATAGATATTTTGCCAAATGATTTATACTTAAGATTAGAGGCTAAGAGAATGTCCATCATGGATCTTGACATGAAATTAAAGGTAGAAGCTCTATTAGCTATGCATCCTATTAATTCCAAGCAGTAAATTGATGATCTAATATTTGAGGCAAATAGAACTATTTTTGTAAGTGGTCACCAACAAGTTAGTCTTATGGCCGACAGAGTTAAAGAAATAGAAGATGAAACAATAGATAAGTGGGATATATTTTTTGTTGAGAGAGAGAAGAAAGAAGAGAAGGACAAACCAAAAGTAGATAAGTCTTTTGCTAAGGCATATCAGAAAGTTGATAAAGGTAAAGGGAAAATTGGAAGTGTACCTGATATGTCAGTCAAGGATAACCTTCCTCCACCGGCACAAGATACCCCACCAATAATTGCAGAGGCACCGATACAAACTGATACTCAACCTGAAGAGAAGGCAGAGGAAATGACAAAAGATGGCATAGATCTAGAGTCAGACATTCTTTTGACTATGAATGTGGACACTTGGGACTTTAACATTGTCATGGATAAGAAATCAGCTGAAGTTAAGAAAACATAAACCATCCCTGATGATACTCAGCTTAATATTGAGATACCGGTAGAAGAAGAAGCAAAAATAGGAACTAGAATTGGAACAGGGCATGAACAAAGTATATCTGAACTAACAATCAGCAAGGCAAACAGTAAGGATGATAGTAAGGATTAAAATAAGGTTGAAAACAAAAGTGAGAATAAGGAAGAAACAGTGAATAAAGAAGAGGTTAATGATGGAAGCAAGATAGTAGAAGTGGTTAAGGTTAATGTGCAGACATCCAGAGAAGATAAGAAACCAACTACAGAACCTAGCACTCCACCTAGCACTTAAGGCAAGAAGATTATAGAATGCAATGCCTTAGCATTTAAGGCCATTGATGATTCTTTACCAATTTTGCAAATGATTGCACCGGCATGTAAAGTTGATCATATTGATGGATCTTTAGGTAAATTGGACACATTGTCCAAATTCGTTGCTTCTAACATTCAAACTGTGGATAAAATAAATGAAGAGACCATTAAGGAAAGGGTGAATAAGGAGAAAGATGAATTCTTTGATAGGACAATTAAAGACTATACAGGGTAGATTGATTCTTTGTTACTGGCACTAAATTCCACCATTATGGAATACAAAGAGTTGTACAGAGAAGCATGTCAACCTCACCATCTAACTGAAGATATTGATAAGGAAATAAGGAAAACACAGAAGGAAATTAATGATATAGCTTATAATATGATTGGTTCTTCAGAACTTACTTCAGTTTTGGATCAGGAAATGGCAATCTATGAAGATAAGATTGAGAAATTGGAAAGGGAGAAAGCAAGTCTAAGGATGAAAACCTAGGAGTTGAAGAACAAACTTAGTCCTAGATTGGAAAAATTATTAACACACTTGAATAATCTGTCTAAGGTATCTATTAGAGACAACAGATCACCAGAGCAATAGATGTATTATCTAACTGGGATGGTCCAACAGATAGAGACCATAATTTATGACAGTACTAAGTTTTTGCAAGGTCTTAACTTGGTTTTGGCAGACATTTTTCAGATTGTACATAACCGGTTATAGGTTTCTAGGTAAATTTTGAATTCTTTGATTCTTTTGACATCCTTTGTCATTGATTCCAAAGGGGGAGTAGTGGTGTATGAGAAAAATGTACAGAAGGATATCATTTTCTCAGGGGGAGCACACTCAGTTTTTGGACTTCAATTTTGGATATCAATTTTTGGATTTTTCTCATGAGTGTTGCCATCAATGCCAAAGGGAGAGATTGTTGGCATTATACACTCAGATGAGAATATTTGATGTTGTCATTGATGGAAACCAACTCGTAACATGGTTCATAGGTTACACCAGCAACATACATCATCTACCGGTACCGATAGGCACAACAAAGTTTATTCACATCGGCATCCAGTCTACACTGACAGTAGATCACATCGACACTCTAAGTTGATATTAAAATAATATTTTTTTGTATTGTAATTATATTTTATAGCCAACATGATGTATTGTAAAGACTCATATATGTATGAGATCTTGTAGGTCATTTAAAAATGGAATTAGGTAATGAATGTTGTTAGATACTTGATCAGTCCCAAAGACACTGAGAAGGGGGGGGGGGGTGAATCAGTGTCTTACCGATGAATGAAATATTTAAACTTGTTTGAAACTTTCCAACCCAAATTAATGTACCGATAAATAAGCAATAAAGAAATAAAGAGAAATAAGAGAGACAACATCAATGAACACCATAACACAAGATATTTTGGTGAGGAAACCCGATAGAGGAAAAACCACGGTGAGATTTGTGACCCACAATATTTACTCACTCGCCAATATGAATAATATTACTGATAAAATAGGGGCCTGCACATGCAGGTTCAGGCTAACAACCTAGAGCTCACTGGCAATCACAAAAAGGAGTCACACTGACTACAAAATTTGGTGATTAAATCCAATGACAATGTACTGCTCAAAATAGCATCTACAATGCTTGATTCAGTACCGGTTTAATCTATGTCAAATACTTTTGCCATAAACCTTTCTTCACTCTGCTTTGGTCTTATTCGCTCATCAAAATTATTACATCAAAATGCATATACAGATATTCACTCTCATAATCCACTTGCATTAATTACTTATGCATACCTATCACTTTCTCACATACCTTTGTCTCTTAAAAATGACCTATAAGATCGCATACATATATGAGTCCTTACAATACATCATGTCAGCTATACAATATAATTATAATACAAAACAATATAATTTTGATGTCAGTTGGGGTTCCGATAAGATCTTTTGTCGGTGCAGACTGAGTGTCGGTGAGAATAATCTTGTTGTGCCTGCTGGTGCCGGTAGATAATGTTTGTTGCCAGTGTATGCCGTGAATGATATTACCAGTTGGTTGCCATCAATGGAAACATAAACTATTCTCATTTGAGTGTAGAATTCCACCAATCTCCCCCTTTGGCATTGATGGCAACACTCATGAGAAAAATCCAAAAACTGATATCCAAAAATGAAGTACAAAGCTGATCCAAAAATAGGAGTGCTCCCCTTGAGAAAATGATCCCATCTATACATTTTTCTCCATACTACTACTCCCCCTTTGACATCAATGACAAAGGATGTCAAAAAGAATCAAAGAATTCAAAATTCTACCTCATAGACTATATCCGATTTTATACAATTTGAAAGATATCTGCCAAAATCAGATTAAGACTTTGCATGAATTTGGTGTTGTCAAAGATAATAGTTTCAGTCTACTGGATCATACTAGCTAGATAATGCATTTGTTGCTCCAGTGATCTTTCTCCTTGAATTTTTTCTTTGAACATCTCAATCCATCGAGTTATAAGGTTGTCCAATCTAGGACCAAGTTTTTTTTTCAGCTCACATGCCTTCATTATTATCCTTGCTTTTTCTTATTCTAGTTTCTCAATCTTTTCTTCAAAAACTGCCATTTCTTGATCAAAAATTGATGTAAGTTCCAAGAACCTATCATATTGTCTTCTATATCATCAATCTCTTTTTGTGCTTTCTTTATCTCTTCCTCAATGTCTTCTGTGAAGTTGTGAGGCTTGCATGCTTCCTTATACAATTATTTATATTCCAAAATGGTGGAATTAAGTACTGGTAATAAGGAATCAATATGCTCAGTGCAATCCTTGATAATTTTATTAAAGAATTCATTTTCTCCTTATTCACCCTTTCCTTAACAGTCTCCTCATTAATCTTGTCTATAGTTAGCATATTTGAAGCAATGAATTTGGACAATGTGTCCAATTTACCTAGAGATCCATCAATGTGATCTATCTTACAAGCTGGTGCAATCATCTTCAATATAGGTAATGTGTCATTAATGGTCTTAAATGCTAAGGTGTTGCAATCTGTGATCCTCTTAATTAAATCCAAAAGTACATCAATCACATTTGTAGGCTTGTAATCCATGGTGGAAGTGTTAGGCTTAGCAATAACTTTCTTTCCTTCAGATACTTGTCCAATTGCCTTAACCACTTCTTCCTTATTTCCATCATTGACCTCTTCTTAATTCACTATTTCTACTTTTTGCTCATTCTGTGTTTCAATTTTGCTTTCAATCTTATTGTCATCCTTATTCTCTGTCTTGCTGACTGTCGGTTCAACTATACTCTATTCAAGTTCATTCACTTTTGATTTCTCTACCTTCTGCTAAGTGTCATCATTTGTTGGTTCAATTTATGTTTTTACCTCTGCTTCTACTTGTGCTTCTACCAGTTTCTCAATGTTTGGCTAAGTAGCATCTGGGATGGTATCAGGTTTCTCAACTTGTGTTGGTATCTCAATGTTCTGAGGGTCAATAGTGTTGACCATTGACTCAGAGATTTCAATATTTGCAGCATCAGTTTGTTTTACCTTTGTAGTCTCTTTGTCCATGACAATGTTGAAGTCTTGTGTGTCCACATTCATGGTAAAAAGAACTTTAGATTCTGGATTGGTGTCATCTTTTGTTATTTTCTCTGCCTTCTCTTCCCATTGACTGTCAGTTTATACCAATGCCTCTGCAGTTACTAGTGGGGTGTCCTATGCTAGTGGAGGAAGGTTATCCTTGACCATTATATTAGGTACACTACCAATTTTACCTTTACCTTTATCCTTTTGATATACCTTTGTAAAAGACATCCATTTTATGTCTATCCTTTTCTTCTTTCTTTTCTCTTTCCACAAAGAATATGTCCCACTTGTCTGTTGCTTCATTTGCAATTTCCTTAACTCGGCCTGCCATAAGGCTAAGCTACTGGTGACCACTTACAAAAAATGACCAATTGGCTTCTGCAATCAATTCATCAATCTCCTATTTGGAGTTAACAGGGTGAACCACCAACAATGCTTCAACTTTTAATTTCTTATCCAATTCCAGAACTGACATTCTTTTAGCTTCTAACCTCAAATACAAATGATTGGATCATCTACAATGTCAATGAGAACCTTCTTGTATATATCAAGATGTAATATAATACTTTCCTCTATAGTATTTTTATCTGCATCCTTGAAAGAATGATAGAGTTTATTTACATTGCTAAGGTTACCTTCTTGTGTGATTTCAATTATCAACTCTTCCGGTGTAAGAGTGTCTGATGCCTTAGGTTCTGATTTCATCTTAGGAGACCTTTTTCAGACCACTAGGCTCTCTTACAACCTGTTTCTTCTTTCTTTGTGTCCTTGAATTCTTTGGAGATGGGGTAGGTGCCGGTGAATGTTTCCTTTTCTTCCTTTAAACTATTTTAAATTCAACTGCTTTATCACTTTCTGTCTCGGAAGAAGTAACAACCGGGGAGACATGAGTTATCGGTGTCTACTCTAACTGACTTTTTACTTCATCAGCAATACCACTAGACTCATCAAACCTTCTGTAACTTCTTTTGCCATTTTAGAAGCATCTTTCATGAATTTCTCTCTTTTCTTTCTTTCCTTCATCAAGGCTACATCACTTTCAATAATTTCAGCACTACCAAATATTTTCTCTGATGGTTCCGGTGGAGCATCTAGGAGTATTTTTGCATATGATTCCAAGATATGGGAGTCCACCTCATATCCCATTTTAGTAATCCATACTATTCTGGGTCTGACTTCTTCTATCTAGATTTCATCTCTCTTTACTACAAAGCATATTTGTTTATCATATTTGTCTACGATGCTTTGGGAAATCCTTTCTCTTTGTTTCATTCTGGTTTGAAAATTCTTGAAGTAATATTTGACCAACTCATCACTATTAGCTCCCATACTGGTGATTGCCTCCTTTATCTATTTTCCAATAGAAATATCATAGGTAAAATCCTTATGACCTATGTCGAGGATCTCCTTAGAAAAGTAAAGCATTAAACATACCATCAGATTTCCAAATTTGAATGTTCCTTTCTTGTCACCTTTTATCTTATCCAAATTTTCTAGCAATGCAACCTCCAACCATTCACAAATATAAATCTTTGCATTGTTTACAATCATCTCATGTGCACCGCGAATGCATGAACTTGACAGAGATTTCAATCTATTTGTGTGACCAGCTTTATATCCAATTATCATGCTCGCAAATTTAACATTTTTATCCTTTATGTCATTAACCCTAAGCGACCAGTTGTCATACGTAGCTCCGGTTAAGATCATAACTTCCTTGTTAAGGATTTTCTTCTTCTTGTCAGGTCTAGAACTAGTGGAGGGTAAACCAGTAACAACTTTAATAGCTTCCTTGGTAGTCTTGAATACCAAGTCCAACCACATAAATTCTCCGTGAACTATGCTAAGGACATAGCAGATGGCTTCATCTGATAATTATGGTAGATGGAGGATGTCTGTGAAACCTAAATCCTAAACTAACTTATGTTCTGGTTTCACTATCCCAACCTTGTTAGTAATTACATTCATGTACATGCTCATCAAATCTTCAGATCCTAAACTTTCTATGTTGCAATGTATGTATGCCCTAGGGTCTTCAATGAACATGACTCCCTTCGGAATTTTGGAAAATGCACCAATAGAATCATCATGTTTTTCTATCTTGGGAATGATCTTGAAAACTGGTCTAGGTCACTTAATGTTTTCCACAATGGTAGGGTTTGCTATGAATTCAGGAATAGAAGATGAAGATGCCATTGCGAAAGATAAATACCTCTTAACTGTGAAATCCTTGGATGCCCTAAAAAATATCGTTGTTGCTTCGCCTTTAGAATGCCTTTTCCTTAATTTTTATTTCTTCAAATGCTTGGATGCTTGGTGAGTTAAAATGAAAGGTTACAATGCCTTTATAACTAGAATTTTGACTTACAACTGCAATAAATGCTCGCCGATGAAGTGAAAAACTCCACATATCTGCCGGTAATGAAGAAATATAACTTCTTACCATCAACTGAGGGTAAATGCATGGTTTTTAATTTGTTTACTTACCCCTAAGGATTATTCCTTAGTTGGGTGAAGAATCTCCTACCGGTTCAAGATTACCCTATTTTGCCAGTGTAGTGACAGATTCGTCACCTTTCTGATCTCTCTTCCTAATCCATTGTTTTGAAAATTCTTGCTTGATTTCAGTCACCTTCTCTTTGCCTTTGTTGTTAGATCCTTTATTGTTCATCGGTGAATTCTTGCTTCTACAAAATTTTGCAATATGCGCAATCTTGTTACATGCATAGCAAGTTACATTGTTTCTCTGAATGGCCTTTCCATAACCTTGACCGGTTTGAGTTCCACATTGATTAGATAAATGTCCAAATCTACCAAAAACATAGCATTTCACATTCATTCTGCAATTGTCTGAGTTATGATCATTTTTATTGCATTTGGAACATTGACCGGTGGGTAAGTTTATATTTTGATTATTCCTAAATCTACACTGATTTTCTCTATGACCAAATTTGTTGCAAGCAAAACATTTCCCATTAAATTTATAAGCATTATATTTCCTTACCGGTTTGCTCTGATCATGATTGTTTGTAGTCCCTGAGCTTTCTCCATCAGGTTTCTGACTTTTCAGCATATCATCAAGGTTATCTGAACTTTTCTTGAATTTGTCTTTGTATTCATTTGCAGTGACCAACTCACTTTCCAAAGTGATAACTTGTCTCAAAAGTTCATCTTTGTCATGTTGCATGTGAATAAAATCATTTTTGAGCATATCATTTTCATAACTAAGCCTTTGAGATTCATCTGATCTTTCATTTAGTCTTCAGGGAAAATCTTCCTCATTCCTCTTTTTGTCTTCAATATCTTTGCATAGTCTCATGTTTAAATCTTGCATCTCATTCTTCATGTTACTGTTCTCTTGTCTCAATTTGTTTTCAATATCTCTAAGAGTTTCTTTTTCTTCATCATCTTGATTTTGCAATTGCACATATAATTATTTTCTCTTGTTCTTTTTTATAACCTGGTTATCTTGAAGTGATTTGATAAATTCCTGAGCTGCTCTGAGTTCATCTTCTAGTTTGATATTCTTCAATTTCTCTACATCAAAATCTTCAAGAGCTCCTTCCAACTATTGTCTCAAAATTTCCATTGATACTAGTTTCAGAATCTTCCTCAAGTTGTTAGGCTTTTGAAAATAGAGGACTAAGCTTTGATACCAATTGTTAGATACTTGATCAGTCCCAAAGACACTGAGAGAGGGGGGTGAATCAATGTCTTACCAATGAATGAAATATTTAAACTTGTTTGCAACTTTACAACCCAAATTAATGTACCATTAAACAAGCAATAAAGCAATAAAGAGAAATAAGAACGACAACATCAATGCACACCATAACATAAGATATTTTGGCGAGGAAACCTAGTAGGGGAAAAACCTTAGTGGGATTTGTAACCCACAATATTTACTCACTGGCCAATATGAATAAATATTACTGATACAATAGGGGCCTGCACATTTAGGAAGGCCAACAACCTAGAGCTCACTGCTCAGTCATAAAAAGGAAGCACACTAACTACAAAATTGGATGATTAAATCCAATGACAATATACTGCTCAAAATAGCATCTACAATGCTTGATTTAGTACTGGTTTAAGCTCTGTCAAATACCTCTACCATAAACCTTTCTTTACTCTGCTCTTCTATTATTCTCTCATCAAAATTATTACCTCAAAATATATATACAGATATTCACTCTCATAATCCACTTGCATTAATTACCTATGCATACCTATCAGTTTCTCACATACTTATGTCTCTTAAAAATGACCTATAAGATCTCATACATATATGAGTCCTTACAATACATCATGTCGGCTATACAATATAATTACAATACAAAACAATATAATTTCCATGTCAGTTGGGGTGCTAGTAAGATCTTTTGTTGATGTAGACTGGGTGCTAGTGAGAATAATCTTGTTGTGCCTGTCGGTGCCGGTAGATGATGTTTGTTGCCGATGTATGTTGTGAACCTGTTACTATTTACTAAGTTGTCATTAGTTTTATGTCTAAAGTCATTCTATATACTCTAGTCAGTTATTACTACCGAAATATTAAGTCGGTAAGCACAGAGCAGTCGGTTATAGAGGAAAAGAGTCACAGAGCTTAGTATACACTGAGCTATCTACTGAGTAACATTCTATGACTACCGAGCAGCAAAGATGGTATACCGAGTTGATACACACTGAGTGAAATGCGTTACCAAATTGATTGAACCTAGACACATATGGGAAACATGTTACAAAGATCAAGGAACAAGGAACTATTAACACATTGGAAATTGCACATAAGATTTTGTATGATTTTGAGGTCATCTATCCAATGAAATATTTTGTATGGTTATTCATTTAATGAATCATGTTTGTAAGATCGAAGCATGAACAAGATTACCATTTCAAGAGATCTATTTATACAACATGAATTGAGGATCAAACGTGTGTGTGAAGCAAGACATATGTGAAAAGAAAAATCATGAGAAAGCACTGAGTGTTATGACTGTTATGATTGACAGAGATACATAGAGGTCACCGAGAAGGATTTCAGAGAACAGTCAAGGAATAGAGTAAACAGAAAAGTTTACCAAGTAAATTTATGGGTTACCGAGGTATGCTATAAGCAAGGTAATATCATTTTGAGCACATAGAATCTGCTTTAACATTTTAGATGTGAAGTTGCAGATACTTTGTAAGATTTTGATTGTAATATTTTGAGTTGTAAGAGAAACCTTTAACAGGGTAGAAGACTCTAACAAAGTTTATAAATTGTAAAGCCTTTAACCAGGTGCAACATTTTAGAATAAGTGTTGTAAAATCCTTAAGTAAGGTAGATCTAAAGATCTTGATACTCCTAACAAGGTAAGCTATCAGAAATAGCTAAATATGTAGCTCTAACTGAGCAACATTTATTATTGCAGTAGTGAAGTTGTGGGTGCCATCCCCATTGCAGTTTTTCTCTCTAACCAAGAGTTTCTGCATAACCAAAATATATGTGTTATGGAGTGAATCATGTATGATTGTTATCTATTTGTTTTAGCATTATATTATGTTACAACAATATTCAGTTTATGCTTAATAGTAAAGTTATTGTTGAAGAAAGGATTTGAAGTATTGGTTCACCCCTTCCCTCTCAGTACATTAGCTTTCCATATTGGGCCTAACAATTGGTATCAAAGCTTGAATCTTGGAAAAGGGTTTAACTGCCTAAAGAGAAAGATCTTATCAATGGAAGGCTACAAACAATCTCAGAGAATTGTGAATCTTCAAAATTAATTGGATCATGCTAATCAAGTGATTGTTGACATGCAGAAACAAATGCAAATATCTCAGAAAGTTAGAAGAAGATTGTCTGATGATTTGCAGGACTCTCTAGAGCTACTAGAACAAATTGAGACATCATCTGAGAATAGTATATCTGAAGAGATTGAAGAAATGATTAGAGCATTGAAAGAAAAGAACAAAGCACTGACTGGTTAGCTGAAAGCAATGAAAAGAGAACATGAACATTTCAGCACAAAGATGACTAAAAATCTTGATGCATTGAGGATAGCCAAGGATAAATTAAGAGATCTAGAAAGAGAAAAACAATATCTTGAAGCATTAGTATATGAAAAGAATGATGAAATCACAAGGATGACTAGAATTCAAAGTAATCTATCAGATCAATTGGGCTATGCACATCATGAAGCAAATCTGAAAGATGATGAGAATCAAGCATTGAAACTTGAAATATCAAGGTTGACCGATAAACTTGAAACAAAAAAGAAGTCAAAGGAAACACTGAAGAAGAGCTATGAAGCGTCAAAGATGTTGGATGAGCAACTGAATACAAGAAGACCCAACAAAGATGTAGGACTCGGTTACAAAGGAAAAGACTCTACCGAGAAGGGAATCTACACTATCGAGAGAGGAGAATCATCAAAGAAAGTTGGAAACAAGAAGAACATCAAAGGAAAGAATCCTATTTGCAACTATTGTGGAAAACAAGGACATACAGCCAACATGTGCCAAATTAGAAAAGGTAAGCAACCAAATGTCACTAGGTCTAATGGCTATTGTAACAATTGCAATAAGTATGGTCATACATCTAATCAATGTAGGACTAAGTTGGTTAACAATTATAAGAAGGCAAAATTCAAAGGGTTTTGTAAAAACTGCAATAGATATGGTCACAGTACTAAGAAGTGTTGGTTTAAACAAAAGAATTATATGTGGTCCTCACACCGAGAAAATGCTAGAGGTTACCAAACTCACACAGATATCACCCAACAATATGCTGTAGTACCATGGGATTACAATACAAGGATATGGTGTGAATGTTGTGGAAGATATGGACATATAAGTGCCAACTGCTTTATAAGGTTTGGAATGAACAACCGAAGATCATGGAGAAATCCTGGTATGGCATGTTTTCATTGTCACAAAGTTGGACACTTGGCTAGAGATTGTAGAGATCAACCTTGAGGAGATATTGAAGAAATAAAAAGCAAATTCCAAATGATTTGGAAAAAGAAGGAAATTGTGTCAAATGAAGAAAGCACCTTACCTACTGAGTTAGGTGCATCTATTCCAAATTAATCGGTAAAAAGTATGAAGGGACTACATTCTCTCAAGGTTAAATCTTAACAGTTCCTATTTTATCATGTACTTAATTCAAAATCTGCATAGCTAAGATGCATTAGCAAGTTTGAAATATTATCAAGTCTTTTGGAGAACTAGTCAAGTCGGTAAATGCAGGAAGCCTGTCAAGTCGGTAAATGCAAGAAGTCTGACTACTTAGTAAAAGAACAAAAAGGAAGGAACCGAGTGCATTTAATGTTTTCTGACCTAACTGCACGGAACCTAATAAGGTATATTGTGTACTTAAAGCTTTTGCATGGTCATTTTACACTTACCAAGTTTTCAGAAAGTAGAGCGATTCAAAGGCGACCAAAACTCTTCCGAAGCAAAATTCAAGGTATTTATATCAATCACAACACATTGATAAGCAAGTTAACCGATCATATCAGTTGTGTTATATTTACTAAGTGGAAGATGTCTGCCGATTAAAAGTTTTCAAACCCTAAGGCTATTTCGTTAGTGATTATCCAAATTTGAAATGGCTCCTAAGATTCAAAAACCCGTTGTTGTTGAGAACATTGAGAAGCTCGTATTGAAATATTCTCTACCACCCAAAGTAGCATCTGAATCGGATGATAAAACCATATTTTCACTCATTCCGGATAGGGTTTTATTAGTTGAGGATGTCAGATTCTTCACTAAGTGTCATTTTGAGGAATTAGGTCACACTGAGATCAAGGACACATATGATGAATTGTGTACCAATGGAAAATTGGATAGCAAGTTTGAACACATTAAAATCAAGGGATTGACCGAACCCCTAACCTACCCACTAGTCTTCAAACCCTAATGGGTTAAATTTGTTTTGAGTAGAGTTCATGATGAATTTATGTGGTTAGAGGAGCAATTCAAGATCACCAATGAAATCATCCACTTGATCACCGGTTACCCTATTTTCGACCATGCCCGAGCTCAAAAAATGATTTCACAGAAAGAATTGATCACTTTAACCAGAGTTGAATCTGATTGCAGAGGTCTGAAATTGAACAATGTCACAAATACAGAGCTGAAGTTTGCAATTAGAGTCATAGGTTATTGTTTCTTTCAATTGGCAAGGGAAAACAGTGTACCCTGTGCAGCTATTGATTTAGCCTATAAAATTGTGAAGAAAGACATGAAGATTGATCTATGTGAAGTGTTGTTGAAATATTTGTTTGAAAATCTCAACACCATAAGGAAGCCGAAGAAGAACAACTTGGCAAACACACTAAAGTTTGGATCACTTTTGGTATGCATGTTTTTCTATTTTGAGAAATTCTTTCCATTAGTTGGTAATGTAGTTTGGGAGCTACACCGACTAATCACCCATCAAATCAATGACTTCATCAAATAGCTAGGTGATAACTTCAATGATATTATGGATGATTATTTTAGCAAGTTTTAGGAAAAGATGCATAACAGGCACAGGATTCCACCCCAGTTAGTTGAAAAATACAAGGATAAGTATATGTTTTGAAGTGGACACCGACTACTGCTATGTCAATGTTGTAGAACCAAGAGCTCAATCTTTGCCACCTATGGGTTATGAGATTGATTTTGACCTTACACAACAGCAGATAGATGCTTTTCTTGCACTACCAAGATATGCTATCGAGATAAGATATGGTACATATAAAGAAGTTAAAGAAAAAGTCAAAATGAGAATTGTAGTACCAAAGGCTACAAGAAAAGAAACAAAAATGATTAAAGCATTAACAGAGAAATTTGGAGAAGGTTCTTCCTCCACTCCTGTCAAGAGCATTCAAGTCATCACCAAGGAGGAATCTGAAGCCCAAGAAGCAGCTATTACATTGAGCATCGAGTTGCCAAAAGGGAAAATTTTGAAAAGGAAGAAACGGGATACATCACAGGTATCACCAACTATGAGGCCTCACCTCAACTTAGTCTGACATTTCAGTGGATTTTATATTTAGACTATTATGGATACTTTATTTTGATGCATTTTGAGACTTAGAACTTATATGATTTCAGAATTTGGATAACATTGCTATGTTTTGATGATTTACTTATATGCTTTATGAGATAGAACACTACATGATTGTTAGATAGGATGATATTGCAATGATAGATGTCGTTATTGAATTTGCAGGACTTTACTATGATAATAGAACTATGATGTATGGTTAAGTTTATGTGAACTGGGATGAAATTTGCTTATGTAAAATTGCTTGATAAAAGATGTAGCTAATCTGTGTAGATGAAAATTGTATGCAAATGATGATCTGTATTGTTATTCCTTTAAATTATATTATATGCGGATATTTGAGAGTACTAATGTGTAAATTGAGATGTGTAGGAAATTAACCATGTGACCATGGAAAATTACGGAGAACCAAACCTAGACTTATGTATGTTCGTAAGCCAGGGGTTGTCTATTTGGAGAGACAACACCTCGTTTGTGTTGTATTTTATTCGTAACAGTATATGTTGCATGAGTGTTAAGTGTTATTTAAATTTAATGTGTAAAAACCACAAGAGACGATTTCATGTTTTAATTTGTAAAAGTGTTTTATTTGTGTCACTTGACACATGTGTGGATTTAAGTTTAAATGTTTTATTTTGTCTCTTGGTGGGAAAGTGTTTAACTATAGCTTTTCAAATAATGTAACGTGATGTCATAAATACCTTGGGAAAAGAATCTTTGGAGAGGTCAACATATGTTTGACCCAAAAATAAACTTCAGAGGGGTTTTAAAATGGGTTAAATGAACACCTAGGGGTAGTTTAATAGGGTTTCCTAAAGCCCATAAGGTATACCTAGGGGTTAGGGGTAATTTTAGGCAAGTTTCTACTTTTAAGTGACCTTTTTGACACTTTAAAACTTGGCTTTTTTGAGTTGTGCGAAAATTGAAAATTAGAAGTTTAAATCTAATTGAGATTTTTCCTATTCGAATGGGAGTCTTTTTCCCATTCTGCTTTACTTTCCTTTTTGGTTTTTAGAAACTTGTGAGAACTCAGAGAATGAGCTTCTTAAGCAAGAATTGAAAAATTTGAGGGTAATCACCCACTCTCCATTTTTGGAGACAAGAGAATTTTTGAAAAGAAAAGAATAGTTTGGAATAGAAAATTTGACTAAGGGTAGAAGAAAAGGATCCGTGGATTGGGCAACTCTTCCTCAAATATTATACTACCATTGGGCAGATTAAGGTCGGTCTCATTATTCTTTAAAATGTCTATTTTCTTGTATGTGTTTGAGAGTATGATTGGTGTAAGAAATCTGTGTTCTTGAATGTCTTGTTTTAGAATTTCATTTGGAATTTTTGCATTATGCTTTGTTGTGTTTTGGGAGTTTTCTCAAGACCTCTTACTCTTGGGAGAGAGGAGGATCTTGTGGGTGGTAGCAGTGACAACCCTCGAGTGAGAAACTCTCGTTTGAGAGCAATCACAAGGGATTTTTGTGTGACCCTTGCTGCATGGCCTGTTTGTGCAATGGGGGTCATAAGGAGGGATATAAGGCTAGAATGCCTATGGGGGGCATAAGGAATAAGGGGTTGAAATTTTGATTTATTTATTGTGCCATGAGGTGGCTACTGGTTTTCCATACTTGCAGTTCTCCTTAGGGTATTGGTCCACTACCACCCTTAAAAAGGTCATCACCAAAGTGTGGTGCTGTGTAGCCAAGTTGGGAGGGTGTTTGAATATCTGTGTGTATTTTTGTCTTCTATGTGTTTGCATGTTTGTTACCCGTCTAGGGCTTGGTTCTCCGAGCTCGGGGGTGGCTACCAGTTAGCCTAGGCTGGGAGGTGAGCACTCCGTGGTCATATTTGTGATTTATTATGCAAGAATGTCAGGAGAAAGAATAGTAAAAGAGAAAAGTTGCAGAAGATTATTGTTGAAGAAATCTAAATTTATTTGCAGTTATTAGTTTTGATAGGAGAAATACGCCCTCATTCGTTGAAATGAGAGGCAAGTTGTAAATTTGAAATATAGACATGAGAGTTGGGATTGTAGTTGAAAAAAGAAACATCCTGTAAATTTTGCAGAATATCTTAGAGTTGTAAAAAGCTTGTTTTATTTCTATTCCTGTTTTAAAAAAAAGAAAAGCTACTTTTGATTTGCATGCAATAGTCATTTTAATATGAAAATCAGTTTTATTTGATTCAGTATTTTCTCCTATCTGTGAAATTGCCTACATTCTACTTGCAGAAAAATATGAGAAGGATTTATTGTTAGCATCTAAATGAGTGTATGCATGTTGCTTTAAAGGTGTATATTGCAGTTTAAACTTCCTATTGTAAGATTTAAGTTTATGGATCCTAGAAAATAATAGTTGCAAGAATGGAATTTCATAATTAATTGTAGGAATAAAATCTAAAGCATTTTCTCTCTTCTAATTCCTTAACTTTAGTTTAATAAACTTTAGATTTTTAAGTTGCTATTAAATTTATTGATATCTGAAAATTTACCAAGCTATAGAAATAGGAGTCAAAAGCACAAAGATAGTTGTTTTATTTAAATCTGTCATTATTTTAATGCAGGAAATAAATCTATAGCTATTTACTTTGTGGTGTTCTTTTTATATTTATTTACCTCAGACTTTAGCAAAATCATATTTATGCCTTTGATAATAAACAGTAAAAGAAACCAGAGTGCTAAAAATATATAAATTCCATCTAAATCCTATATTCACAAAGCAAAAGGACAAAAAAAACATTATACATTTCTGTCATAGAAAATATAAATAAACTTCTATCAATGTTTATAAATATACATAATAACAAATATATATATATATATATATATTTTAAAAAAAAATTTAAACAAATTTTTTTTTTTTTAGCGGAGGGTTTGGCCGGGGGCCGAGCTCACTGTGCATGGCGCAGTGGCCAGCGGTCGAGTCCACTGTGTATTGCACAGTGGTCGGCGGTCGAGCTCACTGTGCACTGCACAGTGGCAGGCGGCCGTGCTCACTGTGTAATACACAGTGGCTGGCGGCCGAGCCCACCTCTCGCCTCCTCCCTATGTTCTCTCATCCCGTCCGTCGTTCGCTCATCCCGTCTGCTGTCCATGGCCACCCTGCAAAATGTAGGGTCAAAAAAAAAAAAAATTTAAAAATGGGGAGAAAACCCTAGCTCGGTTAGAGCTAGGGTAGAGGGGAAAATAAATAAGTTTAAGGGATTTTTGAAAAAAAAAGTGTCAAAGAAGTAATTTTATAATGTAATTTAAATTAGGGTTTACATGAAATTTATTTATAAGTTGTGGAAATTTATATTTAAAATTAGTTAGGTTAACAACTTATATAGACGGAGGAGTTTTTAATTCAAAATTAATTATTTTTAGAATTAACTATTTGTGAAGCATTGATTAAATAGAAAGGGAAATTAATTCCTTAAAAACTAAATTTGACTTTGGAAAGATAATTATCCTCATCGGATAATGTCATTAAGAAATTAATTGGACACTTTAATCCATTAAATTAATTAATGATTTAAAATGTCTTTTAGACAATATGGATTCATTGGAGATCAAATTTTTTTTATCTACGTCTACCATTTAAATGAGTTTAATAAATTAAACTAACGACTATATTTGACGAGAAAATAAAATTTAAAACATTTAGTTTTTCCGCAAATAAATTTTAATTAAGTTTCGATACTTAGTTAGTATCAGAGTTAGTTCGATTTTTGTTATGGCCAACATGTTAACACATGTCGTGATAGCGAACTTTGTTAATTAACTAGTTGTTTAAAAAAAAAATCATTCCGTTTTTGCCCTAATTTTTGGGCATGACATTTTGGTATGAGAGCAAGGTTTCCACACTAGGAACCTTTCTCCACTTACGTTTCGCCTTAGATTATTTAAATTATTTGGTTAAATTGATTTTATCAGACTTTTGAATTTAATTGAATTAATATTATTCTAAAAGAAATTAATTAATTATTTGGCTTTATTTTCCTCTTAGGATGCCTTCGACGACGCGACAAGCTCGCAAGTGTGGACGGGGTCCTAGACGTGTGTGCATAGCACGCGAAGAGGTAGTGAGGGAGGCATCAGTTCCAGAGGAGAACCCAGGAGCACCTCCCAAATAGCCAAATGAACCTAACCGAGACCTCTTAGCAGCAATCCAGAATCTTATTGGCATAGTTCAGGAAAGGATCCCAGCAGAGAACCCTCAAGTTAGAAGTCATGACTCTGGGAGTCATAGATCTGTTGATAGAGAATGAAGTAGGAGCCCAGCTCTGATTTCTGTAGAGAGTCATGGTGGAAATGAGCCAGAGTCTGTGCATATGCCAGGACCACCTCCAGCGGTGGAACCAGTTTATTTTGAGAGAGCTTGTCGAGATCCAGGGGATCTTATCAGGGAGGTCATGCACCTCCAGCCACCATCCTTCAGAGGTTCTACCGATGGGGTAGAGGCCGAGGCATGGCTTTTGAGTCTTGAGAGGTGCTTTGCATTGCGTTCTTATGAGAGCAACTTGAAAGCATGAGTCGCAGTTCATCTACTGAGAGGGACAGCCTCCACTTGGTGGAGACAGGAAGAGTACAAATGCTGATTAGTTCCTAATACTCTCACTTGGGAGATATTCATAGAGAGGTTCAGTGAGAGGTACCTATCAGAACACTTCAGGCAGCATCGTATAGATGAATTTCATGATCTCCAACAAAAAGGCTTGTCAGTAACCCAGTATGAGAGTAAATTCTTTGAGTTGTTGCCTTATGTAGATTATCTAAAGGATGAGAAACTTCTTGTAAACCGCTTCATCGGAGGGTTAAATGTCGGTATAGCTGGGCCTGTTAGGATGTCTGCTCTAGAGAGCCTTCGGGTTGCTATGGAGAAGGCACTAATTGCCAAGGAAATTCAGGTCAGACCTCAGGACAATAGGGATCGGTTTCAGAACTGAAATCCCGCACCTCAGACTTATGGATTCTAGAAACCACATTGGAAAGGAAACAACCAAAATTCTTAGGGGTTCTCCAAACCCCCTCCTCCACAACAAACACCACAGAACCAGAGGCAAAAGCCTCCATAGTATCAACAGGGCTCCAAGCCCAAATAGTGGCAGACTCAGAGATAGAGATGTGATCAGAGAGCATAGGGGCAGTACACACAGCCGGCGGGGACTCAGCAGTCCTCCAGGGGTGGGTACAGCGGATCTAGTAGGACAGGAGGTCAGGCATTCTCTAGGCCTTAGGGTGCCTAGTTTCAGGCATGGGGTGCTTGCTTTACGTGTGGAGCCATGGGGCATATGGCGAGGGATTTCCCTCAGGGACAGGTGGCAGGGAGTCAGCGGATGGACACTTCAAAGCTGACAGTTGGTGATATGGGTAGGTCCCATAGAGTATTCATAGCAGTTGACAATCACCAGGTTGAGCATCAAGCCACGGTTATCAAATCTACAGGTATGATCAAAGGTAACAAGGTATCTATTTTGTTTGATTCAGGAGCTACTGACTCCTTTATATCTCCATTGGTTGTGGAGCATTGCAGGCTAGTGGCAACTAGACAAGGTGTCAGTTGGGAAGTGGAATTAGCTTCAGGAGCTAGAGTGTTAGTGGAATCAGAGGTTAGGGCATGTCAGCTGTAGATTGGCAAGACCACCACTTTAGTAGACCTGAGAGTGACTCCACTTGGATCTTACAAAATCGTACTTGGCATGGATTGGCTTTATGCCCACAGAGCCAAGATGGATTGCCACCTGAAAAAGATTGAGTGTGAGGATGATCATGGTTCGCCCATAGTTATCACCGGGATTTAGAGGCCCGTGTCTCTTTGTATGATCTCTACAATGTAGCTTAAGCAGAGCATGCGGAAGGGATGTCAGCTTTTTGCTATCACTATCAGTGACAGAGGAGAAGAGGAAGAAAAGGAAACATCGCTCGATGACCATCCTATCCTTAAGGGATATTCAGATGTATTTCCTTCAGAGTTACCGAGAATGCCTCCCTGTAGAGAGATTGATTTTCATATAGACCTAGTACCAGGAGCCAAGCCAGTTTCCAGAGCACCTTATAGGATGACCACAAATGAGCTAAATGAACTTAAAATACAGCTTGAGGAACTCCTTGAGA
Source organism: Cryptomeria japonica (assembly GCF_030272615.1). Taxonomy (NCBI): domain Eukaryota; kingdom Viridiplantae; phylum Streptophyta; class Pinopsida; order Cupressales; family Cupressaceae; genus Cryptomeria; species Cryptomeria japonica. The sequence goes on from NC_081406.1 coordinate 579,978,868, forward strand.
AGGGTCATATTCGTCCTAGTGTATCCCCTTGGGGTGCACCAATCATCTTTGTTAAGAAGAAGGATGGATCTCTCCGATTATGTATGGATTATCGGCAGCTAAATAAAGTAACCATCAAGAACCGATATCCTTTGCCCAGAATTGATGATTTATTCGACCAACTTCAGGGTGCCAAAGTCTTTTCCAAAATAGATGAGTTTACCATAGTTCCATTCGGACTTACGAATGCCCCAATAGTTTTTATGAGCCTCATGAATGGGGTGTTTCGTACCTTTCTGGACCATTTTGTTATTGTGTTTCTTGATGATATACTGATATATTCTCGGAATGAGAAGGAGCATGAGGAGCACCTGAAACAGGTGTTGCAGTGTTTGCAGGATAACCAGTTGTTTGGCAGCCTATCAAAGTGTGCTTTCTTTCGGTCTGAGGTCAAGTACCTTGGGCACGTTATTTCTGGTGATGGGATCTCAGTTGACCCATCAAAGATTAGGGCTATTATGGATTGGCCAGTGCCTACCAATGTGACAGAGGTCAGGAGTTTCATGGGCTTAGCAAGGTATTACCGATGTTTTGTCGAGGGATTCTCCAGAGTCACACACCCTATTACTTCTCTTCAGCGTAAAGGGAAGAAATTTGAGTGGATAGAGAAATGTGAGAAGGCCTTTCAGGAACTCAAGAAGGCACTTACTAGCACTCCTATCCTTGTTGTACCAGATCCTACAACTGACTTCATGGTTTGTATAGATGCTTCACTAGAGGGCTTAGGAGCAGTTCTTATGCAGGATGGTAGGGCCATAGCTTTCGAGTCTAGGAAACTTAAGACTCATGAACTTAATTATCCCACTCACGACCTTGAGCTCGCAGCAGTAGTACATGCACTTGTGAGGTGGAGACACTTCCTTTTAGGTCATCACTTCAAGTTGCATTTAGATCATCAGAGTCTTCAGTACATCTTCAATCAGCCGAACCTTAATGCACGTCAGAGGAGATGGATGGAGTTCTTGTGCAAATATGATTTTGACATTCACTACATCAAAGGAAAGGAAAATGTAGTTGCAGATGCTTTGAGTAGGAGATGTCATGAGGTTTACACCATATCTATGGGCACGGATTTGAGAGACCATATACTACAGCACTTGCTAGAGGATGGATGGTATGCAGAGGTTGGTTAGGTAATATGATCTTAGGTTACTCTAGAAGGGAAATATGTGGATTATTCTTTGGAGTCCGATGGACTGTTATGCCACAGAGGGCACATTTATGTAACTTCCTCCAGAGGGTTGCGAGAGTTCATTGTCATGGAGGCTCATAGAGCTCCTTATGCAGCGCATCCCGGGGTTAAAAAGTTGCATGTTGACTTGAGGCAGTTGTATCATTGGCCGGGAATGCGGCAGCTCATTGCTGAGATAGTAGCTCGATGCCTCGAGTGTTAGAGAGTAAAGGCGGAGCACCGCCATCCTGGTGGGTTGCTCCAGTCTCATGCTATACTAGACTGGAAGTGGGATACTATATCCATGGATTTCATCATTGGTCTTCCTATGTCTTCTCGTCACCATGATGCTATCTTGGTGACAGTTAACAAGTTGACCAAAGTAGCTCACTTTTCACCAGTTCGTACTACATTCACAGCTCCAGTAGTGGCACAGGTGTTCTTGCGAGACATTGTTAGACTTCATGGCGTGCCTTGCAAGATTATATCTGACAAGGATTCTCTTTTCACTTCTTCCTTTTGGAAGTCATTACAGGCAGCTATGGGCACTAAGCTCAATTTCAGTACAGCCTATCACCCAGAAATAGATGGATAGATAGAGAGGGTCAATCAGGTGCTAGAGGATATGCTTCGCATGTACGCATGGATCATTAGACCCGATGGGAGGAGTATCTTCCCTTAGTGGAGTTTGCCTATAACAATGGGCATCACACTTCTTTGGGGATGCCACCCTATCAGGCATTATATGGCAGGCCTTGCAGGACGCCCTTGAGTTGGGATCGCATAGAGGATAGAGTTGCTATTGGTCCTGAGATAGTTCAGGATATGGAACAGTAGGTGGATTTGATTAGGCAGCGTCTCAGAGAGGCTTAGGATAGATAGAAGAAATATGCTGATGCAAAGAGGATAGATCGTAGCTACTTGGTTGGAGATAGAGCCTTCTTGAGAGTGCGACCGCATAAGAGTCCAATCCATTACAGAAAGGGTTATAAGCTCGCACCTCGCTTTGTAGGACCTTTTGAGATTCTTAAGAGGATAGGTCCAGTTGCCTACCACTTAGCATTGCCACCTAGCCTATCACACATCCACGATGTGTTTCATGTACCAGTTTTAAGAAAATATATCTATGATGAGTCTCACATTTTAGATTGGGATGCCTTGCAGGTGGAGTTGGACGGGCAGCTAGCTTTGGAGCCCATTAGCATTTTGGCACGCCGGACATTGGCCCTTCGAGGTTGAGAGCTGGACTAGGTTAGGGTCTAGTGGGATTGTTATGATGAGGTTATGGCTTCATGGGAGGATGCAGCACGTATGAGATCAGAGTACCCCCACCTCTTTGATGAACTCCAGGAGGAAGTTCATGCCTAGAGGGGGAGGGTGTGAGGCCTCACCTCGACTCAGTCTGACATTTCAATGGATTTTATATTTAGACTATTATGGATACTTTATTTTGATGCATTTTGAGACTTAGAACTTATATGATTTCAGAATTTGGATAACAATGCTATGTTATGATGATTTACTTATATGTTTTATGAGATAGAACACTATATGATTGTTAGATAGGATGATATTGCAATGATAGATGTCATTATTGAATTTGCAGGACTTTACTATGATAATAGAACTATGATGTATGGTTATGTTTATGTGAACTGGGATGAAATTTGCTTATGTAAAATTGCTTGATAAAAGATGTAGTTAATCTGTGCAGATGAAAATTGTATGCAAATGATGATGTGTATTGTTATTCCTTTGAATTATATTATATGCGGATATTTGAGAGTACTAATGTGTAAATTGAGATGCGCAGGAAATTAACCATGTGACCATGGAAAATTACGGAGAACCAAACCTAGACTTATGTATGTTCGTAAGCCAGGGGTTGTCTATTTGGAGAGACAACACCCCGTTTGTGTTGTATTTTATTCGTAACAGTGTATGCTGCATGAGTGTTAAGTGTTATTTAAATTTAATGTGTAAAAACCATAAGAGACGATTTCATGTTTTAATTTGTAAAAGTGTTTTATTTGTGTCACTTGAGACATGTGTGGATTTAAGTTTAAATGTTTTATTTTGTCTCTTGGTGGGAAAGTGTTTAACTATAGCTTTTCAAATAATGTAACGTGATGTCATAAATACCTTGGGAAAAGAATCTTTGGAGAGGTCAACATATGTTTGACCCGAAAATAAACTTCAGAGGGGTTTTAAAATGGGTTAAATGAACACCTAGGGGTAGTTTAATAGGGTTTCCTAAAGCCCATAAGGTATAGCTAGGGGTTAGGGGTAATTTTAGGCAAGTTTCTACCTTTAAGTGACCTTTTTGACACTTTAAAAATTGGCTTTTTTGAGTTGTGCGAAAATTGAAAATTAGAAGTTTAAATCTAATTGAGATTTTTCCTATTCGAATGGGAGTCTTTTTCCCATTCTGCTTTACTTTCCTTTTTGGTTTTTAGAAACTTGTGAGAACTCAGAGAATGAGCTTCTTAAGCAAGAATTGGAAAATTTGAGGGTAATCACTCACTCTCCATTTTTGGAGACAAGAGAATTTTTGAAAAGAAAAGAATAGTTTGGAATAGAAAATTTGACTAAGGGTAGAAGAAAAGGATCCGTGGATTGGGCAGCTCTTCCTCAAATATTATACTACCATTGGGCAGATTAAGGTCAGTCTCATTATTCTTTAAAATGTCTATTTTCTTGTATGTGTTTGAGAGTATGATTGGTGTAAGAAATCTGTGTTCTTGAATGTCTTGTTTTAGAATTTCATTTGGAATTTTTGCATTATGCTTTGTTGTGTTTTGGGAGTTTTCTCAAGACCTCTTACTCTTGGGAGAGAGGAGGATCTTGTGGGTGGTAGCAGTGACAACCCTCGAGTGAGAGACTCTCGTTTGAGAGCAATCACAAGGGATTTTTGTGTGACCCTTGCTGCATGGCCTGTTTGTGCAATGGGGGTCATAAGGAGGGATATAAGGCTAGAATGCTTTTGGGGGGCATAAGGAATAAGGGGTCGAAATTTTGATGTATTTATTGTGCCATGAGGTGGCTACTGGTTTTCCATACTTGCAGTTCTCCTCAGGGTATTGGTCCACTACCACCCTTAAAAGGGTCATCACCAAAGTGTGGTGTTGTGTAGCCAAGTTGGGAGGGTGTCTGAATATCTGTGTGTGTATTTTTGTCTTCTATGTGTTTGCATGTTTGTTACCCATCTAGGGCTTGGTTCTCCGAGCTCGAGGGTGGCTACCAGTTAGCCTAGGCTAGGAGGTGACCACTCCGTGGTCATATTTGTGATTTATTATGCAGGAATGTCAAGAGAAAGAATAGTAAAAGAGAAAAGTTAAAAAAGATTATTGTTGAAGAAATCTAAATTTATTTGCAGTTATTGGTTTTGATAGGAGAAATACGCCCTCATTCGTTGAAATGAGAGGCAAGTTGTAAATTTGAAATATAGACATGAGAGTCGGGATTGTAGTTGAAAAAAGAAACATCCTGTAAATTTTGCAGAATATCTTAGAGTTGTAAAAAGCTTGTTTTATTTCTATTCCTATTTTAAAAAAAAGAAAAGCTACTTTTGATTTGCATGCAATAGTCATTTTAATATGAAAATCAGTTTATTTGATTCAGTATTTTCTGCTATCTGTGAAATTGCCTACATTCTACTTGTAGAAAAATATGAGAAGGATTTATTGTTAGCATCTAAATGAGTGTATGCATGTTGCTTTAAAGGTGTATATTGGAGTTTAAACTTCCTATTGTAAGATTTAAGTTTATGGATCCTAGAAAATAATAGTTGCAAGAATGGAATTTCATAATTAATTGTAGGAATAAAATCCAAAGCATTTTCTCTCTTCTAATTCCTTAACTTTAGTTTAATAAACTTTAGATTTTTAAGTTGCTATTAAATTTATTGATATCTAAAAATTTACCAAGCTACAGAAGTAGGAGTCAAAAGCACAAAAATAGTTGTTTTATTTAAATCTGCCGTTATTTTAATGCAGGAAATAAATCTATAGCTATTTACTTTGTGGTGTTCTTTTTATATTTATTTACCTCAGACTTTAGCAAAATCATATTTATGCCTTTGATAATAAATAGTAAAAAAAATCAGAGTGTTAAAAATATATAAATTCCATCTAAATCCTATATTCACAAAGCAAATGGACAAAAAAAACATTATACATTTCTGTCATAGAAAATATAAATAAACTTCTATCAATGTTTATAAATATACATAATAACAAATATATATATATATATATATATATATATATATATAATATATATATATATATAATATATATATATTTTAAAAAAAAATTTAAACCAAAAAAATTTTTTTTAGCGGAGGGTTTGGCCGGGGGCCGAGCTCACTGTGCATGGCACAATGGCCGGCGGCCGAGTCCAGTGTGTATTGCACAGTGGTCGGCGACTGAGCTCACTGTGCACTGCACAGTGGCCGGCGGCTGTGCTCACTGTGTAATACACAGTGGCTGGCGGCCGAACCCACTATGCCCTGCACAGTGGAGACTTCGGCGGCGTCGACTCTCACCTCTCGCCTCCTCCTTCCGTTCGCTAATCCCGTCCGCCATCCATGGCCGCCCTGCAAAATGTAGGGTCAAAAAAAAAAAATTTAAAAATGGGGAGAAAACCCTAGCTCGGTTAGAGCTAGGGTAGAGGGGAAAATAAATAAGTTTAAGGGATTTTAAAAAAAAAAAGTGTCAAAGAAGTAATTTTATAATGTAATTTAAATTAGGGTTTACATGAAATTTATTTATAAGTTGTGGAAATTTATATTTAAAATTAGTTAGGTTAACAACTTATATAGACGGAGGAGTTTTTAATTTAAAATTAATTATTTTTAGAATTAACTATTCGTGAAGCCTTGATTAAATAGAAAGGGAAATTAATTCCTTAAAAACTAAATTTGACTTTGGAAAGATAATTATCCTCATCGGATAATGTCATTAAGAAATTAATTTGACACTTTAATCCATTAAATTAATTAATGATTTAAAATGTCTTTTAGATAATATGGATTCATTGGAGATCAAATTTTTTTATCTACGTCTACCATTTAAATGAGTTTAATAAATTAAACTAATGACTATATTTGACGAGAAAATAAAATTTAAAACATTTAGTTTTTCCGCAAATAAATTTTAATTAAGTTTCGATACTTAGTTAGTATCAGAGTTAGTTCGATTTTTGTTATGGCCAACATGTTAACACATGTCGTGATAGCGAACTTTGTTAATTAACTAGTTGTTTAAAAAAAAAATCATTCCATTTTTGCCCTAATTTTTGGGCATGACACCAACTCCTCCAGTGAAACACCCAAACACTAGATCATCTACAGTATCACCGAGCAAGAAATAGAAAAATGTTGCAGTTCCAAAAGTAACAAAAACTTATAAGAAATCTACTCGGAGACTCATTTTGAATAAAGAGTCCAGTGACACTGAATCTGAAGACGCAAGTAAATTTCAGATTGTTAAGAGTAAAAAGGAAGATGTACGTAGTGTTGATAATTTATGTGCCAATTTGAAGCAATATGGTGGATTTGGATCATTTAGATGACAGGTGGAAATATGCCATGGACTCGGAAAAGAAGATGAGAGAAAGAAGTCTGGTACATCTCTTTCCAGACATGTTGGTAGATGAGATAAGTGAACATCTGAAAAACTACCACACAAACTTTCTAGTCAAGCAAAGAGCCCTGAAACTGATGAATGGCCTTTATCTTGATGTAGAGAAAGAGACAAAAGAAAAATGGCAAGAAATCTTTCGAATCAAGAATACTGATGAGCAAGGTGAAGTTGAAATAGTAGATATCACCAAGCATGATCCCGCTGAAACTATACAACCTGATAAGGATGTCATGGATACCAAGGAATAGGAATAGGAAATGATAGAAGAGAATGCTTATGCCAAACTGGTATCAAGTGAGTCAGTTTTGGAACAAGTCAATTCCTATCCTCCGGTAAGTCAACATGTTTCAACCGAGAAACCTCAGTATACTAAACAAGGAAAAGAGGGTCAACAGTCTACCAAAGGAGAAGCTACTTCTCAGGCCACCAAGGAACAGACTTCTCAAGCCCCTACAAGTACTGACAATGTTACAACTGAGACCCAGAGCAAGGATTCACCGAAGGCTACATCTGAGGCTAAAGAAACCAACAAAAGTGTTGCCTCTATCGAGCAACCTACCGAGGGTGCACAAGCCTCCCAAGCCATTGTATTAGCTCAACCGGTGAAAGCCTCTTCCTCTTAAAAAAAGAAAATGAAAAAGCATAGTTTCAAGTTAGATTTGTCAAAACCAATTGTGTTGTCGAATGTAGACATATCCAAATTAAAAGGGCAAGCACTTATTGAATTCAGTGAACTATGCAAAGCCAAAGAAAAACAAGAGAAACAAATGGTTATTCAAAAGAAAAACAAAGTACTTGAGAAGGTCAAAGCACCATTAACAGATATGCTACCTGAAGCTACAGTGACAAAAGATGCAGCCATCCATATTCAACTGGATGAACTCCTCACTAAAATAGAAGCATCTAGAGTAGACGCATCTGAATACTTGAGCAAATTGAAGGACAAAGAGCTCACTAAAAAAATGATTGAAGAGGTATAGAAAGCCATTGCTATTGGAAAAGTAAAACTTGTCAAATTTATTGCTGAGTTGTCCCCTCAACTCAAGCACATTCTTTATTTATTTTAGAAACTCTGTACATTTTCTTTATTCATTAAAGATATCAAGAATAAAATAGAAGTGATTGAGAAAGAGATCACCGATCTCTCCAATAAATTGACCACTGACCCAAATTTTATTCAGAATTTCCATACCAAGTTACAAATGCTCATGGCTCAACAATTGGAACTTAGGAATGAAGAGCACAAAATAAGGATGGACATTATGACTCTTCAAACCCTATTCATTCCACACTTGTCCTTCATTCAAGAATAGATCAACAAGGCTACCTCCTTATCCACTCAGCCAGAGGGAAGCACTTTAGATGGACTGATTTCACTGTTCGCTGATATTACAGCTCAGAATTCACTCATGGATAGTGTCAAGGATGCACTCTCTGCCGCTCTCACCGATGCAAGAACAAAGTATAAATCCATTTTTGACCAGTTGCCTCCTCTAAATGGTAACTAGTTTTGATGTTTGTCAAAAAGGGGGAGTATAGTGTATACAAGAGGAGTATACCAAGCAGATCAACATATTTGAGTATACAGATAATTTTTACAGGGGGAGCAATGAACCGAGCAATGAACCGAGCAGTGAACCAAGCAATGAATACAGAATATTGATCACAACGCATGCATAATTAGAGTTATGTACAGTATATTGATAAGGGGAGTATATTTGAGTATACTATTTTATTTGACAATTGTATATACTGTCAGTTTAGTCAAATTTTGTAAGTGTATATATATATTTTGAGTTATGACTTTGAAAGAAGTTTTGTCAAACATTTCAAAACTAATGTCAAAAGGGGAGATTGTTACTATTTCCTAAGTTGTCATTAGTTTTATGTCCAAAGTCATTCTATATACTCTAGTCAGTTATTACTACCGAAATATTAAGTCCATTATAGAAGAAAAGAGTCACAGAGATTAGTATACACCGAGCTGTCTACTGAGTAACGTTCTATGACTACCGAGCAGCAAAGATGGTATACCGAGTTGATACACATCGAGTGAAACATGTTACCAGATTCATTGAACCTAGACACATATGGGAAACGTGTTACAAAGATCGAGGAACAAGGAACCGTTAACACATTGGAAATTGCACTTAAGATTTTGTATGATTTTGAGGTCATCTATCCAATGAAATATTTTGTATGGTTATTCATTTAATGAATCATGTTTGTAAGATCGAAGCATGAACAAGATCACCATTTCAAGAGATCTATTTATACAACATGAATTGAGGATCAAACGTGTGTGTGAAGCAAGACATATGTGAAAAGCAAAATCATGAGAAAGCACTGAGTGTTATGACTGTTATGATTGATAGAGATACATAGAGGTCACCGAGAAGGATTTCAGAGAATAGTCAAGGAACAGAGTAAATAGAAAAGTTTACCGAGTAAATTTATGGGTTACCGAGGTATTCTATAAGCAAGGTAATCTCATTTTGAGCACATAGAATCTGCTTTAACATTTTAGATGTAAGTTGCAGATACTTTGTAATATTTTGAGTTGTAAGAGAAACCTTTAATAGGGTTAAAGATTCTAACAAAGTCTATAAATTGTAAAGCCTTTAACCAGGTGCAGCATTTTAGAATAAGTGTTGTAAAATCCTTTAGCAAGGTAGATCTAAAGATCTAGATACTCCTAACAGGGTAAGCTATCAAAAATAGCTAAATATGTAGCTCTAACTAAGAAACCTTTATTATTGCAGTAGTGAAGTTGTGGGTGCCATCCCCACCACAGTTTTTCTCTCTAACCAAGAGTTTCTGCGTAACCAAAATATATGTGTTATGGAGTGAATCATGTATGATTGTTATCTATTTTTTTTAGCATTATATTATGTTACATCAATATTCAGTTTATGCTTAACAGTAAAGTTATTGTTGAAGAAAGGATTTGAAGTACTGATTCACCCCTCCCCTCTCAGTACATTAGCTTTCCATATTGGGCCTAACAGAACCATATTACCAGTTGGTTGCCATCAATGATAACATCAACTATTCTCATCTGAGTGTAGAATGCCAACAAATGTAAGTGGTATATGAGAGAGAATAATTGTATATGCATTTTGATGTAATTATTTTATGAGTGAATAAGAGCTGAGCTAAGCGAAGCAAGGTTTATGGAAAAGGTATCTGACAAAGCTTAAACCGGTACTGAATCCAACATTGTAGATTCTATTTTGAGCAGTACATTGTCATTGGATTTAACCATCTAATTGTAGTCAGTGGGGCTCCTTTTTATGATTGAGCAGTGAGCTCTAGGCTGTTGACCTTCCTGCATGTGCAGGCCCCTATTATACAAGTAATATTTATTCATATTGGCCAATGAGTAAATATTGTGGGTCACAAATCCCATCGAGGTTTTTCCCCTACTGGGTTTCCTCGCTAAAAATATATGTGTTATGGTGTGCATTGATGGTTATACTTTTGTTTTTCTTTACTACATTATTATTTGCTTACCGATATATTAATTTGGGTTATAAAGTTGCAAACAAGTTTAAATCTTTTGTTTATCGGTTAGACACTGATGCACTCCCCTCTCTCAGTGTCTTTGGGACTGATCAAGTATATAATAGATAGATAAAGAAGAGGTAAAGAAAAGATTAAGACATTGGATCGAATGATTTCTAAGTTGAAATAAAAGTTTGTCTTGACGAATTATCAAGTGGATTTGTTCTAGAAGTTGCAGAACCTAAGACAAAAGGAATCTAGTGTGAAAGAGTGCATCGAAGTATTTTAAAAATTGAACATCACATCCGGACATGTTGATGATGAATTTGAACAAATAGAAAGGTATTTGAATGGGTTACGGATGTCTATACAAGATGAACTCAGTATGATCAAATTGGAGAGTGTTGAAGAGGCTTACCAGTATGCACTAAAGGCTGAAGAAAAATTGAACAAAAGACACGAGCAGAGACAGAGAGGTAGAGGTGGAAGGTTTACTAGAGGAAGATTTCAAGAAGGAAGAGGAATTGGTACAGATTAGAACAAGGACAAGGCAGTGAGAAAAGAAGGTAATTCATACCAGAAGGATGATAGAAATTTCTATCTGAGGAGAGAACCAGATGGTTACCAGAATGAGAACTTTGGAAGACAAGAGAAGAGGACATTTAGAGGAACTTGCTTTAAGTGTGGAGGAGAAGGAAACCGTGTATTTGAATGTAATAAGATAGAGGCTACCAGAAGAGCAGTAGTGGTGGAAGAAAACCCCACTAGATCAGACAATAAACTAAAAGATGGAGAACTGCTTATGATGAGGAGATCTTTGTGTCATACTGGAGGAGATGAAGAACCCTTGCAGAGGAAGAATCTGTTCAAAACTAGATGTAAGGTATCTGGTAAGTGTTGTAAAGTTGTTATTGATAGTGGTAGTTCAAATAATCTTGTTTTAGAAGAGATGGTGAATAATTTGAAATTTAAGAGATTGAAACACCCTAAGCCTTATCAGATAACATGGATTCAGGATGAACATAAGTTGTTAGTAAGTGAACAATGTTTGGTAAAATTAAAAATTGGGAATTATCATGATGAAGTTTTGTGTGATATTATGCTCATGGATATTTATCATCTTTTATTGGGAAGACCTTGACAGTTTGATAGACGGGCAATACATGATGAAAGGAAGAATACATACACTATTGTGGCCAATGGGATGAAGAAACCTTGTTACCTTTAGAGGAACCTTTGAAGAATGAAGTCTGTGCAAATGCCAGAATCTATTTAGTAGATGTAAGAAAATTCATGGATGGACTGAGACATGAGAATGTGTGTTTTTCCTTAATTCCTAAGAAGATTGAGAGACCAGAACTAGAAGGAGAACACTCGGAAGAGATAAGAGAGTTGCTGATATAATATGAGGACATCATTTCAGATAATGTACCTGATGGATTGCCACTTCTTAGAGTTATAAGTCATTGTATGGACTTGGTTCCTGGAGCTAGTTTGCCTAACAAAGTTGCACACCGGTTAACACCGACAGAGAATGAAGAACTGAATAGACAAGTGCAAGAGTTGTTGAAGAAGGGTTTGATCAGGAAGAGTCTGAGCCCTTATGCAGTACTAGTAGCATTCGCACCTAAGAAGAATGGAGAATGGAGGATGTGTACCGATTCAAGAGCAATAAACAAATCATAGTGAAATACCAGTTTCCTTTTCCTAGGATGGATGACATAATAGACTGTTTGAGTGGAGAAAAATACTTTACAAAGATAGATTTGAAGAGGGGATATCATTAGATCAGGATTAGAGAAGGTGATGAGTGGAAGACAACATTTAAGATAAATGAAGGACTATATGAATGGTTGGTGATGCCTTTTGGGTTGACTAATGCACCGAGCACTTTCATGAGGCTGATAAATGAGGTATTAAATAAATTCTTCAATAAGTTTGTTATTGTGTATTTGGATGACATTTTGATTTTTAGTAGAACAAAAGAGGAGTATGTGTTGTAGTTAAGACAAGTTTTATAGAGGTTGAGAGAAGAAAAGTTGTTGATCAATATTAAGAAGTGCACTTTCATGAAGGATGAATTAGTCTATTTAGGATTTGTGGTATGTGAAGATGGTTTGAAGATGGACCTTGAGAAAGTGAAAGCCATTATTGAGTGGCCTACACCAGAAAGAATTGGAGAGGTAAGATCATTTCATGGATTGGCTAGATTTTACCAGAAGTTTATCAGAAATTTCAGTTCAGTTTGTAACCCTATGACCGAGACCATGAGAGGATATCGGAAGGAATTCAAGTGGACCACCAGAGAAAAAAAAAGTTTTGAATTGTTGAAGCAAAAAGTGACTAAGCAACCTGTGTTAGCTTTACCGGATTTCAATAAGGTATTTCAAGTGGATTGTGATGCAATTGGAGCAACAATAGGAGCAGTTTTGAGTCAAGAAGGGAGAGAAGTAGCCTATTTTAGTGAGAAATTGAATGATGCCCAAAAGAGATATTCAGTGTATGATCAGAAATTTTATGCCATAGTTCAAGCCTTGAAGAAATGGAGATACTACTTGTTGCCTAAGGAGTTTGTATTGTATATAGATCATCAACCTTTACAATATTTGAACAGTTATAGTAAGTTGAATCAAAGACATGTGAGATGGGTAGAATTATTGCAGAGTTACACCTTTGTGTTGAAGCATAGAAGTGGGAAATCTAAAAAAGTTGTCGATGCATTTAGTACGAGAAGAAATTTTTTGACATAAATGAGAGTGACAGTATTAGGTTTTGAAGATCTAAAGACCTTGTATGATGAAGACCCGGATTTTGTAGAACCTTGGAAAGAATGTAGAGAACCGGTTATGGTTGATAGGAGAAAATGATTGGATTATTTCATTAAAGATGGGATGTTGTTCAAGGGAGTTCAATTGTGCATACCTAAGAGTTCCATGATAGAGAACCTAATAAAAGAGAAACATAGTAGAGGTTTAGCTAGACATCTTGGCATTGACAAAATAGTTGCATTGGTGAGTGAGCAATACTTTTGGCCCCATATTCATAAGGATTCTAAGAGATATGTGCAGAGTTGTAGAGTTTGTCAAGTTGCAAAAGGTAGTAGTCAAAACGTGGGATTGTATAAACCTTTGACAGTACTGGTAAGACCTTGGGAGGATATAAGCATGGATTTTGTACTTGGATTGCGTAAGACACTAAGAGGGAATGATTCTATATTTGTGGTAGTGGATAGATTTTCAAAGATGGCTAATTTCATACCTTGTAAGAAGACATCAGATGCATTACTTGTAGAAGACCTATTTTTCAAGGAGGTGGTGAGATTGCATGGATTACCTAAGAGCATAGTTTCAGACAGAGACACTATGTTTATTGGCTATTTTTGGAGAACACTTTGGAAGAAGATGAAGACAGATTTGAAGTTCAATTATACTTTTCATCCACAGACTGATGGATGGACATAAGTTGTTAACCAGAGTTTGGAAAACTTGTTGAGATGTTTAGTGGGAGATAAAACCGGAAGTTGGGATTTGATCCTTGCAGAAGTAGAGTTTGCCTACAACAATTTAGTGAATAGAAGTACTGGAAAAAAACCTTTTGAGATTGTTACTGGAGTGCATCCTAGAGGAATAGTAGAATTGAGATACTTTAGCAGTGAAGACTGGAAGAGTTCAAAAGAAGATTTTGTAGATCACATTGCATCATTGCATATTCAGGGTAAACATCATTTGGAAGACATGAACAACAAATATAAAGAGAAGGAAGATGAGAAAAGGAGACATAAGGAATTTGAATTTGGCAATGAAGTGATGGTATATTTGAGAAAAGAGAGATTCCCAGTTGGAACTTATAATAAGTTGCAGATAAAGAAGTTTGGACCCTGTAAGATTTTGAGAAAGTTCAGTTTTGGAAATGCATATGAAGTGGAGCTACCGGATAGTCTAAGTATTTCACCTATATTCAACATTGCAAATATTCATGAGTACCATGAACCATAATTCAGTGAGGACAATGTTGTAGACCTTGATAAACAATTTCCCTAGAAGGAACCAGATCAGATTGAGGAGATTTTGGACAGTAGGATTGGGTGTAGTACCTAGAACAATCAGTATAAAGAATATCTTGTGAAGTGGAAGAGCAGATGAGTTAAAGATTCATCTTGGATTTCTCAGGAAAAGGTACACTGCCTTCATTTCTCTTTGACCCTAGCAAAGTGAGAGGCTCACTTTTCATTAACCCCGAATGTCTGATGCAGGAGCATCCCTGGTTCACAACAATCTTGCATCAACAAAAAGATTTTCCTTTCTATTTTGTTGGCAGTTTTAGTTTTCTTTCTATGTATCCTGGTTTTGGATCACCAGATCCTATGGAGTTGGATTCTACTTGAAGACTTGATCATCTTTCTTTCTTTCAAAATGCATCTCATTTGGATCACTTTTCGGCAAGATATCACCACCAGTTTCCATGACAATTTCTTGTTACTGGTTGGCTGAGACCTATTCTGGTGATCTATCAAGACCCAATCCAAAGCTTTCAGAGCTTTGAGCATTGATCTCGATGTTTCTTGGCGTGTGGTTGAACTTCTATGTTTCATCCTTTGGATTTTTTGGAGGAATCTCTTAACGGAGGCCACCCTTGTTAATTTTGCACTTTAGGTCTTGTTCTTTGGGTTTTGATCCCTTTTGGGTCAAATGGATCCTTTGGATCAATATATGTATTTGTAATCATGCTTTAAAGTGCAATCAATTAGAATCAATCAAAATATCAGATAGATAGACTATGCCTAGAAGATAGATCTTTCTATTCAAAGTCTCGATTGTAACCTATTCTACCAGGCCTGTGTGTCGGTATGTTGTAACCCGATTGTTACCGGTTGGATGTAATCAAATTTCATGCAAGAAAACTATCTATTTTGTATTGCCTCCATCATATCAGTGTGTTTACGTTGTTTTTACTCTTGTTGACTAGTCTGGATTGATCTGCTTGAGGTCCCTCCTCATCGGTGACTGCTTCACTAACTATGACTTTTTTGATGCACACGTTAGACACTATGTTATGTTTTAAAAAAAATCAAGGTCTTTTTTTTGTGCACAAAGGATTTGACCCCTTTAATCTTATCCAATTTTGAAAATGTTTAGTAGTTTAGAAACTACATTCAGAGTAATAGAATATTTGTTCTTTGATTATCTTCATATCTTGAGTGGATGATGTTTCAAATTTTGCCTCCAAGTTCAGGTTCACTTGATTTTAGAAAAAAAAGTGTCCACTTATAGCCCCCCTTTTTGCCCACTATCTTTGTGCACTTACCCTGAAGTGTAGCAGAGAAGTGTGAAGAACTGAGAAGCATGATTTTAGTTGAATTTGTTGGTGTTTATGTTTGAGTTGCCATCAATGCCAAAGAGGGAGAATGTTGGCAGATTGGCATAACTGATGCGAATGAAGAATGATGATTGAACCGGTAAAGGACTATTTGTGATGACATTGTGATGAAGACATTGAGATTGCATGATTGGAAGATTTTGATTGCTTATTTGTGTTGTCATTGATGGCAACTGATGTTTACTATGTTGTATTTTTTCATCTAAGTTTATTTGGTCTACCAGAAATGTCTTACTGATATTGAATAGAGTGAACTGGGAATTAGGACCTTAACTAGTAAACGAGGAAATGTTTTGATTAGATCTGGTGATTGGTGATGATTGAAGTGTTGCAGTTTGGAATGCGAGTTTGTATCATTGTAATATGTATCTGACCAGAACCGCATCATATTTTGGTTACTGGAAGTCATGTTTATGATTTTTGTTGTATTTTTACTAGGGTTTAAGAAGTGTTTAAGGACTGGTAAATAATTCTTTTAACCAGTAATGATTTTTGGTTTGGCGGTGATCTATCAAGTTCAAATATTGGAGGTGATGTGGCACAAACCACGTGAAGTGTTTGAATGATGTTTTGGTGCGTTTGAAGATGGAATTTCTTGGGAAACAACGAAGATCTTAGAAGAGTTTTCTAAGGGTTAGACTTTGTATTAGATCGAGATACAGTGATCATTCAACGGTTGTAATTGTCTTGTAATTTATTGTAATGATCTATATGATGATCAATGATGATCTATGAGTTGTAAAGATTTGTGATGTTCTATGTTGTAAGTCTTAGGGTTTTGTAATCGACTAAGTTGTAAAGGTTATTTAGGTAGGTATAGTTGATGTTTGTTGTGTCAGTGGTTTTTGAGAAGAGTGTGAAGCCAAACCAGAGTGTGAGAGATCTCCTAGAGTGTAGCAGATTTGGAGTAGAATTGGATCTGATCAAGAAAGAAGTTATGTGCTATACTTAGATCATTCAGTGTCATTATTCTAATAGTTACAATAGAAAAATCCCTTAATCGGGTAGGTCCTAACAAGCTTTACATTGTAAATCCCTTAACGTAGTAGCTCAATATCTGAGTATTAAATCCTCTTGCGAGGTTGATCCTAATAGGTCGATCAAAGCTCCTAATAGGGCTCATCATCTAAAGCCCTTGACCGGGTGACTCCTAATAGGGTCTTCTCCTAATAGGACATCTTTGTAAGCTTCTAACTGGGCTAGTCTCCTAACATGACGCATTCGAAAGAGTGCAAAATTTTTGTGGGTATCAATTCCCATCGTGGTTTTTCCCTATTTGGGTTTTCACATGAAAAACATGGTGTTCATATAGTGAATTTTTTTATGTGTTGTTATGTTTTACTTTCAGTTTATGCATGTTGATGAACACTTAATGAGTAGTTCTGATAAACTAGTTTAACAGTTGGTTATCAGTGATTACCGGTAATGGTAAAGAGTTTATTGCTGGTTTATGATTGATTTAGTGAAGTTTTGTAAGTTCAAGTTTTAAGTTTGAAATTGTTGTTAATACTAATTCACCCCCCCTCTCAGTATTAACCAGATCCACTAAGATTAACAAAATTATCCTTGAACCATTGTGTCAAGCAACCAATATCATGGAAAGCTCATCTAACTTCAAACACTATCTCAAAACATTGTCACACTAAAGATATCATCATCAAAGCTCTTCACAATTGTCTTTTGTGCTTCTCCAACACAAAATTTACTTGTGAATCATTCACATTCATTGCTTGTCAATTCACACACATCTCATACATTCAGTCACATGTTCACACTCCTTTATATACAAGACTATTCATTAAAAACCTTAATGAGGTTGACCACGGAAAAAATATACAATAATTCATAAATTAGGCCACCCAGACCAAAAATATCAAATGTGGTCCACTCCAAGAGATAAAGGAGACCTAAAAACATCACAACACATCCTTCCCAGTGGATTCCAACAAACCACATATGCTAACACATCCTTCAAAGTTGGCACCAAATGAAACATGTAGATAAATAGTAAGGCATGTTAACCCCCCAAAACTATCCTCCAATGCTAATTATACACTATGGATCTTCACATGCCATGGTGAAACCCAAAAAACTAACCAAACTAATTCTCCAAAGAAAACTAGACCAAAGAAATATCATCAAGTGAGAGAAGACAACTGGACCATCCTGCATGTGCAACCCGACTAAGCATGTCAAACACAAAATAGTATAACTTCACTTGCCAGACAACTTAACACTCAAAAACTAAACTAGAACACATCACAAACCAAATGAACATGTCCTCCAAAATGCAGTACTTAGAATCCACATATCTAGAAGCCACCAAGAATTCTCTAGACCAGTTCTAACAAACAACCACAATTAGAAATAGTGACAACCACCTCTAAAATTTGAGCAACAAAGGACCTATAAAATTGATATTGCAACATACACAAATCATATATAATATATCCAAAACCACACTCCTTAATCTTCACATATTGGACAAATGCAAATAATTCTTCCACTGGGATATTAAAAACTCTTTCCTATATAAATATTGTTTCCTGCATATTGAAACTTCTTCCAAAAGTAGCTCAGGATCTTCACCATACCACACAAAAATACTAGAACACTCACTTCTATACCATCTACAACACATGCTTACATCAATGACAATGCAAGATAGGTTGACATCAATGGCAACAGAACACAACAAATCAAGTTTCCAACATTTTTCCCCTTTTTTATTGATGGGAACACCACCAACAACAAGGACCACTAAACTCACAACTGATCTATCTCCCATTATATATATTTCTCCCCCTTTGACATCAAGAACAAAAGGCACTATGCTAAAATATCTCTCCCTTACTGATAAGACTCTGATAACTGCAACATTCAATGCTCCCCCTAAAAGAAGTCGCCACATCAGTTCAAAAGAAAAAGATAAACTTTAGAACTCCATCTAGATAGATGCACCATATGAATACATCTAAATATCCTTCACCAATGCCTTAGTAAAGACATCTGCAATCTTCTCTTTAGTAGGTACATACTCCAATATAACTTCCTTCTTTGCAACCTTATCTCTTAAGAAATGATACCAAATTTCAATATGTTTAGTCTTTGAATGCATTATTGCACTCTTTGAAATGTTTATAGCACTTGTATTATCAAACAAAAGAAGAATTGTTTCATCACACTGTAATGGTGGGAAAATGGTGGATGCTAGATCAAGAGGAAAACTAATCATTTCCCTTAAAAAGAGATGAGAGTTTCACTATTGATTATCCTTCAAGCACTTTTCACCATTACATTAGGAAGATAAGGGATAATTCACTAGATTCAATCTCCACACAAAGATGATAGATTGAATTCTAAATGAATTAAGAATGTTAGGATGATCCCTTCTTCCTCTGTTTGATTTGAAAAGGAATTGATTGAATTATGTAGTGAAAAAGTGACAAAGAATCGATTATAACTTGAGATCTAAATATGGGATGAAATTGTGCACTTGGATTTGGCAATAAAATATCGAGATGAAGTCGCCTTGCAAATTTGACAAAAAATTGTCCGGATCGTGGCTAGAATGTACACGGTCCTCCAAAAAATCCACGAAATGAAAAAGGGTTTTTCTGCCTCTGCAAATGGAGCCTGAATTTGAAAGTACAACTGTGCACCTATAACCTACACACAAAAAAGAGAGGGAAGTGTGTTGGGATTGGGGGTTTTCCTTTAGGTCAAACCCTAGTTTTGGAATTAACCAAGTAATGAAAGAATGTACTTGCAAGTAGATGTAAATGAAAGACTAAATTGTAAATCACCTCAAGGGAGGTTGTAGTAGCAATGTTGACAGAAATGCTTGTATGGAATTGTATGTTGAAATCAATCTCCTCTTCAATGGTTGAATCCTTGACTTGAATGCAACACCTAGCCTTGAAGGGAAATTTGAGAATGCTCAATGCTGGAAAAGAATGCTTGAATGCTTGAATGCTCTTGATCACTTATGACCTTATTGAAATTATGCTAATGAGAGAGTGAATACCCCCTTAAATACATGTTTGAAGGATTTAAATTTCATCACGAGCTGACATCAGGGAGATTTCCCACTCACTGCACAACTCACAATGCATGCTCTAGTAAGGTCCTACCCCAAAATAGGGCAGGGATAGGGGTGCCACACCCCTGTCCTAGGAGAACAAGGGCACCACGCTCCTATCCAAGGGGGGACAAGGGTGCCACACCCCTATCCTACCCCTTTCTCTAGGGAAGAGTGTGGACAGAGTGATGCAAAATGCAAGGAAGAAGTTCTTTTCACAAGCCAAGCACTATTCGGTCTTCGATTAGGCTAGAGGATTTGAGTTGGCATGCGTGAGGACCCTAATGCAGTCATAAATTGCTAGGGTCATAATTTTATGACACTATATTTATCCCCCACTTTAGCGGGAGTATAAGCATATGCCAATACTACTGGTAAAGTACAAGGAAATGAGATTGAAAGACTTTCACCACGTCAAGGAGGCAAGATGCACCAAGCCCCCAGTGGACTTAGGATCTTATGACTTTGATTGACAAAGTAAAAGTGAAGATCGAGAAGGGGAGAACCATGACTAGAAGTAGAAAAGTTCCCTTTAGTATGAGTCATGAAAGAAAGGATACAAAATATTACAAAGCAAATCAAAGTTCACTAAGTAATTCTAAGTATCACAAGAAGGAGAGTATGAGTGGAGTATTTACCCCCACGTTAAAGGGATTGCACGTGCCTTATCGGGAGTGATTTCTTTAAGGTAGGATACACCAAAGAGAAAGAGAAGAGAGGGAGCATGTTATCGCAAGGATTTAGCCTCCAATCAAGGTATAAACCCAAGGATAATGATCATAAAACATGAGGTAGTGTTGCTTTCCTCGGGGTCAATATGCAGTATGATAACTCATGTATATCAAGTATGTATATGCATATAATAATATTCATTCCCCAAAGAAGGACACTACCTTAGAAGAAAGGGAAGAGAGGATGTCTTTTGATTCAACATGAAAGAGACCAAGGGAAGATCTCAATGCTTTGCATCATCCCCAAGTAGATATTAGGGAACAATAGAAGAACAAGCATACACATAGAAGAATGGTCACAAAAAGAGAAAGAAAGGAGAGATAAGATCTGCAATGTTAATATTGCTAATCTAGCATGACATCCGCCTCCCGATCTTGCTGATCACTATTTTGAGAAGGCAAGCAACATGCTAGAGGACCAATATCAAGTACATTAGATGGAGCTATCACAAGATCCAAACAAGGACTATGCTCATGTTGTAAGTCACTTTGTTCGATTCTAGGAGCTAGGATTAAAGTTTGTGAAAACTCATCTAAGAAATGTTTGTCCACATCAACATACTCATACTCACTATCATAAGCATTAGGAGTTGTATTACCATTACGAATAACATTTTCACCCATTTCTTCATCAAAGTTTAAAGCAAAAGGAGAAAGAACACGAATAGGAGTAAGACCATCACATGTTTTATGCAACTTATGATTTGGAGATGTTGGTTGAATATCTTGCTTAGGAGAAAAGGGAATCATGTAAATTGTTGGAGTCTGAGGAGACTAAGTATTTTGAGGGATAGCTTCATGAGCTCAAACACAATGTCTTCATCGGCGTTCTCTCACACAATGATTCCATCAAGTATTAGTGGAATGCTGAGAAGGAGGAACATTTGAAGAAGTAGGAATGGTTTTCTAATTTATAGTGGAAGCTTTAGGTTGAGGTCTTTTTGGTTGAACAATAGGAGAGGCAAGCCTCTTCTCTCGATAAGAGGAAGGAGGTGGAATTGTGCCATAGAAAGGAGGAATATTACATGTAGGAAGGAGACCAAGTCCATCATGGGGAGGAGGGATAGGTCTAACCTTAGGAAGAATATTGGGGTTCTCCTTAAGAGAAGGTAAAGTCACATCCATAGGAGTAGGTGGACAATTTTCCTTAGGAGGAAGATTAGTTCTATCTGAGAGGGGAAGAACCTCATCTTGAAGAATAATAGGAATGTCAAGTGTTGGCGATCTAGGTTGACTTAAGCATAAGATCATATCATTCTTCCATTTTTGATAAGATTGAAAAAGAGCATCACTCCTTGATGGAAGAGATTGAAATTATTTGGGCCAAAAGAGATCAATAAGAACATTGGGGCTTCTTTTGGATGGACAAAATAAGCTATGGTTCACAGTTATGATATCTCCATTCTGAGAGAATTTAGGACACTTGTGGATTGGAGAAGCAATATCCTTCATGGAAGATAGCCAAGGATATCCCAGCTTCACACGAAATTGCTTAGAAGAAGGTATGATAACAAAGTCAACATCCATGGATTTAGCATGAACCTCAATAGGAAGATTGATAGAACCAATGGTAGGCCAAGAGAAACCATCAAATAAATTCACAACTACATTAGAAGCATCATATAGTGGTTTATGCAATCATAAAGTGAAAAGATACTCTTCAGTTATGACATTAACCATGCAAGAGGGATCAATCAGGGCACCACTGCAAGGGATATCCTTAACCTTTGCAACTATGTATAAAGGGCCATTGGGTGCTCTAATGGTCTCACTAGGGTCAAATGTAATACAAAGATCCTTAGGTGAATCTTGTGTTTCTACCATATTAACCAAATTTGGAGCCATACAGATGAATGTTTCATAAGAGAGAGAATTAGGCACAATCTCAATAATGTTAGAGGTATGAGATGGCAATTGATTTATTCCCTTTATCATTCACACCTGCCACATATATGGTGCAGGAGCACCCCAACAATTAAGCCCCTTTTCCATATTTGTTGTAATAAAGATCCATTTTTGTAAGACCATTTGTCAAGTTGGTACACCTATAAACCACTTAGTCAAACTTGGTCAAGGGATCTATGGTAGACTAGGAAGAGTCAATTTTGTGTGTCTTGTGTGCTTAGGGTTCATTTGGAAACGTGTGGAGTGAAGGAAAATGCATAAATGGTTGATAGACCAAATGTTGCAAAAAGTTATAAAAGTTGCACTATCGGGATAACCTTTCTCGATAGAGTTGCCTTCTTGAAGAAGTGCCATCGGGTATCAGGGTAGCTATTTTGAGTACCACCCGGTAACTGGATGGAGAAGCAACATTTCGAGAGAGATTTCATCGGGTATTGGTGTAGCAGTTGTGAGGACCACCCAATAACCCGATAGAGTGGCATTCTAAAGGAATGGCATTGGGGATCAGAAGTCAAGGATCCTGACTTACCCCGACGACTTGATAAGTCAATGCATTTGGAGTTTTGGCATTGGCTATCGGAGAAACCATCTGGAAGTCATCCCGATGACCCGATGGAAAAGCGGACAGGTTCACTAGTCATCGGGCATTGGTAAGTGGATGTTTGTGCTACCTCAAAGAGCAGATGGAAAAGTGCACCACCTTGGCTACATTTCATCGGGATCGGATGGAGAGTGTTTGAGCTACTCCGAAGACATGATGGGAACACACCACCGATAGAGTTTGTGATCGGGCATCGTGAAATTTATTTTTGGGTTAACCTGATGACCTGATAGAACCACTTGAATTGTAAAACTTGTCATCAGGCATCAAAGGGCATTTTTTTGACCTATGCTGATGGAAGTTGCCAACTGCCTGAAACGGTAACCGAACAGGAATTCGGTCTCCCAACTCCTCCCAACGGCTAGACCAGTTTGAATTTCAGTTGAGGATGTTGGTGGAGACCTATAAGAACAAGTATGAATCATTTCCAGGGGAGAGTAGATTGATTCAACAAATGTAATTGATCATTTTGGTGCGGACAAAAATATAGTTGCAGGTTTTCACAAAACACCTTTTAGTATTGAAATTCAATAATTTGCATTGGTAGGACTTGACATGGGCATGAAGGCTTAAATTGTGTAGTTCCAATTGTTTTCAAATTTTCTTAGGGTTTGGGTGGACACATCTGAGTCAAAAACTCTTTTGTTCTAGTCTGACAACCAAGGTAAGGTGAAATCAGGGTTTCATCCAACAATGGCTCTAACTTGAGATTCCTGCATTGGACCACAACAACCATCAGAGGGGTTCAAGTTAGAGAAATGTATGTTAAGATTCTAGTAGTTGCAGCCTGGGAAGTGTCAACACTTAGGTTCCACACCATACCCTAGGCCAAGCATGCCCATGTGCTTGGTCTTAGGGTTTAGGAAGTAGGAGCACAGAAGGACTTCGGGAGTGGACTGAACCAATCCAGGGTTGGATTGTGAATGCAGGATCATCCTTAGACCTAAACCAAGGGTTTATGTTGCCTTGTGAATCTAGTTATAGTTTGTTTCTGTTGGTATTTTGGTATGGTTTTGTCATTGATGTCAACAACTACTAAAACACTAGCACTTTGGAGATCCAACAACATTCACCGGCAAGCAAGTAACTATTGCACAATTACTGGTATATGGTTCACCGACAGGATATAATGATCACCGACACTTGAAATGATATGGAAGGCACTTGGTAATATCGAAGACATCGTGTGGACATCTTATCTTAATGAATTAATCATTGGTATATTCATATTTGCATATTTGCTTTTACTGGCAAATAGGTCCAGGGTTACCTAGGGTTACACCGACAGGTTTATCTTTTCCATATCAGCATGGCACGCTATGGAAATGATTAATTATTGTTGTAAATGCATTAAGCCAACATGTTCAATCGGTTATTGCATCGGATATTATATTATTTGTAAAATGTTTTTATTGTAATATCTTGTAGAGCTGACCTACTAAAATTGGTCTTAGGTTATGGTATAAAGGTAAGATCTTATTTGTAAGATCAAGTGTGGAATGCAAAAAAGAATTGTGTGAAGGTATATGCGAGATTAAGCAGTGCAATACATGCAGACATCATTTGAAGGTGAAGCTAGGTTTTTGTGAAAGCATATCAGCATTACACCGGTACTGAATCCAACATATGATGATGCTATTTGGTGTAGTACATTCTTATTGGATTTAACCATCCAACTGTAGTCAGTGTGACTCCCATTTCGTGATTGAGCAGTGAGCTCTAGGCTGTTGGCCTTTCTGTATGTGCAGACCCCATTTATGTATACTTAATATCTACAGTAGTATCATCTGATTGTGGGTAAGGTTTCCCATCGTGGTTTTTCCCCTTATAGGGTTTCCATGTACAAATATTGGTGTCATGTGTTGTGGATGACTTCGTGTTTATGTTTCATGCATTAATCTTTACCAGTATAGCAATTAACTATTAAAACTGTCTACCGGCATACTTAACTGGTTTACTGATATTAAGCATTAAGTTGGTTAAGTTGTTTTTGGTTTGAATTTATTTGACAACTTATTCATCCCCCCCCCCCCTCTCAATTATCTCTGGGACCTAACAATTGGTATCAGAGTCTAGTCCTCTTTTGCAGAAGATTAATAGCTTGAGGAGATCCAATGTCTACTAATTATTTCAGGAAGGACAATCCTAAACTTGATGGAACCAACTATGGCATATGGAAGATCAGAATGGAGACACATCTAAATTGCATTGGTAAAGATGTCTAGGAAGTTACAAACAAAGGTTACACTACTGTTGTACCTGGTCAGCCCAGTCTAACTAACTTGGCTAAAGATGAGGAAAATGATTGCAAAGCAAGAGAAGTACTTTTGAGTGCATTATCAGATCAACAAATCATGGGATTATCAGATAGGTCTACTGCTAAAGCTATTTGGAATCATTTGGAAACACTGAATGAAGGAGATTCCACTATCAAAATTGCAAAACTTGAAATCTTTCGGGTCAAGTATGAACATCTAAAAATGGAAGAAGATGAAAGGATTTCTGCTTTTATGGAAAGAGTAAATGAAATTGTTTTGGGTATTAAATGTTGTGGAGGAACCTTAAGTGAGGATGAAATTGTTTCAAAAGTTTTAAGAGGATTTCCACCAGCATATAAAATGAAGTTTACTGCTATAAATGAGTTAAGAACAATGCCTAATACATCAGTAACTAGGGATACATTGATTGGGAAACTTTCAGCTTTTGAAATTGAAGAATTTGGTCCTGTCGCTACTATTAAGACAAATTTAGCCTTTAAAGAATCAACATCATCTACTCCATCATTTGAGAAATCTGATTGGAAAACCTTTTATGCAAGAGAACTTGAAGAAAGCAGGAAAGAAAATGAAGAACTTGAAGAACTTAAAGCACTATTTGCAAGGAAAATGTCTAAAGGTCCAGTTGGAAGTAAATATGAAGGTAAAGCACCCTTTAAATGTTTTAACTACAATAAGATTGGTCATATTGCTTCGAGATACCGTGATAGACATGCTAGACTAAGAGAAGAAGCTAGAAGAACATACAAGCCTAATCCTGAATATTAGAGATACAAATTTAAGAAGAACAAAGACAAATCTTATTACATTGCTGATGAAGGTGTGACTGATTATTCTAATGAGGATCCAGTAGACAATGGATGGGTTTTTGTTGCTATAACAGAAGATCAACCGACACCTACTACTCAACCGGTAGAACAAGCCCTAGCAGCTAAAGTTGAAGTAAAGGATGAATGGATCATTGACTCAGGATGCTCAAATCATATGATAGGAGACAAAGGTAAATTCTTGAACTTTCAAGAATACAATGGAGGTTTAGTAAGATTTGGAGATGACAAAGCCCGTTCAATCAGAGGTAAGGGTACAATATCTCTTGATGGTAAGAATAACACTGACAATGTTTACTATGTTGAAGGATTAAAGCATAATCTTCTAAGTGTTGGTCAATTAGTTGAGAAAGGATTTCAGTTACAATTTAAAAATGGAAAATGCAAAATCATGAATAGAACTGGTTTGGAAATTGCAACCGGTAATCAAACTAGAGGTAATATCTTTCATTTGAATAACAGTGAAAAGACATGCTTGATTGCACATGTAGATGACAGTTGGTTATGGCATAAGAGACTCTATCATGTAAACTTTGATTGCATGGTAAAGATCACTACTACTAAGGGAGTTAGAGATCTACCTAAAATTGTCAAACCTCAGAATACAATATGTAAGGAATGTCAATTTGGAAAACAAGTTAGAGCTAGTTTCAAAGGTATTCCAACTAGTAATACTCTGTGATGAGTTACCAATCCACCGATTGTTTGACGGTGGCAACACACTAATGGTACTTTTTGTGTCATGTTACAGAGTATGTCTAGATTCATTGAACCTAGGAAATTGTAATGTAATTCTATTGGATCAACATGAAATCAAATTCCTTTAAAAGGACATCATGTCTAGGGTTTTAGGTTGTTGCTGAAAGGGTTTATGTTGTGCTAGGGTTTAAGGTGGTTG
Source organism: Cryptomeria japonica (assembly GCF_030272615.1). NCBI lineage: Eukaryota > Viridiplantae > Streptophyta > Pinopsida > Cupressales > Cupressaceae > Cryptomeria > Cryptomeria japonica. The sequence goes on from NC_081406.1 coordinate 580,005,922, forward strand.
ATGAGTTGTTGTAAGAACGATCTTATCTGAGAAGATCAGGTTGTAACTGAGTGAGAGATAGAGAAGACTGAAGTAATGATGGAATGCATTAGCTATGAACTATACTGGATCTAACCAAGCAGTTTGTGCTATTAGATAGATCAAACACTTGTTTATTACTCACATCTTTGACAAGTCTGTAGCCCTTAACCGGGTAGGCCCAAAAGCCTTTTTAAAAATCCTCTAACAAGGTGGTTCACCTATGTGAATCTAAAATCCTCTAGCAAGGTAGTCTTTAATCGGACTTATCTCCTAACAAAGATTGAGATTCCTAACAAGATCTGTTCTGGTGAAGAACATTGTAAGGCCTTAACCGGTCTGACCTTAACCGGTCTGGTTTCTATTCTGCAGATAGTGACTTGTGAGTTCCATCTCACCATGGTTTTTCCCAATTGGGTTCCACATCAAATATCTTGTGTTATGGTTGTATTTCTTTTGTGGGCGAATGCTTTATTTGCATTGTGGTTTGCATGTGTGATAACCGGTTTGTCTGTTAAACTATTTTACTAGTTTATCTTCAGACTATTTAAGTGTTTTGGTTTAGTGATTTTTGGCACACTAATTCACCCCCCCCTCCTCTTAGTATTCATCAATTGGTATCAGAGCCTACCTTTCTATAAGTTTAACCATTTGGAAAGAGATATGGGGGAATACACCTTGAGGGAACTTACTCAACAACTCACTCAGTCTGAGCAAGCCTATGATGATCTTATGGTCAAATACAAGGCATCTCAAGCAAAAAGGAGAGAACATGCAGAAAAGCTGATGGAGCTATCTGAAAATAGTTCTGCAGATGAAGCAGATATGAAAGCCATGATAGGAGAAGTAAATAAGTTGAATGAATCAAACTCCAACCTGAGAAAGGAATTGGAAGGACTGACTATCTGGTTTAGTCAAGAGCTTGAAAATAGGAGGAAAGCTGAAGATCTTCTGAAGGACAGAGATCATGAGATCTCTAAGTTGAAACAAGAGATTAGTGCACTGATTGCCCGCCTTCATGAGAGCAGAATGGAAAAAGAAGGAGTACAAGATGAACTAAACATAGCCATCACTGAAAATGCAAGCCTAACGGAGACAAATACTGCTATTTCCAAAGAACTCTCCGAGTCAAAGGAAATACTAGCTAAGTTCAGCAAAAGTACTATTAAGCTAGAACAAAAGCTTGAGTCAGCTAGACCAGTAAAGAATACCAATGGACTTGGTTTCTCTAGACGTGAGGAAGGAGAATCCTTAGGAACAAATGTTGAAGCATCAAAGAAGCAACCAACATTCAAAGGAAAAGGTAAGAAAAAATTCAAACCTGTTTGCTTTAACTATCTTAAAGAAGGACACACTGCCAATGTATGTAGGAGCAAAGCCTACAATAATTTTCCTTACTTTATTAACAATGTACCTAGATCCAATAAGTTCAATGGTCATTGTTATGCATGCAACAAGTTTGGGCATAGAGCATCTAAATGCAGGTCTGTCATGAACAACACTGGAAGATATCCTCAAAGGACCCAAGGAATTGGTCCTGAACCTTTTGTGAACCGGAACCGCAACTGGTTTAATGTCTTCAATCATCAGTCAAGAAGCGGTGGCCATCAAGCAGAAACCGGATGGAGAGCAAATTGTATGATCTGTCATGGTCATGGTCACACTGCTGCAACATGCAGAAGGAAGAATGGAAACATGAACAATGGACCTTGGAGAGCACCTAGATTGGTTTGCTATCACTGCAACAAACTGGGTCACATTGCAAGATTCTATAGAAGCAGAAAGAGTATATCTGATGATATACCGGTCACTCCGGAAGGAGAAATTGATGTTGAAATAGTTCAAGCGGACATGAACAAAACTTGGAGGAAGAAACCAACAATGTTGGAAGAGGAACCAGTTTCTGCACCTAGTGTGGAAATATCGGAACCGGCAAACTAAGCTTCAAAAGGCTTAGGGGGAGCAAACGACAAAATGTTTTTGAACCCCCAGTTCAAACCGGTAAAAGACCTTAACCGGTATGTGATACTTGTCACTTGGTAGAAGACTAAAAATGGTAAAAAGGCAAATTAGGGTTTACACCCTAATAGAGGAGCATTAATGGTGGTAGGTGAGAGACATGTATAAAAGCATATTTCAAATCATTTCTCACTATCTATTTTTGAGCGAAGAAAAGTTTTTCAAAGTGTAGAGCAAAGAAAAGGCGATTTGAGCAAGATTTCAAGAAATTGACAAATCGCGAAGGAGATTCAAATTCAATTTGCAAATGGTCAAGTGGAGAACACAAAGTGGTGATTCAACAACCGACAGAGTGTGGAGTTAAGGAGAATTAGAAAGCCCCAAATTTGCATTTTAAAGGTATTTTTCAAGTTCTTAAAATACTCTACAATGGCTTCCGCATCTCATACCAGTTCTAGTACATCCATTGAGTCTGAAAGTTTCATTCAAAGGAAGTCAAAGTATAATGCCTTATCACAAGTTCCACCTAGAGTGATAGTAGAAGAGGGAATTTCTGACTATATTGATTGCAAGATAGAAGACCTAGGGTCTCTAGTCATCCACTCCCAACTAGGTCTATTTTGTGGAAAGGACAAGAAAATCAAACCGAAATATAGTATCTTAGAGAAGAAGAAACTCCATAATGTTGTATACTTTCTGAAAGACTTTATAGAAGATCATATTAGGATCATTTTGAGCAGAGTCCATGGTGACAAGATGTACCTGGAGAGGACGCATGATATCATGCCATAGGCAATTCATGCAGTCACCAGTTTTTGCAACACAGGGGAAGTGCCAGCCCTAAGAACGGTAAGCAAAACTGAAATGGGCAAGCTCACCGGTTCAACAAGAGACTCACGAGGCATGACAGTAAATCCTATCAAGGATAATCTTGTTAAGTATGCCTGCATGGTGATAGGCTATAGAACATTCTCTGCAAGCAGAATTAACTCTGTATCTGCTGCAGCGGTAAATGCTGCTTACCAAATGATTAAAGAAGATGCATCATTTGACCTGTGCACCGGTATGCAGAGGCAACTCCTATCTAATCTGAAGTCGATCAAATAGGACAATGCACTGAGATTCAAGTTTGGACAACTATTGGTTGGGTTGTTCTTCTATTTCCAAGGCTACTTTCCTGGAGTAGGAGATGTCCAGTGGTCTCCTGACCAACCGGTAACCAAGCAGATCAAGGAAAGCATTCAAGCAATTGGAACCGGTTACCCTGATGTGCTGAACAAGTATTTTGATGAGTTCAGATGGAAAATGAGTCAAAGGATGAGGATCTCAAGTGACATCATCAAGAAATATGAAGATGACATCTGTTTTACCATCCAGGTGGACAAATGCTTAATGGAGGTTGTTGAGCCTATAATGGAAGAAGTGGAGCCAATGGGCTATGAGGTGATGTACGATATGTTGGAAGGGTATGCCTCAACCCTTATTGCCTCACCTCTTGATCCTAAGGAAAAGAGGACCGATTGCACCAGTCGAGGAACCCTCTATTAAGAAAGGAAAAGAACCAGCAGAAAAGAAAGCAAAGGCAGTGCCTGCAGCATTAACACTAGCTACCACTGCAACTCCAAGAGTGACCAAGCAGTCGCCTGCAAAGAAGAAACTAGAAGTGGCACTGGCAAAATTCTTTGAAAGAAAAAGGAAGACTAAGTCAAATGAACCAAACTCTGAAGAGACTAAGTCTGAGGAGATGCCAAAGAAGGCCAGGCAGATGAAGAAGATGAAGAAGAATGAACTGGCAGCGTCTGCATTGGTAAATATTGATATCTCCTCATATAAACCTTTGACACATTGTCAAAGAACAATAAAGAATATTAGGAGAAAAGTGTTAAATGATTTACTTGAGTGTTTTGATGACTTCAATGAGGATGAAAAGGAAGCGGTTGAAAAAGAAATAATTCAGTATCTTTGTAGTAATGACCGGTCACCATCAGAGATTAAATCTTAGACACCAGATTCTTTATATATGTCATTAGATAATAGATGGCACATTTCCATAGAGAAAGAACAGGAAATTAGAGAGAAGGTTTTTGCACAATACTTTCCTGACCTGTCAAATTTTGAATTATATGATGTTATTGATCTAAATAAAGGACTCTTCTTCACTAGAAAAAGAAGACTCTGGCTATTAGAAGGTAGAGATGCTGATGTAGAAAAGGACACCCATGTGTTTATGCAAACCACTGTCCAGATTCACAAAGCACGTTTGGCCAACCGGCAAGTAGAAGAAGAACTGGTTATATCCAAATTGGATAAAGTTTTTTATGAAGAAGGAAACCCAGTTGAAGAGCCAATTGACACTATTGATGTCAATGCCCTAGATGTAGAAGATGTCACTTAGGACATACCTTCTGAGGGAATAGAACAGGGGCAACAGGCTGAATAGGGCAGTGAGCAAGCCGAGGACAGACAAAAAGTGGCTAAGGAATAGGAAGAGAAGAAGAAGAGGGATGAAGATGAGAAAAAGCAGAAAGAGGAAGAGAAGAGAAAAGAGGAAGAGGAGAAAAGAAAAGATGAAGAGAAAAAGAAGCAAGAAGATGAGAGGAAAAAGAAAGAAGAAGAGGATAAGGAAGAAAAGAAGAAGAAGGAAGAGCAAAAGAAGAAGAAGGAAGAGGAAGACAAAGAAAAGGAAAAGCGGAAGGAAGAAGCAAAGAAGAAGAAGGAAGAGGAAGAGAAAGAAGAGGAGAAGAGGAAGGAAGCTAAGAAGAAAAAGAAAGTAGAGGAAGACAAGGAACAAGAAAAGGAGAAGGAAGCAGAGAAAAAGAAGAAGGAAGAAGAATACAAGGCAGCGGAGAAAAGCAGACAAGGTAGCAGAAGTGGTGAAGAGCACATAGATGGAGACTCCGAAGGCAACTAGGAGTCAAGCCAAACCGGCTGATATCTTTAGTCCTATCGATCTCCAGTTTGCAAGTGAATCAGAGCTAATGCAGAGCATCAAGGTTTCTCAAGAGCACCTTGAAATCATTCAAAGGAAAAAGGAGCAAGATATAATTCAAGCGGTTGTAGACACCCTTACCGGTTTGATCCCCAGTACCAATCTTCCTAACACTGAATCATCACTAGCACAACTTAAGCTACTATGTACTATAGTGGATGATCAGGTGCTGAGCCTGGAAGAAGCAGCTGAGGCAAATGTCAAGAAAGAGAATCAAAAGGCTCTTAACATTGCTCTGGTGAAGAAGTTGAATGAACTCCAATCTGAACTGCTGAAAGACCAAAAGGATATAAGGGATGCTTTGGATGAGGGAAATCTGCTACTAAGCAAAATCTATCAACCCCATCTATTCTACGATGATGTGCTAGCTCAGATGCAAAAGCTTCAAATGGACTTATAGTCTTACTTGAGCACATTCAAGCCACCTTATGATTCCTTTGCAACTTATGGGCAAACCGTTCACTGGTTTCATATCCAATCAGCCAAAATGGAGCAAGAGATCAGTACACGGTCTAGAGATTTGCAAGAGCTACAACTGGTTTTACTTCCACGCCTGCAAATTCTTCAGAAGTGTTATCTGAACCTGGATGTCTTGACAGTTACGCAGGAGATGAGCACAGTTGATGCCATGGAAGAATAGGTATCCCAAATTCAAACAGAGAAAGAAGTGGCTACCTCCCTACTTGAGTCCTAGTCTCTATCCATGAAACAATTTTTGCAGGACTATAAATCAGTTTTTGACAAGTATTATTCCTTGTTGTCATCAACTTTTATTATTTTAATATCAAATGAAAACAGGGTTGTTCAGCGGTACTTTGTCATTGTTGGAAAAGGGGGAGAAGTACTCTATCTATAATAAGGAGAAGTATCTAGCTTTAAAATTTTGATATATGCTTTATGCTCTGATATCTCAATGTTTATGCTTTGTATGCAAAATTGCTATACATTGTATTGATTAAGGGATAGTGTATATGCTAAGGGGGAGCAATTTTGTTAATGGTATGTTTTTGTTGTAAAACACTTTGATGTCAAAATTTTATTTTCCTAAGTGTTGCCATCAATGCCAAAGGGGGAGATTGTTGGCATTTTTGATGTTTATGTTGTGATTGTCATTGATAGACACACACTTGCATTAAGATCCCCTTTATATGTATGAGCTAGAGCTCAACCAATATCTATTCCAACCAGTATGTTGTATTCTAGTCTTTAGACTATTGGTGATTTTGCAGAATGTGTTTCTCGGTCTAAAGCGGCATGTCAACCCCAAGTGGTTTGTAGATCTCAAACGGTACAAGGGAGCAAAGCAGCATAACACATCCTTACCAGTCATCATTTTGTATAAACTAGTAATACTCTATGATGAGTTACCAACCAACATTTTGTGATGAGTTACCAATCCACCAATTGTTTGACAGTGTGGACACACTGACGGTGCTTTTTGTGTCGTGTTACTGAGTATGTCTAGATTCATTGAACCTAGGAAATTGTAATGTAATCATATTGGACTAACATGAAATCATATTCCTTTAAAAGGACATCATGTCTAGGGTTTTAGTTTGTTGCTGAAAGGGTTTATGTTGTGCTAGGGTTTAAGGTGGTTGATGAGTTGTTGTAAGAATGATCTTATCTGAGAAGATCAGGTTGTAACTGAGTGAGAGATAGAGAAGACTGAAGTAATGCTGGAATGCATTAGCTGTGAACTATACTGGATCTAACCAAGCAGTTTGTGCTATTAGATAGATCAAACACTTGTTGATTACTCACACCTTTGACAAGTCTGTAGCCCTTAACTAGGTAGGCCCAAAAGCCTTTTGTAAAATCCTCTAACAAGGTGGTTCACCTTTGTGAATCTAAAATCCTCTAGTAAGGTAGTCTTTAATCGGACTTATCTCCTAACAGAGATTGAGATTCCTAACAAGATCTGTTCTGGTGAAGAACATTGTAAGGCCTTAACCGGTTTGGTTTCTATTCTACAGATAGTGACTTGTGAGTTCCATCTCACCGTGGTTTTTCCTAGTTGGTTTTCCATGTCAAATATCTTGTGTTATGGTTGTATTGCTTTTGTGGGTGAATACTTTATTTGCATTGTGGTTTGCATGTGTGATAATCGGTCTATCTATTAAACTGTTTTACTGGTTTATCTTCAGACTATTTAAGTGTTTTGGTTCAGTGATTTTTGGCAAACTAATTCACCCCCCCCCCTCTTAGTATTCATCAACCACGTGTATTGGAGAGAAGCAGTCAATACAGCAGTCTATACATTCAAAAAAGTTCACATCAAAGGTGAAATCGGTAAGACCCCTCATGAACTATGGTTTGGTAATATAGATGTTTTAACAAGAGATTGTAGAAAATTGGTGAGAGTACAAATGTAAAAATTGATGAACAATTTAGAGGAACTTCAAGGTATATAGACTTTGAACCGGCAACAGAAATTGTGAAAAATGAACCTACACTAAATCCACCGGTATAGAATGAAGATCTAGTTACCCTGGTACTATCTGAGGATTCCACAATAATTGAAGAACAACAGCAAACAAAGACACCCCGGTATGTAAGATTGAATCATTCTGAAGATCAGATAATTGGAAATAAATTTAAAGGAGTTATGACAAGAGGAAGATTGGCAAATGAAGAGGTATGTCTTATTTATCAAATTGAACCATCATCTGTTAATGAGGCATGTGAAGATAAATTTTGGATTAAAGCTATGGAAGAAGAATTAGAACAAATTGAGAAAAATAACACTTGGACGTTAGTTCCCCGACCTAAAGATAAAAATGTAATTGGAACCAAATGGATATTTAGAAACAAAGTTAATGAAGATGGTAAGGTTGTCAAAAATAAACCAAGACTAGTGTGTAAGGGATATTCTCAGAAAGAAGGAGTTGATTACAATGAAACCTTTGCACCGGTAGTTAGAATTGAGGCAGTCAGATTATTCTTGGCTTTTGTAGTACACAAGAACTACAAAGTTTATCAAATGGATATTAAATGTGCATTTTTGAATGGAGATCTTGAAGAGGAAGTATACATTGAACAACCTGATGGATTTTCTTTGACAAATGACAATGATATGGTTTGCAGGTTAAGAAAAGCTCTGTATGGATTAAAACAAGCTCCAAGAGCTTGGTATGCAAGATTGGATAAGTATCTTTTAAAGATTGGTTTTACTAAAGGAAATGCAGACAACAATTTATATTACAAAATAACTAATGATGACATCTTGATTATAGAAGTATTTGTTGATGATATAATCTTTGGAGGAGAAGATGGTTTATGTAAGGAATTTTCTAGTAAAATGCAGCAAGAATTTGAAATGTCTATGATTGGAGAAATAAAATTCTTTTTAGGATTGTAGATTTCACAGACTGATAAAGGTATATTCTTGAGTCAATCCAAATAACTGAAAGAGTTACTAAAGAAATCTGGGATGGAGAACTCTAAACTGGTAAGCACACCTATGACTACAAATGACAAATTATCTCAAAGGGATGAATCTACACCTATTAATCCAACTAGATACAAATCTATGATAGGAGGTTTACTATATTTGACACAAACCAGACCTGATATTATGAATGTAGTATGTATTGTTTCTAGATTTCAAAGTAATCCTAGAGAAAATCATGAATCAATAGTAAAAAGGATTTTTTGGTACTTACAAGGCACTATAAATCTTGGACTATGGTATCCTAAAGATGAAAACTTTGAATTATGTGCATACATAGATGCAAATTGGGCAGGAGATGTGGATGATAGAAAAAGCACCACCAACGCAGCATTCTTTCTTGGAAACAGACTAGTTTCTTGGTTGAGTAAGAAATAGAGTTGTACATCTTTATCAACAGCAAAATCAGAATATGTTGCAGCAGCAACTAACTGTACACAGGTACTATGGCTTAAACAAATGTTGAAAGACATAAAGGTAAAATGCAAGGAACCTATTACTATATATTGTGATAACACTGCAGCAATTGATATATCTAAGAATCCAGTACTACATTCTAAAACAAAACATGTTTCTATCAAACTGAATTTTCTAAGGGAAAAAGTTGAAGAAAAGGAGATAAAACTAGTTTATGTGAATACTAAAGAATAGCTTGTAGATATTTTCACAAAACCTTTGGCTAAGGAGACTTTTGAATATCTCAGAGATCAGCTTGGAGTCATACCACCACCGGTGGAGACTTACATAGTTGATGATTGTCATCAACCAGGAGAATTAAAAGACATCATTTGAAGGTGAAGCTAGGTTTTTGTGAAAGCATATCAACATTACACCGGTACTGAATTCAGCATATGAAGATGCTATTTTATGCAGTACATTCTTATTGGATTTAACCATCCAACTATAACTAGTGTGACTCCCATTTTGTGATTGAGCAGTGAGCTCTAGGCTGTTGGCCTTTCTGCATGTGCAAACCCCATTTATGTACACTTACTATCTGCAGTAGTATCATCTGATTGTGGGTAAGGTTTCCCACCATTGTTTTTCTCCTTACAGGGTTTCCACGTACAAATATTGGTGTCATGTGTTGTGGATGACTTTGTGTTTATGTTTCATGCATTAATCTTTACTGGTATAGCAATTAACTGTTAAAACTGTCTACCGACATACTTAACTGGTTTACCAGTATTAAGCATTAAGTTGGTTAAGTTGTTTTTGGTTTGAATTTATTTGACAACTAATTCAGCCCCCCCTCTTAGTTGTCTCTGGGACCTAATAGTTTCTTCATCCTTTGGAGAAGTTGAGATTGTTTTGCAGTAAACAATGTTTGGAGGGGTACAAACTGAATGCAGTCTGGTATGACATAATAGTAACATTTGGGTGTTGTAGGTCTAGGAACTATTGGGGATCAACTTGGTTGATCAAAACAAGTCTGAAACAAGATAGAGGAACCCTATCCACTCCCTAAACCAAAGGGTTCAAGTATTTTTTATGTTTTTCTAATTTGGCTTGTGATCCATTAGCCTTGGCATTCTAAGTAAGGTGACATTGTTCGCTAGGTCAGAGTGAACAAAAAGATTGATCATCTGCAGGAGGTTGGAGTTAGGGCTTAATTGTGCTTCCCTTGTTGACCTCTGCATCAATATAGTATTATTATCAATCAAGTCTTGAACCTTATTTTTCAATACAAAACATTTCTCAGTATCATGACCAGGTTGACGATGAAATTGGCAAAAGGAATTGTTATCAAAATGAGGAGATGCAAGTTTGGAAGGATCAACTTGTTTTATAGGAGGAAGTTTGATAACATTTCTATGTAATAACTGAGACATAATACTATGCAAATATTCATTCAAAGGAGTAAACTGTCTTTCTCTTTGAAAAAAATTAAAAATAGGAGGCACACCTATTGTAGCATTCACATGGTTGTTGTTGATTGGATCATTGAACTTGATGGAGCTTTTTGTTGGTTTGAACTTCACAAACGGTTGTTGAACACTCTCCCCCTTATCACTCGGAGCCATAGGAGTGGATTGCTCCATTTGACTCACAACAAGTTGATAATTGTGGAGTGTTGCACACAACTACAGAAAGGAAGTAAACTCAGACAAAATAAGCTTTTCCTTGATATCTTTTTGTAAATTAAACATGAAATTTTTTTCAATGTCATTATTAGGCACATGAAAAGAATTTTGAGCACACAAATGCTTATATCTACCAATGAAATCAGTCACTTTTTCTTTAACACCTTGTTTACAATGCATTAAATAAGTCAAAGTGATTTTAGGACCAATGTTGTTTTGAAATTATTGGATGAAAGAATTTGCTAATTGGTGAAAGGAAGTGATAGAATAAGAAGGTAGAGAGCAATACCATTGTAAGGCCTTATCTCTTAGTGTTCTTTTAAATAGTTTTGCAAGAAATCGTTGATCATAAGCAAAATCAGTACACAAGGTTTGAAATGTTTTGACATGCGTAAGAGGATCACCTTTTCCATTATAGAGTTCTAATTGAGGGATCTCAACATGTTCAGGTGACATGGATTTATAAATATCAAGAGAAAGTGGGATGACAACATCAAAGGTGGGCACACTAAACTTGGATTGGCTCATAGAAGCAATTTGTTGTTGTAAGGAAGACATAGTTTGAGCAATATTATTGATTGTCATTTCAGTGGAAGAATTCATGTTAGACATAGGTGAGTGAGAAGGTGGTGTACTGTTGTTGAAAGAAGGCATGGACTAAGAATAAGGTGGTGGGACACCATGATAAGTAGGAATTGGTGATGATTGGGTAGGAAAAGGGACACTTAAAGGAGGAATAAATTTGTTGAAGGAATTGCCCCCTTGTGTCACACTAATTGGTTGAGGAATAATAGGAACACTCATGGAAGACATAGGTATCGATGGAGGATTAAATGAAGAAGAGGGATTTCCCCCATGACCTATGGTTGTAGGAATGACATTTTGAGTTAAAGTAGCCATGATGTTAGATGGGGAAGTAGGAATACTAGTCATAGGATTAGTCAAAGGAATAGAGGAATTGACTTGTATTGGAGGTTGTGAGTAACCTAGGGTTTCAGCAAAACTCTTGATAGGCATGACATTATAATCAATAATATGTGAAATGCCATGCAATATATAAATTTCATTCTTATCACTTTGAAGCATGCGTTTAAGATCTTCAATTAATGGAAGAGCTTCACTATTAGGGTATTCTTGGGACATCCATTTTTAAAAGTTGTCAAATTGATTGTCCAATGTAGAAGGTTGATGTAAAGAAACCCTAGTTAAAGCTTCTTCTTCATCATGAGATCCATCAATAGGGTGAATAGGCACATGATTAGGATGGGAAGAATTAACATGATCCTCATTAAAGAAGTAACCCAAATTAGGGTCCATCTCCTTGGTAATTAAACCTTGGGAAGCCTTAATTCTAATGCTTCATCTAATAGGGATAGGATAGGTAGGACTAATAGTGGTAAAACTCATGCACTAGAGGGAAAATTTGAATTTTGAATTGTGGGATAAAGCTTGTAAAAATTGAGTAATGCAAAATTTAAGAAAATAATGATTACACAATTTGAACTTTGTTGGAAGAAGGGGATGGCACAATTTCCAATAAAGAAAGGAAATTGGAATTTTAAAAATAAGGCCAAGGAAAGACCACTTAATTTTAAAATCATAATTTTTAAAATCAAGGCAGACAATAATTAACCTCTTAATTTAAAAAAATTTCTTGAAAGTTGAAATGTTGAATTTTGAAGGTATTTTTGATTCTAGAGGGCTCAAAAATTGATAAAATCAACCAATCTTCTGGATTTAGGTTATTAAATACAGTCATAACAGTCTCCCAAAATTTTGGGAAAAAAGTCGAGGACCGTGGCAGGAATGCACATGGTCCGACCAATTTTTTTTTGAAAATTTTCAAGGATGGATATTACAATGATTTTAAATCTAACCCCCCAAAATTGGTGAATTTTATGATCTCTAGATGAGCGAAATGAAGACACAAATGTGAAAATAGGACCCTATTAGGGTTTTGAAGAAAAAGAGAAATGGAAGTGCAATTTTGAAAGGGTCAAACCTAATGGATAGGGACACCTTGGAAAAAGTTTAAGAATCTGAATGTAAATGAAATTGATTTGAAATTCACACAAAATCCAATTAATTTTAAAAATTAGGGTTTGATGACCTAACCACTTAATTTTGAATTTTGAATTTTGGGAAAAAGGGGGGAAATTGAAAATTTGAATTGTAGAACTGAAAACAAATCTGAGAACAATTAGAAATCTGAAAATTAAAGGGAAATCCAATTTTTGCACAAGTTCAATATGATTTTTGAAAATTAGGGTTTGAACAAGTAACCTCTTAATTTTGTAAATTTTAATTGCAAATTAAACAAGACAATTGGGAAATTGAATTTGACAAACAAAGCAATTTTCAGATCTAAGACAACCACAAGCAATTTTTACAAATCACAAGTTCAATTTTAATTTTAAAAACTAGGGTTTTTAATGATTTAACCACTAAGTTCGCAGAAAGTTGGAACTTGTAAATGGAAAATATGCAATGTTGTTCAAAGGAAAGCATGCAAGACGTCGAGTTCACCAAAATGTAATGGTGGGAAAATGGTGAATGATACATCAAGGAAAACTAACCCTTCCCCTCAAAAAGAGATGAGAGTTTCACTATTGATTATCCTTCAAGCACTTTTCACCATTACATTAGGAGGATAAGGGATAATTCACTAGATTCAATCTCCACACAAAGATGATAGATTGAATTCTGAATGAATTAAGAATGTTAGGATGATCCCTTCTTCCTCTGTTTGATTTGGAAAGGAATTGATTGAATTATGTAGTGCAAAAGTGACAAAGAATCGATTATAACTTGAGATCTGAGTATGGGATGAAGTTGTGCACCTGGATTTGGCAGTAAAATGTCAAGACGAAGTCGCCCTGCAAATTTGACAAAAAGTTATCCGGACCGTGGCGGGAATGTACATGGTCCTCCAAAAAATCCGTGAAATGAAAAGGGTATTTTCACCTCTCTAAATGAAGTCTGAATCCAAAAGTACAACTGCACACCTACAACCTACACACATAAAAGAGAGGGAAGTGTGTTGGGATTGGGGGTTTGCCTTTAGGTCAAACCCTACTTTTATAATTAACCAAGTAATGAAAGAAAGTACTTGCAAGTAGATGTAAATGAAAGACTGAATTGTAAATCACCTCAAGGGAGGTTGTAGTAGCAATGTTGATAGAAATGCTTGTATGGAATTGTATGTTGAAATCAATCTCCTCTTCAATGGTTGAATCCTTTACTTGAATGTAACACCTAGCCTTGAAGGGCAACTTATGACAACTTCTGACCTTATTAAAATTCCACCTATTGAACTTATGCCAATGAGAGAGTCAATGCCCCCTTCAATACATGTTTGAAGGATTTGAATTTCATCATGGGCCAACATAGGGGAGATTTCCTGCTCACTGCACAACCCACAATGCATGCTCTAGGAAGGTCCTGCCCCAAAATAGGGCAGGGATAGGGGCGCCCCACCCCTATATTGGGAAGGAAAAGGGTGGCACACCCTTGTCCAAGGGGGGATAGGGGCCCCACGCCCATTTCCTACCCCTTTCTCTAGGGAAGAGTGCGGATAGAGTGATGCAAAGGCCAAGGAAGAAGCTGTTTTCACAAGCCGAGCATTCTCTGGTCTTCGATCAGGCTAGAGGAATTGAGTTTGCATGCGTGAGGACCCTAATGTAGCCATAAATTTCTAGGGTCACAATTTGATGACACTATACATACACAACCTTGATATATTTTAGAGTTTATTTTATCAACATGACCTAAGTGTAGCATGATGATGTTGTTGGCAAGAGACACTATTTCGGTGATGTTAGATGTATGCAAATTACTTTGGTGTTGTCATTTATGGAAAATCAACCGAGTGATCCCATCCGGTGTATATAGAATTGGTTTACTGAAAGTCACTTTGTTCATAAGGCATAAGTCTAGAAGGTGGAACACAATAACCAGTAGAGCATGAGTTCATGGTGCACATGTTGATTTTGGTGAAGTATTTTTGGTTTATGTGATCTAGGCAATTGGTTCAAGGTTTGAGACATATTACTTCATGATCCTAACAACCGGTATTGTATTATGTGCGATTTTAGGGCTCCAGTGCCCAAAAATTTTGGAAAAACATAGCTATTATGTGGATAGTTGGGTGTGATTAGTGGTGTGTTCAAGGAGTTTGTGTCATTGCATATGAAGCCTGTGATCACATGTTTGAGGTTCAGAATATGAATTTGTAATGGATTGAGCCGACATGAGACTGCATGTTTCATGTTTTGCAATTTTGTGAAGCCGACCTAATAGAGATCTATTTTGGTGGTGTAGATATATAAAATGGACTTGGGTGATCATTTTAGTGTGAATACATGTGTACAGAATTGTTTTGGGTGCGATTGAACATAGTTTCATGTGCGCATCTTGAGTTTATATGATCTGATATTTGGTAGTAAAGAATAACAAAGAATTTTATCAGATTAGTGGTAGCGGATCATTTTGAGCTTAACTAGAACTGATTCCTGGCATTGGTAAATGTTATATTCTAGTTCAAACTTTTTAATTTCCTTTATATCTTATTTGTAGGACAGTGAGTCCTCCGAGGTTGTAGCCCTATTTTGTAATTGTGCAATGAGCTCTAGGTAGTCTACCTGAATACAAGTGCATTCCCCTTTTGTCATATTATTCTACTGCTGGTCATACTATAATAATATTGTGGGTTCAAATCCCACCATGGGTTTTCCCTTTCTAGGTTTCCACATACAAAATCTAGTTTTATGGTTGTATGTTTATTTGCTTTGAGTTTCCTCATTAGACTTTCTATTTTATGCATCTAGTGGTTCAATAATCAGTCTAATAATCTAATAAATTGCAGAACACTGCTTCACCCCCCCCCCCCCTCAGTGGTCATTGATTCCAACAATTGGTATCAGAGCCAAGTTCCTTCGAAGAAGCCTAACAACTTGAGGAAGACCCAGAAGATTGAATCAATGGATTGCTTTGAAAAAATAACTTACTGTGGCACTTGAAGATCTTGATGCAATGATGAAAAAAAATAGTAGCTTGAAAAGAAATTTGAATGTAGCTAAAGAATACATTGAGAAATTGAAAGATCAATTGAACACTTCTAGAGAAAAGAGAAAGGATCTAATGGATAAGCTGGGGGAGAAAGAAGAACAAAGTGTTGACAATCAAGCCCTACAAGATAAGACAGATGAATCTGAGAAGTTGGCTAGAGAGAATGCAGTTTTGAAGAATGAGATGCAATCTATTGTAATGGAGATGACAAAGGAGATTGAAGACCGGAATAAGAATGAGGAAACTTTGACTCAGTCATTGAAGGACAAATTTGATGAGTGTTGTAGATTGACAAATGAGAATGATCAGTTGAAGCTTGAGTTGGTACAAACAAAGAATGATGGACAAGAACTTGAAAGGCAGATCATAATTATGAGAGATGAGCTTTTAATACCCTAAAAATGGTCACCTAAACCATGGGACCCTAATATCTACTACATCACCAAGGTCCTAAACAAAAACAATTAAATCAATCTTGAGCACCTAATTAATTAATTCTTAAATCAACAATGTCACATGGCAAATAAATCATTCCAAGTAAATCATTTTAATCAATTATCCTATTTATTTAATTAAATATCCTAGCATATTTAATTAATAAATCAATTTGTCATTATATCATTTATAAGGAATTAATTTGAAAAATAAAAGAATTAAATTTGGAAAAAGGAGTCAAATTGAGATATCTTGAAAAATATAATTAATTGAAAAATCTCAGAAAAGCAATGAAATCAATTAAATATCAAAATTGAATAAAAATATGAAATAAATCAGTTTTTTTTTCTGATTTTATCTTAATTTTAGCTCAATTTCCTTTAAAAATGAGAAAAGTAGCCAATCACATCAATTCACCTGTATTACACTTCCTCTTGGAGAATCTCGACCGCACATCATTAATCTATCTTGACTGTTGGTCTCTCTTTGGATTTTCTATAAATTCAACCTTTCATCTCTCATTCAGATAACCCTAGAGATTTATTGTTATTATGCTATTTTTGCTCTAGGTTCATTGAGATTTTGTGCATTGAGAATATTACATCCTAGTTTATTTCATATTAGTTTAATCATGTT
This sequence comes from Cryptomeria japonica, assembly GCF_030272615.1. Taxonomy (NCBI): domain Eukaryota; kingdom Viridiplantae; phylum Streptophyta; class Pinopsida; order Cupressales; family Cupressaceae; genus Cryptomeria; species Cryptomeria japonica. Next base: position 580,022,561 of record NC_081406.1, read on the forward strand.
AGCTTAATATTCATTCATCTAGCTTAATCTTGCATATCTAGCTTAATCTTACATCCATTTATCTTAATCTTGTGCTCATATAGATTAAATCCTTTGTCTTGGTGTAGCCTAGTCACTGGTATTACTTAGATAAATCTGAGAGCAAGTCTATACTCGCATCTTTTAGAAGGCAATAGGTCTCTTTGTTTTGATTTTTATATTCATGATTATATATGTCTAACCATGCATTCAATGATTTATTGAAGTTTTTGTGTCTTACAGCTTGCACATTACCATTTTTTGCACACACATTTTTGGCGCCCAATGTGGGGCTCGAGAATTCAATTTTTTGGCCTTGCAATCATTTCTTTTTATTTTCCAGATTTTGTCCATACAGTCTCTGCAAACTATCATACGAGTTTACATTGCACATAGTATGGGTTCTGAGTTTTATCATCTGGTTCATTGGGAATCCTTGTATTATTTTTTGATTCTATCGTTTCATTCTATGTTTACTCATCTGGTTCGTTGAGAATAATCATACGGCTATATGCCAAAACATGTATGAATCACTATTTTATTGTGCAGTAAGCAAAGAAAGCTCATACGAATTTATGTAAGCTACCATCTTTTGTCATATTATCTATTGATGATTATTGCATGGTTCTATAAAGTCACTCGTACGAGTTACTGTTTTGTCGTATTAAAAACAAAGAGGTTAATTTTAGGGTTTTATGATTGAATTTTGCTGATACTAATGCTAACCTTGATCTGTCTTTTGTTTGCCTGAGAGATATTTCACAACCTAACTATTTTTTTGTAGAACTCTTATCAAAGAATCTATCAATCAAACTTACGCCTGTCAAAGAATCTATTGCTAAAAAATAATATGACTATTGATTCAATGTTTTTGCAGATTTCCTAAGGAAAATCAAATGAACATTGTGTATTCTTTAATTCATTTCTAGGCACTTAAATTACAATATGGTTAATGAACAAGTCTATTTTTCATGTTTGAGAAGATTCTAAAAGGTAGGAGAGTATGCTTTTGTCTGCATAGACAATCAAAAATTCAGACCCTTGAAGTTTTTCTAGTTTTGAGATTTGTGTACCTTTTAGTGAGCTTGACTTAGTGGAAAAAATTAATCACCCTGTGAGAATGACCCAAGTGAGTACAACTAGACCCAAGCATTCTAACTCACTATAATAAATAGGCCTTTCGGGATTAAAGTATCAAAGGATGGGATTATTTGAGTTTTCTCTTTGAAATCTATCATATCAGACATTTTTGTAGGGCCTCCCAGTATCAATCATGCTTGCTTGACTACATCTTGTTTCGGTACCTTATCAGGCTATAGGCCTCAATCGCGCTTGTGCAAATTTAAGGGGTTATTTCAAACAAAAATCCTTACTAAGAACTTTAAAATAGTGACTACCTAGTTCACCTTTGAAAGGGGGATCATCTTTGTGAAAGAGAGATAGTAACTCTCCCAAGATACTTGCCATATCATGCCCCCATTAGCATTTGGAGTCGGCTAATATGGCATTGAGAATCTATTGCATGAGACCCAGTGGCCATATTCTCAATAGCTATTTTTCTCTCTTAGCCAACTTTCGTAGAATTAGCGTGTTGTGCTTGAAGTCACTTTTTATCTTGTTTATTTGTTGTGTCTTTGTCCTGGAAACTAGAACTGAAACCATGAAACTGGAAAAATAATCAAAACATTAAAAACTTAGTGGTCAAAACTTTGTTCTTCTCAGAAACTCGTCCCTGTCCATTCCTGCGTCATACGAGTTTTCAACTTTGTTGTCCTGGTCTTTGAGAATTATCATCTTGTTAATATTAAATTATCGTATGAGTCTTAACACTTGAGGTTCATCTTTGCTAGTTTGTCAGTAGGGTCCTGCGATGAATAAGCTTATAGAATAGGTGGGGGGCTCACTCCTCTCCCTCCATAAGTGAAGTGCTTCCCTACTCCTTTATAGCTATAGCTATAGCTATGGTAGGGGCGTTAGCGGGGCAAAGGTGTAGAGGTGAAGGACGCAAGAGAGAAAGGAACGAACCTTAGAAACAACCAACGCCCCTACTATTCTATGGTGAAGCCTTTATTGGAGAATCCTTGGCCCTCTCTCTAGTGGGGTTTGATCTTTCTATTGATAATGGTGAATATAGGGGATTGGATCACATGGATCACAACTATCCTGTGGTGATTACATTCTGCAACTTTAGAACCATTCCCGATTGGACCTGGGCCCTATCTACTACCTAGTGGGAATTATTGCCTAGTTAATAGTAAATTGTCGTATGAGTAATCATCATCTTCAACAATTTATCATCTGATAAGCCTTAAACCATCATGCGAGTATAAGAAATAACTCATACAAGATTCCCAGTTTGTCGCCTGAGACTCATCAAATTGTCGTCTGTGTCATAGTATTCTATCGTACGATCCTATGATTTTGTTAGTCCATAAGCCTGTCTCTTTTTGTGTGCTTTTTCAAATCTTCCATACTTGCCTAATTAGTCTATAGTGAGCGTATATCTGGTCTTTTTCATCTTGAGCATAAATAATCTTGATAGTGTACCCCTATCATTGTGTTACACGATTTTGTCGATTATATCTCAGCTAGTTCAATCAATCCTACATAAATCTAATCAACCTAATCTACTTAGATAATGTCTTATACATGATAGATTGTTCCTAAAACTAGACTTGGTCTAAATCACTTTACTCAATCATTACCTCAAACGAACAACTAGCTTTGATTTGATCTTGACTTTTATATCACTTCTAGCTCTCGGGCACATCAATTGTAAATGCCTATTCGAACCAAAAGTTCTCATAAGAAAGATGACAAAGGTCCAACAACCTTATTTACAAACTAATCCATTCTTGCAAATCAAAATTCTCATAAATCTCCATGGCCACCTTGTCGATATTTTGGATATGGTTTTGTCATTGATGTCAACACCTATTAACACTTATCAACTCTAGCACTTGGAGAATTGGCAATGTTCACCAGCAAGCTAGTGACTTATGCATAGTCACTAGTATCTTGTTCACCAGTAGGATATATTGTTCACCGGCACTTGGAATGACATGGAAAACACTTGGTTATGTCGAAGAAATCATTTGGACACTTTTTCTTGGAGATTTGTTCATTGGTATATTCGTGTTTGCATATTTGTTGTTACCGGCAAATAGGTCCAAGATAAGCACCGCCAGGCTTATCTATTCTAGATCAGCATGACACACTATGGAGATGATTTATTATTGTTGTAAATGCATTAAGCTGACATTTTGAATCAGATATTGCATCAGTTATTGATTTACTTGTAAATTGTTTTATTGTAATATCTTTTGTAAAGCCGACCTATACATTTTGGTCCTAGGCTTCGGTATATATGTAAGATCTTATTTGTAAGATTGATATGCCATTGGAAAAAGGATTGTAATAAGGTATATGCGAGAATAAGTAGAGCTATACACGCAGACATCATTTGAAGGTTGAAGGAAGGTTTTGTGAAGACATATCTGAACTGAACCAGTACTGAATCCAGCATATGAAGATGCTATTTTGAGAAGTACATCATTGTTAGATTTAACCATCCAATTGTAGTCAGTGTGGCTCCTATTTGTGTTTGAGAAGTGAGCTCTAAGCACTTGGCCTTTCTGCATGTGCAAACCCCCTATTGTAAACACATACTATCTACAGTAGTATCATCTGATTGTGGGTAAGGTTTCCCACCGTGGTTTTTCCCCTTACAGGGTTTCTACGTACAAATATTGGTGTTATGTGTTGTGGATGATATTGTCTTTCTTTTTCATGCATTAATCTTTACCGGTACTGCAATTAACTGATAAACTATCTACCGACATTAAGTTTGGTTTACCGGTATTAAGCATTAAGTTTGGATAAGTTGTTTTTGGTTTAAATTTATTAGACAACTGATTCACCCCCCCCCCCTCCTCTCAGTTGTCTCCGGGACCTAACACAGCTTGTCCCAACAAATTCAAGATCTCAAGTGAGAAATATATGACATTCAAGCCCAACAAAAAGATTCAATTACCCCTCTTGAGATAAAATTTAATGATACCAAGAACAACAGACTTCAAGAAATACTAAAATAATTATATAAGGTGGAACAAAAAGTAATTGAAAATCAAAAGACAAATCTCATACAAAATCACAAGACACCTTTACCAAGACAAAAAGACATTTCCTCCAAATATCCCCTAGATAGACAGTTTACACCTTTGGGGCAATCTATTGAGTTAACTTTGGAAGAGCTTCTTGTGCACAATCTTATCATATTGCCTAACAAGACCACATGGGGATGTAAAATTTTGAGTAACTAATGTGCATATCATAGGCATAACAAACATAAGACTCCAATGTGCATGGAATTAAAACATATAATTCAAGACCTCCTTGATGATGGTGCTATTGAAATTCAAGATCCTAATAATTCACCTAAGGAGAAACCAGATTTCATTACCAAACATGATCAAAATTATGAACTTGTGTCTAGCAATGGCCCACATGTAGCCTCCATATCTTCCATGATTCCTCCATCTCCCCTCCATCTCCTAAGGCTTCTCAACAACAATCCATACCATATCCCTTAAATAATAAACCTAATGATGAAACTTTTTATGTTGACCCTCAAGGGCTATCTCAAGGGCCATCCCATCCAATGGTTGAAAAAGATCCTACCTCGCTAGAATCCCATGATGATCCTATTATAGATTTCCATATCTTCCAAGATGATCTCCTTCCATCTCAAGAGAAAATAATCCTTCCAAATCCAATTCCTAATCCACTTTCTAAGAAAGATCATGATGCCTCTTACACCTTTTCAAATGACCCTATTCAAAATGAAGAGTCAAAAACCATTCCTACCCTATCCAATAGTCCTCTTCCATGTTAAGCTAAAAGGATCCCTTCATCTCCTTGTCATAATCCTCCATGTTCACCTCAAGGATCCATCATGCCTACACATCCCTCTCATGATCCTATTTTTCCTTACATTCCGCCTCCACCTCATAATGGACCCACGTCTTGTTTCTAAAGAAAAGTGTATCCTACAAGTCAGAATATTTATAAAGGAAAAGGGGTATACCTTCACAAGAAAGAACCTCTCTGTATTAATGAAAATATTAAGTTTCATGGCCTCAGTGACATTCCTCAAGATGTTGGTATCCCTACTAAACCAAAATCCAATTACACGCCTTCCCCTTCATCTCTTCCATCCATTTTAGGAACCTATATCCCTCCATCCCTTATGTAGGATCAAGAAAGGCATACATCTTTGAGCATCTTCCATCCATCTAAAATACCTCCATCTCATTATTTTCCTTCTCCAAGCAATTTGGATGCCAAGTATAAAAGTCATAAGTCATGCAATCCACATGTATTCAAGGATCAACTTGTCCCATCTAATCGACATGTCAAAACAAAGCAAAATAAAGCAAAATAAAGCAAAATAAAGAAAAATAAAGAAAAATCAAAATTTATATGGGTTCATATGACACTTGTAGAAGCAATGTGTTCCAAGGAACTACATAACCATGAAAAATTAAAAACCATGTGGATCCCTAAGAGGCTCCTTGAAGCACACTAGTCTAAAGAAAAATCTGAATTGGCACCCAAAATTGTTGTTCCTCCATCCAAACTTTCCAAATATATTCCTCCATCACCTCCTTCATCCATTTCAGATCCTTATGTCCCAAAATCCCTGGTTGTTCCTCCATCCAAATCTCAAAATCTGAGATCCACTTTTCCTTCATCACACCACACCTCAAGATATGTGCCAATGTTGATCCTGCCAACATTCCCATTCACTCATGCACCAACCTGTCAATATCTGATCCGTTATCCAACACCTCTTTTTCACTCTTCCATCCCCCTTATCCAATCCTTTGCATAAGACTTTACCCTAGTTTCATTTCAAAATCCAAAACATAAGGAAATCAACATTGGAGATATTGAATATGTACACTTAGCTGAGTCCTTATATCCTATTGGAAAAGACATCTTTATCTAACTCTTCAAACAAAGACCAATGAACTACCTACACAAAAATCCCCGATCCTATGAACAACATGCGCCTTAAACGATAATACATCTTAGGGCTAGGTTAGTTTAGGTTTTTCTTTTTGCATTGCATATCATTTTATTCAAAGCACTGCATGACATATAGTTTATTTTTTAAATGCATCACATTCATAAATTTTTTGCATTTGCATATAGTAGCATTAATAAAACAAGGCAACTGTCCAGGTTTATCATTTGTTTGCATTCAAGAGAAACAAGGGTCATCTCCTTTCTTAGATATTCAAACATGAAGTCTTTGAGCTCCTAAGGTCATTCATTTTCAACATTACCTATTAACAACACTTTACTTATGGTTGGGTAGTGATTTCACTATTTGGGACTTGGTAACCCAAAATCTATCAATTGATATATCTCAAACACATTAACAAAATATCTAATTCATTATAGACACCTAGTTGATTGTATGACTAATGAAAAATATTAAATTCTACTTCAGTGCCATTGTAATTGTCACACCCAAGTAGGTTTCATTACTTAAAATTCAAGGCAAGAAAAATAAAAAAAATAAAAAGTGTTATGCCAAATATTCATCTCAAGGTAAAAGAGCAATAATATATAACTGAAATATCATGCATACAAGTGTGACAAAAATCTTGACTATGGGAGCATGCGAGAACTCAATTAGGGATATGGATGCTTGCTGGCAATGGAGCAATATTTAAGAAATTATAGTCTATAATCTCGTCCGAGTTCTAAAAGCTTGTTGGAAATGAGGCTCTATTCAGGATGCTTTTGAAGTTAGACTAATTCACGTAGCTAGTCATATATGATACTAAGGATCTTTAGTGAATACAAGAGTGGGAATTAACTCATTTGCACTCACATGGGCAAAAGAAGATCAAAGTTTCAAGAACCAATGGGGACTTTTTACACATCTCCATTTGTAAATCCTAGTTACTAAGTGTGTTAATTTGGATGTTCCAAGGGACTTTAAGGATCGATTGACTGTATTGGTATTATGGATATGTTGCACTAGTTTTGTCATTGATGTCAACACTTATCAACACTTATCCTTCTGGGGATCTTTGGTTATGTTCACTGGAAATTTCAATGACTTATGCATAGTCACCAGTATTTGGTTCACCACCACTGAGGATGACTTGTTATCATCTGGAGATCACTTGGTTATGTCGAAGAGATGGTTTGGACTCTTGGTTTTGGTGATTTGGTTATTGGTCTAATCGGGTTGACAGATTTGTTGTTACTGGTAAATTGGTCTAGGTTATGGACCGACATGCGTTATCTATTCCAAATCAGCACGACATGTTATGGAGATGGTTTAATCAATTGGTATTGTTGTTGAGCCGACATGATGCATCGCATCTTGACTTACTTGTTGTTATTGATTTTATTGTAATATTCTTAGTGAGCCAACCTACACATTTGGTCTTAGGTTTTGGTATATATGTAAGATCTCATTTGTGAGATGATGTAAGCGAGAGAAAAATATAGAAGGTATATGGTTATGGTATTGTAACATGGTATGTGCAAATATTGATGATCATATGTGTAGACCATAGAAAAGGAGATAATCAGAGCTTAACCGGTACTGAATCTAGCATTGGAGATGCTACTTTGAGCAATACATTATCATTGGATTTAATCATCCAATTGTAGTTAGTGTGACTCCTATTTTGTGATTGAGTAGTGAGCTCTAGGTGCTTGGCCTTTCTACATGTGCAAAACCTATTTGTACACACATATTATATGCAGTAGTATCATCTGATTGTGGGTAAGGTTTCCCACCGTGGTTTTTCCCCTTATAGGGTTTCCACGTACAAATCTCTATGTTATGTGTTGTGGATGTCGTTTCTCTTTCTATTTCATGTATTAAGTTTCACCAGTATTGATATTAACTGTTAATCTATTAACCGACATTGAATTTGGTTTACCGATATTATGTATCAAGTTTGATTAAGTTATAATTGGGTTGAAATTAATAGACAACTGATTCACCTCCCACTCTTAGTTGCCTCCAGGTCCTAACAATTGGTATCAGAGATAGGTCCTCCTTTTGTAGAAGTTTAACTACTTGAGGAGATTCTATGACAACTAACTATTTTAGGAAGGATAGTCTAAAACTTGATGGAACTAACTATGGTATATGGAAGATTAGAATGGATAAACATCTGAATTGCATTGGAAAATACATATGGGATGTTACAGAGAATGGCTATGTTGGTCCTACACTGGGTCAACCTAATCCACCTACATTGAGTAAGGATCAAGAGAATGATTGCAAAGCAAGAGAAGCACTTTTGATTGCCTTGTCAGATCAGAAAATCATGGGATTATCAGACCGATCTACTGCTAAAGCTATTTGGGATAAATTGGAAACATTGAATGAATTTGATACCACTGTCAAAATTGCAAAACTGGAATGCTTCTGGGTTAGGTATGAAATTTTGAAAATGGAAGAAGATGAAAGAATTTTTTATTTAATGGAAAGGGTTAATGAAATTTTATTGGGAATACAATGTTGTGGAGGTTCCTTAAGTGAAGATGAAATTGTTTCTAAAGTCTTAAGAGCATTTCCACTGGCATACAAAATAAAATTAACTACTATTAATGAGTTGAGAAAAATGCCTAATACATCAGTATCTAGAGATACCTTGGCTGGAAAAAATTCAGCATTTGAGCTTGAGGAATCTAGTCCTATTGCTACAATTAAGACAGATTTAGCTTTTAAAGCATCAACATCTGATAAATTTGATCGGAAATCACTTTATGCAAAACAACTTGAAGACATCAGGAGGGAAAATGAAGAACTGGAAGAACTTGAAGCACTATTTGCAAGGAAAATGCCTAAAGGTCCTATTGGAAGTAAGTATGAAGGTAAAGCACCCTTTAAATGTTTTAATTGCAATAAAATTGGTCATATGGTATCTAGATGTCCTAACCAACATGAAATATTGAGAGAAGAAGCTAAAAGAACATATAAGCCTAACCTTGAATATCAGAGATACATATTTAAGAAGAATAGAGACAAATCATGTTACTATGTTGATGAAGGAGTTACTGATGATTCTGATGAAGAAACAACAGACAATGGATGGGATTTTGTTGCAATAATAGAAGATCAACTAAAACCTATTGTTCCACTGGTAGAGCAGGCCCTGATAGCTAAAATTGAAGAAAAGGATGAATGGATTATAGCTTTGGGATGTTCACATCATATGACTGGTGATAAAAGTAAATTCTTATCTTTTCAGGAATACAATGGAGGTCTAGTAAGATTTGGAGATGACAAAGCTTATTTGATCAAAGGAAAAGGCACTATATCTTTTGATGGTAAACACAATATTGACAATGTTTATTATGTTAAAGGTTTGAAGCATAATATTTTGAGTGTTGGTCAATTAGTTGAAAAAGGATTTCAGCTACAATTGAAGAATGGTAAATGCAAAATCATGACTAGAACTGGTTTGGAGATTGCAACTAGTAATCAAACTAGAGGTAATATCTTTCATTTGAATAACAATGAAAAGACATGCTTGATTGCACATATTGATGAAAGTTGGTTATGGCATAAAAGACTCTGTCATATGAATTTTGATTGCATTGTAAAGATTAGTTCATCTAAGGTAGTAAGGGATTTACCTAAGATTGTAAAACCTCATAGTTCGGTATGTAAGGAATGTCAAATGGGAAAGCAAGTTAGAACAAATTTCAAGAGTATTTCTGAGAAAACCAATGATGTTCTTGATTTAATTCATGCTGACTTATGTGGTCTAGCAAGAACAAGAAGTCTACAGGGTGATAGATACTTTATGGTAATCATTTATGATTATTCTAGAATGTGTTGGGTTACCTTTCTGAGGGAAAAATCAGAAGCTTTTGGGAAATTCAAATTATTCAAGGCACTTGTAGAAAATGAAACCAATAAGAAAATCAAATGTTTAAGATCAAATCAAGGAGGTGAATTTACATCTAAAGAGTTCAATACATTTTGTGAAGTGAATGGAATTAGAAGACAACTATCAACACCCCGGACACCTCAGCAAAATGGAGTTATGGAAAGGAAGAACAAAACTATTTTGGATGCAGCTAGAAGCATGATATTAGAAGCAAATCCACCTCATGTGTATTGGAGAGAAGTAGTGAATACATCGGTTTACACTTTCAATAGAGTTCACATCAAAGTTGAAACTGGTAAGGCACCCTATGAATTATGGTTTGGTAATATTCCTACTCTTAAGTACTTCACAATATTTGGAAGAAAATGTTACAGTAGGAGAGATGAGTATGTTGGAAAATTTGATCCTAGAAGTGATGAAGGAATATTTCTTGGTTTTTCATCTAAGAGAAAAGCATATAGATGCTTTAACAAAAGATTGCAAAAAATCATTGAGAGTGCAAATGTGAAGATAGATGAACACTTTAGAGGAAATTCAAGGTCTATGGATTCTGAAACAGTTGTTGAGATAATCACAAATGAACCTATACAGAGTGCATTGATACAAAATGTTGATCTGGTCAAACTGGCATCATCAGAGAATTCCACATTGACTGAAGAACAACAACAAGTGAACACACCTAGGTATGTAAGACTGAATCACTCTGAAAGTTGGATAATTGGGAATAAGTATCAAGGAGTTATGACAAGGGGAAGACTGACAAATGAAGAGGTATGTTTAATTTCTCAAATTGAACCAACATCTGTCATTGAGGCATGTGAAGATAAACATTGTATTAAAGCTATGGAAGATGAATTGGAACAAATTGAAAAGAACAATACATGGACATTAGTTCCCTAGCCTAAAAATAAAAATGTAATTGGAACTAAATGGCTATTTAGAAACAAACTTAATGAAGATGGTAAGGTAATCAGAAACAAAGAAAGATTAGTGTGTAAAGGCTATTCACAGAAAGAGGGAATTGATTACAATGAAACCTTTGCATCGGTAGCTAGAATTGAGGTAGTCAGATTATTTATTGCATTTGCAGCACACAAGAACTATAATGTATATCAAATGAATGTTGAATGTGAATTTCTGAATGGTGATCTTGAAGAGGAAGTTTACATTGAACAACCTAATGGATTTTCATTGACAAATGATAAATATATGGTTTGCAGATTAAGGAAAGCTTTATATGGATTGAAGCAAGCTCCTAGAGCTTGGTACGCTAGATTGGACAAATATATTTTGAAGCTTCGTTACACTAAAGGTAATGCTGACATCAACTTATATTTCAAAGTGACTAATGAAGACATTTTGGTTATTGAAGTTTTTGCTGATGACATCATTTTTGGAGGAGAAGATGGACTGTGTAAAGACTTTTCTAATAAGATGTAGGAATAATTTGAAATGTCTATGATTAGGGAGATAAAATTTTGTTTAGGATTGCAGATTTCATAGACTAATAATGGTATATTCTTATGTCAATCAAAGTACTTGAAGGAATTACTGAAGAAATTTGGTATGGAAAACTCTAAACCGGTAAGTACTCCTATGACTACAACTGATAAACTATCATTAAAGGATGATTCAGCTTCTGTTAATCTGACAAGATACAAATCTATGATTGGAGGTTTACTGTATTTGACACAAAAAAGAACTGATATAATGAATGCAGTGTGTATTGTTTCAAGATTTCAGAGTAATCCTACAGAAAATCATGAATCAACAGTAAGAAGGATTTTCCGGTATCTACAAGGCACAACAAATCTTGGTTTATGGTATCCTAAAGATGAAAATTTTGATTTATGTGCATACACTGATGATAATTCGGTAGGAGATGTAGATGATAGAAAGAGAACCACCAGTGGGGTATTCTTTCTTGGTAGCAGATTGATTTCATGGTTGAACAAGAAACAGAGTTGTACATCATTATCAACAATAGAATCAGAATATGTTGCAGCAACAACTAATTGTGCTCAGGTATTATGGATTAAGCAAATGCTGAAGGACATAAAGGTAAAATGCAAAGAACCTATAATCATCTATTGTGACAATTCAACAACAATTGATGTATCTAAGAATCCGGTATTTCAATCTAAAACTAAACATGTTTCTATCAAATACAATTTTGTGAAAGAGAATGTTGAAGCAAAAGAAGTAAGATTGGTTTATGTGAATACTAAAGAGAAGATTGTAGACATCTTTATTAAGCCTTTGCCTAAGGAAACTTTTGAATATCTCAAAGAATAGCTTTGGGTTATACCCTCACCGATAGAGACTTAGACAATTGATGCTTGGCATCAAACTGACATAATTTACAAAAAAATCTTTTTCCGGCTTTGATGGAGGAGAGCTACTTCTCCGGGGGAGTAGTTGGTATTTGTAATTGGTTCTATGAACTAGTTGTATTTGGTATTTGTATTGCTTTGGCATTTGATGTCAAAGGGGGAGAGATATCTATGGAAAACAAATATTTTCCTTTGGGGAGAGATTATTCATTGGGGAAGAGATTTTTACTCTCTGCATTTGTATTTTGATTTCGGGTATTGATTTATTCTTAAGATTGTTTGTTTTTTGTTTTTGGCATTTCTGCTTTGACACTTAGATGGTTTTTCCATCTTGTGTTTCCATCAATGCCAAAGGGGGATATTGTTGGTATTATGGATATGTTGCACTGGTTTTGTCATTAATGTCAACACTTATCAACACTTATCCTTCTGGAGATATTTGGTTATGTTCACGGACAAGTTCAGTGACTTATGCATAGTCACCAGTATTTGGTTCACCGATAGTTTATATTGTTCACTAGCACTGAGGATGACTTGTTATCATCTAGAGATCACTTGGTTATGTCGAAGACATGGTTTAGACACTTGGTTTTGGTGATTTGGTTATTGGTCTAATCGGGTTGACATATTTGTTGTTACTGGCAAATTGGTCTAGGTTATGGACCGGCATGCATTATCTATTCAAGATCAGCACGACACGTTGTGGAGATGGTTTAACCAATTTGTATTTTTTTTGAGCTGACATGATGCATTGCATCTTGACTTACTTGTTGTTATTGATTTTATTGTAATATTCTTAGTGAGTTGACCTACACATTTGGTCTTAGGTTTTGGTATATATGTAAGATCTCATTTGTGAGATGATGTAAGTGAGAGAAAAAAATAGAAGGTATATGGTTATGGTATTATAACATGGCATGTGCAAATATTGAAGATCATATGAGAAGACCATAGAAAAGGAGACAATTAGAGCTTAACTAGTGTTGAATCCAGCATTGGAGATGCTACTTTGAGCAGTACATTATCATTGGATTTAATCATCCAATTGTAGTTAGTGTGACTCCTATTTTGTGATTGAGCAGTGAGCTCTAGGTGGTTGGCCTTTCTGCATGTGCAGACCCCATTTGTACACACATACTATCTGCAGTAGTATCATCTCATTGTGGGTAAGTTTTCCCATCGTGGTTTTTCCCCTTACAGGGTTTCCATGTACAAATCTTTGTTTTATGTGTTGTGGATGTTGTTTCTCTTTCTATTTCATGTATTAAGTTTTATCGGTATTGATATTAACTGTTAATCTATTAACCAACATTAAGTTTGGTTTATTGGTATTATGTATCAAGTTTGATTAAGTTATAATTGGGTTGAAATCAATAGACAATTGATTCACCCCCCCTCTCAGTTGCCTCCGAGTCCTAATAGATTGCTTATCTATGACATGTTTTGTACCTCCAATTCAATTGGTGTATTAAATTCTAAACAAACACAGTCATCCTTGTTCGAATAGGAAATTCATCTTCATCATGCATATTGCATTAAAATAGGTCATATAGAAAATTCATTATCTCCACATACATTCTACAAATCATCCTGTCATATAGGTCTGCATACTGGGGGCATAGCTGAAAAAATCCTAAAAAAACCTAAAAAGTCTTGAAAAAAAATTCTAAAAATCAAAAAATGTCCTAAAAAACAAATCCTAAGAACAAAAAATTCACAAAATAAAAAATTGAAAAAATCAAAGCAAGAAAGCATAGACCATCCATCAAACCAAATCAACAACAGACAAAATCTCAAGGTCTGCAATCAAACTTATCACATGTCTTGTTAATCAATATATCAAACTCTATCAAACATCAACATGTCTTATACAAGGAAGGGTACACTCGAAACTAGACATATTGGTCTTATACGAGGTACTTACTCTTTGAAACTAGACATTCCTATCAATGATCACACAAATCAAAATAATGGCATTGATCAGTATGGCTACTGGATTTTGTCCAGGTTAGTCTTATTTCCTGTACTGAAGTGTTGCATCTTTGCTTCAAAGCTTGTATATATCTTTCAGTCACTTTTGTGACACCCTAGTTCTTCTTGGAACCCTCATAGATTGAAACCAATTAATGTCCTAGTCTTAGGTTAATCAACTGATCAATCTAAATGTCCTCGGTAGTTTAATCAAGTCATTTTTATGTCAGTAGTACCAGGTCATCCAGTTTGAGTCAGTCACCTATCTCCTAACTACTACAGAGTTTTACCACTTAGTAAACAAGAAAAACAAGAACAATGAAAACAATCACTAAAACTGTTTGAGATATGATTGAAATTTTCATTGTGTGTTGTCTTTTAAATTGGTTTTCAATTATTATTCCCTCTGAGTAACTCGAGGAAGTCTATCTTGACTAAGAGGAGCAAAGATTGGGGGCATAATACTTTTCTTTGTTTTATGTTTGTAGGAATAATTCCGATGATGTGGAAACATCTTATAAGCTAGGTGTCTATGATAATTACCTTCATATCAAGGTGAAATTGCCACACATACCTTGACTCCGTTTATTTGTATGCTACAGGAAGGTTGGAATCATTTCCTTATCTATTTTGAGTAAATTTCTTTATTATGCAATCCAGATGCATGCTTAATCTGTCTGAGGAATTTAACAATAAAAGGATCATTGCGGACAAGCTAATCAATATTGCATATGAAAAGGAAGGAACTCTACTTTGTCTGGTGTGTTTGCAGGCAAGTAACATTTAGGTCATCTTGGTTCTTCATGCCTTGGTGCTTATTTTCACTTGCTAGATCAAAAGGACTTGACATTCAGGACATCCTGACTCTTCATGCATTGGTGCTTATGTCTATTTCTAACATTGTAAAGCGTTCAGTGATGATAAATAAGCATACTAAATCCAATGACTAAGTTCTAGTTTGCATTCATGCTATGATGTGCATTTCAAGTGATTTCCACATGATAACATTATTCTCTTCATTCTTTGAATAAGAGCCTGAATTTGAAAAAGTCATCATTTCTTTGCTAATTTTCGGGATCGAAATTGAAATCTAATGTCAATTTTCTAGTCAAATTTTCACAATGTTGACCACTTGACACTTTCATCTTCGCGTCAAACTTCACATCATTCTACACTCAAATATTTTATGAATCAACTCTGATATCAAATTAATTCTCAAATCAATCGTCGTGCCTAGATTATCATCGCTAAATCATTTTATTATATAAAATTTCCTAAAATCACTACGATCTCGCTATCTTTTGATTTCGCTCCTAAGGGGGCATACTCATTACATCAACATTATCAGTGATTACATCATCAAAAGGTGTAGCCGAGAATTTTTTTTTCAAATCTTCATTAAAAGTCAAGCATCAAATATTTTCAAATCAAATCTTAATCAAACTTCAATCAATCTTTAGGGGCATATCGAGTTTGTCCTCATCTGAATCAATCTTCAAATAGGTGTTCATTTTCATCGCATCAAAGCAAGCTGGACATTCTATTTTGCTAATTTATTCTTGTTCAATTAAGTTCGGAATCAGTTTTATCTGTTCACTCAACAAATTCTAGTTCAATAAAGTTCTAGATCGGTTCTCGTTTCTTGATCCATCAAGTTCAAGATTGGTATCTCGCTCTTCATCGGTCCTAGTTCAATCAAGTTCAGGATCAGTATTACTATAATCAATCTGTTCAATTTCATCTCTCCAAATCAAGTTGAACATCTCTCTCTTCATCTGTTTGTGATCCATCAAGTTCAGAACTAATATCTCTTCAACATCAACTATTCTTTGAATCAATGCATTGCTCGCACATAAATTCAAAGAGGGGCAAATGTAATACCCTAAAAATGGTCACCTAAACCATGGGCCCCTAATCTCGGCTACATCACCAAGGTCCTAAACAAAGACAATTAAATCAATCTTGAGCACATAATTAATTAATTCTTAAATCATCAATGTCACATGGCAAATAAATCATTCTATATTAATTAAATATTTATTTAATTAATTAATCATTCCAAGTAAATCATTTTGATCAATTATCCTATCTATTTAATTAAATATCCTAGCATATTTAATTAATAAATCAAATTTCCATTAAATCATTAAAAAGGAATTGATTTTAAAAAAAAATTAATTTGAAAAAAAGGGAATTAAATTTGGAAAAGGGAGTCAAATTGAGATATCTTGAAAAATATAATAAATTGAAAAAATCTCAGAAAAGCTATTAAATCAATTAAATATCAACATTGAATAAAAATATGAAATAAATCAGTTTTTCTAATTCTATCTTAATTTTAGCTCAATTTCCTAAAAAACTGAGAAAAGCATCCAATCACATCAATTCACTTGGATTGTGCTTCCTCTTGGAGAATCTCAACCTCTCATCATTAATCAATCTTGACCGTTGGTCTCTCTCTGGATTTTCTATAAATTCAACCTTTCATCTCTCATTCAGATAACCTTGGAAATTTATTGTTATTATGTTGTTTTTGCTCTAGGTTCATTGAGATTTTGTGCATTGAGAATATTACATCTTAGTTTATTTCATATTAGTTTAATCATGTTAGCTTAATATTCACTCATCTAGCTTAATCTTGCATATGTATCTTAATCTTGCATCCATTTAGCTTAATCTTGTGCTCATATAGATTAAATCCTTCATCTTGGTGTAGTCTACTCATTGGTATTACTTAGATAAATCTGAGAGCAAGTCTATACTCGCATCTTTTAGAACACAAAAGGTCGATTTGTTATGGTTTTTATATTCATGATTATATCTGTCTAACCATGCATGCAATGATTTATTGAAGTGTTTGTGCCTTACAGCTTGCAAATTACCATTTTTCACACACACAGAGCTGACTATTGCAAATGAGTACAAAGAAAAATTCAAAGATAGTTCAACCCAGTTGGAATGAGATGCTGGAAAGTCAAAGACATGGGAAAGATACACGAGGACTTGGATTTGAGAAAGGAGAATCCTCCAGTTCTGGTCAAAGCAATCATAAGAAGGACAAGAAACCTCCGGTATGACAACCTAATGCTTATAAATTCAATGGTAAATGCTTTGTTTGTGGTAAATTTTGCTATATGGCAAGTCAATGCAGAAGTAAGATGAATAATGGGCTGATGAACAACATGATGGATACTGGTCCTACCTTTACTAGTCAATGTTTCATACGCAACAATTTTGGTCATAAGTCAAACATGTACATAATTGTAATAAATAATTTTCAGAACAAGCGATGTTATGCTTGTGGGATGTTTGGACATACATCGAACAAATGTAGGATGAGACCAAATTGGATGAACTTTAGGGCTATGCAAATGAATGCTATTTGTCATGAATGAAACAAGCCTGGTCATATTGCAAGATATTGTAGAAGCAAGAATGCTCTGGTGAGCAAGAAAAAATCAGATGAAAAAGGAAAAGCTAAAGTGGAAGAGATCAAAGATCAACATAAGAAGATGTGGGTGAAAAAGGAAGATTCGAATGCGCAAAATGGCTCATCTTAATCTGGAACCTCATCCGGTAACTAGGGCATTTTTGGCTTAGGGGGAAGATTATCATGGAGATCTTTAGAACCCCCTTGCAGAGATCTATAACCAGTTGAGGATGGCTGCAGATGATGGAGATTAACTGTGTAATTGTTATCCAGAATATTTCATGACGTTTTGGTAATTTGGTAAATGAATTTATGAGAAACAATGTATCTGGAAGTCATTGGGGTTGTGCATTTATTACAACTTGAAATTAGGTTTTTGGTAGATAAAAAGGTGTTTCAATAGTTCATTCTTCACAATGCAAACAAGAGAGAAGAGCAGAGCAGTAGAGTGATAGAGTTTTAGCAACAGAATCTGAGGATGTAGCAGTCAATCAATTATTTCTTGCACCTGGTTGAGAATCAAAAGATATTTTCCATTTGCAAAGCTATCTATTCATTCCATCATTTTGAAATGGAATCTGTATCTAGTGTTGCATCTCCTTTGGTGGTCGATATTACTGAGAGGGCAAGGCCTATATTCAAAAGGCATCCATTAAAATCCACTAAGAAATATCTGGAAGGTGTATTTTCTTCTATTCCGTACAACATACTTCACAATGAAGATATTAGGGCATACATCCATTACAAAATGGACGAGATTGGGAATGCAGATATGCTCTCAATTTATACCAAGAACATGATGGATGGTATGGCGAATTTGAAGCCGAAATTCAAGTCACTGCATGACAAGGGTTTCATTCAATTCATTTACTTCCCAGTGTTCAACGAACCTGAATGGATCTGATACATTATGAGCCGAATCCATGATGAATTGATGTGGTTGGACCAACCTTATAAGATTACGAAGCAATCTGTTGAAGCGGCTACATGTTTACATGCAACTGATGAGGTCCCTAGATTAAGGAAAGTACTAAATACAACGGTAACAAAGGTTACCAGATCTTAGTTTGATAGTCGGTCAATGACAATCAATGACATCATAGATCACAATATTATATTTGCCTTGATGGTGATTGGGTACAAGATATATCAATTGACTAGGCATAATTTGGTATCTGACATGGCCATATTTTTAGCCTATGAGATTCTGAAAGAAGGAAAAAGGTATGATCTTTGTTTAGTGCTTCTTAGTGAGTTATTAAGCAACCTAAAGATGATTAAGCAGGACAAGAAGCATGGATTCAAGTTTTGTTCCTTGATTGCTTGTCTTGCTCTGTATTTCCTAAATGAGATCCTCGGTATTGGGAAGATTCAATGGGGTTATGACAAACTGGTTGTTGTTCAAATAAAAGAAGGCTTGGAGGTGTAGACACATAAAAATGACCATATTCCCAAATAAATATTTAATGTTCATTTTATTCTCATTCCTCTATTTAGTTAAATCTAATTTAATTAAATCATTCACATTCCTCTATTTGATTAATAAATTATTCTATTTATTTATTTAAATTCACCCAAGCCTTTCATGTCATTTAATTGAATAAATCATTAAATCCCTTATCTCTCTTTTTAATTAATTTTACATTTAATTAAATTATCCACTCCAAATAAATAAATCTAATTTATTTAAATCCTCCACTTGCAACCACAATTGAAATAAAGCAATTTATTTTAATCAAATTCTATTTTTCCCACCCACATGCAAAATCCTACGTCTCCCACTTTCCTCCTAAACCCCTTTCTAAATTCTTCTAGAACCCATCTAATCCTAATCAATTAGCCTAAACCTTTCAATTATCCCTTTCCCCTAAATTTGAGGATGTCACTTCTCAAATTTGGAGTAAAGTCTTGCAAAGGCATTAAAGCCTTTATGCCTTCAACAAGCTAACTTGTTGAATACCCCCAAATTTGGAAGGACTCTTACAAATTTGTCCTCAAAGTCTTCCAAACCATTAATGGTTAACTAACCCTTTCTGGCATGGTTAGAAACTTTTTGCCTAACTCAACCCTCATCTAACCATAGGGTCTCATCAAGCATTCATTGCTTTGACCATGGTTATTCCTTTAACCCTTGCACAAGAGTTTATCCTTTGGGTAAAAGCTTTATCCAATGGGTAATCTTAACCTAACCTTAACCCTTACCTCCTAAGGTAACCATGAGGTCTTCTCAAGCATTTAATGCTTCTTACATCTCCTCTCAAGAAGTCTTATGCTGACAATTGTCACCATTTCATTGGTGAGAATTGTAAACATGGATTGATAACTTTTAATCCTGACCCTTGATAAGATCATCCGATCTGGACCATCCATTGCCCTGTTTTTCCTATAAATAGAGTCATCATTCCCTCATTATTATCATCCAAGTTTTTAGCATCACACTTATACTCATTTTTAGCAAGAATTTAATCTCTCTTTGAAATAGAAATAATCTAATAAACATTTTAGAAGCATTTCTATCATCTTAGTTAAATCATATAAACTAGTATATCATGTTAGGATAGTCTTGTACTAATCTTTTCATCTTATCATCACTGGTTTAGTTCATATTTATTAAAATCATGCATAGAAAGGATTTCATTCATACTAAGATTGATCAAAAGCATCCCTCATTCTCATGATTGTCATCCCTAAGTTACTTTTCTCAGTGATCTGAGAGAAAAGGCATTGGCTTGAGGGGTCTTGTGAGATAGAGAACAATGGAACACCCCTTGGGAAGTTGAGCTATTCCATATAGCCCCATAACTTGCACCAAGAGTTCCATTGGTGTGTGGGAAAGTCATTGAATTTTGTAATTTTTGTTTCATTTCACCGCTTTTCCCGCATACAGCAGGGTTTAGGTAATATTGTTGTATAGAAATCCACCTTGTGGGGACACTTTAAATCCTTTCAAGAATCAATGCACAATAGGGAAAGGATGTTAGGTCCCAGAGACAACTAAGAGGGGGGGTGAATCAGTTGTCAAATAAATTCAAACCAAAAACAACTTAACCAACCAATGCTTAACACCGATAAACCAGTTCAATATGCCAGTAGACAATTTTAATGGTTAATTGCTATGCCGGTAAGGATTAGTGCATGAAACATAAAGACAAAGTCATCCACAACACATAACACCAATATTTGTATGTGGAAACCCTGTAAGGGGCAAAACCATGGTGGGAAACCTTACCCACAATCAGATGATACTACTGTAGATAGTAAGTGTACATAAATGGGGTCTACACATGTAGAAAGGCCAAATGCCTAGAGCTCACTGCTCAATCACAAAATGGGAGTCACACTAACTACAACTGGATGGTTAAATCCAATAAGAATGTACTGCACAAAATAGCATCTTCATATGCTGGATTCAGTACTGGTGTAGTTCTGATTGTCTTCACAAAAACCCTCCTTCAATCTTCAAATGATGTCTATATGTATAGCTCTGCTTATTCTCACATATACCTTCACACAATCCTTTTTCGCATTACACATCTGATCTTACAAATAAGATCTTACATTTATACCATAACCTAAGACCAATTTTAGTAGGTCAGATCTACAAGATATTACAATAAAAAGATTTTACAAACAATACAATATCTGATGCAATAACAGATTCAACATGTCAGCTTAATGCACTTACATTAATAATTAATCATCTTCATAGCGTGTCGTGCTGATTTGGAAGAGATAAATTTGCCGGTGTAGCCTTGGACCTATTTGCTAGTAACAACAAATATCGGAATGCTAATGTACCTGTAGCTAGGAAATCGGAAATCATCAAACCAAGTATCAATAATAGCTCAATCACAAAAGCAAATTGCAATGATCAATCCTAACACACTCAATAGAGACATAAAAATGAAACATTCAAAACTAAAGACTATGCAAACCAAATGTAGATCTAAATGCTTCCTTCATGCGGCTCCATTGTCCTTCTTTCTTCTCCAAATAGCTTTGTTGTGGATCTCACCTTCAAGTGCATAAACCTAATGTGAAAGCAAGATTGACATTGGCACAAGAGTACTCGAAGCGTGATTTGACAAAGTGATTAGAAATTTGATAATCTGATTAGGGATTAGATTGAAGAAATTCATCCAATTTATAGAGAAATTGGAGAAAAAGATCAAATTAGCATGATTCAATCCAAATAGAAATTGCAAATCAAAAATGTCAATTATGACAATTTATGACAAATTATGCACTTTCTATGCAAAATTTGATTGATTGATAATTCATGACAATTTATGACAAATTTCTATGTCAAGAATTGATTGATTGTCAATTATGACAAATTATGACAAATTTCTATGTCATTCCCATGAAATTAGGAGAAAAATAGGAGAGAATTGAAATTAGGAATTAGAAAATAGAAAAAAAGAAAATTGATGAAAATTAGGAAATTAAGTGAATTAATTAATAATTTTTCATTTATTAATTAATTCACAAAGAGAGGAATTATTAGCCAATTAAATGAACATTTAATTGTGATGAGAAGACTTAGGATAAATAATTAATTTATTAATCCTAGAGAGAGAAATGACAAACAAGGTTAAATGATTAAATCATGAAACCCTAAAAGATGAATTAACAATGCAAGAATGACAATTAGGTCTTGATGAAAGATAATTGATGTTGATTCGATTATGATCATGATTCTGACTGACAAAGGACCAATGCTGATAAATGATTTGATTGATAAATGCACCAATTGATGAGGAACAATGACTAATTGATCCAAATTGACATAATTGAGACAGACAACGATTGATGATAAATCGATCGCAAAATGACAAGATTGACAAGAGGACAAGAATCGATGACAAAATAGATTGCAAAACGACAAGATTGAAAATGACAACGATCAATGACAAATTGATCGCAAAATGACAAGATCAAACATAACAATGATCGATGACAAATTGATCGCTAGATGATAAGATTGATCAGAGGACAAAACCCTAATTAGGATTGACGATGTCCAAAATAATGACAAATGAGTATGCACATTGATGTGATAGGATAAAATCGATCAAAATCATGACTGGATAGTGTTGTCGACAAGACCAAATTTGACAGTGAGACAAATGAAGAATGTAGAAGAAAGACTCGATGCTCGCAAATGATAAAAACCAAGTGCGTGACACAGGAGAAATGTTAGTGTGACGCAAAAACCTAAAATGAGGCAATGCGCAAATGTTAAAGTATGACTCCGCAAGCGTTGACCATTTTTAGGCATCTACATTTTGCCCCTCTTTGAGACAATGCGATTTTAAGTGTTGTTTCAAAGAACAATAATGAAAATTCCCTAGACAATGACAATGACATATGCATGCCCCCTCGAGGAATTGGCCAGAAACATGCAGAGAAGAGGCCAATTGATCGATAAAAAAGATAGGATCGAACAGACTGACAATCGAAGATCAGATGCATGAAGGACAAGCAATTTAAGGTGCACAAGACTGCGACCAACATAAGATGGAGAGGGTGCATGTCCATCTATGCACTGACAAAGATCTATAAATGGGACCAAGAAAGTGAAAAGATCTCATTTGCACTAGCCAAAGAGGAGAATTTGTTGCTCTGGACAAGGACACTTGTAGATAGATGGTGAACATTCCAATGGCAGATCACCTCAGAGAATGTGTACACACATTCAGACGACCGGACGACATAGGAGTAGCAGTATGTATCTCAAAAACCCATATTTTTAATTTCATGAAGTTTGATTGCTTGCGGGACATTGTGGGGCCCACAGCGAGTGCAAAAATTGACTTTTGTGCTTGTGTAGGGTGAATCCTGTGCTTGTGTGAGGTCTTCTACGCTTGTGTAGGGTACACAGGTGTAGGTTACATGACACAGGTGCAAGTTCCTTGACACAGGCGTAGTTGTGCATTGGGAACTCAATTTTGGTCCAAAACGACATGCAATGATCCGGAAAGGGGGGATAAGGGTAGGATAGGTTAGATTAGATGAAAAACACCCTGATTTGGACATGAAAATGAGGAAATGCAACCTGTAGGAGCAAACCCTATAACTGACAAAATGTGCCCCAATTGTGATGCAGAGGTGACAATGTCCATTGATCACACGGGAGAACCGACTTGACTGCTTCATGCTACGACATAGACTCAGGAGCACGGACAGAGATACATTAGCAAGACTGGGGATATACTATATCATGTTCATGCCCGAGATTAGGGTAAACACAGGACTGCTTACTGCATTGGCAAAGCGATGGCATTTAGAGACCTCCTCCTTCCATCTGGTGACTGGAGAGGTGACTGTGACACTAGAGGATGTATGGCATATCCTCCGCATTCCAATTCATGGAGAGATGATAGAGTATGACCCAGTGATAGGGAGAGATGCATTGTGCAGATTATTTGAGTGTGATGCAGATGATCTGGATATTGTAGAGAGGGAGATGCTGGGAGACCATGGCATCAGAGTATGATCGACGGTATATGGTGATAGCAGTGGTGATAGCATGTCTACTAGCAGGAGACAGACGAGGACATGGATTCCCTATTGGATGGGGAAGAGTACTGGAGTGGATGGAGATAGAGGGGACGGTGTATGCATGGGGACCATGTGTACTAGCTATGCTGTATTTTCAGCTGCATCAGATAGCGTATCAGGGAGTTCAGACTTTGAGTTGTGGAGTCACATTGCTACAGGTATGGGCGTTTGAGCACATAGCCATATGTCGACCGATTATAGATAGACAGGTAGTACCAAATCGACCATATGTGTACTGCTATGGGGGAGCACTGAGACAGGGTCCTTTTGGATACATACTATATTGGCGACATGAGATAGACCGACTGAGAGAGTTCATATGGAGGCCATATCGTGATTGTCCGGGATGGTCAGATGATAGTGATGAGCTACCGTATTGTAGACAGGAGAGGTACCTGATTGGGTGACCAGTGAATCACTAGAGAGTGATTGAGATGTACCTACCAGAGAGAGTCAGACGACAGTTTGGAGAGACGCAGGATGTACCTAGGAGGACTGCACACTTTGCCCGATCTCACAGAGAGACGAGTCAGTGGGGGAGTATGATTCAACCACACATAGCATATGTTGACTTCTCATAGCTACAGCAGAGACTGTGGGATTGGAGATTAGATGTGGAGGACGTCGGGATGATAGATGAGTATGAGAGATGGTTTGCACAACTACAGCCAATGCCATTGACAGATCCGGATATTCCAGTTCCGAGGCGACAGGAGGACTTCCCACTCACAGGAGAGGAGGAGGGAGATGATGAGGATGAGGAGGATGAGGGTAGGGATGAGGATGGAGATGAGGATGGGGATGATGAGGATGGAGATGAGGATGGGGATGACGATGACAGAGATGAGGATGGGGATGATGAGCAAGAGGCATTGCAGGATATACCCATAGAGTCGGAGACAGCTAGGACAGAGGAGAGGGAGATGTGCAGGGCTATCATAGCGAGACAGCAGGATCACATTATGACATTAGAGAGACAGCAGGATCAGTTTAGAGCGGAGATAGCCAGACTCATAGCGGCTCAAGATGCAGCAATTACTCAGGCACAGCGAGAGGAATAGAGAGTCACTGAGTATATTGGGTCGATTCGGGATGCCAGTGCACAAGAGATGGCACAGGTGCTGGTAGAGACTGGAGAGGAGATACGCCATTGGAGGACACTATATGAGGGTGTCGTTCCACCAGAGCAGAGAGCAGCTTCATATCGGGCACGATCGAGGACAGAGAGCAGGGCACGCTCTCGGAGGTCATTGAGCAGCATAGGAGTGAGTGGACCTATGAGACCACCACAGCCAGGACCAGGAGGGACATCATCCGCAAGACATTGCAAGGATGAGGAGGACAGAGAGAGCACCCAGTGACAGAGGCATGTGCTCCTTAAGACAGATAGTGGACATTATGTAGTTTGACATTTTGAAGTCAACCTGCGGGCCATACTTAGGACAGACAGTCCAATTTTGTACTCCGATATTAATTTGACATATGATATGATATGCATCGATATGATTGGATGCAATGTGTTATGACTTATAGTTATTTTCCATGTATGGATGACTTATGCACTATTTATATACCATTGTGGAACATGTATGAATGTATATGTTTTATGTTTTTTTTTGATGCATTGATAATATGAAATGGATAAGATGCTTGATATGATGCTTGATGTAATGCAAATTTACTAACCAATGAATGTAGGATGTAGCATGTGTGTTTGGGGAAATCAGAGCATTAGACCAAATTGACTATCTGAACTGACGGAAGAAATGTTAGTAAGAAGAACTGAAATAGAGGACAGTTAGAGACGAAGAAAAACTTGCTTTCAGTAATGCACTTTGTAGGTGAGAACCTTTATTTTAATGTAGCAAAATGGATGCGTAGCATCATGGCATTGAAGGCCAGAGCTGAAATGCAACCCTTTTTGCAAAAGACAGACACATTGCAGACAAACAACAATCACAACAAAAAAGAAAGGAACCATGAACCATCCTAGTCACTCTAAATCACGCAGTGACATCATCGAGCAACATAGGAACATGATTGAAGATAAAGCAATAAAAAGATAAGATGAACAAATTCCAACAAGTCAAATAAACATCTTGATCTTCATTGTCAAAAGTTGAAAGTGTTGATAGGACGATCATGATGTCTGGTTTCAGGACATGCGGTACCCTGTCTAAGACAGGACATAGTATGTTTTCAAGTATACCACACCCTGTATAAGACCCATGATAGTGTGCCAAGGACAAATGATTTTGAGGTTGATTGATATGACAATTCGGATCAGTTTGAATGTCTGGTTTGATTTAAAAGTTCATCTGTTAATGCATGATTTCATTAAAGCACAATGTTGGATTGCATGTCATTGGATGTATACTTGGTGATTTGTCTTATGCACAAAAAGGGATCCTTTATTGACAAAATGCTTGTTTTTTGGATTTTAATGGTTTGAAATGTTTTTGTGTTCATTTTTTCAGGATTTTATTTGACTTTTTAGGGATTTTTTAAAGGACATTTTTCAATTTATTTGAGATTTGTTTAGGACATTATTCAATTTTTTTGAATTTTTTTCAGGACATTATTCAATTTTTTTGAATTTTTTCAGGACATTATTCAATTTTTTTGAATTATTTCAGGACATTATTTGATTTTTAAAGATTTTTTCAGGACATTTTAAATGCAAAAGTTCTAGTGATTGATCATGACAAGGGGAATGCACCTAATGTGCATCTGAAAAACATACATAGATCGGGACCAAAACATATGTACAAGAAACCAGAGTATGCAAGACAATGATGTTGACTAATAACAGGCTTGGAATAGGACATTGGGTCAAGACGAAGATAGACATGATAAACCGGCCAGAAGAAAGCATAGCTAGAGGTCATGACAAATGACGGAGCAATCATCTTGTTACACATGGTGCCTGATTGCCAGGTTTTCACCATGGTACTTGCCCAAAGCGCCTGTTTGCCAGGTTTTCACTAGAGGGCGAATCATTTTTCTTTGCTCCTTTTTTTTTTTTTTTTTGTTCTCTTTTGCTTTTTCACTTTTTTTTTTGTATTTTTTCAAGATCATATTTGAAGAAATGCTGATAGAAAATTATGCCCAGTACTTGCGAAGATGCATGCTGTTTATAGGATCAGATAGAGGTTCACCTTCTGGGGTAGCAAGCTGATATGCCCTAGAGCCATATGCTACAGTTACTATGAAAGGCCCAACCCAATTAGGTTCAAACTTGCCTTTGATGATGTTAGTAGACTGTACATTCTTAGGGTTTGCCTCTAAAACCAGATCTCCCACTTCGAAGTGTCGCCCTTTGACCTTCTTATTATAAGAGCGACGAAGATGGTTTTGATATGCTTGCAAATGTGTCAGGGCTGTTTGACGTTTCTCATCTAACATCTCAAGCTGGTGCAACCGAGAGACTCTGTGTGTCTCATCATCAATCAGGTATTGCAAGGAAACACACAAGGAAGGAATCTCCACTTCCAAAGGTAAAATGGCTTCCGCACCATACACCAAGGAATAAGGTGTTGCGCCAGTAGGCATGCGGATAGAAGTGCGATAGGCCCATAGTGCTGGATTCAACTGAACATGCCAATCTCGACCAGCGTCATTGACAACCTTTTTCAGGATCTTGATAATGGTTTTATTTGATGCTTCGGCTTGACCATTCCCCTATGGATAGTATGGACTAGAGAAACGGTGTTGGATATGAAACTTTGCACAGAGTTCCTTGACATCTTTATTCTTGAAGGGGCGACCATTATCAGTGACTATGGAAAGAGGAACCACATACTGACATATGATATAACTCAGCAAGAATTTTGAAATTTGCACACCAGTGATATAGGTCATGGGGATAGCCTCGATCCATTTTGTAAAATACTCAATGGCTGTAATGATGAACTCGTGTCCATTTGTAGATGTCGAGTGAATTTTGCCAATAAGATCCAATCCCCATTGAGAAAAGGGCCATGGAGATATGATAGAATGAAGCTCTTGGGCTGGTGCATGAATGTAATTTCCATGGATCTAGCACTTGTAGCACTTCTTAACAAAATCATGAACATCTTTTTCCAGAGTAGGCCAATAATACCCAGCATGAATCAAATTTTTGGCTAAGCTCAAACCATTGAAATGGCCCCTGCATATACCATCGTTAACCTCATGTAAAGTCGTTTGTGCTTTGTCAGAATCCAAACACCTGAGGAGGGTATGGTCAAAGGAACGACAGTAAAGGGTGTCGGCGATGATGACATATTTGGCTATCTGTCGGATAAAGGCTCGGCGTTGGTTAGTGGAAAGGTTGGGTGGTAAGGTTTGAGATTTCAAATATTGATATACGTCATTGTACCACAGGGAGTTGGGACCAACAAGAACACACATCACATCCACCATCGGAATGTCAAAAGAAGGAACTAGCAATTGTTCAACTAAAAATTCACATTTGTCCATATTGTTTGGCATATTTAACATGGAGGCGATCGTAGCCATCGCATTTGCCGACTTATTTTGCATTCTGGGAACTTGATTGAAATGGATAGCTATGAATTTGGTCTTGAAGAAATATACCATGTGCTTATAGGGAATAAGCTTTTCATCTTTTGTTTCATAGTCATCATTCACTTGTCGGATGACTAATTGAGAATCTCCATAGACCTGTAAATGTGTGATGTTCCAGTGGACTGCGACTCGGAGTCCTGTAACCAGTGCTTCATACTCTGCAATGTTATTGGTACAATGAAAAGTTATCCTGTAGGACTTGGGAATAGCATCACCTTGAGGGGTGACAAACAGGATGCCGGCTCCGGACCTGAACTTGGTATGGGATCCATCGAAGTATAACTTCCATTCATTAGAAGATGTAAGAGTAAAGACTGATTCATCTAGAAAATCGGTCAATATGGGATGATCGTCAGAAAGAGGAGCCTCTGCAAGTTGATCTGCTATGACTTGTCCTTTTATTGCCTTTCGCTCTCTATACTCAATGTCAAATTCACTGAGAATCATGACCCACTTTGCTAGGCGACCCGTCAAAGCTGCTCGGCTAAGCAAGTATTTTAAGGGATCAATTTTTGCAACCAACAATGTTTGGTGGCTTAACATATAATGTCGAAGCTTTTGTGTTGCAAATACCACTGCTAAGCATGCCCTTTCAATAGTTGAATAATTTAGCTCATAACCTACTAGTGTTCGACTGATATAATAAATAGCTCGCTCTTTGCCGTTCTCATATTGTTGGGCCAAGAGGACTCCTAATGCTGTTTCAGTTGCAGAAATATACAATAAAAATGGCTTTCCTTCTATAGGAGGCATTAGGATAGGCGGCGACAGCAAATATTCTTTGAGCGCTTGAAAGGTTGATTGACATTGCTTAGTCCATTTAAAAGCGACACCTTTATGCAGCAGATGCTGGAATGGATGACATTTGTCGGCCAACTGAGCTATGAAGTGGCGGATTGACTGGAGCTTTCCTTGTAGACTTCTTAATTGCCAAAGATTTGAAGGTGGAGGCATATCCATTATTGCTTTAACCTTGGCAGGGTCGACCTCAATGCCTCTGTGAGAAACAATGTACCCTAGTAACTTGCCAGCTGTGACACCAAAGACACACTTCTTTGGATTGAGTCTAAGCTTGTATGTCTCCATTCGGTGAAAGATTGGGCCCAGGATGGCTAGATGACTATCTCTTGTGACAGATTTACATAACAAGTCATCAACATAGTCTTCCATCAAAGTATGCATGAAATCATGGAAAATTGTTGTATTGCTCTTTGATATGTTGCGCTTGCATTTTTAAGACCGAAGGGCATCACATTCCAACAGTAGGTACCCCAAGCATAGGTGAATGCTATCTTATGTTGATCTTCAGGAGCAATGCAAATTTGGTTATAGCCAGAGAAACCATCCATCAATGAAAGCATCTCATATCCAGCAGTCATGTCCACTATGATGTCTATGCTTGGTAGTGGAAAGTCATCTTTAGGGCATGCTTTATTGAGATCCCTAAAATCTATGCAGATTCTGATGCCCCCAGTTACTTTGCTAACTGGTACTAAATTTGAAATCTAGTCTGCATAATCAATGGGTCTAATGAAGCCCACATCCAGTAATTTTTTCAGTTCCACCTTGACCAAAAGAGCCACCTGGGGATGCATCTTTCGAAGTTTCTGTTTGACAAGCTTGGCATCAGCTTTCAATGGAAAATGATGAAGGACTAATTCTAGATCGAGGCCAGGCATATCTGCATAGGACCATGCAAAGCTGATCTTGAAATTGACAAAATCTATCTTTTCCTGTTTTGATAGAGAAGCAACAAAATGAATGACCTTAGGGTTGTCAGGTGTACCCAAATTGATTTCCTCGGTCATTTCCACCAGCAATGTTGATTTATCCTGACTGGATAGGGGTATGTCCACTCTTCCACCTTTGGGCACCTCAGAGAGGTTTTCACCCGCAAGTACGTCTTTTGTTTTTACTTTTTCATGGTCAGAGAGTGCCTTACGATTTTCACTCAAAGACCTATTCTTTTGATTTTTTACTTTTTCTATTCTTTTTTCATTTTGATGACTAGAAGAGGGAGTTGACTCCCCAAAATATGCTGTGGAATCCAAATCGATAGCAAATCCTGCCTTATGATCACCTTGTGGCATGCCTTCTCGTAGTCCAAGGAATTCTGCAATTGCTTCATCATTTTGAAAATAGTCCAATGTGAGTGGTTCTTGTTGGTCATGTTGGATAAGCTGGGGATAGATGAGGGGCATGTCATCATCGGTTGTAAGGAGAGAAAGGGATGATATGGTAAAGATGTTAACATCTGTGGTGTCACTATCTGAACTACTTGTATCTGATTTGGAGCTTGGATCCCAGAATGACTCTATCCAAGCATGAGGACATGTTTTAGGAAGAGGAGTTATTTCATGTTTGTCTTCCATAGGCAAATTATCAGGGTCAATGAAAATATTGTCGAGGGCATAGGAGCTAGAAGAAAAAGAACTCCACTCCCATTCATTGGAATCAGTTTCGGGTTGGGTATCCTTAGGTGTTATTTCATCATCAGAGTCACGCCCTTTTCTACACATGGGCACTTTGGAAGATGAGGGTCCAATTCACAACGATACAAAACCTAACCCTAAAGTCAGAGGTCGCATCTTGGGTATAACAGGTTCTAGCCTTTCATTGTTGTTCAGGCCTAAGCCACTGCAGCCATCATATCCTTTCTTTTGCAGCATAGCAAAGCCTTTGCCGTATCGTTCCACTGGCAACCTAACAGGTGGGGTCTCAGTTGGATCTTTGTAAAGCCAATCTATGACATCATCATCTAAAGTTTCTTTGTCAAGTTCACCCCATCTTGTAAATGTAGTGGGAGGTTGATATTGAATAATGACCTTAGGTTTCTTTTGCAATAAATGCGGTTTGCCATATGATTTTGGAGATATTGGTAAATTCCTGATGAGGAATGTTTGATCCATTGAATATTCTCTGCATCCTTGGTCTTGTATCTTCAATTTTCCTTTGACAGCATCTAACAATTCCTTAGGATCCACATAACTATGTGAATTGGCCTCTCTATTGACTGGGACTTGCTGCTGAGGGGTATCCTTTAGAGTAGCACAAAATTGAAATAGATTAGGATCTCCTGGAATTGTTATTTCAGTTCCATTGTAAGGATATTTTAAACATTGATGATAAGTGGATGGAACTGCTTTCATTACATGGATCCATGGACGGCCAAGGATCATATTGTAAGGGAGATCAAGGTCCAAGACCTGCAAGAAAGTGTTTTCTATCACTGGACTGACTCTGATAGGCAATGTAATTATCCCTTTGGATGGGCGCTCAACATCATCATATGTTTTTATTGTTATTCTTCTGGAAGCATCAATATCATTTTCTGTATATCCAAGGCCAATGATCACTCTCAAGGTGCAAATAGCTCCGCCATCTATCAAGACTTGTTGGATTTTGCAATTATGGACAAAGACTTCAAGGTGCAAAGGATCATTATGAGGGAGCTTATTAGGTGAGATATCATTATCAGAAAATGTGACATTTTGGGAAATAGCTAGATGTCCAATCCGGGCTTGAAACTGGTCAACATCAATATCTGTCAGGATAGTGGACTCAATTAAAGCTTTATCTAGGACTGCACGATGCATGGGAGACATTTTCAATAACTCAAGGATTGATATTTGTGCAGGTGTCTTTCCTAGATGATCCAAGAGATTATATTGGCTTGCAGGAGTTGGTTTGGAAGGAGCTTCAGGTGCTCCTTTCAGGACTATTTTAGATCGACGAGTGGTGACCATGCAAGAGGGATCTTGTCCCTTTATTCTTAGGGTGGAAACATACTCATTTGATGCTCTGAAACAATTTATGACATTGTTATAACCAGTATTCACATAATTTGCTGTTGGGGCAGAGTTGGAAGAAGATGCTTTACCCTTGTCATGATCAAGCAAAGGAGTTTTGAAAATAGTATGATCAGTGTTAGAGGTCGCATGGGGTGGATCTACCTCAATTACTCCTTGCTCTAACAAATCTTGAATCATATGTTTCAATTGAAAACATGACGCGGTTTTATGTCCTTTGGACCGATGATACTCACAGTATGCATTATCATTCCACCAATGCAGTTTTACCACTGGTTCTGCCTTGATATCTGGGAGCTTAATAATTTTTCTTGTATTAATTTCTTCATTACCGACTCAATAGGCTCTCCCAATGGTGTAAATTGTCGAGGAGGCCCATCCCTTGATCGGAAAGGTTTGTGCTGCTGGCTTTGGAGTTGGCCTTGTTGTTGATTATATTGTTGAGTATGTTGTTGCTGAGTAACATTGCTCATTGGTGCTTGATTTTGTTCCATAGTTGACATATTAGGAACACTCAACTTCTTGATCATGAATGGGGGTTGATTTGCATTCACCGCTCTTGCATCAACAACTCCATCATTAGTGACATTCTTGTTCTTATACCAAAATCTGTTTCTGTCTCCTGAATAATTTGTGTTGTCACTGTCTTTATTGAGCTTGATAATTCCTTTAGCTACAAGATCCATTTCAATTCTCATTCCTTTCTTAATGAGTTTCTCAATAGTACTGGGACTTTTCAGTTTTAGTTCATACATCATTTCTGGGACCAAATTTTGGATAAATAGATTTACTTGTTGTTCTTCAGGTATATCCAGGGAAGAATGACTATACAAGCTTCACCATCATTGCAAGAAAGTCACTAATGGTTCACCTTGCTTTTGCTTGGTGTTGCATAAATCTGACATGGTCACATCACTATCGATGTTGAACGCGAAATGAGATAAAAACTTTTGAGCCAATTCCGACCAAGTCTTTATATTTCCTAGCAGATGTGAATACCAATCCATGGCTTGTCCCGTGAGACTTTGTGCAAATAAGCACATTAAATATGTCTCCTCATAACTCACTTCAGTACATGCCATGAAAAATGCTCGAATGTGATCTTTTGGATTTCCATTCCCTTTATATTTCTCAAAATTAGGTGCCTCAAAATGCTTAGGGAATGGAGGCATGTATACACTCTTGTCAAATGGATTAGGACATAAATCTTGATCTGTCTACAACTTCTTTGTTCCTTTAGTTTCTAATGCGTCAACTTTTCATTGCAACTTCTCAAGTTGTTGCGCAATTGTATCAGATTTTGGAGGTCCATCATTAATCGTAGTGGGTACTCTTTGTCGATACATCGTATTTTCGATCGATTGTTGATACTCTGAAATGGCTGCTTTTGGTGTCTCCGGCATATAATGTTCTTGGTACATCTCTTGTTGTTGCGGTTGTGCTATGCCTTGATATCGACCTTGTTGTTGTGCTTCTTGTAGCCTAGGTTGATATTGCAATTGAGTATGTTGTTGATATTGCACAGGCGCCAATTGCGGCTGTGAAGTAGGATAGCTTGTTTGCCTTGGCACATATTGAGGCACATGTTGTTGATGTTGACGAATCAGAATTTGTTGACTTTGTGCCAATTGTTGTCACGGTGTGTATCCCATCATTTGTAAAAAACTTTGTTTAGGTGGTTTTCATTGCTTCTCCTTAAGATGGGGTATAGCACTTGCATTAACTTGCTATGTTGTTTGTCCAATCCATTGTGATGGTTGCAAG
The DNA here is from genome assembly GCF_030272615.1 of Cryptomeria japonica. Classification (NCBI taxonomy): domain Eukaryota; kingdom Viridiplantae; phylum Streptophyta; class Pinopsida; order Cupressales; family Cupressaceae; genus Cryptomeria; species Cryptomeria japonica. The sequence goes on from NC_081406.1 coordinate 580,056,957, forward strand.
TTTGCATTAACTTGTAATGGTGCCGAAGGTGCTGCAATTTGTTGTCAAATGCGAAATTGTTGTTGTTGTACATTGCTTGTTTGCACATTCGATTGCACTTTTTGTGTATTACTCAATTGTTGCAACAATTGTTGTTGGTGCAAACCACTATCTGTAGCTCTTTGTGTCACCATTATCGAAGAATTTGTCGCAATAGTGTTTGGAAAATATATTGAATTTAACGGGACATAAGAACTTTGTTGCATCATGGAATTGTTTTGGACATTGGTGATATCAGGCATTCTAGTTGTGAAGCTCTCTTTCATTTTAGATTTTGATCCCATTTTATGCATATGAGGAACTACTTCTTGTTGAGGGATAGTTGTCAATATTTGCGTGGTCTTTATTTGATCTTGTGTTATAGGTGTTGCGTTGAATAATGGATTATTTATTGTCTCAAATGGTGACTTTTGAGGAATAGTCACTGTTTTACTCATCAAGGTAGGTTGAGTTGCTTGTTGTGCATTTTCTTCATTTGGATGCGGAGAGAAACTTAACAACTCACCACCTTGTTGTTCTTGCACATTGATTTGCTCACTTGAAAAGGTCACATTACTCATCATGTTAAGATACTTTTGTGGAAACATCTTAAAGACCTTGTTCAAGAACTTATCCATCTTTTTTGTTATCTTTGGATCTTGAACGAACATGTCAACATCATCAAAAGCATCGAAATCTGATGAAGAATCTGGTTGGACATTTGGATTCATTTCTTGGTGAATGCCTTGATCTGAACCAAATCCTTGTGAGAGGGTTTGTTCTTCATACAATGTTTGTATTTCATGTTGCAAGTTTGGTTGATTCCAATTAAAAGGTGCATTTCCTCTTGGAGTTGGTGGAACACTCCCATGTCCTAGTTTCATAGGTACAAACACTAGTTCATATAATGGAGGTGGTCCAAGTTGAACCGTTCCAAATGGTGGTAGTGATGTGTTTGATGAACCTTCAATTTGTACTGTTTGACTGGTTTGAAATTGTGAATTTTATATGTTGTCAATGGGTTGATACGTTGGTTCGCCCATCTTTTTAGATTTTGATCTTGTCTCAACAGGCATGTCACTTATGCAAATGCAATGTTTTTTTGGAATTTTTCAAAGATAATATATGATATGTGACTAAATGCAAACTAAATGAATGAGAATACACTCTATGGAAAGAATGCAACCTATGTTTTTGGTTGTTTTTCAAGATTTTGACAAACTTTTTGAAATGCAAATCTAAAAGAGACCCTTAGGAACTTGAAATGATGTCTAGACCTCAAAGGACAAAAGGACCAAGTGACAAAAGGACAAATGACAAAGTCTCCCCTATTTGCTTGGATACTAAGCTAGGTTTGACCAAATGACAATAATGACATAAAAAGAAAAGGTTTGACAAGGTCTAGACTTCTTAACAATGACTTAGGGTTTATCAAAGATTTGGATTACTCAAGTATGACAAAACCTAGTTTTTGAGACTATATGCAAAGGGACAATTAATATGCAAGTGACCCTAATATGATATGATAATGACCCAAGCTTAATGAAGAGACCTAGGGTATGCAATATATGACAATGGTATGACTTTAATGCAAGAGGACATATGCAAATGGATGACCCTTATTGATATGCAAAGGAGTAAGACTTAGGTGAAACCTAACCTTGGTACTTGACAATGAACTTTGCAAAATGCAACCTAGGATGAACCTAAATGTAAGTGACATGAATGTTAAGACAAGATTTTGAACAATGTTTGACAACCATGTTTGAAAGTGTTTTGAAGTTCATTGGATGAAATGCTCTTGTGTTTAGCCCTGTTTTGAATCAATTTGTCTTGTTTTTGAAATGAGATGCAATTCAAATTTTGACAAGTAAAGAAGACAAGATATTTTAACATAGACTCAAGACAATCATGCTCATTCCCACATTTCTTATGGTAGGCAAGGACATTAGGTACTTGAGAGGTAGACTTGTTATGGGATTCAAGGAGAATACATAGATGCTTGACCCCACGGGCTCCCCTCCACGGCACTCACTTCTCAAGGAAGCCAAGCATCAGTACCCATGGAAATCTCCCCATGGCAAACTTAGTATCTCTTCCAAGTATCCGAACTTGTCCTTCTCAAGCAACTAGAAGGGTTTTTGGCCTCTAAAAACAAGGTGTTTAGTAAGGATTTCTGTTAAGCGTTACTCCTTGATGTCACGCAAGCATGATTGAGACATTAAGCCCATCAAGATACCAAACAAATGTAGTCACGCAAGCATGATTTAGACCGTGAGGTCCTACTTAGATGTTGATATGAGAAAGAGTTCAAGGGTCATCACTTCCCAAGTAACTACAATTCCCACGTAACCCTTCCTTCAAAGCTTTCGCTCATCAGGTATTTTTTTATAGTGAGTTAGAATGCCAAGGTATTCTAGCCATACTCACTTTGGGTCGTTCCCTTCTCACGATTATCACTTGCTTGCAAAAGCAAATGGTCCGGAAGGCAGGCCCTCTAAAGGTGACACACAATCAAAGACATGAGCATGGTATTGAAGATCTAGATTTTTGATCACCCTAAGAAGGATGAGAGCATACTCTCCTACTCCAATGTCAAACTCGACAATAAAATCAAGCATAGATTCATTCCATCCTATTTAGAAATCACTAGGTGCCTAAAAAAAAAATTGCAAACACAAGGTTTAGTTGTAGTCCAAGGCAACCTAGAAAACCCAAGTCAAAAGTTTGAAATGTTTAGTCTTTGACTATCAAACCTGCACAAAAATGTGTTAGTAGTTTCATTTATTGCCTTTTTCATGCATATGCCAAGGTTCTGCACAGAGAATTAGTACCAAAACCCAAAAAGCAGAAAACAGAATGCAAAAACAAACAATTTTCAAGTAAAACACTGCATTTTCACCTCTGTTTTTGGACTTTACATAGGCGCAGAACTCATGACACAGGCGCAGAACTCATAACACAAGTGCAAAATGTCTTTAACAGAAGCACAGAATGCTTAACACAGGCGCAAGTTGTCTTACACAGGCGTAGAAGTCCCCAGAAAACCCTGCACTGCCCTATTTTTAGGTTTTTTTGACCTGCAAGTCAACTCAAAAGCACTCAAAAACATAGTAAAGGGGTTAGATGATTAGTGTTCACATCGGGTTCACCAATTAATGTAGCTAGGAAATTGGAAATCATCAAAGAAATTATCAATAATAGCTCAATCACAAAAGCAAATTGCAATGATCAATCCTAACACACTCAATAGAGACATGAAAATGAAACATTCAAAACTAAAGACTATGCAAACCAAATGTAGATCTAAATGCTTCCTTCATGCGGCTCCATTGTCCTTCTTTCTTCTCCAAATAGCTTTGTTGTGGATCTCAACTTCAAGTGCATAAACCTAATGTGAAAGCAAGATTGACATTGGCACAAGAGTACTCGAAGCGTGATTTGACAAAGTGATTAGAAATTTGATAATCTGATTAGGGATTAGATTGAAGAAATTCATCCAATTTATAGAGAAATTGGAGAAAAAGATCAAATTAGCATGATTCAATCCAAATAGAAATTGCAAATCAAAAATGTCAATTATGACAATTTATGACAAATTATGCACTTTCTATGCAAAATTTGATTGATTGATAATTCATGACAATTTATGACAAATTTCTATGTCAAGAATTGATTGATTGTCAATTATGACAAATTATGACAAATTTCTATGTCATTCCCATGAAATTAGGAGAAAAATAGGAGAGAATTGAAATTAGGAATTAGAAAATAGAAAAAAAGAAAATTGATGAAAATTAGGAAATTAAGTGAATTAATTAATAATTTTTCATTTATTAATTAATTCACAAAGAGAGGAATTATTAGCCAATTAAATGAACATTTAATTGTGATGAGAAGACTTAGGATAAATAATTAATTTATTAATCCTAGAGAGAGAAATGACAAACAAGGTTAAATGATTAAATCATGAAACCCTAAAAGATGAATTAACAATGCAAGAATGACAATTAGGTCTTGATGAAAGATAATTGATGTTGATTCGATTATGATCATGATTCTGATTGACAAAGGACCAATGCTGATAAATGATTTGATTGATAAATGCACCAATTGATGATGAATAATGACTAATTGATCCAAATTGACATAATTGAGATAGACAACGATCGATGACAAATCGATTGCAAAATGACAAGATTGACAAGAGGACAAGAATCGATGACAAAATAGATTGCAAAACGACAAGATTGAAAATGACAACGATCAATGACAAATTGATGACAAAATGACAAGATTGAACATAACAACGATCGATGACAAATCGATCACCAGATGATAAGATTGATCAGAGGACAAAACCCTAATTAGGATTGACAATGTCCAAAAAAATGACAAATGAGTACGCACATTGATGTGATAGGATAAAATCGATCAAAATCATGACTGGATAGTGTTGTCGACAAGACCAAATTTGAGAGCGAGAGGAATGAAGAATGTAGAAGAAAGAATCGATGCTCGCAAATGATAAAAATCAAGTGCGTGACACAGGAGAAATGTTAGTGCGACGCAAAAACCTAAAATGAGGCAATGCACAAATGTTAAAGTATGACTCCGCAAGCATTGACCATTTTTAGGCATCTACAGTACCAATAAACAAAACTCCAAAACAAAGTGTCCACACAATGTCTTCGACATAACCAAGTGTTTTCCATATCATTCCAAGTGTTGGTGATCATTATATCTTGCCAGTGTACCAGATACCAATGACTGTGTATGAGTCACTTGCTTGCCGGTGAATGTTGTTGATTCTCCAAAGTGCCAAAGTTGATAAGTGTTTAGTAGGTGTTGACATCAATGACAAAACCATACCAAAATACCAACAAAATATTCCTAAAGAAATTGTTGAGAAGTATGAGAAAACTATCTATTTTATGGTAGATAAAGATCAATGTCATATGGAGGCAGTTGAGTTGAGGACTATTTGGATCATGCCCATGGGATATGAGGTAAATTCTGCCACACTTGATGCATACTCTCAACATTTGTTGAGTCAATTGGTAGATGATAAGGAAGAAAGGTTTGGTACTTGTCAAGAAAAAGACCTTGATTTACACAAGAAGTTTACCGGACTTGCTAGGAAAAGGAAAGTAAGGAAAGAGGTTGAGGAATTAGCCGAACAAATGGGCATTACTAAAGAAGTTATGCAGAGAGATAGAGAGGAACATATATTGAAGGAGGAAGACATGGTGAAGCAACTAACTAAATCGGTTCCCCCTCCTCCCAAGAAAGCTAAAGATAAGCAGAATAAGTTTGCACCTATCTCTGGTGTGTAGAAGCCCACTCCTCCATATAAGACTCAATCATCATCAACCGATGGAGTTGAAAAGACAAAGAAGGAGAATATGGTAAGAAAATATTTTGTTGTGGAAGAAGAAACAAAATCTGATGAAGAGGTAAACAAAGTAAAGAAGACTGCAACATATGCCAGGGTAGTCTGGAAGCTCATATCTAGTGAAGATCCATCTGGAAAGAAAGATAAAACACAAGGTGAGCCATCTGGTAAAACAAGAGCATACAAGAAGAAATCAGAAATAGATGAAGCTCTTAAGTTGGGTAAGCTTGAAGGTCCTTACATTATTGTCCCTCCATTACAAAAGATGATAGTCACAATAGTAAAAGAATGTAATCTGACCAACATTTCTATTTATTATGAGCATTCTATTGAAAAAGTTTGGAGAGCTATTGAGGAAGCAGTTGTACATTATAATAATTATTATAGTAAAGCATTGATTGAGTTGTCATCTCTGATCCCAACAGAGTTATATGATATCTTGGATGTTCAAAGACACATAGCTAGTTTAGAAGATGAGAGGTTAAAATAATATACCTTAGTCAAGCTATATCCTGATATAACAAAAGATGAGATTCAAAGAATTTTGGGACTTTATAAGGAAAACTTCCATAGAAAACACATAATAAATCAAATAATGTTCGAAAGAGTTGATGAAGTAGTGAAAGATATAGAGGGTATTCTAAAGAAAATTCTAAAAGAAAATAACTATCAGATCAATCTAGAAGCAGATGACTCCCAATCGGAAGAACAATTGAGCAAAGAAACCTCTATTCTGGTAGTTCAGACAGAAGTTTATCATGGGCAACCATCTGTATAGATTGATCCGGTAGAAAAGGAAACTGCAGATGACACCATTGATAATTAGGAAGTTGGGGACTCCGGTGAAGCTATGCAAGATCCTCTGGTTATGGAAGTCCACTTAGAAGAAGCAATCAAGGAGATTGCAGATGAGAAGGGAGTATATGAGAAAGATGGAGAGGAGACTGATGTAGCCAAATGTGATGATGCTAGTGCTAAAAATGATAAAGGAGAGGAGAAGGTTGAACATGCACCGGTGATCATTGCAAGAGACATTATTCCAGACAAAGGAAAGCACATTACTATTGAAGAAGATGACTTTTCTCATGGTCTAATTGATTTGAGCACACTGTCTCCCATACAAGCACTGAATTTAGCCACCCTTGCACAGATTAAAGCTAGTGAGGACTTACTTAAGTCCGCACTTGAAGAAAAATAAATCATACCTCTGTCTACTATAGATTTGGAGAAAATTTTGCCTAACCTTAAGCAAGATTCCAATGACACACCCTTTGGTAAGCTTAAGGCTATGTTAACTAAAGTTGAATCAGATTTCATATCATTGGAGAAAGCAACAAATATAAAAGTTTTGAACAAATTTAATGAGATGTGACTCCAAATATTTTTTAAAATAATTGAGGCTACTAGGGAAGTTTTTAAATCTATCATAAAGAGTGTTGAGGATGCGTTAGATGAAGGTGGTAAAACATTTAAGTCATGTCTCATTTTTCTTGAATTTACAGTAGACATTGACAAAAATATTAGGAAATATGAAGGGCAGTTAGATGCAATTTCACAATATTTTGCTCCTCTTTCAGTTTTTGCTAGTATTTTAGAAGCTCAAATTATGAATCTAACAGACAAGATCAAGAGCTTGAGAGTAGAAAAGGAGTGGTTAATAGGAAGCATGGGAGAATTGAGGAGTCTAATCACTCCCCAGTTGGATACTTTTCTTGGGGCACAGCAGGATGCAGTAACTGCTTTGGGAAAGGATGTATAGATAGATCTTAAGGGTGTAGAAGTACATGCATACATGTTTAATTCCTTAATCAATATTTTGGATTGTTTCTTAAGGGGATAGAATGAGTATATGAAGTCCTTGAAGGTAAATAATGTAGATATTTCAAGTTTCTACAGATAACTATACACATTCTTTTGTATATAAGTTTTGGCAGATTCCTACCTTTTCCATTGATGTCAAAGGGGGAGAGAGAGCAGTGAAAAATGGTGCACATTCTTAGGGGGAGTAAGTTGAGTGTATAGATTTTTGGTTTGATTGTAGCTTTCGAATATTGTCATTTTTCACAATGTTACCATCAATACCAAAGGGGGAGATTGTTGAAAAGAGACACTATTTTGGTGATGTTAGATGCATGTAGATTACTTAGGGGTTGTCAATGATGACAAATCCACCGAGTGATCCCATCCCATGTGTTATAAATAATGCACCACTAAGATGGGGGGTAAATCTGTGGTTCTCAAACTTTTTCCTTAAACTATCCTATGTGAGCATATCGGTTATTAGATCTAACTCAGAATAGACTTACCGGTTAGTGGGGAGACCAACAAAAATGCAATCACACAAGGGGACATCACATAACAATAGTATGTACGAGGAAAAACCAAGATGGGAAAAACCTCGGTGAGCAATGCTGCTAGAGTCTACTGCTCCAATCCAGCCTAACAATGAATCTATGTTACAATGTTTAGGGCTACAACCTAAGGAGCTACAACCCTTGATTTAGAGAACAAACCCAAGGAGAACCAACCCCCGATTTAGGGCACCAGCCCAAGGAGCACCAACCCCTAACTAATCTATGGGCTACAACCCAAAGGAGCTACAACTCCTACACCGAGCTACAACTCAATGTTCACAAAGATAACTTCAAATACAAACTTAGTACTACTGTTACAAGAGAATCTTGTAACCATCTCATATTCCTCTCTCTTCTGGTGAGACACCTTCTCTGCTACACCGATTCACCTCTCTCTACTACTTTTCTTGCCGGTACACCCTATCGGTTCACCTCTCCTCTTCTTTTTCTTTGCTGAATCTCCTCCTTATTGCTCTACTATTTACCGACACTATACTCTATCGGTTCTATGTCTACCTTCTTTGTAGCTTCCTTCACTTCTGCTCTATCGATATGAACACTACCGGTTTTGCACTGCTACTAGTTGAATACATCAACCTAGATCTCCCTCACCCTTAGTCTCTTCTGAGGTACACGTTGAGTACTTGACTAATTTTCTCTCTCATGTAGAAGTAAAACTCAATCACTTCGCAGTAGCGCTATCTTCTTCTATTGAGCAACAACCTTCAATGAATTTGGCTTCCTTATTTATAACCTAGTTTTCCCGCCAAAAGCTAATTCAAATCTCAGGCAGTTAGGGTTTCCTCATGAACCTTGAGGAAAACCAAATCGAATAAGTTAGTGTCTGATCTGATCTCCCAGACAACCAACTATACATCTCCTCTATTAACACGCTTTCCAATACAAGTGTTCTAATCTTAGCAACCACGACCTCATCTCTTGACCTGCCTCTGTCAAAATGCCATTAATGTTACTGTTGTTTTCTTCTTGAGGTCTTCTCACAATCTGATCTTCTTGTTTAGATTTGGGTGCCAATAACTCCCTGATTTATCTTTGACACTCATTCTTCCTCGAGCCACACTCTTCTGATCTGAGCCCCAAATCACGATATCCATATTAAATGCATAGCTATAGAAACACCTATCTCTACACGGCACTCCACCGACCTTTGCATGCTTTTCACCTCATCTCTTTTTGGCATCCACCTCTACTAGGTTTTCTATGTCGGTATGGATTGAATCACCGACCAACTCCATTACGGGGTTCATCTACCAATATACTAACCCTGTCGGTATCTCACATTCTACTAGTTAACTCATGTCTTCTCTTTGTTGAACTACCGGTGGAACTTCTTAGCCAGTCACTAGACATGTCTATCCATAACATGCTTATTTTCATCAAGTAGAGTCACATCTATTAGCCTCTTTGCTTCCTTACCGGTTCTCATGCTTATTGGTAGCCATCCTGATGATAACATGTCATCATCCTTCAGTGGTTTCCAACTAAGGCATCTACATGCTGGTTTGATTCTCTATTTTCATCTTCTCCACTTTGCCTCCTCCATTAGCCTAAATAACATTTGTGTCAGTTTGTCAAGGTGACAAACTCATCACACTTCATCTATTTCAAAATCCCAACATGGCTTCTCTATCAGTCCAATGCATAACCCTGATTTCATGCACTTGAGGCATTCCTTCAGTTCACTAGTAGATCCGGTGTGAGCCTTCAAACACCTGCCTTTGCCTCATCTACCTTATCTCATGGAACTATGATGCACACTATGCATAATAGGAGAAAATCTCTACTTACCAGTGGAGTGACACCTTGTCATTTCTATCATGCAATGCACTCATGTGACTTGCCTGTTTGTGCAGCACATCTTCAAACAGACACATGTGATCTAGTGTGAGCACATTCATTATCAGTCATTGCTTCTTATGGTAACTGCATCTTCATCCAGTGGGATTCCTTCTATTTTGTAACCACACAGCATACCAATGACCTATTCATCCTCCTTCTCTAGTGTTGATGTGATTTAGGTAACATTATGCCTCTTCATCACAAACAACAACTCAATCATCTTGCTCATCCTGCTTGTTCACTGGTCATAATCTTCCCAGTTGACAACCACTCACTTGGTTGGTTTGTCTTCACCATGTCATCACATCACTTACCAATTGACATCCTTTTCTTACCAGTGATACACTATAATGGTAACCTTGTCCATTCATTCGCACGAGTGAGGCACTAACTTGTGTACTGGTGACAACAGTGGTCATTTCTCTGAATGACATTCTCTTCTTTACCTTACAGGTGTTCTACAACATAAGGTGATATCAAAGATATCTCAACCTATACTCCTCCATGACATTGTTTCACATACATCTCTCATACCGGTATTCATCCCATGTTGGTTGAAATCAATGATAGCAATACCAACAATCTAGCATAGTGGTTGACTTCAATGACAACACAATGCCAACAATCTCCCCCTTTGGCATTGATGTCAACTCATGTAGTATCTGACATACTACATAATCTCTCTCCCTCTTTGTATGATCCAATTGTTTCACAAACATGTAGTATGTGGTATACTACAAAATCTTTCTCCCCCCTTGACAAAAATGGCAAAGGGCCCTGTCAGGATATCACTCATATTTTTTGGTTGCAGACATAATTCTTTCTTCCCCTTTATCTCCATTGGATGCATCTCCTCCTTTCATACCACTTGTTACAACTTCTCAAGTCACAACAGTTGAGATGGAGGACTCAACCATCAACTAACACCAATTACGCATGCAAATTTTATACAATTTGTTAAAATACTCAATTGTAAAGAGATGTGTCAGTGAATACTATTCACCTGCCGATCAACCTACATCACCTCCCATTTGATCCTAAATTTCTTTAGAATAAAATGTGATTGTACTATCAATACAACCAGCCAAATGACAAGTAGATACTTATAACAATGAAACTCTCTTGGGTATTCCTACTATAACTTCCATCATCTACAGTTTGGGAAATTAGTGCACTTATGCTTTCAAGTTCAAGCATGTTAGCCTTGCATCATAACCACTTGAACTCCCCCTGAGTCATACATCTCGGGTCCAATATAGGGGCTCCAATCATCTCCATGTACCGATTAAGTTGTGCAAATGTGATTACCTGATGATATTCCAGCTGCATTAAATCCACCATAACCTATGACATGATCTTGGATGAACACAGTGCCATACAATATCATCATCAAGTCATAAATCTAACCGGTTAGCCCATAAACATGCATGCGTGCATGATCAACCACCAGGCCAACATATTTCATTCAGGTATTTTCCAATACCACCTGATACATAGACTCCACATTCCATGCTACCAGAGCTATTGCAATGATCTTCAACCTCATTATCTTGCATAACCTGCAAGTACCTATTAACATTTATGTCAGTAAGATCCTACATATACTAGTCTCCTGTACCAGTCTACTATCACTATTGGAGCTCCTTCCTATGACTCCTGACCTTTGTGTCACTTTGTGTCTAATTTCAATTGTTATCTCATCATACTTTGACACAGCAGTAGTGATTCAACATTCCTCTATAGGTGTGTAGTCAATGCAGCCTCTACACACAGTCATCATCTCATTTTCTTCCTACATACCGTCAGTAATATGTTCTTCCATGTGTTCTCTTCCACTGAGGGGGTGAATGATATATTCAATGTACTACTCCCCCTAAGGTCCCGCATCTCCTCTAAGCCTTAGGATATATCACTTGTGCATTGAATGCAGTGTACCAGTCCATGTTCTTCTTCCTCCATACCTGCTTGGTCTCAATCTTCTTCCCATTTTCAGGCTTGGGAGTAGGTCTTTCCTTCTTCTTTTGATGGTTCCTTCCATTTCCTGATTCTTCTTCATAGCTGGAAGTAGTGCTATAATAACACACTGCATCCATCCCAACTTCATGATTGGGGAATCTCTTGACATACCGATTTGACCATCTTCTTCTGGGCATGTTGTTGTGACTAGCAACTGAAACCGGTGGACCTTTTGCTCCTGCCGGGACATTTTTCCTTTGGTTCCATGCAGGCCTCTAACTTCCATATTCTCTATATCCACTTTTTTGTAGAGCATAGTTGATGTTCTAGACTCCATGTGACTGCAAGTTCCTCTTCTTGCAATCAAACACACTATGGCCAATACCTTTGCAGTTATGACAAACAATATTTGCATAACCGAGAGAGGGGACATGCATGTATCTACTCCTAGATACATTTTTCGCATATGCATGATGTTTATGAGATCTTATATTATTCTTTCTAGATCTCTTTCTACATTCTCCTTCCCTATGGCCATAGCCATTACATGCAAAGTAGGAACCAGTAAAGGATGGTAAATGAATTACAAATTTATTTTGCCATGCATGGGGTGATCCTATTGGTTTAGCATCTCCATTTCTACTTCTTTGAGAATGGATCCTTAGTTGTCCATTCTCTGCAGCTCTTTCATCTGATCTCTTTTTCTCCCATACTTGTTTTTTCCTTTTGGTGGTAGCATTCCTTTGACTTTTGTCGGTAGGAGGTCCTCTTTGCTATCTTCTCATGTTCTTGCTTCTGGTGAAGTTGTCTTCTCCCATCTTCCCTTTTCCTTTGGGATATGTATTTTTCCTTCTTCTTGTAGCATTGGTCCTCATTCTTGTCTGCAAGTCTTCATTGGTTGTGGTTAGGTCAACCTTCTTCGGGGGAGCATTTTTTACTGTGAAGGTATGTCCCTTGTTTTCTCCATTTGAGGAGACAAACAAAATGTCATTGTGGGGGACATTCTTGTTGGTGGATCATTCACCGGTACCACTACCTAAACCTTCAATGTCCTTGGTAGCTTTTGTTTCCTCAACATCTTGTCCAAGGCATCACTGCTGCCATCAAACTAGATTCTTACCTTGAGCTCATCTTGACATTTCTCAAGGTCATTTTGGAGAATCTCCATTTCTCCAAGCATCTTCTAATATTATTTATCTTTTACTTCTAGCTCAGAAGCTAGATCACTGCACCGACACTCCCTGGTGTCTTCCTTGTGAGTCATCATCTCTGAGATGCTTTTCTCAGATTCTTCAAGGCATATGACCAACTTGTTCTGCTCCACTACAGTAGCATTCTTGAATAGCTTGTATTCCTTTCTTACTCTGTTGAGTTATTTGTTAGGTCCCGGAGACAACTGAGAGGGGGGGGGTGAATCAGTTGTCCAATAAATTCAAACCAAAATTAACTTAACCAAAACTTAATGCTTAATGTTGGTAAACCAAACTTTATGCCGGTAGATAGTTTTATTAGTTAATTATAGTACCGGTAAAGATTAATGCATGAAATAGAAAGACAATAACATCCACAACACATAACACAAATATTTGTACATGGAAACCCTGTAAGGGGAAAAACCATGGTGGGAAGCCTTAACCATGGTGGGAAGCCTTACCCACAATCAAATGTTACTACTACAAATAGTATGTGTGTACATTATGGACTCTGCCCATGCAGAAAGGCTAGCTACCTAGAGCTCACTGCTCAATCACAAAATGGGAGTCACACTGAATACAATTGGATGGTTAATTCTAATGATAATGTACTGCTCAAAATAGCATCTTCATATGCTGGATTTAGTACCGGTTAAGCTCTGATATGCCTTCTTCAAACCTTCCTTCAATTTTCAAATGATGTCTGCATGTATAGCTCTGCTTATTTTTGCATATACCTTATTCACACTTACTTACATTCCCATATCAATCTCACAAATGAGATCTTATATATATACCGAAAGCTAAGACCAAATGAGTAGGTCAACTTACAAAGAATATTGCAATAAAATCAATTACAAATAAATCAATATGCAATGCATCAAGTCAGCTCAATACATTTACAATCATAACAAATCATCTCCATAATGTGTCGTGCTGATCTGGAATAGATATGCTTGCTAGTGACAACAAATATGCAAACCCAATTAGATCAATAATGAAATCGCCAAAACCAAGTGATCAAATAATGTCTTTGGCATAACTAGGTAGTCTCCAAGTCATTCCAAGTGCCAGTGAACAATATAACATGTCGGTGAACCAAATACTAGTGACTGTGCATAAGTCACTGACATGCTGGTGGACAAAACCAAAGATCTCCAAGTGCTGATAAGTGCTGACAAGTGTAGACATCAATGATAAAACCATATCAACATATCCAAAATACCAACATTATTCAAGTGCATTTATAAGATCTCCTTCAAGGTCAACTTCTGCTTCACCTTCTTCTTCACCTTCACTATCAAATAGATCTTGATGGTTAGATCTATCTATCTTGTCTCCTTCCTCTTCATCATCACTTCCAAACACATCATGTCGGTAGGAGTGATATGCATAATTAGTCACAGATCTGTGCCTCTTATCTTCTAATTCTTGAGCCATGAAGAGGTGGGTTCCTTCATCATCATTGTTGCAGCTACTAGCAGATCTGCTTACATCATCTGCAAATACATGAGATGCATTTCTCATAATATCATCACAAGTCGATTATGTAGTAGTGGGATCATTTCCATAGAGCTTCTTCAATCTCTCCCATAATATTTTTGTCAATTTACATCTATCCTCCTGTGAGGAGACATCATCTATTAACCCACAGAGAATAGCCTTCATAGTTGTTTCATTGTACTGGTTTCTTCTTTTTGCATCTAAATCGGTGGGAGAACTGACTTTACTAGGGCAACCATTCTACAACTCCAAATGGAATAGTTAGACCCATTAAACACTGGAGCAGGGATTGACACTAAACAAACCATTGTGTCCTTAAGCCAAAATCTACCCAAGTGAGAGAAAGTTTGACAAATAGGGTACCTAGGCTTTGATACCAATTTTTAGACACAATGCACCATTGAGATGGGGGGTGAATCAGTGGTTCTCAAACTTTTTCCTTAAACTATCCTATGTGAGTATACCGGTTATTGTATCTAACTTAGAACAAACTTACTGGTTAGTAGGGAGACCAACACATATGCAATCACACAAGGGGACATCACATAGCACTAGTATGTACAAGGAAAACCCAAGATGGGAAAAAACTCAGTGAGCAATGCTTTTGGAGTCTACTGCTCCAATCCAGCCTCACAATGAATCTTTGTTACAATGTTTAGGGCTACAACCTAAGGAGATACAACCCCAGATTTAGGGCACCAACCCAAAGAGCACCAACCCAAGGAGTACCGACCCTTGATTTAGGGCACCAACCCAAGGAGCACCAACCCCTAACTAATTTATGGGCTACAACCCCTACATCGAGCTACAACTCAGTGTTCACAAAGATAACTTCAAATACAAAAATTAGAACTACTGTTACAAGTGAATCTTGTAACCATCTCATATACCTCTCTCTACCGATGAGACACCTTCTCTGCTACACCGGTTCACCTCTCTCTATTGCTTTGCTTGCCGGTAAATCCTACCGGTTCACCTCTCCTCTTCTTCTTCTCTACTGAATCTCCTCACCGCTCTGCTCTTTACTGGTACTATACTATGTCGGTTCTATGTCTGCCTTCTCTGCAACTTCCTTCACTTTTGCTCTACCGGTATGAACACTACTAGTTCTGCACTGCTACCGGTTGAACACTTCAACCCGGTTCTCCCTCACCCTCAGTCTCTTCTCAGATACTCATTGAGTACTTGACTAATGTTATCTCTCATGCAGAAGTAACACTCAATCACTTCGTAGTAGCGCTATCTTCTATTGAGAAACAACCTTCAATGAGTTTGGATTCCTTATTTATAACCTGGTTTTCCCACCAAAAGCCAATTCAAATATAAGACGGCTAGGGTTTCCTCATAAACCTTAAGGAAAACCAAATCCAATTAGATCTTGTCGATCTGATCTGCTAGACAACCAACTGTACATCTTTGCCATTAATGTGCCTTCCAATACACGTCTTCTAATCTTAGCAACCACGACCTCATCTCTCAACCTGCCTTTGTCAAAATGCCATTAATGTTTCTATTGTTTCTTTCTCGAGGTCTTCTCACAATTTGATCTTCTTACTTAGATCTAGGTGCCAACAACTCCCTAATTTTTCTCTGACACTCATTCTTGCTCAAGCCACACTCTTCTAATCTGATCCCCAAATCACAAGATCCATATTAAATGTATACCTATAGAAACACCTATCTTTACATGGCACTCCACTGACCTCTGCATGCTTTCCACCTCATCTCTTCATGTAATCCACCTCTTCTAGGTTTTTCATATTGGTATGGACTGAATCACCGACCAACTCCATTACCAGGTTCATCTATTGGTATACTAACCCTTCTGGTATCTCACATTCTACCGGTTAACTCCTGATGTCTTCTCTTTGTTGAACTACCGGTGGAACTTCTTAACCAGTCACTAGACATATCTATCCATAGAATGCTTATACTCATCAGGTAGAGTCACATCTCTTAGCCTCTTTTCTTCCTTACAGGTTCTCATGCTTACCGGTAGACATCCTAATGACAACATGTCATCATCCTTTAGTGGTTTCCAACTAAGGCATCTGCATGTTGGTTTCATTCTCTATTTTCAGCTACCCCACTTTGCTTCCTTCTTCATCAGCTTGAATAACATCTCTGTCGGTTTGTCAAGGTGACAAACTCATCACACTTCATCTGCTCCTGCATCCCAACATGCCCTCTTTGTCAGTCCAGTGCATAACCTTGATTTCATGCACTTGAGGCATTCCTTTGATTCACTAGTAGATTTTGTGTGAGCCTTGAAACACCTGCCTTTGCCTCATCTACCTTATCTCATGGAACTATGATGCACACTATGCATAATAGGAGATAAGCTCCACTTACCGGTGGAGTGACACCTTGTCTTCTACATCCTATAATGCACTCATGTGACTTCCCTATTTTTGTAGCACATCTTCAAACAAGCACATGTGATCTAGTGTGAGCACATTCACTGTCATTCATTGCTTCTCATGATGACTGCATCTTCATCTAGTGGGAGACCAGCTATTCTGTAACCACATAGCATACCGGTGACCTATTCATCCTTCTTCTCTAGTGTTGATGTGATTTAGGTAACATTTTTGCCTCTTCATCACAAACAACAACTCAAGCATCTTACTCATCTTTCTTGCTCACTAGTCATAATCTTGTCTGTTGACAACCACTCACTTAGTTGATTTTTCTTCACCATGTCAACACATCACTTACCAATTGACATCCTTCCTTATCGGTGATACATTGTATTGGTAACCTTTTCCTTTCATTCACACAAGTCAAGTACTAACTTGTGTACCGGTGACACCAATGGTCATTTCTCTTAATGACATTCTCTTCTTTACCTTACCAGTGTTGCAACACAAGGTGATATCAAAGATATCTCAACCTTTACTCTTCCATGATAGTGTTGCACATACATCTCTCATACCGGTAGTCATCCTATGTCGGTTGACATCAATGATAGCAATACCAACAATCTATCATACCGGTTGCATTATTATATACTGGTTGACACCAATGACAACACAATTCCAACACCGTGTACATAGAATTGGTTTATCGAAAGTCATTTTGTTCATGAGGCATAAGTCCAGAAGGTGAAATGCAATAATCGGTAGACCATGAGTTCTGTTAGGATAATTGGTGAAAAAATGAGAGGGAGGGGGGTGAATCAGTTGTTAACAAATCATAACTTTTAATCCACAATACAACCTTAAACAAATCAAGTACCGGTACAGACAGATGCCAATAGGAACATATACCAGTAAATAATATAACTTAACAATTAACCAGATAATCAATGTAAAGCAATCATACCATATAACACCATGATTTATACGTGGAAAACCCAAAAAAGGAAAAACCATAGTGGGAAGCCTACCCATAATCAAATGATACTTCTGCATAAAGTATGTGTTATAATGAAGGGCCTGCCTGCACTTGTAGGAAGGCACACTGCCTAGAGTGTACTACTCATTACAAAAGAGTCTCACTGACTACAGAGAGGCTACAACCTTCTCAAGATAAATGGACAACAATCCAATAGAGTGAACTGCTAGAAATAACATCTACTATGCCTGATTATAGTCTTGGTTAAGCTCAATGCCAGAGGACTAAATCCTCTTCTAAAACCAATCCAATCACTAATGATTGATTATCTCCTCTGCCTGAATGATATTAAAATATTTGCACATTACATTCCTTGACCATGACCTTTTTAATAACCATGATACTTTACAAAGAGTTTCTACCTCTTATTTATACAAACCCTAAGGCCTAAACCAATTAGGTTAGCCACCTAAAGATATTACAATAATATCACTACATAATTCTTTATTACAATGATATGCCATGTCGGCATAAGACCAAAAAAATAATATCAAATCCATGAAACATCTCGAATCATCCAACTAATGTGTAGAGTACACGCTAGCATGATACCGGTCCATAACCTAGATAGGTACCGGACCTATTCTGGGTCCACCACGCCAAAGCAATGTCTTCAAGCAATTGAAGCACAAATTATGAACATCTTCAACATCCTGAAATCCTTGAAGAAGCTGCACCAACACCAATTGTGCATCCTATCATGATTCCTCAATTAAAGCTCTGTCAGTAAATCCTTAAACCAGTGTCGGTAAGGGTTTACCAGTGTGTATGATAACATCCAATTATCAAGCCAATACCAATTGACCAGAACATGCTTATGAAGAATATAAGACATGAAATCCAATATACTTTACTAATCCAAACATGTCGAAAGTGCCAACCAGATAATCTCTTCTGCCGGTAACACTAGATCTTATACTAGTAACCTGTCTATTGGTAACCATCCATATCAGCTAGTGTAAATCTTACTGTCAGTAACAACTAGTGTTGACATCAATGACAAAACATCAATGCCACACATACCCATAGTGCCAACAATCTCCCCCTTTGGCATTGATGGCAACACTAGATGTGAAAAACATCTAAGTACCAAGAAATGCCAAACAAGTCTTCCCCTATGGAAGACAACCAACTATCAATAACTTTCCCCCAGTGAATGATATCTCTGTAAGGCTCTGAACAAATCTCTCTCCCAATGTATACAAAATTTCTTTTATTTTCACATCAATATCTCCCCCCCTTTGACATCAATGCGAGAAACCTGACAAAAATATCAAAGCAATGATATAAAC
The DNA here is from genome assembly GCF_030272615.1 of Cryptomeria japonica. Classification (NCBI taxonomy): domain Eukaryota; kingdom Viridiplantae; phylum Streptophyta; class Pinopsida; order Cupressales; family Cupressaceae; genus Cryptomeria; species Cryptomeria japonica. Next base: position 580,075,924 of record NC_081406.1, read on the forward strand.
CTTTGAATCTCAAAGTTGACTACTCCCCCTGAGTAGTAGCACCATTCATTAGTGTTGGAATGTATAATGTTCCTGATAATGCATACTGGACTGATGATAAACTTCATCAATCAAGTCTCTACCGGAGGAGCAGAAACCCCTAACCTGTCTCTCAAGTATTCAAATGATTCCTTAGACATCGATTTAGTGAATATGTCTGCAATCTATTCTTTAGTGTTCACATAAACCAATTTGACTTCCTTTGCTTCTACCTTGTCCTTCATAAAGTTATACTTTATTAAAATATGTTGTCTGAGACTGAAATATCAGATTCTTGAACATGTCAATAGCTGCAGAGTTATCATGGTAGATAACTACCATAAGCCATATTATGTTGTTCCTTGCAAATACCTGAATATCCTCTTTACTGCACATTCATGATTTTCTTTAGGATTACTTTGATATCTTGAAACAATACTTACTGCATTCATAATATTAGGTCTAGTCTGAGTTAGATATAATAGACCATCAATCATATATTTATACCTTGTCAGATTTACCGGTGAGGAAGTATCCTTGATAGATAATTTATCACTTGTAGCCATAGGAGTACTTACCAGTTTGGAATTCTCCATACCAAACTTTTTCAACAATTCCCTCAGATACTTATTTTGATAGAAAAAAATGCCTTTGTTAGTTTGAGTAATCTGCAAACCTAAGAAAAATTTCATCTCACCTATCATGGACATTTCAAATTTATTTTTCATGTTGTTAGCAAATTCCATGCATATTTTATCTTCTCCTCCAAAAATTATATAATCAACAAAGACTTCAATAATCAGAATATCATTACTAGTGATCTTATAATATAGATTACTATCAACACTGCCTTTAGTAAAACCAAGCTTCAAAAGATATGTATCCAACCTTGCATACCAAGCTCTAGGAGCCTGTTTCAAACCATATAAAGCTTTCTTCAATCTGCAAACCATGTCTTTGTCATTTGTTAGTGAAAATCCATCAAGTTTCTCAATGTAAACTTCTTCCTCAAGTTCACCATTCAAAAATGCACATTTGACATCCATTTGATAAACCTTATAGTTCTGATAAGCTACATAGGCAAGAAATAGCCTAATAGCTTCAATTCTACCTACAGTTGCAAATGTATCACCATAATCAATTCCTTTCATTTTAGAATATTCTTTACAAACCAATCTAGCCTCATTCCTTATAAATTGACCATCCTCATTAAGCTTATTTCTAAAAACCCATTTAGTTCCAACAACATTCTTATGTTTAGGCTGAGAACCTAAAGACCAAGTTTCATTCTTCTCTATTTGATCTAATTCATCTTCCATAGCCTTTAACCAAAGTTTATCCTTACAAGCTTCAATGACAGTTGTTGGTTCAATTTGAGAAGTAAGACATACCTCTTCATTTGACAATTTTCTTCTTGTCATTACTCCCTTGTTCCTATCACCAATAATTTGATCTTCAGAATGATTTAATCTTACATACCTTGGAGTCTGCTAAACTTCAAGTTCTCTATTCTGATCATCAGTCACAGTTGAATTTTCTGATTGTGCCGGTGTAACTGGCTCAGTGTCTTGTACCGGTTGAGGAATTGTTGGTTTAGTTATGATCATTTCCACTATCAGTTCCCTATCATATGATAAAGAATTATTTATGTATTGTTCATCCACTTTCACATTAGCACTTTCCACAATTTTCTACAATCTTTTGTTATAACATCTATATGCTTTGCTCTAAATTGAATAACCAAGAAATATCCCTTCATCACATCTAGGATCAAACTTTCCAATTGAATCATCTCTTTTGATATAGCATTTACTTCCAAAAATTCTAAAATACTTAATAGTACGTGTATGTCCAAACCATAGCTCATAAGGGGTCTTACCAGTTTCACCTTTAATGTGAACTCTGTTGAATGTGTAGACTGTTGTACTCACTGCTTCTCTCCAGTAGATATGAGGTAATTTGTCTTCCATCATCATATATCTAGCTACATCCAAAATAGTTATGTTCTTTCTTTCAACTACTCCATTTTGCTGAGGAGTCCTAGGTGCAGATAGTTGTCTCCTAATACAATAACTATTAAATTCATGAGAAGTGAACTCACCACCATGATCTGATCTTAGACATTTGATTTTCAATCCAGTTTCTTTTTCAACCTTTGCTTTAAAGATCTTCAATTTCTCAAAAGCTTCAAAATTATCCCTCAAAAAAGTCACCCACATCATTCTAGAATAGTCATCAATAATCAACATGAAATACCTATCACCTTGAAAGCTTCTAGTCCTTGCTGGACCACATAAGTCAGTGTGAATCAAATCAAGTACATCATTAGATTTATCATCTATGCTTTTAAAAGAACTTCTAACTTGCTTACCCAATTGACATTCCTTACATACCGGATTATGAGGCTTCATAATCTTAGGTATATCTCTGACTGCCTTAGTTGAACTGATCTTAACAACACAATCAAAATTAACATGACATAACCTCTTACGCCATAGCCAACTCTCATAAATATGAGCAATCAAACATGTCTTATTACCAGTGTTCAAGTGAAAGATATTACTTCCTATCTGAATACCAATTGCAATCTCCAAACTAGTTTTGTTAATGATTTTGCATTTTCTATCCTTAAACTGAAGTTGAAAACTCTTATCAAATAATTGACCAACACTCAAAAGATTATGCCTTAAACCTTCTACATAATAGACATTGTCACTGTTATGCTTGTCATTGAAAGAAATAATACCTCTACCTTTGATCATACATGCCTTGTCATCTCCAAATCTGACTTGACCACCATTGTATTCTTTCAGGGATAGAAATTTCCTTTTATCTCTAGTCATATGATGTGAGCATCCACTATCAATTACCCATTCATCCTTATCTTCAACTTTTGCTGCCAAGGCCTTCTCTTCATTTTTGACATCTGCATCTGGCTCATCTTCCTTTAAAGAATAGAACACCCATTCCTTTTCATTTCCAGATCCACTAGCTGAGTCTTCTGCTAGCTCATTTCTAGAGTCATCAGTTACTCCTTCCTCATCTACTAGGCATAATTTTTTGTCTTTCTTGAATCTATATCTATTTGGGTTAGGCTTAAAATTTTTCTTAACTCTTTCCTCAAACCTTGCATATCTTTTAGGACATCTAGATGAAAAATGACCAATCTTATTACATGCAAAAAATTTAAAAGGTGCTTTTCCTTCATACTTACTTCCAATTGGACCTTTATGTACTCTTCTAGCAAATAAGGCTTCAAGTTGTTCAAGCTCTTCATCTTCTTTCCACATGTCTTCCAATTATTTTGCATATAGGGCTCTCCAATCACTTTTGCCGGTAGATGTTGATGATGATGCATGAAAAGAAGGTTCAGACTTTACAACTCTAGAGGATCCAAATTCTTCAAGCTCAAAAGCAGATAATTTCCCAATCAGAATGTCTCTATTGACAGAAGTGTTTGCCATTATTCTTAACTTATTAATTGCAATTGCCTTCATCTTGTAAGCCAGTGGAAGTCTCTCAAGACTTTGGAAACTATTTCATCTTCACTTAGAAATCCTCCACAACATTGAATTCCCATAACAATCTCATTTACTCTTTCCATAAACACAACAATTATTTCATTTTCTTCCATTTTCAAGTTTTCATACCTTACCCAATAACCATCAAGTTTAGCAATTTTGATAGTAGGTTCAACTTCATTCAGAGTTTGCAATTTATCCCATATAACCTTAGCCGATGATTTGTCAACCAATCCCATGACTTGTTAATCAGTAAGTGCACACAAGAGGGCTTCTCTAGCTCTGCAATAATTTTTAATATTCTTTTACAGGTCTGCAGGAGCAGGATTACCAGATGCTGGATCATAAGATGTGTATCCTTTCTTAATGATCTCCCAAATATCCTTACCAAGACATCTAAGATGAGTCTCCATTCAAATTTTCCATATCTCATAATGTTGGCATTGCACACTCTAATGAGAATTGTAGGTGATTGAAGGTATTGTCATTGATGGCAACCTTACCGGCACCGGTAGACTCTACACTAGCATGCAGTTCACTGGCAGCGAAAACATGATTACTGACACCCTAGCCGACAACATTTTATTTAATGCATTTTAATGTAATACCCTTTTGTAAGCCAACATGGCATATTGTAATAAGGCTCATATATAAGTATGAGATCTTGTAGAATATTAGTAGTAAGGGATATGCATAGATGGATATTATGTGCGAATATTAAGGCAGATTGTGGAATAAGGTTTATGATTATTGCAAGAGCTTAAACCAGTATTGAACCTAGCATAGAAGATGCTGAACTGAAGTAGTACATGATATTGGATTTACATAATCCATTTTGTAAATCAGTGTGACTTCCTTTTGTATTTAAGCAGTGAGCTTTAGGCAGTTGGCCTTCCTGCATGTGCAGGCCCCTATTGTATCAGTAATATTCACTTATTGGCCAGTAAGCGAATATTGTGGGTCACAAATCCCATCAAGGTTTTTCCCACACCGGGTTTCCTTGTTAAAAATACTATGTTATGGTGTGCTTTCTATGTTCTATTTATTGTTCCTTTTTATTGCATTAATTTTGGTTTACTGGTACACTATTTTAGAATGCAATTCATTTAATAAATTCAGAATTCCATTTACCGGTTAGATACTGATTCCCCCCCCACCTCTTAGTATCTTTGGGAACTCTAACAATTGGTATCAGAGCCTAGTCCTCCATTTTCAAAAGCCTAACAGCTTGAGGAAGATTCTAACACCGATAGAGATGAAAAATTTGAGAAAGCAATTGGAAACAACTCTTTCAGACTTTGATGCAGAAAAGTTGAAGAATATCAAACTTGAAGATGATCTGAAGGCTGCATAGGAAATCATTCAAGGTCTTCAAGGAAATCTTACTATTGCAAGGAACAAAAGAAGAGAACTTTCTGAGAAGATGCAGAGCAATGATGATGAAAAAGAAACTCTTAATGACCTTGTGAACAAACCGAGACAAGAAAATAGTACAATAAAGAATGAGATGCAAGATATGACTATGAGGTTTTGTAAAGACATTGAAGATAGAAAGAAGAATGAAGATGACTTGATTAGAAGACTAAATGATGTTGAAAATAAAAACATAAGACCCAGTCATGAAAATGATATGTTGAAGACAGATTTGATGTATACACAAAATGACAGAACTGAACTCATGAGATAGAAAGGAATCTTGGAAAATGAATTGGCTGCTGCAAATCAACACAAAGAGAAATTCAAGAAAAGCTCAGAAGAACTTGATGACATGTTGAAAAATCAGAAACCCAATGGAGATACAAATGGCTTTGGCTTTGAAGTTGGTGAAAGCTCTAGTACTGCAAACAATCATGATCATAGTAAACCGATAAGATAACCTAATGCTTATAAATTCAATGGGAAATGCTTTAACTGTAACAAGTATGGTCATAGATAAAATCAATGTAGATCTAGAAATTATCAGAACACCAATGGACCCACTAGTCAATGTTCTAAATGCAATAAAAACTTTTCATAACTCAGAAAATTGCAGAATGAATGTAAGATGTTATGTTTGTGGAAGATTTGGACAACTATCTAATCAATGTTGAACTCATACCGACATAGGATATGGAAAAGCTATTCAGAAAAACAATGTGACTTGTTATGCTTGTAACAAAACTGGACATATTGCAAAATTTTATAGAAGTAAGGCATCACCAACAAATAACAAAGGACCCAGCTTGAAAGGTATAGAAAAGGTTGAAGAGGTAAAGCAATAATTCTCAAAACAATGGATTAAAAATTCAGATCAAAGTGTTAGTGAAGCTATTCCTTCACTGGTAGAATAGAATATCACTCCATCGGTAGGAGGCTCTTCATCTACTTGAAGAGAAATCTTTTGGGGGTATGGAAACAAATTGAAAAACATGCTAATTTATCCTCAGTCGATGGTAAGAAGTTGAATTACTTCTTTACTGGTAGATGTGTTAAGTTTCACTTAACCGACAAACATTAAATGTGGTAGTTGAAGGAAATGACATTATAAAGCAAGTATGTTTGGCTCTTTTTCATTCACCGACCATTCAAATTTCTTGAGAGTGCAAAAAACTTGAGCGAAGGCATCCTTAGTGAGAAGTGAAGAAAATCATCCAAGCACTCATACCTAAAGGAAGATTAAGGTATTTATAACAATGGCTTCCTCCTCTACACCTGAGTTCATTGCAAACCCTATTGTGATTGAAGTTATTAAGTGCCCTAGACCCATTTTCAAAATTATCCCCGAGGTAGCAAAACAAGATGATACCCTAGGAGGATTTTCAAAAATCCCTAAAGGAGTTGCATATGCAGAAGACCCTAGAATTTACATACATTACGACATTGAGGAATTAGGTTATGAGGAAATCATGAAAATGTACAAAAACGTTATTTGTGATGATAGTGAAGTTGTGAAACTCTAACATAAGGTTATTGAGACCCTAGGTTTTGTGGAAATCTTTGGCATCCCAGAATTTCCTAAGGAAGTTGTAAGGATTGTGCTTAGTAGAGTTCATGGTGAATACTTTTGGCTTGAATCCATCCATAAAATCACTAAGGAAGCAGTTAGGGTAGTGACTAGCTTACCTTCCACCGGTAGTAGGCCAGATAAAACTAAGAAAGTTTCAAATAACATAGTGATGACTTTAACAGGTGCAACTTATGACAGTAGATCCCTAAGAGTTAATGATGTAAAGGATGAGAATGTTAGATTCATTAGCATGATATTAGGATACAAAACCACACATGCTAACCGACTAAATTCAGTTTCTAGTCTATGTATTAAAAGTGCATATGATATGGTTAACAATAATGCTAAGATAGATGTGTGTGAATGGTTGAAAGATGAGTTGATTGACAATCTGACGAAAATCAAAGGAGATAAGAAAGGTACTTTCCATTTTGGTAATCTTCTTATATTATTAATGCTATATCTTACAAAAGAGGTTCATCGCATAGGCAAGAAAGACTTTGGTTATGCCATATTGGTAGGGAAACAACTATTAGATATATTCACCCATTTGGGGACAGACAAGGACAACAAAATAATAGAGTATTTCCAAGCCTTTAAGGAAAAAATGAAAACAAGGGAGATATTACCACAAAGCATTGTAGACAAGTATCAGAATGAAATTTGTTTTGTAATTAAGAAAGATGAGATCTGGTTGAAGGCAGTTCTTTCTAGATCTATTTGGGTAACAAAAATGGGATATGAGGCTGATGTGAACATAATTGAAACATATGCCAAAGCCCTACTTGAAGCCCCTAGAGAACCAGAAGAAAAAGTATTTGGGAATGCTAAAACCAATGAAAGCAGTATTCAATCTCAGAAAAGAATTAAGAAAACTGAACAGATAGTCAGGAAAGGAACAAGGCAAGCTAAAGCAATCAAAGAGGATGTATTGAATAAAACTGGTATCAAGGAGAGTGACTTAGAAGGGTTACAACTAGAAGCTCATCTCTCACCGGTTGGAACTTCATCAGACACCAAAATCACTGTAGTGTTTAATAAAGTAGATAGGAAGAGAAAATCTTCACCAGTACCCTCTCCTACACCAAAGAAAGCAAGGAAGAAACAATAGACATTGAGGCCACCAGCCAAGAAGCTAACACCTAGAAAGAAAAAGGAAAAATAGGTCATTCCTCCATTTGACAACCTACTAAATGAGATAACAGATGATGGAAATTTATCTAATGTAAGAAAATTGTATGATACATTTACCAATGAGGAGAAATAAAGTGTTGAAAATAGCATCATCTTACACCTTGATATTTATAAGAAAGTTTTAATAGAGGTTGTAGATGACTTGCCTAGTGATCTATATAGGTGGTTAGATGCTAAAAGGTTAGGTATCCTGGAACTTGACAAGAAAATAAAGATTGAGAAATTGCTAGCCATACATCTAGTGAAATCAGTTGAGGAAATTGATGAATTGATCAGTGAAGCTAACAGAACAGTCTTTTCTAGTGGACACTAACATGTAAGTCTAATGGTCAGAAGGGTTAATTAAATCTCAGAAGAGACAACTAAAAAATGGGACATATTCTTTGTTGAGAAAGAGAAACATGAAGAACTTAAAAGGCCAAAAACCTTCAAGGTATACCAAAAAGACAAGGATAAGGGGAAAGGAAAATTAGGTGGTCCACTTAGCATAAAGATAACTAATAACTTGCCCCCACCTCCTAATACTCCATTGGCACAAACTGTTGACACACAACTGGTAACAAAGAGTATGGACACACCACATGAGGACACAAATCCTGATTCTGAGGTGCTATACACAATGAACATTGACACACGAGAAGTCAATATTGTTGTTGATAAGGAAACAATTGGGAAGAGAGATGTGGCAACTGAGCCATCGGCAACAGACATCATAGTTGGAAATATTGAAATTGGGAATGAGCAACAAACTGAAACATCAAATGATCCCCTAGATACAGGAAAGGCAGATACCATAGGTATACGTACCGATGTATCTATTGAGAAACTAGCAACTAATGAGACTGAAAAACCTACTGAGTCACCAACAGTAGAGAGTACAAAGGCAAACAAAGAGAAACTGGTAGAAATCCCAAAGTCACAATCAGAAAAACCGGAAGTGGATACCACTCTAAAATCATCAGGCACACACACAGAGAAACATGTAGAGCAACAGGCTCATTCAAAGGTACATACAGAGACAGTGCCACCGGCTACAACTAAAAAACCTAAACCTTTGGTAGTGGAGATGCACACTCAAACTGACCCTCCAGAGAAAGAGGAAAGCAAAGCTCTTACTACCACTGGTGGATTACAAATTGTGAAGGCAGTTGGACAGTCATCTAGAACCTCAATGACTGAATTTAGGCCAACCAATGTAATAGAGGTATTATTGGATTCTATTAAGAAATAATAGATTGTAAGGTATTAGCATACAAGGCTATAGATGATACTATCCCTATTATTAAATTGATTGCACCCATGTGCAATGTAGACAATAAAGATTCTTTGAGCCAATTAGACACATTTTCTAAGTACATCACCAACAACATATTCACTATTGATCAAATAAATGAAAAGACATTTAAAGAAAAAAGGGATAAGGAAAAAGAGAAATTCTTTGATGAAAAAATAAAGAACTGCATGGGACACATTGATACCCTTTTACCAGCACTGAATAAAATAATAATGGAGTTTAAGGAATTGTACAAAGATACATGTAAGACTAATCTCTTAACAATGGATATAGATAAGGAGATCAGTAAAGTACAAAAAGAAATAAATTATAAAGTAGACAACATCATTGGTTCCTCTGAACCAATATCAGTTATAGAGCAGGAGATAGCTGGTTTTGAAGAAAAACTTGAAATATTGGAGAAGGAAAAGGAAAGAATAAAAGGAAAGGCAAAAGAACTTAAAAGTAGACTCAGTCCAAATCTTGATAACCTCGTCTCTTTGAGAAAAGAGATCTCAGAGGCACTTGTTCAGGGACTAAAGACATTAGAAGAGAAAATTCATAAACTCTCTGGTACCATTCAAAGAATAGAGGCAACATTAAAAGATAGTGACAGGTTCACTTGGAGCCTAAATTTTGTATTAGCTGACCTATTTCAAATTGTAACCAACCAGTTACAACGTTCCAGCTGATAACTACACTTAGTTGACATTTTGACAACCTTTGTCATTGATTTCAAAGGGGGAGTATTAGAAAAGAAAAATTATTGACAAAAGAGATCATCTGCTCAGGGGGAGCACACAGTTTTGTAAGATTTGTGGACTTCAATTTTTGGATACAATTTTAGATTTTTCTCATGGGTGTTGCCATCAATGCCAAAGGGGAGATTGTTGACATTGCACACTCCAATGAGAATTGTAGGTTATTGAAGGTATTGTCATTGATGGCAACCTTACAATCCTATGGCATCGGCATCTGCACTAGCAAACTCTACACCGGCATACAGTTCACTGATAGCAAAAAGATGATTACCAGCACCCTGGTCGACATGATTTTGTTTAATGCATTTTATTGTAATATCTTTTTGTAAGCTGACATGGCATATTGTAATAAGGCTTATATATAATTATGAGATCTTGTAGAATATTAGTAGTAAGGGATATGCATAGATGGATATTATGTGTGAATATTAAGGCAAATTATAGAATAAGGTTTATGATTATTGCAAGAGCTTAAACCAGTATTGAACCTAGCATAGTAGATGCTACATGATATTGGATTTACATAATCCATTTTGTAAGTCAGTGTGACTTCCTTTTGTATTTAAGCAGTGAGCTTTAGGCAATTGGCCTTCCTGCATGTGCAGGCCCCTATTGTATCAGTAATATTCACTTATTGGCTAGTAAGTGAATATTGTGGGTCACAAATCCCACCAAGGTTTTTCCCACACTGGGTTTCCTCATTAAAAATACTGTGTTATGGTGTGCTTTCTATGTTTTATTTATTGTTCTTTTTTACTGCATTAATTCTAGTTTACCAGTACACTATTTTGGAATGCAATTCATTTAATAAATTCAAAAATTCCATTTACCGGTTAGATACTGATTCACCCCCCCTCTTAGTATCTTTGGGGACCCTAACACATAATTTGTTCCATCAAGCTTAGGGATTTCTCTTCTGAAAATAGTTGTCGATGGATTAGAAGTGTTAGCTGCCATAGGATCTACCTCAAGCAGTTAAGCTTCTGCAAAAGAGGACTAAAGCTCTGATACTAATTGTTAGGATATCTGGTGAACAACTAAGAAGGGGGGTTGAATTAGTTGTTAACAAAGTATAACTTTTAATCCATAATACAACCTTAAACAAATCAAGTACTGATACAGACAGATGCTGGTAGGAACAAATACTAGTAAACAATACAACCTAACAATTAACCAGATAATCAATCCAAAGCAATCATACTACATAACACCATGATTTGTACATGGAAAACCCAGAAACGGAAAAACAATGGTGGGAAGCCTACCCACAATCAGATGATACGTCTGCAAAAAGTATGTGTTACAATGAGGGGTCTGCACTTGCAGGAAGGCACACTACCTAGAGTGTACTGCTCATTACAAAAGAGTCTCACTGACTACAGAGAGGCTACAACCTTCTCAAGATAAATGGACAACAATCCAATAGAGTGAACTGCTGGAAATATCATCTACTATTCCTTATTACAGTCTCGGTTAAGCTCAATGCTGGAGGACTAAATCCTCTTCTAAAACCAATCCGATCACCAATGATCAATTAACTCCTCTGCCTGAACGATATTACAATATTCGCAAATTACATTCCTTGACCATGACCTTTTTAATAGCCATGATACTTTACAAAGAGTTTCTACCTCTTATTTATACAAACCCTAAGGCCTAAACCAATTAGGTCGGCCACCTAAAGATATTACAATAATATCATTACATAATTCCTTATAACAATGATATGCCATGTCAGCTTAAGACCAAAACAATAATATCAAATCCATGAAACATCTCAAATCATCTAGGTAATGTGTAGAGTACATGCTAGCATGATATTGATCCATAACCTAGATAGGTACTAGACCTATTATGGGTCCACCGTGCCAAAACAATATCTTCAAGCAATTGAAGCACGATCAACAAACATCTTCAACATCCTGAAATCCTCAAAGAAGTTGCACCAACACCAATTGTGCATCCTATCATGATTCCTCAATGAAAGCTCTGCCAGTAAAGCCTTAAACCAGTGCCGGTAAGTTTTTACCAGTGTGTATGATAACATCTAATTATCAAGCCAATACCAACTGACCAAAACATGATTATGGAGCATATAACACATGAAATCCAATATACTTTACTGATCCAAACATGCCAGAAGTGCCAACCAGATAATCTCTTCTGCCAGTAACACTAGATCTTATATCGGTAACCTATGTGTTGGTATTGACATCAATGCCAGACATGCCCATAGTGCCAACATAGTTCATGGTGCACATCTTGATTTTGGTGAAGTATTTTTGGTTGTGGTGATCTAGGAAGTTGGTTCGAGGTTAGAGAAAGATTACTTTATGATCCTGAGAACCGGTATTGAATTATGTGTGAGTTTAGGGCTCTAGTATCTGGTAATTTCAGAAGAACAGAGCTATTGTGTGGACAGTTGGGTAACGTGTGTGTTGTGAAACTATAGGGATGATTTTGGTGATTTGTGGTGTGTTTGAGGAGTTTGTGTCATTGCGTATGAAGCATGTGATCACATGTTTTAGGTTCAAAATATGAATTTGTAATGGATTGAGCTGACATGAGACTACACATTTCATGTTTTGCATTTTTGCGAAGCCAACTTGATAGAGATCTATTTTGGTGGTGCGGATATATAAGATGGACTTGGGCGATCATTTTGGTGTGAATACATGTCTACAAAATTGATTTGGGTGTGATTGAGTGCAGTTTCATGTGCACACCTTGAGTTTTGATGATTTGGTATTTGGTAGCAGACCAGAATAGAGCAATTTATAAGATTAGTGGTAGCGGATTTTGAGCTTAACTAGAATTGATTTATGGCATTGGTAGATGCTATATTATAGTTCAAACTTTGTAATTGCCTTTATATCTTATTTTTAGGATAGTGAGTCCTCTGAGGTTGTAGCCTTATTTTGTAATTGAGCAATGAGCTCTGTTGGTATTTTGATGATGTCTAAGTTGTGATTGTCATTGATGGACACACACTTATTTTATGCATGAGTTATTCTCCACTGATAATATGTGTTGTGTTGTTCACACCGATATTATATGCCATTATATTTATAGTCTTTATTTGTTGAAGACTATCAGTGTTTTGAAGAAGAAGCTTACCAGTCATAGCGGTATGAAGACCTCAAGTGGTATGAAGACCTGAAGTGGAACGAAGACCCCTAGCGGCAGTTAATCTTTTGATCGGAACATTATGTTCCAATTTTCTAGTCTTATTCATTAAACCGGTAATTGGTATACTGTTCCAAACTGATATAATTGTAAAGTGTGATGAGTTATCATCCACCGACACTTTAGCGATGTTTTTGTGTCGTGTTACCAAATATGTATAGATGCACTATACCTAGGAAATTGTAGTCTAATCTTATTGGACCGACATGAAATCAGATTACTATATGAGGACATCATGTCTAGGGTTTTGAAGGTTTATGTGTGTGAGTATTGTAGAGTAGATTAGGTCTATGCGAAATAGGTATCTCACTATAGAGCTTGTGAGTGCAAAGGATAGAAGACTGAAGTAATGTTGTAATGCATTAACGGAGAACTGCTAAGGATATAATCAAGCATTTTGTGCTATCTTCTAGATCATTCACTTGTTGATTACTAATCCCTTTGACAAGTCTGAAACCCTTAACCGGGTAGTCCCAACCAATCCTACTATAAATCCTCTAACAAGGTGGTTCAAAGTTGTGGATTTGAAATCCTTTAATAGGGCAGTCTTTAACAAGACTTATCTCCTAATAGAGATCTAGATTCCTAATAGGATCTATTCTGGTGAAGAACATTGTAAGGCCTTAACCAATCTGACCTTAACCGGTTTGGTTACTATTCTGTAGATACTTGACTTGTGAGTTTTACTCACCATGTTTTTCCCATTTGGGTTTCCACGTCAAAATATCTTGTGTTATGGTGATTGTGCTTATGTGGGTGAATTCTCTATTTTCTATTTGGCTTATTTATGTTTTAACCGATTTGTTGTTTAAACTACTACACTAGTCTGCTGGAAAATTATTTAAGAGTTTGGTTAAGTTCTTAGGCATACTAATTCACCCCCCCTCTTAGTATTCATCAATTGATATCAGAGCCAACCTTCCTATAAGTCTAACCACTTGGAAGGAGATATGGGGGAATCCAACATGAAGTAACTCACTCACCGTCTGACTTAGTTTGAGAGAGCCTATGATGAACTCAAAATCAAGTATAAAGCCTCTTTAGCCAAGAGAAGAGAACTTGTTGAGCAATTGATGGAATTTACTGAAAACAACTCTTCTGATGAAACATACATGGAGGCCCTAGTTGAAGAAGTGGAGAAACTAAATGAATCCAGAACTAACCTAAGGAGGGAGCTAGAAGGACTAACTATCAGGATAAGTCAGGAGCTAGAAAACTAAAGAAAAGCTGAAGATTTAGTGAAGGAAAAGGAGTGTGAGATCTCTAAGTTGAAACAAGAGATTGGTACCATCACCGCTCATCTGCAAGAGGGTAATGAAGAGAAATAAGAAATACAAGTAGACCTTAATGCTGCTATCTCTCAAAATGAAAATTTGATGAAAACCAATGATGCTCTTTCCAAGGAACTTACTGAATCAAAGGAGATACTTGCAAAGTTCAACCAGAGTGTTGCTAAACTAGAACAAAAGATGGTATCAGTCAAGCCATCAAAAGATACCACTGGACTTGGTTTCTCTGCATATGAGGAAGGTGAAACCTCTCGAGCCAAGAGTGATGCACCAAAGGAGCAATCAACACCTAAGAACAACAACAAGAGCAAAGGTAAGTCAAAGTTTAAAGTTGTATGCTTCAACTATCATAAGGAAGGACATACTGCCAATGTATGTAGGAGCAAGGATTACAATAATTTTCCTTACATACAAAACAATGTGGCTAGAACTGGTAGATTTAATGGTCACTATTATGCATGCAACAAGTTTGGGCATAGAGCTTTTGAGTGCAGGTCGGTTATGAACAACTCTAGAAGTTATGCACCAAGATCTAAAGGATTTGTCCCTAAACCTCCTATGAACTAGAACCCAGACCGGTACAAAACCTACGACCACAGGTCAAATGGTTATGGAGCAGAAAATAGTTGGAGAGCAACCTGTTTGATCTATCATGGTAACGGTCACACTGCTGCAACATGAAGAAGGAAGAATGGAAATGTGAACACCGGACCATGGAGAACACCTGGTATGGTATGCTATCATTGCAACAAACCAGGACACACTGCCAGAGCATGTAGATTGAGAAAGAATCCATCAGAAGACATACCGGTCGACCCAGAAGGGAAGATAGATGTTGAAACTGTTAAGGTGGATATAGATAAAATTTGGAAAAAGAAATCTAAAGAGAAGCCACAAGATGTACTAGTATCCACACCTAGTGTGGAGATCCGTGAACCGACAAATTGAGCTTCAAAAAGATTAGGGGGAACATATCGGTAACAATGTATCAAACCCCTAGAGTATATCGGTAAAGTGTCTTTATCGATATTGGTTACCTGTTGACCAACAGAAGAAACAAAGTGGTAAAAGGAAAAGTTAGGGTTTGTTCCCTAACGATGATGCATTTATTATGGTAGGTAGGAGCATACTTAAAAGCGACTTTCGTCGTCATTTTTACTTACCTATTTTCAAAGAAGAATTTCTCTAGCTTGAGCAGACCAACAAGAGCTATTCATCTTGCATTCAAAAGAATTCAGGAAGATATCTTGCACAAGATTTTTGTAGTCATTCAGAGTGGAGGTCAGAGTGGTAAAACAAGGTTTTGGAGAAGTGTGTTGCATTCGACAACGGTGTACCCTAGTTTGAAATCAGCGAACCCTAGTTTGGAATAATAAGGTAGTTTTTGTTAGGTCCAGGAGACAACTAAGAGCGGGGGGGTGAATCAGTTGTCAAGTAAATTCAAGCCAAAAATAATTTAACCAACCTTAATGCTTAATACCGATAAACAAAACTTTATGCCAGTAGACAGTTTATCAGTTAATTACAGTACCGGTAAAGATTAATGCATGAAACAGAAAGATAATAACATCCACAACACATAACACCAATATTTGTACATGGAAACCCTGTAAGGGGAAAAACCACGATGGGAAACCTTACCCACAATCAGATGATAATACTCCAGATAGTATGTGTATACAAAATGGGGTCTGCACATGCAGAAAGGCCAAGCACCTAGAGCTCACTACTCAAACACAAATAGGAGTCACAATGACTACAATTGGATGGTTAAATCCAATAAAGATGTACTGCTCAAAATAACATCTTCATATGTTGGATTTAGTACTGGTACAGTTCTGATTATTTTTACAAATACCTTGCTTCACCTTCAAATGATGTCTGCATGTATAACTCTGCTTATTCTGGCATATACCTTCTTACAATTCCTTATCACTATCACACATCGATCTTAAATAAGATCTTACATAAATACCATAAGCTAAGACCAATTTTGGTAGTTCGGCTCTAAAAGATATTATAAGTAAATCAATAACCGATGCAATATACGATTCAACATGTTGGCTTAATGCATTTACAATAATAACAAAATCATCTCCAAAGCGTGTCATGCTGATCTGGAGTAGATAAGCCTGCCGGTGTATAACCTGGAACTATTTGTCGGTAACAGCAAATATGCAAATATGAATAATCCAATGAATAAATCTCTAAGACAAAGTGTCCAAATGATGTCTTCGACATAACCAGATGTTTTCCATGTCATTCCAAATGTCGGTGAACAATATATCCAGCCAGTGTACCAGATACCGGTGACTGTGCATAAGTCACTTGCTTGCCGGTGAACATTGTTGATTCTTCAAAGTGCCAGAGTTGATAAGTGTTAGTAGGTGTTGACATCAATGAAAAAACCATACCAAAATACCAACAATCTCCCCCTTTGGCATTGATGGCAATACAAGATGGAAAAACCATCAAAGTGCCAAAACAGAAATGCGAAATACCAAAAACCAATAATCTCTCAAAATCAAAATTTAGATACAAAGAGTAATCAATCTCAAAGTAACAATCTCTCCCCTAATGAATAATCTCTCCCCAAAAGTTAATGTGTTTTTCCATAGATATCTCTCCCCCTTTGACATCAAATGCCAAAGCCAATACAAAACCAGATGTAAATACAAAATATCAATCAATTCAGTATGCCAACTACTCCCCCTGAGAAGTAGCTTCCTCATCAAAGCCGGAGTAAAAGATTTCTCTGTTAATTCTATCGGTTGATGACAATCATTAACTGTCTAAGTCTCTACCAGTGGGGGTATGACCCCAAGATGATCTCTAAGATATTCAAAGGTCTCCTTAGGTAGAGGTTTAGTGAAAATATTTGCAATCTGCTCTTTAGTATTCACATAGACCAGTTTTACTTCTTTTGCTTCAACATTCTCTTTCAAAAAATTCATTTTGATAGAAACATGTTTGGTTTTAGAATGTAATACTGAATTCTTAGATATATCAATTACTGCAGTGTTATCACAATAGATAGTTATAGGTTCCTTGCATTTTACCTTTATGTCCTTCAACATTTGCTTAAGCCATAATACCTATGTATAGTTAGCTGCTACTGCAGCATATTCTAATTTTGCTGTTGATAAAGATGTACAACTTTGTTTCTTACTTAACCAAGAAATTAATCTGCTTTCAAGAAAAAATGCTCCGCCTGTGGTGCTTTTTCTATCATCCACATCTCCTGCCCAATTTGCATCTATGTATGCACATAATTCAAAGTTTTCATCTCTAGGATACCATAAGCCAACATTTGTAGTACCTTGTAAGTACCGGAAAATCCTTTTTACTGTTGATTCATGATTTTCTCTAGGATTACTCTGAAATATTGAAACAATACATACTGCATTCATAACATCAGATCTTGTTTGTGTCAAATATAGTAGGCCTCCTATCATAGACTTGTACCTAGTCGGATTAATAGGTGTAGATTCATCCCTTAGTGATAATTTGTCATTTGTAGTCATAGGTGTGCTTACCAGTTTAGAGTTCTCCATCCCAAATTTCTTTAGTAACTCTTTCAAGTATTTGGATTAACTCAAGAATATACTTTTATCAGTCTCTGAAATCTACAATCCTAAAAAGAATTTTATCTCTCCAATCATAGACATTTGAAATTCGTGTTGCATTTCAATAGAAAAGTCTTTACATAATCCATCTTCTCCTCCAAAGATTCATCAACAAAAATTTCTATAACCAAGATGTCATCATTAGTCACTTTATAATATAATTTGTTGTTAGCATTACCTTTAGAAAATCAAATTTTTAAAAGATACTTATCCAATCTAGCATACCAAGCTCTTGGAGCTTACTTCAACCCATACAAACCTTTTCTTAACCTGCAAACCATATCTTTGTTATCTATCAAAGAAAATCCATCAGGTTGCTCAATGTAAACTTCTTCTTCAAGATCTCCATTCAAAAATGCACATTTAATATCCATTTGATATACTTTGTAGTTCTTGTGTGCTGCAAAAGCCAAAAATAATATGACTGCCTCAATTTTAGCTACCGGTGCAAAGGATTCTCTTGGTATTTGGCATTATAACAGACAATGGGAGATTGTTGGCATTTCAATAAGGATATTGAGAAGGTTGTTGATGATTATGGATATAACTAATTAAGGATGATTTACTGTCTTAATATTATTATTTTGTCATTGATATCAAGAAATTGATTTTCTAATTCAGTATGATGTTGCCATATCTTGAGAAGTATGATTTCATGAGTATAAAGATGTCGGTAAAAGACACAGAAAGAATATGATGAATAAGGGGATGAATAAGGTATTCAATGGGCAACTATTACTGAGTCAGACAATGATGAGATCATGATGTTTAGATTGTTTTAACATCATACATATGTTGTAAATTATAACGTTAATACTATACTATGTTACCGAGCAAATAACCTAGTCGGTAAACCCTAAGGTTATCGCTATCAATTAATGAAGGCGGAATGTCTACCGAGTGAAGTTTAGTATTTACCGCATTACAACCAAGCTGTAACAGAATACATTAAATGGTTACATGTGTTATTTAATGAAGGAAGCTAATGAGCTGGAATTGATTAAATGATTGGTATGTCATGCATGAAGTTTGTTAATGAATATATGGCAAAGGAAAATCGGCATGAAGATCTACAACGTAGATTGAACCGCATTACCCTAGCACAGGTTCCAAGAAATGTATGCAAGTTCCTAGGTGGGGTAAAACCTTTTTCAGATCGAAGGATACATTGAACCTGGACAAGATTGAAGATCTGATGGCTATGATTGATCATGGGAAATGTGATCAAAGAGATTAAGCGGTTAGCTAATTGTTTATAAATAGGGAGTTGTTGATAAACAATGTATGTGGGCAAATGTATGCACAGGGATTCTACATAGTGATTACCAAGCATAGAAGGTTGAAGACCTATTTGAATAATAGAGTATAGAAGCCCAGCAGATGGACAAGAATAGTTCTATGTCTAGATTGTATTGAGCAAATAAGAATCTACTTTAGCATTTTAGATGTGAAGTTGCAGATAGATTTTTATTACTATTTTTTTGTGAAAGTGACAGAAAATCTCTTAACTGAGTGGACTTAACAATTTTATTTGTAAAACCCTCTAGCAAGGTGACATTCTGATTGAGTGTTCGAAATGCTTTAACAAGGTCGCCTCTAACAAGGTGAAGATCCTAACAGATCTGAGGGAAATCCCTTAACCGGGTCACATCTAGCAATGTGTTTGTAATCTTTAACAGGATTTGCTTTTAACTAAGCATACTCTAGAAGAGTATATATCTTAGTGGGTTTGAAATCCCATAGTGGTTTTTTCCTATTTGGGTTTCCACGTTAAATCTGGTGTTATGAGGTTTATGATGTTTATATGCTTTTGAGTTTGCATGTTTAGCAATTTTGGTTATATTACAGAAGTATATGTTACCGAGGTTGAATCTGATGTTTTTATGGAAGATTAAGTTTGTATGATTCACCCCCCCCCTCTCATCTTGTTGGCTATTGGATCTGTACTTACATTAAGTACCAGAACTATGAATTGGTATCAGAGCTCTGGACTCTAGAAGAAAAGTTTAAAGGTACTTGAGGCAAAGATCCAAAGATGTATAAGAGGGATGCACCGAAGCAGAACAAGTCAGGTTTCTCTACATGGCAGAAAAGGATGAAGCTGCACCTATCAGGAGTTGAAGAATATGCTGTATATTATCTGGAGAATGATTTTATCACATCGAGCACCTATCCATTGACTATGGAAGAAATAAAGGCAAAGCAAGAACATATCCAAGCAATGATTGAAATAACATCTGCATTGACTGACTCAGAGTTTAATGATCTAGAAGGCTGCAATGATGCAAAGGCAATGTGGGACAAGCTCACATCTGTATATGGTGGTGATGAACATGTTCAAAGAGAAAAAGTGGACAGTCTAAGAGGACAAATTGAATCTATGAGGATGAATGAAGGTGAGAACATAACCCAATACAGTACAAGACTAAAGGAGATTGTCAATCAAATCAAAGGAGCAGGTGGAACTATTGAAGAAAAGGATATAATGTAGGTCCCAGGGACAACTGAGAGGGGGGGTGAATCAGTTGTCTAATAAATTCAAACCAAAATATTATTAACCAACATAACGCTTAGTACCGATAAGACAGTTAAGTATGTCGATAAACAGTGTTAACAGAACATTGCTATACCAGTAAGAATTAATGCATGAAACATAAACATAAAGTTATCCACAACACATGACACAAATATTTGTATGTGGAAACCCTGTAAGGGGAAAAACCATGGTGAGAAACCTTACCCACAATCAGATGATACTACTGCAGATAGTAAGTGTAAAAAGAGGGGTCTGCACATGCAGAAAGGCCAACAACCTATAGCTCACTGCTCAATCACAGATGGGAGTCACACTGACTACAGTTGGATGGTTAAATCCAATGAGAATGTACTGCACAAAATAGCATCTTCATATGCTGGATTCAGTACCGGTGTAATGCTAATATGCTTCTACAAAAACCTAACTTCACCTTCAAATGATGTCTTCATGTATATCTCTGCTTGATCTCGCATATACCCTTCCTTAAATCTTTTTCGCATTCCACACTTGATCTTACAAATAAGATCTTACATTTATATTATACCCTAAGACCAATTTTAGTAGGTCGGCCCTACAGGATATTACAATAAAACATTTTACAAATAGTATAATATTCGATGCAATAATCGATTGAACATGTCGGCTTAATGCATTTACAACAATAATAAATCATCTCCATAGTGTGCCATGCTGATCTAGAAAAGATAAACCTCTTGGTGTAACCCTAGATAACCTGGACCTATTTGCCAGTAAAAGCAAATATGCAAATAAGAATATGCCAATGATTATTACTTCAAAGAAAAGTGTCCACATGATGTCTTTGACATTACCAGGTGTCTTCCATGTCAATGCAGGTACCGGTGAACATTATATCCTGCTGGTTAACCATATACCAGTGACTATTGAACAGTTTACTGATTGCCAGTGAATGTTGCTGGATCTCCAAAGTAGGTGTATTTAGCAGGTGTTGACATCAATGACAAAACCATACCAAAATACCAACATATAATAGGTAAGTTGTTAAGAACCCTTCTACTGGCTTATGCAATCTGAGTCTCTGCAATCAATGAATTGAGGTCTGTACCTAATATGCCAGTTTATTTAGATGCTACTATTGGTAAGCTACATGCATTTGAGTTAAGTAACTTTGATAACAGTGGATCTTCAGTAAATAAAGTTGAATATGCATTTAGTTCTTTTCATCTTGATGAATCTAATGGTTACAATGAAAGAAAGTATAAGTACTCTGAAGGAGATCATAGTGGAGCAAGTGAAAGATTTCCTAAGAACATGGAAGAAGTACACAAACTGTATGAGGAAATCAGAAAGCAGGAAGAGTTTGAAGCACTATTAGCCAGAAGGTTACCGAGAGGCAAAGGTAAGTATAAAGGAAAACTACCTTTGAAATGTTTCAATTGTGATAAAATAGGACATATGGCTTCTAACTGTCCTGACAAAGATTCTACTGAAAAGAGAGATTACCGAGATGACAGACAAAAAGATAATCATTATAGAGGACACTAGGACTTCAGAAGAAGAGATAGAAAGACATGCTTAATAGCCGATGAGAAATCCAATGATGATAAATCAAATGAAACTGATACAGAGGAAGTAGTTTATGTGGCTATCAAAGATGGATCAGATGAAGAAAGGTATGAAGAAAAAGCCCTAATATCTCACATAAATACTAAAGATTATGATGGAGGCTATGTAAGATTTGGTAATGATGCACCATGTCTAGTAAGAGGTAAAGGATCTATAACACTTCTTGACAATGCAAGATGCAATGATGTTTATTAGGTTGAAGATTTGAAATAAAATTTGTTGAATGTAGCACAGCTAAACAATACAGGTTACCGAATAGAATTTCAGAAAGGAATTGTCAAAGTTCATGACAAGCATGGAAAGTTAGCTGCTACTGGGATACAAACAAAAGGTAATACATTTCACCTTAACTCAACTTGGAATAAGTATCTGTATGCAAAGATAGATGATACCTGGTTATGGCATAAAAGGTTTTGTCATGTAAATTTTGATAATCTGATCAAAATAAGTAAGAAGCGCCGAGTAAGAGGTCTACCGAGTCTTGGAAAGCCCGAGAATGCTATGTGTCGAGGATGCCAGATGGGTAAGATGACAAGATCAAATTTACAAGTAAGTCTTACACTTCTAAGGGAATTTTAGATCTTGTGCACACTGATCTTTGTGGTCCTATGAAAGTTCAAAGTTATTATGGTGATAAATATTTCATATTATTTATGGATGACTATTCAAGGATGATGTCGGTAATGTTTTTAAAAGAAAAATCAGAAGCTTTTCAAATGTTTAAATGGTACAAGGCAAGAGTTGAAAATGAAACGGGAAGACAACTAAAATGTCTTAGATCAAATAGAGGAGGAGACTTCACATCTGATGAGTTCAACTTATTCTGCAATGATCATGGTATTAAAAGACAAGTCTCTACACTGAGAATTCCATAGCAAAATGGAATAGCTGAGAGAAGAAACAGATCTATTGTGAATTGTGCTAGAACCTTGATGATTGAAAAGAAAGTGCCAGAAACATTTTGGAGAGAAGCAATAAGCATAATAGTTTACACCTTGAACCAAGTACAACTGAAGAAAGGTACTTTGAAGACACCATATGAAATCTAGTATGACAAGAAACCTAATGTAAGTTACTTTAAAATCTTTGGAAGTGGATGCTACGTACACAAAGATGATAGAAATGGCAAGTTTGATCAGAAAAGTGAAGAAGGAACATTTCTAGGTTATTTTTCTAGAAGCAAAGCATTTAAATGTCTAATCAAATCATCTAACAAAATAGTAGAAAGTGCAAATGTGAAAATTGATAAATTTGCAGAAAGAAATGATGAAGGAAATTCCAAAGAACTAGAAGATTATGATGAATTTGTCTATGTTCAACCGACAAGTCCTACCAAGAAAACTATTGAAGAAAATGAAGAGAATATCCAGTTACCGAGTGATGAAGAAGATCATACACAGCCTACCGAGCCTGTATTAGCCAAGTATGTAAGAAGACATCATGCACCAAGTCAAATTATAGGAGATATGGATGATCTAGTGATGACAAGGAATAAACTGAGACAGAACACATGTCTGATATCTGAATTTGAACAGAGAATAGTGAAAGAGGCATTTAACAGTGAAGATTGGATAAATGCTATGACAGAAGAGATTGATCAAATCAAGAAGAATGACACATGGACACTAATCCCAAGACCAAAGGACAAAAATGTAATCGATACAAAGTGGATTTTCAGAAACAAGCTAAATGAAAAAGGTGAGGTCATTCAAAATAAAGCAAGACTAGTATGCAAAGGTTATGCTCAAGAAGAAGGAATTGATTATGGTGAAACTTTTGCACCTATGGCTAGACTTGAAGGAGTAAGAACATTGTTGGTATATGCTGCTTTCAAAAACTTCAAGGTATATCAAATGGATATCAAATCTCCATTTCTGAATGGAATATTAGAAGAAGAAGTTTTTATTGAACAACCTAAAGGATTTGTTGAAGACAAGAGTAAAGATTGGGTATGTAAATTGAACAAAGCATTATATGGTCTGAAACAAGCACCTAGAGAATGGTATGAAACATTGCACTCTTATTTGATTAAGATTGGTTTTATAAGGACAAGTGAGAACAACAATATGTACATGAAGAATGATGAAAATGGAATATTGATCTCAACCATATTTGTTGATGATATTATATTTTGTGGAAATGACTCTTTATGCAAAAACTTAGGAAATGAAATGAGAAAAGAATTTGAGATGTCATTATTCGGTGAGATAAACTATTTTATAGGTTTACAGATACTGCAAATAAAAAATGAGATTTTCATTACTCAATCCAAGTACATAAAGGAAATCTTGAAGAAATTTGGAATGGAGGATTCAAAACCAGTAAGTACTCCTATGACTACCAACTGTAAACTATCAAAGAATGATGAATCTGCATCTATTGATGAGACACTTTACCGATCCATGATTTGAAAGCTACAATATGTTGTTCACAGTAGACTAGACATAGCACATGTAGTAGGTATACTTGCAAGATTCTTTGCAGTGCCTAAGGAAACACACATGACAACAATCAAAAGAATTTTTAGATACTTGAAAGGCACCGAGGATTATGGCTTAGTATATCAGAAAGGAAATGATTTTGATTTAAAAGTTTATACTGAAGTTGATTGGGCAGGCAACATTGATGACAAGAAAAGCACAAGTGGAGGAGCTTTCTTTCTAGGAGAAAGACTAGTGAGTTGGCTTAGCAAGAAACAAGGATGTGTTTCATAGTCAACAACAGAAGCTAAATACGTTGCTGTAGCATTGAATTGTACCAACATAGCATGGATCAAACAACTGTTGGAAGGTATAAATGAGAAAGTTACCGAGCTAGTAACTATATTCTGTGACAATACTAGTGACATTAACATTTCGAAGAATCCTGTTATGCACTCTAAGACAAAGCACATCTCTATCAACTATCATTATCTTAGAGAAGAAGCTCAAGAGAAGAAAGTGGTGTTGGAGTATGTTAGCACAAAGGAACAAATAGCAGATATCTTCACCAAGCCACTACCAAGGGACACTTTTGAGTATCTCAAAAGTAAGTTAGGGGTCCTACCCCTATCTTCTACTCACTGACCGAGTTTGGTGAAAGCATCAATTCGATGACTCTACAGAATATCTTTTAGGAATTGATGCTGATTTACACACTTTAGGATGTTTTCTAAAGGTGTGCAGGAAACAATTCAGGATACAATACAGGAAACAGGAATTGAAGACAAAATGCTCTGACCGAGACTAAGTTGACACATTATAGTAGGAATTCACTTCATACAGGAAGAAATTATGTTTTAGTTCTTTAATTTTTTTTGGCATTGTTGTCAAAGGGCGAGAAGACTGGAGAAAAGAGGAGAAGTCTAATGTATGGGGGAGAATTTTGATCACAGGAAGAGAGCATTTTAGAATCTCACAAACAACTCATAGCAATCCGAATCAATTAGGTCAAATCAATTGGTTTTGCCATCAATGCCAAAGGGGAAGATTGTTGGCATTTACTATCTTAATATTATTATATTGCCATTGATGTCAAGAAATTGATTTTCTAATTCAGTATGATGTTGCCATATCTTGAGAAGTATGATTTGATGAGTATAAAGATGTCGGTAAAAGACACAGAAAGAATATGATAAATAAGGGGATGAATAAGGTATTCAATGGGCAACTATTACCGAGTCAGACAACGATGAGATCATGATGTTTAGATTGTTTTCACATCATACATATGTTGTAAATTGTAAGGTTAATACTATACTATGTTACCGAGCAAAGAACCTAGTCGATAAACCCTAAGGAACCTAGTTGGTAAACCCTAAGGTTATCGCTATCGGTTAATGAAGGCAGAATGTCTACCGAGTGAAGTTTAGTATTTACCGAGTTGTTACCGAGTTGTAACCGAGCTGTAACAAAATACATTAAATGGTTACATACGTTATTTAATGAAGGAAGCTAATGAGATGGAACTGATTAAATGATTGGTATGTCGTGCATGAAGTTTGTTAATGAATCTATAGCAAAGGAAAATCGAAAACGTATATTGAACCGCATTACCCTAGCACAAGTTCCAAGAAATATATGCAAGTTCCTAGGCAGGGTAAAACCTTTTTCAGATCGAAGGATACATTGAACCTGGACAAGATTGAAGATCTGATGGCTATGATTGATCATGGGAAATGTGATCAAAGAGATTAAGTGGTTAGCTAATTGTTTATAAATAGGGAGTTGTTGATAAACAATGTATGCGGGAAAATGTATGCACAGGGATGCTACATAGTGATTACCGAGCACAGAAGCTTGAAGACCTGTTTGAATAACAGAATATAGAAGCCCAATAGATGGACAAGAATAGTTCTATGTCTAGATTGTATTGAGCAAATAAGAATCTGCTTTAGCATTTTAGATGTGAAGTTGCAGATAGATTTTTATTACTGTTATTTTGTGAAATTGACAGAAAATCTCTTAACTGAGTGGACTTAATAGTCTTATTTGTAAATCCCTCTAGCAAGGTGACATTCTGATTGAGTGTTCAAAATCCTTTAACAAGGTTTCCTCTAACAAGGTGAAGATCCTAATAGATCTAAGGGAAATCCCTTAATCGGGTCACATCTAGCAATGCGTTTGTAATATTTAACAGGATTTGTTTTTAACCAAGCATACTCTAGAAGAGTATATTTCTTAGTGGGTCCGAAATCCCATAGTGGTTTTTCCCTATTTGGATTTCCACGTTAAATCTGGTGTTATGAGGTTTATGATGTTTATATGCTTTTGAGTTTGCATGTTTAGCAGTTTTGGTTATATTACTGAAGTATATGTTACCGAGGTTGAATCTGATGTTTTTTATTCAAGATTAAGTTTGTATGATTCACGCCCCCCTCTCATCTTGTTGGCTATTGGATCTGTACTTACATTACGTATCAAAACTATCAGTTTCATGATAATCAATTCCTTCTTTCTGAGAGTATCCCTTACATACCAATCTTGCTTTATTTCTGATTACCTTACCATCTTCATTAAGTTTGTTTCTGAATACCCATTTAGTTCCAATCACATTTTTGTCTTTAGGCCGAGGAACTAATGTCCATGTGTTATTCTTCTCAATTTGCTCTAGTTCTTCTTCCATAGCTTTAATCCAGTGTTTATCTTCACATGCCTCATTAATTGATGATGGTTCAATTTGAGAAATAAGACATACCTCTTCATTTGCTAGTCTTCCTCGTGTCATAACTCCTTCATATTTGTTCCCAATTATCTGATTTTTAGAGTGATTCAGTCTTACATACCGGGGTGTCTTTGTTTGTTGTTGCTCCTCAATTACAGTGGAATTTTTAGATGATACTGGTGTAACTTGATCTTCATATTGTACCGATAGATTCAATATAGGTTCATTTGTCAGTATCTCTATTGTCGGTTCAGAGTCTATATACCTTGAAGTTCCTCTAAATTGTTCATCAATCTTCACATTTGTACTCTCAACAATTTTCTGCAATATTTTGTTAAAACATCTATATGCCTTGCTCTTAGATGAATAACCAAGAAATATTCCTTCATCACTTCTAGGATCAAATTTTCCAATATATTCATCTCTTCTAATATAGCCTTTACTTCCAAATATTCTAAAATATTTAAGAGTAGGAGTAATACTAAACCATAGTTCATGAGGGGTCTTATCAGTTTCTCATTTGATGTGAACTTTGTTGAATGTGTAGACAGTTGTGCTTACCGCCTCTCTCCAATATACATGTGGTAGATTTTCTTTAGATAACATACTTTTGGTTGCATTCAAGATTGTTCTATTTTTCCTTTCTACAACTCCATTCTACTGTGGTGTTCGGGGTGCTGATAACTGTCTTTTGATTCCATTCACTTCATAGAATGCATTAAATTCCTTAGATGTAAATTCTCCTCCTTGGTCTGATCTCAGACATTTGATTTTCTTACCGGTTTCATTCTCTACCATTGCTTTGAATAGTTTGAACTTCCCAACTGCTTATGATTTTTCTCTAAGAAAAGTAACCCAACACATTCTAGAATAGTCATTAATGATTAACATGAAATATCTATCACTTTGTAAGCTTTTAGTTCTAGCTAGACCACATAAATAAGTGTGAATTAAGTCAAGAGCATTATTTGATTTTTCTGGAATACTTTTAAAAGATGCTCTAACTTGTTTTCCAAATTGACATTCCTTACATACCGGATTGTGAGGTTTGGCAATCTTAGGAAAATCTCTAACTACCTTAGTAGTACTGATTTTAACCATGCAATCAAAATTTACATGACAGAGTCTCTTATGCCATAGCCAACTTTCATCAATATGTGTAATCAAGCATGTCTTTTCACTATTATTCAAATGAAAGATATTACCTCTAGTTTGATTATCAGTTGCAATTTCCAAACTAGTTCTGTTCATAATTTTGCATTTACCATTCTTGAATTGTAACTAAAATCCTTTTTCAACTAATTGACCAACACTCAAAAGATTATGCTTTAAACCTTCTACATAATAAACATTGTTAGTATTATGCTTTCCATCAAGAGATATTGTACCTTTTCCTTTGATTAAACAAGCTTTGTCATCTCCAAATCTTACCAGACCTCCATTATATTCCTGAAAGTTCAAGAATTTACCTTTATCACCAGTCATTTGATGTGAGCATCCTGAATCAATGATCCATCCATCCTTAACTTCAACTTTAGCTGCCAAGGCCTTCTCTACTGGTTGAATAGTAGGTGCCAGTTGATCTTCTGTTATAGCAACAAAAACCCATCCATTGTCTATCAGATCTTCATCAGAATCATCAGTCACTCCTTCATCAATGAGATAAAAAGATTTATCTTTATTCTTCTTAACTCTGTATCTCTGATATTCAAGGTTAGGCTTGTATGTTCTTCTAGCTTCTTCTCTTAGTATAGCATGTCTATCAGAGCATCTAGAAGCCATATGACCAATCTTATTATAGTTAAAACATTTAAAGGGTGCTTTACCTTCATACTTACTTCCAACTGGACCTTTAGGCATTTTCCTTGCAAATAGTGCTTCAAGTTCTTCAAGTTCTTCTTTTCTCTCCTACTTTCCTCAAGTTCTCTTGCATAAAAGGCTTTCCAATCAGATTTGTCAAATGATGGTGTAGATGATGTTGATGCCTTAAAAGCTAAATCTATCTTTATAGTAGCAACATGAACAAATTCCTCAATTTCAAAAGCTGAAAGTTTTCCAATCAATGTATCCCTAGTTATTAATGTATTAGGCATTGTTCTCAACTCATTTATAGCAGTAACTTTCATTTTATATGCCGGTGGCAATCCTCTTAAAACTTTTGAAACAATTTCATTTACTCTTTCCATAAAATCAGAAATCCTTTCATCTTCTTCCATTTTTCAGATTTTCATACCTGACCCGAAAGATTTCAAGTTTTGCAATTTTGACTATGGAATCTCCTTCATTCAATGTTTCCAAATGATCCCAAATAGATTTATCAGTAGACCTATCTGATAATCACATGATTTTCTGATTTGTTAATGCGCTCAAAAGTGCTTCTCTTGCTTTGTAATCATTTTCCTCATCTTTCGTCAAGTTTGGTGGATTAGGCTAACTGGTTGTAGGAGTAGTATAGTCATTCTTTGTAACATCCCAGATGTCCTTTCCAATGCAATTTAGATGTGTCTCCATTCTGATCTTCCATATTCCATAGTTGGTTCCATCAAGTTTAGGACTATCCTTCCTGAAATAGTTAGAAGACATTGGATCTCCTCAAGTTGTTAAACTTCTACAAAAAGAGGACTAGGCTCTGATACCAATTGTTAGGTCCCAGAGACAACTGAGAGGGGGGGGTAAATCAATTGTCAAGTAAATTCAAACCAAAAACAATTTAACCAACCTTAATGCTTAATATCGGTAAACAAAACTTTATGTCGGTAGACAGTTTATCAGTTAATTATAGTACCGGTAAAGATTAATGCATGAAGCAGAAAGATAATAACATCTACAACACATAACACCAATATTTGTACGTGGAAACCCTGTAAGGGGAAAACCATGATGGGAAACCTTACCCACAATCAGATGATACTACTGTAGATAGTATGTTTATACAAAATGGGGTCTGCACATGCAGAAAGGCCAAGCGCCTAGAGCTCACTGCTCAAACACAAATAGGAGTCACACTGACTACAATTGGATGGTTAAATCCAATAAAGATGTACTTCTCAAAATAGCATCTTCATATGCTGGATTCAATACCGGTGTAGTTCTATTATCTTTACAAATACCTTGCTTCACCTTCAAATGATGTCTGCATGTATAGCTCTGTTTATTCTCACATATACCTTCTTACAATTCCTTATCACTATCACACGTCAATCTTAAATAAGATCTTACATATATACCATAACCTAAGACCAATTTTGGTAGGTCAGCTCTAGAAGATATTACAATAAAAAAATTTACAAGTAAATCAATAATCGATGCAATATACGTTTCAACATGTCGGCTTAATGCATTTACAATAATAAAAAAATCATCTCCAAAGCGTGTCATGCTGATCTGGAGTAGATAAGCCTGTCGGTGCATAACCTGGACCTATTTGTCGATAACAGCAAATATGCAAATATGAATAATCCAATGAATAAATCTCCAAGACAAAGTGTCCAAATGATGTCTTCGACATAACCAGATGTTTTCCATGTCATTCCAAATGTCAGTGAATAATATATCCAGCCGGTGTACCAGATACCGGTGACTGTGCATAAGTCACTTGCTTGCCAGTGAACATTGTTGATTCTTCAAAGTGCCAGAGTTGATAAGTGTTAGTAGGTGTTGACATCAATGACAAAACCATACCAAACTACCAAAAATTTTCATCGAATCACTCTCATCATTTGGAATTATCTTGATATGGCTTCTACATATGAAACCCCTTCTAGTTCTACCAAACCTGAGTAATCATCTAAGTTTCTTAGGAGGAAGGTGAAGTATAATGCCCTATCTCAAATTCCCCCAGGAGTCATTGTCAAAGGGGATGTTTCAAGATATATTGATTGCAAACTAGAAGACCTGGGGTCTCTAGTGATTCACCCCCAGCTGAGTCTATTTTGTGGAAATGATAAGAAGATTAAACCTAAGTACAACATAATCGAGAAGAAGAAACTTCACAATATAGTATATTTTCTTGAGGAATTTACAAAAGAACACATTAGGATTATTCTTAGTAGGGTTCATGGTGATAAGATGTACCTTGAGCAAACCCGTGATATTACATCGGAGGCAATTCATACCGTGACCGATTTCTGCAATGTTGGGGAAGTTCTCGTTCTTTGCAAGATTACCAAAACCAAAGTGATAGAGCTCACCGGTTCTGTGAGCGACCAATGGGCAATGACTATAAACACCATTAAAGATGACTTGGTGAAATATGCATGCATGGTAATTGGGTATAGAGTATTCTATGCTAGTAGAATGACTTCTATTCTTATAGCTGCGATGCATGCCACTTATAGGATGATCAAGGAGAATGCAGAATGTGACTTATGTGCCTACATGCAGAAACAACTCATGGAGAACCTGAAGTCCATCAAAGTGGACAAAACTCTAAGGTTTAAGTTTCATCAACTGCTTGTTGGTTTGTTTTTCTATTTTCTAGGATATTTTCTAGGAGTTGGTGATGTTCAATGGTTGAGTGACCTACCGGTTTCCAAACAAATAAAGGAGAATCTACAAGTAGTGGGATTTGTGTATCCGGAGACTCTGAACATGTATTTTGATGAGTTTAGACTAAAGATGATCCAGAGAATGAGAATATCAGGTGATTTGATTAAAAAGTATGAAGAGGATAACTATTTCACAATCAAAGTGGATCACTGCATAATGGAAGCAGTTGAGCCTAGAGAAGATGAAGTTGAGCCTATGAGCTATGAAGTGGTAAATGATATACTCATAGGGTATGCCTCTACCCTACTTGCTTCACCATTGGATCCAAAGAAGAAGAGGACCTGCACTTACTCCAAGAGGATCCAATCTAGTGAAGTACCAAAGTAGAAAAAGAGTAAAGCAGTGCCATCGGTATTGGCACCGGTTACATCTGCTGCCAGTCCTAAAGTGACCAAGAGGTCACCAGCTAAAAATAAACCAGAGGCTATTTCGCCAAAGGTATTCAAATGGAAGAGAAAAACCAGGAATAATTCATCGGATTCAAAAGACACTGAACAAAAGGTAGAAATGAAAAAGACAAGGCAATCAAGCAAGAAGGCGAAGTCCATCGGTAATGTACCAGCAACCTCTGCACCAGTAAATATACATGTTGCTTCTTACCAACCTATGACTCACTTTCAAAGAATTATGAATAATGTTAAAAGGAAAGTACTTGATGATCTAAAGGATTATTTTGATGATCTTAGTGATAGTGAAAAGGAAGAAGTAGAGCTAGAGGTCATTAAATATTTGTGTGATAATGATTGGTCTTCGATTGACATTAAACCCATTATTCCTAATTCTTTGTATAATTATTTGGATAATAAATGGTGCATTGTTATTGAAAAGGAGCAAGAAATTAGGGAAGAAATTTTTTCCCAATATTTTCTTGATGCCTCTAATTCATAATTATATGAGATTCTTAATCGGTACAAAGGCATCTTTTTCATGTGAAAAATAAGACTTCAGCTACTCAATGGCAAAACCTCTGAAGTGGAAAAAGACACTCATCTGCAGGTTAAAGTAGCTGTCAAAATGGAGAAAGTATCTGAAGCTAATCGATTGGCTGAAGAAGAGCCTGACCTATCCATAGCCAAATCGGATGAAATCTTTGATAATCTGGGTGAAAGAATAGCAGATCAAAATGAACCCATTTATGTTGATGCACTAGATGTTGAGGACACTGATAAGTCGGTGTATTGACATGTTTGTATCAGGACTTTTAGGTCTTTTTGGTATCTTTTGGGTTGCATTATGATAGTAAAATATTATGCATTGACTATATGTAATCCATGTTTTAAAAACTGAACTTAAGAAATCATGTTTGAACCTTTCTAATTTCTTCCTGCAGCCATGCCAATATATTCCTGTAGCCAAATGGTTTACCTTTGTTATATGCAAATTATTTAGGATGATTTCATATGTGGATTAATGAATATATTAGTTAAAGTAAAATACATATATGTGTGTCCTTGTATTTATGTTTTAGTGCAAGTAATAATTGGCACTGCAGTGAAGAGTTCTCTTCCACACCTAAGGACTGGAGGATTACACCAGAGAGCTGGAGGTCGAATTAAAGGATATTCAAAAAAGCGCGATCTAAGGCATAATTGGAGCAGTGCGCTTCATTATGAGAGTTTAACACCAGTGCATGTTTAAATTGTAAAAACATTTCTTCGGTGTGAAAAGGACTATGGTTCGGTTATAGATCCACAGTTCCTGCAGCCGAGCTCTCTGTTATTCCCTTTGTCTAGCAATGATCCACCTTTTCTTCTGGGCATATTTGTAGTTGTTTGTTGTAGATTGTTTTTCTATTTAAATAAGCTCTCCCTTCTTTCTGGGTGAGATAGAATGGAAAAGGATTGAGCATTTTTCTGTCACATATTCCAGATTTCCATCTTTTTGATATGTAATCATCTTTCAGGAAGAAGTGAATAAAAACATGTTATTCTGATCTGTTAAGAGTTCTTTACTGAGAGTTTGATATCACTCATCCAAGGGGGCCACTTGGTGAGTGATCCTGTGTTTATGATTATTGAAGTAGATTTTTTTTAGTTGCAGTAGAAGTTCATGACTGGGATGTTCCTATAGCCATTGGAAACAGATCCTTTGACTATTCCTGCAGCCAAGGCAGAACAATGTTAGTCCTGTTATTTTCATTAATTCATTTTCAACAGCATTTTGAAAAGCTTTCATTTAGTCTTTCTGATTTTTATCCCTATTCCTTTTAGCAATTGAGAATAATCATTCAAGGAGCTTAGTGCATATATTTTGTAGACCCATTTCAAGTTTTACGTTCTTGGATTGACAACTAAATGAACACCAACTATGAGAATAGTAAACTCTATCAAATGATCCAAACTTTGGATTGAGAACTCAGTTAGAGATATTATTGTTAGTAGTATTGGGGTAGACATTTTTGGCACCGTTTCCGGGGATGGTGTCAAGCTAAGAGCCTTTTATGATTGTTTTAGTTTCTAGATAATTGTTTGGCTTTTATGAATTTGCATGTATAGTCGTAGAAGAGATGTCAAAGGTAGATTTTTGCCCACCCATATTACCCAAGCAGAAGATAGTTCTTCAAATATCAACCCTTTTTCTAAATTGTATCAAGATCCACAAAATTTGAATCACCCTGAGTCTGAATTTATAGGAGATAGTCTTCAGCTCCTTTTTGGCCCACAAGAAGAAGGGTTTCTCATTATAATAACCCCCACAAGTCCAATGCAAGGGAACCCACCCCCTGGTGGAAATAATCCACCACCACCACCTGGTCCAACATTTCAGTTTCCCATTTCTGACCAGCATGATAATGCTAACCTTAAGAATATTCCAGCATCTTCACTACCTAAGTTCTATGGGTTCGTTACAGAGGACCCTGATACATTTCTGTTTGAGTTTGATGTTCTCTGTAGGAGTTTTGACTATACTACAGATGCCCATAGACTCAAAATTTTTCCAGCCACTTTGAAAGAGTCATCCTTGAGATGGTTGATGAGTTTGGGTAGTAGCACAATTAATACATGGGATGAGATGAAATGGTTGTTTTTTGCAAAATATAAAGACTACTATAGAGGCACTGATCGGCATGGAGATGACATCTTTAGGATGACACAAACTACAGATGAAAGCTTTGAGGATTATCTGGAAAGGTTTTTGTTTAGTGTCAAGAAGTCCAAGCATAGTACCTTGAATGAAGATTCCCTCAAATTGATATTCTTGAGGGGTATCAGTGATGAAAGCACTGATTCCTTAGATCTCATGGGGGGAGGTGACATCACACAAGCTACTTGGGCTGAAATAGAATAGATTTGTAAGAAATATTCCAGATCCTCTTCTAAGAAGAATAGGAGATTTAAGCTAGGAGCACCATCATCATCATCTAGAAATGGAGTTTCTAGGTTGGAACTTAGTCATTTGTTAAAAGATTTCAAAGAAGATATTATAAATAATATGGCTACCCAGTTGGATACATTGGCGGCTAAGAAGAAGCATGAGGAAGCTGATGCATTCCTTGTAGAATTTTGTCCTCATTGTAAGCAGCGGAAGAAAGATTGTAGATGTAAAATGGTTGCAAATGTTGAAGTACCTAATTTCAAACCAATTCAAGGGAATGATGAACAAGTCTTCTATGTTTCTCAGAGAAGACCAAATTTTCCAAGATAAGGTATGCCACCTGATCCACTTTCCTTTTCTGGTTATAGTGGTAGTTTTTATGCACCAAATAACCAATGGCAACCACAGTATTCTCAAAATTTTGGTAATTATCCATATTGGTATGGATCACAACCACAAGGACAACAATTTGCTAATCAAATGCCCCAGTGGTAGCAGCCACAAGGGAACTGGTATCCACCACAGGGTGCAAGGAACCGGTTTCAGGGGAATTGGCAACTTAACTCTCAAGGGAGGGGAAACCCATCATGGTCATCCCAATCCTCTAGATATCAGCCTCCTAATCGGTAGCCACAACCTCCTGCTTTAATGCCACCTCCTGTAGCCACAACACCACCTCCAAAGCCAACACAGCTACCTACTCAACCATTTCCTAATCCAAATATTAAATCTTAGCAGCAACAACAAGCTTATTCAGCTGATGCAAACCAATACCCAACCTATTCTTTATCATTAGAAGATATTCACCTCCGATCTGGAACAACCTTGCCTAGTCGCTCTCATCCAGTTATTACTAAAGTACCAAAAGAGCAGCCAACCTCTGATCCCAATGCTGTAATACCTCATAATAAAATATTACTATAGCATAGAAATTAGGAATCATCACAAGACAAGTATATCAATCAAAACACAAGACAATCAAAGCAATATCATGAGAATACTCATTGAAATGAACCTAATTACAATGCACATTCAATAGAGGTATGAAAATGAAGCATTCAAAAGAAAACATTATGCAAACCAGATTCAAGATTGAATACTCCTTCCATGCGGCTCCATTGTTGTTCTTTCCTCTTCAATAGTTTTGTGGGTCTCACCTACAAGTGCTCACACAATTGAAAGCAAAAAGGCTCAAGAGTACTAGAAACGAAGGTTCGGTAAAAATTCGAGATTCATGAAGGATTTGATTGAAGAAAACATCCAATTTATAGAAGAATTGGATAAATGAGCCAATTAGTATGAAAGAGATTTGAATAGAAATTCAAATCAATAATAGCATATCTATGACAAATTGCTATGCAAGGCTTATGACAATTCATGACAAATTTCTATGTCAAGAATTTATGACATTTTATGACATTTTCATGACAAATTCTATGACACATTTCTATGTCAAGAATTTTATGACAATTTATGACATATTTCTATGACAAATTTCTATGTCATTGCCATAAATTTAGGAAAGAAATAGGAGAAAATTGAATTTGGATAAATTAGAAAATTAGGAAATTAGAGAATAATGAAAATAGGAAATTAGAAATTGAAAGAAATTAGAAATTAGGATTTAGTGAATTAATTAATAATTTTTCATTTATTAATCAATTCACAAAGAGGAATAATTAGACAATTAAATGAAGATTTAATTGTAATAAGGAAACTTAGGATAAATAAGTAATTTATTTAATCCTAAAGGAAGAAATGACAAATTAGGTTAAATGATTAAATCATGAAACCCTAGAAGACGAATTAGAAATGTGAGGATGATAATTAGGTCTATAATTGACTTGATCATGATTTGATTTGATAAATGACCAATGCGACAAAATGATTTGATTGATAGATGCGCCAATTGACGAGGAACAATGATAAATTGATCCAAATTGACATAATTGAGACAGATAACGATCGATGACAAATTGGTCACAAAGTGACAAGATTGACAAAAGGACAAGAATCGACAACAAAATGAATTGCAAGATGACAAGATCGAATAGTGACAACGATCGATGACAAATCGATCATAAAACGACAAGATTAAAGGATTGATGATAAATCGACAAGATTGATAAGAGGACAAAACCCTAATTAGGATTGACGATGCCCAAAATGATGAGATTGATGATAAAATTGATAAGATTGCTAGGAGGACAAAACCCTAATTAGGATGCACATTGATGTGACAGGGTAAAATCGATCAAAATCGTGACTGAATATTGTTGTCGACAAGACCAAATTTGAGGATGAGATGATTGAAGAATGTAGAAGAATGACTCGATGTTCACAAATGATAAAAAAACCAAGTGCGTGACATAGGAGAAATGTTAATGCGACGCAAAAACCTAAAATGAGGTAATGCGCAAATGTTAAAGTATGACCTCGCAAGCGTTGACCATTTTTGGGTGTCTACATTTTGCCCCTCTTTGAGACAATGCGATTCTGAGCGTTGTTTCAAAGAACAATAACTAAATGCCCCAGACAACGATAATGACATATGCATGCCCCCTCGAGGAATTGGCCGGAAACATGCAGAAAAGAGGCCAATTGATCGATAAAAATGATAGAAAATGATAGGATCAAACGGACTGACAATCGGAGATCGGATGCATGATAGACAAGCAATGTAAGGTGCACAAGACCGTGACCAACATAAGATGGAGAGGACACACGTCCATCTATGCAATGACAAAGAGCTATAAATGAGACCAAGAGGGTGAAAATGACTCAGTTGCAGTAGCGAAAGAGGAGGATTGGTTGCTCTAGACAAGGACACTTGCAGACAGATGGCGAACAGTCCAATGGCGGATCACCTTGGAGAACGTGTACGCACATTCAGACGACCGGAGGATGCAGGAGCAGCGGTATGTAGCTCGAAAACCCATGTTTTGAATTTCATGAATTTTGATGGCTTACGGGACATTGCGGGGCCCACAGAGGATACCAAAATGAACTCCTGCACTTGTGTGGTCTAAACCTGCGCTTGTGTAAGGAGTTCTGCGCTTGTGTAGGAATACACAAGCGCAATTCATCTAACACAGGCGCAAGTTTCTCCAACACAGGTGCAAGTTGTCATAAAAACCCTAGTTTTGAGGTGAAAGTGCATGCAAATGACCTGACAGGGGGGGGAAGGGTAGGATAGGGTAATGTGGATGAAAAACACCCTGATTTGATCATGAAAATGAAGACATGCAACCTGTAGGAACAAACCCTAAAACTGACAAAATGATGCCCCGATTGGGATGCAGAGTCGACAATATCCATTGATCGCACGGGAGAATCGACCAGACTGTTTCATGCTACGACAGAGACTCAGGAGCACAGAGAGAGACACATTAGCTGGACTGGGATTGGCGAGGAGAGACTGTACTGGAGGACACTATATGAGGGTGTAGTTCCACTGGAGCGGAGAGCACCTTCATATCGGGCACGATCGAGGACAGAGAGCAGGTCACGCTCTCGGAGGACATTGAGCAGCATAGGAGTGAGTGGACCAATGAGACCACCGCAGCCAGGACCAGGACCAGGTACATCATCTGCGAGACATGGCAGGGGTGAGGAGGATAGAGGGAGCACCCAGTGACAGAGGCACGTGCTCCATATGACAGACAGTGGACATTATGTAGTTTGACATTATGTAGTCAGCCTGCGGGCCATACTTAGGATAGACAGTCCGATTTTGTACTCCGACATTATTATGATATGTGATATGATATGCATCGATATGATGGATGCAATATGCTATGACTGATGTAGTGATTTTGCTATGTATGGATGACTTATGTACTGGTTTATGAACATGTATGAATGCATTGTATGTACTTTAGATGTATTTATAATATGAAATGTATAAAATGCGTGATGTAATATGTAATGGAATGCAAATGTATTAACCAAATGTATGCAGGACACAATATGGTTTTGGATATCGGAGCACTAGACCGAACTGACTATTCGACCGGACGGAAGAAGTGTTAATAAGAAGAAATAAGACAGAGGACAATTAGAGATGATGAAAATTTGCTTTCAGTAATGCACTTTGTAGGTGAGAACCTTTATTTTTATTTAGCAAAATGGATGCGTAGCATCATGGCATTGAAGGCCAGAGCTGAAATGCAACCTGATTTGCATAAGACAGACACAACATAGACAAACGAAAATCACAATCAAAGAAAGAGACCATGAGCCATCCCGGTCACTCTAAATCACTTAGTGACATCATCGAGCAACATAGGGACATGATCGAAGCCAAAGATAAATCAATAAAAAGATAAGACTCACAAATTCAAGCAAATCAAACAAACATCTTGATCTTCATTGTCAAAAGTTGAACGTGCTGATAGGACGATCATGCTGTCTGGTTTCAGGATATGAGGTACCCCGTCTAAGACAGGACACAGTCTGGTTTCGAGTATACCACACCCTGTATAAGACCCATGATAATGTGACAAGGACAAATGATTTTGATGCTGATATTCGAGTGATAAGACAATTTTGATCAGTTTGAATGTTTGAGTTGACTGAAAAGGTTCATCTATTAACGCATGATTTCATTAAAGCACAGTGTTTGGTTGCAAATTGTTGGATGTATACGTAGTGAGCTGTCGATGCACAAAGAGAATACTTTATTGCAAAATGGTTGTTTTTGGGAGTTTTATACTTTTTTGTGTTCTTTTTTCAGGACTTTATATGATTTTTTTGGAATTTTTCAGGACATGATTTGATTTTTTTGGAATTTTTTTCAGGACATTATTTGATTTTTTTGGAATTTTTTCAGGACATTATTCGATTTTTTTTGGAATTTTTTCAGGACATTATTCAATTTTTTTTGGAATTTTTTCAGGACATTATTTGATTTTTTTTACTTTTTTCAGGACTTTTTTCGATTTTTATGACTTTTTTTCAAGACATTATTCGATTCAAAAGCTCTAGTGACCGATCATGACAAGGGGAAGGCACCTAATGTGCATTTGAAAGACACATAGACTAGGACCAACACATATGTACAAGAAACTAGTGTAGACAAGACAGCGATGTTGACCAATAACAGACTTGGAATAGAACATTAGGTCGAGATCAAGATAGGCATGACAAAGTGGTCAAGAGAAAGCATATCTAGAAGTCATGATAGATGACAGAGCAATAATCTCATTACTCATGGCGCCTGATTGCTAGGTTTTCACCATGATACTTGCCCAAAGCGCCTGTTTGCCAGGTTTTCACTAGAGGGCGAATCATTTATTTTTTTGCTTTTTTGCTTTTTTCATTT
The DNA here is from genome assembly GCF_030272615.1 of Cryptomeria japonica. Taxonomy (NCBI): domain Eukaryota; kingdom Viridiplantae; phylum Streptophyta; class Pinopsida; order Cupressales; family Cupressaceae; genus Cryptomeria; species Cryptomeria japonica. The sequence goes on from NC_081406.1 coordinate 580,116,247, forward strand.
TTTTGTGTATTTTTTTGCTTTTTTCATTTTTTTGTATTTTTTTCAGGATCATATTTGAAGAAATATCTAACAAAAAACTATGCCCAGTACTTGCGAAGATGCATGCTATTGATAGGATCAGACAAAGGTTCACCTTCGGGAGTCGCAAGCTGGTATGCCCCCGAGCCATAGGCTGCAGTTACTATGAAAGGCCCAACCCAATTGGGTTCAAACTTGCCCTTGATGACATCAGTAGACTGTGCATTCTTGGGATTTGCCTTTAAAACCAGGTCTCCCACTTCGAAGTGTCGCCCTTTGACCTTCTTATTATAAGAGCGACGGAGACGGTTTTGGTATGCTTGCAAATGTGTCAGAGCTGTCTGACGTTTTTCATCTAACATCTCAAGCTGATGCAGCCGAGAGACTCTGTGTGTCTCATCATCAATCAGGTGTTGCAAGGAAACTCTCAAGGAAGGAATCTCAACTTCCAAAGGTAAAATGGCTTCCGCACCATACACCAAGGAATAAGGTGTGGCACCAGTAGGGGTGCGGATAGAAGTGCGATAGGCCCACAATGCTGGATTTAACTGTACATGCCAATCTCGACCAGCGTCATTGACAACTTTCTTCAGGATCTTGATAATGGTTTTATTTGATGCTTCAGCTTGACTGTTACCCTGTGGATAGTATGGGGTAGAGAAACGGTGTTGAATATGAAATTTTTCACAAAGCTCTTTAACATCTTTATTCTTGAAGGGTCGACCATTATCTGTGACTATGGCAAGGGGAACCCCATATCTGCATATGATATAATTTAGCAAGAATTTTGAAATTTGGACACCAGTGATATAGGTCATGGGAATGGCTTCAATCCATTTTGTAAAATATTCTGTAGCTGTAATAATGAACTTGTGTCCATTTGTAGATGTTGGCTGAATCTTGCCAATAAGATCCAAACCCCACTGAGAAAAGGGCCATGTAGATATAACAGAATGAAGCTCTTGAGCTGGTGCATGAATATAATCTCCATGAATCTGGCACTTGTAGCACTTTTTAACAAATTCATGAACATCTTTTTCCAAAGTGGGCCAGTAATACCCAGCACGAATCAACTTTTTGGCTAGGCTAAGACCATTGAAATGGCCCCCACATATACCATCGTGAACCTCGTGTAAAGCTGTTTGTGCTTCGTCAGAATCCAAACACCTGAGGAGGGTATGGTCAAAAGAACGACGGTAAAGGGTGTCGGCGATGATGACATATTTGGATGTTTGTCGAATAAAGGCTCGGCGTTGGTTAGCGGAAAGGTTAGGTGGTAAAGTCTGGGATTTCAAATACTGATATATATCATTGTACCAAGGGGAATTGGGACCAACAAGAACGCACATCACCTCAGCAGTCGGAATGTCAAAAGAGGGGACTAGCAATTGTTCGACCAGGAATTCACACTTGTCTATATTCTGTGGCATATTTATCATAGAAGCAATTGTAGCCATCGCATCTGCCGACTTATTTTGTATTCTTGGCACTTGACTGAAATGGATAGCTATGAATTTGGTCTTGAAGAAGTCTACCATGTGCTTATAAGGAATAAGCTTTTCATCCTTTGTCTCGTAGTCATCATTGACTTGTCGGATGACTAATTGAGAATCTCCATAGACTTGCAAATGCTTGATGTTCCAGTGAACTGCCACTCGGAGTCCGATAACCAATGCTTCGTATTCTGCAATGTTGTTGGTACATTGGAAAGTTATTCTGTATGACTTTGGAATAGCATCACCTTGAGGAGTGACAAACAAAATGCCTGCGCCGGATCCGAACTTGGTGTGGGACCCATCAAAGTATAACTTCCATTCATTGGACGGTGTGAGAGCAAAGACTGATTCATCTGGGAAATCAGTCAACATGGGATGATCGTCTAAAATAGGAGCATCCGCTAGTTGATCTACTATGACTTGTCCTTTTATCGCCTTTCGCTCTGTATAAACAATATCAAATTCGCTGAGGATCATTACCCACTTTGCTAGGCGACCTGTTAAAGCTGCTCGGCTAAGCAAATATTTTAAAGGATCAATTTTGGCAATCAGCAATGTTTGATGGCTTAGCATATAATGTCGGAGCTTCTGTGTTGCAAATACCATTGCTAAGCATGCCCTTTCAATAGTTGAATAATTTAGCTCATAGCTGACCAGTGTCCGGCTGATATAGTAAATAGCTCTTTCTTTGCCATTTCCATCTTGTTGAGCCAAAAGAACTCCCAATGCTGTTTCAGTTGCAGAGATATACAATAGAAATGGCTTTCCTTCAATAGGAGGCATTAGGATAGGTGGCGACAGCAAATAGTCTTTAAGAGCTTGAAAGGCTGATTGGCATTGCTCAGTCCATTTAAAAGTGACACCTTTGTGCAATAGATGCTGAAATGGATGACATTTGTCGGCCAACTGAGCTATGAAGCGACGAATTGACTGGAGCTTTCCTTGCAGACTTCTTAATTGCCGGAGATTGGAAGGTGGAGGCATATCCATGATTGCTTTAACTTTGGCGGGATCGACCTCAATGCCTCGATGAGAAACAATGTATCCGAGCAACTTTCCAGCTGTAACACCAAAGACACACTTTTTTGGATTAAGCCTGAGTTTGTAGGTCTCCATTCTGTCAAAGATTGGGCCCAAGATGGCTAGATGACTATCTCTGGTGACAGATTTGCACAACAAGTCATCCACATAATCCTCCATCAAAGTATGCATAAAATCATGAAAGATTGTCGTCATTGCTCTTTGATATGTTGCACCGGCATTTTTCAGACCGAAGGGCATCACGTTCCAACAATAGGTGCCCCAAGCATAGGTGAATGCAGTCTTATGCTGATCTTCAGGTGCAATACGGATTTGATTGTAGCCAGAGAAACCATCCATTAGTGAAAGCATCTCATATCCAGCCGTCATGTCCACTATGATGTCTATGTTTGGCAATGGAAAATCATCTTTAGGGCATGCTTTATTCAGGTCCCTAAAATCTGTGCAGATGCGGATGCCCCCAGTTACTTTGCTAACTGGTACTAGATTTGAAATCCAGTCTGCGTAATCAATAGGTCTAATGAAGCCCACATCTAGCAATTTTTTCAATTCCACTTTGACTAAAAGAGCCACTTGAGGATGCATTTTTCTAAGTTTTTGTTTGACAGGTTTAGCACCTAGTTTCAGTGGAAAATGATGAAGGACTAACTCTGGATCGAGGCCAGGCATATCTGCATAAGACCATGCAAAGCTGATCTTCTTCTCTAGGAAGAAATTAATAAAATCAATCTTCTCTTGTTTTGACAAGGTGGCAGCAAAGTGAATGACCTTAGGGTTATCAGGTGTACCCAAATTGATTTCCTCGGTCATCTCTACCAACAATGTGGATTTGTCCTAAAGTGATAGGGGTACGTCCACTCTTCCACCTTTGGGCACCTCAGAAAGGTTTTCACCCACAGGTACGTCTTTTATTTTTACTTTTGTACGATCAGAGAGCACCTTACGGTTTTCACTCAAAGATCTATTCTTTTGATTTTTTTCTTTTTCTTTTTCTTTTTCTTTTTCATGACTGGAAGAGGGAGTTGACTCCCCAAAATATGTCGTTGAATCCAGGTCAATAGCAAAGCCTGCCTTATGGTCGCCTTGTGGTATACCTTCCCGTAGTCCCAGGAACTCTGCAATTGCTTCGTCATTCTGAAAACAGTCCAACGTGAGCGATTCTTGTTGGTCATATTGGATAAGTTGGGGATATATAAGGGGCATGTCATCATCGATTGTAAGGATAGAATGGGCTGATATGGTAAAAATGTGAATGTCCGTGGTGTCACTATCCGAACTGCTTGTGTCGGATTCGGAGCTGGGATCCCAAAATGACTCGATCCAAGCATGAGGACAGGTTTTAGGAAGAGGAGTTATTTCATGTTTATCCTCCATAGGCAAGTTATCAGGGTCAATGAAGATATTGTCAAGGGCATAGGAGCTAGAAGAAAAAGAACTCCACTCCCATTCATTAGAATCAGTCTCGGGTTGGGTAGCCTCAGGTGTTATTTCATCGTCAGAATCACGCCCTTTTCAACACGTGGACCTTTTGGTAGATGTGGATCCAATTCGTAACGGTACAAAGCCTAACCCTAAAGTTGGGGGTCGCCTCTCAAGTATAATGGGTTCTAGCCTTCCATTGTTTTTCAAGCCTAAGCCACTGCAGCCATCATATCCTTTCTTCTGTAGCATAGTAAATCCTTTGCCATATAATTCCACTGGCAACTTGACAGGTGGAGTTTCAGTTGGATCCTTATAGAGCCAATCTATGGCATCATCATTTATAGTTTCTTTGTCAAGTTCCCCCCATCTTGCAAATGTAGTGGGAGGCTGATATTGAATAACGACCTTGGATTCCTTTTGCAATAAATGCGGTTTTCCATATGACTTTGGAGACATCGGCAAATTCCCAATGAGGAATGTTTGGTCCATTGAATATTCTCCACACCCTTGGTCTTGTATCTTCAATTTTCCTTTGACAGCATCCAACAATGCATTGGGATCCACATAACTGTCTGATTTGGCTTCTATATTGACTGGTACTTGCCGCTGAGGAGTATCTTTTAGGGTAGCACAGAACTGAAATGGATTAGGGTCTCCTGGAATGGTTATCTCAGTTCCGTTGTAAGGATATTTTAGACATTGATGATAAGTGGACGGAACTGCTTTCATGGCATGGATCCATGGGCGGCCAAGGATCATATTATAAGGGAGATCAAGGTCTAGGACTTGTAGGAAAGTGTTTTCCATCACTGGACCAACTCTGATGGGCAAGACAATTATCCCTTTGGATGGGCGTTCAGCATCATCATAGGCTTTGATTGTTATCCTTTTGGAAGCATCTATGTCATTTTCTGAATATCCGAGGCCAATGACCACTCTTAAGGTGCAGATATTGAGACCTGCTCCGCCATCTATCAGGACTCGCCGGATTTTGCAATTGTGGACAAAGACTTCTAGGTGCAAAGGGTCATTATGGGGAAGCTTGTCAGGTGAGATATCACTATCGGAAAATGCGACACTTTGGGAAATGGCTAAATGTCCAATCCGTGCTTGAAATTGGTCAACATCAATATCTGTCGGGACAGTTGACTCAGTCAAAGCTTTATCTAGGACTGCAGGATGCATGGGAGACATTTTCAATAACTCTAGAATGGATATTTGTGCAGGTGTTTTTCCTAGATGATCCAAAAGATTATAGCGACTTGTAGGAGTTGGTTTGGGAGGAGCGGTAGGAGCTCCTTTCACGACTATTTTAGACCGACGAGTGGTGACCGCACAAGAAGGATCTTGTCCTTTTATCCGCAAGGTGGACACATACTCATGTGACGCATGAAAATAATTAATGACATTGTGATAACCGGTATTTGCATAATTAGCCATTTGAGCAGAATTGGAAGAAGACGCTTTACCCTTGTCATGATCAAGCAAAGGAGTTTTGAAAATAGTATGATCAGTATTAGAGGTCAGATGGGTTGGATCTATCTCAATTACTCCTTGTTCCAATAAATCTTGAATCATATGTTTTAATTGAAAACATGAAGCAGTTTTATGTCCTTTAGACCGATGGTATTCACAGTACGCATTATCATTCCACCAATGCGGTTTTACCGGTGGTTCTACCTTAATATCTGGTAGTTTGATAAACTTCGCTTGTATTAATTGCTTCATGACTGATTCGATAGGCTCTCCCAATGGTGTAAACTGTCAAGGAGGCCCATCCCGCGATCGGAAGGGTCTGCGTTGTTGATTTTGTTGTTGGCCTTGCTGCTGATTATATTGTTGAGCATGCTGTTGTGGAACCTGTTGTTGACTATATTGTGGCTGTTGAGCATGTTGTTGATACTGCGACTGTTGAGTATGTTGTGGATATTGCGACTGTTGAGTAACATTGTTCCTAGGTGCTTGATTTTGTTCCATAGTCGACATATTAGGAACACTCAACTTCTTAATTGTGAATGGGGGTTGATTTGCATTCACCACTCTCGCATCAACAACACCATCATTAGTGACGTTCTTGTTCTTATACCAAAATCTGTTTCTATCCCCTGAATAAGTTGTGTTGTCATTGTCCTTATTGAGCTTGATAATTCCTTTAGCTACAAGAGCTGCTTCAATATTCATTCCTTTCTTAATGAGTTTTTCTATAGTACTAGGACTTTTCAATTTTAGCTCATACATCATTTCTGGGACTAGATTCTGGATAAACAGATTCACTTGTTGTTCTTCAGGTATATCGAGAGAAGAACGACTATACAAACTTCGCCATCGTTGCAAAAAGGTCACTAATGGTTCACCTTGCTTTTGTTTGGTATTGCATAAATCCGACATAGTCACATCGCTGTCGATGTTGAACGCGAAATGAGATATAAACTTTTGCGCCAGTTCTGACCAAGTCTTTATATTTCCTGGCAGATGAGAATACCAATCCATAGCTTGTCCAGTGAGACTTCGTGCAAATAATCGCATTAAATATGTGTCCTCATAGTTTATTTCTGTGCATGCCGCGTAAAATGCTTGAATATGATCTCTTGGATTGCCATTCCCTCTATATTTCTCAAAGTGGGGTGCCTCAAAATGCTTGGGGAATGGAGGCATCTATACACTCTTGTCAAAGGGATTAGGACATAAATCTTGATCTGTATACAACTTCTTTGTTCCTTTAGTTTCTAATGCGTCAATTTTTCGTCGCAACATCTCAAGTTGTTGCGCAATTGTATCAGATTGTAGAGGTTCATCATTAATCCCAGTTGGTATTCTTTGTTGATATATCAGATTTTCGATTGGCTGTTGATACTCCGCAATGGCCATTTTTGGCGTCTCCTGCATATAAAGTTCTTGGTACTTTTCTTGTTGTTGCGGTTGTGCTATGCCTTGATATTGACTTTGTGGTTGTGCTTCTTGGAGCCCAAGTTGATATTGCAATTGAGTAGGCTGTTGATATTGCATAGGCACCACTTGCGGTTGTGAAGTAGGATAACTTGTTTGTCTTGGCACATATTGCGGCACATATTGTTTGTGTTGATGAGTTGGAATTTGTTGACTTTGTGCCAATTGTTGTCGCGGTGTATATCCAATCATTTGTAAAAAAGCTTGTTTAGATGATTTTCGTTGCTTCTCCTTAAGATGGGGTATAGCACTTACATTAACTTGCTGTGTTGTTTGTCCAATCACTTGTGATGGTTGCAAGTTTGTGTTAACTTGTAATGGTGCCGAAGGCGCTGCAATTTCTTGTCGAATGCGACATTGTTGTTGTTGCACATCATTTGTTTGCACATTTGGTTGTACCTTTTGCGTATTACTCAATTGTTGCAACAATTGCTGATGGTGAAAACCACTATCCATAGCTCTTTGTGTAGCCATTATCGAAGGATTTGTCGCAATAGTGTTTGACAAAGATACATAAGAACTTTGTTGCATCATGGAAGTGCTTTGGACATTATTGACATTAGGCATTCCAGTTGTGAAACTTTCTTGTATCTTAGATGTTGATCCAATTTTATGCATATGAGGAACCATTTCTTGTTGAGGAACTGCTGTCGATATTTGCATAGTCTTCATTTGATCTTGTATTGCAGGCGTTGTATTGAATAATGGATTATTTATCGTCTCAAACAATGACTTTTGAGGAATAGTCACTGACAATGCCTTTGAAGTACGTTTGCCCATCAATGTAGATTGAAGCTCTTGTTGCACATTTTCTTCATTGAGATGCGAAGAGAAACTTAACGGCTCACTGCCTTGTTGTGTTAGCACATTAATTGGTTCATTTAAGGGAACCATATCACTCATCATGTGAAGATACTTTTGAGGATACGTTTTAAAAACTTTGCTCAGGAATTTATCCATCCTTTTTATTACCTTTGGATCTTGAAGGAACATGTCAACCTCATCAGAGGCATCAGAATCAGATGAAGAATCTGGTTGGACATTTGGATTCGTTTCTTGTTGAATACCTTGGTCTGAACCGAATCCTTGTGAAAGAGTTTGATCTTCATACAGTGTTTGAGTTCGAATATCATGTTGCAAATTTGGTTGATCCCAATTAAAAGGTGCACTTCCTCTTGGAGTTGGTGGAACACTCCCATGTCCTGGTTTCATGGGTACAAATACTGGTTCATATAATGGAGGTGGTCCAAGTTGAACCATTCCATATGGTGGTAGAGATGTGTTTGATGAACCTTCAACTTGCACTGTTTGACTAGTTTGACACTGTGAATTTACTATGTTATCCATGGATTGATACATTGATTCACTCATCTTCTTAGATCTTGATCTTGTCTCAACTGGCATGTCACTTATGCAAATGCAATTTTTTTTTTTTTGGAAATTTTCAAGGATAATGTATGATATGCAACTAAATGCAAACTAAATATATGAAAATGCAATCTATGTTTTTGGTTGTTTTTGAAGATTTTGACAAACTTTTGAAATGCAAATCTAAGAGATGGACCCTTAGGAAATTGAAATGATGCCTAGGCCTCAAAGGACAAAAGGACCAAGTGACAAAAGGACAAATTGACAATGTCTCACCTATATGCTTGGATACTAAGCTAGGTTTGACGAAATGATATTGATGACAAAAAGGACAAAAGACTTGATGAGGTCTAGACTTCTTAACAATGACTTAGGGTTTACCAAAGATTTGAATTGCTCAAGTATGACAAGACCTAGGTTTGATGCTATATGCAAAAGGACAATTAATATGCAAATGATCTTAATATGATATGATAAAGACTTAGGCTTAATGAAGAGACTTTGGATATGCAAATGCAAATGTATGACAATGTCCACCTAAGATGAAACCTAAGGTTTAATTATGAAATGATATTGCTCTTATGCAAGAGGACTCATGTAAATGGATGACTTTTATTGATATGCAAAAGAAGTATGACTTAGGTGAATCCTAACTTTGATATTTGATAATGACTTTTGAAAAATGCAACCTAGGATGAACCTAAATGCAAGTGACATAAGAGTTGAGACAAGTTTTTGAACATTGTTGGATCATCATGTTTTAGGAATATGATCTTTGAATCTTGTTGAATGTTTGTTGGATGAATGCCTTTGGTGTTTGATCTTATGTTATATCAATGTGCTTGTTCTTGAAATGGTATTCAACTTTTGACAATCAAAGAATACAAGATGTTATAACTTAGACTCAAGACAATCATGCTCATTTCCACATTCCCTAGGGTAGGCAAAGACATTAGGTACTTGAGAGGTAGACTCATTATGGGATTCAAGGAGAATACATAGATGCTTGACCCCACGGGCTCCCCTCCATGGCACTCACTTCTCAGGGCAGCCAAGCATCAGTCCCCATGGCGAACTTAGTATCTCTTCCAAGTATCCGAATTTGTCCTTCTCAAGCAACTAGAAGGGTTTTTGGCCTCTAAAAACAAGGTATGTAGTAAGGATTTCTGTTAAGCATTACTTCTTGATGTCATGCAAGCATGATTGAGACATTAAGCCCATCAAGATACCAACAAATGCAGTCACGCAAGCGCGATTTAGACCAAGAGGCCCTACTTAGATGTTGATATGAGAAAGAGTTTCAAGGGGCATCACTTCCCAAGTAACTACAATTCCCACGTAACACTTCCTTCAAAGCTTTCGCTCATCAGGTATTTGTTTATAGTGAGTTAGAATGCCCAGGAATTCTATCCGTACTCACTTTGGGTCGTTCCCTTCTCACGATTATCACTTGCTTGCTAAAGCAAAGTGGTCGGGAAGGCAGGCCCTCTAATGGAGACAAACAATCAACAAGACAAGCATGGTATTGAAGATCTGGATTTCTGATCACCCTATAAAGGATGAGAGCATACTCTCCTACTCCAATGTCATACTTAGAAAACAAAGCAAACAAGGGTTCATTTCCAACCTATTTAAAAAAATCACTAAGTGCCTAATTAGAAAACTCAAACACACAATTTGGTTGTTTCTCCAAGGCAACCTGCAAAACACATGTCAGAAGTTTGATTTGTAGTCTTTGACCATCAAATCTGCATAACACACGTTAGTAATTTGATTTTTAGTCTTTGTCATGCGTAAGCCAAGATCCTGCACAAATAATCAGTACCAAAATCCAAAACACAGAAAATAGAATGCAAAAACATAAAAAATTTCAAAGAAACTGCATTTTTTTACCCTCTGATCTGGACTTTACACAGGCGCAGAAGTCATGACACAGGCGCAAGTTGTCAAACACAAGCACAAAATGTCTTGACACAGGCGCAAGACTCTTCAACACAGGCGCAAGATGCTTAACACAGGCGCAGAAGTGTCCAGAATACCCTGCACGGCCCTGTTTTTGAGTTTTTGACCTGCAAATCAGCTTAGAAGCACTCCAAAACACAGTAAGATGGTTAGAAGGTTAGTTTTCACGTCGGGTTCACCAATTAATGTAGCATAGAAATTAGGAATCATCACAAGACAAGTATATCAATCAAAACACAAGACAATCAAAGCAATATCATGAGAATACTCATTGAAATGAACCTAATTACAATGCACATTCAATAGAGGTATGAAAATGAAGCATTCAAAAGAAAACATTATGCAAACCAGATTCAAGATTGAATACTCCTTCCATGCGGCTCCATTGTTGTTCTTTCCTCTTCAATAGTTTTGTGGGTCTCACCTACAAGTGCTCACACAATTGAAAGCAAAAAGGCTCAAGAGTACTAGAAACGAAGGTTCGGTAAAAATTCGAGATTCATGAAGGATTTGATTGAAGAAAACATCCAATTTATAGAAGAATTGGATAAATGAGCCAATTAGTATGAAAGAGATTTGAATAGAAATTCAAATCAATAATAGCATATCTATGACAAATTGCTATGCAAGGCTTATGACAATTCATGACAAATTTCTATGTCAAGAATTTATGACATTTTATGACATTTTCATGACAAATTCTATGACACATTTCTATGTCAAGAATTTTATGACAATTTATGACATATTTCTATGACAAATTTCTATGTCATTGCCATAAATTTAGGAAAGAAATAGGAGAAAATTGAATTTGGATAAATTAGAAAATTAGGAAATTAGAGAATAATGAAAATAGGAAATTAGAAATTGAAAGAAATTAGAAATTAGGATTTAGTGAATTAATTAATAATTTTTCATTTATTAATCAATTCACAAAGAGGAATAATTAGACAATTAAATGAAGATTTAATTGTAATAAGGAAACTTAGGATAAATAAGTAATTTATTTAATCCTAAAGGAAGAAATGACAAATTAGGTTAAATGATTAAATCATGAAACCCTAGAAGACGAATTAGAAATGCGAGGATGATAATTAGGTCTATAATTGACTTGATCATGATTTGATTTGATAAATGACCAATGCGACAAAATGATTTGATTGATAGATGCGCCAATTGACGAGGAACAATGATAAATTGATCCAAATTGACATAATTGAGACAGATAACGATCGATGACAAATTGGTCACAAAGTGACAAGATTGACAAAAGGACAAGAATCGACAACAAAATGAATTGCAAGATGACAAGATCGAATAGTGACAACGATCGATGACAAATCGATCATAAAACGACAAGATTAAAGGATTGATGATAAATCGACAAGATTGATAAGAGGACAAAACCCTAATTAGGATTGACGATGCCCAAAATGATGAGATTGATGATAAAATTGATAAGATTGCTAGGAGGAAAAAACCCTAATTAGGATTGACGATGTCCAAAATGATGACAAATTAGGATGCACATTGATGTGACAGGGTAAAATCGATCAAAATCGTGACTGAATATTGTTGTCGACAAGACCAAATTTGAGGATGAGATGATTGAAGAATGTAGAAGAATGACTCGATGTTCACAAATGATAAAAAAACCAAGTGCGTGACATAGGAGAAATGTTAATGCGATGCAAAAACCTAAAATGAGGTAATGCGCAAATGTTAAAGTATGACCTCGCAAGCGTTGACCATTTTTGGGTGTGTACAATTACCACCATTTCCCCAAAGTTTGTCTGATAAAGAAGTTTCAACTGAACAACACAAAGCTTTGATATTCTTGACCAACTGAAGCACATTTGTGTTAGAATTCCATTGTTGCAAGCAATAAAGGATGTTCCAATATATGGTAAGGCATTGAGAGAGACATGCATAAAGAAACCTGGCAGAAAGAAAAAGTATCCACAAACAGTTCATGTTATAGGTCAATTAGTTGATATTATGTTGGGAAAGGTTGCTATTCCAAAATATTCTGATCCAGGTAGTCTTGTTGTGACTATAGTCATTAATGGCAGTCAAATAAAGAATGTTTTAATTGATCTAGGAGCAGCCATTAATGTGATGACAAGGGAAGTAATGAAACATCTTGAGATAGATAATTTAAGGGCTAGACCTACAATTCTTCAACTTACTGATGGTTCTGCAGTAAGACCTGATGGTATAATAGAAGATATAGTGGTTATATTAGATTCTTGGGAGTACCCTGCAGATTTTATGATTTTATCCCCAAAAGCAACATTGAGGGGATACCCAGTCATTTTGGGAAGACCATGGCTTGCCATAGTAGATGCATATATAGGGTGTAGATCAGGAGACATGACTATCTCAGATGGTAGTTCCATAAAAAACATTGCCTTTGTATTCCCCTACACAACCTCAGCTTGAGTAGCAGCAGGCTGTTTGGCCTATCTTGGGAGAGGAAACTGAAGAGATAGACTCTATTAGTCATCTTATGATGATTAATTGAGTACCACTCATATAGTTATTTGATGAGGAAATAATCCTTCTAAAGGTTCTGACAAATGAATTAGTAGAAGACAGAGAATTGCAAGAACTGGTTCCAAATATTGCAGGATTGTACATTCCTGCAGTCATGGATATTTTGCACACTCTGTTGCCACAGGAGCTATCATATTCTCATGTTTCTGATATAAATCAGATTGATCTTATTGTCAAGATAAAGGTTGCATTGAATAAATATTTGAACATCAACAAGAATATAGCAGATATTCAGAAGGACAACTTGGTAGACTTGCTAAAACTCCATAAAAATGCCTTTGCATGGGATTACAAGGATATGAATGGAATAGATCCAGCAGTTTGTACACATCGCATTTATATAAAGGATGAGTTTTGTCCTCTTAGACAACCTCAAAGAAGAGTCAATCCTGCCCTGAAAGAGATAGTTAAAGAAGAATTGCAGAAATTGTTGAAAGCTGGATTTATTTATCCTATTTCTGACAGTCAATGGGTATCACCTTTGATGATAGTTCCTAAAAAAGGGGGCAAATGGAGAGTATGTGTTGATTATAGAGCCTTGAAATTAGCCACAAGAAAGGATCACTTTCCACTACCCTTTGTAGATCAGGTATTAGATTCTCTTGCTGGTAAGAAATAATTTTCATTTTTGGATGGATTCAGTGGCTATAATCAAATTCAAATAGCCCCTGAAGAGCAAGATAAAACAACATTTACTTGTCCATGGGGCACTTATGCATATTTTGTTCTTCCTTTTGGGTTGTGTAATGCTCCAACCACTTTTCAAAGAGCAGTCATCAACATTTTTTCTGATATCTCTCAAGACATAATGGAGATTTACATGGATGACTTTACAACCTATGGTTCTGAATTTGATCAGGCATTGGATAATTTGAAGAAAGTTTTGCAGCGGTGTGAAGATTACAACTTGTCTTAAATAGTGAAAAGTGTTTTATAATGATGGAAGAAGGAATAGTTCTTGGTCATCATATATCTGTACAAGGTATATAGGTGGATCTAGCAAAAATTGAGGTTATTCAGCAAATTAATGACCCTGTGAAGCAGAAGGATGTGAGAAGTTTTCTTGGCTATGATGGATATTACAGAAGGTTCATCAAAGATTTCAGCAAAATTGCAAGTCCCTTATATTTACTAGTTACTAAAGATGCAGAATTTAAATGGACTTTAGCATGCAATGAAACTTTTTTAAAGCTTAAGCATGCTTTGACTCAAGCACCAGCTCTTAAAGGACCTAATTGGTCTCTACCATTTCAAATCTACACTGATGCATCTGATTATGCTATAAGAGCAGTGTTAGGACAAAAAGTTGACAAGTTGGAAAATGCTATATATTATATCAGCAAGAATTTGCAAGGACCTGAATTGAATTATACAGTTACTAATGAAGAAATGTTAGCTATCATATATGCCCTTAACAAGTTTAGACACTATATTACAGGGTATTCAATATTTGTGCATATAGATCATACTGTAATTAGATATCTTATGAATAAGCCATCAATCACTGGTAGATTGGCTCGCTGGTTATTGTTGATGTAGGAATTTGATATCACAATTGTTGATAAGCCAAAGAAGTCTAATGTTGTTGCAGATTATCTTTCACGTCTTCAATTGTAGGAAGACTCTACAATAATAGATGACACCTTTCCAGATGAGCATTTGTTTCTTATACAGGCTCATACACCTTGGTATGCTGATATTGTCAACTATTTAGCTATAGCTAAGATGCCAGTTTCTTTTTCTCCTAAGGAAAGAAGGTTGTTAGTTGAAAAAAGTTTTAATTTTTCATGGATTGCCGATTGTCTATTCTATATTGGACCTGACCAAGTTATGCGAAGATGTGTCAGAGAAGATGAAACATATGACATCTTGCATGCATGTCATGATGAACCGTGTGAGGGGCATTTTGCTGCCAAAAGGACAGCATTGAAAATACTCAATACAGGTTATTATTGGCCTATACTACATAGGGACGCAGCTCAGTACACAAGGAAGTGTGATAGGTGTTAGTGAATGGGCAAACCTACAAAATCTGATGAAATGCCTCTATATCCTCAAATATCTGTAACACCATTTGATAAATGGGGATTAGATTTTGTTGGCCACATTGATCCACCTTCTAATGGCAGATCTTATATCTTGGTATGTACAGACTATGTGACAAAATGGGTAGAAGCTAAAGCTATGCAACATGCAAGAGATAATAAAGTAGTTGAGTTTCTATATGAGGAAATATTTACAAGGTATGGAGTACCCAGGGAAATTATCTCAGATCAAGGGCCTCAATTTACATCAACATTGATAAAAGCTTTGGTCAATGAATATAATATAAGACACAGGAAATCTACTCCATACCATCCACAGTCTAATGGTCATGTAGAGGTTACCAATAGAGAACTTGAAGGTATTCTTACAAAAACAGTGTCTATCCATAAGAAAGACTGGTCTAACTGGCTTTCAGAGGCAATTTGGGTATATAGAACAACTTGGAAAACACCAATTGGATTCACACCTTTTGAGATGGTCTATGGAAAAATAGCAATGATGCCTATTGAATTTGAGCATAAAACCTTAAGAACAGCCCTACAACTGAATATGACATTATCTGAAGCACAGAAGGAATGCATTCAATAGTTAAATGCTTTAGATGAATGGAGGAAAATAGCTATTCAACAAACAGAGTTGGTTCAAAACCAAAGAGCCAGATGTCATGATAAGTATATCAGAGAAAAGAAATTCAAAGTTGGTGATTGGGCGCTCTTGTATGATTCCAGATATAAGGATGCTTAAGGAAAACTAAACACAAGGTGGTTGGGTCCTTATCAAATAGAAGAAGTTTTTCACAATGGAACAGTTCGGTTGTCCACCATAGATACTGTTAGATTCAAACTTCTAGTGAATGGACACTGACTGCGCCTTTATCACAAGCCGACTACTCGAGAAGAGTTTCTGCAGCAGTTTGCTCCTCCAAAAGAAACACAAGTTCCTGCAGCAACTGGTGATTTTCCTGTAACAACTGGTGATATTCCTACAGTAACTAATAATGATTGGGTAACACTTCATGAGCTTCTTGTTGCACTTGGGCATGTTCATAAAGGTAATGTTCCTGCAACTTTTGCAATGAACTTATCTACCATATCATAATCAGATATTTCCATGTGAAATATTATTCTCCGTACATAAAGTTCCATCCACTACATTCCATCCCACTTTCTTATCTATCACTTCATTTCATTTCACCATCATTTTTGCCAATTGCAGGTACGTATATATTGTACTTTATTTTAACTTTGCATTTATTAGTTCATTATGACTTTAATCCTGTTTTAATCCGCATCAATCCCAACATCTTATCGGCCTGTGTGGACACGTGCTAGGTTAAGTTAGGGGGGGGTACTTTATGGTCCTTTTTCCCAGTAAGATTGATTATCCTGAGTATTGATTTCCTAACTGACATTACTTGTAATGATTATTATTTCACGCAAGTGAATAATAAGTTCTGCTGCCTAATTTTAGATATGTAGATTTTGGTTTTTTGTGAGTTTTTCAAACATCTTGGTGAAGCAGCGGAAGTATCAGAGTAAAATATGGGAGGTGATCTGATTTGCCATGAACCGACTGTGCATGAAGTTTTGCTGCAGGATGTTGTCTGTGTTCACTATTTCCAAAACCATGGTTGGCTGGAGTATTTCTTGAAGATTAGGGATTTCAGTGATGAAATAGTTGCAGAATCTATGCATTCTTTTGACGAAGGAGAAGCTACAGTTAAGGGGTTGAGGGTAATTTCTATAGAGCAGAGAATTGTGGAAGTCATAGGTTTGCTGCAGGAAGGAGAACTCTTTCCAGAATCAAAGGATGCAAGAAGTGCCAGGGCAGAGTTCACAATTGCTACAGACAGACCCTTAATGATAGATAGGCAAGGAACTAGAAGGGTTTCTTTGCCAACACACTGGCCCCAGGTCACTCTGTATATCATGAAGTATATCACCTGTGAAGGACGGTATTCAAATCTCCACTCGCCTCACTTCAAGCTACTCAGTCATCTGCGTCATAATAGGCGAGTTAATGTTCCAAATTTTCTATATCATCTCAATTGTATAAGTGCTAAGGAGACAAAAAAAATGGCAATCGCTCTGTTAGCCATCATGGTTTGATAAAGTTGCTAGTACAATGGTCCCTGCGAGATGTTTCATAGATGGAATGGGGTGTGTTTGAAGATATTCTACAATTTAGGGTAGATGAAGCTCCTATTGAAGATAACTCTCCGGTTCAAGAAGGGATGGCTGCAGAGGATCTTTCTAGTGAAGAAGAGGATTTGTTAGTTGCTGAAGGAGCTGCAATAATTTTAGAAGAAAATATTGAAGCAAGGCTAACTGAAGGACAACCCTCTACCTCTCGTAATGAAGATTCACCTGTTTTGCAAAGGGAAGGAAAAGAATTAGAAAAGGAGGATTTAGATGAGGAATTTGTTGGTCGACAGCAGGAAGTGCACGTTCCTCCTGCAACCAAGAGGCATCAGACAAAAACAAGAACTCCTACGTCAGTTTCAAAAGTGTATGTTAGGAGAACAAGAACAAAGACACAAAAAACTCAACTAGTGAGTAAGCCAACAGAGGTCATTGCAGTAGACACTTCAAAAGAAGAGGATGTCACAGATAAGGAAACGCAAGAAAACCCTACAGAAGATGAAATTCAGGAAAATCCTATAGGAGAGGAAATTCAAGAAGCTATTCAGGAAGAAATTGTAATTGATAAGCTTGCAAATCTAGCTTCAGTGGCATTACAATCTGAGGAGACAATTGATGATGTTGCACAACAACCTGAAGAAAACATGGGAAATATGCCAATCTAGAATGAGGAGGTTGTTGAAGAAATTCCACGGTCTAAGGTAGGACCCATAAAAACTCCTTCATCCCTGACTAGCTTGTCAATTGCTTTAACATTCTTTAGGCAATGGGAAATAGAGAAGGATAGGTTGCATGGAATAATTAATAAGCAGCAAAAAGAGATTGAGAAAAAAGACAATAGAATCAAAGAATTGGAGACTAAGGTAGAAGAAATCTATAGTATGGTTCCTGAGATAATGCAGTGTAGAGCTCCCCCAAGAATATATGCAGTACACTTGAAGGAGCAGTATCTGAATTTCAGATTAAACAACATAGTAAGGGATCTTAGCCCTTCCTTGGAAACACCTGAGGAATTCTATCATGCTTTCCAAACCTCCCCACATTCTATAAAGAACTTGTTATGTGAATTATATTTACATAATTATGTTGTGCCCCAAGACAGAGAATGGAATCCCTTGTTATATATTGGGGATATTCATCTCAGAGCTCTAATGTCATGGATACAGAATGAGATGATTCTAGGACCACAAGCTAGGGAGTTTGAAAAATTGGAACTTGATTGCCCATTGCCATTAAGGAGGGAAGTAGTAGAACCCAGAGTTCTGTATTATGACTGGCAAAAATTATTAATAAGAGATGATGTTAGAAAGACAGTACTTCCAATGAGAGAGGAAGTATATCAGGCATTTGAGAGATTAGTCCAAACCCACAGGACAACAGCACTAGAGGGACTAACTCAACGCTGGAATCATCTACCAGATCATCTAAAACTGGGAGAACCCTATTCATTGCAAAATTTTCATGCAGCTATACAGAGAGCCTCCAAATATATACAATTAGGAAGGGAGAAAACCAATAATTGGTTACCATTAATCTTTCAGCCTCCTATCCTAATGTGGCCACTTTTGGCATGCCAACTAACAGAACAAAATTATGATGTGAATGATGAAGAATCAACTAGATGGTCTAGGTTGGAGAAAATGAAGGGATTTTACAAGAGTTTGCCTCTCAAAAGAACCGGACAGAACATTGTGGGTGATTTTAGAGTCTTAGCAAAAGTTAGAAATTTTCCTTTTGCTGTAGGAGCAACAAACCCTTAGAGTTGGGGGGCATGATAAGTCGGTGTACTGACATGTTTGTATCAGGACTTTTAGGTCTTTTTGGTATCTTTTGGGTTGCATTATGATAGTAAAATATTATGCATTGACTATATGTAATCCATGTTTTAAAAACCGAACTTAAGAAATCATGTTTGAACCTTTCCAATTTCTTCCTGCAGCCATGCCAATATATTCCTGCAGCCAAATGGTTTACCTTTGTTATATGCGGATTATTTAGGATGATTTCATATGTGGATTAATGAATGTATTAGTTAAAGTAAATACATATATGCGTGTCCTTGTATTTTTGTTTTAGTGCAGGTAATAATTGGCACTGTAGTGAAGAGTTCTCTTCTGCACCTAAGGACTGGAGGATTACACTAGAGAGCTAGAGATCAAATTAAAGGATATTCAAACAAGTGCGATCTAAGGCATAATTGGAGCAGTGTGCTTCATTAAGGGAGTTTAACACCAGTGCATGTTTAAATTGTAAAAACATTTCTTCGGCATGAAAAGGACTGTGGTTCGGTTACAGATCCACAGTTCCTGCAGCCGAGCTCTCTGTTATTCCCTTTGTCTAGTAGTAATCCACCTTTAGTTCTAGGCGTAATTGTAGTTGTCTGTTGTAGATTGTTTTTCTATTTAAATAAGCTCTCCCTTCTTTCTGGGTGAGACAAAATGGAAAAGGATTGAGCATTTTTCTGTCACGTATTCCAGATTTCCATCTTTTTGATATGTAATCATCTTTTAGGAAGAAGTGAATAAAAGCATGTTATTCTGATCTGCTAAGAGTTCTTTACTGAGAGTTTGATATCACTCATCCAAAGGAGCCCACTTGGTGAGTGATCCTGTGTTTATGATTATTGAAGTAGATTTTGTTTAGTTGCAGTAGAAGTTCATGACTAGGATGTTCTTGCAGCCACTGGAAACAGATCCTTTGACTGTTCCTGCAGCCACTGGAAACAGATCCTTTGACTGTTCCTGCAGCCAAGGTAGAACAATGTTAGTACTGTTATTTTCATTAATTCATTTTCAACAGCATTTTGAAAAACTTTCATTTAGTCTTTCTGATTTTTATCCCTATTCCTTTCAACAATTGAGAATAATCATTCAAGGAGCTTAGTGCATATATTTTGCAGACCCATTTCAAGTTTTACGTTCCTGGATTGACAACTAAATGAACACCAACTATGAGAATAGTAAACTTTATCCAATGATCCAAACTTCGGATTGAGAACTCAGTTAGAGATATTATTGTTAGTATTATTGGGGTAGACAGACACCACTCCAAAGAAGAATAAAGCTGAAAAAGAGAGAGTAGAGAAAGAAAAGAATGAGAAAGCAGAAAAAGAGAAATAGGAGAAAGAGAAACTGGTAAAAGAGAAAGCAGAGAAAGAAAAACAAGAGAAAGAGCAAGCGGAGAAAGCGAGACAAGAGGAAGAGGAGAAGAAGAAGGAAGATGAGAAGAAAAAGGAAGAAGAGAAAAAGAGGGAAAAAGAGCAGAAGAAAGAAGAAGAGAGTGGAAGAGGAGAAAGAGAAGGCCGCCAAAGTATCCAAGGAAAAAGAAGAAGAGGAGAAGAAAAGACAAGAGGAGATCAAGGCAAAGGAAGGAGGACAAAATCCTAAGGCAACCGGAGATCAAGCCAAGTAGGTTGATCCCACCAGTCCCACCGATTTGACTCTTGCCTATCTTACTCAATCGATTGATGAAAGTGAGCTATTAAGGAGCATTCAACTAGCACAGGTTAGATTGGAAGAACTAAGGAAAAAGAAAGAACATGATGTCATTCAGTTTGTTGTTGACACTCTTTCCAATCTAATTCTTGGTACTAACCTTCCTAGTACTGATTCCTCGCTGGACGAGTTATAACTTCTTTGCATAGTGGTAGATGATCAAGTACAATGTTTAGAATGTTGGCATTATAACATACAAGTAGAGATTGTTGGCATTTCAATAAGGATATTGAGAAGGTTGTTGATAATTATGGATACAACTGATTAAGGATGTTTACTGTCTTAATATTATTATTTTGTCATTGATGTCAAGAAATTGATTTTCTAATTCAGTATGATGTTGCTATATCTAAAGAAGTATGATTTGATGAGTATAAAGATGTTGGTAAAAGACACAGAAAGAATATGATGAATAAGGGGAGAAATAAGTTATTCAATGGGCAAGTATTACTGAGTTAGACAATGAGGAGATCATGATGTTTAGATTGTTTTGATATCATACATATGTTATTGATTGTAAGGTTAATACTATACTATGTTACCGAGCAAAGAACCTAGTCGGTAAACTTTAAGGAACCTAGTCAGTAAACCCTAAGGTTATCACTATCAATTAATGAAGGCGCAATGTCTATCAAGTGAAGTTTAGTATTTACCGAGTTGCAACTGAGTAATATCAGAATGCATTAAATGATTACATGCATTATTTAATGAAGGAAGCTGATGAGCTGGCTATGATTAAATGATTGGTATGCCGTGAATGAAGTTTGTTAAAGTATCTATGGCAAAGGAAAATTGGCAGGAAGATCTGTAGCTCAGATTGAACCGCACAAGTTCCAAGAAATGTATGCAAGTTCCAAGGTGGGGTAACACATTTTCATATCAGCGAATACATTGAACCTAGACAAAGTTTGAAGATCTGATGGCTATGATTGATCATGGGAAATATGATCAAGGAGATTAAGTGATTGGCGAATTGTTTATAAATAAGGAATTGTTGATAAACAATGCATGCGGGAAAGTGTATGCAAAGGGATGCTACATAGTGATTACCTGTAATGCCCCGCCAGGAAACCCCGAAGGGTGAAAGCTAAAACATTCAAACAGAGTAACTATTTTTTTTTAGAGTTATAGTTTTATAATAATAAGAGTGTTAATATTAAGTCACAACATTAAGATACTTTGGAGTTATCTAAAACTTAGATAACATAGTGGAAGCCTAAACGAACCTAAGGAGTTTCCCAATATGATTATGTATCCTTACACCTAACTCAATTCGTGATGTTTGATCCAATTAAGCTGGATATCTTAATTACAAGTTAATACTTAAGACATGGATATATTATGTTCATTTAATTGACATTTTAGAATTTAGGAAGCATTCATCTAATATAATTGGAGATGAGACTAACATGAGGATATTTACCCAATGAATTTTAAACATAGGCAACTTAAGAAATTCTCCCTTTAAGGTTTAAATATGGTTAACTTGGTGAGCCATCCATCTTAGATATAGTGCAACTAATATATCAAGGTTCATTTATTTAGGTTTAAAAATAACCAACACAATGAGATCGTCCTCTATAATTAAAATATGGCTAATAAGATGAAATTCATACATTACGGATTAAGATGTAAACAAACAAAATGAAATTCATTCATTAGGGTTTAACCATAACCAACTATTAAATCGTAGTTCATTTATAAAGGATAAAATGTTAATAGCCAAATGAAGATCATCCATTAGGGTTAAGATATAGGTAACTTATTGAGTTCACTCATTTTAGTTAAAATAAAGTTAATATGAAGAAAAACATTTGCTAAGATTAAGATCTAAACAACTAAATGAGTTCTCCCATTTTAGTTCAATTATAGCTATTATGATGAAGTTCATGTATTAAGGTTATAATGCGGATAAGCTACTGAGTACATCCAATTATACAACTAGTTTGGTGAGGATTATTTGTTTAGAATAAAAAGTAATTAACTAAATGAATTCATCCAATTTAGTGAAATATAGCTAACATGATGATGTTCATTTACTAAGATAAAAATGTGAGTAACTGACTGAGTTCATCCATTAGATTTACAATTTAGGTATTATGACAAGTTAATTCCATAATTGATATCCATTCATTACGTTCAAATTACATGCTTTATGACAAGTTAATCCATTAATTGCAACCTAGTGAGTTTCCTCCCATGCTTACTTCTTTTCATTAACATTAACAAAATACTTTTCATATTCATATCTACAATCATTTATGATCATAATTACCATGTTTAACAAGGGGACTATATACCTACATTCTAAATTTAACTTCATTAAATCCCCATTACACACTTACAAAATACATCCATACATACTAGCACTAAGAATGAAACAAGAGAGACAAAACCATCACATAACATAGAAATGATCTTGGAGTTCACCCCTAGAGGGCTACATCTCCGGGTTTGCTCAACTGCAAGACCCCTCTGGCAATTAATATAGTTAAGGTTACATAAGTTTCATGTCATTTACATCTTGCCTTATAGGCAAACACAACCACTATACAACGACCACTTCGGTCAATAAATACATAAATGATTCCTTCATAGAAGCTGATCCAACTGAACACATCAAAAGCAATTACAAAGGTCTCTTGTCTAATGGTTTCCTAACTAGGGACTTGACTGACTATGACCAAACACAAGCAACCAAATGGATGATAGAGTCTAAACAAAGATAACAAGGTCTTGCCATCACTTTAAACTAAGCGAATACTAATAAATTAAACTTGCCATATTTCCATTTGTCTATTTCCCAATGCCGAGGATGAGTAAAACTAACCCATTTATTTTATCAAGTGAGATATCATTAACTTACTAATTTTTTCAACGGTACATTATTAAATTTCTGTTATTTCTAATAGCATCTCATTTTAATTTTCAAAAGAAAGATCCAATGATAAAACATTTCATTATCCAATTACTCCTAAACTTTAGTATTCCACTACTAAATTTACTAGATGACCTATAACATTAAAATCCGAAAATAATATATCCTTAGATAATATATTATTTTTAAACATCACCAAATAAAAATTATATTTTAATTCAAAAATCTCCCATAAAAATATAATTCCCTTGCATATATTAAACAAATACATGATCTAAATGTATGAATTAGCATATACTTCTCTATGTATATACGTGCCTAAATTAATAAAGCAATGACTAAACAATAATTATTATGCATTTGAAAGTATACTCCAAATTAGGAATCAACAATTAATATATATTATTATAAAAATTATCACAATTAACATATAATTAAATCTATACATTAATTAATAATTAATATATAATATATAACTAATAAAATATATTAATTAAAATTTAATAACATTAAAACATTTTGTTTTATTTTATTTTTTTTAAAAATCAAAATTTAAATTTAATAAAAAGAATAAAATTTGTTTTAATAGCCACATGGTTTCTATCATTTCTCAAAAACCCAAAACTTTATTTTTACGAAATGTATACAAAAGTTATAATGCAAAGTTATGAAGAAACCCAAAAAATTTTATAGAAACCCAGTTTGTAAATTTGGAGATATTGTCGACATTCTAAAACAACATTTTATGTCATTTCTCAAAAACCCAAATCTCATTCATTCACAGTAACAGATATATATATTTTTCCAGAATGTTCAAAACAATAAAATGGGGAAATTTTCCAGCAAGTTCATGATTTTCCCAAAAAACCAATAGCTTTCAAATAACAAGATTTGCTCAAACACGAAACCATTTAAACATTCTTGAACCCAAAAACAAACAATATTCACAACTAATACTCAAAATTTAAGAGCATTTATGGATATTTTTAAACCAGCATTTCATGAAGATCCACCAAATACCATTTTTATTTTTATTTAACAAAGAAACAAAAGGGAAAAACCGGGATCCTACCTCTTTAGCATTCCTGGTAATATGCGAAGAAGAGCCCCCAACTTGCAGCTGTAGAAATCCATCCTTGCCAAAATTCCCAAATCTCCATCCCCATATTTTTTCTTTTCCAAAAATTCAACAACCCCCAAAAATATTTTTCAATTTAGGTTAAATGGGAACCAATTTTGACCTAATTTCTAATTTCGAAATTTAAGCCGTTTTAAAATAAAAAGAAATGATAATTCTTTTCAACTATTAAATTGATTTAGCTTGATTTTCTAATTAATATACTTCTCTCTTATTTTAATCTTAATTTTAATTTCTCAATATTAATTAAGCCAACATTTATATTTCGAACTATTGACAAGGGTAAAGTATTTAAATTACATTAATTTCCAAAATCAATCTATTACACTATATCAAACTTTACAAATTAAAAATGATTTTCTTTAAATAATAAAATTTACCCTTTATTTTCGAAAATGCAAAAGTGCTTAAATTAATTATATTTCAAATAACTTTAAATATTTCCTTTTTTTTAAAAAACACATAAACTAATTAAATTCATTATTTAAAATTGACCATTAAATTAAATTCGCTACAACATAAATAAAGTGATCTCTTAAATTAACGATTAATCATATAAAAGAAGCCTATCTATTTTAATTTCTCAATTACTAATGCGTAAATCAACACATTAAATTGAATTAAATACTTAGGATAAAATACTCTATTTACCCCACGCAAGGCATGCAAACCAAGAAAGTCCACCAATCACATGACGCTCACTTGATCATGGCTAAGGCAAGATGAGAGTTTTATGACCACCTAAGCCAAATTCTAAGGATGAAGGGGGTATACTCAACCCTGCGAATCCTGATGGAGATGAACCTTGCACCTAGGCGGTATAGTACCTACAATCTCCTGCAACCATGATTCACACAAGCATACATATATATACATATTCAATGAAGACGTTAGCTTGAGATTTATAACAAGAATTAGGGAAACAATTAAACTTACACAAGGATCAATGCGAAAGCACAATAATAGGTACGCACAATATTCATATTATCTAATCTACAACATTACATCACGGTAAATCAACCATTCAAGAATGCCACATAGGGAGTCAGCCAAGGTCAAACTGGTTTTACAAGGCCGACTAGGGTAGGGGAATTACATTCTCCCCCCCTAGGCTCGGACTTACTCCTGGAAGTCGCAAGGCTAAGCAGAAATCATACAACACGTATTAGCCCTGAAACTCAATTAACAATTATCAATTTGTACAAATAGATATTTTGTAAACAATTTATAACATTATTTATAAATCCTCTATGAATGTAATTATCCATTAACAAAATGGATCTAAAATCATACACTTCTTAAAATATTCTAGAATTTACACACAATCATAGTAGAGAAACAAGAATTTTTTTTTTCCTTCCTTTCATTACACCATATTAAAGCAATTAAAAGATATAGACACAGTTATCATACTCATCTATCAAACATGATAAGAAAATATGCCATTAAGATCAAATTCTTTCACCCATACCTTTTTTAACAAAACTTTATCGCATAGGACTACCTTCAAATATAAATTTCTACAACCAAGTTAACTTTTCAGTAGATAAGAGCAACGTAAATAACTCAATTGTTTACACTTTCCAGACATTTAAGAACTTTTCCAATGACTATGTCCCATAACATAGTGACAAGTTAATACCATTTAATCCATGATTAAACATAATAACCATCCACATAACTGGTTTGCACAACACAAAAGGCCACATGTGAGCATGTCTAATGCTCAGTCAAAGATAACATGCATGATCAACATCTCTATGTCTGCTCTCAGAACAATAACATGATCATCAATATCCAACATCTCACTCAAGGGCTTGATGGTGCTAGGGCACACCATGGTGGTGCTACCTTCCATACAAGACCCTCATGAACATCCCTTGTTGCGTAAGGTGTTTAGCCTCCAAGAGATCATCACCACTCAAAGGTAGGTAGTGGATCCTAGCTATCTCACAACCTCACATACCTCTATCCTCAAGGTTCCCTACGTCTACTTCCTCGTATACACTCAACCAAGACTGTCTCCTACGTTCTTGGAGAGGAATTCACATTGCAACACAAGACCAGCTTACGAAAACAATAAGGATAAACCAGTTTAGCCACCAAAGTATAGAAGTATAAAGATAATAATCGTCAATTCCAATAGTAAGGCAAGAAAATAATTCCAGAATTGCAAAATCAAATCAATTAAGAACAAGATTGCAAGATCGTGGCTAAACCTTCAAGGTCAAAATAAAATAAATTGCTGGCCCACAAGGAAATAAATAAATAAATAAATAATAAAAGAAGATCATAAGTGCACATTAGATCACTACGTGACTAGCAACTAGCCACCAATGAGGAAGGAAGGAACAATCATCTAGCTATCGCAGTAGCTCATCATGTGGTGTGGCCTAGTCACAATCCGCATGGCATGGCAGTGTGCACCTCGACATCACCCTGCATCACATCATAACGCGGCATGCCTCTACCCTATACCTGTCAGTAGGCCACATGGCACTGCCTACTACATCCTGCATTGTGTCTCAGCACGACATGGCAATACTCCAAGCGCAAAGGGCATGCAATGGATGTATCTCGCATGGCAATGTACCTCGCGGATAAGGCATGCACGGGTCACACCCCGCATAGCGATGTTCCTCCCAGGATACCCACTGTAAGCCAGAGGTATACATGGCTAAGGTCTACCCACAAGTCTACCAACACTAGTCAATTGGCAACTCATGTAAGAAAAATAACGTGCCTCTCATGAAGACAAGACAAAAGATGCTCCAATAAAATCCATCAATATGCTCAAGAACTATCATCTATATGCTCAAAATAAGGGATAGGAATTAGGCTGGCACACATGAACCTCATAAATCGGTTCATCACAAGGGAAAGTATTGAGTACACCTATAATACAGTTTCATTATATAACTATATTTTTCCTCGAGATAGGAAAGCTAAAGTCGCTTCATGTCGACATTACTCGTACCTTGTTCATACTATTCAAGGAATGGTGACTCCTAATACTACCCCTTCACATACTAACTTATCAACAACCCATGGGTTGGCACTCAGTAAGGGAACAAATATGCAACATCACATAAATAGGTATGGTTTCCCATACTCATAAGAAAACATATCCCCCATGGTTGATTACTTCAGCACCCCATGGCACACATAGCAAGTACGGGTTTCTTACAACACACAAGGAATAGCACCATTACTGGTTTAGTCACATTTACGGGGAATACTTTTCAATACGCTATCATCTACTTAAGGGAAGTTTTAATTATGCTTTTCACATGAATCACTAAATAAAGTTTACTCTAGATACATGTTTTGAAATTCTTAACAATTCAAATTTACACAAGGAAATAACATCATTCTGATATCTTTCTCAAATTCCACTAAGCATTTTCATTCACATTACTAACTATGCAATTTTCTTTTCCAAAGTGAAAAACTTTCCTCTTTCAATTAGAAGCCAAAAGCAAACATACAATTTCATATGCATTATAAAAATTCTTCTTAAATCACTGCATTCTTAATAGTATTTCAAAAACAACAAATCCTATAATTTAGGCAAGAGGAGGAAGAGAGTTGGAAAATAAACTATTTCCTACGAATACACAAGATCAACAAGATCACACTATATGCTCAGATATAAGTCTATCATTTTAGTTGCATGGTTTTCATTTCGCTATCTTTTAGGAGGGTGCCAAAGAAACCTAACATGACATTTCTAATTATTATTGTTGCAATATAATGTTCTAGTTTTCCAAATCAAGAAATCTAGACAAACAATTTTCCAGTAATACAAGTCCTCTTGAGAACACTCACTATTCGTATCGTAATACAATACAATAATACCTCAAACCTAACATTGAAAATTCAAAATACGACAAGAAGGTAAATGAGGAGCTATCTACTAAATATTACACATTAATGCATACAAATTAACAAGTCTTTCATTTGATCTTTCTAAACACAAAAAGACAATTATCTATATCCAAAGGCAAGTTAAATGGAGCATTGCTAAAATAGGTCCTAAATCAAACTGGTTTGAAGAAGCACATAAAACAATCTTTCAAAAAAAAAAAAAACACATTAATACACTCTTGAAGCTACTATAACATGTACTCTTTTGGTACTTCTTTCACAATAAAATAATTTTCACAAAGTCAGCTATGCGCATATTAATGCACCTTACTTAAGATGGAAATTTAATTATATTACTCCTACCAAGCATATGGAGAATCCTTAATGTAAACATATGATTTTCTCTCAATAACCAATATTAACTTTCCAACCAAATCCCTTTCACAATCTAAAAACACATAGCGTTATAAGGCTCACACAAGGGCTCAAGGAGTCACAACCTTTCTCTTACAAAGAGAAAACTCATATTTAAGGGATAGTTACACATATAACAAGCATTTTAAATTTCTAGAGAGAGAGAGGAGAAAGGGTGATAATCATTCAATTTACTACATAATAAGCATTAATATTTGCCATACTAGTCCTTCAAGTGGACAACACTAAGATAGATCATAACCATGACAAGCACATATCGTACTTTTAGATTCAAGATAATACCAACCAACCCAGATGGATTAGCCAAAAGAGTAAAACAAACCAATAACAAAGGTACATACGACTCCCTTTTAGAATAAGAGAAATCGCAGACCAAGACCTCAATAAGTAGACAAAGCACCTATAATCATTCCAAAATACCCACATCAAGAAGGTGAAAACAAGATGTGAACCAACGCATTACACACAAGTAGGGTTTGTTCAAACACACTCACAATCAAGGAGGACAAGCATACAACATAAGGTTGATACACCACATGCCAACTAAGGGCACAAGCAAAACCAGAGATCCGAGTGTTGCAACATGGGCTCTGATACCAAGTGTAATGCTCCACTAGGAAACCCCAAAGGGTGAAAGCTAAAACACTCAAACGGAGTAACTATTTTATTTTTTAGAGTTATAGTTTTATAATAATAAGAGTGTTAATATTAAGTCACAACATTAAGATACTTTGGAGTTATCTAATGCCTAGATAGCATAGCGGAAAACTAAATTAACCTAAGGAGTTTCCCAACGTGATTACGTATCCTTACACCTAACTCAATTTGCGACATTTGATCCAATTAAGCTGGATATCTTAATAACAAGTTAATACTTAAGACATGGATATATTATGTTCATTTAATTGACATTTTCAAATTTAGGAAGCATTCATCTAATATGATTGGAGATGAGACTAACATGAGGATATTTACCCAATGAATTTTAAACATAGGCAACTTAAGAAATTCTCCCTTTAAGGTTTAAATATGGTTAACTTGGCGAGCCATCCATTTTAGATACAGTGCAACTAATATATCAAGGTTCATTTATTTAGGTTTAAAAATAACTGTAGATTAGGAAATTTAAAATCATCAAAACAATAGCAATTAGGACAACCAGAAAACCTAAAGCTGCTATGAAAGCAATCCCAATCCAATCAATGAAGACATAAAGACAAGATATTCAAATCAAATGAAATCGAAGCAAACCGACGTAGATATCTCCTTCATGTGGCTCCATTTTTCTTCTTTCACCTTCAAATTTGATGTGGATCTCACCTACAAGTGCAAAATGCAAGTGGAAACCAAGTTGTTGAGAGATGAAATTCGTAGCATAAGGTTACTTGAAAATTTGATTGATTCCTCCCCTTTCATTGAAGAAAATCATCCAATTTATAGACAAATTGGAGAGAGGACAAGATTAGCATGAAGATATTTGAAAGGAAATTCAAATCAAGAATGGAAAAATTATGACAAATGTGTGACACTTTCTATGCAAGGTGTATGACAAATTATGCACAAATTATGACAAGTTGCTATGCAAGATGTATGACAAATTATGACAAGATTGAAATGCCATTCCCATGACAAAAGGGAAGAGAGAAAATAGCCTCCATGATTGCAACAAATGGAATCATAAACATAGGAGAAAATGAGGGAATGAAATTAGGGGAAATATTAGAAAAATTAAAGAAAATAGGAGAAATAGAAATTAGGAATTAGGAGAAATTAGCAAATTAGAAAATTGAGGAAAAAGATGAAATAGAAATTAGGTGAATTAATTAATAGGTTTTCATCCATTAATTAATTCATGAAAGAGACCTAGGACTAAATAATTAGATTTATTTAACCCACAAAGAAGAAGAAAAGGATTAAATGAACAAATCATAAAACCCTAGAAATAAGAGGACAAGGAATTAGGTCAAGACAACAAGAAATTAATGTAGGTTCGATCATGATTCTAATTGACAAAGGACCAATGTTGATAAATGATTGAGATTGGTTGACAAAAATAAATGACAAATTGACCAAGATTGACAAGGAGATCAAATTGATAGGCGCCAATTGACGAGGAACAATGACTAATCGATCCAAATTGACATGATTGAAAAGGACAAGGATCGATGACAAATCAATCGCAAAATGACAAGATTGACAAATTGATAATCGCAAATGATTACTAACAAGCTAAAGATGATTGAAAGATTGACAAGAGGACAAAACCCTAATTCTATCATCGATTAGGATTGATGATGTCCAAAATGATGATAAATGAGCACGCACCATGATGCATTAGGATAAGATCGACCAAAATCATGACTGAAGATTGCTATCGACAAGACCTAATTCAAAAGAGAGAAAAATGAGGAATGCAGAAGAAGGAATCGATGCTCACAAATGATAAAGACCAAGTGTGCAACATAGAAGAAATTTTAATGCGACACAAGAACCCTAAAATAAGGCAATGCACAAATGTTAAAGTATGACTCCACAAGCGTTGACCATTTTTAGATGTCTACATTTTGCCCCTCTTTGAGACAATGTGATTCTAAGCGTTGTTTCAAAGAACAATAATGAAAATGCCCCAGACAATAACAATGACATATGCATGCCCCCTTGAGGAATTGGCCGAAAAAATCCAGAAAAGAGGCCAAGTGATCGATAAGAATGACAAAAGATGATAGGTTCGAACGGATCAAAAATCGAAGGTTGGATTCACAAATGACAAGCAGTGGAAGGCGCAAAAGACCGCGACCATCATAAGATGGAGAGCATGCACGTCCATCTAAGTACTGACAAAGATCTATATAGGAGACAAGGAGAAGCAAAAGAGTTCATTTGCACTGGCCAAAGTGGAGGAGTTGTTGCTCAAGAAAAAGGACCCTTGCAGAGAGATCACAAACATTCCAATGGCAGATCACCTTGGGGAGCATGTACGCACCTACAGATGACCAGATGATGCAGGAGAAGCGGTATGTAGCTCAAAAACCCATATGTTCAATTTCATGAATTTTGCTTGATTGCGGGACATTGCGGGGCCCACAGGGGAGGGAAAAATGCAGATCTATGCCTGTGTGGGCGCAGTCTGTGCCTGTGTAGTGATGTTTTGTGCCTATGTGGAGATGTACTACACCTGTGTAAGGTACACAGGTGCAACTTGATGCTGCACGAGCGCAAGATAGTGTGCATAAGCACAATTGTGCACTTATGACCGAACTAGACCAAACGCACTGCCAAGACTGATGGAAGAAATGTTAGTAAGAAGAAATTAGATAGAGGATAGTTAGAGATGAAGGAAAACTTTCTTTCACAAATGCACATAAGTAGGTGAGAACCTTTATTTATTGTAGCAAAGTGGATGCAGAGCATCATGGCATTGAAGGCTAGAGCTAGAACGCAACCCCTTTTGCAAAAGACAGACACATCACACACAAGGAATGAGTGAAGCATCCTAGGGTGCATACATCAAGGGTCGAGGTATGTGCGACGTTCACAAAGCGAACGTACTTATCATAGACACCCAATGATATAGTTGCCCCAGTTTGTGACAAACATTCCACAAACAACAAACACAACAAAAAGAGGAAAGGGACCATGAACCATTCCGGTCACTCTAAATCACTCAGTGACATCATCGAGCAACATAGGAACATGATCAAAGCTAAAGATAAATCAGTAAAAAGATAAGACACACAAATTCAACCAAGTCAAACAAATAGTCTGATCGTCATTGTCAAAAGTGGAAAACAAGAATGATCATGCTATCTGGTTTCAAGGAATGTGGTACCCCATCGAAGACAAGACACAATTTGGTTTCGAATATACCACACCCTATATAAGACCCATGATAATGTTGACAAGGACCAATGGTAATGTTGATGCTATTTGGATTGATGTGACAACTGTGACCAAGTTGAATGCTTGCTTGGTCGAACAGTTCATCTGTTAATGCATGATTTCGTTAAAGCACAATGTTTGATTGATTGTCGTTGGATGTATGCTCAGTGATCTATCTATGCACAAAGGGGACCATTTATTGACAAAATGCAAAATGCCAAAGAAATTGTTTTTGGATTTTGATGTTTTTCACTTTGTAGGAATTTCGAGTTTTTTACAATTTTTTTGTTCATTTTTCAGGACTTTATTTGACTTTTTAGGGATTTTTCCAGGACATTATATGATTTTTAGGGATTTTTTCAGGACATTATATGTTTTTTTTGGATTTTGACATTTTAGCTGAAAATGAACACATGATTTTTTTGATGTTTTTGAATGTTTTCAGGATTTTTTTCAATTTTTTTTTATTATTTCAGGACATTTTTCAATTTTTATGATTTTGCCCCTAGTGTCTAGAAAGGCAAGGAATATGATAGGTGAATAAATAGGCTTTCTGAAATGTTGGTGGATAGAGTGAAGACAAAGGCCTTTTATCATGGAGATAATACGGATGCAATTTTCAAGGGCTATTGTGTGATGGGACAAGAGACTGGATATGACAATGTAAAGCAGGAACATGGCATGAGGGACATGTCAAGAGGTTTTTGAAACTATGTTTAAATTTTGCATCCTTATGTCAGATCAAGATCAAGGAATGAAAAAGAGTGTATGGATAGTGATAAGATATGGATAGGATAAGCAAGACCAAGAATGGATAAGGGACATGGACTGAAGGTCGGCATTGGCTAAGGGATAGTGGCAGAAAGTTGCAATAAGCTAGGGAATATAGATGAAAGGTTATAATAAGAAAATGGATAAAGACCAAAAGCTATGATGGACTAGAAGCTGCAAACAAGATGCATGATGCTCACAAAGATCCTCAGCCTTGTCAAGATCAAAGGTGGAAAGGGAAACTGGATATGAAGGGTAATGACAGGGGTTCGATAGGATAATGGAACAATGAAGGACAAAAGGATATGATAGGATAAAACCTGTCCCCATGTACGGTATGCAAGAAGTTCATAGATTACGCATGACGTATGTTTGCCAGGTTTTCACTAGTGGACAAATTATTTTTGCTTTACTTGTTTTTTTTTTTGTATTTTGACTTTTTCAATAGAAGATGGACACATGATAGGGGATGGAAGAAGGACTCAAACATATTTTTGTTTGGATAGTAGCCTTGAAAAAAATGGACCATGACCTTTAAAAGTATGCTCAAAGACGTTGGTAGGATAAGGACATGGAAAAAGAGATGAAATTAAGGCAAGGATTTATGCAAAGGATGGGATCAAAGGGATCAAAGGATGGAAAATATGCATTGGATAATGGATAGGTATTGGAAGAATTGGGCTTCATTGGATGGAAATGAAGGCAAGATCAACATTAGAACATAGCTTGATGGGTGGTGGATTGATGGAGGAAAAATGGATATCAGATTGTGAGATTTGGATGGAGGAATAGCTTGGGATTTTGGGACATAAGGGCCCAAAATGGATGAAGAAGGTGATGGAGGAACAAATTTGAGAGGGTTGGATGGAGGAATAGAAACTTTGGATGCCAAGTTGGATGTTTCTTTAGGCTTTTGTGCTTCAAGGAGCCACTTAGGGATCCACATGGTTTTTGATTTTTCATGCTTTTGTGGTTCATTGGAGTGCATTGCCAACACAAGGGATTTAGGAACCCATATATATTTTAAATTTTGTTTTTGAGCAATGGGCCTTTGTGACCTTTTGGATTTTTCCTTTTCTTTATAGATCAAATTTTTCTTTGTTTTGACATGTTGATTATATTGGACATGTTGATCCTTGAATACATGTGGATTTTTAGACTTATGACATTTACACTTGGCATCCAAATTGCTTGGAGGGGGAAATTGAAAATCATCAAAAATGTAGATCAGGAAATTGAAAATCATAAAAACAATAGCAATTAGGACAACCACAAAACCTAAAGCTACTATGAAAGCAATCCCAATCCAATCAAAGAAGACATAAAGACAAGATATTCAAATCAAATGAAATCAAAGCAAACCGACGCAGATATCTCCTTCATGTGACTCAATTGTTCTTCTTTCACCTTCAAATTTGATGTGGATCTCACCTACAAGTGCAAAATGCAAGTGGAAAGCAAGTTGTTGAGAGATGAAATTCGTAGCATAAGGTTACTCAAAAATGTGATTGATTCCTTTTCTTTATAGATCAAATTTTTCTTTGTTTTGACATGTTGATTATATTGGACATGTTGATCCTTGAATACATGTGGATTTTTAAACTTATGACATTTACACTTGGCATCCAAATTGCTTGGAGGGGGAAAGGAATGCATGGATGGGTAAGAATGAAGTGGAGGTCTTTTGGATGGATGAAATTTACTCAAGGATTTGTGCCTTTGCTGACCTTGCATAGAGGACGAAGGAATATAAGGACCTAAGATGGATGGAAAGTATGATGGGGAAGGTGTATGTTTTGATTTTGATGGAGGGATACCAATATCTTGAGAGTGAGTTGTGTAGACATGACCCTTAACATTTTCTTTCATATTGAGGAGTTCTTTCTTGTGAAGGTCTACCCCTTGGCCTTTATGAATATCTTGACTTGTAGGATACTCTTTTCTTTTAGAGGAAGAGGCAAGTCCATTATTAGGTGGATATGATATGAGAGAAATAATGAGATCATGAAGTGGATCAGATTGGACCAAAGAGGAAGAACCCATTGTTAATGTCAGGGGTTCATGAACATCTTGCACCATGTTAGAATCATGAGGGGGACTAGGATTGTGTGGTGGACATGGATCAATGACAGGATATTCAAGAGATGGAATGGGATAAATAATGGGATTATTAAAAGAAATGATATCTTGGAGTGTATATGGAGGATTAAGACAAGGAGATGGAGGAACAAAAGGATCTTGTGGAGGATTTAAAGGAATAATTTGATCTTGAGAAGGAGGAAGATCATTTGAATCCTCTTTAAAGTTGCTTTGCGCTAGACTTTTAATAGGATCATCATAAAGGATGGAAAGAATATCTTGATCTTTCTTAGGAAGTGGAATGCCAATGGGATTTGAAAGGACATTTTTTTCATGAAATGGAAGGGGATCGTTTGGGATTGGATGGACTAGGATATCTTGATCTTGCTCAGGGAATGGAGTGTCCATAGGAATTTGGATAGGATGGAGAAGAATAGGGGAATCATCATGAGTGTCTGGGAACATGGGGTCCTAGTCAATAATTGGATGGGATGATAAGGTTTCGGGATCTTGATCTTGATATTTTTTAAGACACATTTCTTCATGCTCTAAATTATCCTCTTGACATGGGGTTGGACTTTGGATATGCATGGGAGATTCTAACAAGGAATCAATGTTTTCGCATGAAGGAAATGCACTTTGAACATTTGTGATGGATTTTGGCAAGGAATCAATGCTTGAACATGAAGAAGAGGGACTTCGAATGGGGTCCTCTAAAACAGGTAATGGCAATAAGGTGCATGGTGGCATTGGGTCTTGTATTTCTGAAACATGACAGGGATGTGCATCATGAATTGGATTATCTTGGCAATCAATTATGGATAGCACTTGGATAATTTCATCCTTGGGTGTATTGTTTGATGAGGACAATATGGAAGGTTCTTATGAAACTTCTAATTTGTAGGGATAGATGGCACTGGAGAGTCAATTTGTTTGTGGGGGGATGAGGCATTGATAGACATAAGCATATTATCTTGATCTTCCTCAAAGAACTCACTTGGTAATTTCCTTAAGATCCTTGCAATAAGGCCACCTTTCTTTCGAGGTTTTGACATAGTTGTATCTGGAATTTGAACTTGTTTGGAAAGGAGTTGGTTCTGGTCTGATGTCATGTTTTTATATTGGACTTGGTTCAATTGTTCTGACATGTTTGAAACTTGGGTTGGTGTGTGCTACAACCTTTGTTTTTGAATGTTTGGTTGTAGTTGTTGATACCGAGTTTGTTGTTGATAATTAACAATTGGTTGGACATATTGTTGAAATTGGACCATTGGTTGCATTGGTTGCATATGTTGGACCATTGGTTGTGTCTGTTGGAAATGTTGGAACTATTGAACAATTGGTTGTGATGGTTGAAAATGTGATTGATAGTAAACACCTTCTTGTTCTTGTTGTGGAGACACATAATGTTGTTGTCTCTTTTCTTGAAATTGTTTCATCATCTCTATTTGTGAGAGGAGATCTAGTATGTTTGATTGTTCGATAAGAGATCTTACATCAATTGGCTCAAAGTTTGGGTTTGGACCTTGAATTTTTTTAAATGTTTTGGACATTTGGGATCTAATCTTCTCACTATTTTTCACCTTTTGTTCAATGATCTTTGTTTCTCGAGCTAGTTTCTACTCTAGTTTTTGTATTTGGAGACTTGTTTCATCATAAAAAGTTTGACCAATATTGCCTTGTTGTTGGGTTGGATATAGTTGTGAAAGAGTTTGTTCCTCATGTAATGTTTGAGTTTGAATTTCATGTTGCAGGTTCAGTTGATTCTAGTCAAAAGGTGCATTTTCCCTTGGCGTTGGTGGAACACTCCCATATCCCGGTTTCATGGGTACAAACACTGGCTCATATAATGGAGGTAGTCCAAGTTGAACCATTCCATATTGTGGTAATGATGTGTTTGACGAACCTTCAATTTGTAATGTTTGACTAGGTTGAAACTATGAGTTTGATATGTTGTCAATAGGTTGATATGTTGGTTTGCCCATCTTCTTATATTTTGACCTTGTTTCAACAGGCATGTCACTATGCAAATGCAATATCTTTGGGATTTTATTTTTATTTTAAAAGGATGATGTATGATATGCAACTAAATGCAACCTAAATAGATGAAAATGCAATCTATGGCAAGAATGCAACCTATGCTTTTGTTGTTTTTTCAAGGTTTTGACAAACTTTTTGGAATGCAAACCTAAAGACTCATCCTTGGGAAGTTGAAATGAAGCCAAGACCTTAAAGGACAAAGGACCAAATGACAATAGGACAAACTGACAATGTCTCACTTATATGCTTGGATACTAAGCTAGGTTTGAAAAAAATGATATTAATGAAAGGACAAATTTTAGACAAGGTCAAGACTTCCTAACAACAACTTAGGGTATCATCCAAAGTTTTGATTTTTCAAGTTTGACAAACCAAATTTTTGAGACTAAATGCAAGAAGGCAATGATTATGACAATGACTTAGGATATGACATGAAAATGATCTAAGGATATGATATGACAAGATGAAGCCAAGACAAGATGACAATACAATGATAAGGATATGCGAAGACCAATGACTTGGAATATGCAAAATGCAACCTAGGCAAGACCTAATTTTAGCATGACAAGGATAATGCACGAATGTCACCTAAATGGAAATCTAGCTTGGATATGACAATGAAATGCAAACTTAGGGAAATGATTTTGAACCTAAGTGTAAAATGAGGACGCTTGCAATGAAAAGGACTAAAATGAAGGGAGATGACAATATGTCCTAGGACCTAAGTTGGACTATGCAAAACCTAGCCTAAAGTGACATGAATTTTGAAACAAATATATTCAATGTTTTGACAAGCCATGTTCAAATGTTGGATGAATACTTGGAAAAATTTGGACTTTTGTTTGGATTTTGTTTTGAATTGAAGGTTGTTGATTTTGAAAACCCAAGTTGATTATGAGCACTTTTGAAAGTTTGTTTTTTATTTAACTTTTGACAATCACGGAAGACAAAAATGTTTGTTTGACTTTGACTCAAGACAATCAAGCACATTCACAACGAATCCTATGGCTGGCAAGGGCAATATCTATTGAATCCTCTAACCATAAAATACAACACTCAGCTGGATAGCTAGACGCTTGGTAGCACTGGCTCCCCCTTACAGTGCACTCACTTCTCGGGCATACCAAGCTTTGAGTTCAAGGGGCATCACTTCCCAAGAACTTGCTATCTCTAACTGAGGAGTACATGAGAGGTGTCTTCGGCATGCACATATCACAACACCTAAGCCAATAGATAGAAGGATTTTGGCATCTAAAAACAAGAGATTCTAGTAAGGGCATCCGTTTGGGTGGGTATTGACCTGGCGAATAAATCGTTGCAATACCATTCTAGCACCCGTTGTCTACAACTTTCGTTGCATCCACAGTTATTTAGAGTGGTTCGGAAGAGCTTGGCTTTAGCCCGTCACCACTTTGGGTCTTTCCCTCTCACCAATGCATGTGCGAAGTGCCAGGCAAATCGGGAGGCAGGCCCAGTTCTAAGGGTTAAAACATGCAATTAAATTAAAAATAGACAAAGCATGCATGGTGTTCATTAACCTTTAAGAAATGAAATGTGCAAATACTTTAAAAATCACAAGCAAGATGTTTTAATGAGAGTCTTTGACCACGTCCTGCATAAGATTCATTAGTAGTTGCATTTTTAGTCTTCGTCACACGTAACGCCAAGATGCTGCACAGAGAATTAGCACCAAAGAAAAACTAGAATGCAAGAAACAGAATGAAAACAAACAAATTTGAAAGTAAAAACAACTGATTTCACCTCTGTTTCTGGCCTTGTACAGGCACAGAATGCCTCAAAACAAGTGCATAAAACTTCAACACAGGTGCAGAATGCCTCAACACAGGCGCAAAACCCATCAACACAGGCGCAAAAGTGCCTAGAGAGCTCCGAGTCGCCCTGTTTCTTGAGTTTTTCACCTGCAAATAGCTCAAAAGAACTCAAAACATGGTTAAGGGGTTAGTTCACATTGGGTTCACCAGAAATGTAGATCAAGAAATTGAAAATCATCAAAACAATAGCAATTAGGACAACCACAAAACCTAAAGCTGCTATGAAAGCAATCCCAATCCAATGAATGAAGACATAAAGACAAGATATTCAAATCAAATGAAATCGAAGCAAACCGACGCAGATATCTCCTTCATGTGGCTCCATTGTTCTTCTTTCACCTTCAAATTTGATGTGGATCTCACCTACAAGTGCAAAATGCAAGTGGAAAGCAAGTTGTTGAGAGATGAAATTCATAGCATAAGGTTACTCAAAAATGTGATTGATTCCTCCCCTTTCATTGAAGAAAATCATCCAATTTATAGACAAATTGGAGAGAGGACAAGATTAGCATGAAGAGATTTGAAAGGAAATTCAAATCAAGAATGGTAAAATTATGACAAGTTGCTATGCAAGATGTATGACAAATTATGACAAGATTGAAATGTCATTCCCATGAAAAAAGGGAAGAGAGAAAATAGCCTCCATGATTGCAAAAAATGGAAGCATAAACATAGGAGAAAATGAGGGAATGAAATTAGGGGAAATATTAGAAAAATTGGAGAAAATAGGAGAAATAGAAATTAGGAATTAGGAGAAATTAGCAAATTAGAAAATTGAGGAAAAAGATGAAATAGAAATTAGGTGAATTAATTAATAGGTTTTCATCCATTAATTAATTCATGAAAGAGACCTAGGACTAAATAAATAGATTTATTTAACCCACAAAGAAGAAGAAAAGGATTAAATGAACAAATCATAAAACCCTAGAAATAAGAGGACAAGGAATTAGGTCAAGACAACAAGAAATTAATGTAGGTTCGATCATGACTCTAATTGACAAAGGACCAATGTTGATAAATGATTGAGATTGGTTGACAAAAATCAATGACAAATTGACCAAGATTGACAAGGAGATCAAATTGATAGGCACTAATTGACGAGGAACAATGACTAATCGATCCAAGTTGACATGATTGAAAAGGACAAGGATCGATGACGAATCGATCACAAAATGATAAGATTGACAAATTGATAATCGCAAATGATTACTAACAAGCTAAAGATGATTGAAAGATTGACAAGAGGACAAAACCCTAATTCTATCATCGATTAGGATTGACAATGTCCAAAATGATGATAAATGAGCACACACCATGATGCGACTGGATAAGATCAACCAAAATCATGACTAAAGATTGCTATCGACAAGACCTAATTCGAAAGTGAGAAAAATGAGGAATGCAGAAGAAGGACTCGATGCTCGCAAATGATAAAGACCAAGTGCGCAACATAGAAGAAATGTTAATGCGACGCAAGAACCCTAAAATAAGGCAATGCGCAAATGTTAAAGTATGACTCCACAAGCGTTGGCCATTTTTAGATGTCTACAATAACCAACCAAATGAGATCATCCTCTATAGTTAAAATATGGCTAATAAGATGAAATTCATACATTACGGATTAAGATATAAACAAACAAAATGAAATTCATTCATTAGGGTTTAACCATAACCAACTATTAAATCGTAGTTCATTTATAGAGGATAAAATGTAAATAGCCAAATGAAGATCATCCAATAGGGTTAAGATATAGGTAACTTATTGAGTTCACTCATTTTAGTTAAAATAAAGTTAATATGAAGAAAAACATTTGCTAAGATTAAGATATAAACAACTAAATGAGTTCTCCCATGTTAGTTCAATTATAGCGATTATGATGAAGTTCATGTATTAAGGTTATAATGCAGATAACCTATTGAGTACATCCAATTATACAACTAGTTTGGTGAGGATTATTTGTTTAGAATAAAATGTAATTAACTAAATGAATTCATCCAATTTAGTGAAATATAGCTAACATTACGATGTTCATTTACTAAGATAAAAATGTGAGTAACTGACAGAAGTTCATCCATTAGATTTACAATTTAGGTATTATGACAAGTTAATTCCATAATTGATATCCATTCATTACGTTCAAATTACATGCTTTATGACAAGTTAATCCATTAATTGCAACCTAGTGAGTTTCCTCCCATGCTTACTTCTTTTCATTAACATTAACAAAATACTTTTCATATTCATATCTACAATCTTTTATGATCATAATTACCATGTTTAACAAGGGGACTATATACCTACATTCTAAATTTAACTTCATCTAATCCCCATTACACACTTACAAAATACATCCATACATACTAGCACTAAGAATGAAACAAGAGAGACAAAAGCATTGCATAACACAGAAATGATCTCAGAGTTCACCCCTAGAGGGCTACATCTCCGGGTGTGCTCAACTACAAGACCCCACTGGCAATTAATATAGTTAAGGTTACATAAGTTTCATGTCATTTACATCTTGCCTTATAGGCAAACACAACCACTATACAACAACCACTTCGGTCAATAAATACATAAATGATTCCTTCATAGAAGCTGATCTAACTGAACACATCAAAAGCAATTACAAAGGTCTCTTGTCTGACAGTTCCCTAACTAGGGACTTGACCGACTATGACCAAACACAAGCAACTAGACGGAAGACAGAGTCTAAACAAACATAACAGGTTCTTGCCATCACTTTAAACTAAACGAATACTAATAAATTAAACTTGCCATATTACCATTTGTCTATTTCCCAATGCCGAGGATGAGTAAAACTAACCCATTTATTTTATCAAATGAGATATCATTAACTTACTAATTTTTCCAACGGTACATTATTAAATTTCCGTTATTTCTAATAGCATCTCATTTTAATTTTCAAAAGAAAGATCCAATGATAAAACATTTCATTATCCAATTACTCCTAAACTTTAGTATTCCACTTCTAAATTTACCAGATGACCTATAACATTAAAATCCGAAAATAATATATCCTTGGGTAATATATTATTTTTAAACATCACCAAATAATAATTATATTTTAATTCAAAAATCTCCCATAAAAATATAATTCCCTTGCATATATTAAACAAATACATGATCTAAAGGTATGAATTAGCATATACTTCTCTATGTATATACGTGCCTAAATTAATAAAGCAATGACTAAACAATAATTATTATGCATTTGAAAGTATACTCCAAATTAGGAATCAGCAATTAATATATATATATTAATATATATTATTATAAAAATTATCACAATTAACATATAATTAAATCTATACATTAATTAATAATTAATATATAATATATAACTAATAAAATATATTAATTAAAATTTAATAACATTAAAACATTTTGTTTTATTTTTATTTTTTTTAAATCAAAATTTAAATTTAATAAAAAAAAAAAATTTGTTTTAATAGCCACACAGTTTCTGTCATTTCTCAAAAACCCAGAACTTTATT
Organism: Cryptomeria japonica; assembly: GCF_030272615.1. Lineage (NCBI taxonomy): Eukaryota > Viridiplantae > Streptophyta > Pinopsida > Cupressales > Cupressaceae > Cryptomeria > Cryptomeria japonica. The sequence goes on from NC_081406.1 coordinate 580,159,175, forward strand.
TTTACGAAATTTATATAGAAGTTATAATGCAAAGTCATGAAGAAACCCAAAAATTTCATAGAAACCCAGTTTTTAAATTTGGAGATATTATCGACATTCTAAAACAACATTTTCTGTCATTTCTCAAAAACCCAAATCTCATTCATTCACAGTCACAGATATATATATTTTTCCAGAATGTTCAAAACAATAAAATGGGGAAATTTTCCAGCAAGTTCATGATTTTCCCAAAAAACCAATAGCTTTCAGATAACAAGATTTGCTCAAACACAAAACCATTTAAACATTCTTGAACCCAAAAACAAACAATATTCACAGCTAATACTCAAATTTTAAGAGCATTCATGGATATTTTTAAACCAGCATTTCATGAAGATCCACCAAATAACATTTTTATTTTGATTTAACAAAGAAACAAAAGGGAAAAACCGGCATCCTACCTCTTTAGCATTCCTGGTAACATGCGAAGAAGAGCCCCCAACCTGCAGCTGTAGAAATCCATCCTTGCCAAAATCCCCAAATCTCTATCCCCATATTTTTTCTTTTCCAAAAATTCAACAACCCCCAAAAATATTTTTCAACCTAGGTTAAATGGGAACCAATTTTGACCTAATTTCTAATTTTGAAATTTAAGTCGTTTTAAAATAAAAAGAAATGATAATTCTTTTCAACTATTAAATTGATTTAACTTGATTTTCTAATTAATTTATTTCTCTCTTATTTTAATCTTAATTTTAATTTCTCAATATTAATTAAGCCAACATTTATATTTCGAACTATTGACAAGGGTAAAGTATTTAAATTACATTAATTTCCAAAATCAATCTTTTATACTATATCAAACTTTACAAATTAAAAATGATTTTCTTTAAATAATAAAATTTACCCTTTATTTTCCAAAATGCAAAAGTGGTTAAATTAATTATATTTCAAATAACTTTAAATATTTCCTTTTTTTTTTAAAACGCATAAACTAATTAAATTCATTATTTAAAACTAACCATTAAATTAAATGCGCTACAACATAAATAAAGCGATCTCTTAAATTAACGATTAATCATATAAAAGAAACCTATCTATTTTAATTTCTCAATTACTAATGCCTAAATCAACACATTAAATTGAATTAAATACTTAGGATAAAATACTCCATTTACCCCATGCAAGGCATGCAAACCAAGAAAGTCCACCAATCACACGATGCTCACCTGATCATGGCTAAGGCAAGATGAGAGTTTTATGACCACCTAATCCAAATTCTAAGGATGATGGGGGTATACTCAACCCTGCGAATCCTGATGGAGATGAACCTTGCACCTAGGCAGATATAATACCTGCAATCTCCTGCAACCATGAGTCACGCAAGCATACATATATATACATATTCAATGAAGACGTTAGCTCGAGATTTATAACAAGAATTAGGGAAACAATTAAACTTACATAAGGATCGATGCGAAAGCACAATAATAGGTACGCACAATATTCATATTATCTAATCTACAACATTACATCATGGTAAATCAACCATTCAAAAATGCCACATAGGGAGTCAACCAAGGTCAAACCACCTTTACAAGGCCGACTAGGGTAGGGGCATTACATTCTCCCCCCCTAGGCTACGACTTACTCCTGGAAGTCGCAAGGCTAAGAAGAAATAATACAACACGTATTAGCCCTAAAACTCAATTAACAATTATCAATTTGCACAAATAGATATTTTGTCAACAATTTAAAACATTATTTATAAATCCTCTACGAATGTCATTATCCATTAATAGAATGGATCTAAAATCATACACTTCTTAAAATATTCTAGAATTTACACACAATCATAATAGAGAAACGAGAATTTTTTTTTTCCTTCCTTTCATTACACCAAATTAAAGCAATTAAAAGATATAGACATAGTTATCATACTCATCTATCAAACATGATAAGAAAATATGCCATTAAGATCAAATTCTTTCACCCATACCTCTTTTAACAAAACTTTATCGCATAGGACTAGCTTCAAATATAAATTTCTACAACCAAGTTAACTTTTCAGTAGATAAGAGCAATGTAAATAACTCAATTGTTTACACTTTCCAGGCATTTAAGAACTTTTCCAAGGACTATGTCCCATAACATAGTGACAAGTTAATACCATTTAATCCATGATTACACATAATAACCATCCACATAACTAGTTTGCAGAACACAAAAGGCCACATGTGAGTATATCTAATGCTCGGTCAAAGATAACATGCACAGATCAACATCTTTATGTCTGCTCTTAGAACAATAACATGATCATCAATATCCAACATCTCACTCAAGGGCTTGATGGTGCTAGGGCACACCATGGTGGTGCTACCTTCCATACAAGACCCTCGTGAACATCCCTTGTTGCGTAAGGTGTTTAGCCTCCAAGAGATAGTCACCACTCAAAGGTAGGTAGTGGATCCTAGCTATCTCATAGCCTCACATACCTCTATCCTCAAGGTTCCCTATGTCTACTTCCTCGTATACACTCAACCAAGACTGTCTCCTACATTCTTGGAGAGCAATTCACATTGCAACACAAGATCAACTTACGAAAACAATAAGGATAAACCAGTTTAGCCACCAAAGTATAGAAGTATAAAGATAATAATCGTCAATTCCAATGGTAAGGCAAGAAAATAATTCCAGAATTGCAACATCAAATCAAGTAAGAACAAGATTGCAAGATCGTGGCTAAACCTTCAAGGTCAAAATAAAATAAATTGCTGGCCCACAAGGAAATAAATAAATAAATAAATAATAAAAGAAGATCATAAGTGCACATTACATCACTACGTGACTAGCAGCTAACCACCAATGAGGAAGGAAGGAACAATCATCTAGCTATCGCAGTAGCTCATTATGTGGTGTGGCCTAGTCACACATCTGCATGGTGTGGTAGTGTGCACCTCGACATCACCCCACATCACATCATCACGCGGCATGGCTCTACCCTATACCTGTCAGTAGGCCACATGGAAATGTTTACTACATCCCACATCGTGTCTCAGCACGACATGGCAATACTCCAAGCGGAAAGGGTATGCAATGGACGTATCCCACATGGCAATGTACCTCATGGATAAGGCACGCGTAGGTCACACCTCGCATAGCAACGTTCCTCTCAGGATGCCCGCTGTAAGCTAGAGGTATGCATGGCTAAGGTCTACCCACAAGTCTACCAACACTAGTCAATTGGCAACTCATGCCAAAAAAATAACACGCCTCTCATGAAGACAAGGCAAAAGATGCTCCAATAAAATCCATCAATATGCTCAAGAACTATCATTTATATGCTCAAAATAAGGGATAGGAATTAGGCTGGCACACATGAACCTCATAAATCGGTTCATCACAAGGGAAAGTATTGAGTACACCTATAATACAGTTTCATTATATAACTATATTTTTCCTTGAGATAGGAAAGCTAAAGTCGCTTCATGTCGACATTACTCATACATTGTTCATACTATTCAAGGAATGGTGACTCCTAATACTACCCCTTCACATACTAACTTATCAACAACCCGTGGGTTGGCACTCAATAAGGGAACAAATATGCAACATCACATAAATAGGTATGGTTTCCCATACTCATAAGCAAACATATCCCCCATGGTTTATTACTTCACCACCCCATGGCACACATAGCAAGTACGGGTTTCTTACAACACACAAGGAATAGCACCATTACTAGTTTTGTCACATTTACGGGGAATACTTTTCAATACGCTATCATCTACTTAAGGGAAGTTTTAATTATGCTTTTCACATGAATCACTAAATAAAGTTTACTCTAGATACACGTTCTAAAATTCTTAACAATTCAAATTTACACAAGGAAATAACATCATTCTGATATCTTTCTCAAATTCCACTAAGCATTTTCATTCACATTACTAACTATGCAATTTTCTTTTCCAAAGCGAAAAACTTTCCTCTTTCAATTAGAAGCCAAAAGAAAACATACAATTTCATATGCATTATAAACATTCTTCTTAAATCACTACATTCTTAATAGTATTTCAAAAAAAACAAATCCTATAATTTAGGCAAGAGGAGGAAGAGAGTTGGAAAATAAACTATTTCCTACGAATACACAAGATCAACAAGATCACACTATATGCTCAGATATAAGTCTATCATTTTAGTTGCATGGTTTTCATTTCGCTATCTTTTAGGAGGGTGCCAAAGAAACCTAACATGACATTTCTAATTATTATTGTTGCAATATAATGTTCTAGTTTTCCGAATAAGGAAATCTAGACAAAAAAAAATTCAGTAATACAAGTCCTCTTGAGAACACTCACTATTCTTAATACAATACAATAATACCTCAAACCTAACATTGAAAATTCAAAATACGACAAGAAGGTAAATGAGGAGCTATCTACTAAATATTACACATTAATGCATACAAATTAACAAGTCTTTCATTTGATCTTTCTAAACACAAAAAGACAATTATCTATATCCAAAGGCAAGTTAAATGGAGCATTGCTAAAATAGGTCCTAAATCAAACTGGTTTGAAGAAGCACATAAAACAATCTTTCGAAAAAAAAACAAACATTAATACACTCTTGAAGCTACTATAACATGTTGTCTTTTGGTACTTCTTTCACAATAAAACAATTTTCACAAAATCAGCTATGCGCATATTAATGCATCTTACTTAAGATGGAAATTTAATTATATTACTCCTACCAAGCACATGGAGAATCCTTAATGTAAACATATGATTTTCTTTCAATAACCAATATTAACTTTCCAACCAAATCCCTTTCACAATCTAAAAACACATAGCATTATAAGGCTCACACAAGGGCTCAAGGAGTCACAACCTTTCTCTTGCAAAGAGAAAACTCATATTTAAGGGATAGTTACACATATAACAAGCATTTTAAATTTCTAGAGAGAGAGAGGAGAAAGGGTGATAATCATTCAATTTACTACATAATAAGCATTAATATTTGCCATACTAGTCCTTCAAGTGGACAACACTAAGATAGATCATAACCATGACAAGCACATATCATACTTTTAGATTCAAGATAATACCAACCAACCCAGATGGATTAGCCAAAAGAGTAAAACAAACCAAGAATGAAGGTACATATGACTCCCTTTCAGAATAAGAGAAATCACAGACCAAGACCTCAATAAGCCATAACATTACATCATGGTAAATCAACCATTCAAGAATGCCACATAGGGAGTCAACCAAGGTCAAACTAGTTTTACAAGGCTAACTAGGGTAGGGGCATTACATTATCGAGCACAGAAGCTTGAAGACCTATTTTGAATAACAGAGTATAGAGCCCAACACATGGACAAGATTAGTTCTATGTCTATATTGTATTGAGCAAATAAGAATCTGCTTTAGCATTTTAGATGTGAAGTTGCAGATAGATTTTTATTACTGTTATTTTGTGAAGTGACAGAAAATCTCTTAACCGAATGGACTTAACAGTCTTATTTGTAAAACCCTCTAGCAAGGTGACATTCTGATTGAGTGTTTGAAACCCTTTAACAAGGTCACTTCTAACAAGGTGAAGATCCTAACAGATTTGAGGGAAATCCCTAAACCGGGTCACATATAGCAATGTGTTTGTAATCTTTAATAGGATTTGCTTTTAACCGAGCATACTCTAGAAGAGTATATTTCTTAGTGGGTCTGAAATCCCACAGTGGTTTTTCCCTATTTGGGTTTCCACGTTAAATCTGATGTTATGAGTGTTATGATGTTTATATGCTTTTGTGTTTGCATGTTTAGCAGTTTTGGATATATTACTGAAATATATGTTACCGAGGTTAAATCTGATGTTTTTATGAAAGATTAAGTTTGTATGATTCACCCCCCCCCCTCTCATCTTATTAGCTTGGCATTTGTACTTACATTAAGTATCAGAACTATCAATTGATATCAGAGCTTTGGACTCTGTAAGAAAAAGTTTAAAGGTACTTGAGGCAAAGATCCAAAGATGTATAAGAGGGATGCACCAAAGCTGAACAAGTCAAGTTTTTCTACATGGCAGAAAAGGATGAAGTTGCACCTATCAGGAGTTGGAGAATATGTTGTATATTATTTGGAGAATGAATTCATCACACCGAGCACATATCCATTGGCAATGGAAGAAATAAAGGAAAAGCAAGAACATATCCAAGCAATGATTGAAATAACATCTGCATTGACCAACTCAGAGTTTAATGATCTACAAGGTTGCAATAATGCACAGGCTACATGGGACAAGCTCATATCAGTGTATGGAGGAGATGAACATGTTCAAAGAGCAAAAGTGGATAGTCTAAGAGGACAACTTGAATCTATGAGGATGAATGAAGGTGAGAACATAACCCAGTACAGTACAAGACTAAAGGAGATTGTCAATCAAATCAAAGGAGCAGGTGGAACCATTGAAGAAAAGGACATAACAAGTAAGTTGTTAAGAACCCTTCTACCGACTTATGCAATCCGAGTCTCTGCAATCAATGAATTGAGGTCTATACAAAATAAGCCAATCTCTTTAAATGCTAATATTGGTAAGCTACATGCATTTGAGTTAAGTAACTCTGATAACAGTGGGTCATCGGTAAATAAAGTTTAATCTGCATTTAGTTCTTTTCATATTGGTGAATCTGATGATTACAATGATAGAATGAGTAAGTATACTAAAGGAAATCACAGTGGAGAAAGTGAAATATTTTGTAAGAACATGGAGGAAGTACACAAACTGTATGAGGAAATCAGAAAGCAAGAAGAATTTGAAGCACTATTAGCCAGAAGGTTACCGAGAGGAAAAGGTAAGTATAAAGGAAAAATACCTTTGAAATGTTTCAATTGTAATAAGATAGGACATATGGCTTCTAACTATCCTGACAAAGATTCTACTGAAAAGAAAGATTACCGAGATGATAGACATAAAGATAATCATTACAAAGGACACCGAGACTTCAGAAGAAGAGATAGAAAGACATGCTTAATAGCTGATGATGAATCCAATGATGATAAATCAGATGAAACTGATACAGAGGAAGTAGTTTATGTGGCTATCAAAGATGGATCAGATGAAGAGAGGTATGAAGAAAAATCCCTAATATCTCACATAAATACTAATGACTCTTGGATCATAGATAGTGGATGCTCACATCACATGATAGGTGATAAACACAAGTTTGTTATGTTAGAAGAATATGATGGAGGCTATGTAAGATTTGGTAATGATGCACCATGTCTGGTAAAAGGTAAAGGATCCATAACACTTCTTGACAATGCAAAGTGCAATGATGTTTATTGGGTTGATAGTTTGAAATACAATTTGTTGAATGTATCACAACTAAACAATACAGGATACCGAATAGAATTTTAGAAAGGAATGGTCAAAGTTTATGACAAGCATGGAAAGTTAGCTGCTACCAGGATTGTTACAAACTAGGGTTGTCGTTGCACCAAAAGATCGACTTGTCAATGCCCGATACAACCACTAGACTTATAGAATCCATAGAAGGCTGTTAAACCATGTCACGAATCCCCACGAGGGATGCTGGCCCACTGCCAACAATCCCCCTCCCAGCATCACTCACCGCGGCCTGCGTGATTCAAACCTGTGACCAAGCTCTGATACCACTTGTTACAAGCTGTTATCACTGATTAAAATGGGTTTTTCTTTTCCCATGATTGGCTATGGTTTTGTTGAATTTTTGAATAAGGTGTAGTTCCAAATGCTTCAGCTTTGTTCTAGACCTCAAGGGTTTAAGGGTTTTTGATTTTAAATCCTCTTATGTTTCATTCTAAAACCTCTGGTTTCTAATCTTTCGTTACTTTATTCACTTAAGTAATGGGTCATGGGGTCATAGAAAGTGTCCCCCCTTGTTGTTTGCCTAGGCGGTTATGTTAATTAATCAAAAATCTTATGTCTTATATGTTTTTCTTCTAAAGTTGTCAAGCCCAGTACCTAGTGCGCATCTCGCGGATGGATCCATGGCTCACGTTATTTCGCTAGGCGAAGTTGCACATAGTTTAAAACTAGCGAAGCTGCGAAAAACACATGGCATGCCACATAGATGGTCCAGCTGGTGGTTGACAGTGAGTAAGTTGGCAGCACATGGCACAAGTCACAACAGTCAGCGGGTCATGATTAAAGGTTAAAAGGCGGGCCCAGAGGTGAGTCAGGTCGCAGGTGGAGATGACTTGGCGGGTATAGTTGTTAAGAAGAAAAGTGGGGTCACGTGGTTTCCTTTTGGCAAATAAGAAGGTGACAAGTCAGCTCCGAAAGTGACTGGGTGCCAGGTGTTCACGATGAGTCAGTGGGCCCACCCCTCCTAAGAGCCTTTTCAAAGGATTAAAAGCCGATCAGCTTAAGAGATGATCCGATGGCTCACGCTATTTTGCAAGGGTAAGATGCTTGTCCTTTATACCCCATGAAATAGCGAGAGTGAACGCGAGCCATCCACGTGTCATGATGATGACTTGGAGGATATAGTTGTTATGAAAAAGGTGGGGCCCCGTGGTTTCCTTTTGGCAAATAAGAAGGTGACAAGTCAGCTCCGAAAGTGACTAGGCACCAGGTGTTCACGATGAGTCAGCGGGCCCACCCCTCCTGAGAGCCTTTTCAAAGGATTAAAAGCCGATCAGCTTAAGATGATCCGACGGCCCGCGCTATTTCGCAAGGGTAAGATGCTCATTCTTTATACCCCGTGAAATAGCGAGAGTGAATGCGAGCCGTCCATGTGTCATGATAACACGTGTTCTAAGAAAAAAGTGTGGGCCCGCCAAGGTGGAACCGACGGTATGAAAGAAAGACACGTGGCCAGTATCAAGTGGAATGCGAAGGGAGTTTAAAGGCCAATGGTTGGACGCCACGTGGTATCATGTAGCCAATAGAAAAGTAAGACCTAGAGTAAAGCTAAAGCCATCAGTTAACCTAACGCTCGATCAAATTTCTTTTGATCGAACGGTTGGCATTATTTCACAGGACCAAGCTTCCCGATAGTTATGCTTCGCGAAGTTGCGAAAGAGCAAAATGAAACACTTGCAGGAATGTTGTGATCTGTTGGAGCGAAAAATACGAATTCTTGTATGAATTCAATTTTGAAGGGACGACCGAAGCATGCGGAATCAATGTTATAGTTAAGGCCCTGAGTACAAATATTTGATTTTCTAATAACCGGGAAAAGATATATTTTAAAGGATTTTGCAGAAGAGCAGACGCAAAGTTATTTTCCTCAGATACAGAGCAAGTCGGTTTAGTTGCAGAGCAAATTCCTTCAAGCAAAGAACAGGTTCTCTCGTATTTTTGTGTAGCAATTCTTGTGCAGTGTTCTAAATTAGATAATTGATTCTTCACAGAGTTGTTTAAGAGTGGCATTCATTTCTTGCATTTTCAAAATGGCTCCTAAAAGAGAATTTTCTGGTAAGGTTAACTATTCAGAGAGGAGTGTTTGTGATGATTTTTTAGAACAGTTGACGTTGTCAACTAATCAAGCATCAAAGGCAAAAGAGTTAGTGCCCAAGGCTTCTCGTCTAAAGATAGGAGAAGGATTATATGACAAGGGTAATTGGTTGAGAGACCCACCGGTTGGATTGTTTGGCTTGGGGTTGTTTAAAGTTGGATTCGGGATGAAAAATTCTCCTGCCCCGCAAAACTGTATCTAGGAACTAGATGTCGGGAAATTAGTTGTCCTAGGAGTATTTATGGACACAGATTTGCTAACCCAAATTGCGCTCAACTATGATCCAGTCACAAGGAGCATTCGGGATGTAAACGGGAAAACCCTTGTTGAAATTAATGCTGAAGAGTTTAGGACAGCATTTGGGCTTAATGAGTTTACAAATTTTTTAGAACCTATAAACTTCATAGCATTAGCCCAAATTTATGGTGCACAAAGGAGTCATCTCAGGAGTGGGCCTCTCAAGGAATTTTTTGTTAAAATAGGAGGGTTAACAGTTGTAGGACCCAACACACAAGAGCCTTTCTCATTAAGTATGTTCACCCTGAGGGCTAAAAGAATGTATTGGGCACTTTGCCAAGTTTTGGGAGAAGATGCTGAAGCAAATATGCTGAATCATTTCTTGTTAATGATCGCTCATATTTTGAATCCTTCTCTTGCAATCACATTTGATTATGCCGCTTATATTGTTGATGCTATTCATGGAGGGTTGATAGGAATCAAGAATGGAAAGGTGGATAGGCCTTTCAGATGGTACTCACTCCTGTTGCATCTTTTTCTCTTCAAAGGTGGTGATTATTTTGCCAGTGGGCTGGACCTGGTTAAGGAGAAGGACAGAGAAAAAATGCCGGTACAATTATGGAGTACTGTGTTGTCATGGGATAGAGAGGATGCCAGTTTTTTGAAGTTTGATAAATATTTTGCATCAAAAATAAGGACTCTTCTCTGCTCTGAAAACCCAAGAATCCCCAAAGTTCTTCTGGAATTCATGAGACCAAAAGAATTCGCAGAGAACATAAAAATTGTTCATAACTGGGGTGACATTTATTTATATCCAGTCTCCATAGTTTTTCAGAGTTTTTAGTTTTAGGGGCACCCCATTTTTGTTACCTTACCAGGTCCCTCTCAAAGTAGGAATCATGGAGATCCTCAGACAAATTGGTGGCTTGCAAGAGGCAGAGTTGATAGGCAGGGGTAAAGGGACTATTTTCCCTGTAGCTACCATAGCCCACCAATTTGTAATAACAAAGGGAGGCTGGAATTGCTTTGAGGATTTCCTCAAACCTTATCATTTATCCACTGCAGTGTCTACGTGTGCCAATCTAGAGGACTTCTTCAACGGTATGTTTAGGAAGAAGGTAGCATGCAGAGGTAGGCCTCATCAATTCCAGTTTCCTGAAGACCTCATCAAAAATGAATTTGATCTAGATGAGTAGGAGCTAAGGAAAGAAAAGTGGGTGGCTTATAAGAAAGCCCTAGATTTTGTGCATCGGTTTGATGCTAGCTATGACCCATTGTCTAGCTTTTTCCAACTAGAAGAGAAAATAAAGTTTTTGATTGTTTGCTTTGAAGATGTGATGCAGACATTGAAGGAGAAGAGGGAAGCTGTAATCAAGAGCAACCCTGAGAAAGCTAGAATGATCCTTAGGAGGTCAGCTTCTAGCAAGCCAATCCCTCTTGGTGATTACACACTGCATAAGAAATCAGGTTATAGTGTGCTGGTGCCTACAACAAGGGAGCCCTCTACCTCCAAAGGAAAGAGGAAGATACAAGATGTCATCGACTTCCAAGAGAACCCAAAGAAGCAAAGGGTGGGGAAAGAAATACAATCAGATACACCTTTTTATTCCCCATCCCAATCCCCTATCCATATAGGAAATGAGCAAGCAGCAGCTGAGCAACTCCTACAATTGGGTAGTCTAGGGGAAATTGCGTACACCTATGATGAAGTGGAGGAAGGGATGCCAGAAGAACCCATTGCTGCTCGAATGGATATTACCTCCACTGAACTTAAAGGCCAGGAGTGGGATCTTGAGATAAAGCAGGCAAGTAGTGCCTTTCTAGCTGATAACAATTTTGTCACATCAGAAGCATTTATGCAATTTATATGGAAGCACCACATAGATATATATAATGCTAGATGTGAAACAAGAAAGGTTGAGCAGCCCAATAAAGATCCAGCCCTGGTAGAAGAGGAAATAAAGCAAGAGATGATGGAAGAATTCAAAACCATCACCCCTGAGAAGGGAAGAGATATGGTAGCACAAGCTGGAGTGCTTATATTACCCGAATGGGATATTGCAGATGCCCTGGTATTAGATGCAGTAAGAAAAGAGACTAAATCTATGGAGGGGGCTACTTTCAATAAGGACAATGCTGCACTTGTCATGTGGTCTCTCAAGAGAAATGAGAGCAAGAAAAGCAAAGACACCCCAGGGTCAAGTTACCTTGGTGGAATGATCTTGAAGAGAGTGCAGAGTATAGGGGTAGTGGAGGCTGCTAGCATTGTGTTAGAGACTGCAAAATTCAGTGTTGCAGTAGCAGAGAAGGAAGCCAAAGAGAAAGAGGCCCTCCAAATCAAGTTGGAAATAGTTCTAAAGGCCTATAACAGTGCCAAGGAGGAGATAAGAGGTAAGGATAGCACCATTGCCAAGCTGCGGAGGCAGTTGACTGGACAATACCATCAAGGTGAGTCTTCAACATTGATGATCTCCTCTTCTCCTGCAAGACCTCCACCTACTAGCCCTATCATTGAGTTTCCACCATCTCCAGCACCGTCCAGCTCTCAAATGATTGAAATCACTCCCCAAGAATTAGAAAATTTGAAATAGGCTCAGGCCTTGTATGCAAAGAAGTATGAGGAGAGAGTAAGGGCTACAATTTGTAGTTTTGTAGATACAATAAATGTCTCATTGCTCTACAACAATGTAAGTAAAATTATGGAAATATGGAATGAGCTCAGGAGAGACAAGGCTATTTTGATGCCTATTTTTGACAGATGGAGGCCTAGGGAGCAAGATTTAGAGTTTATGTGTGTATCTTGTGATGAGGCAAGGGCCAATCCCATCATTAAATCCACTTCTGATGTCACTAAAATTTTAATACAATTAGCAGCAGAGGTGGATAATGTGGATAGGAAGGTTAATCTGTACAAGAAGGAATATACTGACCAAGTTTTTGAGTTGCTCCTAGGAGTTTTTGCTAGCCCAGATCAGTTAAAAGACAAACAAATGTGGCTCATGGAGATAGAAGCTAAATTGTCAGCAAGAATTAAAGGAATCATTGATCTTGATGATGCTTCTTTCTTTGTTGTGACAATACAAGAGAAAGAGAAAGTTAAGTCGCATTATGCTTTTCTCAATTCAAAAGTCAACAAAATGAGAAATTCTTGGAAAAGGTTGACTAAGACTAAAGATAAAGGGATTAATTTCTCATGGCCGACAAAAGAAGTGTATAATGAGTGGATGATTAAATATTCCACCCATGATCCGGAAGAGTTGGAGAATGCCCCTGAAAAGATAGAAGAGGTTGCAATGAAACAAACTGTTGAAAAAACTGCAGAGGCTGAAAAGAGTTTGTAACTGCTTTTGTGAAAAGTTTGTAACCTCTTTACTCTGAAAGAAATGATTGTAACAAACTCTCCTTGAGAAGTCTGAAGCTTTGGGCATCCATGTTGTTATAAATGGATACCAGGACTAGAGGATGAGAGATCACAAAAATTGTAAGAAAACACTACAGAAATTTATTTGAGCTTTTCTAAGTCTAATGGAGAATCAAAATTTCTTGTAATATTTTTTTGAACTAAATATCAATATATAGACCATCGGTTTTGAGTAAAGCTCTGTGTTGTCTTCAAGTTTGTTCACAAATTTGTTTACTATTTTCATTCTGGATAATCCAGGGGTGTTCTATTTGAATGGAATTGCAAAGCAATTTTAATAAAAGTGTTCATTAGCTTTTCTCTTTAGGAGGGAAATTAAAGAGGTGGGGATCACTCATACCAGTAAACTCTCTAGAAGGAACTTTGAATTTTGATGACCATAGCTTGGTTTAGAATGCTTGAGTTCTTGTAGGTGTCAGGCATATACAAGGATTGATAGAAACCAAGCCGACGGGAGCATAAAGATGTTTTGTTTGAGGAGTCTTATTTGGGTTTAGATGACTCTGTGACCTTGGATAAGGCACTGGTATTAATTGAAGTTGTTTATTGCATGCTTTGTTGATCGAAATGTTGAACTTAAGTACAATTTCCACTCTTTGTTTTCAGTTGATTTCAAGGTGAATAGATCCACTAGTTTTCTGGACTGGTTTGTTGTGGGTTTATGTTTGAAAGAGTGAATTTAATTCACAAAGGTATACCCACCTGGGCTCTGAGTAAGCCCAAAGTGTAGAAGGTCTAATCAAACCTTGTCATATGTTGTCTTGAGAATTTCCTTATCTTTGATGTCTCTTCTGCACCAAGCTTTAAAACATATTATTTTAAGGATGTTAAAGAGAATCAGATTTTGAAGACAACAAAAGTGGCGACTCTGCTGGCGAGAGTTACAATAAAGATATAAGCATAGATCTGGGTTGAGGCTTGTAAAAAAAATTATTGTGTGTTTGTGGATAAGATTGCTTGTTTTCATTATTCCCATAGTTTTGTGGGTGGTGACTCTGTTACTTTGAACCATTCCTTGTGAGATACAAATTTTTCTAAAAGGAATACAAGCAAGATGCAAGGAGCAAAAACCACAAGATCATTCATGAAGAAACATCCTCGTGAAATTTTGCAAGAAGGTCTGCCAGAACAGTCACAGAGAGGCCAGAAGAGATTCATGTTGCATGAGCCATGAAATGCTGCTTGGGTGCAAAAAAATAATACTACTAGTAAGATGCTTGACCGACCTGTTTATGCAAAGTCTAATTTATCTTCCAGAGATTCAGAGCATGATATCTTAGGTTTTCATTCGGGATTGTTTGGAAATATTGATGATGCACCTATTTTAAATCAAGATCTATGTCATGTTAGTGTTTCTGCAAAAGATAGAACCAGTTCAAATGTAATTAGGCACTCTGTTCCTAGGACAATTGATGGGAACATTAGTTTGATTGACATAGATCAAGTTAATGCATCACACTCTGAAGAAAACTTCCCTAATGAGGATAAAGTGTCTCAAGAGATTGAAGATTTAAATAAAAGAGTCCATCATTTAATCTCCCTAAGAGCCCAAAAGGAGGCAAATAAGGAGAAGGAAGTTAAAGTCAAATTAATGGAAAGAGATAGGCTTCTTAGATAGATAGCTGATCTTGAAATGCTTGCTAAGGAAAAAGAAAAAAGTGATGAGGAAGGCCCTGTGATTAGGGAAATCCTAATCCCTAAAATTAGACAAGCTTTTAAGTCAGTAGCCCAGCCAATTAGGGAAGTATTAAATGACTCCCAGCCTCCTAAAGCCAATTTAGATAAAGGAAAACAGAAATGGGTAGATGATGGAATAGAGTCTAAAACTGCAGAAGAGATCTCTCATAGGATTCTAGCACATGAGAGAGAGATGGAAAGGATGAGGAAGGAAAAGGAAGATCTCCAAATAGAACTGGAAAAGGCTGAGTTAGAAGCAGCGAATTAAGAAGTAAAAAGAAAGATTAACTACTTGAAGGCTCCCCCTATTACATTCCCATCAGAAGATCTTAGCAAGCCTAATCCCCAACACATTTCATTTCCTCAGGTTAATGCTCAACCTGCAGTACAGGCCAATATTGCCTCAGTAAGCCAACTACCTATGAATAAATAGTACACCTCGGCACCTCAATCTCCAATCCCAAAAGCTAGGATGACCATGGGAAATAATAGTGCTATTACCCCTTTTCAAAAAAGGCCCATCAATCTGGAGCAATATAGACAATTGTTCTTTGATGGGATCCCAGGATATCCAAATCATGTTCCCACTGAGCTAAGAGACAAACTCCATAAATTTGCTGGGAACAATGCAATTAGTGCTGAGGAACATTTGAAATCTTTCAGGGATTTAATAAATGATTATGAGATAGCAGATGAAGATGTTATTATGAAACTGTTTGTTCAATCCCTGGTTGATGATGCAAGAGATTGGTACAGAGGTCTTCCAATTAATAGCATAGGTTCATGGGAAGATTTTAAAAATTGCTTTCAAGAGCAGTATGGTGACAAGACTAATGTGAGTTTCATGCTAAATGAGTTCAACAACATTAGAAAATCTGAAAATGAAATGGTCACCGATTTCAATGCCAGATTCCAGAAAGCTATGCACAGATTGTATCAGGTGATGAGGCTAGATGACAACATGTGTCTTAATACATATTACAATGCATTTGATTCCAAGATGGCCTATATCTTAAGAGATAGAAACCCCCATAATTTGAGAGATGCTTTTAGAATTGCCATAAATGTAGAGAGTAACAGAAAAAACATCTAGAAAATTAGGAAGGACATATGGTAGATTATGGCAAGAAACCAAACAACAACCTAATAAAGTTGCTAAAGAGGATGATAAAATAGAGAAATTGGTTACTGCTATGAAAGATCTGACTGCTAAGTTTAACAAAAATGATAAGCCTCATTATAACTGGCAAGATAGGCCTCCTAGATTACATGATATGCCATATAATACCAATTGGAAGGATGGTAAACCTCAAATTGAGAAGCCCAAAATTGTCCAAAGTCAAGACACACCGGATCCTTTGAAAGGGAAAGCTGTTCACAATATAGAAAATACTCCCTGTTGTATTGCTTGTGATGGACCACATTCTCCTCACCAGTGTGCAGTGGCTCAAGCTCTGGAAGAGTCTATAAGACCAGATGCAGAGCCTGACATTAATATGTTTGAAACCATTGTAGAAAGTGATGAGGAATCCGTGCAAAGTGAATACAGTGATGTGCTGGATAGTGAAAAGCTAGTGCAAGGACAGTTAGCCTTAGGTTGGCATCCTATATTAAATGTGGTAACAATTGAAGATGAAGAGGTTCATCTTAGGAGGCCTAGTGAAGAAGAAGTTAGAAATCTCACTAAGGCTACAATTGCCAAAGCAAAACATAACTATAATTTGAGAAGCACCAAGAGAGATACTGATCAAGGTGAGCCGGGTTCTATGTTTGTAAAAGAAGTCACAAAAAGGGGGGCATCAAGCAGTGCTACTACTTTTCCTAAAGTCAGTCAAGGAAAAGAGGAACAAGTTAAAGATATACCTAAAGGCATAGATGATAAAAATGTTGGTAATGTGCAAGGAGCAGAGACCGTGAAAAAGACAAATCAATCCAAAACAGAAAAAGTTAGGGTTAATACTGAAAAATGCAATAATTTTACATTTGATATGGCCCAAGCTTTAACTCAAATGAAATTCACTATTCCATTAATAGAATTGCTAAAGATTAAAGAACATAAGGATGCAGCTTTGTCTTTATTCTCTAGTATATTTGATAGTGACACAGTATTACCCACTGGTTTAGCTAAAGTCGGAAAGGATCATGAGTTCTGAACTCCAGAAGTTTATGTTGGAACCACTTTCACTCTAGAGCCTTCTCAGGTAGATCCCTTCTATGTTACTTTGTTAGTCAATAACCGGTTGATTAAAAACTACATGATAGATTCAGGAGCTACCACTAATGTAATGCCCTATGGTGTTATGAAAGAATTAGGGTTATCAGTAACCACTGTGTATGGGAAATGCTATGCCATGGATAACAGAGAAGTACCTGTAATAGGTACAATGAAAGATGTAGAAGTAAAAATAGCAGCATTTCCTGAAGCCACTTACAAAATGGATGTTATTGTTACTGACACTAAACCCCACTATGGTATGTTACTTTCCAGACAATGGGCAGCAGTAGTAGGGGGAAATGTTCAACTGGACTTATCTTATGCTACCATTCCTATTGGTGGTAATTAGGTCAAATTATACAGAGAGCCACGAGCTCCTAGGGTAATTGAAAATGTAGACCCTAGTATGTTTAATTGTATGATTGATGTAGATTTAGATAACTTTAGACTTCAACCAATTTCACCTCAATTGAAGAATACTGACCCCATTGTAGTCGAGCTACAAGCATAGCAGTATGGGTTGTGGCAGATGTATTTTGATGGAGCTTGCTCCAAAGAAGGATCTGGAGCAGGGGTTCTTTTTGTGTCCCCATCAGGTATAACTTTTAAATACTCATTTTTATTGGCATTCTAGTGCACAAATAATACTGCAGAGTATGAAGCTCTGTTACTAGGACTTGAGGTTGCAAAAAGGCATGGAATCCAACTGTTGAAAGTAATGGGGGATTCAGAATTGGTTGTTTCTCAGGTGAAATCTAAATATGCATCCAAAAATGATAGATTGTAGCAGTATAAGCATGCTGTTTGGGATGTTATTGAGCATTTTGATGCATTTTCTATTAATTGGATAGAGCAAGCAAAAAATATTATGACAGATTTCCTAGCTAATGTCGCTTTGAAAAATGATGATGCAACGCTAACAGGTATTTCCACTGTGGAAATAAAATCTAGGCCTGCTATTCCTGATAATGTGTACAATTGGCAAGTTTTTGCTAATGATGAAGACATTCTCAAGTTTATCCAATGTGTTGATGATTATGATGGACAAAAGATTGATTGTAATGCATTGGTGGAAGTGGTAGACAATAGAGAGAGACAGTGTTTGGAAATGATGTTGTCCAATTGGAAACAAATGAAATACCTAAAGGACTGGTAGAGCTAGAGAGCATGTTTAGTTATAATGATAGTCATTTACATCAGCAGTCTACCACCAAGTTGGAAGAGTTAGAGGAGGTAAACCTGGGGATAGAATCATCCCCTAAGTTGGTATATATTGGAAAGAAATTACCCCCTCATGTCAAGACTAACCTTATTAATTTATTAAAAAGGTATAAGCATGTCTTTGCTTGGTCTTATGAAGACCTAAAGGAGTATAGACAAGATATTTTTCAGCATGAAGTTCCTTTCCTTCCAGATGCTAAGCCTTTCAGGTAGAAACAGAGGCCTATCAATCCCTTGTTAGAAACTAAAATGCAACAAGAGTTGACCAAATTGAGAGAAGGGGGGATTATCAAACCAATAAGGCATTCTTCATGGGTCTCCAATTTGGTCCCAGTGAGGAAGAAGAATGGAGACATCAGATTGTGTGTAGATTTTAGGAATCTAAATGTTGCTTCCTTAAAAGATAATTACTCATCCCCAAATATGGAAGCCATGTTACAAAAAGTGACAGAATGTGATCTTTTATCCATGATGGATGGTTTCTCAAGATATAATCAAGTGTTGGTAAACGAGTCTGAACAGTTTAAAATAGCTTTCACTACTCCATGGGGAACCTACGTATATGTGAGAATGCCATTTGGATTAAAAAATGCAGGAGCTACATTTCAGAGAGCTATGGATGTAGCTTTCAAAGAATTCATAAACATCATCATGGTGGTTTATCAAGATGATTTAACTTGTTTCTCTAAGAAAGCTGATGATCATTGTGGGCATCTAGAGAAGGTGTTCAATAAAGCCTTGGAGTTTGGTGTGTCACTAAATCCCAAGAAATGTCATTTTGGGGTCACTGAAGGAAAGTTATTGGGACACATAGTTTCTAAGGAGGAGGTAAGAATAGACCCTGAGAGAATTGAAGCAATCAATAAGGTATCCAATCCTTTTTAGGTAAAGTAAATTTTGTCAGGAGATTCATTGCAAACTTCACAGAGATAGTGAAGCCTATTGTCAAATTGCTTAAGAAAGACACAAAGTTTCATTGGGATCAAGAAGCTTCAAAAGATTTTGCTGAGTTTAAGAAGGCAATCTAGGAGGCACCAGTGTTTAAATCCCCTGATTATAGTAAGCCTTTTTCTCTATTTTCTTTTGCTTCATATCATACGGTGGCTGCAGTATTGCTATAGAAGGACAATGAAGGATATGAACATCCCATAGCCTTCTATAGTAAATCTTTGCAGGCAGCAGAACTAAAATATGAAACCATGGAGAAACAAGCTTATGCCCTAGTTAAAGCTATTAAGGCTTTTAGGCCATATCTAGTGAATGCAAACATCATTGCCTATGTCCCACATGCTGCAGTTAAAGATATTTTGTCTTAGTCTGAGGTTACTGGGAAGAGATGTAGATGGATTAATAGGATTCAGGAGTTCAACTTGGAGATAAAGATCACCAAATTGGTGAGAGGTTTAGGTTTGGCTAAGCTCATGACTGAGTCAAATCTCATGAATGTAGAAATACACAATGTTGAGGTTAGAGATGCTTCGGTCACTAGTATTGAGAGGCAACCCTGGTACACAGGGATAATCCAAGTTTTGAGAGGTGATATACTCCCAGAAGAAATGACATACAATCAGAAAAGAACTCTGAAACTCAAGTCCCAAAGATATGTGCTCATTCAGGGTGATCTTTTCTGGAGAAACAGAGATGGAGAGTTACTAATGTGTTTGGATGAGTTTCAAGCTAAACAGGTATTGACTGAAATGCATGATGGAGTATGTGGAGGTCACTATTCTGCTAAGACTACTGCTGGTAAGATAATACGGGCTGGGTATTATTGGCCCACCTTATTTAAAGATACCCATGCATATGTTCAGAGATGTGATCCATGTCAAAGATTCTCATCCAAACTCAAGTATGAAGGAGCCTTACCCCTAAATCCAGTCTCTGTAGAAGCTCCTTTTGTTCAGTGGGGTATTGATTTTATTGGAGAAATTGTTGAGAAGTCAGGGAGAGGTCATGGATGGATCATAGTGGCCACTGATTATTTCACCAAATGGATAGAAGCCATCCCTACAAGAAGAGCTACTAGTAAAATTGTCATTGATTTCCTGATGGATAATATTGTAACTAGATTTGGGACACCTACAAAATTGGTGATGGATAATGCCATGTGTTTCAGATTAGAAGAATTTGTAAGCTTTTGTACTAGTCACAGTATACTCATGTCATACTCTTCACCCTATCACCCTCAGGGGAATGGACAAGCAAAATCCAGCAATAAAAGCCTGTTGAATATCATCAAGAAAATCTTAGAAGAGAATAAAAGATCTTGGGATCAAAAGTTGAAGTTAGCTCTGTGGGCAGATAGAATAACAGTTAAGAAATCAATTGGAATGTCACCTTTTGAATTAGTTTATGGTGCCCAAGCCAAATTGCCAGTAAATAACCTTCTTCCAGTGTATCAGTTTTTGCAAAATGAGGACATGGAGGTATCTGAATCAATGGAAAACAGAATGATCCAAATTGTAGAAATGGAGGAGCTTAGGGCTTCTGCCCATAAGAGAAATCAGAAGATCCAGTTGCAATCAAAGTATCTTTTTGATAAAAGGACATCATTAAGGAAGTTTCAAATTGATGACATGGTTCTTCAGTGGAATGCAAAAGGACAGGATAAGGGAAAGCATAAGAAATTTGAATCACTATGGATTGGCCCTTTTGTGGTTTGTAATTTAAATGGTAAGGATTCATATTTCTTGAAGAATATGGATGATGAAATGCAGGAATTTCCAGTGCATGGACAATTCCTGAAGCATTATTTCTCTTAAATGTCCATGCACGGTAGGTCCTTTGTTTGTACATATTTTCTTTCTTTCCTACTTTTTTGTTTTGGTCTGTGTTTTGGTCTGTTTCTCTAGAGTTTTCTGAGTTTTCTTGTGTTGACCTTGCGATCAACCATCCCCAGTCAGAGCCGCTATTATCATTGATTAAAATGGGTTTTTCTTTTCCCATGATTGGCTATGGTTTTGTTGAATTTTTGAATAGGGTGTAGTTCCAAATGCTTCAGTTTTGTTCTAGACCTCAAGGGTTTTTGATTTTAAATCCTCTTGTGTTTCGTTCTAAAACCTCTGGTTTCTAATCTTTCGTTACTTTATTCACTTAAGTAATGGGTCATGGGGTCGTAGGAAGTGTCCCCCCTTGTTGTTTGCCTAGGCGGTTATGTTAATTAATCAAAAATCTTATGTCTTATATGTTTTTCTTCTAAAGTTGTCGGGCCCAGTAACTAGTGCGCATCTCACGGATGGATTCACGGCTCATGTTATTTCGCTAGGTGAAGTTGAGCGTAGTTTAAAACCAGCAAAGTTGTGAAAAACACATGGCATGCCACATAGACGGTCCAGCTGGTGGTTGACAGTGAGTAAGTTGGCGGCACATGGCACAAGTCACAACAGTCAGTGGGTCATGATTAAAGGTTAAAAGGTGGGCCCCAGAGGTGAGTCAGGTCGCAGGTGGAGATGACTTGGTGGGTATAGCTGTTAAGAAGAAAAGTGGGGTCCCATGGTTTCCTTTTGGAAAATAAGAAGGTGACAAGTCAGCTCCGAAAGTGACTGGCTGCTAGGTGTTCATAATGAGTCAGCGGGCCCACCCCTCCTGAGAGCCTTTTCAAAGGATTAGAAGCCGATCAACTTAAGAGATGATCCGACGGCCCGTGCTATTTTGCAAGGGTAAGATGCTCGTCCTTTATACCCCGCAAAATAGCGAGAGTGAACGCGAGCCGTCCACGTGTCATGATGATGACCTGGAGGATATAGTTGTTATGAAAAAGGTGGGGCCCCATGGTTTTCTTTTGGCAAATAAGAAGGTGACAAGTCATATCCGAAAGTGACTGGGCGCCAGGTGTTCATGATGAGTCAGTGGGCCCACCCCTCCTGAGAGCCTTTTCAAAGGATTAAAAGCCGATCAGCTTAAGACATGATCCGACGGCCCGCGCTATTTCGCAAGGGTAAGATGCTCATCCTTTATACCCCGTGAAATAGCGAGAGTGAATGCGAGCCGTCCACGTGTCATGATAACATGTGGTCTAAGAAGAAAGTGTGGGCCCGCCAAGGTGGAACCACCAGTATGAAAGAAAGACACATGGCTAGTATCAAGTGGAATGCGAAGGGAGTTTCAAGGCCAATGGTTGGATGCCACGTGGTATCATGTAGCCAATAGAAAAGTAGGACCTAGAGTAAAGCTAAAGCCATCAGTTAACCTAATGCTCGATCAAGTTTTTTTTAATCGAACGGTTGGCGTTATTTTGCAGGACCAAGCTGCCTGATAATTATGCTTCGCGAAGTTGTGAAAGAGAAAAATGAAACACTTGCAAGAATGTTGTGACCCGTTGGAGCGAAAAATATGAATTCTTGTATGAATTCAATTTTGAAGGGACGGCCGAAGCATGCGGAATCAATGTTATAGTTAAGGCCCTGAGTACAAATATTTGATTTCCTAACAACCGGGTAAAGATATCTTTTAAAGGATTTTGTAAAAGAGCAGACGCAAAGTTATTTTCCTCAGATACAGAGCAAGTTGGTTCAGTTGCAGAGAAAATTCCTTCAAGAAAAGAATAGGTTCTCTCGTATTTTTGTGTAACAATTCTTGTGCAATGTTCTAAATTAGATAATTGATTCTTTGCAGAGTTGTTTAAGAGTGGCATTCATTTCTTGCATTTTCAAAATGGCTCCTAAAAGAGAATTTTCTGGTAAGGTTAACTATTCAGAGAGGAGTGTTTGTGATGATTTTTTAGAACGATTGACGTTGTCAACTAATCAGGCATCAAAGGCAAAAGAGTTAGTGCCCAAGGCTCCCCGTCTAAAGATAGGAGAAGGATTATATGACAAGGGTAATTGGTTGAGAGACCCACAGGTTGGATTGTTTGGGTTGGGGTTGTTTAAAGTTGGATTCGGGATGAAAAATTCTCCTGCCCCGCAAAACTGTATCTAGGAACTAGATGTTGGGAAATTAGTTGTCCCAGGAGTATTTATGGACACAGATTTGCTAACCCAAATTGCGCTCAACTATGATCTAGTCACAAGGAGCATTCGGGATGTAAACAGGAAAACCCTTGTTGAAATTAATGCTGAAGAGTTTAGGACAGCATTTGGGCTTAATGAGTTTACAAATTTTTTAGAACCTATAAACTTCACAGCATTAGCCCAAATTTATGGTGCACAGAGGAGTCATCTCAGGAGTGGGCATCTCAAGGAATTTTTTGTGAAAATAGGAGGGTTAACAGTTGTAGGACCCAACACACAAGAGCCTTTCTCATTAAGTATGTTCACCCTGAGGGCTAAAGGAATGTATTGGGCACTTTGCCAAGTTTTGGGAGAAGATGCTGAAGCAAATATGCCGAATCATTACTTGTTAATGATCGCTCAGATTTTGAATCCTTCTCTTGCAATCACATTTGATTATGCCGCTTATATTCTTGATGCTATTCATGGAGGGTTGATAGGAATCAAGAATGGAAAGGTGGATAGGCCTTTCGGATGGTACTCACTCCTGATGCATCTTTTTCTCTTCAAAGGTGGTGATTATTTTGCCAGTGGGCTAGACCTGGTTAAGGAGAAGGATGGAGAAAAAATGCCAGTACAATTATGGAGTACTATGTTGTCATGGGATAGAGAGGATGCCAGTTTTTTGAAGTTTGATAAATATTTTGCATCAAAAATAAGGACTCTCCTCTACTCTGAAAACCCAAGAATCCCCAAAGTTCTTCTGAAATTCATGAGACTAAAGAATTCACAGAGAACATAAAAATTGTTCATAACTAGGGTGACATTTATTTATATCCAGTCTCCATAGTTTTCAGAGTTTTTGATTTCAGGGGCACCCAATTTTTGTTACCTTACTAGGTCCCTCTCAAAGTAGAAATCGCAGAGATCCTCAGACAAATTAGTGGCTTGCAAGAGGCAAAGTTGACAAGCAGGGGTAAAGGGACTATTTTCCCTGCAGGTACCATAGCCCACCAATTTGCAATAATAAAGAGAGGCTAGAATTGCTTTGAGGATTTCCTCAAACCTTATCATTTATCCGCTGCAGTGTCCAGGTGTGCCGATCCAAAGGACTTCTTCAACGGTATGTTTAGGAAGAAGGTAGCATGCAGAGGTAGGCCTCATCAATTCCAGTTTCTTGAAGACCTCATTAGAAATGAATTTGATCTAGATGAGAAGGAGCTAAGGAAAGAAAAGTGGGTGGCTTATAAGAAAGCCCTGGATTTTGTGCATTAGTTTGATGCTAGCTATGACCCATTGTCTAGCTTTTTCCCACTAGAAGAGAAAATAAAGTTTTTGATTGTTTTCTTTGAAGATGTGATGCAGACATTGAAGGAGAAGAGGGAAGCTGTAATCAAGAGAAACCCTGAGAAAGCCAAAATGATCCTTAGTATTTCAGCTTCTAGCAAGCCAATCCCTCCTGGTGATTACACACTGCATAAGAAATCAGGTTATAGTGTGCTAGTGCCTACAACAGGGGAGCCCTCTACCTCCAAAGGAAAGAGGAAGATACAAGATGTCATTGACATCCAAGAGAGCCCAAAGAAGAAAAGGGTGGGGAAAGAAATACAATCAGATACACCTTTGTATTCCCCATCCCAATCCCCTATCCATATAGGAAATGAGCAAGCAGCAGCTGAGCAACTCCTACAATTGGGTAGTCTAGGGGAAATTGCATACACCTATGATGAAGTGGAGGAAGGGATGCCAGAAGAACCCATTGCTGCTGGAATGGATATTACCTCCATTGAACTTAAAGGCCAGGAGTGGGATCCTGAGATAAAGCAGGCAAGTAGTGCCTTTCTAGCTGATAACAATTTTGTCACATCAGAAGCATTTATGCAATTTATATGGAAGCAACACATAGATATATATAATACTAGATGTGAAACAAGAAAGGCTGAGCAGCCCAATAAAGATCCAGCCCTGGTAGAAGAGGAAATAAAGCAAGAGATGATGGAAGAATTAAAAACCATCATCCCTGAGCAGGGAAGAGATATGGTAGCACAAGCTGGAGTGCTTATATTACCCGAATGGGATATTGCAGATGCCCTGGTATTAGATGCAGTAAGAAAAGCGACTAAACCTATGGAGGGGGTTACTTTCAATAAGGACAATGCTGTACTTGTCATGTGGTCTTTCAAGAGAAATGAGAGCAAGAAAAGCAAAGACACCCCAGGGTCAAGTTACCTTGGTGGAATGATGGTGAAGAGAGTGCAAAGTATAGGGGTAGTGGAGGCTGCTAGCACTGTGTTAGAGACTGCAAAATTCAGTGTTGCAGTAGCAGAGAAGGAAGCCAAAGAGAAAGAGGCCCTCCAAATCAAGTTGGAAACAGTTCTAAAGGCCTATAACAGTGCCAAGGAGGAGATAAGAGGTAAGGATAACATCATTGCCAAGCTATAGAGCCAGTTGACTGGACAATACCATCAAGGTGAGTCTTCAACACTGATGATCTCCTCTTCTCCTACAAGACCTCCACCTACTAGCCCTATCATTGAGTTTCCACCATCTCTAGCACCCTCCAGCTCTCAAATGATTGAAATCACTCCCCAAGAATTAGAAAATTTGAAACAGGCTCAGGCCTTGTATGCAAAAAAGTATGAGGAGAGAGTAAGGGCTACAATTTCCAGTTTTGTAGATACAATAAATGCCTCATTGCTCTACAACAATGTAGGTAAAATTATGGAAATATGGAATGAGCTCAGGAGAGACAAGGCTATTTTGACACCTATTTTTGACAGATGGAGGCGTAGGGAGCAAGATTTAGAGTTTATGTGTGTATCCTATGATGAGGCAAGGGCCAATCCCATCATTAAATCCACTTCTGATGTCGCTAAAATTTTAATACAATTAGCAGCAGAGGTGGATAATGTGGATAGGAAGGTTAATCTGTGCAAGAAGGAATACACTGACCAAGTTTTTGAGTTGCTCCCAGGAGTTTTTACTAGCCCAGATCAGTTAAAAGACAAACAAATGTGGCTCAAGGAGATAGAAGCTAAATAGTCAGCAAGAATTAAAGGAATCATTGATCTTGATGATGCTTCTTTCTTTGTTGTGACAATACAAGAGATAGAGAAAGTTAAGTCGCATTATGCTTTTCTCAATTCAGAAGTCAACAAAATGAGAAATTCTTGTTAAAGGTTGACTAAGACTAAAGATAAAGCGATTAATTTCTCATGGCCGATAGAAGAAGTGTATAATGAGTGGATGATTAAATATGCCACCCATGATCCGAAACAGTTGGAGAACGCCCCTGAAAAGATAGAAGAGGTTGCAACCAAACAAACTGTTGAAGAAACTGTAGAGGCTGGAAAGAGTTTGTAACTGCTTTTGCGAAAAGTTTGTAACCTCTTTACTCTGAAAGAAATGATTGTAACAAACTCTCCTCGAGAAGTCCAAAGCTTTGTGCATCCATGTTTTTATAAATGGATACCAGGACTAGAGGATGAGAGATCTCAAAAATTGTAAGAAAACGCTGCAGAAATTTATCTGAGCTTTTCTAAGTCTAATGGAGAATCAAAATTTCTTGTAATATGTTTTTGAACTAAATATCAATATATAGACCATCGGTTTTGAGTAAAGCTCTGTGTTGTCTTCAAGTTTGTTCACAAATTTGTTTACTGTTTTCATTCTGGATAATCCAGGGTTGTTCTGTTTGAATGGAATTGCAAAGCAATTTTAGTAAAAGTGTTCGTTAGCTTTTCTCTTTAGGAGGGAAATTAAAGAGGCGGGGATCACTCATACCAGTAAACTCTCTTGAAGGAACTTTGAATTTTGATGACCATAGCTTGGTTTAGAATGCTTGAGTTCTTGTAGGTGTCAGGCATATACAAGGATTGATAGAAACCAAAGCTGACGGGAGCATAAAGACGTTTTGTTTGAGGAGTCTTATTTGAGTTTAGATGACTCTGTGACCTTGGATAAGGCACTGGTATTAATTGAAGTTGTTTATTGCATGCTTTGTTGATCGAAATTCTGAACTTAAGTACAATTTCCATTCTTTGTTTTTAATTGATTTCAAGGTGAATAGATCCACTGGTTTTCTGGACTGGTTTGCTGTGGGTTTATGTTTGAAAGAGTGAATTTAATTCACAAAGGTATACCCACCTGGGCTCTGAGTAAGCCCGAAGTATAGAAGGTCTAATCAAACCTTGTCATATGTTGTCTTGAGAATTTCCTTATCTTTGATGTCTCTTCTGCACCAAGCTTTAAAACATATTATTTTAAGGATGTTAAAGGGAATCAGATTTTGAAGACAACACAAGCTAGGGTTGTTGTTGCACCAAAAGATCGATCTGTCAATGCCCGATACAACCAATAGACTTATAGAATCCACAGGAGGCTATTAATCCATGTCACGAATCCCCGCAAGGGATGCTGGCCCACTGCCAATAGGGACACAAACAAAAGGTAATACATTTCACCTTGACTCAACTTGGAATAAATGTCTATATGCAAAGATAGATGATACCTAGTTATGGCATAAAAGGTTTTGTCATGTAAATTTTGACAATCTGATCAAAATAAGCAAGAAGCACCGAGTAAGAGGTCTACCGAGTCTTGAAATCCCTGAGACTGCTATGTGTTGAGGATGCCACATGGGTAAAATGACAAGATCAAGCTTTAAATGTCTGATTAAATCATCTAACAAAATAGTAGAAAGTGCAAATGTGAAAATTGATGAATTTGTAGAAAGAAATGATGAAGGAAACTCCAAAGAACTAGAAGATTATGATGAACTTGTCTATGTTCAACCGAGAAGTCTTACCGAGAGAACTGTTGAAGAAAATGAAGAGAATATCCAGTTACCGAGTGACGAAGAAGATCATACAGAGGCTACCGAGCCTGTATTAGCCAAGTATGTTAGAAGACATCATGCATCAAGTCAGATTATAGGAGATAAGGATGATCCAGTGATGACAAGGAACAAACTGAGATAGAACACATGTCTAATATCTGAATTTGAACTGAGAATAGTGAAAGAGGCATTTAACAATGAAAATTGGATAAATGCTATGATAGAAGAGATTGATCAAATAAAAAAGAATGACACATGGACACTAATCCCAAGACCGAAGGACAAAAATGTAATTGGTACAAAGTGGATTTTCATAAACAAGTTGAATGAAAAAGGAGAGGTCATTCGCAATAAAGGTAGACTAGTTTGCAAAGGTTATGCTCAAGAAGAAGGAATTGATTATGGTGAAACTTTTGCACCTGTGGCTAGACTAGAAGGAGTAAGAACATTGTTGGCATATGCTGCTTACAAGAATTTCAAGGTATATCAAATGGATGTCAAATCTGCATTTCTAAATGGTATATTAGAAGAAGAACTTTTTATTGAACAACCTAAAGGATTTGTTGAAAACAAGAATGAAGATCATGTATGTAAATTGAACAAAGCTTTATATGGTTTGAAACAAGCACGTAGAGCATGGTATGAAATATTGCTCTCTTATTTAATCAAGATTGGTTTTATAAGGACAAGTGAAAACAACAATATGTACATGAAGAACAATGACAATGGAATACTGATCTCAACCATATTTGTTGATGATATTATCTTTTGTGGAAATGACTCTTTATGCAATAACTTTGGAAATGAAATGAGCAAAGAATTTGAGATGTCATTAATCGGTGAGATAAAGTATTTTATAGGTTTACAGATACTGCAAATGAAAAATGAGATTTTTATTACTCAATCCAAGTACATAAAGGAAATCTTGAAGAAATTTGGGATGGAGGATTCAAAACCAGTAAGTACTCCTATGATTACCAACTATAAATTATCAAAGAATGATGAATCTGCATCTATTGATGAGACACGTTACCGATCCATGATTGGAAAGCTACAATATGTTGTTCACAGTAGACCAAATATAGCACATGCAGTAGGTATAGTTGCAAGATTCTCTCCAGATCCTAAGGAAACACACATGACAACAATCAAGAGAATTTTCAGATACTTAAAAGGCACTGAGGATTATGGCTTAGTATATCAGAAAGGAAATGACTTTGATTTAAAAGTTTATATTGATGCTGATTGGGCAGGCAACATTGATGACAGGAAAAGCACAAGTGGAGGAGCTTTCTTTTTAGGAGAAAGACTAGTGAGTTGGCTTAGCAAGAAACAAGGATGTGTTTCACAGTCAACAACAGAAGCTGAATACGTTGCTGCAGCATTGAATTGTACCAACATTGCATGGATCAAACAACTATTGGAAGGTATAAATGAGAAAGTTACCAAGCCAGTAACTATATTCTATGATATTAATCGTGCCATTAACATTTCAAAGAATCCTGTTATGCACTGTAAGACAAAGCATATCTCTATCAAATATCACTATCTTAGAGAAGAAGCTCAAGAGAAGAAAGTGGTGTTGGAGTATGTTAGCACAAAGGAACAAATAGCAAATATCTTCACCAAGCCACTGCCAAGGGACACTTTTGAGTATCTCAGAAGTAAGTTAGGGGTCCTACCCATATCTTCTACTCACTGACCAAGTTTGGTGAAGGCATCAATTCGATGACTCTACATAATATCTTTAGGAGTTGATGCTAATTTACACACTTTAGGAGATTTTCCTAAAGGTGTGCAGGAAACAAATACAAGGAACAGGAATTGAAGACAAAATGCTCTAACCGAGACTAAGTTGATACATAACAACAGGAATTCACTTTATACAGGAAGAAATTATGTTTTAGTTCTTTACTTTTTTTTGGCATTGTTGTCAAAGGGGGAGAAGACTGAAGAAAAGCAAGACTGAAGAGAAAAGAAGAGAAGACTAATGTATGGGGGAGAATTCTGATGACAGAAGGAGAGCATTTCAGCATTTCAGAATCTCACAGCAATCTGAATCAATTAAGTCAAATCAATTGGTTTTGCCATCAATGCCAAAGGGGGAGATTGTTGGCATTATAACAGACAAGTAGAGATTGTTGGCATTTTAATAAGGATATTGAGAAGGTTGTTGATAATTATGGATACAACTAATTAAGGATGTTTACTGTCTTAATATTATTATTTTGTCATTGATTTCAAGAAATTGATTTTCTAATTCAGTATGATGTTGCCATATCTTAAGAAGTATGATTTGATGAGTATAAAGATGTCGGTAAAAGACACGGAAAGAATATGATGAATAAGGGGAGAAATAAGTTATTCAATGGGCAACTATTACCGAGTTAGACAATGATGAGATCATGATGTTTAGATTGTTTTGATATCATACATATGTTATTGATTGTAAGGTTAATACTATACTATGTTACCAAGCAAAGAACCTAGTCGATAAACCCTAAGGTTATCGCTATCGATTAATGAAGGCGAAATGTCTACTGAGTGAAGTTTAGTATTTACCGAGTTGCAACCGAGTAATAACAGAATGCATTAAATGATTACATGCATTATTGAATGAAGGAAGCTGATGAGCTGGCTATGATTAAATGATTGGTATGCCG
The DNA here is from genome assembly GCF_030272615.1 of Cryptomeria japonica. Lineage (NCBI taxonomy): Eukaryota > Viridiplantae > Streptophyta > Pinopsida > Cupressales > Cupressaceae > Cryptomeria > Cryptomeria japonica. The sequence goes on from NC_081406.1 coordinate 580,189,855, forward strand.
TGAATGAAGTTTGTTAAAGAATCTATGGCAAAGGAAAATTGACAGGAAGATCTACAGCTCAGATTGAACTGCAATACCCTAGCACAAGTTCCAAGGTGGGGTAACACGTTTTTAGATCAGCGAATACATTGAACTTGGACAAAGTTTGAAGATCTGATGGCTATGATTGATCATGGGAAATGTGATCAAGGAGATTAAGCGGTTGGCAAATTTTTTATAAATAAGGAACTGTTGATAAACAATGCATGCGAGCAAGTGTATGCATAGGGATGCTACATAGTGATTACTGAGCACAGAAGCTTGAAGACCTATTTTCAATAACAGAGTATAGAGCCTAGCAGATGGACAAGATTAGTTCTATGTCTAGATTGTATTGAGCAAATAAGAATCTGCTTTAGCATTTTAGATGTGAAGTTGCAGATAGATTTTTATTACTATTATTTTGTGAAGTGACAGAAAATCTCTTAACCGAGTGGACTTAACAGTCTTATTTGTAAAACCCTCTAGCAAGGTGACATTCTGATTGAGTGTTTGAAATCCTTTAACAAGGTCACTTCTAACAAGGTTAAGATCCTAACAGATCTGAGGGAAATCCCTTAACTAGGTCACATCTAGCAATGTGTTTGTAATCTTTAACAGGATTTGCTTTTAGCCGAGCATACTCTAGAAGAGTATATTTCTTAGTGGGTCTGAAATCCCATAGTGGTTTTTCCCTATTTGGGTTTCCATGTTAAATCTGGTGTTATGAGTGTTATGATGTTTATATGCTTTTGAGTTTGCATGTTTAGCAGTTTTGGTTATATTACTAAAATATATGTTACCGATGTTGAATCTGATATTTTTATGAAAGATTAAGTTTGTATGATTCACCCCCCCCCCCTCTCATCTTATTAGCTTGGAATCTATACTTACATTAAGTATCAGAACTATCATAGAAGATGTTGCCCAAGTTTCTGCAGAGAAGAAGCATTAAAAAGCTCTAAAAGCTTCATTAGTAAAGAAAATGGATGTAGACAGAACCAAACTACTTAAGCAGAAGGATGATATAAGTTTAGCTATAGGTGAAGGCAACCTACTCTTGAGCAAAATCTGCCAACCTCACATATTTTGTGAAGATGCTCTGCAACATAAGAGTCAACTCCAATCAGAGTTAGATAAGTATATCAGCATCTTCAAATTGCCATATGATTCGTTCATAGTGTATGGATAGACTATTCACACTCACTAGCGTCAGATTGCAAAGATTGAATCAAAGATCTACAAAAGTACTCAAGATCTGTAGGAGCTCTAGTTGCTTCTGTTAGCATTTGGCATTATAACAGACAATGGAAGATTGTTGGCATTTCAATAAGGATATTGAGAAGGTTGTTGATGATTATGGATATAACTGATTAAGTATGTTTACTATCTTGATCTTATTATTTTGTCATTGATGTCAAGAAATTGATTTTCTAATTCAATATGATGTTGCCATATCTTGAGAAGTATGATTTGAAGAGTATAAAGATGTTGGTAAAAGACGCAGAAAGATTATGATGAATAAGGTATTCAATGGGCAACTATTACCGAGTTAGACCATGGTGAGATCATGATGTTTAGATTGTTTTGACATCATACATATGTTGTAAATTGTAAGGTTAATACTATACTATGTTACCAAGCAAAGAACCTAGTCGATAAACCCTAAGGAACCTAATCGATAAACCTTAAGGTTATCGCTATCGGTTAATGAAGGCAGAATGTCTACCGAGTGAAGTTTAGTATTCACCGAGTTGTAACCGAGCTATAACAGAATACATTAAATGGTTACATGCATTATTTAATGAAGGAAACTAATGAGCTGGAACTGATTAAATGATTGGTATGCCATGCATGAAGTTTGTTAATGACTCTATGGCAAAGGAAAGTCAGCATGAAGATCTATAGTGCAGATTGAACTGCAATACCCTAGCACAAGTTCCAAGAAATGTATGCAAGTTCCAAGGCAGGGTAAAATGTTTTCAGATCAAAAGATGCATTGAACCTGGACAAGATTGAATATCTGATGGCTATGATTAATCATGGGAAATGTGATCAAGGAGATTAAGCGCTTAGCTAATTGTTTATAAATAGGAAACTGTTGATAAACAATGCATGCAGGCAAGTGTATGCATAGGGATGCTACATAGTGATTACCGAGCACAGAAGCTTGAAGACCTATTTGAATAATAGAGTATAGAAGCCCAGTAGATGGACAAGATTAGTTCTATGTCTAGATTGTATTGAACAAATAAGAATCTGCTTTAGCATTTTAGATGTAAAGTTGCAGATAGATTTTTATTACTGTTATTTTGTGAAAGTGACAGAAAATCTCTTAACCGAGTGGACTTAACAGTCTTATTTGTAAAACCCTCTAGCAAGGTGACATTCTGATTGAGTGTTTGAAATCCTTTAACAAGGTCACTTCTAACAAGGTGAAGATCCTAACAGATCTGAGGGAAATCCCTTAACTGGGTCACATCTAGCAATGTGTTTGTAATCTTTAACAAGATTTGCTTTTAACCGAGCATACTCTAGAAGAGTATATTTCTTAGTGGGTCCAAAATCCCACAGTGGTTTTTCCCTATTTGGGTTTCCACGTTAAATCTGGTGTTATGAGGTTTATAATGTTTATATACTTTTGAGTTTGCATGTTTAGCAGTTTTGGTTATATTACTGAAGTATATGTTATCGAGGTTCAATCTGATGTTTTTATGGAAGATTAAGTTGGTATGATTCACCCCCCCCTCTCATCTTGTTGGCTATTGGATCTATACTTATATTAAGTATTAGAACTATCAATTGGTATCAGAGCTTTGGACTCTGGAAGAAAAGTTTAAAGCTACTTGAGGCAAAGATCCGAAGATGTATAAGAGGGATGCACCAAAGCTGAACAAGTCAAGTTTCTCTACATGGTAGAAAAGAATGAAGCTGCATCTATTAGGAGTTGGAGAATATGTTGTATACTATCTAGAGAATTATTTCATCACACTGAGCACCTATCCATTGACTATGGAAGAGATAAAGGCAAAGAAAGAACATATCCAAGCAATGATTGAAATAACATCTGCATTGACCGATTCAGAGTTTAATGATCTAGAAGGCTACAATGATGCAAAGGCAATGTGGGATAAGCTCATATTGGTATATGGAGGAGATGAACATGTTCAAAGAGAAAAAGTAGATAGTCTAAGAGGACAACTTGAATCTATGAGGATGAATGAAGGTGAGACCATAACTCAGTACAGTACAAGACTAAAGGAGATTGTCAATCAAATCAAAGGACCAAGTGGAACTATTGAAGAAAAGGATATAACAAGTAAGTTGTTAAGAACCCTTCTACCAGCTTATGCAATTTGAGTCTCTGCAATCAATGAATTGAGGTCTGTACCTAATATGCCAGTTTCTTTAGATGCTACTATTGGTAAGCTACATGCATTTGAGTTAAGTAACTTTGACAATAGTGGATCTTCACACTAATACATTTGGGGTCAAATTCCGATGGAGGTTTCCGACGGACAAGGAACATTGTGTGAAAATTTGATTTTTTTTAAAAAAATGCCCGTGTTCGTCGGAATTCCGACGATTATCCAATGACATTGGGGTTTTTTTGAAAAAGTGCCCGTGTTCGTCAGAATTTCGTTAAACTCGTGCATTACATAAAAAAAAGAAAAGACCAAAATCCCGCCTCTTTACAAAATCCTGCCTATCTCATTCGTCCCACCTCTGTAGCGATCATTGGTGACAAACACGGCCGTAGCGGGGAATGGGGGAAGGAAGTGCCATGGGCACAAAGTGCCAAGGGCTGACACATAACCAGTGAGGAAGTTCGCAAGGGAGCCCAAAATGGGCTATGTAAACGGTGACGCCCGGGCCTCCATCAACAGCAATGAGAAAGATTTTTGGATGCGAGCGCTCGAGGACTGGTATTTTTGCAGTGATAAATTCTCTTGAACTTGTGCTACAGTTGTATATATCAACAAAATTCCTTGCTAGTTAGGGTATTAGAACAGATTAATCAAGATAATTTTTGGTTCATTTTCGTTACATTAATATTGGCGGAAAATAAATCTACATCTTGATACAAGATTGTAATCTCCTCCCCCATCACCCCCATTTCTCCCCATGTAATACAAAGAATCCAGACAAAGAATTATTGGCACAAATTCAACTACTTCACTGATCACTCATTCAATCCATCCATCTATTAATGATGAAACCGTAACAGATTTAATTCCTAGATAATCTTGTTTATTCTTTGCACATTAGAATAATAATAAATTTAATATCAAGTAGGTAGAGTTTTTTACAATTTTAATTATGTAATACTTTATCATTATATATCAGTGAGTCATATGAACTCACACTTCATGATTAGTATGTAATATCTCCAGTTAGAATATTAAGTAATATTTCACTAAATTTCTCACCTCAAAAATTTCTCCACCTTAATGATAGTTAATGTTAAGGATTGCATGAAACAAACTCTTGTTCATGGATCACCTTCTTAGCCTCCTATGGAAGTCATTCTTTGTGTGGTCTACCATGACCATAATCAGGGTCTTAATAAATGCATTAGATACTCTCTATTATCAATAAGAGAGTTATCATAATATAGTCGTGGCGAGTGGTTACAAATTAGATTAGTGGGTCTATAGTTCCCACTTGGTTTGTACTTAGAAACATTATCATTTCTTAGTTGTATGGAAACTACAAATTCATGCATCTAGCCAACAATACACACTAGCTATTATATGATTCCACTAATGAGAAAAGCCTAGTCAATCTTATAGTTTGTGGAATTAGTCATGTCCCTCATATAGAATATATATATATGGAGTATTCTTGCCTATAGATTACCTATTATTTTGCTTAATAATGTGATTATTTCACATACATCATAAAAGTGCCCTTCTAATATGTTTGTGCATCAATCTTGAAACCATATTTTTATTAACCAACCAATGATAAGAATTATCTTAAACACGCCTCTATATTTGAATCCCACTAGCTTTGATAATCAACCATAATAACCTTAACAATGCATCGACGACAACAATGCCTAATAAATCATCAATTGTCTTAGGTGAATCTAGCCAAAGCCAACCCATCAAATCCACTAATCTCCCTTGCATCCCAATCATAAAATTTTATGGTTGTTGGAAAAAACTTGGGATATTTAGTTCTTCCTTTGCAAATCAACATACCCTATTTTGGTTTCCCAAATATTTACTAAATAACTTTGAAGATAAATTGGGAAGAGAATCCATCATATAGATATTTCTTTTCAACATCCTTAGAGGACATTGTTTTGTCTATCATTTATTATAATAGCTAATACCCAATTTTTTTATAAGATTAATTAGTTGGGGTAAATGTTCCAAATTTTGTGGATATTTAGGAGACACAAATAAAATATAAATGTAATCATTCCAAATTTTTGTAGGAGATATTGGAATGAGACTAATAAGAATAGTAGTAAACATGAGTCACAATGAGCACTTTAGAATAAATCTAAACATTATATGGAAGAGTAGCTTGGAAAAATAGAAGCGTAATTTATTTTCCAATATGCAATATTATTACTTGGGAAAGAATCTTGAAAGAGGATTGAAAAGATTCCTTGAGCTAACATTGTCTCACTTATCCAAAATTATGAGGAAGGATTCATTAATGAAATGGTCATTGACAAGATGGAGAGAATAATAATTTAGCTTGGCCATGACACAAAGTCTTAGAATAGATGCCAACCTTGGTGAATGGAATGAAAATCCCAAACAATTAATGAGTGGTGAGACAAGTAGAGGCATCTATAAATTTTGTTTTGAATATGTATAAAATAAAGAAAAAATGGGACTAAAACCAAGGGAAATGCACATGGAAAGGATATGATGAAAATCAAAATAAATAGTTTGAAGATAATATTAGTTACCTAAAGGATATTCCACTTGATTATTTGGTATATCATAAAAATTTTGACAAATTTTGAAACCATTAGAGGTACCTTTTACTTCTGTAGATCTGGAATTCATTCATGTTGATGAGGTAACCTCCATCCTATTTCACTCTTCTTCCTTTGTGTACCTCTTTTATTCTTCCATTACCTCTTCACTTACCTAAAGTCAATCCAAAACATAGTGTATATAGCATCAAAAAAATTCCATATTTGATTAATATTATCCACAACATATCGAAAAGACAAATACCACACTTACTGTGTCATCAACCAAAAATAATTTACTTACATATTCAAAGAGTTCAATAATGGAGAAACATCCATGCGGTGCTCTACACATGTCCTTGAAGGTTCAAGAAATACTTATCCTCTATTGGTCCAAACTTTAAATCACTTTCCATGCATGAAAATAATTGCAACCATACACAATTTCCCACCCAATAGATTCTCTCAAACTAGTTTACTATCTTAACATAGGGTCAAGGAAAAGCGGGCCAAAATAGGAATCCAAGTGTCTTAAAAGCCTTCAAGACCATAGTGGTGAGGATTTAATTTCTTTCTTTAGTGGTATCTTTTTGTAGATTAATTAGTTGGGGTAAATGTTTCAAATTTTGTGGAAATTTAGGAGACACAAATAAAATATAAATGTAATCATTCCAAATTTTTGTAGGAGATATTGGAATGAGGCTAATAAGAGGAGTAGTAAACATGAGTCACAATGAGCACTTTAGAATAAATCTAAACATTATAAGGAAGAGTAGCTTGGAAAAATAGAAGCGTAATTTATTTTCCAATATGCAAGATTATTACTTGGGAAAGAATCTTGAAAGAGGATTGAAAAGATTCCTTGAGCTAGCATTGTCTCACTTATCCAAAATTATGAGGAAGGATTCATTAATGAAATGGTCATTAACAAGATGGAGAGAATAATAATTTAGCTTGGCAACGACACAAAGTCTTAGAATAGATGCCAACCTTGGTGAATGGAATGAAAATCCCAAACAATTAATGAGTGGTGAGACAAGTAGAGAAATCTATAAATTTTGTTTTGAATATATATAAAATAAAGAAAAAATGGGACTAAAACCAAGGGAAATGCACATGGAAAGGATATGATGAAAATCAAAATAAATAGTTTGAAGATAATATTAGTTACCTAAAGGATATTTCACTTGATTATTTGGTATATCATAACTATTTTGACAAATTTTGAAACCATTAGAGGTACCTTTTACTTCTGTAGATGAGGCATTCATTCATGTTGATGAGGTAACCTCCATCCTATTTCACTCTTCTTCCTTTGTGTGCCTCTTTTATTCTTCCATTACCTCTTCGCTTACCTAAATTCAATCCAAAACATAGTGTATATAACATCAAAAAAATTCCATATTTGATTAATATTATCCACAACATATCGAAAAGACAAATACCACACTTACTGTGTCATCAACCAAAAATAATTCACTTACATATTCAAAGAGTTCAATAATGGAGAAACATCCATGCAGTGCTCTACACATGTCCTTGAAGGTTCAAGAAATACTTATCCTCTATTGGTCCAAACTTTAAATCACTTTCCATGCATGAAAATAATTGCAACCATACACAATTTCCCACCCAATAGATTCTCTCAAACTAGTTTAGTATCTTAACATAGGGTCAAGGAAAAGCGGGCCAAAATAGGAATCCAAGTGTCTTAAAAGCCTTCAAGACCATAGTGGTGAGGATTGAATTTCTTTCTTTAGTGGTATCTTTCTGTAGATTAATTAGTTGGGGATTGTATTAGGACCTTTTCCTAATTAAAAAAAAATTATAAAGATTACATCCCTAAATATTGCATTCATAATAGGATAAATTTCTGCAATATTGAGACTATATTCATAATAGATTTATAGTGATGAATAAAGAAATATTTAAGATTATCAAAAAATTGATGTTTTCTTTCTCCCAACCGTCATTGGATATTGGGTGATCTTTGAGGCATTATGTCAAATAGTTCATGTGCCTTATCTAAGCTTACATATTTTGCATGCATGTGTACCTGGGCAGTTGCACTACAACATCTATACTCACTAATCACATTTGGTTGGAAGTTTCTAAATCCATTTCAAACACATCTTGTGCATATCTTTGTTAACTTGATTTCTCCTTCAATTCTTGATGAATGCTTGATTGCACATTCACTTGGAATTGAATTGATTTTATAATTAAGAGATCACTTGAATTGTAGGTAAACCCCTTCAAATGACAGGGTAGGCTTCCTTTTATACCTAATATATGCCTTGAAAGCATTTTATTGTGATTGCTTTAAATTAAAGTACTTTCTCTTCTATCTGGTATTGGTGGAGCAGAGGTTGCATTGCATCATCCTAGGATACATATTTCCGTAGATAGAACACAAGTTAAATGTATCCTAGGTTGATGCAAAGCAACCTCTGCTCTAGAGATCACCAAAAAATAGAGAAAGAACTTTAATTTAATGCCATCAGGATAAAAGTCTTTAATCAAGATAGATAAAATTTGAGTTTGATTGTCATCATTTACTTTGCCAAATTCTTCACACGTAACTCCTGAATCAATTTCCTACTCACAAGAATTTTATTATGTCTCAAATATAGGGAAACAAAAGGCTTCAAATAGTAAACTTGAACATGCAACTAAATCCATTGACTAACCAGAAGAACAAAATTAAGAAACGGTTTGATCATCTGAGAGATGTTGTAGACTTGCAACTCACCAGCTAAGTTTTTGTAGGTAAGCATTTTTTTTGTTTTGGTTATGGTTGTGGTGTTTATAGGGAGACATTTACAAATTTATATCTATTTTCACTATTTAATGGTTTATGGGTTTGTAATGGTAATTTAATGTTCTTTCATATTTTTGTATATATTCTTTATAATAGCCTATTATATTGATTTGTTCTATTATGCATAATGGTGTGGGTCAGACGGCTTTGCCGTCGGTGCATGAAAGCATTGAATGAGTTCTACTTTTAAAAATTACATGAAACATTTTTAATTTATTTGATTCAGTGTTATTAGCAAAAAATGATTATCAATGATGTTTCCTTTCTCCAAGAATTGTCTAGGACCTTTCCGTCAGATAATATGTAACATCAAATGACTAAATTTTTTCTTTACAATTGCTTATTTAATTTAAGTATTATCTCAGCGTGAATTAAAATTTATATCTATACGGAAGCAGAACATACAAGTTCAAGAGTCATGTGCAAGCAAATTTCCTAAAAGAAAGCAAGCAAGCATTATCTTGAATGACATGGAAACAAGCTCATCAGCTGCCTAGAAGAAAGCAATTGGAGAATGGCAGAGGAAAGTGTTTAAGGGTGATAAATAGATAGATAGTATGCAATACAAACAAACAATGTCTGGAGTGTCTGATGTGACGTCTCTAATTTATGTCCGGAAGGTCTAACTAGTTCTAGAGTTCCTACAAAACCTATTGGGCCATGCTTGGAGGAAATCAATGTGTTCATGCAAGGAGCACCTTTTTCCTATTATGAGAATGATACTTTTGCACCTAGGGATATTTGGAAGTCAATATCCAAAAATTTCTATAGTGTGGAACAAGAGTTGGCGGACTCGAAGTATAATTGTCAGCTTTGAGAAGACCAAGAGGTTATGTACACAATCTCCCAATAGAAGAGTGATTTCAAGAATTACCTCTCCCCCCGATGACTATTCAAGAAGCACTTCCTCAAATAGAGGACTATTGGCCTTCATGGGATCAAAGAAAAAAATTAAAGCATAGACTCTAGACGATGTGGTGGTGTCCTCCGTGAAGAACTCTACACTATAATTGAAAATTCATGAGGGAAACTAAAAGATAGTGAAGAGAAATACAATCTTGAAAAGTGGGAAGAATGGATCTTGGTTTGGGTGGGGCCAAGTCAGGTGGCTCCTCTAGAGGTTGATGAGATAGAAATCATATTAGGATTTGAAAATGATCACACTCGTGGAACTTTGTGTACGAGTGATTGACTGCGGTGTTTGGGTAATGCATTCCAAATAGATACAGTTGCATTCCAAATGGGTAATGTCTTGATGGCATGCAACTGTATCTATTTGGAATGCATTACCCAAACACCGCAATCAATCACTCACACACGAAGTTCCACGAGTGTGATCTTTTTCAAATCCTAATATGATTTCTATCTTGTCAACCTCTAGAGGAGCCACCTGACTTGGCCCCACCCAAACCAAGATCCATTCTTCCCACTTTTCAAGATTGTATTTCTCTTCACTATCTTGCAATTTCCCTCGTGAATTTTCAATTATAGTGTAGAGTTCTTCACGGAGGACACCACCACATCGTCTAGAGTCTATGCTTTAATTTTTTTCTTTGATCCCATGGAGGTCAATACTCCTTTGTTTGAGGAAGTGCTTTCTGAATAGTCATTGGGGGGAGAGGTAATTCTTGTGGTCGCTCTTCTATTGGGAGATTGTGTACATAACCTCTTAGTCTTCTCAAAGCTGACAATTATACTTCGAGTCCGCCAACTCTTGTTCCACACTATAGAAATTTTTGGATATTGACTTCCAAATATCCCTAGGTGCAAAAGTATCATTCTCATAATAGAAAAAAGGTGCTCCTTGCATGAACACATTGATTTCCTCCAAGCGTGGCCCAATAGGTTTCGCAGGAACTCCAGAACCAGTTAGACCCTCCGGACACAATTTAGAGATGTCACATCAGACACTCCAGACATTGTTTGTTTGTATTGCATACTATCTATCTATTTATCACCCTTAAACACTTTCCTCTGCCATTCTCCAATTGCTCTCTTCTAGGCAGCTGATGAGCTTGTTTCCATGTCATTCAAGATAATGCCTGCTTGCTTTCTTTTAGGAAATTTGCATGCAAGAGACTCTTCAACTTGTATGTTCTGCTTCCGTACAGATATAAATTTTAATTCACGCTGAGATAATACTTGAATTAAATAAGCAATTGTAAAGAAAAAATTTAGTCATTCGATGTTACATATTATCTGATAGAAAGGTCCTAGACAATTCTTGGAGAAAGGAAACATCATTGATAATCTTTTTTTGTAAATAACACCGAATCAAATAAATTAAAAATCTTTCATGTAATTTTTAAAAGTAGAACTTATTCAATGCTTTCATGCACTGACGGCAAAGTCGTTCGACCCACATCATCTCTCGTCGTCGGATTTCTGACAACCACCAATAAAATGCCTGACAAGGATGCTGTGTATCCGACGACACTCCTCTGTCAGAATTTTATACTTTGGTGTCGAAATTCCGATGATAGCCCGAGATGGCGACGGTATTCGTTCATGGAATGAGCATGCATGGTGGCCATCGGAAAGGTTGGGGTAATGTCAAAATTGTGACGACCATGAGGATAGTCAGAACTTTTGACACAAAGTTTTCAACGGCCGTTTTTGTCGGTATTGCGATGAAATGTGGTCGGAAATCCGACAATTGGCCGTCGAAATCTTGACCCAAATGTACTAGTGTCGGTAAATAAAGTTGAATCTGCATTTAGTTCTTTTCATCTTGATGAATCTAATGATTACAATGAAAGAAAGTATAAGTACTATGAAGGAGATCACAGTGGAGAAAGTGAAAGATTTCGTAAGAACATGGAAGAAGTACACAAACTGTATGAGGAAATCAGAAAGCAGGAAGAGTTTGAAGCACTACTAGCCAAAAGGTTACCAAGAGGCAAAGGTAAGTATAAAGGAAAACTACCTTTGAAATGTTTCAATTGTGATAATATAGGACATATGGCTTCTAACTGTCCTGACAAAGATTCTACTGAAAAGAGAGATTACTGAGATGACAGACAGAAAGATAATCATTACAGAGGACACCGAGACTTCAGAAGAAGAGATAGAAAGACACGCTTAATAGCCGATGAGGAATCCAATGATGATAATGTTGGGACTCATTAAATTTGAGTCAAGTTTAGAGGCCCAATCCAAAAATTTGCTTTGCATACCTAAATGAGTCAGTTTGAAGGGCCTAGTTTGCGAGAGGGTAAAATGGAGCCAGTTGATTTTCAGGGGGTAAGGCTCGGGATTCATGTCCCACACCTTTAATTTGGCCTATTCAATGATGTGCAACTTTTAGAATTCAATTTGGATAATTTTATGAGGTACCCATTTTGAGGGGTGAGCTGAAAGTGCATTTTAGGCATCAAATGCAGATTTTATTGAGTAGCTTACTTTGAGCGATTACATCATTTTCCCTGTTGATCGTCATGGAGAATTTCAAAATGGATTCAATTCTATGCATAAATGTGAGTTAGCCTACAAAATTTCAAGTCTTGATGAATCCATTTGCTTAGTTGACCAACTCAAATCCGTTTGTAGTTTGTATGGTTTGACTAGTCCTTGTTTCGACAGCTAGTCGAAGCCCTGTTTTGCACAAATGTACAAGTTACCTCAGTGAGTGTTATGATATATTGTTTGTTCCAGGATAATGTTGGTATAAATGATGAGCTATATTTCAAGTTTTAGGCTCCTACCAATCTGTTTAGTCCGTTTCCAAAAGGGTTCATTGTGCCTTCGTTTTCAGTTATCCATACTTTCAGTGCTATATCAATTAATGCAGCCATTTTTATGAGCGCGCCATTTGCAGCTAGTCAGGTTTTTGGTTGAACTAAGAGTTCAAAGATTTAGTATGTACTTCAAGGTACCTATCTTTCAAATTTGAAGGCCTACGGAGGTCATTTGATATTTTTGAGAAAGGCATCATGTGTTGCCAGAACATTGACTTCATTAGGTCCGCAGTGTCGACAAAGCCAGTTTGTCATTTTCGCCGATTAATATCTCTTCGCTCGGGCCTCTTCTTGAGAAACCGTTTGGTATATTTCATGCTTGCATACTAGAGTACATGCTTGTTAGATGGCGAGCTCCAGAAAGGTGATTTGATCGACTTGAAAATTACGTCTTCATGATTAAATGTGAAAATGTGGCGTAATCGCCTGAAGGTTGCAAAATTCAGTCGGATGATCCGAAAATGATGCCGATCATTTCCAAAGGTATGTTTGAGGTCTGTGAAGCATTCCAGAGGTCAGTGGCATGAAAACGAAAAAAAATTTTAGTCAGACCCACTTTGGGGCCCGACCTGGCTCATGCTTATGCATTATTTACTTTATTTTGTGGTGAACTATTCTTGTTTCATGGCAATGCATTTTCCCATGCCTTGGTCTTCACATCACCAACATCATTATTCAAATGCTTCAACTTCTTTCAGTGAATGTAATGGCATGCAATCTCCCAGGGATAGATATATATAAGTATGCAAAATCTCTATTGGAGAGGTTTGAAGGAAATTGGAGAAATGTTTCAGAACCAAAGCTTATTGAAGCACAGTGCAAGTGCAAGCATGAAATACTCTCCTATATTATGGATCAAATTTGAGTGTGCTAGAGTGAGGAGAGTATTTAAATAAAGTTTAAAATTCTGCAAGAGCAAACTGGTAGCCTCCTCTTGCGTGACACTTGAAGTGGTAATGGTTTTCAAAACCAAAACTCCATCTCTACACTATGGAGGTAAAAGAGCAGCATTTGAATATTCCAAGTAAATGTTTCAATAGTCCTCATTCCCTCATGTGGCATGTAGTATGTTTCTAAATGCAGAAAATTTGTAAACAAAAGATCTCCCATTCCTTCCTCCACGTGATGGGTAAGTTGCAGAGCATGCTAATGTTGAGTTTCAGAAGCAAAAACAAAAACAAAACAACAGCAATCTTTCTAGGTTGCATTGTGTCTTGAGGAAGGTACAAAATTCTTTCACAGCAAATGCAAATAGTCCAAAACCCTCCCACATGACTGGTGAAAAAGGAAATTTAAAACTTCAAGCAAATGCAAGGAGGATGGTGAAGGAGCTGCGTAGAAGTCCTTGAAGAAAATGCATGGAGAATGGAGGGGTTGCAATCAAAAGGAAGCCAATGGGTGTTTCCCCAAATTCAATGATGGCCAACATCCTCCCTACGTGGTGTTGGGAAGGCTTTGATTAGTTTTCAAGTTTTCTCCTTTGCAGTTACAAGATGGCATAGATAGGTGGAGGAGAGACTTTTCAAAGTCTCCAACGAACACAATAGCATGTCTCCTTTTTCCCTCACGGTGTTGGGTGGGGCATTGAGGTTTGAAAACCATCAAGTGAATGACATGGAGTTTTTAAAAGAGCTTCCAAAGCTCATGTGGGCCAAAGGGGGGGCATTTGCAGTTTGACATAAACAAATGCCAGTCAAAGTATCTTCCTTGCTGCGTGGAGATTGGAGAGGGGTTTTATAAATGCAAAACAAATAGCAGATGCAAATCGATACCAAATCCTCCCTCTTTGCTGAAGTTTGGTGAATATCCCACAAAAATGGCCATTAAAGTTGCTCAGGAAAATCTCCAAAAATGCAGTTACAGGCAAAAAACTTTATCCCACATTGGCTGGGAAGTGGACTATTTTGATATTTATATGCAAAACCTTACTAATGTAATATGTCTAAGCCATGAAGGCTTTTGACGGATGGTGCCTATGGGCACCCAAGGTGGGCCTACACATGGGTGCAGATCCCAAGGCAATGGAGGAGGTGACTAAGTGGCGACCAGGTGGACCCCACGTAGACACGCTTCTCGAGGCAAACAAGCAAATTTTGCAAAGAAAGGTCAGCTTAACCGATGAGCAGGTCCGAGATGATCCAATGAAGCGCGTGATTTTGTGGGCTGAAGATGCACATGAGTTACACCCTGCGAAATGGTGAAAAAGGTAAAGATCATGCAGGTTTCAGCCGATTGGACGGTCTGTGCAGTTTCGCAGGCCGAAGTTAAGCTCTACGAAACAGCGAAACGCGAAATGGCGAAAATGGCGAAAATGCAGCCAGTTAAAGAGTGAGCAAGTTTGATGAAGATCGATGACCTACGTGGTTTTGTGGAGTGGAGATGCACACCAGATAAACCCTGTGAAATGGCAAAAGCCAGGTGGCATACAAGTGGCAGGTCCAGTCAGTGGTCCAGCAGGCGGGTCCCAGTGAGGTGGCGATGACGTGGTGCAGATAAATCTAAAAGATAAATCTATTTCCCTTTATGTTTAGGGGTTAATGTTCTATCCTTCCAAAGCTCTATTTCACCTATTATTTGTATAAGATCCAGCCCATCTGTACGTGTTACCTAATTTGGTGAGCTTGTGGAATGGTTTGTCTACTTATTGTTGATGCAGTCTTATGTTTGTGAATGTTGTATTTAATGCATCCAAAAGGTTGTCCCCTCCTAGGTCTAGCAGAACCTGAAGTGAAGGAGGATCATTAGGATCCTATGTTATGTTGTCCAAGCCCTAAAGTGTTTCATTGATTGAGATCGGCTGTCTCATAGATAGATTTGCAGGTGTCTTGGGTTATCACTTTTGGTGAACAACAGATAAATCAAATGAAACTGATACAGAGGAAGTAGTTTATGTGGCTATCAAAGATGGATCAGATGAAGAATGGTATGAAGAAAAAGCCCTAATATCTCACGTAAATACTAATGATTCTTGGATAATAGATAGTGGATGCTCATATCATATGACAGGTGATAAACACAAGTTTGTTATGTTAGAAGATTATGATGGAGGCTCTGTTAGATTTGGTAACGATGCACCATGTTTGGTAAGAGGTAAAGGATCTATAACACTTCTTGATGATGCAAAATGCAATGATTTATATTGGGTTGAAGGTTTGAAATACAATTTGTTGAGTGTAGCACAGCTAAATAATACAGGTTACCGAATAGAATTTCAGAAAGGAATTGTCAAAGTTCATGACAAGAATGGAAAGTTAGCTACTACTAGGACACAAACAAAAGGAGATAAATTTCATCTTGACTCAACTCGGAACAAGTGTTTGTATGCAAAGATAGATGATACCTGGTTATGGCATAAAAGGTTTTGTCATGTAAATTTTGATAATCTGATCAAAATAAGTAAGAAGCACCGAGTAAGAGGTCTACTGAGTCTTGAAAAACCTGAGAATGCTATGTGCTGAGGATACCAGATGGGTAAGATGACAAGATCAAGCTTTACAAGTAATTCTTACACTTCTAAGGGAATTTTAGATATTGTGCACACTGATCTTTGTGGTCCTATGAAAGTTCAAAGTTATTATGATGATAAATATTTCATATTATTTGTGGATGACTATTCAAGGATGATGTTAGTAATGTTTTTAAAAGAAAAATCAGAAGCTTTTCAAATGTTTAAATGGTACAAGGCAAGAGTTGAAAATGAAACAGGAAGACAACTGAAATGTCTTAGATCAAATAGAGGAGGAGAGTTCACATCTGATAAGTTCAACTTATTCTTTAATGATCATGATATTAAAAGACAAGTCTCTGCACCAAGAACTCCACAGCAAAATGGAATAGCTGAGAGAAGAAACAGAGCTATTGTGGATTGTGCTAGAACACTAATGATTGAAAAGAAAGTCCCATAAACATTTTGGAGAGAAGCAATAAGCACAGCAGTTTACACCTTGAATCGAGTACAACTAAAGAAAGGTACTTTGAAGACACCATATGAAATCTGGTATGATAAGAAACCTAATGTAAGTTATTTTAAAATCTTTGGAAGTAGATGCTATGTTCACAAAGATGATAGAAATGGCAAGTATGATCAGAAAAGTGAAGAAGGAACATTTCTAGATTATTCTTCTAGAAGCAAAGCATTTAAATGTCTGATCAAATCATCTAACAAAATAGTAGAATTTGCAAATGTGAAAATTGATGAATTTGCAGAAAGAAATGATGAAGAAAATTCCAAAGAACCAGAAGACTATGATGAATTTGTCTATGTTCAACCGACAAGTCTTACCGAGAGAACTGTTGAAGAAAATGAAGAGAATATCCAGTTACCGAGTGATGAAGAAGATCATACAGAGCCTACCGAGCCTATATTAGCCAAGTATGTCAAAAGACATCATGCACCAAGTCAGATTATAGGAGATAAGGATGATCCAGTGATGACAAGGAACAAAAAGAGATAGAACACATGTTTGATATCTGAATTTGAACCGAGAATAGTGAAAGAGGCATTTAACAGTGAAGATTGGGTAAATGCAATGACAGAAGAGATTGATCAAATCAAGAAAAATTACACATGGACATTAATCCCAAGACCGACGGACAAAAATGTAATTAGTACAAAGTGGATATTCAGAAACAAGCTAAATGAAAAAGGAGAGGTCTTTCAAAACAAAGCAAGACTGGTTTGCAAAGGTTATGCTCAAGAAGAAGGAATTGATTATGGTGAAACTTTTGCACCTGTTGCTAGACTTGAAGGAATAAGAACATTGTTGGCATATGCTGCTTTCAAAAAATTCAAGGCATATCAAATGGATGTCAAATCTGCTTTTCTAAATGAAATATTAGAAGAATAAGTTTTTATTGAACAACTTGAAGGATTTGTTGAAGACAAGAATAAAGATCAGGTATGTAAATTGAACAAAGCTTTATATGGTCTGAAACAAGAACCTAGAGCATGGTATGAAAGATTGCACTCTTATTTGATTAAGATTGGTTTTATAAGGACAAGTGAGAACAAAGTTATGTACATGAAGAATGATGAAAATGGAATACTGATCTCAGCCATATTTGTTGATGATATTATATTTTGTGGCAATGACTCTTTATGCAAGAACTTTGGAAATGAAATGAGCAAAGAATTTGAGATGCCATTAATCGGTGAGATAAAGTAGTTAATAGGTTTACAGATACTGCAAATGAAAAATGAGATTTTCATTACTCAATCCAAGTACATAAAGGAAATTTTGAAGAAATTTGGAATGGAGGATTCAAAACCAATCTATAAATTATCAAAGAATGATGAATCTGCATCTATTGATGAGACACTTTACCAATCTATGATTGGAAAGCTACAATATGTTGTTCACAGTAGACTAGACATAGCATATGCAGTAGGTATAGGTGCAAGATTCTCTGCAGATCCTAAGGAAACACACATGACTGCAATCAAAAGAATTTTTAGATACTTGAAAGGCACAGAAGATTATGGCTTAGTATATTAGACAGGAAATGATTTTGATTTAAAAGTTTATACTGATGCTAATTGGGTAGACAACATTGATGACAGAAAAAGCACAAGTGGAGGAGCTTTCTTTTTAGGAGAAAGACTAGTGAGTTGGCTTAGCAAGAAACAAGGATGTGTTTCACAGTCAATAGCAGAAGCTGAATACATTGCTACAGCATTGAATTGTACCAACATTGCATGGATCAAACAACTGTTGGAAGGTATAAATGAGAAAGTTACCGAGCCAGTAACTATATTCTGTGACAATACTAGTGCCATAAACATTTCAAAGAATCCTGTTATGCACTCTACGACAAAGCACATCTCTATCAAATATCATTATCTTAGAGAAGAAGCTCAAGAGAAGAAAGTGGTGTTGGAGTATGTTAGCATAAAGGAAAAAATAGCAGATATCTTCACCAAGTCACTACCAAGCGACACTTTTGAATATCTTAGAAGTAAGTTAGGGGTCCTACCCCTATCTTCTACTCACTGACCGAGTTCGGTGAAAGCATCAATCAACATTTCCTTTTAGATATACTAAGCCATAATCCTCTGTGTCTTTCAAGTATCTAAAAATTCTTTTGATTGCTGCCATGTGTGTTTCCTTAGGATCTGCAGAGAATCTTGCAACTATACCTACTACATGTGCTATGTCTGGTCTGCTGTGAAGAACATATTGTAGCTTTCCAATCATGGATCGGTAAAGTGTCTCATCAATAGATGTAGATTCATCATTCTTTGACAATTTACAATTGGTAGTCATAGGAGTACTTACTGGTTTTGAATCCTCCATTCCAAATTTCTTCAAGATTTCCTTTATATACTTGGATTGAGTAATGAAAATCTCATTTTTCATTTGCAGTATCTGTAAACCTATTAACTACTTTATCTCACCGATTAATGGCATCTCAAATTCTTTGCTCATTTCATTTCCAAAGTTCTTGCATAAAGAGTCATTGCCACAAAATATAATATCATCAACAAATATGGCTGAGATCAGTATTCCATTTTCATCATTCTTCATATACATGTTTTTATTCTCACTTGTCCTTATAAAACCAATCTTAATCAAATAAGAGTGCAATCTTTCATACTATGCTCTAGGTGCTTGTTTCAAACCATATAAAGCTTTGTTCAATTTACATACCTGATCTTTATTCTTGTCTTCAACAAATCCTTCAGGTTGTTCAATAAAAACTTCTTCCAATATTCCATTCAGAAATGCAAATTTGACATCCATTTGATATACCTTGAAATTTTTGAAAGCAGCATAAGCCAAAAATGTTCTTACTCCTTCAAGTCTAGCAACAGGTGCAAAAGTTTCACCATAATCAATTCCTTCTTCTTGAGCATAACCTTTGCAAACTAGTCTTGATTTGTTTCAAATGACCTCTCCTTTTTCATTTAGCTTGTTCCTAAAAATCCACTTTGTATCAATTACATATTTGTCCTTTGGTCTTGGGATTAGTGTCTATGTGTCATTCTTCTTGATTTGATCAATCTCTTCTGTCATAGCATTTATCCAATCTTCACTATTAAATGCTTCTTTCACTATTCTCGGTTCAAATTTAGATATCAAACATTTGTTCTGTCTTAGTTTGTTCGTTGTCATCAGTGGATCATCCTTATTTCCTATAATCTAACTTGGTGCTTGATGTCTTCTGACATACTTGGCTAATACAGGCTCGGTAGGCTCTGTATGATCTTCTTCATCACTCGGTAACTGGATATTCTCTTCATTTTCTTCAATAGTTTTCTCGGTAAGACATCTCAGTTGAACATAGACAAATTCATCATAGTCTTCAGGTTCCTTGGAATTTCCTTCATCATTTCTTTCTGCAAATTCATCAATTTTAAAATTTGCACTTTCTACTATTTTGTTAGATGATTTGATCAGACATTTAAATGCTTTGCTTATAGAAGAATAACCTAGAAAAGTTCCTTCTTCACTCTTCTAATCAAACTTGCCATTTCTATCATCTTTGTGAACATAGCATCTACTGCCAAAGATTTTAAAATAACTAACATTAGGTTTCTTATCATACCAGATTTCATATGGTGTCTTCAAAGTACCTTTCTTCAATTGAACTCTGTTCAAGGTGTAAACTGTTGTGCTTATTGCTTCTCTCCAAAATGTTTGTGGCACCTTCTTTTCAATCATCAGTGTTCTAGCATAATCCACAATAGATCTATTTCTTCTTTCAGCTATTCCATTCTGCTGTGGAGTTCTCGGTGCAGAGACTTGTCTTTTAATACCATGATCATTGTAGAATAAGTTGAACTCATCAGATGTGAAATCTCCTCCTCTATTTGATCTAAGACATTTTAGTTGTCTTCCTGTTTCATTTTCAACTCTTTCCTTGTACCATTTAAACATTTGAAAAGCTTTTGATTTTTGTTTTAAAAACATTACTGACATCATCCTTGAATAGTCATCCACAAATAATATGAAATATTTATCACCATAATAACTTTGAACTTTCATAGGACCACAAAGATCAGTGTGCACTAGATCTAAAATTCCCTTAGAAGTGTAAGACTTACTTGTAAAGCTTGATCTTGTCATCTTACCCATCTGCCATCCTCGACACATAGCATTCTTAGGTTTTTCAAGACTCGGTAGACCTCTTACTCGGTGCTTCTTACTTATTTTGATCAGATTATCAAAATTTACATGACAAAACCTTTTATGCCATAACCAGGTATCATCTATATTTGCATACAAACACTTATTCCGAGTTGAGTCAAGGTGAAATGTGTTACCTTTTTTTTGTGTCCCAATAGCAGCTAACTTTCCATTCTCTTCATGAACTTTGACAATTCCTTTCTAAAATTCTATTCGGTAACCTATGTTGTTTAGCTGTGCTAGACTCAACAAATTGTATTTCAAACCTTCAACCCAATAAACATCATTGCATCTTGCATTATCAAGAAGTGTTATAGATCCTTTACCTCTTACCAGACATGGTGCATCATTACCAAATCTAACATAGCATCCATCATAGTCTTCTAATATTACAAACTTGTGTTTATCTCCTGTCATATGATGTGAGCATCCACTATCTATAATTTAAGAATCATTAGTGTTTATGTGAGATATTAGGGCTTTTTCTTCATACATTTCTTCATTTGATCCATCTTTGATAGCCACATAAACTACTTCCTCTGTATCAATATCATCTGATTTGTCATCATTGGATTCTTCATCAGCTATTAAGCATGTCTTTCTATCTCTTCTTCTGAAGTCTCGGTGTCCTCTGTAATGATTATCTTTCTGTCTGTCATCTCAGTAATCTCTCTTTTCAATAGAATATTTGTCAAGAGAGTTAGAAGCCATATGTCTTATCTTATCACAATTGAAACATTTCAAAGGTAGTTTTCTTTTATACTTACCTTTGCCTCTTGGTAACCTTTTGGCTAATAGTGCTTCAAACTCTTCTTGCTTTCTGATTTCCTCATACAGTTTGTGTACTGCCTCCATGTTCTTACGAAATCTCTCACTTGCTCCACTATGATCTCCTTCAGAGTACTTATACTTTCTTTCATTTAAATCATTAGATTCATCAAGATGAAAAGAACTAAATGCAGAGTCAACTTTATTGACCAAAGATCCACTGTTATCAAAGTTACTTAACTCAAATGCATGTAGCTTACCAATAGTAGCATCTAAAGAAACTGGCATATTAGGTACAGACCTCAATTCATTGATTGCAGAGACTCATATTGCATAAGCCTGTAGAAGGGTTCTTAACAACTTACTTGTTATATCTTTTCCTTCAATAGTTCCACCTACTCCTTTGATTTGATTGACAATCTCCTTTAGTCGTGTACTGTACTGAGTTATGTTCTCACCTTCATTCATCCTCATAGATTCAAGTTGTCCTCTTAGACTATCTACTTTTGCTCTTTGAAAATGTTCATCTCCTCCATATACTAATACGAGCTTATCCCACATTGCCTTTGCATCATTGCAGCCTTCTAGATCATTAAACTCTGAATTAGTCAATGTAGATGTTATTTCAATCATTGCTTGAATATGTTCTTGCTTTGCCTTTATCTCTTCCATAGTAAATGGATAGGTGCTCGGTGTGACAAAATCATTCTCGAGATAGTATACAACATATTCTCTAACTCCTGATAGATGTAGCTTCATCCTTTTCTACCATGTAGAGAAACTTGACTTGTTCAGCTTCGGTGCATCCCTCTTATACATCTTGATCTTTAACTCAAGTGCCTTTAAACTTTCCTTCCAGAGTTCAAAGGCTCTGATACCAATTGATAGTTCTGATACTTAATATAAGTACAGATCCAATAGCCAATAAGATGAGAGGGGGGGGTGAATCATACAAACTTAAACATCCATAAAAACATCAGATTCAACCTCGATAACATATACTTCAGTAATAAAACCAAAACTATCAAACATGCAAACTCAAAAGCATATAAACATCATAAACCTCATAACACCAGATTTAACGTGGAAACCCAAATAGGGAAAAACCACTGTGGGATTTTGGACCCACTAAGAAATATACTCTTCTAGAGTATGCTCGGTTAAAAGCAAATCCTGTTAAAGATTACAAACACATTGCTAGATGTGACCCGGTTAAGGGATTTCCCTTAGATCTGTTAGGATCTTCACCTTGTTAGAAGTGACCTTATTAAAGGATTTCAAATACTCAATCAGAATGTCACCTTGCTAGAGGGTTTTACAAATAAGACTATTAAGTCCACTCGGTTAAGAGATTTTCTATCACTTTCACAAAATAACAGTAATAAAATCTATCTGCAACTTCACATCTAAAATGCTAAAGTAGATTCCTATTTGTTCAATACAATATAGACATAGAACTAATCTTGTCTATCTACTGGGCTTGTATGCTCTATTATTCTAACAGGTCTTCAAGCTTCTATGCTTGGTAATCACTATGTAGCATCCCTGTGCATACACTTGCCCACATACATTGCTTATCAACAGTTTCCTATTTATAAACAATTAGGTAACCGCTTAATCTCTTTGATCACATTTCCCATGATCAATCATAGCCATCAAATCTTTGATCTTGTCTAGGTTCAATACATCTTTCGATCTGAAAATGTTTTACCCTGCCTAGGAACTTGCATACATTTCTTGAAACTTGTGCCAGGGTATTGTAGTTCAATCTGCACTGTAGATCTTAATGCCAACTTTCCTTTGCCTTAGATTTGTTAACAAACTTCATTCACGGCTCACCAATCATTTAATCAGTTCCAGCTCATCAACTTCCTTCATTAAATACCGCATGTAAACATTTAATGCATTCTATTATAGCTCGGTTACAAATCAGTAACAACTCGGTGAATACTAAACTTCACTCGGTAGACATTTCGCCTTCATTAACTGATAGCGATAACCTTCAGGTTTACCGACTTGGTTCCTTGCTTGATAACATAGTATAGTATTAACCTTTACATTTTACAACATATGTATGATGTTGAAACAATCTAAAATATCATGATCTCATCATTGTTTGACTCTGTACTAGTTGCCCATTGAATACCTTATTCATCCCCTTATTCATCATATCCTTTCCTGTGTCTTTTACTGACATCTTTATAATCTTCAAATCATACTTCTCAAGATATGGCAACATCATACTGAATTAGAAAATCAATTTCTTGACATCAATGACAAAAAAATAATATCAAGACAGTAAACATCCTTAATCAGTTATATCCATAATCATCAACAACCTTCTCAATATCCTTATTGAAATGCCAACAATCTTTCATTGTTAGTTATAATGCAATATTGCCAACATGTATAGTCTTTATTTGTTGAAGACTATCGGTTTTTTTTTGAAGAAGCTTACCAGTCGTAGCGGTATGAAGACCTCAAGTAGAATGAAGACCCCTAACGACAATTAATCTTTTGATCAGAACATTATGTTCCAATTTTCTAGTCCTATTCGTTAAACTTGTAATCGATATACTGTGCCAAACCGGTATAATTGTAAAGTGTGATGAGTTATCATCCACCGACACTTTAGCGGTGTTTCTGTGCCGTGTTACCAAATATGTCTAGATGCACTGTACCTAGGAAATTTTAGTCTAATCTTATTGGACCGACATGAAATCAGATTCCTATATGAGGACATCATGTCTAGGGTTTTGAAGGATTGATGTGTGCGATTATTGTAGAGAAGATTAGGTCTGTGCAAAATAGGTATCTCACTACAGAGCTTGTGAGTGAAAATGATAGAAGACTGAAGTAATGTTGTAATGCATTAACAAAGAACTGTCAAGGATATAATCAAGCATTCTATTGTATCTTCTAGATCATTCACTTGTTGATTACTAATCTCTTAGACAAGTCTGAAACCCTTAACCAGGTAGGCCCAACCTAGCCTATTGTAAATCCTCTAACAAGGTGGTTCACAGTCGTGGATCTGAAATCCTTTAATAGGGTAGTCTTTAATAAGACTTATCTCCTAATAGAGATCTGGATTCCTAACGGGATCTATTACGGTGAAGAACATTGTAAGGCCTTAACCGGTCTGACCTTAACCGGTTTGGTTACTATTCTGTAGATAGTTGACTTGTGATTTTTAATCACCATGGTTTTTCCCATTTGGGTTTCCACATCAAAATATTATGTGTTATGGTGATTGTGCTTCTGTGGGTGAATGCTCTATTTTCTATTTGTCTTATTTATGTTTTAACCAGTTTGTTGTTTAAACTACTACACTAGTCTGCTGGAAAATTGTTTAAGAGTTTGGTTAAGTTCTTAGGCATACTAATTCACCCCCCCCTCTTAGTGTTCATCAAGCTCTAGGAAGTGTGCCTGAATGCAAGTGCATTCCTCTTTTGTAATATTGTTCTACTACTGGCCATAGTATAATAATATTGTGGGTTCAAATCCTACCATGGTTTTTCCCTTTCTGGGTTTTCATGTAAAAATTCCAGTGTTATGGTTGTATGTTTATTTGCTTTGATTTTCTGCATTATACTTTCTATTTTATGCATACGGTGGTTCAAGAATCAGTTTAATAATCTAATAAATTGCATAACACTGATTCACCCCCCCCCCCACCTCACAGTGTTCATTGATTCCAATAGTTGTTGCAATCTATTTGGCCTCTACAATAGATAATGATATTAAATTTTGTTTCTTACTTAACCAAGAGACCAATCTATCAAGAAAAATGCCCCACCACATGTACTTATGTCATTTACACATTCGGCCCAATCAACATCTATAATTTCTTTCAATGTAAAATGGTCATCCTTATATTACCATAATCCTTAATCTAGAGTCCATTTCACATATCTAAATATCCTCTTCACCACTTGAAAATAAGATTTCTTAGGACTAGCTTGATATCTAGCCACCAAACAAATATCTTGCATAATATTTGGTGTTGAAGCAGTCAAATACAACAATCCTCTAATCATAGATCTATACCTTTTTTTATTAACATCCAAAGATCCATCATCCTTTTTTAACTTACAACCAATAGCCATAGGGGTGGCCATCGGTTTAGAATTCTCCATCTCAAACTTCTTTAACATCTCTTTGATATACGTGGTCTAAGAAATAAAAATATCCTTTTCTGATTGAGTAACTTGAAGACCAAGGAAAAATTATAGCTCATCTATCATAGACATCTCAATTTTCTTTTGCATCTCTTCTACAAAATTCCTACATACACTATTTGTTACAAGCTAGGGTTGTCATTGCACCAAAAGATCGACCTGTCAATGCCCTACAAAACCACTAGACTTATAGAATCCACGTGAGGTTGTTAAACCATGGTGTGAATCCCCATGAGAGACATTGGCCCACTGCCAACAATCCCACTCCCAGCGTCACTCGTCGAAGCCTGCATGGTTCAAACGTATCACCAAGATCTAATACCACTTGTTACAAGCTAGGGTTGTCGTTGTACCAAAAAAAAGACCTTTCTGTTGGTATTTTGGTATGGTTTTGTCATTGATGTCAACACCTACTAATACTTATCAACTCTGGCACTTTGGAGAATCAACAACATTCACTGGCAAGCAAGTGACTTATGCACAGTCATCGGTATCTGGTACACCAGAAGGATATAATGTTCACCGGCACTTGGAATGGGATGGAAAACACCTAGTTATGTCGAAGACATCTTTTGGACACTTTGTCTTGGAGATTTGTTCATTGGCATATTCATATTTGCATATTTGTTGTTACCAGCAAATAGGTCCAGGTTATACACTGACATGTTTATCTTTTTCAGATGAGCACGACACACTATGGAGATGTCTTATTATTGTTGTAAATGCATCAAGCTGACATGTTGAATCAGTTATTGCATCAGACATTATTTTATTTGTAAATTGATTTTATTGTAATATCCTTTAGAGACGACCTACTAAAATTGGTCTTAGGTTATGATATAAATGTAAGATTGTATTTGTAAGATCAGATAAGGGATGTAAAAAAGAATTGTGTGAAGGTATATGCAAGAATAAGCAGAGCTATACATGCAGACATCATTTGAAGGTTGAAGGAGGGTTTTTGTGAAGACAATCAGAACTACACTGGTACTGAATCCAACATAAAAAGATGCTAATTTGAGCAGTACATCCTTATTGGATTTAACCATCCAATTGTAGTCAATGTGACTCCTATTTTGTGTTTGAGCAGTGAGCTCTAGGCGCTTGGCCTTTCTACATGTGTAGACCCCATTTGTATACACTTGCTATCTGCAGCAGTATCATCTGATTGTGGGTAAGGTTTCCCACAGTGGTTTTTCCCCTTACAGGGTTTCCACGTACAAATATTGGTGTTATGTTTTATGGATGACTTTGTCTTTTTGTTTCATGCATTAATCTTTACCGGTATTGCAATTAACTCATAAAACTGTCTACCGGCATAAAAGACTAGTTTACCAGTATTAAGCATTAAGTTGGTTAAGTTGTTTTTGGTTTGAATTTATTTGACAACTGATTCACCCCCCCTCTCAGTTGTCTTCGGGAACTAACAATTGGTATCAAAGCTTAGTCCTCTTTTTGCAGAAGTTTAACAACTTCAGGAGATCCAATGTCTACTAACTATTTCAGGAAGGACAACCCTAAACTTGATGGAACCAACTATGGCATATGGAAGATCAGAATGGAGACACATCTAAATTGCATTGGAAAGGACATCTAGGATGTTACAAAGAATAGCTATACTGCTCCTACTTAGAATCAACCTAATCCACCTAACTTGGCTAAAGATGAAGAAAATGATTGCAAAGCAAGAGAAGCACTTTTGAGCACATTAACAGATCAGCAAATCATGGGATTATCAGATAGATCAACTACTAAAGCTATTTGGGATCATCTAGAAACATTGAATAAAGGAGATTCCATAGTCAAAATTGCAAAACTTGAAAGCTTTCGGGTTAGGTATGAAAATCTGAAAATGGAAGAAGATGGAAGGATTTTTGCTTTTATGGAAAGAGTTAATGAAATTGTTTTGGGTATTAAATGTTGTGGAGGAACATTAAGTGAAGATGAAATTATTTCAAAACTTTTAAGAGGATTGCCACCGGCATATAAAATTGAAATTTACTGCTATAAATAAGTTAAGAACAATGCCTAATACATCAGTAACTAGGGATACATTGATTGGAAAACTTTCAGCTTTTGAAATTGAGGAATTTGGTCATGTTGCTACTATAAAGACAGATTTAGCTTTTAAGGCATCAACATCATATGCACCATCATTTGACAAGTCTGATTGGAAAGCCTTTTATGCAAGAGAACTTGAGGAAAGCAAGAGAGAAAATGAAGAACTTGAAGAACTTGAAGCACTATTTGCAATAAAACTGCCTAAAGGTCCAGTTGGAAGTAAGTATGAAGGTAAAGCACCCTTTAAATGTTTTAACTGTAATAAGATTGGTCATATGGCTTCTAGATGCCCTGATAGACATGTTAGACTAAGAGAAGAAGCTAGAAGAACATACAAGCCTAACCTTGAATATCAGAGATAAAGATTTAAGAAGAACAAAGACAAATCTTGTTATCTTGTTGATGGAGTGACTGATGATTCTGATGAAGATCTGGCAGACAATGGATGAGATTTTGTTGCTATAATAGAAGATCAACTAGCACCTACTATTCAACTAGTAGAACAAGCCTTCGCAGCTAAAATTGAAGTTAAGGATGAATGGATCATTGATTTAGGATGCTCACATCATATGACTAGTGACAAAAGAAAATTCTTGAACTTTCAGGAATATAATGGAGGTCTAGTGAGATTTGGAGATGATAAAGCTTGTTTGATCAAAGGTAAAGGTACAATATGTCTTGATGGTAAGCATAATACTAACAATGTTTACTATGTTGAAGGTTTAAAGCATAATCTTGTGAGTGTTGGTCAATTAGTTGAGAAAGGATTTTAGTTACAATTCAAAAATGGAAAATGTAAAATCATGAATAAAACTGGTTTGGAAATTGCAACTGGTAATCAAACTAGAGGTAACATCTTTCATCTGAATAACAATGAAAAGACATGCTTGATTGATCACATTGATGAAAGTTGGCTATGGCATAAGAGACTCTGTCATGTTAATTTTGATTGCATGGTAAAAATCAATACTACTAAGGCAGTTAGAGATTTACCTAAGATTGTCAAACCTCACAATTCAGTATGTAAGGGATGTCAATTTGGAAAACAAGTTAGAGCTACTTTTAGAAGTATTCCAGAAAAATCTAATAATGCTCTTGACTTAATTCATACTGATTTATGTGGTCCAGCTAGAACTAAAAGTTTACAAGGTGATAGATATTTCATGCTAATCATTGATGACTACTCTAGAATGTGTTGGGTTACTTTTCTCAAAGAAAAATCAGAAGCACTTGGGAAGTTCAAACTATTCAAAGCAATGGTAGAGAATGAAAATGGTAAGAAAATCAAATGTATGAGATTAGATCAAGGTGGAGAATTTACATCTAAGGAATTTAATACATTATGTGAAGTGAATGGATCAGAAGACAACTATCAGCACCCCAGCCACCACAATGGAATGGAGTTGTAGAGAGGAAAAACAGAACTATCTTGGATGCAGATAGAAGTATGTTATTAGAAGAAAATCTACCAAATGTTTATTGGAGAGAGGCAGTAAGCACATCGGTCTATACATTCAACAAAGTTCACATCAAAGTTCAAACCGGTAACACCCCTCATGAACTATGGTTTGGTATTACTCCTACTCTTAAATATTCTAGAATATTTGGAAGCAAATGCTATATTAGAAGAGATGAGTATATGGAAAATTTGATCCTAGAAGTGATGAAGGAATATTTCTTGGTTATTAATCTAAGAGTAAGGCATACAGATGTTTTAACAAGAGATTGCAGAAAATTGTTGAGTACAAATGTGAAGATTGATGAACAATTCAGAGGAACTTCAAGGTATATAGACTCTGAACCGGAAACATAAATTCTGACAAATGAACCTACATTGAATCCATCGGTACAGAATGAAGGTCCAGTTACACCGGTATCATCTGAAAATTCCACTATAACTGAGGAACAACAACAAACAAAGATACCTCGGTATGTAAGACTGAATCACTCTGAAGATTAGATAATTGGGAATAAGTATAAAGGAGTTATGACAAGAGGAAGACTGGCAAATGAAGAGGTATGTCTTATTTCTCAAATTGAACCATCATCAATTAATGAGGCATGTGAAGATAAACACTAGATTAAAGCTATGGAAGAGGAACTAGAACAAATTGAGAAAAATAACACATGGACATTAGTTCCCTAGCCTAAAGACAAAAATGTGATTGGAACAAAGTGGGTATTTAGAAACAAACTTAATGAAGATGGTAAGCTAATCAAGAATAAAGAAAGACTAGTGTGTAAGGGATATTCTCAGAAAGAAGGAATTGATTATAATGAAACCTTTGCACTGGTAGCTAGAATTGAGGCAGTTAGATTATTCTTGGCTTTTGCAGCACACAAGAACTACAAAGTATATCAAATGGATATTAAATGTGCATTTTTGAATGGAGATCTTGAAGAAGAAGTTTACATTGAACAACCTGATGGATTTTCTTTGACATATAACAAAGATATGGTTTGCAGGTTAAGGAAAGCTTTGTATGGGTTGAAACAAGCTCCAAGAGCTTGGTATGCAAGATTGGTTTTTCTAAAGGTAATGTTGATGACAACTTATATTACAAAGTGACTAATGATGACATCTTGGTTATAGAATTTTTTGTTGATGATATAATCTTTGGAGGAGAAGATGGATTATGTAAAGAGTTTTCTATTGAAATGCAGCAAGAATTTGAATTGTCTATGATTGGAGAAATAAAATTCTTTTTAGGATTGCATATTTCACAGACTGATAAAGGTATATTCTTGAGTCAATCCAAGTACTTGAAGGAGTTATTAAAGAAATTTGGGATGGAGAACTCTAAATCGGTAAGCACACCTATGACTACAAATGATAAATTATAACTAAGGGATGAAACTACACCTGTTAATCTAACTAGGTACAAATCTTTGATAGGAGGTTTACTGTATTTGACACAAACAAGACCTGATATCATGAATGCAGTATGTATTGTTTCAAGATTTTAGATTAATCCTAGAGAAAATCATGAATTGATAGTAAAAAGGATTTTCTGGTACTTACAAGGCACTACAAATCTTGGATTATGGTATCCTAGAAATGAAAACTTTGAATTATGTGCATACACATATGCAAATTGGGCAGGAGATGTGGATGATAAAAAAAGCACCACCGGTGGAGCATTTTTTCTTGGAAGTAGATTAATTTCTTGGCTGAATAAGAAACAAAGTTGTACATCTTTTGTTACTACTTATCAAGTTGCCATTAGTTTCATGTCAAAGTTATTCCATATACTCTAGTCGGCTATCTCTACCAAGATATTCAGTCGGTATGCACAGCCTAGTCGGTTACAGAAGTAAGTAAGTCTCAAAATGTAGTATACACTGAGCTATCTACCGAGTATCATTTCATGTCTATCGAGCAGCAAAGATGACACACCGAGTTGATATACACTGAGTCAAACATGTTACCAGATTCATTGAACCTGGACATGCATATGAGAAACGTGTTACAAGATTGAGGCACATCTAACCGCTATCACATTGGAAATTGCACTTAAAGATTGCATATGATTTTGAGGTCATTTAACCAATGAAATAATTTGCATGGTTATTCATTCGATAAATCATATTTGTAAGATCGAAGCAATGAATGGATCACCATCAAAAGAGATCTATTTATACAACATGAGTTAAGAATTAAAAGTGTGTGTGTGCATGAGTGTAAGAAGACTATTACAAAGACACAGAGGTCATTGAGAAGGTTTTTCAGAGAACAGTTAAAGAACAGAGTAAACAGAAGGGTTTACCAAGTTACTATATGGGTTACTGAGGTATGCTATAAGCAAGGTAACTTATTCTGAGCACATAGAATCTGCTATAACATTCCAGATGTAAAGTTGTAGATATTTGTAATGATTTTATTGTAATATTTTGAAAGTTGTAAGAGAAACCTTTAACAGGGTAAAAGACTCTAATCGAGTCTATAAATTGTAAAGCCTCTAACCAGGTGCATCATTTAGATGAAGTGTTGTAAAATCCTTTAGCAAGGTAGATCTAACAGATCTTGTTACTCCTAACAGGGTAAGCTATCAGAAATAGCTAAACATGTAGCTCTAACTGAGAACTCTTTATTATTGCAATAGTGAAGTTGTGGGTGCCATCCCCACTGTAGTTTTTCTCGCTAACCAAGAGTTTCTGCGTAACCAAAATATATGTGTTATGGAGTGAATCATGTATGATTGTTATCTATTTGTTTTAGCTTTATATTATGTTACTGCACTATTCGGTTTATGCATAACAGTAAAGTTATTATTGAAGAAAAGTTTTGGAGTACTGATTCAACCCTCCCCTCTCAGTACATTAGCTTTCCATACTGGGCCTAACAATTGGTATCAGAGCTTCAATCTTGGAAAATGGTTTAACTACCTAAAGAGAAAGATCTTATAAATGGAAGGCTATAAACAATCTCGGAGGATTGTGTATCTGCAAGAAGAACTAGATCATGCTAATCAAGTGATTGCGGACATGCAAAGACAAATACAAAAATCTTTGAAAGTAAGAAGAAGATTATCTGATGATTTGTAGGATTCTCAAGAGTTAGTGGAACAAATTGAGACATCATCTGATAACAGTCTATCTAAAGAAACTGAAGAAATGATTGGATTATTTAAAGAAAAGAACAAAGCACTGGCTGACCAACTGAAAGCAATGAAAAGAGAACATGAACATTTCAGCACACAAATGACTGAAAATCTTGATGCATTGAGGACAACCGAGGATAAAGTAAGAGATCTAGAAAGATAGAAACAACAACTTGAAGTCTTAGTATCTGATAAGAATGATGAAATCACAAGGTTGACTTGAATTCAACAAAATCTGTTAGATCAACTAGGTTATGCACATCATGAAGCAATTCTAAAAAATGATGAGAATCAAGCATTGAAACTTGAAGTATCAAGGTTGACCAATGAAATTGAATTAGAGAAGAAATCCAAAGAAACACTCAAGAAGAGTTATGAAGCATCAAAGATGTTGGATGAGAAACTGAATACAAGAAGACCCAACAAAGATGTAGGACTCGGTTACAAAGGAAAAGACTCTACTGAGAAGGGAATTCATATTACCAAGAGAGGAGAATCATCAAAGCAAGATGGAAACAAGAATAACATCAAAAGAAAGAAGTCTATTTGCAACTACTGTGGAAATCAAGGTCACACTACCAACATGTGTCAAATCAGAAAAGGTAAGCAACTGAATGTCACTAAGTCCAAAGGTTATTGCTACAATTGCAATAAATATGGTCACACATCTAATCAATGTAGGACAAAGTCTATTAACAATTATCAAAAGGCAAAATTCAAAGGGTTTTGTAAAAACTGCAATAGATATGGACATAGTACCGAGAAGTGCTGGCTTAAGCAAAAGAACTATATGTGGTCTGCACACCGAGCAAATGCTAGAGGTTACTGAACTCACACACATCCTTACTGACAGTATTCTGTAGTACCATGGGATTACAATACAAGGATATGGTGTGAATGTTGTGGAAGATATGAACATATAAGTGCCAACTATTTTATAAGGTTTAGAATGAACAACCGAAGATCATGGAGAAATCGTGGTATGGCATGTTTTCATTGTCACAAAGTTGGACACTTAGTTGGAGATTGCAGAGATCAACCTAGAAAAGACACTAAAGAAATAAAAGAAAAATTGAAGACGATTTGGAAAAGGAAGGAAATTGTGTCAAATAAAGAAAGCACCTTACCTACCAAGTTAGGTGCACCTATTCCAAATTAATTGGTAAAGATATGAAGGGATTGCATTCTCTCAAGGTTAAATCTTAACAGTTCCTATTTTATCATGTACTTAATTCAAATCTGCATAATCAAGATGTATTAGTAAGTTTGAAATTCTATCAAGGTCTTTTGAAGCACTATGCAGGAAAACTGTCAAGTTGGTGAATGAAGGAAGTTTGGTTACTCGGTTAAAGCGAAAAAGTGGAACCAAGTGCATTTAATTTTTTTGACCTAACTTGCACAGAGCCCGATAAGGCATATGGTGTACTTAAAAGCATTTTCGCGGTCATTTACACTTACCAAGTTTTCGAGAGAGCAGAGCAAAGCGAATCCAAGGTGATCAAAACCTCCTATAAAGAAAATTCAAGGTATTTACATCAATCTCAACGCATTGTTAAGCTGACTTACTGATCTTATCTAGTTGCCATTATCTGCTAACTATAAAGTGTCAGTTGTTTGAAAATCCTGAAACCCTAAGGATCCTTTGTTAGCTTTTATCTGAAATCTACAATGGCACCCAAGATCCAAGATCCCATAGTTATCAAGAATGTAGAGAAGCCCTCACTAAAATACTCTTTGACTCCCAAAGTTGCATTTGAACTGGATGACAAAACCACCTTTTCACTCATCCCTGATAGAGTGTTGTTAGTCGAGGATGTGAGATTCTTCACCAAATGTCATGTTGAAGAACTCGGTCATGTTGAAATTAAAGACACCTATGATGAGCTGTGCACCAATGGTAAATTGAACAACAAGTATGAGAACATCAAGATCAAGGGATTAACTGAAGCCCTAAAATATCCCCATGTGTTCAAACCCCAGTGGGTCAAGTTTGTTCTAAGTAGAGTTCACGATGATTTCATGTGGCTAGAAGAGAAACCATTTAAGATTACCAAGGAAATCATTCATTTGATTACCGATTACCCCATTTATAATCATGCCCGAGCCCAAAGGATGATATCACAGAAGGAATTGATTAGTTTAACCGGAGTGGAATCAGATTGCAAAGGATTAAAATTAAACAATGTCATAGATGAAGAACTAAAATTTTCCATTAGAGTTTTAGGCTATTGTTTCTTCCAATCGGCAAGGGAAAATAGTGTACCCTGTGCAGCAGTAGACCTGGCTTACAAAATTGTGAAAAAGGGAATGAAAATTGATCTATGTGAGGTGTTGCTGAAGAACCTATTTGAAAATTTGAACACCATCAGGAAGCCAAAGAAAAACAACTCGGCTAATACTCTAAAGTTTGGATCATTACTGGTATACATGTTTTTCTATTTTGAAAAATTATTTCCATCAGTCGGTAAAGTTGTTTGGGAACTACACCGACCAATCACCCATCAGATAAATGACTTCATCAAGAAGTTAGGTGATAATTTCAATGATATTATGGATGACTACTTCAGTAAATTTCAAGAGAAAATGCATAACAGATATAGGATTCCACCCTAGCTAGTGGAGAAATACAAAAATGATATATGTTTTGAAGTTGACACCGATTACTGTTATGTGAATGCTATGGAACCGAGGACTCAATCTTTGTCATTGATGGGTTATGAAATTGCTTTTGAGATCACACAACAACAAATTGATGCATTTCTTACATTGCCAAGACATGCTACTAAGCTAAGGTATGGAATCTATGAGGAAGTGAAGGAAAAGGTAAAGATAAGCATTGTAGTACCCAAAGCTACAAGAAAGGCAACAAAAATGATAAAGGCATTGTCAGAGAAATTTGGAGAAGACTCTTCTTGTACACCTGTCAAAGGCACCGTTGCCATTACTGAAGAGGAATTTGAAGCCCAAGAGGCAGCTATAACACTGAGCACTGAGCACTGAATTGCCTAAGGGTAAAGTGTTGAAGAGAAAGAAACAGGACACATCAAAGGCCTCATCGACTCCACCTCCAGTAAAGCGACCTAACACAAGAGCATCTACAAACTCACCGAGTAAGAAAAAGAAGAGTGTTATTGTTCCCAAGGTAACAAAGACATACATGAAATCTACTCGGAGACTCATTTTGGCAAAAGAGTCTAGTGATACCAAATCAGAGGATGCAAGCAAATTCCAGATTGTCAAGAGCAAGCAGGTAAATATACATAGTGTTGAAAACTTCTATGATAATCTGAAAGAATATGGAGGATTTGGATCATTCAGATATGTCAAGTATGAAACCAGAAATAATGATGAGAAGAGACAAATTGAAGAAGCTGTAATCTGCACACTTCTAAAATTCCGGTTAGCTCCATTGGAACTAGCTAAGTCACTTCCGAATAAAATTTACTTGCATATTGATAATAGGTGGAAGTATGCAATGGACTTGGAGAAATAGATTAGAGAGAGAAGTCTAGTTCATCTCTTTCCTGAAATGTCAGTAGCTGAAATAAAGGAACATTTGACAACCTACAATTCAAAGTTTCTTGTCAAGCAGAGAGCCTTAAAACTGATGAATGGGTTGTATATTGAAGTTGAAAATGAGACAAAAGCAAAGTGGTAGGAAATCTTTAAAGTCAAGGATACCGGTGAGCAAGCTATAGTTGAAATTGTTGATGTCACCGAGAAAGGTCCTGATGCTACCAAATGAGACCCTACTGACACCATTCAAATAGATGAAGATGTCATGGATACAGAGGCACTGGAATAGGAAATGATAGAAGGCAATGCATATGCAAAACTTGTATCTAGTGAATCAGTCTTGGAACAAGTTTAGCCTTATCCATCGGTCAAGCAACCTATCTCAACCAAAACCCCTCATGACACGGAGCAAGGCACCGAAGGTCACAAGTCTACAATAGGAGAAGGTACTACTCAAGAACAGACATCTCAAGCACCTTCTAGCACTACAAATGTTGAAACTGAGACACCGAGTACCGAGACACCAAAGGACTCTACAGAGGGTAAAGAAACCGATCAAAGTGTTGCCTCTACCAAGAAACCTATCGAGGGTCATCAAGCCTCACAAGCCCTTGTCTTAGTTCCATCGATGAAAGGTAAAGAAAAGAAGATGAAAAAGCATAGTCTTAAAGTTGATTTGTCAAAACCAATAGTGTTACCCAATGTTGACATATCAAAATTAAAGGGGAAAGCACTCATTGATTTCGGTGAACTATGCAAAGCAAAGGCCAAACAAGAGAAGCAAATGGCCATTCAAAAGAAAAATAAGGTACTTTAGAAGGTGAAAGCACTCTTAATAGATATGCTACCTGAAGCTACAATATCAATAGATGCAGCCATCCACATTCAACTGGATGAACTCCTAACAAAGATAGAGACATCTGGAGTAGATGCATCAGAATATTTAAGCAAGCTAAAAGACAAGGAGCTCACTGCAAAAATGATAGAAGAGGTATAGAAAGCTATAGCTATTGGCAAAGTTAAACTTGTCAAATTTATTGCTGAGTTGACTCCCCAACTCAAGCATTCTTTAATTATTTCAGAAACTCTACACATTTTCTTTATTCATTAAAGACATTAAGAATAAAATAGAGGCAATTGAGAAAGAGATCACCAATCTCTCAAGCAAGTTGACCACATAGCCAAATTCAGTTCAGAATTTTTATCCAAAGCTACAATAGCTCATGGCTCAACAATTGGACCTAAGAAATGAAGAACACAAGATCAGGATGGACATAATGACCCTTCAGACATTATTCCTTCCCCATCTTTCATCCATCCAAGAATAGATCAACCGAGCCACCTCCTTATCTACTACACAAGAGGGAAGCACTCTAGATGGCTTAATATCATTATTGGTTGATATTCAAGCACAAAATTCTTTAATGGATAGTGTAAAGAATGCCCTCTTTGTCGCTCTAACCAAAGCCCGGACCAAGTACAAATCCATTTTTGACTAGTTACCACCCCCGAATGGTAATTAAGTTTTGATGTTTGTCAAAAAGGGGGAGTAATATGCTACAATACTAAGGGAGTGATACAGTATTGGGGGAGTATAGCATTCAAAGCATCAAAGTATAAAATCAAACAACATGAGTATAGTATACAGGGGGAGTATACCGAGTAGAGAAAGAAGAGTATCCAAGAGCAGTGCACTGAGCAGTAAATAGAACAGATCACCAAGCATGCAAATTTAGAGTTTTGTACAGTATATCGATAAGGGGAGTATATCTGGATATATTATTTTATTGACTATTGTATATATTGTCAGCATAGTCAAATTTTGCAAGTATATCGATTATTGAGTTATAACTTTGAAAGTAGTTTTTGTCAAACATCTCAACTAATGTCAAAAGGGGAGATTGTTACTACTTATCAAGTTGCCATTAGTTTCATGTCAAAGTTATTCTATATACTCTAGTCGGTTATCTCTACCGAGATATTCATTCGGTATGCACAGTCTAGTCAGTTACAGAAGAAAGTAAGTCTCAAAATGTAGTATACACCGAGCTATCTACCAAGCAGCAAAGATGACACATTGAGTTGATATACACCGAGTTAAATGTGTTACCAGATTCATTGAACCTGGACATGCATATGAAAACGTGTTACAAGATCGAGGCACATCTAACCGTTATCACATTGGAAATTGCACTTAAAGATTGTGTATGATATTGAGGTCATTTAAACAATGAAATAATTTGCATGGTTATTCATTTGATAAATCATAGTTGTAAGATCGAAGCAATGAATGGATCACCATCATAAGAGATCTATTTATACAGCATGAGTTAAGAATTAAAAGTGTGTGTGTGCATGAGTGTAAGAAGATTGTTACAGAGACACAGAGGTCACCAAGAAGGTTTTTCAGAGAACAGTTAAAGAACAGAGTAAACAGAAGGGTTTACCAAGTTACTATATGGGTTACCGAGGTATGCTATAAGCAAGGTAACTTATTCTGAGCACATAGAATCTGCTATAACATTCCAGATGTAAATTTGCAGATATTTGTAATGATTTTATTGTAATATTTTGAAAGTTGTAAGAGAAACCTTTAACAGGGTAAAAGACTCCAATCAAGTCTATAAATTGTAAAGCCTCTAACCAGGTGCAACATTTAGATGAAGTGTTGTAAAATCCTTTAGCAAGGTAGATCTAATAGATCTTGTTACTCCTAAAAGGGTAAGCTATTAGAAATAGCTAAACATGTAGCTCTAACTGAGCACTCTTTATTATTGTAGTAGTGAAGTTGTGGGTGCCATCCCCATTGTAGTTTTTCTCTCTAACCAAGAGTTTCTGTGTAACCAAAATATATGTGTTATGGAGTGAATCATGTATGATTGTTATCTATTTGTTTTAGCTTTATATTATGTTACTACGCTATTCGGTTTATGCATAATAGTAAAGTTATTATTGAAGAAAAATTTTGGAGTACTGATTCACCCCTCCCCTCTCAGTACATTAGCTTTCCATATTGGGCCTAACATCTTTGTCAACAGCTGAATCAGAATATGTTGCAACAACAACTAACTATACATAGGTACTATGGCTTAAGCAAATGTTGAAAGACATAAAGGTAAAATGCAAGGAACCTATTACTAGCTATTGTGATAACACTACAACAATTGATATATCTAAGAATCCGGTATTACATTCTAAAACCAAACATGTTTCTATCAAACTGAATTTTCTAAGGGAAAATGTTGAAGCAAAAGAAATTAAAATAGTTTATGTGAATACTAAAGAATAGATTGCAGATATTTTCACTAAGCCTTTGCCAAAGGAGACATTTGAATATCTCAGAGAATAGCTTGGTTCATACCCCCACCGATAGAGACTTAGAAAGTTGATGTTTGTCATCAACCAACAAAATTAACAGAGAAATCTTTTACTCCAGCTTTGATGAGAAAGCTACTTCTCAGGGGGAGTAGTTGGTATACTGAATTGGTTGGTATTTTGTATTTGAGAAATGGTCTTTATATTTCTTTGGCATTTGTTGTCAAAGGGAGAGAGATTGGTATGGCAAAACACAAGGAAAACACAAAAACACAAGGAAAACACGTCACTCCCAGGAGGAGAGATTGTTACTTTGGGGAGATTGTTGGTTTTTGGTATTTGGCATTTCTATTTTGGCACTTTGATGGTTTTTCCATCTTGTGTTGCCATCAATGCCAAAGGGGGAGATTGTTGGTATTTTGGTATGGTTTTGTCATTGATTTCAACACCTACTAACACTTATCAACTCTGGCACTTTGGAGAATCAGCAACATTCACTGACAAGCAAGTGACTTATGCACAGTCACTGGTATCTGGTATACCGGCACTTGGAATGGCATGGAAAACACCTGGTTATGTTGAAGAAATCATTTGGACACTTTGTCTTGGAGATTTGTTCATTGGCATATTCGTATTTGCATATTTGTTGTTATCGGCAAATAGGTCCAGGTTGTACACCGACAGGTTTATCTTTTCCAGGTAAATGCATCAAGCCAACATGTTGAATCAGTTATTGCATCAGGCATTGTTTTATTTGTAAATTGATTTTATTGTAATATCCTTTAGAGCCGACCTACGAAAATTGGTCTTAGGTTATGATATAAATGTAAGATCTTATTTGTAAGATTGGATAAGGAATGCAAAAAAGAATTGTGTGAAGGTATATGTGAGAATAAGCAGAGCTATACACGCAGACATCATTTGAAGGTTGAAGGAGGGTTTTTATGAAGACAATTAGAACTACAACGATACTGAATCCAGCATAAAAAGATGCTAATTTGAGCAGTACATACTTATTGGATTTAACCATCTAATTGTTGTCAGTGTGACTCCTATTTTGTGTTTGAGCAGTGAGCTCTAGGTGCTTGGCCTTTCTGCATGTGCAAACCCCATTTTTATACATTTACTATCTACAGTAGTATCATCTAATTGTGGGTAAGGCTTCCCACCGTGGTTTTTCCCCTTATAGGCTTTCCACGTACAAATATTGGTGTTATGTGTTGTGGATGACTTTGTCTTTTTGTTTCATACATTAATCCTTACCGGTATTGCAATTAGTTGATAAAACTGTCTACCAGCATAAAAGACTAGTTTACCGATATTAAGCATTAAGTTGGTTAAGTTGTTTTTGGTTTGAATTTATTTGACAACTGATTCACCCGCCCCTCTCAGTTGTCTTTGGGACCTAACACTATCAATGCCCAATACAACCACTAGACTTATCGAATCCATAGGAGGTTGTTAAACCATGTCACAAATCCCTATGAGGGATGCTAGCCCACTGCCAACACTATCATCTCCTCCAAATATGATATCATAAACATACACAACAACAATAAAAAACTTATCGCCTTCAATTTGAAATAAAGATCGCTATCTATAGTAACTTTTCTAAAATTTTGTTGCAACAAATACATGTCCAATCTTGCATACCAATCTCTAAGAGCTTGCTTGAGTCAATAAAATGCCTTCTTGAACCTGCAAACCATATTTAGATATTTAAACAACTTGAACCCATCAATTTTTTCAATGTATACCTCTTCTTCAAGTTCACCATTCAAAAAGGTTGAGTTGACATCATTTGATATACCTTAATGTTCTTATGAGCTACAAATGCGAGAAACATTCTTATAGCTTCCATCCTTTCTACCAGAGTAGTTGTATTTTCAAAATATATGCCTTCAACTTGTGAATAACCTTTGTAGACCAACCCTTCCTTGTTTCTAGTAATGTTTTCATCTTTATTCATCTTGTCTTGAAACATGCACCTAGTTTCTGTCACATATTTGTCCACTGATCTACGTACTAGATCCCATGTCTGATTCTTTTCTATCTGTTTCAACACTTCTTCCATCACTTTTATCCAACTTTCATCTTTACTAGCTTTTGCATAGGTCTTTGGCTCTAGTTGAGAAAGGAAACAATAATTTGCTTATTCACTAGATTCTATAAGTCTTCTTCTTGTTTGAACACCTTTTCTCTTGTCTCCAATGATCTAACCTTCTATGTGATTCTTTCACACATATTTTACTGGTGTTTTAAGAGCTTGTTTAGGTTACTCTTCTTTTGTATTAGTCTCTTCCTCTTTCGGTTCAATTTTCTCTTCTATAGAAACTAGTATATTTTCCATCTTAGTTTCAAGTTCAAATGCAATCTCAGTTTGATTCCATTCTTCAGAATTTTTACATTTGTACTTCCCATAATCTTTTGTAGCCTCTTATTGTAACACCGATAAGCCTTGTTATTTGTAGAATATACCAAAGGATTCCTTCATCTAGTTTTTCATCTCTCTTTATTTAGCACTCACTTCCAAATATTCTAAAGTACATAATTATAGGAGGTCTTTGATTCCAAAGTTCATAAGTTGTCTTTATGTGATTCACTCTTATTTGTACCCTATTAAGAAGGTAAAAAGTGGTATATATGGCTTCTTTCCAATACACATTAGGAAGGTTAGCATCTTTCAACATAGTTCTAGCCATCTCAATAATAGTCATATTTTTCCTTCCAACTACAATATTCTACTAAAGATTCCTTAAAGAAAAAAAATGCCTCCTAATGTCATGTTATTCACAAAATTTATCAAATTCATTTGATGTAAACTCTCCTCCTCTACCAGACCTCTGACATTTGATTCTACCATCTATTTGATTCTCAACCATTGACTTAAATACTTTAAATCTATTTAATGCTTCATACTTTTCTTTCAAGAAAGTAACCCATGTCATTCTACAGTAATCAACAATAAGTAACATAAAATATCTTTCTCCTTTTTAGTCCTTTTGTCCTTGTAGACCCACACAAGTATGTATGAACCAACTTCAAAGTCTATGAAGTAGCATACTCCTTTTCTTTTGTCTCTTCTTTGTTTTCTTTCCAAACTGACATTCCTTGCACACAATATCAACAAGCTTGATAGTTCTTGGTAAATCTCTCACAACATGATTATAATTAATATTTACCATATTATTGTAGTTGATATGTCTGATTCTTTTGTGTCACAACTAACATTCGCTTCTTTGTGCCAACAAATAGCCGCTTCCACTATTATCCTTCATATGGTAGACATTTCTATTAGTCCTAATACCTTTTGCAACTAGCCTTCCAAATCATCCTTTTCTAATTTCACATGGACAATCGCATAAAATATAACCTTATCACCTTTACTACACATCTGAGTCACACTCAACAGATTATGTCTTAGATCTTTAACATAATAAGCATAATTAGTTTTATGCTTACCATCAATAGAGATGTTTCCTTTTCCACAAATAGGTGCAACTTCCTCTCTTGCAAACTTAACTGATCCACCATCATACTTGTCAAGATCAATAAACTTACCTTTATTGTCAGTAATATGATTTGAGCTTCTAGATTCAATGATCCATGCTTTTGATTTCACCTTTGCATGTATTGCAATCAACAAACTCACTGGTTTTCCAATTTTCTTCACCTCTTCTAGACTTTTGGACTACTCACTATTCTTTTCTTTTATAGCCAAGAACAAAAATTCTTCATTTGAGTCATCACAATCTTCTTCTATTCTTCATTTGAGTCACCACCATCTTCTTCTTCAATTGAGTAGGTCTTTGTTAAACAAAAACTCTTATTTATGGCATATTATATGTAGTTCATAATCTTCACATTCTTAAACTTGTGATTTTGATTCATAATATTGGCTTACTTTGTCTTTTCATCACCTTAAAATACACTCTTTAACTTATCCTAGTTTTCTTTAGTTGACTTCATGCCTATAACTTTGTTGAGTATTGTATCATTCAAACAATTGGCAATTGGCATTGTAGTCTTTATATTATTATCATATTCTTTGATTTCATCTAGAGTTTTAGGATCATTCTAAGGAGCAGTATAGTCATTTTTAATGTTTTCACATATTTTAGTTGGCATAGTTGCTAAGTGATATCCCATTATTTATTTCCAACAAGCATAATTTCTGCCATCAAACTTTGGAGACTTGTAGGAAAAATTATGTGCCATTCCAAATCTTCCTCAAGTGATTACGCTTCTCAAGAGGAACCTTTCTCTAATACCAATTGTTGAACACACCATAAGATTGAAAGGGGGGGTCAATTAGCCTAGACCTCAAATGACTTAATTTCTTATCTTTTAAAATTGAAACCACAACCATATAATTACTACAACAATAAATCATGAAAGCACAAAACACAACAAATACATGAACTCCATATTTAGGTAGATAATCCTAGTCTATGAAAAACCATGGTGAGAATCACACTTGCAATATACATATAATTCATTACAATGTTGCCTTCAAAACTCACAACCCACAAGAGGACTTGCAAAACTAAGGCACACAACCTTAGGGTAAGATACAAATGACTAGTGATACTGAGACACATTGTCTCAAGGCAAGATACAGAAAGTTGCTAAGAGACTCACTATCTTCCAGTAGAGAAAGGAATAGTTGAATTGAAATGAACAAGATCTCCTAGCTATGAAATTATCCTTGAACCACTGTGTCAAGCAACCAATAACATGGCAAACATATCTGACTTCAAAAACTATCTCTAAACACTATCATATTGAAGAAATCATCATAAAAGCTCTTCACAACTAACTTTTGGACATCTTCAACGCTAAATTTGCTTCCAAATCATTCTCATCTTTTACTTGTCAATTCACACACATCCTATACCTTCACTCAAACATCCAACCTCCTTTACATATAATATTATTTATCAAAATACTTAGCAAGGTCGACAATAGATAGAATATATAATATTACATAAATTAGGTCACCCTGACCAAAAATATCAAATATGGTCCACTCTATGAGATAGAGGGGACCTAGACACATCACAACACTTCCTTCCAAGTTGATTCCTGTTATGCCCTGCATACCTAACCCCACTTGTTTTCTTGTCTTGAAAATGTGGGTCCCTCTTTTTGCTTTCTGTTGCTTTGCTTTTTTTTAGTTTCTGCCTAGACACCTCAGAACCCCGGACCCTCGGAGTCTTGAGGAGTCATTTGTTTGTTTTTGAAGTCCTACCCCAAAACCTGGGAGTCTCAAAGTAGGCGTTGGTTTTAGTTATATTTTTACCTCGGAGTCCCAAAGTCGTGCCTTGTCTCTTTTCTATTGTTGAAGCCTCAGGACTTCAAAGTCCTGAAATCCAGAGTTCTTCATGTTTCGTTGTTAGCAACTTCAGAACCCCGGACCCCCAGAGTCCCAAAGTTGTGTTGTCATAGCAACCC
This sequence comes from Cryptomeria japonica, assembly GCF_030272615.1. Classification (NCBI taxonomy): domain Eukaryota; kingdom Viridiplantae; phylum Streptophyta; class Pinopsida; order Cupressales; family Cupressaceae; genus Cryptomeria; species Cryptomeria japonica. The sequence continues at coordinate 580,234,394 of NC_081406.1, forward strand.
TGGAACCTCGGATTCTTGAAGTTTTTTTGCTTGTTTTCCTTTTTTTACCTTGGAACCCTAAAGTCTCGAGGTCTGTTGGTGTTTTTAGCTTTCACCTCAGAACCCTAGAGTCCCAAGGTGAGTTTTGCTTTCTTTTTTGTCTTTTGACCTCAGAACCCCAAAACGTTGGAGTCTCGAGATGTCTTGTCTGCCTTTTGTTTGCCACTTTGGAAGTCTGGAAGTCTGGAACCCCAGATTGCAATCGTACAGATGAAGTTCGAGGGGTATAAATAGGAAGAATGAACTTTTCTAGGTTCATTTGTGCACTCAAGTTTTTCAAACCTTCCAGTTGTGACCTCCTGACTTTGAGCCTCCATCTTGCTGAGATTTCTCATGTTTTCTCCCTCCAGGTTGGTAGAATATTTCTCCTCATGTTTCATGTTTGGATGTTTTATTTTCTTTTAGTTTTTTGTTTAGATTTTCCTTTTTTGTGTTCCTCATTTTGCATGTCTTGTTTTTCTCGTGTGTCCTAGTTTTCTTCACCTCATAACCCCAGATCCCTAGAGTTTCAAGCTGGGTAGTTTTCTTCACCTCAGAACCCCAGAACCCTAGAGTCCCGAGGTTGATTCCTTTTGGGTCATTCCTTTACCCTAGATTCCCGGACCCCTAGAGTCCCGAATCATCTTGTTGGGATCCAAGAACATTGAGAGGGGGGGTGAATCATTTTTTTGGTGGTAAGATAAGATTTTATCCTTGTATACCATACACATATAAATCAGTAAAAAAATAAACATATAAATTGAATCAAATAAACCATCCACATAAATGAACACCATAACACAAAGAATTTATACGTGGAAAAACTCAAAGAGGAAAAACCACGGTGGGATTTGTGACCCACAATATCAGTTCACTGGCCATATGAAAGGATATTACATATGATGGGGGCCTGCACATGCAGGAAGGCACATTGCCTAGAGCACATTGCTCATCACTAAATAGTCTCACTGACTACAAGCTTCTGCTAATGTAAAACATTGAAAATGAACTCACAAAATGCATCTGCTATACCAAATAGAGTTTCGGTTCTAGCTCTTCTCTGTACCAGTTCATAAACCCAGAATACTATTACTGGTATCTCTTATCCTCCAAGAATGCTTTCCAAACTATCTACAAATCATTGCATGATATAAAATTCACATACAACTACATATACTTCACATTATATAGTTCTGCTATATTCTCCTATGTCACATCCTATATCATATTCAAAATGACCCACCAGACTAACCTATATACCCATTACAAACAATATGCCTTATGTCGACTTACAATATATTACAAAAGTTATTCAATGTTGAACTCGATAATAATTACAAAATGATTTACTAAATAAATCTTCCTTGATGCCGACTTCCTTCAAGTACTGATGTAGGTGTCGGTGTCGGTGCCGGTGTAATCCTAGATACTCTAATGTCGATGTCTGCCGATATATGCCTCCTAATGCCATTATATGACTTCCATCTAATCTTGTTACCATCAATGACAACAAAATGAATCTGATGGGTGTTAATTGCCAACAATATTCCCCTTTGGCATAGATGGCAACACTCATATGAAAAATGGATTCCCTACCGGTTCAAATAAAATATGCTTCCCCTGAGCAATACACTCCTTCTGATATCCTGATATCCTTCCCATGTGATCCTATCTTATTTTTCTGATATTTTTCACTTACATACATACTCCCCCTTTGGCATCAATGCCAAATACCAGTGAAAGAATAAATGAATACTGTTAATTTCACTAGAGTTTGGCCAACTTTAAAATTTTAGGGTAAGCCTTATCCAACAACTGAAGATATATATTCAAGATGGGTTTGAAAGTTTCAGAAATGGATACTAGTCCACTTAGTAAGTGGGAAAGTATTTCCTTCTCTTTGACATCTGTTGGTGTGGGTTTAGCAATCATGTCCATGCACTCTCTCTTATGAACACCCAATGAATCTAATCTGGGACTTACCAGTCCTCTCAGACTTCTTGGTCTCGGAATGATTTTATCTCTCTCCTCAAAAGAAAAAAATTGGTTCTCCAAGGACAAAATTTGTCCATCAACAAATGTGGTCAGTGTGGTTAATCCATCAAAAGAATTAGCAATGCTAGCTATCTTATCATATAACTCTTTTAATTTGCTATCTACATTAGCTGTAAGAGTTTCTATGTTACAAAACACTTTGTAGATATTTGTACACTATTTTAAACAAACCTCAATAAGAATGAGTTTGGCCTTGATTTTCTTTTTCTCTGTTTATATGATGTGGTCAAAGGATTCTCTTTTAGCTGTAGTGAATCTTTCTAAAGCCGATCGGTCTGCAATCTGTCTCAGAGATTGAAAATTGTTAGAAATATCTTATGTGAGAGTCTTGAGCTTGCCGAAAGGGCTTGCTCCATCTTGAATCTAACAACCAGGTATCAATCTATGCAACACTGTAACTGATTGATCAATTATTCCCTTGTCTGTAGTACCTTACTTCAATAATTTTTGAGTTGCCATCATCATCAACTCAGTTCGACTCATCTCAGTAATGTATTTATTCTCAACCTAAGAAGTGTCAATTGCCAAAACCTTTGTCGGGGAATCATTTTTAACTGCTAGTATAGACTCGGTTTCCTTTACCTTATCCTCTACAACCTCTTTTGCACCAGTGGCTTCACCACTTGGTGTATTATCAATTACTACCAGTGGAGTATTATCCACAATATTTACAAAATCCTGTACATTTCCTTCCTAAAAAATAGTTTCAGTCGGTATGGACTGTACACTCTCCTTAGTCGGTTGTGTGTGTATATCTATAGTTACTGTCGGTTTAGTCAAAATTAGAGTTGAACTACCCAAAATACCTTTCCTTTTTGATTTGTTAGGAATGGTGGAAGATGTAGCCTTAACAAACTCTTCATGAGATGTAAGAAAATCTGGATTTTTTTGGAAGAATTTGGTCCAACCCTTACTGGTCTCATTTATCACCTCATTTAGTCTGCATCTTTGCATCTTGTCAAGGATCACTACTAAAAATTATCCTATCTGCAACATCTATGCATCTTTTCATTTCCTCATTGTTTATTGAACCACACATTTCCAAAAGTGCTACTTCCTTAATCTCCCTATCCCTCTTGACAGCGTCAAGTCTTCTAGCATCAAGTTTATTATACAAAAAAAGAGGTATCTCCTTCAAAATTTCTACTAAGGATTTCTTAAAAATGTCTATATGTAACAAAATAGCCTCCTTCATGATCATGTAAGGTTGATCCATCCAGATAAAATCATTGTGAACCCTACTCAAAACGTATTTGATGACTTCATCCTTGAATTCCAGTATGTACAAAATATCGGTTAACACTACATCCTCAATTTCTTTGTATTACGGCTTGATGGTTCTGGAGTCTCCCAGTATCACAGATTGATACATGCATTTGATGCCCTATGTGCCTAGATCCTCTAGGGTGCATTGAATGTATGCATTTTGGCTTGATGATGATTGTAATGTATTCATCACTTGTTATCATTGATGAAATACTCTCTCACACACATATGATTACATTGACTACCCGTGTAACTTCATTGGTTTACACTAACAACCGGTATGTTTAAGGTTCATCTCTAACTGGTACTCTGTGTCAACCGGTATGTGCATAAGAGATAACCTGTGGTTACACTAAGTCGGCATCAAAATGAAGATGAAGATGAATATGGAGATCAAGTGGAAGACTCCAGGACAACAGTTCACATGTTTTGTTCCAACCGGTATTGACTATTCTAACCGCTATCTATTTTTGTGATGAGTTATGTTTACTTGTCTAGATAGACTGCACCTAGGAAATTGTGTTTTGATTTCCTAAGGACAACATAAGATTTGAATGTCTATTTAAAGACATCTTAGTGAATCATTTGGAACTGATAACTAATATAGAAGAGGAGATTATGCAAATGTTGATATGCATAAAGAGTGAAAGCTTTTGTTGAAGAGCGATAAGTGTTAAGATGAAGAGTAGTGTTGAATGTACTTAGAATGATATGATCAAGCAAGTATTGTGCTACTCAGAACAGATCAAACTATTCTTGTTGTTTTCTAATCATTACAACAGAATCAAATCCCCTAACCGGGTAAGCTCTAACAAGCTTCATTGTACAAATCCTCTAACAAGGTGATCCATTAGTTTGGATTCATAAATCCTCCAGCGAGGTTACTCCTAACAACGTAGTACTCTTAACAGGGTATAAGCTTCTAATCAAGCTTGGGATCTCTAACAATATTCACTCCTAGAAGAGCACTTTGTAAGACCTTAATCGATTAGTTATCTATTACTGTAGATAGTTAGCTTGTGAGTTCCATCTCACCATGATTTTTACCTATTTGGGTTTTCCACTTATAAACACTTGTGTTATGGTGGATGTTCTACTTTATGTGGATGATGTTATTTCATTTTGGATAGCATGTATTTTGTTTAAATGCTTGGTTAAGTTCATCTACCAGATAGTTTTTGAAGTAGTGATTGTTTTGGTGTCACTAATTCACCCCCCCTCTCAGTGCTTTTCAAGTCCATCAATTGGTATCAGAGCCTAACTTCTTTGAAGCCTAACCACTTAGAAGGGAGTCTTGAAACTACCATGGGGGACAGAAGCTACTTCAAGATGGTTAGAGAGCTAGAAGCTAGCAGAAATGAAATTGAATCCCTTAGGGGCAAACTAAAAGTCTCTCAAGTCAAAAGGAGAGAGCTATCTAAATTTTTTTTAGAAATATCTAATAATATTTCTTCAAATGAAGCCAATATTGAAGCTTTAGCTGATGAAGTTGAAAAGGTGAACGGTGAGAAACTGAATCTAAGGAGAGAGCTAGAAGGTCTCACTATCCACATGAGTCAGGAACTGGAAACCAGAAGAGTTGCTGAAGATCTTATCAAGGTAAGAGATCAAGAGATCATAAAGATCAAATGGGAAAAAAGACACTATGCATGAGGAATTGATTGCTGAAATAGAAGAAAAGGAGAACCTAAAGCTAGACCTTGAGTTGGCATCATCTCTGAAAGAGAACCTATCTAAGCATAATGAAGATCTTGTAAAAAATCTTACTGAAGCTAATGAGAAATTGGAGAAGTTCATCAAAAGTTCTACCATGCTGGAAGAACAAATTCAATCATAGAGAATGAAGGGTGATATCTTTGGACTTGTTTTTCATACAACTAAAAAAAGTGAATCCTCTAGTACAAAGAGAAACTATCTAAAGAACAAAACTACTCCTAAATTCAATAAGACTGTCGGTAAGAAGGTTTTCAAACATGTCTACTTTATTTGTCATAAGCCTGGTCATACTGCAAATGTCTATAGAGACAAACCTAACATAAATATAAATTACAATACCAATGCTAGGTTTGTATCTAGAAAATTTGAAGGACATTGCTTCACATGTGGAATGTATGGGAATAGACATGTTGAGTATAGATATGGAGCAAAAAATCTAGTACCACACATGCATCCTAGACCAAATGGTGACCGGATAAGGAATTTTGATAAGTGGGTAAACTGGAACTGGCAAGGATCAGGATCCTATGACAACCGGTTTAGTCCATTTGAAATGGAGAAGGTAACAAATGTTGTTTGCACCTTTTGTAATAACCTTGGTCATGTGGCTATGAACTACAGAAGAAGAATAGGAAGAGGAAATGTAGGACCCTGGAGATCATCTGGTATGGTATGTTACCACTACAACAAACCGGGGCACTTAGCAAAATTTTGCAGATCAAGAAATAGTAAATCGGTCAACTCTTTCAAGGATCAAGAAGGCAAGTAGAAAGTTGATATTGAGGAAACCAGAGAAGATATGAATCACATTTGGAAAAAGAAAGGTGATGAATCGCCTGGAGAAGAAACTGTTCCTTCACCCGGTGAAGAAATTCCAGCACCGGTGACTTAAGCCTGTCTAACATGGCTAAGGGGAGCTTAATGGTAAAACATCTCCAGACCCCTTGCAAAATGAGCGGGAAAGAATTTTTGAATTATGAGTTTTTGGTGACTTTTTGTTGATGTGTTATCAACCAGTATTTCATTTAAGCGGTAAAATTAGGGTTTGTAACCTAAAGTGCGAGCATTTATTACAGTTGGTAAAAAGGGATAAAAACAAGTTTTACTCTATCTTTTTTACCCTAACTCTTTCAAAAAAGAAACTTGAAGTGATTGCAGAGCAGAACAAGATTGTCTTGTTGTCAATTGGTGAATTGTTTAAGTGTTTAGAGAAATCAAGTTGAATCAAAAGTTGCAAAGAGGTTAACGGGTGTGCATTTGGACATTTCAACTGAGAAACGGAGCATCGTGCAAGATACAAGGTATTTCTTTTAGTATACCACTTCGAAACTTGTTTAACTAGAATGGCATCTACTTCTAAGTCTGTAGAAAGGTTGACGATCACTGCTAAGCCTGATGAAGCTCTAAAGGAAGATGAAATTATATCTTATAATGCATTGTCGCAAGTCCCAAGTGGTGTTGTGGTCAAAGGTGACTTGTCCACCTATATAGATTGCAAGATAGAAGATTTAGGAACTCTACACATCTATACTCAACTGAAATCACTCTATGATAAGAGTGGAAAGATTGAAACAAAACATGCTAGGGTTTTTGAAAAAGGTTTTCACAATGCTACCTATTTTCTTGAGGATTTTGAGGAAGAACACATAAGAATCATTTTGAGTTGAGTCCACAGAGAGAATATGTATTTCGAGAGGACTCACACAATAACCAAGGAAGCTATTAGGGTTGTAACAAGTTATTTCTTAACTGGTGAAGTTCCTGTGTTAAGAATAATTTCAAAGGATACTGTCTTCAAATTAACCAATTCTACATCTGATAAGTGTGCGTTTTCTATCAACAATATTAGAGATCCTACAGTGAAACTTGCAGCAATGGTGATAGGCTACCGGGTATTTTACTTCAGTAGACTTAACAATGTTCCATCTGCAGCAATTCATATAGCACATAGAATGATTGTTGATAATGCAGATTATGATATTTGTGAAGCCATCATAGAGCAATTATTTCAAAATTTGAAATCCATTAAGAAGGAAAACACACAAAAGTTCAAGTATGGTCAACTATTAACCAGGTTATTTTTCTATTTTTAGAACTTCCTACCGAGTATAGGAGACATTGACTGGTCCAAAGAACAACCAGTCAATGCACAGATCAAGAACAACATTAAGGCTATGAAGAATAATTTTTCAGCTTCCTTGAACAAGTATTTTAATGAATTCCAGAAAAAGATGAGCATGAGAATGGGGCTACCTGAAGATGTGGTAAAACACTTTGCAAAAGATATAGTCTTCATTGTTACCACTAACTTTTTCTTGATGCAAGCAATTGAGCCTAAAGAGGAAGAGATGGAAGATATGAGCTATAAGGTTAATCATGATTTACTGGTCGGCTATGCTAATACTCTGTTAGCATCTCCTATAGATAAACAAAAGGCAAAATTGGACATTGTGGCAGTCCAAGTTGCACCAATTGAAACCAATACTACACCTGTAGCCAAAGTGAAAGGAAAGAGAAAGAAGTCTGATGAAAAATCTCACGTGAAAAATACCACAAGGGTGACTCAAAGTGTCCAAACCAAGAAGGAACCAACACCTAAAGTATATGTAAAGAAGGAGAATGAACCAAAGAAGAGAAATCAGAAATTGATTTTGCAACCAGAGTTGGAGGGTATAGATTCTTAAGAAGAACCAAGGAAGGAAAAAGCAACCGGCAGAACACCCAAGAAGGCAAAGGTAGTGCCAAAGGCAACTATGCCTATATATAATGCTACCTACAAACCTGACATAGTTTTTGAGAGGACAATGAATACATTAGGAAGAAAAAGGTTTGACAATTTCAAAGAATATTTTTATTCTTTCACTGAAGATGAGTAGAAGCAAGTAATCCAATAGGTAATAACTTATTTGGGTCATTACAATAGATTTCCACATGATTTGGAAAAAGATATTTCAATCTCTTTGTATAATACTCTGTTAGATAAATGGGAGGAAGCAATTCAATTGGAAAAGAATATTATTGATGAAATATTTGTACAATATTTTCCCAACTTATCATTAGATGGAATTAATGCTTTAGTTGAGCAATACAAAGTATATTTTGATTTTAAAGTGAGAAGATTGAAGCTTCTTAATGCAAAAAGGGTAGTTGCTAAGACTGAGACACATCAACTAGTCTGTGTAATAAAAAAGAGGGAAGAAGTCATACACTCTAGCAATAAGGATGATACTACAGATGACGTTCCTCAACTAGAAATGGATGAAGAGGAAATTGTTCTATTTGACATATTCTATCAAATCAAGAAGAAGGATGATTCCATTATTCTTGTTGATGGAGGTGATCAGAATACAATAGACCTATCTGGAGACATCACTGCACCATATATGGAGCCTCCTACAATCACTAAAATACAAGTTTCATTAGTTGAACAACTGGGTATTCAACTAAGAGTGGACAATGAACCGGCAACAGAACAACTGGAGAAACCCAAATCTCCATTGGTCATTAAAAATACTCAAAAGAAGTCTACTAAGAAAATTGTCACTCAGTTAACTAAAGAAACAACAGAGCTGAACACTAAGAGAGCTATCATTAAAAGTGTACCCCTTAAACCAGTGAAGCAGAAGTTACTTGAAGATGACGATGATGATTCTTTAAGTATTTTAGGACCCATTGACATGAACACTTTGAGTGCATCAGAAATGATGAAGATTTCTAATGTTATACAATCTCAAGCACACAAGAAGAGACTAAAAGAGAAAAGGATTGAAGCAGAGACAATCCAAAATGCAGTAGAAATTTTTTCTAGTTTACTACTGGAAACAGTTGTTGCACATCTTCCTACACCCATTAGCAAACTTGATCAGTTAGTTGCAGATGCATCTGATCAAATCAAGTAGCTTGAAGATGTTGCTCAAATGTCTGCTGAGAAGAGCCACAAGAAGAAATATGGAGATAAACTGGCAAAGAACATTGAAAGTGGCAAAATGGCTTTATCTCATAATGGAAGTCTATTGAAGAAAGCTATTGAATCTGGAGGGAAGTATTTTGCCTCTACCTCCAATGTTACTTTCTTTTATTCTGACATTTCTAAAAGTCAAGTTGAAACCGAGCAGGAAATGGAAAGGTTATGAAAGGCATATGTCCCACTCTAGGACTCAATTTATGCCTTTAGCCGGTCTATAGATGATTTGCATGATAGATTGGTCAAGAATAATAATGAGAAGGCTAAGAGATTCTAATCTATAAGAGAGCTCAAGAGTTAGCTCACCTCATAGGTCAACATTCTTCAAAGAGCCTACTCCAATGTAGAAGCTATTCTTGCTACTCCTGAAACCTGCACGCTAGACTCAATGGAAGAATTTCATTCCCAGTTGATGTCTACATTTGATTATACTGCTAACATACTGGAATCATGGGAAAAACTTTATCCTAGATGAAGCAAAACTTCAATGATATTTTTATGAGATTAGACAATGCATGATTTTTTTTTAAGTTGTAATATATGTTGAATGCTTTGATACAAATTTTCTATCTACATGTATATATTTTACTTTATCATTTTGGCATTGTTGTCAAAGGGGGAGTAATAATATGTATGTGTGTTTTTGAAAATTTTGTATTTATACATGCACTAATGGAGAGTATTGCATTAAACGGGAGTATGAGCACATGTGTAAATATGTTGTGTATGCACACTTAGCGGTATTGTATTACTATAAAATTTTCTAAGTGTTGCCATCAATGACAAAGGGGGAGATTGTTGGCTTGTTGATGATTGTCATGTATTCATCACTTGTTGTCATTGATGAAACACTCTCACACACACATATGATTGCATTGACTACCAGTGTAACTTTATTAGTTTACACTAAGTCGGCATCAAAATGAAGATGAAGATGAAGATGGAGATCAAGCAGAAGACTCTAGGACAACGGTTCACATGTTTTTGTTAGAATCAATGACAGTCCCAAAGACACTGAGAGGGGGGGTGAATCAGTGTCTAACTGGTTAGTAGAATATTTAAACTTATTAAGAACTTTGTATCCCAAAATAGTGTACCGGTAAATAAGAATTAATGCACCAAATAACAATAACAGAGACAGCATAGAGAACACACCATAACATAAGATATTTAATGAGGAAACCCGGTGTGGTAAAAACCTCGGTGGGATTTGTGACCCACAATATTCACTCACTGGCCAATGAATAAATATTACTTACAATGAGGGGCTTGCACATGTAGGATGGCTAGCAACCTAGAGCTCACTGATCAACTACAAAACATAAGTCTAATTGACTTACAAAGTGGATTATAAAAAATCCAATACAATGTACTGCTTCAGATCAACATCAACTACGCCAGATTCAGTATCAGTTTAAGCTTAGTCTATTACCAAACCCTTCATTGACAACTATATCACCTTATACAAAAATATCATTTATTCTCTCTCTCTCTTATCACTATCATATCATCTATCAAAATGACCTATAAGATCTCATACATATATATGAGTTTTTTACAATATGTCATGTCAGCTTTTACAAAAGATAATTACAATATAAAACAATAAACAAAAGTTTATTCCATGTTGGCTTGAGCATTAGTATGTATTATTGTCGATGTCGGTGAAGTGCCTACCGGTGAATGTAGAAGTCTATTGTCGATGTCGGTAACTACCGGTGGGTTGATAGATGATTGCCAGTAGGTTGCCAGTTGGTTGCCATCAATGTCAACATCAACTATTCTCATGAGAGTGTAGAATGCCAACAATCACCCCCTTTGGCTTTGATGGCAACACTCATGAGAAAAATTCAAAAACTATTCCAAAAACTGAAGTCCAAAAAGTTTCCAAAAATATGTGCTCCCCCTGAGCAAATGATCTCCTCTGAATAAGCATTTTTCTCTCCACTACTCCCCCTCTGACATCAATGATAAAGGTTGTCAAAAAAATGTCCAATGAGTGCAAAATTTCACCTCAAAGTCTGTAACTAGTTGGTTACAATCTGAAAGATATCTGCCAAAACTAGATTTAGATTCTGCATAAACCTTTTGCTTTCATTCAAGGTTGCCTCCGTCGGTTGGATCGTGTCAGTGAGATAATGCATGTGATCTTCTGGTGATTGTTCTCCCTGAAGTAATGCCTTAGTTATTTCTATTCTCTAAGAAATAAGATTGTCCAACTTGGGACCAAGTTTATTTTTAAGCTCTTTGGCATTAGACCTTATCCTTGTCTTTTCTTTATCAAGTTTCTCTAATTTTTCCTCAAAACTTGCCATTTCTTGCTCAAAAACTAATATGTGACAGGATGAACCAATTATGTTATCAACTATGTCATCGATTTCCTTTTGTGTTTTATTGATCTCCTTGTCTATGTCCTCTATCAAAAGGTGAGGTTTGCATGTTTCCTTGTATAGCTCTTTGTACTCCAAAATAGTAGAGTTTAGTGTCGGTAACAATGTATTCAGGTGTTCTGTGCACTTCTTTATGGTTTCATCAAGAATTTGTTCTTCTCTTTTTCAACTCTCTCCTTTATCAATGGTTATTACATTGTCAGCAATAAATTTGGACAATGTGTGCAGTTTACCTAAAGAATCATTAATATGATCTATGTTACAATTTGGTGCAATCAATTTAAGAATAGGTACAGTGTTATCAATTGGCTTGTAGGACAATGCATTGCAATCTGTTATCTTTTTTATTGAATCCAAAACTACTTTTGTAACATTAATAGGTTTGAATTCACTTGTTGATGTGCCGAATGTCTGACCAATTGCCTTTATTACCTCTATGCTTCCATCACTTGTAACCATTTTACTTGTGTTTTCCACTAGTGGAACAGTTGGGTTTGCATCTCAACTTGCAAGGGTTTCTCAGACTATTTTGATGTCTCAGTGATTGTCGGTTTCTCTACCTCAGTATGTACCTCTTCCTCAGTAGGTTTCTCAATAAGTTCAATTGCCAGTATCTCGGTCTCTGGTGGCCTTGTGCTAGCATCTATTCCTTCAGTAGGTTTCTCTATTTCTAATGGTTGCTCTGTTTGGGTTGGGATCTCAACCTCAACAGTCTCTACTAGTTTCTCAACCATGTTGCCACTATCAACATTGTCTTCCTTAACCTCTGCACTGTCCTTATCTACAATAATATTTACTTCCTGAGTATCCACATTCATGGTGATGAGTATCTCAAATTCAAGATTTGTGTCATCATGTGTAACACCTTCGATGTCAATAACCGGTGGATCATCTGTATGTATCGGTGTAGTATCCAAAGATGGTGGTAAATTGTCAGTGATCTTGATGTTTGGAATACCACCAATTTTTCCTTTGCCCTTGTCCTTATCCTTCTGATACACTTTAAATGTCTTCTTTGGTCGGTTCATTTCCTCTTGTTTTTCCTTCTCCACAAAAAATATATCCCAATTATCAACAGTTTCATCTGCAATCTCTTTTACTCTTCTTGCCATTAAACTTACTTGTTAGTGTCCATTGGCAAAAATAGATTGGTTAGCCTCAGAAATTAATTCATCAATTTCCTCTTTTGAATTTATAGGATGTACAGCTAGAAGTTTTTCAACTTTTAGTTTCTTATCTAATTCCATCACTGCAATCCTTTTTGCTTCCAATCTCCTATACAGATCATTGGGTAAGTCATCCACAACTTCAATTAAAACCTTTTTATATATGTCTAGATGTAAACTTATACTGTTCTCAATGCTTTCCCTGTCAGAATCATTAAATTTGCTATGTAGTTTGTGTACATTAGCCAAATTTCCATCATCAGTTATCTCATTCAATAAATCATTCAAGGAAGGAGTAACAGGTTGTTGTTTCTTCTTTGGTGTTAGTTTCTTTGGTGGTCCCCTTACTGCCTATTGTTTCTTCCTCAGAGTCCTTGTTCTCTTAGGTGAAGGAGAGGGTACCGGTGAAAGTTTTCTCTTCCTCCTTTCAACTCTTTTAAACTTTTTTAGTTTCTCACTGTCAATTCTAGAAGATGTGCCAACCAGTGAAATGTGTGCCTCCAGTTGAAGTCCTTCAAGCTCACTAGCGGATATGCCACTAATGTTCATTACATTTTCCTTGATTTCCTTCACTTTCTTGGAAGCATCTCTAATATATTTTTCTCTTTTCTTTCTTTGCTTCAATATTTTTACACCACTTTCAATAGTCTCAGCACTACCAAAAACTTGTTCTGATGGTTCTCTCAGTGCATCTAGTAAAGCTTTTACATATGCCTCAAGAATGTTAAGATCTAATCCATATCCCATTTCAGTCACCCAGACAGTCCTAAGGAGTAAAAATTCCATCCATGTCTCATCTTTCTTGATAACAAAACAAATCTCATTGTCATATGTGTCCACTACACTCTATGGTAGTCTTTCTCTATTTTTCATTTTAGCTTGGAAGGTTTTGAAGTATTCAATTATGTTGTTATCCTTTACAGTTCCCATGCCAGTAAAAGCTTCATGTAATTGTTTTCCTACTGGTATATCATATCCAAAGTCTTTAGGTCCTATACTGTGGATTTCCTTAGTGAAATACAACATCAAGCATACCAAAAGATTTCCAAAGCGGAATGTCCCTTTCTTATATCCTTTAATCATTTTCATATGGTCAATAAGTTCATCTTTTAGCCATTCACACACATCTATCATTGCCTTGTTGTTAACCATCTCATAAGAATTGTTTATACAAAGACTAGAAACTGAATTTAGCATGTTAGCATGTGTAGTCTTGTAACCTAGCACCATACTTACAAATATCACATTGATGTCTTTGATATCATTCACTCTCAGTGATCTATTGTTAGATGTTTCTCCAATTAGGGTCATCACTTTGTTGTTAGGAATCTTCTTAGTCTTATTAGGTCTGCTACCGATTGAGGGTAAACCAGTTACTTCCCTAATTGCTTGCCGGGTTATTTTGCAGACAGAATCCAACCATAAGAATTATCCATGTGCTCTACTCCAAACAATTCTTACTACTTCCTATGAAAATTGAGGAATGTTCAGTATCTCCACAAAACCTAGAGTTTCTACAATCTTGTGTTCAGTTTTAACAACACCATTTTCATCAGAAATTACCTTAGTAAACATTTTCATCAATTCTTCAGAACTTAGTTCTTCTATATTGCAATGTATATAAATCCTAGGGTCTTCTGCAAATGCTACACCTTTAGGAATTTTTGAAAATGCCCCTATAGAGTCATCTTGCTTAGTAATCTTGGGAATTATCTTAAATATGAGCCTAGGATGTTTCAAATTTTCCAATAGTAGGGTTAGGAATAAACTCGAGAGTAGAAGAAGAAGCCATTGAAAAATACCTTTAGCTGCCTGAAAATATTCTGAATGCCTGAAGAAATCACTTCGCACCTTCACCTTGAATGCCTTCACTCTGTTTTTGTGCTCTATGCTAATTTCAATGCTCGATGAGTCAAAAATGAGGGAAATTGGCTGATTTATAATGACATTTCTCTCACCAACCACATTAAATGCTCACCGGTTAAGTGAAAACTTAACACATAAGTCAGTAAAGAAGAAATCTATCTTCTCACCATTGACCAAGGGTAATCTGCATGGTTTTCAACTTACTGCAATACCCCCAAAGGGTTACTTCTCAGTTGGATGAAGAATCTCCTTCTAGTGGAGGATTACTTTGTTCTACTGATATAGAGATAGTTTCATCAACATTCTGATCTTTCTTCCTAATCTATTGTTTTGAAAATTCTTCCTTTACCTCATCTACCTTTTCTTTGCCTTTCAAGCTGGATCCTCTATTGTTTGTCGGTGAAGTCTTGCTTCTACAAAATTTGGCAATATGTCCAATTTTGTAACAAGCATAACAAGCCACATTATTCCTCTGAATAGCCTTTCCATATCCTACGTCGGTTTGTGTTCTCCATTGATTGGATAAGTGTCCATATCTTCTACAAACATAGCATTTCACATTCATTCTACAACTTTTTGAAATATGACCAACTTTGTTGCATTTGGAACATTGACCAATGGGTGTATTAATATTCTGATTTTTTCTAAATCTACACTGATTTGCTCTATGACCATATTTGTTGCAATTGAAGCATTTTCCATTAAACTTATAAGCATTAGGTTGTCTTACCGATTTGATCAGATCTAGATTGTTTGTAGTACCAGAACTTTCTCCAACTTCAAATCCAAGTCCATTAGTATCTCCATTAGGTTTCTGACTTTTCAGCGTGTCATCAAGCTCCTCTAAAATTTCCTTGAATTTCTTTTTGTGTTGATTTGCAGTAGCCAACTCATTTTTCAAAATTTCATTTTGTCTCATAAGCTCAGTTTTATCATGTTGCATTTGAATCAGATCTGTCTTTAGCATAACATTTTCATGACTAAGTCTTAGATTTTCATTTCCAGCATCATTAAGTCTCCTAGTCAAGTCTTCTTCATTCTTCTTCATGTCTTCAATGTCTTTACATAACCTCATAGTCACATATTGCATTTAATTCTTCATATTACTATTTTCAAGTTAATTAAGAGTTTCTTTTTCCTCATCATATTTCTGCATCTTTTCATGAAGTTCTTTTCTTCTATTTTGTGCTATAACAAGGTTCTCCTGAAGTCCTTTAATGAATTCATATGCAGTCCTTACATCATCTTCAAGTTTGATATTCTTCAATTTATCTGCATCATAATCTACAAGAGCTCCTTCCAATTGTTTTCTTAAGTTCTCCATCTGTACCAGTGTCAGAATCTTCCTCAAATTGTTAGGCTTTTCAAAATAGAGGACCAAGATCTGATACCAATTGTTAGAATCAATTACAGTCCCAATGACACTAAGAGGGGGGGGGTGAATCAGTGTCTAATAGGTTAGCAAAATATTTAAACTTATTAAGAACTTCGTATCCCAAAACAATGTATCGATAAATAAGAGAATTAATGCACCAAATAAGAATAACAAAGACAACATAGAGAACACACCATAACATAAGATATTTAAAGAGGAAACCCGGTGTGGGAAAAACCTCGGTGGGATTTGTGACCCACAATAGTCACTCACTGGCCAATGAATAAATATTACTTACAATGAGGGACCTACACATGCAGGAAGGCTAGCAACCTAGAGCTCACTGCTAAACTACAAAACAAAAGTCTCACTCACTTACAAAGTGGATTATCAAAAATCCAATACAATGTACAGCTTTAGATCAGCATCAACTATGCCAGATTCAGTACCCATTTAAGCTTAGTCTATTACCAAAACCTTCGATGTCAACTATATCACCTTATACAAAAATATCATCTATTCTCTCTTTCTTATCACTATCATATCATCTCTCAAAATGACCTATAAGATCTCATACATAAATATGAGTCTTTTACAATATGCCATATCAGCTTTTACAAAAGTTTATTCCATGTCAGCTTGAGTGTCGGTATGCATTATTTCCATTGTCGGTGAAGTGCCTACCAGTGAATGTAGAAGTCTATTGCCGATGTCAGTAACTGTCGGTGGGTTGATAGATGATTGCCAGTAGGTTTCCAATTGGTTGCTATCAATGACAACATCAACTATTCTCATGAGAGTGTAGAATGCCAATAGTTTTGTTCCAACCGGTATTGACTATTCTAACCGATATCTATTTTTGTGATGAGTTATGAGCACCATTTTCTTGGTGGTCATTTTTGTGATGAGTTATGTTTACTTGTCTAGATACACTGCACCTAGGAAATTGTGTTTTGATTTCCTAAGGCCAACATAAGATTTGAATGTCTATTTAAAGACATCTTAGTGAATCATTTGGAACTGATAACTGATATAGAAGAGGAGATTATGCGAATACTGATATGTATAAATAGTGAAAGCTTTTGTTGAAGAGCAATAAGTGTTAAGATGAAGAGAAGTATTGAATGTACTTAGAATGATCTGATCAAGCAAGTATTGTGCTACTCAGAATAGGTCAAACCATTCTTGTTGTTTTCTAATAATTACAACAGAATCAAATCCCCTAACTAGGTAAGCTCTAACAAGGTGATCAATTAGTTTGGATTCTCAAATCCTCCAGCAAGGTTACTCCTAACAAGGTAGTATTCTTAATAGGGTATAATATTCTAATCAAGCTTGGGATCTCTAACAAGATTCGCTCCTAGCATAGCACTTTGTAAGACCTTAACCGGTCAGTTATCTATTACTACAAATAGTTAACTTGTGAGTTCCATCTCACCATGGTTTTCACCTATTTGGGTTTTCCATGTATAAACACTCATGTTATGGTGGATGTTCTACTTTATGTGGATGTTGTTATTTCATTTTGGATAGCATGTATTTTGTTTAAATGCTTGGTTAAGTTCATCTATCGATTAGTGTTTGAAATAGTGATTGTTTTGGTGTCACTAATTCACCCCCCCCCTCCTCAGTTCTTTTCAAGTCCATCAATGCCCTAACGTCTTCAACATACATCACGTCATCAAGAACCCTAGAAAATGCTCCCACAGAGTCTTTTTTCTTGGCAATTAGGGGAACCTCCTTGAATATGGGCCTTAAACTATCCTTGACTTCACAATGGTGGGATTTGCAATGAAAGTAGGAGCTAAAGATCCAAATGCCATTTTTTGAAGAATACCTGAAAGTGAAAGCTGATGGAAGATTTAGTGCTTCTCAAGTAATTGCTCGAAATCCTTTCAGTTTGCCTTTGCTTTGTCTTAATTCGCTTAAAAATTATCCTTTTCTTTTCTCTAAATTCTTGAATTCTCAATGAGTGAAAATGAATTCACTTACCCTTTTTATCAATGAATAATACCCTAATCTTTCTCTGTAATAAATGTTTCGTGAACAACCCTACCAGGTGTCAGTTTCACAGTCTTGTGTCGAGTGAAGCTTCATTAATGATGAACACAACTCTTCAGATCTCTTCCAAATCTCCTCTAGAGGAATAAGCAATATTTATCAATGACTTTGCCAACCCCTAAGGCCTATGCCTTAGTTACTGGTGGAATTTCATGCTGGTATAGGAATGTTTTGTTCTACTGGTGTAGATCCATCTCCACTCGGTTCTTCAGATTTTCTAACCCATCTTTTGGTGTGATCTTTTTGTATTTCATCTACCTTCTTCTTTCCTTTCTCATTATCTTTATCATTGCTAACCAGTTGTGTCTTGTTTCTACAATACTTAGCAATATGACCTATTTTGTTGCATGCATAACATGTAACATTGTTCTTCTGATTTGCTTTGATAAATCTGGTGCCATTCCTTGACCTATAGTGATTAGCAAAATGTCCAAACTTTCCACATGCATGATTTTTAACATTCATTTTGCAATCTTCTGATCTATGACCATATTTATTGCAATTTGTGCATTGACTGGGAACAAAATTGTAGTTTTGATTTGCTTTATTTCTACATTGTTTAGCCATATGCCCAAATTTATTGCAAACAAAACATATATCATTGAATTTATAAGCATTATATTGCCTTATCAGTTTCCTCTGTTATGATGAATTCTATATACTGGTTATTTGATCTTCATTTGTAGTACCGGAGCTTTCACCTTGTACAAATCCAAGTCCTCTAAAATCATCAATCTGCCTTTGTCTTTTCAATAATTCATCCAACTGTGCAACACTAATCTTGAATTTTTCTTTATACTCACTTACAATAGTCAGATCATCTCTCGAAGTAGTTATTTGTCTTTCAAGTTCTTGTTCATTATTCCAAGAGTGTGTCAAATCAGTTCTCAATAGATTATTCTCATGAGTCAATCTGCCACATTCATCAAATTTGTTCTTCAAAGATAACAAGATTATCTTCCTTCTTCTTTCTGTCCTCAACATATTTTGATAGCCTCATAGTCATGTCCTGCATTTGATTCTTCATGAGCATGTTTTCTTGACTTAGATTCTGACATTGTTCCTTAAGTGCATTTTTATCCTCATCATCCAAGTTTTGCAAAATTTTGTTCCTCTTGGTTTGAGAAGACAATAACCTTTCTTGTAGGATAAGAATGAATGCATTTACAAAATTCAATTCATCTTGCAATTTCAAGTTCTTCATCCTTTCAGCATCATAATCCTCAAGAGCCATCTCAAGTTGCTTTTCTATAGCCATGTTCAAAGATTTTGGTTTTAGGATCTTCCTCAAGATGTGCTTTGATACCAATTGTTGGGATCCAATAACACTGAGAGGGGGAGGTGAATCAGTGTTCTGGAGTTAAGATAAGATTTTATCCTTTTATACCATACACATATAAACTGATAAACAAATAAATATATAACTAGAAGCAAATAAACCATCCACATAAATAAACACCATAACACACAGAATTTATACGTGGAAAACCTCAAAGAGGAAAAACCACAGTGGTATTTGTGACCCACAATATCAGTTCACTAGCCATATGAAAGGATATTACATATGATGGGGACCTGCACATGCAGCAAGGCACACTGCTCATCGCTAAAGAGTCTCATTGACTACAATCTTCTGCTAATGTAAAACATTGAAAATAAACTCACAAAATGCATCTGCTATGCCAAATAGAGTTTTGGTTCTATCTCTTCTCTGTACTGGTTCATAAACCTTGAACACTACTACCAGTATCTCTTCTCCTCCAAAAATGCTTTACAAACTATCTACAGATCATTGCATGATATAACATTCACATACATGATCTACATATACTTTGCATTATATAGTTCTTCTATATTCTCCTATGTCACATCCTATATCATATTCAAAATTACCTTGCAGACTAACCTATATACCCATTACAAACAATATACCTTATGTCGGCTTACAATACATTACAAAAGTTATTCAATGTTGGCCTCAAAAATAAGTACAAAATTATTTACTAAATAAATATTCCTTGATGTCGGCTTCCTTCAAGCACTGATGTCGGTGTCGATATCAGTGCCGGTGCCGGTGTAGTCCTAGATACTCCAATGTCGATGTCTGCTGGTATATGCCTGCTAATGCCAGCATATGACTTCCATCTAATCTTGTTGCTATAAATGACAATAAAATGAATCTGATGAGTGTCAATTGCCAACACATGTCAAAACCTATGAGTAAAATACCCCCAACCTCGGAACCCCAAAACCTTGGAGTCTCAAGGTCCTTTCTGCATGTGCAGATCCCATTTGTGATAGTTCTGATACTTAATGTAAGTATAGATCCAATAGCCAACAAGATGAGAGGGGGGGGGGTGCATCATACAAACTCAATCTTCCATAAAACATCAGATTCAACCTCAGTAACATATACTTCAGTAATATAACTAAGACTGCTAAACATGCAAACTCAAAAGCATATAAACATCATAACACTCATAGCACCAGATTTAACGTGGAAACCCAAATAAGGAAAAACCACTGTGTGATTTCGGACCCACTAATAAAAATACTCTTCTAGAGTATGCTCGGTTAAAAGCAAATCCTGTTAAAGATTACAAACACATTGCTAGATGTGACCCAGTTAAGGAATTTCCCTCAGATTTGTTAGGATCTTCACTTTGTTAGAAGTGACCTTGTTAAAGGATTTCAAACACTTAATCAAAATGTCACCTTGCTAGAGGGTTTTACAAATAAGACTATTAAGTCCACTCGGTTAAGAGATTTTCTGTCACTTTACAAAATAATAGTAATAAAAATCTATCTGCAACTTCACATCTAAAATGCTAAAGAAGATTCTTATTTTCTCAATACAATATAGACATATAATAATCTTGTCCATCTGTTGGGCTCTATACTCTATTATTCAAAACAGGTCTTCAAGCTTCTGTGCTCGGTAATTACTATGTAGCATCCTTGTGCATACACTTGCACGCATGCATTGTTTATCAACAGTTCCCTAGTTATAAACAATTAGCCAACTACTTAATCTCCTTGATCACATTTCCCATGATCAATCATAGCCATCAGATCTTCAAACTTTGTCTAGGTTCAATGTATCCTTCGATCTGAAAATGTTTTACCCTACCTTGGAACTTGCATATATTTCTTGGAACTTGTGCTAGGGTATTGCAGTTCAATCTAAGTTGTAGATCTTCCTGTTGATTTTCCTTTGCCATAGATTCTTTAACAAACTTCATTCACGGCATACCAATCATTCAATCATAACCAGCTCATCAGCTTCCTTCATTAAATAATGCATGTAATCATTTAATGTATTTTGTTGTTACTCAGTTGCAACTCGGTAAATACTAAACGTCACTCGGTAGACATTCTGCCTTCATTAATTGATAGTGATAACCTTCTAAGGGTTTACCGACTAGGTTCTTTGCTCGGTAACTTAGTATAGTATTAACCTTTCAATCAATAACATATGTAGGCTATCAAAACAATCTAATCATCAAGATCTCATCATTGTCTAACTCGGTAATAGTTGCCCATTGAATAACTTATTTCTCCCCTTATCCATCTTAGTCTTTCTGTGTCTTTTACCGACATCTTTATACTCATCAAATCATACTTCTCAAGATATGGCAACATCAAACTGAATTAGAAAATCAATTTCTTGACATCAATGACAAAATAATAATATTAAGACAGTAAACATCCTTAATTAGTTATATCCATAATCATCAACAACCTTCTCAATATCCTTATTGAAATGCCAACAATCTCTCCCTATCTGTTATAATGCCAAATGCCAACAATCTCCCCCTTTGGCATTGATGGCAAAACCAATTGTTTTGACCTAATTGATTTAGATTGCTGTGAGATTCTGAAATGCTGAAATGCTCTCCTTCTGTCATCAGAATTCTCCCCCATACATTAGTCTTTCTTTTCTTCTTCTCAGTCTTCTCCAGTCTTCTCCATTCTTCTCCCCCTTTGACAACAATGCCAAAAAGTAAAGAACTAAAACATAATTACTTCCTATATGAAGTGATCCCCTGTTGTTATGTGTCAACTTAGTCTCGGTTAGAGAATTTATGTCTTCAATTCCTATTCCCTATATTATTTCTTGTACACCTTTTGAAAACCTCCTAAAGTGTGTAAATCAGCATCAACTCCTAAAAAGATATTCCATAGAGTCATCGAATTGATGCTTTCACCGAACTCGGTCAGTGAGTAGAAGATAGGGGTAGGACCCCTAACTTACTTCTGAAATACTCAAAAGTGTCCCTTGGTAGTGGCTTGGTGAAGATATCTACTATTTGTTCCTTTGTGCTAACATACTCCAACACCACTTTCTTCTCTAAGATACTGATATTTGATAGAGATGTGCTTTGTCTTAGAGTGCATAACAAGATTCTTTGAAATGTTAATGGCACTAGTATTGTCACAAAATATAGTTATTGGCTTGGTAAATTTCTCATTTATACCTTCCAACAGTTGTTTGATCCATGCTATGTTGGTACAATTCAATGATGTAGCAACATATTCAGCTTCTGTTGTTGACTATGAAACACATCCTTGTTTCTTGCTAAGCCAACTCACTAGTCTTTCTCCTAAAAAGAAAGCTCCTCCACTTGTGCTTTTTCTATCATCAATGTTGCCTACCCAATCAGCATTAGTATACACTTTTAAATCAAATTCATTTCTTTTCTGATATACTAAGCCATAGTCCTTAGTGCCTTTCAAGTATCTAAAAATTCTTTAGATTGTTGTCATGTGTATTTCCTTAGGATCTGCAGAGAATCTTGCAACTATACCTATTGCATGTGCTATATCTGGCCTGTTGTGAACAACATATTGTAGCTTTCCAATCATGGATCGGTAAAGTGTCTCATCAATAGATGCAGATTCATCATTCTTTGATAATTTACAGTTGGTAGTCATAGGAGTACTTACTGGTTTTGAATCCTCCATTCCAAATTTCTTCAAGATTTCCTTTATGTACTTGGATTGAGTAATGAAAATCTCATCTTTCAGTTGTAGTATCTGTAAACCTATAAAATACTTTATCTCACCAATTAATGACATCTCAAATTCTTTGATCATTTCATTTCCAAAGTTCTTACATAGAGAGTCATTTCCACAAAATATAATATCATCAACAAATATGGCTGAGATTAGTATTCCATTTTCATCATTCTTCATGTAAATATTGTTGTTTTCACTTGTTCTTATAAAACCAATCTTGATTAAATAAGAGTGCAATCTTTCATACCATGCTCTAGGTGCTTGTTTTAGACCATATAAAGCTTTGTTCAATTTACATACCTGATCTTTATTATTGTCTTCAGCAAATCCTTCAAGTTATTCAATAAAAACTTCTTCTTCTAATATTCCATTCAAAAATGCAGATTTGACATTCATTTGATATAACTTGAAATTCTTGTAAGAAACATATGCCAACAATGTTCTTACTCATTCAAGTCTTGCCACAGGTGAAAAAGTTTCACCATAATCAATTCCTTCTTCTTGGGCATAAGCTTTGCAAACTAGTCTTGCTTTATGTCGAATGACCTCTCCTTTTTCATTCAACTTGTTTCTGAAAATCCACTTTGTACCAATTACATTTTTGTCCTTCGGTCTTGGGACCAGTGTCCTTGTGTCATTTTTCTTGATTTGATCAATCTCTTCTGTCATAGCATTTATCCAATCTTCACTGTTAAATGCCTCTTTCACTATTCCCAGTTCAAATTTAGATATCAGACATGTGTTCTATCTTAGTTTGTTCCTTGTCATCATTGGATCATCCTTATCTCCTTTAATTTGACTTGGTGCATGATGTCTTCTGACATACTTGGCTAATGCAAGCTCGGTAGGCTCTGTATGATCTTCTTCATCACTCGGTAACTGGATATTCTCTTCATTTCCTTCAACAGTTTTCTTGGTAGGACTTTTCGGTTGAACATAGACAAATTTATCATAATCTTCTGGTTCTTTGGAGTTTCCTTCATCATTTCTTTCTGCAAATTCATCAATTTTCACATTTGCACTTTCTACTATTTTGTTAGATGATTTGATCAAACATTTAAATGCTTTACTTCTAGAAGAATAACCATGAAATGTTCCTTCTTCACTTTTCTGATCAAACTTGTCATTTCTATCATCCTTGTGTACATAGCATCTACTTCCAAAGATTTTAAAACAACTTACATTAGGTTTCTTGTCATACCAGATTTCATAAGGTGTCTTCAAAGTACCTTTCTTCAGTTGTACTCGGTTCAGGGTGTAAACTGTTGTGCTTATTGCTTCTCTCCAAAATGTTTGTGGCACTTTCTTTTCACTCATCAGGATTCTGGCACAATCCACAATAGATCTGTTTCTTCTCTTAGCAATTCCATTTTGTTGTGGAGTTCTCGGTGCAAAGACTTGTCTTTTTATACCATGATCACTGCAGAATATGTTGAAGTCATCAAATGTGAACTCTCCTCCTCTATCTGATCTAAGACATTTCAGTTTTCTTCCTATATCATTTTCAACTCTTGCCTTGTACCATTTAAACATTTGAAAAGCTTTTGATTTTTCTTTTAAAAACATTACTAACATCATCCTTGAGTAATCATCCACAAATAATATGAAATATTTATCACCATAAAAACTTTGAACTTTCATAGGACCACAAAGATCAATGTGCACAAGATCTAAAATTCCCTTAGAAGTGTAAGACTTACTTGTAAAGCTTGATCTTGTAATTTTACCCATCTAGCATCCTCGGCACATAGCATTCTCAGGTTTTTCAAGACTCAGTACGCATCTTACTCAGTGCTTCTTGCTTATTTTGATCAAATTATCAAAATTTACATGACAAAACCTTTTATGCCATAACCAGGTATCATCTATCTTTGCATACAGACATTTATTCCAAGTTGAGTCAAGATGAAATGTGTTACCTTTTGTTTGTGTCCCAGTAGTAGCTAACTTTCCATGCTTGTCATGAACTTTGACAATTCCTTTCTGAAATTCTATTCAGTATCCCGTATTGTTTAGCTGTGCTACACTCAACAAATTGTATTTCAAACCTTCAACCCAATAAACATCATTGCATCTTGCATTGTCATGAAGTGTTATGGATCCTTTACCTCTTACCAGACATGGTGGATCATTACCAAATCTTACATAGCCTCCATCATAGTCTTCTAACATAACAAACTTGTGTTTATCACCTGTAATGTGATGTGAGCATCCACTATCTATGATCCAAGAATCATTAGTATTTATGGGAGATATTAGGGCTTTTTCTTCATACCTTTCTTCATCTGATCCATCATTGATAGCCACATAAACTACTTCCTCTGTATCAGTTTCATCTGATTTATCATCATTGGATTCCTCATCGGCTATTAAGCATGACTTTCTATCTCTTCTTCTGAAGTCTAGGTTTCCTCTGTAATATTTATCTTTCTGTCTATCATCTCGGTAATCTCTCTTTTCAGTAGAGTCTTTGTTAGGACAGTTAGAAGCCATATGTCCTATCTTATCACAATTGAAACATTTCAAAGGTAGTTTTCCTTTATACTTACCTTTGCCTCTCGGTAACCTTCTGACTAATAGTGCTTCAAACTCTTCTTGCTTTCTGATTTCCTCATACAGTTTGTGTACTTCCTCCATGTTCTTGCGAAATATTTCACTTGCTCCACTGTGATCTCCTTTAGTGTACTTACTCATTCTATCATTGTAATCATCAGATTCACCAATATGAAAAGAACTAAATGCAGATTAAACTTTATTTACCGATGACCCAATGTTATCAAAGTTACTTAACTCAAATGCATTTAGCCTACCAATAGTAGCATCTAAAGAAACTGGCATATTAGGTACAGACCTTAATTCATTGATTGCAGAGACTCAGATTGCATAAGCCGGTAGAAGGGTTCTTAACAACTTACTTGTTATATCCTTTTCTTCAATAGTTCCACCTGCTCCTTTGATTT
Organism: Cryptomeria japonica; assembly: GCF_030272615.1. Taxonomy (NCBI): domain Eukaryota; kingdom Viridiplantae; phylum Streptophyta; class Pinopsida; order Cupressales; family Cupressaceae; genus Cryptomeria; species Cryptomeria japonica. Next base: position 580,260,250 of record NC_081406.1, read on the forward strand.
GATTGACAATCTCCTTTAGTCTTGTATTGTACTAGGTTATGTTCTCACCTTCATTCATCCTCATAGATTCAAGTTGTCCTCTTAGACTATCCACTTTTTCTCTTTGAACATGTTCATCTCCACCATACACTGATATGAGCTTGTCCCACATAGCCTTTGCATCATTGCAGCCTTCTAGATCATTAAACTCTGAATCGATCAATGCAGATGTTATTTCAATCGTTGCTTGGATATGTTCTTGCTTTGATTTTATCTCTTCCATTATCAATGGATAGGTGTTTGGTGTGGTGAAATCATTCTCTAGATAATATACAGCATATTCTCCAACTCCTGATAGGTGTAGCTTCATCCTTTTCTACCATGTAGAGAAACTTGACTTGTTCAGCTTCGGTGCATCCCTCTTATACATCTTTGGATCTTTTCCTCAAGTACCTTTAAACTTTCTCTTCTAGAGTCCAAAGCTCTGATACCAATTGATAGTTTTGATACTTAATGTAAGTATAGATCCAATAGCCAACAAGATGAGAGGGGGGGGGTGAATCATACAAACTCAATCTTCCATAAAACATCAGATTCAACCTCGGTAACATATACTTCAGTAATATAACCAAAACTGCTAAACATGCAAACTCAAAAGCATATAAACATCATAACACTCATAACACCAGATTTAACGTGGAAACCCAAATAGGGAAAAACCGCTATGGGATTTCAGACCCACTAAGAAATATACTCTTCTAGAGTATGCTCGGTTAAAAGCAAATCCTGTTAAAGATTACAAACACATTGCTAGATGTGACCCGATTAAGGGATTTCCCTCAGATCTGTTAGGATCTTCACTTTGTTAGAAGTGACCTTGTTAAAGGATTTCAAACACTCAATCAGAATGTCACCTTGCTAGAGGGTTTTACAAATAAGACTGCTAAGTCCACTCGGTTAAGAGATTTTCTGTCACTTTACAAAATAACAGTAATAAAAATCTATCTGCAACTTCACATCTAAAATGCTAAAGCAGATTCTTATTTGCTTAATACAATATAGAAATATAACTAATCTTGTCCATCTGCTGGGCTCTATACTCTATTATTCAAAACAAGTTTTCAAGCTTCTGTGCTTGATAATCACTATGTAGCATCCTTGTGCATAGACTTGCCCGCATGCATTGTTTATCAACAGTTCCCTATTTATACACAATTAGCCAACCTCTTAATCTCCTTGATCACATTTCCCATGATCAATCATAGCCATCAAATCTTCAAACTTTCTCCAGGTTCAATGTATCCTTCTATCTGAAAATGTTTTACCCTGCCTTGGAACTTGTGCTAGGGTATTGCCATTCAATCTAAGTTGTAGATCTTCCTACCGATTTTCCTTTGCCATAGATTCTTTAACAAACTTCATTCACGACATACCAATCATTCAATCATAGCCAGCTCATCAGCTTCCTTCATTAAATAATGCATGTAATAATTTAATGTATTATGTTTTTACTCGGTTGCAACTCGGTAAATACTAAACTTCACTCGGTAGACATTTTGCCTTCATTAACCGATAGCGATAACCTTAGGGTTTATCGACTAGGTTCCTTAGGGTTTACTGACTAGGTTCTTTGCTCAGTAACATAGTATAGTATTAACCTTTCAATCAATAACATATGTAGGATATCAAAACAATCTAATCATCAAGATCTCATCATTGTCTAACTCGGTAATAGTTTCCCATTGAATAACTTATTTCTCCCCTTATCCATCTTATTCTTTCTATGTCTTTTACCGACATCTTTATACTCATCAAATCATACTTCTCAAGATATGGAAACATCATACTGAATTAGAAAATCAATTTCTTGACATCAATGACAAAATAATAATATCAAGACAGTAAACATCCTTAATCAGTTATATGCATAATCATCAACAACCTTCTCAATATCCTTATTGAAATGCCAACAATCTCTCCCTGTCTGTTATAATGCCAAATGCCAACAATTTGTATATACATACTATCTACAGTAGTGTCATCTGATTGTGGGTAAGGTTTCCCACTGTGGTTTTTCCCCTTACAGGGTTTTTACATACAAATCTTTGTGTTATGTGTTGTGGATGTTGTTTCTCTTTCTGTTATATGCATTGAGTTTCACAGGTATTAATATTAACTGTCAATCTGTCTACCGACATTAAGTTTGGTTTACCGTTATTAACTATCAAGTTTGATTAAGTTATTTTGGGTTGAAATTAATTGACAACTGATTCACCCCCCCCACTCTAAGTTTCCTCCGGGTCCTAACACTATGATCCCTACGACAAGTTAAAACAAATCATGCCAAAAGTGTATGAGGAGCTTAAGTCTAGATTGGAGGATTTTTAGGCAAACCTCCAAGATAATTTTGAAGTTAGAGAAAATAATTATTGTAGGCTATCAATGTTGGTATTTTGGTATGGTTTTGTCATTGATGTCAACACCTACTAAAACACTAGCACTTTGGAGATCCAACAACATTCACCGGCAAGCAAGTAACTATTGCACAGTTACAGGTATATGGTTCACCGGTAGGATATAATGATCACCGACACTTGGAATGATATGGAAGACACTTGGTAATATCAAAGACATCATTTGGACATCTTATCTTAATGAATTAATCATTGGTATATTCATATTTGCATATTTGCTTTTACCGGCAAATAGGTCTAGGGTTATCTAGGGTTTCATCGACAGGTTTATCTTTTCCAAATCAGCATGGCACGCTATCGAAATGATTAATTATTATTGTAAATGCATTAAGCTGACCTGCTCAATCGATTATTGCATTGGATATTATATTGTTTGTAAAATGTTTTATTGTAATATCTTGTAGAGCCGACCTACTAAAATTGGTCTTAGGTTATGGTATAAATGTAAGATCTTATTTGTAAGATCAAGTGTGGAATGCGAAAAAGAATTGTGTGAAGGTATATGCGAGATTAAGCAGTGCAATACACACAGACATCATTTGAAGGTGAAGTTAGGTTTTTGTGAAAGCATATCAACATTATACCGGTACCGAATCTAGCATATAAAGATGCTATTTTGTGCAGTACATTCTAATTGGATTTAACCATCCTACTGTAGTCAGTGTGACTCCCATTTTATGATTGAGTAGTGAGCTCTAGGCTTTTGGCCTTTCTGCATGTGCAGACCCCATTTATGTACACTTACTATCTTCTGTAGTATCATCTAATTGTGGGTAAGGTTTCCCACCATGGTTTTTCCCCTTACAGGGTTTCCACATACAAATATTGGTGTCATGTGTTGTGGATGACTTTGTGTTTATGTTTCATGCATTAATCTTTACCGGTATAGCAATTAACTGTTAAAACTGTCTACCGACATACTTAACTGGTTTACCAGTATTAAACATTAAGTTGGTTAAGTTGTTTTTGGTTTGAATTTATTTGACAACTGATTCACCCCCCCCCCCTCTTAGTTGTCTCTGGGACCTAACAATTTGTATCAGAGCATAGTCCTCTTTTACAAAAGTTTAACAGCTTGAGGAGATCCAATGTCTACTAACTATTTTAGGAAGGATAGTCCTAAACTTGATGGAACCAACTATGGCATATGGAAGATTAGAATGGAGACACATCTAAATTGCATTGGAAAAGACATCTGGGAAGTTAGAAAGAAAGGTTATACTGCTATTGTACTAGATCAGCCCAGTCCAGCTAACTTGGCAGAAGATGAAGAAAATGATTACAAAGCAAGAGAAGCACTTTTGAGTGCATTATCAGATCAAAAAATCATGGGACTATCAGATAGGTCTACTGCTAAAGCTATTTGGGATCATTTGGAAACACTGAATGAAGGAGATTCCACAATCAAATTTGCAAAACTTGAAAGCTTCTGGGTCAGGTATGAACATCTGAAAATGGAAGAAGATGAAAGGATTTTTGCTTTTATGGAAAGGGTAAATGAAATTGTTTTGGGTATTAAATGTTCTGGAGGAACCTTAAGTGAGGATGAAATTGTTTCAAAAGTTTTAAGAGGATTGCCATTGGCATATAAAATGAAGGTTACTGATATAAATGAGTTGAGAACAATGCCTAATACATCAGTAACTAGGGATACATTGATTGGTATTTTGTATATGAATTTAGTTTTGTTGTAACTTTTGCATTTGATGTCAAAAGGGGAGAGATATCTATGGAAAAACACATTATGTTTAGGTCAGGGAACTAATGTCCAAGTGTTATTTTTCTCAATTTGTTCTAATTCTTCTTCCATAGGTTTAATCCAAAATTTATCTTCACATGCCTCATTAATAGATGATGGTTCAATTTGAGAAGTAAGACATACCTCTTCATTTGCCAATCTTCCTCTTGTCATAACTCCTTTAAATTTGTTTCCAATTAAATGATCTTTAGAGTGATTCAATGTTACATACCAAGGTGTCTTTGTTTGTTGTTGTTCTTCAATTATTGTGGAATCCTCAGATGGTACCAGGGTAACTGGATCTTCATTTTGTACCGGTGGATTTAGTGTAGGTTCATTTGTCAAAATTTCTATTGCTAGTTCAAAGTCTATATACCTTGAGGTTCCTCTGACTTGTTCATCAATCTTTACATTTGTACTCTCAACAATTTTCTGCAATCTCTTGTTAAAACATCTATATGCCTTGCTCTTAGATGAATAACCAAGAAATATTCCTTCATTACTTCTAGGATCAAATTTGCCAATATACTCATCTCTTCTGATATAACATTTACTTCCAAAAGTTCCAAAATACTTGAGAGTAGGAGTATTACCAAACCATAGTTCATGAGGGGTCTTACCGGTTTTACCTTTGATGTGAACTTTGTTGAATGTATAGACCATTGTGCTATCTGCTTCTCTCCAATACACATGTGGTAAATTTGCTTCTGATAACATACTTCTTGCTGCATCCAAGATAGTTCTATTTTTCCTTTCAACAACTCCATTCTACTATGGTGTCCGAGGTGCTGATAGTTGTCTTCTGATTCCATTCACTTCACAGAATGTATTAAAGTCCTTAGATGTGAATTCTCCTCCTTGATCTGATCTTAAGCATTTGATTTTCTTACCGGTTTCATTTTCAACCATTGCTTTGAATAGTTTGAACTTTCCAAGTGCTTCTGATTTTTCTCTGAGAAAAGTAACCCAACACATTCTAGAATAGTCATCAATGATTAGCATGAAATATCTATCACCTTGTAAGCTTTTAGTTCTAGTTGGACCACATAAATAATTGTGAATCAAATCAAGAGCATTATTGGTTTTTTCTAGAATACTTTTGAAACTAGCTCTAACTTGTTTTCCAAATTGACATTCCTTACATACTCTATTGTGAGGTTTGACAATTTTAGGTAAATCTATAACTGCCTTAGTAGTACTGATCTTTACCATGCAATGAAGGTTTACATGATAGAGTCTCTTATGCCGTAACCAACTTTCATCTATATGTGCAATCAAGCATGTCTTTTCACTGTTATTCAAATGAAAAATAACAGTCAGTACCTCAGAATAGGATTTTTGAAATAGAGACCAATCTCTCCAAATAAGTAAGAGATGATGGTGAATTATTGGATTTTGTATATAAAGAGCAAGAAATTGACAAAAAGCATCTCTCTCCCATAAGGTGGTCGACATAGGAAGATACAAATATAAATAGAATAACTCAAACTATTATAGATAGAACTAGACAATGGCTAAGCTTGAGGGTTAGGCCAAGCACTTCAAAAGGGAAGAACACATCAACTGACCCATATGAAGTTGTTGATACCAAGGAGAGTACTAAGGAATTATTGAAGAAAGTTAAAGAACAAATGAGGAAATCTGATCTTTTGAAAAAGGCTATAGATTTTGGAGTAAGAGAAGGGTTGGAAGCCGTGCCACTGACAGAGGTACTTCCTGTGAGGACGATAGTTGGACAAATGATAGGAGAGGGGACTCAGGAGGAAGATGAGAAATGTAAAGCAAATGAAGGTGCACAAACTCCTCCTCCTGATATGACAAGTGCATCCACTCAGCCTCCGTCTACCACCATAGAACAAGCTCCAATTTTGATATCAGTTGCTACTACCCCTATGCCACCACCAACTGATACAACAACAGTGCCTCCCATGACACAAGTGTTAAGACCTACCAAGAAAATAGTAAGTGTCCATAACATCGAATCAAAATCTAACCAAGAGGATGAACAATAGCCACTTTGAGGAGAGAAGGAACAAAATGAGGCTAAAGATTCGTAGGACGAAAGGTTAATCTTAACTCCAAGGACCAAGAAGATTTACTAAAAGAGATAGTCATCGAGCAAGGTATAGATAAAGATGGTAGGACATTTGAAGAAGAGGTCAGTGATAAGTTAGGAGAGTTACATAAGCAGCAATAGGTGAATGTTGATACTGCTCTCCAAGCTAGTCTGGCCCATCAAATTGCTTCACCTTAGGGTCCTAAGCATAAAGAAGAAGAGGAGAAAGATGAAGCAGAAGAGAAGTCAGACGTGCACATAGTGACTGCTGACATCATGCCTCATGAAGATGATAAAGATAAGGATGGTCCCCAATGGTTATAATTCACCTTCAAGAAAAAGAAAAGGAAATTAGTGCTACCAAAAGTTACACTACAATAGGCAATCATTGAAGAACCAAGGAAAACTAAGAAGGCCAAGACTGTACATCATTTGTCAAGAATAGGTTCTAGTGAGGTGATTGCAGATATAGCAGTTCTTGTGCAGGTAGAAAGTCAGAGCTCTCCAAAGTACCAAGTGTCACAGGTGAAAATAGGTTAGTATAATAAGTGGGGGGAATTAGATACCTTCGAATTGGCTACTAGCATTGTCAGGGGGCGAATGGAAAAAGAATACACCTCCAATTCAGAGGTCAAAGAACAACTGGAGCAATACAAGCAGTTATTGATAGAGATGGGAAAGCCTTTGGATACTTGTATAAATGATAATTTACCTTCACCTCATCACTCCCAGAGGGAGATATAAAAGAACTGGTTGAGGTAAGATAGGTGGCCAGCATGAAAAATTCATGAGCACAAATAAATGCATCTAAAATTAGACTATTTTTGCAGAATACCATGAAGGAATATAAGAAGGCTATGCAAGTGGGAGGAGTGTTCTCTTATTTCTCTCAGTAGTGGGAGCGAAATCTCAACACTTTTAGCAAGCAGTTTCAGGTCTTGAATAAAGTTTTGCGTCTGGGAGAAGAAGAGATAATAAAAGAGGACCTCTTGGGTGGAGGCAACTGTAAAAATTTGCAATCTTACACATACATTTTGGAGTTAAAGATGGAAATGCTTCAACAGTATGTGAAGGATATAACAGATATCCAGTCTTCCCTTCTCAGAATAGTGGAAAAGTATGAGAATTTTTTAAGACAATTACTAGGAGTTTTTGGGTTTGGAATAACCAATGCGGGAGCTATGGAGGAAGATCAGGTACTCCGCTAGTGGGATGCATATGAGACCCAACATTTTGCACCTTGATCTTAGTTTAGTGTTGCCTTAATGGACAAATATACATCTTTGATAACCTAGTGCCAACAGGCTACGGAGATAATAGAGGAGTTAGAAAGTGAAAGAAACAATGAAGAGGAAATTTTTTAAAAGTACAAATTCAGAATCAAGCATGTTGTTGATCTTCCTACCGAGGTGGTTGCATGTATCATCAGCAACTATAAAACCTATAAAAAGAACTAAAAGATAAACATGTAGTTGCTAATGATAGCATCACTTTTAAAAGGAGTTTTTATATGATCACCCCACTGGGACTTCAACTGCGCCTCCAACTCATGTTCTAGTTTTAAGCAAAATTTTGCATGACCATGAAACCCTAGCTCATACATCATGGTCTTCATAGTGGTCACCCAACCTCTATTTCATAGTAGTTAATTGGAGTATAGAGGCAGAGACTTGCAAGTCAACTGTGACTCCTAGCTTTTGAGTTCTTAATTTAGATTAGGTTTATTTCCTAGAAAGTAGGACAAAAAACTTTATAAATTGAGGAATTTGATTCATTTGTAAGGGTCCACAAATTGATGATTTGAGGCCCACTTAGAAATTTTAGATTATTTTTGCAGATCGTTATGAACTTAAGTTATTTTTGTGACAAATTCTTTGAAATTAATACAAGAAGCAGATTATAGATTGCCTGATCTATGCATATGTTCTATGAGTTTGTTCTTTGTAATTTGGTAATGTCTATTGTTTGAAATCAACAACTTGTTATGATATTCTATTTATTTCTTTATGAATCATATTACGCATGTAAGTGGTGTATGAGGATTACTAGGATAGACAATATTGTGGTGATATTCTTTCCATGAGTCTATGAGGTTGTTGACTTTGTAGGTTTACTAGAGGTCCATTATTGAATGTTGATTTGGATAATATTTGATAGTTTTTGGATTGCAGGGTACTAATTAAGTAGTTCATTAAGTTGTTATTGAATTGGTTTCATTGTAGTTTTATTGTTTCCCTATCTCTTGCATTTTATTTCCAAAACAACCTCAAATTATAAAATACAAAAAAAAGAGTTAAGTTATTAAAAATTATTGGGATTTAGTTTCAACCAGCAGGCCTCTTAACAGGCACAAACACATCAACCATTGAGTTGCCCATCACCATCGATACCCGACTATAGAGACCTTGGAATGATCAGTTCCCTAGAACTTATTTCTTTTCAGGAGAGGTGGTGAGTGTTCTCATTGACTACCTGACTGTTGGGGAGTGTGTCAAAATAGACGTCAACAATTCCAATGAACTGCATACGCTAACACATCCTTCAAAGTTGACAACAAATGTAATATGTAGATAAATAATAAAACACGTTTAACTAGTCACCCCAAAACTATCCTCCAATGTAAATTACACACTATATAACTCCATGCACCATAGTGAGACCCAAAACACTAACGAAACTTATTCTCCAAAGCAAATATAAACCAAAGGAATTATCCAAGTAAGATAATCAAATTGAACTAGCCTAAACACAACACAACTGAGCATGTTGAACATAGAATTATTGCACATATGAGTTTGTTGTTATTGATGTCAAACCTATGTGGTTTGGTTATTGGTGGTCTAGTTATTAGTTTGGTTTGTTTGTTGGTGCTACTATTCTGGAAGTGATGTGATGCAAAAGTATATGGTATGATTGTATACTCTGGCTAATTCCTTGATAGTAGTTGTTGATCTAGATATCTATCTATAGACACCTAAAATTGTCCAATCTAATTAAATAAATATTTTATTTATTTTATTTATTTAATTATCTAAGCCTAATTCTTCTATTAATTGAATAAATCTTTATTTATTTAATTAATTCATTTATCCTCTTCTAGCGTTATTTCTCATTTAAACAAATACCTTTGTTTATTTAAATTATCCTTTTTCCCAAATTAAATAAATATCTTATTTATTTAATTGATCCCACTTCTTCTATTAATTAAATAAATCTTTATTTATTTATTAATTCACTAACCTTTTCCACCCATGACACATGTCATTCATCTCTTAATTCATACACTACCTACCCTCTCATTATTTTCTTATTTTCTCTACCTACCTTCTAATCATAGCCGACCATTTATCTTTTACACCTCTCAATCTTATCCCTCCATTTCTTATAGTGTCTTCTATATAAGAGGATACTTCTTTCATTATCAACCCTAATCAATCATTCGAATCAATCTATGCATCCTAATCAATTGACTACCCGACTATGCTTTTGAACTTTCATATGCGATCAAGCCTACTTGCAACCACATTTTCGTTCTTTGTTGAGCTCTTGTGCACACATAAAATATGAGAGCAAATATATCAAGCAAGATCAATGGAGATAGGAAGAATGGAGATCCAAACCCTATTGGACATGTGATGGTATAATCTTTGTAATTTCATTTGATTTGCATTGTCTTAGGTAATCTTCATATGTTATGGTGGATCTTTGTTGTTGTTAGGCTAGGGTTTTGTGGTTGAATTAATTTAGTCTTTCAATATTGTTGTTATCCATTTTTACCATAAACATTTTGGCATGCCTGGTGGGACATGGATTTTTGTTAGATCTTTGTTTTTTGCAGGTTTTCCTAACCATATATTGCTGTATTGTAAAACAATTTAGAGAATAACCTTGTGCAGCTAGGGTTTTGGACACAAAATCAAGATCTTGGAGAGATTTGATCTGATCTCACAAACGGATGAGAATTTTTGCACCAAATTTTGTTTGCAGGTTGAGGATAGTATTAACAGATCTCAATCCAAAATTCAGAATTGTTGGAGCATATTTGCATTTTCCATGATTTTTTATGATTTTTCATAAAAAATTAATTTTGAGAGCAAATTAGCAAATTTTTTAGATTTTCTTATATTTTTGGACATCTCTCTGATTTATACACATGATCTATTCTTTGTGATTTTAATTTTGATGCAAAACATTTCCCTAAAAATTGGATCTTTAAAAATTAGGGTTTTTCATTATTTTGATCAGATCTCACAAATGGCTTTGAATTTTGGTATCAAATTTTTTGTTCTGGTTAGGAAAATTATCTAAGTTGTTTAGTAAAAATTTCAGATTTTTTGGATCAAGTTTGCATTTTATATGAATTTTTTATTATTTTTCATAAAAAATTAATTTTGATAGAAAATTAGCAAATTTTTTGGATTTTCTTACATTTTTGGAAATATCTCAAAATTATACACAAGATCTGTTCTTTGTGATTTAAAATTTGATGCAAAATCATTCCTAAAAAATTAGATCTTTGAAAATTAGGGTTTTGCATTATTTTGCTCATATCTCACAAACTGCTTTGAAATTTTGTAGGAATTTTTTTATGTAGGTTTGGAAGACCATCAAGAATGTCCAGTAAAAATTCAGATTTGTTGGATCAATTTTGCATTTTATATGAATTTTTTATGAGTTTTCATAAAAAATAATTTTTGGAGCAAATTAGCAATTTTTTTCAATTTTCTTACATTTTTGAAAATTTCTTGAAATTTTACAAGTGGCCTTTTTTTGTGATGAATCACATCTTTGAATTGGTAAAAAAAAACGCATTGTTGAAGGCCCCTATTTCACAAAGTCTTTTGGATCTAAAATTTACCTAACTTGTGTGCTTGCAGGAAGGGGTGATCATTTGAAACAATACAAACTACTAATAGATCTTTGTTGCTGGACCTTGGCAAGGGTTTTTGATCTTTATTGTGTGCCTTGTTTTCATAGAATAGCAAATACTTCAATTGGTGCACGAAAATTGAATTAGTGTCTTTTGTGTCTTGAGCAATAGGCTCTTTTTGTTTAATCTTTAGAGGGTCTATCTCCCCATGTGGTCATTAGGACTACTAATGAGGAGAGAATGATCCAAGTGGTATCAAGGAAAACCCACCTCTTCTGAACCACTATAAACAACTATATCCATGGTGAAAACTATGAATAACGTGTGTTGATTAGTTCATACCGACACTATGTTTCCCCACAAACCCGTTTGATCAAATTTATTTGATCATTTGTAGGGTGTAACCCCTACCGGCTGGGAGCCTTCTATATTTACAGAGCTGAAAGTGTCGCATGTATGGCCACACGAGCAGATTCCCTTACTAGCACCTCTTTGTTTTAGAAGCCAAAATCCTTCTAGTTGTTGGGGCAGGAGGTCGGACCTCTGGAGCGGCCCACACACATACGGTTCTTAGTAGAGATACAAAGTTCACCACGAGGAGTTTTCGTGGGGAATGATGCTTGGCTGCCCCAAGAAGTGAGTGCCAAGGGTGGAGCCAATGGGGTCAAGCATCTAAGTATCCACTCTGAATAGCGTAGCCTCATGTGAGAATCAACAACTATTGTCCTGGCCAACCATAAGAATTGTGCTTGTCTTATTTTGAACAATCAAACATTCAAGACCAAACATTAAAACATTGTGTCTTTTGTGTCTTCAAGTGCATGCAAAACAATTTTACATCAAACAACACACTTTTCTTGGAGTCATTTTGAGTCTAAACACTTGCAAACATTGAGTCCTCATCAACATTGTGTCCTCTTGTCACGAAAAATAGTCAAAATTTCAGATTTGGTCACAACAAACAACTTCACAAATTGGAAAAATTTACAGTCCAACAAACAAGAGAAATCAGTTTCAGAATTCTTGAGCTTCGTAAGCTATCTCTTCAAGTTTTCATCTAGAATTCAACCTGTCTTTGGGTCTCACAAAGTCCATCATTGCTTTACACCTTACAGTACATTCACATTTGTCTAAACTTGAGTCAAAAGGTCACTTGCTTGTCCTCATCATACTTTGTCAACACACTACATACAACAACATTTTGCTAAGTGGTCCCTCATCAAGGTCTATCACCTTTGGGTCTCATTTGGTCTTACTTAGAGTCAAGGTCAACTTACCTCATCAAGAGAAACTATCATCTCTTTGGAAGCCACACCTACTCTACTACATACATACTTGGTCTTACACTTTGGATATTGCAAGTAAACCTCAGATTCATTTACATTCCATCCAACTCTTGGTCTTCCATACTTTTTCCATTTTCATCTAGTCTCACTCATCTTGGTCAAGACCTAGTTCATGATTGAAACCCGTTCCCGAAAATCTAGGAGAGAAACTAAAGAGGTTCAAGAGTCCGCAAACATGAGTTCCTATGAGTATGACAATGATATCTTTTTCAATTCTGATAATACTACATTACCTAACATGGATGCTTATAGAAACATTCCAAATGTTGAGCACATGGACACTACAAACAACAATGATACACACAATGACAATATGGACAAATTTTCAGTACATTCAGTAGAAGTGGAAGACACCATTATGGATCCCCATTTCAATCGATTGGTTGAGGAAATAATGAGGAGAGATAGACAATACTTCTTACAAGTGATGACACAAAGTGGAGCCAAGATCCCTCATGATTTTGACATGTCTCAAATAATGGAAAATCGACCTTTGCAACAACCTCACCTAAACATGGATCAAAGAAGGCCTAATAGTGGAGGCAATAGAGGACCACATCTTGTGCCTGAATCACCATCATCTTTGTTTGAAAAACTAGAGGTCCCATACACACATGGTCAAGCATATGATACTCACCTTCGTAGACCATTATGGAAGTCTTATACAAAAAAATATACTCAATCACATACTAATGCTAAGGATCAACCACCAAAGCAATTGGATATTTAAAGGCATGTTCAAAATTTGGACACAAGGAAACCCCGTGTCAAATTTGGGGGCAACACACTAGAACAAACTCATGACATGCCTATAGAGTATGGTATACATGGACAAAGCAGATATTCCATTCCTCACCATGACTATATACCAAGTGGTCCATATACGCAACATCACTATAGACCTCCTCCATATGAACATGTGTATGATCAATACCATCCATATATGCAACATTCTCCTCCTCCACCTGGCGCCTCAAGCATGGGGTATGGTCCAAGAAGTCAGTCTCCACCTAAGAACAATTTGGAACAACAAATAAAGGACTTACAAAAGAAAATGGAGGACATAAATACACCAAAGCCAACTTACACAATGAGAGACATATGTCCTTATCCATTTGACAAAACAATTCCAATGCCTCCATTCCTACACACTTTGTGACACCTAAGTTTGATAAGTATAGAGGCAAAGGAGATCCTAAGGCACATATAAGACAGTTTTTCACAGCTTGCATTGAGGTAGCAGCAGAAGAGATATATTTGATGAGATTATTCCCACAAAGCTTAGGTGATCAAGCTATGGAATGGTTCTCCCAAATCCCACCTGGAATTAAGTCATAGGGTGCTTTAGCAGAGGCATTTATCCAACATTTCTCATACAACATAGAGACAGACATATCAGTCACTACTTTGTGCAACACCAAACAAAGGGATGGAGAATCTTTTTCATCATTTTTACAAATATGGAGGAATATAGCCAGTAGATGCTCTTGTGAAATTCGACAAAAACAAATGGTAGAGATGTTCACCCAAAATGTTAACAAAGACATTGGTTATGACCTGAGAAAATCTTGTTTGTCCACCTTCAAGGACATCATTGAAAAAGCCTTAGTGACATAAAAGGTCCTAATTGAACAAGGAGTCATCAAAATATTCAAAGAAAACAAAGAGGACTTTAAAGGAAAAGACAAGCCAAGATTTTGGAATAAAAACAAAAACACAGTCAATGATGGTGTTGTTGATGCCAATATAGTATGATCCAAAATCATTTTTTCCGGATCAAGCTCTACAAACAATCAAGTGAATACTCAAACAACTTCAAAATCACGAAGGAAGTACACCCCATCGGGAGAACCACTAGAGTCAGTTTTCAAAAAGCTAGTGGCAAACAAGATAATCACAATTCCAGATTTGCCTCCATATGAACCAAAGGTTAAACCAAATTGGTGGAATGATGATGAATATTGTGAATTTCATAAGAGCAAAGGTCATAAAATAGGAAATTGTCACCAATTGAAGAACATCATACAAGATCTCATTGATAGAGGTGACATTGAGATTGAAGGACACTCATCCAATCAAGAACATGAAATGTTTAAAGAACCATTTCCAAAACATGACAAGGGAAAATCTAAATCCATAGATGACCAAACCAACTATACCAAAGCATCTTATAACTATGATTCAACTATCAATCACATTTCAATGGACAATTATGTCTCTACCATTATCATAAAGGACAAAATGCCTGAGAATTCTACCCAAAGACCCAAGATTGTCCTAAAAGGCATTGTATCTTCTTCCGAACATACCTCTAAATGTAATGTCACAACTCATTGAGGTAAATTCACCTTGCAAGGTGCTCTAGCTAAAACACCACTCCCTCATCAACCAAACCCAAGTATAACCTTGTAGAACAGTTAGGGAAGACACCTACACTTATCTCAATCCTTGAGATCTTACGCATATCCCCTGCACATAAAGCCATTCTTGAAAAAATCTTGAGAGACACTTCTGTCCCTACTGATTTGAACGTGGACCAGTTTCAAGCCATGGTGGGATACCTTTCCATTCCACACTCCCTTACATTCATAGAAGCCAATGACGCCTCCGTAAGTTAGCCACATAATGCACTGTTACACATTGAAGCCTTCCTACACAAACATCGAATAAAACGAGTCCTGATAGATGGAGGAGCAGGTCTGAACATTTGTACTTTAAACACAATAATACAATTGGGATATTTTGAAAAAGCTGTGAATTCTATAGATAAAATTACCATCAAAGCATATGATGATGAAGAACGTTCATCCAAAGGCACAGTCACCTTGCCTCTCAGAGTTGGGCTAGTTACAAAGGATGTGGTTTGTCAAGTCCTAGACCTAGATCTCACATACAATATATTACTAGGACATCCTTGGATTCATGAAATGAGGGTAGTTCCATCTACATATCATCAATGTATCAAGTTTCCACACAATGGAGTTGAAGTGATAGTCAAAGCTGACCCAAATCCATTCATATATTGCAACAATATGCAACCTAGATTAGAAATAATAATCCTAGTTAATAGAGAAGCAATTCCATCATTAGCATATGTGGATCCAGAATCCTTGAAAGCTTCTACATCAAAACAAGCAGAGCACAAAGAAAATTTCAAGTTTAAAGACATAGGATGTGGTGAGTATATCTTTCATGTTGATCAACTCCCACTATCTGCTAAGACATTCAGTCGATAAGAACAAATTACAGACAATTTGCAATGCCGATGAATTGGGTGTGAACCACCTAGTGTTGTGGCTGCTAAGTCTGAATGCAAATCTCCTCTAGGGGTGCAAGCATCTCTTGATATTAATAGTCCTAAGAGTGGTTCCAACAAAGAATCTATTGAGCATATCACTAGCCCTCTTGAGAACTCACATAGCTTTATCGTTTCATCCACTCATTCCATTTCTACTCCTCTCCTAGACTTGGATCAACAAGAATCACAAAAGCCCTTACTAATTGGGGATCAAAAATCAAGATTTGAAAAGAAAAATCCAAAAGTAAAAACTAAAGAAAAGTCCTTTAGTCCAAATCAAAATCAAAATCTATTGGACTTTGCAAAAATCAAAGTCAAGGATAAAAATCCTATGAACGAGAAAGAACAAGAGTTGATCTCCCCTAATATCAAAATAACTAGGGGCAAAAGTTCTACAATTTTAAGTCAAAAAACATACTTGTTGATCCTAAGTCTCTATCATGCTATCCTACTTTCACTTCTTTTCACAATCATAAGCCTTCATCACTCATTCACTTGTTCTGCACATCCATCCCCTTTTGGTGATACATCATGGAGCTTTAATGGAGCTTCCTCAAGGGACTTTGTTATCAGGGATGCCCAAACTTCTTTAGGTGACACGCATATGGGCCTACGTAGTCCACACACTAGTAATTCTATCTCAGTTCCTTTATCAAGGAAGACAGTCACTTGAGCAACATATCATTCAGTCAAGGAACAATGCAACTACAATCATAAAGTCAAGCCTCGCACATTTGAGGTGGGTGACTTAGTTCTCAAGGAAAATCCTAAAAATCAACAAGACGGAGAGAAGAAGGGCAAGTTCAAACCAAATTGGCTTGGTCCTTACATCATTACAACAGCCTATGGATCCGGTGCATATCATCTCTCAACCATAGAGGGTGAACCTATGGAGGATCCTATCAACAACATACACCTTCACAGTTTTTACACATAGCTCTTCGGAATATCCTAATTTAAAAATACAAAAAAATAAAAAAAAATACAAAAAAAATCATAAAAACAAAAAATCATTACCGGGTGAAAACCTGGCAAACATGCACCTTGTAACACAAAAATAAATATATTGAAAAATAGAAAAACATCTTCGTCCAACAATGAAAACCACTTCGGTGGTGCCTTGGGCAAGTACCATGGTGAAAGCTGGGTCACCAGCACCATGCGTAGAGACATTGCTCCTCCCTCCTTCAGGATTCCATTTCATCCTTCACTTTGCACACACTCACAACATATACATTCATAATAAACTTTACACATTCCCATCATGGCTTGTTATTGATCTACCCAAGATTGGTTAGCCATTCATAATAAACATTCCTTTTCACCCCTTTCCATCCATAATAAATCAGCTCCTATTTATGGCTAAGGAAAATCCTACGTCTAGTGATGGGTGTGGAACTGAGAACATCACATGTTTCGAGGAGTACAATTTCTTCCATCTTTCTTCAGTCTACCACGCACAATCCACAATAAAGCAACACTTGCATCGCCAGTCCGCAATAAAGTTCCGTCTTCTCCACAATAAAGTATCAGTTTCATGGATTCAGTCAATTTCAGATGAGACACAACAGTAACAATGGTCTTTAGCAAATCAAACTCTTTCAACAAACTCAGACAATATTATGGTTCAGTGCTATCTATCCTTTTGTGAAAGTAAACATTGTGACCACAATCAAATAAGACTTATACAAGTGACAAGAGACACTAAAATTGAGGCCTACAGTGAATGTTGGTGTCGAGTCTTGGTTTTCTATTGATTTTATCTTTTGGTGACATGTCTTTTAGCTTTTCCAGGATGTCTCTGACTAGAGATTTTATCTCCTAGATGTCTTTGACTAGAAAGATGAGGATGGGGTATTGTCACCTATTTTTCTTTGTTGTCTGTGGATTTTCTCTTAGTAATGCTATGACTTGTCCAAGGATATGAGGACACTGTGAGTCTAGTATGAACTGGGGCATTCCTTGTTTTAGATTGTCTTATCTCCATGCAAATAGGTACAATGACTTTCTGGGTCAAACATATGCCTTGATCGTCACAACCTATTTTGCCATAATAAAGCTCAATGATGATAACACACAAGAAGCTCTTTCACTTTCAATATCTTCTATCTTCCATCCCCCTTTCTTGATTGACTTCCATCATCCTTCTTGAGTTCGTGTAGCTTGCTATCACATGACTGAGTATAATGACACACCAAAAACATTTGCATTTCATGTAATTGCACCTGCATTACCACATATAATCATTTCATACATACATATAGATATCACAATTGCATCACATCCTACACATAACACATGTTAGCTCATTTTACATTTTCATTAGGTAAATAGTTCTTTGCATTATCATATTTATCTGCATTTCATACATTCACATTGACATTTGCATAATATTAAAAACATAAAAGAACAAAAACATATTGCATTTCATCATGTACATATTTGCATCCATATCATAAGAATCATATAGAAACATACATCACATAGGTACACATGCATATAGCTACCGCAAGGATGAATCTCATATATATAATCATAAGTGTCATGATACAATGATGTCAAAATACATATGGCTACACAGCCAATCCTTGTGTCACCCTGTCCAGACATAGGAACCCACTGATCACTCCTCCTAGCACTGCTGGTAGCGCCAATCCTATCGCTATCATGGTGTCCCAAGCCACATGTCCAGCCCTCATCTCTAGTCCTAGATCTTGGAACACTCATCTTAGGGAATCCCTGTCTCCATCTCGATCATAGGGAATCAACTCCCCATCGATCAGTATCCTCAATATCTAGTATACATCCTCTAAGGTGACTGTCATCTCACCCATCGACAAATAGAACGTGCATGTCTCAGAGTGCCATCTCTTAGCAAGTGCAGTCAGCAATCCCATGTTTGCTTGAAACTCAGGCACATACAGAATGAATCACAAACCCATAACCTCAATCACGGCTCTGTCCTCAAATGCTATCTCTGGTCATAACCTCTGAGTCGATGGGAATCTCTCCTATGACTCTAGCATAGGTAGGTACTCCTACAGTCAAACAAATCAACTGTGTCAGTCAAAAAGGCATTCCCTGGTCATCACAAAATGCTGCTTTTTATCTTAAGTGCTTATGATACTCTATCCTAGTGACACTCATTGTTCATCACAAAGTATTTCTTCTATCCTAGTGGCACTCACTGTTCATCACAAAGTGTTGCTATTGATCTTAGTGGTACTCCCTATTCATCACAAAGTACTACGTATTTTGCACTCCCTGTTCATCACAAAGTGCTGCTCATTTTTGCACTCCTTGTTCATCACAAAGTGTTGCTCATATTAGTACTCCCTGTTCATCACAAAGTACTCTGTCTTGGTACTCTTTGTTCATCACAAAGTGCCTCGATCTATCCTATCCTAGGGCCTCTACTTGAGTGTATCCTCTTGAGTAGTTTCCTGATTGGCAACATATGTTCTATCATAGAATTGTCAATCCTAGCCCTATCTGCTATCCTAGTCTTCCCTAGAGGACCTACTTGAGTGCATCCTCTCAGAATCTTATCCAATCGACAATGTATGTTCATCATAGAACTGTCGATTTGGCCTAGAAGACATAACTGCACATTTATGACATAAACACGCTTGCATATTGCACAAATGCGCTTGCTCTACATAGATGTGCCTGAAATACACAGACGTGCCTATGCACTACACAGACATGCCCACACAACACAAATGCACCTAAACAATGCAAATGCACTCGCATTTGACATAGATGCCTTTTCCTACACAGACGCGCCTGGCACAAACACAGACACGCCTAGCTAACCTAGACGCGCCTGGCACTAGCACAGACGCGCCTTGACATTTTTTGACCTTGTTTGACATATCTAAATGCACATTTATTTCTCTACCTAGCATGCATTAATGACAATATTAATTGCGGCAAAGTACAAGGAGGTTTTGCGGTACTTACCAGCTCTCCTGCATCTGCTGGCCTCTGAAATTGGTGAATGTGATCGAATCTGTGCACCAATGCCATCACTGCTAACTACTGCTGCTCTATTCTCTCTGCACTCTGATCTCTTGGATGCGTGGATGATAATGAGAATGTGTTCCCCTCATGGTCTATTTTATAGACTGCCCTAGCCCTCATTTCCTGAGTCAGTCTTCTTTATCCCCTGACTCTGTCACTTTATTCTATTTGGTCAGTCCATTCTAGCCTTTCTTTCTTATCAAGAAATTGTCTGTGATCTTTTCAGACATTTTTATCCAATCTCTCAAGGAGGCATATCATTCCCATCCTGGGTCAACTTTGTATGTTCATATTATCTTCTTTGAAACAATGCGACAAGCTGCATTGTCTCAAAGAGGGGCAAAATGTAGACACCTAAAATTGTCCAGTCTAATTAAATAAATATTTTATTTATTTAATTAATTCATTTATCCTCTTCTAGCGTTATTTCTCATTTAAATAAATACCTTTATTTATTTAAATTATCCTTTTTTCCCAAATTAAATAAATATCTTATTTATTTAATTGATCCCACTTCCTCTATTAATTAAATAAATCTTTATTTATTTAATTAATTCACTAACCTTTTCCACCCATGACACATGTCATTCATCTCTTAATTCATACACTACCTACCCTCTCATTATTTTCTTATTTTCTCTACCTACCCTCTAATCATAGCCAACCATTTATCTTTTACACCTCTCAATCTTATCCCTCCATTTCTTATAGTGTCTTCTATATAAGAGGATACTTCCTTCATTATCAACCCTAATCAATCATTCGAATCAATCTATGCATCCTAATCAATTGACTACCCGACTACACTTTCGAACTTTCATATGCGATCAAGCCTACTTGCAACCACATTTTTCTTATTTGTTGAGCTCTTTTGCACACATAAAATCTGAGAGAAAATATATCAAACAAGATCAATGGAGATAGGAAGAATGGAGATCCAAACCCTATTGAACATGTGATGGTATAATCTTTGTAATTTCATTTGATTTGCATTGTCTTAGGTAATCTTCATATGTTATGGTGGATCTTTGTTGTTGTTAGGCTAGGGTTTTGTGGTTGAATTCATTTAGTCTTTCAATATTGTTGTTATCCATTTTCACCATAAACACTATCAGTTAGTAATATGATGTAGAGTTGTTGCAGATTCTTGTGTAGAATGATTGGTGTTTTAAGGAATAGGTGGATATGCTATTTTAACTATCTATAATCTTTTTGTATGGATAATGTTGATGATATGTTTATGTTTTTTATAAGATCAATAACTTTCATTTGGTCTAGAAATTATGTTACTATCTTTGGTGACTTTTTTGGTGAATAGTATCTTTATATGGAAGTGTGTGTGCGTATTAGGTGTGTATTATATGGCTATGTATATTGAAGTAAAATTATTATGGAAGACCAAAATTTTCATATTTTAGTTTCTGATTTGGATAGATGTTTCTTTTTAGTGTTATTTATGTTTGTGATCAATGTTGGTCCAGTTTCAAGATTTTATGGAGGAACACACCCGGCATTTCTCATCTTGCTATTGCTTTGAGGCTATTGTGGATCGTTGGATATTGTTCCTAGAACATCATTCTTCTTTCATGGTGGACCACATATTTTATTTTTTGGTTTGGATTAAAATAATTCTAGGCTAGGTAAAGAAAATTGGTATGATTTTTCTTATGCATTTTGGTCTATGTTCTTGTGTGTAGAAAATTTATGAGGATAATTGGAAGGTGTTTCAACTTGGAGTGAATATTCACACGTCTTCTTTGCCTTCTGCATGCAATTTTTTGGTTCTAATAAATATACACACTACATATTTAAGCCGACCTAATTGAGATTAATGATTATCCATTGGATATATAATGGTAGATCAATTGACCTAGTTGTATATATATAGAGTGTGATATAACAAATAGATTGAGTGTGTAAGAGATGGAGTGAAGTAGGAGGAAAATGTGATGCAATTTTGATGTGATATAGAGGTTTGGATATTGTATAGAGCAAAGATGAAAGATGAATCTGATGATTATTAAGCTATGAACTATTATTTGCATGTTGGTCTAGTTGTTATTCCCTTTTATAGTTCAATTTCTTATTCTTATTTTATTAAGATATATGTTTTCTATGTTACCCTGAAGAAGTGATCTTAAATTGTGCAAGTCTCTCTTTTATATCTTTCCCTAAGGTTGTGTGCCTTAGCCTACAAGTACAGAGCAGTGAGCTCCCTAGCCTATGGCCTAAACCATTGTAAACACTTATTATATATATATTATGAGTTTTATTCTCACTTTGATTTCTCCCGGTTTGGGTTTTCCATGTAAAAATCTTGGTGTCCTTGTGTAGATGCATTTGTTATTTCAATTATTTACTCTCCTGCACATGTGATAATTGGTCGATATGGAATAAATATTTTAAGCTGATCAAGTTTAGTATATGTTGATTCACCCCCCTCTCAAAATCTAGTAGTGTTCAACAAGAATAACATAACTTCACTTTCCAGTCAACTTAACACTCAAAAACTATACTAGAATATTGTACAAACCAAATGAACATGTTATCCTAATGACAACACTTGAATCCACATATTTGAAAGTCACTAAGTATTCTCCAGACCAATTCTGACAAAAAATCACTATAAAAAACAACAACAACCATCTCTACCATCCGAGCAATAGAGGACCTATAAATTTGATAGTGCAACATACACAGATCATAAACATTATATCTAGAACTACACTTCATAATCTTCACATATCACAGGAATGCAAAGCATTTTTCCATTGAGACATTTAAAACTCTTTCTGGCATAAATACTATTTCCTACATTTTGAAACTTCCACTACACCAACCTTATAGAAACACCTCAACATCTTCATTGAACCACACAACAATACTAGAACACTCACTTTTAGACCATATGAAACACATAATGACATTAATGATAACATGACACAAACTCAATTTTCTAACAAGGATGTCTATTTTTTTACAAATTGATTGTTAGATATTTCTCATCAATGTCCTTTAAGTGTACATTCAATTGTAAATAGAGATTAACAATAACATCAGAAAAATAATAATCCTTGATATCCCTAAGTATTAAAACGCTTTAAATAATAATGGTTTATGGTTCAAATATATTTCTATATTGATAGCTATAGATAATTATGTTTTTTTCGATCCCACATTGATGGCAATGTTTTTTTCTATCTAATTGCTCTCTCTAGAAAACTCATTAGGGAATTAAAAATAGGTGTAGACGTATAAAAATGACCATATTCCTAAATGAATATTTTATGTTCATTTCTCTATTTGATTAAATCCAATTTAATTAAATTATCCACATTCTTCTATTTTATTAAGTAAATTACTCAATTTATTTAAATAAACTTCACTATATCCATTTAATGAATAAATCATTTTATTCAATTAAATTCCCCCTATCCACTTTTAATTAAATTCAAATTTAATTAAATAGTTATCCTAAAATTGAATAAATCTAATTTATTCAATTTCCCCAAATTGCAACCAAATTGAATTAAATTACTTTATTTCAATTAAATCCTACTATCCCTCCATCCACTTGCAAAATCTCAAACCCCTTTCTAATCCCTTCTAGAATCTTCTAATCGCTTCTAATTAACCTAACCCCTCCTCTAAACTTTGTCACATCCCTAAGCAAAGGGAAGTCACTTCTCAAACCTTCAAAGTCTTTGATAACCATTAAAGGCTTTCAACCTTCAACCACTTAATTCCTCAAAGTCTTTGATAACCATCAAAGGCTTTCAACCTTCAACCACTTAATCCCCCAAAGTCTCCAATAACCATTAATGGTTAACTCAAACCCTCTTACATGGTTAAAGAATTTGTTTTAACTCAACCTTCATCCAACCCAAGGGTCTCATCAGGCCTTTAATGCTTTGACCATGATTATCTCTTAATCATTTGCACAAAGGTTTATCCTTGGATTAACTCTTAATCCAGTGGGTAATCCTAACTTAAGCTTGACCCTTATCTCTAGATGACCATAAGGTCTTCTTAGGCATTTAATGTCTCCAACCCCTTCTCTCAACCCAACCCTATGTTGACACTTGTCACCATTTCATTGGTGCCAATTACAAACATGGATCCCCAACTTTCAAACTCAACCCTTGATTAAACCATTCAATCTTGACCATCCATTGCCCTATTCTTGCTATAAATAGAGCTCTCGTTCCTCCATAACAAGACAATCCTTCAAATTTGTAGTATCACACTTATGCTCAAATACATTCAAGCTTTCATATCATTTTTATGCTCATCATTTTAGCCTCTTTTAAATCAGAAATTAGACTAAATATGCATGTTTAGAATAATTTCTTTATCATTTTAGCTCAATCATAGACTAATATATCATGTTAGGATAGTACTCATACTAACCTTGTCATCTTATCATCTAGTTTATTGCATTTCTAAGATCATGCATAGCTTAGGATGCATTTCATTCTAAAATCTATCAAAGCATCCCTTGTTCTTGCATTTGCCATCCCTAAACCATTTTGCTCAGTGATCTAAGAGCAAAAACATTGGTTTGAGGGGCATTGTGAGATAGAGAACCATGGGACCCACCTTGGGAAGCTGAGTAATACTTTGTTACTCCATAGCTTGCACCAAGAAGTCCTGTGTGTGTGTGTGGACTAGTTATTCAGCAATATTTTCACATATTAAGTTTTATCAGCCCACTTTTCCTGCATACAATAGGTTATTGTTATAGTAAACACAACATGTGGAAGCATGCTCTCCAAAAATTTTAAATCTTATTTGGTGTTTTGAAATAAAGTACAAGCTACTTTGTCTCTTAACTCTCCTATCAATGGCCCACTTGTTAGATATTTGATGTTGATATTTTATAATTTATTGTCCATGGAACACCTTTCAACACTTCAATACTAAATTTAAAAGAATTTGAATTTTGGGATTTTATATTAAAGTGCAAGTTTAAAGTGTTCTTTTAGGATTCTGTAGACACCTAAAAATGTCTCATTAATCACACACTAATTATTCATCCTAATTAATTGAATACAAAACACTAAGAGTTGACATTTGGCAGGCTTGAGCTACAAATCTCCGCGGGGTCCTGATTTAGGATCTGATGTAAGTAGATCCAATGGTGTCTGATATTGTTGGTTGAGAAGTACTTGTTGGAAGAGTCGTTGTTGTTTGAGATTGTGTTGAGGTATTCAAAACATTTGATATTGTTTGTGATGTAACAATGGGTGTTACATCACCAGCTTTCTTGTGGGTCTCAACGCAAAAGAAAATTAGAGTAGCTCATTCAGCAAATAGTGTAGCTCGTTGATAATTAGTTTTAGCGCATCAAGGGTATATCGTAGCGCATACAGTCTGTTATGTAGTGCATCGAAGACATAAACAAAAATTGTAACCGAAAATTAAATTTTAGACTTGTTGAAGTCCACAAAATCCTCTATTTTTCTAACTACTGTGGTGGTATTTTGCAGGATTTCTGAGATTTTATTGCAAGGAGGAGCTTAGTGTCCTTTTTTTTTTAGAACTATAAATTGTTTAAATTTTACTAGCTTGTTCAAGTTAGTTAAAATTTAAAGTCTTTTTAATTCTAGTTAAATAAAATTGAACTCACCTTATTTGGGCTATAAAATGAATCACAAAAAAACAATCTTTTCATGCTTTTCATAGGAGGGCAAAATTTTCATTTTGGGCTTTAAAAGGAACAAGTAGAATTTTCAGTTTTGCAAACAAAGGGATTTAAAACGAACTTCACCATCCTTTGGTGCATAAAAGGATTCACTTCAAATTTATGTAAAGTAAAAGAATCACACATGTCCAGAGTCAGTTACAACTAAAGAGGGAAGATCTTCCCCTTTTAAGCGATTTCTTTTGCTGACCAAAACATCGAATTTACTTTGTTGACCAAAATTCCTTTTCATAGATCAGAAAATCATTGCCTTGAAAGGATAAAATAAACACCATGTTTTCGTGGAGCAACATCTCCACATAGATTTTAGCAAATCACTGAATTGAAAGGATAAAAGGAACCAACTTGATTGCTTTGTCTTGAAAGTGGAAGGAATATGCTCTCCCCTTAATTGAGTGATCAAAAATCCAGCCCACTCTTATAGCTTTCTATACTTCAAGCATTTACATCCTTTAGCAGGCCTTCCTTCTCGAGGAGTTGGAATCAACTCTTAAAGCCATTTATGGCCGGTGTGAAGGGAACGACTTTGACGCTAAGAATTCCAACCCACTATAATCAAATGTGGAAAGTGATGAAAGTCCTTTTCAACGGTTGCGCGCAGTGATTAGCCTTCCCCTAGTATCCTTGAGATACATAAAGCCTTTGTTCTAAAGGTTGAGAAGCCTCCTGAGGGAGTTTATCACTGATGGCCAAACAAGAAACCTGATTACGAACCCTAGAAATAGAAGCTTTGAACCGAGTCAGTAACCAGACATTTATAACATCATAGTGCAAGGGTGGGGAAGAATCCACCCCCAAGATTACTCACCATATATCTCCCAAGATAACTACTCAACTGTGAAGCAATTCATTTTGAGTTAATTTCTGGCAAAAGGCAAAAAAATGGGTGCCCTTTAGGGGGTGACACGGCTGTTTGAGCTGACGGAGTATCGAGACTAGTGGGCTATGATGTTATTTATGACCCTTGACTAAAGAGTCTTTCTGAAGTGTATTATTTGTATCCAAACCTGTTAAAACATTGGGGATTTGAACACATCCTCGCTAAACATACACTTTTTGTTAGATTAGGAAAAATGGTTGTACTTTTTGTGCCGTGTTTACATTTATTACTTCAGAAAATCATCTATCAAACTTGAAAAATTCACAACAAAAAAATTCAAAATTCACAAAAACCAAACCAAAGAAAAAAATCAGGGCAGTTTAGCACATAAGAGAAACTTCTTAGCGCGTGGAGTACTTTTGTTAGCGCATCCAAACTGCCAGTTAGCGCGTTGGTTCAAAATAGTAGCATTCCATCTTAAGGCAAAATAGTGTAAAATCCTTTAGCGCATCAGAAAAATAGTCTAGCGCGTGGAAGCAACAGCTTAGCACGTGGAGACCAAAAATTAGCACATAAAGTCCAACAGTTAGCGCGTCACAGACCCAGGATAGCGCATAGCTTTTTCAACACCTAGAAAAACAATTTTAACAATCCAAAAACTTTAGCACGTGTCTGGGGGCAGCCTAGTGCGTGTGGTTATTATTTTAGTGCATAGAGAAATTTCAGTAGCACATGTAGACTCTGTTCTAGCGCGTGATCCAAAACAGAAAAACAGAGAGCAAAACTGGGAAAAATTTTGAAAATTTCAAAAACATTTTTAGAAGCCTTTTTATCAACATCATTTTTCATCAGACCAGAGTGACAAAAACAAACCACTAAAACTATTTCTTGAGCTAAATTTGTGTCAAAACGAACATTGTCAGAATCCTAAACAAATTGCATGATAGAGAACGTCTCTCCTATCATAAATCCAGAAATTTCATCATTAGTATCAACAGAATCCTTTACCATCTTACGGATTTTTATCTCACAAACACCACTTGTTTAAAACTTTCAAATTGTCAAATCAAGTTTCTAGATCGGGAGGCTTTTATCGATATCATTTGACATGCTTTGTCGTGAAGGGACATCTAAACCTTCACTTTGATAGAGTAAGATTTGAAATTTTCAAAAACAAGAATCAACTGAATCCAAACCAATCAAAGGAAACCATTGATCACTCATTCATGACTAATCCCCTTATTCTGAGAAGAAAGAACCTCTATTGTAACATCACGTTGAAGAAACAACAACCTAGTTTTTCCAAATTCATCAAGAGAAATAAGTTTTTATACATCAATCGTCAACTCTTCAAATCTCATCGGGTATTCCTTTATCACGTCAAACGTTATATCCAAAACAAATCTAGCAAATTTGACAAAGAACCTTTGAAAACAAGAGCATACTATCAAAAGTCTTCTTTTAATCAAACCATAAACCGCGGAGGAAAGATCAATCCAACATTCTTGCCCAACGAGTGCATCACATATAACACATCTTGACCAGAACTACCAACCCCCGAGCAACATATCAACGAGGATTTTGTCCCCTTCATCACTGAAAGTTTCTACTAAAATGCCTGTTACTCCCTCTTAAAGAGACAAACAAAGTGAGACACACGCTGAGCCCAGTATGAATCGAAGATTATCAAATCCTTTTGAGGTTCCACCCTTAGAAGAACCAAAAATTACTAAAGCACTTCTTCGGGAATGTCAGGAAAACCCTTCATTCCAAAAGCTTGTAGAAAAGCTCATGGAAAATGACAAAGAAAAATGTCTGCTCATGCTTACAAGCAAAGGCGTTAAACTTCTCGAAGATTTAGACCCAAACATCTTTAAAACTGGATCTCGACAATATGCATATCAAGAACAACAAAGAGAAGAAGAAACCCATAAATTTGAACAACATATACCTGAGCAACACATTCCAGAACAACGCATACCAGAAATGCATATACCTGAGCTAGAAACACCAGAGCAAAATATACCATTTACCACACCTTTTCAGCTGAGAACCAATACAAGGGAAGAACTGTTCCCTCGACAAGACAATATACCTTTGGCAGCCCTTACTCAACAAATGCAAATATTGCAAAGGCAAATACAGGATATGCAACAAGGGACAACAGTACGGTACTCTTTAAACGAAATTTGTCCTTATCCATTTGATAGAAGATTGAACATGGTGCCTTTTCCTCCAAACTCAGACATTCCCAAATTTGATAAATATGATGGCAAAAGTGATCCCTGAGATCATGGTCGAGAATTTTGCACACTGAGCCTTGAATTTGCTCATGATGACACCTATTTGATGAGGTTATTCCCTAGAAGCTTGGGAGGGCAAACCATGGAATGGCTATCCAAAATTTCGCCACCTGTCAGATCATTTGATGAATTGGTTAACAAATTCATAACCCACTATTCCTACAACATCCAACATGCCATAACCATGCTAGATGTTTGCAACACCAAACAAAAGAACAACAAAACATTCATGGTGTTCCTTCAACGCTGGCAACGTATGGTATCACGATATCCTCGAGATATTCCCGAAAAGGAGAAAATGGAAATCTTCATCGATAACTTGAATGGCGAAATGAGTTACAGACTAAAACTTCAATGCATACCATCTTTCGCTAAATTGATTGAAAATGGCATTCAAGTAGAAGAAGCATGTGTCAAAAAGGGAACACTCAAATTCTACAAGGAAGGAACAAACTCATCAAACTACAATAACTAGAACAACACCAATCTTGACAAATCTTGATTTTGGAACCGAAACAAAAATGAAGGCAACAATGAATCATATGATCCCAAATCTAAGCAACCAGTGCTTGCATTATTTGGAAATCCTCAAAATATGAAAAATCCTAAAAATGCTACTCCTAGTGCTAACACATATGCACCAAACACCGATCAAGGACAACTCAACACAAACAACACCAATGATACTCAAAGCAAGAACATGAATCCAGGACCTCACAACAATTCACGCAACAACACGAACAATTTCCAAAAGCATATCTTCACACCACTGGGACAATCATTAGAATCCGCATTCAGAAAGCTTTTGGCAAACAAGATTCTTTCTTTGCCTACAATCAGCAACTATGAACTCCCAATCAAACCACCTTGGTGGAATGATTCACACTATTGTGATTTCCATCGCAACAAGGGTCATAGAACAAATGAGTGCATGAGATTGAAACACATAGTACAGGACATGATTGATTGAGGTGACTTAACGGTGGACGGTCTCAAAACAAATGGTGATCACGGAGCCTTCAAAAATCCTCTCCCAAATTACAACAAAGATGGAGCATCAACTTTGGATGATACATGCGGAGCTCGTATTAATCACATCTACAACAACACAATCAACCACATATCAGCTGAAGATCATCAAGTCAATGTCATCACCATTCGAGATCGGCATGATCATGAATCTGTCAATGTAACAACCCGAACTCAGAAATATGTCTTGAAGGGACATACTGCACCTACAACTACCACACCAAAAATCCAATATGATTTGGTTAGCCAACTATGCAAGACTCCAGCTCAGATATCTATCCTGGAATTATTGAAACTATCACCAAAGCACAAAGACATATTGGAGCAAGCGCTATTGGAAACAAATGTACCTCAAAATCTAGATACAGATTGATTTCAAGCTATGGTCGCCCATATGACAGGACCTCATAACCTCACCTTCTTAGAGCATGACAATACTTCCTTGAGTCATCCGCATAATAATCCTCTCCACATTGAAGTCATTGTTTGCAAACACCGAGTAAAAAGAGTCTTAATAGATGGAGGAGCCGGACTTAATATATGTACTTTAAATCTTATCCATGCATAAGGCTTCTCAGAAGAATCTATTGATCCTTGCAAGAAGATTACCATAAAAGCATATGATGATGAGGAAAGGTCCTCTAAAGGAACAGTGATATTACCTATTCAAGTAGGACCAGTACAAAAGGATACTATATGTCAAGTCTTAGACATAGATCTCACCTACAATATTTTGTTAGGACGACCTTGGATACATGAAATGCAAGCAGTACCTTCCACATATCACCAGTGTGTCAAGTTTCCTTATGATGGACAAGAAATCTCCATATCAACTGATCATAATCCATTCCAACATTGCAACGCAATGGGGGCAGCCCAAGACAGTTTGGTTCCTCATAATAGAGAAAAGCAGCGATCTTAAACATCAGATCCACAAACAGCAAAATTCAACTCCTTATGGGGAGACTTCAAACAGAAAATGCAAATCAAAGACCAAGGCATGGGAGAATACTCTTTGGAACCGTTATGTTTGGCCAAATTGCCAACATCAACTAGATCACATGGTTTGCCTACTACATCAACACATCTGGCCACTCAGCCCATCACTAAATTTGATGGTACCTTCATCCAATTGGGTACTCTCGCACATGAATCAGAAGACAAAGATGTTCTTAGCTGGTTATACAAAGATGAGGAAGAAGATCATAGAGCAGCCGCTCTAGACATTGTTCTACCAACACACCTGTATGGAAAAGGCTACTTGATCATGAAGCAAATGGGATACGGCGGTAAAGGACCTATTGGGAAACGCAAAGAAGGAGTCACTGAACCTATAGATCTTCCTTCACAACCTAGTAGAAACAAAGCAGGATTGGGTTCTAAACTCACGTTCCTATTGAAAAGGCCGCCACACACAACTACAAAACCTCAATGGAAGGTGAAGAAGAAGTACAAAGAAGAATCCTGGCAGGAAGCACTCTTTGAATCAGCAGAAACAATCCGCAAGGCACGGGAACGTCAAGATCAAAAGTTGCATCAGGGAAAGCTTCTAAGTCATAAGAAGGCCCTATCTGCAGCGGTAGCTCATATTCAAACACCAATGTCTCAAAAACAAATCATGTCATCTCTAGATACCATTATTCCTCCCCGAGGAAGCACAGTCTATGAACAAATCCAGAAAGTAGAAGACCGATCTGATACAGAATCAACAAAAACCATCAAAATGGTATCCATTATCAAAGATTTGTTTTCACCATACAACATACCTATTTGCAGCATCGATAGAATCTGGGATGATGCCTATGAGATAGATTCCAATGAATATGAATGGTGTACCTGCTCCAATGCTACTACAAATGTCTTGGATGATACTGATTCTATATCCCTTTCTAAAGAAGAACATAACGCAGAAGATAGACCTCTTGAATTTGGACCACAAAATATCTATGATGCCAAGGAAAGCGAACAGGAACATTATGAACAAGTCTATGTGGAAGATAATACCATCGAAGACCTCGATGAAATCCTAAACTTCTTTAAAACCAAGAACAATCACGATGCAAACTCTATCCTAACACTCACAGTAGCCGAACTTGATCCACCCAATGATTCCTTACCGCTTGTCTTTCCTGACCTCATCGACTGGGATGAACCTGAAACACATGATATACCAATTTTCCCAGATGATGAATCTATTATCCATTACCTATGTACCGGAAATCCGGAAACAGGCTCTACCAGTGAACAAAATAACGATGTCTACAAACCAGGGAGTGCCAATGAACTAAATAAAGGATTTGATGCTGAAAACCAGTCAATGGCAACTCTAGATCACAAAAAAGTAAAAATAAAGGATGCATCTGAGGGTGAAAACCTTTTTAAGGCACCTAACGATGGGAGACTTGACACTCTTCCTGAACACTTTCATGAGTGATCACCCATATTGATTGAACCCACTCAATCAATCAACATTGGTACCATAGAAGCAGCCAGAAACATACACCTTGCAGAATCTCTGACAGAGGAAGAAAGATCGACATTCATCATCTTCTTTAAAGGATAGCAAATCAACTTTGCTTGGTCATATGCTGATATGCCCGGAGTAGATCCTCACTTAATCATGCATCACTTGTCCATTTCTATAGGAGTTAAGCCAGTCAAGCAAAAGCTATGAAAGACGAATCTATAGGTGGCACTAATGGTCAAAACTGAACTGAAGAAACTATTAGACGTCAGGTTCATCCGACCCATTGACTATGCAGAATGGATTTCCAACATTGTTCCAGTATCAAAACCAGATGGTAGTATCAGAATCTGCACTGACTTTAGAGACGTCAACAAAGCTTGTCCAAAGGATGACTTTCCTCTGCCCAGTATCGACATAATTGTAGATCTCACAGCAGGCCATGCAATGCTCTCACTAATGGATGGTTTCTCAGGCTATAATCAAATCAAAATAGCTCCTGAAGATCAAGATAAAATAGCATTCACCTGTCCTTGGGGAACGTACTGGTGGAATGTTATGCCTTTTGGCTTAAAGAATGCAAGGGCCACTTATCAAAGAGCAATGACAACAATCTTCCATGACATGATGCACACATTTATCGAAGACTATGTGGATGATTTACTAGCTAAATCCTTCACCAGAGCCGAACATCTCAGCATCCTAACAAAGATCTTTGATCAATTGGAGAAATTCCAAGTCAAGCTCAACCCTAAGAAGTGCGTCTTTGGGGTTACATCAGGCAAGTTACTAGGCTACATAGTCTCAGCTAAAGGTATTGAAGTAGATCCAGCAAAGGTACAAGCCATTATGGACATGCCACCACCAAAGAATATCAGTCAACTCAGATCTCTACAGGGACGACTTCAATCAATCAGGCGATTCATCGCTCAGCTAGCAGATAAAAGTCTACCATTTAACCATTTACTACACAAAAATGTACCATTCAAATGGGAGGCCAAGTGTGCAGAATCTTTTTACCAAATCAAACAGTACCTGATGAATCCACCAGTTCTAGTACCACCAGTCGCAGGAAAGCCTCTTATCTTATATATCTCAACAACAGATATATCACTGGGGGCACTATTGGCACAAGAAGATCAACAAGGGAAGGAACGCGCCATATATTACATCAGTAGGACATTGAATGGCTATGAACTCAACTATACATTCATTGAAAATGCTTGCCTAACAGTGGTCTTTACATCTCAGAAGTTCTGACATTATATGCTAGCACATACCATTAAGCTAGTAGCAAAAATTGATCCTCTCAAATATCTACTCAGTAAGGCAGCTCTTACAGGCTGATTGGCTAAATGGGTCATGATTCTCAGTGAATTTGACATCCAATATACAGAAAGACAAGCCATCAAGGGACAAGCAATTGCAGATCAGTTGGCTGAAGCACCACTCCTTGGCAAACACACCATGGAGATTGAATTTCTAGACAGGGACGTTCTTGCTCTTTTTACTAAACAATGGACCCTATACTTTGATGGATCCTATACACAACATGGTTCCGGTGCTGGCATTTTGTTCATCACTCCTGAAGGACACACTATACCAAGATCATATAGGCTTATGTTTCCATGCACAAATAATGTGGCTGAATATGAGGCACTAGTCATAAGCATCAAAATGAATGGAAAATCACAGAGTTAAAAGTCTATGGAGACTCGCAACTGGTCGTCCATCAAATCAACAATGACTATCAAACAAAGGATGACAAGTTACTACCCTACAAGCGAATGGTGGATGATTTCAAACAATATTTTGTGCACATCACCTTTGAGCAAATACCAAGATTGAACAACAAAGCAGCCGATGCAATGGCTACTATCGCTTCACTACTACAAATTCCAGAGCACCAGAGTCGTTACGAGTTCCTGGTAGAGCAACTGTTCTCCCCCACCTATGACCACTCTGAATCCCATGTTATCTATGCCTTGACTGGTTCAGATTCTCCGTTATATGGACCGATATATGACTACCTCAAGCATAATATCTTACCAATTGACCAATCCCGTAACCAAAGATGTAACTTTATCCGACAAGCTACCCGTTACACCCTTACCGTTGATACTTTGTATCGTCAAGGTCTTGATGGTACTCTTCTTCATTGTCTTGATCATAATGATTCCGATTTTGCTTTACACGAGCTTCATGAAGGTATTTGTGGCACACATTCAAGTGGCACTACTCTTGCTAAAAAATTTCTATGGATGGGATACTACTGGCCTACAATGGAGAGAGACTCATATCATTTCATCAAGAAATGTCCTAAATGCCAGATCCATGGCAATCTGATACATGCACCAGCATAGGAACTGCAACCATTTACAACATCTTGGCCCTTTTGTCAGTGGGGACTAGATTTAGTTGGCAAAATTCATCCTTCATCATCAAATGGACACAATTTCATTATAACAGCAACAAAATATTTTACCAAATGGATCGAAGCAGTTCCCATGACCACAGTAACTGGGAAACAAATTGCCTCTTTTATCCTAAATTATTTGATCTACAGATATGGTATTCCAAGTTCAATCATCACAGATAATGGACGGCCCTTCAAGAATCAAGATGTCCAGGAACTATGTGAAAAATTCAAAATCCAACATAGGTTCTCTACACCATATTACCCATAGGGCAATGGTCAAGCGGAAGCATCTAACAAGACAATACTGAAAATCCTAAAGAAAACAGTAAATGATGCAGGCAAAGATTGGCACGTATAACTCAATCCAGCACTTTGGGCATATAGAACCAGCATCCGCACACCTACAGGAGCAACACCATACTCATTGGTATATGCATCATAAGCCATTTTGCCCCTGGAGGTAGAAATCCCATCTCTCAGAGTCTCTTTGAAAGGTTTAATCCTAGATGAAGAGTATCGAGTTAACCGACTGCAAGAACTTGAACTATTAGATGAAAGATGCCAACATGCTTATACTCATCTCAAAGCATATCAACAACGCATGTGCAGGAGCTACAATCATAAGGTCATTCCCTGCAACTTCAAGGTTGGTGACCTAGTCCTCAAAGAAAATCCAAGAAATCAGCAAGATCGAGAAAAGAAAGGAAAATTTGAAACTAACTGGTTGGGTCCCTATGTTATCATATCAGTCTATGGATCAGGTGCCTATCAGCTAACAAATTCTGAAGGAGATGTGCTCGACGAACCAACTAATAGCATCCATCTAAAGAGGTACTACACTTAAGTGGCCTAGTGCATGGAAAAAGCTAAAATAAGCAAAAAAATAAAAAAAATCTAGAAAAAGCAAAAACATAAAGTATAAATAAAAACAAATGGTGAAAACCTGGTAAACAGGTGCTCTTGTGAAAGAATGGCTCCTCCATCTATATCAATCCCATTTTATCCATACAAACACTATCAGCCATCGCCCAACACTTAGCAAATATCCATTCAGAACATACTTAGTGTAGTCACTATCCTGATTTGTCTATATATATATCCTCTTACCACTAATCTACCATGGCTTGGAAATCATTGTACATATTCACATCAAGAGGCACACTGAGCTAGGGGCATTCCAATCATCTAAAAATTGGTAAACATTCAAGACATCAAGGCTATTTGCAAAACTCCAGAGCATGACATCCAACAACCAAAACTATGGTTCATCGCAACACAAAACAATTCACAAAAATACCAAGGATGGATGATTTTCTGAAGTACTAAATGTTGCATTCTTGCATAAAAATCTTGACTATTTTTGCATTTTGAATTTTTTTCAAAATTGGATTTTCTTTCTTATCTCACAAAATGCTTCAAAGGTAGAGATCAAGGGGAACTTCCAATATTTTCTTAGTCTTCTATCTGGGAGGCGATCACTTGTACTGTGTGAATACATGCCTCAAGACGTGATACATCGAATATCACTGAAGGCCTGATTTCGCTTCACACATACAAATGATTTAATCTTGTATGTTTACGGAATACGCACTCAGGTCGTCCTGGTTCAATTATACCTTGATGCTTATGCTATCTTGCAAAATCAAAAATCATGTAAATTTTTCTCAGGTCATTATGGTTCAATTATACCATTATGCTTGTATAAATTTTCAACATATCCTAAACAAATCAATGCTCAATGATGATATCTACAAAGAAAGCAAACGAATGGCTATATCGGATGGCAAATATAGAATGAGGGATGCTCCAAAAACACTAGTTGCATATCATTTTACAATTAGTTGCATATCATTTAAACATGTTTTCATATCATTTTAACATCATTGCATATCATTTTAACATCATTTCATATCATTTTAACATCATTGCATATCATTTTACATTTAGTTGCAAATCAAATCATCTATGATACATCACACCACATATCCAATCATACATCTCATTTTCAAGATACATCTCACAGCATATAAAAACATACATCCTGCATCATACATTATATCATCTATTTAAAGCATTGCATCACATAAACAAAATAACCCAAATAAATGCATCCATATAAACACCCCACATGATCAACAAAAATGGTGTCGTAGATATATATATCTCAAAAATGATCCAAATGTACAAAATGTGTCAAAAACTGTGTCCAATATAAAGAATACAATGCTCAAAAATACAATAGAGACCATGTCTCTCAAGTATGACTATCCCTTGACGGAGATGGTCTCGCTCCAGATGCACCCACCCCTGGATCCCCAGCAAGGTCCTGTCTCGGTGGCCCCGTGACACCTCGGCTCTCAGATCGCGACCCAGTATCTCAAGATCGACTAGACCTCGACTGTGCAAAACTCTATACTCGACGATCCCTGGGTACTGCAGCTTCATAGTACCGCCGATAGTACTCTGCCTCCTGGGCTCTCAATGCCAGCTCTCTCAGGGTGTCTCTCATCGGACCACCCGCCGCTGCTCTCTGCATACTCGACACCACCTCCTCCGCTCGTCCCCTCCGCTCTATCTCAGTGTCCCGCTCAGTGGTCAAGTGAGAAATCTACCGCTGATAGGTCAAAATCTGTGCCTGCAGCTGCTGAACAGTCACCTGTAGGGTCCGAATCTAAGCATCCTCAATGTGACCTGGGATCTGAACCCGTAGTGGTACCTGTGCTAGAGGAACCCCTCCCACTCGGCCTGTCCTTAGTGCTGGAGGTGGGAGTACATCCGTCCTCCTCCTCTGTGCTGGTCGCATAGCCTCCTCTGTACCACCCACTGCAGCTAACACCTCCCCCACTCTCCCCTCTCCACCGGCTCCGATAGCCAATCCACCTCTCCCCCTATCTATCCTCGCCTATCTAACTGCTCTATCCACACCTCTATCCCCTCTCCTCCCTCTATCTCCCCACCTCCCTCTGGCTCCTCTCCCTCGTCCTCCTCCTCCATCCTCCCCATCATCTCCTTCGTCTCCCCCCTCTCCCTCCTCCTCATCCGAATCAAAGGCTGGCCTTATCTCCTCAGGATTAGATATCCTAGCCACCGCCTGCGCAGCAAACAATCGAGCAAACTCATCCGTCATGCCCGCATCCTGAATCTTAGGGGCATAATCCCATATCTGCCCTGCTAACCCCACAAACTCCTCCACTGCCACTACACTATCAATGGTCGGCCCCCAATCAGCACTTCCTGCCGCAACCGTGCATATAGACACGCTCCCTGTGGAATACCCTGTTGGCGCCCGAACTGCCTCAAAACTCGGGTAACCACAAACCTCTCAATAACGAATGAGGTCCTCCCGATCAAGTACCTGGTCATGAATACAAAGGGCATCTCCAGCCCATCCTCGACCCACACCTCACATCCTATGTACGGTCGCCAAGTGACCGTATCTATATCATCCAGTACTCTCCTCTAGTGCTCTAGTTTGCCCAGCTTGCACTGGACAACTAGACCCCTGTATCCGTAGGCATATGCGCATCCCACGGGCCTGTCCCTGTCTGCTAGTGGCCTCACTGCTAGAATATGCTCCCAACACCATACCTGTAATAAGGTCACGCCAGCTAACAAACTGCCGTAACCGAGGTATACTACCTCATGTAGACCCCTGTATAAATGGGCTAGCATAGCTGACCCCCATGAAAGCCTCCATCCCTGTGTAACCATCTCCTCCAACACCAGCCCCCATCCCACCGAGAATCCCTTTGACCTACGATCAGGACAAAGGAATCCACCAGTGAACCCTGCTAGTATGGATGGCAGTGGTGCATAATCTAGGTCCAAAAACTCCTGCCATGGAATCTCATAGCCGCAGACTGTATCATCCTGGAAAATGCGACGCAGTGCCTCGGTCCCACCCTCCTCCGACTGCTCATATGGTAGTAGTGCCCCTACTATAGGGATGCGCAAAATCCGGTAACAGTCCTCTGGTGTGACTGTCATCTCTCCAATGGCAAAATGGAAGGTGTTCGTATCACTGT
Source organism: Cryptomeria japonica (assembly GCF_030272615.1). Taxonomy (NCBI): domain Eukaryota; kingdom Viridiplantae; phylum Streptophyta; class Pinopsida; order Cupressales; family Cupressaceae; genus Cryptomeria; species Cryptomeria japonica. The sequence goes on from NC_081406.1 coordinate 580,298,798, forward strand.
GCCACCTCTCCGCAAGTGCTGTCAATAGCCCCCAGTTCACAGTGAACCGAGGCATATCTAAGAGGGAAGTCAACCCACATCTCTCGATAATATTGAGATTAGCCTGTGACAACCGCGGTATCAATGTCCACGGTCTGGGAAATCTCTCTTGCGATTGCACCACACCCAATCGCTCCTGTCAACAAGCAAAACAAATCCAATATCAGTTTCCACATCAAAACAAAGATATCAAAATCAAACTCACATCAACCACATGAAACAATTTGCTCATCTATATCAAAGTTCAAAATCCTATCATTTCATATCAACTTGTAAAACAACTCAAGTTCTCGAAAACCATATCAAAACTTGTAACACAACTCAAGTCTCCACAAATCACATAAACTTGTAAAACAACTCAAGTTTCCCACCCATATCATCTTGTAAAACAACTCAAGTTTCCAACCCATATCAGCTTGTAACACAAATCAGGCTTCACACATTGAACTTGAAAACAGAACATGCAAATAAATCATATTTTGATCAACACAACACATTGATATCTATACATCACTTGGAATATCGCAAATCAAAACAAGTTATATAGAGACTCATATTGGACAAATCCATAAAATCATGACAGCATGACGCAAAAATTTAACAAATCGGCTCATCTCGTAAAATTTTTCCAGATGCGCTAAAACAGGTTTCCGCTACGCTAAAACTCTCCCACGCGCTAGGCTGTTTTTCCTATGCGCTAATCTATTTACCCTATGCGCTAGATTGACTCTACGCGCTAAATCTTTCCCCCCATGCGCCACCTAACCTACCCTATGCGCTAAACCCTACCCACGCGCTAATCTACACTTCCTAGGCGCTACCCGGTTGACCCTATGCGCTAGGTTATCCCTACGTGCTAAACCCCCTTACCTATGCGAACCCCTGCGACCCCTATGCACTAGGTCTACCCTACGCACTAACCTGTTGACCTGACGCGCTACCCGATGGTTGCCATGCGCTATCCTACCTATATGTGCTAACCTATTTCTTTTATGCGCTATCCTATCTATTTCGGACGCGACCCCTAATATTCGACTTGATGCGCTACTCTAAACTTCGTATGTGCTAATCTATGCCCTAGACGTGCTACACCGTTAAACCCAAACTTTGAAAATAAAAAAATGACTATGACTAAATAAAAAATCAAAAGAGGGTCAAAAATGTTGACTTACTAGTGATCCATGCGCTGCAGGTCTCCGGTACCTCCGAACGCGCTCGAAACGGTGTCTATGATACGGAATAGGCATTTTTCTTTGCAGACCAAATTCTCTTTCTCCAAAGTCAACAAAGCACAAATGAATCTAATTCAAGCCCTTTTCCCCTTTTATAAGAGGAAAATGAAATTAGGGTTAGCCAAATGGACCTGTAATATGGTCGCGGTCTCCCCTATACCATAACATTTGTAACTTATCGGGAGATGAATCAATTTGCACACATTTCACATACCCGAAATCATACACATCATACGCAACTCATCAAATTAAATCAAAAAAAATTTTAAAATATTGATTCATCTCCCGAGGGGGCATCACCATCAAATATCGAATCTAGGGCATCACACATCAAATCAAATCTGGGGCATGACTGGCAAATCAAAAGAGCGACACAAAAATTGCATTTGATCATAAATCATGATAAAGCATCATTTTCTTTGAAATAACATGTGCACACACGTCACTTCAAAGAGGGGCAAAATGTAGACGTATAAAAATGACCATATTCCTAAATGAATATTTTATGTTCATTTCTCTATTTGATTAAATCCAATTTAATTAAATTATCCACATTCTTCTATTTTATTAAGTAAATTACTCAATTTATTTAAATAAAATTCACTATATCCATTTAATGAATAAATCATTTTATTCAATTAAATTCCCCCTATCCACTTTTAATTAAATTCAAATTTAATTAAATAGTTATCCTAAAATTGAATAAATCTAATTTATTCAATTTCCCCAAATTGCAACCAAATTGAATTAAATTACTTTATTTCAATTAAATCCTATTATCCCTCCATCCACTTGCAAAATCTCAAACCCCTTTCTAATCCCTTCTAGAATCTTCTAATCTCTTCTAATTAACCTAACCCCTCCTCTAAACTTTGTCACATCCCTAAGCAAAGGGAAGTCACTTCTCAAACCCTCAAAGTCTTTGATAACCATTAAAGGCTTTCAACCTTCAACCACTTAATTCCTCAAAGTCTTTGATAACCATCAAAGGCTTTCAACCTTCAACCACTTAATCCCCCAAAGTCTCCAATAACCATTAATGGTTAACTCAAACCCTCTTACATGGTTAAAGAATTTGTTTTAACTCAACCTTCATCCAACCCAAGGGTCTCATCAGGCCTTTAATGCTTTGACCATGATTATCTCTTAATCATTTGCACAAAGGTTTATCCTTTGATTAACTCTTAATCCAGTGGGTAATCCTAACTTAAGCTTGACCCTTATCTCTAGATGACCATAAGGTCTTCTTAGGCATTTAATGTCTCCAACCCCTTCTCTCAACCCAACCCTATGTTGACACTTGTCACCATTTCATTGGTGCCAATTACAAACATGGATCCCCAACTTTCAAACTCAACCCTTGATTAAACCATTCAATCTTGACCATCCATTGCCCTATTCTTGCTATAAATAGAGCTCTCATTCCTCCATAACAAGACAATCCTTCAAATTTGTAGTATCACACTTATGCTCAAATACATTCAAGCTTTCATATCATTTTTATGCTCATCATTTTAGCCTCTTTTAAATCAGGAATTAGACTAAATATGCATGTTTAGAATAATTTCTTTATCATTTTAGCTCAATCATAGACTAATATATCATGTTAGGATAGTACTCATACTAACCTTGTCATCTTATCATCTAGTTTATTGCATTTCTAAGATCATGCATAGCTTAGGATGCATTTCATTCTAAAATCTATCAAAGCATCCCTCGTTCTTGCATTTGCCATCCCTAAACCATTTTGCTCAGTGATCTGAGAGCAAAAAAATTGGTTTAAGGGACATTGTGAGATAGAGAACCATGGGACCCACCTTGGGAAGCTGAGTAATACTTTGTTACTCCATAGCTTGCACCAAGAAGTCCTGTGTGTGTGTGTGGACTAGTTATTCAGCAATATTTTCACATATTAAGTTTTATCAGCCCACTTTTCCCGCATACAATAGGTTATTGTTATAGTAAACACAACATGTGGAAGCATGCTCTCCAAAAATTTTAAATCTTATTTGGTGTTTTGAAATAAAGTACAAGCTACTTTGTCTCTTAACTCTCCTATCAATAGCCCACTTGTTAGATATTTGATGTTGATATTTTATAATTTATTGTCCATGGAACACCTTTCAACACTTCAATACTAAATTTAAAAGAATTTGAATTTTGGGATTTTATATTTTATATTTTATTTTTTTCAAATTAAAGTGCAAGTTTAAAGTGTTCTTTTAGGATTTTGTAGACACCTAAAAATGTCTCATTAATCACACACTAATTATTCATCCTAATTAATTGAATACAAAACACTAAGAGCTGACATTTGGCAGGCTTGAGCTACAAATCTCCGTGGGGTCCTAGTTCAGGATCTGATGTAAGTAGATCCAATGGTGACTGATATTATTGGTTGAGAAGTACTTGTTGGAAGAGTCGCTGTTGTTTGAGCTTGTGTTGAGGTATTCAAAACATTTGATGTTGTTTGTGATGTAACAATGGGTGTTGTTTGTGATGTAACAATGGGTGTTGTTTGTGATGTGACATTGGTATTTGAAGATGTGGCTCCTGATTGAAGATTTTGTATTGAAGCCATTATGGCTTGGGTTGTCGCAGCTTGTGTAATCTAAGTAGTACTTTAGCCTGAATTAGAAGATGTCTCATACATACCTCAACCCCTAGCGTAATTCCTAGAATGGAGGGTTCACTCCTTGTTTCCTGAGTGTTTGTTTCTTGCAATGAGATATCTTCATGTCTTGGTTCTTTATACCCTGATGTATGCATCTTCATTGTTACATAATAAGGCTCAATGATGAAAATGTGTTGCACTATGAATAAACACAAGTGGATCATTAATCATCAATCATATTATATCATTTCATTTTCCATCATGTTGATTGTATCAATCAAGATCATGATTTTTAGTGGATTGACTTAATTTTTCTTTCTCATCATTTAACATTATCTCTCTCTCATGAATTTTTCATCCTACTAACATTTCCTCTAATTTAATTGAGTCAAAAGGGTAAAACAATATTTTGGCACATTTGAAACAAAAAGAACTAGTTGCATTCATCTAGCTTATTCATTTAGCTGATTCATTTAATATTATTCATTTAAGTTCATTTAGTGCACCATCATTTAAATTCATTTTAGTTGCATTATCATTTCATATAAATACATTATCATTAAACCATTTACATACATTTATATAGTTGCATTTAGTTTCAATCACATGCATATTTCATTTAGTATTGCATCAAAAAATCATTTTAATAGCCTTCACATTATCATTTAATTAAATAAACATTGCATTCATATATCAAAATACGCATAAAATTATGCATCACATAGAATTATAGAATGCATAAGTAACATCATATAGACTACATAATAGAAACATGCATCATCACTATAACATAAAACATATAAACCGTTGCCAAAACTGCATATCATATATAACTAAAAAACAATAACGTGTCAGAATATACAACAAAAGCCCAATAACTCAAATAACATCATCAATAAGTGTCAAGCGGCACTACCCCTATCACCAAGAGGATCCTACCTATTGGATCCTGCTCTAGGATGTCCTAATGATGCTCAAGGTGGACCCATAACACCCTCGATGCTAGTCCTCCACAATGTAGACCTGTTAGAGCCTGATCTACCTCTAAACTCGCTAAAACTAGGAGCCCTTTGTCCCTCAAGAACTAGACCATGATAGAGTTGTTTGTAGTATAATGCCTCCTTAGCAGCATAGTAAAGTCTGTTAGAATGTGTCTGTGTATCTATGCCCAGAGTATACTACTGATCATATGCATCTCAAATTAGTTGTGCATGACAACATGCATGATCTCGCTCAACTCTATCCTAATCCCTCTCTCTCCAAGGCAGCATAATCCATATGAAAGTTCCCTCTCATCACTTTATCGCTACCTAAACCTTGCCACCTCATCCTCTAAACTCTGAATTTGCACTCTCAAGACCTGCGGATCATTATCATCATCATCATCCCCTTCCTATGCACTTGCCTCTATAGTAGGAGTATCCTCTAGCTCAGACATGCCAATATCATCTGTGCCCTCATCATCATCATCATCCCCTCCACTTCTTGATGATCCTAAAGAAGAATCATCATCTCCCCCCTCATCTGAGCTATTGGACTCGGTGTCTCCACCAATGTCTCCCTCTACCTCTCCCTCCCCTTGGCCTTTGATGTTGAATCTATTGCAATGATATAGGAATGGTAGGGTCTATCAAGGAATAGGCTTGCATTCTGCCCACCAACCATCATATTGAGATGTAGTCCTCGGATCCACTGGACCAACTCCCCAACCCCACTACATAGGAATAAGTGAATCAAACTCAGCCACAACAACATGAGGTTAAATGCAAGCCCCCCAATAACCGATCTCATGAGTAACATGAGAAAAATATGCAATCATATCAAGAATACCATGTATCTCTCTGAACTATTAGAGTACCTGTCCTAGAAGACGTATATCAATGATACACTAGGTATCCAAAGCTCAACCAATAAGATATTGTTGTTGCCAACAAAATGGTAAATATTGAGCATCAAAGGCCCAACCAGGGCAATCTAAATATGTTCACCATGTGAAGTACTTCAAAATATCAATCTGATGCCTCCAGTACAAGGTGTTCCCTGAAGCCCTATGTCTGATCCTTGGGGTGTACCTATTTGCATACAGTTTCTCACCCTCAAGAGAAACATGAACATCTAGCCAAGAGATAGCTATATGCTCCCAAGCCCAAACTTGAAGCAATGTAGCACCACATCCAATAGATCTCTGCCTCACATATACTATGTCATGCATCTAGTAATATAAGGTGGCAAGAAGACATGGACCCCAAGAAAATACGTTCCTTTGAACAATCATATCATGGATCACATGACCCCATCTAACTGGAAATCTGTGATTCCTCGTATCTAGTATCAAAGGACCCACTACTATAATGTACAAAACTACATTGAGGTCATCATAACCCATCTGCTCCCACGGTATCTCATATCGGCCTCTCATATGCAAGTCCTTCTCAATACACTCAAATAGGTCACATAATCTAGTGATGCCTAAATGATGCCCATATACAACTCTCACACCATAGGTAGGAATGTGCAAAATTTGCCAGACATCCTCTACGGTGATGGATGCCTCACCAGTAGGTAAATGTGTTAGTATAAATAATTATTCATCATGGATAATAATACACCTTACTTAAGTTTACTTAGGAAATGCATTTCATAGTAGTTTGGGTATGAGACACTTGGGTGTTTGTGCCACATTGGGATAGTATCTGTAGGAGAATTTCCACCTTTTATGGTGTTGATCTTGTTACTACTCTATCATAACCACTTATTGTGGAGTGATAATTCCACCTTTAGTGGGTGATCCACCTCATGTGGAATATTTTATTGTTTCTTCCACCTACCACACCTATTTCCTACATACCCTTGTTTCTTATTGAGACACATGTCATGTTTGTGTGCTCACATATCCATATTGCCTTGCCTATATATGCAGGCTCATATTTATTGTTTGTAACAATTGATGATCCAGTTGATTAGTATTTTCATCTTGATAGAATATAGTTTATTCATATTATACATTTTGTACTCTCTTATTTGTGCTTTCCATTGCCTCTAGATCTTGGCAAAATCTCACATGGTATTAGAGCCATTAGAGTGCCATTGGTTTGCAGATTGAGAGAAATTTGGGGTTTTTCATTTTGGAGCTTTCTATTGCAGGTTATTATTGGAGCTTGTTGGGTCAGATTTGAGGTCATCATTGGATTGAGGAGGTTCAAGCAATTAAGAATCGCCTTTTGTTTTATCCAAATCCAACATCTGAGACCAAATCTAGAGTCGTGCCCAAAAACCCCAAGATTGAATCAGCCTCCGTTACCCTAAGTTGAAAAATTTCCCCTCCTGGCCTGTCGTATGAACTTGCAGGTACAGGTCTTAATTTTTTATTTATTTTTTTCCATTTTTTGTTAATTTTTGAAAAATTAAAAAATTAAAAAAAAATTAATTTTTTATTAAAGGGGGGGGGGGGCATTTTTTTTAAAAAAGAAGGGGGCAAAAAAAAAATATTTTAGGGGGCTCCGTGCCGCAAGCACCGTGGGTACACCGCAGTGTACCTGCGGCCCCACAGGCACTGCGGGTAACCGCAGGGTACCTGCAGCCCCGTAGTGTACCTGCGGTGGTCCCATAGTGTACCTACATGCCCCTCCCTGGTGGGGGGTACACTTTTTTTTTTTAAGTTTTTAATTTTTTTAATGTTTTTTTAATAAATAAAAAAATATATATCTTTTTTCTTATTTTTTAAAAATAAGTTTTTTTTTCAATAAAAAATAAAGTTTTTAAAAGTTTTTTTGTCTTTAAAATTTTTATTAAAGTTTTTTTTATTTTTTCAAAGAAAAACTGCCTTGTTTATTTATTTTTTAATAATTTTTTTTTATGGGCACATAATAAATTATTTTTCTTAGTTTTTAAAAATCTTTTACAAACACAAATATCATGGAATAAGTCAAACTGGGAACACAATTTTTTCTTGTCACTTCATGCCTATCTTGTAGTGCTTCCAACCAACAATCAAGGGGGGGGTTGATTTGCTCCTTTATATCTCTTGACCACATCCCAATCGGAGGTGTGTTTTTTTGCAGTAGTCTATACGGCTTCTTGGTGGCATCATTTTCATGTTTCCAGATTTGCACTATCATGTTGTATGATCTTGCATGAGCAAAGTTGTACTCACACTATCATAAAGTGCCACACCTCTTTGTATCTTGTCATTGTTGACATATTTGATATAATCCTCTTGCACACGTAGACTAGGAATATCTTGTGAGACTTGGTGCATGGCTCCAGTTGAGACTTAGATTGTACACATTTGTGCATGGCTCTCGTGAGACTTAGATTGTACCAGTATTTCTGCCATTTATGAGTATCCAATTGATGCTCAAAGCAGGTTGTCTCCATGCCTGATCTTCATTTTGTTGCAGCAAGTGATTCATGGTCATCAACTTGGTACTTGGTTTTGTCAAACTTTGACATTATTGGTGCAACATTGGCTCTCTTTCATCCTTATGGGGAGGTATTTTTGGTCAACATCTTGAACCATCCTTGCAAGAGATTCGACATTGAGGGGGGGCTTCATGGTCTCTCTTCTCTCTTATGGGGAGGGGGCTGACATGAGGTTTTGTTCTTCTCATTCATCATTGAGAGCATTGTGTGCTTTCATCATCTCTCTTTTGGAGGGGAGTTTTTCCCATTGGGTTTTTCTCTCTTTATCCGTTTATGGGAAATTGTATTTGTATTTGTACATGGGTACCTAACATGGCCTTTTAGCCAGGACCCATCTTGCATTGCCTAGTTGCATTGTAGACTTTAGTGCATTCCCCTAAGTTGCACTTAACGGGGCCTGTTGGTGTAAATAATTATTCATCATGGATATCATTACACCTTAAGTTTACTTAGGAAATTCATTTCATAGTAGTTTGGGTATGAGACACTTGGGTGTTTGTAGCACATTGGGATATTATGTGTAGGATAATTTCCTCATTTTATGGTGTTGATCTTGTTACTACTCTATCATACCCACTTATTGTGGAGTGATAATTCCACCTTCGGTGGGTGATCCATCTCATGTGGAATATTTTATTGTTTCTTCTACCTACAACACCTATTTCCTACATACCCTTGTTTCTTATTGAGCCACATGTCATGTTTTTGTGCTCACATATCCATATTGCCTTTCCTATATATGCAGACTAATATTTACTGTATCTAACGATTGATGATCTAGTTGATCAGTATTTTTATCTTGATAGAATACAATTTATTCCTATCATACATTTTGTTCTCTCTTATTTGTGCTTTCCATTGCCTCTAGATCCTGGCAAAATCTCACAAAATGGAATGAGCAAGTCTCAGAATGCCACCGCTCAACCAAGCAGTGATCAAGGCCTTGTTGACCATAACCTCAGGCAAGTGCAAAATATGGTATAATCCAAGGTGCCTAATCAAAGCAATGTCCTTTGGAATCAACTCATCTCGCCGGTCGAGACCATCAAGCCTCATTTGTCTACATATGAGCACATTAAAATTCACGTACATGTGAGAAACAAGAGAAATATGTCAGATACATGATCACATGACAAATCACAAATTATACATGTTAAAAAAAAATCAAAGTTCACAACGAATGTGAATCACTTAGAGCTAATGTGAACTATTAATAGCTATTGCATAGCGTTATTATCGAATGTGAATTTGCTAGGCCAAATGTGTAACATTTGTATCGAATGTGTATCACTAAACTTTAATGCATAACATTTAATAGATTGCGTAACAATAAAGACAAATGTGAATTAATAAAGACGATTGCAGCAAAATCGAAATGCGAATGAGCATCACTTAAATATTTTTTGGTCTGAGGAAAAATTGGGAAATTAAGCATAAACAGGTAAAAATAAGCATTTTCTTTGGAACGTGTACCATGACTCCAATTCCGTGTGGTCTCTGGTATGATCGAACTCGGTCAGATAATTGAAATCATGCTCGAAAGCCGGTCATGATGCTCGCAAAGTTGCAGGAATGCTCGAAGATCACAATGAACTCCAAGAACTCAAATGAATGCAAATGAGCAAATGAAATATCAAAATCACTATTTATAGCTCAAAATTAGGGTTTTTACCACTCCAACGGTTGTGGTCCCCTTGAACTTCAAAACACTTGTAGCCTAGGCAAATGGACTCCAAATCGCACGAAACTTGAAACAATTGCTCACAAGCATGATCGAAAAAATGGTCTCAATTTCGACCACTTTTTCCCAGGGGCCATATTTACACCCTAAAGCATCACCAGGGCATACTGGGGTAGAATTTTTTTTTCACATTCTTTGAAACAACGTCGTTTTGACATTGTATCAAGGAGGGGAAAATATAGACACCTAAAATGTCTCATTAATTTCACACTAATTATTCATCATAATTAATTGAATAATGTTAGAATAACCGGTGGACAACTAAGAGGGGGGTAAATCAGTTGTCAACAAATTATATTAATCAAACCACTTTATAACCTTTAACTGGAGCACATAAACATTAAATACCAGAATAGCACAAGAAAATACCGGTAAGCAATAAAACTTAAGAATGAAACAGAGAATCAACACAATGCAATCATACCACATAACACCATGATTTGTACGTGGAAAAATCAATAAAGGGAAAAACCATGATGGGAAGCCTACCCATAGTCAGATGATACTTCTGTAGAAAGTATGTGATACAATAAGGGGCCTGCACATGCAGGGAGGCACACTGCCTAGAGCGTATTGCTCATTACAAAGGAGTCTCACTGACTACAGAGAGGTTATAACCACCTCAATATAATTGGACAACAATCCAGAAGAATGAACTACTAATGATAGTATCTACCATTCATGTACAGTCCTGGTTAAGCTCAATACCAAAGGCCTTTGACCTATTACATAAACCCAATTCGATCACCTATGATCAACCAAATCTCCTTTGCATATGATATTTCATTCCATGACCATTACCACCACAACCTACAATTAGATCTTACATCAATTTATACGAACCCTAAGGCTTAAACCAATTAGGTCAGCCACCTAAAAGATATTACAATAAGATCATTACATACATCCATATTACAATCAAATACCATGTCTGCTTTAGACCAAAACAACATTAACCAATCCATAAATTATCCCAGTAACTTGTAGAGAATACATAACATGATACCAGTCCATATCTTGGACCCAAATAGATTCACCACACCAAAGAGATGTCTCCAATCAGTCGAGGCATGAACAAAGATCACATTCTGCATCCTGAATTCCATCTAGAAGCCACACCAACACCACTTATGCATCATGTCAAAGATTCTCAGTAAAAGCTCTGCTGATAAAACCTTAAACCCTTACTAGTATAGGCTTAATAGAGTGTACGATAGCATCTGATCATCAAGTCAATACCAACTGACCAAAACATACTCTAGAAACATCAAACCAAACATATTCCATTGATCCAAACATGTCGGTAGTATCCAACTGATAGTCCCTTCTTCCGGTAACACTAGTTCTTCTACCGGTAACCAAAATATGTCTATCGGTAACTAGTCCTAATAGCTAGTGTTGACATCAATGACAAAACATCAATGCAAAAAATAATCAATTCCTTCATATTTCCAACAATCTACCCCTTTGGCATTGATGGCAACACTAGATGTGAAAAGGAAAACATCTAAGTGCCAAGAAATGCCAAAAATTTCTCATAGAAGATATAACAATGAAAAACTGAAAAATCCCAGCAGCTCCCCTTGAGGAGTTCAGTCCAATATGAAACTAATCTGAATCTCTCTCCCATATGACATATTATGACATTATTTTTCACATATAACTCTCCCCCTTTGAAATCAATGCCAAAGATATGAAATAGATATCAAAATCTTGTGAATCTCAAAGCTGACTACTCCCCTTGAGTAGTAGCACCACTACATCAATCCAAAGTAAAGGATAAAGATGATGATGCATACCAGACTGGTGCTCTACTTCATCAGTTAAGTTTCTACCAGAGGGGTAGATACCCCTAACCTATCTCTCAAATATTCAAATGATTCCTTTGACAATGGTTTAGTGAATGTATCTGCAATCTGCTCTTTAGTGTTCACATAAACCAATTTGGCTTCCTTTTCCTCCACCTTTTTTTTCAGAAAGTTATATTTAGTTAAAATGTACTTAGTCTTAGAGTGAAATACCAGATTCTTAGATATTTCAATATTTTCAGATTTATCACAATAGATAACTACCGGCTCACTGTAATTTACCTTGATATCCTTCAACATTTGCTTCATCCACAATAATTGAGTGCAATTAGTTGCTACTGCAACATATTCAGCTTCTGCAGTAGATAAAGAAATGCATGACTATTTTTTGCTGATCGATGAAACCAATTTCTTTCTAAGAAAGAAAGCTCCACCAGAAGTGCTCTTCCTGTCATCAGTATCTCCCGCCCAATCTGCATCTGTATATGAACATAAAGTGAAGTTATCATCTCTAGATTACCATAAGCCATATTCTGTTGTTCCTTGCAAATACTAGAATATCCTCTTTACTGTACATTCATGATTTTATTTAGGATTACTTTGATATCTTGAAACAATACTTACTACATTCATAATATCCAGTCTAGTTTGAGTCAGATATAAAAAGCCACCAATCATAAACTTATACCTTGTCAAATTTACTGGTGCAGATATGTCTTTGATAGATAATTTCTCACTTGTCACCAAAGGAGTACTTACCGGTTTGGAATTATCCATACCAAACTTATTCAACAATTCCCTTAGATACTTAGTTTGATAGATAAAAATGTCTTTGTCAGTTTGAGTAATCTGTAAACCTAAGAAAAATATCATATCACGAATCATAGACATTTCAAATTCATTCTTCATATTATTAAAGAATTCCATGCACAATTTATCTTCACCTCCAAAAATGATATCATCAACAAACACTTCAATAATTAGAATATCATCATTAGTGATCTTGTAATATGAATTACTATCAGCACTGCCCTTAGTAAAACTAAGCTTCAAAAGATATTTATCCAACCTTGCATACCAAGCTCTAGGAGCTTGTTTCAATCCATATAATGCTTTCCTTAACCTGCAAACCATATCTTTTTCATCTGTCAATTAAAAACCACTAGGCTGCTCAATGTATACTTCTTCCTCAAGTTCACCATTCAAAAATGCACATTTAACATCTATTTGATAGACCTTATAGTTCTTGTATGTTGCATAGGAAAGAAATAGTCTAACAACTTCAATTCTAGCTACTAGTGTAAATGTCTCACCATAATCAATTCCTTCCATTTGAGAATATCCTTTACAAACCAATCTAGCCTTTTTTCTTATAACTTGACCATCCTCATTTAGCTTATTTCTAAAAACCCATTTAGTTCTAATAACATTCTTAATTTTAGACCGGGGAACTAAAGTCCAAGTCTTATTCTTGTCTATCTCATCTAATTCATGTTCCATTGCCTTTAACCAATGTTTATCTTTACAAGCTTCAATAACAGATGCCGATTCAATTTGAGAAATAACACATACCTCTTCATTTTCCAGTCTTCTTCTTGTCATAACTCCCTTGTTCCTATCTCCAATGATTTGATCTTCAGAATGATTTAATCTTATATACCTTGGTGTCTGCTAAACTTTAGGTTCTCTCAACTGATCATTAGTCACTGTTGAATTTTCTGATTGTACCAGTGTAGCTGTCTCAATGTCTTGTACCAGTTGAGGCATTTCCAGATCAATTATGATCACTTCCACTATTGGTTCTCTATCATATGATATAGATTGATCTCTGTATTACTCATCCACTTTCACATTTGTACTCTCCACAATTTTTTGCAATCTTTTATTATAACATCCATATGCTTTGCCCTGAATTGAATATCCAAGAAATTGTTGGCATTGCACACTCCAATGAGAATTGTAGGTGATTGAAGGTATTGTCATTTATGGAAACCTTACAATCCTATGGCACTAGCACAAGCAGACTCTACATTAGCATATAGTTTACCAACAGAGAAAAGATGATTACCGACACCCTGGCCGATAGGATTTTGTCTAATGCATTTTATTGTAATATCTTTTTGTAAATTGAAATGGCATATTGTAATAAGGCTCATATATAAGTATGAGATCTTGTCAAATATTTGTAGAATGGGATAATGCATAGATGGATATTATGTGCAAATATTAAGGCAGGTTATGGAATAAGGTTTATGATTATTGCTAGAGATTAAACAGGTACTAAACCTGGCATAGAAGATGTTGAACCGAAGCAGTACATGATATTGGATTTACATAATCCATTTTGTAAGTCAGTGTGACTTCCTTTTGTATTTAAGCAGTGAGCTTTAGGCAGTTGGCCTTCCTGCATGTGTAGGCCCCTATTGTATTAGTAATATTCACTTATTGGCCAGTAAGGAAATATTGTGGGTTACAAATCCCACTGAGGTTTTTCCCACACCGAGTTTCCGCATTAAAAATATTGTGTTATGGTTGTTGGCAATATGTGAACCGGTATGAGGACATAATGACATTGTATGTTGTCATTGATGTCAATATGTTGAAGAGGAGAGAACCAGTAAAATAATGTGAACTGGCATTTGTGCCAAAGTGAAGTGGTGTGTTTGTTCAAGGTGCATATGCTTATGGGAACCGACACATGGAAGCTTTGTATGACTACTGGTTGGTAGTCTCAACTTTAGGGTTTCCGGTTGAAGTGCTTCAAGCCTGTGTGGCTCAATCAATAACTTTATGTGATGAGTTAGCATGGTAACAAAGAACAGATCATGTTGCCACATAAGCCTTGCATGCGTGAAGGATCTTGCATGAAGGAGATTGTTCCCATCTACCTCGGGAATGTGCGAAGCCTATAAATGGTGATAACATGTGATGGGTTATCAACCACCATGAATTCAGTGGAAAATGATCAATGGAGAATGTCTCAAGATTGGATCAAGACTCTTGTATTTAATGCAGTGTGCTCAACGGTCAGGATTGAACTGTTTCAATTCCTTAACCTAACAGGTTTAGGGTTTAGGGTTTATGCTACCGACCTATCTGTTTTCCTACAAGGTCGATGTTGTGTTTTTTTTGTGAGGTTGTTGGCAAAAGTTATATGTGAGTATCCAAGGGAAGAGATACGTGATTCTTGCTAGACCAGAAGAGTGAAGTGATACCTATAGAGTGTAAGTGCAGAAGGTTAAGAGGAGCTAAAGCAGATCTCCATTGGCATTGAGTGCTGTTACCAGATCATTGTAATACCTGTTGATCTCTAACCACTTCAACAGTCAGGAAATTCCTTAATAGGGTAGCTTTAACCAGCTTGTTGTAAATCCTTTAATAGGGTGACTCAAAACCATTGAGTTCTTGAAATCCTCTAACAAGGTAACCTTTAACAGGGTTTAACTCTTAACCAAGTATTCTAGCCATCCCTTAACTGGGTGATCCCTAACAGGATCAGTTCCTAACAGAACCAATTGTATTAGTCTTTAACCAAACAAGGATCCTAATAGAGCGGACTTCTAAAGAGTTCAAAAACAAGCTTGTGGGTATTCATCCCCACCATGGTTTTTCCTAGTTGGGTTTCCACATGAAAAATATGTGTGTCATATGTGATGTCCTTTTCATGTGATGATATGTTGTTTTCTGTCAAGCGGTGAATCATGTTGATCTAGTTGTTTACATATATGTCTTTGATGATAGTTTACCTATTCATGCACTAGGATGAAATGGAAATGAAGTATTAGATTGTGTGAGAAGATAAGTGTCAACCAGTTTATGCTTGTCTCAATTATTCTGGGTTTTGCTGGTTGTACTCTGTTTAAGACCGGTGTTACTATTTGTCTGTAAAAGCATAGTGTCTGCTGACAAACCAGTTTAGGATTGTGATTTTTACCTATACTGATTCACCCCCCCTCTCAGTACCGGTTTGGTACTATCCATTCATCATTGAGTTATCAATTGGTATCAGAGCATCCTCTAGGTTACAATCTTAACCGCTTGAGGTAAAGATCCCAGTCTAATGATGAAGAGGGAAGGTCCAAAGTTCAATAGAGAAAATTTTAGTATATGGAAAGATAGAATGAAGATATACATCAGAAGCATGGGTGCTCTGTTAGGAAACTCACTGATACTGAGAGGAGGGGGTTGAATCAGTATTTGACCGGTGATTAGAATTTCTCAACTTAAAACATGCAGAACATATTATAATAGTGTACTGGTATGCAAGAAATAATGTAATAAACAGAATTAAAAACATCCACATGAAAAGCACACCATGACACAAGGATTTAATGAGGAAACCCGATGTGGGAAAAACCTTGGTGGGATTTGTGACCCATAATATCCACTTACTGGCCAATAAGAGAATATTACTTACAAAAGGGGGCCTGCACATGCAAGAAGGCCAATTGCCTACAACTCACTGCTCAATGGGAAGTCTCACTGACTTACAATGTGGATTATACAAATCCAATATCTTGTACTGCTTTACAATAGCATTTATAATGCCTGATCCAGTACCAGTTTTTTCTCTATTCTTTACATAAAACCTTTAACCTATATTTCGCATAATAGGTCTGCCTAATATCTTCCTTTTTCGTTTACATCCCTTACAAAAACTTACTTAATGTCTACAATGATCTCTCTTATATATAAGAGTCATTTTACAACTTGCCAAGTCGGCTTACAAGGTTTTACAATAATAAACAAAATATAATATAACAAAAAAAATCTTGTCGGCCTCTGTGCCAATATACTTCCTTTCTCTGTGTTGGTGCCGGTGTAGAGTGTGATCTGTTGATGTAGGTGAACTATCTTGCTAGTGTAATGCCTTGTCGGTGCCATAGGATCGTAAGGCTGCCATCAATGACAAAACCTTCAATCACATATAATGTCTCATTGGAGTGTGCATATGCCAACAATCTCCCCCGTTGGCATTGATGCCAACACTCATGAGAAATTTCAAAAGTGTATCCAAAAATGTGAAGTCCAAAAATGCTACCAAAAATGTGTGTGCTCCCCCTGAGCATATGATTCCCATGCTATTGAATTTTCTCATCCCACTACTCCCCCTTTGGCATCAATGATAAAGGTTGTCAAGATGTCAGTAGAGTTTGTAGTTTCAACCTTGTAACTGGGTAGTTACAATTTGAAATAGATCTGCCAAAATCAAGTTTATACTCTCCATAAACTTTTTACTGTCTCTTATTGTTGTCTCTATTCTTTTAACTATACCAGTGAGGTGTTGCATATGCTCTACCAGTGTTTTCTGTCCCTGTATCAGTGCCTCAGATATTTCCTTCCACAATGATGCTAGATAGTCCAATCTTGGACTCAGTTTTAATCTTAGATGCTTTGCCTTATTCACTATTCTCTCCTTTTCTCTTTCTAATTTAAGTAACTCTTCCTCAAAATTTGTTATCCTTTGCTCAAAAACTAATAATGTATCAGGTGAGTTAACAAAATTATCAGCAAGTTTATTGATTTCATCCTATACCTTTCTTATTTTCTTATCTATGTCTACTATCAAGAAGTTATTCTTGTAGGTGTCTTTGTACAGAGTTTTGTATTCCTTTAATAAGTTACACAGTTCTAGTAGAAGTGTGTCAAATTCCCTAGTACACTTCTTTATCTGATCTTCAAAGAATTTTTTCTTTTCAATTTCTACTTTGTCCTTCAATGTCTCTTCCTTTATTTTCTCAATGTTCTCTATGATATATTTACACAAAGTATCAAGTTGTCCTAAAGAATATTTAATGTCTATATTATAGTTAGGAGAAATTAACTTCAAAATTGGGATTGTGTTATCTATAGCTTTGTAAGCCTGTGAACTACAATCTGTTATCCTTTTGATTGAATCCAAAAGTACTTCAGTTACATTTGTTGGTTTGTGGGCTGCTGAGGAGGAACCAACATTCTGAATTCCACCAGTGGAAGAAGTAACCAAGCTTGTTGTGACCTCTGGTAGGTCTGTTTGTGTTTGCATTTCTTTAAGCAATGGTTTTTGTACTTCTCCAGTTGTCGGTGGCACTGTTTCCTCATGAACTTATTCCTGTTTCTGTTTTGGAGCCTGTTCCTATTGTTGTTTCTCTTCTTGTTGAACTATCTCGGTCTGAGGTTCTGCCTTTTGTTCTTTGTCATCTACCAATTTCTCTTGTGTTTTAATAGTTTACTCAGCTACCGGTGGCTTACTAGCCATTTCAATCTTACCAGTTGTATCTTTGTCTACCACAATGTTGATCTTTTGTGTATCAACATCTACTATGTATAAGACTTCAGGATTAGGATTGACATCCTCTACATCCATCCTTTCAACTGTCGGTTGATCTTTTGTAGTTGTTGTTACCGGTGATGTAAAAAAAGGTGGGGGTAAGTTGTCTTTTACTTTAATACTTGGAGGTCCACCAAACTTTCCTTTTCCTTTGTCTCTTTCTTTCTGATATACCTTTATTGGTTTGGGGTTCCTGTATTCTTCCTATTTTTCTTTTTCAACTAGGAATATATCCCATCCATTTTCTATCTCTTCGGTCACCTCATTGATGCTTCCAACCATTAATGCAATGTGTCGGTGTGCAGTAGAGAATACTGACTGGTTGGCTTCAGCAATTAAATCATCAATTTCTTTAGGTGAGTTCACTGGGTACACAACAAGTAGCTTTTCTATCTTGATTTTCTTATCAAGTTCTATTACTGCTTGTCTCCTTGCTTCCAGTCTTTTGAATAGTTCATCTAGTACTTCATCTACAACTTCCATAAAAAATTTCTTATACATGTCCATATGTAATATAACACTATTTTCTACTTGTTATTTTTCATCTGCAGTCAGAGTGTCATACAATTTCTCTATGTTCTTTAGTTTCCCTTCCTCTGTAATTTCATTCAATAGTATATCAAGAGGAGCCAGGTTTTGTTTTGTTCTCTTCTTCTTCTTGGGTGTCAGTTTCTTCTTTGGTGTAGTCTTCTTGACCGGTGAGCTCACTGCTTGTTGTTTCTGTCTTGTCCTCCTAGGTGAGGGCATGGTTTCTGGTGAGGGATCTCTTTTCCTTACAACTCTTTTGAAAGTTGCAAGCATGTCACTTTCCGAAGAAGTGCCTACTGGTGATAGATGAGTCTCAGGCTGTAGAATTCCTAGCTCATCGTCAGTGATACCAGTTTGTTTTAACACATCTTCTTTAATAGCCTTTGCTTGTCTAGAGCCTCTTCTCACAACTACCTCAACCTTTTTCACTCTCTTCTTAGATTGTATTTGTTTTTCTATAGTCTCAGCACTACCAAATACTTCTTCCTTTGGTTCATTTGGTGCTTCCAGAAGTGCTTTAGCATAAGTCTCAATTATGTGATCATCTATCTCACAGCCCATCTCTGTTACCCAGATTGTTCTTGGGATGACTGCTTCCATCCATATTTCATCCTTTTTTATTACAAAGCATATTTCATCCTTATATTTGTCAACAATCTTTTGTGATAATATGATTCTCTTCTTCATTTTGGCCTTAAGTGCTTGAAAGAAATCATGGATATTGTTTTCCTTATCTTCTCCCATATCGTTGAATAGTTTTGTTAGCTGTTTACCTACCGGTATATCAAATCCAAGTTCTTTGTAGCCTATACCAGGAACTTGTTTGGTTATATGTAGCATCAAACATACTAGCAAATTTCCAAATCTAAAAGTTCCTTTCTTATCTTTCTTAATCTTGCCTAGGTTGTCAATTAACTCATCCTTCAACCACTCATATATATCAATTTTTACATTATCTGTGATCATGTCATAAGCACTTTTAATGCATAAACTTGAAAATGAATTGAGTCTATTTGCATGAGTTGTCTTATACCCTAATATCATGCTGATAAACCTTACATTGATGTCGGTTACATCATTGACTCTTAGGGACCTTTTATCAGATGTAGCACCAGTTAGCTTAGTAACTAGGTCATTGGAGACCTTCTTAGTTTTGTCTGGCCTTTTACCGGTGGTCAGTAACCCTATGACAACTTTCACAACTTCCTTGGTGATTTTGTGATTTGCATCTAACCAGAAAAATTCACCATGTACCCTGCTTAAGACTATCCTAATCACATCCTTGGGAAATTCAAGAATGCAGAGGATTTTAGTAAATCCTAGGGTTTCAATGATTTTATGTTCCGGTTTCACATTTCCAGAATTATCACATATGACAGTTTTATACATAGTTTTGATCTCTTCATCTCCCAATTCCTCTATGTTGCAGTGAATGTAAATTTCGTGGTCTTCAACATAAACAACTCCTTTTGGTATTTGTGAGAAAGCACCTATATTGTCATCTTTCTTTGCTACTTTGGGAACTAGTTGAAATACGGGCCTAGGGCATTTTATGACCTCAACTACAGTAGGGTTTGCTATATATTCAAGTGCAGAGGTGGATGCCATGATGATAAATACCTTTTTCTGTCTTGGATGGTTTGATTGCTTGAAGTGCTTCGCCTCTTTGCTTGAAATTCCTTAGCTCTGCAAATTTCATGCTCTACGAATGTTTGAAATCATGGTGAAATGAAATGGAGCCAAAATCACAAATTTATAGTGTTAATTTGCCAACTACCACATTAAATGCATGCCAGTTAAGTATTCACTTAACAATGTCTACCGGTAATGAAGTAATTTCCAACTTCTCATCTCTAACCGAGGGAATAATAGCACTTGTGTCATTAGATTGCCAAACCCTCAAGGAAACTTTCTTCAATTTGATGAAGAACTTCCTGCCGATGGAGCATCACTCTGTTCTGTCGGTGAAGCATCACTCTATCCTACCGGTGAAGCATTGATTGGTTCTAGTAATGGAGGAGTATTCCCAATATTTAGATTAGCTTTTCTAATCCATTGTTTTGAGAATTCTTGCTTAACCTCTTCAACTTTTTCTTTACCTTTCAAGCTAGAACTTTTGTTGTCTACCGGTGATCCTTTACTTTTATAGAATTTTGCCATATGCCCAATCTTGTTACATGCATAACAAGTCACATTATTCTTCTGAATAGCTTTCCCATAACCTATGCTGGTTTGTGTTCTGCATTGATTAGATAAATGTCCAAATCTTCCACAAACATAAAATCTCACATTCATTCTGCAATTTTCAGAATTGTGACCAACTTTGTTGCATTTTGAACATTGACTGGTGGGTTTGTTGATATTCTAATAATTTATAGATCTACATTCATTTGCTCTATGACCATACTTATTACAGTTAAAGCATTTTCCATTGAATTTATAAGCATTAGGTTGCCTTACCAGTTTGCTGTGATCCTGTGTGTTTGCAGTACTTGAGTTTTCACCAACTTCAAAGCCAATTCCAGAAGTGTCACCTTTAGGTTTTTGATTCTTCAGTAAGTTACTAAGTTCCTTTGAGCTTTTCTTGAATTTTTCTTTATGTTCATTTGCAGTTTCTAGTTCTCTTTCTAAGACTTCTTTCTGTCTCATCAATTCATTGGAGTCATTCTGAGTGTGCATCAGATCTGTCTTTAATAAATCATTTTCATAGCTAAGTCTTGTGTTCTCATTTGCTACATCACTTAGTCTTCTGGTCAATTCTTCTTCATTCTTCTTCCTATCTTCAATCTCTTTACAAAATCTCATAGTCATATCCTGCATCTCATTCTTTGTAGTTATGTTCTCCAGTTTTAGCTTACTTAACATATCATTAAGTGATTCCTTTGTTGGCATTTTTGATGTTTATGTTGTGATTGTCATTGATGGACACACACTTGCATTGAGATTCTCTTTATATGTATGAGTTAGAACACAACTGGTATTTGTTCCAACCGGTATGTTGTATTATAGTCTTTAGACTATTGGTGTTTTGCAGAATGTGTTTCCTGGTCTGAAGCGGCATGTTGACCCCAAGTGGTATGAGGGATTAAAGCGGCATAACACATTTTTACCAATCTTCATTTTTGTCAAACTGGCAACCGACATTTTGTATGAACCGGTAATACTCTGTGATGAGTTACCATCCACCGATTGTTTGACGGTGCCAACACATTAACAATGCTTTTTGTGTCATGTTACCAAGTATGTCTAGGTTCATTGAACCTAGGAAATTGTAATGTAATCCTATTGGACCAACATGAAATCAGATTCCTTTATAAGGACATCATGTCTAGGGTTTTAGGTTGTTGATGTGGTTGTAGCAAAATTTTATGTTGTTGCTAGGGTTTAAGGTGGTTGAGGAGTTGGAGAGAATATAAATGTGTAGAAGATTGAAGTAATGCTAAAGTGCATTAGGAATGAGCTATCAAGGATCTAACCGAGCAATCTATGCTATTAGCTAGATCAAACACTTGTTGATTACTCACATCTTTGACAAGTCTATAGCCCTTAACCAGGTAGGCCCAAAAGCCTTTTGTAAATCCTCTAACAAGGTGGTTCACATCTATGGATCTAAAATCCTCTAGCAAGGTAGTCCTTAATCAAACTTATCTCCTAACAGAGATTGAGATTCCTAACAGGATCTGTTCTGGTAAAGAACATTGTAAGATCTTAACCGGACTGACCTTAACTGGTCTGGTTCCTATTTTGTAGATAGTTACTTGTGAGTTCCATCTCACCATGGTTTTTCCCATTTGGGTTTCCACGTCAAAATCTCTTGTGCTATGGTGTTTTTGCTTTTATGGGTGAATGCATTATTTGCTATTTGGTTTTCATGTGTGCTAACTGGTTTGTCTGCTAAACTGTTTTACCGGTTTACTATCAATCTTGTAAAGTGTTTAAGTGCACAAATTTTTGGCATACTAATTCACTCCCCCCTCTTGGTATTCATCAATTGGTATCAGAGCCAACCTTTCTATAAGTTTAACCACTTGGAAAGAGATATGGGGGAATACTCTATAAGGGAACTTACTCATTGACTCACTCAGTCTGAGCAAGCCTATGATGATCTTATGGTCAAATACAAGGCATCTCAAGCAAAAAGGAGAGAACATGTAGAAAAGCTGATGGAGCTATCTGAAAATAGTTATTCAGATGAAGCAAACATGGAGGCCCTAATTGCTGAAGTAAATATGTTGAATGAATCAAACTCCAACCTAAGAAAGTAATTGGAAGGACTGACTATCCGGATGTGTCAAGAGCTTGAGAAGCGGAGGAAAGCTGAAGATCTACTGAAAGAAAGAGATCATGAGATCTCCAAGCTAAAATAAGAGATCAGTGCCCTAACTGCTTAAGTCCATGCAAGCAAAGTGGAAAAGGAAGACATGCAAGGAGAACTGAACATTTCCATCTCTAAGAATGAAAACCCGTTGAAAACAAATGCTGCTATTTCCAAAGAACTCTCTGAGTCAAAGGAAATACTTGTTAAGTTCAACAACAGTACTGTCAAGCTAGAGCAAAAGCTTGAATCTGCCAAACTGGTCAAGAATACCAATGGACTTGGTTATTCTGGTCATGAGGAAGGTGAGACCTCTGGTACAAATGCTAGAACATCAAAGGATAAAGGTAAGCAAAAGTTTAAACCTATTTTCTTTAACTATCTTAAAGAAGGACATACTGCAAATGTGGGTAGGAGTAAGGCTTACAACAATTTTACTTATTTCCTAAATGACAAGCCTAGATCCTATAGATTCAATGGTAACTATTATGCATGCAACAAGTATGGGCATAGATCATCTGAATGCAGGTTATTTATGAAAAACATTGATAGATATCCTCAGAGGACCTAAGGAGCTAGTTGTGAACCTTTTGTGAACCAGAATCACAACCGATTTAATGCCTTCAATCATTAGCAAAGAAGTGGTGGCTATCAAGTGGCAACTGGATGGAGAGAAAACTATATGGTATGTTATGACTATGGTCACACTGCTACAACATGCAGAAGGAAGAATGGAAACATGAACAATGGACCTTGGAGAGCACCTGGATTGGTCTGCTATCACTGCAACAAACCGGGTCACATTGCCAGATTCTGTAGATCTAGAAAGGACATATCTGATGATATACCGGTCACTCCAAAAGGAAACATTGATGTTGACACTGTTCAAGCAGACATGAAGAAAACCTGGAAGAAAAAACCAATGGTGTTACAAGAGGAACCGGTTTCTGCACCTAGTGTGGAAATCACGGAACCAACAAACTAAGCTTTAGAAAAGCTTAGGGGGAGCAAACGATGAAATGTTTCGAACCCCCGGTTTACACCAATAAAAGACCTTAACCGGTATGTGATACCTATCGTTTGGCAGAAGACCAGAAATGGTAAAAAGGCAAATTAGGGTTTACGCCCTAATGGAGGAGCATTAATTGCGGTAGGTGAGAAACATACTTAAAAGGATTTTTCAAATCACTTCTCACTATCAGTTTTCAAGCGAAGAAAAGTTTTTCAGAGAGCAAAGTGACGAAAAGGCGATTTGAGTTGAGATTTTGAGAAATTGAGAAACCACAAAGGAGATTCAAATTCAAACTGCAAATGGTCAAGTGAAGAACACAAAGCGCTGATTCAGCAACCGACAGAGTGTGAAGTGAAGGAGAATATACAAGCCCTAAATTCACATGTTTCAAAAGGCATTTCTCAAGTTCTTAAAATTTCTATCATGGCTTCGGCATCTCATACTAGTTCTAGTGCATCTATTGAGTCTGGAAGTTTTATTCAATGAAAGTCTAAGTATGATGCCCTATCACAAGTTTTGGCTAGTGTGATAGTAGAAGAGGGAATTTCTAACTACATAGATTGCAAGATTGAAGACCTAGGGTCTCTATCTATCCACTCCCAGTTAGGTTTATTTTGTGGAAAGGATAAGAAGATCAAACCGGAGTACAATATTTTGGAGAAGAAGAAGCTCCACAATGCTGTTTATTTCCTGGAGGATTTCACAGAGGATCATATAAGGATCATTCTAAGCAAAGTCCATGGTGATAAGATGTACCTGGAGAGAACACATGATATCACACCACAGGCAGTTCACGCAGTCACCGGATTCTACAACACAGGGGAAGTGCCAGCCCTAAGGACAGTAAGAAAAATTAAAATGTCCAAGCTCACTGGTTCAGTGAGCGACTCACGAGGCATGACAGTCAACTCTATCAAGGATGATCTGGTTAAGTATGCCTGCATGGTGATAGGCAACCGGACATTCTCTGCCAGCAAAATTAACTTTGTATCTGCTACAGCGGTAAATGCCACTTACCAGATGATAAAGGAGGATGCATCATTTGACTGGTGCACTAGTATGGAGAGACAACTCCTATTGAATCTAAAGTCAATCAAACAGGATAATGCACTAAGGTTCAAGTTTGGACAACTACTAGTTGGGTTGTTTTTCTATTTCCAAGGCTACTTTCCAGGAGTAGGAGATGTCTAGTGGTCTGCTGACCAATCGGTAACCAAGTAAATCAAGGAAAGCATTGAAGCAATTGGAATCGGTTGCCCTGATGTTCTGAACAAGTATTTTGATGAGTTCAGATGGAAAATGAGCCAAAGAATGAGGATATCAGGTGACATTGTCAAAAAATATGAAGATGATATCTGTTTCATCATCCAAGTGGATAAATGCATAATGGAGGTTGTTGAGCCTAGACAAGAAGAAGTGGAGCCAATGGGCTATGAGGTGATGTATGATATGCTGGAAGGGTATGCCTCTACCCTTATTGCCTCACCTCTTGATCCTAAGGCAAAGAGGACCAGAACCTATCTGGAAAGGATTACACCAGTTTAGGAACCCTCTACAAAGAAAGGAAAAGAACCTGCAGTGAAGAAGGCAAAGGCAATGCCTGCAGCATCAGCACTGGCTACTATAGCTAGTCTTGTAGTGACTAAGAGGTCACCGGCTAAGAATAAACCTGAAGCGACATCTGCCAAAGTGTTCAAGAAAAAGAGGAAGACAAGGAATACCTCTCCAGACTCATAGGAAACTGTGTCTGAGGAGCAGCCCAAGAAGGCGAGACAGACAAGAAAGAAGACAAAGAATGAACCGACATCATCGGCACCGGTAAATACTAATATCTCCTCCTACAAACCTTTAACACATTGTCAAAGAAATATCAAAAACATTAGGAGAAAAGTATTGAATGATTTAATTGATTATTTTGATGACTTTAATGATGATGAAAAGGAGGCAGTGGAAAAAGAAATAATTTAGTATTTATGTGTTAATGACCGGTCCCCTTCAGGAATTAGATCTGAAACACCGGATTCTTTGTATAAGTCCTTAGACAATAAATGGTGCATTGCCATAGAGCAGGAACAGGAAATGAGAGAAAATGTTTTTGCTGAACATTTTCCTGATGTATCAAATTCAGAACTGTTTGATGTAATGAACAACTACAATGGTCTTTTCTTCATGAGAAGAAGAAGACTCCTATTACTAGAAGGAAAGGGTAAGGAAGTGCTCAAGGATACACACACTCGTGCTCTAGATGCTCTGACGATGCATCAAGTGGCTGAAGCCAACCGACAAGATGAGAAAGAACCGGTTATATCCAAACCGAGTGAAGTACTTGATGATGAAGGAAATCCGGTTGATGAACCGGTCGACACTATTGATATTGATGCTCTAGACGTAGAAGATGTTACTCAGGAAACACCATTTGAGGCAACAGGACAAGAGCAATAGGCTAAACAGGTTGATAAGCAAGCCGAGGACAAACAGGAAGCCGCAAAGGAAGAGGCTGAGCAGAGGAAAAAGGATGAAGAAGAGAAGAAGAAAAAGGATGAAGAAGAGAAGAAGAAAAAGGAAGAAGAAGAGAAGAAGAAGAAAGATGAAGAGGAGAAGAAGAAGAAGAATGAAGAAAAGAAAAAGAAGCAAGAAGATGAAAAGAAAAAGAAAGAAGAGGAAGATAAGGAATAGGAGAAGAAGAAGGAAGTAGAGAGAAAGAAGAAGGAAGAGAAAGATAAGGAACAAGAGAAGAAGAAGGAAGCAGAAAAGAAAAAGGCTGAGGAGGAAAAAGAAGAGGAGAAAAGGAAAGAAGCGGAGAGGAAAAAGGCAGAAGAGAATAAGGAAGCAGAGAAGAGGAGAGAAGCAGAGAAAAAGAAAAAGGCTAAGGAAGACAAAGTAGATGAAAAGAGAAGAGAAGCGGCAAGGAAGAAAGCAGAACAAGATGAGGAATGAGAAGTGGCAAAGAGAACCCAGATGGTGACTCCGAAGGCAACTAGTAGTCAAGCCAAACTGGCTGAGCTCACCAGTCCTATCGATCTCTAGTCTGCAAGTGAAACGAAGCTAATGTAGAGCATCAAGGTTTCTCAAGAGTGCCTTGAAATTATTCGAAGGAAGAAGGAATAGGATGTAATTCAAGCGATTGTGGACACTCTTACCGGTTTGATACCCGGTACAAATCTTCCCAACACAGATTCATCACTAGCTAAACTTAAGCTCCTATGCATAGTAGTGGATGATCAGGTGCAGAGCCTAGAAGAGGCAGCAGAGGCAAATGTCAAGAAGGAGCATCAAAAAGCTCTTAATATAGCTCTGGTGAAGAAGTTGAATGAGCTCCGGTCTGAACTGAAGAAAGAACAAAAGGATATAAGGGACACTCTGGATGAGGGGAATCTGCTACTCAGTAAGATCTGCCAACCCCATCTATTCTATGATGATATGCTAGCTTAGAAGAAAAAGCTTCAAATAGACTTACAGTCCTACATGAGCACATTCAAGCCACCTTATGATTCCTTTACAACTTATGGGCAAACCGTTCACCAGTTTCACATCCAGTCAGCAAAAATGGAGCAAGAGATCAGCACCTAGTCTAGAGATTTGCAGGAGCTACAACTGGTTCTACTCCCACGATTGC
Source organism: Cryptomeria japonica (assembly GCF_030272615.1). NCBI lineage: Eukaryota > Viridiplantae > Streptophyta > Pinopsida > Cupressales > Cupressaceae > Cryptomeria > Cryptomeria japonica. The sequence goes on from NC_081406.1 coordinate 580,326,435, forward strand.
AAATTCTTCAGAAGTGCTATCTGAACTTGGATGCCTTAACAGTTACACAGGAGATGAGTACAATTGATGCCATGGAAGAACAGGTCTCCCAGATGCAGACATAAAAAGAAGTAGCCACCTCCCTACTTGAGTCCTGGTCTTTGTCGATGAAACAATTCTTGCAAGACTTTAAATATGTTTTTGACAAGTATCATTCCTTATTGTCATAAACTTTTATTATTTTTAATATCAAATGGAAACAGGGTTGTATTTTTTTATTGTTGGCAAAGGGGGAGAAGAATTCTATTTGGGAGAAGTATCTGGTAATCAAAATTTTGATATATGCTCTGAATATCTCAATATTTATGCTCTTTATGCAAAATTGTCATACATTGTATTGCCAAAGGGATAGTGTATATGCTTAGGGGGAGCAATTTTGCTAATGGCATGATTTTGTTGTAAAACACTTAGATGTCAAAATTTTATGTTCCTAAGTGTTGCCATCAATGCCAAAGGCAGAGATTGTTGGCATTTTTGATGTTTATGCTGTGATTGTCATTGATGGACACACACTTGCATTGAGATCCTCTTTATATGTATGAGTTAGAGCACAACCAGTATTTGTTCCAACCAGTATGTTGTATTATAGTCTTTAGACTATTAGTCTTTTGCAGAATGTGTTTCCCGATCTGAAGCAGCATGTTGACCCCAAGCGGTACGAGGGATTAAAGCAGCATAACACATTTTTACCAGTCTTCATTTTTGTCAAACCGGCAACTGGCATTTTGTATGAACCGGTAATACTCTATGATGAGTTACCAACCAGCATTTTGTGATGAGTTACCATCCATCGATTGTTTGACGGTGCCAACACATTAACAGTGCTTTTTGTGTCATGTTACCAAGTATGTCCAGGTTCATTGAACCTAGAAAATTGTAATGTAATCCTATTGGATCGACATGAAATCAGATTCCTTTATAAGGACATCATGTCTAGGGTTTTAGGTTGTTGATGTGGTTGTAGCAAAAGTTTATGTTGTTACTAGGGTTTAAGGTGGTTGAGGAGTTGGAGAGAATATAAATGTGTAGAAGACTGAAGTAATACTAAAGTGCATTAGGAACGAGCTATCAAGGATCTAACCGAGTAGTCTGTGCTATTAGCTAGATCAAACACTTGTTGATTACTCACATCTTTGACAAGTCTATAGCCCTTGACTGGGTAGGCCCAAAAGCCTTTTGTAAATCCTCTAACAAGGTGGTTCACATTTGTGGATCTAAAATCCTCTAGCAAGGTAGTCCTTAATCGGACTTCTCTCCTAACAGAGATTGAGATTCCTAACAGGATATGTTTTGGTAAAGAGCATTGTAAGATCTTAACCGGTCTAACCTTAACTGGTCTGGTTCCTATTCCGCAGATAGTTACTTGTGAGTTGCATCTCACCGTGGTTTTTCCCATTTGGGTATCCACGTCAAAATCTCTTGTGCTATGGTATTTGTTCTTTTGTGGGTGAATGCATTATTTGCTATTTGGTTTGCATGTGTGCTAACCAGTTTGTCTGCTAAATTGTTTTACCGGTTTACTGTCAGTCTTGTAAAGTGTTTAAGTGCATAGATTTTTGGCATACTAATTCACCCCCCCCCCCTCTTAGTATTCATCATCCTTTTGATCATTGTCATTTTGCATCTTTTCACAAAGTTCTCTTCTCTTATTTCTTGCAATAGTAAGATTATCTTGAAGTGCTTGAATGATATCCTATGCTGCTTTAGGATCATCTTCTAGTTTGATATTTTTCAATTTTTCTGTATCATAGTCTGAGAGAGCTGCTTCAAGTTGCTTCATCAGATTTTCCATATCTACCAGTGTCAAGATCTTCCTCAAGCTGTTAGGCTTCTGAAAATAGAGGACCAAGCTTTGATACTAATTGTTAGGAAAGTCACTGATACTGAGAGGGGGGGTGAATCAGTATCTAACCGGTGATTAGAATTTCTCAACTTAAAACATACAGAACTTATTATAACAGTGTACCCGTATGCAAGAAATAATATAATAAATAGAATTAAAAACATCCACATGAAAAGCACACCATGACACAAGGATTTAATGAGGAAACCCGGTGTGAGAAAAACCTCGGTGGGATTTGTGACCCACAATATCCACTTACTGGCTAATAAGATAATATTACTTAAAAAAGGGGGCCTGCACATGCAGGAAGGCCAATTGCCTAGAGCTCACTTCTCAATGGGAAGTCTCACTGACTTACAATGTGGATTATACAAATCCAATATCCTGTACTACTTTACAATAGTATCTATAATGCCTGATCCAGTACCAGTTTCTGCTATGTTCTTTACATAAAACCTTTAATCTATATTTCGCATAATAGGTATGCCTAATATCTTCTTTTTTTGCATAATAGGTCTGCCTAATGTCTACAATGATCTCTCTTATATATAAGAGTCATTTTACAACTTGCCAAGTCGACTTACAAGGTTTTTACAATAATTAAAAAACTATAATATAACAAAAAAAATCTTGTCGACCTCTGTGCCGGTATGCTTCCTTTCTCTATGCCGGTGTCGGTGTAGAGTGTGATCTGTTGATGCCAGTGAACTATCTTGCTGGTGTAATGCCTTGCCAGTGTAATGCCTTGCCGGTGTCATAGGATTGTAAGGCTGCCATCAATGACAAAACCTTCAATCACATACAATGTCTCATTGGATTGTGCATATGCCAACATGATCAACACTGGAGTTATGTTGAGAATGCCTATGTTGCTCCTACCAGTACTCTCACCGATGACCAAAAGAGAGAGATGCAGGAGAATGGGCAAGTCATGGAAGCCCTAATTAGTAGTTTATCTGTCATTGAGTTTATTGATGTCCAAGATAAGGTAAATCCCAAAGAGGTATGGGATACTCTTGAAAATATCTATGGCAGTGATGAGCATGTAAAACAAGCTAAGGAAGAAAGCCTTAGAGGGAAGTTTGAAGACATGTGGATGGTTGAAGGTGAGACCATTCAATAGTATGGAATAAGAATCTAACCGTTGTTGGAGATATCAAGAGTGCGGGTGGTAAAATAGAAGATTCCACTGTGGTGAGCAAAGTCTTGAGATCCTTATTACTGGTCTATGTAATAAGGGTTGCTGCTATTCAGGAGTTGAGATCAATTGACAAGACTAAGGTATCCCTAGACTCCATCATTGCAAAGTTGACAGCCTATGAACTAAACAGTTTTGATGGTAGTGTTCAAAAGAATGAATCAACTTTTAAAGCTTCTATTGTACATTCCAGAAAAGGAAAAGAAGCTAGCACTAGTGGTGAACCAAGATAGAGCAGAGAAATGGATGATGAGGAGATTCTGATGGCATTTGAAGCTCTTCTTGCTAGGATACTTCCTAAAGGAACTAGAAAATACAGAGGTAAGCTCCCTTTGAAATGCTTTTCTTGTAACTGGATAGGACATATTGCTGTAAACTGTCCTAATGGCGACAACAAGGGCAAACTGGAAAGGTTCAAGAAATTCAAAGGAGGAAACATGAGAAACTATTTTGTGGCAGTTGATGAAGGTGTCACAAATGAAGAATAAGAAGATGAAGAAAATGAAGATATTGTGTTTGTTGCTGTCAGGGAAGATGTGTCAGACAAGAAGGCTCTTGTATCCAAGTTTGATAATTCCAATGAGTGGATTATTGACAGTGGTTGTTCTCACCATATAACTGGTGACCAGAGCAAGTTTCTATCCTTGGAAGAGTATGATGGTGGTGTGGTTCACTTTGGTAATGATGCACCATGTATGGTCAAAGGCAGAGGGTCCATCTCTCTGAATGGAAAGAGTAGTGCTGACAATGTGTATTGGGTTGATGGTCTCAGACACAACCTTCTGAGTGTTGCCTAGCTGAATGATAATGGTCTCACTCTAGAATTCAAGAATGGTGAATTGGTGGCCACCGGCATGCAGACCAAAGGTAACCTATTTCAGCTGAATGCAAATATAAGTACATGTCTTATGGCTAAATTTGATGATAGCTAGATATGGCATAGGAGACTCTGCCATGTAAACTTTGATAACATTGTGAAGGCTAGTAAGATCAAGGCAGTTAGAGGGTTGCCAATGCTAAGAAAACTAGATAAAACCTTGTGCAGAGAGTGTCAATTGGGGAAAATGTCTTCCTCAACCTTTAAAGGTAAATCTTTCACTACTGACAATTTGCTTGATCTTGTGCATACTGATTTGTGTGGTCCTATGAAAACTAGAAGTGTGCAGGGTGATAGGTACTTCATGATTCTCATTGATGACTGCTCAAGGATGATGTGGGTCACATTCTTGAAAGATAAGTCTGAAGCTTTTGTAAAGTTCAAAGCTTTCAGAGCTTTAGTAGAAAAGGAAAGTGGTAAAAGAATCAAGTGCCTGAGAACTGATCAAGGAGGGGAATTCACTTCCGGTGAATTCAACAAGTATTGTGAAGAACATGGCATCAAGAGAGAACTGTCTGCCCCTCAAAATCCATAGCAGAATGGCCTAGCAGAGAGGAATAACCAAACTGTGGTTGAAGGAGCTAGAACTATGTTGATTCAAGGAAAAGTAGCCCACACCTTTTGGAGAGAAGCAGTGAGCATTGTAATCTACACAATGAACTGAGTACTCATCAAGAAAGGTAAGGATAAAACTCCTTATGAGTATTGGACCGGTAAGACACCTATGGTTAGCTACTTTAGAGTGTTTGGTAGAAAATGTTACATCAAGAGGAGCAAACACTAGAGAAAATTTGATGTGAAATGTGATGAGGGAATATTCGTAGGGTATTCCACCAAGAGCAAAACTCTCAAGTGTTTCAATAATAGGACTCAGAGAATTATGGAAAGCATCAATGTAAGAGTTGATGAAACCTCTGAGAAAACTGAGGAAACCGGCAGTGAGCAAGTGGAAAATGAATCGGTTGTAACCTTCTGGGAATTGGTTATTAGTCAACCGAGTACCAATAATAGTGTTCCTACACCGGTAGATGTAGATGTTGATACTGATGGAGATGAGGATGAAGAAGAAAAGAAAGAGGAATCTATCAAGACCATTCCTCGATATGTCAAGCTAAATCATGATCCTAAGCAAATCATAGGAGATAAGGATGTAGGAATCCTTACAAGAAGAAAGGTCAGAGAAAACTCATGTATGATCTCTAAATTTGAGCCTAAATCATTCAAAGAGACACATAAAGATGAAGATTGGATCAAGGCAATGGAAGAGGAACTTGACCAGATAGAGAAAAATGGTACATGGTCTTTGGTACCCAGACCGGAGCATAAAAATGTCATTGGTACCAAATGGGTTTTCAGAAATAAGCTGAATGAGGATGGCACAGTGATTAGAAACAAAGCTAGACTGGTGTGGAAAGGATATGCCCAAGAAGAAGGAGAAGACTATGGAGAAATCTTTTCTCCTATAGCCAGATTGGAGGAGTTCGTATGCTTCTTGCATATGCAGCTTTTAAAGGATTCAAAGTATATCAAATGGATGTAAAATCTACATTCCTAAATGGTGTACTTGAAGAGGAAGTGTATATAGAGCAACCAGATGGGTTTGCCCTATTTGAAGACAGTGACATGGTGTGTAGGATACATAAAGCCTTATATGGTCTAAAGTAGGCACCTAGAGCATGGTATGAATGCTTGCACTCCCATCTTGTGAAGATTGGATTTGAGAGAACAAGTGAAATAGTAATCTATTTGAAGTCTAAAGTAGATCAGATCCTGATTTGTGAGGTATTTGTTGATGACATTAACTTTGGTGGAGATGACAAGATGAGTCATGAGTTTGAAGATGAGATGAAGAAAGAGTTTGAGATGTCACTCATAGGGGAGATTAAGTTCTTCATTGGACTGCAGATCCAGTAGATGAAAGATGAATCTTTATCACTCAGTCCAAGTATGTCAAAGAAGTGTTGAAGACCTTTGGCATGGAAGATAGCAAACTAGTTGTAAACTATCCAAAGAGGATGAATCAGCATTGGTTGATGAGAAGGAATACCGATCAATGATTGGTAAGTTGCATTATGTAGTGCATAGCATACTAGATATTGCACATGTAGTTGGCATAACTACAAGGTTCCAGAAAAGCCGAAGAGAATCCCACTTGGTTGCAGTCAAGCGGATTCTTAGGTATCTGAAGGGAACTATTGATTATGGACTGTGGTATCCATATAGCAAGGACTTTAACTTGAAAGTATTCATAGATGTTGATTGGATAGGTAATGTAGATGACCGAAAGAGCACAACTGGTGGTGCATTCTTTCTTGGTGGTAGAATGGTCTCATGGATGAGTAAGAAGTAGAGTTGTATCTCTCAATCTACAGCAGAAGCAGAGTATTTTGCACTCAGACTATTTGGATGAAGCATGTATTCAATGGCTTCAAGGTTCCTATATCTGAACCAGTAAGTATATTTTGTGACAATACTAGTGCAATTAACATCCCCAAGAATCCGGTTTTACATTCAAGAACCAAGCACTTTGAGCTTAAGTATCATTTCTTGAGGGAAAGGGTTCAGAACAAAGAGATTGTACTAGAACATGTTTCCAATAAGGAGCAGTTAGTAAACATATTCACCAAGCCTCTCCCAAAGGATACATTTATGTACTTAAGAGGTGAATTAAGGGTGATGCCCCTTCAGGAGGTGAACTAAAGGTATATGCTCCACATCAGTCAGGTATTGCACAGTCAAATTTTTCTTCAGGATTGATGTGCTGAAGGATGCTACTCCTCAGGGGGAGCAACATAATGGAATAGGGAAGCTTGTGCCTCCACTTTGGCATTGTTGTCAAAGGGGGAGAAGAAGAGAAGTGGAGAAGATGTGAAGTGGAGAGATATCTTTGTATATTTCCATCAATGCCAAAGGGGGAGATTGTTGGCATTATGTGAACCGGTATGATGACATAATGTCATTGTATGTTGTCATTGATGTCAATATGTTGAAGAGGAGAGAACCAGTTTATATGAGAACTGGTATAACACTGTAAACCGATATTTGTGCCAAAGTGAAGCGGTGTGTTTGTTCAAGGTGAACTAGCATATGGTTATGGGAACCGGCACATGGAAGCTTTGTATGACTACCAGTTGGTAGTCTCAACTTTAGGGTTTCTGGTTGAAGTGCTTCAAGCCTGTGTGGCTCAACCAGTGACTTTGTGTGATGAGTTAGCATGGTAACGAAGAATATATTGTGTTGCCACATAAGCCTTGTGCGCATGAAGGATCTTTCATGAAGGAGATTGTTCCCATCTACCTCGGGAATATGCAAAGCCTGTAAACAGTGATAACGCATGATGGGTTATCAGTTGCCATGAAATCGGTGGAAAATGATCAATAGAGAATGTCTTGAGATTGGATCAAGACTGTTGGATTTAATGTAGTGTTCTCAATGGTTAGGATTGAACCATTTGAATTCCTTAACCTAACATGTTTAGGGTTTAGGGTATATGCTAACGACCTATCTATTTTCCTATAAGGTCGATGTTGTGTTTCTTTCTGAGGTTGTTGGAAAAAGTTGTGTGTGAGTATCCAAGTGAAGAGATACATGATTCTTGCAAGACCAGAAGAGTGAAGTGACACCTGCAGAGTGTAAGTGCAGAAGGTGAAGAGGAGCTAAAGCGGATCTGCATTGGCATTGAGTGTTGTTACCAGATCATTGTAATACCTGTTGATCTCTAACCACTTCAACAATCAGGAAATCTCTTAACAGGGTAGCTTTAACCGGCTTGCTGTAAATCCTTTAACAGGGTGATTCAAAACCATTGAGTTCTTGAAATCCTCTAACAAGGTAACATTTAATAGGGTTTAACCCTTAACTGGGTATTCTAGCCATCCCTTAATCGGGTGATCCCTAACAGGATCGGTTCCTAGTAGAACCTATTATATCAGTCTTTAACCGAACAAGGCTCATAATAGAGAAGACTTTTTAAGAATTCAAAAACAAGCTTGTGGGTATTCATCCCTGCCGTGGTTTTTCCCAATTGGGTTTCCACGTGAAAAATATGTGTGTCATATGTGATGTCCTTTTCATGTGATGATATGTTGTTTTCTGTCAAGCGGTGAATTATGTTGATCTAGCTATTTACATTTATGTCTTTGATGATAGTTTACCTATTCATGCACTAGGATGAAATGGAAATGAAGTATTAGATTGTGTGAGAAGATAAGTGTCAACCAGTTTATGCTTGTCTTAGTTATTTTGGGTTTTGCCAGTTGTGCTCTGTTTAAGACCGGTGTTATTGTTTGTCTGTAAAAGCACAGTGTCTACTGACAAACCGATTTAGGATTGTGATTTTTACCTATACTGATTCAGCCCCCCCCCTCTTAGTACCGGTTTGGTACTATCTGTTCATCATTGAGTTATCAATGGTGTGCTTTCTATGTTTTGTTTATTGCTCCTTTTTACTGCATTAATTATGGTTTACTGGTACACTTTTTTGGAATGCAATTCATTTAATAAATTCAGAAATTCCATTTACCGGTTAGATACTAATTCAGCCCCCCTCTCAGTATCTTTGGGAATCCTAACAATTGGTATTAGAGCGTGGTCCTCCATTTTCAAAAGCCTAACAACTTGAGGAAGATTCTGACATCGGTAGAGATGGAAAATTTGAGAAAGCAATTGGAAACAACTCTTTTCGACTTTGATGCAGAAAAGTTGAATATCAAAATTGAAGATGATCTGAAGGATGTACAGGAAATCATTCAAGGACTTCAAGGAAATCTTACTATTGCAAGGAACAAAAGAAGAGAACTTTTAGAGAAGATGCAGAGTAATGATGATGAAAAAGAAACTCTGAATGACCTTGTGAACAAATCGAGACAAGAAAAAAGTACAATAAAGAATGAGATGCAAGATATGACTATGAGGTTTTGTAAAGACATTGAAGATAGAAAGAAGAATCAACATGACTTGGTTAGAAGACTAAATGATGCTGGAAATGAAAACACAAGAGTCAGTCATGAAAATGATATGTTGAAGACAGATTTTATGCATACACAAAATGATAGAATTGAACTCATGAGACAGAAAGGAATCTTGGAAAATGAATTGGCTGCTGCAAATCAACACAAAGAGAAATTCAAGAAAATCTCAGAAGAACTTGATGACATGTTGAAAAATTAGAAACCGAATGAAGATACAAATGGACTTAGCTTTGAAGTTGGTGAAAGATCCGGTACTACAAACAATCATGATCATAGTAAACCGGTAAGACAATGTAATGCTTATAAATTCAATGGGAAATGCTTTAACTGTAACAAGTATGGTCATAGAGAAAATCAGTGTAGATCTAGAAATTATCAGAACACCAATGGACCCACCGGTCAATATTCTAAATGCAATAATATTGGTCATAACTCAGAAAATTGTAGAATGAATGTAAGATGTTATGTTTGTGGAAGATTTGGACACCTATCTAATCAATGCAGAACATACCGACATAGGATATGGAAAAGCTATTACTACCACCGATGGATTACAAATTGTGAAGGTAGTTGGAAAGTCATCTGGAACCTCCATGACTAAATTTAGGTCAACCAATGTAACAGAGGTATTATTGGATTCTATTAAGAAAATAATAGATTGTAATGTATTAGCATACAAGGATATAGATGACACCATCCCTATTCTTAAATTGATTGCACCCATGTGCAATGTAGACAATAAAGATTCTTTGAGCCAATTAGACACATTGTCTAAGTACATCACCGGTAACATATTAACTATTGATCAAATAAATGAAAAGAAATTTAAAGAGAAAATGGATAAGGAAAAAGAGAAATTCTTTGATGAAACAATAAAGAAGTGCATGGGACACATTGATACCCTTTTATCGGCACTAAATAAAATAATAATGGAGTTTAAAGAATTGTACAAAGATACATGTAAGACTAATCTCTTAATAGTGGATATAGATAAGGAGATCAGTAAAGTAAAAAAAGAAATAAATGATATAGCTGACAACATCATTGGTTCCTCTGAATCAATATCAGTTATAGAGCAGGAGATAGCTGGTTTTGAAGAAAAACTTGAAAAATTGGAGAAGGAAAAGGAAAGAATAAAAGGAAAGCCAAAAGAACATAAAAGAAAACTCGGTCCAAAGCTTGATAACCTCATCTCTTTGAGAAAAGAGATCTTAGAGGCACTTGTTCAGGGACTAAAGACACCGGAAGAGAAAATGCATAAACTCACCAATACCATTCAAAGAACATAGGCAACATTAAAAGATAGTGACAGGTTCACTCAGAGCCTAAATTTTGTATTAGCTGACCTATTTCAGATCGTAACCAACCGGTTATAGGGTTCTAGCCGATAACTGCACTCAGTTGACATTTTGACGGCCTTTATCATTGATGTCAAAGGGGGAGTAGTAGAAAAGAGAAAAATTATTGACAGAAGAGATCATTTTCTCAGGGAGAGCACACAATTTTGGTAAGATTTTTGGATACAATTTTGGATTTTTCTCATGGGTGTTGCCATAAATGCCAAAGGGGGAGATTTTTGGCATTTCACACTCCAATGAGAATTGTAGGTGATTGAAGGTATTTTCATTGATGACAACCTTACAATCCTATGGCACCAGCACTGACACCGGCAGACTCTACACTGGCATACAGTTCACCGACATCAAAAAGATGATTACCGACGCCCTGGCCTACAGGATTTTGTTTAATGCATTTTATTGTAATATATTTTTGTAAGCTGACATGGCATATTGTAATAAGGCTCATATATATGTATGAGATCTTGTAGAATATTTGTAGAATGGGATATGCATAGATGGATATTACGTGTGAATATTAAGGTAGATTGTGGAATAAGGTTTATGATTATTGCAAGAGCTTAAACCGGTACTGAACCTGGCATAGAAGATGCTGAACCAAAGCAATACATGTTATTAGATTTACATAATCCATTTTGTAAGTCAGTGTGACTTCCTTTTGTATTTAAGCAATGATATTTAGGCAGTTGGCCTTCCTGCATGTGCAAGCCCCTATTGTATCAGTAATATTCACTTATTGGCCAGTAAGCGAATATTGTGGGTCACAAATCCCACCAAAGTTTTTCCCACACCGGGTTTCCTCGTTAAAAATATTGTGTTATGGTGTGTTTTCTATGTTTTGTTTATTGTTCCTTTTTACTACATTAATTCCAGTTTACCAGTACACTGTTTTGGAATGCAATTCATTTAATAAGTTCAGAAATTCCATTTACCAGTTAGATACTGATTCACCCTCACCCCCCCCTCTCAGTATCTTTGGGAACCCTAACACAAATATCCCTTCATCACATCTATGATCAAACTTCCCAATTGAATCATCCCTTTTGATAGAACATTTACTTTCAAAAATTCTGAAATATTTAAGAGTAGGTGTATGTCCAAACCATAATTCATAAGGAGTCTTATCGGTTTCACCTTTCATATGAACTCTATTGAATGTGTAGACTATTGTACTCACTGCTTCTCTCCATTAGATGTGAGCCAATTTGGCTTCCATCATCTAGGTTCTTGCTGCATCCAAAATGGTTCGATTCTTCCTTTCCACTACTCCATTCTGCTGAGGAGTCCGGGATGCAGATGACTATCTCCTAATTCCATTTATCTCACAAAAACTGTTAAATCCATGAGATGTGAACTCACTGCCTTGATCTGATCTTAGACATTTGATTTTCAATCCAGTTTCTATTTCTACCTTTTCTTTAAAGATCTTCAATTTCTCAAAAGTTTTCGATTTCTCCCTTAGAAAAGTCACCCACATCATATTAAAATAATCATCAATTATTAGTATAAAGTACCTATCACGTTGAAAGCTTCTAGTCCTTGTTGGACCACATAAGTCAGTATGAATCAAATCAAGAAAATCATTATATTTATCATGTATGCTCTTAAAAGAGGTTCTAACTAGCTTTCCCAATTGACATTCCTTACATATTGGATTATGAAGCTTTATAATCTTAGGTATATCTCTAACTGCCTTTGTTGAACTAATCTTAACAATACAATCAAAATTAACATGACACAACCTCTTAAGCCATAGCCAGCTCTCATCAATATGAGCAATCAAACATGTCTTATCACTGGTGTTCAAGTGAAAGATATTACCTTTAGTCTGAGTACTGGTTGCAATCTCTAAACCAGTTCTGTTAATGATTTTGTATTTTCTATCTTTGAACTAATGTTGGAATCCCTTATCAACCAATTGACCAACACTTAAAAGATTATGCTTTACACTTTCTACATAGTAGACATTATCAGTATTATGCTTGCCATCCAAAAAAATAATGTTAGGTCCCGGAGACAACTAAGGGGGGTGTGTGAATCAGTTGTCAAATGAATTTAAACCAAAAACAACTTAAACAACTTTCTGCTTAATACAAGTGAAATAGTCTGTTATACCGGTGGACAGTTTTATTAGATAATTAAAATACCGGTAAAGATTAATGTATGAAACAAAAAGACAAAGTCATCCAAAACACATAACACCAATATTTGTACGTGGAAACCCTGTAAGGGGAAAAACCATGGTGGGAAACCTTACCCACAATCAGATGATACTACTGCAGATAGTAAGTGTATACAAATGGGGTCTGCACATGCAGAAAGGCCAAGCGCCTAGAGCTCACTACTCAAATACAAAATGGGAGTCACACTGACTATAATTGGATGGTTAAATCCAATAAGAATGTACTGCTCAAAATAGCATCTTCATATGCTAGATTCAATACCGGTGTAGTTCTGATTGTCTTCACAAAAACCCTCCTTCAATCTTCAAATGATGTCTGCGTGTATAGCTCTACTTATTCTCGCATATACCTTTACACAATCCTTTTTCGCATTCCACATTTTATCTTACAAATATGATCTTACATTTATACCATAGCCTAAGACCAATTTTAGTAGGTCAGCTCTACAAGATATATTACAATAAAATCATTTTATAAACAAAACAATATCCGATGCAATAACCAATTCAACATGTTGGCTTAATGCATTTACAACAATAACAAGTCATCTCCATAGCGTGCCATGGTGATCTAGAAAAGATAAACCTGTCGGTGTAACCTGGACCTATTTGTCGGTAACAACAAATATGTAAATACGAATATGCCAATTAACAAAACTCCAATACAAGGTGTCCACACAATGTCTTCGACATAACCAAGTATTTTCCATATCATTCCAAGTGTCGGTGATCATTATATCCTGCTGGTGTACCAGATACCGGTGACTGTGCATAAGTCACTTGCTTGCCGATGAATGTTGCTAATTCTCCAAAGTGCTAGAGTTGATAAGGTTTAGTAGGTGTTGACATCAATGAAAAAACCATACCAAAATACCAACAATCTCCCCCTTTGGCATTGATGGCAACACAAGATGGAAAAACCATCAAAGTACCAAAATAGAAATGCCAAATACCAAAAACCAACAATCTCCCAAAAAGAGTTCATAACCAGAAATCAAAATACAAATACAGAGAGTAATAATCTCACCCAATTAGCAATCTCTCCCCCTCAGAGAAACATGTGTTTTCCTTGTGTTTTTCCATACCAATCTCTCCCCCTTTGATATCAAATGCCAAAGTTATTACAAAACCAAGTTCATATACAAAATACCAACCAATTTAGTGTACCAACTCCTCCCCCTAAGAAGTATCTTCCTCATCAAAGCTGGAGTAAAATATTTCTTTGTTAATTCAGTCGGTTGATGACAAACATCAACTTCCTAATTCTCTACCGGTGGGGGTATGACCCCAAGCTAGTCTCTGAGATATTCAAAAGTTTCCTTAGGAAGAGGTTTAGTGAAGATATCTGCAATTTTCTCTTTAGTATTCACATAAACTAGTTTTATCTCTTTTGCTTCAACATTTTCCCTTAGAAAATTCAGTTTCATACAAACATGTTTGGTTTTAGAATGTAATACCGGATTCTTAGATATATCAATTGCTGCAGTGTTATCACAATAGATAGTAATAGGTTCCTTGCATTTTACCTTTATGTCTTTCAACATTTTCTTAAGCCATAGTACCTGTGTACAGTTAGTTGCTGCTACAACATATTCAAATTCTGCTGTTGATAAAGATGTACAACTTTGTTTCTTACCCAACCAAGAAACTAGTCTGTTTCCAAGAAAGAATGCTTCGTCGGTGGTGCTTTTTCTATCATCCACATCTCCTGCCCAATTTGCATCTGTGTATGCACATAGTTCAAAGTTTTCATCTCTAAGATACCATAATCCAAGATTTATAGTGCCTTGTAGGTACCGAAAAATCCTTTTTACTGCTGATTCATGATTTTCTTTAGGATTACTCTGAAATCTTAAAACAATACATACTGCATTTATAATATTAGGTCTAGTTTGTGTCAAATATAGTAAACCTCCTATCATAGATTTGTATCTAGTTGGATTTACAGGTGTAGATTCATACCTTAGTGATAGTTTGTCATTCGTAGTCATAGGTGTGCTTACCGGTTTAGAGTTCTCCATCCCAAATTTCTTTAGTAACTCTTTTAAGTACTTGGATTGACTCAAGAATATACCTTTATCAGCCTATGAAATCTCCAATCCTAAAAATAATTTTATTTCTCCAATCATAGACATTTCAAATTCTTGCTGCATTTTAATAGAAAATTTTGTACATAATCCATCTTCTCCTCCAAAGATTATATCATCAACGAAAACTTCTATAAACAAGATGTCATCATTAGTCACTTTATAGTATAAGTTTCTGTCAGCATTACCTTTAGAAAAACCAATCTTTAAAAGATACTTATCCAATCTTGCATACCAAGCTCTTGGAGCTTGCTTTAATCCATACAAAGATTTCCTTAACCTGCAGACCATATCTTTGTCATCTGTCAAAGAAAATCCATCATGTTGTTCAATGTAAACTTCCTCTTCAAGATCTCCATTTAGAAATGCACATTTAATATCCATTTGATATACTTTGTAGTTCTTTTGTGCTGCAAAAGCCAAAAATAATCTAACTGCCTCAATTCTAGCTACCGGTGCAAAGGTTTCATTGTAATCAATTCCTTCTTTCTGAGAATATCCCTTACACATTAGTCTTGCTTTATTTCTGATAACCTTACCATCTTCATTATATTTGTTTCTGAATACCCATTTGGTTCCAATTACATTTTTATCTTTAGGCCGGGGAACTAATGTCCAAGTGATATTTTTCTCAATTTGTTCCAATTCTTCTTCCATAGCTTTAATCCAATATTTATCTTCACATACCTCATTAACAAATGATGGTTCAATTTGAGAAAGAAGACATACCTCTTAATTTTCCAATCTTCCTCTTGTCATAACTCCTTTATACTTGTTTCCAATTATCTGATCTTCAGAATGATTCAGTCTTACGTACCGGGGTGTCTCTATTTTCTATTGTTCTTCAGTTACAGTGGAATTTTCAGATGATACCGGTGTAACTGGATCTTCATTCTATACTGGTGGATTTAGTGTAGGTTCATTTGTCAAAAAATTTGTTGCCAGTTTAGAGTCTATATACCTTGAAGTTCCTCTGAATTGTTCATCAATCTTTACATTTGTACTTTCAACAATTTTCTACAATCTTTTGTTAAAACATCTATATGCCTTGCTCTTAGATGAATAACCAAGAAATATTCCTTCATCACTTCTAGAATCAAATTTGCCAATATACTCATATCTTCTGATATAACATTTACTTCCAAAAATTCTGAAATATTTAAGAGTAGGAGTAATACCAAACCATAGTTCATGAGGGGTCTTACCGGTTTCACCTTTGATGTGAACTTTGTTGAAAGTATAGAATTTTGTATTGACTTCCTCTCTCCAATATACATGTGGTAGGTTTGCTTCTGATAACATACTTCTTACTACATCCAAGATAGTTATGTTTTTCCTTTCAACAACTCCATTCTGCTGTGGTGTCTGAGGTGCTGATAGCTGTCTTTTGATTCCATTTACTTCACAGAATGTATTAAATTCTCCTCCTTGATCTGATCTTAGACATTTGATTTTCTTATCGGTTTTATTTTCTACCATAGCTTTGAATAGTTTGAACTTCCCAAGTGCTTCTGATTTTTCTCTGAGAAAAGTAACCCAACACATTCTAGAATAGTCATCAATGATTAGCATGAAATATCTATCACCTTGTAAGCTTTTAGTTCTAGCTCGACCACATAAATCAGTATGAATTAAATCAAGAGAATTATTGGATTTTTCTGGAATAATTTTAAAACTAGCTCTAACTTGTTTTCTAAATAGACATTCCTTACATACTATATTGTGAGGTTTGACAATTTTAGGCAAATCTCTAACTGCCTTAGTACTGATTTTCACCATGCAATCAAAGTTTACTTGATAGAGTCTCTTATGCCATAGCCAACTTTCATTAATATGTGCAATTAAGCATGTCTTTTCACTGTTATTAAAATGAAAGATATTACCTCTAGTCTGATTACCAGTTGCAATTTTCAAACCAGTTCTATTCATGATTTTGCATTTTCATTTTTGAATTGTAACTAAAATCCTTTCTCAACTAATTGACCAACACTCAAAAGATTATTCTTTAATCCTTCAACATAGTAAACATTGTCAGTGTTATGCTTACCATCAAGAGATATTGCACCTTTACCTTTGATCAAACAAGCTTTATCATCTCCAAATCTTACTAAGCCTCCATTGTATTCTTGAAAGTTCAAGAATTTACCTTTATCTCCTGTCATATGATGTGAGCATCCTGAATCAATGATCCACTCATCCTTTACTTCAACTTTAGCTGCCAAGGCCTATTTTACTGGTTGAGCAGTAGGTGTCAGTTGATCTTCTGTTATAGCAACAAAAACCCATCCATTGTCTACTAGATCCTCATCAGAATCATCAGTCACACCTTCATCTACAATGTAACAAGATTTGTCTTTATTCTTCTTAAATCCATATCTTTGATATTCAGGGTTAGGCTTGTATGTTCTTCTAGCTTCTTCTCTAAGTCTAGCATGTCTATCAGGGCATCTTGAAGCCATATGACCAATCTTATTGCAATTAAAACATTTAAAGAGTGCTTTACCTTCATACTTACTTCCAACTAGACCTTTAGGCATTTTCCTTGCAAACAATGCTTCAAGCTCTTCAAGTTCTTCATTTTCTTTGCTGCTTTCTTTAAGTTCTCTTGCATAAAAGGCTTTCCAATCTGATTTATCAAATGATGGTGCGGATGTTAATGCTTTAAAGGCTAAATCTATCTTTATAGTAGCAATAGAACCAAATTCTTCAATTTCAAAAGCTGAAAGTTTTCCAATCAATGTATCCCTAGTTACTGATGTATTAGGCATTGTTCTTAACTCATTTATAGTAGTGACTTTCATTTTATATGCCGGTGGCAATCCTCTTAAAACTTTTGAAACAATTTCATCCTCACTTAAGGTTCCTCCACAACATTTAATACCCAAAACAATCTCATTTACTCTTTCCATAAAAGCAGAAATCCTTTCATCTTCTTCCATTTTTAGATGTTCATACCTGACCCGGAAGCTTTCAAGTTTTGCAATTTTGACTGTGGAATCTCCTTCATTCAGTGTTTCCAAATGATCCCAAATAGCTTTAGCAGTAGACCTATTTGATAATCCCATGATTTGTTGATCTGATAATGCGCTCAAAAGTGCTTCTCTTGCTTTGCAATCATTTTCTTCATCCTTCCCCAAGGTAGGTGGATTAGGCTGACCAGGAGTAGTAGCAATATAACCATTCTTTGTAACATCCCAGATGTCCTTTCCAATGCAATTTAGACGTGTCTCCATTCTGATCTTCCATATGCCATAGTTGGTTCCATCAAGTTTAGGACTGTTGTTCCTGAAATAGTTAGTAGACATTGGATCTCCTCAGGCTATTAAACTTCTACAAAAGAGGACTATGCTCTGATACCAATTGTTAGGTCCCAGAGACAACTGAGAGGGGGGGGTGAATCAGTTGTCAAATGAATTTAAACCAAAAATAACTTAAACAACTTTTTGCTTAATACCGGTGAAACAATCTGTTATACTGGTGGATAGTTTTATTAGATAATTGCAATACCGGTAAAGATTAATGTATGAAACAAAAAGACAAATTCATCCAAAACACATAACACCAATATTTGTATGTGGAAACCATGTAAGGGGAAAAACCATGGTGGGAAACCTTACCCACAATCAGATGATACTACTGCAGATAGTAAGTGTATACAAATGGGGTCTGCACATGCAGAAAGGCCAAGCGCCTAGAGCTCACTACTCAAATACAAAATGGGAGTCACACTGACTATAATTGGATGGTTAAATCCAATAAGAATTTACTACTCAAAATAGCATCTTCATATGCTGGATTCAGTACCGGTGTAGTTCTGATTGTCTTCACAAAAACCCTCCTTCAATCTTCAAATGATGTCTGCGTGTATAGCTCTACTTATTCTCGCATATACCTTCACACAATCCTTTTTCACATTCCACACTTTATCTTACAAATATGATCTTACATTTATAACATAGCCTAAGACCAATTTTAGTAGGTCGGCTCTACAAGATATATTACAATAAAATCATTTTATAAACAAAACAATATCCGATGCAATAACCAATTCAACATGTCGGCTTAATGCATTTACAACAATAATAAGTCATCTCCATAGCGTGCCATGCTGATCTGGAAAAGATAAGCCTACCGGTGTAACCTGGACCTATTTGTTGGTAACAACAAATATGTAAATACGAATATGCTAATTAACAAAACTCCAAGACAAGGTGTCCACACAATGTCTTCAACATAACCAAGTGTTTTCCATATCATTCCAAGTGCTCGTGGTCATTATATCCTGTTGGTGTACCAGATACCGGTGACTGTGCATAAGTCACTTGCTTGCCGGTGAATGTTGATGATTCTCCAAAGTGCCAGAGTTGATAAGGTTTAGTAGGTGTTGACATCAATGACAAAACCATACCAAAATACCAACAAATAATACCTTTACCTTTGATCATACATGCTTTGTCATCCCCAAATCTGACTTGACCACCATTGTATTCTTGTAGGGACAAAAATTTTCTTTTATCTCCAGTCATATGTTGTGGGTATCCACTATCAATTACCCATTCATCCTTGTCTTCAACTTTTGCTGCCAGGGCCTTTTCTTCATTCTTGATAACCGGTTCCGGTTCATCTTCCTTTAAAGAATAGAACACCCATTCCTTTCCACTACTGAATCCACTAGAAGAGTCTTCTGCCAGTTCATCCTCAAGGTCATCACTTACTCCTTCCTCATCCACTGTGTAGCATAGTTTGTTTTTCTTGAATCTATATTTGTTTTGATTAGGCTTAAATGATTTCTTAACTCTTTCTTCAAATCTTGCATTCCTTTTAGGACATCTAGATGAAAAATGACCAATCTTATTACATGCAAAACATTTAAACTGTGGTTTTCCTTCATACTTACTTCCTGTCACTCTTTTAGGTACTCTTCTAGCAATTAGGGCTTCAATTTGCTCAAATTCTTCATCCTCTTTCCTCATATCTTCCAATTATTCTACATATAGGGCTTTCCAATCACTTTTGTCGGTAGATAATGGTGCATGAAAAACAAGTTCAGATTTTGCAGCTCCAGAGGGTCCAAATTCTTCAAGCTCAAAAGAAAATAATTTCCCAATTATAATGTCTCTATTAACTAAAGTGTTTGTCATTTTTCTCAATTCATTAATTGCAATAGCCTTCATCTTGTAAGACGGTGGTAGGGCTCTCAAAACTTTAGAAACTATTTCATCTTCACTCAGAGATCCTCCACAACATTAAATTCCTATGACAATCTCATTTACTCTTTCCATAAATGTAGAAATTCTTTCATTATCTTCCATCTTCAAGTTCTCATATCTTACCCTGTAATAATCAAGTTTAGCAATTTTGACAGTAGGGTCACCTTCATTCAAAGTTTGCAATTTATCCTACATAACCTTTGCAGATGATGTATCAGTCAATCCCATAATTAATTGAATAATTATTTAATTAAGCTAATTATTCTTCTAAATTAACTCAATCATCATCAATCACTACTAATCATTTAATTTCTATCTTTTAATCAATTCATTATTTCTTTCTCGAATATTAAATGATTATGATTTATTCCTTAGTTAAAAAATCTTTATTATTTAATTAATCACATTTCCAATGATTAAATTATTTAATTAATTAACTTAAATCTTCCAATTCTCCAAATTTAAATTTCAAATAATTCCATCTAATTTCATTTTCTCCCAAATTCACATTTCAATAAATCTCATGTGCATTCTAGCATTTGAAAATCTAAATTCAAATTCAAATCAAAATGAAAATGAATTTCAATTCACTCTCCTACAACACATGTTGAAAATCGTGACTGGTTCATGAAATCAGTTAACTAATTAGTTAACTCAATTAACTCTCCAACCCCCCCCCTTTTCACTCCAAATCACCTTTTCTAACTAATCAATCAATTTAGTCTTCTCCTCAATCAATCTAGTCAACTTGCTAATCAACTCAATCATCTTCCTAATCAATTTAGTCATCTAGTCAATCAATTGAGTCAACTATCCAATCAATCTTGTTAACAGATCAATCAAATGAGTTAACAAACCAATCTATCATGTTAACAAATCAATAAATTCACTTAACTGATCAATCAAAATCAGTTATCGATCAATCAACACTTTAGTTCAATTTCTTGTCCCATCTCACCTAAAAATCTATAAAAGCGAGGCTTATTTACTAGTTTCAAGTTAGAATCACAAAATTGTAATCTTCAAAATAATTGTCTATCTTATGTAAGAATCCCAGTGCAACACCTGAGAGCCACCCACATACACAATTTGGAGAAGAGCAATGGAAGCCTTGTTACTTCAATTGAAAGAATTCAAATCAGTTTTTTTCATTATTCAATTCACTTAGCATTATTTCATTGTCATTTAGGAGTATTTCTAATTAGATTAGAGTTGTTATTCACTCTCTTATAATCTAATTATGTTATTTATGAGTGAATTTACCCCTAGAAACAATGGTGAACCTGACATGAATGTAAAATACATTTAACTTTTTGACATGATTTTTGTGTTTTTGTAGGGTTTTGTATGGACATAGGAAAAGTTACGCATTCAAACACAGAAATTTGCATTCGCTCGCATCACATTGTTGGCATTATACACTTAGATGAGAATGGTTGATGTTGTCATTGATGTCAACTAAGTGGCAACTAGGTTCAACTAAGTGGCAACATGGTTCATAGGTTATACCAGCAAAATACTTCACCTACTAGCATCCGCAGATACTACAAGGTTTATTCACACCGTCATCCAGTTTACATCGGCAACAGATCATACCGGCATCCAAGCCGACTTGGCAATAATATTATTTATGTAATGTAAATTGTAATTGTATAGCCAACATGATGTATTGCAAAGACTCATATATGTATGAGATATTGTAGGTCATTTGCTAAAGGAGTAGTTGTATGCGAAGTAGGTAATGAAATGTATGTATGATACAGGATAATTGTATATGCACTTTGATGTATTTATTTTAAGAGTGAATAAGAAGCAGAGTAGAGTGGAGACTATTTACCAGCAAGGTTTTGGTAGAGGTATCAAACAGAGCTTAAACCAGTACTGAATCCATAATTGCAGATGCTATTTTGAAGCAGTACATTATTATTCAATTTAACCAACCAATTATGTAGTCAGTGGGACTCCATTTTGTGTTGAGCAGTGAGCTCTAGGAAGTTGGCCTTCCTACATGTGCAGGCTCCTATTGTACTAAGTAATATTTATTCATATTGGCCAGTGAGTAAATATTGTGGGTCACAAATCCCACCGAGGTTTTTCCCTTACTGGGTTTCCTCACCAAAAATATTTGTATTATGGTGTGCATTGATGTTGATTCTTTTGTTTCTCTCTACTGCATTATTATTTGCTTACCAGTATAATAATTTCAGTTATAAAGTTACAAATAAGTTTAAATCTTTCATCTACCGGTCAGACACTGATTCACCCCCCCCCCTCCCTCTCAATGTCTTTGGGATTAACCAAATATCTAACAATTGGTATCAGAGCCTGGTCCTCTATTTACAGAAGCCTAATTGCTTGAGGAAGATTCTGAAACCGGTACCGATGGAAAGCTTGAGACAATAGTTGGAAGGAGCTCTTGAATATTTTGATGCAGAAAAATTAAAGAATATCAAACTAGAAGATGAACTCAGAACTACTCGGGAATTCATCAAAGCACTTCAAGAAAACTTGGCCAGGGCACAAAACAAGAGAAAATAATTATATGAGCAACTGCAAAAACAAGACGATGAAGAAAAAGAAACTCTCAGAGATATTGCAGAGAAACTGAGACAAGAGAACAGTCACATGAAGAATGAGATGCAAGATTTAACCATGAGACTATCTAAGGATATTAAAGATAGAAAGAAGAATGAGGAAGATTTGGCTAGAAGACTTAATGAAAGATCAGATGAATCTCTAAGGCTTAGTTATGAAAATGATATGGTCAAAACATATTTGATTCACATGTAAAATGACAAAGAAGAACTTATGAGACAAGTTAGCACTCTGGAAAATGAGTTGGTCGTTGCAAATGAATACAAAGACAAATTCAAAAAGAGTTCAGACAAGCTTGATGATATGCTGAAAAGGAAAAAACCTAATGGAGAAATAGTTGGACTAGGATTTGAACAAGGAGAAAGTTCAGGAACTACAAACTATTATGATCACAACAAACCGGTAAGGCAACCTAATGCTTATAAATTCAATGGGAATGTAACGTCATAAATTGTACGCACTTGCTAAAGCAGTACAATTTAATACCTAGTTTAGCACCCGCCTTGGCGCAGTTGCATTTTGCATTTCATTTCCCCTTTAGCACTTAATTAATCAAACTAATTAGGTCTAAAGGTTCTATTTCATCATTTTCCACATCATAAAGTTGGGCCCTTTCATTAAAGCATGCCCCTTTCACTTTATTCTTCCAATACACTACTTAATCAAAAAACCTAATTAGGCCCTATTCTAAGCTTGGGGGCTTGATTTCGGGGGTCAAAACATTTCAAAATCACCTGTAACTTTGGGATTCTCTCTAAAATCATCATATCTGACGGCCCTGAAAATTTGGTGAAAAGTTGTCAGGACCGTGGTGCCCGGAGTGCACACGGTCCTGGACATTTTTCCCAAAATTTTAGGAGCGCTATCCAATCATAAAATAAAGCTTAACCCCAAGAAATTGGCGGGATATTCAATCTCTAGGTCGGCCAAAAGACGAAATTACGACCTAGGGTTTCATACATAAGAGCTCTCTTTCTTCATTTGAAAGGATCCCGATCAGAATTTTGTTTTCAGGAACCTCATATGCAGCGAAAGAGAAGATCTTTGAAGACTTCAACAACATTCAACATCTCTCTATCAAGAATTTATCAATTCCATTCATTCATTTAGGGCTTGGAAGACATTGAAGAACAATAGGAGATCACCGACTGAAGATTGGCTTGTACTCCTCCCTTGAGGGTTGGGTATGATTTCATGTTGTTTTCATGTCTTTGCATAAGCTTCAATATCTCATTTATCCATGCTTTAGATCACTTTGCATCTTGATTTAGAGCATTTACATTATCATTAACAAGCAATTAGGGTTTACTTTCTAGGTTGCTCTAGTTTGCTTACTTGCATTTTAGATCTTGCACACACACAAGGTCTGCACACACATTACTTTTACAATACAACTTGGCTATTCGTGGAGGTGGAAATCACCGAAGTGGGGGTTTGACTAAGGCAAAACCCTATATAGCCGCCCAAACACCTTTTTCAGATATAAGTGTAGGTTTTGAGACTTAGACGACGCCACAGGTTGCAGATTCAGAAAAAGCAGGTCGAGACAGCACCCCACATCAAATTGCAGAGCAAGATACCAGGACAGGGGCGTGGGGTGTCCTGGTCTTGCCAAGACAGGGGCGCTGGGCACCCTGGTCCCTAGGATAGAGGCGCTGGGCGCCCTGGTCCTCCTGACAGACAGCATTTCGGACAGTTTCCAGAGTGCAAAAATAGTGGTTTCAGGTGCAGTTTCAGGTGCAGAATCAGGACAGTGGCGCCCACGCCCCCGTCCTGAACATTTCCACTCAGATTTTGACTCCAGGTACGCATTTTCATTCTTGTCTTATCCTTGTACTTACAACTTTCCATTGTTTAAGTTCAATTCTGCAATCTTGTTGTTAGCTCATACTTGCATTTTAGGGTTAGGAATTGAACTTGCATAATCTTACCTTTCAATTACAACAAAGGAATAGAAATCCTAATAGGTAGCCCGTGGCTCTCTCTTTCACAAAAAGAAGTAGCCAATTGTGTGATACCTCTAGGCTCTTTCATATTTCGTAATGTGTGACAAAAGGTAGGATTAGGGCATGATAACCTAGTCTCGCTTTTTCCCCCACACATTTTGGTGAACCCAACGTGAACCTATCATTGCTTCTTCTTGCATTGCATTTGTTAGATCTAGATCTAGATCTAGTGTGTTTTCATTTCATTTTTATTAAAAAAGAAAAAAAAAAAAAAAAAGAGTGTGTTTCTTTGCATTGTGTGTTTAAATTTCATGCAATTTTTATTTCAAAATGTCCGACTTTTATTTGCAAAATGTTCATGCTTATGATGATTATTATGAGTATAGCCAAGATGAATTAGATGAAGCTTTAGATGAGTTTTTGAACCCTAAAGATGCCAAACCTTCATTTTACCAAAAACTCATAAACCTTGTTACTATGCCATTTCGTTGTGAAGAGAAAGATAAGTTGAATGAGTCCTCTCAAGGGTACATTCCTATCAACTCTTCCACTAAATCTAGTAACATGGTTGTTTTCAACAATCCCCTCTATGAGGAGATGTCTCCTTTTGAATCAAAAGATAAACCTTTTAATAGATATGATCATGCTTTGTTGGATGATGCTCTTGATGACTTTGTGGCTTTATCGAAATCTCTAAACAAAAACAAAACTTCTAAATTGGTTAACATGATAAACTTGAATGAGTATAAAAAGCCTCTCTTTGAAGTCCAAGGTGCTTATCCTTCTCCCACCTTTCAAGGTCCTAAATCACCTCTCCTTACTGTCCAAGGAGGGTATGATCATGATTCCTTTCGTACTCCGAATAAACCAATCATCACTGTGCAAGGAAGAAAACCTATAAGTCCTTATAGTTATGTCAAGCAAATAACTAGAGAGAGTTATCATGCGGTTGCCCATACTTATCATACCAGAAATAATAGGCAGCCTAGCCCTCCTCCTGTTATTCCAGTTTCTCTTCCGAATCCTCAACCAATTCTTTCACAAGCTCCGCATATTTCACAAGTTCTTAGTAAGGAATATGATCTCATAGAACAACTTAAAGCTACCCCTGCTAAGATATCCCTTTGGGATTTGATTCAAACTTCTTTTGCTCATCATGGAATGTTACAAGATGCCTTGAAAGATTTGAATGTTCCTCCACCGAATACATCTAGTAATATAGCATCTTTGGTTAACTCTGTGATGAATCCTAAAGCTCAAATTGTGTTTACCCAAGACGAGTTGCCTACTAGTGAAATCCAACATCAATATGATCCCTTGATGATTGTGGTTATCATGAAAGACACTGCTATAAGACGAACACTAGTAGATAATGGCTCTGGTCTTAATGTGTGTAGCATTAATCTTTTGCATAAGATGAATGTGGATACATCTCTAATTGAGCCGGACTCTCATCCTATTTGAGGCTTTGATAATGTGGCTAAAACTTCATTAGGTACTATCACCTTACCCATCATAGTGGGGCCTGTTACTTTGCCTACTCCTATCCATGTTATGTCGGGAAATCTAACATACAACTTGTTATTAGGGAGACCTTGGATTCATAGTATGCAAGCTGTCCCCTCTACATTGTACAGATAAGTTAAGTTTATCTACAACAATAAGACATATACCTTGATAGGTGATACCAATTTTCAAGCTTGTTTGTAAACATCTACTTCCAAAGGGGGTGCCTCTAAGCCGCCCTCGTCTAGTGGTGACTCTTTAAACAAGATACCTATCGGTGAATCCTCACTCTCTGATGATCAAAATTCTTTGGATGAGTCTGGAGCTACTGAAGAAGACTCTTCTCGACTTGAAACTACACATAAGAAGGATTTTGATCCTGAGAAAGTTCTTGCAGATGACGATTGGGGATCCCTTGATTTTAATCCTACCTTTGTAGGTGAATATAAGGTTCCTTCTAGAGAGCTTAAAGCTGAAAAGAAGGAAGAAGCTAAAAATCAATCAACACTACCTGAACCTATGAGTAATAACTTTGTGGCCGCTTCTCAAACTTCTTCTCCCCGTACCTCTAATTTTGAAGAGTTTGATTCTTTGTCTTATGAAAAACCGCCTTCTCTGTCTGAAATGGCTGATCGTTATGGTCATGGTTTTCGCATTTTTGCTAAGCATGGGTATCATGGAAATGGTTGTGGCACGCACGAACAAGGAATAAAGGTTCCTCTAGAGAATAATCTTCACAACCATGCCTTTGGACTTGGCTATAATCCCTGTAAGCGCACTAAAGCTTCTAGAAGACCATGTATTAGTGTTAATACTATTTCTACATCTCTATCAATGCAACACCCTGAGTACATTGATGAGGATCCTTCGTGTGCTTGTGCTTTTGATGTTTTCCCTACCGATGATGCTTTAGCTGAATTTTTAGGAGCATATGATACTCTTCCTCGTTATCATCACAATAGGGGACTCCCTTATTGTTTGAACACTGAAGCCTATTTTGGAAAAGAGACGGATAACGATGAGATTGTGAAAGAATTCCCTCAACTAAAGGATACTCCTCAACAAAGTAATCTTCTCATAAGTGACACCACTAATGTTAAGATGGATCCTTCCAATGAAGAAAAAGTTATTAAAATTGGAAAATGTTTGGATGAAGAGGAACAAAAACAATATGAAGATTTATTGCATGAATTCCCCGAGATCTTTGCTTGGACATACTCTGACATGCCTGGTATAGATCCTAAGATTGTTACTCATTATATTATCTTAGTCCCTGATGCTAAGCCCGTGAAACAAAAGATTCAAAAAATGAATCCTAAGGTGGCTTTGCTTGTTAAGGCTGAGATTGAAAAGTTATTGGAGGCTGGATTTATCCGCCCTATTGATTATTCCCCATGGATTTCAAATATTGTCACTGTGGCTAAACCAGATAATAAAATAAGAATGTGTACCGATTTCCAGGATTTAAATAAGGTTTCTTTAAAAGATGATTTCCCTCTTCCGAACATTGACATGATAGTTGATTCTACGGCAGGACATGCCTTATTATCCTTCATGGATGGTTTTTCAGGATACAATCAAATTTTCATTAACCCTCAAGATCAATTCAAAACTACTTTCACCACTCCTTGGGGTACATTTTGTTGGATAATGATGCCTTTTGGACTTAAAAATGCTGGTGCAACTTATCAACGAGCGATGACCCTTATCTTTCACGATTACATGCATAAGACTCTAGAAGACTATGTTGATGATGTTTTAGCCAAATCCATTCTTCGCATAGATCATATTAAGATCCTTCGTCAAATCTTTGAAAGGATTCGTAAATATCACATGTGCTTGAATCCCCGAAAATGTGTTTTTGGTGTGGATAGTGGAAAACTATTAGGATTCATAGTTTCACATCGTGGGATTGAGGTGGATACTAAGAAAATAGATGCTATTGTCAACATGCCACCTCCTAGAAATGTGTCTCAACTCAAAAGCTTACAAGGAAAAATTCAAGCTATTCGTAGGTTTGTATCTCAACTTGCGGATCGTACTTTTCCTTTCACTCAACTTCTCAAAAAGAATATCACTTTTCAATGGAATGAGGATTGTCAGCAAGCATTTGAAGATTTAAAAATGTATTTGGCTAATCCTCCCTTCCTTCTTTATACAGCGGCTTCCTCTCATGCTCTTGCAGCATTATTGGCACAACATGATAAAGATGGTAAGGAGTGTCCGGTTTATTATATAAGTCATACCTTACTCGATTATGAGACCCAATATTCTACGATAGAAAGACAATGCTTGGCCTTGGTGTTTGCGACTCAGAAATTGAGACATTATCTCTTAAATTCAGAAGTCCACGTCATGGTAAATTTTGATCCGTTGAAGCATCTTTTCTCTAAAACCGATTTATCAGGATGCCTAGCTAAGTGGGTTATGATGTTAACTGAATTTGACCTTAAATTTGTTTCACAAAGAGTAATTAAAGGGCAAGCATTGACCGATCACCTTGCTGAGGCCCCTTCACCTTTCTCCTTCCCTAACCCTGAGTCTTTTCCTGACGACTTCATTCTTTGTACAGAGAAAGATGAAACTTGGGAGTTATATTTTGATGGCTCTAAGTGTCGTACGAGATCGGGGGCAGGTGTTGTTCTGATTTCTCCTACAAAGAAGTCCATTCCCTTATCTTACCGTCTTAATTTCCTATGTACCAATAACATTGCTGAGTATGAGGCTCTTATAGCAGGAATAAAGGCAGCCTTAGCTTTGAATATAAAACACATACATATTTTTGGAGATTCTCAACTGATTATAAGACAAGCAACAGGGCTGTATCAAGCGAAACAAGACAAGTTATCACAATATAAAGACCTTGCTATCTCTTTGTTACAAAAATTTGATTCTTACACCATAGAACCTGTTCCTCGAAAGGATAATCGACATGTGGACGCAATGGCATGTGTGGCTTCTCTTGTATCTTTATAGGACCCTGTGGTTGATCTTAAATTTGTTATTCACAACCTTACTTCTCCAGCTATTGTAGATGATTCCAGCCTGGTGACATGTTGTGACTTCGTAGACTCAGATGAATGGTACTCGCATATCGTAAGATACTTGAATGATGGTACCTTTCCTGATTCCACCAATAGGAACACCAGGGCTAGAGTTCGCAAGTTGTCTGCTAGGTATATCATTCTTTCTAATGTTCTTTACCGAAGGGGTTATAACGGTCTTCTCCTTCGCTGTCTTAACAAATCAGAAATCCCTATTGCTCTTGAAGAGGCGCATTCAGGTGCCTGTGGGGGGCATTTTGGAGGTAAATCCTTGGTTCAAAGATTACTTCGAATGGGATATTATTGGCAAACTATGCAGCAGGATTCTTTTTCATTTGTTAAGAAATGTCATCAATGTCAACAACACAATAATTTGATTCATGCTCCTGCCCAAGAACTCCGTTCTCAGGTAGCTTCTTGGCCTTTCTCTACATGGGGGTTGGATCTCATCGGTAAAATCTCTCCTCCTTCATCTCAAGGACATGTTTTCATTATAACCGCAACAGATTACTTTACAAAGTGGGTAGAAGCTGTTCCTCTTCGCTCCACTACAGCTGAAGTGATTTGTCGATTTCTTCTAGAAAACATTATTTCTTGATTTGGGATACCTTCCACTATAATCTCTGATAATGGGACATCATTTAAGAATAAAGACGTGAAGCAATTCCTCGAGAAATATCATATCAAACATCAATTTTGTACACCATACTATCCTCAATCAAATGGTCAAGCCGAATCATCCAATAAAATAATCAAACAAATTCTTCACAAAACCGTGAATAAGCATGGTAAGGATTGGAGTACTCAGCTAATCTATGCTCTTTGGGCCTACCGAACGAGTGTACGAATTGCCACGGGAACTACTCCTTATAATCTTGTTTATGGTGCTGATGCTATCATGCCTTTAGAATTGGAGATTCCATCACTTAGAGTTTCTCTCAAAGGTATAATAGATGATGATTCCTATAGAGAACAAAGACTTCAACAGCTTGAGATGCTTGATGAACAACATATAAATGCTCTTGAGCATATTCAAGCATATCACAAAACTCTACAACGAAACTATAATGATAAGGTTATTCAACGTTCCTTCTCAGTGGGTGACTTAGTGCTCTATGAGAATCAGTGCAATGTGAATGCCTTACCTGAAGAAAAGGGAAAATTCAGTCCTAATTGGCTTGGACCGTATATCGTTATTGAAGATTATGGATCAGGTGCTTACAAAATAGCGGATGTAGATGGTACACCTCTTAAAGACCCTATAAACGCTATGCACTTGCGTAGATACTATGCTTAATTCCTCATTCCTTATCATTTATCTATTTCCTTTCTCACTTCTTCAAAATTGGATAATATGTTAACATATATTTGTTAGAGCAAGTAGAATTAAATGATGTTTTGTTTAATCTATATTGCTTCGTTCCTGACAAGCATGTTTCTTTACTTTATGGTTTGTCTTGAATGCATTTATGTAAATTGAAAAAGATTTACATTTTCATTATGTTGACATATTATACAATGTTTTTATGTGTTAAGTTGAATCATGTCATGTTGTGTTTAAATTCAAATTAAATCACATTGGTTATATGATTCGTAGGCTTAATACATACTTTCTTCCTTATCATCAATATAATACTTGATTAAAAAATTTTAAGTCACACATGTATCAATTTAATCATGGAGTATTGAGATATCAATCACATGGAAATTAAATTCAGAACATACACGTACATCTACCAAATGTATTAACTTTAATCACAATACACATTGTTTAGGCATTAAAGATAACACGTTTGAGATAAAGAAGCATGTATATATATATATATATATATATATATATATGTGGATCAATATACAAAGGTAGGTCACTATACATCCAAAATGTGACCTACCCTACATCATAAAATCATCTCCTATCCCTAGGGCTGGTGGCTGGAGAGTGACAACTAGATGCTCCCTCCTGATCCGGCCGTGCAGGTGGACCCATGGGGGTATACCATGATATAGATCATGAATGGCTCTAAGAGGAACTCCTACGATCCCTATCCATAAGGATAGCACGATACGAGGTAGCCTCGGCCTGAGCTGCTGCTAGATCACGCTGTGCTCACTGAAGGTCCTCTGATAGAGCCCGCTCTCTCTCCCTCCATATCTCTACCTGTACTCGAAATGGGGAAAAAAAATCATCATGCCGACCTGCGTTCCCTTGAGGTCTATAAGCAACCTGTGAGGAACTAGGGATCTGCGCTGTCGTAGAGATATATGTCACTGCTTGCTGGATCAAGGAGCGCCACTCCTGCAAATTAGCTGTAGCAGTAGAATAGATTTTGTGTCAGTACCATTTTATATCATCAAAACATCAATCAATCAATATAAACCTACTATACCTGGATCTCCCTCATGCCAGTAGGGATCGTGATATGGTAGCATCTGTGACTGGGAACTACTAGGCTCCCCACGCTCGAACGATCTATACGCGATAGGTGCAGGTCTTCGTAGCGCCTCGTGTTCCCCCTCTTGGGGAATAACGGGAGGATCTAAGGCTACGGTATCATCCCCTGAATGGTGAGGAGCTACATCTGACCCCTCCTCCTCCTCTCTCTCCTCATCCTCATCCTCATTTGCATCCTCGTTCTCCTCATCATCATCTCTCTCCTCCTCATCGTCATCCTCATCCTCCTCCTCCTCAACACTAGGCTGATCTCCTACAGGCGGATCAGGACCTCTTGCCTCCTCATGACCCTCTCCCTCCTCTAGCTCCTTTGATCTGGATCCCTGATCCTCATCTCGATCTCCATGCCTCCATGGACCTGGATGGCCTGTCGGGTGATCTGGTGGAAAGATAGGCCCTGGGTATGATCTCACAAACCAAGAATGATACCTGCGCTGTGCCCCGGGGTCTGCAGCATAATCAGTGACCACATCTTGATCGGACCCCTCTATATCTATGATCTCGATATCATCTATCATCGATCTCGCTACTGCTCTGGGTCTGGGAAGGACTCGCGAGTGTCGAGTGTAGATGGGCACATCGGCTAGGACACACTGCTCTAGCCCAAACTGCCTCTGTACTTGGTCAAAGTAGAATGGGACTATGATGTGTGGATATCATCCTCTTAGTAGGCGGTTCCTCTGTAGGTATGCTAACTGTCTCTCCATCCCATCCCATCTGTGCATCCGTAGATATGGTCTCCACACGGTCACCTCGGCTGTCAATCTGTCAACTATCACTCTCTAATACAATAGATCTCCAAATCTCCACTCACTGGTAAGTGGATAAGCAAATACCCTAGGTCACTCGCTAGCCGTACTCATCGGATAGTCGACAGGCCTGGTGCATGTAAAGTGCTCAAATATCCACACCTGCAAAAGTGTGCATGTCATCAAGCTGCAACCCTGTCCGAAAACATACTCCTCGAGGTCGTGATAGAGATGTGCAAGCATACTCTGACCCCAGGCATATACTCTCCTGTGTCTCTCTATAGCCCTGATGCACCACGTGAGACCCCCATGCATGTGTGTACCTCGCCCATTAGGGCAGACAACTAGTGCAATGATGGCTATCATAAGACATCTCATGAGGGGCACCTCTCCTGTAGGATGTAAGAGCCGGCTGACCATGATACGACCTCTCGTCTCACTCGGCATGACTCTCCCTATACAATATACCTGCTCCCTCTGATGATCCTCTACCGACCGATTGGTCGCATATGTCACGGTAGCTCCTCTGATCGGTAGGCGAAGAATGCGGTACACATCCTCAAGTGTCACCGTCATCTCCCCTACTGGAAGATGGAACGTGCATGTGTCAGGATCCCACCATTCCATGAATGCCATCAGCATCGCGGGATGAAATCGGATGGCCAGCATAAGAATCATAGACCACAAACCTACTATCGACAATGTGTCTCTCTCTACCTGAGTGAGTTGGGAAATTTGATCTCGCAAACTGCGTAGAATCTATCCCGCCGTGTGCTCTCTCATATACGGGAGACCCTGCATCATGAAAACATAACTATAATCAGTACTCAATCATCAAAAATCATTCATGCAAAACTGTCGAACATCGTATGCTAACCCTGGCATCTCTTGCCAAGTCCTGATTGGGACCATGGCGCCCTGTCAGGGACCATGGCGCCCTGAAGGGACCATGGTGCCCTGTCAGGGACCATGGCATCCTCAAGGGACCATGACGCCCTCAAGGGACCATGGCACCCCACAGGGACCATGGCACCCTGTGTGGGACCCACGGTCGGGTTCCAGGGCCCGCAAATGATCACAGAAAGTCAAATGCAGAAAATCAAAAGTCAACATTCAGTCAACTCACCTCGTCCAGTGGCTCGTCATCGATCACGGCCTGTCGCATGATCTCAATCCTCGTGGGACGCTCTAATTATCGTGAAGGCATGATGATGGCTATGTGGGCTCTGCTGCAATGAACAGTACTCAGAATCAACAAAGTGACAAATGCAAATGTCTCTTTCAAGGTATATACGTTCATTCCTTTACATTTACTTTCAAAACCCTAATTTTCCTCTTTCACTCATTTCATCATAACTTGAGTTTGGGAGATGTGATTTTCGAACTGTTTGTTGCATAGGAATCGTCTTTTCATTCCCCTACTCTCGGGATGTTCCAAAAAGTGCTCTGATGAAGCCTTTTAGTGAACATCCCTCATCAATACTCTCTTACACAATTTATCGTAATTAAACATGCTACCCTATTTCACCTCCCTAATAAGCAAGTCGAAACAGGGGGGGCATATAGCTACTCGCAAATTTCATCACCTTCCTTAGTAAGCATTAGGTGATTTTGTGATCTAACGTGTGTTTTGTAGGGTGCGGTTCCTAACTGTGTGCTGTAGATACCGCTGGGAGCTTCGTCCGACAACTTATGGATATATCCTTTTTCAAATGATGTTTACTTTCTGTACTTTAGCTTTCATATGCACGTAGTACTCATATGACCGCAAAAGTGGGGGCTAAATGTAACGTCATAAATTGTACGCACTTGCTAAAGCAGTACAATTTAATACCTAGTTTAGCACCCGCCTTGGCGCAGTTGCATTTTGCATTTCATTTCCCCTTTAGCACTTAATTAATCAAACTAATTAGGTCTAAGGTTCTATTTCATCATTTTCCACATCATAAAGTCGGGCCCTTTCATTAAAGCGTGCCCCTTTCACTTTATTCTTCCAATACACTACTTAATCAAAAACCCTAATTAGGCCCTATTCTGAGCTTGGGGGCTTGATTTCGGGGGTCAAAACATCTCGAAATCACCTGTAACTTCGAGATTCTCTCTAAAATCATCATATCTGATGGCCCTGAAAATTTGGTGAAAAGTTGTCGGGACCGTGGCGCCCGGAGTGCACACGGTCCCGGACATTTTTCTTGAAATTTTAGGAGCGCGATCCAATCATAAAATAAAGCTTAACCCCAAGAAATTGGCAGGATATTCAATCTCTAGGTCGGCCAAAAGATGAAATTATGACCTAGGGTTTCATACATAAGAGCTCTCTTTCTTCATTTGAAAGGATCCCGATCGGAATTTTGTTTTCAGGAACCTCATATGTAGCGAAAGAGCAGATCTTTGAAGACTTCAACAACATTCAACATCCCTCTATCAAGCATTTATCAATTCCATTCATTCATTTAGGGCTTGGAAGACATTGAAGAACAATAGGAGATCACCGACTGAAGATTGGCTTGTACTCCTCCCTTGAGGGTTGGGTATGATTTCATGTTGTTTTCATGTCTTTGCATAAGCTTCAATATCTCATTTATCCATGCTTTAGATCACTTTGCATCTTGATTTAGAGCATTTACATTATCATTAACAAGCAATTAGGGTTTACTTTCTAGGTTGCTCTAGTTTGCTTACTTGCATTTTAGATCTTGCACACACACAAGGTCTGCACACACATTACTTTTACAATACAACTTGGCTATTCATGGAGATGGAAATCACCGAAGTGGGGGTTTGACTAAGGCAAAACCCTACATAGCCACCCAAACACCTTTTTCAGATATAAGTGCAGGTTTCGAGACTCGGACGACGCCGCAGGTTGCAGATTCAGAAAAAGCAGGTCGAGACAGCACCCCGCATCAAATTGCAGAGCGAGATACCAGGACAGGGGCGTGGGGCGCCCTGGTCCTACCAGGACAGGGGCACTAGGTGCCTTGGCCCCTGGGACAGAGGCGCTAGGTGCCCTGGTCCTCCTGACAGATAGCATTTCGGACAGTTTCCAGAGTGAAAAAATAGTGGTTTCAGGTGCAGTTTCAGGTGCAGAATCAGGACAGTGGCGCCCGCGCCCCCATCCCGAACATTTCCACTCAGATTTTGACTCCAGGTATGCATTTTATTTCTTGTCTTATCCTTGTACTTACAGCTTTCCATTGTTTAAGTTCAATTCTGCAATCTTGGTGTTAGCTCATACTTGCATTTTAGGGTTAGGAATTGAACTTGCATAATCTTACCTTTCAATTACAACAAAGGAATAGAAATCCTAATAGGTATCCCGTGGCTCTCTCTTTCACAAAAAGAAGTAGCCAATTGTGTGATACGTCTAGGCTCTTTTGTATTCCGTAATGTGTGACAAAAGGTAGGATTAGGGCATGATAACCTAGTCTTGCTTTTTCCCCCACACAGGGAAATGTTTTAATTGCAACAAAGTTGGTCATAGAGAAAATCAGTGCAGATTTGGGAATAATCAGAATACAAACTCATCCATCGGTCAATGTTCCAAATGCAATAAACATGGTCATAACTTAGAAAATTATAGAATGAATGTAAAATTCTATGTTTGTGGTAGATTTGGACATCTATCTAATCAATGCAGAACTCAAACCGGTCAAGGTTATGGAAAAGCTATTCAAAGAAACAATGTAACCTATTATGCATGCAACAAGATTGGGCATATTGCAAGATTTTGCAGAAGCAAGAATGTACTGACAAATAATAGAAGATCTAATGACAAAGGCAAAGAAAAGGTGAATGAAATCAATCAACAATTCACTAAACAATGGGTCAAGAAGAGAGATCAGAGAAATGATGAATCTGTTTCTGCACCGGCAGAACAAATTAATCGTGCACCGGCAGGAAATTCTTCATCTAACTAAGGAATAATCCTTAGGGGTAAGGCAACCAATTGAAGATCATGCATTTTACCCTCAGATGATGGTAGGAAGTCATAATTTTTCTTTATCGGCACATATGTTGAGTTAAATGGAAATTCACTTAACTAATGAAGCATTTATTGCAGTTGTAAGTTAACTTTTTGGTTATAAAGTACTAGAATTTCTCATCTTGATTCACCAAAGCATTCAAGTATTCTAAGAGCGCAGAAGTTGAGCACCAGTATTCAAGAAGCGAAGCAGCAAGATTTTCAAGGCATCCAAGGTTTTCAGTTAAAAGGTATTTATCTTATGACATGGCTTCTTCATCTTTTGTTCCTGAATTCATTGCAAACCCTACTATTGTGGAAAACATCAAGCATCCTAGACTAGTCTTTAAGATAATCCCTAAGATAGCTAAGTTTGATGACTCCATTGGTGCATTTTCAAAAATCCCGAAGGGAGTTGCATTTGCTGAAGACCCTAGGGCATACATTCATTGTAACAATGAACATTTAGGGTCCGAGGACATAAATAATATGTTCATGAATGTTATTACTGACAACCAAGGTATAGTCAAACTGGAACACAAGATTGTGGAAGATTTAGGGTTCATTGACATCCTTCACATTCCTGAATTTTCAGATGAGACTGTCTATTATGTTCTTAGCAGAGTTCATGGTGAACTTTTATGGGTAGACTCAGTTTTCAAAATCACTAAGGAAGCACTTAAGGTTGTTACTGGTTTACCTTCTACTGGCACTAGTCCTGAGAAGAAAAAGAAAATTCCAAACAAAGAGGTTATGAGCTTAACCGACACAACATCAGATAACAGATCACTTAGGGTTAGCGATATAACTGATAACAATGTCAAATATGCTAGTATGGTTATTGGATATAAGGTGGAACATACTAATAGGCTAAATTTTATTTCAAGTCTATGCATTCATAGTGCCTATGAGATGATAATGAACAATGCTAAAATTGATCTGTGTGAATGGTTGAAAGATGAACTGATGGAAAATCTGGATAAGATCAAAGGTGACAAGAAGGGAACTTTCAAATTTGGAAATTTACTTGTATGTTTAATGCTATATTTCTCAAAGGTGATTCCCGGTATAGGCCACATATACTTTGCCTATGATATTTTTGTTGGAAAACAGATAAAGGAGGCAATTACCTACATGGGCTTTGATGGTGACAAGCAAGTAAAAGAGTATTTCAAGGACTTTCAAGAAAAAATGAGACAAAGGGAAATAATCCCTCAAAGCATTGTTGATAAATATGACAAACAGATATGCTTTATTGTAAAAAGAGATGAAGTATGGATGGAGGCAGATAGACCCAGAACTGTCTAGATAACTAAGATGGGTTATGAAGTTGATTCAAACATTCTAGACTCTTATGCCAAGATACTCCTAGATGCTCCATCGGAACCGATAGAAAAGATCTTTGGCACTGCAGAAACTATAATGAGTGATGTTACTATTCAAAAGGAAAGGAAGACAAGAGACAAAGTAATAAAAGATTCTTCAAAGTTTGTTGAAGTTGTTAAAAAGGGATTGTTGAAACTTGATCTGATGAAAGGTGTTGTTGAACAAGAAATAAAATTAGAATAGCAACCAGTAGCACATATTTCTCCTGTGGCTACCTCATCCGATTTTGACAATGACAAGGCTGCAGAATTCAAAAGGGTGGATAGGAAGAAAATAAAACCCTCACCAACACTTGTTCCATCACCAAAGAAAACAAGGACACTTAGAAAGAAACAACAGGCTATGAGAGAGCCTAGTAGTCCCAAGAAGAAAGTTACAGAGAAGAAATCGGAACAAAAGGTATCTGATACTCTATCACCGGCTGAACTTATCAATGAAATAACTCAGGATGAAAATCTTGGTAATGTTATTAAGTTCTATCATTCTTTTAAAGATTCTGATAAGGATACTATTGAGGAGAGTATAATTTTGTATCTAGAAATATATAAGAAGGTTCTTATTGAAGTTGTAAATGTTCTTCCAAATGATTTATATCTAAGACTTGAAGCCAAGAGAATGTCTATTATGGAATTAGATAAGAAATTGAAGGTTGAGGCACTGTTAGCAGTTCATCTTATTAATTCTAAGCAAGAAATTGATGATTTGATATCTGAAGCTAACAGGACAGTTTTTGCAAGTGGTCATCAGCAAGTTAGCCTCATGGCCGGTAGAATAAAAGAAATGGCAGATGAAAAAGTGGATAAGTGGGACACATTCTTTGTAGAGAAAGAGAAAAGAGAAGAAAATCAAAGACAAAAAGTTGATAAATCCTTCACTAAGGTATATTAGAAAATAGATAAGGGTAAGAGTAAGGTTGGCAGTGTTCCTAATTTCACAATAAAAGATAACTTACCTCCACCAACAGTAGTAGAGGAACCGACAGAAATGCAAAATCAAACTCAAGAGAAGTTAGAGGAAGTGAAAGCAGATGATGTTGATTCCGAGTCAAACATTCTGTTCACAATGAATGTTGACACTTAGGACATCAATATTGTATTGGATAAAGAAATTGCTGATGAAAAGAAATCTAAATTTGCAAATGTTGAAAAATCTGAATCATCAGTAAAGGTAGTTGACACTTAATAGAATGTTGAGATACCAGAAGAAAACGAACAAGAACCAACAAAATCTGAACTGGAAGAGAATAAAAATGAGAATAAGGATGAAAATAAGGAAGAGAAAGTGAATAAGGAAGTGGTTAAAGTGGCTGAACAGGTATCTGGAGAAGAAAAGAAAATTATTGCAGAACCTAGCACTTCTCCCAGTACTTCTACTATAGATTTCAGATCGACAAACATCACAAATGTATTATTGGATTCAATAAAGAAGATAACTGAATGCAATGCCTTAGCATTTAAGGATATTGATGAGTCTCTACCGATTTTGCAAATGATTGCACTGACATGCAAGGTAGATCACATTGTTGGCTCAATAAGTAAATTGGAAACATTGTCCAAATTCATTTCTTCTAACATTCAGTTAGTAGATAAAATAAATGAGGAAACTATTCAGAAAAGAGTTAATAAGGGAAAGGAAGATTTCTTTGAGAAAACAATAAAGGATTGTACATGACATATTGACTCATTGCTATCGACATAGAATTCCACCATTTTGGAATACAAGGAATTGTATCAGGAAGCCTACAAACCTCATCACTTAACAGAAGACATTGATGAACGAATAAAGAAAACACAGAAGGAGATTGATGATATTGTAGATAACATGATTGGTTCTTCAGAACTAACTTTAGTTTTGGATCAGGAAATGGCTATTTATGAAGAGAAATTTGAAAAACTAGAAAGAGAGAAAGCAAGGTTGAAGATGAAAACCCCAGAGTTAAAGAATAAACTTGATCCTAGATTGGATAATCTACTAACACACCGGAATGAACTATCCAAGGCAACAATTCAAGGAGACAGATCACCAGAGCAACATATGCATTATCTCATCGGGATGATTAGGCAGATGGAGATAATAATTTTTGACAATACAAAGTTTTCGCAGAGTCTTAACTTGGTTTTGGCAGATATTTTCAGATTGTACATAACCGACTACATGTATCTAAGTAATTTTTTAATTTTTGGTACTTTTGACATCCTTTCCCATTGATGTCAAAGGGGGAGTGGTATAATAAGAAAAATGTATAGAGTAAGGCATGGTGACAAGTAAACAGAAGGATATCATTTTCCTAGGGGGAGCAATTTCAATTTTTGGCTTTTCTCATGAGTGTTGCCATCAATGCCGAAGGGGGAGATTTTTGGCATTATACACTCAGATGAGAATGGTTGATGTTGTCATTGATGTCAACTAAGTGGCAACATGGTTCATAGGTTATACCAGCAAAATATTTCACCTACCAGCACCAGAAGAAACTACAAGGTTTATTCACACCAGCATCTAGTTTACATCAGCAACAAATCACACTGGCATCCACGTCGACTTGGCAATAATATTGTTTATGTAATGTAAATTGTAATTGTATAGCTGACATTATGTATTGTAAAAACTCATATATGTATGAGATCTTGTAGGTCATCTGGTTAAGGAGTAGTTGTATGTGAAGTAGGTAATGAATTGTATGTATGATAGCAGATAATTGTATATGCACTTTGATGTATTTATTTTAAGAGCGAATAAGAAGCAGAGCATAGTGAAGACTATTTACTAGTAAGGTTTTGGAAAAGGTATCAGATAGAGCTTAAACCGGTACTGAATCCAGCATTGTAGATGCTATTTTGAAGTAGTACATTATAATTGGATTTAACCATCCAATTGTGTAGTCAGTGGGACTCCATTTTGTGTTGAGAAGTGAGCTCTAGGTAGTTGGCCTTCCTGCATGTGCAGTCCCCTATTGTATTGAGTAATATTTATTCATATTGGCCAGTGAGTAAATATTATGGGTCACAAATCCCACCGAGGTTTTTCCCTTATCAGGTTTCCTCACCAAAAATATTTGTGTTATGGTGTGCATTGATGCTGATTCTTTTGTTTCTCTTTACTGCATTATTATTTGCTTAGTGGTATATTAATTTCAGACCCCCCCCCTCTCAATGTCTTTGGGATTAACCAAATATCTAACACACACCACATTTGAGTTGACATAAATTCAAATTCGCATGCATACTAATGCACATTCGCCTACATACTGACTCACATTCTCTAGAATTGATTGCATTCTCAACTTAATTTGTCGCTTCCATTTTTCATCTATTTCTGCCCCTAACCCACAATTATTTTCCAAATCTGGAACTTTTTTATTTTTGTGTAAAATGCATTTGATCCTATGGCAGGAAGGGTAACATTCAAAATTTCAGGTACTAGAAGGAGATCAGAAAATACAAGACAACAAAGAGCTTATCAGCAGTTACTCAAAGAAAAGAAAAAGATCCAAGACCTAGAAGACCAAATTGCCATATCTAGATATTATTCCATTGTGAACAAATACCTAATGAATTATAACATGTTTGATGAGATTGAAGTAATAGGCAATGTCATTCTGAGGTAATCCACTCTTTTTGCATATTCCTCTTCTTTCTTTTAATTTTGTTTCTTAATTATTCACATTCGACCAGATTATGATACACATTCGATTGGAAGTAGAGACACATTCATTGAGACATGGAGCTGTTAGCAATTTGGAGGAATTGATTATGACATTCATTGATGTTTTTAATTGATGTCAACACTAGCATATTTGGTTGTCTACCGGATTCTGGTAGAGTGGACTTTGATGATGATCAGGAGATTTGTCTCCGGTATATTCCGATTGGTGGAATTGGTTTGGTTTGGTCATTCATGTGGTTCAGATGCTTGTCACATTAATTTGGTTTGGGATTTGGTGATTCAGAAGCTATCATATGTTCTAGTAAGCCTTTTGGTTACTGGTAAGGGTTCTACCGACAGAGCTTTATTGAATATCTATTCACAAATTCAATAAGTGGTGTTGGTGTGGCCTCTAGAAGGGTTTTCAGGATGCTGATGGTTATCATGTTCATGTTCCAATTGATTGGTGGTATTTCATTTGGCTTATGGTGGCCATTTTTAGGTTCGGTCTTATTTTGCTAGGTTATGGACCAGTTTACGTAACATGTTGGCGGATGCTCCTGATGGGTTACCAGTTGGATTTATTGTTTGGTTAATTTTATTTCGGTCTTAGGCTGACTTGGTTTATCATTGGTCTACGGATTTATGTAATGGATTTATTTTATTATCTTTTAGGTGGCCGACCTAATTGTTTAGGTCCTGGGTTGGTATAAATATGATGTAAGATCTCATTGTAGATCATGGTATGAGATTAAAGATTATCTCTGTGTGAATAAAATTATAATCATATGCAGAAGGTTTGGTCGATCATAGGTGATCTAATTGGGTTTGTGTAATAGGTTTAAGACCTCCAGTTTTGAGCTTGTTGGTATTTTGGTATGGTTTTGTCATTGATGTCACAACATACTAAAACACTAGCACTTTGGAGATCCAGCAACATTCATCGGCAAGCAAGTAACTATTGTACAGTTACTGGTATATGGTTCACTGGCAGGATATAATGATCACCAACACTTGGAATGATATGGAAGACACTTGGTAATATCGAAGACATCGTGTGGACATCTTATCTTAATGAATTAATCATTGGTATATTTATATTTGCATATTTGCTTTTACCAGCAAATAGGTCCAGGGTTATCTAGGGTTTCACCGGCAGGTTTATCTTTTCCAGATCAGCATGGCATGCTATGGAAATGATTAATTATTGTTGTAAATGCATTAAGATGACATGTTCAATCGGTTATTGCATCGGATATTATATTGTTTGTAAAATGTTTTTATTGTAATATCTTGTAGAGTCGACCTACTAAAACTGGTCTTAGGTTATGGTATAAATGTAAGATCTTATTTATAAGATCAAGTGTGGAATGCGAAAAAGAATTGTGTGAAGGTATATGCGAGATTAAGCAGTGCAGTACACACAGACATCATTTGAAGGTGAAGCTAGGTTTTTGTGAAAGCATATCAGCATTACACCAGTATTGAATCCAGCATATGAAGATGCTATTTTGTGCAGTACATTCTTATTGGATTTAACCATCCAACTATAGTCAGTGTGACTCCCATTTTGTGATTGAGCAGTGAGCTCTAGGCTGTTGGCCTTTCGGCATGTGCAAACCCCATTTATGTACACTTAATATCTACAGTAGTATCATCTGATTGTGG
Organism: Cryptomeria japonica; assembly: GCF_030272615.1. Classification (NCBI taxonomy): domain Eukaryota; kingdom Viridiplantae; phylum Streptophyta; class Pinopsida; order Cupressales; family Cupressaceae; genus Cryptomeria; species Cryptomeria japonica. The sequence goes on from NC_081406.1 coordinate 580,369,151, forward strand.
GTAAGGTATACCACCATGGTTTTTCCCCTTACAGGGTTTCCACGTACAAATATTCGTGTCATGTGTTGTGGATGACTTTGTGTTTATGTTTCACGCATTAATCTTTACCGGTATAGCAATTAACTATTAAAACTGTCTATCGGCATACTTTACTGGTTTACCAGTATTAAGCATTAAGTTGGTTAAGTTGTTTTTGGTTTGAATTTATTAGACAACTAATTAACCCCCACCCCCCTCTTAGTTTTCTCCAGGACCTAACAATTGGTATTAGAGCCTAGTCCTCTTTTGCAGAAGTTTAACAATTTGAGGAGATCTAATGTCTACTAACTATTTCAGGAAGGACAGTCCTAAACTTGATGGAACCAACTATGGCATATGGAAGATCAGAATGGAGACACATCTAAATTGCATTGGAAAATACATCTGGGAAGTTACAAAGAAAGGTTATACTATTGTTGTACCAAGTTAGCCCAGTCCAGCTAACTTGACAAAAGATGAAGAAAATGATTGCAAAGAAAGAGAAGACTTTTGAGCGCATTATCAGATCAACAAATCATGGGACTATCAGATAGGTCTACTGCTAAAGCTATTTGGGATCATTTGGAAACACTGAATGAAGGAGATTCCATAGTAAAAATTGCAAAACTTGAAAGCTTTCGGGTCAGGTATGAACATCTAAAAATGGAAGAAGATGAAAGGATTTATGCTTTTATGGAAAGAGTAAATGAAATTGTTTTGGGTATTAAATGTTGTGGAGGAACCTTAAGTGAGGATGAAATTGTTTCAAAAGTTTTAAGAGGATTGCCACTGGCATATAAAATGAAGGTTACTGCTATAAATGAGTTGAGAACAATGCCTAATACATCAGTAACTAGGGATACATTGATTGGGAAACTTTCAAGTTTTGAAATTGAAGAATTTGGTCCTATTGCAAATATTAAGACAGATTTAGCCTTTAAATCATCAACATCATCTGCTTCATCATTTGACAAATCTGATTGCAAATCCTTTTATGCAAGAGTGTTAGGGTTCCCACAGATACTGAGAGGGGGGGTGAATCAGTATCTGACCGGTTATGAAATTTTCTTAAAACTGAATATGCAGAATATAAAGTAACAGTATACCGGTATGCAAGAATTAATGCAAATAATATAATCAAAAGCATCCACATGAAAAGAACACCATAACACAAGATGTTTTACAAGGAAACCCGGTGTGGGAAAAACCTCGGTGGGATTTGTGACCCACAATATTCACTTATTGGCCAATAAGAGAATATTACTTACAATAGGGGCCTGCACATGCAGGAAGGCCAACTGCCTAGAGCTCACTGCTCAACAAGAAGTCACACTAACTTACAATGAGGATTTACATAAATCCAATATTCTGTACTACTTTACAATAGCATCTTTAATGCTAGATTCAGTACCGGTTCTTGCTCTGTTCTTTACATATACCCTTGACCTACAATTTGCACATTAGGTCTACCTTATTAATTTTTATTTTTTTTCATGTCTTACAAATGCCTACAATGATCTCTTTTATATACAAGAGTCATTTTACAATTTGCCAAGTCGGCTTACAATGATAAACAAAATATTACATATAAAAAATCTTGTCGGCCTCTGTGCCGGTATACATATTTCCTTCTGTGTCGGTGCCGGTGTAGATTGATTTTGTTGATGCCGGAGCACTATTGTTTGAGTAATGCTTTGCTGGTATAATGTCTTGTCGGTGCCATAGGATTACAAGGTTTCCTATGTAATGCTTTGCCGGTATAATGTCTTGCCGGTGCCATAGGATTGCAAGGTTGCCTATGTAATGCTTTGCCTGTATAATGTCTTGCTAGTGCCATAGGATTGCAAGGTTGCCGTCAATGACAAAACCTTCAATCACACACAATGTCTCATTGGAGTGTCGATATGCCAACAATCTCCCCCTTTGGCATTGATGGCAACACTCATGAGAAATTTCAAAAAGATATCCAAAAATGTGTATACCAAAAAAATGTTACCAAAAATATGAGGGCTCCCCCTGAGCATGTGATCCCTGTGTTTTGAATTTTCTCATCTACTACTCCCCCTTTGGCATCAATGACAAAGGTTAGTAGATTTGTAGTTGTAAAAATTCATAACCTCAACCTTGTAGTTGGGTAGTTATTATCTGAAGAATATCTCCCAAAATTAAGTTTATACCATCCATAAACTTCTTGCTCTCCTTTATTGCTATCTCAGTTCTGTGTACTATACCGGTGAGATGTTGCAAGTGCTCTGCCGGTGTTTTGCTACCCTATGTTAGTGCCTCTGAGATTTCCTTACGCAGAGATGCTAAATAGTCCAATCTTGGACTTAGTTTAGATCTCAAAAATTTTGCCTTGTTTATTATTTTCTCTTTTTCTCTTTCTAATTTGAGCAATTCTTCCTCAAAATTTGTTATCTTTTCCTCAAAAACTGATAATGTATCGGGTGAGTTAACAAAATTATCAGCAAGTTTATTGATCTCTTAATGTACCTTGCTCATCTTTTTGTCTACATCCGTGGTCAAAAAGTTTATCTTACAGGTGTCTTTATACAGAGTTTTGTACTCTTTCAATAAATTGCACAGTTCCAGTAGAAGTGTGTCAAATTCCCTGTTACACTTCTTTATTCCTTCCTCAAAGAATTTTTGTTTCTCTTTTTCTACACTTTCCTTTACAGTTTCTACCTTTGTTTGCTCAAAATTTCCAAAAATATATTTACAAAGTGTATCCAACTGGCCTAAAGAATCTTTGTTGGCTATATTACAATTTGGAGCTATTAATTTCAAAACTGGAATTGAATCATCTATTGCTTTATAGGCTTGTGAGCTATAATCAGTTATTTTCTTGATAGATTCGAGCAATACCTCTGTTACATTTGATGGTGACCCAGTAAACTGAGTGCTGGTGGAAGGGACCATGCTGGTATTGACCTCTGGTAGGTCTGTTTGTGTCTCCATCTATTTAAGCACAGTTTGTCCTGCATCATTTCTTACCGGTGGCATCTGTTCTGGAGCCTTTAGCTCTGTTGGTTGCTCTGTTTGTGTTCCAAATTCCATCTTTTTCTCTAAATCTGCTGTCGTTTGCTCTTGGTTTCCTATTGCCAGTTGCTCTTTATTATCAGATTTATCTGTGGTATCCTTATCTACCACTATGTTGATTTTTTGAGTATCAACATTCACAGTATATAGGACTTTAGGATTAGGATTGTTATCCTCTGTGTCCATGCTCTCAGCTGCCAGTTGATCTTCTGCAGTTGTTTTTACTGGTGGAGTATTTAAAGGAGGTGGGGGTAAGTTGTCTCTAATCTTGATACTTGGCGGTCCACCAACTTTACCTTTCCCTTTGTCCATTTGATATACCAGAATGGGCTTGGGATTCATATATTCTTCTTGTTTTTCTTTTTCAACCAAGAATCTATCCCAACCATCTTCTATTTTAGTTGAAACTTCAGTAACTCTACCTGCCATTAATGATATTTGCCGATGTGCAGTGGAAAAGACTATCTGGTTGGCTTGAGCTATCAAATCATCAATTTCCTTAGGTGAGTTGACCAGGTATACTGCAAGTAATTTTTCTATTTTAATTTTCTTATCCAGCTCAATTATTCCTTGCCTTCTGGCCTCAAGTCTTTTATATAATTCATCAGGAATTTCATTTAGGACTTGCATCAAAAACTTTTTATACATGTCCATGTGTAGTATAACACTTTCCTCAACTTGTCCTTTCTCATCTTCTGATAGGGTGTCATAGATTTTCCCTATGTTTTTCAATTTACCTTCCTCTGTGATTTCATTCAGTAATATGTCAAAAGGGGCCAAGTCAGTGTCTTTCTTCTTCTTCTTTTTGGGGGTCATCTTTTTCTTAGGCGTGGCTTTCTTGACTTGAGACCTTACAGCTTGTTGCTTCTGTCTTGTCCTTCTAGGTGAAGGAGTGGATACCGGTGAGGGGTCTCTTTTCCTAACAACTCTTTTGAAAGTTGTTGGCATATCTCCTTCTGAGGAAGTATCTACCGGTGATAGATGAGTTGCAGGTTGTTGGGCTGCCAACTGTTCTTCTATTATGCCGGTTTTCTTTTATACATCATCTTTTAAGGCTTTTGTTTGCCTGCTTCCTTTCCTCACAGATGCCTCAACTTTCTTTACTCTCTTTTTAGATTGAATTTGACTTTCAATGTGCTTAGCACTACCAAATACTTCTTCCTTTGGTTCATTGGGGGCTTCCAGAAGTGCTTTGGCATAAGTTTCCACTATGTGGTCATCTGTTTCATACCCCATTTCTGTAACCTAGATTGTTCTTGGGATGACTGCTTCCATCCAGATCTCATCCTTTTTGATTAGAAAGCATATATCATCCTTGTATTTGTTGATGATTTCCTATAATAGTCTGATCCTCTTATTCATTTTAACCTTTAGTGCTTGAAAATACTCATGGATATTCTTTTCTTTGTTTTCACCCATGTTGTTGAATAAGTCAGACAATTATTTTCCTACCGGTATGTCAAATCCAAAATCCTTGTTGCCTATACCGGGAGCCTATTTGGTTATATGTAGCATTAAGCATACAAGTAAATTTCCAAATCTAAAGGTTCCTTTCTATCCCTCTTGATTTTTGCCAAATTGTCAATTAACTCATCTTTTAACCATTCACAAATATCAATTTTCACATTGTCCTTAACCATGTCATAAGCACTCTTTATGCATAAACTGAAAACAGAGTTAAGCCTATTTGCATGAGTTGCTTTGTAACCTAGAATCATGCTAATGAATCTCACATTTGTATCGATCACATCATTAACCCTCAATGATCTTTTGTCGAATGTTGCACCAGTTAGTTTCATTACTAGGTCATTGGAGACCTTCTTGGTTTTGTCAGGTCTGGTACCGGTGGAAGGTAACCTTGTTACTACTTTCATAGCTACCTTTGTAATTTTATGCACTGGGTCAAGCCAAAAGAATGAGCCATGTACCCTGCTAAGAACTATCCTAACTACTTCCTTGGGAAATTCAGGAATGCAGAGGATTTCAGTGAATCCTAGGGTTTCAACAATTTTATGTTCAGGTTTCACATTTCCGGCATTGTCACATATAACAGATTTATACATGTTTTTGATTTCTTCATCACCTAATTCTTCTATGTTGCAATGAATATACATTCTAGGGTCTTCTGCATAAACAACACCCTTTGGAATTTGGGAAAAAGCACCTGTGTTGTCATCTTTCTTAGCTGCCTTGGGAACTAGCTGAAACACGGGCCTAGGTCATTTTATAACCTCGACTACTGTAGGGTTTGCTATGAATTCAAGTGCAGAGGAGGATGCCATGATAATAAATACCTTTTTTTGTCTTTGGATGAATTAATTGCTGAAGTGCTTTGCCTCTTTGCTCGGAATGCCTTAGCTCGAAAATCTTTGTGCTCTCTGAAGGTTTGAATTCACGATGAAATGAAATGGAGCCAAAAACCTTATTTTATAAAGTCTTTTCTGCCACCTACCACATTAATTGTTTGCCGGCAATGTATTAACTCAACTTTATTTGTCGGCAATGAAGGATTTTCAACTTCTTTTCTCTAACTGAGGGAATAATAGCACATGTGTCATTAAATTGCCAAACCCTCAAGATAATTTTCTTCAATTTGATGAAGAACATCCTGCCGGTGGAGCATTGCTCTGTCCTGCTGATGGAGCATCATATATTCCTACCGGTGAAGCATTTGTTGGTTCTATCGGTGGAGGAGTAACCCCCATATTTAGATCACCTTTTATAATCCATTGCTTTGAAAATTCTTGCTTAACCTCTTCAACCTTTTCTTTACCTTTCAAGCTAGAACTTTTGTTATCTACCAGTGTACCTTTACTTCTACAGAATTTAGCAATATGACCAATCTTGTTACATGCATAACAAGTTACATTATTTTTCTGAATAGCTTTCCCATAACCTATGCCGGTTTGTGTTCTGCATTTATTTGATAAATGACCAAATCTTCCACAAACATAACATCTTACATTCATTCTACAATTTTCAGAGTTATGACCAATTTTGTTGCATTTGGTGCATTGACCAGTGGGAGGATTGATGTTCTGATAATTCCTAGATCTACATTCATTTGCCCTATGACCATATTTATTACAGTTAAAGCATTTTCCATTGAATTTGTAAGTATTGGGGGGTCTTACTGGTTTGCTTTGATCCTAGGTATTTGTAGTACCGGAGCTTTCTCCAACTTCAAATCCAACTCCAGAAGTGTCACCTTTGGGTTTTTGATTCTTCAATAAGGTACCAAGTTCTTCTGAGCTTTTCTTGAATTTTTCTTTGTGTTGATTTGTAGTTTCCAATTCCCTTTCCAAGATCTCTTTTTGTCTCATTAGTTCATTCGAGTCATTTTGAGTATGCATCAGATCTGTCTTCAACATATCATTTTCATAGCTAAGTCTTGTGTTCTCATTTGCTGCATCACTTAGTCTTCTGGTCAATTCTTCTTCATTCCTCTTTCTATCCTCAATCTCTTTGTAGAATCTCATAGTCATATCCTGCATTTCATTTTTTGCTGTCATGATCTCTTGTTTCAATTTGCTTATCATATCATTTAATGATTCGTTTTCATCATTTTCATTTTGCAATTTCTCACAAAGTTCTCTTCTCTTGTTTCTTGTAACAGTAAGATTTTCTTGAAGTGTCTGAATAATGTCCTGAGCTGCTTTTAAATCATCTTCTAATTTGATATTTTTCAACTTCTCTACATCATAGTCAGTAAGAGCTCCTTCAAGTTGCTTCATCAGATTTTCCATCTTTACCGGTGTCAAGATCTTCCTCAAGTTGTTAGGCTTTTGAAAATAGAGGACCAGGCTCTAATGCCAATTGTTAGGGTTCCCACAGATACTGAGAGGGGGGGGTGAATCAGTATCTGACCAGTTATGAAATTTTCTTAAAACTGAATATGCAGAATATAAAGTAACAGTATACCGGTATGCAAGAATTAATGCAAATAACAGAATAAAAAGCATCCACATGAAAAGAACACCATAACACAAGATGTTTTATGAGGAAACCCGGTGTGGGAAAAACCTTGATGGGACTTGTAACCCACAATATTCACTTACTAGCCAATAAGAGAATATTACTTACAATAGGGGCCTGCACATGCAGGAAGGCCAACTGCCTAGAGCTCACTGCTCAACAAGAAATCACACTGACTTACAATGAGGATTTACATAAATCCAATACTCTGTGCTGCTTTACAATAGCATCTTTAATGCCAGATTCAATACTGGTTCTTGCTCTATTCTTTACATATACCCTTGACCTACAATTCGCATATTAGGTCTGCCTTATAATTTTTTATTTTTTTTCATGTCTTACAAATGCCTACAATGATCTCTTTTATATACAAGAGTCATTTTACAATTTGCCAAGTCAGCTTACAATGATAAACAAAATATTACATATCAAAAATCTTGTCGGCCTCTGTGCCGGTATACATATTTCCTTCTATGCCGGTGTCGGTGTAGATTGATTTTGTTGATGCTGGAGCACTGTTGTTTGAGGAATGCTTTGCCGGTATAATGTCTTGCCGGTGCCATAGGATTGCAAGGTTGCCTATGTAATGCTTTGTCGGTATAATGTCTTATCGGTGCCATAGGATTGCAATGTTGCCTGTGTAATGCTTTGCCGATATAATGTCTTGCCGGTGCCATAGGATTGCAAGGTTGCCATCAATGACAAAACCTTCAATCACACACAATGTCTCATTGGAGTGTCCATATGCCAACTTTTTATGGAAAGAGAAAATGAAATTGTTTTGGGTATTAAATGTTGTGGAGGAACCTTAAGTGAGGATGAAATTGTTTCAAAAGTTTTAAGAGGATTGCCACCAGCATATAAAATGAAGGTTACTACTATAAATGAGTTGAGAACAATGCCTAATACATCAGTAACTAGGGATACATTGATTGGGAAACTTTCAAGTTTTGAAATTGAAGAATTTGGTCCTATTGCTACTATTAAGACAGATTTAGCCTTTAAATCATCAACATCATCTGCTCCATCATTTGACAAATCTGATTGCAAAGCCTTTTATGCAAGAGAACTTGAAGAAAGCAGGAAAGAAAATGAAGAACTTGAAGCACTGTTTGCAAGGAAAATGCCTAAAGGTCCAGTTGGAAGTAAGTATGAAGGTAAAGCACCCTTTAAATGTTTTAACTGCAATAAGATTGGTCATATAGCTTCGAGATGCCCTGATAGACATGCTAGACTAAGAGAAGAAGCTAGAAGAACATACAAATCTAATCCTGAATATCAGAGATACAGATTTAAGAAGAACAAAGACAAATCTTGTTACATTGCTGATGAAGGTGTGACTGATGATTCTGATGAGGATCTAGGAGACTATGGATGGGTTTTTGTTGCTATAACAGAAGACCAACTGACACCTACTACTCAACCAATAGAACAAGCCCTAGCAGCTAAAGTTGAAGTAAAGGATGAATGGATCATTGACTCAGGATGCTCACATCATATGACAGGAGACAAAGGTAAATTCTTGAACTTTCAAGAATACAATGGAGGTTTAGTAAGGTTTGGAGATGACAAAGCTTTTTCAATCAAAGATAAGGGTACAATATCTCTTGATGGTAAGCATAACACTGATAATGTTTACTATGTTGAAGGATTAAAGCATAATCTTTTAAGTGTTGGTCAATTAGTTGAGAAAGGATTTCAATTACAATTTAAAAATGGAAAATGCAAAATCATGAATAGAACTAGTTTGGAAATTGCAACCGGTAATCAGACTAGAGGTAATATCTTTCATTTGAATAATAGTGAAAAGACATGCTTGATTGCACATATAGATGAAAGTTGGTTATGGCATAAGAGACTCTATCATGTAAACTTTGATTGCATGGTAAAGATTAGTACTACTAAGGCAGTTAGAGATTTACCTAAAATTGTAAAACCTCAGAATACAGTATGTAAGGAATGTCAATTTGGAAAACAAGTTAGAGCTAGTTTCAAAAGTATTCTAGAAAAATCCAATAATTCTCTTGATTTGATTCACATTGATTTATGTGGTCCAACTAGAACTAAAAGCTTACAAGGTGATAGATATTTCATGCTAATCATTGATGACTATTCTAGAATGTGTTGGGTTACTTTTCTCACAGAAAAATCAGAAGCACTTGGAAAGTTCAAACTATTCAAAGCAATGGTTGAAAATGAAACCGGTAAGAAAATCAAATGCTTAAGATCAGATCAAGGAGGAGAATTTACATCTAGGGACTTTAATACATTCTGTGAAGTGAATGGAATCAGAAGATAGCTATCAGCACCTCGGACACCACAACAAAATGGAGTTGTTGAAAGGAAAAACAGAACTGTCTTGGATGCAGCAAGAAGTATGTTATCAGAAGAAAATTTACCACGTGTATTGGAGAGAAGTAGTCAGTACAACGGTCTATACATTCAACAAAGTTCACATCAAAGGTGAAACTGGTAAGACCCCTCATGAACTATGGTTTGGTAATACTCCTACTCTTAAGTATTTCATAATCTTTGAAAATAAATGTTATATCAGAAGAGATGAGTATATTGGCAAATTTTATCCTAGAAGTGATGAAGGAATATTTCTTGGTTTTTCATCTAAGAGCAAGGCATATAGATGTTTTAACAAGATATTGTAGAAAATTGTTGAAAGTACAAATGTAAAGATTGATGAACAATTCAGAGGAACTTCAAGGTATATAGACTCTGAACCGGCAACATAAATTTTGACAAATGAGCCTACACTAAGTCCACCATTACAGAATGAATATCTAGTTACCCCGGTACCATCTGAGGATTCCACAATAATTGAAGAACAACAACAAACAAAGACACCCCAGTATGTAAGATTGAATCATTCTGAAGATCAGATAATTGGAAACAAATTTAAAGGAGTTATGACAAGAGGAAGATTGGAAAATGAAGAGGTATGTCTTATTTCTCAAATTGAACCATCATCTGTTAATGAGGCATGTGAAGATAAATTTTGGATTAAAGCTATGGAAGAAGAATTAGAACAAATTGAGAAAAATAACACTTGGACATTAGTTCCCCAACCTAAAGATAAAAATATAATTGGAACCAAATGGGTATTCAGAAACAAACTCAATGAAGATGGTAAGCTTGTCAAAAATAAAACAAGACTAGTGTGTAAGGGATATTCTCAAAAGGAAAGAGTTGATTATAATGAAACCTTTACATTGGTAGTTAGAATTGAGGCAGTCAGATTATTCTTGGCTTTTGCAGCACACAAGAACTACAAAGTTTATCAAATGGATATTAAATGTGCATTTTTGAATGGAGATCTTGAAGAGGAAATATACATTGAACAACTTGATGGATTTTCTTTGACAGATGACAATGATATGGTTTGCAGGTTAAGAAAAGCTCTGTATGCATTAAAACAAGCTCCAAGAGCTTGGTATGCAAGATTAGATAAGTATCTTATAAAGATTGGTTTTACTAAAGGAAATGTAGACATCAATTTATATTACAAAATAACTAATGATGACATCTTGATTATAGAAGTATTTGTTGATGATATAATCTTTGGAGGAGAAGATGGATTATGTAAGGAATTTTCTATTAAAATGCAGCAAGAATTTGAAATATCTATGATTGGAGAAATAAAATTCTTTTTAGGAATGTAGATTTCACAGATTGACAAAGGTATATTCTTGAGTCAATCCAAACACTTGAAAGAGTTACTAAAGAAATTTGGGATGGAGAACTCTAAACCGGTACGCACACCTATGACTACAAATGACAAATTATCTCAAAGGGATGAATCTACACCTGTTAATCCAACTAGATACAAATCTATGATAGGAAGTTTACTATATTTGACACAAACCAGACCTGATATTATGAATGCAGTATGTATTGTTTCAAGATTTCAAAGTAATCCTAGAGAAAATCATGAATCAGCAGTAAGAAGGATTTTCTGGTACTTACAAGGCACTATAAATCTTGGATTATGGTATCCTAGAGATGAAAAATTTGAATTATGTGCATACACAGATGCAAATTGGGTAGGAGATGTGGATGATAGAAAAAAAACCACCGATGGAGCATTCTTTCTTGGAAATAGGCTAGTTTCTTGGATGAGTAAGAAACAAAGTTGTACATCTTTATCAACAGTAGAATCAGAATATGTTGCAGTAGCAAGTAATTGTACACAGGTACTATGGCTTAAGCAAATGTTGAAAGACATAAAGGTAAAATGCAAGGAACATATTACTATATATTGTGATAACACTGCAACAATTGATATATCTAAGAATCGAGTACTACATTCTAAAACAAAACATGTTTCTATCAAACTAAATTTTCTAAGGGAAAAAGTTGAAGAAAAGGAGATAAAAGTGGTTTATGTGAATACAAAAGAACAGCTTGTAGATATCTTTACAAAACCTTTGCCTAAGGAGACTTTTGAATATCTCAGAGATCAGCTTGGAGTCATACCACCACCGGTAGAGACTTAGACAGTTGATGATTGTCATCAACCGGCAGAATTAACAAACAAATCTTTTACTCTAGTTTTTGATGAGGAAGCTACTTCTCAGGGGGAGTAGTTGGTATATTGAATTGATTGGTATTTTGTATATGAACTTAGTTTTGTTGTAACTTTGGCATTTGATGTCAAAGGGGGAGAGATATCTATGGAAAAACACATTATCTTTTGAAAAACACATGTTGCTTCCAGGGGGAGAGATTGTTTGGGAGAGACTATTACTCTCTGTATTCTGGTTATGATCTTTTTGGAGATTGTTGTTTTTTGGTATTTGGCATTTCTGTTTTCGCACATTCATGGTTTTTCCATCTTGTGTTGCCACCAATGCCAAAGGGGGATATTGTTCGTATTTTGGTATGGTTTTGTCATTGATGTCAACACCTACTAAAACAATAGCACTTTGGAGATCCAGCAGCATTCACCGACAAGCAAGTAACTATTGCACAGTTACTGGTATATGGTTCACCGACAGCATATAATGATCGCCAGCACTTGGAATGATATGGAAGACACTTGGTAATATCAAAGACATCATGTGGACATCTTATCTTAATGAATTAATCATTGGTATATTCATATTTGCATATTTGCTTTTACCGGCAAATAGGTCCAGGGTTATCTAGGGTTTCACCGACAGGTTTATCTTTTCCAGATCAGCATGACATGCTATGGAAATGATTAATTATTGTTGTAAATGCATTAAGCTGACATGTTCAATCGGATATTGCATCGGATATTATATTATTTGTAAAATGTTTTTATTGTAATATCTTGTAGAGCTGGCCTACTAAAATTGGTCTTAGGTTATGGTATAAATGTAAGATCTTATTTATAAGATCAAGTGTGGAATGCAAAAAAGAATTGTGTGAAGGTATATGCAAGATTAAGTAGTGCAATACATGTAGACATCATTTGAAGGTGAAGCTAGGTTTTTGTGAAAGCATATCAACAGTACACCGGTACTGAATCCAGCATATGAAGATGCTATTTTGTGCAGTACATTCTTATTGGATTTAACCATCCAACTATAGTTAGTGTGACTCCCATTTTGTGATTGAGCAGTGAGCTCTAGGCTGTTGGCCTTTCTGCATGTGTAGACCCCATTTATGTACACTTACTATCTACAGTAGTATCATCTGATTGTGGGTAAGGTTTACCACCATGGTTTTTCTCCTTACAGGGTTTCCACATACAAATATTGGTGTCATGTGTTGTGGATGACTTTGTGTTTATGTTTCATGCATTAATCTTTATCGGTATAGCAATTTACTGTTAAAACTATCTATTGACATACTTAACTGGTTTACCGGTATTAAGCATTAAGTTGGTTAAGTTGTTTTTGGTCTAAATTTATTAGACAACTGATTCACACCCCCCCCCCCCGCTCTTAGTTGTCTCTAGGACCTAACAGAGCTTAACCAGAACTGTACTCAGGCATACGAGATGCTATTCTTACAGTTCATTCTTATTTCCGCATTATAGTCTGGATTTCTTTTGTAGTCGGTGAGGCTCCTTTGTGATGAGTAGTGTGCTCTAGGTTGTTGGCCTTCCTACATGTGCCCTCTTATTGTAATCACTTACTTACTACAGAAGTATTATCTGACAGTGGGTAGGATTCCCACCGTGGTTTTTCCCTTTACCGGGTTTTCCACGTACAAATCTTGGTGTTATGTATTGTGGATGCATGGTATTTGTTTAATGGTTTATGGCTGTGATTGATTGATATATCTTCTATTCTGGTATTTGGTTTATGCATTCTGATAAAAGGTTTTGTGTGCTTAATGTTTCATAATCTGTTAAAAATGGATCTCCCCCCTCTTATTTGTTCACCATTTATCCTAACAATTGGTATCAGAGCTTGGTCCTCTTTGCAAAAGCTTAACCGCTTGAGGAAGGTCTTATGGAAAGTAATCATTCAACTTCAATTGCTTATCGGAAGGACAAACCTAGGCTTGAAGGAACAAATTACAGAGTATGGAAGCTTCAGATGGAGACTCATCTAAGATGTCTTAGCAAGGAGATTTGGGAGATCACTAAGAAAGGCTATACACCTTATGATCTGGCATCCAAAAATCCTCCTTTGACAGACTTGGATAAGAACATTGAAAATGACTGTAGAGCTAGAGAAGCCCTCTTGAGCACCCTTTTAGATTAGTAGGTAATGGTATTAACGAACAAATCATCTGCAAAGGATATGTGGGATAAGTTGGAGACTCTGAATGAAGGTGACCCTACTGTTAAAATTTATAAACTTGATGGTTACTGGGTAAGGTATGAGAACCTGAGAATGGAAGAAGATTAGAGAATTACTGCTTTTATGGAAATAGTTAATGAAATTATCTTGGGAATTCAGTCTTGTGGTGGATCTTTGAGCAAAGATGATATTGTTTCTAAAGTATTGAGAGCTTTGCCTCTGGCTTACAAGATGAAAGCTACTACAATTAATGAGCTAAGAACTATCTCTAACACTTAAGTCAATAGGGATACTCTGGTTGGAAAGCTATTTGATTTTGAGCTTGAAGAATTTGGTCCTCAAGGAGCTGCAAAGATAGATTCTACATTCAAGGCATCTACATCATCAACCGACAAAAGTGATTGGAAAGCATTATATGCAAAGGAATTAGAGGATATGAAGAAATAGGATGAAGAGTTTGAAGAACTTGAAGCCCTATTTTCTAGAAGAGTACCTAAAGGTCCGACAGGAAGTAAGTATTAAGGAAAATCACCTTTCAAATGTTTTGCATGTAATAAGATAGGTCATTTTGCATCTAGATGTCCTGAGAGGAATTCAAGATTTGAATAGAAAGTTAGAATATCTTTAGGCCTAACCATGATTATCATAACAAGCATAAGTACAGGTAGACATAAAGATAAATTATGCTACTATGTAGATGAGGAAGGTTTAATTGATGATTCTGATGAGGAATCGATGAAAGATTTAGCTACTGGATCTGACAATGGAAAGGAATGGGTATTATTCGCTATTAAGGAAGATACTTTGGAACCTGTCATTCATAATGAAGAGAAGGCCCTTGCTGCTAAATTTGAAGAGAAGGATGAATGGGTAATAGATAGTGGATGTTCACATCATATGACTAGAGATAAATGGAAGTTTTTATCTTTACAAGAATTTGATGGTGGTCTTGTCAGATTTGGAGATGACAAAGCATGCATGATCAGAGGAAGAGGAACTATATCATTGGATGGTAAGAATAATATTGTTAATGTTTATTATGTTGAAGGTTTAAGGCATAATATTTGAGTGTGGGACAATTGGTGGATAAGGGATTTCAATTACAATTCAAGGATGGAAAATGCAAAATCATTAACAGATTTGGTTTGGAGATTGCAACTGTTACTCATACTAAAGGTAACATCTTTCATTTGAACTTCGATGAGAAGACATGTTTGATTGCACATATTGATGAGAATTGGCTATGGCATAAGACGTTGTGTCATGTGAATTTTGATTGCATTGTAAAGATCAATTCAGCTAAGGCGGTTAGAGATATACCTAAGATTGCGAAGCCTCATAATCCGGTATGTAAGGAATAACAAATGGGAAAGCAAGTTAGAACTTATTTTAAGAGTATTAAAGATAAATCTAATGATGTTCTTGATCTTATTCATACTAATTTGTGTGGTCTTGCTAGATTAAGAAGTTTTCAGGGTGATATATATTTCATGTTAATCATTGATGACTATTCTAGAATGATGTGGGTTACTTTTCTAAGGGAGAAATCTGAAGCCTTTGAAAAGTTCAAGATCTTTAAAGCTATGGTTGAGACAGATAGTATTGAAAATCAAATGCTTGAGATCTGATCAAGGTGGTTAATTCACATCTGGTGAATTTAATAGTTATTGTGAGAAACATGGGATGAGACAGTTGTCTACACCCCAGAAACCTTAGAGAAAGATGTTGTGGAAAGAAAGAACAAAACTATCTTGGATGCGGCTATATCTATGATGATGGAAGCTAATTTACCACATATCTATTGGAGAGAAGTTGTGAGCATGACGATATACACACTCAACAGAGTTCATTTCAAAGGAGACACTAGTAAGACACCTTATGAGTTATGGTTTGGTCATACACCTACGGTTAAGTATCTCAAAAATTTTGGTAGTAAATGCTATATCAAAAGAGATTATTCCATTGGAAAGTTTGATCCTAGATGTGATTAAGGAATATTTCTTGGTTATTCTAATCAAAGCAAAGCATATAGATGTTATAAAAAAAGATTGCAAAAAATTTTGGAGAGTGCTAATGTCAAGGTGGATGAGCGGAACATAGATCAAATCAGAACTTATGAGTGAGAACCAAAAATGGAAATGGTTATAACTAAACTGGTAGCACCTGTAATTGATCTAAATGTTGAACTAGTTACTCTGGTAGTATTAGAAAATTCAATAGTAACTGAAGATTAGAGTAGGGAACCAGAAAGTCATAAGACTCTTCGGTATGTAAGGTTGAATAATTCTAAAAATCAAATCATCGAAGACAAGAGAAAAGGAGTTGTTAGCACATATTTTTACAAAATATTTTTTATCCTATGTATGGATGCTTTTGCATATACTTTCATCATAGGAGCACTTATTGCTGGATTTATGTGTAGGTGATATGTTGTAGTGTCTTCATAAAAAGGCATCACTTGGGCATATTCAAGGGAAGTGTTGAGTATTATGGTATTTTGGTAATCCTCATCTTCACAATTAGTCTCATTGAAAGAGCACATTTTGGAAAATCAGCATAGAGTAGGGTTGTGAGCATGTTGAGAGAGGTAAATGGTGTGGGAGAAACCCTTCAGTATGATTATTAAAAGTTGCATCCATAAAGAGGGCCTTCTTTTGCAAAAACTATAAATTTTTTCTTATCGACAACAATCATCCTGATGAGATCACCTAAGGCGAAAGGAGTATGTTAATCAGAGTAACTCATGTCAACGATGTTTCCTAAAGAGTGAGCGATGGGAAAAGCTGTGACTAAGTGGAAATACATCAGGGCAAGCTATGGCGATGAATTTGTTGGCATTTTTGATGTTTATGTTGTGATTGTCATTGATGGACACACACTTGTATTGAGATCCCCTTTATATGTCTGAGCTTGTGCTCAACCGGTATTTGTTCCAACCGATATGTTGTATACCAGTCTTTAGACTAGTGGTGATTTTACAGAATGTGTTTCCCGGTCTAAAGTAGCATGTCGACCCCAAGCGGTTCGTAGATCACAAGCAGTACGAGGGAGGAAAGCGGCACAACACATTCTGACTAGTCTTCATTTTTGTCAAACCGGCAATCGGTATTTTGTATGAACTGGTAATACTCTATGATGAGTTACCAACCGACATTTTTTGATGAGTTACCAATCCATCGATTGTTTGACGGTGCTGACACATTGACGGTGCTTTTTGTGTCGTGTTACTGAGTATGTCTAGATTAATTGAACCTAGGAAATTGTAATGTAATCCTATTGGACCGACATGAAATTAGATTCCTTTAAAAGGACATCATGTCTAGGGTTTTAAGTTTTTGCTGAAAGGGTTAATGTTGAGCTAGGGTTTAAGGTGGGAGTCGAGAACAATCTTATCTGAGAAGATCAAGTTGTAACTATGAGAGAGAGAGAGAGGAGACTGAAGTAATGCTAGAATGCATTAGCTGTGAACAATACTGGATCTAACCAAGTAGTTTGTGCTATTAGATAGATCAAACACTTGTTGATTACTCACATCTTTGACAAGTCTATAGCCCTTAACCGGGTAGGCCTCAAAGCCTTTGTAAAATCCTCTAACAAGGTGGTTCACACATGTGAATCTAAAATCCTCTAACAAGGTAGTCTTTAATTGGACTTATCTCCTAATAGAGATTGAGATTCCTAACAGGATCTGTTCTGGTGAAGAACATTGTAAGATCTTAACCAGTCTGACCTTAACCGGTCTGGTTTCTATTCTGCAAATAGTAACTTGTGAGTTCCATCTCACCGTGGCTTTTCCTAGTTGGGTTTCCACGTCAAATATCTTGTGTTATGGTTGTATTGCTTTTGTGGGTGAATGCTTTATTCACATTTTGGTTTGCATGTGTGGTAACCAGTTTAACTATCAGATTGCTTTACCGGTTTATCTTTAGACTATGTAAGTGTTTTAGTGCAGTAGTTTTTGGCATACTAATTCACCCCCCGCTCTTAGTATTCATCAATTGGTATCAGAGCCTACCTTTCTATAAGTTTAACCACTTGGAAAGAGATATGGGGGAATACACCTTGAGGGAACTTACTCAATGGCTCACTAAGTCTGAGCAAGCCTATGATGATCTTATGGTCAAATACAAGGCATCTCAAGCAAAAAGGAGAGAACATGCAGAGAGGCTGATGGAACTATCTGAAAGTAGTTTTGAAGATGAAGCTAACATGGAAGCCATGCTTGCTGAAGTGAATAAGCTAAATGATTCAAATTCCAATCTAAGAAAGGAGTTGGAAGGACTAACTATTCGATTTAGTCAAGAGCTTGAGAACCGGAGAAAAGCTGAAGATCTGGTAAAGGAAAAAGATCATGAGATCTCCAAGTTGAAACATGAGATTAGTGCACTAACTGCTCACCTTCATGAGAGCAGAATGGAAAAAGAAGACATGCAAGGAGAACTAAACATTGCCATCTTAGAAAATGCAAGTCTAATGGAGACAAACACTGCTATTTCCAAAGAACTCTTTTAGTCAAAGGAAATACTTGCTAAGTTTGGCAGAAGTACTATCAAGCTAGAGAAAAAGCTTGAGTCATCTAGACCGGCAAAGAATACCAATGGTCTTGGTTTTTCTGGACATGAGGAAGGAGAATCCTCTAGAACAAATGTTGAAGCATCAAAGAAGCAACCAGCACTCAAAGGAAAAGGTAAGCAAAAACTCAAACCTATTTGCTTTAACTATCTTAAAGAAGGACACACTGCCAATGTATGTAGGAGCAAAGCCTACAATAATTTTCCTTATTTTATCAACAATGTACCTAGATCCAATAAGTTCAATGGTCATTGTCATGCATGCAACAAGTTTGGGCATAGAGAATTTGAATGTAGGTCTGTAATGGATAACACTGGAAGATATCCTCAAAGGACCCAAGGAACTGGTCCTGAACCTTTTATGAACCGAAACCACAACCGGTTTAATGTCTTCAATTATCAGTCAAGAAGTCATGGCCATCAAGCGGCAACCAGATGGAGAGAAAGTTGTATGATCTATCATGGTCATGGTCACACTACTGCAACATGCAGAAGGAAGAATGGAAACATGTACAATGGACCTTGGAGAGCACCTGGACTTGTTTGCTATCACTGCAACAAACCGGGTCATATTGCAAGATTTTGCAGAAGTAGAAAAAGTATATCTGATGATATATCGGTCACTCAGGAAGGAGAAATAGATGTTGAAAAAGTTCAAGAAGACATGAAGAAAACATGGAAGAAGAAACCAATATTGTCAGAAGAGGAACTAGTTTCTGCACCTAGTGTGGAAATATTGGAACCGACAAACTAAGCCTCAAAGGCTTAGGGGGAGCAAATGGTGAAATGCTTTCGAACCCCCGGTTGACACCGGTAAAAGACCTTAATCGATATGTGATACCTATCGCTTGGAAGAAGACCGAAAATGGTAAAAAGGCAAATTAGGGTTTACGCCCTAATAGAGGAGCATTAATGATGGTAGGTGAGAGACATGTATAAATGCATTTTTCAAATCATTTCTCACTATCTATTTTCGAGTGAAGAAAAGTTTTCAAGTGCAAAGCAAAGAAAAGGCGATTTGAGCTTAGATTTCAAGAAATTGGATAACCTTGAAAGAGATTCAAATCTATTTTGCAAGCAGTAGTGGAGAACACAAAGTGGTGATTTGGCATCCGATGAAGAGTGAAGTGAAGTAGAATAAGGAAGCCCTAAATTTGCATTTGAAAGGTATTTTTCGTGTTCTTAAATTACTCTTCAATGGCTTCCACATCTCATACCAGTTCAAGTACATCCATTGAGTCAGAAAGTTTCATTCAGAGGAAGTCCAAGTATAATGCTTTATGACAAGTTCCAGCTGGAGTCATAGTCGAAGAAGGAATTTTTGATTATAATGATTGCAAAATAGAAGACCTAGGGTCTTTAGCCATTCATACTTAGTTAGGTCTATTTTGTGGAAAGGACAAAAGGATCAAACTGAAATTTAGTGTCATAGAGAAGAAGAAATTCCACAACGCAGTATATTTCCTGGAAGACTTCACAGAGGATCACATCAGGATCATCTTGAGCAGAGTCCACGGTGACAAGATGTACCTGGAGAGGATGCATGATATCACACCTCAGGCAATTCATGCAGTCACCAGTTTCTGCAACACAGGGGAAGTGCCAGCCCTAAGAAAAGTGACCAAAACAGAAATGACCAAGCTCACTGGTTCAACAAGTGATTCACAGGGTATGACAGTCAATCCTATCAAGAATGATCTAGTGAAATATGCCTGCATGGTGATAGGCTACAAAACATTCTTAGCCAGTAGGATTAATTCTATATTTGCTGCAGCGGTAAATGCTGCTTACCGAATGATAAAAGAGGATGCATCTTTTGACTTATGCACTGGCATGTAGAGGCAACTCCTGCTAAATCTTAAGGCAATCGAGCAAGACAACTCACTGAGGTTTAAGTTTGGACAACTACTAGTAGGGTTGTTCTCTTATTTCCAAGGCTACTTTCTAGGTGTAGGAGATGTCCAGTGACCACCTAACCAACCGATAACCAAGCAGATAAAGGAAAGTGTGCAAGCCATTGGAACCGGCTACCCTGAGGTACTGAACAAATATTTTGATGAGTTCAGAAGAAAGATGAGTAAGAGGGTAAGAATCTCAAGTGACATAGTGAAGAAATACGAAGATGACATTTGTTTCACTATTCAGGTGGACAAATGTCTAATGGAGGTTGTTGAGCCTAGAATGGAGGAAGTGGAGCCTATGGGCTATGAGGTCATGTTTGACATGCTGGAAGGGTATGCTTCAACCCTTATTCCCTCGCCTCTTGATCCAAAGGCTAAGAGGACCGGAACCTACTTGGAGAGGATTACACCCATTGAAGAACCATTAGTGAAGAAGGGAAAAGAACTGGCAGCTAAGAAAGCTAAGGCAGTGCCTGCAGCATCGGCACCGGCTACCACTGCAACTCCAAGAGTGACCAAGCGGTCACCGGCAAAGAAGAAATCAGAGGTAACACCGGCAAAAGTTTCGAAAGAAAGAGGAAGACTAAGGCAAATGAATCGGACTCCGAAGAAACTGAGTCTGATGAATAGCCAAAGAAGGCTAGACAGACAAAGAAGATGAAGAAGAATGAACCAGCAACAGCCACACCAGTAAGTATAGATATCTCCTCTTACAAACATTTAACACATTGTCAAAGAGCAGCAAAAAATATTAGGAGAAAGTTACTTCATGATTTAATAGATTATTATGATGAATTCAATAGTGAGGAAAAAGATGAAGTACTACAGGAAATCATTCTTTATTTATGTAAAAATGACTGGTCACCATCAAAGATTAAATCTCAAACACCAAATTCATTATTTAAAGCATTGGATAATAAATGGTGCATTGCCATTGAAAAGGAACAAGAGATTAGGGAGAAAGTTTTTGCACAGTACTTCCTCGAACTCTCAAATTCAGAATTGTTTGATGCCTTGGATCAAAATAAAGGTCTCTTCTTCACAAGGAGAAGAAGACTCTGGTTGTTGGAGGGGAGAGTTGATGATGTTGAAAAAGATACACATCAGCATATGGCCCATGCTATCAGCTCTCACAAACCATGAATGGCCAACCTCCAAGCAGAAAAGGAACTGGTTATTTCCAAACCGGATGAGGTCTTTGATGAGGAAGGAAACCTGGTGGAAGAACCAATTGACACCATCGATGTCGATGCCATGGATGTAGAAGATGTCACTCAGGAAATACCTTCTGAGGGAACAGAACAGGGACAACAGGCCGATTAGGGTGGTGAAAAAGCTGAGGACACACAACAAGCGGCAAAGGAACAGGAAGAGAAAAAGAAGAAGGATGAAGATGAGAAACAAAAGAAAGAGGAAGAGAAGAGAAAAGAGGAAGAGGAGAAATGGAAAGATGAAGAAAAGAAGAAGCAAGAAGATGACAGGAAAAAGAAAGAAGAAGAGGATAAGGAAGAAAAGAAAAAGAAGGAAGAAGAGGAGAAGAAAAAGAAGGAAGAAGAGGAGAAGAAAAAGAAGGAAGAGGAAGAGAAGAAAAAGAAGGAAATGGAAGAGAAGAAGAAGAAGGAAGAGGAAGAATAGAAAAAGAAGGAAGTAGGAGAGAAGGAAAAGAAGGAAATAGAAGAGAAGAAGAAGAAGGAAGAGGAAGAACAGAAAAAGAAGGAAGTGGAAGAGAAGAAGAAGAAGGAAGAGGAAGAACAAAAGAAGAAGGAAGAAGAAGCATAGCAGAAGTAGAAAGAAGAAGATAACAAGAAGAAGATGGAAGATGAAGAGAAGAAAAAGAGAGAAGAAAAAGAGAAGGAAGAGAAGGAGAGGAAAAAGAAGGAAGAAGAAAACAAGACAATTGAAGTGATGAAGAGCACACAGATGGAAACTCCTAAGGCAACCGGTAGCCAAGCCAAACTGGCTGCTATCTCGAGCCCCATTGATCTCCAATCTGCAAGTGAGTCTAAGCTTATGCAGAGCATCAAGGTTGCCCAAGAGCGCCTTGAAGGAATTCACAGGAAAAGAGAACAAGATATTATTCAGGCAGCTGTAGACACGCTTACCGGTCTAATCCCCGGTACTAATCTTCCTAACACTGAATCATCACTAGCACAACTCAAACTTCTGTGTACTGTAGTGGATGATTAGGTGCAGAGTCTAGAAGAAGCAGTAGAGGCCAATGTAAAGAAAGAGCACCAAAAGGCTCTTAATGTTGCTCTAGTGAAGAAGTTGAATGATCTTAGGACTGAACTGCTAATGGATCAAAAGGACATAAGGAATGCCTTGGATGAGGGAAACTTGCTACTCAGCAAAATCTATCAACCTCATATGTTCTATGATGATGTGCTAGCCAAGAAGCAATAGCTTCAAACAGACTTACAATCCTACTTGGGCACATTCAAGAATCCTTATGACTCCTTTGCAGCATATGGGCAAACCGTTCACTGGTTCCAGATCTAGTCAGCCAAGATGGAGCAAGAGATCAGCACACGGTCTAGGGATTTGCAGGAGCTTCAACTGGTATTACTCCCATGACTGCAAATTCTTCAGAAGTGTTATCTGAACCTAGATGCCCTGATAGTCACACAAGAACTGAGCACAATAGATGCCATGGAGGAACAGGTATCCCAGATGCAGACAGAGAACGAAGTGGAAACCTCCCTACTTGAGTCCTGGTCCCTATCCATGAAACAATTTTTGCAGGACTATAAAGCGGTTTTTGACAAGTATTATTCATTATCGTCATAAACTCTTTTATATATATATGGAAATAGGTTTTTCAGTGGTACTTTGTCATTGTTGGCAAAGCGGGAGAAGTATATCTAGTTTTTGTTTTTAAAATTTTGAAATTTTGATATATGCTGTGATATATGTTATATGCTCTGATGATTATGCTCTGAATGAAAAATTGCTATACACTTTGTTGATTAAGGGAGAGTGTATATGCTTAGGGGGAGCAATTTTGTTAATGGCAATTTTTTGTTGTAAAACACTTAGATGTCAAAATTTTATTTTCCTTAGTGTTGCCATCAATGCCAAAGGGGGAGATTATTGGCATTTTTGATGTTTATGTTGTGATTGTCATTGATGGACACATGCTTGTATTGAGATCCCCTTTATATGTATGAGCTTGTGCTCAACCGGTATTTGTTCCAACCGGTATGTTGTATTCTAGTCTTTAGACTACTGGTGATTTTGCAGAATGTGTTTCCCGGTCTGAAGCGGCATGTCGACCCCAAGCTATTCATAGATCACAAGCAGTACGAGGGAGCAAAGTGGCACAACACATTCTTACCAGTCTTCATTTTTATCAAATCGGCAACCGGTATTTTGTATGAACCGGTAATACTCTATGATGAGTTACCAACCGGCATTTTGTGATGAGTTACCAATCCACCGATTGTTTGATGGTGCCGACACATTGAAGGTGCTTTTTGTGTCGTGTTACTGAGTATGTCTAGATTCATTGAACCTAGGAAATTGTAATGTAATCCTATTGGACCGACATGAAATCAGATTGCTTTAAAAGGACATCATGTCTAGGGTTTTAAGTTGTTGCTGAAAGGGTTAATGTTGAGCTAGGGTTTAAGGTGGGAGTCGAGAATGATCTTATCTAAGAAGATCAAGTTGTAACTGTGAGAGAGAGAGAGGAGACTGAAGTAATGCTGGAATGCATTAGTTGTGAACAATAATAGATCTAACCAAGCAGTTTGTGCTATTAGACAGATCAAACACTTGTTGATTACTCACATCTTTGACAAGTCTGTAGCCCTTAACCGAGTAGGCCTCAAAGACTTTGTAAAATCCTCTAACAAGGTGGTTCACACATGTGAATCTAAAATCCTCTAACAAGGTAGTCTTTAATCAGACTTATCTCCTAATAGAGATTGAGATTCCTAACAGGATCTGTTCTGGAGAAGAACAATGTAAGACCTTAATCGGTCTAGTTTCTATTCTGCAGATAGTAACTTGTGAGTTCCATCTCACTGTGGTTTTTTCCAGTTGGGTTTCTACATCAAATATCTTGTGTTATGGTTGTATTGCTTTTGTGGGTGAATGCTTTATTCACATTTTGGTTTGCATGTGTGGTAACTGGTTTAACTATCAGACTACTTTACTAGTTTATCTTTAGACTGTGTAAGTGTTTTGGTGCAGTAGTTTTTGGCATACTAATTCACCCCCCCCTCTTAGTATTCATCAGAAGTGTGAGGCATCAAAGTAACATGCACTATTGGCAACGAGGAAAAAATGTCATCTCGATGCCCGATGAGGTTATCGGTGGAGCTCTTGCCAACAACCGATGAAGTGATGTCTTCATAGCGGTGACATCGGGTTATCGGGAGGTCCCAATTTATGTTACCCCAATACCTGATGCACTAAATGGAGAAGGCAACTCTATCAGAGAGACTCTCTTCGATAAAGTGATACCAAGCAAGAAAGGAAGTAAGACTCATCGGGATAACATACATTGTTGGGGAGATGTGTTTTGGGTTATCCTGATGCCTGATAAAGAAGATGAGCTCAGCACAAGCAAAGTTGACTACATGGGGAAAGCCTACATCGATAGACCGAAGCAGCCTGGTAAGGAGAGTAAGGTGCAAAAGACTCATTGGGATAGCTTCCTCTACCGGAGAAACATCTTTAGAGTTGTCCTGATGCCCGATGGGCAGAATGCCATAAAGGACGGATCTATCAGGGAGACTATAGCTATCGGAAGTAAGGGAAATACACTAATCTGATGCCCGATGATGTAATCGGTGAAAGTTACACTGATCAAAGAGAAAGTTAGATGTCATGGACCCATCAGATGAAGTGTAAAGTAATTTCATTCTGAAAGGTAATGAGGCAACTGGAGAAATAAACAGAAGGAGGTTTCATTGGAGAAACATACCTCGATGTAACATAAAGAAATGCTGACTAATAAAAAGGAAAGGTGGATCCATCGAGATAAGTCAAGCTGCGAGGAAAAAGTGAAACGACCGAAGCGAGATCAGATGCATTGATTAGAATGACCTATACCAATCAGAAAGAGAAAAACGTAATTGAAGGAATGCATGGTGCAAAATAATTGAATTATCGGGTGGCATTACATCGATTAGTCATTAGAATGTCTAATACAATAGCCATTATTTAATGCTCGTGATCAGGAGGATTTGATCCGCATGAAGCAAAATTGATGAGATTTTTCATCATTACAGACCCTATATCGAGCATAAAGAAAGAGTTCTTGTGCCAGTAAATTTTCAGATTCTGTTCAGCCATTAACATTGAAATCGCAGACAAGAAGCGCGGATAATTAAGATTTCAAGCACTTAATCAAAAAAGGAGAAGTCTATGGAGGGTATGCAGAAGTGAAAGTTGAACCAGGATATGATTGACCAGATGGAGTCATCTGGTGCTAAGTCAAGGAGGTCTAAAACAAATTTTCCACCCAAGGATCAATTGAAAGATAAGGAAAAAGGGGTTGGGGATATATGGACAACCATAAGGGGCCACAAATTGTTTTTATATCACTATCTCAGGAGGAACAAGGAGATGCTATTGTCAAACCCTTGGATGACAAATTTGGGTAGATTGGTGGTACCAAATGTTTTTCTAAATTTTAGATTGTTGGAATCGCTCACAAGAAAATACAACAAAGAAAAAAGATACATCCAATGGCCCAATGGGGATCCATTCATCTGGATATCTGTCAAGTCTATTAAGGAGGTTTTCAGCATGACATATGAGCCTTACATGCCCCTATCTTTTACAAACTTGGAAGGAGAATATACCCAAATGGACACCACCCACATAGTGTGGAAGTTGGCAATTCACAAAAAGGAGAAGGGATGACTCACGGAGTAGGTTGGCCCCCCTTTTGAGATTACCTTGTTCAGGCAATACTTGCAGTACACATATTGGGCATGTGGTCAGGTCTGCGGGGAAGAAATTCCTAATGTTACAAGAATAGGCCCATTGGTGTTGGCTGCGGAAATTAAAATGCATGAGCCTAGGCCATTTGACTATGAAACCTACTTGGCAGAGAAGCTGCATGAAGGATTTTTGAGTTCGCAAACAGAGCTTAACCCTACTTTCAAGTTTTACTCATTGCTAATGCATATGGTTTTGTTTAATGGTCATATGAATGGTTTGTGGCCAGGTGAATTAAAAGTGACTTCCAGAAACAAAGAGGGATAGGACCAACCAATCCAATTATGGGTATCCCTATGGGACTAAAATTTTGACAAATCACACTATGTGTTGTTTGAAGAGTACTTTGCCAAGCCCATGTAGATATTGTTTGGGATAGAATGTGATGGGTCTATTTCATAGGAGATTAAGAGATTCTTGAGACCCCATGCTTTTGGAGACACTAGGGTCAACCACAATTGGGGCGACTGGTTTGTGTGCTAGAATTTCACTTTTTTCAGGGTTTATGGATTTGAAGGTGTTCCATTTATGCTGCCTACATTAGTGCCCAACAAAATTGAATATCTAGAGATTGTTAGGTAGCTTAGTATGTCAAATACAAAGCATTTGGGTGGTGCACATAAACAGACATTCATGCTTGGTACTTTACATTTCGTAGATTTCACCATTGTGTCCTCCAAGGCATATGAAATGATTGAAAATAAGCTAGTAGAGGAGTACAATCTGTATGGACACCAGGCTCAGAAGAATTATGATCTAGAAGGATATATTCACTACTGTAGGAAGAGTTTGAACCTCAGAAAATATTTGCACATACCCATGGAGGCTGAGGATTTATTTAGGAACACGGAGCGGGATGAGGCTGATGCAGTCTTAGAAGAGTTGAACCAAAAGTTAGAAGAATGAAAATAGAAGCTCTAGGAACTGAGAGAAGAGGGAGACTCTGAGAGAGAGTCTAATGAAAACATAGTTGTATCAACGCTCTGAGCACCTAAACTAGAAGAAGTGGCAGAGAGTCAGGAGCAAGTTATGGTGAGACTCAACGCCAACACAGATCTGAGAATGGAAGAGCATGCAACTTTTGTTGTGGATGATGATTTTGTATAGTCCAAAGAGTTTAAGTCCTTCTTGTACCACTACAAAGGGAAAATATTGAGGGAGAGCATCCCAAATGTCACCCCTGAGAATGAAGCAGAGATGCTAAAAATATTGAAGGAAGACATAAATGTAGAGGTGGCTACAATGAAACCACAGAGAGGGAGGCAACTTCTCAGTGAGATAGGTATCATTTGTTCCCAGGATGGGATTTAAGTGCCTCTTTCATTTTTGACAGTTTGTTGCATTCAGATAGAAAATATCTAAATTTAGACATACAGGGAGTTGATGACATTTTTATTGGATCAACATATGATCCAATGAAGAGGAAATGTTGCTTTGGGCCCTATACCCCCCAGATAAAAGGCCCAAGATTATAGATGTAGATAAGGAATTTGGGCATACGATGAGACTGAAAGTGGGAGAGGTTAATCCAATTATCACTACAGATTTGGGGATTGACATTGCAAAACTAAATAAGGCCCAAATGCAATGGGTGTTAAATGAGGGTCAAAAATACAAAAATTGATATGAAGACCTGCTAAGAAGTCATGGTCATGTAGTACCACAGATAACTGATACTGGTGTGCAGTGGAAAAAGAAATATGAGGACCAAATGAAAGAAAATATAAATCTAAGAAGGCAAATAAGAACTGCCAGGGTGGATGTTGCTTGTGTTTTGTTGACCAATAGGTTTGAGCATTTTTTGGAAGTTCTCAAAGAATTCTAGACCAACTATCAGAAGACCCAGGATAATATGGCTTGTCATGAAATAAATTTGAAGAGACTGAAGGTATTGTTGAAAGAGAAGAGTGTCGATGAGAAGATTGTTGAGAAGATCCAGAGAAGGTTGTACAAGCATAAGGCATTTGGTGTGGACATCAAGCAATAATTTACCAATTGTAAGGATATTGTTAGATATGGTGTAACAAATATTATGGATGAGGTGGAGCATTTAAAGGACAAAGGGATTTGGATTGCAGAATGCCAGAATGTACTCAACACATTCCTTAATGTTGCCTGGGCAGATGTTTTGGATATGAAGGAGACAAGTGAGAAGATGGAGAGAATGGTTACCATGGAGATTACTGTCAGGGATATTTCATTCAACACCAACACTCACTAGCACAACAAATACTTGGAGCACATAAAAAAAAGTGATACAATACTGGATGGCCAGAACTAATTTTGATATTTTGTATCTAGTAGTTAAGAAGTTAGGTGTTAGGTTTTAGTCAAGTTTAGTTTAACAAGATGAAAGGGTGTGTCCTTTCATTGAACCGTTTGGCTCACATACATGTAGTGAATCATTTTTGTGTCATGATATAGACAATATTCTACCACTGGCTGGGCTACAAGTATTATGTTTTAGAAAAGTCTAATGGGAATGACAAGTTTATTTTGTGCAAACTGAATATATTGGAGTATTTGTAAGTGTGTTTTTTGTGTACATTCTTATTCCAAAAGTTAATATACAAGATTTCATGCTTTTATCCTCAGATTGTTATGTGTAATTTTGTGTTTGATGGAATAATATGTCCTCTTGATAAATCTTTTAGATTTGTTGTGATGTGTCATTACATTATGTTGTATTGAATATAAGTTTGGGTTTTTATTGTTCATGCAACACATAATGAAACTTTCACAGTGATGGTCTTATAATTGTTTCTTGAGTTGATAGTGATTCTTATCCACAAAGTTATTCTTTAATGGTCAGATAAGACACTGGTCTGTTATTAATCTTTTCTGAATAAGTTTATATGCATTAGGTCCTTATCAAAGAAACAAATCTTCTAATTTCTATTAGTACTCCTCTTTTTCATAATGGCTTAAGGTCCTAACAATAATCTTTTACATAACACAACTATATTCACACTTATTTCATCAATTCTAAGGGTATTCAATAAAAAGAACTTTTGTTAGCATAGTTGCAGGAAAACCATTTGCCATCCCTACAATTATTAATTCCCACAGTTTAAATTCACTTAAAATAAACCTCTTTTGTGCTTGAGAGTGTAAGGTATACCCACCTAGGTTTAGTGGAGCCTAAAGTGCAGAGGGATTTTGTCTTCGACTGTCCCTATTCGTTGACCAAGGCTGTTTGGATAAACATAAGGATTAGGCAAGTCTTTGGTTCTCCAATCTGTGGTTTTGGGCACCAACAAATTGGTGACTCTGCTGGGGAGTTGTCTTAGGAAGTATTCAGAGTCTTTGGTGGTTTTTTTCAGACTCTACTGGAGGAGGGAACCTAGAAGATTAATAAAAGATATTGTTCCTCTTAGGAGGTGGTGACTCTACATTTTAATACATGAATAATATTTGGTATTTTGAGAAAGTAAGAGAAACCCCTAGGCATTTATTAATAAAATTGATGCAGGGGAAAAGGTCTCTGTATAAGGGACAAGATAATATTGTTCAGTTGAATCCAAATATAAGGTATAAAGAAAAGAAATCAAGAACAAATTTGGCATCTCGGGGTTATAAGAAGTTTCCTAGCAGAGAGGATGGCTCTTCATCTGGTGATAAGTTTGAAAATATGGAGGAAAATCCATTCTATTCCTTAATTGCAAAAGAATATAATGGTGGCCATGATGAAACCCTGATTACTAAGGAATGGGAGGAAAGGCAATGGGATGAAATCATACTTAAATTGGCTAGCTTAAATGGAGATGAATCCAAAATGGCAAAGGCTCTTAGGAGACAACTAGATTGGATATTGCAGAAAGTAGGGTTACAAAGAGATAGAATACAAAGCCCTAGGTCAGAAGGAATAGAAAACAAAAGTAAAGGTGAGGGAAATAGGCTAGCAACTCCTAAATATAGTCCCCCTCATATGAGAAGAATAGAGCAGCCTTTTGTAACCTTTGATAACCCATTATTAAATGGAGGTAGAAGATGGAGGGATGTGCATAGGGATCAAAGTGAAGAAAGGCATGTTGGCATTCTACACTCTTATGAGAATAGTTGATGTTGTCATTGATGGAAACCAACTGGCAACCAATTGGAAAACATCTGTCAACCCACCAGCAGTTACCAGCACTAGCAATAGACTTCTACATACACTGGCAGACACCTCACTGACAAAGAAAATAATGCATACCCGCACTCAAGCCGACATGGAATAAACTTTGTTTATTGTTTTATATTGTAATTATCTTTTGTAAAATCCGACATGGCATAGTGTAAAAGACTCATATATATGCTTGAGATCTTATAGGTCATTTTGTAAGTAAGAGAGGATGATTTTTGATATAGTAGATAGCGAAGGTTTTTGGTAATAGACTGAGCTTAAACCAGTACTGAACTTGGCATAGTTGATGTTGATCTGAAGCAATACATTGTATTGGATTTTGATAATCCATTTTGTAAGTCAATTAGACTTTTGTTTTGTGATTGAGCAGTGAGCTCTAGGCTACTAGCCTTCCTACATGTGCAGGCCCCTCATTGTAAGTAATATTTATTCATTGGCCAGTGAGTGAATATTGTGGGTCACAAATCCCACCGAGGTTTTTCCCACACCGGGTTTCCTCATTAAATATCTTGTGTTATGGTGTGTTCTCTATGTTGTCTCTATTATTTTTATTTGCTGCATTAATTCTTAGTTACCAGTACATTGTTTTGGGATACAAAGTTCTTAATAAGTTTAAATATTCTGCTAACTGGTTAAACACTGATTAACCTCCCCCCCCCTCATTGTCTTTGGGACTATCATTGATTCTAACAAGGCAAAGAAACAACTAGGATAATGGAGGAAGAAATGTAAATGGGGAAAATGATGGAAGCTAGAATAACACAAATAGTGGTAACATTATAAATAATAATAGAGGAAGTAATAGGTATGGCAATAACCAAAATAATGGAAATAATAGAGGTAACAATGATAATTATGGAAATGGTAATGGTGGAGATATAAACAACAATAATGGCAATGGAAGTAGTAATGGAAATAATGGCAATAATAGTGGTGGTGGAAACAATGGGAACAATGATAATTATGGCAGAAATAGTGTATTCAACAAAGGAAATATGAACAATCAAAACAACAATCAGGGTGTCAGATGACCTATGATCATTGAAAGATACAAATAATTTAATTTCATTGGCACTGTTAGTTATCCAAATCATATCACTAATTATTTAAGATCATCCATCCCAAAGTTCTCAGGAAATGGAATTGATTTAGCAGAACAACATGTAGTTAATGTAAAAAATATTATTGAAGAATTTGAGGTTCCTCATGAGGATGTATTCATGAAGTTGTTTGTTCAATCTTTGACAATAGATGCAGGAGAATGGTATAGAAGCCTTCCTGATGGATGTATTGGTTGTTGGCAAGAATTTGGAGATCATAATGATCCTTCATTTGCATCCCGTGAATTGACAAGTGTAAAGAAGAATCAAAATAAATCAGTAGCAGAGTTTAATAAAAGATTTAATAAAGTATTAAATAGAATAGCCAGAGATGTTAGACCTGTTGATTCATTTCTGATTAATTTTTATTTGAGTTATTTTGATAGCAAAACCCATTATGAGATTTTGTCTCATAGACCTGATACTTTACAACAAGCATTCAAGACAACTGCTACCATTGAGAATAATAGGAAAGTTGTTGGGAAGTTTGCCAACAAAGATGATCTGAATTTGTACAATACCAGGGTTCCAAAGAAAGACGAGCTTACTCAGATCATGGGCATGCTTAAGGACCTAAAGGGCAAGCAAAATCCTAATGAAAAGACACCATATAGAAACAATAAACAAATAAATTACAATAGACTGAGACTACATGATATGCCATATAACAGAAGCTGGAAGGATGGGAAGCCAGTGAAGCCTAATGTAAGCAAAGAAACTCTTGATCCATTGAAGAAGGCCACAAACTTTGTAGACGAATATCCATGGTGTGATGTGTGTAATTTACCTCATGTTGTTGAACAATGCATGATTACCCAAGGTTTGATAGAGGAGGAAAATCATAATGAGGATTGTGAACCTACTGTAAATGTACTTTCATCTGATCCATATTGGGGAAGGGATGGAGACTCATCTGAGGGTGAGCATTTTTCTGATGTGCAGCAAATGAGAGAAAACCAACATTACAATATACAATAGGTCTTTTCAGATGATGATGATGAAGACATTCCAGCTTTGAGAAGATTGTTTCAGGATAACACAGTGCCTTCACTTAGGAACTTAACTAAGGAAGAAAAGAAAGCCTTCACTATTGCAGCAGTAGAGCAAGTTAAGAGAAATTATCAGCTGAGAAATAGGAATGTAAATAATGAGCAGGACAAGCCAGCAAGTATGTTTGCCAAAATTAAAAAACCAGATGGGAACAAAGACAACACTTTCAAAAGCAAAAATGTAAATGCCAAAATGGGAAAGTAATCAATATCAGAATAGGCCAAGAAAGAGGAAATGTCAAAACTAATTAAGCCTTTGGAGAAGAAGCAAATAAATAAGTCCACTTCAAATAGTAATTCATTCGTGTCCCAAGCATTGTCTAAAATAAAGATATCTATGCCTCTGCTAGAAGTAATGAAATTCCCAGACTACAAGAATGAGGCATTGAAAATTATATCCAATGTTGGAGAAGTAAGTAGGGAAGGTCTTAAAATTAAAGAAGATCCTCCTATGGTGTATCTAGGAACGTCTACTACCAAAAATATCACTCAAGTAGATCCTTTCTATCTAACATTGTTGATAAACACAAAAATGCTAAAAAATTGCATGATAGATTAAGGAGAAATAGTAAATATCATGCCAGAGGACATCATGAAAGAATTGGGAATACATTTATGGTAAATGTTATGCCATGGACAATAGGTTAGTTCCTGTAGTAGGAATTATGAAGGATGTTGAGTTTAGATTCCCAGCCTACCCAAACACTGCACATAAGATAGATATCACAGTTGTACAAGTGTCTGCGAACTATCGGATGTTGTTGTCCAGCCAATGGTCTAATTTGGTGGGTGGACATGTCCAACTTGACTTATCATATGCCACTATTCCAGTAAAAGGGATAGAGGTTAGGATAAACAGAGAACCCAGCTCTCCCTACCTCACAGAAGAAGTTGATCTTGATGAAATGACTTGTTTTTGCCACTCAGATATGGACAACTTTCAGGTAAGTATTTCTAAACCTTTAAAAGTTGATAAAATTACAAAAATAGTTAAACAAAATCAAAATTTAATCTGGAAATTGTTTTTTGATGGTGCCTGGAGTAAGGATGGAAATGGACCTATTTCACCTAATGGAAAACCTTTTAAATAATCTTTCTTCTTAGCTTTTGAATGTACTAACAATATTGCTGAATATGAGGCTCTTTTATTAGGACTTAAAATAGAAAATAAACATGGCATTAAGTTACTAACAGTTTATGGTGATTTAGAATTAGCTATTTCACAAGTTAGAGGCAAAATTGCTACAAAAAATACAAAATTATGAAGCTATAGGAATGAGGTTTGGGATTACATTGAAATATTTGATGCTTTCTCCATAAATTGGATTGAAAGGGCAAATAACATTTTGGAAGACTTCATGGATAACCTGGAAATCAAACATAATGACATCCCTTTTGATGATATTACCCAAGTAGAAATCAAGACTAGACCATAAATCCTTGACAATATAAAGAGTTGGCAAGTATTTGATGGTGACAGGGATTTGCTAAAGTTTTTGTTTTGTGAGGATCAATACAAGCACTAGCTGATTGATTGGAATGGACTTGTGGAGTAAATTGGTGGCAAGGGGATTGTACTTGGGAAAGAGGTGTTGCAGCTAAAAACAAATAAAATTCTAAAAGGATTGATAGAACTTGAAAGAATGTTTGATGATAAAGATATAGCAAGTTTCAGACCTAATTTAGGAGGATGTGAGGATGTTGAAAAAATAAACTTGGGAAGTGAAAGAAATCCAAGAGAAGTATATATTGGAAAAAGGCTCACACCAAAAATCAAAATAGTATTGATTAAAGTGCTAAGGAAGTACAGGCATGTCTTCGCTTTGTCATATGATGACCTTAAAGAATAAAGGGAAGACTTGGTCCAACATGAGATACCCTTGAAGCACGGTGCAAAGCCTTTCAGATAGAAGCAAAGACCAATAAATCCTACTTTGGCTACAAAGATGAAAGAAGAGCTAATGAAAATGTGAAATGTTGGTATTATTGAGCCCATAAAGCACTCAACATGGGTGTCCAATTTGGTCCCCGTCAAAAAAAAAATGGTGATATCAGATTGTGTGTGGACTTTAGGAATTTAAATGTTTCATCTTTAAAAGATAATTATGCTTTACCTTGTTGGTATTATGTGAACCGGCATGAAGACATAATGATATTGTATGTTGTCATTGATGTCAATATGGGACATAGTGTGAACTGACACATGTGATAAGTGAAGAGAGAGGAACTGGCATATGTATGAAACGGTTTATATGCCAAAGTGAAGCGGCATATTTGTTCAAGGTGAACTGGCATGTAGTTATGGGAACCGGCACATGGAAGCATTGTATGACTACCGGTTGGTAGGTAGCTTCCACTTCGGGGTTTTCGGTTGGAGTACCTCAAGTCTATGTGACTCAATCAGTGATCTTTGTGTGATGAGTTAGCAGTATGATGGAGGACAGATTGTGTTGCCACGTAAGCTTTATATGCGTGAAGGATCTTGCATGAAGATGACTATTCCTATCTACCTCAGGAATGTGTGAAGTCTGTCAAACAGTGATAACGCGTGATGGGTTATCAACCGCCATGAAAAAGGAGGATAATGGATGATGGAGAATGTCTTGAGATCGATTCAAGATTGTTGCATTTAATGCAGCATGATTCAACAGTCAAGATCAAACTGTTTGAATTGCTTAACCCAACAGGTTTAGGGTTTAGGGTTTTTGCTACCGACCTATATGTTTCCTATAAGGTCGATGTTGGGTTTCCTTCTGAGGTTGTTGGCAAAAAGTTGTGAGTGTGTATCCAAGGAAAGTGATACATGATTCTTGCCAGACCAAAGGAGAGAAGAGATACCTGCAAAGTGAATGTGCAGAAGGAAAAGAGGAGCCTAAATGGATCTACATTAGCATTAAGTGTTGTTAATAGATCATTGTAATACCTATTGATCTCTAACCACTTCAACAGTTGTAAAATCCCCTAACAGGGTAGCCTTAACTGGCTTGATTCAAAATCCCTTAAATCGGGTGGTCTTAACCGGGTAACTCGAGGCTAATGAGTTCTGAGAAGCTAGAGAAGCTTAGGAGATCCTTTCAGCTATTGAGTTCTTGAAATCCTCTAACAAGGTGACCCTACCGGGTTTAACCCTTAGCCGGGTATCCCTTAACCAGGTGATCCTTGATAGGATCGGTTCCTACCAGAACCTATTGTAATGTCCTTAACCGGACAAGGCTCCTAACAAAGTGGACTTCTAAAGAGTTCAAAAAGAATCTTGTGGGTATTCATCCCCACCTTGGTTTTTCCCAGTTGGGTTTCCATGTGAAAAATATGTGTGTCATGTGAAATTCTTCTATCTTGTGATGCTTTGTTTTATTTGT
Source organism: Cryptomeria japonica (assembly GCF_030272615.1). Classification (NCBI taxonomy): domain Eukaryota; kingdom Viridiplantae; phylum Streptophyta; class Pinopsida; order Cupressales; family Cupressaceae; genus Cryptomeria; species Cryptomeria japonica. The sequence continues at coordinate 580,404,969 of NC_081406.1, forward strand.
TAAGCACGTGAAGGTTCTATGTTTTATGCCTATCTATAAAACATATTGAACTCATTGTTGTGAAGATCTGATGGTCAAGTTTACTAATTTATGCATGAGAATATAATGATACTGTAGTATTGAGCTAAGAGGAAAGCTTATTGAGTGACCAGTTCATGACTATTTGAGCTATACTAGATGTTACCAGTTGCACTCTGCTTTACTGGTATCCCTGTTTGTCAGTCATTTGGAGCATTTGCTGTCAAACTAGTTTTTGACTGTATTTGTGTTTGTATTGATTCAGCCCCCCCCCTCTCAGTACTGGTTTGGTAGTTGTGGTTCATCACTAACCTATCAATTGGTATCAGAGCCCTCCAAGTCCTCTATGTTGTAAGCTTAACCGCTTGAGGAAAAGATCCTAGTCAAATGATGAAGAGGGAAGGTCCAATGTTTAACAGGGAAAATTTTAGTATATGGAAAGACATGATGAAGATATTCATCAAAAGCATGGGTGTTCAACACTGGAGTTATGTTGAAAATGTATATGTTGTTCCTACTGGTACTTTCATCGATGACCAAAAGAGAGAGATATAAGAAAATGGGCAAGTCATGGAAGCCCTCATCAGTAGCCTATCTAACATTGAATTTATTGATGTTCAGGACAAGGCAAATCCCAAAGAGGTGTGGGATGCTCTTGAAAATATCTATGGTGGTGATGAGCATGTAAAACAGGCTAAGGAAGAGAGCTTGATATGAAAGTTTGAAGACATGCGGATGGTTGAAGGAGAGACCATTCAATGGTATGGGATAAGAATCAAAACAGTTGTTGGAGAAATAAAGAGTGCAGGTGGAAAAATAGAAGATTCCACTGTGGTAAGCAAAGTCCTGAGATCCCTATTGCCGGTCTATGCAATAAGGGTTGCTGCTATTCAGGAGCTGAGATCAATAGACAAGTCTAAGGTGTCCTTGGATTCCATCATAGCCAAGTTGACGGCCTATGAGCTGAATAGTTTTGATGGTAGTGTTCAAAAGATAGAATCAGCTTTTAAAGCTTCTACTATACCATCCAGAAAATGAAAAGAGGCTAGCACTAGTGGGAATCCTAATCAGAATAGAGAAATGAAGGATGAAGAGTTTTTGATGGAATTTGAAGCTCTTCTTGCTAGGAGATTTCCAAAAGGGACTAGTAAATACAAAGGTAAGCTTCCTTTGAAATGTTTCTCCTATAACCAGATAGGACATATTGCTATGAATTGTCCTAATAGTGACAACAAGGATAAACTAGAAAGGTTCAAGAAATTCAAAGGAGGAAACCAGAGAAATTGTTTTGTGGTAGTTGATGAAGGTGTCACAAATGAGGAATCAGAAGATGAAGAGAATGAAGACATTGTGTTTGTTGCTGTAAAGGAAGATGTGGCAGACAAGAAGGCTCTTGTCTCTCAGTTTGATGATTCCAATGAGTGGATCATTGACAGTGGCTGTTCTCAACATATGACTGGTGACCGAAGAAAGTTTCTATCCTTAGAGGAGTATGATGGTGGTGTGGTTCGCTTTCACAATGATGCACCATGCATGGTCAAAGGCAGAGGGTCCATCTCTTTGAATGGAAATAGTAGTGCTGACAATGTGTACTGGGTTGATGGTCTCAAACACAACCTTCTAAGTGTTGCCCAGCTAAATGACAATGGTCTCACTCTGAAATTCAAGAATGGAGTTTGCAAAATCAAAGGTAAAGATGGTAAATTGGTAGCCACCAGCATGCAGACTAAAGGTAACCTATTTCATCTGAATGCAAATATAAGTACATGTCTTATGGCTAAGCTTGATGATAGCTAGATATGGCATAGGAGATTCTGCCATGTGAACTTTGATAACATTGTGAAGGCTAGTAGGATCAAGGCAGTTAGAGGGTTGCCGGTGCGAAGCAAATCGGATAATACCTTGTGTAGAGAATGTCAATTGGGGAAAATGTCTTCCTCAACCTTTAAAGGTAAATCTTTCACTGCTAACAACTTGCTTGATCTTGTGCATATTGATTTATGTGGTCTTATGAAAACTAGAAGTGTGCAGGGTGATAGGTACTTCATGATTCTCACTAATGACTGCTCAAGAATGATGTGGGTCACATTCTTGAAAGAAAAGTCTGAAGCTTTTGGGAAATTCAAAGCTTTCAGAGCATTAGTGGAGAAGGAAAGTGGTAAAAGGATCAAATGTCTCAGAACTTATCAAGGAGGGGAATTCACTTCTAGTGAATTCAACAAGTATTGTGAAGAATTTGGCATCAAGAGATAGCTGTCTACCCCCCGAAATCCATAGCAGAATGGCCTAGCAGAGAGGAATAACTGAACTGTGGTTGAAGCAGCTAGAACCATGTTGATCCAAGGAAAGGTTTCTCAAACCTTTTGGAGAGAAGCGGTGAGCATTGTAGTCTACACTATGAACCGGGTACTCATAAAAAATGGTAAGGACAAAACTCCTTATGAGTATTGGACTGGTAAGACACCTGTGGTTAACTACTTTAAGGTATTTGGTAGAAAATGTTACATCATGAGGAAAGAACACCAAGGTAAATTTGAAGCTAAATGTGATGAGGGAATATTTCTAGGATATTCCACCAAGATTAAAGCTTTCAAGTGCTACAACAATAGGACTCGGAGAATTATGGAAAGCATCAATGTAAGAGTTGATGAATCCCCTGAGAAGACTAAGGAAACTAGCAGTGAGCAAGCTATAAATGAATCGGTGGCAACCTTCTGGGAACTGGTTGTCAGTCAACTGAGTACTAGTAACAGTGTTCCTGAACTAGTGAATGCTGATAATGATGAAGATGAGGATGAACAAGAAAAGCAACAAGAACCAGTTAAGACCATTCCTTGGTATGTCAAGTTGAATCATGATCCCAAGCAGATCATAGGTGATAAGGATGCAAGAATCCTTACTAGAAGAAAGATCAGAGAAAAATCATGTATGATCTCTGAATTTGAGCCTAAGTCATTCAAAGAGGCTCATAAAGATGAAGACTGGATCAAGGCAATGGAAGAAGAACTTGACCAGATAGAGAAAAATGGTACATGGTCCTTGGTACCCAGACCAGAACATAAAAATGTCATTCACACCAAATGGGTGTTCAGAAATAAGTTGAATGAGGATGGCACAGTGATTAGGAATAAAGCCAGACTGGTATGCAAAGGATATGCTCAAGAAGAAGGTGAAGACTATGGGGAAACCTTTGCTCCTGTAGTTAGATTGGAAGGAGTTCATATGCTTCTTGCATATGCAGCTTTTAAGAGATTCAAGGTATATCAAATGGATGTAAAATCTGCATTCCTAAATGGTGTACTTGAAGAGGAGGTGTATATTGAGCAACCAGATGGGTTTACCCTATCTAAAGATAGTGACATGGTATGTAGGCTACATAAAGCATTATATGGTCTAAAGCAAACACCTAGGGCATGGTATGAGCGCCTACATTCCCATCTTGTGAAGATTGGATTTGAGAGAACAAGTGAAGATAGCAATATCTACTTGAAGTCTGAAGGAGATCAGATTCTGATCTGTGAAGTTTTTGTTGATGACATCATCTTTGGTGGAAATGACAAGATGAGTCATGAGTTTGCTGATGAGATGAAGAAAGAGTTTGAGATGTCACTCATAGGGGAGATTAAGTTCTTCATTGGACTACAGATCCAGCAGATGAAAGATGGAATCTTCATCACTCAGTCCAAATATGTCAAAGAGGTGTTGAAGACTTTTGGCATGGAAGATTGCAAACCAGTTGGTACACCAATGGTGACCAGTTGCAAATTGACAAAGGAGGATGATTCCGCACTAGTTGATGAGAAGGAATACCGATCAATGATTGGTAAGTTGCATTATGTAGTGCATAGTAGATCAGATATTACACATGCAGTTGGCATCACTACAAGGTTCTAGAAGAGTCCAAGATAATCTCACTTGAGTGCAGTCAAGCAGATTCTTAGGTATCTAAAGGGAACAGTTGACTATGGATTGTGGTACCCATACAGCAATAATTTCAATCTGAAAGTATTCACAGATGCTGATTGGGTTGGTAATGTGGATGACTGCAAGAGCACAACCAGTGGTGTATTATTTCTTGGTGGTAGACTGGTCTCATGGATGAGTAAAAAGCAGAGTTGCATCTCTCAGTCTACAGCGGAAGAAAAGTATGTTGCAGCATTCATGAACTGCACTCAAACAATCTGGATGAAGCATGTACTGGAAGGCTTCAAGATCCCTATATTTGTACCGGTAAGTATATTCTGTGATAACACGAGTGCTATCAATATATCAAAGTATCTGGTTTTACATTCTAAAACCAAGCATTTTGAGCTTAAGTATCATTTCTTGAGGGAAAAGGTTCAGAATAAAGAGATTGCACTGGAGCATGTGTCCAGTAAGGAGCAGTTAGCAGACATATTCACCAAGCCTCTCCCAAAGACAACATTTGTGCATTTGAGAGGTGAATTAGGGGTATTGCCCTTCAGGAGGTGAACTAAAAGTGATTGTTCCACATTAGTCAGGTACTGGAAAGACAAAGTTTTGGTTGATTGGTGTGTTGAAGGATGCTACTCCTCAGGGGGAGCAGCATGTTGAAATAATGATGACTGTACCTCCACTTTGGCATTGTTGTCAAAGGGGGAGAAGGAGTGAAGCGAAAAGATATCTGCAGAAAATGGGGAGAAGATGTGAAGCAAAGAAGATATCTTTTGTATATTGCCATCAATGCCAAAGGGGGAGATTGTTGGCATTATGTGAACCGGCATGAGCCTTATGAGAACCGACATGAAGACATAATGATATTGTATGTTGTCATTGATGTCAATATGGGACATAGTGTGAACCGACACATGTGATAAGTGAAGAGAGAGGAACCGACATATGTATGAACCGGTTTATATGCCAAAGTGAAGTGGCATATTTGTTCAAGGTGAACCGGCATGTAGTTATGGGAACTGGCACATGGAAGCATTGTATGACTATCGGTTGGTAGGTAGCTTCCACTTCGGGGTTTTTGGTTGGAGTACCTCAAGTCTGTGTGACTCAATCAGTGATCTTTGTGTGATGAGTTAGTAGTATGATGGAGGACAGATCGTGTTGCCACATAATCTCTGTGTGCGTGAAGGATCTTGCATGAAGATGACTATTCCTATCTACCTCGGGAATGTGCGATGTCTGTCAAATGGTGATAACGCGTGATGGGTTATCAGTCACCATGAAAATGGTGGATAATGGATGATGGAGAATGTCTTGAGATCGATTCAAGACTGTTGCATTTAATGCAACATGATTCAACGGTCAGGATCGAACCATTTGAATTGCTTAACCCAACAGGTTTAGGGTTTAGGGTTTTTGCTACGGACCTGTATGTTTCTTATAAGGTCGATGTTGGGTTTCCTTCTGAGGTTGTTGGAAAAAAGTTGTGAGTGTGTATCCAAGGAAAGTGATACATGATTCTTGCCAAACCAAAGGAGAGAAGAGATACCTGCAAAGTGAATGTGCAAAAGGAAAAGAGGAGCCTAAATGGATCTGCATTAGCATTAAGTGTTGTTAATAGATCATTGTAATACCTGTTGATCTCTAACCACTTCAACAGTTGTAAAATCCCCTAATAGGGTAGCCTTAACTGGCTTGATTCAAAATCCCTTAAATTGGGTGGTCTTAACCGGCTTGTTTCAAATCCCTTAACTGGGTAACTCGAGGCTAATGAGTTCTGAGAAGCTAGAGAATCTTAGGAGATCCTTTCAACTATTGAGTTCTTGAAATCCTCTAACAAGGTGACCCTACCGGGTATCCCTTAACCGGGTGATCCTTATCAGGATCGGTTCCTACCAGAACCTATTGTAATGTCCTTAACCGGACAAGGCTCCTAACAGAGCGGACTTCTAAAGAGTTCAAAAAGCAGCTTGTGGGTATTCATCCCCATCGTGGTTTTTCCCAGTTGGGTTTCCACGTGAAAAATATGTGTGTCATGTGAAATGCTTTTGTCTTGTGATGCTTTGTTTTATTTGTTAAGCACTTGAAGGTTCTATGTTTTATGCCTGTCTATAAAACATATTGAACTCATTGTTGTGAAGATGTGATGGTCAAGTTTACTGGTTTATGCATGAGAATATAATATACTGTAGTATTGAGCTGAGAGGAAAGCTTATTGAGTGACCGGTTCATGACTGTTTGAGCTATACTGGATGTTACCTGTTGCACTCTGCTTTACTGGTATCCCTGTTTGTCAGTCATTTGGAGCATTTGTTGTCAAACCGTTTTTTGACTATATTTGTGTTTGTACTGATTCACTCCCCTCCCTCTCAGTACCGGTTTGGTAGTTGTGGTTCATCACTGACCTATCATACCTAACATGGAGGCTCTTTTGTAGAAAGTCACTGGAAATGAATTATTATCTATGATGGATGGTTTCTCAGGGTATAATCAAGTCAAAGTTAGGGAAGCAGAAAAGTTCAAAACAACTTTCACCACACCTTGGGGCACCTATGTTTATGCTATGATGCCTTTTAGAGTGACAAATGTAGGAGCCATAATCCAAAGGGCTATGGATGTAGCCTTTGAGGGGTTGATTGATTATATCTTGGCAGTTTACCAGGATGATATGAATGCTTATTCTAAAAGGGCAGAAGACTATTGTAATGACCTAGAAAAAATCTTTATCAGAGCATTAGAATATGGCATATCTTTAAATCCCAAAAAGTGTTATTTTGGAGTTACTAAAGGAAAATTGTTAGGTCATATTGTTTCAAAAGATGGTATGAGAATCGATCCAGAAAGGATTGCTTCTATTGATAAGATTCAAATCCCTAAAATAGTTAAGGCAATTCAATCTTTTTTCGGTCAAATTAACTTTGTAAGAAGGTTTGTTTCAAATTTATCTAAAATTGTAAAACCTATTGCTAAAATGTTGAAAAAGGGTGCTGAAATAAAGTGGACTTATGAAGCCCTTGAAGCTTTTGTAAACATCAAAAGAGCTATCAAGGAAGCCCCTGTATTAAACTCCCCTGATTTCTCTAGACCTTTCCAACTGTTTTTATTTGCTTCATTCCATACTATTACTGGTGTCATGTTACAAAAGAATGATGAGGGCCATGAACAACCAGTGGCATTCTTTAGCAAAACATTGCAAGTATCTAAGTTGAACTATGATTTAAATGAAAAACAGGCTTATGCTCTTGTGAAAGTAGTAAAAGCTCTCAGACCCTACCTAGTTGGTGCCACTATTATTACATATATACCAAATGTTGTTGTTAAAGACATCTTTAGACAATCATAGACTACTGGAAGGAGATGCAGATGGATAAATCAGATCCAAGAATTCAATATTGATATACAGATCACAAAGTTGGTGAGGTGTCAAGTTTAGCAAAATTGATGGCAAAATCCAATCTTGAAGCAGCACATGTAAATCAAATAGAGTTGGAAGATGCACAAATGAGCATTGAGAGGTTCCCTTGGTATACAAATATTGTTTACTTATTGAAATACATGAAGTGTCCTGATAGTTTAAATGATAGTCAGAAAATAACTTTAAAGCTTCAAACATCTAGGTATGTATTACTTAATGGAGATTTATACTGGAAAAATAGAGAGAGTATTCTCTTATTGTTCCTATATGAGTGTCAAGAATCTATTCTTTTAAAAGACTTACATGAAGGTGTATGTGGAGGCCATTTCTTAGCTAAAACCACTACTCATAAAATTCTTAATGTTGGTTATTATTGGCCCTAAGTTTTCAAGGATTGTCATACTTATATAAGAAAATGTGAAGCTTGTCAAAAGTTTTCAGGGAAGCCCAAGTATAATGGAGCTATTCCTCTCAGACCCATGCATACAGAAGAACCATTCTAGATGTGGGGTATTGACTTCATAGGTGAAATAGCAAACAAATCTAGTGGTGGGCATAAATGGATTATGGTGGCTACTGCTTATTTTACTAAGTGGTTTAAAGCCATTCCCACAAGACAGGTTACAAGCAAAGTGGTGACAAAGTTTCTCATGGAAAACATTCTGACCAAATTTGGAGTACCTCGAAAGATTGTGGTAGACAATGGGATGTGTTTCAGATCCAAGGAGTTCTCTAATTTCTATGAAAATTATGGCATCACTCTATCCTATTCATCACCTTACCATCCCCAAGGAAATGGACAAGAAGAATCAAGCAATAAAAACATGTTGAAGATTATTAAAAGGATGTTAGGTGACAATAAAAGATCTTGGGATTCAAAATTGATCTTAGCAGTATGGGCTGACAAAGTGACAATCAAGAAGTCCACAAGATTTGCTCCATATGAGCTTGTATATGGCAAAGAAGAAAGATTGCCCTTGAATAATTTACTTCTAGTTTATAAATTTGTTACAGGGGAGTGTTCAGAAGAAGTAGACTTCATGGGGGATAGGTTGATGGCATTGGCTGAGTTGGATGAGTGTAGAAAGGAGGCCCATGAAAGAAAAATTCAGAGGCAACAGCTGGTTAAGGCTTTACATGATAAAAAGCTTGTGATAGGACATTTGAAGAAGGAGAATGGGTACTTAAATGGAATGCCAGGGACCAAGACAAAGGGAAACATGGAAAATTTGATGCACTTTGGCTAGGACCCTATATCATCTTTAAAAAAAGTGGGGAAAATTCATATTACTTATAGGATATTCATGGCGAAGTGTTGGAGTTTCTAGTCCATGCTCAATACCTTAAGCATTTATTCTCTTGATAATCAGGGAGCATTTATTGCATCATAGTACTATAGTTTTCTATTTGTTTACTGTTATGTGTTTTCAATTTCTATTTTAGTCTGCTTTCCAGAGATAGCTGAGATCTTGCTATGTCCATAAAAAGAACATACGTCCCAAGAAAGAGCCACTATTAGCACATATTTTTACAAAATATTTTTTGTGCTATGTATGGATGCTTTTGCATATAGTTTCATCATAGGAGAACTTATTGTTGAATTGTATGTGCAAGTGATATGTTGTAGTGTCTTCATAAAAAGGCATCACTTGGGAATATTCAAGGGAAGTGTTGAGTATGATGGCATTTTGGTAATCCTCATCTTCACAATTAGTCTCATTGCAAGAGCACTTTTTGGAAAATTAGAATAGAGTAGGGTTGTGAGCATGTTCAGAGAGGTAAATGGTGTGGGAGAAACCCTTCAATATGATTATTAAAAGTTGCATCCATAAAGAGGGCCTTCTTTTGTAAAAACTGCAAAATTTTGCTTATCGGCATAACTCATCCCGATGAGATCACCTAAGGAGGAAGGAGTATGTTAATTGGAGTAACTCATGCCGATGGTGTTTCCTAAAGAGTGAGTGGCAGGAAAAGGTGACACTAAGTAGAAATACATTGGGGCAAGTTACGGTGATGAAGTGTGAGCCATCAGAGTAACATGCACTATCGGCAATGAGGAAAAAATGTCATCCTGATGCCCAATGAGGTTATCAATGGAGCTCTTGCCAACAACTGATGAAGTGATGTCTTCATAGTGGTGACATTGGGTTATCGGGAGGTCCCAATTTATGTTACCCCAATACCCAATGCACTAAAAGGAGAAGGCGACTCTATTAGAGAGACTCTCTTCGATAAAGTGATACCAGGCAAGAAAGAAAGTAAGACTCATCGGGATAACATACATTGTTGGGGAGATGCATTTTGGGCTATCCTGATGACCAATAAAGAAGATGAGATTGGCACAAGTGAAGTTGACTACATTGAGAAATCCTACACCCATAGACCAAAGCAGCCTGATAAGGAGAGTAAGGTGCAAAAGACTCATTGGGATAGCTTACACTACCAGAGAAACATCTTTAGATTTGTGTCGATGCTTGATGGGCAGAATGTCATAGAGGGTGGATCTATCAGGGAGACTATAGCTATCAAAAGTAAGGGAAATACCCTACTCTGATGCCCGATGAAGTAATTGGTGAAAGTTATGCCAATCAAAGAGAAAGTAAGATGTCATGGGCCCATTGGATGATGTGTAAAGTAATTTCATTCCGAAAGCTAATGGAGCGACTAGAGAAATAAAAAGAAGGAGGTTTCATTAGAGAAACATACCCTGATGTAACATAAAGAAAGGCTGACTAATAAAAAGGAAAGGTGGATCCATTGGGATAAGTCAAGCTATGAGGAAAAAGTGAAACGGTCGGAGCGAGATTAGATGCATTGATCGGAATGACCTATATTGATCAGAAAGACAAAAAGGTAAATGAAGGAACGCATGGTGCCAAATAATTGAATTATCGGGTGGGGTATGCCGATTAGCTGTTAGAATGTCTGATACAAAAGCCATTATTTAATGCTCACGATCAGGAGGATTTGATCCCCACAAAGCAAAATTCATGAGTTTTTTTATTGTTATAGACCGTAACCATTGCATATCTATCATAAAGAAAGAGTTCTTGTGCCACAAAATTTTCACAGTTTCTTCAATAATTAACATTGAAATCATAGAGAAGAAGCACGAGTAATTAATAATTCAAGCACGTATCATGGAGGCTTCTAGTTCACAAGGAAAGATAAAGGTCATAGAGATTTCAGATACACAATCAAATAAATCAAAAAAGGTGAAGTTTATGGAGGTTATGCAGAAGCGAAAGTTGAACCAGGATATGATTAACCAGATGGAGTCATCTGGTGCTAAGCCAAGGAGGTCTAAAACAAAATTTTCACCTAAGGATTAATTGGAAGATAAGTACAAAGGGGTTGGGGATATATGGACAACCATAAGGGGCCACAAATTGTTTTTATATCTCTATCTTAGGAGGAACAAGGAGATGCCATTGTCAAACCCTTGGACGACAAATTTAGGCAGATTGGTGGTACCAAATGTTTTTCTAAATCCCAGATTGTTGGAATTGCTCACAAGGAAATAAAACAAAGAAAAAAGATACATCCAATTGCCCAATGCGGATTGATTAATCCAGATGTCTATCGGGTCTATTGAGGAGGTTTTCGGCATGACATATGAGCCTTACATGCCCCTATCTTTTACAAACTTGGAAGGAGAATATACCCAAATGGACACTTGCCACATAGTGTGGAAGTTGGCAGTTAACAAAAAGGAGAAGGGATGACTCACGGAGTAGGATGGTCCCCCTTTTGAGATTACCATGTTCAGGCAATACTTACAGTACACATATTGGGCATGCAGCCAGGTTTGCGGGGAAGAAGTTCCTGATGTTACAAGAATAGGCCGATTGGTGTTGGCTGCAAACATTCAAACATGAGCCAAGGCCATTTGATTATGCAACCTACTTGGCAAAGAATTTGCATGAAGGATTTTTGAGTTTGCAAACAGAGCCTAACCCTACTTTCAAGTTTTACTCATTGCTAATGCATATGGTTTTGTTTTATGGTCATATGAAGGGTTTGTGGCCGGGAGAATTAAAAGTGACTTCTAGGAACAAAGAGGGATATGACCAACCAATCCAAGTATGGGTATCCCTATGGGACTCAAGGTTCAAAAAGTCACACTATGTGTTGTTTCAAGAGTACTTCATCAAGCCCTTGTATAGATTTTTTGGGATACTATGTGATGGGTCTATTTCATAGTTGACTAAGAGATTCTTGAGACCCCATGCTTTTGGAGACACTAGGATCAACCACAATTGGGGCGACTGGTTTGTGTGACAGAATTTCACTTTTTTTAGGGTTTATTGTTTTGAAGGTATTCCATTTACGTTGCCTACATTAGTGCCCAACAAAATTGCATATCTAGAGATTGCTAGGCAACTTTGTATGTCAAATGCAAATAATTTGGGTGGTGCACATAGACATACATTCATGCCTAGTACTTTACATTTTGGAGATTTCACCATTGTGTCTACCAAGGCATATGAAATGATTGAAAAGAAGCTGGTAGAGAACTGCCAGGGTGGATGCTGCTTGTGTTTTATTGACCAACAGGTTTGAGCATTTGTTGGAAGTTCTCAAAGAATTCTGGACCAATTGTCAGAAGACTCAGGATAATATGGCTTCTCATGAAAGAACTTTGAAGAGACTGAAGGCATTGTTGAAAGAGAAGAGTGTCGATGAGAAGATTGTTGAGAAGATCCAGAGAAGGTTGAACAAAAATAAGGCATTTGGTGTGGACATCAAGAAGGAATTTACCAATTGTAAGGATATTGTCAGATATGGTGTGCCAAATATTATGGATGGGGTGGAGCAGTTAAAGGATAAAGGGATTTGGATTGCAGAATGCTTGAATGTACTGGACACATTCCTTAGTGTTGCTCGGGCAGATGTTTTGGATACGAAGGAGATAGGTGAGCAGATGGAGAGAATGGTTACCATGGAGATCGATGTCAGGGATACTGTATTCAACACCAGCACTCACCAAGACAACAAATACTTGGAGCACAAAAAAAAATGTGATACAATACTGGACATCCAAAACTAATTTTGATATTTTGTATCTAGTAGTTAAGAAGTTAGGTGTTAGGTTTTAGGTTTTAGTCAAGTTTAGTTTAACAAGATGAAAGGGTGTGTCCTTTCATTTGAACCCTTTGGCTCACATATATGTAGTGAGTCATTTTTGTATCATGATATAGACAATATTCTGCCACTAGCTGGGCTACAAGTATTATGTTTTAGAAACGTCTAATGGGAATGAGGAGTTTATTTTGTGGAAACTGAATATATTGGAGTATTTGTTAGTGTATTTTTTGTGTACATTCTTATTGCAAAAGTTAATATACAGAATGTCATGATTTTATCTTTAGACTGTTATATGTAATTTTGTGTTTCATGGAATCATATGTCCTCTTGATAAATCTTTTATATTTGTTGTGATGTGCCATCACATTTTGTTGTATTTAATATAAGATTGGGTTTTTATTGTTCATGCAACACATAATGAAACTTTCATAGTGATGGTCTTATAATTGTCTATTGAGTTGATAGTGATTCTTGTCCACAAAGTTATTCTTTAATGGTTAGATAAGGCACTGGTCTGTTATTAATCTTTGTTGAATAAGTTTATATGCATTAGGTCCTTATCAAAGAAACAAATCTTCTAATTTCTATCAGTACTACTCTTTTTCATAATGGATTAAAGTCCTAATAGTAATCTTTTACATAACACAACTATATTCACACTTATTTCATCAGCTCTAAGGGTATTCAATAAAAAACACTTATGTTAGCATAGTTGCAAGAAAACCTTTTGCCATCCCTGCAATTGTTAATTCCCACAGTTTAAATTCACTTAAAACAAACCTTTTTTGTGCTTGACAGTGTAAGGTATGCACACCTAGATTTAGTGGAGCCTAAAGTGTAGAGGGATTTGGTCTTCGACCATCCCTGTTCATCGGCCAAGGTTGATTGGATAAACATAAGGATTAGGCAAGTCTTTGGTTCTCAATTCTGTGGTTTTGGGCACCAACAGGAGTAATGACAAGAAGAAAGTTGGCAGCGGAAGAGGTATGTTTAATTTCTCAAATAGGACTGGCATCAATAGATGAATCATGTAAGGATGAATGTTGGATAAAAGCTATCGAAGAGGAATTAGATTAGATAAAAAAGAAAAACACATGGACTTTAGTTCCTCAACCTAAAAATAAGAATGTTATTGGAACTAAATGGGTTTTTAGGAATAAATTGAATGAAGATGGACAAGTTGTGAGGAACAAGGCTAGATTGGTTTGTAAAGGATATTCTTAGAACGAAGGAATTGATTATGATGAAACTTTTTCTCCGGTACCTAGGATTGAAGCTGTGAGATTATTTCTTGCTTATGTTGCACATAAGAAATACAACGTTTATCAAATGAATGTTAAGTGTGCATTTTTTAATGGAGATCTTGAAGAGGAAGTTTATATTGAGCAACCTGATGGTTTTTCACTTTCAGATGACAAAAAGATGGTTTGCGGGTTAAGGAAAGCTTTATATGGATTGAAGCAAGCCCCTAAAGATTGGTATGGTAGATTGGACAAATATCTTTTGAAGCTTGGTTTCACTAAAGGTAATGCTGACAGTAACTTATATTATAAGATCACTTATGATGACATATTGATTGTTGAGGTCTTTTTTGATGATATCATTTTTAGAGGTGAGGATAAATTATGTATGGAATTCTCTGATTATATGAAGAATATATTTCAGAGGTCTATGATTGGAGAAATGATATTTTTCATAGGTTTGCAGATTACTCGGACTGATAAAGATATTTTCATTTGTCAAACTAAGTATGCTAGAGAGCTGTTGAAGAAATTTGGTATGGAAAATTTTTAACCGGTTGGTACTCCTATGGTTACTAGTGAGAAATTGACAAAGAAAGATGAATCAACTCTGATAAATCCTACAAGGTATAAAAGTATGATTGGAGGTCTATTATATTTGACACAAACTAGACTGGATATTATGAATGTTCTTTGTATTGTATCAAGATATCAGAGTGATCCTAGAGAGAATCATGAGAGTGAAGTGAAAAGGATTTTCAGATATTTGCAGGGAACAACTGGATATGGTTTGTGGTATCCTAAAAATGATGACTTTACACTATGTGCATATACAAATGCAGATTGGGTTGGAGACGTTGATGACCGGAAGAGAACATCTGGTGGAGCTTTCTTTTTTGGAAAGAAATACTCATGTACTTCTTTATCTATTATCGAAGCTAAGTATGTTGTTGCTGCTACTAAATGTACACAAGTTCTATGGATGAAGCAAATGTTGAAGTATATAAGGGTAGATTGCAATGAACCAGTAGTTATTCATGGTGATAACTCTATTGCTATTGACATATCAAAGAATCATGTATTTCATTCTAAGAAAAAGCATATATCAATCAAGTATAACTTTTTGAAGGAGAAGGTGGAAGCAAATGAAGTCAGATTGGTTTATATGAACACTAAAGAGAAGATTGCAGATATCTTCACTAAACCTTTTCCTAAGGAATCATTTGAGTATTTTAGAGATAGATTGGGGGCCTTTACCCCTCTGGTAAAGACTTGAGTGATGCGGATTGGCATCAGTTTGGTATGCATTTATCAGAATTATTATTCATTCTAGATTGATGAGATGGTGCTACTACTCAAAGGGAGTAGTCAGTTGTATGGTTCAGAGGTTTTATGATTTTTCTTTAATGTTTATATTATATTTCTGGCATTGATGTCAAAGGGGAAGAGATATACATGTGAAAAATAGAGCTTAACAGAGATATCAGTCACAGGGGGAGTTTGGTCTTTGGTTCAGAACTTCATTGTTATATCATCTTGGGGATATTGTTGGTCATCTTCCATTGGGGGAGACTTGTTTGGCACTTCTTGGCACTTGGATGTTTTTCACATCTAGTGTTGCCATCAATTCCAAAGGGGGTGATTGTTGGCAATTTAGAGGAATTGATTAGGTGTTGCATTGATGCCAACACTAGCTTATTTGGTTGTGTACCGGATTCTGGTAGAGTGGACTTTGATGGTGATTAGGAGATTTATCTATAGTATATTCCAATTGGTAGAATTGGTTTGGTTTGGTCATTCATGTGGTTCATATGCTTGTCACACTCATTTGGTTTGAGATTTGCTGATCCAAAAGCTATCATATGTTCTAGTAAGCCATTTGGTTACTAGTAAGGGTTCTACCGACATAGCTTTATTGAAGATCTTTTGATGAATTTGATAAGTGGTATTGGTGTGGCTTCTAGAAGGTTTTCAAGATGCTGATGGTTATCATGTTCGTGTTCCAGTTGATTGGTGGTGTTGTTCACCAAAAGTGATAACCCAAGACACCTGCAAATCTATCTATGAGATAGCCGATCTCAATCAATGAAACACCTCAGGGCTTGGACAACATAACATAGGATCCTAATGATCCTCCTGCGCTTCAGGTTCTGCTAGACCTAGGGGGGGACACCCTTTTGATGCATTGAATACAACAATCACAAACATAAGACTGCATCAACAATGAGCAGACAAATCATTTCACAAGCTCAACATATTAGGAAACATTACAGACTGGCTAGATCTATACAAACAATAGGATGAAACAGAGCTTGGAAAGAATGGAACACAAACACCCCTAAACATGAAGGGAAAATAGATTTATCTTTTAAAATGTTGTTCTGAAAGACATCCCCAAACTTGTAAGATCAATGCCTTATCCATTGGGCAACAGAGTCACACACAAAACTACAAATACGAATCATACATGCAAGTTTGTTTTCCTTAAACAAGATATTCATGCACCAATACCTTATATTAATGCACCATTTGATTCATTCACAAATTTATCAGATCTGAAAATAAATTTCATCATTTATGACTGACTATAGAATTTAAAACCTTCCTTGAAGGATACCTACAAATAGTCACGCAATTTCCTTAAAATTGACAAATCTTCATCCTCCTTGAGGATTCAATTTATGATAATGAAATGCATACCTAGAGACAATACTGTGAGGAATTTACTCATGCGTGACACAAGCAAGACCTACAACTAAAATCATATTTACAACAATGCACTGCAATCTCTGTACCCTGAAACCGAACAAAAGCATTCACAAATCTGGGTCATGATATTCAAAAAGTGGAAGCCATCAAATCTGGAGTATTTCTCCAAATTTCTGGAACCCTTACAACTGAGAAGAATTCGGAATAAAAAGAGGAGAGAAGAAAAACAAATCCACAACTGAAAATTGCCAAGTGTCTCTCCTCTCTAACTGAATTTTGTTCCCATGGAAACTGCTTCTAAAATATCTCACATTTGTCCAAATTAACTTCATAATCGGATTCCTCGCTCCGAGAGCTTTCCGAAAATATATAACACTTTATACCTTGGCCAAAAATTGAGTCCTGAGCGAATTAATTCCTCAATGTGCTCAAACATTTAAATTTTTCATTTATTAATATAGTCTAAACTATATAATAAACAATTTTAATTTTAAATTTTTCATCTCCAAATGTGCTCTGACGTCTTGCCACGTGGCGGGGTCTGATTGGCTGATGGGGTCTACTGGGTGCCACCTGGGATGACACCTCATCATCGCCACGTCATCTGCTTCGTCACTACCACTTGGCCGCCACGTCATCGCCACTGGACTGCCACCTGTGCGCCAACTGTATGCCACCTCACCGGGACCCACCTGCTGGATTGCCACCTATCACAACACGTGGACGGCTCTCGTTCACTTTCGCTATTTCGTGGGGTTTAAACGACGTGCATCTTCCCTTCGCGAAATAGCGCGCACCGTTGATCTCTCTCAGACTTGCTCGCTCGTTAACCCGGCCTTCGTCTGCAAAATTTTGCTTGTTTGCCTCGGGAAGCGTGCCTGCGTGGGGTCCACTTGGTTTTCATCTAGTCAACTCCTCCATCACCTCGGGAAGCGTGCTCGCGCATGGGCCCACCTTGGGCGCCCATGGGCACCTTGTGTCAAAAGCCTTTAAGGCTTAGACATTATACTATTGTGCGTTTTTGCATTTAAACATTTAAAAATGCTCTTGCCCAGCCAATGTGGGACAAAAGGTTTTGCCTGGGAATGCCCTTTTGAAGCTTTTCCTGTGTTTTTAATGGCTTCCTTTCATTTGTAACTTGAATGCCTCTATTTTTTAGGCAAAGGAGGAGTCTTTGGCATCTTATTTGATTTGCATTCTCTTGAAAGGCTCACGTGGAGGGAAAATCTGATTGCTGTTTGCATCTACAGATTACATTTGTTTTAAAACTTATTCCTCTTCTCCCTTTCATAGGGGTTTTAACTTGCCAATTTCATTTTATTTTAAAGCTTTTATCCTCTCACAACACCATACTCCACACAGGGGCTGATATGCAAATAGCATTGGCTCATAAATTGTTTTAATACACTCCACACTCCCCAGCACTCTGGCATTTGTTTTATAAAATCAATCTGCCCTCCCCCCCCTTTTTCTTCACCACGTGAACTATTGGGAGGCCTCTGCAAACCACTTCACACCACGTAGGAGGATATTTGGGTTTGCAACAGCTAAACATATGCTGTAGTTTTTTGTTTTTAAAAAAAAACAAAATGCCCCTTCTAGCTATATCCTTCACTCCAAACACCCACTATGTGTCTTTGTGCCTGTCGAATGTGCACTTGCTGCAATTCTCCACATTGCAATTGCTTGAAGACTTCAACCTGCCCAATCTCCAGCCATCGTGCCATAGCATTTGCTTGTGTTTTAAACGTGCTGCCCCCTTTTGCATACCACGTCCAGCATCTTCTCTGGCTTCAACTTCATTGGCATTTTATTTAGATATTTCTATGATTGTTGGTAATACGTGGGGTTTCTAGCCTTGTTTCAAATGGAAAGGTAAATACAAACTTTTTGATAACACAGTCTCTAGCTAGAGAACAAAGAAGCAACTCTCTCCATGAGCTTTCTATAAAATTACAAAAAACAAGACTGCTGAATTCACAAGAACATGTACCAATCATAATCATCATCAAGTTATCATGAGCTGTACAGTTTAAGTTGGCTTTCTTTCCAAAGGATCAATGACACATAGAAACAGGCATTACTAAAGCTTGCTTCCATTCAGATTTGGCCTCATCAAATCACCATATTCTCACTGTAGAACACCATTTGCTGATGTCAACATAGAAGAATACTCTTTTGAAAAATTCCGCTGGATATCGGAAGCAACGATATTACCGCCCTTTGTTCAGGAAGTACATAATTCCATCATCATTGCCTATATTTTGCTTTAAGCATGATGTCCCACACTTTTCCTTTAAAATTAACACTGCAAAGGCATGAGCCGGGTCGGTCCCCAAAGTGGGTCCGACTAAAAAAAATTTCGTTTTCAAGCTACTGGCCTCTGGAATCTCTTCACAGACCTCAAACATACCTTTGGGAACGATCGACATCATTTTCGGATCATTAATCCACATTTTGCAACTTTCAGGCAATTACACCACAATTTTCGCATTTAATCGCGAAGATGTAATTTTCAAACCTGTCAAAACACCTTTTTGGAGCTCGCCATCTGACAGGCGTGTACTCTGATATACAAGGATGACTTCTACTAAACGGTTTCTCAAGACGAGTCCCGAGTGAAGAGATATTAATTTCCAAAAACGGCCAACTGGCTTTGTCGACACTGCGGACCTGATGAAGTCAATGTTCTGGCAGCACATGATGCCTTTCTCAAAAATATCAAACGACCTCTGTAGGCTCTCAAATTCGGAACATAGATACCTTTAAGTACATATTAAATCTTTGAATTCTCAGTTTGATCACCCGACTGACAGGATGCAAATGGCACGCTCACCAAAACAGCTACATTAATTGATCTAACACTGGAAGTGCGGATAACTGAATTTGATGGCGAAATGAGTCCTTTTGAAAAATGATCAAACGGATTGATAAAAGCTTGAAATTTGAAATGTAGCTCACCATTTATACCAACATTAGCCCGGAACAAACATTCTGACATGACGCTCACCGGGACATTTTTACACTTGTACAAACATCACAAACTACAAACGGATTGAGCTTTGAAAACTGAGCAAACGGATTCATCAGGACTTGAAATTCGAAACGTAGCTCACCATTTATACTGATATCAACTTGGAAGAAACACTTTGTCATGATGCTTACTGAGGCAAGTTTTACAATTGTGCAAAACAGGGCTCCGACTAGCTGTCGAAACAGGGACTTGCCAAAACACACAAACCGCAAACAGATTCGGTTTTGAAAACTGAGCAAATGGATTCGTTAGGACTTGAAATTTTGTAGACTGACTCACATTTATGCATAGAATTGAATCCATTTTTAATTTCTCCATTGTGATCAACAGGGCAAAAGATGTAATCGCTCAAAGAAGGCTACTCCATAAAATCTGCATTTGTGCCTAAAATGCACTTTCAGCTCACCCCTCAAAATGGGTACCTCATAAACTTATCCAAACTGAATTTTGAAAGTTTCCACACACTAAATAGGCCAAATGAAAGGTGTGGGAGATGAATCCTGAGCCTTACCCTCTAAAAATCAACTGGCTCCATTTTACCCCCTTGCTAACTAGGCATTCAAACTGACTTATTTAGGTACTTTTCTGACATGCAAAGAAAATTTTTGAAATAGGCTTATAAACTTGGCTCAGTTTTTAAATACTCCCAACAGTGGCTCTGACTGGGGATGGTTGATTGCAAGATCAACACAAGAATCCAGATATCTTTGGTTAAGCAGACCACCCAAAAGACGGGTCATTCTTCACTCAATTCTTCTCTTCTCAAAATAGGGCTTCCTTATTCTACCCAAACAACATGGCACTTTATTGAAAACCACACAACTGAAGCAAAGCAACTATACAAAATATACAAACATGCTTAAAACTGAATACAAACTGCTCAATCAATCTTAGCATTTACCTCTGTCAAAAATCTGATTTTCATCGCTTGATACCATGATCCAAACAAAGGCACCTTCCAGTAACAACTGAGCATAGCTCTTAAAATCCACCTCTCTTGTCTCATTACTGAAACAGCTAGTGTGCTTACCCTTTATCTGATTCTGAACTTTGTAATCACACACTACTTCAACACAAGTAAAACCATGAGGCAACTCACCATAGAGGTCTTCCCACAAGATACCATGCATCTCATTATCCCAATCAATTCTACCATTTGCAAGGACATCATCATGCTGAACTTGGAAAATAAAACACTCATTTTCAACATTGCAATTCCTATCAGCACTCACCTTGTTATCATTTAAATTCATAGAATGAGAGGCATTGCTAGTCAACTGATGTAAACAAGGAACATGAACATTACCATCCGAATGTGATACTTCACTACGCTGATCACACCTCATACTATCCTTGCTTATCAAACTGAAAACCTTTGCATTCTCAACATCCCCTTCATGGAAAAGAATGCATACCTCTGGCTGAAGCAAATCCTCAGCTGAATCTTTTTCATCCAAACTTATATCCACCTGAAACACTTTCATTTGTGGTTTTAAATGATCATCACATAATCCTTGCCTCTTACCTTCATCATGAAATAAATTTTTACAACCCATGCTATTGTTGTTTGGGATTCCATCAGTATTATGGACTGGTTCATCATTTACAACATCTGGCTGATCAGTTATTTCTTCATACAAAGGGTTAGAAACCAAATGGACAATCCCTTTATGAACGTTATGACACTGAAGTGGCTGGTCCGTATCTACATCAGCATTGAATAAAGCATTAGTAAAATTGCTAAAGACACCATCCATTCGATCCTCATAATCATCTTCATTAGACAAAGAAGAAAATGAAACTTGGCTGGAACAATCCTCAGTGTTCCATGTTTCATATTCATGAGATTTTATTCTATGACC
The DNA here is from genome assembly GCF_030272615.1 of Cryptomeria japonica. Lineage (NCBI taxonomy): Eukaryota > Viridiplantae > Streptophyta > Pinopsida > Cupressales > Cupressaceae > Cryptomeria > Cryptomeria japonica. The sequence continues at coordinate 580,426,251 of NC_081406.1, forward strand.
ATCATTCTGAAAATCAAGATAATCAAACTTATCTTGCCACAACTGATCTTCTTCACCAATAGAACACTCGTCATCAGCCAAAGAATGAAAATGAACATCGCTGCAATTTATTTCATCAGATGAGTTTTCAGCATGTTCACTAAAATCTTCTGTCATAAAACCATCTGTTAGGTCATCATGTTCATCAAGTATACAAACATTCAATTCATAGTCCTTTTCCAAAGAATCCTCTTCACTATATTTCAGAAGGTCTTCATCAACAGCTCGAAGGCTCTCCAACATTTGAACCTTCTTATCCACAACCTCAAGAGATTTCTTAAGTTCTGCAATCTTCTGGACTTGCATTGCACTTTGCTGTTCCATGTGAGATTCCGTAAACTTTTGTTCATCCATGTGTGCTATATCTTCATCGCAATCATGTGTACCATTACAATTTTCTGAATTAACATTGTGCATATCTTTCAAAAAAGAAAGATTATCAACATGATTATAAGAAACGAAGTCTGAAGTGAAATTTGAAAAAATATTTACTTCATCCTCAACACAATTGACATCATCAATGTTTAAAAGAGGATCAGCTATTGTTTGCACCAAACAATGCTGATTTTCATCATATTGCACACTTTCACTTGCACAAACAGCAACACTTAGTAATCCTTCTGTATTTGGTATTTCAACATCAAATACATCAGCAGCATGTAAAGATTGATGGTCATCACCATCATTATTTTCACCAATATTATCCTGGAGAGATGCATGATTCACTTGGTAACTGGCAGTCACATAATCAACATAACCGGCATACAAATCAAATGGTACATATCCCTTGTACATATCTGTCCCTGTATCAACATTTTCACAATGCTTCCCACTGATCATTCCATCACTACTGCGAGAGACAACCGGCATTAACGGCAAAGGTTCTTGACTCTCATTTAAATCTGAAACACATGCATCATAAAAGCCATTTGGAACTGCAGAGCTTGATGCACCTAGACACAGAATGATTTGCTGAGACTCATATGATATTTCACCATTGAATTTGCTTTGACAAGAAACCACAGCAGACACAAACCTCTTAGCTATCCCAAAGTTCAAGTTATTTTCCATATCCCTAGCTGTGTTAAAGGCTTCATACAAGGTTTTGGGTTCTTTGTTTCTCAATAGGAAACCCATCTTCTCATCAAATGCACTCATATAAACATATAGACATACTTTATCATCAAGTTTATACTTTCTGGAAATTTTGGACAAAGCTTGTGAAAATCGGATATTGAATGTTGGTACCAATTCATCTTCCCTAATTTGTATATAAGTGAATTCTTTCAGCAAGTCGGAATCACTCACCTTCTCATCAAATTGATCCATGAAATCTGAAACCAATTCTTCCCATGAGGTAATAGAATTCACTGGCAAAAAAGAAAACCAATCTCTTGCATCTTCTTTCAATGACTGAATAAACAATTTCATGCATACATCTTCTTGGCAAATTTCAAACTCTCCTATAAATCTGAAAGTCTTTTAACATGTTGACATGCTGATTCTGATTTCTTCCCATTGAATATGGGCAAATACTTTCTAATTTCTGTGGGTATGGGATTTGGGTAACCCGGAATATCTTTGAAATTTAGAGCAGCATAATGGTTCATGAAGAAACTTCTCCTATTATATGGTTGTGACACTTCACCAGGCATGGCTCTATGTGGAAATACACAAGGTTGAAAATCTTTACTACACATTTCTTCCTACTTCCACAAATGATATACAACCTCGGATAAAAGAATGAAACACTTCAAGCACAAATCCTTATACTGAAATTGTTCATAACATTTCTTGATACAAAACTTTTTCCAGATTTGCATACTATAACAGAAGAACATATACTCTGGACATTTCAGTAGAATAAATATGCAAATGGACTTTGAAATCCCCTCTTTCCCTCTTTACTAGTGCTGTTCACTAAATGGGAAAACTATTTTAGTAATTCATATTTTCAGAGGAAATTGTTTTGCATTTGAATCCTTTAAAAATACCTGGAGATTTGCAGCTATAAAACTTGTAGATCTAAAGATTTACTTCACCTTTAGCACGGTCTTTTATCACAGAGCCACCACCTCTTGCATAGAGGATAGTTTGAACAGCAGAATGCCACTCAACACTTATTCAATTCTTTGTTACTCCTTCGATCTCACTGCAATCAACACTCTTCCAGGCTATTTAACACTAGTATGAACCACAGAGTCACCACCCAAATAAGGAATTGGGGAAAATTCACATACAGCTGAAAGAACTTCTCACAACTTTCAACCATGCATTCACTGTTACTCCTTCATAAAATATGACATGTAACACATATCACTCTGCAGGTCCAGAACAAGGAGCATTTTCTTCACCATAAAACCACTTTACACTCTGTGCATACACAATGGACAGACTGGCTAGATATGAAATTGACAGGACTAGGAACACATTCAACCTCTGACCATATCAATCAAGCATTTATATCCATTTGTTCCCCAGCAGAGTCGCCATTTTTGTTGTTCACCAAAAGTGATAACCCAAGACACCTGCAATATTGAATATAGGTGAAATACTTATACTATCTGGTAGCCCTACTTCATATGTATTTCTAGAACTTAACTTCCTCAAAATCTTATAGGGTCTAAACTTCTTCATCTGCAACTTATTATAAGTTCCAACTGAGAATCTCTCTTTTCTCAAGTATACCATCACTTCATCACCAACTTCAAATTCCTTATGTCTCCTCTTCTCATCTTCCTTCTCTTTATATTTTCTATTCATGTCTTCCAAATGTTATTTAACCTGAATATGCAATGTTGCCATGTGATCTGTAGATTCTTCTACTTCTAAACTCTTCTGGTCTGCAATGTTAATGTCTCTCAATTCTGCTATTCCTCTAGGATGTACTTTGGTAATAATCTCAAAAGATGTTTTTGCAGTACTTCTATTCACTGAATTGTTATAGGCAAACTCTGCTTGTACAAGGATCAAATTTCAACTTCTAGTTTTATCTACCACTAAACATATCAACAAGTTCTCCAAACTCCAGTTAACTACTTTTGTTTGTCCATCAGTCTATGGATGAAAAGTAGAACTGAACTTCAAATCTGTCTTCATCTTCTTCCAAAGTATTCTCCAAAAATAGCCAAGAAACATAGTATCTTTGTTTGAAACTATGCTCTTAGGTAATCCATGCAGTCTCACCACTTATTTGAAAAATAGGTCTGCTACATGCAATGCATCTAATGTCTTCTTACAAGGTATGAAATGAGCCATCTTAGAAAACCTATCCACTACCACAAATATTAAATCATTCCCTCTCAGTGTCTTAGGAAATCCAGGTACAAAATCCATGCTTATATCCTCCCAAGGTCTTACCAGTACTATCAAAGGTTTATACAATCCCACATTCTAACTACTACCTTTTGCAACTTGACAAACTCTACAAATCTACACATATTTCTTAACATCCTTATGAATTTGGGGCCAAAAGTACTGCTCACTCAGTAATGCAACTATTTTATCAATTCCAAAATGTCTAGCTAAACCTCCACTATGGTTCTCTTTTATCAGGTTCTCTCTCAAGGAACTCTTAGGTATGCATCACTAAACTCCCTTGAATAACATCCCATCCTGAATGAAATTATCCAACCATTTTCTCCTATCAACCATAATCAGTTCTCTACATGCTTTCCAAGGTTCTGCAAAATCTGGCTCTTCATCATACAAGGTCTTCAAATCTTCAAAACCTAATACTATCACTCTCATCTTTATTAGAAAATTCCTTCTCATACTCAATGCATCAACAACTTTGTTAGATTTCCAACTTCTATGCTTCAACAAAAAGGTGTAACTCTGCAATAATTCTACCCATGTCATATGTCTCTGATTCAACTTACTCTGACTGTTCAAATACTACAAATCTTGATGGTCTGTCTACAACACAAAATCCATAGGCAACAAGTAATGTCTCCATTTCTTCAAGGCTATCTTGAACTATGTGTATGTTGGCATTACAGTAAGAAAGATTGTTGATATTCAATAAGGATATTGAGAAGGTTGTTGAAGATTATTGATATAACTGAAGAAGAATGATAACTATCTTTATAACATTATTTTATCATTGATGTCAAGAAATTGATTATCTAATTCAGTATGATGTTGCCATATCTTAAGAAGATTGATTAGAAGAGAATTAACATGTTGGTAAAAGACACAAAAAGAATGTGATGAATAAAGGGAGGAATAAGTTATTCAATGGGAAACTATTACCGAGTTAGACAATGATGAGATCATGATGTTTAGATTGTTTTGATATCCTACATATGTTGTTGATTGTAAGGTTAATACTATACTAAGCAACCGAGCAAAGAACCTAGTCGGTAAACCCTAAGGAACCTAGTCAGTAAACCCTAAGGTTATCGATATCGGTTAATGAAGGCCAAATGTCTACCAAGTAAAGTTTAGTATTTGTCGAGTTGCAATCGAGTTATGATAGTGCGCATGGGATGGATAAAAGCATTATTTAATAAAGGACAATGATTAGCTGGAGATGTATAAATGATTGGTATGTCGTGAATGAAGTTTTTCAAGGATCTATGGCAAAGGAAAATCGGCAGGAAGATCTATAGCGCAGATTGAACTGCAATAACCTTATGCAGGTTCCAAGATAGGAGTGCATGTCCCGAGGTAAGGTAAAACATTTTCAGATTGGAAGGATACATTGAACCTAGTCAAGTTTGAAGATCTGATGGCTAAGATTGATCATGGGAAATGTGATCAAGGAGATTTAGCGGTTAGCAATTGTTTATAAATAAGAAATTGTTGATAGACAATGGATGCGGGCAAGTGTATGCATAGGGATGCTACATAGTGATTACCGAGCACAGAAGCTTGAAGACCTATTTGAATAACAAAGTAGAGAGCCCAACAGAGGGACAAGATAAAGTCCTATGACTAGATTGTTTTGAGCAAATAAGAATCTGCTTTAACATTTTAGATGTGAAGTTGCAGATAGATTTTTATTACTATTATTTATTTGTAAGTGACAGAAAATCTCTTAACTGAGTGGACTTAAGAGTCTTATTTGTAAATCCTCTAGCAAGGTGACATTCTGATTGAGTGTTTGAAACCCTTTAACAAGGTCACCTCTAACAAGGTGAAGATCCTAACAGATCTGAGAGAAATCCCTTAACCGGGTCACATCTAGCAATGTGTTTGTAACCTTTAACAAGATTTGCTTTTAACCGAGCATAGTCTAGAAGAGTATATTTCTTAGTGGGTCCGAAATCCCACAGTGGTTTTTCCCTATTTGGGTTTCCACGTTAAATCAGGTGTTATGAGTGTTAGTATGATTATGTGTTCATAAGTTTGCATGTTTAATAGTTTTTGGTTAAGTTGCTGAAGTATAAGTTACCGAGGTTGAATCTATTGATTTTATGGAAGTTTAAGTTTGTATGATTCACCCCCCCCTCTCATCTTGTTAGCTATTGGCATTTGTACTTTACATTAAGTATCAGAACTATCAATTGGTATCAGAGCTTTGGACTCTGAAAGATAAAGTTTAAAGGTACTTGAGGGAAAGATCCAAAGATGTATAAAAGGGATGCACCGAAGCTGAACAAGTCAAGTTTCTCCACATGGCACAAAAGGATGAAGCTACATTTATCAAGAATTGGAGAATATGCAACATATTATCTAGAGAATGATTACATTGCACCGAGCACCAACCCTATGACCTTGGAAGAGATTAAAGCAAAGCAAGAACATATTCAAGCTATGATTGAAATAACATCAGCATTGACCGACTCAGAGTTTAATGATCTAGAAGGCTGCAATGATGCAAAAGCAATGTGGACTAAGCTCATATCTATGTATGGAGGTGATGAACATGTTCAAAGAGAAAAAGTAGATAGTCTAAGAGGACAACTTGAATCCATGAGGATGAATGAAGGTGAGAACATAACCCAATACAGTACAAGACTAAAGGAGATTGTCAATCAAATTAAAGGAGCAGGTGGAACTATTGAAGAAAAGGATATAACAAGTAAGTTGTTGAGAACCATTCTGCCAGCTTATGTTATTTGAGTCTCTACAATCAATGAATTGAGGTTTGTACCTAACATGCCAGTTTCTTTGGATGCTACTATTGGTAAGCTACATGCATTTGAGTTAAGTAATTTTGATAACAGTGGGTCTTCAGTAAATAAAGTAGAATCTGCATTCAGTTCTTTTCATATTGGTGAATCTGATGATTACAATGATAGAATGAGTAAGTACTCTGAAGGAGATCATAGTGGAGCAAGTGAAATATTTTGCATGAACATGGAAAAAGTGCACAAACTGTATGAGGAAATCAAGAAGCAAGAAGAATTTGAAGCATTATTAGCCAGAAGGTTACTGAGAGGAAAAGGTAAGTATAAAGGAAAGCTACTTTTAAAATTTTTCAATTGTGATAAAATAGAATATATGGCTTCTAACTACCCTGACAAAGCATCTAGCGAAAAGAGAGAATACCCAGATAACAAGCAAAAAGATAACCAATACAGAGGACACCGAGACTTCCGAAGGAGAGATAGAAAGACATGTCTAGTAACAAATGAGGAATCCAACAATGACAAATATGATGAAATTGATACTGAGGAGGTTGTTTATGTGGCTATTAAAGATGGATCTGATGAGGAAAGGTATGAAGAAAAAGCCCTAATATCTCACATAAATAATAATAATTCTTGGATCATAGACAGTGGACGCTCACATCATATGATAGGTGATAAACACAAGTTTGTTAAATTAGAAGACTATGATGGAGGCTATGTAAGATTTGGTAATGATGCACCATGTCCGATGAAAGGTAAAGGATCTATAACACTTCTTGACAATGCTAAATGTGATGATGTATATTGGGTTGAAGGTTTGAAATACAATTTGTTGAGTGTAGCACAACTAAACAATACAGGATATCAAATAGAATTTCAAAAAGGAACTGTCAAAGTTCATGACAAGCATGGAAAGTTAGCAGCTACCGGGACACAAACAAAAGGTAATACATTTCATCTTGACTCAACTTGGAACAAGTGTCTTTATGCAAAGATAGATGATACCTGGTTATGGCATAAAAGGTTTTGTCATGTAAATTTTGATAATCTAAGCAAAATAAGTAAGAAGCACTGAGTAAGAGGTCTACCAAGTCTTGAAAAACCTAAGAACACTGTGTGTTGAGGATGCCAGATGGGTAAGATGACAAGATCAAGCTTTACAAGTAAGTCCTACACTTCTAAAGGAATTTTAGATCTAGTACACACTGATCTTTGTGGTCCTATGAAAGTTCAAAGTTATTATGGTGATTAATATTTCATATTATTTGTGGATGATTACTCAACGATAATGTCAGTTATGTTTTTAAAAGAAAAATCAGAAGATTTTCAAATGTAACCCTCCATCTCTATTTCTCCAAAACAAATCACCTTGAATGAGAACATATTTCTGAGACTTCAATTTCAGGGTTCTTCTTTGATTGTGTGTCATCCCTTCTGCAAATGTTGCATTCCTTAAGAAAGGCACTATCTCTGAGTACCAGGGTTGCTTTTCAATACTAGTGACTGAAACACTTTTGATTTCAACATTATTTATCTCAACATTCAAAAGATTAGATTTAGTCATAAGCTTGGCTAGACCTAAGCCTCTCACCAATTTGGTAATCTTTATTTCTGAGTCAAATTCTTGGACTCTATTAATCCATCTACACCTTCTTCCTGTAACCTCAGATTGGGACAAAATATCCTTAACTGCAGCATGTGGGACATAAGCAGTAACTTTTGCATTCACAAGGTATGGCCTAAAAACCTTAACAGCTTTAACTGAAGCATAAGCCTATTTTTCCATGGTTTCATACCTTAATTCTGCTCCTTGCAAAGACTTGCATTAGAAAGCTATGGGATGTTCATATCCCTCATTATCTTTTTGTAACAATACTACAGCTACTGTATGGTATGAAGCAAAAGAGAACAGAGAAAAGGGCTTACTGTAATTAGGAGATTTCAGCACTTGTGCTTCCTGAATGGCCTTTTTAATCTCATCAAAAGCCCTTGATGCTTCTTGGTTCTAGAAAAATGTTGTATCCTACTTAAGAAATTTTACAATGGGTTTCACTATCTCTGCAAAATTTGCAATGAATCTTCTAACAAAATTAACCTTGCCCAAAAAAGATTGGATACCTTTGACATTTTTTGGTTTATTGCCTCAATTCTTTCAGGGTCTATTCTTACCCCTTCCTTAGAAACAATATGCCCCAGTAATTTTCCTTCAATGACACCAAAATGACACTTCTTGGGATTTAATGACACACCAAACTCCAAAGCCTTACTGAACACCTTTTCCAAATGTCCATAGTGGTCATTAGCCTTTTTAGAGAAACAAGTTAAATCATCTTGATAAGCCACCATGATGATGTTGATTAATTCTTTAAAAGCTACATCCATAGCTCTCTTAAATGTAGCTCTAGCATTTTTCAATCCAAACGACATTCTTACATAGACATATGTTCCCCATGGAGTAGTGAAGGCAGTTTTGAATTGTTCAGATTCCTTCACCAACACTTGATTGTATCCTGAAAAACCATCCATCATGGACAAAAGATCACAACCAGTTACTCTCTGTAGCATGGCTTCCATATTGGGGGAAGAGTAATTATCTTTTAAAGAAGCAACATTCAAATTTCTAAAATCCACACACAATCTTATGTCCCCATTTTTTTTTCTTACTGGGACCAAATTGGAGACCCATGAAGAATGTCGTATAGGCTTGATAATCCCCCCTTCTCTTAACTTAGTCAATTCTTGTTGCATCTTGGTTTCTAACAGGGGGTTAATAGGTCTCTTCTTTTGTCTGAAAGGCTTAGCATCTAGAAGTAAAGGGACTTCATGCTGAAACAAGTCTTGTCTATACGCCTTTAGGTCTTCATATGACCAAGCAAAAACATGTTTATATCTCTTCAATAAATTAATAAGATTAATTCTAACATGAGGGGGTAACTTCTTTCCAATGTATACTAACTTAGGGGATGATTGAGTCCCCAGGTTTACCTCCTCCAATTCTTCTAACTTGGTGATAGACTGCTGATGCAAGTGACTGTCATTGTAGCTGAACATGCTCTCTAGCTCTACCAACCCTTTAGGTATCTCATTTGTTTCCAACTGGACCAAGTCATTTCCGAACACTGTTTCCTTGTTCTCAACCACTTCCACCAATGCATTGCAATCAATCTTATGTCCATCATAATCATCAACACATTGAATGAACCTAAGAATATCTTCATCATCGACAAAAACTTGCCAATTATACACATTATCAAAGATGGCAGGCCTAGATTTTATTTCCATAGTGGATATGTCGGTTAGTGTTGCATCATCATTTTTCAATGCAACATTAGCTAAAAAGTCTGCCATGATACTCTTTGATCTCTCTATCCAACTAATAGAAAATGCACTAAAATGCTCAATGACATCCCAAAATGCATGTTTATACCTCTTTAACCTATCATTTTTGGATGCATATTTGGATCTTACCTGAGAGACAACCAATTCTAAATCTCCTAAAACTTTCAACAATTGTATGCCATGCCTCTTTGCAACTTCAAGCCCCAATAACAGAGCTTCATATTCTGCAGTATTGTTTGTGCACTGAAAGGCTAATAGAAAATAATATTTAAAAGTTATACCTGATGGGGATACAAAAAGGACTCCTGCTCCTGACCCTTCTTTGGAGAAAGCTCCATCAAAATACATCTGCCATAAACCATGTTGTTGTGACTCTAATTCAATCACAATGGAGTCAGTATTCTTCAACTGGGGCAAAATTGGTTGCACTCTAAAATTATCAAGATCAATATCTATCATACAATTGAGCATGTTAGGATCGACCTTTTCAATTACTCTAGGAGCACGTGGTTCTCTGTACAACTTGACCTGATTCCCATTGATTGGGATAGTGGCATAAGATAAATCTAATTGGACATTTCCTCCTACAGCTACTACCCACTGCCTAGATAACAACATGCCATAATGGGGCTTAGTGTCAGTAACAATAACATCCATTTTGTAAGTTGCCTCAGGAAATGCTGCTATCTTCACTTCAACATCTCTCATTGTACCTATCACCGGTACTTCTCTGTTATCCATAGGATAGCATTTTCCATATACAGTAGTTACTGACAGTCCTAGTTCTTTCATAACACCATAAGGCATTACATTAGCAGCTGCCCCCGAGTCTATCATACAATTTTTTATCAGTCGGTTATTCACTAACAAAGTAACATAAAAAGGATCTACCTGTGAAGGCTCTTGAGTAATAGTGGTTCCAACATAAACCTCTGGGGTTTGGAAATCCTGATCCTTTCCATTTTTAACTTAACCGGTGTGTAAGATTATGTCACTGTCAGATATATTAGAAAACAAAGACAAGGCAGCATCCTTATGTTCTTTTATTTTCAGTAACTCTATTAATGGGACAGTGACTTTCATCTGTGTAAGAGCTTGAGCCATATCAAATGTGGAATTGCCGCTCAACTCAGCATTAGTTTTGATTCTTTCTACCTTAGGCTGACTTGCCCTTTTTGTTATGGCAGCTCCTTGTATATCATTGGTACTTTTATCATCTGCACTCTTGGGTGCACCTTTAATTTTCTCTTTCTTTTCTTGACCAATTGGAAGGGAAGTAGTACTACTTGTAGCCTTTTTCTAAAGAACCTCTTTTATAAACATAGAGCCTGGTCCACCCTAATCACTATCTCTTTTAGTGCTCCTTAGATTATAATTGTGATTTGCCTGAGCTATAGTAGCTTTTGTGAGATGTTTTACTTCTTCCTCACTAGGCCTTCTAAGGTGAACTTCTTCATCTTAAATAGTTACCACATTCAAAGTAGGATGCCACTCCAGTGTTAGTTGTCCTTGAAAAGACCTTTCACTATCCAACACATCACTAAATTCACTTTGTTCAAATTACTCATCACTTTCTAGGATGGTCTCAAACATGTTAATGTCAGGCTCAACTTCTTGTCTCATGGATTCTTCAAGGGCTTGAGCTACTACACACTGATGAGGAGAATGTGGCCCGTCACAAGCAATACACCAAGGAATGTTTTCTATATTATGGACATTTTTCCCTTTCAAGGGATCTGGGGTATCCTGACCCTGAGTATTTTTAGGCTTCTCATTCTGTGGCTTGCCATCTTTCCAGTTGGTATTATAAGGCATATCATGCAGCCTAGGGGGTCTATCTTGCCAATTATAATGAGGCTTATCATTTTTATTTACCTTGGCAATTAGATCCTTCATAGCAGTAACCAACTTTTCTATCTTGTCTTCCTCCTTAGAAACTTTGTTGGGTTGTTGTTTTGCTTCCTGCCATAGCCTACCATCAGTTCTCCTCCCTAACTTTCAGGATGCTTTTCTATTGCTCTCCACATTAATAGCAATTCTAAATGCATCCCTTAGGCTATGTGGATTTTTATCCCTTAAGATATAAGCCATCTTAGAATCAAATGCATTATAATAGGTGTTCAGGCACATGTTATCATCTAACCTCATCACCTAATACAATCTATGCATGGCTTTCTGAAATATAGCATTGAAATCAGTGACCATTTCATTATCAGATTTTCTAATGTTATTAAATTCATTGAGCATGAAGCTCACATTTGTTTTGTCATCGTATTGTTCCTGAAAACAATTCTTAAAGTCCTCCCAAGACCCAATGCTATTAGCTAGGAGACCTCTGTACCAATCTCTTGCATCATATACCAGGGACTGAACAAATAATTTCATTATAACATCTTCATCCACTATCTCATAATCATTTATAAAATCACTAAAAGATTTTAAATGCTCCTCATCACTAATCACATTGTTTCCAGCAAATTTATAGATTCTATCCCTTAACTCAGTAGGAACATGGCTGGGGTATCCTGGGATCCCATCAAAAAACAATTGTCTATACTGCTCTAAATTGATGGTTCTCCTTTGGAAATGGTTAACAACATTATTATTACCCATGTTCATTCTAACATTAGGGATCGGGGTCTGAGATATTTGGTTATGTTGATTGTTTACAGGGGCTTGACTAATTCTTGTTGTATTAACAGGCATAGTAGGCTGAATTTTAACTGGGGGGAGGGAAATTTGCTAAGAATTAGGCTTACTAAGATCTTCTGATGGAAAAATGATAGGGGGAGCTTTTAGATAACTAATTTTTCTTTTAACTTCCTGAATAGCTGCTTCCAACTCAGCTTTCTCTAACTCCATTTGTAGATCCTCCTTTTCCTTCCTCATTCTTTCCATCTCTCTCTCATGTGCTAATAATCTATGAGAGATCTCCTCTGTATTTCTAGATCCAGTTCCATCATCCACCCACTTCTGCTTCCCTTTATCAACATTATTCTTAGGAGGCTGTGGATCACTAAGCACTTCCCTGTTTGGTTGGATTATTGACCTATATGCTGGCTTGACCTTAGGGATTAGAATTTCTCTAATCACAAGACCTTCATCTTCACTCTTTTCCTTTTCCTGGGCCAACAATTCAAGATCAGCTATCTATCTAAAAATCCTATCTCTCTCCATTAATTTTGCTTTGACTTCTTTTTCCCTATTTGCTTCCTTTTGGGCTCTTAAGGAGATTAAGTGATGAACCTTTCTATTTAAATCTTCTATTTCTTGTGACACTTTATCTCCATTAGGGAAATTCTCATCAGAGTCAGATATATTAACTTGGTCTATATCAATCAAGCTGATGTTTCCATCAACTGTTCTAGGCACAGAATGTCTAATTGCGTTTGAACTAGTCCTATCTCTCCCAGAAAGGCTAACATGAGATATACCTTGATCTAAAGTATGAACATTATCTATATTTCCAAATAATCTAGAATGGAAACCTAATATATCATGTTCAAATTCTCTGGAAGAAGTATTAGATTTTGCATAAACAGGTCGATCAGGTATCTTATCGGTATTGTTGTTTTTCTGTACCCAAGCAACATTTGATGGTTCATGGAGTACTGATCTCTTTTGACCTCTTCATGACTATTCAGGCAAACCTTCTTGCAAGGTTTCATGAGGATGCTTCTTCATGAATGATCTGGTGTTTTTTCCTCCTTGAATTATGCTTGTCTCCCTTTTAGAATTATATTTATTTCACAAGGGCTAGTTACAAAATAACAGAGTCACCACCCACAAGACTATGGGAAACATGAAAACAAGCTTTGAATAAAAAGTTGCAAAATCTTCAGACCAAAATCATATATCAAAAGAAATGGAGGGAACCTTCAAAAAGAGACTTCTAGACACCACAACTATATTCACTAAAACACCAATCTATTCCACAAACACACAATGATTTCCTCTATAAATTTAAGCACAAATCTACATTTGGATTTTCATTATGACTCTCCCCAACAGAGTCGCCACTTTTGTTGTTCTCAAAATCTGATTCCCCTTAAGACCCTTATAGTAATATAATAAACTCTGCCTGTAGAAGAAATCAAAGAGAAGGAAACTTTCAGAACAACATATGACAAGGTTTTATTAACCTTCTACACTTCAAACTTGTCCAAAGTTCAGGTGGTTATACCCTTTTGTGAACTGATTTCACACTTTTAAAAGATAAATCCACAGTAAACCAGTCCGAAAACCAGTGGATCTTATCACCTTAAAACCAAGTGAAACAAAGAAATAAAACTTGTGATCATATTCAGTATTGACCTACAAGCTGTGTAAAAAGACAACCACAATAGATACCAATGCCTTATCCATTGGCCATAGAGTCATCTAAGTTTAGGCAATACTCCCACAATCAAATATCCCCACACATCCTATCAGTTGGGCTTCCATAGATCCCCATATATGCCTAACATACATAAGAATTCTACTCATACCAAACCAAACTGCATTTATCAAATTCAAAGTATCCCACAAAGAATTTCCTGATAGAAGTGATTCCCGCATATTTAATTCCCCTCCTGAAGACAAAAGCTAAGAAGCACATCTACTTGAAATCGCCTTACGACTCATATTCAAAAGGAATAACCCTAGATTACTTAGAATGAAACAACAAATATTTGCAAAACATAATTGAAGACAACACAAAGTTTAAGCTCAAAACCGATGGTCTATATGTTGATATTATTTCAGAAAGTATTACAAAAACATTTGAATGTTCTCCATTAAGACTTAGAAAAGAGCTCAGATAAATTTCTGTAGTGTTTCCTTACAATTCCTTATGATCCTTTTTTACTAGTCCTGGTATTCATTTATAATAACATGGATGCATACAAAGCTTTGGACTTTCCTAGGAGAGTTTGTTACAATCATTACTTCTCTTAAGAAGTAGTTACAAAACCTTTTTCAAATGTGGTTACAAGTCTTTTTCAATATCCGTGGCTTCTTCTACTTGTTGTTCTCTTGCAACATCTTCTAACTACTCCACATCCAGTACTGCATACTTTCTTGTCCATTCATAGTATACATCATCATTAGGCCACGAGAAGTTAAGCACTTTTCCTTTTGTCTTGGCTAATCTTTTCCAGGAATTCCTCATTTTGTTGACCTCTGAGTTCAGAAAACCATAATGAGATCTGATGTTCTCAATCTCCTCAATTGTTTTGATAAATATAGAGGCATCCTCTGAATTAATAATTCCTTTTATTCTCAATGATAATTTGGCTTCTAATTCCTTAAGCCATATTTGTTTGTCCTTTAATTGTGTTGGACTGGCAAAACCCCCTGGGAGTAATTCAAAAACTTGATCAGTGTACTCTTTCTTGTACAAGTTGATCTTTCTATCTACATTATCTACTCCTTCTACCAACTTTACTAAATCCTTTGTCATATCATTGGTAGATTTAATAATGGGGTCAGCCCCTGCCTCATCGTAGGATACACAAATAAGTTCTATATCCTGCTCTCTAGGCTTCCACTTGTCAAAAATAGGCATTAGAATAGCCTTGTCTCCATTTAGCTCATTCCACATTTCCAAAATCTTACTCATGTTATTGTACATTAGTGAGGACCCTATGGTGTCAGTAAAACTCAAAATTGTAGCCCTTACTCTTTCTTCATATTCCTTTGCATACAGGGCCTGAGCCTGTTTTAGCTTCTCCAATTCATGGGGAGTGATCTCAATCAACTGGGAACTAGAAGGTGCTGGAGATGGTGGGAATTCAATAATGGGGCTAGTAGGTGGAGGCCTTGTAGGGGAAGAGGTGATCATAAATGTTGATGACTCATCTTGATGGTATTGTCCTGCCAACTGGCTTTTTAGCTTGGCAATGATGCTATCTTTACCCCTTACCTCTTCCTTGGCACTGTTATACACTTTTAAAACTATCTCCAACTTAACTTGGAAATCTGCCTTTTCTTTTAGTTCTTTCTCTACCACTGCAACACTGAATTTTGCAGTCTCTAGGACTGTGCTTGTAGCTTCTACCACCCCAGTGCTTTGTACTCTTTTCACTATCATACCTCCAAGGTAACTTGACCCTAGGGTGTCTTTACTCTTTCTATTTTCATCTCTTCTTAGAGACCACATAACCAGGGCAGCATTATCCTTGCTGAAAGTGACTCCCTCCATAGGTTTAGTCTCCTTCCTTACTGCTTCTAAAACCAAGGCATCCGCTATGTCCCATTCAGGGAGAATAAGTACACCAGCCTTTGCCACCATGTCTCTTCCTTGCTCAGGAGTGATGGTCTTGAACTCAATAATCATCTCTTTCTTGATTTCTTCCTCCACCGCAGACGGATCCTTGTGGGGCTGCTCACCTTTCCTCTTCTCACATCTAGCATTAAATTGATCAATATTTTGCTTCCATATGAATTGCATGAAAGCTCCTGATGTGACAAAGTTATTATCAGCCATGAAATCCTCACTGGCTTGTTTGATCTCAGGATCCAACTCTTGGCCTTTGAACTCACTAGTGGTTATATTCATCTCATTATTAAGAGGCTCTTCTGGTATTCCCTCTTCCACTTCATCATAGGTGTAGGCTATCTCTCCAAGACTGCCTAATTGTAACAGTTGCTGAGTTGCTTCCTATTCATCTTCTATATGAATAGGGGATTGAGATGGGGAATACAAAGGTTCATCAAATTGTACTTCCTTTCCCACTCTTTGCCTCTTTGGGCTCTCCTGAATGTCAATGACATCCTGTATCTTCCTCTTTCCTTTTGAGGTGGAAGGCTCCCTTGTTGTTGGCATCAACACACTATAGTTGGACTTCTTATGTAACATGTAATCACCTGGAGGGATTGCTTTGGCAGATGTAGACCTAGTTAAAACTAGTCTTGCTTTCTCAGGGTTGTTCTTAATCACAACCTCCCTCTTTTCTTTCAATGTCTGCATTACATCTTCAAAACAAAGAATTAAGAATTTTACCTTTTCTTCAAAGGGGTAGAAACTGGGCAAGGGGTCATAGCTGGTGTCAAATTGGTGCACAAAATCAAGGGCCTTCTTATAGGCCACCCACTTTGCTTTCCTTAGCTCTTGCTCATCCAAATCAAACTCATTCCTGATGAGGTCTTTAGGGAACTGGAATTGGTGAGGCCTACCTTTGCATATTGCCCTCTTTCTGAACATGTTGTTGAAGAAATCTTCAGGGTTGGCACACCTTGATACTACAATTGATAAATGGTATGGTTGAAGGAAATCTTCAAAGAACTTGCAGCCCCCTTTAGTTATTACAAACTGATGAGCTATAGTTATTGTAGGGAAAATGGTCCCTTTACCTCTACCTATTAGCTCAGCCTCTTGCACACCACCAATCTACCTGAGAACTTCTACAATTCCTACTTTAAGAGGGACCTGATATGGCAACAAAAATGAAGTGCCTCTGAAACCATACACTCTGAAAACTATGGAGACAGGGTATAAATACATATCACCCCAATTGTGGACAATTTAATATTTTCAGAAAACTCTTTTGGCCTAATGAATTCCAAAAGGACCTTAGGGACTCTTGGATTCTCTGAACATATAAGAGTCCTAATCTTGGATGCAAAGCACTTATCAAATCTCAAGTAGCTAGCATCGACTTTGTCCCATGAAAGCACTGTACTCCATAACTGAACTGGCATCTTCTCTCCATCCTTTTCTTTCACAAGATCCATTCCATTAGCAAAATAGTCACCTCCCTTGAACAAAAATAAGTGCATGAGGAGGGAGTACCATCCAAAAGGCCTATCCACTTTCCCATTCTTTATCCCTATCAAACCTTCATGGATGGCATCAGTAACATAGGAAGCATAATCAAAGGTCACTGCCAGAGAAGGATTCAAAATTTGAGCAATCATTAACATGTAATGAGTTGGCATATTTGCTTCAGCATCCTCTCCTAAAATTTGGCAAAGTGACCATTATAATCCCTTGGCTCTAAGGGTGAACAGATTTAAGGAGAAAGGCTCCATAATATTGGGTCCTACAACTGTTAATCCACCTATCTTCACAAAGAATTATTTAAGAGGCCCACTCCTAAGGTGATTCCTCTGTGCATCATAAACCTGAGCTAGTGATTTAAAATTGATGGGTTCTAAAAATTTGGAAAATTCACTAAGCCCAAAAGCATTTTTGAACTCCTCATTATTAATCTCAATGAGGGTTTTTCCATTTATGTCCCTAATACTCTTTGTAGTGGGGTCATAATTGTGTGCAACCTAAGTTAGAAGGTCCACATCCATGAACACTCTAGGAACAACCAATTTTCCTACATCTAACTCCCAAATGTTGTTCATTAGGGCTGGGGAATGTCTCATGCCGAATCTGACCTTGAAAAGACCCAACCCAGACAATCCTATCGATGGGTCTCTCAGCCAATTGCCTTTATCATACAATCCTTCTCCTATTTTCAGGCGAGGAGCTATTGGCACTAATTCTTTTACCTTAGCAGCCACATTACTTGACAAGGTCAACTGCTCTAGGAAATCATCACAAATTGCCCTCTCTTGGTAATTAACCTTTCCCAAGAACTCCCTTTTAGGTGCCATCTTAAAATTACTAGGCAAGTAACTTAATTACTAACCACATAGCTCTATAATAGATCAAAACCCCAATTTAAACAAACTGTCAAGTAATTGCTAAGCAAGAGTACAAGAGAACCTATTTTTGGCCCGAAGAATTTTGCTCTGCACCTGAAAAAATCTACTCTACACCTGCTTCTCTACAACAGCTCTTCAAAATGATGTCTTCATTCAATTGATATGAGATCATATACGATAGTCGTGCTCTTAACTACGACATTGATACCGCATGCTTCGGTCGTCCCTTCAAAATTGAATTCATATAAAATTTTGCTCCAATGGGTCATAACACACCTGTGTATTTTCTTTTTCGCTCTTTCGCCATTTTGCAGAGCATAACATAATTGCACATTCATCTAGCAAAACTGCACTAGCCATTAGATCATATCAAACTTGCACTGCTTTTACCCTTTTATCTTTCCTCATCCGGCAACGAGCTAAAAATCCTTTCGCTACTTCACAGAGAGTAGCCAACGTGCACTTTAACCCAACGAAGCCATGCTAGTCATTCGATCGGATGGAATGTGATCGGTCTTTATCTTTGTTTGATCTCCTTACCTTAATGTTGGGCCCTACCTTCTTTTTGCCACTTCACAGGCTTTAACCCTTGAGAATTTTCCTTTCGTGAAGCCACGCCAAGCATTAGATGGAGCTTTAACCACTCGGCTTTTAACTTTGAGTGGGACTGTCAACCCATTTAGCTAAAAATCCTTTCGCTATTTCACAAGGGTTAATCCGCTTCCATCTTTGGGCTATGAAACAACGAGAAGCGTTGGATCAATCTTGAGATGAACACCTTTTAAGTGGAACCTTTATCCGAGTATTACATACCTCACTTGTTTACTAGTTAACAAATGCCATGTGGCACTCGACCATTAGCCCTGGAAACTCCTTCAGGTTCAGTTCTGAATCAGCCACGTGTCTTACTTCGCTATTCCCACATAACCACTGGTTACACCTTGGCAGGCCCTTAATTTCTTTTAAAACCACGTGTCATCCAACACATCACCATCGACCCCCACAAGAAACAACAAATGTCATTCCATGTCATGCCGGATAGAACCTCTTTTTGTCTTTCACCATTTCGTGGGCCTTAATCTTTGATTGGTTTGCAGCCACAAAACAACGAGAACCCTTGGATTAAAATAGAGTTGATCATCTTTTACCTTTATGCCCACTAGCTCTTTCGCCATTTCGTAGGCCTTAAAGTACTAGCATCTTACCTTCGTGAATTTACCTGAACCATCAGATCTCAAGAACTTGCATGATACTTAATAGCTTACTTAAAACCGGTAGACGTGGGTCTTTTGACTCATCTTTACCCACCTGGCATTCACTCATTCCTGAACTGACGTGTCAATTTCTTACTTGTTATCTCAGCCATCTGGACTTCTCGCTTGGAATGCCATGTGATTTCGCCATTTCGCAAAAGCTATCTTGTGCACACCTTCCTCCTGCAAAACTGCGCTGGCCATTAGACCTCGGGGACCTGCATGTCTATTATGCCTTTTAGGAACCTCTTTTGCTCGGGCCCAAAAACCTTTCACTATTTCGCGAAGAATAAACTGTGAGCATCTCTTCACCACGAAACAACGAAAGCCGTCAATTTCTTTTAAACTTGATCACCTTTTAGCCGTGGAGAAGTCTTCACCACTGGGTCCCACCAAACCTTTTCACCATTTCGTGAAAGGTAACTTACTTGCTTATTTCAGCTGTGAATCAACGCGAGCCGTTGGATTCGAAATGAGATGGGGTCTCATTAAGCTGGCCGCCAATACACACAGTCAAGCCTGTTTTTGCTTTTTGCTATTTCGCATAGCTTAACGCACTCACAAATTTGCCTAACGAAACAGCGAAAGGCATAGATTAATTTGAGAGTTGCGCGACACTTATAGGACCCATCAACATTTAGGAAAAGGCATAAGCGATAGGCAATATTTTTTTTCAATTAATTAGAGACTGCCTAGGCAAGTAACAAGGGGGGACACTTCACATGACTTAGAGACCCATTACTTAAGTGAATAAAGTAATGCAGAAATAGAAGCCAGAGGGTTTTTAATCAAACACTTGAGCGATTAAAAACTAAACCCTTAACCCTTAAAGACCTAGAATAGATTTGAAGCAACTAAAAGCTTACCTGACCCAAAAAATTCAAAACTCAGCCAATCATGGGAAAAGAAAACCCATTTCTTAAACAGTGATAACAGACAAGAGTAAAGATCAGGTATGCAGACTAAACAAAGCCTTATATGGTCTAAAATAAGCACCTAGAGCATGGTATGAAAGATTGGACTTTTATTTAATCAAGATTGGTTTTATAAGGACAAGTGAAAACAACAATATGTACATGAAGAAAGATAAGGACAATGGAATACTGATCTCAGCCATATTTGTTGATGACATTATATTTTGTGGTAATGATTCCTTATGCAAGAACTTTGGAAATGAAATGTGCAAAGAATTTGAGATGTCACTAATTGGTGAGATAAAGTATTTTATAGGTTTACAGATATTGCAAATGAAAGATGAGATTTTCATTACTCAATCCAAGTACATAAAGGAAATCTTGAAGAAATTTGGAATGGAGAATTCTAAACTAGTAATTACTCCTATGACTACTAACTATAAATTATCAAAGAATGATGAATCTGCATCTATTGATGAGAGACTTTACTGATCTATGATTAGAAAATTGCAATATGTTGTGCATAGTAAATTGGATATAGCACATGCAGTAGGTATTGTAGCAAGATTCTCTACAAATCCGAAGGAAACTCATATGACAGCAATAAAGAGAATTTTCAGATACCTGAGAGGCACTGAAGATTATGGCTTAGTATATGAAAAGAGGAATAATTTTGATTTAAAAGTTTATACTGATGTTGATTGGGCAGGCAACATAGATGACAGGAAAAGCACAAGTGGTGGAGCTTTCTTTTTAGGAGAAAGACTAGTAAGTTGGCTTAGCAAGAAACAAGGATGTATTTCTCAATCTATAGCACAAGCTGAATATGTTGCTGCAGCATTGAATTGTACCAATATAGCATGGATCAAACAATTGTTGGAAGGTATAAATGAGAAAGTTACCAAGCTAGTAACTATATTCTATGATAATACTAGTGCCATTAACATTTCAAAGAATCTAGTGATGCACTCTAAGACAAAGCATATATCTATAAAGTATCACTATCTCAGACAAGAAGTTCAAGAGAAGAAAGTTGTGTTAGAATATATCAGTTCAAATGAGCAATTAGCAGACATCTTCACACAGCCACTGCCAAGGGACACTTTTGACTATCTCAGAAGCAAGTTAGGGGTCCTATCCCTATCTTCTACTCACTGACCAAGTTTGGTGAAAGCATCAATTCGATGAATCTATAGAATATTATTTGTGGATTGATGCTGATTTACACACTTTAGGAGGTCACCTAAAGGTGTGCAGGAAAAATGAATAGAGACAAGTTGATCTGACCAAGACTGAAATGTTACACAGCAAGGCAAATCACTTCACAGAGGAATAAATCATGATTTAGTTCTTTTACTTTTTGGCATTGTTGTTAAAGGGGGAGAAGACTAAATGGTTGAAAGACTAAATGGTTGACTATATGATAAAGCCTTGAATGATGGAAATAACAGAAGACTAATGATAGGGGGAGTAGATTGCAAAAATGGAGAAGACTAAATGCAAGTCAACAACTCAAAAGCCTAATGAAAATGGAGAAGACTTTAGAAGACAACAGATCAAGGATAACAGGAGAAGTCTAACAACAATTTGAATTTGAATCAACTTGAATATCTTGTTGGTATTACCATTTAATTGTTGGTTTTGCCATCAATGCCAAAGGGGGCGATTGCTGGCATTACAGTAAGAAAGATTATTGATATTCAATAAGGATATTGAGAAGGTTGTTGAAGATTATTGATATAACTGAAGAAGAATGATAACTATCTTTATAACATTATTTTGTCATTGATGTCAAGAAATTGATTATCTGATTCAGTATGATGTTGCCATATCTTAAGAAGATTGATTAGAAAAGAATTAAGATGTCGGTAAAAGACACAGAAAGAATGTGATGAATAAAGAGAGGAATAAGTTATTCAATGGGCAACTATTACTGAGTTAGACAATGATGAGATCATGATGTTTGGATTATTTTGATATCCTACATATGTTGTAAATTGTAAGGTTAATACTATACTATGAAACCGAGCAAAGAACCTAGTCAATAAACCCTAAGGAACCTAGCCGGTAAACCCTAAGGTTATCCATATTTGTTAATGAAGGCGAAATGTCTACTGAGTAAAGTTTAGTATTTACCGAGTTGCAACCGAGTTATGACAATGCGCATGGGATGGATAAAAGCATTATTTAATAAAGGACAATGATTAGCTGGAGATGTATAAATGATTGGTATGTCGTGAATGAAGTTTGTTAAGGATCTATGGCAAAGGAAAATCGGCAGGAAGATCTATAGCGTAGATTGAACCACAATAACCTTATGCAAGTTCCAAGATAGGAATGCAAGTCCTGAGGTAAGGTAAAACATTTTTAGATCAGAAGGATACATTGAACCTAGTCAAGTTTGAAGATCTGATGGCTAAGATTGATCATGGGAAATGTGATCAAGGAGATTTAGCGGTTAGCAATTGTTTATAAATAAGGAATTGTTGATAGACAATGGATGCGGGAAAGTGTATGCACAGGGATGCTACATAGTGATTACCGAGCACAAAAGCTTGAAGACCCATTTGAATAACAAAGTAGAGAGCCCAACAGAGGGACAAGATAAAGTCCTATGACTAGATTGTTTTGAGCAAATAAGAATCTGCTTTAGCATTTTAGATGTGAAGTTGCAGATAGATTTTTATTACTGTTATTTTGTACTTGTGACAGAAAATCTCTTAACCGAGTGGAATTAATAGTCTTATATGTAAACCCTCTAGCAAGGTAACATTCTAAGTGAGTGTTTGAAATCCTTTGACAAGGTCACTTCTAACAAAGTGAAGATCCTAACAGATCTGAGGGAAATCCCTTAACCGGGTCACATCTAGCAATGTGTTTGTAATCTTTACCAGGATTTTCTTTTAACCAAGCATACTCTAGAAGAGTATATTTCTTAGTGGGTCTGAAATCCCATAGTGGTTTTTCCCTATTTGGGTTACCATGTTAAATCTAGTGTTATGAGTGTTAGTATGATTATGTGTTCATAAGTTTGCATGTTTAATAGTTTTTGGTTAAGTTGCTGAAGTATAAGTTACTGAGGTTGAATCTATTGATTTTATGGAAGTTTAAGTTTGTATGATTCACCCCCCCCCTCTCATCTTTTTAGCTATTGGCATCTGTACTTTACATTAAGTATCAGAACTATCAGTGTAATGGTGGGAAAATGGTGAATGATAGATCAAGAGGAAAAATAACCCTTTCCCTCAAAGAGAGATGAGATTTTCACTATTGATTATCCTTCAAGCACTTTTCACCATTATATTAGGAAGATGAGGGATAATTCACTAGATCCAATCTCCACACAGAGATGATAGATTGAATTCTAAATGATTTAGGGATGTTATGATGATCCCTTCTTCCTTTGTTTGATTTGGAAAGGAAATTGATTGAGTTATGTAGTGCAAAAGTGACAAAGAATCGATTATAACTTGAGATCTAAATATAAGATGAAGCTATGCACCTAAATTTGGTAGTAAAATGTCAAGAAGAAGTTGCCCTGCAAATTTGATAAAAAGTTGTCTGGATCGTTGTGGGAATGTACATGATCCTCCGAAAAATCCACGAAATGAAAAGAGTTTTTACGTCTATGCAAATAAAGATCAAATCCAAAAGTATAGCCACACACCTGCAACCTACACAAAGAAAAGAGAGGGAAATATGTTTGGATTGGGGGTTTTCCTTTAGGTCAAACCCAAGTTTTGGAATTAACCAAGTAATGAAAGAAAGTACTTGCAAGTAGATGTAAATGAAAGACTGAATTATAAATCACCTCAAGGGAGGTTGTAGTAGCAATGTTGATAGAAATGTTTGTGTGGAATTGAATGTTGGAATCAATATCCTCTTTAATGGTTGAATCCTTGACTTGAAAGCAACACCTAGCCTTGAAGGGAGACTTGTGAATGTTCAATGCTAGAAAAGAATGCTTGAGTGCTCTTGAATGCTTGATCACTTATGAAACATGACCTTATCAAAATTCCCCCTATGCAAATGAGAGGATGAATGCCCCTTAAATACATGTTTGAAGGATTTGAATTTTGTCATGAGCCGACATCGAGGAGATTTCCCGCTCACTGCACAACCCACAAGACATGCTCTAGAAAGGTCTTGCCCCAAAGCAGGGTAGGGATAGGGGTACCACGCCCCTGCCCTAGGAGGACAAGGGCACCATGCCCCTATCCAAGGGGGGACAAGGGCTCCACTCCCCTGTCTCCAGGGTAGAGTGCAAACAGAGTGATGCAGAGGCCAAGGAAGAAGTTGTTTTCGCAAGCTGAGCACTCTTCGGTCTCTAATCAGACTAGAAGATTCAAGTTCACATGCGTGAGGACCCTAATGCAGTTATAAGTTGCTAGGGTTGCAATTTTATGACACTACACTATGGCATAAAATTATTGATCATACACTGAATATCTCTTCTGAGCATCATTCAATTTCTCACTAAAATAGGGTACTACTCTCCATTCTTGACTCAAATATGCTCCTGTTGTTGGTCCACTTGCATCACAGTCCACTTGAAATACCTTATTGAAATTTGGTAAAGCCAACTCAAGTTGCTCAATCACTTTCTGCTTCAACAATTCAAAATTTTTTTTTGCTCCGGTGGTCTACTTGAATTCCTTCGGATCTCCTCTTATGGAATCAGTTGTAGGGTTACAAACTAAACTAAAATTTCTGATAAACTTCTGGTAAAAACTAGCCAATCCATGAAATGATCTTACCTATCCATTGCTTTCTCCTGTAGGCCACTCAACAATGGCTTTCACTTTCTCAGGGTCCATCTTCAAACCATCCTCAAATATCACAAAGCCCAAATAGACTAACTCATCCTTCATGAAAGTACACTTCTTGATATTGATCAACAACTTCTCTTCTCTTAACCTCTGCAAAACTTGAGTTAACTACAGCAAATGTTCCTCTTTTATCTTACTGAAAATTATAATTTTATCCAAATACATAATTAAAAACTTACCCAGGAATTTCTTCAATACCTCGTTCATCAGCCTCAAGAAAGTACTCAGTGCATTAGTCAATCGAAACAACATCACCAACTATTCATATAGTCCTTCGTTTGTCTTAAATGTTGTCTCCCACTCATCACCTTCTCTGATCCTGATATGATGATATCCACTTTTCAAATCTATCTTTGTAAAGTATTTTTCTCCACTCAAACAGTCCATTATGTCATCCATCCTAGGCAAAGGAAACAGGTATTTCATTGTGATCTTGTTTATTGCTCTTGAATCGGTACACACCCTCCATTCTCCATTATTCTTAGGTGCTAATAGTGTTGGTGCTACACAAGGGCTCAGAATTTACCTAATCAAACCTTTCTTCAACAACTCCTACACTTGTTTATTAAGCTCTTCATTTTCTACCGAAGTGCAACTTTGTTAGGCAAACTAGCTCAAGGAACCAAGTCCTTGCAATGACTAATACTTCTAACGGGTGGCAATCCATCATGTACATTATTTGAAATGATATCCTCATATTATGTCAGCAAATCTCTTATATTTGTTGGGTGTTCTCCTTCCAGTTCCAGTCTCTCGGTCTTCTTAGGAATTAAGGCAAAACACACATTCTCATGTCTCAATCCATCCATCAATTTCCTTCCATCTACTAAATAGATTCTAGTATTCGTACAGACTTCACTCTTCAAAGGTTCCTCCAAAGGTAACAAGGTTTGCTTCATCCCATTGGCCACAATAGTGTATGTATTCTTCCTCTCATCATGTATTGCCTATCTATCAAACTACCAAGGTCTTCCCAACAAAAGATGACAAATATCCATAGGCATAATATCACACAAAAATTCATCATGATAATTCCCAATTTTCAAGTTCACCAAACACTGTTCACTTACTAACAAATTATGTTCATCCTGAATCCATGATATCTGATAAGGCTTAGGGTGTTTCAATCTCTCCACTTTCAAATTATTCACCATCTCTTCTGAAACAAGATTATCTGAATTACCACTATCAATAACAACTTTATAGTACTTACCAGATACCTTACATCTAGTCTTCAATAGGTTCTTCCTTTGCAAGGGTTATTCATCTCCTCCGGTATGACACAAAGCTCTCCTCATCATCAATAGTTCTCCATCTTCTGGTTTATTGTCTGATCTGGTGGGGTTTTCTTTCACCACTTCTTCTCTTCCAGTAGCCTCTATCTTCTTACATTCAAATGCACGGTTTCCTTATCCTCCACACTTAAAATAGGTTTTGTTAGGTCCTAGAGACAACTGAGAAGGGGGGTGAATCAGTTGTCCAATAAATTCAACCAAAATTAACTTAACCAAAACTTAATGCTCAATACTGGTAAACCAAACTTTATGCCGGTAGACAGTCTTAATAGTTAATTGCAATACCGGTAAAGATTAATGCATGAAACAAAAAAACAATAACATCCACAACACATAACACAAATGTTTGTACGTGGAAACCCTGTAAGGGGAAAAACCACGTGGGAAGCCTTACCCACAATCAAATGATACTACTACGGATAGTATGTGTTTACAATATGGATTCTGCACATGCAGAAAGGCTAGCTGCCTAGATCTCACTACTCAATCACAAAATGAGTCACACTGACTACAATTGGATGGTTAAATCCAATGATAATGTACTACACAAAATAGCATCTTCATATGCTAGATTCAGTACCAGCTAAGTTCTAATTGTCTTCACAAAATCCTCCTTCAACCCTCAAATGATGTCTGTGTGTATAGCTCTGCTTATTTTTGCATAAACCTTATTGCAATCTTTTTGCATTTTCAATCCCATCTTTGTTTGACCTTACAAATAAGATCTTACATATATACCATACCCTAAGACCAATTGAATAGATTGGCTTACTAAAAGATATTACAATAAATTCAATTACAAACAAATCAATATCTGATGCATGATGTCGGATCAATGCATTTACAATAATAATAAATCATCTCCATAACATGTCGTGTTGATTTGGAATAGATATGACTATCAGTGCTTATACTGGACCTATTTGCCGGTAACAACAAATATGTAAACCCAAATAAACAGTTAATCAAATTTCCAAAACCAAGTGATCGGATAATGTCTTCGACATAACCAAGTAGTTTCCAAGTCATTCCAAGTGTCGATGAACAATATAATTTGTCGGTGAACCAAATACCAATGGCTTGCATAAGTCTCTGTTTTGCCGGTGAACATAACCAAAGTCTCCAAGTGCTGATAAGTTTCACAAGCGATGAAAAGTGTTGACATCAATGACAAAACCATATCAATATATCCAAAATACCAACAATCTCCCCCTTTGGCATTGATGTCAACACAAGATGGAAAAAACCATCAAAGTGCCAAAAACCAAAAACCAACAATCTCCCAAAGAGATCATTAATCCCGAAATCAAAAATACATAATATATTTCCCAAAGTAATAATCTCTCCCCAAGGGATAAAGTCTCTCCCCCTAAGAATAATATGTGTTATCCATGTGTTTTTCCATATCAATCTCTCCCCCTTTGACATCAAATGCCAAAGAAATACAAAACCAAATATAATTAGTTCAAAGAAAATACCAACTCATTCAATATGCCAACTACTCCCCCTAAGAAGTAGCTCTCCTCATCAAAGCCGGAATAAAATATTTCTCTGTTAATTTTGTCAGTTGATGAAAAACATCAACTGTCTAAGTCTCTACCAGTGGGGGTAGGACTCCAAGTTTCTCTCTAAGAGACTCAAATGTTTCCTTAGGCAAAGGCTTTGTAAAAATATCTGCAATCTGCTCTTTAGTATCCACATAAACCAATTTCACTTCTTTTGCTTTAACATTCTCTTTTAGAAAGTTTAGTTTGATAGAAACATGTTTAGTTTTAGAGTGAAGTACTAGGTTCTTTGATATATCAATTGATGTTGTATTGTCACAGTAAATAGTTATAGGTTCTTTGGAATTTATCTTTATGTCCTTCAACATTTTCTTGATCCATAATACCTGTGTACAGTTAATTGTTGTTGCAACATATTCTGGTTCTGTTGTTGATAGACTTGTACAACTTTGTTTCTTTCTCAACCATGAAATTAGTCTGCTACCAAGAAAAAATGCTCTGCCAATGGTTCTTTTTCTGTACTCCACATCTCCTGCCCAATTAGCATCTACGTATGCACATAAGTCAAAATTTTCATCTCTAGGATACCATAAACCAAGATTTGTAGTGCTTTGTAGGTATCGGAAAATCATTTTCACTATTGATTCATGATTTTCTTTAGGATTACTCTGAAATCTTGAAACAATACATACTGCATTCATAATATCAGGGCTTGTTTATGTCAAGTACAGTAAACCTCCTATCATATATTTATATCTAGTCGGATTAATAGGTGTATATTCATCCTTCAAAGATAATTTATCATTTGTAGTCATAGGTGTGCTTACCGGTTTACAATTATCCATGCCAAATTTCTTTAGTAATTCCTTCAAGTATTTATATTGACATAGAAATATACCTTTATCATTTCATGAAATCTGCAATCCTATAAAGAATTTTATCTCTCCAATCATAGACATTTCAAATTCTTGCTGCATTTTGTTAGAAAGGTCTTTACACAAACCATCTTCTCCAAAGATTATATCATCAACAAAAACTTCAATAACCAAGATGTCATCATTAGTCACTTTGTAGTATAGATTGATGCCAGCATTACCTTTTGTGTAACCAAGCTTCAAAAGATATTTGTCCAATCTTGCATACCAAGCTCTAGGAGCTTGTTTCAATCCATATAAATCTTTCCTTGACCTGCAAACCATGTCTTTGTTATCTGTCAAATAAAATCCATCAGGTTGCTCAATGTAAACTTCTTCTTCAAGATCTCCATGTAGAAATGTACATTTAACATCCATTTGATATACTTTGTAGTTCTTGTGTGCTGCAAAAGCCAATAAAAGTCTTACTGCCTCAATTCTAGCTACCGATGCAAAGGTTTCATTATAATCAATTCTTTCTTTCAGTGAATATCCCTTACACACTAATCTTGCTTTGTTTCTGATTACCATGCCATCTTCATTAAGTTTATTTCTAAGAACCCATTTAGTTCCAATTACATTTTTGTCTTTAGGCTGGGGAACTAATGACCAAGTGTTATTACTTTCAATTTGTTCCAATTCAACTTCCATTACTTTAATCCAATATTTATCTTCACATGCCTCATTAATTGATGTAGGTTCAATTTGAGAAATAAGACATACCTCCTCATTTGCCAATCTTCCTCTAGTCATAGCTCCTTGAAATTTGTTTCCAATTATCTGATCTTCAGAATGGTTCAATCTTACATACCGGGGTGTTTTTACTTGTTGTTGTTCTTCAGTGACTGTTGAATCTCCAAATGATGTCGGTGTCATTAGATCATCATTTTGTATTGGTGTATTCACAATAGGTTCATTTGTGATTATCTCTATTTCCGGTTTAGAGTCAGTGTACCTTGAATTTCTTCTAAACTATTCATCAATTTTCACATTTGCACTCTCAATAATTTTTTGCAATCTCTTGTTAAAATATCTATATGCCTTGCTCTTAGATGAATAACCAAGAAATATTCCTTCACTTCTAGGATCAAATTTGCCAATGTACTCATCTCTTCTAATATAAAATTTACTTATGAGGCCCCACCCCGACTCAGTCTGACATTTCAGTGGTTTTTATGATGAGACTATTACGGATGCTTTTATTTTTTATGCATTATGGATTTAGAACTTATATGATTCCATGATTTGGATAACATTGCTATATGTTGATGCTTTATTTATATGCTTTATGATATAGAACACTACATGATTTTTGAATAGGATGAATTTGCGGTGATAAATGTCATTATTGAATTTGCAGGACTTTACTATGATGATAGAAATATGATGTATGTTTTATGTGTGGATCAAAATTATAAGAATTAGGATGAATTGCTTATGTGAAATTGCTTGGATATAAGATGTATTAAATTGTTCAGATGTAAATTGTATGCAAGTGATGATGTGTATTATTATTCTTGTGATTTATATTATATGAGGTTACTTGAAACCACTAATGTGTAAATTGAAATGCGTAGGAAGTTATCCATGTGACCATGGAAATATTACGGAGAACCAAACCTAGACCTATGTATGTTTGTAAAGCCAGGGTTTGTCTATTTGGAGAGACAACACCCCATTTGTGTTGTATTTTATTCGTAATAGTAAATGATGCATGTGTGTTAAGTGTTATTTAATTGATTTATGTAAAATCCACAAGAGACACGATTTCATGTATAAGTTTGTAAAAGTATTTTCTTAGTGTCACTTGACACATGTGTGGATTTATGTTTGAATTTTTAAATTTGTCTCTTGGTGGGAATTGTTTAACTATAGCTTTTTCAATTAATGTAATGAGACTCCATAAATGCCTTGGGTAAAGAATCTTTGGGATGGTCAACATAGGTTTGACCCGAAAATAAACTTTAGAGGGGTTAAAAAAGGGTTAAATGGACACCTAGGGGTAGTTTAATAGGGTTTATTAAAGCCCATAAGGTATACCTAAGGGTTAGGGATAATTTTAGGCAAGTTTCTACTCCCATGTGACCTTTTAGACACCCTAAAAAGTGACTTTTCTAAGTTGTGCAAAATTGAATTAGAAGACTTGAACTAAGTTGAAAACCTTCATTTTCGAATGAGAGTTCCCTTTCCCATTTTACCTTACCTTCCTTTTTATTTTTTAGAAACTTGTAAGAACTCTCACAATGGGCTTCTTAAGCAAGAATTAGAAAATTAGTGGGTAATCACCCACTCTCCATTTTTGGAGACAAAAGAATTTTGTAAAGAAAAAGATAGAATTTGGTTTGAGAATTTTGGCTAAGGGTAGAAAGAGAAGAACCGTGGAATTGGGCTGCTCATCTTCAACAAAACTAGCATACCTTTGGGCAGTTTAAGGTTGGTTTTATTTTTCTTATAATGTTTCCTATGTGCATATGTTTTGAAAGAAATGTTTGTGTAAAAGTCTAGTTTTCGTGCGTGTATTTGGTGTTTTGTGTTTATGCAATGTATGTGTTTTGGGAGTCATCAAGACCTCTTACTCTTGGGAGAGAGGAGGATCTTGTGGGTGGTAGAAGTGACAACCCTTGAGTGAGAGGCTCTCGTTATGAGAGTGATCACAAGGGATTTTATGTGACCCTTGTTGCATGGCTTGTTTATACATTGGGGGTCATAAGGAGGGAAATAAGGCATGAATGCTTTGGGGGGCATAAGGATTATGAGGTTGCTATACTTGATGTATTTGGTTTGCCATGAGGTGGCTACACATTTTTCCATACTTGCAGTTCTCCTCAGGGTACTTGGTCCACTACCACCCTTAAAAAGGACATCACCAATGTGTGGTGCAGTGTAGCCCGGGTTGGGATTGTGTTTGAGTTGTGTATTCCCTTGTCTTTTATGTTTGCATGTGTGTTACCTGTCTAGGGCTTGGTTCTCTGAGCTCGGGGGTGGCTACCAGTTAGCCTAGGCTGGGACGTGAGCTCTCCATGGTCATAGCCTTTGATTTAATTGCAGGTTGTTAGAAAAAAATAGCAAGACAAGTAGAAGTGGCTGGATTTAGTTGTTGCAGAAAAATGATGTAAATGTAATTTATGTTCTTTGAAAGTCCTAACTTGATTGAAAGGAGAGACCTATTTGTAAAGTGACTATAAAGTCTTGTGACTAAGTTTAAAGTTTTGTAATAATTATTCTTATATTACTGTAGAAAAGAAAGAGGTATCTTTGGTTTAGTTTTCTACATTTCTGGATAATTTACAATGTTGTGTTTTAGGATATTTTGATAAGAGAAAGATTTATTTATTCCTTTTATGCATTTATACTCCAATATTGATTTGCATGCATGCAAAGGCTGAAAATAAAAGCATTTAGGACTATACATGGAAATGTAAAAGCATTTTATTTAAAATATGTGATTTTATTTTATCTGTGATTTTTTTTTTAAATGCAGAAAATAAAATCTAAAGTTATCATAACCACCTCTATAGTTTAATTTAATAATTTCTTTATTTAATATAGATGTTGTTTTAGGATTAGTTAATTCTGTTATTTACTTTTATTGCAGAAAATACATCTAGAGTAAATAGTCTAATTAATTTAAGTAATATACTATTTATCTAGTTGCAGTTTAAATTTTATTAAATTCTGACAATATTTTACTACAGAAATTACATCTAAAGTCATGTAGTTATTCTTTGATATATATATATATATATATATATATATAATATGTACTTTAATTTAAACCCGATGACTATAACTTTACTGGTAAGAATGTTTCATCTACAGTAGTATCATTATCTATTTTCAAAAAAAAAAAGAAAACCATGATCCAATATGCACCTAATATATATATATAGATGAATATATATTAAAAGATATATATATATATATATATATGCACACACACACGCACACACACACACACATATATATAGTTTTATAAATAAAAATAATAATAATAATTAAATAAACTTTAAAAAAAAAATTTATATTGGCATGCTTTATCAGGGGGGGGTTGGCCAGGGCCGAACCCACTATGCCCTGCACATGGGTCGGCAGCCGAGCCCACTGTGTACTGCACAGTGGTCGGCAGCCGAGCCCACTGTGTACTACACAGTGGTCGGCGGGGCCGAGCCCACTGTTCACTGCACAATGGCCGGCGGGGCCAAGCCCACTGTGCACTGCACAGTGGCCGGTGGGGCCGAGCCCACTGTGCAATACACAGTGGATGGCGAGGCCAAAGCCACTGTGCATTGCACAGTGGGAGCCTCGGTCATGCCATCCCCCAAGCAACGCCCCTCCCATGCCATGGCCGCCGCTTCCCATCTGGTTCGGCCCTACAATCAAATTTCAAGCAAGAAGAAAAAGAGAAAACCCTAGCCCGGGTAGGGCTAGGGTAGAAGTGTGTTGGTAACCAAAAAAAAAAAAAGTTTTAAAGAAAATAATAGGAGAGCCTATTATCATAATGAAAAAATAAAGAGGGTTAGGGTTGCATGGAAATTGATATATATATATATATATATATATATATATATATATATCAGAATATTATTATATGGTTGTAAATAGATATATGAATGTATATATATATCTAATTATATATATAATTATAAAAGTGGAGATGTTATGAAATAAATATTAATGGGATTAACGCTTATCCTTTTATAATTAAAAAAAAAAAAGTGATTAAGAATTAAATATTAAAGGGGATTAATATTATTCTTTATTTTTATTTGAGAATATTGAGATGCCATAAAATAAATATTAGCGGGGTTAATATTTATTTTATTGAGATAATTGAATTAAATTTTAATGCAGTTAATATTTAATCATGAGTCTAAATGGGTTGAAAAATTTATAAATTGAAAATTGTGGATTAATAAAGATTTTTAAATAAATTAAATTTAGATGTTTGAAATTAAACCCCTAGGGAATTTAAATTCTAAATGTCACTTAATGGGCTAAAGGGTAAATTTTTAACTCTCCCAGACATAGATGCATGTGATTAAACACTATAGGAAAATATGCATTTGTAATTGTGATCGACCCTCTAGTTGACCTAGTTTAATTTACGACTTAAGTCTTGACAAGTAGATTGGAGGCACTCTTAAAACTAATCATTGGAGCTCCACTTTTATTTCAATAATTTTGGTTACTTGAGCTAGTTAACTCTAAACATAGTTAAGACAAAACATGTTGTAGCAAGTTATAATTGTCGATATAATGATTTTATAGTTATGTTTAAATAAATAAAATAAAAAAATTATGATCTTGCCCTAAAATTTGGGCATGACATTACTTCCAAATATTCTAAAATATTTAAGAGTAGGAGTATTACCAAACCATAGTTCATGTGCGGTCTTACCAGTTTCTCCTCTGATGTGAACTTTGTTGAATGTATAAACAACTATATTGACTGCTTCTCTCTAGTATATATGAGGTAGATTTGCTTCTGATATCATACTTCTAGATGCATCCAAGATAGTTCTATTTTTTCTTTCCAATACTCCATTCTACTGGGGTGTCTGGGGTGCTGACAACTATCTTCTAATCCCATTCACTTCATAAAATGCATTAAATTCCTTAGATGTGAACTCACCTCCTTGATCTGATCTCAAACATTTGATTTTCTTGCCGGTTTCATTTTCTACCATCACCTTGAATAGTTTGAATTTCCCAAATGCTTCAGATTTTTCTCTGAGAAAAGTAACCTAACACATTCTAGAATAGTCATCAATGATTAGCATAAAATATCTCTCCTTGTATACTTCTAGTTCTTGTTGGACCACATAAATCAATATGAATCAAATCAAGAACATTGTTAGACTTCTCTAGAATACTTTTGAAAGATGCTCTAACTTGCTTTCCAAGCTGACATTCCTTTGTT
This sequence comes from Cryptomeria japonica, assembly GCF_030272615.1. Taxonomy (NCBI): domain Eukaryota; kingdom Viridiplantae; phylum Streptophyta; class Pinopsida; order Cupressales; family Cupressaceae; genus Cryptomeria; species Cryptomeria japonica. The sequence continues at coordinate 580,460,976 of NC_081406.1, forward strand.
AGGATTCCCAAACATACTGAGAGGGAACCAGTATATACATTTACTTGACTTAAAACATGAAAAGCATATTAAAACAATGTACCGGTAAACCAAAAATAATGCAGCAAACAAGAGTAATAACAACCACATAAGAAGCACACCATAACACAGTATTTTAATGAGGAAACCCAATGTGGGAAAAACCTCGGTGGGATTTGTGACCCACAATATTCGCTTACTGGCCAATAAGGGAATATTGCTTTTACAATAGGGGCCTGCACATGCAGGAAGGCCAAGTGCCTAGAGCTCACTGCTCAATTATAAAAGAATTCATGCTAACTTACAAAAATGGATTATACTAATCCAATGTCTTGTACTACTTTAGATCAGCATCTGCTATGCCAGATTCAATACCGGTTTAAGCTCTGCTACAAAATAAACCCTTAACCAATATTTCGCTTATTAAGTCTACTTATTTTGCATCCTACTTCACATATTTCCTATTACAAAATGATCTCATACAAATATGAGTCATATTACAACTCGCCATGTCGACTAACAATGATTTTGCAATTAATTACAAAATACATTATAAACAAAATTGAAGTTGGCCAAGGTGCCGGTATCCTTCCTTTCACTACCGGTGTTCTATGTGCTGGTGCAGAGTCTGTCAGTGTTGGTGTCGTTATCTTTGTCTTGGCAGTGTCATATGATTGCAAGGCTGCCATCAATGACAAAACCTTCAATCACCTACAATTTCTCATTGGAGTGTGCATTTGCCAACAATCTCCCCCTTTGGCATTGATAGCAACACTCATGAGAAAAATCAAAAGTGCTCAAAATAATATCCAAAAATAGTCTGCCAAAATTGTCTTACCAAAACTATGTGCCAAAAAAAATGTATGCTCCCCCTAAGTAGATGATGTCCTTTCTTCTGACCATTTTTCTCATCCCACTACTCCCCCTTTGACATCAATGACAAAGGTTGTCATTCGGTGTCAGTGGAGTCCCGCCTGGATTCTTGTAACCGGTGGGTTACAATCTAAAATATATCTGTTAAGATCAAATTTATACCATTGTTGAATATCTTGCTATCTTTTATTGCCTCTTGTGTTCTCTGTATTGTATCAGTGAGTATGTGCATTTGCTCTTTCGGTGTCTTCAGTCTGGGAACTGGAGCTTTAGATATTTCTTTTCTCAAAAAAATAAGATACTCTAGTCTTGGACTAAGTTTGCATTTCAAGTCCTTTGCCTTATCCTTTATTACATGTTTGTCATTTTCTAGTTTCTTGATTTTCTCTTCTTGCTCTGCAATTTTCTTCTTTAACTCAAAAAGTGAATCTAATGCTCCTATTAGATTGTCAGCAATATTGTTTATCTTCTCTTGTGCTTTGCTGATCTCCTTGTCAAGATCCTCTATTAATACATTCATTTTGCAAGTGTCCCTGTACAGTTTCTTGAAGTCATAAATTATTTCTCCAAGTTCCGATAAAAGGGTATCCATTTCTTCCTTGTTCTTCTTCACAATATCCTCAAAGAATTTATGTTTTTCTTTTATCATTCTTTCCTAAAATGTATCCTCATTTATTTGATCAATAGTCAATAGGTTGTTGGTGATGAACTTAGACAATGTGTCTAGTTGACCTAAAGAATCCTTATTATCAACTGTGCACTTTGGTGCAATCAATTTAAGAATTGGTATTGTATCATCAATAGCCTTAAAGGCTTGTGCATTGCATTCTGTGATCTTCTTTATTGAATCTAATAGGACCTCTGTTACACTTGTAGGTCTGAATTCTGCCATAGTTGTACCAGATGTTTGTCCAATAGTCTTTACAATAGCCATGCTACCAGTTGTGGTAATCACCTTTCTTGATTCGACCTCTAGTAGGTCTGTCTGTGTTTGCATTTCTACAAACAAAGGTTTATGCTTTTCAGTTTGGGCCAGTGGTACTGTCTCTGTCTGAACCTGTGCTTCAACCTATACCGGTTTTGGTTTCTCTATCTGTATCTCAGAGCGTTTCTCTAAACTTTTAACTGCCGGTTTCTCAGATGTAATTTCTGTTTGTACCTCAGAACTCTCTTTTCCTAGTTCTTCAGATGGTTTATCTATTTTATCTACTGGTTCCTTAGTGGTATCCTCTGTCGGTTGCTCTACTTGTGAAGGTTTTTCTATGTTTATTTCAACCTCTGCAGCCGGTGACTTAGTAGTCACATTTTTCTCCTTATCCTCAGTGGTTTCTCTGTCAACCATGACATTAACTTCCTAAGTGTCTACATTTACTGTATACAAAAATTTTGATTCAGGATTTGTATCTTCTGTCAGAGTCTCCATACTCTCTGTGGTTGGTTGTCTGTCAGTAGTGTCTACTAGTGGAGTATTTGAAAGAGGTGGGGGCACATTGTCAGTTATTTTCAGGCTTGGTGATCCACCTACCTTACCTTTCCCCTTATCTCTGTCCTTTTGATATACTTTGACAGTTTTAGGCCTAAGTAATTCTTCTTCTTTTTTTGTTTCCACAAAGAATATATCCTTTCCATCTATTGTTTCCTCAGATACTTCATTTACTTTACCTGCCATTAGTGCTACATGTCGGTGAGCAGTAGAGAATACTGTTCGGTTTGCTTCACTAATAAGTTTATCAATTTCATTAGGTGAGATAACTAGATGTACTGCAAGTAGTTTTTCAATCTTAATTTTCTTGTCCAGTTTAACAATTGCTAACCTTCTTGCTTCAAGTCTTCTATACAGATCATTTAGATTTTCATTGACAATTTGCATCAAAAATTTCTTGTATATATCTAAGTGTAGAATTACACTGTTCTCTATTCTTTCCTTGTCATCAGCTGATAGTGTGTTGTATACTTTGTTTATGTTCTTTAGCTTACCATCCTCTTTAATTTTGCTAAGAAGTTTGTCTATTGGAGCAATATCTTGTTTCACTTTCTTTTTCTTAGGAGTCATTTTCTTCACTGGAGGCCTTACTTCCTGTTGTTTTTGTCTTGTCCTTTTAGGTGTAGGAGAAAGTACAGGTGAGGGTTTTCTTTTCCTTTCAACCCTTTTAAATACTGCCAATATATCACTCTCAAAAGAAGTTCCAACCGGTGAAAGATGAGTTTCTAGTTGACATGCTTCCAACTCACTTTCACTTATACTAGTTTGTCTCAGAACATCTTCCTTGATTGCCTTTGCCTACCGGGTTCCTTTCCTTACGGTTGCTTCAACCTTCTTAACCCTTTTCCTAGATTGAATAGTACTTTCTATTGTTTCAGCATTTCCAAAAACTTCCTCTTCTGGTTCCTTTGGAGCTTCAAGGAGGGCTTTTGCATATGTTTCTATGATGTTGTCATTTGTTTCATACCTCATTTCAGTTACCAAATAGTTATAGGGACAATTGCTTCCATCCAAATTTCATCTTTCTTGATCACAAAATAGATTTCCTTTTGATATTTATCCACAATGTCTTGTGAGAGTCTTACTCTAGTATTCATTCGAGCCTTCAATGCTTGAAAATACTCATTTATATTTTTCGCTCGGTTCTCTCCCATATTGTTCAATAGATCTGATAGTTGTTTACCTATCGGTATGTCAAAACCAAAATCTCTAGCACTAATACCAGGTACTTGTTTGGTTATATACAACATCAAACAAACAAGTAAATTTCCAAATTTGAATGTTCCTTTCTTATCTCTTTTGATCTTACCCAAATTGTCTATCAACTCATCTTTAATCCATTCAGATATATCTATCCTTGCATTATCATTTACCATATCATAGGCACTTTTGATACACAGGCTAGAAATTGAGTTTAACCTATTTGCATGTGTAGCCTTATAATCTAAGATCATACTGATAAATTTGACATTTATATCCTTCACATCGTTTACCCTTAAAGATCTCTTATCAAATGTTGCACTAGTTAGGTTTATCACTATGTCATTTGAGACCTTCTTTGTTTTGTCCAGTCTGTTACCAGTGGAGGGTAACCCTATTATAGCTTTTACTGCTTCTTTTGTGATTTTATGAATTGAGTCCAACCAGAAAAATTCACCATGTACTCTGCTTAACACAATCCTTATGATATCCTTGGGAAAAAGCCGAGATACTAAGAATTTCAGTGAAACCTAGGGTTTCTACTACCTTATGTTCAGGTTTGACATTTCTAGATTCATTACAAATCATAGTTTTAAACATGTTCTTAATCTCATCATCACCTAATTCCTCAATATGACAATGTATATACATCCTAGGGTCTTCAGCATATACTACTCCTTTAGGGATTTGAGAAAATGCACCTATGCTATTATCTTTCTTTGCAATTTGGGAACCAATTTGAAAATAGGTCTAGGGCACTTAATAACCTCAACAATAGTAGGGTTTGCAATAAATTTAGGAGTGGATGAAGATGCCATAGCTATAAATACCTCAATCTGCCTTAAGTATTTTGATGGATTGCTTCACTTCTTCACTTAGAATGCCTTCGCTCAGAACTTTTCGTGCTCTCAAAGATTTGAATGCTCGGTGAATGAAAAAAGAGCCAAAACACTTGCTTTATAATGTTATTTTCTCCAACTACCACATTTAATGCTCATCGGTTAAGTCAAAACTTAACTCATCTGCCAGTATAGAAGTAATTTCAACTTCTTACCATCAACCGAGGGAATAATAGCATGTGTTTCATTTTTTTGCTAAACCCCCAAATGATTTACTTCTGTTAGATGAAGATTCTCCTACCGATGGAGTGTTACTCTATTCCGCTGGTGGAGGAGTATTCCCATCAACATTCAGATCTGACTTTTTGATCCATTATTTTGAGAATTCTTGCTTTACCTCTTCAACCTTTTCTTTACCTTTCAAACTAGAACTTTTGTTATTTGCCGGTGATGCCTTACTTCTACAAAATTTTGCAATATGACCAATTTTGTTACAGGCATAACAAGTCATATTGTTCTTTTGAATAGCTTTCCCATATCCTATGCTGGTATGTGTTCTGCATTGATTAGATAAGTGTCCAAATCTTCCACAAATATAACATCTTACATTCATTCTGCAGTTTTCTGAATTATGACCAACTTTGTTGCATTTGGAACATTGACCGGTGGGTGTATTAGTGTTCTGATAATTTTTAGATCTACACTGATTTTCTCTATTACCATACTTGTTACAATTAAAGAATTTGCCATTAAATTTGTAAGTAGTAGGTTGTCTTACCAGTTTGCTATGATCATGATTGTTTGCAGTACTGGAGCTTTCACCAGTTTCAAATCCAGGGCCATTTGTATCACCATTAGGTTTCTAATTCTTCAGCATGTCACCAAGTTCTTCTGAACTTTTCTTGAATTTCTCCTTGTGTTGATTTGCAGTAGTCAGTTCATTCTCCAAGATTCCTTTTTGTCTTATGAATTCAATTCTATCATTTTGTGTGTTGAATTCAATTCTATCATTTAGTCTTCTAACCAAGTCTTCTTCATTCTTCTTTCTATCTTCAATTTCTTTACAAAATCTCATAGTCATATCCTGCATCTCATTCTTTGTTGTACTGATTTCTTGTCTTAGCTTGTTTACCAGATCATTAAGAGTTTCCTTTTCATTTTCCTCATTCTGCATTTTTTCACAAAATTCTCTCCTCTTGTTTCTTGCAATAGTAAAATTTTATTGAAGTGCTTGAATAATATCCTGAGCAGCTTTCAGATCATCTTCAATTTCGATATTCTCCACCTTTTATGCATCATAGTCTGTAAGAGCTATTTCCAATTGCTTTCTCAAGTTTTCCATCTCTACTAGTGACAAGATCTTCCTCAAGTTGTTAGGCTTCTGAAAATAGAGGACCAGGCTCTGATACCAATTGTTATGATTCCCAAAGATACTGAGAGGGGGGGTGAATCAGTATCTAACTAGTATATAGATTTACTTGACTTAAAACATGAAAAGTATATTAAAACTGTGTACCGGTAAACCAGAAATAATGCAGTAAACAAGAGTAATAACAACCACATAAGAAGCACACCATAACACAGTATTTTAACGAGGAAACCCGGTGTGGGAAAAACCTTGGTTGGATTTGTGACCCATAATATTCACTTACTGGCCAATAAGGGAATATTACTTTTACAATAGGGGCCTGCACATGTAGGAAGGCCAAGTGCCTAGAGCTCACTGCTCAATTACAAAAGAATTCACACTAACTTACAAAAATAGATTATACTAATCCAATGTCTTGTACTACTTCAGATCAGCATCTGCTATGCCAGATTCAATACCGGTTTAAGCTCTGCTACAACATAAACCCTTAACCAATATTTCGCATATTAGGTCTGCTTATTTCTCATCCTACTTCACACATTTCCTATTACAAAATGATCTCATACATATATGAGTCATATTACAACTCGCCATGTTGGCTTACAATGATTTTACAATTAATTACAAAATACATTATAAACAAAATTGAAGTCGGCCAAGGTGTCGATATCCATCCTTTCACTATCGGTGTTCTGTGTGCCGGTGTAGAGTCTGTCGGTTTTGGTGTCAGTATCTTTGTCTTGCCGGTGTCATATGATTGCAAGGTTGCCATCAATGACAAAACCTTCAATCACCTACAATCTCATTGGAGTGTGCATTTGCCAACATCCTTACATACCAGATTGTGAGGTTTAACAATCTTAGGTAAATCTCTAACTGCCTTGGTAGTACTGATTTTCACAATGCATTCAAAATTTACATGACAAAGTCTTTTATGCCATAACCAACTTTCATCAATATGTGCAATCAAACATGATTTCTCATTGTTGTTCAAATGAAAGATATTACCTCTAGTCTGATTACCGGTTGCAATTTCCAAACTAGTTCTATTTAAGAGTTTGCATTTACCATTCTTGAATTGTAATTGAAATCCTTTCTGAACTAATTGACCAACACTCAAAAGATTATGCTTCAAACCTTCAACATAGTAAACATTATTAGTATTGTGCTTACCATTAAAAGATATAGTGCCTTTTGCTTTAATTAAACAAGCTTTGTCATCTCCAAATCTTACTAGACCTCCATTATAATCCTTAAAGGTTAAGAATTTATTATTATCACCAGTCATATGATGTGAACATCCTGAATCAATAATCCATTCATCCTTATCTTCAACTTTATCTGCTAGGACCTTCTCTACCGGTTGAAAAGTAGGTGTCGGCTAATCTTTTCTTATAACAACAAAAGCCCATCCATTGTCTGCTAGATCCTCATCAAAATCATCAGTGACTCCTTCATCAGCATAATAACAAGATTTGTCTCTATTCTTCTTGAATTTGTATTTCTGATAGTCAGGGTTAGGCTTATATGTTCTTTTAGCTTCTTCTCTTAATCTTGCATGTCTATCAGGACATCTAGATGCCATATGACCAATCTTATTACAGTTAAAACATTTAAAGGGTGCTTTACCTTCATACTTACTTCCAATTGGACCTTTAGGCATTTTCCTTGCAAATAGTGCTTCAAGTTCTTCAAGTTCTTCATTTTCTCTCCTGCTTTCTTCAAGTTCTCTTGCATAGAAGGCTTTCCAATCAGATTTATCATGTGATGATGATCATGTTGTAGTTGATGATGATGCTTTAAAAGCTAGATCTGTCTTGATAGTAGTAATAGGACCAAATTCCTCAAGCTCAAAAGCTGAAAGTTTTCCAACCAAAGAGTCTCTAGATATTGATGCATTAGGCATTGTTCTTAATTCATTTATAGCAAAAAATTTCATATTATATGCCAGTGGCAAAGCTCTTAAAACTTTAGAAACAATCTCATCTTCACTTAGGGTTCCTCCACAACATTGTATACCTAGAACAATTTCATTTACTCTTTCCATAAAGGAAAAAATTCTTTCATCTTCTTCCATTTTTTAGACTTTCATACCTGACCCAGAAGCATTCAAGTTTTGCAATTTTGACTGTGGAATCTCCTTCATTTAATGTTTCCAGTTTGTCCCAAATAGCTTTAGCAGTAGATCTATCTGACAATCCCGTGACTTGCTGATCTGACAATGCACTCAAAAGTGCTTCTCTTGCTTTGCAATCATTTTCCTCATCTTTTCCCAAGGTTGGTGGATTAGGCTGACCGAGAGTAGTAGCAGTATAACCATTCTTTGTAACCTCCCATATATCCTTTCCAATGCAATTCAAGTGTGTCTCCATCTTGATCTTCCATATGCCATAGTTAGTTCCATCAAGTTTCAGACTGTCCTTCCTGAAATAGTTAGAAGACATTGGATCTCCTCAAACTGTTAAACTTCTGCAAAAGAGGACTAGGCTCTGATACCAATTGTTAGATCCCAGAGACAACTAAGAGGGGGGGTGAATCAGTTGTCCAATAAATTCAACCAAAATTAACTTAACCAAAACTTAATGCTCAATACCAATAAACCAAACTTTATGCCGGTAGACAGTCTTAACAGTTAATTGCAATATCGGTAAAGATTAATGCATGAAACAAGAAAACAATAACATCCACAACACATAACACAAATGTTTGTACATGGAAACCCTATAAGGGGAAAAACCATGGTGGGAAGCCTTACCCACAATCAAATGATACTATTGCAGATAGTATGTGTTTACAATATGGATTCTACACATGCAGAAAGGCCAACTGCCTAGAGCTCACTGCTCAATCACAAAATGAAAGTCACACTGACTACAATTGGATGGTTAAATTCAATGATAATATACTACATAAAATAGCATCTTCATATGCTGGATTCAATACCGGTTAAGTTCTGATTGTCTTCACAAAATCCTCCTTCATCCTTCAAATGATGTCTGCGTGTATAGCTCTACTTATTTTTGCATAAATCTTATTGCAATCCTTTTTGGATTTTCAATCCCATCTCTGTTCAATCTTACAAATAAGATCTTACATATATACCATACCCTAAGACCAATTGAATAGGTCGGCTTACTAAAAGATATTACAATAAAATCAATTACAAACAAATCAATATCCGATGCATGATGTCAGCTCAATGCATTTACAATAATAATAAATCATCTCCATAACATGTCGTGCTGATCTGGAATAGATATGACTATCGGTGCTTATCCTGGACCTATTTTTCGGTAACAACAAATATGCAAACCCGAATAAATAGTTAATCAAATTGCCAAAACCAAGCGATCGAATAATATCTTTGACATAACCAAGTAGTTTCCAAGTCATTCCAAGTGTCGGTGAACAATATAATCTGTCGGTGAACCAAATACCAGTGACTTGCATAAGTCTCTATCTTGCCGATGAACATAACCAAAGTCTCCAAGTGCTAATAAGTTTGACAAGCGATGAAAAGTATTGACATCAACGACAAAACCATATCAACATATCCAAAATACCAACAGGTTCCTCTAAATGTCCTCTTGTCTTGTCTTCCAAAGTTCTCATTCTAGTAACCATTCGGTTCTCTCCTCTGGTAGAAATTTTTATAATCCTTCCGGTATGAATTACCTTCTTTTTTCACTTCCTTATCCTTATTATGATTTGTACTAGTTCCTCTTCTTCTGGTATATCCTCTTCCTCCTTGAAATATTCCTCTGGTAAACCTTCCACCTCTACCTCTCTATCTCTTCTCATGTCTTTTGTTCAATTTCTCTTCATCCTTTAGTGCATACTAGTAAGCCTCTTCAACACTCTCCAATTTGATCATAATCAGTTCATCTTGTATAGACATCCGCAATCCATTCAAATATCTTGCAATTTGTTCAACTTCATCATCAACATGTCCGGATATGATATTCAACTTGTAAAATGCTTTGGTGTACTCCTTCACACTAGATTCCTTCTGTCTCAAATTCTGCAATTTCGTGAACAAATCCACTTGATAATTCATCGGCACAAACTTTGATTTCAACATATCAATCATCCTATCCCTTGTCTTAATATTTTCTTTACCTCTTCTTTGTCTATCAACTTGCAAGTGCTCTCACCAAAGAGATGCATGACCTTTCAACCAGGTATAGGCATATTTCACCTACCTCTCTTCTGTAGTGTTTTCAAAATCAAAATACTTCTCCATCTCTGAGATCCAATCCATCAATTCATCTGAATCTAACTTCCCATCATATTCCGGTGGGGTAAAATGAGGTTTAGTGTTCGCCCTACTCAAAACCCTTAAAAACCTTTCTTCATCCAGATCAACTTCTGGTAGGATCACTCGCTCTGTTGGGGCTTCTTCTCCTTCATATTCACTCACATCCTCAATATGTTGGCCTCTTCTCTGGGCTATCTCCTTGGCTTCTAACTTGGCTGTTATTCCTTGCAACATCTCCATCATAATAGGGTATGTATTCCCATGTGATCCACCATTCCTAGTTCCTCTTCACGTAATTGATTCATGCTAGTCCTCTACAATTGTAGGTCGGATCCACAATCCACCACCCAAAAAAAAAATTTAGTACACGCAACCTCCAGAATGAAACTTCACTCTGATACCACTGAAGTAGTCACCGATGAGGAGGGACCTCAAGGAGATCAGTCTAAACCGGTCAACAAGAGTAAACACAATGGAAACACACACATATGATGGAGGCAATGCAGAACAAATAGTTTTATTGTATGAAATTTGATTACATCCAACCGGGTTACAACATACTAGCACACAGGCTTGGTAGAATAGGTCACAACAGGGACCTTGAATTGAAAGATCTATCTTTTAGGCATAGTCTATCTATTTGATACTCTAATTGATTCTCCTTGATTCTTAATTGATTTCATTCTAAAAAATGATTACAAATATATATATTGATTCAAAGGATCTAGTCGGCCCAAAAGGGATCAAAACTCGAAGAACAAGACCTAACATGCAAAATGAACAAGGTCGGCCTCCTCAAAGAGATTCCTCCAAAAAATCCAAAGGATGAAATGTAGAAGGTCGGCCACATGCCAAGAAACATTGAGATCAATGTCCAAGGCTCCACAAGCTTCATAATGGGTTCTGGTAGATCACTAGAATAGGTCTCAGGCAACCGGTAATAAAGGAACAACCAGTAACAAGAAACTATCATGGAAACTAGTAGCGATATCTTGCCACAAAGTGATCCAAATAAGATGTGGTTTGAAAGAAAGAAAGATGATCAAGTCTTCAAGTAGAATCGAACTCCAACAAATCTAATGAGCCAAAATTAGGACACAGAGAAAGAAATACTAAAACTGCAAACAAAAAACAAAACAAAAAACAAAATATTTTTGGTTGATGCAAGATTGTTGTGAATCGGGGATGCTCTTGCATCATAAAGTTTCTTAATACATTATCAATTGATTTCCCCCCCCTCTCAATTGTTCATCAGTTATCCTAACAGGATCTGCATTCGAGTGCACTTAAATTCATATTCGTGTGTACATAAATTCACATTCGCTGAATGTTGTCAAGATTTTATGTTTTACTTTTTTCTATGTCATGTTCTTATCTTTTTACTGTTCTGTTTTACAAATAGACTATTGATATGTTAGGACCCGGAGGCAACTAAGAGGGCGGGGGTGAATCAGTTGTCTATTAATTTCAACCCAAATATAACTTAATCAAACTTAGTGCATAATACCGGAAAACCAAACTTAATGTCGGTAGACAGTTTAGCAGTTAATAATAGTATTAGTAAAGTTTAACGCATGAAATGGAAAGACAAATAACATCCACAACACATAACACAGTTATTTGTACGTGGAAACCCTGTAAGGGGAAAAACCATGGTGGGAAACCTTACCCACAATCAGATGATACTACTACAGATAGTATGTGTACAAATGGGGTCTGCACATGTAGAAAGGCCAATTGCCTAGAGCTCACTGCTCAATCACAAAATGGGAGTCACACTGACTACAATTGGATGGTTAAATCTAATGATAATGTACTGCTCAAAATAGCATCTTCATATGCTAGATTCAGTACCAGTTAAGCTCTGATTGTCTCCTTCATACCTTCCTTGAATCTTCAAATGATTTCTATGTGTATAGCTCTGCTTATATTCGCATATACCTTATTACAATTCTTTTTCACACCTATCTTCTTCTTAATCTCACAAATGAGATCTTACATATATACCAAAACCTAAGACCAAATGTGTAGGTTGGATCACTAATAATATTACAATTACATCAATTACAAATGAATCAATATGCGATGTATGATGTCAGCTCAATGCATTTACAACAATAACCAATCAATAAAAAATCTACATAACGTGTCGTGCTAATCTGGAATAGATAGTGCTTGTTGGTCCATAACCTAGACCTATTTATTGGTAACAACAAATATGCAAACTCGATTAGACCAATAATCAAATCACCAAAAAAGTGTCCAAACAATGTCTTCCACATAACCAAGTAATCTCCAAATGATAACAGATCATCCTCAGTGCTGGTGAACAATATATCCTATTATTGAACCAGATACCGGTGACTGTGCATAAGTCACTAAACATGCCGGTGAATCATAACCAAAGATCTCCAAGTGCTGATAGGTGTTGACGAGTGTTGACATCAATGACAAAACCAGTGCAACATATCCAAAATACCAACAATCTCCCCCTTTGGCATTGATGGCAACACAAGATGGAAAAACCATCTAGGTGCCAAAGCAAAATGGCCAAAAACGAAAAACCAACAATATCCCAAAGAGATCATTAACTAGAAATCAAAATATAGATACAAAGAGTAACAATCTGTCCCCCAATGAATAATCTTTCCCCAAAAGATAAAGTGTTTTTTCATAGATATCTCTCCCCCTTTGACATCAAATGCCAAAGCAAAAAACCAAATTCAAACAATTCATAGAACTTATTACAAAATACCAACTTATCCAATTTATCCAACTACTCCCCCTAAGAAGTAGCTCTCCTCATCAAAGCCAAAAAAAAAGATTTCTCTGTTGATTCTGTCGGTTTGAGGATAAGCATCAACTGTCTTAGTCTCTACCAGTGAGGGTATAAATCCAAGTTTCTCTCTTAGATATTCAAAAGTTTCCTTAGGCAAAGGTTTAGTAAAGATATCTGCAATCTGCTCTTTAGTATTCACATAAACCAATTTCACTTCTTTTGCTTCAACATTCTCTTTTAGAAAATTGAATTTGATAGAAATATGTTTTTAGTTTTTGACTGAAATACCGGATTCTTAGATATATCAATTGCTTCCATATTATCATAGTAAATGGTTATAGGTTCTTTGCATTTTACCTTTATATCCTTCAACATTTGCTTAATCCATAATACCTATGTACAATTAGTTGCTGTTGCAACATATTCTAATTCTGTTGTTGATAAAGATATGCAACTTTGTTTCTTGCTCAACCATGAAATTAATTTGCTGCCAAGAAATAATGCTCCGCTAGTAGTGCTTTTTTTGTCATCTACATCTCCTGCCCAATTTGCATCTGTGTATGCACATAAATCAAAAAATTTATCTTTAGGATACCATAAGCCAAGATTTGTTGTGCTTTGTAGATACCGGAAAATCCTTTTCACTGCTGATTCATGATTTTCTTTAGGATTACTCTGAAATCTTGAAATAATACATACTGCATTCATAATATCAGGTCTTGTTTGCATCAAATAAAGTAACCTCCTATCATACATCTTGTCGGATTAACAAGTGTCGATTCATCCTTCAATGATAGTTTATTAGTTGTAGTCATAGGTGTGCTTACCAATTTAGAGTTTTCCATGCCAAATTTCTTTAGTAATTCCTTCAAGTACTTTGATTGATTTATGAATATACCTTTATCAGTTTGTGAAATCTACAATCCTAAAAAGATTTTTATCTCCCCAATCATAAACATTTCAAATTCTTCCTGCATCTTATTAAAAAAGTCTTTACACAATCCATCTTCACCTCCAAAGATTATATCATCAACAAAAACTTCTATAACCAAGATGTCATCATTAGTCACTTTGAAATATAGATTGTTGTCAGCATTACCTTTAGTGTAGCCAAGCTTTAAAAGATATTTGTCCAATCTAGCATACCAAACTCTAAGAGCTTGCTTCAATCCATATAAAGATTTCTTTAACCTGCAAACCATATCTTTGTCATTTGTCAAAGAAAATCCATTAGATTATTCAATGTAAACTTACTCTTCAAGATCACCATTCAGAAATGCACATTTAACATCGATTTGATATACTTTATAGTTCTTGAGTGTTGCAAAAGCTAAGAACAATCCGACTGCCTCAATTCTAGCTACTGGTGAAAAGGTTTCATTGTAATCAGTTCCTTCTTCCTGTGAATATCCCTTACACACTAATCTTTCTTTGTTTCTAATTACCTTACCATCTTCATTAAGTTTATTTCTGAATACCCATTTAGTTCCAATTACATTTTTGTTTTTAGGTTGGGGAACCAATGTCCATGTGTTATTCTTTTCAATTTGTTCCAATTCATCTTCCATAGCCTTAATCCAATGTTTATCTTCACATGCCTCATTAATGGTTGTTGGTTCAATTTGAGAAATTAGACATACCTCTTCATTTTCCATTCTTCCTCTAGTCATTACTCCTTGATACTTATTCCCAATTATCTGACTTTCAGAGTGATTCAATCTTACATACCTTGGTGTTTTCACTTGCTTTTGTTCTTTAGTCACTGTGAAATTCTCAGATGATGCCGATGTGACTGGATCAACATTTTGTACCGGTGTACTCATTATAGGTTCATTTGTGATTATCTCAATTGTCAGTTCAGAGTCCATAGACCTTATGAATTGTTCATCAATATTCACATTTGCACTCTCAATGATTTTTGGTAATCTCTTATTAAAACATCTATATACCTTGCTCTTAGATGAGTAACCAAGAAATATTCCTTCATCACTTCTAGGATCAAATTTGCCAATATAATCATCTGTCTTAATATAACATTTGCTTCCAAATATTCAGAAATATTTAATAGTAGGAGTATACCAAACCATAGTTCATGAGGGGTCTTATCGGTTTCACCTTTGATGTGAACTCTGTTGAATGTGTAAACTATTGTATTCACTATTTCTCTCCAATATACATGAGGTATATTTTCTTCTGAAATCATACTTCTAGCTGCATCCAAAATAGTTTTGTTCTTCCTTTCCACAACTCCATTGTGTTGGGGTGTCCGAGGTGCTAATAGTTGTGTTTTGATTCCATTCACTTCATAGAATATATTAAATTCCTTAGATGTGAATTCACCTCCTTGATCTGATCTCAAACATTTGATTTTCTTACCGGTTTTATTCTCTACCATCACTTTCAATAGTTTGAATTTCCCAAAGGCTTCTGATTTCTCCTTGAGAAAAGTAACCCAGCACATTCTAGAATAATCATTAATGATTAGCATAAAATATCTATCTCCTTGTAAACTTCTATTTCTTGTTGGACCACATAAATCGGTATGAATTAAGTCAAGAACATTATTAGATTTTTCTGGAATACTCTTAAAAGTTGCTCTAACTTGCTTTCCAAATTGACATTCCTTACATACCAGATTGTGAGGTTTAACAATCTTAGGTAAATCCCTTATTGCCTTAGTTGTACTAATTTTCACAATGCAATCAAATTTTACATGACAAAGTCTCTTATGCCATAACCAACTTTCATCAATATGTGCAATCTAGCATGTCTTCTCATTGTTATTCAAATGAAAGATATTACCTCTAGTCTGATTACCAGGTTGCAATTTCCAAACCAGTTCTATTCATGATTTTGCATTTACCATTCTTGAATTGTAACTGAAATCCTTTTTCAACTAATTGACCAACACACCAAAGATTACACTTCAAACCTTCAACATAATAAACATTGTCAGTATTGTGCTTACCATAAAAAGATATAGTGCCTTTTCCTCTAATCAAACAAGCTTTGTCATCCCCAAATCTTACTAGACCTCCATTGTATTCCTGAAAGGTTAAGAATTTACTCTTATCACCAGTCATATGATGTGAACATCTAGAATCAATGATCCATTCATCCTTTTATTTAATTTTAGCTATCAGGGCCTACTCTACTGGTTGAATAGTAGGTGTCGGTTGATCTTTTGTTATTGCAACAAAATCCCATCCATGTCTATCAGTTCCTCATCATAATCATCAGTAACTCCTTCATCAGCATAGTAACATGATTTGTCTCTATTCTTCTTAAATCTGTATCTTTGATATTCAGGGTTAGGCTCATATGTTCTTTTAGCTTCTTCTTTTAGTCTTTCATGTCTATCAGGACACCTAGATGCCATATGACCAGTTTTATTGTAGTTAAAATATTTAAATGGTGCTTAACCTTCATACTTACTTCCAACTGAACCTTTAGGCACTTTCCTTGCAAATATGGCTTCAAGCTCTTCAAGTTCTTCATTCTCTCTTCTGATCTCTTCAATTTCTCTAGCATAGAGTGCTTTCCAATTAGATTTTTCAGATGACGATGATGATGCTGCAGATGATGAAGCTTTGAAAGCCAAATTTGTCTTAATTGTAGCAATAGGACCAAATTCTTCAAGTTCAAAAGCTGAAAGTTTTCCAACCAAAGTATCTCTAGGCATTGTTCTCAATTCATTAATAGCAGTTACTTTCATTTTTTATGCCAGTGGCAATGCTCTTAAAAATTTAGAAACAATTTCATCTTCACTTAAGGATCCTCCACAACATTGTATACCCAGGACAATTTCATTAACTCTTTCCATAAAAGCATAAATCCTTTCATCTTCTTCCATTTTTACATTTTCATACCTGACCTAGAAGCATTCCAGTTTTGCAATTTTGATAGTGGTATCACCTTCATTCAATGTCTCCAATTTATCCCAAATAGCTTTACCAGTAGATCAGTCTGATAATCCCATGATTTTTTGATCTGACAATGCGCTCAAAAGTGTTTCTCTTGCTTTGCAATCATTCTCCTGATCTTTAGCCAAGGTTGGTGGATTAGGTTAACTCTGTGTAGGACCAAAATAGCCATTCTTTGTAACATCCCATATGTCTTTTCCATTGCAATTCAAATGTGTTTCCATTCTGATCTTCCATATACCATAGTTAGCTCCATCAAGCTTTGAACTATCCTTCCTGAAATAGTTAGTTGCCATAGAATCTCCTTAAGCTGTTAAACTTCTGCAAAAAGAGGACTTGGCTCTGATACAAATTGTTAGGAACCGGAGGCAACTGAGAGGAGGAGTGAATCAGTTGTCTATTAATTTCAACCCAAATATAACTTAATCAAACTTAGTGCATAATATTGGAAAACCAAACTTAATGCCGGTAGACAATTTAGCAATTAATAACACTACTAGTAAAGTTTAATGCATGAAACAAAAAGGCAAATAACATCCACAACACATAACATAGTTATTTGTATGTGGAAACCCTATAAGGGGAAAAACCATGGTGGGAAAACTTACCCACAATCAGATGATACTACTGCAGATAGTATGTGTGTACAGATGGGGTCTGCACATGCAGAAAGGCCAACTGCCTAGAGCTCACTGCTCAATCACAAAATGGGAGTCACACTAACTACAATTGGATGGTTAAATCCAATGATAATGTACTGCTAAAAATAGCATCTTCATATGTTGGATTCAGTATTGGTTAAGCTTTGATTATCTTCTTCATACCTTCCTTGAATCTTCAAATGATGTCTGCATGTATAGCTCTGCTTATATTCCCATATACCTTATTACAATTCTTTTTCAAACCTCTCTTCTTCTTCATCTCACAAATGAGATCTTACATATATACCAAAACCTAAGACCAAATGTGTAGGTTGGATCACTAATAATATTACAATTAAATCAATTACAAATGAATCAATATGTGATGTATGATGTCAGCTCAATGCATCTACAACAATAACCAATCAATAAAAACTCTCCATAATGTGTCATGCTAATCTGGAATAGATAATGCTTGTTGGTCCATAACCTAGACCTATTTACTGGTAACAACAAATATGCAAACTCGATTAGACCAATAATCAAATCACCAAAACAAAGTGTCCAAACAATGTCTTCCACATAACCAAGTAATCTCCAAATGATAACAAATCATCCTCAGTGCCGGTGAACAATATATCTTATCGTTGAACCAGATACTGGTGACTGTGCATAAGTCATTGAACATGTCGGTGAATCATAACCAAAAATCTCCTAGTACTGATAGGTGTTGAAGAGTGTTGACATCAATGACAAAACCAGTGCAACATATCCAAAATACCAACAATCTCCCCCTTTGGCATTGATGGAAACACAAGATGGAAAAACCATCTAGGTGCCAAAGAAAAAATGCCAAAAACCAAAAACCAACAATCTCCCAAAGAGATCATTAACCCGAAATCAAAATATAGATACAGAGAGTAACAATCTGTCCCCCAATGAATAATCTTTCCCCAAAAGATAATGTGTTTTTTCATAGATATCTCTCCCCCTTTGACATCAAATGCCAAAGCAAAAAACCAAATTCAAACAATTCATAGAACTTATTACAAAATACCAACTTATCCAATTTATCCAACTACTCCCCCCAAGAAGTAGCTCTCCTCATCAAAGCCGGAAAAAAAGATTTCTCTGTTGATTCTGTCAGTTTGAGGATAAGCATCAACTGTCTAAGTCTCTACCGATGAGGGTATAACTCCAAGTTTCTCTCTTAGATATTCAAAAGTTTCCTTAGGCAAAGGTTTAGTAAAGATATCTGCAATCTGCTCTTTAGTATTCACATAAACCAATTTCACTTCTTTTGCTTCAACATTCTCTTTTAGAAAATTGAATTTGATAGAAACATGTTTTTAGTTTTTGACTCAAATACCAAATTCTTAGATATATCAATTGCTTCTATATTATCATAGTAAATGGTTATAGGTTCTTTGCATTTTACCTTTATATCCTTCAACATTTGCTTAATCCATAATACCTATGTACAATTAGTTGCTGCTGCAACATATTCTGATTCTACTATTGATAAAGATGTGCAACTCTGTTTCTTGCTCAACCATGAAATTAATCTGCTGCCAAGAAACAATGCTCCGCTGGTAGTGCTCTTTCTATCTGTAGCATAGGAAATCGGAAATCATCACAAGCAATAAGAAATTAGTCATAGCTCAACCACAAAAGCTTAAATGCAATGATCAATCCTAATTACATCCAATAGAGACATGAAAGCAAAACATTCAAGATTAAAAACTAAGCAAACCAAATGCAGATTTGAATGTCTCCTTCATGTGGCTCCATTGTCCTTCTTTCTTCTTCAAATAGCTTTGTTGTGGATCTCACCTACTAGTGCATACACATGAGATGAAAGCAAGTAGACAAGATAGTAGCGCAAGAATACTCGAAGCGTGATTGATTCGAAAAAGTGATTAGTTGGGGATCAGGGACTTTGATTGAAGAAATTCATCCAATTTATAGATAAATTGGAGAAAAGACAAGATTAGCATGAAAGTGATTCAAATGGAAATTCAAATCAAGAATAGCAAAATTATGACATGTGTATGACAAATTGCTATGCAAGGATTTATGACAAGATTTATGACAATTTATGACAAATTGCTATGCAAGGATTTATGACAAGATTTTGAAATAGAAATAGACATTTAGGAATTTTGGAGAAACTAGAAAATTAGGTTAGAAATAATGACTTGGAAATTATGCAATTGATGAAAATTAGGTAAAATTAATTAATAATTTCTCATTCATTAATTAATTTACAAAAATAGGAGGAAATTGAATTAGAAATTAGGAAAATTAGAAAATTGGAAAATAGGAATTAGGAAATTAGAAAATGAGGAAAATAGGAATTTAGTGAATTAATTAATAATTTTTCATTTATTAATCAATTCACAAAGAGGGAATTTAGAAATTGATGAAAAATTAGGTAAATCAATTAATAATTTGTCATTTATTAATTAATTCACAAAAAGAGGAATAATTAGTTAGCCAATTAAATTAAACTTTTAATCATGACACGAAGACCTAGGATAAATAAATAAATTATTTAACCTAGAGGGAGAAATGACAAACAGGGTTAAATGAATAAAATCATGAAACCCTAAAAGATGAATTAGAAATGCAAGGATGACAATTAGGTCTTGACAAAAGATAATTGACATCGATTCGATTTGATCATGATTCTGACTTGATAAATGATTTGATTGATGAATGCACCAATTGATGAGGAACAATGACTAATTGATCCAGATTGACACAATTGAGAAAGACGACGATCGATGACAAACCGATCGCAAAATTACAAAATTGACAAAGAGAACAAAAATCGATGACAAATTGATTACCAGATGACAAGATTGAAAATGACAACGATCGATGACAAATTGATCGCAAGATGACAAGATTGATAGGAGGACAAAACCGTAATTAGGATTGACGATGTCCAAAATAATGACAAATGAATACGCACATTGATGCGACAAGATAAGACCGACCAAAATCATGACAAATATTGTTATCGACAAGACCAAATTCGAGAGCGAGATAAATGAAGAATGGAGAAAAAGGACTCGATGCTCGCAAATGATAAAGATTAAGTGCGTGACATAGGAGAAATGTTAATGCGATGCAAAAAACCTAAAATAAGGTAATGCGCAAATGTTAAAGTATGATTCCGCAAGCATTGACCATTTTTAGACATCTACATTTTGCCCCTCTTTGAGACAATGCGATTCTGAGCGTTGTTTCAAAGAACAATAATGAAAATGCCCCAGATACTAACAATGACATATGCATGCCCCCTCGAGGAATTGGCCGGAAACATGCAGAAAAGAGGCCAATTGATCGATAAAAATGATAGGATCGAATGGACTGACAATCGGAGATCGGACACACAAAGGACAAGCAATTGAAAGTGCAAAAGACCGCAACCAGCATAAGATGGAGAGAGTGCACATCCATCTATGCACTGACAAAGATCTATAAATGAGACAAGGAGAAGGAAAATTGCTCATTTGCACTAGCCCAAGAGGAGAATTTGTTGCTCTGGAAAAGGACACTTGCAGAGAGATGGTGAACATTCCAATGGCAGATCACCTCAGAGAACATGTACGCACATTCAGACGATCGGAGGACATGGGAGTAGTGGTATGTATCTCAAAAACCCATGTTTTCAATTTGAGGAATTTGACTTGCTTGTAGGACATTGCGGGGCCCACAGGGGATGCAGATGGGACTTTTGCACTTGTGTAGGGCGAATCCTACGCTTGTGTAATGTCTTCTGCACTTGTGTAGGGGGACACAGGTGTAGGTTATGTGACACAGGCACAAGACTCATCACACAGGCGCAATTGTGTAGTGTAAACCCTAATTTTGGTCAAAACAACATGCAAATGATCCGGAAAGGGGGGATAAGGGTAGGATAGGTCAGAATAGCTTAGAAACACCCTGATTTATGGATGAAATGAGGAAATGCAACCCGTAGGAGCAAACCCTAAAACTGACAAAATGTGCCCCAATTGTGATGGAGAGTCGACAATATCCATTGATCACGCGGGAGAACTGACCTGACTGCTTCATGTTATGACATAGACTGAGGAGCACAGATAGAGATACATTAGTAGGACTTGGGATATACTATATCACATTCATGCCCAAGATTAGGGCAAACATAGGACTGCTTACCGCATTGGCAGAGCGATGGCATTCGGAGACCTCCTCTTTCCATCTAGCGACTTGAGAGGTGACTGTGACACTAGAGGATGTATGGCGTATCCTCCGCATTACGATTCATGGAGAGATGGTAGAGTATGACCCAGTGATAGGGAGAGATGCATTATGTAGATTATTTAAGTGCGACACAGATGATCTGGATATCGTAGAGAGGGAGATCAGCTGGGAGACCATGGCATTAGAGTATGATCGATGATATGTGGTGATAACCGTGGTGATAGCATGTCTACTAGCAAGAGACAAACAAGGACATGGATTCCCTATTGGATGGGGAAGAGTGCTAGAGTGGATGGCGACAGTGTATGCATGGGAACCATGTGTACTAGCTATGTTGTATTTTCAGTTGCATCAGATAGCATATAAGGGAGTGCAGACTTTGAGCTGTGGAGTCACATTGTTACAGGTATGGGCATTTGAGCACATAGCCATATGTCGATCGATTGCAGAGAGACAGGTATTACCACACCGACCATATGTGTATTGCTATGGTGGAGCACTGAGACAGGGTCCTTTTGGATACATATTGTATTGGCGACACGAGCTAGACAGACTGAGAGAGTTCACATGGAGGCCATATCGTGATTGCCCGGGATGGTCAGATGACAGTGAGGAGCTACCGTATTGTAGACAGGAGAGGTACCTAATTGGGTGACCAGTGAATCGCTAGAGAGTGATTAAGATGTACCTGCCAGAGAGAGTTAGATGACAATTTGGAGAGAGGTAGGATGTACCTAGGAGGACTGCACACTTTGCCCGATCTCACAAAGAGACGAGTCAGTGGGGGAGTATGATTCAACCACACATAGCATATGCTGACTTCACATAGCTACAACAAAGATAGTGGGATTGGAGATCAGATGTGGAGGACGCCGGGATGACAGAGGAGTATGAGCGATGGTTTGCACGACGACGGCCAGTGCCATTGATAGATCTGGACATTCCAGTACCTAGGAGACAGGAGGACTTCCCACTCACAGGAGAGGAGGAGGGAGATGATGAGGACGAGGAGGATGAGGGCGGGGATGAGGATTATGGGGATGACGAGGATGGAGATGAGGATGGGGATGATGAGGATGAGCTAGATTCAGGCGAGCAGGAGGCATTGTAGGATATACCCATAGAGCCAGAGACAGCTAGCATAGAGGAGATGGAGATGTGCAGGGCTACCATAGCGAGTCAACATGATCACATAGCGACATTAGAGAGATAGAATGCCATCTTGAGGATAGAGTAGGATCAGTTCAGAGTGGAGATAGCCAGACTCACAGCGGCTCAAGATACAGCAATAGCTCGGGCTCAGCGAGAAGAACAGCGAGTCGCTGAGTATATTGGGTCGATTAGGGATGCCAGTGCACGGGAGATGGCACAGATGTTGGTAGAGACCGGAGAGGAGATACGCCATTGGAGGACACTATATGAGAGTGCAATTCCACCAGAGCAGAGAGTAGCTTCATATCAAGCACAATCGAGGATAGAGAGCAGGGCACGCTCTCGGAGGTCATTGAGCAGCATGGGGGTGAGTGGACCTAGGAGACCACCACAGCTAGGACCAGGAGGGACATCATCCGTGAGACATGGCAGGGATGATGAGGATAGAGGGAGCACCCAGTGATAGAGGCACATGCTCCGTATGACAGAGACAGATGTAGTTTGACATTATGTGGTCAGCCTGCGGGCCATACTTAGGACAGATAGTCCAATTTTGTACTCCGATATTATGTGGATATATGATATGATATGCATTGATATGATGGGATGCAATGTGTTATGACTTATGTTATTTTCCATGTATGGATGACTTATGCACTATTTATTGTGGAATATGTATGGATGTATTTTTTTATGTGTTTTTGATGCATTTATAATATGAAATGGATAAAATGCTTGATGTGATGTTTGATATAATGCAAATGTACTAACCGAATGGATGCAGGATGTAGCATATGTGTTTGGGGAAATCGGAGCACTAGACCGAACTAACTATCCGAACTGACGGAAGAAATGTTAGTAAGAAGAAAAATGAGATGGAGGATAGTTAGAGATGAAGAAAAACTTGCTTTCAGTAATGCACTTTGTAGGTGAGAACCTTTATTTTAATGTAGCAAAAATGGATGTGTAGCATCATGGCATTGAAGGCCAGAGCTGAAATGCAACCCTTTTTGCAAAAGACAGACACATCACAGACAAACAACAATCACAACAAAAAAGAAAAGGACCATGAACCATCTCGGTCACTCTAAATCACTCAGTGACATCATCGAGCAACATAGGAACATGACCGAAGCCAAAGATAAATCAGTAAAAAGATAAGATGCACAAATTCCAACAAATCAAACAAACATCTTGATCTTCATTGTCAAAAGTTGAAAGTGCTGATAGAACGATCATGCTGTCTAGTTTTAGGACATACGGTACCCCGTCTAAGACAGGACACAGTCTAGTTTCGAGTATACCACACCCTGTATAAGACCCATGATAGTAGTGATAAGGACAAATGATGTTAATGTTGATGTTCGATTGATAAGACAATTTTGATAAGTTTGAATGTCTGGTTTGATTGAAAAAGTTCATCTGTTAAGGTGTGATTTCATTAAAGCACAGTGTTGGATTGAGAGTCATTGGAGGGATGCTCAGGGATCTGTCTATGCACAAAGGGATTATTTTATGTTTTGCTTTTCGAGATTTTACAATTTTTTTGTTCATTTTTTTCAGGACTTTATTTGACTTTTTAGGGATTTTTCAAGACATTTTTTTATTTTTAGAGATTTTTTCAGGACATTATTTGATATTTAGGGATTTTTTTCAGGACATTTTTCATTTTTTTTTTTTTATTTCAGGACATTTTTCAATTTTTTTTTTAATTTATTTCAGGACATTTTTCATTTTTTTATGATTTTGCCCCCAATGTCTAGCAAGGCAAGGAATATGACAGGTGAATAAATAGGCTTTCTGAAATGTTGGTAGATAGAGGGAAGACAAAGGCCTTTTATCATGGAGACAATACGGATGCAATTTTCAAGGGCTATGGCGTGATGGGACAAGAGATTGGATATGACAATGTAAATCAGTGACATGGCATGAGGGACATGTCAAGAGGTTTTTGAAACTATGTTTTGCATTTCACGTCCTTATGTCAGATCAAGATCAAGGAATGAAAAAGAGTGTATGGATAGTGATAAGATATGGATAGGATAAGCAAGACCAAGAATGGATAAGGGACATGGACTGAAGGTCGGGATAGGCTAAGGGATAGTGGCAGAAAGTTGCAATAAGATAGGGAATATGGATGAAAGGATGTAATAAGCAAATGGATAAAGACCAAAAGCTATGATGGACTAAAAGTTGCAAACAAGATGCATGATGCTCATGAAGATCCTCAGCCTTGTCAAGATCAAAGGTGGAAAGGGAAAATGGACATGAGGGACAATAGGATAATGGAGGAGTATGACATGGTATCATAGGATAATAGAACAATGAAGGACAAAAGGATATGATAGGATAAAACCTGCCCCCAAGTGTGGTGTGCAAGAAGTTCATAGATTACGCACGATGCCTATTTGCCAGGTTTTCATCACGGTACTTGCCCAAAGCACCTGTTTGTCAGGTTTTCACCAGTGGATGAATTATTTTTGCTTTACTTTTTTTCTTTTGTCTTTCTTTTTCTTTTTTTTTTTTTCAATTTTTCACTTTTTTGATTTTTTTTTTTTTTGACTTTTTCAATAGAAGATGGACACATGATAGGGGATGGAAGAATGACTCAAGCATCTTTTTGTTTGGATATTAGCCTTGAAAAAAAAATGGACCATGACCTTTAAAAGTATGCTCAAAGACGTTGGTAGGATAAGGACATGGAAAAAGAGATGAAACTAAGGCAAGGATTTATGCAAAGGATTGGACCAGAGGGATGGAAGGATGGAAAATATGAATTAGATAATGGATAGGGTATTGGAAGAATTGGGCTTCAGTGGACAGAAATGAAGGCAAGACCAACATTGGCACACACCTTGAGGGGTGATGGACTAATGGAGGAAAAATGTATTTTGGATATTGAGATTTTGACGGAGGAAAGAATATGGATTTTGGGACATAAGGGCCCAAAACAGATGAAGAAGGTGATGGAGGAATAGATTTAAGAGGTTTGGATGGAGGAATAGCAACTTTGGATACCAATTTTGATGTTTCTTTAGGCTTTTGTGCTTCAAGGAGCTGCTTAGGCATCCACATGGTTTTTTATTTTTCATGCTTTTGTGGTTCCTTAGAGTGCATTGCCAACACAAGGGATTTAGGAACCCATGTAGATTTTAACTTTTGTTTTTGAGGAATGGGCCTTTGTAACCTTTTGGATTTTTCTTTTTCTTTAGAGATCATATTTTTCTTTCTTTTGACATGTTGATTAGACTGGACATGTTGATCCTTGAATACATGTGGATTTCTAGACTTATGACTTTTATACTTGGCATCCAAATTTCTTGGAGGGGGAAAGGAATGCATGGATTGATATGAATGAAATGGAGTTCTTTTGGATGGATGAAATTTACTCAAGGATTTGTGCCTTTGCTAACCTTGCATAAAGGATAAAGGGATATAAGGACCTAAGATGGATGGAAGGGATGATGGGGAAGGTGTATGTTTTGATTTTGATGGAGGGATACCAACGGCTTGAGAGTGAGTTGTGTAGACATGACCCTTAAGATCTTCTTTGACATGGAGGGGTTCTTTCTTATGGAGATCTACTTCTTTGCCTTTATGAATATTTTAACTTGTAGGATACTCTTTTCTTTGGGAAGAAGACACAAGTCCATTATGAGGTGGATATGATATGAGAGAAATAATGAGATCATGAAGTGGATCGGATTGCACCAAAGTGGAAGAACCCATTATGCATGTCGAGGGTTCATGAACATCTTGCACTGACATGTTAGAATCATGAGGGGGATTAGGATCATGAGAGGGATTAGGGTCATGAGGGGGACTAGGATTGTGTAGTGGACATGGTTCAATGACAAGCTCTTCGAGAGATGGAATGGGAGAAATAATGGGATCATCACAAGAAATGAGATCTTGGAGTGTATATGGAGCATTAGGACAAGAAGATGGAGGAACAAGTGGATCTTGTGGAGGATTTAAAGGAATAATTGGATCTTGACAAGGAGGAAGATCATTGGAATCCTCTTTAAAGGTGCTTTGCTCTTGACTTTTAATGGGATCATCAGAAAGGATGGAAGGGATATCTTGATCTTTCTTAGGAAGTGGAATGTCAATGGGATTTGAAAGGACATTTTGTTCATGAAATGGAAGGGGATCGTTTGGGATTGGATGGACTGGGATATCTTGAGCTTGCTTGGGAAATGGAGTGTCAATAGGACTTTGGATAGGATGGACAAGAATAGGGGAATCATCGTGAGTGTGTGGGAACATGGGGTCCTGGTCAACAATTGGATGGGATGATAAGGTTTCGAGATCTTGATCTTGATCTTTTTCAAGACACGTTTCTTCATGCTCTAAATTAGCCTCTTGACATGGGGTTGGACTTTGGATATGCATGGAGGATTCTAACAAGGAATCAATGTTTTGGCATGAAGGAAATGCACTTTGAACATTTGTGATGGATTCTGGCAAGGAATCAATGCTTGAACATGAGGAAGAGGGACTTCGAATGGGGTCCTCTAAAACAGGTAATGGAAATAAAGTGCATGGTGGCATTGGGTCTTGTATTTCTGAAACATGACAAGGATGTGCATCATGAATTGGATTATCTTGGCAATCAATTATGGATAGCCCTTGGATAATTGCATCCTTGGGTGTATTGTTTGATGAGGACAATATAGAAGGTTCTTGTGAAACTTCTAAAGGTGTAGGGATAGATGCCACTGGAGAGTCAATTTGTTTGTGGGGAGATGAGGCATTGCTAGACATAAGTGTATTATCTTGATCTTCCTCAAAGAACTCACTTGGTAATTTCCTTAAGAGCCTTGCAATAAAGCCACCTTTCTTTCGAGGTTTTGACATAGTTGTATCTGGACTTTGAACTTGTTTGGCAAGTAGTTGGTTCTGATCTAATGTCATGTTTTGATATTGGACTTGGTTCAATTTTTCTGACATGTTTGAAACTTGGGTTGGTGTGTGCTACAACCTTTGTTTTTGAATGTTTGGTTGTGGTTGTTGACATTGATATTCCACCATTGGTTGAACTATTTGTTGACATTGTATAGTTGGTTGGACATATTGTTGAAATTGGACCATTGGTTGTGTTGGTTGTATATGTTGGACCATTGGTTGTGATGGTTGAAAATTTGATTGATAGTAAATACCTTCTTGTTCTTGTTGTGGAGGCACATAATGTTGAAATTGATGTTGTCTCTTTTCTTGAAATTGTTTCATCATCTCTATTTGGGAGAGGAGAGCTAGTATGTCTGATCGTCCAAGAAGAGATCTTACATCAATTGGCTCAATCTTTGGATTTTGACCTAGAAATTTTCGAAACATTTTGGACATTTGTGATCTATTCTTCTCAATGTTTTTCACTCTTTGTTCCAATATCTCCTCTTCTTGAGCTAATTTCTCCTCTAGTTTTTGTATTTGGAGATTTGTTTCATCATAAACAATTTGATCAATGTTGCTTTGTTGTTGGGTTGGATAGAATTATGATTGCATTGTCGGTTGATATGTCAAACTTTGTTGCATCATTGGTGCTTGGAACCTTGTTTCAATAGACATGTCACTATGCAATGTTTTTGGGATTTTTTATTTTAAAAGGATGATGTATGATATGCAACTAAATGCAACCTAAATAAATGAAAAGGCAATCTATGGCAAGAATGCAACCTATGTTTTTGGTTGTTTTTCAATATTTTGACAAACTTTTTGAAAAGCAAATCTAAAAAGAGACCCTTAGGAAATTGAAATGATGTCTAGACCTCAAAGGACAAAAGGACCAAGTGACAAAATGACAATGTCTCCCCTATATGCTTGGATACTAAGCTAGGTTTGACCAAAATGACAATGATGACAAAAAGACAAAGGTTTGATAAGGTCTAGACTTCCTAACAATAACTTAGGGTTTATCAAAGATTTGCATTACTCAAGTATTACAAAACCTAATTTTTGAGACTATATGCAAAGGGACAATTGCTATGCAAATGACCCTAATATGATATGATAATGACCTAAGCTTAATGAAGGGACCTAGGGTATGCAAATGCGAATGTATGACAATGTCAACCTAGGTTTGAATTATGAAATGGTATTACTCTAATGCAAGAAGACACATGAAAATGGATGACCCTTATTGATATGCAAAGGAGTATGACCTAGGTGAAACCTAACCTTGGTAATTGACAATGAATTTGCAAAATGCAAACCTAAGATGAACCTAAATCTAAGTGACATGAATGTTGAGACAAGATTTTGAAAAATGTTTGACAACCATGTTTGAAGGTGTTTTGAACTTTGTTGAATGAAATACTCTTGGGTTTAACCTTGTTTTGAATCAATTTGTCTTGTTTTTGAAATGAGACACAACTCAACTTTTGACAAGTAAAGAAGACAAGATATTTTAACTTAGACTCAAGACAATCATGCTCATTCACACATTTCTTATGGTAGGTAAGGATAGTAGGTACTTGAGAGGTAGACTCGTTATGAGATTCAAGGAGAATACATAGATGCTTGACCCCATGGGCTCCCCTCCACGGCACTCACTTCTCAGGGCAACCAAGCATCAGTCCCCATGGAAATCTCCCCAAGGCGAACTTAGTATCTCTTCCAAGTATCCGAACTTGTCCTTCTCAAGCAACTAGAAGGATTTTTGGCCTCTAAATACAAGGTGTTTAGTAAGGATTTCTGTTAAGCGTTACTCCTTGGTGTCACGCAAGCGTGATTGAGACATTAAGCCCACCAAGATACCAAACAAATGTAGTCGCACAAGCACGATTTAGACCATGAGACCCTACTTAGATGTTGATATGAGAAAGAGTTCAAGGGTCATCACTTCCCAGGTAACTACAATTCCCACGTAACCCTTCCTTCAAAGCTTTCACCCATCAGGTATTTATTTATAGTGAGTTAGAATGCCAAGGTACTCTGGTTGTGCTCACTTTGGGTCGTTCCCTTCTCATGATTATCACTTGCTTGCAAAAGCAAATGGTCAGGAAGGCAGGCCCTCTAAAGGTGACACACAATCAAAAACATGAGCATGGTATTGAAGATCTAGATTTCTGATCACCCTAAGAAGGATGAGAGCATACTCTCCTACTCCAATGTCAAACTCAACAATCAAAGCAAACATATATTGATTCCATCCCATTTAGAAATCATACTAGGTGCCTAAATATTAATTTCAAACACAAAGTTTAGTTGTATTCCAAGGCAACCTACAAAACCCAAGTCAGAAGTTTGGTATGTTTAGTCTTTGACAATCGAACCTGCACAAAAACATGTTAGTAGTTTCATTTGTTGTCTTTGTCATGCGTATGCCAAGGTTCTGCACAGAGAATTAGTACCAACAAAACCAAAAAAGCAGAAATAGAATGCAAAAGAAAACAATTTGCAAGTGAAAAACACTGTCTTTTACCTTTGTTTCTGGTCCTACACAAGCGCAAAATGTCTGACACAAGTGTAGAATGCTTGACACAGGCGTAGAATGTCCTTGAAACAGGTGCAGAATGCTTGACACAGGCGCAGAAGGCTTGACACAGGCGCAAAAGTTCCTAGAAAACCCTGCACTACCCTGTTTCTTGGGTTTTTGACCTCCAAATAATCTCAAAAGCACTCAAAAGCATGGTTAGGGGGTTAGTTCACGTCGGGTTCATGAATTAATGTAGCATAGGAAATTGGAAATCATCACAAGCAATAAGAAATTAGTCATAGCTCAACCACAAAAGCTTAAATGCAATGATCAATCCTAATTACATCCAATAGAGACATGAAAGCAAAACATTCAAGATTAAAAACTAAGCAAACCAAATGCAGATTTGAATGTCTCCTTCATGTGGCTCCATTGTCCTTCTTTCTTCTTCAAATAGCTTTGTTGTGGATCTCACCTACTAGTGCATACACATGAGATGAAAGCAAGTAGACAAGATAGTAGCGCAAGAATACTCGAAGCGTGATTGATTCGAAAAAGTGATTAGTTGGGGATCAGGGACTTTGATTGAAGAAATTCATCCAATTTATAGATAAATTGGAGAAAAGACAAGATTAGCATGAAAGTGATTCAAATGGAAATTCAAATCAAGAATAGCAAAATTATGACATGTGTATGACAAATTGCTATGCAAGGATTTATGACAAGATTTATGACAATTTATGACAAATTGCTATGCAAGGATTTATGACAAGATTTTGAAATAGAAATAGACATTTAGGAATTTTGGAGAAATTAGAAAATTAGGTTAGAAATAATGACTTGGAAATTATGCGATTGATGAAAATTAGGTAAAATTAATTAATAATTTCTCATTCATTAATTAATTTACAAAAATAGGAGGAAATTGAATTAGAAATTAGGAAAATTAGAAAATTGGAAAATAAGAATTAGGAAATTAGAAAATGAGGAAAATAGGAATTTAGTGAATTAATTAATAATTTTTCATTTATTAATCAATTCACAAAGAGGGAATTTAGAAATTGATAAAAAATTAGGTAAATCAATTAATAATTTGTCATTTATTAATTAATTCACAAAAATAGGAATAATTAGTTAGCCAATTAAATTAAACATTTAATCATGACATGAAGACCTAGGATAAATAAATAAATTATTTAACCTAGAGGGAGAAATGACAAACAGGGTTAAATGAATAAAATCATGAAACCCTAAAAGATGAATTAGAAATGCAAGGATGACAATTAGGTCTTGACAAAAGATAATTGACATCGATTCGATTTGATCATGATTCTGACTTGATAAATGATTTGATTGATGAATGCGCCAATTGATGAGGAACAATGACTAATTGATCCAGATTGACACAATTGAGAAAGACGATGATCGATGACAAACCGATCGCAAAATTACAAAATTGACAAAGAGAACAACGATCGATGACAAATTGATTACAAGATGACAAGATTGAAAATGACAACGATCGATGACAAATCGATCACAAGATGACAAGATTGATAGGAGGACAAAACCCTAATTAGGATTGACGATGTCCAAAATAATGACAAATGAATACGCACATTGATGCGACAAGATAAGACCGACCAAAATCATGACAAATATTGTTATCGACAAGACCAAATTTGAGAGCGAGATAAATGAAGAATGGAGAAAAAGAACTCGATGCTCGCAAATGATAAAGACCAAGTGCGTGACATAGGAGAAATGTTAATGCGACGCAAAAACCCTAAAATAAGGCAATGCGCAAATGTTAAAGTATGATTCCGCAAGCATTGATCATTTTTAGACATCTACACTATCATCTACATGTCCTACCCAATTTGCATCTATGTATGCACATAAATCAAAAAAATTATCTTTAGGATACCATAAGCCAAGATTTGTTGTGCCTTGTAGATACCGAAAAATCCTTTTCACTGCTGATTCATGATTTTCTTTAGGATTACTCTAAAATCTTAAAACAATACATACTGCATTCATAATATCAGGTCTTGTTTGTGTCAAATAAAGTAACCTCATGTCATACATCTTGTCGGATTAACAGGTGTTGATTTATCCTTCAATGATAGTTTATTAGTTGTAGTCATAGGTGTCCTTACCAATTTAGAGTTTTCCATGCCAAATTTCTTTAGTAATTCCTTAAAGTACTTTGATTGATTTATGAATATACCTTTATCAGTTTTTGAAATCTACAATCCTAAAAAGAATTTTATCTCCCCAACCATAAACATTTCAAATTCTTCTTGCATCTTGTTAAAAAAGTCTTTACACAATCCATCTTCGCCTCCAAAAGTAATATCATCAACAAAAACTTCTATAACCAAGATGTCATCATTAGTCACTTTGAAATATAGATTGTTGTTAGCATTACCTTTAGTGTAACCAAGCTTTAAGAGATATTTGTCCAATCTAGCATACCAAGCTCTAAGAGCTTGCTTCAATCCATATAAAGCTTTCTTTAACCTGCAAACCATATCTTTGTCATTTGTCAAAGAAAATCCATCAGGTTGTTCCATGTATACTTCCTCTTCAAGATCACCATTCAGAAATACACATTTAACATCCATTTGATATACTTTATAGTTCTTGAGTGCTGCAAAAGCTAAGAACAATCCGACTGCCTCAATTCTAGCTACCAGTGAAAAGGTTTCATTGTAATCAATTCCTTCTTCATGTGAATATCCCTTACACACTAATATTTCTTTGTTTCTGATGACCTTACCATCTTCATTAAGTTTATTTCTGAATACCCATTTAGTTCCAATTACATTTTTGTTTTTAGGCTGGGGAACCAATGTCCATGTGATATTCTGTTCAATTTGTTCCAATTCATCTTCCATAGCCTTAATCCAATGTTTATCTTCACATGCCTCATTAATGGTTGCTAGTTCAATTTGAGAAATTAGACATACCTCATCATTTTCCTTTCCTCCTCTAGTCATTACTCCTTGATACTTATCCCCAATTATCTGACTTTTAGAGTGATTCAATCTTACATACCTTGGTGTTTTCACTTGTTGTTTTTCTTTAGTCACTATGGAATTCTCAGATGATGCTGGTGTGACTGGATCAACATTTTGTACCGGTGTACTCATTATAGGTTCATTTGTGATTATCTCAACTATCGGTTCAGAGTCCATAGACCTTATGAATTGTTCATCAATCTTCACATTTGCACTCTTAATGATTTTTTGTAATCGCTTATTAAAACATCTATATACCTTGCTCTTAGATGAGTAACCAAGAAATATTCCTTCATCACTTCTATGATCAAATTTGCCAATATAATCATCTGTCTTAATATAACATTTGCTTCCAAATATTCTAAAATATTTAATTGTAGGAGTATACCAAACCATAGTTCATGAGGGGTCTTACCGGTTTCACCTTTGATGTGAACTCTGTTGAATGTGTAAACTATTGTATTCACTGCTTCTCTATAACAACAAATAAAGTATATCAAACGGTAACAACAAATATGCAAACTCGATTAGACCAATAATCAAATCACCAAAACAAATTGTCCAGACAATGTCTTCCACATAACCAAGTAATCTCCAGATGATAATAGATCATCCTCAGTGGCGGTGAACAATATATCTTGCCGGTGAACCAGATACCGGTGACTGTGCATAAGTCACTGAATATGCTGGTGAATCATAACCAAAGATCTCCAAGTGCTGATAGGTGTTGACGAGTGTTGAGATAAATGACAAAACCAGTGCAACATATCCAAAATACCAACATGATAGACAGTAATGTAAAACTTGTAACCAAAGGAAGAAAATTAGGCTTGTGAGCCCACAATGTGCTAATGTTTTCATGAGTTTTTGCAGGAAGAGTTGGACCTAGTTTAGCTAACACTTACTTTGGTGCTCCTTAAAAAGAACAACACAAACCTACTTTTCTTTATCTCATCATTTCTTTGTTGGCTAAAATGAACACAATGCTTTTAGGAGCAACATGTCCAATAGTTTAGAAAAAAATTCAATAAAGGGATAAAAAGAACTCTCTTGTTTTCTGTGTTTTCAAGGTGATAGGCATATGCTCTCCCCTTAACTGGTTGACCAAAAATTCCAGGCCCACCTTTTTTATGCTTTCTGGCAATTTGTGCAATAGGATAAATCCTTTAGCAGGCCTTTCCTCCCGAGAAGCCCATAAGGCCGGTGAGAGGGGAATGACCTAAGTTGGAAATGGCTAAAGCCAAGGAATCCAACCCATTATAATCAAATGTGGATGTGATGAAAATAATGTCCAATGGTAGTTTTGCATTGATGGTCTTCCCCCAGTATATTTAAGATGTGAAAAGCCTTTGTTCTAAAGGTTGGGAAGCCTCCTCGAGGAGTTTATCTTCGATGCACCAAACTTAGTGTGTGAAAAGTGTAATAAGTATGTAAGTTGCAAGACACAACACTTCAATTAAGTCATTACATGTATGGTTAGATAGATATAAGCATCAATATTAAAACCATTACAAATTGACACATTGCCTTCTAAAAGATGCGAGTATAAGATTGCTCTTAGATTTGTATAAGCAATATCAGTGACTAGACTACACCAAGACGAAGGATTTAATCTATATGAGCATGATATTAAGCTAAATGGATGCAAGATTTAAGCTAGATATGCAAGTTTAATCTAACATGATTCAAGCAATATATGAATATTTAAGCTAAATGATTTAAGCAATATGAAATAACTAATATGCTATATCTCAATGCAAATTCTCAATGAACCTAGAGCAAAAACAACATAATAACAATATATTCTCTAGGATTTTTTGAATGAGAGATGAGAGCCTGAATTTATAGAAAATTCAGAAAGAAACCAACGGCTGAGATCAAATGATGATGAGCGGTCAAGATTTTCCAAGAGGAAGCACAATCCAGGTGAATTGATGTGATTGGATGTTTTTCTCAGTTTTAAAGGAAATTGAACTAAAATTAAGATAAAATAAAAAAAAAACTGATTTATTCTCTATTTCATTCAATTTTAATATTTAATTATTTTAATTGCTTTCTCTAGAGATTATTTATCAATTTTTAATTTATTTTTCAAGACTATCTCCAATTGATTTCTTTTCTCAATTTTTTATTCTTTTTTCCAAATTAATTCCTCTTTTGAAGATTTGATGGCAAATTGATTTATTTAATTAAATATGCTAGGATATTCAATAAAATAAATAGGATAATTATTTTTAAAAATGATTTACTTGGAATGATCAATTGATTAAATAAATATTTAATTAATATTGAGTTATTGATTTGCCATGTGACTTTTGCTGATTTTTTAAATTAATTGTGTGCTCAAGATTGATTTAATTGCCTTTGGTTAGGACCTTGGTTATTTTATCGAGATTAGGGGCTCATGGTTTAGATGACCATTTTTAGGGTATTACATTTGCCCCTCTTTGAAATAATGTTCGAGCAGCACGTTGGTTCAAAGAAAATTTGATGTCTAGGAGATACCAGTTCTGAACTTGATTGATCATGAACCTGATGAAGAGCGAGGTATTCAGCTTGTTTTGAAGCGATGAAACTGAACATAGTTGATTAAAGCGAAACTGGTCTCAAACTTGATTGAACTAGGACCGATGAAGAGCAAAGATACTGAAATTGAACTTGACTGATCAGAAGCAGATCTTACTGATCTAGAACTTGATTGAACTAGACACAATGAGTGAAGATAAAATCGATCTTGAACTTGATTGGTCAAGATACAATGAGAAAAGATAAACTGTCCAGCTTGATTTGATGCGATAAAACTAAACACCTACTTAGATTGAGCGTGTGATCAAAGATACTCTTTAAACTTTTGATTGAGTTTAAATGAATAATCAGCTCGATGAAAAGCGATGAAATTGATTAACGTTAAAAGATTGATTCAGACAAAGACAATATCAGCTTGATTTCAAGCAATGAAACTCATATGCCCCTAGAGATTGATTTGATGAAGCTTAGCTACTTGACTTGTAACAAAGACTTTTGAAATAAATTCTCGATTTTGAGGTCATGAGTATGCCCCCTCGAGAGAAAAATTGAAAGATAGCAAGGGTTGCGCAATGATTTTAAGCAATTTTTTGAGCAATGATAAGTTATTTGAGCACAAAGATTAATGTTGAAAATTAAAATAAGAGTTAATGTGAGAATTAAATTGAGATTTAGTGTTGATTAATGAGAAATTGAGCACAAATTGAAGAAGAGAATGAGCAGTTGATGAAAGTGCTAAGTGGTCAATGTCATGAAATCTCGATGAGAGAATTGACATTAGATTTTGATTTCGATCTCGAAAATGGACTCAGGACAGTCGATTTACAAGCTCTTGTTTTGATTTCATCGTACTTGTGTTGATTGATTATGAGATGTTGTTCTATATGCTTTATTCTATATGTATGCATATCTTTTCAGTATAGATGAATGAATGCAAATGGAATATGGATGTTTATTTTTGTTTCTTTTTATGCAAATAAAAGAGGAGAATGAGTAACAAGTAGTGCAATTTTTTTTTTCAATTTTTCAATGCAATAAGATAAATGCAAATGAATGATAATGAACGTATGAATCTATATAAAATGCTCATGTATGTAGCTAACATCTCAATACACAAGTACTTGATTGGAGAAATTATAATGAAAAAGAGACCACTTAGCTGAGAAATGATGATGCTTCCAACTTCTCATTCAGAAGATAAAGAAATCAGTGTTACCATACCGAAATCACTCTAAATTCATGAGATACAGAATGAAATGCAAGATGAGATGCAACCGAAACCTAGTCACTAGATTTGAAAAGCTTAATTTTCATCATTGAGCATTTTACAAACATAGCAGGCAGATTAGAGTTCCTTTCTTTTCATGTGCAATATTAATTATCTTGTCCACAATGACCCTTTTTCATTCATATCCTTGGACAGATTTTGCAGGGACCTGGATTGCATGATAAAGAAATTCCCTCAAAACAGACAAAGAAATGATGGGAACCTCCTTGTAGCATACAAATAAGTGAAGTTGAGGTATGTGTGGTGATTTCACCTTAATGTGAAGCCACTTATCACAGACACCCAATTGATTAGATGTTTTCAAATCATTGGAATCATTCCTACAAGCAAAAAAAAAAGAAATTATTATGCCCCCAATCCTTGCTCCTCTTAGTCAAGATAGACTTCCTCAAGTTACTCAAAGGGATAATATTTGAAAACCAATATAAAAGACAACACACAAAGAAAATTTTATGCATATCTCAAACAGTTTAGTGATTGTTTTTTAGTTTTGTTTTGCTTGTGTACTTAGTGATAAAACTCTTCAGTAGTCAAGAGACAGGTGACTGACTCGGAGTAAATGACTGGGTATCACTGACATAAAGATGACTTGGTTGATACTACTTAGGACATGTAAATTGATTAGTCGATTACCCTAAAACTAGGACATTGATCAATTTCAAGCCATGAGGGTTCCAACGAACCAAGATGTCACAAAAGTGGTTGAAACATATACAAGCGAAAGAAAAAGATGCATGAAAGTGGGAATGCCAACGTTGTGTTGATAGATAGAGCGCTTGAGTACAAGAGGCGCCTGTTTGTCAGGTTTTCACCTGCTTGGCAAAGATTCATTTTTATTTTTTTTACCAAGGTGCATGTTTACCAGGTTTTCATCAAGGCATTTTCTCTCTTTTTCCCTTTTTTTTATTTTTGTCTTTTTTTGGATTTCTTCAGGACTTTTTTTATTTTTAGGATTTCTTTAGGACTGTTTTTGATTTTTAGGATTTCTTCAGGACTTTTTAGCTAGCCTGTTAGAGCAGAGAATATTTAGGTGAAGAATTTCTTCAGGTGGATGGTGTTGATCGGTTCACGAAGTTTTTCTCCTTTCGATGTTGAGAGTTGATAGGCACCAGAGCCAAACACTATAGTACAGATGTAGGGACCCAGCCAGTTGGGTTCAAAATTCTCTTTGTTGTCTTGAAACTATTGATTCTCAATATTTTCTCTCAGAACAAGGTCACCAACCTGAAATTCTTGTTGTCGAACCTTTTTGTTATAACCTCTAGACATTCTCTTTTGATATGCTCTTATATGATCAAATGCCACTTGTCGATGTTCATCTAGCAATTTGAGTTCTTGCAATCTAGCTATTCTATAGTCTTCATCAGTAACAAAACCTTGCAAAGAAACTCTTAGAGACGATATTTCTACTTCAATAGGTAATATTGCTTTGGACCCATACACCAAAGAAGAAGGTGTAGCTCCAGTAGGTGTTCTAATACTTGTTCTATAACCCCACAGGGCAAGATTGAGTTATAGATGCCAATCCTTTCCAAATTTATTGATTTTTCTGTGTAAGATAGTCAACACATTCTTGTTATATGCTTCAGCTTGTCCATTACCTTGAGGGTAGTACACAGATGAGCAGTGTTGTTTTATTTTGAATTTTTCACAAAGTTCATTTAGATCTTTGTTCTTGAACTGTCCTCCATTGTCAGTTATAATGGATGAAGGTATGCCATACCTGCAGATGATATAATTAAGGATGAACAAAGCTACTTGTTTACCGGTTGCTTTGATGAGCGGAACCGCTTCTACCCACTTAGTGAAGTACTCTGTGGCAGTTATAATAAACTTATGTCCGTTAGATGATTCGGGATATATTTGGCCAACTAGATCAAACGTCCACTGTTGAAAGGGCCAATGTGTAACAAAGGGTATGAGATCCCTTGCTAGAGCATGTATAAGGTGCCCATGTAGCTGACATTTTTCATAGGTGTTAGAAAATTTTATAGCTTCTTTCTCCATGTCTAGCCAGTAGTAGCCAACCCTTAGTAGTTTCTGTGCTAAAGTTAGACCGTTTGAATGGGATCCATAAACACCTTCATGGACTTTGGATAATGCGCATTAAGACTCCTTAGTTTCTAGACATCTAAGCAAAGTACTATCTAAACCTCACCTAAATAGGTCATTAGCAATGATGACGTACCATGATGCATTTTAGATCTGGTTCTTTTTTTTCATTTCGGGAAAGATTAGTAGGGACAACTTGGTCACGCAGGTAAGAGTAAATGTGGCTATAACAAGATGAGTCATGTCCAATAATAGAAGATACCATTCGAGACTCGAGAGAATCATAGGAAGGATAATGTAACTCTTCCACTAGGAATTCAAAGCAGAAATTGAATTCTTGTAGCTATGGTATAGACGCCAAGGTGGCCATTGCATCTGCTGCTTTATTTGTTGACTTGGGGATTTGCTGAAATGATATGAAGGTAAAGTATTTCTTGAGATCATCCACCATTCTTTTGTAAGGCATTAGTTTCTCATCTCTTGTTTGGTATAGATAATTGATTTGGTTGATAATGAGTTGACAATCTCCATAGATGTGTAATTCAACAATCTTCCACTCGATGGCTAACTTGATCTTGTTTACCAAAGCATCATATTTTGCAATGTTGTTTGTGCAAGGGAAGAGAATCTTGTAAGCTTTCATAATTGAATATTTTTGAGGAGTAATAAAAATTATTCTGGCACCAGAACCATGTTGAGTGAAAGACCCATCAAAGAACATCTTTCATGATTGTTGAGTAAGGTGCATGATTGATTCATCTGAAAATTCTATATGCAGAGGTTGACTATCTTCAAGTGAAGCATCAGCTAGTTGGTCTACAATAACCCATCCTTTGATGGATTTACATTCCACATATTCAATATCAAATTTTGTAAGAACCATGACCCATTTAGCCAGTCTTCCTATAAGCGTTGCTTTGCTAAGAAGATATTTGAGCAGATCAATCTTAGCTACCAACTTAATAGAGTGTGCTAACATATAGTGCCTTAATTTTTGTGACGTAAAGACCAATTCCAAGCATGCTTTCTCTATTATAGTGTAGTTTATTTCATAAGACACCAATGTTTTGTTGATATCATATATAGCTCGTTGTTTTTTATTTTCATTCTATTGTCTCAGAAGTGCCCCCAGTGAAGTATTTGTAGCTGATATGTATAGAATCAATGACTTACCTTGAATCGGTGGCATTAATATGGGTGGATTAGAAAGATAATCTTTGATTTGTTTTAAATGTTGTTCACAATATTTATCCCAACTGTATTGAACTCCTTTCCTTAATACCTTTGTGAAGGGTTGAGTTTTGTCTTCTAGCTGAGATATAAAGCACCTTATTGACTAAAGACGGCCTTGTAAACTTCTCATTTGACTGATATTCTTGGACGGAGGCATTTCCATTATAGCTTGGACCTTTTTAGGGTCAACCTCAATTCCTTTATTTGAAATTATGTAACCAAGCAATTTTCCTAATGTTACTCCAAATGCACACTTCTTAGGATTTAATCGGAGCTTGAATCTTTCCATTCTATCTAGTATGAGGCCTAGTTCTTGAATATGTGTAGATCTCTTCATGGTTGTTACTAGGGTGTCATCAACATAATCTTCCATGTTTTTATGCATCATATCATGGAAGATAGTGGTTATTTCTCTTTGGTAAGTTGCTCCTGCATTCTTTAGTCCAAATGGCATAACATTCTAGCAAAAGGTTCCCCATGCACATGTGAAGGTTGTCTTTTCTTGATCCTCAAGAGCTATTTTGATTTGATTATAACCAGAGAATCCATCCATTAGTGAGTGCATCTCATACCCAGCAGTCATATCAACTATCATATCAATGCTTGGTAATGGAAAGTCATCCATCAGACATGCTTTGTTGAGATCTTTGAAGTCTATGCAAACTCTAATAGATTTGTCTCCCTTTGATACAGGTACTATGTTTGATATCCATTCTGTGTAGTCTATAGCTCTGATAAATCCAACTTTTAACAATTTTTCTAGTTCAGCTTTGACTAGAAGTGCCACATGAGGATGCATCTTACAGAGTTTTTGCTTGATTGGTTTAACTCCTAGTGTGATAGAAAGATGGTGCATGATAAGATCAAGATCGAGGCTTGGCATATCAGAGTACATCCATGCAAAATTGATCTTCTTTTTTGAAAAGAGATGAGTGAAATCTTTTAACTCTTTTGTTGATAGTGATTGAGCTAGATGAATGATATGTGGTGTTTCTTGACTTCTAATATGGACCGGTTGATTTGGTTCGATCAATATCGAAGACCTTTCTTGGAAGTGACTTGGAAGTATATCAAGTATCTCACCTTCAGGAGCCTTAGAGAGGTTTTCACCTTTAGGTATGTCCTTTATTTTCTCTTTTTTAGATTCTGATACCACCACAATGTGGTTTTCGCCATCATATCTTTTATTTTTATATTTTTTATTTTTGCAACTAAGATACTTGATATCTATTTCAGTAATGTTTTCACTCTGTTCACTCGTGGAAGAGTCCATAAGTTCAACTGCATTGAGGTAATAGGCTAACATATAGTCATTGGCAAAAGTAGGTATATTAATGGGTTGGTCTTGTAAAGTACAGTCAATTAGTTCTGGATGTACTAAGGATAAAGTTTGAACCAGTTCAAGGGAGTTCACGGTACTATCATCATGACTTCGGACCGACCAGTTGAGTTCCAGAAGACTACCTTGCGTATGTGTCTCAAGACCACGAAGAGTTACAACACAATTATCAGAATTCATGTTAGTATTTATTGGACCTAACCTGACCAACCTAATTCTAGCGTCGTCACCTACTTCAGACTGGACTACATACCGTGGTGTGCTAGTAACAGGGTCAACACACAACATCTCAACATTCATGACAGAGTAGTCATAATTTTTTGTTGAATAGTTGTTGTTATAAATAGAGCTCCTATCTAAGTTATCAAAGTCATAAGATGAATTTTTTGACTCATCTTCAAGTGGCTTAGTAAAAGTAGATATAGTATCAATACCTACATCTTTGATGTTGCAAGTTCCTTTGTGATTTGGTTCATTGATCACTTGTATTTGACACACTTGTGGACATAACCTTGATGGTTTTGTTAATCCTTGTCATCTGTTCCATTCAGCTTCCTCTGTACTGATGACTGGTTATTCTTCTATAGCTTCTAATTCTTCTTTTGTAGTTCCATACCTAATTTGTCCTATCTCATTAGGGGAAGAGTTAGTAGGTGAAGAAATTGCTTGTGTCCTTTCTTCCTCTAGCTATTGTTCATAGTCTTCTTGTCTTTTTAGTATGATTTCTTCTATTTCCTTTTGCATCTTTAAGTGTACCAGCTCTTGTGTGTCATCTGCAATATCACTAGATTATTCAGGGGTTTTTGTAGTAGATGTATCTGAGAGGTGGTTTGGACCCCATTCATACTCATTTGAATCAATTTCTTAATCATTTCCTTATTTTCTGCCAGTATATGTGACCGGAATGTTTAGTGGTGCAAACAATTCTTTGATTCTGTATACTTCTTCTCTCATATCCTCTGGGACTTCTACTTCTCATGGTATTATAGTTGATACAATCAAATTTTGATTACCATCTATTTCTACTCTCTGGGTTAGCAATTCTTCTTGTTCATCATCGCACTCTTCCTGAATTTGTTGAGTATTACTTTCCTGTGATGCTAAAGGTAGTACCTTTTCTTTCACTTAAGTTGATGGTGAGACATATGTTTCTGATCTGATGACTTTCTTGGATCGTATCCCAGTCCAGCTTTATCATTTGCAGACTTAGTTTGTAACTGAATAGGTTCAACAATACCTTCTTGAGGCTTTCCTAGAGGACCAGTACCTAAATATCCCATGCATTAAATCATCTTATAGCCTAGACCATATTGTGTCGGGGAAATCTCACAATGTTGTATTTCTTTGTTTGCACTACCTTCTTTCAAAAGCCATTTGAGAGCAGCATCCTCTTCTATTTCATCTGCAAGGGAAGTAGAAGACTATATAGAGAGACCATCATAAATGGCTTTTGGAGTTGAAATTTGTGGCTTCATATCCTCTAATGGTTTGCCCAAATATCTTGGTGATGGAGGAAGAGACATTAGCAAGAGCACAGGATCTATCTTGTAGCCATCCATGCCGGTGTTTGTGATTTTCAATTTCTTCTCTAAATCTTTCAGCAAAGATTTTGAACTTTCAGTTGTAGAGGTTGCTCGATTATGAGGAACAAAAGCATCAACACTCTATGTTAATGCATTGCAGGTATAGCTTGTATTAGCAGGAATACTGACTTCAACTCCATTATAAGGAAATTTCAAGCACTGATGATACACAGATGGTACTGCTTTCATTTCATGAATCCATGGCCTACCTAGTAAGATGTTGTATGAAAGAGGAA
The DNA here is from genome assembly GCF_030272615.1 of Cryptomeria japonica. NCBI lineage: Eukaryota > Viridiplantae > Streptophyta > Pinopsida > Cupressales > Cupressaceae > Cryptomeria > Cryptomeria japonica. The sequence goes on from NC_081406.1 coordinate 580,504,444, forward strand.
GATCAAGGACTTGAAAAATTACATCTCTTTCTACTGGTCCTACCCTGATTGGTAATAGCACCAGACCCTTAGAGGTTCTTTCTTCTTCATCATAAGCTTTTATTGTTATTTTCTTTGTTGGATCAATAACGTTTTCAAAATATCTCAGCAGTGTCAGTAGATTGTAGGTACAAATATTCAACCCAACGCCTCCATCTATCAAAACACGTTTAACTCGGTGTTTATCAATCATAGCTTCAATGTGTAATGGTTGGTTATGCGGGTGACTCAGTGAGTTATCATCTTCTTTAGAGAAATGAGATAATGAAGTGAAGTCAGATGACCCACCATAGATTGAAACCAATCAACGTCTAAATCTTTAGGGACACTAGTGGTGAGCAAAGCCTTGTCCAGGATCTCTCTATGAGTAGAAGAGATCTTAAGCAGTTCCAAAATGGAGATTTGAGCATTGGTTCTTTTCAATTGTTTGACAATACTATAACCAGGAGAGGATGATGAAGCCAATTGTTTTGATTTGGCCATGATTGTGTCTATTTGTCTATTTGGTAGATTTAATGTTGTTTGATCGAAAGTTGAGGAACTAGCTCCTTGGAGAGTAACTTTCTTTTGAGCACAGGTTACATCATTAGCATTTTGTGCTTGATTTTTTTTATCTTTGATTATGATCACATTGCAATATTCAGGTTGAGAATATTCAATCATGTTGATCACATTATCATTGTTAGTGTAGGTATAATTGACTCTAGCACCTCCCTTGGATTTTGAGGAATCTCCTTGTTCATAAGTCGGTAAGGGATCTTTAAAGGCCTTATGATCAGCATTAGTCACATGATTTCCAACAACGATTTTGCCAGCATCAATGAGATCTTGGATTTCATGTCAGAGTTTCATGTAGTTGTTTATGTTATGTCCCTTGTTCTGATGGTAGTCACAGTATTCATTTTCTCTCCACCATTTGGTTTAATTTATGGGTCATATGGTCTAGAACTGTCTGGCAAAGTTATCAGATTATTCGCCAATAAAGTTTTAAAAGTTGATTCATACGATTCATCTAGAGGAGTAAAATCACGCTTAGGTTTTGAAAGCCAAGGTTTCTCTTTAAACCATTCTCTTGCTTTCTTTGGAGGATTTTCTACTGCAGTTTCAGCTTCCTTGAGTGCTTGCGTGCCACTAGCCAAGTTAAATATTGTGGATTTTATCTTTGCTTTAATATTGTCTACCACTCCATCATTAACAATGTTTCTATTGTTATCTTTGTCATATTTCCATTATTTTCTCTTTTCTTTAGAACTAGAACCTTGCGATGTTTCTTTCCAAAGTGATATATCTCCCTTTTTTATAAGCACATCTTCTATTATGAGGGCATTATCTACCATTTTTTGAATGAAGGATGTACCTGCATCTGGACACTATATTTGAATTCGAGGGTTAAGTTGTTGACAAAGATATCCATCTTCTCAAGATCGTGAATAGTCCGTGAATATCTAGAGAACATCTTTCTCCATCGTTGGAGAAAAGTGAGAAAGGGTTCTCCTATCTTTTGTTTGGTATTGCAAAGCTCTATCATAGTGGTTGGGTGATGAATTTTATAGGAGTATGTCTGTAGGAATAGTTGGATTAACTCTTCAAAAAATTTTATTCCCATAGGTAGACTTGAGAACCATTCCATAGCTTGCCCCCTAAACTTCTCAGGAAAAGGCGCATGAGATAAGTTTGGTTGTGCATGAACTCCATACATAAAGCACAAAATTCTTTGATATGATCTTGAGGATCAGTATTCCTATCATATTTATCAAACTTAGGCATTTTTACTTTTGAGGTAAATGGAGGCATGTAAAGGTTTTTGTCAAATGGGAATGGGCATATTGTGTCCAGAGAATATTGTTTGGTGTATTGTCCTTGTTTTTCATTTTTGTGACCTCAGTCCATAACACTTATATTTGTTTGTTTAGCATTCTCAATGGTGTCTCTTCCTCTTTAGTGATGAGAGCCTCCACATCATAACTAGTAGGAAGCTTGGCACCTTGCTTTGCTAGTTCTAGGAAATAGTCTTCTTTTTCTCTAGCCATGATGACTTTCATTATTTTTTGGAAATCTTTATCATTTTGACACTTATGTATTTCAACCTCTTGAGGTTCAGAGGCTTCAGATTCAGTTGATGAGGACTCATTTTTAGTGGCATGATTGCTGAGGTTGTCATAAGTGTCTCATTTACCAGCTTGTCTTTCTTGCCTTTCTCCAGACATGGTGGGAAATAGGGGCTGACCAAAGATTGGTATATCATAAACTGGTATTTGTGATGATGTGGGTTTATTTGAGACAAGGTTTTCTACAAACAATGGATTGTCATTTGACAGAAAGGTTGTTCCTTTTCCTATGTTTGTTTTGCTATGAGAACTTCTGGTTTGAGAAGACATTTACAACCGATAGGACCAAGAGCTAGATGTGTTGCAGAAGTCAAGATCAAATTGTAGCTAGTTGTTCGTTTAACGTAGGGATTGGGTGAAGTAACTAAGATCTAGTCTAGTTTTAGGAATGATCTATCCTATGTAAGACGTTATCTAAGTTAACTTAGGTTTGATAAGATGTTGATTGAACTAGCTGAAAGATGATCGACAAAATCGTGCAACACAACGACAGGGGTACACAATCAAGGTTGTTTATGTTTAGGAGGATGAAAACCAGTTTTAGGCTTGTTGTAGACTGTTTTAGGCAAGTTTGACAATTCTGGACTGGCAAAATCAGAGATTCGTACGAAAGGATTTCCAGGACCGAATGACAGTATAATAGCTTCAGGAAAAATGATAGTATTGTTTCGTATGCGTTGTTGCCTAATATCGTACGATAGATGGGTATGTTTGAAATGACAAACTAATAAATGCAAGGGTTTATCGTACGATATAGGATTCAGGATAGAACGACAGTTCTCAAACCTAAACGACAGACAATTAGGTTTCGTACGACACAGAATGCAAGCTCAAATGACAAACTGTTAGGATTGATGGAATCTCGTACGACAGAAGATATGTAGCAGAACGATAAAACAAAAGGCTCATACAACTGTGTCTGGATAGAGATTAAATGTTGAGTTCTTGATGACTGAGTATGACCAATTTTTGATATAGGACCGATTTTCAATGACTGACAAGGACTAGTTTTTGACACTGACAGAGTTTATCACCAAGTTGTTTGGTATTGTTTTCTCCATTTTTGGTATTCCAGTTTTAGTTTCAGGGATAAAACACAGAAAACATGCAATCCAAACAATAATTTCAATCACAGCATGCAAACCCTATGGAAGTTGGCTAAGAGAAGAAAACCTTTGCTTTCTGACTTAGGTACACACCCAATAGATAATCAGAATATGGCCATTGAGTCTCACGCAATGGATTCTCAACGCCGTATTAGCCGACTCCAAACGCTAATGGAGGCATGATATGGCAAGTGTCTTGGAAGAGTTACTATCTCTCTTGCACAAATATTATCAATCTTTCGAAGGTGAATCGGGTAGCTTCTAATTTGAATTGGAACTAGTAAGGGGTTCATTCGGTGCGTCGAGGTATAAACTCAATAAAGAGGTCTTCCAGCCTTGAAAACTAAGGTTTAATATACTCAAAGGTACAAAGGAGAGCTATTCCTGAGCACTTCCGTTGACTTGATTTTCATCAAATTGTGTTTATTTTATAGTGGGTTGGAGTACTTGGCGTTTAGTCATTCCTACTTGGGTCGTTCCCCTCTCACCTGCCGTAATGGATTTAAGAGTTATTAGCTCCTTGGGAGGGCAGGCCCGCTAAAGATATGCAAATCTCAAACTGTAAAGAAAATGCCTCAAGGGTCTAGATTTCTGATTGTCTATACAGACAAGAGCATACTCTCCTACCTCTCAAATTTTTCTTAAAACATGAAATATAGATTTGTTCTTTAACCAGATAGCAAGTTAGGTGTCTAAAAATGAATTTAAAGAATATACAATGTTTAGTTGATTCTCTTTAGGCAACCTTCAAAAACAATGTATCAGTAGTCATGTTGTTTATATTCTTTGACAGGCGTATGTTTGATTGATAAATTCTTTGACAAGCGTCCTGCAAGAAATTGGTTAGGCTGTGAAAATATCAGGTACACAAAAGATGATTCAGGGTTAGCGTTAGCGTAATCAAAATTTGACAGAAAACCTAAAAAGTGAAACTTGTTTTAACCCAACAAAATATAGCATCATACGACAATTATCACAGAGTAAAACGAGAAAAGGCTTTTATCGTACGAGTCAGAACTGAGTATAAAATGATAGAAGACAAATCAGATATTTAGAATAGAATTTCATATGACACCCATTTTTGATTCGTACAACAAATCGGAGGCTTTGAAAGAATGTCCTATGATGCAGTAATACCACTCGTACGATATTTCACAAAGATTGTATGGACGAAACCTGCAAGATAAAAAAAAATGATTTTGAGGCCAAAAAAGTAGTCTTCTGCCCCATGGTGGGCGCCAAAAATGTGTGTGTGAAAAGTGGAATAAGTCTATAAGCTGCAAGACACAACGCTTCAATTAAACCATTACATGTATGGTTAGACAGATATAAGCATGAATAATAAAACCATTACAAATCGACCCATTGCCTTCTAAAAGATGCGAGTATAAGATTGCTCCCAGATTTGTATAAGCAATACCAGTGACTAGACTACACCAAGATGGAGGATTTAATCTATATGAGCATGATATTAAGCTAAATGGATGCAAGATTTAAGCTAGATATGCAAGATTAATCTAACATGATTTAAGCAATATATGAATATTTAAGCTAAATGATTTAAGCAATATGAAATAACTAATATGCAATATCTCAATGCAAATTCTCAATTAACCTAGAGAAAAAACAACATAATAACAATATATTCTCCAGGATTTTTTGAATGAGAGATGAGCACCTAAATTTATAGAAAATTCAGAAAGAAACCAACGGCTGAGATCAAATGATGATGAGCATTCAAGATTTTCCAAGAGGAAGCACAATCCAGGTGAATTGACGTGATTGGATCATTTTCTCAGTTTTAAAGGAAATTGAACTAAAATTAAGATAAAATCAGAAAAAACTGATTTATTCTCTATTTCATTCAATTTTAATATTTAATTGTTTCAATTGATTTCTCTGAGATTATTGATCAATTTTTAATTTGTTTTTCAAGATTATCTCCAATTGATTTATTTTCTCAATTTTTAATTCTTTTTTCCAACTTAATTCCTCTTTTGAAGATTTGATGGCAAATTGATTTATTTAATTAAATATGCTAGGATATTCAATAAAATAAATAGGATAATTGTTTTTAAAAATGATTTACTTGGAATGATCAATTAATTAAATAAATATTTAATTAATATTGAGTTATTGATTTGCCATGTGACTTTTGTTGATTTTTAGAAATATTTGTGTGCTCAAGATTGATTTAATTGCCTTTGGTTAGGACCTTGGTGATTTTATCGAGATTAGAGGCTCATGGTTTATATGACCATTTTTATGGTATTACACGAACGAAACCCTTTCTACAAACCATAGGAATAGAAACCAAGATGGGTCAGTAACCAAACACTTATAATATCATAGTGCAAGGGTGGGGAAGAATCTACCCCCAAGAAAATCACCATATATCTCCCGAGAAAATGATCCAATTGAGAAGCAATTATCTTTGGTTCAACTTCTGGCAAAAGGCAAAAAAATGGCACACTCTAGGGTGTGACAGGGTTGTTTGAACTGATGAATACTAAGAGGGGGGGGTGAATTAGTATGCCAAAAATCTTTGCACTAAAACACTTACACAGTCTAAAGATAAACTGGTAAAGCAGTCTAACAATCAAACTGGTTATCACACATACAAACCAAAATGCGAATAAAACATTCACCCACAAAAGCAATACAACCATAACACAAGATATTTGACGTGGAAACCCAACTAGGAAAAACCACGGTGAGATGGAACTCACAAGTCACTATTTGCAGAATAGAAACCAGACCAGTTAAGGTCTTACAATGTTCTTCACCAGAACAGATCTTGTTAGGAATCTCAATCTCTGTTAGGAGATAAGTCTGATTAAAGACTACCTTGTTAGAGGATTTTAGATTCACATGTGTGAACCACCTTGTTAGAGGATTTTACAAAGGCTTTGAGGCCTACCTGGTTAAGGGCTACAAACTTGTCAAAGATGTGAGTAATCAACAAGTGTTTGATCTATCTGTTAGCACAAATTGCTTGATTAGATCCAGTATTGCTCACAGCTAATGCATTCTAGCATTACTTCAGTCTCCTCTATCTCTCTCAGTTACTACTCGATCTTCTCTAATAAGATCACTCTACGCTTCCACCTTAAACCCTAGCTCAACATAAACCCTATTCGCAACTTCTTCAACAACTTAAAAACCTAGACATGATGTCCTTTTAAAGGAATCTGATTTCATGTCAGTCCAATAGGATTACATTATAATTTCCTAGGTTCAGTGAATCTAGACATACTTAGTAATACGACACAAGAATCACCGTCAATGTGTCGGCACCGTCAAACAATCGGTGGATTGGTAACTCATCACAAAATGGCAGTTGGTAACTCATCATAGAGTGTTACCAGTTCATACAAAATGCTGGTTGCCAGTTTGACAAAAATGAAGACTGGTAAGAATGTGTTGTGCCACTTTTCTTCCTTGTACCGCTTGTGATCTGCGAACCACTTGGGGTCGACATGTCGCTTCAGACCGGGAAACACATTCTGCAAAATCACCACTAGTCTAAAGACTAGAATACAACATACCGGTTAGAACAAATACTGGTTGAGCATGAGCTCATACATATAAAGGGGATCTCAATACAAGTTTGTGTCCATCAATGACAATCACAACATAAACATCAAAAATGCCAACAATCTCCCCCTTTAGCATTGATGGCAACATTTAGGAAAATAAAAATTTTGACATCTAAGTGTTTTACAACAAAAACTTGCCATTAACAAAATTGTTCCCCCTAAGTATATACACTATCCAATAATCAACAGAGTGTATAGAAATTTTGCATTCAGAGCATAATCATTAGAGAATATAGCATATATCACAGCATATATCAAAATTTCAAAACAGATACTTCTTCCTCTGATGTACTTCTCCCCCTGATATATCAAAATTTCAAAATTTTAAGACCATCAAAATTTTAAAACCATATACTTCTCCCCCTTTTCCAACAATGACAAAGTACCGCTGCAAAAACCTGTTTCCATATATATATAAAAGAGTTTATGACAATAATGAATAATACTTGTCAAAAACCGCTTTGTAGTCCTGCAAAAATTGTTTCATGGAGAGAGACCAGGACTCTAGTAGGGAGGTTGCCACTTCCTTCTTTGTCTGCATTTGTGATACCTGCTCCTCCATGGCATCAATTGTGCTTAGTTCTTGGGTGACTGTTAGTGCATCCAAGTTCAGATAGCATTTCTGGAGAATTTGCAATCATGGAAGTAATACCAGTTGAAGTTCCTGCAAATCCCTAGACCTTGTGCTGATCTCTTGCTCTATCTTGGTTGACTGGATCTGGAACTGGTGAACGGTTTGCCCATATGCTGCAAAGGAGTCGTAAGGAGTCTTGAATGTGCTTAAGTAGGACTATAAGTCCATTTGAAGCTATTGCTTCTTGGCTAGCACATCATCATAGAACAGATGAGGTTGATAGATTTTGCTGAGCAGCAAGTTTCCCTCATCCAAAGCACTCCTTATGTCCTTTTGATCCTTTGACAGTTCAGTCCTAAGCTCATTCAGTTTCTTCACCAGAGCAACATTAAGAGCCTTTTGGTGCTCTTTCTTTACATTGGCCTCAGCTAATTCTTCTAGGCTCTGCACCTAATCATCCACTATAGTACACAGAAGTTTGAGTTGTGCTAGTGATGAATCAGTGTCAGGAAGATTAGTACCGGGGATTAAACCAATAAGTGTGTCTATAGCTGCCTGAATGATGTCTTGTTCCTTTTTCCTTTGAATGATCTCAAGGTGATCTTGAGCAACCTTGATGCTCTGTAGAAGCTCCGACTCGCTTGTAGATTGGAGATCGATAGGACTAGAAAGATCAACCGGTGAGGGTTGACTTCCAGTTGCCTTCAGAGTCTCCAACTGAGAGCTTTTTGCCGCTTCACGTTCCTTGGCTACTTCAGCTTTCTTCTTTTCCGCTTCTCTTCTCTTCTCTTCTTCCTTGTCTTCTTCTGCCTTTTTCTTCTCCTCTGCTCTCCTCTTCTGCTCTTCCTTTTCTTCTTCTTCCCTCTTCTTCTTCTCTTCCTCTTCCTTTTTCTTCTTTTCTTCCTCTTCCTTCTTCTCTTCCTCTTCCTTCTTCCTCTTTTCTTCTTCTTCCTTCTTCTTCTTTTCTTCCATGTCCTCTTCTGCTTTCTTTTTCCTTTCTTCTTCTTACTTCTTCTTTTCTTCATCTTTTCTTTTCTCCTCTTCCTCTTTCTTTTTCTCTTCCTCCTTTCTCTATTTCTCATCTTCATCCTTCTTCTTTTTCTCTTCTTCCTTGTCTTTTCCCGCTTGCTGTGTGTCCACAGCTTGTTCACCACCCTGATCGGCTTGTTGCCCCTATTCAGTTCCCGCAGAAAGTATGTCCTGAGTGACATCTTCTATATCTAGGGCATCGACATCTATGGTGTCGATTGGTTCCTCCACCAGGTTTCCTTCCTCATCAAAAACTTCATCCGGTTTGGAAATAACCGATTCCTTTTCCGCTTGGAGGTTGGCCATTCGAGCTTTGTGTGAGCTGATAGCATGGGCCATGTGTTGATGTGTATCCTTTTCTACATCATCAACCCTCCCTTCCAACAACCAAAGTCTTCTTCTCCTTGTGAAGAAGAGACCTTTATTTTGATCTAATACATCAAATAATTCTTAATTTGAGAGTTCGGGGAAGTAATGTGCAAAAACTTTCTCCCTAATCTCTTGTTCCTTTTCAATGGCAATGCGCAATTTGTTATCCAATGCTTTAAACAATGAATCCGATGTCTGAGATTTAATCTCTGATGGTGACCGATCATTTTTGCATAAATAAAGAATGATTTCCTACAGTACTTCATCTTTTTCTTCACTACTGAAATCATCATAATAATCAATTAAATCATGAAGTAACTTTCTCCTAATATTCTTTACTATTCTTTGACAATGTGTCAAAGGTTTGTAAGAGGAGATATCTATATTTACCAGTGCGGATGTTGCCAGTTCATTCTTCTTCACCTTCTTGGTCTGTCTAGCCTTCTTTGGCTATTCATCAGACTCAGTTTCTTTGGAGTCTGGTTCATTTGCCTTAGTCTTCCTCTTTCTTTCAAAGACTTTTGCCGGTGTTACCTCTGGTTTCTTCTTTGCCGGTGACTACTTGGTCACTCTTGGAGTCTCAGTGGTAGCTGGTGTTGATGTCGCAGGCACTGCCTTAGCTTTCTTGGCTGCCAGTTCTTTTCCCTTTTTCACTAATGGTTCTTCAACCAGTGCGATCCTCTCCAAGTAGGTTCCGGTTCGCTTCGCCTTTGGATCAAGAGGCAAGGCAATAAGGGTTGAAGCATACCCTTCCAGCATGTCAAACATGACCTCATAGCCCATAGGCTCCACTTCCTCCATTCTAGGCTCAACAGCCTCCATTAGACATTTGTCCACCTGAATAGTGAAACAGATGTCATCTTCATACTTCTTCACTATGTCACTTGAGATTCGCATCCTCTGACTCATCTTTCTTCTGAACTCATCAAAGTATTTGTTCAGTATCTCAGGGTAGCCGGTTCCAATGGCTTGCACACTTTCCTTTATCTGCTTGGTTACTAGTTGGTTAGGGGACCACTGGACATCTCCTACACCCGGAAAGTAGCCTTGGAAATAGAAAAACAACCCTACCAGTAGTTGTCCAAATTTAAATCTCAGTGAGTTGTCCTTTTTGATTGCCTTGAGATTTAACAGGAGTTGCCTTTGCATACCGGTGCATAAGTCAAATGATTTATCCTCTATAATCATCCGGTAAGCGGCATTTACTGCTGCAGCAGATACAGAATTAATCCTGCTGGCCGAGAATGTCCTATAGCCTATCACCATGCAGGCGTATTTTACCAGTTCATCCTTGATAGAATTAACTGTCATACCTCGTGAATCACTTGTCGAACCGGCGAGCTTGGTCATTTCCATTTTGCTTACCGTTCTCAGGGCTGGCACTTCCCCTATGTTGTAGAAACTGGTGACTGCATGAATTGCCTCAGGCGTGATATCATGCATTCTCTCCAGGTACATCTTGTCACCATGGACTCTGCTCAAGATGATTCTAATGTGATCCTCTGTGAAATCTTCTAGAAAATACACCGCATTATGGAGTTTCTTCTTCTCTAAGATACTGAACTCCGGTTTGATCCTTTTGTCCTTTCCGCAAAATAGACCTAATTGATTATGAATGGCTAAGGACCCTAGGTCTTCTATCTTGCAATCAATATAGTCTGAGATTCCTTCTTCGACTATGACTCCAGCTGGAACTTGTGACAAAGCATTATACTTGGACTTCCTCTGAATGAAATTTTCTGACTCAATGGATGTGCTTGAACTGGTATGAGATACGGAAGCCATTGAAGAGTATTTTAAGAACATGAAAAATACCTTTCAAACATGAATTTAGGGCTTCCTAATTCTGCTTTACTTCGCTCTCTATCGGATGCCAAATCACCGCTTTGAGTTCTCCACTACCACTTACAAACTATATTTGAATCTCTTTCAAATCTCTCCAATTCCTCGAAATCTAAGCTCAAATCGCCTTTTCTTCTCTCTGCACTTGAAATCTTTTCTTCGCTCGAAAAACAAATAGTGAGAAATGATTTGAAAATTGCATTTATACATGTCTCTCACCTACCATCATTAATGCTCCTATATTAGGGTGTAAACCCTAATTTGCCTCTTTACCGTTTCCGGTCTTCTGCCAAGTGACAGGTGTAGTATACCGGTTAAGGTCTTTTACTGGTGTTAACCGGGGGTTCGAAAGCATTTTGTTGTTTGCTCCCCCTAAGCCTTTGAGGCTTAGTTTGTCAGTTCAGATATTTCCACACTAGGTGCAGAAACTGGTTCCTCCTCCAATAATACTGGTTTCTTCTTCCATATTTTCTTCATGTCTTCTTGAACTTTTTTCAACCTCTATTTCTCCTTCCTGAGTGATCGGTATATCATCAGATATACTTTTTCTGCTTCTACAGAATCTTGCAATGTGACCCGGTTTGTTGCAGTGATAGCAAACTGTTAGGGTTCCCACAGATACTGAGAGGGGGGGGTGAATCAGTATCTGACCGGTTATGAGATTTTCTTAAAATTGAATATGCAGAATATAAAGTAACAGTATACCGGTATGCAAGAATTAATGCAAATAACAAAATCAAAAGCATCCACATGAAAAGAACACCATAACACAAGATGTTTAATGAGGAAACCCAATGTGGGAAAAACCTCGATGGGATTTGTGACCCACAATATTCACTTACTGGCCAATAAGAGAATATTACTTACAATAGGGGCCTGCACATGCAGGAAGGCCAACTGCCTAGAGCTCACTGCTCAACAAGAAGTCACACTGACTTACAAAGAGAATTTACACAAATCTAATATTCTGTACTGCTTTACAATAGCATCTTCAATGCCAGATTCAGTACCGGTTCTTGCTCTGTTCTTTACATATACCCTTGACCTATAATTCGCACATTAGGTCTGCCTTATAATTTTTTATTACATTATCTCTGTATCCTACAAATGCCTACAATGATCTCTTTTATATACAAGAGTCATTTTACAATTTGCCAAGTCAGCTTACAATGATAAACAAAATATTACATATCAAAAATCCTGTCGGCCTCTGTGCCAGTATACATATTTCCTTCTGTGTCGGTGTACATCTTCTGTGTCGGTGCCGGTGTACATTGATTTTGTTGATGCCGGTGCACTGTTCTATTTGAGTAATGCTTTGCCGATATAATGTCTTTGCCGGTGCCATAGGATTGCAAGGTTGCCTGTGTAATGCTTTGTTGGTGCCATAGGATTGCAAGGTTGCCTGTGTAATGCTTTGCCGATATAATGTCTTTGTCGGTGCCATAGGATTGCAAGGTTGCCATCAATGACAAAACCTTCAATCACACACAATGTCTCATTGGAGTGTCCATATGCCAACAATCTCCCCCTTTGGCATTGATGGCAACACTCATGAGAAATTTCAAAAAGATATCCAAAAATGTGTATACCAAAAAAATGTTACCAAAAATATGAGGGCTCCCCCTGAGCATGTGATCCCTGTGTTTTGAATTTTCTCATCTACTACTCTCCCTTTGGCATCAATGACAAAGGTTAGTAGATTTGTAGTTGTACCAATACACAACCTCAACCTTGTAGTTGGGTAGTTATTAGCTGAAGAATATCTCCCAAAATTAAGTTTATACCATCCATAAACTTCTTGCTCTCCTTTATTGCTATCTCAGTTATGTGTACTATACCGGTGAGATGCTGCAAGTGCTCTGCTGGTGTTTTGCTACCCTGTTTTAGTGCCTCTAAGATTTCCTTACGCAGAGATGCTAAATAGTCCAATCTTGGACTTAGTTTAGATCTCAAAAATTTTGCCTTGTTTATTATTTTCTCTTTTTCTCTTTCTAATTTAAGCAATTCTTCCTCAAAATTTGTTATCTTTTCCTCAAAAACTGATAATGTATTAGGTGAGTTAACAAAATTATCAGCAAGCTTATTGATCTCTTCCTGTACCTTGCTTATCTTTTTGTCTACATCTGTGGTCAAAAAGTTTACCTTACAGGTGTCTTTATACAGAGTTTTGTACTCTTTCAATATATTGCACAGTTCCGGTAGAAGTGTGTCAAATTCCCTGTTACACTTCTTTATTCCTTCCTCAAAGAATTTCTGTTTTTCTTTTTCTACACTTTCCTTTATAGTTTCTACCTTTGATTGCTCAAAATTTCCAGAAATATATTTACAAAGTGTATCCAACTGGCCTAAAGAATCTTTGTCTGCTATATTACAATTTGGAGCTATTAATTTCAAAACTGGAATTGAATCATCTATTGCTTTATATGCTTGTGAGCTATAATCGGTTATTTTCTTGATAGAATCGAGCAATACCTCGGTTACATTTGATGATGACCCAATAAACTGAGTGCTGGTGGAAGGGGCCATGCTGGTATTGACCTCTGGTAGGTCTGTTTGTGTCTCCATAGTTTTTCTTGCATCATTTCTTACCGGTGGCATCTATTCTTGAGCCTTTAGCTCTATTGGTTTCTCTATTTGTGTTCCAAATTCCTTCTTTTTCTCTAAATCTGCTGTCGGTTGCTCTTGGTTTCCTGTTGTCGGTTGCTCCTTATTATCAGATTTCTCTATGGTATCCTTATCTACCACTATGTTGATTTTTGAGTATCAACATTCATAGTAAATAGGACTTCAGGATTGGGATTGTTATCCTCTGTGTCCATGCTCTCAGCTGTCGGTTGATCTTCTGCTGTTGTTTTTACCGATGGGGGTAAGTTGTCTCTAATCTTGATACTTGGCGGTGCACCAACTTTACCTTTCCCTTTGTCCTTTTGATATACCAGAATGGGCTTGGGATTCATATATTCTTCTTGTTTTTCTTTTTCAACCAAGAATCTATCCCAACCATCTTCTGTTTCAGTTGAGACTTCAGTAACTCTGCCTGCCATTAATGATATTTGCCGGTGTGCAGTGGAAAAGACTGTCCGGTTGGCCTAAGCTATCAAAGCATCAATTTCCTTAGGTGAGTTGGCCGGGTATACTGCAAGTAATTTCTCTATTTTTATTTTCTTATCTAACTCAATTATTCCTTGTCTTCTGGCCTCAAGTCTCTTATATAATTCATCAGGAATTTCATTTAGGACTTGCATCAAAAACTTTTTATACATGTCCATATGTAGTATAACACTTTCCTCAATTTGTCCTTTCTCATCTTCTAATAGGGTGTCATAGATTTTCCCTATGTTTTTCAATTTTCCTTCCACTGTGATTTCATCCAGTAGTATGTCAAAAGGGGCCAAGTCAGTGTCTGTCTTCTTCTTCTTTTTGGGGGTCAGCTTTTTCTTAGGTGTGGCTTTCTTGACTGGACACCTCATAGCTTGTTGCTTGTGTCTTGTCCTTCTAGGTGAAGGAGTGGATATCGGTGAGGGGTCTCTTTTCCTCACAACTCTTTTGAATGTTGCTAGCATATCTCCTTCTGAGGAGGTATCTACCAGTGATAGATGAGTTTCAGGCTATTGGGCTGCCAACTCATCTTCTGTTATGTTGGTTTTCTTCAATACATCATCTTTTAATGCTTTTGCTTGCCTGCTTCCTTTCCTCATAGATGCCTCAACTTTCTTTACTCTCTTTTTGGATTGAATTTGACTTTCAATGTGCTCAGCACTACCAAATACTTCTTCCTTTGGTTCATGGGGGGCTTCCAGAAGTGCTTTGGCATAAGTTTCCACTATGTGGTCATCTGTTTCATACCCCATTTCTGTAACCTAGATTGTTCTTGGGATGAGTGCTTCCATCTAGATCTCATCCTTTTTTATTACAAAACATATGTCATCCTTGTATTTGTTGACAATTTCCTGTGATAGTCTGATCCTCTTATTCATTTTGACCTTTAGTGCTTGAAAATACTCATGGATATTCTTTTCTTTGTTTTCACCCATGTTGTTGAATAAGTCAGACAATTGTTTTCCTACCGGTATGTCAAATCCAAAATCCTTGTTGCCTATACCGGGAGCCTATTTGGTTATATGTAGCATTAAGCATACAAGAAAATTTCCAAATCTAAAGGTTCCTTTCTTATCCTTCTTGATTTTTGCTAAGTTATCAATTAACTCATCTTTTAACCATTCACAGATGTCAATTTTTACATTCTTCTTAACCATGTCATAAGCACTTTTTATGCATAAACTGGAAATAGAGTTAAGCCTATTTGCATGAGTTGCCTTGTAACCTAGAATCATGCTAATGAATCTTACATTTGTATCGGTTACATCATTAACCCTCAATGATCTTTTGTCAGATGTTGCACCAGTTAGTTTCGTTACTAGGTCATTGGAGACCTTCTTGGTTTTGTCGGGTCTGGTACCGGTGGAAGGTAACCCTGTTACTGCTTTCACAACTACCTTTGTAATTTTGTGCACTGAGTCAAGCCAAAAGAATGAGCCATGTACCCTGCTAAGAACTATCCTAATCACTTCCTTGGGAAATTCAGGAATGCAGAGGATTTCAGTGAATCCTAAGGTTTCAACAATTTGGTGTTCAGGTTTCACATTTCTGGCATTGTCACATATAACAGATTTGTACATGTCTTTGATTTCTTCATCACCTAATTCCTCTATGTTGCAATGAATGTACATTCTAGGGTCTTCTGCGTAAACAACACCCTTTGGAATTTGGGAAAAAGCACCTGTGTTGTCATCTTTCTTAGCTACCTCGGGAACTAGCTCAAACACGGGCCTAGGTCATTTTATAACCTCGACTACTATAGGGTTTGCTATGAATTTAGGTGCAGAGGAGGATGCCATGATGATAAATACCTTTTTCTACCTTTGGATGGACTGATTTTTGAAATGCTTTGCCTCTTTTCTCGGAATGCCTTAGCTCGGAAATATTTGCGCTCTCTGAAGGTTTGAATTCACGGTGAAATGAAATGGAGCCAAAAACTTAATTTATAAAGTCTTTTCTACCACCTACCACATTAATTGTCTGTCGGTAATGTATTAACTCAACTTTATTTGCTGGTAATGAAGGATTTTCAACTTCTTTTCTCTAGCCGAGGGAATAATAGCACATGTGTCATTAAATTGCCAAACCCTCAAGATAATTTTCTTCAATATGATGAAGAACATCCTGCCGGTGGAGCATTGCTTTGTCCTGCTGGTGGAGCATCATATTGTCCTATCGATGAAGCATTTGTTGGTTCTACTGGTGGAGGAGTAACCTCAATATTTATATTACCTTTTCTAATCCATTGCTTTGAAAATTCTTTCTTAACCTCTTCAACCTTTTCTTTACCTTTCAAGCTAGTACTTTTGTTATCTATCGGTGTACTTTTACTTCTATAGAATTTTGCAATATGACCAATTTTGTTACATGCATAACAAGTTACATTATTTTTCTGAATAGCTTTCCCATAACCTATGCCAGTTTGTGTTCTACATTTATTTGATAAGTGACCAAATCTTCCACAAACATAACATCTTACATTCATTCTGTAATTTTCATAGTTATGACCAATTTTGTTGCATTTGGTGCATTGACCAGTGGGAGGATTGATGTTCTGATAATTCCTAGATCTACATTCATTTGCCTTATGACCATATTTATTACAGTTAAAGCATTTTCCATTGAATTTGTAAGTATTAGAGGGTCTTACCGGTTTGCTTTGATCCTGGGTATCTGCAGTACCGAAGCTTTCTCCAACTTCAAATCTAACTCCAGAAGTGTCACCTTTGGGTTTTTGATTCTTCAATAAGGTACCAAGTTCTTCTGAGCTTTTCTTGAATTTTTCTTTGTGTTGATTTGCAGTTTCCAATTCCCTTTCCAAGATCTCTTTTTGTCTCATTAGTTCATTCGAGTCATTTTGAGTATGCATCAGATCTGTCTTCAACATATCATTTTCATAGCTAAGTCTTGTGTTCTCATTTGCTACATCACTTAGTCTTCTGGTCAATTCTTCTTCATTCCTCTTTCTGTCCTCAATCTCTTTGCAGAATCTCATAGTCATATCCTGAATTTCATTTTTTGTTGTCATGATCTCTTGTTTCAATTTGCTCATCATATCATTTAATGATTCCTTTTCATCATTTTCATTTTGCAACTTTTTACAAAGTTCTCTTCTCTTGTTTCTTGTAACAGTAAGATTTTCTTGAAGTGCCTAAATAATGTCTTGAGCTACTTTTAAATCATCTTCTAATTTGATATTTTTCAACTTCTCTGCATCATAGTTAGTAAGAGCTCCTTCAAGTTGCTTCATCAGATTTTCCATCTTTACCGGTGTCAAGATCTTCCTCAAGCTATTAGGCTTCTGAAAATAGAGGACCAAGCTCTGATACCAATTGTTAGGGTTCCCACAGATACTAAGAGGGGGGGGTGAATCAGTATCTGACTGGTTATGAGATTTTCTTAAAATTGAATATGCAGAATATAAAGTAACAGTATACCAGTATGCAAGAATTAATGCAAATAACAAAATCAAAAGCATCCACATGAAAACAACACCATAACACAAGATGTTTAACGAGGAAACCCAGTGTGGGAAAAACCTCGGTGGGATTTGTGACCCACAATACTCACTTACTGGCCAATAAGAGAATATTACTTACAATAGGGGCCTGCACATGCAGGAAGGCCAACTGCCTAGAGCTCACTGCTCAACAAGAAGTCACACTGACTTACAAAGAGAATTTACACAAATCCAATATTTTGTACTACTTTACAATAGCATCTTCAATGCCAGATTCAGTACCGGTTCTTGCTCTGTTCTTTATATATACCCTTGACCTACAATTCGCACATTAGGTCTACCTTATAATTTTTTATTACATTATCTCTATATCCTACAAATGCCTACAATGATCTCTTTTATATACAAGAGTCATTTTACAATTTTCCAAGTCAGCTTACAATGATAAACAAAATATTACATATCAAAAATCCTGTTGGTCTCTGTGCTGGTATACATATTTCCTTCTGTGTCGGCGTACATCTTCTATGTCGGTGCCGGTGTACATTGATTTTGTTGATGCCAATGCACTGGTCTGTTTGAGTAATGCTTTGCCAGTATAATGTCTTTGCCGGTGCCATAGGATTGCAAGGTTGCCTGTGTAATGCTTTGCCGGTATAATGTCTTTGCCGGTGCCATAGGATTGCAAGGTTGCTTGTGTAATGCTTTGCCGGTATAATGTCTTTGCCAGTGCCATAGGATTGCAAGGTTGCCATCAATGACAAAACCTTCAATCACACACAATGTCTCATTGGAGTGTCCATATGCCAACACAAACAAGTCTAGGTGCTTTCCAAGGTCCATTGTACATGTTTCCATTCTTCCTTCTGCATGTTGCAGCAGTGTGACCATGACCATGACAGATCATACAACTTTCTCTCTATCTGGTTGCCACTTGATGACCACCGCTTCTTGACTGATGATTGAAGACATTAAACCGGTTGTGGTTCTGATTCATAAAAGATTCAGGACCAGTTCCTTTGGTCCTCTAAGGATATCTTCCAGTGTTATCCATTACAGACCTGCATTAAAATGCTCTATGCCCAAACTTGTTGCATGCATAACAATGACCATTGAACTTATTGGATCTAGGTACATTGTTGATAAAATAAGAAAAATTATTGTAGGCTTTGCTCCTACATACATAGGTAGTGTGTCCTTCTTTAAGACAGTTAAAGCAAACAGATTTGAATTTTTGCTTACCTTTTCCTTTGAGTGTTGGTTTCTTCTTTGATGCTTCAGCATTTGTTCCTGAGGATTCTCCTTCCTCATGTCCAGAAAAACCAAGACCATTGGTATTCTTTGCTGGTCTAGATGACTCACACTTTTGCTCTAGCCTGACTGTACTTTTGACAAAGTTAGCTAGTATGTCCTTTGATTCAAAGAGTTCTTTGGAAATAGCAGTGTTTGTCTCCATAAGACTTGCATTTTCAGAGATGGCAATATTCATTTCTCCTTGCATGTCTTCTTTCTCCATTCTGCTCTCATGAAGGCGAGCAGTTAGTGCACTAATCTCATGTTTCAACTTGGAGATCTCATGATCTCTGTCTTTTACCAGATCTTCATCTTTTCTCCGGTTCTCAAGCTCTTGGCTAAACCGAATAGTCAGTCCTTCCAACTCCTTTCTCAAATTGGAGTTTGAATCATTCAGCTTATTCACTTCAGCAATCATAGCTTCCATGTTAGCTTCATCTTCAGAACTACTTTCAGATAGTTCCATTAGCCTCTCTACATGTTCTCTTCTTTTTTCTTGAGATGCCTTGTATTTGACCATAAGATCATCATAGGCTTGCTCAGACTTAGTGAGCCGTTGAGTAAGTTCCCTCAATGTGTATTCCCCCATATCTCTTTCCAAGTGGTTAAACTTATAGAAAGGTTGGCTCTGATACCAATTGATGAATACTAAGAGGGGGGGGTGAATTAGTATGCTAAAAATCTTTGCACTAAAACACTTACACAGTCTAAAGATAAATCGGTAAAGCAGTCTGACAATCAAACCGGTTATCACACATACAAACCAAAATGTGAATAAAACATTCACCCACAAAAGAAATACAACCATAACACAAGATATTTGACATGGAAACCCAACTAGGAAAAACCACAGTGAGATGGAACTCACAAGTCACTATATGCAGAATAGAAACCAGACCAATTAAGGTCTTACAATGTTCTTCACCAGAACAGATCCTGTTAGGAATCTCAATCTCTGTTAGGAGATACGTCTGATTAAAGACTACCTTGTTAGAGGATTTTAGATTCACATGTGTGAACCACCTTGTTAGAGGATTTTACAAAGGCTTTGAGGCCTACCCGGTTAAGGGCTACAAACTTGTCAAAGATGTGAGTAATCAACAAGTGTTTGATCTATCTGATAGCACAAATTACTTGATTAGATCCAGTATTTCTCACAGCTAATGCATTCTAGCATTACTTCAGTCTCCTCTATCTCTCTCAGTTACAACTCGATCTTCTCTAATAAGATCACTCTATGCTTCCACCTTAAACCCTAGCTCAACATAAACCCTATTCGCAACTTCTTCAACAACTTAAAAACCTAGACATGATGTCCTTTTAAAGGAATTTGATTTCATGTCCGTCCAATAGGATTACTGTACAATTTCCTAGGTTCAGTGAATCTAGACGTACTCAGTAACACGACACAAGAATCACCGTCAATGTGTCGGCACCATCAAACAATCGGTGGATTAGTAACTCATCACAAAATGCCAGTTGGTAACTCATCACAAAGTGTTACCGGTTCATACAAAATGTCAGTTGCCGATTTGACAAAAATGAAGACTGGTAAGAATGTGTTGTGCCACTTTTCTTCCTCGTACTACTTGTGATCTGCGAACCGCTTGGAGTCGACATGTCGCTTCAGACCGGGAAACACATTCTGCAAAATCACCACTAGTCTAAAGACTAGAATACAACATACCGGTTGGAACAAATACCGGTTGAGCATGAGCTCATACATATAAAGGGGATCTCAATACAAGTGTGTGTCCATCAATGACAATCACAACATAAACATCAAAAATGCCAACTGACGATTTTTATGGTATTACACGAACGAAACCCTTTCTACAAACCATAGGCATAGAAACCAAGATGGGTTAGTAACCAAACACTTATAATATCATAGTGCAAGGGTGGGGAAGAATCTACCCCCAAGAAAATCACCATATATCTCCCAAGAAAATGATCCAATTGAGAAGCAATTATCTTTGGTTCAACTTCTGGCAAAAGGCAAAAAAATGGTGCACTCTAGGGTGTGATAGGGTTGTTTGAACTAACAGAGTATCAAGATGTGGGATGTGGTATTATTTGTGACCTTTTGACCTTAGGAGAGTCTGATTGATGTGTTATCATTTGGCCAAAAATCTATCGAAAACATTGAGATTTGAAAAGATCCTATTAAACAATGCTCTCTTTTGATGATACAAAGTATCTTCTTACTAGCTGATGTGTTTTTATCATTCTCAAAAAATCATACTCCAAACATCCAAAAACACAAGGAAATCAATCAAACACAATCTCAACTTAAACAAGTTTGTCAAGATTAACACATCAAAACAAGGTTGCCACTTTTGGAAGTATGAAGAAAATGGGTTATCACTTGTGATCTTAGGTCTCAATTGCATATTTCATTTGGCATAGTCACAATTCCATGTCCTCATACTACACAAGTCTTTGCACAAGTCATCGCTTAGATAAATAGTCTTTGCATTGTCACCATTTACGTCCTTCTTAGGATCCAATTTAGTTTTACAGATTCAAATAAGTTTGCCTTAGAATCCACCTCTATCATCTTAATCTCAATCCCATCCTTACATAGTCTTCATTCGCATCTATCATAATCCATCACCAAATAGAAAGTCTTAGAAGCATATCATTTCCATGGGTTTAAAAGGTGATGGTGAGTTCCCATTTGAACAACCCAATATTGGGCCAGACAATGATCAATTAGAAATAATTGATGGTTTGGATAATCTTGCCTAGGAATTGAGATTTTATCTTCCTCAATATGAAGAAGTTGAATCTATTATAGATAACAAAATTTGAAAGTCAGTTTGAATTGAGAGGCAAGCTACACAAGAAATTGCTCGATAGAGAAAACAAGAAATTGTTTGACAGCTACTTGAAAATTTTTCAAGAGAAGATAAAATTCCTCATTATAATCCTCAATAGAGTGTCCTCATTTTAGCTTAGCTTTCATACATAGTTAATCCTTGCATGGTATTGCATTCATCCAAGTCCACCATTTTCATTTTAGGAAAGTCACATTGAGACATAAGATCACTTTAGAGATAACTTTATGCCCATAATAAGATCACAAAGAGCCAAAATGGATCAAAACAATAACCCTTTGGTCAATCCTACCTGAATCATGGACTTGTCAGCATATCAAAACCCACAGGCTAGAAGACCTGCAAAGCTACCAACAAATGTAAATAGAATGCCTTCAATAGATGAAATCCAACAAAATTTGATACAAGGGGAATTGGAGGCAGCCCAATAAGACCAATACTTCTCATGGTTTTAAATGCACTTATCAACAATGATAGAGATTGATACCTTTCTCTTCTGATTCAAAATGGGGCCAAGTTGCTTCCAGGTGTTGACATCTCAGAAAAATTGCCACCAGGAGTGACATTGACACAAAATACAACTCCAACACTAAATGTCACAAAAAATCAAGAAGCATCTTCTAATTCAAGCCAAAATACTACTAAGAATACACAAGGTACAACAACTCATGCCACAATGGCTTTCAAATAGAATCTTCAATCAGGAGCCACGTCTTCAAATACCAATGTCACATCCCAAACAATGCCCACTATTACATCACAAACAACATCAAATGTTTTGAATACCTCAACACAAGCTCAAATAACAATGACTCTTCCAAAAAGTACTTCTCAACCAAGATTATTAGTCCATATTGGATCTACTTACAATGGTTAGAACCTGAATCATGGCCTAGTGGGCATTTGTATCTCAAGCTTGCCAAATGTCAGCACTCAGTTTGCATACTTTACACCATCTAGTGGAAGTCATGGCACACAGTTGCGTAGTCAATCAATGTTCCAACAAGCACCAATATACTCAAACACATTTCCCTTTGTAGCGAATACATATGGAACTGGTACACCTTTGACTTGTTGGTTAACAGATTTGTCCTATCTTAATTTTATGATGACTAACTCATGTTACCCTTATTTGTTGAAAGACAAATTGAACCAACAGTTGGGTATATTAATTAATAATTTACCCTGCATAAGGGTGCAACTTACCATATGATATTCAATGATTTTTAATTTTTTTTTAAACATACACAAATTCTAACTTCACATTTAACCAGAAAGCGAGTAAAGGCATTCACATTCATAAGTCAACATCACATGAATGCTACGAAGATAAATATTGCATATGTAAACTCACAGACTTACAACCAAAATAGCTTCACTTCTCAGAAAATTTCCTCTTAACATGGATCTGATCGAGTCTCACTCATGTCTCATAGGCCAAGGGGGATCAAAACATCCATGCAAAATTAACACTAGACCTACTTATTAAATTCATTCACAAACTTATGAAAGTGGAATTACCAAAGAAGCAACATATGTTGCATAAACGAATATATCCCAATAGATATTTTTTGTTCACATTCAAACACACAGATTTGAAAGTTGCAAAATAAGTATTATTCTATTCACTAATAAAATGTCTTCCTTGAAAATTCAACACATTCAAAAGAAAACAAAGTCTGCTAATCTATCACCACCAAAATTTCTCTCACCTTATCAAAGTCAAGTAAATCGGTTTTTATAGCCACAACCTGGCTAACAATTCATACGGGAAACACAAAAAACAAACCATTCCCCTCCTAGGAATCCAGAGAAATTAGTGTTCAAACAGAAAAATAAAACTGCTTTCACAACTAACAATTGAAAAGAGACATCACAGCATAGAACATTCCTAAGCATTTTTTATAACTTCTTTCTTCTTCCAATCCGTTTAAGCAATGGCAAAGTGTTGAATGATTGTGCTATGAGGTAGCCCCACGTGTGTCATTCTTTGCTTCCATACTTCCTTCTCACGGCATATTTGCGCTACTTTATCTGAATGCTAATCTAGGTTCTGAATGCACAAGAAAATAAGAGATTTTGTTTTAGACATGAGGCTCAAGTCATTTGAAACCAAGCCCTTGGCTTCTTTGATGTGGTTGATTTTCTCTTCTAACGACCCTGTTATGACCTCAACTGTTTCTAGAGTTTTTCCATCATCTTTTAAACACTTCAAACCAATGCAACGAAGCTCACTGTGCATGGAAGATACCAATTCTACAAGCTGATTCACTAATTTGGCAGATTCTTCATATGCCTGTCACACCAACAAATTTCTTTGTTCTACATTTTGTTGGCATACGTACAAAATATTGTCATCCAAGGCAGGAACTGGCTTCTCTGACAAGAACTTCATTACACCATATTTTTGTACTTCTCTCATCTGAGCTGCCCTTTTCACCCACTCAGCTTCTTCATTCTTCCATTTTACAATTTCATTCTCCAATTCCTTTCTTACCGTGTTTGCATCATCGGGAACCTTACTCAGATCCACAAAATATTTCCCTCCTTATTTCTGAATTTTGTCCAACCAATCCACAATAATGTCTATCATTAATCTGCATTTTTGAATTTGCTCAATTGTTTTTTGATTGAGAAGGGACTTAGGGTAAAAAGATGTAGGAGTCTAAGAAATGGCCTGCAGATTAGGATTATTGATGGCCTCAATGTATTCTGACATGCTCCTCATTATCTCTTTCATTTCAGACTTATCTTTTTCATCCTTCTAGGATCTTATTGGTTGAAACTTCCAAATGTAATTCATCTGCTGCACGAGTTCCTACCCCTAAGTTCACCATTTCCACCATGAAATCTTTACTTGTCAGATCAGCCATAGTTTCATCAGTTTTGGGGTGGGCAATCTTCGCAGTCCAATTACCTGTATCTTCATCAAAATCAATTTTTGATACAATCTTTAATATTTTGGCTTTGGGAACCTTTCCCAGATATTTACTGACCATATCCTCGACCGGGATAGATACTGGAACAACATTCCTTTTCTTACTAGCTAATGTGTTCTCCAACCATGTTGGCCCTAGGATTGTGAGAGATTTGTCTAAACCAGTCTCTGTCTCCTTTTGATCCCTCACTACTAAGGTAGTGACCACATTCAAGGCTTCACCTACCTGTTGGTTGTCACCCTCATCATCTAAATCCTATACTCCCACATTTGGATTTAAAGAAGAAATATCCATCTTAGGTGCGGTCTCAAGGTTAATTACTGTATCAACAAGGGGAGATTTTCTTCTTCTCTTAGTTCTAGAATGAGTGATTCTACCTGTTGTTAAATCTTATTTTCTCTATACCCTTTCTATTACCCGCTCACCCCTCTCTTTTTTCCTGGAAGGACCTTGAAAGAGGATTCTGGATCTAAAAAGACCCTTTCCTGACATCTCATTAATTATTCAGCTTATTCCTTCCTCTCCTTGATTATCATGCAATATAGTACACCTCACATCTTATTATCTTGGGTTCTCTTTAAATTTGGAATATTCTTTTTTTCAAAACGCCCGCCAACATGATGCTTTCCTTTTCCACTTGAAGCTACATTCATCCAATTTTGAACCTCAAACCATGGACCTCTTCAATGGTGGTTCAAGGGTTCAAGTTCAACAAAACCAAAATGGTCTATTGACGAACCAACATAAGAATATACAACGGACCTTGCTAAAGAGAAGACTTCAGGCCATATTCCACTCTCACACATATTGAACCTTGAACCTTGAAATTTCTTCAAAGATGATTCAAAGGTTCAAGTTCAAAGACCCACCCGACAAAACTTTACTAAAGACATGACCACAGAGTGACAAGACCACTTGAACCTGAACTTTGTGCATTGGATGAGTTCAACAGAAAGGTTCAAGTTCAAATAATTTATGACCCGACATATAACTAAACTTTACACAAGGCTTCACTCTAGAACACTGCCAAAAATTGTTCAACTTAACAATTGAGAATTAAGGGAGGGTAACATGACTCAAACAAAAGTCTTGGCCCAAAAAGTGCAAAATATACAAAGGAAAATGGTGAACATGAAAACAATGAATGGTAAGAAAAACTATACTTTGGAAGATCTTCTTCCTTACCGTTTTGATAGGACTTTGTATATGCCACATTTTTCACCACATTTTGAAACCCCAAAGTTTGACAAGTATAGAAGAAAAGGTGATCCAAGAGATGATGTCCAAGAATTATTTACAACATGTATCGAAGTGGCTCATGAGGACACATACTTAATGTGTTTCATTCCCAAAAGCCTTGGAGGGATAGCTTTAGAGTGGTTTTCACAACTACCACCAAAGATTGCTTCATGGGGTGAGTATGTCTGTGAGTTTTCTCACGGACATACATGCACCATTTTTTAATAACTTTTGATATACTTATCCAAACTTTAAAAACTTTATATATTATTGTAGCATACTTGATTCATTACAATTTTTTTTTTTAAATTATACTTTCAATTTTTTTAGTGCAAGTTATGCTTCGTGCACAAACAGGTTCCTAATTTTCAGGATGTGCTCGATTGGAAAAATCATAAAAACAAAATACTCAAGAAAAAATTACAAAAAGATACACAACTTCTAATGCTCACTCTTAACTATCTAACTATGACTTTTTTGATGCGCACGTCAGACACTATGTTATGTTTTTTTAGAAAAAATCAGGGTCTATTTTTCATGCGTGAAGGATTTGAGCCCCTTAATCTTATCCAATTTCAAAAATGTTTAGCAGTTTGGAAACTAGATTCAGAGTACTACATTATTTGTTCTTTGATTATCTTCATATCTTGAGTGGATGACTTTCAAATTTTGCCTCCAAGTTTAGGTTCACCCGATTTTAGAAAAAAAATATCCACTTATACCCCCCTTTTTGACCACCATCTTTGTGCACTTACCTATTTGCCAATTCATGTTGATGAGATTAATCGATAAGGTTTAAGATATCAATAAAATTTTATGTGTCCAATATTTAAGAGATGTGGGAAGGAGTGAAAGAAAGGAAGTGTGCAGTTAAAGAAACAAAGAAGATGGTATAAGACTAGCTATTAAAAGAAAGACAAATTATGAAGTATCCAACTATTCAAAAGTAAACAACTTGAATGCTCCTCATGGATGGGAGTATTTGGAATTGGGATTGTCTCTCTTCTGAACATGTCATATTTTGGGCATAGATTTTTACTCATTCATTGAATTTTGAAACAAATTACATTTTTAGAAACTATACTCCATTCTACACAATTTAAACAAAAGAAAGATTGATTTTTTATTAGTTTTCAGAAATTTTATGGGGGGGGGGGGGGGCATGCTTAAATTTATGTTTTTCAAGATGTGTCCACTTTGGAAATTTGTAAAAAATCATATATTCATCAAAAAATTAGCTGAAAATTTTGGCAAAAATTACATGGTGTTAGAAAGTAGATTTAGAGCACTTCAACTCTTGTTCTTGTTGCATCTTCAAATTCTAAGTGTACATATCTTCAATTTCCTATCAAAGTTCAAACTTTGTTGATTTCACAAAAACTTAAGACCCCCTTTTGGTCCCCCATCTCGGTGCACTTACCCTAATATATATGTAGATTTTGATATGGGAGCATTTGGGATTCTTTTTATTGGTGTCTTGGCCACTTGTCCAATTGATTGTAATTGATTGTATTGATATTATGGCTCTACCTTCCTTTAGCTCGATGTGGTATTGTAGTGTCCTAAATTGTGCCTGGTGCATTTATGACACTTACGCATGATGCCTAGTGCATTTATAACAAATCCATGATCAAAATTATGTTAGTTTGGCATCTTGGATTCAAAAGACAAAGTGCCTCAAAATGCCTTAAAATCCCCTTTGGGCCTACTTTTGGATGGACGACAATGTAACATGGGGACGTCTACATGTAGCGCCAACGTCTTGAAAAGATGGAGGAATCTCAAATCTAGCAGTTAGCTAGATGTTGGCCGACATGTGTCCCTTGGCTCGCGTTTCGCTGTAACGGCTCTCTACGCCCCTTTTCGGGTTTAAGAACCCTTCCTATCTCATTTTGAAGGGTTCCCACTTGGGCTCTTGTCTCTTATACTTTGGTTGCACTCTCATTTCTCTCTTTCTCTCTTTGTGTTCTTAGATACACACTCTACTAACATCAAGATGCAACTATCTTGTGGTGACTCTTACCAACAAATACTATTGTGGGCTTCATCGCGCTCGCATCTTCAACAAAGAGGGGTTTCGATTTATGCCTCATCTTCTATTTTATCCATTTTCATTACATGCAATGAGTCCTTTGCATTATTGATTGTATCTATTATCTAGGTGCATTCATTATTTCCAATATTTAATGCATAGGGATTTTTCTTTCATTAGGTGAAGCATAGTTTCTATTAGCATCTATTTCCAATTTACCAAGTTATCAATTTATTTATCTCTTTCCAATTTATCTATATGGCTATTTGTGGCAGTGGAAACACCTAAACGGGGGTCTAACTAAGGCAGGCCCCTATACAACCCCAACAATTTTCCCCATCTCGGTGTGTCAAGCAACAAATAGATTCCACGTGTAGCGTGCTCTGCACAAAAACAGGTTTTGATCTCTCTGTCCGCGAGTCGTATGGACAACAACGCGTCGTGCTGGTGTCCTAAACCCGAGAGCTCCCCAGCTAGAAGGTATAATCTGCTTTTGGTATTACACTATTCTATAAACTTAGTTTTTGTATATTTATTATTCTTGCATTGCAATTTTGTGTTTTAGTTAGTTTAGTTCTTATCCCTTGGCTCATCTTAGCACTGGTTCAAAGAGGTAGCGGCAGATTGAATTTTCTTCTGAGATTCATCATCTTTGAAGGGGGAAAATCGCCTCCCCTACATTTTGGTGAACCCAACGTGAATGCTTAATGTCAGATCTTTTCCTCTTAGAGTTTGATACCTTTGATAAGGCGTTCTTGAAGGATGATTTTGATATGCTGGATGAAGTCTTGGATGACTTCCTTGAAGAACCTTCTCCTAAAATAGATGTAAAGGGTGAGTCATCCTCCACGAAATCCTCATGCAAAAATGAAGGGTCTATGAATGTCATTGTTGTCTCGGCGGCCCCACAAAGGCCTAAGAGACCTTACATCCATGTGACAATGCCAAGTCCTTCTCCTAAGAAATTCAAGACCATTAATGGAAAACCTTTCAAAGGAGAAGTTTATGATTTATACACTAAATTTATGCAATCCAAGAAACCATCTTATGATACTATTGCTCACATGTATAACACTTGGAAAAACAAACAAGCTCCTGAACCACCTCAAACTTCTCTACCTCTTTCCCAACTTGTCCTTCCTAAGGACCCTTTGCTGATGGACAAGCGACCAGGTGATTATGATATTATCAAGCAACTTAAGGTTACTCTGGCTAAGATCTCACTTTGGGATTTTCTTCAAACTGCCCTGATGTACCAAGGTATGCTACAGGAAGCTTTGCAAAAGATTTTGATACCTTCCTCTGTGAGACCAGCTGCTATGAATGCATTGATGGATCATATTCATGCAGATTCATCAAATATTACCTTTTATCCGCATGAACTCCCACCTCCCTAAGTGAGGAATTTAGCAGATCCATTAATGATCATTGCTCATGTAAATGGAATTGGTATTAGACGAATGCTTGTTCACACAGGTTCGACACTGAACGTTTGTGGTTTAGACATGTTACCAAAGTTCAAGGTGAACCCAAATTGTTGGGCAGCCTCCTCCTTGTTCATTTGAGGTTTTGATAACAGTGGTAAGAACAATGTGGGGTCTGTCATATTGTCCTTTAAGGTTGGACCAGTCACTATTCCAACCCTTGTGCGCGTTATGCCAGGCCCTTTATCATACAATCTTATTTTAGGAAGACCATGGCTACATGCTTTGGGAGTTGTTTCATCTACACTTCATGGATCCATGAATTTTGTGGCTAATAATCAATTTGTCGCGATTAAGGCTGATCCTGCGGATATGCACTTATGTCAAATATCTACAGTCGATTAGGCTTTTGTTACACCTTTGTATCAAAATTATGTACCCACTTTGTCTTCTTCGATCGTAACTTTTGCTTCTCTCTCATCCCCTAAAATGGAAGAACACAAGAAGGAAGAATTCACTAAGGAAGTTATTAAAAAGGAGAGATCACCTAAGAAGCAAGATTCTTCGAAAGAAAAATCCCCAAAGGTAGATACTCCTAAGGTGAAAATGCGGGAGTCTACACCCATAAAACCTTCCCCAACTATATCACCTTCTCTATCAAAAGTGAATGCATGTTTGGGTGATGATTGGGGTTCTTTGGATTTTACCGACTCTCATGTTGGTGAGTACAAAGTGGATCTTGTCCATTTAAGCTTTCCCAATATCTCATTCACCTCGGCTATGAAAGATGATTATGCATCTATAAAGACAGGTTATACTTATCATGTCAATCATCTCTTCTATACAAAACCGCCATCTTTCAAGGAATTACAAAACATCTATGGTCCCAGATACAAGCTTGTGTCTCATCTTGGATATGATGGAAAGGGTTTTGGACCTAATGAGCAAGGCATCTGAATTCCTTTAAAAGGCTAACCTCATTACCACAACACTGAACTAGGATACCGTCATATGGGTCGAAAGGAGAAACCATTGTTAACTATTAACATGATTTCAACTGATCCCCTTCCTTTAAAGCTTGTTCATCCAGAACTCATCGACGTTGGTGTATCATCTAACGAGATTCCATTGGATCATATTTCCCTTCAGAAGAATCCTTGAAGGAATTTTTGGGTGCATATGATAGGATGCCCTCTTATCATCATAAGCATCGATTCCCATATTTCTTGAATACCCAGGTATACTTTGGGGAATCCATTTCACAGGGGGCATCTCTATCTCACAATGAAGAAGAAATGTCTATACCTCATCTAGAAGACCGTAGTGTGCTCCTTAGTGGAGAAACTACTGACATTATCATGAGCAATAAGACTCTCGACAAGGTCATAAAAGTGGGAAAATGCTTATCCCCCGAAGAATTCAAATAATATTTCAACTTTCTACATCAATTCCCTGACATCTTTGATTGGTCTTATGAAGAGATGCCTGACATTGATGAGTCCATTGTGGTACACAACATTGTGCTTAGTCCTAAGGCTAAGTCGGTGAAGCAAAAGATTCGAAAGATGAATCCTAAGGTGGCTTTATTAGTCAAGTCCGAGATAGAGAAGCTCCTAAAAGCTGGCTTTATCCGCCCCATTGACTATTCACCTTGGATCTAGAACATTGTCTTCGTTAGAAAACCCGATGGTCGCATCCGTATTTACATTGATTTTCAGGATGTGAACAAAGCCTCCCTCAAGGATGACTTTCCTCTCTTGAAAATCGATATGATCATGGATTCAACCATGGGGTATGCTTCACTCTCATTCATGGATGACTTCTTGAGTTATAACCAAATCCATATTAACCTAGAAGATCAATATAAAAGTTCTTTCACAACCCCTTGGGGGACCTTTTTCTATATCATCATGTCGTTTGGGTTGAAGAACGCAAGAGCAACCTATCAAGGAGCCATGACCTTGATATTCCATGATTTCATCCAAAAGTTCTTAGAAGACTATGTTGATGATATCTTGGTAAAACCATTAGCATGTGAAATGCATATTGAAAATCTCCATCTTGTATTTGAAAGACTCTGGTTGTATAAAATGAGACTGAATCCTCTTAAGTGTGTCTTCGGTGTTGACGCCAGGAAGCTCCTAGGATTCATTATCTCCCACCGAGGAATCAAAATAGATATGGATAAGAATGATGCTATTGTGAACACGCCTCCACCTAAGAATATATCTTAGCTTCATAGCATGTAGGGGAAGATCCAGACCATTCGTCAGTTTATGGCACAATTGGCTGATCGTACCCTCCCTTTTACATGATTGCTGAAGAAAGATACCCATTTCAAATGGAATGAGGAATGTCAAAAGGCCTTTGATTCCATCCAGGATTACCTAGCTAATCCCCCTATCCTAATGTCATCTATGTTTGATAGACCTTTCTTCCTATATGTTTCAGCTTCATCTTACACTTTAGCAGCATTATTAGCCCAACACGATGATGAAGGGCAGGAAATAGCAATCTATTACATCAGCCACACTTTAATAGAATACAAAACCCGATATTCTACTATGGAAAAATAGTGCTTGGCCCTTGTCTTTGCGACTCTGAAGCTGAGACACTACATCCTCCATGCAAAAACATGGGTCATTGCTAAAAATGATATCCTCAAGCACCTCTTTGCAAAGTCTAATCTCTCAGGAAGGTTGGCCAAGTGGGTGATGCTACTCTTTGAATTTGACCTGCACTTCATAACTCAGAAGTCAATAAAAGGGAAAGTCATTTCCGATCAGTTAGCTGATGCTCCCTCAGAAAGGTCTTTTCCCACCTTAGACCTCTTCCTCAGTGAGGATGTTCTGATCATTAACCAAGACTCCATGTGGGACATGTATTTTGATGGTTCAAGGTGTCGAACTGGCTCAGGTGTAGGTGTGGTTTTCATCTCACCCAAAGAAAAGCCAGTTCCTCTCTCTCTCTCTCTCTTTTCATTTAGAATTTCATTGTACCAATAACATCGCTAAGTATGAGGCCCTAATTACAGGACTCCATGCTGCGATTGTCATGGGAGTAAAGAACATCCAGATCCATGGAGATTCTAAACTTATTATAAACCAAGTGACGGGTGGCTATCGAGTTAAGAAGTTGAAGTTGTCTCAGTATAAGGATTTTTTATTAACCATACTGAAGCAATTCACTACTTACACAATTGATAGCATCTCATGGAGGGAAAATCATCATGTGGATGCAATGGCATACAGATGCTTCCCTTGTAGACCCAGACTTTGGTCAAGATGAATACCGCTTTGTGGTATAATTCCTCCACTCTCCAGTCATATCTGATCAAACTCAATTCGATGACCTTATGTGTGCCCATGTTGATTCAGGAGAATGGTTTGCACACATTTTTAATTATCTAAAAACCATAATTTTTCTTGATGATGCCAGCAAAAGTTCGCACATGTGGATTTGGAATCTGGCCACTCGTTACATTCTCCTATCTAATGTGCTTTATAGGATACCATACAACAGTCTTCTTTTGTGATGTCTAACAAAAGCTAAGATCCCCCTTGCCCTTCAGAAAGCCCATTTAGGCTGTGGAGGTGGGTATTTTCGAGGAAAATCTTTGATACACAAACTAATTCACATGGGATACTATTGGCAAATGATGGAACAAGATTCCTTTGCCTTTGTCAAAAAGTGCCCCCAATGTCAAAAACATAGCAATCTGATTCAAGCCTCTATACAAGAGCTCTGTAGTTAGGTCTCTCCATAGCCTTTCCAGACTTGGGGATTGGACATCATTGGCAAGATATTTTCCCCTTCGTCTAAAGGTCACATCTTCATTATCACTGTTGCAGATTACTTCACGAAGTGGGTCGAGGAAATACCTCTCAGATTGACTACCACTTATATGATTTGTGGCTTCATCATGGATAACATCATTTCTCAATTTGGCTTGCCTGCTACACTTGTTTTTAATAATGGTACACCTTTTAAGAATAAGGAGGTTAAGTAGTTTCTTGAAAAAATTCACATTCAACACTGCTTTTCTACACCTTACTACCCGCAATATAATGGTCAAGAGGAAGCATCCAACAAAACCATTGAATAGATCTTATGCAAGACCGTCACTAAACATGGTAAAGATTGGCATTTGCAGTCAGTATACGTGTTATGGGCCTATCACATGAGTGTTCATACGTCTATAGGAATGACATCCTACAACCTTGTGTATGGTTTTGACACTATTATGCCTCTTGAATTGGAGATTCCCTCTTTGTGGGTCTCCTTAAAAGGGGTTATTGATGATGATTCCTATCACACTCCTCATTTAAACTAGCTTGAATTGTTGGATGAGAACCGCTTAAAGGCCCTTCAACATCTTCAATCTTATCAAAAGTCTCTATCCAAACAATATAACCAAAGTGTGCTAGCTCGGACCTTTAAGATAGATGTCTTGGTTCTTTATGAGAACCAGAAAAATGTTAATGCACTGCCTGACCAAAGAGGGAAATTTAGCCCGAATTGGTTAGGTTCATACATTGCCACCTCTATTTATGGTTCTAGTGCCTATGGTTTATCCTCCATGGATGACACTCCTCTTAAAATGTTGATCAATGTCACACACCTACGTAGATATTATGCGTAGAAGATGCGCAGTATGTTGGCATTGCATGAAGATTGCATTGATGAAGTATAATGTTGTCATTGATGTCAATAGCAACCGGTAATGAAGTTGTATTACAACTGGTAATGATGCAGCAAAGCAACCGGTAGTAAAGCAGTGAAGGAAATTGGTATTGGTATTTGAAACAGAGTGACCAATCGATAACCCTAACCAGTTGATATGCATAACCATAACCAATGAAGCTTGGTGAATCAGTTGTGCTGATCTATGATCAAATGGTGATCTCAGATGAAGATGCCACATAAGCATGATGCACGTGATGATTTTCAAAGTGGTTTTGGTGCGTGAAGATAACCATTTATCTTGGGAATGAGAAAATGCATAGCATGAAGTGAAAAACATGTGATGAGCTACAGGATCCAATGTGTGGTGATCAAGGAGCAATTGAAGTTGTCTAAAACAATGTGTAGTTGATTGCTATTGTAATCCAACGGTTATGATTGAACCGATATGTTTGTACTCTATGAGATTTGTAGGTTTTGTGTTGTGTTACCGACCTATTGTATTTGTATTTAAGGGTGATGAGTTGTTTTTAATTGTGTTGGCAAATTTGGTTAAGTATGGTAGTGTGATTATTGCTAAACCAGAAGGAGTATCTGCATAATGTTGTGAAGGCAAATAGAAGCTGAAAAGGATCTGATTAAGCAAGGAAGTGCTATTACCAAATCAACAAAAAACCTGTTGTTCTCTAACCATTACAATAGTTAAATCCCTTAACTGGGTAAGCTTTAACAGGCTTGGTGTTGTTTAAATCCTCTAACCAGGTGATCCATTAGCTTGGATTTGAAATCCTCTACTGAGGTTACTTCTAATAGGGTATTACCTTTAACAGGGTATTGTAGTCAATCCCTTAACTATGTGGTCCTTAACTGGATCTATTCTTAACAGGACATTATTGTATAAGCTTCTAACAAGGCTTGGCTCATAACAAGGCGAACTTCAGAAGAGTTAAAAATACTTGTGGATATTCATCCCCATCGTGGTTTTTCCCATTCGGGTTTCCACATGAAAAATCATTGTGTCAAGTGGTGAATGATTTTCTCACTATGTTTTGATATGGGTGATATGATTAACTGGTAAAGCCACTTAGATATGTTTAGATGACTGAAAGTGATCTTAAATGAGCTATTACTACTATTAGTAAAGTGGTTAAATGGTATTTGAGTTTTAGATTTGTTGCATTGTATCATTGATGTTTTGATCAACCGGTAAAGTTTGACAGTGCAATTGCAGTTTTTGATACAGTGTCTAAACCGGTTAGTTTAGCAAGTTGTTTCTAAGTTAAGATTAAGTTTGGTGAAATTTTAGGATATTTTCTATCTACTAATTCACACCCCTCTCAGTATTTGACTGGATCCTTATTATTTCATCATATTATCACAGTATGTGTCTTGCACGTGATACCTAGATGCCTATGAGAGGGGGGTCATGTCCTAACACATATCGTTCATTGACATGACATTCATCTTTGTGTTATGACATGACTATGCACTGTTAGATCCACGTGTGTGTGTGCATGTACATGTGTTGTATCTCTACATACCTCATCATAAGATTTAATCATGCATATGACCATATGTAACTTAAATCATGATAAACATTTACATCAAAATCATCCATCACATGAGCATATAAAATAACAACAACATCCATCAATGGGAACACAAGATGGAACCACAATATCGAATCTCACATATGTGTGTGTGTGTGTGTGTGTGTGTGTGTGTGTGTGAATGTATCATATGAATGTACATGTATCACATCACTACAAAAACACGTGATGTTGTCATATGTGTCTTTGATATACATAAATATATTTGTGTATATATACCAAAAACAAAACAATGGTGTACATGGAATGGATCAAAAGTGTGTCATGACTGCTCTCCTGGACGTGTCCCCGAGGTCACTAGCGCTAGCGGATCCTGGTCATGGCATGGAGGCTGTCTAATTGAGGTCGACTATGATCTCGTGGCAGTGGTGCTCAGCGATGGCAGACCCCTTAACTCTCCTTGTAACTCAATGATAATATCTTGTTGTGTCATCGACTCCTCTTGTGCTGCCATCTCTCACTAGCGTGATGCCTTGAGATCTCCCATCAAATGACGCACTCAGGGGTAGTCTAAATGACCTACAATGCCATATTGTGCGACATCCACCAGTCACTGGGGGTCATAGACCTAGCTCTGCAGAGCATCACGTGCCCTCTCGACACTCTCAACTCAAGTCATTGCATGTTCTCTATGTCTGAGTGCAATGCAAACCTTCTGCAAGGCCTAATCTTGCTGCCCCATCACAATGGCTAGTTGTGTTTCTCCCTACACAAGCTCCACTCAAACCTCTTCATATGTTGTTCGTAGTCGTGCTACAAGATTGAACAACTACACATGTCTCCCTGCTGATTGGAGGGGTCGATAGACGTCCAACACAGGACCTCAGGTCTGCACATCATGGATGACCTTTGTAAGTGCATAGAGGATGAATCTCAACCACTCGGCTATGCTCTCTGTAGGCACAAAACATTTTACATTAGTATCCATCATATCAAAGAACTTGTTGTTCTCTAACCATTACAATAGTTAAATCCCTTAACTAGGTAAGCTTTAATAGGCTTGGTGTTGTTTAAATCCTCTAACCAGGTGATCCATTAGCTTGGATTTGAAATCCTCTACTGAGGTTACTCCTAATAGAGTATTACCTTTAACAGGGTATTGTAGTCAATCCCTTAACTGGGTGGTCCTTAACTGGACTTGTTCTTAACAGGACATTACTGTATAATCTTCTAACAAGGCTTGGCTCCTAACAGGGCGAACTTCAGAAGAGTTAAAAATACTTGTGGGTATTCATCCCCATCATGGTCTTTCCCATTTGGGTTTCCACGTGAAAAATCATTGTGTCAAGTGGTGAATGATTTTGTCATTTCATTTTGATATGGGTGATATGATTAACTAGTAAAGCCACTTAGATATGTTTAGATGGTCGGAAGTGATCTGAAATGAGCTATTACTGTTATTAGTAAAGTGGTTTAATGGTTTGGTTAAATGGTATTTGAGTTTCAGATGTGTTGCATTGTATCATTGATGTTTTGGTCAATTGGTAAAATTTGACAGTGCAGTTGCAGTTTTTGATAAAATGTCTAAACCTGTTAGTTTAGCAAGTTGTTACTAAGTTAAGATTAAGTTTGGTGAAATTTTAGGATATTTTCTATCTACTGATTCACCCCCGCTCTTAGTATTTGACTGGATCCTTAATGTTTCATCATATTATCACAGTATGTGTCTTGCACATGATACGTAGATGCCAATGGGAGGGGGGGTCACGTCCTAACACATATCGCTCATTGACATGACATTCATCTTTGTGTTATGAAGTGACTATGCATTGTTAGATCCACGTGTGTGTGCACATGTACATGTGTTGTATCTCTACATACCTCATCATAAGATTTAATCATGCATATGGCCATATGTAACTTAAATCATGATAAGCATTTACATCAAAATCATCCATCGCATGAGCATATAAAATAACAACAACATCCATCAATGGGAACACAAGATAGAACCACAATGTTCAATCTCATATATATGTGTGTGTGTGTGTGTGTGTGTGTGTGTGTGTGTGTGTGTGTGTGTGTCAATGTATCATATCAATGTACATGTATCACATCACTACAAAAACATGTGATGTTGTCATATGTGTCTTTGATATACATAAATACATATGTGTATATATACCAAAAACAAAACAATGTTGTACATGGAATGAATCAAAAGTGTGTCATGATTGCTCTGTTGGATGTGTCCCCAAGGTCACTACCGCTAGCAAATCCTAGTCATGGCGTGGAGGCTGTCTAACTGAGGTCGACTGTGATCTCGTGGCAGTGGTGCTCAGTGATGGCAAACCCCTCAACTCTCCTTGTAACTCAACGATAACATCTCATTGTGTCACTAGCTCCTCTTGTGCTGTTATCTCTTGCTAGCGTGATGCCTTGAGATCTCCCATCAACTGACACACTCAGGGGTGGTCTAAGTGATCTGTGGCACCCTGTGCGACATCCACCAATCACCAGAGGTCATCGACCTATCTCTGCAGAGAATCATGTTCCCTCTCGACACTCTCAAATCGAGTCATTGCCTATTCTCTCTCTCTCTCTGAGAGCAATGCAGACCTCCTACAAGGCCTGATCTCGCTGCCCCATCACAATGGCTAGTTGTGTTGCTCCCTGCACAATAGCCACTCAAACCTCTTCATATGTTGTTTGTATTTGTGCTACATGATCGAACAACTACACATGTCTCCCTGCTGACTGGAGGGGGTCGGTAGATGTCCAACACAGGACCTCGGGTCTGCACATCACAGATGACCTCTGCAAGTGCCTAGAGGATGAAACTCAACCACTTGGCTACGCTCTCTACAGGCACAAAACATTTCACATTAGTATCCATTATGTCAAAAAAATCTCTACATCTATGCATATACAAAGAAAAGACTAAATTACATCTATTGAAACTACAAGTACATACTAGGATCGCCCCTCTGACAGTTTGGATCCTACGGAGGCACCCTGCTGGAGGATCCCTTTGCAACCACTATTGTTGCTAGTTGCACTCGTGGTGGGGCTAGTGGTGCAACTGGTGATGGTGGAAGAGCCTTAGTTGCCGATACAAGTCAGTCTATACTCTGACTCCTCATCCGTCATCTCTGTTGTGGCCTCTTGCCCTCATCACTCGTAGAGGCTTGGTTGTCCCTGTCTCCTCTAGAGCTCTAACGTCTCCTCCCTCTACATCTAGCAGAAAAGATCGATGTTGAACCTAATCTGCCCCACCAACTTGTGAACCGTGACGTGACTCTGACATCGTCTATATCAAGTTGTGGGGCAATTTCATTGTCATCAATCCCCTGCGAACTATCATGTACATCTCCAAGGGTAGGATGAGGCAGGTCCTGAGGTCACAATGCACTCTTGGCCGATCGTACGTAGTTAGGAATAGCAGGTGGAATATTCTGTACCTATTCGAACTACCACATAAATCATCGCCAGTAGTACGACATCACCACATGGTCCTGGTAGCTGAGTAGGAAATGGTCTCTCTACATCCACGAGAGTTGTGTGTGGTATGTGGTTCAGACCCCCATGTCTCGGTATGGCTGCCAGATCACATCTCCGATCCCAATTTGGTCGATGGTGACCCTCCAATAGGTGAGGTCCCTCCTCCACCATCCACCATGTCGTAATGGATGTGCATGTGCCCATGGCATGTCCAAGGGCATCGATGTCGAAAATCCAACTGGTCATGTGCAAGTGATGTGCTTGAATGCCTAGACCTATAGCAACATGCACATTGTCAAGCTCTAGTACTCGTGGTGCACGTACCGAGAGAGCTCGTAGAATAGATGGGCCAACATACTATGACCCCACGCGTACATTGTCTATCTCTCCTCCATCTCTCGGATCAAGGGGACAAAACCTACAGTCAACTCTGAACCATGACCATTTGTCAATACCTATCATGCAATGGTTGCGATCATAATGTGTCGTACCAAGGGAATTGACACTCATCCTTGGCCCAGCGCTCGCAATTACACATAACTTGTAGCGTCTATCCTCCACCCTAGGGCCCACTCCTGTTGTTTGACCAGCTCCGTTGAAAAAAGGATTGTTGGTGACACTCACTTCCCTCGGATGGGAAGCCGTAGAATGTGGTAGATTTAAATTAGTGTCACAATCATCTCTAATGTGGATATCTGGAATGACATGGTGTCCGCGTCCCACATTTGCATCAATGCCTGTAGCATCGAGGTGTGGAACTGAAACTCGGGCAACATGTATGTCCACCATAACCCTACTCTATGAAAGAGTCTGTTGGGACTAATTAAAACTGAGCCAAGTTTATAGGCCTATTTCAAAAAAATTTCTTTGTATGTCAGAAAGGCACCTAAATAAGTCTGTTTGAATGGCCTAGTTAGCAAGGGGGTAAAATGGAGCCAATTGATTTTCAGAGGGTAAGGCTCAGGATTCATGTCCCACACCTTTCATTTGGCCTATTCAGTGATGTGCAACTTTTAGAATTCAATTTGGATAAGTTTATGAGGTACCCAGTTTGAGGGGTGAGCTGAAAGTGCATTTTAGGCATCAAATGCAGATTTTATTGAGTAGCCCACTTTGAGCGATTACATCTTTTTCCCTATTGATCGTCATGGAGAAATTCAAAATGGATTCAATTGTATGCATTAATGTGAGTCAGCCTGCAAAATTTCAGGTCTTGAAGAATCCATTTGCTCAGTTTTTAAAGTCAAATCCGTTTGCAGTTTGTGTGGTTTGACTAGTCCCTGTTTCGACAGCTAGTCGGAGCCCTATTTCGCATAAGTGTAAAAGTTGCCTCAGTAAGAATCATGCCATAATGTTTGTTCCAGGCTAATGTTGGTATAAATGATGAGCTACAATTCAAATTTCAAGCCTCTACCAATCCGTTTGATCAGTTTTCAAAAGAGCTCATTTTTCCATCAAATACAGTTATCCGTACTTTCAGTGCTTTATCAGTTAATGTAGCCATTTTTGTGAGCGCGCCGTTTGCATCCTATCAGTCTGGTGATCGAACTGAGAATTCAAAGATTTAATATGTACTTCAAGGTACCTATGTTTCAAATTTGAGGGCCTACGGAGGTCGTTTGATATTTTTGAGAAAGGCATCATGTGTTGCCAGGACATTGACTTCATCAGGTCCGCAGTGTCGACAAAGCCAGTTGGGCATTTTTGAAAATTAATATGTCTTCGCTCGGGACTCGTCTTGAGAAACCGTTTGGTAGAAGTCATCCTTGTATATCAGAGTACACGCCTGTTAGTTGGCGAGCTCCATAAAGGTGTTTTGACAGGTTTGAAAATAACGTCTTCGCGATTAAATGCGAAAATTGTGGCGTAATTGCCTGAAGGATGTAAAATGCAATTTTATGATCCGAAAACGATGCCGATCATTCCCAGAGGTATATTTGAGGTCCGTGAAGATATTCCAGAGGCCAGTAGCTTGAAAACGAAATTTTTTTTAGTTGGACCCACTTTGGGGCCAGACCTGGCTCATGCCTGTGCCATATTATTTTATTGGCGACTTTGTTTAATAAAGGATTTTTAGAATATCTGAGTGTGGATTGTGATTACGAGACATGTCATGAGGTTTGAAAAGACTGTAGACTTCCAGGCAATTTGAAATTGGCGATTTTAATGCCAATTTCTCCTCCAGCAACAAATAAGAGATTTAAAAAAAAAAATGCAAATGTATTTTGGAAACAGTGTGGAATGGAGAGGGGATTGATCATTCAGCAAATATAATTCGCATAATGAATTCTCTTTCTTTTTGCTGTTCGCGTGGTGTTTGGGTTGAAGAGCCATTTGAAACTTAAGCAATGCTTTTGGCAAATGACTTTACCAGCAGCTCCCCTAAATTCCAGAGAAGGCAAAATAGCTTATGTTTGAATATGCTAGGCCAGATGTTTTACATTGCATGGGAAAGAGTTCATAGATAATGACTTCCTTCCTCCTTCACGTGGCATTGGCAGCCAGTTTTCTTTAAAAAAAAAGAGATGCATATCAGTTGATGTAAAGCCATCTTCCCAAGCTCAGAGGTAAATGTTGAAAGGGGGCAGTGATACCATGTTTTAAAACAAATGCCAATTGCCATGTGCACATGGTGTTGGAAGGGGATGATATTTACAGTTTTATAACTCCTCCAGCAGCCTCCTCCTCACGTTCTCTCCCTTTGTGTGAGTTAAACAGCATGGAAGCTTTCAAGAAAATACAAAATGCAGCAACCAAGCCCTAGCATGGAATGGCACAGGGTGTTGAAAACCTCAGACCCCCCCAGCCAATGTAAACATTTACTCAGTTCTTCCTCCTGTATGGTGCTTGGAAAGGATGTGGAAGTGTTCAAATGCAGCCCCTGCGTTAAATGGAGTGGGCATTCAAAATTCAAATAAACTCCATTAAATGGTGTGAAGCTACAGCTGCTTGGAGATTTAGAGAGTCCCAATGTTAAAAAGCAAATACAATTGGCAATAAAACTAAATCCTCAACTCCTCCCTCTGTGGTGTGGTGGAAAGGCATTGAAAGTTTTAAGCAATCTGGAAGTTGCCATTAAAATTTAGAGAGAAGGCTTAAAAGTGCAGCTACAAGCAAATCGCTTAATCCCACATTGGCTGGGCGGAGGTCTTCTTTAATATTTAAAAGCAAGAACGCACGCATATATAATGTCTAAGCCATAAAGGCTTTTGACGGATGGTGCTTGATGGCACCCAAGGTGGGCCCACATGCGAGCACGGATCCCGAGGCAATGGAGGAGGTGACTGGGCAACGACTAGGTGGACCCCACATAGGCACGCTTCCTGAGGCAGATAGGCAAAATTTTGCAGAGAAAAGCCGACTTAACCAGTGAGCAGGTTCGAGATGGATCGGACGGTCCGCGCGGTTTCGCAGGCCAAAGATGCTTGAATGTTAAACCCTGCGAAATGGCGAAAGGAAAATGGCGAAAATGCAGCATGGTAAAGGTCAAGCATGTTAGATCAAGATCGACGGCCTGCGCGATTTCGCGACCCAAAGATGCACGCCCATTAGAGGCCGCGAAATGGCGAAAGGAAAAAACGCGAAATGGTGAAGTCCAGGTGGCGTACACGTGGTAGGTACGGTTAGATGTCCAGCAGGCAGGTCCCGATGAGGTGGCGATGAGGTGGCACCTAGGTGGTGATAACGTGGCACTGAGGTGGTGTACACGTGGCAGCCAAGTGGCAGTGA
This sequence comes from Cryptomeria japonica, assembly GCF_030272615.1. NCBI lineage: Eukaryota > Viridiplantae > Streptophyta > Pinopsida > Cupressales > Cupressaceae > Cryptomeria > Cryptomeria japonica. The sequence continues at coordinate 580,546,902 of NC_081406.1, forward strand.
CAAAGCAAATGATGTGGTGATGATGAGGTGTCATCCAAGGTGGCGTTCGGTCAACCCCATCGACCAATCAGATCCCGCCATGTGGCAAAGCGTCAGGACCAAATGGAGGCAAAAATCAAATTTAAAATGAGTAAATGATATAGTTTAAACTATATTAAATTTCAAAAAATTTAAATGACTGAGCACATTGGGGAATTAATTCGCCCAGGGTCTCAATTTTGGCCAAAATATAAAGTGTTATATATTGTCGAAAAGCTCTCGGAATGAGAAATCTGGTCAGGTAGTTAATTTTGACAAATGTGGGATATTTTGGAAGCAGTTTCCATGGGAATGAAATTCAGTTAGAGAGGAGACACTTGGCAATTCAGTTGCAGATTTGATTTGGTTCCCTCTCTCTTTTTATTCTCAATTCTTCTCAGTTGTAAGGGTTCTAGAAATTTGGAAAATGCTCCAGATTTGATGGCTTCCATTTTCTGAAGATCTTGACCCAAGTTTGTAAATGCTTCTGTTTGGTTTCAGGGTATAGAGATTGCAATGCAGTGTTGTAAATATGGTTTTAGTTGCAGGTCTTGCTTGTGTCAGGCATGAGTAAATTCCTCACAGTATTGTCTCTAGGTATGCATTTCATTATCATAAATTGAATCCTCAAGGAGGATGAAGATTTGTCAATTTTGAGGAAATTGTGTGACTGTTTATAGGTATCCTTCAAGGAAGGTTTTAAATTCTATAGTCAGTCATAAATGATGAAATGTATTTCCAGATTTGATAAATTTGTGAATGAATCAAATAGTGCATTAATATAAGGTATTGGTGCATGAATATTTTGTTTAAGGAAAATAAGCTTGCATATATGATTCATATTTGTAGTTCTATCTGTGACTCTGTTGCCCAATGAACAAGGCACTGGTCTTTGCAAGTTTGGGGATGTTTTCAGATTAAACAAATTAAAAGATAAATCTATGTCCCTTTATGTTTAGGGGTTAATGTTCTATCCTTCCAAAGCTCTATTTCACCTATTATTTGTATAAGATCCAACCCATCTGTACATGTTACCTAATTTGGTGAGCTTGTGGAATGGTTTGTCTACTCATTGTTGATGCAGCCTTATGTTTATGATTGTTGTATTCAATGCATCAAAAGGGTGTCCCCCCTAGGTCTAGCAGAACCTGAAGTGCAGGAGGATCATTAGGATTCTATGTTATGTTGTCCAAGCCCTGAGGTGTTTCATTGATTGAGATTGGCTATCTCATAGATAGATTTACAGGTGTCCTGGGTTATCACTTTTGGTGAACAACAGAGTCATCTATCGTTAGCTAACAACTCATCTGCTCGACTCCACAACATCTGCAAATAGTGCCCTGATGTATGCTCCCGCATCTTGAGAAATGTCTGCACGCAAACAGTTTTCATTAGTTCTAGTTCCTCTTTATCAACTGATGCCTGCGTGCCCAGAAGACGGCATCACGTCTTCTGGATGCTAGCACCCTTTTAGGATGACAATGCATCGTCCAGACAAATGCGCTCGTCTAAGATGCAGGCACGCAGATTGGACGATAGCACATTCCAAGGATGCTTGCACAGTCATCTAAACAAAATTCTCCAAGAAAACACTAAAAATACAAAACAAGGTATGTTTTGAGTTGTACCTGGTTGGGCTCACTACCCTGCTCGACTGCAGTCCGCAACTTCTCGATCCTGCTAGCCCTAAGCTCTCATCTGCATGGAATTTTCACTTGGATTCTATTCAAATCTCAACTAGAACACCCGCAATGAGTAGTGACAATGACCCTTCTTGGGGCCCACTTTTGAGTATATAGCCTAATTTTTGCCCAAAATGGCTTTTGCCCATTTTTGGACAATTTTGGCTAATTTTTCAACATGTTTTCCTCGCCTTGCTAGGGGAAAAAACACAAGGGGGCATATACTCACATTCATCTAATTTTTCTCTTCTATCCGTACTAACGCTCTGTAAGCATTCTTCTCGCTGAAGTAGCTTCCTCTGTTTTCCGTGCTGACAACTTTTCTAGTCTTGCAGTATGGAATTCGTCAAACCAAATATTAGGTTTCCTCATGGATACTTGGGGGCCTTGCTCGTGATCGTTGACTTCACCTCTATGGTTTCTACAATATCCTTTTTGGATAAGTATTTATTGCATCTACTACGTTTATTGCACTGCATGAGCTTAATGAACATATCTTTCCAAACTACTTTAGTACAACTGATCCTTAAAGCCAACCAGTCCACTAAAGTGGGGGCAAAATATAGTGTCATAAATTACACCTGGTGCATTTATGACACTTATGCATGACACCTAGTGCATTTATGACAAATCCATGATCAAAATTATGTTATTTTGGCACCTTGGATTCAAAAGACAAATTGCCTCAGAATGCCTTAAAATCCCCTTTTCAGGCCTACTTTTGGATGGACGACAGCGTGTCGCGGGGACGTCTGTGTGCTGCGCTAACATCTTGAAAAGTTGATGGAATCTCAAATTTTGTAGTTAGTTGGACGCTGGTCGATGCGTGTCCCTTGGCTCGCGTTTCTCCATAATGGCTCTTCGTGTCCCTTTTCGGGTTTAAAAACCCTTCCTAGCTCATTTTGAAGCCTAGTTCCCACTTGGTTTCTTGGCTCTTGGACTTTGGTTTCACTCTCACACTCTAGTTGCTCTCTTTCTCTCTGCATGCTCTTGGATACACACTCTGCTAACATCAAGCTACAACTATCTTGTGGTGACTCTTACCAATGAATACTATTGTAGGATTCGTCACGCTCGCATCTTCAACAAAGAGGGGTTTGGCTTTACACCTTGTCTTCTCTTTTATCTATTTTCATTACATAAAATGAGTCCTTTGCATTATTGATTGTATCTATTATCTAGGTGAATTCATTATTTCCAATATTTCCAACATTTCCAATATTTAATGCATGCAATAGGGATTTTTCTTTCATTAGGTGAAGCATAGTTTCTATTAGCATCTATTTCCAATTTACCAAGCTATCAATTTAATTATCTATTTTCAATCTATCTATGTGGTTGTCTATGGCAATGGAAACACCTAAACGGGGGTCTGACTGAGGCAGGCCCATATACAACGCCAACAATTTTCCCTGTTTCGGTGTGTGCAGGTTATGGATAAATTCTGCGTGTAGGGCACTCTACACAAAACCAAATTTTGATATCTCTATCTGCAGGTCATACGGACAATAGCACGTCACGCTGGTGTCTGTGCTGCGCACTAGCATCCGAAACCCAAGAGATCCCCAATTGGAAGGTATAATCTCCTTTTGGTAATACACTATTTTGTAAACTCAGTTTTTGTATATTTATTATTCTTGCATTGCAATTCTATGTTTTAGTTAGTTTAGTTATTATCCCCTAGCTCATTTTGGCGCTAGTTTGAAGAGGTAGCAGTGCACTGATTTGCCTTTTGAGATTAATCATCTTGGAAGGGGGCAAATCTCCTCCCCTACAAGTATTATGACTCTTATTTGGTTGATATGTTCATATTGAGTGTATACTCCATGTTTGCTCTTGTGTGAGCCTATTACTTCCCTTGTATGAATGTTTGGGTCATGTGACTGTCTCCACAAGCATGGTTGGGTGGACCTAAGGCTACCATATGATCTGGTGGCATTGTCAACCACTATTGGGGATTGAAGGACTTGGATCAGATCGGCTTTGGAGAGAGTTCTTCATTCTTCCTCAACACTTGTTCCTTTTCACTCTTTCATTTCTTCCAAGTTGTATTCATTGTATATTGTATCAAGCATTATAATCATCGATGATTTGTATATTGAACAATGGAGAGTGGTGCTATAATAACCTATTGATATAGATTAGTGTAATCTTATGTGTTCCAGTGTTGGGATCGAACACGATCTATGACCTTGTATTAAATATTGATGTATGATGATGGTCGGTGCTTAAAAATGAACATAGATGTGGTTTATTCAGTCTCAAAGGTTTATTTAGTCATCTCCCATTGTGGTCATGACCTTGACCTGTTTAGTGTGATTTGGAGCATTTCAGAGCCATTATGGGCTCAACCAAGGCTACCCTTGGGGTGTCTCAAAATTGTTTCTTGGTGGTTTGAACATCCTTTAGTGTTGTGAAGTCGATTTTGGAAAGTTATGGGTGCAATAAGTATGTTTTGTGTTCACTTGATTCCTGACTAGTCTTGTAGGTGTCACCTGGTAACTCGGTGGCACTGAGTTTAACTCATTATCTCCCCTTTTTGCCCAATTATCTCAATTTGAGGATTGTATGGGTATTTTGACTTCATCAAGGGGTTTTGGGTGTCTGGGATGTTAAATTGTCCAACTATGAAGCTTGCTGATTTGGACAAACATACATCTGAGAGGATGACAGTGTGGGTTCACTAGTCTAAAGGACGCTAGTGCATCTTAGGGACTCTAGCACAAGTCAGGGACACTTGTGTGTCATGCTAGTATCCTCAAAATCCACTAGTTTCCTCTCAGGACACTTGTTTAGATTCTAGAAAACTATCCTTGGACACTTGCGCAAATTCCAAAAAACTATCTTTTGTTGTTTAGTCAAAAGAGGTTCCTAGGAGTTTGGGGTGTTTGTTTGACGCAATTTTGGATGTTTTGCAAAAGTAGCGACATCAAGGAACCTTTAGAGGTGGTTTGAGTGGGTTTGGTTGGTGTCAAGGGCATTCATTGATGACTAGGGTTTTGTCAAAGCTCATTCATGATGCCTAGGACCTAGTAGTTGGTCTTGTTTATCGATTTGAGCCTTGCAACCTTGGGGATGGTCTTGTGTGACCATAAACACCTCATGGACCTTGTCCTAATGTTTGGAAGACTTTTCCCCTTGTCTATTATTTTTTTGGATGTTTAATCAATTTCGCTTGTGCATTGTTGGTTATCAACAATTTGATCTTATCTTGAGGTTTGAGCATTATGCTTGTATATGTTATGCATGATAACACTTAATTACTTTAGAAAAAAAAAATCATGTATTGTATGTGTTTTTTTCTCTTATCCTCTAGGGTTCCTTGACAAGGAATTATAGAGCTAAAGGAATCATGATAATTGTTATGTTGTAGATTAAGACTAAAAGAGATGGGGAAGGGAGTGAAAGAAAGGAAGTGTGAGGTTAAAGAGACAAAGAAGATGGCATGAGACTAGCTATTAAAAGAAAGACAAATTATGAAGTATCCAACTATTCAAAAGTAAACAACTCGAAGGCTCCCCATGGATGGAGTGTTTGGGATTGGGATTCTCTCTCTTATGAACAAGTTGCCTAGTTTTTATAGCTACTTCAGTGTGATATGGGATAATTATTGTACTTATGGTTCAATTTTTGCTAGATTCATAGGGTTTTGGACTTGTAGGTTTGTTGGGAGACTTTTTTGGCTCCTCCTTGTTTTTCTTGTTGTGATAGCTATGACTAGATCTGCTAATCTCTTTGTATTATATTTGAAACCTTTGATTAATATATTTTAAAAATTTTACCAAATAATAATAATAATATAAAAACTACTTATATATATAATTTATAAAATATGTATTTGTTATAGAGTAATCCAAAAAGTCAAAAGAAAAAAAGTACTTATGAGCATGAAACAACATTATCTAAATATATCATGAGTCATGTGAACACTAATAAATATGATGTACATCATTCTTAAAATGATTTGTCAACAAGATGATAACTCATTTTGAAACTTAAAAGTAGGTAAGAAGGAATAATTTGCTCCTAACATGTATCCATTCAAACTTATTGTATCTATTCACTTTAAAATGAAACATGTATCTATTCAAACTATTGTAAAATATTAAAAGATATTTCACTTTAAAATCATCTATATATATATATATATATATAATGAATTGCATAGATGTTGACAAATTTGTCTTTATATAGTGAATTCCAACAATTTGAATAAACATGCATCTATGTTAGAAAATCTCCTCACTAATCATCAATAAACTATATTATATATTTAAGAACTATAAAAAAAATCTCTTTTTTTATAAAAACTCTTTCATTTTTACTTATAAAAACAAGTTTCCTTTACATCGATGTTAGCATCTTTGTCTTTAAATACCACAGTTTGAGTAGGGATGCATCTACTTTGGCTTTATATACAACAATTTGTGTATCTACCTTATAAATTCGCTTTCACCACCAAAAAAACCATGTACAAAGGAATCACATTCATCAAAGTTGCCAAAATATTAGGTCTTGAGCGTGCTTGTAGAAATTTGAACCTTAATGGACAAACTCTTCGATCACATATCATCGTGTTCATCAATTATACTCAACCAATCAAACTACACCCTAACGACAAAAATCTCACATTTACCTTCCCAAAATTAGAAAAAGGAAAGAATAATCCAGCCATACGGCTCTCAAATTCAGGCGTTTCCGTAAGCATTGCTCTCTGCAATTTCCAGATTCCATATCTGGCCTTTTCAGCTTCCAAAAAGGCATCATTTTTGAAGCGGGAAGTTCGATAAAGTTCATAATGAGGCGTGTTCGAGTCTCGTGAAGGCCTTACAGAAAAAAAAAAGACGTAAGTGTGAGCATGTAGTGACACAGTAGGTAAGAAAAAGGCAGTGATCTGAAAGGTATATAATTACGTGGAACAGGCGTGCTGAGGTCGATGTGGACTAACGCCTGGACCACGTCGACCATTTGTGGTGAATTAGGGCACGCGTCGCAGAAGCAGGTGTAGCATTCCTTTCAACAACGGCGGGCGGACAAAGACGGCTTAACAGATATTGGACGCCAAGTCTTTTATTTCACCTAAATTTTTCTCTACACTTGAATTTCACTGCATCAATTTCTTTTGGCATCATTACTAGGGCTCCATGCCCACTCATTGATGGATAATGAAAGGAGGAGAGGTCAATTCTGAAACCATGCTTCCATGTGCTTCCATGTGCACAGTCGTGGCCCTAGGCCCCACTTTCCACATGCAAATTATCATATAGTTTATAGTGACATCTTTGTTCCAAATGATTTGGGAGATAAGGGTAGGGGTTCAATCATCTTCCTGGTGTTCCTCTTCTATTATTATGGTTCATTTGTTAAAAGTTTTAGTGTGAGAGGAAGCTTATGAGTAGTCGTTATAGTTAACTTTGCACATCCACGCATTCTAAATGGTACATCAGATTTTGATGGCTTTTTTTTGGTTGTCTTTGTATGCAACTTAAGTGCTTATAGCTCTTGTTCTGGGTTTTGGATAGTAAGACGCATGCCGTAGGATCCGTTATGCAGGTAAGGGTAAAAAAGTACACATTTTAAAGTGTCATCCAATACCTACTTAAAGATGCCCCAATAACCATGGCCAACGACTAATCTCCACACAAAATGACACTGTAAAAAAACTCCCAGATCTACAAATCACAATGTTTTTTCACCCAATTTTTTGTGGTTTTACATCAATGGGGATGCAGATCATGAAGATTTAGCTACTAAAAATTTCGCAGAAATCCGTTGTGTTTTGCGGATTTCAAAATCCATACGGAGTGTTGTTTTGTGGAGATTAGCCGCGTCCATAACCATGAACTTAAAATTTTCAATACTTATGGACAAATACACCAATAGTCATAAACAAATGTTTCAGTAATCTTGCGCAAATGAACCAATTATGGTCGAAAAAAAGCTAAAAAGTGAGTGGCTATTGGTACATGTGAAATTTATTAATGGGCTTTGGGTTGACAAGGAGGAAAGGGTCCGATTATCGTTCATGATCAACTATCTACTCATTCGATTTCACCTATTAAAAGTCACTAAAAAATTATCTAGTGGGTCAATAGTTGTTCACTAGTATACTCACTAAAAGAAAAAGTTAGTAATTAGAAGAATTGTGCAACTTTATCATACCAATAGCATGTGAATTGTTGGGGAATGTGTACCTAAATATTGGATCAGTTGTGCAAATTTTATGGTGGTCAAAGTAAACAGTTAACGAGACAATATACCACTTTTTGACCCTTGCCCACATAACATATCTCATTACGTTCATTATAACTATCGAGAAGCCAAAACAATAGCTATAAGTACTTAAGTCGAATACAAAAAAACTCAAAAAACAATCATCAAAATCCAATGCATAGTTTAAGAGCTTAGGGTGCACAAAATTAGCTATAATGGTAATCATTAATTTTTTCATTTTTTTTCATTCTTTTTTCTTTCTTTAAATTCAATTTAACTTTCTCTCATTGTTCATTATCAAATGTTTTATTGTTGTTGTGGGGTTTTATATCAAGCCTACATAATTGTTTAGCTATCTCAATCACTTCGCTATTAGAGATGGGGATATAAGTCATCTAGGACACAATCTCGACCTCATCTCTTATGTGTGTTGGTTCAAGTCCTATTAGGTACAATCTCAACCTCATTCCCTACAATTTGCTTCATCCCTAATGAAATCAGGAACAACCATTCAACTTGACCAACAATTAAAAGACCTGTTAACTTAGTACATCTAACAATGATTGCTATATAATCTAGTTATTATATTTTTTTTTATAGTGGTTGGCATGATTGTAGATTAGCTTTAACACAGGGTATCCTTTTTTAAGTACCTCTTGAAAAGAACAAGATGTGGATAAATATATAGACGCAACTACCAAGAAGTGGTATCATTATATGTTGTAAGCTGCAGGTCCGCAAACGCAAAAATTACCTACCGAAGCTTGTTTGCCATATTTAGTTAATTAAGCTTCTGACAGGTTTCTGACACGAACCTGAATCGGATAAAGAAATGTCTGCATTTAAACAAATGTATTTATTTCGTCTGCTGCACGCACTGCACTGCGTGAGGCGTTCGAGCTTGTGGAACAAAATGCCGGCTTTCAGACGCCGGAAAAATATCAGAATGGCGGCGGATGTTTCTCTAGCTTTGACATGCAAGGGCTCCATGTGGAGCCGCGCTCTTTTTTCTCAGATTTCAAGCCCTAGAACTCGAAAAATGGCGGCCGCCGAGGGTATGAACAATATCCCCCCCCTGCGTCCAATTTGCCGCTCTCCGGGCCTCTGTTCAAGGCTAAGACAGCCCTTTTCTGTGAGAAAATTAGGATTTCGAAGATTCGGCGCTAAAACGGTGAAACGTGTAGATTCTTCGGCAATCGCAAGAAAGATTGATGGAAACCGAAAGGAGATTTTGCAGAGGCTTGTTCCTGGCGGAACATCTATGAATACCTGCCGTTTGCTCAAAGAAACTGCAGATTATATAGTTGCACTCCAAGCTCAGGTACAAATCATGCAATTTCTTGCTAATGCCGTTGTCCTAAACTGATCCATCCATCTGACCTGCAAATAAATAGACAGTATTTAATGTATTTGCTTCCACCGAGTCCGCAAAACATTACATTTAGCCCCCAGATCCAGAGAATTTATTGTACCAAACTGTAGGCTTCAGATTGCTTCAAACAGAAAAATACCTTTTCTTGGATTTAGGTCAAATATATCGGTGGTTTAACAGTAACTTCTTTTCAGACAAAATAAAATAACAGACTCCATTGTCCAATAAATTATCTTTAGCCATATTCTTATGTTGTTCTCTATCAGCTAGAGCTGCTGTAAATACACCCTTTGTTTTAGCATCTTGAGTACAAAAGTGTACATGATATATACCCCATGCTGACTTGTGGCAATCATGCTTTGTACTGGGCTATGATTATACTTTAAATGAGGCTTTCATTTCTCAGATTGTATTTGGTTCGACGTATATGAATGTATATGTGCAACTGGAATACTGTTTACATGCATTAATTTGATTGCACTTTTATTACTAGACGATGAACCAGTAAAATCCGGTAGAATACCTGCATATAACTTCACGTCTCCCAAGTAGAAACTTTTATTAGCAGTCAATTGCTGAAAATATGATTTCTGTTAACGTAAAGATCACAAGTTTTTTTGTTGGTCATATGTTTCTCAATATGTAAGAATGGGCCAAAACTTACAAACAAAATCCTATCTGATTGCATATTTTTTCAAAGTACATCATAACGTTAAGCATCATATTAAAAGAAAAGAAAAATACTGTATTAGCTCTACAGTATAAAGGTGTCTGGTTAGTATGTAGAGTGTATCCAGAAAGAAGAAAAAAGCAAATGCATCAAGAAGAACTAAAATCAGTAGACTTCACAGCTGCTGTGGAAGGGAAATGGGCAGTAGCACAATTCAGCCAGGCGCTGAGTTATAGAGGTGAACAGCTCCGTCACCTGGAAGATGATGGCATTCTCTTGGAAGGAATTTTGCTCAGTACAAGGGGTTGATCCCTCCTATACAAAGGAAAATGCATAAGTTTTCTCATCAGTTTAAAAACTAAAGTAAAATAAGGAAATTTCAGCCAAACATAATTGAAACTCTCTAAAAAAAATTCAAAAGTATTGGTAAACATAAATCCACCAAGAAAAAATCATTGTTATTTATTGGACGCATCCTTGTGCTCAACATCAGGTGTTGCATTCTTTTAATGGTTAAATTTGTATATCATTGTAAATTGACATTTAGTTTTGGGTGTTGCTTGGCTTCTTTGATCTTTCATCAACTCTGATTTATCCAGGCACCCACTTTTCATTTTTAGATTTATGTCTTTAGTCTTCAGATCACAATGTGTGGATTGATTTTCAAATTTCAAAAAATTTATATTCAGAATTTCTTATTTTCTATCTTTTCTTAGTCATTGGGAGTCAATTTGGTACACATTTGTATTATGTATTGTTCTATCTTTGTATTCAAAGGCATTCAATGTGCAATTAATTTATATAAAAAAAATATGTAAAAATAATTTTTTATTGTTTCAATTGTAGAGGGACACTTCAGTTTGGAAGCACTAAATGTGTGTATCTATATCTAGGAAACTTCATATTTCTGAGTAGCATCTTTAATATTTGTGCTGTAAAAATATTTGTTTATTGTTTCAATTGTAGAGGGACACTTCAGTTTGGAAGCACTAAATGTGTGTATCTATATCTAGGAAACTTCATATTTCTGAGTAGTATCTCTAATTGTGCAATTAATTTATATAAAAAATATATGTAAAAATATTTTTTTATTGTTTCAATTGTAGAGGGACACTTCAGTTTGGAAGCACTAAATGTGTGTATCTATATCTAGGAAACTTCATATTTCTGAGTAGTATCTTTAATATTCTTGCAATTAATTTATATAAAAAATATATGTAAAAATATTTTTTTATTGTTTCAATTGTAGAGGGACACTTCAGTTTGGAAGCACTAAATGTGTGTATCTATATCTAGGAAACTTCATATTTCTGAGTAGTATCTTTAATATTTAGCCAAAGTCATAAAATTGGTTTACCAATGGTTTTGCAAAATATTATCAAATGAAACATTTAATGTTCCAAATATAGTTCGAAATATGTTTATATTGATAATAAGAATTACACGTCTCTATCAAAAAAAAGAAATAGACTTCAAAATGAAATATATATTCTACAAAACTTTTAATAATAATAATTTGTTATTACACTTATTTACTGCACATAATATTGTATTAAAGGGGTTATAATGAGACTAAACATGGCTTTCAACTTTTAATTTAATTTCTTTCTACAAAGTAATTTTTTCAAGATATTAGTTGGATACTTTGTAGTTGGTGAATATATCAATTTGACATGACCATCTTTCATATAATGTTGAATCAAATTGAATTTTGTGTTGATGTGTTAAATTAACTTATAAAATATTAGATTTCTTCTCTTTTTTTATCAAGAGTGTTGTTGATAAAACCTAGTTTTTTTTTATAAGTTCTAAGAAATATTTCCGAGTCACGATAGTTTCCTTATTGACTCTAAAACTATCATATATTCTTTATTCTTTCTTGAAAAAAATTACTTCTTTTACTTCCAAGTGATGAATGATGAATATTGATCCAAAATTCATCTAGAAGCCTCAAGTAGATATTCTCATCTTTAAAATCGCCTACATAACATAAATATCAATGCACAACTAGTTGAATATGTTGGCTTAATGAATTTTAGCCCAAATATGTGAATTGCCTTAATGAATTTATAGCATCATTTGATATCAACTTCATTTGTTGTTTCATTTGTTGTTTCATAAGCATGTTGAATGGTTTATATTCTATAATTTTATTTTTTTATAAACTTTCACTAATATACTATTATGGTGTGATGAAAATGTATCCATCATTGAATTACTCATGTCATATTTATAGAGCACCTTTTATTATATCATATTATGAGAAATCACTCACATATACAACTTGGCATCAAAATCCTTTTAAGTTCATACTACTATAGTCCATCTTTAGTTTTTACCATATCGATTTGGAACAAGCCTTCTTTTTTGTTTATCAAATAAACCATCTACTTTTACATTTGTTTTTAAAGGTCCATTCACACTAACATTTTAGAATTAAGCGTAGATCAACTAACTCCAAGTTCCAATCTTAGGCATCATATTTAATTTTCATTTAAAGATAATATTTTCTAGCTTATCTTGAATATTTTCTAGGGGATTTATTTCTTTTTGTATGGATTTATATGTAATTCTAATATTTTTTTTTCCAAATTTACTAGTTGTAACATCTTCTAATGTTTATATGGCCTATTTTTGTATCTCTTCTATTTTCATGTGAAATAATTTTTACCTCATTTCTTTATTTAAAGCTAAAACATCTTTTAGATATTACTTTTAAAATATGTTTTAAGCGTTTGATTAAGTTTAATCTATTTATTAATATCCTTTTCAATTATTAAAGGAAAAGGAAAGATTAAATAGAATACAAACAATATATACTCTTTTATTGCTTATAATATCTATATTAATTTATTTGAAAATAGCATTTTTAAAATTTTCTCAAGTCAACTTAATTATTAATCAATGCTATCTATGTCTTTTTGTTGTTTTGTAGAAAACAAAATCTCTTTCAATGAGAAATTTATTAATACTTTCATCAAATTGTTTTGGTCTTTGAGGAGTCTAACTATCATAAAAGAATCCATTTTTCTACATTTATAGTCCAAATTTTTCCTTTCCTCCAGAATCAATACATAATATCTGAATCAAAATTTTGAAGATACCAAACTAATTGATGATAAATACAACAAATTCTAAATGGATTCTTCATTTGAAGAGTTATTGAAGGTGAATCATTATGGAGATGAACTACAATATAAGTTGCGTCTACCAAGAAATATAATTCACTCCTTTGAGATAAAGTTTTTATTGAACCTTGTTCATAGTAGTCATGTTTATTCTCTCAACTAATCTATATTGTGAGTGGACATGAGGTGATATTTGATCTATTTTTTCTGGAGATAAGATCCAAACACCTTTTATGTGAATTCACCACCATTATTATTCCTCAATGTTCCAATATGGGATCTTATTAGTACTTATTGTTAGGCTAGTACTATTGCAATCAATTGCACACAATTTTCATTAACTCGTGATTATTCAATTGCTTTTCTACCAATCATATTTATGAATTTTTTCATTTGATTCTTTTTTAAAAAATTTAAATAGTTAAGATGCAAGATTTTTAAGTTTTCAAATTACAAAAATTGTTTTTCTTGAATTTGATTGGCTCAAATGATTTGCATCTTATTACTAGATTTCCTGGATCCACTTTCTACATCAAATTTTTTAAAAGTTTTGAAAGATTCTATATCTTACTGAACAAATGATGGTTATGTCCATATTAAATTTTAGACATATCTAAATTTAGAGATGTGATAAAAAATGTAGCAACATAAACTATTAAATTGATATGTAAATGATGCAAGGTAAAAAAAAATTATCACAAAGGAACTTAAGAATGAAAAATTGGATGAAAGTATTTATTTTATGCTAAATTTTAACACAATCATAAAAAATATAGGGCATAAAAGTACTCCAATGATAAGATTGTAGGAAGGATTTGGCAGGTGAGATAAAAAAAATTATACAACCATTTGTATTTTATGTACTATAGTTGTACCAATAAAACAATAACCTAACCCACCAAAAGAAACCAGAGAAGATAACAATTAGAAAATCATGAGAAGATGGAAAAATGGCTACAACAATAAATGCAATTCTTACTATTAGGTGCTTATAAACACATGTAACCACATATTCATAATCCTTTGTATTATGACTCTTGTTCATACACTTCCCTCATGCGCATCTCAAATCTCATCTTGAGAAACCCTAGCTTTCACTTTTCCACCTAGTATCTATTGCACCATCTACAAAAATGGTCATCCCAATGCTCATTTTTATCTCTCAAAACTCTAGGCCAAAATACAAGAAGTTTTGATACAAGGCAATGGAGGTCGACAATGAGGAAGCATTCTAAAAAATTCTCACATATATTATTTATATAGAGGTTATTTATATAAATATATACATGCCCCTCTAAAAAATCATATCATACAAAATTTAAGAAGCTTTAGAAGATACTACTCTAGCCAAGAACAACAAATCATGCTTTTTTATATAATATTAATAGATATAGAAGAAAAACTAGATATGTGGAAAGACTTTCTATACTTCTCAAAAGAAGAGGGATGGATGAGGATAATATTGAGTAGGATTCATGATCTTAATACTTGTACCTAGATAAATCCTATTGCATCACTAAGCACATAATACAAGCAGTAATACACATTAGTGCAAAAGGAGATATTTTACTAAAGAAAGCCATCAATAATAGTGAAGCCCTACAAGAGCGACCCATTGAAAAAATTCATTGGACAAAGAATTGAAATTGTTAGTTCAGGTATGGAACTCTCCTCATCTATCTAATATTCTACTTTTAAAATGCATTGTTAGAATTATGGTATGCCAATAGGCTAGTAGCTACTTAAATCAATGATTATGCCAAAACTTCAAAGATATTGATGAGCTCTAGGATTGACCCTATTTTACTTGTTTTATCTCATATTTTACAAGACGTGTTTTATACTTTAAAGACATTGACTTGAACTTTATTAAGACTTTCTAAGTTTAATGGATCTAATATAGTCATATGATGAATGCATGTGTTTTTGTAAATATTTATGGATGACATAATTTTATGATGTTAGAAATGGTAGTAATGTGAATGAATTATTTTTGAGATGCTAACTTGTAGCAATAAGTTCAATTGTCAATACACAACCAAAGCAGATTACTTGTAGCATGTCATCCCCTATAGCTCGCAAGGCAATAGTTATGGCGGTATCGAATGTGATGCACTTGTCAAGTATGGAAGCAATTCAATGTTATTTATAGTGATGCAATTTGATAATAAATGCATTTGAAGGACATGGAGAAGCTTGTGAAACAAGGGGAATATGGTTCATAATGATATTTGCTTTATCTTGTACATTTCCTATTTTAACTATTTTTAAAATGTAATATGAGTCCAATTGGAATTGTGTTACCATCGACTCTTATTAGTTAGGTTGATTACTATTTATGGAGAAGAATAAGTTGTCCTCATTTTCATGAAGGATCAAAAGTTATTAGTGAGGTTGTTTAGAGTCCTAAGGTAATCCACTCTTGAGATTCATGTATAAATTCTAGATCTTGTCAGAGTTTGGGGATATTAGGAATATATTAGTCATTTAGTTGTTAGATTCAATCTAATAGTTTCTTGTCAAATTAGTGAGATCGTTATTATCAAATAATGTATATATTTTGAATATTTAATAGAGGGTGGAATATTGATGATATTATGAGTTAGACCAAGAATTGTTTACCAGAGATTACAACACTCAAGAACGGGTCACTTATGGTATTGTAACTCTCTTTGTAGTTTTGCTCGAAAATTTTTGATAGGTTTTGTAAGGACCATGGGATTGAGAAGAATAAGACAAGTCCATACACTCCTTAGAGAAATGAAGTTTTGGAGACGATGAATAGGACATTGATGGAGAGGGATCGGAGTATGCTTAGTGGTGCTAGCCTCAAATAAAAATTTTGGGCCGAAGCTGTATAGCCATTTCCTACTATCTAGTAAATAGATCTCCTACATTAGCACTTTTTGATAAGACACGTGTGGAGGTGTGGTCAAGAAAGAAGCCATTAATGAGGAATCTTAGAGTATTTGGTTGTGAAGCTCATGTTCATGTTCTAAGTGGAAAAATATCTAAGTTGGAGAACAAGCTAGTGAAGTGTATCTTTATTAGCTATGGTGTCAATATAAAAGGGTACAAGCTTTGAGATCTAGTGATAGAGAAGGTTCTCTAAAGCATCTAAATGTTATTTTTAGAGAGATGAAACCTTCCAGTGTTGAGCTATGGCTAGAGAAAGAGGAGAAATAAAATAAGGAGACATTTATGATTCCTTCTATTCCAAAGAGAATAACAACAAGCTATTAATAGACCTAATGATGATGAGAGCTCTAGTAGCTCTAAAAGTTTAGAAGAAGATAAAGAACCTCAACCTCAGCCTTTGGCAAGGACTATTAGAATAAGATAGCAACTAGATAGGTTTGGTTATTCATTGTTAGATTTCAACTATATTTTTTCTTTGATTACTAACACTGATGAACCTAGGATTGTTAGATAAGCTATCAATGGGTACAAAATGATGCAAAATCCTAGATGGAAGCCATGAACAATGAGATGGTATCTTCATAGAATAATTTAATACTTGGGACTTGGTACCTTTTCCTAAAGGACGTAAGCCTGTAGGATGCAAATGGGTGTTCAAGAAAAAGTTGGGACCTAATGGTAGTGTTGAGAAGCATAAAGCATTGTTGGTTGTGAAGGAGTATTCCTAAGTTGAGGGAATAGATTATGGTAAGATTTTCTCTCCCATTGCAAAGATGGCATCCATTCGGTTCTTATTATTACTAGCTATAGCTCATGATTGGTAAATCAAGCAAATTGATATGAAGACAACATTCCTTCATGGTGATTTGGAGGGAGATTTGTATCTCATGCAACCAAGGCATTTCATGGTGAAAGGTAAAGAAAATCTGATTTGCAAGTTGAAAAATTTGTCTTTGTATTATCTGAAACAGTCTCCTAGGATGTGGAAACAAAAATTTTATACCTATATGAACCGAGTTTGGGATTTTAGAGGTCGAAATATGATCATTGTCTTTATAATTTTAAAACTAATAATGGTTGCACTTCATTGGATTATATGTTACTATTTTGGAATGGATATTTGATTTCTAACTTAAAGTCTTAGTTGTTAGCACATCTTGAGATTTAAAAGATTTAGGTGTAGCTAGGTAAATTTAGAGAATGTAGATCAAAAGAGATTGATCTAATAGAAAGATTTGGTTAAGCTAGAGTAAGTATGTGAATTTAGTGTTGAAGAGATTTATCATGATAGCTTGTAGAACTACGATAGTTCATGTTGCACTATGAATGAAGTTATCTATGGAGGATTATCCAAAATCTCCTACTAAGGTAGAGGATATGGCCAATGTACCAAATGCAAGTGTTTTTGGTAGTATTATGCATACTATGGTTTGTACAAAACTAGAC
Organism: Cryptomeria japonica; assembly: GCF_030272615.1. Lineage (NCBI taxonomy): Eukaryota > Viridiplantae > Streptophyta > Pinopsida > Cupressales > Cupressaceae > Cryptomeria > Cryptomeria japonica. The sequence goes on from NC_081406.1 coordinate 580,564,350, forward strand.
ATTGTCCAAGCAGTGGGCTTTTTGAGTTGGTATATGGCTAATCCTTCACAAGTGTATTGGGATGCAATTAAGAGAGTGTTTGGATAATTGAGGGGTACTTTCAAGTATTCCTTGTGTTTTCATGGTTATCCTATTGGACCTTGATATTTTATGAGTATTTGTGGATATGCATATTCAAATTGGGTTCGTGACATTGACAACAAAAGATCCACTAGTGGTTATGTCTTTACTATGTATGGTGGTGCTCTTAGTTGGATGAGTAAATGGAAAGCTATAGTCACTTTGTCCATGACAAAAGCAGAGTATATAAGAGCTAGTCATGCTTGTAAGGAAGTCATTTGTCTTAGACTGTTATATTTAGATATTGGGTTTGATGCAAGATTGATTACTATTTGTTTTGACAACCAAACTGTTATTTTCTTAGCAAAGAATTTGACTTTCCATGCCAAAACAAAGCACATTGATGTTCAATTCCATTTTATTGTAGATATGGTGGAGGATGAAAAGGTAAATTTGGAGAAGGTTGACACTTTAGAAAATGTAGTAGATGTATTAATAAAACTAATAAGCACAGATAATTTCAAATGGTGTTCTAGTCGTTTGGTTCTTGAAAGGTCTTCGACAAGAAGGAGAATATTGGGATTAAGGTGTCTCAACCTTTCCAATTCCTAACATTGGTATTTGGTTTTATTCATCTATCATTTGGTTAATTTGTGAGCCTACAAAGACAATTTTGTTTGCACGTGCTATTTTATCATCTAGTGGGAGTTAGCATATTGACTTGTCATCCTATTGGGAAGGTGACATGGATTATTTTATCCTCACATGGAGGTAGGCATCCCACTTAGAGTACCTTGGACTTTTGTGGCATGGTGGATGAAAATTGTCATGTAATAAAATTTTTATGACAAACCTACCTTTGACAACTTTATGACACACCAACCTATGATAGTTTATGACATATTTTATGACCATGTTAAAGGAAAATTTGAATGGATAAAGTGGATGCTATAATTGGGATATGATAATGATGCAAGAGCATCCCTAGTTCTTGGCAATCTTGCATCAACCAAAAACATTTTTCTTTCAGTTTGTTTCCCATTTTGGAGTTTCAACATTTCATTATGAGTTTCTTGGAATTTGCTCACTAGATCTTGTGGAGCTGTATTTTGATTGTGGACATGGTCATCTACCTTATCCTAAGTTTGCAGGACATTTGGATCTTTTTTTAGAAAGTTATTGCTTTTGGAATCTGAGACAGTTTTCTAGCTTAGAACACTGGAACCACTCAGACCTATTAGCTATTGGTGGATCTTGCGGATCACTTTCGTAGCTTATGGAGCTTCAGTTTATTGTTTCCAATGTTCCTTGGTGTGTGGGCAACCTTCCCTTGGGTCCACACTAAATTCTATGAATTTTTCTAGAAGGATCTCTTTGGCGGGGGCCGACCTTGTTGTTTTACACGTTTAATCTTGTTCTTCAGAATTTGTTCCATCTTGGGCCAACACGGATCATTCTTGATCATATAAATCAATGTAATTGAGCATTAGAATTGAATGATTAGAATAGAGAAGATTAATTCTACGGTTAGGAGGTCCGAAGTTGGCTCACATTCTTGTTTGAGCATGAATGTTGCATAACACACATGTTTTATACTCAGGCATGTGAGCCGAATCTTGTGAGCCCACATGTTGTCGATAGTTTTTAATTGATTTCCAAGATATAATATAGTTTTTTCTGCATTTCCTCCTTCACATTGAGTTATTTTTGTTTTGTAACTCTTGTTGCACGGTCTAGACTATTCTCTTTGAGGACTCTCCCATCGTGACTGCACCAAGTGGTATCAGAGTGAGATTTCAAAGATTGCGTTGTCCTGTAGGATTTTGTAGTAGGGTGGCAGATTACGGAGCTGGCCTACAACTGCAAAGGACTTGCATGAAGCTGGTGTGAAGAGGAAATAGAAATGGTGGAGTGTGTGGAAATGCAAACCCTACTATGATGGAAATGTTGAGAGGAATTGCAGCCCAATTAGAAGCTATTTAAATGGCCCAGAGAAGAGGTTGAAATGTTGAAGATGTGAGTGATGATGAGGAAGAAGAATTAGTTCGAGAACAAGGAGAAAATCCACCGGCGAACGATCCAGATGAAGAAAGGTTTATAAGAGCATTTCTAAGAGTGAATACCAGACCATATTTAATCCAACCAGATTATGATGGCAAGTTGGATTCTAATGAATTGTTGGATTGGATCACGAAGATGGAAAAGTATTTTGATTATGAGGGTACAACAGAAGATAGGAAGGTGAGATATGCTTGCACTAAGTTGAAAGGTCATGCATCTCTTTGGTGGGAACATTTGCAGGTAGATAGACAGAGAAGAGGTAAAGAGAAGATCAAATCTTAGGAGTGGATGGTTAGTAAGTTGAAATCAAAGTTTATGCCTGTCAATTATCATGTGAACTTATTTTGAAAGTTGCAGAATCTAATGCAAAAGGAATCTAGTGCGAAGGAGTATACTAAAGCATTCTACAAGTTAAATATCAGATCCATACATACTGATGATGAGATTGAACAAGTGTCCAAGTATTTGAATGGGTTGTTGATGTCCATACAAGATGAACTCATTTTAATCAAGTTGTAGAGTGTTGAGGAAGCCTATCAATATGCCTTGAAGGAAAGATAAAAGTTGAACAAAAGACATGAGCAGAAGTAAAGAGGTAAAGGTGGAAGATTTTCCAGAGGAGGATTTCAAGGAGGAAGGATCTATTCTGAAGGAATAGGACTCGGTGCAGATCAGAATAAAGACAAAGAAGCTAGTAGAGATGGTAGTTCATACTGGAAGGATGATATAAATTTTTATTAGAGAAGAGAACCTGATGGATACTAGAATGAGATTTATGGAAAAGAAGACATAAGACAAGATAAAAGAGTGTTTAGAGGAACCTGCTTTAAGTGTGAAGGAGAAGGACATCATGCTTTTGAATGTAGGAAGATAGAGAACACCGGGAGAGAAACCTTGGTAGAAGAAGATCATACCAGATCAGCTAATAAACTGGAAGATGGATAATTGTTGGTGATGAGGAGAGCTTTGTGTCATACCGAAGAGGATGAAGAGCCCTTGCAGAGGAGGAATTTGTTCAAGACCAGATGTAAGGTATCTAGTAAGTGTTGTAAATTTATAATTGATAGTCATAGTTAAGATAATCTTGTTTTGGAGGAGATAGTGAATAACATGAGTCTGGAGAGATTGAAGAACCCTAAGCCTTATCTGATAGCATGGATTCAGGATGATCATAAGATACTAGTAAGTGAACAATGTTTGGTGAAATTGAAGATTGGATCTTATCATGATGAAGTTTTGTATGATATTATGCCTATGGATATTTGTCATATTTTGTTGGGAAGACCTTAGCAGTATGATAGAAAAGCAATACATGATGGGAGGAAGATCATATACCCTATTGTTGCAAATGGGATGAATCAAACCTTGTTGCCCTTGGAGGAGCCTTTGAAGAGTGAAGTTTGTACTAGTGCCAGAATTTGTTTGGTGGATGGAAGGAAATTCTTGGATGGGATGAGACATGAGAATGTGTGTTTTTCCTTGGTTCCTTAGAAGACTAACAATCCAGAGCATGAAGAAGAACAACCAGAGGAGATAAAGGAGTTGCTAACAGAACATGGAGACATCATTTCAAATAATGTACCTGATGGATTACCGCCCGTGAGAACTATCAGTCATTGCATGGACCTGATTCCTAGAGCCAGTTTGCCTCATAAAGCAACACACCGGATGACACCGGTAGAGAATGAGGAGCTGAATAGCCAAGTGCAGTAATTATTGAGGAAAGGTTTGATCAGAGAAAGTTTGAGTCCTTGTGCAGTGCCAGTAGTGTCAGCACCTAAGAAGAATAGAGAATGGAGGATGTTGGCATTATGGATGAATTGATTATGTGTTGCATTGATGTTTTGTCATTGATGTCACACTAGGTGATATGGATGGTTATCAGTAGATAGGTTTTGGTTACCGGTAGAAGATCTAGTGTTACCGGCAGAAGATATTATCTGTTGGACACTTCCGACATGTTTTGATCAGTGAAGTATGTTTAATGTCATGTGTTATATAATCCGTGAGAATGTTTTGGTCAGTTGGTATTGGCTTGGTATTGGATACTATCATACATTTTGGTAAACCCTTACCAGCATTGGTTTAAGGCTCTACCGACAGAGCTTTCACTAAGGAATCTTGACAGGATGCATAATTGGTGTTGGTGAAACTTCTCCATGGATTTTAGGATGCTGAAGATGTTCTTTGATCATGCTTCAACTACTTGAAGACATTGCTTTGGTGTGGTGGACCCAAAATAGGTCTGGTACCTATCTAGGTTATGGACCGGTATCATGATAACGTGTACTCTATACGTTACCAGGATGTTTCAGGAGGATTTATGGATTTGTTATTGTTGTTTTGGTCTTAAGATGACATGACATATCATTGTAATATGGATTTATGTAATGATCTTATTGTAATATCTTTTAGGTGGCCGACCTAATTGGTTTAGGTCTTAGCGTTTGTATAAAATGATGTAAGATCTCATTGTAGATCATAGCATGGGAATGGGGATTATGTGTCATGGTCTTAGAATGCAATATCATATGCGAAGGAGATTTGGTCAATCGTAGGTGATCAAATTGGGATTAAGGAAGAGGTCAAAGGCCTCCAGTATTGAGATTAACGAGGACTGTAATTAAGCATGGTAGATGCTATTTCTGGCAGCTCACTCTATTGGATTGTTGTCCATTTATCTTGAGGTGGTTTTAACCTTTGTAGTTAGGGAGACTCTTTTTGTAATGAGCACTACGCTCTAGGCAGTGTGCCTTCCTGCATGTGCAGGCCTCTCATTGTAACACATACTTTCTGCAGAAGTATCATTTGACTGTGGGTAGGCTTCCCACCGTGGTTTTTCCCTTTCCAAGTTTTCCACGTAAAATCATGGTGTTATGTGGTATGGTTGCTTTGCATTGATTATCAGGTTAATTGTTTACCGGTATCTGTTCCTACCGGCTTTTGTATGTGCTTTACTGGTACTTGATCTGTTTAAAGTTTATTAAGCATAATAAAAGTTATAATCTGTTAACAACTGATTCACCCCCCCCCCCTCTCAGTTGTTCACTAGTTATCCTAACAATTAGAATCAGAGCTTTGGTCCTCTTTTATAGAAGCTTAACCACTTGAGGTAGATCCTATGGCAGCTAACACTTCTAATCCATCGACAACTATTTTCAAAAGAGAAATCCCTAAGCTTGATGAAACAAATTATGGGATATGGAAAATTCGAATGGAAACTCATCTTAGATGTCTTGGCAAGGATATTTGGGAGATCACTGAGAAATGATACATACCTTATGATCCGACATCTGGCAATCCTGCTCCTGTAGACTTGGATAATAACATTGAGAATGATTATAGAGCTAGAGAAGCCCTCTTGTGTGCACTTATTGATCAGAAGATCATGGGATTAACTGATAAATCATTGGCTAAGGTTATGTGGGATAAATTGCAAACTATGAATGAAGGTGATCCTACTATCAAAATTGCTAAACTTGATGGTTGCCGGGTAAGATATGAAAACTTAAAGACGGAAGACAATGAAAGAATTGCCATGTTTATGGAAAAAGGAAATGAGATTGTTATGGGAATTCAATGTTGTGGAGGATTTCTAAGTGAAGATGAAATAGTTTCCAAAGTCTTGAGAGCCCTTCCACCGGCTTACAAGATGAAGGAAACTGCAATTAATGAGTTAAGAACAATGGCAAACACTTCAGTCAACAGAGACATTCTGATTGGGAAATTATCTTCTTTTGAGCTTGAAGAATTTGGATCTTCTAGAGTTGTAAACTTTGAACCTTCTTTTCATGCATCATCATCGTCATCATCTACCGACAAAAGTGATTGGAAAGACCTATATGCAAAAGAATTGGAAGACATGAAGAAAGAAGATGAATAACTTGAGCAACTTGGAGCCTTATTTGCTAGAAGAATACCTGAAGGACCAATTGGAAGTAAGTATGAAGGAAAAGCACCTTTTAAATGTTTTGCATGTAACAAGATTGGTCATTTTGCATCTAGATGTCTTGAAAGGAATGCAAGATTTGAGGAAAGAGTTAAGAAATCTTTTAAGCCTAACCCAAACAGATATAGATTCAAGAAAAGTAAACAATGCTACATAGTAGATGAGGAAGGAGTAATTGATGACTCTGGAGATGAACCGACATAAGACTCTGCTATTGGATCTGTCAATGGAAAGGAATGGGTGTTCTATGCTTTAAAGGAAGATGAAACGAAACCAGCTATAAAAAATGAAGAAAAGGCCTTGGCAGCAAAAGTTGAAGATAAGGATGAATGGGTAATTGATAGTGGATGCTCACATCATATGACTGGAGATAAAGGGAAATTTTTGTCCCTACAAGAATACAATGGCGGTCAAGTCAGATTTGGAGATGACAAAGCATGTATGATCAGAGGTAGAGGTATTATTTCTCTGGATGGTAAGAATAATACTGGTCATGTCTATTATGTAGAAGGTTTAAAGCATAATCTTTTGAGTATTGGTCAATTGGTTGATAAGGGTTTCCAACTTCAGTTTAAAGATAGAAAATACAAACCTATTAACAAGACTGGTTTGGAGATTGCAACCAGTATTCAAAATGGAGGTAATCTCTTTCACTTGAACACTGGTAACAAGACATGTTTGATTTCTCATATTGATGAGAGTTGGTTATGGCATAAGAGGTTGTGTCATGTTAATTTTGATTGTATTGTTAAGATCAGTTCAACTAAGGCAGTTAGAGATATACCTAAGATTATGAAGCCTCATAATCTGGTATGTAAGGAATGTCAATTGGGAAAGCAAGTTAAAAGTTCCTTTAAGAGCATACATGATAAATCTAATGATGTAATTGATTTTATTCACACTAACTTATGTGGTCCAGCAAGGACTAGAAGCTTTCAAGGTGATAGGTATTTTATGTTGATTATTGATGACTATTCTAGGATGATGTGGGTGACTTTTCTAAGGGAGAAGTTTGAAGCTTTTGAGAAATTCAAGATCTTTAAAGAAAAGGTTGAAACAAAAACTGGATTGAAAATCAAATGTCTAAGATCAGATCATGGCAGTGAGTTCACTTCTCATGAATTTAATAGTTATTATAAGACAAATGGAATCAGGAGACATTTATCTGCACCTCAGACTCCTCAGCAGAATGGAGTAGTTAAAAGAAAGAATAGAACCATTTTGGATGCAACGAGATCTATGATGATGGAAGCCAAATTGTCTCATATCTACTGGAGAGAAGTAGTGAGTACAACAGTCTACACATTCAACAAAGTTCACATCAAAGGTGAAACCGGTAAGACCCCTTATGAATTATGGTTTGGACATACACCTACTATTAAGTATTTCAAAATTTTTGGAAGTAAATGCTATATCAAAAGAGATGATTCAATTGGAAAGTTTGATCCTAAAATGTGATGAAGGGATATTTCTTGGGTATTCAATTGAAAGCAAAACATATAGATGTTATAACAAAAGATTGTAGAAAATTGTGGGAAGTGCTAATGTGAAAGTGGATGAATAGTACAAAAATTATTCTATATCGTATGATAGGGAATCGGTAGTGGAAATGTTCATAACTAAACCAGGAATGCCTCAACCAGTATAGGAAGATGAGACAGTTACACCGGCACAATCAAAAAATTTAATTGTGATTGATGATCAGAGAAGTGAACTTGAAGTTCAAAAGACACCAAGGTATGTAAGATTAAATCATTCTGAAGATCAAATTATTGGAGATAGGAACGAGGGAGTTATGACAAGAAGAAAAATAGCAAATGAAGAGCTATGTCTTATTTCTCAAGTTGAACCGGCAACTGTTATTGAAGCTTGTAAGGATAAACATTGGTTAAAGGATATGAAAGATGAATTAGATCAGATAGAGAAAAATGAGACTTGGTCTTTAGTTCCCCGGCCTAAAAATAAGAATGCTATTGGAACTAAATGGGTTTTTAGGAATAAACTGAATGAGGATGGTCAAGTTATAAGAAACAAGGCTAGATTGGTTTGTGAAGGATATTGAATTGATTATGGTGAGACATTTGCACCTGTAGCTAGAATTGAAGTTGTTAGATTATTTATTTCCTATGCAGCTTATAAGAACTATAAGGTTTATCAAATGGATGTTAAATGTGCATTTTTTAATGTTGAACTAGAGGAAGAAGTATACATTGAGAAACCTGATGGATTTTCACTGACAGATGATAAAGATATGGTTTCTAGACTGAAGAAAGCTTTATATGGATTGAAACAAGCTCCTAGAGCTTGGTATGCAAGGTTGGATAAATATCTTTTGAAGCTTGGTTTTACTAAAGGCAATGCTTGTAGTAATTTATATTATAAGATCATTGTTAATGATATTATAATTATTGAAGCATTTGTTGATGATATCATTTTTGGAGGAGAAGATAAATTGTGCATGTAATTTGCTAATAACATGAAGAATGAATTTTAAATGTCCATGATTGGTGAGATGATATTTTTCTTAGGTTTGCATATTACTCAAATTGACGAAGGCATTTTTATATGTCAAACTAAGTATCTGAGGGAGTTGTTGAAGAATTTTGGTATGGATAGTTCCAAACCGGTAAGTACTGCTATGGTGAGAAGTGAGAAATTATCTATCAAGGATACTTCTACATCGGTAAATCCGACAAAGTATAAGTCTATGATTGGTGGTCTGTTATATCTAACTCAGAATAGACCTGATATTATGAATGCAGTAAGTATTGTTTCAAGATATCAAAGTAATCCTAAAGAAAATCATGAATGTGCAGTAAAGAGGATATTCTGGTATTTGCAAGGAACAACAGAATATGGTTTATGGTATTCTAAAAATGGTGATTTAACTTTATGTGCATATACTAGCTCAGATTGGGTAGGAGATACTGATGATAGGAAGAGCACTTCTGGTGGAGATTTCTTTCTTGGAAAGAAACTGGTTTCATGGATCAGCAAAAAATAGTCATGCATTTCTTTATCTACTACAGAAGCTAAGTATGTTGCAGCAGCAACTAATTGCACTCAAGTCTTATGGATGAAACAAATGGTGAAGGATATCAGGGTAAATTATAGTGAACCTGTAGTTATCTACTTTGATAACTCTGTAGCTATTGACATGTCTAAGAATCCGGTATTTCACTCTAAGACTAAGAATATTTCAATAAAGTATAACTTTCTGGAAGGACAAGGTAGAAGCAAAGGAAGTCAAATTGGTTTATGTGAACACTAAAGAATAGATTGCAAGTATATTCACTAAACCGTTGTCTAAGGAATTATTTGAGTATTTGAGAGATAGGTTAGGGGTTTCTGCCCCTCCAACAGAGACTTGATTGATGCAGTTTGTCATCAGTCTGGCATGCCTTACCAGAGACATTATTCATTCCGGCACTAATGAGTGGTGCTACTACTCAGGGGGAGTAGTCAGCTTTGAGATATAGAGGTTTACATTATTGCTTTGATATTTTTGTCAGATTTATGGCATTGATGTTAAAGGGGGGGAAACATTGATGTGAAAATAAAGAAAAAGGAGTTGTATACATTAGGGGGAGAGATTTATTCAGAACTCCACAGAGATATCATTCACACAGATTTTTGGTTGTCTTCCACGGGGGGAGATTTGTTTGGCACTTAGATGTTTTTCACATCTAGTGTTGCCATCAATGCCAAAGGGGGAGATTGTTGGCATTATGGATGAATTGATTATGTGTTGCATTGATGTCAACAATAGCTTATATGGATGGTTACCAATAGACAGGTTTTGGTTACCAGTAGAAGATCTAGTGTTACCGACAAAAGAGATTATCTGTTGGACACTTCCGACATGTTTTGATCAATGAAATATGTTTGATTTTATGTGTTATATGCTCCATGAGCATGTTTTGGTCAGTCGGTATTGGCTTGTTATTGGATACTATCATACATTCTGGTAAACCCTTATCGACATTGGTTTAAGGCTCTACTGGCAAAGCTTTCACTAAGGAATCTTGACAAGACAGATAATTGGTTTGGTGCAACTTCTCATTGTAGATCGTAGCATGGGAATGGGGATTATGTGTCGTGGTCTTGGAATGAAATATCATATGAGAAGGAGATTTGGTCGATCATAGGTGATCGAATTGGGATTAAGGAAGAGGTCAAAGGCCTTCGGTATTGAGCTTAACCGGGACTGTAATCAGGCATGGTAGATGATATTTCTCACAGTTCACTCTATTGGATTGTTGTCCATTTATCTTGAGGTGGTTTTAACCTTTGTATTCAATGAGACTCTTTTTATAATGAGCAGTACGCTCTAGGCAGTGTGCCTTCCTACATGTGCATACCCCTCATTGTAACACATACTTCTGCAGAAGTATCATCTGACTTTGGGTAGGCTTTCCACTATGGTTTTTCCCTTTCTGGGTTTTCCATGTACAAATCATGGTGTTATGTGGTATGGTTTCTTTGCATTGATTATCTAGTTAATTGTTACTGGTATATGTTCCTACTGGCATTTGTATATTCTTTACCAGTACTTGATTTTTTTAAAGGTTATTAAGCAAATTAAAAGTTATAATCTATTAACAACTGATTCACCCCCCCCCCCCTCTCTCAGTTGTTCACCGGTTATCCTAACAGAGGATGTGTACTAATTCTAGAGCAATAAACAAGATCACTGTGAAGTACTGCTTTCCCTTGCCTAGGATGAATGACATAATGGATTGTTTGAGTGGAGTCAAATACTAGACAAAGATAGACTTGAAGAGTGGATACCACCAGATCAAAATCAGAGAAGGAGATGAGTGGAAAACAACATTCAAGACAAATGAAGGACTTGTTAATCTTAGAGGATCCGGTTAATACTGAGAGTGGGGGGTGAATCGGTATTAGCAACAATTTCAAACTCAAAACTTGAACTTATAAAACTTCTTCAAATCAAACATAAACCAGTAATAAACTCTTTACCATTACCAGTAATCACTGATAACCAATTGTTAAATTGGTTTATCAGAACAACTCATTAAGTGTTCATCAATATACATAAACTGAAAGTAAAACATAACAGCACATAAAAACATTCACCATATGAACACCATGTTTTACGCGTGGAAACCCAAATAGGGAAAAACCACGGTGGGAATTGGTACCCACAAAAATTGTGCACTCTTTTAGAATGCACCCTATTAGGAGCCTAGCCTGGTTAGAAGCTTACAATGATGCCCTAGTAGGAGGAGACCCTATTAGGAGTCACCTGGTTAAGGGATTTAGATGATGAGACCTATTAGGAGCTTTGACCTGTTAGGATCAACCTCGCAAGAAGATTTAACACTTCAGATATTGAGCTACCTAGTTAAGGGATTTACAATGTAAGGCTTGTTAGGACCTACACGGTTAAGGAATTTTGACTATTGCAGTTGTTAGAGAACAACAATGAATGATCTGGGTACAACACTTAACTTCTTGCTCGATCAGATCTAATTAAGCTCCAAATCTACTACTCTCTAGCAGATCTCATACTTTGGTTTAGCTTCACACTTTTCTCAAAACCACCGACACAACAAACATCAATTGTACCGACATAAATAACCTTTTCAACTTAGTCGGTTGCAAAACCCTAAGACTTACAACATAGATCATCACAAATCTCTTACAAATCATTACAAATCAACATTGATCATCATATAGATTATTACAATCAATTACAATCGTTGAATGATCATCACATCTCGATCTGATACAAAGTCAAACCCTTATAACACTCTGCTAGGAACTTTGCATATTCCCAAGAAATTCTCTCTCCAAATATGCCAAAACATCTTTCAAACACTTCACACGATTTGTACCATGTCATCACCAACATTTGAACTTTATGTAGATCACTGCCAAACCAAAATCATTCCCAATTAAGAGAATTCTTTACCGGTCCTTAAATCCTAGCAAAAATACAACATAAATCATAAACATGATTTCTGAAAACCAAAACATGATGCAGTTCCAGTCAGATACATATTACAATGATAAAATCTCACATTCCAAACCGCAACACTTCAATCATCACCAATCGCCAAATCAAATAAAAACATTCCTCGTTTACCAGTTAAGGTCCTAATTCCCAGTTCACTATCTATAATACCGATAAGGCATAACCGGTAGACCAAAAAGACTTAGATGAAAAAATAAAACATAGTAAACATCAGTTGCTATCAATGACAACACAAATAACTGATCAAAGTCGTTTGATCATGCAATCTCAATCTCTTCATCACAATGTCATCACAAACAATCCTTTACCGGTTCAGTCACCATTCTTCATCTGCATCAGTTATGCCAATCATGCCAACATTCTCCCCCTTTGGCATTGATGGAAATACCAACATAAACTCCAACATATTCAACTAAAATCATGCTGCTCAGTTTTGAAACTTCTCTACTATACTTCACTCTTCTGTCGGTTCTTCTATTTTCTTCTTCTCCTGGAACCGAATCTTCATTTCTTCTCCCCCTTTCTGTTACACATCTTCTCCTCCTTAGGCTAATAGATTTCTTCTCCCCCTTTGACACCAATGCTGAAGGTGCATATGCATCGCCAGTCATCAAATCTCATCTAAGATGCTCCCCCTGCAGAGTAGCCACCATTTCATCAATCATCAGTGAAAAATATTCAATAAGCCCACTAGAGTGATGCATCTCGTGCATCTTAGTTCTTCTTGTGTAGGGTTCTGACCCCTAATTTACCTCTGAGGTACTCAAAGGTAGTCTTCAACAATAGTTATATGAAAATGTTTGCAAGCTGCTCTTTGCTTATCACATACTCCATTATGACTTGTTTTTTTTGGCATTATGGATGAATTGATTATGTGTTGCATTGATGTTTTTTCATTGATGTCAACACTAGCTATTATGGTTGGTTACCGACACTAGCTGTTATGGTTGGTTACAAACAAACAAGTTTTGGTTACCGGTAGAAGATCTAGTGTTACCAGTAGAACAGACTATCTGTTGGACACTTCCGACATGTTTGGATCAATGGACTATGTTTTATTTTATGTGTTACATATTCCTGGAGCATGTTTTGGTCAATTGGTATTATTTGGGTGATTGGATGCTATCATACACTCTTGTAAACCCATATCGGCATTGGTTTAAGGTTTTACCGGCAGAGCTTTCACTAAGAAATCTTGGCAGGATGCATAAGTTGTGTTGGTGTATCTTTTAGGATGTTGAAGATGTTATTTGATTATGCTTCAACTAGGTGGAGACATTGTTTTGGCATGGTGGACCCAGAATAGGTCCAGTGCCTATCTAGGTTATGGACCGGTATCATATTAACGTGTACTCTATACATTACCGAGATGTTTCAGGATGTTCTATAGATTGGTTATTATTGTTTTGGTCTTAAGCTGACATGGCATATCATTGTAATATGGATTTATGTAATTATCTTATTGTAATATCTTTTAGGAGGTCGACCTAATTGGTTTAGACCTTAGGGTTGGTATAAAATGATGTAAGATCTCATTGTAGATCATGGGGAATAAGTGTTGTGGTCTTGAAATGCAATATCATATGCGAAAGAGATTTGGTCGATCATAGGTGATTGAATTGGGATTAATGAAGAGGTTAAAGGCCTTCGGTATTGAGCTTAACCAGAACTGTAATTAGGCATGGTAGATTCTATCTCTGATAGTTCACTACTCTGGATTGTTGTCCATTTATATTGAGGTAGTTATAACCTCTCTATAGTCAGTGAGACTCTTTTGTAATTAGCAGTGCGCTCTAGGCAGTGTGCCTTCCTGCATGTGTAGGCCCCTCATTGTATCACATACTTTCTGCAGAAGTATCATCTGACTTTGGGTAGGCTTCTCACCGTGGTTTTTCCCTTTCTGGGTTTTTCGCGTACAAATCATGGTGTTACGTGGTTTGGTTCCTTTGCATTGATTATCTATTTAATTGTTAAGCTGTATTGTTTACCAGTATTTGTTCCTACCGGCATCTATTTCTGCTTTACCGATACTTAATCTGGTTAAATGTTATTAAGTGGATTAAGTGATATAATTTGTTAACAACTGATTCACCCCCCCCTCTCAGTTGTTCACCAGTTATCCTAATAGTTTTTCTTGTACTCTCTCCCTTAGAAAGTGATATTTCAATTCTATGTTTTTTTACTTGCATGTAACACAAGATTTTTTGAAATATTAATAACACTTGTATTGTCATAATAAATAGTTACCGGTTTAGACATATCAAGTTTAAAACCTTCTAATACATGTCTCGTCCAGATTCCTGTGTGCAATTCATTGATGTTGCAACATACTCTTCCTCTGTTGTTGACTTTGATACACTTGTTTGCTTCTTACTTGTCCAAGCAACCAATCTACCTCCAAGAATAAAAGCTCCACTGGTAGTGCTTTTCTGGTCATCAACATTGCCTATCCAATCTGCATCAGTAAACACTTCAAAGAAAATATTTTTTTATAAGGATACCATAAAACATAATCTATTGTGCCTTTCAAGTACTGGAATATCCTTTTCACGGCTACCAAGTGAGTCTCCTTGAGATCCTTCTGAAATCTAGCAATCAAACCAACAACATGTGCAATATCAGGCCTACTATGAACAACATAATGCAACTTACCAATCATGGACCTGTATTATTTTTCTTCAATAGAGGGTGAATCATCTTGTTTAGACAGTTTACACCCTGTCACCATCGAAGTACCAACTAGTTTACAATCCCCCATTCCAAATGTTTTCAACACTTCCTTTACATACTTACTCTTACAGATAAATATTCCATCATCCAATTGTTGGACTTGCAACCTAATGAAAAACTTAATCTCACCAATAAGAGACATCTCAAATTATTTCTTCATCTCCTTAGCAAATGCCATACATAAATCATCATCACCTCCAAAAATTATATCATCTACAAATACTTCAGCTATCAACACTTTGTCTCCATCAGTCTTAAGATATATGTTACTTTCTTCACTGGTATGTTGGAATCCTATCTTGATCAGGTGTGCATGCAATCTTTCAAACCATGCCCTCAATGCCGGCTTCAATCCATAGAGTGCCTTATGTAACTTGTAAACTATATCTTTATCTTCAGTTAAAGCAAATCCATCTGGTTGTTCTATGTACACTTCTTCCTCAAGGACGCCACTACGAAAAGCAGATTTAACATCCATCTGGTAGACCTTAAATCCTTTAAATCCAGCATAAGCAAGTAACATTCTTACTCCTTCTAATCTCACCACTACTGCAAAGGTTTCTCCATTATTTTCTCCTTCTTCTTGTGCAAAGGTTTCCCCATAGTCTTCAACTTTTCTTTATTCCTCACAACCTTGCTTTCTTCATTCAACTTAATTCTAAAGACCCATTTAGTGTCGATCATATTCTTGTCTTATGGCAAGTGTCTATGTCTTGTTCTTCTCTATCTGATCCAATTCCTCATTCATGACATTAATCCAATCATCATCCTTCAATGCCTCTCTTACTGTTTTAGGCTCTATAGTTGAAATTAGACAGGAGTTTTCTCTGATTTTCCTTCTTGTTTGTAAACCAGCATTTTTATCTCCTATGATTTATTCTTCTGAATGATTCAATCTAACATATCTTGGTATTACTAGTTCCGGTGTTGTACCTTCTTCTTCACGTTCTTCATCTTCTTCATCACTCCCTTCATTTACCAGTTGAGCACCTATTTCTATATTTTCCTTCTCATCATTCTTTTGTACTTCCGGTTCAATGAACACAAGTTTTTCCCCATCTTTCTCAAGTTCAGATCTGCTAGTTTTATCATATTTCTCGGAGAGTTCATCTACCTTCATATTTTCACTCTCTATGATCCTGTTTGTTCTCTTGTTATAACATTTGAAAGCCTTACTCTTTGTAGAGTAACCAATAAAAATACCTTCATCAAACTTTCTAGTGTAATCATTACGTTTAATGAAACATTTACTCCCAAAAATTTTAAAGTAACTTACATTAGGAGTCTTTGTTAGTCCCAACCGGTGCTGAGACAGGAGGGGTGAATCAACATTTAATCAAAATTTCACAATTTAACTTTTATCTTAAATCTTCATTCATCTAAGATCCAACAATATACATAATCACTAAAGTAAATATGTAAGCATGAAAAGTTGACAGTGACACCACAAAGTTATCTCGTGGAAACCCAATAGGGAGAAAACCACGGTGTGAGTAGGAACTCACAAAATTTGCACTCTTCTGGAGTACACCTGGTTAAGAGCCATCCCTATTAGGAGATTAGAAAGACACTGTTAGGTGCCAGCTGGTTAAGGGATTTTGATCAAGGCTGGTTAGTGTCTTTACCCTATTAAAGGTAGCTTGGTTAGAGGACTTAAAACATCAGCTAAGATGTTACCCAGTTAAGGGATTTTACAATAGGGACTTGTTAAAGTCCACCCAGTTAAGGGATTTATGTTGCAGTTGTTAGAAAGAAACAGATGGATGATCTGCTAAATTAGCTACTGATATCTTGATCAGATCTCAATATTCATTCCACTCAATACACACTAGTTGTGTCTTCTCTACACAGTACCGGTTTCCTTCTTACACCTTTGGCTATTCACTCAACCGGTCACCTCTCCCTCGACATTGCACTCTGCCAGTCCACTGTCCTTGGGCTCTGCCCTCAACTGGTTCTCTATCCTTCAGTTCTGCACTCAACCGGTTCTCTGTATGTCGACTCTGCACTTAGTCGATCTACCTCGCACATACACTCAGCTATGCTAACACCTCTTATCACTTCCTCTCACTTTTCTCTTCACTTTGGATCACCTTCAACAAGATTTCCTTGTTTCAAATTTCACGATCAGAAACTTTCTGAAAGAGCTCAAGAACTCTTTATACATTTTTTGTTGACACCTTCAGGCATATCCTCAATCAAATCAATCAAGGATTCTGGAGGATTCCAATTTCAAAATCTCCCACTCTTTCTCTGTGTGCCTTACAACAATTCCACCAAGTGTTAAACCAATTCTGCCACCACATTTCCCAAAGATAGAAATTTCCAAGTCATGTTCACCCAAATAAATGCGAACCAGGGAATCAGCATGTAATCATGCTTGACTGCATGATAACTGAAGGTTAACCTTACCAACAAATGATTTGGTGTAGACACAGGCTTACCAACTCATCCTTTGCCACTGCAACTAAATAACTGATCACTGCTCTAATATTTATGGTGATCACCTATCTTCCTTCTATCATACCGGTGTACCGGTATGAAAATGCACTTCTTATATTACCGGTTCATCCTTTGATTTCCGGTTTGTTGTGCTAGAACCAAGTCTCTTCTCCTGTTTACCAGTGAGTTTCTGGTTGGTTAGAGCAAACAAGTTTCCTTGTCTGAGTCACCTTTTTTGACTTCACCACCACCAGAGTGACCAATCTTCCTGAATGATAGATCTGTTGAATTAATTTATCTTTCCTTGAGCTGAAGTAACCTTTGGTCATTCAATACCAATGTTGTTTCCATTCATTATTGCTTACTGAATAGCAACACCACTCTACCTATACCACTTCACCAGTTAATGTCTTCACCAATAAGTGTTGGACATCAATGACAAACCTTAGCACATATATCGGTTTTCTAGATTGACCGATTTTGTCAATACCAACAATCCAACAATCTCCCCCTTTGGCATTGATGGCAAACACTTCAAACTTTGGCTAATTAGATGCATGCTTCTTAATCTTTGTAATGGTCCAATTATTCTGCCCTAAGTGAAGAATATCTCCCCCTTTCATTGATATATGCCAATGCTTAAACACTTTAAGCATATCTCCCCCTTTGACAACAATGCTAAATATTCCATTCTGAACACTTAAAGGACTGCTCCCCCTAACCGGAGTAGTCCACACTCATCAATCTAGTTGTTTTTATTTGAAAAACTTGAAATTATACCACATTGATGTAGAACCCTGTTCGCTTACTTTACTGAATGGAGGGGCATAACCCCTAGCTTACCTTTGAGATAGTCAAAGGTGCCCTTCTATAGTGGATAGGTGAATATATCAGCCACCTACTCTTTTGTTGGTATGTACTCCAACATCACTTCCTTTTCTTGAACTTGTTCCCTTAGATAGTGATATTATATGGCTATATGCTTAGTTTTGGAGTACATCACCAGGTTATTAGATATGTCAATGGAACTGGTGATATCACAATGAATCACTACCAGTCCAACCACCTTTTCTTGAATTCCTTCCAGTAGTTGCTTGATCCAAACTATCTGTGTGCAGTTAATTACAGCAGCTACATACTCAAACTCAGTTGTAGATTGGGATATGCAGTTTTGTTTCTTACTTGTCCAAGATACAATCCTTTCTCCAAGAAAGAATGCTCCTCCACTGGTGCTCTTCCTGTCATCGATGTTTCTAGCCCAATCTGAATCAGTGAAGACACTTAAACTAAAATCTCCTTTGTGTGGATACCAGAGACCATACTCATCAGTCCCCTTTAGGTATCTGAATATTATTTTGACTGCCATCATGTGAGTTTCTTTCAGATTTGCAGAAAATCTGGCAACCAAGCCAACAACTTGTGCTATGTCTGGTCTGCTATGTACTGCATACTATAAATTACTGATCATGGACCGCTAAAGTGTCTCATTCACTTCTTCAGCCTCATCACATTTAGATAGCTTGCAACCTGTAATCATTGGAGTTCCAATAGGTTTTCAATCTTCCATTCCAAAAGTCTTAATGATTTCTCTTATGTACTTAGTCTGACTGATAAAGATGCCATTCTTTAATTGAGAGACTTGTAGGCCAATAAAGAACTTAGTCTCACCAATCATGGACATATCAAATTCTTGTTGCATTTGTCCTACAAAGCTTCTGTTCATCTCATCATCTCCCCCAAAGATGATGTCATCTACAAAGATCTCAACAATTAGGTGTTTTCCTTTAGCTCCACTATTCCGATATAGGTTACTGTTATAACTGGTTCTTTTGAACCCAATGCTTAGAAAATATGAGTGTAACCTCTCATACTAAGCTCTCGGTGCTTGTTTCAGCCCATACAGATCCTTCTGCAACCTGCATACCATATTCCTCCCATCTTCAGATGCAAACCCTTCCTTTTGCTCTATGTATACTTCTTTCTCTAGCACCCCATTTAAGAATTTTTATTTGACATCCATTTGGTATACTTTAAACCTTTTATAAGCAGCATAGGCCAACAGAATTCTAACCCCTTCTAGTCTGGCTACCAGTGCAAAGGTTTCTCCATAGTCTAAACCTTCTTCTTGAGCATAGCCCTTATAGACCAATCTTTCCTTGTTTCTTATTACCTTGTCGGTTTCATCCATCTTATTTCTGAACATCCACTTCGTGCCTATTACATTTTTATTTTCCGGTCTGGTACTAGATTCCCTGTATCATTTTTCTCTATTTGCTCCAGTTCTTCCATGGCTTTGACCCAGTCATCATCTTTCAGAGCCTCTTTTGTTGTTTTGGGCTAAAAAATGGAGAGCATACACTCATTCTCTCTTGCTCTTCTTCTAGTTAGAACTCCTGCATCCTTGTCATTGATGATATGTTCTACAAAGTGATTATTTCTGACATATTTAGCCAATACTGGTTCACTCCTTGGAACCTCTTCTACCGGTTGTGCAGGTTCTATCTCAGAGGTTTCTTCATTAGCTGCTTCAATAGGATCTTCTTCAATAGGTTCCACCAGTACATTGTACTCGAACCTTTTATAGTCCTCCGGTTCACTCTTATTGTCATGTTCATTTTTATCAAAGTACTCATCTACTCTAACATTTGCACTTTCCACAATCTTACCGGTCCTTTTGTTTAGACATCGATATGCCTTTCTCTTTGTTGAGTAACCTAAGAAGGTTCCCTCATCACTTTTGGGATCAAATTTTTCAGTGTACTCGTCCCTTTTGATGTATCACCTTCTTCCAAATACTTTGAAATAGCAAACATTAGGTGAGTAACCACTCCATAACTCATAAGGAGTTTTGTTTGTCCCCTTCTTTACCTGTATTTGGTTCAGAGTGTATACAACAGTGCTTATTGCTTATGTCTAGAAGGTATGTGCGATATCCTTCTATATCATTAGAGTTCTGGCACAAGCAATGAGAGTTATGTTTCTTCTTTCAGCAACTCCATTTTGCTGAGGAGTTCTGGGTGCAGACATTTGTCTCATGATTCTCTGTTCCTCACAGTAGTTCATGAACTCTTTAGAGGTGAACTCTCCTCCTCTGTATGTTCTTAGGCACTTCACATTCTTACCGGTTCCTCTTTCTACTCGATCCTTAAACATTTTAAACATATGAAAAGCTTCTAGTTTTTCTTTTAAAAATACAGCCCACATCATTCTTGAGAAGTCATCCACAAATAACATAAAATACCAGTCTCCATAGAAACTCTTGGTTCTCATGGGACCACACAGGTTTGTGTGAACTAAGTCCAGCACACTTTCAGATGAGAAAGTTTTACTGCTGAAGTTGGACCCAGTCAACTTCCCTAGTTGACACTCTTTGCACATAGCATTTTTCAGGTTTTACTATGTTAGACATACCTCTTACAGATTTTGCCTTACTGACTTTAGTTATGCTATCAAAATTAATATGACACAATCTTTTGTGCCATAACCAACTATCTTATACCTTAGCCACTAGACAATTACCTATGGTGGTCTCTAGATGAAACAAATTGCCTTTTGACTGTTTACCAGTGGCAATTAAACTTCCAGATTTGTCATTTATTTTACATATCCCTTTATTGAACTCTAACTGGTATCCTTTATTGTTAAGTTGTACAACACTTAACAAGCTATACTTTGATCCTTCTACCCAAAAGACATCATCACAATTTGTCTTATCATTCAAGGCTATAGACCCCTTACATCTTATTGCACATGGGGCATCATTTTTGAACCTCACTATTCCTCCATTGTACAATCCTCCATGTTGAGAAATTTGCTTCTGTCACCAATCATATGATGAGTGCAACCACTGTCGATCACCCATTCTCCATGCCATTTTTTGCTATAAATCAATGCCATATCTCCTTCCTCTATGTTGTCCTCTTTGACTACCACAATAGCAATGCCATCTTCATCAAATCTTTCTGATTCTTCATCAGTGACTCTTTCTTTTGCAAGATAACATTCCTTCTTTCTCTTGTCCCTGTAGCTTCTGAAATTGTCCTTCCTGTCTCTATCATTGTCAGGGAATCTTGAAGCAATATGACCTATCTTATTATAGGAGAAGCACTTTAAGGGTAATTTACCTTTGTATTTACCTTTACCTCTTAGCAATCTTCTTTCTAGTAGAGCTTCAATTTCATCTTGCTCCTGCTCCTTAGAGAGAAAATTGTCACTCTCATGGGAATGATCGGTTTTGGTAGTAGAGCTACTATCGGTTTCTTTCCTTCGCCTTGTGGGTGCATGCATCATGGATGCTTTGAAGGCAACATCAGTCTTCGGTATGTTGTCATAATTGCTTAATTCAAAAGCAGTCAACTTACCAATTAGTGAGTCAAGAGTTACACTAACTGTTCCCAAGGATCTAAGTTCCTGGATAATAGAGACCTTTATGGCATATTGTGGTAGTAGAGTTCTCAGGATTTTGCTAACCACATCATCCTCCTCGAGTTTTCCTCCTGCACTTTTAATGGAGTTTACTACATCCTTTATCCTCTTACTGTACTACTCTATGTTTTCACTTTCCTTCATTCTCATCTCATCATATTTTCCTCTTAGGCAATCTACTTTGGCTTTTTGAACATGAGGATCTCCCCCATAAATTGTTTTCATCTTATTCCATATCTGGAAATCTATTTTCAAATCTTGTACTTCAGCAAATTCATTATTTGAAAGAGTGCTAACAATCAGAGCCATAGCTGCAGTATTATCTTGCCTTTCCTTTATCTATTATGGAGTAAGAGTCCCTAAAGGTTCATTGTATTCTCTGATTACATGGTTCTAGTAGTGTTTACCTAGGGATCTTAGATCAAGTTTCATTCTTCCACACCATAAGGTGTAGTTCTCCTTTGAGAACTTGGGGCCCTCCTTATGCATCATCTTGGATCTCTCCCTAATCTAGTTAAGCTTCTTCTGATTTTAGGGACATGATGCTCTAATACCAACTATTAGTCCCAACCGGTGTTGAGAGGGGAGGGGTGAATAGCAACTTAATCAAAATTTCACAATTTAACTTTTATCTTAAATCTTCATTCATAAGATCCAACAATATACTTAATCACTAAAGTAAAATATGTAAGCATGAAAAGTTGACAGTGACACCAAGGAGTTATTTCATGGAAACCCAATAGGGATAAAACCACAGTGTGAGTAGGAACTCACAAAATTTGCACTGTTCTGGAGTACGCCCAGTTAAGAGCCATCCCTGTTAGGAGATTACAAAGACACTGTTAGGTGCCACCCGGTTAAGGGATTTTGATCAAGGCCGGTTAGTGCCTTTACCTTGTTAAAGGTAGCCTGGTTAGAGGACTTAAAACATCAGCTAAGATGTTGCCCGGTTAAGGGATTTTACAATGGGTACCTGTTAAAGTCCACCCAGTTAAGGGATTTATGTTGCAGTTGTTAGAAAGAAACATATGGATGATATGTTGAATTAGCTACTGATAGCTTGATTAGATCTCAATATGCATCCCACTCAATACATACCAATTGTGTCTTCTCTGCACAGCACCAGTTTCCTTCTTACACCTTCAGCTATTCACTTAGCTAGTCACCTCTCCCTCGACACTACATTTTGTTGGTCCACTGTCCTTCGACTCTGCCCTCAGCCAGTTCTTTGTCCTTCGGCTTTGCACTCAGCCGGTTCTCTATATGTTGACTTTGCACTTAGTCGATCTACCTCACGGATACACTTAACTGTGCTAACACCCCTTAGCACTTCCTCTCACTTTTCTCTTCACCTTGGATTGCCTTCAACAAGATATACTTGTTTCAAATTTCACGATCAGAAACTTTTTGAAAGAGCTCAAGAACTCTTTATACATTTTTTGTTGACACCTTTATGCATATCCTCAATTAAATCAATCAGGGATTCCAATTTCAAAATCTCCCACTCTTTCTCTGCACATCTTACAGCAATTCCGCCAAGTGTTCAACTAATTTTCCCATCACATCTCCTAAAGATAAAATCTTCTGAGTCATGTTCAACCAAATAAATGCAAACCAGTGAATCTGCATGTAATCATGCTTGACTACATGATAACTGAAGGTTAACCTTACAAACAAATGATTTGGTGTAGACACGGGCTTACCAACTCATCCTTTGCCACTGCAACTGAATAATCAATCACTGCTCTGAGATTTATGGTGATCACCTGTCTTCCTTTTGTCATACCGGTGTACTGGTATGCAACTGCACTTCTTATATTACCGGTTCATCCTTTGATTGTCGGTTTGTTGTGATAGCACCAAGTATCTTCCCGTGTTTGCCAGTGAGTTACCGGTTGGTTAGAGAAAACAAGTTTCCTTGCCTGAGTCACCTTTTGTGACTTCACCACCACCAGAGTGACCAATCTTCTTGATGATAGATCGATTGACTTAATTTATCTTTTCTTGAGCTGAAGTAAGCTTTGGTCATTCAATACCAATGTTGTTTCCATTCACTATTGCTTACTGAACAACAACACCACTTCACTGGTTAGTGTCTTGACCGGTAAGTGTTGGACATGAATGACAAACCTTAGCACATATACCGGTTTTCTAGATTGACCAGTTTTGTCAATTCCAACAATCCAACAGTCTTGCCATGTCATAATTCATAAGGTGTTTTTTTGTTACCTCTCTTGACAAGTACTCGGTTCAAAGTGTAGACAACAGTGCTAACTGCTTCTCTCCAAAATATTTTTCAGTACTTCACCTTGATTCAACATGGTTCTAGCAACTTTAACAATTGTTCTATTCATTCTCTCTGTTATCCCATTATGTTGTGGAGTTCTCAAAATGGACTCTTGATTCCCTGTTCATCACAAAACTTCACAAACTCATCGGAAGTAAATTCTCCTCCCCGGTCAGATCTCAAACATTTCAAATTCTTCCCAGTTTATTTCTTAACTAAAGATTTGAATGCTTTGAATTTACTGAATTCCTCAAACTTTTCTTTTAGAAAAGTTACCGACATCATCTTGGAAAAATCATTAGTGAAAATCATGAAATATCTATCACCAAAAGAGCTCTTAGTCCTCATAGGACCATAAAGATCAGTATGAACCTGATGCTGTGCAAAAAGGATGTTAGGAAACACACACACAAGACAAACAAGTCAAATGTTAGTGTTAGTAGCATAAACGAAATACGATCCTAAGCAAGCATATCAAGAGAGATATCAAACATTTAATGGAAAGCATGCAAAAATAAAAGAAAGACACAAGACCCCTCTAAATTCTTGCCAACATGTTCATAGCTACTACTCCCTTGTTTCTCTCCTCTCCAAGTTCCACATGAGTGTAGCTCTCAACGTTTTGCACTAATATGGAAGTCTTATGGAGATTCAAGATTTAAAAATGATTAAAAGATGCAAGTGCAAGCTAAATATGAGAAAGCACCTAATTAAGCTATATTGATTTTAACCAAAATAAAAATGTAGATTATGATTTGCTCCTAAAATGCTCTCTTAAATTTCACTATAGATTACATGCATACAAGATTTTTAGATCTGGATTATGAAGGAATGGGCTCTATTTATAGGAAAAATAGAGAAATGGATGGTTGAGATTGAATAATCTCAACAAGGGTAAAGATTGAAAGATTTATGATGCACGTGAAGGCTTTCAACCCAATCCCATGATGACAAATGTCAACCTGAGATGGTTTGGGAGGAGAGGGAAGAAGCATTAAATGCTTGAGATGACATGAAGGTTAGCTTGGGAGGTAAGGTTACGTTTGAGTTGAATGAATAAATCCTTTATCCAATGAATAATGCTTTTATCCAATGGACAAACTCTTGTGCAAGATTTTAATGGGGAAAACCATGGTCAAAGCAATGAATGCTTGAGGAGACACATGAGTTAAATGGAGGTTGAGTTAGAGGTAAAGCCTCTAACCATGTGGGCAAGTGGAATTAACCATTAATGGTTATGTAAGAGCCATAAATGATCATGTAAGAACCATTAATGGTTTGAAAGACTTTAGGGGCTAACTTGTTGGAGACATAAAGCATTTAATGATTTTCAAAGACTTTGGAGGCTTTGAGAAGTGACTTCAAGTTGCTTAGGGATGTGCCAATAATTAGGGGATGGGTTTAGGCTAATTAGGAATGGTTAAGAAGAATCTGGAATGGGTTTAGGATGCAAGTGGGTTTGGTGGGTGAGGGAAAATAGGATTTTAATTAAAATAAAATTACTTTATTTCAACAAAATAGGTGCAACTTGCATTTGTAAGAGAATGAAAATGGGGGGGGGGGGGGTAGTTTAGGGATTTAAATAAATATTTTATTATTTATTTAAAAGAAGAAAGGGGGTTAAATTAGAAAAATATGTTTTATTCATTTAATTGATTTTGAGTGTAGCTTAATGAATTAATTTAAATAAATTGAATAATTTATTTAAATAATAGAAGGGGTTGAGGATGAATTAATTAAATATTCATTTAATTAAGTGGACAGATTTATGTGACTACACTTGCCCCTCTTTGAGATAGTGCGGTTTATCGCATCATTTCAAAGAAAGAAGATAGGTGTGAAGAAATATGTCCCATAAATGTTAATTTAATGAGTGGTATGCCCCCTCAAGAGATGGGCCGAAAAATTTCAAAAAAATTAGGCCATCTCTCGAAAAAGAACAAGAAGTGGAGGGGAGGTAGAAAAAAAGAAATTAGCAATAATGGTGAAAAAATGGAAGAAATCGAAGTTAAAACGGAGAAATGGGAGGCGTTGGAAGTTCACAAGGACCACGGCAGTGAGCGGGGTGAATAAGGGTGAGGGCTGGAGGGTATATATGGGGGTGAAGCAGTAAAAACAAGCTCATTTGCATCTATCTCCCTAGCAGTTTGGAGCTCTGACAGTGACTTTTGGTGAAGGAGTGAGCAGCGATCATCATGCCTATGACTATAGCAGATCACCGGTTAGAGTGGATTCGTCGATTCCAGTGGCTAGATGACTACGGACCAGCAGTACACAAATTTTGAATTTTGTGTTTTGTGCATTTTTAGCATGCTTTTGCAAGCGTCAAGGTCCAATCAAGACAATAGTGCTAAAACTGTGTTTTAGTGCTTTTGTCGCCTAAAATAGCACTATTGTGCTGCAATAGTGCTATTGTATAGTAGTTGTAGCACATTTTTTAGGTTTAACACGTCCATTGTATAGTAATAGTGCTATTGTAGTATTAGGACATTTGTGTGTTTGTTGTAGTGCTTTTATTTTGAAATAGCGTTGTGGTGTAGTTGTTGTAGCGTTGTTGATTGTTTAGCGTTGTTGTGTAGTTGTTGTAGCGCGATTGTTAGTAGAATAGCGCTATTGTGATAAAAATTCTCCAGTGTTAAAGAACATAGCCTAATGCCTCAGTTGATTGTTTGATTGGTTGTTTTGATGAATTATAGTAGCCCCGTTGAGACTAGGTCATTACGATAAATGTCTGTTGTAGTCTAGGATTACCATAATCGATTGCCTGTTGAGATGCGAAGATACTTGATCAAAGCATCCATTGATAGTCTAGGCTAAAAAATTAAGAAATTTTGTAGCAAAACAACTGATGTATGTTGACATGTGTAGGAGGACCTGCCCATGTTACAGATGCAGGAGCGACATCCTGCCACACAATAGCTGACAGAGGCAGAGAGAGACTGCGTCGCTGTGACTAGTTTGTACGATATGATGTATCTTCCCATGATTCGAATGAATCGTAGACCGATGATAGCACTGGCTGAGCATTGGCATAGTGAGACATGTACCTTCCACCTAACAATGAGAGAGATGATGGTTACGCTAGAGGACGCGTGGAGGATACTGCACATCTAAATCAGAGAAGAGCTGGTGACTTATGATCGAGGACTAGGGACGGTGGCGGTATAGAGGATATTTGTTGATGATGTTTATATTGAGGACGATTCTATAGCCTGGGAGGACATAGCAACATTGTATGAGCCTTACTAGCAGTTTTATCAGGGATTGTCAAGGGTTTGCTATGCCTTGATCGACGTTCACATGGACTAGTCATTGGTTGGGGCTATGTGATTGAGTAGATGATGTCTGAGGGGACCCGCTATGCCTAGGGACCATGTGTGCTAGCACATCTTTACAGGGAGCTACATGAGGCAGTGTACCAAGAGATGAGATCACTAGCAATAGGGATCACATTACTACACATCTGGGCATGGGAGCACTTGCTAGTCACACAGCCAGTTTGCTTGAGATTTAGGGCGATAGATTAGCCCTATGTGTATATGTATGGAGGGATGATCAGCCAGCCCCACTTGGGGAAGTTGGAGTTTTGGTGAAGGGCTTTAGAGGACCTAGATACAGTGATATGGAGGCTTTATATCGAGTGTGAGCCCTGGGAGGATGATGTAGAGGCTCTACTATATGTATTCATGACATGCTTTTTGATTGGTCACACATCCTACCTTGTAGAGAGACAGGTGCTAGGGGGAGTGATGAGGCAGTTTGGACGGAGGTAGGATTGTCGAGAGGGTCAGGGGAGTATGCACGAGCAGTATGGGAGACATTTTAGTGGGGTCTAGTGTTACTGTATGATCAGGCCTTAGAAGAGTTCTGAACTTTACAGGCAAGACCATGGTATATGAGGTCTTAGATTGTGGATGTAGGGGTGATGGAGGAGTACACATAGTATCGTACCGCACATCTAATTGCATAGATATCATATCCGGTTGAGCCTATACCACCTTTTGAGGATGAGAGGAGATGATGACAGAGGAGGAGAGGAGGTAGAGGAGTAGGAGGAGATGGTGATGGAGGGTATGGGGGTGGTAGGGGAGGAGGAGATGGAGGTGGTGGAGGAGGATTTGGTGGAGTAGGAGGAGGAGGAGGAGAAGGAGGTTTCGGGGGTGGAGGGGGATTTGGAGGTGGGGGTGGTGGAGGAGGACGATTACAGAGGAGAGGTAGAGGGAGACAGTCATTGCGAATTTCACAGGGGGTTGCCAGAGTAGGAGGTAGGGATATTGGTGGAGGTGTAGTGCCTATGGAGATGGTAGAGGGAGCCACGGGTGGAGGAGAGGATCCTATGGAGGTGGGAGAGGGAGCGACAGGTGGAGGAGATGGAGATGTGTGGGAGTATATAATTTTACACTTGCAGACTCAGTTAGAGGATAGGGATGTGGAGATTGTAGCTAGAGATGTCCAGTTGTTTGCATGGGAGGCGGATATGACTATAGTGAGATGAGAGAGAGATGATCTAGTGGATAGGTTGATGGAGGTGCAGGATAGATTCCAAGTGCTGGAGGGAACACAAACACGAGGTCTGACCAAGGCGGTGTTGAGGGAGATGTAACGGGCGAGTGGTAAGATTGACTATTGGCAGGGACTATATGAGCAGGTTGTGCTAGTTATTCAACAAGTACTGAGCTATTCTTAGATGCGATAGGTGAGATCAGAGTGGTCACAGAGGGCCCAGAGCACTGGGGGTGTTATGGGTCCTCCCCGGCGGGATGGTGAGGGTGGTGCAGGAGGTAGTAGTAGTGTAGCATCTGGCCAGAGCACCATTTGAGAGATTTTATGTATTTGTTACATTGTTATTTTGGACTGTGACTTGCATGACTCTTGGTAGCCGATATATTTTGACATCATTGTACTTCGATACATGTATGCTTTTTTTTTTGAGATGCGATATATCATGTGATATTTGAGGAGATCCCATGTTTTTTGATGATATGATATGTATATGTATGATGACATGTATGTTGTTATGCAAGATGATGATTATGAGTTTATGCTTAGATTCATGTTATGGATGATTTGCTTTCTATATGTACATGTGGATGATATGATTTATATATGCATGCTATGGATGTTTTGGCTAATCATGTGGATGCGGGTAGAAGATGGATGATGCTTGTGTAATGATATAAATATGAGGTAATGATGATGATATATGCCAAATGATGAGGTGAGATAAAAATGATGACATTTGTGATAGATAATATTGTTGGCATTTTTGATGTTTATGTTGTGATTGTCATTGATGGACACACACTTGCATTAAGATCCTCTTTATATGTAATAGTTAGAGCACAACCGGTATTTGTTCCAACCGGTATGCTGAATTATAGTCTTTAGACTATTGATGTTTTGCAGAATGTGTTTCCCGGTCTGAAGTAGCATGTTGACCCCAAGCAGTACGAAGGACCAAAGCGGCATAACACATTTTTACTAGTCTTCATTTTTGTCAAACTGGCAACCGGCATTTTGTATGAACCAGTAATACTCTATGATGAGTTACCAACCAACATTTTGTGATGAGTTACCATCCACTGATTGTTTGACGGTGCCGACACATTAACGGTGCTTTTTGTGTCATGGTACCAAGTATGTCCAAGTTCATTGAACCTAGGAAATTGTAATGTAATCCTATTGGACCGACATGAAATCAGATTCCTTTATAAGGACATCATGTCTAGGGTTTTATGTTGTTGATGAGGTCGTAGTAAAAGTTTATATTGTTGCTAGGGTTTAAGGTGGTTGAGGAGTTGGAAAGAATATGAATGTGTAGAAGACTGTAGTAATGCAGGAGTGCATTAAGAACGAGCTATCAAGGATCTAACCGAGCAGTCTATGCTATTAGATAGATCAAACACTTGTTGTAGCCCTTAACCGGGTAGGCCCAAAATCCTTTTTGTAAATCCTCTAACAAGGTGGTTCACATCTGTGGATCTGAAATCCTCTAGCAAGGTAGTCTTTAATCAGACTTATCTCCTAACAGAGATTGAGATTCCTAACAAGATCTATTCTGGTAAAGAACATTGTAAGAACTTAACCGTTCTGACCTTAACCGGTCTAGTTCCTATTCTACAGATAGTTACTTGTGAGTTCCATCTCACTGTGGTTTTTCCCATTTGGGTTTCCACGTCAAAATCTATTGTGTTATGGTGTTTGTGCTTCTATGGGTGAATGCATTATTAGCTATTTGGTTTGCATGTTTGTTAACCGATTTGTCTGTTGAACTATTTTACCGGTTTACTGTTAGTCTTGCAAAGTGTTTAAGTGCAAAGATTTTTGGCATACTAATTCACCCCCCCCTCTTAGTATTTATCAAATACTTGCTTATGCTTTTGATGATATGAAATGAGTAAACAATGCATGTTTTAAGATGAATCTAAGTGAATCTAAGCGGCAAATGTTTATGTATGGAACTCGATGAATGCACTTCAAATGGATGAACAAATGTTGTGACAAACATTTATGTCTGAATGCACTTAAACAAATGTATCTAAATGATGTGATGTTTGTGAGATGTATCTAAAATGAATCTAAATGACTTAAAAATAGTGCCAAAATATAACTAAGTGCTAAATGAGATTGAAATGATAATGCAAATAAATGCAACTAAGGGATAAAGAATAACTGCACCTTAATGCAATAAAAAAAGGATAATGAATAACTGCACCTTAATGCAATTAAAGGATAATGCATGCATCTCATGAATCTAGATGAAATTAAATGGGGAAAAATGCACCTATGAAATGAATTCTAAATGAGCTTAAAGGATAATGAAAGGAATATATATTTAATGTCGTTAAAATGAATTCACTACATGGATGAATGAATGTTTTTGATAACAAATGCACTTAAATGAAATGCAAGTAAATGATAATAAATGCACCTGATGTGTTAAATGCCTCAATGGGATGAACAAGTGAATGCACTTAAATAAATATCTAAATGAATCTAAATGCAAGTAAATGATAATGAACTGATTGCATGTAATGCAACTAAATAATAATGACATGCCTTCATGATATATGAATGCAAGTTGGTGAGAATTTGCAGATGTGGAATGTAAAATGTGAGATGAAGTATCAGAGAACTCTGTCATGATTGTGTACCCAAGACAAACTATATTAGGTTCTTTCTTATATAAGCCTGCATTATTTGCATATAAACAATTGATATGAATAATGAATGAGCAAATGGATGGGTGATATGCAACAGAATGCAATATAAACAGATGAGATGGAATGACTATCCATAGACTATTCATAGTGCTTTATTTTCCTCATCGAGCATGGTAATATCATTCTTGGCTGAGGTAGCAGGAATCAAGTTTAGAGCATTTCACCTGTAAGCAAGCATTTACAGACAAGGAAAAGAAAGTGACCCTCCATTTTGGTTCATGCACAAATGGTCGAGGTATACGTTGTAGTCAGTAAGCCATAGTGATCCATGATTAGATTTTGCATATGATCACGTAGCTTAGTGAGCTTCCCACGTAGACACCATTAGTACATGCCCCAGAACTTCATTGGAACAATCCATAGACAACAAACAAATGATACTTTAGGAACCATCCCAGCTACTCTAATCACTTGTAGGAACCTGATATAAATGAATAAATAACTAACAAACCGACCAAATACTTGATAGCTTAAACATAGTTTTCTTGTCAAAGAAAATGTTACCATGTCTTTTTTTTGGTAAGGAAGGATGCATCCTTGTTAAGACAGTTGTCTGTATCTATTTTGATTGACTGGTTGATTTGATAAGTGATCATCGTTTGGGTAGCTCAAAATGTTTGTTTAGTGTTTATTGTGATGTGTATGTACAAAGGATTTTATGCGTTGTCATTTTTTTAATCGATTTTTTATGTTTTATCATGTTTTTGAATTTTGTGAGTGTTTTGAATGTTTTTGAGTTTTGAGTTTTTACAAATGTTTTTGGTATTATTTCAAGCCAATGTTGAATGAATAACTCAATGAATCACCAGTAATGTAGAATCCACTTCCATCAATAGGTTAAGAGTATTGCCCCCAGTTTAGACATCACTATGAAAAGTAGGATGCAAGACACATCAAATACTAACCCTGATTGCAGATCAATAACAAGTCATGGTTTGAATGATGGATGAATGGATGCAATGGATGTGATCACAACAAGTCTGAAAGAAAATGGAGCCATAGATTTTATGAGTGGAACCTGTTTGCCAAGTTTTCACCATCGCACTTACCCAAGGTGCCACCATAGTGGTTTTCACCATTTGGATGCATGGTTTATCTTTACTATTTTGATTTTTTTGTATTTTCTTTAGGACATTTTTCTGAATGTTTTTGGTTTTTTTTTCTGGTATGTGAGGGAGCTTGATGCTCTATATAGCTTATGTATGAAACCATTTGAGGTGCATTTTTTTTATCGGATCTACTAGAGGTTCTCCTTTTGAAGTTGCCAACTGGTATGGCCTAGACCCAAATACAATAGTGATAACATACGGACCCAGCCAATTTGATTCAAATTTTCCCTGATGT
Organism: Cryptomeria japonica; assembly: GCF_030272615.1. Taxonomy (NCBI): domain Eukaryota; kingdom Viridiplantae; phylum Streptophyta; class Pinopsida; order Cupressales; family Cupressaceae; genus Cryptomeria; species Cryptomeria japonica. The sequence goes on from NC_081406.1 coordinate 580,596,872, forward strand.
TCTCTATTTGGTTGGTTGTGAGGATTTTCCCTGAGAAAAAGATCACCTGCCTCAAATGTACGAGGTTTAACCTGACGATTATAGATTCTACTCATTCACTGCTGATAGGCTTTGAGGTGGTTGTATGCAGCTTATCGCCTTTCATCAAGTAGTTCCAAGTCTTGAAGACGTGAGACTCGGTATGCTTCATCATCTATTGGATTGTGCAAGGAAACCCATAGAGATGGTATCTCAACCTCAATAGGAAGGATGGCTTTTGCTCCATAGACCAGTGAGTAGGGAGTTGCACTTGTAGGGGTTCAAATGCTAGTTCAATACGCCCATAGTGTTGGATTTAATTGAACGTGCCAATCATGGCCATCATCATTGACTATCTTCTTGAGGATTCTCAATATGTTCTTGTTTGATGCTTTGACCTAACCATTTCCTTGTGGGTAATAGGGAGTGGAAAAGCAGTGTTGGATGTGAAACTTCTCACAAAGCTCACGAACATCCTAATTTTGAAAGAAGCCCATTATCTATGAAGATGGACATGGGTACACCATATCGACAGATGATGTAATTAAGGATGAATGAGGTGATTTTCTTGCCAGTGACTTGGGTAAGTGGAACAGCTTCGATCCACTTTGTGAAGTATTCGGTGGGGGTAATGATAAATTTGTAGCCATTGGATGAGGATGGATGAATTTTACCCACAAGGTCAAGTCCCCATTGACAAAAGGGCCATAGTGTTGTGATTGGTTGCAATTATTGTGCTGGTGCATGTATCAGGTCTCCGTGAACTTGGCACTTCTTGCATTTTCAAAAAAAATAGTAGGAGTCTTTTTCCATGGATGGCCAATAATATCCAGCGTGCATGATTTTCTTTGCTAAGGACCGCTTGAGTGAGCCCCACAAATTCCTTCATGTACCTCTTTCAAGGCCTTTGTTATTTCATCTTGTTCCAGACATTGAAGGAGAGTACCATCAAGACTTAGTCAGTATAGGGTTTCGGCAATGATGGTGTATCGAGCAGTTTGGCGGATGAAGATTTTCCATTGGTTAATGGATTGGTTGGGAGGAAGTGTGTGATCATGGAGGTAAGTGAAGAACTCACTGTACCATGGGGATTCAGAACCAACTAGGTGACATATCATTTCAGTTTAGGGGACATCATAAGAGGGGATCCAAAGTTGTTCTACCAAGAACTTGTAGCATGTGAAATTTTGTGGAAGATCCAGGAGAGATGCAATTGTAGCCATTGCATCAGCAGCTCAATTCTGATCTCTAGGTACTTGCTCAAAGGTGATAGTTGTAAATGATTCTTTGTAACTATCCACCATCCTTTTATATGGCATGAGCTTATCATCCTTAGTTTAATACTCATTGGTGACTTGTTGGATGACTAACTATGAATCTACATATACTTGTAGCTCTTTTAGATGCCACTTTATAGCCAATTTGAGTCCTGTGATCAAGGCCTCATATTCTGCTATGCTATTGGTACATGGGAAAGTGAGCCTATATGACTTCAGGATGTTGTCACCTTGAGGTGTAATGAAAAGAATGCATGTCCCCCGAGGCATGTCTAGTATATGAACCATCAAAGTAGAGCTTTCATGGTTGTGTCATTGTGATCATGAAGATCTCTTTGTCTAGAAAATTTGAAACAAGAGGATGGTCACCTGTGAGGGGTGCATCGGCCAACTGATCTACAATAACTTGCCCCTTGATAGCCTTGCGGTCCACACTCTTTATCAAATTTACTCAGGATCATAACCCATTTGGCCAAGCGGCCTGTTAATGCTACCTTGCTGAGTAGGTACTTGAGTGGATAGATTTTGGCAATGAGTTGTACCTTGTGTGTCAACATGTAGTGCCTCAGTTTGGTGGCTGCCAAGATAACTGCTAGGCAAGCTCGCTCAATAAGTGTGTAATTGACTTTGTAGCCCACCAATGTGCGAGAGATATAGCATAAAACACATTCTTTTCCTTTTGCATTGTGTTGTGCCAGCAATACTCCTAATGTTGTATTTGTAGCTGAAATATATAGCAATAGAGGTCTACTTGTATCTAGTGGGATCAACAACGGTGTATTCATCAACTAATCTTTAAGAATTTGGAATGCTTGCTGGCACTTTGTATCCCATTGAAAGCGGATATTAATGTGTAACAAATGCGTGAAGGGATGACACTTATCAACCAATTGCGCGATGAATCTGTGAATTGATTGTAGCTGCCCTTGTAGTGTCCTTAACTAACTGATGTTCTTGGGAGGTGGCACGTCTATGATTGCTTTGACTTTCGTTGGATCTACTTCAATGCCTTTTCTTGAGACAATGTATCCTAGGAGCTTCCCGGAATTTACTCCAAAGACACATGTTTTTGGATTAAGTCATACATGATATTTTCTTTAATTTATAAAAGATTTGACCCAGTATTTACAGATGACCTTCTCTTGTTAATGATTTAACTAGTAAATCATCGACATAATCTTCCATTATAGTGTTCATCAAGTCATGAAATATGGTATTCATAGCTCTTTGATAGGTTGCCCCTGCATTTTTCAAACCAAATGGCATCACATTCCAATAGTAGGTTCCCCATGGGCATCTGAAAGTAGTTTTATGTTGATCCTTTGGAGCAATCTTGATCTGGTTGTACCCTAAAAAGCCATCCATAAGAGAAAGAATTGCATGGCCCACTATAAGATCAACGATCATGCCAATGTTTGGTAAGGGTAAGTCATCCTTAGGGCATGCCTTGTTCAAATTTCTGAAGTCTGTACAGATATGGATCCCCCCATTAGGCTTGCCGATAGGTACAATATTGGAGATCCAATCAGCATAATCGATTGATCAGATGAAACCAACATATAAGACCTTTTTGAGTTCTGCCTTGACAAGTACAACAATCTGTGGGTGCATCTTTTTGAGCTTTTGTTTTACCAATTAGCTCCTTTTGCCACGGTGAGGTGATGCATGACTAAATCAGGATCTAAGCCAAGCATGTCTACATTAAACCATGCGAAGTTGATTTGACACTTCTAGAAGAATTCCACAAATTTTGGTTGTTCCTCTAGAGTTAGTAGAGATGCCAAATTTATTTGGTGAGGAGTCTCAGTGCCCCTGTCTTGGCAGGACCAGGGCGCCCAGCGCCCCTGTCCTAGTCTTCGGCTCTGCAATTTGATACAGAGTGCTGTCTCGACCTTCTCTCTCCGGATCTGTATCCCGCAGCGTCGTCTGAATCCCGAAACCTGCAGTGATATCTGAAAAAGGGTGTATGGGTGGCTATATAGGGTTTTGCCTTAGTCAAACCCCCACTTCGGTGATTTCCACCTCCATGAATAGCCAAGTTGTTTTGTAAAATGTATTGTGTGTGCAGACCTAGTGTGTGTGCAAGGTCCTAAAATGCAAGAAAGCAAACTAGAGCAACCTAGAAAGTAAACCCTAATTGCTTGTAAATGATAACGTAAATGCTCTAAATCAAGATGCAAAGTGATCTAAAGCATGAATAAATGATGTATTGAAGCTTATGTAAAGACATGAAAACAACATGAAATCATACCCAACCCTCAAGGGAGGAGTACAAGCCAATCTTCAGTCGGTAATCTCCTATTGTTCTTCAATGTCTTCCAAGCCCTAAGTGGAGTAATGAATTTGATAGATGCTTGATAGAAGGATGTTGTAAGATGTTGAAGTCTTCAAAGATCTGCTCTTTCGCTGCATATGAAGTTCCTGAAAACAAAATTCGGATCCCTTCAAATGAAGGAAGAGAGCTCTTATGTAGGAAACCCTAGATCGTAAATTCGTATTTTGGCCGACCTAGAGATTGAATATCCTGCCAATTTCTTGGGGTTAAGCTTTATTTTATGATTGGATCGCGCTCCTAAAATTTTGGGAAAAATGTCTGGGACCGTGTGCACTCCGGGCGCCACGGTCCCGACAACTTTTCACCAAATTTTCAGGGCCGTTAGACATGATGATTTTAGAGAGAATCCCGAAGTTACAGGTGATTTCGAGATGTTTTGACCCCCGAAACCAAGCCCCCAAGTTCGAAATAGGACTTAATTAGGGTTTTTGATTGAGTGATGTATTGGAGGAATAAAATGCGAAGGGCGCGCTTTAGTGAAAGGGCCCAACTTTATGATGTAGAAAATGATGAAATAGGACCTTAGACCTAATTAATCTGATTAATTAAGTGCTAAAGGAGAAATGCAATGTAGAATGCAACTGCGCCAAGGTGGGTGCTAAACTAGGTGTTAAATTATACTGCTTTAGCAAGTGCGTACAATTTATGACGCTACATTTAGCCCCCACTTTAGCGGTCATATGAGTACTACGTGCATATGCAAGCTAAAGTACAAAAAGTAAACATTATTTGAAAAAGGATATATCCATAAGTTGTCGGACGAAGCCCCCAATGGTATTTGCAGTACACAGTTAGGAACCGCACCCTACAAAACACACGTTAGATCACAAAAATCACCTAATGCTTACTAAGGAAAGTGATGAAATCTGTGAGTAGCTATATGCCCCCCCCTATTTCAACTTGCTTATTAGGGAGGTGAAACAGGGTAGCATGTTTACTTGCAACAAATTGTGTAAGGTAGTATTGATGAGGGGTGTTCACTAAATAGGCTTCATTAGAGCACTTTTTGGAACATCCCGAGAGTAGGGGAAGGAAAATACAATTCCAACACAACCAACGGCTCGAAAATCGCATCTCCCAAACCCAAGTTATGATAAAATGAATGGTAGAGGAAAATTAGGGTTTCAAAAAGTAAGAATAAACAAACGAGAGTATATACCTCGAAAGTGACACTTGTATTCGTCACTTTGTTGATTTCAGAATACTATTCAGTGCAGCGGAGCCCACATAGCCATCATCATGCCTTCAAGACGACCGGAGCATCCCACGAGGATCGAGATCCTGCGCCAGGCTGTGATCGACGACGAGCCACTGGACGAGGTGAGTTGACTGAACGTTTGACTTTTGATTTTTCACATGTTTGACTTTTCTGTGATCATATGCGGCCCTGAAGGCTGACCGGGGCCCACCCAAGGCGCCATGGTCCCTGTGGGGCGCCCTGGTCCCCCCAGGGCACCATGGTCCCTGACAGGGGCGCCATGGTCCCTTCAGGGCGCCATGGTCCCTGACAGGGCGCCATGGTCCCTGACAGGACACTATGGTCCCCAATCAGGGCCTGGCGAGGGGTTTCAGGACTAGCACACGATGTTCAACAGTTTGCATTAGCGATTTTGATGATCGAGTACTGATTACAGTTATGTTTTTGTGTTGCAGGGCCTTCCGTACATGAGAGAGCATACAGTGGGACATATTCTTCGCAGTTTACGAGATCAGATTCTGCAGCTTACTCAGTCAGAGAGAGACACACTGTCGATAGTAGGATTATGGTATGTGATCCTCATGCCAGCCATTCGGTTCCATCCTGCGATGCTGATGGCATTGATGGAGCGATGGGATCCTGACACATGCACATTTCACCTTCCAGTAGGAGAGCTGACAGTCACACTCGAGGATGTGTACCGTATACTTCGTCTTCCTATCAGAGGAGCGACTGTTACATACGCGACCGATCGGTCAGCGGAGGATCATCAGAGAGAGCAGGTGTATTGCATAGGGAGATTCATGCCGAGCGAGACGAGAGGTCGCATCATGGTCAGCTGGCTCTTACATCCTACAGGGGAGGTACCCCTTCTGAGACGCCTTATGATAGCCATCATAGCACTAGCCGTTTGCCCTAATGGGCGAGGGACACACATGCATGGGGGTCTCACATGGTGTATCAGAGTGATGGAGAGACACAGGAGAGTGTATGCTTGGGGTCGGAGCATGCTTGCACATCTCTATCATGACCTTGAGGAGTACGTATTTGGACAGGGTTTTAGTTTGATGACATGCACACTTTTGCAGGTGTGGATTTTAGAGCACTTCACATGCACCAGGCCCGTCGGCTTTCCGCTGAGTACAGCGAGCGAACGACCTAGGGTGTTCGCTTATCCACTTACCAGTGAGTGGAGATTTGGAGATTTGTTATATTGGAGAGTGATTTTTGACAGACTGATAGCCGAGGTGATAGTGTGGAGACCTTACCTACGGATGCATAGATGGGATGGGATGGAGAGACAGTTAGCATGCCTACAGAGGAACCACCTACTGCGGGGACGATATGCACACATCATAGTCCCTTTCTACTTTGACCGAGTACAGAGGCAGTTCGGATTAGAGCAGTGTGTTCCAGCCGATGTGCCCATCTATACTCGACACTCGCGGGTCCTTCCCAGACCTAGAGCAGTAGCGAGACCGTCGATAGATGACATCGAGACTACAGAGTTAGAGGGATCTGATCAGGATGTAGTCACTGATTATTCTGCAGAGCCTGGAGCACAGCGCAAGTATGTCTCATGGTTTATGAGATCATATCCAGGTCCTATCTTTCCACCAGATCATCCGACAGGCTATCCAGGCCCATGGAGACATGGAGACCAAGACGAGGACTAGGGATCCAGGTCAGAGGAGCCAGAGGAGGAAGAGGGTCATGAGGAGGCGGGAGATCCTGATCCACCTACAGGCGATCAGCCCAGTGCCGAGGAGGAGGAGGAGGATACAGATAGAGAGGAGGACGAGGGAGATGCAGGTGATGATGCAGATGAGGACGAGGATGAGGATGACGAGGAGGACGACGAGGAGGAGGATAGAGATGATGAGGAGGAGTCGGATGCAGCTCCCCACCATTCAGGAGACGATACCATAGCACTAGATCCACCTCTTATTCCCCAACAGGGGGAACATGAGGCGATACGGAGGCCTGTCCCTAGTACCGTCCAGCCTACACCCATCATGGATAGATTATTCGAGTGAGGGGAGCCTAGCGGTTCCCAGGCACAGATACTACCATATCATGATCCCTACTGGCGCGAGGGAGATCCAGGTATAGTAGGTTTATATTGATTGATTAATGTTTTGATGATATAGAATGGTACTAACAAAAAATCTGTTCTACTACCACAGCTAATGTGCAGGAATGGTGTTCCCTGATTCAGCAGGCAATGACAGATATTTCCATGATAGTACAGATCCCCAGTTCCTCACAGATTGCCTATAGGCCTCAGGGGAACGCAGGTCGGCATGAGGATTTGTTTTTCCCATTTCGAGTACAGGTAGATATATGGAGGGAGAGAGAGAGAGTCCTATTAGAGGACCTCTAGCAGGCGCGGCAGAGAGAGAGAGTCCTATCAGAGGACCTCCAGCAGGCGCGGCGAGATCTAGCAGCGGCTCAGACCGAGGCTACCACCTATCGTGCGATCCTTATGGATAGGGATCGCAGGAGTTCCTCTCGGAGTCACTCACGATCTGTATCGTGCTACACACCCATGGGTCCACCTTCACGGCCAGATCAGGAGGGAGCGTCCAGTCGACACTCTCCAACCACTAGCCCTAGGGATAGGAGATGATTTTATGATGTAGGAGAGGTCACATTTTGGATATACAGTGACCTATATTTGTATACGATCCACACATATATATGTATATATACATGCTTCTCTTTTGTCTCAAATGTGTTATCTTTAATGCTTAAAACAATGTATATTTTGTTTTGATTAAATCTAATACATCTGGTAAATGTACATCTATGTTCAGAATTTAATTTCCATGTGATTGATTTCTCAATGCTCCATGATTAAATTGATACATGTGTGACTTAATTAAATATTTAATCAAGTACAACATTGATGATAAGGAAGACATATGCATTAAGTCTAAGAATCATATAACTAATGTGATTTAATTTTTAATTTAAACACAACATGATACGATTCTACTTAACACATAAAGACACTGTATAATATGCTAGCATAATGGAATGTAAATCTTTCACAATTTACATAAATGAATTCAAGACAAACCATAAAGTAAGAAGACACGCTTGTCAGGAATGAAGCAATATAGATTAAACATCATAACATTTAATTCTATTTTGCTTTAATTAAGAGACACTAACATATTATCCAATGTTGAAAAATTGAAAAGAAGATAGATGAAGAATGAAGAATTAAGCATAATATCTACGCAAGTGCATAGCATTGATAGGTTCTTTAAGAGGCGTACCGTCTACATCCGCTATTTTGTAAGCACCTGATCCATAATCCTCAATAACGATATATGGTCCAAGCCAATTAGGACTGAATTTTCCCTTTTCTGTAGGTAAGGCATTCGCATTGCGCTAATTCTCATAGAGGACTAAGTCACCTACTGAGAAGGAACGTTGAATGACCCTATCATTATAGCTTCGTTGTAGAGTTTTGTGATACGCTTGAATATGCTCAAGAGCGTTTATACGTTGTTCATCAAGCATCTCAAGCTGTTGAAGTCGTTGTTCTCTATAAGAGTCATCATCTACTATACCTTTGAGAGAAACCCTAAGTGATGGAATCTCTAACTCTAAGGGCATAATAGCGTCAGCTCCATAAACAAGATTATAAGGAGTAGTTCCCGTAGCAATTTGTACACTCGTTCGGTAGGCCCAAAGAGCATAGATTAGCTGGTTACTCCAATCCTTACCATGCTTATTCACAGTTTTGCGAAGAATTTGTTCAATTATCTTATTGGATGATTCGGCTTGACCATTTGACTGAGGATAGTATGGTGTAGAAAATCGATGTTTGATATGATACTTCTCGAGGAATTTCTTCACATCCTTGTTCTTAAATGATGTCCCATTATCTGAGATTATAGTAGAAGGTATCCCGAATCGAGAAATGATGTTTTCTAGAAGAAATTGACAAATCACTTCAGCAGTAGTAGAGCGAAGGGGAATAGCTTCTACCCACTTCGTAAAGTAATCTGTTGTGGTTATAATGAAGGAGGAGAGATTTTACCAATAAGATCCAGACCCCATGTGGAAAAAGGCCAAGAAGCTACTTGAGAACGGAGTTCTTGGGCAGGAGCATGAATCAGATTATTGTGTTGTTGACATTGATGACATTTTTTAACAAATGAAAAGGAATCCTTCTGCATAGTTTGCCAATAGTATCCCATACGAAGCAATCTATGAACCAAGGATTTGCCCCCAAAATGCCCCCCACAGGCACCTGAATGTGCCTCTTCAAGAGCAACAGGGATTTCCGACTTGTTAAGACAACGAAGGAGAAGACCATCATAACCCCTTCGGTAAAGGACATTAGAAAGAATGATATACCTAGCAGATAGCTTGCAGATTCTAGCCCTAGTGTTTCTATTAGTGAAATCAGGAAAGGTACCATCGGTCAAATATCTTACGATATGCGAGTACCATTCATCTGAGTCTATAATATCACAACATGTTACCAAGCTAGAATCGTCTACAATAGCTGGAGAAATAAGGTTGTGAATAACAAATTTAAGATCAACCACAGGGTCCTCTAAAGATACAAGAGAAGCCACACATGCCATTGCATCCGCATGTTGATTATCTTTTCGAGGAACAGGTTCCATAGTATAAGAATCGAAATTTTGTAATAAAGAGATAGCAAGGTCTTTATATTGTGATAATTTGTCTTGTTTTGATTGATATATTCCTGTTACTTGTCTTATAATCAATTGCGAATCTCCATAGATATGTATGTGTTTTATGTTCAGAGCTAAGGCTGCTTTTATTCCCGCTATAAGAGCCTCATACTCAGCAATGTTATTGGTACACAGGAAATTTAGACGATAGGACAAGGGAATGGGTTTCTTTGTAGGAGAAATCAGAACAACACCTGCCCCCGATCCCGTACGACACTTAGAGCCATCAAAGTATAACTCCCAAGTTTCATCTCTCTCTATAGAAAGAATGGAGTCGTCAGGAAAGGACTCAGTGTTAGGGAAGGAGAAAGGAGAAGGGGCCTCAACTAAGTGATCGGTCAACGCTTGTCCTTTAATTGCTCTTTGTGAAACAAATTTAAGGTCAAATTCAGTTAACATCATAACCCACTTAGCTAGACGTCCTGATAAATCAGTTTTAGAGAAAAGATGCTTCAAAGGATCAAACTTTACCATGACATGGACTTCTGAATTTAAAAGATAATGTCTCAATTTCTGAGTCGCAAATACCAAGGCCAAGCATTGTCTTTCTATCGCAGAATATCGGGTCTCATAATCGAGTAAGGTACGACTTATGTAATACACCGGACATTCCTTACCATCTTTATCATGTTGTGCCAACAATGCTGCGAGAGCATGAGAGGAAGCAGCTATATACAGAAGGAAGGGTTTAGAAGGTTCAGCAGGTTGAAGGATAGGAGGACTAGCCAAATACACTTTTAAATCTTCAAATGCTTGCTGACAATCCTCATTCCATTGAAAAGTGATATCCTTTTTAAGAAGTTGAGTAAAAGGAAAGGTACGATCCACAATCTGAGACACAAACCTACGAATAGCTTGAATCTTTCCTTGTAAGCTTTTAAGTTGAGACACATTTCGAGGAGGTGGCATGTTAACAATAGCATCTATTTTCTTAGTATCCACCTCAATCCCACGATGCGAAACTATGAACCCTAATAGTTTTCCACTATCCACACCAAAAACACATTTGCGGGGATTCAAGCGCATGTGATATTTACGAATTCTTTCAAAGATTTGACGAAGGATTTTAACATGATCCATGCGAAGAAAGGATTTGGCCAAAATATCATCAACATAATCCTCTAAAATCTTATGCATATAATCATGAAAGATAAGGGTCATCGCTCGTTGATAAGTTGCACCGGCGTTTTTAAGTCCAAAAGGCATCATTATCCAACAAAACGTACCCCAAGGAGTGGTGAAAGCAGTTTTGAATTGATCTTGAGGGCTAATAAAAATTTGATTGTAACCTGAAAAACCATCCATGAAGGATAACAAGGCATGTCTTGCCGTAGAATCAACTATCATGTCAATGTTTGGAAGAGGGAAATCATCTTTCAAAGAAGCCTTATTTAGATCCCAAAAGTCAGTACACATTCTTATTTTGTTGTCTAGTTTAGCCACAGCGACAATATTTGAAATCCATGGGGAATAGTCAATAGGGCGGATAAATCCAGCCTCCAATAATTTTTCAATCTCAGCCTTAACAAGCAAAGCTACCTTAGGATTCATTTTTCGAATCTTTTGTTTCACGGGCTTAGCATCAGGAACTAAGACAATATTATGAGTAACGATCTTAGGATCTATACCAGGCATGTCAGAATATGCCCAAGCAAAGATCTCAGGGAATTCATGAAATAGTTCTTCATATTGTTTCTGTTCCTCTTCATCCAAACATTTCCCAATTTTAATGACTTTCTCTTTATTGCAAGGGTCCATCTTAACATTAGTGGTGTCACTTATGAGAAGATTGCTTTGTTGAGGAATATCCTTTAACTGAGGGAATTCTTTCACAATCTCGTCATTATCAATCTCTTTTCCAAAATAGGCTTCAGTGTTCAAACAATAAGGGAGTCCCCTATTGTGATGATAACGAGGAAGAGTGTCATAGGCTCCCAAGAACTCAGCTAAAGCATCGTCGGTAGGGAAGACATCCAAAGCACAGGCACACGAAGGATCCCCATCAATATACTCAGGATGTTGTATTGATAAAGATGTAGAGATAGCATTAACACTAATGCATGGTCTTTTAGAAGCTTTAGTACGTTTGCAGGGATTAAAGCCAAGTCCAAAGGCATAATTGTGAAAATTAGTCTCTAGAGGAACTCTTATCCCTTGTTCATGAGCACCACAACCTTTTCCATGATACCCATGCTTAGCAAAAATGCGAAAACCATGACCATAACGATCAGCCATTTCAGGAAGAGAAGGTGGTTTTTCATAAGACAAAGAATCAAACTCTTCATAATTAGAGATGTGAGGAGAAGAAGTTTGAGAGGCGGCCACAAAATTATTACTCATAGATTCAGGTAAGGTTGATTCTTTCTTTTCAACTTTATGATTTTCAGCTTCTTCCTTCTTTTCAACTTTAATTTCTCTAGAAGGAACCTTATATTCACCCACAAAGGTAGGATTAAAATCAAGGGATCCCCAATCGTCGTCTTCGAGGATCTTCCCAGGATCAAAATCCTTCTTATGTGTAGTTTCAAGTCAAGAAGAATCTTCTCCAAGAGCTCCAGACTCATCCAAAGAATTTTGATCATCGGAGAGCGAGGATTCACTGATAGGTATCTTATTTAACGATTCATTACTAGATGAGGACGGCTTAGAAGAACCCCCCTTAGAAGTGGATGTTTGCAAACAAGCTTGAAAATTAGTATCACCTATCAAGGTATATGTCTTATTGTTATAAATAAATTTAACTTGTCTATGCAATGTAGAAGGGACAGCTTGCATACTGTGAATCCAAGGTCTCCCCAGTAGCAAGTTGTACGTTAGATTTCCCGACATAACATGGATAGGTGTAGGCAAAGTAACAGGCCCCACTGTGATGGGTAAGGTGATAGTACCTAATGAAGTTTTAGCCACATTATCAAAGCCTCGAATAGGACGAGAGTCCGGTTCAATTAAAGATGTATCCACATTCATCTTATGCAAAAGATTAATGCTACACACATTAAGACCAGAGCCATTATCTACTAGTGTTCGCCTTATAGCCGTGTCTTTCATGATAACCACAATCATCAAGGGATCATATTGATGTTGGATTTCACTAGTAGGCAACTCATCCTGGGTAAACACAATTTGAGCTTTAGGATTCATCACAGAGTTAACCAAAGATGCTATATTACTAGATGTATTCGGTGGAGGAACATTCAAATCTTTCAAGGCATCTTGTAACATTCCATGATGAGCGGAAGAAGTTTGAATCAAATCCCAAAGCGATATCTTAGCAGGGGTAGCTTTAAGTTGTTCTATGAGATCATATTCCTTACCCATAACTTGTGAAATACGGGGAGCTTGTGGAAGCACCGGTTGAGGATTCGGAAGAGAAACTGGGATAACAGGAGGAGGACTAGGTTGCCTATTATTTCTGGTATGATAAGTATGGGCAACCGCATGATAACTCTCTCTAGTTATTTGCTTGGCATAATTATAAGGACTTATAGGTTGTCTTCCTTGCACAGTGATGATTGGTTTATTCGGAGTACGAAAGGAATCATGATCATACCCTCCTTGGACAGTAAGAAGAGGTGACTTAGAAACTTGAAAGGTGGGAGAAGGATAAGCTCCTTGGACTTCAAAGAGAGGCTTTTTATGCTCATTCAAGTTTATCATGTTAACCAATTTAGAAGTCTTGTTCTTGTTTAAAGATTTCGATAAAGCCACAAAGTCATCAAGAGCATCATCCAACAAAGCATGATCATATCTATTAAAAGGTTTATCTTTTGATTCAAAAGGAGACATCTCCTCATAGAGGGGATTGTTGAAAACAAACATGTTACTAGATTCAGTGGAAGAGTTGATAGGAATGTATCCTTGAGAGGAATCATTCGACTTATCTTTCTCATCACACCTAAATGGCATAGTAACAAGGTTTATGAGTTTTTGGTAAAATGAAGGTTTGGCATCCTTAGGGTTTAAAAACTCATCTAAAGCTTCATCTAATTCATCTTGGCTATACTCATAATAATCATCGAAAGCATGAACATTTTGCAAATAAAAATCTGACATTTTGAAAAGATTACACAAAACTTAAACACCCAATGTAAAGAAACACACTTTTTTTTTTTCTTTTTCTTTTTAATGAAAATGAAATGAAAACACACTAAATCTAGATCTAGATCTAACAAATGCAATGCAAGAGGAAGAAATGATAGATTCACGTCGGGTTCACCAAAATGTGTGGGGGAAAAAGCGAGACTAGGTTAATCATGCCCTAATCCTACCTTTTGACACACATTACGGAATACAAAAGAGCCTAGAGATATCGCACAATTGGCTACTTCTTTTTGTGAAAGAGAGAGCCACGGGATATCTATTAGGATTTCTATTCCCTTGTTGAAATTGTAAGATCAAGTAATGCAAGTTCAAACCCTAATCCCAAAATGCAAGTATGAGCTAATAACAATATTGCAGAATTGAGATTAAACAATGAACAGCTGTAAATACAAGGATGAAATAAGAATGCAGATGTGTACCCGGAGTCAAAATCGGACTGAAAATGTTCGGGACGGGGGCGCGGGCACCACTGTCCTGAAAACTGCACCGGAAACTGCTGTTCTGCACTCTGGAACACTATCGGAAAGCTGTCTGCAAGCTGTCTGTCTGGAGGACCAGGGCGCCAAGCGCCTCTGTCCCAGGGACTAGGGCACCCAGCGCCCCTGTCCTGGCAGGACCAGGGCACCCAGCACCCCTGTCCCAGTCTTCGGCTCTGCAATTTGATACAGAGTGCTGTCTCGACCTTCTCTCTCTAGATCTGTATCCCGCGGCGTCGTCTGAATCCCAAAACCTGCAGTGATATCTGAAAAAGGGTGTATGGGCGGCTATATAGGGTTTTACCTTAGTCAAACCCCCGCTTCGGTGATTTCCACCTCCACGAATAGCCAAGTTGTTTTGTAAAATGTATTGTGTGTGCAGACCTGGTGTGTGTGCAAGGTCCTAAAATGCAAGAAAGCAAACTAGAGCAACCTAGAAAGTAAACCCTAATTGCTTGTAAATGATAACGTAAATGCTCTAAATCAAGATGCAAAGTGATCTAAAGCATGAATAAATGATGTATTGAAGCTTATGTAAAGACATGAAAACAACATGAAATCATACCCAACCCTCAAGGGAGGAGTACAAGCCAATCTTCAGTCGGTAATCTCCTATTGTTCTTCAATGTCTTCCAAGCCCTAAGTGGATGAATGAATTTGATAGATGCTTGATAGAAGGATGTTGTAAGATGTTGAAGTCTTCAAAGATCTACTCTTTCGCTGCATATGAAGTTCCTGAAAACAAAATTTGGATCCCTTCAAATGAAGGAAGAGAGCTCTTATGTAGGAAACCCTAGATCGTAAATTCGTATTTTGGCCGACCTAGAGATTGAATATCCTGCCAATTTCTTGGGGTTAAGCTTTATTTTATGATTGGATCGCACTCCTAAAATTTTGGGAAAAATGTCCGGGACCGTGTGCACTCCGGGCGCCACGGTCCCGACAACTTTTCACCAAATTTTCAGGGCCGTTAGATATGATGATTTTAGAGAGAATCCCAAAGTTACAGGTCATTTCGAGATGTTTTGACCCCCGAAACCAAGCCCCCAAGTTCAAAATAGGACTTAATTAGGGTTTTTGATTGAGTGATGTATTGGAGGAATAAAATGCGAAGGGCGCGCTTTAGTGAAAGGGCCCAACTTTATGATGTAGAAAATGATGAAATAGGACCTTAGACCTAATTAATCTGATTAATTAAGTGCTAAAGGAGAAATGCAATGTAGAATGCAACTGCGCCAAGGTGGGTGCTAAACTAGGTGTTAAATTGTACTGCTTTAGCAAGTGCGTACAATTTATGACGCTACAGGAGTATCAGTGTTGTGGATATAGTTGGTATGACTGTTGTTATTGATGAGATTATTATTGCTATGGGCACTGTTGTTGCAATTATTATTGTTGGTAATGTTGTTGATGGGATCCTTGGTGCTATTGGTACTACTGGTGTGATTGATGCTGCTGATTTGATGATCAGTTTTGTTTGTATAGTGGGGTTTGTTGGTACCGCAAAGATAATCAAGGAGGGCCTCCCTAGAGTAACTATTTGATACATGGGTTTGTTGGGTTTACCTTTGAATCTAAGCTTAGGAAGAGATTCCTTTTGAAAACCTAATCCAGTATTATCTTTGGGTTTCAACTTAGGCTGCAAGGGCTCGTGTCGTCCTTGTTTGCAATGTCCCAAAGCACTTTGGCCATCATAGCCCATTCTTTTCATGATAGTGAGGCCTTTGCCATATTTATCAGTAGGAAGCGTAACCTTTGGAATTTTTGTGGTGATAGGGTCTTTGTAGATCCATTTTGCTAGGTCCTCATCTCCAGTTTCCTCTTCCTATTTTTTACTAGGGATGAACTATGCCAAACTGCATGCTTTCTTGGCCATTAGTGGTTGAAGCAACTTTGGAGGCTTGCCATAAGTTCTAGGGGAAGCGGGTAATTGCCCAACACAAAAAAGTTGGCTTAGATTATATTCCCTAGGACCTTCCTCAGCCATTTTAATTTTCAACATCTCTTGCTTTGGTATAGGGGTGATTGAACTAGAAAGAGAGGTTGGACTAACATAGGATGTGGAAGGGATAGCTTCTCAGTTGTTAGGTACGGTGATCTTTGGCTGATTGTTAATATTTATACAATATGAAAATGGATTTGCATTGCCTAGGATTATGATTTCTACATCGTTATGGGGAAACTTGATACAACAATGATAGGTGGATGGAATGGCTTGCATGGCATGTATCCAAGGTCTTCCTAACAAGAGATTATATGGCAGAGGAAGGTCCAAAACTTGGTAGGTGATATGCTTTACCACTGAGCCCACTCTGATAGGTAATACAACAACTCCTTTGGAAGAATGCTTTGCATCATCATAGGCCTTAAGGGTTATCTTTTTGCTTGGATCCACTGATTCTATCACATATCCAAATGTTGTGACCAACTACAAGGTGCATATATTCAGGCCAGCTCCATTATCAATCAAGCCTCTCTTGATTCTGTGTTTGTTTACAAATCCTTCAATGTGAAGGGATGTGTTATGTGGTTGTTAAAACGAAGTGTTGTGACTTTTAGAAAAATTGAGGCATGGTGATGACCTAAGACTACCAACCATGGCTTGAAATTCATCTGTGTTAAGGTTGGCAGGGACTGATGCTTCTTGGAGAGCTTGATCCAAGATTGTTTCGTGTGAAGGAGATAAGCACAAAATCTCTAATATGGATATGAGTGCGGGCATTTTATCTAATTGTTCCACAAGATTATAATGCTTGGGCAAGGGTGTTGTTCCTTGTGGTGTCGCTCGAATGGTAATTTTGGTATAACATGTAACAACATTGCATGCAAGATTTGGATCTTTGATGGTGAGGGTTGCAACTTGTTCGTCAGTGTCATAGAGGTGATTCACAGTATAATTATAGGCATCTTGTGTAAAATTAGTTGTAGTATCTATGTTTTTCCCCGAGGTGGAAGGACCCCTTTGATCATGTGATGGAAGTAGATTCTTGAACATTAGATGATCGTCATTTGATGTTTTAGGGTCGTGTCCTTCTATTTCAATTTCTCCTCTATCAATAAGATCTTGAACAAGATCTTTCAGTCGATGGCAATTGCTCATCTTATGTCCTTTCCCTTGGTGGAATTCACAATGTGCATTATCTCTCCACCATGGAGGTTTGACCTGGGGTTTATAGTTAGACATTTTCAGTAAGGTTACAAGATTGGAAGAGACCAATTGACGCAATATTCTTTTGATGGGTTCCCTTAAGGGTGTGTATGTGTGTTTTGGTTTATAGTTGTGTTGTTGTTGTCTTGGTTCTTCTTGTGGCGCATTGCAACCTTGATTTTGTGGATGAGTGATGGTGTTGTTTTTATGAGGGGGATTTTTCCCCATGAATCAGACCACAGGTTGTGAAATCTTTATGGTCCTTGCATCTTCTACCCCATCATTGATGATGTTCTTGTTCTTGGTCCATAAATTGGGTTTATCACTATTAAAATGTGGGCGAGGGTCATTTTTTGGTTCATTGTATATTTTGATAAGGGCTTGTTCACATTTTAATCCCTAAGTGATCATCTCTTCAAAAGATTCAGTACCCTTCATGTCTAAATGGAATTTCATCTTGTCATTCAAGTTGGAAATGAATATTTCCACTAGTTCTTGTTTAGGTAAATGAAGAGAATGTCTGCTAGATAGTTGCCTCCACCGTTGTAGGAAAGCTAAGAACAACTCCCCTGGTTTTTTTTAGGTGTTGCATAGATATGCCATGGTAATATCTCATTCTATGCTATGTGAATAATGAGCGATGAAATTTTGGACTAGTTCCTCGAATATTCTAATGCCACCTGGTAATCGGGAAAACCATTGCATGGTTGTGCCTCCCAAACTCTGAGTAAAAAGGCGCATTAGATAGGTGTCCTCATAAGCCACCTCTAAACAAGCTGAGTGAAATTATCGGACATGATCTCTAGGGTCTCCTTTGCCCCTATACTTTTCAAACATAGGTGTTTCAAACCCTCACGGAAAAGGTGACATATGCATGTTCTTTTCAAAAGGATAGGGAAAAATATCGTTAAGTGAAGACCGGGTAGTCTTCATGCCACTATTGATTTGCTGAGTGAGATTCTCGACTTGTTGTCTCAATATGTATATTTCTATAGGAGGAGGAGGTGGGGGATTTCCTTGATTAAGGTCATATCAGAAGTAATCTCTACATCTTCCACCAGCGTTACGACTATGTTTTTCTGATGTTTGTCGTATTTGTGTGGTATCAAAATCAGAGGGTAGTTTAGCACCCTCTTGAGAAAGTCTCAGAAAATGAGCATCTACGTTGTTTCTAAGGATTTCATCAAAAATTCTATTGAACCTGGGATTGTGTTGTGCTTTTTCTATAGTTTCGAGAGTTGGAGTGCTAGGATCTTCATCATTTGTGCCTCCTCCAATGGCCTCATGGAGATCATTGAGGTTTTCTTCCTCCTCTTCAATCTCTAGTTGTCTAGTTTTCGATCTTGTTTGAGCCATGTTTTTGAAAGTTTTGAGGCTTTTGTGATTTATGAGGGATGGTGATGAAATGTTTTAATGAGAGATAATTGTTTTGTGAAATGTTTAGAAGATGGATCTCTAATAGTGATGGCTACATGTTTAACAAATTTCTTTGTTAATTGCTCTTGTGTTTTCAATAATTTGGATGTGATAAGGTATAAAAAGATTTGAGATGTGTTACAAACCAAGCTACCTAGCAATGAGAGGATGCACTCATAAACTAGTTTTAACCTACATAGAAATGCCTATTAGGATGATTGATCCTAGATGTAGAGACACACTAAAAGTGATTTGTTGGTTTGATTTAAGAAATATTTAAAAGAACTTAGGACAAGACCCTTTTGTGTTTTGAGAGTTGAATGGTTTTGTGATGTTATGAAGGTGAAAGTGGATAGAATATGGACCTCAATAAAAAAATTTATGTCACAAAGGGGGTTTCTACTTCTTCCTCTCTCTCAGGGGTTGGTGGGGTTGGTGGTTCCCCTCGAGCTACGTTGTAGGTGATATAGATTTTTGGAAAGAAAGCAGGGTTGATCTTGCCCCCTTTATTTTTGTGATAACTCAAGTCTATGTACTGAGTAAATGCTCTATTTTTCAAAGGCTCTTTTCCGAATTTGTTGGATTTTCCTTGAAGATATAAATGCATATGACACAAGAAGGCTCTATGTGAGAGAAAAATTTGTCTATTGATATAGTAAAACTTCCTTCTTTTGATAAGAGTTTTTGAACTCAATGGTCTCCTTTTTAATGTAGTCTTTTGATGAAGACTCTTTTTTTCTCAAAATGTGAGTGATGGTCATACAAATTGATAATTTGTTTCACTTTTTGATGTTTGTTTTTGTTGGTCAATGTTGATGTAAAATTGCATTGGATGAATACTTGGTTTAAATTTGTTTTGAATTTCTTTGACAAGAAAACAAAGCAAGCACACAAGCACAATAATCTTGCCTCAAAAGGCACAATAGGTGTTCATCTAGATCAACCCAATCATGAACTTTATTGACCCTTTTCAAATGTTTTGTATGTTTTTTGTTTTTTTCAAAAAGCCTGAAGTCGGCTCAAATTGTTACAGGTCTGACACAAGATAAAGACAATTCAAACACACTTTATCCCTAATGTCAATGGCCAGTTGTGATATTTTCAGCCCACATCTTGATATTTCTTTGACTTTGGTACTACATACCTTATGAATCTCATCGTGGCAGGTAAGGATGTGATATACTAAGTCTTGCACGAGCATAATAGATAGATGATCCCTATGATGGGGGAGTCACCACTTTTATCAAGCTACAACTAGCCATTCAAAAAGCCCTGTTTCTACTCAAGGAAATATGTATGGTGAGTATCGTGGGAGCAAAACCATCTATGCTTTTACACTGAACTTTTCACAAATATCCTCAGTCAATAGAACAAGTGGGTTTCTATAATAAAAGGTGTCTAGTAATGTTTGATGTTTTTGGACATAAGTTTATTCTATAGTGACTCACTTAAGAGCCTTGTAACTTGTGGTGGGGCCCATATGTCTTTTCGGCAAGTTACACTATAGGAACAACTATACCCAAGGCTAGAGCTTTCACTCTCACCTGATTTTTATAGTGGCTTGAAGGATTTACCACGCAAGGTCGTTCCCAAGAGTGATGTGTCTCTAGGAAGGCCTCTCTTAAAAATAAAAATTTCGAGCATTACTAACACTTTTCTTTTGCACCTAGGACCATGAGAACCAAGGGAGAGGATAGTGTGTGTTAAAAGTAGGACCACTTTACAGATTTTTGCACAAGTGTGCCAAACACTGAAAACACTTGTTCTTTTTAACTGGTTTATTGCAATGTGATTTAGATTCTATTTGGAGATGTTTCTCCAACAAGCATGGTATTCTTTTTAATCCCTCAAAGCAATATGTTGTCTAACTAGGAAAGTGAAAATCCTGGTCAACCAAATTGAAGTACATTTTTGCTTGAAGTAAAATCGTTGCATGTAAACAAAAAATGATAAGTTGTTTGTTCTTTTTAACTTGCAAAAATGAAATGTTGATTGTGATTTTTAGCCTTGCAAGAAATGAAATTTGTTTGTTTGTTTTAAGCCCAAAATGAAAATGTGTTAAAGTGAAGTTGTTTTTAATCCAAAAGGGAAAGTGAATTCTTTTTAATCCAACATTAAAACAAAGTTAGAAAGCAAAAAGAAATTTAAATTCCTAACTTAACTCCTCGAATCCTGCAAAGAAGTTAGCAAAAAAACCTGCACAATAAAAATAATTTGTTAGTGAAATGAAGTTCTTGGTGGGCTTCTACAAGCCTAAAATTTTGATTTTTTGGTTACATAATATATTTTTGCTACTCTCTATTACAATAGCGCTACTCTGTGTAAACACAAAAGTGCTACTTTAATACAAATGTGCTAAATGACTGACAAAAGTGCTAAAAGAATGCCAAATGCGCTATGAAATGGACAAAAGAACTAAATTAAACTGTCAAACAAAATGAAAATTATGTCAAACAGAGAGTGCAAAAGCGCTAAACTAGTGGCAATAGCACTATTTAGAGAACAATAGCGCTAAAACAAGGATAGAGGCAATAATTTGTAGACAAAAGCGCTAATTCACCAACAGAAGCGTTAAATCTTCAACTTTTGAAGGTGCTAAAACAAGTTCAATAGCGCTAAAGCGCAACTTGTTTGTCAATTTCAACTGTTTTCAAAAAAGTTAGTAGTTTGATTATCAAAAGGATGTGTGTTCGATTCACATCGGGTTCACCAAATGATGCACTACAAAAAGGATGTTAGGAACAAACAAGATTGATGAATAATGATGAATAACAAATACCCTAACTGGTACTGAGAGGGGGGGGTGTATCAGTACAGAAAAAAACTTCTCAACAACTTATCAAGTTAAAACAATGATAACCGGTTGTCTTCATCATTGAACTTAACCATGACAATACCGGCTAAGCACAGTAAGACTTGAAACATCTAAACCAGTAAAACTGAATACTTCAAATAACATTCAACACTTAATAACTACTTCACCAATATACATATGCATGTGTTGTATCAGTAATACCATAACCATTAGCTTTGCCTACATATTCACCTAAACAAAGACTACTTAAACATCACATGAAAAATGCACAACTCATGACACACAAATTTTTCACATGGAAACCCAAATGGGAAAAGCCACAGTGGGGATGAATACCCACAAGCTTTTTTTTGAACTCTTTTGAAGCTCGCTCTGTTAGGAGCCTAGTCTGGTTAAAGACTTTACAATAAGGTTCTGTTAGGAACCCGTACTATTAAAGATCACCTAGTTAAGGGATGGCTATATACCCCGTCAAAGGTTGAAACCCTATTAAAGGTTACCTTGCTAGAGGGTTTGAAGAACTCAATGATCTTGAGTCACCTAGTTAAAGAATTTACAATAAGCCTGTTAAAGCTACCCGACAAAGGGATTTTCCTATTGTTGAAATGGTTAGAAGACAATAGGTAAAGCTTTGATTTGATAACAACACTACATGCTAACGAAAATCCCTTTTAGCTCCTCTACTCTGCAATTACACTATGGAGTTTTCCACTCACTTACTCTGCAATCATACTCTACAGTTTTCCACTCACCTACTCTGCAAGCACACTACAGTTTTTCACTCAATGGTTTGGCAAGTATCTCATCACTCGGATACAAACACAAAATTTGCCAACACTTACAATATCAAAAATCATCAACCTTATAGACAACAATTAGGTCAGAAGTATAAACCCTAAACATTTTACGTTTACAATTACAAGTGGTCCAATTCTGACCGTTTAAACACTTTGCATAGAATAAAATAATCTCAAATAGATCACAAGTCATTTTGTATCATCCATTATTCACCACACATAGAAATTAGTAACCCATCACACTCTCTTGACATACTACTCAGAAGAATGTTCATTCCCGAGGTAGACATTTAATGCAATCGATTGCATGCAAGATCCTCAAGGAAATCCTTCACGTGCACAAAATTGATGTGGCATCTTGATCTCATCCTCATCTCTTAGCTAACTCATTATAGAATGTCACCGGTTGCATCACACAAGTTAGATTGCCAAACTAGAAACCCTGGAGCTGAGACTACTAACTAGTAGTCACACTTAGTGAAACCCTGACACCGGTTCACTTCATCTCTTCATACCAGTTCTCCAACTTGAACATCAATAACAACTTCTTCCAATCTTCATACCGATTCACCTGTACTTATTGACATCAATGACAACATATATTATCATCATATCATCATACCGATTCATCATATGCCAACAATCTCCCCCTTTGGCATTGATGGCAATACTCAGTGTAGCATTGCAACTATAAACATCATAGACCAGTACAACTATAACATATATCTTAATCATCATATATCTTCTCCCCCTTTGACAGCAATGCCAAAGTGGAGGCACAAGCTTCCATTCTCCACTATGTTGCTCCCCCTGTGGAGTAGCATCCTTCAACACATCAACATTGTAAGATTTGTCACTATAGTACTTGACTGATGTGGAGCACAAAACTTTAGTTTACTTCATGAAGGGGCAGAACCCCTAATTCACCTCTCAAATAGGTAAATGTAGTCTTTGGTAAGGGCTTAGTGAATATGTCTTCTAGCTACTCCTTACTAGAAACATGTTCTAATACAACCTCTTTGTTTTGAACCTTCTCTCTCAAGAAATGATACTTGAGCTCAATGTACTTAGTTCTAGCATGCAATACCAGATTCTTGGAAATATTGATTGCACTTATGTTATCACAAAATATACTCATTGGTTCAGATATAGGTACTTTGAAACCATCCACTACATGTTTCACCTAGATTGCTTGAGTGAAGTTCATAAATGTTGCCACATACTCCACTTCAGCTGTAGACTAGGAAGTACATCTCTGCTTCTTACTCATCCATGAAACTATTCTTCCACCAAGAAAGAACGCACCACCGGTTGTTCTCTTCCGATCGTCCACATTACCTACCCAATCTGCATCGGTAAATACTTTAAGATTAAAATCACCATTGTATGGATACCACAATCCATAATCCATTGTCCCTTTAAGGTATCTAAGAATCATCTTGACTGGTACCAAGTGGGATTCTCTTGGACTTTTCTGAAAACAGGCCACAATGCCCACTACATGAGCAATATCTGGTCTACTGTGTACCACATAGTGCAACTTACCGATCATTGACCGATGCTCCTTCTCATTCACCAATGTTGAATCATCTTCCTTATTCAATTTACATCTGGTCACCATCGGTGTACCAACTGGTATGCTCTCCTCCATGCCAAAGGTCTTCAATACCTCTTTGACATACTTGGACTGGGTAATAAAGATACCCTCTTTTATTTGTTGAATATGTAGACCAATGAAGAACTTTATCTCTCTAATCAGAGACATCTCAAACTCTTTCTTCATTTCATCTACAAATGCATGGCTCATTTCATCATATCCTCCAAAGATTATGTCATCTACAAACACTTCACAAATCATAATCTAATTACCTTCAGATTTTAGGTAGATGTTGCTATCCTCACTTGTTCTCTGAAATCCTATCTTCACAAGATGAGAGTGTAACCGTTCATACCATGTCCTTGGTGCTTGTTTCAATCCATGCATGGCCTTGTGTAATCTACACACCATGTTACTATCTTTTGATAAGGCAAACCCATCTAGTTGCTCAATATACACTTCCTCTTCTAGGATTCTATTCAAGAACACAAACTTCACATCCATCTGGTATACCTTGAATCCCTTAAATGCTGCAAATGCAAGTAGTATTTGAACACCTTCTAGTCTATCCACTAGGGAAAAAATTTCTCTGTATTCTTCCCCCTCTTCCTGAGCATATCCCTTGCATACAAGTCTTGCCTTGTTCCTTACAACTGTGCCTTCTTCATTCAACTTATTCCTGAAGACCCATTTGGTACCTATGACATTCTTGTGTTCTGGTCTGGGTACCAAAGACCATTTTGCATTCTTTTCTATATGGTCCAACTCCTCTTCCATTGCCTTAATCAAGTCTTCATCTATAAGTGCCTCTGTAGAGGTTACAGGCTTAAATTTAAAAATCATGCAAGAGTTTTCTTTCACCTTTCTTCTTGTGAGTATCCCTACATCTTTATCTCCTATGATCTGCTTCGGATCATGATGTAGTTTCATATATCTAGGAATGACTCTAGCTAGTTCTGCTTTCTTTTCCTCTTCTTCTTCTTCTCCATCTTATTCTTCACCTACTACAGCTTCTATCCATACAGGAACACTTAGGTCTTTGCTTGTTTCTTTCTTAACTGGTTCCCAGAAGCTTACACCCGGTTCATCTTCCACTTGCTCACTACAGGTTTCCTCGAGTTTCTCAGGGGATTTATCAACCCTGACATTAATACTCTCAACAATTTTCTGAGTCCTATTGTTGTAGCACTTGAGAGCTTTGCTCTTAGTGGAATATCCCAAAAATATTCCTTCATCACATTTAGCATCAAACTTGCTTAGATGCTCACCTCTCTTGATATTACACTTACTACCAAATACTTTAAAATAACTCACAATGGGAGTCTTCCCAGTCCAATACTCATAAGGGGTTTTAACTTTATCTTTCTTGATGAGTACTCAATTCATAGTATAGACTTCAGTGCTCACTGCTTCGCTCCAAAAAGTGTGAGCAACCTTTCCTTGGATCAGCATTGTTCTGGCTACTTCAACTACAATCATATTATTCCTTGTTGCTATGCCATTCTATTGTGGTGTCCTTGGGGAATACAACTGCCTCTTGATATCATTCTCTTCACAGTACTTGTTGAATTCATCAGAAGTGAATTCACGTCCTTGATTAGTTCTTAGGCATTTTATCCTTTGACAACTTTCCTTCTCTACTAATGCTCTAAAGGCTTTGAATTTTCCAAATGCCTCAGACTTGTCTCTCAAGAATGTGACCCACATCATTCTTGAGAAGTCATCAGTAAGAATCATGAAATACCTATCTCCCTGAATACTTCTAGTTTTCATTTGACCACATAGATTGGTATGCACAAGATCAAGTAAGTTCTTTGCTGAAAAAGACTTACCTTTAAAAGTTGAGGAAGATATCTTCCCAAGTTGGCATTCTCTTCACAAAGAATTCTCTGGTTTCTTTAGCAAATTCAATCCTCTTACTGCCTTGATCTCGCTAGCTTTTACAATATTATCAAAATTCATATGACAAAGTCTCCTATGCCATATCCAACTGTCATCAAACTTTGCCATTAGACACTGACTAATCTTGGCATTCAACTGAAACAAGTTACCTCTGGTCTTCTTACCGGTGGGAATAAGTTCACCACTCTTTCCAATTATAATGCAGACACCACCTTTGAACTCCAGAATGAGTCCTTTGTCATTTAGCTGAGAAACACTCAAAAGGTTATGCTTAAGACCTTCTACCTAGTAGACATCATCCGCATTGCTCTTTCCATTTAGTGAGCTGGATCCTTTACCTTTTACCAAGCATGGTGCATCGTTGCCAAACCTGACAACACCTCCATCATATTCTTCTAGAGATAGAAACTTTCTCCAGTCACCAGTCATGTGGTGAGAACACCCACTATCAATAAATCACTCATTTGAGTTGTCAATGCGAGAGACAAGGGCTTTCTTGTCAGACACTTCTTCCTTTACATCTACAAACACTATGTCCTCATTCTCTTCATCCTCAGATTCTTCATCAGTAACACCTTCATCCATTGTAACAAAATAATTTCTCCTACTTCCTCCTTTATACTTTCTAAACCTCTTTGGTTTATCCTTATTGTCATTGTTAGGATAGTTAACAACTATATGTCCTATCTTATTGTAGGAAAAACAATTTAAAGGAATCTTGCCTTTGTATTTTCCGGTGCCTTTTGGAAGTCTCTTGGCAAGAAGAGATTCAAACTCCACCGGAATCTCTTCATCATCCATATCTCTGCATTGCCTAGATTCATAACTGGTACTTACTTCTTTTCCTTTTCTGGTTGGTGCAGCAGATGCTCTAAAGGTTGATTCAATCTTCTAAACACTGCCATCATAGCTATTCAACTCATATGTAGTCAATTTTGTAATGATAGAGTCTAAAGATACCTTGGTTTTGTCAATAGACCTTAGCTCTTGAATAGAAACAACTCTAATTGCATAGACCAGTAACAATGATCTCAAAACTTTACTGACAATGGTGGCATCATCAATTGTTCCACCAATTCTCTTGATACCTCCAACCACAATCTTGATCCTTATGCCATACAACTGAATGGTCTCTCCTTCAACCATCCTCATGTCTTCAAATTTTCCTCTAATGATTTCTTTCTTAGCTTGCTTGACATGTTCATCACTGCCATAAATGGTTTCCAATGTGTCTCATACATCCTTATGAGTGTCTTTATCTTGTACATCAATGAACTCAGTATCAGGCATGCTGCTAATAAGGGCTTCCATGGCTTGCCCATTTTCTTGAATCTCTCTTTTCTGATAAACGATTAGAGTGCCAGTGGGGATTACATAGGCATTCTCAACATAGTTGCAGTGTTGAGCACCCAAACTCTTGATATAAATCTTCATTTTGTCCTTCCATATTTTGAAGTGATCTCTATTGAACTTAGGACCTTCCCTCTTCATCATTAAAGAAAGATCTTTTACCTCAAGCGGTTCAGCTTATATCACCGAGGACCTAGAGTTTCTCTAATACCAATTGATTGAATAATGATGAACAACAAATACCCTAACTAGTAATGAGAGGGGGGGGGGGGGGGGTTAAATTAGTACAGACAAAAAATTCTCAACAACTTATCAAGTAAAAACAATGATAACCGGTTGTCTTCATCACTAAACTTAACCATGACAATACCGGTTAAACACAATAAGACTTCAGACAACTAAACTAGTAAAACTGAATACTTCAAATAACATTCAACACTTGATAACTACTTCACCAATATACATATGCATGTGTTGTATCAGTAATACCATAACCATTAGCTTTTCATGCATATTCACCTAAACAAAGACTGCTTAAACATCACATGAAAAATGCACACCTCATGACACAGATTTTTTCACGTGGAAACCCAAATGGGAAAAACCATGGTGGGTATGAATATGTTGGCATATGCACACTCCAATGATACATTGTAGGTGATTGAAGGTTTTGTCATTGATGGCAACCTTACAATCCTATGACACCGGCAAGACATTCCATCGGCACTAGCAAAGTTAGATTCTACACCGGCACCGACAGTAAAAGGAAGCATACCGGCACAAAAGTCGATAGGAATTTTGTTGTTAATATATTTTGTTTATTATTGTAAAATCCTTGTAAGCCGACTTGGCAAGTTGTAAAATGACTCTTATATAAGAGAGATCATTGTAGAACATTTTGTAATAAGAGATAGAGGAATGTAATTAGGCGAAATAAGGTAGACCTAATATGCAAATTATAGGTTAAGGGTTTATGTAAGAAGCAGAGCAGAAACCGGTACTGGATCTGGCATTATAGACGCTATTTTGAAGTAGTACAAGACACTGGATTTATATAATCCATTTTGTAAGTCAATGAGACTTCCATTTTTGTATTTGAGCAGTGAGCTCTAGGCACTTGGCCTTCTTGCATGCGCAAGCCCCTCTTGTAGCAGTAATATTCTCTTATTGGCCAGTAAGCGAATATTATGGGTCACAAATCCCACCGAGTTTTTTCCCACACCGGGTTTCCTCGTTAAATCCTTGTGTTATGGTGTGTTTTTCATGTGGTTGTTTTATCTCTATTTATTGCATTACTTTCTGCTTACCGGTACACAATATTAATATGCTCTACATGTTTTAAGTTAAGAAAATCTTATAACCGGTCAGATACTGATTCACCCCCCCCCCCTCTCAATGTCTGTGGGAATCCTAACAATTGGTATCAGATCTTGGTCCTCTATTTTCAGAAGCCTAACAACTTGAGGAAGATCTTGACACCGGTAGAGATGGAAAACTTGATGAAGCAACTTGAAGGAGCTCTCTCAGACTATGATGCAAAAAAATTGAAAAATATCAAACTTGAAGATGATCTAAAGGCTGCTCAGGATATCATTCAAGCACTTCAAGAAAATCTTACTATTTCAAGAAACAAAAGAAGAGAACTTTGGGAAAAGATGCAAAATGAGAATGATGAAAAAGAAACTCTTAATGATATGATAAACAAGCTGAAGCAAGAGAACATGACAACAAAGAATGAGATGCACGATATGACTATGAGATTTTGTAAATAAATTGAAGATAGAAAGAAGAATGAAGAAGATTTGACTAGAAGACTAAGTGATGCTACAAATGAGAACACAAGACTTAGCTATGAAAATGATTTGTTGAGACAGATCTAATGCACACACAGAATGACTTAAATGAACTGATAAGGCAGAAAGAAGTCTTAGAAAGAGAACTAGATACTGCAAATCAACACAAAGAGAAATTCAAGAAAAGCTCAAAAGAACTTGGTAACTTACTAAAGAATCAAAAACCTAAAGGTGACACTTGTGGAATTGGCTTTGAAGTTGGTGAAAGCTCTGGTACTGCAAACACACAGGATCATAGCAAACTGGTAAGACAACCTACTGCTTATAAATTCAATGGAAAATGCTTTAACTGTAACAAGTATGGTCATAGAGCAAATGAATGTAGATCTAGAAACTATCAGAATACCAATGCACCCACCAGTCAATGTTCAAAATGCAATAAAGTTGGTCATAATTCTGAGAATTGCAGAATGAATGTAAGATGTTATGTTTGTGGAAGATTTGGACATTTATCTAATCAATGCAGAACACAAACCGGCATAGGTTATGGAAAGGCTATTCAGAGAAACAATGTGACTTGTTATGCATGTAACAAAATTGGGTATATTGCTAAATTTTGTAGAAGCAAGTCCTCACTAGTAGACAACAAAGGTCCTAGTTTGAAAGGAAAAGAAAAAGTTGAAGAAGTTAAGAAGGAATTCTCAAAACAATGGATCAGGAAATCAGACCTAAATGGTGTTGGGAATACTCCTCCACCGGTAGAACCAAGCAACACTCCACCAGTAGAATAGAGTAGCACTCCACTGGCAGGAGTCTCTTCATCAAATTGAAGAAATTTCTTTGAGGGTTTGGCAATCAGTGAGACATATGCTATTATTCCCTTAGTTGATGGTAAGAAGTTGAAATCACTTCTATACCGGCAGTTATGTTAAGTGATTACTTAACCGACAAACATTAAATGTGGTAGTTGGTAGTTCGACATTATAAATTAGTATTTTTGGCTCCATTTCACTTCACCGAGCATTCAAACATTCAAAGAGCATGAAATTTCCAGAGCTAAGGCATTTCGAGCAAAGAGGCAAAGTGTTTCAGAAATCAATCCTTCAAAAGGTACAAAAAGGTATTTATAATCATGGCATCCTCTTCTATACCTGAATTCATAGCAAACCCTAATGTAGTCAAGGTAATCAAATGCCCTAGGCCCGTATTTCAGCTAGTTCCCAAGATAGCTAAAAAGGATGATAATCTTGGTGCATTTTCCCAAATTCCCAAAGGAGTTGTTTTTACAGAAGACCCTAGAATGTACATCCATTGCCATATAGAAGAATTAGGAGATGAAGAAGTCAAAAACATGTACAAGACTATCATATGTGATGACTCCGAAAATGTAAAACCTAAACACAAAATTGTTGAAACCCTAGGATCCACAAAAATTCTTTGCATTTCAGAATTCCCCAAGGAAGTAATAAGGATAGTATTGAGCAGGGTTCATGGATAATTTTTCTGGCTAGATTCAATTCATAAAATCACTAAGGAAGCTATGAAAGCTGTAACAGGGTTACCTTCCACCGGTAACAGACCAGACAAAACAAAGAAGGTCTCAAATGACCTAGTAATGAACCTAACAGGTGCAACATCTGACAAAAGGTCCTTAAGGGTTAATGATGTAACCAACATAAATGTGAGATTCATTAGCATGATTTTAGGTTACAAAATAACACATGCAAATAGACTTAACTCAGTCTCTAGTTTATGCATAAAAAGTGCACATGATATGGTAAATGAGAATGTGAAAATTGATGTATGTGAATGGTTAAAGGATGAGTTGATTGACATTTTAGGGAAGATCAAGAAGGAATAGAAAGGAATATTTAGATTTGGCAACTTACTTGTATACTTAATGCTACACATAACCAAACAGGTGCCCGGTATAAGTATCAAGAACCTTGGATTTGACATACCGGTAGGGAAACAGTTATCAGACTTGTTCAACAACATGGGTGAAAGTAAACAAAAGAATATTGATGAGTATTTTCAAGCACTAAGGGCCCAAATGAACAAAAGAGTCAAACTGTCACAGAAAATTGTAAACAAATACAAAGATGATATATGTTTTGTGATTAAAAAGGATGAGATCTGGATGGAAGCAGTTATCCCAAGAACAATTTGGGTTACTAAGATAGGTTATGAGACAGATGATCACATCATTGAAACATATGCTAAAGCCCTTCTTGAAGCACCCAATGAACCTAAGGAAGAGGTATTTGGTAGTGCTAAGACCATTGAAAGCCAAATTCAATCAAAGAAGAGAGTAAAGAAAGTTGAAGCAACTGTGAGGAGAGGTTCAAGGAAGGCTAAGACTATCAAAGAAGATGTACTAAACAAACCGGTATCACTGAAGATGAGTTACAGGCTCAACAACCAAAAAATCACCTTTCATCGATAGCAACTTCTTCAGAAAGTGACATGTCAGCTGGATTCAAAAGAGTTGTAAGGAAAAGACAACCTTCACCGGTATCCACACCTTCACCTAGAAGAACCAGACAAAAACAACAGGCAGTGAGGCCCTTGGTCAAGAAGAAAAAGTTGACACCAAAGAAAAGAACTCAACAAAATATTTCTCTGATTGACAGACTATTGGATGAAATCACAAAGGAAGGACAGTTGAAAAACATCAACAAACTATATGACTCACTATCAGTTGATGATAAAGAAAAGGTTGAAAACAGTGTTATTTTACACTTGGATATGTACAAGAAGTTTTTGATGCAAATTGTAGATGAAGTACCAGATGAACTATTCAAGAGACTGGAAGCAAGAAGACAATCTCTTATAGAGCTTGACAAGAAAATGAAAATTGAAAAATTACTTGTTGTCTACCCAGTTAACTCTCCAAAAGAAATAGATTATCTAATTGTAGAGGCTAACCGGTCAGTATTCTCTATTGCACACCGGCATATTGCACTAATGGTTGGAAGAGTAAATGAGGTTGCAGAAGAAACTAAAAAATGCATGGAATATATTCCTTGTTGAGAAGGAAAAATAGGAAGAGTATAGGAACCCTAAACCAATCAAGGTATATCAGAAAGACAAGGATAAAGGTAAAGGCAAGGTTGGTGGACCTCCAAGCATCAAAATAAGAGATAATTTATCCCCACCACCTCTAGTAACTCCACCAGTAACGACAACTGAAGATCAACCGATAGATGGCAAAACAGAGACTCCAACATATCAACAAACAAACAAGCAGAGCAACAGGCTCTAGAATAGCAACAGGTTCATGTGGAAACAGTGCCACCGGCAATAGAAGAACAACAAAAACCTTTGCTTAAGGAAATGGAAACAAAGACTGACCTACCAGAGGTCATTGCAAGCAAGGATATTGCTCCCACCAGTGGAATTCAAAATGTTAGCTCTTCAACTGAAGGATTCAAATCAGAAAATGTAACTAAAGTTCTTTTAGATTCTATAAAGAAAATTACAGATTGTAGTTCACAAGAATATAAAGCTATAGATGAAACAATTCCAAATTTGAAGATGATAGCTCCAAAATGCAATGTAGATAATAAGGATTCTTTGAGTCAACTTGACAATTTGTCTAAGTATATTACTGACAACATAGTGACAGTTGAACAAATAAAGGAGGAAGCATTCAAAGAGAGGTTAGAAAAGGAAAAAAAGAAATTCTTTGAGGCACAAATAAAGAAGTGTACAAGGCAGTTTGACACACTTCTACCAGAACTATGTAACACATTGAAGGAATTCAAAATTTTGTACAAAGACACTTGTAAGACAAACTTTTTAACAGTTGACATAGACAAGAAAATGAGCAAGATACAGGAGGAAATTAATAAACTTGCTGACAATTTTGTTAATTCATCTGATTCATTATCAATTTTTGAGCAAAAGATAACAGGTTTTGAGGAAGATTTACTAAAGCTAGAGAGAAAAGGAGAGAATAATAAACAAGGCTAAGAATCTGAGATTAAGACTAAGTCCAAGACTGGACTATCTAGCATCCCTGAGGAAGGAAATATCTGAAGCACTAGTACAAGGATAGAAAACACCGGCAAAGCATATGCAACACCTCACCGGTACAGTTCAAAGAACAAAGGCAACAATAAAAGATAGTAAGAAGTTTTTGGAAAGCATAAATTTGGTTATGGTGGATCTTTTTCAAATTGTAACCACCCAATTACAAGGTTGAGACAGAAAACTATGACTCTATTGACACCTTGACAACCTTCGTCATTGATGCCAAAGGGGGAGTAGTAGTATGAGAAAATAATCAACAAAAGACTTATCTGCTCAGGGGGAGCTCACATATTTTTGGTAATATTTTTGGTACACAATTTTTGGATTACAAGTTTTGGAATTTTCTCATGGGTGTTGCCATCAATTCCAAAGGGGAATATTGTTGGCATATGCACACTCCAATGAGACATTGTAGGTGATTGAAGGT
This sequence comes from Cryptomeria japonica, assembly GCF_030272615.1. Lineage (NCBI taxonomy): Eukaryota > Viridiplantae > Streptophyta > Pinopsida > Cupressales > Cupressaceae > Cryptomeria > Cryptomeria japonica. Next base: position 580,630,278 of record NC_081406.1, read on the forward strand.
TTTGTCATTGATGGCAACCTTACAATCCTATGACACCGGCAAGACATTCCACCGACACTAGCAAAGTTAGATTCTACACTGGCACACAGACCACTGGCACCGACAGTAAAAGGAAGCATACTGACACAAAAGCCGATAGGAATTTTGTTGTTAATATATTTTGTTTATTATTGTAAAATCATTGTAAGCCGTATTGGCAAGTTGTAAAATGACTCTTATATAAAAGAGATCATTGTAGAACATTTTGTAATAAGAGATAGAGGAATGTAATTAGGCAAAATAAGGCAGACCTATTATGTGAATTATAGGTTAAGGGTTTATGTAAGAAGCAGAATAGAAACCGGTATTGGATCTGGCATTATAGATGCTATTTTGAAGCAGTACAAGACACTGGATTTATATAATCCATTTTGTAAGTCAGTGAGACTTCCATTTTTGTATTTGAGCAGTGAGCTCTAGGCACTTGGCCTTCCTGCATGTGCAGGCCCCTCTTGTAGTAGTAATATTCTCTTATTGGCCAGTAAGCAAATATTGTGGGTCACAAATCCCACCGAGGTTTTTTCCACACCAGGTTTCCTCGTTAAATCCTTGTGTTATGGTGTGTTTTTCATGTGGTTGTTTTTGTCTCTGTTTACTGCATTACTTTTTGCTTACCAGTACATAGTATTAATATGCTCTACATGTTTTAAGTTAAGAAAATCTTATAACCGGTCATATACTGATTCACCCCCTCCTCTTAGTATCTGTGGGAATCCTAACAAAATACCCACAAGCTTGTTTTTGAACTCTTTAAAAGCTCACTCTGTTAGGAGCCTAGTCCGGTTAAAGACTTTATAATAAGGTTCTGTTAGGAACCAATCCTATTAAAGATCACCCAGTTAAGGGATGGCTATATACCTTGTTAAAGGTTGAAACCCTATTAAAGGTTACCTTGCTAGAGGATTTGAAGAACTCAATGATCTTGAGTCACCTGGTTAGAGGATTTACAATAAGCCTGTTAAAGATACCCGACAAAGGGATTTTTCTACTATTGAAATGGTTAGAAGACAACAGGTAAAGCTCTGATCTGATAACAACACTACATGCTAAGGCAGATCCCTTTCAGCTCCTCTACTCTGCAATCACACTCTATAGTTTTCCACTCACCTACTCTGCAATCACACTCTGCAGTTTTCCACTCAATGGTCTGGCAAGTATCTCATCACTTGGATACAAACACAACATTTTCCAACACTTACAATATCAAAACCCATCGACCTTAAAGACAACAATTAGGTTGGTAGCATAAACCCTAAACCCTAAACATTTTAGGTTTACAATTACAAGCGGTCCAATCCTGACCATTTAAACACTTTGCATAGAATAAAATAATCTCAAACAGATCACAAGTCATTCTACATCGTCCATTCTTCACCACACATAGAAATCAGTAACCCATCACGCTCTCTTCACATACCGCTAAGAAGAATGTTCATTCCCGAGGTAGACATTTAATGCAATCGATCTTCACATGCAAGATCCTCAAGGAAATCCTTCACATGCACAAAAATGACATGGCATCTCTATCGCATCCTTATCTCTTAGCTAACTCATTACGAAATGTCACCGGTTGCATCATATAAGTTAGATTGTCGAACTGGAAACCCTAGAGCTGAGACTACCAACCGGAGTCACACTTAGTGAAACCTTGACACCTGTTCACTTCATCTCTTCATACCGGTTCTCCAACTTGAACATCAATAACAACTTCTTCCAATCTTCATACAGGTTCATCATATGCCAACAAAGACAAGTAAGTCAAATGTTAGTGTTAGTAGTATCAATCATAAACGAAATACAAAGGAAACTACAATCCTAAGAATGCATATCAAGAGAGATATCAAACAAATTAAAGAAAGCATACGAAAATGGAGAAAAGATATGAAACACTCCCAAATGCTCTCAAACATGCTCATAGATGCTCCTCCCTTGTTCCTCTCCTCTCCAAGCTCCACATGAGTGTAGCCCTCAGCTTTTTGCACTACTATGGAAGTCTTATGGAGATTCATAATTTATTAAAAATGATTAAAAGACTATGCAAATGCAAGCTAAATATGAGAAAGCCTAATTAAGCTATATTGATTTTAACCAAAATAACAATGTAGATTATGATTTACTCCTAAAATGCTCTCTCAAATTTAGTATAGATTAGATGCATACAAGATTTTTGGATCTGGATTATGAAGGAATGGGCTCTATTTATAGGAACAATAGAGAAATGGATGGTTGAGATTGAGTAATGTCAACAAGGGCTAGGATTGATGGGTATATGATCCATGTGAGGGTTTTCAACCCAATCCCAAGATGACAAATGTCAACCTGAGATGGCTTAAGAGGACAGGGAAGAAACATTAAATGCTTGTCATGACTTGAAGGTTACCTTAGGAGGTAAGGTTAGGCTTGAGTTGAATGAATAATGCCTTTATCCAATGGATAAACTCTTGTGCAATAGTTAGTGGGGATAACCATGGTCAAATCAATAAATGCTTGAAGAGACCCATGAGTCAAATGAGGGTTGAGTTAGAGGGAAAGTCCCTAACCATGTGGGTGAGTTGAGTTAACCATTAATGGTTATGTAAGAGCCATAAATGGTCATGTAAGAGCCATTAATGGTTTAGAAGATTTTAGGGGTTAACTTGTTGGACACATAAAGCATTTAATGTTTTTCAAAGACTTTGAGGCTTTGAGAAGTGACATCAAGTTGCTTAGAAATATGAAAATAATTAGGGGATGGGTTTAGGGTAATTAGGAATGGTTTAGAAGAATCTAGAATGGGTTTAGGATGCAAGTGGGTTTGGTGGATGAGAGAAAATAGGGTTTTAATTAAAATAAAATTACTTTATTTCAACAAAATAGGTGCAACTTGCATTTGTAGGAGAATGCACGTGGGGGGGTAGTTTTGGGATTTAAATAAATGTTTTATTATTTATTTAAAAGAGGAAAGGGGGTTAAATTAAATAAATATCTTTTATTCATTTAATTGATTTTGAGTGTAGCTTAATGAATTAATTTATATAAATTGAATAATTTATTTAATTAATAGGAGAAGGGGTTTAGGCTAACAGGTGTGGGTTTTAATCAACCCAATAATGAACTTTTCGACCCTTTTTTCAAATTTTTTGTATGTTTTTCCAAAAGCCTGAAGTCAACTCAAATTGTTACTGGTCTGCCACAAGACGAAGACAATTAAAACATACTTTATCCCTAAGGTCAATGACCAGTTGCCATATTTTCAGCCCACATCTTGATATTTCTTTGACTTTGGTACTACATACCTTATGAATCCCACTGTGGCAGGTAAGGATGTGATATATTAAGTCTTGCGCGAGCATAATAGATAGATGATTCCTATGATGGGGGAGTCACCACTTTTATCAAGCTACAGCTAGCCTTTCAAAAAGACTTGTTTCTACTCAAGGAAATATGTATGGTGAGTATCTTGGGAGCAAAACCATCTATGCTCTTGCACTGAACTTTTCAAAAATATCTTCAATCAATAGAATGAGTGGGCTTCTATAATAAAAGGTGTCTAGTAATGTTCAATTTTTTTGGACATAAGTTCATTCTACAGTGACTCACTTAAGAGCCTTGTAACTTGTGGTGGGGCCCATAAGTCCTTTCAGCAAGTTACACTGTAGGAACAGCTATACCCAAGGCTACAACTTTCCCTCTCACCTGATTTCTATAGCGGCTCGAAGGATTTACCGCGCGAGGTCGTTCCCAAGAGTGATGTGTCTCTTGGCATGCCTCTCTTAAAAATATAAAATTTAGAGCGTTACTAACACTTTTCTCTTCCACCTAGGACCACGAGAGCCAAGGGAGAGGATAGTGTGTGTTAGAAGTAGGACCACTCTACAAATTTTTGCACAAGTGTGTCAAACACTGAAAACACTTGTTCTTTTTAACTGGTTTATTGCAATGTGATTTAAATGCTATTTGGAGATGTTGCTCCAACAAACATGGTGTTCTGTTTAACTTCAAGGCAAAATGTTGTCCAACTCTAGGAAAGTAAAATCTTTGTCAACCAAATTGAAGCACGTTTTTGCTTTAAGGGAAAATCGATTTTGGAAACAAAACTTGACAAGTTGTTGGTTCCTTTTAACTTGCAAAAATGAAAATTGATTGTGATTTTTAAACTTTGCAAGAAAATGAAATTTGTTTATTTGTTTTAAGCCCAAAATGAAAGATTGTTCCTAACTTGGAAGAAAAACAAAGTTGTTTGATTGAGTTTTTGGTTCTTTTTAACTTGAAAAATGAGGTTCTTTTTAAAGCTCCAAATTGAAAATTTGATTGATTTTTTTATAACCCAAATGAAAAGTGAAGTTGTTTTAATCCAAAAGAGAAAGTGAGTTCTTTTTAATCCAACTTTAAAATAAAGTTATTAAACAAAAAGAAATTAAACTTCCTAATTTAACTCTTTAAATCATGGAAAAAGAGTTAGCAAAAACCTGCATAAAAAATAAAAATAGTTAGTGAAAAAGAAGTTTTTGGTAGGCTTCTACAAGCCTAACTTCTTTTTTATTTGCGGTTACAATATATTTTTTTACAACTCTCTATTACAATAGTGCTACTCTGTGTAAACACAAAAGCGATATTTAACACAAATATGCTAAATGAACGACAAGAGCGCTAAAAGAACGTCAAAGGTGCTATGAAATGGACAAAAGTGCTAAAAGAATCTATCAGACAGAATGAAAATTCTGTCAAATAGAGAGTGCAAAAGTGATAAACTAGTTGTAATAGCTCTATTTAACTGGTGCAACCTGTGTGGCAATTTCAACAATTCAAAAAGTTAATAGTTTTAATAGATCAAAAGGTTGCATGTTCGATTCACGTCGGGTTCACCAAATGATGCTCTGCAAAAAGGATGTTAGGAAACACACACATAAGATAGACAAGACAAACGTTAGTGTAGATAGGAATTTGGAAACCATCAAAGCAAATAGAAATTATCCTAGCTCAATCACAAAAAACTAAATTGCAATGACAAATCCTAATTACATTCAATAGAGATACTGAAAAATAAGACATTTAAACCAAATGCAAATCATTACAAACGCGAATATCTCCTCCAGAATTCTCCATTGTCCTTCTTTCTCCTTCAAATTAGTGTGTTTGTGGATCTCACCTACAAGTGCATAAGCATGAGATGAAAACAAGATTGACAAGATGAGATGACGGCGTAAGGATACTAGAAGCGTGATTGATTCGGATCCCTGATTGAAGAAATTCATCCAATTTATAGATAAATTGGAGAAAAGAAAAGATTAGCATGAAGAGATTTGAAAGGAAATTCAAATCGAGAATAGCAAAATTATGACAAGTGTATGACAAATTGCTATGCAAGGAGTTATGACAAATTATGACAATTTATGACAAATTGCTATGCAAGAAGTTATGACAAGAATTTGAAATAGAAATAGACATTTAGGAAAATAGGAGAAATTAGAAAATTAGGTGGATTAATTAATAATTTTTCATTCATTAATTAATTCACAAAAAGAGAGAATTAATTAGCCAATTAAATAAATATTTAATTGTGACAAGAAGACTTAGGATTAAATAAATAAATTATTTAACCTAGAGGGAAAATGACAAACAAGATTAAATGAATAAATCATAAAGCCCTAGAAGATGAATTAGAAATGCAAGGATGACAATTAGGTCAAGACAAAAGATAATTGATGTCGATTCAATCATGATTTTAATTGACAGAGGATCAAATGCTGATAAACAATTGAGATTGGTTGACGAAATGACCAAGATTGATAAAGAGACCAATGATTAAGATTGGTTGACGAATTGACCAAGATTGATAAAGAGACCAAATTGAAAGGCGCCAATTGACAAGGAACAATAATTGATCCAAATTGACATGATTAAAAAGAACAATGATCGACGACAAATTGATCGCAAAATTGACGAGATTGACAAGGACGAGGATCGATGACGAATCGATCACAAAATGACAAGATTGAAAAGAACAACGATCAATGACAAATTGATTGCAAAATTGACGAGATTGACAAGGACAAGGATCGATGACGAATTGATCGCAAAATGACAAGATTGAAAAGGACAACGATCGATGACAAATCGATCTCAAAATTGACGAGATTGACCAGAGGACAAGGATCGATGACGAATCAATCGCAAAATGACAAGATTGACAAGAGGACAAAACCCTAATTCGAAAGCGATAAAAATGAGGAATGCAGAAGAACTCGATGCTCGCAAATGATAAAGACCAAGTGTGCGACATAGAAGAAATGTTAATGCGACGCAAAAACCCTAAAATAAGGCAATGCGCAAATGTTAAAGTATGACTCTGCAAGCATTGACCATTTTTAGATGTCTACAGTTAGTGTTAGTATCATAAACGAAATACGATCCTAAGCAAGCATATCAAGAGAGATATCAAACATTTAATGGAAAGCATGCAAAAATAAAAGAAAGACACAAGACCCCTCCAAATGCTTGCCAACATGTTCATAGTTTCTCCTCCCTTGTTTCTCTCCTCTCCAAGTTCCACACAAGTGTAGCTCTCAGCTTTGTGCACTACTATGGAGGTCTTATGAAGATTCTAGACTTAAAAATGATTAAAATATGCAAATGCAAGATAAATATGAGAGAGCACCTAATTAACCTATATTGATTTTAACCAAAATAACAATGTAGATTATGATTTTCTCCTAAAATGCTCTCTTAAATTCATTATAGATTAGATGCATACAAGATTTCAGGATCTGTATTATGAAGGAATGAACTCGATTTATAAGAAAATAGAGAAATGGATGGTTGAGATTGAATAATCTCACCAAGGGTCAAGATTGAAAGATTTATGATCCATGTGAAGGATTTCAACCCAATCCCAGGATGACAAATGTCAACCTGAGATGACTTGAGAGGAGAGGGAAGAAGCATTAAATGCTTGAGATGACTTGAAGTTTAGCTTGGGAGGTAAGGCTAAGCTTGAGTTGAATGAATAAAGCCTTTATCCAATGAATATTGCTTTTATCCAATGGAAAAACTCTTGTGCAAGAGTTAGTGGGGAAAACCATAGTCAAAGAAATGAATGCTTGAGGATACACATGAGTTGATGGAGGTTGAGTTAGAGGTAAAGCCTCTAACCATGTGGGCAAGTGGAATTAACCATTAATGGTTATGTAAGAGCCATAAATGGTCATGTAAGAACCATTAATGGTTTGGAAGACTTTAGGGGTTAACTTGTTGGAGACATAAAGCATTTAATGATTTTCAAAGACTTTGGAGGCTTTGAGAAGTGACTTAAAGTTGCTTAGGGATGTGACAATAATTAGGGGGTGGGTTTAGGCTAATTAGGAATGGTTTAGAAGAATCTAGAATGGGTTTAGGTTGCAAGTGGGTTTGGTGGGTGAGGGAAAATAGGATTTTAATTAGAATAAAATTACTTTATTTCAACAAAATAGGTGCAACTTGCATTTGTAGGAGAATGCAAGTGGGGGGGTAGTTTTAGGGATTCAAATAAATATTTTATTATTTATTTAAAAGAGGAAAGGGGGTTAAATTAAATAAATATGTTTTATTCATTTAATTGATTTTGAGTGTAGCTTAATGAATTAATTTAAATAAATTAAATAATTTATTTAATTAATAGGAGAAGGGGTTGAGGATGAATTAATTAAATATTAATTTAATTAGCTGATGACTGATGGTTAAATAATCAAATAAATAGTAAATATTCATTTATCTAAGTGGACAGATTTATGTGACTGCAGAACAAAATCTAGAATATTTTCTAAAGAGAAATACTTACTCTTGAAAGATACAGAAGTCATCTTACCCATGTGACAATCCTTACGTAACACATTATTTGGTTTAACAAGTTGGGGAAAACCTCTCACAATACTTGATTTACTAACCTTTATCAAATTGTCAAAATTAACATGACAAAACCTCTTGTGCCATAACCAACTGTCTTCAATCTTTGCCACCAAACAACTATTCACATAAGTATTCAGTTGAAATATATTACCTCTTGTCTTCTTTCTAGTAGCAATCAATTCTCCATTACTTCCAAGAATCCTGCACACTCCACTTCTAAATTCTAGAAGATATCCCTTATCATTTAATTGACCAACACTCAAAAGGTTATGTTTTAATCCATCAACCCAAAAGACATCATCTGCATTGCTTTTTCCATTTAATGAAATATTTCCTTTAGCTTTAACCCTGCAGGGTGTTTTGTTACCAAATCTTACCACACCATCATCAAATTCTTCAAGGGATAAGAACTTGTTTCTATCACTGGTCATGTGGTGTGAGAAACCACTATCTATTATTCATTCATCACTGCTATCCATGTGAGCCGCCAATGCCTTTTCATCAGTCGAATCTTCCTTCACAGAAACAAACATTATCTCCTCATTGTCATCATCTTCTGATTCTTCATCAGTTACTCCTTCAACAACTGCAACATAGCAATGTTTCTGTCCTTTTCCTTTGCATTTCTTGAACTTTTATTTTCTATCACCATTAGGATAATTTACAGCAATGTGTCCAATCTTCTTGCAGGAAAAACACTTCAAGGGTAATTTACCTTTATACTTACTGGTGCCTCTAGGAAATCTTTTAGCCAATAGTGCCTCAAGTTCCATCAGATGATCTTCATTATCATCCTCACCTCTGCTACCACCATGACTAGACCTACAGTCATGATTATGACAAATATCCTTTCCTTTCCTAACAGATGCATTGGTTACAGAAGCTTTAAAAGTAGATTTAGATGGTTTTGAAACACTATTATCAAAGTTGTTTAACTCAAACGCAGTTAACTTTCCAATAAGAGAATCAACAGTGACTTTATCTTTAGAGATAGATCTCAATTCTTGAATTGTAGAAACTCTAATAGCATATTGTGGTAGGAGATTTCTAAGCATTTTACTAACAACAATATGATCATCAATCTTACCTCCAGCACTCTTAATATCACCTACAACTCCTTAATTTGTTGACCATATTGTGCAATGTTCTCACCATCAGCCATTTTCATGTCATCAAATTTGCCTCTTAAACTTTGTTCTTTTTCTCTTTGAACATGTTCATCTCCTCCATAAATCAATTATAATTTCTTTCATACCTCAAATGCAGTTTCTAATCCATGAACATCTATATAATTAGAATCAGATAAAGTACTTACAATTGCTTTCAAGGCTTGAATGTTTTCTTGGTGTTGTTTAAGCTCATCCAGTGTCAAGGGGCTACTAGTAGGAGAAACATACTTGGTTAACACATGATTCCAATACTAAGAACCCAATCCTTTAATGTATATATTCATTTGGTCTTTTCATATTCGGTAGTTGTCCTTGGTAAACTTGGGACCCTCCTTCTTCATCATCTTTCTAAAGGATCTTTCCCTCAAGTTGTTAAGCTTTCTACACACAGAGGACCAATACTCTAATACTAATTGTTAATCTTAGAGGATCCAATTAATACTGAGAGGGGGGTGAATCAGTATTAACAGTAATTTCAAACTCAAAAATTGAATTTATAAAACTTATTCTAATCAAACATAAACCAGTAATATACTCTTTACCATTACTGGTAATCACTGATAACCAACTGTTAAACTGGATTATCAAAACAACTCATTAAGTATTCATTAATATGCATAAACTGAAAGTAAAATATAACAGTACATAAAAACATTCACCACATGAGCACCATGTTTTTCACATGGAAACCCAAATAGAGAAAAACCACGATGGGAATTGATGCCCCGTTAGGAGCAGACCCTGTTAGGAGTCACCTAGTTAAGGTATTTAGATGATGAGCCCTATTAGGAGCTTTGACCTGTTAGGATCAACCTCACAAGAGGATTTAACATTCAGATGTTGAGCTACCCAGTTAAGGGATTTACAATGTAAGGCTTGTTAGGACCTACTCGGTTAAGGGATTCTGACTGTTGCAATTGCTAGAGAACAGCAGTGAATGATCTGGGTACAAAACTTAACTACTTGCTTGATCAGATCCAATTAAGCTCCAAATCTGCTACTCTCTGGAAAATCTCATACTCTAGTTCAGCGTCGCACTTTTCTCAAAATCACCGACACAACAAACATCAACTATACCGACATAAATAATCTTTTTAAATTAGTCAATTACAAAACCCTAAGACTCACAATATAGATCATCACAAATATTTTACAACTCATTACAAATCATCATTGATCATCATATGGATTATTACAGTCAATTACAACCATTGAATGATCATTGTATCTCGATTTGAGACAAAGTCAAACCCTTAGAACACTCTGCTTTACATATTCCGAATAAATTTGCTCTCGAAATGCAACAAAACATCTTTCAAACACTTCACATAGTTTGTGCCACATCATCACCAACATTTGAACTTGATGTAGATCACTGCCAAACCAAAAATCATTATCGGTTAAGAGAATTATTTACCAGTCCTTAAAACCTTGCAAAAATACAACAAAAATCATAAACGTGATTTCCGATAACCAAAACATGATGTGGTTCCAATCAGATACATATTACAATGATACAAGCTCACATTATAAACCACAACACTTTAATCATCACCAATCGCCAGATCAAACCAAAACATTTATCGTTTACCGGTTAAGGTCCTAATTCCTAGCTCACTGTCTATAATATCGATAAGGCATTTCTGGTAGACCAAAAAGACTTAGATGACAAAATACAACATAGTAAATATCAGTTGCCATCAATGACAATAAAATTAACTGATCAAAGTCATCCGATCATGCAATCTCAATCTCTTCATCACAATGTCATCACAAATAGTCCTTTATCGGTTCAGTCACCATTCTTCATCCGCATCAGTTATCCCAATTATGCCAACAAGATTGTATGAGTGGTTGGTGATACCTTTTGGATTAACTAATGCACTGAACACTTTCATGAGATTAATGAATGAGGTATTGATGAAATTCTTGGGTAAGTTTGTTATTGTGTATTTGGATGATATTTTTATTTTCAATAAGACAGAGGAAGAACATATGTTGCATTTGAGACAAGTTTTGTAGAGGTTGAGAGAAGAGAAGTTGTTGATAAACATTAAGAAGTGCAGTTTCATGAAGGAAGAATTAGTCTATTTGGGATTTATGATATCTACAGATGGATTGAAGATGGATCCTGAGAAGGTAAGAGAAATTATTGAATTGCCTAAACTAGAAATCAGTGGAGAGGTAAGATCATTTCATGGATTGGCTAGTTTCTGTCACAAGTTTATCATAAATTTCAATTCAGTTTGTAGCCCAATGACTGAGACAATGAGAGGGGATAGAAAGGATTTCAAGTGGACAACCGAAGCAAATAAGATCTTTGAATTGTTGAAGTAGAAGGTGACAGAGTAGCCTATGTTGGCTTTACCAGATTTTAGGAAATTATTTCAAGTGGAATGTGATGCAAGTGGGAATGCAACTGGAGCAGTGTTGATTCAGGAAGGAAGACCGATAGCTTATTTCAGTGAGAAGTTGAATGATGCAAGGAGGAGATATTCAGTGTATGGTCAGGAATTCTATTCCATCATTCAAGCATTGAAGAAATGGAGACATTATTTGTTGCCTAAGGAGTTTGTGTTGTATACCGATCATCAAGCTTTGCAATATTTGAACAATCAGAGTAAGCTGAATCAGAGACATATGGGATGGGTAGAGTTCTTGCAGATTTATACCATTGTGATGAAGCATAAAAGTGGAAAGTCAAATAAAGTTGATGATGCCTTGAGTATAAGAAGGAACTTGTTGATAAAGATGAGAGTGGGGGTATTAGGTTTTGAAGAATTGAAGAACTTGTATGAGGATGACCCGCATTTTGTAGAACCTTGGAAAACATGTAAGGAACCAGTTATGGTGGACAAAAGTAAGTGGTTGGATTATTTTATCCAGGATGAGATGTTATTTAGAGGAGTTCAGTTATGTATACCTAGGAGTTCTATGAGGGAGAGTCTAATAAAGGAGAAGCATAGTGGAGGATAAGCTAGACACTTTGGTGTTGATAGGACAATGGCATTGATTAGTGAGACTTACTTTTTACCTCAGATTCATAAGGATGTCAGGAAATTTGTGCAGAGATGTAGAGCTTGTCAACTTGCAAAAGGTAGTAGTCAAAATATTGGATTGTATAAGCCTTTGACAGTTCCAGAGAGACCTTGGTAGGACATAAGCATGGATTTTATACTTGGCTTTCCTAGGACATAGAGAGAAAATGATTATATATTTGTGGTGGTAGATAGATTCTCAAAGATGATATATTTCATACCTTGTAAGAAGAAAATGGATGGATTACATGTTGCTGACCTATTTTTCAAGGAGGTGGTGAGATTGTATGGATTACCTAAGAGCATAGTTTCAAATAGAGACACTAAATTTGTTGGATATTTTTGGAGGACACTTTGGAAGAAGACAAAGACAGATTTGAAGTTCAGTTCTACTTTTCACCCACAGACTAATGGACAAACAAACTTAGTGAATAGGAGTTTGGGAAATTTATTGAGATGCTTAGTTGGAGATAAAACTAGAGGTTGGGACTTGATTCTTGCGCAAGAAGAATTTGCCTACAATAATTCAATGAACATGAGTACCGAAAGAACACCTTTTGAGATTGTTACCAAAGCACACCCTAGAGGTATATCTGAGTTGAGAGACATCAGTAATGAAGATACGAGGAGTGCAAAAATAGAAGAATTTGTAGAGCATATGAACATAGTACATACTCAAGTTAAACAACATTTACAAGACATGAACAACAAGTATAAGGAGAAAACAGATGAGAAGATGAGACATAAGGAATTTGAAGTTGACGAAGAAGTAATGGTATATCTAAGAAAAGAGAGATTCCCAGTTGGAACCTATAATAAGTTGAAGACGAGGAAGTTTGGACCTTGTAATATCTTGAAGAAATTCAATTTCAAAAATGTATATGAAGTGGAGTTACTAGATAGTTTGGGTATTTCACCTATATTCAACATTGCAGATCTACACTAGTATCATGAGATAAAATTTAGTGAGGATAGTGTTGCAGACTTGGAGAATCAGATACCCCAGAGGGAACCATTTCAGATTAAGGACATTTTGGACAGTAGGATTGGATGTAGCACCCAGAGCAACCAATACAAAGAGTATCTTGTGAAGTGGAAGGGAAGACTAGATGAAGATTCATCATGGATTTCTCATATAGAGGTAGACCGGCTTGGTTTCCATCTTACCCTGGAAAAGTGAGGGACTCACTTTTTCAACAACCCTAGATGTTTGATATAGAAGCATCCCTGGTTCTTGGCAATCTTGCATCAACCAAAAACATTTTTCTTTCACTTTGTTTCCTGTTTTGCAGTTTCAACATTTCATTCTGAGTTTCTTGCCATTTGCTCACCGGATATTGTAGAGTTGGATTTTGATTGTGGACATGGTCATCTACCTTATCCTAAGTCCATGGGACATTGGATCTTTTTTTGGAAAGTTATCGCTTTTGGAATCTGAAATAGTTTTCTGGCTTAGAACACCAGAACCGCTCGGACCTATTTGGCTACTGGCGGATCTTGCTGATCACTTATGTAGCTTGTGGAGCTTCAGTTTGTTGTTTCCAACATTCCTTGGCATGTGGCCAACCTTCACTTGGGTCCGCACTTCATTCTATGAATTTTTCTAGAAGGATCTCTTTGGCAAGGGCCGACCTTGTTGTTTTACACATTTCATCTTGTTCTTCAGCATTTGTTCCATCTTGGGTTGATGCAGATCATTCTTGATCATATAAATCAATTTAATTGAGCATTAGAATTGAATTATTAGAACATAGATGATTAATCCTGAGGTTAGGAGGTCCAAAGTTGGCTCGCATTTTTCTTTGAGCCTAAGTGTTGCATAACACACATGTTTTGTACTTAGGCCTATGAGCCAAATATTGTGAGCCCGCATGTTGTCGACAGTTTTGTTGGAATCCAAGAACACTGAGAGGGGGGGATGAATCAGTGTTCTATCGATTATAATATTTTTAACATTATTAACAAATCCACTTATTAACTGGTATGCATAAAATACTAGTACATTCGAGGGTAATTTCCGACGACCGATTGTCAAAATTGCGACTACTTTTCGTCGGACTGTCGACAAGAGTAGCCATAGAAAACTCATTGTCGGACTTTTCAAAGATGCCTTTGAATTTCGACATTACGATGACACCATGGACTCTGCCGATGGTGTGCATGATCGCTCTTCCGATCAAAAAAGTCGTCGAACATACAACATCCACATCGAATGTTTGTTTAGATTGTGTCAGAATTTCGATGAAAGTCTGAAACTTTGCACCGATGAGAATGTTGTTGGTCCAATAGTTTTGTTGTCAGTCCAGTAATATGCATCGACGACCGTCCGACAAGGAAGTCTCGTCGGACATATAGCATCCTCATTGGATGTTTGTGTAGTTTGAGTCAGAATTTTGACGGAATCCTGAAACTTTGCACCGACGAGAATGTTGTTTGTCCGACGATTCCATCATTAGTGGAAAGTTTAGTCTCCATCGTAATTCCAACGTAAATTTATTTAAATTTTTTATTATTATTATTATCTAGACGTAAAGCATACCTCATTGATATGTACAGCGAATGATATTCTATCCCCATCAACTACCAATAGGGGGCATAGGTTTCAAGCTAATATGAGGTGCACTAGTTTCAAGCTAATATGATCAGGCACACCATGGTTGAGATGGTCCAACTCCTAAGAGGACTGTATGAACCACTGAGTACTGGTAAACCTATTAAAAATGGTGCTGATATGAAATTAGCTAACCCAAATACAAGAGCCTTTAAAGCCAATCAGGGAAATGAAATGACTTTATCTACCTTATCTAAGTTAGTTGTTATTGGGAGCTAACCAAACTTATTTACTATATATATACATGAAATGAATTTATCTACTATATATACACATATTTCTTATAAGTATATCCCAAATTGATAATCTCATATAAAGTGTCATCCTATGTCAATACATGACATATACCTATTGAATGACATGTATATATCTCATAGTAAGTAGTCACATGTTGTTATATATTAAACATATATTCAAAGACGATAATCATGCATTACATACTACATGAATATCCTCTTTAATAAAATAAATCACACGTACAAGGTTATTGGGTTGATCGAGTCCAACAGAAAAGTACAATAGGTAAAGATAGTACTAAAAATAATGTTACTAGCATCTTAAAAGAAAATAGAAATGCATTATGACCACCCACAAAACACTTGATATAAAATAGTTCCTGTTGTTCACCAAAAGTGATAACCCAAGTATACATGCAAATCTATCTATGAGATAGCCAATCTCAATCAATGAAACACCTCAGGGCTTGGACAACATGACAAGGATATGAATCCTTCTACTCTTCAGGCTCTGCAAAACCTAGGCAGGTATACCTTTGATGCATTTAATCAGACTTATTACACACAAGACTGCATCAATCAAAAGTAGATGGATCTCAAAAGGTTCAAAAACTAAGAGATAACTGCAGATGGGCTAGATCCACACTTGCAACTCAACATTTTGAATCATGAGATAGAGGGACACTTCCACATAACATAAAATATAAAAGATATTCTAATTTTGGATTTTTAAAAGGTGTTCTGACAACCTTTCAATATTACAAGAGACTAGTGCCTTATCCAGGCCACAGAGTCATGCATAAAACTGGATGAGAAATCTCAGATGCAAGTTCTTTTCAACATTAAATTTCCATGTATCAATGCCTTACATTAATACAATCCTTTGCTCTGTCACGAAACCATACTTATATGCAGATATCCAATATGCATTCAAAATCATAATGCTGGGTTTTAGGATTTAAATCCTTCCTTGAAGAATACCCAAAAGACAACATTACACTCTTAGTGGAATCTAAAAGAGACAACTCAAATTATCCTTGATAATATGAAATTATATGAATCTGAGTACATTCTGGAGACAATTTCATGGAAACTCACACATGTCTTGCATATGTGTGAACCTGCAAACTGAAACTAAACCTACAGCAAAGACAACACTGAAAACACAGACGAATACACTGTCATTTGCATTGATAAAAGGATGCCATCACTGGAACCTGCAATTTCGGATTTCTCCCTTGGAGCAAATCTCTCAAAAACTGGAACCCTTACAACTGAGAAGAATTCGGAATAAAAAGGAGGAGAGAAGAAAATCAAATCTGCAACTGAATTGCCAAGTGTCTCCTCTCTAACTGAATTTTATTCCCGTGGAAACTGCTTCTAAAATATCTCACATTTGTCAAAATTAACCTTATAAATGGATTCCTCACTCCGAGAGCTTTCCGAAAACATATAACACTTTATACTTTGGCAAAAAATTGAGCCCTGGGCGAATTAATCCTCAACATGGACCCATCATTTAAATTTTTCGAATTTCTCTATAGTTTAAACTATATCATTTAATCATTTTAATTTTGATTTTTTGCCTCTGATGCGCTCTGACGCCTTGCCACGTGGCGGCCTCTGATTGGTCGATGGGGTTGACCAGACACCACCTGGGATGACACCTCATCATCGCCACGTCATTTGCTTCGTCACTGCCACTTGGCCGCCACGTCATCACCACTGGACTGCCACCTGTGCGCCAACTGTGTGCCAACTGTGTGCCACCTCACCGGGACCCGCTTGCTGGACTGCCACCTATCACGACACGTGGATGACTCTCGTTCACTTTCGCTATTTCGCGGGGTTTAAACTACGTGCATCTTCCCTTCGCGAAATAGCGCACACCGTTGATCCATCTCGAACCTGCTCACTCGTTAACCCGGCCTTCCTCTGCAAAATTTTGCCTGTCTGCCTCGGGAAGTGTGCCCATGTGGGGTCCACCTAGTCACCATCCAGTCAACTCCTCTATCACCTCGGGAAGCGTGCTCGCGTCTGGGCCCACCTTGGGCGCCCATAGGCACCTTGTGTCAAAAGCCTTTATGGCTTAGACATTACAGTATGGTGGAGTCTTATATTTAAATACCAAAAAGTTACACTTCCCAGCGAATGTGGGATAAAGTGATTTGCCTATAGCTGCACTTCTGGAGCTCTTTTCTGAGACTTTAATGGCGATTTCTTTGCATTTGCTTGAAGACTTCTTGACAAAATACCTTTTCCACCATGTTACGCGTAAGGAAATGCATTGGAAGAGTCGTGAGTTTTTAGATTGCATTTTGTTGGACTTTATAATGCTGCTGCATGCCTCCCTTTCAACACAGAGGATCCATGCAAGGGAGCTGGGAGTATGACTACTGCTTGCATTTAGTAGAAGACTTCAACGCTGCCCCTCTCCCCATCCACGCAGACTGCATTTCCTTTAAAATTAACACTGCTGCTCAAAAACCACGTAGAGGTGTGAACATTTGTTAATGGCATTGGCTGAAGCTTTCAGAATGTTTTCAATTTGCCACACACAGCAGGAGGAAACTTTGAATCTGCCATTTATTGTATTTGTTGAAACTTTAATTTAAACATCTCTCTGAATAGCCATGCAAGGGAAGGAGATTTAGCTGGGAGCCTATGAATTGCACAGTTGAGAAGTTTGTATTGCCTCAGGTTTAAAACGCTGCCCCTTCACCATCCATGCAGGGGGAATTCTGCCAGCCAAAGGAAGTTACAAAGACTTTCTTCTATCATTTCCATCTCATGGCAAGGATGCTAGCAAGGTTGTGCTATTTGATTATGCACCTTCCATTTCATTTTGCTGGAGGTCTCATGGCCCACATGACCCCTCACAATTGCTTTAGAGTTTATGAAGTCTTCCCTCAGTCTGCAGCCACACATCCCATTTAATTTGTTTGAAAGTTGCTAATGCCTTTTCAACATGGTGCAGGGAGGATTTACCTACGAAGTGCATTTGTTTTACAAATTTCTTTGGCCTCTTAAATGACCATGGAGAGGGAGATACTGGCATTAAACCTATCAATAAAATTTGCTTGGAATGTTTCTACAGCCATTTACATCCCAATTGCCTGTAGAGAACTTTGGCATTTGTTTGAAGATTTTTTAAACTCCACTCAACCACCACAAACAGCAGGGAGGACATTGCAATTTAATTGCATTTGTTGTTCGCTATCTTACCCATTTACTACTTTGCTGAAGGTTCTAATCCATGAATTGGATTTGCTGAGAGTTTTAATGGCTTATACATTTTCATTTCGAATATATGTCCATCAATTCATAGGCAACACTGAAGTCGCCTCTCACCATCCTACTGGCAAATTACAATCAAACTATCATGGAGATGCATATATTGCGAGGAAAAAGAACATTTCACCATTAAAATTAAAGCACAGGCATGAGCCAGGTCGGGCCCCAAAGTGGGTCCGACTAAAAAAAATTTCGTTTTCAAGCTACTGGCCTCTGGAATATCTTAGGAACCTCAAACATACCTCTGGAATCGATCGGCACCATTTTCGGATCATAAAATTGCATTTTGCAACTTTCAGGCAATTACGCCACATTTTTCGCATTTAATCGCGAAGACGTAATTTTCAAACCTGTCAAAACACCTTTCTGGAGCTCGCCATCTGACAGGCGTATACTCTGATATACAAGGATGACTTCTACAAAAAGGTTTCTCAAGACGAGTCCCGAGTGAAGAGATATTAATTTCCGAAAACGGCCAACTGGCTTTGTCGACACTGCGGACCCGATGAAGTCAATGTTCTGGCAACACATGATGCCTTTCTAAAAAATATCAAACGACCTCCGTAGGCTCTCAAATTCGGAACATAGGTACCTTTAAGTACATATTAAATCTTTGAATTCTCAGTTTGATCACTCGACTGACAGGATGCAAACGGCGCGCTCACCAAAACGGCTACATTAACTGATCTGACACTGGAAGTGCGGATAACTGAATTTGATGGCAAAATGAGTCCTTTTGAAAACCGATCAAACGGATTGATAAAAGCTTGAAATTTGAAATGTAGCTCACCATATATACCAACATTAGCCCGGAACAAACATTCTGACATGACGCTCAACGGGACATTTTTACACTTGTGCAAACATCACAAACTACAAACGGATTGAGCTTTGAAAACTAAGCAAACGGATTCATAAGGACTTGAAATTTTGTAGGCTGACTCACATTTATGCATACAATTGAATCAATTTTTAATTTCTCCATGAAGATCAACAGGGCAAAAGATATAAACACCCAAAGTAGGCTACTTAATAAAATTTGCACTTGTGCCTAGAATGCACTTTCAGCTCACCCCTCGAAATGGTACCTAGTAAACTTATCCAAATTGAATTCTGAAAGTTGCACATCACTGAATAGGCCAAATGAAAGGTTTGGGACATGAATCCCGAGCCTTACCCTCTGAAAATCAACCAGCTCCATTTTACCCCCTTGCTAACTAGGCCATTCAAACTGACTTATTTGGGTGCCTTTCTGACATACAGAGCAAAAATTTGAAATAGGCTTACAAACTTTGACTCAATTTTAAATAATCCCAACAATGGCTCTGACTGGGGATGGTTGATTGCAAGATCAACACAAGAATCCAGATATCTTTGGTTAAGCAGACCACCCAAAAGACGGGTCATTCTTCTCTTAATTGTTGTCTTCTCAAAACAGGGCTTCCTTATTCTACCCAAACAGCAGGGCACTTTATTGAAAACCACACAACTGAAAGCAAAGCGACTGTACAAAATATACAACTTATAAATGGCCCCGGGCCATCAAAATTGAAATCACTTCCTACCTCTGTCAAAAACATGATTCTCTTTTCCACAAACCGGAGGTAAGTTGAGATCATCATTCCAATCTACCTAATCAAAAACACTTCCATTTGCAATCAGCTGATCACATAAAACATAATCAGCAGCCTGTTCATAATCATGATATCTCTGGAAACCAAACGAATGCTGAACGTGCTGATCACCAGGTGACATAAGAGTGCCATACTCTTTACCACTCTTTCCCAGCTGAAATGAAAAGTGGCCTAACTTATTCTGAAAGTTGAAAACATCAGGCACATCTCTATTGCTAGTTTGCTCAAATGATGAACACTCTTCCACAATGATGGCTTGCAAACTAGAGAGGAAAACTTCCTCATAACATGACTGCAATTCGTCTTGCTGATCACAATTCCTATCAGCACTTTGCACACATGAAAATACATGATTGTCAGTTGTCAATGGTTCATTTCCCACTTGTAAATCTGAGAAAACTACTTCAAATTTGTCATTCTTTTTAACAGCAAGATCCACACAATGCATACCAAAATCTGAGTTCATATCAACATATGAATCTACATTATCACACCTATCAAGCGTATATGCATCTTCATCTTGTCCATCACTCAAATCAAAAATAGGGAAAGAATCAATAGCATATGTATCATACTTCACACCCTCAAAAATATCATCAATATCTAAACAAGTACTGGTTGGGCGTGAGAGATTGGGCACATTTTTGGATGCATACCTCTGAAAATCAGCAGCTAAGAGCTCTGAAATTTGTTCACTACTTAGTGAACCTTCTTCATTTCCATTTTTCTTGGCTTCATCCTCTGAGCTGTAAACATTGTCCCAATCTGATAAAGGTATTAAATCAACAGTGCTCATGTCTCTATGCACATTTGTTTCATCATTACAACAACTCACATCTGCATCATAACCTTATCATGCTGCTCATAAAGTGTTGCTATATGTTGCAACATAGTTTCATAACTGGGGTTGCAAACATTTTGTGGATTGAACTTAACAACAAGGTGACCCATATCATTAAAATCTGAAACCTCAATGGGCTCATGAATACTCGAACAATTACTTATTTTCTCATAAATTTCTTCTTGCTCTGAATACACATCTAAACTGTCATGCTGAGAATAAGAATCATCTTCAGCATCATAAGAGGCATATCCACTCACAGATTCATCTCCCTCACTGTCCTCAATCTTGTGTACATTTTCAAATTTAATTGCTTCAATCTTATCTATCCATTCTTTAATACATGCAACACTCTCTTCTCTCAAGGTAGTAGACCAATTAATTGAGTCAGGCTCATCAAGCTCTAAAAATAATTCAATCAAAACAAACTTATGGGGTCTAACATCAGCTGGAAACTCATTTAATGCAGCTATGAATCTTTTATAAAAAATACATGATGACTCTTCCTCTTTTCTTTTCCCTATTTTCTTTCTTAAAAACTAGATGAATTTCTCTCGGATCTTTTGAAGACATACTGCAATCTCTTTATCAATCTCTTTCAGATTTGACAGATGATTTGGAGATCTAGGAACTACATCTAGATCCATCGGGTTTAAAACATCTACTGAACCACTATCATAACCATGCATCTCACTGTTTTACAAATTCTTTTCAAAATACAAGCAGTCACTACTTTTCAGAATCATACACACTTCTCATCATATCTCTGACTGAAAACTTATTTCAATGAAGTATGTAAATTGTAAATTTCTTTTCCTTTCAATGGTGACCTTTTCACCTTATAAGGAACATATAATTTCATAGATACTTTGAGGAATACTCGGTAAAATCAATGCTGCTACTGTCCACTTCACTTCTGACTAGAAATTTGAAGAAATCCTCCAAATCTCAGGTTCGTTCTTACAGAGTCGTCACCTTCCTGAAGAGGAATAAAACTTAATCACTGATCTTCACTCTGAACACTTTCAGATTTCTGGGTTTCACCACATAGCAAAGTCACACAATATTTTTCAAATGTCTTAACAACAAGAATTTCCAGGGTAAACACTTCCAAATCTGAAAATGACTTTCAGATTTGTACACTTCTAAGACTCTTCCCCAAATGAATTTTGGCACAACTCTGGGATTCGATTCAACATGAATTATTACAACACTTCCCCAGCAGAGTCGCCATTTTTGTTGTGGTGACTCGGATGGGATAATCTCAACCTTATATGAATTAAATCTTTCTTAACCAGAGGCTCTTCACAGTTCATTTACTTCCCCAGCAGAGTCGCCATTTTTGTTGTTCACCAAAAGTGATAACCCAAGTATACCTGCAAATCTATCTATGAGATAGCCAATCTCAATCAATGAAACACCTCAAGGCTTGGACAACATGACAAGGATATGAATCCTTCTACTCTTCAGGCTCTGCAAAACCTAGGCGGGTATACCTTTGATGCATTTAATCAGACTTATTACACACAAGACTACATCAATCAAAAGCAGATGGATCTCAAAAGGTTCAAAAACTAAGAGATAACTGCAGATGGGCTAGATCCACACTTGCAACTCAACATTTTGAATCATGAGATAGAGGGACACTTCCACATAACATAAAATATAAAAGATATTCTAATTTTGGATTTTTAAAAGGTGTTCTGACAACCTTTCAATATTACAAGAGACCAGTGCCTTATCCAAGCCACAGAGTCATGCATAAAACTGGATGAGAAATCTCAGATGCAAGTTCTTTTCAACATTAAATTTCCATGTATCAATGCCTTACATTAATACAATCCTTTGCTCTGTCATGAAACCATACTTATATGCAGATATCCAATATGCATTCAAAATCATAATGCTGGATTTTAGGATTTAAATCCTTCCTTGAAGAATACCCAAAAGACAACATTACACTCTTAGTGGAATCTAAAAGAGACAACTCAAATTATCCTTGACAATATGAAATTATATGAATCTGAGTACATTCTGGAGACAATTTCATGGAAACTCACACATACCTTGCATATGTGTGAACCTGCAAACTGAAACTAAACCTACAGCAAAGACAACACTGAAAACACAGACGAATACACTGTCATTTGCATTGATAAAAGGATGCCATCACTGGAACCTGCAATTTCGGATTTCTCCCTTGGAGCAAATCTCTCAAAAACTGGAACCCTTACAACTGAGAAGAATTTGGAATAAAAAGGAGGAGAGAAGAAAATCAAATCTGCAACTGAATTGCCAAGTGTCTCCTCTCTAACTGAATTTTGTTCCCGTGGAAAGTGCTTCTAAAATATCCCACATTTGTCAAAATTAACCTTATAATCGGATTCCTCACTCCGAGAGCTTTCCGAAAACATATAACACTTTATACTTTGGCAAAAAATTGAGCCCTGGGCGAATTAATCCTCAACATGGACCCATCATTTAAATTTTTCGAATTTCTCTATAGTTTAAACTATATCATTTAATCATTTTAATTTTGATTTTTTGCCTCTGATGCGCTCTGACGCCTTGCCACGTGGCGGCCTCTGATTGGTCGATGGGGTTGACCAGACGCCACCTGGGATGACACCTCATCATCGCCACGTCATTTGCTTCGTCACTGCCACTTGGTCGCCACGTCATTGCCACTGGACTGCCACCTGTGCACCAACTGTGTGCCAACTGTGTGCCACCTCACCGGGACCCACCTGCTGGACTGCCACCTATCACGACACGTGGACGACTCTCGTTCACTTTCGCTATTTCGCGGGGTTTAAACTACGTGCATCTTCCCTTCACGAAATAGCGCACACCGTTGATCCATCTCGAACCTGCTCACTCGTTAACCCGACCTTCCTCTGCAAAATTTTGCCTGTCTGCCTCAGGAAGTGTGCCCACGTGGGGTCCACCTAGTCGCCATCCAGTCAACTCCTCTATCACCTCAGGAAGCGTGCTCGCATCTGGGCCCACCTTGGGCGCCCATAGGCACCTTGTGTCAAAAGCCTTTATGGCTTAGACATTATAGTATGGTGGAGTCTTATATTTAAATACCAAAAAGTTACACTTCCCAGCCAATGTGGGATAAAGTGATTTGCCTATAGCTGCACTTCTGGAGCTCTTTTCTGAGACTTTAATGGCGATTTCTTTGCATTTGCTTGAAGACTTCTTGACAAAATACCTTTTCCACCATGTTACGCGTAAGGAAATGCATTGGAAGAGTCGTGAGTTTTTAGATTGCATTTTGTTGGACTTTATAATGCTGCTACATGCCTCCCTTTCAACACAGAGGATCCATGCAAGGGAGCTGGGAGTATGACTACTGCTTGCATTTAGTAGAAGACTTCAACGCTGCCCCTCTCCCCATCCACGCAGACTGCATTTCCTTTAAAATTAACACTGCTGCTCAAAAACCACGTAGAGGTGTGAACATTTGTTAATGGCATTGGCTGAAGCTTTCAGAATGTTTTCAATTTGCCACACACAACAGGAGGAAACTTTGAATCTGCCATTTATTGTATTTGTTGAAACTTTAATTTAAACATCTCTCTGAATAGCCATGCAAGGGAAGGAGATTTAGCTGGGAGCCTATGAATTGCACAGCTGAGAAGTTTGTATTGCCTAAGGTTTAAAACGCTGCCCCTTCACCATCCATGCAGGGGGAATTCTGCCAGCCAAAGGAAGTTACAAAGACTTTCTTCTATCATTTCCATCTCATGGCAAGGATGCTAGCAAGGTTGTGCTATTTGATTATGCACCTTCCATTTCATTTGCTGGAGGTCTCATGGCCCACATGACCCCTCACAATTGCTTTAGAGTTTATGAAGTCTTCCCTCAGTCTGCAGCCACACATCCCATTTAATTTGTTTGAAAGTTGCTAATGCCTTTTCAACATGGTGCAGGGAGGATTTACCTACGAAGTGCATTTGTTTTACAAATTTCTTTGGCCTCTTAAATGACCATGGAGAGGGAGATGCTTGCATTAAACCTGTCAATAAAATTTGCTTGGAATGTTTCTACAGCCATTTACATCCCAATTGCCAGTAGAGAACTTTGGCATTTGTTTGAAGATTTTTTAAACTCCACTCAACCACCACAAACAGCAGGGAGGACATTGCAATTTAATTGCATTTGTTGTTCGCTATCTTACCCATTTACTACTTTGCTGAAGGTTCTAATCCATGAATTGGATTTGCTGAGAGTTTTAATGGCTTATACATTTTCATTTCGAATATATGTCCATCAATTCATAGGCAACACTGAAGTCGCCTCTCACCATCCTACTGGCAAATTACAATCAAACTGTCATGGAGATGCATATATTGCCAGAAAAAAGAACATTTCACCATTAAAATTAAAGCACAGGCATGAGCCAGGTCGGGCCCCAAAGTGGGTCCGACTAAAAAAAATTTCGTTTTCAAGCTACTGGCCTCTGGAATATCTTAGGAACCTCAAACATACCTCTGGAATCGATCGGCACCATTTTCGGATCATAAAATTGCATTTTGCAACTTTCAGGTAATTACGCCACATTTTTCGCATTTAATCGCGAAGACGTAATTTTCAAACCTATCAAAACACCTTTCTGGAGCTCGCCATCTGACAGGCGTATACTCTGATATACAAGGATGACTTCTACCAAACGGTTTCTCAAGACGAGTCCCGAGTGAAGAGATATTAATTTCCGAAAACGGCCAACTGGCTTTGTCGACACTGCGGACCCGATGAAGTCAATGTTCTGGCAACACATGATGCCTTTCTAAAAAATATCAAACGACCTCCGTAGGCTCTCAAATTCAGAACATAGGTACCTTTAAGTACATATTAAATCTTTGAATTCTCAGTTTGATCACCCGACTGACAGGATGCAAACGGCGCGCTCACCAAAACGGCTACATTAACTGATCTAACACTGGAAGTGCGGATAACTGAATTTGATGGCAAAATGAGTCCTTTTGAAAACCGATCAAACGGATTGATAAAAGCTTGAAATTTGAAATGTAGCTCACCATTTATACCAACATTAGCCCGGAACAAACATTCTGACATGACGCTCAACGGGACATTTTTACACTTGTGCAAACATCACAAACTACAAACGGATTGAGCTTTGAAAACTAAGCAAGCGGATTCATAAGGACTTGAAATTTTGTAGGCTGACTCACATTTATGCATACAATTGAATCCATTTTTAATTTCTCCATGACGATCAACAGGGCAAAAGATATAAACACCCAAAGCTAGGCTACTTAATAAAATTTGCACTTGTGCCTAGAATGCACTTTCAGCTCACCCCTCGAAATGGGTACCTAGTAAACTTATCCAAATTGAATTCTGAAAGTTGCACATCACTGAATAGGCCAAATGAAAGGTGTGGGACATGAATCCCGAGCCTTACCCTCTGAAAATCAACCAGCTCCATTTTACCCCCTTGCTAACTAGGCCATTCAAACTGACTTATTTGGGTGCCTTTCTGACATACAGAGCAAAAATTTGAAATAGGCCTACAAACTTTGACTCAATAATATAGTTAAGTGAAGTTAGCATAAACCATATCAATTATGTTCAATTACATCAATCTCGACTTGGAGTATTTAATATACATATCATCAATGATTACAATGCTTATTTCAATATATATTTGAACTACAACTTGCAAGAATAGATGAAAGAGAAAGAACATGTGTTGAGGGAGGTGGAAGTGCTCTCCGAGGTGATCATGCATTGAGTCCATTGGTCCCCAACGGTGGTTTGCAATGCCAGCCGACCACGTGGAACCCTTAGGTCCACCCCATCGTGCTTGTGGAGATAGTTCCAAATAGTCAATCAAGGTATACAAGGGGGTTGATAGGCTGACACATTTCATACACGATGCATACATGACACAAGTAATGGAACAATACAGTGCAACATCAATAGAGAAGGATGATACCAAGTCATGAATCCACATAGGGTCACTACTTTAAAACTACACAAGGCATTAGATTCTAGAGTGCAGTGGAGGAAGTGTCATCATATGTGCTCATGGGGATGCACCATATGGAACCAAGCATTCTCTCATATGGATGAGAAGGATGATCGTGCAATCCTTGTGCTAGATGAGTAGGCATGTCTCTTCTGACAAGTCCCAATGCTCCATGTGCGGGCATGCCTTTCATCGTATGTTCTCATGGGGATGTACCATATGAAACCAAGAATTCTCTCATATAGATGAGAACAACTATCACACAATCCATGTGCTACATGAGTGGGCATGTCTCTTCGTACAAGTCCCAATGCTCCATGTGTAGGCTTTCCTTTCATTGTATGTGCTCATGGGGATGCACCATATGGATCCAAGCATTCTCTCATATGGACAAGAACGATGATCACATAATCCCTATGCTACATGAGCGAGTATGTCTCTTTGCACAAGTCCCAACACTCCATGTATGGGCATGCCTTGCATCGTATGTGCTACATGGGGATGGACCATATGGAACCAAGCATTCGCTCATGTGAACAAGAACAATGATCACATAATCCTTGTGTGAGTGGGCATGCCTCTTCGCAAAGTCCCAATGCTTCATGTGCGAGCATGCCTTCCCAAAACACCCTTGGTGTTGTGATAGCGCTTAAGGCGTGCTCAAGGAACCAAATATCTTGTTATTTTTTTTAACCAAAGTCTATTGTTATGTTATCACTTGGTTACAAAACTCCCCAAACATGAATGCCAAGCGTACCACTTTTAGACGAGGGACATGAGTGGGAGCCACTCCCTAGACTCACCCTAGGACTAAGCTCATGCCATATCTAAATGCAAGACATCTCAAATACATCAAATTGTCTCAATTGCAAAATGTCATTTTCATACATAAGCAAGACATACTCAATTGGGCACAACACCAAGAGAGCGGATACTAATTGATCCCTTATCAAAATTCACATAAATGTTATCATGATTCCATAATAGAATATCATCTCAAAATCATCAAATACCACTTTTCAATAATTCCCAAGTTTGGACCAAAAACCAGTCATGAGGCCAATTACCATTGCTGAATGAATGATTGAAGGATTTTAATGACGTCTACGAGACTAAATTGTCTATGGGACCAAGACAAACACCCTTAACTGATGGACCTCAAAAAACCTTGAAATTTCAAAGTGCATAAAATGAAAATGTAAGAATAGCCTTTTGATTCTAATCAACTCAATAGTACAATACTCCCTCGATTTGTCATTTCAACATCCCAAATAGAATTGAACAACATAACCTCATATATACTCATAATTTCCAAATTCGGTTCATACAAATCATATAATCATCCAAATGGAGAGATTTAAATTGGAAGAATACTTTAATTCACTCAACAATTCATTTGCAACAAACTAAAATCAATTCAATTGAAAAAAAAAGGAGGAATTTGAGTTCCTACCTCAAACTTGACCAAATCTTCAAATTGACAATGTAATTGAACATAATTGAGATGAGACATGAGTTTCTTAAGTGAAGTTACCCATAAACTATGTACAATTGTTTGAATTCTTTTAGCATAAAACAAAATGAATCTACACCTATAGTCCAAAGTAATCTAGTGAGGCATGCTATCTAAAATCCATAATCATGAGTATTGGATCCAAGAGTATAGAACAATTTGGTTATAGCAATCTGTTATACATAATATATCAAGGCAATGTGTAACCATATCTATTTAAGAACAGTTCAACATATAAACTCTTATCTTTTTTTTTTTGGTAAGAATTATCAGCTATAATGAATATAATATTGTAAAGAAGTCTTTATTGCTCATTATATAAATGGGGATATGTATAATATGGTATCGTTATATATATTTTATTGTAATAGATCAGATTTGAAAAATATGTTTTATGTTTATATGTATTTATTCAAATAACTAATATTTTGTCATTGAAATATAAGGATATATACCACTTTATTACTATTGAAAATTACTTGCTGAGAATTAAAACAAAATAAATCTAGGATATGGAACAAAATTTTCTTAAGGTTTGATAATGGATGTATCCCTCAAATTAATCATAAAATTAACTATATAGATCAATATCTTACTTGAAATCACATAGAGAAAGCTTATTGATTGACTATGAACATAGGATGAGCTTAGATATGAATTTGGAGTTATCAAAGAAATGTTAACAACATGTATCAAACATCTAGGATAGCAACATAGAGAAAGTGGAATATAAGATAGGTGAGAGTGAAGTGCCTTGGATGGAATGTTGGAAGAGATGTGTGGGACCCCTACACACCCCATAGAAGCATTTAGAAGCCATTAAAAAGTGTCATAGACCAAATATTTATGACTGTCCTAAGGGTACCAATTGTGACAATCACAAGTTTACCAGTGATACTGCCTACTCAAACAAGTTGTCTTTGGAAACCCCACTAGGTGTGTATATGTAATGGTAATGAAATGTCCTAAGAGTAGCCCTTACACCAGTATGCACAAACCTTGGTGTCACAACGGTGTTGGTGTTGCCTTGGGCCAATTGTGGTTGACTGTTACAATTAAGACAATGATCTCAAATACAATTTACGGTGTTTATAACTCTAATGTCCCAATCGACTTGTATATATTTTCACAAAACAATTAACAACCCAACCATAGCTATTACTAAGATTTCCCAATAAAATGCATGCAAAACATATCAACATTGATAGGATAACTAACTTGCATTTAGTAAGAGACCTCAATGAGTAGATTTTCATGCTGAAAAGAGTACTTGCAATAAAGATATTGAAATCAACGAGACATTATGCATTCAAAAATCCACAAGGAAGATCTAATATTTATGAATGAAATTGCAAATCAATCTAAGTTACATATTTGATATCTTACTTATATCATGACAACATAAAATTTTGGCATTATGTGAACCGGCATGAGCATTATGTGAACCGGCATGAGCCTTATGTAAACTGGCATAAAGACATAATGATATTGTATGTTGTCATTGATGTCAATATGAGACATAGTGTGAACTGGCACATGAGATAAGTGAAGAAAGAGGTACCGGCATATGTGTGAACCGGTATATGCCAAAGTGAAGCGACACATTTGTTCAAAGTGAATCGGCATGCAGTTATGGGAACCGGCACATGGAAGCACTGTATGACTACCGGTTGGTAAGGCAGCTTCCACTTTGGGGTTTTCGATTGGAGTATCTCAAGTCTGTGTGACTCAATCGGTGATCTTTGTGTGATGAGTTAGTAGTATGATGGAGGACAGATCGTGTTGCCACGTAAGCTCTATGCGCGTGAAGGATCTTGCATAAAGAAGACTATTCCTATCTACCTCAGGAATGTGCGAAGTCTGTCAAATGGTGATAACGCATGATGGGTTATCAGCCACCATGAAAACGGTGGATAATGGACAATGGAGAATTTCTTGAGATCGACTCAAGACTGGTGCATTTAATGCAGTATGTTTCAATGGTCAGGATCAAACCGTTTGAATTGCTCAACCTAACAAGTTTAGGGTTTAAGGTTTTTGCTACCGACCTGTATGTTCCCTATAAGGTCGATATTAGGTTTCTGTCTGAAGTTGTTGGCAAAAGTTGTGAGTGTGTATCCAACGAAAGTGATACAAGATTCTTGCCAGACCATAGGAGAGAAGAGATACCTACAAAGTTCATGTGCAGAAGGAAAAGAGGAGCCTAAATGGATCTGTATTAGTATTAAGTGTTGTTAACAGATCATTGTAATACCTATTGATCTCTAGCCACTTCAACAGTTGCAAAATCCCCTAACAGGGTAGCCTTAACTGGCTTGATTCAAAATCCCTTAAATCGGGTGGTCTTAACCGACTTGCTGTAAATCCCTTAACCCGGTAACTCGAAGCTAATGAGTTCTGAGAAGCTAGAGAAGCTTAGGAGATCCTTTCAGCTATTGAGTTCTTAAAATCCTCTAACAAGGTGACCCTACTGGGTTTAACCCTTAACCGGGTGATCCCTAACAGGATCGGCTCCTACCAGAACCTATTGTAATGTTCTTAACCGAACAAGGCTCCTAATAGAGTGGACTTCTAAAGAGTTCAAAAAGCAGCTTGTGGGTATTCATCCCCATCGTGGTTTTTCTTAGTTGGGTTTCCACGTGAAAAATATGTGTGTCATGTGAAATGCTTTTGTCTGGTGATGCTTTGTTTTATCTGTTATGCACATGAAGGTTCTATATTTTATGCCTGTCTATAAAACATATTGAACTCACTGTTGTGAAGATTTGATGGTTAAGTCTACTAGTTCATGCATGTGAAGATTATGATAATGTGGTATTGAGCTAAGAGAAAAGCTTAGTGAGTGACCGGTTCATGACTAACTGAGCTATACTGGATGTTACCGATTGCACTCTATTTTACTGGTATCTTTGTTTATCAGTCATTGCGAGTGTTTGCTGTCAAACCGGTTTTGGACTATATTTGTGTCTGTACTGATTCACCCCCCCTCTCAGTACCGGTTTTGTACTAGTGGTTCATCATTAAGTTATCATAAAATGTATATATGCACTCAACATACCTCTTTGCTTGTTTATTTGAGAATGTTGCTAGGAATTAATAGGTGAATGATACATTGATCTACACATGAATCACTTGTACTTTCCTGATACTTTCACCCCTTGGTCAAGGCCGCGTACCCCCTAGCACTTGAATATTGTTTCCACCCTCATGATTACTTGAATTCCATGCTCAAATCACACTAAATGACAATAGCTAGTACAAAATAGTGACCATAGCCAAGGAAGCCCAAATTTACTCATACTCAACATAATAAGAAATAACTAAATCATATGGACCATTATTCATAACGTAGCCTCTTTTTCACATCATGGAAGGCCAAAATTACAAGGAAGGCCAAAACAATGATCCTGCTTCTTCGAAGGAGCCATTGTTCAGAGCCACCAAACTACAACAAGAGTAGAAGCTATTAGGCTCATACAATTTTAGGACATATAAAGAGTTGAATCAGAAGTGAGAAAAAAAAATGAAAAATTGTTGAAATATAATCTTCACAATTCTGTCATCATGAGTGCAAACAATCCAGTGAGGAGGACAAAGCTGAATAGTGTGATGAGGATCAGAGCCATCCAATATAGGAGGCATAATATGAGACTCTTTCTGAACCAATGCTAAGGGATATTATGATTTGAAGCTTCTCTTAAATCCTCACATTTTGTTGTCACATAATGAGGTAGAAGAGGCACATTCAAAGTCTTAGAATGAGGCCAATATATATATGGATGGTAATATATGAAAGGATATATGAAAGATATATGAAGGCCATGGTAGAGGAGAATAATTACTTCACACTAAGTGAAGTTATGGAGGTAGTTGCCATGGATGTAAAGTGGGGAGTGTAAAGGAGTCTTTGGATTCATGAATAACATTAAGGAGAAAAGGTTAGTTATATCAAGGAAAAATAGAGAAATAGGGAAGTGATAAAGAAGGGAGGAAGAAAATGAAGAAATAAAGAGGGAGATCTAATTTATTTTCGTATGTAGCCTCTACTACTCTTTTTCTTGTTGAATGATTTTGCAATATTTTGAGAAGACTGCAAGACATGAAGTAATGCTCATAAGGCATGATGGAGCTATGTAAAGCACAAACCATACATATGAATACATGCAAGGCATGAATCATACATGTAAACCATGAAGTAATACATAAATACACATAACGTACAAGTATTTATGAGAAAGGTTCTCATGGAGTGGACATGTTGAAGACACATCGATCATGAAGTATACAATAGAGAGGTATTCATGGAATAGACATTTGAAAACATCTCATTCATGAAGTAACAAAATTCTCAAGAAAATGACAATTAATTAATAAACTTACAAGGATGAGGCATATTCATAACTTTTGCAGTCCCACCATGGATATCAACACTAGAAGCAACTTAACAACATTAGGAGATATCTAGTGTTTGATATGCTTGAGAAGGAAATGGAGGGAATAGTGCAAGCAGAGGGAAATTTGAATTCTGGAAATGGAGGGAACAATGAGGCTGGGTCCTTTGGTTGTACTGCCTCTACAGCTCAAGGACAAGTGATGGATGATAAGGATGGGAGACCGGATGGGGACCCATGGCATCGAGACCCTCCTCCTGACCGCAAAAATTTGAAAGATTCTCCAAAATTGGGTCCCGAGGGTGTGAAAGCTGACTTAGAAAAGACTACAAAGGTGAAGGCTCTCAAACCCTGGAGTAGTCTTTTTGCAAATAAACCAACTAGAAAATCGTCCTTCCCCTTTGTGGAAGACATCTCTGATAGAAAAATGGGTAAATTAGCTATTGTTGTTCTAGATTTGGTTATTGATCATAGCATTTCTTTAACGGCCTTCTCTCTGGTGGGAAACTTTGTTGGACCATGACCCAATATTGAGGACATTAGATCATTTGTTAAGAGAAAATGGAGGCCGAAAGGTCAGGTTGATGTTTCAGCCCTATCAAGGGGTTTTTTTGTTTTTTCCTTTTCTTGTGGGGAAGATATGAAAGCAACATTAAGCGATGGACCTTGGATGTTTGCTAAATCTTCCCTATCCATGAGAAAATGGTCTCCTAATATGGAACTCAATGATTCCTTCTTTGAATCTGCTCTAGTCTGGGTAAGGTTGCTAGACTTGCTGCTTGAATTCTGGGTTGAGGATGTTTTCTTAGGAATAGAAAACTCCTTTCGGGATCTTGTTGTGATAGATCCAATGACTACAGCTCGAAAGAGATTGGTTTATGCGCACATGTGTGTCAATATTTCGTAGAACATGGATCTTCCTAGCTCTATTGATATAAATTCCAAACTTGGTTTATGGGAATAGACAATAGAGTTTGAGTCCCTCCCCTTTGTGTTCTTTTCCTGTAAAAAAGCTGGTCACTGGGCTAAGGCTTGCCCTAGCAACCCCAAAAAACCTATGAAGGTTAACAATCCCCATAAACAAGTATGGAAAGAAAAGAATAATATTAAGGAAGATAGTAGAGTGGAAGGAGGAAGTGGAATTCCTGGTAACATAAAAGACTTATCAGAAGGTGATAGAAATGCTAACCCTCTTAAGGCTCCCCTTTTGAAGGAAGATAAAAAGAATGGAATCAGTGGATTTGAGATCAAAACAGTCAATATTTTTGAGGTCCTATAGACTCAGAAGGAAGAGAATGTAATCATTGAAGAGATTCTTGAAGAAGGTGAGATTGAGGATGCAACTGAAGCTCAACATGAGGCCCTTCAAGTTACAACAATAAAAAGAGATAAAGAGTGCCCAAATGATTTTGAAGGACATGAATTTAATTCTGGAAGGAAGAACAAGTTCGGATCGCCTAAGGTTAATCTAAATGCTTTGTTCTAGAATGTTGGAGTTGACACGCCCACTTCATCCCAGAAAAGAGGAGAACTATGGAATAACATGCAAGCTGATCTCAAAGATGAACATGAGGAAGAAATAACAGGGAATGGAAAAAATAAAAATAAGAAGGCAGGATGCCCTAATGGGGTGAAAACTAGGACCAGATCCAAGGCAGATATTGGTCTATCCAAATCTTCGTAGGGACATAAATCCATGAAATGGCATAGGGACCAGGAGAGTGAGCAAAACATAGCTAATGGAAGGCAGCAAACTATATAGGAATCCTACCCCTAGGTTTCCAAATGAAGGTAATCTCATGGAACATTCAAGGCCTAAATGGTCTCAATAAACAGGATATATTACAGAATCTCATTCGAGACCATAAGCCAGATATTATCCTTGTGCAGGACACCAAAATGAGTAAGGAGAAAGTTGAGAATTTAAATTTCTTTAAAAATGGAGGGGTTTGTGGTAGTAGCTCAAATGGGGCCTCTGGTAGGGTGGCTATTTTTTGGAACAAGAAAACTATTTTAGGAGATATGACTGATGAAGATGGTAATATCATATTTATGAAAGTTAAAAGCATCTCTGAAGGAAAGGAATGGGTGGTCACAAATATCTACAACCCTAATTCTAATGCTGCTAGGAGTAAATTTTGGGATAAAATCTAGTAGAAAAGAAGATCTTTCCCTAAGGATAGTTGGCTGTTGATGGGAGATTTCAATACTCCTTTGCAAGGAACTAAAAAATTTGGAGGAACTCAAGCCCAACTGGATAGCAGATCTGATTTGATGGACTTCATCAATGTCAATGCTCTTATTGATACTTATCTCACTAGCGCTTGTTACACCTGGTCTAATTGCAGGGATGAAGAAGACCTCATTCAAGTAAGGCTTGGCAAATCCCTTATTACTTATGATTGGATACTTTCTCATAGATGCTCATTGTCAGTCGTCAATAGAATTGGCTCGGATCATTATCCCATATCCTTTGTTGCTGAGTCCATTAAGAGTAAAAAGTGCTTCCCTTTCTAGTTTGAGAAAATGTGGATCTCTCGCCCCTCTCTGGAAAAATTCATTGCCAACTGGTGGAATATTGATGTGGATGGAACAACCATGCACAAAGTTGCCAAAAAACTTAGAAACATCAAAGATAACATTAAGATCTGGAACAAGGTCTTTGGTGATATTTTTGAATTAAAAAAAAGTTGAAGGAGGAATTAGAACAGATCCAAAACTCAATACAAAAAGATGGCTATAAAAAGTATCCCAAGGCTAAGGAAGATGATATATTAGTCAAATTTCACAACATTATTTCTAGGGAGGAAATCTATTGGAGACAAAGATCTAGGGCTATTTGGCTGGAAGCTGGGGACATAAATGCTAAATTTTTTCACATGACTTCTATGAAACATAAAGCTGCGAATAGAATTTCCAGATTAATTACTGAGGACAAAATTCTTCTTAAGGAGGATGATATTAGGGATGAAGCTGTTAGTTTCTTTTCTCAACTCCTCACCGGTAGCAATGAGATTGATTCTGCTAAGCAATAGGATCTGGTTGACATCATCCCCAAGATTATTGATCCTAACTAGAATAATGCCCTTTCTGTTATCCCCTCTACTGAGGAAATTAAAAAAGCGGTCTTGTCCTTTTAGGGGGATAAGGCTCCGGGACCTGATGGCTTCCCCATGTTCTTTTTTCAGGAATTTTGGCATATTGTGGGAAAAGACACGGTCAATGTGGTCAAAGAATTTTTCGATTCAAGAAGAATCCTTAAGGAAATCAACTCCACTTTTATTGCCTTAATTCCTAAGGTGGTTGGGACGGATTCCATGGGAAAATTTAGGCCAATAAGTCTATGTAACTCCTTTTATAAGATCATATCTAAAGTTTTGACTTCCAGACTTTTGGATGTCCTCCCCTTTATCATCTTTGAGGAGCAAAAGGGATTTGTCCCTGGCAGGTAGATTTTAGATTCTATCATTCTTGTGCATGAGAATATTCATTCTCTCAATCTGCCAATAAAGAAGGATTTCTGATAAAGTTGGATCTAGCGAAAGCTTATGATAGAGTGGAATGGCAAGCTCTTTTTAGAATTATGGAGGCTTTTGGATTTCATGAGAAGATAATCAAAATTATCAAAGAGTTTATCTCCACCCCAATGTTTTAAATTCTCATTAATGGGTCTCCTTCTAGATTCTTTAAATTGTCTAGGGGGCTCAGACAAGGAGATCCCATATCTCCAATCCTATTTACCGTCTTGGCGGAGAGCATGAGTAGACGATCCAAAAAATGAAAGTGAATAAAATTATCAAAGGTCTTCAACCTTCCTCTGCTAATGTGTTTTTGTTCTCACCAATAGTTTGTTGATGATACTATCTTAATGGGATACTCTTCGGTTGAGGAGGTTGTTGCCTTTAAAGATGCTCTTAATTCTTATTCTTTGGCTACAGGCTAGCAAGTCAATTGGGACAAGTCTTCTATATACTTCATGAATACTCCTATCATAAGACATCAGAGAATTGCTAATATCATTAGGTGCAAGGTGGAAACGCTCCCCTCCACTTATTTGGGTCTCCCATTGGGATTAGTTCCCCCAAAATCCTTCTAGAATATGTTAATTGACAAACTCAACAAAAAATTAGCTAGATGGAAAGGATCCATGTTATCTCAAGCCGGAAAGTTGCAGCTCCTTCAAGCTACTATCTAGAATCTCCCTATCTATGCTCTCAGTCTATTTGGCATTCCGACTAAATTTGTTGAAGCCTTAGAGAGGATTCAAAAAAGATTTCTTTGGTCAGGGGTTGAAGAAAAAAAAAAGAATATCCTTGGTTGCCTGGGACAAAGTGTGTAAGCCAAAGAGCAAAGGAGGTCTTGGTATTAAAGCTCTCAAAACTTTTAATAAAGCTCTTTTTGATAAACAAATATGGAGGGCTTATGACATTAAGAAAGATTGGAACCGGATTTGGTTTGATAAATATATTCATGATCAACCTCTCCAGTCTCTCCTCTACTCTGAAGACATCCCTGTTGGATCTTTCATTTGGAATAGTATTATCAAATCCACAAAAGTGGCCAAAGCTAGAGTTGGATGGGTCCTTGGAAAAGGTGACAAAATTAGGTTCTAGGAGGATCCTTGGATTAAAGATGAACCTCTCTTTAATCAAGAGTGCAATCAATTCATTGATGAATGTAAAAGGAGGTTTGGGTCTATGGTGTGTAACTACTGGAAGGAGAATAGATGGGTTAGGCTTGATGCTATTTATGTTGGGTTTTCGCTTCTTCAGCAGGAGTTGCTATCATTTTCTATTAACAAATATTTTGATGATGTGTTCCTCTAGAAGAGTAATCCTAGGGGAAACTTCATGGTTGCCACAACCTATAAAAACACATTTACCTAGATTAGCAACCCAATATGGGATAAAGTTTGGAATAGAATTCTTATCCCTAAAGTCAACATGTTCTTTTGGCTTGCTACTCACAATAGGATTCTTACTATTGATAACTTGGCCCGAAGAGGTTTTATATTCCCCAATAGGTGTGAGCTATGTCAGAAAGAGGAAGAATCAATTGATCATCTGTTCATCCATTGCTCCTTCACTTGGGAAATCTGGAGTAAGTTTTGGGTGAATTGGAAAGTTGATTGGGTTATGCACAACAGTCTCAAGGAAATTATTTGGCAATGGACCTTTCCCACCAAATTTACTCTTATCAAGAACCTTTAGTCCTTAATCCTACCCATGACTTGCTTAGGCATCTGGAAATAGAGAAATAACAGAATATTTAGGGAAGCTAAGTGCACTTCTCAAGTGGTCTTTGAAAAAGTTTGCAGGGCTTTAAAAGAAAACATAAATATTCCTCATAGGAACAACAAACAATGGTTTTTTGCTGATATGAATGCTATTGAAAAAGGCATCCTTACTGAATGGAATTTAATTCACAAAGTCTGCAGATTTGACAATAAGACAAGGAGAGAAAATATTGTTTGGAGATTTCCTGATCATGATTGGGTCAAGGTGAATTTTGATGGGGTTGCTAAAGGCAACCCTGGGAAGTCTGGTGGGGGAGGAGTCATCAGAAATGCTCAAGGTGTCTGCATTGCTGCTATTGCTTCTCCTTTTGGAGTCCAAACTAATCATGTGGCTGAAGCTCAGGCTATGCTGAAAAGCCTCCATCTTGCTCAAGGATTCAAATTTTAAAAAAATTGGTTGGAAGGGGACTCCCTCAATATCATTTAGGCTCTTAATGGTACTAGTTCTTCCTCTTGGAATATTACTAATACTATTGAAAGAGCTAAAATGTTATTAAATGACTATGTTAGTATTCTCATAACTCATACTCTAAGGGAAGGCAATAAGGTTGTGGACCTTTTAGCTAATGAAGGGGTCAATTTAGAGGTGGAGGCTAAATATATCGGAGAAGCCCAATGTAAAAGGCATGTTAGGGAGCAATGATTATTTGATCGCATCAATAGTTCAAGTTAAAATCATGATCACCCTTTGGGGTCCGGAAACCAAAGACAGAGATTGGGGGCAAGCGAACTGTCAGTTAATGATTGTTTTTAGGCATCATTTTTATGATCATTTGTGTGATGGGGATTATAATAATAAGTGTTGGATCTTTGCAGCCATTATTATTTACTTCTTTAAAATTACAGATGGTACTCTATTCTGTGATCCCAGTATTTTGCTCAAGACCCTGTGTTTAAGTCTTGGCCTACAATTTGTGAGATATACTATTGGAGACTTCGACCTTCTATTCAACATAGAAGGTAACCTAAACTAAAATGAGCCCTCTGGTTGCGAGAACTGGAAAAGTGAGTGGAAAGTGTGGAGGCTCCATAGACATGGATTCACCGACTATATGGAAAAGTTGCATGGTAGCAGAAAATCAGTGTCTCAAGGCTTTGCTAATGGTTGGAACAACAATAGAGTCACATTGTTTGGGGAGACCTGGAAGATTGATGAGGATTTGGTTGCAGAGGTCATGGGACTTCAAAAGGAGGGCACAAAGTTCTACAGAGATTGAAAGTTTCCTACTGAAGTGATTAAAAACTTCCCAAAAACTAAGGATGAGAAGGCTCAGCTTGCCAAGAAAGACAATGTTTCTTACTACCTTCCCCAGCAGGTAAAGTCTTTTTGGTAGAAAATGCTAAGGGTTTTGATGGAATTCCTAACTGTTGATGGTAGATTTACTAAAGTCTACAATTATCATTTTGCAATTCTCAATCATTTCCGCCATGGGGTTAAGATTTCTTTGCCCTTTTATTTAGCATCATCCCTAAATGAGAGCTTGGCTGACCATGCCAAAAAGCCCAAATCTTACCCCATAGCCCATCAGGGGCTTATTTTGCTCATTTACGAACACTTGAAGAAAAAAGCTAGCGTTAGCAAGGATGATAACCTGGTAACAAATGCACATATTTCTGAGAGTTGTAATGACTCTGAGTCTGAAGATGATCTATCTAATGCCCCTACCCATAAAAAAGGGAGACCTGACATTGATAATGTGGACACGGAGGTGAATGATGGGATGGAGGAGGAACAAGGGAAGGAGGCTGAGATTGAAGTGGAGAGTGAGAAGGAAGAGTATGCTGCAGAAGCCGAGGAAGGGAAAAAAGATGCCAATACTGAAAACCCTGATTCTAACCCTATGGGTTCGGATAGCAGGAATGTTTCCTAGAACTCCATGGAGGAAGCCAACCCTAAATCCGTGAGCTTTGAGCAAGGAAGGGATACGGCGAACACTATCTTGAATGCCACTTGAAATTGCACGCTAGAGTCTTTCAATTTTCAGAAGTGGGTTATTGAAAATATTACCAGCATTTAGAGAAAACAGAGAGACCTTGAGAATAAGATTCACAATTTGATCAAGGATAATAATTCAGGGAAAAAGAGTGCGGAGGTGGAAACCAGTGAAGTAGAGGATGAAATTAAAATGCAAGACTGGTCGGAAAAAGATCTTATTAAAAGAGATTTAAAACATCTGGAGGATGTGATTAGAATTGTAAAAGAAAAGACTGAGGTGGATAACAAGATCATCATCAATCGGGTTGCTAAAACTGAGAAGGCATTGAAAAACTTCATGAACCACAGTCTTGAGGTCTTGAGAATCTCATCTCAAAACATGAATGCCTTGGTGGATCACTTAGAGAGGAAAATCAGAATAAGGATTTGGTAATCATTGATGATATACTGGCCTTCATCTCTACTCATCAAATCTCCATGCGAAGGACCAGGCAGACAACCAGTGATATGAAGACAAAGATGAAAGACATTCAGCTGAAACAAGAGAACAACGATCTGAGAGAAGCCGCTAAGGCCATGATGTTGTTGGTTCAAAATGCAAAGGAGTCTATAAAAATTTTATTTGATATGTAATGCTGGATTTTGGATGCCAATTTCTCGCTGGCTCTGTGCTATCCTTTTCTCCTAGCTACTGGTTTTTATGCTGGTTTTTTTGCAGCTTTTTGTCTAGGTCTTGTCTTTTCTAGTTTCTTTCATGCTCATCCTTCATAATGTAAGTGGGTTTCGGGTCCCTTAAAACCTGATTTTCCTTAATCAAAAACACTAGAAGCAAATCATAATGTTAGTGTGCATACAAGACAATATGGGAGTTCATTATACCCAACAACTTGTGGTGTTGTTGT
Source organism: Cryptomeria japonica (assembly GCF_030272615.1). Lineage (NCBI taxonomy): Eukaryota > Viridiplantae > Streptophyta > Pinopsida > Cupressales > Cupressaceae > Cryptomeria > Cryptomeria japonica. The sequence goes on from NC_081406.1 coordinate 580,671,042, forward strand.
TCATGTTGGCTCTATTGGACCCTACAATTGAGATTCAATGTACATTATTCAATAAGATTAATTGTACAACATAATGAAATATTAAAAAGTGTGTTATCTTGTTGAGATTCACTTGGTTTTGAGAATAGTTTAATATTTTCTACTTAACAGGGCCAACCACGTGAAGGTGGAAGCTCATTTGGCCCCTCCCCCCCCTAACATCGCTCTAAATTCCCTGTTAACATCTTATAACATTCATTCATTCATTCTTTCTTTCTACCATTATTAAAATATAACATCCATTCATTAATATCACATAACGTTCATTAACACATAAAATTGATTAACATTAATTAACACGCAACATTCATCAATATTAATTAACACATATCATTCATAACCATTAATTAGCACATAATTACATTCATTAACACATAAAAATTAGTCATTATCAAATAAGGTAGATTACAATCATTTGTTTTTTTGTTTTTTCTTTGAAGCTATGAAAAGACTAAGTGGAACATTGGTTTCTTCATCATTTCCCCCCTCTGCAGTTGTTCCACCCTCTTCTCGTGATCTTGATGTATGCCTAGTCCTATACTAAGGATGAGGACACTGAAGCGAAGGGGGGTCCTCTGCAATAACAAAGAAATGGGTTAAATTCAAAACATTTTTTATTATTGTTATAAGTATTTCATTAATTTAGAGAACACAATTGTTGCACTCTTTACCTGATGGGGCCACATCATTTTGTCTAGCCTCAACCTCAACATGTTGAACACCCTCTAGATCATCTGGAGTTGAAATACTAAAGGTTACATTAATGTTGAACACCAATTGCAATTATATTTGTTTAAAGGAATAATAGTGGTCCTCTTTACCTGAGTGGGGAACATCACGTTCCTAATATTGTGTACCCAGATCATGCTCCACTTGGTCACCACCGACTACATGCTCTAAAATATTAACAAAAAAGGTTACATTAATTACTACTCTAATTACAAATTAAGATGTTTAATTGTATTAATAACTACATAAATAAATTTGAATAGCAAATGAATACCTCCACTACTGGGATGCACATCCGACCTCTCATGTGCAGGTGGTGTTTCATAATTAGCAGGTTGCATGCCAATGTCATGCACATTGTTATCATTTCTTTCTTATTTAAAACACATATAGTCACTTTATGTTGGAACTCAACAACAATTAGATTATTGGTAAAGTATTCAATTAGAAACAATTTCCATTTAGCATATTTACCTGTGTGACAAATGCACTCGAATATTATGTATGCCCACTCAATTCTCATAGTCGATCAGCCACGACTGTATAGACTTGCTAGTAGGCAATTCGCACTTTTGCTTGGTATCATCAATTTTGCTTGCATTGTTTGATAAAAAAAAAAATCGTTTGCAATTTATTATATTTTGATACAATATTTCATTTACATGAGATACTTAGAATTCATGCAGCAAGTTTCATATAACCACCAGAGTCGAGTTTGTGTTTCCCATTCTTTTCTTGTCTTTCCTTGGTTTCCTTTGACGTGTCACTCAGTCTATAAAAAGTTTGAAATATGTTAGATTATATAAATATAAAGAGTAATTAATTAGTACATAATTACATTCTTAATAGTATCATGTACCTTCTTTTGGCATCTGGTGGTGTATTTCCTTTTTTCCTTTCAATTCTCTCCTTTGCATCCAAAATCAGGTCCTTCCACTCCCTATTTGGAATCATTGGGGGACGCTCATACTTTAGGTTCCTCTCTAAATGGGTCCTGTATTGGTCCCTCACATACTTTAGATATGTGCCAACTTTTTCAAGGAGCTTGGTTTTGTCAAAGGTGTCATTTCCAAACCACTCAACCATTTGGTTTGTCAATTCATCTTTTAACCTTTTTTCTTGGTCATTCCACCTTTAAAGAAAAAACAAACTTGTTAGATTTAGAAATGACCTGAAGCTACATTTATTATAGTTCAAGAAATAGATCAAAGGAAAACTATTCTAGAAATGATATGAAATCAAAATAGTGGATTAGGGTTAGTTCACATATGATGTACCACCTTTTACGTATGGTGGCCCCAAATATCTGCAATGCAATGTCACTAAGATGTTTATAGAAAATATCATTTCTTTCAAAAAATTCATGGGATCATTAGTCCATCATAAAGTAAATTATAATTAGATTATATATAATAATAATTTTAAAGTACCTGGAACCTTTTGTATCTTTAAGGGAATCATTTCTTCATCGCTCACCACCAATGTGGCCTGCAACGTTCTCGTACTAGCAATACGAGAAGATCTGGGACATGATGGTATGTTATCAGCAGTAGTTGCCTCTAGTGCATCCTCATGTGCATCTCCTCTTGGAGAAAATGAATCCACTATGAAATTCCCCCAAGAAAGAATGCTTGAAGGGAAATAAACACATAACAAAAGATAAAGCAAAAGAGGGATCTACCAATAGTGGGCGGTCCAATATGACATGCAGTAGAGGATGTCTGCATGCTACATGTTGTCGACATTGCAATTGGCAATACAAGTGGGGCTAACCTCTGATGAGGCAGCGGTGGTATTTGCACAGGAACATTGACAACACCTTGGAATAATACATTAAATATATGAAAAGTGCAAGAATTGTAAATAAGGATGAACCTTTATTATGAACATTGACAGTATCAAGTATGATTTGTTTTGGGTACTCAAAGTGATAAGCCAAGCAAGCAATAATCCAAGAAAATCGTCATCACCTGAAGTACCTGCAAAACCCTGATCATGGCCATCACTTTCATGAGGGCGCATAAATTGCTATAGAAACAACACGTATATATTTTAGTTAATGACATAAAAGAGAATAAAATATAAACCATTATTGAACTTTTGTTATAATTAAAGCTTTCATTACTGCTTACTTGCAAGTTTTCTGTTGTCTGAATCAATACTTGCACCCTGTCTCATATCTCATCAGTCATAGTATGCATGGCTGCCAAAGCAACAATCTATTTACTAATTTTTCTAAGACGTTTTTTTATGAATTCCATAGGGTGTGTGGAATTTTCAATGTCATCATCTCTTAATCATGTTGAGTCGACATCCCTAGAGAGGTGCTCAGGTACTGCAATTCCCTTTCCCTTTCCCCGAATATCCTTCTGTGTCAAGAATATCATTAACAATTCCAAAATTAGTCTAAATCACTCAAAAAAAGAACATAATAATGTAACAGTTTGCTTCTATCTAATTTGTACAATTACAATGAGGTTTACCTGCTCCGTAGAAGTGTCGCGACCTACATCTTGTTTGCAATATGTGATGGATCCATATTGCCCTGTGACAAAGAAAAAATATAAAAAACGTTAGCAAAATTAAACCAATAGACTTAGCAAAAAACTTCATAATAAAATGGTATATTGGATTCATTAATTGGAGGTTGGTTAATTTAAATGGTATATAGTACATACCACCCCCATGATATTAACTTTGTTTGTATCTATACGATTCAAACTGTAATCGATTAGAATCTTTCGCCTGCACTTATTGATTTTATCGTGCATACAAATACATGATTTCCCTTGCGCGCCTCAAATATGCAATTGGGTTGTTTATTAGTTGACCTAGGTCGCGTACTATTTATAAACCTACAATATTCCCTATTTCTTTTGGCCAGCCATCAATGTATACAGCCACTTGTTTACTTTAATCATTATCTTTCTATTGTATATAATTTGCTGACAGTGCATACCTACACATACTTTTTTTATATCGAACAATCTACATCCAATTATTGTAATTGTAACAAGGTCTGACAAACTCTATCAATTCAACAACTTTATTGTAATAGACCTTTATATCGTCCATGGAAAATAGACCGAAACCATGTAATGACGAATGTGCTATGTGATATATCCTATCGTTAACACAAAAGTTGATGTTTATTGGAGGAAGTTCCTTGGGAACCCATTGTTTTTGTAGATGTTTGTACCTCAATTGCACCTCAATGTCGCCTTTGGTCTCATCATCATAAGAACATGACCCCCCTTGAGCAAGGAAAAATTTCATCCGTTTATTGAATTTTCTTCTAATATTTTGACCTCTTGTTGATCTCCCTATTGTAGACCTACTTCATGTCTCACTTTCATTTTCTATTCTTGCATTTCCCTCACTCGAGGAAGACACATCTGACAAATACCTATTTGGGGGTACCTGCACTCCATCAAATGAGAGAGTTAATTGGTAATGAGAGAGAAATTTTGAAATGAGGGTAATGTTGATGAAGAAGTCGGTCCTAAAATTGATTTTGGGATTAGAATTTGAAGGAGTCCAACTGGGGCCTCAAGTGTTGATAACTGTATTAGATTTGCTAATAATGTCGAGGTTTGAAAAACTGAGGAAGTTTGTTTTCCAAGTAATTTTTTAAAAATAAATTGTTTCTATAGGGTGTATTGACTAGTTATACATGTCCATCCATGGGACTGTGCAGGATCCTCGTCAAAGGGGTTCAGGTTCCTGCATATGTAATTCAATTATCTTATGTTAGCTAAAAATTACATAGTACACAACATGAACAACATGAACTTTTTAGACAAAAAGAGTATTAAATAATAAAAAGATGTTGTCATCAAAATCATTGTAAATTTTTTAATTCCTTACCTTTACTTTATTTAGACTATGTAGGATCCTCAACTAAATGGTTGACAATGTCTATAGTCAATGACCTATTCCCACCAAGGGTGACAACATCACACAAGGACTATACATGAAATCAACACCATCAATTGAGCATCATAAGCATTACAACATTTGTAAGTTGATAAATAATAAATATATATGTATCATAAGCATCATAAGCATCACATGATGTATCATCATATATATAATTGAGCATCATAATTAGCATCACATATGTGTCATCATAAACATGTAATCCATCACATATCTATCATAAATCACGATCCATCTCATAGGTAATAAACAATCCACATTCTATTTAATAAACACAAAGTTCAAAAAATATCACATGTATCATCATAAACATGTAATCCATCACATATGTATTTTAAATCAACATCCATCACATAGCTAATAAACAATCCAAATTCCATAAATAAACACAAAGTTTAAAAAATGTCACATAAATAGTCACTCTTCCTATCTCCATCTCCATATTAAAAGGTGCATCATGAATTAATTATGTAAAGGCATTATAATTCAAAACATAATGAATTAATTATGTAAAAAAAATTCTATCAAGAAATCAATATTAAATAGATAATATACTAATCGCATACCTCATACATTTCATTAATCATCATGAACATCATGATCATCATCGCCATCATCATCATCATCATCATCATCATCATCATCATCATCATCATCATCATCACCACCACCACCATCTTCGTCATCGTCACCACCATCACCACCATCACCATCACCATCACCACCACCACCACCACCACCACCACCACCTCCATCATCATCATCATCATCATCATCATCATCATCATCATCATCAACTTCTTCTTCTTCATCATCATCAAGAAACTGTCGATCGTGATCATCATCTACTTCATCTTCTACTTCTTCGGTATCTTCTTCTTCCATCACATTATACTTTATCAGCCTTCCTCTTGGATCATGTCTAACAACAAATGACCAACCTCATTTATGTGGAACCTCTGAGTAAAATACATGCTCACATTGGGCTTGGAAGAACATAGGGCTCATCCCCAACTAGTTCAAATGACCTTGTATTAACCATTGTAAAACCATTATCATGTTCACTAACAGTTCTATCAGGATCATTTTTATTCAATCGTAGCCTGTAGCATTTGACGACGAACAAAACTAATTTGAAGGAATTAAAGTCACACTCAAGTATATCATCCAAAATGCCATAGTATCGATTTTGAGACTGTTGAGGATGTATGTCATTTCTCGATGAAATATTTGTCACCTCAAAGATTGCAATGATGCCAGAATCACAAGTTTTATTCGTGTGATCCAACTTTTTTATACGAAATTTATGACCATTGCAACACATAGCATTGTGGTGTTTGACCTGCGATATGTCAAACATGTAAAATTTATTGCATTGTGAGTTGATAAACATATGGGTGATTAATAAATTTATACGTACCTATTTATCTCTTAAACCATATGCTAAATCAATTTCCCTTTGCATAACATTGGAATCTCCATTACAATGAGCTTCTTTAACCAATGAAGCCACACCTTCCCATGTTAATGTGTGACCAGAATGTTGACAATGGTCAATCCATACCGTCATCCAATCAATATTGTTTGCAATATTCAAATGTCATGCATCCCACTCTCGACCAACTGTACAAAAAATAAATAGACATCTTACAACCAATTTATTTTGAAGATTAAGAATTAATTGACTAAAATAACATCTTATAATTACCTCTCACTTTCCTCAATCTACCTTTCCCCATCAAGTACTCCCCTTCGAATTTGGTAATGGGGTTGGGATCCCAAATGCGATCCACATGGATCTTTGTTGCAAACTTAGGAAGATATTCAGAAATGTACACCATAGTGTGGTATACCATATATACGTCCACCATAGAACCCTCAGGATGTGCTCTTTGTTGAACCAAAGCCTTCAAAAATTTCAAGTGCCTCTCAGCCATCCACATTGACTCAATGTGTATAGGTCCACACAATTCAATCTCCTCAACTTGGTGTATGAGGTAGTGTTCTTGTGCATTGAAAAAAGTTGGAGGTAGACACTTTTGCATTTCACAAATTATATGAGGAATTTTTCTCTTCCAATGTTTAATATCTTCTTTATGGATTTCTTTACATGACAACCACCTACAAGATATTCAAGATGCAAAAAAATATATTACATAACATGTAAAACAAATCACAAATATAATATCTATACAACGAATTGAACAAATATCACTACTTACCTCATGTATTTTCCAAGATCATATATGACTTGTTTGACATTATTGTCGAAGTCATCTAGGATAGATAGAGGTAGAACGTACTGCAACAATTATAAAATTATCTTTTCATTTTTTTCTAACATAATACAATGAAAAGTACACACGCAGTACTTAAATACATAGTAAAAACACAAGAACATGAATTACCTTAATGAAGGTATGTCAATCATTTGTTTTCATCCCTGGCCCAAATTCACTTTTCTTTGATATGAGATTGTTTATGTTCGCAACAAATCCTGTGGGAAATCAAATTTTTCGTATGACTTCATTTATAGCATTGCTTTGTTGGTCCATTTAATAACTAAGGAAGCTCACTTATATTAATCTGGTCCCCATGGCTATTTGATTGAATGACATTTATCATTGCATGATTCGAATCCTGAATATCACTACATATTTTGATATTTTTTCTTTGTCACGCCTTCAATCCAATGTTTTCCATAATGTCTCTGTTATATTCTTTCCAATATGCATAGTATCAAACAAATGCACAATTTGTAACTGCTCGTAGTAGGGCAACCTACTAAATTGCCAGAGATAACTTTTTAGTCCCTTAGGAAGGTGGTCATTTATGCCTTCATGACCTTCATGATCATCAATCACATCATCAGTAAACAAAACAAAATAGAAAAGATGTTTTATGACATAAACCATTAGATGGAATGGAATTACTTTGATGATTAATTCTATTATATTCCAACTTCCACAGGTGAGGTGTCATTCTTCATGTCTTTAATGTATTCTCTTCTTTCCCATTGAAAAGATGTTTTTTGGTATTTTGATACTTATGATTTTTGTGGACAAAGTGCCCATACTCATCAAACACCTGCTTTCCTAAACTTTTTGAATGATGATATTTCATCTTTGGACCACAAACTGGACATGCAAATTTTCCCTTTGTTTGAAGCCCTACAAGATAATGTATAATTGGATTAAATATGTTAATTTCTTGAATTATAATGTTCATGCACAACTTAAACACTATAACATACCACAAAAATGTGTTAGCCCTGGGGCATCATGTATTGTCCATAGAAGCATCGCATGGAATTGAAATTATCTTTGTCCTATTGGTCTAGAGACATCATACATAGTGACACCATTCTATAACTCCAGCAACTCATCAATAAGAGGCTCAATATATACATTCATATCTTTAACTTGGTACTTACCTAATCGAATGAACAAAAACATTACATAATTATTATGACCATTTTACCTCAATATTTATAATTAAATGTAGACAACTATATTTAAATGATAAAATACTTGGAATAATCATTGCCAACATTATGTGCTCCCTCTTTATTGAAATCCATGGAGGAATGTTATTGTTGATAACAAAAACAGGCCACACTGAGTAAACAAATCTCATCTCTCCAAATGGATTGACACAGTCCGCTACCAATGAAAGCCTGAGATTACAAGGTTCTTCTTTAAAGTGTGGCCACTTTTCCTCTATGTCCATAAATGTTGAACCATCCGTAGGCATTTGAATAATGTCACCTTGACTTCTATTGTGTGCATGGTAATCCATAAATTGTGCCAAGCTAGTGCACTTGAATAATCATTGCATATGTGGAATAATGGGCATATAGTGAAGAACCTTGCGAGGAACCCTTTTTGTTATTTGATCTGTTTGATATCTACTGATATGACATTTAGGACATTCAGTTCAAAATTTATGTTGTTTGCGATATATAAAATGATCATTGGGACAAGCATCTATTGCTTGATACTCCATTCCAATATCTTTCATAATATGCTCGATATGAGCGAGGTAGAATATTCTATGGTGGTAACAAAAACTTACCTATAAATCTACAACAAAAAATAATAATTTGTTAATATAAAGAATAGTAATGGTACAACATGATTCACCATTTATTATGACATATATGACATACCTTAACATACGTGAGATTGTTATGTTGGATAAACCATTCATAACCTTCAAGTTCACCAACAACAATACAGCGGAGAGAAGAGTTGTATGTGAGCCTTCATAAAGGGCCTCAGATGCCTTCTCAAGTAGAGGAGCATCATGAACAACATCAAGGTCATCTTCATCATCATGATCAACTGTGCGAGTACTAAATGTGTCATGGATCAATGTATTTGTTCCATCATCTTCAATTGTGTTTTGTGGCTCATGATCGTCATCTTCCATGGTATCATTATCTTCAGCTTCGATATTCACACCTCCATGTTCGTCCACTTCGAAAACCATATTCTCTGGGTTGTGTTGATCCATATCATGTGCTCCGAGGTGCTTGACCTATATAAAATTGATAAGCATAAATAAATCATGATCATGATCTCATCATCAAGTGATTTATTATGTATATAAATTGTTAAAACGATATAATGAAAAACTTACCAGTAGATGTTAATCACGTCCACCTTCAATGTGACCATGCAACCTACAATGTTTCTTAGTTGTTTTGAGTAGAAGTCTTCTAGTCTTGAACCCCTTATAAATTTTGCAGGGACAATAACATTTTCCATCACCTTTTCTTTTCAAGTTAGACCACAATCTAGATATTGTCTCCTTATTTTGTTGTTCGCTGAGTTTGACATGGTCTTTCTTCACAGGCAAGAAAATCGGGCTATAGAACTAGTTATATAGAAGTTGAAATGTTAGTTATGAAATCACGTTTCAGTATAATATACCAAATTAAATTACTTTAACATGGAAATTTTGCAAATTGAACCAAAACCATTTAACTCTTCTTTTTCATCTCAAAACATATCTAATGGCTTTGTGGTATGCAATCATTGTATCATATCTTAAGTTGACTAATGTCTAATTGGGGTAATCCATGAGTTTATAATGTGAATTAATTATCAATGTTGTGAAATCATCGAGAGTATGGTAATAGTCATTCCTTATAGGATCATCTCAATACTATCCAAATCCGTCTAAAAGGAAAGCAACTATCCATTCCCATGCTCTGTTGGTATTTTGGATATGTTGATATGGTTTTGTCATTGATGTCAACACTTGTCAACCTTATCAGCACTTGGAGATTTTTGGTTATGTTCACTGGCATGTTCAGTGACTTATGCACAGTCACCGATATTTGGTTCACTAGTAGGTCATATTGTTCATCGGCACTTGGAATGACTTGGAGACTACCTGGTTATGTCAAAGACATTATTTGATCACTTGGTTTTGGTGATTTGGTTATTGATCTCTTCAGGTTTGCATATTTGTTGTTACTGGCAAATAGGTCCAGGTTATGCACCGGCAAGCATATCTATTCGAGATCAACACTGCACATTATGGAGATGATTTGTTATTATTGTAAATACATTGAGCCGACATGATGCATCGCATATTGATTTATTTGTAATTGATTTTATTATAATATTCTTTGTAAGCCGACCTACACATTTGGTCTTAGGCTTCAGTATATATGTAAGATCTCATTTATATGGGAATGTAAGTAAGTTTGAATATGTGAAAAATAAGCAGAGCTATACACACAAACATCATTTGAATATTCAAGGAAGGTTTTGAGAAGGCATATCAAAGCTAAACCAGTACTGAATCTAGCATATGAAGATGCTATTTTGAGCAGTACATTATCATTAGATTTAACCTTCCAATTGTAGTCAGTGTGACTCTCATTTTGTGATTGAGCAGTAAGCTCTAGGCAGTTGGCCTTTCTGCATGTGTAGACTCCATATTGTACACACATACTATCTGCAGTAGTATCATCTGATTGTGGGTAAGGCTTCCCACCATGGTTTTTCCCCTTACAGGGTTTCCACGTACAAATATCTGTGTTATGTGTTGTGGATTTTATTGTCTTTCTGTTTCATGCATTAATCTTTACCAGTATTGCAATTAACTGATAAAACTGTCTACTGGCATAAAGTTTGGTTTACCGGTATTAAGCATTAAGTTTTGGTTAAGTTAATTTTGGTTTGAATTTATTGGACAACTAATTCACCTCCCCCCCCTCTTAGCACTTATCAGCACTTGGAGATTTTTGGTTATGTTCACTGGCATGTTCAGTGACTTATGCACAGTCACCGATATTTGGTTCACTAGTAGGTCATATTGTTCACCGGCACTTGGAATGACTTGGAGACTACCTGGTTATGTCAAAGACATTATTTGATCACTTGGTTTTGGCGATTTGGTTATTGATCTCTTCAGGTTTGCATATTTGTTGTTACTGGCAAATAGGTCCAGGTTATGCACCGGCAAGCATATCTATTCGAGATCAACACTGCACATTATGGAGATGATTTGTTATTATTGTAAATACATTGAGCTGACATGATGCATCGCATATTGATTTATTTGTAATTGATTTTATTATAATATTCTTTGTAAGCCGACCTACACATTTGGTCTTAGGCTTCAGTATATATGTAAGATCTCATTTATATGGGAATGTAAGTAAGTTTGAATATGTGAAAAATAAGCAGAGCTATACACACAAACATCATTTGAATATTCAAGGAAGGTTTTGAGAAGGCATATCAAAGCTAAACCAGTACTGAATCTAGCATATGAAGATGCTATTTTGAGCAGTACATTATCATTAGATTTAACCTTCCAATTGTAGTCAGTGTGACTCTCATTTTGTGATTGAGCAGTAAGCTTTAGGCAGTTGGCCTTTCTGCATGTGTAGACTCCATATTGTACACACATACTATCTGCAGTAGTATCATCTGATTGTGGGTAAGGCTTCCCACCATGGTTTTTCCCCTTACAGGGTTTCCACGTACAAATATCTATGTTATGTGTTGTGGATTTTATTGTCTTTCTGTTTCATGCATTAATCTTTACCAGTACTGCAATTAACTGATAAAACTGTCTACCGGCATAAAGTTTGGTTTACCGGTATTAAGCAATAAGTTTTGGTTAAGTTAATTTTGGTTTGAATTTATTGGACAACTAATTCACCTCCCCCCCCTCTCAGTTGTCTTTGGGACCTAACAATTGGTATCAGAGCCTAGTCCTCTTTTTGCAAAAGTTTAACAGCTTGAGGAGATCCAATGTCTTCTAACTATTTTAGGAACGACAATCCTAAACTTGATGGAACTAACTATGGCATATGGAAGATCAAGATGGAGACACATTTGAATTGCATTGGAAAGGACATATGGGATGTTACAAAGAATGGTTATACTGCTCCTACTCAAGGTCAACCTAATCCACCAACCTTGTGTAAAGATGAGGAAAATGATTGCAAAGCAAGAGAAGCACTTTTGAGCACATTGTCAGATCAGCAAATCATGGGATTATCAGATAGATCTACTGCTAAAGCTATTTGGGACAAATTGGAAACATTGAATGAAGGTGATACCATAGTCAAAATTGCAAAACTTGAATGCTTCCGGGTCAGGTATGAAAATTTGAAAATGGAAGAAGATGAAAGAATTTGTTCTTTTATGGAAAGAGTAAATGAAATTGTTTTGGGTATACAATGTTGTGGAGAAACCTTAAGTGAAGATGAAATTGTTTCTAAAGTTTTAAGAGCTTTGCCACCGGTATATAAAATGAAAGTTACTGCTATAAATGAATTGAGAACAATGCCTAATGCATTAGTATCTAGAGACACTTTGGTTGGAAAACTTTAAGCTTTTGAACTTGAGGAATTTGGTCATGTTGCTACTATTAAGATAGATTTAGCTTTCAAGGCATCATCATCATCTGAGAAATCTGATTGGAAAGCCTTTTATGCAAGAGAACTTGAAGAAATCAGAAATGAGAATGAAGAATAGGAAGATCTTGAAGCACTATTTGCAAGGAAAATGGCTAAAGGTCCAGTTGGAAGTACGTATGAAGGTAAAGCACCCTTTAAATGTTTCAATTGCAATAAAATTGGTCATATGGCTTCTAGGTGTCCTGATAGACATGCAAGATTAAGAGAAGAAGCTAAAATAACATATAAGCCTAACCCTGATTATCAGAGATACAAGTTTAAGAAGAATAGAGACAAATCTTGTTACTATGTTGATGAAGGAGTTACTGATGATTCTGATGAGGATCCGACAGACAATGGATGAGATTTTGTTGCTATAACATAAGATCAACTGGCACCTACTGTTCAACCGATAGAGCAGACCCTGGTAGCTAAAATTGAAGATAAGGATGAATGGATTATTGATTCTGGATGTTCACATCACATGACTTGGTGATAAGAGTAAATTCTTAACCTTTCAAGAATACAATGGAGGTCTAGTAAGCTTTGGAGATGATAAATCTTGTTTGATAAAAGGAAAATGAACTATATCTTTTGGTGGTAAGCACAATACTAATAATGTTTACTATGTTGAAGGTTTGAAGCATAATCTTTTGAGTGTTAGTCAATTAGTTGAGAAAGGATTTCAGTTATAATTCAAGAATGGTAAATGCAAAATCTTAAACAGAACTGGTTTGGAAATTGCAACCGGTAATCAGACTAGAGGTAATATCTTTCATTTGAATAACAATGAGAAAGAATGTTTGATTGCACATATTGATGAAATTTGGTTATGGCATAAGAGATTTTGTCATGTAAATTTTGATTGCATTGTGAAAATCAGTACAACTAAGGTAGTAAGAGATTTGCCTAAGATTGTTAAACCTCACAATCTGGTATGTAAGGAATGTCAATTTGGAAAGCAAGTTAGAGCAACTTTCAAGAGTATTCCAGAGAAATCTAACAATGTTCTTAATTTAATTTATACTGATTTATGTGGTCCAGCAAGAAATAGAAGTTTACAAGGAGATAGGTATTTTATGCTAATCATTGATGACTATTCTAGAATGTGTTGGGTTACTTTTCTCAAGGAGAAATCAAAAGCTTTTGGGAAATTCAAACTATTCAAGGTGATGGTAGAGAATGAAACCGATAAGAAAAACCAATGTTTGAGATCAGATTAAGGAGGTGAATTCATTTCTAAGGAATTTAATACATTCTATGAAGTGAATGGGATCAGAAGATAGCTATCAACACCCCAAACACCCTAGCAGAATGGAGTTGCGGAAAGAAAAAATAGAACTATTTTGGATGCAGCTAGAAGCATGATATCAGAAGCAAATCTACCTCATGTATATTAGAGAGAACCAGTCAATACAATAGTTTATACATTCAACAAAGTTCACATCAAAGGTGAAACCAGTAAGACCCCTCATGAACTATGGTTTGGCAATACTCCTACTCTTAAATATTTTAGAATATTTGGAAGTAAATGCTATATTAGAAGAGATGAGTATACTGACAAATTTGATCCTAGAAGTGATGAAGGAATATTTCTTGGTTATTCATCTAAGAGCAAGGCATATAGATGTTTTAACAAAAGATTGCAGAAAATTGTTGAAAGTGCAAATGTGAAGATTGATGATCCAGTTACACTGGCATCATCTGAAGATTCAACAGTCACTGAAGAACAACATCAATTAAAAACACTCTGGTATGAAAGATTGAATCACTCTAAACCAACAATAGAGATAATCACAAATGAACCTACTATGAGTACACCAGTACAGAATGTTGATCCAGTTACACCGGCATCATCTAAGGATTCAACAATCACTGAAGAACAACAACAATTAAAAACACCTCGGTATGTAAGATTGAATCACTCTGAAGATCATATAACTGGAAATAAATTTCAAGGAGTTATGACTAGAGGAAGATTGACAAATGAAGAGGTATGTCTTATTTCTCAAATTGAACCTACAACTATTCATGAGGCATGTGAAGATAAATATTGGATTAAAGCTATGGAAGATGAATTGGAACAAATTGAAAGGAATAACACTTGGTCATTAGTTCCCTGACCTAAAGACAAAAATGTAATTGGAACTAAATGGGTTTTTAGAAATAAAATTAATGAAGATGGCAAGGTAATCAGAAACAAAGAAAAATTAGTGTGTAAGGGATATTCACAGAAAGAAGGAATTGATTACAATGAAACCTTTGCACTGGTAGCTAGAATTGAGGCAGTCAGACTATTATTGGCTTTTGCAGCTCACAAGAACTATAAAGTATATCGAATGGATGTCAAATGTGCATTTCTGAATGGAGATCTTGAAGAAGAATTGTATATTGAACAAACTAATGGATTTTCTTTGACAGATGACAAAGATATGGTTTCCAGGTTAAGGAAAGCTTTATATGGACTAAAGCAAGCTCCTAGAGCTTGGTACGCTAGATTGGACAAATATCTTTTGAAGCTTGGATACACTAAAGGTAATGCTGACAACAATCTATACTACAAAGTGACTAATGATGACATCTTGGTTATTGAAGTTTTTGTTGATGATATAATCTTTGGAGGAGAAGATGGATTGTGTAAAGACTTTTCTAATAAAATGCAGCAAGAATTTGAAATATCTATGATTGGGGAGATAAAATTCTTTTTAGGATTGCAGATTTCACAGACAAATAAAGGTATATTCCTATGTCAATCTAAGTACTTGAAGGAATTACTAAAGAAATTTGGCATGGAAAACTCTAAACCGGTAAGCACACCTATGACTACAACTGATAAATTATCATTGAAGGATGAATCAACACCTGTTGATCCGACAAGATTCAAGTCTATGATAGGAGGTTTACTGTATTTGACACAAACAAGACCTAATATTAGGAATACAGTATGTATTGTCTCAAGATTTTAGAGTAATCCTAAAGAAAATCATGAATCAGCAGTAAAAAGTATTTTTCGGTACCTACAAGGCACTACAAATCTTGGCTTATGGTATCCTAGAGATGAAAACTTTGATTTATGTGCATACACAGATGCAAATTGGGCAGGAGATGTAGATGATAGAAAAAGAACCACCGGCAGAGCATTTTTTTCGGGTAGCAGACTAATTTCATGGTTGAGCAAGAAACAGAGTTGTACATCACTATCAACAGCAGAATTAGAATATGTTGCAGCAGCAACTAATTGTACACAGGTATTATGGATTAAACAAATGTTGAAGGACATAAAGGTAAAATGCAAGGAACCTATAACTATTTACTATGATAATATGGCAGAAATTGATATATCTAAGAACCCGATATTTCACTCAAAAACTAAACATGTTTCTATCAAATTCAATTTTCTGAAAGAGAATGTTGAAGCAAAAGAAGTGAAATTGGTTTATGTGAATACTAAAGAGCAGATTGCAGATATTTTTACTAAACCTTTGCCTAAGGAGACTTTTGAATATCTCAGAGAGAAGCTTGGAGTTCTACCCCCACTAGTAGAGACTTAGATAGTTGATGTTTGTCATCAACTAGCAAAATTAATAAAGAAATCTTTTATTCCGGCTTTGATGAGGAGAGCTACTTCTCATGGGGGTAGTTGGTATTTTGTATTTGAATTTGGTTTTGTATTGCTTTGGCATTTGATGTCAAAGGGGGAGAGACATCTATGGAAAAACACATTATCTTTTGGAGAGATTATTCCTAGGGGAGAGATATTATGTATTTTGATTAATGATCTCTTTGGGAGATTGTTTGTTTTTTATTTTTGGCATTTCTATTTTGGCACTTTGATGGTTTTTCCATCTTGTGTTGCCATCAATGCCAAAGGGGGATATTGTTAATATTTTGGATATGTTGTTATGGTTTTGTCATTGATGTCAACACTTGTCAACACTTGTCAACCTTATTAGCACTTGGAGATCTTTGGTTATGTTCACCGGCATGTTCAGTGACTTATGCACAGTCACCGATATTTGGTTCACCGGCAAGTTATATTGTTCACCGACACTTGGAATGACTTGGAGACTACCTGGTTATGTCAAAGACATTATTTTATCACTCTGTTTTGGCGATTTGGTTATTGATCTATTCGGGTTTGCATATTTGTTGTTACCGACAAATAGGTCCAGGTTATGCACCGGCAAGCATATCTATTCCAGATCAGCATGACATGTTATGGAGATGATTTGTTATTATTGTAAATACATGGAGCCGACATGATGCCTTGCATATTGATTTATTTGGAATTGATTTTATTGTAATATTCTTTATAAGCCGACCTACACATTTGGTCTTAGGCTTTGGTATATATGCAAGATCTCATTTATATGGGAATGTAAGTAAGTGCGAGTATGTGAAAATAAGCAGAGTTATACACGTAGACATAATTTGAAGATTGAAGGAAGGTTTTGAGAAGGCATATCAGAGCTAAACCAGTACTGAATCCAGCATATGAAGATGATATTTTGAGCAATACATTATCATTGGATTTAACCATCAATTGTAGTCAGTGTGACTCTCATTTTGTGATTGAGTGGTGAGCTCTAGGCAGCTGGCCTTTCTGCATGTGCAGACTTCATATTGTACACACATACTATCTGTAGTAGTATCATCTAATTGTGGGTAAGGCTTCCCACCGTGGTTTTACTCCCTTACAAGGTTTCCACGTACAAATATATGTGTTATATGTTGTGGATGTTATTGTCTTTCTGTTTCATGCATTAATCTTTACCGATACTGCAATTAACTGATAAAGCTGTCTATTGGCATAAAGTTTGGTTTACCGGTATTAAGCATTAAGTTTTGGTTAAGTTAATTTTGTTTTGAATTTATTGGACAACTGATTCACCCCCCCCCCCCCCCTCTCAGTTGTCTCCCGAACCTAACATGCTCATGCATACTTACATGACTAATGTTGCTCTTGTGTGTCCTAAACATTGGAGAGACCTTATCTGACTTGCCTAATCAATGTGGTTGTTGTCCTAATATGAAATACTGAGTTGATTTAGAGGCTTATGTTTTTGCTTTTATATTTCTATCAGATTTATGGCATTAATGTCAAAGGGGCAGCGATATTGATGTGAAAAAAAAAAACAGGAAAAAGAAAAATAAAGGGGGAGAGATATTGATATTCAGAGCTATATGTGGGAATTTGTTGGTTGTCTTCCACAGGGGGAGACTTGTTTGGCATTTCTTGGTACTTAGAGGTTTTTCACATCTAGTGTTGCCATCAATGCCAAAGGGGGAGATTGTTGGCCATTTGGTGGAATTGATTATGTGTTGCATTGATGTTTTGTCATTGATGCCAACACTAGCTGTTTGGATGATTTACCTTTATCGACACCCTTCTGGTCCCGATAGGTTAAGTGGTTTATGAAGAGGGGAAAAAGATTTGGATGGATAATAAGATGGTTAGATTGCAAATAGACAAGCAATAAAGCATGAAACACAAACAATGCAATAAAAACCAATTATACCTTGCTTTCACCTTCTTCCTCAATGGAGCTTGGATGAAGTTGAAGTGCACCCAAATGCCTCCAACGTGATGTTGATTTGCTCCTAGATTGCTTGATGTGGTTGCTCTCCTTTTCTCAACAAGACTAATGGATTATTGGATTGGATTTGGATGATGGATAGAAGGATTTGATAATGGAGGATTATGAGGACATGATAGAGGGATGATTAGAAGAGGATGAGAGGAGAAAAAAATAGCATAAGAATTCCATAGAAGATGTTGATTCAGATCAAGGAGAAATAGGTAGCATGACAATGCATGAGAAGTGGGTGATTTGTGAGGAGAATAGGCTCCAATTTATAGATTGGAGAAGGCCAATGGAGGGCCAAGATTGATTTGATCATGAAGGGTTGAGATTGATTTTAGATAGAAGGCATGGATCAAGGGTGCCTTGGGAAAATAAACAAGAATATAAAATTCCTTGGAAAAAGGTGGGAGAAATTTGAATTTCAAATATGAGGAATGAAAAATCCTAAAATAAGGATGCATTGAGGGATTCAAAGAAATTTGAATTTCTTTAAGAGACTCAATGTTGATGTGACATGAGTGGGAATTAAAAATTGAGGGATAATGATAAGCATGATTATGAGAGATTCTAGAAGGATTAATTAGGTTGAGTGGGATTAGGAAAAATGCTTTGTAGGAATCACATGACTAGGTTAATTAATTAGAATTAATTAACTGAGTGGGTTTAGATGAAATAGTTATTGGAGGGAACTTTAGAAGAATAGGGGAATAATTAATTTATTTGATAAATTAATTATTGGACAATAGTGACAGGATTAATTAAATTAGATTTAATTGATTCTAAGAGGAATAAGGATAACACAATTAAGTCAATTAATTATGTTTTTTTTTGGCAAGGTGGCAATGCCACTTGATATATTTTATTAATAATATAATTTTTACAATATATTTAAAAACTGGTTCAAACTGAGCTCCCAGAGAAAAGAACTAGCAAGAAAAACTCTGGTCATTGGTCATCAACATGACTATAGAAGAGAAGTAGTGAACAATCCTCTAGACGGAGCTAGTTACAAAATAGAGATCAGCAAAGGAGCATGCAGGCTCATTTACAAATAGGAGCATGCAAGCTCATTTTATAGAATAGGAGCATGCAAACTTATTTACAAAATAATTTTATGGGATATCTTGAAGGCCCTACAACAAAGAACTCCTGCAACCAAAATTGACATGCCCCCGCACTAAAAAACAACTGCAACCAAAATATATATATATACTACAGAACGCAGAGAATTTACAAGAAACGCAAGGTTCCAAAACATGACTGACACCAATGATATGAGATCTGTGGTCCACCATTATAGACAAATCCCAAAGGAGAAGAGGTGACTCCGGAAATGCTAGAGAGAAATGAAGCCCAAAATTTTTATATCGTAAATGAAAAGAAAGAGGAGATATATCATAAAAAAACTGACAAACCAAAAGAAGCGGCGTATAGAGATAATCATGAAAACAACGCTATGCCAAACTTTAAATGGCATATGAAGGATGGATTCCCAATGTGAAAATAAATATCTCCAGATTTCGCACCAGAAGAGAGTACCAAACACACGAACAACATCAATAACAACCAACTCATCATTAATGAATGCCAAGTGATGATCAAGTAAAGAAAAGTACCTCAAATCAAAACCAAATGGAATTATGAAAAGAAATACCTCACCAAGAGAAGAGAATATCAACTCGTATAAATGAGCAATCATATAATAAGAAAGATTAAATCCTCAACTCTCTACAGGCTATAATTAATAGGTTTGGGAAGCTCATCAAATCACCCCCCAATCGAGAGGAATCAATAACAGTTTTGTCACAACCCATATTAGCGAGGCAATCAACCAATGCATTACCTTCACGATAAACATGTGAGATGATGATGTGCTCAAACATATCAAGAAGAGTCCATATTTGTTCAAGACTATACCAGAAATGCCAATTATCAGCTTTTCTTGCCTTGCATGCTTTAATGACAATAGTTGAATCACCTTCAATATGAAGGTATTTGAAATTCAAATCCTTAGTCATAACAAGACCCTCTAAAAGAGCACAAGCCTCTGCCATATTATTTGTGCCAGGAGAAATTAGCATAGATTTTAATGCTAATAAAGAACCCAAATGATCATGAAAAACTATCCCTATTCTTGAATCACCAAGATTTCCATGAGAGGATCCATCAAAATTCAATTTACAAAAAGGGGTATTAGGAGGATGCCATTTTATGGAATTTCTATCTACAGGTATTTTCTGAATCCTTGGAAAGGTGGGTGATATAGGAATAATGATACTTTTCCAAGAAGAGATCATAAAATTATCCCAAGGAGAGAACTTTGAATTCATATTAAAATATTTCTGGACATGAGCGTTAACTTGCTCAATAATACTTCTTTCCAAAATCCCAAGAACAACCAATAAATCTGATGAGTCACATCTAAAAATGTGCTTGTTTCTTTCCCACCAAATGGCCCATATGACTGAAGAGGGAATTATAAACCACAAACAAGCAAATAGAGAAGATGAATACCAAACTGGCCAAGACTGAAACATGTCCCATAAAGATAAAGGTAAAGGGAATGAAAGAGATAAATTTTGGACGACAAAATGCCAACAACTACTCGCAAACTCACAATGAAGAAAAAGATGATTGACATCTTCAAGAGCTTTACCACATAAGACAGAAGAAAAGGAGGCTACAATATTGAATTTGACTAAACAATCACTAGTCGAAATTCTATTTTGCAGCATGAGCCAGGAAAAAACACCAGCTTTAGGTAATACTGAATTATTCCAACAGAACAAAAACGCACGATGAGGAGCATTTTGATTGGCCATTTGTTGAACAACAAAATATCCTTCTTTAACAGAGTAGTTTCCCGATTTAGAAGGGCATCAAATAAGTTGATCTTTGATGTTAGAAAGGAAAGCCACTCAGTCTTGCAAAATAGATTTAAAATTTTGAATTTCTTGCAAGGACAATGGTAGAGTAGAGGGATCCTTCCATGAAACCTTGTGAGAAAAAAAATCAACACTATCTACATAATCAACCAGTCTAACTCCCCATAATTGAGAAAGAACAACTGAAATAGAAGCAAGAGAATCATGCTACGAAAGAGGGGGAAAGCCGTTCCAGGAGTCTTTCCAAAAAAGAATATCCTCCCCCGAATGGACCTGCCAAGAGAGAAAATTAGAGACCACTTCCCTACATGAGATCATAAAGTTCCAAATAGCAGACCCCTGTGGAGGATTAGAAATTGTGAAGATCCTAGTAGGATTCTAGGAATCCAAATACTTAGCCTGCATAATTTGGCACCACAAGATTGGGGCTTAGTATACATAGACCAAACTAGTTTGCCCCCAAAAGCCCTATTTCTTTTAGATAAGTCCTAAATCCCAGCACCACCAACTTTCTTGGAAAGAGACATCTTGGTCAAAGAAATCAGTGGAATCTTTTTATCTTCTGTCATGTTATTTTTCCAAAGAAAAGATCGAATAATCTTTTCAATTTGGGAGATGACTAATTTGGGAGATGACTAATCTGGGAGCTTGAAGAACTGAGATATAGTAATTGGGAATGGTAGATAGGACCATTTTAATGAGAAGTATCCTACCTGAAAGAGACAACCACCTAGCCTTCCAAGCAGAAATACAAGATTTAATTCTCTCAATAACCGAATTCCAAAAAGAAGACTTAGCAAATCCCATAAAGAAAGGAATCCCCAAATAGGTAGAAGGAAGAGAGTCTACTGGGAAACCTAAGATATTCACAAGTCTATCAGGCTTAAATTAATTAAATATTAATTTAATTAATTTTAGGTGTCTACATTTTTGCCCCTCTTTGATATAGCATCATGAAGTGATGTTATATCAAACAAGAATAAAACATAGTGGAAGAAAAGGATAAGGACTAGTAGCATGATGCCCCAGTCATGAGATGAGGAAGAATGACAAGGAGGAAAGATGACAAAGAAGTAGTGGTATGCCCTCTCGATCAAGAGGACATGTGAGTTTGAAGAACACGGGTGTGCTCTCGAGAGGAATTAGAAGAATAAGTGATGAAAGTATGAAGATAATGAAAGAGGGAACTAGGATGGGTTGGAGTGTTGTGAATGAAATGAGACAAAGAAATGATAAATAGATTGGATTTCTTGTTGAGCAAGTATAGAGAGAAAACCTAGATTTGATATTGCCATGGATAGTCTACACTACTGATTATAAGAACCAGGATGATATGAAGATCTGAGGCATGGACTGACGCTCAGTCAAATAGGAATGCCTTGCACACAATCATGCAAGTGTTGATAAACACTAATGCAGGGTTGCTAGTTCATACAAGGAAGACCTTCAAACACACCATGTCATGAAAACTATGCCCCATTATACACCAGCCAAGACATACCAAGATATAGGATGATCCAAGCAGTCTTGAACAAGTATAGTCTTGGGACACAAGATGAAAACAAAGTGAAAGGCTCAAGCATGCAAACAACATGCACATGACCAATTGTCATCTCTTGCCAAGAGTAGGACATGGATTTGGATAAACTATCAGACTAAGGAAGGAGGCATCCCAATGGGCAGGTGATGGATTTGGATGAACTACTAGACATGGGAAGGATTCATCCCAATGGGAAGAGCGATGGATTGATTAATGGATGACAAAATACAAGTTGGATGTGCAATATTTGCAGATGAGAGGATTTTTGCTTGGATTTTATTAGCAAAGTATGGATAGGTGCTTGGATTAAGCACAAATCAGCATGAGCTCAGATAGATGGGAAAAGCTCAGTTTGATGGATTGGATAGGATTGGAAGAAAGATAAATGATTAGCTAGGACTAAAAAGGGGGACAGATGAGTGAGTAGGATCAGATTGAGGATGGGATTAATGATTGAATTGGAAGAGATGGAAAATATGATTGGATGAGATAGGATAGGATGGGGTGGATTGGTGAATAGGATTTGATTGAATGGAACCAATGACATGGGAGAACCAAGGATTGTTAAAATGATGGATGGATGAATGCATGAAGACATTGTTTGGATAGATGGATCAAGTGGATGGATATGTATAGGATATGGAGGATTGGAGGGTAGGGTGATGGAGACCCAAGGACTATACTGCAAAGGAGTACAATGCCCCACTTTAGAGGTAGTAGAATTAAGGATGTAAGGATGGTGGATAAAGATGGGTGAGATGGGAGGATAATATGTAATGGATATGGATGGTAGAAGATTAAGGCTTGTGTTTTCCAAAGCATGCATGCATATACATTATTTTGCCTCTTATATGATCAAGATGAAAGATAGGAATGGAGGATTCATTATGATAGGATGAGGGATATGAGATGGAGGATATGGATAGGATAGTCAAAATCAAAGATAGGAAAGGAGAATGGACTTATCTAAGATGCAGATGGATGGGCCGATTATATGGATGAAGCTTGCCCCCAAGTGTAGACTACAAGAGGACGAAATTACACTTGATGCTTGTTGGCCAAGTTTTCATCATGTTACTTACCCAAGGTGCCACAAGGACTAGTTTTCACCATTGGATGAAATGATTTTTCTTTACATTTTTTTGCTTTTTTTTATTTGTATTTTTCTTGATTTTTTTATTTTTTTATTTTTGAATTAGTTTGGATGAATAAGGATGAGGATGATTAGATGTGGAAGATAGTGGGTGTGTGAAGGAGGAAGGGAGGACTCAAGCATCTAGTTCCATAGATGGTATCCCTTAGTATTTATTTTGAACTAGAGGTATGGTCATAGATGTTGGTAACAATAATTGGGGAGATGAAATGGATAGGGGATGGAAGATAAGGATTTGGAAAGGATTGGACTACGGAATGGGATTGTGAAAAGTGGATGGTGGATAATGGATGGGGTTTTGAAGAATTTGTGGAAGATCAACATTGGCACACACATTGAAGGGTGGTTGAGTAGTGGGGGAGAGTGTTTTGAATTAGATGGGGGATAGAGTGTGGATTTTGGGAAATGACGACCCAAAATAGAAGAAGGGGATGATGGAGTTGGGATGGTGGCTTTTGGGACATAAGGACCCAAAATGGATTTTGAAGATGGAGGATTGGAGGACTTATGAATGGATGGAGCTTTTGGACTAACAAGTTTGGATGCCAATTTTGATTTTGCTTTGGGATGCATTGTCTCTTTGGGAATCCACATAGTTTTTTTTTTTTTTCTTTTGGGGCCTTTGTGGCCTTTTTTATTTTTCTTTCTTTCAGATCACATTTTTCTTTTGAGCATGTCATTTTGAGGGGACATGTTGATCCTTTGATTTTTGTGGATTTTGAGCTTTATGCTTTTTAAATTGGGCATCCAAATTGCTTCCAATAGCAATGGGATGGGTGCATGAGGATGAATGACTTAAGGATTTTATGGATGGTTGGATGATGGAGGGGGATTGTTGGAAGGAATTCAAACATGTGTGTCATTATTGATCATGCTTAGGGACATTGGATGGAGGGATGTAAGGACCCAAAATGGATGGAAGGAATGGAGGATTTAGTTTTGGAATATAAGGTCCCAAAATGGATGTGGGTGACAGGGGATAATGGGATTTTAATTTGTATGAGGGAAATTTGGATTTAAGAGGAATAAAGGATGTACCAACATCTTGAGCATTAGCTTGAGGACCCTTTTTATTTCGGAAACAATATGCAAGTCCATTTTGAGGGGAATGAGATGTGAAAGGAAGATTAGGATCTTTAGATGGATTGGGATCGTGACATGGAGATGAAGGGATACTTTGATCTTGACTAGGAGGGGTATCATGAGATGGAGTGGGAGAGGTGATTGGATCATGAGATGGAAGAGGATCATGTGATGGAGGGAGAGGGTTGGATAGAGGAATAATATGATCATGAGAGGAAGTGGAGGGAATGCCATCATTAGATGGAGTAGAGGGAGATGCATCATGAGATGGAGATTATTCTATGCTAGCATGCTTTGGAGTTTTGGGGATTGTGTGATGGAGGAAGATATGGAAGCTTTGATGTGAGTAGATGGGGAAATGGGGGTATCATGAAGTGTGGGGGATTGGGATTTTTTTTAGGTGGAGGTGATTGGGGTGGATGGAGGACTTGAGGAGACTTGGCCACTTTGCTTTGAGGTGAGGATTTTGTCTCCTTTGCTAGCATGTCTTGGATGAGATTATGGATAATGGATTTGGAGGACGTGGACAATATGGATTTTGGAGGATTGGGATTAGATGGAGAATTGGGATTAGATGGGGGATTGGGATTGGGATTGGATGGAGGATTGGGATAATGGATTGGGGAATTAGGATTAATGATTGGAGGAATATGAAATAAAGGATTTGGATGGGGAGTAGAGGTAATGAATGCATTGTAGAAGGATGGGGATTGAGATATGGATGGGGGGGGAGATGAAGGTATATATGCGGATGGAGATACAGATGGGGAATAAGATGGATTTCCCTTGTCCAAGATAGAGGAAGGATAAGAGATATGGTATAGATTGGGATTAGGTGCAATGTGTTGAGGTGAGATGGATGAAGGTATGATAGGTGGATGAGAGATTATGAGATTGACTTGGTAGGTAGGTTCGTGAACCTCCATGAGCATCTTCTCATACCAAGCTTGGAAATTTTGGTAGTCATGTTTAGAATGAAGGATTAGATTGGTATTGGATGAATATGTTTTGGAGGAGAAAGATTATGAAGATGATGTTAAATGAAGATGAGGATTAGGACTTGGCTTGGAATGATGGTGGATTAGATTTGATTAGATTCGGATTGGATTTGATTTGGATTGGAATTGATTTGATTGGATTTGATTTGGATTGGAATTGGATTAGTCCTTGGATTAGGACTTGATTGGATTGGAATGGTCCTTGGATTAGGACTTGATTGGATTGGATTAGATTGGTTGGTTGGTTGGTTGGATTGGATTAGTTTGAATTGGATTAGATTAGATTTGATTTGATTGGATGATTGATTGATGAGGGAATGGATAACCGGATTAGAAAGATGGATTAATTTGATTGGATTAGAGGGAGAATGATTATAAAAGAATAGATAGGTAATAGGAAGAATAAAGGGGGAGGCTAACCAAAGTCGGATGAATGATTTGGACAAAAAATATTGGTTGAGGGAGGGTTATTATTTGAGTGGATAAAATTGGATTGGGGGATTGGAGAATTTCTTGGATAGATAGAAATGGATTAAAGAATTGTTGATGACAAGATGGAATTTGGAAAGAAGGAGGATTGATTGGTTGTGGGGGATGGACTTGGAAAGAGATGTCAAGTAAAGAAAACACAATGGTCAAAAGAAGTTAGACTCAAAAGACACTCATGCTCCTTCACAACATATCCTATGGCGAGAAAAGATAGTAGTCAATGGATCCCAATTGGTTTCCCAGCTACACTTGCCTAGAGCGGACACTTAGATGCTTGACGCCACTGGCTCCCCTCCACTACACTCACTTCTCCAGGGCAGCCAAGCATCAATTCCAATGAAAACTCCTCATGACGAACTTTGTGTCTCTACTATGGGCCGTAAAAATATGGGTAGCTTTGGAGGTCCGACCTCTTGCACCAATGACTAGAAGGTTTTTGGCCACTATGCACAAGGTGTTTAGTATGGCTTCTTGTTAGGAGCTACCCTTCGCAGTTGTGCAAGCTCAATTGAGGCCTATAGCCCAACTAAGCACCATGAACTTAGTAGTTACACAAGTGTGATTGAGATCTCTAGGATCCTACTAAGCACCCAATGTGAGAGTGAACTCTCAGATAGCCCCAACCATTGAGTTTTTCAATCTTAATAGCCTATTTATTATAATGAGTTGGGAACCCCAGGTCTGGGTGTACTCACTTGGGTCATTCCCCTCTCACCAGCTCTAAGAGCAACTCGAGAGGGCAGACCCGCTAAGGGTAACACAAGCAATATTCCTAGAAAAGACCAAAGGGGTCTAGATTTCAAATTGCCTAGATAGGAAAGAGCATACTCTCCTACCCTTTGACTCTTCAAGACAAGGAAAACACAAGATTATTTTACCCCCTAATTAGATCTAGGTGCCTAATAAAAAAAAACACAATGTTTGCTTGAACCTCCCAGGCAACCTGCAAAACCACTTGATTAGTAATTTTTGATACTTGATCTTGGGAACTCGAAAGAAAAGAAACTGCAAACACAAGATGATTAGCCAAAAAAAAAAGATTGAAAAATCAATTTTTTATGACTTTCTAAGTGATTTAAAAAAAAAAGCTTGATAAAAACTGATTTTATATGCTAAACATATGGAAATCTAAAGTTTAAAAAGAAAGGGTTGACTTTGCATGTGTTAAAATAATTTTTGAAAATAGATATGAAAAATCTAAAGACAACCCATTTTAGATCTCTGCATCCCCTTTCCAACACATTTTGAATTTTTGAAATCCGACACCCGAGAAAAACGTTATGCCTATTTTATGAAAACCAAATTTTTTACCTAAACGCATGCGTTGAACCCGTGGCACTCGCGTTGTTTTGCAGTCGCTTGCGTTGATTCAAAGGTGCTCGTGCTGAAGCGCGTGCATAGGTGTTGTTTTGTAGTTTTTAATGATTTTTTAACTATGCGCATGCATTTTGGCGCGTGCGAAGACATTGTTTCGCCTACGCATGCGTTGATTAACAGTTTTTTTTTAATTCATAAAACAAATAGGCGGGAGGATTTTTTTACTGAGCACACATGTTTTGGTGCTTGCGAAGGCGTTGTTTCACCTGCGTATGCGTTTATTTACCGAAAACCTACAGAAAAGGCTGCCAGAAGATTTAAATTTGAATCGTCAGCACTATTTTTCCTGCGGACGCGCTAAAGTGCAAACGAACGTGTTGAATCGACAATCTGCGATCTAAAAACACTTCAAACTCACAAAAACGTTAAAAATAGGGATGTGGGTCCCACTAGGCGTGCCAGAATGAAGAGTGGAAAAATCTTTGGAAGGATAATAAGATGGTTAAATTGCAAATAGACAAGCAATAAAACATGAAACACAAACAATGCAATAAAACCCAATTATACCTTGCTTTCACCTTCTTCCTCAATGGAGCTTGGATGAAGTTGAACTGTGCCCAAATGCCTCCAACGTGATGTTGATTTGCTCCTAGATTGCTTGATGTGGATGCTTTCCTTTTCTCAACAAGACTAATGGATTATTGGATTGGATTTGGATGATGGATAGAAGGATTTGATAATGGAGGATTATGAGGACATGATAGAGGGATGATTAGAAGAGGATGAGAGGAGAAAAGAGCAGCATAAGAATGCCATAGAAGATGCTGATTCAGATCAAGGAGAAATAGGCAACATGACAATGCATGAGAAATGGAGGATATGTGAGGAGAAGAGGGTCCAATTTATAGATTGGAGAAGGCCAATGGAGAGCCAAGATTGATTTGATCATGAAGGGTTGAGATTGATTTTAGATAGAAGGCATGGATCAAGGGTGCCTTGGGAAAATAAGCAGGAATATAAAATTCTTTGGGAAAAGGTGGGAGAAATTTGAATTTCAAATATGAGGAATTAAAAATTCCAAAATAAGGATGCATTGAGGGAGTCAAAGAAATTTGAATTTCTTTGAGAGACTCAATGTTGATGTGACATGAGTGGGAATTAAAAATTGAGGGATAATGATAAGCATGATTATGAGAGATTCTAGAAGGATTAATTAGGTTGAGTGGGGTTAGGAAAAGTGATTTGTAGGAATCACATGACTAGGTTAATTAATTAGAATTAATTAATTGAGTGGGTTTAGAGGAAATAATTATTTGATGGGACTTTAGAAGAATACGGGAATAATTAATTTATTTGATAAATTAATTATTGGACAATAGTGATAGGATTAATTAAATTAAATTTAATTGATTCTAAGAGGAATAAGGATAACACAATTAAGTCAATTAATTATATTGATAGGCTTAAATTAATTAAATATTAATTTAATTAATTTTAGGTGTCTATTGTTTTTGGTTAACTTGGATTTGACATGATCTGGTAGGCTACAATATAGTCTGGTGGTGGAATTGGGTTGTTCATGATACTTATACTCATATTTGGTTAGTTGGTTTTGGTCTGGTGATTGGATGCTATCCTGCTTGCTTAGAAGATTGGTTTCTAGCTCCGCCAAGGGTTTCATCGACAGAGATTTTGATGGAGATCTTTGATGAATTGCATAAGTGGTGTTGGTGCAACTTATGGTGGAGTTTCAAGGTGTTGTTGGTGATCATGTTGGAGACTTGGTGGTTGGAGATCATTGCTGAAGCATGTGGACCTATACTTGGTCTCGGTTTATCTAGGTTATGGATCGACTTTAATGTAACGTGTGGATAGGACCTATTGATGTATTTCTGGGATGTCTTATATGTTGATATTATTTGTTTGGTCTAAGGCCGACATGGTTTATAATTATGCAATTGGTTTATTATCTAGTGGTCGACCTGATTGTTTATGGTCGAGGGTTTTGTATATATAGATGTAAGATCTCATTGTAGATCATCATGGTTAATATTAGAGGTCATGGTCAACGAATGTAATGTGAGAATAATGTAATATCATTCAGGCAAAGGAGTTGGTCGATCATTGGAGATCGAATTGGGTTTATGTGAGAGGATTTAGTCTTCCAGCATTGAGCTTAACCGGAACTATACTGAGGCATAGGAGATGCTATCTTTTGTAGTTCAACACTTCTTCTGATTGAAGTCCAGATTTATATGTAGTCAATGAGGCTCCTTTTGTGATGAGCAGTGCACTCTAGGTTGTTGGCCTTCCTGCAAGTGCGGGCCCCTCAATTGTAATTCACATACTTACTATAGAAGTATTATCTGACTGTGGGTAGGGTTCCCACCATGATTTTTCCCTTTATCGGGTTTTCCAGGTACAAATTTTGGTGTTATGTGGATGGCTTGTATTTTGTGATTATTGTTTATGCTTAATTGGTTTATCTGCTATTCCAATATTAATGTTTTGGGTTTCGGTATTAAAGTTTAAATTGCTAATGGTTCCTATAATCTGTGAGAACTGATTCACCCCTCCCTCTCAGTTGTCTTTCGGTTATTTGAACTGTCTAACAACTTCATATCTCTAGGAGTTATAATGCAAATTCTAGTTTTTAGAGCATTCATATAAATTTCAAACTTAGTCAAATTTTAGTAATCAGAATGCTCGGATCAACATTCTTTCTCTAGTCTCTCCCTCTCCTTCCCTACATTCTCCCTCTCTCTCTTCCTCAACCCCTACCTCTCTCTCTAGTTTCTCCCTCTCTTTCCCTCCCTCCCTCTCTTGCACCTAGGCTTTCTCTCCCTATAGTCTCTCCCTCAACCACCACCCCCCACCCACCTCTCTCTCTCTCTCTCTCCCTCTCTGTGGTTTATGGAAAGAAAAAGAAATACCAAGGAGAGAGAGAATAGAGAGAAGGTAAGAGAGATGGAGGGATGAAGGGAGTGGTTGATGGAAAGAAAGGAAAATACCAAGGATAGAGAGATCCTAAGAGTGATAGAGAGAGAGATTCAAAGTGAAAGGGAGGAATGGGTTGAGAGAGAGAGAGAGAGAGAGAGAGAGAGAGAGGAAAAGATGGAAATAGAAGGAGAGATCAGAGCGAGAGAGATTAAGTGAGAGAGGGAGGGGTTGAGGAAAAGAGAGCCCATGTGAGAGAGAGATGGAGGGAGGGAGGTATGGGTTGATGAAAAGAGAGCGAGATACCTCAGAGAGAGAGAGAGAGAGAGAGGAGGAGGGAGAGAATGGGTAGAATGGGACAAAGACACTTGATATATATATAATGGAGAGAATGGAAATAATGTGTGTGTGTGTGTGTGAGAGAGAGAGAGAGAGAGAGAGGGAGAGACATGGAGAGATAAAGAAAGAAAAAGGGAGGAGGAGGGAGAGAATGGGTAGAATGGGACAAAGACACTTGATATATATATATATATATATAATGGAGAGAATAGAAATAATGGGAGAGAGAGAGAGAGAGAGAGAGAGAGAGGAGATGGGAAGGGAGAGAGAAAAAGATACTTGAGAGAGAAAGAAAAAAAGGATGGGGAGGGAGAGGGAAATAATTAGATAGAGACACCTGAGAGAGACAGAGAGAGAGAGAGAGAGAGAGAGAGAGAGAGAGAGAGAGAGAGAGAGAGAGAGAGAGAGAGAGAGAGAGAGAGAGAGAGAGGGAGAGGGAGAGGGAGGGAAATAATGGGATGAATGGGATAGAGACACCTGAGAGAGAGAGAGAGAGGGGGACAAAGACACCTGAGAGAGAGTTGCAAATGTAGGGGGAAGGGGAGGGAGATAGGGAAAGAGATAAAGAGAGAGATAAAGAGAGACTTGAGAGGGAAAGAGAGGGAGAGATAGAAAGAGAGGGGGAGAGAGATGAGGAGGGGGAGAGAGAGAGATTTGAGAGAGAAAGAGAAAGGGATGGAGAGGGAGGGAGGGAAAGAACAAGATAGAGACACTTGAGAGAGGGATGGGGAGGGAGAGGGAAAGAATGGGATAAAGACACTTGAGAGAGGGGGAAAGAGAGAGAGAGAGAGATGGAGTGGAGGAGATATAGAGAGACCTGAGAGGTGAATGGAGGGATTGTGAGAGAGAGAGAGAGGGGGGCAAAGAGAGGGGGAAGGGGAGGGAGAGAGGGAAAGAGAAAAAGAGAGAGATAGGGAGAGACTTGAGAGGGAAAGATAGAGGGAGAGAGGGAGAGAGGGGGAGAGAGAGAGAGAGAGGGAGTGGGAGGGAGAGAATGGACAAAATGGGATAGAGACACCTAAGAGAGGGGGAGAGAGAGAGAGGGAGTGGGGGAGATACAGAGAGATCTGAGAGGTAAATGAAGGGATTATGAGAGAGAGAAAGGGAGAGGGAGGGAGAGAATGGGACAAAGACACCTAAGAGAGAGACTTGAGAGAGAGATAGAGAAGGGAGAGGGAGAGAGAGAATGGACAAAATGGGACAGTGACACCAAAGAGAGAGATGCAAATGTAGGGGGAAGGGGAGGGAGAGAGTGAAAGAGAGAAAGAGAGAGATAGAGAGAGACTAGAGAGGGAAAGAGGGAAAGAGAGAGGGAGAGAGGGAGAGAGGGAAAGAGAGGGAGAGAGGTATGGGGAGGGAAAGAGAGATAGAGAGATGTGAGAGAGAAAGAGAAAGGTATTGGGATGGAGAGAGGGAAATAATGGGATAGAGAAAGAGAGAGGAAGGGAGACATAGAGAGACCTGAGAGGTGGATGTAGGGATTGTGACTAAGAGAGAGAGAGTTGAGAGAGAGAGAGAGAGAGAGAGAGAGAGAGAGAGAGAGAGAGAGAGAGAGAGAGAGAGAGGGAAAGAGGGAAATAATGGAATAGAGACACTTGAGAGAGGGGCAAAGAGAGAGAGGGAGTGGGGGAGATATAGAGAGACTTGAGAGGTGGATGGAGAGATTGTGTGAGAGAGAGAGAGACTTGAGAGAGAGAGAAAGGGAGAGGAAGGCATAGAATGGACAAAATGGGATAGAGACACCTGAGAGAGAGAGGGGGGGCAAATGGAGGGCGAAGGGGAGAGAGAGAGGGAAAGAGGGAAAGAGAGAGGGAGAGAGGGAAAGAATGAAAGAGAGAGAGACTTTAGAGAGAAAGAGAGTTAGAGGCAAAGAGAGAGAGAGATGTGATAGATAAAGAGAAAGGGAGGGGGAGAGAGAGAATAGACAAAATGGGATAGAGACACTTAAGAGAGAGAGAGGGTGGGGGAGGAAGAGAGGAAAAAAATGAGATAGAGATACTTGAGAGAGGGGGAGAGAGAGAGGGAGTGGGGGAGATATAGAGAGACTTGAGAGGTGGATGGAGGGATTGTGAGAGAGAGATGTAAGAGGTGGAGGGAGGGATGGTGAGAGAGAGATACCTAAGAGGTGGAGGGAGGAATGGTGAGAGATAGAGAGAGCCTGAGCGAGGGAGGAAGGGATGCAAGGAGAGTAAGAGACTAGAGAGAGAGGGGTGAAGAGAGGGAGAAAAGGAGAAAGAGAGATAATGAGAAAGGGAGAGAGGGAGGGGGAGGAGAGAGGGAGAGAATGGGAGAGAGATACACCTAAGAGAGGAGGAGAGTGAGATAGAGAGATAGAGGCTGAGAGGGAGAGAGACTTAAAAGATAAAGAATGGGAGAGAAAGATAGATGGAAAGAGTGTTAAAGAGTGTTAGAGAGAGAGAGAGAGAGAGAGAGAGAGAGAGAGAGAGAGAGAGAGAGCTAGAAGGAAAGAGAGAGACTTAAGAGAAAAAGAGAAAGGCAGGGTGAGGGAGAGAGGGAGAGGGAGAGGGAGAGGGAGAGATACACTTGAGAGAGGAGAGTGAGATAGAGAGATAGAGGCTGAGAGGGAGAAAGAATTAAGAGAGAGAGAAAGGGAGAGAAAGAGAAAGGGAAAGAGTTAGAGAGAGAGGGAGAGAGAGAAAAAGAGTTAAAGGGAAAGAGAGAGAAATGATGGAAGAGAGAGACATTTGAGAAGGAGAGAGATAGAGAGATAAAGGATGAGAGAGAGAGAGACTTGAGAGAAAGAGAAAGGGAGCGGGATGGAGAGAGAGAAAGAGAGAGGTAAATAAAGAGACTTGAGAGAGGAGGAGAAAGAGAGGGAGAGGGGGGGGAGAGGGAGAGAATGGGAGAGAGACACCTAAGAGAGGGGGAGATAGTGAGAGAAAGAGATACTTGAGAGAGGGAGAGAAAGAAAGACCCCAAGTGAAAGAGGTAAAGAGAGGGATAGACCAAAGAGAGAGAGTGGGTGAGGGAGATGGGAAAGAGAGGGAGAATTACCTGAGAGAGGGAAGGAAGTAGAGAGGGAGAGACCTAAGAGAGAGAGAGAGAGAGAGAAGCGGGGGTTACGGAAGAGAGAGAAGGAATGTAGGGAAGAGACTAGAGAGATAATGTTTATACGAGCATGTTGATTACTAAAATTTGACTAAGTCTAAAATTTATATGAATACTCTAAAAACTAGAATATGCATTATAACTCATAGAGATCTAGAACCACTCTCAAACATCCTAACAATATATACATAAAATATAACTTAAAGTATAAGAAAGGAAAAAGAAAATATTATACTTAAATGTTATATTTTATGTAAATATTCGGAGAGAGGGAACCCTTTTTTATTTCTATGATGAAAAAATGCTATGAAATGCATTTGGCGTGCGCCTTATTTTGGCGCGCGTCAAATGGTTTTTTGAAATTTTTCTCATTTGTTGCATGCCAAATTTGGCGAGCACCATTTATGGCATGTGCCAAACTTATTGCCTTGGAAAATACCAAGCCAAAGGCTTGGATTTGCCTTGGGCATCCAACCCAAAGGCTTGGATGCCATTCTCAGGCCTGAGATGTGTTTTCCAGCAAATATTGAAAATTTTCTAACTTTTTTGTTCGTGCTCTCCGTCAAGTTTGCACGTGTTTCAATAAAATAAAATAAAAAACACCATACAATCGTCAAGCTCTCTCTTTGCTATCCAACCATATATTTTTTTTTCAAATTTTGATAATGTTAAGGTCTTCATCCATAATTTCTTTTGTTAGTGTGTCTGACTTTTGTCAAAAACCAACATGTTGTATTTTGGCCATAGATTCTTACCCGTTTATCAAATTTTGAAAAAAATTACAATTTTAGAAACTAGACTCCATTCTACACAATTTTAAAAAAAAAATTCTGATGTTTTATTAGTTTCACAAATTTTTTGGGGGAGCACGCTCAAATTTCCTTTTTTTAGAATGTGTCCACTTCGGAAATTTGTAAAAATTCAAATATTCGTAAAAAAATTAGCCAAAAAATCTGGCATAAACTTCAATGTCTTAGATACTTTCTCACTAGAGCGATTTGCAAAATTCTAAAAAAAAGTTGATATTTTAGGGGCACCGCATTTCGTGCTATGTTATTTTTTCTAAAAAAACAGGACCAATAAATGTGGTGCCCCTTTTTGAAACCCTTAATCTCCTTCGTTTTCAAAACAAATTAGTAGTTTAGAAAGTAGACTTAGAGCACTTCAACTTTTGTTGTTGTTGCATCTTCAAATTTTGACTGCACCTATCTTCAATTTCTTGTCAAAGTTCAGACTTTACTAATTTCAGAAAAAAAAAAAAAAAAAGAAAAGTGGCATCTTAAAACCCCTTTTTGGTCCCCCATCTTTGTGCACTTACCCCACTAGATAATTTTTAAAAAATAATAGAGAACATTATTATTGTTTAATCATAAAAAATATAATATTAAGTTTAATCATAATATGTGCCCTTAATAAATACTAAGAAAAAAATAATAACATAAAAAACTTACACAATTTATATAAAATCATTGTAATTTAATTTTTCTTAAATTCATTACTTTTATATTTCTAATCTAACCTCCTAGTTAGAAAAGGTTTCTATTGTGGCTTTCTAAACAAGCCATCTTGTTATTAAATAGCTTTTTATCTCTATTTTTTTAAGATAATATTTTATCTAATATGATAAATATATTAAAGAGTGGTAGTTTAATTGGTTGGTCATAATTAGTGAAGGTGATACTATATTCTTTGATTACACCATCCACTAAAGTTCATATTCTTTGGAGGTGCAATAATAAGCGATGAGGCTAAGATAATGTCTTAATAAACTTTGTTAAAATAGATACCTCTTAATCTTTCACTATAAATTAAATAGTATCAACTTAAATTCATAGTATTATATCAAATAACAAAAATGAGTAGAATTTGACATAAAACCTTGTATATACTTCTTATTAAAATAATAATTAATATATATCTAATAGTACTTCTTAATTTTAATTAAATTTTATAAATTAAATAAACATGTATCACAAATATTAAGTAGATACTAAATTTTAAGAGAATTGTATAAACATTATATGATATATGATATATACATTCCAACATCTATGGGTAAATCTATTAGAATGTCTCAATGTAATTAATGTGCTTTTTAAGAAGCTGAAATGTTCGGCAATGTCTACCCAACCCCTACAATGCACTGGCGCCATGCAGTTATATATATATATATATGTAACATATAATGTATGGGTAACATGGATTGTATGCATAGGATGTGGTAGATGTTGCCATGTAGTTATATGTATGTGTAACATGTAATGTATGTATAACACGTATTATATGCATAAGATGCCAGTGCATTGTAGGGACTGGGTAGACGTTGCGGAAATGTTCCCTGTTTATGATTTGAATTGTACAGAGGAATGGAAAAGAGATGATATATATTCTCATTCACACATATGCGATATTTATTTTATTTTGAAATTAAAAATAAATAAAAAGAAAAAGTCTTTAAATAATTTTTGAGCTTTACGTTGAATGAAAGTTCAGAACTAAAAAATATCCATTCCACCAAATGATAACATTCAATTTTTCTCTCTTGTAATGATAAGACATCCCACTTCAAAATCATTCAATTTCACTAATAGACTTAATTTTAATAGACTGGTTCAAAATAATATGAGAGTATGGGATTTGCTGCACATCATCTGCTAATTCTGGTTCCAAGCTGTCAGAGTTTAATTATACCGATAAAAACTTTTATTACAGCTTATCAACTCCAAAGAAAAAGACGGTAGAAAACAATAACTCATGTCTGGAATTTGAGAAGATAAGGTGGAAGATTAATGAAGTTTGATTTCAGGAGATGGAATTCCTCCAGCGTCTCTGCTTTTCAGCACGAACATGAGGAGTAGAATCCATTTGAGGCCCCGTATCGTGAATGGCGGTTTTGGTCTGGAAGATGGAGGTCTGCTTGAGTTTACTCAGTTTTTTCCAGCCCGTAGACCAAGCTGAGACATTTTTCTGTTTGGAAAGCTTCTCGAACTGATTGTTTAGGTTATCAAACTCCATCTGGAGCTGTGTGAACTTAGATCGGATGTTTTCCATTTCAAATTTGACAGTATTTATATCTTTCTTTGCTGTGGACCAACCTTCCTGAAACGACTGTGGCAGATTTTCGAGAACGCTGCCTCTGTTTGGCTGGCTGTAGAAATTCTGAGTGTCCTTTGCCATGGAAACGCCGTTACTTGCAATTGCATTTGTTATCTTGATCTGTTCGGAGAAGAGGACCTGAACCACAATCCTTAATGGCAGACGCTCGTTCTGAGCGGCGTGCATGCAGGCATCCAGGGACAATTTTTGGCAATCCATGACTCTACACAGCCTCTTCCTTTCGTGCTCTGAGAGGGTAGGATGGGCCTGTAACAACATTACCTTTTTCTTATTATTAATAGCAAAGATTATTAGTAAGTAGAATGTATATCTTTACTGCAGATTCAGTCACACAAATGATATCAAGTCAGTTTATGACTGAAGCAGGGTTCGACCCTGCGACGTCCTGTTTTTTTTTCAAGCGATTCAGTTGTGTATTTTCATGTAAATGGAACTGATTTATCATAAAATGGAGGAGTGACTGAGAAATTGAAAAGAAAAAGAAGCAGAAAAGGAAAATGCAAAGAAGAAATAAGGACCTTGAGATAAGAATCAATGGCTCTGTAGAGGCCATCGTCAGAGGTTCTGGCACTCTCTGGTAAAGCTTCCGCTAGAACCTGAAATTTTGTGAGTGAAAGATTTCTGTCTCGGGACACCTCAGTGAGGTAACTGTCCACAAGCCTTGCCACTCTCATTTTGGCATTAAGAAGAGTGCCTCCAAGTTTGTCCCCTCCAGTTGATCTGCTAGGGCTCGGCGGTTCATTGCTCTGTTCTTGAACCAGAAAATGTTCCAGCAGTCTGCACATCACATCCACATCGTAGATCGTCTCAGTTTTGCTGTAGGAAGGAATAAGCAGGTCCTTGAGCGTCGCTTGATCCAACTGCATCCCAATGCGTTTCTCCAGTTCTGTCACCAGCGCTGGCGCCACATCCAGCATGTTCGCCAGTTTTAACAAATGGAGAAGAAAGCTGCAAGAAACCGTGTCTTTCTGCGGAGGAATGATGCTTATTAAGCTCTCAACAATCAGTCTCTGTTCTCTCATCTGTGCCTTTGGAACATCCTCTTTCCCGCTGGCCACAACTAAATGAAGGCCGCCTGCAAAGTTCACATCTTCTGTTGAGCTTGCTTGGTCTTTGGAGATGGCAGGCAGCCATTTGGAAGCGTAATGCACAATGGAGGCCCCGATGAGATCGAACCTCATGCCTTTCACTTTTATGGCAGTTAAAACCCTCACGAAATGATCGATTCGAAGAATTGAAACATCTTCGAACCACCAGTTAGGAGGCAGAGAGGGCTGGCGGCTTGGGCTTGAATCTTTCATGTCGCTCCAGCGATGGGGACTCACACTAGGGCTCCTGCTTTGGGACTTGTATGACCACGATTTTACACCTCTGGTATTTGAGCAGGCCTTCCAGGCAATGGACTCGCTGCATCGCCTTACGATTTGTAGATTTTCCGCCCATGGAGAAAGCTCCTCGCAGCTTTTCAAAACGATGATGGAGTCTCTCCAGGATGACAGAACAACGTAGCTCAGAAATGCCTCCGTTTTGAATATGAGATTTCCTTCGTCCAGATCTTCCGTCATTTCCAGATACTCGGCCGCACATCTTAACCCCGATATGTTGGAGGCGTTTAAATCGACTGCTACACCGTAACAGAACTTGGCGGCTAGTTCGAACGATTCTGCGCCTCCAGGGATTTCGTCCAGTTTTATGTAATCTTTCTCGGTGTCGCCACGGTGGTCGTGCATTACTCTGTTCAGTTTTCCACTCCTCGAAAGCAGAGGAATCTAAATCGACCATTACAGTCCAAGGTTAGTATTTCTTATTTGGGAACTTTGGATGCCCTAAATAATAGAACAAGTTTTACCTTGTGTAGATGAAAGCTCACATCTTGGATCTCCAGTACTAGGTCACTTGGATAATCTGTTGCGACGTACCTGTCACAACACACCAATCATAAAATCTCCTGCCATGATTCATTTATGCTTTTCAGTTCCTGTTAAATTTAGTACGATAGTGGCCCGCATCAAAATATGAAACAGAGCAGATAGAAACAGGATCATCAAGTTAGATAACTCATATTATAAAACTAAGGTCCTGAAAACAGGGGAGTTTATCATCAAATTTCTTAGCAATTGGAAAGTTAGTTAATCAACAAGATGGGAGTTTGTCATCAAGTTTCTTTAGCAGTTGGTCAATAAATCTGAAAGTTAGTTAATCAATAAATCTGGAAGATAAATAGAAGGGCCTCCTGCATCATAGACTTCGAAAGAGACTTCTGATATATAATTACTTAACATGTTACTGAATCTTATAACCAAATGTATCCATCCTAAAAAGCATATCTCCAGGAGAATCTGAACTTTAAAGGACTTTGTACCTTACTTTCTGGTACAAATTTTATTTGATTTCTTACGCTGACTGAAATTACTCAATAATTTAAAAGATTGGGAAATAAAAAGATTGAAACTTTACACCTAATTTGAATTAAAAGCAGAGACTTCTTACAGTTGAAGAAGCTCATTAATAAAGCAAATTTTCTAAACCAGAACATCAAAAATATACTAGAACTTCAAAAACTCTGATCTTGGGATATATTCTTCAGGGATAAGAGCATCGAAAGAAGTGCTTTCAGAGAAAAAAGGAAACTGCAACGGATATTTTTTGAAAATTTTATGGGAAGTACTGGAGAGAACCAGATCTAGTTAACTAGTTAATTTCATAGGAAAGGTAACCATAAATGCGGCTGCTAATTTAACTAGTTTATTGACAGAAAGGATTGGAAACAAATACCAGGATCGACCTCTTCGCTCAAACGCCTCAGCCTTCATCCCTTGCTTCAGAGGATTCACAACACAATTACTGAATCCCTTCCCTTCCTGGGTTTCGAACTCTGACTCCCACATTCTGAATCCTAACTTCCTCTTTCTAATTACGGATAATCCCCTGTCATATCTCTGCTACTCAACCCTTTCGAAAAAGCTATCTAGTCATACATGTAGTCAATTATTGGAGAAGTAAACTTTGTGGCTTCATTTGCTTAGACTACTCGTAGCCCCAAATTCCGTTAAAATTTGACAAATTTAGATACGAATGGACTACGACTTGACCCTTTTTATTACCAATTTAGTATATATAGCAATTTTCTGTAGGGTTACTGTTGAGCAGACACTGCACGAGCTCACCGACATGGTTTGAATGGATTTTTCTGACTCTACAACATATATTTCCAGGAACTTTGGTAATCACCCAACCAATACCACACCTGGCACAACTACTACTAACACTTAATCTCCGAATTCTGCAATAATTTGGATCGTGGGCTGAATTTACCGAAATTTGTTAACTAAACGAACCCCAGAATCCAACATCCCTTCATTATTGTGCTGTGTGCAGAGGAAAACATGAGTGGTGTCAGATCGATGACACAGAAAGCTTTGATATCTGAAAAAGTCGAAAGCCATCCGCGACAAGGAAAATTTTGAAGTGGGTCACACACTTTTTTTCATTGTCCATGGCGAATCGGTTCAATTCCTTCACATGTTTTTTACTTACCCTTCTTATTGCCTGCAAGTACTCGAGCTTTTCACAAGCAACTCATCATGGATTGGTACCCAAGACAAGGGATTCCATTCCAGAACAGTAGCAAATTTGTTTTGAATGTGAAGTCCAAAACAAAAATCATTTCGAACTGTCTCTGTTTGTATTCATCTTCAGAAACCTAGCATGTTTCAGACCCCACTCGATTCAGTGGCTGGATGGGATAGACATAAAAGATTCTTGCGCTGAGCTGTATCAAACTGTGCCCTGCTTCACCAGAACATATCAACAGGAATAAATTAGTGTAAAATAAGAGAGAAAAAAAACAAAAAGTATTGTCGCTCCTCCATCCAGTACAGTGCGAGTGTGAGAACAGGTGAATCGTTGGTTGATTGGGATAATCCAAGGATGTCGTAGATGTAAATTTCAGAGGTTTCTATATGCTTTGCTAGAGTGTATAAAAATGGAATGGACGTTTGTCCTGACATATCCTTACAGACAAGGAGACCGGGAGAATAGGTACAATGTCACCATGTTTGCTGTTCTTAAGAAACTGCTAAACTCAATGACATTAGGGAATGATCTGTAAAGTAATGGTTCATAATACCTGTGTTTGATTGTGGAGGGTAATTTGTGGGTCTGCATAATAGAGTTTAAAGAGTACAAGGATGAGTGGCCTCATACGAAGTTTCATGATTCATCTTTGTGAGTGCTTACATGTAATATCTCTAAGTGGCTTTTATTTTTGTGAAAGGATTTATCCATTTAAGTAATATAAGTTTAAATAGGATTAAAATGTAAGCGTTCCTTTTAGAGATAATGAGTGTTAAGCACTAGTTTATTATTAAAAATATAATTATTTATAATATTTTGATAGTAGTGAGAAGTGTTAAAATAAATAATCTATTTCTTAATAATAATGATTTTTGCATGTAACAAAAGTTAGATCTATATTGAAGAGATTTTACAAAGAAAGAATATGTCAAATTAGAATTAAAGTTACATGTACAATAATTTTAAATCATTAAATTAGAATATATATATATATATATATATATATATATATATATTATTAATAATAATAATTATTGTTAATTAATTAAATATAGTGATAATTATAATAATCAATATTATATATATAATTATATACGTAATAATTAATCTATATTATAATAAGAAGTATTAATTAATTATTATATAATTATCATTATTATGTTAATACATATTAAACCATATTATATTATCATATATTAACAAGAGTTGTGATATAGTTGGAGTCCCTATCTATTTGTTAAAAACTGATGCGTTATTGATTTTTTGTGAAAAATAAAAGCATTGCTGCTTGTTTAGATTTCATAAGGAGTTTAGTGATTGATGTTATGTGGTTTTTGGCTTGTCTAGTACCTCGAGTGAGTTGTCTTTTTGTTTGCTGTCATTTTTGTTTTGACATTGAAACAAACATACATATATTTTAGCATTGAAAGTGAAATGAAGGCATATGATGGAGTAATCTGACATTAGCCTAAAACTAACAATTGTTAGTGTGCAATAGGTACGTTGAAGAGGTGTGGAAGGTTAATTAGGGATTTTTTTCTTCTATTACTTGTATACTCTTGTCTATTAAATGAGGTCAATTGGTAGGCCATTTAGCAAGTGATGTTGTTTGTGCAACAAAGGTCTTAATGAAGAAATGATATCTTCAAATCAACTATGCATCCACTTACAAAGTTCCAATCAAGAGTGAAATTAAACCTATGAATCAAGAAGATAATTACTTTATAATTAGATATATTATTAGTAATTATTATTATTATTGTTAATTAAATAAAACATAGTGATAATTATAATAATCGATATTATATATATAATTATATATGCAATAATTAATCTATATTATAATAAGAAGTATTAATCAATTATTATATAATTATCATTATTATGTTAATATATATATTAAACTATATTATATTATCATATATTAACAAGAGTTGTGATACAACTAGAGTCCCTGCCTATTTGTTAAAAAATGATGAGTTCTTGGTTTTTTGTTAAAAATAAAAGGACTGCTTGTTGTTTAGATTTCATAAGGAGTTTAGTGATTGATGTTATGTGGTTTTTGGCTTGTCTAGTACCTTGGGTAAGTTATCTTTTTGTTTGCTGTCATTTTTGTTTTGACATTGAAACAAACATACATATATTTTAGCAGTGAAAGTGAAATGAAGGCATATGATGGAGTAATCTGACATTAGCCTAAAACTAACAATTGTTGGTGTGCAATAGGTACGTCAAAGAGGTGTGGAAGGTCAATTAGGGAATTTTTTCGTCTGTTACTTGCTTACTCTTGTATATTAAATGAGGTCAATTGGTAGGTCATTTAGCAAGTGATGTTGTTTGTGCAACAAAGGTCTTAATGAAGAAATGATATCTTCAAATCAACTATGCATCCACTTACAAAGATCCAATCAAGAGTGAAATAAAACCTATGAATTGAGAAGATAATTAGGCTAATGTTATGTTCATAATAGGGAGAGGGGGAGAGATGGAGTGCAGAAGAGTGAGAGAGAGGAGGTAAGGAGATAGAGATAAAAACAGGTATAGATAAAGATGGAGATGGAGGAAAGGGATATGGAGAGAATGAGAGAATGAGAGAGGGATAGAGATAAAGAGATGAGATGGGGATAGATAGAGATGAAAGAGATAAATATGTAGAGGTAGAGATCAAGGGAGAGATAGAAAGATAAATACAGAGATAGGAAGTGATATATAGATAGACATATGGTGAGGGAGAGATATAGGGGTGAAGAGAGAGGACGAGATAAGAAGATTGAGATAAAATGAGATTTGGGTGAAGTATAGAGAGATAGAGATAAAGAGACAATGAGATATAGATATAGAGGCCTAAGAATAGAAAAAGGGATAGAGAGGGACAAAGAGGGAGAGACATAAATGAATAGACAGACACATATCTAGAGATAGAGGGAGTGGGAGGAAGATAGAGCGAGACAAAAAGGGAGACAAGTAGATATAGATATAGAGAGAGGCAGGAAGATAGAGAGGGAGATACAATGCAAAAGAGATAGCAAGCTATAGAGGAAGAGGGAGAAGGAAAGATAGATCTACATGGTGATATAGAGTGATAAAGAGTAATAAGGATCCATTGCCAATATGCA
The DNA here is from genome assembly GCF_030272615.1 of Cryptomeria japonica. Taxonomy (NCBI): domain Eukaryota; kingdom Viridiplantae; phylum Streptophyta; class Pinopsida; order Cupressales; family Cupressaceae; genus Cryptomeria; species Cryptomeria japonica. Next base: position 580,714,880 of record NC_081406.1, read on the forward strand.
CATGTTATGTTTTTGATAGAGAGAAAGGGGGAGAGGAAGAGACATGTATATGCAAAGGAAGAGATAGAAGGTGAAGAGATAAATATATAAGAAATGGTATATAATAAAATATAATATATAATAGTTTATAATATTAAAATATTACATATAATAATAAGTATAAATTATATTATATATTTTAAAAAAAAAAAAAAAAAAAAAATATTTAACTATATAATATTATTAAATCAAGATTTATTTATTTTTAAATCGAGAATGTTTATATCATATTATTTTACTTTATAATATTATAATAGTTAACGAAATTATATTTCTTAATCTAAATTTAAATTTTGAAAAGTATAAGAATTTAAAATATTGATATTACAAACAATAATAACATTAATTGAAAGACAAATTCAATATTAACAGTTAGTTTTTTTATTATAAAATTAAACATAAATATAGTTAAATTCTTAAAGAAATTAAATTTGAAAATTTAAAACTATAATTCAAATAAAAGATTAAAAATTAAAAAAAAACTATATTAAAACTAATAAAATTTAAAATTTAACTTTTACATTAAAAGTTACATGTAAAATCATAGTAAAAACGCTAAAAAAAAGAAACATATTAAAAGGGTTTAAAAAATAATAATTTTGTCTATGTAATTTTTTTATTATCTTTTGATATCAAGTTAATGTCAAATACTATTAAAGTTTTTTTAAATTTTATAATCAATTTTTTAAAGATTTTTTTTAAAATTTAATAATTAATAATAGTTTTAAAAAAATATAATAATAGTATGAATTTTTAATGATACTTAAATTAATATAAAATTTTGAATTTTAGATATGAGATGTTCATATCTTTAAAAAACTAATAGAAAATCAAATTTTAAAAAATATGTTAGTGAAAATAAAATAAAATTATTTAATATTTTTATTTCAATTATCTGTTTTTTTAATCTAAATTATTTTATATAATCTAAAAACATTTCTTTAAAATTATTTTAATAATTATCATGTGTTAAGAAATGTTTTATAAAAATAAATACAATATAATGAAAATAAATATCTTTAATTGTTTTCTTTTATTTTCTAATTTATTGTATAAATTTAACTCTTATCCATTTTTTAAAAATTTTATCATAAACAAATCAAGTAGGGGTGACATGTTAAAGAAAGATTAAAAAATATATAAAAATTGTACTTCTTTCGAACGTGCCATTACTATAAATGCGTATTAGAAGCCCCGCTTGGAGGAGTCAATAAATTTTTTTACATAAGACATTAGAAAACTATTTCACATTTGATTGCCAATAGTTTTAATTTTAAAGGAAAAAACAAAAAACTCCATGAAATTTAAGTATGTCTCCAATCAGAAAATTGTAAAAATAGAAAGAAAAATTATATTAATAAATAAATAATCCTAAACTATAAGATAAACTATAGAATAAATATTTGATACAGTTTATGAAGCAAAATTGATTGCAAAATAATCAAAGTTTTCTTATATAATGTCAATAATTATATAATAAATGGGTTAATTAAAGTCACACTAATTTTCTGTACTTTTAAATTATTATTAAAAATCAAATGGCTCCACTTATCATTATTGCATAGTGAAAAAAAGAGACAAAGAATCTAATAATAGTAAATAGTTTATCATAAAAACTATGCAACACTATTATGTAATAGTGATAGTATTGTAAAATAGTAATATTTAAAATAACACTATGAAAATGTCAAGCAATACTATGAAAATACAAAAAAAAATCCAATGAATAGTAAAAAGCTTACATCATATTAATGGTAGTGTACAATACTATTATCATAGAATAATCAATAAAGCAATTTATATATTTTGAAATAAATTTGAAAAAATATATACATTAGAAACTTAGTCAACCTATTTTAATTATTGACTTCCATTAGTTTATGCTTTAACATTTGAAAAACATAATGAATGCATTAGTAGGTTTAATTATTGACTTTCATTAGTTTATGCTTTAACATTTGAAAAACATAATGAATGCATTAGTCTTCCTACTATGTAGGAACTAATAATGAATTTGACTAGAAGATTTAATGCCACAATAAAAATAATGTAATTATTATGTCAAAGTGGGATTATAACTAGATCTAGTATATTAGAGTTTTTTTTTTTTGTAAAATGCATTAGCCACAGTATATATAAATTTTTAAAAATAGATATTACAAAAATTCCAGAATTATAGTACTGGCTTTGAGATAGCAAAATGCCAAATTCATATTTTGTCTAGGTTGATAACATATATTTGCAACTATGTTTTTTTTTAATAAAGGGGTAAAAACTTTATTAAAGAACAGAATCAAGAATTACAAGAGAGAACTAGTCTCAAAGCCCCATGAGGGAACCACAAGCTCAACCCAAGAGAGAACCAAAGTCTCAAGGCCCCAGGGGGGAACCACAAGCCCAACCCAAGATCAGTCGGCTTCGTAAATATCCATATCCTCAACAAATATCTTATGCAGGTCCTGACAGTAATCTGGGGAGAGTTGCTCCCAACCTTCAACTTTCCAATCATCATCATGTTCCAAGGCCCACTTAGCCAAACAATCAGTTGCTCTATTCCATTCACGAGGAATGTGGATGAAAGACACCTTCTCCATCATAGAACTAATTTCAAGAATCTGGTGAACAATCCCTGCCAACTGCCAATGAATCCCATTCACCTTCTGCTCAATCAACAAGTTAACAATAATTTGTGAATCTGATTTGCAAATAACCTTCCACCACCTCAACTCCAAGGCCCACTCCAAGGAATAGAAAATTTCTAATCCCTACATAAAGTTATTAGATTGCCGCCCTTTATGCATCGAGAAGAGGAAAACCAACTCTCCCCTACTATCCCTACCAACACCGCCAATCCCAGCAGGGCCTGGATTACCCCTAGAGGAGCCATTGATGTTAATCTTGATGGACTCATCCTGAGGGGGCATCCACCTTTCCATCCTTTGAACCTTCTTCATAGCACGTCTACCTCTCCTGACACACGTTGAGGCAGGTGACATCTCCTGCAGACCCAACCTACTCACAATATCAGCCTCTCCTCTATCCAGAGGAAAATTCACCGCACATTTAGCTTCCACCGTCTCTCGAATCATACAAATGATTGTATTCCATACTTGTTGAACTAACAATCTGACCTCCCTAAAGATCCTCCTATTCCTCTCCATCCAGATCTGCCACAGTATGAAAATGGGCCCAATATGCCAAACAGTCTGGAGGAAAGAGGACAAGATATGAGGCTTGCCCAAACTACTCCAAAACTCCACCAAAGAATTCGTGTGAACACAAGGATGCTTCCACACCCCCCACTAGTAATGCCAAATTAGCAGTGAGAAAGGGCATCTGAAGAACATGTTGGTCTAAAAAATGAGTAAACCAAGTTCACCTGCAATCTATCTATGAGATACCCAATCTCAATCAATGAAAATCTTTAGGGCTTGGACAACATTAACATAGGATCCTAAAGATCCTCCTACACTTTAGGTTCTGCAAGACCTTGGGGGGAGACCCGTTGATGCATAAAATACAACCGGTTACAAACATATGACATCAACAAAAGCAGATAAATCTCACAGGGCTCAACAACGAGGAGGTTACTGCAGATGGACCAGATCTACATTGACATCTCAACAAGATTGAAGCATGAGATAGATGGAACAAACTAAAACTACAGACATGAAAGCAAATGGATACTTGGTATTTTAAAATCTCTGAGAATCCCCAGAATCTGCAAGACCAGTGCCTTATCCAAGGGCATGGAGTCATACATCAAACTAAAAATGAAAACCTCAATTGCAAATCCAATTTATTAAGAAAGATATCCTTGTATCAATGCCTGACATTAATACATTCTAAACTCAAATGGAGGATCATACATATCTAGACATTATCCTGAATCCAAAATGATTTCTCATAGAATTTAAACCCTCCCTTGAAGAGTACCTAAGAACAGTCGTTACACTCCCACTTTGAGAAGATAAACCCAAACTCCCTTGAAGACTGGATTTATTGAAAACAAGAGAAGGCCTAGAGACAATCCAATAAAATGTATATATGCCTTACATATATGTGACCTGCAACATAAAACATTTACAACAAGAAGATACTCTATTACTTGAAAAGGGACATTGTATTACAAATTTGGCAAAAAGCTCAGAATTGGAAACTGAGATTATGGATCCTAGCTCACAAAATTCTGGAACCCTTACAAAATGAGAAGACTCTTGAATAAGAAGGTAGGGAGGACAAAATCAAATTTCATTCTTTGACAAAGGCAACCACCCTATCTTTTAGCATTAACTGTTTTCCACAACTTGGCCTGCAGAACATCCAATCTCTCTGACTGAAAAATCTAATCTGAGATCTTGAGGCAACTACCCCAAAAACACTTGTCGTGGGTTACACTTGATCACAAAATTAGATTCCTTGAATTGAGAGCTTTCCAACGATATATAACACATATATCAGACAAAAAACATCCCTTAGGCGCATTAATCCCTATGCAGGTCAGTCATTTAATTTTCTACTTGTTCACCACAGCCAGAAATTATATTTTTAAATCTTTGAATTTCCCGTGTAGACATCTGCCATTCATCTCCGCCACGTGACACCATCTAGTTCATTCCAGGGCCCTTATCCTACCACCTCAACACCGCCTAGGTTCGCCACCAAAATGAAGCTCTTTGTTTCACTAATACATTTGGACTAGATTTTCGATTGAGGTTTCCGACGGAGAAGGTATATTGTGGCCAAATTTGATTTTTTTTTGAAAAAATGCCCGCATTCGTCATAATTCCGATGAAAATTACCCATTTGGTTTCGACGAAGAAGGCATTAGCAATGAGAATTTTCTTTTTTTTCAAAAAAGTGTTCGAGTTCGTCGTAATTCCGACGATAGCGGTCATTACAAAATAAAAAAAGAGGCAGGGAATTCATTTGTGAATTGCAATCCCGTGTAGGCGTCTGTGGTGACTTCAACCCCCAAGACCATCAAACCTGCGTCGAAGGCAATCTCACGCAGGAGGTAGATTCAAATTGCCCTAGTTTTTAATTTCATGTTGCAAAAAATATACATGTGGTGGTTAATTGTCCTAGCTAATTGTAAAGCGGAAAATCGCGATCGAACCCTAGTTGCTCTCCCCTCTTCCAACTCCAAGGAGAGAGAAGGGAGATTCACTAGGGTTGATGGTTTTCACTTAGGGGAGAGACTTTACATTCAAAAGAGGGGTTGAAACCCACAAGATCCAATCCCACGCAATGCAAGATTGGATGCTAAATGAGTTTCAAGGGTTATGACAGCAAGGCTACCCTCTTTTGTAAAGAATGTGCATAGAAGAATTGAGCTAGGAATGCATAGAAAGTGACAAAGATTTGCTTTATAAACTGAGATAGGAATACAGTATGAAGCTGCGGACCTGGAATTAGCAGTAAAATGTCGACACGGCCCTGTCCTGCAAATTTGAGCAAAAGTTGTCGGGATGATGGCGCCCGGCGCCACGGTCCTCCGAAAAATCCGCAAAACGAAGGGGGATCTGTTCGTCTCTGCACAAGGATTCCAGATCTTCAATTTCAGCCGTGTACCTGCAACCTACACACAGAAAAGCGAAGACGATTGGGGGGTTAGGGATTAGGGGTTTGCCTTTAGGTCAAACCCCAGTTTTGGAATTAACCAAGAAATGAGCAAGTGCTGTAAATGTAAATGACTGTAAAACAAGTACTAATACCTTGTTCTAAGGATGTTTGTATCCTTATGTGCGAAGGTATAGATGTTGTATGTTGTATGTTGTAGCATGTAGTATGTGATCTCCTCTTCAATGGTTGAATCCTTGTCTCGAATGCAACACTTAGCCTTGAATGGAGACTTGGAATGAATGCTTGAATGTTTGAATGCTTGAATGCTTGAGTATAGTTTTCACGCTTTGTACACATATCCTCTTCATACCAAATGAGAGAGAAAAATATAGTTTATATACTTTTCATTTAGGGCTGATAGACTGATTTTCCCGACCTTAGGCCGACCAGGGAATGTAATTTCCAATTTGCAAACAAAAAGACCCGAGACCCCTTAGGAGACTGGGCCCAAAATAGGACCCAGGGACCAGGGCGCTGGGCACCTTGGTCCTGAAGGACCAGGGCGCTGGGCGCTCTGGTCCCACCTCTCGGGACAGCAGGGTGCAAAGGAGGTTCAGGCCAGGGTGCAAGAAAATGCAGTTTTCAGTGTCATAATCAGGTTTCGGGGTCTCCATTCAGGTTGCGTGTTGCGTCGCCATCGTGAAGACCGAAATGCAGTCGAAATTGCAAGTGTCGCAATTTTAGGACGCTACACTAATCTCATAAAACCATAGAACTGTGATTGAGGAGTGATCGTTCAATTTTGTACCAACAATTCCTTCCTCCCGTATACGCGTGTGTTGATTGTTCACATGAGATCACATCTCTTTGCAGCATCGTATCAAACAATTCACGAGCCTTGTCCATGTTTCCACATTTTGCATTCATGTCAAGCAGGGCATTTGCAAGTACAACACCTAACAAAATTCGTCTATTCATTATGCTTTGATGGATGTCCATACCATGTTCCAAAGCTTCCATTTTTGCACAAGCAAGGAGGATGCTGGCAAAGGTTGTGGAATTTGGCTTTATGCCTTCCAATTTCATTTGCTTGAAAGTGTCTAAAGCCTTTTCGACAAATCCATTTTGTGCATATCCAGCAATCGTTGGAGTCCAGGAGACAACATTTCTTTCAGGCATTCTATCAAATAGTTCACGTGCCTTGTCTATGCTTCCACATTTTGCATACATGTCTACCAAGGCAGTTACCCTATTCCAAATCTCCTATTTTGGCACAGGTAGGGAGGATAGTAGCAATGTTCATGGAATTTGTCTTTACACCTGCCGATTGCATTTGCTTGAAAGTTTCTAAATCCTTCTCAACAAATCCATTTTGTGCAGTTGCAACTACATCTAACAAAATTCCTCTATCTTTTATGCTTTGATGGATGTCCATACCCTGTTCCAAAGCTCCCATTTTGCACAGGCTGGGAGTAGGTTGGCAAACGTAACTAAAGAAATGCAATGATCAGCTCCAAAGACATCAAACCACTACTAACAAAACCGAGAGTCTAAAATATGATAGGGAATAGTGTGAGCTGTCCTGAAAAATATTTTATTTTCAATTTCAACTAAAACATAATTACTCAACCATTTAATGTTATTAATAAGTGTTTAATTTATGAAAGAGATAAATGGTTGGCCACAAGTACATGAGTTACTAAATGCACACAAATAAGTGAATTTGATACTCAAACCTATCTACAATGAATTCAATTCTTGTCCATTAGCCATTTATGTTTGCAATAAGCATCTTTCTTTGTTTTTCTTAATCTTTATTCATAGTTATGTGCATATTTCACATTCTATAATTAGGATATCAATTGCTATGGCTAAACATTAGCATGATGTTTGTGTTGTGGTATAGATGCATGGAAACATAATTATGGGATTGTTATATTATAGAGATCATAAATCTAGATATCGCATATTAGTTATAGCTCTTCTTGGATTGAGTCTAAAGTTGACATATAGTCATAAAGCCATTATTAGCAGATCTATCCATTTCTAGTAAAGACAATTGAGAAAGTCATTTTGATATTGAGAGTTTCTTATCTATTTACCTATTGATCATTATTAAGCCATAATATTTAGGTCTATTTATCTCTCTTGCAAAACCTCTGTAAGTGTCCTAGATTGTCCCTACTACTCACTCTTCAATTCGATAAAATGGATTTCTAAAGATTTGTTGCACAAGATGGTGTTGAACGTATCAACAAGGCTAGCATGGAAGGCATGTTCAAGCTTCCACTTGTACAACTTACAACAAATGATTTGTTGATAGAAGAAATTATTGAAATAGGGATACAATCGAAAGACAAGTACATACAAACCTCCTTAGTTGAAAGTAAAATCTGTGTATAAAAAGAGTACATTGAATCCCAATCCATAAACACAATAGAGATACCGATGGAGACTTAATTGGATGTAGCATGTCGCACCAAAGTTGTTAGAGTATGCTAAGCTAGTACATAATGTTTCGTAAAGCCACATTAGTATTTTACCCAGATCATTATCTACCAAAACTAACTATAGTAATCCTTTTGAGGATTAATTTCATGGTGCTAGATCTTCATTTAGTTCCACTTCTTGTTGGAGAAAAGAACAGTTATTTCTTGAGGTAGATGAATATCCCATCAACAAAGGACAAGACCCTTTCTAGAATATAACAAATTCTACACCAACAAAAGATCATGGTGGTTTCACTAGAGATATTAAATAAGAGATAGACTTCTACTGCTGCATTAAAAGCATTGGCATGTTCTTCATTTATTGATGTAAACTCTCTGTGACGCCACCACAACCAAAAAAGGTGTAAAAAGTTGTTTGCAATGCATGGATTTTTAGGATTGTCCTTTGAGAAAATAGAATTAAAGTATGGAAGTAGGATCTACCAGCTCCCGAGGGAAAGACCATGTTAGACAATAATTTCTATTTTCTTGCCTGTGAAGAAAGACCATGTCAGACAATATCAATGAACAACAAAATAAGGAGACAATTGCTAGATTGTGGTCTAACTTGAAAAGAAAAGGTGATGGAAAATGTTATTGTCCGTGCAAAATTTGTAAGGGGTTAAAGACTAGAAGACTTCTAATCAAAACAATGAAGAAACATTGTAGGCTGCATGGTCACATTGAAGGTGGACATGATTATCATCCATTGGTAAGTTTTTCATTATATCGTTTTGACAATTTATATACATAATAAATCATGTGATGATGAGATCATGATCACAGTTTATTTATGTATATCAATTTTATATAGGTTGAGCACCCCGAGCACATGGTATGGATCAACACAACCCTGATAATATGGTTTTCGAAGTGGATGAACATGGAGGTGTGAATATCGAAGCTAAAGATAATGATCCCATGGAAGATGATGATCATGAGCCAGAAAACACAATTGAAGATGATGGTACAATACATTGATCCATGACTCATTTATTACTCACGCAGCTGATCATGATGATGAAGATGACCTTGATGTTGTTCATGATGTCCCTCTACTTGAGAAGGCATCTGAGGCCCTTTATGAAGGCTCACAGGCAACTCTTCTCTCCGTTGTATTGTTGTTGGTGAACTTGAAGGTTATGAATGGTTTATCCAACATAACAATGTCACGTATGTTAAGGCATGTCATATATGTCATAATAAACTGTGAATCATGTTGTACCATTAATATTCTTTATTATAACAAATTATATTTTGTTGTTGTAGATTGATAGGTGAGTTTTTGTTACCACCATCAAATATTCTACCTCGCTCACACCGAGAATTATCTGCCATTATGAAAGATATTCGAATGGAGTATCAAGCAATAGATGCGTGTTCCAATGATCATATTATATATCACAAACAACATGAATTTCAAACTGAATGCCCTGAATGTCATATCAGTAGATATCGAACATATCAAATAACAAAAAGGGTTCCTCGCAAGGTACTTCACTATATTCCCATTATTCCACATATGCAATGATTATTCAAGTGCACTAGCTTGGCACAATTTATGGATTACCATGCATGCAACAGAAGTTAAGATGACATTATTCGAATGCCTGCGGATGGTTCAGCATTTGTGTACATAGAGGAAAAGTGGCCACACTTTAAAGAAGAACTTTGTAATCTCAGGCTTTCATTGGCAGTGGACGGTGTCAATCCATTTGGAGAGATGAGATCTATTTACTCAGTGTGGCCTATTTTTGTTATCAACAATAACATTCCTCCATGGATGTCAATAAAGAGGGAGCACATAATGTTGGCAATGATTGTTCCAGGTATTTTATCATTTAAATATAGTCGTCTAAATTTAATTATAAATATTGCAATAAAATGGTCATAATAATTATGTAATGTTTTTGTTCATTCGATTAGGTAAGTACCAAGTTAAAGATATGAATGTATATATCGAGCCTCTTATTGACGAGTTGCTAGACTTATGGAATGGTGTCACTATGTATGACGTCTCTAGACCAATAGGACAAAGACAATTTCAATTCCATGCGATGCTTCTATGGACAATACATGATGCCCCAGGGCTAACACATTTTTGTGGTATGTTATAGTGTTTAAGTTGTGCATGAACATTATAATTCAAAAAATTATCATATTTAATCCAATTATACATTATATTGTAGGTCTTCAAACAAAGGAAAAATTTGCATGTCCTGTTTGTGGTCCAAAGATGAAATCTCATCATTCAAAAAGTTTAGGAAAGTAGGTGTGTGATGAGTATAGGCACTTTCTCCACAAAAATCATAAGTATCGAAATATTGAAAAACATCTTTTCAATGGGAAAGAAGAGAATACATCAAAGCCACGAAGAATGACACCTCACCTATGGAAGTTGGAATATAATAGAATTAATCATCAAGGTAATGCCATTCCATCTATTGGTTTGTCATAAAACATCTTTTCTATTTTGTTTTGTTTACTGATGATGTGATTGATGATCATGAAGGTCGTGAAGGCATAAATGACCACCTTCCTAAGGGAATAAAAAGTTATCCCTGACAATTTAGTAGGTTGCCCTACTACAAGCAGTTACAAATTGTTCATTTGTTTGATAGTATGCATATTGGAAAGAATATAACAGAGACATTATGGAAAATATTGGATGGAAGGCGTGACAAAGAAAAAATTGTCAAAATATGTAGTGACATTTAGGATTCCAATCATGCAATGATAAATGTCATTCAATCAAATAGCCATGGAGACTAGATTAATATAACTGAGCTTCCTTGGTTATTAACGGACCAGCAAAGCACTGCTATAAAAGAAGTCATACGAAAAATTCGATTTCCCACAGGATTTGCTGCGAACATAAACAATCTCATATCAAAGAAAAGTGAATTTGGGCCAGGGATGAAAACGCATGATTGACATACCTTCATTAAGGTAATTCATGTTCTTGTATATTTAGTATGTATTTAAGTACTGAGCGTACGTGTACTTTTCATTATGTTACAAAAAATGAAAAGATAATTTTATAATTGTTGCAGTACGTTCTACCTCTATCTCTCCTAGACGACTTCGACAATAATGTCAAGCAAGTCATATATGATCTTGGAAAATACATAAGGTAAGTAGTGATATTTGTTTAGTTCGTTGTATAGATATTATATTTGCGATTTGTTTACTTATGTAATATATTTTTTTGCATCTTGAATACCTTGTAGGTGGTTGTCATGTAAAGAAATCCATAAAGATGATATAAAATATTGGAAGAGAAAAATTCCTCATTTAATGTGTGAAATGCAAAAGTGTCTACCTCTAGCTTTTTTCAATGCACAAGAACACTACCTCATACACCAAGTTGAGGAGATTGAATTGTGTGGACCTGTACATACTAGGTCAATGTGGATGGTTGAGAGACACTTGAAATTTTTCAAGGCTTTGGTTCGACAAAGAGCACATCCTAAGGGTTCTATGGTGGAGGGATATATGGTATACCAGACTATGGTGTACATTTCTGAATATCTTCCTAAGTTTGCAGCAAAGATCCATGTGGATCGCATTTAGGATCCCAACACCATTAACAAATTCGAAGGGGAGTACTTGACGGGGAAAGGTAGATTGAGGAAAGTGAGAGGTAATTATAAGATGTTATTGTAATTAATTAATTCCTAATATTCAAAATAAATCGATTGTAAGATGTCTATTTATTTTTTGTATAGTTGGTCGAGAGTGGGATGCACTACATTTGTATATTACAAACAATCTTGATTGGATGACGGTATGGATTGAATGTTGTCAACATTCTGGATGCACGTTAACATGGGAAGGTGTGGCTTCATTGGTTAAAGAAGCACATCGTAATGGAGATTCCAATGTTACGCAAAGGGAAATTGATTTACATATGGTTTAAGAGATAAACAGGTATGTATAAATTTATTAATCACCCATATGTTTATCAACTCACAATGCAATAAATTTTACATGTTTGACATATTGCAGGTCAAACACCACAATGCTATGTGCTGCAATGGTCATAAATTTCACATAAAAAAGTTGGATGACATGAAGAAAACTTGTGATTCTGGCATCACTGCAGTCTTTGAGGTGACAAATATTTCATCGAGAAATGACATTCATCCTCAACAGTCTCAAAATCGATACTATGGCATTTTGGATGATATACTTGAGTGTGACTTTAATTCCTTCAAATTAGTTTTGTTCGTCATCAAATGGTATAGGCTACGATTGAATAAAAATGATCCTGATAGAACTTTTATTGAACATGATAATGGTTTTATAATGCTAAATACAAGGTCATTTGAACCAGTTGGGGATGAGCCCTATGTTCTTCCAAGCCAATGTGAGCAAGTATTTTACTCAGAGGTTCCACATAAACCGGGTTGGTCATTTGTTGTTAGACATGATCCAAGAGGAAGGCTAATAAAGTATAATGTGATGGAAGAAGAAGATACCGAAGAAGTAGAAGATGAAGTGGATGATGATCATGATCAACAGTTTCACAATGACGAAGAAGAAGAAGAAGAAGAAGAAGAAGAAGAAGAAGAAGAAGAAGATGATGATGATGATGATGATGATGATGAGGATGATGATGATGACGGTGATGGTGATGATGGTGATGATGATGGCGAAGACGTTGATGATGATGATGATAACGATGATGATAATGATGATGATGATGATGATGATGATGATGATGATGATGGCGATGATGACCTTGATGTTCATGATGATGAGGAATGAAATGTATGAGGAATGCGATTAGTATATTATCTATTGAATATTGACTTCTTGATAGAATTTTTTTTACATAATTAATTAATTCTGTTTTGAATTCTAATGCCATTACATAATTAATTCATGATGCACCTTTTAATATGGAGATGGAGATAGGGGGTGTGACTATTTATGTGACAATTTTTAAACTGTGTTTATTTATGGAAATTGGATTGTTTATTAGCTATGTGACTATTTATGTGACCATTTAGTTGAGGATCCTGCATAGTCTACATAAAGTAAAGGTAAGGAATTACAAAATTTACAATGATTTTGATGACAACATCTTTTTATTATTTAATACTCTTTTTGTCTACAAAGTTCATGTTGTTCATGTTGTGTATGATGTAATTTCGCTAACGTTTTTTATATTTTTTCTTTGTCACAGGCCAACATGGATCCATCACATATCGCAGACAGAGATGTACCTTGCAACACTTCTACCGAGCAGGTAAACCTCATTGTAATTGTACAAATTAGGTAGAAGCAAACTGTTACATTATTATGTTCTTTTTTTAGTGATTTATACTAATTTTGTAATTGTTAATGATATTCTTGACACATACAGATGTTCGCGGAAAGGGAAAGGGAGTTGCAGTACCTGAGCACCTTTCTATGGATGTGGAATCATTAGGGTTTAGTAACGATGACGCTGAAGATCCCACAGACCTTGTGAAATTATTTAAAATGCCTCTTATAAAAATTAGAAAAGAGATAGTTGCTTTCGCAGCTGTGCATCCTACCACTGATGAGACACGATAGAGGGTGGAATTATTGTATAAGACAGCAGAAAACTTGCAAGTAAGTAGTAATGAAAGCTTTAATTATAACAAAAGTTCAATAATGGTTTATATTTTATTCTCTTTTTATGTCATTAACTAAAATATGTACGTATTGTTTTTACAACAATTTATCCGCCCTCATGAAAGTCGTTCCTATGATCAGAGTGTTGCAGGATCAGGTGATGACAATTTTCTTGTATTATCACTTGCTTGGCTTATCACTCTGAGTACCCAAAACACATCATACTTGATACTGTCAATTTTCAAAATAAAGGTTCATCCTTGTTGTAGACACCTAAAAATGGTCAACGCTTGCGGAATCATACTTTAACATTTGCGCATTGCCTCATTTTAGGTTTTTGCATCGCATTAACATTTCTCTTATGATTCGCACTTGGTCTTTATCATTTGTGAGCATCAAGTCCTTCTTCTGCATTCTTCATTTGTATCGCTTTCGAATTAGGGTTTTGTCCTCTTATCAATCTTGTCATTTTGAGATCGATTTATCATCAATCCTTGTCCTTGTCAATCTCGTCAATTTTGCAATCGATTTGTCATCGATCCTTGTCCTCTTCAATCATGTCAATTGGCGCATATCAATTTGGTCTCTTTATCAATATTGGTCAATTTGTCAACCAATTTCAAATGTTTATCAATCAAATCATTTACCAAGTTAGAAACATGATCAAATCGAATCGACATCAAATCAATCTTACATCAAGACCTAATTGTCATCCTTGCATTTCTAATTCATTTAATCTTGTTTGTCATTTTCCCTCTAGGTTAAATAATTTGATTATTTATCCTAAGTCTTCTTGTCACAATTAAATATTTATTTAATTGGCTAATTAATTTCTCCCCTCTTTGTGAATTAATTAATAAATGAAAAATTATTAATTAATTCACTTAATTCCTATTTTCCAATTTTCTAATTTTCCTAACTATTTTTCTCCTAATTTCATGGGAATGACATTTCAATTTGTCATAATTGACAATCAATCAATTTTGACATAGAAAGTTGTCATAATTTTGTCATGAATTATCAATCAATCAATTTTGCATAGAAAGTGCAAATTTGTCATAATTTGTCACAATTGTCATTTTTGATTTGAAATTGCCATTCGAATCTCTTCATGCTAATTTGATCTTTTCTCCAATTTGTCTATAAATTGGATGAATTTCTTCAATCAAATCCCCTAATCAGATTATCTAATAATCATATTATCGAATAATCACTTCGTCAAATCAATCACGCTTCGAGTATTCTTGAGCAATCATCTTGTCTACTTGCTTTCATATCATGATCATGCACTTGTAGGTGAGATCCACAACAAAGGTTATTTGGAGAAGAAAGAAGAACAATGGAGCCGCATGAAGGAGACATTCAGATATGCATCTGGTTTTCTTAGTTTTTAGTTTTGAATGTTTTGCTTTTCATGCCTTTATTGAGTGTGTTAGGATTGATCATTGCATTTGTGCTTTTGTGATTGAGCTATGACTAATGTTGATTTTCTTGTGATGATTTCCGATTTCCTAGCTACATTAATTGGTGAACCCGACATGAACTAACCACTTAACCATGCTTTTGAGTGCCTTTGAGTTGATTTGCAGGTAAAAAACCCAAGAAACAGGGTAGTGCAGGGTTTTCTGGGGACTTCTGCACCTGTGTGAGACAATATGCGCCTGTGTTATACATTCTGCGCCTATGTCAAAGACATTCTGCACCTGTGTCAAGGACATTCTGCGCTTGTGTCAGACATTCTGCGCCTATGTCATGCATTCTGCGCCTGTGTAAAGTCCATAAACAGAGGTAAAAAAGTAGTGTTTTTGCTTGAAAATTGTTTT
Source organism: Cryptomeria japonica (assembly GCF_030272615.1). Classification (NCBI taxonomy): domain Eukaryota; kingdom Viridiplantae; phylum Streptophyta; class Pinopsida; order Cupressales; family Cupressaceae; genus Cryptomeria; species Cryptomeria japonica. The sequence goes on from NC_081406.1 coordinate 580,730,403, forward strand.
GTTTTGCATGCTGTTTCTGCTTTTTTGGTTTTGTTGGTACTGATTCCCTATGCAGAACCTTGGCATACACATGGCAAAGACAACAAATGAAACTACTAACATGTTTTTGTGCAGGTTTGATAGTCAAAGACTAAACATATCAAACTTCTGACTTAGGTTTTGCAGGTTGCCTTGGACTTCAACTAAACTTTGTGTTTGCAATTAATGTTTAGGCACCTAGTATGATTTCTAAATAGGATGGAATGAATATATGTTTGCTTTGATTGTTGAGTTTGACATTGGAGTAGGAGAGTATGCTCTCATCCTTCTTAGGCTGATCGAAAATCCAGATATTCGATACCATGCTCATGTCTTTGATTGTGTGTCACCTTTAGAGGGCCTGCCTTCCCGACCATTTGCTTTTGCAAGCAAGTGATAATCATGAGAAGGGAATGACCCAAAGTGAGTACAGCTAGAATACCTTGGCATTCTAACTCACTATAAACAAATACCTGATGGGTGAAAGCTTTGAAGGAAGGGTTACGTGGGAATTGTAGTTACTTGGGAAGTGATGACCCTTGAACTCTTTCTCATATCAACATCTAAGTAGGACCTCATGGTCTAAATCGTGCTTGCGCGACTACATTTGTTTGGTATCTTGATGGGCTTAATGTCTCAATCATTCTTGCATGACATCAAGGAGTAATGCTTAACAGAAATCCTTACTAAACACCTTGTATTTAAAGGCCAAAAATCCTTCTAGTTGCTTGAGAAGGACAAGTTCAGATACTTGGAAGAGATACTAAGTTCGCCATGGGGAGATTTCCATGGGGACTGATGCTTGGCTGCCCTAAGAAGTGGAGCCCATGGGGTCAAGCATCTATGTATTCTCCTTGAATCTCATAACGATTCTACCTCTCAAGTACCTGATGTCCTTGCCTACCATAAGAAATGTGTTAATGAGCATGATTGTCTTGAGTCTAAGTTGAAATATCTTGTCCTCTTTGTTTGTCAAAAGTTGAATTACATCTTATTTCAAAAACAAGACAAATTGATTCAAAACAAGGTTAAACATAAGAGCATTTCATCCAACAAGGTTCAAAACATCTTCAAACATGGTTGTCAAACATTTTTCAAAATCTTGTCTCAACATTCATGTCACTTAGATTTAGGTTCATCCTAGGTTTGCATTTTGCAAAGTCATTGTCAAGTACCAAGGTTAGGTTTCACCTAAGTCATACTCCTTTGCATATCAATAAGGGTCATTCATTTGCATGTGTCCTCTTGCATTAGAGTAATACCATTGTCATACATTGCATACCCTAGGTTTCTTCATCAAGCTTAGGTCATTATCTTATCATATTAGGGTCATTTGCATAGTAATTGTTCCTTTTCATATAGCGTCAAAACTAGGTTTTGTCATACTTGAGTAATCCAAATCTTTGATAAACCCTAAGTCATTGTTAGGAAGTCTAGACCTTATCAAACCTTTTCTCTTTATGTCATTATGGTCATTTGGTCAAACCTAGCTTAGTATCCAAGCATATAGGGGAGACATTGTCAATTTTTCCTTTTGTCACTTGGTCCTTTTGTCCTTTGAGGTCTAGACATCATTTCAATTTTCCTAAGGGTCTCTTTTTAGATTTGCATTCCAAAAAGTTTGTCAAAATTTTGAAAAACAACCAAAAACATAGGTTGCATTCTTGCCATAGATTCCATTTTCATCTATTTAGTTTGCATTTAGTTGCATATCATACATTATCCTTGAAAAATTCCAAAAATATTGCATTGCATAGTGACATGTCTATTGAAACAAGGTTTCAAGCACCAACGATGCAACAAAGTTTGACATATCAACCGACAATGCAATCACAATTCTATCCAACCCAACAACAAAGCAACATTGATCAAACTTTTTATGATGAAACAAGTCTCCAAATACAAAAACTAGAGGAGAAACTAGCTCAAGAAAATGAGATTTTGGAACAAAGAGTGAAAAACATTGAGAAGAATAGATCACAAATGTCCAAAATGTTTCAAAAATTTCCAGGTCGAAATCCAAAGATTGAGCCAATTGATGTAAGATCTCTTCTTGAACGATCAGACATACCAGCTCTCCTCTCACAAATAGAGATGATGAAACAATTTCAAGAAAGGAGACAACATCAATTTCAACATCATGTGCCTCCACAACAAGAACAAGAAGGTGTTTACTATCAATCATATTTTCAACCAATACAACCAATGGTTCAACCAATTGTTCAACATATACAACCAATACAACCAATGGTCCAATTTCAACAATATGTCCAACCAACTATACAATGTCCACAAATGGTTCAACCAATGGTGGAATATCAATGTCAACAACCACAACCAAACATTCAAAAACAAAGGTTGCAGCACACACCAACCCAAGTTTCAAACATGTCAGAACAATTGAACCAAGTCCAATATCAAAACAAGACATTAGATCAAAACCAACTCCTTGCCAAACAAGTTCAAATTCTAGATACAACCATGTCAAAACCTCGAAAGAAAGGTGGCTTTATTGCAATGATCTTAAGGAAATTACCAAGTGAGTTCTTTGAGGAAGATCAAAATAATACACTTATGTCTAGCAATGCCTGATCCCCTCGCAAGCAAATTGACTCTCCAGTGGCATCTATCCCTACACCTCTAGAAGTTTCACAAGAACCTTCCATATTGTCCTCATCAAACAATACACCCAAGGATGAAATTACCTAAGGGCTATCCATAATTGATTTCCAAGATAATCCAATTCATGATGCACATCCTTGTCATGTTTCAGAAATACAAGACCCAATGCCACCATGCACTTTATTGCCATTACCTGTTTTAGAGGACCCCATTCGAAGTCCCTCTTCCTCATGGTCAAGCATTGATTCCTTGCCAGAATCCATCACAAATGTTCAAAGTGCATTTCCTTCATGCCAAAACATTGATCCCTTGTCAGAATCCCCCATGCATATCCGAAGTCCAACCCCATGTCAAGAGGATAATTTAGAGCATAAAGAAACGCATGTTAAAATAGATCAAGATCAAGATCCTGAAACCTTATCATCCCATCCAATTGTTGACCAGGATCTCATCTTCCCAGAAACTCACGATGATTCCCCTATTCTTGTCCATCCTATCCAAAGTCCTATTGACACTCCATTCCCTAGGCAAGATCAAGATATCCTAGTTCATCTAATCCCAAATGATCCCCTTCCATTTCATGAAAACAATATCTTTTCAAATCCCATTGACATTCCACTTCCTAAGAAAGATCAAGATATCCCTTCCATCCTTTCCGATGATCTCATTAAAAGTCCAGAGCAAAGCACCTTTAAAGAGGATTCCAATGATCTTCCTCCTTGTCAAGATCAAATTATTCCTTTAAATCCTCCACAAGATCCTTTTGTTCCTCCATCTCCTTGTCTTAATGCTCCATATACACTCCAAGATCTCATTCCTTTTGATGATCCCATTATTTTTCCCATTCCATCTCTTGAAGAGCCTGTCATTGAACCATGTCTACTAGACAATCCTAGTCCCTCTCATGATCCTAATCCCCCTCATGATTCTAACATGTCAGTGCAAGATGTTCATGAACCCTCGACATGCACAATGGGTTCTTCCACTTTGGTGAAATCCGATCCACTTCAAGATCTCATTATTTCTCTCATATCATATCCACCTCATAATGGACTCACGTCTTCTTCCCAAAGAAAAGAGTATCCTACAAGTCAAGATATTCATAAAGGCAAAGGAGTAGATCTTCATAAGCAAGAATCCCTTCATGTTAAAGAAAATATTAAGGGTCATGGCCTCACTGAAATTCCTCAAGACGTAGGTACCCCTGCTAAATCCAAGCATACACCTTCCCCATCATACTTTCCATCCATCTTAGGTCCTTATATCCCTTCATTCTCTATGCAAGGTCAGCAAAGGCACACATCCTTGAGTAAATTTCATCCATCCAAAAGAACTCCATTTCATTCATATTCCTCCATGCATTCCTTTCCCCCTGCAAGCAATTTGGATGCCAAGTATAAACGTCATAAGTCTAGCAATCCACATGTATTTAAGGATCAACATGTCCAATATAATCGACATGTCAAAGCAAAGAAAAATATGATCCAAAAAGACAAAAATATATCCAAAAGGTCACAAAGGTCCACTGAGAAAAATAAAGCAAAGTCAAAATATATATGGGTTCCGAAATCCCTTGTGCAAGCAATGCACTCCAAGGAACCACAAAAGCATGAAAAATCAAAAACCATGTGGATCCCTAAGCAGTTCCTTGAAGCACAAAAGCCTAAAGAAACATTCAACTTGGCATCCAAAGTTGCTATTCCTCCATCCAAACCTCTCAAATTTGTTCCTCCATCACCTTCTTCATCCATTTTGGGCCCTTATGTCCCAAAATCCCAAGCTATTCCTCCATCCAAATCTCACAATCTGGGGTCCATTTTTCCTCCATCAGTCCATCACCCCTCAAGGTGTGTGCCAATGTCAATCTTACCAACATTTCTATCCACTCAAGCATAGTTCTTCCAATACCCTATCCATTATCCAATGCATATTTTCCATCCTTCCATCCCTCTAGTCCAATCCTTTGCATAAATCCTCGCCTTAGTTTCATCTCTTTTTCCATGTCCTTATCCTACCAATGTCTTTGAGCATACTTTTAAAGGTCATGGTCCATTTTTTTTTAAAGGCTACTATCCAAACAAAAAGATGTTTGAGTCCTTCTTCCATCCCCTATCATGTGTCCATCTTCTATTGAAAATATACAAAAAAATCAAAAAAAGAAAAAAAAAAAAGAAAAGACAAAAAAAAAAAAAGTAAAGCAAAAATAATTCGTCCACTGGTGAAAACCTAGCAAACAGGCGCCTTGGGCAAGTACCGTGATGAAAACCTGGCAAACAGGTGTCATGTGTAATCTATGAACTTCTTTCACACCACACTTGGGGATAGGTTTCCTCCTTCATATCCTATTGCCCTTCATTATCCTATCGAACCCCTGTCATTACCCTCCATTATCCTATTGTCCCTCATGTACATATTCCCTTTCCACCTTTGATCTTGACAAGGCTGAGGATCATCATGAGCATCATGCATCTTGTTTGCATCTTTTAGTCCATCATAGCTTTTGGTCTTCATCCATTTGCTTATTATAACCTTTCATCCATATTCCCTATCTTATTGCAACTTTCTGCCACTATCCCTTAGCCTACCCCGACCTTCAGTCCATGTTCCTTATCCATTCTTGGTCTTTCTTATCCTATCCATATCTTATCACTATCCATACACTCTTTTTCATTCCTTGATCTTGATCTGACATAAGGACACAACATTTAAACATGGTTTCAAAAACCTCTTGACATGTCCCTCATGCCATGTCACTGCTTTACATTGTCATATCCAGTCTCTTGTCCTATCGTGCAATAGCCCTTGAAAATTGCATCCATATTGTCTCCATGATAAAAGGCCTTTGTCTTCCCTCTATCCACCATCATTTCAGCAAGCCTATTTATTCACTTGTCATATTCCTCGTCTTGCTAGACACTGGGGGAAAAATCATAAAAATTGAAAAATGTCCTAAAATAATCATAAAAAATTGAAAAATGTCCTGAAATAATCCAAAAAAATCAAATAATGTCCTAAAAAAAAAAATCTCGAAAAAATTGAAAAATGTCCTGAAATAAATCTAAAAAAATTTAAAAAAATGTCCTGAAATAAATCCCTAAAAATCAAATAAAGTCTTGAAAAAATGAACATAAATTTTTTTGTAAAATCTCGAAAAGCAAAACAAAAATATAACCCCTCTGTGCATAGACAGATCGCTTAGCATACATCCGATGACATGCAATCATACATTGGACTTTAATGAAATCATGCGTTAACAGATGAACTTTTTCAATCAAACCAGACATTCAAACTGATCAAAATTGTCATATCAATCAACCTCAAAATCATTTGTCCTTGTCACTAATATCATGGGTCTTATACAGGGTGTGGTATACTCGAAACCAGACTATGTCCTGTCTTAGATGGGGTATCGCATTCCCTGAAACCAGACGGCATGATCATCCTATCAGCACTTTCAACTTTTGACAATGAAGATCATGATGTTTGTTTGACTTGTTGGGATCTGTGCATCTTATCTTTTTATTGATTTCTCTTCGATCATGTTCCTATGTTGCTCGATGATGTCACTGAGTGATTTAGAGTGACTGAGATGGTTCATGGTCCTATTCTTTTTTTTTTGTGATTGTTGTTTGTCTGCGATATCTCTATCTTTTGCAATAAGGGTTGCATTTTAGCTCTGGCCTTCAATGCCATGATGCTACGCATCCATTTTGCTACATTAAAATAAAGGTTCTCACCTACAAAGTGCATTACTGAAAGCAAGTTTTTCTTTGTCTCTAACTGTCCTCTATCTCATTTTCTTCTTACTAACATTTCTTCCGTCTATTTGGATAGTCAGTTTGGTCTAGTGCTCTGATCTCCAAAAACATATGCTGCATCCTGCATCCATGCGGTTAGTACATTTGCATTACATCAAGCATCATATCAAGTATTTTATCCATTTCATATTATAAATGTATCAAAAAAACACATAAAAATGCATCCATACATGTTCCACAATAAATAGTGCATACGCCATCCATACATGGAAAATAACATCAATTATAACACATTGCATCCCATCATATCGATGCATATCATATCATATGTCACAATAATATTGGAGTACAAAATTGGACTGTCTGTCCTAAGTATGGCCCGCAGGCTGACTATATAATATCACACTACATAATGTCCACTGTCTGTCATAAGGAGCACGTGCCTCTGTCACTAGGTGTTCCCTCTATCCTCCTCATCCCTGCCATGTCTCAAGGATGATGTCCCTCCTATCCCAAGTCTTGCTAATGTATCTCTGTCCGTGCTTCTGAGTCTATGTCATAACATGAAGTAGTCAGGTCGGTTCTCTCGCGTGATCAATGGATATTGTCGACTCTGCATCACAATTGGGGCACATTTTGTCAGTTTTAGGGTTTGCTCCTATGGGTTGCATTTCCTCATTTCATGTCTAAATCAAGGTGTTTTTCATCTATTCTGCCCTATCCTACCCTTATCCCCCCTTTTCGGATCATTTGCATGCTGTTTTGACCTAAATTGAGTTCCCAGAGCACAACTGCGCTTGTGTGATGAGTCCTGCACCGATGTCACATAACATGCGCTTGTGTCCCCTACACAAGCACAGAAGACCCTACACAAGCACAGAAGACCATACACAAGCGCAAGAGTCCCTTTCTGCATCCCCTGTGGGCCCTGCAATGTCCCACAAGCAAGTCAAATTCATAAAATTGAAGACATGGGTTTTTGAGATACATACCGTTGCTCCTGCATCGTCCGATCGTCTGTACATGCATACATGTTCTCCGAGGTGATCTTCCCTTGAAATGTTCACCATCTCTCTGCAAGTGTCCTTTTCTAGAGCAACAAATTCTCCTTATTGGCTAGTGCAAATGAGCAATTTTCACTCTCTTTGTCTCATTTATAGATCTTTGTCAGTGCATAGATGGACGTGCACCCTATCCATCTTATGTTGGTCGCAGTCTTTTGCATTTTCTTTTGTTTGTCCTTTGTGCATTTGGTCCTCGATTGTCAGTCTATTCGATCCTATCATTTTTATCGATCAATTGGCCTCTTTTCTGCATGTTTCCGGCCAATTCCTCGAGGGGGCATGCATATGTCATTGTCATTATCTGGGGCATTTTCATTATTGTTCTTTGAAACAACGCTTAAAATCGCATTGTCTCAAAGAGGGGCAAAATGTAGACACCTAAAAATGGTCAACGCTTGCGGAATCATACTTTAACATTTGCGCATTGCCTCATTTTAGGTTTTTGCATCGCATTAACATTTCTCTTATGATTCGCACTTGTTCTCTATCATTTGTGAGCATCGAGTCCTTCTTCTGCATTCTTCATTTGTAATGCTTTCAAATTAGGGTTTTGTCCTCTTATCAATCTTGTCATTTTGAGATCGATTTATCATCGATCCTTGTCCTTGTCAATCTCGTCAATTTTGCGATCGATTTGTCATCGATCCTTGTCCTCTTCAATCATGTCAATTGGCGCATATCAATTTGGTCTCTTTATCAATTTTGGTCAATTTGTCAACCAATTTCAAATGTTTATCAAACAAATCATTTATCAAGTTAGAAACATGATCAAATCGAATCGACATCAAATCAATCTTACATCAAGACCTAATTGTCATCCTTGCATTTCTAATTCATTTAATCTTGTTTGTCATTTTCCCTCTGGGTTAAATAATTTGATTATTTATCCTAAGTCTTCTTGTCACAATTAAATATTTATTTAATTGGCTAATTAATTTCTCCCCTCTTTGTGAATTAATTAATAAATGAAAAATTATTAATTAATTCACTTAATTCCTATTTTCCAATTTTCTAATTTTCCTAACTATTTTTCTCCTAATTTCATGGGAATGACATTTCAATTTGTCATAATTGACAATCAATCAATTTTGACATAGAAAGTTGTCATAATTTTGTCATGAATTATCAATCAATCAATTTTGCATAGAAAGTGCAAATTTGTCATAATTTGTCATAATTGTCATTTTTGATTTGAAATTGCCATTCGAATCTCTTCATACTAATTTGATCTTTTCTCCAATTTGTCTATAAATTGGATGAATTTCTTCAATCAAATCCCCTAATCAGATTATCTAATAATCATATTATCGAATAATCACTTCGTCAAATCAATCATGCTTCGAGTATTCTTGAGCAATCATCTTGTCTACTTGCCTTCATATCATGATCATGCACTTGTAGGTGAGATCCACAACAAAGGCTATTTAGAGAAGAAAGAAGGACAATGGAGCCGCATGAAGGAGACATTCAGATTTGCATCTAGTTTGCTTAGTTTTTAGTTTTGAATGTTTTGCTTTTCATGCCTTTATTGAGTGTGTTAGGATTGATCATTGCATTTGTGCTTTTGTGATTGAGCTATGACTAATGTTGATTTTCTTGTGATGATTTCCGATTTCCTAGCTACATTAATTTTCATAATAAAGGTTCATCCTTGTTTACAATTCTTGCACTTTTCATATATTTAATGTTTGATATATTTAATGTATTATTCTTTAGGTGTTGTCAATGTTACTGTGCAAATGTCGACGCTGCCTCATCAAAGGTCACCCTCACCTGTATTGCTGACTGCAATGTTAGCAACATGTAGCATGCAGACATCCTCTAGTGCATGTCATATTGACCCACCCACTGTTGGTAGATCCCTCTTTTGCTCTATCTTCTGTCATGTGTTTATTTCCCTTCAAGCGTTCTTTCTTGAATTCTAATGCCATTTCATAGTGGATTCATTTTTTGCAGGAGGAGATGCACATGAGGATGTGCCACAGGCGACTACTACTGATAACATAGCATCGTTTCCTAGATATTCTCACATTGCTAGTACGGGAACATTGCAGGTCCCATTCGTGGTGAGCGATGAAGAAATGCTTCCCTTAAAGATACAAAAGGTTCCAGGTACTTTAAAATTATTATTATATATACTCTAATTGTAATTTACTTTATGATCACTCATTTTAGACTAATATTGATCCCATGAATTATTTGTAGGCAATGATGTTTTCTATGAATATCTTAGTGACATTGCATTGCAGATATTTGGGCCCACCATACGTAAAAGGTGGTACATCATATGTGAACTAACCCTTATCGACTTTTGATTTCATATCATTGCTAGAATACTTTTCCTTTGATCCATTTCTTGAAGTGTAATAAATGTAGCTTCAGTTCATTTCTAAATCTAACAGGTTTGTTTTTTCTTTAAAAGGTGGAATGACCAGGAAAAAAGGTTAAAAGATGAATTGACAAACCAAATGGTTGAGTGGTTTGGAAATGACACCTTTGACAAAACCAAGCTCCTTGAAAAAGTTGGCACATATCTAAAGTATGTGAGGGACCGATACAGGACCCATTTGGAGAGGAACCTAAAGTACGAGCATCCCCCCATGATTCCAAAGAGGGAGTGGAAGGACCTGATTTTGGATGCCAAGGAGAGAATTGAAAGGAAAAAAGGAAATACACCAGTAGACGCCAGAAGAAGGTACGGGATACTATTAAGAGTGTAATTATGTACTAATTAATTACTCTTTATATTTATATAATCTAACATATTTCAAACTTTTTATAGACTAAGTGACACGTCAAAGGCAACCAAGGCAAGGCAAGAAAAGCATGGGCAACACAAACTCGGCTCTGGTGGTTACATGAAACTTGCTGCATGAATTGTAAGTATCTCATGTAAACTCCCATATTGTCTCAAAATATTAATAAATTGCAAATGTGTTTTTTTATCAAACAATGTAAGCAAAATTCACGGTACCAAGCAAAAATGCAGGGCTCTGAATTCAATAGAGCGCCCACAAAAGATGACAAGAGAATTGCCTACTAGCAAGGCTATTCAGCCGTGGCTGATCAGCTACGAGAATTGAGTGGGCATACACAACATTTGAGTGCATCCGTCACATAGGTAAATATGGTAAATGAAAGTTGTTTCAAATTGAATACTTTACCAATAATCTAATTGATGTTGAGTTCCAACATAAAGTGACTATATTTGTTTTAAATAAGCAAGCAATGATAACAATGTGCATGTCATTGGAATGCAGCCTGTTAATTGTGAAACACCACCTGCACATGATGGTCTGAATGTGCATCCTAGTAGTGGAGGTATTCATTTGCTATTCAAATTTATTTATTTAGCTATTAATACAATTAAACATCTTAATTTGTAATTAGAGAAGTAATTAATGTAACCTTTCTTGTTAATATTTTATAGCATGTAGTCAGTGGTGAGAAAGTGGAGCATGATTTGGGTACACAACCTCAAGAACGTGATGTTCCCCACTTAGGTGAAGAGGATTGTGGTGTTCAACATGTTGAGGTTGAGGCTACACAAAATGATGTGGCCCCATTAGGTAAAGAGCACAACAATTATGTTCTCTAAATTAATGAAATACTTGTAACAATAATAATTTTTTTTTTTTGAATTTAACCCATTTCTTTGTTATTGTAGAGGACCCCCTTCGCTTCAGTGTCCTCGTCCTCAGTATAGGACTAGGCATACATTGAGATCACGAGCAGTTGGCGGAACATCTGCAGAGGGGGGAAATGATGAAGACACCGATGTTCCACTTAGTCTTTTCATAGCTTCAAAGAAAAAACAAAGAAATAAATGATTGTAATCTAACTTATTTGATAATGACTGATTTTTATGTGTTAGTGAATGTAATTATGTGCTAATTAATGGTTATGGATGATATGTGTTAATTAATATTGATGAATGTTGCAGGTTAATTAATGTTAATCAATGTTATGTGTTAATGAATGTTATGTGATATTAATGAATGAATGCTATATTTTATTAATGGTAGAAAGAATTAATGAATGAATGTTATAAGATGTTAACGGGGAATTTAGAGTGATGTTAGGGGGGGTGAGGGGCCAAATGAGCTTCCACCTTCACGTGGTTGGCCCTGTTAAGTAGAGAATATTAAACTATTCTCGAAACCAAGCGATGCTCAACAAGGTAACACACTTTTCAATATTTCATTATGTTGCACAGTTAATCTTATTGAATAATGTATATTGAATCTTAATGGCAGGGTCCATCAGAGCCAACACGAACAACAAAACCACGAGTTGCTAGGTATAATGAACTCCCATATTGTCTTGTCTTTACACGAACAATATGAGTTACTTCTAGTGTTGATATCCAAGGTGGGACTGCAAAAGTTATGAATATGCCTCATCCTTGTAAGTTTTTTTATTACAACTCTTAACTCTTGAGACTAAACTTTTTGTTCTTGATGTTTTTCACTAGTTGTCATAACCTATGACTTTGATGCTTGTGCCTTAATAGAACTAGACGTTTCTTGTATGCATACTTGGTCAAGGACTGCATTATGATGCTATAGGGCTACAAACTAAGATTATTTATTGTATTGAGTTGCACATTTGACATGAGTTGCCCTATGACTGCTATGCATATTTATGTATATACACTATTTCTAGTCTATATATTGATATTAATTTTGAGAAAATATTACAAAACCCAGAGTATTCTCCATAAGACTAGAAAAAAGCTCAAATAAATTTCTACAGCATTTTCTTACAATTACTTGCGATCATTTTTTTAGGAGTCCTGGTATCCATTGATAATAGTATGGATGCATACAAGCTTTGGACCCTTCAAAAGAAAGTTTGTTACAAACAACCAGTCGTTTTCAAGAAGCGGTTATAAGTCCTTTTCAGCATCTGCGGCTTCCTCTACTTGTTGTTCTATTGCAACCTCTTGTAACTTCTCCTGAGCATCTTCTTTCTATCCCATATACTTATCTTTCCACGCCTGATACACATCATCACTAGGCCAAGTAAAACTAGCAATCTTTTGTTTCATATCTTCTAGCCGCTTCCAAGTGACTCGTACATGCCCAATCTCTGTTTCTATGAAACCATAATGAGATTTCACTTTTTAAACTTCCTCAATTGTTTGGACAAATAAGGATGTGTCATCAGTACTAATAATCTGATTGATCCTTAGGGACAAATTATGGTCTACCTCCTTTAACCAAGTCTTCTCTTCCTTTAGCTAGACAGGACCAATGAAACCTCTTGGAGACATTTCAAATTTATGATTTGAATATTCTTTCCTATAAAGTTGGGCTTTTCTTTTTATACCTGCTCCTTCCATTGAAAGAATATTCATCTCTTTTATAAACTCACATGTGGACTTTAGATTGTCATTCTCTTCTGCATCTGCATGGGAAGAACACATGAGCTCTAACTCTTTACCTCTAGGCACCCACTTATTCAGGATTGGTTCCAAAGTGGCTTCTTCTTCTCTCAATTTGATCAAAATATCAAGAATCCTCTTCATATTTATGTATACATTGGAGGTTTTGACCGAGTCAGCAAACTTCAAGATGGTGGCTTTCACCTTCTCCTCATATTTGTTTGCATACAATGTCTGAGCTTGTTTCAATTTTTCCAACTCATGTTGGACATTTTCAGGTAATTGGGAACTAGAAGGCATAGGAGAAGGGGGGTATTCAATGATGGGACTAGTAGGAGGGGGTCTTGTTGGAGAGGAGACTATCATGAGTGTAGAAGATTCACCGGGATGAAATTGACCTGCCAGTTGACTCTGGAGTCTAGCAATTATGTTGTCTCTATTGGCTATTCCTTCTTTAGCATCATTGTAAGCTTTTAAAATAGTCTCCAACTTCAATTGGAGATTAGCCTTTTCTTGTGCCTCTTTCTTTGCCACCGCAACACTGAATTTTGCAGTCTCTAGGACTGTGCTTGCAGCTTCCACTACCCTTGTGTCTTGGACTCTTTTAACTATCATGCCTCCTAAGAGGCTAGAATCTGATGGATCCTTCCTTCTTGTGTTTTCATCCTTCTTTAAAGACCACATGACAAGAGAAGCATTATCTTTGCTGAATGTCACTCCTTCCATAGGCTTTGTTTCTTTCCTCACTGCATCAAGCACTAAGGCATCAACTATATCCCATTCAGGGAGAGTCAACACACCAGCCTTTGCTACCATTTCTCTTCCTTTCTCAGGGGTGATTGATTTGAACTCCTCCATCATTTCTTGCTTAACCTCTTCTTCTACCTGAGTTGTATTTTTAAGAGGTTGTTCACTTTTCCTCTATTCACATCTAGTCTTGAATTGATCAATATTTTTCTTCCATAGAAACTATATAAAAGCTCATGATGTGACAAAATTACTGTCAGCTAGGAATTCTTCACTAGCTTTCTTAACAACAAGGTCCATTTCTTGGCCCTTTAACTCACCATCAGTCAAATCCATTTCAGCATTAGGTGGCTCTTCGAGCATCCCCTCTTGGGTCTCCTCATAGGTATAGGCAATCTCACCGAGACTCCCTAACTGCAATAATTGTTCAGCCATAGCTTGTTCATCTCCAATGTGGATAGGAGACTGAGATGGAGAATATTGAGGCTCATTAGTTTCAATTTCCTTTCCCACTCTCTGCTTCTTAGGAGAATCCTAGATGTCAATGACATCTTCAATTTTACTCTTCCCTTTTGAAGTGGGAGGCTCACCTGTCACTAGCATTATCACAGTGTACTTTGACCTTTTGTGCATTACATAGTCACCACGTGGGATATCTCTAACAAAGGCAGGCTTAGCCAATATCATCTTAGCCTTATCAGGCTCATTTTGCATTATGGCCTCCCTCTTTTCTTTTAAGGTCTACATGAGATCTTCAAAATAAAGAATCAAAAATTTTATTTTCTCCTCAAATGGATTGAAGCTTGAAAGGGGGTCATAGCCAGTGTCAAATTGATGGATAAAATCAAGGGCTTTCTTATATGCCACCCACTTCTCCTTCCTCAGTTCTTGCTCATCTAAGCTGAATTCATTTCTAATCAGATCTTCTGGGAACTGAAATTGATGTGGTCTACCTCTGCACACTGCTCTTTTTCTGAACATGCCATTGAAAAAATCCTTGGGGTCTGCACATCTTGACACTGTAGTAGACAACTTATATGGCTTAAAGAATTCTTCAAAAAATCTCCATCCACCCTTAGTGATCACAAAATGGTGAGCCATGGTAATAGTTGGGAAAATTGTCCCTTTACCTCTATTGGTTAGCTCTGCTTCTTCTACTCCCCCAATTTGTCTCAGGACTTCTGTAATCCCTATCTTCAATGGGACCTGATAGGGTAGTAAAAAGGGGGTGCCTCTAAATCCAAACACTCTAAAAATAGTAGACACAGGGTATATATGTCTCCCCAGTTGTGAACAATCTTGATATCCTCTGTAAACTCCTTTGGTCTAAGAAACTCCAAAAGAGCCTTAGGAATTCTAGGGTTTTCTCTGCATAGAAGAATCCTAATTTTAGATGCAAAGCATCTATCAAACTTTAAATAACTTGCATCTTCTCTATCCCAAGATAGAACAATACTCCACAATTGCACTAGCATCTCCTCTTTATCCTTGACCTTAATCAGGTCCATCTCCTTTCCAAAATAATCAGCCCCTTTGAATAGAAACATATGCATTAACATGGAGTACCATCCAAATGGCCTATCTACCTTACCATTTTTGATTCCTACTAGCCCTTTATGAATTGCATCAGCAAGGTATGAGGCATAATCAAATGTTATTGCTAGGGAGGGGTTTAGAATTTGTGCAATCATTAACATATAATAGGTTGGCATATTCTTTTTAGCATCCTCTCCAAAAATCTAGCATAATGCCCAATACATACCCTTAGCTCTCAGAGTGAATAGGTTGAGAGAGAATGGTTCCATTGTGTTGGGGCCTACAACTGTTAACCCCCCTATCTTTACAAAGAATTCTTTCAATGGGACACTTCTAAGATGATCCCTTTGTGTGTTGTAAACTTGGGCTAACGACTCAAAGTCAATAGGTTCTAACAAATTGGAGGACTCACTGAGTTTAAACACTTTCTTGAATTCATCTTCATTTATCTCAATCAAGACTGATCCCTTTATGTTCCTGATGCATCTTGCCATAGAGTCATAATTCTGTGCAATTAGGGCTAACAGATCTACATCCATAAAAACACTTGGGACCACAAGCTTTCCTACATCTTGCTCCCATATGCCATTCAAAGGAGCTGGGGAATTCCTCTACCCAAAACCAACTTTTAAGAGTCCTAAGCCTGACAATCCTATTTCAGGGTCCCTCAACCAATTACCCTTATCATAAAGGCCATCTCCAATTTTTAGACGAGGGTTCTTAGGTACTAGCTCTTTGGCCTTAGCCCCAGCATTGGTGGACATGGTTAATTGCTCTAAAAAATCATCATAGATATTTCGGTCTTCGTGATTCACTTTCCTTGTAAATTCTCTTCTGGGTCCCATTCTGGTCAAACAGTTATACCACTAGAAGCTAGCATAGACCTCTAATGAAGTAATTCACACAATAGTATTTGAGAACAAACCAAGAGTTATCAAGAAAAGCACAAGAAACCTGATTATTCGCCTAAAGAAAATCACTCTGCAACAATTCGCTCTGCAACAAACTTCGATGAAACAATACTTAGCAATCAAGTTGATGCGGACTGAAAAGGGCAAGTTGGCATTTAAGTTTTTAGAAATTAACTTTGCATGCTTTGACTTTCTTTTTAGAATTAAATTCACCAAATCGAATTCAAAACTGGCTCCAACAGGTCATAATTTCTCTAAGTCTTTCCTTTGTTTCGCTCTTTCGCTACTTTGTAGAACATAAAACCCGTGCTCTTTTCTTTCGTGAAACAACGTTGGCCATTGGATCTTGAGAACTTACATCGCCTTTATCTCCGTTTAATCTCTTTGCTTTAGTGTCGGGCCCTACCTCCTTTTTGTCACTTCATGGAGTTTAACAGTCGTGCACTTTTCCTTCGCGAGGCCACGCCAAGCTTTAGATCAAACTCAAATCACCTGGCCTTTAACTCCAACCGAGACTGTCAATCCTTTTAACTAATTGCACCTCATCTTGACAGCTAACAGTTTTTGCCATTTCACTGAGGTTAAGCTACGGGCATCTTCGAGTCACAAAACAATGAGAAGCGTTGGATCAATCTTGAGATGAATGCCTTTTAAGTGGGCCCTTTATTTGGGAATTACTTACCCCACTTGTTATCTGGTTAATAAATGTCATACGACAGTTGGCCATTAGCCCTGGAAACTCCTTTTGGTTCCACCCTTAATCCACCACGTGTTCCCTTTTACTATTTCCACATAACTGCTGGTTACACCTAGGCAGGCCCTCAACCACTTTTTTATACCATGTGTCACGTCACTCCTCCGTGTCATTTCCACCTCTCTTTCGCAACTTCACAAACATTATTCTTCGTTTGGCTTGTAGCCATGAAACCATGAGAACCATTAGATCAAAACAGACTTGATCTACTTTTAACTTCATACCATGCCTGTCCCTTGGGCCCATCAGCCTTTTCGCTACTTTGCAATGACTAACTTGCTAGCATCTTATCTTCTCAAATTCACATGAGCCGTTAGATCTCAAGAACTTGCTTGTTGTTTACTCTTTTTATGACAACCTTGCCCAGACCCACTGCATACCGCCAATTGAGTGCCTTGTCACCGCCATGTCATCGCTAGCTCGGGTTACCACATTTACTACCACTCTTAGCGGGACCCTCCACCTTTTCGCTATTTCACTGAAGGTATAGCTCGTGCATCTCCCGGCCATGAAACAACGAGAAGCCATTGATCTTTTTCCAAGCTCTACAAAAAGCAGTAGCTGTTATGCCACGTCACTCCTCCATGTGATTTCCACCTATCTTTCACGACTTCGCGAATATTATTCTTTGTTTGGCTTGCAGCCACAAAACCATGAGAACCGTTAGATCAAAATAGACCTGATCTACTTTTAACTTCATGCTATGCTTGTCCCTTGGGCCCATCGGCCTTTTCACTACTTCGTAATGACTAACTTGCTAGCATCTTATCTTTGTGAATTTACACGAGCCGTTAGATCTCAAAAACTTGCTCATTATTTACTCTTTTTATGACAACCTTTCCCGGACCCACTGCATACCACCAACTGAGTGCCTTGTCACCGCCATGTCATCGCCAACTGGGGTTACCACATTTACTACCACTCTTAGTGGGACCCTCCACCTTTTCGCTATTTCGCTGAAGGTATAACTTGTGCATCTCCCGGCCATGAAACAACGAGAAGCCATTGATCTTTTTCCAACCTGATCATTCTTTAACCAAAGAAGACTGCTTATCTCTGGGACCCGCTAAACCCTTTCGCCATTTTGTGAAGGTTAAAACACGTTCAACTTGATCTCACGAAAGCATGCTATCCATCTGATCAGATGAAACTTGATCAGTGTTTAGCTTTGGTCCAAACATATATGTCGGGCCCACCTTCGCCTTTCACTATTTCGCAAAAACTAAGTTTCGAGCACTTTTTGGTCGCGAATCAACATGGGCCGTCAGATCAACAGAAAATCACATGATACTTATAAAGCCCGACGGACATTAGAAAAGGCAGATTAAAAGTGAACAAGAATAAAATATTAAAAGGGACCACCTAGGTAAATGACAAGGGGAGAACACTTTTATGATAAATGGACCCATCGATTAAGTGAATATAGTAACGCCAAATTAGAAACCAAAAGGGCTTTTCTAGGTATTGAAGCGACTTAAAACCTAAACCCTGAACCCCTTAGGATTTAAAACAAATTGAAAGAACTTCCTTCCTTCGATTGCTCTTTTATATTTATTATTTTTATAAAAATGATCATCATCAGAATTACGATGAATACCAAGCTTTCGACCGACGACTTCTTTGACCATTGGCAAAGTCCATTGGATTGTCGAATTTCCGATGGGCATGGCATCGTCGACCAATCTAATGCTGAGTTTTTGACGGTGGATTTTGTCGACACTTCGACAAAAATTCATCAAAAATCTGATAAACAACCGTCGAAAATCAGCTCCAAATGTACTAGTGTTTCTTCCTTGGAATTGCTTGTTCTTTATTTCCTCCAGACTGCTCTCCTTCTCCATCGAGCCCCATTGCTTGATCACTAAATTGTGGCTATTAGCCATCAAGCAAATTTTCATTGCGACTTGGTAACAATCGTAGATTTTCCCTGGATCACCATTGATCGGCCTTGACTTGCCCGACCCTTACCTCACCTGAGCAGCTCCCTCTATCAATTTCTCTTCTGGCAGGCCCGACATGTGGCACATCTTGACTTGCCTTTGGATCCATTTACCTGCCACCTTGGACTTGGGCCTGCCTTGATTCTTCTTATACTCCCGCTATGTGACACGTCCAGATTCGCCCTGAGCACACCTAGACTACCACCTCAACCACCACTTGGTCAGTCGCTATGTCATAGGTGAGAACCATCAGGCATCTTAACATGGCAGTATAGCGACGGTCGTAGATCTTTCCTCAAGTTGCTCGATCCTTAACACCTGGCCCGCTTTTCTTTTAGCACACATGCTTTGTCGCCAAGTTGCATGGGATATTTGGTGAGCACCTTTGCATCACGATATGGTGACAACCGTTAGATCATCTCGCCCGACCGTCAGATCCTCTTAACCCGCTCAAGCCTTATCCTCTCTGAATGGATCTTGCCTGTGCCATGGTGTCACCATGTGGCACCTCTAGATTTGCTCTGAGATCTTCTTGGATTCCACCTGTCCAGTCAGACCTACCACTTGTCAACCTCTGGTTCACCACCTGCCACACCTAGACCCCCTAGTCATCGCTACCGGGCCCACCACTTCCTTTGGTTTGTTCGGTATCATCCTTTTAGCCAAACTTCCTCTTCGGCTATCCATTTTCTTGTCTCATTGATGCCTTCACTTTTCGATGGAACAGGTTGATATTTCTTTGATGTACCCTTATCGATGGATCCGAGCATTCAGTGAATTTCTCTCACATCTTATCGAAACCTTAGTTTCATCAACACCTTCTATGTCGATGAAATTGATGCCTTCTGTGAGTCCTCCTTGAGATCCATCAAAACCACGATCTGCTCGACATTCATCCCTTGGTCCTATATCGTCTGCTCCACCATGTGGTACATCCACTTCACTAGCTATGTGTCACCACGCGACACCTCATGACTTGCTTAGTGCTTACCTCGGCACCACCTAGCTTTCCATCTCACCAGTCGCCAAGGCGAGGCTTTTAACAGTCGAGCACCTTCATCTTGTGGTATAGCGACCGCCGTCCGATCTGCCCAAACCTGCTCGTTGTTTAATTTCCCCTTTTGCTGAAAAAATTAGGCTGCTTTGAGATACACATGCATGCGGGGGGCCCACCACTTCCTTGATTTTCCACTTGCCAAAATCCCGTAAGCTTTGACACTTAGGATATATGCGGCCTTGCACATAAATACTGAAATGCTCCTCCCTGCGGCTAATGTGGGATAAAAGGTTCCCCTTAGCCCTATCCATCGGGTCATCAAGATAGTCTGAAAACTTGACTTCTAATCTTCTTGGACTTTTTGCGCTTCACACCTTTCTCACGGGTCCCACCAATTAGTCACCATGTCATGATGAATAACCATCGAGCGCTTTTGGGTTGCGGTATAGTGACAACCGCGAGATCAACAAGAACCTGTTCGATCTTTAGGAAGCCCAACATATACATTGGAAAAGACATAAGACTTAGGCAAAATTAAAATTTATTAAAACCTGCCCAGGCCTAGACCTAAAAGGGGCGCCCTTTTGATGACGCATAGACCCTTCCACTTAAGTGGAAAAATGACGAGCAAAGACTTTTAATCAAATGAAAATGGACATTTTGAGCCACGAACCTTGAACTGATTTGCAAATGGTTCAAAAGAGACATAACACATTCTCACTTGCTTAGTAAAAAACATTACAAAGCCACGACTCACACAACAGGAATGATTGAACCTTGAAAAGGTTCAAGGGTTCAAGTTCAAAATGAATTACAATAATGTGCTACAAAGGTTTAATTTTTCTAAATGTTTTCATGAAAAAGCAAAACCCTAAACCTTCAAAATGACAAACTCGTAGGCAAAGGTCAAATTCTGAATTTTGATAGACTCCAACAGCTAAAAGGCAAGATTTTCAACATATTTGAAACAATGATAACAAATTCATCAAGTGCCATTAGAAAGTGCAAAGCAGAATTTTAAAATGGGCCACTCAAAATCTCAAAATTTTTATAGGTCCCAATAGTGGCTCTGATTGGGGATGGTTGATTGCAAGATCAACACAAGAATTCAAAATCTCTGGCAGAGAAGACCACCCAAAAAAAATAGGACACTTCTTCCTATTTTAGAATCTTCAATGAACTCTCTCCAAAACAGGGGTTCCTTATTGAAAACCACACAACTGAAAAAAAAAGCGACTGTACAATAGAACTTATTTACATATGGCCCCAGGCCATCAAAATTGGAATTGATTCTTACCCATATCAAACACATGATTCTCATTTCCATGAATCAAGGGTAAGATGGAAGTTTCATTTACATTTGCCTGATCACAAACTCTGCAACTTCTCATCAACTCATCACACAAAAGATAATCAACACGCTGGTAATCAATCAATATTTGAAAAACAGAACCCACCTCTGAATGTTGATCATCAAATGACACATAAATGTCATATTGTTTACAATTATTTCTCAACTGAAAAGAAAAGTAACCCTGCTCCATCTGATCACTAGGAACATCAGGCACATGCTGATTGCTAGTTTGCAAAAGTGGAAAAAACTCATCCATAATACAAGCTTGCAAACTAGAGAGGAACATTTCCTCATAAAATGACTACAACCCAACATGGTGATCACACTTTATATCAGCCTTTTTCAAACATAGAAATACATCATCATCTGTCAATGGTTCATTTACCAATTGCAAATCTAGAAAGATTACCTCAGATTTGTCTTTCTCTTTAACACCAAGATCCACACAATGCATATCAAATTCTGATTTCATATCAACATATGAATCCACATTATCATATTTATCAGCCTTATATGCATTTACATCTTGTCCATTATTCAAAGCAAATGTAGGGAAATAAATATCATGTGTATCATACCTCACACCTTCAAGAATATCATCAGTATCAAAACATATACTGATTGGGTAAGAGAGATTGGGGACATTTCTAGATGTATACCTCTTAAGATCAACAACTAAGAGTTCTAAGATTTGTTCACTACTTAGTGAACCTTCTCCTTCATTTTCATTTTCCTTGGATTCATCTTCTGTGCTATGAACATTGTCCCAATCTGATGCATGCGTTAAATTTGTAGTGCTCATGTCTTCATGCACATTTATTTTGTCATTACAGTAACTTGCATCTGTATCATGGCCTTTATCAGGCTAATCATAAAATGTTGCTATATGTTGCAACATAGTTTCATAACCCTAGTTGCAAACACTTTGTGGATTGATATTGACAGCAAGGTGATCTATATTATTCAAATTTGAAACCTCAACAGGCTCAAGATTATTTGAACAATAACTGACACTTTCACAATTATCTTCTTGCTCTGAACACACATCTGCACTATCATGCTGAGAATACGAGTCACCTTCTATTGGCAAATGCACACTCCAATTAGACATTGTAGGTGATTGAAGGTTTTGTCATTGATGGCAACCTTACAATCCTATGACACCGACAAGGCAATCCACCGACACTAGCAAAGTCAGATTCTACACCGGCATCGACAGTGAAAGGAAGCATATTGGCACAGAAGCCGACATAAATTTTGTTTGTAATTTATTGTAAAATCATTGTAAGCCGACTTGGCAAATTGTAAAATGACTCATATATATAAGAGATCATTATAGTACAATTAGGCAAGCATGGAGGAAAGTAATTAGGTGAAATAAGATAGACCTATTATGTGAATTATAGGTTAAGGGTTTATGTATGAAGCAGAGCTATAAATCGGTACTGGATCTGGCATAGTAGATGCTATTTTGAAGTAGTACAATACATTGGATTTATATAATCCATTTTTTAAGTCAGTGAGACTTCCATTTTGTAATTGAGCAGTGAGCTCTAGGCACTTGGCCTTCCTACATGTGCAGGCCCCTCTTGTAGCAGTAATATTCTCTTATTGGCTAGTAAGTGAATATTGTGGGTCACAAATCCCACCGAGGTTTTTCCCACACTGGGTTTCCTCATTAAACTACTGTGTTATGGTGTGTTTCTCATGTGGTTTCTGTTATCTTTATTTACTGCACTATTTCTTGTTTACCGGTATACAATATTAATATGCTTTACATGTTTTAAGTCAAGAAAATATTATAACTAGTCAGATACTGATTCACCCCCCCCTCTCAGTATCTGTGGGAATCCTAACAATTGGTATCAAAGCTTGTTCCTCTATTTTCAAAAGCCTAACAGCTTGAGGAAGATCTTGACACCGGTAGAGATGGAAAACTTGATGAAGCAATTAGAAGGAGCTCTCTCAGACTATGATGCAAAAAAATTGAAAAATATCAAACTTGAAGATGATCTAAAAGCTGCACATGATATTATTCAAGCACTTCAAGAAAATCTTACCATTTCAAGAAACAAGAGAAGAGAACTTTGTGAAAAGATGCAAAATGAGAATGATGAAAAGGAAACTCTTAGTGATCTGATGAATAAGTTGAAACAAGAAAACATGACAATAAAGAATGAGATGCAGGATATGACTATGAGATTTTGTAAAGAAATTGAAGATAGAAAGAAGAATGAAGAAGACTTGACTAGAAGACTAAATGATGCTACAAATGAAAACACAAGACTTAGTTATGAAAATGATATGTTGAAGACAGATCTGATGCATGCATAGAATGACTCAAATGAACTCATGAGACAAAAAGGTATCTTGGAAGGAGAACTGGCTGCTGCAAATCAACATTAAGAAAAATTCAAGAAAAGCTCAGAAGAACTTGGTGACTTGTTGAAGAATAAAA
This sequence comes from Cryptomeria japonica, assembly GCF_030272615.1. Lineage (NCBI taxonomy): Eukaryota > Viridiplantae > Streptophyta > Pinopsida > Cupressales > Cupressaceae > Cryptomeria > Cryptomeria japonica. The sequence goes on from NC_081406.1 coordinate 580,753,948, forward strand.
AACCTAATGGTGACACTAATGGTCTTGGCTTTGAAGTTGGTGAAAGCTCCGGTACTGAAAACACATAGGATCATGGCAAACTGGTAAGACAACCTACTGCTTATAAATTTAATGGCAAATTCTTTAACTGTAACAAGTATGGTCATAGAGAAAATCAATGTAGATCTAGAAATTATCAGAATACCAATACACCCACTGGTCAATGTTCAACATGCAACAAAGTTGGTCATAATTCTGAAAATTGCAGAATGAATGTAAGATGTTATGTTTGTGGAACATTTGGACACTTATCTAATCAATGCAGAACACAAACTGGCATAGGTTATGGGAAAGCTATTCAGAAAAATAATGTGACTTGTTATGCTTGTAACAAGATTGGACATATTGCAAAATTTTGTAGAAGCAAGTCCTCACTGGTAAATAAAAAAGGTCCTAGTTTGAAAGGTAAAGGAAAGGTTGAAGAGGTAAAGCAAGAATTCTCAAAACAATGGGTCGGGAAATCAGAACTAAATGTTGATAGGAATACTCCTCCACTAGAAAAACAGAGTAACACTCCACTGACAGGAGAGTCTTCATCTAACTGAAGAAAATTTATTTGAGGGTTTGGCAATCAAATGTGAAACATGCTATTATTCCCTCGATTGATGGTGAGAAGTTGAAATTACTTCTATATTGGCAGATAAGTTAAGTGATTACTTAAGCGGCAAGCATTAAATGTGGTAGTTGGCAAATTAACATTATAAATTAGTGTTTTTGGCTCCATTCTACTTCGCCAAGCATTCAAACATTCGAAGAGCGCAAAAATTCTGAGCAAAGACATTTCGAGAAAAGTAGCAAAGCAATTCAGCAATCAATCATTCCTTAGGTAGAGAAAGATATTTATAATCATGACATCTTCTTCAGTACTTGAATTCATAGCAAACCCTACTGTAGTCAAAGTAATCAAATGCCCTAGGCCTGTATTTCAGTTAGTTCCTGAAATAGCTAAGAAGGATGATAATGTTGGTGCATTTTCTCAAATTCCCAAAGGAGTAGTTTTTGCAAAAGACCCTAGAATGTACATTCATTGTCACATAGAAGAATTAGGTGATAAGGAAATTAAGAACATGTATAAGATTGTAATTTATGATGATTCCAATAATGTGAAACCTGAACACAAAATAGTCGAAACCCTAGGATTCACTGAAATCCTCAGTATTTCAGAATTCCCTAAGGATGTTATAAGGATGGTTTTAAGCAGGGTTCATGGTGAATTTTTTTGGTTAGACTCAATTCACAAAATAACTAAAGAGGCAGTAAAGGTTGTGATAGGGTTACCCTCCACCGGTAACAGGCCTGATAAGACAAAGAAGGTCTCAAATGACCTAGTAATGAACCTAACAGGTGCAACGTCTGATAAAAGGTCTTTAAGAGTAAATGATGTGACTGACATCAATGTCAGATTCATTAGCATGATTCTAGGCTACAAAACAACACATGCAAATAGGTTAAATTCAATTTCTAGTTTATGCATAAAGAGTGCTTATGATATGATCAAAGATAATGCAAAAATAGATGTGTGGGAATGGTTGAAGGATGAACTAATTGATAATCTTGGAAAGATCAAGAAAGACAAAAAGGGGACATTTAGATTTGGTAACCTACTTGTCTGTTTAATATTGCACATAACAAAACAGGTGCCCGGTATTGGCAACAAAAATATAGGTTTTGACATACCAGTAGGGAAACAACTATCTGATTTACTGCACAACATGGGTGAAAATAGAGAAAATAATATAAATGAGTACTTTCAGGCATTAAAGGCCCCAATGAATACTAGAGTCAGACTTTCACAAGCAATTGTAAATAAGTATAAGATGAAATATGCTTTGTTATTAAGAAGGATGAGATTTGGATGGAGGTAACTATCCCAAGAACCATTTGGGTTACTAAAATGGGTTATGAGACTGATGACAACATAATTGAAACATATGCAAAAGCCCTTCTGGAAGCACCTAAGGAACCAAAAGAAGACGTATTTGGCAGTGCTGAAACAATTGAGAATCAAATTTAATCAAAGAAAATAGTAAAGAAGGTAGAAGCAATAGTAAGAAGAGGATCTAGGCAAGCAAAGGCTATCAAAGAAGATGTACTTAAACAAACCAGTATTACTAAAGATGAGTTACAAGCACAACAACCAGAAACTCACCTTTCACCGGTAGCAACTTCTTCGAAAAGTGACATGCCAGTTGCATTTAAAAGAGTTCTGAGGAAAAGAGAACCTTCACCGGTATCCACACCTTCGCCTAGAAGAACCAGACAAAAACAACATGCAGTAAGGCCCCTGGCTAAGAAGACAACTCCAAAGAAGCAAAAGTTAACACCAAAGAAAAAGACTCAACAAAATATTGCTCCAATTGACAAACTACTAGATGAAATAACAAAGGATGGACAGCTGAAAAACATCAACAAATTATATGATACATTATCATTTGATGACAAGGAGAAAGTTGAAAATAGTGTAACTCTACACTTGGATATCTATAAGAAATTTTTGATGCAAGTTGTAGATGAATTACCGGTAGAACTGTTTAAGAGACTTGAAGCTAGAAGGCAAGCTGTTGTAGAGCCTGACAAGAAAATAAAAATTAAGAAACTACTTGTTGTTTATCCTGTTAACTCACCAAAGGAGATAGATGATGTGATCTCAGAGGCTAACCAAACAGTATTCTCAACTGCACATCGACATGTAGCACTTATGGTTGGTAGAGTAAATGAGGTTACAGAGGAAACTGCTAATGCATGGGACATATTCCTTGTTGAGAAAGAAAAGCAGGAAGAGTATAGAAATCCTAAACCTATCAAAGTATATCAGAAAGATAAGAATAAGGGTAAAGGAAAGGTTGGTGGACCTCCGAGCATAAAAATAAAAGATAACTTATCCCCACCGCCTTTGAATACTCCATCAGTAGTTACAATTGAAAGTCAACTGGCTAATGAGAGTATGGAGATACCACAAGAGGACACAAATCCAAACTCCTAGGTGTTATACACAGTTGACATAGATACTTAGAAAGTTAACATTGTAGTAGATAAGGACACAACTGGAAAGACAGATATGGCTAGTGAGGCACCAGTAACAGATAACATGGAAGGTAAACTGGCAGATGGTAACACAGAACAACAAGCAGAGCAAAAGGCTCCATCACAGCAACAGGTTCACACAGAGTCAGTACCACTGGCATCAGCTGAGCAAGACAAACCTTTTCTTAAGGAAATGGAAACATAAATTGACCTACCAGAGGTCACCACAAGCAAGGATATTGCTCCCATCGGTGGGATACAGAGTGTTGGCACTTCAACTACAGGATTCAAATCAACTAATGTAACAAAAGTTCTTTTGGACTCCTTAAAGAAGATAACAGATTGTAGCTCACAAGCATACAAGGCTATAGATGATACAATTCCAATTCTGAAGATGATAGCTCCAAAATGTAATGTAGATAATAAAGATTCCTTGAGTCAACTTGACACTTTGTCTAAGTATATTACTGAAAACACTGTGACATTTGAACAAATAAAAGAGAAAGCATTCAAGGAGAGATTAGAGAAGGAAAAACACAAATTCCTTGAGGAAGAAATAAAGAAGTGTACAAGGTAGTTTGACACACTTCTACTGGAATTATGTAGCACATTAAAGGAATTCAAAACTTTGTGCAGAGATACTTATAAGACTAACTTTTTGACAGTTGATATAGACAAGAAGATCAACAAGATACAGGAGGAAATAAATCAACTAGCTGACAATTTCATTAACTCATCTCATTCATTATCAGTTTTTGAGCAGAAGATAATAGGTTTTGAGGAAGAACTAGTAAAGCTGGAAAGAGAAAAGGAAAGAATAAAAGGTAAGGCTAAGGATCTTAAATGGAGACTAAGTCCACAACTGGACTAGCTCTCCACCTTAAGGAAATCAATATGTAATGCCTTGGTTCAAGGACATAAAACACTGACAGAGAAAATGCAACACCTCACCGATACAATTTAGAGGACAGAGGCCACAATAAAAGACAACAAAAGGTTCATTGAGAGCTTGAATCTGGTTTTGGCAGATCTTTTTCAGATTGTAACCAACCGGTTACAAGGTTAAAACAAGAAACTACACTCTATTGACACTTTGACAACCTTTGTCATTGATGCCAAAGGGGGAGTAGTGGTATGCGAAAAAATCCAATAACTTAGGGATCATCTGCTCAGGGGGAGCACACATTTTTGGTAACAATTTTTGGACTTCAATTTTTGGATACACTTATGAATTTTTCTCATGAGTGTTGCCATCAATGCCAAAGGGCGAGATTGTTGGTAAATGCACACTCCAATGAGACATTGTAGGTGATTGAAGGTTTTTTCATTGATGACAACCTTGCAATCTTATGACATCGGCAAGGCAATCCACCAGCACCAGCAAAGTCAGATTCTACACCAGCACAGAGACAATCGACACCGGCAGTGAAAGGAAGCATACCGACACAGAAGCCGATAGGAATTTTTTTTGTAATTTATTTTATTTATTATTGTAAAATCATTGTAAGCCAACTTGGCAAATTGTAAAATGACTCATATATATAAGAGATCATTATAGAACAATTAGGTAAGCATGGAGGAATGTAATTAGGCAAAATAAGGCAAACCTATTATGCGAATTATAGGTTAAGGGTTTATGTATGAAGCAGAGCTATAAACCGGTACTGGATCTGGCATAGTAGATGCTATTTTGAAGCAATACAAGACATTGGATTTATATAATCCATTTTGTAAGTTAGTGAGACTTCCATTTTGTAATTGAGCAGTGAGCTCTAGGCACTTGGCCTTCCTGCATGTGCAGGCCCCTCTTGTAGTAGTAATATTCTCTTATTGGCGAGTAAGTGAATATTGTGGATCACAAATCCCACCGAGGTGTTTCCCACACCGAGTTTCCTTGTTAAACTATTGTGTTATGGTGTGTTTCTCATGTGGCTGTTGTTATCTTTATTTAATGCACTATTTCTTGTTTACTAGTATACAATATTAATATGCTTTACATGTTTTAAGTCAAGAAAATATTATAACCGATCAGATACTGATTCACCCCCCCCTCTCAGTATCTGTGGGAATCCTAACACCTTCAACATCATAAGAGGTATATTCACTCAAGGATTCATCTCCATCACTATACTCAATACTGTGTACATTTTTAGATTTGGTCATTTTAATCTCATCTATCCATTCTTTAATACTAGCAATACTTTCCTCCCTCAAAGTTGAAGACCAACTAACTGATTCAGGCTCATCAAGCTCTAAAAATAATTCAATCCAAACTGACTCATGGGGTCTAACATCAACTAGAAGCTCATTTAATGCAGAAATAAATCTTTCATAAAAAAACATATGATGATTCTACCTTTCTCTTCCCTACCTTCCTTCTTAAAAATAAGATGCACCTATCTTGGATCTTCTTAAGACATATTTCAATCTCCCTATCAATTTCTTTCAGATTTGACAAAGGATTTGGAGATCTAGGAACCACATCTAGATCCATCAAATTTGAAACATCTACTGAAGCATTACTATGCTAATACATCTCACTGTTCTACTCTCTTTTCAAAACATATGTAGTCATTAACTTCATAACCAAACATACTTCTCACAATATTTATGGATGAAACTTTTCAAAACAAGAAGTATGTAACCTTAGAACCAATACTCCTTTTCCTGGTGACTTGCTTCACTTTCTAAGGAAAAAATGTTATCTCATGAATTAGAAATACCTGGGTATAGTTTCTATTGTTGTTCACTTCACTTATTGCTAAAAGTTTGAAGAAAACCTCCAAACCTCAGGTTCGTTCATATAGAGTCGCCACCTCCCTTAAGAGCAATTAAATTTCAACCACAAATCTTCACTCTGAAACAACTTCATATTTCTGTGTCTCACACAACAGAGTCACAATATATTTTTTTTTAATTTCTCAGCAACAAAACCTTTTAGGATATATACCTTCAATTTGAAAACAACTTTCAGACTTGTAAACTTCTAAGACTCTTCCCCAAATGACTTTGGCTAGACTCATGGATTTGACTTGACAAAATTTTACATCTCTCTCCCTAGCAGAGTCGCCATTTTTGTTGTGGTGACTCGGATGGGCAAGCAGATAAATCTCACAGGGCTCAACAACAAGGAGGTTACTACAGATTGGCTAGATCTACATCTACATCTCAATAAGATTGGAGCATGAGATAGATGGAACAAAATAAAACTACAAACATGAAAGGAAATTTATACTTGATATTTTAAAATCTCTAAGAATCCCTAGAATCTTAATACATTCCAAGGGCAAGGAGTCATAAATCAAACTAAAAATGAAAGCCTCTATTGCAAATCCAATTTATTAAGAAAGATATCCTTGTATCAATGCCTAACATTAATACATTCTAAACTCAAATGGAGGATCATACATATCTAGACATTATCTTGAATCCAAAATGATTGCTCATAGAATTTAAACCCCCACTTGAAGAGTACCTAATAATAGCCGTTACATTCCCACTTTGAGAAGATAAACCCAAACTCCCTTGAAGACTGGATTTATTGAAAACAAGAGAAGGCCTAGAGACAATCCAATAAACTGTATATATCCCTTACATATATGTGACTTGCAAAAAAAAACATTTATAGCAAGAAGATACTCTATTACTTAAAAATGGACATTGTATTACAAATTTGGCAAAAAGCTCAGAATTGGAAACCGAGATTATGGAGCCTAGCTCACAAAATTCTAGAACCCTTACAAAATGAGAAGACTCTTGAATAAGAAGATAGGGAGGACAAAATCAGGTTTCATTCTTTGACAACGACAACCACCCTATCTTTTAGCATTAACTGTTTCACACAACTTGGCCTGCATAACATCCAATCTCTTTAACTAAAAAATCCAATCTGAGATCCTAAGGCAACTACCCCAAAGATACTTTTTGTGGGTTACACTTGACTATAGAATCATATCTCGGATCGAGAGCTTTCCAATGATATACAACACTTATATATCGGGCAAAAAATAATCCCTTATGCACATTAATCCCTCTGCAAGTCAATCGTTTAATTTTTTATCTGTTCACCATAGTTAGAAATTATATTTTTAAATCTTGGAAATTCCCACGTAGACATCTGCCATGCATCTCTACCATGTGGCACCATCTAGTTCATTCTAGGGCCCTTATCCTACCACCTCAACACCACCTAGGTTCACCGTCAGAATGAAGCTCTTTGTTTCTTCCTTGGACTTGCTTGTTCTTTATTTCCTCCATATTTCTCTCCTTCTCCATTGGGCCCCATTGCTTGGTCGCCAAGTTGCGGCTATTAGCCATTAAGCAACTTTTCGTTGCGACTTGGTGACAGCCATAGATATTCCCTGGATCACCGTTGATCGACCTTGATTTGCCCAACCCTTACCTCACCTGAGTGGCTCCCTCTATCAATTTCTCTTCTGGCGGGCCTGACACGTGGCGCATCCTGACTTGCCTTTGGATCCACTTACCTGCCACCTTGGACTTGCCACTAGACTCGGGCCCGCCTTGATTCTTCTTATACTCCCGCTACATGGCACATCCACATTCATCCTGAGCCCACCTCAACTGCCACCTTAATAGCCACCTAGTCAATTGATATGTCGTAGGTGATAACCATTAGGCATCTTCATTTGGTGGTATAGAGACGACCATAGATCTTTCCTCAAGTTGCTCAATCCTGAACGCTTGGCCTGCTTTCCTTTTAGCGCATGTGCTTTGTCACCAAGTCGCATGGGATATTTGGTGAGTACCTTCACATTGCGATATGGTGACAACCATTATATCATCTCGCTCGACTGTCAGATCCTCTTAACCCACTCGAGCCTTAGCCTCTTTGAATGGTTCTCACCCATGCCACGGTGTCACCACATGGCACCTCTGGATTCACTTTGAAATCTTCTTGGACTCCACTTGTCCAGTCAAGCCTGCCACTTTCAACCTCTGGATCACCACCTGACACACTTGAACTGCCCAATCATCACCACTGGGCCTACCACTTCCTTTGGTTTGTTTGAAATCATCCTTTCAGCCAAACTTCCTCTTCGGCTATCTATTTTCTTGTCTCATCAAAACCTTAGTTTCATCAACACCTTCTATGTTGATGAAACTGATGCCTTCAGTGAGTCCTCCTTGAGATCCATCGAAACCACGGTCTATTCGACATTCATCTCTTAGTCCTATATCCTCTACTCCGCCATGTGGTACATCCACTTCGCCAGCTGTGTGTCACCACGTGACACCTCATGACTTGCTTAGTGCTTACCTTGGTGCCACCTGGCTTGCCATCTCATTAGTCCCCAAGTTGTGACTTTTAACATTCGAGCACCTTCATCTTGCGGTATATCAACCGTCGTCCGATTTGCCCAAACCAACTCGCTATTTAATGTTCCCTTTTATTGCAAAATTAGGCCACTCTGAGATGCACATGCATGCGGGGGGGCCACTACTTCCTTGATCTGCCACTTACTAAAATCCCATAAGCTTTGACACTTAGGATTTATGCGGCCTTGAACATAAATATTGTAATGCTCCTCCCTGTGGCCAATGTGGGATAAAAGGTTCTCCTTAGCCCTTTCCATCGAGTCATCAGGATAGTTTGAAAACCTGACTTCCGATCTTCTTGGACTTTCTATGCTTCACACCTTTCTCACAGGTGCCACCACTTAGTCATCATGTCATGGTGAATAACCATCAAGCACTTTTGGGTTACAGCATAGCGACAATCGTGAGATCAACAAGAACCTGCTCAATCTTTAGGAAGCTCAATAGATACATAGGAAAAGACATAAGACTTAGGCAAAATTAAAATTTATTAGAACCCACCCAGGCCTAGACTTAAAAGGGCCCCCCTCTTGACGACGCATAGACCCTTCCACTTAAGTGGAAAAATGATGAGCAAAAACTTCTAATCAAACAAAAATGGACTTTTTGAGCCATGAACCTTGAATTGATTTGCAAATGGTTGAAAATAGACATAATGCATTCTCACTTGCTTAGTAAAAAACATTACAAAGCCACGACTCACGCAAGAGGAACGGTTGACCCTTGAACCTTGAACCAAAAGGGTTCAAGTTCAAAATGAATTACAATAATGCGCTACAAAGGTTTAATTTATCTAAATGTTTTCATGAAAAAGCAAAAACCCTAAACCCTCAGAACCACAAACTTCCAGACAAAGGTCAAATTCTGAATTTTGACAGACTTCAATAGCTAAAAGGCAAGATTTTCAACATATTTGAAATAGTGATAACAAATTCATCAAGTGCCATTAGAAAGTGCAAAGCATAATTTTAAAATGGGCCACTCAAAATCTCAAAATTTTTATAGGTCCCAACAGAATAGGTGTGAAGCATCCTCCTCCCCATTACCACACTAAAACACAGATGGAAGGCCCAAGAAATCCCCTCTTCTGAATTTTGTCCCATGTTAGACATCTATTCAAAGCCAAAGTCCAAGCGAAACAGTTACACTTTGGCCAAGAAAAATTATTCCACACATGTTTCCACCAAAGCACCTCCCTCCCCTCCAATCTTTGGGACAACAGCTCCTAGTAACCACTAGCAACAGTGAAAACTCCCTTAGGATTCAAGGACCAAGAAAGTCTATCCCTACCCTTAAGGGAGCTACATTGTCTACTTGCCAAAATGCCATACAACTCAACACACTCTTCATCCATACCAACAATCGGCCATTCATTAGGAGCCTTCCACCGCTCCAACTCCAAATGCCCACACCTATAAACAACCTTAAAGTTGCTCACCCTAGACCACCCTACCTCCAGAAACCTCTGGCAAAGATTCCCAAGGTTGGGAAACTGATCAAGTATGGGGGGATACCCATTCCAAGAGTTGAACCAGAAAAGCACCTCTTCCCCACTCTTACATATCCAAAAAAGACCTTCCTTTATAAGAGAAGCCCCTTTCTTGAGAGTACTCCAAATCATAGAACCTTTTCCCTCAAGTAGATATCTTGGGATTCCTCCTTTGGGATCCTCTGCATGTATCTGCAGGCCAAAATTCTAGCCCAGCCTCAATCCTGTTCAACACACCACCTCCAGTACAATTTAGCCACCAAAGCCTCCCCAAATAAAATAGACTGCCTTAAGCCAGGCCCACTCGACTGCTTCAGGCTACACACCAAGTCCTAATTGACAAGACACCATTTGTAGGAGGATAGATTGCCTGCCCATAAGAATTGCCTTGCTAGAGAATCCAATCCCTTCAGGAACCACTTAGGGGCCACTTGGAGCATACATTGATAAATTGGAAGAGCCTGAACCACCAACTGGATCAGTTGAACCCTCCCAGCAAAGGATAACCATATGTGTGTTCAATGTTCAACCTTCATGCAAAATTTGTCCAAGATACACTGCCACAAATCCCTGGGAGGGTTACCAGTAGAGATAGGAATACCCAGGTAAGTCAAGGGAAGAGAACTGATCTGGAACCTCAGGATATGAGTAGTCCTCCTTTGAATATTTCCAGGTGTGTTGAAGAATATAATGGAATATTTATCCTCATTGATCAACTGGCCCAAAGAGACAAGATAAACATCCAAAATTTTGCATAGATTTGAGGCTTCTCTAATTTGAGCTAGTCCCATCAGGGCCGTTGTTGGCATATGTGCAGAGTTTGTGTTGGCATTTGTACAGAATATGTTGACATAATGATATTGTATGTTGTCATTGATGTCAATATGCTGAAGAGTGAACTGGTATATTGAAAAGAGTGAACCGGTATATTGAAGTTTGCAACAGGAAAAGAGAACCGATATAGGTGAGAACTGGTATATGTGAAAAGGTGAAGCAGTATGTTTGTTTGAGGTAAACTGGTATGTTGGTATGAGAATCAGTATATGAAGGTTTTGCATGACTACAGGTTGGTAGTCTCAACTTCAGGGTTTCCGGTTGAAGTTTTCCAAGCTTGTGTGATGAGTCAGCATTGTAATGAAGATCAGATCATGTTGCCACATCAGCTTGAGCATGTGAAGTATCTTGCATGAAGGAGATCGATCCTATCTGCCTCAAGAATATGTGAAGTCTCTATAAATGGTGGATAACACATGATGGGTTATCACATTTATGAAGCAGTGAAGAAGGAACGATGGAGAATGTCTTGAGATCTATTCAAGACCATTGTATTCAATGAAATATGATTAATGGTTAGGATTGAATCAACTATATTGGTAAACCTAAATGTTTAGGGTTTAGGGTTTATGCTACCGACCTATATATTTTCTATAAGGTTGATGCTATGTTTCATGTTTAGGCTTTTGGCAAATGGTGTGTGTGTATCTAAGTGCAGAGATACATGATTCTTGCCAGACCAGATGAGATAAGAGGATTTATTCCTACATAATGTGTGTGTAGAAGGAAGGAACTTAAGCCGATCTCATTAGGCATTGAGTGCTATTATCAGATCATTATAATACCTGTTGATCTTTAACCACTTCAACGGTTGGAAAATCCCTTAACCGGGTAGCCTTAACCAGCTTGCTGTAAATCCTTTAACAGGGTGACTCAAACTCATTGAGTTATTGAAATCCTTTAGCAAGGTAACCTCTAACAGGGTTTAACCCTTAACCGTGTATTTAGCCATCCCTTAACCGGGTGATCTCTAACAGGATCGGTTCCTAGCAAAACCTGTTGTATAAGTTTCTAACCAGACTAGGATCCTACCAGAGCGGACTTCTAAAGAGTCTTAAAAGTAGCTTGTGGGTATTCATCCCCACCGTGGTTTTTCCCAGTTGGGTTTCCGTGTGAAAAATCATTGTGTCATGTGTAGTATTTTTCATGTGATGATTTAAGTGATTTGTGTCTGAAGGTAAATCATGCTGAGCTAGCTGTTATTATATTTATGATGATAGATTACCTATTCATGCATAAGGGTGAAATGACTGGACTAGGATCCTACCAGAGCGGACTTCTAAAGAGTCTTAAAAGCAGCTTGTGGGTATTCATCCCCACCGTGGTTTTTCCCAGTTGGGTTTCCACGTGAAAAATCATTGTGTCATGTGTAGTATTTTTCATGTGATGATTTAAGTGATTTGTGTCTGAAGGTAAATCATGCTGAGCTAGCTGTTATTATATTTATGATGATAGATTACCTATTCATGCATAAGGGTGAAGTGGTAGTGTAGTATTAAGTTGAGTGGAAAGCTAAGTGACTAACCGGTTAATTCTTGTCACAGTCATTCTTAGCTTTATCGATTGCACTCTGTTTCAGACCGGTGTTACTTTCTATCAAGCATTTGTAGTGTTTGTAGTCAAACCGGTTTGGGAAAATTTTTTGTGCTTGTACTGATTCACCCCCCCCTCTCTGTACCAATTTGTTACTTATTGTTCATCATTGAGTTATTAGTTTGATGATATGATGGGATTGTATGTTGTCATTGATGTCAATATGCTTAAGTATGAACTAGTATATTGAAGTAAGAAAAATGGCAAGTGAACCAGTATGATGGTATGAACTGGTATATGAAACAAGTGAACTGGTATGCTGGAGTGTGAACTGGTATATGCAAAGTTTGTATCAGGGTTTCATTTGATTTGACTACTAGTTGGTAGTCTCATCTTTAGGGTTTTCGATTGATGCATTCCAAGTCTATGTGATTCAACTGATGACATCTTGTGATGAGTTAGCATTGAAATGAAGATTAGATCATGTTGCCACATCAGCCTTATGCGCGTGAAGAATTTCCTTGAGGATCTTGCATGAAGAATATTGATTCTATCTACCTCAAGAATGTGCAAAATCTTAGTAAACGGTGGAGAGCATGTGATGGGTTATCAGCTTCTAGAAGTGATGAAGAACGGACGATGCAGAATGTCTTGAGATTTGTTCAAGATTGTTTTACCCCATTAATGTGTTTAAACGGTCAAGATTGGAATGACTGTATTGTTAACCTAGATGCTTAGGGTTTTAGGTTTTTGCCACTGACCTAATTGTTGTCTACAAGGTCAATGATGATTTTCATTTGAAGTTGTTGGCAAATGAATGTATGTGAGGTGATTCTTGCCAGACCAAAGGAGTAAGAAAATATTTGTAGAGTGTGATTGTAGATGTAAAGAAACTGAAGCGGATCTGCCTTGGCATTGAGTTCTGTTATTAGATCAGTGTATTACCTGTTGAATTCTAACCATTTCAGCAGTTGGAAAATCCCTTTACCGGGTAGCTTTAATAGGCTTTTTGTAAATCCTTAACAGGGTGACTCAAAATCATTGAGTTCTTCAAATCCTCTTACAAGGTAACCTTTAACAGGGTTTTAACCTCTAACTAGGTATTTGGCCATTCCTTAACTGGGTGATCCCTACTAGGATTGGTTTCTAGCAGAACCAGTTGTAAAGTCTTTAACCAGACTAGGCTCCTAATAGAGTGATATCTAGAAGAGTTCAAAAACAACTTGTGGGTATTCATCCCCACCGTGGTTTTTCCCAGTTGGGTTTCCACGTGAAAAAACAATGTGTTATATGTGATGCTTTTTCATGTGATGTTTTAGTGTTTCCTATTAAGCGATAATGCAAGTTGATCCAATGGTTATTGTATTTCTGATGTATTACTTGCTTAAGCATATGGGTGAAGTTGAGATGAGATATTAGGTTTTGAGATGATCTAGATGTTACTGGTTTATGTCTTTTATAGTCATACTATGTTTTACCAGTAGTGCCTTGATTTAGATTGGTGATATTGTTTGCCAGTTAGTACAGTCTTTGCAATTTAAGTTGTTTAAGAAGTATTTGTCCATACTGATTCACCTCCCCCTCTCACTATCTATTGAGTATTTATTGCTCATCATTATTCATCAATTGGTATCAGAGCATCCTCCAGGTCCTCTGTGTTATAAGCTTAACTGCTTGAGGAAAAGATCTCATTCTAATGATGAAGAGGGAAGGTCCTAAGTTCAACAAAGATAACTTTAAGATATGGAAGGACAGAATGAAGATCTACATTAAAAGCATGGGTGCTCAACACTAGAACTATGTTGAGAATACTTATGTTGTTCATACCGTTCCTCTCACCGATGATCAAAGAAGAGAAATTCAGGAGAATGGGCAAGTCATGGAAGCTCTTATCAACAATCTATCTGATATTGAGTTTATAGATGTTCAAGACAAAGACAATCCCAAAGATGTATGGGATACTCTAGAGACTATCTATGGTGGTGATGAGCATGTGAAGAAAGTTAAGGAAGAGAGCCTTAGGGGAAAATTTGAAGACATGCAGATGGTTGAAGGAGAGACCATTCAACAATATGGGATAAGGATTAAAACTATTGTTGGAGACATCAAGAGTGCAGGAGGTACAATGGATGATTCCACCATTGTTAGCATGGTTTTGAGATCCTTATTACTTGTGTATGTAATAAGGGTTGCCGCCATTCAGGAGTTGAGATCTATTGACAAGACAAAGGTATCCCTAGATTCCATCATTGCTAAGTTGACCACATAGGAGCTAAATAGTTATGATAGCAGTGTTTAGAAGACTGAATCAACCTTTAGAGCAACTGTTGCACTATCTAGAAAGGGAAAAGAAGCTGGTACTAGCTATGAACCTAGACAAAGCATGGATATGGATGATGAGGAGATCCTAATTGATTTTGAAGCTCTTCTTGCCAAGAGACTTCCTAAGGGAACTAGAAAATATAGAGGTAAGCTCCCTTTGAAATATTTTTCTTGCAATAGGATAGGACACATTGCTATCAACTGTCCCAAGAGTGATAATAAGGACAAACCAAAGAAGTTTAAAAAGTTCAAAGGAGGAAATAGAAGAAACTATCTTGTTGCAGTCGATGAAGGTGTCATTGATGATGAATCAGAAGATGAAGAAAGTGAAGACATAGTGTTTGTAGTCATTAAGGAAGATGTGTCAGACAAGAAGGCTCTTGTCTCCCACTTTGATAATTCTAATGAGTGGATTATTTATAGTGGATGTTCTCACCACATGACTAGTGATCGGAAAACATTTCTATCACTGGAAGAGTACAATGGAGGTGTAGTCTGATTTGGTAATGATGCACCATGTATGGTAAAAGGCAAAGGGTTCATCTCTTTAAATGGAAAAAGCAGTGCTGATAATGTGTATTGGGTAGAAGGTCTAAGCATAACCTTTTGAGTGTTGCCCAGTTGAATTGTAAATGACTCACTCTAGAATTCAAAGATGGAGTGTGAAAAATAAAAGGAAAGAGTGGTAAACTAATGGCCACTGGTATGCAAACCAGAGGTAACTTATTTCAGTTAAATATAAATATCAGTCAATGTCTAATGGCTAAGTTTGATGACAACTGGATATAGCATAGAAGACTCTGCCATGTAAATTTTTATAATATTGTGAAGGGTTGTAAGATCAAGGTAGTTAGAGGATTGCTTGTGCTGAAGAAACTAGAGAATCCTTTGTGCAGAGAATGTCAACTGGGGAAAATGTCTTCCTCAACCTTCAAAGGTAAATCTTTCACAACAAATAATTTACTTGATCTTGTGCACACTGATTTGTGTGGTCCTATGAAAACTAGGAGTGTTCAGGGAAATAGGTACTTTATGATTCTTACTGATGATTTCTCAAGAATGATGTGGGTCACATTCTTGAAAGACAAGTCTGAAGCTTTTGGAAAGTTCAAAGCCTTCAGAGCACTAGTTGAAAAGGAAAGCGGTAAGAGGATCAAATGCCTTAGAACCGACCAAGGAGGTGAGTTCACTTCTAGTGAATTCAATAAGTACTATGAAGAGAATGGCATTAAGAGGCAACTGTCTACCCCCCAGACTCCACAACAAAATGGACTAGTAGAAAGGAACAACTAGACTATAGTTGAAGCAGCCAAAACGATGCTGATTCAAGGGAAGGTTTCTCACACTTTTTGGAGAGAAGCTGTGAGAACTGTAGTCTACACTATGAACTGGTTACTCATCAAGAAAGATAAGGATAAAAATCCTTATGAGTATTGGACCGGTAAGACTCCAGTAGTAAGCTACTTTAGAGTGTTTCATAGAAAGTGTTATATCAAGAGAAGTGAATACCAGAGCAAGTTTGATGCAAAAGGTGATGAGGGAATATTCCTAAGGTATTCCACCAAGAGAAAATCTCTCAAGTGTTTTAACAATAGGACTCAGAGAATTGTTGAAAGTATCAATGTTAGAGTTGATGAAACCTCTGAGAAACTTGAGGAAACCAGCAGCGAGCGAGTGGTAGATGAACTAGATGTAACCTTATGGGAACCGGTTGCAAAACAACCAAGTACAAGTAATAGTGCTCCTACACCAATAGATGCTGATGAAGATGAGGATGAAGAGGAAAAGAAATAGGAATTAGTTAAGATAATTCCTAGGTATGTAAAGTTGCATCATGATCCAAAGCAGATCATAGGGGATAAGGATGCATGAATACTTACAAGAAGAAAGGTAAGAGAGAATTCTTGCATGATTTTTGAATTTGAGCCCAAAATATTTAAAGAGGCACACAAAGATGAAGATTGGATTAAGACTATGGAAGGGGAACTTGACCAGATGGAAAAGAATGGTACATGGTCTTTGGTACCTAAACCTGAGCACAAAAATGTTATTGGCACCAAATGGGTTTTTAGAAACAAGCTGAATGAAGATGGCACAGTGGTAAGAAACAAAGCAAGATTGGTATGTAAGGGATATGCTCAAGAAGAAGGAGAAGACTATGGAGAAACCTTTTCTCTAGTAGCTAGATTGGAAGGAGTTTGAATGCTACTTGCATATGCAACCTTCAAGGGATTCAAAGTGTATTAGATGGATGTGAAATCTACATTCCTGAATGGAATACTTGAAGAGGAAGTGTATATAGAGCAACCAGATGGGTTTTCCCTATCAGAAGACAGTGATATGGTGTGTAGGCTACATAAAGCCTTGTATAGATTGAAGCAAGCACCTAGAGCATGGTATGAACATTTACACTCCCATATTGTGAAGATTTGATTTCATAGAACAAGTGAAGATAGCAATATCTATCTGAATATAGAAGGAGATCAAATTCTGATCTGTGAAGTGTTTGTTGATGACATAATTTTTGGTGGAGATGACAAGATGATCCATGCATTTGCAGATGAAATGAAGAAGGAATTCAAGATGTCACTAATAAGAGAGATTAAGTTCTTCATTAGACTACAGATTCAACAAATGAAAGATGGTATCTTTATGACTCAGTCCAAGTATGTCAAAGAGGTGTTGAAGACGTTTGGCATGGAAGACAACAAACCGGTTGGTACACCGATGATGACTGGTTGTAAATTGTCAAAAGAAGATGATTCAACATTGGTGAATGAGAAGGAATACCAGTCAATGATTGGTAAGTTTCACTATGTAGTACACAGTAGACCGGACATTACACATGCAGTGGGCATTGCTGCATGTTTCCAGAAAAGTCCAAGAGAATCCCACTTGGTAGCAGTCAAGCGGATTCTTAGATATCTGAAGGGAACTATAGATTATGGATTGTGGTATCCATATAATAATGATTTCAATCTCAAAGTGTTTATTGATGCCGATTGGGCTGGTAATGTGGACAAACGAAAGAGCACAACCGGTGGTGCATTCTTTCTTGGTGGTAGACTAGTCTCATGGATGAACAAGAAGCAGACTTGTATCTCTCAGTCCATAGCAGAAGAAGAATATGTAGCAAAATTTATGAATTGCACTCAGACAATTTGGATGAAGCGTGTATTAAGTGGTTTCAAAGTCCCTGTATCTGAACCGGTGAGTATATTTTGTGATAACACAAGTGCAATTAATATTTCCAAGAATCTGATATTTCATGCTAGAACCAAGCACTTTGAGCTCAAGTATCATTTCTTGAGGGAGAAATTTCAGAACAAAGAGGTTGTATTGGAGCATGTTTTTAGTAAAGAGCAGTTAGTAGATATATTCACCAAGCCTCTACTGAAGGCTACATTTACCTATTTAAGAGGTGAATTAGGGGTGTTGCCCCTTCAAGAGGTAAACTAAAGGTATGTGCTCCACATCAGTCAGGTATTGCATTGTCAAATCTTTTTAGGATTGATGTGTTGAAGGATGCTACTCCTTAGGAGGAGCAACATAGTAGATCATGGATGTTTGTGCCTCCACTTTGGTATTGCTGTCAAAGGGGGAAAAGATGTGAAACAAACAAGATATCTGCATTATTGAAGACATATTATATGGAACAAGATGTAGAGATATCTTTGTGTATTGCCATCAATGGAAAAGGGGGTGATTGTTGGCATATGTGCAGAGTTTGATGACATGATGGGATTGTATGTTGTCATTGATGTCAATATGCTGAAGTATGAACCAGTATATTGAAGTAAGCAAACTGGCAAGTGAACCGGTATGATGGTATGAACCAGTATATGCAACAAGTGAACCAACATGCTAGAGTGTGAACTGGTATATGCAAAGTTTGTATCGGGGTTTCATTTGATATGACTACCAGCTGGTAGTCTCGTCTTCTGGGTTTCTGGTTGATGCATTCCAAGTCTATGTGATTCGACTGATGACATCCTATGATGAATTAGCATTGAAATGAAGATTAGATCGCATTGCCAAATCAACCTTGTGCGCATGAAGAATTTCCTTGAGGATCTTGCATGAAGAAGATTGATTCTATCTACCTCGAGAATGTGCAAAATCTTTGTAAACGGTGGAGAGCGCGTGATGGGTTATCTGCTTCCAAAAGCGGTGAAGAATGAATGATGCAGAATGTCTTGAGATTTGTTCAAGATTGTTTTACCCCATGTAATGTGTTTAAATGGTCAGGATTGAAATGACTTTATTGTTAACCTAGATGCTTAGGGTTTTAGGTTTTTGCCACCGACCTAATTGTTGTCTATAAGGTCGATGATGATTTTCATTTGAAGTTGTTGGCAAATGAATGTATGTGAGGTGATTCTTGCTAGACCAAAGGAGTAAGTAGAGATTTGCAGAGTGTGATTGCAGATGTAAAGAAACTGAAGTGGATTTGCCTTGGCATTGAGTTTTGTTATTAGATCAGTGCATTACCTATTGACTTCTAACCATTTCAGCAGTTGGAAAATCCCTTTACTAGGTAGCTTTAACAGGCTTTTTGTAAATCCTTTAACAGGGTGACTCAAAATCATTGAGTTCTTCAAATCCTCTTACAAGGTAGCCTTTAATAGGGTTTTAACCTCTAACTAGGTATTTAGCCATTCCTTAACCGGGTGATCCCTACCAGGATTAGTTCCTAGCAGAACCAGTTGTAAAGTCTTTAACTAGACTAGGCTCCTAACAGAGCAAACTTCAAAAGAGTTCAAGAGCAACTTGTGGGTATTCATCCCCACCGTGGTTTTTCCTAGCTAGGTTTTCACATGAAAAAATAGTGTGTTATGTGTGATGCTTTTTCATGTGATGTTTTACTATTTTCTGTTAAGCGGTAATGCAAGATGATCCAGTGGTCATTATATTTCTGGTGTATTACTTTCTTAAGCATATGGGTGAAGTTGAGATGAGATATTAGGTTTTGAGATGATCTAGATGTTATCAGTTTATGTCTTTTACAGTCATACTGTGTTTTACCAGTAGTGCCTTGATTTAGATTGGTGATATTGTTTTCCAGTTAGTGCAGTCTTTGTAGTTTAAGTTGTTTATGAAGTTTTTTTCCATATTGACTCACCCCCCTTCTCAGTATCTATTGAGTATTTACTATTTATCATTATTCATCAGTTGTGTCATCAACAAATTGCAAATGGGGTTGAGGATGCAGGTCATTTCCCCAATTCCAACCTTGAATAATACCCAGACCCAGATTATCCTTATTCAAACTCCCCAGACCCTCATCTAGAAGAATGAATAAGTATGGGGAGAGGGGGTGCCCCTTGCAAAGACCCCTAGAGGCATCAAACAACCCTGTATGATCTCCATTGATTAGCATAGAGAAGGAGGTTGATGTAACACAACTCATTACCCATTGAATCCATTCATCAGCAAAGCCAAAGGCCCTAAGGATCTTCTGGAGAAAGGACCAATGAACTCTATCATAAGCCTTATCCATATCTAGCTTAATAAACATATCTTTTTCCTTGGAAGCTGCCATAGAATGAATGGCCTCGATAGCAATGACCACACCATCCAGGATTTGGCGACCTTCCACAAACCCACTCTACTCCTTTGAGATGGTATCCCCAAGTCATTTCTTCAACCTCCCTGTTATCAAATTAGAAATGATCTTAAAGATCACATTACAGAGAGAGATAGAGCAGAACTGGCCTAACCGGTCAGCCTAATCACACTTGGGGAATAGTGTAATGAAAGTCGTATTCAAAGCATGAAGCATTTGCTTATTCCTTTGAGACTCCTGGACCACCTCCAATAAGTCTAATCTAATAAAATCCCAAAAATATTGAAAGAACTCAACTGGGAACCCATCCAGACTAGGGGATTTTCCTTTCCTCATGAGAAAAACAATCCTCTCAAGTTCTTCCAGCAAAATAGGACCCATAAGATGCTCATTCATCTCCCTAGTAACTAGAGAAGGAATACAAGAAAGAACCCGATTCTCCTCTTCCGATTCCTCTTGAGTATCCTCGCTAAAGAGGGACTAAAAATACTGCAAAGCCTCCCTAGAGATCTCTTGCAAGGATAAACACTGCTCACCTCTATCATTGACCAACCCAGGAATAGAATTGCCATTCCTTCTTGCTTTCACTGAATTGAAGAAGAACATAGTGTTCTTATCCCCTGCTTGAAGCCAATCAATACAAGCTCTTTGTTTCCAATAGATTTCCTCCCTAAGCTCCCATTCCTCTAAATCCTTGATAGCTCTGTCTTCCTCCCTAAGAAAGGTTTCAGACAAACCATGCTCTCTTATTACCCTGGTAATGTCATTCAATGTTATTTGAGAAACTTTCTTAGCATGAAAAATGTTCCCAAAACACTGGTGGTTCCACCGTTTAAGCTGAGCCTTAACAAATTGTAGCTGCTTGGCAAAAGTGTACATAGTAGTGCCAAAAGATGGCCTCCCTTTCCTCCACCACCCCGCAACATGATCCCACAAAGAAGGATCCCACAACCACATAAGATGGAATTTGAATGAAGGAGTCTGAGTAACCTGAGCAGAAGAAGATACCAAATTTATGGGCCAGTGATCCAATCCTCTCAAGTCAAGAATCTTTGAACATGTGGGCCACCCCCCACCAACCCAAAAACTAGAAACCAGAAAGCAGACCAACCTCTCCGCAATCCAATACTCCCCTACCCTCCTACCCTCCTGTTGTTCCAAGTGAACAGACCATTACTAGGCTTAATGTCAACAAGATGCAATGAAGATATACTATCTTGGAGAAGGAAAGAAGAAGGTTCCAAATGCATAACACCACCCTTCTTCTCACACAACTCTAAAATGGCATTGAAATCTCCTACCATAATACAGGGATGAAAAGGGAATAGCCCTCACATAAAAGAAATGTGAGACCATAAATTTTGCTTACCCTAAAGATCAGTGAGGGCATAAATGTTAGTAAACAAGATATAATCAACCCACCAAATAGGATGAATCCTCAAGGGGTTCCAAAGGTAGGCCACCCCTCCAGAGGAGCCAGCTACCCCAATACACTGACACTCACCTTGCCCCCAAAGCTTCGGCACCACACCCATCATACTCTCATTAGAAATTTTAGTTTCCTGGAAGAACAGGACATCAGGTGAATGATTCCTAATCAATTCTTAAACAAATTTTTATCTAGGGCCACTATTCAATCCCCTCAAATTCCATGATAGCACAATCATTTCAGAGGATTGGAAAAGTGAGAATCTAGAGTCTTTATTGACCCTGACTCAACCGAATTCTCCCCCATCAATTTGATCTTATCCAAATCCTTCTTTCTGCCAACCTTTGAATTCTTCTCCAAAGCACTTTTCTTAATATCTTTCTGATGAAGACCCAAGTGTACGAAGGTCTTATTACTCTTGACCCCAACTGGTTCCAATTTCTGAGTTGCCAAAGAACCCTCCCCCCAGCCAAATTCACTTCCACACCAGAAGTGGGTCCCAACTGGACCACTATTGGTAGATCCATCTCCATTTGCTGGCTTCCAACCACTTGTAGAGCCTGGGTAGAGTCCCCGATCATGCTTTCTAGAACCACCCCTGATGCACCTTGATCTAAAGGGATTAACCTCGTATTCACTTCCTATTGGCTAAGGTCATCCAAGGCTTCAAATCTGTTAAAGGTATCCTCCTCCTATCTCTATTGCAAGGACCTCTTTTATCCTCGATTCATGTTCTTTGTCTTAACTAAGATAAAACCCTCAACACCCACTACCTTGTCCAACATATCAACTTTTCCTTTATCAGCCCCATCTAGGTTATGGGTCGGCTGCTGAGGTTGGCGCACCACCGGTTTATATCTAGGGAACTTGCACTGTAAATGACCATACTCATGACACATACAATATCAAAATGGTAAAGTCTCATAATCTAACTGTTGAACCCAAGAATAAGAGCCCGCACACATATCTATAGCATTTGGCAAAGGTTTACTAAGATCAATTTTAATATAGATACAAGAAAAAGTCATTACCTTTCTCCCCAAGATTTGCGTTGAGGATCCCATTGGCTTCCCAAGTAGTGAGGCAAACATCTACAACACATCCTCCTAGTAACATTCCACCAGAAAATGCGGTAAACGAACCCACACTGGAACCCTATTCGAGAGCTCCTCCAAAGGGTTAAACCCCACATGCCAAGGTTTGATGAACAACCCCACTTGGTTGTAAAAATATGGGCCTCCAAAAACCCTATTGCGATCCTCCATGCAGTTGAAAGTAACCATGAAGTAGCTGTTTGCCAACAGCATAATCTCTATTTTCCCTTTCGATGCCCAAGTCCTCTGCGCCCAGTTTTCCAAAAATTGCAAAGAAACCCCTCCCCAAAAACTTGCACTATAGTGAGTGTTTTGAAAAGTATTCAACATCTTCAGCTATCATCTCTGGAGGAATAACCAGCCTTGGCCTCTCATTGCATCTCTCTAGACAACCATTAATCTTCATAATTCAAGAGCCAGCAGCACTACCAGACCCCAAATTTGAGGAAAAAAGATTATTATTCAAATTCTTCATACTTTGCGATGGGGATTTTGAACCCACTGTAGAACAAAAATCCATGGCCGGAGGTGCCTTCGAGGCCTTGCCACCAATACTCAACATTGGATCTCCCCACACCCCAAAGGGGGCAAGCAATAAAGCATGACACCCAAGAACCCACTCCTCCCAAACACCACCTAAAGGCAGAGCCAACCACAACCCCCTACCCCATTGGCAAACCACGGGCCCACAGAGAATCCCAAACCCCAACTGCGTGCAACACAAACCCCCACCCATAGACCACCTCTCAACCCCCAACACCTGCAATTCCTCCCCTCCCTACACAAGCCTCCACTACCCTCCCTCGACGCACCCTCAAGCAATGACCACCCACAAGCTAGGGCATCGATGCCCTAGTTCGACAACCTGCATTCTCTCACACGCACGACGCAATCTCATTTATTATTATTCTATGTACAACTATGTTTTAGCAAAAATATATATCTATAATATATTCTTGCACTATGATAGATATATTTATAGTAGATTTAAACAAACTTTATAAACTAGATAAAGAAAAAGTGATTGCAATACATCGATTTAGTCTTACAGTATGTGGGTATTTTTTACAAACATTCCTCCTCGAGCATGCATCTGGGTAGAACTTTCATCTCCTTGATCCCCCCCCCATATTTGGCCTCTTTGAAGATTGCCCAGATGGTCTTGCCAGAGCCATCAAATGCTTACCATGCCAAATTGGGTGAGAGAGTAGGAAAGAAATGGCCAAAAACTTATCTTTAATCTTTATTACCCTGTCTTCCCCTAATTAATTACCATGAGCATCTAGTGCTCTATACAATTCTGAGGGATCATCATTTTGTAACCCTGCAACAAATACATCATATACAATTGCTGCATATTATGTATGCTTAAGATCTCACCTTAGGAAAAGACCAATTATATAGTCATTACCAATCCCAATATTATATTCCTGAACACATTTTAACAATTCTCCCTTCTTTAGAATGTTTGGGTGCACTGTGTCTTTCGCAGTGACCTCTAACAACTCATATGACTGAACAACATCCATAACATTGGACAAGAAGATATAAAGTAATTGAGATGGGAATAGTGTTGGCATTATGTGAACCAAAATGTGAACATAATGACATTGTATGTTGTCATTGACGTCAATATATTGAAGAGGTGTGAACCGACATATGTGAGAATCGATATCACACCGTGAACCGGAGGTTGTGCCAAAGTGAAGCGGTGTGCTTGTTCAAGGTGAACCGGCATATGGTTATGGGAACTAGCACATGGAAGTGTTGTATGACTATCGGTTGGTAGTCTCAACTTCAGGGTTTCTGGTTGATGTGCTTCAAGCTTGTATGGCTCAACCGGTGACATTGTGTGATGAGTTAGCATTGTAATGAAGAACAGATCATG
Source organism: Cryptomeria japonica (assembly GCF_030272615.1). Classification (NCBI taxonomy): domain Eukaryota; kingdom Viridiplantae; phylum Streptophyta; class Pinopsida; order Cupressales; family Cupressaceae; genus Cryptomeria; species Cryptomeria japonica. The sequence goes on from NC_081406.1 coordinate 580,778,506, forward strand.
TTGCCATGTCAACCTTGTCTGTAAGAAGGATCTTGCATGAAGGAGATTGTTCCTATCTACCTCGGGAATGTGTGAAGTCTATAAAATGGTGATAACGTGTGACGGGTTATCAACCACCATGAAATCGGTGAAAATGGATGATGGAGAATGTCTTGAGATTGGATCAAGACTATTGCAATTAATGGAGTGTTCTCAATGGTCAGGATTGAACCATTTGAATTCCTTAACCTAACAGTTTAGGGTTTAGGGTTTATGCTACCGACCTATCTATTTTCCTATAAGGTCGATGTTGTGTCTCTTTCTGAGGTTGTTGGCAAAAGTTGTGTGTGTGTATCCAAGAGAAGGGATACGTGATTCTTGCCAGACCAAAAGGAGAGAAGTGATACCTACAGAGTGTAAGTGCAGAAGGTGAAGAGGAGCTTAAGCAGATTTGCATTAGCATTGAGTGCTATTACCAAATCATTGTAATACTTGTTGATCTCTAACCACCTCAATAGTTGGAAAATCCCTTAACAGGGTAGCCCTAACCGGCTTGCTAAAAATCCTTTAACAGAGTAATTCAAAGATACTAAGTTCAGAATCCTTTAGCTATTAAGTTCTTGAAATCCTCTAACAAGGTAACCTTTAAGAGGGTTTAACCCTTAATCAGGTATTGTAGCCATCCCTTAACCGGGTGATCTCTAACAGGATCAGTTCCTAGCAGACCCTTTTGTAATGTCTCTAACCGGACAAGGCTCCTAACAGAGCAGACTTCTAAAGAGTTCTAAAATAGCTTGTGGGTATTCATCCCCACCGTGGTTTTTCCCAGTTGGGTTTCCACATGAAAAATATGTGTGTCATGTGTGATGCTTTTATCTTGTGATGCTTTGCTATTGTCTGTCAAGCATATGATGGTTCTATGTTTTATGCCTGTCAATAAAACATGTTGAACTAGCTGTTATTATGATCTGATGATAGATTACCTATTTATGCATAAGGGTGAAATGGTAGTGTAGTCTCGAGTTGAGTGAAAAGCTAAGTGAGTAACCGGTTAATGCTTGTCTCAGACTTTCTTAGCTTTACCAGTTGCACTCTGTTTCAAACTGGTGTCACTGTCTGCTAGTCATTTGAAGTGTCTGTTGTCAAACCGGTTTAGGACTATATTTTTGTCTGTACTGATTCACCCCCCCTCTCAGTATCGGTTTGGTACTATTCTCTCATCATTGAGTTATCAAATAGAAGTTTAGGTGCTTTTGAGTTGAGGATTTCATTTCCTATGACTTTTTTAATACTATTCGTCTGGCTTTTGCATGATAGCTTGAAAACCTCTAGGGGCTAACTTACCATCATTTATATTGTCTACTAAAGGAAATTCACCATCCCATGACAGAACAAGGACTCTAAAAATTTTAACATAGTATTCCATTCCTACAAAAAAAGTATCCTAATACTGAGAAGTATCAAAACCACCCCCAAAAGAAAAAAACTTAGACCCACACCCCTTAACAAAACCCAGAAGTGAAAAGTAGACCAATGTTTAAAATAACATAACACACCTTAAGAATAATTGACTAGCACGATCCCATGAGCCTAGAAAGCGAACACCTTCGAAATTATACAACACACAACAAGCAAACTAGAAACCCTATGAACCCAATAAAATTTAACTATCCACAAACCATACCACCACATATAGAGACCTTTGCAGTGAAAACATTTGTGATATAGGGTATTTGCACAAAGATGGTGGTCAGAAAAGTGGACACTACCCAAAAAAAAAATGAAAAAACAAGCAGCGCGTACGCGGTTATAAAATTTGAAATCACTGCGTACGCACTTAGGTCCGTTGTTCCTGAGCCTAAAAAAGGTAGCACGCACGTGCTACTTTTAGGAAAGCGAGTGTGTATGTGCTACTTTTAGGAAATTGAGAGCGTACATGCTAATAAGCCCTAAAGGACCGTGTACGTGGTACCTGTCAAAAAAGTTAAAAAAAAACTGTCTTATTTTCTCGTGATAGTCACATTTTTTCCCCATTTCCTCCGCCAAACCACGAATGGGGTGCCTCATTTCTCCTCTAGACACTATGGATCAAGGTTAGTTTTTGTTAATTTTTGTCTTTTTTTCCCATTTGTTCAATTTGTTTTATGTTTTGAATTTAATTTCGTTAATTTTGATTAGGTTTTTTCATTTTTTGTTTCAAAAACTAAGTTTTGATAATCCACAACAAGAGCAACAAAATACACCTCTTGGAAACCCACAAGATAAACTCCCAATTCCTCCTTTTGACTGCACACCTGAAACACAGGAGCAATTAATTAATCAGTTAGGACAAAATACGTCTAAAATCAATAGACTGATTGATAAATTGAAAACATCTGAATTGAGCATCATAAATCCCTCGCCACTAGCCTAGAAACATTAGCTAGTGGTGCCATAGTCGTTTCCACACAAATTACAAAATGGGGAAACTTTAGGGATAGATGTCTTATACTATGTTGATGGGTTATCATACAAGGGAGTGAAAAAAAAATAGTAAACAACAAATATGTGCCCTTTTTGTTGATCCTAAAACTGGTCAGTCGTTACCTCTTAATGCAAAGAGGTTTCCCATACATTGGAGTACCAATGTGCAGATGAATAATCTTTTTTGGCAGAGGTGGTGGATGGTCTTTGATGATCAACCTTGTAATAATTATGAGGTGCCATTGTATTATTTGAGAAAAGTATACTATGATTTTATGCTCAATGTCCGACCAAACTATTTTTACATGAGAGAGTTCCATGTTAGAGGTGGTGGCTCTACCCAAGATAGACTTGGAGCCCGTAGGTGAGTAGCCCCGAAGATTTGTCACCCCCTAGCACCCAAACCCAAGGTGCATTAGGTTGTCCCAGTAGACCTGAAAGATTTGATGGAGCTACAGACTCTTTAGGTGGCCACAACATTGACTGGTGCCATCGTCCAGCATGGGACATCATTAGCACACCCTATTGTACTAGATGATGAGCTATTAGTTGCTCCAGGGAGCGACAGAGAGCCCATTCAGTATATGTGTGTCAGTTGCTCGGGGATATGCTCAGGGATAGATGATGCAACCGGTACAGATGGATCCACATCTCATCCATGCATGATTTGCGGGAGTAGATGTCAAGCCCGCACGACTGAGTATTTCGCGCTGACAGATGAGTTGATGGACATGGTGTTTGCCCATGATCACTAGACACATGTGTGTTGATTTGAATTCATAGCATTTTATTTATCAGTCACTTTAAATTTGTAATTACATAAATGAATTTTCATTTATACATCAATTTAAATTGAGACAAATAATATGCATTTCAGGATGCAACAATAGTATCCCATACTCCTCCTGCAGTTACTACAGCTGCAACTTTGGTGCTTAAGGTATAAATTTTGTAACATGTTAAAATTGAATAGTAAACTTTGAATTAAAAAATATTACAAGATATACTAACTATCTTTAATGCTTGGTCCAATTTTTGGTTTGTAGGTGTTGACAGGGGACCAAATGTCCTAGATTGATGACATCACACTCTCAGCGATCAATTTTGGCCTACAAGGCTATACGGTATCATATTTTGTACAACCCTTTTTATGTAATGTTTTGATGGAATATGCAAGTCATTTCATTTTAGATTTTTTAAATTATGTCTAATATATTATCTATACTAATATCTCATGTTAATTTTGTTTTTTTAGGGTACCCCCTCCACGTCTAGGCCTTGTCCTAAGAAAAAGAATTCCTTGAAGACTCCAAAACGTGGGAAGAAGGTAATTGAACACATTTTTATAATTGTTTGAAAATGTTGAAATCAAGTATTAGTTGGGGTTTGTAGATTGATTAGTGTTTTTTATCTATTTTACATGTACAATGGCCATTGAGCTATGTGGATTTGTTGAATGTACTTGATTCTCTCATGGATCAAGAGAGGATGGAGGTATGTATCTCTTCTTTATTTTCTTTATTTCATTATTATATGCACGAGTACATGTGAACTTGTGATATATTATAATGTTATAATTTTTTCATATAGGAAATATCCATAGCTGCTTCATCAATTGCGAGCCCTCCTCCGTGCATTGGAGAAGCATCTCAGGATCTGGTACACTTTTGTTTGATATATTACATTAATTTTTTTTTAACCTACAATACTTATCATTATATTAATTGAATTTAATCTTTGATCATTTTTTGTATAGGTAATAGCGACAGTTTCTCCATCGATGGTGAGCCATCCTCAGTCCATTGGAGAAGCATCTCAGGCACTGATACATCATTGTTCTCTATATTATAGCTTTTAAGTGTTTTTTATGTATTATGTTAGTACATTGTATTAATTGTACATTTAATCTAAAATAAACCCCTTCGTAGTACGACCATAACATGGATCCTTTTAAGCATGTCTTCAAGAAAACTCCTAACAGTGACAAGGAGAGGAGAGCGAAGACATTAGCTCCTAGATCAGCCGATGAGGTAATCTACATTTCAATTGCAAAGGAATTATAGTTAAATGCATAGTTATGTTGTTAATTGTGAACTATTTTCTACAAAAGAATTCTAACTTGGCTTTTGAATTGTGGTTTTGCAGCCATCTATAGAGCTGTGTACTACATCAAAGAGGCTCGATTTTGATGATCCACCACAAGTTTAGGATCTTATAGTGTTAGTTTTGGTCATAGAATGACCAATACATGTAGATATATATTCTACATTTTTATTTTATATCGATTTGGACATGGCATATGCCACATTTTAGTAATACTTGTATTGACTTGGCAGACATGCCTTTTTTGATATATATAATTGTTGATATTTGATCCAATAAATGCGTACTGAGTTCATTATTTCATATTTGTTGTATTTTGTGGTTGTCATTTTATAAATTTAATTAATCATTTGCCTATGTAATCAACAATATGAATATAAACAACAAAAATCTATGATATAAAACATTGCAATCATGGAATATGATTTGATAAAAAATTGAAAATGTTGAATTAACCCTACAAAACTCCTTGTATTCAGTTCATTATTGTGTATTCACTGTATTTGGTGGCTTCCCTTTTATAAATTTAAATGAATATTTGCCTATGTAATCAACAATATGAATATAAACAACAAAAATCAACAAGATGAATATAAACAACAATATGTGTGTGGTGAGAGAGCACTCTCATGCGCACAATGGTCAAATTTTGGTTGTTGTGTGCACAAACCAATGTCATGAGAACGTCTGGGTGGGAAGGTTTATGCTAGGCATTCTCTTCTCATGCATCCCAAAGCGCTCGAACGTCGAGAGTCACACCCTACCGACACTATCTCTCAAATGCCCTGAGTCCAAAAACTTATCAAACTTTGACATACTATTTCTTCTAGTCCAGGACACATATGATTGATCCTTTTGAACCTATGGGGTCGTGTGAGGCTCCTCTACAATGGAATATCACAATTTTTGATGACTTAAAGCTATTTTCAATTGGTAGCATTTTTTTGCTTGCTGCAAAAACCATCAGTTGCATGTAATGCAAAGTTGCAAGATAGGCTAGAATTGATTCGGTTCATCATGTGCACAAACCGACGTCACAAGAACATCTAAGTGGGCAAGTTTACGCTAGGCATGCTCCTCTCATGCATCCCAAAGCATTGGAACGCTAAGAGTCATACCCTACTAGTATGATCTCTCAAATGCCCTGAGTCAAAAAATTATCAAACTTTGATGAACTGTTTCTTCTAATCTAGGACACATATGATCGATCTATTTGAACCTGTGGGGTCACATGAGGCTCCTCTATAATGGTCTATCTCAATTTTTGATGACTCAAAGCCATTTTCAATTGGTAGCATTTTTTTATCTACTGCAAAAATCGTCACTTGCATGCAATGCAAAGTTGCGAGATAGGCTAAAATTGATTTGGTTCATCGTGTGCACAAATCAACATCACAAGCATGTCCGGGTGGGTAGGTTTATGGTAGGAATTATCATCACATGCATCCCAAAGCGCTAGAATGTCGAGAGTCATACCCTACCGACGTGATCTCTCAAGTGCCCCGAGTCCAAAGAATCGTCACTTAGACGGATTGTAATTTCCAATCCAAGACACATATGATCGATCCTTTTGAACCTATGGGGTTACGTGAGGCTCCTCTACAATGGCCTATCTCAGTTCTTGACGACTCAGAGCCATTTTCAATTGGTAGCATTTTTTTGCCTGCTGCAAAAACTATCAGTTGCATGCAATACAAAGTTGCAGGATAGGCTATAATTGATTCGATTCATCGTGTGTAAGAACTGATGTCATGAGCACATATGAGTGGGAAGGTTTATGCTAGGAATGCTCCTCTCATGCATCCCAAAGCATTAGAATGTTGAGAGTCATACCCTATCGGCGCGATCTCTCAAGTGCCCCGAGTCCAAAAATTATCAAACTTTGACAGACTGTTTCTTCCAATCTAGGACACATATGATTGATCCCTTTGAACCTGTGGGGTTGTGTGAGGATTCTCTATAATGACCTATCTCATTTTTTGACAACTCGGAGTCATTTTCAATTGGTAGCATTTTTTCGCCTGCTACAAAACTGTCAGTTGCATGCAATGCAAAGTTGCAGGATAGGCTAGAATTGATTCAGTTCGTCGTGTGCACAAACCGATGTCACAAGAACATCCAGGTGGGTAGATTTACACTAGGCATTCTCCTCTTGTGCATTCCAAAGTGTTGGAACATCGAGAGTCATACCCTACCGACGTGATGTACAAGTTGCTTGACAACTTTTTTGACAATGTTTTTGACAATAATGACAATTTTTTCTCAAATTGTATCTTGACCCAATCTATGACCCCTATGACCCGATAATGACTAAAATAATTCTTCATGATTATACAAGAATCGAGAATTCTTATGATTTACCTTATAACATCATATAAACTCAAAACATAGTCACAAAATATAGACACAAAACATTGTCACATATTATTCAAAAATTCACCTCTAAATATGGTCAAATCAGCTCTTGGCTATTTGAATATACAAAAAAATATCTTACAAATCATCTCATTGGATTTTATACAAAATTTGGCATTACAATAGCGATTTAGCTCATCGCCATTTTAATATATAAAATTTGGCATCTACATATGTACAAATCAGCTCACTGCCATTTAAATATACAAAATTATGCCCCTAAACATGTAAAAATAAGCTCATAGGCATTTATATATACAAAAAATGAATATAGAACAATTCATCGATGATATATACAAAATTCTCAAAATCATTCTACTATGAACCGTAGAATCAATCAAGTGAGCCTTCAAGATCTACTCTAACCTGTATTATGTCAAGTATTGCCTCGTGGTCAGATTCACAAATTTTTCATAAAATCTTGTTATGAGGTCTACCACGATACTTCGTCAAATGAATATTTGTTGCAACAATAAGGTTAGAGAAATGAAGAATATGTTTGTGTGTCTCAAAGTCCATGAACAACCAAACATCAGAATTCTTGATACGGTATCTCCTAAGCCATGTTTATGTCACGACAACAAACCCTACTGGGTACTCAATACCCTCCCCATCAGTGATTGTGTTGTCAATTTTCATTTTGGCTCAACACAATGACACAAATAGTAATTCGTTCATTCGTTCATTGTTCTCTTTTGCAACAACTACATGCACATAACCTGCATTTTATAAAGTGTTAATTAATACAAAAAATAAAGTATGATGTACAACAAAAAGAACCAAAAATAATACTTGCAAAAATATTAACTTAAAAAATCACCTGAATCCACTAGGTCGGATACATGGTCAAAATCCGTTGATGTCTCCATTTGGCTCAATTGTAGTGCTTTGGGAATTCAATATGTATCAATGGGAACCAATGGTCTACAAGACCATTTGTCAACCAACTCTTGTGATTCACATTCTTCCCACAAACAATACATGCATGAAGAGCAAAAACATACCATCTGTCTCGTATAAATTACTAGTGAACTTGAATTTGAACTCATAAATGAGTGCATGTCACTCGATCCTGCAACTGTACAACAATCTAGATAGTATTCAATGTTAGATTCAGTGAGCAACCAAAACTATCTATGAACCATTGATGTACTTGGATTACCTAGACCCATTGTAGACTTACACCATCGCACAATTGTTTCTACATCTATCAACTGAACACCACCTTCGTACTTCAATTCTTCTATAGCTAGGGCTCGTTTTACATAGGGTCCTGCACCATCATGCTCTCCCTTACCATGTCCAACCTCAGTGAAATTCCAAAAAAATTGTACACCGCTTCTCATATGCATCCTTGTCAACCAATAAAATGTCCTTGCATTCTTGAATTGTGTGGTGAAATTATCTGACCATATTAAGAGTCGGTTGTATTGTATGTTCCTTTCCCTTAAACTATCATATTAAACTTTAAAACATCCTTGTACAAACTCTAATGAATGAGTACGATCATCACTTATGTAGAAGTGATACTCTCTTACAACCTTTCTATCCTCCTATGTGCTATCATCTGCATGCATGAATGCTATGTGTACAAAAATAGAAACTTGTGTAGAATGATAATACATAGATTGCACTTGATTTTGAGGTTCTAGTGTATAATTTTCAGCAAAATCAACAATAGAGACAATGGTGCCAAGAGGAAATGTGTCCTTACATAACTTGAATTTCTCATCTACCCATCGAGCTCTATGTGTATGCATTATGTGCTCATAAACTAGTTTCTCTTGAAACATTTTCATAAATTCAGCTACACATATATCATTTTTCACTGGCTCACATCTCTTCAAATCTTTTCCATCTTTAACTCCATATGTGTATGACTTGTATTTTCCAAAAGAAACTAGTTTCATACCAATTTCATGTGTTCTCTCCAAATGTACGCGTCTCGGTAAATGTTGCAAACCACCACATATAGCACAAAAACCTTCCAAACAAGACATCTTATAATAAATGCAACCATCATGTCTATTACATATCACACTTGAAATAAATTCTCTTACTGACTTAGGAGGTTCTTGTATATTGCATTCCTGCAAAACATCATTAGTGTGCAAAGTAGAACAAATATGACAAAAAACATCATAGTGCATGGAAAATTCAATATGCATCCTACAACAATACGTGGTGCGTACATGATTAATCTTAATATAAAAAGGTTTTTCCATTTCAAAAAATCTTTGAGAAACTCTTATTTGAGGAAACTTTTGAAGGAATCTTTCATAAAATTTAGTTTGAGTCATATCCAGATAGTGTTTGACATGTGGCTCACAATTTGTAGACCCGATTTGCCTTCTAACAACATCTCTTTGTTTGGGCGAAACTCTTGTGTTGTCATGCCAAAATTTTTTGATTAATGTTATTAGTGCATCAACAACAACCTTGTCTTTGCGTGGTAGTCTATCCAAAAATGCCCAAAGAGAATTATAGTTAGGTTCCTCTATTTTTTCTTGCCTATTTAATGCTTTACTTAATGTTGTTGTACTAACGTTTAATGACTTACTTGTTTTGCTTATCAAACGATATTTTTTTATTTTCTTTCCAATTATGGTTGATGTAGTGACACGTTGAGTAGCATTAGAATATTTAGTACATGATTTTGAACCAATAGCTTGATATGCATCAAATAGATTTCTCACAATAGTTATTTCACTATTGCCTTCAGATGATCTTAGGCCTAGAATTTTTATTGTCTCTCTAAAATTTAAATTTTTAATCATTTGAACAATTAATTGACATCTTGCGGTTTGATTTAAGTTTTCAAAATAGTTTTGCCATATTATTTTAACCATTCTCGTACAAGTTCGTTCATTCATTTTATCAAGCATTGGCTTCAATATATTCTCATCAATATCAATTACATACTTTGGTTTCCTACGAATTATTCTAGGAGGTGTTAACATCGGTGCATTATGTACATTCAATTCATCAAATAGAGAAGGTGTATGTTCATCATTTAATTGATTATTCAATGTGGTATCTGTTACCAAATTTTTGCACATGATAGATTTGGTGGCCTAATGAGGCCTTTCTTTCATTCATATTTAAAAGTGCCAAGAAAATCAACAAATATCAAGTCAAACCATTAGCAAGAAATCAGATATGCACTATTTTTTTTAACTTGTTTGCTTCATGTGCAGATACAAGAAAAGTAAAATAGAACATATGCGTTAAAATGTGGCTCCCACGAGGGTTGAGCCCAACATGCAGATGGAGATGGGTGTTACAAAGATAAATAGATCACAAAGATTTTCATGCTCCATTGCACTGTCAAGAATGGCGTGGCTTATCAAACCTGTTGGGACTCATAAAATGATGGCAATTTTGAGAGACCTTGGTGCAAGAGCACCTGAGGGTTGAAATGCCCTTAACCAATTTTGGCTTGTGAGACCTTCTAGTGGTCATGTAAATACATAAGGATTGGCTCTAGTCATTTTGTTGGTTGTTTCTTTGTAGTTTTTAAAATTTTGCCTTATCAGCAAGACCTACCTTGATCGGTAAGACTTACCCCGATGAGAAAGCATAGGCATGGAGTGGTTGTATCGCATATAGGCAGACAAGGTTCTCCCCTACATCGATGACCAATAGAAAAGTGGACAAACTAGAGTAAGTCATCGGCTATCAGAAGGAGCTATTTAATGTTACATCGATGACCCGATGGAAAGTGAAAAGCGGTGTGTGTAGTCATTGGTCATCGATAGCCCTGGTTTCATGTTATCCCTATGAACCAATGGAAAGGCCCAGACATAGACCATTTATCCCACATTGGCCGTGTGGAGGAAATTCATCGCATTTAAAGGAAAAGTTGCATATATCCTTAGTGTCAAAGCTTACGGGCTTTTGACAAGGAGTAGCTCAGCATTGGTGGGTCCCCCACATGCGCATCTCAGGGAGCTTGAATTTTTTAGCAAAAGGGCAAATTAACCAGCGAGCAGATCAAGGAAGATCAACAGTGATCAAGAAAAATCCGACGGTGGTCGCTATATCGTGATAGAAAGATGCCCGCCGAATACTCCCCGTGACTTGGCGATAAAGTATGTGCTTAAAAGAGGCAGTTAAAGGGCATACAGATCAAGAAAGATCAGATAGTGGAGTAAATTTTGGGGCTATCCGTGACTGCCGTTGTACCATGGTTGTGAAGTGCCCAGAATAAATACCCTACCGAATGGCGAGGTGGCACCTAGATGGTGGCCAACTGGATGCACAGACAAACCAGAGAGTGACCTATCGATTAGACCTTGGCATCGATGGATCTCTAAAAGGATTCACTGAAAGAATCGGTTCCATTGACATAAGGTACATCAAAGAAATCAGAACTAGTCCCACCAATAAAATAAAAGGTATCGATGAGAAATGTGAGTAGTTCACCAAGGGAGAAAGTTTGGTCAAAAGAATAATATCGAACAAATGATGGAAAGGCCAAAGTCTAGTGGCAGGTCCAAGTGGTGAGATAGGTAGATCTCATGAGCGAATCAGTGGTGACACGTGCTGGGCCCGCCAGAAGAGAGTAGCTTGGGTGAATTAATGGGTGGGCATGTCAAGGAAGATTTGATGGCCAGATGGATGATTTGATGGTGGTCGCTATGTCACAATGAAAAGGTGTCTGAATGTTAATCCTCACGACATAGCGACATAGCGACAAGTCATCAGCAGTCCGGGCGGTTGAATGTTAATCTGTCATGTGCTGACGATTAATGCAGGTGGTTAAGTCAAAATGGTTAGGTAACCGGTAGCATCGAGGTGTATGCAACGCGAAAGGAGGAGAAGTCATCAGGTAGTTTGGGGTCCGATTTAAGCTTGAGAGCAAGTTTGCAAGAGTGTTTCTCATGATTTTGAGCCTATTTTGGAGGGTTTTTTATTTCCACTCGAGGATAAATTTTCAAAAAAGATATTTTCAGTGGGAGTTCATCTTCAGTCATTATGGAGTCATCTTTCCTCTACCTTTTTGGAAGGTTTTAGTATAAAGTAAAAATGTTTTATCTTTTTTCACTAGTTCTTGATCATTCTCTTGCTGGTTTTAGCAGAGAATACATTCTTCTAGCTCATGTGTAGTTTTATGACAGAATACTAAATAAAATTATCAGCTTGTGCCTTATATATTTGGAGTTCATTTTCTTATTCATGATTGAGAGTTAGTTTATTGTGTTATTGTCTAGATAACCTTTAAATTTTCTATCTCATTTGTAAGTCACAAGTTGTGCATTGTGATAAATTGGTTCATTTGGTTGATTGTGAAAGTTTTTTTTCCTCTCAATTTCTTGAAGCTTAAATCCTTTGCATGAAATATTTATGTGCTATGAACCAGAAGTCTCTTTGTGTAGATTAGTGTTTTAGGAGTTTATTTCTGTCATTTTGAGATATCTTATTGATGCTTCACCTTGGTTTAGCATTTGCAAAGTCTTTCTAGTTTCACTTTTTTAGTTCCTATCCCTTTTCTTGGTAAAGATTTAGAGTTATTCACAAGGAACCATCCCTTGATCTAGAGGTTAATTCTCACTATAGGTAACCCACAGACCTGAGAATTATCCCACATGTCACCAAGTTGCTTGAGCTTTCAGCTTGTGCATTATGGGTACAATTTGAGTGACAACAGATTTTGGCACGCCCAGTGGGACCCGTTTGAGCTATCTTAGTTCAACAAATATTCACTCTTGCTACTTTTGGTGTGAGGAGCAATAATTCCATCCTTTAGGGGCAACGATTTTCATACCTGGAGACTCATTTTGTTGGTTTCTATGCAGATTCGGTGATATTTTGTAGCTTATGAGAAAGATTCAAACCAGATCAAGTAAAGATCTTGTTGAGAATTCTCATCTATCACCACCAAAAAGAGTTAAAGAGGCAGGAAAGAGGGTTTAAAATCCATCAAACTCTTCTAATTCATCAGGTTCCAGTTTGTCTACTCCTCCCATTATTCAGCTTCCAGTTACAACCTACAATAATCCTTTGTTTTCAAACTCCTCATCTCAAGCACAAGTAAATCCAACTATTATCCCAATGACTATGCCAAGAGCTCAGCCTATTGTACCTTTCAATCAAGGCATCCCTTTGAATCTTATTCATTATGATGATTTTCCTGTAGCAACATTGAAAAGCCTACCTTTTTTCACAAGAGAAGATCAGACCACTCCCATCGAACATATAAGGGATGTAGCTTTGTTGTGTGGTGTACATCACATCACACAAGAGAATGTTGCAATCAGACTCTTGGTTGCCTCATTTAAAGGGAAAGTGCTTCAGTGGTTAAGAGGACTACCTGTAAACTCAATTGATACCTGGGATCAGTTGGGTGATAGATTAAATTCACAGTTTGATGATAAATCTGACCATTTGTCACTATTAGAACAACTGAGTACCATAAAGAGATCCTCTCAAGAGCAAATGACTAACTTCAATTTTCATTTCCAGAAGACTTGTAGAAGAATCCCTATCATGGTAAGGCCTACTCCTGCACAAGCATTTCTATCTTATCTTAGGGCCCTTAATAGTGACATTTTAGTCATGATTCAGTCTATGGGTGCAAATATTCTACCAAATGCATTTTATGTTGCTATTAGAGAAGAAAATTGCCTAATTCAGGCTGGTAAAATAGGCCCTAGACCCCCAATGCCCATATTTCTAGAAATACAACCTATTGTACCTCTTTTAGAGCCTCCTCTAGTCATTGTCCCACCTTTACCAGCACTAAATTATCAAGTGGTAGCCCAAGAAAATACTGTCACACTCCCAAATCAAGAGTTTCAGGAGTTTAAAAATGAAATAAAAACTATGTTCCAAGCCTTTGGTAACAAAATGACCAATATTGAGAAGCAAGTTTCCTAGAACACCAAGCCTTATCAAGCCCCTTATCAGAATAACCAACAAAACATGCCTCCTTATCAAGCTGACCCTCAGGGTCAAAGAAGAAATTATAGCCAAATAACCAATATACCTTACAATCCCAACATTACCAGCAGATCCAGAGATATTGTCCCAACTCAAAACAACATGGCATCAGATTATGATTGTTGTTATCCTTGTAACCAACCTCATAATCAGACCACTTGTTCAAATGGTATGCTACATCAAGCACTCATGGTTAAAAATAATTTTGTTGTCTTAGAAGATAGTACTCATGGAACTCATGATCAACAAGTTTCTTATTCTAAACAAGGCTCGGATGGCACCCTGGTCAATTGGCAAGGTGAAGAATTTTGTGGAGTGAATCAGACACAAGCTCAAAATTAGTCCTACACTTCTATTGCAGCCAATACACAATCTAAAAAGAGAGCTATTGATATAGGACAACAAGCTGATAAAGGCATCAATTAGACTTCTATAAGCCAACAGGCACCACCTAGAACTCAACCCACTTCAAATACACAAATCCTACCAAAAGGGTAACTAGTGGTCAACAAGGATCAGCCAAGAGGTCAATTACAAACAACACAAGTTCAAGAGGATGCTATTGTTAAAAGAGGACAACAAAAGGTTAATACAAGTTCATTTAATATTTTGGATCAATTGAAAAAGATGCATGCCAGTGTCTCAATGTGGGATTCCTTAGCTCTTCTAGGGCAAAAGGATTTTCTTAAAAATGCCTTGTCTAACATCTCTTTGTCACAAGAACTTCCTAATGAGCAACCCAAAGTAGTCTTATACAATGCCCCTCAATAAAAGAAGGATGAAAAACAAACTCAGAAGGTTAAACCCCCTCCTTTTTATCTGACTTTAATCATAGGTCAGCACCTAGTGTATAATTGTATGATTGATTCAGGTGCAAGTAGTTCTATAATGCCAAAGAAGATAGTTGATAGGCTGGGTTTGATATATGAGCCTCTTTCAAAAGGGGTAGTCTAGCTAGATGGGACAACAGTAAACATAGTAGGTGTGATTAAAAATTTGCATCTCATATTTGATGCAGTGGTTGGCAGCAGTAGGGTGATAAATCCACAGACACACCTCTGGTCTTCTCTTTCCAGTTATGTTTCACACCTTAATGGTGAAATCAGCTTCTCAACACTAACCGAGTTGACACACACTCCTATCGACTTCCTAAGATCTATCAAGATCTTGCCCAATGCTCATTTGAAACACAAGACAAGTATTGGTTTTTGAGGACTAGACAAGCCCACTGGTATAGGTCTACCAATTCAAGTTTCACAGTTTTACCTATACCGGTTTTAGAGACTTACCAGTACATGTTCATTGGTTAGTAGCCCAATTTCACTATCTTTTGTGACTTTTCTTCAAATAACACCAAACAACACTTACCCAAATTTAGGTTTCAGACACCCTTTTGGGATCACTATCAGATTCAAAAAGATTGGATTTTCCACCCTATTCCTATACTCTTCAACACCTACTTGGTTACAGGCCTAATTGATCAGGTTAGACCAGTCACACAAAAGAGGAATGGAGAATGGGATCAGGGGAAGCTTCCAACTTTTTGGGAAGTTTCTCCTATATTCAAATACCCAGTTTCAAGACTTCAACTCATCTTCTCATCATTGTTCATTGTCTATTCAAAGAAACTCATCTAATCTAATCTAAACCCTCAACCGGTTTAGACTAGGGCTTGGTGGCACTGTACCAACCAACTCCTCTAACCTTGCCCCTCTGGAATCTCAAAATAAACATCCCTAACTAGCATTCTACCCATGGCCATTGGATCCCAATGAGTAGACTGCAAGTTAGGGCCTTACTTGCATTATAACCCTTGAAAATGGAGGGTTTCAACCTGTAGAAATTAAATGTTTCTAACTTCTACTAAACTGTACTTTGAGAGGTCAGACTTGGCGCATTAGATAGGCATTTCAGAGTTACTCCTAACCAAATCAGAACTTCATTAGAAATTCTCACAATCCGTATGAATCATACGGAAAATCTCTATATGGTGAAATCAAATTTGTCTTATTCACTTTCTCCACCAAACTTTACAAAACCTTTTTACATGCCTTCCTATGGCTGTCCACATATATATAAACCTCTTCCAACATCCATAACCAACTTTTGAATAGTTAGGACCATTAGAGAAGTAGTTGTCATCTACTAGCAACTTTGAAAAGTTGCTTGACAACAAATGCAACATTTTGCAATTTTTAAATTTTAGAACATCACCAGTTATTAACTACCTGGACCTTATGGAAACACAAACAATGTCATTATTTACTCTAACACCTAAGATAACATCCTAGACATACTAACTTTGACAAAATCCAAATTCCAAGCCTTCATGGCCTAATAGACTTCTAGGTTTATATGCTCACCTGAGAGATTATTGAACATTCAAAATATGCATTTAGTTACATCAAGATTGATCATTGATCCCACACACAACTACAACATAAATGAATCAGTAGACAACACCATGTGCTTGAAAATTAGCTATGAAATGAAATGTGCTCTGCACCAATATTGCATGCATGCCCAAACTTCTCAATCCCATAAGATGTCTACATCATAGATCTTCCACCTTACTTTGCTTTATGCTTGTCCAGAGATTTCATAGCCAAGTTGGGTGGGTATTTGTCTTCTGATTGGGCACACTAATGAATACTAAGAAGGGGGGGGTGTGAATTAGTATACAAAAAAAAACTAAGCTCAAACACTTAAATAGTTTAGCAGTAAATTGATATAACAGTTTTACTAACAAACCGGTTAAGACAAATGCAAACCAAACAAAAAATAAGGCATTCACCCACATAAGCACAATCACCATAACACAAGAGATTTTGACGTGGAACCCAAATGGGAAAAACCATGGTGAGATGAAACTCACAAGTAACTATCTACAAAATAGTAACCAAACCAGTTAAGGTCAAACTGGTTAAGGTCATACAATGTTCTTTATTAGAACAGATCCTGTTAGGAATCTCAATCTCTGTTAGGAGATAAGTCCGATTAAAGACTACCTTGTGAGAGGATTTCAGATCCACAATTATGAACCACCTTATTAGAGGATTTACAAAGGCTTTTCCAGGCCTATCCGGTTAAGGGTTTCAGACTTGTCAAAGATGTGAGTAATCAACAAGTGAGTGATCTAAATACTAGCACAATATGCTTGGTTAGATCCTTGATAGCTCATTGTTAATGCATTTTAGCATTACTTCAGTCTTCAAAATCTCCACACTCTGTTTCTTCACATAGACCTAATCTTCTTCTGTGATTGCACATGCAAAAACCTCATCAACCACACAAAAACCCTAACAACTCCTAAAACCCTAGACATGATGTCCTTATAAAGGAATCTGATTTCATGTCAGTCCAATAGGATTACATTGCAAGTTCCTAGGTTTAGTGCATCTGGACACATTTGGTAACACGACACAGAATCACCGCCAAAGTGTCAGTGGATGATAACTCATCACAAAAATAATACCAGTTGGTAACTCATCATAGAGTAATATTGGTTCATACATTTACCTAATACCGGTTCACATATCTTACCGATTACCGGTTCACACATTTTACCAATTACCGGTTTGTCAAAATGAAGACTGAGAAAAATGATAACAACCACTTTGTTCCATTGTTCTACTTTGGGATCCTCGAACCGCTTGAGTTCTTCATACCGCTTGAGATCGGTAAACACTTTCTGCAAAACACCGATAGTCTAAAGACTATAATACATAATACCAGTTGGAACAAACACCAGTTGAGCATAATTCATACATACAAAAAGTGATCTCAAAGCAAGTGTGTGTCCATCAATGACAATCACAACATCATCATCAAAAATGCCAACAATCTCCCCCTTTGGCATTGATGGCAACACTTAGGAAATTTTTTGACATCTAAGTGTTTTACAACAAAAATATGCCATAATCAAAATTACTCCCCCTAAGCATATACACTATCCCTTTTGCATAAAATACAATGTATACTAGTCTCTTAAAGAGATAACATTAAAGTATACATAACATGCATGAAAATTTTAAATACATAATACTACTCCCCCTTTGCCAACAATGACAAAGTATTGTGAAATAACCCCTTTTCTCATTATCATTAATATAATAAATGTTTATGACGATAATGAGTGAAACTTATCAAAAACTGATTTAAAATCCTGCATAAATGTCTTCATGGATAAGGACCATGACTCAAGCAATGAGGTAGCAACCTCACTTTCCGTTTGCATCTAGGAAACGTGTTCCTCCATGGCGTCCAAGGTACTCATCTCTTGAGTGACCGTTAAGGCATCTAGATTGAGATAGCACTTCTGAAGTATTTGCAGTCGTGGTAGTAGAACTAGTTGAAGTTCCTACAAATCTCTGGTCTGGTTGGTGATCTCCAACTCTATTCTGGTAGTCTGAAGTTGAAACCAGTGAACGGTTTGCCCATATGTGGTGAAGGAATCATAGGGCATCTTGAAGGGGCTTATATATGACTGCAAATCAGATTGCAGTTTGTCTTTCTAAGCAAGCACATCATCACATAACAGATGGGGTTGGCTTATCTTACTAAGTAGTAGTTTCCCCTCATCTAGAGCATCTCTTATGTCCTTTTGCACTTTCTGAAGTTCTGACTGGAGCTCGTTTAATTTCTTCACTAAGGTAGTGTTCAGTGCCTTTTGATTCTTCTTTTGTGCATTGGCTTCAGCAACATCTTCTAGGCATTGCACCTGGTCCTCTACAACTATGCATAAAAGTTTCAAGTGGGCTAGAGAGAAATCGGTACTGGGGAGGTTGGTACCGGGTATCAAACTGGTAAGGGTTTCTATCGTAGTTTGAATAACATCTTGTTCCTTCTTCCTCCTTAGTGCTTCTAGTTGCTCTTGGGCAAGCTTAATGCTTTGCATTAGATTCGTTTCATTTGCAGATTGGAGGTCAATGGGACTAGTAATGTTAGCCGGTTTGGCCTGACTACCGGTTGCCTTTGGGGTCTCCACTCATGTGCTCTTTGCCGCTTCCTCCTTCTCTTTGGCTCTTTTCTTTTCCTCTTCAACATTCTTTTTCTCCTCTGCTTCTTTCTTTCTCTTTTCTTCTTCCTTCTTTATGCTTCTCTTCTTCTTTCTTCTTCTCCTCTTCCTGTTTCCTCTTCTCTTCCTCTTTTCTCTTCTCCTCTTCCTGTTTCTTCTTCTCCTTTTCCTTTTTCTTCTTTTCCTCTTCCTTTTTCTTCTTCTCCTCTTCCTTTTTCTTCTTCTCCTCTTCCTCTTTCTTCTTCTCTGCTTCCTTTTTCTTCTTCTCCTCTTCCTCTTTCTTCTTCTTTGCTTCCTTTTTCTTCTTCTCCTCTTCCTTTTTCTTCTTCTCCTCCTCCTCTTTATTCTTTTTCTCTTTCTCCACTTCCACTTTATCAGCCTTTTCTTTGTCCTATTTTTCTTTGTCCACTCTCTCTTTATTAGTCTTTTCCTTTGCTACATCTGGAGTGACATTTTCACCATCTAGAGTATCAACCTCAATAGGGTCCATTTGTTCAATGACCGGTTCTCCTTCATTATCCTACACCTCATCCAGTTTTCCAATTTCCAGTTCTTTCTTAGCCTTCTTGTTGGCTTCAAACACTTGGTGCAACCTTAGAGTGGCTTTGGCATGTGAGTGGGTATCTTTTGCCACTTTAGGGACTTTCCCTTCCAATAACAAGAGTCTTCTTCTTCTCATGAAGAGGAGGCCTTTGTACTTTTGCATAACTTCATAAAGTTCTAAATTTGACACATCAGGAAAATATTGTGCAAAAATTTCATCTCTTATTTCCTGCTCCTTTTCTATGGCAATGCACCATTTGTTATCTAAAGAATTATATAAAGAATCCGGTGTTATAGATCTAATTTATGATGGTGATCGGTCATTAATACATAAATATTGGATAGCTTCCTATTCAACTTCCTCCTTTTCATTGTCATTAAAATCATCAAAATGATCTATTAAATCACTTAACACTTTTCTCCTAATATTCTTGATAGTTCTTTGACAATGTGTCAAAGGTTTGTAAGAGGAAATGTCTATATTTACCGGTGCTGATGATGCCAGTTCATTGTTGGTTGTCTTTGTCTTCTTCCTTGTTTTCCTAGTCTTTTTAGGTTGTAACTCAGGTTTTGTATCCTTAGAATCTGGTGAGGTGTTCTTATTTTTTTGCTTCCTTTCAAAGACCTTGGCAAGTGCAGCTTTCGGTTTCTTCTTTGCTGGTGACCACTTGGTCACTTTAGGACTTGTTGAAATAACCTATGCTGATATAGATGGCACTACCTTTCCTTTATTCACTAAAGGTTCTTCAACTGGTGTTACCCTCTCCAAATAGGTGTCGGTCCTCTTCTTCTTAGGATAGAGAGGTGAGGCAAGTACGGTAGAGGCATACCCATCTAGCATGTCATACATTATCTCATATCCCATGGGCTCCACTTCTTCTTTTCTAGGCTCAATCACCTCCATTATGCACTCATCTACTCTAATGATAAAGCAGATGTCCTCTTCATACTTCTTGACAATATCACCAGATATTCTCACCCTCTGGCTCATCTTGCTTCTGAACTCATCAAAGTATTTGTTTAGGAATTTAGGATAACCGGTTCCTACCACTTGTAGACTCTCTGATTTGCTTGGTAACTAGTTGGTCAACAAACCATTGTATATCACCGACTCCTAGGAAATAGCCTTGAAAGTAGAAAAACAATCCTACTAGCAGTTGTCCAAAATTAAATCTTAAGGCATTCTCTTGTTTAATTGACTTCAGGTTCACCAGAAGTTGCCTTTGCATACAGGTGCATAAATCAAATGAGGCATCTTCCATGATCATCCTATAGGCAGCATTTACCCCTACAGTAGAGATAGAGTTAATTCTTCTAGCATAGAATGTTCGGTATCCTATCACCATACATGCATACTTGACTAGATCATCCTTGATGGTATTGATGGTCATTCCCCATTGGTCACTCATAGAATAGGTGAGCTTGGTCATTTCTGTCTTAATGATTTTCCTTAGGCCTGGCACATCTCCAATGTTATAGAAACTGGTGATGACATAAATTGCTTCCGGTGTGATGTCATGTGTCCACTCAAGATACATTTTATCGCCATGAACTCTGCTCAGGATGATTCGAATGTGATCTTCTATGAACTCTTTGAGAAAATACACCTCATTATGAAGCTTATTCTTTTCTAGGATGCTATATTCAGGTTTGATCTTCTTGTCCTCACAGAATAAACTTAACTGAGAATGGATCACTAGAGATCCTAGGTCTTCTATTTTGCAATCAATATAATTTGAAATACCTTCCTCAACTATAACACTAGCAAGTATCTAGGATAGGGCATTGTATTTCACCTTCCACTGGATGAAATCTACTGAATCATCAGGTGCACTAGGACTGGAGTGTGATGTAGAAGCCATGATAAATGGATAAACAAGAATTTTGATAAATACCTTCAGAAATCCACAATTTAAGGTTTGCAACTTCAGCTTCGCCACACACTACTTTGGTTGCTGGATTACCACTTTGTGTTCTTCACCTAACTGATTGATATTATCTCTGGATTCTTCTTTCAAAGTTTTGAAATCTCTTTGAATCACAAGACTAATCATCTTTTGTTGCTCTGCACTTGAAAATTTCTTTGCTTGCAAATTGATAAGTGAAAATGACTTGAAAATCCTTTTTAAATGAATCCTTCACCTACCATAATAAATGCTCCACTATTAGGGCGTGAACCCTAATTTGCCTTTTACCATTTCCGGTCTTCTGCCAATTGACAGGTATCACATACCAGTTAATGTCTTTTACTGGTGTAAACTGGGGGTTTGAAACATTTCACCGATTTGCTCCCCCTAAGCTTTTCTGAAGCTTAGTTTGTCGATTCAGCGACTTCCACACTAGGTACAAAAATCGGTTCTTCTTGTGACACTTCTTCAGGTTTCTTCTTCCATGTTTTCTTCATATCAGCTTGAATAGTTTCAACATCAATCTTTCCTTTCGGAGTGACTGGTATATCATCTGATATGTTCTTTCTCATTCTACAGGTTCTGGTAGGGTGTCTCGGTTTGTTGCAATGATAGCATACCATTCCAGGTGTTCTCCATGGTCCATGGTCCATTGTTCATTCTACCATTCTTCCTCCTGCATGTTGCAGGAGTGTGACCACTACCATGACAAATCAAATAGGTTACTCTCCAACCAGTTGCCACTTGATAGCCACCACCACCTGACTGATGGTCATAGGCATTATACCAGTTTGGATTCTGGTTGATAGAGGATTCAGGAAAAATTCCTTGAATCCTTTGAGGATATCTTCCAGTGTTTTGTATAACAGACCCGCATTTAAATGCTCTATGCCAAAACTTGTTGCATGCATAGCAATTACCATTGAATCTATTCGATCTAGGCTTATTGTTTAGAAAGTAGGGAAAATTATTGTAAGCCTTACTTCTACATACATTAGTAGTGTGTCCTTCCTTGAGACAATTAAAGCAAACAGGTTTGAAATTTTGCTTACCTTTATCCTTTGGTACCGGTTTCTTCTTTGATGCTCCATCTTTTGTTCCAGAGGTCTCACCTTCCTCATAACGAGAGAAACCAAGTCTAGTGGTATTCTTTACTGGTTTTGTTGATTCAAGCTTTTGTTCTAGCTTAATAGTGCTCTTATTGAATTTGGCAAGTATTTCCTTTGACTCAGTGAGTTCTTTGGAAATAGCAGCATTGGATTCCTTCAAGGTTGCATTCTCAAAAATAGCCATGTTTAGTTCACCTTGCATTTCTTCTTTTTCCACTTTACTCTCTTGGAGATGAGCGGTAAGTGCACTGATTTCTTGCTTCAGCTTGGAGATCTAATGATCTTTGTCTTTTACCAGATCTTCAGCTTTCCTCGGGTTCTCAAGATCTTGACACATTCTGATAGTCAGTCCTTCCAGTTCCCTTCTTAGGTTAGCATTAGATTCATTCAGTTTTTCAACTTCTTCAACTAGGGCTTCCATGTCTGCTTCATCAGAAGAACTATTTTCAGTAAGCTCCATCAGTTTCTCAGAATGCTCTCTTCTCTTTGCTAGAGAGGCTTTATATTTGACTTTGAGTTCATCAAAGGTTTTCTCAGTCTGAGTGAGATGATGAGTAAGTTCCCTCATAGTGTATTCCCCCATATCTCCTTCCAAGTGGTTAAACTTATAGAAAGGTTGGCTTTGATACCAATTGATGAATACTAAGGGGGGGGGGGGTGAATTAGTATACAAAAATAATTGAACTTAAACACTTAAATAGTTTAGCAGTAAACTGGTATAATAGTTTACTAGTAAATTGGTATAATAGTTTTACTAGCAAACCAGTTAACACAAATGCAAACCAAACAACAAATAAGGCATTCGCCCATAGAAGCACAATCACCATAACACAAGAGATTTTGACGTGGAAACCCAAATGGGAAAAACCACAGTGAGATGAAACTCACAAGTAACTATCTGTAGAATAGTAACTAGACCGGTTAAGGTCATACAATATTCTTTACCAGAACAGATCCTTTTAGGAATCTCAATCTCTATTAGGAGATAAGTTTGATTAAAGACTACCTTGTGAGAGGATTTCAGATCCATAGTTGTGAACCACCTTGTTAGAGGATTTACAAAGGCTTTGTTAGGCCTACCTGGTTAAGGGTTTCAGACTTGTTGAAGAAGTGAGTAATCAACAAGTGAGTGATCTAAATACTAGAATAGTATGCTTGGTTAGATCCTTGATAGCTCATTGTTAATGCATTCCAACATTCCTTCAGTCTTCAAAATCTCCACACTCTGTTTCTTCACATAGACCTAATCTTCTTCTATGATTGCACATGCAAAAACCTCATCAACCACACAAAAACCCTAACAACTCCTAAAACCCTAGACGTGATGTCCTTATAAAGGAATCTGATTTCATGTCGGTCCAATAGGATTACATTGCAAGTTCCTAGGTTTAGTGCATCTGGACACATTTGGTAACACGACATAGAATCACCATGAAAGCTTCAGTGGATGATAACTCATCACAAAAATAATACCAGTTCATACATTTACCTAATACCGGTTCACATATCTTACTGATTATCGGTTCACACATTTTACCAATTACCGATTTGTCAAAATGAAGACTGGGAAAAATGATAACAACTGCTTTGTTCCTTCGTTCTGCTTTGGGATCCTCAGACTGCTTGAGGTCTTCATACCAATTGAGATCGATAAACACTTTCTGCAAAACACTGATAGTCTAAAGACTATAATACATAATCCTAGTTGGAACAAACACCGGTTGAGCATAATTCATACATACAAAAAGTAATCTCAAAGCAAGTGTGTGTCCATCAGTGACAATCACAACATCATCATCAAAAATGCCAACACACTCATATTTTTCAGAACAAGATATGGTACCAAAATGCCCATAAAATCAGAATTGTTAGCTAAAGATCATATAGAACCATACATCCCAAGTGTTGTTAATGCAAATTTGTCTATACAAGAATCTAATGAACAACCTGATATCCTAGATCCAAACACCCCAATAGAAGGGATACCTGATGTAGTATAAGATGAATGGGTAGTAGAGAATGAAGAAGAAGATCCATTCAAGCATATGGAAGAATTAGAGCTAGGTGTCTACATGATCCATGAAAAAGGTGTCACTGTCCCTAATCTTGAAAAGCGTGACAATCAATTATTCAATCAGTAGGGTGAACAACAGAATAATGAATTGTGGAAACTCTATTTTGATGGCTTGAAGAGAAAGGTTGGTTCTAGAGGTGGTGTTATGTTAATCTCTCCTGAAGGTAAGAAATAATTTTTAGCCTTTAGATTTTCTTCTAGCTGTACTACTAATATAGTTGAATATGAGTCACTTGCACATGGATTGGAGTGGGCTAGAAAAAGAAATGTAAAGTGTTTGCAAGTATTTGGGGATAGCGAGCTAGTGGTAAATCAAGTAAGAGGTGTCAATGTGACGAAAAATGATTTCCTTAAAATGTATAAGCATAGGATATGAGACTTAATTGAAGAATTTGATTCCTTCAATCTATTGTTTGTGCCTACAAATCATAATAAGGAAGCAGATAAGTTGGTTGCCTTGGGTGCTCAATTTGACATACCAGATGAGTTATGAAATATTGAAAACCAACAATATGTCAAAATGGTTGTTAGGCCTTCAATTCCAAATAACAATGTCAATTGGCAAGTCTTTGATTCAGATGAACAAATTATTAATTTTCTTATTGAAGAGGCTGAATTTGCAACTAGTAATCAGCATAAATTTGTAAAGCAATATGAAAAATCAGATTCTTCAATTGAAAAGTAATAAGCTGCCAAAGGGATTAGCAACCCTTGAGTCAATCTTTAACACTGATGATCAGGTTAGAAAGGAAAAATGTAGCATGTTGGTTAAAGAGGAGCACTACAAACCTATTGAGATCTTCAGGGATAAGTTATTAAAGCTTGGAAAGGTATGTATAGCTGAAGAGAAACAAGCATTTGTTTTTCTTTGTCAAGAGTTCAATGACGTGTTTGCATGGAAGTTTGAAGATTTGAAGGGATTTAACCCTGCATTAGCCCAACACACCATAGAGTTGGAAGTTGATGCCAAGCCTGTGAGAAAAAAGCAAAGGCCCCTTAATCTAAAACTCGAGCATATCATGAAGAAAAAACTAAACAAGTTGATCCAAGGTAATATCATCTTTCCTATAAAGCATACATCTTGGGTTTCAAATTTGGTTCCCGTAAAAAAGAAGAATGGTGAGCTTAGACTTTGTGTAGACTTTAGAGATCTTAACAGAGCTTCTCTAAAAGATCATTACCCAATGCCCTCAATGGAGCAGATCTTACAAGTAGTTTCAGGTGTTGGCATTTTGGGTATGTTTATATGGTTTTGTCATTGATGTCAACACTTATCTTCGCTTGTCAACACTTATCAACACTTAGAGATCTTTGGTTATGTTCACCGGTAAGTCAGAGATTATGCAAAGTCACTGGTATTTGGTTCACTGGAAGATTATATTATTCACCGGCACTTGGAATGACATGGAAACTACTTGGTTATGTTGAAGACATTATTTGATCACTTGGTTTTAGCAATTTGGTTAACTGTTTATTTGGGTTTGCATATTTGTTGTTACCTGCAAATAGGTCCAGGATAAGCACCGACAAACATATCTATTCCAAATCAGCACGACACGTTACGGAAATGATTTATTATTATTGTAAATGCATTGAGCCAACATCATGCATCAGATATTGATTCACTTGCAATTGATTTTATTGTAATATCTTTTAGTGAGCCGACCTATTCAATTGGTCTTAGGTTATGGTATAAATGTAAGATCTCATTTGTGAGATCGAAGAGGAATGCGAAAAGGATTGCAATAAGGTATATGCAAAAATAAGAAGAGCTATACACGTAGACATCATTTGAAGGTTGAAGGAAGGATTTTGTGAAGGCAATGAGAACTAAACCGGTACTGAATCCAACATATGAAGATGCTATTTTGTGCACTACATTATCATTGGATTTAACCATCCAATTGTAGTCAGTGTGACTCTCATTTTGTGATTGAGCAGTGAGCTCTAGACAGTTGGCCTTTCTGCATGTGCAGAATCCATATTGTACACACATACTATCTGTAGTAGTATCATTTGATTATGGGTAAGGCTTCTCACCATGGTTTTTCCCCTTACAAGGTTTCCACATACAAACATTCATGTTGTGTTGTGGATGTTATTGTCTTTCTATTTCATGCATTAATATTTACCGGTATTGCAATTAACCATTAAGACTGTCTACTGGCATAAAGTTTGGTTGAGCGGTATTAAGTATTAAGTTTTGGTTAAGTTAATTTTGGTTGAATTTATTGGACAATTGATTCACCCCCACTCTTAGTTGTCTTCGGGGCCTAACAATTAGTATCAGAGCCTAGTTCTCTTTTTGCAGAAGTTTAACAGCTTGAGGAGATCCAATGTCTTCTAACTATTTCAAGAAGGACAGTCTGTAACTTGATGGAACTAATTATGGCATATGGAAGATCAGGATATATGGGATGTTACAAAGAATGGCTATGCTACTCCTACTCAAGGTGACCTTATTCCACCTAACTTGGCTAAAGATGAGGAGAATGATTGCAAAGCAAGAGAAGCACTTTTGAGCGCATTGTTAGATCAACAAGTCATAGGATTGTCAGAGAGATATACTGCTAAAGCTATTTGGGACAAATTGGAAACATTGAATGAAGGAGATTCCATAGTCAAAATTGCAAAACTTGAATGCTTCTAGGTCAGGTATGAAAGTCTGAAAATGGAAGAAGAAGAAAGAATTTCTACTTTTATGGAAAGAGTAAATGAAATTATTTTGGGTACATAGTGTTGTGGAGGAACCTTAAGTGAAGATGAGATTGTTTATACAGTTTGAAGAGCTTTTCCACCAGCATATAAAATGAAAGTTACTGCTATAAATGAATTAAGAACAAAGCCTAATGCATCAGTATCTAGAGACACTTTGGTTGGAAAACTTTAAGCTTTTGAGCTTGATGAATTTGGTCCTGTTACTACTATCAAGATAGATCTAGCTTTCAAGGCATCATCATTAACTACAACATCATCATCATCACATGATAAATATGATTAGAAAGCCTTCTA
This sequence comes from Cryptomeria japonica, assembly GCF_030272615.1. NCBI lineage: Eukaryota > Viridiplantae > Streptophyta > Pinopsida > Cupressales > Cupressaceae > Cryptomeria > Cryptomeria japonica. The sequence goes on from NC_081406.1 coordinate 580,806,070, forward strand.
TACAAGAGAACTTGAAGAAAGTAGGAGAGAAAATGAAGAACTTGAAGAACTTGAAGCACTATTGCAAGGAAAATGCCTAAAGGTCCAATTGGAAGTAAGTATGAAGGTAAAGAACCCTTTAAATGTTTTAACTATAATAAGATTGGTCATATGGCATCTAGATGTCTTGATAGACATGCAAGATTAAGAGAAGAAGCTAAAAGAACATATAAGCCTAACCCTGACTATCAAAAATACAAGTTTAAGAAGAATAGAGACAAATCTTGTTTTTATGCTGATGAAGGAGTTACTGATGATTCTGATGAGGATTTGACAGACAATGGATGAGCTTTTGTTGCTATAATAGAAGATCAACTGACACCTACTATTCAACCAGTAGAGCAAGCCCTGGTAGCTAAAGTTAAAGATAAGGATGAATTGGTTATTGATTCAGGATGTTCACATCATATGACTGGTGATAAGAGTAAATTCTTAACCTTTCAGGATTACAATGGAGGTCTAGTAAGATTTGGAGATGATAAAGCTTGTTTGATCAAAAGAAAAGGCACCATATCTTTTGATGGTAAGCACAATAGTGATAATGTTTACTATGTTGAAGGTTTGAAGCATAATCTCTTAAGTCTTGGTTAATTAGTTGAAAAAGGATTTCAGTTACAATTCAAGAATGGCAAATGTAAAATCTTAAACATAACTGGTTTGGAAATTGCAACTGGTAATTAGATTAGAGGTAATATCTTTCATTTGAACAATAATGAGAAAGGTTGTTTGATTACACATATTGATGAAAGTTGGTTATGGCATAAGAGACTTTGTCATATAAAATTTGATTGCATTGTGAAAATCAGTACTACTAAGGCTATTAGAGATTTACCTAAGATTGTTAAACCTCACAATCCGGTATGTAAGGAATGTCAATTTGGAAAGAAGTTAGAGCAACTTTCAAAAGTATTCCAGAGAAGTCTAACAATTTTCTTGATTTAATTCATACTGATTTATGTGGTCTAGCAAGAACTAGAAGTATACAAGGAGATAGATACTTTATGCTAATCATTGATGACTATTCTAGAATGTGTTGGGTTACTTTTCTCAGAGAGAAATCTGAAGTAATTGGGAAATTCAAACTATTCAAAGTAATGGTAGAAAATGAAATCGGCAAGAAAATAAAATGTTTGAGATCAGATCAAGGAGGTGAATTTACATCTAAGGAATTTAATACATTCTGTGAAGTGAATGGGATCAGAAGACAGTTGTCAGCACCCCAGACACCCCAGCAAAATGGAGTTGTGAAAAGGAACAACAGAACTATCTTGGATGCGGCCAAAAGTATGATATCAGAAGAAAATCTACCTCATATATACTAGAGAGAAGCAGTCAATACAATTGTTTATACATTCAACAGAGTTCACATAAGAGGAGAAACTAGTGAGACCCCACACGAACTATGGTTTGGTAATACTCCTACTCTTAAATATTTTAGAATATTTGGAAGTAAATTCTATATTAGAAGAAATGAGTATATTGGCAAATTTGATCCTAGAAGTGATGAAGGAATATTTCTTGGTTATTCATCTAAGAGCAAGGTATATAGATTTGTTAACAAGAGATTACAAAAAGTTGTTGAGAGTGCAAATGTGAAGATTGATGAACAATTTACAGGAAATTCAAGGTACATAGACTTTGAACCGACAATAGAGATAATCTAAAATGAACCTACTATGAACACACTGGTACAGAATGGTGATCCAGTCACACCAGCATCATTTGGAGATTCAATAGTCACTAAAGAACAACAACAAGTAAAAACACCCTGGTATGTAAGATTGAATGATTCTGAAGATCAGATAATTGGAAACAAATTTCAAGGAGTTATGACTAGAGGAAGATTAGCAAATGAGGAGGTATGTCTTATTTCTCAAATTGAACCTACATCAATTAATGAGGCATGTGAATATAAATATTTGATTAAAGGTATGGAAGATGAATTGGAACAAATTGAAAGGAATAACACTTGGTCATTAGTTCCTTGACCTAAAGACAAAAATGTAATTGGAACTAAATGGGTTTTCAGAAATAAACTTAATGAAGATGGTATGGTAATCAGAAACAAAGAAAGATTAGTGTGTAAGGGATATTCTTAGAAAGAAGGAATTGATTACAATTAAACCTTTGCACCAGTAGCTAGAATTGAGGCAGTCAGACTTTTATTCGCTTTTGCAACACACAAGAACTATAAAGTATATCAAATGGATGTTAAGTGTGCATTTCTGAATGGAGATCTTGAAGAAGAGGTTTACATTGAGCAACCTGATGGATTTTCTTTGATAGATAACAAAGACATGGTTTGCAGGTTAAGGAAAGATTTATATGGATTGAAACAAGCTCCTAGAGCTTGGTATGCTATATTGGACAAATATCTTTTAAAAGTTCGTTACACTAAAGGTAATGCTGACAACAATCTATACTACAAAGTGACTAATGATGACATCTTGGTTATTGAAGTTTTTGTTGATGATATAATCTTTGGAGAAGAAGATGTTGGTATATGTGCAGAGTATGTTGTCATTGATGTCAATATGATGAAGAGTGAACCGGTATATTGAAGTAAGCACTTGCAAGAAAACTGGTATATGTGAAAAAGTGAAGCGGTATGTTGAAATGTGAACTGGTATATGTGAGAATAAACTAGTATATGTGGACAAGTGAAGTGGTATGTTTGTCCAAGAGAATCGGTACGTTGGAATGTTTTGTATCAAGGTTTCATATGGTATGACTACCAGTTGGTAGTCTTAGCTTCAGGGTTTTTGGTTGAAGTGTTAAATGCCTATGTGATTCAACTGATGACATTGTGTGTTGTGCTAGCATTGTAATGAAGAATAGATTGTGTTGCCACACCATCTCTATGCGCGTGAAGGATCTTGCATGAAGGAGATTAATCCTATCTATCTTGGGAATGTGCGAAGTCTCTGCAAACGATGGAGAACGCGTGATGGGTTATTGCCTCCAAGATGCGGTGAAGAACGAATGATGGAGAACATCTTGAGATCTGTTCAAGACCATTGTATTCAAAGCAAAGTGTTCAATGGTCAGGATTGAACCGACTAAATTGCTTAACCTAAATATTTAGGGTTTAGGATTTATGCTACCAACCTATCTATTTTCTATAAGGTTGATGTTGTTTTTCATGTTGAGGTTGTTTGCAAATGTTGTGTGTGTATCTAAGTGCAAAGATACATGATTCTTGCCAAACCAGATATGAGAATAGATACCCGCAGAGTGTGAGTGTAGAAGGAAGGAATTGAAGCAGATCTGCATTGGCATTGAGTGTTGTTACCAGATCATTGTAATACTTGTTGACCTCTAACCACTTCAATAGTTGGAAAATCCCTTAATAGGGTAGCTTTAACCGTCTTTCTATAAATCCTTTAATAGGGTGACTCAAAATCATTGAGTTCTAAAAATCCTCTAACAAGGTAACCTTTAACCGGGTTTAACCCTTAATCGAGTATGTTAGCCATCCCTTAACCGGGTGATCCCTAACAGGATCGGTTCTAAACAGAACCTATTGTAAAGTTTTTAACCGGACTAGGCTCCTAACAAAGTGGACTTCAAAAGGGTTCAAAGAACAACTTGTGGGTATTCATCCCCACCGTGGTTTTTCCCAGTTGGGTTTCCACGTGAAAAATATGTGTGTTATGTGTGATGCTTTTCATATGATGCTTTGTTGTTCTCTGTTAAGAGGTAAAGCATGTTGAACCTGTATGTCCTTACATTCCTATTAAAGTATTACTAGTGTATGCATATGGGTAAAGTGGAAATAAGATGTTAGATTGTGTGGAAAGCTAAGTTACCAGTTTATGTCTTTCTCTGTGCTTAACCGGTAGTAATTTGGTTTATACTGGTGTTATTGCTTGCCAGTCAAAGGGCAGGGTTCTCAGTCTAACCAGTTCAAGAGAAACCATTTTTATTAGAACTAATTCACCCCCACCCCCCTCTCAGTACCAGTTTGGTACTAACTGGTCATCATTGATTTATCAATTGGTATTAGAGCATCCTCCAGGTCCTTTGTGTTGTAAGCTTAACCGCTTGAGGTAAAGATCCTACTCTAATGATGAAGAGGGAAGGTCCAAAGTTCAACAGAGACAACTTTAAAATATGGAAGGACAGAATGAAGATATACATCAAAAGCATGGGTGCTCAACATTGGAGCTTGGTCGAGAATGCTTATTTTATCCCTACCAGTACTCTCACCGATGACCAAAAGAGAGAGATTCAGGAGAATGGGCAAGTCATGGAAGCCCTAATTAGTAGTTTATCTAACATTGAGTTTATTGATGTTCAAGACAAAGAGAATCCCAAAGAAGTATGGGATGCCCTTGAGAATATCTATGGTGGTGATGAGCATGTGAAACAAGCTAAGGAAGAAAGCCTTAGGGGAAAGTTTGAAGACATGTGGATGGTTGAAGGAGAGACCATTCAAAAATATGGAATAAGAATCAAAACTATTGTTGGAGATATCAAGAGTGCAGGTGGTAAAATGGAAGATTCCACTATTGTTAGCAAAGTTTTGAGATCCTTATTACCGATCTATGCAATAAAGGTTGCTGCTATTTAGGAGTTGAGGTTTGTAGAGAAGACAAAGGTATCCCTGGACTCCATCATTGCAAAGTTAACAACTTATGAGCTAAATAATTATGATTGCAGTATTCAGAAAACTGAATCAGCCTTCATAGCATCTGTTGCACCATCCTGAAAAAGTCAAATAAGCTAGTACCAGTGGTGAACCAAGACAAAGTAGAGAAATGGATGATGAGGAGATCCTAATAGAATTTGAAGCTCTTCTTGCCAAGATACTTCCCAAGGGAACCAGTAAATATAGAGGTAAGATACCTTTGGAATGCTTTTCTTGTAACTAGATAGGAGATATTGCTATAAACTGCCCTAATGGTGACAACAAGGATATACCAGAGAGGTTCAAGAAGTTCAAAGGAGGAAACTAGAGAAACTATTTTGTAGCAGTTGATAAAGGTATCACTGATGAGGAAATAGAAGATGAAGAAAATGAAGATATTGTGTTTGTAGCAGTCAAGGAGGATGTGTCAGACAAGAAGGCTCTTGTCTCCCACTTTGATAATTCCAATGAGTGGATTATTGATAGTGGTTGTTCTCACCATATGACTGGTGATCGGAGTAAGTTTCTATCTCTGGAAGAGTATGATGGTGGTGTGGTTCATTTTGGTAATGATGCACCATGTATGGTAAAAGGCAGAGGGTCCATCTCTCTGAATGGAAGAAGCAGTGCTAGCAATGTGTATTGGGTAGAAGGTCTAAGGCACAACCTTTTGAGTGTTGCTCAACTGAATGATAATGGACTCACTCTGGAATTCAAAAATGGAGTGTGTAAAATCAAAGGAAAGAGTGGTGAACTGATGGCTACTGGTATGCAGACCAAAGGTAATCTATTTCAGCTAAATGCTAATGTCAGTACATGTCTTATGGCTAAGTTTGAGGATAGCTCGATATGGAATAGGAGACTCTGCCATGTAAACTTTGACAATATTGTGAAGGCCAGTAAGGATCAAAGTAGTTAGAGGACTGCCTATGCTGAGCAAACTAGAAAATCCTTTGTGCATACAATTTACTTGATCTTGTGCATACTGATTTGTGTGGTCCTATGAAAACTAAGAGTGTGCAGGGAGATAGGTATTTTATGATTCTTACTGATGATTGCTCAAGAATGATGTGGGTCACATTCTTGAAGGACAAATCTGAAGCTTTTGGAAAGTTCAAAGCCTTCAGAGCACTTGTAGAAAAAGAAAGCGGTAAGAGGATTAAGTGCTTAAGAATCGATCAAGGAGGAGAATTCACTTCTGGTGAATTCAACAAATACTATGAAGAGAATGGCATCAAGAGGCAACTGTCTACCTCCTGGACTCCACAGCAGAATGGACTAGCAGAAAGAAACAACTAGACTGTAGTTGAAGTAGCTAGAACTATGTTGATCCAAGGAAAGGTTGCTCACACTTTTTGGAGAGAAGTGGCAAGCACTACAATCTACACAATGAACCAGGTACTCATCAAAAAGGGTAAGGACAAAACACCTTATGAGTATTGGACTGGTAAGACACTAGTGGTAAGCTACTTCATAGTGTTTGGTAGTAGATGCTATATCAAGAGGAGTGAACATCAAAGCAAGTTTGATGCTAAATGTGATGAGGGAATATTCCTAGGGTGTTCCACAAAGAGAAAAGCTCTCAAATGTTTCAACAATAGGACTAAGAGAATTGTTGAAAGCATGAATGTTAGAATTGATGAAACCTCTGAGAAATCTGAGGAAACCGACAATGAGCAAGTAGGAGATGAACCGGTGGTAACCTTCTAGGAACTGGTTGCAAAACAACCAAGCATCAGTAACAGTGCTCCTACATCAGTGGATGCTGATGCTAATGAAGATGAGGATGAAGAAGAAAAGAAAGAGGAAACAACTAAGATCATTCCTAGGTATGTAAAGCTGAATCATGATCTAAAGCAGATCATAGGAGACAAAGATGCATGAATTATTACAAGAAGAAAGATCAGAGAAAACTCTTGCATGATCTCCGAATTTGAGCCTAAAACATTCAGAGAGGCACATAAAGATGAAGACTGGATCAAGGTGATGGAAGAGGAACTTGACCAAATAGAAAAGAATGGTACATGGTCTTTGGTACCCAGACCGGAGCATAAAAATGTCATTGGCACCAAATTGTTTTCAAAAATAAGTTGAATGAAGATGGTTCAGTGGTTAGAAACAAAGCCAGATTGGTGTGTAAAGGATATGCCCAAGAAGAAGGAGAAGACTATGGAGAAACCTTTGCTCCAGTAGCCAGATTGGAAGGAGTTCATATGCTTCTTGCATATGCAGCATTCAAGGGATTCAAGGTATATCAAATGGATGCAAAGTCTGCATTTCTAAATGGAATACTAGAAGAGGAGGTGTATATAGAGCAACCAGATGGGTTTTCCCTATCAAAAGATAGTGACATGGTGTGTAGGTTACATAAGGCCTTGTATTGACTAAAGCAGACACCTAGAGCATGGTATGAATGCTTGCACTCCCATGTTGTGAAGATTGGATTTGAGAGAACAAGTGAGGATAGTAATATCTACCAGAAGCCAAAAGGAGATCAAATTCTGGTCTGTGAGGTATTTTTTGATGACATAATCTTTGGAGGAGATGACAAGATGAGTCATGATTTTGCAGATGAGATGAAAAAAGAGTTTGAGATGTCACTTATAGGGAAGATTAAGTTCTTCATTGGACTACAGATTCAACAAATGAAAGATGGAATCTTTATCACTCATTCCAAATATGTCAAAGAGGTGTTGAAGACCTTTGGCATGGAAGACAACAAACTGATTGGTACACCGATGGTGACCAGTTGTAAATTATCCAAAGAGGATGACTCAGGGTTAGTAAATGAGAAGGAATACCGATCAAATATTGGTAAATTGCACTATGTAGTACATAGCAGACCAAACATTGCACATGTAGTGGGCATTGCTACACGGTTCTAGAAAAGCCCAAGAGAATCCCACTTGGTAGCAGTCAAGCGGATTCTAAGATATTTGAAGGGAACTATTGACTATGGATTATGGTATCCATACAGTAATGATTTCAACCTGAAAGCATTTACAGATGCTAACTGGGCTAGTAATATGGATGACTGGAAGAGCACAACCGGTGGTGCATTCTTTCTTGGTGGAAGACTAGTCTCATGGATGAGTAAGAAACAGAGTTGTATCTCTCAGTCTACAGCAAAAGCGGAATATGTTGCAGCATTTATGAACTGCACCCAAAAAATTTGGATGAAGTATGTATTAAATGGCTTCAAAGTTCCTATATCTAAATTGGTAAGTATATTTTGTGACAACACAATTGCAATTAACATCTCCAAGAATCTAGTTTTACATTCTAGAACCAAGCACTTTGAGATTAAGAATCATTTCTTAAGGGAAAAGGTTCAGAACAAAGAAGTTGTACTAGAATATGTTTCCAGTAAGGAGCAGTTAGCAGACATATTCACCAAGCCTCTACTGAAGGCTACTTTTACCTATTTGAGAGGTGAATTAGGGGTGTTGCCCCTTCAAGAGGTGAACTAAAGGTGTGTGCTCCACATCAGTCAGGACTTACATTGATATATTTTTCTCAGGATTGGTGTGTTGAAGGATGCTACTCCTTAGGGGGAGCAACATGGTAGATCATAGATGTTTATGCCTTCACTTTGGCATTGTTGTCAAAGGGGGAGAAGATGTGAAGTGGAGAAGATATCTACAATATTGGGGGAGAAGATGTAAAGCTCAGAGATATCTTTGTATACTGCCATCAATGCCAAAGGGGGAGATTGTTGGCATATGTGCAGAGTATGTTGTCATTGATGTCAATATGATGAAGAGTGAACTGGTATATTGAAGTAAGCACTTGCAAGAGAACCGGTATATGTGAAAAAGTGAAGCGGTATGTTTGTCCAAGTGAACCGGTATGTTGAAATGTGAACCGATATATGTGAAAATGAACCGGTATATGTGAACAAGTGAAGCAGTATGTTTGTCCAAGAGAACCAGTATGTTGGAATGTGAACCGGTATATAGAATGTTTTGTATTAAGGTTTCATATGGTATGACTACCGGTTGGTAGTCTTAGCTTCAAGGTTTCTGGTTGAAGTGTTCTATGCCTATGTGATTCAATCGATGATATTGTGTGTTGTGCTAGCATTGTAATGAAGAATAGATTGTGTTGCCACATCATCTCTATGCACGTGAAGGATCTTGCATGAAGGAGATTGATCCTATCTACCTTGGGAATGTGCAAAGTCTCTGCAAATGGTGGAGAACGCGTGATGGGTTATTGCCTCCAAGATGCGGTGAAGAACAAATGATGGAGAACGTCTTAAGATCTGTTCAAGACTATTGTATTCAAAGAAAAGTGTTCAATGGTTAGGATTGAACCGACTGAATTACTTAACCTAAATATTTAGGGTTTAGGGTTTATGCTACTGACCTATCTATTTTCTATAAGGTCGATGTTGTTTTTCATGTTGAGGTTGTTGGCAAATGTTGTGTGTGTATCTAAGTGCAAAGATATGTGATTCTTGCCAAACCAGATATGAGAATAGATACCTGTAGAGTGTGAGTGCAGAAGGAAGGAACTGAAGTGGATCTACATTGGTATTGAGTGTTGTTACTAGATCATTGTAATACCTATTGACCTCTAACCACTTCAATAGTTGGAAAATCCCTTAACAGGGTAGCTTTACCCAGCTTACAATAAATCCTTTAACATGGTGACTCAAAATCATAGACCAAACCGTATATGAGAATAGATACTTATAGAGTGTGAGTGCAGAAGGAAGGAACTGAAGTGGATCTGAATTGGCATTGAGTGCTGTTACCAAATCATTGTAATACCTGTTGACCTCTAACCACTTCAACAGTTGGAAAATCCCTTAATTGGGTAGCTTTAACCGACTTGCTGTAAATCCTTTAACAGGGTGACTCAGAATCATTGAGCTCTAAAAATCCTCTAATAAGGTAACCTTTAACCGGGTTTAACCCTTAACCGGGTATGTTAGCCATCCCTTAATTTAGTGATCCCTAGTAGGATCGGTTCCTAACAGAACCTATTTTAAAGTCTTTAACCGGACTAGGCTCCTAATAGAGTAGACTTCAAAAGGGTTCAAAGAACAGCTTGTGGGTATTCATCCCCACCATGGTTTTTCCTAGTTGGGTTTCCACGTGAAAAATATGTGTGATGCTTTTCATATGATGCTTTGTTATTCTCTATTAAGTGGTAAAGCATGTTGAACTTATAAGTCCTTACATTCTTGTTAAAGTATTACTAGTGTATACATATGGGTGAAGTGGAAATAAGATGTTAGATTGTGTGGAAAGCTGAGTTATTGGTTTATGTCTTTCTTTGTGCTTAACCGGTAGTAATCTGGTTTAGACTGGTGTTATTGCTTGCCAGTCAAAGGGCAAGGTTCTTAGTCTAACCGGTTCAAGAGAAACCATTTTTATCAGTAGTGATTCACCCCCCCTCTCAATACCAGTTTGGTACTAACTAGTCATCATTGATTTATTAGAAGATGGTTTGTGGAAATATTTTTCTAACAAAATGTAGTAAGAATTTGAAATATCTATGATTGGAGAGATCAAATTCTTTTTAGGATTGCAGATTTTATAGACTGATAAAGGTATATTCCTATGTCAATCTAAGTACTTGAAGGAATTACTAAATAAATTTGGTATGGAAAACTGTAAACTAGTAAGCACACCTATGACTAGAACTGATAAATTATCTTTGAAGGATAAATCTACACCTGTTAATCCAACTAGACACAAATCTATGATAGGAGGTTTACTGTATTTGACAAAAACAAGACCTGATATTATGAATGCAGTATGTATTGTTTCAAGATTTCAGAGTAATCCTAAAGAAAATCATGAATCAATGGTGAAAAGGATTTTCCAGTACCTATAAGGCACTACAAATCTTGGTTTATGGTATCCTAGAGATGAAAATTTTGACTTATGTGCATACACAGATGCTAATTGGGTAGGAGATGTGGATGATAGAAAAAGCACCACCGATAGAGCATTTCTTCGTGGCAGTAGACTAATTTCATGGTTGAGAAAGAAATAGAGTTGTACAAGTCTATCAACAACAGAATCATAATATGTTGCAGCAGCAACTAATTGTACACAGGTATTATGGATCAAGCAAATGTTGAAGGACATAAAGGTAAAATGCAAGGAACTTATAACTATCTACTATGATAATATGGCAGCAATTGATATATCTAAGAAACCAATATTTCAGTCTAAGACTAAACATGTTTCTATCAAATTCAATTTTCTAAAGGAGAATGTTGAAGCAAAAGAAGTGAAATTGGTTTATGTGAATACTAAAGAGCAGATTGCATATATTTTTACAAAGCCTTTGCCTAAGGAAACACTTGAGTATCTTAGAGAGAAACTTGGAGTCCTACCCCCATCGGTAGAGACTTAGACAGTTGATGTTTGCCATCAACTGATAGGATTAACAGAGAAATCTTTTATTCCAGCTTTGATGAGGAGAGATACTTCTCAGGGGGAGTAGTTGGTATATTGAATGAGTTGGTATTTTGTATTTGGTTTTGTATTGCTTTGGCATTTGATGTCAAAGGGGGGGAGATTGATGTGGAAAATTACATTATCTTTTTCTTTTGGGAGAGAATTATTCCTAGGGAGAGATATTAAGTATTTTTGATTTCTAGTTAATGATCTCTTTGGGAGATTGTTGGTTTTTGGTTTTTGGCATTTCTGTTTTGGCACTTTGATGGTTTTTTCATCTTGTGTTTCCATCAATGCCAAAGGGGGAGAATGTTGGAATTTTGGGTATGTTGATATGGTTTTTTCATTGATGTCAACACTTGTCATCTCTTGTTAACACTTATCAACACTTGAAGATCTTTGGTTATGTTCACTGGCAAGTTAGAGACTTATGCAAAGTCACTGGTATTTGGTTCACCGATAGATTATATTGTTCACCAGCACTTGGAATGACTTGGAGACTACTTGGTTATGTTGAAGACATTATTCGATCACTAGGTTTTGGCAATTTGGTTAATTGTTTATTCGGGTTTGCATATTTTCTATTACCAACAAATAGGTCTAGGATAAGCATCAACAAACATATCTATTCCAGATCAGCATGACATGTTATGGAGATGATTTATTATTATTGTAAATGCATTGAGCCGACATCATGCATTTGATATTTATTTACTTGTAATTGATTTTATTGTAATATCTTTTAGTGAGCCGACCTATTCAATTGGTCTTAGGTTATGGCATAAATGTAAGATCTCATTTGTGAGATCGAAGAGGAATGGGAAAAGGATTGCAATAAGGTATATGCAAAAATAAGAAGAGCTATACATGCAGACATCAATTGAAGGTTAAAGGAAGGATTTTGTGAAGGCAATGAGAACTAAACCGGTACTGAATCCAGCATATGAAGATGCTATTTTGTGCAGTACATTATCATTGGATTTAACCATCCAATTATAGTCAGTGTGACTCTTATTTTGTGACTGAGCAGTGAGCTCTAGGCAGCTAGCCTTTCTGCATGTGCAGAATCCATATTGTACACACATACTATCTGTAGTAGTATCATTTGATTGTGCGTAAGGCTTCCCACCATGGTTTTTCCCCTTATAGGGTTTCCTCGTACAAACATTTATGTTATGTGTTGTGGATGTTATTGTCTTTCTATTTGATGTATTAATCTTTACCAGTATTGCAATTAACTGTTAAGACTGTCTACCGACATAAAGTTTGTTTTACCGGTATTAAGCATTAAGTTTTGGTTAAGTTAATTTTGGTTGAATTTATTGGACAACTGATTCACCCCCCCTCTTAGTTGTCTTTGAGACCTAACATCAGGTTCAGATAGATTTTCACTACTTGAAGATTGTTCTGGTTATAATCAGATTTTGGTAAAAGAGGATGACCAATTTAAAACCGCCTTTACTACAAAATGGGGAACAATGGCATATAGGCAAATGCCTTTTGGTTTGTCTAATGCAGGAGCAACCTTTCAGAGGGCAATGGATATGGCCTTCCAAGGTGTAATAAATAAATTTACTTTGGTTTATCTTATTGAGGTAACCATTTTTTCAAAGCATGCAAAAGAGCACTTTTCTCACTTAAGGTAGATTTTTGAAAGGTGTAGAGAATATGGAGTATCTTTAAATCCTAAAAAGTGCATTTTTGCTGTACATGAGGGTAATTTGTTGGGCTATGTTTTCTCCAAACATGCAATAACCATAGATCCGGAGAGGGTAAGTGCTTTTTGTTTTCTATTTTGTTGTTCTGAGTTTTAGTAAGTGCTATTTTAGCTTTGCCTTTACCTACAAATAAGAAAGGGCTTCAAAGATTTATAGGAAGAATCAATCTTGTAAGGAGATTCATCCCCAATATAGCATTTCTTTTGAAGCCATTGACTAGCACGCTTAAGAAAAAAGTTACTTTTAGCTGGTCCAAAGAGGCTAAGAATAATTTTGAAGAAATTAAGACTGCCATAGCATCAACGCCTACTTTGATTAATCCAGACTTTGCAAAGGATTTTATATTATATGCTTTTGGTACTTTTGATACTATTTCAACTATGTTGATTCAACAGAATGATGAGGGATTGGAGAAAGCAATAGCATTCTTCAGCCAAGCCCTAGAAGGGTATGAACAAAATTATTCTTTTGTTGAGAAACATGCATCAGTAGTCATTTGAAGTCTAAACAAATTTAGACACATGCTTTCAAATAACAAAATTCACCTAAAGGTTGCTCATCCTAGTATAAAATATTTTTTGTTAAATAGAGATCTTAATGACAAAAGAGTTGGTTGGATCACAAAAGTGATGGAGTATGATGTCGATATAAAGGTAACAAAGCTGATTAGAGGTAAGGGATTATCCAAACAACTTGCTGGTCACAACAAAAACACCAAACAAGAGAATGAAGAAGATATCCTAGTTCATGAAGATAATGAACCAATTGTTGTAGCAACACCTCCTACAAGCTGGGTGCATGAAATGATGCATTTTATTAAGACTGGTGAGTGTCCTAAAGGCCTGAACAATGCTAAACGAAGATACTATAGACTTCAAGCTATACCTTATATCATTTTGGATGGAATTTTGTTTAGAAAAGATTTTAATGGTGTATTATTAAGATGCATGGATTCAGATCAAACTGATAGAATATTAGAGGAATTCCATAATGGACTAGCTGGTGGTCACTTTGCACCACAGACTACAACATTAAAGATCATGGGGGCAAGATATTTTTGGCCTGATTTGCATAAAGATGCATATGCTTGGGTAAGGAAATGTAAGAATTGTGTAGTATTTGTAGGCAAACAAAAGATGACAGCTTTACCATTGCAATTTGTTCAAATTGAACAACCATTCATGAAGTGGGGTCTTGATTTTATTGAAGTCATCAATCCACCTTCAAGTTCTAGGCGTAAATGGATCCTGACAGCCATTGATTAGTTTACCAATTGGACTGAAGCTGTACCCTTGAAGGAGGCAAATGAAAGTGCAATCCTAAACTTTTATCAGGACTCAGTAGCAAGATTTGGTATCCTTGATTCCATTATTTCATACAATGCATTAACTTTTATAGGATTTAAGATTACTAATTGGGTTGTCCAGAACAACATATTTTTGAGTACTTCATCCAATTATTACCCTCAGTGTAATGGACAAGTTGAGTCTACTAATAAGAACTTGATTAGGATAATCAAGAGGACAATAGAAGATAATTAGAGAACATGGCACACTCAGCTGAAACATGCATTGTGGGCTGATAGAATCACCCCTAAGAGAGCTACACGTATATCTCCCTATTTCCTCATTTATGGTAAAGAGGCAAGACTCCCAATTTTAGTTGAAATGCCTACACTAACTCTGATTAGAGAGCTAGAAATGTTGCAAGTTGAACCCATGCAAGTTAGGTTGGCATAACTAATGGAGTTGGAGGAGGTAAGAAAGAAAGCATTGATGACTATTGAAAATCATCAAGCTTAGATGAAGAGGACTTTCGACAGGAAGGTAGCTCTGAGAGTTTTCAATGAGGGAGATTTGGTTTTGAAGTGGGATGAATTAAAGAGTAAGCCTGGAAAGCATACTAAATTTGATGCCATATGGGATGACCCATACATCATTATTGAGAAAAAGAAACATAATTCTTTTCAGCTTTCAAAGTTGAATGGTTTACCCTTCCAGTCCAAGTTAATGGGATTCATCTCAAAGCTTGCCTTTGATATTTTATTCAGGTTAATAAGTGTCGATTCACTTTTTGTTTTCTATTTTGTTGTTCCGAGTTTCAATAAGTGCTCATGAATAGTTTTGTGGTTTCTATTTTAGGCAACATCACTTGTTTTTTTTGAGTTTTCCTGTTTTGTTTTGCTGTCATGCTATGGGGTAGCTAAATTTATAGAAGTTCCATTTGGAGACAGGGCTGAGATGACTCCATAAGCCCAATGGATAAGCCATGAGTGGTCTATAGTGTTTAGTAGGAAAACACTCTACAGAGGTCACCAAAAATGGTACCAAATTTTTGCACATGCTAAATTTGGTGGCCTAATGAGGCCTTGCTTTCATTCATATTGAAAAGTGCCAAGTAAACCAGCAAATATTAGGTCAAATCATCAACAATAAATCAAACATGCACTATTTTTTTAAACTTGTTTGCTTCATGTACAGATACAGGAAAAGTAAAATACACAATGTGGGTCAAAATGTGGCTCCCATGAGGGTTGAGCCCAGCATGTTGATGGAGATGGGTGTTACAAAGATAAATAGATCACAGAGATTTTCATGCTCCATTGCACTTTCAATAATGGCATGGCTTATCAAACTTGTTGGGACTCATAAAATGATGGCAATTTTGAGAGACCCTGGTGTAGGAGCACCTAAGGGTTGAAATGCCCTTAACCAATTTTGGCTTGTGAGACCTTCCAGTGGTCATGTAAATACATAAGGACTGGCTCTAGTCCTTTTGTGTGGTTATTTCTTTGTAGTTCTTGAATTTTTGCCTTATCGACAAGATCTACCCCGATCAGCAAGACTTACTTCGATGAGCAAGAATAGGCATGGAGCGGTTGTATCGGGTACTGGCAAACAAGGTTCTCCCCTATGTTGATGCTCGATAGAAAAGTGGATGGACCGGAGTAAGTCATCGGCTATTAGAAGGAGCTATTTAATGTTTCACTGATGACTTGATGGAAAGTGCAAATTGATGTGTGTAGTCATCGGTCATTGTTAGCCCTAGTTTCAAGTTATCTTGATGACTGGATGGAAAGGCCTAGGTGTAGACCATTTATCCCACATTGGTCGCGCAGAGGAAATTCATCACATTTAAAGGCAAAGATGCATATATCCTTAGTGTCAAAGCTTGCGGGCTTTTGACAAGGACCATCTCAGCATTGGTGGGTCCTCCGCATGTGCGCACATCTTAAGGCACCCAAATTTTGTAGCAGAAGGGAAAATTAACTAGTGAACAAATCAAGGAAGATCAACGGTGATCAAGAAAGATTCAACGGTAGTCGCTATACCGGGATAGAAAGATTCCCGCTAAATACTCCCTATGATGGTGATAATGTACATGTCGAAAAGAGGTGGTTAAAGGGAATGCAAATCAAGAAAGATTGAACGGTGGAGTGAAATTCTAGGGCTATCCATGACAGTCACTATACCATGGTTGTGAAGTGGTCAAAATAAGTACCCTAGAGACTGGCGATGTGGCAGACAGGTGGCACCTAGATGGTGGCTAGCTAGATGTGCAGAAAAACCAGAGAGTGAGCTATCAATCAGACCTTGGCATTAATGGATCTCTAAAAGGATTCACCGAAAGCATTGGTTCCATCGACATAAGGTACATTGAAGAAATCAAAACCGGTCCCGCTGATAAAATAAAAGGTATCGATGAAACTAAGGTATCGATGAGACATGTGAGCAGTTCACCAAGGGAGGAAGTTTGGCCAAAAGAATAATATCAAATGAACGATGGAAAGGCCCAAGTCTAGTGGCAGGTCCAAGTAGCGAGACAGGCGGATCTCATGAGCAAACAAGTGGTGACATGTGGCGGGCCCCCCAGAAGAGAGAGTAGCCTGGGTGAATTAACAAGTGGGCATGTGAAGGAAGATCTAATGGTGGAACGGATGATCCAATGGTGATCGCTATGTCACAATGAAAAGGTGCCTGAATGTTAACCTCATGACATAGCGACAAGCCGTTAACAGTCCCGATAGTTGAATGTTAATATGTCATGTGCTGACGGTTAATGCAGGTGGTTAAGTCAAATGGTCAGGTAACCAGTAGCATCTAGGTGGACTCAACACGAAATGAGGAGAAGTCATCAGGTAGTTTGGGGTCCAATTTAAGCTTGAGAGCAAGTTTGCATGAGTTTTTCTCATGATTTTGAGCCTATTTTGGTGGCTTTTTTATTTCCGCTCGAGGATAAGTTTTCAGAAAAGATATTTTCAGTGGGAGTTCATCTTCAGTCATTTTGGAGTCATCTTTCCTCTACCTTTTTGGAAGGTTTTAGTATAAAGTGAAAAGGTTTTATCTTTTTTCACTAGTTCTTGATCATTCTCTTGCTAGTTTTAGCAGAGAATACATTCTTCTAGCTCATGTGCAGTTTTATGATAGAATACTGAATAAAATTATCAGCTTATGCCTTATATATTTGGAGTTCATTTTCTTATTCATGATTGAGAGTTAGTTTATTGTTTTATTTTCTAGATAACCTTTAAATTGTTTGTCTCATTTGTAAGTCATAGGTTGTGCATTGTGATAAATTGGTTCATTTGGTTGATTGTGAAAGTTTTCTTTCCTTTCAATTTCTTGAAGTTTAAATCCTTTGCATGAAATATGTATGTGCTATGAACCAGAAGTCTATTTGTGTAGATTGGTGTTTTTAGGAGTGTATTTCTTTCATTTTGAGATATCTTATTGATGCTTCACCTTGGTTTAGCATTTGCAAAGTCTTTCTAGGTTTATTTTTTTAGTTCCTATCCCTTTTTTTGGTAAAGATTTAGAGTTATTCACAGGGAACCATCCCTTCATCTAGAGGTTAATTCTCACTATTGGCAACCCACAGGCCTGAGAATTATCCCATGTGTCACCAAGTTGCTTGATCTTTCAGCTTGTGCATTACGGGTGCAATTTGAGTGACAATAGTATCTTCTTAAATTACATTAGGTTCATACGATAAATCAAATGTCTCTTCTTCAATTGTATTTGGTGCATTATGTTCATTTGGTAAATTGAATTGAGATGTTGAGGATGACATGCCTTCTTCTCCCATTGTTCTTATGTCACGTAATTTATTCATACGCTACCTTTGTCTTTCCTTTTTAGCCTCTCATTGTTCCATCATTCCTTGCTTGTTCTTTCCCATGGTTGATATCGGTTGTCCTAAATAGAATGATATTACATATATATGTAAACAAAAGTTCATAAACAAAAAAATAACCATAAATATGCATCTTATCATTATTTTTTTGAATCAAAACTATTAAACAATCAAAATAATATTGACAAAACTAATAAGAACAATAATTCAATCATTTAAAATCATGCAATAATAAAAAATTCACTTACTTATATGTATAAAATAGTGATAGAAGTGCAAACACAGTTGCAGTGGGGCCTTCAATGACCTCAAAAACTTATTTTGAGGTTGTTGAGACTTTTAGGCAAATAAAATTGTGTCTAAGTACCTCGTACGCACTATATTAATAACTGTGTGCATGCTGTTAGTCCATAAAATGTTGGCAAGCCCAACGATATTTTTTTTCCACCCTGTACTAATCAGTAGCATGTATATGCTTATATACCTTAAAAATTTTATGGAAGGGCAGCAAACTAATAGGCTCAGTACTCCGTACGCGCTTACAAGTAATAAGTAGCATGTGCGCGCTCCTACGCCTAAAAAATGTTATGGCAGGGCAGTGAACTAATAGGCTCAGTACCTCGTACGTGCTATTTCTAGTAAAGAAAATGTGAAGGAAAAGGGAGGGAGGGAAAGAGGGAGAGAGAGAGAGAGGGAGAGTGAGGGAGAGAGGGAGAGGGAGAGGGGGGAGAGAAGGGGGATGGTACAGGAGCACCTAGTTTTGAGTGCAATTTCTTCATTTTGGTGTGTTTGTTCATAGTTTGGTTCTGGATGGTGAATAAGAGTCTTCTCATAGGTCCTAATATGTTTTTATATGATTTGGTAGGTTTAATGTCCGTAGGACCATGCATTTGCTCAATTTTTGGCTTGTAAGCCCTTGTAAGCCTAAAATGGCATAATCATGCATTTTGATGTAAAATGTCTTGAAAATCCTTGTTTGGAATTGGGACATGTCAAAGTAGTGGTTTTTAGTCATCTTAGATGGTTTGAAAAGAAAACAAAGCATGTAATGCAAAAATGCACTTTTTGGCAAAGTTGTCAAAGTTGCTTGACAATATTTTGCAACGTTGAGTAACTTTTTGCAACTTTGAGAAAAGGGTTAGTTAGGAAACCAATGAAGAGTTAGTTAGGACACAAATGGAATATAAATGCCTTGAGAATGAATGTAATTATGTTGGTGAACACCTGGAGTAGATTTGAATACAATTTGGAGACCATTTTTAAGTTTTTACCTTGTGTTTTCTAAGAATTAGAGCAGCAGTCCGTACTTCATGGATTGATTGCATTGTTATTCTTTGATCATTGTTTTTTACATTTTATTTTAGTGCTCATGAAGAATTTTGATTAGTTTTTTTTCAGGTTTGAATTGAGTTCTTAATTTTGTAAGCTCTCGGCCTGAGTAAGGGTTTGAGAGGCCCAAACATGGTTCTAGCTTGAAGTCCTTTGAGTTCTTCCTAATAACCCTTGGGACTCAAGCCATGGAACCTTTTTACGCTGTACATAGTCTTAGTTTTCATTTGGAGGAAATTGAAATTCCATTGAGCATAATTTCCTAGGCAAGCTCAATCATAGCCCGGTTAGGAAATGAGTGAAATTATGCAAATGCTTGCAAGGATGAGCAGGGTTGGAGTTGCAGAGTGCTTGGCATGAACAACTGGGGTGTGGAAAAGAATATGTGAGATTTTGGAGGTGTGGTAGATCAAGGAAGACACCAAACCCTTGAAAGACATTGAATCAATAGGAGAGGATAGTCTAAGGATGGTGACAAATGCAAAGTTATCCAAGAAGGTAGAAGATCAAGAGGAAGAAAATATGCTCCTTAGAGAAAGATGACTACAACTGGAGAGCAAACTAGATGTAGTTGAAGACAAAACTGAGAAAGTGTCAATTAAGGTCAATGAAGGGAAGGGTAAAGAAGTTGTAGAAGAGGATAGAACACCTGAACTAGACCCTATTCTACCTGAAGAACCTTTCCTTAAAGAAATCAAATCCTTAGGAGGAAAATCCCTAGAAGGAGTGCCACTTTTTTATGAAAAAATAGAGTTTGAGGTAGTCCTGGAGTGGATAGAGGGATAGGAGAATCGCTTTGAATGTGATGGAATCAATGAGGCACAAAAGGTGAAGGTGGCCAAGTCTAGATTGAGAGGAGCATCATTAACTTGGTAGAAATTTATCCAAAAAGAGAGGCAAAAAGAGGATAAGAACCCCATAGCTACTTGGAAGGGAATGTTAGCCAAGGTGAAAGAAGCATACATCCCTGAAGATTATGAGATCCAGTTGCACAAGAGGAGACAAAATTTGAGACAAAGAGACTTGGATTTGAGTAGCTACACTGAGGAATTTCAGAAGTTGTGTCTGAGATCCAAGGTGGTAGAGGATGAGAGCATCAAGGTAGCCAGATACTTGAATGGCTTGAGATGGAATATTCAAGAGAAATTAAGTTTTTTATGCCCTAATACCATGCATAAGTGCTATCAATTGGCACTAAAGGTGGAGGAAAAGAGAAACAAGAAACAAGAACAAAGCAATAGAGGCAGAGGTCAGAGAGGTAGCTTTGGTGGAAAAAGTGTAGACCAAATATCCCAAGGGGAATCTAGGTTGGTTGAGAAAAGTGGGGATTCCAATAGCAAGAGCAGCTATAGAGGAAGGGGATCTAGCAACTCTAGTAGAGGAAGGTCTAGTGGATCAGGAAGAGGGTCCTATTTTGCCACCATGAAGTTCTACAATTGCCATCAACTTGGACACTCGGCCTATAGATGCCTTGAGAAGTATTTTTCATCCCAAGGAGGTGAGAGGAGAGTAAATTATGCTCAAGAGGATGCAGCAAACATGAAAGAATCAGAAGTGAGTTTGGAATAAGAGGTTGGAGAGAACCTCATGATAAGAAGAGTCTTGATTAAAGAACCAATTAAGGAGGAACCTAGCCAAAGGAGATCCTTGTTTAGAATAAAATGTAAGATCATGGGAAAGATATGTAGAGTGGCGGTGGATTCAGGATCTATAGACAATATAGTATCAGATGAAGTGGTGAGTAAGATCAATTTTCCAAGAATACTACATAGTGATCCCTATAGAGTTACATGGCTCAACAAGGGGTAGCATGTTCTTGTAAATGAAAAAACCTAGGTGGAGTTCACTATAGGAGGCTACAAGGACAAAATATTGTGTAATATCCTACCCATGGATGCTTGCCACCTACTCCTAGGTAGGCCATGGCAGTTTGACAGAAAAGCAATACACCATGGAGAGAAGAATGCTTATACCTTCCAAAAGGATGGAACCACCTATAAAATCTAGTCCATAGGAGACCAAGTAGAGGGCAGATCCAAAGGTTCTAATGTGCTGCTAGTTGGTTAGAAAGATTTTATCAACACACTCAAGGAAGGAGAAGGAGTGGGGTTTGCCATTGTTGTAAAGCCAAAAGAAGACATCAAAGAGAACAAGGTGTGCATTCCTAAAGAAGTGCAACAGGTCCTAAATTAGTTTAAGGACATCATTAGTGATGGAACACCAGCTACATTGCCTCCTCAACATGCCATAAGTCACGAATTGATTTTATACCTGGAGCTTCATTGCCCAATAAGGAAGCTTATAAAATGACACCAGATTAGGACAAGGAGATAGCCAAGCAAATACAAGAACTCCTAGACAATGGATTAATTAGAAAGAGCATTAGCTCATGTGCAGTACCCACCATTTTGGCTCCAAAGAAGGGAGGTACTTGGAGACTTTACACTGATTCTAAAGCCATAAACCAGATTACTATCAGATATAGATTTCCCATCCCAAGAATTGAAGACTTGATGGATTGTTTGGGAGGTGTTGAATACTTCACCAAGATAGATCTCAATAGTGCTTACCACCAAATCAGAATAAAGGAGGGTGATGAATGGAAGACAACCTTCAAGACCATAGAAGTGATGAATAATGATGAAAAACAGATACCCTAACTGGTACTGAGAGGGGGGGTGAATCAGTACATACAAAAACTTCTCCACAACTTATCAAGTTAAAACAATCTTAACTGGTTGTCTTCATTACTAAACTTAACCATGGCAATACCAGTTAAACATAGTAAGACTTTAGACAACATAAACAGGTAAAATTGAATACTTCAAATAAATTCAATAATTGATAACTACTTCACCCATAAATGTATGCATATGGTATATCAACAATACCATAACCATTAGCTTTGCCTGCATAATCACTTAAACAAAGAATACTTAATCATCACATGAAAATGCACAATTCATGACACACAGATTTTTCACATGGAAATCCAAATGGGAAAAACCACGATGGGGATGAATACCCACAAGCTTGTTTTGAACTCTTTTGAAGCTCGCTCTGTTAGGAGCCTAGTCTAGTTAAAGACTTTACATTAAGGTTCTGCTAGGAACCGATCCTATTAAAGATCACCTGGTTAAGGGACAACTATATACCCTGTTAAAGGTTGAAACCCTGTTAAAGGTTACCTTGCTAGAGGATTTAAAGAACTCAATGAACTTGAGTCACCTGGTTAGAGGACTTACAGTAAGCCTGTTAAAGCTACCTGACAAAGGGATTTTCCTTACGTTGAAATGATTAGAAGACAATAGGTAAAACTCTGATCTGATAACAACACTATATGCTAAGGCAGATCCTTTTCAGTTCCTCTACTCTACAATCACACTGTAGTTTTCTCTCACTAGTCTAGCAAGTATCTCATCACTTAGATACACACACAAATTTTCCAACAACTCACAATAACAAACATCATCGAACTTATAGACAACAATTAGGTTGGTAGCATAAACCCTAAACCCTAGGCACTTAGGTTTACAATTACATGCGTTCCAATCCTGACCATCCAAACACTTTTCATGGGATGAAACAATCTCATATAGATCACAAGTCATTCTACATCATCCATTCTTCACTGCACATAGAAATCAGTAACCCATCATGCTTTCTTCTCAATTGCTAAGAAGAATGTTCATTCTTGAGGTAGACATTTAATGTAGTCGATCTTCATATGCAAGATCTTCAAGGAAATCCTTCACGTGCACAAAAATGACGTGGTGTCTTGATCTCATACTCATTTCTTAGCTAACTCATCATAGAATATCATCAGTTGTATCATACAAGCTAGATTGCCAAACTGGAAACCCTAGAGCTAAGACTACCAACCGGTAGTCACACTTACTGAAACCCTGACACCGGTTCACTACATCTCTTCATACCGGTTCTTCAACTTGACCATCGATAAAAACTACTTCCAATAATCATACCTAGTTGACCTATACTTATTGACATCAATGATAGCATACATTATTATCATATCATCATGTGCCAACATACCAATCCATCAAATACCAAAAATCTCACCCTTTGGTATTGATGGAAATACTTACTTAGCGTAGCATTGCAAATAGAAACATCATAGACCATTTTTGAAAAATATCTTCATCAGGTATCATACAATAGATATCTTCTCCCCTATCTCATATCTTCTCTCCTTATTATATATCTTCTCCCCCTTTGACAACAATGCCAAAGTGGAGGCACAAGCTTCCATACTCCACTATGCTGCTCCCCCTATGGAGTAGCATCCTTCAACACATCAATCCCAAAAGATTTGTCACTGTAATACTTGATTGATATGGAGAACACATCTTTAGTTGACTTCATGAAGGGGAAAAACCCCTAATTCACCTCTCAAATAGGTAAATGTACTCTTCGGCAAGGGCTTAGTGAATATGTCTACTAGATGCTCCTTACTGGAAACATGTTGTAATACAATCTCTCTATTTTGAAAATTCTCTCTCAAGAAATGATACTTGAGCTCAATGTTCTTAGTTCTAGCATGTAATACCAGATTTTTGTAAATATTGATTGCACTAGTATTGTCACAAAATATACTCACCGGTTTAGATATAGGTACTTTAAAACCATCTAATACATGTTTCATCCAGATTGCCTGAGTGCAGTTCATAAATGCTACCACATACTTTGCTTCAGCTGTAGACTAAGAAGTACAACTCTTCTTCTTACTTGTCTATGAGACTAGTCTTCCACCAAGAAAGAATGCTCCACCAGTTGTGCTTTTCCGGTCATCCACATTACCTCCCCAATCTGCATTAGTAAATACCTTGAGATTAAAATCACCATTGTATGGATACCACAATCCATAGTCAGCACTCCCTTTCAAATATCTAAGAATCTTCTTGACTGCTACCAAGTGGGATTCTCTCAGACTTTTCTGAAAATGAGCTACAATGCCCACTACATGAGCAATATTTGGTTTGTTGTGCACCACATAGTGCAACTTACTAATCATTGACCGATACTCCTTCTCATTCACTAATGTTGAATCATCTTCCTTAGTCAGTTTACAGCCAGTCACCATTTGTGTGCCAACTGATTTTCTCTCCTCCATGCCAAAGGTCTTCAATACCTCTTTCACATACTTGGACAAGGTAATGAAGATACCCTCTTTCTTTTATTGAATCTGTAAACTAATGAAGAACTTTATCTCCCCAATCAAAGACATCTCAAACTCTTTCTTCATTTCATCTACAAAAGCATGACTTATTTCATCATCTCCTCTAAAGATTACATCATCTACAAATACTTCATAGATCAGAATCTGATCACCTTCAGATTTCAGGTAGATGTTGCCATCCTCACTTGTTCTTTGAAATCCTATTTTCACAAGATGAGATTGTAAACATTCATACCATGCCCTAGGTGATTTTTTCAATCCATACAGGGCTTTGTGTAATCTACACACCATTTTACTATCTTCTGATAAGGCAAACTCATCTAGTTGCTCAATATACACTTCCTCTTCTAGGATTCCATTTAAGAATGTAGACTTCACATCCATCTGGTATACCTTCAATCCCTTAAATGCTGCAAATGCAAGTAGCATTCAGACACCTTCCGGTCTAGCCACAAGAGAAAAGGTTTCTCCATAGTCTTCTTGTTGGTATTTTGGTATGGTTTTGTCATTGATGTCAACACCTACTAAAACACTAGCACTTTGGAGATCTAGTAGCATTCACCAGTAAGCAACTATTGCATAGTTACTGGTATATGGTTCACTAGCAGGATATAATGATCACCAACACTTGGAATGATATGGACGCCACTTGGTAATATCGAAGACATCATGTGGACATCTTATCTTAATGAATTAATCATTGTTATATTCATATTTGCATTTTTGCTTTTACCAGCAAATAGGTCCAGCATTACCTAGGGTTACACCGGCAGGTTTATCTTTTCCAGATTAGCATGGCATGCTATAGAGATGATTAATTATTGTTGTAAATGCATTAAGCTGATATGTTCAATTGATTATTGCATCGGATATTATATTATTTGTAAAATATTTTTATTGTAATATCTTGTAGAGCTGACCTACTAAAATTGGTCTTAGGTTATGGTATAAATGTAAGATCTTATTTGTAAGATCAAGTGTGGAATGCGAAAAAGAATTGTGTGAAGGTATATGTGAGATTAAGCAGTGCAATACATGACATCATTTGAAGGTGAAGCTAGGTTTTTGTGAAAGCATATCAGCATTACACTGGTACTAAATCCAACATATGAAGATGCTATTTTGCACAGTACATTCTTATTGGATTTAACCATCCAATTGTAGTCAGTGTGACTCCCATTTTGTGATTGAGTAGTGAGCTCTAGGTTGTTGGCCTTTCTGCATGTGTAGACCCCATTTATGTACACTTACTATCTGCAATAGTATCATCTAATTGTGGGTAAGGTTTCCCACCATGGTTTTTCCCCTTACAGGGTTTCCACGTACAAATATTGGTGTCATGTGTTGTGGATGACTTTGTGTTTATGTTTCATGCATTAATCTTTACCGGTATAGCAATTAACTATGAAAACTATCTGTTGGCATACTTAACTGGTTTACTATTACTAAGCATTAAGTTGGTTAGGTTGTTTTTGGTTTGAATTTATTTGACAACTGATTCACCCCCCCTCTCAGTTGTCTTCGGGACCTAACAATTGGTACCAGATCCTAGTCCTCTTTTGTAGAAGTTTGACAGCTTGAGGAGATACAAGGTCTACTAATTATTTCAGGAAGGATAGTCCTAAACTTGATGGAACCGACTATGGCATATGGAAGATCAGAATGGAGACACATCTAAATTGCATTGGTAAAGATGTCTAGGAAGTTACAAAGAAAGGTTATATTGCTGATGTACCTGGTCAGCCCAGTCCAACTAACTTGGCTAAAGATGAGGAAAATGATTGCAAAGCAAGAGAAGCATTTTTCAATGCATTATCAGATCAACAAATCACGGGATTATTAGATAGGTCTACTACTAAAGCTATTTGGAATCATTTGGAAACACTGAATGAAGGAGATTCCATAGTCAAAATTGCAAAACTTGAAAGCTTCCGAGTCAGGTATGAACATCTGAAAATGGAAGAAGATAAAAGGATTTCTGCTTTTATGGAAAGAGTAAATGAAATTGTTTTGGGTATTAAATGTTGTGGAGAAACCTTAAGTGAGTATGAAATTGTTTCAAAAGTGTTAAGAGGATTTCCACCGGCATATAAAATGAAGGTTACTACTATAAATGAGTTAAGAACAATGCCTAATGCATCAGTAACTAGGGACACATTGATTGGAAAACTTTTAGCTTTTGAAATTGAAGAATTTGGTCCTATTGCTACTATTAAGATAGATTTAGCCTTTAAAGAATCAACATCATCTGCTCCATCATTTGACAAATCTGATTGGAAAGCCTTTTATGCAAGAGAACTTGAAGAAAGCAGGAAAGAAAATGAAGAACTTGAAGAACTTGAAGCACTGTTTGCAAGGAAAATGCCTAAAGGTCTAGTTGGAAGTAAGTATGAAGGTAAACACCCTTTAAATGTTTTAACTGCAATAAGATTGGTCATATGGCTTCAAGATGCCTTGATAGACATGCTAGACTAAGAGAAGAAGCTAGAAGAACATACAAGCCTAATCTTGAATATCAGAGATACAGATTTAAGAAGAACAAAGACAAATCTTGTTACATTGCTGATGAAGGTGTGACTGATGATTCTGATGAGGATCTGGTAGACAATGGCTGGGTTTTTCTTGCTATAATAGAAGATCAACTGACACCTACTGCTCAACCGGTAGAACAAGCCCTAGCAGCTAAAGTTGAAGTAAAGGATGAATGGATCATTGACTCAGGATGCTCACATCATATGACAAGAGACAAAGGTAAATTCTTGAACTTTCAAGAATACAATGGAGGTTTAGTAAGATTTGGAGATGAAAAATCCTATTCAATCAAAGGTTGATGAATACTAAGAGGGGGGCATGAATTAGTATGCCAAAAATCTTTGCACTTAAACACTTTACAAGACTAACAGTAAACCAGTAAAATAGATTAGAAGACAAACCGATTAGCACACATGCAAACCAAATAGCAAATAATGCATTCACCCATAGAAGCACAAAAACCATACCACATGAGATTTTGATGTGGAAACCCAAATGGGAAAAACCACGGTGAGATGGAACTCACAAGTAACTATCTGCAAAATAGGAACCAAACCGGTTAAGGTCTTACAATGTTCTTTACCACAACAGATCCTATTAGGAATCTCAATCTCTGTTAGGAGATAAGTCCAATTAAAGACTACCTTGCTAGAGGAATTTAGATCCATAGATGTGAACCACCTTGTTAGAGGATTTACAAAAGGCTTTTGAGCCTACCCGGTTAAGGGCTACAGACTTGTCAAAAATGTGAGTAATCAACAAGTGTTTGATCTAGCTAGTAGCACAGACTACTTTGTTAGATCCTTGGTAGCTCATTCCTAATGCACTCTAGCATTACTTCAGTCTTCTACACATTCATATTCTCTCCAACTCCTCAATCACCTTAAACCCTAGCAACAACATAAACTTTCACTATATGCACATCAACAACCTAAAACCCTAGACATGATGTCCTTATAAAGGAATCTGATTTCATGTCGGTCCAATAGGATTACATTACAATTTCCTAGGTTCAATGAACTTGGACATACTTGGTAACACAACACAAAAAGCATTGTTAAAGTGTCAGCACTGCCAAACAATTGGTGGATGGTAACTCATCACAGAGTATTACCCATTCATACAAAATGCTGGTTGCCAGTTTGACAAAAATGAAGACTGGTAAAAATGTGTTATGCCACTTTAGTCCCTCGTATTGCTTGGTATCCATGAACTGCTTGGGGTCAACATACCGCTTCAAACCGGGAAACACATTCTATAAAACACCAATAGTCTAAAGACTATAATACAACATAATGGTTGGAACAAATACCAGTTGTGCTCAAACTCATACATATAAAGGGGATCTCAATGCAAGTGTGTGTGTCTATCAATGACAATCACAACATAAACATAAAAAATGCCAATAATCTCCCCCTTTGGCATTGATGGCAACACTTAGGAAAATAAAATTTTGACATCTAAGTGTTTTACAACAAAATCATGCCATTAGCAAAATTGCTCCTCTTAAGCATATACACTATCCCTTTGGCAATACAATGTATAACAATTTTGCATAAAGAGCATAAACATTGAGATATTTAGAGCATATATCAAAATTTTGATAGCTAGATACTTTTCTCAAATAGAATTCTTCTCCCCCTTTGCCAACAATGACAAAGTACAGCTGATCAATCTTGTTTTCAAAATAATAATTTAAGTTTATGACAATAAGGAATAATACTTGTCAAAAACAGATTTAAAATCCTGCAAGAATTATTTCATCGATAAATACCAGGACTCAAGTAGGGAGGTGGCTACTTCCTTTTCTGTCTGCATCTGGGAGACCTGTTCTTCCATGGCATCAATTGTGCTCATCTCCTATGTAACTGTTAAGGCATCCAGGTTCGGATAGTACTTCTGAAGAATTTGTAATTTTGGGAGTAGAACCAGTTGTAGCTCGTGCAAATCTCTAGACTAGGTGCTGATCTCTTGCTCCATTTTTGCTGACAAGATGTGAAACTGGTGAACGATTTGCCCATAAGTTGTAAAGGAATCATAAGGTGGCTTGAATTTTCTCATGTAGGACTGCAAGTCCGTTTGAAGCTTTTGCTTCTGAGCTAGCACATCATCATAGAATAGATGGGGTTGGCAGATCTTGCTGAGTAGCAGATTCCCCTCATCCAGAGCATCCCTTATATCCTTTTGTTCTTTCTTCAGTTCAGATCGGAGCTCATTCAACTTCTTCACCAGAGCTATATTAAGAGTTTTTTGATGCTCCTTTTTGACATCTGCCTCTGTTGCCTCTTCTAGGCTCTGCACCTGATCATCCACTACAGTGCATAAGAGCTTAAGTTTAGCTAGTGATGAATCAGTGTTGGGAAGATTTGTACCAGGTATCAAACTGGTAAGAGTGTCCACAGTCGCTTCAATTACATCCTGCTCCTTCTTCCTTCAAATAATTTCAATGTTCTCTTGAGCAACCTTGATGCTCTGCATTAGCTTCGTTTCACTTGCAGACTAGAGATCAATAGGACAAGTGAGATCAGCCAGTTTGGCTTAACTCTCAATTTCCTTCGGAGTTTCCATCTGGGTGCTCTTCTCTACTTCTACTACCTTGTCCTCTTCCACTTTCTTCTTCTCCACTTCTCTCCTCTTCTTTGCTTCCTTGTCCTCCTCAGCCTTTTTCTTCTCTGCTTCCTTCTTCTTCTCCTGTTCCTTATCTTCCTCTTCTTTCTTCTTCCTCTCTGCTTCCTTCTTTTTCTCCTATTCCTTATCTTCCTCTTCCTTCTTCTTCCTCTCTGCTTCCTTCTTCTTCTCTTGTTTCTTTTCTTCCTCTTCCTTCTTCTTCTTTTCTTCTTCTTACTTCTTTTTCTCTTATTCATCATTTTTCTTCTTCTCTTCTTCTTCCTTTTTGCGCTTCTCTTCTTCATACTTTTTCCTCTGCTCAACCTCTTCCTTTGTTGCTTCTTGTCTATCCTCGGCTTGCTTATCAACCTATTTAGCCTGTTGCTCCTATCCTGTTGCCTCTAATGGTGTTTCTTGAGTAACATCCTCTATGTCTAGAGCATTGACATCAATGGTGT
Source organism: Cryptomeria japonica (assembly GCF_030272615.1). Taxonomy (NCBI): domain Eukaryota; kingdom Viridiplantae; phylum Streptophyta; class Pinopsida; order Cupressales; family Cupressaceae; genus Cryptomeria; species Cryptomeria japonica. The sequence goes on from NC_081406.1 coordinate 580,836,132, forward strand.
CGATCAGTTCAACAACCAAATTTCCTTCATCATCAAATACTTCATCCGGTTTGGATATAACTGGTTCTTTTTCAGCTTGCCGGTTAGCTAGACGCGCTTTTTGAGACTAGACAATAGTTGTCATATAGTGATGAGTGTCTTTTTCTACATCATCAACTCTACCTTCTAACAACTAGAGTCTTCTTCTTCTAGTGAAGAAGAGTCCTTTATTTTGGTCAATAACTTCAAATAATTCAGAATTTGATAGGTCGGGAAAGTATTGTGCAAACACTTTCTCCCTAATTTCCTATTCCTTTTCTATGGCAATGCACCATCTATTATCTATGACATATATAAAGAATCCAGTGTCTAAGATTTAATCTCTAAGGGTGATCGATCATTAACACATAAATACTGAATTATTTCCTTTTCAACCGCTTCCTTTTCATCATTATTAAAGTCATCAAAACACTCAATTAAGTCATGTAGCACTTTTCTCCTAATAATCTTTATTGTTATTTGACAATGTGTTAAAGGTTTATAGGAAGAGATATCTATATTTACCAATGTAGATGATTTTGGTTCATTTTTTGTCTTTCTCTTTGCTTGACGTGTTTTCTTTGGCTTTTCCTTAGACATAGTTTCTTTTGAGTCTGGAGAGGTATTCCTTGTCTTCCTCTTTCTCTCGAACACTTTAGCCAGTGCCACTTCTGGTTTCTTCTTGGTTGGTGACCGCTTGGTCACTTTTGGAGTTGCAGTAATAACTGGTGTTGATGTTGTAGGCACTGCCTTTGCCTTCTTCACTGTAGGTTCTTTTCCTTTCTTTGCAGAGGGTTCCTCGACTAGTGTAACCCTTTCCAGATAGGTTCCAGTCCTCTTTGCCTTAGGATCAAGAGGTGAGGCAATAAGGGTAGAGGCATACCCTTCTAGCATATCATACATCACCTCATAGCCCATTGGCTCCACTTCTTCTTGTCTAGGCTCAACAGCCTCCATTATGCATTGATCCACCTTGATGGTGAAATAGATATCGTCCTCATATTTCTTGACGATGTCACTAGATATTCTCATTCTTTGGCTCATTTTCCATTTGAACTCATCAAAATACTCGTTCAAAACATCAGGGTAACCAGTTCCAATTGCTTCAATGCTTTCCTTGATTTGCTTGGTCACTGGTTGGTCAGTAGACCACTGGACATCTCCTACTCCTAGAAAGTAGCCTTGGAAATAGAAGAACAACCCAACCAGTCGTTGCCCAAACTTGAACCTTAGTGCATTATCCTGTTTGATCGACTTCAAATTCAATAGGAGTTGTCTCTACATACCGGTGTACAGATCAAATGATGCATCCTCCTTTATCATCCGGTAAGCGGCATTTACCGTTGCAACAGATACAGAGTTAATTCTTGCTGGCTGAGAATGTCTGGTATCCAATCACCATACATGCATACTTCACCAGATCATCCTTGATAGAATTGATTGTCATGCCTCGTGAGTCGCTCACTGAATTCATGAGCTTGGACATTTCAGTTTTACTTACCGTCCTTAGGGCTGGCACTTCCCCTGTGTTGTAGAATCTAGTAACTGCATGAATTGCCTGTGACGTGATATCATGTGTTCTCTCCAAGTACATCTTGTCACCATGGACTCTGCTCAGAATGATCCTTATATGATCCTCTATGAAATCCTCTAGGAAGTAAACAACATTGTGGAGCTTCTTCTTCTCCAAAATATCATACTCCGGTTTGATCTTCTTATCTTTTCCACAAAATAAACCTAACTAGGAGTGGATGGCTAGAGACCCTAGGTCTTCAATCTTGCAATCTATGTAGTCAGAAATTCCCTCTTCTACTATCACACCAGTCGGGACTTGTGATAGGGCATTATACTTAGAATTTCGTTGAAGAAAACTTGTAGACTCGACAGATGCACTAGAACTAGTATGAGATGCGGATGCCATGATAGAAATTTCAAGAACTCGAGAAATACCTTTTGAGACATGAGAATTTAGGGCTTGCTGATTCTCCTTCACTTCACACTTAGTCGGTTGTTGAATCACCGCTTTGTGTTCTCCACTTGACCGTTTGCAGTTTGAATTTGAATCTCATTCGAAAACTGATAGTGAGAAATGATTTGAAAAATCCTTTTAAGTATGTTTCTCACCTACTGTCATTAATGCTCCTCCATTAGGGCATAAACCCTAATTTTCCTTTTTACCGTTTCCGGTCTTCTGCCAAACGACATGTATCACATACTGGTTAAGGTCTTTTACTAGTGTAAACTAGGGGTTTGAACCATTTTTCCATTTTCTCCCCCTAAGCTTTTCTGAAGCTTAGTTTGCCGATTCCGTGATTTCCACACTAGGTGCAGAAATCGGTTCCTCTTGTAACACCACTGGTTTCTTCTTCTAGGTTTTGTTAATGTCTACTTGAACAGTGTCAACATCAATGTTTCCTTCCGGAGTGACCGCTATATCATCAGATATGTCCTTTCTTGATCTATAGAATCTGGCTATGTGACTCGATTTGTTGTAGTGATAGCAGACCAATCCAGGTGCTCTCCAAGGTCCATTTTTCATGTTTCCATTCTTCCTTCTACATGTTGCAGCAGTGTGACCATGACCATGAAATACCATATATTTTTCTCTCCATCTGGTTGCTGCTTGATAGCCACCACTTCGTTGCTGATGATTGAAGGCATTAAACCAGTTGTGATTCTAGTTCACAAAAGGTTCAGGACCAACTCCTTGGGTCCTCTGAGGATATCTTCCAGTGTTATTCATACCAGACTTGCATTTAGATGCTCTATGCCAATACTTGTTGCATGCATAACGGTTACCATCAAATCTATAGGATCTAGCCTTATCATTTAGGAAATAAGGAAAATTGTTGTAAGCCTTACTCCTACACACATTTGCAGTATGTCCTTCCTTTAGATAGTTAAAGCAAACAGGTTTAAACTTTTGCTTACCTTTATCCTTTGATGTCGGTTGTTTCTTTGATGTTCCAACATTTGTACTAGAGGTCTCACCTTCCTCATGACCAGAATAACCAAGTCCATTGGTATTCTTGACCGGTTTGGCAGATTCAAGCTTTTGCTCTAGCTTGACAGTGCTCTTGTTGAACTTAGCAAGTATTTCCTTTGACTCAGAAAGTTCTTTGGAAATAGTAGCATTTGTTTCCAATAGGTTTTCATTCTCAGAGATGGCAATGTTCAGTTCTCCTTGCATGTCTTCCTTTTCCACTTTGCTTGCATGGAGTTGAGTAGTTAGGGCACTGATCTCTTGTTTCAGCTTGGAGATCTCATGATCTCTTTCTCTCACTAGATCTTCAGCTTTCCTCCAGTTCTCAAGCTCTTGACACATCCAAATAGTCAGTCCTTCTAATTCCTTTCTTAGGTTGGAGTTTGATTCATTCAACTTATTTACTTATGCAATTAGGGCTTCCATGTTTGCTTCATCTAAAGAACTATTTTCAGATAGCTCCATCAGCTTTTCTGCATGTTCTCTCCTTTTTACTTGAGATGCCTTGTATTTGACCATAAGATCATCATAGGCTTGCTCAGACTGAGTGAGTTGATGAGTAAGTTCCCTTATAGAGTATTCCCCCATATCTCTTTCCAAGTGGTTAAACTTATAGAAAAGTTGGCTCTGATACCAATTGATGAATACTAAGAGGGGGGGTGAATTAGTATGCCAAAAATATTTGCACTTAAACACTTTACAAGACTGACAGTAAACTGGTAAAATAGATTAGTAGACAAACTGGTTAGCACACATGCAAACCAAATAGCAAATAATGCATTCACCCACAGAAGTACAAACACCATAACACATGAGACTTTGACATGGAAACCCAGATGGGAAAAACCACGGTGAGATGGAACTCACAAGTAACTATCTGCAGAATAGGAACTAGACCAGTTAAGGTCTTACAATGTTCTTTACCACGATAGATCCTGTTAGGAATCTCAATCTCTATTAGGAGATAAGTCCGATTAAAGACTACCTTGCTAGAGGATTTTAGATCCACATATGTGAACCACCTTGTTAGAGGATTTACAAAAGGCTTTTGGGCCTACCCGGTTAAGGGCTACAGACTTGTCAAAGATGTGAGTAATCAACAAGTGTTTGATCTAGCTAGTAGCATAGACTGCTTGGTTAGATCCTTGGTAGCGCATTCCTAATGCACTCTAGCATTATTTTAGTCTTTTACACATTCATATTCTCTCCAACTCCTCAATCACCTTAAACCCTAGCAACAACATAAACTTTCACTATATGCACATCAACAACCTAAAACCCTAGACATGATGTCCTTATAAAGGAATCTGATTTCATGTCGGTCCAATAGGATTACATTACAATTTCTTAGGTTCAATGAACCTGGACATAATTGGTAATATGAGACAAAAAGCATTGTTAAAGTGTCTGCACCATCAAACAATCAGTGGGTGGTAACTCATCACAGAGTATTACCCATTCATACAAAATGTCGGTTGCCGGTTTGACAAAAATGAAGACTAGTAAAAATGTGTTATGCCACTTTAGTCCCTCGTACCGCTTGGTATCCACGAACCGCTTGGGGTCAACATGCCGCTTCAGACTAGGAAACACATTCTGCAAAACACCAATAGTCTAAAGACTATAATACAACATACCGGTTGGAACAAATACCGCTTGTGCTCAAACTCATACATATAAAGGGGATCTCAATGCAAGTGTGTGTCCATCAATGACAATCACAACATAAACATAAAAAATGACAACAAAGGTAAGGGTACAATATCTCTTGATGGTAAGCATAACACTGACAATGTTTAATATGGTGAAGGATTAAAGCATAATCTTGTAAGTGTTGGTCAATTAGTTGAGAAAGGATTTTAGTTAAAATTTAAAAATGGAAAATTCAAAATCATGAATAGAACTAGTTTGGAAACTGCAACCGGTAATCAGACTAGAGGTAATATCTTTCATTTGAATAACAGTGAAAAGACATGCTTGATTGTACATATATATGAAATTTGGATATGGCATAAGAGACTCTGTCATGTAAACTTTGATTGCATGGTGAAGATCAGTACTACTAAGGCAGTTAGAGATTTACCTAAAATTGTCAAACCTCAGAATACAATATGTAAGGAATGTCAATTTGGAAAACAAGTTAGAGCTAGTTTCAAAAGTATTCCAAAAATATCCAATAATGCTCTTGATTTGATTCACATTGATTTATGTGGTCTAGCTAGAACTAAAAGCTTACAAGGTGATAGATATTTCATGCTATTCATTGATGACTATTCTAGAATGTGTTGGGTTACTTTTCTAAGTTAAAAATCAAAAGCACTTGGAAAGTTCAAACTATTCAAAGCAATGGTTGAAAATGAAACCGGTCAGAAAATCAAATGCTTAAGATCAGATCAAGGAGGAGAATTCACATCTAAGGACTTTAATACATTTTGTGAAGTAAATGGAATCAGAAGACAACTATTAGCACCTTGGACACCATAGCAGAATGGAGTTGTTGAACGGAAAAATAGAACTATCTTGGATGCAACAAGAAGTACGTTATCAAAAGCAAACATACCACATGTGTATTGGAGAGAAGCAATCAGCACAACAGTCTATACATTCAACAAAGTTCACATCAAAGGTGAAACCGGTAAGACCCCTCATGAACTATGGTTTGGTAATACTCCTACTCTTAAGTATTTCAGAATTTTTGGAAATAAATGTTATATCAGAAGAGATGAGTATATTGGCAAATTTGATCGTAGAAGTGATGAAGGAATATTTCTTGGTTATTCATCTAAGAGCAAGGCATATAGATGTTTTAACAAGAGATTGCAGAAAATTGTTGAAAGTACAAATGTAAAAATTGATAAACAATTCAGAGGAGCTTCAAGGTATATAGACTATGAACCAACAACAGAAATTGTGACAAATGAACCTACACTAAATCTACCGGTATAGAATGAAGATCCAATTACCCCGGTACCATCTAAGGATTCGACAATAATTGAAGAACAACAACAAACAAAGACACCCCAGTATGTAAGATTGAATCATTCTAAAGATCAGATAATTGGAAACAAGTTTAAAGGAGTTATGACAAGAGGAAGATTGGCAAATGAAGAGGTATGGCTTATTTCTCAAATTGAACCATCATCTGTTAATGAGGCATGTGAAGATAAATTTTGGATTAAAGCTATGGAAGAATAATTAGAACAAATTGAGAAAAATAACACTTGGACATTAGTTCCTCGGCCTAAAGATAAAAATTTAATTGGAACCAAATGGGTATTCAGAAACAAACTTAATGAAGATGGTAAGGTTGTCAGAAATAAAGAAAGACTAGTGTGTAAGGGATACTCTCAGAAAGAAGGAGTTGATTACAATGAAACCTTTACACCGGTAGCTAGAATTGAGACAGTCAGATTATTCTTGGCTTTTGTAGCACACAAGAACTACAAAGTATGTCAAATGGATATTAAATGTGCATTTTTGAATGGAGATCTTGAAGAGGAAGTATACATTGAACAACCTAATGGATTTTCTTTGACAGATAACAATGATATGGTTTGCAGGTAAAGAAAAGCTCTATATGGATTAAAACAAGCTCCAAGAGCTTGGTATGCAATTTTGGATAAGTATCTTTTAAAGATTGGTTTTACTAAAGGAAATGCAGACAATAATTTATATTACAAAATAACTAATGATGACATCTTGATTATAGAAGTATTTGTTGATGATATAATCTTTGGAGGAGAAGATGGTTTATGTAAGGAATTTTTTACTAAAATGAAGCAAGAATTTGAATTGTCTATGATTGGAGAAATAAAATTCTTTTTAGGATTGCAGATTTCACAGACTGATAAAGGTATATTCTTGAGTCAATCCAAATACTTGAAAGAGTTACTAAAGAAATTTGGGATGGAGAACTCTAAATTGGTAAGCACACCTATGACTACAAATGACAAATTATCTCAAAGGGATGAATCTACACCTGTTAATCCAACTAGATACAAATCTATGATAGGAGGTTTATTATATTTGACTTAAACCAGACTTGATATTATGAATGCAATATGTATTGTTTCTAGATTTCAAAGTAATCCTAGAGAAAATCATGAATCAGTAGTAAAATGGATTTTTCGGTACTTACAAGGCACTATAAATCTTGGATTATGGTATCCTAGAAATGAAAACTTTGAATTATGTGCATACACAGATGCAAATTGGGCAGGAGATGTGGATGATAGAAAAAGCACCACTGGTGGAGCATTCTTTCTTGGAAATAGACTAGTTTCTTGGTTGAGAAAGAAATAGAGTTGTACATCTTTATCAACAGCAGAATCAGAATATGTTGCAGCAGCAACTAACTGTACACAGGTACTATGGCTTAAGCAAATGTTGAAAGACATAAAGGTAAAATGCAAGGAACCTATTACTATATATTGTGATAACACTGCAACAATTGATATATCTAAGAATACAGTACTACATTCTAAACAAAACATGTTTCTATTAAACTAAATTTTCTAAGGAAAAAGTTGAATTAAAGGAGATAAAACTAGTTTATGTGAATACTAAAGAACATCTTCTAGATATTTTCACAAAACCTTTGCCTAAGGAGACTTTTGAATATCTTAGAGATCAACTTGGAGTCATACCACCACCGGTAGAGACTTAGGAAGTTGATGATTGTCATCAACTAGCAGAATTAAAAGACAAATCTTTTACTCCGGTCTTTGATGAGGAAGCTACTTCTCAGGGGGAGTAGTTGGTATATTGAATTGATTGGTATTTTGTATATGATCTTGGTTTTATTATAACTTTGGCATTTGATGTCAAAGGGGGAGAGATATCTATGGAAAAACATATTATCTTTTCAGGAACTTTGGATAACACATGTTGCTCCCAGGGGGAGAGATTGTTGTTTGGGAGAGACTATTACTCTTTGTATTCTGGTTATGATCTTTTTGGAGATTGTTGGTTTTTGGCATTTCTATTTTGGCACTTTGATGGTTTTTCCATCTTGTGTTGCCATCAATGCCAAAGGGGGAGATTGTTGGTATTTTGGTATGGTTTTGTCATTGATGTCAACACCTACTAAAACACTAGCACTTTGGAGATCCAGTAGCATTCAACGACAAGAAAGTAACTATTGCATAGTTACTAGTATATGGTTCATCGACAAGATATAATTATCATCAACACTTGGAATGATATGGAAGACACTTGGTAATATTGAAGACATCATGTGGACATCTTATCTTAATGAATTAATCATTGGTATATTCATATTTGCATATTTGCTTTTACCAACAAATAGGTCCAGGGTTGCCTAGGGTTACACTGATAGGTTTATCTTTTCCAGATCAGCATGGCACACTATAGAGATGATTAATTATTGTTGTAAAAGCATTAAGCTGACATGTTCAATCGATTATTGCATCGGATATTATATTGTTTGTAAAATGTTTTTATTGTAATATCTTGTAGAGCCGACCTGCTAAAATTGGTCTTAGGTTATGGTATAAATGTAAGATCTTATTTGTAAGATCAAGTGTGGAATGTGAAAAAGAATTATGTGAAGGTATATCCGAGATTAAGCAGTACAATACATGCAGACATCATTTAAAGGTGAAGCTAGGTTTTTGTGAAAGGATATCAGCATTACACCGGTACTGAATCCAGCATATGAAGATGCTATTTTGTGCAGTACATTCTTATTGGATTTAACCATCCAACTGTAGTCAGTGTGACTCCCATTTTGTGATTGAGCAGTGAGCTCTAGGCTATTGGCCTTTCTGTATGTGCAGACCCCATTTATGTACACTTACTATCTACAATAGTATCATCTGATTGTGGGTAAGGTTTCCCACCATGATTTTTGCCCTTACAGGGTTTCCACATACAAATATTGGTGTCATGTGTTGTGGATGACTTTGTGTTTATGTTTCATGCATTAATCTTACCGGTATAGCAATTAACTATTAAAACTATCGACCGAAATACTTAACTGGTTTACCGGTATTAAGCATTAAGTTGGTTAAGTTGTTTTTGGTTTGAATTTATTTGACAAATGATTCACCCCCCCCTCTTAGTTGTCTCTGGGACCTAACACTTCTTCCTCTTCCTAAGTGCATCCCTTTCATACAAGTCTTGCCTTGTTCCTTACAACTGTGCCTTCTTCATTTAGCTTATTCTTGAAGACCCATTTGGTAACTATGACATTCTTATGTTCTAGTTTGGGTACCAAGGACCATGTTGCATTCCTTTCTATTTGGTTTATCTCCTCTTCCATTGCCTTAATCCAATCTTCATCTGTAAGTGCTTCTCTGGAAGTCTTGGGCTCCAATTCGAAAATCATGCAAGATTTTTCTTTCACCTTTCTTCTTGTGAGTATCCCTGCATCTTTATCTCCTATGATCTGCTTCAGATCATGTTGTAGTTTCACATACCTAGGAATGACTCTAGTTGGTTCTTCTTGCTTTTCCTTTTCTTCTTCACTTACTTCTTCTCCTTCACCTACTGCAGCTTCTATCGTTACAGGAACACTGAGATCTTTACTTGTTTCTTTCTTAACCGATTCCCAGAAGGCTACACCTGGTTCATCTTCTACTTCCTCACTACAAGTTTCCTCAGGTTCCTCAGGGGATTCATCAACCCTTACATTGATACTCTCAACAATTTTCTGTGTTCTATTGTTGTAGCACTTGAGAGCTTTACTCTTAATGGAATACCCCAGAAATATTCCTTCATCAAATTTGAAATCAAACTTTCTCAGATGCTCACCTCTCTTGATGTAACACTTACTAGCAAATACTTTAAAATAACTCACAATGGGAGCCTTCCCGATCCAATACTCATAAGGGGTTTTAACTCTACCTTTCTTGATGAGTACCCAGTTCATAGTATAGACCATAGTTCTCACCGCTTCTCTCCAAAAAGTGTGAGCAACCTTTCCCTAGATCAGCAACGTTCTGGCCGCTTCAACTGCAGTCTTGTTATTCCTTTCTGCTATGCCATTTTGTTGTGGCATCCTTAGGGCAAACAACTACCTCTTTATATCGCTATCTTCACATTACTTTTTGAATTCATTAGAAGTAAATTCACCTCCTTGATTAGTTATTAGGCATTTTATCTTTTGACCACTTTCCTTCTCTACTAATGCTCTAAAGGCTTTGAACTTTCCAAACGCCTCAGAATTGTCTTTCAAGAATTTGACCCACATCATTCTTGAGCAGTCATAAATAAGAATCATGAAATACCTATCTCCTTGAATACTTCTAGTTTTCATAGGACCACACAAATCAGTATGCACAAGATCAAGTAAGTTTTTTGCTAAAAAAGACTTACCTTTTAAAGTTGAGGAAGACCTCTTCCCAAGTTGACATTCTCTGCATAAAGCATTCTCTGGTTTGTTCAGCAAAAGTGATCCTCTTAGTGCCTTGATCTTACTCACCTTTGCAATATTATCAAATTTCATATTTTTTTATGCCATATTCCACTATCATCAAACTTCTCCATTAGACACCGACTTATCTTGGAATTCAGCTGAAACAAGTTACCTCTGGTATGCTTATCGGTGGCAATAAGTTCACCACTTTTTCCAATTATATTGTAGACTCCACCTTTGAATTCCAGAATAAGTCCTTTATCATTTAGCTGAGAAACACTCAAATGGTTATGCTTAAGACCTTCTACCCAGTAGACATCATCCACACTACTCTTTCTATTCAGTGAGATGGATCCTTTTCCTTTTACCAAACATGGTGCATCATTGCCAAATTTGACAACACCTCCATCATATTATTCTAGAGACATAAACTTTCCCTAATCATCAGTCATGTGGTGAGAACAACCACTATCAATAATCTACTCATTAGAGTTGTCAATGCGAGAGACAAGTTCTTTCTTGTCAGACACTTCTTCCTTTACAACTGCAAACACTATGTCCTCATTCTCTTCATTCTTAGATTCTTCATCAGCAACACCTTCATCTACTGCTATAAGACAATTTCTTCTATTTCCTCCTTTATACTTTCTAAACCTTTCCAGTTTATCCTTATTATCATTGCTAGGACACTTAACAGCTATATGTCCTATCTTATTGCAGGAAAAACATTTTGAAGGAAGCTTACCTCTATATTTTCTAGTGCCTTTTGGAAGTCTCTTGGCAAGAAGAGCTTCAAACTCCATCAGAATCTCTTCATCATCCATACCTCTTCTTTGCATGGATTCATAACTGGTACTTACTTCTTTTCCTTTTCTGGTTGGTGCAATGGATGCTTTAAAAGCTGATTCAGTCTTCTAAACACTTCCATCATAGCTATTCAACTCATATGCAGTCAACTTTGCAATGATAGAGTCTAAGGATACCTTGGTTTTGTCAATAGACCTTAGTTCCTAAATAAAAACAACTCTGATTACATATACTAGTAATAATTATCTCAAAAATTTACTGACAATAGTGGCATCATCAATTGTTCCACCAGTGCTTTTGATATCTCCAACAACAGTCTTGATCCTTATGCCATATTGGTGAATGGTTTCACCTTCAACCATCCTCATGTCTTCAAATTTTCCTCTAAGGCTCTCTTCCTTAGCTTGCTTGACATGCTCATCATTGCCATAAATTGTTTCTAAAGTGTCCCATACATCCTTAGGAGTGTCCTTATCTTGTACATCAATGAACTCAATATCGGACAAACTGCTAATAAGAGCTTCAATAACTTGCCCATTTTCTTAGATCTCTCTTTGCTAATCATCAATTAAAGTGCCAGTGGGGATTACATAGACATTCTCAACATAGCTCTAGTGTTGAGCACCCACACTCCTGATATAGCTCTTTATTCTATCCTTCCATATTTTGAAGCTATCTCTATTGAACTTACGACCTTCCCTCTTCATCATTAAGGTAGGATCTTTTTCCTCAAGCGGTTAAGCTTATATCACCGAGGACCTGGAGTTTCTCTGATACCAATTGATGAATAATGATGAAAAATAGATACCCTAATTGGTACTGAGAGGGGGGGGGGGGGGGGGGTGAATCAGTACATACAAAAACTTCTCCGCAACCTATCAAGTTAAAACAATCTTAACTGGTTGTCTTCATTACTGAACTTAAGCATGGCAATACCGGTTAAACATAATATGACTTCATACAACATAAATAGGTAAAAATGAATACTTCAAATACATTCAATACTTGATAACTACTTCACCCATAAATGTATGCATGTGGTATATCAACAATACCATAACCATTAGCTCTGCATCCATAATCACTTAAACAAAGAATACTTAATCATCACATGAAAATGCACAACTCATGACACATAGATTTTTCACATGGAAACCCAAATGGGAAAAACCATGGTGGGGATTGTATGCTGGAAAAGTGGGTCGATAGAACTCAATATGTGAAAATATTCCAAAAGACTTGTCCACACACACACACATGACTTCTTGATGCAAGCTATGGAGTCATGAATTATAACTCAGCTTCCCAAGGTGGGTCCAATGGTTCTCTATCTTACAATGTCCCTCAAACCAATGTTTTTGCTCTCAGATCACTGAGCAAAATGGTTTAGGGATGGAAAATGCAAGAATGAGGGATACTTTGATAGATTTTAGAATGAAATGCATCCTAAGCTATGCATGATTCTAAAAATGCAATGAACTGGATTATAAGATGACAAGGTTAGTATAAATACTATCCTAACATGATATATTTAGTCTATGATTGAGCTAAATGATAAAGAAAGTATTCTAAACATGCATATATAGACTAATTCTTAGTTAAAAGAGAGGCTAAATGATGAGCATAAAATGAGATATGAAAGCTTGAATGTATTTGAGCATAAGTGTGATACTACAAATTTGGAGGATGATTCAAAATGGAGGAATGAGAGCTCTATTTATAGCAAAACTAGGGCAATGGATGGTCAGGATTGAAAGAGTTGATCAAGGGTTGAGTTTGAAAGTTGGGGATCCATGTTTGCAATTTGCACCAATGAAATGGTGACAAGTGTCAACATAGGGTTGGGTTGTGAGAAGGGTTTGGAGGCATTAAATGCCCGAGAAGACCTTATGGTTATCTAGAAGGTAAGGGTCAAGTCTAAATTAAGATTACCCATTGGATTAAGAGTTAATCCAAGGATAAACCCTTGTGCAAATGATTAAGAGATAATCATGGTCAAAGCATTAAAGGCCTGATGAGACCCTTGGGTTGGATGAAGGTTGAGTTAAAAGAAATTATTTAACCATGTAAGAGGGTTTGAGTTAACCATTAATGGTTATGAAGACTTTGGGGATTTAAGTGGTTGAAGGTTTGAAGCCTTTAATGGTTATCAAAGACTTTGAGGATTTGAGAAGTAACCTCCACTTGCTTAGGGATGTGACAAAGTTTAGAAGACGGGTTAGGTTAATTAGAAGCGATTAGAAGAGTCTAGAAGGGATTAGAAAGGGGTTTAGGAAGGCAAGTGGGAGATGTAGGATTTTGCAAGTGGATGGAGGGATAATAGGATTTAATTGAATTAAATGATTTATTCAATTTGGTTGTAATTTGGGGAAATTAAATAAATTAGATTTAGTCAATTTAGGATAACTTATTTGATTAAATTTGTATTTAATTAAAAGTGGATAGGGGGAATTTAATTGAATAAAATGATTTATTCATTAAATGGGTATAGTGAATTTAATTTAAATAAATTGAGTAATTTACTTAATTAAATAGAGGAATGTGAATAATTTAATTAAATAGAGAAATGAACATAAAATATTCATTTAGGAATATGGTCATTTTTATACATCTACAAGGATGAATACTCACAAGCTTGTTTTGAACTCTTTTGAAGCTCGCTCTATTAGTAGCCTAGTCCAGTTAAGACTTTACAATAAGGTTCTACTAGGAACCGATCCTATTAAAGATCACCCGGTTAAGGGATGGCTATATACCCTATTAAAGGTTGAAACCTTGTTAAAGGTTACCTTGCTAGAGGATTTAAAGAACAATGAACTTGAGTCACATGGTTAGAGAATTTACAGTAAGCCTATTAAAGCTACCCGGAAAAGGGATTTTCCTTCTGTTAAAATGATTAGAAGACAACATGTAAAACTCTCATCTGATAACAACACTATATGCTAAGGCAGATCCTTTTTAGCTCCTCTACTCTGCAATCACACTCTATAGTTTTCTCTCACTGGTCGGGCAAGTATCTCATCACTCAGATATGCATGTGAATTTTTCCAACAACTTACAATAACAAACATCATCTACCTTATAGACAACAATTAGGTCGATAACATAAAACCTAAACCCTGAGCATTTAGGTTTAGAATTACAGGCGGTCCAATCCTGACCATCCAAACACTTTTCATAGGATGAAACAATCTCATATAGATCACAAGTCATTTGGCATTATCCATTCTTCACCACACATAGAAATCAGTAACTGATCACGCTTTCTTCTCATATCGCTAAGAAGAATGTTCATTCCCAAGGTAGACATTTAATGTAGTCGATCTTCATATGCAAGATCTTCAAGGAAATCCTTCATGTGCACAAAACTAATGTGGCATCTTGATATCATCCTCATTTCTTAGCTAACTTTGTAATGCCCCTACCCTAGTCAAACTTCTAAAACCCGTTTGACCTTGGTTGACTTCCTAGGTGGCATTTTTGAATGGTTGGTTAACCGTGATGCAAGGTTGTAGATTAGATAATTTAAATGATTGTGCATACCTATTATTGTGCTCTTGCATCGATTCTTGTGTAAATGTAATTTTTTCCTAACCCTTGTGATAAATCTCAAGCTAACACCTTCATTGAATATGTATATGTATATGTATGCTTGCGTGATTCATGGGTGCAAGAGATTTCAGGTCCAACACCGCCTAGGGCGAGGTTCATCTCCTTCGAGATTCGCAGGGTTGAGTAAACCTCCTCCATCCTCATAATTCAGATTTGGGGGTCATAAAACTCTCGTCTTGCCTTAGCCATGGTCAAGTGAGCGTCGTGTGTGGTTCGTGGGGCTTTCTTTTCATTGGGTTGTGTGTCGTGTGATTTGGTGGACTTCCTCGGTTTGCATGCCTTGCGCAAGGTAAGTGGAGTTTGTTATCCTAAGTATTTAATACAATTTAATGTGAGGATGTACGCATTTGTAATTTAGAAATTTAAAATAGGTAGTTTTCTTTTATATGATTAATCGTTAATTTAATAGATCGCTTTATTTATATTTGTAGCAAGCTTAAGCATTTAAATTTGAAATAATGTGTTCATTTACGCATTAATAGTTGAGGAATTAAAATAAATAGATTCCTTCATGAGATTAGTCATTTATTAAAAAGGGTCGCTTTATTATGTTGTAGCAAGTTAATTTAATAGTTAATTTTAAATAACGAATTCAATTAGTTATGCGTTTTTAGAAAGGAAAGATTTAAAGCCATTGGGAAATAGAAATAAATTTATCATTTTTGCAGTTTGGAAAAGAAAGGGTAAATTTTATTATTTAAAGGAAATTATTCTTTCTACTTGTAAAGTTGATATAGTATAAAGGATTGATTTTTTGGAAATTTAAATTAACCTAAATACCTTACCTTTGTTAATAGTTCAAAATATAAATGTTGGCTAAAGTAATATGGAGAAATTAAAATTAGAATTAAATATGAAATAGAAGCATTTTAATTTTAATAAGAAAAAAAATGGATAAGATGTATTGAATAGTGGAAAGGAATGATTTCCATTTCCATTTTCTTTTATTTTAAAAATAAATGCCTAAATTCGAAATTGAAAATTAGGTCAAAAAAAGGGGGTTTCTCATTTAACCTAGTCTTTGGAAATATTTTTGGGGGTTCTCTTTTTGGGATCTTTTGGGAATGGAGATGGGGGAATTTTGGAGAAAATGGAGTTTTGCTTTGAGTTGCAGGTGGAGCTCTCCTTCAAGTCTTGCCCGGAATGCGTTATGAGGTAGGATTCCAACCTACCCTTTTATTTATTTGTTGAATCAAAAACAAATTGGTGTTTGAATGTTCTCCATGAAATGCTAGAAAAAAAAACCAGAAATGATAATGCCCATGAATGTCTTTAAGATTTAGTTTCAGTTTTTGAAAGCTTGGTTGTTCTTGGATTCAAGATTTGTCATGGTTTCTTGGACATTTTGAAAGGAGAAAATCTTCCCCATTCTTTGCTTAAAAATTCTGGAAAAAAAAAAAGAGATATCATTTAAATAAAAATATAAAATAAATGGCTATGGTTGTGACTGTGTATGGTTTTTCTTTCAGTATCCTCATTCAAAAAAAAATTTGTCTTAGTTTTAAACTGTGAATCTTCCAAAAATATATTAAAAAATGTATATAAAAAAAATAATCAAAAAAATGTTTTAGCAGCTAGGGTTGGAGGGCAGAGGAGCCAAGGGCTCTACCCACAGGCCGTAGGGACCTGCAACCACTAAGTGGCCCGTAGGGATCCCCGTGTTCACTGTGACCGCAGGGTAAAACCTGCGACCACAGTGGCCGCAGGGGGAGTCCCTGTGCCCACCATTTGGCAGTGAGGGAGCTGGGGTTCCCGCCTCTTCCGTGTTGGAAGGTGGGCCCCGCAGTGTCCCCTCCTTTTTTTTTAATTTTATTTTAGTTTTATTTTTTTTAATTATAAAAAAAAAATATATATAATAGTACAATAAAATGAAAAAAAAATTGATTTTAATGACAGTGTTTTTTTTTAAATAGTTTTTTAGTTAATAATTAATTTGTTTTATTAATGCATATATTTAATGTGAAGGTTAATTTATGTATCAATAAATAATTAATTTGAAATTGTACGTTATTGAACAATACTATTAATATATATATATATTTTTAAGAAATTTTTATATATTTATATGTTGAATAGTATTTAATAACTAGTGATTTTTTTAAAAATAATACAATATTTAGGAAACACATAGTGATTTTATCTAATCATTCTGAGAACTTAGAAATAGAAAGCTAAAATGTTTTAAGTATTTTAAGTTCATCATGGAAATTTTGAGAACTCAAATGATATGCTAACAAGATCATCAGAAACTTAATAATGTGTCGATTGGAAGTTGGAAGAAGATGATACCTCCTTTTTGTAGAATAAATAGTTTAGTTGTTCTCTTCCCCGATAATGTGAAACAAAGAATGGGAATTATGGCAAGTTTATTTTATGTTTCCGCTTGTGTTAAGTACTGGCCAGGGCTTGATAGGTTTGTTTGGACCTTGTCGTCTGGTTGCATGTGTTGGTCCTAGTCGGTCACGTCTCTAGTAAGAGAATCGTTAGACAATAGAACCTGAAATTGTTTTTGATATGTACAATTGAATCCGCTTCAAAAAAAGGGATCATACATGTAATTTATTGGCCGAAGGGTTCGTAGTATAGTAGTTTGTGGTTGCCTAAATGGCAAGGATGTATATGTCATGTAACTTATGTAATCTTAATTATATTAAATGCTAGAGGGGTCTTGCACTTGAGTAGACCCAGAGATGTAGCCCTCTAGGGGTGAACTCCAAGATCAAACCTGTGTTATGTGATGCCTTGTTTCTTTACTTCATACTTTAAGTTATCATGTATGGTTGCTTATCATAAGTGTATGATGGGAATTTAATGAAACTAGATCAAAGTGCACAAAAGTAGACATCTTGATAAATGTAGTAATCAGGTTCATAAAACATTGTAAATTATGATTATGGAAAAAAATATATTTTGTTTATGTTAAGTAAAAGTAGTAATAGTGGAAAGAATCTCGCTAGGTGACCATTATTGTTTTAGCTTGATATAAGTTGGTAAATCGAACGAATGTGAATGGGTAACAAAGTTAGAATTAATGTTGTAATTTCTAAGTTGAAATCTAAAGGATGAACATCATATAGGTATTTACTTTTTATCTTAGTAAATGAGTAACGCCATGTTAATTATGTTTCACTATATTGGATGAATTTGTTTAGTTATTTCACGTTTTAATCTTAACAAAAGAATCCTTACCAAATTAACTTGATAATTGGGTGAACTCAACTATTTATCCATAATTATAACCCTAATAAAAGAATCTCTTTATGAATGCTAAAATTGAACTAAAAAGGGGAGTATTCGTATAGTTGTTTATATCTTAATCTTAGTAAATGTATCTCTTCATATTAACTTCATTTAACTAAAAAGAGTGACATGCAATAAGATAGTTATATTCTAATCCTAATGGGAGAACGTCACTATGAACTTATATTTTAATCCTGTAATGACGAATATCATCTTGCTAACTATATTTTAATTTAAAGGATGAACTCATGTGTTCCTAATACATTTTCACCTTAATGAATTTAGTCCATCTATTAGCATTATTAAAACTTCAATGAATGAATTCTATGGCTACTCACATTTTATCCTCCATAAAAGAACTACGACTCTTTAGTTTGGTTATGCTTAAACTTTAATGAGGGAACCTCACTCTATTAAATGTAGTTAAATCCTTAATGAATGAATCTCACCTTATTAGCCATACTTTTAATATTAAAGGATGATATCAATTGTGGGTGGTTACCTTAAACCCAAATGAATGAACTTCGTTATATTAAATGCTTTGAACCTTTTGGGAGGCCTCTTAATGTAATTATGATTTAAAGTGCAATGAGTAAATAACCTCACGATGGCCTCCTATCCACCTGAAATAAATGAACGCTTCCTAAAATTCTAAGATGTCAATCATTGAATGTAATATATATCCAGGTCTTAAGCATTATCTCGTAATTAAGATATCCAACTTATTGGATCTATTGTCGTGAGTTGAGTTAGGTGTAAGGTTACGTAATCATGTTGGGAAACTCCTTAGGTTCATTTAACCTTCCACTATGTTATCTAAGTTTAGGAAACTCCAAATTATCTTAATTTTGTAACTAATCAGTACACTCTTAATTGTTATTATTATTTAAAAAAAAAATATTTACACTCTATTTGAGTGTTTTTAACTTAAACCCTTTGGGGTTTCCTGGAGGGGCATTACAAACTCATCACAGAATATCATCAGTTGCATCACACAAGCTAGATTGCCAAACTGGGAACCCTAGAGCTGAGACTACCAACTGGTAGTCACACTTAGTGAAACCCTAACACCGGTTCATTGCATCTCTTCATACCAGTTCTTCAACTTGATCATCGAAAACAACTGCTTCCAATGTTCATACCTGGTTGACCTATACTTATTGACATCAATGAAAACATACATTATTATCATATCATCATGTACCAACATACGGTTCATCAAATTCGAACAAGAGGGACTCTATGAATGGCTTGTTATGCCATTTGGACTCACAAATGCTCCTAGCACATTCATGAGACTCATGAGTGAAGTACTCAAGGACTATATTGGTAAATTTGTTTTTGTTTTCTTAGATGACATATTAATTTTTATTAAGTTTAAAGATGAACATTTTGAACATATAGAAATTGTATTGAGTAAACTATGTGATGAGCAACTAACCATCAATTTGGAGAAATGCGAGTTTATGAAACAGGAGTCGGTGTATCTTGGGTTTGTAGTCTCACGAGGTGAATTGAAGATGGATACCTCTAAGTTGGAAGCCATAATCAGTTGTCCTACACCTAAGACAACAAGTGAAGTAATAATTTTTCATGGCTTAGCTCAATTTTATAAAAAGTTCATCAAAGGGTTTAGTGAAATATGTGCACCCATGCTTGAGACAATGAAGGGAGGTAAGAGAACCAAGTTTGTTTGGACAAAGGAAGCATAAAGGGGATTTGATCTCTTGAAGACAAAGGTGGCTACTCAACCAGTAATTATCCTACCAAGCTTTGAGAAGCTCTTCACTATTGAATGTGATGCAAACAACATAGCGGTTGGAGCAGTTTTAAGCCAAGGCAATAGACTTGTTGCCTTTTTTAGTGAGAAGCTCAATAATGGAAAGAAAAGATATTCCTCCTATGATTTGGAATTGTATTCACTTGTCCAATCTCTTAGGAAATGGAGGCATTATTTTCTACCTAAGGAATTTGTGGTTTACATTGATAATCAAGCTCTTAGCTTTCTTAATTATCAAGGAAAGTTAAACCATAGGCATATTAAATGGGTAGAATATTTGCAGTCATATACCTTTACCATTAAACAAAATAAAGGACAATGTAATAAGGTAGTAGATGCATTGAGTAGGAGGTTACTAACAGTGGAAGAAGTGTAGCTCAAAAGCATTAGAGTGGATGGTTTCAAGAATTTGTATGAAGAAGATGAAGACTTTGCTGCTGCCTACAAGGTTTGCCAAGAGTTTGTAAACCATTTCCATAGTGAATATACAGATTACACCTTGCAAGATGGCCTTTTGTTCAAGGGAGGACAACTATGTGTGCCTAAAGGGTCTATCAAAGAAAAATTGATTCAAGAGAAGCACAATGGATGCTTGAGTGGACATTTTGGTTTGAACAAGACTTTGGAACTTGTCCAAAGATTCTACTATTGACCCAAAATGAAAAGAGATATCAGGAAATATGTGGAGCAATGTGTGGTTTGCCAAAGAGATAAGGGTGCATCTTCCAATGCTAGTCTTTATCTACCTTTATCTATCCCCAATCGACCATGGGAGTGTGTAAGCATGGACTTTGTTGTTGGTTTGCCTAAAACCAAATTAGGTTTTGATAGCATCTATGTTGTGGTAGATAGGTTTAGTAAGATGGCTCATTTTATTCCATGTAAGGTCACTCATGATGCTAGTCACATTTCTCACTTGTTTTTCAAGGAGGTTATTAGAATCCATTGTTTACCTATCAGCATTGTGTCAGATAGGGATGCAAAGTTTATTGGTCATTTTTGGAAGAGTTTGTGGCAAAGATTAGGTACTAATTTGTCTTTTAGTTTACCCTATCATCCCCAAATGGATGGCCAGATTGAGGTGGTAAATAGAACACTTGGAAATATTCTTAGATGTTTGAAAAAAGAGTATGGTCAAGCTTGGGATCAAATCATCCATCAAGATGAGTTTGCCTACAATGACAGTGTGAATAGGTCCACCGGTAAAAGCCCTTTTGAGATTGTGTATGGCATTCATCCTAGAGGATTTTTGGAGCTCTAAGATGTGGGAAAGATGGGACAATAGAGTGGACATGCCTTAGACATGGCCCAATAAATGCAAGAGGTTCATGAGCAGGTTAGGACAACCCTATTGGACACTACTCAAAGGATCAAGGAAAGAGTAGATGAGAAAAGAAAGGACATCCAACTTGTTGTTGGTGACATGGTGATGGTTCATTTAAACAAGTAAAGGCTTCAAAAATGTGTCCCTAGTAAGCTTCAAATGAGGAGGATAGGTCCTTGCAAAATTTTGGCCAAATATGGCACTATTGCATACAAGATAGACCTACCCAGTGATATGGATTTATCCCCCATTTTCAATGTGGCAGATTTGGTGCAGCATAAGGGAACACTTCCAAAAGAAGATAGAAGAGTCTCAGAGGTCTCTCAAGAACTTTCAGACCTGCCCTTACCAGTTGCGCCCATTCCTCAATCCAAGAAAGTGTTAGATTCTAGAGTTTTGAAGAAAACAAGGCATACCGCCTACATGGAGAACTTGATCAAATGACAGAACCTTCCAACATCTAAGGCTACTTGGATACCTAAGGCAAACTTCTCTAAGCATGAATTTCCCCTTTCTTTGCTGCCTCAAGGAGTCACTTGACTTCTTTTTTATTGGGGGAGTATGGTGCAAGAGCACCTAGTTTTGAGTGCAATTTCTTCATAGTTTGGTTTTTTATGGTGAATAAGAGTCTTCTCATAGGTCCTCATATGTTTTTATATGCTTTGGTAGGTTGAATGACCATAGGACCATGTATTTGCTCAATTTTTGGCTTGTAAGCCCTTGTAAGCCTAAAATGGCATAATCGTCCATTTTGATGTAAAATATCTTAAAAATACTTGTTTGGAATTGGGGAATGACAAGAGAGTGGTTTTTAGTCATCTTAGATGGTTTGAAAAAGAAAACAAAGCATGTAATGTAAAAATGCACTTTTTGGCAAAAGTTGTCAAAGTTGCTTGACAACATTTTGCAACGTTGAGCAACTTTTTGCAACTTTGAGCAAAGGGTTAGTTAGGAAACTAATGGATAGTTAGTTAGGCCACAAATGGCATATAAATTCCCTAAGCATGAATGTAATGAGGTTGGTGAACGCTTGGAGCAGATTTGAATACAATTTGGAGACCATTTTTGAGTTTTTGCCTTATGTTTTCTAAGAATTAGAGCAGCAGTCCGTACTTCATGGATTGATTGCATTACTATTATTTGATCATTGTTTTTTGCATGTTCTTGTAGTTCTTAGGAATCATTTTGATTATTTTTGTTGTAGGTTTGAATTGAGTTCTTAATTTTGTAAGCTCTCGGCCTAAGTAAGGGTTTGAGAGGCCTAAACATGGTTCCATCTTGAAGTCCTTTGATTTCTTCCTAATAACCCTTGGGAATCAAGCCATGGAACCTTTGTATAGTGTACATAGTCTTAGTTTTCATTTATAGGTCATTGAAAGGCCATTGAACATCATTTCTTAGGTGAGCTTAGTCACAGCCCGGTTAGGAAATGAGTGAAATTATGCAAATGCTTGCAGGGATGAGTAGGGTCAGAGTTGTAGAGTACTTGGCATGAACAAGTGGGGTGTTGTAGATCATATGTGAGATTTTGGAGGTGTGGAAGATCAAGGAAGACACCAAACCCTTGAAAGAAGACCAAAAAGAGCCTCAAACCCCTTAAAACAAGCCATTCTCGGGTTTCATTCCTGTACGGTCAGAC
This sequence comes from Cryptomeria japonica, assembly GCF_030272615.1. Lineage (NCBI taxonomy): Eukaryota > Viridiplantae > Streptophyta > Pinopsida > Cupressales > Cupressaceae > Cryptomeria > Cryptomeria japonica. The sequence goes on from NC_081406.1 coordinate 580,858,913, forward strand.
TGAGATTTCTCATTCCATAAATCTTGAAGTACTTCCAAAAGGGTACACAGATCACTAAAGAGTTATTTAACACAAAATACCACTAAGAGGGGGGTGAATTAATGGTTTATAAGCTTTTTCTTTTTCTGATCTAACTTTAGAATATCAATTATTCACTTAACCACTAAACAGTCATACCGGTAATATAAGAACGAAGGACAAAGAGATCATTCATACAAAAGTAACTCACAACACTAGATTTACAAGGAAAACCCAATATGGGAAAAAGCTTGGTGAGAAAAGCTACTAGAGACTACTACTCCAATCTAGCCTCATAGGTAAAACACTGACTTACAAAGATTTAGGGCACCAACCCAAGGATCACCAACCCCTGCACTTTTAGGGCACTGACCCAAGGAGCACTAACCCATGCACCAAGATTCAACTTGGTGATGTATATTGAAATACTAATTGAATAAAATTAAGGCTTCTTGTTACAAATGAATTCTACAACTCTTTGATCAAATAACTCTCTATCGGTTGATAGTCTTTTCTCCTCCATAGATTCTCACACTGCCAGTTGTGAGATTTTTGTCTCTAATTCTCAGCCTCTACTACCTTTTCCTCCCTCTCTCACACAACCTCTCAACACATTGTGTCACACATGGATGCTTCCTACTCTGCCACACTTTGCCAGTTAGGCTCAACTACAAGACTATAGTTCTGCCGGTAGAATCCTCTCACCGATGTGCTTGCTCATGCACACTGCAACTTTCTTATAACTATTTCTATGGCTGGTAACCCTTCTCCTTACTCAAACTCTCTTCTCTTATCCTTCTTTGTAGCATCAACCCAATCTGTCTTGATCTCTCATTTCTTATATAGTGATTTCCCACCAGAACGTAATTCAAACTTCAGAGTGATTAGGGTTTCCTTTTTCTGACAAGATCTTCAATTTGATCCAATCCAGCCTGTCTTAGATCGATCACCTATCCTTCAAGGATGCATTTGTACATGATTTTCATCATCCAATGCATATCTACTAAAAATAGCAATCTTGAACAAGATCTCCTACCTTGAAATCCATCGACACATAAAGACACTTCAGCTGTTTCCTTTTCGAGGACTTGCTGAATCAGATTTCCTTTGAATTGATTCAGGCACCAACTACTCCTTGATCTTCCTCTCTCATTCTTTCTTTCTTGAGCTGCAATCAGTCAGATAAAATCCTATGATTTGTGGCTCCTTCAATAATGGTGATTATCTATTTCATCAACCCTATCGATGAGGCTTCACCAAGGTAGCATGTTTGCCCCCTCTCCTCTACATGGAATCACAATGATCACGACATGGCCCACCAACACATAGTCAATCCAACCAACACATACTGGTATATCCCTTTTTCTAGTTGAGGTTTCTTCTCTTATCAACCTTTATATTGTTTTGTACTTTACCGCTAGTCCTTCATTCTTTATGCTCACCCTTATGTGAGTTTCCATCATACTGATTGACATCAATGACAACTTAGTGCCAAAATACCAACAATCTCCCCCTTTGGCATTGATGTCAACTTCTCACGATTCACTTCATAACCGGTACTTTTCTCACCCTTTGACATAATGACAAAGGATACTATGCACCCCCCCTTTGATCCATACCAAGCTCCCCCTTTGACCATTTTTAGCTCCCCCTGAGCCACATTAATCCTACCTAGACAGATGACACAACTCCCAACTTGGGTCAAAGGTACTCAAAAGTGTTTACCGATAATGGTTTGGTGAAAATATCTACTACTTGTTCACCAGTAGGAACATAATCCATCCTTAACTCTTGTCCTTCAACCTTCTCTCTGAGAAAGTGATACTTGATAGCAATGTGCTTCGCTTGGGAATGTATGACTAGATTCTTTACTATGTTGATTGCACTTGAATTGTCACACCGGATGAGAATAGGATCAGTGATGTCCACCTGTATATCTTTGAGAGTCTGCTTCATCCAAAGCACCTGAGAGAAGCATGTAGCAACAACAATATACTCAGCTTCAGTAGGAGATAGAAAGACTAAGTCTTACTTCTTGCTATGCCATGAGACCAACCAATTACCTAGAAAGAAAGCACCACCACTTGTGCTCTTTTGATCATCAATGCACCCTACCTAGTCAACATCAGTGTATGCTTCCAAGATAAAATCTCCTTGTTTAGGATACCACAAACCATAGATGAGCATTCCTTGTAGGTATCTAAAAGTTCTATTAACAACATTCATATGCAACTATTTTGGTGCAACTTGGTATCTAGCCACCATGCATACTGCTTGAAATATATCCGGTCTTGAAGCAATTAGATACAATAGACTACCTATCATGGATTACTATAGAGTTTGATCGACCACCAATGATTCATCATTCTTGCTCAATTTGCTGCCAATCACCATGGGGGTACTTACCGGTTTATAATCTTCCAGTTGAAATTTCTTCATCTCCTTTGCATATTTGACTTGTGAGATAAAGATTCCTTTATCTTGTCATAATATCTGCAAACCAAGGAAGTATGTCAATTCACCAAGCATTGACATCTCAAATTTTGACTGCATTTGATCAACAAATTCTTTGCAAAGAGTGTCCTTGTTGCCTCTAAAGATAATGTCATCTACATACCCAACCACAATGATCATGTGGTTCCCATCTTTCTTTGTTTATAAATTGCTATCTGCACTTCCCTTTTTGAATCTGTGCTCCTGTAGTTACTAATCTAATCTTGAATACCATTCTCTAGGAGCTTTCTTTAGACCATACAAGACCTTCCTCAACCTGCACACAAATGTCTCATCATCATGCAGCAGAAACCCTTCTGGTTGCTCCATGTACACTTTTTCTTCCAAATTTCCATTTAGGAAGGCAGATTTTACATCCATTTGGTACACTGTATAACCTTTATAAGAATAAAAGGCTAGAAACATTCTAATTACTTCTAATATAGCTACCGGTGCAAATGTTTCTTCAAAGTCAATTCCATCTTCCTAAGAGTATCCTTTGCACACTATTCTAGCTTTATGCCTAACCATCTTACCTTCTTCAGTCAATTTATTCTTGTATACCTATTTTGTGCCAATGATGTTCTTGTCTTCCGGTCTAGGGACTAATTCCCAAGTCTTGTTCTTCTCAATCTGTTGTATTTCTTCTTCCATGGCATCCATCCACTCTTGTCTTTTGCTGGCCTCATTAAATGTTTTGGATTCAACTTGAGTCATGAGGCATAGGTTGACTTGTTCATCATTCTAAGTGAGTCTTCTTATAGTCTTCACAACATTACTCTTATTTCCCAAAATTCTCTTATGGGTTATTTAGCTGTACATACCTATTGGGGACCTTCTTGGATACTACATCTGGTTCAGTGTCTGATTGAACTTCATCGTGTTCATCACCAGAGTCATCATACCAGTTAACCTATGGTTGACATCCTTTGTGCATATCTTCATCAAATTTTACATGCACACTCTCGATGACTCTTCTTAGTCTTTTATTGTAGAATTTGTAGGCTTTGTTGTTAGATGAGTAACCAACGAAGATTTCTTCATCACTCCTGGAGTCAAAAATTCCTAGACCATCCATATCTTTCTTGATAAATAACTTGCTTCCAAATACTTTGAAGTATTTGACCGATGGCTTTCAATCATACCATAACTCATAAGGTGTCATTTTGTTGTTTGTTCTTAATTGAACTCAATTCAAAGTATATGCAGAAGTATGAATAACTTCTTTCCAATATGTGTCTGATAGACTGGCCTCATTTAACATGGTTCTGGCCATCTCCTTGACTGTCTTGTTCTTCCTTTCTACCACACCATTTTACTATGGTGTTTTAGGAGTAGAGTATTTCCTTCTAATTCCATGTTTTTCACAATAATCTTCAAATTCATTTGATGTGAACTCTCCACCCCTATTCGATCTTAGGTATTTTAATCTATACCCAATTTCTTTTTCCACCATCTTTCGAAAGATCTTGAATATTTCAAATGCTTGTGATTTATCTTGTAGAAAGGTGACCCATGTCATTCTTGTGTAGTCATCAATTAAAAGCATAAAGTATCTTTCACTGGCAAGTGCTCTTGTTCAAGTTGGACCACACAAATTTGTATGCACAATTTTAAGTGGTCTTGAGGTGTTGTGCTCCTTTGTCCTGAAACTCACTTTAGTTTGCTTACCTTTGACACATTCATCACAAAATGTGTTTACTAGCTTGATGATGGGTGAAATATTCCTCACACACCCCTTTTTGCTTATTGCAGCTAAGTTATCAAAATTTATGTGGCCTAATCTATTATGCCATAGCCAACTTTCATCTACTTGTCCTAACATACATTGGGACTCATAGCATTCCTTCAGATTATAAATATTTCCATCTGTTCTCTTTCCTTCTACCACAACTTTACTAGTACTATCTTTCTTTATTTGGGAACCAATTGAGTCAAAGGTGAATTTGTAACCTTTGTTACACATCTGGCTCGCACTCAGTAGATTATGCTTTAGGCCTTCCACATAGTATACATCATGTGCCTTTAGTTTTACATCAATGCTTAGCGTTCCTTTTCCCTTTATTTTGATGGAGGAATTATCTCCAAATCTTACTAATCCACCATTCCAGTCTTCAAGTATAATTAATTTCTTTTTTTCACCAGTCATATGGTTTGAACCGCTATCTGCCACCCATAGATTTTTCCTTTTAGCATGCAAGGCAATTTGTACTATGAGACTTGATTCTACCTTTTCCTTTTCTTTCTCAACCCAAACTGGTTTGATTTCCTTCTTCTTGTCAGCTGCTATATTGATCTCAAATTTAGTTACCAGCTCTTGATCCGAATTTGCCTTCATCTACTTGATCTTCCTATTTTTGCATAACTTTTCTATGTGTCCAAATTCTTGACAATTATAGCATTTTAAATTTTCATTTAAGGGGACATCCTTAAAACTATTGTAGGGTACTAGTTTAGTCTTCCTACAATCAAAATTTTTATGACCATATCCATTGCACTGATAATAGACAACATTCATATCATGGAGTGTGTTGGGTCTCAAATCAACAGATTGGATAGGTTCTAAAGAAATGCCAACTCCTATGATCAAACCCTCCAATTGACTTGGCCAACTTATAGAGTGAACCTATTTGGTTACTAACTCTCTCACTTTAGGCTCTGTAGGACCTAGGTAGGTATACCTACTCACTAGTTGTTCCTTCAACCAATGCTTTTTATAGCAGATTTAGTGTCTTAATCTGATATCTCCTAGTCTCAGAATGGCATAAGTTTCTTAAACAGACTGATTTCAGATGTGTGTATTGATCTATGTATCTTACAAAAGTATATATATTACACTTTGGCTAAATTACCTACTATACCTACTCTACTAATCCTAATGCTTAAAATTAAAGGGTAACTGGTATGGTTAAAGGGTTTGTTTACAAATGATCAATGCCTTTCCTCTTATTTGGGCTACAGAGTCTTATATTTTGTCAAGACTTATTGTGTAAATTTTGTAGACACCCAAAAATGCTCAACGCTTGCGAGGTCATACTTTAACATTTGTGCATTGCCTCATTTTAGGTTTTTGCATCGCATTAACATTTCTCCTATGTCACACACTTGGTCTTTATCATTTGCGAGCATCGAGTCATTCTTCTACATTCTTCAATCATCTCGTCCTCAAATTTGGTCTTGTCGACAACATTATCCAATCATGATTTTGATCGATTTTATCTTATTGCATCAATGAGCATGCTTATTTGTCATCATTTTGGACATCGTCAATCCTAATTAGGGTTTTGTCCTTCTGTCAATCTTATCAATTTTATCATCAATCTTATCATTTTGGACATCGTCAATCCTTATTAGGGTTTTGTCCTCTTTTCAATCTTGTCATTTTGCGATCAATTTGTCATTGATCGTGGTCGTTATCAATCTTGTCATTTTGCAATCTATTTGTCATCGATTTTTGTCCTCTTTTCAATCTTGTCATTTTGCGACCGATTTGTCATCGATCGTGGTCATTTCCAATTATGTCGTCTTGCAATCTATTTGTCATCAGTTCTTGTCCTCTTGTTGATCTTGTCATTTTGCGACCGATTTGTCATAAATCATTGTCTATCTCAATTATGTCAATTTGGATCAATTTGTCATTGTTCCTCGTCAATTGGCGCGTTTATCAATCAAATCATTTTGTCGCATTGGTCATTTAGCAAAATCAAATCATGACATTAATTATCCTCAATCAAGACCTAATTGTCATTTTCGCATTGCTAATTCATCTCTTTAGGGTTTCGTGATTTCATCATTTAACCTTGCTTATCATTTTCTTCCTTTAGGATTAATAAATTACTTATTTATCCTAAGTCTTCTCATTACAATTAAATATTCATTTAATTGGCTAATTATTCCTCTTTGTGAATTGATTAATAAATGAAAAATTATTAATTAATTCACTAATTCACTAAATCCTAATTTCTAATTTCTTTCAATTTCTAATTCCTAATTTTTATCAATTTCAATTTTCTAATTTTTCAAATTTCTAATTTCTTTTCCCTCCTATTTCATCTCCTAATTCCATGGGAATGGCATGTCAATTTGTCATAAATTGTCATAATTGATAATCAATCAATTTTGACATAGAATGTGTCATAATTTGTCATCAATTATCAATCAATCAAATTGTGCATGGAAAGTGCATAATTTGTCATAATTTGTCATATTGATTTGCAATTTCCATTTGAATTGCATCATGCCAATCTTGTCATTTATCCAATTTCTCTATAAATTGGATGATTTTCAATCAAACCTAGTCCAAATTTCTATCAAACTACCAAACTTTCGTTTCTAGTACTCTTGAGCTTTTTGCTTTCAATTGTGTGAGCACTTGTAGGTGAGATCCACAAACCCATTGAAGAGGAAAGAACAACAATGGAGCTGCATGGAAGGAGTGTTCAATTCTACGTCTGGTTTGCATAATTTTCATTTTGAATGCTTTGTTTCTATGTCTCTATTGAATGTGCTTTGGAATTAGGTTCATTTCAATGAGTATTCTTATGATTGAGCTATCATGTCTTGTGTTTTGATTGATTTACTTATCTTTTGATGATTCCTAATTTCTATGCTACAAATTTATGAGATAGTTTTTAAGCCCACCCCCTCTCGACGAGTCTGTCAGTTACTGTTTCTTATGAGCTCTACTTCAATGTCTATATTGTAAACTACTTGAATGAATTTAACCCTAACTTTAAGAGACCATCCAAGGAAGAAATACATGGAACAATTACAATTCACAAGTAAATCTTTTTTTATCCAAATCTACAATATGAAACACAAATAACCTTATCTCCTTTAGATAATATCACAAGCAACTGCCTTCTAAAACTATGTTAACTCTCAACACATATGAGAAAGAAAATGCAACTGGTTATTTTTGATAAAAAGTTTAAAAGTACAAAATTGCCTCCACCTCTTGTATCTCTATTCTCCCCTCTTTACATTTTACATCACACATATATGTGGTTGAATGGTTTTCATACCCCTTTGGGTGAAAAGACACCCCCCTTTTAAATAAAAATAATTCCAAATCCTGACATTGCCTTAGTTTATGTAGTTAATTATCACTTTACAAGTTGTTTAGGCATATTAGAGGCATTTTAAGGCTATTTTATGGGTATATAATGGATAAATGGTCTTTAAATGATGTAAATGCCCCCTTTGGTGCTTTGCAATCCATTTTTTATGCCCATTATTGTGTTTATGTTATGGTTTCATATTGTGCAACAAATATAAAACATATTACTTGTACCTATTCAATATATATATATATATATATATATATATATATATATATATATATATATATATATATATATATATATATATATATATATATATATATATATATATATAATTTTTCTTATTCCTTGTCTTGGAATCTGGAATTCTAAAAATTGCAAAATTTAGGGTTCCAACAGTGGCTCTGTCTGGGGATGCATGCCCCATGCAGGCATAGCAAGAATCCATCTATCTCTGGTAAAGTAGACTGGATGTGTCGAATCATCTCCCTTATGTAGATTATGTCAAAACTGCATGTAGTGGCCCCAAGCCCCAAAAACTGAACACTAATTCTTTCCTCTATCAAACATCTGATTCTCATCATGAAGTTGTATAAAAACTTTGAAATTATTGATATCACCTGATTGGCAATTCCTGTCATAAGATGCATCATCCATCCTTATTTTATAGGGATTCTTTATTTCACCTGGATTACCATTATCCCCTATTCCATAGGAAATGGTATTTATACTTTTACAAAAGTTTGCTTCTTGTGGCATCTGCATATTCTTCATCTCTATTTTATTGGAATGTTGCATATTATCTAATTGGTACTTCTTTTCACCTTTTATTTTATCTCTATGTGATGTACCTTCCTTTTGTAACTCTCTTATTTTTGTGGTCCTTTTATCATGTGACTTAGTCATATTATTACCCATGTTGTCTTCACACATGTTTGTATTGTCCATACTGTCTGAAATTTTTTCTTCTTCATCATATGAAGGATTTGAGAATACATGAAAATCCTTTTCACACATACCATGGCAGTAGGGAATATGATTTTCCTCTATCACTTCATCACATAAGGGGTTTGAAAATATTTGAAAGCCATTTTCAAATTCGCATACCTCTTCTTTATCAGTTGTATCATCAAGGTACTCAGGTATGGACTCACTTTCCTCATGACTGGTATAATATTCTTCATCAATGTTAGCAACAATTTCTTCAAGTTCTGACTTGTACTCACAAACATCATCAATTGCTTCTTCATTAGATGGGACTTCCAAAGGGATAACTGATTCTTCTATATATTCATCTTCATTTGCATCTCTTATGTTGATGTTACTCGTCTCACTCAAATCATGTAGTTTTTTATTCAATTCTTCAAGAATTGAACATGTTGATTCCAAACTGTCAGACCCACATTCTCTCACGATCAATTCCTCTAGTATAGCTGAATTAAGTTGTATATTATTAGGCATTTGGAAATAAGTCACCATTATTCTGCCAATCAGTTTTTCTATAGATTCACCTTCCTTTCTTCTTATGTTGTAGATTGCATTGCCACAATCATAATCCAATTGAATCTGATTTTGGTATGGAGAACCAATTGAAGGGCTAGTGACTGAAGTGTTGTCCTCGATTACACCATAAAATTCTTCCATGAACCACCACGCAAGTTCTTCCCATGATGAGATACTTTGTGGGGGTAACAAGCTGAATGACTGCTCTGCAACATCCTCCAATGTTAGCACAAACCATTTCATGATCGTTTCTTCTAAGTAGATTTTGAAGGTCTCAATAAACCAATAAAATGATTTTAGATGCCCAATTGGTGATTCCCTTTCATCTCCATGGAACCTCAGCATACAAAACTTCAACTCACAAGGAAATGCATATGGATACTCAGGGATGTTACCAAAATCCAATGGCTTAAAACTTCTTAGAATATTCTTGCCTCTTTGTGGTTGTGGTTGCCACTATGCATATTTTTCTGAAGATGCTTCTCCATAAAAATATGGATATTGAAACGTACTGAATGCTACTGATCTTTTTCATTTAATTTTCCTTTTTATAGAGTTTCCACCTCTTTCATAGAGGACATAAGTTATTTCTTTCTTCTGAGTTCTCTCCCACAACAGAGTCTTAATAATTCTTCCCCAGCAAAGTTGTCAATCTGTTGGGTCTCAAATCAACAGATTGGATAGGTTCTAAAGAAATGCCAACTCCCATGATCAAACTCTCCAATTGACTTGGCCAACTTATAGAGTTAACCTATTTAGTTACTAACTCTCTCACTTTAGGCTCTGCAGGACCTAGGCAGGTATACCTACTCACTAGTTATTCCTTCAACCAATGCTTTTTATAGCAGATTTAGTGTCTTAATCTGATATCTCCTAGTCTTAGAATGGCATAAGTTTCTTAAACAGATTGATTTCAGATGTGTGTATTGATCTATGTATCTTACAAAAGTATATATATTACACTTTGGCTAAATTACCTACTATACCTACTCTACTAATCCTAATGCTTAAAATTAAAGGATAACTGGTATGGTTAAAGGGTTTGTTTACAAATGATTAGTGCCTTTCCTCTTATTTGGGCTATAGAGTCTTATATTTTATTAGGACTTATTGTGTAAATTTATGAGACAGTTTTTAAACCCACCCCCTCTTGATGAGTCTGTCAGTTACTATTTCTTATGAGCTCTACTTCAATGTCTATATTGTAAACCGCTTGAATGAATTTAACCCTAACTTTAAGAGACCATCCAAGGAAGAAATACATGGAACAATTACAATTCACAAGTAAATCTTTTTTTATCCAAATCTACAATATGAAACACAAATAACCTTATATCCTTTAGATAATATCATAAGCAATTGCCTTCTAAAAATATGTTAACTCTCAACACATATGAGAAAGAAAATGCAACTGGTTATTTTTGATAAAAAGTTTAAAAGTACAAAATTGCCTCCACCTCTTGTATCTCTATTCTCCCCTCTTTACATTTTACATCACACATATATGTGGTTGAATGGTTTTCATACCCCTTTGGGTGAAAAGACACCCCCCTTTTAAATAAAAATTATTCCAAATCCTGACATTGCCTTAGTTTATGTAATTAATTATCACTTTACAAGTTGTTTAGGCATATTAGAGGTATTTTAAGGCTATTTTATGGGTATATAATGGATAAATGGTCTTTAAATGATGTAAATGCCCCCTTTGGTGCTTCGCAATCCATTTTTTATGCCCATTATTGTGTTTATGTTATGGTTTCATATTGTGCAACAAATATAAAACATATTACTTGTACCTATTCAATATATATATATATAATTTTTCTTATTCCTTGTCTTGGAATTTGGAATTCTAAAAATTGCAAAATTTAGGGTTCCAACAGAGTGCATTAAATTGATTTCTACTTTCATAAATCATAAAGGGCTTATTGATTATCCTACAATCATCTATTATGTGCCCAAATTTGTTACACCGGTAATAGTAACCATGCAAGTTTGAAACATACCAATTAGGTTGTCTTGATCCTTAATAGGGCTGCCTCATTGGGGGTCTTCCCTTCATGTTGTTGAGTCTGGTGAATCCTTCATGGTCAATTCTTTCCTTTCTCCTTGGGTTTGCATGTTGGTACAAGAAGTATTGCCTCTGGTTCATTGTTGTATACTGATTTGAGTGGCGATTTCCAACAACATCTGCATGTCTTTTTGCGGTATCCTTGCCTACAATGAATGTCTTCTTTTCTTCACCTTTAATTGAGGAGCTAAACATTATTTCTTTGCCGGATTTATCTTTGTGGGTTGAACTTTGACCTTCTTCAAAGCCTAAGCCACCAGTGTCTTTGGATTGATTTTGTTTGCTCAACATCTTATCTAAGGCCTCAGTACTGCCTTCATACTTGCTCCTTATTTTTATTTCTTCCTTACTTTCTTCAAGCTCCTTTATGAGCTTTACTATTTTCTTCCATCTCTTGATTCTCCTTTTCTTTCTTTGCCAGATCAGAGGCTGTAGATTCACAAATCCTCTTAGTTTCTTCCAATTGCAATTTCAAGTTAGATACTACTTGACCAGACTCATCCAGAGACTACTTCAAGAGATCTTGTTCATCTATTGCAACAAACTTAACCCTCTTGAGTTCTCTTCTTGGTTTACTCAATTCTTCAAGCACACTGATAATTTCACTCTCCCAATCCACTTCATCTTCAATATCCTCTTCTCCCTCATCTTCATCAGCTGGTCTATCAAGTGCCATCAAGAGATTGACTTTTATGTCGTTCTCATGGTAATCATCTTCTGATGCATTTTCATCATCTATTGTGTCATCCTCAATGATATATAGACTGTTCTAGTTCTAGTAGCCTCTCCTTCCCTATTGGTAGTCATTCCTTTCTCTGTATTTGTTGGTAGATCTTATAAACTCTCTTGACTCATCTCCACCGATTTCTTTGTGAGGACAATTTGCAGTGAAGTGTCCTACCTTCCCACAATTGAAGCATTTAAGTGGTAGTTTTCCTTTGTATCAGTCGGATCCTCTTTTGAGCTTCCTAACAAACTTTTCTACTTTTTCATTAGAGTCTTCACTAGATTCTTTATGAGTAACAACTTCTTTGCCCTTTTTAGTGATGTTGAATGCTACTTCTTTCCTTAAGGAAGTATCACCGGTTGTTCTCATCTCATAGGCTGTCAGAAAGCCAAATAGATCACCCATTATAAAAGTCTTTAGATCCTTGAATTGTTCTATGGATTACACCTTAGTATCATATTTGGGAGTGAGAGATCTAAGTATCTTCTTGACAAGAATCTCATTTGCAATCTCTTCTCCAAGTCCTCTAATAGTATTCATAGTTTCATCAAATCTGTGAAGATAGTCTACAATCTTTTCATTATCCTTCATTTTTATGCTTTCAAGTTGGCCCCTTAGTGTTTGTAGCTTGGCTTCTTTCAATTTTTCATCTCCTTCAAACAACCTCTCCAATTTGTCTCATGTCTCCTTTGCTAAAACACAGTGCATGACTTTGAAAAATTCATTATCAGACAGTCCACTCAAGATAGCATGTTTTGCCTTTTCATTATTCTCATACTCCTTTTTTGCATCTGGATCAGTGGGAGGAGCATTAGGAACAACATTTCCATTATTGAACGACATCCACACATCAAAACCAAGAGAGGAAATATAGGTCTCCATTCTTCTGCTCCAGAAGGCATAGTTGGATCCATCAAACATGGGAGCTTTTGAGGAAGCAAAATCGCTTCTTGCCATTATGTTCAAAGTCCAGAAACTACCCAAGTTTTAAAGATAACTAGGAACCTAGGCTCTGATACCAATTGTTGAACATAGAATACCACTAAGAGAGGGGTGAATCAGTGGTTTCTAAGTTTTTTCTTTTTCTGATCTAACTTCAGAATATCAGTTATTCACTTAACCACTAAACAGTCATACCGGTAATACAAGAATAGAGGCCAAAGAGATCATTCACACAAAAGAAACTCACAACACCAAATTTACGAGGAAAACCCAATATGGGAAAAACCTTGATGAGAAAAGTTGCTGGAGACTACTACTCCAATCCAGCCTCACAGGTAAAACACTAACTTACAAAGATTTAGGGCACCAACCCAAGGAGAACCAACCCCTGCACTTTTAGGGCACCGATCCAAGGAGCACCAACCCTTGCACCAAGCTTCAACTTGGTGATGTATATTAAAATATTAATTGAATACAATTAAGGCTTCTCATTACAAATGAATTTTGCAACTCTTTGATCAAATAACTCTCTGTCGGTTGAGAGTCTTTTCTCCTCCACTGATTCTCACACTATCGGTTGTGAGATTTTTGTCTCTGATTCTTAGCCTCTTCTACCTTTTTCTCCATCTCTCAAACAACCTCTCAACACACTATGTCACATGTGGATGTTGCCTACTTTGCCACACCTTACCAGTTAGCCTCAACTGCAAGACTATAGTTCTGTCAGTAGAATCCTCTCACCCGTATGTTTTCTCACGCACACTACAACTTTATTATAACTCTTTCTATCACTTGTAATCCTTCTCCTTGCTCACACTCTCTTCTCTTCTCCTTCTTCATAGCATCAACCCATTCTATATTGAGCTCTTATTTCTTATACAGTGATTTCCCGCTAGAATGCAATTCAAACTTTAGAGCGGTTAGGGTTTCCTCTTTCTGACAAGATCTTCAATTTGATCCAATCCATTGGATCGATCACCTATCCTTCAAGGATGCATTTGTACACCATTTTCATCATCCAATGCATATCTGCTAAAAATAGCAATCTCAAACAAGATCTCCTTCCTTGAAATCCATTGACACATAAAGACACTTCAGTTGTTTCCTTTTCGAGGACTTGCTGAATCAGATTTCCTTTGCATTGATTCAAGTGCCAACTACTCCCTTATCTTCCTCTATCATTCCTTCTTTCTCGAGCTACAATTAGTCAGATACAATCCCATGATTTGTGGCTCCTTCATTAATGGTGATTATCTGTTTCATCAACCCTATCAGTGAGGCTTCACCAAGTCAACATGTTTGCCCCCTCTGCACCACATGGCATCACAATGATCATGACATGGCCCATCAACACATAGTTAGTCTGACCAACACATACCATTACATCCCTTTTCTAGTCGAGGTTTCTTATACCAGTTTGTACTTTACCGGTAGTCCTTCATTCTTTATGCTCACCCTTATGTGAGTTTCCATCATGCAGGTTGATATCAATGCCAACTTAGTGCCAAAATGCCAACATGAGTTTGTGTAGGTCTTTGGGGAAACTATGATCAAATCTACAAAAACTAGTTAGGTAGGGCTAATTAGGGCTCTAGGGATACTAGGCTTAGAAAATAGGGAAAGGAAGGAGCGATGGGGAAATGGATCAAACCCAAACTCAAAACTAGTTGATTGGCCTTAGAAAACCTCATGAACACCTACCATAACCTCTACAAGAATTTGTTAGGAGTTTGATAGTGTAAGGTTGGATTTACCCTTGTGAATCTCAACCATGCTTGAGCAACCAGTGAACACATCCTGATTGGGAACACTCCTAGAGAGTTTGGATGCCTAATTTGATTGATAGACCAGAGAACAATGAAGGCATCCCACTAAAGATAATACTTGACTGCCCTTTGATAAAGGATTGACTCTCTTTAAGTTTACCTCCCCTTTAGGGGGAGGGAGAGAGAGGGAGAGAGGGAGAGAGAGAGGGGGAAACTGCGATCAAATTCACAAAAACCGGTTAGGTAGGGCTAATTAGGGCTCTAGGGCTACTAGGCCCAGAAAATAGGGAAAGGAAGGAGCGATGGGGAAATGGATCAAACCCAAACTCAAAACCAGTTGATTGGCCTTGGAAAACCTCACGAACACCTACCATAACCTCTGCAAGCATTTGTTAGGAGTTTGATAGTGTAATTTTGGATTTACCCATGTGAATCTCAACCATTGAGCACATCCTAATTGGGAACACTCCTAGAGAGTTTGGATGCCTAATTTGATTGATAGACCAGAGAACAATGAAGAGATTCCACTAAAGGCAACACTTGACTGCCCTTTGATAAAGGATTGACTCTCTTTGAGTTTACCTCCCCATCAGGGAGAGAGAGAGAGAGAGAGAGAGAGAGAGGGGGGGGGAGTAGGGGGGAGGGAGAGAGGAGGGGGGAGGGAGGGAGAGAGGGAGAGAAGAAGGGCTATGTAGGAAGGAAGAAGGGGAGAGAGGGAGAGGAAGAGAGAGAGATGGAGAGAGAGAGAGGAGGGATGAAGAGAGGGAGAGAAGAAGGGGTATGGAGGAAGGAAGAAGGGGAGAGAGGGAGAGGAAGAGAGAGAGAGAGAGAGAGAGGGAGAGAGAGAGAGAGAGAGAGAGAGAGAGAGAAGGAGAGGGAGGGAGGGAGGGAGGGAGGAGGGAGAGAAGAAGGGGTATGGAGGAAGAGAGAAGGGGAGAGAATCAAGTCTCTATTTTTCACTTAAGTCTCTCTCTCTCTCCCCCATTCTTTATCTATGAAGTCTCTTCCTCTCATCCTCTATCTCTCTATCTCACTCTCCCCTTCTCTCAGGTGTACCTCTCTCATTCTCTCCCTCTCTTCTCCCCATCCCTCTCTCCCTTTCTCATTACCTCTCTTTCTCACTCTCTCCCTCTCTCCCTCTCTTTGCACCTCTCTCTCTAGTCTCTTGTACTCTCATTCCATCCCTTCCTCCCTCTCACTCAGACTATCTCTATATCTCACCCTCTCTCTCCTTCCCTGCCTCCACCTCTTAGGTCTCTATTTCTCTCCCAATCCCTCTATCCACCTCTTAGATCTCTCTATATCTCCCCTACTCCCTATCTATCTCTCTCTCTCATTCTCTTAGGTCTCTCTCTCTCTCTCTCTCTCTCTCTCTCTCTCTCTCTCTCAGAGTCCCTTTCTCTATGTCACTCTCTAGCTCTATCTCTCCCTCTATTTCTCTCTCTCTCTCTCCATCTCTTTGCCCCCTCCCTTTCCCTTTCTCTATCTTTGTCTCCCTCCCCCCTTCTCTCTCTCTCTCCATATCCATATCTCTTTCTCTCATTTATCTCTTGTCTCTCCCTCTCAGTCTCTATCTATCTATCTCACTCTCCTCCTCTCTTAGGTGTATCTCTCTCCCATTCCATCCCTCTCCCCCCTCTCTCCCTCTCTATGGTCATATGGTATCCTAGGGATCCATGCATGTGTCCTAAGGGGTCATAGGATACCATATGACTCCTTAGGACACCATTTGACACATAATGACACATAAGAGGTCATATGGAGTCCTAAGGGTTAATAGGACACCATATGACCCCTTAGCACACCATACGACCCATAATGACACCAAATAGTGTCTTAAGGGGTCATAGAACACTATATGACCTTTTAGGACACCATACAACTCATAACGACACCATATGGAGTCCTAAGGGGTCAAATGGTATCCTAAGGGGTTGTAGGAGACCATATGACCCCTTAGGACACCATATGACCCCTAATGACACCATATGGTGTCCTAAGGGGTGATAAGGTGTCCTAGGAGTTATAGGACACCATAAGACACATAATGACACCATATGATGTCCTCAGGGGTCATACAACACCATATGACCCTTAAAACACAATATGGTCCCTACCAACATCAAAGGGGTCATAGGAAACTATATGATCCTTAGCACACCATAGGACCTATAATGACACCAAATAGTGTCCTAAGGGGTCATAGAACACCATATGGTGTTGTTATGGGTTGTATTCTTTTTTGAGGGGTCATATGGCATCTTATGACCCCTTAGGACACCATATGGTATCGTTATGGGTCGTATGGTGTATTAAGGGGTCATTTGGTGTCCTAAGTGGTCATATTACACCATATGACCTCTTAGGAAACAATATGACCTCTAATGACACCTAAGGGGTCATATGA
Source organism: Cryptomeria japonica (assembly GCF_030272615.1). Taxonomy (NCBI): domain Eukaryota; kingdom Viridiplantae; phylum Streptophyta; class Pinopsida; order Cupressales; family Cupressaceae; genus Cryptomeria; species Cryptomeria japonica. Next base: position 580,875,903 of record NC_081406.1, read on the forward strand.
TGGGCTAATAAAGTGATATATTATTTAAAGTTATGAATAGAACATCATACAATAGAACATCGATAGTTTAGTTTTGACATAGCTAAGTTAGACCATTGTCAGCATAAGAGAGACTCCAAGCAAAAAAACAATGAGGGTTCACTAAAAAGCAAGTGTAAGAGCTTGACCTAACCCTAAGAGTATTGCCTTTCTAAAACATATTATGCTCTTAAATTTGCAAGGCTATAGGATTGATCTCGATTGTGACTATAGGAATTACACAATTGATTTCTTTCATTGGTATGTACCCTTCCAAAACTTTTGACAAGTGATGATCATCATATACTACCACTGCCATGCTTACAACAATCTTCAATTTTTTTAGATGACAAGCATTGTGTAACAACATGGTAACTCTCTCATACCCACCATTATCATTCTCTGTAACATCATCTATGTTACTCTCCCTCTTTCTCTTCCTACCATTTGTTTCCTTCTAAAAAATATATTGCAGGTAGCCTGACTCATCATTTTGCTTTGTTGACACTATTTTCCATATTTGCTCTGCTCATTAAAAACATATTAGAGAAGAATATTGTTGCAAGTTTCTTTTTTTGTCATGGTAATGCACCTATGGTTCAATTTCAGACCCTTCTTTCTCCTATTCAATACACACACACAAATCCATCAGTCAATTTTCTTACGAGAGCATACATGATAAAAATCAAAGAGGAAGTTGCAGACAAGAAATAAATTCACTTACTTCTATAGAAGTGCAAACACAGTTGCAGTGGGGTATGGAGGGAGGGAAGGAGAGAATAAGGGAGAGAGGGATGGGGTATGGAGGAAGGGAGAAGGGTAGAGAGGGAGGGGGAGGGAGAGAGGGAGGGAGAGGGAGAGGGAGAGAGAGGGGGAGAGAGGGGGAGACAATACACCTATATGTGTGTATATATTATTATATACATATATATATATATATATATATATTGTTGGCATTTTTGTGGTTTATGCTGTGATTGTCATTGATGGACACACACTTGTATTGAGATCCCCTTTATATGTATGAGCTTATGCTCAATTGGTATTTGTTCCAACCGGTATGTTGTATACTAGTCTCTAGACTAGTGGTGATTTTGCAGCATGTGTTTCCTAGTCTGAAGCGGCATGTTGACCCCAAGCGGTTCGCAGATCACAAGTGGTATGAGGGAGCAAAGCGGCACAACACATTCTTACCAGTCTTCATTTTTGTCAAACCGGCAACCGGTATTTTGTATGAACCGGTAATACTCTGTGATGAGTTACCAACCGACATTTTGTGATGAGTTACCAATCCACCAATTGTTTGACGGTGCTGACACATTGACAGTGATTCCTGTGTCGTGTTACTAAGTATGTCTAGGTTCATTGAACCTAGGAAATTGTAATGTAATCCTATTGGACTGACATGAAATTAGATTCCTTTAAATGGACATCATGTCTAGGGTTTTCGAGTTGTTGTTGCTATTGTTGAAAGGGTTAATGTCGAGCTAGGGTTTAAGGTGGAAGTTGAGAACGATCTTATCTGAGAAGATCAAGTTGTAATTGTGTGTGAGAGAGAGAAGACTGAAGTAATGCTAGAATGCATTAGCTATGAGCAATACTAGATCTAACCAAGCAGTTTGTGCTATTAGATAGATCAAACACTTGTTGATTACTCACATCTTTGACAAGTCTGTAGCCCTTAACCGGGTAGGCCTCAAAGCCTTTGTAAAATCCTCTAACGAGGTGGTTCACACATGTGAATCTAAAATCCTCTAACAAGGTAGTCTTTAATTGGACTTATCTCCTAACAAAGATTGAGATTCCTAACAGGATCTGTTCTGGTGAAGAACATTGTAAGACCTTAATCGGTCTGACCTTAACCGGTCTGACCTTAACCAGTCTAGTTTCTATTTTGCAGATAGTGACTTGTGAGTTCCATCTCACTGTGGTTTTTCCCAGTTGGGTTTCCATGTCAAATATCTTGTGTTATGGCTGTATTGCTTTTGTGGGTGAATGCTTTATTCGCATTTTGGTTTGCATGTGTGGTAACCAGTTTGACTGTTAGACTGCTTTACCGGTTTATCTTTAGACTATGTAAGTGTTTTAGTGCAGAGATTTTTGGCATACTAATTCACCCCCCCCTCTTAGTATTCATCATATATATTATTAGATACATATATATAAATATTATATATTTTATATAAAAATTATATATATATATAATACACATTCCAAAAATTTAAACAAACGTAGCACGCATGCACTATTTATAGTTAAGATAGAGTGTACGCGCTTCTTACACCATAAGTACCCCGTACGCGCTTTTTATACCATAAGTACCATGTACGTGCTTTTGACTGTTTAGGCTTGGAAATAGGCCTGGATGACAAAGCTACAGTTTGGAAGTTTGATTTCCCTCCTTTTTGACATGTTTTATTTTATCAACTTGGTTTCTCGACTTTGTCATCATCAGGTTTACACTTCATCAAGTGGGTATTTCTAGAATTGCCACCATATTTTCACCCATCTTTTGAGCTTTCTAACCATATAATTTTTTAAAAATTTGAACAACAATAACATATTATTATTGAATTTCTTTAACCAGTGCATCCATAGTTCTCACAGACATAGGTGCAACATTTTTTTAATAACTTTTGATATACTTATCCAAATTTAAAAAACTTTATATATTATTTTAGTGCACTTGATTCTCTACAATTTAAAAAAAAATTGTATTTTTGATTTGTTTAGTGCAACTTATGCTTCGCGCATGAACATATACCTAATTTTAAGGATGTGCTCGATTGGAAAAATCATAAAAAAAAAAATACTCAACAAAAAATTACAAAAAAATACATATCTTCTAGTGCTCACTCTTAAATATCTTTCTACCAAAGAATTTGTCAAAATAATAAATCTAACTATGACTTTTTTGATGTGCACATCAGACACTATGTTATGTTTTTCAAAAAAAATTCGGGTCTATTTTTCATGCTCGAAGGATTTAAACCCCTTAATCTTATCCAATTTTGAAAGAGTTTAGTAGTTTGGAAACCAGATTTAGAGTACTACAATATTTGTTCTTTTATTATCTTCATATCTTGAGTGGGTGACTTTCAAAATTTGCCTCCAAGTTCAGGTTGACTTGATTTCAGAAACAAAAAGTGTCCACTTATACCACCCTTTTTGACCACCATCTTTGTGCACTTACCCTACAATGGCTTATTAAATAGCCACCCCTTTATATGAGGCCAATAAGTGGAAATCATGAATCGGAGATACATAGTGCCTCAACACAAGCAACTATTGATCTAACAGTGGATAGGTGTAAGGAGTTATAGTTACAGTTTATACAAGTTGTCACCAAAGAAGGATGGCAGATGAGAATGTACATTTCCATAATGAATAAACTGTCGAATATTTTAAATAAAAAGTTGTCCCTTGAATTATTTCATAAGTCACACTTGAAGATGATGGCAAGTGTTCATGAATCCCATATGGAGAAGATTAAGTTACGCGGATGCATGTGCAGGCCAATCTCAATGCCAGGTAGATGTAATTCATGCTAGTTTAAATATGTGGCAATTGTTTCCCAATCAACTGTCCACATGAAGACAATGTCCCTTGATTCCTATTTGAAATGTGAATGTCATTGGACAGGCAGTTTAATAACAATGGATTTCAATTGCATTTATTTGAAGAAAATCTAGTCTGAACATGTGGCATATTTGCCCCATTCAGTAGCCCATGAAGATAATATGCCACCTGATGCACATTTTAAATATAATTGCCATTGAAAAGGTAGACTTATAGCAATAGCTAACACTTGCATTTATTGAAGAAATTGTAAAGCCATACGAAATCTCTGCAAAATAAAAATGGAATATTAGTATTCAAAACTACATAGTCATGGTTAATGACCATGCTTCTTTGATGTGTCTATGAGATGATTCAATTATGAAGGCTGATTAAATTCATCTTGAATGAAGACTGATTCACACATACTTTTTCCATTCGCCATGTTTTCCAAGTAATCTGCAACCTGATTTGCTCATCTATACACATGATTTAATTGAAAAGAATTGAAGCATTTGAGTAGCCCCAAAATCTGATTCATAACATAACGTATTTTTCAACTACAAGAGAATTTTTCTTTGCAAGCATTAATTATCAATAAGGAATCACCTTTAATCAATAAATCTTTTATTTTGAATTCAGTTGCCATTTGCAAACCATACAACAATGCTTGACCTTCAGCTTGATTATTTGTGCCAAAAAGTAGCTTTATAGATTTTTCTTTAATCAAAGAACCCTTGTGATCTCTCAAAATAAAAATTGCACCAAATTCTCCTAGATTTCCCTTGGAAGAGCCATCAAAATTTAATTTTAACTGATTAATATACTATATTAGAGTTATCTTTTCTACTTTATTGAATTGAAAACACTTGACTTTGATGTAAATTTATTTGATACATTGTTCATTAAATTTGAGTATGTAATATTCATTTTAATGGTGATTGTTAATTTTGTTATTAATGGATTAGTTATTGATCTTAAACTAATTTAATTGGTTCAAATCATGAAGGTTCTAAAGATGGTTACATGTTTGAGCAATAGTATATGTTAGAGAATTTTAACTATTAATTATGCTTTTTTGCTAAAGTTCACTTAGTTGTGCTTCTAGTTTAGCTAGAGTTGAGTTTTTTTTAGCTCCTCATGCTTTCACTTTAGTTCTCCTAAATTTAGCTTAGGAAATTTTTGTGCTCTCTATAAAAGAACATCATTATGTATTGTAATTTCATCCTGTAATATTTGCTTTAGAGGAATATGACATTGTAGACACCTAAAATTGTCCTAACCTAATTAAATAAATATTTTATTTATTTAATTATTTTATCCTAAGCCTTCTATTAATTAAATATATTCTTATTTAATTTAATTATTTCATTTATCTTCTTCTAGCCTTTTTCCATTCAAATAAATATTTTTATTTTTTTAAATTATCTTTTCCCTAGATTAAATAAATATTTTATTTATTTAATTGGCCCCACCTCTTCTATTAATTTAGACTGCGAGCCTCATGGTTAGGGCACCTAGACTCAAGACTTGCACCAAAATTGGCAACCAACATTGGTGATTTGGAGTATGAGGAGAGAAGATCCCTTTAGGATCAAACTGAAGGAGTTCTGAGGTGAATCCGGTCATCAATCAGGGTTACATCAAAATTTGTTTCAAACTGTCCATCCCATGATTCGGCCTATACCACTTCAAGGAAGATTCAAACTATATATTGGAGATAGGTGCCTTGAAGAAGAGGCAAGTGCGATGCTGCCTTGGAGTCCTGGAAGGTGAACCGAGTTAAAATTGTAGAACTGACAGCAGATTGGCACGGACTTCATGCTTACCGTGATTTGGTTCATTGCTCACTGTTAGTGCACCAAAATTTATATTGGAGGGCAGCGATTATAGTTTGGGAGCAAGGAAATCCTTTCTAAAACATATTTAATGAGCATTGGTGACAAAACATTCATACTCTGGTGGCTGGATTAGACAGACTTAGGAATTGAAGAACCTATCGATTTGGGTATTATAACATTGCATGATCCTTGAGAATAACCATTCAGTAAGGCGAAGATCCACATCATCTATGAATAATCTCTCTTCTTAGAATTTTCTGTGTGACGGAAGTGAAGGACTATTCACATTGGATACAACATTGTATATCCTACAGCATATCAGTCCCAGATCTGAACAACAGTAACCTCTATAGTAGGGAACCGATTACAACATAGCGTCATTCATACCAGGGGTAGTGATCAAACTAGGTGGACTAGTATCAGTCAATAAATGTAGCATTTTGATCAATGGGCCACCTCAGACCAAATAACTACATACCAGGGGCAATATTGTTCAAAACAGTCACGCAGAGCCTCCACAACATTTGCAAACAACCTTGCCTATCCAGTGATTGATCTACAACTGATTAGTGAAGATATTGTCATTTGGTTTGGAGATTGGCATTTGGGAGGAGGTTTTCAGACTATTAGTAGCAGATAACTTTCTCATACTCAGACTTGTTTGTGACAGCAGCAAAGGACGACACTTGCCAATCATCTTGAGGTTCATTGTTAGTAAAAGTTTTCTTGCATTGTCATCGCTACAGTTGGGGTAACATCAAATCAGCATAATACAGTGATCGGACATGGATGATAAGGACATTTGGGTTCATGGGTGGATGTGGGCTAGGAAGACCCACCTCATGTTCCACAGTGGGTCTACATGAAAGGTAGATGGAAGGAAATGGTGATATAGGTAAACTGGAGCGGAAATAACAAGGTTTTTTAGACAACTTCAAAATACTTTCAAGGCTTCTTTAGGAACAGACGCAGTGTGGCATGGAGGCAGAATAACAATGGAAGGAGATTCACTCAAGGGCGTTTTAATAATGGTGCAAATCATGGGAATTCTAAGAAGCAATTCAAGGGATTTTCGAGGAAATGGTCTTTGGATCTGGGCAATTAGCGAATGTTTGCTAGGGTTGTTGGCTTGGCAAATAAGGAAATGGCAGCTAGGGTTTCTGTTTCTTCATAGCAGGTGGGAAATAAGGTAAATGTGAACCTCAAGGAAGCTAGTCTGGAAAAGGTAAGTAAGATTCCATCTGATCCTACTCTGCTCGAGGTTTCTTCATCGTAGGTTTGGGCTCCTATCCCTTGTATCGATCTTTTAGGTTCTTATGTTGATAAGAAAGCGAATTGTTTGCATATGAATGCTATTTTGGGGGAAATTTGGGGTGATCAAATTAGTTTGTTAAAGCTTTATCATAAATTGCAAAAAAGATGGGGGGATATGCATTATTTTCAATTATTGTCTGCGAATGCTTTTATTATTGTCTTTGATTCTCCTTTTTTCAGAGATGAGGTATTAAGAAATTCGCATCATTGGTTTGGAAAACATTTAATTTCAATTGCGGCTTGGAAACCTTTTTTTGTTCCTTCTTGGTCTAGTTTGAAACTTATTCCTTTCTAGTTTGGTTTACCTAAAATTCCTTTTGAATTTATGGATCCAGATGTTCTTGAGAGAATTGGAAATACTTTTGGAACTTTCTTAACATCTAAAATGGACTTTGTTGAGGGGGAGGTTCTAGTAAAAATTTGTGTTCTTATTAACCCTAACAATGTTTACCCTCGTACTTGTAATATCAAGTCTCATGATGGTATTTGGCACCAGTCAATTGTGAAATTAGATACGGAGCTTCTTAAGTCTCCTTTACTTTTGGATGCTCCTTTACTTACATATTTTAAGAAAAACCAACAAGTTGTTGACTCTGTCCCTAAATCCCTTAAGAAAGATAGTTTGTCGGTGGGACCTTCGATTGAAGGATGTGGAAATGTCTCTTCGCATAAATTGGTAGAAATAGGTCACATTAATCTTGAAAATAATCCATTGTGTCATATTTCTGGAAAACCAAATGATCACACTTTAGGTTTGGTCTCACTTTCGTCTTTACTAAAGACATTTTCTAATAACGGGGGTATAGTGGATGGTAATCCCCTGATGAATGGAGTAGATCACCCATTGATGATAGATTGCCCCAAGATGCCAAATAATCACACAAAGGGTAAGGATGGCAATTTGTCTTCATGCACTCAAAAGGAGGTTTTGGATTCTTCAAAGAATGTGAATTTAGATAAAAATGCAGTGGTTGATATGGAAACTATTAAACAGGTACCTGCCATAGGTTTTCCTAATGATGCTTCTTTAGTTCAGGAAATTAAGAATTTGGTGTCTAATAATTCCCCTCTGAATGTTGAAATTAATATGGCTAATGAATCTTCCTTAGGGAATAGTAATCCGTTAGAGGTTGTCCCTGTTATTATGCCAGATGAGAATCTGGTTCAGCAAGTACATGATATTTTTAACAATCATGCATGTCAAATGGATGAGGGTATTACTGATAGAGTTGTTTGTTTAATTGAGAATGATTTGGGGGGTATAAACTCGACCCTTCCAATTTCTACATCTGCTAATCCTTTTGCGGTTTTGGCTACAACAGAGTTGGGTTTTGAAGATAATCCATTTATCCTGGCTTCTCCAAAGTCATGCAAGAGTTTACCAATTGTCCAAACAACTCCAGTTTTTTCACCATCGGTGGTTTCTCCTAAGAGAGGTAGGCCTCCAAATAATCTTAAGACTCAAATGGAAATTGATGTTACAATTCAAAAGACTTTGTCCCTTTCTCCTGCTGGTGGGCAAGGGGGGCATTTGGTTTGTCTTGGTAGGCCTAAGAAAACATGCCTAACTCCTGTAAGTGTAAAAAGAAAGAGGAGTTAAAGATTCGTGACTAGTCCACCTATGACAAGATTAGGGGCTGTGAAACATAATTTGCAAGGTTGCTTTGGGGAAAGCAAAAATTCTCCAATTATTGGGAAGAAGGGAGCTTCGGCCTCCCCTCAAGGACAATGAGAATTATTTATTGGAATGTTAGGAGCTTAAATGCCCCTAACAAGAGATGCTTAATTAAGTCCCAAATGGACTTAAATGAGTGTGATATTTTTATGTTGCAAGAAACAAAGTTGTCAAAGGAGTCTACTGATTTGGTTTTTTCATCTTGGAGAAGGTGGAATTTTCTTTCTTCTCCCACTTGTGGTGCTTCAGGAGGTTTGGCACTGCTTTGGAATAATTATAATATTGAGGTACAGTTAGTGGCATCTGCTACAAATTGGATGTTGGCTTTAGTTATAAGCAAGATTTCAAAGGTTAAATTTTGGCTTTTTAACATTTATGCTCCGTCAAGAATTCAAGGGAAGAGTAAGTTATAGGGTGAATTAAAGAGGATTTCTTCTCCCTTAAAACATGGTTCCTTTATTATCTTCGGGGGTGATTTTAATGCTATCACTGATTTAGATGAGAAAAGAGGAGGTGTTTTCCCTAATAAAAGGATTATGGATGACTTTGGGGATTTCATTTCTGATATGAGCCTTTTTTATTGTAAGTCTCAGAATGGGGTTTTCACATGGACAAACATGAGAAGGGATTTTTCTCATATTGTTGAGAGAATAGATTGGTTTTTGTTATCTGAGAATTGGATTGATTCAGATTTTGAATTCTTTTCCTCTATTCTATCGGTCTCAGGTTTTGATCATTTTCCAATTTCCCTTTCAGTTATTGAGGATAGGGCTTCTTTTAAGTCTCCATTTAAATTTGAGCCCATGTGGTTTAGGGATTCTTCCTTTTTGCCTCTTCTTATGAAATGGTGGAATTCTACTCCTTTTTGTTCTGGGTCCCATATGTTTCAGATTGCTAAGAAGTTAAGTTATTTGAAATTGAATATTAGGGAATGGAATATCTTGCATTTTAAGAACATTTTTCAGGAGAAACAAAGGATTCAAGATATGATTGAGTGTTTTAATACTCATGTGCTTCAACATGGTATGGTGCCACAAGTTTTTGATGAATTGAAGTCACTAAAATTATAGCTTGAGGAGGTGTTAGCTAGAGACGAAATATATTGGAGACAGAAATCTAGAGAGTTATGGCTTTAAGATGGTGACAGGAACACAAAATTTTTTCATTCTTCAACTAAGATTAAAAGATGTAAGAATAGGATATCTTGTATTTAGTGTCAGAATGGGAATTTATTGGCAAAGCCAGAGGACATTGCTTCAGAGGCAGTTAGGTTTTTAAAGTCATTATTATCTTCGGAAAATGGAAATCTCAGCAATGATATTATATCTAATATTCCTCCTTTAGTATCTTTGGAAGACAATAAGATGTTGGTGTCTCCCTTTTCCTTAGAAGAAGTTAAGAGTGTTGTCTTTGCCATGAATCCAAATAAAGCCCTGGGACTAGATGGTTTTACTCCTTTATTTTTTTAGAAATGTTGGGATTTTGTGGGAAATGATGTTTTCTTGGTTCTCAAGGAATCTAGGAGAAATAGGTCCATTTTAAAAGAACTTAATACTACAATGATTGCAATTGTTCCTAAAAAAGAGGATACTAAATCTTTTGCTGACTTCTACCCCATTTCTTTATGTAACACTTTGTATAAGATATTTACGAAGGCAATTTCCCTTAGGTTGGCAAAAATTCTACCTAGGATCATTTCATTAGAGCACGGTGGTTTTGTTCCCAGAAGGGAGACGATAGAGGGTGCAATTGTACCACATGAGGTGCTGCATTCTATTTCCACCCAAAGAACCCCAGCCATGATACTTAAACTAGACATGATGAAGGCTTATGATAGAGTAGAGTGGGGCTTTATGTGTTGTTCTTGAGAAATTAGGTTTTTCCAAGGCCTGGGTCAAATGGATTCGTGCATGTATTTCTTCTACAAGATTCTCAGTTTTAATTAATGGTTCTCCTTGTGGTTTTTTCACTTCCTCTAGGGGTTTGAGACAGGGAGATCCCCTTTCTCCCTTTTTGTTTATTCTCCTAGCTAAAACCTTTAGTTGGGCTATTAGGGTTGCTAAAGTGGGGGGGCTTTGGAAAGGTATAAGGATTCAGAATATTCCCCAAAGTATTTCTCATTGTCTCTTTGCAGATGATACTCTATTATTTGGACATGCTTCATTAGTTGAGGCAAAAGTGATTAAAGGAATAATACAAAATTATGCATCATTTTCTGGTCAGAAAGTGAATGGTGATAAATCAAATATTTTTTTCCTTAATACATCACAACTAGTTCAACATAGGTTGCAATCATTTTGGGGATTTGAGACTGGAAATCTTCCATGTACTTACCTTGGGATTCCTTTCTTTGTTAAATAGGATAAGATTGGTTTTTGGGATAAGATTATTTCAGTCATTTCTAAAAGAATTCTCTCATGGAATCATAGATGGTTAACTTTGGCAGGTAAAATTGTTCTCATCAAGTCTGTTTTGAATGTTGTTCTCATATATCTCATGTCTATTTTGAAGTCTCCAAAAGTAGCCATTGTTAGGTTACAGGATACTCTTAGAGATTTTCTTTGGAACAATAATAAAGATGGCAAGAAGAAACTCCCTTTAGTTGCATGGGATAAGGTATGTTTGCCTAAGGAACTTGGGGGAATAGGAATCAGAGTCTAGAGAATCAGATTTTAGCCTTAGGTGCTAAGTTGGTTTGGAAATTATATGACAAGCCGAGCTCCTTATGGGCACATATTATGTTTGCCAAATATTTAAATAATGGATTGTTCATAATGGTACAAAGGTTAGATTCTGGGATGAAGTATGGAATGGACACACACCTTTGGTGAATATTAGGGATTGGTCTCCTCTGATCACTATTCTTTCCTCCCTTTGGGGTGTTTTTGTAGAAGATTATTTTGAAATTGTGACTAGTGGACCCTTTAAGCTAGCTAGATGGAATTTGATTGATTTCTTAGATGTTGATCAAAGCATAAAATTAGATTTTGAAAAGATTTTGGGGGATAGAATTGTATTTCTTTTTGATTCTGAGGATGAACTTATTTGGATAAAGAATATTTATGGTAAGTACACTGTTAAAGATGGTTACAACTCTCTTATGGTTGCTAAATATTTATCTTCTTGGCCTTATAAGTTGTTTTGGCATTCGACTTGTCTTCCCAAAGCTGGAGCCTTTGCTTGGTTGGAAATTCAGGATAGAGTCCTTACAGGTATGAGACTAGACAGGTTTGGTATTACTGTTGTTTTCCCTTGTGTCCTTTGTAACAAAAATTTGGAATCTTCTTCACACATGTTCCTACATTGTGATTATGCTTATGATTATTAGCAGTGGTTGTTTCAGAAGTTAAATATATCCTTTTTTATTGGTAAGGATCTCATTTCCCATTTTAGATCTTGGCCCTTTATGTTTGCCTCATCTTTTTATGCATGCCTTTGGATCATATCTCCATCTATTGTGATTTGGAATGTTTGGCTAGAGAGAAACAACAAGATATTTAAAAAAACAAGGTCTCTTGTGTCTGAGGTTCTATTAAAAATTGAATCTTCAATCTTTGAGGTTGCTTTGTCATTTATTTATAAGAATTTGGAAAATCTTACTTCTCTTTCGCACTGGGATAGTAGAGTTACAAGAGTTTGGAAGCTGCTATCAGTTTTACCCTCTCATGGTTCAATTTTAAAAAAGAATGATGCAATAGGTAAGAGATGCTCTGCTAGATGGAAACCTCCTCTGCAGGGGCACTTTAAACTAAATTTTGATGGGGCCTCTCGTGGTAACCCTGGGCCGACTGGGATAGGCATGGTAATTTATTATCACAATGCAAATTTTATTCGAGCTAAGTGTCATGCTATTGGTTTTAAAACTAACAATTATGTGGAATTTCATGCTTTGTCTTTTGGATTGGATATGGCAATCTCTTTGGGAATTAAGGACTTAATAATTGAAGGTGATTCTATGGTGATTATTCAATGTGTTATGAAAAAGAAATCGAATTGTTGGAATTTGCAGTATATACTTGATCCCATTTTACAAAAATTAGAATTGTTTGAATCTTTCTTGGTATCCCATTGTTATAGAGAAGTTAATAAGATTGCAGATTATTTGGCAAATTTAGCCATTGATAGCAATGCTAATCAGTGAGAGGTGGGTTTTGAGGAAATTCCTTCTAGGGTATGGGAAGGTTTGCAACAATAGTCATATGATTTTCTTGAGTAACGTCGATGTAAAATTTTATGATGATAATTATTCACGCTTTCCCCTTTCATTTCAAGTATTCATGTTCATTGTCTAGAGAAGAGTTCGAGGTCATGGTATTTGATATAATAGTGTTTTTCCAAAGGTTTTTTGATACTTTCTTTTTTGGTAGGAAGGTTTTTGGCTCATGGGATTTGGCACAGCGCTTTGGAAAATTTTGTCTTCTTCCATTGATAGCAACTATGGAGTCTACATTTGAAAATTATCCGATGGGTTTTTTTGGCAAATTATCATATGGGCTCTATGCAAAACTGATATTATATGTGTTGTGACTGCATTTTGTATGTGGTTTTGGGTGGGCTATATAAATTGATCCATTAGATACTATAAGTTTATTTTATGAGCTATGATCGGAGGTTTTCTTCCTAGGGTTCTTTCCTCTAGTATGCTCTTTGAATCCTGTGTAAAAAATAAAAAATATTAATAAAAAAGTTTAGTGGAATAATCCACTTTTATTGAAAAAAAAAATTAAATAAATTTTTATTTATTTAATTGATTCATCAACTTTTTCTCTCCATGACACTTGTCATCCATATCTTGATTTTATTTTAACTACCCCCTTCATATTTTATTATTTCCTCTACCCACCCTTTAATCCTAGCCGACCATTTATCCTTTCACCTCTTAATCATGTCCCTCCATTTTTTAGGGTCTCTTCTATATAAGAGGATCCTTTTATCCTTATCAACCCTAATAATCTAGAACTATCTAATGTGATCAATCAACTTTCATTCTATCAAGAAATCAAGCATCTACACAACCATAATTTGTTCTTTGTTGACCTCTTATGCACAATACAAAATTTGAGAGAAACTATATCAAACAAGATCAATGGAGATAAAACCCTACTAAGCATGTGAATGGTATAATCTTTCATGTTTTGATATTTTACATGTTTTAGGTTCTTCATTAGTGTATGGTAGATTCTTAATTGTAGAACTAGGGTTTTATAAGGTTGGATATTTGTTGGTTATATAATAGTTTAACATTCCATTTTCACCATATAGAGACATATTTTCTTGCTATTATCATTTGCGGAAGGTGTTATAGTTTGTTGTTTGATCTTACAGGCTTGTATTGCAAACTTATGTTGTTAAATTCAACTTCGTATAAGAGTGAAATCTTTACTTCAACATGTACCTATCAAAGCTTAATCTTTGCTAAAATTCAACATGGTATGAAAGTTCAATCTTTGCCAAAATTTAATATGGTATCAAAGCTTAATCTTTGCTAAAATTCAACATACTATTAGAACATGGATTTAGAAAACCCCTTCTTGAGCTTTAAGAGTTTTTCTTTTTTGAAAATCATTGCAGGGTCACTAGATTTGTATTCTTATGTGGATGTGGAAGTGGGCAATTTTTTAGAGCAAAACGAGCATGAGAATTTTTTTAAAAATTCCACTTTTAGAAAGTTTCTATTTCCAAAAAGTTTCTAATTTTGAAAAGTTTCTATTATTGGAAAGTTTTCATTTTCAAAAACTCTCTATTTTAATTTTTTTTCTATTTTAGGAAACTTTCTATTTTCATACATTTCTATTTTTGGAAAGTTTTTACTTTTGAAAAGTTTCTATTTTCATAAACCCTTCAAGCCTTCCAAGCCCTAACTGACATGCAATTAATTCCATAACTTGGTCATATGGAGTCAAAAAATTACACAAATAATATATTGTTAGAAAGCTAGTTCTAAAATCAATTTGATTATGCAAGTGGTTTTGTTAGATTCTACTCCAATTTTTCATACCAATCTTCAATTTTTCATTTTTGGAGCCATAACTTGCACACTCGGACTCTATTTCTTGAAATCAATGTATATTGTTGGAAAGGTGGTTAAATAATCTATCTAGATCTATTGCTATTGTTTATAGATTTTATCCAGGTATTTTTTTATTTAATCTTTTGTGTTTTTAGTTTATGGTTGATTTCTTGGTCATTTTGGCTCCTAGAAACTTTATGTTTGTGTTAAAATGACTTCTCTTGGGTTGTTCTACATGCATTTCCATGCATTTCTTTGTTTGCAAACACACTAAGATAAAGTGACACTTTTGTGTATAGCTTTTGGGGAGTTTCTACATTCTATTGTGTCTTATTTTTTACATGCACTATATTATAAAGTGCCATAGGGGTTTGTGTAGTTCCTTTTGTTTTGCCATCACACTTTTATTTAATGAATGTCCCTCCATGATGCCATTGAATTCTAGAGAGTCTCTTCCCATTCCTGTGTGCATATATTACATACCCTTTTTTAGTTGCAGGTACTTTCTTGTGCCCATTCATATTATCCTTCATGCATGACTTGGTGACACCCAATTTTAGTGGACCTATCACCTCTCTCCATTGTTAGTATTATGGGGGGTTTCTATTGTTGGTACTAATACTTAATTGCTTTTTCTTTTGGAGTGAGCTACATATTTAGTATTTGTTCCTATGTACTAGTCGAATGTGGTAGATCTATTTAGATAAGATGAATTTTTTCCCATATATCTACATTCTTGCATTCTAGTCTTATGGAGGCGACCTTCCATCTTTTGTTGATTAGTGTTCTTGAAACTATTGGCACTTGCATTTTCGACTAGCAGATTATTCTTTCATGGTTGACTAGTGTTGTTGGCATCACTCGTATAGATTCATATGTCATCTATATCCTTGATTTCCAAATGTTTTACCTTTGTTTGACTTATTTTTGTTCAAGTAGTGTCATTTGAGGCACTCATGCAGATTATTGTCTTCTTGATCCTAGTCATCATCTTGTTTTTAGAGAAGGTTCTTCATTTCAGCACTACAACAACCTCTGTGTTTGATAGTTTTCAACAACTTCTTTGCGTTTTGAGGATGTTCTTCATGTTTCTATTCTTTTTTGGGACATTTTATTTTAGGATTCTTAGTCCTTCATTCTCCTTTTGTCACTTTTGGAGAGGAGTTTTTGACCACTGGGTTTTTCTCCTTTTATCTAATTTTGAGAGATATTTTTTGTACATGGTTACCTCATTAGGCCTTTTGTTATCAAGGTCCATTTTTGCATTCATACATTTAGAAGTTTTTTACTCCACCACAAGTTTCACTTAAGGGAGGGTGTTAAAGCATTTTAACTATTAGTTATGCTTTTTTGCTTAAGCGCACTTAGTTGCGTTTCTAGTTTAGCTAGAGTTGAGATTTTTTTAGCTCCTCATGCTCTCACTTTAGTTCTACTAAATTAAAATTAGGGAATCTTTGTACTCTCTATAAAAGAACATCACTATGTATTGCAATTTCATCCTACAATCTTTTCTTTTGAGTAATATGGCATATTTTTCTTGCTGTTATTGTTTGTAGAAGTTGTTCAAGTTTGTTGTTTGATCTTGCAAGATTGTGTTGTAAAATTTAACATGGTATCAGTGTGCAATCTTTACTTCAATAGTATAGAGCAACTACATGCCAGTTTCAATAATATATTGAATGCTAAAATGAATATGCAGTGATTTCATGCGTGGAGTAAAGCTCTTCACAAATTCTTGACAATGATTTAAAATATTAGCACATTGTGTGTAGAGATATAATTTTTTCACCACTTGTTATAAGAGAGCTCTTAGTTTACTATATTATTGTTAAAGTTTTGATGTCAAAGTGTCTTTAGTAATTGAAATGTTGTTTAAGATTGCCTTTGTTATTGAAATGACAAGTCAAATTATGTTTAGGTCGATTGTGCTACCAAAGTGTTATTTGAAGCATATAATAATGCTGAAATATGTATGTGTTATCAAAAACACACATTCATGGGATAAAAATATTGTTCAATGACTAGTTGGTGACTTGAAAAATATCAAGCTCGATGATCTTTTTATTGCATGGGGAGTCGAAGAATGGAAAAATTATAAAATGTGGAGCAAGTTATTTATAGATAAACTATCATTGACTTTTATGAGTTTGTGGTTGTAGATGTCTACACGAAGACCAACTGACTATTAACAACTCTTCCTAGCACTCATCGTATTAAGGAGGAAGGTTATTGTATATTTTTGGTCCAATGTGTAGGTAGTTTGATAGTGATAAAAGACTATAAAAATTGGGTTGTGAAACTCATAAAAGGTATCACAACACACAATCTAAAATCCTAAAATTCAATTTTATAATTTTTGAAATTGTTTTTACTCATAAGTTTTTCTAAATGTCACCAAAATATAATGTAGAAAATTTGACCTTAAAAAGGAAAGGTTATTTTCCATTTCCAAATTTTTGCATTTTGATGATTATGTTGTGATTGTCATTGATGGACACACACTTGCTATGAGATCACTTTGAGAATGTATGAATTATTCTAAACCGGTAATTGTTCCAAACTGGTATCAAGTTGTAGTCTTTAGACTACTATTGTTATGCAGAAAGTGTTTACTGATCTCAAGCGGTATAAAGACCCAAGCGGCATAGAGAGATCAAGCGGTTTAAGGATCTCAAGCAGAGCGGAGCAAAGGAGCCAGAAGCGGCAGTTATCTTATTCCTAGTCTTCAATTTTTGTAAACCAATAATTTGTTTGAACCGGTATTACTCTAAGTCACCAACTGGTAACCAAAAAGTTTGACAAATCGGCAATACTCTGTGATGAGTTACCAACCGGTATATTTTTGTGATGAGTTACCATCCACCGACACTTTGATGGTGTTTTTGTGTCATGTTATCAAATGTGTCTAGATACAATGAACCTAGGAACTTGTAATGAAATCCTATTGGACCGACATGAAATCAGATTCCTTTTAAGGACATCATGTCTAGGGTTTTGAAAGAGAGAGAGCATGCAAGTATAGCTGTTAGGTTTTGTAGTGGTTGAAAGAAAACCTCTTCAATGTGCGATCTTAACTTAGAAGATCAAGTCTGTGAGTTGTAATAGAGTAAGGAGTTATTGAAGACTGAATTAATGCTCAAATGCATTAGCTATGAGCTACAATGGATCTAATGAAGTAGGCTATGCCATTTGCTAGATCATTCACTTATTGATTACTCACATCTTTGACAAGTTAGAAACCCTTAACCGGGTAGGCTCAGAAAAGCATTTGTAAATCCTCTAACAAGGTGGTTCACATTCATGGATCTAAAATCCTCTCACAAGGTAGTCTTTAATCAAACTTATCTCCTAACAGAGATTCAGATTCCTAACAGGATCTATTCTGGTAGAGAACATTGTATGACCTTAACTAGTCTGACCTTAACCGACCTGGTTACTATTCTGCAGATAGTTACTTGTGAGTTTCATCTCACTATGGTTTTTTCCCATTTGTGTTTCCACATCAAAATCTCTTGTGTTATGGTGATTGTGCTTCTATGGGTGAATGCATTATTTGCTATTTGGTTTGCATGTGTGTTAACCGGTTTGTTTGCTAAACTATTTTACCGGTTTACTACTAGACTATTAAAGTGTTTAAGTACAGTATTTTTTGGTATACTAATTCACCCCCCCTCTTAGTATTCATCAATTAGTATCAGAGCCAACCTTTCTATAAGTCTAACCACTTGGAAAGAGATATGGGGGTATACATTATGAGGGAACTTACTCATTGGCTCACTCAGTTTGAGCAAGCCTATGATGAACTTATGGTCAAATATAAGGCCTCTCAAGCAAAAAAAAGAGAGCATGCTGAAAAACTGATGGAGCTAACTGAAAATAGTTCTTTTGATGAAGCGAAAATGGAAGCCCTAATTCAAGAAGTTGAAAAAATAAATGAGTCCAATGCCAACCTAAGAAGGGAACTTGAAGGCCTAACTATCAGAATGTGTCAAGAGCTTGAGAACTAGAGGAAAGCTGAAGATCTGGTAAAAGACAAAGACCATGATATCTCCAAGCTGAAGCAAGAGACTAGTGCACTTACCGCTCATCTTCATGGAAGCAAAATGGAAAAAGAAGAAGTGCAAGGTGAACTAAACATGGCTATCTCTGAGAATGCAACCTTGAAGGAATCCAATGCTACCATTTCCAAAGAACTCACTGAATCAAAGGAAATACTTCCCAAATTCAATAAGAGTTCTATCAAGCTAGAGTAGAAGCTTGAATTAGCTAAACCAGTAAAGAATACCAATGGACTTGGTTTCTCTGAATATGAGGAAGGAGAGACCTCTGGAACAAAAAGTGGAGCATCAAAGAAACAATCAACATCAAAGGATAAAGGTAAGCAAAAGTTCAAACCTGTTTGCTTTAATTGTCTCAAGGAAGGATACACTACTATTGTATGTAGAAGTAAGGCTTACAATAATTTTCCTTATTTTCTAAATGATAAGCCTAGATCCAATAGATTCAATGGTAATTGTTATGCATGCAACAAGTTTGGGCATAGAGAATTTGAATGCAGGTCTATCATGCACAATACCAGAAGGTATCCTCAAAGGAATCAAGGAGTTTTTCCTGATCCCTCTGGGAACCGGAACCCAAACTGATTTAATACCTATAGTCATCAATGAGGTAGTGGTGGCTATCAAGCGGCAACCAGATGGACAACAATCTTTATGATTTTTCATGGTCATGGTCACACTACTGCAACATGTAGAAGGAAGAATGGAAACATGAATAATGGACCTTGGAGAGCACCTAGAATGGTTTGCTATAACTCCAACAAACCGAGTCATACAACAAGATTTTGTAGAGCAAGAAAGAGTATATCAGATGATATACCAGTCACTCCGGAAGGAAAAATTGATGTTGAAATTGTTCAAGCAAATATGAGGAAAACCTGGAAGAAGAAGCCAGAAGAAGTGATTCAAGAAGAACCGGTTTCTGCACCCAGTGTGGAAGTCGTTGAACTGGCAAACTAAGCATCATAAAAGATTAGAGGGAGAAAATGGTGAAATATCTCAAACCCTCGGTTGACACCGTTAAAAAACCTTAACCAGTATGAGATACCTATTAGATTGGCAGAAGACCAGAAACAGTAAAATTAGGGTTTACGCCCTAATAGTGGAGCATTTATTATGGTAGGTGGAGAATCTGTTTAAAAGGAATTTTCAAATCATTTCTCACTATCATTTTTTTGAACAAATAATTTTCAAGTGCAGAGCGAAGAAAATCAATTTACATTGCGATTCAAGGAATTTATTAAAATCCTGATGAAGAATCTGAAGCAAACATCTGTTGGAGAAGTGTAGAACGCAAAGCAGTATTTCAGTAACCGAAGGACTGTGGTTCAAAGTTCAAATTGTGAAGCCCTAAATTTTGATCTACGAAGGTATTTTTCAAAATTCCTTGTTTATCATGGCTTTAGCATCACATGCTAGCTCTACTGTACCCGTTGATTCTATAGACTTCATTCAATGAAAGGCAAAATACAATGCCCTATCTCAAATACCCGCTGGTGTCATAGTGGAAGAAGGTATTTTAGATTTCATTGACTACAAGATTGAAGACCTAGGATCTCTGATGATCCATTCCCAGTTGAGTCTATTCTATGGAAAGGATAAGAAGATTAAACTGGAATTCAACATTTTGGAAAAGAAGAAACTTCACAATGCAACCTATTTTCTTGAAGAATTTTTGGATGATCACATTCAAATTATTCTGAGCAGAGTACATGGTGATAAGATGTACTTAGAGTAGACACATGATATCACACCAGAAGCAATTCATGCCATCACCAGTTTCTACAATGTCAGTGAAGTGCCAGCCCTAAGAAAGATTAGCAAGACAGAAATGACTAAACTCACTGGTTCTATGAGCGATTCATGGGGAATGACTGTCAATTCAATCAAGGATGATCTTGTCAAATATGCATGTATGGTGATAGGATACCAGATGTTCCATGCCAATAGAATCAACTTTGTCTCTACTATAGCGGTAAATGCCGCCTACAGGATGATCAAGGAAGATGCATCATTTGATCTTTGCACTGGTATGCAAAGACAACTCCTATTGAACCTCAAGTCGATCAAATAGGACAATGCCCTAAAATTTAAGTTTGGACAACTATTGGTTGGGTTGTTCTTCTACTTCCAAGGCTACTTTCCAGGAGTAGGTAATATTCAGTGGTTTGCTGACCAACCGGTAACAAAGCAAATCAAGGAAAGCCTACAAGCGGTAGGAACTGGTTATCTGAAAGTGTTGAACAAATACTTTGATGAGTTCAAATGTAAAATGAACCAAAGAGTAAGAATATCCGGTGATATAGTTAAAAAGTATGAGGAAGACATTTGCTTCACCATCAAAGTTGATGAGTGTATAATGGAGGCGGTTGAGCCTAGACAAGAAGAAGTGGAACCAATGGGATATGAGGTAATGAATGACATGTTAGATGGGTATTCCTCTACCCTAATCACCTCACCCCTTGATCCAAAGGAAAAGAGAATCGACACCTATTTGGAAAGGGTTACACTAGTTCAACAACCCTTAGTAAAGAAGGGAAAGGCAATGCCTTCAGCATCGGCATCGATTACTACAACAAGTCCCAAAGTGACCAAGCGGTCACCAGCAAAGAAGAAACCAGAAGCGGCACCTGCCAAAGTCTTTGAGAGGAAGCAGAAGACAAAAAGCAATACACCAGACTCAAAGGACACTGTCTTTGAAGAACAGCCTAAGAAGACCAGGAAAACAAGGAAAAAGACAAAGAGTGAACTGGCAACATCTGCACCGGTAAATATTGATATTTCCTCTTACAAACCTTTGACACATTGTCAAAGAACAATTAAGACTATTAGAACAAAAGTACTTGGTGATTTGAAAGAGTGTTTTGATGATTTTAATGATGATGAAAAGAAAGAAGTTGAACAAGAAGTTATCAATTATTTATGTATTAATGACCAGTGGCCATCAAAAATTAAATCTGAGATGCCTAATTCTTTGTATAATTCTTTAGACAACAAGTGGCGCATTGCCATAAAAAAAGAACGAGAAAAAAGAGAGGAAGTATTTGCACAATACTTTCCTGATGTACCTAAAATAGAACTGTATGAAGTGGTGGAGAAATATAAGGGCCTCTTCTTCATGAGAAGAAGAAGACTCCTATTATTGGAAGGAAAAGTTTTGGAAGTGGTCAAAGATACCTACTTCCCTTGCTCAATAATCTTTAAGACTGCATGAAGTGGCTGAAGCCAACAGGAAAGCAGAGCAAGAACCAGAAATCACTCAATCGGATGAATTATACAACAGTGAAGGAGAACTGGTCACCACTCAAATGGAACCGATTGATGTTGATGCCTTAAATGGTGACAATGTTAGTCTTAATGCACCAGTAGAAATAGAAGGTTAGGAGAAATAGGAAGAAGACAAGAGGAAACAGGTAGAGGAAGAGAAAAAGAAACAGGTTAAAGAAAAGACAAAACAGGCAGAACAGGAAAAGAAGAAAGAGGATGAGAAGAAAAAGAAAGAGGAAGAAAAGAGAAAAGAAGAGGAGAATAAGAAACAAGAGCATAAGAAGAAGAAGAAGGAAGCAGAAAAGGAAGAGGAGAAGAGAAAGGAAGAGGAGAAGAAAAAGGAAGAGGAGAAGAAAAAGCATGAAGATGATGAGAAGCGGAAAGAAGAGGAGAAAAAGAAGGCAGAAGAAGACAAGAAGAAAGCCAAAGAGAAAGATGAAGCGGCATAGAGCACTCAGATGGAGACTCCAAAGGAACAAGTAGTCAAGCCAAACCAGCTGACATTACCAATCCTATTGACCTCTAGTCTGCAAATGAATCAAAGCTACTGCAGAGTTTAAGCTTTCTCAAGAGTGATTGGATGCTATAAGGAGGAAAAAGGAGGAAGATGTTATCCAAACTGCGGTGGAAACACTCACCAATTTGATACCCAGTACAAACCTCCCCAGTACCGATTCCTCACTTGCCCAATTAAAGCTTCTATGTACAGTTGTGGAAGACTAGGTCCAAAGCCTAGAAGAAGTTGCAGAAACAAATGCCAAAAAGGAGCATGAAAAGGCTCTAAACATTGCCTTGGTGAAGAAGTTGAATGAGCTTCGGATAGAACTTTAAAAGGAATAAAAGGACATCAGAGATGCAATGTATGAGGGCAATCTACTACCGCAATCTAATATGCAGTCATTTATTAGCACCTTCAAGATGCCATATGATTCCTTCTCCACATATGGACAAACTACTCACCGGTTTCAACTTCAGTCTGCAAGACTAGAGGTAGAGATAAGCAACCAAACACATAATTTGTAGGAACTTCAACTGGTCCTACTGCTAAGACTGCAAATTCTCTAGAAATGGTACCTCAATATAGATGCCCTAATGGTTACTCAAGAGATGAGTACCATGGATGCCATGGAGGAGCAGGTTTATTAGATGCAAATGGAGAATGAGGTTGCTACCTCATTGCTTCAATCATGGTCTTTATCCATGAAGACATTTATGCAGGATTTTAAATCAGTTTTTGACAAGTTTCACTTTTTATTGTCATAAACTTTTTAAATAAGTTTTTAATGCTAATGGAACAAGGGTTTTTCAACTGTACTTTGTCATTGTTGGCAAAGGGGGAGTACTATTTTGTACTTAAAATTTTGATGCATACTTTCATGTTTATCTCTGTAAGGAAGTAGTATACATTGTATTTTCTGATGGCATAATTTTGTTGTAAAACACTTAGATGTAAAAATTTTTCCTAAGTGTTGCCATCAATGCCAAAGGGGGACATTGTTGGCATTTTGATGATTATGTTGTGATTGTCATTAATGGACACACTTGCTATGAGATCACTTTGAGAATGTATGAATTATGCTAAACTGGTAATTGTTCCAAACCGGTATCATGTTGTAGTCTTTAGACTAATGTTGTTATGAAGAAAGTGTTTACTCATCTCAAGCGGTATAAAGACCCAAGTGGCATAGAGAGATCAAGCGGTTTAAGAATCTCAAGAGGAGCGGAGCAAAGAAGCCAGAAGTGGCAGTTATCTTTATCCCAGTCTTCAATTTTTGTAAACTGGTAATCTGTTTGAATAGGTATTACTCTGAGTCACCAACTGATAACCAGAAAGTTGGACAAACCGGCAATACTCTGTGATGAGTTACCAGCCGGTATATTTTTATGATGAGTTGCCATCCACTAACACTTTGACTATGTTTTTGTACCGTGTTATCAAATGTCTCTAGATACAATGAACCTAGCAACTTGTAATGAAATCCTATTGGACCAACATGAAATCAAATTCCTTTTAAGGACATCATGTCTAGGGTTTTGAAAGAGAGAGAGCATGCGAGTATAGCTGTTAGGTTTTGTAGTGGTTGAAAGAAAACCTCTTGAATGTGCGATCTTAACTTAGAAGATCAAGTCTATGAGTTGTAACAGAGTAAGGAGTTACTGAAGACTAAAGTAATAATGAAATGCATTAGCTATGAGCTACAATGGATCTAATCAAGCAGACTATGCCATTTTCTAGATCATTCACTTGTTGATTATTACGTTTCACCTTAAATTATTTAAATTATTTTGTTAAATTGATTTTATAAGACATTTGAATTTAATTGAATTAATATTATTCTAAAAGAAATTAATTAATTAATTTACCTTATTTTCCTCTTAGGATGCCTCTGACAACGCGACAAGCTCGCAAGCGCAGACGGGGTCCTAGACGTGTGCACATAGCACATGAAGAGGTAGTGAGGGAGGCATTGATTCTAGAAGAGAACCCAGGAGCACCTCTCGAACATCCAAATGAACCTATCCGAGACCTCTTAGTAGCAATACAGAATCTTATTGGCATAGTTCAAGAAAGGATCCCAATAGAGAACCCTCAGGTTAGAAGTCATGACTCTGGGAGTCATAGATCGGTTGATAGAGAATGAAGCAGGAGCCCAACTTTGATGCCTATAGAGAGTCAAGGTGGAAATGAGCCAGAGTTTGTGCATATGCCAGGACCACCTCCAGCGATGGAACCAATTTATTTTGAGAGAGCTCGTCGAGATCCAGGGGATCTTATCAAGGAGGTCATGTGCCTCCAGCCACCGTCCTTCGGAGGTTCTACCGACGGGGTAGAGGCCGAGGCATGGATTTTGAGTCTTGAGAGGTGCTTTGCGTTGCATTCTTATGAGAGCAACCTGAAAGCACGTGTCACAGTTCATCTACTGAGAGGGCCAGCCTCCACTTGGTGGAGATAGGAAGAGTACAAATGTAGATTAGTTCTTGATACTCTCACTTGGGAGATATTCACAGAGTGGTTCCATGAGAGGTACCTATCAGAACACTTCAAACAACGTCATATAGAGGAAGTCCACAATCTCCAACAAAAGGGCTTGTCAGTAACCCAGTATGAGAGTAAATTCTTTGAGCTGTTGCTTTATGTAGATTATCTAAAGGATGAGAAACTTCTTGTAAACCATTTCATCAGAGGATTAAATGCTGGTATAGCTGGGCCTGTTAGGATGTCTTCTCTAGAGAGCCTTCGGGTTGTTGTAGAGAAGGCACTGATTGCCGAGGAAATTCAGGTCAGACCACAGGACAATAGGGATCGGTTTCAGAACCAAAATCCCACACCTCTGACTTATGGATTCTAGAAACCACATTGGAAAGGAAACAACCAAAATTCTTAGGGGTTCTCCAAACCCCCTCCTCCGCAACAGACACCACAGAACTAGAGGCAGAACCCTCCACAGTATCAGCAGGGCTCCAAGCCCAAACAGTGGCAGACTTAGGGATAGAGATGTGATCAGAGAGCATAGGGGCAGTACACATAGCCAGTGAGGACTCAACAGTCCTCCAGGGGTGGGTACAGTGGATCCAATAGGATAGAAGGTCAGGCTTTCTCTAGGCCTCAGGGTGCCCAGTTCCAGGCACGGGGTGCTTGCTTTACGTGTGGAGCCATGGGGCATATGGTGAGGGATTGCCCTTAGGGTCAGGTGGCAAGGAATCAGTGGATGGCCACTTTAGAGCCGACAGTTGGTGATATGGGCAAGTCCCATAGAGTATTCGCAGCGGTTGACAACTGCCAGGCTGAGCATCAGGCCATGGTTATCGAATCTACAGGTATGATCAAAGGTAACAATGTATCTATTTTGTTTGATTTAGGAGCTACTAACTCCTTTATATCTCCATTGGTTGTGGAGCATTGCGGGATAGTGATAACTAGACAAGGTGTCAGTTGGGAAGTGGAATTAGCTTCAGGGGCTAGAGTGTCAGTGGAATCAAAGGTTAGGGCATGTCAGCTGCAGATTGGCAAGACCACCACTTTAGTAGACCTTAGAGTGACCCCACTTAGATCTTATGGAATCATACTTGGCATGGATTGGCTTTATGCCCACAGAGCCAAGATGGATTGCCGCCTGAAAAATATCGAGTGTGAGGATGATCATGGTTCGCCCATAGTTATCATCGAGATTCAGAGGCTCGTGTCTCTTCGTATGATCTCTGCAATGCATCTTAAGCGGAACATGCGAAAGGGATGTCATCTTTTTGCTATCACTATCAGTGATAGAGGAGAAGAGGGAGAAGAAGAAACATTGCTCGATGACCATCCTATCCTTAAGGGATATTTAGATGTATTTCCTTCAGAGTTATCAGGAATGCCTCCCCGTACAGAGATTGATTTTCATATAGATCTAGTACCAGGAGCCGAGCTAGTTTCCAGAGCACCTTATAGGATGACCACAAATGAGCTAAATGAACTCAAAATATAGCTTGAGGAACTTCTTGAGAAGGGTCATATTCATCCTAGCGTATCCCCTTGGGGTGCACCAGTCATCTTCATTAAGAAGAAGGATGGATCTCTTTGATTATGTATGGATTATCAGCAGCTAAATAAAGTAACCATCAAGAACCGATATCCTTTGCCCAGAATTGATGATTTATTCGACCAGCTTCAGGGTGCCAAAGTATTTTCCAAAATAGATCTGAAGTCAGGATACCATCAGCTGAGAATAGTGGAAAGTGATATCCACAAGACCACATTTCGCACTAGATATGGTCACTATGAGTTCACCGTAGTCCCATTCGGACTTACGAATGCCCCAGCAGTTTTTATGAGCTTCATGAATGGGGTGTTCCGTACATTTTTGGACCATTTTGTTATTGTGTTTCTCGATGATATACTAATATATTCTCGAAATGAGAAGGAGCATGAGGAGCACTTGAAATAGGTATTGCAGTGTTTGCAGGATAACTAGTTGTTTGGCAACTTATCGAAGTGTGCTTTCTTTTGGTCTGAGGTTAAGTACCTTGGGCATGTTATTTTCGGTGATGGGATCTTAGTTGACCCATCAAAGATTAGGGTATTATGGATTGGCCAGCGCCAACTAGTGTGACAGAGGTCAGGAGTTTCATGGGCTTAGCAGGGTATTACTGACGTTTTGTTGAGGGATTCTCCAGAGTTGCACACCCTATTACTTCTCTTCAGCGTAAAGGGAAGAAATTTGAGTGGATAGAGAAATGCAAGAAGGCCTTTCAGGAACTCAAAAAGGAACTTACTAGCACTCCTATCCTTGTTGTACCAGATCCCACAGCTGATTTCATGGTTTGTACAAATTCTTCACTAGAGGGTTTAGGAGCAGTTCTTATGCGGGATGGTAGGGCCATAGCTTTTGAGTCTAGGAAACTTAAAACTCATGAACTTAATTATCCCACTCATGACCTTGAGCTTGTAGCAGTAGTGCATGCACTTGTGAGGTGGAGACACTTCCTTTTAGGTCATCACTTCAAGTTGCATTCAAATCATCAGAGTCTTCAGTACATCTTCACTCAGCTGAACCTTAATGCACATCAGAGGAGATGGATGGAGTTCTTGTGCGAATATGATTTTGACGTTCACTACATCAAAGGAAAGGAAAACATAGTTGCAGATGCCTTGAGTAGGAGACATCACAAGATTTGCACCATATCTATGGGCATGGATTTGAGAGACTGTATACTACAACACTTGCTAGAGGATGGATGGTATGCAGAGGTTGGTCAGGTAATACGATCTTAGGTTACTCTAGAAGGGAAATATGTGGATTATTCTTTGGAGTCCGATGGACTGTTACGCCACAAAGGGCGCATTTATGTACCTTCCTCCAGAGGTTTGCAAGAGTTCATTGTCATGGAGGCTCATAGAGCTCCTTATGTAGCGCATCTCGGGGTTAAAAAGTTGCATACTGACTTGAGGCAGTTGTATCGTTGGCCGAGAATGCGGCAGCTCATTGTTGAGATAGTAGCTTGATGCCTCAAGTGTCAGAGGGTAAAGGCAGAGCACCGCCATCCAGGTGGGTTGCTCCAGTCTCATGCTATACTAGAGTGGAAGTGGGATACTATATCCATGGATTTCATCATTGGTCTTCCTATGTCTTCTCGTCGCCATGATGCTATTTTGGTGACAGTTGACAAGTTGACCAAAGTAGCTCACTTTTCACTAGTCTGTACTACATTCACAGCTCCAGCAGTAGCACAAGTGTTCTTGCGAGACATTGTTAGACTTCATGGCGTGCCCCACAAGATTATTTTTGACAGGGATTCTCTTTTCACTTCTTCCTTTTGGAAGTCATTATAGGAAGCTATGGGCACTAAGCTTTATTTCAGTATAGCCTATCACCCGGAAACAGATGGTCAGACAAAGAGGGTCAATCAAGTGTTAGAGGATATGCTTCACATGTACGTCATGGATCATCAGACCTGGTGGGAGGAGTATCTTCCCTTAGTGGAGTTTGCCTATAACAATGGGCATCACACTTCATTAGGGATGCCACCCTATCAGGCATTATACGGCAGGCCTTGCAGGACACCCTTGAGTTGGGATCGCATGGAGGAAAAAGTTGCTATTGGTCCTGAGATAGTTCGGGATATGGAACAGCAAGTGGATTTGATTAGGTAGCATCTCAGAGAGGCTCAAGATAGATAGAAGAAATATGCTAATGCAAAGAGGATAGATCGTAGCTACTTGGTTGGAGATAGAGTCTTCTTGAGAGTGCAATCGCATAAGAGTCCAATCCATTACAGAAAGGGTTCTAAGCTCGTACCTCTCTTTGTAGGACCTTTTGAGATTCTTGAGAGGATAGGCCCAGTTGCCTACCGTTTAGCATTGCCACCTAGCCTGTCACGCATCCACGATGTGTTTCATGCATCAGTTTTGAGAAAATATATCTATGATGAGTCTCACATTTTAGATTGGGATACCTTGCAGGTGGAGTCGGACGGGCAGTTAGCTTTGGAGCCCATTCACATTTTGGCACGCTGAACATTGGCCCTTCGAGGTTGAGAGCTGGACCAAGTTAGGGTCCAGTGGGATTGTTATGATGAGGTCACGACTTCATGGGAGGATGCAGCATGTATGAGATCAGAGTACCCCCACCTCTTTGATGAACTCCAGGAGGAAGTTCATGCCTAGAGGGGGAGGGTGTGAGGCCTCACCTCGACTCAGTCTGACATTTCAGTGATTTTTATATATTGACTATCATGGATACTTTATTTTGATGCATATTGAGACTTAGTACTGATATGGTTTCAGGATTTGGATAACATTGCTATATTTTGATGATTTACTTATATGCTTTATGAGATAGAACACTACATGATTATTAGATAAGATGGTATTGTGATGATAGATGTCGTTATTGAATTTGCAGGACTTTGCTATGATAATAGAACTTTGATGTATGGTTAAGTTTATGTGATTTAGGATGAAATTGCTTATGTGATATTGCTTGATAAGAGATGTATTTAATCTGTGCAAATGTAAATTGTATGCAAGTAATGATGTGTATTGTTATTCTTTTGAAATTATATTATATGTGGATATTTGAAAGTACTAATGTGTAAATTGAGATGCACAAGAAATTAACCATGTGACCATGGAAAATTTACGGAGAACCAAACCTAGACTTATGTATGTTCGTAAGCCAGGGGTTGTCTATTTGGAGAGACAACACCCCGTTTGTGTTGTATTTTATTCATAATAGTATATGTTGCATGTGTTTTAAGTGTTAATTAAATTTAATGTGTAAAATCCACAAGAGACGATTTCATGTTTTAATTTGTAAAAGTGTTTTATTTGTGTCACTTGACACATGTGTGGATTTAAGTTTAAATGTTTTATTTTTCTCTGTTGGTGGGAAAGTGTTCAGCTATAGCTTTTTCAATTAATGTAATGTGATGTCATAACTACCTTGGGAAAAGAATCTTTGGAGAGGTCAACATATGTTTGACCCGAAAATAAACTTCAGAGGGGTTTAAAATGGGTTAAATGAACACCTAGGGGTAGTTTAATAGGGTTTCCTAAAGCCCATAAGGTATACCTAAGGGTTAGGGGTAATTTTAGGCAAGTTTCTACTCTTAAGTGACCTTTTAGACACTTTAAAATTTGGCTTTTCTGAGTTGTGCGAAAATTGAAATTAGAAGTTTGAACTTAGTTGTAAACTTTCCTATTTGAATGAGAGTCTTTTTCCCATTCTATCTTACTTTCCTCTTTAGTGTTTAGAAACTTATGAGAACTAAGAGAATGAGCTTCTTAAGCAAGAATTTGAAAATTTGAGGGTAATCACTCACTCTCCATTTTTGGAGACAAGAAATTTTTTGAAAGGAATAGAATAGATTTGAATAGAAAATTTGGCTGAGGGTAGAAGAAGAAGATCCCTGGATTGGGCAGCTCTTCCTCAAATATTATCCTACCTTTGGGAAGATTAAGGTTGGTTTCATTATTCTTTAAAATGTCTCATTTTCTTTGCATCTGTTTGAAAGTATTTGGTGTAAGAAATCTGTTTTCTTGTATGTCCTTTTTAGGAATTTCATTTGGTATTTTGCATTATGTTTTGTCTATGTTTTTGGGAGTTTTCTCAAGACCTCTTACTCTTGGGAGAGAGGAGGATCTTGTGGGTGGTAGCAGTGACAACCCTCAAGTGAGAGACTCTCGTTTGAGAGCGATCACAAGGGATTTTAGTGTGACCCTTGCTGCATGGCCTGTTTGTGCAATGGGGGTCATAAGGAGGGATATAAGGCTAGAATGCCTTGGGGGGCATAAGGAATAAGGGGTTGAAATTCTTGATGTATTTATTGTGCCATTAGGTGGCTACTTGTTTTCCATACTTGCAGTTCTCCTTAGGGTATTGGTCCACTACCACCCTTGAAAATGTCATCACCAAAGTGTGGTGTAGTGTAGCCAAGTTGGGAGTGTGTTTGAAATTTGTGTGCTTCCTGCCTTCTATGTGTTTGCATGTTTGTTACCATCTAGGGCTTGGTTCTCCGAGCTCAAGGGTGGCTACCAATTAGCCTAGGCTGGGAGGTGAGCACTCCATGGTCATATTTGTGATTTATTATGCAGGAATGTCGGGAGAAAAGAATAGGACTAGTGAAAAGTTGCAGAAGATTATTGTTGAAGAAACCTAATTTTTCATTTGCAATTATTAGTTTTGATAGGAGAAATACACCCTCATTCGTTGAAATGAGAGGCAAGATGTAAATTTAAAATATAGACCTGAGATTTGTTATTGTAGTTAAAAAAAGAAACATCCTGTAAATGTTGCAGAATATCTTTAGTGTTGTAAAAAGCTAGATATATTTCCTTCTTTTTTGCAATAAATACATTCACTGATTCTACAATTGATACAGCAACCAAATAACCATATTTTTTTTAATTTAAAAGCTAACAGCAAATACAACTCATATTTTTCCCCCATTTTTTTTTAATTTAATATATTTTTTAAAAATCTATATATATATATATATATATATATATATATATTTCTCAATATATATTTTACATGCAATTTTTTTTTTTTAAAACAAAATAACAAAAGTAAATCATTATGTTAAATAAATAAATATATATATATATAAAATGATAAATATACTTAGGCTTACATTTTCATTTGTTTTGCAGGGTATTTATATGGCATATTTTATATAAAAAATATATATATAAATATATTCATGATTTCTATATATATATATATATATTTATTTATTTATTTATTTATAACTTATAGTATTATTTCTTTTCTTAAACTAACATCGAAATCATGGAAGATTCTGATTTATAATTGTAGGAAAGTCATTAACTAGATTTGCATGCATATTGTAGATTTAAAAATAATTTTATAAGTCTGTTTTAATGGAGGAATATTTTCCAGAACTATATTGTACTCTAGTGGACGACGGGGCCGCACACTGTGCGCTGCACAGTGGGCGGCAAGGCCGAACACTATGTAATGCATAGTGGGCGGCCATGGCTGAGCCGCCTCAAAAACAAAACCCCGCCTCTCCTTGAATCTGCCTCTGCGCCGCTAACTCTCCCTTAACTCAGCCCTACAACATGGGGTTAAGCAAAAAAATATATATATTAAACCCTAGCCCGAGTAGGGCTAGGGTAATAAAATAAAATAAAATGTTTAATTCATTTAGTTTAGGGCCATTTTATAATTTAAAAAAATCCCTAATTAGGGTTGAAGGGCATAATGGCTATTAAGTTGGAAAGAACTTTTAGAAGATTATATATATATATATATATATATATATATATATATATATATATATATATATATATATGGTTATGTATTTATATAGAGTTTTAAATATTTAAATACCTCTATATGATATACTAATAGGAAGTTAAAAAAAAAATATATATATAAGTTTAAAGAATAAAGCCTAGTCTTATATTTTTAAATGTATTTAGTGTGATAAATACTTAATTATGCCCTAGTTAATTTAATTAGAGTATTAAATTTTAAATTGGATTTTAAAGGGAATAATTTAAGCACCTTTCATTTGAGGTTAGAATGGATGCTAGAAAAATAATTTTTAATTAGCTTTCTAAAGGCGAGTAATAGCTACTCGTAATTAATTTTGCCCGTGTAAATTAAATTATCTAAATCAAATGACACTTTAAACGATTATTATAATTATTGATTTAAAAATGGATCTTTAGACTATATAGTCTTATTGGAGATTAAATTTATCTACATTTTCTATTTTTAATTATTTTGATTTAATTAATCTATTGACTAGGTATCTTGTGAAATTAAAATTAAATAATTTAGTTTTCTGCAAATAAAATTTAATTAATTTTGATACTTGGTTTGTATCAGAATTAGCTCAAATATAGATATGGCAAATACATTAGTGCATGTCGTGTTAGCGAACTTGTTAGTTTATTTAGTATTTAAAAAAAAAAAAATTCCGTTTTTGCCCTAAATTTTGGGCATGACAGTTTTTGTACCATGTTATCAAATGTCTCTAGATACAATGAACCTAGGAACTTGTAATGAAATCCTATTGGACCGACATGAAATCAAATTCCTTTTAAGGACATCATGTCTAGGGTTTTGAAAGAGAGAGACTATGAGAGTATAGCTATTAGGTTTTGTAGTGGTTGAAAGAAAACCTCTTGAATGTGCGATCTTAACTTAGAAGATCAAGTCTGTGAGTTGTAACAGAGTAAGGAGTTACTGAAGACTAAAGTAATAATGAAATGCATTAGCTATGAGCTACAATGGATCTAATCAAGCAGATTGTGCCATTTGCTAGATCATTCACTTGTTAATTACTCACACCTTTGACAAGTTAGAAACCCTTAACCGAGTAGGCTCAGAAAAGCCTTTGTAAATCCTCTAACAAGGTTGTTCACATCTATGGATCTGAAATCCTCTCACAAGGTAGTCTTTAATCAGACTTATCTCCTAACAGAGATTCAGATTCCTAACAAGATCTGTTCTAGTAAAGAACATTGTATGACCTTAATAGGTCTGACCTTAACCGGTCGGGTTACTATTCTGCAGATAGTTACTTGTGAGTTTCATCTCATCATGGGTTTTCCCATTTGAGTTTCCATGTCAAAATCTCTTGTGTTATGGTGATTGTGCTTCTGTGGGTGAATGCATTATTTGCTATTTGGTTTGCATGCGTGTTAACCGATTTGTTTGCTAAACTGTTTTACCGGTTTACTACTAGACTATTAAAGTGTTTAAGTACAGTATTTTTTGGTATACTAATTCACCCCCCCCTCTTAGTATTCATCACCAAACAATCTTACAAGAACTATGTTTAAATTAAATAGCCTTTTTCTTTTGAAGAAATAATCAACTAATTAATCTAAAGTGCTTTAACTAGAAATGATTGTTGTTATCTAAAAAGTTAAAACACTAGAATGAAAATAAATGTTACTACTTACAAAAATAAAATAATATAATTAAGAGATAGAAAATGAAACTAGAAATAATTGACAAATAAGAACTTGACACTAAAATTTGAAGCTCATTAGACTAGACACTAGTGATAAATGTGAATCTCTACATGATGAATTGTAGCCCCATTTAAAAAAATATCAAATTTGAATCTACCTTAGAATGTGTATCAAATCTATACCAAAATAATTATGAAAATCACCAATGGAAGAATAGATAAGATTGTAGCATCGTAAATTGTACATCCTTAACAAAGGTGTCCAATTTCACACTCTCCTAGCAATCATTTTAGTATTTCTCATTCCTTTATGCATCATAGGATCTTTGTTTATTTAAATTAATATTTAATTCAAAATTATGATTCTTATTCTACTACATATCATAATCACACTCTTATTTGGGCCCTTATTTCTAGGTGTGCCCTTTATCTTTTATTATCTCAATTTATCATAGATCTTTCCCTATTTTAAATCTTTCACTTACCTAAACATTATATATATATTGTCGCACAAACTTAATTTAAACACTAGAACCCTATTATCTTGCATGCCTAAAAAGTTGGGTTGAAAGTGTTAAGACAAGTTCGATAAATGCCACACAGTCTTGTTATTTATATCCCAAGTCTACCTAAAGGTGTTTTTATTATGAAATCCCTCTATAAGGCATCCCTCTCAATTTATTTCATCAATCTATCATTATCTCATCATTATGCTATCATTCCAATTCAAGAGCAAATCTGATTCAAGGAGTAGCAAACTACATCAAGGAAAATTCATTTATGTTTCAAGTTATGATTTTATGATTGATTTTATGTGATTTATCATGTTATTGCATCAACACATGAAAGAATTATCTAAAGGATATTGCATCATCAATTAAAAGTAATCAATTTAATTCAAGCATTTTAATTAATATTTAGCCTTGCCCTCAAAAGGAAAGCTTTCCCAATTCAATTCAAGGGTTAATTCCAAACCCGAGGTTTAACTTAGGTGAACTCCTATCCACAACACAAATTCCCTTTTTTTGGTGTCTAGGTGATAGATCTAGGAGCCACAAATGAAGAATCAGGCATAGGAGACAAAGACAAACAATTTTGTCTTTCATAGAGGTTCTGGACACCCCTAAGGATGAGTGTACTATAGGAGGACCAAGGAATTACAAGAGGACTAGGTCACTAATTGCTACATGTTGCTAAGAATTTTTGACAATCTTTTGGGAACATATCCCTAGTGAGATCTTGATTTCAAAAGATTCATGTTTGTTTGCATCTGACATCAAGGAACAAGTCATTAATTGCCACATGGTCCCACACTTTTGGGCCAAACTTGCTATCACAGGTGCTCTTTTATTTTTTCTTCTTATACTTGGCTCTATGTCTACATTTTGTGTCTATAACTTGTTGTTTCTATTGTTTTATATCAATTCTCTATCATTCACCCTAGATCTAAATTTTAAATTACACTCTCTCAATTGCATCTTCAATTAAACAAAAGGAATATAATTCAATCAGTATTCAATCCTCTTCTCAACATAATTGAGGTTGGATCTATTGAATTCAATCTCCTTTTAGTATTTTGTTTGGAAATGAGTGGGATTCCTAGTTTACATTTGTTTAGCTTGTGAATGCCCCCTACTCCATTTTCATATATTATATTTTGTTAAACTTGTCTCTTCTTACACTTGTTGCATATCTTATGATTTTAAATCTGATTTTGCATAATTTTATTTGGAAACATTGAGTGAACATTTCTTTGGTTACATCTTTGGGTTAGTGAAGGATCATGGGGGGCCAAAAAGTGGCGATGTGAAAAAAATAGCCTTTTCCACTCGCCTAAAAATGTGAAAATCCGTGTTGAATTTTTGCTTGGCCTAGGTGTCAGTACACCTTGGCATGGTAAACACCTAAGCAAATCGGATATTGGATAAAATCAGATATCCAAGAATATTGGATATCCGATATTTATAGGTAATTTTAAATTAAAAAATAAATTATATAATATATAATGTAATATAATAATATATTATATATTACATAATATATAATATATTATTATATAATACGTATTATATAATTATATAATATATTATTTTATTATAATATAATATTATATAATATA
Organism: Cryptomeria japonica; assembly: GCF_030272615.1. Lineage (NCBI taxonomy): Eukaryota > Viridiplantae > Streptophyta > Pinopsida > Cupressales > Cupressaceae > Cryptomeria > Cryptomeria japonica. The sequence continues at coordinate 580,911,697 of NC_081406.1, forward strand.
ATATTATATAATATAATGTTATTTTAAAACAATTTAACTATAAAAATCCAATATCTGATTTTCTGAGACAATATAAGTGGATTGTGACAGCCCGTGAGTTATTTTTCACCCACGGGCTATGCGATTTTTTAAAATCCGATATCCGTTTGGACCTGATTTCCGATTTTGTGACCCAAATTTGCAAAAAAATCCATTAAGAGGTAGGATTTTTATTGTTTTTAATTATTTTCATTCAAATTTTTGTATTTTTTTAATGTTTATTTGGTTTTTCATTCAAAATATGTTTTTTTCATGAAAACTAGGTTTTTAAAAATCAAATACAAAATTGTTCAAATTTGTTAACTAAATTCAATTGTTTACATTCAATTAGGTTAAAAATGGGTGATAACAGTGAAAACATTGATCAACCACAACCACAACAACCAAACCCTCCTGCACAAAACCCTCCTTTGCCAAACCCCCCCTTAATTGAGGTTTTAATTGAACAAAATTTGAACCAGTTGAGGGGGATTGCAGATGTCTATCGTAGGATCGCTCGCCTGAACCAAATGTTTGATCCCCTCACAGCGATCATAAAGAGTATAGAAACCCTCATTGAGGAGCACAATTCTACTCTTTTGTGGTGAGATTCTATGAGGGAACAATATGTAGATGGCTTGTCCTATAAAGAGATCAAGGATCTCGAGATATCCAAAGTAGCTATCGCCACATTATTTGTGAACCCCCGCACTGGTCAACCTGTAGACCCCCCAAAAATAAAAATTTCTATTAAATGGTGCACAAATGATGGTATTGTTAAAAACTTTTGGGATCATTGGTGGATGGTTTTCGATAAACCACCCAACAACAATCTTGATGTCCCCTTCTACTTCATCAAAAATTTGTATGCTGAGTTTGTTTTAAGAAAACATGTGAACTACTTTGACATCCAACCTTTCCAGGGTGTGGGTTTAGGTATGCCTTGAAATAGACCTGGGGCAGTTAGAGTAGTCTAGGACCCATATGTCCCCCCTCCTCTTGTTGATCCCCCACCTCCAGTGCAGCATCCAGATAACATCTACGAGGTGGCATTACAGACCATATCGACTATTCACTCTTTGATTAGCCTTTTGGTTTCTCAGGATGGGGTAGTAGCTTAGCCTACTTTTGATGGTAGTGGTGCATCCGGTAGCACTGACACGTCCTCCTCAGCTCCACACATTTGCATGCCCCATAGTTGTGTCATGTGTGGGCACGTATGCTTGGGTCCAGTTGGACAACCTGTTGATCCTCCTACACACACTGCAGATTATGAGGTGCATGAGATGCATGATGCACAAGATGTTATGACATAGACTAGAGGATACTCTGAAGAGTCCTCGCATGCTAGAGGCGAGGAGGCACCTTCATCATACATTGATGATGTAGTGGTAAGATTTTTATTTTCATAGTTCATTCTATATTTTAAATGAATATTTATAATCTAGATAATATTAAGTACTAATTTTTATTTACATGGTCTATTTAATAGTTGATGACAGTGGAGGAGTTGACATAGATCTAGGAGGTCACCTTGATGACCATTTCATTTGGCCTTGATATCTTTACAGTACATATATATTATTTCACCTAGTTGTTTGTATTTTATTGTACATACATGCTCATCATTTATATTGGTATTAATTAGATTATGTAGTAACTTGCATGTATATCTTATTTTACTCTTATAGGGCACAAGTAGCACGAGTGTGGGGCTATGTGATTCAAGATATGGTAGTGTTGTTGGAGACAAGGGAAAGGTAATTGAATGCAAATATGATTGAATGAATAGTTTAAATAACATAATGATTATGCACGTCTAGACATAGATTGATAGTTTCATATACTTATGTATATGTATAGAAAATTCTTGGCTTCACATCCTTGTTGACTACACCCACTATACCTGAAGATGAAGAAGAAGAAGAAGAAGAGATGCCTCGAGTACATGTGTGTTTATTTTATTTTGTGTTTAGTAGATATAATTCATTATTATCAGTAACAATTATATGCTAACTTGTATCAATGTCATGTTTGTGAACATATGTAGGTTGTGTATGAAAATATTGGGGTATGTGCACAAAGATGGTGGTCAGAAAAGTGGACACCACCCAAAAAAAACATGGAAAAGAAAGCAGTGCATGTTGGTATTTTGGTATGGTTTTGTCATTGATGTCAACACCTACTAAATACACCTACTTTGGAGATCCAGCAACATTCACCGGCAAGCAGTAATCTATGCAACAGTTACTAGTATATGATTCACCGGTAGGATATATTGTTCACCGGTACCTGGAATGACATGGAAGACACTCGGTAATGTCGAAGACATCATGTGGACACTTTATTTTGAAGTAATAATCATTGGTATATTCATATTTGCATATTTGCTTTTACCGGCAAATAGGTCCAGGTTATCTAGGGTTACACCGACAGGTTTATCTTTTCCAGATCAGCATGGCATGCTATGGAGATGATTTATTATTGTTGTAAATGCATTCAGCCGACATGTTTAATCAGTTATTGCATCGAATATTATATTATTTGTAAGATATTTTTATTGTAATATCTTGTAGAGCCGACCTACTAAAATTGGTCTTAGGGTATGGCATAAATGTAAGATCTTATTTGTAAGATCAAGTGTGGAATGCAGAAAAGAATTAAGTGAAGGTATATGCGAGATCAAGAAAAGGCATACATAAAGACATCATTTGAAGGTGAAGTTAGGTTTTTGTAGAAGCATATCAGCATTACACTAGTACTGAATCCAGCATATGAAGATGCTATTTTGTGCAGTACATTCTTATTGGATTTAACCATCCAACTGTAGTCAGTGTGACTCCCATTTGTGATTGAGTAGTGAGCTCTAGGTTGTTGGTCTTTTTGCATGTGCAGACCCCTTTTGTACACTTACTATCTGCAGTAGTATCATCTGATTGTGGGTAAGGTTTCCCACCGTGGTTTTTCCCCTTACAGGGTTTCCACATACAAATATTGGTGTCATGTGTTGTGGATGACTTAATGTTTATGTTTCATGCATTAATCCTTACCGATATAACGATTTACTGTTAACACTGTCTACCAACATACTTAACTGGTTTACCGGTATTAAGCATTAAGTTGGTTAATAAGTTTTTGGTTTGAATTTATGAGACAACTGATTCACCCCCCCCCCCTCTCAGTTGTCTCCAGGACCTAACAATTGGTATCAGAGCCTAGTCCTCTTTTTGCAGAAGTTTAACAACTTAAGGAGATCCAATGTCTACTAATTATTTTAGGAAGGATAGTCCTAAACTTGATGGAGCCAACTATGGGATATGGAAGATCATTTGGAAACACTGAATGAAGGAGACTGCACAATCAAAATTGCAAAACTTGAAAGCTTCCAAGTCAGGTATGAACATCTGAAAATGGAAGAAGATGAAAGGATTTCTGCTTTTGTGGAAAGAGTAAATGAAATTGTTTTGGGTATCAAATGTTGTGGAGGAACCTTGAGTGAGGATGAGATTGTTTCAAAAATCTTAAGAGGTTTTCCACCGGCATATAAAATGAAGGTTACTGCTATAAATGAGTTGAGAACAATGCCTAATACATCAGTAACTAGGGTTACATTGATTGGAAAACTTTCAGCTTTTGAAATTGAGGAGTTCGGTCCTATTGCTACTATAAAGACAGATTTGGCCTTTAAACCATAAACATCATCTGCTCCATCATTTGACAAATCAGACTAGAGAGCCTTTTATGCAAGAGAACTTGAAGAAACCAGAAAGGAGAATGAAGAGCTTGAAGAACTTGAAGCACTATTTGCAAGGAAAATGCCAAAAGGTCCAATTGGAAGTAAGTATGAAGGTAAAGCACCCTTTAAATGTTTTAACTGCAATAAGATTGGTCATATGGCTTCAAGATGCCCCGATAGATGCTGCTAGACTAAGAGAAGAAGCTAGAAGAACATACAAGCCTAATCCTAAATATCAGAGATACAGATTTAAGAAGAACAAAGATAAATCTTGTTACATTGCTGATGAAGGTGTGACTGATGATTCTAATGAGGATCCAATAGACAATGGATGGGTTTTTGTTGCTATAACAGAAGATAAACCGGCACCTATTGCTCAATAGGTAGAACAAGCACTAGCAGCTAAAGTTGAATCAAAGGATGAATGGATTATTGACTCTGGATGCTCACATCATATGACTGGAGACAAAGGTAAATTCTTGAACTTTCAAGAATACAATGGAGGTTTAGTAAGATTTGGAGATGACAAAGCCTGTTCAATCAAAGGTAAGGGTTCAATATCTCTTAATGGTAAACATAACATTGACACTATCTGCTATGTTGAAGGATTAAAGTATTATCTTTTAAGTGTTGGTCAATTAGTTGAGAAGGGTTTTCAGTTACAATTTAAAAATGGAAAATGCAAAATCATGAATAGAACTGGTTTGGAAATTGCAACCGGTAATCAGACTAGAGGTAATATCTTTCATTTGAATAACAGTGAAAAGGCATGCTTAATTGCAAATATAGATGAAAATTGTTTATGGTATAAGAGACTATGTCATGTAAATTTTGATTGTATGGTAAAAATCAGTACTTCTACAGCAGTTAGAGATCTACCTAAAATTGTGAAACATCAGAACATAATTTGCAAGGAATGTCAATTTGGAAAACAAGTTAGAGCTAGTTTCAAAAGTATTCCAGAAAAATCCAATAATGCTCTTGATTTAATTCACACTGATTTATGTGGTCCAGCTAGAACTAAAAGCTTAGAAGGTGATAGATCTTTCATGCTAATTATTGCTGATTATTCTAGAATGTGTTGGGTTACTTTTCTCAGAGAAAAATCAGAAGCACTTGGGAAGTTCAAAATATTCAAAGCAATGGTTGAAAATGAAACGGGTAAGAAAATAAAATGTTTAAGATCAGATCAAGGAGGAGAATTCACATCTAAGGATTTTAATACATTTTGTGAAGTGAATGGAATGAAAAGATAGTTATCAACACCTTGAACACCACAGCAGAATGGAGTTGTTGAAAGGAAAAATATAACTATCTTGGATGTAGCAATAAATATGTTATTAGAAGCAAATCTACCACATGTGTACTGGAGAGAGGCAGTAAGCACTGCTATCTATACATTCAACAAAGTTCACATCAAAGGTGAAACCAGTAAGACCCCTCATGAACTATGGTTTGGTAATATTCCTACTCTTAAGTATTTCAGAATTTTTGGAAATAAATGTTATATTAGAAGAGATGAGTATATTGGCAAATTTGATCCTAGAAGTGATGAAGGAATATTTCTTGGTTATTCATCTAAGAGAAAGGCATATAGATGTTTTAATAAAAGATTGCAGAAAATTGTTGAGAGTACAAATGTAAAGATTGATGAACAATTCAGAGGAACTTCAAGGTATATAGACTCTGAACCGGCAATAGAAGTCATGACAAATGAACCTACACTGAATCCACCGATACAGAATGAAGATCCAGTTACCTCAGTATCATCAGAGGATTCCACAGTAATTGAAGAACAACAGCAAACTAAGACACCTCGGTATGTAAGACTGAATCATTCTAAAGATTAGATAATTGGAACCAAATGGGTATTTAGAAACAAACTTAATGAAGATGGTAAGGTTGTCAGAAATAAAGCAAGACTAGTGTGTAAGGGATATTCTCAGAAAGAAGGAGTTGATTACAATGAAACCTTTGCACTGGTAGCTAGAATTGAGGCAATTAGATTATTCTTGGCTTTTGTAGCTCACAAGGTTTACAAAGTTTACCAAATGGATATTAAATGTGCATTTTTGAATGAAGATCTTGAAGAGGAAGTTTATATTGAACAACCTAATGGATTTTCTTTGACAGATGACAATGATATGGTTTGCAGGTTAAGAAAAGCTCTGTATGGATTGAAACAAGCCCCAAGAGCTTCGTGTGCAAGATTGGATAAGTATCTTTTAAAGATTGGTTTTACTAAAGGAAATGCAGATAGCAATTTATATTACAAAGTAACTAATGATGACATCTTGATTATTGAAGTATTTGTTGATGATATAATCTTTGGAGGAGAAGATGGATTATGTAAAGAATTTTCTCTTGAAATGCAGCAAGAATTTGAAATGTCTATGATTGGAGAAATAAAATTCTTTTTAGGATTGCAGATTTTATAGACTGAGAAAGGTATATTTTTTAGTCAGTCTAAGTACTTGAAAGAACTACTTAAGAAATTTGGGATGGAAAACTCTAAACCGGTAAGCACACCTATGACTACAAATGACAAATTATCTCAAAGGGATGAATCTACACCTGTTAATCCAACTAGATACAATTCTATGATAGGAGGTTTACTGTATTTGACACAAACCAGGCCTGATATTATGAATGCAATATGTATTGTTTCTAGATTTTAGAGTAATCCTAGGGAAAATCATGAATCAGCAGTGAAAAGGATTTTTCCGTACTTACAAGGCATAGCAAATCTTGGATTATGGTATCCTAAAGATGAAAATTTTGATCTATGTGCATTTACAGATGCAAATTGGGCAGGAGATGTGGATAATAGAAAAAGCACCATTGGAGGAGCATTCTTTCTTGGAAAGAGATTAGTTTTTTTGGTTGAGTAAGAAATAGAATTGTACATCTTTATCAATAGCAAAATCAGAATATGTTGCAGCAGCAACAAACTGTACACAGGTACTTTGGCTTAAGCAAATGTTGAAAGACATAAAGGTAAAATGCAAGGAACCTATTACTATATACTGTGATAACACTGCAGCAATTGATATATCTAAACATCTGGTATTACATTCTAAAACAAAACATGTAAATCTATCAAACTGAATTTTCTAAGGGAAAAAGTTGAAGAAAAATAGATAAAACTGGTTTATGTGAATACTAAAGAACAACTTGCAGATATTTTTACAAAACCTTTGCCTAAGGAAACTTTTGAGTATCTCAAAGATCAGCTTGGAGTCATACCACCACTGGTAGAGACTTAGATAGTTGATGATTGTCATCAACCGACATAATTAAATGGACAAATCTTTTATTCCGGTATTTGATGAGGAAGCTACTTCGCAGGGGGAGTAGTTGGTATATTGAATTGGTTGGTATTTTGTTTGAACTTGACTTTTTGTGACTTTGGCATTTGATGTCAAAGGGGGAGAGATATCTATGGAAAAACACATTATCTTTTTGGTAATAAAAAGAGATTTTATGGGAGAGATTTTGAAAAACACATGAAAGATTGGTATTGTTACTCCCAGGGGGAGAAATAGAGATTGTTGGTTTTTGTACTTGGCATTTCTGTTTTGGCACTGTGATGGTTTTTCCATCTTGTGTTGCCATCAATGCCAAAGGGGGAGATTGTTGGTATTTTGGTATGGTATTGTCATTGATGTCAACACCTACTTAATACACCTACTTTGGAGATCCAACAACATTCACCGGCATGCAGTAATCTGTGCAACAGTTACTGGTATATGATTCATCGACAGGATATATTGTTCACCGGTACCTGGAATGATATGGAAGACACTTGGTAATGTCAAAGACATCATGTGGACACTTTATTTTGAAGTAATAATCATTGGTATAATCATATTTGCATATTTGATTTTACCGGCAAATAGGTCCAGGTTATCTAGGGTTACACCAGTAGGTTTATCTTTTCCAGATCAGCATGGCACACTATGGAGATGATTTATTATTATTGTAAATGCATTAAGCTAACATGTTTAATCAATTATTGTAGAGATCAAGCAGAGGCATACATGAAGACATCATTTGAAGGTGAAGTTAGGTTTTTGTAGAAGCATATCAGCATTACACCGGTACTGAATCCAGCATATGAAGATGCTATTTTGTGCAGTACATTCTTATTGGATTTAACCATCCAACTGTAGTCAGTGTGACTCCCATTTGTGATTGAGCAGTGAGCTCTAGAATGTTGGCCTTTCTGCATGGGCAAACCCCTTTTGTACACTTACTATCTGCGGTAGTATCATCTGATTGTGGGTAAGGTTTCCCACCGTGGTTTTTCCCCTTACAGGGTTTCCATGTACAAATATTGGTGTCATGTGTTGTGGATGACTTTATGTTTATGTTTCATGCATTAATCCTTACCGGTATAGAGATTTACTGTCAACACTATCTACCGGCATACTTAACTGGTTTATCGGTATTAAGCATTAAGTTGGTTAATAAGTTTTTGGTTTGAATTTATTAGACAATTGATTCACCCCCCCCCTCTTCATTGTCTCTGGGACTTAACAGTGCATACGCGGTTCTAAAATTTGAAATGACTGCATACGCGATTAGGTTTTTTGTTCCCAAGCCTAGAGAAGGTAGCGCGTACATGCTACCTCTAGGAAATTGAGCGCGTATGTGCTAATAATCCCAAAAGAACCACGTACACGGTGCTTGTCAAAAAAAATTTAAAAAAAAATCTAAGTCTTATTTTTCCGTGAATAGCACATTTTTAGTTTGTTTTTTCTTCATTTTCTCTCCTAAACCGCAAACGGGGTGCTAGATTTCTCCTCCAGACACTGTGGATCAAGGTTAGTTTTTGTTTACTTTTGTCTTTCTTTCCCATTTGATCAATTTGTTTTACATTTTGAATTTAATTTCATTAATTTTGATTAGGTTTTTTCATTTTTTGTTTCAAAAATGAGATTCTTCTAATCCAAAGAAGAACAACCAAATGCACCTCCTGAAAACCCACAAGATACACCCCCAATTCCTCCTTTTGACAACACACCTAAAACACAGGAGCAATCAATTAATTAGTTAGGACAAAATATGTCTAAAATCAATAGACTGATTGTTAAATTGAAAACATTCGAACTTGAGCATCATCAATCCCTCGCCACTAGCCTAGAAACATTAGCTAGTGGTGTCATAGCTATTTCCATACAAATTACCAAATGGGGAAACTTTAGGGATAGGTGTTGCCAATTCTATGCCAATGGGATATCATACAAGGGAGTAGAAAACAAAAATATTAGTAAACAACAAATATGTCCCCTTTTTCGTTGATCCCAAAACTGGTCAGTCATTACCTCTTAATGCAAAGAGTTTTCCCATACATTGGTGTAACAATGTGCAGATGAAGAATCTTTTTTGGCAGAGGTGGTGGATGGTCTTTGATGATCCACCTTGTAATAATTATGAGGTGCCATTATATTTTTTGAGAAAAGTATATTGTGAGTTTGTGCTCAATGTGCGCCCAAACTATTTTGACATGAGAGATTTCCATGGTAGAGGTGGTGGCTCTGCCCAAGATAGACCTGGAGCCCATAGGCAATTACCGACAAAGAATCACTGCCCCCTAGCACCCAAACCCAAGGTGCATCGGGTTGTCCCAATAGAGCTAAAAGAGTCGATGGAGCTACAGATTCTTCAAACAGCCACAATGTTGACTGGTGCCATCATCCAGCACAGGACATCATTAGCACACCCTATTGTAGTGGATGATGAGCCATTAGTTGCTCCAGGTAGTGACAAAGAGCCCATCCAGCATATGTGTATCAGTTACTTAGGGATATGCTTAGGGATAGATGATGCAGCTGGTGTAGATGGATCCACATCTCATCTATGCATGATTTATGGGAGTAGATGTTAGGCCCGTAAGACTAAGGATTTCGCACAAATGGATGAGTTGATGGACATGGTGTTTACCCATGAGCGACAAACATAGGTGTGTTGATTTGAATTCATAGCATTTTATTTATCATTCACTTTAAATTTGTAATTATATAAATGAATTTTCATTTATATATCAATTTAAATTAAGACAAATAATATGCGTTTCAGGATGCAACAACGGTATCCCATACTCCTCCCCCCGTTACTACAGTTGCAACTTCGATGCCTGAGGTATAAATTTTGTAACATGTTAAAATAGAATAGTACACTTTGAATTCAAAAAAATACAAGATATACTAACTATCTTTAATACTTGGTCCAATTTTTGGTTTGTAGGTGTTGACAGGGGATCAAATGTCCCAGATTGATGACATCATGCTCTCAGCGATTGATTTTGGCCTACAAGGCTATACGGTATCATATTTTGTACAACCCTTTTTATGTATTGTTTTGATGGAATATGCAAGTCATTTCATTTTAGATTTTTAAAATTATATTTAATTTATTATCTATACTAATATCTCATGTTAATTTTGTTTTTTTAGGGTACCCCCTCCATGTTTAGGGCTCGTCCTAAAAAAAAGAATTCCTCAAAGATGCCAAAACATGGGAAGAAGGTAATTGAACGCATTTTTTGTTGTACAATTGTTTGAAAATGTTGAAATCAAGTATTAGTTGGGGTTTGTAGATTGATTAGTGTTTTTTGTCTATTTTACATGTACATCGGCCATTAAGCTATGTGGATTTGTTGAATGCATCTGATTTGCCCATGGATCAAGAGAGGGTAGAGGTATGTATCTCTACTTTATTTTCTTGATTTCATGATTAGATGCATGCGTACATGTGAACTTGTGATATAGTATAATCTTATAATTTTTTCATACAGGAAATATCCATACCTATTTCGTCAATGGTGAACCCTCCTCCATGCACAAGAGAATCATCTCAGGATCCGGTACACTTTTGTTTGATATGTAAAATTAATTGTTTTTAACCTACAATACTTATCATTATATTAATTATATTTAATATTTGAACATAATCTGTATAGGTAATAGCAATAATTTCTCCATCGATGGTGAGCCATCCTCAGTCCATTGGAGAAGCATCTCAGGAACAGGTACATCATTGTTCTCTATATTATAGCTTTTAAATGTTTTTGATATATTTATGTTAGTACATTGTATTAATTGTACATTTAATCTACAATAGACCCCTTCGTGGTATGACCATAATGTGGATCCATTTAAGTATGTCTTCAAGAAAACTCCTAAGAGTGAGAAGGAGAGGAGAGTGAAGACATTAGCTCCTAGATCAACCGATGAGGTAATCTATGCTGGCATATGGACACTCCAATGAGACATTGTGTGTGATTGAAGGTTTTGTCATTGATGGCAACCTTGCAATCCTATAGCACCGGCAAGACATTATACCAACAAAGCATTACACAGGCAACCTTGCAATCCTATGGCACCGACAAGACATTATACTGGCAAAGCATTACTCATCAACAAGATCACTCTACATTGGCACCAGCACAGAATATGTACACCGGCACAGAAAAGAACATGTATACTCGCACAGAGGCCGACAAGATTTTTGATATGTAATATTTTGTTTATTATTGTAAGCCGACTTGGCAAATTGTAAAATGACTCTTGTATATAAAAGAGATCATTGTAGTCATTTGTAGGATATGAATAGGAAGCATAAAAAATGATAAGGCAGACCTAATGTGCGAATTGTAGGTCAAGGGTATATGTAAAGAACAGAGCAAGAACCGGTACTGAATTTGGCATTGAAGATTCTATTGTAAAGCAGTACAGATCATTGGATTTGCATAATCCTCATTGTAAGTCAGTGTAACTTCTTATTGAGCAGTGTGCTCTAGGCAGTTGGCCTTCCTGCATGTGCAGGGCCCCATTGTAAGTAATATTCTCTTATTGCCCAGTAAGTGAATATTGTGGGTCACAAATCCCACTGAGGTTTTTCCCACACTAGGTTTCCTCATTAAACATCTTGTGTTATGGTGTTCTTTTCATGTGGATGTTTTTGATTGTGTTATTTACATTAATTCTTGCATACCGATATACTGTTACTTTATGTTCTGCATATTCAGTTTTAAGAAAATCACATTACCGGTCAGATACTGATTCACCCCCCCCTCTCAATATTTGTGGGAACCCTAACAATTGGTATCAGAGCTTGGTCCTCTATTTTCAGAAGCCTAACAGCTTGAGGAAGATCTTGACACCAGTAAAGATGGAAAATCTGATGAAGCAACTTGAAGGAGCTCTTACTGACTATGATGCAGAGAAGTTGAAAAATGTCAAATTAGAAGATGATTTAAAAGCAGCTCAGGACATTATTCAGGCACTTCAAGAATATCTTACTGTTACAAGAAATAAGATAAGAGAACTTTGTGAAAAATTGCAAAATGAGAATGATGAAAAGGAATCACTAAATGATATGATAAGCAAATTGAAACAAGAGATCATGACAACAAAAAATGAAATTCAGGATATGACTATGAGATTTTGCAAAGAGATTGAGGACAGAAAGAAGAATGAAGAAGAATTGACCAGAAGACTAAGTGATGCAGCAAATGAGAACACAAGACTTAGCTATGAAAATGACATGTTGAAGACAGATCTGATGCATACTCAGAATGACTCGAATGAACTAATGAGACAAAAAGAAATCTTGGAAAGGGAATTGGTAACTGCAAATCAACACAAAGAAAAATTCAAGAAAAGCTCAGAAGAACTTGGTACCTTATTGAAGAATCAAAAACCCAAAGGTGATACTTTTGGAATTGGATTTGAAGTTGGAGAAAGCTTTGGTACTGCAAATACCTAGGATCACAGCAAACCGGTAAGACCTTCTAATACTTACAAATTCAATGGAAAATGCTTTAACTACAATAAATATGGTCATAGGGTAAATGAATGTAGATCTAGGAATTATCAAAATATCAATCCTCCCACCAGTCAATGCTCCAAATGCAACAAAATTGGTCATAACTCTGAAAATTGTAGAATGAATGTAAGATGTTATGTTTGTGGAAGATTTGGTCATTTATCAAATAAATGTAGAACACAAACCGGCATAGGTTATGGGAAAGCTATTCAGAAAATAATGTAACTTGTTATGCATGTAACAAGATTGGTAATATTACTAAATTTTGTAGAAGTAAAGGTACACCGGTAGATAACATAAGTACTAGCTTAAAAGGTAAAGAAAAGGTTGAAGAGGTTAAGCAAGAATTTTCAAAGCAATGGATTAGAAAAGGTGATCTAAATATTGGGGATACTCCTCCACCAGTTGAACCAACAAATGCTCCACTGGCAGGACAATATGATGCTCCACCGGCAGGATGTTTTTCATCAAATTGAAGAAAATTATCTTGAGGGTTTGGCAATCTAATGACACATGTGCTATTATTCCCTCGGTTAGAGAAAAGAAGTTGAAAATCATTCATTACTGGCAAATAAAGTTAAGCTAATACTTTACTAGCAAGCAATTAATGTGGTAGGTAGTAGAAAAGACTTTATAAAATAAGGTTTTTGGCTACATTTCATTTCATCGTGAATTCAAACTTTCAGAGAGCACGAAGATTTCTGAGCAGAGAGGCAAAGCACTTTAGCAATCAATCCATCCAAAGGCAGAAAAAGGTATTTATCATCATGGCATCCTCCTCTGCACTTGAATTCATAGAAAACCCTACAGTACTCGAGGTTATAAAATGACCTAGGCCCGTGTTTTAGCTAGTTCCCGAGGTAGCTAAGAAAGATGACAACACAGGTGCTTTTTCAAAAATTCCAAAAGGTGTTGTTTATGAAGAAGACCCTAGAATGTATATTCATTGCAACATAGAGGAATTACGTGATGAAGAAATCAAAAACATGTATAAGTCTATTATATGTGACAACTCCAGGAATGTGAAACCTAAACATAAAATTGTTGAAACCCTAGGATTCACTGAAATCCTCTGCATTCCTGAATTTCCTAAGGAAGTGGTTAGGATAGTTCTGAGCAGGGTACATGGTTCATTCTTTTGGCTTGACTCAGTGCATAAAATTACAAAGGAAGCTGTGAAAGCAATAACAAGGTTACCTTCCACTGGTAACAGACCTGACAAAACCAAGAAGGTCTCCAATGACTTAGTAACAAACTTAACTAGTGCAACATCCGACAAGAGATCATTGAGAGTTAATGATGTGACCGATACAAATGTTAGATTTGTTAGCATGATTCTAGGTTACAAAGAAACTCATGCTAATAGGCTTAACTCAATTTCCAGTTTATGCATAAAGAGTGCTTATGACATGGTTAAGGACAATGTAAAAATTGATATCTGTGAATGGTTAAAGGATGAGTTAATTGACAATTTAGCAAAAATCAAGAAGGATAAGAAAGGAACCTTTAGATTTGGAAATTTACTTGTATGCTTAATGCTACATATAACCAAATAGGCTCCTGGTATAGGCAACAAGGATTTTGGATTTGACATACCAGTAGGAAAACAATTATCTAACTTATTCAACAACATATGTGAAAATAGAGAAAAGAATATCAATGAGTATTTTCAAGCACTAAAAGTCAGAATGAATAAAAGAATCAGACTATCACAGGAAATTGTCAACAAATACAAGGATGATATATGTTTTGTAATAAAAAAGGATGAGATCTGGATGGAAGTAGTCATCCCAAGGACAATCTGGGTAATAGAGATGGGGTATGAAACAGATGACCACATAGTGGAAACTTATGCCAAAGCACTTCTAGAAGCCCCCAATGAACCAAAGGAAGAAGTATTTGGTAGTGCTGAGACCATCAAAAGTCAAATTCAATCTAAAAAGAGAGTGAAAAAGGTTGAGGCATTTATGGAACTAGACAAGAAAAAGCCATAAAGGAAGATGTTTTAAAGAAAACTGGCATAACAGAAGATGAGTTGGCAGCCCAACAACCTGAAACTCATCTATCACCGGTAGATACTTCCTCGGAAGGAGATACGCTAGCAAATTTCAAAATAGTTGTTAGGAAAAGAGACCCCTCACCGGTAACCACTCCTTTACCTAGAAGGACAAGATAGAAGCAACAAGCCATGAGATCTCTAGTCAAGAAGGTCACACCTAAGAAGAAGCTGACCCCCAAAAAGAAGAAGAAGACAAGCACTAACTTGGCCCCTCTTAACATATTACTGAATGAGATCACAGAGGAAGGTAAATTGAAAAACATAGGGAAAATCTATGACACCCTATCAGATGATGAGAAAGGACAAGTTGAAGAGAGTGTCATATTACACATGGACATGTATAAAAAGTTTTTGTTGCAAGTCTTAAATGAAATTCCTGATGAACTATATAAAAGACTTGAGGCCAGAAGGCAAGGAATAATTGAGTTGGATAAGAAAATAAAAATAGAAAAATTACTTGTAGTATACCCGGTCAACTCACCTAAGGAAATTGATGATCTGATAGCTTAGGCCAACCGAACAGTTTTTTCCATTGCACACCAGCAAATTTCACTAATGGTAGGTAGAGTTACAGAAGTTTCAAAGGAAATAGAAAATGGTTGGGATATATTCTTGGTTGAAAAGGAAAAACAAGAAGAATATAGGAATCCCAAGCCCATTCTGGTATATCAGAAGGACAAGGATAAAGGGAAAGGTAAAGTTGGTGGACCACCAAGTATCAATATTAGAGACAACTTACCCCCACCTCCTTTAAATACTCCACCGGTAAAAACAACAACTGCAGAAGATCAACCGGCAGCTAAGAGTATGGATATAGAGGATAATAATCCTAATCCTGAAGTCCTATATACTGTGAATGTTGATACTCAGAAAATCAACATAGTGGTAGATAAGGATACAACATATAAATCAGGAAACAAAGAGCAACCGGCAGCAGATTCAGAGAAAAAGATGGAATCTAGAACACAAATAGAGAAACCAATAGAGCTAAAGGCTCCAGAACAAATGCCACCGGTAAGAAATGATGTAGGAAAAACAGTGCTTAAAGAGATGGAGACATAAATAGACCTACCAGAGGTCAATACTAGCATGGTCACTTCCACCGGCACTCAGTTTGTTGGGTCACCATTAAATGTAACAGAGGTATTGCTTGAATCTATCAAGAAAATAACTGATTATAGCTCACAAGATTATAAAGCGATAGATGATTCAATTCCATTTTTGAAATCAATAGCTCCTAATTGTAATATAGACAATAAAGATTCTTTAGGCCAATTGGATACACTTTGTAAATATATTTCTGGAAATTTTGAGCAAACAAAGGTAGAAACTATAAAGGAAAGTGTAGAAAAAGAGAAACAAAAATTCTTTGAGGAAGGAATAAAGAAGTGTAACAAGAAATTTGACACACTTCTACCGGAACTATGCAATTTATTGAAAGAGTACAAAACTTTGTACAAAGACACCTGCAAGATAAACTTTTTGACCATAGATGTAGACAAAAAGATGAGCAAGGTATAGGAAGAGATAAATAAAATTGTAGATAATTTTGTTAACTCACCTGATACATTATTAGCTTTTGAGGAAAAGATAACAAATTTTGAGGAAGAATTGCTCAAATTAGAAAGAGAGAGAAAATAATAAACAAGGCAAAATTCTTGAGATCTAAACTAAGTCCAAGATTGGACTATTTAGCATCTCTGCAGAAGGAAATCTCAAAGGCACTAACACAGGGAAGCAAAACACCAGCAGAGCACTTGTAACATCTCACCAGTACAGTATACAGAACTGAGACAACAATAAAAGATAGCAAGAAGTTTATGGATGGTATAAATTTAATTTTGGGAGATATTCTTCAGATAATAACCACCCAGCTACAAGGTTGAGGTTATGGATTGGTACGACTACAAAATCTACTAACCTTTGTCATTGATGCTAAAGGGGGAGTAGTAGGATGAGAAAATTCAAAGCACAGGGATCACATGCTCAGGGGGAGCTCTCACATTTTTGGTAACATTTCTGGTCTACACATTTTTGGATATCTTTTTGAAATTTCTCATGACTGTTTCCATTAATGCCAAAGGGGGAGATTGTTGGCATATGGACACTCCAATGAGAAATTGTGTGTGATTGAAGGTTTTGTCATTGATGGAAACCTTGCAATCCTATGGCACCGGCAAGACATTATATCGGCAAAGCATTACACAAGCAACCTTGCAATCCTATGGCACCGGAAAGACATTATACCGGCAAAGCATTACATAGGAAACCTTGCAATCCTATGGCACCAGCAAGACATTATACCAGCAAAGCATTACTCATCAGCAAGATCACTCTACACTGGCACCGGCACAAAAGATGTACACCGACATAGAAAAGAACATGTATACCGGCACAGAGGCCGATAGGATTTTTGATATGTAATATTTTGTTTATTATTGTAAGCCAACTTGGCAAATTGTAAAATGACTCTTGTATATAAAAGAGATCATTGTAGTCATTTGTAGGATATGAATAAGAAGCATAGAAAATTATAAGGCAAACCTAATGTGCGAATTATAGGTCAAGGGTATATGTAAAGAATAGAACAAGAACAGGTACTGAATCTAGCATTGAAGATGCTATTGTAAAGTAGTATAGATCATTGGATTTGCATAATCCTCATTGTAAGTCAGTGTGACTTCTTATTGAGCAGTGTGCTCTAGGCAGTTGGCCTTCCTGCATGTGCAGGCCCCCATTGTAAGTAATATTCTCTTATTGGCCACTAAGTGAATATTGTGGGTCACAAATCCCACCGAGGTTTTTCCCACACCAGATTTCCTTGTTAAACATCTTGTGCTATGGTGTTCTTTTCATGTGGATGTTTTTGATTGTGTTATTTACATTAATTCTTGCATACCGATATACTGTTACTTTATGTTCTACATATTTAGTTTTAAGAAAATCACATTACCAGTCAGATACTAATTCACCCCCTCCTCTCAGTATCTGTGGGAACCCTAACAATCTACATTTCAATTGTAATGGAATTATAGTTAAATGCATAGTTATGTTGTTAATTATGAACTATTTTCTACAAAAGAATTCTAACTTGTCTTTTGAATTGTGGTTTTCTAGCCATCTACAGAGCCGCATACTGCATCGAAGAGGCTTGATTTTGATGATCCACCACAAGTTTAGGATCATATAGTGTTAGTTTTGGTCATAGAATGACCAATATATGTAGATATATTCTACATTTTATTGTATATCGATTTGGACATGGCATATGCCACATTTTTGTAATACTTGTATTGACTTGGCAGATATGCCTTTTATATATATATATAAATGTCGATATTTGATCCAATAAATGTGTACTGAGTTCATTATTTTGTATTCATTGTATTTTGTGGTTGTTCTTGTATAAATTTAATTGATCATTTTCCTATTTAATCAGCACTATGAATATAAACAACAAAAATATATGATATAAAACATTGCAATCGTGGAATATGATTTGATAAAATTTCTAAAATGTTGAATGAACCCTACAAAACTCCTTGTATTCAATTCATTATTGTGTATTCACTATATTTGGTGGCTTCCCTTTGATAAATTTAAATGAATATTTGCATATGTTATCAACAATATGAATATAAACAACAAAAATCGATAATATGAATATAAACAACAATATGTGTTTGGTGCAAGAGCACCCTCACGCTCGCAATGGTCAAATTTTGTTCATCATGTGCACAAACCAATGTTGCGAGTGCATCCAGGTGGACAGTTTTACACTAGGAATGCCCCTGTCATGCATAACAAAGCGCCAGAATGTCGAGAGTCATACCATACCGGTGCGATCTCTCAAGTGCCCTAAGCCCAAAAAATTATCAAAATTTGACGAACTGTTTCTTCAAATCTAGGACACATAGGGTCAATCTGTTTGAAACCTGGGGTCGTGTGAGGCTCCTTTATAATGGCTTATCTCGGTTTTTGATGACTCAGAGCCATTTTCAATTGGTAGCATTTTTTTGTCTGCTACAAAAACTGTCAGTTGCATGTAATGCAAAGTTGTAGGATTGGCTATAATTGATTTGGCTCATTGTGTGCACAAATCGACATCGCAAACACATCTGTGTGGGAAGGTTTACGCTAGGCATGCCCCTATCATGCATCCTAAAGCATCAGAATGTCAAGAGTCATACCATACTCGTGCGATCTCTGAAGTGCCCTGAGTCCAAAAAACTATCAAAATTTGATGGATTGTTTCTTCAAATCCAAGGACACATGTGGTCAATCCGTTTGAACCTGTGGGGTCACGTGAGGCTCCTCTACAATGGCCTATCTCAATTTTTGATGACTTAGAGCCATTTTTGATTGGTAGCATTTTTTCGCCTGTTGTAAAAACCGTTAGTTGCATGCAATGCAAAGTTATAGGATTGGCTAGAATTGATTCGGTTTGTCATGTGCACAAACCGACGTCACAAGCACGTTTGGGTGGGCATTTTTACACTAGGCATGGCCATGTTGTGCATCCCAAAGAATCGGAACATCGAGAGTCATACCCTACCAATGCAATGTAGAAGTTGCTTGACAACTTTTTTGACAACAATGACAATTTTTTCTCAAATTGTATCTAGTCTCAATATATGACCCCTATGACCTGATAATGACTCAAATAATTCTCCATGATTATACAAGAATCAAGAATGCTCATGATTAACCAGGGACACATCACATATACTCAAAACCTAGTCACAAAATATTGACACATGAAATAGTCACAAAACATTGTCACATATTATTCAAAAATTTGCCTCTAAATATGGTCAAATCAACTCTTGGCTATTTGATTATACAAAAAAATGTCTTACAAATCATCTCATGGGATTTTATACAAAATTTGGCATTACAATATGTGCGATTCAGCTCATCATCATTTTAATATACAAAATTTGGCATGTACATATGTACAAATCAACTCATTGCCATTTAAATATATAAAATTATGCCCCTAAACATGTAAAAATCAGCTCATGGGCATTTATATATACAAAAAATGAATATAGAACAATTCACCGACGATTTATACAAAATTCTCAAAATCATTCTACTCTGAACCATAGAATCAATCAAGTGAGCCTTCAGGGTCGACTCTAACCCATATTGTGTCAAGTATTGCCTCGTGGTCTGACTCACGAATTTTCCATAAAATCTTGTTATGATGTCTACCACGATACTTCATCAAATGAATATTTATTGCAACAACAAGGTTAGAGAAATGAAGAATATGTCTATGTGTTTCAAAGTCCTCAAACAACCAAACATCAGAATTCTTGATAAGGTATCTCCAAAGCCATGTTCTTGTCATGACAACAGACCCTATTGGGTACTCAATACCCTCTCTATCAATGATTGTGGTTGTCAATTTTCTTTTTGGCTCAACACAATGACACAAATAGTAATATGTTCCTTCTTCATTGTTCTCTTCTGCAACAACTGCATACACATGACTTGCATTTTATAAAGTGTTAATTAATACCAAAAAATAAAGTATGATGTACAAAAAAATGAACCAAAAAGAATACTTGCAAAAAAATTAACTCAAACAATCACCTAAATCCACTAGGTTGGATACATGGTTAAAATCCATTGATGTCTCCATCTGGCTCAATTGTAGTGCTTTGGGAATTTGATATGAATTAATGGGAACCAATGGTCTACAAGACCATTTGTCAACCCACTCTTGTGATTCACATTCTTCCCACAATCAATACATGCATGAAGAGAAAAAAACATACCATCTGTCTCGTATAAATTACCAGTGAACTTGAATTTGAACTCATAAATGAGTGCATGTCACTCGATCTTGCAACTGTACACCAATCTAGATAGTTTTCAATGTTAGATTTAGTGATCAACTAAAAATATCAATGAACTATTGACGTACCTGGATTACCTAGACCCATTGTAGACTTACACCATCGCACAATTGTTTCTGCATCTATCAACTCAACACCACCTTCGTACTTCAATTCTTCTCTAGCTAGGGCTCTTTTCACACATGCTCCTGCACCATCGCGCTCTCCCTTACCATGTACAGCCTTAGTAAAATTCCAAAAATGTTTTACACCGCTTGTCATA
This sequence comes from Cryptomeria japonica, assembly GCF_030272615.1. Classification (NCBI taxonomy): domain Eukaryota; kingdom Viridiplantae; phylum Streptophyta; class Pinopsida; order Cupressales; family Cupressaceae; genus Cryptomeria; species Cryptomeria japonica. The sequence goes on from NC_081406.1 coordinate 580,932,471, forward strand.
TGCATCATTGTCAACCAATAAAATATCCTTGCATTCTTGAATTGTGCGGTGCAATTATCTTACCATATTAAGTGTTGGTTGTATCGTATGTTCCTTTCTCTTAAAATATCATAGAAAACTTTAAAGCATCCCTGTACAAACTCTGATGAATGAGTACAATCATCACTTATGTATAAGTGATACTCTCTTACAACCTTTCTATCCTCCTCTGTGCTATCATCTGCATGCATGAATGCTATGTGTACATAAATAGAAACTTGTGTAGAGTGGTAATACATAGATTGCACTTCATTTTGAGGTTGTAGTGTATAATTTTCAGCAAAATCAATGATAGAGACAATGGTGCTAAGAGGAAATGTGTCCTTCCATAACTTGAATTGCTCATATAACCATTGAGCTCTATGTGTATGCATTATGTACTCATAAACTAGTTTCTCTTGAAACATTTTCATAAATTCAGCTACACATATATCATTTTTCACTAGCTCACATCTCTTAAAATCTTTTCCATCTTTAACTCCATATGTGACTGTCTTGTATTTTCTAAAAGAAACTAGTTTCGTACCAATTTCATGTGTGCTCTCCGAATGTACGCATCTTGGTAAATGTTGCAAACCACCACATATAGCACAAGAACCTTCCAAACAAGACATATTATAATAAATGTAACCATCATGTCTATTACATAGCACACTTGAAATAAATTCTCTTACTGACTTAGGAGGTGCTTGTATATTGCATTCCTGCAAAACATCGTTAGTGTGCAAAGTAGAACAAATATGATGAAAAATATCATAGTGCATGTAAAATTCAATATGCATCCTACAAAAACACGTGGTGTGTACATGATTAATCTTAATATAAAAAGGTTTTGCCATTTCAAAAAATCTTTGAGAAATTCTTATTTGAGGAAACTTTTGAAGGAATCTTTCATAAAATTTAGTTTGAGTCATAACCAAACAGTGTTTGGCATGTGACTCACAATTTGTAGACCTAATTTGCCTTCTAACAAAATGTCTTTGGTTGGGCAAAACTCTTGTGTTGTCATGCCAAAAAATTTCAATTAATGCTCTTAGTGCATCAACAACAACCTTGTCTTTGCATGGTAGTCTACCCGAGAATTCTCAAAGATAATTATTGTTAGGTTCCTCTATTTTTTGCCACCTCTTTAATTCTTTACTTAATGTTGTTCTACTAACGTTTAATGACTTACTTATTTTGCTTATCAAATGATCTTTTTTTTATTTTCTTGCTCATTATGGTTGATGTAATGACACGTCGAGTAGCATTAGAATATTTAGTATGTGATTTTGAACCAATAGCTTGATATGCATCAAATATATTTCTCACAATAGTTCTTTCACTGTTACTTTCAGATGATCTTAGGCTTAGAATTTTCATTGTCTCTCTAAAATTCAAATTTTTAATCATTTGAATAATTAATTGACATCTTGTAGTTTGATTTAAGTTTTCAAAATATTTTTGCCATATTCTTTTAACCATTCTCCTATAAGTTCATTCATTCATTTTATTGGGCATTGGCCTCAATATATTCTCATCAATGTCAATTAGATACTTTGGTTTCCTACAAATGATTCTAGGAGGTGTTAACATCGGTGCATTATGTACATTCAATTCATCAAATAGAGAAGGTGTATGTTCATCATTTAGTTGATTATTCAATGCGGTATCTTCTTCAATTGCATTAGGTTCATTATGTTCATTCGTTACATCAAATTGAGATGTTGAGGATGACATACCTTCTTCTCCCATTGTTCTTATGTCACGTAATTTCTACATACATTGGATTTGTCTTTCCTTTTTAACCTCTCATTGTTCCATCGTTCCTCGCTCGTTCTTTCCCATGGTTGATATTGGTTGTCCTAAATAGAATCATATTACATATATATGTAAAAAAAAGTTCATAAACAAACAAATAACCATAAATATGCATCTTATCACTATTTTTTGGAATCAAACTATTAAAAAATCACAATACTATTGACAAAACTAATAAGAACAACAATTCAATTATTTGAAATCATGCAAAAACAAAAAATTCACTTACTTCTATGTATAAAACAGTGATAGAAGTGCAGACACAGTTTTAGTGGGGCCTTCAACAACCTCAAAAACTTTTTTTGAGTCCGTTGAGGCTCTTGGGCAACTAAAATTATGTCTATGTACCACTTACGCGTTGTTAGTCCATAAAATTTTGGCAAGCCCAACGATATTTTTTCCCATTTTGTACTAATAAGTAGCACGTACACGCTCCTAAGCCTAAAAAATGTTATCGCAAGGTAGCGAATAATGGGCTCAGTACCCCATACATGCTTACAAGTAATAAGTACTGCGTACGCTCTCCTACGACTTAAAAAAGTTATGGCAAGGTAGTGAACTAATAGGTTCAGTACCCCATACACGCTATTGGTAGTAGAAAAAATGTGAATGAAAAGGGAGGGAGGGAGAGAGAGAGAGAGAGAGGGAGAGGGGGGAGAGTAGGGGGAGGAAGAGAGGAAGGGGGGTGGAAGGGAAGGAGGGAGAGAGGGAGAGAAGAATGGGGGGGGAGGGAGAGGAGAGGGGGCAGGGAGGGAGGGAGAGGAAGAGAGAGAGGGAGAGAGAAAGGAAGGGAGGAGGGAGAGGAAGAGATAGAGAAAGAGGGAAGGAGAGAGAGGGAGAGAGAGAGAGGGGGGAGGGAAGGTAGAGAGGGAGAGAGGTAGAGGGAGGGAGAGAGGGAGAGAAGAAGGGGTATGGAGTAAGGGAGAGAGAGAGTAGGGGGAGGGAGAGAGAAGGAGGGAAGGAGGGAGAGGGAGAGAGAGGGAGAGAGAGGGAGAGAGAAGGGGGAGGTAGAGGGAGGGAGAGAGAGTGTGTGTTGGCTTGATGATGATTGTAATATATTCATCACTTGTTGTCATTGATGAAACACTCTCTCACACACATATGATTACATTGAATACCGGTGTAACTTCATTGGTTTACAATGTTAACCAGTATATTTAAGGTCTATCTCTAATTGATACTCTGTGTCAATCGATATGTGATTAAGAGATAACCCATGGTTACATTAATTCAACATCAAAATGAAGATGGAGATCAAATGAAAGATTCTAGGACAATGGTTCACATGTTTTGTTCCAACCAGTATTGACTGTTCTAATTGGTATCTCATTTTGTGATGAGTGACCAGCACCATTTTCTTGAGGGTCATTTTTGTGATGAGTCATGTTTACTTGTCTAGATACACTGCACCTAGGAAATTGTGTTTTGATTTCCTATGGCCGACATAAGATTTGTATGTCTATTTAAAGACTTCTTAGTGAATCATTTAAGATAGAGAACTGATATAGGAGAGGATTTTATGTGAATACTAATATGCATAAAGAGTGAAATCTTTTGTTGAAGAGTGATAAGTGTTAAGATGAAGAGTAGTGTTGAATGTACTTAGAATAATCTGATCAAGCAAGTCTTGTGCTACTCATAACAGATCAAACCTTTCTTGTTTTTTTCTAATCATTACAACATAATCAAATCCCCTAACTGGGTAAGCTCTAACAAGCTTCATTGTACAAATCCTCTAACAAGGTGATCCATTAGTTTGTACTCTCAAATCCTCCAATGAGGTTACTTCTAATAGGGTAGTACTCTTAACAGGGTATAAGCTTCTAATCAAGCTTGGGATCTCTAACAAGATTCGCTCCTAGCAGAGCACTTTGTAAGACTTTAACTAGTTAGTTATCTATTACTGCAAATAGTTAACTTGTGAGTTCCATCTCACCGTGGTTTTCACCTATTTGGGTTTTCCACGTATAAACACTTGTGTTATGGCGGATGTTCTACTTTATGTGGATGTTGTTATTTCATTTTGGATAGCATGTATTTTGTTTAAATGCTTGGTTAAGTTCATCTACTGGTTAGTGTTTGAAGTTGAGTTTTTTTTGGTGTCATTGATTCACCCCCCCCTCTCAATGCTTTTCAAGTCCATCAGAGAGAGGGGGGAGAGTAGGGGGGGTGAGAGAGGAGGAGGGAAGGAGGGAGAGGGAGAGAGGGAGAGAGAGAGGGGGGAGGGAGGGAGGGAGAGAGAGATAGAGAGAGGGAGAGGGAGAGAGGGAGAGAAGAAGGAGGGGAGGGGAGAGGAAGAGAGATCGAATCTAGGACACAATATGACCCTTAGAACACAATATGATTCCTAACAACATCTAAGGGGTCATAGGGTGTCCTAAGGGGTCATATGACACTATATTATCCCTTAGAATACCATAAGACCTATAATGACACCAAATAGTGTCCTAAGGGGTCATAGAACACCATATGACCCTTTAGAACACCATATGGTGTTTTTATGGGTCATTGGTGTCCCGAGGGGTCATATGGCATCCTTGACCCCTTATGACACTGTATGGTGTTTTTATGGGTCGTATGGTGTCTTAAGGGGTCATATGGTGTCCTAAGGGGTCACAAGACACCATATGACCTCTTAAGAAACAATATGACCTCTAATGACACCTAAGGGGTCATATGGTGGGCTAATAAAATGATATATTAAATTTAAAGTTATGAATAGAGCATCATACAATAGAACATCAATAGTTTAGTTTTGATATAGCTAAGTTAGACCATTGTTAGCATAAAATAGAATCCAAGCGAACAAACAATGAGGCTTCGCTAAAAAGTAAGTGTAAGAGATTGACCTAACCCTAAGAGTAACTGCCTAAGTTCTAAAACATATGATGCTATTAAATTTTCAAGGTTATAGTACTGATCTTGATTGTGACTATAGGAATTACAAAAGAAGAGAAAGAGGGAGGAAGAGAAGAAGAGAAAGAGGGATGGGGTATGGAGGAAGGGAGAAGGGGAGAGATAAAGAGAGAGAGGGATGGGGTATGGAGGAAGGGAGAAGGAGGGAGAGAGAGAGAGAGAGAGGGAGAGAGGGAGAGAGGGAGATAAGAAGGAGGGGGAGAGAGAGGAAGAGAGATAGAATCAAGGACACAATATGACCCCTAACAACATCAAAGGGGTTATAGGGTGTCCTAAGGGGTCATATGACACTATATTATCCCTTTGTACACCATAGGACCTATAACAACAACAAATAGTGTCCTAAGGGGTCATAGAACACCATATGACTTTAGAACACCATATGGTGTTGTTATGGGTCATTGGTGTCCCAAGGGGTCATATAGCATCCTATGACCCCTTAGGACACCATATGGTATTGTTATGGGTTGTATGGTGTCTTAAGGGGTCATATGGTGTCCTAAGGGGTCACAGGACACCATATGACCTCTTAGGAAATAATACAACCTCTAATGACACCTAAGGGGTCATATGGTGGGCTAATAAAATGATATATTAAATTTAAAGTTATGAATAGAACATTAGTAGTTTAGTTTTGATATAGCTAAGTTAGACCATTGTCAACATAAGAGAGACTCCAAGCGAACAAACAATGAGGCTTCACTAAAAATCAAGTGTAAGAGCTTGACCTAACCCTAAGAGTACTGCCTAAGTTCTACAACATATGATTCTATTAAATTTGCAAGTTTATAGGACTAATCTCAATTGTGACTATAGGAATTACACACTTGATTTATTTCATGGGTATGTATCGTTCCAAGCTATTTTACAACTGATGATCATCATATACTACCATTGCCATGCATACAACAAACATTAATTTCTTTAGGTGACAGGCATTGTGTAACAACATGGGAACTCTCATATACCCACCACTATCATTCTCTAGGACATCATCTGTGTTACTCTCCCTCTTTCTCTTCCTATTGGTTGTTTCCTTCTGAAAAACATATTGCAGGTACTCTGACTCATCATGTTGCTTTGTTGACACTATTTTCCACATCTACTCTGCTCATTAAAAACACATTCAAGAATAATATTGCTGCAGGTTTCCTTGTTTGTCATGATAATGCACCTGTGGTTCAATTTCAAACCCTATTCCTCCTATTCAATATACACACACAAATCCATCAGTCAATTTTCTTAGGAGAGCATACATTATAAAAATCAAAGAGAAAGTTGTAGACAAGAAATAAATTCACTTACTTCTATAGAAGTGTAGACATAGTTGCAGTGGGGTATGGAGGGAGGGAGGGAGAGAAGAAGAGAAAGAGGGATGGGGTATGGAGGAAGGGAGAAGTGAAGAGAGGGAGCGAGAGAGGGATGGGGTATGGAGGAAGGGAGAAGGGGAGAGAGAGAGAGAGAGAGAGAGAGAGAGAGAGAGAGAGAGAGAGAGAGAGAGGCACCTTGTATGCATTTGAGAGGGGGAGACAATACACTTATATGTGTATATATATACTTAATATATTATATATTATTATATACATATATATAAATATTATATATTAAATGTATATACATATATTATATATACAATATCATATTAGCGTACGTGCTTCTTACACCATGTGTAAAAAGAGTGCGTACACGCTTCTTACACCATAAGTACCCTGTATACGTTTTTTATACCATAAGTACCCTGTATACGTTTTTTATACCATAAGTACCCTGTATGCGCTTTTGACTGTTTAGGCTTGGAAATAGGCTTGGCTGACAAAGCTACGGTTTGGAAGTTTGATTTCCTTCCATTTTCTCATGTTTGACATGTTTTATTTTATAAACTTGGTTTATCAACTTTGTCATCATCAGGTTTACACTTCATCAAGTGGGTATTTCTAAAATTGCCACCATATTTTCACCCATCTTCTGAGCTTTCTAACCATATAATTTTTTTAAAATTTAAACAACAATAACATATTATTATTGAATTTCTTTTACCAGTGTCTCCATAGTTCTCACAGACATATGTGCACCATGTTTTTTAATAACTTTTTATATACTTATCCAAATTTTAAAAACTTTATATATTATTGTAGTGCACTTGATTCATTACAATTTAAAAAAAAAATTATATTTTCGATTTGTTTAGTGCAACTTATGCTTCGTGCACGAATAGGTACCTAATTTTCAGGATGTGCTCGATTGGAAAAATCATAAAAACAAACATACTCAACAAAAAATTACAAAAAAATACACATCTTCTAGTGCTCACTCTTAACTATCCTTTTGCCAAAGGATTTGTCAAAATATTAAATCTAACTATGACTTTTTTGATGCGCATGTCAGACACTATGTTATGTTTTTCAGAAAAAATCAGGGTCTATTTTTCATGCGTGAAGGATTTGACCCCCTTAATCTTATCTAATTTTGAAAAAGTTTAGTATTTTGGAAACTAGATTCAGAGTATTACAATGTTTGTTCTTTGATTATCTTCATATCTTGAGTGGATGACTTTCAAATTTTGCCTCCAAGTTTGGGTTCACCTAATTTCAGAAAAAAAAGTGTCCAGTTATACCCCCCTTTTTGGCCACCATCTTTGTGCACTTACCCATTGAAAACATACCTCCTCTATCGAAGACATACATCAAGAGTCCTCCAAATCTGAAGATAAAAACTGGAGATGAGGTAAACAAGCCAAATAGTTCAATTATAGTTCATTTTTATATTAACTTTTTGAATGTGAGTTATATAATATAACTAATCCTAATCGTGGTTTATTTTTTCTTGTGCAAGATCCTTTAGAGCCGAGAAGTGCAGCGAAGAGGGTCAATTTTGATGATCCATTAGTAGCTTAGGATGTTATAGCTAGTTTTGGGACTCTTACATGTCTAGTTGGCATGTATATTTTGTATATGGACATACATTCACGTATATAGACATACATTTTGTTTGAGTTGGCATTTATGCCTTATTTGTGTATGGACATACACTTGTAATCATTTGACATTTTCATATATATAGAAGTTGATATTTGATCATATAAATTGCTGCTCATGTGTGCATGGTGTTATCATGGAAAACTTTAATCTTCAAACCAATAATTAACAATGGTTAATAATGGTTATTTAATGAGCAATAGAATTCATTTCATTTCATTGTAAGTTTTGTTTGTATAATGAACAATACAATACAATTCATTTAATGAACAATACAATTTATTATTACCCTATGCATGCTCCTATTTTTCCACCCCCACTCGGTTGAACGCTCAGGGTCATACCTTACCGGCGTCATCCCTTGAGCACCATAATTGCTAAAAATTGTTAACCTTTGACGGGCTCTAACTTGGAATCCGTGGCACCTACGAATGATCCATTTGAACCTCTGGGGCCATGAGAGGGGTCCCTAGAAAAGCCTATATCAGTTTTTCAAGTTTCCCTATGGTTTTATTAGGGCAACATTTTTTTAGTTTGCGAAAAAATCATCAATCTCATTCAATCAAATGTTGTCGCATGGCCAATTTTGCGTTCTGCTCATTGTGATAACGAACCATCGGTTACAAAATGTCCCATTAGGCATTATTGCCCTATTAATACTCCTATTTTGTCCCCACCACTTGGTCAAATGCTCAGGGTCATACCCTACCGGCGTCGTCCCTTGAGCACCCTAAGTGCTAAAAATTGTCAAACTTTGATGGGCCCTAACTCAAAATCTATGGCTCCTGTGAATGATCCGTTTGAACCTCTGGGACCATGACAGGGGTGATAGACTTATAAAGCACTGAAGGGGGGGAGGGGGGCTGAATTAGTAACACCAAAAACAATACTACTTTAAACACTTACCAACAAATATACTTAAGAAGTTTACTCAACACTATGCATGCAATCCAAAATGATATTAAAGTATCCAAAAATAAGTAAAACATCCACCATAACACAATTGTTTATACATGGAAAACCCAAATGGGAAAAGCAATGGTGAGATGGGACTCACAAGTTAACTATCTACTGTAATAGGTAACTAACTGGTTAAGGTCTACAAAAGTGCTCTACTAGGAGCGAATCCTATTAAAAATCCCAAAGCTTTGTTAGGAGATATACCCTATTTAAGGTAGTACCCTATTAGGAGTAACCTCAGCAAAGGATTTTTGAATCCAAACTAATGGATCACTTTGTTAAAGGATTTGTACAATGAAGCTTGTTAGAGCTTACCCGATTAGGGGATTTGACTATTGTAGTGATAAGAAAACAACAGGTGGTGTGATCTAGAAGTAGCACAACTTGCTTGAATAGATCCTCTTCTGCACACTCAAAATTACATCACCAATATATTCTGCAATGCCTTCAACAACTTAACACTTCTATCTTTGCATCAAATCATCTCATATCATGTCTTAAAAATAGTTCATCATAATGTCATTATTGTTAGAGTAATCGGGTCTTTACTTGATTAATTAAACAACAATTGCTTAATTAATTAAGTTCCCCTTTATCTCTTTTACACTTAAGCTAACATTAGGTGCATAATAATTAATTCTTTTATTAATTATTAAGTGCAAGCCTAAGATTTTCCCCTTTAGGGTTTTTTGACCTATTAGAGGCTGAATTCTTTTCTTTGTATGATGATTCTATTACACATTTTTGTGAATACAAAGCTCTCAGATTCTTGAGCATTTTTCCTGTGTTTATTATTTTCTCTATTGCTTCCTTGCTTCTCATTATAACAGGTTGTTCAGCTTGTAGAGATCATTTGGGCTCCTATGGTGTTGTATTTGTCAACTCTCACATGGTATCAGAGCTTCATATCTGTAGCTACCTGTTCTTGTTTTGAGTTTTTTTTGCATTAGAAGCAGATCTGGGGTTTCAAAAACTTTTTTTGTGCACCTAGGGATAGGCCTTTTTTCTAAGTGCTATGGGCCTAAACGGACCTCACCATCATGCTCAGAAGGTCCCAAAACCCCTATGGTCATATAAAACTTGAACACTTTCAACCCTTGAGCCTTTGGGGTTTTTTTTTTGTGTTCTATACCAGACCATAAGACTCTTGCATGCAGTTGGAGAATTTTTTTTACTAAAATCAATTTTGTCTTTTTTACAGCATGCAGGCTGAAATTGGTTTTTTTTTCTTTTAACATAAAAAACAAAAAAAAACATTTTTAAAAAAGTTTGGCAAAGTTTTTTTTCAAAAATACAAAACAATTTTTTTTTGGGGGGTACCCCATGGTACACAGGGTATCGTGGGGCCCCCTGGCTCTACTATCGACCCTTTTAGGTCGGGCCCTGCTGGCCCTGACGGGGTGAGCCCCACCTACCACCGGCCCCACTGGCCTTCTCCTCGCCGACTGTTTCTTCCCCACCGACCTCCTACCGTCGTCGCCTGCCTCTGCACCGCCTGCGGCAACCTCTGCACTGCCCTACCGCCTCTGCACTGCTTGTGGTCACCTCTACACCACCCGACTACCTCTGCACCACTCGGCCACCACTCTTCCATTGGAGCGCCGCCCTTGGGTCACCTCCACTTGGCTTGCCACCAGACAACCTCCCTATTGCCTTTTTAGGGGGGGTTAGTTTTTTTGCCATATCTTGAGCATACGGAGTCATTGTTTTAAAAATGAATAGGCATCAGAAAGCTGGTTCCAATCTAGACCTCATAGTGTTAGAATTTTTTTCTTATTTTTCTATTTGATTATACTTTTTTCCAGTCAAAGTGGGGTCACTTTTCTGTACTTCTGGGGCCGTAGAATGAGCATCCAAACTCTATTTTTTGAAAACTTTATATTGTTGGAAAGCTTGTTTGGTGTACTTTATATTCATATGATTTTTCTTTCCAGATTTTGATCCAAGAAGATTTTATTCATTTTTTTTCTTTTCCACACTCTCGTAAATATCTTGGATGTTTCAGTTCCTGGGATCTCTTTCTCTAAGTAGGATGTCTCAATTTTGGCTGTTATTTATGTTTCCAATCTTCTGATCATTATAGATTTTTATTTATGCACACGCACTGAGATAAAGTGCTATCATGCATTGTTTACTTAGGATCTTGCACATCTTGTGCCTTATTGTACATGCACTACTTATAAAGTGCCATGGTGGGGTTGATATTTTCCTTTGTTTGCCATCTACCTTTGTCACATGAGTGTTCCTTCCACAACATTCACCTCATGATGTGTGTCAAGTGAGTGTTCCTTCCATGACACTATGTACTTTCTCAACACCTTTGATGTTCCTGGTTCTTTGTCATGCAGTTCTTGTTGGTCATTCTTTTCAATGTTCCTATCCCTCTCCCTTTTCAGCATTATGGGGAGGTTTGTCTTGTTGGTTCTAATACTTCCATGGTTTGATTGATCAACTCTTTAGGATTTGGTTTCTCATGCCATCTATATCTTTGAGTTCAATTGTTTGTCTTTGTTTGCCATCTAATTCGAGTAGTGTCATTTGAGGGTACTCATGCAGATTATAGTCTTCTCTATCTGGTCATGTTCTATTTTAGTGAAGGTTCTTTAGATCAACAGTTACTCTTCGATAGTGTTTGAAGCTATTTCCTGCTTCAGTGGTGTTCTTCTTGCTTTTCCATCTCTGTTTGGAGTAGATTTTTTTCCCATGTGGTTTTCTCTATTTCTCCGGTTCATAGAGATTTGGTTGTATTTTGGTACCTGATGAGGCCTTGTTGCTGGGACCCATCTTTCCTACTTTCAATAGTTGTTCTAGGTTTTAGCTTCTCCCTAAGTCTAGCTTAAGGGGGGGTGTTAGAGTAATTGGGTCTTTACTTGATTAATTAAATGGCATTTGTTTAATTAACTAAGTTTCGCTTTATCTCTTTTACACTTAAGCTAACATTAGGTGCATAATAATTAATTCTTTTATTAATTATTATGTGCAAGCCTAGGGTTTTCCCCTTTAGGGTTTTTTGACCTATTAGAGGTTGAATTCTTTTCTTTTCATCATGATTCTATTACACATTTTTGTGAATACAAGCTCTCAGATTCTTGAGAATATTTCCTATGTTTATTATTTTCTCTGTTGCTTCCTTGCTTCTCCTTGTAATAGGTTTATTCAGCTTGCAGAGATCATTTGGGCTCCTATGGTGTTGTATTTCTCAACTCTCATAATTATATAGACATTTAGATTTCATTTCAGCTTAGAAATTATATCACAATTTTCTAGGTGTAGTGTATCTAGACAATCAAACATAACTCATCACAAATTACTGCCAAAATTTATCGGTTAGGGTAACTCATCATGACCGGTGATAACTCATCACATAATTAGTGAATACTGGTTAGAACACCGATACTGGTTAGAGTTAACCTCTAACAATGTGTAAACCAATTTTCTTCCATTTATTCTTTGATGATCTTTGCTGGATCTTCAAGTTGGTGTCAAGTCATTCCTGCACATACTGGTTGTCTTCATGTACTGGTTGACACTCTCTAAACCATCATAAACAAAACTTCCAATACCGGTTGCAATACAAGTAATTTTAGAAGTAATACCGATGGATAATGTGAACATATGTGTGTGTGTACATGTTCCATCAATGACAATATATGAAGTCATTCATTACAATCATCATCAAGCCAACAATCTCCCCCTTTGGCATTGATGGCAACACTTAGAAAATTTTAAAACTTTACAACTAAATGTGCTTACAAAAATTGTACAAACATATATATCTACTCCCCCTTAAGAATACATAAAAAATTTTCACACACATACATATTTCTACTCCCCCTTTGACAACAATGCCAAATTGAAAAGTAAAGTACATATATATACAACAAAATTTGCATCAAAAGTTTACATAAACAAAAACTTAAAAGTTTGTATTAAGGAGTGTTCACTTTAATTTGCAAGAAAATATCACTAAAAGTAATCTTCATTTGAGAAAAATCATTTTCCCATGTTTCTAGTAAGGTTTTAGTGATCTCAATGGTTGTCATAATTTGTGTAGAAAATTATTCCATTGCATCAATTGTGCTCATCTCTAGAGTCACCAAAACCACTTCTGCATCCTTGTAAACTCATTGTAAGATATCCACTTTAGGTCTCAACTATTTCTTTAACTCCTTCAGCAATCAGAGTCTCTTTGCCTATTCAAAATCATAGACATCTAACCAACTTTGCAAATCATCCATAGATTTTCCAAAATCTAAGACTGAGTCTTGTAAAGGTATGTAGGCATTACATATCATTGCCAGTTCCAATTCTATCTTTGTTTTCTTCTTAACAATTGTTAGATTCAATGATAGTCCCAAAGACACTGAGAGGGGGGGGGGGGGTGAATCAGTTTCTAACCGGTTTGTAGAATCTTTAAACTTATTTATATCTTTGCAACCAAAAACAATGTACCAGTAAACAAGAAATAGTGCAGTAAAGAGAAATAATAGAGACAACATAAATGCACACCATAACACAAAATATTTTAATGAGGAAACTCAGTATGGGAAAAACCTCAATGAGATTTGTGACCCACAATACTTACTCACTGGCCAATATGAATAAATATTACTTACAATAGGGGTCTGCACATGCAGGAAGGCCAACTGCCTAGAGCTCACTGCTCAAAAGAGTCATACTAACTACAATGTGGATAATTAAATCCAATACAATGTACTGCTCAAAATAGCATCTCTAATGCATGGTTTAGTACCTGTTTAAGCTTAGTTATATACCTTAACCAAAAACCTTTCACTGTCCAACAATAATATTTTGTCTTTCTTCCTTACAATTCCATTCTTATTCATTCATATTCATTACTCTACAAAAATGATCTATAAGATCTCATATAAGTTAGTCTTTTACAATATACCAAGTTGGCTTACAAATAATTAATTAAATTTACAATATAATTCATATAAGCAAAAATTTATCCCATGTCGGCCTGAGTGTCGGTATACTTCATTTTCGGTGTAATCTAAATGTCTGTGAAAGTGTCTATCGGTGCCGGTGCCTGTCGGTGTATGATGTCTTGAGATGTCAATGCATATGTAGAAACTTGTTGCCGAATGGTTGCCAGTTGGTTTCCATCAATGACAACGTCAACTAATCTCATTAGAGTGTAGAATGCCAAAAATACCCCCCTTTGACATTGATGGCTACACTCATGAGAAAAATCCAAAACTGCTATCCAATAATGAAATCCAAAAAGAAGTGTTCTCCCCCTAAGCAAGTGATCTCCTCTGTGCATTTATTTTCTCCATACTACTCCCCCTTTGACATCAATGGCAAAGGATGTCAAAAAGAATCAAAGAATACAAAAATTCTACCTCATCGTCTGTAACCGGTTGGTTACAATTTGAAAAATGTTTGACAAAATTAGATTTATGCTCTGCATGAATTTGTTGTTGTCGGAGAGAATGGTCTTAGTCTACTGGATCATGTTGGTTAGATAGTGCATCTGTTTCTCTGGTGACCATTCTCCTTGAACTGTTGTCTTCGATAGCTCAACCTGCTGAGTAATGAGACTATCCAATTTTGGACCAAGTTTACTTTTGAGTTCCTAGGCCTTTAACCTTATCCTTGCTTTCTCTTTCTCAAGTTTCTCTAACTTCTCCTCAAAAACTACCATTTCCTGCTCAAAAACTGAAATAAGTCCTGAAGAACCTATCATATTATCAACAATATCATCGATTTCTTTCTGTGTCTTCTTGATTTCCTCATCTATATCCTCAGTCAGATGGCAAGGCTTGCAAGCTTCTCTATAAAATTCCTTATATTCCAAAATTGTTGAGTTGAGTATCGATAATAATGAATCCATATGCTCATTACAATTTTTAATGGTTTTCTCAAATAATTCTCCTTTCTCTTAATCTACTCTTTCCTTTATAGTATCCTCATTCATCTTATCTATAGTTATGATATTTTCAACAATGAATTTGGACAATGTGTCCAATTTACCTAAAGAATCATTAATGTGATCTATCTTACAGGTAGGTGCAATCATCTTCAAGATAGGTAATGTGTTATCAATAGCCTTAAATGCTAAGGCATTGCAATCTGTTATCCTCTTGATAGAATCCAATAGAACATCTGTTATGTTAGTGGGTCTGAATTCTCCAATAAATGTGCTTAGTTTTTCTATGGATTTCCTCTCAACAGATACTTGCCCAATTACCTTCACTATTTACTCCTTATTTTCATCAGTTGCTTCCTCTTTACTTACATTTTCTTTCAGTTTCTCTATCTATGTTTGCACCTTTTCTTTTGATGGTTTCTCAGTGTTAGTGTCCTTAACCTCTGTTAGTTTCTTAGTCTCTAGTTCCTTATCTTGTGTCGGTATCTCAGTCTTCTGAGAGTCAACAATGTGTGTCGGTATCTCAAAGATCTTACTATCCTTGACATCATCTGCCTTAACCTCTGCAGTCTCTTTATCCACAACAATGTTAATATATTGTGTATCCACATTCATGGTGAAAAGTATTTTCGACTCCAAGTTAGTATTATCATGAGTCACTTCATCAGTTGCCTTATCTGACTGATTTTTTGTATGTATCAATGATACAGAAGTTAATGGAGGGGTGTCCTGAGCTGGTGGAGGGATGTTATCAGTTGCCTTTATAGAAGGTATACCACCAATTTTGCCTTTCCCTTTGTCCTTTCGGTACACCTTAGAAAAAGATTTATCTATTTTTTGTCTTTCCTTTTCCTCTTTCTTTTCCCTTTCAACAAAAAGGATATCCCATTTGTCTGCAGTCTCATCAGCAATCTCCTTCACTCTACTAGCCATTAGGCTAACCTGTCGGTGTCCACTGATAAAAACTGATTAGTTTACCTGAGAAATTAATTCATCAATTTCCTCTTTTGAATTCACAAGATGTATTGTCAATAGTGCTTCAACTTTCAACTCCTTATCAAGTTCCATTATTGATAGTCTTTTTGCTTCTAATCTCAAATACAGATCATTTGGAAAATCATCTACAACTTCAATCAAGACTTTTTTATAGATGTCTATGTTAGGTCCCAGAGGCAATTGAGAGGGGGAGGTTGAATCAATTGTCTATTAATTTCAACCCAAATATAACTTAACCAAGCTAAGTGCATAATACCAGTAAACCAAACTTTAATGTCGGTAGACAGTTTAGTAGTTAATAATAGTATTGGTAAATTTTAATGCATGAAATAGAAAGACAAATAACATACACAACACATAACATGGTTATTTGTATGTGGAAACCCTGTAAGGGAAAAAACCACGATGGGAAACCTTACGCATAATCAAATGATACTACTGCAGATAGTATGTGTGTACAAATGGGATCTACACATTCAAAAAGGCCAACTACCTAGAGCTCACTGCTCAATCACAAAATGGGAGTCACACTGACTACAATTAGATGGTTAAATCCAATGATAATTTACTGCTCAAAATAGCATCTTCATATGTTGGATTCAGTACCGGTTAATCTCTGATTTTCTTTCTCCAAACCTTCCTTGAATCTTCAAATGATGTATGCATGTATAGCTCTTCTTATATTTGCATATACCTTATTACATTCCTTTTCACACTCATCTACTACATAATCTCATAAATGAGATCTTACATATATACCAAAACCTAAGACCAGATGTGTAGGTCGTCTCACTAAGATATTACAATTAAATCAATTACAAATGAATCAATATGCGGTGCATGATGTTGGCTCAATGCATTTACAACAATAACAAATCATCTCCATAATGTGTCATGCTGATCTGGAATAGATAATGTTTGCCGGTCCATAACCTAGACCTATTTGCCGGTAACAACAAATATGAAAACTCGATTGTACCAATAATCAAATCACCAAAACCAAGTGCCCAAACAATGTCTTCGACATAACCATGTAATCTCTAGATGATAACAGATCATCCTTAGTGTCAGTGAACAATATAACCTGTCAATGAACCAGATACCAATGACTGTGCATAAGTCACTGAACATGTCGGTGAACATAACCAAAGATCTCCACAAGGATAAGTGTTCTCAAGTGTAGACAAGTGTTGACATCAATGAAAAAACCAATGCAACACATCCATAATACCAACAATCTCCCCCTTTAGTATTGATGGCAACACAAGATGGAAAAACCATCTAAGTGCCAAAGCAGAAATGCCAAAAACCAAAAGCCAACAATCTCCCAAAGAGATCATTAACCAGAATTCAAAATACAAATATAGAGAGTAACAATCTTTCCCCTAATGAATAATCTCTCCCCAAAAGATAATTTGTTTTTCCATAGATATCTCTCCCCCTTTGACATCAAATGCCAAAGCAAATACAAAACCAAATATAATCAGTGTATAGAACTTGCTACAAATACCAATTGTTATAACCACATTTCTTCAATCTACTTCCCCTGAGAAGTATCTCTCCTTCATCAAAGCCGAAAAAAGGTTTCTTTGTTTAATTTTGTTGGTCTGATGCCATGCTCCAACTGTCTAAGTTTCTACCGGTGAGAGTATAACTCCAAGCTACTCTCTTAGATATTCAAAAGTTTCCTTAGGCAAAGGCTTAGTAAAGATATATGTAATCTGCTCTTTAGTATTCACATAAACCAATTTCACTTCTTTTGCTTCAACATTCTCTTTTAGAAAATTGAATTTGATAGAAACATGTTTAGTTTTAGAGTGAAATACCGGATTCTTTGATATATAAATTGCTGCCATATTGTCACAGTAAATGATTATAGGTTCTTTGCATTTTACCTTTATGTCCTTCAACATTTTCTTAATCCATGATACCTGTGTACAATTAGTTTCTGCTGCAACATATTCTGATTCTGCTATTGATAGTGATGTACAACTTTGTTTCTTGCTCAACCATGAAATTAGTCTGCTGCCAAGAAAAAATGCTCCGTCGGTGGTATTTTTTCTATCATCTACATCTCCTATCCAATTTGCATCTGTGTATGCACATAAATCAAAAATTTTATCTTTAGGATACCATAAACCAAGATTTGTTGTGCCTTGTAGGTACTAGAAAATCCTTTTCACTATTGATTCATGATTTTCTTTAGGATTACTTTGAAATCTTGAAATAATACATACTACATTCATAATATCAGGTCTTGTTTGTGTCAAATATAGTAAACCTCCTATAATAGACTTGTATCTTGTCAGATTAACAGGTGTTGATTTATCCTTCAATGGTAGTTTATCAGTTGTAGTCATAGGTGTACTTATCGGTTTAGAGTTTTCCATGCCAAATTTCTTAGGTAATTCCTCCAAGTACTTTGATTGATTTATGAATATACCTTTATCAACTTGTGAAATCTATAATCCTAAAAAGAATTTAATCTCTCGAATCATAGACAATTCAAATTCTTCCTGCATCTTATTAGAAAAGTCTTTACACACTCCATCTTCTCCTCCAAAAATGATATCATCAACAAAACTTCAATAACCAAGATGTCATCATTAGTCACTTTATAATATAAGTTGATGTTAGCATTACCTTTAGTGTAACCAAGCTTCAAAAGATATTTGTCCAATGTAGCATACCAAGCTCTAGGAGCTTGTTTCAATCCATATAAAGCTTTCCTTAACCTGCAAACCATATCTTTGTCATCTATCAAAGACAATCCATTAGGTTCTTCAATATAAACTTCCTCTTCAAGATCACCATTCAAAAATGCACATTTAACATCCATTTGATATACTTTATAGTTCTTGTGTGCTGCAAAAGCTAAAAATAATTTGACTGCCTCAAGTAATGTTTTAGCTTAAACTATTGGCATTTTTGCACTAAGTTATCATTTATATCAACTGGCATGATGGAGATCCACATAAGATGAGCATAAAGAATGAAGGTCTACCAATAAAGAAACTGGTATGAAGGATAAAGAAACCAATTTGAAGGATGGTTGCTTATTTATGATGAAGAGGCAGAATGTTAAAGTTGTCTCACACCACTGGAGGTGAAGATGTGCAACTGGTACATGATGCTCTATCAATTAATAGAAGAAGAAAACCCTATCAACAAAGGAATATACCTATATGTGTTTGCTGGACTGACTATGTGTTGGTGGGCCATGTCTTGATCATTGTGACACCATGTGAAGCAAAGGTGGCAAACGTGTTGTGGTTGGTGAAGCCTCATCGATAGGGTTGATTAAACAAATAATCACCATTAATGGAGGAGCCACAAATCACGGGATTGTATCTGATTGATTGCGGCTCAAGGAAGAAGGAATGATAGAGGAATATTAGAGAGTAGTTGGTGCCTAAATTTATGCAAGGGAAATTTGATTCAGGAAGTCCTCAAAAATAAAACTTTTGAAGTGCCTTATGTGTCGACTGATTTCGTGATAGAAGATCTAATTCAAGATTGCCATTTCAAGAAAATGTGCATTGGAGAATGGAAACCATGTGTAGGTGCATCCTTCTAGGATAGGTGTTGATCCAAGATAGGCGGGATTGGATCTCATGAAGATTGTGTTGGAAATAGGAAACCCTTACCACTTAGGTTTTTGAATTGCATTCTGGTAGGAATTCACCGTATAAGAAATGAGAGGTCTAGAGGGTAAAAGTTGTTGATGTTGTGAAGATTGAGTAGTAAAGAGAAGTGAGAGGGAGAAAACTTCAGAAGGAGTTACGAGAAAGTTGCAGTGTGAGTGAGCAAGCAAACTAGTGAGAGGATTCTACCGGTAATACCATAGTCTTGCAGTTGAGCCCAACCGGTAAGGTGTGGCAGAGTAGGTTGCATCGTTGTGTGATACAGTGTGTTGAGAGATTGTGTGTGAGAGGGAGAGAAAGATAATAGAGGTTGGGAAATAGAGACAGTAATTCCATAGCCAACAGTGTGAGTTTTAGTGGAGGATAAAAGACTGTCAACCGACAAAGTGTTATTTGATCAAAGAGTTGCTTAATTCATTTGCAACAAGAAGCCTTACTTGTATTCAAATAGTATTTCAATATACATTGCCAAGTTGAAGCTTGGTGCAGGGGTTGGTGCTCCTTGGGTTGGTGCCCAAAATCTTTGTAAGTTTGTGTTTTACCTATGAGGCTGGATTGGAGTAGTAGTCTCTAGCATCTTTTCCCACCAAGGTTTTTCCCATATTGGGTTTTCCTCATAAATCTGGTGTTGTGAGTTACTTCTATGTGAATGGTCTCTTTGGCTTTCTTTCTTGTATTATCGGTGTAACTATTTAAGTGGTTAAGTAAATAACTAATATTATCAAGTTAGATTAGAAGAGGAAAAACTTAGCAACCACTGATTCACCTCCCTCTCAGTGGTATTCTGTGTTCAACAATTGGTATCAGAGCCTAGGTTCCCAGTTATCTTTAAACCTTGGGTAGATTTTGAACTTTGAGCACAATGGAAAGAAGTGAGTCCACTTCCTCAAAAGCCCCCATGTTTGATGAATCAAACTATGCCTTCTGAGCAGAAGAATGGAGACCTATATTTTATCTCTTGGTTTTGATGTGTGGATGTCGATCAAGAATGGGTATGTCATTCCTAATACTCCTCCCTCTGATCTAGATGCAAAAAAGGAGTACGAGAATAATGCAAAGGAAAAACATGCTATCTTAAGTGGACTGTCCGATAATGAATTTATCAAAGTCATGCACTGTATTTCAACAAAGGAGACATGGGACAAATTGCAAAGGTTGTTTGAGGGAGATGCAAAAATCAAAGAAGCCAAGCTGCAAACACTAAGGGGTCAACTTGAAAGAATCAAAATGAAAGATGATGAAAATATTACAGACTATCTTCACATATTTGATGAAACTATGAATACCATTAGAGGACTTGGAGAAGAGATTGCAGATGAGATTCTTGTCAAAAAGATACTTAGATCTCTCACTCCCAAATATGATACTAAGGTGTCATCCATTGAATAAGCCAAGGATCTGAAGACTTTTACAATGGGTGATCTATTTGGCTCCCTGATAGTCTATGAGATGAGAACAACTCATGATACTTCCTCAAGGAAAGAAGCAACATTCAACATCACCAAAAAGGGAAAAGAAGTTGTTACTCACAAAGAATCTAGTGAAGATTTTGATGCAGAAGTAGAAAAATTTGTCAGGAAGCTCAAAAGAGGATCCGACCAGTACAAAGGAAAGCTACCACTTAAGTGCTTCAATTACAGAAAGGTAGGACACTTTACTGCAAACTATCCCCGCAAAGAAACTGGTGGAGATGAGTCAAGAGAGTTCAGAAGATCTGCCGACAAAGATAGTGAAAGGAATGACTACCAGCAAGGAAGAAGAGGCTACCAGAACTAGAACAACTTATATATCTTTGAGGAGGACACAACAGATGATGAAAATGCATCAGAAGATGATGACCATGAGAAAAACAAAAAAGTCAATCTCTTCATGGCACTTGACAAACCAACTGATGTTGAGGCTGAAGTGAATTTGGAGAGCAAACTTGTAACTGCTCTTGAAGAATTGAGTAAAACAAGAAGAGAACTCAAGAGGGTTAAGCTTGTTGCACTAGATGAACAAGATCTTTTGAAACAGTCTCTAGAAGAGTCTGGTCAAGTCATATCTGAGTTGAAGTTGTAGCTGGAAGAAACTAAGAGGATTAGTGAAGCTACAACCTTTGATCTGATAAAGAAAGAAAAGGAGCATCAAGAGATGGAAGCTGAAATAATAAGGCTCAGAAAGGAGCTTGAAGAAAGAAAGGAATAAATAAAAATAAGGAGCAAGTATGAAGGTAGCACCAAGGTCTTAGATAAGATGTTGAGAAAACAAAAGCAATCCAAAGACACTTGTGGTTTAGGTTTTGAAGAAGGTCAAAGTTCAACCCACAAAGATAAATCCAACAAAGAAATAATGTTCACCTCTTCAATTGAAGGTGAAGGAAAGAGGACATTCACTATAGGCAAGGATACCAACAAAAAGACATATGTAGATGCTGTTGGAAATCATCACTCAAATCGGTATGCAAAAATGAACTGGAGGCCACACTTCTTGCACCAAAATGCAGGTCTAGGGAGAAATACCAGAATTGATCGTGAAGGATTCACCAAATTTAACAGCATGAAGGGAAGACCCTCCATGAGGTAGTTCCATTTAGGACCAAGATAGCTTAACCAGTATGTTTCAAATTTTCATGGTTACTGTTATCAGTGCAATAAATTTGGACACAGAATAGCTAACTATAAATTAAGCAATAAGCCTTCTATGAATTATGAAAGTAGAAACCCATTTAATACACTCTGGGATATGAATGTTGTCTACTATCAGTGCAATGAATATGGTCATAAGAGTTTTGATTGTAGGAAGAATAAACCTACACCCTATAATAATTTTAAGGACGTTCCCTTTAATGAAAATGTAAAATGCTATAACTGTCAATAATTTGGACACATAGCAAAGTTATGCAAAAACAAGAAGATCAAGCAAACGAAGGCAAATCTAGATCAAGGGCCAGTAACTGAACCTAAGCTCAATATAGTAGCACACAAGAAGAAGGAAATCAAACCAATTTGGGTTGAGAAAGAAAAGGAATAGGCCGAATCAAGTCTCTTAGTACAGACGACCTTGCATGCTGAAAGGAAAAATCTATGGGTGGTAGATAGTGGTTGTTCAAACCATATGACTGGTGACAAAAAGAAATTCATCAAACTTGAAGACTAGAATGGTGGATCAGTAAGGTTTGGAGACAACTCCTCCATCAAAATAAAGGGAAAAGGAACTCTAAGCATTGATGGAAAACTGAAGGCACATGATGTATATTATGTGGAAGGCCTCAAGAATAATCTATTGAGTGTGAGTCAGATGTGTGACAAAGGTTACAAATTCACCTTTGACTCAACCAATTGCCAGATAAAGAAAGACAATACTGGTAAAGTTGTGGCAGAAGGAAAGAGAACTGATGGAAATGTTTATATTCTAAAGGAATTCTATGAGTCCCAATGTATGTTAGGACAAGTAGATGAAAGTTGGTTGTGGCATAGAAGATTAGGTCACATCAATTTTGATAACTTAGTTGCAGTAAGCAAAAATGGGTGTGTGAGGAATATTCTACTCATCATCAAATCGGTAAACACATTTTGTGATGAATATGTAAAAGGTAAGCAAACAAAAGTGAGTTTTAGGACAAAGGAGCACAACACCTCAAGATCACTTGAAATTGTGCATATAGATCTGTGTGGTCCAACTCGAACAAGAGCACTTATCGGTGAAATATACTTTATGCTCTTCATTGATGAATATTCAAGGATGACATGGGTCACCTTTCTGCAAGATAAATGACAAGCATTTAAAAGATTCAAGATGTTTTAGAAAATGGTGGAAAAGGAAAGTGGGTACAGATTAAAATGTCTAAGATCAGAAAAGGGTGGAGAGTTCACATAAAATGAATTTGAAGATTATTATGGAAAACATGAAATTAGAAGGAAATATTGTGCTCCTTGAACACCATAGCAAAATGGTGTGGTAGGAAGGAAGAATAGGATAGTCAAGGAGATGGCCAGAACCATGTTAAATGAGGCCAGTCTATCGGATACATATTGGAAAGAAGTTTTTCACACTACTACATATACTTTGAACTAGGTTCAATTAAGATCAAACAATAAAATGATACCTTATGAGTTATGGTATGACCAGAATCTATCTGTCAAATACTTTAAAGTATTTGGAAGCAAGTGCTTCATCAAGAAAGATGTGGATGGTTTAGGAAGTTTTGACTCCAGGAGTGATGAAGGAATATTTCTTGGTTACTCATCTAACAAAAAAACCTACATATGCTACAATAAAAGGCTAAGAAGGGTCATAGAGAGTGTGCATGTAAAATTTGATGAAGGATGTCAACCAAAGGTTAACCAGTATGATGACTCCGATGATGAATATTGTGAAGTTCAGACAGATACTGAACCAGAGGTAGCATCCAAGAAGGTCCCCAATCGGTATGTACACTTGAATCACTTGAAAGAGAAAATTTTGGGAAATAAGAGTGATGGTGTGCAGACTAGAAGAAGACTTGTCTACAATGATGAACAAGTCAACCTATGCCTCATGACTGAAGTTGAACCTAAAACTTTCTAATGAGGCTAGCAAGAGACAAGAATGAATGGATGCCATGGAAGAAGAACTACACCAAATTGAGAAGAACAAGACTTGGGAATTAATCCCTAGATCGGAAGACAAGAACATCATTGGCACAAAGTGGCTCTACCAGAACAAGATGAATGAAGAAGGTAAAATTGTAAGGCATAAAGCTAGACTAGTGTGAAAAGGATACTCGCAAGTAGATGGAATTGACTTTGAAGAAACATTTGTGCTGGCGGCTAGATTAGAAGCAATTAGGATGTTTCTAGCTTACTCTTCCTACAAGGGCTATAAAGTATACCAAATGGATGTAAAATCTTCTTTTCTAAATGGAAATTTAGAAGAACTATACATGGAGCAACTAGAAGGATTTTTGCTACATGATGATGAGACATTTGTGTGTCGGTTAAAGAAGGCTTTGTATGGTTTAAAGCAAGCTCCCAGAGCATGGTAATCAAGATTAGATCAGTATCTGAAGGACCAGGGATTTTAAAAAGGAATTGCTGACAACAATTTGTACATAAGGAAAGATGGGAATCACATGATTATTGTGATTGTGTATGTAGATGACATCATCTTTGGAGGCAACAAGTATACTCTTTGCAAAGAGTTTGCTGATCAGATGCAGTCAGAATTTGAGATGTCAATACTTGGTGAATTGAATTACTTCCTTGGCTTACAGATATTATAGAAAGATAAAGGAATCTTTATCTCACAAGTCAACTATGCAAAGGAGATGTTGAAGAAATTCCAACTGGAAGATTGCAAACTGGTAAGTACCCCCATGGTGATTGGCAACAATTTGAGAAAGAATGATGAATCACCATTGGTGGATCAGACTCAATACAGATCCATGATAGGTAGTCTACTATATCTAACTACTTCAAGACTGGATATAGTTCAGGCAGCATGCATGGTAGCCAGATTCCAAGTTGCACCAAAGCAGTCACACATGAATGTTGTTAGCAGAATTTTTAGGTACCTACAAGGAACGCTCAGCTATGGTTTGTGGTATCCTAAATAGGGAGATTTTATCTTGGAAGAATACACTGATGCTGATTGGGTAGGATGCATTGATGATATAAAGAGCACAAGCGGTGGAGCATTCTTTCTAAGTGACAGATTGGTCTCTTGGCATAGAAAGAAGTAGGACTCAATCTCCTTATCTATTGCTGAAGCTGAGTACATTGTTGTTGCTACATGCTGCTCTCAGCTGCTTTGGATGAAGCAGACTCTCAAAGATATACAAGTGGACATCACTGAACCTATTCTCATTCGGTGTGACAATTTGAGTGAAATCAACATATCAAATAATTCAATCATGCATTCCAGAACAAAACACATTGCTATCAAATATCACTTTCTCCAAGAGAAGGCTGAAGGACAAGAGGTCAGGATGGATTATGTCCCCATTGGTGAACAAGTAGCAGACAGTTTCACCAAACCGTTAACGGTAAGCACTTTTGAGTACCTCCGACACAAGTTGGGAGTTGTATCATCTTCCTAGGGAGGATTTATGTGGCTCAGGGGGAGGTGATAGTGGTCAAAGGAGGAGCTTGGTATGGATCAAAGGGGGAGTGCACAAGTACCCTTTGTCATTATGTCAAAGGGGGAGAAATGTACCGGAATGAAGTGAATTGTGAGAAGTTGACATCAATGCCAAAGGGGAAATTGTTGGCATTTTGGCACTAAGTTGTCATTGATGTCAATCAGCATGATGGAGATCCACATAAGGTGAGCATAAAGAATGAAGGTCTACCGATAAAGGAACCAGTCTGAAGGATAAAGAAACTGATCTAAAGGATGGTTGCTTGTTTATGATGAAGAGGCAAAATGTTAAAGTTGTCTCACACCACCAAAGGTGAATATGTGCAACTAGTATAGCATGCTCTACCAATTAATAGAAGAAGAAAACTCTATTGGCAAAGGGATATACCTGTATGTGTTTGTCGGACCAACTGTGTGTTGGTGGGCCATGTCTTGATCATTATGACACCATGTGAAGTAAATGTGGCAAATGTGTTGTGGCTGGTGAAGCCTCATTGATAGGGTTGACGAAACAAAATCATGAGATTGTATCTGACTGATTGTGGCTCAAGGAAGAAGGAATGACAAAGGAAGATCAGAGAGTAGTTGGTGCCTGAATCTATGCAAGGGAAATTTGATTCAGGAAGTCCTTGAAAAGAAAACTTCTGAAGCGCCTTATGTGTCGACTAATTTTGTGACAGAAGATCTAATTCAAGATCACCATTTCTAGAAAATGTGCATTGGATAATAGAAAGCATGTGCAGGTGCATCCTTCTAGGATAGGTGTTTGATCCAAGATAGGCGGGTTGGATCTCATGAAGATTGTGTTGGAAATATGAAACCCTTACCGCTCAGGTTTTTGAATTGCATTATGGCGGGAATTCACTATATAAGAAATGAGAGCTCCAAATAGAAAAAATTTTTTGATGTTGTGAATATTGAGAAGAGAAGAGAAGTCAGAGGGAGCACGGAGAAAACTTTAGAAGGAGTTCTGAGAAAGTTGTAGTGTGAGTGAGCAAGCAAACTAGTGAGAGGATTCTATCGGTAATACCATATTCTTGTAGTTGAGCCCTATCGATAAGGTGTGGCAAAGCAAGTAGCATCATTGTGTGATATAGTGTGTTGAGAGATTGTGTGTGAGAGGGAGAGAAAGATAACAAAGGTGGGAAACAAAGATAGTAATTCCACAATCGGCAATGTGAGTTTCAGTGGCAGAGAAAAGACTGTCAACCGACAAAGTGTTATTTGATCAAAGAGTTGTATAATTCATTTGCAACAAGAAGCCTTAATTATAGTCAAATATTATTTAAATATACATCTCCAAGTTGAAGCTTGGTGCAGGGGTTGGTGCTCCTTGGGTTGGTGCCCAAAATCTTTGTAAGTCTGTGTTTTATTTGTGAGGCTAGATTGGAGCAGTAGTCTCCAACATCTTTTCTCACCGAGTTTTTTCCCATATTGGGGTTTCCTTGTAAATATGGTGTTGTGAGTTACTTGTGTGTGAATGGTCTTTTTGGCTTTCTTTCTTGTATTACCGGTGTGACTGTTTAAGTGGTTAAGTAAATAACTGATATTCTTAAGTTAGATCAGAAGAGGAAAAACCTAAACCACTGATTCATCCCCCTCTCAGTGTTATTTTGTGTTCAACATAAACTGGTACTGAACTAGGCATTAGAGATTCTATTTTGAGTAGTACATTGTATTGTATTTAATTATCCATATTGTAGTCAGTAAGACTCTTTTGAGTAGTGCACTCTAGGCAGTTGGCCTTCCTACATGTACAGGCCTCTATTGTAAGTAATATTTATTCATATTGGTTAGTGAGTAAGCATTGCGGGTCACAAATCCCACTGAGGTTTTTCCCACACTAGGTTTCCTTGTTAAAATATCTTGTGTTATGGTGTGCATTTATGTTGTCTCTGTTATTTCTGTTTACTACATTGATTTGGGTTGCAAAGTTATAAATAAGTTCAAATATAACATAAACCGGTTAGACATTGATTCACCCCCCTCCTCTCAATGTCTTTGGGATTGTCATTGAATCTAACAATAATATCAGCATAGAAAAATGAAACATTAGATGTGTAGGCAATAATTTTGCCTCCTGACTCAATAGATTTTCTCAAAAAATCTTTGTCTAGGGATAAAGCAATCTTTCCTGTACCAATATCTTTCATTATTAGTTCTCCTCTTTTCTTCTTGTAGTTTTTCTCAGCCATAGTCTAAGTTTCTTCCTCAAGGGACTTGAGTTGGTCAGTTGCATCAACAACCCACTTGCCAAGCTTTGTCAATAGGAGTTGACAAATTTCCTATAGCAGTCTCCAGTAGAAGACTTGACAAAATCTCCACAGCACTTTGGATAGTTTATGATTCCTTTCTCTGTTCCTTAAGCCTCTTCTTCTATGCTCTAGATTGCATCACATTTGCAATCTCCAACAATTTTGATGCACTCATGTTGTCAACATCTATAGGCCCTTTGATGCCAAATGAGTCATCATCATCATCATTCTGTTGCTTGACTAATGTTGATTTTGTTTCAACAGATTTCTCCTTCTTAGTTTTCTCTTCCTCTTGTTCTTTCTCCTTTTCCTGTTCAAAGGACTTTTCTGCAACTTTTTCTGTAGGTTTCTCCTTGGTAGCCTGTGAAACTAGTGGGAGTTGTGATTTCACTGGTTGATATTTTATCGGTAGGGGTAGAATATCCACACTTGGTTGAGTTGTCGATATATCCACTGCATTAACCTATTAATCAGTAAACTCTGGTGGCTACATATATGGTTCAATGATGTTCCTAGATAGATCTATGGTATCTTTTATTTCATCAACAAAGATCACCGGTTGGGAAGTAGTGTCATCCTTATTCTTGATAGGATAGACAATATCAACTTACACTATGTCTTCCTCATCCATTTCCAATTCTTCCACAATATCTTTCTCATTAGCCCATTGGGACTCTATTAGTTTATGCATCTTCTAAATGTCCCTTGCTATCTCATGAGTCTCAACTTCAATAGCTTGCATCTTTCCACTTATTAGGTTTAATCTCCTTGACTTAATAGGATATTGTGTTTTGTGTTTATCAAGCAATGTAATTAACTCATATTTTGACAAATCAAGAAAATATTGCATAAACACATTATCGATAATTTCTATTTCTTTCTTCGCATCTTCTTCTCATTTATTCAAAAGAATAGAATATTAAAAATCAGAAATATCCTTCTTAATATCATGAGGTAATTGATTATAATGACACAAATAGTTGATTACCTGTTGAACAATTTATTCCTTCTGATCTTCATCAAATGAATCAAAACATTCTTTAACATTATCAAATTTGTTTCTTTCCAATGTCTTTACTATTCTCTCAAAATCAGTCATAGGCTTGTAAGACAAAGCTTTAATGGGAATATTCGGTTGAGAGGTGGGTTCAACTAGTTTGGACTTCTTGCCAGTTGCCTTTACCTTCTTTGGTTCTTCCTCAGTGTCAGTATCATCAGATTCTGCTTGAAGAATCAGTTGCCAACCTCTTTTCTATGTTGTAATCCACTTCTTTATGTGTTTATTAGGTGCCAATTCCTTTTTAACTTGGACACTTCATGTCACTCTAGTACTTGTTGACACCGAAGGCACTTGCTCATCCTTCTTCTTCTTCCCTTTACCACTACTATTTTGAGTTTTTGCAGTTTTATCCTCAACAGTATCTAGTCTTTTCTTCTTCTTGTCCACTGGAGATGACAACAGGTTATTGGCATACCCAATCAATAAGTCATAATTGACTTTATAGATCATGTCTTCCATTTCATCTTCTCATAGTTTAATAGCTTCCATCAGACAAAAATCTGTGGTGACTATAAAAATGATGTTCTTAGCAATGTTTTTCACCACATCCTCAGGTAGCCTTATCCTCATGCTCATTTTCCTCTGAAACTCATTGAAATACTTGCTCATTGCAATATAGAAAGTGTTCTTAACAACCTTAATGTTGTTCTTGATCTAAGAAGTTATCGTTAGATCTTTAGACCATTCAACCAATTCCCAGTAAGAAATTATGAAAGTAAAATAATAAACCAACCAATAACTGACCAAATTTAAACTTATGATTGTTGTCCTTCTTGATTGAATGAAGATTCAACATTAATTAACTCCTTATGGCCTCACATAGGTCATAATCTGCATTCTCAACAATTATTTTATAGGTTGTATGCACTGTTGTTGATGGCACACTGTTCATTCTACTAGAATAGAATATCTTGTAGCCTATAACCATAGTAGCTAGTTTAACCGCTGGGTTCTTAATGTTATTAATAGAAAATGCACACCTATCAGAGGTAGACGAGGTTAAAGTGGTTATAGTCTCTTTAAAAATTTTCCACAGCTTGGGAACTTCACTAGTTGACCAAAAACTAGTCACAACTTGGATAGCTTGCTTGGTTATAGTGTGTGTCCTTTCCAGATATATGTTTTCACCATGAACACAACTTAGAATGATTCTGATATGTTCCTTCAAAATCCTAAATAAAATAAGTTGCATTATGAAAACCCTTCTCATAAACCCTAATATACTCGGGTTGAATCTTTCCACTCTTATCGCAAAGGGATTTCAATTGAGAATAAATTGATAGTGATCCCAAGTCTTCAATTTTACAATCAATATAGCTAGACAAATCACCTTTTATAATGACACTGTCAGGAACTTGAGATAAAGCATTGTAAGACATAATTCATTCTGATTCCACAACCTCCATATGTTCTGATGTGATCATTAGCCTCTCTACTTGCTTAGATGATGAAGCCATTCAGATAAACTTGATTCAAAAAGGGATTTACAAAGAAATAACTTAATTCTCACATGCTGCCTTGGTTACCGGTTGATTACTCAAATGCACACCAGTTCCACCTTCACTAATCTTCGAATCAACTTCAATCACATAAATCATAGCACAAATTTGACTAAGACCAGCTAGCAACTCTCTCTCTACTCTATAAGTGCTCAAGAATTCTCTTTCAAATGCATTTAGGGTGAAAATAACATAGTAAAACTTTCTTTTATCCTTTTCACCTATTGTATTAAATGCTCAACCACTAGGGTTACAAACCCTAATACACTACTTAATGATGCATACAATATTAACACATGTAAAACCGATTGATAAACATTCAAAAAAATGATTGACAAAAGATATCAAGATTTCACACATAACAACTCAAAAATGCAAACTCTCTTACCACTCATCTTTCAAGGGGTCCAGAAGTAGATTTACCACTATGCTCCCCTTAGCCCTGTTGAAAGGCTCAATTTACCAATGCAGGATTCTCCACAATGGGTGAAGGATTAGGTTCTTCTGCAGGTATGTCATCACTCTTCTTTTTCCAGATTCAGTTCATCTCTTCTTTGGTTTCCTCAACATTTACCCTTTTCTTACCTTTCTAATCTACATAATGATTAACCAGATTGTTCTTTTTGGTTCTACAAAACTTTGCCATGTGTCCTAGTTTATGACAATGATAGCAGGCCATTCCAAATGATCTCTAGGGTCCTACATTGCCTCTTCCAATTCTCCTTCTACAATTCATAGCCACATGACCATAATTGTTACAGATGGTGCAAATGACATTAGTTACATTTTCAATCTCAAATGGACTAAACTGGTTGACATAGGGTCTTAGCTAGTTCATGTTACCCCCGTTATCATAGGTTCTCCTCTGGTTACCATTAGGTCTTGGACTCATGTGAGGTACTGGATTATTTTCTCCATATCTGCATTCAACTGATCTATGTCCATACATTTTGCATGTGAAACAATGACCTTCAAATCTCTTAGATACATACCTAGTATTTGCATTGTAGCCTCTATTCTCATTGGATCTATTTCTACACACATTTGCAGTATGTCCAGGCTTATGACAGACAAAGGAAATGGGTTTAAAAACTTTCTTATCAGTAGGCTTGTTAACCTTGGGAGCCATTTTGTCCTTGTGAATTTTTCTCTTTGTACCGGAAGACTCTCCTTTATCAGATCTGTTAAAGCCTAGTCCAGATGTATCACCTTTCATCCTTTGTAATTGAATCTGCTCAAATAGCATGGTAGAACTTTTAATGAACTTTTCTAGCTTTCCATTAGCCTTAGTGAGCTCTCTGGTAAGATCTTCATTGTGTTTTGCAAGAGTCTCTCTTAGAGAAGATGCCATTTCAAGATCTAGCTGCAAAGCCTCTTTTTCTTCTTTTTCTACATACCAATGTTCATGCAAAGTTATATTCTCTTGTTTGATATTAGCAATCTCATGATCTCTCTCTTTGACAATGTCTTCAACTTTCCCTCCTACTTTCCAACTCTTGACTCATGCAGCTAGTTAGGGCTTCTAACTCTCTTCTCAGATTTAGCTTTTTATGGTTTAGTTTTTCTACTTCTTCAGCTAATGCATCAATGTTAGCTTCATCTGAAGAACAATTATCAGATATTTCCAATAGTTGTTCAGTCATCTCTCTCGTTTTGACTTGTGAAGATTTAAATCTGACCCTTAGGGTTTCAAGCTCATCCTTGGTAGCTTCAAGCACTCTAGCCATCTCAAAGTAGCTCATATCCCCCATGGTGGCTTTAGGGTTTCCTTCCAAGCAATTAAGCCTTAAAGAAGTTAGGCTCTGATACCAATTGATAGACTTATAAAGCACTGAGAGGGGTGGGTGAATCAGTGACACCAAAAACAATACTACTTTAAACACTGACTAGTAGAACTTAATAAGTTTACTCAACTCTATGCATGCATTCCAAAATGATATTAAAGCATCAATAATAAGTAAAAAATCCACCATAACATAGGTGTTTATACATGGAAAACCCAAATGGGAAAAACCATGGTGAGATGGGACTCACAAGTTAACTATCTGTAGTAATAGGTAACTGACCGGTTAAGGTCTACAAAAGTGCTTTGCTAGGAGTGAATCCTGTTAAAGATCCCAAAGCTTTGTTAGGAGATATACCCTGTTAGGAGTAACCTAGGTAGAGGATTTCTGAATCCAAACTAATGGATCACCTTGTTAAAGGATTTGTACAATGAATCTTGTTAGGGCTTACCCGGTTAGGGGATTTGGCTATTGTAGTGACTAGAAAACAATAGGTGGTGTGATCTAGAAGTAGCACAACTTGCCTGAATAGATCCTCTTATGTGCACTCAAAATTGCATCACCAATATATTCTGTAATTCCTTCAACAACTTCACACTTTTATCTTCACATCAAATCATTTCATATCATATCTTCAAAATAGCTCATCATAATGTCATTATATAGACATTTAGATTTCATGTTGGCTTAGAAATTATATCGCAATTTCCTAGTTGCAGTGTATCTAGATAATCAAACATAACTCATCACAAATTATCATCAAAATTTATCAGTTAGGGTAACTCATCATGACTGGTGATAACATCACACAATTAGTGAATATCGGTTGAAACACCGATACTAGTTAGAGTTAACCTCTATCAATGTGTAAACTAATTGTCCTCCATTGCTTCTTTGATGATCTTCACTGGATCTTCAAGTTGGTGTCAAGTCATTCTTGCATATACCGGTTATCTGTTAGGTCCTAGAGACAACTGAGAGGGGGGGGTGAATCAATTGTCTAACAAATTCAAACCAAAAACAACTTAACCAACTTAATGCTTAATACCAGTAAACCATTCTAATATGTTGGTAGACAGTTTTAACAGTTAATTGCAATACCGGTAAGGATTAATGCATGAAACAAAAAGATAAAGTCATCCACAATACATAACACCAATATTTGTATGTGGAAACCTTGTAAGGGTAAAAAACATGGTGGGAAACCTTACCCACAATTAGATGATACTACTGCAGATAGTAAGTGTATACAAATGGGGTCTACACATGCAGAAAGGCCAAGGGCCTAGAGCTCACTGCTCAATCACAAAATAGGAGTCACACTGACTACAATTGGATGGTTAAATCCAATAAGAATGTACTGGTCAAAATAGCATCTTCATATACTAGATTTAGTACCGGTGTAGTTCTGATTATCTTCATGAAAACCCTCCTTCAACCTTCAAATGATGTCTGTGTGTATAGCTCTATTTATTCTCGCATATACCTTCACACAATCCCTTTTTACATTCCACATCTGATCTTACAAATAAGATCTTACATTTATACCATACCCTAAGATTTAGTAGGTCGGCTCTAAAGGATAATACAATAAAATTAATTTACAAATCAATTAATACCCAATACAATAACCAGTTCACCATGTCGGTTTAATGCATTTACAATAATAATAAGACATCTTCATAGCATGCCATGCTGATCTGGAAAAGATAAACCTGCCAGTGTAACCTGGACCTATTTGTCGGTAACAACAAATATGCAAATAGGAATATACCAATAAATAAAACTCCAAGACAAGGTGTCCACATGATGTCTTCAACATAACCAAGTGTTTTCCATATCCTTTCAAGTGTCGGTGATCATTATATCTTGTCGATGTACCAGATACTGGTGACTGTTCATAAGTCATTTGCTTGCCGGTGAATGTTGCTGATTCTCCAAAGTGCCAAAGTTGATAAGTGTTTAGTAGGTGTTGACATCAATGAAAAAACCATACCAAAATACCAACATTATCTTCATGTACTAGTTGACACTCTCTAAACCATCATAAACAAAACTTCCAATACCG
This sequence comes from Cryptomeria japonica, assembly GCF_030272615.1. Taxonomy (NCBI): domain Eukaryota; kingdom Viridiplantae; phylum Streptophyta; class Pinopsida; order Cupressales; family Cupressaceae; genus Cryptomeria; species Cryptomeria japonica. The sequence continues at coordinate 580,966,462 of NC_081406.1, forward strand.
GTTGCAATACAAGTAATTTTAGAAGTAATACTAGTAGACAATGTGAATATATGTGTGTGTACATGTTCCATCAATGATAACATATGAATTAATTCATTACAATCATCATCAAGCCAGTAAGGGGTCCCTACAAAATTCTATCTCGATTTTTCAAGTTTCCCTACTGTTTTATAAGGGCAATATTTTTTCAGTTGGCAAAAAAATTGTCAGTCTCATTCAATTGAATGTTGTTGCATGGCCAATTTCTCATTGTGCTCATCGTGATAATGAACCTTCGGTTCCAACATGTCTAGTTAGGCATTATTACCCTATGCATGCTCCTATTCCCCCCCCACTTGGTCAAACACTCTAGGTCATACCCTATCGGCATCGTCCCTTGAGCACTCTAAGTGCTAAAAATGATCAAACTTTGACATGCCCTAACTTGGAATATGTGGCACCTACAAATGATATGTTTTAACCTATGGGGCCACAAGAGGGGTCCCTACAAAATCCTATCTCGGTTTTTCAAGTTTCCCTATGGTTTTATTGGGGCAGCATTTTTTCAGTTGGCAAAAATCAATCAGTCTCATTCAATGAAAAATATAGATAAACAAGCATTACACTATAGACACATAATGATCATTAATATTTCCATGTATTGTATACACATAATTACCATTACACTTGCATCTGACATCCATGAACGAATATGCAAACATGATTTTTCATCATTATCAATACAACTACACCAATATACTCATGTATAGATACATTGTTATCATCAATATAACTAAACCAATTTGCTCATGGACATTGTATATCATCATAACAAAGTTGCATCAATTTACATCCATATACAAATACAACATCCCACTTCATCTACATCAGACATCCTCATGTCCTAAGAGAAAATATTACGTACAACAATGCTTGCATATAAATGAAGACCAAAATAAGCAACCTTTTTATGCGGAATGAAGTGCTACAAGAAAAAAATTATAACACTTAATGCAAATTATTTTGTCAAATTATAAATAGATAATTTGAAACATTTTTAAGATGTACAAGATTGTATAATTATGAAACTTACCAATTTCTCTATAAAGTCTACAAGCATAACTTTGAAGAAAGACGCATGTTGATTAAAGCCCTTCTCACTGCATTTCTCTGCATGGTTGAAGATGATGGTAGATATTGTCATTTCTAAATGGCAATACATTAACTTGACTTAGTGTTTATGCACAAAATTTAATCTCATTAATGCACAAAGGAATATTTACCATCACCGAGAGTAAACTAGTCAACGGCGAATGATCTAGCATGAATCTATATTTTTAAGAATTGTTAGTCTACACATAAAATGCATGCATGAACATAAAGGCTTTATGATAATCACTTCAACTGAAATGCATGATAAGAAATAAAAAGGTGGTATTATATACCATAAAAATACGTCCATTCAAATTATATCAAGAGAGCCCACTATGTTGACACAAAAATCATAATGCGATAGTGTTGTATATCATCAAAAAGACCTGCATGAGCATAGAGGTTTTGCGATAATTATATCATCAAAAATTGTCAAATAATGTTGTCTAATAAAAAAAATTGTAAATCTCATCAAATGCATGATAATAAGTCATGTTGCAAAAATACATCCCTTTAAATTATATTGAGTGTACTTGCTATGTGCATGCAAAAACCATGTTGCCAAAAAAAAACGTTCATCAATAGACCTTCATTTTGAACACATCCTTAATATACACGTAATAAACTTGAACATTAAGGTTTAATGACCATTTTTTGAAATGAAATGCATGATAAAAAAAAAAAGGCACCATTAAAGACCTACTACTCAAGTATGCTTGAAGGGTCATCTCTTTGCTTAAGAGTATCCAGTATTGCTTCATGATTAACAGTAGTCACTATCCATAGGTCTTTGGTCTTCGGTTTTGCTTGATGCTTCAACAACTTGACATTTGTAGCTATAATAAGGTTTGAATACATGAGAATGGTTTTGTGTCTCTCATAGTCTTCAAATGTAGGTATGCCATTCTTTCTAATCATGTATGTTCGCAACCAAGTTCCCACAACAACAACTAAACTTGTAGGATATGTGAACCCATCATCATCTATCACTAGTTGTGTTAGCTTCTATTTTCCCTATACACATAATGCCAACCAATATTTTGATCTCTCTTCATTCCCTTGCAGTGCAACAACTACAAAAACATGTCCTAGTTGTACAAGATCTGATAGATGGTCATACTCAAGTGAACTTTCCATGTCATCATTTGACAAGGATATTGTTTGAGATAAAGGAGTTAGATATTGGGGAACCCATGTATCAACCCACTCACTTGACTCGTATTGATCCCAATCACACTGAACACAACTCTAAGAAAAACAAGCCAACACTCATGTCCAAATGGTCCATGTACTTGCATCTGAGCTGAGAAATGAATGCATCTTTGAATAATCTTTAATTGTTTGACAATCCAATCTGTATCCCAATGTGCCCTCCTCAACCAACCAAAATAATTTGGTCATTGTTGAATCAAGAGTACCTCCATGTGACAATGTTGAACTACACCAATCAACAATAGAACATGCATCAGAGAAATTTGCACCTGAAATCCTCAATTTCTCCTTAACTAGAGCTCTCTTCAAACATGCACCTACTCCATCATGCTCCCCCTTCCCATGCTCTGCCTCAAAAAAACACCAAATATGAGATATACACCTCTCTACATGCATTCTACTCAACCAATAAAACATACGAGCATTCTTGAATTGACCCATACAGTTATCTGACCATATGATATATCGATCAATTGCAATATCTTTCTCATGCAAGAACTCAAAAAAATTCTCAAAATTATGTTGCACATACTCGGAGGAGTGTGATCTATCATCACTCATATAAAAATGATACTCACTAATTATCTTCCTATCCTCTTTTGTACTATCAGGTGCATGTCTATATGTAATGTGAACAAAAATATCAATATAGATCGAATTGTAGTACTGAGACTGTACCTCATTATGTGGTTGCACTGTATAGTTCTTTGCAAAATCAACCACAGATACAATAGTGCCAATCGGGAAAGAGTTCTTACACATCTTGAACTATTGATCCAACCACTGAGACCTATGAGTGTTCCTTGCATACTTGTAGAAAATATTTTCCTTAAAATCCAAAATAAAATCAGCAACACTCACTTCTCTTGAGACTAATTCGCATCTAGAACCTTCACCTCCACTCTTCAAAGTATATTTCACTGTCTCATATTATTTTTTGTCAACATAATTCTTTCCAAAATCATGTTTGCTACCCTCATGAAAACATGAAACAAACTTTGACAACTCACCACATTGTGAGAACTTCTCATTAAAACAATCATTTCTATAGAAATAGCAGCCATCATCTGTAGGGCATAAAAATAGATCTTGGAAGTCTCTTGATGATCTCAGAAATAGTATTGCACCACACTCCTGCAACATCTCATTAGTATGCATCGTAGAATGAATATGGCATAACAGTTTGTGGTACATTGAAAAATCCACATGGTACTTGCAACAACAAGTATTATGAATCTTAAGAGGTACACAATAAAATGGCTTCAAAGATTCAAAGGCCCTTTGTGATATTTGCAAAGTTGGATGTACTTCACAAAAAAAATTGTACAACATTGTTTGGCTTGATTCTAAGAAATGTTTGGGATGCGGTGTGTGGTCTCAGTTGTCGATTCTTAATTTCAAAACTTCCTTTACATTGGGTGATACTCTAGAATTAGAGTGCCAAAATTATTGAATCTCCTCCTTCACATTGTCAGTCAACTTTATATCAACATGTGGAAGCTTCCCGCCAAAATCCCATGTATCATGTTGAAGTGGGTCGTCAAATTTTTGTCTTCATGCAAGTGCTCTATCCAAAGTTTTATGGTTTATGTTCAAATCAACATAAGTTTGTCTCATTTGACGATCCTTCCTCAATTGATGACTTACTAAGGAGGTTGTAATCACTCTTTTAGTGACTCTCTTATCTCTTTCCTTGGTATTCTTTCCAATAGAATTGAGAGAATCAAATACATTTTTGGCAATAATAGAATTTCTCTCCATCTTCTTGTTCATACAAATATTCAATTTGTTTAGAATGGTCTCATCTTTATCATCTTTAGCAATTGAACAAAAAGTTGGCATTGCTTGGTCAATGTCTTATTACTAAAATTTTGGTCAAAAAGTTGTGTAGCCCATGATTGAACGGTTCTTGTTGACCTCTTGCCTTCAAGATTCACAATAATGTTTGTTATAAATTGACACTCATTGGATTCATATGTTGTTATTAATGGCAACAAGATTCTATAGAAGGCATATACTGGCAAATACTGGCATTGGAGGCATACACTGACAGATACTGACATTAGAGTAATCAGGGTCATCATCGGCACCAACACCAACATCTAGCACTTTAGTGAAGCTGACATCAGTCTGGGATCCAAAAGGTTTTATTTGTAAAATAATTTTGTAATTATTATATAGGGCCGACATTGAATATCTTTTGCAATGTATTGTAAGCCAACATAAGGCATATTGTTTGTAAAGGGTATATAAGTCAATCTATTAGGTCATTTTGACATATGACAAGGAAGTAGAATAAAATGATGCGAAGGATATGTATGTAGATTATTTGTATGCAAAATCAATATCATGCAATGATTATTAGATGGTTTGTAGAGTATTCTTGGAGGAAAGGAGATACCGGTAGAAGGGTTTAAGGTTTATGAATTGGTACATAATAGAGATTTAACTGGAACTCTTTTTAGCATTGTAGATGCAATTTGTGAGTTCACCATTACTATTTTATCTCAGCAGAAGCTTGTAGTTAGTGAGACTCTTTTGTGTTGAGCAGTGTGCTCTAGGTAGTGTTCCTTCCTACATGTGAAGGCCCCCATGCTATGTAATATCTTTCATATGGCCAGTGAATTGATATTGTGGGTCACAAATCCCACCATGGTTTTTCCTCTTTGAGGTTTTCCATGTATAAAATTCAATGTGTTATGGTGTTCATTCATGTGGTTGGTTTATTTACTTCATGTTATATGTTTCTTCATTTACCGGTTTATATGTCTATGTTATAATAAGGTAAAATATTATATTACCGGCAGAACACTGATTCACCCCCCCTCTCAGTGTTCTTGGAATCCAACAATGTTCTCATCAATTTCAAGTAACCATTTTGGGTTTCATGAATGTCTTGGATTTGGAATTTGCCTTTCATCCATGAGAGGGTCTTCATTTCTAAAGTAATTAGGTGCTACATATTGTTCACTTGGTTGAGCAATTCCACCTTCAATGTCAAATTTTTCTATATTTTCACCTCCAATGTCAAAATTTTCCACATTGTTAGACAATTTAGATAACCAGAAGACAACTGAGAGGGGGGGGGGGGATGAATTAGTTGTCATAGATTACCGGAAGCATTAGCAATTTAAAACAACAATACTAGAACCCAAAACAATAATACCTGAATAATAGTTAATCCAATTAAGCATAAACAATAATCACAAAATAAAAGCCATCCACACAACACCAATATTTGTACCTGGAAAACTCGGTAAAGGAAAAAACCATGGCAGAAAGTTTACCCATAGTCAGATAGAAATTTTGCAGTAAGTATTTGAATTACAATGAAGGGGCCTACACTTCTAGGAATGGTAATAGCCTAGACCACATTGCTCATCACAAAAGGAGCCTCATTGAGTACATACAAATCCAGACTACAATCTGGAGAAGTGTTGAATTGCAAAAAATAACATCTCCTATGCCTGAGTATAGTTTTGGTTAAGCTCAATACTAGGGGAATAAATCCTCTTACAAACCCAATTTGATCTCCAATGATTGACCAACTCCTCTTCTTGAATGATATTATAGTATTCACACATTACATTCCTTGACCATGACCTCTTACAATAACCATGATTATCTACAATAAGATCTTACATCTTATTTATACAAACCCTTGACCATAAACAATTAGGTTGGCCACAAGACAATAAACCAATTACATGATTATGAACCATCTCATCCTTAGAACAAAACAAATAATATCCACACATAAAATATCCCAAAAATACAACAATAGGTCCTATCCATATGTTACATCAATGTCAGTCCATAACCTAGATCAACCGGGACCAAGTGTAGGTCCACATGCTTTAGCAATGATCTCCAAATGCCATGTATCGAACATGATCACCAACAACATCTTGAAACTCCATCAGAAGCTACACCAACACCAATTATGCAATGCATCAAAGATCTTCACCAAAAGCTCTATCAATGAAACCCTTGCCAAAACCAGAAACTAATCTTCTAAGTAAGAAGGATAGCATCCAATCACCAGACCAAAACCAACTAACCAAATATGAGCATAAGCATTATGAACAAGCCAATTCCATCACCAGATTATACCAAAGTCAACCGGATCATGCCGGATCCAAGTTAACCAAAAACTACTCAACCTACCAGGACCAAAAGGGTATCGGTAAAGCATCCAAACAACTAGTGTTGACATCAATGACAAAACATCAATATAACACATAATCAATTCCACCAAATGGCCAACAATCTCCCCCTTTCACATTGATGGCAACACTATATGTGAAAAACATCTAAGTACTAAGAAATGCCAAACAAGTCTCCCCCTGTGGAAGATAGCCAACAATCTCCTGCATATAGCTCCAAATATCAATGTCTCTCCCCCTATGAATAATATCTCTGTAAATTTTTGAGTTTCTTTTTCACATTACTATCTCTCCCCCTTTGACATCAATGCCAAAAATTTGACAAAAATATCAAAGCAAAAATATAAGCCTCTGAATCTCAAAGCTGACTACTCCCCTTGAGCAGTAGCATCCCACATCAGTGTCAGAATGAATATTATCTCTGATAATGCATACCAGACAGATGCCAAACCACATCAATCAAGTCTCTGTCAAAGGGGAAGAAACCCCCAATTTGTCTCTCAGGTACATTGGATAAAGGTTTAGTGAAAATATCTGCAATCTATTCTTTAGTGTTCAAATAAACTAGTTTAACTTCATTTTCTTCCACCTTCTCCTTCAAAAAGTTATACTTGATAGATATGTGCTTTATCTTAGAGTGAAATACTAGATTTTTTTGATATATCTGTAGACACCTAAAAATGGTCAACGCTTGCGGAGTCGTACTTTAACATTTGCGCATTGCCTCATTTTAGGTTTTTGTGTCGCATTAACATTTCTCCTATGTCATGCACTTGGTCTTTATCATTTGCGAGCATCGAGTCCTTCTTCTGCATTCTTCAGTTCTTCTCTCTTTCGAATTAGGTCTTGTCGATAGCAATCTTTGATCATGATTTTGGTCAATCTTGTCAATCTCTTATCAACTTGTCAATCTCGTCGTTTTACGATCGATTCATCATCGATCCTTGTCCTCTTCGATCCTCGTCAATTGGCGCATTTATCAATCAAATCATTTATCACATTGGTTCTTTGTTAATCCGAATCATGATCAACATTAATTATCTTCAATCAAGACCTAATTGTCTTCTTTGCATTGCTAATTCATCTTCTAGGGTTTCATGATTTAATCATTTAACCTTGTCTGTCATTTCTTCCTCTAGGATTAATAAATTATTTATTTATCCTAAGTTTTCTCATCACAATTAAATATTTATTTAATTGGCTAATTATTCCTCTTTTTGTGAATTAATTAATAAATGACAAATTATTAATTAATTTACCTAATTCTTAATTCCTAATTTTCCTCTTTTTCTATTTTTCTAATTTTCTAATTCTTATTTCAATTTTCCTCCTATTTCTCTCCTAAATTCATGGAAATGACATAGAAATTTGCCATAATTGACAATCAATCAATTTTTGACATAGAAGTTTGTCATAATTTGTCATAAATTATAAATCAACAAATTTTGCATAGAAAGTGCATAATTTGTCATAATTTCTCATAATTGACATAATTGATTTGCAATTTCTATTTGAATTGAATCATGCTAATTTGATCTTTTTCTCCAATTTCTCTATAAATTGGATGAATTTCTTCAATCGAACACCTAATCAGACTAATGAATTTCTAATCACTTTGTCAAATCACGCTTCGAGTATTCTTGTGTCAATGTCAATCTTGCTTTCTCAATTAAATTTATGCACTTGAAGGTGAGATCTACAACAAAACTATTTGGAGAAGAAAGAAGGACAATGGAGCCGCATGAAGGAGCATTCAAATCATACCTTTGGTTTGCTTAATTTCTAGTTTTGAATGTTTTTATTTCATGTCTCTATTGAGTGTTGTTTAGGATAGATCATTGTAGTTTTGCTTTTGTGATTGAGCTAATGATTAATGTTTATAATGCTTGTGATGATTTCCTATTTCCTATGCTACAATATCAATAGCAACAGAGTTATCACAGTGAATAAATACCAATGCATCACAATCCACCTTCATATCCTTCAACATTTGCTTCATCCATAAAACTTGTGTACAATTAGTAACAGCAACAACATACTCAGCTTCAACAATAGATGAAGAAGTACATGACTGTTTCTTGTTGATCCATGAAACCAACTTTTTTCCAAGACAGAAAGCTCCACCGAAAGTACTTTTCCAGTCATCAACATCTCCAGCCCAATCAACATCTGTATATGCACATAAAGTAAAGTTATCATCCTTAGGGTACCATAAGCCATATTCTGATGTACCTTGCAAGTATCTAAAAATCCTTTTCACCACCATCTCATGATTTTCTCTAGGATCACTCTGAAATCTTGAAACAATACAAATAGCATTCATAATGTCAGGCCTAGTTTGAGTCAAATAAACTAGACCTCCAATCATAGATCTATATCTTGTAGGATTTATCAGTGTAGAAACATATTTTCTTGTCAATTTCTCACTTATAACCGTAGGTGTACTTACCGGTTTAGAATCTTCCATACCAAATTTCTTCGACAATTCTTTAGCATATTTAGTTTGACAGATAAAAATACCTTTTTTAGTCTGAGTTATTTTTTAAACCTAAGAAAAATTTCGTCTCACCAATCATAGACATCTCAAATTATTTCTCCATGTTCTTATAAAATTCTATGTATAATTTATCTTCACCTCAAAAAATAATGTCATCAACAAATACTTCAACAATCAGTATATCATCATTAGTGATTTTATAATATAAATTACTATGAGTACTACCCTTAGTAAAACCAAGCTTCAAAAGATATTTATCCAACCTTGCATACCAAGCTCTAGGTGCTTGTTTCAATCCATTTAAAGCTTTCCTTAACCAGCAAACCATATCAATATCATCTAATAGTGAAAAACCATTAGCTTTCTCAATATAAACTTCTTTATCAGGATCCCCATTCAAGAATGCACACTTAACATCCATCTGATAAACCTTGTAGATTTTATAAGCAACATAGGCAAGAAATAATCTTACAGCTTCAATCCTAGCTACTGGTGCAAAAGTTTCTCCATAATCAATTCCTTCCTTCTAACAATATCCTTTACAAACCAATCTATCCTTATTCCTTATAACTTAACCATCCTCATTCAATTTATTCCTAAAAACTCATTTAGTTCCAATGACATTTTTATTTTTAGGTTGGGGAACCAAAGTCTATGTGTTATTTTTCTCAATCTGATCTAATTCTTCTTCCATAGCTTTTAACCAAAATTTATCTTTACATGCCTCAACTACTGATACCAGTTCAACTTGTGAAATTAAACATACCTCATTAGTTGTCAGTCTTCTTCTTGGCATCACTCAATTGCTCTTATCCCCAATGATTTGATCTTTAGAATGATTCAATCTCACATACCTAGGAGTCTTTTGACTCTCTATTCCTCTTCCCTATTCTTCAGTTACTGTAGAATTATTTGATGTTGCCGGAGTAACTGGTTCAACTCTTTGTTCTAGTAAAAGTGCTACTGGTTCAGATATAATCATTTCCACTATCGGTTCTTTCTCATAAATTTTGATTTGACTTTAGTACTCTCCACTATTCTCTGCAATCTCTTTTTATAACATCTATATATTAGGGTTCCCACAGATACTGAGAGGGGGGGGTGAATCAGTATCTGAGCGGTTATGAAATTTTCTTAAAACTGAATGTGCAGAATATAAAGTAACAGTATACCGGTATGCAATAATTAATGCAAATAACAGAATCAAAAGCATCCACATGAAAAGAACACCATAAAACAAGATGTTTAACAAGGAAACCTGGTGTGGGAAAAACCTCGGTGGGATTTGTGACCCACAATATTCACTTACTGGCCAATAAGAGAATATTACTTACAATAGGGGCCTGCACATGCAGGAAGGCCAACTACCTAGAGCTCACTACTCAACAAGAAGTCACATTGACTTACAATGAGGATTTACACAAATCCAATATTCTGTACTGCTTTACAATAGCATCTTCAATGCTAGATTCAGTACCGGTTCTTGCTCTGTTCTTTACATATACCCTTGACCTATAATTCGTACATTAGGTCTGCATTATGATTTATTTATTACATTCTATCCATATCCTACAAATTCCTACAATGATCTCTTTTATATACAAGAGTCATTTTACAATTTGCCAAGTCGGCTTACAATGATAAACAAAATATTACATATCAAAAATCATGTCGGCCTCTGTACCGGTATACATATTTCCTTCTGTGTCGGTGTACATCTTCTGTGCCAGTGCCATAGGATTGCAAGGTTGCCTGTGTAATGCTTTGCTGGTATAGTGTCTTGCCGGTGCCATATGATTGCAAGGTTGCCATCAATGACAAAACCTTCAACCACACACAATGTCTCATTGGAGTGTCCATATGCCAACAATCTCCCCCTTTGGCATTGATGGCAACACTCATGAGAAATTTCAAAAGGATATCCAAAAATGTGTATACCAAAAATAATGTTACCAAAAATATGAGGGCTCCCCCTGAGCATGTGATCCCTGTGTTTTGAATTTTCTCATCTACTACTCCCCCTTTGGCATCAATGACAAAGGTTAGTAGATTTGTAGTTGTACCAATACATAACCTCAACCTTGTAGTTGGGTAGTTATTAATTGAAGAATATCTCCCAAAATTAAGTTTATACCATCCATAAACTTCTTGCTCTCCTTTATTGCTATCTCAGTTCTACGTACTGTACCGGTGAGATGCTGCAAGTGCTCTGCCGGTGTTTTGCTACCCTATGTTAGTGCCTCTAAGATTTCCTTACGCAGAGATGCTAAATAGTCCAATCTTGGACTTAGTTTAGATCTCAAAAATTTTGCCTTGTTTATAATTTTTTCTTTCTCTCTTTCTAATTTGAGCAATTCTTCCTCAAAATTTGTTATCTTTTCCTCAAAAAATGATAATGTATCGGGTGAGTTAACAAAATTATCAGCAAGTTTATTGATCTCTTCTTGTACCTTGCTCATCTTTTTGTCTACATTCATGGTCAAAATTTTTATCTTACAGGTGTCTTTATATAGAGTTTTGTACTCTTTCAATAAATTGCACAGTTCCAGTAGAAGTGTGTCAAATTCCCTATTACACTTCTTTATTCCTTCCTCAAAGAATTTGTGTTTCTCTTTTTCTACACTTTCCCTTACAGTTTCTACCTTTGTTTGCTCAAAATTTTCAGAAATATATTTACAAAGTGTATCCAACTGGCCTAAAGAATCTTTGTTTGCTATATTACAATTTGGAGCTATTAATTTCAAAACTGGAATTGAAACATCTATTGCTTTATAGGCTTGTGAGCTATAATCAATTATTTTCTTGATAGAATCAAGCAATACCTCTGTTACATTTGATGATGACCCAGTAAACTGAGTGCCGGTGGAAGGGACCATGCTAGTATTGACCTCTGGTAGGTCTGTTTGTGTCCCCACAGTTTTTCTTGCATCATTTCTTACCGGTGGCATCTGTTCTGGAGCTTTTAGCTCTGTTGGTTGCTCTATTTGTGTTCCAGATTCCTTCTTTTTCTCTGAATCAGCTGCTGATTGCTCTTGGTTTCCTATTGTCGGTTGCTCTTTTTTATTAGATTTATCTGTGGTATCCTTATCTACCACTATGTTGATTTTTTGAGTATCAACAATCATAGTATGTAGGACTTCAGGATTATGATTGTTATCCTCTGTGTCCATGCTCTCAGCTACCGGTTGATCTTCTACAGTTGTTTTTACCGATGGAGTATTTAAAGGAGGTGGGGGTAAGTTGTCTCTAATCTTGATACTTGGTGGTCCACCAACTTTACCTTTCCCTTTGTCCTTTTGATATACCAGAATGGGCTTGGGATTCATATATTCTTCTTGTTTTTCTTTTTCAATCAAGAATCTATCCCAACCATCTTCTATTTCAGTTGAAACTTCAGTAACTCTACCTACCATCAATGATATTTGTCGGTGTGCAGTGGAAAAGACTTTCCGGTTGGCTTGAGCTATCAAATCATCAATTTCCTTAGGTGAGTTGGCCGGGTATACTGCAAGTAATTTCTCTATTTTTATTTTCTTATCCAACTCAATTATTCCTTGCCTTCTGGCCTCAAGTCTTTTATATAATTCATCAGGAATTTCATTTAGGACTTGCATCAAAAACTTTTTATACATGTCCATCTGTAGTATAACACTTTCCTCAATTTGTCCTTTCTCATCTTCTGATAGGGTGTCATAGATTTTCCCTATGTTTTTCAATTTAACTTCCTCTGTGATTTCATTCAGTAATATGTCAAAAGGGGCCAAGTCAATGTCTATCTTCTTCTTCTTCTTGGGGGTCAGCTTTTTCTTAGGTGTGGCTTTCTTGACTGGAGACCTTACAGCTTGTTGCTTCTGTCTTGTCCTTCTAGGTGAAGGAGTGGATACTGGTGAGGGGTCTCTTTTCCTAACAACTCTTTTGAAAGTTGTTGGCATATCTCCTTCTGAGGAGGTATCTACTAGTGATAGATGAGTTTCTGGCTATTGGGCTGCCAACTCTTCTTCTGTTATGCTGGTTTTCTTTAATACATCATCTTTTAAGGCTTTTGCTTGCCTGCTTCCTTTCCTCACAGATGCCTTGACTTTCTTTACTCTCTTTTTAGATTGAATTTTACTCTCAATGTGCTCAGCACTACTAAATACTTCTTCCTTTGGTTCATGGGGGGCTTCCAGAAGTGCTTTGGCATAAGTTTCCACTATGTGGTCATCTGCTTCATACCCCATTTCTGTAACCTAGATTGTTCTTGGGATGACTGCTTCCATCCAGATCTCATCCTTTTTTATTACAAAACATATGTCATCCTTATATTTGCTGACAATTTCCTATGATAGTCTGATCCTCTTATTCATTTTGACCTTTAGTGCTTGAAAATACTCATGGATATTCTTTTCTTTGTATTCGCCCATGTTATTGAATAAGTCAAACAATTTTTTTCCTACCGGTATGTCAAATCCAAAATCCTTGTTGCCTATACCAGGAGCCTATTTGGTTATATGTAGCATTAAGTGTACAAGCAAATTTCCAAATCTAAAGGTTCCTTTCTTATCCTTCTTGATTTTTGCTATGTTATCAATTAACTCATCTTTTAACCATTCACAAATATCAATTTTTACATTGTTCTTAACCATGTCATGAGCACTCTTTATGCATAAACCGAAAATAGAGTTAGGCCTATTTGCATGAGTTGCTTTGTAACCTAGAATCATGCTAATGAATCTCACATTTTTATCGGTCACATCATTAACCCTTAATGATCTTTTGTCGGATGTTGCACCAGTTAATTTCATTACTAGGTCATTGGAGACCTTCTTGGTTTTGTCGGGTCTGGTACTGGTGGAAGGTAACCCTGTTACTGCTTTCATAGCTACCTTTGTAATTTTGTGCATTGAGTCAAGCCAAAAGAATGAGCCATGTAACCTGCTGAGAACTATCCTAACTACTTCCTTGGGAAATTCAGGAATGCAGAGGATTTCAGTGAATCCTAGGGTTTCAACAATTTTATGTTTAGGTTTCACATTTAAGGCATTGTCACATATAACAAATTTGTACATGTTTTTGATTTCTTCATCACCTAATTCTTCTATGTTGCAATGAATATACATTCTAGGGTCTTCTACATAAACAACACCCTTTGGAATTTGGGAAAAAGCACCTGTGTTGTCATCTTTCTTAGCTACCTTGGGAACTAGCTCAAACACGGGCCTAGGTCATTTTATAACCTCGACTACTAAAGGGTTTGCTATGAATTCAGGTGCAGAGGAGGATGCCATGATGATAAATACCTTTTTCTGCCTTTGGATGGATTGATTGCTGAAGTGCTTTGCCTCTTTGCTCGGAATGCCTTAGCTCAGAAATCTTCACGCTCTCTGAAGGTTTGAATTCACGGTGAAATGAAATGGAGCCAAAAACCTTATTTTATAAAGTCTTTCTGCCACCTACCACATTAATTGCTTGCCGGCAATGTATTAACTCAACTTTATTTGCCAGTAATGAAGGATTTTCAACTTCTTTTCTCTAACCGAGGGAATAATAGCATGTGTCATTAAATTGCTAAACCCTCAAGATAATTTTCTTCAATTTGATGAAGAACATCTTGCCGGTGGAGCATTGCTCTATCCTACCGGTGGAGCATCATATTGTCCTACCAGTGAAGCATTTGTTGGTTCTACCGGTGGAGGAGTAACCCCAATATTTAGATCACCTTTTCTAATCCATTGTTTTGAAAATTCTTGCTTAAGCTCTTCAACCTTTTCTTTACCTTTCAAGCTAGTGCTTTTGTTATCTATGGGTGTACCTTTACTTCTATAGAATTTAGCAATATTACCAATCTTGTTACATGCATAACAAGTTACATTATTTTTCTGAATAGCTTTCCCATAACCTATGTCAGTTTGTGTTCTGCATTAATTTGATAAATGACCAAATCTTCCACAAACATAACATCTTACATTCATTCTGCAATTTTCAGAGTTATGACCAATTTTGTTGCATTTGGTGCATTGACTAGTGGGAGGATTGATATTCTGATAATTCCTAGATCTACATTCATTTGCCCCATGACCATATTTATTACAGTTAAAGCATTTTCCATTGAATTTGTAAGTATTAGAGGGTCTTACCGGTTTGCTTTGATCCTGGGTATTTGTAGTACCAGAGCTTTCTCCAACTTCAAATCCAACTCCAGAAGTGTCACCTTTGGGTTTTTGATTCTTCAATAAGGTACCAAGTTCTTCTGAGCTTTTCTTGAATTTTTCTTTGTGTTGATTTGCAGTTTCCAATTCCCTTTCCAAGATCTCTTTTTGTCTCATTAGTTCATTCGAGTCATTTTGAGTATGCATCAGATCTGTCTTCAACATATCATTTTCATAGCTAAGTCTTGTGTTCTCATTTGCTACATCACTTAGTCTTTTGGTCAATTCTTCTTCATTCCTCTTTCTATCCTCAATCTCTTTGCAGAATCTCATAGTCATATCCTGCATTTCATTTTTTGTTGTCATGATCTCTTGTTTCAATTTGCTTATCATATCATTTAGTGATTCCTTTCCATCATTTTCATTTTGCAATTTTTCACAAAGTTCTCTTCTCTTGTTTCTTGTAATAGTAAGATTTTCTTGAAGTGCCTGAATAATGCCCTGAGCTACTTTTAAATCATCTTCTAATTTGATATTTTTCAACTTCTCTGCATCATAGTCAGTAAGAGCTCCTTCAAGTTGCTTCATCAAATTTTCCATCTTTACCGGTGTCAATATCTTCCTCAAGTTGTTAGGCTTTTGAAAATAGAGGACCAGGCTCTGATACCAATTGTTAGGGTTCCCACAGATACTGAGAGGGGGGGTGAATCAGTATCTGAGTGGTTATGAAATTTTCTTAAAACTGAATGTGTAGAATATAAAGTAATAGTATAACGGTATGCAAGAATTAATGCAAATAACAGAATCAAAAGCATCCACATGAAAAGAACAGCATAACACAAGATGTTTAACGAGGAAACTTGGTGTGGGAAAAGCCTTGGTGGAATTTGTGACCCACAATATTCACTTACTAGCCAATAAGAGAATATTACTTACAATGGGGGCCTGCACATGCAAGAAGGCCAACTGCCTAGAGCTCACTGCTCAACAAGAAGTCACACTGACTCACAATGAGGATTTACACAAATCCAATATTCTATACTACTTTACAATAGTATCTCCAATGCCAGATTCAGTACCGGTTCTTGCTCTGTTCTTTACATATACCCTTGACCTATAATTCACACATTAGGTCTGCCTTATAATCTATTTATTACATTCTATCCATATCCTACAAATGCCTACAATGATCTCTTTTATAGACAAGAGTCATTTTACAATTTGCCAAGTCGGCTTACAATGATAAACAAAATATTACATATCAAAAATCCTATCGGCCTCTGTGCTGGTATACATATTTCCTTTTGTGTCGATGTACATCTTCTGTGCTAGTGTACATCTTCTGTGCCGATGCCATAGGATTGCAAGGTTGCCTGTGTAATGCTTTTCCGGTATAGTGTCTTGCCAGTGCCATATGATTGCAAGGTTGCCATCAATGACAAAACCTTCAATCACACACAATGTCTCATTGGAGTGTCCATATGCCAACACTATATGCTTTTCTTTCATTAGAATAACCAAGAAATATGCCTTCATCACTTCTAGGATAAAATTTCCCAATAATATCATCTCTCCTGATATAACATTTATTACCAAAAATTCTGAAATATTCAATTGTAGGTTTATTGCCAAATAATAATTCATAAGGTATCTTACTGGTTTCTCCTTTGATATGTACTCGATTGAATGTATAAACCATTGTACTAACTACCTCTTTCCAATAGATATGAGGTAGATTAGCTTCCATCATCATTGTTCTAGCAGAATCGAAGATAGTTCTATTTTTCCTTTCCACAACTCCATTCTACTGAGGTTTTTGGGGAGTAGAAAATTGTCTTCTTATACCATGCTTGTCACAAAAGTTATTAAACTCACCGGATGTGAATTATCCACCATGATTTGGTCTCAAACATTTAATCTTCAATCATGTCTCAGTTTCCACTTTAGCCTTAAAGCTTTTAAACTTTTCAAATGCTTCATATTTTTTCCTCAAAAAAATAAACCACATCATTCTAGAGTAATCATCAATGATTAGCATGAAATATCTATCACCATAAAAACTTTTAACTCTAGCAGGGCCACATAAATGAGTATGAATAAGATCAAGAACATCATTTGATTTGTCTTTTATACTCCTAAAAGAGGTTCTGACCTATTTACCCATTTGAAATTCTTTACATACTGGATTATAGGACTTCATAATCTTAGGTATATCTCTAATAGCCTTAGTTGAACTGATCTTCACAATGCAATCAAAATTCACTTGACACAACCTTTTATGCCATAACCAACTCTCATCAATCTATATAATCAAACATGTCTTCCCACTGGATTTTAAATGAAATATGTTACCTTTTGTTTGTGTACCAGTTGCAATCTCCAAGCCAGATCTGTTAATGATTTTGGATTTTCCATCCTTGAACTATAGTTGAAATCCCTTATCTACCAATTGTCCTATGCTCAAAATATTTTGCTCCAAACCTTCAATATAATAAAAATTGTCAGTATTGTTCTTACCATCCAATGATATAGTTCCTTTTCCTTTGATCATACATGCCTTGTCATCCCCAAATCTAACTAATCCACTATCAATTTCTTGCAAAGATAGAAACTTCCCTTTATCTCCAGTCATATGATGTGAACCACCACTGTCAATTACCCATTCATCCTTGTCCTCAATATTAGTAGCAAGTTCCTTTGCCTCAGGTACATTCTCTTCCAATGTCGGATCATCTTCCTTGATAGAAAGAAACACCCATTTCTTCCCATTGTCGGATGCACTAGCAGAATCTTCTGCCAGGTAATGTCTTCCTCATCTGCTATGTAGCATGATTTATCTCTAATTTTCTTGAATCTATACTTGTTCTGATATCCAGGGTTAGGCTTAAATGATCTTTTAACTCTTTCTTCAAATCTTGAATTTCTTTCAGAACATCTAGATGCAAAATGACCAATCTTATTACATGCAAAACATTTAAAAGGTGCTTTTCCTTCATACTTACTTCCTACCAGTCCTTTCTATACTCTTCTAGCACATAGTGCTTCAAGTTTCTCAAACTCATCATCTTCTCTTTTCATATCTTCTAGTTCTTTCGCATATAAAGCATTCCAGTCTTGCTTACTAATTGTAGATGTAGATGCATGAAAAGAAGGTTCAGTCTTCACAACTCTAGAAGATCCAAATTCCTCAAGCTCAAAAGCACCAAAGTATCTTTGTTGACAAATGTATTATCCATTGTTCTCAACTCATTGATAGTAGTAGCCTTCATTTTGTAAGCTAGTGGTAGGGCTCTCAATACTTTAGAAACAATTTCATCTTCACTCAGAGTTCAACCACAACATTGAATTCTCATAACAATCTCATTTACTCTTTTCATGAATGCAATAATCCTTTCATCTTCTTCCATATTCAATTTTTCATATCTCACCTGGTAACCATCAAGTTTAGCAATCTTTATTGTAGGGTCACCTTCATTAAGAGTTTGCAACTTATCCCATATAGCCTTTCTAGATGATTTATCTCTTAATCCCATTATTTGCTGATTAGAAAGTGCACACAAGAGGGCTTCTCTTGCTCTACAATCATTCTCAATCTCCTTGTCCAGGTTTGTCAGAGGAGGATTTCTAGATCCTTGATTAAAGGGTGTGACACCATTCTATGTGATCTCCCAAATCTCCTTGCCAAGAAATCTTAGATGAGTCTCCATCTGAATCTTCCATATTGTATAATTTGTTCCTTCAAGCCTCGATATATCCCTTTGAAAGATAGCTCCAAAAGAACTAGATGAACTTGAACTGTTACTTTCCGTAGGATCTTCCTCAAGTGGTTAAGCTTTCTATAGAGAGGACAAAAGCTCTAATACCAATTTTTAGACAATTTAGATAACCAGAAGACAATGGAGAGGGGGGTGGGTGAATGAGTTGTCATAGATTAATAAAAGCATTAGCAATTTAAAACAATAATACCAAAATAGCATTTAATCCAATTAAGAATAAATGATAATCACAAAATAAAAGCCATCCAGACAACACCAAGATTTGTACATGGAAAACCCGATAAAGGGAAAAACCACGGTGGGAAGCCTACCCACAATCAGATAATGTTAGGTCCCAGAGAAAACTGAGAGGGGGGAGTGAATCAGTTGTTAAATAAATCTAAACCAAAAACAACTTAACAAAACTTAATGCTTAATACCGGTGAAGAAAACTTTATGTTGGTAGACAGTTTATCAGTTAATAGTAGTACCGGTAAAGATTAATGCATGAAACAGAAAAACAATAAAATCCATAACACATAACACCAATATTTGTATGTGGAAACCCTGTAAGGGGAAAAACCGTGGTGGGAAACCTTACCCACAATCAGATGATACTACTGTAGATACTACTCCCCCTTTGAATTAGCTCTCCTCATCAAAGCCAAAGTAAAATATTTCTCTGTTAGTTCTGCTGGTTGATGACAAACATCAACTGTCTAAGTCTCTACCGGTGGGGGTATGATCCCAAACTGATCTCTAAGATATTAAAAAGTCTCCTTAGGAAAAGGCTTAGTGAAAATATCTGCAATCTGCTCTTTAGTATTTACATAAACTAGTTTTACTTCTTTTGCTTCAACTTTCTCCTTTAGAAAATTCAGTTTGATAGAAACATGTTTAGTTTTAGAATGTAGTACCGGATTCTTAGATATATCAATTGCTGTTGTATTATCACAATAGACAGTTATAGGTTCCTTGCATTTTACTATGTCCTTCAACATTTGCTTAAGCCATAATACCTGTGTACAGTTAGTTGTTGCTCCAACATATTCTGATTCTGTTGTTGATAAAGATGTGCAACTTTGTTTCTTACTTAGCCAAGAAATTAATTTGCTTCCAAGAAAAAATTCTCTGTCGGTGGTGTTTTTTCTATCATCTACATCTCCTGCAAAATTTGCATCGATGTATGCACATAATTCAAAGTTTTCATCTCTAGGATACGACAAGCCAAGATTTGTAGTGCCTTGTAAGTACCGGAAAATCCTTTTTACTGCTGATTCATGATTTTCTATAGGATTACTTTGAAATCTTGAAACAATACATACTGCATTCATAATATTAGGACTTGTTTTGATGAATACTAAGAGGGGGGGGTGAATTACTATGCCAAAAATCTTTGCACTTAAACACTTTGCAATACTGACACTAAACCGGTAAAACAATTTAGTAGACAACCTGGTTAACAAACATGAAAACCAAATAGCTAATAATGCATTCACCCATAGAAGCACAAACACCATAACACAAGAGATTTTGATGTGGAAACCCAAATGGGAAAAACCACAGTGAGATGGAACTCACAAGTAACTATCTACAGAATAGAAACTAGCCCGGTTAAGGTCAGACCAGTTAAGGTCTTAAAATGTTCTTTACCAGAACAGATCCTATTAGGAATCTTAATCTCTATTAAGAGATAAGTCTGATTAAAGACTACCTTGCTAGAGGATTTACAAGAGGCTTTTGGGCCTACCCGGTTAAGGGCTATAGACTTGTTGAAGATGTGAGTAATCAATAAGTGAGTGATCTAGAAAATAGCACAGATTGCTTGGTTAGATCCTTGATAGCTCGATCTTAATGCATTGCAACATTACTTCAGTCTTCTACAGATTCATACTCTCTCTAACTCTTCAGCTACCTTGAACCCTAGTAACAACATCAACCTCAACAACAACAACCTTAGAACCCTAGACATGATGTCCTTATAAAGGAATCTGATTTCATGTCAGTCCAATAGGATTACAATACAATTTCCTAGGTTCAATGCATCTGGACATATCTAGTAATACAACACAAAAAGCACTGCCAGAGAGTCGGCACCGTCAAATGATTGGTGGATGGAAACTCATCACAAAATGCCGGATGGTAACTCATCATAGAGTATTACCGGTTCATACAAAATATCGGTTGCCAGTTTGTCAAAATGAAGACTGGTAAAAATGTGTTATGCCGCTTTAATCCCTTGTATCACTTGGTATCCACGAATCGCTTGGGGTCGACATGCCGCTTTAGACCAGTAAACACATTCTGCAAAACAACAATAGTCTAAAGACTATAATATAACATACCGGTTGGAAAAAATATTGGTTGTGCTCTAACGCACACATATAAAGAGGATCTTAATGCAAGTGTGTGTCCATCAATGACAATCACAACATGAACATAAAAAATGCCAACAATCTCCCCCTTTGGCATTGATGGCAACACTTAGGAAAATAAAGTTTTGACATCTAAGTGTTTTACAACAAAAACATGCCATTAGTAAAATTGCTCCCCCTAAGCATATACACTATCCCTTTAACAATACGATGTATAACAATTTTCCATATAGAGCATAAACATTGAGATATCAAAGCATATAGAAAAATTTTAAATCCAGATACTTCTTCCCTATACTTCTCCAAAATAGATAGAGTACTTCTCCCCCTTTGCCAACAATGACAAAGTACCACTGAACAACCCTATTTCCATTTGATATTAAAATAATAAAAGTTTATAACAACAAGGAATAATACTTGTCAAAAATAGATTTATAGTCCTGCAAGAATTGTTTCATCGATAGAGACCAGGACTCAAGTAGGGGGGTGGCTACTTCTTTCTTTGTTTGCATCTAGGAGGACTATGCTCATCTCCTGTGTAACTATCAAGGCATCCAGGTTTAGATAACACTTCTAAAGAATTTGCAGATGTGGGAGTAGAACCAGTTGTAGCTCCTGCAAATCTCTAGACCGTGTGTTGATCTCTTACTCCATTTTGGTTGACTGGATGTGAAACTGGTGAATGGTTTGCCCATAAGTTGCAAAGGAATCATAAGGCATCTTGAATGTGCTCATCTAGGACTATAAGTCTATTTGAAGCTTTTGCTTCTGGGCTAGCATATCATCATAGAATAGATGGGGTTGACAAATTTTACTAAGTAGCAAATTCCCCTTATCTAGAGCATCCCTTATATCCTTTTGTTCTTTCTTTAGTTCAGTCCAGAGCTCATTCAACTTCTTCACCAGAGCTATATTAAGAGCTTTTTTATGCTCCTTCTTGACATTAGCCTCTGCTACCTCTTCAAGGCTCTGCACCTGATCATCTACTATTGTGCATAGGAGCTTAAGTCTAGCTAGTGATGAATCGGTGTTTGGAAGATTTGTACTGGGTATCAAACTGGTAAGCGTATCCACTGCCGCTTAGATTACATCTTGCTCCTTCTTCCATCGAATGATTTCAAGGTGCTCTTGAGCTACCTTGATGCTCTGCATTAGCTTTGTTTCACTTGCAGACTGGAGATCTATAGGACTGGTGAGATCAGCTAGTTTAGCTTGACTCCCGGTTGCCTTCAGAGTCTCCATCTGGGTGCTATTCGCCGCTTCTCCTACCTTATCTTCTTCTATTTTCTTCTTCTAAGCTTCTCTCCTCTTCTCTGCTTCCTTTTTCTTCTCCTATTCCTTATCTTCTTCTTCCTTCTTTTTCCTCTCTTCTTCCTTCTTCTTCTTCTCCTCTTCATCTTTCTTCTTTTTCTTCTCTTCATCCTTTTTCTTCTTTTCTTCTTCTTCCTTCTTCTTCTTCTCCTCTTCATTTTTCTTTTTTTTCTCCTCTTCATCCTTTTTCTTCTTTTTTTCTTTTTCACTTCTTCTTCTTCTCGGCCTCTTCCTTTGCCACTTCCTGTCTATCCTTGGCTTTCTTCTCTTGTTCAGCCTAATGCTCCTATCCTGTTGCCTCAGATGGTGTTTCCTGAGTAACATCTTCTTCGTCTAGGGCATTGACATCAATAGTGTTGACCGGTTCAACAACCAGATTTCCTTCATCATCAAATGCTTCATCCGGTTTGGATATAACTAGTTCTTCCTCAGCTTGCCGGTTGGCTAAACGCGCTTTGTGAGTCTAGAAAGTAGTTACCATATGTTGATGAGTGTCCTTTTTGACATCATCAACTCTTCCTTCTTACAGCCAGAGTCTTCTTCTTCTAGTGAAGAAGAGTCCTTTATTTTGATCAATAACATCAAATAATTCAGAATTTGACAGGTCGGGAAAGTACTGAGCAAAAAATTTCTCCTTAATTTCCTCTTCCTTTTCTATGGCAATGCACCATTTATTATCTCATGCCTTATACAAAGAATCCGATGTCTGAGATTTAATCTTTGATGGCGACCGGTCATTTGTACACAAATAAACAATAATCTCCTGTAGCACTTCTTCTTTCTCCTCATCACTAAAATCATCATAGTAGTCTACTAAATCATGTAGTAATTTTCTCCTAATATTCTTTATTGTTCTTTAACAATGTGTCAAAGGTTTATATGAGGAGATATCAATATTTACTTGTGCAGATGATGTCGGTTCATTATTTGTTTTCTTTCTTGTCTGTCTCGCCTTCTTTGGCTGCTCCTTAGACATAGTCTCTTCAAAGTCTGATGTATTGCTATTTGTCTTACTTTTCCTCTCAAAGACTTTAGCCGGTGCTACTTCTAGTTTCTTTTTGGCTGGTGACTGCTTGGTCACTTTTGGAGTTGTAGTAGTAACTGGTGCTGATGTTGCAGGCACTGCCTTTGCCTTCTTTACTACAGGTTCTTTTCCTTTCTATGCAGAGGATTCCTTGATTGGTGTAACCCTTTCTAGATAGGTTCTGGTCCTCTTTGCCTTAGGATCAAGAGGTGATGCAATAAGGGTAGAGGCATACCCTTCCAGCATATTGTACATCACCTCATAGCCCATTGGCTCCACTTCTTCCATTCTAGGCTCAATAGCCTCCATTATGCATTTGTCCACCTGAATGGTGAAACAGATGTCATCTTCATATTTCTTGATGATATCACCTGAGATCCTCATCCTTTGGCTCATTTTTCATCTGAACTCATCAAAATACTTATTCAGAACATCAGGGTAACCGGTTCCAATTGCTTGAATGCTCTCCTTGATTTGCTTGGTTACTGGTTGGTCAGGAGACCACTGGACATCTCCTACTCCTGGAAAGTATCCTTGAAAGTAAAAGAGCAACCCAACCAGTAGTTGTCTGAACCTAAACCTTTGTGAATTATCCTATTTGATCGACTTCAGATTTGAGAAGAGTTGCCTTTGCATACCAATGCATAGGTCAAATGATGCATCCTCCTTAATCATACAATAAGTGGCATTTACCACTGTAGCAGATATAGAGTTAATTCTGCTAGCAGAGAATGTCTAGTAGCCTATCACCATGCAGGCATACTTAACCAGATCATCCTTGATGGAGTTGATTGTCATGCATCATGAGTCACTCACTGAACCGGTGAGCCTTGTCATTTCAATTTTTCTTATTGTCCTTAGGGCTGGCACTTCCCCTGTGTTGTAGAAACCGGTGACTGCATGAATTGCCTGCGGTGTGATATCATGCATCCTCTCTAGGTACATCTTGTCACCGTGGACTCTGCTCAAAATGATCCTTATGTGATCTTCTGTAAAATCTTCTAGGAAGTAGACAACATTGTGGAGTTTCTTCTTCTCTAAGATATTATACTCTGGTTTGATTTTCTTATCCTTGCCACAAAACAAACCTAACTGGGAGTGGATAGCTAGAGACCCTCGGTCTTCAATCTTGTAGTCTATGTAGTCAGAAATTCCCTCTTCTACTATCACACTAGCTAGAACTTGTGATAGAGCATTATACTTGGACTTTCATTGAATAAAACATTCAGATTTAATGGATGCACTAGAACTGGTATGAGATGTGGAAGCCATGATAGAAACTTTAAGAACTTTGAGAAATACCTTTTTAAAACACGTGAATTTAGGGCTTTCCGATTCTCCTTCACTCCACACTCCGTTGATTACTGAATCACCACTTTGTGTTCTCCACTTGAACATTTACTGTTTGAATTCAAATCTCCTTTGTGGTTTCTCAATTTCTCAAGATCTCAGCTCAAATCACCTTTTCGTCGCTCTTCTCTTTGTAAAACTATTCTTTGCTAAAAAATAGATAGTGAGAAATGATTTAAAAAATTCCTTTAAACATATCTCTCACCTACAACCATTAATTCTCCTCTATTAGGGCATAAACCCTAATTTCCCTTTTTAACATTTCTGATCTTCTGCCAAGCGAAAGGTATCACATACTGGTTAAGGTCTTTTACCGATGTAAACTAGGGGTTCGACACATTTTTCTGTTTGCTCCCCCTAATCTTTTCTGAAGCTTAGTTTGTCGGTTTTGTGATTTCCACACTAGGTGCAGAAACTAGTTCCTCCTGTAACACCGTTGGTTTCTTCTTCCAGGTTTTGTTCATATCCACTTGAACAAAGTCAACATCAATGTCTCCTTCTGGAGTGACCAGTATATCATCAAATATGTCCTTTCTTGATCTACAGAATTTGGCAATGTGACTCGGTTTGTTGTAGTGATAGCAGACCAACCTAGGTGCTCTCCAAGGTCCATTGTTCATGTTTCTATTCTTCCTTCTACATGTTGTAGTAGTGTGACCATGACCATGATAGATCATAAAATTTTCTCTCCATCTAGTTGCCGCTTGATAGCCACCACTTCTTGGCTGATGATTGAAGACATTAAACCGGTTGTGATTTTGGATCACAAAAGGTTCAGGACCAACTCCTTGGGTCCTCTGAGGATATCTTCCAGTGTCATTCATGACAGACCTGCATTCAAATGCTCTATGCCCATACTTGTTTTATGCATAATGGTTACCATTGAATCTATAGGATCTAGGCTTATCATTTAGGAAATAAGGAAAATTGTTGTAAGCCTTACTCCTACACACATTTGCAGTATGTCCTTCTTTAAGACAGTTGAAACAAACAGGTTTAAACTTTTTCTTA
The DNA here is from genome assembly GCF_030272615.1 of Cryptomeria japonica. Taxonomy (NCBI): domain Eukaryota; kingdom Viridiplantae; phylum Streptophyta; class Pinopsida; order Cupressales; family Cupressaceae; genus Cryptomeria; species Cryptomeria japonica. The sequence goes on from NC_081406.1 coordinate 580,992,422, forward strand.
CCTTTATCCTTTGATGTCGGTTGTTTCTTTGATGTTCCAACATTTGTACCAGACATTGGTATTCTTGACCAGTTTGGCAGATTCAAGCTTTTGCTCAAGCTTGACAGTACTCTTGTTGAACTTAGCAAGTATTTCCTTTGACTCAAAGAGTTCTTTGGAAATAGCAGCATTTGTTTCCATCAGGTTTTCATTCTCAAAGATGGCAGTGTTTAGTTCTCCTTGCATGTCTTCCTTTTCCACCTTGCTTGCATGGAGTTGAGCATTTAGAGCACTCATCTCTTGTTTTAGCTTGGAGATCTCAAGATCTCTTTCTTTCACTAGGTCTTCATCTTTTCTCTGGTTATCAAGCTCTTGACACATCCGGATAGTCAGTCCTTCGAACTCCTTTCTCAAGTTGGAGTTTGATTCATTCAACTTGTTTACTTCTGCAATTAGGGCTTCCATGTCTGCTTCATCTGTAGAACTATTTTTAGATAGCTCCATCAGCTTTTCTGCATGTTCTCTCCTTTTTTCTTGAGATGCCTTGTATTTGACCATAAGATCATCATAGGCTTGCTCAGATTGAGTGAGCCGTTGAGTAAGTTCCATCACGGTGTATTCCCCCATATCTCTTTCCAAGTGGTTAAACTTATAGAAAAGTAGGCTCTGATACCAATTGATGAATACTAAGAGGGGGGGGTGAATTAGTATGGCAAAAATCTTTGCACTTAAACACTTTGCAATACTGACAGTTAACCAGTAAAACAATTTAGTAGACAAACTGGTTAACAAACATGAAAACCAAATAGCTAACAATGCATTCACCCACAGAAGTACAAACACCATAACACAAGAGATTTTGACATGGAAACCCAAATGGGAAAAACCATGGTGAGATGGAACTCACAAGTAACTATCTACAAGATAGAAACCAAACCGGTTAAGGTCTTACAATGTTCTTTACCAAAACAAATCCTGTTAGGAATCTCAATCTCTGTTATGAGATAAGTCCGATTAAAGACTACCTTGCTAGAGGATTTTAGATCCATAGATGTGAACCACCTTGTTAGAGGATTTACAAGAAGCTTTTGGGCCTACCCGGTTAGGGCTACAAACTTGTCAAAGATGTGAGTAATCAACAAGTGAGTGATCTAGCAAATAGCATAGATTGCTTGGTTAGATCCTTGATAGCTCGATCTTAATGCATTACAGTATTACTTTAGTCTTCTACACATTCATCCTTTCTCTAACTCTTCAGCTACCTTGAACCCTAGTAACAACATCAACCTCAACAACAACAACCTTAGAACCCTAGACATGTGTCCTTATAAAGGAATCTGATTTCATGTCAGTCCAATAGGATTACAATACAATTTCCTAGCTTCAATGCATCTGGACATATCTGGTAATACGACACAAAAAGCACTGCTAGAGAGTCGGCACCATCAAATGATCGATGGATGGAAACTCATCACAGAGTATTACCTGTTCATACAAAATACCAGGTGTCGGTTTGTCAAAATGAAGACTGGTAAAAATGTGTTATGCCACTTTAATCCCTCGTATCGCTTGGTATCCACGAACCGCTTGGGGTCGACATGCCGTTTCAGATCGGTAAACGCATTCTGCAAAACATCAATAGTCTAAAGACTATAATACAACATACCGGCTGGAACAAATACTGGTTGTGCTCTAACTCACACATATAAAGAGGATCTTAATGCAAGTTTGTGTCCATCAATGACAATCACAACATGAACATCAAAAATGCCAACATGTTTGTGTCAAATACAATAAACCTCCTATCATAGATTTGTATCTAGTCAGATTAACAGGTGTAGATTCATCCCTTAGTGATAATTTGTCATTTGTAGTCATAGGTGTACTTACTGGTTTAGAGTTTTCCATACCGAATTTCTTTAGTAACTCCTTTAAGTACTTAGATTGACTCAAAAATATTCCTTTATCAGTCTATGAAATCTGCAATCCTAAGAAGAATTTTATCTCTCAATCATAGATATTTCAAATTCTTGCTGCATTTTAATAGAAAAGTCTTTACATAACCCATCTTCTCCTCCAAAGATTATATCATCAACAAAAATTTCTATAACCAAGATGTCATCATTAGTCACTTTATAGTATAATTTTCTATCAGCATTACCTTTAGAAAAACTAATCTTCAAAAGATATTTATCCAATCTAGCATACCAAGCTCTTGGAGCTTGCTTTAACTCATACATAGCTTTCTTTAACCTGTAAACCATATCTTTGTTATCTGTCAAAGAAAATCCATCAGGTTGCTCAATGTAAACTTCTTCTTCAAGATCTCCATTTGATATACTTTATAGTTCTTGTGTGTTGCAAAAGCTAAGAATAATCTAACTGCCTCAATTTTAGCTACCGGTGCAAAGGTTTCATTATAATCAATTCCTTCTTTCTATGAATATCCCCTACACACTAGTCTAGCTTTATTTATAATTACCTTACCATCTTCATTGAGTTTGTTTCTAAATACCCATTTTGTTCCAATTACATTTTTGTCTTTAGGCCAGGGAACTAATGTCCATGTGTTATTCTTTTCAATTTGTTCTAATTCTTCCATAGCTTTAATCTAGTGTTTATCTTCACATGCCTCATTAATTGATAATGGTTCAATTTGAGAAATAAGACATACCTCTTCATTTTCCAATCTTCCTCTTGTCATAACTCCTTAATATTTTTTCCCAATTATCTGATTTTCAGAGTGGTTCAATCTTACATACTGGGGTGTCTTTGTTTGCTACGGTTCTTCAGTTACAGTGGAATTTTCAGATGATACCGCTATAACTAGATCTTCATTCTATACTAGTGGGTTCAATGTAGGTTCATTTTTCAATATCTTTATTTCTGGTTCAGAGTCTATATACCTTGAAGTTCCTCTAAACTATTCATCAATTTTCACATTTGTACTCTCAACAATTTTCTGCAATCTCTTGTTAAAACATCTATATTTCTTGCTCTTAGATGAATAACCAAGAAATATTCCTTCATCACTTCTAGCATGAAATCTTCTAATATACTCATCTCTTCTAATATAGCATTTACTTCCAAATATTCTAAAATATTTAAGAGTAGGAGTAACACCAAACCATAGTTCATGAGGGGTCTTACCAGTTTCACCTTTGATGCGAACTTTGTTGAATGTGTAGACTGTTGTGCTTATAGTCTCTCTCCAATATATATGTGGTAGATTTTCTTTTGATAACATACTTCTAGCAACATCCAAGATAGTTCTATTTTTCCTTTCTACAACTCCATTCTGCTATGGTGTCCGGGGTGCTGATAACTGTCTTCTGATTCCATTTACTTCACAGAATGTATTAAATTCCTTAAATGTAAATTCACCTCCTTGATCTGATCTCAGAAATTTGATTTTCTTACTAATTTCATTTTCTACCATCACCTTGAATAACTTGAATTTCCCAAGTGCTTCTTATTTTTCTCTGAGAAAAGTAACCCAACACATTCTAGAATAGTCATCAATGATTAGCATGAAATATATATCTCCTTGTAGGCTTTTAGTTCTAGCTGGACCACATAAATCAGTATGAATTAAGTCAAGAGCATTATTGGATTTTTTTGGAATACTTTAAAAAGATTCTCTAACCTTCTTTCCAAATTGACATTCCTTACATACCAGATTGTGAGGCTTAACAATCTTAGGTAAATCTCTAACTGCTTTAGTTGTACTAATTTTTACAATGCAATCAAAATTTACATGACAGAGTCTCTTATGCCATAGCCAACTTTCATCAATATGTGCAATCAAGCATGTCTTTTAATTGTTATTTAAATGAAAGATATTAGCTCTAGTTTGATTACTGGTTGCAATTTCCAAACCAGTTCTGTTCATAATTTTGCATTTCCCATTCTTGAATTGTAACTAAAATCCTTTTTCAACTAATTGACCAACACTCAAAATATTATGCTTTAAACCTTCAACATAGTATATTGTTGATATTATGCTTACTATCAACAGATATAGTACCTTTTCCTTTGATCAAACAAGCTTTATCATCTCCAAATCTTACTAGACCTCCATTATATTCCTAAAAAGTCAAGAATTTACCTTTATCACCAGTGATATGATGTGAACATCCTGAATCAATGATCCATTCATCCTTAACTTCAACTTTAGCTTCCAAGGCCTACTCTACTAGTTGAACAATAGGTGTCAGTTGATCTTCTGTTATAACAACAAAAACCCCTCCATTGTCTACCGGATCCTCATCAGAATCATTAGTGACTCCTTCATCAGCAAGATAACAATATTTGTCTTTATTCTTCTTAAATATGTATCTCTTATATTCAGGGTTAGGCTTGTATGTTCTTTTATCTTCTTCTCTCAATCTTGCATGTCTATTAGGGCATCTTGAATCCATATGACCAATCTCATTACAATTAAAACATTTAAAGGGTGCTTTACCTTCATACTTACTTCCAACTAGACCTTTAGGCATTTTCCTTGCAAATAGTGCTTCAAGTTCTTCAAGTTCTCTTGCATAAAAGGCTTTCCAATCAGATTTGGCAAATGATGGTGTGGATGATATTGATGTCGTAAAAGCTAAATCTGTCTTTATAGTAGCAGCAGGACCAAATTCCTCAATTTCAAAAGCTGAAAGTTTTCCAATCAATGTGTCCCTAGTTACTGATGTATTAGGCATTGTTCTTAACTCATTTATAGTAGTAACTTTCATTTTGTATGTCAGTGGCAATCATCTTAAAACTTTTAAAATAATTTCATCTTCATTTTAGGTTCCTCCACAACATTTAATACCCAAAACAATTTCATTTACTCTTTCCATAAAAGTAGAAATCCTTTCATCTTCTTCCATTTTCAGATTTTCATACCTAACCTAGAAGCTTTCAAGTTTTGCAATCTTGACTATGGAATCTCCTTCATTCAATGTTTCCAAATGGTCCCAAATAGCTTTAGCAGTAGATCTATTAGATAATCCCATTTTTTTTTGATCTGATAATGCACTTAAAAGTGCTTCCCTTTCTTTGCAATCATTTTCCTCATCTTTAGCCAAGTTAGGTGGATTAGGTTGACTTTGAGTAGGAGCAGTATAGCCATTCTTTGTAACATCCCACATGTCCGTTCCAATGCAATTTAGATGTGTCTCCATCCTGATCTTCCATATTCAAACCAAAAACAACTTAACTAGACTTAATGATTAATACTAGTGAAGCAAACTTTATGTCAGTAGATAGTTTATCAGTTAATAGTAGTACCGGTAAAGAATAATGCATCAAACAAAAGGACAATAACATCCACAACACATAACACCAATATTTGTATGTGGAAACCCTATAAGGGGAAAAACCACGGTGGGAAACCTTACCCACGATTAGATGATACTACTGCAAATAGTATGTGTATACAAATGGGGTCTGCACATGCAGAAAGGCCAAGCACCTAGAGCTCACTACTCAAACACAAATAGGAGTCACGCTGACTACAATTGGATGGTCAAATCCAATAATGATGTACTACTCAAAATAGCATCTTCATATGTTGGATTCAGTACTAGTTCACTTTTGATATGCCTTCTTCATACCTTCCTTCAACCTTCAAATGATGTCTGCATGTATAGCTATGCTTATTCTCGCATATACCGAATTATAACCTTTGCATATTGATCTCACAAATGAGATTTTACATTTATACCATAACCTAAGACCAATTTTAGTAGGTCATTTCTAAAAGATATTACAATAAAATCAATTTACTATTAGGATTCCCAAAGATACTGAGAGGGGAGGTGAATTAGTATCTAACCGATATAATAATTTTCTTAACTTATAGCATGAAAAGCATATCAAAACTCTGTACCGATAAACCAAAAACAATGCAGCAAAGAAGAATAACAACCACAATATAAGAAACACACCATAACACAATATTTTAACAAGGAAACCTGGTGTGAGAAAAACCTCAGTGGGATTTATGACCCACAATATTCACTTACTAGCCAATAAGAGAATATTACTTCTTACAATAGGGGCCTGCACATGCAGGAAGGCCAAGTTCCTAGAGCTCACTGCTCAATTACAAAAAAGTCACACTGACTTACAAAAATGGATTATACAAATCCAATGTCTTGTACTGCTTCAGATTAGCATCTACTATGCCAAATTGAGTACTGGTTTAAGCTCTACTACATACATAAACCCTTATCCAATAATTCGCATTTTAGGTCTTCTGTCATCTTTCCATACATCACCTATTAAATGATCTACAATGATCTCATACATATATGAGTCATATTACAATCTGCCAAGTTGGATTTACAAAAGATTTTACAATTAATTACAAAATATATATACACAAAATTCCTATCAGCCAGGGTGCTGGTAATCTTCCTTTTTGGTGTCGATGATCTGTATGCCGGTGTAGAGTTTGTCGGAGCAGGTGCCTGTGTCTTCCTGCCGGTATCACATGATTGTAAGGTTTCCATCAATGACTATACCTTCAATCACCTACAATTTCTTATTGGATTGTGCATTTGCCAACAATCTCCCCCTTTGGCATTAATGACAACACTCATGAGAAAAATCCAAAAATGTATATCAAAAAATGGTTTGCCAAAACTGTCTTACCAAAACTGCATGCTCAAAAAATTGTTGTTTCAAAACTGAGTGCTCCCCCTGAGCAGATGATGTCCTTTCTTCTGATCATTTTTCTCATTTCCATTACTCCCCCTTTGACATCAATGACAAAGGTTGTCATTCACTATCAGTGGAGTGTGTTTCCTACCTAGATTCTTGTAAATAGTGGGTTACAATCTAAAAAATATTTGTCAAAACCAAATTTAAACTGTCACTGAATCTTTTGTTATCATGTTGTTGTCTTAAAAATCTGATTCCCTTTAACATCCTTAAAATAATATGATTTAAGCTTGGTGCAGAAGAGACATCAAAGATAAGGAAATTCTCAAGACAACATATGACAAGGTTTGATTAGACCTTCTACACTTTGGGCTTACTCAATGCCCAGGTGGGTATACCTTTGTGAATTAAATTCACACTTTCAAACATAAACCCATAGCAAACCAGTCCAGAAAACCATGAAATCAACTAAAAACAAAGAACGAAAATTGTACTCAAATTCAACATTTCAATCAACAGACCATACAATAAACAACTTCAATTAATACCGGTGCCTTATCCAAGGTCACAGAGTCATCTAAACTCAAATAAAACTCCTCAAACAAGACATCTTTATGCCTCCCATAGACTTGGTTTCTATTAATCCTTGTATATGCTTGACACCTACAAGAATTCAAGCATTCCAAACTAAGCTATGGTCATCAAAATTCAGAGTTCCTTCCAAAGAATTTACTGGTATGAGTGATCTCCGCCTCTTTAATTTCCCTCCTAAAGAGAAAAGCTAATGAACACTTATATTAAAATTGCTTTGCAATTCCATTCAAACAGAACAACCCTAGATTATTCAGAATGAAAATGGTAAACAAATTTGTGAACAAAGTTGAAGACAACACAAAGCTTTACTCAAAACCGATGGTCTATATATTGATATTTAGTTCATGAAATGTTACAAGAAATTTTGATTCTCCATTAGACTTAGAAAAGCTCAAATAAATTTCTACAGCGTTTTCTTACAATTTTTTGCGATCCCTTTTCCTCTAGTCCTGGTATCCATTTATAACAACATGGATGCACAAAGCTTCAAAATTCTTGAGGAGAGTTTGTTACAATCATTTCTTTCAGAATAAAGAGGTTACAAACTTTTCACAAAAGTAGTTACAAACTCTTTTCAGCCTCTGTGGTTTCTTCAACAAGTTGTTCAGTTACAACCTCTTCTACCATTTCAGGGATGCTCTCCAATTGTTCTAGATCATGGGTGGCATATTTAATTGTCCACTCACCATACACCTCTTCTTTCGGCCATGAGAAACTAATCACTTTATCTTTAGTCTTAGTCAACCTTTTCCAAGAATTTCTCATTTTGTTGACTTCTGAATTGAGAAAAGCATAATGTGACTTAATTTTCTCTATCTCTTGTAGTGTCACAACAAAGAAAGAAGCATCATCAAGATCAATAATTCCTTTAACTCTTGCTGACAATTTAGCTTCTATCTCCTTAAGCCACATTTGTTTGTCTTTTAACTGATCCGGGTTAGCAAAAACTCTTGGGAGCAACTCAAAAACTTCGTCAGTGTATTCCTTCTTGCATAGATTAACCTTCCTATCCACATTATCCACCTCTGCTGCTAATTGTATTAAGATTTTAGCGACATTAGAAGTGGATTTAATGATGGGATTGGCCCTTGCTTCATCACAGGATACACGCATAAACTCTAAATCTTGCTCCCTAGGCCTCCATCTGTCAAAAATAAACATCAAAATGGCCTTGTCTCTCCTGAGCTCATTCGATATTTCCATAATTTTACCTACATTGTTGTAGAGCAATGAGGCATTTATTGTATCTACAAAACTGGAAATTGTAACCCTTACTTTCTCCTCATATTTCTTTGCATATAAGGCCTGAGCCTGTTTCAAATTTTCTAATTCTTGGGGAGTGATTTCAATCATTTGAGAGCTGGAGGGTGCTGGAGATGGTGGAAACTCAATGATAGGGCTAGTAGGTGGAGGTCTTGTAGGAGAAGAGGAGATCATCAGTGTTGAAGACTCACCTTGATGGTATTGTCCAGTCAACTGGCTCTGTAGCTTGGCAATGATGGTATCCTTACCTCTTACCTCCTCCTTGGCACTATTATAGGCCTTTAAAACTATTTCCAACTTGATTTGGAGGGCCTCTTTCTCTTTGGCTTCCTTCTCTGCTATGGCAACACTGAATTTTGCAGTCTCTAACACAGTGCTAGCAACCTCCACTACCCTTGTACTTTGCACTCTCTTCACCATCATTCCACCAAGGTAACTTGACCCTTGGGTGTCTTTGCTTTTCTTACTCTCATTTCTCTTGAGAGACAACATGACAAGTGCAGCATTGTCCTTATTAAAAGTAGCCCCCTCCATAGGTTTAGTCTCTTTTCTTACTGCATCTAATACCAGGGCATCTACAATATCCCATTCGGATAATATAAGCACTCTAGCTTGTACTACCATATCTCTTCCCTGCTCAGGGGTGATGGTTTTGAATTCTTCAATCATCTCTTGCTTTATTTCCTCTTCCACCAGGGCTGGATCTTTATTGGGCTGCTCAACCTTTCTTGTTTCACATCTAGCATTATAGCTATCTATGTGTTGTTTCCCTATAAACTGCATAAATGCTTCTGATGTGACAAAATTGTTATTAGCTAGAAAGGCACTACTTGCCTGCTTTATCTCAAGATCCCACTCCTGGCCTTTAAGTTCACTCGAGGTAATATCCATTTTAGCAGCAATGGGTTCTTCTGTTATCCCTTCCTCCACTTCATCATAGGTGTATGCAATTTCCCCTAGACTACCCAATTGTAAGAGTTGCTCAGCTGCTGCTTGCTCATTTCCTATATGGATAGGGGATTGGGATGGGGAATACAAAGGTGTATCCGATTGTACTTTTTTCCCCACCCTTTGCTTCTTTGGGCTCTCTTGGATGTCAATGACATCTTGTATCTTCCTCTTTCCTTTGGAGGTAGAGGGCTGCCCTGTTGTAGGCACCAGCATAGTATAACTTGATTTCTTATGCAGTGTGTAATCACCAGGAAGCATTGCCTTGCTAGAAGCTGACCTACTAAGGATCATTCTTGCCTTCTCAGGGTTACTCTTAACTATAGCTTCCCTTTTCTCCTTCAGTGTCTGCATGACATCTTCAAAGCAAAAAATCAAAAACTTTATTTTCTCTTCCAGTGGGAAAAAGCTAGACAATGGGTCATAGCTAGCATCAAACTGATGCACAAAATCCAAGGCTTTCTTATAAGCCACCCACTTCTCTTTTTTTAGCTCCTTCTCATCTAGATCAAACTCATTTCTGATGAGGTCTTCAGGAAACTAGAATTGATGAGGCCTACCTCTACATGCTACCTTCTTCCTAAATATACCGTTGAAGAAGTCTTCTGGATCAACACACCAGGACACTGCAGTGGACAAATGATAAGGCTTTATGAAATCCTCAAAACAATTCCAGCCTCCTTTTATTATTACAAATTGGTGAGCTATGGTAGCTGCAGGGAAAATAGTCCCTTTACCCCTACCTGTTAATTTTGCCTCTTGTAAGCCACCAATTTGTCTAAGGATCTCCGCGATTCCCACTTTGAGAGGGACCTGGTAGGGTAGCAAAAATGGGGTGCCCCTGAAACCAAAAACTCTGAAAACTGTGGAGACTGGATACAAGTAAATGTCACCCCAGTTATGAACAATTTTTATGTTCTCTGCGAATTCTTTTGGCCTCATGAATTCCAGAAGAACTTTAGGGATTCTTGGGTTCTCAGAGCAGAGGAGAGTCCTTATCTTTGATGCAAAATATTTATCAAACTTCAAAAAACTGGCATCCTCTCTATCCCATGACAACACAGTACTCCATAATTGTACCGGCATTTTTTCTCCTTCCTTCTCCTTAACAAGGTCCAGTCCACTGGCAAAATAATCACCACCTTTGAAGAGAAAAAGATGAATCAGGAGTGAGTACCATCTAACAGGCCTATCCACCTTTCTATTCTTGATTCCTATCAATCCTCCATGAAGAGCATCAACAATATAAGAGGCATAATCAAATGTGATTGCAAGAGAAGGATTCAAAATCTGAGCGATCATTAACAAGTAATGATTCGGCATATTTGCTTCAGCATCTTCTCCCAAAACTTGGCAAAGTGCCCAATACATTCCTTTAGCCCTCAGGGTGAACATACTTAATGAAAAGGGCTCCTGTGTGTTGAGTCCTACAACTGTTAACCCTACTATTTTTACAAAAAATTCCTTGAGAGGCCCATTCCTGAGATGACTCCTCTGAGCATTGTAAATTCGGGCTAATGATGTGAAATTTATAGGTTCTAAAAAATTGGTGAACTCATTAAGCCCAAAAGCTGTTCTGAACTCTTCAGCATTAATCTCAACAAGGGTTTTCCCATTTACATCCTGAATGCTTCTTGTGACTGGATCATAGTTGAGCACAATTTGGGTTAGCAAATCTGTGTCCATAAATACTCCTGGGACAACTAATTTCCCGACATCTAATTCCCAGATACAATTTTGTGGGGCAAGAGAATTTCTCATTCTGAATCCAACTTTAAACAACCCCAACCCAGACAATCCAACCTGTGGGTCTCTCAACCAGTTACCCTTGTCATATAATCCTTCTCCTATCTTTAAATGAGGAGCCTTGGGTACTAATTCTTTTTCCTTTAAAGCCTGATTAGTTGACAATGTCAACTGTTCTAAAAAATCATCACAGACACTCCTCTCTGAATAGTTAACCTTACCAAAAAATTCTCTTTTAGGAGCCATTTTGAAAGCGTAAGAAATGAATACCACTCCTAAACAATTCTGTGATGAATCAGTTATCTTATTTAAAACACTACACAGAAATTGCTACACAAGAATATGAGAGAACCTGTTCTTCGCTTGAAGGAATTTGCTCTACAACTGAACCGACTTGCTCTGTACCTGAAGAAAATAACTCTGCATCTGCACTTCTACAAAATCCTTTAAAAGATATCTTCACCCGATTGATAGGAAATCAAATTTTGTACTCTGGGCCTTAACTACAATATTGATCCCACATGCTTCGGTCATCCCTTCAATATTGAATTCCTACAAGAAGTCGTATTTTCGCTCCAATGGGTCACAACGTTCCTGCAAGTGTTTCATTCTGCTCTTTTGCAACTTCACAAAGCATAACTATCGGGCAACTTAGTCCTACGAAATAGCGTCGACTGTCCGATCAAAAGAAACTTGATCGAACGTTAGATTAACTAACAACTTTGGCTCTGCGTCGGGTCCCGCTTCTCTATTGGCTATATAATACCACGTGGCACCCAGCCATTGGCTTTGAAATTTCCTTCGCATTTAACTTAACATTGGCCGCGTGTCTTTCTTTTATATCGCTGGTTCCACCTTGGCGGGCCCACACTTTCTTCTTAGACCACATGTCATCATGACACGTGGACAGCTCTCGTGCACTCTCGCTATTTCGCGAGGTATAAAGAATGGGCATCTTACCCTTGCAAAATAGCGCGGGCCGTCGGATCATCTCTTAAGCTGATGGGCTTTTAATCCTCTGAAAAGGCTCTCAGGAGGGGTGGGCCCGCTGACTCATTGTGAACACTTGACACCCAGTCACTTTCGAAGCTGACTTGTCACCCTTTTATACACCAAAAGGAAACCATGGGGCCCCACTTTCTTCTTAACAGCTATATCTTCCAGGTCATAATCATGACACGTGGACGGCTCTCATACACTCTTGCTATTTTGCGGGGTATAAAGAACGAGCATCTTACCCTTGCGAAATAGTGTGGGCCGTCAGATCATCTCTCAAGTTGATCTGCTTTTAACTGCCTGAAAAGGCTCTCAAGAGGGGTGGGCCCGCTGACTCATTGTGAACACCTGGCGCCCAGTCACTTTTGAAGCTGACTTGTCACCTTTTCATTCGTCGAAAGAAAACCATGGGGCTCCAGTATGTTATTAATAGTTGTACCCACCAAGTCATCTCCACCTACAACCTGACTCACCTTTAGGGCCCGCCTTTTAGCCTTTAATCCTGACCCATTGACTGTTGTGACTTGTGCCACGTGTTGCCAACTTACTCACTATCAACCACCAGCTAGATCGTCTATGTGGGATGCCATGTGTTTTTCGCAACTTCGCTGGTTTTAAACTATGCGTAACTTTGCCTAGCAAAATAACATGAGCTGTGGATCCATCCGCGAGATGTGCACTAGTTACTAGGCCCGACAACTTTAGAAGAAAAACATATAAGGCATAAATTTTTTGATTAATTAACATAACCGCCTAGGCAAAGAACAAGGGGGGACACTTCCTACGACCCCATGACCCATTATTTAAGTGAATAAAGTAATGAAAGATTAGAAACTAGAGGGTTTAAAACAAAACACAAGAGGATCTAAAATCAAAAACCCTTAAACCCTTGAGGTCTAGAACAAAGCTGAAGCATTTGGAACTACACCCTATTCAAAATTTCAACAACCTATAGCCAATCATGGGAAAAGAAAAGCCCATTTTTAATCAGTGATAACATCAGCTCTGACTGGGGATGGTTGATCGCAAGGTCAACATAAGAAAACTCAGAAACTCTGGAGAAACAGACCAAAACACAGACCGAAACAGAAAAGCAAGAAAGGAATATAATATATACAAACAAAGAACCTACTGTGCATGGACATTAAGAGAAATAATGCTTCAAGAATTGTCCATGCATTGGAAATTCCTGCATTTCATCATCCATATTCTTCAAGAAATATGAATTCTTACCATTTAAGTCACAAACCACAAAAGGGTCGATCCATAGTGATTCAAATTTCTTATGCTTTCCCTTATCCTGTCCTTTTGCATTCCACTGAAGAACTATGTCATCAATTCAAAACTTCCTTAGTGATGTCCTTTTATCAAAAAGATACTTTGACTGCAACTGGATCTTTTGATTTTTCTTATGGGTAGAATTCCTAAGCTCCTCCATTTCTACAATTTGGATTGTTCTGTTTTCCATCGGTTCAGATACCTCCATGTCCTCATTTTGCAAAAACTTATACACTGGAAGAAGGTTATTTACCACCAATCTGGCTTGAGCACCATAAACTAATTCAAAAGGTGACATTCCAATGGATTTCTTAACTATCATTCTATCTGCCCACAGAGCTAACTTCAACTTTTGATCCCAAGATCTTTTATTCTCTTCTAGGATTTTCTTGATGATATTCAACAGGCTTTTATTGCTGGATTCTGCTTGTCCATTCCCCTGAGGCTGATAAGGTGAAGAATATGACATGAGTATATCGTGACTAGTACAAAAGCCTACAAATTCTTCTGATCTGAAGCACATGGCAATATCCATCACCAATTTTGCAGATGTCCCAAATCTAGTTACAATATTATCCATCAGGAAATCAATGACAATTTTACTAGTAGCTCTTCTAGTAGGGATGGCTTCTATCCATTTGGTGAAATAATCAGTGGCCACTATGATCCATCCATGCCCTCTCCCTGACTTCTCAACAATTTCTCCAATAAAATCAATGCCCCACTAGACAAAAGGAGCTTCTACAGAGACTAGATTTAGGGGTAATGCTCCTTCATACTTGAGCTTGGATGAGAATCTCTAACATGGGTCACATCTCTGAACATATGCATGGGTATCTTTAAATAAGGTGGGCCAATAATACCCAGCCCATATTATCTTACCAGCAGTAGTCTTAGCAAAATAGTGACCTCCACATACTCCATCATGCATTTCAGTCAACACCTATTTAGCTTGAAATTCATCCAAACACATCAGTAACTCTCCATTTCTTTTTCTCCAGAAAAGATCACCCTGAATGAGCACATATTTTTGGGATTTGAGTTTCAGAGTTCTTTTCTGATTGTATGTCATTTCTTCTGAGAGTGTATCACCTCTCAGAACTTGGATTATCTCTGTGTACTAGGGTTGCCTCTCAATACTAGTGACCAAAGTATCTCTAACCTCAACATTGTGTATTTCTACATTCATGAGATTCGACTCAGTCATGAGCTTAGCCAAACCTAAACCTCTCACCAATTTGGTGATCTTTATCTCCACGTTGAATTCCTGAATTCTATTAATCCATCGGCATCTCTTTCTAGTAACCTCAGACTGAGACAAAATATCTTTAACTACAACATGTGGGACATAGGCAATGATATTTGCATTCACTAAATATGGCCTAAAAGCCTTAACAGCTTTAACTAGGGCATAAGCTTGTTTTTCCATGGTTTCATATTTTAGTTCTGCTGCCTGCAAAGATTTGCTGTAAAAGGCTATGGGATGTTCATATCCTTCATTATCCTTTTGTAGTAATACTGCAGCCACCATATGAAATGAAGCAAAAGAAAACAGAGAAAAAGGCTTACTAGAATCAAGAGATTTCAACATTGGTGCCTCCTAGATTGCCTTCTTAATCTCAACAAAAGCTTTTGAAGCTTCTTGATCCCAATGAAACTTTGTGTCCTTCTTAAGCAATTTGACGATAGGCTTCACTATCTCTACGAAGTTTGCAATGAATCTCCTGACAAAATTTACTTTACCTAAAAAGGATTGGATACCTTTCACTTTTTTAGTTTCAGACACCCTATTGATCGCTTCAATTCTCTCAGGGTCTATTCTCACCCCCTCCTTAGAGACTATGTGTCCCAGTAACTTTCCTTCAGTGACCCCAAAATGACATTTCTTGGGATTCAGTGACACACCAAACTCCAAGGCTTTATTGAACACCTTCTCTAGATGCCCACAATGATCATCAGTTTTCTTAGAGAAACAAGTTAAATCATCTTGATAAACCACCATGATGATGTTTATGAATTCTTTGAAAGCTACATCCATAGCTCTTTGAAATGTAGCTCCTACATTTTTTAATCCAAATGACATTCTCACATATACATAAGTTCCCCATGAAGTAGTGAAAGTTGTTTTAAACTGTTTAGACTCCTTTACCAACACTTGATTATATCCTGAGAAACCATCCATCATGGATAAAAGATCACATCCTGTCACTCTTTGTAGCATGGCTTCCATATTTGGGGATGAGTAATTATCTTTCAAGGAAGCAAAATTTAGATTCCTAAAATCTACACACAATCTGATGTCTCCATTCTTCTTCCTCACTAGGACCAAATTGGAGACCCATGAAGAATGCCTTATTGGTTTGATAATCCCCCCTTCTCTCAATTTGGTCAACTCTTGTTGCATTTTAGTTTCTAACAAGGGATTAATAGGCCTTTGTTTCTATCTGAAGGGCTTAGCATCTGAAAGTAAAGGAACTTCATGCTGAAAAAAATCTTGTCTATACGCCTTTAGGTCTTCATAAGACCAAGCAAAGACATGTTTATACCTTTTCAATAAATTAATAAGGTTAGTCCTGACATGAGGGGGTATTTTTTTTCCAATATATACCAACTTAGGGGATGATTCTGTCCCCAAGTTTACCTCCTCTAACTCTTCCAACTTGGTGGTAGATTGTTGATATAAATGACTATCATTATAACTAAACATGCTCTCCAACTCTACCAGCCCTTTAGGTATTTCATTGGTTTCCAACTGGACAACATCATTTCCAAATACTGTCTCTCTATTGTCTACCACTTCCACCAATGCATTACAATCAATCTTTTGTCCATCATAATCATCAACACATTGAATAAACCTAAGAATGTCCTCATCATCAACAAAAACTTGCCAGTTGTACACATTATCAGGAATAGCAGGGCTAGATTTTATTTCCACAGTGGAAATACCAGTTAGCCTTGCATCATCATTTTTCAAAGCAACATTAGCTAGGAAATCTGCCATAATATTTTTTGCTCGCTCTATCCAATTAATAGAAAATGCATCAAAATGCTCAATAACATCCCAAATAGCATGCTTATACTGCTTCAATCTATCATTTTTGGATGCATATTTAGATCTCACCTAAGAGACAACCAATTCTGAATCTCCCATTACTTTCAACAATTGGATTCCATGCCTTCTTGCAACCTCAAGTCCTAGTAACAGGGCTTCATACTTTGTAGTATTATTTGTGCACTGGAATGCTAATAAAAATGAGTATTTAAAAGTTATACCTGACGGGGACACAAAAAGAACCCCTGCTTTAGATCCTTCTTTGGAGCAAGCTCCATCAAAATACATCTGCCACAACCCATACTACTGTGCTTGTAGCTTGACTACAATCGGGTCAGTATTCTTTAATTGAGGTGAAATTGGTTGAAGTCTAAAATTTATCTAAATCTACATCAATCATACAATTAAGCATACTAGGGTCTACATTTTCAATTACCCTAGGAGCTCATGGCTCTCTATATAATTTGACCTGATTACCACCAATAGGAATGGTAGCATAAGATAAGTCCAGTTGAACATTTCCCCCTACTGCTGCTGCCCATTGTCTAGAAAGTAACATACCATAGTGGGGCTTAGTGTTAGTAACAATAACATCCATTTTGTAAGTGGCTTCAGGAAATGCTGCTATTTTTACTTCTACATCCTTCATTGTACCTATCACAGGTACTTCTCTGTTATCCATGGCATAGCATTTCCCATACATAGTGGTTACTGATAACCCTAATTCTTTCATAACACCATAGGGCATTACATTAGCAGCAGCTCCTGAATCTATCATGCAGTTTTTAATCAACCGGTTATTAACTAACAAAGTAACATAGAAGGGATCTACCTGAGAAGGCTCCTGAGTGATAGTGGTTCCAACATAAACCTCTGGGGTTCGGAACTCATGATCCTTTCCAACTTTAGTTAAACCAGTGGGTAATACTGTATCACTATCAGATATACTAGAGAATAAAGACAAAGCTGCATCCTTATGTTCTTTAATCTTTAGCAATTCTACTAATGGAACAATGACTTTCATTTGAGTTAAAGCTTGGGCCATATCAAATGTAGAATTATTGCATTTTTCAGTATTAACCCTAACTTTTTCTGTTTTGGATTGACTTGCCCTTTTCACTGTCTTTGCTCCTTGCATATCACCAACATTTTTATCATGTATGCCTTTAGGTACATCTTTAACTTGTTCCTCTTTTTCTTGACTGACCTTAGGAAAAGTAGTATCACTGCTTGATGCCCCCTTTTTGTGACTTCTTTTACAAACATAGAACCTGGCTCACCTTGATCGGTGTCTCTCTTGGTGCTTCTCAGATTATAGTTATGTTTTGCTTTGGCAATTGCAGCCTTAGTGAGATTTCTAACTTCTTCACTAGGCCTCCTAAGATGAACCTCTTCATCTTCAATTGTTACCACATTCAATGTAGGATGCCAACCTAAGGCTAACTGTCCTTGCACTATCTTTTCACTATCTAGCACATCACTGTATTCACTTTGTATGGATTCCTCATCACTTTCTACAATGGTTTCAAACATATTAATGTCAGGCTCTGCTTCCGGTCTCATAGACTCTTCCAGAGCTTGAGCCACTGCACCCTGATGAGGAGAATGTCATCCATCACAAGCAATACACCAGGGAGTATTTTCTATATTGTGAACAGTTTTCCCTTTCAAAGGATCCGGTATGTCTTGACTTTGGGCAATTTTGGGCTTCTCAATTTGGGGTTTACCATCCTTCCAATTGGTATTATATGGCATATCATGTAACCTAGGAGGCCTATCTTGCCAGTTATAATGAGGCTTATCATTTTTGTTAACCTTGGTAGTCAAATCTTTCATAGCAGTAACCAATTTCTCTATTTTATCATCCTCTTTAGCAACTTTATTAGGTTGTTGTTTGGTTTCTTGCCATAATCTACCATCAGTCCTTCTTCCTAATTTTTCAGATGCTTTTCTATTACTTTCTACATTTATGGCAATTCTAAAAGCATCTCTCAGGTTATGGGGATTTTTATCTCTCAAGATATAGGCCATTTTGGAATCAAATGCATTGTAATATGTATTAAGGCACATGTTATCATCTAGCCTCATCACTTGATACAATCTGTGCATGGCTTTCTAGAATCTGGCATTGAAATCAATGACCATTTCATTTTCAGATTTTCTAATATTGTTGAACTCATTTCGCATGAAACTAACATTAGTCTTGTCACCATACTGCTCTTGAAAGCAATTTTTAAAATCTTCCCATGAACCTATGCTATTTACTGGAAGACCTCTGTACCAATCTCTTGCATCATCAACTAGGGATTGAACAAATAGTTTCATAATAACATCTTCATCTACTATCTCATAATCATTTATTAGATCCCCAAAAGATTTTAGATGTTCCTCAGCACTAATTACATTGTTCCCAGCAAATTTATGGAGTCTGTCTCTTAACTCAGTGGGAACATGATTTGGATATCCCAGGATCCCATCATGAAACAATTGCCTATATTGTTCTAGATTGATTGGCCTTCTTTGAAAAGGGGTAATAGCACTATTATTTCCCATGGTCATTTTAGCTTTTGGGATTGGAGATTGAGGTGCTTGGGTATACTGTTTATTCACGGGTATTTGGCTTACTGAGGCAATATTAGCATGTACTGTAGGTTGAGTATTATCTTGAGGAAAGGAAATGTGTTGGGGATTAGGCTTGCTAAGATCTTCTGATGGGAATGTAATAGGGGGAGCCTTTAAGTAATTAATCTTTCTTTTTACTTCTTGATTCGCTGCTTCTAACTCAGCCTTTTCCAGTTCCATTTGGAGGTCTTCCTTTTCCTTCCTCATCCTTTCCATCTCTCTCTCATGTGCTAGAATCCTATGAGAGATCTCTTCTGTAGTTTTAGATTTTACTCCATCATCTACCCATTTCTGTTTTCCTTTATCTAGATTGGATTCAGGAAACTAGGAGTCATTAAATACTTCCCTAGTTGGCTGGGCTACTGACTTACAAGCTTGTTTAATTTTGGGGATTAGAATTTCTCTAATCACAGGGCCTTCCTCGTCACTCTTTTCTTTCTCTTTTGCAAGTACTTCAAGATCAGCTATCTGTCTAAGAAGCTTATTTCTTTCTATTAGTTTGGCTTTAACTTCCTTTTCCTTATTCGCCTCCTTTTGGGCTCTTAAGGATATTAAATGATGGACTCTTCTATTTAAATCTTCAATCTCTTGAGACACTTTATCCTGATCAGGAAAGTTTTCTTCAGAGTCTGATGCATTAACTTGATCTATGTCAATCAAACTAATGTTCCCATCAATTGTCCTAGGAACAGAATGCCTAATTGCATTTGAACTAGTTCTATCTTTTGCAGAAACACTAGCATGAGATAAATCTTGATTTAAAAAAGGTGCATCATTAATATCTCAAAACAATCCCGAATGGAAACCTAAAATATCATGCTCTGAATCTCTGGAAGATGAATTAGACTTTGCATAGACAGGTCGATCAGGCATCTTACTAGTATTATTGTTTTTCTGCACCCAAGCAACATTTGATGGCTCATGCAACATAGATCTCTTTTGGCCTCTCCGTGACTATTCTAGCAGACCTTCTTGCAAAGTTTCACGTGGATGTTTCTTCATGAATGATCTTGTGTTTTTTGTTCCTTACATCTCGCTTGTCTTCCTTTTTAGAAAAAAATGTATCTCACAAGGACTGGTTCAAAAGTAACAGAGTTGCCACCCACAAAATTATGGGAATGATGAAAACAAGCAGTCTTATCCACAAACAAACAACAATTTTATTTACATGCCTTAACACAGATCTGTGTTTATATCTTTATTGTAACTTTCCCTAGCAGAGTCACCACTTTTTGTTGTCTTCAAAATCTGATTCCCTTTAACATCCTTAAAATAATATGATTTAAGCCTGGTGCAGAAGAGACATCAAAGATAAGGAAATTCTTAAGACAACATATGACAAGGTTTGATTAGACCTTCTACACTTCGGGCTTACTCAGTGCCCAGGTGGGTATACCTTTGTGAATTAAATTCACACTTTCAAACATAAACCCACAGCAAACCAGTCCAGAAAACCAGTGGATCTATTCACCTTGAAATCAACTGAAAACAAAGAATGGAAATTATACTCAAATTTAGCATTTCGATCAACAAAGCATGCAATAAACAACTTCAATTAATACCGGTGCCTTATCCAAGGTCACAGAGTCATCTAAACTCAAATAAAACTCCTCAAACAAGACATCTTTATGCTTCCCGTCGACTTGGTTTCTATTAATCCTTGTATATGCCTGACACCTACAAGAATTCAAGCATTCCAAAATAAGCTATGGTCATCAAAATTTAGAGTTCCTTCCAAAGAATTTACTGGTATGAGTGATCCCCGCCTCTTTAATTTCCCTCCTAAAGAGAAAAGCTAATGAACACTTATACTAAAATTGCTTTGCAATTCCATTCAAACAGAACAACCCTAGATTATTCAGAATGAAAATGGTAAACAAATTTCTGAACAAACTTGAAGACAACACAAAGCTTTACTCAAAACCAATGGTCTGTATATTGATATTTAGTTCAAGAAATGTTACAAGAAATTTTGATTCTCCATTAGACTTAGAAAAGCTCAAATAAATTTCTGCAGCGTTTTCTTACAATTTTTTGCGATCTCTTTTCCTCTAGTCCTGGTATCCATTTATAACAACATGGATGCACAAAGCTTTGGACTTCTCGAGGAGAGTTTGTTACAATCATTTCTTTCAGAATAAAGAGGTTACAAACTTTTTGCAAAAGCAGTTACAAACTCTTTTCAACCTCTGTGGTTTCTTCAACAAGTTGTTCAGTTACAACCTCTTCTACCTTTTCAGGGGCGTTCTCCAACTATTCTGGATCATGGGTGGCATATTTAATTGTCCACTCACCATACACCTCTTTTGTTGGCCATGAGAAATTAATCACTTTATCTTTAGTCTTAGTCAACCTTTTTCAAGAATTTCTCATTTTGTTGACTTCTGAATTGAGAAAAGCATAATGTGACTTAATTTGCTCTATCTCTTGTATTGTCACAACAAAGAAAGAAGCATCATCAAGATCAATAATTCCTTTAACTCTTGCTGACAATTTAGCTTCTATCTCCTTAAGCCACATTTGTTTGTCTTTTAACTGATCTAGGTTAGCAAAAACTCCTAGGAGCAACTCAAAAACTTGGTCAGTGTATTCCTTCTTGCACAAATTAACCTTCCTATCCACATTATCCACCTCTGCTGCTAATTGTATTAAGATTTTAGCGACATCAGAAGTGGATTTAATGATGGGATTGGCCCTTGTTTCATCGTAGAATACACACATAAACTCTAATTCTTGCTCACTAGGCCTCCATCTATCAAAAATAGGCGTCAAAATGGCCTTGTCTCTCCTGAGCTCATTCCATATTTCCATAATTTTACCTACATTGTTGTAGAGCAATGAGGCATTTATTGTATCTGCAAAACTGGAAATTGTAGCCCTTACTTTCTCCTCATATTTCTTTCCATATAAGGCCTGAGCCTGTTTCAAATTTTCTAATTCTTGGGGAGTGATTTCAATCATTTGAGAGTTGGAGGGTGCTGAAGATGGTGGAAACTCAATGATAGGGCTAGTAGGTGGAGGTCTTGTAGGAGAAGAGGAGATCATCAGTGTTGAAGACTCACCTTGATGGTATTGTCCAGCCAACTGGCTTTGTAGCTTGGCAATGATGCTATCCTTACCTCTTACCTCCTCCTTGGCACTATTATAGGCCTTTAAAACTATTTCCAACTTGATTTGGAGGGCCTCTTTCTCTTTGGCTTCCTTCTCTGCTACTGCAACACTGAATTTTGCAGTCTCTAACATAGTGCTAGCAGGCTCCACTGCCCCTGTACTCTGCACTCTCTTCACCATCATTCCACCAAGGTAACTTGACCCTGGGGTGTCTTTTCTTTTCTTACTCTCATTTCTCTTCAGAGACCACATGACAAGTGCAGCATTGTCCTTATTGAAAGTAACCCCCTCCATAGGTTTAGTCTCTTTTCTTACTGCATCTAATACCAGGGCATCTGCAATATCCCATTTGGGTAATATAAGCACTCCTGCTTGTGCTACCATATCTCTTCCCTACTCAGGGGTGATGGTTTTGAATTATTCCATCATCTCTTGCTTTATTTTCTCTTCCACAAGGGCTGGATCTTTATTGGGCTGCTCAATCTTTCTTGTTTCACATCTAGCATTATATCTATCTATGTGTTGTTTCCATATAAACTGCATAAATGCTTCTGATGTGACAAAATTATTTTCAGCTAGAAAGGCACTACTTTCCTGCTTTATCTCAAGATCCCACTCCTAGCCTTGAAGTTCACTTGAGGTAATATCCATTTCAATAGCAATGGGTTCTTCTGGCATCCCTTCCTCCACTTCATCATAGGTGTATGCAATTTCCATTAGACTACCCAATTGTAAGAGTTGCTCAGCTACTGCTTGATCATTTCCTATATGGATAGGGGATTGGGATGGGGAATACAAAGGTGTATCTGATTGTACTTCTTTCCCCACCCTTTGCTTCTTTGGGCTCTCTTGGATGTCAATGACATCTTGTATCTTCCTCTTTCCTTTGGAGGTAGAGAGCTCCCCTGTTGTTGGCACCAACACATTATAACCTGATTTCTTATGCAATGTGTAATCACCAGGAGGGATTGCCTTGTTGGAAGCTGACCTACTAAGGATCATTCTTGCCTTCTCAAGGTTGCTCTTAACTACAACTTCCCTTTTCTCCTTCAGTGTTTGCATGACATCTTCAAAGCAAACAATCAAAAACATTATTTTCTCTTCCAGTGGGAAAAAGCTAGACAATGGGTCATAGCTAGCATCAAACTGATGCACAAAATCCAATGCTTTCTTATAATTCACCCACTTCTCTTTCCTTAGCTCTTGCTCATCTAGATCAAACTCATTTCTGATGAGGTCTTCACGAAACTGGAATTGATGAGGCCTACCTCTGCATGCTACCTTCTTCCTAAACATACTATTGAAGAAGTCTTCTAGATCAGCACACCTGGACACGACAGTGGACAAATGATAAGGATTTAGGAAATCCTCAAAGCAATTCCAGCCTCCTTTTGTTATTACAAATTGGTGAGCTATGGTAGCTATAGGGAAACTAGTCCCTTTACCCCTGCCTATTAATTCTACCTCTTATAAGCCACCAATTTGTCTAAGGATCTCTGTGATTCCCACTTTGAGAGGGACCTGGTAGGGTAGCAAAAATGGGGTGCCGCTGAAACCAAAAACTCTGAAAACTGTGGAGACTAGATAGAAGTAAATGTCACCCCAGTTATGAACAATTTTTATGTTCTCTACGAATTCTTTTCGCCTCATGAATTCCAGAAGAACTTTGGGGATTCTTGGGTTCTCAGAGCAGAGGAGAGTCCTTATCTTTAATGCAAAATATTTATCAAACTTCAAAAAATTGGCATCCTCTCTATCCCATGACAACATAGTACTCCATAATTGTACTGGCATTTTTTCTCCTTCCTTCTCCTTAACAAGGTCCAGTCCACTGGCAAAATAATCACCACCTTTGAAGAGAAAAAGATGAATCAGGAGTGAGTACCATCTAACAGGCCTATCCACCTTTCTATTCTTGATTCCTATCAATCCTCCATGAAGAGCATCAACAATATAAGAGGCATAATCAAATGTGATTGCAAGAGAAAGATTCAAAATCTGGGCGATCATTAACAAGTAATGATTCGACATATTTGCTTCAGCATCTTCTCTCAAAACTTGGCAAAGTGCCCAATACATTCCTTTAGCCCTCAGGGTGAACATACTTAATGAAAAGGGCTCTTGTGTGTTGGGTCCTACAACTGTTAACCCTCCTATTTTTACAAAATATTTCTTGAGAGGCCCATTCCTGAGATGACTCCTCTGAGCATCGTAAATTTGGGCTAGTGATGCGAAATTTATAGGTTCTAAAAAATTGGTGAACTCATTAAGCCCAAAAGCTATTTTGAACTCTTCAGTAGTAATCTCAACAAGGGTTTTCCCATTTACATCTCGAATGCTTCTTGTGACTGGATCATAGTTGAGCGCAATTTGGGTTAGCAAATCTGTGTCCATAAATACTCCTGGGACAACTAATTTCCCGACATCTAATTCTCAGATACAATTTTGTGGGGCAAGAGAATTTCTCATTCCGAATCCAACTTTAAACAACCCCAACCCAGACAATCCAACCTGTGGGTCTCTCAACCAGTTACCCTTGTCATATAATCCTTCTCCGATCTTTAAATGAGGAGCCTTGGGTACTAATTCTTTTGCCTTTGAAGCCTAATTAGTTGACAACGTCAATTGTTCTAAAAAATCATCATAGACACTCCTCTCTGAATAGTTAACCTTACCAGAAAATTCTCTTTTAGGAGCCATTTTGAAAGCGTAAGAAATGAATACCACTCCCAAACAATTCTATGATGAATCAGTTATCTTATTTAAAACACTACACAGGAATTGCTACACAAGAATATGAGAGAACCTGTTCTTCGCTTGAAGGAATTTTCTCTGCAACTGAACCGACTTGCTCTGTACCTGAAGAAAATAACTCTGCATCTACTCTTCTACAAAATCCTTCAAAAGATATCTTCACCCGATTGATAGGAAATCAAATTTTGTACTCTGGGCCCTTACTACAACATTAATCCCGCATGCTTCGGTCGTCCCTTGAAAATTGAATTCCTACAAGAATTCATATTTTCGCTCCAACGGATCACAACGTTCCTGCAAGTGTTTCATTCTGCTCTTTCGCAACTTTGCGAAGCATAACTATCAGGCAACTTAGTCCTGCGAAATAGCGCCGACTATCCGATCAAAAGAAACTTGATCGAACGTTAGATTAACTAACAACTTTGGCTCTGCACTGGGTCCCGCTTCTCTATTGGCTATATAATACCACGTGGCACCTAGCCATTGGCTTTGAAATTTCCTTTGCATTCAACTTAACACCGGTCGCATGTCTTTTCTTTATACTGCTGGTTCCACCTTGGCGGGCCCACACTTTCTTCTTAGACCACATGTCATCATGACACGTGAATGGCTCTCGTGCACTCTCGCTATTTCGTGGGGTATAAAGAATGGGCATCTTACCCTTGCGAAATAGCGTGGGCCGTCGGATCATCTCTTAAGCTGATCGGCTTTTAATCCTCTGAAAAGGCTCTCAAGAGGGGTGGGCCCACTGACTCATTGTGAACACCTGACACCCAGTCACTTTCGAAGCTGACCTTTCACCCTTTTATACACCAAAAAGAAACCACGGGGCCCCACTTTCTTCTTAACAGCTATATCTTCCAGGTCATAATCATGACACGTGGACGACTCTCGTACACTCTCGCTATTTTGCGGGGTATAAAGAATGAGCATCTTACCCTTGCGAAATAGTGCAGGCCGTTAGATCATCTCTCAAGTTGATCTACTTTTAACTGCCTGAAAAGGCTCTCAGGAGGGGTGGGCCCACTGACTCATTGTGAACACCTGGCGCCTAGTCACTTTCGAAGCTGACTTGTCACCTTTTCATTCGCCGAAAGAAAACCATGAGGCTCTAGTAAGTTATTAATAGCTGTACCCACCAAGTCATCTCCACCTGTGACCTGACTCACCTCTGGGGCCTGCCTTTTAGCCTTTAATCCTAACCCGCTGACTGTTGTGACTTTTTCACGTGCCGCCAACTTACTCATTGTCAACCACCAGCTGGACCATCTATGTGGCATGCCATGTGTTTTTCGCAACTTCATTGGTTTTAAACTACACGCAACTTCGCCTAGCAAAATAATGCGAGCCATGGATCCATCTGCGAGATGCGCACTAGTTACTAGGCCTGACAACTTTAGAAGAAAAACATATAAGGCATAAATTTTTTGATTAATTAACATAACCGCCTAGGCAAACAATAAGGGGGGACACTTCCTATGACCCCATGACCCATTACTTAAGTGAATAAAGTAACGAAAGATTAGAAACCAGAGGGTTTAAAATGAAACACAAGAGGATCTAAAATCAAAAACCCTTAAACCCTTGAGGTCTAGAACAAAGCTGAAGCATTTGGAACTACACCCTATTCAAAATTTCAACAACCTATAGCCAATCATGGGAAAAGAAAAGCCCATTTTTAATCAGTGATAACATGTATAATGCCTCTTGTGTTCTCTAAACTGTACCTGTGAGTATGTGCATTTTCTCTTGTGGTGTCTTAAGTCCGAGAACCAGAGCCTCATAAATTTCTTTTCTCAAAGAAATGAGGTAATCTAGGTTAGGACCAAGTTTACATTTTAAGCTCTTTGCCTTATCCTTTATTCTCTCTTTATCCTTTTCTAACTTTTCTAATTTCTCTTCAAGATCTGCAATTTTCTTTTCTATCTCCAAAAATGAATCTGATGTGCCTATTAGATTGTCAGCAATATGGTTATTCTCATCTTGTGCTTTGCTGATTTCCTTGTCTAGGTCTTCTGTGAGAATATTTGTTTTACAAGTATCTCTGTACAGTTTCTTGAAATCCAAAATTGTCTATCCTAGTTCTGGTAATAAGGTGTCCATTTTCTACTTGTTCTTCTTCACTATTTCCTCAAAGAATTTCTCTTTCTCTTTAATCATTCTCTCTTTGAATGTGTCTTCATTGATTTGATCAACTATCAAAATGTTGTCAGTGATGAATTTAGACAATGTGTCTAGTCATCCTAAAGAATCTTTATTGTCTACAATGCACTTTGGTGCTATCAATCTAAGAATAGGGATTGTGTCATCAATAGCCTTATAGGTTTGTG
Organism: Cryptomeria japonica; assembly: GCF_030272615.1. Taxonomy (NCBI): domain Eukaryota; kingdom Viridiplantae; phylum Streptophyta; class Pinopsida; order Cupressales; family Cupressaceae; genus Cryptomeria; species Cryptomeria japonica. The sequence goes on from NC_081406.1 coordinate 581,019,749, forward strand.
GATTACACTCTATGATTTTCTTTATTGAATCCAGTAGGACCTTAGTCACATTTCTAGGCCAGTAATCAATCATTGAATTACCAGATGTCTGCCCAACTGTTTTCACAATATCCATGCTGTCGGTTGTAGTAATAACCTTGCTTGTTTCGACCTTTGGTAGGTTAGTCTGTGTTTGCATTTCTATTAGCAAAGGTTTAGTCTTTTTAATTTTTGTCGGTGGCACTATCTCGGTCTGAACCTGTGTCTCAATCTGTTTCTATTCTAATTTCTCCATCTGTGTCTTAGAAGGTTTTTTTTGAGCTCTCAACTGCCGGTTTCTCAGATGTAGTCTTTGTATGCACTTCCAGTTTCTCAATTTGTACCTCTACATTGTCCATTGTCATTTCTCCTAATGTTTTTTTAGTTTTATCTACTGGTTCTTCTAATGGTTTACTAGTGGTGTCCTTGCTCTGTCTGAGTAGGTTTTTGTGTGCTTATATTTACAGTATCATTGACTCTAATATCAACATCTACAGCCGGTGACTCAGTAGCCACATCTTTCTTCTTATCCTCACTAGTTTCTTTATCTACCACAATGTTCACCTCTTGTGTGTCAATATTCATAGTATACAAAACTTCAAACTTAGGATTTGTATCCTCTAGAGGAGTCTCCATACTCTCAGTGGTTGGTTGATTGTCTATAGTTTCTACCGGTGGAGTATCCGAAGGAGGTGGGGTTAAGTTATCAGTTACTTTTAGGCTTGGAGGTCCACCTACCTTACCTTTCCCCTTATCTCTATCCTTTTGATATACCCTGATGGTCTTAGGTCTTCACGCTTCTCTTTTTCTACAAAGAATATGTCCCATGCATCTGTTGTTTCTTCAAAGACTTCATTCACTCTACCTGCCATTAGTGCTACATGCCGATGAGCGGTTGAAAACACTGTCTAGTTAGCCTCACTGATTAATTGGTCTATTTCATCAGGTGAGTTAACTGGATGCACTGCAAGTAATTTTTCAATTTTTATTTTCTTATCCAGCTCAACAATGGCTACCCTTCTGGCTTCTAGTCTTCTATACAACTCATTGGGTATCTCATCAACAATTTCCATCAAAAATTTCTTGTAAATATCTAAGTGTAAAATTACACTATTTTCAATGCTTTATTTGTCATCAGCAGAAAGTGTGTTATACAGTTTGCTAATGTTTTTCAACTTTCCATCCTTTGTTATTTCGTTAAGGAGCTTATCTAGTGGAGCAATGTTTTGTTTTATCTTCTTCTTCTTTGGAGTCATTTTCTTAACAGGAGGCCTAACTGCCTATTGCTTTTGTCTTGTTTTCCTGGGTGTGGGTGAGGGTGCCAGTGAGGGTTTTCTTTTCCTTTCTACCCTTTTGAATACCATTGGTAGATCACTCTCAGAAGAAGTTCCAACCAGTGAAAGATGAGCTTCCAGATGAAGTCCTTCCAGCTCACTTTCTTTGATACCAGTTTATTTCAAAATGTTTTCCTTAATTGCCTTTGCCTGATGGGTTCCTTTCCTTACTGTTTCTTCAACTTTCTTAACCCTTTTTCTTGACTGAATTCCACTTTCAATTTTTTCTGCATTTCCAAATACTTTCTCAGTGGGTTCCTCTGGTGCTTCAAGGAGGGTTTTTGCATAAGTTTCTATGATGTTATCATCTGTTTCATAGCCCATTTTAGTTACCCAGATAGTCCTAGGGACAACTGCCTCCATCCAGATTTCATCCTTTTAAATTACAAAACATATTTCCTTCTGATATTTATCTACAATTTCCTATGACAGTCTTATTCTTGTCTTCATTCGAGTTTTCAGTGCTTGAAAATTTTCATTTAAGTTTTTCTCCCTGTTATCTCTCATGTTGTTTAATAGATCCAATAGTTGTTTTCCTACCAGTATATCAAAGCCAAAATCTTTCTTACCAATACCGGGTACTGGTTTAGTAATATACAACATTAAACATACAAGTAAATTTCCAAATCTAAAGGTTCCTTTCTTATCTCCCTTTATCTTCTTCAAATTGTCTATTAATTCATCTGTGAGCTATTCACACACATCTATTCTAGCATTATTGTTAATCATATCATATGCACTTTTAATACATAGGCTAGATACTGAGTTCAACCTATTTGCATTTGTATCTTTGTAGCCTAAAATAATACTAGCAAATCTGACATTGATGTCCTTCACATCATTTACCCTTAGGGACGTTTTGTCAAATGTTGCATCGGTTAGATCTATCACTGTGTCATTTGAGACCCTTTTAGTTCTATCAGGTCTGCTACCGGTGGAAGGTAACCCTGTTACTACTTTTACTGCTTCTTTGGTGATCTTATGGATTGAATCCAACCAAAAGAATTTGCCATGGACTTTGCTTAGCACAATTCTTATAATATCCTCAGGAAAATCGGGAATGCTCAGAATATCTACAAAACCTAGGGTTTGTACTACCTCGTGTTCCAGCTTGACATTTCCAGATTCATCACAAATCATAGTCCTATACATGTTTTTGATCTCATCATCACCTAATTCCCCTATATGACAATGTATTTATATTCTAGGGTCTTCAGCATAGACTACTCCCTTGGGTATTTTAGAGAATGCACCTAGGGTATCTTCTTTCTTCACAATTTCGAGGACCAGTTTGAATACGGATCTAGGGCACTTAATAACCTCAATCACAGTAGGGTTTGTAATAAATTCAGGAGTAGAGGAGGATACCATGAATATAAATACCTCAATCTTCCTTAGGGATAAGTGGTTGGATGAACTGCTTCACTTCTTCGCTAAGGATGCCTTCGCTTAGGAATTTTTGCGGTCTCAAAGATTTGAATGCTCGGTGAATGAAAAAGGAGCCAAAACACTTGCTTTATAATGTTATTTTCTTCAACTACCATATTTAATGCTTGTCAGTTAAGTCATAACTTAACTCATCTGCCAGTGTAGAAGTAATTTCAACTTCCCACCATCAACCAAGGGAATAATAGCATGTTTTTCATTTTGTTGCTAAACCCCCAAAGGATTTTCCTTTAGTTAGATGAAGAGTCTCCTGTCGGTAGAGTGATACTCTATTCTATCAGTGGAAGAGTATTCCCATCAACATTCTGATCCATTGTTTTGAGAATTCTTGATTTACCTCTTCAACCTTTTATTTACCTTTCAAACTAGGACCTTTGTTATTTGCCGCTGAAGTCTTGCTTCTACAAAATTTTGCAATATGTCCAATTTTGTTACAAGCATAACAAGTCACATTGTTTTTCTGAATAGCTTTACCATATCCTATGCCAGTTTGTGTTCTGCATTGATTAGATAGGTGTCTAAATCTTCCACAAACATAACATCTTACATTTGTTGGTATTTTGGTATGGTTTTGTCATTGATGTCAACACCTACTAAAACACTAGCACTTTGGAGATCCAGCAGCATTCACTTGCAAGCAAATAACTATTGCACAGTTACTGGTATATGGTTCACTAGCAGGATATAATGATCACTGACACTTGGAAAGATATGGAAGACACTTGGTAATAGCAAAGACATCATGTGGACATCTTATCTTAATGAATTAATCATTGATATATTCATATTTGCATATTTGCTTTTACTAGAAAATAGGTCCAAGGTTATCTAGGGTTACACTGATAGGTTATCTTTTCCATATTAGCATGGAACGCTATGGAGATGATTAATTATTGTAGTAAATACATTAAGCTGACATGTTCAATCGGTTATTGCATTGGATATTATATTGTTTGTAAAATGTTTTTATTGTAATATCTTGTAGAGCCGACCTACTAAAATTGGTCTTAGGTTATGGTATAAAGGTAAGATCTTATTTGTAAGATCAAGTGTGGAATGTGAAAAAGAAATGTGTGAATGTATATGCGAGATTAAGCAATGCAATATACACAGACATCATGTCATGCCCAAACTTTTGGGCAAAACACAACCGACAATTTTTTTTTTTTAAGGACTTAATTACATGCATTCATTTACTTAAATAGTTGTGACAACTTAGCAGTTTGTTCTAAACAAAATCTTAATTGATATTAAATACTAACATAACAATTATGATAACTTCTATTATCAAGCAAAGCAAATAATTTTCATGAGGGTGTTATTAAGTTCTCTCGAAAGTTCCTTTCATTTCAGTTGTGCTTTTTAGTACTTATTTGGATCCATTTCTACTAAACAAACATTAATATAATGACCGGGTTTGATATTAATTATTTACTAAATGTTAACACTATTGCTATTTCATTTCATTAATATTGCCTAATTGAGTAGATATAATTAAGGTGCCAAACATCATTAAGTTAATTAAATTGTCTGATGAAAGACTCCACGTGGGATAATAAGGTACGCCTAACTTAGTCCCTTAATTTTTTTATAGAGAAATTTTATTACAATATCCTCTTAAATTATTTATTTTACTATATTGAATCATTCCGTTTAATTATAAAAATAAAACCATTTTGATCTCTAAAATGAATTAGAATAATTTAAATCAAGTTTATATATTACTTTTTCCAACATCAACTATTTAATATTTTGCTTCTATTAATCCCATTACCCCTTGCTTTAATTTCAACCGATTGAACTTCTAAACTATGTTTATCCAAATATGATAATAATAATGTTGTAGGATATTTCATTATATTTTCCATTAAAAATCCCCTAAAAGGTTAACTTCCAAAATTAATTAGAATTTTAAGCATTTTTTAATTTATTTTTAAATATGCCCTCTTTACTATTTAAACATTTATAAAATATAAACACCAAATAAAATAATTAACTCTTCAATTTGTCCTATACATTATATATAAATGCACATTTAACATTGATAAAAAGGAATTAAGGTTGGTAAATAAACTAATTAAATTCAGGACAATTTTTTTTTTTTCAATTCCATAATTTTAAACTATATATATATATATATATATATATATATACACACACATATGATTACATATATATCTATCTAATATACACTTATATATTTAAAGTGAGGTTTATACCCCTTTTAGTTAAACATACCTAAATTTACCATGATACCCATAAACCCCAATTCTGTTTTAATCATTACAAAAAGCCTCTTTTATTTATTTATTTATTTTTTTATAGATTTGTTTTTTAAAAAAGATTTTGTTTTGTAATAATTTTTTTTTTATAAAATAAAGTTTAAAATAGTTATTTTTTTTTTTTGCTTTATTTAAAAAGTGCAATTACATATTTTGATATATGAATATGTTGGTTTAAGTTTATATATATATATATATATATATCAAACAAATAAGTTTATTATTAAGTAATGAATTCATTTAAACATTTAATATATATAGAGATATATTGGACAATAAATTTATTTCTGTTTATATCTGAGAAATGAATTTTTTAAATATTCAATATAGGCATGAAAAACTATTTATATATATGTGGTGTCTAGGACAAAAGCTTTCTATGAAAAAGCTTTTTGTGAAAATATAAAATCTGAAACATATTTAGTAGATTGGATAATTTCTACAGATTTGAATCATTGAATTTATTTCCTTTTTATCAAAATCTTAGTTGCTAAAAGAAATAGATAGGTTATTTAAATATTGATTTACTATCGACAAAATATAGTAAAAAGCAGAATTAAAACAGTTAGAATAGCAACTTTAGAATTTCTATTTATTTCATTTAATCTATTCAACTATAGATTTTTATTCTCTGTAACTAAACAAATGACATTATTTAATAATTTTAACAACAACTATATAAATGACCAATTTAATAAATTTAACAGCAACTAGATAAATCTAGACTAAAATAAAACTTTAGAAATGACTATAATAAATCTGTTTTTTATGTCCAAGGGGTTGAGCTTAACTGGTTAAAACATTGGGTTCTCACTGTGGAGACCCAAGTTCAACTCCCAATAAGGACATCTAAAATGAATTATAAGTTGTGACTCTTGGCCTTCCATAAAAATGGGGAAGGTCTAGGGTCAATCTAATCAAACATAATAATAATAATAATAATAATTCAAAATACCGCGGCTTCGGCCTATTACCGATCAAAAAAAAAAAAAAAAAAAAAAATTGTTTTTTATTTTATTTTCTGCAATAAACAAAATGATAGATTTAAATAAAACTAAATATGACATTTCCATGTATAGATCTAAATTTTAGATTTTATTTTATTTTCCAGCCTACTACATGCAGGTAGATCTATTCCATTTCTTTTCTAATATCTTGATTTTAAATGCATAAAGGGAACCAATACATTTCTTTCTTTTCAAAGCATCCTATACACAACAAATATTTATTTCGAAACTAAAAACCAGAAATAATCATTTCTTTTCTGCAATATAACATAAATAAATATCACATATCTTTAAAACATATTCCCAAGTCTTTATTGTCATTTTACAAATAGGTCTCTCATTTCAAATAGATGAGGACTTTCAAAGAATATTAATTACATTTACAAAAATTTTCTGTAACAATTAACTCCAGCCATATCTACATGTCTTGATATTTTCTTCTAACAACCTACAAATAAAACAAACAGATGACCATGGAGTGCTCACCTCCCAGCCTAGGCTAACTAGTAGCCAGCCCCGAGCTCGGAGAACCAAACCCTAGATAGGTAACAAACATGCAACCAAAGAAGATAGAATACACACAAACTCAAGCACACTCCCAAACCCAGGCTACACTACACCACATATTGGTGATGTCTTTTCAAGGGTGGTGGTGGACCAAGTACCCTAAGGAGACTGCAAGTATGGTAAAACAAATAGCCACCTCATGGCAAACCAAAACATATAGCCACCTCATGGAAAACCAAATACATCAAGTATAACATAATCAACCCTTTATTCCTTATGCCCCTCAAGGCATTCATGCCTTATTTCCCTCCTTATGACCCCCAATGCATAAACAAGCCATGCAGCAAGGGTCACATAAATTCCCTTGTGATCGCTCTCATAATGAGAGTCTCTCACTCGAGGGCTGTCACTTCTACCACCCACAAGATCCTTCTCTCTCCCAAGAGTAGGAGGTCTTGATTACTCCCCAAAACACATACAAAGTATAAACATAAAATACCCAATAAGTCTCCAAGAAAACATGCATGGATACTAGTCTTTTACACAAACATTACTTTCAACACACATGCAATAAGAAATCATTATAAGAAAAATACAACCAACCTTAAACTGCCCCAAAGGTATGCTAGTTTTGTTGAGGATGAGCAGCCCAATTCCATGGTTCTTCTCTTTCTACCCTTAGCCAAAATTCTCAAACCAAATTCTATCTGTTTCTTTACAAAATTCTTTTGTCTCCAAAAATGGAGAGTGGGTGATTACCCCCAAAATCTCTCTTTCTTGCTTAAGAAGACACTAGTGTGAGTTCTCTCAAGTTTCTAAAATTGAAAAGGAAAGTAGGGTAAAATGGGAAAGGGAACTCTCATCCAAAAAGGAAGGTTAACCACTTAGCTCAAGCCTTCTAATTTCAATTTTCGCACAACTTAGAAAACCTACTTTTTAGGGTGTCTAAAAGGTCACATGGGAGTAGAAACTTGCCTAAAATTACCCCTAACCCTTAGGTATACCTTATGGGCTTTAGGAAACCCTATTAAACTACCCCTAGGTGTCCATTTAACCCTTTTTTAACCCCTCTGAAGTTTATTTTCGGGTCAAACCTATGTTGACCATCGCAAAGATTCTTTACCCAAGGCATTTATGGAAATCACATCACATTAATTGAAAAAGCTATAGTCAAACAATTTCCACCAAGAGACAAATTTTTAAAAAAACATAAATCCACACATGTGTCAAGTGACACAAAGAAAATACTTTTACAAATTTATACATGAAATCGTCTATTGTGGATTTTACATAAATCAATTAAATAACACTTAACACACATGCATCATTTACTGTTACGAATAAAATACAACACAAACGGGGTGTTGTCTCTCCAAATAGACAAACCCTGGCTTTACGCACATACATAGGTCTAGGTTTGGTTCTCCGTAATATTTTCATGGTCACATGGATAATTCCTGCGCAACTCAATTCACACATTAGTACTTCCAAGTAATCTCATATAATATAAAACACATGAATAATAATGCACTACAACACTCTGCATACAACATACATTTATCAATCAATGCATCTTTCATCCAAATAACTCCTCATAACAATTATCATCATTCACATAATTTTGATCCATACATTAAAACATGCATTCCTATTTCTATCATCATAGTAAAGTCCTGCAAATCTAATAATGACATACTTCCTCTCAAATTTATCCTATTCTAGAATCATATAGAGTTTTGTATTTATAAAGCATATAAATGAAGCATCCACATTCATCAATGTTACCCAATCACAGAATCATATAAGTCCTACATCCAGACATAGCTGGCATACGTTAAATCAAGATTATCCAATCAATGGATCTTTTAGGATTTCAAATCCATAACACATCAAAATGTACACCACAAGGTGTGATAACTCTATAACTTGGTTCAATTACTTTTCTCACAAATCTATCTGCCTAACATAGTTCATTTTACTGAATTTTAAGGCATTTATTAATAGGGTGAAACATGGTCAACTAAGTAAATCAAAGCTTGGTTTTGGGAAGGCCTTACATCCTCCTCCCCTAGAGTTCGACTTACTCTTGGAAGTCGCATGAGTAGAATTACGAAGTAGGGACATAACATTTCTCACATGTTCTATTAGTTACTTAGAATCTTAACTTGCCTACTAGAAAGATGAAATACCCAATATCAACTTATTATTGTAATTAACTTACTATCTTCACAAGGTTAAGTTCTTAGTATTTTTATTACATTTCCCTTTGATCTTAGGTAGGTGTTTGCAAGGTTCTATCTTTCAATAACTTACATTATTTCACCATCCAGATCATATCAATAACACACATCAACTCTCACAATCAAGGTTACACATATTTAATTTTCTAGGAGTTCTACTTTGTTTAGGATTTGTTTAAAAGCATGTTTATCCTACTGTATTTTCGTCCATGCATGTTACTTAAGAAAATTGACATCACACTTAACCACAACGAATCTACTTATTCTACATTCGAGGCACCTCACTAGGGTGTTAATACACTATTTGCTAAATCGTCCTAGGTGCATAATTTCTTCCAACTTTCTTAGGTGGCAAGGCAAAATCAAATTTATGTTCTTCAATTCCGCCGTTATATAGGGTAGTTTTCTACCACTAGGGATTAAAATTTTTTTATATTTCTAGGCTCCAAGGTTTAAGTTTTATAGGGAACATTATTCGCCATTTCCAAACATTAAGGTACCCTACAATCCCATTCCAAAGGAGTGATGGAAATTATTAATACTTATTTCAGATATCATCCATGCAACCATCTCCATACACATGCTAAATTTACCAATCGACAATCATTACTTTCGTAATTCATTAGGTCTAGGTCACACTATTGTTATAAATTTTTTCTCTTTTAGATTACTCGCAATTAATTTTACTTAGGAGGATATTCCTTCCTTTATCTTAATTTGATAAAACACATTCTTTGTTTTGTGCCTAATTTTACTCCTTGCTGTATTCTCTCGTGACACACTATCAGTGGTTTAATGAACATGATAGACATTTACACAAATCACATCACTAGGGCTAGTTATATCAACCATCAAAATGACCACTTGACACTTTTCAAAAATACAAGTTACTTCTGCCAAGTCCAATAAAAAGAAGAAAAATGCCGGCAATCGAAAAATATTAAAACTAGAAACATGGCAAGTTCCATAGTTCATATAAAAAGAAACATAAATTTAGTGGTCTTCTCTTCATAAACAAAATAAATAAAAAGAAAGTCCTAGCCCCAATGTCACAATATACTCTTCAAAGAAAATCAAAATTAATGTTGAATCAAACTCGAAACAAGATGACCATTCTAGCCATGCTATAGGGAGTAACCGCAGCACATCACCCAAGATCACGCGTCCTGAGTGTGTTAGGAAGTGATTATTAGACTCTTGAGATTTTAGATTCTTTAAAATCCTTTATCGATTTATGAAATACATTTTCTATACACGAGATCACATTCATTTTTTTTTGTTTTTTTATTAGATCATGTTCCATTTTAACTTTCATGTGCTTACTATTACTAGCAACACTTTCAGATATAATTCATTATCTATTTAGGGTTATTAACATCCTTAATTATATCTAACAGGTGATTGCACTAACTCTACCATTCTCCGTCCATTCTTCTTGGACTTCTATTACTTATCTTAATATGCTAAACCTTGATTCAATGTTACGTAGTAGTTCAAGTATCGACACTTTCATGTCTTATGCACTTGGTTGATAGTTCGGTTCAATTTTGACACTTGTTTACTTAGAACCACTTAGGGTTGTATAATGTATATAATTTTTACTAGGGACATCATTTGTTTTTTTAGCACCTTGTGCTAGCTCCTTATGTTTTCACCTCTAACATTCACTTGCCTTCATTAGCTAGGATCTTATTGCCAAATTACTAACACTTAAGGTTAAGAGTCATCTGGGGTGGAATTATTGTTAAGTAAGATCGATAACGATTGACAACAATTTCTACCCACACATTTCATGACATATTTCAAACAACTTGGAGAGTGGACTTATCCTCTCCTACTCTACTTATGCAACTATGAAATCAAGGGGGTGTGCACTTGAAAAGTGACCAACACTCCTCCTTTTAATTAAAATTTAGTAAAGAGGGAAGTTGTCTCATTCCATATTACTTATTTATATATACTGACTAGCTATTTCCGACATATCACAACTTATGATTTCTTTCAATCCACACAAAAAATAAACACCTTATCGTCCTAGAATTTTATTACCTAATTATGGTATAACTTAAGGATGTCCAATAACTACCAATGTCTTAAGACCCATAATTTTTTTACGTTCTCCCCTGGCTAACCACATAATTCGGCTCCTTATCTATGTTCTCATAAAATATTGTATACTGCCAACTAATTCTCATTAAAGCTTTGGTATTATATTACTATTATACTATTTTTTCCTAAGACATTTCTATTTGCACGTTGTTTCATCCATACTTAATGTTTTCGCATACTTTCACACTTGAGTGTCAAAATTTGCAAAGCTTCTTCGATTGTGCCTAGTAGATAAATAGTGTTACATATTATCTTGTACCTAGCGGCTAACCATGATTGGGTTGCACTTTTCTTCTTAGTTTTTGAACAAAAACTAGTTTCACATTTCTAGATTATGGGATCCTAATACTTTTACACTCCTTGCATTTCAATGGGGATTTTTGCATGATTACTAAATCAACTCTACTCTCTCTTGCATTATTTACTTTCTCCAAGATTATCTTCCCATAAAGGAACTAGTTGAGGTTTTACTTGCTTGTTTCCCCAATTATATAACCACAGATGAACTTAGGTTTTATTGTAAATACGTGTTTTTACCCAAGAAGTTCATGCCTCCTTTGTCCTTATTTAACTCACGTATAGTATTACTAGGGTTTTCTGACCAAGGGAATTTCCATTCATCAAATTGAGTTCTTATCTGTAGGGTTATCCAACTCTAGCTCCACTATATTGCTACAAACATTGTCTAACAAATGCTCTTAATAAGAAATCTAACATGACCACATTCTTAAGGTACCTAGTCATTAGGATAGGTCAATGCTTCTATCTAAGATTCACAAGAGTTCCTTTTAATTCTCCTTCATTTATGTCTTCTATGGCGGCCTTGATCTTTTTAACCATCATAATTTCATATAGCTTAAAATTTTAATTAGATCTGTCTCGATTCTTATTTATCTTGTTTATGGTGACTTCATCTAAGGTCTAACTATCTTGCTTGACTTGCCATGTCAAGAACATATCTCGATGGATGGCACTCCTTTAGTTACCATCAGAGATATTTTATTGAAAGATTCATCTCCTCCTACCTGGTTTGATTAGGGCAATTATTGCATTTTAGGTTCCAATTGAATGGTAACCTCATAAGCACAAAAGTACTATCTTTTCATTTTTAAACACCGAAATACTTTATATAAATAAATAACTGAACATTTTGTAACCCTTGGGATTTTATTATGCTATAAGCCTTATGACTAATAGGTTCAAATTTTAGGGCTTTTAGTGACCCTTGGAACCCCTTGAATTGATATTTGTTGATCTGTTGATCTAAAAGAATTTTCATTTATGTTTCACTTTGTTATATCACATGTTTCCATCTAGGTGTTATACTTCAAGCCATAGTTCAGTTTCAACTAAATTATGAATGTAGCCCATGTTCACCAGTGTATGAACCTAGGGCTCTGATACCAAAATGTCATGCCCAAACTTTTGGGCAAAACACAACCGACAATTTTTTTTTTTTTAAGCACTTAATTACATGCATTCATTTACTTAAATAGTTGTGACAACTTAGCAGTTTGTTCTAAACAAAATCTTAATTGATATTAAATACTAACATAACAATTAACTTCTATTATCAAGCAGAGCAAATAATTTTCATGAGGGTGTTATTAAGTTTTCTCGAAAGTTCCTTTTATTTCAGTTGTGCTTTTTAGTACTTATTTGGATCCATTTCTACTAAACAGACATTAATATAATGACCGGGTTTGATATCAATTATTTACTAAATGTTAACACTATTGCTATTTTATTTCATTAATATTGCCTAATTGAGTAGATACAATTAAGGTGCCAAACATCATTAAGTTAATTAAATTGTCTGATGAAAGACTCCACTTGGGATAGTAAGGTATGCCTGACTTAGTCCCTTAATTTTTTTATAGAGAAATTTTATTACAATATCCTCTTAAATTATTTATTTTACTATATTGAATCATTCCGTTTAATTATAAAAATAAAACCATTTTGATCTCTAAAATGAATTAGAATAATTTAAATCAAGTTTATATATTACTTTTTCCAACATCAACTATTTAATATTTTGCTTCTATTAATCCCATTACCCCTTGCTTTAATTTCAACCGATTGAACTTCTAAACTATGTTTATCCAAATATGATAATAATAATGTTGTAGAATATTTCATTATATTTTCCATTAAAAATCCCCTAAAAGGTTAACCTCCAAAATTAATTAGAATTTTAAGCATTTTTTTAATTTATTTTTAAATATGTCCTCTTAAATATTTAAACATTTATAAAATATAAACACCTAATAAAATAATTAACTCTTCAATTTGTCCTATACATTATATATAAATGCACATTTAACATTGATAAAAAGGAATTAAGGTTGGTAAATAAACTAATTAAATTCAGGACAAATTTTTTTTTTTTTTCACTTCTATAATTTTAAACTCTATATATATATAAAATACACATATGATTACATATATATCTATCTAATATACACTTATATATTTAAAGTGAGGTTTATCCCCCTTTTAGTTAAACATACCTATATTTAGCAGATTGGATAATTTCTACAGATTTGAATCATTGAATTTATTTCCTTTTTATCAAAATCCTAGTTGCTAAAAGAAATAGATAGGTTATTTAAATATTGATTTACTATCGACAAAATATAGTAAAAAGCAGAATTAAATCAGTTAGAATAGCAACTTTAGAATTTCTATTTATTTCATTTAATCTGTTCAACTATAGATTTTATTCTCTGTAACTAAACAAATGACATTATTTAATAATTTTAACAGCAACTATATAAATGACCAATTTAATAAATTTAACAGCAACTAGATAAATCTAGACTAAAATAAAACTTTAGAAATGACTATAATAAATCTGTTTTTTATTTTATTTTTTGCAATAAACAAAATGACAGATTTAAATAAAACTAAATATGACATTTCCATGTATAGATCTAAATTTTAGATTTTATTTTATTTTCCAACCTACTACATGCAGGTAGATCTATTCCATTTCTTTTCTAATATCTTGATTTTAAATGCATAAAGGGAACCAATACATTTCTTTCTTTTCAAAGCATCCTATACACAACAAATATTTATTTCAAAACTAAAAATAAAAAATAATCATTTCTTTTCTGCAGTATAACATAAATAAATATCACATATCTTTAAAACATATTCCCAAGTCTTTATTGTCATTTTACAAATAGGTCTCTCATTTCAAATAGATGAGGACTTTCAAAGAATATTAATTACATTTACAAAAAAATTCTGCAACAATTAACTCTACCCATATCTACATGTCCTGATATTTTCTTCTAACAACCTGCAAATAAAACAAACAGATGACCATGGAGTTCTCACCTCCTAGCCTAGGCTAACTAGTAGCCACCCCTGAGCTCGGAGAACCAAACCCTAGATAGGTAACAAACATGCAACCAAAGAAGATAGAATACACACAAACTCAAGCACACTCCCAAACCCAGGCTACACTGCACCACACATTGGTGATGTCTTTTCAAGGGTGGTAGTGAACCAAGTACCCTAAGGAGACTGCAAGTATGGTAAAACAAATAGCCACCTAGGAAGTTACAAAGAAAGGTTATACTGCTATTGTACTTGGTCAGCCCAGTCCAACTAACTTGATAAAAGATGAGGAAAATGATTGCAAAGTAAGAGAAGCACTTTTGAGTGCATTATCAGATCAACAAATCATGGGACTATCAGATAGGTCTAATGCTAAAGCTATTTGGGATCATTTGGAGACACTGAATGAAGGAGATTCCATAGTCAAAATTGCAAAACTTGAAAGCTTCCGGGTTAGGTATGAACATCTAAAAATGGAAGAAGATGAACATCTAAAAATGGAAGAAGATGAAAGGATTTCTGCTTTTATGGAAAGAGTAAATGAAATTGTTTTGGGTATTAAATGTTGTGGAGGAACCTTAAGTGAGGATGAAATTGTTTCAAAAGTTTTAAGAGGATTGCCACCGGTATATAAAATGAAGGTTACTGCTATAAATGAGTTGAGAACAATGCCTAATGCATCAGTAACTAGGGATACATTGATTGGGAAACTTTCAGCTTTTGAAATTGAGGAATTTGGTCCTATTGCTACTATTAAGACAGATTTAGCTTTTAAAGCATAAACATCATCTGCTCCATCATTTGACAAATCTGATTGGAAAGCCTTTTATGCAAGAGAACTTGAAGAAAGCAGGAAAGAAAATGAAGAACTTGAAGAACTTGAAGTACTATTTGCAAGCAAAATACCTAAAGGTCTAGTTGGAAGTAAGTATGAAGGTAAAGCACCCTTTAAATGTTTTAACTGCAATAAGATTGGTCATATGGCTTTGAGATGCCCTGATAGACATGCTAGACTAAGAGAAGAAGCTAGAAGAACATACAAGCCTAATCCTGAATATCAGAGATATAGATTTAAGAAGAACAAAGACAAATCTTGTTACATTGCTGATGAATGTGTGACTGATGATTCTGATGAGGATCTGACAAACAATGGATGGGTTTTTGTTGCTATAACAGAAGATCAACTGACACCTATTTCTCAACCGGTAGAACAAGCCCTAGCAGCTAAAGTTGAAGTAAAGGATGAATGGATCATTGACTCAGGATACTCACATCATATGATAGGAGACAAAGGTAAATTCTTAAACTTTCAAGAATACAATGGAGGTTTAGTAAGATTTGGAGATGACAAAGCCTATTCAATCAAAGGTAAGGGTACAATATCTCTTGATGGTAAGCATAACACTGACAATGTTTACTATGTTGAAGGATTAAAGCATAATCTTTTAAGTGTTGGTCAATTAGTTGAGAAAGGATTTTAGTTACAATTTAAAAATGGAAAATGCAAAATCATGAATAGAACTGGTTTGCAAATTGCAACCAATAATCAAACTAGAGGTAATATCTTTCATTTGAATAACATTGAAAAGACATGCTTGATTGCACATATAGATGAAAGTTGGTTATGGCATAAGAGACTCTGTCATGTAAACTTTGATTGCATGGTAAAGATCAGTACTACTAAGGTAGTTAGAGAATTACCTAAAATTATCAAACCTCAAAATACAATATGTAAGGAATGTCAATTTGGAAAACAAGTTAGAGCTAGTTTCAAAATTATTCCAAAAAAATCAATTAATACTCTTGATTTGATTCACACTGATTTATGTGGTCCAACTAGAACTAAAAGCTTACAAGGTGATAGATATTTCCTGCTAATCATTGATGACTATTCTAGAATGTGTTGGGTTACTTTTCGCAGAGAAAAATTAGAAGCACTTGGAAAGTTCAAACTATTCAAAGAAATGGTTGAAAATGAAACCGGTAAGAAAATCAAATGCTTAAGATCAGATCAAGGAGGAGAATTCACATCTAAGGACTTTAATACATTTTGTGAAGTGAATGGAATCGGGAGACAACTATCAACACCTCAGACACCATAGCAAAATGGAGTTGTTGAAAGGAAACACAGAACTATCTTGGATGCAACAAAAAGTATGTTATCAAAAACAAATTTACCACGTGTATTGGAGATAAGAAGTCAGCACAATGGTCTATACATTCAACAAAGTTCACATCAAAGGTGAAATCGGTAAGACCCCTCATGAACTATGGTTTGGTAATACTCCTACTCTTAAGTATTTCAAAATTTTTTGGAAGTAAATGTTATATCAGAAGAGATGAGTATATTGACAAATTTGATCCTAGAAGTGATGAAGGAATATTTCTTGGTTATTCATCTAAGAGCAAGGCATATAGATGTTTTAACAAGAGATTGCAGAAAATTGTTAAAAGTAAAAATGTAAAGATTGATGATCAATTCAGAGGAACTTCAAGGTATATAGACTCTGAACCGGCAACAAAAATTTTGACAAATGAACCTACACTAAATCCACTGGTGTAGAATGAAGATCCAGTTACCCTAGTACCATCTGAGGATTCCACAATAATTGAAGATCAACAACAAACAAAGACACCCCGGTTTGTAAGATTGAATCATTCTGAAGATCAGATAATTGGAAACAAGTTTAAAAGAGTTATAACAAGATGAAGATTGGAAAATGAAGAGGTATGTCTTATTTCTCAAATTGAACCATCATCTATTGATGAGGCATGTGAAGATAAATTTTGGATTAAAGCTATGGAAGAAGAAGTAGAACAAATTGAGAAAAATAACACTTGGACATTAGTTCCTCGGCCTAAAGATAAAAATGTAATTGGAACCAAATAGGTATTTAGAAACAAACTTAATGAAGATGGTAAGGTTATCAAAAATAAAGCAAGACTAGTGTGTAAGGGATATTCTCAGAAAGAAAGAGTTGATTACAATGAAACCTTTGCACCGGTAGCTAGAATTGAGGCAGTCAGATTATTCTTGGCTTTTGCAGCACACAAGAACTACAAAGTTTATCAAATGGATATTAAATGTGTGTTTTTGAATGGAGATCTTGAAGAGGAAGTATACATTGAACAACTTGATGGATTTTCTTTGACAGATGACAATGATCTGGTTTGCAGGTTAAGAAAAGCTTTGTATGGATTAAAACAAGCTCCAAGAGCTTGGTATGCAAGATTGGTTTTACTAAAGGAAATGCAGACATCAATTTATATTACAAAACAACTAATGATGACATCTTGATTATAGAAGTATTTGTTGATGATATAATCTTTGGAGGAGAAGATGGTTTATGTAAGGAATTTTCTAGTAAAATGCAACAAGAATTTGAAATGTCTATGATTGGAGAAATAAAATTCTTTTTAGGATTGCAGATTTCACAGACTGATAAAGGTATATTCTTGAGTCAATCCAAATACTTGAAAGAGTTACTAAAGAAATTTGGGATGGAGAACTCTAAACCGGTAAGCACACCTATGACTACAAATGACAAATTATCTCAAAGGGATGAATCTACACCTGTTAATCTAACTAGATACAAATCTATGACAGGATGTTTATTGTATTTGACACAAACCAGACCTGATATTATGAATGCAGTATGTATTGTTTCAAGATTTCAAAGTAATCCTAGAGAAAATCATGAATCAGTAGTAAAAAAGATTTTCCGGTACTTACAAGGCACTATAAATCTTGGATTATGGTATCCTAGAGATGAAAACTTTGAGTTATGTGCATACATAGATGCAAATTGGGTAGGAGATGTGGATGATAGAAAAAGCACCATCAGCGAAGCATTATTTCTTGGAAACAGACTAGTTTCTTTGTTGAGTAAGAAACATAGTTGTACATCTTTATCAACATCAGAATCAGAATATGTTGCAGCAACAACTAACTGTACACAGGTACTATGGCTTAAGCAAATGTTGAAAGACAGAAAAGTAAAATGCGAGGAACCTATTACTATATATTGTGACAACACTGCAGCAATTGATATATCTAAGAATCCAGTACTACATTATAAAACAAAACATGTTTCTATCAAACTGAATTTTCTAAGGGAAAAAGTTGAAGAAAAGGAGATAAAACTAGTTTATGTGAATACTAAAGAACAACTTGTAGATATTTTTACAAAACCTTTGCTTAAGGAGACTTTTGAATATCTCAGAGATCAGCCTGGAGTCATACCACCACTGGTAGAGACTTAGACAGTTGATGATTGTCATCAACCGATAGAATTATCAGACAAATCTTTTACTCCCGTCTTTGATGAGGAAGCTACTTCTCAGTGGGACTAGTTGGTATATTGAATTGATTGGTATTTTGTATATGAACTTGGTTTTATTATAACTTTGGCATTTGATGTCAAAGGGGGAGAGATATCTATGGAAAAACACATTATCTTTTGAGGAACTTTGGATAACACATGTTGCTCCCAGGGGGAGAGATGAGACTATTACTCTCTGTATTCTGGTCATGATCTTTTTGGTGATTGTTAGTTTTTGGCATTTTTGTTTTGGCACTTTGATGGTTTTTCCATCTTGTGTTGCCATCAATGCCAAAGGGGGAGATTGTTGGTATTTTGGTATGGTTTTGTCATTGATGTCAACACCTACTAAAACACTAGCACTTTGGAGATCTAGTAGCATTCACCGACAAGCAAATAACTATTGCATAGTTACTGGTATATGGTTCATCGGCAGGATATAATGATCACCGACACTTGGAATGATATGGAAGACACTTGGTAATATCAAAGACATCATGTGGACATCTTATCTTAACAAATTAATCATTGATATATTCATATTTGCATATTTTCTTTTACCGGCAAATAGTTCCGGGGTTATCTAGGGTTACATCAGCAGGTTATCTTTTCCAGATCAACATGGCACGCTATGAAGATGATTAATTATTATTGTAAATACATTAAGCTAACATATTCAATCGGTTATTGCATTGGATATTATATTGTTTGCAAAATATTTTTATTGTAATATCTTGTAGAGTCGACCTACTAAAATTGGTCTTAGGTTATGGTATAAAGGTAAGATCTTATTTGTAAGATCAAGTGTGGAATGTGAAAAAGAATTGTGTGAAGGTATATGCGAGATTAAGTAGTGCAATACACATAGACATCATTTGAAGGTGAAGTTAGGTTTTTGTGAAAGCATATCAGCATTACACCGGTACT
Source organism: Cryptomeria japonica (assembly GCF_030272615.1). NCBI lineage: Eukaryota > Viridiplantae > Streptophyta > Pinopsida > Cupressales > Cupressaceae > Cryptomeria > Cryptomeria japonica. The sequence continues at coordinate 581,039,292 of NC_081406.1, forward strand.
AAATCCAATATATGAAGATGTTATTTTGTGCAGTACACTCTTATTGGATTTAACCATCCAACTGTAGTCAGTGTGACTTCCATTTTGTGATTGAGTAGTGAGCTCTAGGCTGTTGGCCTTTCTGCATGTGCAGACCCCATTTATGTACACTTACTATCTGTAGTAGTATCATCTGATTGTGGGTAAGGTTTCCCACCATGGTTTTTCCCCTTACAGGGTTTCCACGTATAAATATTGGTGTCATGTGTTGTGAATGACTTTGTGTTAATGTTTCACGCATTCATCTTTACCGGTATAGCAATTAACTGTTAAAACTATCTACCGACATACTTAACTAGTTTACCGGTATTAAGCATTAAGTTGGGTAAGTTGTTTTTGATTTGAATTTATTTGATAACTGATTCACCCCCCCCCCTCCCTCTCAGTTGTCTCCATGACCTAACAACATTCATTTTGCAGTTTTCTAAATTATGACCAATTTTGTTGCATTTAGAACATTGACCGGTGGATTTATTAGTGTTTTGATAATTTTCAGATCTACACTAATTTTCTCTATGACCATACTTGTTACAGTTAAAGCATTTCCCATTGAATTTGTAAGCATTAGGTTGTCTTACTGGTTTACTATGATCATGATTGTTTGTAGTACTGGAGCTTTCACCAATTTCAAAGCCAAGGCCATTTGTATCACCATTAGGTTTTTGATTCTTCAGCATGTCAACAAGTTCTTCTGAACTTTTCTTGAATTTCTCCTTGTGTTGATTTGTAGCAGTCAATTCATTCTCCAAGATTCCTTTCTGTCTTATGAGTTTAGTTTTGTCATTCTGTGTATGCATCAGATCTATCTTCAACATATCATTTTCATGACTGAGTCTTGTGTTTTCATTTCCAGCATCATTCAGTCTTCTAACCAAGTCTTCTTCATTCTTCTTTCGATTTTTAGTTTCTTTACAAAATCTTATAGTCATATCTTGCATCTCATTTTTCATTGTAGTGTTTTCTTGTCTTAGTTTGTTTACTAGATCATTAGGAGTTTCCTTTTCATCTTCATCATTCTGCATCTTTTCACAAAGTTCTCTTCTTTTATTTCTTGCTATAGTGTAATTTTCTTGAAGTCCTTGAATGATATCCTGTGCAGCCTTCAAATCATCCTCAAGTTTGATATTTTTCACTTTTTCTACATCATAGTCTGAAAGAGTTGTTTCCAATTGCTTTCTTAAATTTTCCATCTCTACTGGTGTCAAGATCTTCCTCAAGCTATTAGGATTTTGAAAATAGAGTACCAAGCTCTGATACCAATTGTTAGGATTCCCATAGATATTGAGAGGGGGGGGGTGAATCAGTATCTGACTGGTATAACAAAACTATGTACCAGTAAACCAAAAATAATGCAGTAAAGAAGAATAACATCCACACCATAACACAATATTTTAACGAGGAAACCCGGTGTGGGAAAAACCTCGGTGGGATTTGTAACCCAGAATATTCACTTACTGGCCAATAAGAGAATATTACTGCTTACAATAGGGGCTTGCACATGCAAAAAGGCCAAGTGCCTAGAGCTCACTGCTCAATTACAAAGAAGTCACACTGACTTACAAAAATGGATTATACAAATCCAATGTCTTGTACTTCTTCAGATTAGCATCTACTATGCCAGATTGAGTACCAGTTTAAGCTCTGCTACATACATAAACCCTTATCCAATAATTCACATTTTAGGTCTGCTATCATCTTTCCATACATTGCCTACTAAATGATCTACAATGATCTCATACATATATGAGTCATATTACAATCCGCCAAGTCAGCTTTACAAAAGATTTTACAATTAATTACAAAATATATATACACAAAATTCCTGTTGGCCAGGGTGTTGGTAATCTTCCTTTTTGATGTCAGTGATCTGTATGCCATTGTAGAGTCTGTCAGAGCCGTTGTCTATGTTTGCCTGTTGGTATCACATGATTGTAAGGTTGCCATCAATGACAATACCTTCAATCACCTACAATTTCTCATTGGAGTGTGCATTTGCCAACATTTACAAGTAAAACAATAACCAATGTAATATCTGATTCAATATGTTGACTTAATGCATTTACAACAATATTAAATTATCTCCATAGTGTGTCATGCTGATCTGAAGTAGATAAGCCTGATGGTACTTATCATGGACCTATTTGCTAATAACAACAAATATGCAAACACGAATATACCAATGAACAAATCTTCAAGACAAAGTGTCTAGATGATGTCTTCGACATAACCAAGTGATTTCCATTTCATTCCAAGTGCTAGTGAATAATATATCTTGCTGGTTTACCAGATATTGGTGATTGTGCATAAGTTACTTGCTTTTCGATGAACATTTCCAATTCTCCAAGTGCTAGTAGGCTTACCAGAGTTGATAAGTGTTAATAGGTGTTGACATCAATGACAAAACCATATCAACATATCCAAAATACCAACAGATAATACTTCTGCAATAAGTATGTGAATTATAATGAAGGGGCTTGCACTTGCAGGAAGGCCAATAGCCTAGAGCACATTGCTCATCACAAAAGGAGCCTCACTGACTACCTACAAATCCAGACTACAATCCAAAGAAGTGTTGAACTATGAAAGATAGCATCCCATATGCCTGAGTACAATTCTGGTTAAGCTCAATACTAGATGACTAAATCCTCTTACAAACCCAATTTGATCTCCAATGATCGACCAACTCCTCTGCCTGAATGATATTACATTATTTGCACATTAAATTCCTTGACCATAACCATGATTATCTAGAATGAGATCTTACATCTTATTTATACAAACCCTCAACCATAAACAATCAAGTCAGCGACAAGACAATAAACCAATTACATAATTACAAACCATGTTGACCTTAGACCAAAACAAATAATATCCACACATAAGACATCCCAAAAATACAACAATAGGTCTTATCCATACGTTACATCAATGTCGGTCCATAACCTAGATCAACCAGGACCAAGTTGTTAGGTCTTGGAGACAACTAAGAGGGGGGGGGGTCAATCAGTTGTCTAATAAATTTAAACCAAAAATCAATTAATCAACTTAATGCTTAATACCGGTAAACCAGTTCAGTGTGTCGGTAGATAGTGTTAACAGCAAATTGCTATACTAGTAGAGATTAATGCATGAAACATAAATGTAGAGTCATCCACAACACATAACACCAATATTTGTACGTGGAAACCTTGTAAGGGAAAAAACCACAGTGGGAAACCTTACCCACAATCAGATGATACTACTGCAGATGGTAAGTGTACATAAATGGGGTTTGCACATGCAAAAAGACCAACAACCTAGAGCTCACTACTCAATCACAGAATTGGAGTCACACTGACTATAGTTGGATGGTTAAATCCAATAAGAATGTACTGCACAAAATAGCATCTTCATATGCTTGATTTAGTACCGGTGTAATGCTGATATGCTTCTACAAAAACCTAGCTTCACCTTCAAATGATGTCTTTGTGTATACCTCTTCTTAATCTCACATATACCTTCACACAATTCTTTTCTGCATTCCACATTCGATCTTACAAATAAGATCTTACATTTATACCATAACCTAAGACCAATTTTACTAGGTCGGCTCTACAAGATATTACAATAAAAAACATTTTACATACAATATAATATCTGATGTAATAATCGATTAAACATGTCAGCTTAATGCATTTACAACAATAATAAATCATCTCTATAGCGTGCCATGCTAATCTGGAAAAGATAAACCTACGGGTGTAACTCTAGATAACCTTGGACCTATTTACCGGTAAAAGCAAATATGCAAATATGAATATACCAATGATTAATTCTTAAAACAAAGTGTCCACATGATGTCTTCGACATTACCAAGTGTCTTCCATATCATTTCAAGTGTCAGTGAACATTATATCTTGCCGATGAACCATATACCAGTAACTATGCAATAGTTACTTGCTTGCCAGTGAATGTTGCTGGATTTCCAAAGTGCTAGTGTTTCAGTAGGTGTTGACATCAATGACAAAACCATAACAAAATACCAACAATCTCCCCCTTTGGCATTGATGGCAACACAAGATGGAAAAACCATCAAAGTGCCAAAATAAAAATACCAAATACCAGAAACCAACAATCTCCTTTAAACAACAATTTCTCCCCCTAGGAGCAACATGTGTTTATCCAAAGATTAATCTTTAATACCAATCTATCCTCAAAAGATAATATGCTTTTCCATAGATATCTCTCCCCCTTTGACATCAAATGCCAAAGTTACAAAAATTAAGTTCATACAAAATACCAATCAATTCAATATACTAACTACTCCCCCTGAGAAGTAGCTTCCTCATCAAAGACCAGAGTAACAGATTTGTCTTCCAGTTCTATCGGTTGATGACAATCATCAACTATCTAAGTCTCTATTGGTGGTGGTATGAATCCAAGCTGATCTCTGAGATATTCAAAGGTCTCCTTAGGCAAAGGTTTTCTAAAAATATCTACAAGTTGTTCTTTAGTATTCACATAAACCAGTTTTATCTCTTTTTCTTCAACTTTTTCCCTTAAAAAATTTAGTTTGATAGAAACATCTTTTGTTTTAGAATTTAATACTGGATTCTTAGATATATCAATTGTTGTAGTGTTATCACAATATATAGTAATAGGTTCCTTGCATTTTACCTTTATGTCTTTCAACATTTGCTTAAGCCATAGTACCTATGTATAGTTAGTTGCTGCTGCAACATATTTTGATTCGGCTGTTGATAAAGATGTACAACTCTGTTTCTTACTCAACCAAGAAACTAATTTTTTCCAAGAAAGAATGCTCCTCCAGTGGTGCTTTTTCTATCATCCACATCTCCTACCCAATTTGCATCTGTGTATGCACATAGGTCAAAATTTTCATCTCTAGGATACCATAATCCAAGATTTGTTGTCCCTTGTAAGTATCGAAAAATCCTTTTTTACTACCGATTCATGATTTTCCCTAGGATTACTTTGAAATCTAGAAACAATACATACTGCATTCATAATATCAGGCCTGGTTTGTGTCAAATACAGTAAACCTCCTATCATAGATTTGTATCTAGTTGGATTAACAAGTGTAGATTCATCCCTTTGAGATAATTTGTCATTTGTAGTCATAGGTGTGCTTACCGGTTTAAAGTTCTCCATCCCAAATTTCTTTACTAATTCTTTCAAGTACTTGGATTGACTCAAAAATATATCTGTATCAGTCTGTGAAATCTACAATCCTAAAAAGAATTTTATTTCTCCAATCATAGACATTTCAAATTGTTGCTGCATTTTAATAGAAAATTCCTTACATAATCCATCTTCTCCTCCAAAGATTATATCATCAACAAATACTTCAATAATCAAGATGTCATCATTAGTTATTTTGTAATATAAATTGTTATCTGCATTTCCTTTAGTAAAACCAATCTTTAAAAGATAATTATCCAACCTTGCATACCAAGCTCTTGGGGCTTGTTTTAATCCATACAGAGCTTTTCTTAACCTGCAAACCATATCATTGTCATCTGTCAAAGAAAATCCATCAAGTTGTTCAATATATACTTCCTCTTCAAGATCTCCATTCAAAAATGCACATTTGATATCCATTTGATAAACTTTGTAGTCCTTGTGAGCTGCAAAAGCCAAGAATAATCTGACTGCCTCAATTCTGGCTACCAGTGCACAGGTTTCATTGTAATCAACTCCTTCTTTCTGAGAATATCCCTTACACACTAGTCTTGCTTTATTTCTGACAACCTTACCATCTTCATTAAGTTTGTTTCTAAATACCTATTTGATTCCAATTACATTTTTATCTTTAGGTCAGGGAACTAATGTCCAAGTATTATTTTTCTCAATTTGTCCTAGTTCTTCTTCCATAGCTTTAATCAAAAATTTATCTTCACATGCCTCATTGATAGATGATGGTTCAATTTGAGAAATAAGACATACCTCTTCATTTGCCAATCTTCCTCTTGTCATAACTCCTTTAAATTTGTTTCCAATTATCTAATCTTCAGAATGATTCAATCTTACATACCCAGGTGTCTTAGTTTGATGTTGTTCTTCAATTACTGTGGAATCCTCTGATGATACCGGGGTAACTAGATCTTCATTCTGTACTAGTGGATTTAATGTAGGTTCATCTGTCACAATTTCTGTTGCCAGTTCAGAGTCTATATACCTTGAAGTTCCTTGGAATTGTTCATCAATCTTTACATTTGTACTCTCAACAATTTTCTGCAATCTATTGTTAAAACATCTATATGCCTTACTCTTAAATGAATAACCATGAAATATTCCTTTATCACTTCTAGGATCAAATTTGCCAATATACTCATCTCTTCTAATATAACATTTACTTCCAAAAATTCTGAAATACTTAAGAGTAAGAGTATTACCAAACCATAGTTCATGAGGGGTCTTACTGGTTTCACCTTTGATGCGAACTTTGTTGAATGTATAGATAGCAATGCTAACTGCTTCTCTCTAATACACATGTGGTAGATTTTCTTCTGATAACATACTTCTTGCTACATCTAGGATAGTTCTATTTTTCCTTTCAACAACTCCATTCTGCTGTGGTGTCCTAGGTGTTGATGACTGTCTTCTGATTCCATTCACTTCACAGAATGTATTAAAGTCCTTAGATGTCAATTCTCCTCCTTGATCTGATCTTAAACATTTGATTTTTTTACCAGTTTCATTCTCAACCATTTCTTTGAACAGTTTGAACTTTCCAAGTGATTCTGATTTTTCTCTGAGAAAATAATCATCAATAATTAGCATGAAATATCTATCACCTTGTAAGCTTTTAGTTCTAGCTGGACCAAATAAATCAGTGTGAATCAAATCAAGAGCATTATTGGATTTTTCTGGAATACTTTTGAACTAGCTCTAACTTGTTTTCCAAATTGACATTCCTTACAAATTGTATTCTGAGGTTTCACAATTTTAGGTAGATCTCTAATTGCCTTAGAAGTACTGATTTTTACCATGCAGTCAAAGTTTACATGACATAGTCTCTTATGCCATAACCAACTTTCATCTATATGTGAAATCAAGCATGCCTTTTCACTGTTATTCAAATGAAAGATATTACCTCTAGTCTGATTACCGATTGCAATTTCCAAACCAGTTCTATTCATGATTTTGCATTTTCCATTTTTAAATTGTAACTGAAATCCTTTCTCAACTAATTGACCAACACTTAAAAGATTATGCGTTAATCCTTCAACATAGTAGACATTGTCAGTGTTATGCTTACCATCAAGAGATATTGAACCCTTACCTTGGATTGAACAGGCTTTGTCATCTCCAAATCTTACTAAACCTCCATTGTATTCTTGAAAGTTCAAGAATTTACCTTTGTCTCCTGTCATATGATGTGAGCATCCTGCGTCAATGATCCATTCATCCTTTACTTCAACTTTAGCTGCTAGGGCTTGTTCTACTGGTTGAGTAGTAGGTGTCAGTTGATCTTCTGTTATAGAAACAAAAACCCATCCATTGTCTACTGGATCCTCATCAGGATCATCATTCACACCTTCATCAGCAATGTAACAGGATTTGTCTTTATTCTTCTTAAATCTATATCTCTGATATTTAGGATTAGGCTTGTATGTTCTTCTAGCTTCTTCTCTTAGTCTAGCATGTCTATCAAAGCATCTCGAAGCCATATGACCAATCTTATTACAGTTGAAACATTTAAAGGGTGCTTTACCTTCATACTTACTTCCAACTGGACCTTTTGGCATTTTTCTTGCAAATAGTGCTTCAAGTTTTTCAAGCTCTTCATTCTCCTTCCTGATTTCTTCAAGTTCTCTTGCATAAAAGGCTTTCCAGTCTAATTTGTCAAATGATGGAGCAGATGATGTTGATGCTTTAAAGGCCAAATCAGTCTTTATAGTAGCAACAGGACCAAATTCCTCAATTTCAAAGGCTGAAAGTTTTCCAATCAATGTATCCCTAGTTACTGATGTATTAGGCATTGTTCTCAACTCATTTATAGCAGAAACCTTCATTTTATATGCTGGTGGCAATCCTCTTAAGATTTTTGAAACAATTTCATCCTCACTCAAGGTTCCTCCACAACATTTAATACCCAAAACAATTTCATTTACTCTTTCCATAAAAGCAAAAATCCTTTCATCCTCTTCCATTTTCAGATGTTCATACCTGACTCGGAAGCTTTCAAGTTTTGCAATCTTGACTATGGAATCTCCTTCATTTAGTGTTTCCAAATGATCCCAAATAGCTTTAGCAGTAGACCTATCTGATAATCCCATGATTTGTTGATCTGATAATGTGCTCAAAAGTGCTTCTCTTGCTTTGCAGTCATTCTCTTCATCTTTAGCTAAGGTAGTTGGAGCAGTCTAACTAGCTATAGCAATAGTATAACCATTCTTTGTAACTTACCAGATGTCTTTACCAATGCAATTCAGATGTGTCTCCATCTTGATCTTCCATATCCCATAGTTGGTTCCATCAAGTTTAGGACTGTCCTTCCCGAAATAATTAGTAGACATTGGATCTCCTGAAGTTGTTAAACTTCTGCAAAATAGGACTAAGGTCTGATACCAATTGTTAGGTCCTAGAGACAACTGAGAGGGGGGGGGTGAATTAGTTGTCTAATAAATTTAAACCAAAAACCAATTAACCAACTTAATGCTTAATACCAGTAAACCAGTTAAGTGTGTCGGTAGACAATTTTAATAGTAAATTTCTACACCGGTAGAGATTAATGCATGAAACATAAACATAGAGTCATCCACAACACATAACACCAATATTTGTATGTGGAAACCCTATAAGGGGAAAAAACACGGTGGGAAACCTTACCCACAATCAGATGATACTACTGCAGATAGTAAGTGTACATAAATGGGGTCTACACATGTAGAAAGGCCAACTGCCTAGAGCTCACTGCTCAATCACAGAATGGGAGTCACACTAACTATAGTTGGATGGTTAAATCCAATAAGAATGTACTGCACAAAATAGCATCTTCATATGCTTGATTTAGTACCGGTGTAATGCTGATATGCTTCTACAAAAACCTAGCTTCACCTTCAAATGATGTCTTTGTGTATACCTCTGCTTAATCTCACATATACCTTCACACAATTCTTTTCCGCATTCCACATTCGATCTTACATTTATACCATAACCTAAGACCAATTTTAGTAGGTCGGCTCTACAAGATATTACAATAAAAAATATTTTACATACAATATAATATCCGATGCAATAATCAATTAAACATGTCAGCTTAATGCATTTACAACAATAATAAATCATCTCCATAGTGTGCCATGTTGATCTAGAAAAGATAAACCTGCTGGTGTAACCCTAGATAACCCTGGACCTATTTACTGGTAAAAGAAAATAAGCAAATATGAATATACCAATGATTAATTCTTCAAAACAAAGTGTCCACATGATGTCTTCGACATTACCAAGTGTCTTCCATATCATTCCAAGTGTCGGTGAACATTATATCCTTCCAATGAACCATATACCAGTAACTGTGCAATAGTTGCTTGTTGGTGAATGTTGCTAGATTTCCAAAGTGCTAGTGTTTCAGTAGGTGTTGACATCAATGACAAAACCATACCAAAATACCAACACAAGTATAGGTCCACATGCTTCAGCAATGATCTCCAAATGCCAAGTCTCGAACATGATCACCGACAACATCCTGAAACTCCTTTAGAAGTTGCACCAACACCAATTATGCAATGCATCAAAAATATCCACCAAAATCTCTATCGGTGAAACCCTCGCCAGAACTAGAAACCAATCTTCTAAGTAAGAAGGATAACATCCAATCACCAAATTGAAACCAACTAACCAAATATGAGTATAAGCATTCTGAACAAGCCAATTCCATTACCAGATTATACCAGAGTCAACTGGATCATGCCGGATCCAAGTTAACCAAAAACTACTCAACCTACCAGGACCAGAAGGGTGTTGGTAAAGCATCCAAACAACCAGTGTTGACATCAATGACAAAATATCAATGCCACACATAATCAATTCCACCAAATCGCCAACAATATTCATCTCTTATGTCAAAATTTTCTACATTTTCACCTCCAATGTCAAAAAATTTCATATTTACACCAAAATTATGGACACCTTCATTGTTAACTCCCAAATTTTCACTTTCCATTTTCATGTCATGTTGAGCCTTTTCATTATCACTTTCAACATTTTCAACATATTCAAAATTTTCACTTTCAAAATCTACATTTTCATTTTCAATAACTTGTTCAACATTTTCAAATTCAATTTCCTCTTCACTTGAAGTAACATTAGCAATATTTAATATAACTTTTCTTCTCCTCCTATGACCTTCTCTATCTCTTTCTCTATACACTTCAATTTGGTCATTAGAAAGTTTTCTTTTGCATTTTGACTTCCGATGACTACTACTCCCCATTTTCCTCCACAAAGATGCTCCTAAATGATTGACAATGTAAGATTTGACTTTAAAAATCTCTCAAAAGCACAAATTTTTCTCAACCTATCTGAAAATCCATGATTGTCGATAGAAAATAGAATGCAAAAAATGTGGGCCATTGGAATCCACAAAATGGCCCACAAGGCTCTTTTTTATTTACAAAAATTGAATATCCGATAAAATCGGATATCGAATTATATCGGATATTGGATATATGATTTTAATGTATAAATTTGTGGTCCCAAAAATTATTCTCGTTGCCGCTTTTTTTTTACTATTGCCATATTAATGGCAATGGCAGAAATCAAATATCTGATGAAATCCGATATTTGATTTTAGTACTCATATTTTAGAGAGAGAGAGAGAGAGAGAGAGAGAGAGAGAGAGAGAGAGAGAGAGAGAGAGATTGGGGGAGAGAGAGAGAGAGAGAGATTAGGGGAGAGGGATAGAGAGACTAAGGGAAAGGGGGAGAGAGAAAGATCAGGGGAGAGGGAGAGAGAGAAATTGGGGGGAGAGATATTTGGGGGGAGAGAGATTGGGAGAGAGAGAGAGGGGGGGAAAGGGGAAGAGAGAGAGAGATTAGGGGAGAGGGAGAGATATATTAGGGTAAAGGGGGGGAGAGAGAAAGATTAGGGGAGAGGGAGAGAGAGAGAGAGAGAGAGATCAGGCGAAAGGGGGAGACAAAGAAATATTAGGGGAGAGAGAGAGAGAGAGAGAAATATTAGATGAGAGGGGAGAGAGAATAGGGGAGAGAGGGGGGAGGGGGGATAGAGAGAGATTAGGGGAGGGGGACAAAGAGAGATTAGGGGAGAGGGGGCAAGGGGGTAGGGGAGAGAGAGAAACATTAGGGGAGAGGGGAGAGAGAGAGAGGTTAGGGTCGTAAAGGGTCATATTGTGTCCTAAGGGGTCATATGGTGTCTTAAAGTTAGGACACAATATGACCCATAACGACACAATTTGGTGTCTTAAGGGGTTATATGGTGTCCTAAGGGGTCGTAGGACATAATATGACCCCTTAGGACACCATAGGACCCATAACGGCCCAATATGGTGTCATAAGGGGTCATATATATTCCTTCAGGGTCATATGGTGTCCCATGACCCCTTAGGATACCATATGACCCCTAAATGACACCATATGGTATCATAAGGGGTCATGACCCATAACGGTACCGTATAGAGTCGTAAAGGGTCATATTGTGTCCTAAGGGGTCATATGGTATCTTAAAGAGGTCGTATAACACAATATAACCCATAATGACATAATTTGGTGTTTTAATGGGTTACATGATGTCCTAAGGGGTCCTAGGACACAATATGACCCCTTAAGACACCATATTACCCCTAACAATACCATATGGTATCATAAGGGGTCATATGACCCATAACGACATCGTATAGAGTCATAAAGGGTTATATTGTTTCCTAAGGGGTCATATGGTGTCTTAAAGAGGTTGTATGACACAATATGACCCCTTAGGACATAATATGACCCATAACGACATAATTTGGTGTCTTAAGGGGTTATATGGTGTGCTAAGGGGTCATAGGACACAATATGACCCCTTAGGATACCATAGGACCCATAATGACCCAATATGGTGTCATAAGGGTTCATATGACCCATAACGACATTGTATAGAGTCGTAAAGGGTCATATTATGTCTTAAGGGGTCATATGGTGTCTTAAAGGAGTCATATGACACAATATGACCCATAGTGACACAATTTGGTATCTTAAGGGGTTATATGGTGTCCTAAGGGGTCGTAGGGTAGAATATGACCCCTTACGACACCATAAGACCCATAACAATGCAATATGGTGTTATAAGGGGTTATTGTTGGTATTATGGATGAATTGATTATGTGTTGAATTGATGTTTTGTCATTGATGTCAACACTAGTTATTATGGTTGGTTACCGGCAAATAGGTTTTGGTTACTGGTAGAAGATCTAGTGTTACCAGTAGACAGAGTCTATCTGTTGGACACTTCCAGCATGTTTGGATCAATGGAGTATGCTTGTTTTATATGTTACATGTTCATGGAGCATATTTTGGTTAGTTGGTATTGACTTGGTAATTAGATTCTATCATACACTCTTGTAAATGTTTGCATTCTGCACTCTAATGAGAATAGTTGATGTTGTCATTGATGACAACAAACTGGTAACCAACTGGCAATAGGTTTATACACATGCACCGACATCACAAATATCATACATCGGCAAGCACTTTCACCAGCATCCAGATTACATCAAAAATGAAGTATACCGGCACTCATGTCATCATGGGATAAAGTTTTGTTTATGTGAATTATTTTATTAATGTAATTAACTATTTGTAAGCCGACTTGCAATATTGTATAGACTCATATATGTATGAGATCTCATAAGTCACTTTGAAGGAGGAATTAATATAAAAGAATGTAATGAATAGGAAATTATTGTATGAGGTGATATAGTGGATAGCGAAGGTTTTGGTTATGTCATCTAATGATGAATACTAAGAAGGGGGGTGAATTAGTTTACCAATAAATACTGAACTCAAACACTTTATCAGTCTAGCAGCAAATCGGTATAACAATTTAACTAACAAACCGGTTAACACAAATGCAAACCAAACAGCAAGTAAGGCATTCACCCACAGAAGCACAATCACCATAACAGAAGAGATTTTGATGTGGAAACCTAAATAGGAAAAACCACAGTGAGATGAAACTCACAAGTAACTATCTATAGAATAGTAACCAGACTAGTTAAGGTCATACCGGTTAAGGTCATACAATATTCTTTACCAGAACAAATCTTGTTAGGAATCTCATTCTCTATTAGGAGATAAGTCTGATTAAAGACTACCTTGTGAGAGGATTTCAGATTCACAGATGTGAATCACCTTGTTAGAGGATTTACAAAGGCTTTTCTGGGCCTACCTAGTTAAGGGTTTCTGACTTGTCAAAGATGTGAGTAATCAACAAGTGAATGATCTAGCAAATAGCACAGTCTACTTGGTTAGATCCATGATAGCTCATTACTAATGCATTTTAGCATTACTTCAGTCTTCAGTAAATCCACACTCTGTTATAGCACATAGACTTGATCTTTTCTATTAAGATCACACATACAAGAACTCATCAACCACCACAAACCCTAACAACTACACCCATTCTAAAACCCTAGACATGATGTCCTTAAAAGGAATCTGATTTCATGTTAGTCCAATAGGATTACATTGCAAGTTCCTAGGTTCATTGTATCTAGACACATTTGGTAACATGTCACAAAATCACCGTCAAAGTGTCGGTGGATGGTAACTCATCACAGAGTATTACCGGTTGGTAACTCAGAGTAATACTGGTTTAACTATTAAACCGATTACTTGTTGACAAAAATGAAGACTGGGAAAATAATAACTGCCACTTCTAGTTCCTTTGCTTCGTTCCGCTTGAGATCCTTGAACTGCTTGAGGTCCTCATGCTGCTTGAGATCGGTAACCACTTTCTGCAAGACACTGATAGTCTAAAAACTATAACATAATACCAGTTGAGCATAACTCATACATACAAAAAGTGATCTCATAGAAAGTGTGTGTCCATCAATGACAATCATAACATAATCATCAAAAATGCCAACAATCTCCCCCTTTGGCATTGATGGCAACACTTAGGAAAAAGTTTGACATCTAAGTGTTTTTACAAAAAAAGTATGCCATAATAAAAAATACTCCCCCTAAGCATATACACTATCCCTTTGTAGAAAAAAAAACAATGTATACTACTTCCTTATAGAGATGAACATGAGTATACATAGCATGCATCAAAATTTTAAATACCAAAATACTTCTCCCCCTTTGCCAACAATGACAAAATATAGCTGAATAACCCTTGTTTCTAGTAGCTGAATAAATGTTTATGATAATAAAGAGTGAAATTTGTCAAAAATAGATTTGAAGTCCTGCATAAATTGCTTCATGGATAAGGACCATGACTCAAGTAATGAGGTAGCAACCTCACTCTCTATTTGCATCTGGGATACATGTTCCTCCATGGCATCCAAGGTACTCATCTCTTGAGTAACCATCAAGGCATCTAGATTGAGATAGCACTTCTAAAGTATTTGCAGTCTTGGTAGTAGAACTAGTTGTAGTTCCTGCAAATCCTTAGTCTGGTTGCTGATCTCCAAATCAATTCTTGCAGCCTGAAGTTGAAACCAGTGAACGGTTTGCCCATAAGCGGTAAAGGAATCATATGGGGTCTTGAAGGTGCTTATGAATGTCTGCAAATCAGTTTGCAGTTTGTCTTTCTGGGAAAGCACTGTTGGCATATGCACACTCCAATGAGACATTGTGTGTGATTGAAGGTTTTTTCATTGATGGCAACCTTGCAATCCTATGGCACTAGCAAGACATTATACCGACAAAGCATTACACTAGCAAGATAGTGCACCGACATTAGCAGATCACTCAGGACACCGACACCGGCACAGAAGAAAACAAGTATATTGGCACAGAGGCTGACAAGATTTTTGTTATGCAATATTTTGTTTATTATTGTAAGCCGACTTGGCAAATTGTAAAATGACTCTTATATATAAAGGAGATCATTGTAGACATTTGTAGGAGTGATGTGGAAGAATTAAGAAAAATATTAGGTAGACCTAATGTGCGAAATATAGGTCAAGGGTATATGTAAAGAACAGAGCAGGAACCGGTATTGAATCTGGCATTGAAGATGCTATTGTAAAGCAGTACAAGTCATTGGATTAGTATAATCCTTATTGTAAGTTAGTGTGACTTCTCATTGAGCAGTGAGCTCTAGGTAGTTGGCCTTCTTGCATGTGCAGGCCCCTATTGTAAGTAATATTCTCTTATTGGCTAGTGAGTGAATATTGTGGGTCACAAATCCCACCAAGTTTTTTCCCACATCGGGTTTCCTTGTTAAATATCTTGTGTTATGGTGTACTTTTCATGTGGATGTTCTTGATTCTATTTATTACATTATTTCTTGCATACCGATACACTGTTATATTACGTTCTGCATGTTTTAACTTAAGAAATTCTTATTACCGGTTAGATACTGATTCACCCACCCCTCTTAGTATCTGTGGGACCCCTAACAAGCACATCATCATAGAATAGATGGGGTAGACATATCTTACTGAGAAAAAATTTCCCCTCATCCATTGCATCTCTGATGTCCTTCTGTGCCTTCTGCAGATCAGACCGGAGCTCGTGTAACTTTTTCACCAAGGCAATGTTCAAAGCCTTTTGATGCTCCTTCTTGGCATACGCTTTGACAACCTCTTCTAGGCTTTGTACCTGGTCCTCCACAACTATGCATAAGAGTTTCAATTGAGCCAAAGAGGAATTGGTACTAGGGAGGTTGGTACCGGGTATCAAACTAGTAAGAGTGTCCACCGTAGCTTGGTTCACATCTTGCTCCTTCTTCCTCCTTATCACCTCTAGGCACTCTTGAGCAAGCTTAATGCTTTGTAGCAGCTCCGATTTGTTAGAAGATTGGAGGTCAATGGGACTGGTAATGTCAACCAGTTTGGCTTGACTACCGGTTGCCTTTAGAGTCTCCACTTGAGTGCCCTGCGCCGCTTCTTCCTTCTCTTTCTCTCTTAGCTTGTCTTCTTCTGCCTTCTTTTTCTCCTCTTCCTCTATTTTTCTTTTCTCTTTTTCTTTTTTCCACTTCTCTTTGTCCTCATCCTTCTTCTTCTTCTCCTCTTCTTTTCTCTTCTCCTCTTCCTGCTTCCTCTTTTCCTCTTCCCTTCTCTTTTCCTCTTGCTATTTCTTTTCTTCTTCCTTCTCCGCTTCCTTCTTCTTCTCTTCTTCTTGTCTCTTTTCTTCTTCCTTCCATTTCTTTTCCGCTTCCTTCTCTTGTCTCTTATTTTCCTCTTCTTTCCTCTTATCCTCTTCTTGTTTCCTCTTTTCTTCTTTGTTTCTCTTTGCCTCTTCATCTGCTTGTTTCTTCTTTCCTTCTTCCTATTGCTTCTTCCCTTCCTCTTCCTATTTTTCTTGTCCTACCGCTTCATTTGGTGTCCCTAGAGTAGCATCTTCACTATTCAAGGCATCAACATCAATAGGTTCCATTTGATCAGTGACCGATACTCCTTCACTGTCATACGCTTCATCCAGTTGACTGATTTCCGGTTCTTGCTCAGCTTTCTAGTTGGCTTCTTCCACTTGGTGCAACTTTAGAGTGGATTGAGCAAGGGAGTGGGTATCTTTTACCACTTCCAGGACTTTTCCTTCTACCAATAGGAGTCTCCTTCTTCTCATGAAGAAGAGGCCCTTATATCTTTCCACTACTTCATAAAGTGCAGTTTTAGGCACATCAGGAAAGTATTGTGCAAATACTTCCTCTCTTATTTCTTGTTCCTTCTCTATGGAAATGCGCCATATGTTATCTAAAGAATTATACAAAGAATCAGGTGTCTCAGATTTATTTTCCTGAAGGCCACTGGTCATTAATACATAAATAATTGATGACTTCTTGTTCAACTTCCTTCTTTTCATCATCATTAAAATCATCAAAGCACTCTTTCAAATCACCAAGTACTTTTCTTCTAGAATTCTTAATAGTTCTTTGACAATGTGTCAAAGGTTTGTAGGAGGAAATATCAATATTTACTGATGCAGATGTTGCCGATTCATTCTTTGTCTTTTTCCTCGTTTACCTAGTCTTCTTAGGCTGTTCTTCAGACACAGTGTCCTCTGAGTCCTGTGTGGTGTCTTTTGTCTTCCACTTTCTCTCAAAGACTTTAGTGGGTGCAACTTTTAGTTTCTTCTTTGCTGGTGACTGCATGGTCACTTTGGGACTTGCTACGATAACCAATGTCGATACTAAAGGCACTTCCTTTCCCTTCTTTACTGATGGTTCTTCAACCGATGTAACCCTTTCCAAATAGGCACCGATTCTCTTTGTGTTTGGATCAAGGGGCGAGGTGAGTAGGGTAGAGGCATACCCATCTAGCATGTCATACATTACCTCATATCCCATTGGTTCCACTTCTTCCTGTCTAGGCTCAACCGCCTCCATTATGCACTCATCAACTCTAATGTTGAAGCAGATGTCATCTTCATATTTCTTGACAATATCACTTGATATTCTCACTCTTTGGCTCATTTTACGTCTGAACTCATCAAAGTATTTGTTCAGAACTTCTGGATAACTAGTTCCAACCGCTTGAAGGCTTTCCTTGATTTGCTTCATAACTGGTTGGTTGACAGACCACTAAATATCTCTGACTCCTGGGAAGTAACCTTGGAAGTAGAAGAACAACCCAACCAATAGTTGTACAAACATAAATCTCAAGGAATTGTCCTATTTAATCGACTTTAGGTTCACTAGAAGTTGCCTTTGCATACAGGTGCATAAGTCAAATGATGCATCTTCCTTGATCATCCGATAGGCAGTATTTACTACTGTAGCAGAGACAGAGTTGATCCTACTAGCATAAAATGTCCAGTAACCTATTACAATGCAGGCATATTTGACCAGATCATCCTTGATGGGATTGATGGTCATTCCCTATTGGTCGCTCATAGAACTGGTGATCTTGGTCATTTCCATCTTGTTGATCTTCCTTGGGGTTGGCACTTCACTGACGTTACAGAAACCAATGACAACATGAATTGCTTCCAGTGTGATGTCATGCATCCACTCTAAGTACATTTTATCACCATGCACTTTTCTCAGAATGATGCAGATGTGATCATTTGAAAACTCTTCAAGGAAATAGACTACATTGTGAAGCTTCTTCTTTTCTAGGATGCTAAATTCTAGTTTAATCTTCTTGTCCTTCCTGCTAAACAAACTCAACTGGGAATGGATTACAAGAGATCCTAAGTCTTCAATTTTACAATCAATGTAATTGGAAATGCCTTCCTCCACTATAACACCAGTGGGTATTTGAGATAGGGCATTGTATTTTTCCTTCCGTTGAATGAAGTCTACTGGATCAACAGGTGCACTAGGGCTAGAGTGTGATGTAGAAGCCATGATAAATAAAGAAATTTGAGAAATACCTTCATAATTCAAAATTTAGGACTTACAAATTATACTTCACCACACACTCCTTTGGTTGCTGAAATATCGCTTTGTGTTCTACACTTGACCAATTGATATTCTCTTTTGATTCTTCTTCAAGGTTTTGAAAATTCTTTGAATTGCAATCCAAATTGCTTTTCGTCACTCAGTGCTTAAAAACTTCTTTGCTCGAGAACTGATAAGTGAAAAATGACTTGAAAAATCCTTTTAAACAAGCTCTCCACCTACCATAATAAATGCTCCACTATTAGGATGTAAACCCTAATTTGCTTTTTACCATTTCTGGTCTTCTACCAGTTGATAGGTATCATTTACTGGTTAAGGTCTTTTACTGGTGTAAACCGGGGGTTCAAGATATTTCACCGTTTGCTCCCCCTAAGCTTTTCTGATGCTTAGTTTGCCAATTCAGTGACTTCCACACTAGGTGCATAAACCAGTTCTTCTTGAATCACTTCTTCTGGCTTCTTCTTCCAGGTTTTCTTCATATCTGCTTGAATGGTTTTAACATCTATCTTTCCTTCCGGAGTTACCAGTATATCAGCCGATATATTATTTCTTGTTCTATAGAATCTTGCTATATGATCCGGTTTGTTGCAATGATGGCAAATCATTCCAGGTGCTCTCCAAGGTCCATTGTTCATGTTTTCATTCTTCCTTTTGCATGTTGCAGTAGTGTGACCATTACCATGATAGATCAAACAGGTTGCTCTCCATCCAATTGCTGCTTGATAGCCACTGCTTCCTGACTGATAATTATAGGTATTAAACCTGTTTGGCTTCCAGTTCCCAGAGGGTTCAGAAAAAGCTCCTTTACTCCTTTGAGGACACCTTCCGGTGTTGTGCATGATAGACCTGCATTCAAATTCTCTATGCCCAAACTTGTTTCATGCATAAAAATTACCATTGATTCTATTGGGTCTAGGCTTATCATTTAGAACATAAGGAAAGTTATTGTAAGCCTTACTTCTACATACATTAGCAGTGTGTCCTTCCTTGAGAGAATTAAATAAAATAGGTTTGAAATTTTGTTTACCTTTGTCCTTTGGTGTCGGTTGTTTCTTTGATGCTCCATCTTTTGTTCTAGAGGTCTCACCTTCCTCATATTCAGAGAAACTAAGTCCATTGGTATTATTTACCAGTTTAGTTGATTCAAGCTTCTACTCTAGCTTGACAGTGCTCTTATTGAATTTGGCAAGTATTTCCTTTGACTCAGTAAGTTCTTTGGTAATAGCAGCATTGGATTCCTTCAAGGTTGCATTCTCAAAAACACTCATGTGTAGTTCACCTTGCATTTCTTCCTTTTCCATTTTATTTTCATGAAGATGAGAGGTAAGTGCACTGATCTCTTGCTTCAGCTTGGAGATCTCATGATCTTTGTCTTTTACTAGATCGTCAGCTTTCCTCCAATTCTCAAGCTCTTGACACATTCTTATAGTTAGTCCTTCAAGTTCCCTTCTCAGGTTGGCATTGGACTCATTCAGTTTTTCAACTTCTTGAACTAGGACTTCCATGTCTGCTTCATCAAAAGAACTATTTTCAGTTAGCTCCATTATTTTTTCAGCATTCTCTCTTCTTTTCACCTGAGAGGCCTTATATTTGACTTTAAGTTCATCATAGGCTTGCTCAGTTTGAGTGAGCTGATGAGTAAGTTCCCTCACACTGTATTCCCTCATATCTCTTTCCAAGTGGTTAGACTTATAGAAAGATTTTCTCTGATACCAATTGATGAATACTAAGAGGGGGGGTGAATTAGTTTACCAATAAGTACTGAAATCAAACACTTTATCAGTCTAGCAGCAAACTGGTATAATAGTTTAACTAACAAACTGGTTAACACAAATGCAAACCAAACAGCAAGTAAGGCATTCACCCACAGAAGCATAATCACCATAACACAAGAGATTTTGACATGGAAACCCAAATGGGAAAAACCACGGTGAGATGAAACTCACAAGTATCTATCTGCAGAATAGTAACCAGACCGGTTAAGGTCATACAATGTTCTTTACCAGAACAGTTCCTATTAGGAATCTCAATCTTTGTTAAGAGATAATTTCGATTAAAGACTACCTTGTGAGATGATTTCAGATTCACAGATGCGAATCACTTTGTCATAGGATTTACAAAGGCTTTTCTGGGCCTACCTGATTAAGGGTTTCTGACTTGTCAAAGATGTGAGTAATCAACAAGTGAAGGATCTAGCAAATAACATAGTCTATTTGGTTAGATCCATGATAGCTCATTGCTAATGCATTTCAACATTACTTCAGTCTTCAATAAATCCACACTCTGTTACAACACACAGACTTGATCTTTTCTGTTAAGATCGCACATACAAGAACTCATCAACCACCACAAACCCTAATAGCCACATGCATTCTAAAACCCTAGACATGATGTCCTTAAAAGGAATCTGATTTTATGTCGGTCCAATAGGATTACATTGCAAGTTCCTAGGTTCATTCTATCTAGACACATTTGGTAACACGACACAAAATCACCGTCAAAGTGTCGGTGGATGGTAACTCATCACAAAGATATACCAGTTGGAAACTCATCATAGAGTATTACCGGTTTATACAACTTTACCGATTATCGATTGGTAACTCAGAGTAATACCAGTTTAACTATTAAATAGATTACTAGTTGACAAAAATGAAGACTGGGAAAATGATAACTGCCGCTTCTAGTTCCTTTGCTCCATTCCGCTTGAGATCCTCGAACCACTTGAGGTCCTCATGCCGCTTGAGATCAGTAACCACTTTCTGCAAGACACCGATAGTCTAAAGACTATAACATAATACCGGTTTGAAACAAATACCGGTTGAGCATAACTCATACATACAAAAAGTGATCTCATAGAAAGTGTGTGTCCATCAATGACAATCACAACATAATCATAAAAAATGCCAACATCTAACTGAGATTAAACTAGTACTAAACCAGGCATTTGAGATACTATTTTGAGTAGTATATTGTATTGGATTTAATTATCCATATTGTAGTCAGTCAGACTCTTTTGAGTAGTGGGCTCCAGGTAGTTAGCCGTCCTATATGTGCAGGCCTTTATTGTAAGTAGTATTTATTCATTGGCCAGTGAGTAAATATTGTGGGTCACATATCCCACCAAGGTTTTTCCCACACCGGGTTTCCTCATTAAAATATCGTGTTATGGTGTGTTTCTCTGTTATCTTTATTATTTGTGTTTACTACATTAATTCTTGTTTACCGGTACACTATTTTTCAGTTGCAATTAACTGGTTAGACACTAATTCATCCCCCCTCTCAGTGTCTTTGGAATTGTCATCGAATCTAACAATTGTTATCGGAGTCTAGTCTTCTATTTGCAAAAGCCTAACAACTTGAGGAATATTCTAAAACCGGTATAGATGGAGAACTTAAGAAAATAGTTGGAAGGAGCTCTTGAATATTTTGATGCAGAAAAAATGAAGAATATCAAACTCGAAGATGATCTAAGGACTGCTAAGGAATTCATTAAAGGACTTCAAGAGAACCTGGTTATAGCACAAAATAAGAGAAAAGAACTTCATGAGAAAATGCAGAAACATGATGATGAAAATGGAACTCTTAGTGATATTGCAGACAAGTTGAGGCAAGAGAACACTAACATGAGAAATCAAATGCAAGACTTAACCATGAGGCTATGTAAGGATCTTGAAGACGAAAATAAGAATGAAGAATACTTGACTAGGAGACTTAATGATGGAGGTAATGAAAATCTAAGACTCTGTCATGAAATTGATATACTAAAGACAAATCTAATTCACATGGAACATGATAAAGATGAGCTTGTGAGACAAGTGGGAATTCTTGAAAATGAGTTGATCACTACAAATGAACACAAAGACAAATTCAAGAAAAGTTCAAAAAGACTTGATGACATGCTAAAAAGACAAAAAACTAATGGAGATACAATTGGGCTTGGATTTGAACATGGAGAAAGTTTCAGGACTGCAAACAATCAAGATCACAGTAAACCGATAAGACAACCTAATGCTTATAAATTTAATGGTAAATGTTTCAATTGCAATAAATTTGGTCATAGAGCAAATCAATGCGAATTTAGAAATAATTAGAATACAAACTTACCCACCAGTCAATGTTCCAAATGCAATAAAGTTGGCCACAATTCAGAAAATTGTAGAATGAATGTGAAATTCTATGTTTGTGGTAGATTTGGGCATTTATCTAATCAATGCAAAACACAAACTGGTCAAGGATATGGAAAAGCTATTCAGAGGAATAATGTAGCTTGTTATGCATGTAACAAGATTGGGCATATTGCAAAATTTTGTAGAAGCAAGACTATACTGGCGAACAATAAAGGATCTAGTGTGAAGGAAAAAGAAAAGGTAAATGAAATAAAGAAAGAATTTTCAAAATAATGGATTAAGAGGGGAGATCAGAAAGTTGATGAATCTATCTCTGCACTGGTAGAACATAGTAACCCTCCACTGGTAGGAGATTCTTCATCTAACTAAGGAATAATCCCTAGGGGGTATTGCAACAAATTGAAAATCATGCACTTTACCCTCAGTTGATGGGAAGAAGACACATTTCTTCTTTACCGGGAGATATGTTAAGTTTTCACTTAATCGGTGAGCATTTAATGTGGTTTTAAGGAACCTTTTTGGCTATAAATCACTGAAAAACCGTCATTTCAACTCACCAAGAATTTAAGAATTCATAGAGTGCAATATTGAGCAAGGGCATTATAAGGTGAAGTAGCGAAGTGATTTTCAGACATTCAAAGAATTTCAAGTTAAGAGGTATTTATCAAAATGGTAACTCCATCTTTTGTTCCTAAGTTTATTGAAAACATCAAACGTCCTAGACCCATGTTCAAGATTATTCTTGAGATTGCAAAGCAGGATGTGTTTGTTGGAGATTTTTTAAAAATTCCGAAGGGTGTCGCATTTGTTGAATACCCTAGAATCTACATCCATTGCAACATAGAAGACCTAGGGACTGAGGATTTGAAGAAAATGTTCAATGAGGTTATTACCAATGAACAAGGTGTGATTAAACCTA
The DNA here is from genome assembly GCF_030272615.1 of Cryptomeria japonica. Classification (NCBI taxonomy): domain Eukaryota; kingdom Viridiplantae; phylum Streptophyta; class Pinopsida; order Cupressales; family Cupressaceae; genus Cryptomeria; species Cryptomeria japonica. The sequence continues at coordinate 581,062,896 of NC_081406.1, forward strand.
AACATGAGATTGTGGAAGACTTAGGTTTTGTAGAAATACTGAACATTCCTGAATTTCCAAAGGAAGTTGTACAACTTGTATTGAGCAGAGTCAATGGAGAGTTCATGTGGTTGGAGTCTATTTGCAAGATAACCAAGGAAGCAATTAAGGCATTTACTAGTTTACCCTCAACCCGTAGTAGACCTAAGAAAACCAAGAAAATACCTAACAAGAGCATGACAAGCTTAACCGGAGCCACATCTGATAGCAGATCACTTAGAGTCAATGATGTTAAGGATATAAATGTGAGATATTTAAGTATGATACTTGGATATAAAGAAACACATGCAAATAGACTGAAATCAGTTTCTAGCCTTTCTATTCATAGTGAATATGAGATGGTGAACAATAATGCTAAGATTGATGTTTGTGAATGGATTAAAGATGAACTAATTGGCAATTTGAAGAAGATTAAGGGAAATAAGAAAGGTACTTTCTATTTTGGGAACCTACTAGTATGCTTAATGCTATACTTTACCAAAGAGATACCCGACATAGGTCACAAAGATTTTGGTTATGACATCCTGATAGGCAAACAAATACAGGAAGCTTTCATCGGTATGGGAACTGACTATGACAAGATCATAACAGATTACTTCAAAACATTTCAAACCAAAATGAAGGCAAGAGAGAGGCTATCACAAAGCATAGTTAATAAGTATGACAAACAAATCTGTTTTGTTATTAAAAGAGATGAGACTTGGATGGAAGCAGTAAGCCCTAAAACTATTTGGGTTACTGAGATGGGTTATGAGGTAGACCTACCTATTCTGAAAACATATGCAAAAGCCCTACTTGATGCACCTAGGGAGCCATCTGAAGAAATATTTGGTAATGCTGAAACTATTGCAAGTAATGTATCTATGCGAAAAGAAAGGAAGAAAAGAGACAAGTTTATTAGAGATGCCTCTAAGAAGGCCAATGAAATTAAGGAAAATGTCATGAATACCAGTGGTATATCAGCTAGTGAGCTTAAAGGACTGCACTTGGAAGGACACGTTTCACTGGTTGTGACATCTTTTGATACTGATAGTGGCAAGGCTGTTGAGTTTAAGAGAGTGGAAAGGAAAAGGAAAACCCCATCGGTACCTTCTCCTTCTCCTAAGAAAACCAAAACATAGAGAAAGAAACAACAAGAAGTTAGGAAACCGCAGAAGAAGCTTACACCAAAGAAGAAATAGACACTAGTTACCCCTACACTGGATGATCTACTGAATGAAATAACACAAGAAGGTAATCTAGTAAATGTAAATAAATGGTATCATTCTTTTAAAGATTTTGACAAAGAAACTATTGAAGAAATCATTATTCTATATTTTGATATTTACAAGAAAGTTTTGATAGAAGTAATTGATGATTTATACATAAAATTAGAAGCAAAATGGCTATCAGTAATGGAACTTGATAAGAAATTGAAAGTTGAAGCACTTTTGGCTATACATTCGGTAAACTCTAAGGAAGAGATAGATGAGCTTATATCTGAAGCTAACTAGTTAGTATTTATCAGTGGACACTGACAAGTAAGCCTAATGGATGGGAGAGTTAAGGAGATTGTTGATAAGACTGCAGATAAATGGGATATATTTTTTGTTGAGAAGGAAAAGCAAGAGGAAAGAAACAAACAAAAAATGGACAAGATGTTCAAGGTATATCAGAAAGATAAGGGAAAAGATAAATTTGGTGGTGTTCCTACTATAAAGATTACATATAATATTCCACTGCCACCTTAGGATACCCCTCTGGTACACACAGCCAATCCACCGGATATGGCTACTAAAGGTACAACTCATGTTGATACTAACCCAGAGTCTGAAATAATTTTCACAATGAATGTAGATACACAAGATATAAACATTGTTGTAGACAAGGAACAGGCAGCTAATAGTTAAAATATAAAGATCTCTGAGATATCGGCACACACTATAGAATCTCAAAAGACTAAGATACCGACACAAACTGAGAAACCTATAGAGGATAAGACAACTAACACAGAGCAACATGAATCAGGGAATCGGTAGTTGAAGAGGTGCCTGTACAGACTGAGAAACCATTAAAGGCAAAGGTACATAAACAAACAAATCCACCGAAAGAAAATGTAAGTAAAGAGCAACAAATTATTGGCAATAAGGAAAAAATAATAAAGGTAGTTGGAGAATCTAGCACATCAACAAGAGAATTCAGACCGATTAACATCACAGATGTTCTTTTGGATTCTATCAAGAGGATAATAGATTGCAATGCCTTAGTATTTAAGGCTATTGATAACACATTACCTATCTTGAAAATGATTGCACCTACCTGTAAGATAGATCTGTTGGCATATACACACTCCAATGAGACATTGTAGGTGATTGAAGGTTTTGTCATTGATGGCAACCTTACAATCCTATGGCACCAGCAAAGCATTACACTGACACTAGCAAGATCAGACTCTACAACAACACTCAGACCACCGACACTAGTAGAGAAAGGAAGCATACTGGCAGAGAGGCTGGCAAGATTTTTGTTATATTATATTTTGTTTATTATTGTAAAATCTTTGTAAGCCGACTTGGCATCATTGTAAAATGACTCTTATATAAGAGAGATCATTGTAGAACATTTGAAAGTAAGTAAGAAGATTATATTTAGGCGAAATAAGGCAGACCTCTTATGCGAATTATAGGTTAAGGGTTTATGTAAGAAGCAGAGCAAAAACTGGTACTGGATCTGGCATTATGGATGCTATTTTGAAGTAGTACAAGATATTGGATTTATATAATCCATCATTGTAAGTCAATGAGACTTCCCATTGAGCAGTGAGCTCTAGGTAGTTGGCCTTCCTACATGTGCAGACCCCTCTTATAGTAGTAATATTCTCTTATTGGCCAATAAGTGAATATTGTGGGTCACAAATCCAACCGAGATTTTTCCCACACAGGGTTTCCTCATTAAATCATTGTGTTATGATGTGTTTTTCCTGTGGTTGCTTTTAATTCTGTTTATTGCATTATTTCTTACTTACCGATACACTATTATAATATGTTCTATATGTTTTAAGTTAAGAAATTCAATTCACCGGTTAGATACTGATTCACCCCCCCCCCCCCCCCCCCTCTCAGTATCTATGGGAAACCTAACACTGGCTACCACAAATCAACACAAGGAGAAATTCAAGAAAAGTTCAGAAGAACTTGATGACATGCTAAAAAATCAAAAACCTAATGCAGATACTAATGGCCTTGGCTTTGAAGTTGGTGAAAGCTCCGGCACTACAAACAAACATGATCACAACAAACCAGTAAGACAAACTAATGCTTATAAATTCAATGGAAAATGCTTTAACTGCAATAAGTATGGTCATATAGAAAATCAGTGTAGATCTAGAAACTATCAGAATAATAATGCACCCACCGGTCAATGCTCTAATTGCAATAAAGTTGGTCATAATTCAAAAAACTACAGAATGAATGTAAGATGTTATATTTGTGGAAGATTTGGACACTTATCTAATCAATGAAGAACACATACCAACATAGGATATAGGAAAGCTATTTCAAAAAACAATGTGACTTGTTATGCTTGCAACAAGATTGGACATATTGCAAAGTTTTGTAGAAGTAAGACATCACCGACAAATAACAAAAGACCCAGCTTGAAAGGTAAAGAAAAGGCTGAAGAGGTAAAGCAAGAATTTTCAAAACAATGGATTAGAAAGTCTGACATGAATGTTAGTGAAGCTATTCCTTCACCGATAGAACAAAGTATCACTCCACCGGCAGGAGATTCTTCATCTAACTGAGAAATAATGCTTTGGGGGTATGGCATCGCATTGAAAAAAATGCTAGTTTACCCTCAGTTGATGGTGGGAACTTGGATTACTTCTTTACTGATAGATGAGTTAAGTTTTGACTTAACCGACAGGCATTAAATGTGACAGTTGAAAGAAATGACATTATAAGGTAAGTGTTTTGGCTCTTTTATCATTCACTAAGCATTCAAATCTACAGAGAGTGCGAAAATCCCGAGCGAAGGCATCCACAGTGAAAAGTGAATCAATTCATCCAAGCAATCATCCTAAAGGTAGATTTGTTGGCATATTTTATGTTTATGTTGTGATTGTCATTGATGGACACACACTTGCATTGAGATCCTCTTTATATGTATGAGTTAGAGCACAATCGATATTTGTTCCAATCGGTATGTTCTATTATAGTCTTTAGACTATTGATGTTTTGCAGAATGTGTTTCCTGGTCTGAAGTGGCATGTTGACTCCAAGCGGTTTGAGGGATTAAAGCGGCATAACACATTTTTACCAGTCTTCATTTTTGTCAAACCGGCAACTGGCATTTTGTATGAACCGGTAATACTCTGTGATGAGTTACCATCCACCGATTGTTTGATGGTGCCGACACATTAATAGTGCTTTTTGTGTCGTGGTACCAAGTATGTCTAGGTTCATTGAACCTAGGAAATTGTAATGTAATCCTATTGGAACCACATGAAACCAGATTCCTTTATAAGGACATCATGTCTAGGGTTTTAGGTTGTTGATGTGGATATAGCGAAAGTTTATGTTGTTGCTAGGGTTTAAGGTAATTTAGGTGTTAGAGAGAATATGAATATGTAGAAGACTGAAGTAATGTTGGAGTGCATTAGGAATGAGCTACCAAGGATCTAACCAAGCAGACTGTGCAACTAGATAGATCAAACACTTGTTGATTACTCACATCTTTGATAAGTCTGTAGCCCTTAACCGAGTAGGCCCAAAAGACTTTTGTAAATCCTCTAACAAGGTGGTTCACATCTGTGGATCTAAAATCCTCTAGCAAGGTAGTCTTTAATTGGACTTATCTCCTAATAGAGATTGAGATTCCTAACAAGATTTGTTCTGGCAAAGAATATTGTAAGACCTTAATCGGTCTGACCTTAACTGGTCTAGTTCCTATTCTGTAGATAGTTACTTGTGAGTTCTATCTCACCGTAGTTTTTCCCATTTGGGTTTCCATGTCAAAATATCTTGTGTTATGGTGTTTGTGCTTCTATGGGTGAATGCATTATTAGCTATTTGGTTTGCATATTTGTTAACCAGTTTGTCTGCTAAATTGTTTTACCGGTTTACTATCAGTCTTGCAAAGTGTTTAAGTGCAAATATTTTTGGCATACTAATTCACAGCCCCCCCCTCTTAGTATTCATCAATTGGTATTAGAGCCAACCTTTTTATAAGTTTAACCACTTGGAAAGAGATATGGGGGAATACACTATGAGGGAACTTACCCACTGGCTCACTCAGTTTGAGCAAGCCTATGATGATCTTATGGTCAAATACAAGGCATCTCAAGAAAAAAGAAGAGAACATGCAGAAAAGATGATGGAGCTATCTAAAAATAGTTTTTTAGATGAAGTAGACATGGAAGCCCTAATTGCTGAAGTAAATAAGTTGAATGAATTAAAGACCAACCTGAGAAAGGAGTTGGAAGGACTGACTATCCGGATGTGTCAAGAGCTTGAGAACTAGAGGAAAGCTGAAGATCTGGTGAAAGAAAAAGATCATGAGATCTCCAAGCTGAAACAAGAGATGAGTGCCTTAAATGCTCAACTCCATGCAAGAAAAGTGGAAAAGGAAGAAATGAAAGGAGAACTAAACACTGCCATCTATGAGAATGAAAACTTGTTGGAAAAAATTGCTGCTATTTCCAAAGAACTCTCTGAGTCAAAGGAAATACTTGCTAAGTTCAACAAGAGTACTGTCAAGCTAGAGCAAAGCTTGAATCTACCAAATCGGTCAAGAATACCAATGGACTTGGTTATTCTAGTCACGAGGAAGGTGAGACCTCTGGTACAAATGCTGGAACATCAAATAAATAACCGACATCAAAGGATAAAGGTAAGCAAAAGTTTAAACCTATTTGCTTTAACTATCTTAAATAAGGACATATTGCAAATGTGTGTAGGAGTAAGGCTTACAACAATTTTCCTTATTTCCTAAATGATAAACCTAGATCCTATAGATTTGATGGTAATTGTTATGCATGCAACAAGTATGGGCATGTTATGAATAACACTAGAAGATATCCTTAGAGGACCCAGGGAGTTGGTCCTGAACATTTTGTGAATCAAAATCACAACCGATTTAATGCCTTCAATCATCAGCCAAGAAGCGGTGGTTATCAAGTGGCAACCAGATGGAGAGAAAATTCTATGATCTATCATGGTCATGGTCACACTACTGCAACATGTAGAAAGAAGAATGGAAACATGAACAATGGACCTTGGAGAGCACCTAGATTGGTCTGCTATCACTGCAACAAACCGGGTCACATTGCCAGATTTTGTAGATCAAGAAAGAACATATCTGATGATATATTAGTCACTCCAGAAGGAAACATTGATGTTGACACTGTTCAAGCGAACATGAACAAAATCTAGAAGGAGAAACCAGTGGTGCTACAAGAGGAACCGGTTTCTACACCTAGTGTGGAAATCATGAAACCAACAAACTAAGCTTCAGAAAAGCTTAGGGGGAGCAAACGGCGAAATGTTTTGAACCCTCTATTTACACCAGTAAAAGACCTTAATTGGTATGTTATACCTATCATTTGGCAAAAGATTGGAAATGGTAAAAAGGTAAATTAGGGTTTGCACCCTAATGGAGGAACATTAATGATAGTAGGTGAGGAATATGTTTAAAAGCATTTTTCAAATCATTTCTCACTATCAGTTTTCAAGCGAAGAAAAGTTTTTCAAAGAGAAGAGCGACGAAAAGGCGATTTGAGCAAAGATTTTGAGAAATTGAGAAACCAGGAAGGACATTCAAATCCAAACTGGAAATGGTCAAGTGAAGAACAAAAAGCGATGATTCTGCAACCGATGGAGTGTAAAGTGAAGGAGAATCGACAAGCCCTAATTTCACATGTTTCAAAAGGTATTTCTTGAGTTCTTAAGATTTCTATCGTGGCTTCCACATCTCATACCAGTTCTAGTGCATCTGTCCAGTTTGCAAGTTTTATTCAATGAAAGTCCAAGTATAATGCTCTATCATAAGTTTCGGCTGGTGTGATAGTAGAAGAGGGAATTTCTGACTACATAGATTGCAAGATTAAAGACCTAGGGTCTCTAGCTATCCACACCCAGTTAGGTTTATTTTGTGGAAAAGATAAGAAGATCAAACCGGAGTTTAATATTTTGGAGAAGAAAAAGCTCCATAATGTTGTTTACTTCCTGGAAGATTTCATAGAGGATCATATAAGGATCATTCTGAGTAGATTCCATGGTGATAAGATGTACCTAGAGAGAACACATGATATCATGTTGTAGGCAATTCATGCAGTCACCAGATTCTACAACACAGGGGAAGTGCCAGCCCTAAGGACGGTAAGCAAAACTGAAATGTCCAAGCTCACCAGTTTAGTGAGCGACTCATGAGGCATGACAATAAATTCTATCAAGGATGATCTGGTGAAGTATGCATGCATGGTGATTGGATACCAGACATTCTCAACCAGCAGAATTAACTCTGTATCTGCTACAGCGGTAAATGTCACTTATTGGATGATAAAGGGGGATGCATCATTTGATCTATGCACTAGTATGCAGAGACAACTGTTGAATCTAAAGTTGATCAAACAGGATAATGCACTTAGGTTCAAGTTTGGACAACTACTAGTTGGGTTGTTCTCCTATTTCCAAGGCTACTTTCCAAGAGTAGGAGATGTTCAATGGTCTGGTGACCAACCGGTGACCAAGCAAATCAAGGAAAGCATTGAAGCAATTGGAACCGGCTACCTTGACATTCTTAACAAGTATTTTGATGAGTTCAGAAGGAAAATGAGCCAAAGAGTGAGGATATCAAGTGACATCGTCAAGGAATATGAAGACAATATTTGCTTCACCATTCAAGTAGATAAATTCATAATGGAGGCTATTGAGCCTAGACAGAAAGAAGTAGAGCCAATGGGCTATGAGGTGATGTATGATATGCTAGAAGGGTATGCCACTACCCTTATTGCCTCATTGCTTGATCCTAAGGCAAAGAGAACCGACATCTACCTAGAGAGGATAGCATTGGTTGAGGAACCACCAGCAATGAAAGAAAAAGAACTGGTAGTAAAAAAGGCAAAGGCAGTGCCTATAGCATCTGCACTGGTTACTACTGCAACTCCAAAAGTGACCAAGCGGTCACCAGCCAAGAAGAAACCAAAAGTAGCACCAGCTAAATTGTTCAAGAGAAAGAGGAAGACAAGGAATACCTCTCTAGACTCAGAAGAAACTGTGTTTGAGGAAAAGCCAAAGAAAACACGTCAAGCAAAGAGGAAGACAAAGAATGAACTGGCATCATCTACACCAGTAAATATAGATATATCTTCCTATAAACCTTTGACACATTGTCAAAGAACAATAAAGAATGTTAGGAGAAAAGTGCTAAATGACTTAATTGAGTGTTTTGATGACTTTAATGATGATGAAAAGGAAGTGGTTGAAAAGGAAATAATTCAGTATTTATGTGTTAATGACCGGTCACCCTCAGAGATTAAGTCTCACACACCGGATTCTTTATATATGTCATTAGACAATAGAAGGTGCATTGCCATAGAAAAGGAATAGGAAATTAGGGAGAAATTTTTTGCACAGTACTTTCCCGACCTATCAAATTCTGAATTGTTTGATGTTATTGACCAAAATAAAGGACTCTTCTTCACTAGAAGATGAAGACTCTGGCTATTAGAAGGTAGAGTTGATGATGTCGAAAAAGACACTCATCTGTATATGAGAACCGATGTCCAAACTCACAAAGCATGTCTAGCCAACTAGCAAGCTGAAAAAGAACCGGTTATATCCAAACCAGACGAAGTATTTGATGATGAAGGAAATCTGGTTGTTGAACCGATCGACACCATTAATGTTGATACTCTGGATGTTGAGGATGTTACTTAGGAAACACCATCTAAGGAAACATGATAGAAGCAATAGGCTAAACAGGTTGATAAGAAAGCCGAGGATAGATAAGAAGCAACAAAGGAAGAGGCAAAGCAGAGGAAAAAGGATGAAGAAGAGAAGCGGAAAAGGAATGAAGAAGAGAAGAAGAAGGATGAAGAAGAGAAGAAGAAGAAAGATGAAGAAGAGAGAAAGAAGAAGAGAAGAAGAAGAAAGATGAAGAGGAGAAGAAGAAGAAGGATAAAGAAGAGAAAAAGAAGCAATAAGATAAGGAACAAAGAAGAAGAAGAAAGTAGAGAAGAAGAAGAAGGAAGAGGAAGAAAAAGAAGAGAAAAAGAGGAGAGAAGCAGAGAAAAGGAAGAAGGAAGAGGAGGATAAGGAAGCAGAGAAGATGAGAGAAGCAGAGAAGAAGAAAACGGAAGAGGACAAGGCAGGAGAAGCAGAGAAGAGCACCCAGATGGAGACTTTGAAGCCAAACCAACTGATCTCTCCAGTCCTATCGATCTCCAGTCTGCAAGTGAAACAGAGCTAATGCAGAGCATCAAGGTAGCTCAAGAGTGCCTCGAAATCATTCAATGGAAGAAGGAGCAGGATGTAATTCAAGCGGCTGTGGATATGCTTACCAGTTTGATACCCGGTACAAATCTTCCCAACACTGAGTCATCACTAGCTATACTCAAGCTCCTATGCACAGTAGTTGATGATCAGGTGCAGAGCCTTGAAGAGGCAATAGAGGCTAATGTCAAGAAGGAGCATCAAAAAGCTCTTAATATAGCTCTAGTGAAGAAGTTGAATGAGCTCTGGACTGAACTGAAGAAAGAACAAAAGGATATAAGGGACACTCTAGATGAGGGGAATTTGCTACTCATCAAGATCTTCCAACCCCATCTATTCTATGATGATGTGCTACCTCAAAAGCAAAAACTTGAAATGGACTTGCAGTCCTACTTGCGCACATTCAAGCCACCTTATGATTCCTTTACAACTTATGGGAAAACCGTTCACCAGTTTCACATCTAGTCAGCAAAAATGGAGCAAGAGATCAACACTCAGTCTAGAGATTTGCAGGATCTACAACTGGTTCTACTCCCATGATTGCAAATTCTTCAGAAGTGCTATCTGAACCTAGATGCCTTAACAATTACATAGGAGATGAGCATAATTGATTCCATGGAAGAACAGGTCTCCTAGATGTAGACAGAGCAAGAAGTAGCCACCTCCCTACTTGAGTCCTGGTCTTTATCGATGAAACAATTCTTGTAGGACTTTAAATCTATTTTTGACAAGTATCATTCCTTGTTGTCATAAACTTTTATTATTTTTAATATCAAATGAAAACAGGGTTGTCTAGCTGTACTTTGTCATTGTTGGTAAAGGGGGAGAAGAATTCTATTTGGAGAAGTATCTGGTAATCAAAATTTTGATTATATGTTATGAATATCTCAATGTTTATGCTCTATATGCAAAAGTGCTATACATTGTATTGTTAAAGGGATAGTGTATATGCTGAGGGGGAGCAATTTTGCTAATGGCATGATTTTGTTGTAAAACACTTAGATGTCAAAATTTTATTTTTCTAAGTGTTGCCATCAATTCCAAAGGGGGAGATTGTTGGCATTTTTGATGTTTATGTTGTGATTGTCATTGATGGACACACACTTGCATTGAGATCCTCTTTATATGTATGAGTTAGAGCACAACCGGTATTTGTTCCAACCGGTATGTTGTATTATAGTCTTTAGACTATTGATGTTTTGCAGAATGTGTTTCCTGGTCTGAAGCGACATGTTGACTCCAAGCAGTTTGAGGGATTAAAGCGGCATAACACATTTTTACCAGTCTTCATTTTTGTCAAACTGGCAATCGGCATTTTGTATGAACCAGTAATACTCTGTGATGAGTTACCAACTGGCATTTTGTGATGAGTTACCATCCATCGATTGTTTGATGGTGCCGACACATTAATGGTGCTTTTTGTGTCATGGTACTAGGTATGTCCAGGTTCATTCAACCTAGGAAACTGTAATGTAATCCTATTGGACCGACATGAAATTAGATTCCTTTATAAGGACATCATGTCTAGGGTTTTAGGTTGTTGATGTGGATATAGTGAAAGTTTATGTTGTTGCTCAGGTTTAAGGTGATTGAGGTGTTGGACAGAATATGAATGTGTAGAAGACTGAATTAATGCTAGAGTGCATTAGGAACGAGCTACCAAGGATCTAACCAAGCAGTCTGTGCAACTAGCTAGATCAAACATGTGTTGATTACTCACATCTTTGACAAGTCTATAGCCCTTAACCGGGTAGGCCCAAAAGCATTTTGTAAATCCTCTAACAAGGTGGTTCACATCTGTGGATCTAAAATCCTCTAGCAAGGTAGTTTTTAATCAAACTTATCTCCTAACAGAGATTGAGATTCCTAATAGGATCTGTTCTGGTAAAGAACATTGTAAGACCTTAACCAGTCTGACCTTAACTGGTTTGGTTCCTATTCTGTAGATAGTTACTTGTGAGTTCCATCTCACCGTGGTTTTTCCCATTTAGGTTTCCACGTCAAAATATCTTGTGTTATGGTGTTTGTGCTTCTGTGGGTGAATGCATTATTAGCTATTTGGTTTGCATATTTGTTAACCAGTTTGTCTGCTAAATTGTTTTACTAGTTTACTGTCAGTCTTGCAAAGTGTTTAAGTGCAAAGATTTTTGGCATACTAATTCACCCCCCCCCTCTTAGTATTCATCAAGATTAAGGTATTTATAACTATGGCTTCTTCATCTACACCTAAATTCATTACAAACCCTACAGTGATTGAAGTTATTAAATGCCCTAGACCCATGTTCAAACTTATTCCCGAAATTATGAAGAAAGATGATACCTTAGGAGCATTTTCAAAAATACCTAAGGGAGTAGTTTATGCAGAAGATCCTAGAATGTATATACATTATCATATTGAGAAACTAGGAGCTGAAGAAATAATGAACATGTATAGGACTGTAATTTGTGATGAACGTGGTAATGTTAAACCGGAACACAAGATAGTGGAAACCCTAGGCTTTGTGGAAATTCTTAGTATCCCTGATTTTCCTAAGGATGTGATAAGGATAGTCTTGAGCAGAGTTCATGGAGAGTTCTTTTGGTTGGACTCCATCCTCAAGATTACCAAAGAGGTAGTTAGGGTAGTGACAGGCTTACCTTCCACTGATAGTAGGCCTGATAAAACTAAAAAGGTTCCAAATGACACTGTGATGACCCTAACCAGTGCAACATTTGATAAAAGATCCCTAAGAGTCAACGATGTGAAAGACATAAAAGTTTGATTTGTCAGTATGATTCTTGGTTATAAGGATACACTTGCAAACAAACTAAACTCTATTTCTAGCTTATGTATTAAAAGTGCATATGACATGGTGAATAACAACACTATGATTGATGTATGTGAGTGGCTAAGAGATGAACTAATACACAATTTGAAGAAAATCAAAGGTGATAAGAAAGGAACTTTCAGATTTGGCAACCTGCTTGTATGTTTAATGTTGTACATTACCAAGCAAGTTCCCGGTATTGGTAGGAAAGACTTTGGTTTTGATATCCCGGTAGGAAAACAACTTCTTGATATACTGAACAACATGGGAGATGACAGAGAGAAAAATATAAATGAACATTTTCAAACCTTGAAAGAAAAGATGAAGATAAGAATAAGGCTATCTCAAGCAATTGTTGATAAGTATCAAAAAGAGATATGCTTTGTGATCAAGAAAGATGAAATCTGGATGGAGGCAGTTATCCCTAGGACTGTTTAGGTTACAGAGATGGGATATGAGGTAGATGAAAACGTTGAAACTTATGCAAAAGCCCTCTTAGAAGCCCCTAAGGAACCAACAGAAAAAGTATTTGGCAATGCTGAAACAATTGAAAGTGGCATTCAATCTCAGAAAAGAGTTAAGAAAATAGAGTGGATAGTTAGGAGAGGTTCAAGGTAGGCAAAAGAAATCAAGGAAGATGTTTTGAATAAAACTAGTATCAAGGAGAGTCAATTGGAAGGACTACAACTGGAGACACATCTCTCACCGGTTGCTACTTAGACAATGTGTCTAGTTGATTCAAAGAATCTTTATTTTCCACATTGCACTTGGGTGCAATCAGTTTCAATAAAGGAATTGTGTCATCAATAGCCTTATATGCCTGTGCATTACACTTTGTGATTTTCTTGATGGAATCCAATAATACCTCTCTTACATTTGTCAATCTGAATTCTGTTAAGGAGGAACCAAATGACTATCCAACTACCTTAATGATCTGCAATCCACCGATGTGAGTAACCTCTTTGCTTATGTTGACCTCTGGTAGGTCAGTTTGAGTCTGCATTTCTAATAGCAAAGGTTTGGGTTTCTTAGTTGTTCCTGGTGGCATTGTCTCTATCTCAACCTTTTCCTCTTCATGTTTCTTAGAATGTACCTTTGTCGGTTTCTCTATGCTTTTCATTGTCAATTTCTTTGATTGTGTCTTAGTGTTAACTACCAGTTTTTCTATATGTACCTTTGAATTATCTATTGTCGGTATCTCAATAGATTTATCAGTAACCAGTTGCTCAGTAGGTTTTTCAATGTGTACATCAGTGGTATCTATCTTTCCAGTACCTAGGGGATCAGTTGATTGTTTAGTATGTGTTTCAATCCCAATCTCATCATTTCCAACTATATCCTCAACATTTTTCTCAACTGCAATGTTTTTCTATTGGTGGCTCAGTTGCCACATCTCTCTTCTCAATTGTTTCCTTATCAACCACAATGTTGACTTCTTGTGTGTAAATATTCATGGTATATAACAACTCTGAATCAGGATTGGTGTCTTTATGTATTGTGTCCATACTCTCAACATTATTTGTTACCAGTGGTGTATCAATAGTTTGTGCCAGTGGAGTATCAGAAGGAGGTGGGGGCAAGTTATCTATTACCTTTATGCTTGGAGGACCACCTATCTTGCCTTTACCTTTATCTTTTTCCTTCTGATAAACTCTGAAAGTCTTTGGTCATTTAAGTTCTTCTTGCTTTTCCTTCTCTACAAAGAAGGTATCCCATTTGTCTGTTGTCTCTTCAGTGATCTCATTTACTTTGCTAGCCATTAATGCTACATGCTGGTGACCAATGGAAAATATAGTCATGTTTGCCTCACTTTTCAGTTCATCAATCTCTTGTGCTGATCTTATTGGGTGAACTGCATAATTTTTCTACCTTAATCTTCTTATCCAATTCCATAATTCCTAACCTTTTTGCATCTAACCTTCTATACAAGTCACTAGGTAGATCATCTACAACTTCTATCAAAAATTTCTTATAAATATCTAAGTGTAGAATAACACTATTTTCTATGCTTTCCTTTTCTTCATTAGTGAAAGTGTTATACAACTTGCTGACATTTGAGAAGTTTCCATCTTTAGTTATTTCATTCAAAAGGTTGTCTAAGGGAGGGAAAACTTGTTTTTCCTTTTTCTTCTTGGGTGTTAATTTCTTTGTCAGAGGCATTACTGCCTGTTGTTTCCTTCTTGGTCTCTTTGGTGTAGGAGCGGGTATCGGTGAAGGTTTCCTTTTCCTTTCTACTCTCTGAAACTCAGTCAGTATTTCATTGTCAGAGGAGGTACCAACTAGTGAAAGATGTGTTCCAGTCGTAATCCTTCCAAGTCGCTCTCCTTAATACCAGTCATATTCAATATGTTTTCCTTGATTACCTTTACCTGTCTTTTTTCTTTTCTAATTGTTTGTTCTATTTTCTTTATTTGTTTCTGTGATTGAACTTTGCTTTCAATAGTTTCAGGACTACCAAATATTTCTTCTATTGGTTCTCTAGGGGCTTCAAGGAGGGATTTAGCATATGTTTCTATTATGTTCTCATCAACCTCATAACCCATTTTAGTTACCCAAATTGTTCTTGGAATCATTGCCTCCATCCAGATTTCATCCTTCCTTATAACAAAACATATCTCTTTTTGATATTTATCAACTATGGATTGAGATAGTCTTTCCCTATTTTTCATTCTAGCCTTCAATGCCTGAAAGTGTTCAATTATGTTCTTCTCCCTGTCATATCCCATGTTATTAAGAATATCCAAAAGTTGTTTTCCTATGGGTATGTCAAATCTAAAATCCTTTCTACCAATACCGGGAGCTTCCTTGGTGATATACAACAATAGACATACAAATAGGTTACCAAATCTAAATGTGCCTTTCTTGTCACCCTTAATTTTCTTCAGATTGTCTATTAGCTCATCTTTTAACCATTCACATATGTCAATATTTTCATTACTATTTACTAAGTCATAAGCACTCTTGATATATAAACTAGAAACATAGTTTAATTTGTTGGTATGTGTAGCTTTATATCCAAGAATCATGCTAATGAATCTTACATTGATATCCTTTACATCATTGACTCTTAAGGATCTCTTGTCATAGGTTGCACCGGTTAGGGTCATTATAGTATTGTTTGGAACCTTTTTAGTCTTGTCAGGCCTACTACTGGTGGAAGGTAAGCTTGTCACTACCCTAACTGCTTCTTTTGTTATCTTATGAATGGAATCTAGCCAAAAGAACTCCCCATGAACTCTGCTCAATACAATCCTTATAACCTCTTTGGGAAAATCATGAATGCTAAGCATCTCCACAAAACCTAGGGTTTCAACTATCTTGTGTTTTGATTTTACATTACCATTTTGATCACATATTACTACCCTATACATGTTCATAATCTCATCAGCACCTAGTTTTTCAATATGACAATGTATGTAAATTCTAGGATCCTCAGCATAAGCAACTCCTTTGGGTATTTTAGAAAATGCTCCTAGGGTATCATCTTGCTTTGCTACTTTGGGAATTATTTTAAATATGGGCCTAGGGCATTTAACCACTTCAATTACTTTAGGGTTTGCAATGAATTTAGGTGTAGAGGAGGAAGACATTGTATAAATACCTTAATATGCCTTTAGGTTTGAATGCTTGAATGATTTGCTTCACTTCTTGATGTGGATGCCTTCGCTCGGGTTTTTCGCACTCTTAAGGAAATTTGAATGCTTAGTGAATGAAAAAGAATGAAAAACACTTGTTTTATAATGTCATTTCCTTCAAGTACCACATTAAATGCCTGTCGGTTAAGTGAAACTTAAAACATCTGCCGATAAAGAAGTAATTCAACTTCTCACCATCAACCGAGGGTAAACTAACATGTTTTTCAATTTGTTGCCATACTCCCAAGGGATTTATTTTCAGTCAGATGAAGAATCTCCTGTCGGTGGAGTGATACTCTGTTCTACCAGTGAAGGAATAGCTTCATTAACATTCTGATTTGACTTTCTAATCCATTGTTTTGAAAATTCTTGCTTTACTTCTTCAACCTTCTCTTTACCTTTCAAACTAGGTCCTTTGTTATTTGTTGATGATGCCTTACTTCTACAAAATTTTGCAATATGTCTAATCTTGTTACAAGCATAACAAGTCACGTTATTTTTTTGAATAGCTTTTCCATATCCTATGCCAGTATGTGTTCTGCATTGATTAGATAAGTGTCCATATCTTCCACAAACATAACATCTTACATTCATTCTGTAGTTTTCTGAATTATGACCAATTTTGTTGCATTTAGAACATTGACCAGTGGGTGCATTGGTGTTCTGATAGTTTCTAGATCTACACTGATTTTCTCTATGACCATACTTGTTATAGTTAAAGCATTTCCAATTAAATTTGTAGGCATTAGGTTGTCTTACCAGTTTACTATGATCATGATTGTTTGCAGTACCAGAGCTTTCACCAACTTCAAAGCTGAGACCATTAGTATCTCCATTAGGTTTCTGATTTTTTAGCATGTCATCAAGTTCTTCTGAGATTTTCTTGAATTTCTCCTTGTGTTGATTTGCAGTAGCCAACTCATTTTCTAAGAAATCTTTCTGTCTCATGAGTTCAGTTTTATCATGCTCCAAGTGAATCATATTTGTCTTCAACATATCATTTTCATGACTAAGTCTTATATTTTCATTTCCAACATCTTTGATTCTCCTAGTCAAGTCATCTTCATTCTTCTTTCGATCTTCAATGTCTTTACAAAACCTCATAGTCATATCTTGCATCTCATTCCTCAAGTCATGTTTTCTTGCTTCATCTTGCTTACAAGATCATTAAGAGTTTCTTATTCATCATCATCACTCTCTATCTTCTCATGAAGTTCTCTTCTTTGTTTCTAGAAATAATGAGATTTTCTTGAAGTCCTTGAATGATTTCTTGTGCAACCTTCAGATCATCTTCAAGTTTCATATTTCTCAACTTATCTGCATCATAATCTGCAAGAGTTGTTTCCAATTTCTTTCTCAGGTTTTCCATCTATACGGTGTCAAAATCTTCCTCAAGTTATTAGGCTTTTGAAAATAGATGACTAGGCTCTAATACCAATTGTTAGGATTCCCAAAGATACTGAGAGGGGGGGGGGGCTGAATCAGTATCTTGCCTGTTAACAGATTTTCTAATTTTATTAAACAAATTGCATTCCAAAATAGTGTACTAGTAAACTAGAAATAATGCAGTAAATAAGATCAATAACCACAACATAGAAATCACACCATAACACAATATTTTCAATGAGGAAACTCAATGTGGGAAAAACCTCAATGGGATTTGTGACCCACAATATTCACTCACTGGCCAATAAATGAATATTACTTACAATAGGGGCCTGCACATGTAGGAAGGCTAACTGCCTAAAGCTCACTGCTTAATTACAAAAAGGGTATTCTTTATGACTTGCAAAATGAATTATACAAATCCAATATCATGTACTTCTTCAGTTCAGAATCTGATATGCCAAGTTTAGTATCGGTTTAAGCTCACACAACTTCCATAAACCTTATTCCAAAATCTGCCTTAATATTCGCATGTTCGCATCTGCCTATTACATTCCATACTTACACAAATGATCTACAAGATCTCATACTTATATAAGTCCTATTACAATTCATCTTGTTGGCTTACAAAAAGATTTTACAATTAAATACAAAATTAAATCCTGTCAGCTGGGGTGCCAGTGCCTATGTCGGTACCTATCGGTGCCATAGGATTGTAAGGTTGTCATCAATGAAAACACCTTCAATCACCTACAATTTCTCATTGGAGTGTACATTTTCCAACATACTAGTATGAGAGATGTACGTGCAACACTATCAAGGAAGAGTAATCACTAGTGACATCGGTGCACATGCTAGTGCCTGACTTGTTTGGATGGAATGGTATGGTTATTGGTATCGACACAATGTATCCCTAGAAAGGAGAACATGTCAACTAACAAGTGGTGAGTTGATAGTGGGTAGGATGCTTGGATGGTGCTTGTGATGAAGAGGCAGAATATTACCTAAATCACATCAACACCAGTATGCTATGAGGTTGTAGAACAATAGGACTCCCACCAGATGAAGATGCAGTCATCGAGGGAAGTAATGACTGATAGTGAAAGAACCTTCACTAATTCACATGTGCCTATTTGGAGATATGCTTCACAAAAGGGAAGCCACATTAGTACAATGCAAGATGCAAAAGACAAGGTGTCACTCCATCAGTAAGTGGATCTTATCTCCTATTATACATTATGTGCATCATAGTTTTGGTGAAGATAAGGAAGGATAGGTAAAGGAAAGTACTTAAAGGCTCACACCGGATCCACTAGTGAAACAAAAGGAATGCCTCAAATGCATAAAGTTAGGGCTATGCACTAGACCGACTGAGAAGGAATATTGAGATGCTAGTATAGATGAAGAGATTGACAAACTAGTTGAGACATGGTCTAAGCTGATCAGAAAGAAGGCATGGCTAAGAAGATGTAGTTAGAATAGAAAGTGGCCTAACCGAAGAAGGTGTCTGGTGAAGGTTGATGATAGAGTGTCATCAAGAAGGTTTACTGGTATGTAAGTCCACTGGTAATATGAGCAAGGTGCAGATACAGATCTCTTCCCACCTTATGAAAATGAGCATGCTCAAGAGAGACATGTCTGACGATCTCAAGGTGTTCCACCAGCAGTTCAACAGAGAGAAGACATGATGAGTTAATCAGTAGAATGTGAGATACTGACAGGGACTGTATATCGATAGTGAAGATAAACTAGTAGAAGTGTTTTGTCGATGATCCTATCTGGACCAACATGAAGAGCCAAGTTGGTAGATGGTTGACATGGATGCCACTTGGAGTCAAGGTGGCAAACTCACATTTGGATAAGGATGGAAGTACACCAACTAGGTAGTTCCTAGATTGGGCAACATTAATGGAAGGTCCCACAAATTATAGGACATGTTGCAGTTGTATTGCATGGGTTTGTTGCTCGAGGTCTAGAGGACAACTACGAGCCAGCTAAGAGTGATCGAGGTAGATGAAGGGAACACTAGAACCAAATGTTGGTGTTTGACTAAGAGACCAGACAATAGGGTAAAAAGAAGATTGCCAGAGATGGAAGGCATGATTTAGGAGGTGCGTAAATCGTGGAGTTGTGCAGCTAGCAGTCTGGAAGATCAAATCAAACAAGATTTGATTGGATTTGGTTTGCCTCGAGGATGGTGAAGAAACCCTAACCGCCTAAATTATGAATTGTCTTTTAGCGGGAAATGAGTCTATAAATATGAAGGCAAAAAGACATTGTTAGCTTCTGCTAAATAGAAGAAATATATTGTTATTGTGAAGTAGGAGAGGAATTACTTCTGCATGTGAGAGAAAATCAGCCAAGTGCTCAGAGAGTATCTGAGAAGAGAATGAGAGTGAGGGAAAACCTAGTTGAAGTGTTCAACTGGCAGCAAAGCAGAACTGATAGTGTCCATACCGGCAGAGCAGAAGTGAAGGAAGTTTAGAGAAGGCAGACAGAGAACCGACAAAGTGTTGTACCCATAAAGAGAAGAAAGTAAGGTGGAGATCCAGCAGAGCAGAACAAGAGGAGATGTGTACCGATAGAGTTTATTGACAAAGAAACAGTAGATGAGATCAGGAGGAGAAGTGAGTTGATGTAGCAGAAAAGGTATTTCACCAGTAGAGAAAGGTATACGAAATGGTTACAAGATCCACTTGTAACAAGACAACTACTTTTGTAATTGAATTTATCATTGCGATCACTGAGTTGTAGCTCAATGCAAGGGTTGTTTCTCCTTGGGTTGGTGCCCTAAATATTTTAACAATTTTCATTGTGAGGGTGGATTGGAGTAGTAGTCTCCAGCAGCATTGCTCACCGAGGTTTTTCCCATCTTGTGTTTTCCTTGTACATCCTGGTGTTATGAGATGCCTCCTTGTGTGTGTTTGTTTTGAGTTTTTCTCCTCACTAACTAGTATGTCTCCATTGTGCTAGATCCCATAGCTGGTATACACACATTAGTTAGTTAAATAGAAAGGATTAAGAACCATTGATTCACCCCCCCCCTCAGTGGTGCATTATGTCTAATAATTGGTATCAGAGCTTAGGTTCCCAGCTAGACGAGATTTCTCTAGCTTGGGTAGATTCCAGCCTAAGGACACAATGGTTTGTTTAGTGTCAATCCTTGTTCAAATGTTTGATGGTTCAAATTATGCTTTTTGGAGTTGTAGAATGGAAGTCTTCATGTCCTCCCTAGGTTATGATGTTTGGATGGTAGTCCTAAATGGTCTCCCTAGAAATGTATATCCTCCCACCAGCACTAAAGAAGAAAGAAGTTGCATATGTAATGAAGAATCCATGAAGGTTATTTTCAATGGGCTCACCAGCGATATCTCCTCACAGGCTGATAGATGCAAAACAACAAAAACTCTATGGGATAGACTAAAGAAGCTGTATGGAAATGAACCCTACACTACTGATTCAGTTTGTGTGAGTGAGAGGAACTGTGCAGCAGACACATGCACATATGACGGGGGCAAATCAAACTGCTACAATAGAAATAATAATGATGAGGAGACTTATCTTTTCATGGCCCATGAGATAGACATTGAGAATCACACTTCAAAAAGGGATAATGCAGATAGATCCCACCAGTATGATGTGTTTGACAATGACACTGAAAAGGAAGAAGAAGGAGATAAGGTAAATAGATCTAGCTAGCAAGATCTATTTGGAAATAATGATAAAGAAGAAGAAGATACATAAGTGGATCTTGATTTTGAATTGGTAAGTGCTCTAGAAGAGCTTCAAAGTGTTAGAAATGATTTCAAAAACTCCAAAAGATCAGTTCATGAGGATTGCAGCCAGTTGAGAATCTGCCTTGAAGTATCAAACCCAAAGGTTGGTTTATTGTCCACTCAACTAGAAGAGACAAAAATATTGACTGATGATTTGAAATCAATCTTGGACTCCAAGGAAAGTGAAATGGAGAATCTGAGAAATGAATACAAGCTGTTTAAGAATGTTGTAGTTGTTGAGAAAAACCGGTTGATCAGATGCCTTGAAGATTCTAAATGTATCTTATGTTGGTATTATGGATGTGTTTCATTGGTTTTGTCATTGATGTCAACACTTGTCAACACTTATCCTTTTGGAGATTTTTTATTATGTTCACTGGCATGTTCAGTGACTTATGCACAGTGACTGATATCTAGTTCACCGACAGGTTATATTGTTTACCGGCACTAAGGATGATCTGTTATCATCTGGAGATTACTTGGTTATGTCGAAGACATTGTTTGGACACTTGGTTTTGGTGATTTGATTATTGGTACAATCGAGTTTTCATATTTGTTGTTACCAGACAATAGGTTTAGGTTATGGACCGGCAAGCATTATCTATTCTAGATCAACATGACACATTATGGAGATGATTTGTTACTATTGTAAATGCATTGAGCTGACATCATGCATCGCATATTGATTCATTGGTAATTGATTTTATTTTAATATCTTAGTGAGATGACCTACACATTTGGTCTTAGGTTTTCGTATACATGTAAGATCTCATTTGTGAGATTATGTAGAGGAGTGTGAAAAGGATTGTAATAAGGTATATGCGAATATAAGTAGAGCTATACATGAAGACATCATTTGAAGATTCAAGGAAGGTATGAAGAAGACCATCAGGGCTTAACTGGTACTAAATCCAACATATGAAGATGCTATTTTGAGCAATACATTATCATTGGATTTAACCATCCAATTGTAGTCAATGTGACTCCCATTTTGTGATTGAGCAATGAGCTATAGGCAGTTAGCCTTTTTGCATGTGCAGACCCCATTTGTACACACATACTATCTGCAGTAGTATCATCTAATTGTGGGTAAGGTTTCCCATTGTATTTTTTCCCCTTAAAAGGTTTCCACGTACAAATAACTATGTTATGTATTGTATATATTATTTTTCTTTCTATTTCATGCATTAAACTTTACCAGTACTATTATTAACTATTAAACTATCTACCAGCATTAAGTTTGGTTTACCGATATTATGCACTATGTTTGGTTAAGTTGTATTTGGGTTGAAATTAATAGACAACTGATTCACCCCCCCCTCTTAGTTGCCTCTGGGTCCTAACATCTTAGAGTTAAAGACTCAACAAAAGGAGACAAAGGAATGCAGGTACAAAGATCTAAGGACTGAGCTAGAGATGAAGGATAAAGAGCATTAGCAAGTGATAGTGGAAATGGAGTTCCTTAAGAAAGAACTTGAGAAATTTCAAGATGAGCTCAAGCTGAGGATGAAGAATGATGTTGCATGGAAAAACAATGCAGATTTGAAAGGAAAAGGAAAAATGAGGGGAAGACCTCCTACCGGTAGAAGACAAAGAAATGTTGCTGCCACCAAGTCAAGACAAGCATGGCAGAAGAAGAGAATAGATGAAAAATTTGTGGAGATTGGACAACCCTGGATCCATTCTTGGAGAAGAAGAAATGGAGATGCAAAATCGGTAAGATCTCCTCATGCATGGGAAAATAAATTTGTAAGTCATACACCATCATTTACCAGTTACTGCTTTGCATGTAATGCTTATGGCCATAGAGTAGGGGAATGTAGAAAGAGATTTAGAAAGGATAATGTAGGGTCTCTTAGAAATCAAGCATATGATAAAACTGTATCCAGGAGTAGATACATGCATGTCCCCTCTACCGGTTATGCAAATGTTGTCTGTCATAACTACAATGCTTTTGGCCATAAAGAGTATGAGTGAAGGAAGAGGAACATGCAACCACATGAAGGCCAGTACAATGGCTATGCTTTGTAGAAAGGTGAAAATAGAACATATGGAAGACAAAGAACTGTATGGAACCTAAGGAGAAAAGTCAATGCAGGAGAAAGAGGCCCACCGGTTCTAGTTGCTAGTCATAGCAACATGACCAAAAGAAGATGGTCAAACTGGTATGTCAAGAGATTCCCCAATCATGAAGTTGGGATGGATGTTGTGTGCTACTATAGCACTACTTCTGGCTTTGATCGAGATTCAAGAAATGAAAAGACCCATCAACAGAAGAAGGAAATATCTGCTCCCAAGCCTAAAAATGGAAAGAAGGATGAGACCAAGAAGGCATGGAGGAAGAAGACCATGGACCAACAGTGTGCATCCATTACATAGGTAATGTCTCCTAAGGCCTAAAGGAGATGCTGGACCTCAAGGGGAGTAGTACATTGAACTTATCATTCACCCCCTCAGTGATGAAGGCAACATGGAAATACATGTTGTTGTCGGTATGAAGAATGAAAATGAAAAGACAAATGTTTGTAGAGGCTTCCTTGACTACATGCCTATAGATGAATGTTGGATCAATACTAATGCCTCTGTGCATGACATGATAAAAATTGGAATCAAATACATGGTAACACAAGATGTCAGGAGTAACAAGAAGGTGCTCCGGTAGTGATAATGGAGCAGTACAAGAAACTAGTATGTGCATATTGTTACCGGTATGACTGCTAATAGGTACTTGCAGGTTATGTAAGACAATGAGGCTGGAGATCATTGCAATAGCCCCAGTAGCATGGAGTGAAGTTATGTCTTAGGTGGTGTTGATGAAGACCTGAATGACATGAGTGGGCTTGGTTGTTGATCATGCAAGCTTGCATATCTTTGGGTTAACCGGTTTGATTCTTGGCAAGATGATAACATTGTATAGCATTCTGTAGATCCAGGGTCATGTCAAAGGTTGTGGTGGTTACAACAGAGCTAAAGATCATCAAATGATCACATATTTATATCTCAATTGGTATATAGAGGAGATTGGAGTCCTAATATTGTACCTGACCAGAGTTGAGAACCTAAGAAGTATGACTCGAGGGGAGTTCAAGTGCTCATGATCTAGAGCTGACATGCCTGAACTGATAAGGATACTAACTGCCCAAACTATAGATGATGGAAGTTGCAGTAGGGATACCCAAGAAAATTTCATGGTTATGGGTATCTACCTATCTTCTGGCTAGTTGTGTTCATGGTACAATCACATTTGATTCTATAGAAATTTGGGATCAAACAGGAGGTGTTGCAGGTTGACCGACAGGTGAATAGTATTCACTGATACATCAACAATTGGTATCAATATTTCTGAAAATTGAGTGCTCTATCAAATAGTATCAGATTACATGCTCAAATTGGTGTCGGTTGATGGTTAAGTTCCCCATATCAAGTGCTATGACTTGAGAAGATGTAACAGTTGGTGACAAGATAACGAGTGGTATCAAAGGAGGAGTTGCATCCAATGAAGATAAATTGGAAGAAAGAATTTTGTCAGTGACTGGTAAATACAAGGAGAAATGATACCCTAAAAATGCCCTTTGTCATTGTTGTCAAAGGGGGAGAAGGATTATGTAGTATGGTAGATACTACAAGAGCTGACATCAATGCTAAAGGGGGAGATTGTTGGCATTGTGTTGTCATTGATATCAACTGGTATGGGATGATTATTGGTATGTGAGATGTATGTGCAACACTGTCAAGGAAGAGTGATCACTGGTGACATCGGTACACATGTTAGTGACTAATTTGTGTGGATGGAATGGTATGGTTACTGGTATTGACACAGTGTATCCCTAGCAAGGAGAACATGTCAACTAACAAGTGGTGAGTTGATAGTGGGCAGGATGCTTGGATGGTGCTTGTGATGAAGAGGCAGAATGTTACCTAAATCACATCAACACCGGTATGCTGTGAGGTTGCAGAACAAAAGGACTCCCACCAAATGAAGATGCAGTCATCAAGGGAAGTAATGAATGAAAGTGAAAGCACCTACACTGATTCACATGTGCCTATTTGAAGATATGCTTCACAAATAGGGAAGCCACATGAGTACAGTGTAGGATGCAGAAGACAAGGTGTCACTCCACTAGTAAGTGGAGCTTATCTCATATTATGTATTGTGTGCATCATAGTTTTGGTGAAGATAAGGAAGGAGAGGTAAAGGCAAGTACTTAAAGGCTCACACTGGATCCACCGGTGAAACAAAAGGAATGCCTCAAGTGCATAAAGTCAGGGCTATGCACTGGAATGACTAAGAAGGCATATTGAGATGATGGTACAAATGAAGAGATTGACACACTAGTTGAGACATGGTCTGAGCTGATTAGGAAGAAGGCATGGCTGAGAAGATGTAGTTAGAATAGAAAGTGGCCTAACTGAAGATGGTGTCTGGTGAAGGTTGATGATAGAGTGTCATCAATAAGGTTTACCGGTATGTAAGTCCACCGATAATATGAGCAAGGTAAAGGATGCAGATGTCTTCCCACCTTGTGGAAATGAGCATGCTTAAGAGAGACATGTCTGACGATTGGTCAAGGTATTCCATCGATAGTTCAACAAAGAGAAGACATGATGAGTTAACTGATAGAATGATAGATACCAGCAGGGTCTGTATACCGGTAGTGAAGAGAAACTAGTAGATGATATTTGTCGGCGATCCTACCTGGACCAACATGAAGAGTCAAGTTGGCAGATGGTTGACATTTATGCCACTTGGAGTCAAGGTGGCGAACCTACATTTGGATAAGGATGGAATGTACATCGATGGGGTAGTTGTTGGGTTTGTCGATATTAATGGAAGGTCCGACAAATCATGAGACATGTTGCAGAAGTATTGTAGGGGTTTGTGGCTTGAGGTCTAGAGGACAACTATGAGCTAGCTAAGAGTGATTGAGGAGATCGAGGTGGATGAAGGAAACAATAGAACCAAATCTTGATGTTTGACCAAGAGACCAATCAATAGGGTAAAAAGAAGATTGCCAGAGATGGAAGGCGTGATCTAGGAGGTGCATAAATGGTGGAGTTGTGCAACTGGTAGTCTAGTAGATCAGATCGGACATGATCTAATTAGATTTATTTTCCCTCAAGGATGGTGAAGAAACCCTAACCGCTTGAATTATGAATTGTCTTTTGGTGGGAAACCAGTCTATAAATATGAAGGCAAGACATTATTAGTTGCTACTGAATAGAAGAAATATATTGTGCTATTATGAAGTAGGAGACAAATTACTTTTGCATGTGAGAGAAAATCAGCCAAGTGCTCAAAGAGTATTTGAGAAGAGATTGAGAGTGAGGGAGAACCTGGTTGAAGTGTTCAATTGGTAGCAGAGAAAAACCAGTAGTGTCCATACTGGCAGAGCGGAAGTGGAGGAAGCTGCAGAGAAGGCAGACAGAGAATAGGAAAAGTGTTGTACCTGTAAAGAGAAGAGAGTAAGGTGGAGATCCAGTAGAGCATAAGAAGAGGAGAGGTGTACCAATAGATTTTATTGACAAAGAAGCAGTAGATGAGAGCAGGAGGAGAAGTGAGTCGGTGTAGCAAAGAAGGTATTTCATCAGTAGAGAAAGGTATTCAAAATGGTTGCAAGATCCACTTGTAACAAGATAACTACTTTTGTAATCGAATTTATCATTGTGATCACTAAGTTGTAGCTCGGTGCAGGGGTTGGTACTCCTTGGGTTGGTGCTCTAAATATTGTAATAGTGTTCATTGTGAGGCTAGATTGGAGTAGTAGTCTCCATCAACATTGCTTATTGAGGTTTTTTTCATCTTGGGTTTTCCTCATACATCCTGGTGTTATGAGATTCCTCCTTGTGTGTGTTTCTTTTGAGTTGGTCTCCTCACTAACCAGTACATCTTCATTATGCTATATCGCATAACTGATATACACACATTAGTTTGTTACAAGATAGGGTTGTTGTTGCACCAAAAGATCGACCTTTCAAGCTCTCCTCTTTTATCCTGTGATTTCCCTAGAAAGAAATTCAAACTTCAAAGCGGTTAGGGTTTCCTCTTCTTGACACAATATTCATGAGATCTAATCTAGTTTATCTTGGATCAATCACCTATCCTTCAAGAATGCATTTGTACATGGTTTCCATTATCCAATGTATATTTGTTGAAAATAGCAATCTCAAACAAGATCTCCTACCTTGAAATATGTCAACTCATAAAATGATTTAGCCGTTTCCTTTTCGAGGTCTTCCTGAATTGGATTTCCTTTGCATTGATCTAGGTGCCAACTACTCCCTGATCTTCCTCTGTCATTATTTCTTCCTTGAGACACAATAGTCAGATACAATCCCATGATTTGTGGTTGTTTCATTAATGGCGATTATCTGTTTCAACGACCCTATCGATTGGGACATCACCGACCACAACATTTTTACCACCTCTGCTCCACATGGCATCACAATGATCAAGACATGGGCCACCAACACATAGTTGGTCTAGGAAACCCATACTAATACATTCCTTTGTCGATAGAACTTTATTCTTTTGCTAACCTGTAGAGCACCCTATACCGATAACACATCTTCACCTCCAGTGGTTTGTGACAATTTTCACATTCTTCCTCTTCATCATAAACACTCAACCAACCTTCAGACTAATTTGTATCTTACTGTAGCATCCTAAAATTGTGACACTTGCAATTTCGACTGCATTTCAGTCTTCATGATGGCGACGCAACACGGAACCTGAATGGAGACCCCGAAACTTGTCCACAACATCAAAAACTGCATTTTTCCAACACCCTGGCCTGATCCTCCTTGCACCCTACTGTCCCGGGAGGTGGGACCAGAGCGCCCAGCGCCCTGGTCCTTCAGGACCAGGGTGCCCAGTGCCCTGGTCCCCCAGGACCATGGCGCCCAGTGCCCTGGTCCCTGGCCCTATTTTGGGCCCAGTCTCCTATGGGACTTCGGGTCTTTTTGTTTGCAAATTGGAAAATTATCTTTCCTGGTCGGCCTAAGGTCAGGAAAATCAGTCTATCAGCCTTGAATGACAAGTATATAAACTACATTTTCCTCTCTCATTTGATAGATACATACATGATGGAAAAAGCGTGGAAACTATACTCAAGCACTCAAGCATTCAAGCATTCAAGCATTCTTTCAAGCAATTGATCATTCTAAGTCTCCATTCAAGGCTAAGTGTTGCATTCAAGACAAGGATTCAACCATTGAAGAGGAGATCACTTACAACATACAATATACAACATCTATACCTTCGCACATAAGGATACAAACATCCTTACAACAAGGTATTAGTACTTGTTTTACATTACAGACATTTACATTTACAGCATTGCTCATTTCTTGGTTAATTCCAAAATCGGGGTTTGACCTAAAGGTAAACCCCTAATCCCTAACCCCCCAATCATCTTCACTTTTCTGTGTGTAGGTTGCAGGTACGCGGCTGAAATTGAAGATCTGGAATCCTTGTACAGAGACGAATAGATCCCCCTTCGTTTCGTGGATTTTTCGGAGGACTGTGGCGCTCGGGCACCATCGTCCTGACAACTTTTGCTTAAATTTGCAGGACAGTGCCGTATCGACATTTTACTGCTAATTCCAGGTCCGCAGCTTCATACTGTATTCCTATCTCATTTTATAAGCGAATCTTTCTCACTTTCTATGCATTCCTAGCTTAATTCTTCTATGCACATTCTTTACAAAAGAGGGTAGCCTTGCTGTCATAACCCTTGAAACTCATTTAGCATCC
Source organism: Cryptomeria japonica (assembly GCF_030272615.1). Classification (NCBI taxonomy): domain Eukaryota; kingdom Viridiplantae; phylum Streptophyta; class Pinopsida; order Cupressales; family Cupressaceae; genus Cryptomeria; species Cryptomeria japonica. Next base: position 581,091,762 of record NC_081406.1, read on the forward strand.
AATCTTGCATTGCATGGGATTGGATCTTGTGGGTTTCAACCCCTCTTTTGAATGTAAAGTCTCTCCCCTAAGTGAAAACCATCAACCCTAGCGACCTCCCTTCTCTCTCCTTGGAGTTGGAAGAGGGGAGAGCAACTAGGGTTCGATCGTGATTTTTCACTTTACATTTTGGTGAACCCGATGTGAACATCCTTTCTGATTATTCATGGTTAGATCTGAAAATTGGATTCCTTGATTACATTTCCATGTTTGATCTTTTGCAAATTTTAGAGGTTGATTGCATAAAAACCCTAAATTTTCTTTTTAGTAATTGAACTTGTGAAATGTTTAAATGTTAATGCTTGTTTCAGATCTGCCCTTCTATTACAAATTATCAATTCATATTTGTGCTTTGATTTTGAAAATTAAGTGGTTAAGTGTCAAAACCCTAATTTTTAAAACCCTCTTGATTCAACCTTTGTCCGACAATTTCACTGATCAAAACATCTCCAAATCAGCTGTAACTTTGGATTCCGCAATAAAATCACAATATCTTTCATCCTTGAAAATTTGGAAAAAAGTTGCGAGGACCGTGTGCACTCCGAGCGCCATCGTCCCTGACATTTTTTTCGAAATTTTGGGAGTTAGATCTTACTGTATTTTCCTACTAAAATCCAGAATTTTGGCTGATTTTATCAAATCTAACACTTTCAAAATTACAGTCAAAGTTGGTCTTGTGATTGCTTGGATTAAGGCTTCTAAACATTCAAAAATCATCAAAATTGAAATTTTGTGTCAAAATTGTGTTCTTACTGTCCTAAATCTGAAAAGTGTGTTTGCATTCATTCGAAATTTCAGTGCTTTATTCAAATTCTTACAATTTGTGACTTTTGAAATTAAGTGCTTAATTACAACAACTTTAATTTCCGCTTTCAAAATTGAATTTTGCGTGAAATTGAGTCAATTTTTAAATTTCAAAATTTGCATTGCTCTTGACATTCCCTCTAAAATCATAAAATTCAAAATTTCAATTTCCCTCTCTTTTCCAAGATTCAAATTTTGCATTTTTCGACAATCTTGGTAGGGTTCAATTTTGAGATTGCAACTTTAATGTGGCCTATCTACAGATCGTAAAACCACTCAATTTTTTTAGATTAGCTCTAAAATCATCATAACTTTCATCCCTGCAAGTTTTGAAAAAAGTTGTCGGGACCGTGTGCACTCCGAAGCGCCACGGTCCCTGACATTTTTTCTGAAATTTCAGGAGATTGTCCTGATTGTATTTAACAGCTTAAATCTAGAAGATTGGCTGATTTTACTGAAAATTGTTACCTCTAAAATCAAAATTTTCTCTCCCTCTCTAGTGCATGAGTTTTACAACAATAAGCCCTACTTACACTATTCCCATTAGACGAAGCCATAGAATTAAGTCTTTCTGAGGTTTAATTACCGAAGAGATGGAACCTAATTTGAATAGCCTTTTTAACGAGGACATGGGTAATTCCTCTAATCCTCCTAATGATGAAGAAGCTCTCCATGAGGTTTCTGAAGAACAACTTTCGAAATTGGATAACCAATTTGACAATTTTTGACAATGGATATCTCAAGAATACCCCGATAGTCAAGCTCTTCCTTTAATTGAGGGTCTAAAACATATGCTTCAAAGTGATAAGAATGGAATTGATATTTTGCGTGGTATTGCACACATTGTGGATTCAAATGTGATGCCTATGAAGAGTTGTGCTAAAAATTTGGGTTATACACAACCTCCTACTCAAGTCAATCATTCTATTCCTTTGATGACTTCTATTGCTAGCATACCTACCTTTACATCAAACATAATGGCTACTTCTACACAAGACATTCCTCTTGTGATCACCAGTCATGTGGGCAATCCTTCTTCTTCAATTAACCCTCTTCCTTCATTTAATTCAACTTCTTCATTCATTCCTTCAATGAGTGTCCCTATTATATCTCCACAAATGAACATGACGCAAGGGGGCAATTCATTTAACTCTTCCATTCCTCCTTGTAGTGTTCCACCACCTTACTCTTTACCTTCTTTCAATAACATAACACATCCATCACAATCTAACACGTCTAATATGAACTCTTCGACTGAAGCGACCATTAACAATCTTGCACAAACTGTCTCTTCTTTACAGCAACAAATTGCCTCTATGAATCAATCTAAGTTTAGTGTGCCCACATTTGATGTTGCGAGCCCACTTTCTCTTGACATTGTTCGAGCTATCCCTCCTAAACATGTTGAAATCCCGCATTTTGAGCTTTATAATGGTAAAGGTGATCCTCTAACACATGTTAAGACTTTTCAAACAATATGTACCGATTTTTCTTATGACCAAAGGTTGCTTGCAAAACTGTTTACTAGAACATTAAGAGACAAAGCCCTACAATGGTATTGCTCATTGCCTTCCTATTCTATTACTTCTTTCAAACAACTTGCAAATGCTTTCATTCAACAATTTCAAAACAATATAAGTCCTAAAGTTACTTTGATTGATTTAATGCATTGTAAACAAGGTGTTAAAGAAAAAGTGACTGATTTCATTGGTAGATATAAGCATTTGTATGCTCAAATTTCTTTTCCAGTGCCTAACAATGATATTCAAAGAATCTTTATTTCTAATTTACAAAAAGATATTCAAGACAAACTTCTGTTTTTTGAGTTTACTTCTTTCCAACAGTTGTGTGCAACTCTTCACAATTATCAACTGACTATGAGTCAAATGGAACAATCACACCCTATGGCTCCGAGTGATAAGGGTGATAGCAGTCAACAACCATTTGGGAAGTTTAAACCGAACAGAGATTCCATCAAATTAAATGAAAACATCATCAACAACAATGTGAATGCAGCATCAGGTGTGCCTCCTATTTCTAAATTTTTCAAGAAAGAAAGAAAGTATACTCCTTTGAATGAATCATTGCATAGTATTATGAATAAGTTATTGGAACAAAATGTGCTTACTCTTCCTCCTATAAGGAAAATTGATCCTGCAAAGATTACTTCACCTTATTTTGATAACAAAGCTTTTTGTCAATTTCATCGTCAGCCTGGGCATGATACTGAAAAATGTTTTTCTTTAAAGGGTAAAATTCAAGATTTGATTGATAATAATACTATTTCTGTTTCTGGAGTGAATGATGAAGGCAATACATCTATAGCTCCTCCTAATCAAAATCTTCAGATTTTCACTGATCCATTACCTTCTCATACCTCTAATGCGATTGAGACTAATGATTCCTCTCTTTCATCTGATGGTCTTGTGTCTATGACTCCAAATGTGATTAACTTTGTAGAGCAGCAAGAAAACCCTAAAGAACCTTCCATCACATTTGATTCCAGTGAAACCATTAGGGCACCTGATGGTCCTTTATACATAATTGCAAAAGTCAAGAATACACCTTGTCGAGGAGTACTTATTGATCCTTCGTGCATGATTAATGTTATTACTGAAGAATTTCTTTTTACTTTGCAATTGAATCAAGTGATATATAACAAAACAGATGTGATTATGAAACTATTTGATGCATTTTCTTCTCCTACAATTGGTTCTATTACATTGCCTATTGAGGTCCATAACAAATCCCTTGATGTGAACTTTTCTATTATTCCATCTTCCGAAAAATTTCGTGTGAAGCTTGGCTATCCTTGGCTATCTTCCATGAAAGCTATTGCTTCTCCTATTCATAAGTGTTTGAAATTTCCCCATAATGGTGAAGTTGTTACTGTCAATCATAGTCTCTTTAAACCAGCTGAAAGAACTTCTAGCGTTCCTATTGATTACTTTTGGCCTAAACAATTCCAATCTCTTCCTCCGCGAAGTGATCATCTTTTCAAATCTTATCAAAAATGGAAAACAAATATGATCCTATCTTTAAGTGAACGTAGAACACCCAAACTTGATATTCCTATCATTCTTGAGAAGGAAGTTCTTCCTTTGAAAGATAAAACTAATGTCTTTCCTCAAGAAGATTCCCAACCCATCCCTATGGATGTGACTATGTCTATATCTAATAAACTTCCTAAAAGTAGACCTATCCCTCCTCATCATGATGGACTTGGTCTCCTTCCTAAACCAAATATTCCTCCCTTATATGGAGCAGTTCCTCCTCCTTCTTTTTATAGAGAGAAGAGACCTTCTTCTTCTCCTATTATCCAGCCTAAGAGACCACAACCTAAACACCCAAGTGATAAGGATGAGAACATTCCTCCTCCTCAATCTTCTTCACTTCCTACTAAGACTAGATGAAATTGTTCTACACGTGAACGCTGACGAAAGTGTCGTCTTAGAGCTCAAGCAGCTGCTTCTCAAACTTTGCAATCTCCAAAAACACCTTCAACAAGCATTATTCCATTTTCTCCAAAATCTCCTAAACATAAGATGCATGATGGTCTTGATCCTGTGCGAATTAAAGACCCTATTTTTATAAATCTTGATGATGCTATAGATGAAAATGTTATTCATGATGAAAATGTTACTCCTCTTGCTTCTGCTAGTGAATATGAACTTGTTGATATTGATAACCATTTATCTAATGAATTTTCTAAAGCACTTATCCTAGCTCCTAGACAAGAACAACGTGGCTTGGAACATGAACATAGCCCTTGTTTGGATCTTGTGATAGCTCCATCTGTTGTGTTGAATGTTCCTCCTCTAGCGTGTTCCCTACCTTCCTAAAACATTGATCAGCAAGATCGGGGGGTAGATGACGTGCTAGACTAGTTACATTAACATAGCAGATTCTCTCCTCCTCTCTTGTGTTACTTCTTCTATACGTTATTCTCATTCTTCTATTTGTTGTCCTTGGTGTTGTCTACTTGAGGATGATGCAAAGCATTGAGATCTCTTTTGGTCTCTCTCATGTTGACTCAAAAGACACATGTGTTCCCTTCTTTTAGGTGATCTTCCTTGATTGGGGAATGAAGAACAATTATGCATACATACATATGATATATATACATGAATTATCATACAGCATACTGACCCCGAGGAAAGTGAAGTTACCTTGTGCTTTGTGTTTTGTGTCTATTATCCTTGGGTTTATCTCACACTTGGGGGCTAAATCCTTGCGATAACGTGCTCCTTTCCTTTCTCATTTCCTTATATGTATCACTACCTTAAAGCAATCACCCCCGATGAGGCGTGTGCGATCGCTTTAACATAGGGGGGCATACATCCCATTCATATCTTTTCAAGATACTTGAAAATTTCTTGGCAAATTTAACCTTGCCTTGAAATTTTTTGATATCTTTCTTGCATGACTCATAGTGAGGGAACCTTACTACTGACAGTCATGGTTCTCCCTCGTGATCTTCCCTTTTACGTTGTCAATCGAAGTCGTAAGATCCTTAGTCCACCGGGGGCTTGGTGTATCTTGCCCCCTTGACGTGGTGAAAGTCTTTCAATTTTTTTTCCTTGTACTTTACCAGAAGTATGAGCATACATACTCCCGCTAAAGTGGGGGCTAAATGTAGCATCCTAAAATTGCGACACTTGCAATTTTGACTGCATTTCGGTCTTCACGATGGCGACGCAACACGGAACCTGAATGGAGACCCCGAAACTTGTCCACAACATCAAAAACTGCATTTTTCCAGCACCCTGGCCTGATCCTCCTTGCACCCTGCTGTCCCGGGAGGTGGGACCAGAGTGCCCAGCGCCCTGGTCCTTCTGGACTAGGGCGCCCAGCACCCTGGTCCCTGGCCCTATTTTGGGCCCGGTCTCCTATGGGACTTCGGGCCTTTTTGTTTGCAAATTGGAAAATTATCTTTCCTAGTCGGCCTAAGGTCGGGAAAATCAGTCTATCAGCCCTAAATGACAAGTATATAAACTACATTTTCCTCTCTCATTTGATAGATACATACATGATGGAAAAAGTGTGGAAACTATACTCAAGCACTCAAGCATTCAAGCATTCAAGCATTCTTTCAAGCAATTGATCATTCTAAGTCTCCATTCAAGGCTAAGTGTTGCATTCAAGACAAGGATTCAACCATTGAAGAGGAGATCACTTACAACATACAACATACAACATCTATACCTTCGTACATAAGGATACAAACATCCTTACAACAAGGTATTAGTACTTGTTTTACATTACAGACATTTACATTTACAGCATTGCTCATTTCTTGGTTAATTCCAAAACCGGGGTTTGACCTAAAGGCAAACCCCTAATCCCTAACCCCCCAATCATCTTCGCTTTTTTGTGTGTAGGTTGCAGGTACACGGCTGAAATTGAAGATCTGGAATCCTTGTGTAGAGACGAACAGATCCCCCTTCGTTTCGCGGATTTTTCGGAGGACCGTGGCGCTCGGGCGCCATCGTCCTAGCAACTTTCGCTCAAATTTGCAGGACAGTGCCATATCGACATTTTACTGCTAATTCTATGTCCATAGCTTCATACTGTATTCCTATCTCAGTTTATAAACGAATCTTTCTCACTTTCTATGCATTCCTAGCTTAATTCTTCTATGCACATTCTTTACAAAAGAGGGTAGCCTTGCTGTCATAACCCTTGAAACTCATTTAGCATCCAATCTTGCATTGCGTGGGATTGGATCTTGTGGGTTTCAACCCCTCTTTTGAATGTAAAGTCTCTCCCCTAAGTGAAAACCATCAACCCTAGCGACCTCCCTTCTCTCTCCTTGGAGTTGGAAGAGGGGAGAGCAACTAGGGTTCGATCGCGATTTTCCGCTTTACACTTACCAGTAGGCCTTCATTCTTTCTGCTCATACTTATGTGAATATGTATCATGCCGGTTGACATCAATGATAACTTAATGCCAAAATTCCAACAATCTCCCCCTTTGGCATTGATGTCAATTATCTGCAAGACAAATTTGTACCGGTACATTTCTCCCCCTTTGACACAATGAAAAAGGGTACTATGCACTCCCCCTTTGATCTATGTCAAGCTTCCTCTGAACCATATAAAGCCTTCCTAGATAGATGACACAACTCCCAACTTGTGTCAGAGGTACTCAAAAGTGCTTACCAGCAATGGTTTGGTGAAAATGTCTGCTACTTGTTCACCAATAGGAACATAATCCATCCTTACCTCATGTCCTTCAACATTCTCTTGGAGAAAGTGATATTTAATTGCAATGTGCTTTGTTTTGGAATGCATGACAAGATTCTTTGCAATGTTGATTGCACTATAATTTTCACACCATATGAGAATAGAATTAGTGATATCTATTTGTATGTCTTTGAGGGTCTGCTTCATCCAAAGCACCTGAGAGTAGCATGTAGCAGCAACAATGTATTCAGCTTCAATAGTAGATAGAGAGACTAAGTCTTGCTTCTTGCTATGCCATGAGACCAATTGGTCACCTAGAAACAATAAACCACCACTTGTGCTCTTTTTATCATCAATGCAACCTACCCAGTCAGCTTCAGTGTATGCTTCCAAGATAAAATCCCCTTATTTAGGATACCATAAACCATAGCTGAGAATACCTTGTAGGTACCTAAAAATTCTACTAACAACATTCATATGTGACTGCTTCGATATAGCTTCGAATCTGGCCACCATGCATGCTGCCTAAACTATATCCGGTCTTGAAGCAGTTAGATACAGTAGACTTCCTATCATGGATTTGTACAGAGTCTGATCCACCACCAATGATTCATTATTCTTGCTCAATTTGTTGTCTATTAACACGGGGGTTCTTACCGGTTTATAGTCTTCTAGTTGAAATTTCTTGAACATCTCCTTTGCATACTTGATTTGTGAGATGAAGATTCCTTTATCTTATTGTAATATCTGCAACCCAAGGAAGTATGTCAATTCACCAAGCATTGACATCTCAAATTCTAACTACATCTAATCAGCAAATTCTTTGCAGAGGGTGTCCTTGTTTCCTCCAAAGATAATGTGATCTACATATACAACCATAATGATCATGTGATTCCCATCTTTCTTTATGTACAAATTGCTATCTGCACTTCCCTTTCTGAATCCTTGATCCTTCAAGTACTGATCTAATCTTGAATACCATACAAGGCCTTCTTCAACCTACACACAAATTTCTCATCATCATGTAGCAGAAACCCTTTTGGTTGCTCCATGTACACTTCATCCAAATTTCCATTTAGAAAGGAAAATTTTACATCCATTTGGTATACTTTATAGCCCTTGAAGGCATAGTAGGCTAGAAACATTTTAATTGCTTCTAATCTAGCTACCGGTGCAAATGTTTCTTCAAATTCAATCCCCTCTACTTGAAAGTATTCTTTGCACACTAGTCTGGCTTTGTGCCTAACAATCTTACCTTCTTCATTCATCTTGTTTTGATAGACCCATTTAGTGCTAATGATGTTCTTATCTTTTGGTCTAGGAACTAATTCCCAAGTCTTGTTCTTCTCAATCTGTTGCAGTTCTTCTTCCATGGCATCCATCCAATCTTGTCTTTTGTTGGCCTCATTGAATGTTTTAGGTTGCACTTCAGTCATGAGGCATAGGTTGACTTGTTCATCATTTCGAGCAAGACTTCTTCTAGTCTGCACACCATCACTCTTATTTCCCAAAATTTTCTCTTCTGGGTGATTCAACGATACATACCAGTTGGGAGCCTTCTTGGATGATACCTCTAGTTCATTATCTGACTGAACTTCATCATCTTCATCACCAGATTTATCATACAGGTTAATTTGTGGTTGATTTCCTTTGTGCATATCTTCATCAACTTTTACATGCACACTCTCAACAATTCTTCTTAGTCTTTTATTATAGCATTTGCAGGCCTTGTTGTTAGATGAGTAACCAATGAATATTCCTTCATCACTCCTGGAGTCAAAAATTCGTAAACCATCCATATCTTTCTTGATAAATCACTTACTTCCAAATAATTTGAAGTATTTGACTGATGGCTTCTGGTCATACCACAACTCATAAGGTTTCATTTTTCTATTTATTCTTAATTGAACCTGGTTTAAGGTATATGTAGCTGTATGAATAGCTTCTTTCCAATATGTTTCTGACAGACTGTCCTCATTTAACATGGTTTTGGCCATCTCCTTGACTATCCTGTTCTTCCTTTCTACCACACCATTTTGTTGTGGTGTCCTAGGAGCAGAGTATTGCCTTCTAATTCCATGTTTTCCACAATAATCTTCAAATTCATTTGATGTAAACTCTCCACCCCTATTTGATCTTAGGCACTTTAACCTATACCCACTTTCTTTTTCAACCATCTTTTGAAAGATCTTGAATCTTTCAAATGCTTGTGATTTGTCTTGCAGAAAGGTGACCCATGTCATTCTTGAGTAGTCATCAATGAAGATCATAAAATTTCTTTCACCTGCAAGTTCTCTTGTCCTAGTTGAACCACACAGTTTTGTATGCACAATTTCAAGTGGTCTTGAGGTGTTGTGCTCTTTTGTCCTGAAGCTCACTTTAGTCTACTTACCTTTTACACATTCATCACAAAATATGTTTACCGGTTTGATGATAGGTGGAATATTCCTCACACACCCCTTTTTTCTTACTGCAACTATGCTATCAAAATTTATGTGTCCTAAACTTTGGTTCCATGGCCAACTTTCATCTACTTGTCCTAACATACATTGGGACTTGTAGCATTCCTTCTGATTATAAACATTTCCATATGTTCTCTCTCCTTCTGATACAACTTTACCAGTCCTGTCTTTCTTTATCTAGCAACCAATTGAGTCAAAGGTGAATTTGTAACCTTTGTCACACATCTGACTCACACTCAACAGGTTGTGCTTTAGGCCTTCCACATAATATACATCATGTGCCTTTAGTTTTCCATCAATTCTTAGAGTTCCTTTTCCCTTTATTTTGATGGAAGAATTCTCTCCAAACCTTACTAATCCACCATTCCAGTCTTCAAGTTTAATGAATTTCTTTTTTTCACTAGTCATTTGGTTTGAACAGCCACTATCTACCACCATAGATTTTTCCTTTCAACATGTAAGGTAGTTTGTACTATGAGACTTGATTCTACCTTTTCCTTTTCTTTCTCAACCCAACCTAGTTTGGTCTCCTTCTTCCTGTCGGCTGCTATATTGAGCTCAAGTTCAATTACTGGCTCTTGATCTGGATTTGCCTTCTTTTGATTGATCTTCAGGTTTTTACAAAACTTTTCTATGTGTCCAAACCCTTGATAGTTATATAGCATTTTATATTTTCATTTAAGGGAACATCCTTAAAATTATTGAAGGGTAATGGTTTATTCTTTCTACAATCAAAACTCTTATGACCATATTCATTGCACTGATAACAGATGACATTCATATCCCAGAGTGCATTAAATGGATTTCTATTTTCATAACTCTTTGAGAGATGATTGATTAGTTGACAGTCAGCTATTATATGCCCAAATTTGTTACACCGATAACAGTAACCATGAAAGTTTGGAACATACCGGTTAGGTTGTCTTGTCCTAAATGGAGCTACCTCATTGGGGGTCTTCCCTTCATGTTTTTGAGTCTGGTGAATCCTTCACTATCAATTCTTACATTTGTCCTTGGATCTTCATGTTGGTACAAGAAGTGTGACCTCTGGTTCAATTTTGTATGTCAATTTGAGTGGCAGTTTCCAACACCATCCGCATATGTCTTTTTGCTGGTATCCTTGCCTATAGTGAATGTCTTCTTTTCTTCACCTTTAATTGAAGAGGTGAACATTATTTCTTTGCCAGATTTATCTTTGTGGGTTGAAATTTGACCTTCTTCAAAGCCTAAGCCACCAATGTCTTTGGATTGCTTCTATTTTCTCAACATCTTGTCTAAGGCCTCGGTGCTTCCTTCATACTTGCTTCTTATTTTTATATCTTCCTTAATTTCTTCAAGCTCCTTTCTGAGCTTTAATATTTTTGCTTCTAACTCATGATGCTCCTTTTCCTTCTTTGTCAGATTAGAGGTTGTGGCTTCACATGTCCTTTTAGTTTCTTCTAGCTACAATTTCAAGTCAAATATAACTTGACTGGACTTATCCAAGGATTGCTTCAAGAGATCTTGTTCATCTACTACAACAAGCTTAACCCTCTTGAGTTATCTTCTTGTTTTACTCAATTCTTCAAGAGCACTAATAAGCTCACCCTCCAAGTCCCCTTTAGCTTCAATATCCTCCTCTTCCTCATTTTCATCAACTGGTTCTCCAAGTGCCATGAAGAGATTGTTTTTTCTGTCATTCTCATGGTAATCACCTTCAGATGCATTTTCTTCATCTGTTGTGACATCCTCAATAGTACATAAGTTGTTTTGGTTCCAGTAGCCTCTCCTTCCTTTCTGGTAGGTGTTTCTTTCTCTATCTTTGCTTGCAGATTTTCTGAACTCTCTTGACTCATCTCCACTAGTTTCTTTGTGGGGAAATTTTGCAACAAAGTGTCCGACCTTACAACAGTTGAAACATTTAAGTGGTATCTTTCCTTTATACTAGTCAGATCCTCTCTTGAGCTTCTTGACAAAGTTTTCTATTTCAACATCAGTCTTCACTAGATTCTTTGTGAGAAGCTGCTTCTTTGTCCTTTTTGGTGATGTTGAATGTTGCTTCTTTTCTTAAAGAGGTATCACTGGTTGTTCTCATCTCATAGCCATCAAAGAGCCAAATAACTCATCCATTGTAAAAGTCTTTAAATCCTTGGCTTCTTCTATGGAAGACACCTTAGTATCGTACTTCGGTGTGAGAGATCTAAGTACCTTGTTGACAAGAATCTCATCTGCAATCTCTTCTCCAAGTCCTCTAATAGTATTCATAGTTTCATCAAATCTGTGAAGGTAGTCTGCAATCTTTTCATCATCTTTCATTTTGATGCTTTCAAGTCGGCCCCTTAGTGTTTCCAGCTTTTCTTCTTTGAATTTTCCATCTCCTTCAAACAACCTCTGCAATTTGTCCCAAGTCTCTTTTGCTGAAACACAGTGCATGACTATGAAAAATTCATTATCAGACAGTCCGCTCAAGATAGCATGTTTAGCCTTTGCATTATTCTAATACTTAGTTTTGGCATCCGGATCAGAGGGGGGAGCATTAGGAACAACATACCCATTCTTGATAGACATCCATACATCAAAACCTAGGGAGGAAATATAAGTCTCCATTCTTCTACTCCAGAAGGCATAGTTGGATCCATCAAACATGGGGAGTTTTGAGGAAGAAAACTTATTTCTTTCCATCGTCTTCAAAGTCCAAAATCTACCCAAGGTTTAAAGATAACTAGGAACCTAAGCTTTGATACCAATTGTTGAACACATAGTACCACTGAGAAGGGGGTGTTTCAATGGTTTCTAACTTGTTTGACTTTCAAAATAAACTTTAGAATGTTAGTTATTATTTTTACCACTAAACAATCATACCAGTAGAACAAGATAGAAATCCAAAGAGATCATTCACACAAATAAAACTCAAAACACTAGATTTACAAGGAAAACCCAATGTGGGAAAAAACTCGGTGAGAAAAGTTGTTGGAGACTACTACTCCAATCCAGCCTCATAGGTAAAATATTGACTTACAAATATTTAGGGTACCAACCCAAGGAGCACCAACCCCTGCACCATGCTTCAACTTGGTGATGTATATTGAAATATTGTTTGAATACACTTAAGGCTTCTTGTTGCAAATGAATTCTACAACTCTTTGATTAAATAACTCACTACCGGTTGATAGTCTTTTCTCCTCCATTGGATCTCCCACTACTAGTTGTGAGATTACTGTCTCTAATTCTCGGTCTCTATTATCTTTCTCTTCCTCTCTCTCATAGTCTCTCAACACACTGTATTACTCTTGGATGCTGCCTGTTGTTGCCACACCTTACCGGTTAGGCTCAATTGCAAGACTATAGTTATGCCAGTAGAATCCTCTCACCGGTATGTCTGCTCACATACACTACAACTTTCTTAAAAATAATTTCTAAGGAAAGTAATTCTTCTCTTTACTAACTCTTTCTTTTCTCTTCTTCTTCTTCTTTGTAGCATCAACAATGCTCTGTTTTGAGCTCTCCTCTTTTATCCCATGATTTCCTACCAGAAAGAAATTCAAACTTTTGAGCGGTTAGGGTTTCCTCTTCTTAACACAATCTTCATGAGATCTGATCCAGCCTGTCTTGGATCAATCACCTATCCTTCAAGAATGCATCTGCACATGGTTTCCATTATCCAATGCATATTTGCTAAAAATAGTAATCTCGAATAAGATCTTCTACCTTGAAATCTATTGACTCATAAAATGCTTCCACTATTTCCTTTCCAAGGTCTTCCTGAATTGGATTTCCTTTGCATTGATCCAGGTGCCAACTACTCCTTGATCTTCCTCTATCATTGTTTCTTCCTTGAGCCACAACAATTAGATACAATCCCATGATTTGTGGTTGTTTCATTAATGGAGATTATATATTTCAATGACCCTATCGATTGGGGCATCACCGACCACAACATGTTTTCCACCTTTGCTCCACATCACATCACAACAATCAAGACATGGCCCACCAACGCACAATTGGTCCAAAAAACCCATACCAGTACATTCCTTTGTCGGTAGAACTTTCTTCTTTTGCTAACCCATAGAACACACTATACCAGTAACACATCTTCACCTACAGTTGTTTGTGACAAATTTCACATTCTACCTCTTCATCATAAACATGCAACCAACCTTCAGACTGATTTGTATCTTACCGATAGGCCTTCATTATTTCTGCTCACACTTATGTGAAAATCCATCATGCCGGTTGATATCAATGACAACTTATGCCAAAATGCCAACACCGTGGCACCCTGGTCCTGGACATTTCTGCTAAGATTTCAGACATAGGTGCACCTATGATTTTGCCTTCTAATCTCTACTTTTCAATAGCATATCAGTTGTTCTTTGAGTTGCATTCTCATATTAGGATTTGCTTGTTTATTTTCTTTCTAGGTTAGATTGCATTTTGCATCATTCCTTTCTCTCATTTATAACAAAGGAATAAAAAACCTAAGAGGTAATCCATAGCTCTCTTTTTCTCATAAGAACTAGCCAACGTGTGTTACCTCCCTAGGCTCTTTTGTATTCCATGAGTGTGTATGAGAGTGGGATCAGGGTTTTCATACCTAGTCTCACTTTTTCCCATACATATCTTGGGTGAACCCAATGTGAACACAATTTCATTTTTATTGCATTAAATTATTAGATATAGATCTAGTTTATTTCATTTTCTTTCAAAACAAAAAAAAAAAAGGAGATAGGTTTCTTTCATTTTCCTTTCATTGTGTGTTTTAGTTTCATGCAATTTTCATTTCAAAATGTTAGATTTCTATTTGCAAGAAGTTCATGCTTTTGATGATGTATGCAATTTTGTTGATTATGAGTTTAGTAAGGATGAATTAGATGAAGCTCTAGATTATTTTATGAATCCTAACCCTTCTAAACCTTCATTTTGTCAAAAGTTAATCAACCTTGTTACTATGCCATTTTGTGGTGATGAGAAAGATAAGTTGAATGATTAATCTCATGGGTGCATTCCTATCAATTGCTCCACTAGATCTAGTAGTGTAGTTGATTCCCATGATTCCCTCTATGATGCTATGTCTCCTTTTGAGTCCAAAGATAAGCCTTTCAATCACTATGACCATGCTTTATTGGATGATGCCCTTGATGACTTTATGTCTCTGCCTAGACTTTCAAACAAGAATAATGCATCTAAAAAGTTAATCAACATGATCAATGTGAATGAACATAGAAAACCACTTTTTTTTGTTCAAGGCTCTTGTCCTTCTCCAACTTCATCTCTTCTTAATCAACCTCTTTTCATGGTTCAAGGTGGATATGGTTATGATTCCTTTAGTACTCCAAACAAGCCCATTATTACGGTTCAAGGAAGGAATCCCACTAAGAGTCCTTATAGCTATGCTAGACAACTTACTAAGGATAGTTATAATGTAGTTGCCCATATCTATAACACAAGAAGCAATAAGCAACCTAACCCTCCTCCATTTGTTCTGACTCCTCTACCTAATCCTCAACTCATTCTTCCTCAAGCACCTCGTATTTCACAAACTCTTAGTAAGGAATATGGTCTTGTCAAGCAACTTAAATCTACTCCTGCCAAGACATCCCTTTAGGATTTTCTTCAAACTTCCTTGACTCATCATGGAATGCTAAAAGATGCCTTGAAAACATTGAATTTCCCACCCGTAGTGACATCTAATAACATGGCTTCCTTGATTCACTCTATTACATCACCTAAAGCTCAGATTGTGTTTACACAAGATGAGTTGCCTTCTAGTAGAATTCAACAACAATATGATCCCTTAATGATTGTGGTTATCATAAATGATAGCGTGATAAGACAAACATTAGTGGACAATGGTTCCTAGCCTTAATGTTTGTAGCATTAACTTTTTGCACAAGATAAATGTTGATACATCTCTTATCAAGCTTGATTCTCTCACTATCTGTGGCTTTAGTAATGTTGCTAAATCTTCACTAGGTATCATCACCTTGCCTGTTAAGGTAGGTCCTATTACTTTACCTACTCCTATCCATGTCATGTCTAGAGATTTGACATACAAATTGTTGCCAGGAAGACCTTGTATTCATAGCATGCAACTTGTTCCCTCTATATTGCATAGGCAAATCAAATTCATTCACAACAATACAACATATACCTTGTTAGGAGACACAAGATTTTAGGCTTGTTTACAAACATCAAGTTCTAAATCCTCTTCAATCAATTCTTCCCCAACTATCTTAGATATTTTTTATAAGGCTTCTACTCCAATTAGTGTGACTAGTTCATCAAACCTATCTCCTATATCTAGATCAATCCCCAATACTTCCTCAAGTGGACCTAAGGTTCTTGAGGAAGAATCTTCTTAGTTTGACTCTACAATTGAGAATAATTTCTCTCCTCAATAGATTCTTGTTGAAGATGATTGGGGATCCCTTGATTTCAATCCTACTTTCATAGGGGAATACAAAATTCCCCCCTAGAGAACCTAAGGTCAAAAAGAAGAAAGAAGAAGAAGAACCTAAAAAGAAATCTACTTTGTCTAGGCCATTGAGTAATAAATTTATGGGGGCTTCTTAGATTTCATCTCCCTTAGTGTCTATTATAGAGGATTTCGATCCTTCTCTTTTTGAAAATCCTCCTTCTTCGGAAATGACTAACTTTATGGTTCTGGTTTTCACATCCTCACTAGGTGTGGATATAATGAAAATGGATGTGGTGCTCAAGAACAAGGGATCAAAATTCCCTTGGAAAATAACTTTTGTAATATGACATTTGGGATTGGCTATGATCCTTTCAAGCATATACTGAAGCCTCTAAGAGACCATCTATTAGTGTTAATGTCATTTCTACTTCTCTCTCACCAAAATATCCAAAATATATTGACTTTGACCCTTCTTGTGTCTTTGCTTTGGATGTTTTTTCTATTGATGATTCCTTAGCTAAATTCTTGGAAGCTTATGAAAACCTTCCTCATTATCATCATAATCATAGCTTTCCCTATTGTTTAAATGCGGAAGCTTACTTTGGGAAGGAAAGAAATAACGATGAGACAGTTAAAGAATTTCCTCAATTGAGAGATGCTCCTCAACAAAGTAATCTCCTAATAAATGACACCATTGATATCAAGATGGATCCTTGTGCTGAAGATAAGATCATCAAGATAAGGAAATGTCTTGACGAAGAAGAACAAAAACAATATGCTGCATTGTTACATAAATTTCTTGAGATCTTTGCTTGGATATATTATGACATGCCTCGTGTAGATCCTAAAATTGTCACTCATAACATTGTCCTAATTCCTGATGCTAAACCTGTGAAGCAAAAGATTTGAAAGATTCACTCTAAAGTGCCATTACTTGTTAAAGCTGAGATTGAAAAATTGTTGGATGCTGGATTCATTCATCCTATCGATTATTCCCCATGGATTTCAAACATTGTGGTGGTTGCTAAAGCTAAAAACAAGATTAGGATGTGTACTGATTTTCATGATTTGAACAAGGCCTCTTTAAAAGATGATTTTCCCTTCCCAAATATTGACTTGATAATGGATTCAGTAGCATGGAATGCTTTACAATCCTTTATAGATGGTTTCTTAGGATATAATCAAATCTTGATCAATCCCCAAGGTCAATATAAAACTGCTTTCACAACTCCTTGGGGTACATTATGTTGGATTATGATGCCTTTTGGATTAAAAAATGCAGGTGCAACCTAACACCATGCTATGACTCTCATCTTCCATGATTATATGCATAAGACCTTAGAATATTACATTGATGACATCTTAGCCAAATCCATCCTTTGTACAAATCATGCTAAGATCCTTCATCAAATCTTTGAGAGAATTTGTAAGTACAACATGCGTTTGAATCACCAAAAATGTGTTTTTGTTTTGGATAGTAGAAAACTACTAGGATTCATAGTTTCACATCGTGGCATTGAGGGGGACATGAAAAAGATAGATGCTATTGTTAACATGCCACCTCCTAAGAATGTTTCTCAACTAAAAAGTCTACAAGGAAAGATCCAAGCTATTCGTAGGTTCATCTCTCAACTTGCAGATCATACCTTTCCTTTCACACAATTTCTTAAAAATAATATCACTTTCCAATTGAATGAGGATTTTTGTCAAGCATTCAAAGACTTAAAGACTTATTTGGCCAATCCTCCCGTTCTTCAACCGGTTGATCCTACTAAGCCTTTCCTTCTACACACCACTACTTGCCCTCAAGCTCTTGCAACCTTATTGGCACTATGTGATAAGGATGGTAGAGAATGCCTGATTTATTACATAAGCCACACTCTACTCGATTATGAAGTCTGATATTTTGCAATAGGGAGACAGTGCCTTGCTTTAGTCTTTGCAACCCAAAAGTTGAGGCATTGTCTCTTGAATGCTGAGATTCATGTTATCATTAAATTTGATCCTCTTAAACATCTTTTCTCCAAAACTGATCTTTCCGGATGCTTAGCTAAGTGGGTTATGATGTTGACCAAGTTTGACCTTAATTTTGTCTCACAAAAGGCAATAAAGGGTCAAGCGTGGACTGATCATTTAGTTGATTTTCCTTCACCCTTCTCCCTACCTAATCTAGATTATTTTCATGGTGAATACATTTTTTCCATTGAGGTTGATGAGACTTGGGAACTATACTTCTTTGGCTCTAAGTGTCGTACAGGATTGGGGGCAGGGGTGGTCTTAATTTCTCCTAAAAAGAAGCCTATTCCTTTATCATATCGTCTCAATTTATTATGTACCAACAAAATTGCTGAATATGAAGCCCTTATAGATGGAATTAAAGAAACCATGGTGTTGAGTGTGAAAAATCTTCATATTAATGGAGATTCTCAACAAATCATAAGATAAGTGACATGAGTTTATCAAGCTAAACAAGACAAACTATCACAATATAAAGATCTAACTTTGTCCTTGTTACAAAAATTTGATTCTTACACCATGGAGCCCATTCCTTGAAAAGATAATTGACATGCTGATGCGATGGTATGTGTTGCCTCTCTTGTGTCTCTAGAGGACCCCATGTTAGATCTTCAATTCATTATTTACAACCTTACTTCCCCAACTATTGCTGATAACCCTAGTGATGTGGTATATTGTTGCATTATGATTCTGATGAATGGTGCTTGCATGTCATAAGATATTTAAGTGATGGTACCTTTCTTGACTCTAGGAATAAGAATATTAGGGCTAGGGTTCACAAATTGGATGCTAGATACATTATCCTTTCTAATTTTCTCTATAGGAGGGGTTATAATGGTCTTCTTCTTTGATGCTTAAACAAGGCTAAGGTCCCTATTGCTCTTGAAGAAGCATATTCAAGTGCTTGTGGGGGGAATTTTGGGGGTAGCTCTTTGGTTCAAAGATTTCTCCGAATGGGATATTATTGGCAAACCATGGAAAAAGATTCTTTTGCATTTGTTAAACAATGTCATCAGTGTAAGAAACATAGCAATTTGATTCATTCGATCATAGGTAGCATCTTGGCCCTTTTCTACATGGGGTTGGATCTTGTTGGTAAAATATCTCCTCCTTCATCTCAAGGACATACTTTCATCATAACTTCCATTGATTACTTTACAAAATGGACGGAAGCCATTCCTCTTAGATCCACTACCATTGAAGTAATTTTTCAATTCATTTTGGAAAACATCATTTCTCGATTTGGGATACCTTCCGCCTTAGTTTCAAATAATGGAACATAATTCAAAAATAAGGATGTGAAGAAGTTTCTCAAGAAATATCATATTCAACATAAATTTTCTATACCTTATTATCCTCAATCAAATGGTCAAGCTGAGTCTTTTAACGGGATAATTGAACAAATTCTTTGAAAGACTATAAACAAGCATGGTAAGGATAGGCATACTCAATTAACCTATTCTTTGTGGGCTTATCACATGAGTGTACATGTTGCTACAGGTTTTACCCCTTATAATCTTGTTTATGGTGCTGACGCCATCATGCCTTTGGAGTTAGAAATTCCTTCTTTGAGAGTTTCTCTTAGGGGTATAGTGGATGATGATTCCTATAGAGAACAAAGACTTCAACAACTTTAGATTCTTGATGCATGGTGTACCAATGACCTCAAACATATTCAAGCATCTCATAAAAATTTGCAACGAAGCTGCAATGATAAGGTCATTCAACATTCCTTCTTGGTAGGGGACTTAGTCCTTTATGAGAATCAGTGCAACATGAATGCATTACCTAAGGAGAAAGGAAAGTTCAGTCCTAATTGGCTTGGACCATACATTGTTGTGGAGTTCTATGGATTGGGTGCTTACAGGATAGTAGATGTGGAAGGTACGCCTCTCAAGAAACCCATAAATGCTATGCACCTTCGTAGATACTATGCCTAGTTCTATTTCTCTCTCTCTTTCTTTCTTTCTAGTATTCTTTTTGTTCTCTCTCTATGTCTTTTTTCTTCAAAATTGGGTAATATGTTAGCATATCTTCATTAAAGTATGTAAGATTAAATGATGTTATATCGTTTGGTCTACATTACTTCATTCTTGAAAAAGCATGTTTCATTACTGTATTGTTTGTCTTAGATTCAATTTATGTAAATTGTAATGGATTTACATTTCATATGAGTTAGCATATTATACAATTTCTTGTGTTAAGTAGAATTATATCATGTTGTGTTTAATTAGAGTTAATTAAATCACATTAGTTATATGGTTCTCATGCCTAATACATTCTTCTTTTACACTATCAAAGTAGCATTTGATTAAATACTTAGTTATTTAATTAAATCACACATGTATCAATTTAATCTTGAAGTATTGAGAAATAAATCACATGGAAATTAAATCAGATATACATGCCCATTACTCAATATGTTACTTCTAATATAAGAAATGCATACATTGTTTAAGCATTACAAATAACATAATCATGAGTGTCATCATATATACATCATTACATCAAAATCATCTTTTATCCTTAGGACGAGTGACAAGAGGATGGTGGCTAGATGCCCCCTCCTGGTCTGGTCATGCGGGTGGCCCCATGGGGGTGTATCATGATACAGACCATGAGTGACTCTATGAGGACCTCTCGTAATCTCTCTCCATCATGATCCCTTGGTATATGGATGCCTTTGTCTACGCCATCACTAGGTCATGCTCTGTCTATCGTAATTTGTCTCGTAGGACCTCCACCTCCATCTGAATAGGGGAGAAAAGGTCCTCATGTCATCTTTCACTCCTCTGGGATTTGTATGGTCTTTGTGTGGAATTTGGAATGTGTGCAGTTACAATAAGGTCTATCATTGCATTTTAAATCATAGAATGCCACTCCTAGATGCTAGCTGCAAGATAAAGAGTAATTTTTCATCAATAACATTATATGTCATCAAATTTAAAATAGGTAGAATGCATATGCTAATCAATAGCAGGGCACATTACCTAGATCTCCCTCTTGCTAGTGAGGATCATGGATAATGACTACCTGAGACTGAAACCCAATAGGCTCTCCCTGCTTGTATTGTCTCTGTATAGTCAATCTGGGTCAATGGGGATTAGGATTAGGACCCCTTATGGGATCCCTCTCTACCCACTGTGGGAGACTCGGTGGATCTAAGGCTTTGCAATCCTCTCTAGAGTGATGAATTATACCTGACTCTTCCTCCTCCTCCTCATCCTCATCCTCATCCTCCTCATCCTTGTCCTCTCCATCGTCTCTATCTTGACCTCCCTCTCCGCTATCAAGATCACCTCCATCTTTGCCTGCCTCCTACTCCTTTGTGTCATCACCCTAATCATCTGAATCCTCCTCAAATGCATTGGATCCCTCTTTGTCGCCTAAGTGTCTCCATGGTATGTTCTCCTCCACCATATGATGTATCATCGGTGCATGCCTGAATCATCTCCATAGTCTATCGCTATGTCCTAATCTGATCCATCTAAATCTGTGATGTCGATCTCATCACTTGTAGGCCTAGGAATGGCTCCTAGACTCGACATCACTCATTAGTGTCGAATGTATATGGGCATGTTGATACATTTGATACTTAATGTTAAGTATAGATGCCAAGATAATAAGATGAGAGGGGGGGGGTGAATCATACATCATACAACCTTAATTTCCATAAAAACAACAGATTCAACCTCGGTAACATATACTTCAGTAATATAACCAAAACTGCTAAACATGCAAACTCAAAAGCATATAAACATCATAAAACTCATAACACTAGATTTAACGTGGAAACCCAAATAGGGAAAAACCACTATGGGATTTCAGACCCACTTAGAAATATACTCTTCTAGAGTATGCTCAGTTAAAAGCAAATCCTATTAAAGATTATTAACATATTGCTGGATGCAACTCGGTTAAGGGATTTCCCTCACATCTGTTAGGATATTCACCTTGTTAGAAGTGACCTTGTTAAAGGATTTCAAATACTCAATTAGAATGTCACCTTGCTAGAGGGTTTTACAAATAAGATTGTTAAGTCCACTCGGTTAAGAGATTTTTTGTCACTTCATAAAATAACAGTAATAAAAATCTATCTGCAACTTCACATCTAAAATGCTAAAGCAGATTCTTATTTTCTCAATACAATAGGACTTATCTTGTCCATCTACTGGGCTCTATACTATGTTATTCAAATAGGTCTTCAAGCTTCAGTGCTCGGTAATCACTATGTAGCATCCCTGTGTATACACTTGCCTGTATACATTGTTTATCAACAGTTCCTTATTTATAAACAATTTGCCAACCGCTTAATCTCCTTGATCACATTTCCCATGATCAATCATAGCCATCAGATCTTCAATCTTGACTAGGTTCAATGTATCCTTTGATCTGAAAACATTTTACCCCACCATGGAACTTGCATACATTTCTTGGAACTTATGCTAGTGTATTGTGGTTCAATCTGAGCTGTAGATCTTCCTGCCAATTTTCCTTTGTCATAGATTCTTTAACAAACTTCATGCACAGCATACCAATCATTTAATCATAACCAACTCATCAGCTTCCTTCATTAAATAATGCTAATATTCATTTAATGCATTCTGTTACTACTCGGTTGCAACTCGGTAAATACTAAACTTCACTCGGTAGACATTTTTCCTTCATTAACCGATAGCGATAACCTTAGGGTTTACAGACTAGGTTCTGTGCTCGGTAACATAGTATAGTACTAACCTTACAATCAATAACATATGTAGGATATTAAAACAATCTAAACATCATGATCTCATCATTGTCTAACTCGGTAATAGTTGGCCATTGAATAACTTATTCCTCCCCTTATTCATCACATTTTGTCTGTGTCTTTTACTGACATCTTTATACTCATCAAATCATACTTCTTAAGATATGGCAACATCATACTGAATTAAAAAATCAATTTCTTGACATCAATGACAAAATAATAATATTAAGACAGTAAACATCCTTAATCAGTTATATCCATAATCACCAACAACCTTCTCAATATCCTTATTGAAATGCCAACAATCTCCCCCTTTGGCATTGATGGCAAAACCAATTGATTTGACCTAATTGACTCAGATTGCTGTGAGATTTTGAAATGCTGAAATGCTCTACCCCTATCATCAGTCTTCTCCCCCATACATTAGTCTTGTCCTCTTTTCTTCACTCTTCTCCCCCTTTGACAACAATGCCAAAAATTAAAGAACAAAAACATAATTTCTTCTTGTATGAAGTGATTTCCTGCTGTTATGTGTCAACTTAGTCTCGGTCAGAGAGTTTTGTCTTCAATTCCTGTTCCCTGTAATTGTTTCCTGCACACCTTTAGAAAACATTCTAAAGTGTGTAAATCAGCATCAACTCCTAAAAGATATTCTGTAGAGTCATCGAGTTGATGCTTTCACCGAACTCGGTCAATGAATGGAAGATAGTGGTAGGACCCCTAACTTACTTCTGAGATACTCAAAAGTGTCCCTTGGCAGAGGCTTGGTGAAGATGTCTGCTATTTGTTCCTTTGTGCTAACATACTCCAACACCACTTTCTTCTCTTGAGCTTCTTCTCTAAGATAATGATATTTGATAGAGATGTGCTTAGTCTTAGAGTGCATAATAGGATTCTTTGAAATGTTAATGGCACTAGTATTGTCATAGAATATAGTTACTGGCTCGGTAACTTTCTCATTTATACCTTCCAACAATTGTTTGATCCATGCAATGTTGGTACAATCCAATGTTGTAGCAACGTATTCCGCTTTTGCTATTGACTGTGAAACACATCCTTGTTTCTTGCTAAGCCAACTCACTAGTCTTTCTCCTAAAAAGAAAACTCCTCCACTTGTGCTTTTTCTATCATCAATGTTGCCTGCCCAATTAGCATTAGTATAAACCTTTAAATCAAAATTATTTTCTTTCTGATATACTAAGCCATAATCTTCAGTGCCTTTCAAGTATCTGAAAATTCTCTTGATTGATGTCATGTGTGTTTCCTTGGGATCTGCAGAAAATCTTGTAACTATACCTACTGCATGTGCTATATCTAGTCTGTTGTGAACAACATATTGTAGCTTTCCAATCATGGATCAGTAAAATGTCTCATCAACAGATGCAAATTCATCATTCTTTGATAAGTTACAGTTGGTAGTCATAGGAGTACTTACTGGTTTTGAATCCTCCATTCCAAATTTCTTCAAGATTACCTTTATGTAGTTGGATTGAGTAATGAAAATCTCATTTTTCATTTGCAGTATCTGTAAACCTATAAAATACTTTATCTCACCGATTAATGACATCTCAAATTCTTTGCTCATTTCATTTCCAAAGTTCTTGCATAGAGAGTCATTCCCACAAAATATAATATCATTCAACAAATATGGCTGAGATCAGTATTCCATTTTCATCATTCTTCATGTACATATTGTTGTTTTCACTTGTTCTTATAAAACCAATCTTGATTAAATAAGAGTGCAATCTTTCATACCATGCTCTAGGTGCTTGTTTCAAACCATATAAAGCTTTGTTCAATTTACATACCTGATCTTTATTCTTGTCTTCATCAAATCCTTGAGGTTGTTCAATAAAAACTTCTTCTTCTAATATACCATTCAGAAATGCACATTTGACATCCATTTGATATACCTTGAAGTTCTTGTAAGCAGCATATGCCAATAATGTTCTTACTCCTTCAAGTCTTGCCACAAGTGCAAAATTCTCACCATAATCAATTCCTTCTTCTTGGGCATAACCTTTGCAAACTAGTCTTTCTTTATTTCGAATGACCTCACCTTTTTCATTCAGCTTGTTTTTGAAAATCCACTTTGTATCGATTACATTTTTATCCTTCAGTCTTGGGACCAGTGTCCATGTGTCATTCTTCTTGATTTGATCAATCTCTTCTGTCATAGCATTTATCCAATCTTCACTGTTAAATGCCTCTTCTGCTATTCTCGGTTCAAATTCAAATATCAGACATGTGTTCTGTCTCAATTTGTTTCTTGTCATCACTAGATCATCTTTATCTCCTATAATTTGATTTGATGCATGATGTCTTCTGACATACTTGGCCAATATAGGCTTGGTAGGCTCTGTATGATCTTGTTCATCACTTGGTAACTAGATATTCTCTTCATTTTCTTCAGCAGTTCTCTTGGTAAGACTTGTTGGTTGAACATTTACAAATCCTTCATAATCTTCTAGTTCTTTGGAATTTCTTTCATCATTTCTTTCTGCAAATTCATCAATTTTCACATTTGCACTTTCTACTATTTTGTTAGATGATTTGATCAGACATTTAAATGCTTTGCTTCTAGAAGAATAACCTAGAAATGTTCCTTCTTCACTTTTCTGATCAAACTTTCCATTTCTATCATCTTTGTGTACATAGCATCTACTTCCAAAGATTTTGAAGTAACTTAAATTAGGTTTCTTGTCATACCAGATTTCATATGGTGTCTTCAAAGTTCCTTTCTTCAATTGTACTCAGTTCAGGGTGTAAACTGCTATGCTTATTCCTTCTCTCCAAAATGTTTGTGGCACTTTCTTTTCAATCATCAGAGTTCTGGCACAATCCACAATAGATTTGTTTCTCCTCTTAGCTATCCCATTCTATTATGGAGTTCTCGGTGCAGAGACTTGTCTTTTTATACCATGATCATTGTAGTATAAGTTGAACTCATCAGATGTGAACTCTCATCCTCTGTCTGATCTAAGATATTTTAGTTGTCTTCCTTTTTCATTTTCAACTCTTGCCTTGTACCATTTGAACATTTGAAAAACTTCTAATTTTTCTTTTAAAAACATAACTGACATCATCCTTGAATAATCATCCACAAATAATATGAAATATTTATCACCATAATAACTTTGAACTTTCATAGGACCACAAAGATCAGTGTGCACAAGATCTAAAATTCCCTTAGAAGTGTAGGACTTACTTGTAAAGCTTGATCTTGTCATCTTACCATCTGGCATCCTCAACACATAGCATTCTCAGGTTTTTCAAGACTCGGTAGACCTCTTACTTGGTGCTTCTTTCTTATCTTGATCAGATTATCAAAATTTACATGACAAAACCTTTTATGCCATAACTAGGTATCATCTATCTTTGCATACAGACACTTATTCTAAGTTGAGTCAAGCTGAAATGTGTTACCTTTTGTTTGTGTCTCGGTAGCAGCTAACTTTCCATGCTTGTCATGAACTTTGACAATTTGTTTATGAAATTCTATTTGGTAACCTGTGTTGTTTAGTTGTGCTACACTCAACAAATTATATTTCAAACCTTCAACCCAATAAACATCATTACATTTAGCATTGTCAAGGAGTGTTATAGATCCTTTACCTTTTATAGGACATGGTGCATCATTACCAAATCTTACATAGCCTCCATCATAATCTTCTAACATAACAAACTTGTGTTTATCACCTGTCATGTGATGTGAGCATCCACTATCTATGATCCAAGAATCATTAGTATTTATGTGAGATATTAGGTCTTTTTCTTCATACCTTTCTTCATCTGATCCATCTTTGATAGCCACATAAACTACTTCCTCTGTATTAGTTTCATCTAATTTATGATCATCAGATTCCTCATTAGCTATTAGGCATGACTTTCTATCTCTTCTTCTAAAGTCTTGGTGTCCTCTGTAATGATTATCTTTGTGTCTGTCATCTCGGTAATCTCTCTTTTCAGTAGAATCTTTGTCAGGATAGTTAGAAGCCATATGTCCTATCTTATCAAAATTGGAACATTTCAAAGGTAGTTTTCCTTTATACTTACCTTTGCCTCTCAGTAACCTTCTGGCTAATAGTGCTTCAAACTCTTCTTGCTTTCTGATTTCCTCATATAGTTTGTGTACTTCTTCCATGTTTTTGTGAAATTTTTCACTTGCTCCACTGTGATCCCCTTTAGTGTACTTACTCATTCAATCATTGTAATCATCAGATTCACCAATATGAAAAGAACTAAATGTAGATTCAACTTTACTTACCGATGACCCACTGTTATCAAAATTACTTAACTCAAATGCATGTAGCTTACCAATAGTAGCATCTAAAGAAACTAGCATATTGGGTATAGACCTCAATTCATTAATTACAGAGACTCGGATTGCATAAGCTGGTAGAAGGGCTCTTAACAACTTACTTGTTATATCCTTTTCTTCAATAGTTCCACCTGCTCCTTTGATTTGATTGACGATTTCCTTTAGTCTTGTACTATACTGGGTTATGTTCTCACCTGCATTCATCCTCATAGATTCAAGTTGTCCTCTTAGACTATCCACTTTTTCTCTTTGAACATGTTCATCACCACCATACATAGATATGAGCTTGTCTCGCATTACCTTTGCATCATTGCAACCTTCTAGATCATTAAACTCTAAGTCAATCAATGCAGATGTTATTTCAATCATTGCTTGGATATGTTCTTGCTTTTCTTTTATCTCTTCCATTGTCAATGGATAGGTGCTCGGTGTAATGAAATCATTCTCCAGATAATATATAGCATATTCTCCAACTCCTGATAGGTGCAGCTTCATCCTTTTCTGCCATGTAGAGAAACTTGACTTTCTCAACTTTGATGCATCCCTCTTATACATCTTTGGATCTTTTCTCAAGTACCTTTAAACTTTTCTTCCAGAGTCCAAAGCTCTAATACCAATTGATAGTTCTAATACTTAATGTTAAGTATAGATGCCAAGATAATAAGATGAGAGGGGGGGGTGAATTATACAACCTTAATCTTCCATTAAAATAATAGACTCAACCTCAGTAACATATACTTCAGTAATATAACCAAAACTGCTAAACATGCAAACTCAAAAGCATATAAACATCATAAAACTCATAGCACCAGATTTAACGTGGAAACCCAAATAGGGAAAAACCTGATAGTTTTGATACTTAATATAAGTATAGATCCAATTGCCAGCAAGATGAGAGGGGGGGGTGAATCATACAAGCTTAATCTTTTATAAAAACATCATATTCAACCTCAGTAACATATACTTCAGTAATATAACCAAAACTGCTAAACATACAAACTCAAAAGCATATAAACATTATAAACCTCATAACACTAGATTTAACGTGGAAACCCAAATAGGGAAAAACCACTGTGGGATTTCGGACCCACTAAGAAATATACTCTTCTAGAGTATGCTCGGTTAAAAGAAAATACTCTTAAAGATTACAAACACATTGCTAGATGTGACCCACTTAAGGCATTTCCCTCAGATCTATTAGGACCTTCACCTTGTTAGAAGTGACCTTGTTAAAGGATTTCAAACACTCAATCAGAATGTCACCTTGCTAGAGGGTTTTACAAATAAGACCGTTAAGTCCACTTGGTTAAGAGATTTTTTGTCACTTTCACAAAATAACAATAATAAAAATCTATTTGCAACTTCACATCTAAAATGCTAAAGCAGATTCTTATTTGTTCAATACAATCTAGACATAGAACTAATCTTGTCCATCTGTTGGGCTTCTATACTCTGTTATTCAAATAGGTCTTCAAGCTTCTGTGCTCGGTAATCACTATGTAGCATCCCTATGCATACATTTGCCTACATGCATTGTTTATCAACAATTCCCTATTTATAAACAATTAGCTAACCGCTTAATCTCCTTGATCACATTTCCCATGATCAATCATAGCCATCAGATTTTCATGCTTGACTAGGTTCAATGTATCCTTCGATCTAAAAACATTTTACCTTGCCTTGGAACTTGCATATATTTCTTGGAACTTGTGCTAGGGTATTGCGATTCAATCTAAACTGTAGATCTTCCTATCGATCTTCCATTGCCATAGATTCTTAACAAACTTTATTTATGGCATACCAAACATTTAATCAGTTCTAGCTCATCAGCTTCCTTCATTAAATACTGCATGTAAACATTTAATGCATTCTGTTACAGCTCGGTTACAACTTGGGAAGAACTCGGTAAATACTAAACTTCACTCGATAGACATTCTGCCTTCATTAACCAATAGCGATAACCTTAGGGTTTACTGACTAGTTTCTTTGCTTGGTAACATAGTATAGTATTAACCTTACAATTTACAACATATGTATGATGTCAAAACAATCTAAACATCATGATCTCATCATTGTCTGACTTGGTAATAGTTGCCCATTGAATACCTTATTCATCCTCTTATTCATCATAATCTTTCTGTGTCTTTTACCAACATCTTTATACTCTTTGGACCATACTTCTCAAGATATGGCAACATCATACTGAATTAGAAAATCAATTTCTTGACATCAATGACAAAATAATAATACTAAGATAGTAAACATCCTTAATCAGTTATATCCATAATCATCAACAACCTTCTCAATATCCTTATTGAAATGCCAACAATCTTCCATTGTCTGTTATAATGCTAAATTGCCAACAATCTCCCCCTTTAGCATTGATGGCAAAACCAATTGATTTGACCTTAAAAGATTCAGATTGCGGTGATTCTGAAATGCTGAAATGCTCTCTTGCTATCATCAGACTTCTCCGCCATACATTAGACTTCTCCTCTCTTCTTTCCAATCTTCAGTCTTCTCTCCTTTCTCAGTTTTCTCCCCCTTTGACAACAATGCCAAAAAGTAAAAAACTAAAACATAATTTCTTCCTGTATGAAGTGAATTCCTGCTATAGTGTGTCAATTCAGTCTCAGTCAGAGCATTTTGTCTTCAATTCCTATTCCCTGTATGATTTCCTATATTATTTCCTATAATATTTCCTATAATATTCCCTGTAATATTTCCTGTACACCTTTAGAAAACCTCCTAAAGTGTGTAAGTCAACATCATCTCCTAAAAGATATTTGATAGAGTCATCGGATTGATGCTTTCACCGAACTCAGTCAATGAGTAGAAGATAGGGGTAGGACCCCTAACTTACTTCTGAGATATTCAAAAGTGTCCTTTGGTAGTGGCTTGGTGAGGATATCTGTTATTTGTCCTTTGTGCTAACATACTCCAACACCACTTTCTTCTCTTGAGCTTCTTCTCTAAGATAATGATATTTGATAGAGATGTACTTTGTCTTAGAGTGCATAAAAGGATTCTTTGAAATGTTAATGGCACTAGTATTGTCATAGAATATAGTTACTGGCTTGGTAACTTTCTCATTTATACCTTCCAACAGTTGTTTGATCCATGCAATGTTGTAGCAACATATTCCGCTTTTGCTATTGACTATGAAACACATCCTTGTTTCTTGCTAAGCCAACTCACTAGTCTTTCTCCTAAAAAGAAAGCTCCTCCACTTGTGCTTTTTCTGTCATCAATGTTGCCTGCCCAATCAGCATCAGTATAAACTTTTAAATCAAAGTTATTTTCTTTCTGATATACTAAGCCATAATCTTTAGTGCCTTTCAGGTATCTGAAAATTCTCTTGATTGATGTCATGTGTGTTTCCTTGGGATCTACAGAAAATCTTGTAACTATACCTACTGCATGTGCTATATCTGGTCTGTTGTGAACAACATATTGTAGCTTTCCAATCATGGATTAGTAAAATGTCTCATCAACAGATGCAGATTCATCATTCTTTGATAAGTTACAGTTGGTAGTCATAGGAGTACTTACTGGTTTTGAATCCTCCATTCCAAATTTCTTCAAGATTACCTTTATGTAGTTGGATTGAGTAATGAAAATCTCATTTTTCATTTGCAGTATCTGTAAACCTATAAAATACTTTATCTCACCGATTAATGACATCTCAAATTCTTTGCTCATTTCATTTCTAAAGTTCTTGCATAGTGAGTCATTTCCACAAAATATAATATCATTCAACAAATATGGCTGAGATCAGTATTCCATTTTAATCATTCTTCATGTACATATTGTTGTTCTCACTTGTCCTTATAAAACCAATCTTAATCAAATAAGAGTGCAATCTTTCATACCATGCTCTAGGTGCTTGTTTCAAACCATATAAAGCTTTGTTTAAGTTACATACCTGATCTTTATTCTTGTCTTCAACAAATCCTTCAGGTTGTTCAATAAAAACTTCTTCTTCTAATATTCCTTTCATAAATGTAGATTTGACATCCATTTGATATACCTTGAAGTTTTTGAAAGTAGCATATGCCAACAATGTTCTTACTCCTTCAAGTCTAGCAACAGGTGCAAAAGTTTCACCATAATCAATTCCTTCTTCTTGAGCATAACCTTTGCAAACTAGTCTTGCTTTGTTTCGAATGACCTCTCCTTTTTCATTTTGCTTGTTTCTAAAAATCCACTTTGTATCGATTACATTTTTGTCCTTCGGTCTTGGGATTAGTGTCCATGTGTCATTCTTCTTGATTTGATCAATCTCTTCTGTCATAGCATTTATCTAATCTTCACTGTTAAATGCCTCTTTCACTATTCTCAGTTCAAATTTAGATATCGAACATGTGTTTTGTCTCAGTTTGTTCCTTGTCATCACTAGATCATCCTTATCTCCTATAATCTGACTTGGTGCATGATTTCTTCTGACATACTTGGCTAATACAGGCTCGGTAGGCTTTGTATGATATACCTTGAAGTTTTTGAAAGTAGCATATGCCAACAATGTTCTTACTCCTTCAAGTCTAGCAACAGGTGCAAAAGTTTCACTATAATCAATTCCTTCTTCTTGAGCATAACCTTTGCAAACTAGTCTTGCTTTGTTTCGAATGACCTCTCCTTTTTCATTTTGCTTGTTTCTAAAAATCCACTTTGTACCGATTACATTTTTGTCCTTCGGTCTTGGGATTAGTGTCCATATGTCATTCTTCTTGATTTGATCAATCTCTTCTGTCATAGCATTTATCTAATCTTCACTATTAAATGCCTCTTTCACTATTCTCAGTTCAAATTTAGATATCGAACATGTGTTTTGTCTCAGTTTGTTCCTTGTCATCACTAGATCATCCTTATCTCCTATAATCTGACTTGGTGCATGATGTCTTCTGACATACTTGGCTAATACAAGCTCGGTAGGCTTTGTATGATCTTCTTCATCACTTGGTAAGTGGATATTCTCTTCATTTTCTTCAACAATCTTCTCGGTAAGACTTGTTGGTTGAACATAGACAAATTCATCATAGTCTTCTAGTTCCTTGGAATTTCCTTCATCATTTCTTTCTGCAAATACATCAATTTTCACAATTACACTTTCTATTATTTTGTTAGATGATTAGATCAGACATTTAAATGCTTTGCTTCTAGAAGAATAACCTAGAAATGTTCCTTCTTCACTCTTCTAATCAAACTTGTCATTTCTATCATCTTTGTGAACATAGCATCTACTTCCAAAGATTTTAAAATAACTTACATTAGGTTTCTTGTCATACCAGATTTCATATGGTGTCTTCAAAGTACCTTTCTTCAATTGTACTCGGTTCAGGGTGTAAACTGTTATGCTTATTGCTTCTCCCCAAAATGTTTGTGGCACTTTCTTTTCAATCATCAGTGTTCTAGCACAATCCACAATAGATCTATTTCTTCTCTTAGCTATTCCATTCTACTATGGAGTTCTCGGTGCATAGACTTCTCTTTTAATACCATGATCATTGCAGAATAAGTTGAATTCATCAGATGTGAACTCTCCTCCTCTATCTGATCTAAGACATTTTAGTTGTCTTCCTATTTCATTTTCAACTCTTGCCTTGTACCATTTAAACATTTGAAAAGCTTCTGATTTATCTTTTAAAACATTACCGACATCATCCTTGAATAGTCATCCACAAATAATATGAATTATTTATCACCATAATAACTTTGAACTTTCATAGGACCACAAAGATCAATGTGCACAAGATTTAAAATTCCTTTAGAAGTGTAAGACTTACTTGTAAATCTTGATGTTGTCATCTTGCCCATCTGGCATCCTCGACACATAGCATTCTTAGGTTTTTCAAGACTCGGTAGACCTCTTACTTGGTGCTTCTTACTTATTTTGATCAGATTATCAAAATTTACATGACAAAACCTTTTATGCCATAACCAGGTATCATCTATCTTTGCATACAGACATTTATTATGAGTTGAGTCAAGGTGAAATGTGTTACCTTTTGTTTGTGTCCCGGTAGCAGCTAACTTTCCATTCTTGTCATGAACTTTGACAATTCCTTTCTAAACTTCTATTCGGTAACTTGTGTTGTTTAGTTGTGCTACACTCAACAAATTGTATTTCAAACCTTCAACCCAATAAACATCATTGCATCTTGCATTGTCAAGAAGTGTTATAGATCCTTTACCTTTCACCGAACATGGTGCATCATTACCAAATCTTACATAGCCTCCACCGTAATCTTCTTTTATAACAAACTTGTGTTTATCTCCTATCATATGATGTGAGCATCCACTATCTATGATCCAAGAATCATTAGTGTTTATGTGAGATATTAGGGCTTTTTCTTCATACCTTTCTTCATCTGATCCATCTTTGATAGCCACATAAACTACTTCCTCTATAGCAGTTTCATCTGATTTATCATCATTGGATTCCTCATCGGCTATTAAGCATGTCTTTCTATCTCTTCTTATGAAGTCTCGGTGTCCTCTGTAATTATTATCTATCTGTCTATCATCTCGGTAATCTCTCTTTTCAATAGAATCTTTGTCAGGACAGTTAGAAGCTATATGTCCTATTTTATCACAATTGAAACATTTCAAAGGTAGTTTTCCTTTATACTTACCTTTGCCTCTTAGTAACCTTCTAGCTAATAGTGCTTCAAAGTCTTCTTGCTTTTTGATTTCCTCATACAGTTTGTG
The DNA here is from genome assembly GCF_030272615.1 of Cryptomeria japonica. Taxonomy (NCBI): domain Eukaryota; kingdom Viridiplantae; phylum Streptophyta; class Pinopsida; order Cupressales; family Cupressaceae; genus Cryptomeria; species Cryptomeria japonica. The sequence continues at coordinate 581,125,441 of NC_081406.1, forward strand.
TACTTCTTCCATGTTCTTATGAAATCTTTCACTTGCTCCACTGTGATCTCCTTCAGAGTAATTATACTTTCTTTCATTGTAATCATTAGATTCATTAAGATGAAAAGAACTAAATGCAGATTCAACTTTATTTACTGAAGATCCACTATTATCAAAACTACTTAACTCAAATGCATGTAGCTTACCAATAGTAGCATCTAAAGAAACTAGCATATTAGGTACAGACCTCAATTCATTGATTGCAGAAACTCAGATTGCATAAGTTGGTAGAAGGGTTCTTAACAACTTGTTATATCCTTTTCTTCAATAGTTCCACCTGCTCCTTTGATTTGATTGACAATCTCCTTTATTCTTTTACTGTACTGAGTTATGTTCTCACCTTCACTCATCCTCATAGATTCAAGTTGTCCCCTTAGACTATCTACTTTTTCTCTTTGAACATGTTCATCTCCTCCATACACAGATATAAGCTTATCCCACATAGCCTTTGCATCATTGCAGCCTTCTAGATCATTAAACTCTGAGTCAGTTAATGCAGATGTTATTTCAAACATTTCTTGGATATGTTCTTGCTTTGCCTTTATCTCTTCCATTATCAATGGAAAGGTGCTCGGTGTAACAAAATCGTTCTCCAGATAGTATACAGTATATTCTCTAGCTCCTAATAGATGCAACTTCATCCTTTTCTACCATGTAGAGAAACTTGACTTGTTCAGCTTTGGTGCATCCCTCTAATACATCTTTGGATCTTTAACTCAAGTGCCTTTAAACTTTACTTCCGGAGCCCAAAGATCTAATACTTAATATAAGTATAGATCCAATAGCCAACAAAATGAGAGGGGGGGGGGTGAATCATACAAGCTTAATCTTTCATAAAAATATCAGATTAAACCTCGATAACATATACTTCAGTAATATAACCAAAATTGCTAAACATACAAACTCAAAAGCATATAAACATTATAAACCTCATAACACTAGATTTAACGTGGAAACCCAAATAGGGAAAAACCATTGTGGGATTTTTGACCCACTAAGAAATATACTCTTCTAGAGTATGCTTGGTTAAAAGAAAATCTTGTTAAAGACTACAAACACATTGCTAGATGTGACCCGATTAAGGGATTTCCCTCAAATCTATTAGGATCTTCACCTTGTTAGAAGTGACCTTGTTAAAGGATTTCAAACACTCAATCAGAATGTCACCTTGCTAGAGGGTTTTACAAATAAGACTATTAAGTCCACTCGGTTAAGAGATTTTCTGTCACTTTCACAAAATAACAGTAATAAAAATCTATCTGCAACTTCACATCTAAAATGCTAAAGCAGATTCTTATTTGTTCAATACAATCTAGACATAGAACTAATATTGTCCAACTGTTGGGCTTCTATACTCTGTTATTCAAACAAGTCTTCAAGCTTTTGTTCTCAGTAATCACTATGTAGCATCCCTGTGCATACATTTGCCCGCATGCATTATTTATCAACAGTTCCCTATTTATAAACAATTAGCTAACCATTTAATCTCCTTGATCACATTTCCCATGATCAATCATATCCATCAGATCTTCATGCTTGACCAGTTTCAATGTATCCTTCGATCTGAAAAATGTTTTACCTCACCTTGAAACTTGCATATATTTCTTGGAACTTGTGCTAGGGTATTGCGGTTCAATCTGAACTTTAGATCTTCCTGCCGATCTTCCATTGCCATAGATTCTTAACAAACTTTATTTACAGTATACCAATCATTTAATCAGTTCTAGCTCATCAGCTTCCTTCATTAAATAATGCATGTAAACATTTAATGCATTCTATTACAGCTCGGTTACAACTCAGTAACAACTCGGTAAATACTAAACTTCACTCGGTAGACATTTTGCCTTATTAACCGATAGCGATAACCTTAGGGTTTACCGACTAGGTTCCTTAGGGTTTACCGACTAGGTTCTTTGCTTGGTAACATAGTATAGTATTAACCTTACAATTTACAACATATGTATGATGTCAAAACAATCTAAACATCATGATCTCATCATTGTCTGACTCGGTAATAGTTTCCCATTGAATACCTTATTCATCCTCTTATTCATCATAACCTTTATGTGTCTTTTACCGACATCTTTATACTCTTCAAATCATACTTCTCAAGATATGGCAACATCATACTGAATTAGAAAATCAATTTCTTGACATCAATGACAAAATAATAATATTAAGATAGTAAACATCCTTAATCAGTTATATCCATAATCATCAAGAGCCTTCTCAATATCCTTATTGAAAAGCCAACAATCTTCCATTATCTATTATAATGCTAAATTGCCAACAAAACCACTGTGGGATTTTGGACCCACTAAGAAATATACTCTTCTAGAGTATTCTTAGTTAATTGCAAATCCTATGAAAGATTACAAACACATTGCTAGATGTGACCCAGTCAAGGGATTTCCCTCAGATCTGTTAGGATCTTCACCTTGTTAGAAGTGACCTTATTAAAGGATTTCAAACTCTCAATCAGAATGTCACCTTGCTAGAGGGTCTTACAAATAAGACTATTAAGTCCACTCGGTTAAGAGATTTTCTATCACTTCACAAAATAACAGTAATAAAAATCTATCTGCAACTTCACATCTAAAATGCTAAAGCAGATTCTTATTTGCTTAATACAATAGGACTTATCTTGTCCATCTGCTGGGCTCTGTACTCTATTATTCAAACATGTCTTCAAGCTTCAGTGCTTGGCAATCATTATGTAGCATCCCTATGCATACACTTGCCTACATACATTGTTTATCAACAGTTCCTTATTTATAAACAATTTGCCAATCGCTTAATCTCCTTGATCACATTTCCCATGATCAATCATAGCCATCAGATCTTCAATCTTGACTAGATTCAATGTATCCTTCGATCTGAAAACATTTTACCCTACCTTGGAACTTGTGCTAGGGTATTGTGGTTCAATCTAAGCTGTAGATCTTCCTGCTGATTTTCCTTTGCCATAGATTCTTTAACAAACTTCATGCACGACATACCAATCATTTAATCATAACCAACTCATCAGCTTCCTTCATTAAATAATGCTTATATTCATTTAATGCATTATGTTACTACTCAATTGCAACTCGGTAAATACTAAACTTCACTTGGTAGACATTCTGCCTTCATTAACCGATAGCGATAACCTTAGGGTTTACCGACTAGGTTCTTTGCTCGGTAACATAGTATAGTATTAACCTTACAATCAATAACATATGTAGGATATCAAAACAATCTAAACATCATAATCTCATCATTGTCTAACTCGGTAATAGTTTCCCATTGAATAACTTATTCCTCCCCTTATTTATCACATTTTGTCTGTGTCTTTTACCGACATCTTTATACTCATCAAATCATACTTCATAAGATATGGCAACATCATACTGAATTAAAAAATCAATTTCTTGACATCAATGACAAAATAATAATATTAAGATAGTAAACATCCTTAATCAGTTATATCCATAATCATCAACAACCTTCTCAATATCCTTATTGAAATGCCAACACACATCAGTAGGAACACAATGCTCAAACCCAAACTACCGCCGAACTCGGTCGAAGTAGAAATAAATGACTATGTGGCTTTACCATCCCTCTAGTAGATGGCTCATCTGCATTCTAAACATTTGTTTGCATAGCTCTGTCCATATGGACATCTTGAGGTAGGTTCTCCATATGATCCCGCCCGCTGTCAATTTATCCATGCTCAATATCCAATACAGGAGATCGTTGAATCACCACTCACAAGTAAGAGGATAAGAATATACCCTCGGCTACTCTGGGAAGAGCTCTATGGGGGCTCTACCAGGTCTAGTGCATGTAATATGCTCAAACATCCACGCCTATAGTAGTGTGCATGTCATAAGACTACATCCCTATCTGAATACATACTCTCCAAGGTCATGATAGAGATGCGCAAGCATGCTCTAACCCCAAGAGTATATTCTCCTATTTCTCTCAATGGCTTGTATGGCATAGATGATTCCTTTATGCATATGTGTGATGCGCCCATTGGAGCACACAATGAATGCAAGGGTCACAATCATGAGTCGTCTCACCAATGGAACCTCGCCTGTAGGGTGTAGGAGCTAGCTGACCATAATGTGACCCCTCATCTAGCTACATATCACTCTCACCATAGAATATACCTGCTCTCTATTGTAATCATCCTCTATGAGATCGGATCGATATCTAATAGTCTCTCCTCTAATGGGTAGGTGCAAAATGTGGTATACATCCTCTAGGGTGACCGTCATATCCCCCACAAGTAGTAAGAATGTTGAGGTATCTGCATCCCACCTCTCCATCAGTGCCATTAGCATAGCAAAATGGAATTGGATGGCTAGCATGGTCATCGCATCCCACAAACCCACTGTATGTAGCAAATCCCTCTCTCCTACTATCAGTCTCAGGATCTGCTCCTGAAGGCTCTGAAAGGTGAGACCAGCAGTATGCTTGTGGATGTACAGTAGTGTTTGCAAAATGCAAATAAATCTTTCATCAGTAATCGATCAATCATTTATCATCATCTAATCAATGAAATCATTCTATCATTTCTAGCATTTATCACCTTATCTAGTGTCGTCGTTGGTTTCCCTGAACAGGGATCAGGGCACCCTATATGGACCAAGGCGCCCTACTGGGACCATGGCACCCAAAGGGGACCATGGTGCCCAGAGTGGACCATGGTGCCTTAGGAGGACTAGGATGCCCTAGGACCCTTAGGTGTCCAAAGGGTGGGCCCCAGCCCAGACTAGGTGATGAAATCATCACTTCTGAAAACTAGGAAAACATGACAAAGTCAAATGCAGTCAATAGAAAATTAGCTCACCTCATTGAGCAGTTGGTTGGCGAGTACGGACTGGCGCAGGATCTCCATCCATGTAGGTCACTTAGGTCGGCATCAAGGCATGATGGATTGTATGTGGGATCCTCTGTAATGAATAGTGACAAGAAGTTAGAAAGTGACAAATGAAGGTGTCACTTTCATATTTATGTGATGCACTTTTTGACTTTATGTTTTTAAGTTAAACCCTATTTTTTTCACTTTTTCTTCAATCTATCATATCTTGAGCTAGGAACCTTTGATTCTTGCATCATTGGTGGCATTGGAATCATGAGTTTTCCCTCTTTCTCTGGATTAGCTCCATAATTTTTTGGGATGAGTAATCAAGCCTTGTTGTGAACTTGCATCATCACAATCTTTATCACAATTTGCTGTGAAAAACATGGTACCTTGTTTCACCTCACAGATAAGCAAGTTGAAATAGGGGGGCATGTAGCTACCCATAAATTTCATCACCTTCTTTAGTAAGAATTAGGTGATTTTGTGATCTAACATGTGGTTTTGTAGGGTGTGGTTCCTAACTGTGTACTGCAGATACCATTGGGGGCTTCATTTGACAACTTATGGATATATCCTTTTTCAAATGATGTTTACTTTTTTGTACTTTAGCTTTCATATGCACGTAGTGTCATGTGACCACTAAAGGCAGGGATAAATGTAGTATCGTAAATTATACACCCTTGCTAGGGTGGTAGAATTTCACAATTAGGTTAGCACCTGCCTTAGTGTGTTTTGCATCTTGTGTTTCTCATTCCCCTTTAAGAATTTAATTAATTAATTTAATTAAATCTAAGGTCATGTCTCATCATTTTACATAGTACAAAGTTGGGCCCTTTACCCTAAGCGTGCCCCTTTTCATTTTATTCCTCCAATGAATCATTTAATCATAAACCCTAATTATGTCTTATTTCAACTGTTTAGGCCTGATTTCCCATATAAAAACACCTCAAAATTGACTATAACTTTGGGATGTGCTCTAATAACATCATATCTAACAGCCCTAAAAATTCGATGAAAATTTGTTCAGATCGTGGAGGGAATGCACATGGTCCGCAACTTTTTTTTAAAAAAAATTGGGAGCACAATCCAATGATATGATAATGCTTAACCTTAAAATATCAGTGGGAAATTCAAATCCTAGGTCGGCCTAAACATGAAATTAAGATATAGGGTTTCATACTTAAGAGCTCTCTTTCTTCATTTGAAAGGTCTTCTTCTAAGAATCTAAGAGCGGGTTTTTGGAGAATAAAGAGCCTTCTTTATAGCGAAAGAGTAGATCTTTGAAGTCTTCAACAACATTCAACATTCATCCATCAAGCATTCATCAAGCATCATTTTATAAATTGGGGGATTTTGAACATGTAGAATAATAATAGGAGATCACTAACTGATGATTGGCTTGTACCTCTCCCTTGGGGTTGCGTATGGTTTCATTTTGTTTTCGTGTCTTTTCATATGCTTCACTTTGATTCATATTCATGCTTTAGACCACTTTGCATTATGGATTTAGAGTATTTACTTTTTCAATTATAATCAATTAGGGTTTACTCTTTAGGATTTCTCTAGGTTGTTTACTTTTATTCTTAGGATCTTGCATATACACAAGGTTCTTGCACACACATTTTTAGTACATTATCATCTATTCATAGAGGTGGAAATCACCAACATGAGGGTTTGATTAAGGAAAACCCTATATAGCCACCCCAAACCTTCCTTTTTCAGTTGCAGGTGTAGAAATAAGAATCTGGAAGCAGTAATAGGTTTAGAACGGGCATCTACACCACCTAGAAACCTTAGAAATACAAAAATATGTCAACGATAGGGGCGTGGTGCCCTACTCCTACCCTCTGTCAGTTGCAACTCCAAAATTGAAGAATCAAGACAATAGCATGGCACCTTGGTCCCAGATATTTCTGATTAGATTTTAGACACTTGTGTACCTCTAATTTTTCCTTCTAATCTATACTTTTCATCAATGTATCAGTTGTTCTTTGATCTGCATTCTCAGATTAGGATTTCCTTTCTTATTTGCTTTCTAGGTTAGATTGCATATTTCAACATTCCTCTCTCTCATTTACAACAAAGGAATATAAAACCTAAGAGGTCATCTATGACTTTCTCTTTCTCATACGAAGTAGTTGACGTGTGTTACCTTCCTAGGCTCTTTCATATTCCATGAATGTGTATGAGAATGGGATTAGGGTTTCCATACTTAGTCTCACTTTTTTCCCTACACAAAATGAAATGATGAAAACAAAATGTTACAAAAGTCAAACAGAGTTGTAAATTGGGATCTGAGTAGAAGAGGATTAAAACCTATACCTGATTTTCAAGAAAATTTGTCAGGACCAAGGTGCCCGTCACGCTGGTCCTCCAAATTCTCCCTGGTCTTGTAATTTTTCCCTAGTCCTGGGGGGTCTTTGGAACTTTTACAAAAGCCAATTTTGTTTATTTTTGCTCCTTTATTAAATCCTTTTATACCTTCACAACTCCTGAATCTGTCACCTGCACACCAAAAGAAGTGACATTATGTTGTTGTGGATAGGGGTTTGCTTTAGGTTAAACCTTGAGGTTGGAATTAACCCTAATTGAAATAGAAATTGAACTTGAACTGAATTGTAAAAGCTTGCCTTTTGAGGGCAAGGCTAAAATGCTTGAATATAGATGATTATACCTTCAATAGGTGATGCAATTCTCTTTAGGATAAGTCCTTCACGTGTTGATGTAATAACATGATAAATCACATAAAATCCATCATGAAATAATAATTGAAACATAATGTGAATATTCCTTGACGTAATTTGTTGCTCCTTGAATCAGATTTGTTCTTGAGGAAGAATAATTGCTCTTGAATTGATGATAATGTTTTCATATGATAAGTTTATGAAAATAAATTGAGAGGGATGCCTTATATAGGGATTTCATAATTAAAATCACCTTTAGGCCAACTTATAATTAATAAAAATTGACACAAAGTGGGATTTGAACATTATAATGCCATCAAATTAAGCTCCTAAAATTTGGGGGAAAAAGTACAAGACCACAATGCTAGCAACCTGGTTCGATTGACTTTTTCCTAGTTTTCTAGCAATGCAAGATATCATGATTATAAAGTCAAATCCAACATGGTAGATCAATCCAAGGTGTTTAGATATGTGAAAATGTGCTTTGAAGAGTGAAATTAGGACATTATTAGGATTACTTAAAATAAAATAAAATAAAAAGGGGTGTGCTTAGGGTTAAGGGCCCAATTTTATGATATGCGAATTATTGAGAGAGGAATTTAGATTTAATTAAATGCCTAAGGGAGCCTTATAAATGAAAAATGCAATGGGACACACTAAAGCGGGTGCTAACCTAAGTGTGGAATTGGACAACCCTAATTAGGAGTGTACAATTTACGATGCTACATTTAGCCCCCACGTTAGTGGAGTATGATCTTAGGGTCATACTCTCAGTAAAGTAGAAATGAAGAGATAGAGCATCTTAGAGAAAGAAAAACCAATGATAGGATAATGTTGAGAGATGATCAAGCCCCCAAGCATAGGATCCTATCAATCCATGCAAGTAACCTTCAAGTATAATCAAAAGAAAAAAACATTAGTAATAAAACACAAAGCTCCAAGTCAACTAGTTGAAGAGACCTCAATAATCAAATTGTCTCAACCGCTAATATCATTCTTGGCATGTTATTGCAAGAGCACAAGTGGACTTATGGAGAGAAAAAGGATGTACACCAATTAAAGTACAAGAAACCATGCTCTGACACTAGCAAATGTGTGTTATGCTATGGGTTCATGGGAGAGAAGGAAGAAACATGGATTCCATAGGCTAGCAAGCTGCATCAAGCTAGGTGATCTATTTTGGGGAGGAGAGTCAGAATAATCTAGCTCCATTTTGTTAGTTCCACTCATCTTGCTGCATATGTTATTGTCTATTTTTAGGCATGACGCATCTTGTGCAAGACTTTTTTTTTTTTGGTTTCAAGAATGAACACCCTGTATAAGACAAATGATGCATAAAATGAGGATGCAACAATCCCATGTTGATAAATAAAATGAGGATTAAGCATGAGGATGCAATAATCCCATAAATGATGGACAAAATGAGGATGAAATAATCCCAAATTGATAATCGATAGTTGAAATGCAACTATGAGGCCACATATACTCCCCCCCCCCAAGATGTCAACATATTCCTATGGTGATGTCTTAAGGTAGATATAAACAAGGACACCCACCTTCAACACCAAGGAGATATCCTCTAACCAATAATTCATGCATTTCAAGCTAAAAAGAAAGAGTCTTGAATAGGCTTTGTTTCTTTAAGAAAGGAAAATATAATTGTAAAAGAGATATCTTGCAACAAATATAAAGGGATTATTTATAAAGGTGAAATCTTCAAAAGGAGAGGAGGACTAAGAATACACACCTCCAATTTTTACGAAAAAAATGGATTCTTAGTGAAGGATTGCACACTTTCACTAAGGAGATACTATTCATAAGAGATGTACCACTTCAAACAAAGAATAGATCCTAACCAAGGAACATTGATGTACTCACATGAAGAATAATTCTATGCAAGAAACAACTTCAAATTATGAAAGATGCAACTCAACAAAGGAAAAAGGCAATCTTTACAAAAAGAGAGAGAGTTGAAATATTATTCTTTCCCCCCAAGAATGGAGACAGGGACACCAAAGAGATATCATTTATTAAAGACACACTATTTTAAAATAAGGAAAATATCCTCATCAGGGATGCACATCACAATATAGAAGGGTTCATTATAAAAGATACAACTCAATAAAGAGAAAAATTTGATGAATGATTATAGACTTTCAACACTAAGGAAGAGGTCCAATTAAGGATATGTGCTTATAAGGCAAGGAAAATATCCTCATTAAGGATACTTGTTCCAATAAGAGGAAGGAGATCCTCAATAGGGATATACACCTCCACAATCAATAAAAGATCCTTGGTAAAGACACTATGTCAAAAAGGGAAAGTTTAATCTTATGAAGGAGAGATATTTGGAAATCATTCTTTCCCCCCAACATACAGAGAAGAGAAGATGTAAAATAGGATATTATGTTTCTACCAAAGTATGATTATACTTTGAAATTGTACCACCATGATTGACAATGAGCCCCCAATAGGTAATCTACCAATGCCACATAATGAGGAGCAACATAATATCCACTAATGATATGTAGAAGGAATAAAATGAGAGTCCAACTCATTTTCATCTAGTATTTGAATGGTACTAGTTACAATAAGTTGTTTAATTTTATTTTCTAAATCAAGACATCCATTAGTGGAATGGCCAGGGATTTGATGGTACTTACAAAAATAAGGATTGTGTTGATTTTTCTTATGATTATTTCTTTGAATTTTTAAAGGGAGAGAAATCAAGGTGTCTTTAAGAAGCTCATACAAACTACTCTCTTGTTGTGATGAGAAATTGTAAGAATACATAGATATATCAAACAATGGGGGAAGGGGATGTTGACAAAGGACTTTAGAAACCTAGACCTTTTTTGGAATAGTGTGATGTATATTTCTCATAATTGTTGAAACTTTGTTGCACGCATCCTAAACCATGTCCATTGTATCCATGTGTAGATATTGAAATATCTAAAGGAGAGGGTTCATTCCTATTATCAAAATCTAAAGAGCCTTCATCATCATCAAAGATATGTGTTGTTAGGAGGAATGGGAATTGATTTAGAAGAAGTTTGGATGAATGACACACAAGGCTCCTTCAAGGATTCCTTATTAGATTGAGGGATCTTATACCCATTGAAAGAAGGTATAAATTTTAATGTACCCTAATTCTTTGCTAAGGAAGCATCATTGGTAGGAGATTGTGTTGTTGAAGGAATGATATTATTAAAGGGAGAAATGCATCCTACTTCATCATGAAAAAAATCATAAGGATTAGGATCAGCCTTGATTGTGTGAATTTCAATGTTATATATTAATTTTATTGTGCGATTAAGAGTAGAAGGGACTATTTTCATAGCATGAATCTATAGTCTACCTAGAAGAAAGTTATAATTAAGATGGTTGGGTATGACATGAATAGGAGAAGGTAGAGTCATGGGTCCTACTTTGATAGGTAATATGACTATACCAAGTGCCTCTCTAGGAACATTATTAAAGCCATGAACACAAATAGGGTCAGGTTGAATAGAAGAATGATCCTAATTTAGCTTATCTAATAAGTTAGCACAACAAATGTTAAGTGTTGACCCATTATCAATTAAGGTACCTCTTATGTTTGGTTCATGAATGCGACAAGTAATCATAAGGGGATCATCTCTATTTTTAACCTCTATAGAAGGCAATTCATCTTGTGAGAATGTAATATCATATGGTTTAGAAGAATGATAAGGAACCACCTTATGAAAGGCTTCTTGAATCAACTTATGGTATGAAGGTGAAGTTTGTATCAAGTCCCAAAGGGAAATCTTAGTTAAGATATCATGGATTTCCTCAACAAGATTAGGTCCCTTATCAAAAAAATTATTAAGATGAGAGGGGGAAGGAAGGGAAGTGAGAAGAAAAATGGGATATTTATTTTTGACATAAGCATTAAATATGTGATGTATTTCAAAACCATATTTTTGTTCTAGTTGTCTTTCCATATCACCTCTTTCACATATGTATTTTTATTTTAAGATGTTAGGAGGTTCCTTGGGTTTAGGTTTCTCATAACTAGAAACATGAATGGTATTGACTTGATTAAGCTCTTTTTTCTCCAAGGATACATCTTTAGAAGGGAGAGTGTCAAAGAAATTGCTAATGATTTCATCCTCTTTCCAAAGCATCTTTATGGGTAAGACAAGCTTTAGGAGAAGGACAAACATAACTCATTAATGCTTCATCTATAGTGGGGAGTCCATTGAAATGAAAAGAGGATATAGTATCACTAGGAAAGGTAGTTGTACAATATCATCCACTTGCACCAAATGATCCTCGTGAGGGAGGGAAATTTTAGGATAAACATCATTCTTCAAAGCTTCATCCTTAGAAGGGAGATTTTTTAAAGAAGTGTTCATAACCTCTTCTTGCACTCAAATGTGCCCTCATTGGTAGGACCAAATTTGGGAGAGGGTAAATCAATGTCATCAACACTTCTTCTCTAGGGAAGGTAAAGTAACATTAAAGAAGGTATTTATGATATCATCCTCTTCCTCTAGGATATTCTTATGAGAGGCATATTTTAGGAGAAAGATCATCATCAATGTTCATTAGGGCCTCATCTCTAGAAGGTAGAGATTGATAAAGAGGATTGTCAACCACGTCAACTTATTTTATCACAAAATCTTCTTCATAAATATGATTGATAGAAGGTAAAGATTCATAAAGCAGATTGTCATGCATGATAATATCCTTTTGAGTTTTTGGAGATTTAGAGGATGATTTAGAGGGAATGATGAAGTCATCAAGGGTTTCATACTTCATCTCAAAGTCATCACTACTAAATGGCTTGTGCATTATGTTAATTAAACTTTGACAAAAGGGTGGTTTATAAGGTGAGGGCATACGATAAAGGAAACCACCAAGAGCCTCTTCAAGTTCTTCTCTACTATATACTTCTTTAAAAGAATAGTCATCATAAGAAAACATATTATCAAAGGCATGAAATTATTGTAAAGAATAATCTAATATTATTAAAATGAAATGCTAACTATTGCAATCAAATGATCTAAGGTAAACACACAAAAAATGCATAAACAAGATTTTTATTTTATTTTAAATAAATCTATAAAATGAAAGTATCTAAATCTGAAAAATTAAGCTAAAACTCAAAATTAGAAACATGCAAGTGTAAGAAGATTCAAATTCATCAAAATGTAATGGATAAAAAATTTAGGGTTTCACAAGTTATGCTTTATAAACTACAAAATGGCCTAACTTTAACAAACATTACATTAAAAGGAGAATGAACTCAATATATCTAACATCAATTCTCTTAAGAAGAGGGTTGAATATGTTGGAAATTGACACTCATCATATACATTTTGTTATCATTGATGGCAACAAGATCAGATGGAAGTCATATATCGGCATTAGGAGGCATTTACCGATAGACACTGGCATTGGAGTATCCAGGGTTACACCAACACCGACATCGACATCAAGTACTTCAAGGAAGCTGACATCAAGGAAGATTTATTTAGAAAATTATTTTGTAATTATTGTCAAGGCCGACATTGAATATCTTTTGTAATGTATTGTAAGCTGACATAAGGCATATTGTTTGTAATGGGTATACAGGTTAGTTTGCTAGGTCATTTTGATAAGGGTGACATAGGAGAATAAAGGAGAACTATGTAATGTGAAGTATATGTATGTAGATCATTTGTATGCGAATGATATATCATGCAATGATCTGTAAATGTTTTGTAAGACATTCTTGAAGGGAAGGTGATACCAGTAGTAGTGTTTAGGGCTTATGAACCGGTATAGAGAAGAGATAGAACCAAAACTCTATTTGGCATAGAAGATGCATTTTTGTGAGTTCATTTTCATTGTTTTACTTCAGAAAAAGCTTGTAGTCAATGAGACTCTTCAGTGATGAGCAGTGTGCCTTCTTGCATATGCAGGCCCGTATTATATGTAATATCTTTTTATATGGCCAGTGAACTGATATTATGGGTCACAAATCCCACCATAGTTTTTCCTCTTTGAGGTTTTCCACATATAAATTCTATGTGTTATGGTGTTCATTCATGTGGATGATTTATTTTCTTCAAGTTATATGTTTATTTGTTTACTAGTTTATATGTGAATGGTATAAAAGGATAAAATATTATCTTACTGGCAGAACACTAATTCACCCTCGCCCCTTCTCAATGTTCTTAGATTCCAACAATTGGTATCAGAGTCTAGTACCTCGGAAGAAGTTTAACAGCTTAAGGAAGATCCTGAAACTAGAATCTTTGAACATGGCTATGGAGAAGCAACTTGAGATGGCTCTTGAGGATTATGATGTTGAAAGGATGAAGAACTTGAAATTGCAAGATGAATTGAATTCTGCAAATGAATTCATTCTTGTCCTGCAAGAAATTTTATCATCAGCTCAAGCCAATAGAAAGGAACTTTTACAAAACCCAGATGATGAGGAGAAAAATGCACTTAAGGAACAATGTCAAAAAATGAGTCAAGCAAACATGCTCATGAAGAATGAAATGCAAGACCTAAATATGAGGTTATCAAAAGATATTGAGGACAGAAAGAAGAAGGAAGATAATCTTGTTATATCTCTGAAGAACAAATTTGATGAATGTGGCAGATTGACTCATGAGAATAATCTGTTGAGAACTAATTTGGCACACTCCTGGAACAATGAATAAAAGCTTGAAAGACAAATAACTACTCTGAGAGATTATCTAACTACTGCAAGTGACTATAAAGAAAAAAATAGTATTAGTGTTGCACAGTTGGATTACCTATTGAAAAGACAAAGGCAGATTGATGATTCTAGAGGACTTGGATTTGTACAAGGTGAAAGCTTCGGTACTACAAATGAAGATCAGACAACCGATGTATAGAACTCATCAGAATAGAGGAAATCGGTAAGGCAATCTAATGCTTATAAATTCAATGGTAGATGCTTTGTTTGTAATAAATTTGGGCATATGGCTAAATAACATAGAAATAGAACAAATCAAAACTACAATTATATTCTTGGTCAATGCACAAATTGCAAGAAATATGGTCATAGATCAAAAGATTGCAGAATGAATGTTAAATGTCATGCATGTGGAAAGTTTGGACATTTCGTTAATCATTGTAGCTCAAGGAATGAAATTGGATTTGTTAAAGAAATTAAAAAGAATAATGCTACATGTTATGCATGCAAGAAAATAGGTCATATTGCTAAGTACTGTAGAAGCAAGACTCAACCAATCAGCAATTATAAAGATACTAAGAAAGGAAAGAAAAAGGTAGATGAAATACAAAAAGATCACACCAAGAGATGGGTTAGAAAATATGAAGAACCAAGTGGAAATGCAACAACACTGGTAACTCTACCGACAAAATAGAGAATTCTTGCACTGATAGTAAATTCCACTGGTATCTGAGGCATAAGCCTTAGGGGTTGGCAAATTCATTCCAAATATTGTATATTCCCTTGGAGGAGATCAGAAGAGATCTAGAGAGTTGATTTTATCATTGTTGAAGATTCACCCAGCATAAGACTGTGAAACCGACATCTGATATGGTGGATCACAAACAATTTATGACAATGAAATATTAGGGTTTTATTTGTTGATAAAAAGGGGAAGTGGATTCATTTTCACTCACCCTGCATTCAAGCATTCAGAGCAAAGTAAAGGCAAATTTTAGGCGAATTAAGAGTGCGCAAAGGCATTCTGAAAGCATTTCGAGTAGTTATCTAAGAAGCACTCAATCTTCCCGGTGTTCACTTTTAGGTATTCTTCAAAAATGGCATCTGGATCTTTAGCTCCTACTTGTATTGGAAATCCAACCATTGTCTAAGTTAAGGATAGGCTGAGGCCTGTATTCAAGGAGGTTCCCTCGATTTCTAAGAAAGAAGACTATGCGGGAGAATTTTCTAGGGTTCCTGATGGTGTGATGTATGTTGAAGATGTGAGGGCATACATTCACTACACCAACAAGGATATAGGCACATGGGAAATTAAAGGCATGTATCAATCCATGATACTAGGTAGGTCCGGAACCATCAAGCTAGAATACAAAGTAATTGAGGATCTAGGGTTAACTAGTATTTTGTACATACCAAAATTCAAAGATGAGATCATCAGATATGTTGGCAGGGTTCATAATGAGTTCATCTGGTTGGATCAACATTACATGATCACCAAGGAGGCTATTCAAGCAGTCACCAACTTACCCAAATTTGGCCAAGAACCTGACAAGAAAATTTCCAACACTGAGCTTGAGAAACTCACTGGTGCAACTCATGATAGTAGATCAATGAGGATCAACACAATCACCGAGACTGATGTGAAGTTTGCAAGCATGATAATACGTTATAAGGTAAATCAATCTATCTTATTGAATTATATTTCTAGTTCTTGCATTCATACTGCATATCAGATGTTGAGGAATGGTGTAAACTATGATTTATGTGAATGGTTGACGAGTGAATTGATGTCGAACCTTGGAAAGATCAAGGGAGTTAAGAAAGGATCTTTTAGATACAGAAATTTGATTGTTTGTTTAATTCTTTAATTCCTAAATGAGATACCTAGTATAGGGAAGAAGCATTGGGCTCATGACATATCGATAGGTATGCAGATCAAGGAAGCAATCACTAGTCTTGGCACCGCAAAAGATGAGAAACTTTGGGGTTATTTCAAAATATTCCAAGAGAACATGAGGCAGAAGGAGAGGTTATCAAAGAACATTGTGGAGAAGTACTCCATTGATATTTGTTTCATGGTGAAGACCGATGAAACCCTCATGGAAGCAGTTGAACCAAGAACCATATGGGTTAAAAAACTTAGATATGAGGTGAATGATAACATTCTGGACCTCTATGCAAAAATGCTGCTAGATGCCCCATTAGATGACAAAATAGATAATTTTGGTACGACAAAAGAGAAGGCCTTTGAAGTCAAAACTAGCTTCAACAAGAAGAGAAGGGAGAAGAAAATAGACAAGATGTCTGCATTTGTACAGGATGTAATTCATAAGATTGACAATCAACTTGGTTTTGGATCCAAACTGGCACAGGCTAGTACTGCAGAAACAAAGAAGCTAGAAGCTTAGATTTCTACCATCACTTTCAATTCTAACCCTGAGGACAATGAACCTCTAGCCTTCAGAAGGGTACAAAGGAAGAAAGTAGATCAGCCACCGATAAAGCAAAGATGGTGGAGCCTAGGAGGAGACTTGTTAGAAAGGTAGCTAAACCTACTGCATCACCACCTCTGGAAAGGAAGCCTATACAAAAGAGAAAACCAATTACATCTACTCTGGCAACCCAAAGAAAAAAGAAGAAGAGTGATGGTACTGAGTCTGGTAGGACCAAAATGACCTGTGCTAAATTAATTGATGAAATTACAAAGGATGGAATTTTGAAAAATGTATCTATGTATTATGAGGATTTAGAAGAAAGTGAGCAAAATGAGATAGAAGAGGCAATTTTGTTGCATACAAATATCTATAAGAAATCCTTAGTAGAAATTTTGAAGGAAATACCTTTGTCATTGTACAATAAACTAGATGCTAGAAGAATTGACGTAGTCAAGAGAGATAAGGAGATCAAAGAGGTAGAACTTTTGACTTTATGTGGTGCTATTAGTAATGATGAAATGAAGAGATGTATTGATGTTGCTAATAGGACAGTTTTCAGTAGGAAACCCCAACAAATAAGCCCAATAATGGGCAGAGTTAATGAGGTGATAAATGAGACCAGTGAGGATTGGACAAAATTCTTCCAGAAGAATCCAAACTTTCTTACATCTCATGAAGAGTTTGTTAAGGCAACAACTTCTACCATTCCAGATAAATCAAAAGGGAAAGGTATTGTGGGAAGTTCAACTCCAATTTTGACTAAACTTACAGTAACTATAGATATAAAGATACAACCGCCAGTAAAGGAAAGTGTATAGTTTGTACCGACATAAACTATTTTTGAGCAAGGAAATTTACAGGATACTATGAATATTATGGATAATACTCCACCGGCAGTAATTGACACTCCACCAAGTGGTGAAGCCACCGATGCGAAAGAAGATAAGGTAAAGGGAATTGAGTCCTCACCAACAGTTCATATTGATTCCCCGACAAAGGTTTTGGAAATCGACACTTCTCAAGTTGAGAAAATCAGTCACTGAGATGAGTCCAATTGAGTTAATGATGATGGATACTCAGAAACTATTAAAGGAGGGATCTGTAGATAAGGGAATTATAGATCAATCAATTAAAGTGCTACATAAATTAATCCCTGGCTATCAGATTGATAATGAAGAAAGCCCTTCCAGTAAGCTTAAAACACTAATAGAGCACATATCTAACAATTTTCAATCACTGTAGCAGATACTAGACTAACAAGCACTAGAAAGATTTGTTATGGCTAAGAAAGCCACCTTCGACCAGATCATTGAAATAGAGAAAAAAAAATTGAAGCTAAACTCATTCTTATTGAGAATTGCTTGAAATAGTGTATAAATATCTATAGGGTCTGTTGTAACATAGAAACTCTTACAACAAATGTAGATAGCAGATTAAAGGAATTACATGTTAAGGTTGCAAATATTGCTAATTCTTTTGATGGATAAGCCTCACTGACAACATCTATTGATGGACAAATTTTGTCCTTGGAGAACCATTTTTTTTCTTTTGAGAAGGAGAGAGATAAAATCATTCAGAGAGAAAGGAGTCTTAGAGGATTGGTGAGTCCCAGTTTGGATTCACTAAGTGTACATAAAAGAGAGTGTATGGACATGTTAAACCCACACCGGCAAAAGTCAAAGAGAAGGAATCACTGGCACACTTACTAAGTGGAATAGCATCCATATCTAAAACTTTCAAAACTAGCTGGGATACATACCTATAGTTGTTGGATAAGGCTTACTTATAAATTTTGAAGTTAGTCAAGCTCTTGTAAAACAAACAATATTTATTCATTCTTTTGTTCTGAATTCTTTCAATTCTTTCACTAGTCTTTGACATTGATGCCAAAGTGGGAGTGTATATATGTGAAAAATATCAAAAAAATATCAGATAGGAACATATGGGAAAGACATCGTAATATCAAAAGGAGTGTATTGCTCAGGGGGAGCATATTTCAGTTGAACCGATAGGGAATCCATTTTTCACATGAGTGTTACCATCAATGCCAAAGGGGCAGATTGTTGGCAATTGACACTCATTGGATTCATTTTGTGTTAGGATCCAAGAACACTGAGAGGGGGGGGTGAATCAGTGCTCTTCTAGTATCAACCATTTTTATCCTTTTACACCATGTACATATAAACTGGCAAATAAATAAACATATAACAAGAAGTAAATAACCCATCCACATAAATGAACACCATAACACATAAAATTTATACGTGGAAAACCTCAATGAGGAAAAACCATGGTGGGATTCGTGACCCACAATATCAGTTCACTGTCCATATGAAAAGATATTACATATAATAAGGGCCTGCACATGCAGGAAGGCACACTACCTAGAGCATACTGCTCATCACTAAAGAGCCTTACTGACTACAAGCTTTCTACTAAAGTAAATCACTGAGAATGAACTCAAGAATGCATCTGCTATGACAAATAGAGTTTCGATTTTGTCTCTTCTCTGTAACGGTTCATAAACCCTGAACTACTACCGATATTACTTCTCCTCCAAGAATGCTTTCCAAGATATCTATAGATCATTGCATGATATAACATTCGCATACAAAATGATCTTCATACATATATTTTGCATCATACAAGTCTTCTATATTCTCCTATATCCACACATCTCATATGTCTCATCATCATCATTATCATTGTCATTATCATTATATCAAAAAATAACCTAGCAGACTGACCTATATACCTATTAAAAATAATATGCCTTATGTCGGCTTACAATACATTTACAAAATATATTCAATGTCGGCCTTGACAATAATTAAAAAATGATTTATTAAGTATATCCTCCTTGATGTCAGTCTCTAATGAAGTATTGATGTCGATGTCGGTGCCGGTGTATCCCTGAATGCTCCAAAGCTGGTATCTATTGGTATATGCTTCCTAGTGCTGGTTTATGACTTCCATCAGATCTTGTTGCCATCAATGACAACAAAATGAATCCAATGAGTGTCAATTTCCAACAATCTCCCCCTTTGGCATTGATGGAAACACTCATGTGAAAAATAGATTCCCTATCGATATGCTCCCCCTGAGCAATACACTCCATCTAATATCCTTCTCATGTGTTTCTCTAATATTTTTCTCTGTCCAAGGGGTTGAGCTTAGTTGGTTAAAGCATTGAGTTCTCAATATGGAGACCCAAGTTCAACTCTCATGAGGGACACCTTTGTGTAGAATTCTAAGTTGTGACTCTTGGTCTTCCATTGGTTGTATTTGTCTCATTATTTAAAGTGGATTTCTAAGTTGTGACCCTTGGTCTTCCAATTATTGTTTCTAGTTTGGTGCTACTCGAATGAGAAAAAAATGAGCTTTGTGATTCTATGATACTTAATACAAAAAATATTTTTCTCTAATATTTTTTACTGATATTTTCTCTTATATTTTTCACATATGTGCATACTCCCCCTTTGACATTAATGCCAAAGACTAGTGAAAGAATTGAAAGAATAAAAGAACAAAAGAATACTGTTAGTTTCACTGGAGGTTAGTCTTCTTCAAGATTTCCAGGTATGCCTTTTGTAATAACTAAAGATATGTATCCCAGCCAGATTTGAAAGTATCAGAAATAGATGCAAGTCCACTTAGTAAGTGGGAAAGTGTTTCCTTCTCTTGGATATCTATCAGTGTGGGTTTAGCTATCATGTCCATGCACTCTTTCTTATGAACACCCAATGAATCTAGTCTAGGACTTACCAATCCTCTTAGATTTCTTTCTCTTCGCATGATTTTATCTCTCTCCTTCTCAAAAGAAAAAAATTGGTTCTCTAAGGACAAAATTTGTCCATCAACAAATGTGGTCAGGTAGTTAGTGTAGTCAATCCATCAAAAGAATTGACAATTTTAGCCATCTTATCATATAACTCCTTCAATCTTCTATCTATATTAGCCGTAATACTTTCTATGTTACAAAACACTCTATAGATATTTGTACATTGTTTTAAACAAACCTCAATAGGATTAAGTTTGTCCTCAATTTTATTCTTCTATGTTTATATAATCTTATCAAAAGTTGTTCTTTTTGCTGCTATGAAATTATCCAAAAGCCTATCGGTCTGTAATCTACCTCAGAGATTGAAAATTATTAGAGATATGCTCTATTAGAGTCTTGAGTTTACCGGAAGGTCTTGCTCCATCTTCAATCTGACAATCAGGTATTAGTTTGTGAAATATTGAGATCGATTGATCTATTAATCCTTTATCTATAATACCTTCCTTCAGTAATTTCTGAGTAGCCATCATCATTAACTCAGTTGGACTCAACTTAGAGACTGATTTCTTCTCAACCTAAGAACTATCAATTGCCAAAACCTTTGTTGGGGAATCAGTTTTACCTCCCAGTATGGACTCAGTTGTTTTTACCTTGTCCATCTCAACCTCTTTTGCACTGGTGGCTTCGCCACTTGGTGCAGTGCTGGTTACTATCAGTGGATTATTATCCACAATATTTCTAGTGTCTTGTACATTGCCTTGCTCAAATATGGTTTGTGTTGGTACAAACTGTACACTCTCCTTAGCTATCGGTTCTGTCTGAATATCTATAGTTACTGTTGGTTGTGTCAAAATTGGAGTTGAACTGCCCAAAATACCCTTCCATTTTGATTTGTTAGGAATTGTGGAAGTTGTTGCCCTTGTGAATTCTTCTTGAGATGTGAGAAAGTTTAGGTTTTTCTACAAGAATTTGGTCCATCCCTTACTTGTCTCATTTATCACCTCATTTACTCTCCCCATCATAAGGCTTATCTATCGCAATTTGCTACTAAAAACTATCCTATTTGCAGTGTCTATACATTTTTTCATTTCTTCATTATTTACAGCACCACACAATTTCAAAAGTACAAATTCTTTGATCTCCCTATCTCTCTTGATAGCATCAAGTCTCCTAGCCTCAATTTTATTATACAAGGATAAAGGTATCTCCTTCAAGATTTCAACTAAGGTTTTCTTATAAATGTTTATATACAACAAAATATCCTCTTCTAATTCATTTTTCTCATTCACTTCTAAATATTCATAATACTCTGACATTTTTCAATATTACATCTTTTGTAATTTCATCAACAAGCTCAGCACAGGTCATTGTGGTCTTACCGGTTCTAGTATCATCACCCTTCTTTGTTTTGCTTGTGGTAGCCGATGTGACTGGTTACCTCTTTTGCATAGGCTTCCTTGTCGGTGGTGGAGGTGCAGTAGACCTAGTTTCCTTTCTAGCAAGTCTCCTCCTAAGCTCTGCCTTCTTCTGCTCTACTAGTGGTTTTATCACATTCTTCCTTTGTACCCTTTTGAAAGCCAAAGGTTCATTATCCTCAGAATCAGAGTCAGAAGTGATAGGGGAAATGTGAACTTGTGGCTTGTTCACTTCTGTAGTACCAACCTCTGCTGGTTTAGCTGCTTGTTTGGATTTAGAACCGAGTTGAGTGTCTATCTTATAAATCACATCTTGTACATATGCAGACATCTTTTCTATTTTCTTCTCTCTTCTGTTCCTGTTAAAACTAGTTTTCACTTCAAGAGCCTTCTCTCCCGTTGTACCAAAATAATTTGTCTTATCATCTAATGGGGCATCTAACATCATCTTTGCATAGAGTTCAAAAATGTTATCATCTACCTCATATCCAAGCTCAGTCCAGATTTGCCTTGGTTCAACTGCTTCCATAAGAGTTTCATCAGTTTTTACCATGAAATAGATATGAGTGGAATACTTCTCCACAATATTCTTTGAAATTCTCTCCCTTTGCCTCATGTTTTCTTGAAATGTCTTAAAATACCCCCAAAGTTTTTCATCTCTGCCGGTACCAAGACCAGTGATTGCATCCTTGATCTGCATACCTACCAGTATGTCATGAGCCCAATGCTTCTTCCCTAGACTGGGTAGCTCATTTAGGAAGTAAAGAATTAAACAAGAAATCAAGTTTCTATATCTAAAAGTGTCTTTCTTGATTCCTTTAATCTTACCAAGGTTTAAAATCAACTCACTCATCATCCATTATAATCCTCCTTGATGTCGGTCTCCAATGAATTATTGATGTCAGTGCCGGTGTCAGTACCAGTGTAGCCCTGAATGCTCCAAAGCCGGCATCTATCAATATATGCTTCCTCTGTGTGTGTGTGTGTGAAAAGTGGACCTATATTTGTATCTAGAATACACAACACTTCAACTAAGTCATTAGATGCATGGTTAGTAAATCAATAATCAATGAATAATAAACCATTACAAAGTGACCCATTGCCTTCTAGTAGATGCGAGTTTAGATTGCTCTCAGATTGCTAAGCTATCCAGTGACTAGACAACACCTAAATGAAAGATTTTTAAATCTATATGAGAATGAATTTGAGCTAAATGGATGCAAGATGTAAGCTAGATATAGAAGATTATTCTAACATGATTTAAGCAATATATGAATATTTAAGCTAAATGATTTAAGCAATATGAAATAACTAATATGCAATATCTCAATGCAAATTCTTAATGAACCTAGAGCAAAAACAACATAATAACAATATATTCTCAAGGATTTTTGAATCAGTGATGAGAGCTTGAATTTATATAAAATTCAGAAAGAAACCAAAGGCTGAGATCAAATGATGATGAGTGGTCAAAATTTTCCAAGAGGAAGCACAATCCAGATGAACTGATGTGACTGGATGCTTTTCTCAGTTTTAAAGGAAACTAAACTAAAATTAAGATAAAACTAGAAAAAACTGATTTATTCTCTATTTCATTCAATTTTAATATTTAATTATTTTAATTGCTTTCTTTGAGATTATTTATCAATTTTTAATTTGTTTTTCAAGATTATCTCCAATTGATTTCTTTTCACAAAAATTTAATTCTTTTTTGGTCAATTAATTCTTTTTTTAATTTGTTTCCTTTTTCGAAGATTTGTGCTCATAATTTCCAATTCCTCTTTCTTGATTTGTTTCTTTTTTTGAAGATTTATGACAATTTTTATTTATTTTTCAAATTAATTTCTCTTTTTTGATGATTTAATGGCAAATTGATTTATTTAATTAAATATGCAAAAGATATTTAATTAAAATAAATAAAATAATTGTTTAAAATGATTTACTTGGAATGATTTAATTAATTAAATGAATATTTAATTAGTATTGAGTGATTAATTTTGCCATGTGACATTGATGATTTAGAAATTAATTGTGTGCACAAGATTTATTTAATTGCCTTTGGTTAGAACCTTGGTGATGTTGTCAAGATTATGGGCTCATGGTTTAGATGACCATTTTTTAGGGTATTACATTTGCCCCTCTTTGAATTAATGTGCGAGCAGCACGTTGGTTCAAAAAATAGTTGATGTCTAGGAGATACTAGTTCTAAACTTGATTTATCATGAACTAGATGAAGAGCGAGGTGTTTAGCTTGATTCGAAGTGATGAAGCTGAATAGAGTTGATTAAAGCTATATCGATCCCGAACCTGATTGAACTAGGAACGATGAAGAGAAAAGATACTAAACTTGAACTTGATTGATCAAGAAGCAGATCTTACTTATCTAGAACTTGATTGAACTAGACTCGGTGAGAGAAGATAAAATTGATATTGAACTTGATTGATCAAGACACGATGAGCAAAGATAAAATGTCCAACTTGATTCAATGAAATAAAACTGAGCACCTGCTTAGATTGAGTGTGATCAAAGATACTCTTTAAACCCTTGATTGATTTTAAACAAATAATCAGCCTGATGAAAAGCGATGAAACTGATTAACGTTAAGAGATTGATATAGGCAAAGACAATATCAGCTTGATTTGAAGCAATGAAACTGATATGCCCCTAGAGATTGATTTGATGAAACTTAGCTTCTTGACTTGTAATGAATATTCTTGAAAGAAATTATCGACTTTGAGGTCATGAGTATGCCCCCTCGGGAGCGAAATCGAAAGATAGTGAGGGTTGCATTGTGATTGTAGGCAATTTTTTTAAGTGATTATAAGTTATTTGAGCACAAAGATTAATGTTGAAGATTAAAATCAGAGTTAATGTGAGAATTAAATTGAGATTTAGTGTTGATTAATGAGAAATTGAGTGCAAACTGAAGAAGAGAATGAGCAGTTGATGAAAGCGCTAAGTGGTCAACGTCGTGAAATTTTGATGAGAGAATGACCTCAGATTTTGATTTCGATCCCGAAAATGGACTTAGGACAACCGATTTACAAGCTCTTGATTCGATTTCCTCGTACGTGTGTTGATTGATTATGAGAGATTCATCTATATGCTTTATTCTATATTAATGCATATATTTTTAGTATGGATGTATGTAATGCAGATGAATATGGATGTTTGTTGTTTTGTTTCTTTTTAATCTGCAAATAAATGATGAAAATGAGTAATGAGTAATGCAAATGTTTATTTTTCTTCATGCAATAATATGAATGCAAATAAGTAATAATGAAATGTATGGATTTATAGAAGATGCTCATGTATGCAACTAACATCTCAATACACAAATACTCGATTAGAGAAACGATGAAAAAGAGATACCACATAGCTTAGAAATGATGATACTTCAAACTCTCATTCGGAAGATAAAGAGATTATTGTTATCATGCAAAAATCACTTGAAATGCAAAATCAGATGCAACCTAAACCTAGTCACTAGATTTGAAATGCTTAAGTTTTATCACTAAGCGCTTTACAAACACAACAAGCAGAATAGAGTTCATTTCTTTGCATATGCAATATGAATTATCTTGTCTACAATGACCCTTTGTTCGTTAATATCCTTGGACACATGACGCATGCATCTGGATTGCACATTA
Source organism: Cryptomeria japonica (assembly GCF_030272615.1). Taxonomy (NCBI): domain Eukaryota; kingdom Viridiplantae; phylum Streptophyta; class Pinopsida; order Cupressales; family Cupressaceae; genus Cryptomeria; species Cryptomeria japonica. The sequence continues at coordinate 581,150,980 of NC_081406.1, forward strand.
AAGAAATTCCCTCAAAATAGACAAAGAAATGACTCCAACCTCCTTGAAGCATACAAATAAGCAGAGTTGAGGTATGTGTGGCAATTTCACCTTGATGTGAAGGCACTTATTACAGACACCCAGTTGATTAGATGTTTTTAGATCATTAGAATCATTCCTATAAGTAGAAAACAAAGAAAATATTATGCCCCCAATCCTTGCTCCTCTTATTCAAGATAGACTTCCTCGAGTTACTCAGAGAGAATAATGTAAAAGACAACACACAAAGAAAATTTCATGCATATCTCAAACAATTTAGTGATTGTTTTCAATGGTCCTATTTTGCTTGTGTACTTAGTGATAAAACTCTTCAGTAGTCAGGAGATAGGTGACTGACTCAGAGTGGATGACCGGGTATCAATGACGTAAAGATGACTTGGTTGATACTTGTTAGGACATGTAATGTGCTCTGTCAATTACCTAAGACTAGGACATTGATCAGTTTCAAGCCATGAGGGTTCCAACAAACCAGGATGTAATAAAAGTGACTAAAAGATATGTACAAGCTAAAGAAAAGATGCACCACTTTAGTAAAAGAGATAAGACTAACCTAGACAAAATCCAGCAGCCATACTGATCTATGTCATTGTTTTGATTTAGTCATTGATAGGAATGCCTGGTTTCAAAGAGTAAGTACCCCATATAAAACCAATCTGTCTGGTTTCAAGTGTACCCTTCCTTGTATAAGACATGTTGATGTTTGATAGAGTTTGATAGATTGATTAACAAGACATGTGATAAGTTTGATTGCAAACCTTGAGAGTTTGTCTGTGGTTGATTTGGTTTGAAGGATAGTCTATGCTTTCTTGCTTTGATTTTGTTAGTTTATTTTTTATTTTGAGTTTTTTTTTTTTAAGGATTTTGTTCAAGACATTTTATTAATTTTAGGAGTTTGTTCAAGACATTTTATGAATTTTTAGGAGTTTGTTCAAGACTTTTTATGATTTTATGATATTTTAATGTTTGCCCCGAGTGTCTAGCAAGGCAAAAGGGATTTTGAGTTTTCCTTGCAAATAGTGCTTCAAGTTCTTCAAGTTCTTCATTTTCTTTCCTACTTTCTTCAAGTTCTCTTTCATAAAAGGTTTTCCAATCAGATTTGTCAAATGATGGAGTAGATGATGTTGATGCTTTAAAGGCCAAATCTATCTTTATAGTAGCAACAGGACCAAATTCTTCAATTTCAAAAGCTGAAAGTTTCCCAATCAATGTATCCCTAGTAACTAATGTATTAGGCATTATTCTTAACTCATTTATAGCAATGACTTTCATTTTATATGCCGGTGGCAATCCTCTTAAAACTTTTGAAACAATTTCATCTTCACTTAAGGTTCCTCCACAATATTTAATACCCAAAACAATTTCATTTACTCTTTCCATAAAAGCAAAAATCCTTTCATCTTCTTCCATTTTTAGATGTTCATACCTGACTCAGAAGCTTTCAAGTTTTGCGATTTTGACTATGGAATCTCCTTCATTCAATGTTTCCAAATGATCCCAAATAGCTTTAGAAATAGACCTATCTGATAGTCCCATGATTTGTTGATCTGATAATATGCTGAAAAGTGCTTCTCTTGCTTTGCAATCATTTTCCTCATCTTTTTTCAAGTTAGCTGGACTAGGCTGACCTTGTATAGCAGCAGTATAACCATTGTTTGTAACATCCTAGATGTCTTTTCCAATGCAATTTAGATATCTCTCCATTCTGATCTTCCATATCCCATCATTGGTTCCATCAAGTTTAGGATTGTCCTTCCTGAAATAATTAGTAGACATTGGATCTCCTCAAGCTGTTAAACTTTTGCAAAAGAGGACTAGGCTCCGATACCAATTGTTAGGTCCTAAAGACAACTGAGAGGGGGGGGGTGAAGTAGTTGTCAAATAAATTTAAACCAAAAACAACCTGACCAACTTAATGCTTCATACCGGTAAATCAATTCAATATGCCGGTAGACAGTTTTAATAGTTAATTGTTATACCGGTAAGGATTAGTGCATGAAACATAAACACAAAGTCATCCACAACACATAACACCAATATTTGTATGTGGAAACCCTGTAAGGGGAAAAACCATGGTGGGAAACCTTACCCACAATCAGATGATACTACTACAGATAGTAACTGTACATAAATGGGGTCTGCACATGTAGAAAGGCCAACCGCCTAGAGCTCATTGCTCAATCACAAAATGGGAGTCACACTGACTACAGTTGGATGTATAAATCTAATAAGAATGTACTGCACAAAATAGCATCTTCATATGTTGGATTCAGTACTAGTGTAATGCTGATATGCTTTCACAAAAACCTAGCTTCACCTTCAAATGATGTCTGCGTGTATAGCTCTGCTTAATCTCACATATACCTTCACACAATCCTTTTTCGCATTTCACATCTGATCTTACAAATAAGATCTTACATTTATACCATAACCTAAGACCAATTTTAGTAGGTCATCTCTACAAGATATTACAATAAAAACATTTTACAAACAATATAATATCTGATGCAATAACCGGTTGAACATGTCGGCTTAATGCATTTACAACAATAATTAATCATCTCCATAGCGTGCCATGTTGATCTGGAAAAGATAAACCCACCGGTGTAACCCTAGACCTATTTGCTGGTAACAACAAATATACAACTATGAATATACCAATGAACAAAACTCCAGGACAAGATGTCCAAACGATGTCTTTGACATAACCATGTGTTTTCCATATCATTCCAAGTGTCGGTGATCATTATATCTTGCCGGTGTACCAAATACCAGTGACTGTGCATGAGTCACTTGCTTTCCGGTGAATGTTGTTGATTCTCCAAAGTGCCAGAGTTGATAAGAGTTTAGTAGGTGTTGACATCAATGAAAAAACCATACCAAAATACCAACATTGATTAATCTTCTTCCTCATAGACTCAATCACTTGATCAAATGTAACTCTCTTTTCCTGTGTGAACCTCTCTAGTGCTTGTCAGTTTGATAGCTACTGCAAGGATTGAAAATCCTTTGAAATGTGCTTCATGATTGTCTTAAGCTTTCTAGATGGGCTCGCTTCTCTGTCAAACTTGCAATCTAGGATAATTCTACGCAAAATAGTGATAGACTGGTCAATAACTCCATTATCCATAGATCCCTCCTTCAACATTTTATGTGCAGCCATCATCATGAGTTTAGTAGAACTCATCTTGGTTATGGTTTTCTTTTCAACCTGCGAGGTGTTAATTGACAACAATGATGGACTAACTATCGGTTCCCTATCAGATTTCCCTTTCTTCTCCTTTGATGTTTTAACCTTTATAGCTTTCTCACTTGCAACGGTGGCTTTGCCACTTTTTGCAGTCTCAATAACTGTCAGTTCCTCCCTAGGAACTATAACCTCATCCTTTACATTTATATCTGGAGGAATGTTGTCCTCAACATTAGTAAACTATACATTATCAACCTTTACACTCTTTGTATCTACCGATATCTCAAAATTTTCCTATACATTTGTATCTACTAGGGGCTCAATATCTACTATCTTAATGTTTTTCAAAATTGAGGGTGAAGTACCCATAATACCTTTACCTTTCCCTTCAACTGAGATGTCTGCAGTATCTATCTTTGGTTTTGGTGAATTATAAAAACCACGTTTCTCTTCAAAGAACATAACCCATGCCTTGTGTGTCTCCTTCATTATCTCATTTACTCTACCTAACATAAGACTGATTATTCTATGCTTGTTGTTAAAGATTTTCCTATCTGCAATCTCAAGTGTCTTGTCCATCTCCTCTAGAGCAATAGAATCACAAACAAATAACAACCTTTGAATCTTTATGTGTCTGTCCTCTTGCATTGCTAATAGTCTTATAGCATTTAATATGTCATACAACTGTGTCAGTATTTGGTATTCAATTTCTAACAAGGCTTTCTTATAAATACCAAATACAACAAAACTAATTCCTCTACTTCTCTTTGTTCATCATTATCTAAATGTTCATAATAAAATTGTATATTCTTTAACATACCTTCTTTAGTAATTTTATCAACTCACTCTGCACAAGTCTTTGGTGGGATGATAGTTACATTACCATATTCAATATCAATGTAATCCTTCTTCTTTCTCCTTCTAGTACCGGATGGGGCTGAAGGTGTTTCTTTTGGTGCTCTTCTTTGTGCCTATACCCTAATAGTAACTTTCCTAACTGATTGCTTCTTAGCTTCTACCTTAGTTTCTTCAGTTTTCTTCCTCAATACATTTTTGAATGCCAAGGGTGTGTCATCTTAAGATCCAGATTCAGCTGCAATAGGCTCAATGAATATTTTTGGTTCTTTCCTCTTCCTGCCTTTGTCTAGAACAACATCATTCAATTCTTTGATGTCCTGTGAAACCTTTTCAACAAAATTACATTCCTTACCTTCTTGCTTCTCTCTCTTCTTCTGGTTGAACTCAGTTTCAACCTCTTGCTTCTTCTGCTTAGCAATGCCAAAGGATTTTACAGTTTCATCTACTGGTGCATCAATTAGCATTTGTGAATAAGCATCAAGAATCTGTGCATCAACTTCATAACCCATTTCCTCAATCCAAATCTTTCAGGGCCTTACAGGTTCCATCAAAGTTTCATCTTTCTTGACCATGAAGCATATCTCAGTTGAGTACTTCTCAACAATGTGCTTTGGAACCCTCATCCTATAATTCATAGCCTTTTTAAATTATTTAAAGTAACCCCACACTTTGTCATCTCTCTGATTACCCAATGTAGCGATTGACTGTTTTAGTTGCCTCCCTACAAGGATATCGAATGCCCATTTTCTCTTCCCAAAACTGGGAGTCTCATTGATGAAAAATAGCATTAAACAGACAATTAGGTTACCATACTAGAATGTTCCTTTCTTTTCTCCTTTAATCTTTCCTAGGTTAATCAATAATTCATCCAACATCCAACCACATAGATCCAACTTCTCATTATCCCTCACCATTTTATGATCTGCATAAATGCAGGAGCTAGAAACAAAATTCAGTCAGTTTGATTACGTTGTTGTGTAACTGATAACCATGCTTTTGAATCTAATATATGTGTTAGTGATAGTACTAATCCTCATTGATCGCTTGTATGATGTTGCATTGATAATCTTATCAACCTGGTCATTTGAAACTTTCTTCTTCAAACGTTGTCCAACTTGTGGTAAACCTGTGATTTCCTTGATGGCCTCCTTTGTAATCTTATATGGTCTATCTAACTATATAAACTCTCCATGCACCCTGCTCAAAACATACCTAACAATTTCATCTTCAAATTCTAGAATATCCAGAATGCCAGTAAACTCTAAATCCACAATATGCTGGTATTCAGGCTTAATCTTTCCAGAATCCCTCATTAACTCATTCATGTGCATTCTCTTAATATCATTCATTCCTAAATCCTCAATATGATAGTGAATGTAATCTCTTACATCTTCGACATACATGACTCCTTCCAGAACATGGGAAAAAGCACCAACCGAATTGTCCAGGGTAGAAACTATTGGCAGGATTCGTGACATGGTTTAACAGCCTCCTATGGATTCTTTAAGTCTAGTGGTTGTATTGGGCATTGAAAGGTCGATCTTTTGGTCTAACGCCAACCCTAGCTTGTAACAAGTAGTATCAGAGCTTGGTCACATGTTTGAATCATGCAGGCCGTAGCGAGTGATGCTGGGAGGGGGATTGTTGGCAGTGGGCCAATGTCCCTCATGAGAATTTGTGACATGGTTTAATAGCCTCATGTGCATTCTATAAGTCTAGTGGTTGTATTGGGCATTGACAGGTTGATCTTTTGGTGCAACGACAACCCTAGCTTGTAACAGAAAAATTTAGATATAGCTTAAAAATTGGTCTGGGATAGTTCTTGACCTCAACAATAGTCAGATTTGTAACAAATATAGGTACAAATGATGATATCATTTCCATGATTAAAGATAAATACTTGTGAATAGCTGTTGGTGAAAAATCCTAAAGAACTCTTTCAATCGCTGGTGAAATCGCTCTGAATCGCCTTAGACTTCCTCTAAATTGCTCTTAATCTCTCTGAATACAAATTGATCAGAAATGAAGTGAATTAGACCTTTTATCCTCCAAGAAATCCTAATCCTTCATTGACATCAATGACTTCTGGTGGAAGATACTAGATCTCGATCATACATCTCCATGCAGGATAAGCATCTCCAATGTCTAGAACATCTTCCAGAACCTCTTCCTAGGGCATACGCACTATCTTCATGAATTTTTTCTACCCCTAAGGCATATTCCTTAGTTACTGGATGAGTTTCCTACCAATGCAAGAGAAACCTCCTCTATCAGTTGAGTAACTAGAGCATTCCCATCTGTTAATTGTTCTTTTGACTTCCTGACCCATCTCTAGGTATGATCTTGTCAGATTTCATTAACCTTCTCTTTCCCTTTCTCATTTGATCCATCATTACCAACTGGTGTATTTATGCTTCTACAGAACTTAGAAATATGTCCAACCTCATTGCATGCATAACATGTAACATTATTCTTTTGAATTGCTTTGCTAAAACCGGTGTAATTGTTTGACTTGCACTGATTAGCCATATGTCCAAATTTTCCAAATTCATAACACTTAACATTCATTCTGCAATCTTCTATCTTATGACCAAACTTATTACATTTAGAACATTGATCGAGAGGAGAATCAAGGTTCTGATTTGCTCTATTTCTACATTTTCTAGTCATGTGACCAAATTTATTACAAATGAAGCATATACCATTAAATTTATAAGCATTAAACTACCTTACTGGTGTCTGATGATTTTGATCTTCATTTGCTGTACTGGAACTCTATCCTTGTTCAAATCCAAGTCCACTGGAATCTCCATTCTATCTTTGTCTCTTCAATAACTCATCTAGTTGTGCTGAACTAATCTTGAATTTCTCTTTATACTCACTTCCAATAATCAGATCATCTCTCATAATTATCATTTGTCTCTCAATCTCTTGTTCATTACTCTAGGATTGTACTAAATCAATTCTCAACATATCATTCTCATGAACCAACCTTCCACATTCTTTAAATTTGTTTTTCAGAGATACAACAATATTTTCTTCTGGTCCTCAATCTCTTTAAACATCCTCATAGTTATAGCTTGCATTTCATTTCTCATAACCATGTTTCCCTGACTCAATTTCAGACATCTCTCATTAAGTGCATCTTTCTCATCATTATCCTTGTTCTACAAAATTTCCTTCCTCCTAGCCTAAATAGATGATAGTCTCTCCTATTGGACAAGAATGAATTCTTGAGCATAATTTAACACATCTTGTAGCTTCAAGTTCTTCATCCTTTCATCATCATAATCTTCAAGTGCCACCTCAAGTTTCTTCTCCAAACTCATATCCATGGATACTGGATTCAGGATCTTCCTCAAGTCGTTAAACTTCCTCCGAGGCACAAGGCTATGATACCAACTATTGGAATCCAAGAACACTGAGAAGGGGGGTGAACCAGTGTTCTACTAGAATGATCAATTTTAACCTTGTTAAAACATGCATACGCCAACCGGTATACCGATACATATAGAATTGAAAGAAGTAAAGCAACCAATAAGACAAACACATAAATGAATACCATAACACACATAATTATACATGGAAAACCTCAAAGAGGAAAAACCATGGTGGGATTTGTGACCCACAATATCAATCCAGTGGCCATATGAAGAGACATTACAAAATATAGGGGCCTGCACTTGCAGGAAGGCTTACAGCCTAGAGCACACTACTCAATCACAAAAGGAGCCTAACTGACTACATACAAATCCAGACTACAATCCAGAGAAATGATCGAACTGCAAAGATAGCATCTTCTATGACTGAATACAATTTTGGTTTAGCTCTATCTCTTCCAATCTGAAACCCTAAACCCTTACCAGAATATCCCTTACATAAATGTCCTCACATACATGATCTCTCTCATATGTTTTGCATTACATAACATTATCGTATTCTCCTATCAATCCCTTTTCTCAAAATGATCTAACCAACTAACCTATATACCCTTTACAATTCATCATGCCTTATGTCGGCTTAAAAAGATAATTACAATATGAATATACATGTCAGCTCAATAACATAAATACATGAATATCAAAAACAATTGCCTAGATCCAAAAGATGTCAGCCTCCAATATTGATAACTTTATTCTAAACCATGTCGTCCTGCATTTCCGGTAACCAAAGAAATCCTTTCAACCTTCCGATGTCGGTGTCGGTGCCGGTGAAGTGTTTGTGAAGTTCCTGTTGGTACACAACTAAACCAAAATATGAAGCCCGAACATGTTTCCATGTTGCCATCAATGACAACATATTGAAACCAACCAATTGAGTGTTAATTGCCTACATATGGGTCCACCTTGGACATCTTTGGGACATCCCGGGGCAGGATCTAGCAGGCAAGATCCACCTGGAGATAGAGGTAGTGTGGATTTAGACACTTTAGATCATGTTATCTGAGCCTTTGGGAATTTTATGATGATTGTATCATGCCACATTACCATTTTGAGTTATATATGTGATATGTAGGTTTTTTGGCAGCGGTCTATTATGTTTTACGTTCTATATATGATGTATGATTCTATGTGTTATGTGATGCATGTCTAAATGATTTCTATATTGTTTAATGGAATGATTTCTATATATTTATGACGCAATAATTAATTTAATGCAATCTTGCATGATAAGAATATGATGGATATGATAGAATGAATGTAATTTAAATTAACTAATGCAAATTACACTATATGAAATGAGGGATAAAATTAAATGAATGCAACTTAAATGAACTAATGCAATTTATACTATAGGAAATGATGGATATGATTACATGAATCCAACCTTGAATACAATATATTTTTGCTTGATAATGTTAGAATATTGTTTTATCTCTTTTGACTCAGATATACCTTTGAAGAAATGTTAGTAAGATGAAAGAGAGAATACATTGATGAAAGAATACTGCTAAATGATAGAATACAATTGAAAAAGAGATGAAGAGAAAATAATATGCAAACTAGGAATAAGCATATGAGGTGAAATGAGAATGACTGATTCATGAACTTGTGTCATTTATTCATAGCACAATATATATTCATTGCCGAGCCTTATTATGGAACAATGGAGCTTAGCATATCAGGGTATAAGGTGTTGGAATTTTGAGTTTATTGGCATTTTGCATAGAGATTGCATTAATGATATGTTGTCATTGATGTCAATTGAACCGGTAAAAGGTATTTATGTTATTGTTGATATTGTTGTTTTTGATATTTGCAAGTAACTAGTAAGACGAGAGTTGTAGATGATATTGTTGTTGGCATTATGTGAACCGGCATGAAGACATAATGATATTGTATGTTGTCATTGATGTCAATATGAGACATGGTGTGAACTGGCACATGTGATAGGTGAAAAGTGAAAGGAACCGGCATATGTAAGAACTGGTTTATATGCCAAAGTGAAGTGGCATATTTGTTCAAGGTGAACCGGCATGTAGTTATGAGAACCGGCACATGGAAGAATTGTATGACTACTGGTTGGTAGGTAGCTTCCACTTTAGGATTTCCAGTTGGAGTACCTCAAGTCTGTGTGACTCAATCAGTGATCTTTGTGTGAATGAGTTAGCAGTATGATGGAGGACAGAACATGTTGCCGCATAAGCTCAGTGCGCGTGAAGGATCTTGCATGAAGAAGACTATTCCTATCTACCTCGGGAATGTGTGAAGTCTGTCAAATGGTGATAATGCATGATAGGTTATCTGCCGCCATGAAATCCGTGGATAATGGACGATGGAGAATGTCTTGAGATCGATTCAAGATTGTTGTATTTAATGCAGTATGATTCAACGGTCAAGATCGAACCATTTGAATTGCTTAACCTAACAAGTTTAGGGTTTAGGGTTTTTGCTACTGACCTATATGTTTCCTATAAGGTTGATGTTGTGTTTCTTTCTAAGGTTGTTGGAAAAAGTTGTGAGTGTGTATCCAAGGGAAGTGATACGTGATTCTTGCCAGACCAAAGGAGAGAAGAGATACCTACAAAGTGAATGTGCAGAAGGTAAAGAGGAGCCTAACTAGATCTGCATTAGCATTGAGTGATGTAAACAGATCATTGCTATTCCTGTTGATCTCTAACCACTTCAACAATTGTAAAATCCCCTAACAGGGTAGCCTTAACTGGCTTGATTCAAAATCCCTTAACAAGGTGGTCTTAACAAGCTTGATTCAAATCCCTTAATTGTGTAACTTGACTTTAATGAGTTCTGAGAAGCTATAGAGCTTAGGAGATCCTTTCAGCTATTGAGTTCTTGAAATCCTCTAACAAGGTGACCCTACCAGGTTTAACCCTTAACCGGGTGATCCCTAACAGGATCGGTTCCTAGCAAAACCTATTGTAATGTCTTTAACTGGACAAGACTCCTAACAGAGCGGACTTCTAAAGAGTTCAAAAAGTAGCTTGTGGGTATTCATCCCCACCATGGTTTTTCCTAGTTGGGTTTCCACGTGCAAAATATGTGTGTCATGTGAAATGCTTTTATCTTGTGATGCTTTGTTTTACCTGTTAAGCATATGAAGGTTCTATGTTTTATGCCTATCTATAAAACATATAAAACTCACTATTGTGAAGATCTAATGATTAAGTTAACCTATTTATGCATGAGAATATAATGATACTATAGTATTGAGTGACCAGTTCATGATTGATTGAGCTATACTGGATGTTACCGGTTGCACTCTGTTTTACCAGTATCCTTGTTTGTCAGTCATTTCGAGTATTTGTTGTCAAACCAGTTTTGGACTAACTTTGTGTTTGTACTGATTCACCCCTTCCCTCTCAGTACCAGTTTGGTACTAGTGGTTCATCATTGAGTTATCAAATGGTATCAGAGCACCTCCAAGTCCTTTGTGTTGTAAGCTTAACCACTCAAGGAAAAGATCCTAGTCAAATGATGAAGAGGGAAGGTCCAAAGTTTAACAGGGAAAACTTCGGTATATGGAAAGACACGATGAAGATATTCATCAAAAGCATGGGTTTTCAACACTGGAGTTATGTTGAAAATATATATGTTGTTCCTACCGGTACTCTCACTGATGACCAAAAGAGAGAGATAGAAGAAAATGGGCAAGTCATGGAAGCCCTCATCAGTAGTTTATATAACATTGAATTTATCAATGTTCAGGACAAGGCAAATCCCAAGGAGGTATGGGATACTCTTGAAAATATCTATGGTGGTGATGAGCATCTAAAACAGGCTAAGGAAGAAAGCCTAAGAGGGAAGTTTGAAGACATGCAGATGGTTGAAGGAGAGACCATTCAGTAGTATGCAATAAGAATCAAAATAGTTGCTGGAGAAATAAAGAGTGCAGGTGGCAAAATAGAAGATTCCACTGTGGTAAGTAAAGTCCTGAGATCCCTGTTGCTGGTCTATGCAATAAGGGTCGCTGCTATTCAGGAGCTGAGATCAATAGAAAGGTCTAAGGTGTCCTTGGACTCCATCATAGCCAAGTTGACAGCCTATGAGCTGAATAGTTTTGATGGCAGTGTTCAAAAGATAGAATCAGCTTTTAGAGCCTCTTCTATACTATCCAGAAAAGGAAAAGAGGCTAGCACTACTGGGGAACCTAATCAGAATAGAAAAATGAATGATGAAGAGTTTCTGGTGGAATTTGAAGCTCTTCTTGCTAGGAGATTTCCAAAAGGAACTTGTAAATACAAAGGTAAGCTACCTTTGAAATGTTTCTTGTCTAAACGGATAGAACATATTGCTATGAACTATCCTAATAATGATAACAAGGATAAACCAAAAAGGTTCAAAAAATTCAAAGGAGGAAACCACAGAAATTGTTTTGTGGCAGTTGATGAAGGTGTCACAGATGAGGAATTAGAAGATGAAGAGAATGAAGACATTGTGTTTGTTGTTGTAAAGGAAGATGTGGCAGACAAGAAGGCTCTTGTCTCTCAGTTTGATAATTCCAATGAGTGGATCATTGACAATGATTGTTCTCACCATATGACTCGTGACCAGAGCAAGTTTCTATCCTTAGAGGAGTATGATGGTGGTGTAGTTCTCTTTGGCAATGATGCACCATGCATGGTCAAAGGCAGAGGGTCCATCTCTTTGAATGGAAAGAGTAGTGTTGACAATGTGTACTGAGTTGATGGTCTCAGACACAACCTTCTAAGCATTAGGGTTCCCACAGATACTGAGAGGGGGGGTGAATCAGTATCTGACCGCTAATGAAATTTTCTTGAAGCTGAATATGTAGAACATAAAGTAACAGTATACCGGTATGCAATAATTAATGTAAATAACAGAATCAAAAACATCCACATGAAAGGAACACCATAACACAAGATGTTTAACGAGGAAACCCGGTGTGGGGGAAAACCTCGATGGGATTTGTGACCCACAATATTCACTTACTGGCCAATAAGAGAATATTAATTACAATAGGGGCCTGCACATGCAGGAAGGCCAACTACCTAGAGCACACTGCTCAATAAGAAGTCACACTGACTTACAATGAGGATTATGCAAATCCAATGATCTGTACTGCTTTACAATAGCATCTTTAATTCCAAATTCAATACCAGTTCTTGCTCTGTTCTTTACATATACCCTTGACCTACAATTCGCACATTAGGTCTGCCTTATAATTTTCTTTATGCTTCCTATCCATATCCTACAAATGTCTACAATGATCTCTTTTATATACAAGAGTCATTTTACAATTTGCCAAGTCAGCTTACAATAATAAACAAAATATTACATATCAAAAATCTTGTCGGCCTCTATGCCGGTATACATGTTCTCTTATGTGTCGGTGAACATCTTCTATGCCGGTGCCAGTGTAGATTGATCTTGCTAATGTTGGTGCACTGTCTTGTTTGAATAATGCTTTGGCGGTATAATGTCTTGCCGGTGCCATAGGATTGCAACTTTGCCTGTGTAATGCTTTACTAGTGCCATAGGATTGCAAGGTTGCCATCAATGACAAAACCTTCAATCACACACAATGTCAATATGGAGTGTCCATATGCCAACACTAAGTGTTGCCCAGCTAAATGACAGTGGCCTCACTCTGCAATTCAAGAATGGAGTTTGCAGAATCAAAGGAAAAGATGATAAATTGGTGGCCACCCGCATGCAGACTAAAGGTAACCTATTTCATCTGAATGCAAATATAAGTACATGTCTTATGGCTAAGCTTGATGATAGCTGGATATGGCATAGGAGACTCTGCCATGTGAACTTTGATAACATTGTGAGGGCTAGTAAGATCAAGGCAGTTAGAGGGTTGCCAATGCTGATCAAACTGGATAATGCCTTATGCAGAGAGTGTCAATTGGGGAAATGTCTTCCTCAACCTTTAAAGGTAAATCTTTCACTGCTGACAACTTGCTTGATCTTGTACATACTGATTTGTGTGGTCTTATGAAAACTAGAAGTGTGCAGGGTGATAGGTACTTCATGATCCTCACTGATGACTATTCAAGAATGATGCGGGTCACATTCTTGAAAGACAAGTTTGAAGCTTTTGAGAAATTCAAAGCTTTTAGAGAATTAGTGGAGAAGGAAAGCAGTAAAAGGATCAAGTGTCTCAGAACTGATCAAGGAGGGGAATTCATTTCCGGTGAATTCAACAAGTATTGTGAAGAATTTGGCATCGAGAGATAGTTGTCTGCCCCTTGGACTCCACAGCAGAATGGCCTAGTAGAGAAGAATAACCAGACTATGGTTGAAGCAGCTAGAACCATGTTGATTCAAGGAAAGGTAGCTCACACCTTTTGGAGAGAAGTGGTGAGCACTACAGTCTACACTATGAACCGGGTACTCATCAAAAAGGGTAAGGACAAAACTCCTTATGAGTATTGAACCGGTAAGACCCCTGTGGTTAGCTACTTTAAGGTATTTGGTAGCAAATGCTACATCAAGAGGAGTGAACATCAGGGCAAATTTGAAGCTAAATGTGATGAGGGAATATTTCTAGGATATTCCACCAAGAGTAAAGCCTTCAAGTGCTATAACAATAGAACTCAGAGAATTATGGAAAGCATCAATGTAAGAGTTGATGAATCCTCTGAGAAGACTAAGGAAATTGGCAGTGAGCAAGCTATAAATGAACCAGTTGCAACCTTTTGGGAAGCAGTTGTCAGTCAACCGAGTACCAGTAATAGGGTCCCTGAACTAGTGAATGTTGATACTGATGAAGATGATGATGAAGAAGAAAAGCAAGAAGAACCATTTAAGACCATTCCTCGGTATGTCAAGTTGGATCATGATCCTAAGCAGATCATAGGTGATAAGGATGCAGGAATCCTTACAAGAAGAAAGATTAGAGAAAACTCATGTATGATCTCTGAATTTGAGCCTAAATCATTCAAAGAGGCTCATAAAGATGAAGACTGGATCAAGGCAATGGAAGAGGAACTTGACCAGATAGAGAAAAATGGTACATGGTCCTTGGTACCCAGACTAGAGCATAAAAATGTCATTGGCACCAAATGGGTGTTCAAAAACAAGCTGAATGAGGATGGCACAGTGATTAGGAATAAAGCCAGATTGGTGTGAAAAGGATATGCTCAAGAAGAAGGAGAAGACTATGGAGAAACCTTTGCTCCTGTAGCCAGATTGGAAGGAGTTCGTATGCTTCTTGCATATGCAGCTTTTAAGAGGTTCAAGGTATATCAAATGGATGTAAAATCTACATTCCTAAATGGTGTACTTGAAGAGGTGTATATTGAGCAACCAAATGGGTTTGCCCTATTTGAAGATAGTGACATGGTATGTAGGCTACATAAAGCACTATATGGTCTAAAGCAAGCACCTAGGGCATGGTATGAGCACCTACATTCCCATCTTGTGAAGATTGGATTTGGGAGAACAAGTGAAGATAGCAATATCTACTTGAAGTCTGAAGGAGATTAGATCCTGATCTATAAAGTTTTTGTTGATGACATCATCTTTGGAGGAGATGACAAGATGAGTCATGAGTTTGCTGATGAGATGAAGAAAGAGTTTGAGATGTCACTCATAGGGGAGATTAAGTTCTTCATTGGACTACAGATCCAGTAGATGGAAGATGGAATCTTTATCACTTAGTCCAAATATGTCAAAGAGGTACTAAAGACCTTTGGCATGGAAGATAGCAAACCAGTTGTTACACCGATGGTGACCGGTTGCAAATTGACAAAAGAGGATGATTCTGCACTAGTTGATGAGAAGGAATACTGATCAATGATTGGTAAGTTGCATTATGTAGTGCATAGCAGATCAGATATTGCAGATGCAGTTGGCATTACTGCAAGATTCCAAAAGAGTCCAAGAGAATCTCACTTGATTGTAGTCAAGCGGATTCTTAGGTATCTGAAGGGAAAAATTGACTATGGATTGTGGTACCCATACAACAATAATTTCAATTTGAAAGTGTTCACAGATGCTGATTGGGCAGGTAATGTGGATGACTAGAAAAGCACTACTGGTGGTGCTTTCTTTCTCGGTGGTAGACTAGTCTCATGGATGAGTAAAAAGAAGAGTTGTATCACTTAGTCTACAACGGAAGTAGAGTATGTTGCAGCTTTCATGAGCTGCACTTAGACAATTTGGATGAAGCATGTACTGGAAGGCTTCAAGATCCCTGTATCTAAACCGGTAAGCATATTTTGTGATAACACAAGTGCTATCAATATATCAAAGAATCCAGTTTTACATTCTAGAACCAAGCATTTTGAGCTTAAGTATCATTTCTTGAGGGAAAAGGTTCAGAATAAAGAGATTGCACTCGAGCATGTGTCCAGTAAGGAGCAGTTAGCAGACAAATTCACCAAGCCTCTCCCAAAGACAACATTTGTGCATTTGAGAGGTGAATTAGGGGTATTGCCCCTTCAGGAGGTGAACTAAAAGTAATTGTTCCACATTAGTCAGGTACTGGAAAGACAAATCTTTGGTTAATTGGTGTGTTGAAGGATGCTACTCCTTAGGGGGAGCAGCATGATGAAACAAAGATGATTGTACCTCCACTTTGGCATTATTGTCAAAGGGGGAGAAGGAGTGAAGTGAAAAGATATCTGCAGCAAATGGGAGAAGATGTGAAGCGTAGAAGATATCTTTGTATATTGCCATCAATGCCAAAGGGGGAGATTATTGGCATTATGTGAACTGACATGAAGACATAATGATATTGTATGTTGTCATTGATGTCAATATGAGACATGGTGTGAATCGGCACATGTGATAGGTGAAAAGTGAAAGGAACCAGCATATGTATGAACTAGTTTATATGTCAAAGTGAAGCGCCATATTTGTTCAAGGTGAACCGGGTTGTAGTTATGGGAACCGACACATAGAAGCATTGTATGACTACCGGTTGGTAGGTAGCTTCCACTTCAAGATTTTTGATTGGAGTACCTCAAGTCTGTGTGACTCAATAGATGATCTTTGTGTGAATGTGTTAGCAGTATGATGGAGGACAGATCATGTTGTCATGTAAGCTCAGTGCCCATGAAGGATCTTGCATGAAGAAGACTATTCCTATCTACCTCAGGAATGTGCGAAGTCTATCAAACGGTGATAATGCGTGATGGGTTATCAGCCACCATGAAATCTGTGGATAATGGACGATGGAGAATGTCTTGAGATCGATTTAAGATTGTTGTATTTAATTCAATACGATTCAACGGTCAGGATCGAACCATTTGAATTGCTTAACCTAACAGGTTTAGGGTTTATGGTTTTTGCTACCGACCTGTATGTTTCCTATAAGGTCGATGTTGTGTTTCTTTCTAAGGTTGTTGGAAAAAGTTGTGAGTGTGTATCCAAGGGAAGTGATACGTGATTCTTGCCAGACCAAAGGAGAGAAGAGATACCTACAAAGTGAATGTGTAAAAGGTAAAGAGAAGCCTAACCGGATCTACATTAGCATTGAGTGTTGTAAATAGATCATTGTTATTCCTATTGATCTCTAACCACTTCAACAATTGTAAAATCCCCTAACAGGGTAGCCTTAACTGGCTTGATTCAAAATCCCTTAACAGGGTGGTCTTAACAGGCTTGATTCAAATCCCTTAACTAGGTAACTTGAGGTTAATGAGTTCTAAGAAGCTATAGAACTTAGGAGATCCTTTCTGCTATTGAGTTCTTGAAATCCTCTAACAAGGTGACCCTACTGGGTTTAATCCTTAACTGGGTATCCCTTAACCGGGTGATCCCTAATAGGATCGGTTCCTAGCAGAACCTATTGTAATGTCTTTTAATGGGATAATTGAACAAATTCTTCAAAAGACTATAAACAAGCATGGTAAGGATAGGCATACTCAATTAACCTATTCTTTGTGGGCTTATCACATGAGTGTACATGTTGCTATAGGTTTTACCCCTTATAATCTTCTTTATGGTGTTGACGCCATCATGCCTTTGGAGTTAGAAATTCCTTCTTTGAGAGTTTCTCTTAGGGGTATAGTGGATGATGATTCCTATAGAGAGCAAAGACTTCAACAACTTTAGATTCTTGATGCATGGTGTACCAATGACCTCAAACATATTCAAGCATATCATAAAACTTTGCAACGAAGCTACAATGATAAGGTCATTCAACATTCCTTCTTGGTAGGGGACTTAGTCCTTTATGAGAATCAGTGCAACATGAATGCATTACTTAAGGAGAAAGGAAAGTTCAGTCCTAATTGGCTTGGACCATACATTGTTGTGGAGTTCTATGGATTGGGTGCTTACAAGAGAGTAGATGTGGAAGGTACGCCTCTCAAGAAACCCATAAATGCTATGCACCTTCGTAGATACTATGCCTAGTTCTATTTCTCTCTCTCTTTCTTTCTTTCTAGTATTCTTTTTGTTCTCTCTCTATGTCTTTTTTCTTCAAAATTGGGTAATATGTTAGCATATCTTCATTAAAGTATGTAAGATTAAATGATGTTATATCGTTTGGTCTACATTACTTCATTCTTGAAAAAGCATGTTTCATTACTGTATTGTTTGTCTTAGATTCAATTTATGAAAATTGTAATGGATTTACATTTCATATGAGTTAGCATATTATACAATTTCTTGTGTTAAGTAGAATTATATCATGTTGTGTTTAATTAGAGTTAATTAAATCACATTAGTTATATGGTTCTCATGCCTAATACATTCTTCTTTTACACTATAAAAGTAGCATTTGATTAAATACTTAGTTATTTAATTAAATCACACATGTATCAATTTAATCTTGAAGTATTGAGAAATCAATCACATGGAAATTAAATCAGATATACATGCCCATTACTCAATATGTTACTTCTAATATAAGAAATACATACATTGTTTAAGCATTACAAATAACATAATCATGAGTGTCATCATATATACATCATTACATCAAAATCATCTTTTATCCTTAGGACTAGTGACAAGAGGATGGTGGCTAGATGCCCCCTCCTGGTCTGGTCATGCGGGTGGCGCCATGGGGGTGTATCATGATACAGACCATGAGTGACTCCATGAGGAGCTCTCATAATCTCTCTCCATCATGATCCCTTGGTATATGGATGCCTTTGTCTACGCCATCACTAGGTCATGCTCTGTCTATCGTAATTTGTCTCGTAGGACCTCCACCTCCATCTGAATAGGGGAGAAAAGGTCCTCATGTCATCTTGCACTCCTCTGGGATTTGTATGGTCTTTGTGTGGAATTTGGAATGTGTGCAGTTACAATAAGGTCTATCATTGCATTCTAAATTAGAGAATGCCACTCCTAGATGCTAGCTGCAAGATAAAGAGTAATTTTTCATCAATAACATTATATGTCATCAAATTTAAAATAGGTAGAATGCATATGCTAATCAATAGCAGGGCACATTACCTAGATCTCCCTCTTTCTAGTGAGGATCATGGATAATGACTACCTGAGACTGAAACCCAATAGGCTCTCCCTGCTTGTATTGTCTCTGTATAGTCAATCTGGGTCAATGGGGATTAGGATTAGGACCCCTTATGGGATCCCTCTCTACCCACTGTGGGAGACTCGATGGATCTAAGGCTTTGCAATCCTCTCTAGAGTGATGAATTATACCTGACTCTTCCTCCTCCTCCTCATCCTCATCCTCATCCTCCTCATCCTTGTCCTCTCCATCATCTCTATCTTGACCTCCCTCTCCGCTATCAAGATCACCTCCATCTTTGCCTGCCTCCTACTCCTTTGTGTCATCACCCTAATCATCTGAATCCTCCTCAAATGCATTAGATCCCTCTTTGTCGCCTAAGTGTCTCCATGGTATGTTCTCCTCCACCATATGATGTATCATCGGTGCATGCCTGAATCATCTCCATAGTCTATCACTATGTCCTGATCTGATCCATCTAAATCTATGATGTCGATCTCATCACTCGTAGGCCTAGGAATGGCTCCTAGACTCGACATCACTCATTAGTGTCGAATGTATATGGGCATGTTGATACTTTTGATACTTAATGTTAAGTATAGATGCCAAGATAATAAGATGAGAGGGGGGGGGTGAATCATACATCATACAACCTTAATCTTCCATAAAAACAACAGATTCAACCTCGGTAACATATACTTCAGTAATATAACCAAAACTGCTAAACATGCAAACTCAAAAGCATATAAACATCATAAAACTCATAACACTAGATTTAACGTGGAAACCCAAATAGGGAAAAACCACTATGGGATTTCAGACCCACTTAGAAATATACTCTTCTAGAGTATGCTCAGTTAAAAGCAAATCCTGTTAAAGATTATAAACATATTGCTAGATGCAACCCGGTTAAAGGATTTCCCTCAGATCTGTTAGGATATTCACCTTGTTAGAAGTGACCTTGTTAAAGGATTTCAAATACTCAATTAGAATGTCACCTTGCTAGAGGGTTTTACAAATAAGACTGTTAAGTCCACTCGGTTAAGAGATTTTTTGTCACTTCATAAAATAACAGTAATAAAAATCTATCTGCAACTTCACATCTAAAATGCTGAAGCAGATTCTTATTTTCTCAATACAATAGGACTTATCTTGTCCATCTACTGGGCTCTATACTATGTTATTCAAATAGGTCTTCAAGCTTCAGTGCTCGGTAATCACTATGTAGCATCCCTATGTATACACTTTCCTATATACATTGTTTATCAACAGTTCCTTATTTATAAACAATTTGCCAACCGCTTAATCTCCTTGATCACATTTCCCATGATCAATCATAACCATCAGATCTTCAATCTTGACTAGGTTCAATGTATCCTTTGATCTGAAAACATTTTACCCCACCATGGAACTTGCATACATTTCTTGGAACTTATGCTAGCGTATTGTGGTTCAATCTGAGCTGTAGATCTTCCTGCCAATTTTCCTTTGTCATAGATTCTTTAACAAACTTCATGCACGGCATACCAATCATTTAATCATAACCAACTCATCAACTTCCTTCATTAAATAATGCTTATATTCATTTAATGCATTCTGTTACTACTCGGTTGCAACTCGGTAAATACTAAACTTCACTCGGTAGACATTTTTCCTTCATTAACCGATAGCGATAACCTTAGGGTTTACCGACTAGGTTCTGTGCTCGGTAACATAGTATAGTATTAACCTTACAATCAATAACATATGTAGGATATCAAAACAATCTAAACATCGTGATCTCATCATTGTCTAACTCGGTAATAGTTGCCCATTGAATAACTTATTCCTCCCCTTATTCATCACATTTTGTCTGTGTCTTTTACTGACATCTTTAAACTCATCAAATCATACTGAATTAAAAAATCAATTTCTTGACATCAATGACAAAATAATAATATTAAGATAGTAAACATCCTTAATCAGTTATATCCATAATCATCAACAACCTTCTCAATATCCTTATTGAAATGCCAACAATCTCCCCCTTTGGCATTGATGGCAAAACCAATTGATTTGACCTAATTGACTCAGATTGCTGTGAGATTTTGAAATGCTGAAATGCTCTACCCCTATCATCAGTCTTCTCCCCCATACATTAGTCTTCTCCTCTTTTCTTCACTCTTCTCCCCCTTTGACAACAATGCCAAAAAGTAAAGAACAAAAACATAATTTCTTCCTGTATGAAGTGATTTCCTGCTGTTATGTGTGAACTTAGTCTCAGTCAGAGAGTTTTGTCTTCAATTCCTGTTCCCTGTAATTATTTCCTGCACACCTTTAGAAAACATTCTAAAGTGTGTAAATCAGCATCAACTCCTAAAAGATATTCTGTAGAGTCATCGAGTTGATGCTTTCACCGAACTCGGTCAGTGAATGGAAGATAGTGGGAGGACCCCTAACTTACTTCTGAGATACTCAAAAGTGTCCCTTGGCAGAGGCTTGGTGAAGATATCTGCTATTTGTTCCTTTGTGCTAACATACTCCAACACCACTTTCTTCTCTTGAGCTTCTTCTCTAAGATAATGATATTTGATAGAGATGTGCTTAGTCTTAGAGTGCATAATAGGATTCTTTGAAATGTTAATGGCACCAGTATTGTCATAGAATATAGTTACTGGCTCAGTAACTTTCTCATTTATACCTTCCAACAGTTGTTTGATCCATGCAATGTTGGTACAATCCAATGTTGTAGCAACGTATTCTGCTTTTGCTATTGACTATGAAACACATCCTTGTTTCTTGCTAAGCCAACTCACTAGTCTTTCTCCTAAAAAGAAAACTCCTCCACTTGTGCTTTTTCTGTCATCAATGTTGCCTGCCCAATTAGCATCAGTATAAACCTTTAAATCAAAATTATTTTCTTTCTGATATACTAAGCCATAATCTTCAGTGCCTTTCAGGTATCTAAAAATTCTCTTGATTGATGTCATGTGTGTTTCCTTGGGATCTACAGAAAATCTTGTAACTATACCTACTGCATGTGCTATATCTAGTCTGTTGTGAACAACATATTGTAGCTTTCCAATCATGGATCAGTAAAATGTCTCATCAACAGATGCAGATTCATCATTCTTTGATAAGTTACAGTTGGTAGTCATAGGAGTACTT
Source organism: Cryptomeria japonica (assembly GCF_030272615.1). Taxonomy (NCBI): domain Eukaryota; kingdom Viridiplantae; phylum Streptophyta; class Pinopsida; order Cupressales; family Cupressaceae; genus Cryptomeria; species Cryptomeria japonica. The sequence continues at coordinate 581,173,073 of NC_081406.1, forward strand.
ACTGGTTTTGAATCCTCCATTCCAAATTTCTTCAAGATTACCTTTATGTACTTGTATTGAGTAATGAAAATCTCATTTTTCATTTGCAGTATCTATAAACCTATAAAATACTTTATCTCACCGATTAATGACATCTCAAATTCTTTGCTCATTTCATTTCCAAAGTTCTTGCATAGAGAGTCATTTCCACAAAATATAATATCATTCAACAAATATGGCTGAGATCAGTATTCCATTTTCATCATTCTTCATGTACATATTGTTGTTTTCACTTGTTCTTATAAAACCAATCTTGATTAAATAAGAGTGCAATCTTTCATACCATGCTCTAGGTGCTTGTTTCAAACCATATAAAGCTTTGTTCAATTTACATACCTGATCTTTATTCTTGTCTTCATCAAATCCTTCAAGTTGTTCAATAAAAACTTCTTCTTCTAATATACCATTCAGAAATGCACATTTGACATCCATTTGATATACCTTGAAGTTCTTGTAAGCAGCATATGCCAACAATGTTCTTACTCCTTCAAGTCTTGCCACAGGTGCAAAATTCTCACCATAATCAATTCCTTCTTCTTGGGCATAACCTTTGCAAACTAGTCTTTCTTTATTTCGAATGACCTCACCTTTTTCATTCAGCTTGTTTCTGAAAATCCACTTTGTATCGATTACATTTTTATCCTTCAGTCTTGGGACCAGTGTCCATGTGTCATTCTTCTTGATTTGATCAATCTCTTCTGTCATAGCATTTATCCAATCTTCACTGTTAAATGCCTCTTCCGCTATTCTCGGTTCAAATTCAAATATCAGACATGTGTTCTGTCTCAATTTGTTTCTTGTCATCACTAGATCATCTTTATCTCCTATAATTTGATTTGATGCATGATGTCTTCTGACATACTTGGCCAATATAGTCTTGGTAGGCTCTGTATGATCTTCTTCATCACTTGGTAACTAGATATTCTCTTCATTTTCTTCAGCAGTTCTCTCGGTAAGACTTGTTGGTTGAACATTTACAAATCCTTCATAATCTTCTAGTTCTTTGGATTTTCTTTCATCATTTCTTTCTACAAATTCATCAATTTTCACATTTGCAATTTCTACTATTTTGTTAGGTGATTTGATCAGACATTTAAATGCTTTGCTTCTAGAAGAATAACCTAGAAATGTTCCTTCTTCACTTTTCTGATCAAACTTTCCATTTCTATCATCTTTGTGTACATAGCATCTACTTCCAAAGATTTTGAAGTAACTTAAATTAGGTTTCTTGTCATACTAGATTTCATATGGTGTCTTCAAAGTTCCTTTCTTCAATTGTACTCAGTTCAGGGTGTAAACTGCTATGCTTATTCCTTCTCTCCAAAATGTTTGTGGCACTTTCTTTTCAATCATCAGAGTTCTGGCACAATCCACAATAGATTTGTTTCTCCTGTCAGCTATCCCATTCTGTTATGGAGTTCTCGGTGCAGAGACTTGTCTTTTTATACCATGATCATTTTAGTATAAGTTGAACTCATCAGATGTGAACTCTCATCCTCTGTCTGATCTAAGATATTTCAGTTGTCTTCCTATTTCATTTTCAACTCTTGCCTTGTACCATTTGAACATTTGAAAAACTTCTAATTTTTCTTTTAAAAACATAACTGACATCATCCTTGAATAATCATCCACAAATAATATGAAATATTTATCACCATAATAACTTTGAACTTTCATAGGACCACAAAGATCAGTGTGCACAAGATCTAAAATTCCCTTAGAAGTGTAGGACTTACTTGTAAAGCTTGATCTTGTCATCTTACCCATCTGGCATCCTCGACACATAGCATTCTCAGGTTTTTCAAGACTCGGTAGACCTCTTACTCGGTGCTTCTTTCTTATCTTGATCAAATTATCAAAATTTACATGACCAAACCTTTTATGCCATAACTAGGTATCATCTATCTTTGCATACAGACACTTATTCTAAGTTGAGTCAAGCTGAAATGTGTTACCTTTTGTTTGTGTCTCGGTAGCAGCTAACTTTCCATGCTTGTCATGAACTTTGACAATTTGTTTATGAAATTCTATTTGGTAACCTATGTTGTTTAGCTATGCTACACTCAACAAATTATATTTCAAACCTTCAACCCAATAAACATCATTACATTTAGCATTGTCAAGGAGTGTTATAGATCCTTTACCTTTTACAGGACATGGTCCATCATTACCAAATCTTACATAGCCTCCATCATAATCTTCTAACATAACAAACTTGTGTTTATCACCTGTCATGTGATGTGAGCATCCACTATCTATGATCCAAGAATCATTAGTATTTATGTGAGATATTAGGTCTTTTTCTTCATACCTTTCTTCATCTGATCCATCTTTGATAGCCACATAAACTACTTCCTCTATATCAGTTTCATCTAATTTATCATCATTGGATTCCTCATTAGCTATTAGGCATGACTTTCTATCTCTTCTTCTGAAGTCTTGGTGTCCTCTGTAATGATTATCTTTGTGTCTATCATCTCGGTAATCTCTCTTTTTAGTAGAATCTTTGTCAGGATAGTTAGAAGCCATATGTCCTATCTTGCTTTCTGATTTCCTCATATAGTTTGTGTACTTCTTCCATGTTTTTGTGTAATTTTTCACTTGCTCCACTGTGATCCCCTTTAGTGTACTTACTCATTCAATCATTGTAATCATCAGATTCACCAATATGAAAAGAACTAAATTTAGATTCAACTTTACTTACCGATGACCCACTGTTATCAAAATTACTTAACTCAAATGCATGTAGCTTACCAATAGTAGCATCTAAAGAAACTAGCATATTGGGTATAGACCTCAATTCATTGATTACAGAGACTTGGATTGCATAAGTTGGTAGAAGGGCTCTTAACAACTTACTTGTTATATCCTTTTCTTCAATAGTTCCACCTGCTCCTTTGATTTGATTGACGATTTCCTTTAGTCTTGTACTATACTGGGTTATGTTCTCACCTGCATTCATCCTCATAGATTCAGGTTGTCCTCTTAGACTATCCACTTTTTCTCTTTGAACATGTTCATCACCACCATACATAGATATGAGCTTGTCCCACATTACCTTTGCATCATTGCAACCTTCTAGATCATTAAACTCTGAGTCAGTCAATGCAGATGTTATTTCAATCATTGCTTGGATATGTTCTTGCTTTGCTTTTATCTCTTCCATTGTCAATGGATAGGTGCTCGGTGTAATGAAATCATTCTCCAGATAATATATAGCATATTCTCCAACTCCTGATAGGTGCAGCTTCATCCTTTTCTGCCATGTAGAGAAACTTGACTTGTTCAGCTTCAGTGCATCCCTCTTATACATCTTTGGATCTTTTCTCAAGTACCTTTAAACTTTTCTTCCAGAGTCCAAAGCTCTAATACCAATTGATAGTTCTAATACTTAATGTTAAGTATAGATGCCAAGATAATAAGATGAGAGGGGGGGGTGAATTATACAACCTTAATCTTCCATAAAAATAATAGATTCAACCTCAGTAACATATACTTCAGTAATATAACCAAAACTGCTAAACATGCAAACTCAAAAGCATATACACATCATAAAACTCATAGCACCAGATTTAACGTGGAAACCCAAATAGGGAAAAACTTGATAGTTTTGATACTTAATATAAGTATAGATCTAATAGCCAACAAGATGAGAGGGGGGGGTGAATCATACAAGCTTAATCTTTCATAAAAACATCATATTCAACCTCAGTAACATATACTTCAGTAATATAACCAAAATTGCTAAACATACAAACTCAAAAGCATATAAACATTATAAACCTCATAACACTAGATTTAACGTGGAAACCCAAATAGGGAAAAACCACTGTGGGATTTCGGACCCACTAAGAAATATACTCTTCTAGAGTATGCTCGGTTAAAAGAAAATACTCTTAAAGATTACAAACACATTGCTAGATGTGACCCACTTAAGGCATTTCCCTCAGATCTATTAGGACCTTCACCTTGTTAGAAGTGACCTTGTTAAAGGATTTCAAACACTCAATCAGAATGTCACCTTGCTAGAGGGTTTTACAAATAAGACTATTAAGTCCACTTGGTTAAGAGATTTTTTGTCACTTTCACAAAATAACAGTAATAAAAATCTATCTGCAACTTCACATCTAAAATGCTAAAGCAGATTCTTATTTGTTCAATACAATCTAGACATAGAACTAATCTTGTCCATCTGTTGGGCTTCTATACTCTGTTATTCAAATAGGTCTTCAAGCTTCTGTGCTCGGTAATCACTATGTAGCATCCCTATGCATACATTTGCCTGCATGCATTGTTTATCAACAGTTCCCTATTTATAAACAATTAGCTAACCGCTTAATCTCCTTGATCACATTTCCCATGATCAATCATAGCCATCAGATTTTCATGCTTGACTAGGTTCAATGTATCCTTCGATCTAAAAACATTTTACCTTGCCTTGGAACTTGCATATATTTCTTGGAACTTGTGCTAGGGTATTGCGGTTCAATCTGACCTGTAGATCTTCCTGTCGATCTTCCATTGCCATAGCTTCTTAACAAACTTTATTTATGGCATACCAAACATTTAATCAGTTCCAGCTCATTAGCTTCCTTCATTAAATACTACATGTAAACATTTAATGCATTCTGTTACAGCTTGGTTACAACTTGGGAAGAACTCGGTAAATACTAAACTTCACTCGGTAGACATTCTGCCTTCATTAACCAATAGCGATAACCTTAGGGTTTACTGACTAGTTTCTTTGCTTGGTAACATAGTATAGTATTAACCTTACAATTTACAACATATGTATGATGTCAAAACAATCTAAACATCATGATCTCATCATTGTCTGACTTGGCAATAGTTGCCCATTGAATACCTTATTCATCCTCTTATTCATCATAATCTTTCTGTGTCTTTTACCAACATCTTTATACTCTTTGGACCATACTTCTCAAGATATGGCAACATCATACTGAATTAGAAAATCAATTTCTTGACATCAATGACAAAATAATAATACTAAGATAGTAAACATCCTTAATCAGTTATATCCATAATCATCAACAACCTTCTCAATATCCTTATTGAAATGCCAACAATCTTCCATTGTCTGTTATAATGCTAAATTGCCAACAATCTCCCCCTTTAGCATTGATGGCAAAACCAATTGATTTGACCTTAAAAGATTCAGATTGCGGTGATTCTGAAATGCTGAAATGCTCTCTTGCTATCATCAGACTTCTCCGCCATACATTAGACTTCTCCTCTCTTCTTTCCAATCTTCAGTCTTCTCTCCTTTCTCAGTTTTCTCCCCCTTTGACAACAATGCCAAAAAGTAAAAAACTAAAACATAATTTCTTCCTGTATGAAGTGAATTCCTGCTATAGTGTGTCAATTCAGTCTCAGTCAGAGCATTTTGTCTTCAATTCCTATTCCCTGTATGATTTCCTATATTATTTCCTGTAATATTTCCTATAATATTTCCTGTAATATTTCCTATACACCTTTAGAAAACCTCCTAAAGTGTGTAAGTCAACATCAACTCCTAAAAGATATTTGATAGAGTCATCGGATTGATGCTTTCACCGAACTCAATCAGTGAGTAGAAGATAGGGGTAGGACCCCTAACTTACTTCTGACATATTCAAAAGTGTCCTTTGGTAGTGGCCTGGTGAGGATATCTGTTATTTGTCCTTTGTGCTAACATACTCCAACACCACTTTCTTCTCTTGAGCTTCTTCTCTAAGATAATGATATTTGATAGAGATGTACTTTGTCTTAGAGTGCATAAAAGGATTCTTTGAAATGTTAATGGCACTAGTATTGTCATAGAATATAGTTACAGGCTCAGTAACTTTCTCATTTATACCTTCCAACAGTTGTTTGATCCATGCAATGTTGTAGCAACATATTCCGCTTTTGCTATTGACTGTGAAACACATCCTTGTTTCTTGCTAAGCCAACTCACTAGTCTTTCTCCTAAAAAGAAAGCTCCTCCACTTGTGCTTTTTTTGTCATCAATGTTGCCTGCCCAATCAGCATCAGTATAAACTTTTAAATCAAAGTTATTTTCTTTCTGATATACTAAGCCATAATCTTCAGTGCCTTTCAGGTATCTGAAAATTCTCTTGATTGATGTCATGTGTGTTTCCTTGGGATCTGCAGAAAATCTTGTAACTATACCTACTGCATGTGCTATATCTGGTCTGTTGTGAACAACATATTGTAGCTTTCCAATCATGGATCAGTAAAATGTCTCATCAACAGATGCAGATTCATCATTCTTTGATAAGTTACAGTTGGTAGTCATAGGAGTACTTACTGGTTTTGAATCCTCCATTCCAAATTTCTTCAAGATTACCTTTATGTACTTGGATTGAGTAATGAAAATCTCATTTTTCATTTGCAATATCTGTAAACCTATAAAATACTTTATCTCACTGATTAATGACATCTCAAATTCTTTGCTCATTTCATTTCCAAAGTTCTTGCATAAAGAGTCAATTCCACAAAATTTAATATCATTCAACAAATATGCCTGAGATCAGTATTCCATTTTCATCATTCTTCATGTACATATTGTTGTTCTCACTTGTCCTTATAAAACCAATCTTAATCAAATAAGAGTGCAATCTTTCATACCATGCTCTAGGTGCTTGTTTCAAACCATATAAAGCTTTGTTTAATTTACATACGTGATCTTTATTCTTGTCTTCAACAAATCCTTTAGGTTGTTCATTAAAAACTTCTTCTTCTAATATTCCATTCATAAATGTAGATTTGACATCCATTTGATATACCTTGAAGTTTTTGAAAGTAGCATATGCCAACAATGTTCTTACTCCAAGTCTAGCAACAGGTGCAAAAGTTTCACCATAATCAATTCCTTCTTCTTGAGCATAACCTTTGCAAACTAGTCTTGCTTTGTTTCAAATGACCTCTCCTTTTTCATTTTGCTTGTTTCTAAAAATCCAGTTTGTACCGATTACATTTTTGTCCTTTGGTCTTGGGATTAGTTTCCATGTGTCATTCTTCTTTATTTGATCAATCTCTTCTATCATAGCATTTATCTAATCTTCACTGTTAAATGCCTCTTTCATTATTCTCAGTTCAAATTTAGATATCGAACATGTGTTTTGTCTCAGTTTGTTCCTTGTCATCACTAGATCATCCTTATCTCCTATAATTTGACTTGGTGCATGATGTCTTCTGACATACTTGGCTAATACAGGCTCGATAGGCTTTGTATGATATACCTTGAAGTTTTTGAAAGTAGCATATGCCAACAATGTTCTTACTCCTTCAAGTCTAGCAACAGGTGCAAAAGTTTCACTATAATCAATTCCTTCTTTTTGAGCATAACCTTTGCAAACTAGTCTTGCTTTGTTTCGAATGACCTCTCCTTTTTCATTTTGCTTGTTTCTAAAAATCCACTTTGTACCGATTACATTTTTGTCCTTCGGTCTTGGGATTAGTATCCATGTGTCATTCTTCTTGATTTGATCAATCTCTTCTGTCATAGCATTTATCTAATCTTCACTGTTAAATGCCTCTTTCACTATTCTCAGTTCAAATTTAGATATTGAACATGTGTTTTGTCTCAGTTTGTTCCTTGTCATCACTAGATCATCCTTATCTCCTATAATCTGACTTGGTGCATGATGTCTTCTGACATACTTGGCTAATACAGGCTCGGTAGGCTTTGTATGATCTTCTTCATCACTTGGTAAGTGGATATTCTCTTCATTTTCTTCAATAGTCTTCTCGGTAAGACTTGTTGGTTGAACATAGACAAATTCATCATAGTCTTCTAGTTCCTTGGAATTTCCTTCATCATTTCTTTCTGCAAATTCATCAATTTTCACATTTGCACTTTCTATTATTTTGTTAGATGATTTGATTAGACATTTAAATGCTTTGCTTCTAGAAGAATAACCTAGAAATGTTCCTTCTTCACTCTTCTAATCAAACTTGTCATTTCTATCATCTTTGTGAACATAGCATCTACTTCCAAAGATTTTAAAATAACTTACATTAGGTTTCTTGTCATACCAGATTTCATATGGTGTCTTCAAAGTACCTTTCCTCAATTGTACTTGGCTCAGGGTGTAAACTGTTATGCTTATTGCTTCTCCCCAAAATGTTTGTGGCACTTTCTCTTCAATCATCAGTGTTCTAGCACAATCCACAATAGATCTATTTCTTCTCTCAGCTATTCCATTCTGCTGTGGAGTTCTCAGTGCATAGACTTCTCTTTTAATACCATGATCATTGCAGAATAAGTTGAATTCATCATATGTGAACTCTCCTCCTCTATCTGATCTAAGACATTTTAGTTGTCTTCCTATTTCATTTTCAACTCTTGCCTTGTACCATTTAAACATTTGAAAAGCTTCTGATTTATCTTTTAAAACATTACCGACATCATCCTTGAATAGTCATCCACAAATAATATGAAATATTTATCACCATAATAACTTTGAACTTTCATAGGACCACAAATATCAATGTGCACAAGATCTAAAATTCCTTTAGAAGTGTCAAGAAGTGTTATAGATCCTTCAACCCAATAAACATCATTGCATCTTGCATTGTCAAGAAGTGTTATAGATCCTTTAACTTTCACCGAACATGGTGCATCATTACCAAATCTTACATAGCCTCCACCGTAATCTTCTAATATAACAAACTTGTGTTTATCTCCTATCATATGATGTGAGCATCCACTATCTATGATCCAAGAATCATTAGTGTTTATGTGAGATATTAGGGCTTTTTCTTCATACCTTTCTTCATCTGATCCATCTTTGATAGCCACATAAACTACTTCCTCTATATCAGTTTCATCTGATTTATCATCACTGGATTCCTCATCGGCTATTAAGCATGTCTTTCTATCTCTTCTTATGAAGTCTCAGTGTCCTCTGTAATTATTCTCTATCTGTCTGTCATCTCGGTAATATCTCTTTTCAATAGAATCTTTGTCAGGACAGTTAGAAGCTATATGTCCTATTTTATCACAATTGAAACATTTCAAAGGTAGTTTTCCTTTATACTTACCTTTGCCTCTTAGTAACCTTCTAGCTAATAATGCTTCAAAGTCTTCTTGCTTTCTGATTTCCTCATATAGTTTGTGTACTTCTTCCATGTTCTTATGAAATCTTTCACTTGCTCCACTGTGATCTCCTTCAGAGTAATTATACTTTCTTTCATTGTAATCATTAGATTCATCAAGATGAAAAGAACTAAATGCAGATTCAACTTTATTTACTGAAGATCCACTATTATCAAAACTACTTAACTCAAATGCATGTAGCTTACCAATAGTAGCATCTAAAGAAACTAGCATATTAGGTACAGACCTCAATTCATTGATTGCAAAAACTCGGATTGCATAAGTTGGTAGAATGATTCTTAACAACTTACTTGTTATACCCTTTTCTTCAATAGTTCCACCTACTCCTTTGATTTGATTGACAATCTCCTTTAGTCTTGTACTGTACTGAGTTATGTTCTCACCTTCACTCATCCTCATAGATTCAAGTTGTCCCCTTAGACTATCTACTTTTTCTCTTTGAACATGTTCATCTCCTCCATACATAGATATAAGCTTATCCCACATAGCCTTTGCATCATTGCAGCCTTCTAGATCATTAAACTCTGAGTCAGTTAATGCAGATGTTATTTCAAACATTTCTTGGATATGTTCTTGCTTTGCCTTTATCTCTTCCATTATCAATGGAAAGGTGCTCGGTGTAACAAAATCGTTCTCCAGATAGTATACAGTATATTCTCTAGCTCCTGATAGATGCAGCTTCATCCTTTTCTACCATGTAGAGAAACTTGACTTGTTTAGCTTCGGTGCATCCCTCTTATACATCTTTGGATCTTTAACTCAAGTGCCTTTAAACTTTTCTTCCGGAGCCCAAAGATCTGATACTTAATATAAGTATAGATCCAATAGCCAACAAGATGAGAGGGGGGGGGGTGAATCATACAAGCTTAATCTTTCATAAAAATATCAGATTAAACCTCGGTAACATATACTTCAGTAATATAACCAAAATTGCTAAACATACAAACTCAAAAGCATATAAACATTATAAACCTCATAACACTAGATTTAACGTGGAAACCCAAATAGGGAAAAACCATTGTTGGATTTTGGACCCACTAAGAAATATACTCTTCTAGAGTATGCTTGGTTAAAATAAAATCCTGTTAAAGACTACAAACACATTGCTAGATGTGACCCGGTTAAGGGATTTCCCTCAGATCTATTAGGATCTTCACCTTGTTAGAAGTGACATTGTTAAAGGATTTCAAACACTCAATCAGAATGTCACCTTGCTAGAGGGTTTTACAAATAAGACTATTAAGTCCACTCGGTTAAGAGATTTTCTGTCACTTTCACAAAATAACACTAATAAAAATCTATCTGCAACTTCACATCTAAAATGCTAAAGCAGATTCTTATTTGTTCAATACAATCTAGACATAGAACTAATATTGTCCAACTGTTGGGCTTCTATACTCTGTTATTCAAACAAGTCTTCAAGCTTTTGTTCTCGGTAATCACTATGTAGCATCCCTGTGCATACATTTGTCCGCATGTATTATTTATCAACAGTTCCCTATTTATAAACAATTAGCTAACCATTTAATCTCCTTGATCACATTTCCCATGATCAATCATATCCATCAGATCTTCATGCTTGACCAAGTTCAATGTATCCTTCAATCTGAAAAATGTTTTACCTCACCTTGAAACTTGCATATATTTCTTGGAACTTGTGCTAGGGTATTGTGGTTCAATCTGAACTTTAGATCTTCCTGCCGATCTTCCATTGCCATAGATTCTTAACAAACTTTATTTACAGTATACCAATCATTTAATCAGTTCCAGCTCATCAGCTTCCTTCATTAAATAATGCATGTAAACATTTAATGCATTCTGTTACAGCTCGGTTACAACTCAGTAACAACTCGGTAAATGCTAAAATTCACTCTGTAGACATTTTGCCTTCATTAACCGATAGTGATAACCTTAGGGTTTATCGACTAGGTTCCTTAGGGTTTACCGACTAGGTTCTTTGCTTGGTAACATAGTATAGTATTAACCTTACAATTTACAACATATGTATGATGTCAAAACAATCTAAACATCATGATCTCATCATTGTCTGACTCGGTAATAGTTGCCCATTGAATACCTTATTCATCCTCTTATTCATCATAACCTTTCTGTGTCTTTTACCGACATCTTTATACTCTTCAAATCATACTTCTCAAGATATGGCAACATCATACTAAATTAGAAAATCAATTTCTTGACATCAATGACAAAATAATAATATTAAGATAGTAAACATCCTTAATCAGTTATATCCATAATCATCAACAGCCTTCTCAATATCCTTATTGAAAAGCCAACAATCTTCCATTATCTATTATAATGCTAAATTGCCAACAAAACCACTGTGGGATTTTGGACCCACTGAGAAATATACTCTTCTAGAGTATTCTTAGTTAATTGCAAATCCTATGAAAGATTACAAACACATTGCTAGATGTGACCCGGTTAAGGGATTTCCCTCAGATCTGTTAGGATCTTCACCTTGTTAGAGGTGACCTTACTAAAGGATTTCAAACACTCAATCAAAATGTCACCTTGCTAGAGGGTTTTACAAATAAGACTATTAAGTCCACTCGGTTAAGAGATTTTCTATCACTTCACAAAATAACAGTAATAAAAATCTATCTGCAACTTCACATCTAAAATGCTAAAGCAGATTCTTATTTGCTCAATACAATAGGACTTATCTTGTCCATCTGCTGGGCTCTATACTCTATTATTCAAACATGTCTTCAAGCTTTAGTGCTTGGAAATCACTATGTAGCATCCCTATGCATACACTTGCCTGCATACATTGTTTATCAACAGTTCTTTATTTATAAACAATTTGCCAATCACTTAATCTCCTTGATCACTTTTCCCATGATCAATCATAGCCATCAGATCTTCAATCTTGACTAGGTTCAATGTATCCTTCGATCTGAAAACATTTTACCCTACCTTGGAACTTGCATACATTTCTTGAAACTTGTGCTAGGGTATTGTGGTTCAATCTGAACTGTAGATCTTCCTGCTGATTTTCCTTTGCCATAGATTCTTTAACAAACTTCATGCACGGCATACCAATCATTTAATCATAACCAACTCATCAGCTTCCTTCATTAAATAATGCTTATATTCATTTAATGCATTATGTTACTACTCAGTTGCAACTCGGTAAATACTAAACTTCACTTGGTAGACATTCTGCCTTCATTAACCGATAGCGATAACCTTAGGGTTTACCGACTAGGTTCTTTGCTCGGTAACATAGTATAGTATTAACCTTACAATCAATAACATATGTAGGATATCAAAACAATCTAAACATCATAATCTCATCATTGTCTAACTCGGTAATAGTTTCCCATTGAATAACTTATTCCTCCCCTTATTTATCACATTTTGTCTGTGTCTTTTACTGACATCTTTATACTCATCAAATCATACTTCTTAAGATATGGCAACATCACACTGAATTAAAAAATCAATTTCTTGACATCAATGACAAAATAATAATATTAAGATAGTAAACATCCTTAATCAGTTATATCCATAATCATCAACAACCTTCTCAATATCCTTATTGAAATGCCAACACACATCAGTAGGAACATAATGCTCAAACCCAAACTACCGCCGAACTCGGTCGAAGTAGAAAGAAATGACTATGTGGCTATACCATCCCTCTAGTAGACGGCTAATCTGCATTCTAAACATTTGTCTGCATAGCTCTGTCCATATGGACATCTTGAGGTAGGTTCTCCATATGATCCTGCTCATTGTTAATTTATCCATGCTCAATATCCAATACAGGAGATCGCTGAATCACCACTCACAGGTAAGAGGATAAGAATATACCCTAGGCTACTCTAGGAATAGCTCTATGGGGGCTCTACCAGGTCTAGTGCATGTAATATTCTCAAACATCCACGCCTATAGTAGTGTGCATGTCATAAGACTACATCCCTATCTGAATACATACTCTCCAAGGTCATGATAGAGATGCGCAAGCATGCTCTGACCCCAAGAGTATATTCTCCTATTTCTCTCAATGGCTTGTATGGCATAGATGATTCCTCTGTGCATATGTGTGATGCGCCCATTGGAGCACACAATAAATGCAAGGGTCACAACCATGAGTCGTCTCACCAATGGAACCTTGCCTGTAGGGTGTAGGAGCTAGCTGACCATAATGTGACCCCTCATCTAGCTACATATCACTCTCACCATAGAATATACCTGCTCTCTATTGTAATCATCCTCTATGAGATCGGATCGATATCTAATAGTCTCTCCTCTAATGGGTAGGTGAAAAATGTGGTATACATTCTCTAGGGTGACCGTCATATCCCCCACAAGTAGTAAGAGTGTTGAGGTATCTGCATCCCACCTCTCCATCAGTGCCATTAGCATAGCAAAATGGAATATGATGGCTAGCATGGTCATCGCATCCCACAAACCCACTGCATGTAGCAAATCCCTCTCTCCTACTATCAGTCTCAGGATCTGCTCCTAAAGGCTCTGAAAGGTGAGACCAGCAGTATGCTTGTGGATGTACAGTAGTGTTTGCAAAATGCAAAGAAATCTTTCATCAGTAATCGATCAATCATTTATCATCATCTAATCAATGAAATCATTCTAGCATTTCTAGCATTCATCACCTTATCTAGTGTCGTCGTTGGTTGCCCTGAACAGGGACCAGGGCACCCTATATGGACCAAGGTGCCCTACTAGGACCATGGCACCCAGAGGGGACCATGGTGCCCAGAGTGGACCATGGTGCCTTAGGAGGACCAGGATGCCCTAGGACCCTTAGGTGTCCAAAGGGTGGGCCCCAGCCCAGACTAGGTGATGACATCATCACTTCTGAAAACTATGAAAACATGACAAAGTCAAATGCAGTCAATAGAAAGTTAGCTCACCTCATTGAGCAGTTGGTTGGCGAGTACGGACTGGCGCAGGATCTCCATCCGTGTAGGTCACTTAGGTCGGCATCAAGGCATGATGGATTGTATGTGGGCTCCTCTGTAATGAATAGTGACAAGAAGTTAGAAAGTGACAAATGAAGGTGTCACTTTCATATTTATGTGATGCACTTTTTGACTTTATGTTTTTAAGTTAAACCCTATTTTTTGCGCTTTTTCTTCAATCTATCATATCTTGAGCTAGGAACCTTTGATTCTCGCATCATTGGTGGCATTGGAATCATGATTTCTCCCTCTTTCTCTGGATTAGCTCCATAATTTTTTGGGATGAGTAATCAAGCCTTGTTGTGAACTTGCATCATCACAATCTTTATCACAATTTGCTGTGAAAAACATGGTACCTTGTTTCACCTCACAGATAAGCAAGTTGAAATAGGGGGGGCATGTAGCTACCCACAAATTTCATCACCTTCTTTAGTAAGAATTAGGTGATTTTGTGATCTAACATGTGGTTTTGTAGGGTGTGGTTCCTAACTGTGTACCGCAGATACCACTGGGGGCTTCATTTGACAACTTATGGATATATCCTTTTTCAAATGATGTTTACTTTTTTGTACTTTAGCTTTCATATGCACGTAGTGTCATGTGACCACTAAAGGCAAGGATAAATGTAGTATCGTAAATTATACACCCTTGCTAGGGTGGTAGAATTTCACAATTAGGTTAGCACCCGCCTTAGTGTGTTTTGCATCTTGTGTTTCTCATTCCCCTTTAAGAATTTAATTAATTAATTTAATTAAATCTAAGTTCATGTCTCATCATTTTACATAGTACAAAGTTGGGCCCTTTACCCTAAGCGTGCCCCTTTTCATTTTATTCCTCCAATGAATCATTTAATCATAAACCCTAATTATGTCTTATTTCAACCGTTTAGGCCTGATTTCCCATATAAAAACACCTCAAAATTGACTGTAACTTTGGGATGTGCTCTAATAACATCATATCTAATAGCCCTAAAAATTTGATGAAAATTTGTTCAGATTGTGGAGGGAATGCACATGGTCGACAACTTTTTTTTAAAAAAAATTGGGAGCACAATCCAATGATATGATAATGCTTAACCTTAAAATATCAGTGGGAAATTCAAATCCTAGGTCAGCCTAAACATGAAATTAAGATATAGGGTTTCATAATTAAGAGCTCTCTTTCTTCATTTGAAAGGTCTTCTTCTAAGAATCTAAGAGCGGGTTTTTGGAGAATAAAGAGCCTTCTTTACAGTGAAAGAGTAGATCTTTGAAGTCTTCAACAACATTCAACATTCATCCATCAAGCATTCATCAAGCATCATTTTATAAATTGGGGGATTTTGAAGATGTAGAATTATAATAGGAGATCACTGACTGATGATTGGCTTGTACCTCTCCCTTGGGGTTGCATATGGTTTCATTTTGTTTTCATGTCTTTTCATATGCTTCACTTTGATTCATATTCATGCTTTAGACCACTTTGTATTATGGATTTAGAGTATTTACTTTGTCAATTATAATCAATTAGGGTTTACTCTTTAGGATTTCTCTAGGTTGTTTACTTTTATTCTTAGGATCTTGCATATACACAAGGTTCTTGCACACACATTTTCAGTACATTATCATCTATTCATAGAGGTGGAAATCACCAACATGAGGGTTTGATTAAGGAAAACCCTATATAGCCACCCCAAACCTTCCTTTTTCAGTTGCAGGTGTAGAAATAAGAATCTAGAAGCAGTAATAGGTCTAGAACGGGCATCTACACCACCTAGAAACCTTAGAAATACAAAAATATGTCAATGATAGGGGTGTGGTGCCCTACTCCTACCCTCTGTCAGTTGCAACTCCAAAATTGTAGAATCAAGACAATGGTGTGGCACCCTGGTCCCAGATATTTCTAATTAGATTTTAGACACTTGTGTACCTCTAATTTTTCCTTCTAATCTATACTTTTCATCAATGTATCAGTTGTTCTTTGATCTGCATTCTCAGATTAGGATTTCCTTTCTTATTTGCTTTCTAGGTTAGATTGCATATTTCAACATTCCTCTCTCTCATTTACAACAAAGGAATATAAAACCTAAGAGGTCATCTACGACTTTCTCTTTCTCATACGAAGTAGTCAGCGTGTGTTACCTTCCTAGGTTCTTTCGTATTCCATGAATGTGTATGAGAATGGGATTAGGGTTTCCATACTTAGTCTCACTTTTTTCCCTACACAAAATGAAATGATGAAAACAAAATGTTACAAAAGTCAAATAGAGTTGTAAATTGGGATCTGAGTAGAAGAGGATTAAAACCTATACCTGATTTTCAAGAAAATTTGTCAGGACCAAGGTGCCCGTCGCGCTGGTCCTCCAAATTCTCCCTGGTCTTGTAATTTTTCCCTAGTCCTGGGGGGTCTTTGGAACTTTTACAAAAGCCAATTTTGTTTATTTTTGCTCCTTTATTAAATCCTTTTATACCTTCACAACTCCTGAATCTGTCACCTGCACACCAAAAGAAGTGAAATTATGTTGTTGTGGATAGGGGTTTGGTTTAGGTTAAACCTTGAGGTTGGAATTAACCCTAATTGAAATAGAAATTGAACTTGAACTGAATTGTAAAAGCTTTCCTTTTGAGGGCAAGGCTAAAATACTTGAATATAGATGATTATACCTTCAATAGTTGATGCAATTCTCTTTAGGATAAGTCCTTCACGTGTTGATGTAATAACATGATAAATCACATAAAATCCATCATGAAATAATAATTGAAACATAATGTGAATATTCCTTGATGTAATTTGTTGCTCCTTGAATCAGATCTATTCTTGAGGAAGAATAATTGCTCTTGAATTGATGATAATGTTTTCATATGATAAGTTTATGAAAATAAATTGAGAGGGATGCCTTATATAGGGATTTCATAATTAAAATCACCTTTAGGCCAACTTATAATTAATAAAAATTGACACAAAGTGGGATTTGAACATTATAATGCCATCAAATTAAGCTCCTAAAATTTGGGGGAAAAAGTACAAGACCACAATGCTAGCAACCTGGTTCGATTGACTTTTTCCTAGTTTTCTAGCAATGCAAGATATCATGATTATAAAGTCAAATCCAACATGGTAGATCAATCCAAGGTGTTTAGATATGTGAAAATGTGCTTTGAAGAGTGAAATTAGGACATTATTAGGATTACTTAAAATAAAATAAAATAAAAAGGGGTGTGCTTAGGGTTAAGGGCCCAATTTTATGATATGCGAATTATTGAGAGAGGAATTTAGATTTAATTAAATGCCTAAGGGAGCCTTATAAATGAAAAATGCAATGGGAGACACTAAAGCGGGTTCTAACCTAAGTGTGGAATTGGACAACCCTAATTAGGAGTGTACAATTTACGATGCTACATTTAGGCCCCACTTTAGTGGAGTATGATCTTAGGGTCATACTCTCAGTAAAGTAGAAATGAAGAGATAGAGCATCTTAGAGAAAGAAAAACCAATGATAGGATAATGTTGAGAGATGATCAAGCCCCCAAGCATAGGATCCTATCAATCCATGCAAGTAACCTTCAAGTATAATCAAAAGAAAAAAACATTAGTAATAAAACACAAAGCTCCAAGTCAACTAGTTGAAGAGACCTCAATAATCAAATTGTCTCAACCGCTAATATCATTCTTGGCATGTTATTGCAAGAGCACAAGTGGACTTATGGAGAGAAAAAGGATGTACACCAATTAAAGTACAAGAAACCATGCTCTGACGCTAGCAAATGTGTGTTATGCTATGGGTTCATGGGAGAGAAGGAAGAAACATGGATTCCATAGGCTAGCAAGCTGCATCAAGCTAGGTGATCTATTTTGGGGAGGAGAGTCAGAATAATCTAGCTCCATTTTGTTAGTTCCACTCATCTTGTTGCATATGTTATTGTCTATTTTTAGGCATGACGCATCTTGTGCAAGAATTTTTCTTTTTTGGTTTCAAGAATGAACACCCTATATAAGACAAATGATGTATAAAATGAGGATGCAACAATCCCATGTTGATAAATAAAATGAGGATTAAGCATGAGGATGCAATAATCCCATAAATGATGGACAAAATGAGGATGAAATAATCCCAAATTTATAATCGATAGTTGAAATGCAACTACGAGGCCACATATACTCCCCCCCCAAGATGTCAACATATTCCTATGGTGATGTCTTAAGGTAGATATAAACAAGGACACCCACCTTCAACACCAAGGAGATATCCTCTAACCAATAATTCATGCATTTCAAGCTAAAAAGAAAGAGTCTTGAATAGGCTTTGTTTCTTTAAGAAAGGAAAATATAATTGTAAAAGAGATATCTTGCAACAAATATAAAGGGATTCTTTATAAAGGTGAAATCTTCAAAAGGAGAGGAGGACTAAGAATACACACCTCCAATTTTTACGAAAAAAATGGATTCTTAGTGAAGGATTGCACACTTTCACTAAGGAGATACTATTCATAAGAGATGTACCACTTCAAACAAAGAATAGATCCTAACCAAGGAACACTGATGTACTCACATGAAGAATAATTCTATGCAAGAAACAACTTCAAATTATGAAAGATGCAACTCAACAAAGGAAAAAGGCAATCTTTAGAAAAAGAGAGAGAGTTGAAATATTATTCTTTCCCCCCAAGAATGGAGACAGGGACACCAAAGAGATATCATTTATTCAAGACACACTATTTTAAAATAAGGAAAAGATCCTCATCAGGGATGCACATCACAATATAGAAGGGTTCATTATAAAAGATACAACTTAATAAAGAGAAGAATTTGATGAATGATTATAGACTTTCAACACTAAGGAAGAGGTCCAATTAAGGATATGTGCTTATAAGGCAAGGAAAATATCCTCATTAAGGATACTTGTTCCAATAAGAGGAAGGAGATCCTCAATAGGGATATACACCTCCATAATCAATAAAAGATCCTTGGTAAAGACACTATGTCAAAAAGGGAAAGTTTAATCTTATGAAGGAGAGATATTTGGAAATCATTCTTTCCCCCCAACATAGAGAGAAGAAAAGATGTAAAATAGGATATTATGTTTCTACCAAAGTATGATTATACTTTGAAATTGTACCACCATGATTGACAATGAGCCCCCAATAGGTAATCTACCAATGCCACATAATGAGGAGCAACATAATATCCACTAATGATATGTAGAAGGAATAAAATGAGAGTCCAACTCATTTTCATCTAGTATTTGAATGGTACTAGTTACAATAAGTTGTTTAATTTTATTTTCTAAATCAAGACATCCATTAGTGGCATGGCCAGGGATTTGATGGTACTTACAAAAATAAGGATTGTGTTGATTTTTCTTATTATTATTTCTTTGAATTTTTAAAGGGAGAGTAATCAAGGTGTCTTTAAGAAGCTCATACAAACTACTCTCTTGTTGTGATGAGAAATTGTAAGAATACATAGATATATCAAACAATGGGGGAAGGGGATGTTGACAAAGGACTTTAGAAACCTAGACCTTTTTTGGAATAGTGTGATGTATATTTCTCATAATTGTTGAAACTTTGTTGCACGCATCCTAAACCATGTCCATTGTATCCATGTGTAGATATTGAAATATCTAAAGGAGAGGGTTCATTCCTATTATCAAAATCTAAAGAGCCTTCATCATCATCAAAGATATGTGTTGTTAGGAGGAATGGGAATTGATTTAGAAGAAGTTTGGATGAATGACACACAAGGCTCCTTCAAGGATTCCTTATTAGATTGAGGGATCTTATACCCATTGAAAGAAGGTATAAATTTTAATGTACCCAAATTCTTTGCTAAGGAAGCATCATTCGTAGGAGATTGTGTTGTTGCAGGAATGATATTATTAAAGGGAGAAATGCATCCTACTTCATCATGAAAAAAATCATAAGGATTAGGATCAGCCTTGATTGTGTGAATTTCAATGTTATATATGAATTTTATTGTGTGATGAAGAGTAGAAGGGACTATTTTCATAGCATGAATCTATAGTCTACCTAGAAGAAAGTTATAATTAAGATGGTTGGGTATGACATGAATAGGAGAAGGTAGAGTCATGGGTCCTACTTTGATAGGTAATATGACTATACCAAGTGCCTCTCTAGGAACATTATTAAAGCCATGAACACAAATAGGGTCAGGTTGAATAGAAGAATGATCCTAATTTAGCTTATCTAATAAGTTAGCACAACAAATGTTAAGTGTTGACCCATTATCAATTAAGGTACCTCTTATGTTTGGTTCATGAATGCGACAAGTAATCATAAGGGGATCATCTCTATTTTTAACCTCTATAGAAGGCAATTCATCTTGTGAGAATGTAATATCATATGGTTTAGAAGAATGATAAGGAACCACCTTATGAAAGGCTTCTTGAATCAACTTATGGTATGAAGGTGAAGTTTGAATCAAGTCCCAAAGGGAAATCTTAGTTAAGATATCATGGATTTCCTCAACAAGATTAGGTCCCTTATCAAAAAAATTATTAAGATGAGAGGGGGAAGGAAGGGAAGTGAGAAGAAAAATGGGATATTTATTTTTGACATAAGCATTATATATGTGATGTATTTCAAAACCATATTTTTGTTCTAGTTGTCTTTCCATATCACCTCTTTCACATATGTATTTTTATTTTAAGATGTTAGGAGGTTCCTTGGGTTTAGGTTTCTCATAACTAGAAACATGAATGGCATTGACTTGATTAAGCTCTTTGTTCTCCAAGGATACATATTTAGAAGGGAGAGTGTCAAAGAAATTGCTAATGATTTCATCCTCTTTCCAAAGCATCTTTATGGGTAAGACAAGCTTTAGGAGAAGGACAAACATAACTCATTAATGCTTCATCTATAGTGGGGAGTCCATTGAAATGAAAAGAGGATATAGTATCACTAGGAAAGGTAGTTGTACAATATCATCCACTTGCACCAAATGATCCTCGTGAGGGAGGGAAATTTTAGGATAAACATCATTCTTCAAAGCTTCATCCTTAGAAGGGAGATTTTTTAAAGAAGTGTTCATAACCTCTTCTTGCACTCAAACGTGCCCTCATTGGTAGGACCAAATTTGGGAGAGGGTAAATCAATGTCCATCAACACTTCTTCTCTAGGGAAGGTAAAGTAACATTAAAGAAGGTATTTATGATATCATCCTCTTCCTCTAGGATATTCTTATGAGAGGCATATTTTAGGAGAAAGATCATCATCAATGTTCATTAGGGCCTCATCTCTAGAAGGTAAAGATTGATAAAGAGGATTGTCAACCACATCAACTTATTTTATCACAAAATCTTCTTCATAAATATGATTGATAGAAGGTAAAGATTCATAAAGCAGATTGTCATGCATGATAATATCCTTTTGAGTTTTTGGAGATTTAGAGGATGATTTAGAGGGAATGATGAAGTCATCAAGGGTTTCATCCTTCATCTCAAAGTCATCACTACTAAATGGCCTGTGCATTATGTTAATTAAACTTTGACAAAAGGGTGGTTTATAAGGTGAGGGCATACGATAAAGGAAACCACCAAGAGCCTCTTCAAGTTCTTCTCTACTATATACTTCTTTAAAAGAATAGTCATCATAAGAAAACATATTATCAAAGGCATGAAATTATTGTAAAGAATAATCTAATATTATTAAAATGAAATGCTAACTATTGCAATCAAATGATCTAAGGTAAACACAAAAAAAATGCATAAACAAGATTTTTATTTTATTTTAAATAAATCTATAAAATGAAAGTATCTAAATCTGAAAAATTAAGCTAAAACTCAAAATTAGAAACATGCAAGTGTAAGAAGATTCAGATTCATCAAAATGTAATGGATAAAAAATTTAGGGTTTCACAAGTTATGCTTTATAAACTACAAAATGGCCTAACTTTAACAAACATTACATTAAAAGGAGAATGAACTCAATATATCTAACATCAATTCTATTAAGAAGAGGGTTGAATATGTTGGAAATTGACACTCATCATATTCATTTTGTTATCATTGATGGCAACAAGATCAGATGGAAGTCATATATCGGCATTAGGAGGCACTTACCGATAGACACTGGCATTGGAGTATCCAGGGTTACACCAACACCGACATCGACATCAAGTACTTCAAGGAAGCCGACATCAAGGAAGATTTATTTAGAAAATTATTTTGTAATTATTGTCAAGGCCAACATTGAATATCTTTTGTAATGTATTGTAAGTTGACATAAGGCATATTGTTTGTAATGGGTATATAGGTCAGTTTGCTAGGTCATTTTGATAAGGGTGACATAGGAGAATATAGGAGAACTATGTAATGTGAAGTATATGTATGTAGATCATTTGTATGCGAATGTTATATCATGCAATGATCTGTAAATGTTTTGTAAGACATTCTTGAAGGGAAGGTGATACCAGTAGCAGTGTTTAGGGCTTATGAACCGGTATAGAGAAGAGATAGAACCAGAACTCTATTTGGCATAGAAGATGCATTTTTGTGAGTTAATTTTCATTGTTTTACGCCAGAAAAAGCTTGTAGTCAATGAGACTCTTCAGTGATGAGCAGTGTGCCTTCTTGCATATGCAGGCCCCTATTATATGTAATATCTATTTATATGGCCAGTGAACTGATATTATGGGTCACAAATCCCACCATAGTTTTTCCTCTTTGAGGTTTTCCACATATAAATTCTATGTGTTATGGTGTTCATTCATGTGGATGATTTATTTTCTTCAAGTTATATGTTTATTTGTTTACTAGTTTATATGTGAATGGTATAAAAGGATAAAATCTTATCTTACTGGCAGAACACTGATTCACCCTCGCCCCTTCTCAATGTTCTTAGATTCCAACAATTGGTATCAGAGTCTAGTACCTCGGAAGAAGTTTAACAGCTTAAGGAAGATCCTGAAACTAGAATCTTTGAACATGGCTATGGAGAAGCAACTTGAGGTGGCTTTTGAGGATTATGATGTTGAAAGGATGAAGAACTTGAAATTGCAAGATGAATTGAATTCTACAAATGAATTCATTCTTGTCCTGCAAGAAAGTTTATCATCAGCTCAAGCCAATAGAAAGGAACTTTTACAAAACCCAGATGATGAGGAGAAAAATGCACTTAAGGAACAATGTCAAAAAATGAGTCAAGCAAACATGCTCATGAAGAATGAAATGCAAGACCTGAATATGAGGTTATCAAAAGATATTGAGGACAGAAAGAAGAAGGAAGATAATCTTGTTATATGTCTGAAGAACAAATTTGATGAATGTGGTAGATTGACTCATGAGAATAATCTGTTGAGAACTAATTTGGCACACTCCTGGAACAATGAATAAGAGCTTGAAAGACAAATAACTACTCTGAGAGATTATCTAACTACTGCAAGTGACTATAAAGAAAAAAATAGTATTAGTGTTGCACAGTTGGATTACCTATTGAAAAGACAAAGGCAGATTGATGATTCTAGAGGACTTGGATTTGTACAAGGTGAAAGCTTCGATACTACAAATGAAGATCAGACAACCGATGTGCAGAACTCATCAGAACAGAGGAAATCGGTAAGGCAATCTAATGCTTATAAATTCAATGGTAGATGCTTTGTTTGTAATAAATTTTGGCATATGGCTAAATAACATAGAAATAGAACAAATCAAAACTACAATTATATTCTTGGTCAATGCACAAATTGCAAGAAATATGGTCATAGATCAAAAGATTGCAGAATGAATGTTAAATGTCATGCATGTGGAAAGTTTGGACATTTCGTTAATCATTGTAGCTCAAGGAATGACATTGGATTTGTTAAAGAAATTAAAAAGAATAATGCTACATGTTATGCATGCAAGAAAATAGGTCATATTGCTAAGTACTATAGAAGCAAGACTCAACCAATCAACAATTATAAAGATACTAAGAAAGGAAAGCAAAAGGTAGATGAAATACAAAAAGATCACACCAAGAGATGGGTTAGAAAATATGAAGAACCAAGTGGAAATGCAACAACACTGGTAACTCTACCGACAAAATAGAGAATTCTTGCACTGATAGTAAATTCCACTGGTATCTGAGGCATAAGCCTTAGGGGTTGGCAAATTCATTCCAAATATTGTATATTCCCTTGGAGGAGATCAGAAGAGATCTAGAGAGTTGAGTTTATCATTGTTGAAGATTCACCCAGCATAAGACTGTGAAACCAACATCCGATCTGGTAGATCACAAACAATTTATGACAGTGAAATATTAGGGTTTTATTTGTTGATAAAAAGGGGAAGTGGATTCATTTTCACTCACCCTGCATTCAAGCATTCAGAGCGAAGTAAAGGCAAATTTTAGGCGAGTTAAGAGTGAGCAAAGGCATTCTGAAAGCATTTCGAGTAGTTATCTAAGAAGCACTCAATCTTCCCGGTGTTCACTTTTAGGTATTCTTCAAAAATGGCATCTGGATCTTTAGCTCCTACTTGTATTGGAAATCCAACCATTGTCTAAGTTAAGGATAGGCTGAGGCCTGTATTCAAGGAGGTTCCCTCGATTTCTAAGAAAGAAGACTATGCGGGAGAATTTTCTAGGGTTCCTGATGGTGTGATGTATGTTGAAGATGTGAGGGCATACATTCACTGCACCCTCGAGGATATAGGCACATGGGAAATTAAAGGCATGTATCAATCCATGATACTAGGCAGGTCCGGAACCATCAAGCCAGAATACAAAGTAATTGAGGATCTAGGGTTAACTGGTATTTTGTACATACCAAAATTCAAAGATGAGATCATCAGATACGTTGGCAGGGTTCATAATGAGTTCATCTGGTTGGATCGACATTACATGATCACCAAGGAGGCTATTCAAGCAGTCACCAGCTTACCCAAATTTGGCCAAGAACCTGACAAGAAAATTTCCAACACTGAGCTTGAGAAACTCACCGGTGCAACTCATGATAGCAGATCAATGAGGATCAACACAATCACCAAGACTGATGTGAAGTTTGCAAGCATGATAATATGTTATAAGGTAAATCAATCCATCTTATTGAATTATATTGCTAGTTCTTGCATTCATACTGCATATCAGATGTTGAGGAATGGTGCAAACTATGATTTATGTGAATGGTTGACGAGTGAATTGATGTCGAACCTTGGAAAGATCAAGGGAGTTAAGAAAGGAGCTTTTAGATACAGAAATTTGATTATTTGTTTAATTCTTTAATTCCTAAATGAGATACCTAGTATAGGGAAGAAGCATTGGGCTCATGACATATCGATAGGTATGCAGATCAAGGAAGCAATCACTAGTCTTGGCACCGGAAAAGATGAGAAACTTTGGGGTTATTTCAAAATATTCCAAGAGAAAATGAGGCAGAAGGAGAGGTTATCAAAGAACATTGTGGAGAAGTACTCCATTGATATTTGTTTCATGGTGAAGACCGATGAAACCCTCATGGAAGCAGTTGAACCAAGAACCATATGGGTTAAAAAACTTAGATATGAGGTTAATGATAACATTATGGACCTCTATGCAAAAATGCTGCTAGATGCCCCATTAGATGACAAAACAGATCATTTTGGTACGACAAAAGAGAAGGCCTTTGAAGTCAAAACTGGCTTCAACAAGAAGAGAAGGGAGAAGAAAATAGACAAGATGTCTGCATTTGTACAGGATGTAATTCATAAGATTGACAATCAACTTGGTTTTGGATCCAAACTGGTAGAGGCTAGTACTGCAGAAACAAAGAAGCTAGAAGCTTAGATTTCTACCATCACTTCCAATTCTAACCCTGAGGACAATGAACCTCTAGCCTTCATAAGGGTACAAAGGAAGAAATTAGATCAGCCACCGATAAAGCAAAGATGGTGGAGCCTAGGAGGAGACTTGTTAGAAAGGTAGCTAAACCTACTGCATCACCACCTCTGGAAAGGAAGCCTATACAAAAGAGAAAACCAATTACATCTACTCTGGCAACCCCAAGAAAAAAGAAGAAGAGTGATGGTACTGAGTCTGGTAGGACCAAAATGACCTGTGCTGAATTAATTGATGAAATTACAAAGGATGGAATTTTGAAAAATGTATCTATGTATTATGAGGATTTAGAAGAAAGTGAGCAAAATGAGATAGAAGAGGCAATTTTGTTGCATACAAATATCTATAAGAAATCCTTAGTAGAAATTTTGAAGGAAATACCTTTGTCATTGTACAATAAACTAGATGCTAGAAGAATTGACGTAGTCAAGAGAGATAAGGAGATCAAAGAGGTAGAACTTTTGACTTTATGTGGTGCTATTAGTAATGATGAAATGAAGAGATGTATTGATGTTGCTAATAGGCCAGTTTTCAGTAGGAAACCCCAACAAATAAGCCCAATAATGGGCAGAGTTAATGAGGTGATAAATGAGACCAGTGAGGATTGGACAAAATTCTTCCAGAAGAATCCAAACTTTCTTACATCTCATGAAGAGTTTGTTAAGGAAACAACTTCTACCATTCCAAATAAATCAAAAGGGAAAGGTATTGTGGGAAGTTCAACTCCAATTTTGACTAAACTGATAGTAACTATAGATATAAAGATACAACCGCCAGTAAAGGAAAGTGTATAGTTTGTACCGACATAAACTATTTTTGAGCAAGGAAATTTACAAGATACTATGAATATTATGGATAATACTCCACCGACAGTAATTGACACTCCACCAAGTGGTGAAGCCACCGATGCTAAAGAAGATAAGGTAAAGGGAATTGAGTCCTCACCAACAGTTCATATTGATTCCCTGACAAAGGTTTTGGAAATCGACACTTCTCAAGTTGAGAAAATCAATCACTGAGATGAGTCCAATTGAGTTAATGATGATGGATACTCAAAAACTATTAAAGGAGGGTGTAGACACCTAAAAATGGTCAACGCTTGCGAGGTCATACTTTAACATTTGTGCATTGCCTCATTTTAGGTTTTTGCGTCACATTAACATTTCTCCTATGATTCGCACTTGGTTTTTATCATTTGCGAACATCGAGTCATTCTTCTACATTCTTCAATCATCTCATCCTCAAATTTGGTCTTGTCGACAACATTATCCAATCATGATTTTGATCGAATTTACCTTGTTGCATCAATGTGCGTGCTAATTTGTCATCATTTTGGACATCGTCAATCCTAATTAGGGTTTTGTCCTCCTGTCATCTTGCGATCAATTTGTCATCAATCGTTGCTCTCTTATCAATCTTATCATCAATCTTATCATTTTGGACACCATCAATCCTAATTAGGGTTTTGTCCTCTGATCGATTTGTCATCAATCTTTATCATTATCAATCTTGTCATTTGTGATTGATTTGTCATTGATCGTGGTCATTTTCAATATTATCATTTTGCAATATATTCTGTCATCGATCGTTGTCCTCTTGTCAATCTTGTCATATTGCGATCGATTTGTCATCAATCCTTGTCCTCTTCAATCATGTCAATTTGGATCAATTTGTCATTGTTCCTCATCAATTGGCGCATTTTCTTAATCAAATCATTTTGTCGCACTGGTCATTTATCAATTCAAAATCATGACATTAATTATCTTCAACCAAGACCTAATTGTCATTTTCGCATTTCTAATTCGTCTTCTAAGGTTTTATGATTTATTCATTTAACCTAATTTGTCATTTCTTCTTCTAGGGTTACTAAATTATTTATTAATCCTAAGTTACAATTAAATCTTTATTTAATTGGCTAATTATTCTTCCTCTTGTGAATTAATTAATAAATGAAAGATTATTAATTAATTTACCTAATTTTCTCATTTTCTAATTTCCTAATTTCTAATTTTCATTATTTCCTAATTTCTAATTTCCACCTATTTTCTAATTTCCTAATTGCAATTTCCACCTAATTAAATTGTCTTTAGTGCTCCCTATTTTTGTGCTTCATGCGTCATACTCTTGACATAGCAATTTGTCATAGAATTTGTCTTGACATAGCAATTTGTCATAGAATTTGTCTTGACATAGCAATTTGTCATAAAATTGTCATAAATCTTTGCATAGCAACATGTCATAATTTTGCTATTCTTGATTTAAATTTCCATTCGAATCACTATCATGCTAATTTGTTCATTTCTCCAATTTCCCTATAAATTGGATGAATTTCTTCAATCAAAGCCCCTTGATCCTTAATAACCTTGAATCCAAATCCTTAATCAAACTACCGAACTTTCGCTTCTAGTACTCTTGAGCTTTTCATCAATCTTGCTTTCAATTGTGTGTGCACTTGTAGGTGAGA
This sequence comes from Cryptomeria japonica, assembly GCF_030272615.1. Taxonomy (NCBI): domain Eukaryota; kingdom Viridiplantae; phylum Streptophyta; class Pinopsida; order Cupressales; family Cupressaceae; genus Cryptomeria; species Cryptomeria japonica. Next base: position 581,201,441 of record NC_081406.1, read on the forward strand.
TCCACAAACCCATTGAAGAGGAAAGAACAACAATGGAGCCGCATGGAAGAAGCATCCAAATTGTTATATGGTTTGCATGATATTTTCTTTTAGATGCTTTGTTTTTATGCCTCTATTGAATGTGCTTTGGAATTAGGTTCATTTCAATGAGTGTTCTTTTGATTGAGTTATCATGTCTTGTGTTTTGATTGATCTACTTGTTTTGATGATTCCTAATTCCGATGCTACAGAGGGATCTGTAGATAAGGGAATAATAGATCAATCAATTAAAGTGCTACATAAATTAATCCCTGGCTATCAGATTGATAATGAAGAAAGCCCTTCCAGTAAGCTTAAAACACTAATAGAGCACATATCTAACAATTTTCAATCACTGTAGTAGATACTAGACTAACAGGCACTAGAAAGATTTGTTATGGATAAGAAAGCCACCTTCGACCAGATCATTGAAATAGAGAAAAAAAAAATTGAAGCTAAACTCATTCTTATTGAGAATTGCTTGAAATAGTGTATAAATATCTACAGGGTCTGTTGTAACATAGAAACTCTTACAACAAATGTAGATAGCAGATTAAAGGAATTACATGTTAAGGTTGCAAATATTGCTAATTCTTTTGATGGATAAGCCTCACTGACAACATCTATTGATGGACAAATTTTGTCCTTGGAGAACCATTTTTTTTCTTTTGAGAAGGAGAGAGATAAAATCATTCAGAGAGAAAGGAGTCTTAGAGGATTGGTGAGTCCCGGTTTGGATTCACTAAGTGTACATAAAAGAGAGTGTATGGACATGTTAAACCCACACTGGCAAAAGTCAAAGAGAAGGAATCACTGGCACACTTACTAAGTGGAATAGTATCCATATCTGAAACTTTCAAAACTAGCTGGGATACATACCTATAGTTTTTGGATAAGGCTTACTTAGAAATTTTGAAGTTAGTCAAGCTCTTGTAAAACAAACAATATTTATTCATTCTTTTGTTCTGAATTCTTTTAATTCTTTCACTAGTCTTTGACATTGATGCCAAAGTGGGAGTGTATATATGTGAAAAATATCAGAAAAATATCAGATAGGAACATATGGGAAAGACATCGTAATATCAAAAGGAGTGTATTGCTCAGGGGGAGCATATTTCAGTTGAACCGATAGGGAATCCATTTTTCACATGAGTGTTACCATCAATACCAAAGGGGGAGATTGTTGGCAATTGACACTCATTAGATTCATTTTGTGTTAGGATCCAAGAACACTGAGAGGGGGGGGTGAATCAGTGCTCTTCCAGTATCAACTATTTTTATCCTTTTACACCATGTACATATAAACTGGCAAATAAATAAACATATAACAAGAAGTAAATAACCCATCCACATAAATGAACACCATAACACATAAAATTTATACGTGGAAAACCTCAATGAGGAAAAACCATGGTGGGATTCATGACCCACAATATCAGTTCACTGTCCATATGAAAAGATATTACATATAATAAGGGCCTGCAAATGCAGGAAGGCACACTACCTAGAGCATACTGCTCATCACTAAAGAGCCTCACTGACTACAAGCTTTCTACTAAATTAAATCACTGAGAATGAACTCAAGAATGCATCTGCTATGACAAATAGAGTTTTGATTTTGTCTCTTCTCTGTAACGGTTCATAAACCCTGAACTACTACCGATATTACTTCTCCTCCAAGAATGCTTTCCAAGATATCTATAGATCATTGCATGATATAACATTCGCATACAAAATGATCTTCATACATATATTTTGCATCATACAAGTCTTCTATATTCTCCTATATCCACACATCTCATATGTCTCATCATCATCATCATTGTCATTATCATTATATCAAAAAATAACCTAGCAGACTGACCTATATACCTATTAAAAATAATATGCCTTATGTCAGCTTACAATACATTTACAAAATATATTCAATGTCGGCCTTGACAATAATTAAAAAATGATTTATTAAGTATATCCTCCTTGATGTCAGTCTCTAATGAAGTATTGATGCCGGTGTCAGTGCCGGTGGTATCCCTGAATGCTCCAAAGCTGGTATCTATTGGTATATGCTTCCTAGTGCTGGTTTATGACTTCCATCAGATCTTGTTGCCATCAATGACAACAAAATGAATCCAATGAGTGTCAATTTCCAACAATCTCCCCCTTTGGCATTGATGGCAACACTCATGTGAAAAATAGATCCCTATCGATATGCTCCCCCTGAGCAATACACTCCATCTGATATCCTTCTCATGTGTTTCTCTAATATTTTTCTCTGTCCAAGGGGTTGAGCTTAGTTGGTTAAAGCATTGAGTTCTCAATATGGAGACCCAAGTTCAACTCTCATGAGGGACACCTTTGTGTAGAATTCTAAGTTGTGACATTTGGTCTTCCATTGTTTGCATTTGTCTCATCATTTAAAGTGGATTTCTAAGTTGTGACCCTTGGTCTTCCAATTATTGTTTCTAGTTTGGTGCTGCTCAAATGAGAAAAAAATGAGCTTTGTGATTCTATGATACTTAATACAAAAAATATTTTTCTCTAATATTTTTTACTGATATTTTCTCTTATATTTTTCACATATGTGCATACTCCCCCTTTGACATTAATGCCAAAGACTGGTGAAAGAACAAAAGAATACTGTTAGTTTCACTAGAGGTTAGTCTTCTTCAAGATTTCTAGGTATGCCTTTTGTAATAACTAAAGATATGCATCCCAGTCGGATTTGAAAGTATCAAAAATAGATGCAAGTCCACTTAGTAAGTGGGAAAGTGTTTCCTTCTCTTGGATATCTATCAGTGTGGGTTTAGCTATCATGTCCATGCACTCTTTCTTATGAACACCCAATGAATCTAGTCTAGGACTTACCAATCCTCTTAGATTTCTTTCTCTTCGCATGATTTTATCTCTCTCCTTCTCAAAAGAAAAAAATTGGTTCTCTAAGGACAAAATTTGTCCATCAACAAATGTGGTCAGGTAGTTAGTGCAGTCAATCCATCAAAAGAATTGACAATTTTAGCCATCTTATCATATAACTCCTTCAATCTGCTATCTATATTAGCCGTAATACTTTCTATGTTACAAAACACTCTATAGATATTTGTACATTGTTTTAAACAAACCTCAATAGGATTAAGTTTGTCCTCAATTTTATTCTTCTGTGTTTATATAATCTTATCAAAAGTTGTTCTTTTTGCTGCTATGAAATTATCCAAAAGCCTATCGGTCTGTAATCTACCTCAGAGATTGAAAATTATTAGAGATATGCTCTATTAGAGTCTTGAGCTTACCGAAAGGTCTTGCTCCATCTTCAATCTGACAATCAGGTATTAGTTTGTGAAATATTGAGATCGATTGATCTATTAATCCTTTATCTATAATACCTTCCTTCAGTAATTTCTGAGTAGCCATCATCATTAACTCAGTTGGACTCAACTTAGAGACTGATTTCTTCTCAACCTAAGAACTATCAATTGCCAAAACCTTTGTTGGGGAATCAGTTTTACCTCCCAGTATGGACTCAATTGTGTTTACCTTGTCCATCTCAACCTCTTTTGCACTGGTGGCTTCGCCACTTGGTGCAGTGTTGGTTACTATCAGTGGATTATTATCCACAATATTTCTAGTGTCTTGTACATTGCCTTGCTCAAATATGGTTTGTGTTGGTACAAACTATACACTCTCCTTAGCTATCGGTTCTGTCTGAATATCTATAGTTACTGTTGGTTGTGTCAAAATTGGAGTTGAACTGCCCAAAATACCCTTCCATTTTGATTTGTTAGGAATTGTGGAAGTTGTTGCCCTTGTGAATTCTTCTTGAGATGTGAGAAAGTTTAGGTTTTTCTACAAGAATTTGGTCCATCCCTTACTTGTCTCATTTATCACCTCATTTACTCTCCCCATCATAAGGCTTATCTATCGCGATTTGCTACTAAAAACTATCCTATTTGCAGTGTCTATACATTTTTTCATTTCTTCATTATTTACAGCACCACATAATTTCAAAAGTACAAATTCTTTGATCTCCCTATCTCTCTTGATAGCATCAAGTCTCCTAGCCTCAAGTTTATTATACAAGGATAAAGGTATCTCCTTCAAGATTTCAACTAAGGTTTTCTTATAAATGTTTATATACAACAAAATATCCTCTTCTAATTCATTTTTCTTATTCACTTCTAAATATTTATAATACTCTGACATTTTTCAATATTACATCTTTTGTAATTTCATCAACAAGCTCAGCACAGGTCATTGTGGTCTTACCGGTTCTAGTATCATCACCCTTCTTTGTTTTGCTTGTGGTAGCCGATGTGACTGGTTTCCTCTTTTGCATAGGCTTCCTTGTCGGTGGTGGAGGTGCAGTAGACTTAGTTTCCTTTCTAGCAAGTCTCCTCCTAAGCTCTGCCTTCTTCTGCTCTACTGGTGGTTTTATCACATTCTTCCTTTGTACCCTTCTAAAAGCCAAAGGTTCATTATCCTCAGAATCAGAGTCAGAAGTGATAGGGGAAATGTGAACTTGTGGCTTGTTCACTTCTGTAGTACCAACCTCTGCTGGTTTAGCTGCTTGTTTGGATTTAGAACCGAGTTGAGTGTCTATCTTATAAATCACATCTTGTACATATGCAGACATCTTTTCTATTTTCTTCTCTCTTCTCTTCCTGTTAAAACTAGTTTTCACTTCAAGAGCCTTCTCTCCCGTTGTACCAAAATTATTTGTCTTATCATCTAATGGGGCATCTAACATCATCTTTGCATAGAGTTCAAAAATGTTATCATCTACCTCATATCCAAGCTCAGTCCAGATTTGCCTAGGTTCAACTGCTTCCATAAGAGTTTCATCAGTTTTTACCATGAAACAGATATGAGTGGAATACTTCTCCACAATATTCTTTGAAATTCTCTCCCTTTGCCTCATGTTTTCTTGAAATGTCTTAAAATACCCCCAGAGTTTTTCATCTCTACCGGTACCAAGACCGGTGATTGCATCCTTGATCTGCAAACCTACCATATATGTCATGAGCCCAATGCTTCTTCCCTAGACTGGGTAGCTCATTTAGGAAGTAAAGAATTAAACAAGCAATCAAGTTTCTATATCTAAAAGTGTCTTTCTTGATTCCTTTAATCTTACCAAGGTTTAAAATCAACTCACTCATCATCCATTCACATAAATCATACTTCACATTTTTCCTCAACATCTGATATGCAACATGAATGCATGAACTAGCAACATAATTCAATCAATTGGATTGAGTTACCTTGTAACCTATGATCATGCTTGCAAACTTTATATCTATGTCGGTGATTGTGCCTACTCTCATTGATCTATTATCAGGTGTAGCACCGGTTAGTTTCTTGACCTCTGTGTTGGAAATTTTCTTGCCAGGTTCTTGTCCAACCCTGGGTAAGCCGGTGACATCTTGAATAGCCTCCTTCATGATCATGTAAGGCCTATCTAGCCAAATAAATTTGTTGTGAACCCTGCTCAAAATGTATCTGATAACCTCATCTTTGAATTTAGGTATGTATAGAATATCGGTTAACCCTAGATCCTCAATTATTTTGTATTCTATTTTGATGGTTCTAGAGTCTCCTAGTATAACAGATTGATACATGCTTTTGATGTCCTCTGTGCCCAAATCATCAAGGGTGTAGTGAATGTATGCCCTCACATCTTCAACATACATTACGTCATCAGGAACCCTAGAAAATGCTCCTGTCGAGTCTTCCTTTTTAACAATTTTGGGAACCTCCTTAAATACTGGCCTTAACCTATCCTTGACTTCAACAATGGTAGGATTTGCAATAAAAGTAGGAGATGAAGACCCAGATGCCATTTCAAAAAATACCTAAAAGTGAAGTCTAGTGGAAGATTGAATGCTTCAGATAACTACTCAAAATCCTTTCATAATGCTTTTTCTTGCTCTTAACTTGCCTTTACTTTTCTTTGAATGCTTGAATGCTCGATGAGTGAAAATGAATTCACTTACCCCCTTTTATCAACAAATAAAACCCTATTTTTTGTAATAAATGCTTCACCAACAACCCTATAGATGTCGGTTTCAAAGTCATGTGTCAGGTGAACCTTCATTGATGATGAACACAACTTTCAAGATCACCTTAAGTCTCTTCCAGGGTAATATGCAAAATTTAGCAATGACTTTTCCAACCCCTAAGGCTTATGCCTTAGTTACCGGTGAAATTTCCTACTAGTGGAGGAATACCCTATTCTACCAGTGGAGTTACTAGTGTAGATCCATCTCCACTTGGTTCTTCAAATTTCCTAACCCATCTCTTGGTGTGATCTTGTTGTATTTCATCTACTTTCCTCTTTCCTTTCTCATTCTCTTTATCATTATTAACCGGTTGAGTCTTTCTTCTACAATACTTAGCAATATGACCTATTTTGTTATGTGTATAGCATGTAACATTGTTCTTCTGAATTGCTTTGATATATCTAGTATCATTTCTTGACCTACAATGATTAGCAAAATGTCCAAACTTTCCACATTCATGACATTTAACATTCATTCTACAATCTTCTGATCTGTGACCATATTTCTTGTAGTTTGTGCATTGACTAGGAACAAAATTGTAGTTTTGATTTCCTTTATTTCTACATTGTTTAGCCATATGCCCAAATTTATTGCAAAAAAAACATCTACCATTGAATTTATAAGCATTAGATTTCCTTATCGGTTTCCTCCATTTTGATGAGCTCTTCATACCGGTTGCCTGATCTTCATTTGCAGTACCAGAGCTTTCACTTGTACAAATCCAAGTCCTCTAGAATCATCAATTTGTCTTTGTCTTTTCAATAAGTCATCCAACTGTGCAACACTGATCCTAAACTTTTCTTTATACTCACTTGCAGTAGTTAGATCATCTCTTAGAGTAGTTATTTGTCTTTCAAGTTCTTGTTCATTGTTCCAGGAGTGTGCCAAATTAGTTCTCAACAAATTATTCTCATGAGTCAATCTGCCACATTCATCAAATTTGTTCTTTAGAGATATAACAAGATTATATTCCTTCTTCTTTATATCCTCAATATCTTTTGACAACCTCATAGTCAGATCTTGCATTTCATTCTTCATGAGTATGTTTGATTGACTTAATTTCTAACATTGTTCCTTAAGAGCATTCTTCTCTTCATCATCCGGTTTTTGCAAAAGTTCTGTTCTCTTGGCTTGAGCAAATGATAACCTTTCTTGAAAGATAAGAATGAATTCAATTGTACAATTCAATTCTTCTTGCAGCCTCAAGTTCTTCATCCTTTCAGCATCATAATCCTCAAGAGCCATCTCAATTTGCTTCTCCATAGCCATGTTCAAAGATTATAGTTTCAAGATCTTCGTCAAGATGTTAAACTTCTTCTGAGGTACCAAGCTCTGATACCAATTGTTAGGATCCAAGAACACTGAGAGGGGGGTGAATCAGTGTTCTGTCAGTATCAACCATTTTTATCCTTTTGCACCATGCATATATAAACTGGTAAATAAATAAACATATAACAAGAAGTAAAAAAGCCATCCACATAAATGAACACCATAACACACATAATTCATACGTGGAAAACCTCAATGAGGAAAAAGCATGATGGGATTTGTGACCCACAATATCAGTTCACTGGGCATATGAAAATATATTACATATAAGAGGGGCTTGCACATACAAGAAGGCACATTGCCTAGAGCATATTGCTCATCACTAAAAAGCCTCACTGACTACAAGCTTTCTGCTAAATTAAATTACTGAGAATGAACTCAAGAATGCATATGCTATGCCAAATAAAGTTCTGGTTCTATCTCTGCTCTGTATCGGTTCATAAACCCTGAACTACTACTGGTATTACTTCTCCTCCAAGAATTATTTCCAAGTTATCTACAGATCATTGCATGATATAACATTCACATACAACATGATCTTCATACATATATTTCTCATCATACAGTTTTGCTATATTCTCCTATATCCACAAATCTCATCATCATCATCATCATCATCATCATCATCATCATCATCATCATCATCATTATCATTCTATCAAAAATAACCTAACAGACTGACCTATATAGCTATTACAAATAATATGCCTTATGTTGGCTTACACGACATTTACAAAAGATATTCAATGTCGGCCTTGACAATAATTACAAAATGATTTATTAAGTAAATCCTCCTTGATGTCGGTCTCCAATGAATTATTGATGTCAGTGCTGGTGTCAGTACCAGTGTAGCCCTGAATGCTCCAAAGCCGGCATCTATCGTTATATGCTTCCTCTATGTGTGTGTGAAAAGTGGACCTATATTTGTATCTGGAATACACAACACTTCAACTAAGTCATTAGATGCATGGTTAGTAAATCAATAATCAATGAATAATAAACCATTACAAAGTGACCCATTGCCTTCTAGTAGATGCGAGTTTAGATTGCTCTCAGATTGCTAAGCTATCCAGTGACTAGACAACACCTAAATGAAAGATTTTTAAATCTATATGAGAATGAATATGAGCTAAATGGATGCAAGATGTAAGCTAGATATAGAAGATTATTCTAACATGATTTAAGCAATATATGAATATTTAAGCTAAATGATTTAAGCAATATGAAATAACTAATATGCAATATCTCAATGCAAATTCTTAATGAACCTAGAGCAAAAACAACATAATAACAATATATTCTCAAGGATTTTTGAATCAGTGATGAGAGCTTGAATTTATATAAAATTCAGAAAGAAACCAAAGGCTGAGATCAAATGATGATGAGTGGTCAAAATTTTCCAAGAGGAAGCACAATCCAGATGAACTGATGTGACTGGATGCTTTTCTCAGTTTTAAAGGAAACTAAACTAAAATTAAGATAAAACTAGAAAAAACTGATTTATTCTCTATTTCATTCAATTTTAATATTTAATTATTTTAATTGCTTTCTTTGAGATTATTTATCAATTTTTAATTTGTTTTTCAAGATTATCTCCAATTGATTTCTTTTCACAAAAATTTAATTCTTTTTTGGTCAATTAATTCTTTTTTTAATTTGTTTCCTTTTTCGAAGATTTGTGCTCATAATTTCCAATTCCTCTTTCTTGATTTGTTTCTTTTTTTGAAGATTTATGACAATTTTTATTTATTTTTCAAATTAATTTCTCTTTTTTGATGATTTAATGGCAAATTGATTTATTTAATTAAATATGCAAAAGATATTTAATTAAAATAAATAAAATAATTGTTTAAAATGATTTACTTGGAATGATTTAATTAATTAAATGAATATTTAATTAGTATTGAGTGTTTAATTTTGCCATGTGACATTGATGATTTAGAAATTAATTGTGTGCACAAGATTTATTTAATTGCCTTTGGTTAGAACCTTGGTGACATTGTCAAGATTATGGGCTCATGGTTTAGATGACCATTTTTTAGGGTATTACATTTGCCCCTCTTTGAATTAATGTGCGAGCAGCACGTTGGTTCAAAAAATAGTTGATGTCTAGGAGATACTAGTTCTAAACTTGATTGATCATGAACCAGATGAAGAGCAAGGTGTTTAGCTTGATTTGAAGTGATGAAGCTGAACAGAGTTGATTAAAGCTATATCGATCCCGAACCTGATTGAACTAGGAACGATGAAGAGAAAAGATACTAAACTTGAACTTGATTGATCAAGAAGCAAATCTTACTTATCTAGAACTTGATTGAACTAGACTCGGTAAGAGAAGAGAAAATCGATATTGAACTTGATTGATCAAGACACGATGAGCAAAGATAAACTGTCCAACTTGATTCAATGCAATAAAACTGAGCACCTGCTTAGATTGAGTGTGATCAAAGATACTCTTTAAACCCTTGATTGATTTTAAACAAATAATCAGCCTGATGAAAAGCGATGAAACTGATTAACGTTAAGAGATTGATATAGGCAAAGACAATATCAGCTTGATTTGAAGCAATGAAACTGATATGCCCCTAGAGATTGATTTGATGAAGCTTAGCTTCTTGACTTGTAATGAATATTCTTGAAAGAAATTATCGACTTTGAGGTCATGAGTATGCCCCCTCGGGAGCGAAATCGAAAGATAGTGAGGGTTGCATTGTGATTGTAGGCAATTTTTTTAAGTGATTATAAGTTATTTGAGCACAAAGATTAATGTTGAAGATTAAAATTAGAGTTAATGTGACAATTAAATTGAGATTTAGTGTTGATTAATGAGAAATTGAGTGCAAATTGAAGAAGAGAATGAGCAGTTGATGAAAGCGCTAAGTGGTCAACGTCATGAAATTTTGATGAGAGAATGACCTCAGATTTTGATTTCGATCCCGAAAATGGACTTAGGACAACCGATTTACAAGCTCTTGATTCGATTTCCTCGTACTTGTGTTGATTGATTATGAGAGATTCATCTATACGCTTTATTCTATATTAATGCATATATTTTTAGTATGGATATATGTAATGCAGATGAATATGGATGTTTGTTGTTTTGTTTCTTTTTCATATGCAAATAAATGATGAAAATGAGTAATGAATAATGCAAATGTTTATTTTTCTTCATGCAATAATATGAATGCAAATAAGTAATAATGAAATGTATGGATTTATAGAAGATGCTCATGTATGCAACTAACATCTCAATACACAAATACTCGATTAGAGAAACGATGAAAAAGAGATACCACATAGCTTAGAAATGATGATACTTCAAACTCTCATTCGGAAGATAAAGAGATTATTGTTATCATGCAAAAATCACTTGAAATGCAAAATTAGATGCAACCTAAACCTAGTCACTGGATTTGAAATGCTTAAGTTTCATCACTAAGCGCTTTACAAACACAAGCAGAATAGAGTTCATTTCTTTGCATATGCAATATGAATTATCTTGTCTGCAATGACCCTTTGTTCGTTAATATCCTTGGACACATGACGCATGCATCTGGATTGCACATTAAAGAAATTCCCTCAAAATAGACAAAGAAATGACTCCAACCTCCTTGAAGCATACAAATAAGCGGAGTTGAGGTATGTGTGGCGATTTCACCTTGATGTGAAGGCACTTATTACAGACACCCAGCTGATTAGATGTTTTTAGATCATCAGAATCATTCCTATAAGCAGAAAACAAAGAAAATATTATGCCCCCAATCCTTGCTCCTCTTAGTCAAGATAGACTTCCTCGAGTTACTCAGAGAGAATAATAAGCGAAAGCCAATGTAAAAGACAACACACAAAGAAAATTTCATGCATATCTCAAACAATTTAGTGATTGTTTTCAATGGTCCTATTTTGCTTGTGTACTCAGTGATAAAACTCTTCAGTAGTCAGGAGATAGGTGACTGACTTGGAGTGGATGACCGGGTATCACTGACGTAAAGATGACTTGGTTGATACTTCTTAGGACATGTAATGTAATCTATCAATTACCTAAGACTAGGACATTGATCAGTTTCAAGCCATGAGGGTTCCAACAAACCAGGATGTAATAAAAGTGACTAAAAGATATGTACAAGCTAAAGAAAAGATGCACCACTTTAGTAAAAGAGATAAGACTAACCTAGACAATTAGGTTACCATACCAGAATGTTCCTTTCTTTTCTCCTTTAATCTTTCCTAGGTTAATCAATAATTCATCCAACATCCAACCACATAGATCCAACTTCTCATTATCCCTCACCATTTTATGATCTGCATAAATGCAGGAGCTAGAAACAAAATTTAGTCAGTTTGATTACATTGTTGTGTAACTGATAACCATGCTTTTGAATCTAATATATGTGTTAGTGATAGTACTAATCCTCATTGATCGCTTGTATGATGTTGCATTGATAATCTTATCAACCTGGTCATTTGAAACTTTCTTCTTCAAATGTTGTCCAACTTGTGGTAAACCTGTGATTTCCTTTATAGCTTTCTCACTTGCAACGGTGGCTTTGCCACTTTTTGCAGTCTCAATAACTGTCGGTTCCTCCCTAGGAACTATAACCTCATCCTTTACATTTATATCTAGAGGAATGTTGTCCTCAACATTAGTAAACTATACATTATCAACCTTTACACTCTCTGTATCTACCGATATCTCAAAATTTTCCTATACATTTGTATCTACTAGGGGCTCAATATCTACTATCTTAATGTTTTTCAAAATTGAGGGTGAAGTACCCATAATACCTTTACCTTTCCCTTCAACTAAGATGTCTGCAGTATCTATCTTTGGTTCTGGTGAATTACAAAAACCACGGTTCTCTTCAAAGAACGTAACCCATGCCTTGTGTGTCTCCTTCATTATCTCATTTACTCTACCTAACATAAGACTGATTATTCTATGCTTGTTGTTAAAGATTTTCCTATCTGCAACCTCAAGTGTCTTGTCCATCTCCTCTAGAGCAATAGAATCACAAACAAATAACAACCTTTGAATCTTTATGTGTCTGTCCTCTTGCATTGCTAATAGTCTTATAGCATTTAATATGTCATACAACTATGTCAGTATTTGGTATTCAATTTCTAACAAGGCTTTCTTATAAATATCCAAATACAACAAAACTAATTCCTCTGCTTCTCTTTGTTCATCATTATCTAAATGTTCATAATAAAATTGTATATTCTTTAACATACCATCTTTAGTAATTTTATCAACTCACTCTGCACAAGTCTTTGGTGGGATGATAGTTACATTACCATATTCAATATCAATGTAATCCTTCTTCTTTCTCCTTCTAGTACCGGATGGGGTTGAAGGTGTTTCTTTTGGTGCTCTTCTTTGTGCCTATACCCTAATAGTAACTTTCCTAACTGATTGCTTCTTAGCTTCTACCTTAGTTTCTTCAGTTTTCTTCCTCAATACATTTTTGAATGCCAAGGGTGTGTCATCTTTAGATCCAGATTTAGTTGCAATAGGCTCAATGAATATTTTTGGTTCTTTCCTCTTCCTGCCTTTGTCTAGAACAACATCATTCAATTCTTTGATGTCCTGTGAAACCTTTTCAACAAACTTACATTCCTTACCTTCTTGCTTCTCTCTCTTCTTCTGGTTGAACTCAGTTTCAACCTCTTGCTTCTTCTGCTTAGCAATGCCAAAGGATTTTACAGTTTCATCTACTGGTGCATCAATTAGCATTTGTGAATAAGCATCAAGAATCTGTGCATCAACTTCATAACCCATTTCCTCAATCCAAATCTTTCAGGGCCTTACAGGTTCCATCAAAGTTTCATCTTTCTTGACCATGAAGCATATCTCAGTTGAGTACTTCTCAACAATGTGCTTTGGAACCCTCATCCTATAATTCATAGCCTTTTAAAATTATTTAAAGTAACCCCACACTTTGTCATCTCTCTGACTACCCAATGTAGCAATTGACTGTTTTAGTTGCCTCCCTACAAGGATATCGAATGCCCATTTTCTCTTCCCAAAACTGGGAGTCTCATTGATGAAAAATAGCATTAAACAGACAATTAGGTTACCATACCAAAATGTTCCTTTCTTTTCTCCTTTAATCTTTCCTAGGTTAATCAATAATTCATCCAACATCCAACCACATAGATCCAACTTCTCATTATCCCTCACCATTTTATGATATGCATAAATGCAGGAGCTAGAAACAAAATTCAGTCAGTTTGATTACATTGTTGTGTAACTGATAACCATGCTTTTGAATCTAATATATGTGTTAGTGATAGTACTAATCCTCATTGATCGCTTGTATGATGTTGCATTGATAATCTTATCAACCTGGTCATTTGAAACTTTCTTCTTCAAACGTTGTCCAACTTGTGGTAAACCTGTGATTTCCTTGATGGCCTCCTTTGTAATCTTATATGGTCTATCTAACTATATAAACTCTCCATGCACCCTGCTCAAAACATACCTAACAATTTCATCTTCAAATTCTGGAATATCCAGAATGCCAGTAAACTCTAAATCCACAATATGCTGGTATTCAGGCTTAATCTTTCCAGAATCCCTCATTAACTCATTCATGTGCATTCTCTTAATATCATTCATTCCTAAATCCTCAATATGATAGTGAATGTAATCTCTTACATCTTCGACATACATGACTCCTTCCAGAACATGGGAAAAAGCACCAACTGAATTGTCCAGGGTAGAAACTGTTGGCAGGATTCGTGACATGGTTTAACAACCTCCTATGGATTCTTTAAGTCTAGTGGTTGTATTGGGCATTGACAGGTCGATCTTTTGGTGCAACGCCAACCCTAGCTTGTAACCAGTAGTATCAGAGCTTGGTCACATGTTTGAATCATGCAAGCCATAGCGAGTGATGCTAGGAGGGGGATTGTTGGCAGTGGGCCAATGTCCCTCATGAGAATTTGTGACATGGTTTAATAGCCTCATGTGCATTCTATAAGTCTAGTGGTTGTATTGGGCATTGACAGGTTGATCTTTTGGTGCAACGACAACCCTAGCTTGTAACAGAAAAATTTAGATATAGCTTAAAAATTGGTCTGGGATAGTTCTTGACCTCAACAATAGTTAGATTTGTAACAAATATAGGTACAAATGATGATATCATTTCCATGATTAAAGATAAATACTTGTGAATAGCTGTTGGTGAAAAATCCTATAGAACTCTTTCAATCGCTGGTGAAATCGCTCAAGATAATAGCAATCGCTCTGAATCACCTTAGACTTCCTCTAAATTGCTCTTAATCTCTCTGAATACAAATTGATCAGAAATGAAGTGAATTAGACCTTTTATCCTCCAAGAAATCCTAATCCTTCATTGACATCAATGACTTCTGGTGGAAGATACTAGATCTCGATCATACATCTCCATGCAGGATAAGCATCTCCAATGTCTAGAACATCTTCCAGAACCTCTTCCTAGGGCATACACACTATCTTCATGAATTTTTTCTACCCCTAAGGCATATTCCTTAGTTACTGGATGAGTTTCCTACCAATGCAAGAGAAACCTCCTCTATCGGTTGAGTAACTAGAGCATTCCCATCTGCTAATTGCTATTTTGACTTCCTGACCCATCTCTAGGTATGATCTTGTCAGATTTCATTAACCTTCTCTTTCCCTTTCTCATTTGATCCATCATTACCAACTGGTGTATTTATGCTTCTATAGAACTTAGAAATATGTCCAACCTCATTGCATGCATAACATGTAACATTGTTCTTTTGAATTGCTTTGCTAAAACCAGTGTAATTGCTTGACCTGCACTGATTAGCCATATGTCCAAATTTTCCAAATTCATAACACTTAACATTCATTCTGCAATCTTCTATCTTATGACCAAACTTATTACATTTAGAACATTGATCGGGAGGAGAATCAAGGTTCTGATTTGCTCTATTTCTACATTTTCTAGTCATGTGACCAAATTTATTACAAATGAAGCATATACCATTAAATTTATAAGCATTAAACTACCTTACTGGTGTCTCATGATTTTGATCTTCATTTGTTGTACCGGAACTCTATCCTTGTTCAAATCCAAGTCCACTGGAATCTCCATTCTATCTTTGTCTCTTCAATAACTCATCTAGTTGTGCTGAACTAATCTTGAATTTCTCTTTATACTCACTTCCAATAATCAGATCATCTCTCATAATTATCATTTGTCTCTCAATCTCTTGTTCATTACTCTAGGATTGTACTAAATCAATTCTCAACATATCATTCTCATGAACCAACCTTCCACATTCTTTAAATTTTTTTTTCAGAGATACAACAATATTTTCTTCTGGTCCTCAATCTCTTTAAACATCCTCATAGTTATAGCTTGCATTTCATTTCTCATAACCATGTTTTCCTGACTCAATTTCAGACATCTCTCATTAAGTGCATCTTTCTCATCATTATCCTTGTTCTACAAAATTTCCTTCCTCCTAGCCTAAATAGATGATAGTCTCTCCTATTGGACAAGAATGAATTCTTGAGCATAATTTAACACATTTTGTAGCTTCAAGTTCTTCATCCTTTCATCATCATAATCTTCAAGTGCCACCTCAAGTTTCTTCTTAAAACTCATATCTATGGATACTAGATTTAGGATCTTCCTCAAGTCGTTAAACTTCCTTCGAGGCACAAGGCTCTGATACCAACTATTGGAATCCAAGAACACTGAGAAGAGGGTGAACCAGTGTTCTACCAGAATGATCAATTTTAACCTTGTTAAAACATGCATACGCCAACCGGTATATCGATACATATAGAATTGAAAGAAGTAAAGCAACCAATAAGCCAAACACATAAATGAATACCATAACACACATAATTATACATGGAAAACCTCAAAGAGGAAAAACCATGGTGGGATTTGTGACCCACAATATCAATCCAGTGGCCATATGAAGAGACATTACAAAATATAGGGGCCTGCACTTGCAGGAAGGCTTACAGCCTAGAGCACACTACTCAATCACAAAAGGAGCCTAACTGACTACATACAAATCCAGACTACAATCTAGAGAAATGATTGAACTGCAAAGATAGCATCTTCTATGACTGAATACAATTTTGGTTTAGCTCTATCTCTTCCAATCTGAAACCCTAAACCCTTACCAGAATATCCCTTACATAAATGTCCTCACATACATGATCTCTCTCATATGTTTTGCATTACATAACATTATCGTATTCTCCTATCAATCCTTTTTCTCAAAATGATCTAACCAACTAACCTATATACCCTTTACAATTCATCATGCCTTATGTCGGCTTAAAAAGATAATTACAATATGAATATACATGTCAGCTCAATAACATAAATACATGAATATCAAAAACAATTGCCCAGATCCAAAAGATGTCGGCCTCCAATATTGATAACTTTATTCTAAACCATGTTGTCCTGCATTTTCGGTAACCAAAGAAATCCTTTCAACCTTCCGATGTCAGTGTCGGTGCCAGTGAAGTGTCTGTGAAGTTCCTGTCGGTACACAACTAAACCAAAATATGAAGCCGGAACATGTTTCCATGTTGCCATCAATGACAACATATTGAAACCAACCAATTGAGTGTTAATTGCCTACATATGGGTCCACCTTGGACATCTTTGGGACATCCCGGGGCAGGATCTAGTAGGCAAGATCTACCTGGAGACAGAGGTAGTGCGGATTGAGACACTTTAGATCATGTTATCTGAGCCTTTGGGCATTTTATGATGATTGTATCATGCCACATTACCATTTTGAGTTATATATGTGATATGTAGGTCTTTTGGCAGCGGTCTATTATGTTTTACGTTCTATATATGATGTATGATTCTATGTGTTATGTGATGCATGTCTAAATGATTTCTATATTGTTTAATGGAATGATTTCTATATATTTATGACGCAATAATTAATTTAATGCAATCTTGCATGATAAGAATATGATGGATATGATAGAATGAATGTAATTTAAATAAACTCATGCAAATTACACTATATGAAATGATGGATACAATTAAATGAATGCAACTTAAATGAACTAATGCAATTTATACTATAGGAAATGATGGATATGATTACATGAATCCAACCTTGAATACAATATATTTTTGCTTGATAATGTTAGAATATTGTTTTATCTCTTTTGACTCAAATATACCTTTGAAGAAATGTTAGTAAGATGAAAGAGAGAATAGATTGATGAAAGAATACTGCTAAATGATAGAATACAATTGAAAAAGAGATGAAGAGAAAATAATATGCAAACTAGAAATAAGCATATGAGGTGAAATGAGAATGACTGATTCATGAACTTGTGTCATTTATTCATAGCACAATATATATTCATCGCCGAGCCTTATTATGGAACAATGGAGCTTAGCATATCAGGGTATAAGGTGTTGGAATTTTGAGTTTATTGGCATTTTGTATAGAGATTGCATTAATGATATGTTGTCATTGATGTCAATTGAACCGGTAAAAGGTATTCATGTTATTGTTGATATTGTTGTTTTTGATATTGGCAAGTAACTAGTAAGAAGAGAGTTGTAGATGATATTGTTGTTGGCATTATGTGAACCGGCATGAAGACATAATGATATTGTATGTTGTCATTGATGTCAATATGAGACATGGTGTGAACTGGCACATGTGATAGGTGAAAAGTGAAAGGAACCGGCATATGTAAGAACTGGTTTATACGCCAAAGTGAAGCGGCATATTTGTTCAAGGTGAACCGGCATGTAGTTATGAGAACTGGCACATGGAAGAATTGTATGACTACTGGTTGGTAGGTAGCTTCCACTTCAGGATTTCCGGTTGGAGTACCTCAAGTCTGTGTGACTCAATCGGTGATCTTTGTGTGAATGAGTTAGCAGTATGATGGAGGACAGATCATGTTGCCACATAAGCTCAGTGCGCGTGAAGGATCTTGCATGAAGAAGACTATTCCTATCTACCTCAGGAATGTGTGAAGTCTGTCAAATGGTGATAATGCGTGATAGGTTATCTGCCGCCATGAAATCCGTGGATAATGGACGATGGAGAATGTCTTGAGATCGATTCAAGATTGTTGTATTTAATGCAGTATGATTCAACGGTCAAGATCGAACCATTTGAATTGCTTAACCTAACAAGTTTAGGGTTTAGGGTTTTTGCTACTGACCTATATGTTTCCTATAAGGTCGATGTTGTGTTTCTTTCTAAGGTTGTTGGAAAAAGTTGTGAGTGTGTATCCAAGGGAAGTGATACGTGATTCTTGCCAAACCAAAGGAGAGAAGAGATACCTACAAAGTGAATGTGCAGAAGGTAAAGAGGAGCCTAACTGGATCTGCATTAGCATTGAGTGATGTAAATAGATCATTGCTATTCCTGTTGATCTCTAACCACTTCAACAGTTGTAAAATCCCCTAACAGGGTAGCCTTAACTGGCTTGATTCAAAATCCCTTAACAGGGTGGTCTTAACAAGCTTGATTCAAATCCCTTAATTGGGTAACTCGAGGTTAATGAGTTCTGAGAAGCTATAGAGTTTAGGAGATCCTTTCAGCTATTGAGTTCTTAAAATCCTCTAACAAGGTGACCCTACCAGGTTTAACCCTTAACCGGGTGATCCCTAACAGGATCGGTTCCTAGCAAAACCTATTGTAATGTTTTTAACTGGACAAGACTCCTAATAGAGCGGACTTCTAAAGAGTTCAAAAAGTAGCTTGTGGGTATTCATCCCCACCATGGTTTTTCCTAGTTGGGTTTCCACGTGAAAAATATGTGTGTCATGTGAAATGCTTTTATCTTGTGATGCTTTGTTTTACCTGTTAAGCATATGAAGGTTCTATGTTTTATGCCTGTCTATAAAACATATAAAACTCACTATTGTGAAGATCTAATGATTAAGTTAACCTATTTATGCATGAGAATATAATGATACTGTAGTATTGAGCTAAGAGGGAAGCTTATTGAGTGACCAGTTCATGATTGATTGAGTTATACTGGATGTTACCGGTTGCACTCTATTTTACCAGTATCCCTGTTTGTCAGTCATTTCGAGTATTTGTTGTCAAACCAGTTATGGACTAACTTTGTGTTTGTACTGATTCACCCATTCCCTCTCAGTACCAGTTTGGTACTAGTGGTTCATCATTGAGTTATCAATTGGTATCAGAGCACCTCCAAGTCCTTTGTGTTGTAAGCTTAACCGCTCAAGGAAAAGATCCTAGTCAAATGATGAAGAGGGAAGGTCCAAAGTTTAACAGGGAAAACTTCAGTATATGGAAAGACAGGATGAAGATATTCATCAAAAGCATGGGTTTTCAACACTAGAGTTATGTTGAAAATATATATGTTGTTCCTACCGGTACTCTCACTAATGACCAAAAGAGAGAGATAGAATAAAATGGGCAAGTCATGGAAGCCCTCATCAGTAGTTTATCTAACATTGAATTTATCGATGTTCAGGACAAGGCAAATCCCAAGGAGGTATGGGATGCTCCTGAAAATATCTATGGTGGTGATGAGCATGTAAAATAGGCTAAGGAAGAAAGCCTGAGAGGGAAGTTTGAAGACATGCGGATGGTTGAAGGAGAGACCATTCAGCAGTATGCAATAAGAATCAAAATAGTTGCTGGAGAAATAAAGAGTGCAGGTGGCAAAATAGAAGATTCCACTGTGGTAAGTAAAGTCCTGAGATCCCTGTTGCTGGTCTATGTAATAAGGGTCGCTACTATTCAGGAGCTGAGATCAATACACAAGTCTAAGGTGTCCTTGGACTCCATCATAGCCTAGTTGACAGCCTATGAGCTGAATAGTTTTGATGGCAGTGTTCAAAAGATAGAATCAGCTTTTAGAGCCTCTTCTATACTATCCAGAAAAGGAAAAGAGGCTAGCACTAGTGGGGAACCTAATCAGAATAGAAAAATGAATGATGAAGAGTTTCTGGTGGAATTTGAAGCTCTTCTTGCTAGGAGATTTCCAAAAGGAACTTGTAAATACAAAGGTAAGCTACCTTTGAAATATTTCTCCTCTAAACGGATAGAACATATTGCTATGAACTGTCCTAATAATGATAACAAGGATAAACCAAAAAGGTTCAAGAAATTCAAAGGAGGAAACTAGAGAAATTGTTTTGTGGCAGTTGATGAAGGTTTCATAGATGAGGAATTAGAAGATGAAGAGAATGAAGACATTGTGTTTGTTGTTGTAAAGGAAGATGTGGCAGACAAGAAGGCTCTTGTCTCTCGATTTGATAATTCCAATGAGTGGATCATTGACAGTGGTTGTTCTCACCATATGACTGGTGACCCGAGCAAGTTTCTATCCTTAGAGGAGTATGATGGTGGTGTAGTTCTCTTTGGCAATGATGCACCATGCATGGTCAAAGGCAGAGGGTCCATCTCTTTGAATGGAAAGAGTAGTGTTGACAATGTGTACTGAGTTGATGGTCTCAGACACAACCTTCTAAGCATTAGGGTTCCCACAGAAATTGAGAGGGGGGGTGTATCAGTATCTAACCGGTAATGAAATTTTCTTGAAGCTGAATATGTAGAACATAAAGTAATAGTATACCGGTATGCAAGAATTAATGTAAATAACAGAATCAAAAACATCCACATGAAAGGAACACCATAACACAAGATGTTTAACGAGGAAACCTGGTGTGGGGGAAAACCTCGGTGGGATTTGTGACCCGCAATATTCACTTACTGGCCAATAAGAGAATATTACTTACAATAGGGGCCTGCACATGCAGGAAGGCCAACTACCTAGAGCACACTGCTCAATAAGAAGTCACACTGACTTACAATGAGGATTATGCAAATCCAATGATCTGTACTGCTTTACAATAGCATCTTTAATTCCAAATTCAATACCAGTTCTTGCTCTGTTCTTTACATATACCCTTGACCTACAATTCGCACATTAGGTCTGCCTTATAATTTTCTTTATGCTTCCTATCCATATCCTACAAATGTCTACAATGATCTCTTTTATATACAAGAGTCATTTTACAATTTGCCAAGTTAGCTTACAATAATAAACAAAATATTACATATCAAAAATCCTGTCGGCCTCTATGCCAGTATACATGTTCTCTTCTGTGCTGGTGAACATCTTCTGTGCCGGTGCCAGTGTAGATTGATCTTGTTGATGCCGGTGCACTATCTTGTTTGAATAATGCTTTGCCGATATAATGTCTTGCCGGTACCATAGGATTGCAAGGTTTCCTGTGTAATGCTTTGTCAATGCCATAGGATTGCAAGGTTGCCATCAATGACAAAACCTTCAATCACACACAATGTCTCATTGGAGTGTCCATATGCCAACAATCTCCCCCTTTGGCATTGATGGCAACACTCATGAGAAATTTCAAAAGATATCCAAAAAATGTGTAGACCAAAAATGTTACCAAAAATGTGAGAGCTCCCCCTGAGCATGTGATCCCTGTATTTTGAATTTTCTCATCCTACTACTCCCCCTTTGGCATCAATGACAAAGGTTAGTAGATTTTGTAGTTGTACCAATTTATAACCTCAACCTTGTAGTTGGGTAGCTATTATCTGAAGAATATCTCCCAAAATTAAGTTTATACCGTCCATAAACTTCTTGTTGTCTTTTATTGTTGTCTCAGTTCTGTATACTATACCGATGAGATGTTGTAAGTGCTCTACCGGTGTTTTGCTTCCCTGCGTTAGTGCCTCTAAGATTTCCTTCCACAGAGATGCTAAATAGTCCAATCTTGGACTTAGTTTAGATCTCAAGAATTTTGCCTTGTTTATTATTTTCTCTTTCTCTCTTTCTAATTTGAGCAATTCTCCCTCAAAATTTGTTATCTTTTCCTCAAAAACTGATAATGTATCAAATGAGTTAACAATATTATCTGCAAGTTTATTGATCTCTTCTTGTACCTTGCTCATCTTTTTGTCTACATCTATGGTCAAAAAGTTTATCTTATAAGTGTCTTTGTATGAAGTTTTGTACTCTTTCAATAAATTACACAATTCCGGTAGAAGTGTGTCAAATTGCCTATTACACTTCTTTATTCCTTCCTCAAAGAATTTTTGTTTCTCTTTTTCTACAATTTCCTTTACAGATTCTACCTTTGTTTTCTCAAAATTTCCAAAAATATATTTACAAAGTGTATCCAACTGGCCTAAAGAATCTTTATTGTCTATATTACAATTAGAAGCTATTGATTTCAAAAATGGAATTGAATCATCTATCACTTTGTAAGCTTGTGAGCTATAATCAGTCATTTTCTTGATAGATTCAAGTAATACCTTAGTCACATTTGATGGTGACCCAACAAATAAAGTGTCGGTGGAAGTGACCAAGCTTGTATTGACCTCTGGTAGGTCTGTTTGTGTTTGCATTTCTTTAAGCATTGGTTTTCTTGCATCATTTCTTACCGGTGGCATCTGTTCTGGAGCCTTTAGCTCTATTGGTTTCTCTATTTGTGTTCCAGATTCCATCTTTTTCTCTGTACCTGCTGCCAATTGCTCTATGTTTCCTGTTGTTGGAGGCTCTTTGGCTATACCTGATTTATCTAGTGTATCCTTATCTACCACTATGTTGATCTTCTGAGTATCAACATTCATAGTATATAGGACTTCAGGATTAGGATTATTATCCTCTGTATCCATACTCTCAACTGTCGATTGATCTTCAGTGGTTGTTGTTTTTACCGGTGGAGTATTTAAAGGAGGTGGGGGTAAGTTGTCTCTAATCTTGATACTTGGTGGTCCACCAACTTTACTTTTCCCTTTGTCCTTCTGATATACCAGAATGGGCTTGGGATTCCTATATTCTTCTTGTTTTTCTTTTTCAACCAAGAATATATCCCAACCATTTTTTGTTTCCTTTGAAACTTCTATAACTCTACCTGCCATTAGTGAAATTTGTCGATGTGTAGTGGAAAAAACTATCCAGTTGGCCTGAGCTATCAGATCATCAATTTCCTTAAGTGAGTTAACCAGATATACTGCAAGTAGTTTTTCTATTTTAATTTTCTTATCCAAGTCAATTATTCCTTGCCTTCTGACCTCAAGTCTTTTGTATAGATCATCAGGAATTTCATTTAAGACTTGCAACAAAAACTTTTTATACAAGTCCATGTGTAATATAACACTCTCCTCAACTTGTCCTTTCTCATCATCTGATAGGGTGTCATAGATTTTCCCTATGTTTTTCAATTTACCTTCCTCTGTGATCTCATTTAGTAATATGTCAAGAGGGGCCAAGTCAGTGTTTGTCTTCTTCTTCTTTTTGGGGGTCAGCTTCTTCTTAGGTGTGACTTTCTTGACCGGAGATCTCACGTCTTGTTGCTTCTGTCTTGTCCTTCTATGTGAAGGAGTGGTTACCGGTGAGGGGTCTCTTTTCCTAAAAACTCTTTTAAAAGTTTATGGTATATGTCCTTCTAAGGAAGTACCTACCGGTGATAGATGAGTTTCCGGTTGTTGGGCTACCAACTCATCTTTAGTTATGTTGGTTTTCTTTAATACATCTTCCTTTATGGCTTTTGCTTGTCTGGATCCTTTTCTCACAAATGCCTCAACCTTTTTCACTCTCTTCTTAGATTGAATTTGACTTTCTATGGTCTCAACACTACCCAATACTTCTTCCTTTGGTTCATTAGGGGCTTCCAGAAGTGCTTTGGCATAAGTTTCCACTATGTGGTCATCTGTTTCATACCCCATCTCTGTTACCCAAATTGTTCTTGGGATGACTGCTTCCATCTAGATCTCATTCTTTTTTATTACAAAACATATATCATCCTTGTATTTGTTGACAATTTCCTATGATAGTCTGATTCTTTTATTCATTCTGACCTTTAGTGCTTGAAAATACTCATTGATATTCTTTTCTTTGTTTTCACCCATGTTGTTGAATAAGTCAGATAATTGTTTTCCTACCGGTATGTCAAATCCAAAATCCTTATTGCCTATACCGGGAGCCAATTTGGTTATATGTAGCATTAAGCATACAAGTAAATTTCCAAATCTAAAGGTTCCTTTCTTATCCTTCTTGTTTTTTGCTAAATTGTCAATTAACTCATCCTTTAACCATTCACAAATATCAATTTTTACATTGTCCTTAACCATGTCATAAGCACTCTTTATGCATAAACTAGAAACTAAGTTAAGCCTATTAGCATGAGTTGCTTTGTAACCTAAAATCATGCTAACAAATCTAACATTTGTATCGGTCACATCATTAACCCTCAATGATCTCTTGTCGGATGTTGCACCAGTTAAATTTGTTACTAAGTCATTGGAGACCTTCTTAGTCTTGTCAAGTCTGTTACCAATGGAAGGTAACCCTATTACTGCTTTCACAGCTTCCTTTGTAATTTTATGCACTGAGTCAAGCCAAAAGAATGAACCATGTACCCTGCTCAAAACTATCCTAACCACTTCCTTGGGAAATTCAGGAATGCAGAGGATTTTAGTGAATCCTAGGGTTTCAACAATTTTATGCTCAGGCTTCACATTTCTGGAATTGTCACATATGATAGACTTATACATGTTTTTAATTTCTTCATCACCTAATTCCTCTATGTTGCAATGAATATACATTCTAGGGTCTTCTGCATAAACAACACCTTTTGGAATTTTTGAAAAAGCACCTGTGTTGTCATCTTTCTTAGCTACCTCGGGAACTAGCTGAAACACGGGCCTAGGTCATTTTATAACTTTGACTACTATAGGGTTTTCTATGAATTCAGGTACAAAGGAGGATGCCATGATGATAAATACCTTTTTCTACCTTTGGATGGATTGATTACTGAAGTGCTTTGCCTTTTTGCTCAGAATGCCTTAGCTCAGAAATCTTCGTGCTCTCTGAAAGTTTGAATTCACGGTGAAATGAAATGGAGCCAAAAACCTTATTTTATAAAGTCTTTTCTGTTACCTTCCACATTAATTGTTTTCCGGTAATGAATGATTTTCAACTTCTTTTCTCTAACCGAGGGAATAATAGCACATGTGTCATTAGATTGCCAAACCCTCAAGATAATTTTCTTCAATTTGATGAAGAACATCCTGTCAGTGGAGCATCATATTGTCCTACCGGTGGAGCATTTATTGGTTCTACCGGTGGAGGAGTATCCCCAATATTTAGATCACCTTTTCTAATCCATTACTTTGTGAATTATTGCTTAACCTCTTCAACCTTTTCTTTACCTTTCAAACTAGTACTTTTGTTGTCTATCGGTGTACCTTTACTTCTACAAAATTTAGAAATATGACCAATCTTGTTACATGCATAACAAGTTACATTATTTTTCTGAATAGCTTTCTCATAACCTATGCCGGTTTGTGTTTTGCATTGATTTGATAAATGACCAAATCTTCCACAAACATAACATCTTACATTCATTCTGCAATTTTCAGAGTTATGACCAATTTTGTTGCATTTGGAGCATTGACTGGTGGGAGGATTGATGTTTTGATAATTCCTAGATCTACATTCATTTGCCCTATGACCATATTTATTGCAGTTAAAGCATTTTCCATTGAATTTTTAAGTATTAGAAGGTCTTACCGGTTTGCTGTGATCCTGGGTATTTGTAGTACCGGAGCTTTCTCCAACTTCAAATCCAATTCCAGAAGTGTCACCTTTGGGTTTTTAATTCTTCAATAAGGTACCAAGTTCTTTTGAGCTTTTCTTGAATTTTTCTTTCTGTTGATTTGTAGTTTCCAATTCCCTTTCCAAGATTTCTTTTTGTCTCATTAGTTCATTCAAGTCATTCTGAGTATGCATCAGATCTGTCTTCAACATGTCATTTTCATAGCTAAGTCTTGTGTTTTCATTTGCTGCATTACTTAGTCTTCTGGTCAATTCTTCTTCATTCTTCTTTCTATCCTCAATGTCTTTGCAAAATCTCATAGTCATATCCTGCATTTCATTTTTTGTTGTCATGATCTCTTGTTTCAATTTGCTTATCATATCATTTAGTGATTCCTTTTCATCATTCTCATTTTGCAATTTTTCACAAAGTTCTCTTCTCTTATTTCTTGTAACAGTAAGATTTTCTTGAAGTGCCTGAATAATGTACTGAGCTGCTTTTAAATCATCTTCTAATTTGATATTTTTCAACTTCTCTACATCATAGTCAATAAGGGCTCCTTCAAGTTGCTTCATCAGATTTTCCATCTTTACCGATGTCAAGATCTTCCTCAAGTTGTTAGACTTCTAAAAATAGAGGACTAGGCTCTGATACCAATTGTTAGGGTTCCCACAGAAATTGAGAGGGGGGGTCAATTAGTATCTAACCGGTAATGAAATTTTCTTAAAACTAAATATGCAGAACATAAAGTAACAGTATACCGGTATGCAAGAATTAATGTAAATAACAGAATCAAAAACATCCACATGAAAGGAACGCCATAACATAAGATGTTTAACGAGGAAACCCGGTGTGGGGAAAAACCTTGGTGGGATTTGTGACCCACAATATTCACTTACTAGCCAATAAGAGAATATTACTTACAATAGGGGCCTGCACATGCAGGAAGGCCAACCGCCTAGAGCACACTGCTCAATAAGAAGTCACACTGACTTACAATGAGGATTATGCAAATCCAATGATCTGTACTACTTTACAATAGCATCTTCAATGCCAGATTCAATACCGATTCTTTTCTATTCTTTACATATACCCTTGACCTACAATTCGCACATTAGGTCTGCCTTATAATTTTCTTTATGCTTCTTATCCATATCCTACAAATGTCTACAATGATCTCTTTTATATACAAGAGTCATTTTACAATTTGCCAAGTTAGCTTACAATAATAAACAAAATATTACATATCAAAAATCCTGTCGGCCTTTGTGCCGGTATACATGTTCTCTTATGTGCCGGTGAACATCTTCTATGCCGGTGCCAGTGTAGATTGATCTTGCTAATGCTGGTGCACTGTCTTGTTTGAATAATGCTTTGGCGGTATAATGTCTTGCCGGTGCCATAGGATTGCAACTTTGCCTGTGTAATGCTTTACCAGTGCCATAGGATTGCAACGTTGCCATCAATGACAAAACCTTCAATCACACACAATGTCTCATTGGAGTGTCCATATGCCAACACTAAGTGTTGCCCAGCTAAATGACAGTGGCCTCACTTTGCAATTCAAGAATGGAGTTTGCAGAATCAAAGGAAAAGATGATAAATTGGTGGCCACCGGCATGCAAACTAAAGGTAACCTATTTCATCTGAATGCAAATATAAGTACATGTCTTATGGCTAAGCTTGATGATAGCTGGATATGGCATAGGAGACTCTGCCATGTGAAATTTGATAACATTGTGAGGGCTAGTAAGATCAAGGCAGTTAGAGGGTTGCCAGTGCTGAGCAAACTGGATAATGCCTTATGCAGAGAGTGTCAATTGGGGAAATGTCTTCCTCAACCTTTAAAGGTAAATCTTTCACTACTGACAACTTGCTTGATCTTGTACATACTGATTTGTGTGGTCCTATGAAAACTAGAAGTGTGCAGGGTGATAGGTACTTCATGATCCTCACTGATGACTGTTCAAGAATGATGTGGGTCACATTCTTGAAAGACAAGTTTGAAGCTTTTGGGAAATTCAAATCTTTTAGAGAATTAGTGGAGAAGGAAAGCAGTAAAAGGATCAAGTGTCTCAGAACTGATCAAGGAGGGGAATTCATTTCCGGTGAATTCAACAAGTATTGTGAAGAATTTGGCATCAAGAGACAGTTGTCTGCCCCTCAGACTCCACAGCAGAATGGCCTAGCAAAGAGGAATAACCAGACTATGGTTGAAGTAGCTAGAACCATGTTGATTCAAGGAAAGGTAGCTCACACCTTTTGGAGAGAAGTGGTGAGCACTACAGTCTACACTATGAACCGGGTACTCATCAAAAAGGGTAAGGACAAAACTCCTTATGAGTATTGAACCGGTAAGACCCCTGTGGTTAGCTACTTTAAGGTATTTGGTAGCAAATGCTACATCAAGAGGAGTGAACATCAGGGCAAATTTGAAGCTAAATGTGATGAGGGAATATTTCTAGGATATTCCACCAAGAGTAAAGCCTTCAAGTGCTATAACAATAGAACTCAGAGAATTATGGAAAGCATCAATGTAAGAGTTGATGAATCCTCTGAGAAGACTAAGGAAATCGGCAGTGAGCAAGCTGTAAATGAACCAGTTGCAACCTTCTAGGAACCAGTTGTCAGTCAACCAAGTACCAGTAATAGTGTCCCTGAACTGGTGAATGTTGATACTGATGAAGATGAGGATGAAGAAGAAAAGCAAGAAGAACCAGTTAAGACCATTCCTCGGTATGTCAAGTTGGATCATGATCCTAAGCAGATCATAGGTGATAAGGATGCAGGAATCCTTACAACAAGAAAGATTAGAGAAAACTCATGTATGATCTCTGAATTTGAGCCTAAATCATTCAAAGAGGCTCATAAAGATGAAGACTGGATCAAGGCAATGGAAGAGGAACTTGACCAGATAGAGAAACATGATACATGGTCCTTGGTACCCAGACCAGAGCATAAAAATGTCATTGGCACCAAATGGGTGTTCAAAAACAAGCTGAATGAGGATGGAACAATGATTAGGAATAAAGCCAGATTGGTGTGAAAAGGATATGCTCAAGAAGAAGGAGAAGACTATGGAGAAGCCTTTGCTCCTGTAGCCAGATTGGAAGGAGTTCGTATGCTTCTTGCATATGCAGCTTTTAAGAGGTTCAAGGTATATCAAATGGATGTAAAATCTGCATTCCTAAATGGTGTACTTGAAGAGGAGGTGTATATTGAGCAACCAAATGGGTTTGCCCTATTTGAAGATAGTGACATGGTATGTAGGCTACATAAAGCACTATATGGTCTAAAGCAAGCACCTAGGGCATGGTATGAGCACCTACATTCCCATCTTGTGAAGATTGGATTTGAGAGAACAAGTGAAGATAGCAATATCTACTTGAAGTCTGAAGGAGATTAGATCCTGATCTATAAAGTTTTTGTTGATGACATCATCTTTGGAGGAGATGACAAGATGAGTCATGAGTTTGCTGATGAGATGAAGAAAGAGTTTGAGATGTCACTCATAGGGGAGATTAAGTTCTTCATTGGACTACAGATCCAGCAGATGTTAGATGGAATCTTTATCACTCAGTCCAAATATGTCAAAGAGGTACTAAAGACCTTTGGCATGGAAGATAGCAAACCGGTTGTTACACCGATGGTGACCGGTTGCAAATTGACAAAAGAGGATGATTCCGCACTAGTTGATGAGAAGGAATACCGATCAATGATTGGTAAGTTGCATTATGTAGTGCATAGCAGATCGGATATTGCACATGTAGTTGGCATTACTGCAAGATTCCAAAAGAGTCCAAGAGAATCTCACTTGATTGTAGTCAAGAGGATTCTTAGGTATCTGAAGGGAACAATTGAGTACGGATTGTGGTACCCATACAGCAATAATTTCAATTTGAAAGTGTTCACAGATGCTGATTGGGTAGGTAATGTGGATGACTAGAAAAGCACTACCGGTGGTGCTTTCTTTCTTGGTGGTAGACTAGTCTCATGGATGAGTAAAAAGCAGAGTTGTATCGCTTAGTCTACAACGGAAGCAGAGTATGTTGCAACTTTCATGAATTGCACTTAGACAATTTGGATGAAGCATGTACTGGAAGGCTTCAAGATCCCTGTATCTAAACCGATAAGCATATTTTCTGATAACACAAGTGCTATCAATATATCAAAGAATCTAGTTTTACATTCTAGAACCAAGCATTTTGAGCTTAAGTATCATTTCTTGAGGGAAAAGGTTCAGAATAAAGAGATTGCACTCAAGCATGTGTCCAGTAAGGAGCAGTTAGCAGACAAATTCACCAAGCCTCTCCCAAAGACAACATTTGTGCATTTGAGAGGTGAATTAGGGGTATTGCCCCTTCAGGAGGTGAACTAAAAGTAATTGTTCCACATCAGTCAGGTACTGGAAAGACAAATCTTTGGTTGATTGGTGTGTTGAAGGATGCTACTCCTTAGGGGGAGCAGCATGATGAAACAGAGATAATTGTACCTCCACTTTGGCATTGTTGTCAAAGGGGGAGAAGGAGTGAAGTGAAAAGATATCTGCAACAAATGGGAGAAGATGTGAAGCGGAGAAGATATCTTTGTATATTGCCATCAATGCCAAAGGGGGAGATTATTGGCATTATGTGAATCGGCATGAAGACATAACGATATTGTATGTTGTCATTGATGTCAATATGAGACATGGTGTGAATCGACACATGTGATAGGTGAAAAGTGAAAGGAACCAGCATATGTATGAACTAGTTTATATGTCAAAGTGAAGCACCATATTTGTTCAAGGTGAACCGGGTTGTAGTTATGGGAACCGACACATAGAAGCATTGTATGACTACCGGTTGGTAGGTAGCTTCCACTTCAAGATTTTTGATTGGAGTACCTCAAGTCTGTGTGACTCAATAGATGATCTTTGTGTGAATGAGTTAGCAGTATGATGGAGGATAGATTGTGTTGCCACGTAAGCTTAGTGCCCATGAAGGATCTTGCATGAAGAAGACTATTCCTATCTACCTCAGGAATGTACGAAGTCTATCAAATGGTGATAATGCGTGATGGGTTATCAGCCACCATGAAATTGGTGGATAATGGATGATGGAGAATGTCTTGAGATCAATTCAAGATTGTTGTATTTAATGCAGTACGATTCAACAGTCAAGATCGAACCATTTGAATTGCTTAGCCTAATAGGTTTAGGGTTTAGGGTTTTTGCTACCGACCTGTATGTTTCCTATAAGGTCAATGTTGTGCTTCTTTCTAAGATTGTTGGAAAAAGTTGTGAGTGTGTATCCAAGGGAAGTGATACGTGATTCTTGCTAGACCAAAGGAGAGAAGAGATACCTACAAAGTGAATGTGCAAAAGGTAAAGAGAAGCCTAACCGGAACTACATGAGCATTGAGTGTTGTAAACAGATCATTGTTATTCTTGTTGATCTCTAACCACTTCAACAATTGTAAAATCCCCTAACAGGGTAGCCTTAACTGGCTTGATTCAAAATCCCTTAACAGGGTGGTCTTAACAGGCTTGATTCAAATCCCTTAACTAGGTAACTTGAGGTTAATGAGTTCTAAGAAGCTATAGAACTTAGGAGATCCTTTCTGCTATTGAGTTCTTGAAATCCTCTAACAAGGTGACCCTACTGGGTTTAATCCTTAACTGGGTATCCCTTAACCGGGTGATCCCTAATAGGATCAGTTCCTAGCAGAACCTATTGTAATGTCTTCAACCAGACAAGGCTCCTAACAGAGTGGACTTCTAAAAAGTTCAAAAAGTAGCTTGTGGGTATTTATCCCCACCATGGTTTTTCACAGTTGGGTTTCCACGTGAAAAATATGTGTCATGTGAAATGCTTTTATCTTGTGATGCTTTGTTTTACCTGTTAAGCATATGAAGGTTTATGTTTTATGCCTATCTATAAAACATATTGAACTCACTGTTGCAAAGATCTGATGATTAAGTTTACCTGTTTATGCATGAGAATATAATGATACTGTAGTATTGAGCTAAGAGGGAAGCTTATTGAGTGACCAATTCATGACTGATTGAGCTATACTGGATGTTACCGGTTGCACTCTATTTTACCAGTATCCCTATTTGTCAGTCATTTGGAGTATTTGTTGTCAAACTAGTTTTGGACTAACTTTGTGTTTGTACTGATTCACCCCCTCTCTCAGTACCGGTTTGGTACTAGTGGTTCATCATTGAGTTATCAATTGTAACCAATATGTAAAGTTTGAGAGTTGAACCAGTGTAAAGGGTCAAACCTTTCTATGTAATGTAACTGGTAAACCCTATTAGTTGTTAAACCCTAACCGATCAAGTTTGTTGGTTTATTATCTAATGGGCAGTAATGATGGAAACACGTGTGATCATTGTATGAGAATAAATTCAAATTGGTTTGGCGCATTTTCTTATTGTCTAGGGAAGGAGGAAAGAGGATTGCATATAATGCACAGTGTTTGATGAGTTACAAAGTCCAAGGGAGTGGTGATCATGGAGTGGTTGGAATTGTCTTGAACAATGTGAAGAGATTGTCATGATTTCTAACGGTCAAGATTGAACCAACTTGTTTGTAATCTCAATGATGAGAATTAGGTTTTTGTTTTTTTACTAACCTAATTGATTTGTATTTAAGGTCGATGAAGTTGTTTGTAAAGTTTGTTGGAAAGATTGGTAGAAAACCTGTTGAGTGCGTGGTTTCCCAACCAGTGAATGGATCTGCATTTTTGAGTGAAGGAAGATTGAAGCTTATAAGGATCCAATCAAGCAAATGTAGTGCTACTCAGACATATCAAGAAAACCTGTTGTTTTATAACAATTACAACAGAAGTAAAATCCCTTAATCGGGTAAGCTCTAACAAGCTTGGTTACTCATTAAATCCTCTAACAAGGTGGTCCATTAGCTTGGATTCTTAAATCCTCTAGCGAGGTTACTCCTAACATGGTATTGTGCTTCTAACAAGGCATATTTGTAAATCCCTTAACCGGGTGATTTCTAACCAGAATTGGTTCTTAATAGGACTTATTGTAAAGCTCTAACAAGCTTTGGCTCCTAGCAGGGAAAATTTCAAGAGAGTTCAAATAGCTAACCTTGTGAGTCCCATCTCACCGTGGTTTTTACCTATTTGGGTTTTCCACGTATAAATATTTGTGTCAAGTGGTGAATGCTTTTATGGTTGTGATCTTATTTGTTGATTTGGTTAATTTCTAATAAGGCATGTTAAGTAGAAGCAATGGAAGATGAATATGTTGAGTTTAGATTAAGCATTGTTGATGTTTACAAGATTGAAGGTGTTTACTGCTAAAAGTTGTCATAACAGTTAAACCGGTTAATGTCAAGTATTCTTAAGAATATTGATCTTGACTGAGATATGTTTACTTTGTTTGACTGAGTTTGAGCTTGGGCACTTTGTATCAGTTTTTCAGAATACTGATTCACCCCCCCCCTCTCAGTATTCTACTGGATACTTATTCTTTCATTATACCATCATAAGGAACCTTGAGATGTCAAGATATCTCATTGAAGAAACAAACACATAGCATAAAAGGAGTGAACCCTCCATTCTGGGAACTACACTAGGGGTCAAGGTATGTGTGGCATTCATAGGCTAAATGCTCCTATTACAAACACCCACTAGAGAAATTGCCCAAAAACTTCATTGGTTTACACCACAAACAACAAACAAGGAAAAAGATAATGCCCATCATGGCTCCTCTAGTCACGTGTGGACATCCTTGAGTAGAATAGGGACATAATCTATTGCCAAATGATAAAAGATATAGACAAACCTGGACAAAATTCAATAGCTATACTAATCTATGCCTTAATTCTCAGTTTCTTGATGTGATGGTTGATAATGTCTGATTTCAAAAAGTGTGGACCCTATTTAAGACTGATCTGTCAGATTTTGAGTGTATCCATCTCTGTTTAAGACAAGATAATGATCACTTGATATTGATATGATATGATTGATATCACAGTTTGATCAGTTGATTGTAGATGTTTGATTGGATAGTTATATCTTTTGTTAACTTCATGTGAAGTGTTTGTTGGATATATGCTAGGGTGTTTGATTCTTGTGAGATATTTTATTGCAAGTTTTTTTACTGATTTTTGATTTGTTTTGGATTGATATTTTCAAGACTTTATCTAAACTTTTTTGGTTGATTTTTTTTTTTAGGATCGTATTTGAATGTTATTGGTTGATTTCAATTTTTCACTATTTTCAGATTTTTTCAAGACTTTATATGATTTTTGTTTTTAGGGCTTTATATGTATTTTTTTTAGGATGTTTTACAATGTTTTAGACATTTAATATTTTTTAGTGTTTTTTGGTTTTTTTTAGCTATGCCCCCAATATGCAGACCTGTTATGATATGATGATCTAGGTGATCCATTTGGAGACAACAAATTTTTGACATGATCTATGTTAGTGCAATATGTATGATGAAGATTTCATTTCCTATTTTGACAAGGATGATTGTGTTTGTTTATCATTTTGTAATACACCAATTGAATTTGAGGTACAAAACATTTCATAGATAAGCGATCAATCGATCCTCAAGGTCTTTTGGAACATCCAAATTAACACACTTGGTGATGAGGATCTACAAATGAAGACGTGGAAAACTCCCCCATTGATTCTTGAAACTTTGATCTTCTTTTACCCATGTGTATGCAAATGAGTTAATTCCTTCTCTTGTATTCACTAAAGATCCTTAGCATCCTATATGACTAGCTACATGGATTATTCTAACTTCAAAAGCATCCCAGATAGAGCCTTGCTGTCAGCAAGCTTTTAGAGCTCTGATGAGGTTATACACTATAATCTCTCAAAAATTGCTCCATTGCCAACAGGAATCCATAGCTCTAATGGAGTTACTCACATGTTCCCATAGTCAAGTTTTTTGTCGCACTTACATGTGTGATATTTCAGTTATATATCATTTCTCTTTTGCCTTGTGATGGATATTTGGTATCGCACTTTTTATTTTTATTTTATTGCCTTGACTTGTAAGTAATGAAACCCACTTGGGTATGACAATTACAATGGCACTGAAGTAGAATGTTAGATTTTTCACTAGTCATATGATAAACTAGGTGTCTAAAATGAATTAGAGATTTTGTTAATGTGTTTGAGATATAGCAATTGATAGATTTTGGACTAACAAGTCTCAAATAGTGAAATCACTACCCAACCATAAGTAAATCATCATCACAGGGTAATGTTTAAAATGAATGACCTTAGGATCTCAAAGACTTCATGTTTGAATATCTAAGAAAGGGGACAACCCTTGTTTCTCTTGAATGCAAATGAATGGTAAACTTGGACAATTGACTTGTTTTAATGATGCCGCTATATGTAAATGTAGAAACTATATGCTATGAAAATTGTGAAAATGATGTGCTTGAAAAGAAACAATATGCAATTCTTTTTAAGAAAATGATATGCAATGCAAAAAGTAAATTCTAAACTAACCCAACCCTTAGATGTAGTATCGTTTAAGGTGCATGTTGTTCATAGGGTTTGGAAGTGGATCTCCCTCCATGGTATCCAAGTTATATGCTTTGTTTCCTATGAACCTTGTTATGATAAAAGGACCTAGCCAATTAGGTTTGAACTTTCCTGGATTTTCATGGTCTGCTAGGTTCCTTTGGTTCTCCTTGAGAACTAGGTCTCCTACTTCAAAATTCCTTGGTCTTACTCATTTATTTTAACTCCTTAGTTTGTTCTGGTAGCCTTGCAAGTGATTTAAAGTAGTTTGTCACTTTTCATCAAGCATTTCAATCCTTTGCAATCTTGCAACTTGATAGTCTTCTTCTGATATGATGTATTTTAAGGAGACTCTTAAAGAAGGTGTTCTATTTCAATAGGTAAAATTGCTTCTATACCATAGACCAATGAATAGGGTGTTGCTCCTATAGCTATGTGTACCCCTGTTCTATAAGCCTAGAAAGAGAGATTTAATTGGAGAGGCTAGTCTTGTCCTGCATCAATGACAACTTTCTTTAGGATCTTCAATATTATTTTGTTTGTTGTGTTTCCTTGTCCATTACATTGCGGATAATAGGGCATTGCAAATATCTGTTGTATTTAGAATTGTTCACACATTTCTCTCATTTCTTGATTCTTGAATGGACATCCATTGTCTATCACTATACACATTTGAATCCCATACCGGTAGATGATATAGTTAAGCATGAATTTTTCTATCTGCTTACCAATGGTGTATGTTAGAGGGATTGCCTCTACCCACTTGGCAAAATACTCAGTAGCCATTAAGATGAATTTGTGTCCATTGGATGAAGTGGGATTAACTTTAACAACAAGATCTAACCCCCATTGTGAAAAAGACCATGGTGATGTGATAGGTTGGAGATCCTACGCTAGTGCATGAATGAGGTCCCCATGCACTTGATATTGTGTACACTCGTGTATATATTTATAGATGTCTTTTTCCATAGTAGGCCAATAGTATCCAGTTCTTAGTAACTTATTTGACAGTGCAAGGCCACTTGGGTGTGCACCACAAATTCCATCATGTACCTCTTTTAAGGCAAGTTGTGCTTCTTCAAAATTAAGACATCAGAGAAGTGTTCCATCTAGACTCTTTATGTACAATGTGTCAGCAATAATGGCATGTTTGGATGCTTGATGAATAAGAGTCTTATTTTGATTTCTTGATAGATCATGAGACATATATTGATTATGTAAGTATGTGTATATCTCATTATACCATGGGGATTCAAGACCCACAATGACACATACATATTCTGATGAGGGGAACTCATATGTTGGTACCATCAACTATTTGTTGGGATCCAAGAATACTGAGAGTGGGGGTGAATCGACATTCTATCAAAATGGATAAATTTAACCTTATTAACACAACAACTCAACAACAGGTAAACATAAAAACATATAACAATAAGCAACAATGCAACCACAAAGATGAACACCATAACATCATAGATTTATACATGGAAAACCTCACAGAGGAAAAACCACAATGGGATTGGAGACCCACAACATCTATCCACTGATCAGGTGAATAAATATTATAATAAGGGGCATGCACATGTAGGAAGGCCAAAAACCTAGAGCACAATGTTCATCATAAAAGGAGCCTCACTAACTACAAAAAACATCATAGTACAATCCAGAATGAAGATTGAACTGCAAGTATAGCATCTCGTATGCCTGAGTATAGTTTTGTTTAAGCTTAATATCGGAGGTCTTAAACCTCTTCCACAAACCCAATTTGATCACCTATGATCAACCAAAACCTCTGCATATGATTACAACATTATTCGCATATAGATAATCCCATACCATGATCTACAAAGAGATTGTTGTCATTGTGTTGTCATTTATGTCAACCAATACAGGATGGCTATTGGTATAAGAGATGTATGTACAACATTGTCATTGTTGCATACATTATGTGATGTCTTTGATATCACCTAGTTTTTTTGGCCACCTATAAGAGAGAGAATGTCACTTAGTACAATGACCATTGGAGTCACCGATACACAAGTTAGTGTTTGACTTGTGTGGAATATATGGACATGAGACCGTTATGATATAAGAATCAGTAAATGATGACATCGGAGAGTTGGGTTGTTGATTGTGATGAAGAGGCAGAATGTTATCAAAATCACATCAACACTAGAGGAGAAGTATGCACAATTCACTAGTATGTTGTGTGGATGAAAAACAACAAGACTCCCATTGGATAAAGATGTAGTCACCAATTGAAGAGAAGATTGGCAGTGAGTGTGCCAAACTAGATCACATGTGCTAGTTTGAAGATATGCTACTCAAACAGGGAAGCCACATTAGTGCATTACAAGATGCAGATGACAAGGATCCACTCCCACCGGTAAGTGGAGCTTATCTCCTATTATGCAAAGTGTGCATCATAGTTATGTGAGATAAGACAAAAGAGTTAAAGGTAGGTGTTTTAAGGATCACACTAGATCTACCAATGAATCACAAAGATGCCTCAAGTGCATGAAATTAGAGATGTGCACTAGATCAAAAAGAGTTGGCATGTAGTGCCACTAGGACAGATGAAGAGTAAAGAAGTGATGGGTTTTTCATCTTGACAAACTGGTTGAGATATGGTCTAGGCTAATGATGAAGAAGGAAAGGTTGAGTAGCTACAGATAGAGAGTGCAACTCACATGAAGATTCCTAAAATGGAAGCAGTTGAAGGTTGATGACATGGTGTCATCAAGGGTGCCTACTAGTAAGCAGGTGAACCAATAAGAGAGCAAAGAGGCTAAGTGATGGACTCCTCATCTGATGAAGATGTGTATAAGGTAGGTTAACCAGTGTGTTGACTGACTAAGTGTTACACTGAAAGAGATGCCAAGTACAAGGTGATGGCAAACTAGTTAGGGTATAAAAAGAAGGGTTGTGAACCAGTGGATGAATCTGGTATTGTGTGTTAGTTGGTAACCAGCATAGATAACCTAGAAAAGGTGGATGCTAACATAGTGGCCACGTAGAGGTGAAGTGGAAAGCATGCACATGACAATGTGAT
This sequence comes from Cryptomeria japonica, assembly GCF_030272615.1. Taxonomy (NCBI): domain Eukaryota; kingdom Viridiplantae; phylum Streptophyta; class Pinopsida; order Cupressales; family Cupressaceae; genus Cryptomeria; species Cryptomeria japonica. The sequence continues at coordinate 581,239,972 of NC_081406.1, forward strand.
GTGTCAGTGAGGTAGTTGGCAATAGGTTGACATTTATGTTGACTGTGTGATTCATGGGACATGTAGTAGAGGTTTACGACTCGAGGTACATGAAGGAGAATGCAAAACCATTCTTGGTGATCAACTAAGAGATCTGTCGATAGGTTAAATGCAGGTTGCTAAAAATAGAAGGCATGATTAGGAAGGAATGACAATGGTGAGATTGATTGATGAGTTACAGTTCATCAGTCAAGGTGATCAAATCTCATGATATCTGATTGGATTTGGTTTCCCTCGAGGTTGATGAGGAAACCCTAACCACGTGAATTTTGAATTGGGTTTTGGTGGGAAAACCAGTTTATAAATTTACAAGCCAAAATCAATGAGGGTTGCCACTGAATTAGAGAGTTTTGTTACATGTGAGAAGAAATCAGTCAAGCACTCAATGAGTATCAAAGGAGAGACTGAGTGTGAGAGATAATCGGGTTGAAGGGTTCAACCAGCAATAGTGAGGCAACCGATAGTTAGCCATTAAGTTTGACATAAGAGTAAAGTGGTGGTGACCATACTGATAGAGAAGAGTTGTAGAAGATTGTAGAGAAGGAAAGCTTATAACTAGCAGAGTGTAGTACCGGTGGAGAGTAGTGGTGTAGCAGAGAGAAGAGAGAACCAACAGAGTGCATAACTGGCAAAGTGCAGAACAAACATAGATCTGTAGAGAGGAGAACTTGTGGAGAGACATACTTGAGAGTTACAAAGTTCTTTTATAACAAGAAGATAACTTTGGTATCAAAATATGATTTTTTAATCACTGAGTTGGATCTCGGTGTAGGGGTTGGTGCTCCTTAAGTTGGTTCCCTAAACATTGTAATCAAAATTTCATGGTGAGGCTGGATTGGAGCAGTAGACTTGAGTAGCATTTCTCACTGAGTTTTTTCCCATCTTAGGGTTTTCTCATATATGTTGGTGTTATGTGATGTCCCCTTTATATGTGAGTGAATTTGAGTTAGTCTCCCCTCTAACTGTTAAGTTAGATTTATGTTACTTCTGATAACTAGTATATACACATAGGATAAACAAAAGGAAAAATTTGTGAATGACTAATTCACCCCCCTCTTAGTGGTACATTGTGTCTAACAATTAGTATCAGAGCCTAGGTTCCTAGTTAGATAAGCTTTCTCCAGCTTGAGTATATTTTGGCTTAAGGACACAATGGTTTTTTTAGTGTCAAGCCCAGCTCTGGTATTTGATGGTTTAAAGTATTCCATTTGGAATTGTAGAATGAAAGTATACTTGTCCTCCCTAGGGTTTGATGTGTGGATGTCTATTGTAAATGGATGCCCTAGTAAAGTAAGTCCTCCCACCGATTCTGATGTAGAAAGAAGAAACCAGTGTAATCATGTAGCAATAAAGGCTATACTCTATGGGTTATCATATGATATCTCCTCATAGGTGGACAAATGTAGATCGAAAAAAATCTTATGGGACAAACTGAATAAGCTCTATGGAAATGAGCCTACTGCTGCAGAACCAACTTGTGAAGATAGGATGAGAAATTATCTCATGTATCTATAGATGGTGAAGGCAGATCTACTAGCAGCCATAGCAATGATGAAGAAGGAACCCACCTCTTCATGGCTCAAGAATTAGAAGATGAGAGACACGCATATGAGAATGATCATGTAGATCACTCCTATTGGCAAGATGTGTTTGGATGTGATAGTGAAGGTGAAGAAGAAGAGGAAGAAGAAGTTGACCTTGAAGGAGAACTTGTAAATGCACTTGAGGAGATCAGTAGAGTGAGAAATGAATATAAGATATTCAAGAATGTTGCTATTGTGGAGCAGAACTAGTTGATAAAATGCCTTAAAGAATCTGAGAAATGTATCTCAGAGTTAAAGACTCAACAAGAAGACACCAAGGAGTGTCAGTGTAAAGATATAGCATCTGAGATAGAGGTAAAAGATAAAGAATATCAGCACCTGGTTGGAGAAATGGAGATTCTCATAAATGACCTTGAGAAGTGTCAAGATGAGCTCAAGGTAAGAATCCAGTGTGATGGCAGCAGTGATGCCTTGGACAAAATGTTGAAAAAGAAAAAGCTTGCCAAGGACACTGAAGGATTAGGAAGTGGTTCCGATGAATGCTCCACCAGTAAGAATGTCCCCCACAATGACATTTCATTTGTCTCCTCAAATGGAGAGAATAAGGGACAGACCTTCACTGTCTAGAATAGTCCCTAGAAGAAAATTGATTTAACCACAACTGGTGAAGACTTGGGATGCTAAAGGAAGGTGTTTTAAGGGTCACATCGGATCTATTAGTGAATCACAAAGATGCCTTAGGTGCATGAAATCAAAGATATGCACCAGATCAGAAAGAGTTGGTATTTTGTGCCACCAGGAGAGATGAAGAGTAAAGAAGTGATGGGTTTGTCATCTTCACAAATCAATTGAGATATGGTTTGTCAAGGTGATCAGATCTCATGAGTTATAATTGGACTTGGTTTTCCTCAAGGTTGATGAGAAAACCGTAACCACCTGAAGTTTGAATTGGTTTTTGGCGAGAAAACTAGTTTATACATATACAAGCCAAAATTGATGAGGGTTGTCACTGAATCAAACAGTGTTGTTGCATATCAAAATAAATCAGTCAAGTGCTCAATGAGTATCAGAGGAGAGACTGAGTGTGAGAGAGAATTATGTTGAAGGGTTCAACCGGCAATAGTGAGGCAACTGGTAGTCAGCCATTTAGTCTGACATGGGAGTAAATTCGTGGTGACCATACCAGCAAAGAAGAGTTGCTGAAGATTGCAGAGAAGGAAAGCATAGAACTAGCAGAGTGTAGTACCGGTGGAGAACAGTAGTGTAGCAGAGAGAAGAGAGAATCAAGAGAATGCAAAACTAGAAGAGTGCAGAACCGGTAGAGATCTATAGAAGAGTTACAAAGTTCTTTTGTAACAAGAAGATAACTTTTGTATCAAAATTTTATTTTGTAATCACTAAGTTGGAGCTTGGTGTAGGGGTTGGTGACCTAAATTAGGGGTTGTTGCTTCTTGGGTTGGTGCCCTAAACACTGTAATCAGAGTTTCATTGTGAGGCTGGATTGGAGTTGTAGACTCCAGCAACATTTCTCACCAAGGTTTTTTCCATCTTGATTTTTCCTCGTATATCTCAGTGTTATGTGATATCCTCTTTATTTGTGAGTGCATTTGATTTAGTCTCCCCTCTAACTGGTAAGTTAGCTTTCTGTTAGATCTGATATCTAGTATACACACATAGGATAGATAGAAGGAAAATTTTGAAAACCACTGATTCACCTCCCTCTCAGTGGTACATTGTGTCTAACAAAGATCTTACATCATATTTATACCCACTCGGGACCTAAACAATTAGGTCGGCCACCTAAAAGATAATACAATAATCCGCTACATAATCCCACAAACCAATGATAAACCAAGTTGGCCTAAGATTGAAACAACATAAACCAAACAATAAATCCAACCAGTGACACATCGGGACCATCCATCAACACGTTACATAAACCGGTCCATAACCTAGCAGAATAAGATAGCATTAGATCTGGTCCTAAATGCAACACCACCAATCAATAGGAACATGAACATGATAATCAACAACATCCCTAAATCCATCTAGAAGTTTCACCAACACCACTTATCAAGTGCATCAAAAGATCTTCAATAAAGCTTTGTCGGTAAAACCCTTATCGGTGACCAAAAGGCTTACTAGAACAAATGATAGCTCTTGAGTCATCAAATCCCAAACCAACTAATCATAATACATATCTAAATAGCATGAATGATATATCCAAACCAATTCCACAAACCAAAGTATACTAGATCAATATCATAATCCAACTACTCTACCAGAACCTAGAGGAAACTAGTAAACAACCAAAACAACCAGTGTTGTCATCAATGACAAAACATCAATGCAACACATAATCAATTCCTCCAATTTGCCAACAATCTCCCCCTTTGGTATTTATGGAAACACTAGATGTGAAAAATATCTAAGTGCCAATAAATTCCAAACAAGTCTCCCCGAAAGGAAGATAGCCAACATCTCCCATAAGATGATATTACAATGAAGTTAACAAACTCCCCCTGTGAATGATATCCCTGTTAAGCTCCGATCTCTCCTCTTTGACTAATATTCTATTAAGCTATGTTTTTCACATATATCTCTCCCCCTTTTACATCAATGCCAAAACTCTGACATAAACATCAAAGAAAAATCATAAATCCACTAAACCACAACTTACTACTCCCCCTGAGTAGTAGCACCAACACATCAATCCAAAATGAATAGTAGCTTTGTAAATGAATATTGGACTAATGCCAATTAACATCACTTTGGTATCTACCAGAGGGATAAAAACCCTCAATCTATCTCTGAAGTACTCAAATGATTCCTTAGGCAAGGGTTTAGTGAAGATATCTACAATTTTCTCTTTAGTTTTCACATAAACTAGTCTGACTTCATTTGCTTCCATCTTCTCTTTCAAAAAGTTGTACTTGATAGATATGTGCTTTGTCTTAGAATGAAATACTGAATTCTTTGATATGTTAATAGCAATAGATTTATCACAATGAATAACTACTAGTTCATTACAATCAACTCTTATATCCTTCAATATTTTCTTCATCCATACAACTTGTGTATAGTTAGTAGTTGCAAAAGCATACTCAGCTTCAACAGTGGATAAATATGTACATGACTATTTCTTGCTGATCCATGAAACAAGTTTCTTTCCAAGAAAGAAATCTTCACCAGATGAGCCTATCTAATTACCTATATCTCTATCCCAATCCGCATCTAAAAAATCCTTGAAAATAACTGAAAATCCTAGCTACTGAACCAAGGATTCAACATAATCACTTCCTTCCTTCTGAGAATATCCATTGTAAACCAATCAAGCCTAGTTCCAATAACATCCACTTCCATGTGTTGTTCTTTTCTAATGGATATAATTCCTCTTCCATAGCTTACATCCAACATTCATCCTTACAATTTTCAATAACTAATGTTGGTACAATTAAAGAAATTGAGCATACCTCATTAACTTCCAACCTTCTTCTTGTCCAATTATCTCATCTTCTGAATGATTTGACCTAACATACTTAGGAGTCTTCTAATTTTCTATTCCTCTGCTCTGATCTTTAGTTACTATTGAAGTTTTTGATACTATCTGGTAACTTGCTCAACATTATGTACCAACATTATGTTCCGGTACAGGTGCTACCAGTTCAGTTATGATCATTTCCACTGTCGGTTCTCTCATAAGTTCTGATTTGACTTTTTTTCTTCTCATCCACTTTGACATTAGTGCTCTCCATAATTCTCTGCAATATTTTGTTATAACATATATATGCTTTGCTTTCATTAGAATAACCAAGAAATATCCCTTCATCACATCTAGGATCAAATTTTCCAATTCACTACCAGAGATTCTGAAATACTTAGTTGTAGGTGTATGACCAAACCAGATCCAAGATCCAACAAATCTTCACTGGTTAACCTTCAAACTAACTTCTCCAAAAATAGGCTTTCAGACCACTACCAGGGGCAATGCAAGATTTGTCATCAATTTGCCTCCCCCTAATGCAAATGCCTTAGTTACCAGATGAGTTTCCTAACAGTGCAGGAACATCCTGCTCTTTCGGTTGAGTAACCGGGGTATATGCTTTGGTTGAATGAACATCTAGGGCATTTGATTTTGTCAGTTGACCCTCAGAATTCATAACCCACTTCTCCTTATGCTCCTTTTGAATATCATCAACCTTTTTCTTTCCCTTCTCATTAGATTTATCACTTCCTGCTGGTAGGTTCTTACTTCTGCAAAATTTAGAAATATTTCCTACTTTGTTGCATGCATAGCAAGAGACTTTATTCTTTTGAATTGCCTTACTGTAACCCTAATCATTCCTTGACCTACACTGATTATCCATATGTCCAAACTTTCTATATGCATGACATCTCACATTCATACTACAATCTTTTTTCCTATAACCATACTTTTTTACAATTTGAACACTGACCGGGAATTGCATTATTATTATAATTTTCTCTATTCTTGCATTGACTTGCTCTATGACCAAATTTACTACAAACAAAACATCTACCATTAAATTTATGTGCATTGGGTTGCGTTACCAGTGATTTTTTATTCTAGTTGACAGGTGGATTCTCCTTTTGACCGGTTACTTCAACTTCATTTGTAGTACTAGAGCTTTCTCCATGCTCAAATCTAAGACCTCTAGTGTCTCTAGTGTCTCTTTTGTTGGAATCCAAGAACACTGAGAGGGGGGGTGAATTAGTGTTCTACCAGAATGATCAATTTTAAAGTTATACATGCATTCACAAACCGGTAAACCAGTACATATAGAATTGAAAGAAGTAAAGAAACCAATAAGCCAATCACACAAATGAATACCATAACACATAGAATTATACATGGAAAACCTCAAAGAGGAAAAACCACGGTGGGATTTGTGACCCAAAATATAAATCTACTGGCCATATGAAGAGATATTACAAAATATAGGGGCCTGCACTTGCAGGAACGCTTGCAGCCTAGAGAACATTGTTCAATCATAAAAGGAGCCTCACTGACTACATATAAATCCAGACTCCAATCCAAAGAAATGATTGAACTGCAATGATAGCATCTTCTATGCCTGAATATAGTTTTAGTTAAGTTTTGTCTGTTCCAGCTCGAACCCTTATCGGAATACCCTCTTACATAAATATCCTCACATACATGATCTCTCTCATATATTTTGCATCTCCATTACATTCCATAACCTTACATATCCATATCCTTGCCTATACATCCATATTACAAAATGATCTAATCAATTGATCTATATAGCCCTTTACAATCCATCATGCCTTATGTCGTCTTACAAAGATAATTACAATATGAATATACATGTCAACACAATAACATCAATACATTAATATCAAAAATAATTGCCAATGTCGGAACCCCAAATGATGTCGACCTCCAATACTTATAACCTGATGAAGTCAAGTCGGCCTGCAATGTTGGTAACCAAATAATTCCTTCCAACCTGTCGGTGCCAGTGAAGTTTCTGTTGGTACACAACTAAACCAAATATGAAGTCAAAACATGTTAAAATGTTCCCATCAATGACAACATATTGAAACCAACCAATTGAGTGTCAATTTCCAACAATCTCCCCCTTTGGCATTGATGGCAAGACTCATGTGAAAAATGATCATGGTTTCCATCTATCGGTTTCATCCTGAGCCTACTCCCCTGAGATGAATATCCATCTAAAAAAAATACTCCATACCTCCATATCTCTTGAATATTTTTCACCTGTACTCCCCCTTTTACATCAATACCAAAAGTACCAAAAAATACCAGAAACTGGGATGAAGAATGAAAGATTGTACAATGAATGTACCAAAATACTTTACTAGAGCTGAATATATTTGAAATTTTTTGGATAGGCCTTCTTCATAAGCTCTAGATAAGTATCCCAACTAGATTTGAAAGTGATATAAATAGATACAAGCCAATTTAGCATATTGGCATATGACTCTTTCTCATTAAGATCTGTTGGTGTGGGCTTACCAACCATATCTAAACTCTCCTTCTTATGTACACTTAATGAATCCAACCGGAGACTCACCAATCCTCTAAGACCTATGGCTCTCCTTGTGATTTTATCTTTCTCCCTCTCAAGAGCTAAAACTTGGGCATCCAAAACCAAAATCTGACCATCTATAGATGTAGTCAATAAGTGTGAACCATCAAAATAATTGACTATGATGAATACTAAGAGGGGGGGATGAATTAGTATGCCAAAAATCTCTACACTAAAACACTTAAACAGTCTGAAGACAAACTGGTAAAACAGTTTAACATACAGACCAGTTATCACACATGCAAACCAAAATGCAAGTAAAGCATTCACCCACAAAAGCAATACAACCATAACACAAGATATTTGATGTGGAAACCCAAATGGGAAAAACCACGGTGAGATGGAACTCACAAGTCACTATCTGCAGAATAGAAACTAGACCGGTTAAGGTCTTACAATGTTCTTCACCAGAATAGATCCTTTTAGGAATCTCAATCTTTGTTAGGAGATAAGTCCGATTAAAGACTACCTTGCTAGAGGATTTTAGATTCACAGTGGTGAACCACCTTGTTAGAGGATTTTACAAAGGCTTTTAGGCCTACCCAGTTAAGGGCTACAGACTTGTCAAAGATGTGAGTAATCAACAAGTGTTTGATCTATCTAATAGCACAAACTGCTTGATTAGATCCAGTATAGTTCATTGCTAATGCATTCCAGCATTACTTCAATCTTCTCTATCTCTCTCAGTTACAACTTGATCTTCTTAGATAAGATCATTCTTCAACAAATCAACAATCACCTTGAACCCTAGCACAACATAAACCCTTTCAGCAACAACTTAAAACCCTAGACATGATGTCCTTTTAAAGGAATCTGATTTCATGTTGGTCCAATAGGATTACATTACAATTTCCTAGGTTCAATGAATCTAGACATACTCAGTAACATGACACAAAAAGCACCATCAATGTGTCGATGGATTGGTAACTCATCACAGAGTATTACAAATTTATACAAAAATGAAGACTGGTAAGAATGTGTTACGCCGCTTTGCTTCCTCGTGCCGCTTGAGATCTTCAAACCGTTTGGGGTCAACATGCTGCTTCAGACTGAAAAACACATTCTGCAAAATCACCAATAGTCTAAAGACTAGAATACAACATACCGGTTGGAACAAATACCAGTTGAACTCTAGCTCATACATATAAAGTGGATCTCAATGCAAGTGTGTGTCCATCAATGGCAATCACAACATAAACATCAAAAATGCCAACAATCTCCCCCTTTGGCATTGATTGCAACACTTAGGAAAATAAAATTTTGACATCTAAGTGTTTTACAATTAAAAACATGCCATTAACAAAATTGCTCCCCCTAAGCATATACACTATCCCTTAATCAACATTGAGATATCAGAGCATATAGCATATATCAAAACATATATCAAAATTTTAAAACCAAATACTTCTCCCTATTCTTCTCCAAAATAGATAGAGTACTTCTCCCCCTTTGCCAACAATGACAAAGTACCACTGAACAACCCTGTTTCCATTTGATATTGAAATAATAAAAGTTTATGACAACAATGAATAATACTTGTCAAAAACTGATTTATAGTCCTGCAAAAATTGTTTCATGGATAGAGACTAGGACTCAAGTAGGGAGGTTGCCACTTCTTTCTCTGTTTGCATCTGGGATACCTATTCCTCCGTGGCATCAACTGTGCTCAGCTCCTGCGTAACTATCAAGGCATCCAGGTTTAGATAACACTTCTAAAGAATTTGCAAATGTGGAAGTAAAACCAGTTGTAGCTCCTGCAAATCTCTAGATCATGTACTGATCTCTTGCTCCATTTTAGCTAACTAGATCTGGAACTGGTGAACGGTTTGCCCATAAGTTGCAAAGGAATCATAGGGTGGCTTAAATGTGCTCAAGTAGGACTATAATTCTGTTTGAATCTTTTTCTTCTGAGTTAGCACATCATCACAAAATAGATGGGGTTGACAGATTTTGCTTAGTAGCAAGTTTCCCTCATCCAAAGCATCCCTTATATCCTTTTGGTCTTTCAGAAGTTCAGACCGGAGCTCATTCAACTTTTTCACCAAAGCAATTTTAAGAGCCTTTTGATGCTCTTTCTTGACATTTTCCTCAGCTGCTTCTTCCAAACTCTACACCTGATCATCCACTACAGTACATAGTAGTTTGAGTTGTGCTAGTGATGAATCAGTGCTGGGAAGATTGGTATCAGGGATCAAACTGGTAAGGGTGTCTACAGCCGCCTGAATTATGTCTTGCTCCTTTTTCCTTCAAATGATTTCAAGGCACTCTTGAGCAACCTTGATGCTCTACATAAGCTTTGATTCACTTGCAGACTAGAGATCAATAGGACTCGAGATATCAGCTAGTTTGGCTTGGCTCCCGGTTGCATTCGGAGTCTCCATCTATGTGCTCTTCATTGCTTTTGCTTCCTTGTTCGCTTCTTCCTTCTTCCTTTTCTCTACTTCCTTCTTCTTCTCCTCTTCTTTCTTTTCTTCCTCTTCCTTCTTCTTCTTTTCTTCCTTTTCCTTCTTCTTCTTTTCTTCCTTATCCTCTTCTTCTTTCTTCTTCCTATCATCTTCTTGCTTCTTCTTCTCTTCATCTTTTTGGTTCTCCTCTTCCTCTTTTCTCTTCTCTTCCTCAGCCACTTCCTGTCTATCCTTGCCTTGCTCACTGCCCTGTTCGGTTTGTCGCCCCTATTCTATTCCTTCAAAAGGTATGTCCTGAGTGACATTTTCTATGTCCAGTGCATCGACATAAATTGTGTCGATTGGTTCTTCAACCAGGTTTCCTTCTTCATCAAAAACTTCATCCGGTCTGGATACAACCGGTTCTTTTTCTACTTGGAGGTTGGCCATTCATGCTTTGTGAGAATTGATAGCATAGTCCATGTGCTAATGAGTGTCTTTTTCAACATCATCAATTCTCCCCTCCAACAGCCAGAGTCTTCTTCTCCTTGTGAAGAAGAGTCCTTTATTTTGATCCAAGACATCAAATAATTCTAAATTTGAGAGGTCAGGAAAGTACTGTGCAAAGACTTTCTCCCTAATCTCCTATTCTTTTTCAATGGCAATGCGCCATTTATTATCTAATGCTTTATATAAAGAATCCGGTGTCTAAGATTTTATCTCTAATGGTGACCGGTCATTTTTACACAAATAAATAATGATTTCCTGTAATACTTCTTCTTTCTCTTCTTCACTGAAATCATCATAATAATCAACTAAATCATGAAGTAATTTTCTCCTAATATTGTTTATTGTCTTTTGATAATGTGTCAAAGGTTTGTATGAGGAGATATCAATATTTACCGGTGCGGATGCTGCCAGTTCATTCTTCTTCATCTTCTTTGTTTGTCTGGCCTTCTTTGGCTTATCATCAGACTCAGTCTCTTCGGAGTCTAGTTCATTTGACTTAGTCTTCCTTTTTCTTTTGAAGACTTTTGTTGGTGCCACTTCTGGTTTCTTCTTTGCTGGTGACTGCTTGGTCACTCTTGGAGTTGCAGTGGTAGCCGGTGTCGATGCTGTAGGCACTGCCTTGGCTTTCTTTGCTGCTGGTTCTTTTCCTTTCTTAATAGATGGTTCCTTGACTGGTACAATCCTCTCCAAGTAGGTTTTGATCCTCTTAGCCTTAGGATCAAGAGGTGAGGCAATAAGGGTTGAGGCATACCCTTCTAGCATAGCATACATAACCTCATAGCCCATTGGCTCCACTTCTTCCATTCTAGGCTCAATAGCCTCCATTAGGCATTTGTCCACCTGAATGGTGAAACAGATGTCATCTTCATATTTCTTAATGATGTCACCTGAGATCCTTACCCTTTGACTCATCTTTCTTCTAAACTCATCAAAATACTTGCTCAACACCACAGGGTAATCGGTTCCAATGGCTTGTATGCTTTCCTTGATTTGCTTGGTTACTTGTTGGTCAGGAGACCATTGGACATCTCCTACTCTAGGAAAGTAGCCTTGGAAATAGAAAAACAACCCAACCAATAGTTGTCTGAAGTTGAATCTTAGTGCATTATCCTATTTAATCGACTTTAGATTAGACAGGAGTTGCCTCTGCATACTGATGCATAGGTCGAATGATGCATCCTCTTTAATCATCTAGTAAGTGGCATTTACCGCTGCAACAGATACAGAATTAATCCTGCTGGCTGAGAATGTTCTGTAGCCTATCACCATGCAGGCGTATTTCACTAGATCATCCTTGATAGGATTAATTGTCATACCCCATGAGTCACTTGTTGAACTGGTGAGCTTGGCCATTTCCATTTTGCTTACCATTCTAAGGGCTGGCACTTCCCCTGTATTGCAAAAACCGGTGACTGCATGAATTGCCTGTGGCATGATATCATGCGTCCTCTCTAGGTACATTTTGTCACCATGGACTCTGCTCAAGATGATCCTGATGTGATCCTCTGTAAAATCTTCTAGAAAGTATACTGCATTATGGAGTTTCTTCTTCTCTAGGATACTAAACTCCGGTTTGATTTTCTTGTCCTTGCCACAAAATAAACCTAACTGGGTGTGAATCGCTAAAGACCCTAGGTCTTCTATTTTGCAATCAATATAATCTGAAATTCCCTCTTCAACTATGACTCCAGCCAGAACTTGTGATAAGGCATTATATTTGGACTTTCTTTGAATGAAACTCTCTGACTCAATTGATGTACTAGAACTGGTATGAGATGCGGAAGCCATTGTTGAGTATTTTAAGAACACGAAAAAATACATTTACAATGCAAATTTAGGGCTTCCTGATTCTGGTTCACTCCACTCTCTGTCGGCTGCCAAATCATCGCTTTGTGTTCTCCACGACCGCTTGCAAACTAGATTTGAATCTCCTTCAAGACTTGTCAGTTTCTTGAAATCTTAGCTCAAATCACCTTTTCTTCGCTCTGCACTTTGAAAAACTTTTCTTTGCTTGAAAACAGATAGTGAGAAATGATTTGAAATATGCTTTTATACATGTCTCTCACCTACCACCATTAATGTTCCTCTATTAGGGCGTAAACCCTAATTTGCCTCTTACCGTTTCCGATCTTCTACCAAGTGATAGGTATTACATACCGGTTAAGGTCTTTTACCAGTGTAACCAGGGTTCACAATCATTTCGCCATTTTCTCCCCCTAAGCCTCTTTGGAGCTTAGTTTGCCAGTTCTGATATTTCTACACTAGGTGCAGAAACCGGTTCCTCTTCCAACATTATTGGTTTCTTCCTCCAGATTTTGTTCATGTCCGCTTGAACTTTTTCAACATCAACTTCTCCTTTCTGAGTGACCGGTATATCATCAGATATACTCTTTCTGCTTCTGCAGAATCTTGCAATGTGACCCAGTTTGTTGCAGTGATAACAAACCAATCCAGGTGCTCTCCAAGGTCCATTATTCATGTTTCCATTCTTCCTTCTGCATATAGTAGTAGTGTGACCATGTCCATGACAAATCCAATATTTTTCTCTCCATCCGGTTGCCGGTTGATAACCATTGTTGCCTGACTAATAATTGTAAGCATTAAACCAATTAGGGTTCCGGTTTACAAAAGATTCTAGACCAGCTCCTTGGGTCCTCTAAGGGTATCTTTCGGTATTGTTCATGATAATCCTGCATTCAGATGCTCTATGCCCAAACTTGTTGCATGCATAACAATGACCATTGAACTTATTGGATCTAGGTACATTGTTGATAAAATAAGGAAAATTATTGTAGGCTTTGCTCCTACATACATTGGCAGTGTGTCCTTCTTTAAGACGGTTAAAGCAAATAGGTTTGAATTTTTGCTTACCTTTTCCTTTGAGTGTTGGTTGCTTCTTTGATGCTTCAGCATTTGTTCCTAAGGATTATCCTTCCTCATGTCTAGAGAAACCAAGTCCATTGGTATTCTTTACTGGTCTAGATTACTCAAGCTTTTGCTCTAGCTTGACAGTACTTTTGTTGAACTTAGCAATTATTTCCTTTGACTCAGAGAGTTCTTTGGAAATAGCAGTGTTTGTCTCCATTAGACTTGCTTTTTTCAGAGATGGCTATGTTTAGTTCTTCTTGCATGTCTTCCTTTTCCATTCTTCTCTCATGAAGGTGAGCAGTTAGTGCACTAATCTCTTGTTTCAACTTGGAGATCTCATGATCTCTATCCTTTACTAGATCTTCAACTTTTCTCTGGTTCTCAAGCTCTTGACTAAACCAGATAGTTAGTCCTTCCAACTCCTTTCTTGGATTGGAGTTTGAATCATTCAGCTTATTTACTTCTGCAATCATAGCTTCCATATTTGCTTCATCTTCAGAACTACTTTCAGATAGCTCCATCAGCTTCTCTGCATGTTCTCTCCTTTTTTCTTGAGATGCCTTGTATTTGACCATAAGATCATCATAGGCTTGCTCAGACTGAGTGAGCCGTTGAGTAAGTTCCCTCAAGGTGTATTCCCCCATATCTCTTTCCAAGTGGTTAAACTTATAGAAAGGTAGGCTTTGATACCAATTGATGAATACTAAGAGGGGGGGTGAATTAGTATGCCAAAAATCTCTGCACTAAAACACTTAAACAGTCTGAAGACAAACTGGTAAAATAGTTTAACAGACAGACTGGTTATCACACATGCAAACCAAAATGTAGGTAAAGCATTGACCCACAAAATCAATACAACCATAACACAAGATATTTGATGTGGAAACCCAAATGGGAAAAACCACGGTGAGATGGAACTCACAAGTCACTATCTGCAGAATAGAAACCAGACCGGTTAAGGTCTTACAATGTTCTTCACCAGAATAGATCCTGTTAGGAATCTCAATCTCTATTAGGAGATAAGTCTGATTAAAGACTACCTTGCTAGAGGACTTTAGATTCACAGTGGTGAACCACCTTGTTAGAGGATTTTACAAAGGCTTTTAGGCCTACTCGGTTAAGAGCTACAGACTTGTCAAAGATGTGAGTAATCAACAGGTGTTTGATCTATCTAATAGCATAGACTGCTTGAATAGATCCAGTATAGTTCACTACTAATGCATTCCAGCATTACTTCAGTCTTCTCTATCTCTATCAGTTACAACTTGATCTTCTCAAATAAGATCGCTCTTCAACAACTCAACAATCACCTTGAACCCTAGCACTTCAACTTAAAACCCTAGACATGATGTCCTTTTAAAGGAATCTGATTTCATGTCGGTCTAATAGGATTACATTACAATTTCCTAGGTTCAATGAATCTACACATACTCAGTAACATGACACAAAAAGCACCATCAGTGTGTCGGCACCATCAATCAATCGGTGGATTGGTAACTCATCACAGAGTATTACCGGTTTATACAAAAATGAAGACTAGTAAGAATGTGTTATGCTGCTTTGCTTCCTCATACCGCTTGAGATCTTTGAATTGTTTGGGGTCAACATGCCACTTTAGACTGAAAAACACATTCTGCAAAATCACCAATAGTCTAAAGACTGGAATACAACATACCGGTTGGAACAAATACCGGTTAAACTCTAGCTCATACATATAAAGTGGATCTCAATGCAAGTGTGTGTCCATCAATGACAATCACAACATAAACATCAAAAATGCCAATAGAGTATACCTACAATCTCCTCTTGAATATCCTTAATCCTTTTATCAAAATTAGTTGTGAGTAAACATGTGTTACAAAATACTCTATAAATATTAGTACACTACCTTACAGAGTTATCTATCAACTTCAACTTATCATTAATCTCCTTCCTCTCCAACTCAATCATCTAATCAAATGTAGATCTCTTTGCCTATGTAAACCTCTCTAGTGCTTGTCGGTTTGATATTTGCTATAAAGACTGAAAGTCCTTTGAAATGTGCTCTGTGATTATTTTAAGCTTGTCAGATGGGCTCGCTTCATTGTCAAATTTGCACTCTAGGACAAGTCTATGCAAAACAGTGATATACTGATCAATAACCCCTTTATCCATAGATCCTTCCTTCATTATTTTATGTGTAGCCATCATCATGAGTTCAGTAGAACTCATCTCCATTATAATTTTCTTTTCAACCTGCAAGGTGTCATTTGACAACAATGATGGGCTCACTACCAGTTCCCTACTAGATTCCCCTTTGTTATTCTCTGATGGTTTAACTTTTATAGCTTCCTTACTTGTACCAGTGGCTTCACCACTTGGTGTAGTCTCAGTTACTATCGGTTCCTCCTTAGCAACTATGTCCTCATCCTGTACATTCTGATCTGGAGGACTATTGTCCTCAACATTAATAACCTATACACTTGCAACCTTTACATTCTCTGATTCTGTCGGTATCTCAACATTTTCCTGTACATTAGTCTCTACCAAGGGCTCTACATCAAATATCTTAATATTTTTTTAAATTGAGGGCGAATTACCCACAATATCTTTACCTTTCCCTTCAATTGAGATATCTATAGTATTTGTCTTAGGTTCTAGTGAAGTATAGAAAACCACGGTTTGCTGAAAAGAATTTAACCCATACCTTGTGGGTCTCCTTGAATATCTCATTGACCCTACCTAACATAAGACTAATTATTCTACTAATTATACACAAGTATTGGGTGGAATAATAGTTACATTACTAGATACAAGTACAAGATTGGTGTCATTCTTCTTCCTTCTTCCAATACTGGATGTGGTTGAAGGTGTCTCTTTGGGTGCTCGTTTCTATGCCGGTACCTTGATAGTAACTTTCCTAATCGGTTGCTTCTTTGCTTCTACCTTAGTCTCTTCAGTTTTCTTCCTCAATACCCTCTTGAATGCCAAGGGTGTGTCATCATCAGATCTAGATTCTGCTACAATTGGCTCAATGAATATGTTTGGCTCTTTCCTTTTTCTCCCTTTCTCCGGAATAACATCAATTAATGCCTTGATGTCTTGTGAAACCTGTTCCAAAAACTTGCTTGCCTTTCCTTGTTGCTTCTCCCCCTACTTTCGATTGAGCTTAGTTTCAACCTCTTGCTTCTTCTGCTTAGTAGTACCAAAGGTTTTTACAATTTCATCAATAAGTGCATCAATTAGCAACTGTGCATAAGCATCTAGAATCAGTGCACCAACTTCATAACCCATTTCCTCAATCCAAATCTTTTGGGGCTTGACTTCCTCCATCAAAGTTTTATCTTTCTTGACCATGAGGCATATCTTAGTTGAGTACTTCTCAACAATATGCTTTGGAACTCTCTCCCTAGAATTCATAGCCTTCTGAAATTCATTAAAGTAACCCCACACTATGTCATCTCTCTGACTACCCAATGTAGCAATTGATTGTTTTAGTTGCCTCCCTACCAAGATATTGAATGCCCATTGTCTCTTTCTAAAATTGGGAGTCTCATTGATGAAAAACAACATTAAACAGACAATTAGGTTTCCATACCAGAATGTTCCTTTCTTCTCTCCTTTGATCTTTCCTATGTGAATAAACAATTCATCCAACATCCAACCACATAGATCTAACTTCTCATTTTTCCTCATCATTTTATGAGCTGCATAAATATAGGAGCTAGAAATAGAATTTGGTCAGTTTGATTGAGTTAACTTGTAACCAATGACCATGCTTTCGAATCTAATATCTCTGTCAGTGATAGTGCTAATCCTCATTGATCACTTGTCTAATGTTATGTTGGTGACCTTGTTGAATTGATCATTAGAAACCTTCTTCTGGGGACGATGTCCAACCTGCAATAAATTGGTGATGGCCTTGATGGCCTCCTTTGAAATCTTATAGGTCTGTCTAACCAAATAAATTCTCCATGCACTCTGCTCAAAATATATCTAACAATATCGTCTTCAAATTCTAGAACATCCAGAATGTCGGTAAACCCTAGATCTTCAATATGTTGGTACTCGAGCTTAATCTTTCTAGAATCTCCCATTAACTTGCTCATGTACATTTTCTTAATATTACTCATTCCTAAATCCTCAATATGATAGTGAATGTAAGCTCTAACATGTTCAACATACATGACTCCTTTCAGGACATGGGAAAATATGCCAACTAAATCGTCTAGTGTAGCAATATGCGGATATCACTTTAAAATAGGCCTAGGATGGTCCTTCACCTAAACTATAGTAGGATTTACAACAAACATAGGTACAGATGATGATCCCGATACCATGATGAAAGATAAATACTTGTGAATAGTTGTCGGTGAAAAAACGCTAAAGAACTCTTTCGATCGCTGGTGAAATCGCTCAAGAAGATATCAATCGCACTGAATCACCTTAGACTTACTCTGAATCATTATAAATTGCTTTGAATACAAAGTGATCAGAAATGAAGTAAATTTGTCCTTTTAACCTCCAAAAAACCCTAGCCTATCACTGATATGAATGACTTTCAGTGGAAGATACCAAATCTTGATCAAACATCTCCATGTAGGATAAGCATCTCCAATGTCTGGAACATCTTACAAAACCTCTTCCTAGGGCATATGCAATATCTTCATGAATTTTGCCTACCCCTAAGGCATATTCCTTAGTTACCAGATGAGTTTCCTGTCAATGCAGGAGAAACCTACTCTATCGGTTGAGTAACCAGAGCATTTCCATCTATTGATTGTTCTTTTGACTTCCTGACCCATCTCTAGGTATGATCTTGTCGGATTTCATTAGCCTTCTCTTTCCCTTTCTCATTTGATCCATCATTACCAACCGGTGGATTTTTGCTTCTACAAGACTTAGCAATATGTCAAACCTCATTTCATGCATAACATGTAACATGGTTCTTTTGAATTGCTTTTCTAAAACTAGTATAATTGCTTGACCTGCACTAATTAGCCATATGTCCAAATTTTCCACTTGCATAGCATTTAACATTCATTCTACAATATTTTGTCTTATGACCATACTTATTACATTTAGAACATTGATCGGGAGCAAAATCAGGTTTCTAATTTTCTCTATTTCTACATTGCCTAGCCATGTGACCAAATCTATTACAAAAAAAGCATCTACCATTAAATTTATAAGGATTAAGCTTCCTTACCGATGCCTTATGGTTTTGATCTACATTTGTAACTTACCAGAACTCTGACCTAGTTCAAATCCAAGTCCACTGGAATCTCCATTCTGTCTTTGTCTTTTCAATAACTCATCTAGGTGTGCTCAACTAATCTTGAATTTTTCTTTATAGTTACTTGCAATAGTCAAATCATCTCTTAGAATTATCATTTGTCTCTCAATTTCTTATTCATTACTCTAGGCTTGTACCAAATCAATTCTCAGTACATCATTTTCCTGAATCAACCTTCCACATTCCTCAAATTTGTTTTTTAGAGATACAACAAGATTTTCTTCCTTTTTCTTCTGGTCCTCAATCTCTTTAGACATCCCCATAGTTATAGCTTGCATTTCATTCTTCATAACTATGTTCTCCTTACTCAACTTCTGACATCTCTCATTAAGGGTATATTTCTCTTCATTATCCTTATTATACAAAAGTTCCTTCCTCTAGCCTGAATAGATGATAGCCTCTCCTATAGGACAAGAATGAATTCCTGAGCAGAATTCAATTCATCTTGTAACTTCAAGTTCTTCATCCTTTCAGCATCATAATCTTCAAGTTCTACCTCAAGTTGCTTCTCCAAAATCATATCCATGAATTCTAGATTTAGGATCTCCCTCAAGCTGTTAAACTTCCTCCATGGCACAAGGCTCTGATACCAATTGTTGGAATCCTATAACACTGAGAAGGGGGGGTGAATTAGTGTTCTACCAGAATGATCAACTTGCATTCACCAACTGGTATACTGGTACATATAGAATTGAAAGAAGTAAAGAAACCAATAATCCAATCACACAAATGAATACCATAAAACACAAAATTATACATGGAAAACCTCAAAGAGAAAAAATAACGGTGGCATTTGTGACCCACAATATCAATCCACTGGCCATATGAAGAGATATTACAAAATATAGGGGCCTGCACTTGCAGGAAGGCTTACAGCCTAGAGCACACTTCTCAATCACAAAAAGAGTCTCAATGACTACATACAAATCCAAACTACAATTCAAAGAAATGATTGAACTACAATGATAGCATCTTCTATACTTGAATACAGTTCTAGTTAAGCTCTATCTATTCTAGTCTAAAACCCTTACGAAATACCCTCTTACATAAATATGCTCATATACATGATCTCTCTCATATATGTTGCATCTCTATTACATTCCATAACCTTATGTATCCATATCCTTTCCTATACATCCATATTATAAAATGATCTAATGAACTAACCTATATACCCCTTTACAATCCATCATGCCTTATGTCGACTTACAAAGATAATTACAATATGAATATACATGTTGGCACAATAACATAAATACATTTATATTAAAAACAATTGTCGATGTCGGATCCCCAAATGATGTCAGCCTCCAATACTTATAACTTGATGAAGTCACATTGGCCTGCAATGCCGATAACCAAAAAATTCCTTTCAACTTGTCAGTGTCGGTGTCGGTGTTGGTGAAGTGTCTGTCAGTACACAACTAAACCAAAATATGAAGTTGAAACATGTTGCCATTGTTGGCATTATGGATGATTTGATTATGTGTTGCATTGATGTTTTGTCACTAATGTCAACACTAGATGTTATGGTTGGTTACCGGCAGATAGGTTTTGGTTACCAACAAACAGGTTTTGGTTATCGGTAGAAGATCTAGTGTTACCGGCATAAGAGACTATCTATTGGACAACTTCAGCATGTTTGGATCAATGGAGTATGTTTGATTTTATGTGTTACATGTTTCTGGAGCATGTTTTGGTCAGTTGGTATTGACTTGGTAATCATATGCTATCATACACTCATGTAAACCCATACCGGCATTGGTTTAAGGTTTAACTAGTAGAGCTTTCACTGAGAAATCTTGACAGGATGAATAAGTGGTGTTGGTGTAGCTTCTAGATGGATTTCAGGATCCTAAAGATGTTCTTTGATTGTGCCTCAACTAAGTGAAGACATTGCTTTGGCATGGTGGACCCAGATTAGGTCTAGTGCCTATTTATGTTATGGACTGATATCATATTAATGTGTTCTCTACACGTTACTAGGATTATTTATGGATTGGTTATTGTTGTTTTGGTCTTAAATTGACATGGCATATCATTCTAAAATGGATGTATGTAATGATCTTATTGTAATATCTCTTAGGTGGCCAACCTAATTGGTTTAGGCCTTAGGGTTAGTATAAAATGATGTAAGATCTCATTATAGATAAGGTGTCATGGTCTTGGAATGCAATATCATATGCAAAGGAGATTTAGTCGATCATAGGTGATCGAATTAGGATTAAGGAAGAGGTCAAAGGCCATCGATATTGAGCTTAACCGAGACTATAATCAGGCATGGTAGATGCTATCTCTGGTAGTTCATTATTCTGGATTTTCGTCCATTTATCTTGAGGTGGTTATAACTTCTTTGTAGTCAGTGAGACTCTTTTATAATGAGCAGTAAGCTCTAGGCAGTGTGTCATCCTGGATGTGCAGGCGCCTCATTGTATCACATACTTCCTGCAAATGTATCATTTGACTATGGGTAGGCTTCCCACCATGGTTTTTCCTTTTGTGGGTTTTCCACGTACAAATCATGGTGTTATGTGGTATCGTTGCATTGTGTTAATTATTTATTTCATTGTTAAGTTTTATTGCTTACCGGTATCTATTTCTGATATTTCGGTACTTAATGTTTATGTGATCCAGTTAAAGGTTATTAAGTGGATTAATTGATATAATATGTCAAAAACTGATTCACCCCCCCCTTCTCAGTTGTTCACTGGTTATCCTAGCAATTGGTATCAGAGATTTGGTCCTCTTTTGCAGAAGCTTAACCACTTGAGGTAGATCCTATGGCAGCTAACACTTCAAATCCACCGGCGACTATTTTCAGAAGAGAAATCCCTAAGGTTGATGGAACAAATTATGGGATATGGAAAATATAAATGGAGACTCATCTTAGATGTCTTGGAAATGATATTTGGGAGATCATTGAGAAAGGATATACACCTTATGATCTGACATCTGGCAATCCTACTCCTACAGACTTGGATAAGAATATTAAAAATGATTGCAGAGCTAGAGAAGCCCTCTTGTGTGCACTTACTGATAAGAAAATCATGGGATTAACTGATAAATCATTGGAAAAGCTTATGTGGGATAAATTATAAACTTTGAATAAAGGTGATCCTACTATCAAAATTGCTAAACTTGATGGTTATCGAGTAAGATATGAAAACTTGAAGATGGAAGATAATGAAAGGATTGTTGTGTTTATGGAAAGAATAAATGAGATTGTTATGGGAATTCAATGTTGTGGAGGATCTCTGAGTGAAGATGAAATAGTTTCCAAAGCCTTGAGAGCCCTCCCACCGGCTTACAAGATGAAGGCAACTGAAATAAATGAGCTGAGAACAATGGCAAACACTTCAGTTAATAGAGACATTCTGATTGGGAAATTATCTGCTTTTGAGCTTGAAGAATTTGGATCTTCTGGAGCTGTAAAGTCTGAACCTGATTTTCATGCATCATCATCATCTATCAGAAAAAGTGATTGGAAAGCCCTATATGCAAAAGAATTGGAAGATATGAGAAAAGAAGATGAATAATTTGAGCAACTTGAAGCCTTATTTGCTAGAAGAGTACCTAATGTTAGGGTTTCAAGTAGATCTGAAGCAAATATGAACTAACAATTATATGCAGATTTAAATGTGAAAGATAAAGAAATAAAACAAGACATAGATAACACAGAGATTTAACGTGGTTCACCCAGAATGGGTTACGTCCACCATACACAGCCATCCAATCTTTCTTATTATCCAGAAAAAATAGTACATCAACCTTACAATGCCTTAAGCATCCCAACCACTTATAACATGCATTTTTAGGGCAACAAACAAAGTCAGCCTTTTTAGGGTTTTATTACAATGTCGGTTTTCATCAACGAAAAATGGCAAAAAAAAATTTCTCGGGGGTTGCCACCCCTGAACCCCTACCTGGGGCCTAGCTCGGCCCCGGACCCCGGCGAGGATACGTGCTGAGTGTACAGTACTTTGTTGATCAGTCACCACATTTCAACAATCTCCCACTTGGAGACTGATCAGGCTCCACACCGAACAATCTCCCACTTGGAGATTGATACTACACGACACCACTGTACATGCAACATCTGCTACATAAAACACTAGGACTTGACTGGTATAAATTCCACAATTATCAATCAAGAAGACCAATAGAAACTAATGAAGAAATCAACTTCTCCTATGGAACTACCTTTGTGAACATATCAGTATGATTCTCACTTGTGTGAATCTTCTCAAGCCATAACTGACCCTCCTCCAAAACAGTCCGGATGAAGTGGTACCTGAGCTGAATGTGCTTTGTCCTTGAATGAAAAGCAAAGTTCTTCACAAGATGAATGGCACTCTAGCTATCAGTATACAATAGGCTATCCTCTTGTGTCTGACCCAATTCCTTCAGAAAACATTTCAACCAAATCATCTCCTTACTGGCTTCTGTAGCAGCAACATACTCAGCTTCAGTGGTTGAAAGTGCAACAACCTTTTGCAGCCTAGAAATCCAACTGACTGTCGTTCCCCCTATAGTAAAAACTTACCCTATAGTACTCCTCTGTGAATCAATATCACCCCAGATCAGAGTCAACAAATCCACTTAGAGCAGCATTAGATCCTTTGAAACATAATGCCTTCGTAGTAGTTCCTTTCAAATACCGAAGAATCCATTTCACAGCATTCCAATGTTCCATACCCAGATTACTCATAAACCTGCTCACAACTCCCACTGCATGTGCAATATCTAGCCTTGTGCATACCATTGCATACATCAAACTGCCAATAGCTGATGAATATGGGATGTTAGACATTTTATTAACCTCTTCCTATGCCTTTGGGCACATCTCCTTAGTCAATTTGAAATGACTAGCCAAAGGTGTACTAACTGCTTTTGCATCCTGCATGTTAAATTTTTTCAACACCTTCTTTATATACTCACTTTGAGACAAATTCAAGGTTCTATTTTTCCTGTCTCGTGTAATCCTCATACCGAGAATTTGTTTAGCTGCACCCAAATCCTTCATAGCAAATGACCTAGCTAATTTCTGTTTAAGATCATTTATATGTTGCATGTTAGACCCAGCAACAAGCATGTCATCAACATAAAGTAACAGGATAATATAACTACCATTATCAAATCTCTTAAAATATACACAATGATTAGAATGACATCTATGATAACCATGTTCAGCCATGAAACTATCAAATTTTAAATACCATTGTCAGGGTGCTTGCTTTAGGCCATACAGACTTTTCTTCAACCTGCACACCAAGTTCTCCTTACCTTTGACCTCATATCCCTGTGGTCACAACATGTAAATTTCCTCCTCCAGATCTCCATGGAGAAAAGCTATTTTGACATCTAATTGTTCAAGATGTAAATCATCTGCAGCCACAAGACTAAGTACAGTTCTAATTGAAGTCATTTTTACAACTGGAGAAAATATTTCATCATAATCTATACCCTTTTTCTGTTCAAAACCTTTTACCACAAGTCTGGCCTTATATCTTTTCTGACCTCCTTCCTCCTCCTTCAGCCGATAAACCCATTTGTTAGGCAAGGCTCTTTTTTCTGCAGGTAAAGGGACTAAGTCCCAAGTCTTATTTTTCATCAAGGAGTCCATCTCCTCTTTCATGCCTAGCTCCCACTGTTGTTTGGTATCTACCTGCATTGCTTCTTCATATTCTTCTGGTTCACCAGAATCCGTTAATAAAATAGAATACAAAGAAGGAGAAAATCTTTCAGGGGCTCTACTTTTTCTCATAGAACATCTAACACTTGCAGGAGTTTGTGGTACAATCTGTTGTTGCTGAGCATCAGGTACCTGTGGCATTTCATTTTTAGGAATCTCATCCAACACCACATATTCTTGTTTTTCCTGTTCATGCTTCTTTTCCTGCATCTATTCTTTATACATAACCTTCTAATTGAATATAACATCTCTACTTCTAATTATTTTCTTATTTTCAAAATCTCATAACGGATAGCCATATTCATCTATCCCATATCCAATGAAGGTACATTTCTTAGATTTAGCATCAAGCTTGGTTTTGTTTTCTTTATCAACATGGACAAAAGCTTTGCAACCAAAAGTTTTTAGAAAAGAATAATTCACCTTTTTACCAGTCCATGCCTCCTCTGGAATACCACCATCCAAAGGGGTTAAAGGTCCTCTATTTATCAAATAGACAGCAATATGTACAGCATCTGCCCAAAAATGTAAGGGCAATCCAACATGTAATCTCATCCTCCTCGCACGTTCCATAATAGTCCTGTTCATTCTCTCTGACACACCATTTTCCTGTGGAGTTCTTGGAACTGTCTTTTGCTTTCAAATCTCATTTAAGGAGCAGTAATCTTCAAATGCTTTGCTGCAATACTCACCTCCATTATCCGATCTGAGACACTTCAACTTTTTCCCTGTCTCATTCTCAACCAAAGCTTTCCATTTCTTAAAAGTTTCAAAAACATCTGATTTTTGTTTTAGGAAATATACCCAAGTTTTTCTAGTTGAGTCATCAATAAAAATAACATAATAACAAGAGCCATCAAGAGATGATACCTAAGCCGGTCCCCATACATTTGAATGTACAAACTCTAACTTCTCACTCTTCTTCTCTTTCCCAACCTTGAGAAATCTGACTCTTTTCTGTTTACCATAAACACAGTTTTCACAAAATTCTAAATCAATCTTCTTTAGTCTTGGAAATAGATTTTTGGAGTGAAGGATTTTCATCCCTTTCTCACTCATGTGCCCAAGCCTATGGTGCCACATTATCGAATCTGTTCTTGCAACATTTATTGTTGTTGTCCCTGCAGTAACTTTATCTGTAGCAGCTAAGGTAGAATAAGTGTTACCAGTACACAGATATAATGTGCCTACCTTCACACCTTTAGCTACTACTAATGATCCTTTAGTGACCTTCCACATACTATCTGAGAAGGTAACTATGCAACCTTCACTACCTAGTTGCCCTGCAAAAATTAAATTTCTTCTTAAATTAGGAACATGTCTTACCTCTTGCAGAAACCAGTCATTACCATTCTGCAACTTGATCTTTATCTTTCCTTTTCCAACAATTTGACAGGGCTCATCATCACCCAAATATACCTGTCCAAAATCACCTTGAACATAATCTAGAAAATATTTTCTATGGGGTGTAGCATGAAATGAAGCCCCAGAATCTATTACCCAAGAATCATTAACATTATCCAAACATAAGATTAAAGCATCTTGTAAAGTATTACTTGCAATATTAGCTTCCTTACTATCATTTTTATTTTTGTCTCCTTCTTTGTTTTTCCGAGACCAACAGTCTTTCTTTAGATGACCAGGCTTTCCACAGTACCAGCAATCTTTCTTTCCTCTAGATTGAGAGCATCCTTTCTTTGACTTCTCTCGTGACTTCTCATTCCCAAGGCCTTTTCCTCTTTCCTTTGATCTTCCTCTGTTCTCCACATTCAAAACACTACCCAATGATGTTGAAGTCTCACCTATGCTTTTCCTTCACATTTCCTTTCTTAGGATAACACCAACAATATCATCAAATACCAAAGTATTTTTACCAGAGACAGAGTTACTTACAGCCGTAACCAAGCTATTCCAGCTTTCTGGCAAAGAACATAAAATCAAGAGAGCCCTAACCTCTTCTGCAAAGGTAATTTTTACCGAAGACAATTGATTGTTAATTGTATTAAATTCATTTAAGTGCTCCACTATAGATCCTCCCTCACTCATTTTCAAATTAAACAAATGCTTCATAAGAAATACCTTATTCGAAGCCGAGGGTTTCTCATACAACTTAGCCAATGTTGCCATCAAATCTATAGTTTTTTTTTCTTCTATTATATTGAATGCTACAGACGATACAAGGCACAATCGAATGGATCCCAGTGCCTTTCTATCTAAAATGTCCCACTCTTCATCTGATATTGTGGTCAGTTTCTTTTCCTTTCCTGCCAATGTCCACCACAAATCCTTTTGATACAGGTAATCCTCCATCTGCATTTTCCATAACTGATAATTCTGGTCGTTAAACTTTTTGACCTTGAATTTGGAATCCTCCATTGCTCCCACTCAAATCTAAAAGTCCTGCCAATTTATAGAAAATCTCACTCTGATACCAATTGTTAGGGTTTCAAGCATATCCGAAGCAAATATGAACTAACAATTATATGCAGATTTAAATACGAAAGATAAGGAAATAAAACAGGACACAGATAACACAGAGATTTAACGTGGTTCACCCAGAATGGGTTACGTCCACCATACACAGCCGTCCAATCTTTCTTAGTATCTAGCAAAAACAGTACATCAACCTTACAATGCCTTAAGCATCCCAGCCACTTATAACATGTGTTTTTAGGGCAACAAACAAAGTCAGCCTTTTTAGGGTTTTATTACAATGTCGATTTTCATCAACGAAAAATGGCAAAAAAAAATTTCTCGAAGGCTGCCGCCCCCAAACCCCAGCCCGGCCTCGGACCCCAGCAAGGATACATGCTGAGTGTATAGTACTTTGCTGATCAGTCACCACATTTCAACACCTAAAAGACCGACAGGAAGTCAGTATGAAGGAAAAGAACCTTTTAAATGTTTTGCATGTAATAAGATTAGTCATTTTGAATCTAGATGTCTTAAAAGGAATGCAATATTTGAAGAGAGAGTTAAGAAATCATTTAAGCCTAATTAGAACAGATATAGATTCAAGAAAAGTAAACAATGCTACATAGTGGATGAGGAAGGAGTAAGTGATGACTCTAAGGATGAACCGATAGCAGCCTCTGCTAGTGGATCTAATAATGGAAAGGAATGGGTGTTATATGCTTTAAAGGAAGATGAACCAGAATCGACTATCATGAATGAAGAAAAGGCCCTAGCAGCAAAAGTTGAAGATAAGGATGAATGGGTAATTGATAGTGGATGCTCACATCATATGATTAGAGATAAAAGAAAAAATTTGTCCCTGGAAGAATACAATGGTAGTCAAATCAGATTTGGAGATGACAAAGCATTTATGATCAAAGGTAGAGGTATTATTTCTCTTGATGGAAAACATAATACTGATAATGTCTATTGTGTATAAGGTTTAAAGCATAATCTTTTAAGTGTTGATCAATTGGTGGACAAGGGTTTCCAACTTCAATTTAAAGATAGAAAATGCAAAATCATTAACAAAACTTGTTTGGAGATTGCAACCAATACTCAAACTGGAGGTAATATCTTTCACTTGAACACTGGTAATAAGATATGTTTGATTGCTCATATTGATGAGAGTTGGTTGTGGCATAAGAGGTTATGTCATGTTAATTTTGATTGTATTGTTAAGATCAGTTTAACTAGGCAGTTAGAGATATACCTAAGATTACGAAGCCTCATAATTCGGTATGTAAGGAATGTCAATTGGGAAAGCATGTTATAACTTCTTTTAAAAGCATACATGATAAATCTAATGATGTACTTGATTTGATTCACACTGACTTATGTGGTTGAGCAAGGACTAGAAGCTTTCAAGGTGATAGGTATTTCATGTTGATTATTGATGACTATTTTAGAATGATGTGGGTGACTTTTCTAAGGGAGAAGTCTGAAGCATTTGAGAAATTCAAAATTTTTAAAGCAAAGGTTAAAATAGAAACTGGATTGAAAATCAAATGTCTAAGATCAAATCAAGGTGGTGAGTTCACTTCTCATGAATTTAGTAGTTATTGTGAGACAAATGGAACTGGGAGACAATTATCTACACCTCGAACTCCTCAGCAGAATGGATTAGTGGAAAGAAATAAGAAAACCATTTTGGATGCAACAAGATCTATGATGATGGAAGCCAAATTGCCTCACATCTACTAGAGAGAAGTAGTGAGTACAATAGTCTACACATTCAACAAAGTTCACATCAAAGGTGAAACCGGTAAGACACGTTATGAATTATGGTTTGGACATACACCTACTGTTAAATATTTCAGAATATTTGGAAGTAAATTCTATATCAAAAGAGATGATTCAATTGGAAAGTTTGATCCTAGATGTGATGAAGGGATATTTCTTGGTTATTCAATTCAAACCAAAGCAAATAGATGTTATAACAAAAGAATGCAAAAAATTGTGGAGAGTGTTAATGTGATAGTGGATGAGCAATACAAAAATCAATCTATATCATATGAGAGGGAACAGGCAATGAAAATGATCATAACTAAACCGACAATGCCTCAACTGGTATAGAAAAGTGAGACAATTACAGTGGCACAATCAGAAAACTCAACTGTGATTGATGATCAAAGCAGTGAACTTGAAGTTTAGAAGACACCAAGGTATATAAGATTAAGTCATTCAGAACATCGAATCATTGGAGATGGGAACAAGGGAGTTATGACAAGAAGAAGACTGGCAAATGAAGAGGTATGTCTTATTTCTCAAATTGAACCAGTATCTGTTATTAAATCCTATAAAGATAAATATTGGTTAAAATCTATGGAGGATGAATTAGATCAGATAGAGAAGAATGAGACTTGGACCTTAGTTCCTCGACCTAAAAATAAGAATGTTATTGGAACTAAATGGGTTTTTAGGAATAAACTGAATGAGGATGGTCAAGTTGTAAGAAACAAGGCTAGATTGGTTTGTAAATAATATTTTCAAATGGAAGGAATTGATTATGGTAAGACATTTGCACTTGAAGCTAGAATTGAAGTTGTTAGACTATTTCTTGCTTATGCAGCTTATAAGAACTATAAGGACTATCAAATGGATGTTAAATGTGCATTTTTGAATGGTGAACTTGAAGAAGAAGTATACATTGAGCGACCTGATGGATTTTCACTAACAGATGATAAAGATATGGTTTGAAGATTGAAGAAAGTTTTATATGGATTGAAATAAGCTCCTAGAGCTTGCTATGCAAGGCTGGATAAATATCTTTTGAAGCTTGGCTTTACTAAAGGCAGTGCTGATAGTAATTTATATTATAAGATCACTGATGATGATATTCTGATTATTGAAGTATTTGTTGATGATATAATTTTTGGAGGAGAAGATAAACTGTGGATGGAATTCTCTAATAATATGAAGAATGAATTTGAAATGTCCATGATTGGTGAAATGAGATTTCTCTTAGGTTTGCAGATTACTCAAATTGACAAAAGGATTTTTATCTGTCAAACTAAGTATCTGAGGGAATTGTTGAAAAATTTTGGTATGGATAATTCCAAACCGGTAAGTACTCCTATGGTGACAAGTGAGAAATTATCTATCAAGGATAAACAAAGTATAAGTCTATGATTGGTGGTTTGTTATATCTAACTCAGACTAGATTGGACATTATGAATGAAGTAAGTAATGTTTCAGGATATCAAAGTAATCCTAAAGAAAATCATGAATGTGCGGTAAAGAGGATATTCCAGTATTTGCAAGGAACAACATAATATGACTTATGGTATTATAGAGATGATAATTTCACTTTATGTGCATATACTGATTTAGATTGGGTAGGAGATACTGATGACAGGAAGAGAACTTCAGGTGGATCTTTCTTTCTTGGAAATAAAATGGTTTCATGGATCAACAAAAAATAGTCATGCATTTCTTTATCTACTGCAAAAGCTGAGTATGTTGCAGCAACAACTAATTGCACTCAAGTTTGTGGATGAAGCAAATGTTGAAGGATATCAAGGTAAATTATAGTGAGCCGGTAGTTATCTACTGTGATAACTTTGCAGCTATTGAAATGTCTAAGAATCCGGTATTTCACTCTAAGACTAAGCATATATCAATAAAGTATAACTTTCTGAAGGACAAGGTAGAAGGAAAGGAGGTCAAATTGGTTTATGTGAACACTAAAGAACAAATTGCAGATATATTCACTAAATCGTTGTCTAAGGAATCATTTGAGTATTTGAGAGATAGGTTAGGGGTTTTTGCCCCTCCTGTAGAGACTTGATTGATGCAGTTTGACATGTATTATCAGAGATATTATTCATTATGACACTAATGAGTGGTGCTACTACTCAGGGGGAGTAGCCAGCTTTGAGATTCAGAGGTTTATATTCTTTCTTTGATATTTTTGTTGGATTTCTGGCATTGATGTCAAAGGGGGAGAGATAGTGATGTGAAAAATAAATTCAAATATATCATTCACAGGGGGAGAGTTATTGATATTCATAAGATTGTTGGTTGTCTTCCATAGGGCAAGACTTGTTTGACATTTCTTAGTACTTACATGTTTTTCACATCTAGTGTTGCCATCAATGCCAAAGGGGGAGATTGTTGGCATTATGGATGAATTGATTATGTGTTGCATTGATGTCAACACTAGTTATTATGGTTGGTTACCGATAGACAGGTTTTGGCTACCGGTAGAAGATCTAATGTTACCGACATAAGAGACTACATGTTGGACACTTCTGGCATGTTTGTATCAATCGAGTATGTTTGATTTTATGTGTTACATGCTTATGGAGCATGTTTTGGTTAGTTGGTATTGTAGTCACATAAATTTGTCCACTTAATAAAATGAATATTTAGTATTTATTTGATTATTTAACCATCAATCAATAATTAATTAAATTAATATTTAATTAATCCATCTTAACCCTCTTCTCCTATTAATTAAATAAATTATTCAATTTATTTGATTTAATTCACTTAACCAAATTTAGACCATTAATTAAATAAATAAATCATATTTGTTTAATTAAATCTTCTCTCACATTTAAATTAATTAATATTTATTTAAATCCCCCAAAATCCCATCTCTCACATTTAAATAAATTAACCTTTATTTAAATCATCTTTATCCTCCACCCACTTGCATTTTCCTACAAATGCAAGTTGCACAACTATTTTAAATAAATAAATTATTTATTTAAAATCCTATTTATCCTCACCCACTCGAAACCTTTAATGGTTTCCCTTAAAGTCTTCAAACTTAATGGCTTCCTTCTAGAGTCTTCTCAAGTCTTTAATGGTTTCCCTTAAAGTCTTCAAACTTAATGGCTTCCTTCTAGAGTCTTCTCAAGTCTTTAATGGTTTCCCTTAAAGTCTTTAAACTTAATGGCTTCCTTCTAGAGTCTTCTTAAGCCTTTAATGGTTTTCTTTAAAGTCTTCAAACTCAATGGCTTCCTTCTAGAGTCTACTCAAGCCTTTAATGGTTTCCCTCAAAGTCTTCAAGCATTTAATATCTTCCTTTTTCTCATGTAAATAAATTAAGATTTATTTAAATAAAATCCAAAATTCACATTCACATTTAAATAAATTAATATTTATTTAAATATCTATCCAAATGCAAATTACACCATTTAATTGAAATAAATGATTTTATTTTAATTGAAAATCCCAAAATTCCTCCCACTTGCATTCTCCTACAAAATCCACTTGCATTCCTAAATCCCTTCTAGATTCTTCTAACTCCTTCTAATTAGCCTAATACTATCCTAATCATTGTCACATTCCTAAATAAAAGGAAACCACTTCTCAAAAACCTCCAAAGTCTTCAATAGCCATCAAAAGCTTTATGTCTTCAAATGGTTAACCTCTAAAGTCTTCAAAACCATTAAAGGCTCTTACATAACCATTTATGGTTAACTCACCTTTTACCTTTGGTTAGAGACTTTCCTCTAACTTAACCATCCTTTTGACTCATGGGTCTCTTCAAAGCATTTATTTCTTTGACTAAGGTAACCAATTAACCCTTGCACATTCATTTATCCCTTGGATAAAAGGAATATCCATTAACCTAACCCTAACCCAACCCCCTAGGGTAACCATCATGTCCCCTCAAGCATTTAATATTCCTTATCTCTCCTCTCAAGCCTCCTCATGGTGACACTTGTCAACATGGGATTGGGTTGAAAGTCTCACTTGGATTGAATATCTTTCAATTCTAACCCTTGTTAGGATTGTTCAATCTTAACCCTTCATTTCCCCATTTCTTCTATAAAAAGAACCCTTCTCCTCAAGCAAAGAATGAAGCATTAGAGTATTGTTGTTATACTGGTATTAGCATAGAGATTTTTCATAGCATCACTATCTACACTTGCATAACATTTTATTATCATATTCAACCATCTTGAATCTCCATATGGCATCCATGGCTAGTGCTAAAAGCTGAGAGCTACACTCATGTGGAACTTGAAGAGGAGAGGAACAAGGGAGGAGCAACTATGAGTATCTTGATTAGCATTTGGAGGAGTATAGTTTATCTATTCTATGTTTGTATGCTTTCTATTTCATACTTAATATCTCTCTTGATATGCCTATTTAGGATAATCTTTTATTGCTAACACTAACATTTGTTTCTTGTGATCTTGTGTGTGTTGTCATCAAATAGATTTTCTAATCCTTGTTGCGAAACACAGATACCACCAATTATATGCAAGCCGCATATAATTACACTGTGAATCACCTATATGATGCCAGTGAACAAAATGCAACTATTACCATCAAAAAGCCTAGCTCCACCTGCAATGTTGTTACACATCGCGGCAAGATTACCATAAAAGCAGCTCCACAAGGCACTCCATCTATCCCAAAGTAGTATAACCTTGTGGACCAGCTAGACAAAATGCCCGCACTAATATCTATGTTAGAGCTATTGTGCCTATCTCTATCCCATAAAACAATCTTGGATCAAGCTCTCCAAGAGTTGTCAATCTCTGCAAACCTAAATACAGATCAGTTCCAAGCCATGGCTAGAAATCTAAGATCATCACCTTGTCTCACTTTCTTTGAAAGTGACAACTCATCCTTCCAACAACCTCACAATGCTTCACTCCACATTGAAGGGTTTATAAACCAACATAGGATCAAGTGAGTCTTGATCAATAATGGAGCAGGCCTGAATATCTGTACACTACAATTAGTCACAGCTTTGGGATATGCAATTGAATCAGTGGATCCCCATAAGAAGATCACAATCAAAGCTTATGATGATATAGAGTGTTCATCCAAAGGAGCTGTCGTACTACCAATCCGAGTGGGTCTTGTGGTGAAACACAACATCTATCAAGTCCTGGACCTTCCTCTACCATACAATTTATTGTTGGGAAGACCTTGGATACATGCCATGCAAGCCGTTCCATCCACTTACCATCAGTGTATCAAGTTCCCACATAATGGTGTAGAAATCACAATCCTGGGAGATGCAAATCCCTTTGCATATTGTCATAATATAAGTCATCAACCAAAGATTACCATGCCCAACAATAGAGAAGTCATCTCCTCCACCTCATACATAAGTCCATCCTCTCTTTCCAGTTCAAACACCACTATATCCAAGCAAGAGAAGCTCAAGATGGAAATAACAGAAGAAGGTCCTTGAGAGTACAATCTAAGCCAACTCTTTTATGCTGGACAAATGCCCACTTCTCCTAGAACTCATAGTAAACCTCAATGGTTACTTCAAACACCACTGGTCAAGCTAGCATGTACTTTGACACCTTTCATCCTTGGAAAGAGTCAAGAAGAAGAAACCAGAGATGACTTAGCAAAATGGATCTATAAAGACCCAATCACCACAGACATTCCACAAGCTAAGCTTCCCACAGATCAGTATGGAAAAGGCCTTCTGATTATGCAATGAATGGGTTATGATGGTCAGAGTGCTTTGGGACCTTGCAAGCAAGGATGCCATGAGCCACTATAGCCAGAATTGAAGCCTAAAGATAACACAGGATTAGGCTTTCAAAAGGAGATCCTTCATAAACTCAGATTCAAAGGGAAACCCATCAAACCTCTATATCAGCCTATCACAAACATAAAGAGGTCACCTTTGATTATATCAGTAGCACCGCACACCATAACAACTGCCCCAATGAGGCTAAAAATCCTAGCAATAACATCCACAACACCAATCATCCCACCAATCAAACCAGCAACAGCAATATCATCAATAGCACCATTAGTAGTAGCAATTGTATCAGAACCCATAGTAGTATCTATGACACCAGTAGTTCCAGTAGAAGTAGAAAAGTCAAAACTACCAATACTCCCCTATTGGATTCATTAATCCCCATAATCCTTCCTACAACACCAATCATTTCATCTACAAAATTGATCACACCTGCAGTGTTTAACTCAATGGACATCCCAGTATGGTATAGTAATTGGATACTGGAAAGCGACTCAGAGACTGAATCACATGAATGGGAATTTGATTCCATCCAGCTTAATACTTCAGATGAGTAAGACACATCACTACCTCTACCCCACAAACACATCCTTGTTTATAGAGAAGCACAGATAAAGACCTCTTGGGTTCCTGAGCTGGAAACATCTTCCACAGACCCTATGTCACATCCTACGCCTAATTTTGATAGGGAGAGTACCATCAATGACCTTCACCACAATGTCTTAACCCTCACTGACACATCTAATGAGCTTAACCTAATCGATGAGGTAATGCCCATTATCCATCTTGAACTCATCGAATGGAACCAGCCTAATCCCCCATGTCTTGATCATTTCCAAAACGATGAGGTGATCACTGACTTTTTAGAACTATAGGATAACATACCAAGTGGGGATCACAAAGATGGATTCACCATAGAACTTAATAGTGCAACATACTTTGGGGTGGATACCAAACCTTTCAGCTGCAAAAATATAACAATAAAACATGGATCTTCCAAGGAAAACCACACTATGGCACTGTTTGATCCCACAAAAATAAAAAGAAAGAGCGTATCCAATGGTGAAAACCTCTCTGAGGTGCCTGAGGATGAAAGGTTTTGTAGAACCCCTCCCCGATCAAGCTCTAGTTAACTCAGTTGACCATGGTTGACCTTACTAATAAATGCTATAATTCAATAGGATGGGCTATGTCAGACGGATAGATTGGTGAGAAAAGTAATTGAACCAGGTTACGGAATCATTTCACCTTGAGGTGTAGATTTTAATGTGTAATAGATACATAACTTTATATGATTCTAGAATAGGATAACTTTGAGATGATGTATGTCATTATTGGATTTGGAGGACTTTACTATGATGATAGAAATAGGATGCATGTCTTATGTATGGATCAAAATTGTGAGGATTATGATAATTGCTTATGTGGATTTATTTGGATATAAGATATATAGATTTGTTTAAATGTAAATTGTATGCAGAGTGTTTGATGTGTATTCTTATTCATGTGATTAATATTATATGAAGTTTTTTGGAATTACTAATGTGTAATTGTTGGTATTTTGGTATGGTTTTGTCATTCATGTCAACACCTACTGGAACACTAGCACTTTGGAGATCCAGCAACATTTACCGACAAGCAAGTAACTATTGCACAGTTACTAGCATATGGTTCACCGGCAGGATATAATGTTCACCGACACTTGGAATGATATGGAAGACACTTGGTAATGTTGAAGACATCATGTGGACACTTTTTTTTGAAGAATTAATCATTGGTATATTCATATTTGCATATTTGCTTTTACCAGCAAATAGGTCCAGGGTTATCTAGGGTTACACCGGTAGGTTTATCTTTTCCAGATCTGCATGGCACGCTATAAAGATAATTTATTATTGTTGTAAATGCATTAAGCCGACATGTTCAATTGGTTATTGCATCAGATATTATATTTTTTGTAAGATATTTTTATTGTAATATCTTGTAGAGCTGACCTACTAAAATTGGTCTTAAGGTATGGTATAAATGTAAGATCTTATTTGTAAGATTGAATGTGGAATGCGAAGAAGAATTGTGAGAAGGTATATGTGAGATTAAGAAGAGGTATACACGAAGACATCATTTGAAGGTGAAGCTAGATTTTTGTAGAAGCATTTCAACATTACACTAGTACTGAATCCAGCATATGAAGATGCTATTTTGTGCAGTGCATTCTTATTGGATTTAACCATCCAACTGTAGTCAGTGTGACTCCCATTTTGTGATTGAGCAGTGAGATTTAGGCTGTTGGCCTTTCTGCATGTGCACACCCCATTTATGTACACTTACTATCTATAGTAGTATCATCTGATTGTGGGTAAGATTTCCCACTGTAGTTTTTCCCCTTATAGGGTTTCCACATACAAATATTGGTATTATGTGTTGTGGATGACTTTATGTTTATGTTTCATACATTAATCTTTACCGGTATAGCAATTTACTATTAACACTATCTACTGGCATACTTAACTGGTTTACCGGTATTAACCATTAAGTTGGTTTTTGGTTTCAATTTATTAGACAACTTATTCACCCCCCCTCTTAGTTATCTCTGGGACCTAACAATAATTGAGATGCATAGGAAAATTATCCATGTGACCATGGAAACATTATGGAGAACCAAACCTAGACCTATGTATGTTCGTAAAACTAGGGTTTGTCTATTTGGAGAGACAACACCCCGTTTGTATTGTATTTTATTTGTGAAAGTGAATGTGGCATGTGTGTTAAATTGAATTTATTAAATTGTGTAAATCCAACAAGAGACAAAATTTCATGTGTAATTTTGTAAAAGTGTTTTTATTATATCACTTGACACGTGTTGATTTATGTCTTGATTTTTGAATCGTCTCTTGGAGGGAGTTGTTTTAACCATAGCTTTTTCAAATAATTTAATGTGGTTCTATATTTTCCTTGGGTAGAGAATCTTTGGGGTGGTCAACTTAGTTTGACCCAAAAATTTACTTCAGATGGGTTTAAAAAGGGTTAAATGGACTCATAGGGGTAGTTTAAACGTGTTTCCTAAAGCCCCATAAGGTATACCTAAGGGTTAGGAGTAATTTTAGGCATGTGACAACTCCCATGTGACTGTTTAGTCATCCCAAAAAGTGAGTTTTCTAAGATGTGCGAAAATTGAATTTAGAAGGCATCATCTACGTTAGTTAACTTTCCTTTTTGATGAGAGATCCCTTTTGATCTTTTTCTGACTTTTCCTTTTTCAATTTTAGAAACCTGTGAGAACTCTCACTAAGGCCTTCTTAGGAAAGAATGAGAGATTTTGCGGGTAATCACCCACTCTCCATTTTTGGAGACAAGGCAATTTTTGAAAGAAAAGATAGATTTGGTTTAGGAATTTGGCTAAGGGTAGAGAAGCAAGGAATTGTGGAATTGGGTTGCTCATCCTCAACTAGATCTAGCATACCTTTGGGCAATTTGAAGGTTGGTTTAACTTCTCTTTGTATTGTTTTCATGTTGTATGTTATGTTGAAAAGATTGCTTGTAAGAAAAGGCTAGTTTCTTGAATTTTCTTTTGGAAAATTATTACGCGTTATGTCTTTTATTTCTTGTAGGCATTCTGTGTTTTGGGAGTAACCAAGACCTCCTACTCTTAGGAGAGAGGATGGTCTTGTGGGTGGTAGAATTTTGAAAACCCTCGAGTGAGAGGCTCTCATTACGAGAGTGATCTCAATGGATATTTATGTGACCCTTGCTGCATGGCTTGTTTATGCATTTGGGAGTCATAAGGAGTTAAATAAGGCATGAATGCCTTGGGGGGCATAAGGATGTGGGGTTGTTATACTTATGATATATCTTTGTCATGAGGTGGCTTTGTGTTTTACCATACTTGCAGTCTCCTCAGGGTATTTAGTCCACTACCACCTGTGTAAAATCATCACATTGTGTGGTGCAGTGTAGCCCTTGTTGGGAATATGTTTGTGATTGTTTTCCCGTGCTTGTTGTGTTTGCATGTGTGTAACCTGTCTAGGGCTTGGTTCTCCAAGCTCGGGGGTGGCTACTAGTTAGCCTAGGTTGGGAGGTGAGCACTCCATGGTCAGAGCCTTTTGATTTATTGCAGGTTGTTGAAAGAAAAGAAAAGGACAAGTAGAGTTGTTAGATTTATTTATTGCAGAAAAAGATATTGGAAAATAGAATATTTATGTTTTAAGTTGCAACAATGTAAAAGGGAAACTATGTTGTATCTATTTTCGAAAAGAAATGTATCTATTATTTTTAAGGTCCTCATTTAATAGAAATGAGAGGTCCATTTGTGAAAGTTGACTATAATGTATTTTAAATATACCTTAAGGAAATACATTGTTTTATTAAGTATTATTTGGTTGCAAAATAAATTATTTATGTGGAGTATTATGTTTTGTATTGTTCTTAAAAGTTTAATGATTGCATGCATGTCACTTCGAAATTAAATGTTCAGTTTATTTCCTTGTGCATGTCTCTAAGTTTAATTAAAATAATCTAGGTTAATGTAGTTGTTGAATACATCTTATTAAACTCTGTCATTTATATAGTTGCTATTTAGATTTATTGAATTCTGTCATTTTATTAATTTGCAGAAAATAAAACCTAGAGTTATATAGTCTATTTAATTAAAATAATATCCTGTTTATATATTTGTTGTTTAATTTTATGGAATGTTGTCAATCATTTAATTGCAGAAAATAAATCTAAAATCAAATAGTTTATCTTTGTTTTATGATATTTGATTTAAAAAAAAAAAATACATTGATTTAAATCAGCATATTTAAATCAATATGTTTTTAAAAAAAAAAAAATTTGTTTTATTAAAAAAATAAAATAAAATATGATATCTATATTTTTGCATAACAGAGTTAGCCTGAGTATCACACACACACACATATATTACACCTCTTTTTAACATGCATCTATATATGTAATATATATATAAATATATATATATACATATATATAAATATATATATACATATATATAAATATATATATATACATATATATAAAAATTATATATTAATTAATTTAAATGAAATAAAATAAAAAATTACCCTTGGTAAGGGCTCGGCCCCCCCCTCCACAGAGTGGGTGGCGGCCACAGTTGCCTCTGTGGGCTGCAACCCACAGTGGGAGGCTTCGACCCCCTCTGTGGGGGGCACCCCACAGTGGCGGCACTGTCGGGCTGCGGGCCACGTACCACAACGGTGGCCTAGGCTGCCTCTTTGGGCCACGACCCACAGGCTCGGCAGTGGCCGCCCGTGCGGAGAGCCCCCCCAATGGCCTCTGCCTTCTCCAAAATCTACCACTCAGCCTCCACCACTGTATATGCTCGACCCCCCTGCATAAAAAATAAAATAAAATTTGAAACCCTAACCCAGTTTGGGTTAGGGTATTCAAAAAGTAAAGAAAGAAATAAGGAATGAAAGAAATAAAAATGACTTTATTTTTATAATAATAAAGTTAGGGTTTGCATGGATAACTTATAATATAGTGAAAACATATATATATATATATATATAGTTAAGAATATGAATTGGACAAATTGTAGAATTATTTATTGTACTAGGTATTTACATTTTATATATGTTTTATAAACATATGGGTAAATATATGTTTTTGATAACCATAAGGGTATATTTAAAAATGATGTTTAAAATCTTATTATTATTTTTGGAGTTTAATCTGATATAGGTTTTGGAGGTTAAACCTTATAGGACGATTTTTCGTTATGGATTTAATCAACCCTTTAGTCGATTTAGTTTAAACTATATTTTAATTATTGATTAAAATAAATTTTAGACATTATAAACTAAATGCTAGGACTAATTTATTTAGTTCCAAAAAAAATAATTAATGGTTATTGGAGAGTAATTTTTACCTACGCCAATTAATTGACTAAATTAATTTATTGATTAAAGATTGATGAGATAATAAATAATCATTTTAGTATTTCACATTTAAGTTAAATATTAATATCACTTACTTGAGTTAGTGGTTAGGGTTAACTCGCACATAGTTAAGACAAACTTGCTAGTGCATTTCATGTTAGCAAATTTAATGTTTTAAGTTGTGATTTAAAAAAAAAAAATTATCCCGTTCGTGCCTAAAATTTTGGGCATGACATTTTGGTATCAGAGCCCTAGGTTCATACACTGGTGAACATGGGCTACATTCATAACTTAGTTGAACTAAACTATGGCTTCGAAGTATAATACCTAGGTGGAAACTTGCGAAATAACAGAGTGAAACATAAGTGGAAACTCATCTAAATCAACAAATCAACATACATCAATTCAAGGGGTTCCTAGGGTCACTAAAAGCCCTAAAATTTGAAACTAATTAGTCATAATGTTTATGGCTTAATAAGACCCCAAAGGCTGCAAAATTTTAAAATTATACATATTCTCGGTATTTTAATAAACGAAATTTAGATCATTAGCACTTATAAGTGATAGTTATGATACTTAAAGTTAAGTAGAGATGCCAAGTTAACAAGATGAGAGGGGGGGTGAATCATACAACCTTAATCTTCCATAAAAGCAACAGATTCAACCTTGGTAACATATACTTCAGTAATATAACCAAAACTGCTAAACATGCAAATTCAAAAGCATATAAATATCATAAAACTCATAACACCAGATTTAACGTGGAAACCCAAATAGGGAAAAACCACTGTGGGATTCTGAACCCACTAAGAAATATACTCTTCTAGAGTATGCTTGGTTAAAAGAAAATCCTGTTAAAGATTACAAACACATTGCTAGATGTGACCCAGTTAAGGGATTTCCCTCAGATCTGTTAGGATCTTCACCTTGTTAAAAGTGACCTTGTTAAAGGATTTCAAACACTCAATCAGAATGTCACCTTGCTAGAGGGTTTTACAAATAAGACTATTAAGTCCACTCGGTTAAGAGATTTTCTGTTACTTTACAAAATAATAGTAATAAAAATCTATCTGCAATTTCACATCTAAAATGCTAAAGCAAATTCTTATTTTCTTATTACAATAGGACTTATCTTGTCCATCTGTTGGGCTCTATACTCTGTTATTCAAGCAGGTCTTCAAGCTTCAGTGCTTGGTAATCACTATGTAGCATCCCTGTGCATACACTTGCCCCCATACATTGTTTATCAATAGTTCCTTATTTATAAACAATTTGCCAACTGCTTAATCTCCTTGATCACATATCCCATGATCAATCACAGCCATCAGATCTTCAAATTTGACCAGGTTCAATGTATCCTTCGATCCGAAAATATTTTACCCCATCTTGGAACTTGTGCTAGGGTATTGTGGTTCAATCTGAGCTGTAGATCTTCCTGCTAATTTTCCTTTACCATAGATTCTTTAACAAACATCATGCATAGCATACCAATCATTTAATCATAGCCAGCTCATCAGCTTCCTTCATTAAATAATTCTTATATTCATTAAATGTATTATGTTACTACTCGGTTGCAACTCGGTAAATATAAAACTTCACTCGGTAGACATTTTTCCTTCATTAACTAATAGCGATAACCTTAGGGTTTACTGACTAGGTTCCTTAGGATTTATCGACTAGTTTCTTTGCTCGGTAACATAGTATAGTATTAATCTTACAATCAATAACATATGTGATGAATACTAAGAGGGGGGGGTGAATTAGTATACCAAAAAATCTTGCACTTAAACACTTAAACAGTCTAAAGATAAACTGGTAAAACAGTTTAACAGACAGACCGATTATCACACATGCAAACCAAAATGCAAATAGTGCATTCACCCACAAAAGCAATACAACCATAACACAAGATATTTGACATGGAAACCCAAATGGGAAAAACCACGGTGAGATGGAACTCACAAGTTAAGGTCAGACCAGTTAAGGTCTTATAATGTTCTTCACCAGAACAGATTCTGTTAGGAATCTCAATCTCTATTAGGAGATAAGTTTGATCAAGGACTACCTTGCTAGAGGATTTTAGATTCACAGAAGTGAACCACCTTGTTAGAGGATTTTACAAAAGGCTTTTGGGCCTACCCAGTTAAGGGCTACAGACTTGTCAAAGACGTGAGTAATCAACAAGTGTTTGATCTATATAATAGCACAGAC
Source organism: Cryptomeria japonica (assembly GCF_030272615.1). Classification (NCBI taxonomy): domain Eukaryota; kingdom Viridiplantae; phylum Streptophyta; class Pinopsida; order Cupressales; family Cupressaceae; genus Cryptomeria; species Cryptomeria japonica. The sequence goes on from NC_081406.1 coordinate 581,282,436, forward strand.
TGCTCAGTTAGATCCTTGATAGCTCATTCTTAATGCACTCCTACATTACTTCAGTCTTCTACACATTCATATTCTTTTCAACTCCTCAACCACCTTAAACCCTAGTCACAACATAAACCCTTTCAACAACAACCTAAAACCCTAGACATGATGTCCTTTTAAAGGAATTTGATTTCATGTCGGTCCAATAGGATTACATTTCAATTTCCTAGGTTCAATGAATCTAGACATACTCAGTAACATGACACAAGAAGCACCGCCAATGTGTTGGCACTATCAAACAATCGGTGGATTGATAACTTATCACAAAATGCCGGTTGGTAACTCATCACAGAGTATTACTGGCTCATGCAAAATACCGGTTGCTAGTTTGACAAAAATGAAGACTGGTCAAAATGTGTTATGCCGCTTTAATCCCTCGTAGTGCTTGAGGTCAACATGCTGCTTTAGACCGGTAAACACATTCTGCAAAACATCAATAGTCTAATGACTATAATAAAACATACTTGTAACATATCGGTTGAAATAAATACTGGTTATGCTCTAACTCATACATATAAAGAGGATCTTAATGCAAGTGTATGTCCATCAATGGCAATCACAATATAAACATCAAAAATGCCAACAATATGTAGGATATCAAAACAATCTAAACATCATGATCTCATCATTGTCTAACTCAGTAATAGTTGCCCATTGAATAACTTATTCCTCCCCTTATTCATCATATTATGTCTGTGTCTTTTACCGACATCTTTATACTCATCAAATCATACTTCTTAAGATATGGCAACATCATACTGAATTAAAAAATCAATTTCTTGACATCAATGACAAAATAATAATATTAAGACAGTAAACATCCTTGATCAGTTATATCCATAATCATCAACAACTTTCTCAATATCCTTATGCCAACAATTTCCCCCTTTGGCATTGATGGCAAAACTAATTGATTTGACCTATTCAATTCGGATTGCTGTGAGATTCTGAAATGCTGAAATGTTCTCCCCCTGTTATCAGTCTTCTCCACCATACATTAGTCTTCTCCCCTTTTCTTCAATCTTCTCCCCCTTTGACAATAATGCCAAAAAGTAAAGAACTAAAACATAATTTCTTCCTGTATAAAGTGATTTCCTGCTGTTATGTGTCAACTTAGTCTCGGTTAGAGCATTTTGTCTTCAATTCCTGTTCCCTGTATTGTTTCCTATACACCTTTAGAAAACATCCTAAAGTGTGTAAATCAACATCAACTCCTAAAAGATATTTTATAGAGTCATCGAATTGATGCTTTCACTGAACTCGGTCAGTGAATAGAAGATAGGGGTAGGACCCCTAACTTACTTTTGAGATACTCAAAAGTGTCCCTTGGCAGTGGCTTGGTGAAGATATTTGCTATTTGTTCCTTTGTGCTAACATACTCCAACACCACTTTCTTCTCTTGAGCTTCTTCTCTAAGATAATGATATTTGATAGAGATGTGCTTTGTCTTAGAGTGCATAACAGGATTCTTTGAAATGTTAATGGCACTAGTATTGTCACAGAATATAGCTACAGGCTCGGTAAATTTCTCATTTATACCTTCCAATAGTTGTTTGATCCATGCTCTGTTGGTACAATTCAATGTTGCAGCAACGTATTCAGCTTCTGCTGTTGACTATGAAACACATCCTTGTTTCTTGCTAAGCCAACTCACTAGTCTTTCTCCTAAAAAGAAAGCTCCTTCGCTTGTGCTTTTTTTGTCATCCATGTTGCCTACCCAATCAGCATCAGTATAAACTTTTAAATCAAAATCATTTCCTTTCTGATATACTAAGCCATAATCCTCAGTGCCTTTCAAGTATCTACAGAGAATCAAAATCATTTTCTTTCTGATATACTAAGCCATTTAATTCTCTTGATTGTTGTCATGTGTGTTTCCTTAGGATCTGTAAAGAATCTTGCAACTATACCTACTACATGTGCTATATCTGGCCTGCTATGAACAACATATTGTAGCTTTCCAATCATGGATTGATAAAGTGTCTCATCAACAGATGCATATTCATCATTCTTTGATAATTTATAATTGGTAGTCATAGGAGTACTTACTGGTTTTGAATCCTCCATTCTAAATTTCTTCAAGATTTCCTTTATGTACTTGGATTGAGTAATGAAAATCTCATTTTTCATTTGTAGTATCTGTAAACCTATAAAATACTTTATCTCACCGATTAATGACATCTCAAATTCTTTGCTCATTTCATTTCCAAAGTTCTTGCATAGAGAGTCATTTCCACAAAAGATAATATCATCAACAAATATGGCTGAGATCAGTATTCCATTTTCATCATTCTTCATGTACATATTGTTGTTTTCACTTGTTCTTATAAAACCAATCTTGATTAAATAAGAGTGCAGTCTTTCATACCATGCTCTAGGTGCTTATTTCAAACCATATAAAGCTTTATTTAATTTACATACCTAATTTTTATTCTTGTCTTCAACAAATCCTTCAGGTTGTTCAATAAAGACTTCTTCTAATATACCATTCAGAAATGCAGATTTGACATCCATTTGATATACCTTGAAATTCTTGTAAGCAGCATATGCCAACAATGTTCTTACTCCTTCAAGTCTTGCCATAGGTGCAAAAGTCTCACCATAGTCAATTCCTTCTTCTTGGGCATAACCTTTGCAAACTAGTCTTGCTTTATTTCGAACAACCTCACCTTTTTTATTCAGCTTGTTTTTGAAAATCCACTTTGTACCGATTACATTTTTGTCCTTCGGTCTTGGGACCAGTGTCCATGTTTCATTTTTCTTGGTTTGATCAATTTCTTCTATCATAGCATTTATCCAATCTTCACTGTTAAATGCCTCTTTCACTATCCTCGATTCAAATTCAGATATCAGACATGTGTTCTATCTCAGTTTGTTCCTTGTCATCACTGGATCATCCTTATCTCCTATAATCTGACTTGATGCATGATGTCTTCTGACATACTTGGCTAATACATGCTTGGTAGGCTCTGTATGATCTTCTTCATCACTCGGTAATTGGATATTCTTTTCATTTTCTTCAACAGTTCTCTCGGTAAGACTTGTCGCTTGAACATAGACAAATTCATCATAATCTTCTGGTTCCTTGGAATTTCCTTCGTCATTTCTTTCTGCAAATTCATCAATTTTCACATTTGCACTTTCTATTAATTTGTTAGATGATTTGATCAAACATTTAAATGCTTTACTTCTAGAAGAATAACCAAGAAATGTTCCTTCTTCACTTTTCTGATCAAACTTTCCATTTCTATCATCTTTGTGAAAATAGCATCTACTTCCAAATATTTTGAAGTAACTTACATTAGGTTTCTTGTCATACCATATTTCATAGAGTGTCTTCAAAGTTCCTTTTTTCAGTTGTACTCGGTTCAGGGTGTAAACTGTTGTGCTTATTGCTTCTCTCCAAAATGTTTGTGGCACTTTCTTTTCAATCATCAGGGTTCTAGCACAATCCACAATAGATCTATTTCTTCTCTCAGCAATTCCATTTTGTTGTGGAGTTCTCGGTGTAGAGACTTGTCTTTTTATACCATGATCATTGCAGTATAAGTTGAACTCATCAGATGTGAACTCTCCTTCTCTATCTGATCTAAGACATTTCAGTTGTCTTCCTGTTTCATTTTCAACTCTTGCCTTGTACCATTTAAACATTTGAAAAACTTCTGATTTTTCTTTTAAAAACATAACTGACATCATCCTTGAATAATCATCCATAAATAATATGAAATATTTATCACCATAATAACTTTGAACTTTCATAGGACCACAAAGATTAGTGTGCACAAGATCTAAAATTCCCTTAGAAGTGTAAGACTTACTTGTAAAGATTGATCTTGTCATTTTACCCATCTGGAATCCTCGACATATAGCATTCTCAGGTTTTTCAAGACTCAGTAGACCTCTTACTCGGTCCTTCTTGCTTATTTTGATCAAATTATCAAAATTTACATGACAAAACCTTTTATGCCATAACCAGGTATCATCTATCTTTGCATATAGACACTTGTTCCGAGTTGAGTCAAGGTGAAATGTGTTACCTTTTGTTTGTGTCTCGGTAGTAGCTAACTTTCCATGCTTGTCATGAACTTTGACAATTCCTTTCTGAAATTCTATTCAGTAACCTATATTGTTTAGCTATGCTACACTCAACAAATTGTATTTCAAACCTTCAACCCAATAAACATCATTACATTTTGCATTGTCAAGAAGTGTTATGGATCCTTTGCCTTTTACCGGACATGGTGCATCATTACCAAATCTTACATAGCCTCCATCATAATCTTCTAACATAACAAACTTGTGTTTATCACCTGTCATGTGATGTGAGCATCCACTATCTATGATCCAAGAATCATTAGTATTTATGTGAGACATTAGGGCTTTTTCTTCATACCTTTCTTCAGTTGATCCATCTTTGATAGCCATATAAACTACTTCCTTTGTATCAATTTCATCTGATTTATCATCATTGGATTCCTCAATAGCTATTAAGCATGACTTTCTATCTCTTCTTCTGAAGTCTCGATGTCCTCTATAATGATTATTTTTATGTCTGTCATCTCGGTAATCTCTCTTTTCAATAGAATCTTTGTCAGGATAGTTAGAAGCCATATGTCCTATCTTATCACAATTGAAACATTTCAAAGGTAGTTTTCCTTTATACATACCTTTGCTTCTCGGTAACCTTCTAGCTAATAGTGCTTCAAATTCTACTTGCTTTCTGATTTTCTCATACAATTTATGTACTTCTTCAATGTTCTTGCGAAATCTTTCACTTTCTCCACTGTGATCCCCTTTAGTGTACTTACTCATTCTATCATTGTAATCATCAGATTCACCAATATGAAAAGAACTAAATGCATATTCAACTTTATTTATTGATGACCCACTGTTATCAAAATTACTTAACTCAAATGCATGTAGCTTACCAATAGTAGCATCTAAAGAAACTGGCATATTGGGTATAGACCTCAATTCATTGATTGCAGAGACTGGGATCACATAAGCTGGTAGAAGGGTTCTTAACAACTTACTTATTATATCCTTTTCTTCAATAGTTCCACCTGCTCCTTTGATTTGATTGGCAATCTCCTTTAGTCTTGTACTGTATTGGGTTATGTTCTCACCTTCATTCATCCTCATAGATTCAAGTTGTCCTCTTAGACTATCCATGTTTTCTCTTTGAACATGTTCATCACCACCATACACAGATATGAGCTTGTCCCACATTGCCTTTGCATCATTGCAGCCTTCTAGGTCATTAAACTCTGAGTCGGTCAATGTAGATGTTATTTCAATCATTGCTTGGATATGTTCTTGCTTTGTATTTATCTCTTCCATTGTCAATGGATAGGTGCTCGGTGTAATGAAATCATTCTCCAGATAATATATAGTATATTATCCAACTCCTGATAGGTGTAGCTTCATCCTTTTCTGTCATATAGAGAAACTTGACTTGTTCAGCTGCGGTGCATCCCTCTTATACATCTTTGGATATTTTCCTCAAGTACCTTTAAAATTTTCTTCCATAGTCCAAAGCTCTGATACCAATTGATAGTTCTGATACTTAAAGTTAACTACAGTTGCCAAGTTAACAAGATGAGAGGGGGGGGTGAATCATACAACCTTAAACTTCCATAAAAACAATAGATTCAACCTCGATAACATATACTTGAGTAATATAACAAAAAATGCTAAACATGCAAACTCAAAAGCATATAAACATCAAAAAACTCATAACACCAAATTTAACATGGAAACCCAAATAGGGAAAAATCACTGTGGTATTCCGGACCCACTAGGAAATATACTCTTCTAGAGTATGCTTGGTTAAAAGAAAATCCTATTAAAGATTACAAACACATTGCTAGATGTGACCCGATTAAGGGATTTCCCTCAAATCTGTTAGGATCTTCACCTTGTTAAAGGATTTCAAACACTCAATCAGAATGCCACCTTGCTAGAGGGTTTTACAAATAAGACTATTAAGTCCACTCGATTAAGAGATTTTGTGTCACTTTACAAAATAACAGTAATAAAAATCTATCTGCAACTTCACATCTAAAATGCTAAAGCAGATTCTTATTTTCTCATTACAATAGGACTTATCGTGTCCATTTGCTAGGCTCTATACTCTATTATTCAAATAGGTCTTCAAGCTTCAGTTCTTGGTAATCACTATGTACCATCCCTATGCATACACTTGCCCACATACATTGTTTATCAACAGTTCCTTATTTATAAACAATTTGCCAACCGCTTAAACTCCTTGACCACATATCCCATGATCAATCACAGTCATTAGATCTTCAAATTTGACCAGGTTCAATGTATCCTTCGATCTGAAAATGTTTTACCCTGCCTTGGAACTTGCATAAATTTCTTGGAACTTGTGCTAGGGTATTGCGGTTCAATTTGAGCTGTAGATCTTCCTGCCAATTTTCCTTTACCATAGATTCTTTAACAAACTTCATGCATGGCATACCAATCATTTAATCATAGCCAGCTCATCAACTTCCTTCATTAAATAATGCTTATATTCATTCAATGCATTCTTTTACTACTTAGTTGCAACTCGGTAAATACAAAACTTCACTTGGTAGGCATTCTGCCTTCATTAACCGATAGTGATAACCTTAGGGTTTACCAACTAGGTTCTTTGCTCAGTAACATAGTATAGTATTAACCTTACAATCAATAACATATGTAGGATATCAAAACAATCTAAACATCATGATCTCATCATTGTCTAACTCGGTAATAGTTTCCCATTGAATAACTTATTCCTCCCCTTATTCATCACATTATATCTGTGTCTTTTACCGACATCTTTATACTCATCAAAACATACTTCTTAAGATATGGCAACATCATACTGAATTAGAAAATCAATTTCTTGACATCAATGACAAAATAATAATATTAAGACAGTAAACATCCTTGATCAGTTATATCCATAATCATCAATAGCCTTCTCAATATCCTTATGCCAACAATCTCTCCTTGTCTGTTATAATGCCAACAATAAGGGTACCATTCGATTGGAACCCAAATGCAATTATTTCCCTAATCAAATCAAGTATGAGGAGATAATTCTACAATAAAATACCTCTGATGGTAACTAAGAGAATACCATCCATCAAGGGATGTTCTTGACTTGGCAAGTCAAGCAAGCTAGTTAGAAATAAGGTGAAGGCGCAATAAAGAAGATAATTGAGATAGTGACAACTCAAGTTAATTTTTTTAAGCTATGCAAAAATTTTGGTGGTTCGAGGACCACGACCCCCATTTGAGACAACAATGAAGAGGAGTTAAGAAGTATTCTTACGAATATTAGAAAGAAGCATTAAGCATGTTGTCAGCCTAGGTTGCTTATTAAGGGCATTCATTAGACAATCCTTGTAGCAACGCAGAGAAGCTAGAGTTGTATAACCCTGAAGATAAGGACTAAAATGATGAATGACAATCTCCTCGATAAGTGGACCCTAGCAAAATTATAGATGAATTAACTAAGAAGAAAGGATACATGAACTTCTTGGGTGAAAGCACATAATTGAAATAAACCCTAAGTTCATCTGTAGTTATATATTGGGGAAACAAGCAAAGTAAAGCCACAACTAGTTCCCTTATGGGAAGACAATCTTGGAGAAATTAGGGGCAAGGAGAGTAAAAACAATTTGGGAATCATACCAAAATCCCTATCGAAGTGCAAGGAGTGTAAAAGTATTAGGATCTTATACTCTAGGAATGAGTAACTAATATTCATTCAGAACCTAAGGAGAAAAATGCAACCCAATCATGGTTAGTCACTAGTTACAAGACAATATGAAACACAATTTAACTACTTGACACTATTAGGAAACTCACAGATACTGAGAGGGGGGGGTGAATCAGTATCTAACTAGTAATTACAATTTCTCAACTTAAAACATGCAGAAAATATTGTAACAGTGTACCAGTATGCAAGAAATAATGTAATAATCAGAAATGAAAGAAACCACATGAAAATCACACCATAACACAATGATTTAATGAGGAAACCCAGCATGGGAAAAACCTTGATGGGATTTGTAACCCACAATATTCCCTTACTGGCCAATAAGAAAATATTACTTACAATAGGGGCCTGCACATGCAGGAAGGCCAACTGCCTAGAGCTCACTACTCAAATGGGAAGTCTCACTGACTTACAATGTGGATTATATAAATCCAATAACTTTTACTGTTTTACAATAACATCTTCAATGCCAGATTTAGTATCGGTTCCTACTCTGTTCTTTACATATACCCCTTAACCTATATTTGGCATAATAGGTCTGCTTAATCTTTTCTCCTTACTTTTTCACTTACATCACTTCCTTACTTCCAAAATGTCTACAATGATCTCTTTTATATATAAGAGTCATTTTACAATGATATCAAGTTGGCTTACAAATTTTTTCAAATAATAAACAAAATATAATATATCAAAAATCCTGTCGACCTCTGTGCCGGTATACTTCCTTTCTTTGTGTCGGTGCCAGTGTTATGAGTGCTGGTGTAGAGTGTGTTTTGCTGATGCCAGTGTAATGCCTTGCCGATGCCATAGGATTGTAAGGTTGTCATCAATGAAAAAACCTTCCATCACATATAATGTCTCATTGGAGTGTGCATATGCCAACAATTTCCCCCTTTGGCATTGATGGCAACACTCATGAGAAATTTCAGAAGTGTATCCAAAAAAAATGTGAAGTCAAAAAATGTTACCAAAAATGTGTGCTCCCCCTGAGCATATGATTCCTATGATATTTGAATTTTCTCATACCACTACTCACCCTTTGGCATCAATGACAAAGGTTGTCAAGATGTCAGTAGAGTTTGTAGTTTCAACCTTGTAACCGGGTAGTTACAATTTGAAATAGATCTGCCAAAATCAAGTTTATACTCTCAATAAACTTTTTACTATCTCTTATTGTTGTCTCTATCCTTTTAGCTGTACCGGTGAGATGCTACAAATTCTCTACCGGTGTTTTTTGTCCCTGTATTAGTGCCTCAGATATTTCCTTCCGCAATGATGCTAGATAGTCCAATCTTGGACTCAGTTTTAATCTCAGATGCTTTGCCTTATTCACTATTCTCTCCTTTTCTCTTTCTAATTTAAGTAATTCTTCCTCAAAATTTGTTATCTTCCCCTCAAAAACTGATAATGTATCAGGTGAGTTAACAAAATTATCAGCAAGTTTGTTGATTTCATCCTGTACCTTGCTTATTTTCTTATCTATATCTACAGTCAAAAAGTTTGTCTTATAGGTGTCTTTGTATAGAGTTTTGTACTCTTTCAATAAGTTACATAGTTCCGGTAGAAGTGTGTCAAAATCTCTGGTACACTTCTTTATCTGCTCATCAAAGAATCTTTGTTTTTCAATTTGCAATTTATCCTTCAATGCCTCTTCCTTTATTTTCTCAATGTTTTCTATGATATATTTACACAAGGTATCAAGTTGTCCTAAAGAATCTTTATTGTCTATATTACAGTTAGGAGCAATTACCTTCAAAATTGGTATGGTGTCATCTATTGCCTTATAAGCTTGTGAGCTGCAATCTGTTATCTTTTTAATTGAATCTAATAGTACTTCAGTCACATTAGTTGATTTGTAGCCTGATGATGAGGAACCTACATTCAGAGTACCACCGGTGGAAGTAACCAAGCTTGTTGTGACCTCTGGTGGGTCTGTTTGTGTCTGCATTTCTTTAAGCAATGGTTTGTGCGCTTCTCCAGTTGTTGGTTGCACTATTTCCTCATGAACCTGTTCTTGTTGTTGTTCCTATTCTGGAGCCTTTTGCTCTATTTGTTTCTCTGATTGTTGCATTGTCTCAGTCTGAGTCTGAGTTTCTACTTGTTTCTCTTTGTCATCTGCTAGTTTCTCCTATGTGTTTTCAGTTTGCTCATCTACCAGAGGCTCACTAGCCATGTCAGTCTTATCAGATGTATCTTTGTCTACCACAATGTTGATCTTTTGAGTATCAACATCCACTATATATAAGACTTCAAGATTAGGATTAACATCCTCTACATCCATACTTTCAACTACTGGTTGATATTTTGTAGTTGTGGTTGTTACCGGTGGAGTAATCAAAGGAGGTGGGGGTAAGTTGTCTTTAACCTTGATACTAGGTGGTCCACCAATTTTACCTTTACCCTTGTCTCTTTCCTTCTGATAAACCTTTATAGGTTTGTGGCTCATGTATTCTTCTTATTTTTATTTTTCCACTAGGAAAATGTCCCATGCATTTTCTATCTCCTCAGTCACCTCATTAACTCTTCCAACCATTAAAGTAATGTACCGGTGTGCAATAGAAAATACTGACCAGTTGGCTTCAACAATTAAGTCATCAATTTCTTTGGGTGAATTCACCAAGTATACAACAAGTAGCTTTTCTATCTTTATTTTCTTGTCAAGTTTTATTACTGCTTGTCTCCTTGCTTCCAGTCTCTTAAATAGTTCATCTAGTACTTCATCTACTACTTCCATCAAAAATTTCTTATACATATCCATATGTAATATAACACTATTTTCTACTTGTTCTTTTTCATCAGCTATCATAGTGTCATATAGTTTCTCTATATTCTTCAATTTCCCTTCCTCTATAATTTCATTCAACAATATGTCAAGAGGGGCCAAGTCCTTATTTGTCCTCTTCTTCTTCTTGGGTGTCAGTTTCTTCTTCTTTGGTGTATCCTATCTTACCGGAGATCTCACTGCTTGTTGTTTTTGTCTTGTCCTCTGATGGGATGGGATTCGGGATAGACTAGCCTAGTCTATGCTCTTGGATCCTCTCCTTGGATCACCAGGTGTTCTAACCACCCCTAGGGTCTCTAGGACTTCCTCTACTTGTGGAATCCCCTGAACTTGCCCAATCCACCCACCAACAATGTGTAAAACTACTCCTAAGGTCTCACCTACTCATGAGTTTCAAGGAACGCTTACTTAGGCTAATAAGGGTTTGGCTTGTTCCAAACCTTCCTAGGTCTTAGCAAGGATAGGCTAGGTCTAATACATGGTTTTTCCACCATTCATGTGCCCCCAAGAGGTTTCAAGCTTTCAACCCCTTACCGATTTCACTATTTTGTGTTTTGCCTACAAAATAGGGCTACAAGGATTGTGACCAATTAGGCGTCCTACCCGATCCTTTAGGGCTTCCTCTTGCAAATGATGCACTTGCTTGTGAAACTTCCTAAAAGACCTGCTATTCATTTGGCAAGGACTCAAGGATTTTTCAGTTTTTAGGCCTCCAAGTGTCCGTACACTGCCCTAGGTGGATTTTAAGGTTTTTAAGGGTTTTTAAGAGGGTTTTTAGGCCTGCCAGGGTCACAGTGTAGGTTTGGTTCTTTTGACACCTTTTCTAGATTGGTGGAAGCTCCTCCTTCACACCAATGGTGCTTCACTCACCCCTCTACAACTCCTCCAAAGGGTGCCTCCTCCTCTAACCTTCCTTGCTCTCCAAGACCTCTGCAACTTAACCCTTCCTAGTCGGCACTTTTCAGTCTCACCTAGGAGTGGGTCTTTAGATGGCCTCCTTGAATTTTCAAGGGCCCTACTTGTTTTGAAGTATAGTACAGGGTCTTTACTCTCATTCCCCATGTTTTCATGGTGATTCCACAATGGGGAATGGAGTTATGAACCCATTTATTCAAACCAGTACAAAACTGGACAGAGAGAAGGCAATTTACAAAATATTTACACACCTCACTTACAAATAAAAACCTAATCTAAATGCTCAAAATGAAAGTAAATACACCATACAAGACACTCCACATAGTTTTGCATGAAAATCAATCCATTAACAATCTTCCTTTAGTCCATTTGTGCCGACTGGCAACAAAATTGCAGTCACAGTCAAGTCACTTTGCTTGGGTCGTACAATAACTAACATCCAACCCATTAACTTAGGGTTTACAATTACTTATAGCACCTTTGCCTTAGTCTGTGTGCCCATATTAGGGTTTTCCATGCTACATTAAATATTTTGACCTCATGGTGGAAAAGTTGCTTGACAACTTTTAAAAGTTGTCATGCAACTTTTGAGCAACTTTCTCAATGTTGCTTTTCTTGACTCCTAGACCCACATTGGGCTAACCTAAGGACACCACCATGTTATGAAGGGCCCCTAAACACCTCAAAGAGACAAATACCCTCTATTTCCAAAACAAAACTCAACTTTGACTCAAGACCCTAAGACCTCAACTAGGACCCTAACTAGGACCAATGAGCACATGGCTCTTATTGTATATACAATGGCTTCTTAAAGAAGCAAGAACACAATCAAAACAGATGGTGGGAGCCCTTTGAAGGGTTCTCCTACAACATACTCCCCCTCTACAACAAGCTAAGGAATTAGGGGAGTGAGAAGAGCTGGATCAATGCCAAGCTTCTTGAACTTGCTCTCCTCCACCCAAGTAGCTTCAGATACAGGTTGGCCTGCCCATTTCACCAAGTGCTCCATGTAGACCTACTGTCTAGTAGACTTCTTCACCCTTGACTCCAAAATCTCCTTTTCTATAGGCTGCTTCACTTGAGGTAAGGCATTCACATCCAAGTCTTGTAGTACCTTGGCTTAGTTCTCAGTCTACCCTTCTGTCTCACCCTTGTACATGTTCAGATCAGTAACATTGAAGACTGGTGAACTGGCTAAGTCTGAAGGAAGTTCAACCTTATAGGCATTCTCACCATATTTTGCTAAAATTATACAAGGTCCTACCCTCTTCATTTGTATTTTAGTAGGCTTGCCACTTTGTATTCTAGCTTTGCTCAAATGGACCATCACAAAGTCACCCACCTTGAACTAAACCTCTCTCCTTTTCTCATCCATTTTGGCCTTCAAATTTTGAGTGAAGTCCTCTGCTTGCCCACTCTTCATCTCCATGGAACCAAGTTCCCTGAGTTCACACACTCCTCTTAGATGTCTACCATAGACAACCTCAAAAGGACTTCTTCTACTGGTCCTATTTACACTGTCATTATATGCATACTCTGCTTGAGGAATGGTTAGATCCCATGTCTGTCCATATTCCTTGGCTAGACACCTCGACAAGTTGCCTAACACTCTATTGATGACTTCAATTTCACCATCAGTTTGTGGATGGTAAGCTGAGCTAAATGAGAGATTAGTTCCAAGTCTCCTCCATAGAGTTTGTGAAAAATGACCCATGAACTTGTTGTCCCTATCTAAAACAATTCTTAAAGGGAGTCCATGAATCCTAACAACCTCCTTAAAGAAGAGATGTGCAACATAGCTAGCATCATGTGTAGTTTTACATAGAATGAAATGGCTCATCTTGGAAAATCTATCTACTACCACATAGATGTTGTCCATACCTATCTTTGTCTTGGGGAGTCCTACTACAAAGTCCATGCTTATACATTCCCAAGGCCTATTTGGGACCGGCAATGGTTGATAGAGACCAGCATTGCTTGATCCTCCTTTTGCTCTTTGGCATACACCACATTGCTCCACATACCTTTTCACATCTCTTGGCAACTTTGGCCAATAGTAGTACCTCTATACTAAATCCAAGGTTTTGTTGACTCCAAAGTGTCCACTTAAACTACCATTGTGTTTCTCTTGGATGAGGTTTTCCCTCATGGATCCTCTTGGCACACACAACTGATTACCTTTGAACAAGAGACCATTTTGGAGAGTGTAATCTATATACTCACCATGGAAATGGTTCTCAAACTCCTTTCAAACCTTGTAAGCTGACGAGAAGTCTTCATCTCCTTCATAGAGGTCCTTGAAATCTTCTATTCCTATGCTCTGCAATTGTAACTCTTGAACTATCAACAACTTCCTGCTTAAAGCATCTGCCACCTTGTTGAGTTGCCCCTTCTTATGCTTGATGGTGAAGGTGAAGGATTGGAGGTATTCCATCCATTTCAGATGTCTATTGCTAAGCTTCTCTTGAGTGTTAATGTAACTCAAAGCCTAGTTGTCTGTGAACACCACAAATTCCTTTGGAAGTAAGTAATGCCTCCATTTTTTAAGAGACTACACTAATGCATACAACTCTAGGTCATAGGCTAAGTACTTCTTCTTTGCTTCATTGAGCTTCTCACTGAAAAATGCCACATGTCTACCCTCTTGACTCAATACACCCCCTACTACAATTCCACTTGCATCACACTCCAATGTGAATATCTTATCAAAAGTAGGTAGGAGTAGGATAGGTTTTGTGGCTACTTCTTGCTTCAACAATTGAAATGCTTTGTCAGCCTGCTCAGTCCATTTAAACTTAGTTTTAAGACCTCCTTTTATGGTGTCAAGGACTAGTGCACATATGCCACTGAAGTTCCTCACAAACATCCTATAGAATTGGGCTAAACCATGGAAACTCCTAACTTCAGTCCATGTTCTAGGTGCAAGCCAATTCAAGATTGCCTCCACTTTGCTTGGATCCATCTTCAAGGTTCCCTTAGACACCACAAATCCTAAGTAGACTAGCTCTTTCTTCAAGAAGTCACACTTCTCTAGGTTGATGGATAACTTCTCCTCATGAAACCTCTCTAAGAATAACCTCAAATGCTCAAGGTGCTCCTCTTTGGTTCTGCTATAGATGAGTATGTCATCTAGGTACACCACCACAAACCTGCCTGTGAAGTCCTTTAACACCTCATTCATCAACCTCATGAAGGTGCTTGGAGCATTGGTGAGTCCAAATGGCATCACAAGCCATTCATACAACCCTTCTGTGGTCTTGAAAGCAGTCTTCCACTCATCTCCCTCCTTAATTCTAATCTGGTGATAACAACTTTTAAGGTCCAACTTGGTAAAATGCATAGCACCTCCTAAACAGTCCATCAAATCCTCTATTCTAGGAATATGAAACCTATACCTTATGGTGATCCTATTGATTGCCCTTGAATCAGTGCAAAGTCTCCACTTGCCTCCATTCTTTGATGTTAGCACTATCCAGACTACACATGGGCTGATGCTCTTCTTAATTAGTCCTTGTTCCAATAACTCCTGCACTTGCCTTTCTACCTCCTTGTTTTGGTCAGGTGTGAGCTTATATGCAGCTTTGTTAGGTAGGGCTGCACCGGGAACAAAGTCTATTTGATGGCTTATTGACCTTCTTGGTGGGAGTGTTGTAGGTGCTCCATCACTCACTATGTCCTTATACTCTTGCAACATTTGCTTCACCTCCTTGGGTACTTTTGCCTGCAACTTGTCTTCTTCCTCCTTTGGCTTCACAAAGATGGCACACTTCATTGTTTCCTCCTCATGTAGCAAGTGTAAGAACTCTTTACTAGTAGCCAGTAAGACACTAGGTGTTCTTGAAGTTCCCTCTTCATTCTCTGTCAAAGACTGGATCTTAAAGGTCTTGCTATCCTTCTTGAAGGAAATGGAGTTCTCCTCTCCATCATAGATCACCTTCCTATCAAATTGCCAGGGTCTACCTAGCAATAAGTGATAGGCATCCATGGGTAACACATCACAAAGGATCTTATCCTTGTATCCTCCAATAGAAAACTCTACCCAAGTTTGTTCATTGACTAGCACACTCTGCTCATGATTCAAACATGTCACCTTATATGGGTTAGTGTGGGGTATCCTTGTGAGTTTCAACTTCTTGGTTGCCTCCTCTAATATTATGTTATCAGTTGACCCTGAATCAACTATCACCTTACAAACTTTACCAAGGATCTTGCATCTCACCCTAAACAATGCTCTTCTATG
This sequence comes from Cryptomeria japonica, assembly GCF_030272615.1. NCBI lineage: Eukaryota > Viridiplantae > Streptophyta > Pinopsida > Cupressales > Cupressaceae > Cryptomeria > Cryptomeria japonica. The sequence continues at coordinate 581,298,192 of NC_081406.1, forward strand.
CTTAGGTTCATTCTTGACTGGTTGTCTTATCAAGACCCTATTGAACATTATATTTTCTCCAATCTCTCATTCAATATGGTCCACCTCAGGTGTCTTGCTACTTGAAGAGTCTTCATGTGCATAAACAACCCTCTTTCCATTGTTTGATGATGCAAGCTTGTCAGGGCATCTATATGTCGGGTGTCCCAATTGTCCACAGTTGTAACATTTCATAGTTGCAAAGTAGGAGTTACCCCTGCCAGTACCTCTACCCCTACTTGGACCACCTTGTGTACCTCTTCCTATAGAATGGCCTCCTATGAGATTGGTTTCACTACCATGTTTAGTCCACTTGGCTTCTCCTTGGTTCCTTTGCTCATTTTCCTTGCTTTGGTAACCACCTTGGTGATTCATCTGATCCCTACCTTTGCTTTTACCCCTAGTATTACAGTCTCCTTTCCTTTTGTTCCTCTCTTCTACCTTGGCAGCAAGCTGATGACATTTTTGAATAGTAGTAGGAGTCCATAGGCTTATCTCCTCTTGAATGTTCCACTTTAGGTTGCTTAAATACCTAGCCACCTTAATAGATTCATCTTCTTGGACTTTGGATCTAAGACAAAGTTTTTGAAATTCTTCAGTGTAGGAGGTCACATCAAGGTCTTTTTTCTTCAATCCCTATCTCTTCTTATGAATTTGGACTTCATAATCCTTTGGTAAGTAGTTCTCTTTGATCTTACTCACCATGGCCTTCCAATTGGCAATAGGTAGCTTCCCCATGCTAACTCTCTCTTCTTACAAGTACTTCCACCATGTCAAAGTTGCTCCCCTTAGTCTTGATTTTGCAACCTTAACCTTTTGAGCCTCTATGACTCCCTCACACTCAAAGTGGTTTTCCATTCCCTCAATCCATTCCATGACAATGTCAATGTCCATCCTTCCACTGAAATGTGGCAATCCTTCAAAAGCTTTGGTGTTCAAGGCCTTAATAGCCTTTACAAATGGTTCTTCATTGAACAAGGGATCTGGTTTAGGTATAATGTCATCTATGTCTATAGTTTTCTTGCCTTTATCCTTGGTGTCTTCACCCCAAGGTCCTTGTGTCCTCTCATCCACCACTTCTTGCAACTTATCCCTTATCTCGCTCATAGCTTCTTCAAGGAGTCTATTCTTCTCCTTCTACTCTTCTACCTCCCTAGCTAGCTCTACATTAGTGACCATTGTGATTTCCCCTACTGATTCACCAGAATACAGAGACATACATGGTCCACCAAACCTTTAACTCGCTCTGATACCAATCTGATGGGATGGGGTTTGGGATAGACTAGCCTAGTCTATGCTCTTGGATCCTCTCCTTGGATCACTAGGTGTTCTAACCACCCCTAGGGTATCTAGGACTTCCTCTACTTGTGGAATCCCCTGACCTTTCCCAATCCACCCACCATCAATGTGTAAAACTACTCCTAAGGTCTCACCTACTCATGAGTTTCAAGGAACCCTTACTTAGGCTAATAAGGGTTTGGCTTGTTCCACACCTTCCTAGGTCTTAGAAAGGATAGGATAGGTCTAATACATGGTTTTTCCACCCATTCATGTGCCCCCAAGAGGTTTCAAGCTTTCAACCCCTTACTGATTTCACAATTTTGTGTTTTGCCTACAAAATAGGGCTACAAGGATTGTGACCAATTAGGCCTCCTACCTGGTCCTATAGGGCTTCCTCTTGCAAATGATGCACTTGCTTGTGAAAATTCCTAAAAGACCTGCTATTCATTTGGCAAGGACTCAAGGATTTTTCAATTTGTAGGCCTCCAAGTGTCCGTACACTACCCTAGGTGGATTTTAAGGTTTTAAGGGTTTTTAAGAGGGTTTTAGGCCTGCCAGGGTCATAGTGTAGGTTTGGTGCTCTTTCCACCTTGTCTGGATTGGTGGAAGCTCCTCCTTCACTCACCCCTCTATAACTCCTCCAAAGGGTACCTCCTCCTCTGACCTTCCTTGCTCTCCAAGACCTCTGCAACTTAACCCTTCCTAGCCGGGCACTATCCAATCTGGCCTAGGAGTGGGTCTTTAGATGGCCTCCTTGCATTTTCAAGGGCCTCACTTGCTGTGAAGTATAGTATAGGGTCTTCACTCTCATTCCCCATGGTTTCATGGTGATTCCACAATGGGGAATGGAGTTATGAACCCATTTATTCAAACTAGTCCAAAACTGGATAGAGAGAAGGCAATTTACAAAATATTTACAAACACACCTCACTTACAAATCAAAACCTAATCTAAATGCTCAAAATGAAATCAAATACACCGTACAAGACACTCCACATAGTTTTTCATGAAAATTGATCCGTTAACAATCTTCCTTTACTCCATTTGTGCTGACTGGCAACAAAATTGCAGTCACAGTCAAGTCACTTTGCTTGGGCCGTACAATAACTGACATCCAACCCATTAAATTATGGTTTGCAATTAATTATAGCACCTTTGCCTTGGTCTGTGTGCCCATATTAGGGTTGTCCATTCTACATTAAAGATTTTGACCTCATGGTGGAAAAGTTGCTTGACGACTTTTAAAAGTTGTCATGCAACTTTTGAGCAACTTTCTCAATGTTGTTTTTCTTGACTCCTAGACCCACATTGGGCTAACCTAAGGACACTACCATGCTATGAGGGACCCCTAAACACCTCAAAGGCACACATACCCTCTATTTCCAAAACAAAACTCAACTTTGACTCAAGACCCTAAGACCTCAACTAGGACCCTAACTAGGACCAGTGAGCACATGGCTCTTATTGTATATACAATGGCTTCTTAAAGAAGCAAGAACACAATCAAAACAAATGGTGGGAGCCCTTTGAAGGGTGTTTCTACACCATCCTCCTAGGTGAGGGTGTGGTTGCCGGTGAGGGATCTCTTTTCCTTACAACTCTCTTGAAAGTTGCAGGCATGTCATTCTCTGAAGATGTGCCTACCAGTGATAGGTGAGTTTCAGGTTGTGGAGCTACCAACTCATCCTCTGTTATACTAGTTTGTTTCATTAATTTTTCCTTGATTTCCTTTGCTTTCCTGGAACCTCTTCTTACAACCGCCTCAACATTTTTCACTCTTTTATGGGATTGTATTTGGCTTTCAATAGTTTCTGCACTACCAAATACTTTTTCCTTAGGTTCTTTAGGGGCTTCCAGAAGTGCTTTAGTATATGTTTCAATTATATGATCATCTATTTCATAGCCCATCTCTGTTACCTAGATTGTCCTAGGGATGACTGCTTCCATCTAGATCTCATCCTTTTTAATTACAAAACATATTTCATCCTTATATTTGTCAACAATCTTTTGTGATAATCTGATTCTTTTCTTCATTTTGGTCTTAAGTGCTTGAAAGAAATCATGGATATTGTTTTCCCTATCTTCTCCCATATTATTGAATAGTTTAGTTAGTCTTTTACCTACCGGTATATCATATCCAAGTTCTTTGTAGCCTATACCAGGAACCTGTTTGGTTATATGTAGCATCAGACATACTTTCAGATTTCCAAACCTAAAAGTTCCTTTCTTGTCCTTCTTAATCTTGCCTAAGTTGTCAATTAATTCCTCCTTCAACCACTCACATACATCAATCTTTGCATTATCTATGACCATGTCATAAGCACTCTTAATGCACAGACTTAACACTAAATTGAGTCTGTTTGCATGAGTTACCTTATATCCTAATATCATGCTGATAAATCTTACATTAGTATGTTTTACATCATTGACTCTTAAGGACCTTTTATCAGATGTGGCACCAATTAGGTTCATAACTAGGTCATTGGAAACCTTCTTGGTTTTGTTTGGCCTTTTATTGGTGGTTGGTAACCCTATGATAGCTTTCAGGGCTTCCTTGGTGATTTTGTGAATTGCATCTAACCAAAAAAATTCACCATGTACCCTGCTTAGGACTATCCTGATCACATCCTTGGGGAATTTAGGAATGCTAAGGATCTCTATAAATCCTAGGGTTTCAATGATCTTATGTTCATCTTTTACATTACCAGATTCATCACATATGATGGATTTAAACATGGTTTTAATCTCTTCATCTCCTAGTTCCTCAATGTTGTAGTGAATGTAAATTCTGGGGTCTTCAGCATAAACAACTCCTTTAGGAATTTCAGAAAAAGCACCTAAAGTATCATCTTTCTTTGCTACCTCAGGAACTAATTGAAATACAGGCCTAGGTCTTTTTACAACTTCAACAACAATAGGGTTTGCTATATATTCAAGTACAGAGGTGGATGCCATGATAAAATACCTTTTACTACCTTTAGGATGGATGATTGCTTGAAGTGTTCTTGCCTCTTGCTCAAAATTCCTTAGCTTGGAATCTTCACGCTCTTCGTAGGTTTGAAATCTTGATGAAATGAAATGGAGCCAAAACCTCAAATTTATAGTGTCTTTTTGCCATCTACCACATTAAATGCATGCCAGTTAAGTATTCACTTAACATTGTCTACCGATAATAAAGTAATTTCCAACTTCTCATCTCTAACTGAGGCAATAATAGCACATGTGTCATTTGATCACCAAACCCTCAAGGAAACTTTCTTCAATTCGATGAAGAACTTCCTTCTAGTGGAGCATCACTCTCTCTTGTCGTTGAAGCATCACTCTATCCTGCTGGTGAAGCATCACCCTGTCTTGCTGGTGAAGTATTGACTAGTTCTACCAGTGGAGGAGTATTCCCAATATTTAGATCAGCTTTTCTAATCCATTGTTTTGAGAATTCTTTCTTAACCTCTTCAACTTTTTCTTTACCTTTCAAGCTAGAACTTTTGTTGTCTATCGGTGATCCTTTACTTCTACAGAATTTTGCAATATGCCCAATCTTGTTACATGCATAACAAGTTACATTATTCTTCTGAATAGCTTTCCCATAACCTATGTCGGTTTGTGTTTTGCATTGATTAGATAAATGTCCAAATCTTCCATAAACATAACATCTCACATTCATTCTGCAATTCTCAGAATTGTGACCAACTTTGTTGCATTTAGAACATTGACCAGTGGGTGTGTTAATATTCTGATAATTTCTAGATCTACATTCATTTTCTCTATGACCATACTTATTATAGTTAAAGCATTTTCCATTGAATTTATAAGTATTAGGTTGCCTTACCAGTTTGTTGTGATCCTGTGTGTTTGCAGTATCGGAGCTTTCACCAACTTCAAAGCCAATTCCAGAAGTGTCTTCTTTAGGTTTTTGATTCTTCAACAAGGTGCCAAGTTCCTCTAAGCTTTTCTTGAATTTTTCTTTATGTTGATTTGCAGTTTCTAGTTCTCTTTCTAAGACTTCTTTCTGTCCCATCAGTTCATTTGAGTCATTTTGAGTGTGTATCAAATCTATCTTTAATAGATCATTTTCATAGCTAAGTCTTGTGTTCTCATTTTCTGAATCACTTAGTCTTTTGGTCAATTCTTCTTCATTCTTCTTCCTATCTTCAATCTCTTTAAAAAATCTCATAGTCATATCTTGCATCTCATTCTTTATAGTTATGTTCTCCATTTTTAGCTTATTTAACATGTCATTAAGTGATTCCTTCTCATCATTCTCATTTTTCATCTTTTCACAAAGTTATCTTCTCTTATTTCTTGCAATAGTAAGATTCTCTTGAAGTGCCTGAATGATATCCTGAGCTGCTTTTAGATCATCTTCTAGTTTGATATTTTTCAATTTTTCTGCATCATAGTCTTAGAGAGCTGCTTCAAGTTGCTTCATCAGATTTTCCATCTTTATCGGTGTCAAGATCTTCCTCAAGCTGTTAGGCTTCTGAAAATAGAGGACCAGGCTCTGATATGAATTGTTAGGAAACTCACAGATACTGAGAGGGGGGGTGAATCAGTATCTAACTGGTAATTACAATTTCTCAACTTAAAACATGCAGAACATATTGTAATAGTGTACCAGTATGCAAGAAATAATGTAATAAATAGAAATGAAAGAAACCACATAAAAATCACACCATAACACAATGATTTAACGAGAAAACCTGATGTGGGAAAAACCTCGATGGGATTTGTGACCCACAATATTCACTTACTAGCCAATAAGAGAATATTACTTACAATATGGGCTTGCACATGCAGGAAGGCCAACTACCTAGAGCTCACTGCTCAAATGGGAAGTCTCACTGACTTACAATGTGGATTATATAAATCCAATAACTTGTACTATTTTACAATAGCATCTTCAATGCTAGATTCAATACCGGTTCCTGCTTTGTTCTTTACATATACCCCTTAACCTATATTTGGCATAATAGGTCTGCTTAATCTTTTCTCCTTACTTTTTCACTTACATCACTTCCTTACTTCCAAAATGTCTACAATGATCTCTTTTATATATAAGTCATTTTACAATGATATCAAGTTGGCTTACAAAGTTTTTCAAATAATAAACAAAATATAATATATCAAAAATCTTGTCGGCCTCTGTGTTGGTGTCGGTGTTCTGAGTGTTGGTGTAGAGTGTGTTCTGCTAATGTCGGTGTAATTCCTTGTCGATGCCATAGGATTGTAAGGTTGCCATCAATGAAAAAACCTTCAATCACATACAATGTCTCATTGGAGTGTGCATATGCCAACAAACACAACCGAAGTAGGTTTGTAAATTTATGGCACTCAAGTGTGAAGGTATGCGAAAACATTAGGTATGGATGAAACAACATGCAGATGGAAATGGCTTATGGAAGGATAGCATAGCAGTATTATAATACAAAGGTTTTAATGACGATTAGATGGCAGCATAAGATATTTTATGAGAACATGAATAAGGAGCCGAATTGTGTGGATTGCCAAAAGAGAACTTGGAAATTATAGTAGTCTTAAGACATTGGTAATTATTGGACATCCTTATGTTATACTGTAATTGGGTAATAGGATATTATGATGATAAGGTGGTTTACGTGGTTCAAAGGAAATTGTAATTGGCGATATGCCGAAATTGTCTAGTAAGTAAATATTGTAGACACCTAAAAATGGTCAACGCTTGTGGAGTCATACTTTAACATTTGCGCATTGCCTCATTTTAGGTTTTTGCATTGCATTAACATTTCTCCTATGATTTGTACTTGGTTTTTATCATTTGCGAATATCGAGTCATTCTTCTACATTCTTCATTTGTCTCGCTTTCGAATTTGGTCTTGTCGACAACACTATCCAATCATGATTTTGATCGATTTTATCTTGTCGCATCAATATGCGTGCTAATTTGTCATCATTTTGGACATCGTCAATCCTAATTAGGGTTTTGTCCTCTTATCAATCTTATCGATTTGTCATCAATCTTTATCATTTTCAATCTTGTCGTTTTGCGATCGATTTGTCATCGATCGTTGTCATGTTCGATCTTGTCATTTTGCGATCGATTTGTCATCGATCGTGTTCATTTTTCAATCTTGTCGTCTTGCAATCTATTTTGTCATAGATCCTTGTCCTCTTGTCAATCTTGTCATTTTGTGATTGATTTGTCATCGATCGTTGTCTGTCTCAATTATGTCAATTTGGATCAATTTGTCATTGTTCCTCATCAATTGGCATATTTATCAATCAAATCATTTAATCAAAATCATGATCAAATCAATTATCTTCAATCAAGACCTAATTGTCATTCTCGCATTGCTAATTCATCTTCTAGGGTTTCATGATTTAATCATTCAACCTTGTGTGTCATTTCTTCCTCTAGGATTAATAAATTATTTATTTATCCTAAGTCTTCTTGTCACAATTAAATATTCATTTAATTGGCTAATTATTCCTCTTTGTGAATTAATTAATAAATGAAAGATTATTAATTAATTTACCTAATTTCTAATTTTCATCAATTCCTAAATTCCTTATTTTTCTAATTTCTTAATATTTTCTAATTTCCTAATTTTAATTTCCACCTAATTAACTTGTCTTTAGTTCTCCCTATTTTTGTACTTCATGCGTCATACTCTTGGCATAGCAAGATGTCATAAGGTTCTAGTCCTCTAAGCTTTGCATTGGCAATATGTCATAATTCATGACATAGAAGGTGTCATAACCTTCTTCTTTTCACTCATTTTTCCCATTTTGAAATCAATTGCTTCTAATATCCATTTCATGCTAAATTTGATCCTATCTCCAATTTATCTATAAATTGGATGATCTTCATCAATCAAAGCTAATAATTGATAATCAGACTATCAAATTTATGCTTCTAGTACTCTTGATCAATAATCAATGTCAATCTTGCTTTCAATTATGTGTGTGCACTTGTAGGTGAGATCCACAACCAAACCATTTGAAGAGGAAAGAAGAAAAATGGAGCCGCATGAAGGGAACATCTGGTTTGCATAATCTTTTTACATGTTTGATTTCATGTCTCCATTGAGTGTGCTTAGGATAGATTCATTGCATTCTACACTTTCATGATTGAGCTAATAATGACTAGTTTTTATACTTATTTTGTGATGATTTCCTATTTCCTAACGTACATTAATTGGTGAACCTGACGTGAACACTAACCATCTAACCCTTTAACTGTGTTTTGGAGTGCTTTCAAGTTGATTTTGCAGGCCAAAAACCCAAAAACAGGGTCGTGCAGGGTTTTCTGGAGACTTCTGCGCCTATGTCCTGCATCCTGCGCCTGTGTTGAGCATTCTGCGCTTGTGTTGAAGACATTTTGCGCTTGTGTCCTTCATTCTACGCCTATGTCATGGGTTCTGCGCCTGTGTAAAGTCCAGAATAGGGGTAAAAATGCAGTGTTTTATTTGAAATTTGTCTAGTTTTTGCATGCTGTTTTCTGTACTTTGGATTTTGGTACTAATTATCTGTGCAGAATCTTGGCATACGCATGGCAAAGACAATAAATCAAACTACTAACATGTGTTATTCAGAATCGATAGTCAAAGACAACAAATCAAACTTCTAACTCGGGTTTTGCAGGTTGCCTTGGAGAAACAACCAAACTTTTGTGTTTGTGATTTTTAATTAGGCACTTAGTGATTTTTAAATAGGTTGGAATGAATGTGTTTGTGCTTTGATTGTTGAGTGTGACATTGGAGTAGGAGAGTATGCTCTCATCCTTCTTAGGGTGATCAGAAATCCAGATCTTCGATACCATGCTCATGTCTTTGATTGTTTGTCTCCTTTAGAGGGCCTGCCTTCCCGACCACTTTACTTTTGCAAGCAAGTGATAATTGTGAGAAGGGGACGACCCAAAGTGAGTACGGCTAGAATTCCTTGGCATTCTAACTCACTATAAAAAAAATACCCGATGAGCGAAAGCTTTGAAGGAAGTATTACGTGGGAATTGTAGTTACTTGGGAAGTGATGACCCTTGGACTCTTTCTCATATCAACATCTAAGTAGGGCCTCTTGGTCTAAATCATGCTTGCGCGACTACATTTGTTTGGTATCTTGATGGGCTTAATGTCTCAATCACACTTGTGTGACATCAAGGAGTAACGCTTAACAGAAATCCTTATTAAACACCTTGTTTTTAGAGGCCAAAAACCCTTCTAGTTGCTTGAGAAGGACAAGTTCGGATACTTGGAAGAGATACTAAGTTCGCCATGGGGATATTTCCATGGGGACTGATGCTTGGCTGCCCTGAGAAGTGAGTGCCATGGAGGGGAGCCCGTGGGGTCAAGCATCTATGTATTCTCCTTGAATCCCATAATGAGTCTACCTCTCAAGTACCTAATGTCTTTGCCTACCATAAGAAATGTGGAAATGAGCATGATTGTCTTGAGTCTAAGTTGCAATATCTTGTATTCTTTGCTTGTCAAAAGTTGAATTGCATCCCATTTCAAAAAGAAAAACAAATTGATCCAACATAAGATTAAGCACAAGAGACATTCATCCAACAAAGGTTCAACAAGATTCAAAACTCATCTTCAAACATGGTTGTCAAATACTATTCAAAATCTTATCTCAACAAGCATGTCACTTACATTTGGGTTCATCCTAGGTTGCATTTTGTAAAGTTCATTGTCAAGTACCAAGGTTAGGTTTCACCTAAGTCATACTCTTTTCAATAAAAGTCATCCATTTGCATATGTCCTCTTGCACTAAAGTCATACCATTGTCATTCATATTTGCATACCCTAGATCTCTTCATTAAGCTTAGGTCATTATCATATCATATTAGGGTCACTTGCATAGTAATGTCCTTTTGCATATAGTGCCAAAATTAGGTTTTGTCATACTTGAGTAATCCTAATCTTTGATAAACCCTAAGTCATTGTTAAGAAGTCTAGACCTTATCAAATCTTTTGTCCTTTAAGGTCTAGATATCATTCCAATTTCCTAAGGGTCCCTCTCTTAGATTTGCATTTCAAAAGTTTGTCAAAATCTTCGAAAACAACCAAAAACATAGATTGCATGCTCGTCTATATAGTTTGCATTTAGTTGCATATCATACATTATCTTTCAAGATTCCAAAAGCATTGCATTTGCACAAGTGACATGCCTATTGAGACAAGATCAAAATCTAAAAAGATGGGCGAACCAATGTATCAAACCATGGACAACATAGCAAATTTGCAGTTTCAAACTAGTCAAACAGTACAAATTGAAGGTTCCTCAAACACATCTCTACCACCATATGGAACGGTTCAACTTGGGCCACCTCCATTATATGAACCAGTGTTTATACCTATGAAACTAGGACATGGGAGTGTTCCACCAACTCCAAGAGGAAGTGCGCCTTTCAATTTCAATCAACCACATCTGCAACATGACATTCAAAATCAAACATTATATGAAGAACAAACCCTCTCACAAGGATTTGGTTTAGATCAAGGATTTCACCAAGAAATGAATCCAAATGTCCAACCAGATTCCTCATCTGATTCTGATACTTCCGACGATGTTGACATGTTCCTTCAAGATCCGAAGATAACAAAAAAGATGGATAAGTTCTTGAACAAAGTTTTTAAGATGTTTCCACAAAAGCATCTTAACATGATGAGTAACGTGACATCTTCAAGTGACCAAATCAATGTGCAAGAACAACAAGGTGGTGAGTTGTTAAGTTTTTCCCTGCATCCAAATGAAGAAGATGCACAACAAGCAACTCAACCTACCTTGATGAGTAAACGTGCTTCAAAGGCATTGACAGTGACTATTCCTCAAAAGTCGCCATTTGAAATGATAAATAATCCACTATTCAACACAACACCTATAACGCAAGATCAAATGAAGAGCACGCAAGTATTCACAGCTGTCCCTCAACAAGAAGTGGTTCCTTACATGCATAAAGTGGGATCAAAATCTAAGATGCAGGAAAGCTTCACAACTGGAATGCCTAATGTCACCAATGTCCAAAATAATTCCATGATGCAAAAAAGTTCTTATGTCCCGTTAAGTTCAATATCTTTGCCAAATACTATTGCGACAAATCCTTCAATAATGGCAACACAAAGAGCTACAGATAGTGGTTTGCACCAACAACAATTGTTGCAACAATTGAGTAATATACAAAAGGTACAATCGAATGTGCAAACAAGTAATGTGAAACAACAACAATTTCACATTCGACAACAAATTGCAGTGCCTTCGGCACCATTACAAGTTAATGCAAACTTGCAACCATCACAATGGATTGGACAAACAACACAGCAAGTTAATGCAAGTGCTATACCCCATCCTAAGGAGAAGCAATGAAAAGCGCCTAAACAAAGTTTTTTACAAATGATGGGATATACACCATGATGACAATTGGCACAAAGTCAACAAGTTCCAATCCATCAGCCTCAACACCAACATGTGCCACAATATGTGCCAAGACAAGCAAGCTATCCTACTTTACAACCACAATTGGCGCCTGTGCAATATCAACAACCTACTCAATTGCAATATCAACCTAGGCTCCAAGAAGCACAACAACAAGGTCAATATCAAGGCATAGCACAACCGCAGTAACAAGCGATGTATCAAGAACTTTATATGCCGGAAACACCAAAAATGACCATTTCAGAGTATCAACAACCGATCGGAAATGCAATGTATCGACAAAGGATACCAACTGGGATTAATGATGGACCTCTAAATTCTGATACAATTGCGCAACAACTTGAGAAGTTGCAATGAAAAGTTGATGCATTAGAAACTAAAGGAACAAAGAAGTTGTATACAGATCAAGATTTATGTCCTAATCCATTTGACAAGAGTGTACACATGCCTCCATTCCCTAAGCATTTTGAGGCACCTAATTTTGAGAAATATAAAGGGAATGGCAATCCAAAAGATCACATTCGAGCATTTTTCATGGCATGTACTGAGGTAAGCTATGAAGAGATGTATTTAATGTGCTTATTTGCATGAAGTCTCACGGGACAAGCTATGGATTGGTATTCACATTTGCCAGGAAATATAAAGACTTGGTCTAAATTGGCTCAAAAGTTTTTATCTCATTTTGCGTTCAACATCGACAGTGATGTGACTATGTCAGATTTATGCAACACCAAGGAAAAGCAAGGTGAATCATTAGTGACTTTCTTGCAATGATGGCAAAGCTTGTATAGTCATTCTTCTCTTGATATACCTGAAGAACAACAAGTGAATCTATTTATCCAGAATTTGGTCCCAGAAATGATGTATGAGCTAAAGTTGAAAAGTCCCAGTACTATAGAGAAACTTATTAAGAAGGGAATGAGCATTGAAATAGCTCTGGTAGCTAAAGGAATCATCAAGCTCAATAAAGACAATGACAATACCAATTATTTGGGGGATAGAAACATATTTTGGTATAAGAACAAGAATGTCACTAATGATGGAGTTGTTGATGCAAGAGCGGTGAATGCAAATCAACCCCCATTCACGATCAAGAAATTGAGTGTTCCTAATATGTCAACTATGGAACAAAATCAAGCACCAATGAGCAATGTTACTCAATAGTCGCAATATCAACAACATGCTCAACAGTCGCAATATCAACAACATGCTCAACAACAGCATACTCAACAACAAGGCCAACAACAAAACCAGCAGCGCAAACCCTTTCGATCGTGGGATGGGCCTCCTCGACAATTTATGCCATTGGGAGAACCTATTGAATCAGTGATGAGACAATTGATACAAGTGAAATTTGTTAAACTACCAGATATCAAGCCAGAACCAGCGGTAAAACCGCATTAGTGGAATGATAATGCGTACTGTGAATATCATCGGTCTAAAGGACACAAAACTGCATCCTGTTTCCAATTGAAACACATGATTCAAGATTTATTAGAGCAAGGAGTAATTGAGGTAGATCCACCCCATCTGACCTCTAACACTGATCATACTATTTTCAAAACTCCTTTACTTGATCATGACAAGGGTAAAGCGTCTTCTTCCAACTCTGCCCAAACGGCCAATTATGCAAGTTATGGTTATAATAATGTCATTAATTGTTTTCGCACATCAACTGAGTATGTTTCTACCCTAAGAATAAAGGGACAAGATCCTTCTTGTGCGGTCACCACTCGTCGATCCAAGATAGTCCTGAAAGGAGCTCCTGCAGCTCCTCCCAAGCCAACTCCTGCAAGTCAGTATAATCTTTTGGATCACCTAGGAAAGACACCTGCACAAATATCAATCCTTGAGTTATTGAAAATGTCTCCCATGCATCGTGCAGTCTTGGATAAAGATTTAGTTGAGTCCACTGTTCCGACAGATAATGATGTTGACCAGTTTCAAGCCCTGATTGGACATTTAGCCATTTCCCGAAATGTCACATTTTCTGACAATGATATCTCACCCGACAAGCTCCCTCACAATGATCCTTTACACCTTGAAGTCTTTGTTCATAACTACAAAATCCGACGAGTCTTGATAGATGGTGGAGCAGGTCTTAATATTTGTACTTTGAGAGTGGTTATTGGCCTTGGGTATACAGAAAATGACATTGATGCTTCTAAAAGAATAACAATCAAAGCATATGATGATGCTGAGCGCCCATCCAAAGGGATAATTACATTGCCTATCAGAGTTGGTCCAGTGACAGAAAACACTTTCCTGCAAGTCCTCGACCTTGATCTCCCTTATAATATGATCCTTGGCCGTCCATGGATTCATGCAATGAAAGCAGTTCCATCCACCTATCATCAATGTTTGAAATATCCTTACAATGGAACTGAGATAACAATTCCTGGAGATCCTAATCCATTTCAATTTTGTGCTACTCTAAAGGATACCCCTCAGCGGCAAGTTCCAGTCAACAGAGAGGCCAAATCACATAGCTATGTGGATCCTAATCAATTGCTAGAGGCTGTCAAAGGAAAATTGAAGATACAAGACCAAGAATGTGGAGAATATTCAATGGATCAGACATTCCTCATCGGGAATTTGCCAATATCTCCAAAATCATATGGCAAACCACATTTATTGCAAAAAGTCATTATTCAATATCAGCCTCCTACTACATTTACCAAATGGGGAGAACTTGACAAGGAAATTGTAGATGATGATGTCATAGATTGGATTTATAAAGATCCAATTGAGACCCCACCTGTCAGATTGCCAGTGGAACGATATGGCAAAGGATTTACCATGCTGCAAAAGAAAGGATATGATGGTTGCAGTGGCTTAGGCCTGAACAACAATGGAAGGCTAGAACCTATCATACCCAAGAGATGACCTCCAACTTTAGGGTTAGGTTTTGTACCATTGCGAATTGGATCCACATCTACCAAAGTGCCCACGTGTAGAAAAGGGCGTGATTCTGATGATGAAATAACACCTAAGGATACCCGACCCGAGACTGATTCCAATGAATGGGAGTGGAGTTCTTTTTCTTCTAGTTCCTATGCCCTTGATAATATCTTCATTGACCCTGATAACTTGCCTATGGAAGACAAACATGAAATAACTCCTCTTCCTAAAACCTGTCCTCGCGCTTGGATAGAGACATTTTGGGATCCAAGCTCCGAATCCGATACAAGCAATTCGGATAGTGACACTACGAATGTTCATATCTTTACCATATCAGCCCTCTCTCTCCTTACAACTGATGATGACATGCCCCTAATCTATCCCCAGCTTATCCAACATGACCAACAAGAACCGCTCACATTGGACTGTTTTCAAAATGACGAAGCAATTGCAGAATTCCTTGGACTACGGGAAGGCATACCACAAGGTGATCATAAGGCAGGATTTTCTATTGACCTGGATTCCACGGCATATTTTGGGGAGTCAACTCCCTCTTCCAGTCATCAAAATGAAAAAAGAAAAGAAATAATAAAAAATCAAAAGAATAGATCTTTGGGTGAAAACTGTAAGGCACTCTCTTATCATACAAAAGTAAAAAGAAAAGATGTACCTGCGGGTGAAAACCTCTCTGAGGTGCCCAAAGGTGGAAGAGCGGACATACCCCTATCAAGTCAGGACAAATCAACATTTCTTGTGGAAATGACTGAGGAAATCAATTTGGGTACACCTGGCAACCCTAAGGTCATTCATTTTGCTGCTTCTCTCTCACAACAGGAAAAAATAGATTTTGTCAATTTCTTTCTTGAGAAGAAGATCAGCTTTGCATGGTCGTATGCAGATATGCCTGGCCTTGATCCAGAATTGGTTCTTCATCATTTGCCACTAAAAGCGGATGCCAAGCCTGTCAAACAGAAACTTAGAAAGATGCATCCTCAGGTGGCTCTTCTGGTCAAAGTGGAATTAAAAAAATTGCTAGATGTGGGCTTCATCAGACCCATTGATTATGCAGACTGGATTTCAAATTTAGTACCAGTCAGCAAAGTAACTGGGGGCATCAGAATCTACATAGATTTTAGGGATCTCAATAAAGCATGCCCTAAAGATGATTTTCCATTGCCAAACATAGACATCATAGTGGACATGACGGCTGGATATGAGATGCTTTCATTGATGGATGGTTTCTCCGGCTATAACCAAATTCGCATTGCTCTTGAAGATCAGCATAAGACAGCATTCACCTGTGCTTGGGGTACCTATTGTTGGAATGTGATGCCCTTCAGTCTTAAAAATGCAGGTGCAACATATCAAAGAGCAATGACGACAATTTTTCATGATTTCATGCACACTCTGATGGAGGACTATGTTGATGACTTGTTATGCAAATCTGTCACTAGAGATAGTCATCTGGCCATCCTGGGCCCAATCTTTGACCGAATGGAGACCTACAAACTCAGGCTTAATCCAAAGAAGTGTGTATTTGGTGTCACAGCTGGCAAGTTACTAGGATACATTGTTTCTCACCGCGGCATTGAGGTCGACCCTGCCAAGGTCAAAGCAATAATGGATATGCCTCCACCTTCAAATCTCCGGCAATTAAGAAGTCTGCAAGGAAAGCTCCAATCAATCCGTTGCTTCATAGCTCAGTTGGCTGACAAATGTCATCCATTCCAGCATCTATTGCATAAAGGTGTTGCTTTCAAATGGACTGAGCAATGTCAATCAGCCTTTCAAGCTCTTAAAGAATATTTGTTGTCACCACCTATTCTAATGCCTCCAATAGATGGAAAGCCATTTTTATTGTATATTTCTGCAACTAAAATGGCATTAGGAGTTCTCTTGGCCCAACAAGATGAGAATGGCAAAGAGCGAGCTATTTACTATATCAGTCAAACACTGGTAGGCTATGAGCTAAATTATTCACCTATTGAAAGGGCATGCTTAGCAGTGGTATTTGCAACACAGAAACTTTGACATTATATGCTGAGCCACCGAACATTGTTGGTTGCAAAAATTGACCCCTTAAAATATTTGCTTAGCCGAGCAGCTTTGACAGGTCGCCTAGCAAAATGGGTCATGATTCTTAGTGAAATTGACATTGAGTATATGGAGCGAAAGGCCATAAAAGGAAAAGTCATAGCAGATCAACTTGCAGAGGCTCCTATTTCTGATGATCATCCCATGTTGATCGATTTTCCAGATGAATCAGTCTTTGCTTTCACATCATCTAATGAATGGAAGTTGTACTTTGATGGGTCCCATACCAAGTTCGGGTCTGAAGCAGGCATCTTGTTTGTCACCCCTCAAGGTGATGCTATTCCAAAGTCTTACAGAATAACTTTCCCCTGCACCAATAACATTGCAGAGTATGAAGCACTGGTTACAAGACTCCGAGTAGCAGTCCACTGGAATGTCAAGCATTTGCAAGTCTATGGAGATTCTCAATTAGTCATCCGACAAGTGAATGATGACTACGAAACAAAAGATGAAAAGCTTATTCCCTATAAGCATATGGTAGATTTCTTCAAGACCAAGTTCATGGCTATCCATTTCAATCAAGTTCCAAGAATGCAAAATAAGTCGGCAGATGGGATGGCTACGATTGCTTCCATGTTGAATATGCCAAGCAATATGGACAAATGTGAATTTTTAGTTGAACAATTGCTGGTTCCTTCTTTTGACATTCCGACAACGGATGTGATGTACGTTCTTGTTGGTCCCAATTCCCCATGGTACAATGACGTCTATCAATATTTGAAATCCCAAACCTTACCACCCAACCTTTCCACTAACCAACGCTGAGCCTTTATCCGACAGACAGCCAAATATGTCATCATCGCCGACACCATTTACCGTCGTTCCTTTGACCATACCCTCCTCAGGTGTTTGGATTCTGACGAAGCACAAATGGCTTTACATGAGGTTCATGATGGTATATGTGGGGGCCATTTCAATGGTCTAAGCTTAGCTAAAAAGTTGATTCATGCTGGGTATTATTGGCCCACTCTGGAAAAAGATGTTCATGATTTTGTTAAGAAGTGCTACAAATGCCAGATTCATGGAAATTACATTCATGCACCAGCCCAAGAGCTTCATTTTGTCATATCTCCATGGCCTTTTTCTCAATGGGGATTGGATCTTATTGGCAAGATTCACCCGACCTCTGTAAATGGACACAAGTTCATCATTACAGCCACAGAGTATTTTACAAAATGGATTGAGGCTATCCCCATGACCTATATCACGGGTGTCCAAATTTCAAATTTTCTGCTAAATTATATCATATGCCGGTATGGGGTTCCCCTTGCCATAGTCACTGATAATGGTCGTCCTTTCAAGAATAAAGATGTTAAAGAGCTTTGTGCAAAGTTTCATATCCAACACCATTTCTCTAGTCCATACTATCCACAGGGGAACGGTCAAGCTGAAGCATCCAATAAAACCATTATCAAGATCCTGAAAAAGGTTGTCAATGATGTTGGTCGTGATTGGCATGTACAGCTGAATCCAGCACTATGGGCTTATCGCACTTCTATCCGCACACCTACTGGCGCAACACCTTATTCCTTGGTGTATGGTGTGGAAGCTATTTTACCTTTGGAGGTGGAGATTCCTTCCTTGCATGTTTCCTTGCAACATCTGATTGATGACAAGACACACAGAGTCTCTTGGCTGCATCAGCTTGAGATGTTGGATGAGAAATGTCAGACAACTCTAACACATTTGCAAGCATATCAAAACCATATCCGTCGCTCTTATAATAAGAAGGTCAAAGGGCGACACTTTGAAGTGGGAGACCTGGTTTTAAAGGCAAACCCTAAGAATGCACAATCTATTGACATCATCAAAGGTAAATTTGAACCTAATTGGGTTGGTCCTTTCATAGTAACTGCAGCATATGGCTCAGGGGCATATCAGCTTGCTACCCCGGAAGGTGAACCTCTGTCCGATCCTATAAACAGCATGCATCTTTGCAAGTACTGGGCATAATTTTCTATCAGTACTTCTTCAAATATGATCCTGAAAAAAAATACAAAAAAATGAAAAAAGAAAAAAATGAAAAAAGAAAAAGAGCAAAAAACGAGCAAAGAAAAATGATTCGCCCTGTAGTGAAAACCTGGCAAATAGGCGCTTGGGGCAAGTACCTTGGTGAAAACCTGGCAAATAGGTGCCATGTGTAAAATGAGATCGTTGCTCCGTCATCTATCATGACCTCTAAGCTATGCTTTTTCTCGGCCGATTTCTCATGTCTATCTTTGTCTTGACCCGATGTCCTATTCCAGGCTCGTTATTGGTCAACATCATTGTCTTGCATACCTCGGTTCTTTGTCCATATGTTTTGGTCCCGGTCTATGTATATCTTTCTGATGCAAATTGGGTGCGTTCCCTTGTCATGATCGATCACTAGAACTTTTGCATTTAAAAATGTCCTGAAAAAATCTTCCAAAAAACATTTAAAAATGTCTTGAAATAATTCACAAAAAAAAAAAAAATCAGATAAAGTCCTGAAAAAATTCAAAAAAAATTGAAAAATTTCTTGAAAAAATCTTCAAGCCAAAAAATTGAAAAATGTCCTAAAAAAATCCCTAAAAATCGTAAAAAGTCCTGAAAAAATGAACAAAAACATTTCAACACATTAAAATCCAAAAAACAAGCATTTTGCAATAAAGGATCCCTTGGTGCATAGACAGATCACTGAGCATCCATCCAATGCCTCGCAATCAATCAAACATTGTGCTTTATTGAAATCACGCTTAAACAGATGAACTTTTTATTCAAACCAGACATTCAAACTGATCCGAATTGTCATATCAATCAACCTCAAAATCATTTGTCCTTACTATCATGGGTCTTATACAGGGTGTGGTATACTCGAAACCAGACTGTGTCCTGTCTTAGACGGGGTACCACATGTCCTGAAACCAGACGGCATGATTGTCCTATCAACACTTTCAACTTTTGACAACGAAGATCAAGGTGTTTGTTTGATTTGTCAGAATTTGTGCATCTTATCTTTTTATTGATTTATCTTTGGCTTCGGTCATGTTCCTATGTTGCTCGATGATGTCACTGAGTGATTTAGAGTGACTGGGATGGATCATGGTCCCTTTTCTTGATTGTGATTGTTGTTTGTCTATGATGTGTCTGTCTTTTGCAAAAAGGGTTGCATTTCAGCTCTGGCCTTCAATGCCATGATGCTACGCATCCATTTTGCTACATAAAAATAAAGGTTCTCACCTACAAAGTGCATTACTGAAAGCAAGTTTTCTTCATCTTTAACTGTCTTCTGTCTCATTTTCTTCTTCCTAACATTTCTTCCGTCAGTTCGGATAGTCAATTTAGTTTAGTGCTCTGATTTCCCCACGCATATGCTGCATCCTGCATCCATTTGGTTAGTACACTTGCATTACATCGAGCATCCCATCAAGCATCTTATCCATTTCATATTATAAATGCATCAAAAACACATAAAACAAAAAATACATCCATACATATTCCACAATGGTACATAAACAGTGCATAAGTCATCCATACAGGGAAAATCATATAAGTCATTTGCATCTCATCATATCGATGCATATCATATCATATGTCACAATAATATCGGAGTACAAAATCGGACTGTTTGTCCTAAGTATGGCCCGCAGGTTGACTACAAAATGTCAAACTACATAATGTCTATTGTCTGTCTAAGGAGCATGTGCCTCTATCACTGGGTGCTCCCTCAGTCCTCCTCATCCTTGCAATGTCTTGTGGATGATGTCCCTCCTGGTCTTGGCTATGGTGGTCTCATCGGTCCACTCACCCCCATGTTGCTCAATGACCTCCGAGAGCGTGCCCTCCTCTCT
Source organism: Cryptomeria japonica (assembly GCF_030272615.1). Lineage (NCBI taxonomy): Eukaryota > Viridiplantae > Streptophyta > Pinopsida > Cupressales > Cupressaceae > Cryptomeria > Cryptomeria japonica. Next base: position 581,318,711 of record NC_081406.1, read on the forward strand.
GTCCTCAATCGTGCCCGATATGAAGGTGCTCTCTACTCTAGTGGAACTGCACTCTCATATAGTGACCTCCAATGGCATATCTCCTCTCCAGTCTCTACCAGCATCTATCCTAGCTCCCGTACACTAGCATCCCGAATCGACCCAATATACTCTGTGACTCTCTGTTCCTCTCGCTGTGCCTGAGCAATCGCTGCATCTTGAGCCGCTGTGAGTCTAGCTATCTCCACTCTGAACTGATCATGCTCTCTCTCTAAAGTCTCAATGTGATCCTGCTGACTTGCTATGGTAGCCCTGAATATCTCCATCTCCTCTGTCCTAGCTGTCTCTGGCTCTATGGGTATGTCCTGTAATGCCTCCTGCTCCCCATCCTCATCATCCCCGCCATCCTCATCTCTATCATCCTCCCCATCATCATCCTCATCCTCATCCCCATCCTCATCCTCCTCATCCTCATCATCTCCCTCCTCTCCTGTGAGTGGGAAGTCCTCCTGTCGCCTCGATACTGGAATATCTAGATCTGTCAATGGCACTAGCCGTCATCGTGTAAACCATCTCTCATACTCATCTGTCATCCCGGTGTCTGCCACATCTGATCTCCAATCCCACTATCTTTGTTGTAGCTGTGAGAAGTCCGCATATGCTGTGTGTGGCTAAATCATACTCCCCCACTGACTCGTCTCTCTATGAGATCAGGCAAAGTGTGCAGTCCTCCTCTGTACATCCTGCCTCTCTCCAAACTGTCGTCTGACTCTCTCTGGTAGGTACAACTCAATTACTCTTTGGTGATTCACTGGTCGCCCAATCAGGTACCTCTCCTATCTACAATATGGTAGCTCATCACTATCATCTGACCATCCCGGACAATCACGATATGGCCTCCATGTGAAAACTCTTAGTCTGTCTAGCTCGTGTCGCCAATATAATATGTATCCAAAAGGACCCTGTCTCAGTGCTCCCCCATAGCAATACACATATGGTCGGTGTGGTACTACCTGTCTATCTGTAATCGGTCGACATATGGCTATGTGCTCAAATGCCCATACCTGTAGCAGTGTGACTCCACAGCTCAATGTCTGCACTCCCTGATATACTATCTGATGCAGCTGAAAATATAGCATAGCCAGTACACATGGTCCCCATCCGTACACTATCCCCTCTATCACCATTCGCTCTAGCACTCTTCCCCATCCAATAGGGAATCCATGTCCTCGTCTGTCCCCTGCTAGTAGACATGCTATCACCACAACTATCACCACGTATCGTCGATCATACTCTGATGCCATAGTCTCCCAGCCGATCTCCCTCTCTACGATATCCAGCTCATCTGCATTGCACTCAAACAATCTACACAATGCCTCTCTCCCTATCACTGGTTCATACTCTATCATCTCTCTATGAATCGGAATGTGGAGGATATGCCATACATCCTCCAGTGTCACCGTTGCCTCTCCAATCGCTAGATGGAATGAGGAAGTCTCTGAATGCCATCACTCTGCCAATGCGGTCAGTAGTCCTGTGTTTGCCCTAATCTTAGGCATGAATGTGACATAGTATATCCCAAGTCCTGCTAAGGTATCTCTCTTTGTGCTCCTAAGTCTATGTCGTAGCATGAAGCAATCAGGTCGGTTCTCCCGTGTGATCAACGAATACTATCGACTCTGCATCACAATTGGGGCAAATTTTGTTAGTTTTAGGGTTTGCTCCTATGGGTTGCATTTCCTCATTTTCATGTCTAATCAGGGTGTTTTTCATCTAATTTGACCTATCCTATCCTTGTCCCCCCTTTCCGGATCATTTGCATGTTATTTTGACCAAAATTAGGGTTTTCCATGCACTCTTGCGCCTGTGTCAAGGAACCCCTGCCTGTGTCAGGTAACCTATGCTTGTGTCTCCCTACACAAGCACAGAAGACCCTACACAAGGGCAGGATTCACTCTACACAAGCGTAGGAGTCCTTTTCTGCATCCCCTGTGGGCCCCGCAATGTCCCGCAAGCAATCAAAATTCATGAAATTGAAAACATGGGTATTTGAGATCCATACCATTGCTCCTACGTCATCCGGTCATCTGAATGTGCGTACACATTCCCTGAGGTGATCTACCATTGGAATGTTCGCCATCTATCTGCAAGTGTCCTTGTCCAGAGTAACAAATCCTCCTCTTTGTCTAGTGAAAATGAGCAATTTTCACTCTCTTTGCCTCATTTATAGCTCTTTGTCAATCCATAGATGGACGTGCATCCTCTCCATCTTATGTTGGTCGTGGTCTTTTGCATCTTCAATTGCTTGTCCTTCATGCATCTGGTATCCGATTGTCAGTCCGTTCGATCCTATCGTCTCCTATCATTTTTATCGATCAATTGGCCTTTTTTCTCGACATTTCTGGCCAATTCCTCGAGGGGGCATGCATATGTCATTGTCATTGTCTAGGGCATTTTCATTACTGTTCTTTGAAACAACGCTCAAAATTGCATTGTCTCAAAGAGGGGCAAAATGTAGACACCTAAAAATGGTCAACGCTTGCCGAGTCATACTTTAACATTTGCGCATTGCCTCATTTTAGGTTTTTGCGTCGCATTAACATTTCTCCTATGATTCGTACTTGGTTTTTATCATTTGCGAATATCGAGTCATTCTTCTACATTCTTCATTTGTCTCGCTTTCGAATTTGGTCTTGTCGACAACACTATCCAATCATGATTTTGATCGATTTTATCTTGTCGCATCAATATGCGTGCTAATTTGTCATCATTTTGGACATCGTCAATCCTAATTAGGGTTTTGTCCTCTTATCAATCTTATCGATTTGTCATCAATCTTTATCATTTTCAATCTTGTCGTTTTGCGATCGATTTGTCATCGGTCGTTGTCATGTTCGATCTTGTCATTTTGTGATCGATTTGTCATCGATCGTGTTCATTTTTCAATCTTGTCGTCTTGCAATCTATTTTGTCATAGATCCTTGTCCTCTTGTCAATCTTGTCATTTTGCGATTGATTTGTCATCGATCGTTGTCTGTCTCAATTATGTCAATTTGGATCAATTTGTCATTGTTCCTTGTCAATTGGCATATTTATCAATCAAATCATTTAATCAAAATCATGATCAAATCAATTATCTTCAATCAAGACCTAATTGTCATTCTCGCATTGCTAATTCATCTTCTAGGGTTTCATGATTTAATCATTCAACCTTGTGTGTCATTTCTTCCTCTAGGATTAATAAATTATTTATTTATCCTAAGTCTTCTTGTCACAATTAAATATTCATTTAATTGGCTAATTATTTCTCTTTGTGAATTAATTAATAAATGAAAGATTATTAATTAATTTACCTAATTTCTAATTTTCATCAATTCCTAAATTCCTTATTTTTCTAATTTCTTAATATTTTCTAATTTCCTAATTTTAATTTCCACCTAATTAACTTGTCTTTAGTTCTCCCTATTTTTGTGCTTCATGCGTCATACTCTTGGCATAGCAAGATGTCATAAGGTTCTAGTCCTCTAAGCTTTGCATTGGCAATATGTCATAATTCATGACATAGAAGGTGTCATAACCTTCTTCTTTTCACTCATTTTTCCCATTTTGAAATCAATTGCTTCTAATATCCATTTCATGCTAAATTTGATCCTATCTCCAATTTATCTATAAATTGGATGATCTTCATCAATCAAAGCTAATAATTGATAATCAGACTATCGAATTTATGCTTCTAGTACTCTTGATCAATAATCAATGTCAATCTTGCTTTCAATTATGTGTGTGCACTTGTAGGTGAGATCCACAACCAAACCATTTGAAGAGGAAAGAAGAACAATGGAGCCGCATGAAGGGAACATCTGGTTTGCATAATCTTTTTACATGTTTGATTTCATGTCTCTATTGAGTGTGCTTAGGATAGATTCATTGCATTCTAGCCTTTCATGATTGAGCTAATAATGACTAGTTTTTATACTTGTTTTGTGATGATTTCCTATTTCCTAACGTACAAATATAACTAAGTAATATGGAAAAAGATAACTTCTTTTTACCAAATTTTAATTAATAGGGTGAGTGTTGGTCACTTCTCGAGTGCACACCCCCTTGATATCATAAGTTGCATAAGGGAAGTAGGAGGGAATAAGTCAACTCTCTGCGTTGTTTGAAATATGTCATGAAAGGTGTGGGAAGGAATTAGTTGTCAAGTGTTATTGATTTTACTTGATAATCAGTCCACCCCAATTGGTTCTTAACCATAAGTGTTAGTAATTTGGCAACATGCTTCTTATTGACAAAGATGAAAGGATGATTAGAGGTGAAAATTCAAGGAGCTAGCAAAGGGATAAGAGATCAAAAGATGTCCCTAGTAGAATTATACGATTACATTTTTTTTTCAAATCCTAAGTGTTCCTAAGTATACAATTGACAATTTTGTGCCGAACTATCCACCGCATGTGAGTAAGTCATGAAAGTGTCAGTGCATGAGTTACCACATAATATTGAACCATGATTTAGCATACCAATAAAATCAATGGAAGTCCTAGAAGAATGGATGGAGGATGGTAGAGTTAGTGCAATCACCTGTTAGATATAATTAATGGATATTGGAGGTTAATACTATCTTTTTCAATTACTTTAGAGATTTTTGCGTAAATGAATTTATTTTTTTATTAAGTGGTGGGATAATTATAATTTCTTTGGAAGAGGATATCGTGGTGCAATTATATATTCGAAAATAAGTCCAAGACCTCGATCTTGCAAACTCATTTAGCCTGGATAGAATCTTATACTAAATAAAGCAATTAACATTTTAACGATTGACATTTCAATTTTTAATTGCTCGATTTATTTGTATTATTACGTTAAAATCATATTAATAATTAATTTATAGATGCAAGAGTTAATCAAGTTATAAAGGGAGGATGTATTTTCACAGATGAAGGAAACTTGTTAGGAGGTAAATAATTATTATTAAATCAAGTAATTATATGTATGCCTATTTAGTAGGAGTCGATCTAATTAAGAATCATAAATTACAACTGTAATAAAGGGGACATTTGATGTGAATATATTATTGTCCTTATAAATTCATTTTGTTATGTTTGATTATAGGAGTTATCACAATTTCTTATGTTAGGAATATCCTAACTTTGTCGTCTAGGAGTTTCATAGAAACCTAAGGCTTCTAGATAAATTTGTTCCATTCATCGCTCATGTTAGAAAAACATTTTATTATAATTTAAGATTCCGCATGGGGCAAGTTGTTAAGTTGTCACCTCTAATTAAGCATAGGTTGCATGTAATTAAGTGTGGTTTGCGCTAGCAATCACGTGAAGGTTAAAATGGAACATGACCTAGAAAACGATTGTAATCTCATGTGTATAAGATATTTCGTAAATAATGAAGGGATATAGATAATCTAAGAATATCAAGAGTTTAATAATCACTTCCTAACACACTCAAGATGTGTGATCTTGGATGATGTGCCATGGTTACTCTCTATAGCATGGCTAGTATGGTCATCTTCTTTCGAGTTTTGATTCAACAGTATTTTTGACTTTCTTTGAATAGTATTTTGCAATCTAGGGGCTAGTACTTTCTTTTTATTTATTTATTTTTATGATGAAAGGACCACTAAATTTATGTTTCTTTTTATTGGAGCTATGGCACTTGCCATGTTGCTAATTTTAATATCTCTCAATTGTTGGCACTTTTCTTCTTTGATCTTTTAAAGTGTCAAGTGGTCATTTTGACATTATTATAGCTAGCCCTAGTGATGTGATTTGTGTAATGTCTATCATGTTCGTTGAACCACTAATAGTGTGTCAAGGGAGAATACCACAAGGAGTGAAGTTAGGCACACAAATTAAACAAAGAATGTTATTTCGAATATAGGGTAAAGAAAGGAATATTTTCCTAAATAAAATTATTTGCGAGTAATCTAAGAGGGGAAATTTATAGCAAAAAATAATAATAAAACACACACACACACACACACACACATATATATTTGTGTGTGTGTGTGTGTGTGTGTGTGTGTGTGTGTGTAAGTATGTGTGTGATCTAGACCTAATGAATTGTGAAAGTGATGATAATTGCAGACTGGTAAAATTTAGCGTGTGTATGGAGATGATTGCATGGATGAGATCAAAAAGAAATAATAATTATTAATTTTCATCATTCCCTTAGAATGGGATGGTTATGTACCTTAATGTTTGGGTTTTGCGAATAATGTACCTAAGAAACTAAAACCTTGGTGCCTAGAAATACCAAGCATTGTGGGCCCTAGGAGTAGAAAATTTCCCTACCTATGGGTAGATTCAAAGAGCTTAAGCTTGATTATCCCTTGTTTCCTAAGGATGTTGGAAGAAATCATGCACCTAGGGTGGTTTTCCAAATATGTGATTAACCCCCTTATGAGGCACCTTGATGTAAAATAAGTAGATTCATTATGGATAAACTATGATGTCAATCCTCTTTAGTGTCGAGCATGGATGACAATTGCAGTGGGATAAACATGTTTTACACGAACCCTTAATAAGTATGACTCCTAGAAATTAATAAGTAAACTATCATATGTAACCTTGATTAAGGGAGTCGATGTGTGTTATTGATATAATTTGGATGGTGCATTAACGTAAGTTGTTGAAAGATAGAATTTTGTAAACACCTACCTGAGATAAAAGGGAAATGTAAAAATTTAATCTTATGAAGATAGTAAGATAATTACAATAATAAGTTGGTTTTGGTAATGCATCTTTCTAGTAGGTAAGTTAAGATTTAAGAGTAACCTATTGGAAGTTATGGGAAATGTTATGTCCCTATTTCGTAATTCGCTCATGTGACTTCCAAGAGTAAGTCGATCTCTAGGGGAGGAGGAAGTAGAGCCCCTCCCCAATCAAGCTCCAGTTAACTCAATTGATCATGGTTGACCTTACTAATAAATGTTATAATTCAATAGGATGGGCTATGTCAGATGGATAGATTGGTGAGAAAAGTAATTCAACCATGTTACAGAATCATTTCACCTTGAGGTGTACATTTTGATGTGTAATAGATACATAACTTTATATGATTCTAGAATAGGATAACTTTGAGATGATGTATGTTATTATTGGATTTGCAGGACTTTACTATGATGATAGAAATAGGATGCAAGTCTTATGTACGGATCAAAATTATGAGGATTATGATAATTGCTTATGTGGATTTATTTGGATATAAGATATATCGATTTGTTTAAATGTAAATTGTATGCAGAGTGTTTGATGTGTATTCTTATTCATGTGTTTAATATTATATGAAGTTATTTGGAATTACTAATGTGTAATTGATATACGCAGGAAAATTATCCATGTGACCATGGAAACATTATAGAGAACCAAACCTAGACCTATGTACGTTCGTAAAACTAGGGTTTGTCTATTTGGAGAGACAACACCCCATTTGTATCGTATTTTATTTGTGAAAGTGAATGTGGCATGTATGTTAAATTGAATTTATTAAATTGTGTAAATCCAACAAGAGACAAAATTTCATGTGTAATTTTGTAAAAGTATTTTTATTGTGTCACTTGACACGTGTTGATTTATGTCTTGATTTTTGAATTGTCTCTTGGAGGGAGTTGTTTTAACCATAGATTTTTCAAATAATTTAATGTGGTTCTATATTTTCCTTGGGTAGAGAATCTTTAGGGTGGTCAACTTAGTTTGACCCGAAAATTAACTTTAGATGGGTTTAAAAAGGGTTAAATGGACTCATAGTGGTAGTTTAAAGGTGTTTCCTAAAGCCCATAAGGTATACCTAAGGGTTAGGAGTAAATTTAGGCATGTGACAACTCCCATGTGACTATTTAGTCATCCCAAAAAGTGAGTTTTCTAACATGTGCGAAAATTGAATTTAGAAGGCATCATCTACGTTAGTTAACTTTCCTTTTTGATGAGAGATCCATTTTGATCTTTTTTGACTTTTCCTTTTTCAATTTTAGAAACCTGTGAGAACTCTCACTGAGGCCTTCTTAGGCAAGAATGAGAGATTTTGCAGGTAATCATCCACTCTACATTTTTTGAGACAAGACAATTTTTGAAAGAAAAGATAGATTTGGTTTAGGAATTTGGCTAAAGGTAGAGAAGCAAAGAATTGTGGAATTGGGCTGCTCATCCCCAACTAGATCTAGCATACCTTTGGGCAGTTTGAAGGTTGGTTTAACTTCTCTTTGTATTATTTTCATGTTGCATGTTATGTTGAAAAGATTGCTTGTAAGAAAAGGCTAGTTTCTTGTATTTTCTTTTGGAAAATTATTACGCATTATGTCTTTTATTTCTTGTAGGCATTATATGTTTTGGGAGTAACCAAGACCTCCTACTCTTGGGAGAGAGGATGGTCTTGTGGGTGGTAGAAGTTTGACAACCCTCGAGTGAGAGGCTCTTGTTACGAGAGTGATCTCAAGGGATATTTATGTGACCCTTGTTGCATGGCTTGTTTATGCATTTCGGGGTCATAAGGAGGGAAATAAGGCATGAATGTCTTGGGGGCATAAGGATGTGGGGTTATTATACTTATGATATAGCTTTGTTTGCCATGAGGTGGCTTTGTGTTTTATCATACTTGCAGTCTCATCAGGGTATTTGGTACATTACCACCCGTGTAAAATCATCACATTGTGTGGTACAGTGTAGCCTTGGTTGGGAATATGTGTGTGATTGTTTTCCCCTACTTGTTGTGTTTGCATGTGTGTAACCTATCTAGGGCTTGGTTCTCCAAGCTCGGGGGTGACTACTAGTTAGCCTAGGTTGGGAGGTGAGCACTCCATGGTCAAAGTCTTTTTATTTATTGTAGGTTGTTGAAAGAAAAGAAAAGGACAAGTAGAGTTGTTGGATTTATATGTTGCAGAAAAAGATATTGGAAAATGGAATATTTATGTTTTAAGTTGCAGCAATGTAAAAGGGAAACTATGTTGTATTTATTTTCGAAAAGAAATGTATCTATTATTTTTAAGGTCCTCATTTAATAGAAATGAGAGGTCCATTTGTGAAAGTTGACTATAATGTATTTTAAATATACCTTAAGGAAACACATTGTTTTATTAAGTATTATTTGGTTGCAAAATGAATTATTTATGTGGAGTATTACGTTTTGTATTGTTCTTAAAAGTTTAATGATTGCATGCATGTCACTTCGAAATTAAGTGTTCAGTTTATTTCCTCATGCATGTCTCTAAGTTTAATTAAAATAATCGAGGTTAATGTAGTTGCTGAATACATCTTATTAAACTCTGTCATTTATATAGTTGTTGTTTAGATTTATTGAATTCTATCATTTTATTAATTTGCAGAAAATAAAACCTAGAGTTAAATAGTCTATTTAATTTAAATAATATCCTATTTATATATTTGTTGTTTAATTTTATGGAATGTTGTCAATCATTTAATTGCAGAAAATAAATCTAAAATCAAATAGTTTATCTCTATTTGATGATATTTGATTTTTTTTTAAAATACATTGATTTAAATCAGCATATTTAAATCAATCTGTTTTTAAAAAAAAAAGATTTTTGTTTTATCAAAAAATATATATATATATATATATGATATCTATATTTTTGCATAACAGAGTTAGCCTGAGAATCAAAAACATCTAATATATATATATATATATATATAAATTAATTTAAACAAAAAAAAAATTAATGAAAGAAAAAAAAATTTACCCTTTTCAAGGGCTCGCCCCCCCCCTTCGCACAGTGGGTGGCAACCCCCCTAGCAGCGGCCGCAACTGCCTCTGTGGGCTGCAACCCATAGTGGGAGGCTTCGGCCCCCTCTGTGGCCAGTGCCCCACAGTGGCGGTGCTGCCCAGCTGCGGGCCGCGTACCACAGCGGCGGCCTAGGCCACAACCCACAGGCTCAGTAGTGGCCGCCCCTGCGGGGAGCCCCCCCCCCATGGCCTCCACCTTCTCCACAATCCATCGCTAGACCTCCACCACTATATATACTTGCCCCCCCTGCATAAAAAAAAAAAAAAAAAATTCAAAACCCTAACCCAGTTTGGGTTAGGGTATTCGAAAAGTAAAGAAAGAAATAAGGAATGAAAGAAATAAAAAGGACTTTATTTTTATAATAATAAAGTTAGGGTTTGCATGGATAACTTATAATATAGTGAAAATATATACATACATATATATATATATATATATATATATATATATATATATATATATATATATATATATGGTTAATAATATGAATTGGACAAATTGTAGAATTATTTATACAAGTACTAGGTATTTACATTTTATATATGTTTTTGATAAACATAAGGGTATATTTAAAAATGATGTTTAAAATCTTATTATTATTTTTGGAGTTTAATCTAATATAGGCTTTGGAGGTTAAACCTTATGGGATGATTTTTTGTTATGGATTTAATCGACCCTTTAGTCGATTTAGTTAAAACTACATTTTAATTACTGATTAAAATAAATTTTAGACATTATAAACTAAATGTTAGGACTAATTTATTTAGTTCCAAAAAAATAATTAATGGTTATTGGAGAGTAATTTTTATCTATGCCAATTAGTTGACTAAATTAATTTATTGATTAAAGATTGATGAGATAATAAATAATCATTTTAGTATTCCGCTTTTAAGTTAAATATTAATATCGCTTACTTGAGTTAGTGGTTAGGGTTAACTCGCACATAGTTAAGACAAACTTGCTAGTGCATTTCATGTTAGCAAAATTAATGTTTTAAGTTGTGATTTAAAAAAAAAAATTATCCCATTTGTGCCCAAAAGTTTGGGCATGAGAGGTTTGACATCCTCCCTTCTAGTGCACAGCAGGAATGATCAACAATTCTCATTGAAGAGACAAAAGAATACAACGTGGGGACTCCTGAAACACCTCACCACATACATCTAGCATCTCTTTTAACTCCAGAGGAACAGCCCAAGTTTGTTGAATTCTTCCAGAAATGCCAGATCAACTTTGCATGGTCATATGCAGACATGTCTGGTCTTGATCTAGATTTAGTCATGCATCACCTCACCATAGCAGAAGGAGCCAAGCCTGTTAAACAGAAACTTCACAAGATGCATCCCCAGATTGCAGTACTAGTCAAAGTAGAACTTAAGAAACTCCTAGATGTTGGTTTCATTCGACCAATTGATTATGCAGATTGGATATCCAACACTGTGCCCATCGGCAAACCAAATGGGGGCATCCATATCTGTATTGACTTCAAAGATCTGAACAAAGCATGTCCTAAAGATGACTTCCCCCTACCAAACATCAACATAATAGTGGACCTAATAGCAGGACATGCCATGCTTTCTCTCATGGATGGCTTTTCAGGATACAATCAAATAAAGATCGCACTAGAGGATCAACATAAGATGGCCTTCACATGTCCATGGGGAACATACTGTTGGAATATAATGCCTTTCGGTCTAAAGAATGTAGAAGTGACCTATCAATGAGAAATGACCACTATCTTCCATGATATGATGCATACCATAATGGAAGATTATGTTGATGACTTATTGGCAAAATCACTAACAAGAGAAGGTCATCTAGAAAATTAGAGAAAATCTTTGATAGACTGGAACAATATGATGTTTGACTCAACCCAAAGAAATGTGTCTTTGGAGTAACCTCAGAGAAGCTTCTAGGGTACATTGTCTCAAGCAAAGGCATTGAGGTTGATCTTGCAAAGGTCAAAGCAATCATGGACATGCCACCTCCCAAGAATATCAGTTAGCTAAGGACATTACAAGGATGGCTACAATCCATTCGAAGATTCATTGCACAACCAGTAGATAAGTGTCACCCATTTACACACCTGCTACACAAAAACATCCACTTTCAATGGGATACCAGATGCCAACAAGCATTCTAGATGATTAAAGACTATCTCATGAATACACTATTGTTGATCCCATTGGATCCAAACAAACCTCTGTTACTCTATATTTCAGCAACTAATACAGGATTGGGAGTGCTACTGGCTCAACACAATGCAGAAGGGAAAGAGTGTGTTGTTTACTACATCTCTCACACACTGGTTGGCTATGAACTCAATTATACACCTATTGAGAAAGCTTTCCTAGCAGTAATCTTGGTAGCCACTAAACTAAGGCACTATCTATTGACACATAAAGTACAGCTCATTGCAAAGATTGATCCACTCAAGTACTTACTTAGCAAAGCAGCATTGGCAGGTCGCTTGGCCAAATGGGTGATGATTCTAAGTGAAGTTGACATCGAGTATGTGGACCGTAAAGCTATCAAAGGACAAGTTATTGCAGATCAGTTGGCGGATGCACCACTCATAGGTGATCATCCCCTCACTTCCAATTTTCCAAATGAAGAGATATTCATTATCACAACAGCACAACCATGGAAACTATACTTTGATGGTTCATACACTAGGCACGGCTCAAGTGCACGCATTCTATTTATCACACCTCAAGGTGACAAGTTCCCAAAGTCTTACAGGCTTACATTTTTGTGTACAAACAACATAGCTGAATATGAGGCCTTGATCACAGGACTCAGGCTAGCCATACAATGGAAGTTACAAGAACTACAAGTATATGGTGACTCCCAATTGGTCATTCGACAAGCCACAGATGAATATCAGACCAAGGATGACAATCTCATGTCGTACAAGCAAATGGTGGATAGTATAAAGGCATCATTTACTACTATCACCTTTGAGAAAATACCAAGAGATCAGAATCGAGCTACTGATGCTATGGCTACTATTGTATCTCTCCTAGATCTTTCGAAAAATTCAACACGCTATGAGTTCTTGGTCGAACAGCTTTGGATTCTCATTTATGATATCCCTGAATCTAAGATGATATGTCACCTTGTTGGTTATGAATCCCCATGGTACGGTGAGTTCTACACCTACCTTCGTGATCACACCATTCCTCCTAACCAATCAAATAACCAACATAAAACCTTCATTTGCCAAACCGCTCGATATACCATTATTGTTAAAACCCTATACCGACATAGTCTTGATGGTACTCTCCTTTGATGTTTGGAACAGGATGAGATAACAAAGGCCTTGGAAGAGGTACATGAAAGAATTTGTGGAACTCATGCAAGTGGCCCGTCACTAGCCAAGAAGATCATACAAGCTAGATACTATTGGCCATCCATGGAAAAAGACTCATACTACTTTGTCAGAAAGTGCAAGAAATGCCAAGTTCATGGTGACCTAATACATGCACCAGCACAAGAATTGCAAACAATCACAACACCATGGCCCTTTTGTCAATGGGGACTTGACCTTGTGGGTAAAATCCATCCATCTTCATCCAACAGCCACAAATTCATTATTACCACCATTGAATACTTCACAAAGTGGATCGAAGTTGTTCCACTTACCCAAGTCACCAGCAAGAAGATCACCTCATTCATCCTTAATTACATCATCTTCTGGTATGGTGTATCCATGTCCATCATCACAGATAACGGTCTTCCTTTCAAAAATCAGGATGTCCATGAACTCTGTGAGAAATTTCACATCCAACACTGCTTTTCCACTCCCTATTACCCATAAGGCAATGGTTAGGCCGAAGCATCAAACAAGAACATATTAAGAATCCTCAAGAAGATAGTCAATAATGTCAGTCGTGATTGGCATGTTCAATTGAATTCAGCACTATGGGTCTATCAAACTAGCATTCGAACCCCTATAGGTGCAACTCCCTACTCATTAGTCTATGGTGTAGAAGTTATCTTACCTATCGAGGTTGAGATACCATCTCTACAGGTTTCCTTGAACAATCTCATCGATGATGAAGCATACAGAGTATCCCATCTCCAATACTTAGAGCTACTTGATGAGAAATGACAAGCTGCATACAATCACCTCAAGGCCTATCAACAGCATATGAGCAGAAGATATAATCATCGAGTTAGACCTTGCACATTCAAGGTAGGTGATCTTGTTCTTCAAGAGAATCCTCATAACCAACCAAACCAAGAACATCAGGGGAAGTTTGAATCAAACTAGTTGGGTCCATATGTTATCACTGCGTTATTTGGGTCTGGGGCATATCAGTTGGCTACTTTGGAAGGAGAATTGCTAGCAGATCCAATCAACAACATGCACCTCAAATGGTTTTATACCTAAAAGTTGTACAGAAAAACACCAAAAACATTTAGAAAAATATCCTGAAGAAAAAACAAAACAATCAAAATAGTAAAGAGAAAAATCATGCATCCAAAAGGTGAACAAACCACTCCAATGGCACCTTGGGTAAGTGTGATGGTGAAAACCTGGCAAATAGGTGCCACTCGTAAAGGCTATGGCTCCATTGTCTTTTAGACTTGTTGCGATCATATTCACTCATCCATCCATCCAAACCATGGCTCGTTATTGATCTACAATTAAGGATAGTACTTCATGCATCTTGCATCCCACTTTTTCAGAGTCATGCCTAAAATTGGGGGCAATACCCTTAACCTATTTGATGGAGGTGGATTTTGCATTACTTGTGATTCATTGACTCTTCATTCAAAACTATCTCACAAAATCCAAAAACATTCAAAACAATTATCAAAATACCAAAAACATTGAAAAATTATCTCACAAAATCCAAAAACCTCAGAAAACATCAAACAAACAAAAACATGGCAACACTTTGTATATACAAATTTTTCAAAGGAGATACCACACAAACATGGTGAAATAATCAAATGATGACCACTTATCCAATCAACCAAACAATCAACATCAAACACGCAAACTGTCTAAACAAGGATGCATCCTTCCTTACCAAAACAAAGACAAGATGACATTTTCTTTGACAAGAAAATTTTGTTTAAGCTATCAAGTACTTGGTTGATTTGTAGGTTATTCATTCATTTATATATATTAGGTTCCTATAGCATTGTTTGTGTATCTTCTGCGAATTATTCTGATGAAGTACTGGGGCATGTACTAATGGTGTCTACGTGGGAAGTTCACTAAGCTATGTGATCATAGGCAAAATACAGTCATAGATCACTACGGCTTGTTGACTATAGTGTATACCTCGACCATATGAGCATGAACCATTATCAAGGGTCCATATTCTTTATTCTTTATATATGTTGTTTGCTTACAGGTACAATACTCCATCTTTAGTTCCTATTGCCTCATCCAAGCTCGATAATGGTTTTATCTCTTACTACAGTATGAACTTGTCCCAGGATATGATCGGCAAAAGATCAAGGAGGATGTTCCAAGTCATGCATGAAAGGAGATAATCCTTGTATGTTCTGCAAGCAATACTCAGGTCAACTTGATTCATTATACCAAGTTGCTTGTATTAACTTGCTATATCAAAATCCATGTAAGGAATACTTAGGTCATCTTGAATCATTATGTCAAGTTGCTTCTATTTTTCTTACAACATTTTAAATGCTCAAAGATGGAAAATAAAGCACTATGGATCGTCATTCCATCTCATCTATATATATTGCATTCCATTTCATTCCATCTATCCATACATTCATATTAGATGCATATCATGCATACATAGTAATGACAATGGATACTCTATTTTCCTCTTCTTCCATAGGAATGCGTCATAGGTCCTCCATTTCTTCTATCTAACATCAAACCCGACCCTCACCCTCCCCATCTTGGTAATCAACATCACATACCCTACATCATGTCCCATCAAAATTAATCAAGCCATGTTCATCACCATCCATCTCTAATAGGAGGGATTGCGTGTCCTATCCTAAGTCATCCTATAAGACAAGCAAGTTACTTTGTCTGCACAGGCACATCGACTCACACACACCTAGGCTATCAACAGATACTTTGATCAAGTATCTTCGGGTCTCAACAGGTAATCGATTATGACAAACCTAGACTACAACAGGCATTTATCATAATGACCTAGTCTCAACGAAGCTACTATGATTCACCACAACCATCCATCACACACACACACACTATCAATTGATCAAACCAATCAAACAAAATCCAAATGGACAATTACATCAATTGTCTAAGTCTCAACAAGTATTTTTCTTCATATACCTTGACTTCATTGGGCAATTACATCAATTGTCTAAGTCACATCGGGTCACTTTGATTCACTTACTTAGACTTTATCTTGTCCAAGCGAACAACTGACATCAACTGTCACGCTTTGACTCGACCGGGGTAGTTTAACCAATTGCACCAAATTGTTGAACCATTTTGATCAATTGTATAGCATCAATCAAAAGCACAACACCACATTTGCACCGTATCTCATGCATAACCTACGGGTACTCACTGGCTTTCCATTTCTCCGTATTCACTCTGTTTTCTTCCATTCTTTCACCGTTATTGCTAATTTCTTCTATTCTACCTCCTCTCCACTTCTCATTCTTTTTTGAGAGATCGTTTGATTCTTCAAAAAAAATCATCCCATCTCTCGAGGGGGCATACCACTCACTAAATTAACATTTATGGGGCATATTTCTTCACACCTATTTTTCTTTCTTTGAAATGACGCGATAAAATCACACCATCTCAAAGAGGGGCAAATGTAGTCACATAAATCTGTGCACTTAATTAAATGAATATTTCGTATTTATTTGATTATTTAACCATCAATCAATAATTAATTAAATTAATATTTAATTAATCCATCTTAACCCTCTTCACCTATTAATTAAATAAATTATTCAATTTATTTGATTTAATTCACTTAACCAAATTCAGACCATTAATTAAATAAATAAATCATATTTGTTTAATTAAATCTTCTCTCACATTTAAATAAATTAATATTTATTTAAATCCCCCAAAATCTCATCTCTCACATTTAAATAAATTAACATTTATTTAAATCACCTTTATCCTCCACCCACTTGTATTTTCCTACAAATGCAGGTTGCACAACTATTTTAAATAAATAAATTATTTATTTAAAATCTTATTTATCCTCACCCACTTAAACCTTTAATGGTTTCCCTTAAAGTCTTCAAACTTAATGGCTTCCTTCTAGAGTCTTCTCAAGCCTTTAATGGTTTCCCTTAAAGTCTTCAAAATTAATGGCTTCTTTCTAGAGTCTTCTCAAGCCTTTAATGGTTTCCCTTAAAGTCTTCAAAATTAATGGCTTCCTTCTAGAGTCTTCTTAAGCCTTTAATGGTTTCCCTTAAAGTCTTCAAACCCAATGGCTTCCTTCTAGAGTCTTCTCAAGCCTTTAATGGTTTCCCTCAAAGTATTCAAGCATTTAATGCTTTATCTTCCTTTTTATCATGTAAATAAATTAAGATTTATTTAAATAAAATCCAAAATTCACATTCACATTTAAATAAATTAATATTTATTTAAATATCTATCCAAATGCAAATTACACCATTTAATTGAAATAAATGATTTAATTTTAATTGAAAATCCCAAAATTCCTCCCACTTGCATTCCTAAATCCCTTCTAGATTCTTCTAACTCCTTCTAATTAGCCTAATACTATCCTATTCATTGTCACATTCCTAAATAAAGAGAAGTCACTTCTCAAAAACCTCCAAAGTCTTCAATAACCATTAAAGGCTTTATGTCTTCAAATGGTTAACCTCTAAAGTCTTCCAAACCATTAAAGGCTCTTACATAACCATTTATGGTTAACTCACCTTTTACCTTTGGTTAGAGACTTTCCTCTAACTTAACCATCCTTTTGACTCATGGGTCTCTTCAAAGCATTTATTTCTTTGACTAACGTAACCATTTAACCCTTGCACATTCATTTATCCCTTGGATAAAAGGAATATCCATTAACCTAACCCTAACCCAACCCCCTAGGGTAACCATCATGTCCCCTCAAGCATTTAATGATCCTTATCTCTCCTCTCAAGCCTCCTCATGGTGACACTTGTCAACATGGGATTGGGTTAAAAGTCTCACATGGATTTAATATCTTTCAATCCTAACCCTTATTAAGATTGCTCAATCTTAACCCTTCATTTCCCCATTTCTTCTATAAATAGAACCCTTCTCCTCAAGCAAAGAAGGAAGCATTAGAGTATTGTTGTTATACTAGTATTAGCATAGAGATTTTTCATAGCATCACTATCTACACTTGCATAGCATTTTCTTATCATATTCAACCATCTTGAATCTCCATATGGCATCCATGGCTAGTGCTAAAAGCTGAGAGCTACACTCATGTGGAACTTGAAGAGGAGAGAAATAAGGGAGGAGCAACTATGAGCATCTTGATTAGCATTTGGAGGAGTATAGTTTATCTATTCTATGTTTGTATGCTTTCTATTTCATGCTTAATATCTCTCTTGATATGCCTGTTTAGGATAATCTTTTGTTGCTAACACTAACGTTTGTTTCTTGTGCTCTTGTGTGTGTTGTCATCAAACAAATTTTCTAATCCTTTTTGCAGAGCATCAGGTATTATTTGGGTAATCGGATTCTATCATACACTTTTGTAAACCCATACTAGTATTGGTTTAAGGCTTAACCGATAGAGCTTTCACTGATAAATATTGACAGGATGCATAAGTGGTGTTGGTGCGGCTTCTAGATAGATTTCAGGATGCTAAAGATGTTCTTTTATCATGCCTCAACTGAGTGAAGACATTGCTTTGGCATGGTGGACCTATATTAGGTTTGGTGCCTATCTAGGTTATCGACCAGTATCATGTTAATGTGTTCTCTACACGTTACCGGGATTATTTATGGATTGGTTATTGTTGTTTTGGTCTTAAGACGATATGGCATATCATTGTAAAATGGATGTATGTAATGATCTTATTGTAATATCTTCTAGGTGACCGACCTAATTGGTTTAGGCCTTAGGGTTGTTATAAAATGATGTAAGATCTCATTATAGATATGGTATTGTGGTCTTGGAATGAAATATCATATGCGAAGGAGATTTGGTCAATCATAGGTGATCGAATTAGGATTAAGGAAGAGGTTAAAGGCCTCTGGTATTGAGCTTAATTGGGACTGTAATCAGGCATGGTAGATGCTATCTCTGGCAGTTCATTAATGTGGATTGTTGTCCATTTATCTTGAGGTGGTTATAACCTCTCTATAGTCAATGAGGCTCTTTTATAATGAGCAATACGCTCTAGGAAGTGTTCCTTCCTGCATGTGTAGGCCCCTCATTGTATCACATACTTTCTGCAGAAGTATCATCTGACTGTGGGTAGGCTTCCCACTATGGTTTTTCCCTTTCTAGGTTTTCCACGTACAAATCATGGTATTATTTTGTATGGTTGCATTATGTTGATTATCTATTTCATTGTTAAGTTTTATTGCTTACCGATATCTATTTATGATATTCCAGTACTTAATGTTTATATGATCTAGTTAAACATTATTAAGTTGATTAATTGATATATACTATCAGCAACTGATTCATCCCCCCCCCCCTCAGTTGTTCACCGGTTATCCTAGCAGCCATGTTGCCATCAATGACAATATATTGAAACCAACCATTTGAGTGTCAATTGCCAACATCTTTGATCCTCCAATAACTCATCAAGCTTAGTAGAACTAACCTTGAACTTGTCTTTGTATTCATTTGCAACATCCAGATCACCTCTTAGGACTATCATCATTCTTTCCAGCTCTTTCTCATTGTTTTGTGATTGCACCAATTTAGTTCTGAACACATCATTCTCATGCGCCAACCTAATGTATTCCTCATATCTATCTTTCAGAGATATAGCAATATTTTTTTTCATTCTTCTTCTAGTCTTCAATCTCCTTAGACATCCTCATAGTTATAGCTTGCATTTTATTCTTCATGACACCATTCTCCATACTTAGCTAGTGACATAATTCCTTAAGGGCATTCTTCTCTCCACCATACTAATTTTGAAGTTGATCACAAAGTTCCTTCCTTTTAGCTTGGGCAACTGACAACCTCTCTTTCAGGGTAAAAATAAATTCCTTCACAGATCTCAACATATCTTGCAACTTCATGTTCCTCAACCTTTCAGCATCATAGTTCTCAAGAGCTACTTCAAGTTCCTTCCTCAAACGTATCTCCATAGATTCTAGATTTAGGATCTTCCTCAAGTTGTTAGACTTACTTTGAGGCACCAGGCTCTAATAGCAGTTGTTGGGATCTAAGAACACTGAGAGGGGGAGTGAATCAGTGTTCTACCAGAATGGATAAATTTAACCTTATTAAGACAACAACTCAATAACCGATAAACATAAAAGCATATAATAATAAGAAACAATGCAACCATAAAGATGAACACCATAGCACCACATATTTATATGTGGAAAACCTCAAAGATGAAAAACCATGGTGGGATTGGAGACCCATAATATCTTCCACTAATCAGATAAATAAATATTACAATAAGGGGCCTACACATGCAAGAAGGACAACAGCCTAGAGCACACTGCTCATCACAAAAGGAGCCTCCCTAACTATAAAAAACATCAGACTACAATCTGAAATGAAGATTGAACTGCAAGTATAGCATCTCCTATGCCTGAGTATAGTTCCAGTTAAGCTCAATACCAAAGGTCTTAAACCTCTTCCACAAACCCAATTTGATCACCTATGTTCTACCAAAACCTCTGCATATGATTACAAAATTATTTGCATATAGATAATCCCATAACCTTAATCCCATACCATGATCTACAAAGAGATCTTACATCATATTTATACCAACCCGGGACCTAAACAATTAGCTCGGGCACTTAAAAGATAATACAATAAATCTATTACATAATCCCACAAACCAATAATAAACCAAGTCAGCCTAAGACTGAAACAACATAAACCAAATAATAAATCCAACCAGTGACGCATCAGGATCATCCACCAACACGTTACATAAACTGGTCCATAACCTAGCAGAATAAGATAGTATTAGGTCTAGTCCTAAATGTAACACCACCAATCAACAGGAACACAAATACAATAACCAAAAACATATTGAAAGCCATCTAGAAGCCACACCAACACCACTTATCAAGTGCATCAAAATATCTTCAACAAAGCTCTGCCAATAAAACCCTTATCGGTGACCAAAAGGCTTACTAGAACAAATTATAGCTCCTGATTCATCAAATACTGAACCAACTGATTGTGATACATATTTGAATAGAATGAATGATAGATCCAAACCAACTTCACCAACCAAAGCATACCAGAGCATACCAGATCAATATCATAATCTAGCTGCTCTACCAGAACCTACCAAAAATCGGTAAACAACCAAAACAGTTGGTGTTGCCATCAATGACAAAACATAAATGCAACACATAATCAATTCCTCCAATTTTCCAACATTGTTCTAGAATGAACTCGAACTAAGTTTCATTATGAGGCATGTCTAGGAGAGAACCTACTATAGCCATGGAATCTGCTCAAAAATGATTTTACTGAAATGTTCTTCGCAATCTTCTACCATTTATTTATAAGTCATTAGCTTATCATCTTCTATGTTATAGTCATCATTGATGATTGACAATCAGTTGTGAGTCACCATACACATGTAATTCTTTTATCCTCCACTGTATAGCGGTACAAAGTCCTATGATGAGAGATTCATATTTAGCTATATTATTTGTATAGGGAAAGTTGATTCTGAATGACTTCAGGATAGATTCACCTTGGGGGTGATGAAAAGAATCTCAGCTCCTGCTCCATGATTTGTGTAAGAACCATCAAAGTATAATTTCCAAGTGGTGGATATTGTCAATATAAACACAGATTCGAAAATCCACTAGTAGCAGGTGATTGTCTTGCAAGGGAGCTTCCACTAATTGATCTGCTATAATCTTCCCTTTGATTGTCTTTTTGTCCACGTACTCTATGTCAAACTCACTCAAAATCATAACCCACTTGGACAATCTTCCAGTTAATGTTGCTCTACAAAATAGATCATTGATTGTTGGCATATGATGAAACTGGTCCATAACCTAGCAAAATAAAATAGTATTAGGTCTGGTACTAAATGCAACACCACCGATCAACAAGAACATGAATACGATAACCAACAACATCCTGAAAACCATCTAGAAGCTACACCAACACCACTTATCAAGTGCATCAAAATATCTTCAACATAGCTCTGTCGATAAAACCCTTACCGGTGACCAAAAGGCTTACTAGAACAAATGATATCTCCTAAGTCATCAAATACTAAACCAATTGATCGTGATACGCATCTGAATAGCATGAATGATAGATCCAAACAAACTTCACAAACCAAAGCATACCTGATCAATATCATAATCCAACTGAACTACCGTAACCTACCAAAAATCGGTAAACAACCAAAGAGTTAGTGTTGCCATCAATGACAAAACATAAATGCAACACATAATCAATTCCTCCAATTTGCCAACATTGTTCTAGAATGAACTTGAATTAAGTTTCATTATGATGCATGTCTAGGAGAGACCCTACTATAGCCATGGAATCTGCTCAAAAGTGATTTATTGAAATGTTCTTTGCAATCTTCTACCATTTATTTATAAGTCATTAGTTTATCATCTTCTATGTTATAGTCATCATTGATTATTGACAATCAATTGTGAGTCACTATACACATGTAATTCTTTTATCCTTCATTGTATAGTGATACAAAGTCCTATGATGAGAGCTTCATATTCAGCTATATTGTTTGTATAGGGAGAGTTGATTCTGAATGACTTCGGGATAGTTTCACCTTGGGGGGCGATGAAAAGAATCTCGGCTTCTGCTCCATGATTTGTGTAAGAACCATCAAAGTACAATTTCCAAGTGGTGGATGTTGTCAATATAAAAACAGATTCATCATGAAAATCTACTAGTAGCAGGTGATTGTCTTTCAAGGGAGCTTCTGCTAATTGATCTACTATAATCTTCCCTTTGATTGACTTTCTATCCATGTACTCTATGTCAAACTCACTCAAAATCATGACCCACTTGGACAATCTTCCAGTTAATGTTTCTCTACACAATAGATACTTGAGTCGATAAAATCATGTTATGAGTTGAACTTTATGACTTAGTATATAGTGTCTTAGCTTTTGAGATGCAAAGATCACTGCTAGACATGCTCGTTCTATGGGTGTGTAATTAAGCTCATATCTAATTAGAGTTCTACTTATATAGTAGATTGCTCTTTCCTTTCCTTGATCATCATGTTGTGCCAACATGGCTCCCAAGGATAAGTTTGTTACTGATATATATAGTAATAAAGGATTTCCTTGAGTAGGTGGAACTAATACTGGAATATTTAAAAGATAATATTTTAAAGCTTGAAAAGCTTCTTGACACTGTTCTGCCAATTTGAAGGTGACTCCTTTTCTAAGTAAATGTTGAAACGGTTGACATTTATCTGCTAGTTGTGCTATGAACCTTCTTATAGACTATAATATTCCTTATAATCCCCTTAACTACTTGAGTGTTGATGGTGGTTCAATATCAAGGATGGAGAGATGTTATATGCAGTACGACTATGGTATATGATGGTCATGTTGGCATATGATAAACCGGCATGTTGATATGATGATAATATATGTTGTCATTGATTTCAATAAGTGTAAGTGAACTGGTAAGCAAATTGGAAGATCTTGGTGAACCAGTATGAAGAAATGCAGTGAACCAGTGTCGGGGTTTCACTGAGTGTGACTACCGGTTGGTAGTCTCAGCTCTAGGGTTTCCTGTTTGGAAATCTCGCTTGTGAGATGCAACCAATGCCATTTTGTGTTAAGTTATCTAAGAGATGAAGATGAGATTGTGATGCCACGTCAACTTTGTGCATGTGAAGGATTTTCTTGAGGATCTTGCATGAGAAGATCGACTGCATTAAATATCTACCTCGAGAATGAACATTCTTCTTAGCGGTATGAGAAGAAAGCATGATGAGTTACTGATTTCTATGTGCGGTGAAGAATGGACGATGTAGATTGTCTTGTGATCTATTTGAAATTGCATTTCTCTATGCAAAGTGTTTGGACAGTCAAGATTAGACCGCTTGTATTGTAAACCTAAAATGCTTAGGGTTTAAGGTTTATGCTACTGACCTAATTGGTGTCTATAAGGTCGATGATGTTTGTTATTGTAATTTGTTGGCAAATGTTGTGTGTGTATCCGAGTGATGAGATTGTAAAGCTCTGATGCTAATAGTAAACAAGATGAGAGGGGGGGTGAATCATACAAACTTAATCTTCAATATATTCAACAGATTCAACCTCGGTAGCTTATACTTCAGAATACATAACCAAAACTATAAAACATTCAAACTCATGAACAGATAACATCACAACACATATAACTCCAGATTTAACATGGAAACCCAAATAGGGAAAATCCACTGTGGGATTTCGGACCCACTAAGAAATATACCCTTCTAGAGTATGCTCGGTTAAAAGCAAATCATGTTAAAGATTACAAACACATTGCTAGATGTGACCCAGTTAAAAGATTTCCCTCACACTTGTTAGAGTCTTGCACTTTGCTAGAAGTGACCTTGTCAAAGGATTTCAAACACTCATTTAGAATGTTACCTTGCTAGAGGGTTTACAAATAAGACTGTTAGGTCCACTCGGTTAAGAGATTTCCTATCACTTACAAAATAAACAACAGTAATAAAATATATCTGCAACTTCACATCTGAAATGCTAAAGCAGATTCTTATTTGCTCAAAAAAATCTTGTCATAAGACTTATCTAATCCCTTGATGGGCTTACTGGGCTTCTTAATCTGTTCTTCAATTAGATCTTCAAGATTCTGAGCTCAGTAAACATTCCTGTAGCATCACTGTGCATACATTTGACTGCATGTAGTGTTTATCAACAATTCCTTATTTATAAACAATTTTTGACCACTTAATCTCCTTGATCACATTTCCCATGATCAATCTTAGCCATTAGATCATCAAACTTGACTAGGTTCAATGTATCCTTTGATCTGAAAATGTTTTACCTCTCCTTGGAACTTGCATTCCTTCTTAGGAACTTGTGCTAGGTTATTGCAATTCAATCTATGTTGTAGATCTTCCTCCTATATTTTCATTGACATAGATTCTTAACAAACTTCTTGTGCGACAAACCAATCATTTATTCATCTCCAGCTCATCAGCATCCTTCATTAAATAATGTTTTTATCCATCCAATGCGATCTATTATAACTCAGTTGTTACTCGGTTAATACTGAACTTCTCTCGGTAGACATTCTTCCTTCGTTAACCGATATCGATAACCTTAGGGTTTACCGACTAGGTACCTTAGAGTTTATCGACTAGGTTCCTTGCTCGGTGACATAATACAGTATTAAACTTATAATCAACAACATGTGTAGGATATCAAAATAATCAAAACAACATGATCTCATCATTGCCTAACTCGGTAATAGTTTCCCATTGAATAACTTATATCTCCCCTTTATTAACACATTCTTTCTGTGTCACTTACTGACCTCCTAATACTCATCAACACATACTTCTCAAGATATGCCAACATCATACTGAATCAGAAAATCAATTTCTTGACATCAATGACAAAATAATATTATTAAGATAGTAATCATCCTTCTTTGGTTATATCAACAATCTCCAACAACCTTCTCAATATCCTTATTGAAATGCCAACAATCTCCTTTCTATTATAACGCCAACAGAGATACTTGCCAGACCAGTAAGAGAAAAACTGTAGAGTGTGATTGCAGAAGTAGAGGAACTGAAAAGGATCTACCTTAGCATATAGTGTTGTTATCAGATCAAAGCTTTACCTGTTGTCTTCTAACTATTTCAACAGAAGGAAAATCCCTTTGCCAAGTAGCTTTAATAGGCTTACTATAAATCATCTAACCAGGTGACTCAAGTTCATTGATTTCTTCAAATTCTCTAGCAAGGTAACCTTTAATAGGGTTTCAACCTTTAACACAGTATATAGCCATCCCTTAACTGGGTGATCTTTAATAGGATCGGTTCCTAGCAGAACCTTATTGTAAAGTCTTTAACCAGACTAGGCTTCTAACATGGAGAGCTTCAAAAGAGTTCAAAAACAAGCTTGTGGGTATTCATCCCCAGCGTGGTTTTTCCCATTTGGGTTTCCACCTGAAAAATATGTGTCATGTGTTGTGAATTTTTTATGTGATGATTAAGTGTTCTTTGTTTAAGTGATTATGCATGCAGAGATAATGGTTATGGTATTGGTGACACACCACATGCATATATTTATGGGTAAAGTAGCTATCAAGTATTAAATGTATTTGAAGTGTTCAGACTTACCGGTCTATGATGTCTGAAGTCTTACTATGTTTAACCGATATTGCCATGATTAATTTCAATAATGAAGACAATCGGTTAGTGTTGTTTTAGCTTGAAAAGATTGTCAGAAAGTCTTTGACTGTACTAATTCACCCCCCCCCCTCTCAGTACTAGTTAGGGTATCTTTTGTTCATCATTATTCATCAATTGGTATTAGAGCAACTCTAGGTCCTTGGTGATATAAGCATAACCGCTTGAGGTAAAAGATCCTACCTTAATGATGAAGAGGGAAGGTCCTAAGTTCAATAGAGATAACTTCAAAATATGGAAGGGCAAAATGAAGATCTATATCAAGAGTTTGGGTGCTCAACATTGGAGCTATGTTGAAAATGTCTATGTAATTCCCACTGGCACTTTAACTGATGATCAGAAAAGAGAGATTCAAGAAAATGGGTAAGTCATGGAAGCCCTTATTAGCAGTTTGTCTGATATTGAGTTTATTGATGTACAAGATAAGGACACTCCTAAAGATGTATGGGAAACATTGGAAACTATTTATGGCGGTGATGAACATGTAAAGCAAACTAAGGAGGAGAGCCTTAGAGGAAAATTTGAAGGCATGAGGATGGTTGAAGGTGAGACCATTCAGCAATATGGCATAGGAATCAAGACTATTGTTGGAGATATCAAGAGCATTGGTGGAACAATTGATGATACCACCATTTTCAATAAAGTCTTGAGATCATTGTTACTGGTCTATGCAATCAGAATTGCTGCTATTCAGGAACTAAGCTCTATTGACAAAACCAAGGTATCCTTAGACTCTGTCATTGCAAAGTTAACTACATATGAGTTGAATAGCTATGATCGTAGTGTTTAGAAGACTGAGTTAGCTTTTAGAGCATCTATTGCACCAACCAGAAAAGGAAAAGAAGCAAGTACCAATTATGAATCCATGCAAAGCAGAGGTATGGATGATGAAGAAATTATGATGGAGTTTGAATCACTTCTTGCCAAGAGACTTCCAAAAGGTACTGGAAAATATAGAGGTAAGCTTCCTTTAAAATGTTTTTCCTACAATAAGATAGGACATATAGTTGTTAACTATCCTAACAATGAGAATAAGGATAAACCAGAGAGGTTTAGAAAGTATAAAGGATGAAATAGAAGAAATTGTCTTGTTGCAGTGGATGAAGGTGTTAGTGATGAAGAATCTGAGGATGAAGAAAATGAAGACATAGTATTTGTAGTTGTAAAGGAAGAAGTGTCTGACAAGAAAGCACTTGTCTCTCACATTGATAACTCTAATGAGTGGATAATTGATAGTGGTTGTTCTCACCACATGACTGGTGAGAGGAGAAATTTTTTGTCTCTAGAAGAATATGATGGAGGTGTTGTCAGATTTGGCAACGATGCACCATGTTTGGTGAAACGTAAAGGATCCATCTAACTAAATGGAAAGAGAAGTGTAGATGATGTCTACTGGGTAGAAGATCTTAAGCATAACATGTTGAGTGTTGCTCAACTAAATGATAAAGGGCTCGTTCTGGAGTTCAAAGGTGGAGTCTACAGTATAAATGGTAAAAGTGGTGAACTTATTGCCACCGGTAAGTAGACCAGAGGTAACCTATTTTAGTTGAATGCCAAGATAAGTCAGTTTCTGATGGTGAATTTTGATGACAGTTGGATATGGCATAGGATACTTTTTCATCTGAACTTTGATAATATTGTAAAGGCTAGTAATATCAAGGCAGTAAGAGGATTTCCTTTGCTGAATTTGTGCAGAGAATGTCAACTTGGGAAGATGTCTTCCTCAACTTTCAAAGGTAAGTCTTTTTCAGCCGAAAGCTTACTTGATCTTGTGCATACTAATTTTTGTGGTCCTATGAAAACTAGAAGTTGTGTGGGGGAAAAAGTGAGACTAGGTTAACATGCCCTAATCCTACCTTTTGACACACATTACGGAATACGAAAGAGCCTAGAGATATTGCACAATTGGCTACTTATTTTGGTGAAAGAGAGAGCCACAGGATATCTATTAGGATTTCTATTCCCTTGTTGAAATTGTAAGATTAAGTAATGCAAGTTCAAACCCTAATACCAAAATGCAAGTATGAACTAATAACAAGATTGCAGAATTGAGATTAAACAATGAACAGCTGTAAATACAAGGATGAAATAAGAATACAGATGTGTACCCGGAGTCAAAATCGGACTGAAAATGTTCTGGACAGGGGCACGGGCGCCACTGTCCTGAAAACTGCATCGGAAACTGCTGTTCTGCACTCTGAAACACTGTCGGGAAGCTGTCTGTCCAGAGGACCAGGGTGCCCAGCGCCTCTATCCCAGGGACCAGGGCACCCAGTGCCCCTATCCTGGTAGGACCAGGGTGCCCAGCGCCCCTATCCCAGTCTTCTGCTCTGCAATTTGATACAGAGTGCTGTCTCGACCTTCTCTCTCCGGATCTGTATCCCGCGGCGTCGTCCGAATCTCGAAACCTGCAATGATATCTGAAAAAGGGTGTATGGGCAGCTATATAGGGTTTTGCCTTAGTCAAACCCCCACTTCAGTGATTTCCACCTCCACGAATAGCCAAGTTGTTTTCTAAAATGTATTGTGTGTGCAGACCTAGTGTGTGTGCAAGGTCCTAAAATGCAAAAAAGCAAACTAGAGCAACCTAGAAAGTAAACCCTAATTGCTTGTAAATGATAACGTAAATGCTCTAAATCAAGATGCAAAGTGATCTAAAGCATGAATAAATGATGTATTGAAGCTTATGTAAAGACATGAAAACAACATGAAATCATACCCAACCCTCAAGGGAGGAGTACAAGCCAATCTTCAGTCGGTAATCTCCTATTGTTCTTCAATGTCTTCCAAGCCCTAAATGGATGAATGGAATTGATAAATGCTTGATAGAGGGATGTTGTAAGATGTTGAAGTCTTCAAAGATCTGCTCTTTCGCTGCATATGAAGTTCCTGAAAACAAAAATCGGATCCTTTCAAATGAAGAAAGAGAGCTCTTATTTATGAAACCCTAGGTCACAATTTCATCTTTTGGCCGACCTAGAGATTGAATATCCCGCCAATTTCTTGGGGTTAAGCTTTATTTTATGATTGGATCGTGCTCCTAAAATTTTGGGAAAAATGTCCGGGACCATGTGCACTCCGGGCGCCACGGTCCCGACAACTTTTCACCAAATTTTTAGGGCCGTCAGATATGATGATTTTAGAGAGAATCCCGAAGTTACAGGTGATTTCGAGATGTTTTGACCCCCGAAATCAAGCCCCCAAGCTCAGAATAGGGCCTAATTAGGGTTTTTGATTAAGTGATGTATTGGAGGAATAAAATGAAAGGGGCATGCTTTAATGAAAGGGCCCAACTTTGTGATGTGGAGAATGGTGAAATAGAACCTTTAGACCTAATTAATTTGATTAATTAAGTGCTAAAGGGGAAATGCAATGCAAAATGCAACTGCGCCAAGGCGGGTGCTAAACTAGGTGTTAAATTGTACCGCTTTTAGCAAGTGCATACAATTTATGATGTTACATTTAGCCCCCACTTTAGCGGTCATATGAGTACTACGTGCATATGCAAGCTAAAGTACAGAAAGTAAACATTATTTGAAAAAAGGATATATCCATAAGTTGTCGGACGAAGCCCCCAGCGGTATCTGTAGTACACAGTTAGGAACCACACCCTACAAAACACATGTTAGATCACAAAATCACCTAATGCTTACTAGGGAAAGTGATGAAATCTATGAGTAGCTATATGCCCCCCCCTATTTCGACTTGCTTATTAGGGAGATGAAACAGGGTAGCATGTTTACTTGCGACAAATTGTGTAAGAGAGTATTGATGAGGGATGTTCACTGAAAAGGCTTCATCAGAGCACTTTCTAGAACATCCCGAGAGTAGGGGAATGAACATATGATTCCTACGCAACAAACAGTTCGAAAATCGCATCTCCCAAACTCAAGTTATGATGAAATGAGTGAAAGAGGAAAATTAGGGTTTTGAAAATAAAGGTACAGGAATGAATGTATATACCTTGAAAGAGACACTTGCATTTGTCACTTTTTTGATTTCAGAATACTATTCAGTGCAGCGGAGCCCACATAGCCATCATCATGCCTTCATGATGACCGGAGCGTCCCACGAGGGTTGAGATCCTGCGCTAGGCTGTGATTGATGACGAGCCACTGGACGAGGTGAGTTGACTGGACTTTGACTTTTGATTTTCTGCATTTTGACTTTTCTCTGATCATATGCGGGCCCTGAAGGCTGACCGGGGCCCACCCAAGGCGCCATGGTCCCTGTGGGGTGCCATGGTCCCCTCAGGGCGCCATGGTCCCTGACAGGGGCACCATGGTCCCTTCAGGGCGCCATGGTCCCCTCAGGGTGCCATGGTCCCTGACAGGGCACCATGGTCCCCAATCAGGGCCTAGCGAAGGGTTTCAGGGCTAGCATACGATGTGCGATAGTTTGCATTTGCGATTTTGATGATCGAGTACTGATTACGGTCATGTTTTTGTTGTTGCAGGGCCTTCCGTACATGAGAGAGCATACAACAGGACATATTCTTTGCAGTTTGCGAGATCAGATTCCGTGGCTGACTCAGTCAAAGAGAGACACACTATCGATTGTGGGATTGTGGTATGTGATCCTCATGCCAGCTATTCGGTTCCATCCTGCGATGCTGATGGTATTGATGGAGCGATGGGATCCTGACACATGCACTTTTCACCTTCCAATAGGAGAGTTGACAGTCACACTCGAGGATGTGTACCATATACTTCGTCTTCCTATCAGAGGAGCGACTGTTACATATGTGACCGATTGGTCAACGGAGGATCATCAGAGAGAGCAGGTGTATTGCATAGGGAGAGTCATGTCGAGCGAGATAAGAGGTCGCATCATGGTCAGCTGGCTCTTACATCGTATAGGGGAGGTACCCCTTCTGAGATGCCTTATGATAGCCATCATAGCACTAGCCGTCTGCCCTAATGGGTGAGGGACGCACATGCATGGGGGCCTCACATGGTGTATCAGAGTGATGGAGAGACACAGGAGAGTGTATGCTTGGGCTCAGAGTATGCTTGCACATGTCTATCACGACCTTGAGGAGTATGTATTCGGACAGGGTTGCAGTTTGATGACATGCACACTTCTACAAGTGTGGATTTTAGAGCACTTCACATGCACCAGGCCCGTCGGCTTTCCGCTGAGTACAGCGAGTGAGCGACCTAGGGTGTTCGCTTATCCACTTACCAACGAGTGGAGATTTGGAGATTTATTATATTGGAGAGTGATTTTTGACAGACTGACAGCCGAGGTGATAGTGTGGAGACCTTACCTACGGATGCACAGATGGGATGGTATGGAGAGACAGTTAGCATGCCTATAGAGGAACCGCCTACTATGGGGACGATATGCACACATCATAGTCCCTTTCTACTTCGACCGAGTACGAAGGTAGTTCGGGCTAGAGCAGTGTGTTCCAGCCGATGTGCCCATCTATACTCGACACTCACGGGTCCTTCCCAGACCTAGAGCAATAGCGAGACCGACGATAGATGACATCGAGACTACAGACTTAGAGGGATCTGATCAGGATGTAGTCACTGATTATTCTGCAAAGCCTGGAGCACAGAGGAGGTACATCTCATGGTTTATGAGATCATATCCAGGTCCTATCTTTCCACCAGATCATCTGATAGGCTATCCAGGCCCATGGAGACATGGAGACCAAGATGAGGACTAGGGATCTAGGTCAGAGGAGCCAAAGGAGGGAGAGGTTCATGAGGAGGCGGGAGATCCTGATCCACCTATAGGCGATCAGCCCAGTGCCGAAGAGGAGGAGGAGGATACAGATAGAGAGGAGGACGAGGGAGACGCAGGTGATGATGCGGATGAGGACGAGGATGAGGATGACGAGGAGGACGAGGAGGAGGAGGATAGAGATGATGAGGAGGAGTCAGATGCAGCTCCCCACCATTCAGTAAACGATACCATAGCTCTGGATCCACCTCTTATTCCCCAACAAGGGGAACATGAGGCGATACGGAGACCTGTTCCTAGTACCGTCCAGCCCAC
The DNA here is from genome assembly GCF_030272615.1 of Cryptomeria japonica. Classification (NCBI taxonomy): domain Eukaryota; kingdom Viridiplantae; phylum Streptophyta; class Pinopsida; order Cupressales; family Cupressaceae; genus Cryptomeria; species Cryptomeria japonica. Next base: position 581,350,980 of record NC_081406.1, read on the forward strand.
ACCCATCGTGCACAGATTATTCGAGCGAGGGGAGCCTAGTGGTGCCCAGGCACAGATGCTACCATATCATGATCCCTACTGGAGTGAGGGAGATCCAGGTATAGTAGTTTTATATTGATTGATTAATGTTTTGATGATATATAATGGTACTAACAAAAATCTGTTCTACTACCATAGCTAATGTGCAGGAATGGCATTCCCTGATTCAACAGGCAATGACAGATATTTCCATGATAGCACAGATCCCCAGTTCCTCACAGATTGCCTATAGGCCTCAGGGGAATGTGGGTCGGCATGAGGATTTGTTTTTCCCATTCTGAGTATAGGTAGATATATGGAGGGAGAGAGAGAGAGTCCTATCAGAGGACCTCTAGCAGGCGCGACAGAGAGAGAGTCCTATCAGAGGACCTCCAGCAGGCGCGATGAGATCTAGCAGCGGCTTAGACCGAGGCTACCACCTATCGCGTGATCCTTATGGATAGGGATCGCAGGAGTTCCTCTCGGAGTCACTCACGATCTGTATTGCGCTACACACCCATGGGTCCACCTTCACAGCCAGATCAGGAGGGAGCATCCAGTCGACACTCTCCCGCCACTAGCCCTAGGGATAGGAGATGATTTTATGATGTAAAAGAGAGGTCACATTTTGGATATACAGTGACCTATATTTGTATACGATCCACACATATATATATGTATATATACATGCTTCTCTTTTGTCTCAAATTTGTTATCTTTAATGCTTAAAACAATGTATATTTTGTTTTGATTAAATCTAATACATCTGGTAAATGTACATGTATGTTCAGAATTTAATTTCCATGTGATTGATTTCTCAATGCTCCATGATTAAATTGATACATGTGTGACTTAATTAAATATTTAATCAAGTACTACATTGATGATAAGGAAGACATATGCATTAAGTCTAAGAATCATATAACTAATGTGATTTAATTCCGAAAACACAACATGATACGATTCTACTTAACACATAAAGACACTGTATAATATGCTAGCATAATGGAATGTAAATCTTTCACAATTTACATAAATGAATTCAAGACAAACTATAAAGTAAGAAGACACGCTTGTCAGGAACGAAGCAATATAGACTAAACAATATAATATTTAATTCTATTTTGCTTTAATCAAGAAACACTAACATATTATCCAATGTTGAAGAATTGAAAAGAAGATAGATGAGGGATGAAGAATTAAGCATAATATCTACGCAAGTGCATAGCATTGATAGGTTCTTTAAGAGGTGTACCGTCTACATCCGCTATTTTGTAAGCACCTGATCCATAATCCTCAATAACGATGTATGGTCCAAGCCAATTAGGACTGAATTTTCCCTTTTCTGTAGGTAAGGCATTCACATTGCGTTGATTCTCATAGAGGACTAAGTCACCTACTGAGAAGGAACGTTGAATAACCTTATCATTATAGCTTCGTTGTAGAGTTTTGTGATACGCTTGAATATGCTCAAGAGTGTTTATACGCTGTTCATCAAGCATCTCAAGCTGTTGAAGTCGTTGTTCTCTATAAGAGTCATCATCTACTATACCTTTGAGAGAAACCCTAAGTGATGGAATCTCTAGCTCTAAAGGCATAATAGCGTCAGCACCATAAACAAGATTATAAGGAGTAGTTCCCGTAGAAATTCGTACACTTGTTTGGTAGGCCCAAAGAGCATAGATGAGCTGGTTACTCCAATCCTTACCATGCTTATTCACGATTTTACGAAGAATTTGTTCAATTATCTTATTGGATGATTCGGCTTGACCATTTGACTGAGGATAGTATGGTGTAGAAAATCGATGTTTGATATGATACTTCTCGAGGAATTTCTTCACGTCCTTGTTCTTAAACGATGTCCCATTATCTGAGATTATAGTAGAAGGTATCCCGAATCGAGAAATGATGTTTTCTAGAAAAAATTGACAAATCACTTCAGCAGTAGTAGAGCGAAGGGGAATAGCTTCTACCCACTTCGTAAAGTAATCTATTGTAGTTATAATGAAGGTGTGTCCTTGAGATGAAGGAGAGATTTTTCTGATGAGATCCAAACCCCATGCGGAGAAAGGCCAAGAAGCTACTTGAGAACGAAGTTCTTGGGCAGGAGCATGAATCAGATTATTGTGTTGTTGACATTGATGACATTTTTTAACAAATGAAAAGGAATCCTTCTGCATAGTTTGCCAATAGTATCCCATACGAAGCAATCTATGAACTAAGGATTTGCCCCCAAAATGCCCCCCACAGGCACCTGAATGTGCCTCTTCAAGAGCAACAGGGATTTCCAACTTGTTAAGACAACGAAGGAGAAGACCATCATAACCTCTTCGGTAAAGGACATTAGAAAGAATGATATACCTAGTAGACAACTTGCAGATTCTAGCCCTAGTGTTCCTATTAGCGGAATCAGGAAAGGTACCATCGGTCAAATATCTTACGATATGCGAGAACCATTCATCTGAATCTACAAAGTCACAACATGTTACCAAGCCAGAATCGTCTTCAATAGCTGGAGAAATAAGATTGTGAATAATGAATTTAAGATCGACCATAGGGTCCTCTAAAGATACTAGAGAAGCCACACATGCCATTGCATCCGCATGTCGATTATCTTTTCGAGGAACGGGTTCCATGGTATAAGAATCAAAATTTTGTAATAAAGAGATAGCAAGGCCTTTATATTGTGATAATTTGTCTTGTTTTGCTTGATACATTCTTGTTACTTGTCTTATAATCAATTGCGAATCTCCATAGATATGTATGTGTTTTATATTCAGAGCTAAGGCTGCTTTTATTCCCGCTATAAGAGCCTCATACTCAGCAATGTTATTGGTACACAGGAAATTTAGACGATAGGATAAGGGAATGGATTTCTTTGTAGGAGAAATCAGGACAACACCTGCCCCCGATCCCGTATGACACTTAGAGCCATCAAAGTATAACTCCCAAGTTTCATCTTTCTCTATAGAAAGAATGAAGTCGTCAGGAAAGGACTCAGGGTTAGGGAAGGAGAAAGGTGAAGGGGCCTCAACTAAGTGATCAGTCAACGCTTGTCCTTTAATTGCTCTTTGTGAAACAAATTTAAGGTCAAATTCAGTTAACATCATAACCCACTTAGCTAGACATCCTAATAAATCAGTTTTAGAGAAAAGATGCTTCAAAGGATCAAACTTTACCATGACGTGGACTTTTGAATTTAAAAGATAATGTCTCAATTTCTGAGTCGCAAACACCACGGCCAAGCATTGTCTTTCTATCGCAGAATATCGGGTCTCATAATCGAGTAAGGTACGACTTATGTAATAAACCGGACATTCCTTACCATCTTTATCATGTTGTGCCAACAATGCTGCGAGAGCATGAGAAGAAGCAGCTGTATACAGAAGGAAGGGTTTAGAAGGTTCGGCAGGTTGAAGAATAGGAGGACTAGCCAAATACACTTTTAAATCTTCAAATGCTTGCTGAAAATCCTCATTCCATTGAAAAGTGATATCCTTTTTAAGAAGTTGAGTAAAAGGAAAGGTACGATCCGCAAGCTGAGACACAAACCTATGCATAGCTTGAATCTTTCCTTGTAAGCTTTTAAGTTGAGACACATTTCTAGGAGGTGGCATGTTGACAATAGAATCTATTTTCTTAGTATCCACCTCAATCCCACGATGTGAAACTATGAACCCTAATAGTTTTCCACTATCCACACCAAAAACACATTTGCGGGAATTCAAGCGCATGTGATATTTATGAATTCTTTCAAAGATTTGATGAAGGATTTTAACATGATCCATGCGAAGAAAGGATTTAGCCAAAATATCATCAACATAATCCTCTAAAATCTTATGCATATAATCATGAAAGATAAGGGTCATCGCTCGTTGATAAGTTGCACCGGCATTTTTAAGTCCAAAAGGCATCATTATCCAACAAAACGTACCCCAAGGAGTGGTGAAAGCAGTTTTGAATTGATCTTGAGGGTTAATAAAAATTTGATTGTAGCCTGAAAAACCATCCATGAAGGATAACAAGGCATGTCCTGCCATAGAATCAACTATCATGTCAATGTTTGGAAGAGGGAAATCATCTTTTAAAGAAGCCTTATTTAGATCCCGAAAGTCGGTACACATTCTTATTTTGTTGTCTGGTTTAGCCACAGTGACAATATTTGAAATCCATGGGGAATAGTCAATAGGGTGGATAAATCCAGCCTCCAATAATTTTTCAATCTCAGCCTTAACAAGCAGAGCCACCTTAGGATTCATTTTTCGAATCTTTTGTTTCACGGGCTTAGCATCAGGAACTAAGACAATATTATGAGTAACGATCTTAGGATCTATACCAGGCATGTCAGAATATGCCCAAGCAAAGATCTCAGGGAATTCATGCAATAGTTCTTCATATTGTTTTTGTTCCTCTTCATCCAAACATTTCCCAATTTTAATGACTTTCTCTTTATTGCAAGGATCCATCTTAACATCAGTGGTGTCACTTATGAGAAGATTACTTTGTTGAGGAGTATCCTTTAACTAAGGGAATTCTTTCACAATCTCATCATTATCAATCTCTTTTCCAAAATAGGCTTCAGTGTTCAAACAATAAGGGAGTCCCCTATTGTGATGATAACGAGGAAGAGTGTCATAGGCTCCCAAGAACTTAGCTAAAGCATCGTCGGTAGGGAAGACATCCAAAGCACAGGCACACGAAGGATCCCCATCAATATACTCAGGGTGTTGCATTGATAGAGATGTAGAAATAGCATTAACACTAATGCATGGTCTTTTAGAAGCTTTAGTACGTTTGCAGGGATTAAAGCCAAGTCCAAAGGCATAATTGTGAAAATTAGTCTCTAGAGGAACTCTTATCCCTTGTTCATGAGCACCACAACCTTTTCCATGATACCCATGCTTAGCAAAAATGCGAAAACCATGACCATAACGATCAGCCATTTCAGGAAGAGAAGGTGGTTTTTCATAAGACAAAGAATCAAACTCTTCATAATTAGAGATGTGAGGAGAAGAAGTTTGAGAGGCGGCCACAAAATTATTACTCATAGATTCAGGTAAGGTTGATTGATTTTTAGTTTCTTCTTTCTTTTCAACTTTAATTTCTCTAGAAGGAACCTTATATTCACCCACAAAGGTAGGATTAAAATCAAGGGATCCCCAATCATCGTCTTCAAGGATCTTCCCAGGATCAAAATCCTTCTTATGTGTAGTTTCAAGTCGAGAAGAATCTTCTCCAAGAGCTCCAGACTCATCCAAAGAATTTTGATCATCGGAGAGCGAGGATTCACCGATAGGTATCTTATTTAAAGATTCATCACTAGATGAGGACGGCTTAGAAGAACCCCCCTTAGAAGTGGATGTTTGCAAACAAGCTTGAAAATTAGTATCACCTATCAAGGTATATGTCTTATCGTTATAAACAAATTTAACTTGTCTATGCAATGTAGAAGGGACAGCTTGCATATTGTGAATCCAAGGTCTCCCCAGTAGCAAGTTGTACGTTAGATTTCCCGACATAACATGGATAGGTGTAGGCAAAGTAACAGGCCCCACTGTGATGGGTAAGGTGATAGTACCTAATGAAGTTTTAGCCACATTATCAAAGTCTCGAATAGGACGAGAGTCTGGTTCAATTAAGGATGTATCCACATTCATCTTATGCAAAAGATTAATGCTACACACATTAAGACCAGAGCCATTATCTACTAGTGTTCACCTTATAGCAGTGTCTTTCATGATAACCACAATCATCAAGGGATCATATTGATGTTGGATTTCACTAGTAGGCAACTCATCTTGGGTAAACACAATTTGAGCTTTAGGATTCATCATAGAGTTAACCAAAGATGCTATATTACTAGATGTATTTGGTGTAGGAACATTCAAATCTTTCAAGGCATCTTGTAACATTCCATGATGAGCGGAAGAAGTTTGAATCAAATCCCAAAGGGATATCTTAGCAGGGGTAGCTTTAAGTTGTTCTATGAGATCATATTCCTTTCCAAGAACTTGTGAAATACGGGGAGCTTGTGGAAGAACCGGTTGAGGATTCGGAAGGGAAACTGGGATAATAGGAGGAGGACTAGGCTGCCTATTATTTCTGGTATGATAAGTATGGGCAACCGCATGATAACTCTCTCTAGTTATTTGCTTGGCATAATTATAAGGACTTATAGGTTTTCTTCCTTGCACAGTGATGATTGGTTTATTCGGAGTACAAAAGGAATCATGATCATACCCTCCTTGGATAGTAAGGAGAGGTGACTTAGAAACTTGAAAGGTGGGAGAAGGATAAGCTCCTTGGACTTCAAAGAGAGGCTTTTTATGCTCATTCAAGTTTATCATGTTAACTAATTTAGAAGTTTTGTTCTTGTTTAAAGATTTCGATAAAGCCACAAAGTCATCAAGAGCATCATCCAACAAAGCATGATCATATCTATTGAAAGGTTTATCTTTTGATTCAAAAGGAGACATCTCCTCATAGAGGGGATTGGTGAAAACAACCATGTTACTAGATTTAGTGGAAGAGTTGATAGGAATGTACCCTTGAGAGGACTCATTCAACTTATCTTTCTCATCACAACGAAATGGCATAGTAACAAGGCTTATGAGTTTTTGGTAAAATGAAGGTTTGGCATCTTTAGGGTTTAAAAACTCATCTAAAGCTTCATCTAATTCATCTTGGCTATACTCATAATAATCATTGAAAGCATGAACATTTTGCAAATAAAAATCTGACATTTTGAAAAGATTACACAAAACTTAAACACCCAATGCAAAGAAACACACTTTTTTTTTCTTTTTTCTTTTTAATGAAAATGAAATGAAAACACACTAAATCTAGATCTAGATCTAACAAATGTAATGCAAGAGGAAGCAATGATAGATTCACGTCGGGTTCACCAAAATGTGTGGGGGAAAAAGTGAGACTAGGTTAACATGCCCTAATCCTACCTTTTGACACACATTACGGAATACGAAAGAGCCTAGAGATATCGCACAATTGGCTACTTCTTTTGGTGAAAGAGAGAGCCACGGGATATCTATTAGGATTTCTATTCCCTTGTTGAAATTGTAAGATCAAGTAATGCAAGTTCAAACCCTAATCCCAAAATGCAAGTATGAACTAATAACAAGATTGCAGAATTGAGATTAAACAATGAACAGCTATAAATACAAGGGTGAAATAAGAATGCAGATGTGTACCCAGAGTCAAAATCGGATTGAAAATGTTCAGGACGGGGGCGCGGGCACCACTGTCCTGAAAACTGCACCGGAAACTGCTGTTCTACACTCTGAAACACTATCGGGAAGCTGTCTGTCCGGAGGACCAGGGCGCCCAGCGCCTCTGTCCCAGGGACCAGGGCACCCAGCGCCCCTATCCTGGCAGGACCAGGGCGCCTAGCGCCCCTATCCCAGTCTTCTGCTCTACAATTTGATACAGAGTGCTGTCTCGACCTTCTCTCTCCGGATCTGTATCCCGCGGCGTCGTCCAAATCCCGAAACCTGCAATGATATCTGAAAAAGGGTGTATGGGTGGCTATATAGGGTTTTGCCTTAGTCAAACCCCTGCTTCGGTGATTTCCACCTCCATGAATAGCCAAGTTGTTTTCTAAAATGTATTGTGTGTGCAAGGTCCTAAAATGCAAGAAAGCAAACTAGAGCAACCTAGAAAGTAAACCCTAATTGCTTGTAAATGATAATGTAAATGCTCTAAATCAAGATGCAAAGTGATCTAAAGCATGAATAAATGATGTATTGAAGCTTATGTAAAGACATGAAAACAACATGAAATCATACCCAACCCTCAAGGGAGGAGTACAAGCCAATCTTCAGTCGGTAATCTCCTATTGTTCTTCAATGTCTTCCAAGCCCTAAATGGATGAATGGAATTGATAAATGCTTGATAGAGGGATGTTGTAAGATGTTGAAGTCTTCAAAGATCTGCTCTTTCGCTGCATATGAAGTTCCTGAAAACAAAAATCAGATCCTTTCAAATGAAGAAAGAGAGCTCTTATGTATGAAACCCTAGGTCGCAATTTCGTCTTTTGGCCAACCTAGAGATTGAATATCCCACCAATTTCTTGGGGTTAAGCTTTATTTTATGATTGGATTGTGCTCCTAAAATTTTGAGAAAAATGTCCGGGACCGTGTGCACTCCGGGCGCCACGGTCCCGACAACTTTTCACCAAATTTTCAGGGCCGTCAGATATGATGATTTTAGAGAGAATCTCGAAGTTACAGGTGATTTCGAGATGTTTTCACCCCAGAAATCAAGCCCCCAAGCTCAGAATAGGGCCTAATTAGGGTTTTTGATTAAGTGATGTATTGGAGGAATAAAATGAAAGGGGCACGCTTTAATGAAAGGGCCCAACTTTGTGATGTGGAAAATGGTGAAATAGAACCTTTATACCTAATTAATTTGATTAATTAAGTGCTAAAGGGGAAATGCAATGCAAAATGCAACTGCGCCAAGGCGGGTGCTAAACTAGGTGTTAAATTGTATCGCTTTTAGCAAGTGCGTACAATTTATGACGTTACAGAAGTATTCAAGGAGATAGGTATTTCATGATTTTTATTGATGACTGCTCAAGAATGATGTGGGTCACATTCTTGAAAGATAAGTTTGAGGCATTTGGAAAGCTCAAAGCCTTTAGAGCATTAGTAGAGAAGGAAAGTGGTCAAAAGATAAAATGCCTAAGAACTTATCAAGGAGATGAATTCACTTCTAATGAATTCAACAAGTATTGTGAAGATAGCAGTATCAAGAGGTAGTTGTCTACCCCAAAGACACCACAACAGAATGGCATAGCAGAAAGGAATAACATGACTGTAGTTGAAGCGGCTAGAACAATGTTGATCCAAGGAAAGGTTGGTCACACTTTTTGGAGAGAAGCGATGAGAACTATAGTCTATACTATGAATTGGGTACTCATCAAGAAAGGTGGAGTTAAAACCCCTTATGAATATTGGACCGGTAAAACTCCCACTATGAGTTATTTTAAAGTGTTTTGTAGTAAGTGTTATATCAAGAGAGGTGAGAATTTGAAGAAGTTTGATGCTAAAAGTGATGAAGGAATATTTTTGGGATATTCCAGTAAGAGAAAAGCTCTCAGGTGCTACAACAATAGAACACAAAAAATTGTTGAGAGTATCAATGTTAGGGTTGATGAATCCCCTAAGGAACCTGAGGAAACTTGTAGTGAAGAAGTGGAAGATGAACCGTGTATAGCCTTCTGGGAACCAGTTAAGAAAGAAACAAGTAAAGATCTCAGTGTTCCTATATTGGTACAAGCTGTAGTAGGAGAAGAAAAAGAAGAGGTAAGTGAAGAAGAAGAGGAAAAACTAGCAGAACAAGCTAGAGTCATTCCTAGGTATGTGAAACTACATCATAATCCAAAGAAAATCATAGGAGATAAAGATACAGGGATACTCACAAGAAGAAAGGTGAAAGAAAACTCTTGCATGATTTCTGAATTAGAGCCCAAGACTTCCAGAGAAGCACTTACAGATGAAGACTAGATTAAAGCAATGGAAGAGGAGCTAGACCAAATAGAAAAGAATGCAACATGGTCCTTGGTACCCAGACCAGAATACAAGAATGTCATAGGTACCAAATGGGTCTTCAGGAATAAGCTAAATGAAGAAGGCAAGACTTGTATGCAAAGGACATGCTTAGGAAGAGGGAGAAGACTATGGAGAAACCTTTGCTCTTGTGGCTAGACTGGAAGGTGTCTAAATGCTACTTGCATTTGCAGCATTTAAGGGATTTAAGGTTTATCAGATGGATGTGAAGTCTACATTTTTTAATGGAATCCTAGAAGAGGCAATGTATATTGAGAAACTAGAAGGGTTTGCCTTATCAGAAGATAGTAACATGGTGTGTAGATTACACAAAGCCTTGTATGGATTAAAAAAAGAACCTAGGGCATGGTATGAATGGTTACACTCTCATCTTGTGAAGATTGGATTTTAGAGAACAAGTGAGGATAGCAACATCTATCTAAAATCTCAAGGGGATTAGACTCTGATCCGTGAAGTATTTGTAGATGACATAATATTTGGAGGAGATGATAGAATGAATCATGCTTTTGCAGATGGAATGAACAATTAGTTTGAGATGTCTCTGATTGGAGAGATAAAGTTCTTCATTGGTTTAAAAATTCAGCAAATGAAAGAGGGTATCTTTATTACCCAGTCCAACTATGTCAAAGAGGTATTGAAGACCTTTGGCATGGAGGAGAGCAAACTAGTTGGTACAACAATGGTGACCGGTTGTAAACTGACTAAGGAAGATGATTTAGCATTGGTGAATGAGAAGGAGTACCGGTCAATGATCGGTAAGCTGCACTATGTGGTGCACAGTAGACTAGATATTTCTCATGTAGTGGGCATAGTAGCTCATTTTTGGAAAAGTCCAAGAGAATCCCACTTGGTAGCTATCAAGCAAATTCTTAGATATCTGAAAGGAATAGTTGACTATGGATTGTGGTATCCATATAATGGTGACTTTAACCTCAAAGTATATACCGATGTCAATTGGGCAGGTAATGTGGACGACTAGAAGAGCACAACCGGTGGAGCATTCTTTCTTGGTGGAAGACTAGTCTCGTGGATGAGTAAGAAGCAGAGTTGTATTTCTCAGTCTATAGCTGAAGCAGAATATGTGGCAGCATTTATGAACTGCACTCAATCAATCTGGATAAAACATGTATTGGAAGGTTTCAAAGTACCTATATCTGAACCAGTGAATATATTTTGTGACAACACAAGTGCAATAAATATTTCCAAGAATTCGGCATTGCATGCTAGAACGAAGAACATTGATCTTAAGTATCACTTCTTGAGAGAAAAGGTTCAGAATAAGGAGGTTGTACTAGAACATATTTCCAGTAAGGAGTAGCTAGAAAATATATTCACTAAGCCCTTATCGAAGACTACAATTACCTATTTGAGAGGTGAATTAGGGGTTATGCCCCTTCATGAAGTCAACTAAAGTTGTGTGCTCCACATCAATCAGGTACTATAGTGTCAAATCTTTCTAGATTGATGTGTTGACGGATACTACTCCATAAGGAGAGTAGAATAGTGGAGAATGGAAGCTTGTGCCTCCACTTTGGCATTGTTGTCAAAGGGGAAGATATATGATGTATGGGGAGAATATATCTGATGTATCGGGAGAAGATATCTGATGATGTAGAATACACTGGTCTATGATGTCTATAGTTGCAATGCTACACTGAGTATTGCCAACAATGCTAAAGGGGGAGATTGTTGGCATATGATGAACCGACATGTTGATATGATGATAATGTATGTTGTCATTGATGTCAATAAGTGTAAGTGAACTGGTATGAAGATTGGAAGAAGTTGGTGAACCGGTGTCAGGGTTTCACTGAGTGTGACTACCGATTGGTAGTCTCAGCTCTAGGGTTTCCAGTTTGGAAATCTTTCTTGTGTGATACAAATGATGACATTTTGTGTTAAGTTAGATAAGAGAAGAAGATGAGATTATGATGCCACATCAGCTTTGTGCATGTGAAGGATTTCCTTGAGGATCTTGCACGAGAAGATCGACTGCACTAAGTGTCTACCTCAGGAATGAACATTCTTCTTAGCGGTATGAGAAGAAAGCGTGATGAGTTACTAATTCCTATGTGCGATGAAGAATGGATGATGCAGATTGTCTTGTGATCTGTTTGAAATTGTATTTCTCTATGCAAAGTGTTTGGGTGGTCAAGATTGGACTGCTTGTATTGTAAACCTAAAATGCTTAGGGTTTAGGGTTTATGCTACCGACCTAATTGTTTTCTATAAGGTCAATGATGTTTGTTATTGTAAGTTGTTGGAAAATGTTGTGTACGTATCTGAGTGATAAGATACTTGCCAGACCAGTAAGAGAAAAACTACAGAGTGTGATTGCAGAAGTAGAGGAACTGAAAAGGATCTGCCTTAGCATATAGTGTTGTTATCAAATCAAAACTTTACATGTTGTCTTCTTACCATTCAACATAAGGAAAATCCCTTTGTCGAGTAGCTTTAACAGACTTACTGTAAATCCTCTAGCCAGGTGACTCAAGTTCATTGAGTTCTTCAAATCCTCTAGCAAGGTAACCTTTAACAGGGTATATAGCCATCCCTTAACTGGGTGATATTTAATAGGATTGGTTCCTAGAAAAACCTTATTGTAAAGTCTTTAACCAGACTAGGCTCCTAACAGAGTGAGCTTCAAAAGAGTTCAAAAACAAGCTTGTGGGTATTCATCCCCGCCATGGTTTTTCCCATTTGGGTTTCTACGTGAAAAATTTGTGTGTCATGTGTTGTGAATTTTTCATGTGATGATTAAGTGTTCTTTGTTTAAGTGATTATACATGGAGAGCTAATGGTTATAGTATTGGTGACACACCACATGCATATGTTTATGGATAAAGTAGCTATCAAGTATTAAATGTATTTGAAGTGTTCAGACTTACTAGTCTATGCTATCTGAAGTCTTACTATGTTTAACTGATATTGCCATGGTTAAGTTCAGTAATGAAGACAACCAATTAGTGTTTTTTTAGCTTGAAAAGATTGTCAAAAAGTCTTTGAGTGTACTGATTCACTCCCCCCTCTCAGTACCAATTAGGGTATCTATTGTTCATCATTATTCATCAGGTCATACCCGCCATCAAGTTCCATCCCTCGATGTTGATGGCACTAGTGGAGAGATGGGATGCAGATACTTCCACCTTTCTCCTATCGATGGGAGAGATGACAATCACTCTAGAGGACATGCACCACATATTTCATTTTCCTATCAAAGGAGAGATGGTGAGTTATATAGCTGATCACACTGCTACCGACTATAGGAGGGAGAAGATATATTGTGTTGGGAGAGAGATACCTGGTGAGACGAAGGGATGTATTATGATCAACTAGCTTCTACACCTGATCGGTGAGGTACCATTAGTGAGATGATTGATGATAGCTACCATAATATTAGTCATGTGCCCTAATGGGCATGACACACACATGCATGGAGGTCTCACTTATGTGGTGAGAGCTATGGAGAGACATAGGAGGGAATTCTCCTGGGGACGGAGCATGCTAGCCCACCTCTATCATGACCTAGGAGATTACGTTTTTGGATAGGGATGCAACCTGATGACCTGCATGCTGCTACATATTTGGATACTTGAACACATCACATGAAATAGACCAGTTAGGGTTCCCATTGATGTGGTTCTAGAGAAGCCTAGGGTGTTCGTGTATCCTCTTACCCATGAGTGGCATTTCAGAGAATTGCCTCATTGGAGGGTGACTTGATAAATTGATGATAGATGTGATCAGATGCAGGCCCTACCTCAGGATGTACATGTGGGAAATTATACATAGGTAGCTATTTTTCATGTAGAGCATCTTCTCGAGGGAGGATATAGCCACATTATAGTCCCATTCTACTTCGACCGAGTTCAAAGAAATTTTGGGTTTGAGCAGTGTGTCCCTATACACATGCCTATTTACACCTGGCACTCACATGTCACCCCCAGGACAAGAGCTATTCCCAGAATAGACAAATTGTGGTGAGAGAAAAAAAAAACTATCAAATTTGGGTATATTTGACTTTAAAATGTTATAATGAAGAAAATATACATCAAAAATTAATTTTTCTTTTTTTATACATTGTATATGTATGTCATCTATTAAGGATATCAAAATCAAAAAAAAAAAAGTTGATTTATATTTTATTTTTTGGTGGAAACTAATCCCCCTGATTTTTCAGCATTTTTCAACAGTAAAAAAATTGACTTTAAAAGTAAAAAAAACATATCAATTATTGACAAAAAAAAAATTAAAAATAATAGACTTAACTTTCGTCAAATTATACATATTTCATCAGTTTACATCATCTTCAAATTCAAAATACAAATGTCGCTTTTATGGCATCAAAATTGAACAGCTATTGTTATGTTAACCTTTTCCTTTATAAAAGTGTGACACGGGTTTGTACTTTTACCCATACTCCAATCTGACTTCTTTCTCATTCACCTTCTCTCTCAAGAAATGAAATTTATTTGATATATTTTTTGTCTTAGAATGCAACACCAGATTCTTAGAAATATTGATACCACTTGAATTGTCACAATATATAATAGTATGCTCATTATAAACAACTCTAATATCCTTCAACGTCTACTTCATCCAAATTACCTGAGTACAATTTCTAGCAGCAGCAATATATTTAGCTTCTTTAGTAGATAAAGAAATAGAATCTTGCTTCTTACTTGCCCAAGAAATCAACTTCTTTCCCAAAAAGAATGCTCCACCAGTAGTGCTCTTCTAGTCATCAACGTCACCTGCCCAATCAACATTTGTATAAGCACTCAAAATGAAATCATCATTCTTCGGATACCACAAGCCATAATCATCTATTCCCTTCAAATATTTGAATATCCTCTTCACAATAGTAACATGGCTTTCCTTAGGATCAACCTGGAATCTTGCAACAAGACATACAGTATTAATAATGTCAAGTCTAGTCCGAGTCAAATATAGCAGTCCACCAATCATAGATCTATATAGGGTTTAGTTAGCCTTTGGAGATTCATCATCTTTTGTCATCTTGCATCCAATTACCATAGGAATTCCAACATGCTTGGAATCATCTAACTCAAACTTCTTCAGCAATTCCTTCCCATACTTTGATTGAGATATGAAAATGCCTTTGTCAGTCTGTGTAATTTGCAATCCCAGAAAGAATTTCATCTCACCTATCATAGACATCTCAAACTCTTTTTGCATATCATCAGCAAACTTTTTACTCAAATAATCATCTCCTCAAAAAATAATGTCATCAACAAAAATTTCAACAATCAAAATATTATCATTATCAATCTTGAAGTATAAGTTACTATCAGTAGTAACTTTACAAAATCTTAACTTCATCAAATACCTATCCAATTTGGTGTACCAAGCTCTAGGGGCTTGTTTAAGTCCATACAATACTTTCTTCAATCTTCTTACCATGTCTTCTTCATCTGCCAAAGAAAATCCATTTGGTTGCTCAAAGTAGACTTCCTCTTCCAATTCACCATTCAAAAAGGTTGACTTTACATCCATCTGATATACCTTGAATTTCTTATGAGAAACATATGCAAGATTTAATCTAACTGCTTCAATTCTAGCTACTAGAGCAAAAGTCTCCTCAAAATCAATACCTTCCTTTTGTGAATATCCTTTACATATGAGTATTTCTTTGTTTCTAACAACTTCTCCATCTTCATTTAGTTTATTCTAGAACACCCATTTAGTACCAATTACATTCTTGTCTTTAGGTCTTGAAACAATTTCTCATGTATTATTTTCTCAATCTAATTTAACTCTTCTTCCATGGCTTTTACCCAATTTTCATCGTCACAAGCTTCGGCAACATCTTTAGGCTCAATTTTGGAAATCAAACATGTCTCTTCAATAACAATTATTCTCCTAGTCATCAAACCTTTATTTTTATCACCAATAATTTGATTCTCTGAATGATTTAATCGTAGATACCTAGAGGTCTTTTGATTGTTTTTATTTTTAGTCTCTTGAACTTCTTCACTACCAACAACATCTGGATTTACTCTCTTCTGAATCACTCTGCTTCATGCTCGGAGTTTGCACTTTCTTTGAAGTAACACCTTGATCATCATATTTATATCCACATGCTCTGATTTGCTTCTCATGACTCTCATGAACCTTCACATTCACACTTTCCACTATTTTTCTCAGTCTACTGTTGTAACATCAGTAGGCATTTCTCTTAGTATAATATCCCAAAAATATTCCTTCATTACATATTGCATCAAATTTTCCTATATCCTCATCTCTTTTGATATAATATTTGCTTCCAAAGATTCTCAAATATCTAATTGTAGGAACATGACCAAACCATAACTCATAAGGAGTCTTACTGGAACCAACTTTTATATTCACCCAGTTGAATGTGTACATAGTAGTGCTAACGAATTCTCTCCAATAGATATACAAAACATTTCCTTCAATCATTATAGTTCTAGTAGCATCCAAAATGGTTATGTTCTTCCTTTCAACAACTCCATTTTGTTGAGGGGTTCATGGAGCAAATAACTGTCTCATGATTCCATGATCTTCACAAAAAGAATTAAACTCACTGGAAGTTAATTATCCTCCTCTGTCAGATCTTAAATACTTTAGCTTCAATCTTGTCTCTGTCTCCACTCTAGCTTTGAATATTTTGAATTTCTTGAGGACTTCATATTTCTCCCTTAGAAAAGTGAACCACATCATCCTGGAATAGTCATCAATCAATAATACAAAGTATCTATCACTTTGCAAGCTTCTCACCCTAGATGGACCATATAAATCAGTGTGCACAAGATCTAATAACCCATTAGATGTATACAGTTTGCTCTTGAATGAAATTCTTGTTTGTTTTCCTAATTGACATTCTTTATACACCGGATTAGTAGGCTTGACTATCTTAGCTAGATCTCTAACAGCTTGGGTAGAACTTATCTTAATCATGCAATAAAAGTTAACATGACACATCCTTTTATGCCAAAACCAACTTTCATCAATCTGAGCAATTAAACGGCTTTTATCACCAGCATTCAGAAAAAATATATTACCTTTAGTTTTAGTTCCTGATGCAATTTTATACTGGAGCTATTCAAGATCTTATATTTCTCATTCTTGAATTGTAAATCATCCCTTAAAAACCATCTATCCAACACTCAAAATATTATTCTTAAACCTTCAACATATAAAACATCATCAGTATTATGCTCACCATCAAGAGAAATAGAAACTCTACCATGGATTACACAAGATTTATTATCTCCAAATCTCACTACACCTCCATCATAATTATCCATATTCTCAAATTTACCTTTATCACATGTCATGTCATGTGAGCAACCACTGTCAATCACCCATTCATCTTTCTCTTCAATCTTAGCATCCAAGGCTTTCTCTTCAATAATACAGCTTGTAGAATTAGCAGGTATCGGATCATCTTTCTTGATAGAAATGAACATAAATTCATCTTATGGATTCCCTTTCTCGGACTCATCATTTGTCACACCTTCATCAGTAGTATAATAACATTTATTCTAATATATATACTTACAATTAGGCTTATAAGGCTTATCATATTTTGACACTCTTTCTGCTCTTTAAGGGTGCTTAGAAGCAAAAATTTTTGTCTTATTGCATGAAAAATATTTTACAGGTAACTTCCCTTCATAATTACCGGCTCCCTTAGGTAATATTATGGCAATAAGTGCTTCATGTTGGAATTTACATGAAGATTGCATTAATGATATGTTATGTTGTCATTGATGTCAATTAAATTGGTAACAATATTGTTGATATTGTTGTAATATTGTTTATGTAACTGGTAGGAATAATTTGTGGAGTGAACCGGTAACCAATGTAAACCTTATCTATTGATGTAACTAGTAAACCCTACCTGTTGTTTTTGATAAACCCTAACCGATTAAGTTTGGTGAATTAGTTATATTGGTTTATGATCTGATGATGAGCGGTAATGATTATGACACACATGATTATTGTATGAAGACCATTCCAAGATATTTTGGCAAGTTGTTGTAATGGTTTTTGTCTAGGGAATGAGCAAATGTATTGCATCTAATGAAAAGTGTTTGATGAGTTACTAAATTCAATGAAGCAGTGATCAAGGAGCGATCAAGGTTTTCTTGATTGATATGCAGAGATTGCTATGTAATCCAACGGTCATACTTGAACCGATTTGTTTGTAATCTTGAGGAGAGTTAGGTTTTTGTTGTGTTACCGACATGATTGATTTGTATTTAAGGTTGATGAAATTTTTTAGTTTGATAGAGTTGGTAAAAAGAGATAGACACAATTCAGTTGAGTGTGTGGTTGTCGAACCAGATAATGTATCTGTAGTTTGAGAAAAGGTAGATAGGAGCATGAAATGGATCTGATCAGGAAAATGTAGTGCTATTCAAATAGATCAGCAAACTCCTGTTGCTTTCTAACAATTACAGCAAAATTGAAATCCCCTAATTAGGTAAGCTCTAACAAGCTTGGTGATATTCAAATCCTCTAACAAGGTGGTCCATTAGATTGGATTTTCAAATCCTCTATCGAGGTTAGTCCTTATAGGGTATTGCTTCTAATAAGGCATTTGTAGTTAATCCGTTAACCAGGTGATTCCTAACAAGATCAGTTCTTAATAGGAATTTTTGTAAAGCTTTAATAGGCTAGGCTCCTAATAGGGTGAACTTCAGAAGATTTCAGATAGTTATCTTGTGAGTCTCTTCTCACCGTGGTTTTTACCTATTTTGGTTTCCATGTCAAAAATATTTGTGTCAAGTGGTGAATGTTTTTGTGGTTATGTTTTCATGGTTGATTTACTTAACTACTTAACTATTTTTTATGATAACTGGAAGCATTGAGATATGAAGAATTTGTTTACTGTTAATTTGTTGTAATAGTCAACTGGTTTATCTTATGAGTTTTTATCTTGATAGAATTATTATTCTAGGTTTACTTTGAGAGATTGATTTTTGAGATTAGTGAAGTTTATTATCACTTTTTCTATCTACTGATTCACCCCCCCTATCAGTAGTTGATCGGATACTTATTCTTTCATCATACCATGATTTCAAGCTCTTCCAATTCTCTTTCTTTTTCTTTCATCTCTCTCATTTCCCTTTCACATCTGGAAACCCTAGTTGAACTCTCTCCTAGATCATATTTCTGCTTCCTGGATACAGTAGCTTTAAATGTAGTCTCATCTTTTCCATGTGATTCACCAAGTTCACTCAATTCAAAAGAAGAAAGCTTATCAACCAACATATCTCTTGTCACAGTTGTCATAGTCCAAATCTCATCAATAGCAGCAACTTTTCATTTGTAAGCAGAAGGCAAGGATCTCAACACTTTAGCTACAATCTCATTGATGTAGGAACATCGATCTAGTTCTTACTGTGTTGACTTGAATTTTGTCCTCAGAATGTTACCTGCAACAAGTTAGTTTCACAAAATACCAATGGAAATGCTATGGGAAATCCAAACTCAACCAATGAAACTACATGAAATACACATGAAATAAAAATACTAATATTACCTTCATGGTTTATGTCTCATTGTGTCATAACTCCACTGTTCCTGGTTGCAGATGGTGTGCTCTCAGACAATGCATTGATGGCTTCCAAGATGGCATCTAAAGAATGGACTGATAACTTGTAGTTAACTGATACTATGATATGCAAATACTACATGATTATGCTAAATGATTATACTATGATGCTTATGATATTTGCTATTTTGCTTCAAGATTAAAACTCACGGATGCATAAGATTAATTTGAAGACTAGCTCTCTCTCAACTAAAGCTCTTGATTTTATAGACTTTGAGAGGATTAGATGATGTGGCTCAGATCAACAGTCATGATCAGATATGTAGTTTTGGATGGTTGTGAGCAAAGGTGAAGGTTGAGAGAAAGGGGGAAGAAGAAGACAAGTGTCACTCATTTCACCTTGACTGGGTTGCTGACTGAGAGAATATAGGGATGGTTGGAGAAGATTTAGGCATGAGAGGACAAGTGGACTTAAGTTCTTCCTAAGATGTAGGGGGTGTTGGAGAAAATATAGTAGATGGTTATGAAATATGTGTACGTACACAATATTCATTAATTTTGGAAGTTGGAGATAAATGATGAATTAATATTTAAGAAATATTAATTTCCTTAGTCACATGTTGGATGAGTTGGCAAAGGGAAGATGAAGTGGAGATGGAAGGTGAGTTGGAAAAGGGATTTAAATAATTTAGGAAATTATTTAATATTTGAGACTATAGGATAGGAGAATAATCATTAAATATTAGATATTTAATTTTTTGGAGGATGTAATTAAATATTTAGATATTTAATTAACTTGGTTAAAAGGATAATTAAATATTAGATATTTAATTAATTAGAGGAATAGGATAGATGAATTAATTGATAAAATATTAATTAATAGAAAGACATGAAAAATGAATTAAATAAATTAATCTTTTCAAATTAACTATTTAATAGAAGAATAATTATTAAATAAATATAAAATATTTATTTAATTGCTCATAGCCATTTTTATGTGTATACATTTTGCCTCTCTTTGAAATGATTGCAAGACAACATTGTTTCAAAGATTAAATCAAGTTTCGATAGTGCGCCTAGCGAAGATTGAAAATCCTGATTGTGTGCCCCATATACTGATTTTTGGATATTGATTTGATGATGATGCCCCCTTGAGAGATTGTTTGTGCATTAAAGACACAAATGATCTCTTAATAGAAGAAGAATGTTATATGAAAGATAGATGAGTGAATGGATTACAGATTTATCAGATGAATTGGATTAATAAGATCGAATGGATGAGATCAAGTCTGGTTTCAGGAAGGACACATCCCGTATAAGAAAAAAGATGATCAAAATGTCTGGTTTTAGGAAAGATACATCCTATATAAGACATGATAGATGATCAAAATGTTTGGTTTTAGGAAAGATACATCTTATATAAGACCTGATAGATGATAGTTGAATGAATGATGAAGATATTAAATTGAAGAATGATTCCATTGGATGATGATGCTAGTGCAAGTGAAGTAGGTGAGCTAGGTGTTAGACCCACAAGCATGAGAGGTAGTCATGATTCTTGACTTGTTTTGAATTGATGAGACACTGGTATTTTTTATCTGATATCATTGTATACTTGAACAAATTTTGTTTTATGATGATATATATGCAGTCTTGGACTCTATATGATGATGATCTTTTATTATGCATGGATTACATGGATGATGATCTTTTCTTTTTTATGATGATGTTGTTGGCATTACATTAAGTTTGTTGATATTGAGAAGGTTGTTGGAGATTGATGATATAATTGATAAAGGATGATTATTGTCATAATAATATTATTTTGTCATTGATGTCAAGCAATTGATTTTCTGATTCAGTATGATGTTGCCATATCTTAAAGAGTGTGTTTTGATGAGTATAAAGATGTCGGTAAGTGACAAAGAAAGAATGTGAAAATGACGGGGAGTAATAAGCTATTCAATGGGCAACTATTACCGAGTTAGACAGTGATGAGATTATGTTATTTTGATTGTTTTGATATCCTATATATGTGTATTCAAAGATTGCATATGAAGGAAAAGATTTCATGTAATAGAATAAGTAAAGGTTTGATAATGTACTATTTTACCGAGCAAGGAGCTAGTCGGTAAACACCAAGGTTATCAGTGTCGGTTAAAGAAGGAAGAAGTTACCGAGTAAAGTTTTGTATTTATCGAGTATCAACCGAGCAGTAACAGAATGCATTGGATGAATAAATACATTATTAAATGAAGGATGCCAATGAGTTGGAGATTTAGAGAAGATTGGAATGTCATAAAAGAAGTTTGTTAAGGATCAACGACAATGAAAATTCAAGAGTTAGATCTACAGCACAGATTGAATGGTCATAATCGAGCATAAGTACCAAGGAAAGTATACAAGTTCCAAGGCAAGATAAAAACATTTTTCAATTCAAAGGATTCAATGAATCTAGTCAAGTTTGAAGATCTGATGGCTAAGATTAATCATGGTAAATGTGATTAAGGAGATTAAGCGGTTAGGAATTGCTTATAAATAAGGAAAATTTGATGAACACAGAATGCGGGCAAATAGAAGAATAGTGATGTTGCTGAAGTGATTACCGAGTACAGAATATTGAAGATCAGATTGGAAAATAGATTGAGAAGCCCAACAAGGAGGAAGATAAGTCTTATGACAAGATTATTTTGAGCACATAGAGTCTTCTTTAACATTTCAGATGTGAAGTTGCAGATATATTTTAATATTGTTATTTATTTTTGTAAGTGACAGAAAATCTCTTAACCGCGTGGACCTAACAGTCTTATTTGTAAATCCTCTAGCAAGGTAACATTCTGAATGAGTGTTTGAAATCCTTTGACAAGGTCACTTCTAACAAAGTGTAAGATTCTGATAGATCTGAGGGAAATCTCTTGACCGAGTCACATCTAGCAATGTGTCTATGTAATCTTTAACAGGATTGGCTTTTAACCGAGCATACTCTAGAAGAGTATATTTTCTTAGTGGGTCCAAAATCCCACTGTGGTTCTTGTATGTCATTCACATGTTCTTATGACCATAATGACCATAAGATATAAACATTGAATCTTGTATGTCATTCACATGTTCTTATGGTCATTAACTGATATAATCATATTGATGAATGATCTTTGATAATCCTTCATTACTTGCTGATTGATTCTTCTATTTTTGAGTTTCATGATTCAATTGTTGATGAAATGCCTTGATCTTCATTGCTTTGTTGCTCATTATCTGTTTCAAAATCCTAGGTGTTTTTGGTTTTTTTTCTAAGTTTTTTGAATGTTTTGGGATTTTCAAAGATTCAAAAGATCACCTTAGCAAAAGGAATTTTGATTTTGCCCCCAGCGGAAACAAAAATTTATTATGGATGTATGAATTGATCAAGATCCAAACCATAGAGGGATACAAATGCAGATTGATTGATTCTGATAAAATCTAAGACAGTGACTACAACAAGTATATCAAAGATTTATAACTATTGGTAAGCTACTTATTTCCTGCAAAATGGTTCAGAGCAATGGATGCAAAAGATGGAATGGATAAGCTAGGATATGATGGAAGCGATAGATTGGATATGATGACGTGGATAGGTGTGCAAAGCGATCTCATAGATGGAGGAACTCACTTCTTAGATAGCATCTGTTTACCAGGTTTTCACCACTTGTTCTTATTTCACATTTTGATTTGTTTTTTTTTTTTTTGTCTTTCCTAATTTTCACTATTGTATGCTTTTTCTGATTTTTGAGAGATGAAACATGTCCTGCCATCAATTGATAAAGATAAGACTACCCAGAATAAAATCCAGCAGTCATACTGATCTATGTCATTGTTTGATTTGTTCGATGATTGATAAGAATGTCTGGTTTCAAAGAGTGAGTACCCCGTGTAAGACCGATCTGTCTGGTTTCGAGTGTACCTATCCCTATATAAGACATGTTGATGTTGATAGATTGATTGATTAACTATACATGTTGATCAGTTTGATTGCATTATTTGATAAGTGCAAAAGCTAAAAATCACTTTGATGATTAGATTTAATGTGTTTGATGCACATGTATGATGAAATAAGGACTTGATTGATTGATTTGATTGATCAACTGATTGATGTTGTTGGATAGATTGATTTGATTGCTTTATTGATTGATTTGATTAATTGATTGCTTGATTTGATTGATTGATTGATTGATTTGATTTCTTGATTGATTGATTGATTGATTTTATTAATTGATTGATTTGATTGGCTCTAAGAAACTGATTTAGTTTCTAATGCAAGAGCTTAGCAGAGTTTTGATTAAACTCAGTGATTGATAGAAAACCATGATTGATAGGTTTTTAAAAATGATTTGATAGCTTAAGTTGCTTCAATTTGATTTGATAGATTTGATAATTGATGATTGATTTAGTTTGATTTGATAGATTTGATTGGCTCTAAGAAATCGATTTAGTTTCTATTGCAAGAGCTTAGTAGAGTTTTGATTGAACTTAGTGATTGATAGAAAATCATGATTGATAGGTTTTTAAAAATGATTTGATAGCTTAAGTTTCTTAAATTTGATTTGATAGATTTGATTGGCTCTAAGAAATCAATTTAGTTTCTAATGCAAGAGCTTAGCAGAGTTTTGATTGAACTCAGTGATTGATAGAAAACCATGATTGATAGGTTTTTAAAAATGATTTGATAGCTTAAGTTGATTCAATTTGATTTGATAGATTTGATAATTGATGATTGATTCAGTTTGATTGTAGACTTTGTTAGTTTTCCTGTTATTGATTTGATGGATGGGCCATGCGCTCATTCTTTGATTTTCAATTTTGTTCTTTTTTTAGTTTTTGGATATTTTTTATTTTTTGAGCTTTTTGGATTAGAAGAAAGATGTATTTGGTTTCCCCAATGTATAGCAAGACAAGGAATGGATGAATTGTTGAGTTGAAGATGAATGGGTGAAAGATGGAGGTAGCTTATGAGGAGACATGTCAAGAGATTCTTAAAATCATATTTTTTTGTTCTTAGTTTTGATCAAGATCAATGGTGGAAAAGGGGATATGGATGGAGATAGGATATGGATAGGAGAAACAAGATCATAGATAGTGATAGATGTTGGAAGAAATGAATAGTTAGGATATATGGTATAGATTAGAATGAAGCAAGATCGTAGATAGCATTGGATGAATTTATATAGGGTAATGGATACTATAGGAAGGATAATAGGAGATGTGGTATGAAGAATAGAGTGGATGAAACTTTGACCCCAAGTATAGATGTCTCCATTTGTAAAGAGGTGATATGTAAAATTGTCACAATATTTAGCACCACCTGAATAAGTGTTCCTAAAGTTTTCAAAGATAGAGACCCAACCCACACTTAGAACCTCTGATAAATTCAACCAAACATATCTAGCAACTAGGAAGTAGACTCAAAAGGGAAGAAGAATCCCAAACTGGACCAAGGTACTTAGGCTTTGATTACCCATGTGTGTGCAATTGGGTTCATTCTGGCTCATATGATCATTGTAATCTTCAGAATCCAACATGGCTAGCTACATGAGTTACCCTGACTTCAAAAGCATCTTGGATAGAGCCTTGCTACTAGAAATCATCTATAGATCCAACAAGGTTATCACTGTGATATCACAAATATTGCTCCATTGCTAGCCAAGCATCCATAGCCCCGATGGAGTTACTTGCATATTCCCATAGCCAAGATTTTGATATTTCATTTTTTTTCTTTTAGATATTTCTTCTCCTGATCATGCTTTGGATCTTTTGATATTGCCTTTTTCTTTTCTTATTTTGATTGCATTGGCTTGTAAGTAATGAAACTTACATGGGTCTAATATTTACAGTGGCATTGAAGCAAGATTTTAGATTTTTCACTAGCCATGTCTTCGACTAAGAGATCACAATGATTTAGAGAAATTGATTGAGTGCATGAGATGTAGTAATCAAAAGGTGTCGGTACCAAGATATGATAAGAGGTTCTTTTCTAGATTGAGTGTGTATTCCAACCAAAAGATAATGTTAAAAAGGAATAACCTCAGATTTTGAAGTGTATAATGAATAAATATCTAGGAAAAGGACTGAACATGAGATTCGAGCATGAGCAAGCATGTGACAAAATGACACAAATGCCTATTTCACATATGATGAATTTATGCAAAGGATTGAATGAAAGGGATGGAAGGATATAAAATAGGCGTTGGATAATAGATAGTGTATATGGTGAAAATGGATAACAATAATAATGATATTGAAAGGCTAAATGAATTCAACCATAAAACCCTAGCCTAACAACAACAAAGATCCACCATAACATATGAAGATTACCTAAGACAATGCAAATCAAATGAAATCACAAAGATTATAACTTCACATGTCCAATAGGGTTTTGATCTCCATTCTTCCTATCTCCATTGATCTTGCTTGATATATTTGCTCTTAGATTTTATATGCACAAGAGCTCAACAAAGAACAGAATGTGGTTGCAAGTTGGATCATAGTATAGTCAATTGCATAAATTGATTCATTAGAATGAATTATTAGGGTTTGATAATGAAGGAAGCATCTCCTTATATAGAAGACACTATATGAAATGGAGGGATAAGATTGAGAGGTGTAAAAGGAGGTCGGCTATGATTAGAGGATAGGTAGAAGAAATAATAAAATAATGAAAGGGGTAGGTAATGTATGAATTAAGAGATGAATGACATGTGTCATGAGTAGAAAAGGTTAATGAATTAATTAAATAAATAAATATTTTTTTAATTAATAGAAGAAATGAGATCAATTAAATAAATAAGATATTTATTTAATTTAGGAAAAGGATAATTTAAATAAATAAATGTATTTATTTAAATGAGAAATAAGGCTAGAAGAGGATAAATGAATTAATTAAATAAATAAAGATTTATTTAATTAATAGAAGAATTAAGCTTAGATAATTAAATAAATAAAATATTTATTTAATTAGACATGACAATTTTGGGTGTCTACATTTTGCCCTTCTTTGAGACAATGCGGCTTGTCGTGTTGTTTCAAAGAAGATAAGATGAACTGATACAGAGTTGCCCCAAGATGAGAATGATATGCCCCCTTGAGAGATTGGATGAAAATGTCTGAAAAGATTGCAGATAATCTCTTGATAAGAAAGAAAGGCTAGAATGGACTAATCGGATAAAGTGACAAAGTCATGGGATAAAGAAGACTGACTCGGGAAACAAGGGCTAGGGGTAGGGTAGTCTATAAGATAGACCACGGGGGAAAATACATCCTCATTGTCATCTACACATCCACGAGAGTAGAGTGCAGAGAAAAAATAGAGCAGCAGCAGTCAGCAGCAATGGCTTTCGTTTATAGATTCGACCGCGTTCGCCGATTTAAGAGGCCAGCTGAGGTAGGAGAGCCGGTAAGTACCACCAAACCTCCTCGTACTTTGACGCATTTATTATTGTCATTAATGCATGGTAGATAGGGCAATAAATGCACTTAGAATAGGGTCCAAAAAATTTCCAAAAATGTCTAGGCACTTCTGCATTGGTGCCAGGTGCATCTATGCTCGCGAGGCGTGTCTGTGTTTGTGTCAGGCACGTCTGTGATTGAAACTGCGTCTGTGTCAAATGCGGCCACGTTTGTGATTTTCAGGCACATTTGTGCCAAGAAGGCACGTCTATGTCACCCAGGTGCGTCTGTGTAGAGCATGGGCACATCTGTGTTGGTCAGGTGCATCTGTATTTTTCAGGTGCGTCTGTGCAATCTTTAAGCACGTTTATGTCAGGTAATCACGTTTGTGTTTGAAAAATGTGAATTTGTGTCTTCTAGGCCAAATCGGCAGTTTTGTGATGAACATACGTTGTCGATTGGATAAGCTGCTGAGAGGATACACTCAAGCAGGTCCTCTAGGGAAAACTAGGATAACAAATAGGGCTAGGATTGACAATTCTATGATAGAACATACATTGCCAATTAGGAAACTACTCAAGAGGATTCACTCAAGCATAGGCCTTAGGAGAAGATAGATCAAGGCACTTTGTGATGAATAGTGAGTACCAAGATATAGTACTTTGTGATGAACAGGGAGTACTAAAATATGAGCAGCACTTTGTGATGAACAGTGAGTGCAAATGTGAGCAACACTTTGTGATGAACAGGGAGTGCCACACACATAGTACTTTGTGACAAACAAGGAGTACCACTAGGATAGAAGAAACACTTTGTGATGAACAGTGAGTGTCACTAGGATAGAATGCCATATGCATTTAGATAAAAAGTAGCATTTTATGATAAACAGGGAATGCCACTATGACTGACATGATTGATTTGCTTGACTGCAGGAGTATTTGCCTATGTTGGAGTCACGGGAGAGATTCCCATCAAATCAGAGGTTGCGACCTGAGCTGACAATCGAGGAGCGAGCGTCTATCGAGGCTATGGGATTGAGACATGTTCTATATGTGCCTGAGTTTCAGGCGAACATGGGACTGTTGACTGCGCTGGCGGAGAGATGGCACTCTGAGACATGTACTTTTCATTTGCCGATGGGTGAGATGACAGTCACACTTGAGGATGTATACAGGATCCTGCGGATACCAATTGATGGGGAGCTGATCCCATACAATCGAGATGGAGATAGGGAGGCCCTGAGATGAGTGTTCCAGGACCCAAGACTAGAGATGAGGGCTGGACATGTGGCGTGGGATACGATGACAGCTATAGGGCTAGCACTGCCAGCAGTGGTAGGAGGAGCGATCAGTGGGTTCCTGTGTCTAGATAGGGCAACACGGGGGTTGGCTGTAGGTTGGGGAGGAGCACTGGAGACACTGGTGACATAGCACACCAGATATGCCTGGGGACCATGTGTGCTGGCACACCTCTACTATGAGCTACATCAGTTTGTATACCACGGATCAGTGGGATTAGGCTGCGGGGTGACATTATTGCAGGTGTGGGCTTATGAGCATCTGCCAGTGATGAGGCCGATACACTTCAGAGGTAGAGGTCATGGACGTAGTTTTGTGCACTTATATGACATGATCACGTCACAGCCATGGATTGGTAGGTTAGAGCACTGACGGCGAGTGATAGATGATATTGACATGGTCATATGGAGACCATACCTAGGATGCGAGCAGTGGGAGGATGATGTAGTTGAGCTTCCCTACACCTTCCAGAGCAAGTATCTGATTGGGTGGACACCCTATGTGCTAGAGAGGCAGCTAGTAGATAGGGTTGGGAGGCAATTTGGCAAGATCCAGAGGATGTCATGGGGCTCAGGCATGTATGCACAGACTATGAGAGATCAGGCACAGTTTGGGCCCCTATTATCATATGATCAGGCAGTTATGCAGCTGGTAGAGATGATGCCCCTACCTTGGGACATGTGGCTAGAGATTGAGGATGTCGGCATGGATTCTGAGTACATAGCATACTGGGCGGAGCATTCCTTCCCACACCTGACGGATCTGGGAGAGCCATTACATGGAGATGGTGGTGGGGATGATGATGATGGTGGAGGTGATGGGGGCAGAGGCCGATAGAGGAGGAGGGGAGCAGTTGGAGAAAGAAGGGTTGCACCTCGGAGGGAGGGTGGAGAGGAGAGGCAGGCTCGGGTGGTGAGGGGTCGTGGTGGATTGCCGCTACAGGTGCCAGCAGCACAGGGTCTCAGATAGGTACAGGTATAGGGACAGGGATAGATACAGGGACAGGTACCAGTACAGGCACCCATACAGATACAGGCATAGGCACAAGGACAAGCACCCATACAGGGGGAGGCATAGGCAGAGTCGGAGGGGGTTGATGCAGAGGAGGATGAGTTGATAGAGCTGAGGGAGATCTGCCAAAAATAGGCAGATGAGATCCAAGAGTTGGAGAGGGAGAGGGATCAGCTCAAGAGGAGGCTCAAAGATACTGAGTAGGAGCAAGATCAGGCTATTCAGCATTATACAGAGGCTGAGACAGCACTGAGGGCTAGGAGGTAGGCAGTGGAGGACACAGGGGCTGGATATGCCTATGTCCTACGGGCAGGGGAGGAGATTGCCTACTAGCGGGATCTCTATTATGGTGCAGTGCCAGCGGATCAGTGGGCAAGGAGCTTCCATAGACCATCGCGGATAGCGACAGCTACGGGAGGGAGCCGGAGGAGACAGGCATCGAGTGGTGAGGTTATGGGTCCTCCACCACCACCAGATAGAGGAGATAGGAGGGATGATCCTAGGGTGGGTCCTTCAGGGGCTCAGATTCCATCAAGGCTAGGTGACTCTGAGGGAGCGAGTTCATCATAGCCATAGAGGGCTCCCTATGTATTAGTATTGTACCATTTTTGTATGATGATGTAGACACCTGCGGGTGCTTTTGTAGCCATACGATTTTGACATCATTGTATCATGACACTTTATGATTATATATATGAGATGATTCATTTTTGCGGCAGCTATATGCATGTGTACCTATATGATGAAATGTTCTTATGTGATGTTTATGATGTGGATGCAAATATGTATATGATGCAATGCAATATTTTTATTCTTTTATGTTTTATAATATTATGCCAATGCAAATGTGAATGTATATAATGCAGATGAATATGATAATGCAAATGTAAATTGTGCTAACAGGTGTTGTGTGCAGGATGTGATGCAATTGCGATATCTATATGTATGTATGAAATGCTAATATGTGGAAATGTAGGTGCAACTACATGAGATGCAAATGTTTTTGGTGTGTCATTATACTCAGTCATGTGATAACAGGCTACACGGACTCAAGAAGGACGATGGAAGTCAATCAAGAAAGAGGGATGAAAGATAGAAGATATGAAAGTGAAAGAGCTTCTTGTGTGTTATCATCATTGAGCTTTATTATGGCACGTAAGTTATGATGATCGAGGCATATGTTCAACCCAGAAAGTCATTGTACCTGTGTGCATGGAGATAAGACAGTCTCAAACAAGGAATGCCCCAGTTCACACTAGACTCATAATGTCCTCATATCCTTGGACAAGTCATAGCATTACTAAGAGACAATCCACAGATAGCAAATACAAATAGGTGACGATACCCCATCCTTGCCTTTCTAGTCAAAGACATCCCAAAAAAGCTAAAAGACATGTCACCAAAGAAAATGAAATCAAAAGAAAACCAAGACTCAACACCAACATCCACTGTAGTCCTCAAGTTTGGTGTCTCTTGTCACTTGTATAAGTCTTATTTGATTGTGGTCACAATGTTTACGTTCACGGAAAGGATAGATAGCACTGAACCATATGTTGTCTGAGTCTGTTGAAAGATTTGATTTGTTGAAGCCCATTGTTGCTGCTGTGTCTCATATGAAACTGATTGAATCCATGAAACTGATACTTTATTGTGGAGAAGATGAAACTTTATTGTGGATCTGTGATGCCAGTGCTGCTTTATTGTGGATTGTGCGTGGATAGACTGAAGGAAGCTGGAAGAAACTGTACTCCTCGAAACATGTGATGTTCTCAGTTCCACACCCATCACTAGATGTAGGATTTTCCTTAGCCACAGATAGGATCTAATTTATTATGGATGGAAAGGGAGGTGAAAAGGGAGGTTTATTATGAATGGCTAACCAATCTTGGGTAGATCAATAACAAGCCATGATGGGAATGGGTAAGTTTATTATGGATGAATTGGTCATGAGTGTGTGCAAAGTGAAGTGATGAAAGAGAATCCTGAAGGAGGGAGGAGCAATGTCTTTACACATGGCGCTAGTGACCCAGTTTTCACCATGGTACTTGCCCAGGGTGCCACCGAAGTGGTCTTCACCATTGGACAAAATTATTTCTCTTTACTTTTTTCAATTTTTCAATGTTTTTTTGTGTCACAACGTGCCTTTTTGCTAGGTTTTCACCAAGTAACGATTTTTTTGTTTTATAATTTTTTTGTATTTTTTGAATTAGGATACTCTAAAGAGCTATGTGTAAAAGCTACGAAGGTGCATGCTATTGATAGGATCCTCCAAAGGTTCACCTTCTATAGTTGAGAGCTGATATGCCCCAGATCCATATGCTGCTGTAATGATGTAAGGACCAAGCCAATTTGGTTCGAACTTGCCCTTCTTCTCTCTGTCTTGCTGATTTTTGGGGTTTTCTCTGAGAACCAAATCACCTACCTCAAATGTGTGAGGTTTGACCTTGTGATTGTAGCTGCGACTCATTCATTGTTGGTAAGCCTTGAGATGATTAAAAGCAGTTTGTCTTCGTTCATCCATTAGTTCCAGTTCTTGTAAGCGAGAGACCCTATAGTCTTCATCACTGATGATGTTTTGCAAAGAGACCCGTAAAGAGAGTAGCTCGACCTCAATAGGAAAGATGGCTTCAATGTCGTAGACAAGTGAATAGGGTGTAGCTCATGTAGGTGTGCGGACACTTGTACAGTAGGCCCAAAGTGCAGGATTAAGTTGGATATGCCAATTACAGCTAGCATCGTCAACTATCTTCTTTAGGATTTTAAAGATTGTTTTATTAGATGCCTCAGCTTGGCCATTACCTAGGGGGTAATATGGTGTGGAGAAATGATGGGAAATATGGAAGTGGTCATAGAGTTCACGAACATCCTGATTTTTGAAGGGACGCCCGTTATCAATGATAATGAAAAGAGGAATACCGTATCGGCAAATGATATAGTTGAGGATAAATGTAGCAATCTGTTTTCCTGTGACTTGTGTGAGAGGCACAGCTTCAATCCATTTTGTAAAAAAAAATTTGGCAGTGATAATGAATTTATGATCATTGGAAGAAGGAGGGTGAATCTTGCCTATGAGATCGAGTCCCCACTGACAAAAGGGCCAAGGAGACGCAAGTGGCTGAAGTTCTTGTGCTGGTGCATGTATGAGGTCTCCATGAATTTGGCATTGCTTAGATTTCTTGACAAACTGATATGAGTCTTTTTCCATATTGGGCCAATAATATCCAGTCCTGATGAGTTTCTTGGCCAAGGTAGGACCGCTAGCATGCAGACCACAAATCCCTTCATGCACTTCACGTAATGCAATCTGAGCCTCGTCGCTTTCTAAACATCTAAGAAGAGTGCCATCTAGACCTCGCCAGTATAGGATATTAGCTAAGATGACATATCAAGAGGATTGGCGAATAAAAGTGCGACATTGGTTATTTGATAAACTAGGAGGTAGAGTATTGTCATGAAGGTATGTGAAAATGGAACCATATAACTGGGACTCGGGACCGACGACACATATCATCTCAGTAGGCATGATCTCATATGAAGGAACCAAAAGGTTATCCACCAAGAACTCATAGCGGGTCTCATTTGGAGGTAGATCAATCAATGAAGCAATTGTAGCCATGGCATCTGCGGCGCGATTCTGCTCTCTTGGTATCTTCTCAAAGTCTATCTTTGTGAAGTGTTGTTTCAGTTCATCCACCATTTGTTTATAAGGCATTAATTTTTCATCTTTTGTTTGGTAATCATCAGTTGCTTGATGAATGACAAGTTGGGAGTCCCCAAAAACACGAAGTTCCTGGATCTTCCATTGAACTACAATTCGTAATCCTATTGTTAATGTCTCATATTCTGCTATATTGTTAGTACAAGGAAATGATAAGTGGTATGATTTTGGTATAGAATCCCCTTGAGGAGTTATAAAGAGGATGCCAGCTCCTGCCCCATGTTGTGTGTATGAGTCGTCGAAGTACAGTTGCCATGGCTTTGCATGTGACATTTTTAAAATAGATTCATCTGGAAATTCTGAACTTAGAGGGACATCATCTATCATGGGATCATCTACTAATTGATCGGTGATGGCTTGTCCTTTTATTTCTTTTTTGTCCACATACTCGATGTCGAATTCACTCAGGATCATTACCCATTTGGCCAATCGCCCAGTAAGTGTTGCTTTATTGAGAAGGTATTTCAATGGGTCTATCCTTGCAACTAACTTAGTCTTATGAGTGAGCATGTAATGTCGTAATTTCTATTAAGCAAAGACCACGGTGAGACATGCATGCTCAATTGGTGTGTAGTTTAGCTCATATCCCACCAATGTGCAACTAATATAGTATACTGCTTTTTCTTTGCCCTCAGGAATTTGTTGTGCTAAGAGTGCCCCCAATGTTGTTGGAGTAGCTGATATGTATAGTAACAGAGGTTGATTTGGAACTAGTGGCATCAAAACTAGCAAATTTAGAAGATAATCTTTGAGCGTCTGGAAATCCTATTGACAGTTATCATCCCATTTGAATTTGATGTTTTTATGTAGCAAGTGCTGAAAAGGATTACACTTATCTGCAAGTTGTGCTATGAATCTTCAGATGGACTAGAGTCTGCCTTGTAAGGATCGAAGTTGACTGACATTTTTTGGTGGTTGCATCTCCAAGATGGCTTTTACTTTGCTGGATCAGCTTCGATTCCTCCTTTGGATACAATGAATCCTAGGAGCTTCCCGGAGGTTACTCCAAAGACACATTTCTTGGGGTTTAATCTTACTTTGTATTTTTCAAACCGATCAAAGACAACTGAAAGTATGTCCAAATGTGTATTTCTGTCTATTGATTTGCCCAAGAGGTCATCAACATAATCTTCCACGGTTACGTGCATGAGGTCATGAAAGATAGTAGTCATGGCTCTTTGATATGTAGCACCTGCATTTTTTAGCTCGAAGGGCATGACATTCTAGTAGAAAGTTCCCCAAGGACAAGTGAATGATGTTTTGTGTTGATCCTCGGGTGCGATCCTTATTTGATTATAACCAGAGAATCCATCCATTAATGATAACATTTCATGACCTGCTATGAGATCAACAATTAAGTCAATATTTGGCAATAGGAAGTCATCCTTTGGACAAGTTTTGTTGACGTCTCTGAAATCTATACATATTCTGATGCTGTGATCTGGTTTACTGACAAGCACTAAGTTGGAGATCCATTCGAGATAATCAATTGGGCGTATGAATCCGACATCCAATAATTTCTCAAGTTCTGCTTTGACCAGTAATGCCACTTGTGGATGCATCTTTCTTAATTTTTGTTTCATTGGTTTTGCCCCTGGTTTAACTGTCAAATGGTGCATTACCAAATCCAGATCCAATCCAGGCATATCAGCGTATGACCAAGAAAATTTGATTTGTCATTCTTTGAAGAAAATTATGAATTTTGACCTTTCAGACTCTGTCAATGATTGAGCTAGGAATATGTTGTGTGGAACCTCTTCTGTACCAATGTTTGTTTTTGATAGTCTCCTCTACCAACATGGATGACTTTTCCTCATATGATGCTGGAAGAATGTTGAGCCTTCCATCTTCGAGTGCCTCAAAGAGGTTTTCGCCCTCGGATATGTCCTTTCTTTTTACTTTTTTGGGGTCAGACAGCACCACAGTGTGGTTTTCGCCATAAGACCCTTGATTTGTTCTTATTTTCACATTTTTGCGACTGGAAGGTCCGACACCCTCACCCAAATATGCCACGCTATTGAGTTCTATAGTGTATCCCGCCTTGTGGTCCCCAAGAGGGAGATCGTCTCATATGCCAAGATAATCAATAAAAGCTTCATCATTTTGGAATGTGTCAAACTATACAGGTCCTTCATGATCCCAGTCAATGAGTTGGTGGTGAACAAGGGGAAGGCTATTAATGTCTTCGAAGTTAATGGGGCTAAGAGTGAAGATGCAGTTATATTCGGGTATGTCAAGGTAATTATCGAGGTCATCGATGGCACTCTCCTCATCAGTCTCGATCGCGAATGAATCCAAATTATCATCACTCTTAGCATATTATGGGATAGGTGTTCTCATCCTATGTGATTTCAACCTAGAACCTTGAGACAAGGACTGTGTGGAATCCTCATGGGTTTTTTCTTGACCAACTCTGAACTTGTTATAAAATTCCTCTTCTTTTGTTGGTTCATCTAGCTCTCAGAATATCTCGGTGAGCTCATAGTCACTGGAGGACTTATCTGAATCCCATTCCCATTCATTGGAATCTATGGAATAACAATCCTCTTGTTGAATTTTGGCAGCTTTGATTTGTAAAGCTTCTTCTGTCCTTTGGGTGTGGACCTTGGAAGTTAAGAAACCAAGTCCTTTCGAGCATTCCTTTTTGAAAGTCAATTTAGGTTGTAAAGGTTCAATGATGCCTTTCTTTCGTAACCCAAGAGGGATTTTTCCATCATACCCAAATTTTCATAGAATTTTGAAGCCTTTGCCATATTTCTCACATGGTAGACTGATGTGATCTTGTGTATTATCTTCAATGTCTTTGTAAAGCATTTTATATAAATCTTCCTCCTCTAGTTCACCCCATCTTTGAAAGGTAGTAGGGTCCCATTTGAGTATCATGATGGATACTTGCTTGTTAGGATGTGGTCTTCCATATTCTTTTGGGGAACTCATGACTTGTCGTAGGTACATGGTCTGATTTAAAGTATATTCCCCCATGCCCTTGTCTTGAAACTTGCCTTTAAGCTCACCTTGTTTTGATGTCGAAGGTTTTAATGACTCAGGATCAATGTATTCCGAAGAAGGAACAGCCTCACGATTACTGGGAATGATGGTCTCAGTCTTTGATTTCAGGTTATTGCAGTATATGAATGGATTAGGATCACCATTAACTGTTACCTCCACTCCATTATGAGGAAACTTAATGCATTGGTGATATGTAGATGGGACTGCTCTCATTTCATGAATCCAAGGGTATCCTAGCAATATGTTATAAGTGAGATCTAGATCCAAGACTTGAAAAACCACATCCTTTGTAACTGGCCCAACTCTGAGAGGTAAGGTAACTGTGCCCTTGGATGAATGCTCTTCATCATCATATGCCTTTATGGTGATTTGATTTGTAGAATTCACAGCTTTATCAGAATATCCCAATTCTTTAATAGTTCTCAATGTACAAATGTTTAGACCTACTCCTCCATCTATCAGGACTCTTTTTATTCGATGTTTGTGAATGAAGGCTTCAACGTGTAGCGGTGCATTATGTGGCTGATTTACAGAGGCATCATTGGCTTCTATGAAAGTAAGGGAATGTGGAATGGAAAGGTATCCCACCATAGCTTGAAACTGGTCCACGTTCAGATCAGTAGGAACGGTTGTGTCTCTCAAGATTTTGTCAAGAATGGCCTTATGTGCGCGGGATATGCGTAAGAGCTCAAGAATGGAGATGAGCGCAGGTGTCTTCCCTAACTGTTCTACAAGATCATACTCAGGTTTGGTTGATGAGGAGGTGGTGTTCTTGGCTGGAGCACCTTGCAAAGTGATTTTACCTCAGCGAGTTGTGACATTACATTCAGAGGTAGGTTCAGAAGAAGATCCAACACCTTTTAGGACAATCTTGGGTCTCCGAGTAGAATTCTCAGATGCTTTGTCCTTGATGATAATGGTAGAGACATAATTGTCCACCAAGATGTGATTGATAGTTGAATCATAGTTGTAGGATGCTCTGGTATAGTTGGTTTGATCCTCTGTGGCTTTAGCTTTTCGCTTGTCATGTTTTGGGAATGGTTCCTTCAACATCTCATGTTCTTGATTGGATGAGTGTCCTTCAATTTCAATATCACCTCTATCAATGAGATCTTGTATGATGTTCTTTAGTCAATGACAATTTCCTTTCTTATGACCCCATCTCTTATAAAATTCACAATATTCATCATCATTCCACCAATTTGGTTTAACCTTTGGTTTGTATGGAGGAAAATCTGGAATAGTGATTACCTTGTTTGCCACTAGCTTTTGGAAGACTGACACAAGTGGTTCTCCTAATGGGGTGTACTTCCTTTGTGATCTGGAAGTTGTTTGAGTATTCACTTGATTGTTTGTAAAACTTGATCCCGAAAAGATGAATTTGGGTCGCACTGTGTTGGCGTCAACAACACCATCATTGACTAC
The DNA here is from genome assembly GCF_030272615.1 of Cryptomeria japonica. Classification (NCBI taxonomy): domain Eukaryota; kingdom Viridiplantae; phylum Streptophyta; class Pinopsida; order Cupressales; family Cupressaceae; genus Cryptomeria; species Cryptomeria japonica. Next base: position 581,388,012 of record NC_081406.1, read on the forward strand.
ATTCTTGTTTTTGTTCCAAAATCTCGGCTTGTCTTTTCCCTTAAAGTCATCTTTGTCTTCCTTGAATATCTTAATGACTCCTTGTTCAATTAGGACCTTCTCTGTTGCTAAGCCTTTTTCAATGACATCCTTGAAAGTGGAAAAACAAGCTTTTCTTAAGTCATAACCAATCTCTTTGTTAACATTTTGGGTGAACATCTCTACCATTTGTTTTTGTGGAATTTTGCAAGAGCATCTGCTTGCTAGATTCCTCCATCTTTGTAAAAATGATGCAAAAGACTCTCCCTCTTTTTGCTTAGTATTGCACAAAGTAGTGATTGATATGTCTATCTCTATGTTGTAGGAGAAATGTTGAATAAATGCCTCTACTAGATCACCCCATGACTTAATACCAAGTGGAAGTTGGGAGAACCATTCCATAGCTTGATTGCCTAGGCTTTGTGGGAATAATCTCATCAAATATGTCTCTTCTGCTGCTACCTCAATGCAAGCTGTGAAAAATTGTCTTATATGTGCCTTAGATCCCCTTTTTCTCTATACTTATCAAATTTAGGCATCACAAAGTGTGTAGGAAAAGGAGGCATTCGAATGCTCTTGTCAAATGGATAAGGACATATGTCTCTCATGGTGTATGTTGGCTTTGGTGTATTTATGTCCTCCATTTTCTTTTGTAAGTCCCTGATTTGTTGCTCCAAAATGCTCTTAGGTGGAGATCAACTTCTTGGACCATACCCTATGCTTGAGGCACCAATTGGAGGAGGAGCATGTTGCATATATGAATGATATTGATCATACACATGTTCATATGGAGGAGGTCTATAGTGATGCTGCATATATGGACCACTTGGTATAGATTCATGTTGAGGAAAACCATATCTATTTTGTGCATGTATACCATACTCTACAGGCATGTCATGTTCTAATGTGTTGCCCCCAAATTTGACACGGGGTTTCCTTGTGTCCAAATTTTGAGCATGCCTTTGGATATCCAATTGCTTTGGTGGTTGATCCTTGGCATTGGTATGTGATTGAGCATATTTCTCTGCATAAGACTTCCATAATGGTCTGCAAAGGTGAGTATCATATGCTTGACCATGTGTGTGTGGGACCTTTAGTTTTTGAAACAAAGATGATGGTGATTCAAGCACCATATGTGGTCCTCTATTGCCTCCACTAATAGGCCTTCCTTGATCCATGTTGGAGTGAGTTTGTTGCAAAGGTCTATTTTCCATTATTTGAGACATCTCAAAATCATGAGGTATCTTGGCTCCACTTTGTGCCATCATTTGTAAGAAGTATTGTCTATCCCTCCTCATTATTTCCTCAACCAATCGATTGAATGGGGATTCATAATGGATTCTTCCACATCTGCCGAATGTAGTGAAAAGTTGTCCATATCATCATTATGGGTAGCATTGTTGTTTGTAGTGTCCATGTTCTCAACATTTGGAATGTTTCTATAGGCATCCATGTTAGGTAATGTAGTATGATTAGTATTGAAAAAGATATCATTGTCATACTCATAAGAACTCATGTTTGCGGACTCTTGAGCCTCTTTAGTTTCTCTCCTAGATTTTTGAAGACGGGTTACAACCATGAACTAGGTATTGACCGAGATGTGTGAGACTAGATGAAAATGGAAAAAGTATGGAAGACCAAGAGTTGGATGGAATGTAAATGAATTTGAGGTTTACTTGCAATGTCCAAAGTGTAAGACCAAGTATGTATGTAGTAGAGTAGGTGTGGCTTCCAAAGAGAGGATAGTTTCTCTTGATGAGGTAAGTTGACCTTGACTCTAAGTAAGACCAAATGAGACCCAAAGGTAAGAAACCTTGATGAGGGACCACTTAGCAAAGTGTTGTTGTATGTAGTGTATTGACAAAGTATGATGAGGACAAGCAAGTGACCTTTTGACTCAAGTTTAGACAATTGTGAATGTAAAGTGAGATGTGAAGCAAGGATGGACTTTGTGAGACCCAAAGATAGGTTGACTGCTAAATGAAACCCTAGAGAAATGACCTAGGAAGCTCAATAATTCTGAAACCGATTGTGTTTGTTTGCTGGACTGTAACAGTTTTTCAATTCTGAACACAGACGCACCTGTATACTTCATAGACGCGGTTTTCCGACACAGACGTGGCTCTATTCAACACAGACGCGCTTCTGAGATTTTTTGCAAAGTGTAATGTTTATTCTGGGAGCACAGATGCGATTATGCCCTTCACAGATGTGGTTATACAACATAGACACTATTATGTCAGACACAGACGCGTTTCTGCAAAATTTGTGCAATTTTTTCCAATCTGTGAAGTTGTTTTGTTGTGACCAAATCTGACTATTTGACTATTTTTCATGACAAGAGGACACAATGTTGATGAAGACCCAATGTTTGCAAGTGTCTAGACTCCAATAAAAGTGTGTTGTTTGATGTAAAAATGTTTTGTTGTTTGATCTTGAATGTTTAACATAAGTCAAGAACAATTCTTATGGCTGGCCAAGACAATAGTTGTTGATCCCACATGGGGTTTTACCCCCGAGGCTACGCTATTCAGAGCGGATACTTAGATGCTTGACCTCACTAGCTCCACCCTCGGCACTCACTTCTCGGGTCAGCCAAGCATCAGTCCCCACGAAAACTCCTCGTGGCAAACTTTGTATCTCTACTAAGAATCGTATGTGTGTGGGCCGCTACCAGAGGTCCGACCTCCTACCCCAACAACTAGAAGGATTTGGGCTTCTAAAACAAAAAGGTGCTAGTAAGGGTATCCGCTCGTGTGGCCATACATGTGGCACTTTTAGCTCTGTAAATACAGAAGGCTCCCAGCCAGTAGGGGTTATGCCCTACAAATGATCAAATAAATTTGATCAAACGGGTTTATGGGGAGACATAATGTCAGTATGAACTAATCAGTCCATGTTATTCATAGTTTTCACCATGAATACATTTGTTTATAGTGGTTTGGAAGAGGTGGGCTTTCCTCGCTACCACTTGGGTCATTCTCTTCTCACTAGTAGTCCTAATGACTACACGGGAAGATAGGCCCTCTAAAGATTAAACAAAAATAGCCTATTGCTCAAGACACAAAAGACAATGATTCAATTTTAGTGCACCAATTGAAGTGTTTTGCTAGTCTATGAAAACAAGGCACACAAATAAAAATCCAAAAACCCTTGCCAAGGACCTGCAACAAAGAGTTGTTAGTAGTTTGAATTGTTTGAAATAATCACCCCTTCTTGCAAGCACACAAGTTAGGTAAATTTTAAATCCAAAAGACTTTGTGAAAATAGGGGCCTTCAACAAAAACGATTTTGCTTTCAAGACAACTTGCACCAATCTTGTTAGCTAGATCTGAAAATGTTAGCTTCAAAATAAACCAGATCTGAAACCCTAAATGCAAAATCCAAAACTGAATCAATAAAAGCCCAAAATTTGAAACTGTTGAATGCAGACATAATTACCTTCAACACAGATGCGACTTTGTGACACAGACATGGTTTTGCGAGGCACATACGTGTCTGTAGAACGCAGACGCGATTTCTAAACATAGACGTGGTTAAAAACACCACAAACGCGACTTAATAACACAAACGCGCTTTCTTGGAACTTGCAAAATAAAATACTACCAGTAACATAGACGCAATTCCAAATATCACAGACGCACCAGAAAAACAAAAATGTGATCCGAAAGTGTGCAGATGCGGGAATATCAAAATGCTGCCGAAAACGTCAGATCTGCAACTTCAAAATACAAAATTTACAACAAGGATGTTAAATGCAAAAGGGACAAGAGTCCCACCGGGTGTGCCAAAATGTATATGGTGAAAATGGATAACAATAATAACGATATTGAAAGGCTAAATGAATTCAACCACAAAACCCTAGCCTAACAACAACAAAGATCCACCATAACGTATGAAGATTACCTAAGACAATGCAAATCAAATGAAATCACAAAGATTATACCTTCACATGTCCAATAGGGTTTTGATCTCCATTCTTCCTATCTCCATTGATCCTGCTTGATATATTTGCTCTCAGATTTTATATGCACAAGAGCTCAACAAAGAACGAAATGTGGTTGCAAGTAGGATCATAGTGTAGTCAATTGCATAAATTGATTCATTAGAATGAATTATTAGGGTTTGATAATGAAGGAAGCATCTCCTTATATAGAAGACACTATATGAAATGGAGGGATAAGATTGAGAGGTGTAAAAGGAGGTCGGCTATGATTAGAGGATAGGTAGAAGAAATAATAAAATAATGAAAGGGGTAGGTAATGTATGAATTAAGAGATGAATGACATGTGTCATGAGTAGAAAAGGTTAATGAATTAATTAAATAAATAAATATTTTTTTAATTAATAGAAGAAATGAGATCAATTAAATAAATAAGATATTTATTTAATTTAAGAAAAGGATAATTTAAATAAATAAATGTATTTATTTAAATGAGAAATAAGGCTAGAAGAGGATAAATGAATTAATTAAATAAATAAAGATTTATTTAATTAATAGAAGAATTAAGCTTAGATAATTAAATAAATAAAATATTTATTTAATTAGACATGACAATTTTGGGTGTCTACAGATAGAATGTTTGAAGATTTGTGTGAGGAGATGGAAATGTATTCAAGATGAGTGTTGGTACACAACTTGAGAAGTGATGGAGAGATGGAGGAAAATTGAATGTTGGGACATAATAACCCAAAATAGATAAAGGAAATTATGGAAGAATAGTTTTGAAAAGATTTTTATATAGATTTTTGAAAGAAGTTCAAAGATGTGTGCCTTTGTTGATCTTTTTAATGGATCATTTAAGGTGATGGAATGGTGGATGGAGGGAAGTAAGGACCCAAGATGGATGGAAGGGATAGAGAGTTTGACTTTGGAATGTAAGGACCTAAAAAGGATTTGGAGGTTAAAGAGATTGACTTTGGAATGAAAGGACCTAAAATAGATTTGGAGGATGAAGAGTTTGACTTTCGAACGAAAGGACCTAAAATGGATTTGGGAGATAAAGAGATTGACTTTGGAATGAGAGGTCCTAAAATGGATTTGGAGGATAAAGAGATTGATTTTGGAATGAAAGGACCTAAAATGGATTTGGAGGATAAAGATATTGACTTTGGAATGAAAGGACTTAAAATAGATTTGGAGGATGAAGAGTTTTCTTGATCTTGATCTTGACTTGGAGTAGGATCATTTGAGCTTGTGCTTTTCTCTTGATTTTGAACTAGATTAGTGAAGGAGATGGAAGGGATATCATTATCTTGCTTAGGAGGTGGATGTTGAATGGGACTCTGCTCTTGAGATAAAAGTGAATCATCGTGGATGGAATACCAGAATTTTAGGGGATCATCATAAGATTCTTGATAGGTAGGGTCTTGATCAAAAATGGAATTAGATTACAGAGCCATGATATCTTGATCTTGATTTAGGCTAGGACTCATTTCCTTTGAATAAGCATCTTCTTTTTCAAGTGACAAGGGATGATCACGCGAGCGATCAAAGTTTCAGTTTAGATAGGTTGATGTTGTTGACTTGATAGATACTTTGTTTCAGATACTCAAGCTCACTAAGTTGAATAGAGAGTTTGTTCAATAGGCCCCTATGACAAAGCATGTTAAATGATATGGACAAAGTCTCTTGATATGGAAACTTGATTTGACTAATCTTGAATACCTAGCTAGGTATTGTTATCGTTGAGATAGTTGGATGATAAACTCTTGATCACTTGGTTTGATACTCCCCTAATCTTGTTGGATGAAAGTCTTTGTACTATCTTTTTGATCAAAAAAAAATTTCAGCAATTTGTTGGATTTTTTCTTACTTGTAGATGATAAATTTCTTCAATTTTTGACCATTTGGAACATGTTACAGACATAGAAGACACAATGTCTAATAAACAAAATGCACAAGTAAGTACAAATCTTATGGTAGGCTGAGACAATAATTGTTGAATCTCACATGGGGTTTCCCTCGAGGCTACGCTATTCAAAGCGGATATTTAGATGCTTGACCCCACTAGCTCCACCCTCGGTACTCACTTCTCTAGGGTAGCAAAGCACCAATTTCCATGAAAACTCCCCATGGCAAACTTTATATCTCTACTCAGAACTGTATGTGTGGGAGCCACTTCAGAGGTCCGACTTCTTGCACCAACAACTAGAAGGATTTTGGCAATTAGTACAAGTGGTTTTTAGTAAAGGCTTTTGGTCATGTGGCCATACATGCAGCACTTTCATCTCTGTAAATATAGAAGGTTCCCATCCTATAGAGGTTACGCTCCATAGGGTTTATGGGGAAACATAGTGTCGGTATAAACTTATCAGCACATGTTGTTTGGGACTTTTGTCCCAAACATGATTTATTTATAGTGGATTGGAAGGACTCAGTATTAGCCTGTTTCCACTTTAGGTTGTTCCCTTCTCATTGGCCCCCTCAAGGCAGCTCGAGAAGACAGGCCCTCTAAAGGATTTTAGTTGTTTGAAAGTAAAGAAAACATAAAAGAGTGGGTTTGGCTTTTTGGTCACCCAATTAAAGGGAGAGCATATACCTACCACTTTCAAGGCATGGAATATAAGTGTTCTTTTTAAATTTCCATAGAAATGTGATCTATCCTCTATTTGGAGATTTTGCTCGAACAAGCACGGTGTTTATTTTAGCCCCACATAGAAAATTATTTTCTAAACTAAGAATTGGAAATCCTGGTCAACAAAATAAAAATCATTGCAAAAAGTAACTTGCTTTGTAAAAATGGAAAAGTTGATTGTTCTTTTTAACTTGCAAAAAACTAAGATTGATTGTACTTTTTACCTTTGCAAGAAAATGAAACATTGTTGTTCTTTTTAGAACCCAAAATCTGAGGTGTGAATCCCAACTTTGCAAGAAAGTAAATGTTTGATTTGTTGTTCTTTTTACCTTGCAAATGTGATTATTTTTAGAGCCCAAAAACAAGTGAGGTACTTTTTAGAACACCAAATTGAAAAATGAAGTATGAGTTCTTTTTAACCAAATTTGAAAAAACTAAATCCTAACTTAACTCCTCCAAATCTGCAAGAAACTGTTAGAAACCTGCAAAAAAATAAGAAGTTAGTGAAAATCCAAAACCTTAGGTGGGCTTCCACAAGCCTAATTTCAAATCCTAGTTACAAATTTTTCACTCCTAATCCTGAAATGCCCTGAAATTTGACTAAGTCTAAAATTTGGAGAATTTTCCAAAAACTAGATTTTGCATAATAAATCCTAGAGGTCTGAAACCCCTCTCAAACATCCTGACAATATATATGGAATATAACTTAAAGTATAAGAAAAAGAAAAGAGAAGAGGAAATTTCACTTATACTTAAATGTTATATTCCATATATATTACCCTTGCACAAGCCTAATTTCAAGATTTGATTAAAAATTTGCACTTTGTTTCAAATGCGCTAAACTATCTATCAAATGCGTTAACCTACATCACAAAAACACTAACCTGCATCACAAAAGTGCTAACCTATGATGCAAATGAGCTAACCTACATGACATATACGTTAACCTGTGATGCAAAAGCGCTAACCTAGGATGCAAATGCGCTAACCTGCGAAACAAAAATGCTAACCTACATTACATATGTGCTAACCTATGATGCAAATGTGCTAACCTACGCAACAAAAGTGCTGTCAAAATTCACACATGCATGAATTTGCATTACAAATGCATTAATTTTACTTTTTCAAGATTTTTAAAGGTATATCTGAGGTCCATGAGCCCCACAGTGGACGCCAAAATGTGTCGACTTGAATTTCATCCTCAGAATGTTACCTGCAACAAGTTAGTTTCACAAAATACCAATAGAAATGCTACAGGAAATCCAAACTCAACCAATGAAACTACAAGAAATACATATGAAATAAAAATACTAATATTACCTTCATGGTTTATGTCTCATTGTGTCCTAACTCCACTGTTCCTGGTTGGAGATGGTGTGCTCTCAAATAATGCATTGATGGCTTCCAAGATGGCATATGAAGAATGGACTGATAACTTGTAGTTAACTGATACTATGATATGCAAATAGTACATGATTATGCTAAATAATTATACTATGATGCTTATGATATTTGCTATTTTGCTTCAAGATTAAAACTCTCAGATGCATAAAATTAATTTGAAGACTCTCTATCAACTGAAGCTCTTGATTTTATAGACTTTGATAGGATTAGATGATGTGGCTCAGATCAACAGTCATGATCAGATCTGTAGTTTTGAATGGCTGTGAGCAAAGGTGAAGGTTGAGAGAAAGGGGGAAGAAGAAGACAAGTGTCACTCATCTCACCTTGACTAGGTTGCTGACTAAGAGAATCTAGGGATGGTTGGAGAAGATTTAGGCATGAGAGGACAAGTGGACTCAAGTCCTTCCTAAGATGTATGGGGTGTTGGAGAAAATATAGTAGATGGTTATGAAATATGTGTACGTACACAATATTCATTAATTTTGGAAGTTGGAGATAAATGATGAATTAATATTTAAGAAATATTAATTTCCTTAGCCACATGTTGGATGATTTGGCAAAGGGAAGATGAAGTGGAGATGGAAGGTGAGTTGGAAAAGGGATTTAAATAATTTAGGAAATTATTTAATATTTGAGACTATAGGATAGAAGAATAATCATTAAATATTAGATATTCAATTGTTTGGAGGAGATAATTAAATATTTAGATATTTAATTAACTTGGTTAAAAGGATAATTAAATATTAGATATTTAATTAATTAGAGGAATAAGATAGATGAATTAATTAATAAATTATTAATTAATAAAAAGACACAAAAATGAATTAAATAAATTAATCTTTTCAAATTAACTATTTAATAGAGGAATAATTATTAAATAAATATAAAATATTGCTCATAGCCATTTTTATGTGTATACACTTACCAGTTGAGCAGTTTTTAGTGGAATTATTTGAGATCATGGCATTTCTTCTTGTTTGACTGTTTAGTGTTGTGGTTTTGGGTTTATGCCCTTGTGTTCGTAGTCTTGTTTGTGTTTGAGTTTCATGACTTTTTGATTTAATCCCGGTGAGTTATCAATTCCGGTATTGGCCTGATTGATATGTTCTTACCTGTTATTCTAGCAGAGTATTAAGCGAAGTTGGATCGGGTTGCGGTTGATCTCCATGACTTGTAGATTGTGGATTTATTTTTCTTGTTTCATTTCTGATGTTCCCGAAGGACCGCACATCATTTCATATTTTGGAAGTTGTTCTTAATGATTTGAGTTGACTTGTTACCATTGCATGTTTCATGAACCGATTGGTCTTTGGGCTGAATCGATTAAGTTGTAATTATTTGCAGATGGTATAAATGGGGGTTTGTGAATCATTTGAGAAGGTAGAAGTTAGAAGATCAAAGATAGAGTTTAGTGATCAAGCAAAGATGTAGATGTAGAGAGATTCTGAACCAGTGGACTGAGGTCAAAAGGCTGAGGTCCAGATTAGGGTAGAACTGGCAGACTATTTCTGAAGGCTGATCTAACATGTGGATGATCTATGGATCTTGTAATTGTGTTGTAAACATTATTTATATCCTGGACTACGATCCAGCATGTGGCATTTCTAATTCCTCATATTGTAATAAGAATTGTTCATATTATTTACCGATCATGTGTTATGTTATGTTACCGGTTGTTCTTTCTCTTGTTTCTGGCATCTCGTCATGGTTACTAGTATATATTGCATGGTTTATGTGTTAGGCTACAAGGTTGGGTTGTTCTTCATCAGATCTCCCTGCCTTGACTGCACCAACTGGTATCAGAGCTGGTTTGTGAACCTATTGTTGGAGGACCCGGTTACACACCGATTGGTTGGAGAAAAAGTTGAGACAACTTGTGGACTTGTTCAGATCACCAAACTTGAGGCAGATCAAGGTTCACAGGTAGACCGCCAATCCTAGATCTTGAGCTTGAGGCAGTTAGTGGGTGGAGACTTGAATAGATTGTCGATTGAGGTAGGCTACAGTTTGGATCGGTAAATCATCATGGAGAGGCAAACGAAAGTTATAGATAGATTGTTGAATCCCTGAGGTAGTTACAAGAACATTTTGATAGATTGCCAAATTATATCAAGTGATGGGACTCAATTTTCAATTAACCCCAAGAATCTGATGCAGGAGCACAAGTCTAGTTCTTACCGGTTGAGCAGTTTTCAGTGGAATTGTTTGAGATCGTGGCATTTCTTCTTGTTTGAGTGTTTAGCGTTGTGGTTTTGGGTTTATGCCCTTGTGTTCGTAGTCTTGTTCACGTTTGAGTTTCATGACTTTTTTATTTAATCCCCATGAGTTATTGATGCCAGTATTTGTTGTACATAATGGATCACTGAGAGGGGGGTGAATCAGTGATTTAACACTTTTTCTTTAATTAGGGATATACCAGTACAATATGAAACAAATAGAGTGTTGATCGGTGTGAAAGGATTTTATATAACATCAAAATAACACATACATAAGAATGCATCACATAACAATAGATATACGAGGAAAACCCAATGTGGTGAAAACCTCAGTGAGAATAGTTATTGGAAATCTTCTGCTATAATCCAACCTCACAATGTAAATGATCTGATTACAATTTTAGGGCACCAACACAAGGAGAACCAACCCCTGATTTATGAGCACCGACTCAAAGGAGCATCAACCCCTAAACACTTTATAGGCTACAACCCTTGCATTAAGCACCTACTTAGTGAAGACAATATGAAAACTCAAATACATAAATAAATTCCTTGTTGCAAATGAATTTTTGCAAACCTCCAAAACTTAGCTCTATCAGTTTCAATCTTACCAGTCTGTGAAAACCTCCACACACACTGCAACATAGCCTTTATGCTAGTCCTTACTCTATTGAAACTTCTCTCCCTCTAACTGCTGGATTCACTTCACACCTGCCCACACCTTGTCAGGTTCTGTCTCTATTGGTTTGTTCTCTAATGGTTCACACAGACCTTACCAATTTCTCCTTCAACACATAGTCACTTAATATTTTTTCTTGTTTTTCACTCAAACAATCTTTTCTACCTCTCTTTCATTCACTAGCATCATCACATGTCAACTACAAACCACAACCTCATTGATTTAGACTTGTATATTTAAAAACAAGTCTTCCTGTCAAAAAACAATTCAAACTTCAAGTGGTTAGGGTTTCTTTCCTTCGACAAAATTTGTATCCAATCTGATTTGATCTACCTTGGATCATTCACCTACTTTTGGGGAGATGCATCTATACATGTTTGCTAAAAATAGAAAACTTCACTCTTCTTTATGGCCTTGATCTTTATTGACCTCATTTCACCCAATTATTTCTAACCAAAGGTCAATCTGCAATCGGGTTTCATGCTTTGATCACAATGCCAGCAACTATCTGATCATTCTCTGTCATCCATTCTTCCTCGAGTCGCATCAGTCAAATAACATCCTGCGATTTGTGGTTTTATCATTTAATGACCACCAACTGCACAGACAACCATGCCAATGAACAGTTCATCGACCTCTGCATGTTTGTCACCTCAGCTCCCCATGGCACACATCGACATACTTTCAACTCACCAAAAAAGAGTCGATTCAAACCTGAACATCCCTACTGGTACAAACCCTTACCGATATGCCCAACATAATGGACAATTACTTTTACCACAGCATATCATATTGACAATTCATCTTGCCTCCTGGTATATCTTCATGTCATTCATTCTATTTATCTCACCAGGTGTTGTTGCGATTCATCTAACATTCTACCTCTTCATCACAAACAAACAGTCAACCTTCATACTAGTTTGTGCCTTACTGGTTATTACTCGAGTGTGCCAACACACACCTACATCTCACCTCATACCGGTGATATCATCTGTCAACTGAGAACATACTTATCTTCTTTATGTCAATTCAATCTTATTCATACTGATTGATACATTCTATCGGTAACCTGCACATTCTACTGGTAACCTACAATATCGGTTGACATTAATGACAACTCAATGCCAACAGTATTGGCATAGTTGATATGTTCTTACCAGTTATTTTGGTAGAGTATTGAGAGAAGTTGGATTGGGTTGCAGTTGATCTTCATGACTTGCGGATCATGGATTTATGTTTCTTGTGTCATGTCCAATATTCCCGAAGGACTGTGCATCATTTCATGTTTTGGAAGTTGTTCTTAATGATTTGAGTTGACTTGTTACCATTGCACGTTTCATGAACTGGTTGGTCTTTGGGCCAACTTGATCGAGTTGTAATTATTTGTGGATGGTATAAATGGGGTTTGTGAATCATTTGAGAAGGAAGAATTTATAAGATCAAAGATAGAGTTTAGTGATTGAGCGAAGATGTATATCCGGTGAGATTCTAAACCGTTGGACTGAGGTCAAAAGGTTGAGGTCTGGATTAGGGTAGAACCGGTAGACTATTTTCAAAGGCCGATCTAATATGTGGCTGACCTATAGATCTTGTAATTATGTTGTAAGCATTATTTATGTCCTGGAATACGACCCAGCATGTGGTATTTGTAATTCCTCAAACTGTAATAAGAAGTGTTCGTATTTTTTACCTGTTGTTCTTTTTGTTGTTTATGGCATCTTGTTACTGGTTACCGGTATATGTTGCATGGTTTATATGTTAGGCTACAAGGTTGGGTTGTCCTTCATTGGATCTCCTTGCCTTGACTGCACCACTCATCTTCTTCAAGGACTCCACTAGCACATCTAATGTTCAATACAAAATCATCCACTTTAGCCATAAAGGATGAAATATTATCATCTTCTCACATTCTTAGCAACTCATACTTTCCTTTCAAGCTTTGTAATTTAGCAACTTTCACATGTTTATCTCCTTCATATAAGGTTTCTAGCTTCTCCCAAATCTCAAGAGTAGTCTAAAATCCCATCACACTAGTCATCTTTGCATCAGTTAGGGCACTCACCAATGCTTCTTTAGCTCTTATATTATGTTCAACATCCTTGATTTCAGCTACAGTAACAAGACCATTTTGAGGAGAATTGTAGGCATTCTTTGTGATCTTCCAATAATATTATCCAAGACATTTCAAGTGACACTCCATCTGGTCCTTCCATATAGTGTAATTAGTTCTATCAAATCTCAGACTCTCCTTTTTTAAAACAACAGCTACCATCTTAGATCTCCTTAAGCGGTCAAGATCCTTCCAAAGGATCTAGCTCTGATACTAATTGTTGGCAACAACAATGTAGGAAAATTGAGGGGGGTGAATCATTTTTTACCAAACTTAAACAAATTAACCTCAACTTCAAATCTGATCAATAAAAGAAATAGCAAAGATAAACAACACACATAACACACAATTTTTTGACATAGAAAACCCAATCAAGGGAAGAACAACTGAGGGAACCTACCCACAATATGATGATACTCTGTAGTAGTATGTATAAATATTATAATAGAGAATGCACATGCATTCAGGCACACTTCCTAGAGCTCACTGCTCAAAAACAACAAAGGGCTACAACCCTAGGAAGGCTCACTTCCTTACAAATATCGAACAACAATCTGGATTACATGAACTAAAAGAATAGCATCTCCAAATGCCTGATCATAGTTTCAGTTAAGCACATTGTCTACACTACAACACTTATCTACTCTTCTCCACACTATCAAAAGATCAATTTGCTTGTTCACACATACAACACTCTCAAAGAATGCAGACACAACCATAGACATACATCTTACATGATTACAACACTCATTTATACAAATCATCAACCTTAACTCCAAGGTCGGCTCAACACATAAAACCTAATTACAAAATTATATCACACGATACACAAATCAATATGCAAACCAATACAATGTTGGCAAGGACATAGCATGGACCCAAATCAAAACCTCAAACACACAAAACCACCAAATATCTCACCAAGATAATCCACAACATGCAACAACCATTGGGTTGGCCAAAAAGTTGTATAACACGAAGAATACCACCGGACCAATACAATCTTCAGTAACATGCACCACAATCAATGCGGACTACCAAAATGCATAGAACACGATCGAAGAACGTCAACAAGCAACATAAATTCTTCTACAACAACTGCAACAACTTGGATAACTAGAATCATCATCATTTCCCTCCTGGAGCTCAAGAACGCCAATGACAAATTGAAAGATACTCTTGTGAACTTTTAAATCATGAACCACGAGATCTAAGGACACACATGAATGTCCCAAACACTCTCCAAAATCTGTGCAATATGAAGAATCAATTCTAAAGAAATACAAACCTGAAATCACAACTTGGCAATATAGAACCAAGAAAAAAACCAATCATCACACTGGATCACATAACTCGATCAAATCACCTTTCGGAACACTAAAACTCATACTGAATCATCTAGAGATAAGTATCTCAAAACCCATTAATCCACATCAGCATATCTGCAACCACACCAACTCTCTACAACACTGAAGCACAAGAAACACAATAATATGTTGACATCAATGACAACAACACATTCCAACGACTCTAATATCCAACAATGAGAGGTATTTGGTCCCATATGGTAGATATGCATTGTGCTCCATGATGACATTATAAGAATAGATCTCTAGCATCATGTCTTAGTGTAGTTTGAGTAGCAACTGAAGTATGTATTATTCCTTTCCTAATGGTATTGACTTCATTCTTGCATTCTTAAATGTTGTGTTTTCTTGATGCAACCATAACCGGTAAAACCCTCAAAAGAGAATTGATCGGCTTATGCAGCAAGAGTAACACAATGAAAGCAACAAGAACACATAGCAAAATCACATAAACGGATCATATTATTGTCTTAGAACCTCTGGCAACCAACCAGTTATCATCATACAATCATCATAGAACATCTGGTAAATAACCAGTTACATGCAGGCACAAGTCAGATACAATCCAATCAAGACTCTCAGAATCAACTGGATCACTAATCACCAATCTCAATCCTTATTCTGATTTTCTACTCCTCCTCCCTTCAAATAATTGCATAATACCTAATATACACCCTCAAAAACATATCTGGATCAGCCACAAAAGATTACATTTACCAATGCAAGAAAATGAAATGTGTAACTAGGTCGGCCCTAAGAATGAAAAAAATTCTTCCGAAAAATAACAACCTAATGGCATTGCATGAAGATTGCATTGATGAAGTATAGTGTTGTCATTGATGTCAATAGTAACTAGTAATGAACTTGTATTGCAACCAGGAATGATGCAGCAAAGCAACCGGTAGTAAAGAAATGAAGGCAACCAGTATTATTATTGAAGCAAAGACATCAAATTGGTAACCCTAACCGATGGAGTTTGGAGAATCGATTGTTATGATCTTTGACAAAATGATGATTGGAGATGAAGATGATATATGCATGTTGCACGTGATGAGTTTCAAAGTGGATTTGGCGCATAGACATAACCGTTTATCTTGGAAATGATCAATTGCATAGTATGAAATGATAAGCGCGTGATGAGCTACAACATCCAATGTGCGGTGATCTAGAAGCGGTTGAAGTTGTCTAGAACAATGTGTAGTTGATTGCTATGTAATCTAACAGTCAAGATGGAACCGATATATTTGTAATCTCTATGAGATTTGTAGGGTTTGCGATGTGTTACCGACCTATTGTATTTATTTTTAAGGTCAATGAGTTGTTTGTAATTGTGTTGGCAAATTTGGTTAAATATGATTGTTGTCGAACCAGAAGGTGTGTCAGTAGAATGTTGTGAAGTCGGATAGGAGCAGAAAAGGATTTGATTAAGCAAGGAAGTGCAATTACCAGATCAGTCAAGAACCTTTTGTTTTCTAACCATTACAACAGTTAAATCCCTTAACCAAGTAAGCTTTAATAGGCTTCTTGTTGAAATACTCTAACAAGGTGATCCATTAGCTTGGATTTGAAATCCTCCACTGAGGTTACCTCTAACAAGATATTACATTTAACAGGGTATTAAAGTCAATCCCTTAACCAGGTGTTCCTTAATCGGATCTGTTCTTAATAGGACATTATTATAAAAGCTTCTAACAAGGCTTGGCTCCTAACAGGGTGAACTTTAGAAGAGTTTAGAATACTTGTGGGTGTTCATTCCCACCGTGGTTTTTCCCATTTTGGTTTCCACGTGAAAAATCATTGTGTCAAATGGTGAATGATTTTGTGGATGTGTTTTTTATATGGTTCATATGAATGAATGGTAAATCCACTCAAATATGTTTAGATGACCGGAAATGATCTGAAATGAGCTATTACTAATTTTAGTAAAGTGGTTTAATATTTTGGTTAAATGGTATTTAAGTTTCAGATCTGTCACATTGTATTATTGATGTTTTGGTCAATCGGTAAAGTTTGACAGTGCAGTTGTAGTTTTTGATATAGTGACTAAACTGATTAGTTTAGTGATTGGATTCTAAGTTGAAAGTTTGTTTGGTGAAAGTTTAGTTTAATTTCTATCTACTAATTCACCCCCCCCACTCTCAGTAGTTGATCAGATCCTTATAGTTTCATCATATTATCAACTAGTATCAAAGCATCTCAGGTCCTCTTGAGTTTAAGCCTAATAGCTTGAGGAAAAGATCTAGGAGAACATGATGAAGAAAGAAGGTTTGAAGTTCAATAGAGAAAACTGTAGAATCTGGAGTGATAGGATGAAGATCTATATCAAGTGCGTAGAAAGTCAATATTGGGAATATGTTACTAAATATAACTTTCCTAGTGGGATTCTGACAGATGATCAAAAAAAGGAGTAATAGGAGTGTTACAAGCTAGGGTTGTCGTTGCACCAAAGAATTGACCTGTCAATGCCCGATACAACCACTAGACTTATAGAATCCATGGGAGGCTATTAAACCATGTTGTGAATCCCCATGAGGTATGCTTGCCCACTGCCAACAATCCCCCTCCAAGCGTCATGTGCCACGGTATGCATGGTTCAAACCTATGACCAAGCTCTGTTACCACTTGTTACAAGATCAAGCATTGGAGGCCATCATCAGTTCCTTGTCCGATTCAGAATATGTTGATGTTCATGGATTGGAGATTGCATATGAAGTATGAAAGAAACTAGAAGAAATCTATAGCGGTGATGAGCATGTTAATCTAGCCAAGGAAGAGAGTCTAAGAGGAAAATTTGATGACATAAGAATGGTTGAAGGTGAAAACATTCAACAGTATGGTCAAAGGATCAAGGGGATAGTCAGAGAAATCAAAAGTGTTGGAGGTATAGTGGAGGATACCACTATGGTTAGCAAGGTGTTGAGAACCCTTCTACCAGTTCATGCTATCTAAGTTACAGCCATTCAAGAACTCAAATCTATTGATAAAACTAAGGTAAATCTTGACTCTATCATTGGTAAATTGACTGCATTTGAATTAAATGGTTTTGATGGAAGTGTTTAGAGATCATAATCTTCATTTAAAGCTTTGGTCTCAACCCTACCGGTAAGGAAAAGAAGAGAAGTGGGTTACAGTCATGAGTCTAGATCTAGCAGAGAGGTAGATGATGAAGATAGTCTAATTGAACTTGAAGCATTGTTGTCCAAGGGGTTACCCAGAGGTACCGGTAAGTGCAAAGGTAAATTGCCACTGAAGTGTTTTGCATGTTACCGGATTGGACATATTGATGCTAACTATCCAAATGGAGATAGTGAGGAAAAACGTGAGAAGTATAGGAAGTATAAAGGTAAAGGTAAAATAAATTTTCTCATTGCAGTGGATGGAGGAATTATAGACGAAGAATCTGAGGAAGATTCAAATGAGGATATTGTCTTTGTTGCTATTAAAGAAGAGATATTAAATCAGAAGGCATTGGTCTCTCACATGGATAGTTCAGATGACTAGATTATACACAGTGGTTGTTCACACCACATGACCAGTGACCGAACTAAGTTTCTTACATTGAAAGAGTTTGATGGAGGTGTTGTGAGATTTGGGAATGACTCACCCTGCATGGTGAAAGGAAAAGGGTCCATCTCCCTAAATGGTAAGAGTAGTACAGATGATGTATGTTGGGTTGAAGGCTTGAAACACAATCTTTTGAGTGTTGCCCAACTCAATGACAAATGTTACCCGTTGGAATTCAAGAATGGAGTCTACAAGATTTATGGAAGCAAAGGTGAATTGATTGCAACCGGCAAGCAAACCAGAGGTAACTTATTTCACTTAAACTCTAAAGTCAATAGTTATTTGATTGCAAAAGTAGAAGATAGTTGGCTTTGGCATAGGAGGTTTTTCCATGTGAATTTTGATAACATTGTAAGAGTCAACAAGTAAAAATTAGTAAGAGGTTTACCACAGTTGGACAAACTGGTGAATGCTTTGTACAAGGAATGTCAGTTAGGGAAAATGACATCCTCAACCTTCAAGAGAAAATCTTTCTCAGCTGAATATTTGCTAGGTTTGGTTCATACTGACCTATGTGGACCAATGAGGACTAGGAGTATTCAAGGTGATCGGTACTTCATGATATTTACTGATGATTTCTCAAGGATGATGTGGGTCACATTCTTGAAAGACAAGATAGAAGCATTTAGCAAGTTTAAGGCATTCAAAGCCTTAGTTGAAAATGAAAGTGGAAGAAATCTTAAGTGCTTAAGAACTGGTCAAGGTGGTGAATTTACTTCAGAGGAATTCACTAGATACTATGAAAACAATGGAATTAAGAGGCATCTTTATGCACCTAGAACACCACAGCACAATGGTATTGCAAAAAGGAACAACTAGTCAATAGTTGAAGCTCCTAGGACTATGCTAATTCAAGGAGGTGTAGCTAAGACATTATGGAGAGAAGTTGTTTGTACAGTTGTTTATACAATGAACTAGATACTGGTTAAAAGAGGTAAGGACAAAATACCCTATGAGTAACGGTATGGTAGATCACCAAATGTCAATTACTTCAAAAAATTTGGTAATAGATGTTTTATCAAAAGAGGTGATTATATTGGTAAGTTTGATGCCAAAAGTGATGAAGGCATGTTTCTTGGTTACTGCACCAAGAGCAAAGCTTATAACTGTTACAACAACCGAACTAAGAAGATCATTGAAAGTGTTAATGTCCGAGTAGATGAATTTCCTAAAAATTCAAGTGAAACTAGCAAAGAGAAGGAAAATCAAGAACCTTAACACTATTTTTGGAATTGGAACCGGTAAATCCAGAAGTTGGTGAACTAGACAGAGAAGCCCCAGTTCAACCAAAACAAGAAGGTCCAGCAAAAGATGAAGAAAGTGAAGAAGAAGAACCTGAAAAACAAGATCATGTTATTCCAAGGTATGTTAGACTCAATGATACCCCCGATCAGATTATTGGAGACATAAATGTAGGTGTGTTAACTAGAAGAGGGATAAGAGAGAACTCTTGTATGATCTCCACCATTGAGCCTAGAATAGAAAAAGAAGCCTTTGGAGATGAACATTGGATCACGGCAATGGAAGAAGAACTTGACCAAATAGAGAAGAACAATTCATGGCCACTAGTACCTAGACTAGAGAACAAGAATGTAATAGGTACAAAATGGGTATTCAAAATAAACTGAATGAAGATGGAGTAGTGGTTAGGACTTAAGCCAAATTGGTATGCAAAGGATATGCACAAGAGGAAGGTGGAGACTATGGTGAGACATTTGCACAAGTTGTAATATTAGAAGGAGTAAGGACTCTACTTGCATTTGCAGCATACAGAGGATTCAAAGTATGTTAGATGGATGTGAAATCAACATTCCTAAATGGAATATTGGAAGAGGAAGCCGACATTGAACAACTAGATGGTTATGCTTTAACTGTAGAAAAGGATATGGTGTGAAAATTACATAAGGCATTATATGGATTGAAGCAAGCACCAAGAGCATGGTATGAAAGATTGCACTCTCACTTAGTGAAGATAGGTTTTCAAAGAACCAATGAAGACAGTAACATATATCTCAAGACAGAAGGAGATAAGATACTGGTAAGTGAGGTATTTGTTGATGATATCATTTTTGGAGGAAATGATGATATGTGTCATGATTTTGCTAATGAAATAAAAAGTAAATTTGAGATGTCACTAGTAGGTGAGATTAAAAAAAATTCATAGGTCTACAAATCCAACAAATGAAGGAAGCTATTTTTATCACACAGTCATATGTAAAGGAAGTGTTAAGAACTTTTGGAATGGGAGATTGTAAACCAGTTGGAACACCAATGGTTACAAGTTGTAAATTGTCTAAGGAAGATTATTCTGCATAAGTTGATGAAAAAGAGTACAGATCCATGATAGGTAAACTACATTATGTTGTCCACAGAAGATAGGACATTGCTCATACAGTAGGATTGGTTGCCAAATTTCAAAAAAGTCTGAAGGAGACACACATGATTGCAACCAAAAGAATTTTCAAATATCTGAAAGGCATAATTGATTATGGATTATGGTATCCATATGCAGGAGACTTTGATTTAAAATCCTATACAAATACAAATTGGGCAAGCAATGTTGATGATAGGAAGAGTACAACCGGAGGAGCATTTTTTCTTGGAGGCAAACTAGTGTCTTAGAGTAGCAAGAATCAGATGTATCTCTTAATCAACAGCAGAAGCTGAATATGTTGCAATATATATAAACTGTACCCAAGCAATTTGGATGAAACACATTTTGGAAGGTTTCAAGTTGAAGATATCCGAATCGGTAAGAATTTTTTGTGATAACACACGTGCTATAAATATTTCAAAGAACTCGAGATTGAATTCTAGAACAAATCATATTGAGTTGAAGTATCATTCCTTGAGAGAGAAAGTGAAAAAGTAAAGATGTGTCACTGGAGCATGTATCTACTAAAGAACAACTAGTAGGTATTTTTACTAAGCCTCTTCCTAAGGCTACATTTGAATATCTTAGAGGTAAATTAGGGGTTGTACCTGTTAGGTCCCGGAGACAACTGAGAGGGGGGTGAATCAGTTTTCCAATAAATTCAACCAAAATTAACTTAATCAAAACTTAATGCTTAATACCGATAAACCAAACTTTATGTCGGTAGATAGTTTTATCAGTTAATTGCAGTACCAGTAAGGATTAATGCATGAAACAGAAAGACAACAACATCCACAACACATAACTCAAATATTTGTATGTGGAAACCTTGTAAGCAGAAAAACCATGGTAGGAAGCCTTACCCACAATCAAATGATACTAATGCAGATAGTATGTGTGTATAATATGGATTCTGCACATGCAGAAAAACCAGCTGCCTAGAGCTCACTGCTCAATCACAAAATGAGAGTCACACTGACTATAATTGGATGGTTAAATCCAATGATAATGTACTACATAAAATAGCATCTTCATATGCTAGATTCAGTATTGGTTTGGTTCTGATTGCCTTCACAAAACCTTCCTTCAACCTTCAAATGATGTCTGCATGTATAGCTCTGCTTATTTTCGTGTATGCCTTATTACAATTCTTTTCCCAATCGCATATCAATCTCACAAATGAGATCTTACATTTATACTATAACCTAAGACCAATTGAATAGGTCGGCTCACTAAAAGATATTACAATAAAATCAATTACAAATAAATTAATATCCGATGCATGATGTCGGCTCAAATACATTTACAATAATAATAAATCATCTCCATAACATGTCATGCTGATCTGGAATAGATATGCCTTCCGATGCATATCCTGGACCTTTTTGCCGGTAACAACAAATATGCAAACTCAAATAAGCAATTAACCAAATCGCCAAAAACCAAGTGATTGAATAATGTCTTCAACATAACCAAGTAGTCTTCAAGTCATTCCAAGTGTCGGTGAACAATATAATCTGTTGGTGAACCAAATACTGGTGATTATGCATAAGTCTTGACTTGTTGGTGAACATAACCAAAATCTCCAAGTGCGGATAAGTGTTGACAAGTGATGACAGGTGTTGACATCAATGACAAAACCATATCAACATATCCAAAATACCAACAGTACCCCTACATGAAGTCAATTAAGAAGATAGGGAAGCCATCAATCTCGGAGCCTATTGAAAATCTTGAAGAAGGATTGGTGAAGAGTGGAGATACTCCATAGGGGGTGCAGTAGGTGTAGATCGATGAAGCATGAAACTATATGGTTTACCTTCACTTTGGCATTGGTGTCAAAGGGGGAAAAGAATTGTATATGATTGATAGCTAGTTACCAGTTGAAGATATGTAGATACAGTTGAAGGATAGAATATGATTGGAAAATGTAAACCAAGATTCCTATACATGTGTGTGTTCTTTACTCTCAATCATGACAATCAATTAGTATATTTATTTGTATTGTCATCAATGCCAAAGGGGGAGAATGTTGGCATTACATGAAAATTGCATTGATGAAGTATAGTGTTGTCATTGATGTCAATAGTAACTGGTAATGAAGTTGTATTGCAACTAGTAATGATGCAATAAAGCAATCGGTAGTAAAGTAGTGAAGGAAACCAGTATTATTATTGAAGCAGAGAGATCAACCAGTAATCCTAACCAGTTGATAAGAAGAACCCTAACCGATGGAATTTGGAGAATTGGTTGTGATGATCTTTGACCAAATGATGAATGGAGATGAAGATGCCACGTATGCATGTTACACGTGATGAGTTTTGAAGTGGATTTGGCATGTAGAGATAAGTTTTTTATCTTGGGAATGATCAATTGCATAGTATGAAGTGATAAGTGTGTGATGAGCTACAACATCCAATGTGCGATGATCTAGGAGTGGTTGAAGTTGTCTAGAACAATGTGTAGTTGATTTCTATGTACTCTAATGGCCAAGATTGAACTGATATGTTTGTAATCTCTATGATATTTGTAGAGTTTGTGTTGTGTTACTGACCTATTGTATTTGTTTTTAAGGTCGATGAGTTGTTTGTAATTGTGTTGGCAAATTTGGTTTTGTGATTGTTGTCGAACTAGAAGGTGTGTCTGTAGAATGTTATGAAGGAAGATAGAAGTAGAAAAGGATCGGATTAAGCAAGGAAGTGCTATTACCAGATCAGTCAAGAACCTGTTGTTCTCTAACCATTACAACAATTAAATCCCCTAATCGCGTAAGCTTTAATAGGCTTCTTGTTGAAATCCTCTAACAAGGTGATCCATTAGCTTGGATTTGAAATCCTCCACTGAGGTTACCTCTAATAAGGTATTACCTTTAACAAGGTATTATAGTCAATCCCTTAACCAGGTGGTCCTTAACTAGATTTGTTCTTAACAAGACATTATTGTAAAAGCTTCTAACAAGGCTTGGCTCCTAACAGGGCGAACTTCAGAAGAGTTCAGAATACTTGTGGGTATTCATGCCCACCGTGGTTTTTCCCATTTGCATTTCCATGTGAAAAATCATTGTGTCAAGTGGTGAATGATTTTGTGGATGTGTTTTTGATATGGTTGATATGAATGACTAGTAAATCCACTTAGATATGGTTAGATGACCGGAAATGATCTGAAATGAGCTATTACTGATTTTAGTAAAGTGGTTTAATGTTTTTGTTAAATGGCATTTAAGTTTCAGATCCTTTACACTGTATTATTGATGTTTTGGTCAACCGGTAAAGTTTGATAGTACAGTTGTAGCTTTTGATACTGTGACTAAACCGGTTAGTTTAGTGTTGATTCTGAGTTGAAAGTTTAGTTTATTTTCTATCTACTGATTCACCCCCCCTCTAAGTAGTTGACCAGATCTTTATGATTTCATCTTATTATCACAACCAAGAAGTGCGGATTAGCAGGAAGGTTGGCCACACGCCAAAGAACATCAGACAAGACCCCAAATAGATCCACACACCAAGAACCACTCTGGTAATGAAAGAAGACTAATCGGTAAGCACAAGAACTATCCCAAAACCCAGAAACAGTCAACCAGGAGCGATAACTAGCCAGAAAAGAATCCAAATGGACTGAAAAATCTAGAATTAAGCACATGAACCAGCCTGGAAACTGAAAATGGGATCTTCAATAAAAATAAAGCAATTACCGGCACCTACCGATAGGAAAGGATAAAAATGCACACTGAACTGAACAAGAACTAAACTGAAAGGAAATATTTTTGGTTGATGCAAGAATGCTCATAGACTGGGGATGCTCCTACATTAGACACCCTAGGTAGAAAGAGATGTTCCATGAGAGGTAACTCATGAACATCAAAAAGGATTCAGGATAAAGGCACCATGCTCATTTTTTATCCAAACATCTTCCTTATCTGCAAACCTCTTCTTTAGCTCTTCTGGGATCTCAATCAGCTTCTCTAACCCCTGAATCTCTTTGTTTCTCTTCTTTTGCTTCAAATTTGCACATTGTCTCTGATTACTGCTCTCTTTCTTCTGCAACTTTGATTTGTTTCTACCACAAGATCTCATATGGTTTGTTACCATAATCTTTTTGTCA
The DNA here is from genome assembly GCF_030272615.1 of Cryptomeria japonica. Lineage (NCBI taxonomy): Eukaryota > Viridiplantae > Streptophyta > Pinopsida > Cupressales > Cupressaceae > Cryptomeria > Cryptomeria japonica. The sequence goes on from NC_081406.1 coordinate 581,412,423, forward strand.
TCCGGTTCTATCTGTTCATTAGGTTTATCTATCAGATCTTTCTGCAAAGTCATGCTATCTTTAGGTATAACCTCTACAACTGGTTTCTTAGTACTACAACTTTTATCAAGACTCAGATTTTTCACCTCCTTCTCTTTCTCCTTCAAAGAATTCAATGTGAACTTCTTCCCATCCTTCTCAATAGTAATTAGGTTTCTTCTACAGTCATAAATAGCTCCTTTATCAAACTACCAAGGTCTTCCCAACAAGAAAAGACAAGCACTCATAGATACAATGTCACACAAGACCTCATCCCTAAAATGTTGGCCATTTGAAGGAATTGATTATGTGTTGCATTGATCTTTTGTCATTTATGTGAATAGTAGTTGTATTGGATGCTTTACTGACACTCTTCTGGTCAGTAGGTTGTGTGGTTTCTAGTTGATTTGGATCCAAGATGATTTGGTATACTCTGGTATGTTTGGGTTATGGAATTGGCTTACTCATGTTCATATTCAGTCAGTTGTTTTTTGATAAGGTGATCAGATGCTATTATGTTTGCTTGGAAGCTTGGTTTGTGGTTTTGACGAGGGTTTCACCGACAGAACTTTGATGAAGATCTTTGATGATATACATAAGTGGTGTTGGTGTAGCTTCTGGTATGGATTTAGGATGCTAATGGTGATCATGTTCAAGACTTGGTAGATTGGGATCATTTCTTTAGCGTGTGTGGACCTATAATGGGTCCCGGTGTATCTAGGTTATGGACCGGCTTTATGTAACGTGTGGATTGGACCTCCCAATGTTTTTTGGGGATGTCTTATGGGTTGGATATTATTTGTTTGGTCTAAGGATAACATGTTTTGTAATTATGTAATTGGTTTATTGTCTGGTGGTCGACTTGATTGTTTATGGTCAAGGGTTTGTATATATACGATGTAAGATCTCATTTTAGATCATCATGGTCATAGGAATGGGATATGGATATGTAATATATGATAAATGTAATATCATTCAGGCAGAGGATTTGGTCGATCATTGGAGATCGAGTTGGGTTTATGTAAGAGGATTTAGTCCTCCGGTATTGAGCTTAACCAGAACTGTATTCAAGAATAGGATAGATATATTTGTAGTTCATTCATTTCTTTGAAGTGTAGTCTGGATTTCTACATAGTCAATGAGACTCTTTTTGTGATGATTTGTGTGCTCTAGGTTGTTGGCCTTCCTGAAAGTGAGAGCCCCTCAATTGTAATTCACATATTTACTACAGAAGTATTATTTGACTATGGGTAGGCTTCCCACCATGATTTTTCCCTTTACCGGGTTCTCCATGTATAAATCTTGGTGTCATGTGGATGGTATTTATTCTCTGATTATTGTTTATTCTTAATTGGTTTATCTGTTATTCTGGTATTTGGTTTAATCATTCTGGTATTAATGTTTTAGATTCTGGTATTAATGTTTTGGGTTCCGGTACTAAAAGTTTTAATTGCTAAAGGTTATGGTAATCTGTGACAATTGATTCACCCCCCCCCCCCCCTCTCTTAGTTGTCTTTTGGTTATTTGAATTGTCTAACAATTGGTATCAGAGCTTTGGTCCCCTCTACAGAAATCTTAACCACTTGAGGAACATCCTATGGAGACTAACAGTTCAAGTTCATCTAGTTCATCTAGGGATATCTTTCGGAGAGATATTCCTAGGCTTGATGGAACAAATTACATAGTATGGAAGATTTGGATGGAGACTCATCTGAGATGTCTCAGGAAGGAAATTTGGGAGATCACACAGAATGGTGTTACACCTCATAAACCAGCATCTAGCAATCCTCCTCTAACAAACTTGGATAAGGAGCTTGAGAATGATTGCAGAGCAAGAGAATCCCTCTTGTGTGCACCTTTTGATCAGCAAATAATGGGATTAGCTGACAAATCATCTGCAAAGGTTATATGGGATAAGTTGGAGACTCTTAATGAAGGTGAGCCTATTGTGAAAATTTTTAAACTAGATGGTTACCCAGTGAGATACAAAAATGTGAAGATGGAAGAAGATGAAAGGATTACTACATTCATGGAAAGGGTAAATAAGATTGTTATGGGAATTCAATGTTGTAGTGGAACTCTAAGTGAAGATGAAATTGTTTCTAAAGTTCAGAGAGCCTTACCACCGGCTTACAAGATGAAGGATATTGCAATAAATGAATTGAGAATAATGGCTAATACTTTTTTCAATAGAGATATCTTGGTTGGCAAATTATCTTCTTTTGAGCTTGAAGAATTTGGACCCTTTGGGGCTATGAAGTCTGAACCTTCTTTTCATGCATCTTCATCATCAACTGGTAAGAAAGATTGGAAAGCTTTATATGCAAAGGAATTGGATGATATGAAGAGAGAAGATGATGAGTTTGAGAAACTTGAAGAACTATTTGGTAGAAGAGTACTTAAAGGATCGGTATGAAGTAAGTATGAAGGAAAAGCACATTTTAAATATTTGGCATGTAATAAGATTGGTCATTTTGCATCTAAATGTCCTAAAAGGAATTCAATATTTGAAGAAAGAGTTAGAAGATCATTTAAGCCTAACCCTAGATATCAGAACAAGTATAAGTATAAGAAAATTAGAGACAAATCATGTTACGTAGTGGATGAGGAAGGTGTGACTGACTCTGATAATGAACCAACAGAAGACTTTGCTAGTGGTTCCAGCAATGGGAAGAAATGGGTGTTCCTGGCTATTAAGGAAGATGTTTTGGCACTAGAAGAGAATGTACCTGAAGAGAAGGCACTTGTTGCTAAAATTGAAGATAAGGATGAATGGGTAATTGGGAGTGCATGTTCACATCATATGACTAGAGATAAAAGGAAGTTTTTATCTTTGCAAGAATTTGGTTAGATTTGGAGATGGCAATGTTGGCATTTTGGCACTAAGTTGTCATTGATGTCAACCGGTGGAGATTGAGAATGAAGGATGGTTGCTTGTTTATGATGAAGAGGTAGAATGTTAAAAATTTTCTCACACCACCAGAAGTAAAGATGTGCAACCGATATAGGATGCTATATTGGTTAACAGAAGAAGAACACTCTACTTGCAAAGGGTTTTACCGGTATGTGTTTGCTGGACTGGCTACGTGTTGGTAGGTCATGTCTTGATTAGAGTAATGCCATGTGAAGCTAAGGTGGCAAGTAGGGTGTGGTTGGTGAAGCTTCATCGATAGGGTTGATGAAACAGATAATCGCCATTAATGAAGGAGCCACAAATAATGGGATTGCATTAGACTGATTGCGGCTCAAGGAAAAAGGAATGACAGAGGAAGATCAGGGAGCAGTTGGTGCTTGGATCAAAGCAAGAAGATCGGATTGAAAGAATACCTCGAGAAGGAAACAGCGGAGATATTAATAGCAGTTTGACAAATGTAGATCGATATAACAGATCGTGTTTTCCTTATCCGGAAAACATGTTTTAAAAGGCACAAAAATGGCGAAGATGAATAAATGGACATCAAGATGATCAGATTGTGTAGGATCTGATTGGGTTTGGTTTGCCTCGTAGATGGTGAGGAAACCCTAACCATCAAAATTTTGAATTGCATTTTGATGGGAAATCACCTGGTAAGAGATAAGAGCTCTGGACAAAAGAGAGGGGATGCGGTGAAGATTGTGGGGTGAAGAGAAGAGAGAGGAAGTTGCAGAGTGAGAGAGAGCAAGGAAACTAGTGAGAGGATTCTATTCTACCAACAGTATCATAGTCAGGCAGATGAACTTGACCGGCAAAGTGTGGAAGAGTAGACAACATCCTAGTGTGATACAGTGTGTTGAGAGAGGTTGTATGTGAAAGGGAGAGAAAGATAATAGAAAGTCATTTGACTCAAACAGTTTTAGAATTCATTTGCAGCAAGAAGCCTTAATAAGTATTATAATAGTATTTCAATATACATCGCCAAGTTGAAGCTTGGTGTAGGGGTTAGTGCTCTTTGGGTTGGTGCTCCTTGGTTTGGTGCCCAAAATATTTGTAAGTTGGAATTTTACTAGTGAGGCTCGATTGGACCAGTAGTCTCTAGCAGCTCTTCTCACCAAGGTTTTTCCTCGTAAATTCGGTATTGTGAATCTCTTGTGTGTGAATGATCTTTTTGTTTTTCTCTCTTGCCTTACCGGTATGACTGTTTAGTGGCTAAGGAGTTAATTGATTATTTGAAAGAAGATCGGTAAAGATAAAAAGCTAGAAACCACTGATTCACCCCCCTCTCAGTGTTATTTTGTGTTCAACAATTGGTATCAGAGCAAGGTTCCTAGTTATCTTTAAACCTTGAGTAGATTCTGGACTTTGAGCATAATATCAAGAAGTGAGTCTGCTTCCTCAAAAGCCCCCATGTTTGATGGATCCAACTATGCCTTCTGGAGTAGAAGAATGGAGACCTATATTTCATCTCTTGGTTTTGATGTGTGGATATCGGTCAAGAATGGGTATGTCATTCCCAATACTCCTCTCACTGATCCGGATGCAAAAAGGGAGTATGAGAATAATGCAAAGGAAAAACATGCCATCTTGAGTGGACTATTCGATAATTAATTTGTCAAAGTCATGCACTGTGTGTCAGCAAAGGAGACATGGGAGAAATTGTAGAGGTTGTTTGAGGGAGATGCAAAGGTCAAGGAAGCCAAGCTGCAAACAATGAGGAGCCAACTTGAAAGCATCAAGATGAAAGATGATGAAAAGATTGTAGACTATCTACATAGATTTGATGAAACTATGAATACTATTAGAGGACTTGGAGAAGAAAATGTAGATGATATTCTTGTCAAAAAGATACTTAGATCCCTCACTCCCTAATATGATACTAAGGTATCAACCATAGAAGAAGCCAAGGATCTAAAGACTTTTACAATGGATGATATATTTGGCTCCCTAACAGCCTATGAGATGAGAACAGCCGGTGAAACTTCCACAAGGAAAGAAGTAGCATTCAACATCACCAAAAAGGGCAAAGAAGCTATTACTCATAAAGAGTCCAATGAAGACTCTGATGTTGAAGTAGAAAACTTTGTTAGGAAGCTCAAAAGAGGATCTGACTGGTACAAGGGAAAGTAGGACACTTTGCTACAAGTTTTCCTCACAAAGAAGCCGGTGGAGATGAGTCAAGAGAGTTCAGAAGATCTGTCAGGAAAAACAGAGATAGGAATGACTACCAGCAAGGAAGAAGAGGCTACCATAACCAAAATAGCTTATATACCATTGAGGATGACACAACAAATGATGAAGATCCATCAGAAGATGATGTCCATGAGAACAACAGAAAAGTAAATCTTTTCATGACACTCGATAGACCTACTGATGAAGATGAGGAAGTAGAGGATATTGAGGTTGAAGTGGATTTGGAAAGTGAACTTATCAGTGCACTTGAGGAATTGAGTTAAACAAGAAGAGAACTCAAGAGGGTTAAGCTTGTTGCAGTAGATGAATAAGATCTCTTGAAGCACTCTCTGGAAGAGTTCGGTCAAATCTTATCTGACTTAAAACTATAGCTGGAAGAAACTAAGAGGATCGATGAAGCTACAACCCTTGATCTAATAAGGAAAGAAAAAGAACATCAAGAGTTGGAAGCATAAATAATCAAGCTTGGAAAGGAGCTTGAAGAAAGCAAGGAAGAAATAAAAATAAGAAGTAAGTATGAAGGCAGCACTGAGGCTTTGGATAAGATGTTGAGAAAACAAAAGCAATCCAAAGACACTAGAGGTCTAGGCTTTAAAGTTGGTCAAGGTTCAACCCACAAAGGTAAATCCAACAAAGAGATAATGTTCACCTCTTCAATTGAAGGTAAAGAAAAGAAGACATTCACTGTAGGGAAGGATACCGACAAAAAGACATATGCAAATGTTGTTGGAAATCAACATCCAAACCGGTATGCAGGAATGAACTGTAGGCCACATTTCATGCATATATATGCAGACCCAAGGAGGAATGTTAGAATTGACCAAGAAGGATTCACCAAATTCAACAACACGAATGGAAGACATCCAACGAGGCAGTTCCATTCAGGACTAAGACAGCCCAACTGGTATGTATCAGACTTTCATGGTTATTGTTATCGGTGTAATAAATTTGGACACAGAATAGTTGATTGTAAGTTAAACAATAAACCTTTTATGAATTATGAAAGTAGAAATTCATTTAATGCACTCCAGGATATGAATGTTGTCTGCTATCAATGTAATGGATATGGACATAAGAGTTTTGATTGTAGGAAAAAAAATCGGTACTCTACAATAATTTTAAGGATGTTCCTATTAATGAAAATATAAAATGCTATAACTGTCAAGAGTTTGGACACATAGCAAAGTTATGCAAAAACAAGAAGATCAATAAAATGAAGGAAATCCAAATCATGAACTGGAAACTGAATCTGAGCTAAATATAGTAGCTAACAAGAAGGAAATCAAACCAATTTGGGTTGAGAAAGAAAAGGAAAAGGCAGAATTGAGTCTCATAGTGCATACTGCCTTGCATGTTGAAAGGAAAAATCTATGGGTGATGGATAGTGGTTTCTCAAACCATATGATTGGTGACAAAAGGAAATTCATTAAACTTGAAGATTGAAATGGTGGATCGGTAAGGTTTGGAGACAATTCCTCCATCAAGATAAAGGGAAAAGGAACATTAAGCATTGATGGAAAACTGAAGGCACATGATTTATACAATGTGGAAGGCCTCAAACATAATTTGTTGAGTGTGAGTCAGACGTGTGACAAAGGTTACAAATTCACCTTTGACTCAACCGGTTGCTAGATAAAGAAAGACAACACCGGTAAAGTTGTGGCAGAAGGAAAGAGAACTGATGGAAATGTTTATAATCTGAAGGAATGCTATGAGTCCCAATGTATGTTAGGACAAGTAGATGAAAGTTGGTTGTGGCACAGAAGATTAGGCCACATAAATTTTGATAACTTAGTTGTAGCAAAAAGGAGTGTGTGAGGAACATTCCACTCATCATCAAACCGGTAAAAACATTTTGTGATGAATGTGTAAAAGGTAAGCAAACAAAAGTGAGTTTCAGAACAAAGGAGCACAACACCTCAAAGCCACTTGGAATTATGGATACAGTTCTGTGTGGTCCAACCAAGACAAGAGCACTTGTCAGTGAAAGATACTTCATGCTCTTCATTGATGACTACTCAAGGATGACATGGGTCACCTTTCTGCAAGATAAATCACAAGCATTTGGAATATTCAAGATCTTTCAAAAGATGGTGGAAAAGGAAAGTGGGTACCAATTAAAATGCCTAAGATCAGACAGGGTGGAGAGTACACATCAAATGAATTTGAAAATTATTGTTAAAAAAAATAATTAGAAGGCAATACTCTGCTCCTAGAACACCACAGCAAAATGGAGTGGTAAAAAGGAAGAACAAGACAGTCAAGGAGATGGTTAGAACCATGTTGAATGAGGTCAGTCTGCCGAATACTTATTGGAAAGAAGTTGTGCATACTATTGCATACACCTTGAACATGGTTCAATTAAGAAAAAACAACAAAATGACACCTTATGAGCTATGGTATGACCAGAAGCCATCAATCAAATATTTCAAAATATTTGGAAGCAAGTTCTTCATTAAGAAAGATATGGATGGTTTGGGAAGTTTTGACTCCAGGAGTGATGAAGGGATCTTCCTTGGCTACTCATCTAACAGCAAAGCCTACAAATACTATAATAAAAGACTAAGAAGAGTTGTTGAAAGTGTGCATGTAAGAATTGATGAAGATATGCACAGAGAATCTCAACCACAGGATAACCGGTATGATGACTCCGGTGATGAATATTATGAAGCTTAGATAGAGACTAAACCAGAGGTAACATCCCAGAAGGTTCCCAACCGATATGTACAGATGAATCACTCGGAAGAGAAAATTCTAGGGAATAAGAATGATGGTGTGCAGACTAGGCCGAGAATGATGAACAAGTCAACCTATGTCTCATGACTGAAGTTGAACCCAAAACTTTCATTGAGGCTAGCAAGAGACAAGAATGGATGGATGCCATGGAAGAAGAACTACACCAAATTAAGAAGAACAAGACTTGGGAGTTAGTCCCTAGACTGGAAGAAAAAAATATCATTGGTACAAAGTGGGTCTACCGAAACAAAATGAATCAAGAAGGAAAGATTGTAAGGCATAAAGCTAGACTAGTGTGCAAAGAATACTCTCAAGTAGAGGGGAATGACTTTGAAGAAACATTTGCACCGGTGGCTAGATTAGAAGCAATTAGGATGTTTCTAGCTTACTCTGCCTACAAGGGCTATAAAGTATACCAAATGGATGTAAAATCTGCTTTTCTAAATGAAAATTTAGAAGAAGTATACATGGAGCAACCGGAAAGATTTCTATTGCATGATGATGAGACATTTTTGTGTCCGTTAAAGAAGGCTCTGTATGGTTTGAAGCAAGCTCCTAGAGCATGGTACTCAAAATTAGATCAGTAACTGAAGGAGAAAGGATTCAAAAAGGGAAGTGCTGACAGCAATTTGTACATAAGCAAAGATGGGAGTCACATGATTATTGTGATTGTGTATGTAGATGACATCATATTTGGGGGCAACAAGGATACTCTCTGCAAAGAGTTTGTTGATCAGATGTACTTAGAATTTGAAATGTCGATGCTTGGTGAATTGACTTACTTCCTTGGCTTACAAATACTACAGAAAGATATAGGAATCTTTATCTCACGGGTCAAGTATGCAAAGGAGATGCTGAAGAAATTCCAACTAGAAGATTGCAAACCGGTAAGTACTCCCATGGTGACCGGTAGAAAATTGAGTAAGAATGATGAATCACCGACAGTGGATCAAACTCTATACAGATTCATGATAGGCAGTCTAATGTATCTGATTACTTCAAGACTAGATATAGTTTAGGCAATATGCATGGTAGCCAGATTCCAAGCTGCACCAAAGCAGTCACACATGAATGTTGTTAGCAGAATTTTTAGGTACCTACAAGGAACGGTCAACTATGGTTTGTGGTATCCTAAATAGGGAGATTTTATCTTGGAAACATACACTGATGTTGATTGGGTAGGATGCATTGATGATAGAAAGAGCACAAGTGGTGGTGCATTCTTTCTAGGTGATGTAGTGTTCACCCATGACTTGACTTGTTTGACTAGAGTTGACCTTTAATTCTTGTGTGATAGACACTATTGGGCATAGGCTATTTCAGATGATTTATAGGATGTTGATACTATCATTAATGATTGTGTGATTTATTAGACACTATATGCTTATTATGTGATTGACTATCGAAAGATTATATTGATCATGTGATTTGATGAGCATAATTGTTGATGGATTTTATATGTCTTACTATAATTATGAATTATACTAATCATGCACTTGATGATGTTTTTATGTACTAACCATATTTAATGATTATCTATGATGAGTTGATCTTATGGTGTGTTTGATTGTTGTATGACCGTCTTCGGGATAGAGACAATTCCACATCACTCATTGCGAGTGGGATGTGTCATTACAATTCTCTAACCCTTGTCTGTTATAATATATATATGCATATGTCGTATCGTTGCTTTGTGGATGCAAGATTTGCAGGTACCAAACATCGACTCCACTTGGCTCCACAGGTCTGAGCGTGTCTTTAAATCCCAATGGTATGTGGTTCGGAGTTGGCACAATTTCCCCTCACATACTCTAGGTCTAAGTTGTTCACTGTGAGTCGTCAGTGTCTTTGCGCAAGTCGTCATGATAGTTAGTAAGTTGGGTTTCTTCTGTGTTGTGAGTATGTTAGTATTAGTTGATTATTCCTTTTATGTTGAGATTGACTATTTCATTATTGATGCGAGATTAAATAATTAATGATGTTTATTTTAATTATTTTGATTAATATCGATTTGATTATTTGGTTATCTAATGTTAAATTTAATTTATTGGATTCTTCTCTTTTTGGTTATTTGATTATTTGATATTTAAATGTTTATTTATTTTAATGATGATTTAATATTTATTGTTTAGTTTATGATGTGTTTTATATTTATTTATGATTTGACCTTTATTGGTATTTATTTAATCGCCTATGGTTTAATATTTATTTGGCTTTTAATGTTTGTCTAGTTTATTAATTCATTTATGAGCCTTTGGTTTATTTAATTTAATTTTCTCATTTAATTTATTTAATTGTGGCTCATGTTTTATTTATTAGTTTGACTTTTATATTAAGTGGGTTGTATAAATAATAAAATGATAAAACATTCCCACCAAATTGTAAAAGCATGATTTATATTTACCTTACCTACCCTCTTCTCTTATTGGTTGAATTTAAAAAAGAAGGTAAAATTATATTATATGGTGGGGTTGGTAAAATATATTATAGATTGGAATATTTTGATTGGCTGAGATTGAGGCTGGGGTTTTTGGTTAATGTTTGTCTTTTTATTTTATTTTCCGTGAAGTTTTTGGGGGTTGGTTCCTCTTTGGAAAATTTTCTCTAGCAAGTTTTCTTCTTGGTTTTGATTTTCTTCTCTTTTGGATTTAGGCTGGAGCTTGGGTTGGATTTGGTTTGGCTAGTGGAATCTCTTCTTCAGCTTCTTCCATAACACGGGTTGCAGGTTGGAGATGTATTCTACCTTTTTATATTTTATTTTACAGTTTTCCTGTATGCTCCATGTCTGTAGATTGAATGCATGAGCTTTGGGAAATGAATCTAAAATTTGTATAGTGAGGAAGGAAATATATGAAGGCATAAATTTGTTGTAAGGTTTTATTCTATAGTTTGTGGGAAATATTTGTATTTCTGGGTTTGCTGAAAGCCTTCTGTGTCTTTCTGAGTCGTCATGCATGGAATTTTGATTTAATATTGGTCTTCAAGTGTTTATTATTTATTTAATGTTGAAGTGAATTTTATTTATTGGGTAATATTATTTTACCCATTAAGTAATTAAAAGGGGGGGGTAATTTGTATTCTTTTATTTAAAAGTTATTTTTACCCTAGGTCAATGGTTTAATTTATTTTACCTACCCTTGGAATTGATTGGCTAGAAGTTTATGGTAGGTAGAAAATATATTTTATTTTCTTGAACTTTGGGAAGGTAGGTATGGAATATAATATTTTTGAAATATTTTGGTTAGAGCATGGTTTGCTTGGTTTAGTTTTGTTTTATTTTTATTTTTGATGAATAGGCCTTCATTTGCTAGTTGCTTGATTGTGTGGTACTTTCCGGATTAATTCTTGTACCAGAGGCATTGTTGAGGGTGTTGATGATTTATAATTTTATATCTGATTTTATTTGATGTATTTTGTTGGTTTCAAGCATATTTGTCTTCCTATGTTATTGGGGAAAGAATTGTGCTTTCATCCATATTGATGTGCTATGGTTGATGAGTTGGAAGTGTTGTTGTTTTGGGGCAACAAGTGAGTTGGCCTTGCTGTAGTTTTACTTTCATTAATGGAAGCAAATTTAATGGCTTGATATGCCTTTGTTTATTGCTAGCCAAGAAGCTCATTTTGTTATATTGATGTTGTTGTAGCCTTGCATATGTTGTTATTGGAATTTTTGGAATATTAGATATCTATGCCTTGTGTTTCTCTCTAATTCCTTTTAGGAATCATAACTTTAAGTAAAGTGTGTATTTATTCCTTATGTATGTCTCATAAATTTAGGTATTGCATTCATGATCCTTGTTCTTTAAGGGAAGAATTGATTAAATAGAATATCCCATCATTTAATTAGGAAATGTATCACGAAACTAAAAGGAGATAAATATGTGTATTGAAGCAAGGATTGGTGCATTGCATATGTAGAAATCAAAATGATATCATTGCGTCTTTATTTGGTTTGGCAAGATAAAAGTTTTAGCTTTGTGTAGGAATTGTGTGGCATTGAATAAATATTTCTCTTAACTAGATGGATAAATTAAGAAAGGTTACTATATCATTGCCTTATTTGAATTTTAAGAAGTTCTTCCTTAGAGAATTCTAATGAGATAAAATAATAATTAGTTATATGAAATTGTGTTGGGATTCTAAATGCCTTTTTTTTTTGAAATGTTGAAAATACATAGTCTATGAATGATAGTAATCAAGTAATAATAGGAACTAATTTTAAATAGAATGATGTGCGTGTTCTTGTAATTTAAGTGGTATTAGATGAAAAGAAAACTAAGTTCTGGAAGTGGGACTGAGATATTCTTAACTTAGATAACTAGAAGTATGTTAGAAGATTATTATTGGTAAGAGTAGAAATTGATATTAAACTTTGGATTTTGTAATGAGACCTATTTTTCTTGTTTAAATATATGATTGACTAAATTGCTTAAAGACCTTGTGAAGGAATTTCTAATCTTCTATAGGTTATTAGTTGTGCATTAATGGAAATAATGTGTGTTGTAGTTTACTATCAAGTGAGTAATTGAATCTCTAACCTTTGTTTCTGTTATAACTTGGTGAGTATGATCATGGTAGAGATAAGATATCTTGATCATTAGTCATGGTATGAGTATATCTCTTGTGCATGTGTGAGTGCGTAGTTTCTTTATCTCTTCCTACCTATGTCAACTTTCATAAAGGATAATTGCCTATATTTTTGAAAATATTGAATTGCATAAAAATAATGAAAAGAATATAGACATACAGATTAAAATAAAAGTCTTAAAATATGGCATGCACTCTCTAACACATTCAAGGGATTTCACCCTTGGATGTTGTATAGCGGTTACTCGCTTTGGTGTGGCTAATGTTGGTCACCTCGTGATATGGGTTGGATGAATCGTTTATTTTGCCTTGAATTAATTTATGATTTATGTGATGTGTCGATAGGAGTAATGTGTAATTTTGGGATTTCTTTACTTTTGGATGACCACTGAGTTCTTCTTTCTTTTATTTTTCCCTTGTGGTGGCATTTGTCACACTTAAATTTCTTGATTGATTTCACCGGCAACTTTTCTTCTCTTTTAATTTAATGAATTGATTTGAGGATATTTCCTTTGACCTTCTCTTTTGTTGTCTATGGTGGTCATTTTAAGTGTCAATGTATTGTGGGCCCAAATCTTGAGCCAGTGTTGTCTCTATCATGTTCATTCTGGACCGCTGATAGTGTGTGTGAGGGAGGACATCGCAGAAAAGTGCACTAGACTAAGAAAACAATTAGATAATATTGTTATTAGTTGAGTAAATGAAAAGTGTTAATAAGATGAAATTTATTGGTAAGTTTCTAAAAGTTTATAGTAGATAGAAGTGCCTTGGAATTGTGAAGCCTGAAATTATGGAATAGTTAAATAAAAAACAGTTGTTGATTTCTTGCTTTAAAAATCTTTGTGTACACATAATGGATTAAGAATGCCCTTTGGATGATTTGATTGAATAAGGATTGCAACTAATGTTTGTATAAAGTATAGCGTGAAGTAAGCATGGTGGAAATTAGGATATTTGAATGCCATGAAATTTGTTGTTAAAAATAAATAGGTTATATATGCTTGATTATCATGTGATGTCTAGAACATATTTAACTTGAGGAAGCTTATTTTTGGGAAATTTTTCCCTCATTTAGGCTTATGACATGATTTGTTCAATAATATAATAGGTGCATATATGTTAGATATTATGTGTATATATATATATATATATATATATATATATATATATATTGCATGCAACTAGATGTTGAGGGAGTATTATTATGAATACTAGTGCGAAATGTAGTGATTTCTTCTTATTGATGCTTGAATCAGTGATTGAAAGTACAACTTTGTATTGCAAGTGTGGTTAAAATGAAGTTCCCTTGTAAGTATTTTAACAAATTAGTTTACATATCATAATTAATAACAATTGGTGCTTCATTTACCTCTTGTGTAACATGTTTATTTCGAATAATTGAAGCATAAAGAGGAAATTTATTTGTCGTGATCTTTCTTGGAGTTAGAAAATATTATAATATGTTTGTGTTAAAAGAAAGTTTTTTATTTATGTGTGCTAGTTGTCACCCTAAATCTTATGAATTCCAGGAGTAAGTCGAGTCTAAGGAGGGGAGGATGTAGTGTTCACCCATTACTTGACTTGTTTGACTAGAGTTGACCATTAATTCATGTGTGATAGACACTATTGGGCATAGGCTATTTCAGATGATTTATAGGATGTTGATACTATCATTAATGATTGTGTGATTTATTAGACACTATATGCTTATTATGTGATTGACTATCAAAAGATTATATTTATCATGTGATTTGATGAGCATAATTGTTGATGGATTTTACATGCCTTACTATAATTGTGAATTATACTAATCATGCACTTGATGATGTTTTTGTGTACTAACCATATTTAATGATTATCTATGATGGGTTGATCTTATGGTGTGTTTGATTGTTGTATGACTGTCTTCGGGATAGGGACAATTCCACATCACTCATTGCGAGCGGGATGTGTCGTTGCAATTCTCTAACCCTTGTCTGTTATAATATATATGCATATGTCATATCGTTGCTTTGTGGATGCAAGATTTGCAGGTACCAGACATCGACTCCACCTGGCCCCACAAGTCTGAGCGTGTCTTTAAATCCCAATGGTATGTGGTTCGGAGTTGGCACAATTTCCCCCCACATACTCTAGGTCTAAGTTGTTCACTGTGAGTCGTCAGTGTCTTTGCGCAAGTCGTCATGATAGTTAGTAAGTTGAGTTTTTTCTGTGTTGTGAGTATGTTAGTATTGGCTGATTATTCCTTTTATGTTGAGATTGACTATTTGATTATTGATGCAAGATTAAATAATTAATGATGTTTATTTTAATTATTTTGATTAATAGTGATTTGATTATTTGGTTATCTAATGTTAAATTTAATTTATTGGATTCTTGCCTTTTTGGTTATTTGATTACTTGATATTTAAATGTTTATTTATTTTAATAATGATTTAATATTTATTTAATATTTATTGTTTAGCTTATGATGTGTTTTATATTTATTTGTGATTTGATCTTTATTGGTATTTATTTATTTATTTATTTATTTATTTATTTATTTATTTATTTAATCGCCTATGGTTTAATATTTATTTGGCTTTTAATGTTTATCTAGTTCATTAATTCATTTATGAGCCTTTGGTTTATTTAATTTAATTTCTCCATTTAATTTATTTAATTGTGGCTCATGTTTTATTTATTAGTTTGACTTTTATATTAAGTGGGTTGTATAAATAATAAAATGATAAAACATTCCCACCAAATTGTAAAAGCATGATTTATATTTACCTTACCTACCCTCTTCTTTTATTGGTTGAATTTAAAAAGGGAGGTAAAATTATATTATATGGTGGGGTTGGTAAAATATATTATAGATTAGAATATTTTGATTGGCTAAGATTGAGGCTAGGATTTTTGGTTAATGTTTGTCTTTTTATTTTATTTTCCGTGAAGTTTTTGGGGGTTGGTTTCTCTTTGGAAAATTTTCTCCAGCAAGTTTTCTTCTTGGTTTTGGTTTTCTTCTCTCTTGGATTTTGGCTGGACCTTGGGTTGGATTTGGTTTGGTTGATGAAATCTCTTCTTCAGCTTCTTCCATAACATGGGTTGCAGGTTGGAGATGTATTCTACCTTTTTATTGTATCTGTATGCTCCGTGTCTATAGATTGAATGTGTGAGCTTGGGGAAATGAATCTAAAATTTGTATAGTGAGAAAGGAAATATATGAAGGCATAAATTTGTTGTAAGGTTTTATTCTATAGTTTGTGAGAAATATTTGTATTTCTAGGTTTGTTGAAGCCTTCTGTGTCTTTCTGACTCTGTGTTGTGCATGAAATTTTGATTTAATATTGGCCTTCAAGTGTTTATTATTTATTTAATGTTGAAGTGAATTTTATTTATTGGGTAATATTATTTTACCCATTAAGTAATTAAAAGGGGGGGGGTAATTTGTATTCTTTTATTTAAAAGTTATTTTCACCCCAGGTCAATGGTTTAATTTATTTTACCTACCCTTGGAATTGATTGGCTGGAAGTTTATGGTAGGTAGAAAATATATTTTATTTTCTTGAACTTTGGGAAGGTAGGTATGGAATATAATATTTTTGAAATACTTTGATTGGAGCATGGTTTGCTTGGTTTTGTTTTGTTTTATTTTTATTTTTGATAAATAGCCCTTCATTTGCTAGTTGCTTGATTGTGTGGTACTTTCCGGATTAATTCTTGTACCAGAGGCATTGTTGAGGGTGTTGATGATTTATAGTTTTATATCTGATTTTATTTGATGTATTTTGTTGGTTTCAAGCATATTTGTCTTCCTATGTTATTGGGGAAAGAATTGTGCTTTCATCCATATTGATGTGCTATGGTTGGTGAGTTGGAAGTGTTATTGTTTTAGGGCAGCAAGTGAGTTGGCCTTGTTGTAGTTTTACTTTCATTAATGGAAGCAAATTTAATGGCTTGATATGCCTTTGTTTATTGCTAGCCAAGAGGCTCATTTTGTTATATTGATGTTGTTGTAGCCTTGCATATGTTGTGAGAGTATGTGTGGAAGTTATTGGTTGCATTGAGTATTATTTTAATGTATTTATGTTAGTAGAGCCTCTTGTGATGTGTTGTTGGGCCATGTTAGGAGGAGTGGGCTTCCTTGTGATGACCAGGGTCACGAGAGATAGGCTGGCATGAGGTTCCTTGTAAGGATGCATGAAGTCTAGACCACCAGGGCACATTGGAGTTTTCCATGATTTGTAAACAAGTGATAACAATATAATGAATTAATTGGGATGGGAAAATTATAACTCACTTAAACAAGATAATGAATAGTTTTGAGCCTCATGACTTATGTCCTGGGGAGGATGTTTTAGGATAAGCATGAGAAGGCCGTGATGTGAGGCCCTACCTCGACCTATCCTATCTCTTCAGTAATTTTCATATTAGAACTATTTTGGATACTAGTTTTGACTCACTATGGATATAGAACTTTTTATGATTCCACAATTTTTGGTAATATTGATATATATTTGATGCCCCATTTCTATGCCTTGTGGATTATAGAATATTACATGATTCTAGATTAGGGTAATATTGTGATGATGTATGTTATTATCTGAATTTTAGGATTGGTTATAATGTTAGAAATATGGTTGCATATCTTGTAGATGGATCAAATTTTGAGGATTATGATGAATCGCTTTGATTTGTGCATATCGTATTTTATAATGACAAGTCTTTGCAAATGAATGTATTGTATTCTAATTTTGTATTTTATATTATATGAGGCTATTAGGAAGTACTAATGTTTTAATTGAGATGTGCAGGAAAATATCCATGTGACCATAGAAATATTATGGAGAATCGAGCCTAGGCCTATGTGCGTTAGTAAAACCAGGGGATTGTCTATTTGGAGAGACAACACCCCGTATGTATTGTATTTTATTCGTAAATGTAAAATGTTGCATGAGTGTAAATTGTATTTATTAAATTGTTTAAATTGTTTTAGGGACAACTGCCATGTATGTAATTGTGATGTGGAATTATGTTGTAGTGTCACTTGACACCTATGTAGTATGTTGTGTTGGCAATTTGTCATGTCACCTTTTTGGAGGGTTTTATTTTTGTTAATTGTTTTATCTCCTAACTATCCTTGAAGGAACCAAGAAACCTAGGTTAGTGAGCCACAAGGAGGGTCAACTCAGAGTTGACCCGTAGGTTAACTTCAGCTGGACTTTCTGAGGGTCAAATCAACTCCTAGAGTCAATTTTGGAGCTTTTCTATTAGGCCTCATGGGGTACCTATGGGTGAAGGCCAAAATTGGCCATGTGTCTTTCCCTTAGGACTTGTTTAACCACCCAAAAAAGTGCTTTTCCAAAGATGGACGAATTTCATCTATAGGAGTGTCGTCCTTGGTAGGATAACCTTCTTGAAGGGAGTAATCCCTCTTCCCCATTCCATTCCCCTTCTCTAGGTACCTAGGTTAGGGAGTGTGTAAGACCTAGGGAAGACCAACCCAATGGGGGATCCCTCACTCTATCCAAGAGGTTGGAAGGAGTGAGAGAGGCCTTCTTAGGCTAAGAATGGAAGCTTAGTGAGCTAATCACCCACTCTCCATCCTTGGAGATTTTTGGAAAATTTTGGAGGAAGATCAGTTTTAGGATAGCAGATTTGGGGGCTAAGGAATTGCAGAAAAGATTTAGTGGATTGGGCAGCTCTTCATCAAGCTTTCCCTTAGATTTCCCTTCACAGGTCAAGGTTGGTGTTATCTTTTCCCCCTCTTATGTAAATGTAAAAATGTAAAAGAATGTTTGAATGCAAATTGTTGTAACTCTTTATTGTGTTGTATTTGTCAAATTTATGTGTTTCTTGTTTATATTTGTCTTATGTAATGTTGTGTTTGGGGAGTGTTCAAGACCATCCTTTCCTTGGGAGGAAAGATTGGTCTTGGGGGTGGAAGAAGCTTGACAGCCCTTAGGGTGAGAGACTCTCATTTTGAGAGTGATCTCAAGGGTCTGTCCATGAGACCCTTGCTGCTTCCTTTTGTGTTATTTCTCTTGGGGGTCATAAGGGGGAGCAAATATGGCATGTTACCTTTTTGGGGGTCATAAGGGTGTAGGGCTTAAGGATGAATTCTGGTTATGCATTCATGGGTGCCATGAGTTGGTTGTAAGTTTGATTTAGCAGATTTCTCCCCTAGGGTACTTGGTCCACTTCAACCCTAATAAGGCATCACATTTTGTGATGGAGTTTTCAGCTTGGGAAAGGGTGTCTCTGTTGTGTAATTTTCTTCCCCTTTGCTTGTTGTATTGCTTGGTTGTAACCCCATCTAGGTCTTGATTCTCCTAGCTCGGGGGTGGCTTCTGGTAAGCCTAGGCTGGGAGGTGAGCATCCTATGGTCACAGCCCTAAAATTTTACGTGCAGGTTGCTTGGGAAAAAGACTAGGAGTTGCAGATTTGCTTGGTTGTAGATTTTTATTCAGATACAGATTTTCTATTTAAATGCAGAAAAGCAAAAAGAAAATGTAATTTTTATGAATTGTAGCAAAATAAATATATGTGAATAAGGAGTTTTAGGTTGATTTCTTTTATTCTCTGTATAAAGATTAAGAAAGAGAAGACTGGTTAGATTATTCACCCATTTTTATATATGGGCTATTGTAACTTATTATTCTGGAAGCAATGTAATTTTTATCTAAATTTTGATGTCTATTATGTTGTTGTAGACTACATCTAAATCCGGTCTGTTAACTTGTTTATTTACTACAATATTAAAGAAAAAAAAAAAAGGGGGCATTAGGTTTCATTATTTACTTGCATAGTTTAAATTACTGTTATTTTATGACTGTTAAAAAAAAAAAGAGAACTAGTATTTTTTTTACATTGCTATAGAAACTATGATGTATGACTGTTAAAAAGAAGAAAAATAAGACTTATTCTTAATGCTGTTAGAAGACTAAGAACAGAATGTTTAATTGTTAAAATCTCAAAACAATATAAGGGTTTTCAGCCCTATTATTTTAACATTTAATTATATATATCTATAAATATATAAGTATATATATTGAAAAATATATACCTATATATATAAATATACATATATAAACTGCTATATGTGCATACCCCTGCAACAACAAAAAAAAAGAGATATATTATGAACTTGTGTATCCCTGTTACAAAATATATAAAAGATTACATACTGCTGTGTTAAAAATAACTCAAAATAAACTTCCTAACCCTATCGGGTATATGTATATATATACCCCTGCATGGGGGTATATGTATGTATTCTGGACATGGCAGTGAATATACACATCTATATATATAAATATATGCATATAGAAATATATATATATATATATATATATATATATATATATATATATATATATATATATATATATATATATATATATATATATATATTCTGTTATATTAAAAAAAAGGAAAGCGAAATATTAAATATTAAAACCTACAAAAAAAAAAACTCATTGGAAAATCACGAGTACCGAGCCGAGCCACTGTGTGTTAACACAGTGGACAGCTCACGGCCGAGCCACTGTGTTTACACACAGTGGGTGGCACCGAAGGGCACCGCACTGTGTGAAAACACAGTGGAGCGGGCGGCGCCCGCCACTGTGTGTATACACAGTGGGCAGCGAGTTACACCGTCCGCCACTGTGTGTGCACACAGCGGCGCCTGGGGGAACCCTACGCCAAACCTTCCGCTCTCCCCTCTTCAAACCCTCCGCCGTGCCCTATCCGCCGTACCTGCAATCACACTAAACAATTAAAAAAAAAATGGTATAATAAACCCTAACCCATTTCGAGTTAGGGCATAAAATGATAAGAAAATAAAACAAAGTGTAATATATAGAAATGCAACCCTAACCCAATTTCGGGTTAGGGTTAGCATTTTAAGAATTTTATATATATATATATATATGGGAGATTTAGATTGGAGTTTTAAAATTTGGTTTCTAATTTATAATTGGGGTTAGCATTTTAGGAAAAGGGGAATTCTTTATTTAAAAAGAATTTTAAATTAGGGATGGGAAATTTAAATTGGAATTTTAAACTTTGATTTTAATATATATATTTGGAGTTAATTTAATAATTGAATTATTATATGTCTTTTTTTTCTTTAGGGAATTAAAATTTTAATATAGTAAAATTAAAGGGGTTTAAAAATGAAGAGTTATTATAGTTGGATACACCATACATTAAATCGATTAATTTATTTAATTAATCAATAGATTTTCCTCAACTCATTTGGGCATTAGGTTATATTGTAAATGGGGAAAATTTAAAAAGGAGAAATTGTAAATTAATTTTATTAACCATAAGCCTTGTGACCGATTTGGCTGAAATAATTAAATCATCAAAATTAAGAGGTTAGGAAAATTAGAATTGGCTTTAGCCTAACATCGGCTTTAGTGGGCAAATGGTGTTATAAAAATTTAAACCATATCGGTGGGATTTAAATAATAAATTTGCGTGTGCATCAATTAATTAATAACATTATCATTATATGATTGGGAATGATTTAATACGTCAAGTTATCCGATTAACCCTTGTTTTAATTAGCGACAACTTAGTTAAGGAAATTGAGCTAGCTAACTAATCCGTGGCACTAATTAATCTCCACCCATTAAGTCGCTCGATCGAGTTGGTTAGTTAACTTAACCTTAGTAAGTGAATTTATTTACATCCTAGATAAGACAAAACTCTAATAAAGTTATTATATTTTAGGATATGTTGCGAATTCATGATGTCAAAAAAAAATTTGTTGTTCCGTTTTTTGTGCCCAAAAGTTTGGGCACGACACTTTGGTATCAGAGCAAGGTTTCCGACACTAGGAACCTTACTCCATTACGTTTCGCTTTAATCATCTAAATAAATCAAATATTTTCCAAAAAAAATATATCTAAAAATAAAAATATAAATATATGGAAATTAAATTATTTAATTATTTATTTATTTATTTATTTTATTTTTATTCTCTTATTAGGATGCCTCCGACTACGCGACAAGCTCGCAAGCACGGAAGGGGTCCTAAGCGTACACGTATGGCACGTGAGGATGTTGCTAGGGAGGAACTGGTTCCAGAAGGGAACCCGGAAGCACCTCCCGAACCGCCGGTTGACCCTAACCGAGACATCTTGCTAGCTTTTCAGAACTTGATTGGGATCGTACAGGATAGGCTTCCAACAATGGACCGTCATGCAGACAATCAGAACTCAGGGAGTCATAGGACAGTAGAGAGGGAACGAAGTAGGAGTCCACCTCCTAATTCCATAGAGGGCGAGGCAGAGCATGAGCCAGAGTCCGTTCACCTATCCGGACCACCTCCAGTAGCAACACCTGTGTACTTTGAGAGAGCACGTCAGGAACCAGGAGACTTGATTAGAGAGGTTTTGCGCCTCCAGCCACCATCTTTTGGAGGAACCACTGACGGAGTAGAGGCTGAGGCATGGCTTTTGAGCCTAAATCGGTGCTTCGCATTACGATCTTATGAAAGCAATCTGAAGGCATGGGTTGCAGTCCACCTTCTGAGATCGACAACCTCCACATGGTGGAAGCAGGAGGAATTCAAGTGTGGACTCACTGCAGATACCATCACATGGGAAATCTTCACAGAGAGGTTCAGAGAGAGGTACCTGTTAGAGCACTTCAGGCAGCGTCGGATCGATGAGTTCCACGACCTTCAGCAGAAGGGTCTCTCAGTGACCCAATACGAGAGTAAGTTTATTGAGCTCCTACCTTATGTAGATTACCTAAAGGATGAGAAGTTGCTCGTCAATCGATTTGTCAGGGGACTTAATGCTGGGATAGCAAGGCCAGTGAGGATGGCTTCTCCCGGAAGCCTTCGAGTTGTCATAGAGAAGGCCCTTATAGCCAAGGAGATTCAGATTAGACCACAAGACACGAGGGATCGGTTTCAGAACCGAAACCTGGTCCCCCAGTCTTTCGAGTTTCAGAAACCCCATTGGAAAGGCAACCACAGAAATGTTTCGGGGTCTTATAAACCCCCTCCTCCGTAGCAGTCACAGCAGAGTCAGAGACAGAGGCCCCCTCAGGGACAGCAAGGCTCCAGGCCCAAGCAGTGGTAGTCACAGGGTCCTAGGTGAGACCAGAGAGCATAGGGTACATATACACCCCCGGCACGGGCTCAGCAGTCCACCAGGGTTGGGTATAGTGGTTCTAGTCGGACAGGTGGGCATCCTTTCTCCAGGCCGCAGGGCACACAGTTCCAGGCACGCGGTGCTTGCTTCACGTGTGGAGACATGGGGCACATGGCGAGAGAGTGTCCACAGGGTCAGATGACAGGAAATCAGAGGATGGCGACATCAGAGCCTACAGTTGGGGATATGGACAAGTCCCATAGAGTCTTCGCAGCGGTTG
This sequence comes from Cryptomeria japonica, assembly GCF_030272615.1. Lineage (NCBI taxonomy): Eukaryota > Viridiplantae > Streptophyta > Pinopsida > Cupressales > Cupressaceae > Cryptomeria > Cryptomeria japonica. The sequence goes on from NC_081406.1 coordinate 581,435,245, forward strand.
ACAACCGCCAGGCAGAGCAGTAGGCCACAGTCATCGAGGCTGCAGGTAAGATCAGAGGTAGCAGTATTTCTATATTATTTGACTCAGAAGTGACTGACTCCTTTATATCTCCATTGGTTGTGGAGCATTGTGGGCTAGTGGCAGTAAGGCAAAGTGTCAGCTGGGAAGTGGAGTTAGCTTCAGGGGCTAGAGTGTCAGTGGATTCAGAGGTTAGGGGATGTCCGCTCCAGATTGGTAATGCCACCACCTTAGTAGACCTTAGAGTTACGCCACTCGGATATTATGGCATTGTACTTGGCATGGATTGGCTTTACGCCCACAGAGCCAAGATGGATTGTCGCTTGAAAAAGGTTGAGTGTGAAGATGATCATGGTGCTCCCATAGTAATCACTGGGATTTAGAGACCCGTGTCTCTTCATATGATATCCGCTATGCAGCTTAAGCGGAGCATGTGGAAGGGATGCTAGTTGTTTGCTATCACGATCAGTGACAGAGAGGAAGAAAATAAGGAGCCTTCCATAGATGATAATCTCATCCTTGAGGCATTTGCAGATGTGTTTCCAGATGAGCTACCCGGTATGCCGCCTAGCAGGGAGATTGACTTCCACATAGATTTGGTACTAGGAGCTGAGCCAGTTTCGAGAGCACCTTATAGGATGACCACTCATGAGCTTAATGAGCTAAGAATGCAGCTAGAGGAACTCTTAGAGAAGGTTCACATTCATCCTAGCGTCTCCCCTTGGGGCGGACCAGTCATCTTCATGAAGAAGAAGGACGGATCCCTTCGGCTGTGCATGGATTATAGGCAACTGAATAAAGTAACCATCAAGAACCGCTATCCCTTGCTAAGGATCGACGACTTGTTTGATCAACTTTAGGGTGCTAAAGTGTTTTCCAAAATAGACCTGAAGTCAGGATATCATCAGTTGAGGATTGTGGAAAGTGATATCCACAAGACCGCGTTTCACACTAGATATGGCCACTACGAGTTCACTGTGGTCCCATTCGGTCTTACGAATGCTCCAGCTGTATTTATGAGTCTCATGAACGGGGTATTCCGCACTTTCCTCGACCGATTTGTGATTGTGTTCCTCGATGACATATTGATCTATTCCCAGAATGAGAAGGAACATGAGGAGCATTTGAGGCAGGTTTTGCAGTGTCTGAGGGACAACCAGTTGTTCGATAGTTTGTCAAAGTGTGCTTTCTTTAGATCAGAGGTCAAGTACCTAGGGCATGTTATATCCAGAGATGGGATCTCAGTTGACCCATCAAAGATCAGAGCCATTATGGATTGGCCAGCGCCTACCAGTGTGACAGAGGTCAGGAGCTTCATGGGCTTAGCAGGATACTACAGACACTTTGTTGAGGGATTTTCCAGAGTTGCACACCCCATCACATCCCTCCAGCAAAAAGGGAAGAAATTCAAGTGGACAGAGAAGTGTGAGAGCACTTTTCAGGATCTGAAAAGGGCACTTACTAGTGCACCTATTCTTATTGTGCTAGACCCCACTGCCGATTTCATGGTATGTACAGATGCTTCCTTAGATGGATTGGGAGCAGTCCTTATGCAGGAGGGTAGGGTTATAGCATACGAGTCTAGGAAACTTAAGACTCACGAGCTTAACTACCCTACACATGACCTAGAGCTTACAGCGGTTGTACATGCACTTGTGAGGTGGAGACACTTCCTTTTAGGCCATCACTTCGAGCTCCATTCAGACCATCAGAGTTTGCAATACATCTTCACCCAGCCTAACTTTAATGCACGTTAGAGGAGATGGATGGAGTTCCTTTGTGAGTATAATTTTGATGTTCACTACATCAAAGGAAAGGAGAATGTGGTCGTAGATGCCCTAAGTAGGAGACGACATGAGGTTTTCACCATATCCATGAGCACAGATTTGAGAGACCGTATTTTGCAGCGATTGCCAGAGGATGATTGGTATCTAGAGGTTTGTCAGAGGATCCATGATCAGGAGGCCCTGGAGGGGAAGTTTGTGGACTACTCTTTAGAGTCCGATGGTTTATTACGCCATAGAGGGTGCATCTATGTACCCTCTCCTGGGGGTTTGCGAGATTTCATTATCATGGAGGCTCATAGAGCTCCTTATGCAGCATATCCTGGGGTTAAGAAGATGCATGCTGACTTGAGGCAGTTATATCATTGGCTAGGAATGCGGCAGCTTATCGCCGAGTTAGTAGCCCAATGCCTTGAGTGTCAGAGAGTCAAGGCGGAGCACCGCCATCCAGGTGGGTTACTCCAGTCCCATGCTATACCAGAATGGAAGTGGGATACTATATCCATGGACTTCATCATTGGTCTTCCTATGTCATCTCGTCGCCATGATGCTATCTTGGTGACAGTTGACAAATTGACCAAAGTAGCCCACTTCTCACCAGTCCGGACTACCTTCACAGCTCTAGCAGTGGCACGGGTATTCTTGCGAGACATTGTCAGGCTTTATGGTGTTCCACGCAAGATTATTTCTGATAGGGATTCTCTCTTTACTTCTTCCTTTTGGAAGGCATTATAGGTAGCGTTGGGCACCAAGCTCAATTTCAGTACAGCCTATCATCCAGAGATAGATGGACAGATAGAGCAGGTTAACCAGGTGTTAGAGGATATGCTCTGCATGTACGTCATGGATCATCAGACCTGATGGAAGGAGTACCTGCATTTAGTAGAATTTGCCTATAATAATGGGCATCACACTTCTTTGGGGATGCCACCTTTTCAAGCTTTGTATGGCAGACCATGCAGGACACCTTTGAGTTGGGACCGTATTGAGGATAGAGTGGCCATAGGCCCTGAGATGGTCCGTGATATGGAGCAACAGGTAATTTTGATTAGATAGCGCCTGAGAGAAGCACAGGATAGGCAAAAGAAATATGCAGATGCAAAGAGGATAGACCGGAGCTACATGGTTGGGGATAGAGTTTTTCTGAGAGTGCGACCGCATAAGAGTCCAATCCACTATGGAAAGGGTTCTAAGCTCGCACCTCACTTTGTCAGACCTTTTGAGATCCTTGAGAGGATAGGACCAGTTGCTTATCGCCTAGCTTTGCCACCTAGCCTGTCACGCATCCACGATGTGTTTCATGTGTCAGTTTTGAGAAAATATATCTATGATGATTCTCATATTTTAGATTGGGATGCCTTGCAGGTGGAGTCGGACGGGCAGCTAGCTTTGGAGCCCATTCGCATTTTGGCTCGCCAGATGTTGGCCCTTCGAGGTTGAGAGCTGGACCAGGTTAGGGTCCAGTGGGATTGCTATGATGAGGTTACAACTTCATGGGAGGATGCAACACGTATGAGATCACAGTACCCTCATCTTTTTGATTAACTCCAGGAGGACGTTCATGCCTAGAGGGGGAGGGTGTGAGGCCCTACCCCAACCTATCCTATCTCTTCAGTAATTTTCATATTAGAACTATTTTGGATACTAGTTTTGACTCACTATGGATATAGAACTTTTTATGATTCCACGATTTTTGGTAATATTGATATATATTTGATGCCCCATTTCTATGCCTTGTGGATTATAGAATATTACATGATTCTAGATTAGGGTAATATTGTGATGATGTATGTTATTATCTGAATTTCAGGATTGGTTATAATGTTAGAAATATGGTTGCATATCTTGTAGATGGATCAAATTTTGAGGATTATGATGAATTGCTTTGATTTGTGACAAATCGTATTTTAAAATGACAAGTCTTCGCAAATGAATGTATTGTATTCTCATTTTGTGTTTTATATTATATGAGGCTATTGGGAAGTACTAATGTTTAAATTGAAATGTGTGGGAAAATATCCATGTGACCATGGAAATATTATGGAGAATCGAGCCTAGGCCTATGTGCGTTAGTAAAACCAGGGGATTGTCTATTTGGAGAGACAACACCCCGTATGTATTGTATTTTATTTCTAAATGTAAAATGTTGCATGAGTGTAAATAGTATTTATTGAATTATTTAAATTGTTTTAGGGACAATTGCCATGTATGTAATTGTGATGTGGAATTATGTTGTAGTGTCACTTGACACCTATATAGTATGTTGTGTTGGCAATTTGTCATGTCACCTTTTTGGAGGGTTTTATTTTTGTTAATTGTTTTATCTCCTAACTATCCTTGAAGGAACCAAGAAACCTAGGTTAGTGAGCCACAAGGAGGGTCAACTCAGAGTTGACCCGTAGGTTAACTTCAGCTGGACTTTCTGAGGGTCAAATCAACTCCTAGAGTCAATTTTGGAGCTTTTCTATTAGGCCTCATGGGGTACCTATGGGTGAAGGCCAAAATTGGCCATGTGTCTTTCCCTTGGGACTTGTTTAACCACCAAAAAAAGTGTTTTTCCCAAGATGGACGAATTCCATCTATAGGAGTGTCGTCCTTGGTAGGATAACCTTCTTGAAGGGAGTAATCCCTCTTCCCCATTCTATTCCCCTTCTCTAGGTACCTAGGTTAGGGAGTGTGTAAGACCTAGGGAAGACCAACCCAATGGGGGATCCCTCACTCTATCCAAGAGGTTGGAAGGAGTGAGAGAGGCCTTCTTAGGCTAAGAATGGAAGCTTAGTGAGCTAATCACCCACTCTCCATCCTTGGAGATTTTTGGAAAATTTTGGAGGAAGATTAGTTTTAGGATAGCAGATTTGGGGGCTAAGGAATTGCAGAAAAGATTTAGTGGATTGGGTAGCTCTTCATCAAGCTTTCCCTTAGATTTCCCTTGGCAGGTCAAGGTTGGTGTTATCTTTTCCCCCTCTTATGTAAATGTAAAAATGTAAAAGAATGTTTGAATGCAAATTGCTGTAACTCTTTATTGTGTTGTATTTGTCAAATTTATGTGTTTCTTGTTTATATCTGTCTTATGTAATGTTGTGTTTGGGGAGTGTTCAAGACCATCCTTTCCTTGGGAGGAAAGATTGGTCTTGGGGGTGGAAGAAGCTTGACAGCCCTTAGGGTGAGAGGCTCTCATTTTGAGAGTGATCTCAAGGGTCTGTCCATGAGACCCTTGCTGCTTCCTTTTGTGTTATTTCTCTTGGGGGTCATAAGGGGGAGCAAATATGGCATGTTGCCTTTTTGGGGGTCATAAGGGTGTAGGGCTTAAGGATGAATTCTGGTTATGCATTCATGGGTGCCATGAGTTGGCTGTAAGTTTGATTTAGCAGATTTCTCCCCTAGGGTACTTGGTCCACTTCCACCCTAATAAGGCATCACATTTTGTGATGGAGTTTTCAGCTTGGGAAAGGGTGTCTCTGTTGTGTAATTTTCTTCCTCTTTGCTTGTTGTATTGCTTGGTTGTAACCCCGTCTAGGTCTTGATTCTCCTAGCTCGGGGGTGGCTTTTGGTAAGCCTAGGCTGGGAGGTGAGCATCCCATGGTCACAGCCCTAAAATTTTACATGTAGGTTGCTTGGGAAAAAGAGCAGGAGTTGCAGATTTGTTTGGTTGTAGATTTTTATTCAGATACAGATTTTCTATTTAAATGCAGAAAAGCAAAAAGAAAATGTAATTTTTATGAATTGTAGCAAAATAAATATATGTGAATAAGGAGTTTTAAGTTGATTTCTTTTATTCTCTGTATAAAGATTAAGAAAGAGAAGACCGGTTAGATTATTCACCCATTTTTATATATGGGCTATTGTAACTTATTATTCTTGAAGCAATGTAATTTTTATTTAAATTTTGATGTCTATTATGTTGTTGTAGACTACATCTAAATCTGGTCTGTTATCTTGTTTATTTACTGCAATATTAAAGAAAAGAAAAAAAAAGGGCATTAGGTTTCATTATTTACTTGCATAGTTTAAATTAATGTTATTTTATGACTGTTAAAAAAAAAAAAAGAACTAGTATTTTTTTTACATTGTTGTAGAAAGTATGATGTATGACTGTTAAAAAGAAGAAAAATAAGACCTATTCTTAATGTTGTTAGAAGACTAAGAACAAAATGTTTAATTGTTAAAATCTCAAAACAATATAAGGGTTTTTAGCCCTATTATTTTAACATTTAATTATATATATCTATAAATATATAAGTATATATATTGAAAAATATATACCTATAATTATATAAATATATATATATAAACTGCTATATGTGCATACCCCTGCAACAACAAAAAAAAAGAGATATATTCTGAACTTGTGTATCCCTGTTACAAAATATATAAAAGATTACATATTGTTGTGTTAAAAATAACTCAAAATAAACTTCCTAACCCTATCGGGTATATATCAGATGAATATGAAGTTGTTCATACCATGCTCTGGGTGCCTGCTTTAATCCATACAAAGCTCTATGTATATATATATATATATATATATATATATATATATATATATATATATATATATATATATATATATATGTATATATGTATATATCGAGTATATATATATATATATATACCCCTGCATGGGGGTATATGTATGTATTCTGGACATGGCAGTGAATATACACACATATATATATATATATATATAAATATATGCATATAGAAATATATTTATATATATAATAATATACATATATATATATATATATATATATATTGTTATGTTAAAAAAAAGGAAAGCGAAATATTAAATATTAAAACCTACAAAAAAAAAAATTCATTGGAAAATCGCGGGTACCGAGCCGACCCACTGTGTGTTAACACAGTGGATGGCTCACGGCCGAGCCACTGTGTTTACACACAATGGGCGGCGCCGAAGGGCACCGCACTATGTGCAAACACAGTGGAGTGGGCGGTGCCTGCCACTGTGTGTATACACAGTGGGCGGCGGGTTACACCGTCTGCCACTGTGTGTGCACACAGTGGGCGGTGTTGTCGCCACTGTGTGTGCGCATAGCGGTGCCCGGGGGAACCCCGCGCCAAACCCTCCGCTCTCCCCTCTTCGAACCCTTCGCCGTGCCCTATCCGCCGTACCTGCAATCACACTAAACAATAAAAAAAAAAATGGTATAATAAACCCTAACCCATTTCGGGTTAGGGCATAAAATGATAAGAAAATAAAACAAAGTGTAATATATAGAAATGCAACCCTGACCCAATTTCGGGTTAGGGTTAGCATTTTAAGAATTTTATATATATATATTATATATATATATATATTATATATATATATTATATATATATATATATGGGAGATTTAGATTGGAGTTTTAAAATTTGGTTTTTAATTTATAATTAGGGTTAGCATTTTAGGAAAAGGGGAATTCTTTATTTAAAAAGAATTTTAAATTAGGGATGGGAAATTTAAATTGGAATTTTAAACTTTGATTTTAATATATATATTTGGGGTTAATTTAATAATTGAATTATTATATGTCTTTTTATTCTTTAGGGAATTAAAATTTTAATATAGTAAAATTAAAGGGGTTTAAAAATGAAGAGTTATTATAGTTGGATACACCATACATTAAATCGATTAATTTATTTAATTAATCAATAGATTTTCCTCAACTCATTTGGGCGTTAGGTTATATTGTAAATGGGGAAAATTTAAAAAGGAGAAATTGTAAATTAATTTTATGAACCATAAGCCTTGTGACCGATTTGGCTGAAATAATTAAATCATCAAAATTAAGAGGTTAGGAAAATTAGAATTGGCTTTAGCCTAATATCGGCTTTACTGGGCAAATGGTGTTATAAAAATTTAAACCATATCGGTGGGATTTAAATAATAAATTTGCGTGTGCATCAATTAATTAATAACATTATCATTATATGATTGGAAATGATTTAATACGTCAAGTTATCCGATTAACCCTTGTTTTAATTAGCGACAACTTAGTTAAGGAAATTGAGCTAGCTAACTAATCTGTGGCACTAATTAATCTCCACCCATTAAGTCGCTCAATCGAGTTGGTTAGTTAACTTAACCTTAGTAAGTGAATTTATTTACATCCTAGAGAAGACAAAACTCTAATAAAGTTATTATATTGTAGGATATGTTGCGAATTCATGATGTCAAAAAAAAATTTGTTGTTCTGTTTTTTGTGCCCAAAAGTTTGGGCATGACACGTGAAGATGGTAAGCTAATCTCCCTTGGTCTCTCATAGGTTGAGATGGCTCCACATGTCCATCAGGCTAGTGCCTTGTGTTATTATGTTATGAGAATGGCATGTGATGACACTCCACTCCTACATGTGTTCCCCCTTTATGATTTATGATTATGCTTATTGGATGCATTTATGTCATGCTGAGTTTTACGCCTCTAAGAGTTTATTCTTGTGGCTCTATGTGATTTCTTTCTTGAAAGTCCTTGTTGGTTAGTCTCTTTGGTTTTGAGTGTCAGCCTAAATGTAGAGTATGTGTTGGGACCTTGTGTCATCTCCTAGCACGGGGGGTGGTTCCTTTGGTTCCACATGGTCAGGTGGTTGGTGCTTTTAAACCATTGGGATGTTCATGTCTTGCGTGGATGAAGATGCTTCTTTAGATTATTCATGGATAATAATTACAGCAAGAATGTAAATGATGGTGTGATTTATGTAATGAAATTCTTATGTAATGGTTGTAACAGAAATCATGCTTATGTGAAATGATTATGTTGTTCTAGTTATAGTGATAGCTTTTGGTTATGGTATGTGATTGTAATGATGAACCTTGAGTTGTATTGTAACATATTTATATTAAATGAAATGGATGCATGAGATGTGGATAAGTATTGTTGTTTAAAACGAAATGATGTATTTTGTATTCTTGATGAGCCATGTTAAAAGTAAATCGGGTAAATGTTATGATAATGGTATTAGAATTGAAATGATGTCTTTAACTAATGATTTAAGTAGAAGAAACGTTATGTCTTGATAGGATGTATGAGTTTGAGTAATTTTGGAAGATATCTTAGGACATGTTTATGAGTTGTGAATTAAAGAATTTGAAATTATATCATCATACTTTGTAGTTAGTGATCTAATGGTAGGATTGAAAATCTTATAATGCTTGGGATGTAGTTGAATGTACCTTATGAAATATTGTATGGATCTTCTTAGTGAATGAATTGCTAATCTTATTAATGGAAATTACTAGTAAGTGTATGGAAGACGATTAAATGAGTTCTTGTCTTTTAGGAAAGGATTAGAATGTATCATGTGTTATAGTTTAAGAATTATATCTCCATTTGGTGGATGCTATTAGTGGTTATGGAATTAGGATATTGTATCATAGTTTGTGTTGAGATGAATTCATGTAGTTACCTGATTTGTAATGGGATGATTGTTGGTTAATTGATACAGTGTAAGATATTTTATGAGTACTAAATGAGCTATGGGTTAAATGTTTAAGGAGACTTTGTGAGTATTGCATTATGTGCTTCTGGAATCATGATGAAGTAATAAGTATGCTAGGAGCATAGAATTATAAGTGACTATGTAGGAGTTAATTGTAAATTGAAATTATGTTAATGCAATGAAAGGGTTAATCTTGATATATGGATGGTGATGTTCATAGTCGAAGGTTGGTTAATGGTAATAGGAACATTTGAACTTGGTATATAAAATGAACCTAAGAGAAAAAGGGAAATAGCTATGCATTAAAAGATAGAATTCTCATATTAAATGAAAGATTGGGTAGGTTGCATAACATGGGTGTTAGGTATTTCTATGTTGCACCTATGTGTGTATAATGATTAATATTATGAGGTATTGATCTGGAAGAAAGTAAATACTTATTGCTTATGTAGGTAGATTAAGTAATGGCGTTGAGATACCCTAGGGAGTTAGTAGTATTGATTTATTGTATTTTGCTTGCATAATTGTTTGAATAGCTTGAGTGAATTATTCTATGTTCATAACACTTAATTGTTGTTGTGTGCTCACTATATTGCTTAAGTGATGTTATGTGTTGTATTGTTTAAAAAAAAATTAAATTAGCGTGTTTTTAGCTATATTTCTCTGGGGTATTTTGGTAGGCATTACAAGTGACCGATTTGTCTCTTGGCATAGCAAGAAGTAGGACTCAGACTCCTTATCCACTGTTGAAGTCGAGTACATTGTTGCTACCACATGCTGCTCTTAGGTGCTTTGGATGAAGAAAACTCTCAAAGATACACAGGTAGACATCACTGAACCGATTCTCATCTGGTGTGACAATTTGAGTGCAATCAACATAGCAAAGAATCTGGTCATGCATTCGAGAACAAAACACATTGCAATCAAATACCACTTCCTCAGAGAGAAGGTTGAAGGAGGACAAGAGGTAAGAATGGACTATGTTCCTACTCGTGAACAAGTAGAAGACATTTTCACCGAACTACTACCGGTAAGCACGTTTGATTACCTCCAACACAAGTTGGGAGTTGTATCATTTGCCTAGGAAGGTTTACGTGGCTCAGGGGGAGCATGGTATGGATCAAAGGGGGAGTGCGCAAGTACCCTTTGTCATTATGTCAAAGGAGGAGAAATGTATCGGTATGGAGTGGGTTGTGAGAAGTTGACATCAATGCCAAAGGGGGAGATTGTTGGCATTTTGGCACTAAGTTATTGATGTCAACTGGTGGAGATTAAGCATGAAGGATGGTTGCTTGTTTATGATGAAGAGGCAAACTGTTAAAAGTTGTCTCACACCACCAGAAGTAAAGATGTGCAACTAGTACAGGATTCTATACCAGTTAACAGAAGAAGAACACTCTACTTGCAAAGGGTTTTACTAGTATGTGTTTGCCAGACTGACTACGTGTTGGTAGGTTGTGCCTTGATCGGAGTAATGCCATATAAAGCTGAGGTGGCAAGTAGGGTGTGGTTGGTGAAGCTTCATCAATAGGGTTGATGAAACAAATAATCGCCATTAATGAAGGAGCCACAAATCATGGGATTGCATCAGACTAATTGTGGCTCGAGGAAAAAGGAATGATAGAGGAAGATCAGGGAGCAGTTGGCACCTGGATTGAAGAAAAAAGATCGGATTGAAAGAATACCTTGAGAAGGAAACGACAGATATATTAATAGCAGTTTGATAGATGTAGATCGATATAACGGATTGTGTTTTCCTTATCTGGAAAACATGTTTTAAAAGGCACGGAAATGGTGAAGATGAATAAATGGACATCAAGGTGATCAGATCATGTAGGATCTGATTGGATTTGGTTTGCCTCGTAGATGGTGAGGAAACCCTAACTATCAAAATTTTGAATTGCATTTTGATAAGAAATCACCTCATAAGATATGAGAGCTCTGGACAGATGAGAGGGGATGCGGTGAAGATTGTGGGGTGAAGAGAAGAGAGAGGAAGTTGCAAAGTGAGAGAGAGAAAGGAAACCGGTGAGAGGATTATATTCTACCGGCAGTATCATAGTCAGGTAGTTGAACTTGACTGGCAAATTGTGGAAGAGCAGATAGCATCCCAATGTGATATAGTGTGTTGAGAGAGACTATATGTGAAAGGGACAGAAAGATAACAGAAAGTCATTTGACTCAAAGAGTTGCAGAATTCATTTACAGCAAGAAGCCTTAATAAGTGTTAGAATAGTATTTCAATATACATCACCAAGTTGAAGCTTGGTGCAGGGGTTGGTGCTCCTTGGGTTGGTGCCCAAAATCTTTGTAAGTTGGAATTTTACCAGTGAGGATGGATTGGAGCAATAGTCTCCAGTAGCTCTTCTCACTGAGGTTTTTCTCATATTGGGTTTTCCTCGTAAATTTGGTGTTGTGAATCTCTTGTGTGTGAATGATCTTTTTGTTTTTCTCTCTTGCCTTACCAATATGATTGTTTAGTGGCTAAGGAGTTAATTGATTATTTGAAAGAAGATCGGTAAAGACAAAAAGTTGGAAACCACTGATTCACCCCCCTCTTAGTGGTATTCTATGTTCAACAGGCAAAGCATGTATGATCATAGGGAAAGGAACTATATCATTAGATGGTGAGCACAATATTGATAATATTTTCATTTTGTTGAAGGTTTGAAGCATAATATTTTGAGTGGAGGACAATTGGTGGATAAGGGATTTCAATTACAGTTCAAGGATGGAAAATACAAAATCATTAACAGATCTGGATTGGAGATTGTAACCAATACACAGACAAAGGGTAATATATTTCATTTGAATTCCGATGAGAAGACATGTTTGATTGCAAAAATTAATGAGTGTTGGCTATGGCATAAGAGGCTATGTCATGTGAATTTTAATTGCATTGTATGTTAGGTCCCGAGAAGGACAATTGAGAGAGGGGTGAATCAGTTGTGAACCAGTTGTCAATAAATTGTAACCCAAATGCAAGTTATTCCAAATTAAACTTAAATGTCAGTAAAATAGATTAACAAATATAGCAGTATTGGTTTAACTTAATGCATAAAACTGAAACAGAAACAACATCCACAACACATAACACAGAGATTTTGACATGGAAACCCGGTAAGGGAAAAACCACATTAGAAAACCTTACCCACAATCAGATGATACTACTACAGATAGTATGTATATACAAATGGGGTCTGCACATGCAGCAAGGCCAATTGCCTAGAGCTAACTACTCAATCATAAATTAGGATTCACACTAACTACATAATTGGATGGTTAAATCCAATGATAATGTATTACTCACAATAGCATCTCCAATGTTGGATTCAATACTGGTTAAACTCTGAAACTGAGTGTCAAAACACCTTCATAACCTTCCTTCAACCTTTGAATAATGTCTGCGTGATTCACACAAGGATCTTCTTATTTTCGCTTTTCAATATTCAAATACACTCATGCCATAACCTGTATTCCAATATTCAATAAGATCTTACAATCATTTATACAAAACCTAAGACCAAATGAATATGTTAGCTCACTAATTAAATCAATTACAAATAAGTCTTGATGCAATACAACATGTCGGCTCAATACATTTACCAATCAATAAATTATCTTCATAACGTGTCGTGCTGATCTGGAGTAGATAACATGTACTGGTCCATAACCTAGACCTATATGTCGGTAAAGGCAAATCTATCAACCCAATTAGACCAATAAGAAAAACACCAAAACCAAACTTCCAATCCATGTCTTCAACATAACCAAATGATCTCCAAATGATAACAAGTCATCATCATTGCCGGTGAACAATATAACCTGCTGATGAACACATATCAGTGATTGTGCATAACCCACTAACCATACCGGTGAACATAATGTAATCCTCCAATAAGATAAGTGTTGACATCAATGACAAAACCTATGCAACACGTGAAAAATTCATCCATAATACCAACAATCTCCCCCTTTGGCATTGATAGCAACACTAGATGGAAAAACATCTAAGTGCCAAAAATAGAATGCCAAAACCAGTAAACCAATCAATCTCCCAAAGATAGATCAATACAAAGTTCTATAATAGAAACATAAACCAAAACCAAAATACATATATCCAAAGAGTATATCTCTCCCTCAATGAATAATCTCTCCCCCAAGGAATAATGTTTTTCTATAGATATATGTCCCCCTTTGACATCAAATGCTAAAGCAGTTAAGAATTCAAAACATAATATTCTGCCAACTACTCCCCTTGAGAAGTAGCTCTCCTCCATCAAAACCGGAAAAAGATTTTTCTATTAGTTCCTATCAATTTAAAGCTAATCATCAACATCTAAGTCTCTGTCAGTGGGGAAATTACCCCAAGCTACTCTCTAAGATATTCAAATTTTTCCTTAGGCAAAGGCTTTGTAAAGATCTGCAATTTTCTCTTTAGTATTCACATAAACCTATTTCACTTTACTTGCTTCAAGATTCTCTTTCAGAAAATTATACTTAATAGAAACATGCTTTGTCGTAGATTGAAATACTAGATTCTTTGATATATCAATTGTTGCTGAATTATCACAATAAATGATTATTGGTGTATATGGTGAAAATGGATAACAATAATAACGATATTGAAAGGCTAAATGGATTCAACCACAAAACCCTAGCCTAACAACAACAAAGATTCACCATAACATATGAAGATTACCTAAGACAATGCAAATCAAATGAAATCACAAAGATTATACCATCACATGTCCAATAGGGTTTGGATCTTCATTCTTCCTATCTCCATTGATCTTGCTTGATATATTTGCTTTCAGATTTTATGTGCACAAGAGCTCAACAAAGAACCAAATGTGGTTGCAAGTAGGATCATAGTGTAGTCAAGTCACTAAGATGATTGATTAGGGTTTGATAATGAAGGAAGCATCTCCCTATATAGAAGACACTACATGAAATAGAGGGATAAGATTGAGAGGTGTAAAAGGAGGTCGGCTATGATTAGAGGGTAGGTAAAAGAAATAATAAAATAATGAGAGGGTAGGTAGTGTATGAATTAAGAGATGAATGACATGTGTCATGGGTAGAAAACGTTAATGACTTAATTAAATAAATAAAGATTTATTTAATTAATAGAAGAAGTGGGATCAATTAAATAAATAAAATATTTATTTAATTTAGGAAAAGGATAATTTAAATAAATAAATGTATTTATTCAAATGAGAAATAAGGCTAGAAGAGGATAAATGAATTAATTAAATAAATAAAGATTTATTTAATTAATAGAAGAATTAAGCTTAGATTTATTTAATTAGACTGGACAATTTTGGGTGTCTACATTTTGCCCCTCTTTGAGACAATGCAGCTTGTCGTGTTGTTTCAAAGAAGATAATATGAACTGATACAGAGTTGCCCCAAGATGGGAATGATATGCCCCCTCGAGAGATTGGATGAAAATGTCTGAAAAAATCGCAAACAATCTCTCGATAAGAAAGACGGGATAGAATGGACTGACCGGATAAAGTGACAGAGTCACGGAATAACGAAGACTGACTCGGGAAACGAGGGCTAGGGCAGTCTATAAGATAGACCATGGGGGAAAACATCCTCATTGTCATCCCCACATCCAAGAGATCAGAGTGTAGAGCGAGATAGAGCAGCAGCAGTCAGCAGCGATGGCCTTGGTTCACAGATTCGACCACATTCACCGATTCCAGAGGCCAGCAGAGGCAGGAGAGCCGGTAAGTACCGCAAAACCTCCTCGTACTTTGTTGCATTTATTGTTTTCATTAATGCATGCTAGGTAGAGTAATAAATGTTCTTAGAATAGGGTCCAAAAAAATTCAAAAACATCTAAGCCCATCTGCATTGGTGCTAGGCGCGTCTATGTTGGTGTCAGGCGCATCTGTGATGGAAAATGCGTCTGTGCCTAATGTGGCCGCATCTGTGATGTGTAGGTGCGTCTATGCCAAGAAGGCACGTTTGTGTCACCCATTCACTTCTGTGCAGAGCATAGGCACGTCTATGTGTTTCAGGTGCGTCTGTGCAAAACAGGTACATTTATGCAGTCTTCAAGCGCGTTTATGTCAAGAAAGCACGTTTGTGTCAAAAAAATATGAATTTGTGTCTTCTAGGTCAAATCGGTAGTTCTATGATGAACATACGATGTCGATTGGATAAGCTGCTGAGAGGATACACTCAAACAAGTCTTCAAGGGAAGACTAGGATAAATCAAGGCACTTTGTGATGAACAGTGAGTACCAAGATAGAGTACTTTGTGATGAACAGGGAGTACTAAAATATGAGTAGCACTTTGTGATGAACAGTGAGTCAAAATGTGAGGAGCACTTTGTGATGAACAGGGAGTGCAAAACACCTAGTACTGTGTGATGAACAAGGAGTACCACTAGGATAGAAGCAACACTTTGTGATGAACAGTGAGTGTCACTTGGATAGATAGCAACACTTTGTGATGAATAGGGAGTGTCACTAGGATAGAAGCAACACTTTGTGATGAACAGTGAGTGTCACTTGGATAGATAGCAACACTTTGTGATGAACAGGGAGTGTCACTAGGATAGAATGCCATATGCATTTAGATAAAAAGTAGCATTTTGTGATGAACAGTGAATGTCACGATGACTGACATGATTGATTTGCTTGACTGCAGGAGTATTTACCTATGTTGGAGTCACAGGAGAGATTCATGTTGATGCAAAGATTGCGACCTGAGCTGACTTTTGAGGACCGAGCTGCGATTGAAGCTATGGGATTGAGACATATTCTGTATGTGCCTGAGTTTCGGGCAAACATGGGGCTGTTGACTACACTGGCGGAGAGATGGCACTCCGAGACTTGTACTTTTCATTTACCGATGGGTGAGATGACAGTCACCCTCGAGGATGTATACAGGATCCTGAAGATACTGATCGATGAGGAGCTGATTCCTTATGATTGAAATGGACATAGGGAGGCCCTGAGACGAGTGTTCCACAACCCAGGACGAGAGATGAGGACAGGGCATGTGGCTTGGGACACCATGACTGCTACAAGATTGGCGCTACCAGCAGTGATAGGAGGAGCGATCAGTGGGTTCTTGTGTCCTGATAGAGCAACACAAGGGTTGGCTATGGGCTGAGGAGGTGCATTGGAGACACTGGTAACGCAGCACACGAGATATGCCTGGGACTATGTGTGCTAGCACACCTGTATTACGAGCTGCATCAGTTTGTATACCATGGGTCAGTGGGATTGGGCTGAGGGGTCACATTGTTACAGGTGTGGGCCTATGAGCATCTACTAGTGACAAGACCAATACATTTTAGGGGTAGAGGTCACGGACGCAGTTTCATACACTTGTACGACATGATCACTTTGCAGCCACAGATTGGCAGGTTAGAGAACTGGCGGTGGGTGATTGATGACATTGATATGGTCATATGGAGGCCATACCTGGGATGTGAGCAGTGGGAGGATGATGCAGTAGAGCTTCCCTACACCCTCCAGAGTAGGTATCTGATTGGGTGGATGCCTTATGTACTAGAGAGGCAGCTAGTGGATAGGGTGGGCAAGCAGTTCAGCAGGATCCAGCGGATGCCACGAGGTTCAGGCATGTATGCACGAACTGTTAGAGATCAGGCGTAGTTTGGGCCTTTATTATCATATGATCAGGTTGTTACACAGCTAGTCGAGATGATGCCCCTACCCTAGGACATGTGGCTAGAGATCGAGGATGCCGGCATGGATGCCGAGTACACAGCATACTGGGCCAAGCATCCATTCCCACACCTAACGGATCTAGTAGAGCTACTAGATGGAGATGGTGGTGGGGATGGTGATGATGATGGAGATGATGGGGGCAGAGACTGACGGAGGAGGAGGGGGGCAATTGGAGAGAGGAGGGTGGTGTCACGGAGGGAGGGTGGAGAGGACAGGCAAGCTCGGGTGGTGAGGGGTGGCGATGGATTACCACTACAAGTGCCAGCAGCACAGGGTCCCAGATAGGTGCAGGTACAGGGATAGGTACAGGGACAGATACAGGGATAGGCACCAGTACAGGCACTAGTACAGGCACAGGCATAGGGGTAGGCACTCGTATAATTGGAGTCACAGGCAGAGCCACAGGGGGCTAAGGCAGAGGAGGATGAGATGACGGAGCTGAGGGAGATCTGCCAGGGACAGGTAGATGAGATCCAGGACCTGGAGAGGGAGAGGGATAGGCTCAGGAGGTGGATCAAAGATACTGAGTGGGAGCGAGATCAGGCCATTCATGCTACATAGAGGCTGAGACAGCACTGAGGGCTAGTAGGCAGGCAGTAGAGGACACAAGGGCTGGATATGCCTACGTCCTGCGGGCAGGGGAGGAGATCGGTTATTGGCAAGATCTCTATTGTGGTGCGGTGCCAGCTAATCAATGGGTGAGGATCTTCCATAGACCATCATGGATAGTGACAGCTATGGGAGGGAGCCGGAGGAGACAGGCATCTAGTGGTGGGGTTATGGGTCCTCCACCACCACCAGATAGAGGGGAGAGGAGGGATGATCCTGGGGCGGGTCCTTCGGGGGCTCAGATTTCATCGAGGCTAGGTGGCTCCGAGGGAGGGAGTTCATCATAGCCATAGAGGGCTCCCTATGTATCAGTATTGTATC
The DNA here is from genome assembly GCF_030272615.1 of Cryptomeria japonica. Classification (NCBI taxonomy): domain Eukaryota; kingdom Viridiplantae; phylum Streptophyta; class Pinopsida; order Cupressales; family Cupressaceae; genus Cryptomeria; species Cryptomeria japonica. The sequence continues at coordinate 581,453,132 of NC_081406.1, forward strand.
ATTTTTGTATGATGATGTAGACATCTTCGAGTGATTGTAGCCATATGATTTTTTTGACATCATTGTATCATGACACTTTATATATATATATATATGAGATGATTCATCTTTGCGGTAGCTATATGCATGTGTACCTATGTGATGAGATGTTTCATGGTGTATGTTTTATGTGATGCTTATGATATGGATGCAAATATGTACATGAAGAAATGCAATATTTTTGTTCTTTTATGTTTTAAATGTGTATGCATGATGCAAATGTGAATGTATGTAATGCCAATGAATATGATAATGAAAATGTAAATTGTGCTAACAGGTGTTGTGTGTAGGATGTGATGCAGTTGTGATATCTATATGTATGTATGAAATGCTTATATGTGGTAATGCAAGTGCAACTACATGAAATGCAAATGTTTTTGGTGTGTCATTATACTCAGTCATGTGATAGCAGGCTACGCGGACTCGAGAAGGATGATGGAAGTTAATCAAGAAAGGGGGATGAAAGATAGAAGATATGAAAGTGAAAGGAGCTTCTTATGCGTTATCATCATTGAGCTTTATTATGGCAAGTAGGTTATGACAATCGAGGCATATGTTTGACCCAGAAAGTCATTGTACCTGTTTACATGGAGATAAGACAGTTACAAACAAGGAATGCCCCAGTTCACACTAGGCTCACAGTGTCCTCATATCCTTGGACAAGTCATAGCATTACTAAGAGACAATCCATAGACAGCAAATACAAATAGGTGATGATACCCCAGCCTTGCCTTTCTAGTCAAAGACATCCTGGAAAAGCTAAAAGACATGTCACCAAAAGATAAAATCAAAAGAAAACTAAGACTCGACACCAACATCCACTGTAGTCCTCAAGTTTAGTGTCTCTTGTCACTTGTATAAGTCTTATTTGATTGTGGTCACAATGTTTACTTTCACAGAAAGGATAGATAGCATTGAACCATATGTTGTCTGAGTCTGTTGAAAGATTTGATTTTGTTGAAGCCCATTGTTGCTGCTGTGTCTCATCTGAAACTGATTGAATCCATGAAACTGATACATTATTGTGGAGAAGATAGAACTTGATTGTGGATCTGTGATGCAAATGTTGCTTTATTGCGAATTGTGCGCGGATAGCCTGAAGGAAGTTGGAAGAAACTGTACTCCTCGAAACATGTGATGTTCTCAGTTCCACACCCATCACTAGACGTAGGATTTGCCTTAGCCACAGATAGGATCTGATTTATTATGGATGGAAAGGAGTGAAAAGGAAGGTTTATTATGAATGGCTAACCAATCTTGGGTAGATCAATAACAAGCTATGATGGGAATGAGTAAGTTTATTATTGATGAATAGGTTGTGAGTGTGTGCAAAGTGAAAGGATGAAAGAGAATCCTAAAGGAGGAAGGAGCAATGTCTCTACGCATGGCACTGGTGACCCAGTTTTCACTATGGTACTTGCCCAGGGTGCCACCGAAGTGGTTTTCACTGTTGAACAAAATTATTTCTCTTTACTTTTTTTGATTTTTCAATGTTTTTTGTGTCACAAGGTGCCTGTTTGCCAGGTTTTCACCCAGTGACGATTTTTTGGTTTTATAATTTTTTTTTTATTTTTGAATTTTTTTTTTTTTTTTTGTATTTTTGAAATTAGGATATTCTGAAGAGCTATGTGTAAAACCTACGAAGGTGCATGTTGTTGATAGGATCCTCCAAAGGTTCACCTTCTGTAGTTGAGAGCTGATATGCCCCAGATCCATATGTTGTTGTAATGATGTAAGGACCAAGCTAGTTTGGTTCGAACTTGCCCTTCTTCTCTTTGTCTTGCTGATTTTTAGGATTTTCTCTGAGAACCAAATCACCTACCTCAAATGTGCGAGGCTTGACTTTGTGATTGTATCTGCGACTCATTCATTGTTGGTAAGCCTTCAGATGATTAAAAGCAGTTTGTCTTCATTCATCCAGTAGTTCCAGTTCTTGTAAGCGAGAGACCCTATAGTCTTTATCACTGATGATGTTTTGAAAAGAGACCCGTAAAGAGGGTAGCTCGACCTCAATAGGAAAGATGGCTTAGTGCCATAGACAAGTGAATAGGGTGTAGCTCCTGTAGGTGTGCGGACACTTGTGCGGTAGGCCCAAAGTGTAGGATTAAGTTGGATATGCCAATTACGGCCAGCATCGTCGACTGTCTTTTTTAGGATTTTAAGGATTGTCTTATTAGATGCCTCAGCTTCACCATTACCTTGGGGATAATATGGCATGGAGAAATGATGGGAAATATGGAAGCGGTCACAGAGTTCACGAACATCCTGATTTTTTAAGGGATGCCCATTGTTAGTGATAATGGAAATAGAAATACCGTATCGGCAAATGATATAGTTGAGGATGAACATAGCAATCTATTTTCTAGTGACTTGTGTGAGAGGTATAGCTTCAATCCATTTTGTGAAATATTCTATGGTAGTGATAATGAATTTATGACCATTGGAAGAAGGAGGGTGAATCTTGCCTATGAGATCAAGTCCCCACTGACAAAAGGGCCAAGGAGACGCAATTGGTTGATGTTCTTGTGCTGGCGCATGTATGAGGTCTCCATGAATTTGATATTGCTTACATTTCTTGACAAACTTATATGAGTCATTTTCCATATTGGGCCAGTAATATCCAGTCCTGATGAGTTTCTTGGCCAAGGTAGGACCACTAGCATGTGGACCACATATCCCTTCATGCACTTCACGTAACGCAATTTGAGCTTCGTCTCTTTCTAAACATCTAAGAAGAGTGACATCTAGACCTCGCTGATATAGGATATTAGCTAAAATGACGTATTGAGAAGATTGGTGAATGAAAGTGCGATGTTGGTTATTTGATAGATCAAGAGGTAGGGTATTGTCACGAAGGTATGTGAAAATGGAACCATATAACTGGGATTCAAGACCGACAACACAGATCATCTCAGTAGGAATGATTTCATATGAAGGAACCAAAAGGTTATCCACCAAGAACTCATAGCGGGTCTCATTTGGAGGTAGATCAAGTGAAGCAATTGTAGCCATGGCATCTACGGCGTGATTCTGCTCTCTTGGTATTTGCTCAAAATCTATCTTTGTGAAGTGTTGTTTTAGATCATCCACCATTTGTTTGTAAGGCATTAATTTTTCATCTTTTGTTTGGTAATCATTAGTTGCTTGATGGATTATAAGTTGAGAGTCCCCAAAAACACGAAGTTCCTGGATCTTCCACTGAACTGGGATACGTAATCCAATTGTTAATGCCTCATATTCTGATATATTGTTAGTGCAAGGAAATGATAAGCAGTATGATTTTGGCATAGAATCCCCTTGAGGAGTTATAAAGAGGATGCCAGCTCTTGTCCCATGCTGTGTGTATGAGTCATCAAAGTACAGTTGTCATGGCTTCACATGTGACATTGTTAAAATGGATTCATATGGGAATTTTGAACTTAGAGGAGCATCATCTATCATGGGAGCATCTGCTAATTGATCTGCGATGGCTTGTCTTTTTATTGCTTTTCTGTCCACATACTTGATATCAAATTCACTCAGGATCATTACCCATTTGACTAGTCGCCCCGTAAGTGTTGCTTTATTGAGAAGGTATTTCAATGGATCTATCCTTGCAACCAACTTAGTCTTATGAGTGAGCATTTAATGTCATAATTTATGTGAAGCAAATACCATGGCGAGACATGCACGCTCAATTGGTGTGTAGTTTAACTCATATCCCACCAATGTGCGACTGATATAGTATACTACTTTTTCTTTGTCCTCAGCAATTTGTTGTGCTAAGAGTGCCCCCAGTGTTGTTGGAGTAGCTGATATGTATAGTAACAGACGCTGATCTAGAACTGGTGGCATCAAAACTAGCGGATTCAGAAGATAATCTTTGAGTGTCTAGAAAGCTTGTTGACAGTTATCATCCCATTTGAATTTGATGTTTTTATGTAGCAAGTGCTGAAAAGGATTACACTTATCTGCAAGTTGTGCTATGAATCTTCGTATGGACTGGAATCTACCTTGTAAAGACCAAAGTTGACTGATATTTCTTAGTGGTTGCATCTCCAAGATGGCCTTGACTTTTGCTAGATCAGCTTCAATTCCTCTTTTGGATACAATGAATCTTAGGAGCTTCCCAGAGGTTACTACAAAAACATATTTCTTGGGGTTTAATCTTACTTTGTATTTTTCCAACAGATCAAAGACGACTGAAACTATGTCCAAATGTGTATTTTTGTCTATTGATTTTCCCAAGAGGTCATCGACATAATCTTCCACGATTATGTGCATGAGATCATGAAAGATAGTAGTCATGGCTCTTTGATATGTAGCGCCTGCATTTTTTAGTCTGAAGGGCATGACATTCTAGCAAAAGGTTCCCCAAGGACAAGTGAATGATGTTTTATGTTGATCCTCGAGCGCAATCTTTATTTGATTATAACCAGAGAATCCATCCATCAATGATAACATTTCATGACCTGCTATGAGATCGACAATCAAGTCAATATTTGGTAACGGGAAGTCATCCTTTGGACAAGCTTTGTTGATGTCTCTGAAATCTGTACATATTCTGATGTTGCGATCTGGTTTACTGACAGGCACTAAATTGGAGATCCATTCAGGATAATCAATTGGGCGTATGAATCCGACATCCAATAATTTCTCAAGTTCTGCTTTGACTAGTAATGCCACTTGTGGATGCATCTTTCTTAATTTGTGTTTCACTAGTTTTGCCCCCAGTTTAACTATCAAATGATGCATTACCAAATCTGGATCTAATCCAGGCATATCAGCGTATGACGAGGCAAAGTTGATTTGTCATTCTTTGAAGAAACTTATAAATTTTGACCTTTCTGACTCTGTCAACGATTGAGCCAGGAATATGTTGTGTGGAACCTCTTCTGTACCAATGTTTGTTTTGATAGTCTCCTCTACCAACATGGATGACTTTTCCTCATATGATGCTAGGAGAATGTCGAGCATTCCATCTTCGGGTGCCTCAAAGAGGTTTTCGCCCTCAAATACGTCCTTTCTTTTTACTTTTTTGGGGTTAGACAGCACCACAGTGTGATTTTCGCCATAAGAACCTTGATTTGTTCTTATTTTCACATTTTTGCGACTGGAAGGTCCGACACCCTCACCAAATTATGCCATGCTATTGAGTTCTATAGTGTATCCCGCTTTGTGGTCCCCAGGGGGAAGATCATCTTGTATGCTAAGATAGTCAATAAAAGCTTCATCATTTTGGAATGTGTCAAACTGTGCAGGTCCTTCATGATCCTAGTCAATGAGTTGGTGGTGAACAAGGGGAAGGCCTTTAATGTCTTCAAAGTTAGCGGGGTTGAGAGTAAAGATGCAATTATATTCGAGTATGTCAAGGTAATTATCGAGGTCATCGATGGCACTCTCCTCATCAGTCTTGATCGTGAATGAATCCAAATTATCATCACTAGTAGCGAATTCTGGGACAGGTGTTCTCATCCTATATGATTTCAACCTGGGACCTTGAGACAAGGACTGTGTAGAATCCTCATGGGTTGTTTCCTAACCAACTTTGAAATTTTTGTAAAATTCCTCTTCTTCTGTGGGTTCATCTAGCTCTCTGAATGTCTTGGTGAGCTCGTAGTCACTGGAGGATTTATCTAAACCCCATTCCCATTCATTGGAGTCTGTGGAATAGCGACCCTCTTGTTGAATTTTGGCAGCTTTGATTTGTAAGGCTTCTTCTGTCCTTTGAGTGTGGACCTTGGAAGTCAAGAAACCAAGTCCCTTCGAGCATTCCTTTTTGAATGTCAATTCAAGTTGTAAAGGTTCAATGATGCCTTCGTTTTGTGACCCAAGAGGGCTTTTTCCATCATACCCAATTTTTTGTAGAATCTTGAAGCCTTTGCCATATTTCTCACATGGTAGACTGATGTGATCTTGTGTGTCATCTTCAATGTCTTTGTAAAGCATTTTGTATAAGTCTTCCTCTTCCAATTCGCCCCATCTTTGAAAGGTAGTAGGGTCCCATTTGAGTACCATGATGGATACTTGCTTGTTAGGATGTGGTCTTCCATATTCTTTTGGGGAACTCATGACTTGTCGTAAGTACATGGTATGATTTAAAGTGTATTCCCCCATGCCTTTGTCTTGAAACTTGCCTTTAATCTCACCTTGTTTTGATGTCAAAGGTTTTAATGACTCAGGATCAATGTATGCCGAAGAAGGAACAGCTTCGCAATTACTTGGAATGATGGTCTCAGTTTTTTATCTCAGGTTATTGCAGTATATGAATGGATTAGGATCACCATTAACTATTACCTCCACTCCATTGTGAGGAAACTTAATGCATTGGTGATATGTAGATGGGACTACCCTCATTTCATGAATCCAAGGACGTCCTAGCAATATGTTATAAGTTAGATCTAGATCTAGGACTTGACAAACCACATCCTTCGTAACTGGCCCAACTCTAAGAGGTAAGGTGACTATGCCCTTGGACGAACGTTCTTCATCGTCATATGCCTTGATGGTGATTTGATTTGTAGAATTCACAGCTTTATTAGAATATCCCAATTGTTTAATTGTGCTCAATGTACAAATGTTTAGACCAGCTCCTCCATCTATCAGGACTCATTTTATTCAATGTTTGTGTATGAAGGCTTCAATGTGTAGTGGTGCATTATGCGGCTGATTTACGGAGGCATCATCAGCTTCTGTGAATGTAAGGGAGTGTGGAATGGAAAGGTATCCCACCATGGCTTGAAATTGGTCCACGTTCAGATCAGTAGGAACGGCAGTGTCTCTCAAGTTTTTGTCAAGAATAGCTTTATGTGTGGGGGATATGCATAATAGCTCAAGGATGGAGATGAGCGTGGGTGTCTTCCCTAACTGTTCTACAAGGTCATACTCAGGTTTAGTTGATGAAGAAGTGGTGTTTTTGGCTGGAGCACCTTGCAAAGTAAATTTACCTCGACGGGTTGTGACATTACATTCAGAGGTAGGTTCGGAAGAAGATCCAACACCTTTTAGGACAATCTTCGGTCTCCGGGTAGAATTCTCAGGGTTTTTGTCCTTGATGATAATGGTAGAGACGTAATTGTCCATCAAAATGTGATTGATAGTTGAATCATAGTTGTAGGATGCTCTGGTATAGTTGGTTTGATCATCTGTGGCTTTAGATTTTCCCTTGTCATGTTTTGGGAATGGTTCTTTAAACATCTCATGTTCTTGATTGGAGGAATGTCCCTCAATCTCAATGTCACCTCTATCAATGAGATCTTGTATGATGTTTTTTAGTCGATGACAATTTCCTATCTTATGACCCTTTCTCTTATGAAATTCACAATACTCATCATCGTTCCACCAATTTTGTTTAACCTTTGGTTCATATGGAGGAAAATCTGGAACTGTGATCACCTTGTTTTCCACTAGCTTCTTGAAGACTGACTCAAGTGGTTCTCCCAATGGGGTGTACTTCCTTCGTGGTCTGGAAGTTGTTTGAGTATTCACCTGATTGTTTGTAGAACTTGATCTAGAAAAAATGAATTTGGGTTGCACTGTGTTGGCATCAACAACACCATCATTGACTGTGTTCTTGTTTCTATTCCAAAATCTCTGCTTGTCTTTTCCCTTAAAGTCGTCTTTGTTTTCCTTGAATATCTTAATGACTCCTTGTTCAATTAGGACCTTCTCTATTGCTAAGCCTTTTTCAATGACGTCCTTGAAGGTAGACAAACAAGCTTTCCTTAGGTCATAGCCAATGTCTTTGTTAACATTTTGTGTGAACATCTCGACCATTTGTTTTTATGGAATTTCACAAGAGCATCTATTGGCTAGATTTCTCCATCTTTGTAAAAATGATGCAAAAGATTCTCCATCCCTTTTCTTTGTGTTGCACAAAGTAGTGACTAATATGTCTGTCTCTATGTTGTAGGAGAAATGTTGAATAAATGCCTCTACTAGATCACCCCATGACTTAATACCAGGTGGGAGTTGGGAGAACCATTCCATAGCTTGATCACCTAGGCTTTGTGGGAATAATCTCATCAAATATGTCTCTTCTGCTGCTACCTCAATGCAAGCTATGAAAAATTGTCTTATGTGTGCCTTAGGATCCCCTTTTCCTCTATACTTATCAAATTTAGGTGTCACAAAGTGTGTAGGAAAAGGAGGCATTGGAATGCTCTTGTCAAATGGATAAGGACATATGTCTCTCATTGTGTATGTTGGCTTTGGTGTATTTGTCTCTTCCATTTTCTTTTGTAAGTCCCTGATTTGTTGCTCCAAATTGCTCTTAGGTGGAGATCGACTTCTTGGACCATACCCTATGCTTGAGGCACCAACTGGAAGAGGAGCATGTTGCATATATGGATGATATTGATCATACACATGTTCATATGGAGGAGGTCTACAGTGATGTTGCGTATATGGACCACTTGGTATAGATTCATGTTGAGGAATGCCATATCTATTTTGTGCATGTATACCATATTCTACAGGCATGTCATGTTCTAATGTGTTGCCCCCAAATTTGACATGGGGTTTCCTTGTGTCCAAATTTTGAGCATGCCTTTGAATATCCAATTGCTTTGGTGGTTGATCCTTAGCATTGGTATGTGACTGAGCATATCTTTCTGTGTAAGACTTCCATAATGGTCTGTGAAGGTGAGTATCATATTCTTGACCATGTGTATGTGGGACCTCTGATTTTTGAAACAAAGATGATGGTGATTAAGGTACAATATGTGGTCCTCTATTGCCTCCACTATTAGGCCTTCTTTGATCCATGTTGAAGTGAGTTTGTTGCAAAGGTCGATTTTCCATTATTTGAGACATGTCAAAATCATGAGGTATCTTGGCTCCACTTTGTGCCATCATTTGTAAGAAATATTGTCTATCCCTCCTCATTATTTCCTCAACCAATCGATTGAAATGGGGATTCATAATGGATTCTTCCACATCTGCTGAATGTAAAGAAAAGTTGTCCATATTGTCATTATGTGTATCATTGTTGTTTGTAGTGTCCATGTTCTCAACATTTGGAATGTTTCTATAGGCATCCATGTCAGGTAATGTGTTATGATCAGTATTGAAAAAGACATCATTGTCATACTCATAGACACTCATGTTTGCGGACTCTTGAGCCTCTTTAGTTTCTCTCCTAGATTTTTGAAGACGGGTTTCAACCATGAACTAGGTATTGACCAAGATGTGTTAGACTAGATGAAAATGAAAAAAGTATGGAAGACCAAGAGTTGGATGGAATGTAAATGAATTTGAGGTGTACTTGCAATGTCCAAAGTGTAAGACCAAGTATGTATGTAGTAGAGTAGGTGTGACTTCCAAAGAGAGGATAGTTTCTCTTGATGAGGTAAGTTGACCTTGACTCTAAGTAAGACCAAATAAGACCCAAAGGTGATAGACCTTGATGAGGGACCACTTAGCAAAATGTTGTTGTATGTAGTGTGTTGACAAAGTATAGTGAGGACAAGCAAGTGACCTTTTGACTCAAATTTAGACAAATGTGAATGTAATGTAAGGTGTAAAGCAATGATGGATTTTGTGAGACCCAAAGATAAGTTGAATGCTAGATGAAAACCTAGAGAAATGACCTAGGAAGCTCAAGAATTCTGAAACTGACTGTGTTTGTTTGCCGGACTATAATAGTTTTTTAGTTCTAAGCACAGACGCACCTGTATACTTCACAGACGCAATTTCCTGACACATACGTGGTTCTGTTTAACACAGACGCGCTTCTGAGATTTTTGCAAAGTGCACTATTGATTCTAGGGACACAGACGTGTTTCTACCCTTCACAGACATGGTTATACAACACAGATGCTATTATGTCAGACACGGATGCGTTTCTGCAAAATTTGTGCAATTTTTTCCAATCTGTGAAGTTGTGTTGTTGTGACCAAATCTGACTGTTTGACTGTTTTTCATGACAAGAGGACATAGTGTTGATGAAGACCCAATGTTTGCAAGTGTCTAGACTCCAAAATGACTCCAATAAAAAGTGTGTTGCTTGATGTAAAAATGTTTTGCATACACTTGAAGACACAAAAGACACAATGTTTTGCTATTTGGTCTTGAATGTTTTGAATGTTTTAAAATAAGTCAAGCACAATTCTTATGGCTGGCCAATACAATAGTTGTTGATCCCACATGGGGTTTTACCCCTGAGGCTACGCTATTCAAAGTAGATACTTAGATGCTTGACCTCACTGGCTCCACCCTCGGCACTCACTTCTTGGGTCAGCCAAGCATCAGTCCCCACGAAAACTCCCCATGGCGAACTTTGTATCTCTACTAAGAAACGTATGTGTGTGGGCCGCTACCAGACGTCTGACCTCCTGCCCCAACAACTAGAAAGATTTGGGCTTCTAAAACAAATAGGTGCTAGTAAGGGCATCCGCTCGTGTGGCCATACATGCGGCACTTTCAGCTCTGTAAATACAGAAGGCTCCCAGCCGGTAGGGCTTACGCCCTACCTCTGATCAAATAAATTTGATTAAATGGGTTTATGGGGGAGACATAGTGTCGGTATGAACTAATCAGCACATGTTATTCATAGTTTTCACCATGAATACAGTTATTTACAGTGGTTCGGAAGAGGTGGGTTTTCCTCGCTACCACTTGGGTCGTTCTCTTCTCACTAGTAGTCCTAATGACCACATGGGAAGACAGGCCCTCTAAAGATTAAACAAAAAGATCCTATTGCTCAAGACACAAAAGACAATGATTCAATTTTAGTGCACCAATTGAAGTGTTTGCTAGTCTATAAAAACAAGGCACACAATAAAAATCCAAAAACCCTTGCCAAGGACTTGCAACAAAGAGTTGTTAGTAGTTTGGATTGTTTCAAATGATCACCCCTTCCTGCAAGCACACAAATTAGGTAAATTTTAAATCCAAAAGACTTTGTGAAAATAGGGGCCTTCAACAAAATGATTTTGCTTTCAAGACAAGTTGCACCAATTTTGTTAGCTAGATCTGAAAATGTTAGCTCAAAATAAACCGGATCTAAAACCTTAAATGCAAAACCCAAAACTAAATCAATAACTCAAAATTTGAAATCGGTGCACATAGACGCGGTTACCTTCGACACAGACAAAACTTTGTGATGCAGACGCGGTTCTATGAGACATAGATGCGACTTCATGACTCAGACGCGGTTCTGTGGGACATAGACACAGCTCCAGAACCCAGACGTGACTTCTGAACACAGACGCATCTAAAAACACCGCAGACGCGACTGAGGAACACAAACACGATTTCTGGAATCTGCAAAATAAAATACTGTCAATAACATAGACGTGATTCCAGATGTCACAGACGCACCAGAAAATCAAAAACGCGATCCGAAAGTACGCAGACGCAAGAATATCAAAATGCTGTCAAAAATGTCAGATCTGCATCTTCAAAACACAAAATCTGCAACAAGGATGTTAAATGCAAAAGGGACAAGAGACCCACCAGGCGTGCCAAAATGTATATGGTGAAAATGGATAACAATAATAATGATATTGAAAGGCTAAATGGATTCAACCACAAAACCCTAGCCTAACAACAACAAAGATCCACCATAACATATGAAGATTACCTAAGACAATGCAAATCAAATGAAATCACAAAGATTATACCATCACATGTCCAATAGGGTTTGGATCTCCATTCTTCCTATCTCCATTGATCTAGCTTGATATATTTGCTCTCAAATTTTATGTGCACAAGAGCTCAACAAAGAACGGAATGTGGTTGCAAGTAGGATCGTAGTGTAGTCAAGTCACTAAGATGATTGATTCGGGTTTGATAATGAAGGAAGCATCTCCTTATATAGAAGACACTACATGAAATGGAGGGATAAATATTGAGAGGTGTAAAAGGAGGTTGGCTATGATTAGAGGGTAGGTAAAAGAAATAATAAAATAATGAGAGGGTAGGTAGTGTATGAATTAAGAGATGAATGACATGTGTCATGGGTAGAAAAGGTTAATGACTTAATTAAATAAATAAAGATTTATTTAATTAATAGAAGAAGTGGGATCAATTAAATAAATAAAATATTTATTTAATTTAGGAAAAGGATAATTTAAATAAATAAATGTATTTATTCAAATGAGAAATAAGGCTAGAAGAGGATAAATGAATTAATTAAATAAATAAAGATTTATTTAATTAATAGAAGAATTAAGCTTAGATAATTAAATAAATAAAATATTTATTTAATTAGACTGGACAAATTTGGCTGTCTACAATTGGTTCTTTGCATTTTACCTTTATATCTTTCAACATTTGCTTAATCCATAATACCTAAGTACAATTAGTTGTTGTTGCAACATATTCTGATTATGATGTTGATATTGATGTACAAGTCTGCTTCTTTCTTATCCATGAAATCAATCTGCTACCAAGAAAGAATGCACCGCCAGTGGTACTTTTTCTGTCATCTACATCTCTTGCCCAATTTGCATCGATGTATGCACATAAATCAAAATTTTCATCTTTAGGATACCATAAACCAAGATTTGTTGTGCATTGTAGGTACCGAAAAATCCTTTTAACTGTTGATTCATGATTTTCTTTAGGATTGCTTTGAAATCTAGATACAATACATATTGCATTCATTATATCAAGTCTTGTTTGTGTCAAATACAGTAAACCTCCAATCATAGATTTGTACCTTGTCGGATTAATAGGAGCTAAATCATCCTTCAATGTCAATTTGTCAGTTGTAGTCATAGGAGTACTTACCGGTTTAGAATTTTCCATACCAAATTTCTTCAAAAGTTCCTTCAAGTACTTTGTTTGACATATGAATATATCTTTATCTGTTTGTGAAATCTGCAAACCTAGAAAGAATTTTATCTCTCCAATCATAGACATTTCAAATTATTTTTGCATCTGATTAGCAAAGTCCTTACATAATCCTTCTTCACCTCCAAAAATGATATCATCTACAAAGACTTCAATAACTTAAATATCATCATTGGTGACTTTGTAATACAAATTGTTGTCAGCATTACCTTTTGTGTAACCAAGCTTCAAAAGATATTTATCCAATCTAGCATACCAAGCTCTAGGAGCTTGCTTTAATCCATATAAAGTTTTCCTTAACCTGCAAACCATATCCTTATTATCTATCAAAGAAAATCCATCAGGTTGTTCAATGTAAACTTTCTCTTCAAGATCTCCATTTAAAAATGCACATTTTACATCCATTTGATAAACTTTATAGTTCTTATAAGCTGCAAATGCAAGAAATAGTCTAATTGCCTCAATTCTGGCTACCGGTGCAAATGTTTCATTATAATCAATTTCTTCTTTCTTTGAATAACCTTTACAAACTAATCTTGCTTTGTTCCTGATTACTTCTCCATCTTCAATAATTTTATTCCTATATACCCATTGAGTTCCAATTACATTTATTTTTTTAGGCCAGAGAACCAATGTCCAAGTGTTGTTCTTTTCAATTTGTTCTAATTCATCTTTCATTACTTTTATCCAATGTCCATCCTTACATTCTTCAATAATAGATGTTGGTTCAACTTGAGAAATTAAACATAAATCTTCATTTGGCAATCTTCCTCTAGTCATAACACCTTGATTCTCGTTTCCAATTATCTGATTTTCTAAATGATTCAATCTTACATACCTGGGTTTGTTCTGATTAACATTCACAAGCCGATGTTCTTCAGTCACTGTTGAGTTTTTTGATGATGTCGGTGTGACTAGGTCTTCATTCTATACCAATGCAATCTGTGTTAGTTCATCTATAATCATTCCAACTACCCGTTCTACTGATCTTGAATCTCCTCTAAAGTGTTAATCTATCTTCACATTAGTACTCTCAATGATTTTATGTAACCTTTTATTATACATCTATATGCCTTGCTTTTAGATGAATAACCAAGAAATATTCCTTCATCACTTCTAGGATCAAACTTGCTAATATACACATCTCTTCTAATATAACATTTGCTTCCAAATATTCTGAAGTACTTAAGAGTAGTAATATGACCAAACCATATTTCATAAGGGGTCTTACCGGTTTCACTTTTGATGTGAACTCTGTTGAAAGTATAAACCGTTGTATTTACTGCTTCTCTCTAGTATACATGAGGTAGATTTCCTTCCATTAACATTGTTCTTGTTGCATCTAGAATAGTTATGTTCGTCATTTTCATAACTCCATTTTGTTGGGGTGTCTGAGGTGCTGATAGTTGTCTTTTGATTCCATTCACTTCACAGAATGCATTAAATTCCCTAGATGTAAATTCTCCTCCTTGATCTAATCTCAAACATTTAATTTTCTTGCCGATTTCATTCTCTACCATTTCCTTGAATATCTTGAATCTTCCAAAAGATTATGATTTCTCCTTGAGAAAAGTAACCCAACACATTCTAGAATAATCATTAATTATTAGCATAAAGTATCTATCTCCTTGTAGACTTCTTGTTCTTGTTGGACCACATAAATCAGTATGAATTAAATCAAGAATATTATTGGACTTTTCAGTAATGCTCTTAAATGTTATTCTAACTTGCTTTCCAATTTGACATTCCTTACATACCAAATTATGAGGTTTCACAATCTTAGGTAAGTCCCTTACTGCCTTAGTTGAACTAATATTTATAATGCAGTCAAAACTCACATGACAGAGTCTTTTATGCCATAACCAAATTTCATCAATGTATCCAATCAAACATGTTTTATCACTAGTATTCAAGTGAAAGATATTACCTTTAGTCTGATTACTGGTTGCAATTTCCAATCCAGTTTTGTTTATGATTTTGCATTTCTCATTCTTGAACTGTAACTGAAATCATTTTTCCACTAACTGACCAATACTCAAAATATTATGCTTTGAACCTTCTACATAATAAACATTGTCTGTATTGTGCTTACCATCCAAAGATACAGTGTCTTTTCCTTTGATTAAACAAGCTTTATCTTCTCCAAACCTTACTAGACCTCCATGAATTTCTTGAAAAGATAAGAATATGCTTTTATCACCAGTCATATGATGTGAGCATCCAGAATCTATAATCCATTCATCTTTTTCTTCAATTTTTGTTGCCAGTGCCTACTCTATCGGTTTGACAATAGGTGTCAGTTGATCTTCTTTTATTGCAACAAAAGCCCATCCATAATCTGTTGGATCTTCATCTGAATCATCTATAACACCTTCATCTGCATAGTAGCATGACTTATCTTTGTTTTTCTTGAATCTATATCTTTGATATTCAGGGTTAGGCTTATATGATCTTTTTGCTTCATCCCTTAGTCTTGCATGTCTATCAAGACATCTAGATGCCATATGACCAACTTTATGGCAATTAAAACATTTGAAAGGTGTTTTACCTTCATACTTACTTCCTGCTAGACCTTTAGGCATTTTCCTTGCAAATAGTGTTTCAAGTTCTTCAAGTTCTTCATTTTCTCTCCTTATATATTCAAGTTATTTTGCATAAAGTGATTTCCAATCAGTTTTGTTAGATGATGATGATGCTTTGAAAGCTAAATCAATCTTTACAGTAGCAACAAGACCAAATTATTCAAGTTCAAACACTGAAAGTTTTCCAACCAAAGTATCTCTAGAAACTGAAGTATTAGGCATTGTTCTCATTTCATTAATAGCAGTCACTTTCATTTTGTAAGCTAGTGGCAATGCTCTTAAGGCTTTAGACACAATTTCATCTTCACTTAAGGATCCTCCATAGCATTGTATTCCTAAAACAATTTCATTAACTTTTTTCATAAATGCAAAAATTCTTTCATCTTCTTCCATTTTTAAATTTTTATACCTCACCAAGTAACATTCCAGTTTTGCAATTTTGACAGTGGTACCTCCTTCATTTAGTGTCTCCATTTTATCCCAAATAGTTTTAGCAGTAGATCGGTCTGATAATCCCATGATTTGCTAATCTAATAATGCGCTCAGAAGTGTTTCTCTTGCTTTGCAATCATTGTCCATGTCCTTAGCCAATGTTGGTGGATGAGGTTGATTTGGAATAGGAGCAACATAGCCATTCTTTGTAACATCTCATATATCTCTTCCAATGCAGTTCAGATGTGTTTCCATTCTTATCTTCCATATGTCATAGTTAGTTCCATCAAGCTTCAGACTATCCTTTCTGAAAATATTTGTTGCCATAGGATCTCCTCAAGCTGTTAGACTTTTGCAATAAGAGGACTTTGCTTTGATACCAATTGTTAGGTCCTGGGAAGGATAACTGAGAGGGGGGGTCAATCAGTTGTGAACCAGTTGTCAATAAATTGTAATCCAAATGCAAGTTATTCGAAATTAACCTTAAATGTCGATAAACAAAACTTAAGTGTTGGTAAAATAGATTAACAGATATAGCAGTATTAGTTTAACTTAATGCATGAAACAGAAACAACATCCACAACACATAACACAGATATTTTGATGTGGAAAACTAGTAAGGGAAAAACCACTGTGGAAAACCTTACCCACAATCAGATGATACTACTACAAATAGTATGTGTATACAAATGGGGTCTTCACATGCAGAAAGGCCAACTGCCTAGAGCTCACTACTCAATCACAAATTAGGAGTCATACTAACTACACAATTGGATGGTTAAATCCAATGATAATGTACTTCTCAAAATAGCATCTCCAATGCTGGATTCAGTACCGGTTAATATCTGAAACCGAGTGTCAAAACACCTTCATAACCTTCCTTAAACCTTCAAATAATGTCTGCGTGATTCACACAACGATTTGATTATTTTCTCTCTTCAATATTAGAATACACTCATGCCATAACCTATATTTTGATCTTCAATAAGATCTTACAATCATTTATACAAAACCTAAGACCAAATAAATAGGTCAGCTCACTAATTAAATTAATTACAAATAAGTCTTGATGTGATACAACATGTCAGCTCAATACATTTACCAATCAATAAATCATCTTCATAACATGTCGTACTGATCTAGAGTAGATAACATGTACTGGTCCATAACCTAGAGCTATATGTCGATAAAGGAAAATTTGTCAACCCAATTAGACCAATAAGAAAAACACCAAAACCAAATTCCAATCCATGTCTTCAACATAACCAAATGATCTCCATATGATAACAAGTCATCATTGTTGTCGGTGAACAATATAACCTTCTGATGAACACATACTAGTGAACATAATGTAATCCTCCAAGAAGATAAGTACTGACATCAATGACAAAACCAATGCAACACATGACAAATTCATCCATAATACCAACATTGTAAAGATCAGTTCAACTAGGGCAGTTAGAGATATACCTAAGATTGTTAAGCCCTATAATCCGGTATGTAAAGAATGTCAAATGGGTAAACAGGTCAGAACCTCTTTTAAGAGTATACAAGATAAATCTAATGATGTTCTTGATCTTATTCATACTGATTTATGTGGCCCTGCTAGAGATAAAAGTTTTCAAGGTGATAGATGTTTTATGCTAATTATTGATGATTATTCTAGAATGATGTGGGTTACTTTTCTAAGGAAGAAATCTAAGGCTTTTTAAAGTTTAAAATCTTTAAGACTAAAGTGGAAACTGAGACGGGATTGAAGATTAAATGTTTGAGGTCAAATCATGGTGGAGAATTCACATCCTATGAGTTTAATAACTTTTGTGAGAAGCATGGTATAAGGAGACAATATTCTGCTCCCCGAACACCTCAGCAGAATGGAGTTGTGGAAAGGAAGAACTAAACTATCTTGGATGCTGCTAGAACAATGATGATGGAAGCTAGTCTACCTCATATCTACTAGAGAGAAGCAGTAAGCACATAGGTTTATGCATTCAACAAAGTACATATCAAAGGAGAAACCGGTAAACCAACTTATGAATTATGGTTTGGAAATACACCTACAGTTAAGCATTTCATAATATTTGATAGTAAATGTTATATCAAGAGAGTTGATATCATTGGAAAATTTGATCATAGATGTGATGAAGGCATATTTATTGTTTATTCTAATGAAAACAAAGCATATAGATATTATAACAAGAGATTGTAGAGAATTGTAGAGAGTGCTAATGTCAAGGTGGATGAGCTAAATAGAGGTTAAATCAGAGTTTATGAGCAAGAACCAATGGTGGAAATGATTATATTTGAACCGGTAGCACCTTTATCAGAATAGAGTGTTGAACTAGTTACTCCAGTAGTATCAGAAAATTCAACAGTAACTGAAGAACCGGGAAGAAGAATAGATAGTCAAAAGACTCCTACGTATTTGAGATTGAATCATTCAAAAGATTAGATCATTGGGGATAAGAACAATGGAGTGATGACAAGAAGAAGACTAGAAACTAATAAGGTATGTTAAATTCTCAAGTTGAACCGGTATAAGTAATTGAAGCATGTAAAGATGAATGTTGGTTGAAAGCTATGGAAGAAGAATTAAATCAGATTGAGAAGAATAATACATGGACTTTAGTTCCCCGGCATAAAAATAAGAATGTTGTTGGAACTAAATGGATTTTTAGGAATAAATTGAATGAGGATGGTCAAGTTGTAAGGAATAAAGCTAGATTGGGTTGTAAAGGATATTCTTAGAAGGAATTAATTGATTATGGTGAGACTTTTGCACCTATAGCTAGGATTGAAGCTGTAAGATTATTTCTTGCCTATGCTACCCATAAAAACTACAAGGTTTATCAGATGAATATTAAGTGTGCATTTTTGAATGGCAATCTTGATGAGGAAGTTTATATTGAGCAACCTGATAGTTTTTCACTTTCAGATGATACAAATTTGGTTTGCAGGTTAAGGAAAGCTTTATATGGACTGAAACAGGCACCTAGAGATTGGTATGCAAGGTTGGATAAACATATTTTGAAGCTTGGTTTTACTAAGGGTAATGCTGACAGTAATTTATATTATAAAGTCACTGATGATGATATATTTATTATTGAAGTATTTGTTGATGACATCATTTTTGGAGGTGAAGATAAGTTGTGCATAGAATTTTCTAAGAATATGGAGAAAGAATTTGAAATGTCTATGATTGGGGAAATGAAATTTTTCTTAGGTTTGTAGATTACTCAGACTGACAAAGGTATTTTCATCTGTCAAACTAAGTATGCTAGAGAACTGTTGAAGAAATTTGGTATGGGAGATTCTAAACTGGTAAGTACTCCTATGCTTACAAGTGAGAAATTGACAAGAAAAGATGTTTATGCATCGGTAAATCCTACAAGATAAAAATATATGATTGGAGGTCTACTTTATTTGACTCATACTAGGCCTGACATAATGAATGTTGTTTGTACTGTATCTATATTTCAGAGTGATCCTAGAGAAAATCATGAGAGTGCGGTGAAGAGGATTTTTAGGTATTGGCAAGGTACATTAGAATATGGTTTGTGGTACCCTAAGGATATTGACTTTACTTTATGTACATATACAGATGTTGATTGGGCTAGAGATGTTGATGACTGGAAAAGTACTTCCAGTGAAGCTTTCTTTCTTGGAAAGAAGTTAGTTTCATGGATCAGCAAGAAACAATCATGTATTTCTTTATCTACTACTAAGGCTGAGTATGTTGTTGCTGCTACTAATTGTACACAAGTTCTATGGATAAGGAAAATGTTGAAGGATATCAAAGTGCATTGCACTAGACTGGTAGTTATTCACTGTGATAACTCTGTTGCTATTGACATATCAAAGAATCTGGTATTTCACTCTAAGACAAAGCACATATCTATCAAGTATAACTTTTTGAAGGAGAAGGTGGAAGAAAATGAAGTTAGACTAGTTTATGTGAACACTAAAGAGCAAATTGTAGATATTTTCACTAAACCTTTGACTAAAGAATCATTTGGGTACCTGAGAGACAGGTTAGGGGTTTCTACCCCTTCGATAGAAAACTGATGGATTCTTTTTAGTATCAGTTCGGTATGCATTATCAGAGATATCATTCATTTCGACATTGATGTGGGGATGCTACTGCTATAGGGGAGTCATTAGCTTTGTGATTCAATGGTTTGTGTTTTTGCTTTGATATTTTTGTCAGACTTATGGCATTAAAGTCAAAGGAGGAGAGATATTGATGTGAAAAAATTAAGGAGTTGTATAATTTAGGGCATGGGGGGAGTTTGGTCTTTGTTTCAAAAGTTCATTGCTATATCTTTGAGTGGGAGATTGTTGGTTGTCTTCCATTGGGGGAGACTTGTTTGGCATTTCTTGGTACTTAAATGTTTTTCACATCTAGTGTTGTCATCAATGCCAAAAGGGGAGATTGTTGGCCATTTGGAGGAATTGATTATGTGTTGCATTGATGTCAACACTAGTTGTTTTGGATGCTTTACTGGCACTCTTCTGGTCCTAGTAGGTTATGAGGTTTCTAGTTGATTTGGATCTGGCATGATCCGATATGCTCTAATATGTTTGGGTTATGAAATTGGCTTACTCATGTTCATATTTAGTCAGTTGGTTTTTGATCTGGTGATCAGATGCTATCTTGTTTGCTTGGAAGCTTGGTTTGTGGTTCCGACGAGGGTTTCACCAGTATAACTTTGATGAAGATCGTTGATCATATGCATAAGTGTTG
The DNA here is from genome assembly GCF_030272615.1 of Cryptomeria japonica. Taxonomy (NCBI): domain Eukaryota; kingdom Viridiplantae; phylum Streptophyta; class Pinopsida; order Cupressales; family Cupressaceae; genus Cryptomeria; species Cryptomeria japonica. The sequence continues at coordinate 581,473,706 of NC_081406.1, forward strand.
TTGGTGCAGCTTACGGTATGGATTCAGGATGCTGATGGTGATCATGTTTGAGACTTGGCACAGTGGGATCATTTCTTTAGCGTGTGTGGACCTATATTGGGTCCCGGTGTATCTAGGTTAGGAACTGACTTAATGTAATGTGTGGATTTGACCTCTCGATGTGTTTTCGACATGTCTTATGGGTTGGATATTATTTTTTTGGTCTAAGGCCGACATGTTTTATAATTATGTAATTGGTTTATTGTCTAGTGTTCATCTTGATTGTTTATGGTCAAGGGTTTGTATATATATGATGTAAGATCTCATTGTAGATCATCATGGTCATAGGAATGGGATATGGATATGTAATGTGTGAATAATGTAATATCATTCAAGCAAAGGATTTGGTCAATCATTGGAGATCGAGTTGGGTTTATGTGAGAGGATTTAGTCCTCCAATATTGAGCTTAACCAGAACTATATTCAGGCATAGGAGATATTATCTTTGCAGTTCATTCATTTCTCCGAATTGTAGTCTAGATTTCTACGTAGTCAGTGAGACTCATTTTGTGATGAGCAGTGTGCTTTAGGTTATTGGCCTTTCTGTAAGTGTAGGCCCCTCAATTGTAATTCACATACTTACTGCAAAAGTATTATCTGATTGTGGGTAGGCTTCCCACCATGTTTTTTCCTTTTATCGGGTTTTCCACATTTAAATCTTGGTGTCATGTGGATGGTATTTATTCTCTGATTATTGTTTATGCTTGTAGCGTCCTAAAATTGCGACACTTTCAATTTGAACCGCATTTGGGTCTTCACGATGGTGATGCAACACGAACCTGAATGGAGACTCCGAAACTTGCTTATGACACCAAAAACTGCATTTTTCAGCACCCTGGCCTGATCCTCCTTGCACCCTGCTGTCCCGGGAGGTGGGATCATGGCGCCCAGCACCCTGGTCCTTCAGGACTAGGGTGCCCAGTGCCCTGGTCCCCCAGGACCATGGTGCTCAGCGCCCTGGTCCCTGGCCCTATTTTGGGCCCGGTCTCTTATGGGGCTTCGGGTCTTTAAGTTTGCAAATTGGAAAATAATATTTCCTGGTCAGCCTAAGGTCGGGAAAATTAGTCTATCAGCCCTAATTGACAAGTATATAAACTACATTTCCTCTCCCATTTTGGTAGATGGAAAAAAGGCGGAAACGATATTCAAACATTCAAGCATTCAAGCATTCAAGCATTCAAGCATTCAAGCATTTCCTTCAAGCAATTGAGCATTCTAAATCTCCATTCAAGGCTAAGTGTTGCATTCAAGACAAGGATTCAACCATTGAAGAGGAGATCACATACAACATACAACATACTACATACATTACACCTTCGCATGTAAGAATACAAACATTCTTACAACAAGGTATTAGTACTTGTTTACATTACAAACATTTACATTTACAGCATTCTCATTTCTTGGTTAATTCCAAAACTGGGGTTTGACCTAAAGGCAAGCCCCTCATCCCTAACCCCCCAATCGTCCTCTCTTTTCTGTGTGTAGGTTGTAGGTACGCGGCTGTAATTGAAGATCTGGAATCCTTGTCCGGAGACGAACAGATCCCCTTTCGTTTCGCAGATTTTTCGAAGGATCGTGTGCATGCCGGGCGCCATCGTCCTGTCAACTTTCGCTCAAATTTGTAGAACAGCACCATCTCAACATTTTACTGCTAATTCCAGGTCCGCAGCTTCATCCCATATCCCTATCTCTGTTTATAAGCCAATCTTTCCTACTTTACATGCATTCCTAGTTCAATCTTTCTATCTACATTCTTTACAAAAGAGGGTATCCTTGATGTCTTAACCCTTGAAACTCACTTAGAATCCAATCTTGCATTGTGTAGGATTGGATCTTGTGGGTTTCAACCCCTCTTTTGAATGTAAAGTCTCTCCTAAGTGAAAACCATCAACCCTAGTGACTCTCCCTTCTCTCTCCTTGGAGTTCGGGAGGGGAGAACAACTAGGGTTCGATTTTTCCGCTTTACATTTTGGTGAACCCAACGTGAACATCCTCATTCTAATTATTCATGGATAGATCTGAAAATTTTGCTTTCCTAATTATATTTCCATGTTTGATCTTTTGCAAATTTTAGAGGTTGATTGCATAAAAACCCTAAAATTTTCTTTTTAGTAATTAAACTTGTGAAATATTTAATTGTTAATGCTTGTTTCAGATCTACCCTTCTATTGCAAATTGTTAATTCGTATTTGTGCTCTAATTCTGAAAATTAAGTGGTTAAATGTCAAAACCCTAATTTTTAAGACCTTCTTGATTCAACCTTTGACTGATAAATTCACTAATCAAAACACCTCCAAATCGGCTGTAATTTTGGATTCCGCAATAAAATCACAATATCTTTCATCCCTGAAAATTTGGAAAAAAGTTCCGAGGACCATGTGCACCCCGAGCGCCATTGTCCCCGACATTTTTTTTGAAATTTCGGGAGCTAGATCTTACTATATTTTTCTGCTAAAATCCAGAATTTTGGCTGATTTTATCAATTTTAACACCTTCAAAATTAAAGTCAAAGTTGGTCTAGCGATTGCTTGGATTGAGGCTTCTAATCATTCAAAAATTGTTGAAATTGAAATTCATATCAAAATTGTGTTTCTTACAGTCCTAAATCTGAAAAGTGTGTTGACATTCATTCGAAATTTCAGTGTTTTATTCAAATTTTTGCAGTTTGTGACTTTTGAAACTAAGTGTTTAATTGCAACAACCTTGATTTCCACTTTCAAATTCGAAATTTGCATGAAATCGAGTCAACTTTTAAATTTCAAAACCTGCATTGCTTTCAGTATTCCTTCTAAAATCATAAAATTCAAAATTTCAGTTTCTCCCTCTTTTTCAAAATTCAAATTTTACATTTTTCAACAATCTTGGTAGGGTTCAATTTTGAGATTGCAATTTTAATTTGGCCTATCTACAGATCGTAAAATCACTCAATTTTTTCAGATTAGCTTTAAAATCATCATAACTTTCATCCCTAAAAATTTCAAAAAAAGTTGCGAGGACCGTGTGCACTCCATTCGCCACGGTCCTGGACATTTTTTCCGAAATTTCGGGAGATTGTCCTGATTGCATTTAACAGCTTAAATCTAGGAGATTGGCTGATTTTATTGAAATTTGCTGCCTCTAAAATTCAAAATCTTCTCTCTCTCTTTAGTGCATGAGTTTTACAACAATAAGTCCTACTTACACTATTCCCGCATTAGAATTAAGTCCTTCCAAGGTTTAATTACTGAGGAGATGGAATCTAATTTGAATGGCCTTTTTAACGAGGACATGGGTAATTCCTCTAATCCTCTCAATGATGAAGAAGCTCTCCATGAGGTTTCTGTAGAACAACTTTCAAAATTGGATAACCAATTTGATGATTTTCGACAATGGATGTCTCAAGAATACCCTGATAGTCAAGCTCTTTCATTAATTGAGGGTCTAAAACGTATGGTTCAAAGTGATAAGAATGGAATTGATATTTTGCGTGGTATTGCACACATTGTGGATTCGAATGTGATGCCTATGAAAAGTTGTTCCGAAACTTTAGGTTATACACAACCTCCTACTCAAGTTAATCATTCTATTCCTTTGACAACTCCTATTGCTAGTATATCTACTTTTACATCAAACATAATGACTACTTCAACACAAGACATTCCTCCTATGATCACTAGTCATGGGGGCAATCCTTCTTCTTCAATCAACCCTCTTCCTTCATTCAATCCAACTTCTTCATTCATTCCTTCAATAAGTGTTCCTATTATATCTCCACAAATAAACATGACGCAAGGGGGCAATTCATTTAACCATTCCATTCCTCCTTGTAGTGTTCCTCCTTTCCAATCATCTCCTATGACTAACTATCATAGTGTCCCACCACCTTACTCTCTACCTTCTTTCAATAACATAACACCTCCATCACAATCTAACACGTCTAATATGAACTCTTCGACTGAAGCGACCATTAGCAATCTTGCACAAACTGTCTCTTCTTTACAGCAACAAATTGCCTCTATGAATCAATCTAAGTTTAGTGTGCCCACATTTGATGTTGCGAGCCCACTTTCTCTTGACATTGTTTGAGCTATCCCCCCTAAACATGTTGAAATTCCGCATTTGGAGCTTTATAATGGTAAGGGTGATCCTCTAACACATGTTAAGACCTTTCAAACAATATGTACTGATTTTGCTTATGACCAAAGGTTGCTTGCAAAACTGTTTACCAGAACATTAAGAGATAAAGCCCTACAATGGTATTGCTCGTTGCCTTCCTATTCTATTTTTTCTTTTGAACAACTTGCAAATGCTTTTATTCAACAATTTCAAAACAATATAAGTCCTAAAGTTACTTTGATTGATTTAATGCATTGTAAACAAGGTGTTAAAGAAAAAGTGACTGACTTCATTGGTAGATATAAGCATTTGTATGCTCAGATTTCTTTTCCAGTGCCTGACAATGATATTCAAAGAATCTTTATTTCTAATTTACAAAAAGATATTAGAGAAAAACTCCTATTTTCTGAGTTTACTTCTTTCCAATAGTTGTGCGCAACTCTTCACAATTATCAACTGACTCTGAGTCAAATGGAACAAGCAAATCCTATGGCTCCGAGTGATAAGGGTGATAGCAGTCAACAACCATTTGGGAAGTTTAAACCGAATAGAGAGTCCATTAAATTCAATGAAAACATCATCAACAACAATGTAAATGCGGCATCAGGTGTGCCTCCTATTTCTAAGTTTTTCAAGAAAGAAAGAAAGTTTACTCCTTTGAATGAATCATTGCATAGTATTATGAATAAGTTATTGGAACAAAATGTGCTTACTCTTCCTCCTATAAGGCAAATAGATCCTGCAAAGATTAACTCACCCTATTTTGATAACAAATCTTTTTGTCAATTTCATCGTCATCCTGGGCATGATACTGAAAAATGTTTTGCTTTAAAGGGTAAAATTCAAGATTTGATTGATAATAATACTATTTATGTTTCTGGAGTGAATGATAAAGGCAACACATCTGTAGCTCCTCCTAACCAAAATCTTCAAATTTTTACTGATCCATTGCCTTCTCATACCTCTAATGTGATTGATACTAATGATTCCTCTGTCTCACCTGATGATCTTGTGTCTATGACTCCGAATGTGATTAACTTTGTAGAGCAGCAGAAAATCCCTAAAGAACTTTCCATCACCTTTGATTCTAGTGAAACTATCAGGGCACCTGATGGTCCTTTATATATAGTTGCAAAAGTCAAGAATACACCTTGCCGTGGAGTGCTTATTGATCCTTCTTGTATGGTTAATATCATTACTGAAGAATTTCTTTTTACTTTGCAATTGAATCAAGTGATCTATGATGAAACAAATGTGGTTGTGAAACTATTTGATGCATTTTCTTCTCCTACAATTGGTTCTATTACATTACCTATTGAGGTCCATAACAAATCCCTTGATGTGGACCTTTCTATTATTCCATCATCCGAACAATTTCGTGTGAAGCTAGGCTATCCTTGGCTATCTTCCATGAAAGCTATTGCTTCTCCTATTCACAAGTGTTTGAAATTTCCCCATAATGGTGAAGTTGTTACTGTCAATCATAGTCTCTTTAAACCAGCTGAAAGAACTTCTAGCGTTCCTATTGATTACTTTTGGCCTAAACAATTCCAATCTCTTCCTCCGCAAAGTGATCATCTTTTCAAATCTTATCAAAAGTGGAAGAAAGATATGATCCTATCTCTAAGTGAACCTAGAACACCTAAACTTAAAATTCCTATCGTTCTTGAGAAGGAAGTTCTTCCCTTGAAAGATAAAACTAATGTCTTTCCTCAAGAAGATTCCCAACCCATCCCTATGAATGTGACTATGCCTACATTTAATAAACTTCCTAAAAGTAGACCTATACCTCCTCGTCATGATGGACTTGGTCTCCTTCCTAAACCAAATATTCCTCCTTTATATGGAGCAGTTCCTCCTCCTTCCTCTTATGGAGAGAAGAGACCTTCCTCTTCTCCTATTGTTCAACCTAAGAGACCACAACCTAAACACCCAAGTGATAAGGATGAGAATATTCCTCCTCCTCAATCTCCTCAACTTCCTACTAAGACTAGATAGAATCGTTCTGCATGTGAACGCCGATGAAAGTGTCATCTTAGAGCTCAGGCAGCTGCTTCTCAAACTTTGCAATCCCCAAAAACACCTTCAACTAATATTATTCCATTTTTTCCTCAGCGGACGATTGAGCCGAAATCTCCTAAACATAAGATGCATGATGGTCTTGATCCTGTGTGAGTTAAAGATCCTATTTTTATAAATCGTGATGATGATATAGATGAAAATGTTATTCATGATGAAAATGTTACTCTTCATTCTGACAGTGAATATGAATATGTTGATGTTGATAACCATTTATCTAACGAATTTTCTAAAGCACTTATCCTAGCTCCTAGACAAGAACAACGTGGCTTGGGGTATGAATATAGCCCTTGTTTGGATCTTGTGATAGCTCCATCTGCTGTGTTGGATGTTCCTCCTCTAGCGTGTTTCCTACCTTCCCGAAATATTGATCAGCAAGATCGGGGGGTAGATGACGTGCTAGACTAGTTCATTAGCATAGCGGACTCTCTCCTCCTCTCTTTTGTTACTTCTTCTATGTGTTATTCTCATTCTTCTATTTGTTGTCCTTAGTGTTGTCTACTTGAGGATGATGCAAAACATTGAGATCTCTTTTGGTCTCTCTCATGTTAACTCAAAAGACACATGTGTTCCCTTCTTCTAGGTGACCTTCCTTGATTGGGGAATGAAGAACAATTATGCATACATACATATGATATACATGAATTATCATACAGCATACTAACCCCGAGGAAAGCGAACCACCTTGTGCTTTGTGTTTTGTGTCTATTATCCTTGGGCTTATCTCACACTTGGGGGCTAAATCCTTGTGATAACGTGCTCCTTTCTCATTTCTTATATGTATCACTATCTTAAAGCAATCACCCCCGGTGAGGCGAGTGCGATCGCTTTAATGTAGGGGGGCATACATCCCGTTCATATCTTTTCAAGATACTTGAAAATTTCTTGACAAATTTAGCTTTGCCTTGAAAATTTTTGATATCTTTCTTGCATGACTCATAGTGAGGGAACCTTACTACTGACAGTCATGGTTCTCCCTCGTGATCTTCCCTTTTACTTTGTCAATCAAAGTTGTAAGATCCTTAGTCCACTGGGGGCTTGGTGTATCTTGCCTCCTTGATGTGGTGAAAGTTTTTCAATGTTGTTTCCTTGTACTTTACCAAAAGTATGAGCGTACGCTTATACTCCCGCTAAAGTGGGGGCTAAATGTAGCGTCCTAAAATTGCGACACTTGCAATTTCGACCGCATTTGGGTCTTCACGATGGCGATGCAACATGAAACCTAAATGGAGACCCCGAAACTTGCTTATGACACCAAAAACTGCATTTTTCAGCACCCTGGCCTGATCCTCCTTGCACCCTACTGTCCCGGGAGGTGGGACCATGGCGCCCAATGCCCTGGTCCCTGGCCCTATTTTGGGTCCGGTCTCTTATGGGGCTTCGGGTCTTTAAGTTTGCAAATTGGAAAATAATATTTCCTAGTCGGCCTAAGATCGGGAAAATCAGTCTATCAGCCCTAATTGACAAGTATATAAACTACATTTCCTCTCCCATTTTGGTAGATGGAAAAAAGGCGGAAACGATAGTCAAACATTCAAGCATTCAAGCATTCAAGCATTTCCTTCAAGCAATTGAGCATTCTAAATCTCCATTCAAGGCTAAGTGTTGCATTCAAGACAAGGATTCAACCATTGAAGAGGAGATCACATACAACATACAACATACTACATACATTACACCTTCACATGTAAGAATACAAACATTCTTACAACAAGGTATTAGTACTTGTTTACATTACAAACATTTACATTTACAGCATTCTCATTTCTTGGTTAATTCCAAAACTGGGGTTTGACCTAAAGGCAAGCCCCTCATCCCTAACCCCCCAATCGTCCTCTCTTTTCTATGTGTAGGTTGTAGGTACGTGGTTGTAATTGAAGATCTGGAATCCTTGTGCAGAGACGAACATATCCCCCTTCGTTTCGCGGATTTTTCGGAGGACCGTGTGCACGCCGGGCGCCATCGTCCCATCAAATTTCACTCAAATTTGCAGAACAACACCATCTCAACATTTTACTGCTAATTCCAGGTCCGTAGCTTCATCCCGTATCCCTATCTCTATTTATAAGAAAATCTTTCCTACTTTACATGCATTCCTAGTTCAATCTTTCTATCTACATTCTTTACAAAAGAGGGTATCCTTGATGTCTTAACCCTTGAAACTCACTTAGAATCCAATCTTGCATTGTGTAGGATTGGATCTTGTGGGTTTCAACCCCTCTTTTGAATGTAAAGTCTCTCCTAAGTGAAAACCATCAACCCTAGTGACTCTCCCTTCTCTCTCCTTGGAGAGAACAACTAGGGTTTGATTTTTCCGCTTTACAATGCTTAATTGGTTTATTTGTTATTCTAGTATTTGGTTTAAGCATTCTGGTATAATGTTTTGGGTTCCGGTATTAAATTTTTAATTACTTAAGGTTCTAGTAATTTGTGACAACTAATTCACTGCCCCCCCTCCTCAGTTGTCTTTTTGTTATTTGAACTGTCTAACATAAAAAGCCCAATATTAAAATTTACCAAACATTGTTCCTTTACTTCTATCTTTTGATCATCTTGTAACCAACTTACCTTGTAAGGACAAGGATGCTCAAGACTCTTCAACCCAAGTTTCACTACCATCTCTTCAAATACCAAATTATTAGTACTTCCACTATCCACAATAACCTTGCAACACTTACCACCTAATTTGCACATAGTCCAAAAAAGACTCTTTCTCTGAGTAGATATGATATCTTCACTGCTCTACTCTATCATGACTCTTCTGAACATAAGGGATTATCCTTGCTATGGTATGCAGTCAGTCTCGGTAACTTCACCTTCTGGTACCTCATTTTCCACAAAACTTCTTGCCATTCCCTACTTACATTCATAAAATCTATGTCTAATTTCTCTAGACTTGAAACATTTGTCAGGAAATTCTCTGTCGATACTGCCACTACCTTTCCTCTATGTTTTCTATTTCAGTTCTATTTCGGTTCTTTACTCCACTTAGGTTTTGATTCTTCTTCATCATTCTACTTCTCTATACTCATCTGCCCCTTGAATCTCTCCTTCCCTCCAGGGTTATTAGGATGTCTTCTTCTCACCTTTTCCTCAGCCTTCAAAGCATACTGGTAAGATTCTTCAATTGTGGAAACCCTCAACATACCCATCTCATCTTGAATGTTAAATGCAATTCCATTTATGTACCTCGCCACCTTTTCTATATCTATCTCTCTATATCCAAATCTAATCATCACCTTGTAGAATTCCTTAGTGTAATCTTTCACAGACATGTTTCTTTGTTTCAAGTTCTACAACTTCTGGAACAATTACAACTCATAGTCTCCCGATATGAACTTGGCCTTCAATCTTGCAACCATCTGTCTCCACCGGGTGATATTTATTTCACTATTTTTCACTCTATCTTTCTACAATTATTTCCACCATAAGGCAGCATGCCCTTTCAACTTAGTCTGTGCCAACCGAACTCTCTATGTATCCTTGGCATCCTCAAACTCAAAGTAATCCTCCAACTCTTTGATCCAATCAATCAGATCCCCTAGGTTTAGCATTCCGGAAAAATTTGAAACTTCCACTTTATGAACTTTACTCGCTTGTGCCACTGCTCTCGGGAATCTTTCCTCTCTTTTGTCTTTCGGTCTTTCAACCTCTTTCGCTTCAAGATCTTCACTGACTTCTTCATACTCATCCTCTGATTCAGGGTTCCTCTACAAGTCAGCCAATACGTTATGTATTTCATTCCTCACCTCATTCTTGAAGTTCTCCATCATCTTCTCTACCCTTCAAGGGTTTGTCCTTCTAGGTAGCATCTCCTCTTCTGCTCTGATGAACTACCTTAACTTGGCAATTTGACTACCAGTTTCAATTACCTCTCCTCGATGATCTATTGAACACATGCATAGCCTACCTATAATCAGCAATTTGTCCACCCAAAGGAATGCCTCAAGGTTTGTAAAAAACTCTTCCACCAATTGGTTCATAACCAACTCTGATACCAATTGATGCAACCATAACCAGTAAAACCCTCAAAAGAGAATTCACCAGCTTATGTAGCAAGAGTAACAGAACAAAGCAACAAGAAAACATAGCAAGATTGTTGGTATTTTGGTATTGTTTTGTCATTGATGTCAACACCTACTGAAAACTAGCACTTTGGAGATCCAACAACATTCACTGGCAAGCAAGTAACTATTGCATAGTTACCGGTATATGGTTCACCGACAGGATATAATGTTCACTGGTACCTAGAATGATATGGAAGACACTTGGTAATGTTGAAGACATCGTGTGGACACTTTGTTTTGAAGAATTAATCATCGGTATATTCATATTTACATATTTTCTTTTATCAGCAAATAGGTCCAGGGTTATCTAGGGTTACACTAGCAGGTTATGTAAGATCTTATTTGTAAAATCAAGTGTGGAATGCGAAAAAGAATTAAGTAAAGGTATATGTGAGATTAAGCAGAGGTATACACAAAGACATCATTTGAAGGTGAAGCTAGGTTTTTGTAGAAGCATATTAGCATTACACTTGTACTGAATCCAGCATATGAAGATGCTATTTTGTATAGTACATTCTTATTGGATTTAACCATCCAACTGTAGTCAGTGTGACTCCCTTTTGTGATTAAGCAGTGAGCTCTAGGTTGTTGGCTTTTCTGCATGTGCAGATCCCATTTATGTACACTTACTATCTGCAGTAGTATCATCTGATTGTGGGTAAGGTTTCCCACCATGGTTTTTCCCCTTACAGGGTTTCCACGTACAAAATATTGGTGTTATGTGTTGTGGATGACTTTATGTTTATGTTTTATGCATTAATCCTTACCGGTATAGCAATTTACTGTTAACACTGTCTACTGGCATACTTAACTAGTTTACCGGTATTAAGCATTAAGTTGGTTAATTGATTTTGGTTTAAATTTATTAGACAACTGATTCACCCCCCCCCCCCCTCTCAGTTGTCTCCGGGACCTAACAATTGGTATCAGAGCTTAGTCCTCTTTTGCAGAAGTTTAACAACTTGAGGAGATCCAATATCTACTAATTACTTCAGGAAGGATAGTCCTAAAGTTGATGGAACCAACTATGGGATATGGAAGATCAGGATGGAGACACGTCTGAATTGCATTGGTAAAGACATCTGGGAAGTTACAAAGAATGGTTATACTGCTGTTGTAGCTGGTCAAACTGCTCCAACTACCTTAGCCAAAGATGAAGAGAATGATTGCAAAGCAAGAGAAGCACTTTTGAGCACATTATCAGATCAACAAATCATGGGATTATCAAATAGGTCTACTGCTAAATCTATTTTGGATCATTTGGCAACACTAAATGAAGGAGATTCCATAGTCAAGATTGCAAAACTTGAAATCTTCCAAGTCAGGTATGAACATCTGAAAATGGAAGAAGATGAAAGGATTTCTGCTTTTATGGAAAGAGTAAATGAAATTGTTTTGGGTATTAAATATTGTGGAGGAACCCTGAGTGAGGCTGAAATTGTTTCAAAAATCTTAAGAGGATTGTCACTGGCATATAAAATGAAGGTTACTGCTATAAATGAGTTGAGAACAATGCCTAATACATCACTAACTAGGGATACATTGATTGGAAAACTTTCAGCCTTTGAAATTGAGGAATTTGGTCCTGTTGCTACTATAAAAACTGATTTGGCCTTTAAAGTATCAACATCATCTGCACCATCATTTGACAAATCAGACTAGAAAGCCTTTTATGCAAGAGAACTTGAAGAAACCAAGAAGGAGAATGAAGAGCTTGAAGAACTTGAAGCACTATTTGCAAGAAAAATGCCAAAAGGTCCAATTGGAAGTAAGTATGAAGGTAAAGCACCCTTTAAATGTTTCAACTACAATAAGATTGGTCATATGGCTTCAAGATGCCCTGATAGACATGCTAGACTAAGAGAAGAAGCTAGAAGAACATACAAGCCTAATCTTGAATATCAAAGATACAGATTTAAGAAGAACAAAGACAAATCCTATTACATTGTTGATGAAGGTGTGACTGATGATTCTGATGAGGATCCAACAGACAATGGATGGGTTTTTGTTGCTATAACAGAAGATCAACCGATGCCTACTGCTCAACCGGTAGAACAAGCCCTAGAAACTAAAGTTGAAGTAAAGGATGAATGGATCATTGACTCAAGATGCTCACATCACATGACTGGAGACAAAGGTAAATTCTTGAACTTTCAAGAATACAATGGAGGTTTAGTAAGATTTGGAGATGACAAAGCCTATTCAATCAAAGGTAAGGGTTCAATATCTCTTGATGGTAAGCATAACACTGACAATGTCTACTATGTTGAAGGATTAAAGCATAATCTTTTAAGTGTTGGTCAATTAGTTGAGAAAGGATTTCAGTTACAATTTAAAAATGGAAAATGCAAAATCATGAATAAAACTAGTTTGGAAATTGCAACCAGTAATCAAACTAGAGGTAATATCTTTCATTTGAATAATAGTGAAAAGGCGTGCTTAACTGCACATATAGATTAAAGTTGGTTATGGCATAAGAGACCATGTCATGTAAACTTTGATTGCATGGTAAAAATCAGTACTTCTAAGGCAGTTAGAGATCTACCTAAAATTGTGAAACCTCATAATACAATTTGTAAGGAATGTCATTTTGGAAAACAAGTTAGAGCTAGTTTCAAAAGTATTCCAGAAAAATCCAATAATGCTCTTGATTTAATTCACACTGATTTATGTGGTTCAACTAGAACTAAAAGCTTACAAGGTGATAGATATTTCATGCTAATTATTGATGATTATTCTAGAATGTGTTGGGTTACTTTTCTCAGAGAAAAATCAGAAGCACTTGGGAAGTTCAAACTGTTCAAAGCAATGGTTGAGAATGAAACCAGTAAGAAAATCAAATGTTTAAGATCAGATCAAGGAGGAGAATTCACATCTAAGAACTTTAATATATTCTGTAAAGTGAATGGAATCAAAAGACAGTTATCAGTACCTCAAACACCACAGCAGAATGGAGTTGTTGAAAGGAAAAACAAAACTATCTTGGATGCAGCAAGAAGTATGTTATCAGAAGCAAATCTACCACATGTGTATTGGAGAGAGGCAGTTAGCACTATTGTCTATACATTCAACAAAGTTCACATCAAAGGTGAAACCGGTAAGACCCCTCATGAACTATGGTTTGGTAATACTCCTACTCTTAAGTATTTCAGAATTTTTGGAAGTAAATGTTATATTAGAAGAGATGAGTATATTGGCAAATTTGATCCTAGAAGTGATGAAGGAATATTTCTTGGTTATTCATCTAAGAGAAGGGCATATAGATGTTTTAATAAGAGATTACAGAAAATTGTTGAGAGTACAAATGTAAAGATTGATGAACAATTCAGAGGAACTTCAAGGTATGTAGACTCTGAACTAGCAACAAAAATTGTGACAAATGAACTTACACTAAATCCACCAGTACAGAACAAAGATCCAGTTACCCCAATATCATCAGAGAATTCCACAGTAATTGAAGAACAACAACAAACTAAGACACCCCGGTATGTAAGATTGAATCATTCTGAAGATCAGATAATTGGAAACAAATTTAAAGGAGTTATGATAAGAGGGAGATTGGCAAATGAAGAGATATGTCTTATTTCTCAAATTGAACCATCATCTATTAATGAAGCATGTGAAGATAAATTTTGGATTAAAGCTATGGAAGAAGAATTAGGACAAATTGAGAAAAATAATACTTGGACATTAGTTCCCCACCCTAAAAATAAAAATGTAATTGGAACCAAATGGGTATTTATAAACAAACTAAATGAAGATGGTAAGGTTGTCAGAAATAAAGCAAGACTAGTGTGTAAGGGATATTCTCAGAAAGAAGGAGTTGATTACAATGAAACCTTTGCACCGGTAGCCAGAATTGAGGCAGTCAGATTATTCTTAGCTTTTGCAGCTCACAAGGACTACAAAGTTTATCAAATGGATATTAAATGTGCATTTTTGAATGGAGATCTTGAAGAGGAAGTATATATTGAACAACCTGATGGATTTTCCTTGACAGATGACAATGATATGGTTTGCAGCTTAAGGAAAGCTCTATATGGATTAAAACCAGCCCCAAAAGCTTGGTATGCAAGGTTGGATAAGTATCTTTTAAAGATTGGTTTTACTAAAGGAAATGCAAATAGCAATTTATATTACAAAATAACTAATGATGACATCTTGATTATTGAAGTATTTGTTGATGATATAATCTTTGGAGGAGAAGATGGATTATGTAAGGAATTTTCTATTAAAATGCAACAAGAATTTGAAATGTCTATGATTGGAGAAATAAAATCCTTTTTAGGATTGTAGATTTCACAAACTGATAAAGGTATATTTTTGAGTCAATCCAAGTACTTGAAAGAATTACTAAAGAAATTTGGGATGGAGAACTCTAAACCGGCAAGCACACCTATGACTACAAATGACAAATTATCTCAAAGGGATGAATCTACACCTGTTAATCCAACTAGATACAAATCTATGATAGGAGGTTTACTGTATTTGACACAAACCAAGCCTGATATTATGAATGCAGTATGTATTGTTTCTAGATTTCAAAGTAATCCTAGGGAAAATCATGAATTAGCAGTAAAAAGGATTTTCCGGTACTTACAAGGCACAACAAATTTTGGATTATGGTATCCTAGAGATGAAAACTTTGACCTATGTGCATACACAGATGCAAATTGGGCAGTGGATGCGGATGATAGAAAAAGCACCACTAGACGAGCATTCTTTCTTTGAAAAAGATTAGTTTCTTGGCTGAGTAAGAAACAGAGTTGTACATCTTTATCAACAGCAGAATCAGAATATGTTGCAGTAGCAACTAACTATACACAAGTACTATGGCTTAAGCAAATGTTGAAAGACATAAAGGTAAAATGCAAGGAACCCATTACTATATATTGTGATAACACTGCAGCAATTGATATATCTAAGAATCCGGTATTACATTCTAAAACAAAACATGTTTCTATCAAACTGAATCTTCTAAGGGAAAAAGTTGAAGAAAAAGAGATAAAACTAGTTTATGTGAATACTAAAGAACAGCTTGCAGATATTTTCACAAAACCTTTGCCTAAGGAGACCTTTGAATATCTCAGAGATCAGCTTGGAGTCATACCACCACCGGTAGAGACCTAGACAGTTGATGATTGTCATCAACTGGCAAAATTGAAAGACAAATCTTTTACTCCGGTCTTTGATGAGGAAGCTACTTCTCAGGGGGAGTAGTTGGTATATTGAATTGATTGGTATTTTGTATGAACTTGACTTTTGTAACTTTGGCATTTGATGTCAAAGGGGGAGAGATATCTATGGAAAAACACATTATCTTTTGAGGAGAGATTGGTATTGAAAATAAATCTTTGGATAAACACATGTTGCTCCCAGGGGGAGAGATTGTTGTTTAGGAGATTGTTGGTTTTTGGTATTTGGCATTTCTATTTTGACACTTTGATGGTTTTTCCATCTTGTGTTGCCATCAATGCCAAAGGGGGATATTGTTGGTATTTTAGTATGTTTTTGTCATTGATGTCAACACCTACTAAAAACTAGCACTTTGGAGATCCAGCAACATTCACCGGCAAGCAAGTAACTATTGCACAATTACTGGTATATGGTTCACCGGTAGGATATAATGTTCACCGGTACCTGGAATGATATGGAAGACACTTGGTAATGTCGAAGACATCGTGTGGACACTTTGTTTTGAAGAATTAATCATTGGTATATTCATATTTACATATTTGCTTTTATTGGCAAATAGGTCCAGGGTTATCTAGGGTTACACCAGCAGGTTTATCTTTTCCAGATCAGCATGGCATGCTATGGAGATGATTTATTATTGATGTAAATACATTAAGCTGACATGTTTAATCAGTTATTGCATCAGATATTATAATGTATGTAAAATGTTTATTGTAATATCTTGTAGATCCGCCCTACTAAAATTGGTCTTAGGTGATGGTATAAATGTAAGATCTTATTTGTAAAATCAAGTGTGGAATGCGAAAAAGAATTAAGTAAAGGTATATGTGAGATTAAGCAGAGGTATACACAAAGACATCATTTGAAGGTGAAGCTAGGTTTTTGTAGAAGCATATCAGCATTACACCAGTACTGAATCCAGCATATGAAGATGCTATTTTGTGCAGTACATTCTTATTGGATTTAACCATCCAACTATAGTCAGTGTGACTCCCTTTTGTGATTGAGCAGTGAGCTCTAGGATGTTGGCCTTTCTGCATGTGCAGACCCCATTTATGTACACTTACTATCTGCAGTAGTATCATCTGATTTTGGGTAAGGTTTCCCACCGTGGTTTTTCCTCTTACAGGGTTTCCATGTACAAAATATTGGTGTTATGTGTTGTGGATTACTTTATGTTTATGTTTTATGCATTAATCCTTACCGGTATAGCAATTTACTGTTAACACTGTCTACCGGCATACTTAACTGGTTTATCGGTATTAAGCATTAAGTTGGTTAATTGGTTTTGGTTTAAATTTATTAGACAACTGATTCACCCCCCCCCCTCTTAGTTGTCTCTGGGACCTAACAATGATCACAAAAGCATATCATATTATTGTCTTAGAACCTCCGGAAACCAATCAGTTATCATCATACAATCATCATAAAGCATCTGGTAGTTAACCAGTTACATGCAGACTACAAGCCAGATACAATCCAACTGGGACTCTCAGAATCAACCAGATCACTAATCACCAATCTTAATTCTTATTCTAATTTTCTACTCCTCCTCCCTTCAAATGATTACATAATACCCAATATATACCCTTCGAAACATATCTAGGTCAGTCACAAAAGATTACATTTACCAATGTAGGAAAATGAAACGTGTAACTAGGTCGGCCCTAAGAATGAAAAAAATTCTTTCAGAAAATAACAACCAAGAAGTGTGGATCAGTAGGAAGGTTGGCCACACGCCAAATAACATTGGGCAAGACCCCAAATAGATCCACATGCTAAGAACCGCTCTGGTAATGAAGGAAGACTAACCGGTAAGCACAAGAATTGTCCTAGAACCCAGAAACAGTCAACCAGGAGCGATAACTAGCCGAAAAAGAATCCAAATGGACTGAAAAATATGGAATTAAGGACATGAACCAGCCAAGAAACCAAAAATGGGATCTGCAATGAAAAGCAAGCAGCTACCGGCACCTACCAGCAGGAACACAGAAAAGTGCACACTGAACTAAACAAGAACTAAACTAAAAGGAAATATTTTTGGTTGATGCAAGATTGCTCATAGATTGGGGATGCTCCTGCATCAATTCTTCATGCTTGTATGTTCTTATTCCTTCTCCCTATGTGTAATTGTTTGGTTTTGTGCCATTGGTGATCATGCCCAATGATAATGTATTGATTTCCTTCACTATTGATTGTGTCCAATGTGAGTTTTTGGTTGTGTCATTGGTGTCCATGGCCAATGCGGAATTTAACTTTCCCTTGATGTTATTGATAACTTATTTACATGATGTGTATGAGCATGTATACTTTGTGGATTGTGTGTATAAGCCCTTTTCCTATGTTTTGGTGTGAATATGCTCATAGCGGGTGTGACTATCTCCTAGAATTAGGGGAGAGGATCTTTTGATTCCATGTGATTGGGTGGTGCGGTTACTATTGTTGGGGTCTAGAGGATAGTAGATTGAGATGCTTAGTGGATCCATGTCTCATGTATTTGTTTATTCTTTTCAGATGATTCTTGAAATTTAATGGTATATTGAAAGGGAATTTGAGTTCTCTTATAATTTAATACTAATTCATTGGACCCTCTCTAAGATGGAATTAATTGGATAAATCATGTTAGTGTATGTGAATTAGATTACTTAACTTGGTGTTGGAACTGAGTATGTTTATATAATGATTTGAACAAGTTATTTTTATTCTTTGTGGTACAATTGATAAAATTTACTTGGGAACTTTTTGATTTGGGTATAAAATGAATGTAAGAAGTTGTATTTTGAATTTATATGAACCTATATGTTGCCTTGATAAATCTTACTTGAACCCTAAAATCATAGTTAATTACAAAAAATAATCTATGTTTTTGGGCTTTGGGGATCAAACCTTTACCTTGTTGAGTTTTTTAAGCATGTGACAATGGTAATGTGAAACCTTGGCCCCCAAACCTTGAAAGCCTCTTCTCCATCACTAAATTTATCTAATTTTGTTGGGAATAGAACATCAAAAATTCACCTTCACTTAAAATTTCCTACAAAAAGTGGGAAGGTGCATCCTTAATCCCTTACCTCTGAAAGATAACTTTTATACTTGCATCATCAATAGTTTTCATACATCAAGCATTGGGCCTTCATTGTTTTGATTTCGACTAGTTAGCAAACTTGGTAAGTCAAAACATGACCTTGGATCCCTGATGAAGGATTTTTTACTTCAAACATTGAAGGTTTTATGTTCATCGAGCATCGGGCTTTGGACTTCCTCTTTAACATTTTCATTTATGATAGATAATGGTTAATAAGATTCCCTAAACCTCAAAATCATGATTCAATTCTTTGAACATCAAACTTTACATTTCCTTTACTTTGCAAAGAAGGTAAATTGAATCTTCAATCCCTAAACTATGAGCCCTGATCTTGTTTGATGATCTTCGAACATCGAACCTTCATCCTTATTCCCTTCATCCTTGTTAAGTATGTGGTAATAAATATGCCCGATCATCGACCCTTGATACTTATTTGTGGTAATATAAGGATTGGATGTTTAGGCCTCACACCTTTCTCTTCTATGTTTTTCATGTTTTATGAACGGGATAAGGTGAGCATCAAACCACTGACCATCAAAGCTTGATAGGTTAAAATGCAGTAAGGCCTCCCAATTAGGCAACATCTTGTGTAGGTTAGCCTTTTGTTCAAGATTGTTGTAGTCATGTTGCGTGATTGGAGCTATTAGTGTCCTCATCCTGCTCCTTGTCTCAAAAATTGGTAGTTTCTTCATCTAGTTGAATTGTGTTGGTTCCTAGATAACCTTTTTTGGTGTTGGATGCTGAGTATGTCATTAGTGTTTTGTTTTAAGTGTACCTTGGTATGGATTGGAGGTTGATGATTTCCTCATCCTATCATTGTGTGGTGTCATGAGAGAACATGATTGTGAGCTTATACCTCATCATCTTTTAGATGGTGTTATTTCTCTCTTGTAGGTTTGTCACGGTGGTTTTCTCTTTTGATTGTTCAATCTTTTGCTAGTATCACCTTGCCTAGGCAATGGTGAGGTTATGATGGTTGTCACAATGTTCTATATGACACTTGTGTGCACTTTACAAAGAAAGTACGACCTATTATTGTTGTAATCTTGTTGTTTTTGTTGTTGTTTCAAAAACAAATGTTGTTCTGTTAAGTTTCTCCTTGATCATTCAGATGAGGCATTACAAATCACCTTTCTAATTTATTTCCACTAGAAAATTATTGAAAGATTAAAAGATGGAGTACAAGAATCTCCAAGGTTTCAAAGTGATCTCTAAAGACATTCAAGAGTGAGATTATATTAATTTTATCTATAATAATATATTATATATTAGATTTAATTCTTAAGAACAACCATAAATTCTATTACTCATGTTTTAGTTCAAACCAATACTAATACATATATCATTTAAAGTTATATGTTTTTAATTTAAAGCTTTGTGATACCAAAACCTAGTTGATCCTATAATTAAAAAAATCCTAGCTATTTTAAAGTCAGACATCATTTTTAAGGAAGTGAAAGTTTTTAAGGAAGTGAAAGTTAAAGAGGAAGTTAGTAATTAAATTTTCCATATTTTGAAGGAAGAAATGTGGTTAAGTTTAAAAATTTTATTGTATTTTAGGTTGATAAAAAAATATTGTATTCTACATTTTAGCAATTTGAGTTATCGAAATTAGTATTTATCACATTTATTCAATTATATAAATTATCCAAACAATAAAGAAATTAAGGATAACATAAACTAAAAAATAAAATAATTTGATTTAGATTTGAAAATATGGGCTTAATAGAGAAAAAGAGAAGAAGAAAGAAGTAAAAATTTAGAAATAGAAAGAACAAGGAAAGAAATATCATACAAATGGTGAATAAATTAGAAGGAAAATGATGATGATTAGTAATAAAGATGGCCAACAATAAACACCAATCTTAGACCCATAATGGCTAAATTAGAAAAATAAAATAGGAATGGAAACATGTGGTAATTGAGGCAAATGTGATCTTGATTAGAAATCCTATGGAGAATCCAATTTATAGGTCACTAAATATTGCAAAGAAAGAATTAGAGAATGTATGAAGGAACCTCCAATAGATGGTTTTTTTTCTAAAATAGGCAAATACTTAGCTCACCATAGAAAGACTCTGAATTTGGGTGAAAGATCAAATAGTAACAAAATCTATGGTTAGTTTCCAAAACAATTATTTTTTATCTAATATGAATTAGAGGAGGACAAGAAAAACATTCTAAAATTGAGGCCATAGATGATGGACAAATTTGGGTTCTTCATGAAGGATTGAATCCCAAATTTTAAATCATTGAAACATTTTATCTACCATATCCCAATGTGGATTTTTATTTACAACATACTAGTAAAATATTAGAAAGATTCAATCATAAAAAATATTAATAATTTCTTATGAACATTCATCAAAGCTTATACATCAACTTTAGATAAATATGTTGGTATTTATATTCACCTCCACATATTGTTTAACAAACCTTATTCCTCCATCAATAGAGATTAATTTTGAGGTTTGGGTATGATAACAAAAAGTGGAAATAAACTTATTGTAATCCACATTTAATATATAGACATAAATCTAAGGATTATAAAATTAAAAAAATATTAACTCCACCAAAAGTGAAAAGGAGATTAAAAAAAATGGGAATCAAAAGACTATTAATTTTCCTTCTAAATAATCTAAGAAAAATAGAGGTACAAGCAAAGTATATTAAATTGAGGATTATGAGCCAATGGTAATAGGCACCCCAAAGGGATATATCAAAAGGAATATCCTTTTGTAAGAAATTATATTATATAAATAGGTTTGAAAACTCATGCAAAAATGGTGATTTTGGAAAGGTGAACCTTTTAAGGTTATTGGGGTCTCATAGGGATTTAGAATAATCTAGTACTTTACAACTATTTAGATCAAGTTTATTGCATCCAACACACACTGGAAGTTATGTAAGATATTAAGTCATTTCATAGATCAAACTTTCTTTCTCATAACTTTTATGGTCCTTTGAGATCTATTCAAAAAAGAGTTATTTTGGGAATAAATAACCTTAATTTTTCATTCATTCGCCTATAATGTTGTAATCACTAGGAAAAAATTTAATGCATTTTTTTTTTACTTAGATAAAACCATGAGAAAGTATCATTTTAATATGTCATAACTAAAATTCAATGACTTTTTTGATAAAAATAATCTACAAATATAATACAAAAGAATGGTTCCTATAACTAGAATAATAGAAGATCAGGGTTATCCTACATTACTAGAAGACTAGATAGGTTTTTATGCACAAGCAATTGGTCAAAACTCCCACTAGAATATGACTGTCAAATCTTCCCTATCTTTTGTTCAAACCGTTGACCCCTGCAACTTTCACTTTTTAGAGATAATCTTTTTGTTCAATACCAATTGAAATTTGAAAATATGTGGTTTTGAGATCCTAGATTCATCTCATTTGTTGAAACTTAGTGGAAAAAGGCCCCTTAACAAAATAGTAAAAAAAGTTCAACATATTCAAAAATATTAAATACATTAAGAGCTACCTAAAACAATGGAACAATGTAAATTTTTAAATATCTTTCAAGAAAAAGAAATGGTGAAAATGGAAATGGTATATTTTCATGAAAATATATTAAATAATAGAATTGGTCAAGAAGCATATTATGAAGAGAAAAGACCATTGAAAGGGTTGTAGTTAAATTGGCTCCAAAACCGCATGTCAATAACATGAAAAGTCAATAACATGAAATTTTTCAAAAATTACAGATCGTTGATCGTGATCAACAAAATTAGCTGCGGCTTTGATTTTTCAAAAAATTTCAAAAAAAGTCAATAACACGAGTTTTATAACCCCATTTTGGAGCTAGTTTACTCGCATCCCAAATGAAAGAACATATTGAACTTATAGAAAAAGAAGAAATGTTTTGGAGGCAAAAAATATAGAAAAACATGGCTTAGAGTGGGAGATAGGAACAAAAAAATGATACCTATACTAGCAATCATGTAGGTATAGACACCAATGTAGAGAATTATATCCAAAAAATCTTTAACAACTAGAAAGTTTATGGCCTCTAACTAGAGATATAGTTGTTAAGTAATACTCTATTTCCTTAAAGGATGAGAAAAATTGCATTCTAATGACTCCATTTGCAAAGGATGAAATCAAATTCATTGCTTGGAAAATACTTCTTAGAGATAAATCCCCATTCCAAATGAGTTTCTAACAAGTTTTTTATTGGCATATTGTAGGGAAGGAAATTTGGAAGCACCTAAAGAATCTAGAACAAAATGCACCATACTAAAATATATGGATAACACATTTATTTCCCCTATTCCCAAAAAGAGCAATACAAAAAAAAATTATTTCAAACCTTTATCATTATGCAAGACTTATATATAAGATCATCTCTAAATAAATGACAAACAAAATTAAACTAATGTTGTTAGAGATCATTTTAAAAGAATAAGGTGGATTTGTGCCTAAAAGGATAATCATTAACAAAATAATCATGTCACATGAGGCAATACATTCAATATATAAAACCAAGATAAGTGGCATGGCGATCAAACTCGACACCAAGAAAGCATGCGACAAGATTGTTTAGAGTTTCCTACTCAATATAATAGAAACCTTTGCTTTCTATAAGGATTGGTTGAACTAGACATTTAGTTACATCTCTCCCATGGTTTTTAATTATGGTGAATTGGAATCCACAATAATTCTAGGGAAATCAATCTCCCCTTTCCTTTTAATAATTATAGTTGAGGTACTTAGAATAATAATCTAGTCTATATTGATTTTGGAACATGGAAAGGAATAGAGGTGACCAACAATATCAATTAGATCCCACATCTCTAGCTTGCCAATTATAGAATGTTATTTAGGAAACCTCTTGTTAGGGAAGAAAATTTATTAAAGAAGAGATTGAAGAAATATACCCTCACCTCTACTTAGGAAGTCAATAATTTTCTAAATCAAAAATATTTTTCTTTCACATCAATTTATGCAAATAGAAAAAGTGTTAAAAAAAGTAAGGATTTGAATAATAACGGGTCTTAGCAAATACTTGAGTATCCTAGTTTTCAATGTCTATGGAAATATCTCCAATTTGGAATGCTAAAACCATGTTTGAATACAATGGCTACTTGGAAAGGTAAATAGTTGTTTGCTAGAATGATAATGTAAATGGTGTAATATTAGCAATTCCAATCTAACTAATGTCTTGTTTGAAAATTTCATTCTACATCCTTTGTCAAAGTACAACAAACAATGACAAATCTGTTAGACAATTCAAATAACTAGAGGACAATTGAGAGAGGGCGTGAATCAGTTGTCACCAGATTTCCAGAACATTAAGCATTTAAAACTTTATTACCGAAACACATAAGATCAATACCGGAATACATAAACCAATTAACAAAATGACAGATATACCAATTAAGCACAAACAGCAATTAGAGAATAGTTACCATCCCCATGACACCAAGATTTGTACGTGGAAAACCCGATAAAGAGAAAAACTGCGGTGGGAATCCTACCCATAGTCAAATAATACTTCTGCAGTAAGTATGTGATTACAAATCGAGGGGCCTGCACTTGTAGGAAGGCCAACAGCCTAGAGCACACTACTCATTACAAAAGGAGTCTCACTGACTACATAGAAATCAAAACTACAATCCGGAAGGAAGAATGAACTATAATAATAACATCTCTTATGCCTGAATACAGTTCTGGTTAAGCTCAATACCAGAGGTCTTAAAACTCTTCCATAAACCCAACTCGATCACCTATGATCAACCAAATCCTCCGCATGAATGATTATTACATTATTTGCTTGCATACTGTAATCTACAATTAGATCATACACATATATATAAACCCTAGACCTTAAACAATTAGGTCAGCCACCCAGACAATAAAACCAATTATATAATTATTAAACATGTTGGCCTTAGGCCAAACAAATATCATCCAACCCATAAGTCATCCCGGAAACACATTGAGAAGTCCCAACAACACGTTACATTAAGTCGGTCCATAACTTAGATAGCATCGGACCCAATTCAAGTCCACACATGCTAAAGCAATGATCCCAATTAATCAAAGCTCAAACATGATCATCATCAACATCCTGAATCCCTACTAGAAGCCACCAACACCACTTATACATAGTATCAGAAGATCTTCAACAAAGCTCTACCGGTGAAACCCTCATCGGATCAATAAACCAGACTTAAAAGCATATAAGATAGCATTCGATCACCAAATCAATACCAACTAATTGAACATATATCTGACTAGCATGAATAGAAGATCTAATCCATTTACATAAGCCAAAGCATACTGAAGTATACCAGATCAACATGATCTTACCAACCAGAAACCAATCATCCTACCGGGACCAACCGAATATCGGAAAACAGCCAAAGCAGCTAGTATTGACATCAATGACAAAACATCAATGCAACACATAATTAATTCCTCCAAATTGCCAACAATCTCCCCCTTTGGTATTGATGGCAACACTAGATGTGAAAAACATCCAAGTGCCAAGAAATGTCAAACAAATCTCCCACACAAGAATATAGAAATGAAGTTCCGATTCATACTCTCCCTGTAGATGATATCACAGTTAAGTTTTGAAAATTTCTCCCCCTAATGTATATAACTCCTTGAGTTTTTCAGATGAATATCTTGTTGGAATACAATAAATCCAAGAACACTGAGAGGGGGGGGTGAATCAGTGTTTTGTTAGTAATACAAGATTTTAACTTTTTATAACATACACATATAAATCGGTAAATGAAGAAACATATAACATGAAGTAAATAAACCATCCACATGAATGAACACCATAACACACTAAATTCATACGTGGAAAACCTCAAAGAGGAAAAACCACAGTGGGATTTGTGACCCACAATATCAATTCACTGGCCATATGAAAGATATTACATAGCATGGGGGCCTGCACATGTAGGAAGGCACATTGCCTAGAGCACACTGCTCAACACAAAAGAGTCTCACTGACTACAAGCTTCTGTTGAGATAAAACGGTAATGATGAACTCACAAAATGCATCTGCAATACCAAAAAGAGTTCTGGTTATAGCTATGTTTTGTATCAGTTCATAAACCCTAAACCCTTCTACCGGTATCTCCTTTCCTCCAAAGATGCTTTACAAACCATCTACTAATCATTGCATGATATAACTTTCACATACAAAATGATCTACATACATATCCTTCGCATCACTTTATTCTTCTACCTTATCATATGTCAAAATGACATAACAGACTGACTTATATACCCTCTACAAACAATATTCCTTATGTCGGCTTACAATACAAAAGATATTCAATGTCAGCCCTACACAATAATTATAAAATGATTTTAGAAATTAAACCTTTTGGATCCAGACTGATGTCAGCTTCACTAAAGTGTTGGATGTTGGTGATGACCTTGATTACTCCAATGTCGGTATCTGCCAATGTATGCCTCCAAATATTGGTATCTACCGATATAAGCCTTTTATAGAATCTTTTTGCCATAAATGACAACATATGAATCCAATAAGTGTCAGTTGCCAACAATCTCCCCCTTTGGCATTGATGGCAACACTCATGTGAAAAATGGATTCCCTATCGGTTCAACTGAAACATTCTCCCCTTGAGTTGATTGACTATGTTTGCAATATACTCTCTATCTGATATCCTCCCCCTAGGATTATATATTTTTCACATACATATACTCCCCCTTTAGCATCAATGCCAAAGATCAGTGAAAGAATTGAAAGAATAATTACAAATTACTTTACCGGATCTTGACCAATTTCAAGATTTCCGAGTAAGCTTTCTCTAGCAACTGCATATAGGTATCCCAGTCGATTTTGAATGTTTCAGACATGGATACAAGTCCACTCAGTAAATGTACAAGTGTTTCTTTCTCAGCGACTTCTGTCGGTGTGGTATTCGCAAGCATATCCATACATTCCCTCTTATGTACACCAAGTGAATCCAATCTTGGACTCACCAAACCTTTGAGACTTCTTGCTCTCCAAATAATCTTGTCTCTTTCCTTTTCAAAAGAAAAAATTTGGTTCTCCAAGGTCAAAATTTTTCCATCAATGGATGTTGTAAGTGAGGTTAGTCCATCAAAAGAATTAGCAATATTAGCAATATGTTCATCCAACTCCTTTATCATCTTATCTACATTTGTTGTAAGAATCTCTATATTACAACAGACCCTGTAGATGTTAGTACATTGTTTCAAAGAATTTTCAATAAGTATAAGTTTCTCTTCAAGTGCTTTCTTGTCGGAGATCTATTTTAATGATTGAAAGTTTTTAGATATGTGTTATGTCAATGCCTTAAGCTTGTCGGAAGGGCTTTCTTCATTTTCAATCATATAGTCAGGAATCAATCTATGCAAAATTGTTATTGATTGATCTATTATTCCTTTGCCTGCAGATCCTTCCTTCATTAGCTTTTGAGTAGCCATCGTCATTAGCTCTGTGGGACTCATCTTTGTAATTGATTTCTTCTTAACTTGAGAAGTGTCAATTGACAAAAGTTTTGTTGGGGAATCAACTGTTGGTATGGTATTGGGTGTCTTATCAGCCTCATTTTCCTTATCCTCTCTCAGTGTATCCCTTTTCTCATCCTCTTTTGCACCAATGGCTTTGCCACTTGGTCCAGTATCTATTACTATCAATGGAGTATTATCCACAATGTTATCAATATCCTGTACATTATCTATATTACCTTTCTCAGACTGTACAAATGGTGTCTCTACCGGTTTAATCTGTACACTCTCATCAGCTCTAGGATTATCTATCGGTTCATTCAAAATTTGATCTAAACTTCCCAAAATTTCTTTCCCTTTTGATCTATCCAGGATGGTGGGATTTGTTGCCTTAGCAAATTCTTCTTGAGAAGTAAGGAAATCAGGATTCTTTTGCAAGAATTTAGCCCAACCATCTTTGTTCTCATTTATTGTTGCATTGACACTACCCATCATTAAGCTTATTTGTTGGGGTTTGCTGCTAAAGATTGTTCTATTTGCAACTTCTATACATATTTTCATTTCCTCATTATTTATAGAACCACACATACTCAAAAGTTAAACTTCTTTAATCTCTTTGTCCCTCATGATTGCATCTAATCTCCTTGCATCTAACTTATTATACAATGATAAAGGAATTTCCTTCAAAGTCTCTACCAAAGCCTTCTTATATGTATCTAAGTGTAACAAAACTACTTCTTCCATTTCATTTTGCTCATTATCATCTAAATTTTCATAGAAATTTGACACATTCTTCAAAATTCCATCTTTAGTTACCTCATCTATCAATTATGCTCAAGTCATTGGGGGGATGATGGTAACATTACCAGATTCAATTGCTTCATCTATTGCATTCTTTTTCTTCTTGTTGGGGGTTGCAGGAGGAGATGGAGCGGGCTGCCTCTTCTGAGTAGGTTTTCTTGCCGAAGGTGTGGATGTTGTTGTTACCTTTCTTACTAGCTTCCTCCTTGGTTCCACCTTCTTCTCTTCTACCGGAGGCTTGTCATCTCTCTTCCTTTGTACCCTTCTGAATGCAAGAGGTTGATTATCCTCTGGATCAGAGTCAAAAGTGATAGAAGAAATGAAAGTCTCAGGCCTCTTTACTTCAGGATCACTTGTCATTGCCAATTGATCTACCAGTTTAGATCCAGGACCTAGTTCTGTGTCTATCCTATGAATTACATTTTGAACAAATGCAGACATTTTGTCTTTTTTCTTTTCTCTTCATTTCTTGTTGAAACCAATTTTAACCTCAAGAGTCTTCTCCTCTGTAGTGCCAAAGTGTTCAGCCTTATCATCCAAAGGAGAATCAATCAATATTTTACCATATAGCTCCAAGATGTTGTCATCTACTTCATACCCCAATTCAGTGACCCATATTTTTCTAGGTTCCATTACTTCCATGAGAGTTTCATCTATTTTTACCATGTAGCAAATATCAGTGGAGTATTTCTCCACAATGCATTTGGAGATTCTCTCCCTCAGTCTCATGTTCTCTTGAAAAGTTTTAAAGTATCCCCAAAGCTTCTCATCCCTATTACTACCAAGACCAATTGTTGCATCTTTGATCTGCATACCTACCAGTATGTCATGAGCCCAACATTTCTTTCCCAAACCCGGTAGCTCATTCATGAAGTATAACATCAAGCAGACAATAAGATTGCCAAACCGGAAAGTTCTTTTCTTAACACCTTTGATCTTGCCAAGATTTAACATTAATTCACTCCTTAACCATTCACACAAGTCATATTTTTCATTATTATTTATCATTTAATATGCAGCATGCATGCAGGAACTGGCAACAAAGTTCAATCAACTTGATTGAGTTACCTTGTAGCTGATGATCATGCTGGAAAATTTCACATCTGTGTCTTTGATGGTGCTGACCCTCATTGATCTTCCATCATGGGTTGCATGAGTGAGCTTCTCAACTACGGTGTTGGAGATCTTCTTTCCTAGTTCCTATCCAGCTTTGGGTAAGCCGGTGACCGCCTGAATAGCTTCTTTGGTAATCATGTGAGGCTGGTCCATCCGGATAAATTCATTATGGACCCTGCTCAGAACATATCTAATCTCTTCGTCCTTGAATTCTGGTATATACAGGATTCTGGTTAACCCTAGGTCTTCAATGATTTGATATTTTGACTTGATTGTTTTGGAGCTGCCTAGTATCACAGATTGATACATTCCCTTGATTTCCTCAGTGCCTAAATCCTCCAATGTGCAGTGAATATAGGCCTTGACATCTTTCACATAAACTACGTCATCGGGAACCCTCGAAAATGTGTCAATAGAGTCTTCCTTCATTGCAATTTGAGGAACTTCCTTGAAAACAGGTCTAAACCTATCCTTAACCTCAACAACAGTGGGATTCACAATGAAAGTAGGAGCAGATGATGATCTGAATGCCATTTCAAAGAAATACCTGGATAATGATCGTCGATTGAAATATTTTGATTACTTCTCATATAACTACTAGAAATTATTTGGAATGCCTTTGCTTGCTCTCGATTGCCTATGATTTTCCTTTTCTTTGCTTTGATTTGCTCGAGTGCTAGGTGAGTGAAATTGAGTCCATTTTCCATTTTTATCAGCGAGTAAACCCTAATTCATCACTATCATAAATGCTTAGTGATGTGCCCTACTAGATGTCGGTTTCATAGTTTTATGCAGGATAAACCTTCATCAATGATCAATACCACTCTCTAGATCTGTTTCCAGATCTCTTTCGGGGAATATGCAAGATTTGCAATGAATTTGCCAACCCCTAAGGTGTATGCCTCAGTTACCAATTGAATTCCTTGTCGGTGCAGGAATGTTCTAGTTTACCAGTAGAGTTAATGGTGCAGTTACCAGTGTATAGTTGCATCTCCACTTGGCTCTTCATATTTTCTAACCCATCTCTTGGTGTGATCTTGTTGTATTTCATCTACCTTCTAATTTCCTTTCTCATTTGCTTTATCATTGCTAACCAGTTTAGTCTTGCTTCTGTAGTACTTAGTAATATGACATATTTTGTTGCATGCATAACATGTAACATTTTTCTTTTGAATTTCTCTAACATATCTGGTGTCATTCCTTGACTTACATTGATTAGCCAAATATCCAAACTTTCCACATGCATGATACTTAACATTCATTCTGCAATCTTCTAACTTATGACCATATTTCTTGCAATTTGTGCATCGACTGGGAACTGAATTGTAGTTTTGATTTGCTCTATTTCTACATTGTCTAGCCATATTTCCAAATTTATTACAAACAAAACATCTACTATTAAATTTGTAAGCATTAGATTATCTTACCAGTTTCCTCTGGTCTGATGAGTTCTGCATACCGGTTGATTGATCTCCATTTGCAGTACCAGAGCTTTTACCTTGTACAAATCCAAGTCCTTTAGAATATTCACTCTGCCTTTGTCTTTTCAATAAATCATCCAACTGTGCAGCACTAATCCTGAATTTTTCTTTATAATCACTTGCAGTAGTTAGATCATCTCTTAGAGTCATTATTTGTCTTTCAAGCTCTTGTTCATTATTTCAGGATTGTACCAAAACAGTTCTCAACAGAGTATTCTCATGAGCCAATCTGCCACATTCTTCAAATTTGTTCTTCAGAAATATAGCAAGATTTTCTTCCTTCTTCTTTCTGTCCTCAATATCTTTTGACATCCTTATAGTTAGGTCTTGCATTTCATTCTTCATGAACATGTTTGCTTGACTTAGTTTCTGACATTGTTCCTTAAGTGCATTTTTCTCTTCATCATCCTGGTTTTGCAAAAGTTCATTCCTCTTAACTTAAGCAGATGATAACCTTTCTTACAGAACAAGAATGAATTCATTAGCAGAATTCAACTTATCTTGCTGTTTTAAGTTCTTCATCCTTTCAGTATCATAATCCTCAAGTGCCATCTCAAGTTTCTTCTCCATAGCCATGTTCAATGATTCCAGTTTCAGGATCTTCCTCAAGCTGTTAAACTTCCTCTGAGGTACCAAGCTCTGATACCAATTGTTGGAATACAATGAATCCAAGAACATTGAGGGGGGGGAGAGGGGGGGAGTGAATCAGTGTTTGGTTGGTAATACAATATTTTAACTTTTTATAACATACACATATAAATCGATAATGAAGAAACATATAACATGAAGTAAATAAACCAGCCACATGAATGAACACCATAACACACTGAACTTATACGTGGAAAACCTCAAAGAGGAAAAACCACGGTGGGATTTGTGACCCACAATATCAATTCACTGGCCATATGAAAGATATTACATAGCATGGGGGTCTCACATGTAGGAAGGCACACTGCTCAACACAAAAGAGTCTCACTGACTACAAGCTTTTGCTGAGATAAAATAGTAATGGTGAACTCACAAAATGCATCTGCAATGCCAAAAAGAGTTCCGGTTATAGCTTTGTTCTATACCGGTTCATAAACCCTAAACCCTTCTACCAATATCTCCTTTCCTCCAAGAATGCTTTGCAAACCATCTACTGATCATTGCATGATATAACTTTCGCATACAAAATAATCTACATGCATATCATCTGCATCACTCTATTCTTCTACCTTATCATATGTCAAAATGACCTAACAGACTGACTTATATATGCTCTACAAACAATATGCCTTATGTCGGCTTACAATACAAAAGATATTCAATGTCAGCCCTATACAATAATTACAAAATGATTTTACAAATAAAACCTTTCGAATCCAAACTGATGTCAGCTTTACTAAAGTGTTGGATGTCAGTGTCAATGTCAGTGATGACCCTGATTACTCCAATGTCGATATTTGTTGGTGTATGCCTCCAAATGTCGGTATCCACTGGTATAAGCCTTCTATAGAATCTTGTTGCCATCAATGACAACATATGAATCCAATGAGTGTCAATTGCCAACATATCTCTCCCCCTTTGACATCAATGCCAAATATCTGACATAAATATCAAAGCAAAATCATAAACCACTAAATTACAAGACTAACTACTCCCCTTGAGTAGTAGCATCACCACATCAATCTGGAACGAATAATAGCTCTGATAATGCATACCAGACTGATGCAAAATAGCATCAATCAATTTTCTGTCGAAGGGGCAGAAACCCCTAATCTGTCTCTGAGGTACTCAAATGATTCTTTAGGAAAAGGTTTAGTGAAGATGTCTGCAATTTGCTCTTTAATGTTCACATAAACCAATCTAACTTCATTTTCTTCCACCTTTTCCTTCAAAAAGTTATACTTGATAGATATGTGTTTTGTCTTAGAGTGGAATACCAGATTCTATGATATGTCTATAGTAGCAGAGTTATCACAGTGAATAACTACCAGTTCATTGCAATGGACTTTTATGTCCTTTAACATATGCTTCATCCATAGAACTTGTGTATAGTTAGTAGCAGCAACAACATACTCAGCTTCAGCAGTAGATAAGAAAGTACATAACTGTTTCTTACTGATCCATGAAATAAGTTTCTTTCCAAGAAAGAAAGCTCTACTAAAAGTACTCTTCTGGTCATCAACATCACCTGCCCAATCTGCATCTGTATATGCACATAAACTAAAGTCATCATCTTTGAGAAACCACAAACCATATTCAGATGTTCCTTGTAAGTATCTAAAAATCCTTTTCACCGCACTCTCATGATTTTCTCTACGATCACTTTGATATCTTGATGCAATGCAAACTGCATTCATTATATCCGGTCTAGTTTGAGTCAAATAGAGAAGACCTCCAATTATAGACTTGTATCTTGTAGGATTTACCAATGTTGATTCATCTTTCTTTGTCAATTTCTCACTTGTAACTATAGGAGTACTAACCGGTTTAGAATTTTCCATACCAAATTTATTCAACAACTCTTTAGCATACTTAGTTTGACAAATGAAAATACCTTTATTAGTCTGAGTAATCTGCAAGCCTAAGAAAAATTCTATTTCCCCAATCATAGACATCTCAAATTTATTCTTCATATTGTTAGAAAATTCCATGCGCGACTTATCTTCACCTCCAAAAATGATGTCATCAACAAAGACCTCAATAATCAGTATATCATCATCAGTGACTTTATAATATAGATTACTATCAGCATTACTTTAGTGAAACCAAGTTTTAAAAGATATTTATCCAACCTTGCATACCAAGCTCTAGGTGCCTATTTCAATCCATATAAGGCTTTCTTTAACCTGCAAACCATGTTGTTATCATCTGAAAATGAAAAGTCATCAGGTTGCTCAATATAAACTTCCTCATCAAGATCCCCATTCAGAAAAGCGCACTTAACATCCATCTAATAAACCTTGTAGTTTTTATGTGCCGCATAGGCAAGAAATAATCTTACAGCTTCAATCCTAGCTACAGGTGCAAAAGTTTCACCATAATCAATTCCTTCCTTTTGAGAATATCCTTTACATACCAATCTAGCTTTATTTTTCACAACTTGTCCAACTTCATTTAGTTTATTCCTAAAAACCCATTTAGTTCCAATAACATTCTTATTTTTAGGTCGGGGAACTAAAATCCATCTGTTATTCTTTTCTATCTGATCTAATTCTTCTTCCATAGCTTTCATCCAACATTCATCTTTACATGCTTCAGTTACTGATACTGGTTCAACTTGAGATATTAAACATACCTCATCAGTTGTCAATCTCCTTCTTGTCATCACTCCTTTGTTCTTATCCCCAATGATCTCATCTTCTAAATGATTCAACCTTACATACCTAGGATTCTTTTGATTCTCTATTCCTCTTTCTTGTTCTTCAATTACTGTTGAGTTTTTAGATATTGTCGGAGTAACTGGTTCAATATTTTATTCCAATAAAGGTGTTACCGGTTCAGTTATGACCATTTCCACTACTAGTTCTTGCTCATAAATTTTGATTTGACATTTATTTTGGTCATCCACCTTGACATTAGCGCTCTCCACAATTCTCTACAATCTCTTGTTATAACATCTATATGTTTTGCTTTCATTAGAATAACCAAGAAATATTCCTTCATCATATCTAGGATCAAACTTACCAATGAAATCATCTCTCTTGATATAACATTTACTACCAAAGATTCTGAAGTACTTAACTGTAGGTGTATTGTCAAACCATGACTCATAAGGTGTCCTACCAGTTTCTCCTTTGATATGAACTCAGTTGAATGTATAAACTGTTGTTCTCGCTGCTTCTCTCTAGTACATATGAGATAGATAAGCTTCCCATCATCATGGTTCTAGCAGCGTTTGAGATAGTTATGTTCTTACTTTCCACAACTCCATTTTGCTAAGGTGTCCAGGGAGCAGAAAATTGTTTCCTTATGCCATGCTTCTCACAAAAGTTATTAAACTCACCGGATGTGAATTCTCCACCATGATCTGACCTTAAGCACTTAATCTTCAATCTTGTCTCAGTTTCAACCTTAGCTTTAAAGATTTTAAACTTTTCAAAATCCTTAGATTTCTCCCTTAGAAAAGTAACCCACATCATTCTAGAATAATCATCAATGATTAGCATAAAATATATATCACCTTGAAAACTTTTGATTCTAGCAGGACCACACAAATCAGTATAAATAAGATCAAAAACATCATTAGATTTATTTTGTATACTCTTAAAAGAGGTTCTAACTTGTTTTCGCATTTTAAATTCCTTACATACCGGATTATAGGGCTTCACAATCTTAGGTGTATCTCTAACTGCCTTAGTTGAACTGTTCTTTACCATGCAATCAAAATTCACATGACATAGCCTTTTATGTTAAAGCCAACTCTCATCAATTTGTGAAATCAAACATAACTTCTCACCGGAATTCAAATGAAATATATTACCTTTTGTTTGAGTACCGGTAGCAATCTCCAATCCAGATCTATTAGTGATCTTGCATTTTCCATCCTTGAATTGTAATTGAAATCCCTTATCCACCAACTGTCCTACACTCAAAAGATTATGTCTTAAACCTTCAACATAATAAACATTATCATTATTGTGCTTACCATCTAATGATATGGTTCCTCTTCCTTTGATCATACATGCTTTGTCATCTCCAAATCTAACCAGATCACCATCAAATTCTTGCAAAGATAGAAACTTCCTTTTATCTCCAGTCATATGATGTGAACATCCACTATCTATTACCCATTCATTCTTATCTTCAATTTTAGCAGCAAGGGTCTTTTCTTTAGGTAGATTCTCTTCCAGTACCGGATCATCTTCCTTGATAGCTAGGAACACCCATTCCTTTCCATTGTTGGAACCACTAGCAGAGTCTTGTGTGGATTCATCATCAGAATCAGTCACACCTTCCTCATCAACAAAGTAACATGATTTGTCTTTGTTTCTCTTGTACTTATGTTTGTTCTGATATCCAAGGTTAGGCTTAAAAGATCTTCTATCTCTTTCTTCAAATCTTGAATTCTTTTCAGGATATTTAGATGCAAAATGACCAATCTTATTACATGCAAAACATTTAAAGGGTGGTTTTCCTTCATACTTACTTCCTACCAGTCCTTTAGGTACTCTTCTAGCAAATAGGGCTTCAAGTTGCTCAAATTATTCATCTTCCCTCTTCATATCTTCCAATTCCTTTGCATACAAAGCTTTCCAATCTTGCTTGTCGGTTGATGATGTAAATGCATGAAAAACAGGTTCAGACTTCACAGTTCCAAAAGGTCCAAATTCTTCAAGCTCAAAAGTAGATAATTTCCCAACCAAGGTATCCCTATTGACAAAAGTATTAGCCATTGTTCCCAATGCATTAATTGCAGTATCCTTCATCCTATAAGTCGGTGGTAAAGCTCTCAGAACTTTAGAAACTATTTCATCTTCACTCAGAGATCCACCACAACATTGAATTCCTATGACAATTTCATTTACCCTTTCCATAAATGCAGTAATCCTTTCATCTTCTTCCATCTTCAAATTTTCATATCTCACCTGATAACCATCAAGTTAAGAAATCTTAATAGTAGGGTCACCTTCATTTAGAGTCTCCAACTTGTCCCATATAGGTTTTGTTGCTAATTTGTTAGTCAATCCCATTATTTATTCATCACAAAGTGCACACAAGAGGGCTTCTCTAGCTCTACAATCATTCTCAAGCTCCTTATCCAAGTTTGTCGGAGGAGGATTTTCAAATGCTGGATTAAAAGGGGTTACACCATTCTCAGTGATCTCCCAGATTTCCTTACCAAGACATCTCAGATGAGTCTCCATCTAAATCTTCCATACTCTATAATTTGTTCCATCAAGCCTAGGAATTTATCTCTGAAAGATAGATGCAGATGAACTAGATGAACTTGAACTGTTAGATGCCATAGGATATTCCTCAAGCTGTTAAACTTCTACAAAGAGGACCAGAGCTCTGATACCAATTGTTAAGTAGTTCAAATAACCGGAGGACAAATGAGAGCAGAGGTGAATCAATTGTCACCAGATTATCGAAACATTAAGCATTTAAAACATTATTACCAGAACACATAAGATCAATACCAAAATGCATAAACCAATTACCAAAATTACAGATATACCAATTAAGCACAAGCAACAATTAGAGAATAGTTACCATCCACATGACACCAAGATTTGTATGTGGAAAACCTGGTAAAGGGAAAAGCCATAGTGGGAAGCCTACCCACAGTCAAATAATACTTATGCAGCAAGTATGTGATTACAAATTGAGGGGCCTGCACTTGCAGAAAGGCCAATAGCCTAGAGCACACTGCTCATTACAAAAGGAGTCTCACTAACTACATAGAAATCAAGACTACAATCTGGAAGGAAGAATGAACTACAATAATAGCATCTCCTATGCCTGAATATAGTTTTGGTTAAGCTCAATACCTCAAGTCTTAAACCTCTTGCATAAACCCAACTCGATCACCTATGATCGACCAAATCCTCTCCATGAATGATTATTACACTATTCGCTTGCATACTATAATCTACAATGAGATCATACACATATATATACAAACCCTAGACCTTAAACAATTAGGTCGCCCACCCAGACAATAAAACCAATTACATAATTATAAAACATGTCGTCATTAGGCCAAACAAATATCATCCAACCCATAAATCATCCTGGAAACACATCAAGAAGTCCCAACAACACGTTACATTAAGTCGATCTATAACCTAGATAGCACCAGACCCAATTCAGGTCCACACATGCTAAAGCAATGATCCCAATCAGTCAAGGCTCGAACCCGATCACCATCAGCATCCTGAATCCCTACTAGAAGTCGCACCAACACCACTTATGCATAGTATCAAAAGATCTTCACTAAAGCTCTGTCAGTGAATCCATCATCAGATCAATAAAACAAGCTTACTAGCATATATGATAGCATCCAATCACCAAATCAATACCAATTGACTGAACATATATCTGAGTAGCATGAATAGAAGATCTAAGCCAATTCCATAAGCCAAAGCATATCAGAGTATACCGGATCAACATGATCTTACCAACCAGAAACTAATCATCCTACTAGGACCAACCAAGTACAGGTAAACAGCCAAAGCAGCTAGTGTTGATATCAATGACAAAACATTAATGCAACACATAATGAATTCTTCCAAATTGCCAACAAAATCTCATATGGATAGGATCCTCAAAAGAAAAGAAAATACCATTAGTTGCCTAGGATAAGTTTTGTAAAACCAAATATGATGGTGGAACAAGTAAATGAAGACTTGCAAACCAAAATAGAGCATTGTTTGCCACGATAATTTGAAACCTATACAAAAGTGCATCTTAACTAGACCAAAATCATCGAAACAAATACTAAATATTTCAAACCCAACAAGAATTTTAGCAATCTCCAAGCCTCATAAAGGCTCAAATGTGTTGAATTTTATTTAATAAAACTAGCAAATAATTAACAATCACATAATATGGAAGATTAGAAATGGGAAATTTGTTAATTTTATGGAATATTCATGGATTGGATTCCCATCTCTAAATAGTAAATAGGAGCTAACAGTGGTACAACAAAGAAAAACAAGATATGGGGATCTAAGGTTATTGATTTCCTTACCCCAAATAACAATGTAGGAATACAAGATTGGTGTGGAAGGATCCTATACCTTGGAGATATCATAAAGGTGGAAATAAATTCTACTAAAAATAGCAAAACAATAGAAAATATTCATTTTAGATGGGGAAGATAGAATGACATGGAATTATGCTATAAATAGGGAATATACACTCAAATTGTGTTATATAGTGGAGGATTAGCAAGCTACAAATGAACAATGGGTAGAGCATTTATATTAACACAAACACTATCTTACACAGGCAAGAACTTTTTCCTAGGCCACTATATAGAAAAAGATATTAACAATAAACAGTTTCATATAAATTGGCTACTATGGCCAATCAAGGTGTGTAATGTGTGAGTGTGAGGAAGAGAGTGCAAATCACCTGCTACTGTGTTACTCATTTGCAAATAAGTGCTAATATTAGTTATGTGCCAAGCTTGGTTAGAGCTCGAGAATTCTAAATGGTGTACCACCTCTTGGAAGCTCCTTGTATTATATTTCTTTTATTGATGACTTCTCTAAAAATAAATGGATGTTCTTTCTCAAGTACAAATTTAAGGTAATCTTGAAGTTTAAAGAGTTTAGGCCTCTTATGGAGAAGCAAATAAAGAAGATTAAGATTTTTAACATGAATAATGGTGGAAAGTTGTGTTATGCAACTTTCAATAAGTTTTGAAAGCACCATGATTTTATGAGGTATAAAATAATTTCATACACACTTTAGCAAAATGGACTTACAAAATAATGCATTAGGCACTAATGGAGAGTGCTAGAAGGATACTCAATGGTGCTAGTTAAAACTCTACGCAAAAGTTGTGAGCATAACTTGTTAGCTAATGCATCTACTTTAGCTCTTTTTGATAAAACCACTAAACCATCTTGGTTCAAAAAGAATTTTTTTTATAGTATATAAAGTTTTTTAATTGTGAGCTATATGTGCATGTGTCTAAAGTAAAGAGATTCAAATTGGATTTCAAAGCATAATTGTGTATGTTCATCAACTATAGCTATAATATGAAAGGGTACAAGTTTTGGAATCATGCAACTTGAAAGAATATACAAATAAAATTTTATCTTTAAGGAGATCAAATATTCTATTACACCTTCCTAGTCTCAAGTTGATAAATAGTGGTACAATTGGAGCTAAGGACTAAGAAGCATACACCTGAAATTGGACCAAAGAATGTTGATGAAGAGAGTTGATATTTTAAATGAAGATGAAGATCCTCAAGCCCCAACCCTTGAGGAGGTCCACTCAAGAAAGAAGAGAACCTAAAAGGAATAACCATAGTCCATTAGATTTTTATTGTATTTTTGTGTTGTTTACTAAAGAGAATAAACCCAAAATAGTAAAGAGGCAATGGATTTTATAGACAATAAGACCTCAAAAGTGAATATAGTTGACAAGATAGTAACACCAAAGGAAAAAAGCGCATGGAACTAGGTAAAGCTTCATAAGCATAAGAAATATGTTAGGTCAAACAATTTTTCAAGGAAAAAAAGGTCAAGCAACAATTTAAAAGTATAAATTCTCGAATAGAAGAATACAATTTTAGTCTTGTGTTGCAAAACTGACATCTAGTAAAGTATTACTATCTATTGTTGTTGTGTGTGACCTTGAAATATAATAGATGAATGTTTGGTGCTCCCAGATAATCCCCACTACCCATTCATGACTTAACTCATTTATTTCTCTCTCTATGTATTCTACATAAACTATAGAACCCTCCAACCAAGAAAAGCTTTCAATGAATAAGTTTCCTAAAGATATGACCCTAGATATGTTCATTCATTTCTTCCATCCCCATTATGAACTAGGGAGGTATAAGGTTCATGTGATCAACTCAATGCTCAACAAATAAGGTTATGTTCTCATTTGCATATTCTTGATTGTTGTAGATAGCTAGCCATAAAATGAATAAGGAATTAATTGATCTCATTCTCAAGTGGTCGTCTTTCTTCCTCCTAGCTAATCAACTTTGTTCCCACTTTTTGCTTGGTCACATTCATGAATTAATTGATAAACCCGCCTACTAGAGCTAGAGTTACTAATCCTAGGTATTTGTGTGGATAAGCCAAGAATAAAGCATTGCAAATGGCACAAGATGCTTTTGTAGAAATCTCACTATTCCCAATATACATACACTACACTGATGAGATAGTAAATACAATAGTGCAACAATGGCATGAGATGCATTGAATCAATGGTCCCAACTATACCTTTCATTTATTTGTAATGGCATGGCCCTTCTAAGTGTTGTTTTCTTATTCCATTTTTTGGGCTAGCCTAGAAATTGATATGCTATGAAGTTTTATGGAAGATAATTTCCCATTGGCTTTTAACCCTACTCATATATATAATAGACTAACTAAATTAGCAACGAGGCAATGATATCTATGGGCCACCCATCCTAGCAAATTCACCTTTACTTTACAGAAAAGGGCTCAAAACACTTACCAAAAAAGAGTGTAATAATCAATCCCCACCATTAATAAAATCATCTACAAAGGAGTGAAGATTTGGAGGAGATGATCTATTTGACACAATCAAAGCACTACAAGGTCAAAGGAAATAAATTTCTTACTCGCATGTCAAAACAGTTCCTTTGTGATCTTAAACAATCCATGGGATGTGTTTTCAAAAGTTTTGACACTTATGTCTTGAAATTGGGATATGTTACAACTAAAATCATTGTTTTAAGCAAATCATATGGTGATAATTTTATTGACATTTGTTTTTTATTAAAGGAAAAGAAGGTTTTGAAGGGACTTGAAACCCTTTACAATCAAATTTTGAAACGATCTGGAAC
The DNA here is from genome assembly GCF_030272615.1 of Cryptomeria japonica. Taxonomy (NCBI): domain Eukaryota; kingdom Viridiplantae; phylum Streptophyta; class Pinopsida; order Cupressales; family Cupressaceae; genus Cryptomeria; species Cryptomeria japonica. The sequence continues at coordinate 581,514,641 of NC_081406.1, forward strand.
CCACGATTAAAAAGTTGTCCAAACATAAGGAACATGAAAGTACAGATAACCAGGAAAAAAGACTACAAAAAGACCAGCTTGCAGCGAACCACCCTAAAACAAGGCTGCAAAAAGAACAGCTGGCTAATATGCTAATGGCATTGTTCTTCAATAATAATAAGGGTATATTAGGGTTTAGAAATTTCAACTTTCAATCCAATTTTAATATGAAAAAATAGAGGTAGCTAAGTTCATCTCAACAAAGAGAATAGAATATGCTAATGGCATTGTTCTTTAGTAACAATAAGGGTATATTAGGGTTTAGAAATTTCAACTTTCAATCCAATTTTAATATGAAAAAAAAGAGGTAGCTAAGTTCATCACAACTATGGAGATTAAGAGAGAGAATAGAAAACTTTAGATCCACTACAATAAATATGTTAACTCTATACAATAATGGGTTATGATATAAGATTGTAAACTAGCGAATATTATCATTTTTATGAGGATGAAGCATTATGTTGATCGATGCACTTTGAATTAAGACAAGAGCCACAACCCCTATGTATGTGTAGTCGGTGACCTTATATATGTGATGATCTATACCAAACCAAACATTTCCCAACCAGTGGGAGCATTGAGTTACTATATGACTCATCCAAGAAATAAGCATTGGACTTAAGTTAAGGGAAGTCTTCATGAATCTTAAAGGCACATTGATGTGTTTGATTTGCTACAAAAGAGGATAGACTTTGAACAAATAGTAGATTTAAATTGAGCAATAGATGTGGAGAGTTTGAGGTCTACAAATAGGTACGTGTTGGCCATATTTGGTGGTGCAATTATTTGGATGAACAAATAGCAATTTGTGGTTGCTCTTTCAACTACTAAAACAAAATAAATGGTAACTACCCATGCTTGTAAGGAATCAATCTAGCTTCAAAGATTGTGTTCGATTGTCAAATTGAATCAAGATACAATTGTGAAACTTTGTGACAGTCAAAGTGCAATCGCCAGGGCAAATAACCCTACCTACATGCACAAACAAAACATGTTATGTGCATTATCACTTTCTTTTTAACATGGTAAAGGATAAGCAAGTGATAGTCAAGGTGGTTACATTGGTTAATATTGCAAATATTTTGATACTCATGCACACAAAAAAGTTCAAATGGCACAAGATGGTATTGGGGAACAACCCCTAACACTTTACCTTATTAAAGCCCCTTTTGATTATTGTAATGTATATAAGTGGGAAATTGTTGGGATTATTATATTAGGTGTGTAGTACACCTTTGAAGTCTTGGGTCTAAGCTAAATATTTAATGTTGGAGTAGATTGGTGACTCCACAACACCCCCAAAATCCCCGCAAGACCAAAATAACTTCTACAAGAGAGAATAGCTTGCTTCAACAATGCAAGATTGATTGACTATTACAATGGACATGAAAATGTACATTAGAGGATTATTGCGATTATGGGATTAGGTGTGTAGTACACCTTGTAAGTCTTGGGTCTAAACTAAATATTTAATGTTGGAGTAGATTGGTGACTCCACAACACACCCAAAATCCCTGCAAGACCAAAAGAACTTTTAAAAGAGAGAATAGCTTGCTTCAACAATGCAAGATTGATTGACTATAACAATGGACATGAAAATATACATGAGAGGCCTTACTTATAAAGGCAAGGTGAGAGGTAAGATTAGACAAGATTGTGATGTGTCATAATCCTATGCAAATGAAACAACTAACGTGTTGACTTAAGTAACTAAAAATAATAATTGCGAGATAAGATTAAGTGACAACTAATCAATCTTCTAAGACACCTAGAACCTAAGTAAATTTAAGTTGTGTGAATAAGTCCCTCACTAGGAACTAGCAAAAACACTAATTACAAGATCTTACTAGGTTCAAAACTTTATTCATGTCAACATTTAATAATTTGATATTATAAATAATTGTACCCATATAGAAAAAAGGGAAGCAATCATAAGATTCCATAGTTGATACTCTTCATTACATCAATGGTCTCAAGACATTTGTACATCATTATTTGAGTGGTGGTTTCATAGACTGATAATAGACATGTAAGTGTGTTAAGTGTGATCAGCACCTAATGGTGGAGTGGTGGTTTCATAGACTAATAATAGCCATGTTAAAAAGTGTGTTAAGTGTGATTATCACCTAATGGTGGAGCCTCCTATCACCATATCTAGGGAGGAATTACTTTTGGAGTGCAACACATGGGTTGAATATTGACCACTTGTCCTTGGGTCTTGGCTCATGGTTTTGAGCCAATAGTTTTGGTGATTTCTCAAGGCTCATTGAACTTATAGGTAGAGAATTTGAGATTTTTTACATTATCATGTTGTTACAATGTTAAACGTGATTTTCTTTGAAAATCTTATGTTTGAGTCTATTGTAACTATTGTTATTGATAATACATCAGCTCAATGCTTCAATCACTAGATTTTATCATGGAAAGCTTTTCTCAAGGTATATTGGTGTTATCTTTCTTTTACAGTAGTCTCACCTTTCTTCTCCAATTCTCCCTTATTTTTCTTTTCAAAGAGATGTTTTATATGGTAAAATCCTCCTTCCAAAATTAAGCAGGAATTTTTTGCATGTTTCATTTTTTCTTGTCATAGTTTATTTGGAAATTGTTTTATTATGGTTGGATTATTGTCATCAGTTAACTTGTGTTGATCAAAGAAAAAGGTTCAAAATGTGAGTTGATCTTATATATGAAAATATAATATTTTGAATTCCAGTCCAAAGTTTTAAAGCATTTGTACAATCACATTGTCAAAGATGATAAAAATATGCAAATAGTGACAAGATACAATGCATGATCTGAATATATTAGATTTGTGCAATCACATTCTCAAAGATAGTAAAAATATCCATATAAAAGATACAATCCACGATCTGAATGTATCAAATTATCCTTGCATATTTGTGAAGTTTTTCCAAGACATCAAGTGATCTTATATCCAACCTGCCAAATGATGATTCAAAATATACAACTAGACCAGAGCATAAAAAGAACTACAAAACCATTCTATAACCACACAAATACAGTAGTACAAGTAAAATAATTTACTAAACATGACAAACTTTGTTCGTCGCATTAAACTACATACCGAGAAACTCTCTTCTAGCTGCATATATGATTGAAGACCTGTTGATGTGTGTTTTATGCATATAACATTTCAGAATAAAATACCTAAGTAATATACCTTCTCTTGAACAAAATCAACTCAGATACTAAGGGTAAGATCAACTAAAATGATTCCAAGGTTTGTACATGTTAGGTCTTGACGAGTGGGTAACTCAACGATCGATGTGAATTGTTGTGTTCACTTGGGGACTTACACAAATGTTAGGATTATCTTCTTCGATCATGAAATATGTAGAATAGGTATGCTGACAACTTAGGATTTAGCAATGTAGTTCTAGACTTAATTCTTACTAAAAAAATGAGCAATAGGAACAGGCTTCAAGAAATTTATTCTAGGCCTAGGAATGTAGGAAATGATGAACAAGTTTAGTGGAATCAAACTAGGCAACATATGGCCCAATAAAAAGATACCTAGTCATCAAATAGGGAATCTTCTAGAAGATTCCTCCTACATCTCTCTCTCTCTTAGCAAACTCCAAGAATCTAGCCAATACAGAATCTAACTCCTCCATGGAAATGCTAGGCAATGTATCTTACTGCAAATCAATCATGTCCAATGAATCCGAGCAAGCATCCAAAATGTTCTCCCAATTTGGCATGAGCTTTTGCAAACTATGAACATGAATCAACAAAGAGACCAAATCATCTATCTGACTCTTCTTCAAAGATTCCAACTGACAAAAATACATAAGCTTCATCTTGTCTCTTAATTCGGCTAAGTGTAAACCACTAGCATCACTAACATCAACACCCAATAATTCCTCAATTGAGGAAAGGATCTTCATCTGAATGTCCTAAATCAATCTGTCCATCTCTGTACAACTCAATTGGGCATTCTCATAAGTTGATTTCTTCACGGCCAATGAACAATACCAGCCATGGAAATCATATATGTCTCCACTATGCACAATGTTCTCGCTGATCAATGTGGACTTAGGAATCTTCTTCAAAGCTCTGAAGCATAGAATAGTCCTCTCCTAAATAGGTCGGAATTCTTCCCAAACTCCCTCCAAATACTGGATTCTAAACATGAGCCATGTTGTCCTATCATATGCCTGGACAAACTGAGTAAAGAAATCATCTGCCTATTTTCTTGCACTCTCAGTCCACTTCTCCACCTCTGAGAGTGTATCTCTCGCTGCCTCATAGTGTGAATGTAGTCCATGATCAACGGCAATAGGAGAAATAAGGGTAGGATTCTCACGCCTTATCCCCACAATGTACTCTTTAAGTCTGATATTCTCTTCTCTTCAATTTCTCTATCTAACCTTGCGCTGGTCGTCTTAAGGTTATCACCAACCTCCTGAAACTCTTGCTCTCTTGTAGTATGGCCAAGGGCAACTGAAGTAATCTGGAAATCCATAGGAGTAGCAATGTCTATCATCACACCTCCAATAGGAGCAGCCACCTGTGCAATCTGCATTCCTGTCTCATCTCTAACTATGTGCGACAAAATCTCAGCTCTCTTGGGTTCTTTCTCCTTATTGCTCCTACCTAGGTAGTCACCAATGTTATCAATAGGTTGTACCTCTATCATTTTCTTACCTTTTTCCATACTTTTCATCAGCCAAACAAGAATAGCGGCCATCTCCATACCATCATTGAGACACATATCTCGATCAAGTCCTCTCAATTTTGAGATAACAACAAACTAACCTCCAAAAAGACAGTAGGGGATCTCGGTTGATCATCATTCTCATTTGGTGGAGCAGATGTCATTGTGGCATGTAACTCCTGAATATTCTCTGGTAGTATCACTGTGTTGGAACATTGTTGGGTTTCCTTATTATGTTCTATTATTTCAATTTCCTTAATTGATGAGACACTGAGAGGTGGTGAAGGAATGATAGTCTTTTGTTTCTTCTTCTTGACCTCCTCAATCTTCTTCCCTCTAGCCTTGACTCTTCTTGACATGTTTTTCCTTCTCTTGGAAGCTTGACTCTCTTCATCTGCATGAATCCTGACATCACTGACAGTCCTCCAATCATCTTTGGAAGTAGATTCTTCTGCCTTCATCTTTTCATAAGTGAAGGAAACACCCATATCAACTAACTTATTCATCTGAATATATACCCATGTATGAGAGAAACTCAAGACCTCTCTCATCAATACATTCAGATCAATCTCTTTTGATTCTGACCAATTAGGCAATAAGATTGTCTTCTTCATTTCATTTTCATACTGTGGATGTATATGATCCCTATCATCTAACACCTGATCAGGAATGAGAAAAAATCCACACTTCCTCATGAAATCTACTGACATTCTGGACCACATCGGTCTCTTCGTTGTCTGCTCATCCATCAAGTTGGCCCAATAATCTTCTATGTCTACCTTGTGGATGAAATTCTCTCCCCTGATCCTTCCAACAAATCTCTATTTTCTTGAAGGTTGCAAATCGATAGAATGCAAGCTCCTCACTCGCAGTGCTAGCGGCTAAGGCAAACTGGCAAACCTCTAGTGTCTTCCCAACTGAAATAGGAAATGTCATGACTGTCCTATGCTTCTCTCTCTAAATGAAATAAAACTCTAGAAGTTGTCTCATTGCTTCCAACAAGATCATTATGTCGGACGGATACCTAGGAAGCTTGTAGGGTTCAGATTGAAACCCATGAATCCTAAGGTACGTGAAAGTGGGAAACTGAATATACCATGATCCATATTTCTTTATTAGCTATGTTGCCTCCCTGGACAATCTTATGTGGATTCCGCCTTGCAGCATCCACGTGATGTACATTGTGAACACGTCATTCACTCTTTTATAGTCTATAATTCTATAAATGTTCAGCTGGGAATAGTACTCATGACTCCTGAATTGTCCTTGCCCATTCCCGACTTCACCTTTGCATATCAATTCTTTGTATGAAACAAACCATACAAGCAAGTATACCAAGTAGGAAGTCATGGCAAAAGACTTAGACCGCTCTACATTCCTCAGCTAAAAATCCAGATTGTCACTTATGATTCTAGACCAATTTACTAATGTTCCTCTAAGACAATCTTGGATGAAGTAGAACATCCATCCATCGAATATTGCACCATGCAGCGTCCCCATCACTCTGTTGAGTCAGAATACTAAGTCACTATATTCTTCTTTGAAGTCTGTGCACATGAGTGTCTTGGGAGCCTTGGAATGATGAAGCTGAGGCTCGATCATCCACTCTTTGTTTATTATATTCTTACACGCATCCATCTTCTTCGTGTATTGCTCTTCATATTCATCCTTAGTTGCATTCTTCGTATTTGCTCCACGTGGAATTCCAAACACCTCAGCAAGGTAGGAAATGACAATGCCCTTAGGAGTCTTGATCATTCGCGAGCGATGATCATAACATCGTGCACACTCCAGGATAAGCTCATTGCATTGTATGGGTTGTGGAAATCCAATGCCTTGAAAAATACCACTCTTCATAATGTTTACATACACTGGGGAAGGAATCTGATTTCCAACTCTGAACATCCGTTGTCACATCAAGTTCAGGCTCAAAAAAATGTTTGTATCTGTAATCTCCTTCCACCTGGATGACATCCTGAATTCTGGATAGAATCCAGTCTCCAGTATTGTTGTTGTTATCTTCTTTCCTTAAATCCAGACTTCGACATCGCACCTGTACAAAGTTTCAAGTTAGAACATAGGAAAAAAACAATATTCTTAATAGAATTACTGACTTCTTCATGATTTAGGCTAATTAGGGTAGGAACTCAAGAAAATAGTCCACACTCTAGGTAGATCTTAACAATTTAAATACAAAATGTGAGTAGATTAGGGTATGAAACACTCATGAAATCAACACCTCCTTATACTTAGAAATTTCGTGCAAATCATAGTGCACAGGAGTATACCAGATCAAGAGTGACTAGGGAAAGGTGTGAAAGGTTGTGTTTTCACACAAAAAATTATGTCTGAAGACACCTTCTGCAGTCAACAATGGAGGTCACAAATCTGAAGACAACCTGCAACTATATGAATAAACCTCTCAAAATGTGTTGCAATTATCTAAATGTGCATAAATTTGATGAAAATCAACTTATACAATGAAAGCAAGTCAGAGTTAAATTTTTTGAGGGCAAGCAGCCATTTCGAAGTTGCAGACCTGTAACAGCCCTCAAATGACTTGGAAAACCCTCCCAAAGGCAAATCGTTGAAGCTGCAGCTGGTTGGCAATGAAAGTTTAAGTCTGAAAATAGATAACCAACCAATAATGGAGGCTAAACCAACTACAATAATTGTGCTAAGACTCAAATCTGAAGCAACGTCAGCAAGTAGGGAATAATGGTGACCACCAAACATGAGGTAATCCACCCAAAAAAGGCACAAAACTCTTGCTAGATCAAAATCACATTTTTTCAATCATGGTGTCAAACACTTAAGTTTGAAAATGTCTTCAATCTACACACAATCTACACAATGGAGGTCTGAGAAGAGCAAGCAATGATGGTGATGTCAAGGAAAATTGCCAAAGTTTGTCAATACCAAAATCGCCACCCTTCACCAAAATCGCCAAACACACCAAAAATAGCACCAAACTTGGAAAATCATGGTATCAAGCCATTAATGGTAGCCACCAAAAGGTTGCTAAGCTAGACAAAATGGAGAAGAATGGAGTCCTCTACCAATCGCTTCACCAAAACACTTCACCAAAATTCACCAATAAGAGAGAAAATCGACCTTGCATAGAGACACCTGGAAAACTTAATAATAAAATAATGTTGGACTCCTCTCTTTAAACTTTATTCATCACCAAATTTCACCACATAAGCAATGTGGGATAAAACACTTGTTCTTATACTTGGTTGGGTGAAACTACTTTGCTTCTAGAAGGTTGAAAACGTTAAATGTTTATTGCAAATCATTTAATTGTTTTTTTTTTAATTTATTAAATAATCGTTGCTTTATTGAAAAACAATTAAAACAAGGCTCACTTTATTAAAATATTGCAATTTAAATCAAAATTTTAGGCACTTGGGAAAATCGATCCAAGTAGGGATTAAAAATCCCATCAAAATTATTTAAAACGTCAAAATATTCCCCGTAAGGGAAAATCGATCTTAGTATGGACAGAATTTCCCAACAAAATCCATCAAAATACACACAAAATGGGGCTAGGGTAAATCGATTTGAGTGTGGAATAAAAATTTCGGACAAAAATCACTTTATACATTCAAAAATACCCCTTGGTGGAAAAACGACCTCAATCTGGATGAAAATCTGGACTCTAAAATCATGAAAAGTACTTGCAGTGGAAAATCGATGACTCTAGATGAAAATCCTCAAAAACATGTCCCAAAAGATCCAGTGGAAAATCGACCCAGGTGTGGAATGAATGCAAACGTCATCTGCAACCTTGTCCATACCTCCCTGGTGGAAAAACGTGGGTAGTCGAGAATCCTAACATTTAGTCAAATTCTATGCTTCCCGGGGAAAAACGACCTCAATATGGATTCACAGTGGTGGAAAAATGGAGCAAGTATGGATTTCAAGGGAAATCCATGTCCAGTCTAGATTCTGAGAGAGAAAAAACCATGGGCAGTCAAGAATATGAGGGGAAAAGCACCTCTAGTGTGGAATTTTGACCTTTTAACCCTTAGAATGTGGATTTTACTCCGGAAAATGATGATTTTTACACTCAAAATCACTTAGAAACTTTGAAACTTAATAAAACTCGACTTAGGCAAATTCATCAAAAATTGGAGCGTAACACAAGGGAATCTATCGAGACAAAGTGTGAAATCAACTTGAATAATTCTCTAGGAGTGAGAAACAACTCCAAAAGGTCTGAAAACACTTTAACACTTAAAATTACCGATGGGAAATTTAAAAAACATGTTTAACTTAGGGTATGAAGTCAAGAAAATAGTCCACACTCTAGGTAGATCTTAACAATTTAAATACAAAATGTGGCAAGATTAAGGTATGAAACCCTCATGAAATCAAAACCTCCTTATACTTAGAAATTTCATGCAAATCATAGTGCACAGAGTATACCGGATCAAGAGTGACTAGGGAAAGGTGTGAAAGGTTGTGTTTTCACACAAAAAATTATGTCTGAAGACACCTTCTGCAGTCAACAATGGAGGTCACAAATCTGAAGACAACCTGCAACTATATGAATAAACCTCTCAAAATATGTTGCAATTATCTAAATGTGCATAAATTTGATGAAAACCAACTTATACAACGAAAGCAAGTCAAATCCGAGAATAATGGTATGGCTGGTAAGAGTTAAATTATTTTAGGGAAAGCAGCTATGGCGAAGTTGCAGACCTGTAACAGCCCTCAAATGGTCAAGTGATTGACTGAAAATGAGTTGGAAAACCCTCCCAAAGGCAAATCGTTGAAGCTGCAGCTGGTTGGCAATGAAAGTTTAAGTCTGAAAATAGATAACCAACCAATAATGGAGGTTGAACCAACTGCAATAATTGCATTAAGACTCAAATCTGCAGCAACGTCAGCAAGTAGTGAATAATGGTGACCACCAAACATGAGGTAATCCACCCAAAAAAGGCACAAAACTCTTGCTAAATCAAAATCACATTTTTTCAATCATGGTGCCAAACACTTAAGTTTGAAAATGTCTTCAATCTACACACAATCTGCACAATGGAGGTCTGAGAACAACAAGCAATGATGGTGGTGTCAAGGAAAATCGCCAAAGTTTGTCAATACCAAAATCGCCACCCTTCACCAAAATCGCCAAACACACCAAAAGTAGTGTCAAACTTAGAAAATCATGGAATCAAGCCATTAATGACAGCCACCAAAAGGTTGCTAAGCTAGACAAAATGGAGAAGAATGGAGTCCTCTACCAATCGCTTCACCAAACCACTTCACCAAAATTCACCAATAAGAGAGAAAATCGACCTTGCATAGAGACACCTGGAAAACTTAATAGTAAAATAATGTTGGACTCCTCTCTTTAAACTTGCTTCATCACCAACTTTCACCACATAAGCAATGTGGGATAAAACACTTGTTCTTATACTTGGTTGGATGAAACTGATTAGCTTCTAGAAGGTTGAAAACGTTAAATGCTTATTGCAAATCATTTAATTGTTTTTTTTTTTTTCAATTTATTAAATAATCGTTGGTTTATTGAAAAACAATTAAAACATGGTTCACTTTATTAAAATATTGCAATTTAAATCAAAATTTTAGCCACTTTGGAAAATCGATACAGGTAGAGATTAAAAATCCCATCAAAATTATTTAAAACGTCAAAATATTCTCCATAAGGGAAAATCGATCTTAGTATGGACAAAATTTCCCAACAAAATCCATCAAAATGCACACAAAACAGGGCAAGGCGAAATGGATTTGAGTGTGGAATAAAAATTTCAGACAAAAATCACTTTATACATTCAAAAATACCCCTTGGTGGAAAAACAACCTCAGTCTGGATGAAAATCCAGACTCTAAAACCATGAAAAGTACTCTCAGTGGAAAATCAATGAGTCTAGATGAAAATCCAGACAAAAAATCCTCAAAAACTTGTCACAAAAGATCCGGTGGAAAATCGACCCTGGTGTGGAATGAATGCAAACGTCATCTGCAACCTTGTCCATACCTCCCTAGTGGAAAAACGTGTGTAGTCGGGAATCCTGACACTTAGTCAAATTTTATGCTTCCAGGGGGAAAACAACCTCAGTATGGATTCACAGTGGTGGAAAAATGGAGCAAGTATGGATTTCAAGGGAAATCCATGTCCAGTCTAGATTCTGAGAGGGAAAAAACCATGGGCAATCAAGAATATGAGGGGAAAAGCACCTCTAGTATGGAATTTTGACCTTTTAACCCTTAGAATATGGATTTTACTCTGGAAAATGATGATTTTTACACTCAAAATCACTTAGAAACTTCAAAACTTAATAAAACTCAACTAGACTTAGGCAAAGTCATCAAAAAATTTAGCGTAACATAAGGGAAACTATCAGGACAAAGTGTGAAATCAACTTGAATAATTCTCTAAGAGTGAGAAAACAAATCCAAAAGGTCTGAAAACACCTTAACTCTTAAAATCACCGATGAGGACATTTAAAAAACATGTTAACTTAGGGTATGAAGTCAAGAAAATAGTCCACACTCGAGGTAGATCTTAACAATTTAAATACAAAATGTGACAAGATTAGGGTATGAAACCCTCATGAAATCAACACCTCCTTATACTTAGAAATTTCATGCAAATCATAGTGCACAGAGTATACCAGATCAAGAGTGACTATGAAAAGGTGTGAAAGGTTGTGTTTTCACACAAAAAATTATGTCTGAAGACACCTTCTGCAGTCAACAATGGAAGTCACAAATCTGAAGACAACCTGCAACTATATGAATAAACCTCTCAAAATATGTTGCAATTATCTAAATGTGCATAAATTTGATGAAAACCAACTTATACAATGAAAGCAAGTCAAATCCGGAAATAATAGTATGGCTGGAAAGAGTTAAATTTTTTGAGGACAAGCAGCCATGGCGAAGTTGCAGACCTGTAACAACCCTCAAATGGTCAAGTGATTGACATAAAATGACTTGGAAAACCCTCCCAAAGGCAAATCGTTGAAGCTGCAGCTGGTTGGCAATGAAAGTTTAAGTCTGAAAATAGATAACCAACCAATAATGGAGGCTGAACCAACTGCAATAATTGTGTTAAGACTCAAATCTGAAGCAACGTCAACAAGTAGGGAATAATGGTGACCACCAAACATGAGGTAATCCACCCAAAAAAGGCACAAAACTCTTGCTAAATCAAAATCACATTTTTTCAATCATGGTGCCAAACACTTAACTTTGAAAATGTCTTCAATCTACACACAATCTGCACAATGGAGGTCTGAGAACAACAAGCAATGATGGTGGTGTCAAGGAAAATCGCCAAAGTTTGTCAATACCAAAATCGCCACCCTTCACCAAAATCGCCAATCACACCAAAAATAGCACCAAACTTGGAAAATCATGGTATCAAGCCATTAATGGCAGCCACCAAAACATTGCTAAGCTGGACAAAATGGAGAAGAATGGAGTCCTCTACCAATCGCTTCACCAAAATTCACCAATAAGAGAGAAAATCGACCTTGCATAGAGACACCTGGAAAACTTAATAATAAAATAATGTTGGACTCCTCTCTTTATACTTGCTTCATCACCAACTTTCACCACATAAGCAATGTGGGATAAAACACTTGTTCTTATACTTGGTTGATTTGTTTCTAGAAGGTTGAAAACGTTAAATGCTTATTGCAAATCATTTAATTGTTTTTTTGTTTTTCCTAATTTATTAAATAATCGTTGGTTTATTGAAAAACAATTAAAACAAGGCTCACTTTATTAAAATATTGCAATTTAAATCAAAATTTTAGCCACTTGGGAAAATCGACCCAGGTAGGGATTAAAAATCCCATCAAAATTATTTGAAACGTCAAAATATTCCTCATAAGGGAAAATCGATCTTAGTATGGACAAAATTTCCCAACAAAATCCATCAAAATGCACACAAAATGGGGCTAGGGGAAAAGGATTTGAGTGTGGAATAAAAATTTCGGACAAAAATCACTTTATACATTGAAAAATACCCCTTGGTGGAAAAACGACCTTAGTCTGGATGAAAATCCAGACTCTAAAACCATGAAAAGTACTCTCAGTGGAAAATCGATAAGTCTAGATGAAAATCCAGACAAAAAATCCTCAAAAACTTGTCACAAAAGATCCGGTGGAAAATCAACCCAGGTGTGGAATGAATGCAAACGTCATCTACAACCTTGTCCATACCTCCCTGGTGGAAAAATGTGGGTAGTCAGGAATCCTGACACTTAGTCAAATTTTATGCTTCCAAGGGGAAAACGACCTCAGTATGGATTCACAGTGGTGGAAAAATGGAGCAAGTATGGATTTCAAGGGAAATCCATGTCAAGTCTAGATTCTAACAGCGAAAAAACCATGGGTAGTCAAGAATATGAGGGGAAAAGCACCTCTAGTTTGGAATTTTGACCTTTTAACCCTTAGAATATGGATTTTACTCCGAAATATGATGATTTTTCCACTCAAAATCACTTAGAAACTTCGAAACTTAATAAAACTCAACTAGACTTACGCAAATTCATCAAAAATTGGAGCTTAACACAAGGGAATCTATTGGGACAAAGTGTGAAATCAACTTGAATAATTCTCTAGGAGTGAGAAAACAACTCCAAAAGGTCTGAAAACACATTAACACTTAAAATCACCGATGAGGACGTTTAAAAAACATGTTAACTTAGGGTATGAAGTCAAGAAAATAGTCCACACTCTAGGTAGATCTTAACAATTTAAATACAAAGTGTGACAAGATTAGGGTATGAAACCCTCATGAAATCAACACCTCCTTATACTTAGAAATTTCATGCAAATCATAGTGCACAGAGTATACCGAATAAAAAGTGACTAGGGAAAAGTGTGAAAGGTTGTGTTTTCACACAAAAAATTATGTTTGAAGACACCTTCTGCAGTCAACAATGGAAGTCACAAATCTGAAGACAACCTGCAACTATATGAATAAAACTCTTAAAGTATGTTGCAATTATCTAAATGTGCATAAATTTGATGAAAACCAACTTATACAATGAAAGCAAGTCAAATCCAGGAATAATGGTATGGCTGGTAAGAATTAAATTTTTTGAGGGCAAGCAGTCATGGCGAAGTTGCAGACCTGTAACAACCCTCAAATGGTCAAGTGATTGACTGAAAATGACTTGGAAAACCCTCCCAAAGGCAAATCGTTGAAGCTGCAGTTGGTTGGCAATGAAAGTTTAAGTCTAAAAATAGATAACCAACCAATAATGGAGGCTGAACCAACTGCAATAATTGCGTTAAGACTCAAATCTGAAGCAACATCAGCAAGTACGGAATAATGGTGACCACCAAACATAAGGTAATCCACCCAAAAAAGGCACAAAACTCTTGCTAAATCAAAATCACATTTTTTCAATCATGGTGCCAAACACTTAAGTTCGAAAATATATTCAATCTACACGCAATCTGCACAATTGAGGTCTGAGAACAGCAAGCAATGATGGTGGTGTCAAGGAAAATCGCCAAAGTTTGTCAATACCAAAATCGCCACCCTTCACCAAAATCGTCAAACACACCAAAAATAGCACCAAACTTGGAAAATCATGGTATCAAGCCATTAATGGCAGCCACCAAAAGGTTGCTAAGCTGGACAAAATGGAGAAGAATGGAGTCCTCTACCAATCGCTTCACCAAAATTCACCAATAAGAGAGAAAATCGACCTTGCATAGAGACACCTGGAAAACTTGATAATAAAATAATGTTGGACTCCTCTCTTTAAACTTGCTTCATCACCAACTTTCACCACATAAGCAATGTGGGATAAAACACTTGTTCTTATACTTGGTTGGGTGAAACTAATTTGCTTCTAGAAAGTTGAAAACATTAAATGCTTATTGCAAATCATTTAATTGTTTTTTGTTTTTTTTAATTTATTAAATAATCGTTGCTTTATTGAGAAACAATTAAAACAAGGCTCACTTTATTAAAATATTGCAATTTAAATCAAAATTTTAGCCACTTGGAAAAATCGATGAAGGTAGGGATTGAAAATCCCATCAAAATTATTTAAAACGTCAAAATATTTCCCATAAGGGAAAACCGATCTTAGTATGGACAAAATTTCCCAACAAAATCCATCAAAATGCACACAAAAATGGGGCTAGGGGAAAATGGATTTGAGTATGGAATAAAAATTTTGAACAAAAATCACTTTATATATTCAAAAATACCCCTTGGTGGAAAACTGACCTCAGTCTGGATGAAAATCCGGACTCTAAAACCATGAAAAGTATTCTCGATGGAAAATCGATGAGTCGGGATGAAAATCCAGACAAAAAATCCTCAAAAACTTGTCACAAAAGACCCGGTGGAAAATCGACCCAAATGTGGCATGAATACAAATGTCATCTCCAACCTTGTCCATACCTCCCCGGTGGAAAAACGTGGGTAGTCAAGACAAATCCTAACACTTAGTCAAGTTTTATGCTTACGACCTCATTATGGATTCACAGTGGTGGAAAAATGGAGCAAATATGGATTTCAAGGGAAATCCATGTCCGGTTTAGATTCTGAGTGGGGAAAACAATGGGTAGTTAGGAATATGAGGGGAAAAGCACCTATAGTATGGAATTTTGACATTTTAACCCTTAGAAATATGGATTTTACTCCAAAAAATGATGATTTTTCCACTCAAAATCACTTAGAAACTTCGAAACTTAATAAAACTCAACTAGACATAAAGGAAAATCAATCTTAGTATGGACAAAATTTCCCAACAAAATCCATCAAAATGCACACAAAATGGGGCTAGGGGAAAATGGATTTGAGTGTGGAATAAAAATTTCAAACAAAAATCACTTTATACATTCAAAAATACTCCTTGGTGGAAAAACGGCCTCAGTCTGGATGAAAATCCGGACTCTAAAACCATGAAAAGTACTTCCAATGGATAATCGATGAGTCTGGATGAAAATCCAGACAAAAAATCCTCAAAAACTTGTCACAAAAGACCCGGTGGAAAATCGATTCAGATGTGGCATGAATGCAAACGTCATCTACAACCTTGTCCATACCTCCCTGGTGGAAAAACGTGGGTAGTCAAGACAAATCCTGACACTTAGTCAAATTTTATGCTTACGACCTCATTATGGATTCATAGTGGTGGAAAAACGGAACAAATATGGATTTCAGGGGAAATCCATGTCCAGTCTAGATTCTGAGGGGGGAAAACCATGGGTAGTTAGAAATATGTGGGGAAAAGCACCTCTAGTATAGAATTTTGACCTTTTAACCCTTAGAAATATGGATTTTACTCCGAAAAATGATGATTTTTCCACTCAAAATCACTTAGAAACTTCGAAACTTAATAAAACTCAACTAGACATAAGGGAAAATCGATCTTAGTATGGGCAAAATTTCTCAACAAAATCCATCAAAATGCACACAAAATGGGGCTAGGGGAAAATGGATTTGAGTGTGGAATAAAAATTTCAAACAAAAATCACTTTATACATTCAAAAATACCCCTCGGTGAAAAAACGACCAAACTACTTTAAAACCATGAAAAGTACTCTCAATGGAAAATCGATGAGTCCTGATGAAAATCCAAACAAAAAATCCTCAAAAACTTGTCACAAAAGACCTGGTGGAAAATCGACTCAGATGTGGCATGAATGCAAACGTCATCTACAACCTTGTCCATACCTCCCTAGTAGAAAAACGTGGGTAGTCAAGACAAATCCTGACACTTAGTCAAATTTTATGCTTCCAGGGGAAAAATGACCTCATTATGGATTCACAGTGGTGGAAAAATGGAGCAAATATGGATTTCAAGGGAAATCCATGTCCAATCTAGATTCTGAGGGGAGAAAACCATGGGTAGTTAGAAATATGAGGAGAAAAGCACCTCTAGTATGGAATTTTGACCTTTTTCCCCTTAGAAATATGGATTTTACTCTAGAAAATGATGATTTTTCCACTCAAAATCACTTAAAAACTTCGAAATCTAATAAAACTCAACTAGACTTAGACAAATTCATCAAAAATTGGAGCGTAACACAAGGGAATTTATCGGGCAAAGTGTGGAATCAACTTGAATAATTCTCTAGGAGTGAGAAAACAACTCCAAAAGGTCTGAAAACACCTTAACACTTAAAATCACCGATGAGGAATTTAAAAAAACACATTAATGCTCCAAAAGGGTCAACACTTAGACAAATTAATATCATTAAAATCTCAATTTTATGCGCTTGATCCTATAACCTCAAAAACCCTAAACTTCGAGACTCGGGCATGAGAAACACAAAATTGTCCACTAAACAGCCAAAACCCTAACCTAACAACGCAGAAAGCAGGAAAAGAGGGGGTCCCCGTTAACAATGGGGTGATGTGTAAGAAGGTTACAACAAGACCATCTTAAAAAACTCGCAAATCCATTTATATAGCTTGATGATGTCCCTGCTATTGTATATGCATTTGATTACCAATAAAAAATTTCCTTGTTTCAACAATACTCAGCAATGTTTTGAGCATTAAAGAGGCTTAATTTCAAATTGCTCCAGTATATTTGCAAGTTACTTGATTGAAGTATATACCACTAATGTTCCCAAAAAAATATTATTATAATTTTGGCAATGCACAATGCACATCAAAAACAATATATATTTATTGCCTATTTAATTTAACCTTGCTATTGACAATGCAACAGAAACATCAATTTTATCCCTATAGCGTCATGCATACTTCAGAAATTTAGGATAAACAACACATACAGCTTCAAAGTCCGGAGTTCTGCCAAACATCTTAAATTCAAAATTCATAAGAAAGGAATCCTCTATAAAACCTTAATGTGACAAATATTTCATAAATGACAATCAACATATCCAGAAAATATATATTGGAACAATATAATGAAATTTACCTGGACCTATATCAAATCTGACAAGTCTATGGGCAATGGAATATGAACATACGCTGGCTATCAATCAAAACATAATACAGTATTTGTCGGCATAGATATGTCAAACAGGTGTAAGTCAATATAAAAAATAGCATAGCCCATCAATCTACAGGTATGCATTAAACTATATAGTAATATAATAATGTGTGTAACTAAGCAAGCAATTGTGATTCCAATTATTAGTCATCTAACATAAAAGTTGATAGCAAATACAAGAACTTCAACTCTACATTCTGGTTGACTTAGTTGTAATGCAATATCAAGATAAACTGGAAAAATGATAAACCACCTCAGCGAAGCAACAAATTAAAAATAAACCAGAAGACAAATGCATACAAAACCAGCAGAAACTGCAAGCAATATCACTGCTATCTTTTCTGCCTTTCCTGTTATTCTACAGCTTTCATGATCCAGGCAATTCTGGCTCAATCTACCAGACAAGTCTTTCTATAAAATTTCTCACAAAAAGCATGTTTTTCCACAATATCTATCACAGAATGCACAAAAACTATAGAATACTGAGCTCACTGCCAGGAAGCATGGTAGAGGAAACAAATGGATTTTATCTTCACTTTGGACATTTCAGAAAAGACTGAAGAAGAGAGGAAAGGTTCACAAGAATTTTTTTACAGAATATGCTACATAAAACTCCAATGTGTGCACTGATGAGAACTTGGCCCTGGTTGCCTTACTCATCTTTTAGAAGATTAATTGGCTCACTCAGCACATACTTCGGAAGATCATATTTTGCACCTGCAATGGTTTTGCAAGAATTATAATTTGAAAGTTAAGTACATATAAGAAAAAGAAACTATGGACTGTCAATAGCATTGCTGTTTTACCTCTTTCATCATAACAAGTTGTCATATCATCACTTGTGACGATTATGCCTGCACTATCCACTATTGCCCGTGCCAAACCTAACTCGGCCTCAGCTGCTGCTCTTAAGGCATCCCAAATCTCTGTAAAACTTGCTTTTGTTATTCATGGTAGCATAATATAATTTAGTGATGGGAAAAGGAACAAAGATCATTCACTTTATCCAAAGATATGTTTTTTTAAATGTTAATGATGTAGTGTTCCCATTCTTTATGGAAGCACAGATTCCTTTGTTTTCCATGAAATACTTGCAAAATAAATGCACTCTGTGGGAGGCTTTAGGCTATTACTTCTCAAAGTTGCACCCAGCATCTTCCAGCCAAGTAAAATAAATGGAAATGATGAAGCCCATATAAGTCTCCAAAATAAGTCATTTAAACAAAGCATTGTATACTGAGATCTAAACAAATGGGTTACAGTAAAAACAAATTTTGCTGGCAGTTAGTTCCAACTAAAATAGCAAACCATCTATTAATCTTCTGAAGATTCAGACATGCATGAAAGAGAGCAGATTTAAAAGACACAATTATACAAAATTCATAAACATGTGAGTTGTCTAGAGCCTTACTAGCTAGAAGCCATTTGTGACTAAGTTCCCATCAGACCTTGAATGAAAACTATAATTCAGAAAAATTTGGATTCAAATTATAATTTTATAAGGCCATATATCTTCAAGAAGCACCTCTTTGAAAGTGTATCAAATCAAAAAGATAATGAAGTTCTACCTTTTTGCCCGCCATAGTGAGGTGCTGTGTCCCAAAACTCATCACGCATTCGTTTAAGTTGTGCTCGTGTGATAGGTTCTGAATGTTTCCAAGGTTTTGGTTTACGTATTTTTCTGGAATGCCCTGTAGACAGACATGAAGCAGCTAGCATTTTTTAATTCACATATTATCATGGGAAATCTAGTATGCACTAAATATGCAAATTTATCAAAAGAAATCTAGTATGCAATAAATGTGCAAATAACTAAATGTTGAAAGTCGAAACATCAGAGAGTAATATCTAAGATCATATTCAGAAGTTCAGAACACATGAACTATGCAGCAGGTGCACAATCTTGACTTGGAGCTACCAGGTCAAGGTTTGTCAAGCCTGTGTTATTAGTGGAGCGAGCCAAACATTTCCCATTAAATAAATTTAAGGTCTCATATATGTTTTCATCCTATGTAAAAACTGTACATCCGGTGGTGTTAAGAAAATTGAAGTAAAATACAGAGAATTATCATATACATATTTCAGAGGAAGCAATTTGATAGTTTGTCTTGCAACATCACTGAGAACAGAGACTGAGGTTGAACTATGCCAGGTATATAAAAACAATATACGCAAAACATATTTAATAGTAACTAACAACCCAACAATGGGAAAATAAAAAAACACAGCAAATGTCATGAAATTCCATAGTGCATCTAATTGCCTTGCAATCAACTTTTATCAATTATGTCAATCTTGTAATTCAAAATGAGATTTCTATTACGTTTGATGATGCTAAACAATATACATGCATGTTGAGTATCCTAAAATCCACACTAACATATCATAACGTGCTCAAGCACCATATTAAAAGCCATAAATTCCATTAAAATGTGACAAGGGGAAAAGTCAGATGCATGTAATACTCTACTAACCTACAGATATCTGCAATATGCAAGAATTATTATTACGTTATATGTTTAAGAGACTACATAAACCCCCTAGAACCCAACTGTTAGTGTAGGCTAAGTCACAAGGTTCGAATTCGAATTTGAAATCGACAGTCATGAAATTCGGATGAAATTCGAAAAGGGGAAAAAAAAAAAAAAAATCAAATTAAATTCGTCTTATATAATTTTGTTTATTTTTAAATACATGTAATACTTATAATAAATTATAACTAATGTAACTAATATAACTAATTCATTAAAAAATATAACTAATAATGTATATCGAATGCATTAAAAAATATACATAATAACTTATTATTGTATATTTTTGAATGCATTTGATATACCTTTTACCTAATTACTAATTTATTACAATAAAAAAATAAAACTACATCAGACAATATCAAATACCTAATTACTATTGCTTGTAATTAAAACTAATAAAATTCACAACATAGAATGCATTACTATTGCTCAATATTGTTTACAACACGGGAGCGATGTCTTGAGAGCTCGGGCGCCTAACTGAACATAGAAGCAATGGCAATGGCAGCGACGACGAGTACAGCAGGCGGCAGTGATGGCAACGGCAGAGACGGCAACTACAGCAGGCAGTAGCGACGGCGACTACGGCAGGCGGCAGCGATGGCAGCCACAGGAGTGAGTTGTGTGTTTACAGAGGTCGTCTGCCCACTTTTTAGCAAAATCTTTTTATGGCTGAACTTGAACGATTTTTTTACAAAGGTTTGAAATTCGATTAAATTCGAACCTCATCCATGAAAATCGCCGTATTTTGTGACTTAAGAGTGTAGGCATCTAAAAATGGTCAATGCTTGCGGTGTTATACTTTAACATGTTCGTGTTACCTTCTTTTAGGGTTTTCGCATCTTACTAATGTTTCTTCTATGTTACACATTTGATCTTTATCATCTGTTAACATTGTGTCATTCTTTTGCATTCTTTTCCTATTCAAACCCATTTTCTCGAATTTGAATTAGGTCTTCTCGATGTCAATCTCAATTGTCGTTTCATGATCATGATCAACTTTTAATGTTAATGAGACATCATTTATCATTATCAATTTCTATCAATCTTGATCGATTCATCATCGATCCCTATCAATTATCAATCATCATTCCTCAATATCAATATTTGTCAATTTCCATCAATCCTTGTCAATTTTGATCAATTTGTCATCGGTCCCTGTCATTATTAATTTGGTTAATTTTTGGTCCTTATCAATCATTTTGTTGATCATTTTTATCATCATCATTGTTAATCATGTCAATCCTATCATGGCATCGTTTAACCTAATTCATTTTTCATTCTACTTCGGGTTTAATATTCTTTAATTATTTCTCCCTTTTATCCCGTTTTTGTCTAGAGTTTAATAATTCTTCAATTATTTATCCCTTTATCCTAACTAATTTGTTTTAGGATTTATGAATTAGTTCATTGTCCTAATTCCCTTTTTCCTGTTTTAGAATTAAATATTATTTATTTAGTTGCCTAATTATGAGATTTGTGGGAGAAATTAATAAATAAATATTTATTAATTTATCCCTCACTTCTCTTTTTTAGCTTCCCCTCCTCTTTTCTAGCCTTGTACTTTCCTCATTTTTGAATGGCAATTTTCCCTCCACAATTCACTCATTTTGTCATAAAATGACATAGCAATTTGTCATAATTTTGTCATAATCATGTCAATTTCGAATTCAATTTGCCTCTTTCGAATTTCTCATTCCAATTTGATGCCTTAATCAATTTCTCTATAAATTGAGTCCATTTCTTCATCATTTTGAACCACATTTCAAGTATCCTTACGCTGTCACTTTTGAATACATCTTGCAATCCAACTTGCTTTTAATCATTTGCATTTGTAGGTGGTATCCACAAATTTGGAGAAAGAAAAACAATGGAGGCCAATTGAAGGAGATGCTTTTGTTAGTTTGCATTTGTAATTTATACATCTTGTCTTCAATTCTTCTATTGAGTGTGATAGGACTTTATTTTCATTGCATTGTTACGTTTGTGGTTCCCTAACTATTGTGCTTTGATACCTTTGCCTATTTCCTACCTCATATTTTCTGGTGAACCTAACGTGAACATGCAAAATCGAACAATTCTGTGAATCTATTTGCATGCAGGTTTTAGATGTTGATACATGTTTGCATGCAGGTTTTTTTCACTAATCTATTGTTGCATGCAAATTTTTTGCACAAATCCATTATTGCATGCAAGTTTTTTGAACTAGTTTGTTGTTGCATGCAGGTTTTATGTAAGGATCTATTGTTGCATGTGGGCTTTATGGAGTCTAAACAATGATTTATGCAAGATTTATTAACATGCAA
The DNA here is from genome assembly GCF_030272615.1 of Cryptomeria japonica. NCBI lineage: Eukaryota > Viridiplantae > Streptophyta > Pinopsida > Cupressales > Cupressaceae > Cryptomeria > Cryptomeria japonica. Next base: position 581,537,178 of record NC_081406.1, read on the forward strand.
TGAACAACAATTCTTCATATAGTTTAATTAGGAGATTTGAATGAATCCTATAATTCTCACAGTCTTAATTAGGATTTGGATCAAAGAACAACAACAAATTTCACATTTCATGCATGCAAAGGGTTTAAAATGAACAACAAATTGCATTTAATCATGGTTTGAATTGATCAAGTCCTTTTCAAATTAAGGTGGAATTAACTTCATCTAGTCTTAACTAGGATGCAAATGGATCAATGAACTCATATCATGCAAATTTTGAAGCAAGACGGTTTGCCTTAGTGTAGAGAACATTTCATTTTCTAAAGGTTAAAGAATCATTGTTTGTCATGTCTTCTTTTATTTCGATTGTGAGCTTTTACATCTGCCTGGCATCTCGCACAGGCATTGGTGAGAGGGAACGACCCAAGTGGCAACAAGTTGAAGCCAAGCCCTTCCAAGCCACTATAAACAAATGCGTTTGTGATGAAAGTTGCAAGTGACGAGTGTTATATGCTGCCATAACGGCGTTATGTCTTCCTTAGTGCCCTCCTAGCACGTAAAAACCTGTAGAGCGTAACCTCTGCAGGCTGGGAGGCCTCCTATTAACGGAGTGGAAAACGCTACTGAGTATGGCCACTCAAACGGATGCCTTGACTACAACCCATTGTGTTTAGAGACCCAAAACCTTCTATTTGTTGGCACAGGAGGTCGAACCTCCAAAGCCATCCCACACTTTTGCAGCTCACTGTAGAGATAGCAGTTCCTTGGGAAGTGATGACCTAAGGGATTCGGAACTTGGTATGCCCGAGAAGTGAGTGTTGTGAAGGGAAGCCAATGCTACCAAGTTCCTAGGCTATCCGCTATGAGTAGGCACGGCTGAGAGTAATCTCAAGTGGGAACCCAGCAAATATAGTCCCGACCTGCCTTAGGATTTGTTGTTGAATGCACATGAGTGTCTTCTTTCAAAGTCAAACAAACATCTTGTCTTTTATGCTTATTAAAAAGTGAATCATAAACAATGGACATAATCAACTTATCAAATAAACATTTGGCAAACAAAACAACATTCAAAAGTGATCATAATCAGTTTTGGTTCTCAAAACAAACAAGTGTCCAAAAACAAAGTTCAAACAAAGTCAAACTTGGTCCTAAACATTTCAAAGTATCCATCCAACATCTGAAAAAGATTTTATCAACATGGATTGTCAAAACATTGGATATCCTTGTTCCAAAATTCATGTCACTTAAAGGGTTAGCCCTTGCATTGTTCAAACTTATGTCTTAAGGCATACATTCATCTCCCTTCATATTAGGTCCATTGCTTGGTCATTTATCCCCTCTTGCACTGAGGTTTAGAATCATTTTCTTAAGTCTTGATCGTATCATCATTATCCCAAAATTAGGTCTTGGCTTAGGTTGCATTTTGCATTTTCTAAAGTCATTAGTCCTCACATATCCATATCATATTGGCTTTATCATTGAATAGTCGAAACCCTAGGTCTTGCCTTAGGTTTACATTGTCATACATTTGCACTCATATCCTTAGTCCATATCATTAGGTCATATCATATCATTGGTTTGCACCATATCATAGCATTAAGTCATATCATAACTCTAGGCCATATCATTGAATAATACCTTTGGGTCATTTCATATCCCTATATCAAAGCATCTAACTTGAAGATCATTTCATATCATAGGTTCGCACCTTAGGCATTCGTCATTAATCATTGTCCCCTTTGCATTTAGTCACAAAATTAGCTTTGCCAAACTTAAAAAATCAGAACTTTAGATCATACCCTAGGTTGTTAGGAGTCTTGACCTTGTCCAACATTTGTCCTTTTGTCATCATCATTCTGTCAAGCCTAGCTTAGTATCCAAGCATATAGGTGAGACATTGTCATTTTGTCCTATCACCATTTTGGCTTTTGTCCTTTTGTCAATTAAGGTCTTGACTTCATTTCAATTTCCCAAGATTGCATCTTTAGATTTGTATTCCAAGAATTTGTCCAAACCTTGAGTCCAAAAACATAGATTGCATTCTTGTCATAGATTGCATCGTCATTTCTTTAAGATTGTATTTAGTTGCATGCCCTTGTCATTCTAAAAATTCAAAAGACCAAAAACATAAGTTGCATTGTCAATCATCTAGGTTGCATTTAGTTGCATACCCTTGTCATTCCAAAAATTCAAAAGACCAAAATGCGTTGTCAATCCTTTTAGGTTGCATTTGTCAATTCCATTAGTTGCATCTCGTTACATCCTTAAAATCGAAAAATCCCAAAAATGTTGCATTGCATAGTGACATGTCTACTGAAACAAGGTTCCAAGCTCCTATGATGCAACAAAGTTTGACATATCAACCGATGATTGGTCCAATGAATAACAGAATGCAATCAAGTTTTAATCCAAGGCAATCACAATTCTATCCAACCCAACAACAAGGCAATATCATACAACCAAACTTTAATCCAAATGTTGCTCCGCCTACAAACATGCTACCAAAGTATGGAATCATTCAATCAAGACAACCACCACACTTTGAATCAAGTTTTATGCCAATGCAACTAGGATGTGGCAATGTTTCACCAATGCCACCAACGAATGTGTCACCGATTTTTTATTCAAATCAATTAAGCCAAAATCATTTTCAACAAGGACCTTTGTCAAATGGCCAACGTATCTTTCATCCAAATTATGGTTATATTTGAGTTCAATAATTACCAAATTTCCAAGAAGACAGATTCAGATGACAAATCATTCACAAAATTTGAAGTTAATGAAGCAATGAACAATCTCGAGTTTGTGGAATTTTTGGACCAAGTAATCTTAAGCAATCCTCGAAAATACTTCCCATGCATTATAAGAGAACTAGCCTCAAGTCCTGAGCATCGATCTTTCATAACTGATGCACACCTACAATGGGCCTTGGCATGTGAGCAAGCAAATTGTGTCCCACAACAAGTTCAAACAAATCAAGTCCAAAATCATGGTTTAGAACAAGAGACAAAAATTCCACTTGTCCAATACCAGCAACAAATTCAACCCATGTCTAGCAATGGCTCATCCGTCCATCAAGAAGTTGACCCTCAAGTGGCCTCCACATCACCTCCCATTCCATCGGATCTCGAAGTTGCACAAGAGCAATTTTCGTCATCTCCTCCAATTGATACATCTAATGCATCCTCCCAAGGGTTGTCCGCAATAGAAATACACGCCAACCTATGTCTTTATACAAATCCCTTGTACTTTTTGGAAATGCAAGATTCAATGCCACCAAATGCTTCTCTTTTAGAGAGTCCCATACAAAGTCCATCCCTCTCATGTCAAAGCATTGATTCCTTGCTAGAATACCCCATGTGTATTCAAATTCCAACCTCATGTCAAGAGGATGATTTAGAGCACGAAGAAATAAGTTTTGAAACAAATCAAGATCAAGACCCTAGAACTTTTCCATTGCATACTACATTTGATCCCCCTATTCCTATCCATTTTATCCAAGAACACAATACCTTTTCAAGTCCCATTAGCATTCCACTTTCTAAGCAAGGTCAAGATATCCCTTTCATTATTTCTAATGATCCCATTGAGAGTCAAGAGCAAGGCACCTTTAAAGAGGAATCCAATGATCTTCCTCCTTGTCAAGATCAAAGTATCCTTCTAGATTTATGTCCACCACAAGACCCTATCATCCCTTTAAATCCTCCACAAGATCCCTTTGTTCCTCCATCTCCATGTCCTAATCTTCCATATACACCTCAAGATCTCATTTCTTTCGATGATGCCATTATTCCTCCCATTCCATCTCATGAAGATCCTATCATAGATCTTGATCCCCCTCACGATTCTAATCCCCCTCATGATTCTAACATGATGGTGCAAGATGTTCATGAACCCCCCACATGTACAATGGGTTCCTCCACTTTGGTCCAGTCTGATCCACTTCATGATCCCATCATTCCCATCATATCATGTCCACCTCATAATGGACTCGTGTCTTCTTCCCAAAGCAAAGAGTATCCTACAGGTCAAAATATTTGTAAAGGCAAAGGGGTAGACCTTCACGAGAAAGAACCCCTCCATACCAAAGAAGATCTTAATGGTCATGGCCTCAATAACACCCCTCAAGTCATTGGTATCCCTACCAAATCAAAATCCAAACATGCGCCTAGCCCTTCATCTCTTCCATCCATTTTAGGTCCTTATATCCTTCCACCCAGTATGCAAGGTCAGCAAAGGCACACATCCTTGAGAACCTTCCATCCATCCAAAAGACCTCCATTTCATTCCTATCCATCCATGAATCCAAGCAATTTGGATGCCAAGCATAAAATTCATAAGTCCAGCAATCTGCATGTATTTAAGGATCAACATGTCCAATCTAATCGACATGTCAAAACAAAGGAAAAAGAAAAATCAAAAAGGCCACAAAGGCTAATTGCTCATAAAGAAAAGACAGAATCTATATGGGTTCCTAAATCCCTTGTGCAAGCAATGCATTCCAAGGAACCACAAAAGAATGAAAAATCAAAAACCATGTGGATTCCTAAGTGGCTCCTTGAAGCACAACAGTCTAAAGAAAAATCCAAATTGGCATCCAAAATTGCTATTCCTCCATCATCTCTGTCCATTTTGGGTCCTTATGTCCCTAAATCCCTAGCCTTTCCTCCTTCCAAATCTCAAAATCTAAGATCCATTTTTCTTCCATCAATCTAACACCCCTCAAGGTGTGTTCCAATGTTGATCTTGCCAACATTTCCATCCACTCATGCGCAGTTCTTTCAATACCCTGTCCATTATCCAATGAATATTTTCTATCCTTCCATCCCTTTGATCCAATCCTTAGTCCCATTGCATATCCATGTCATTATTTTGCCAATGTCTTTGAGCATATTTTTAATAGTCATGGTCCATTTTTCAGGGCTACTATCCATACAACAAGATGCTTGAGTCCTCCTTCCATCCCCTATCACGTGTCCATTTTCTGCTAAAAGTATAAAAAAATTTTAAAAAAAGGAAAATCCAAAAAAAAAGTAAAGAAAAATCATTTGTCCATTGGTGAAAACTTGGCAAACAGGCACCTTGGGCAAGTACCATGATGAAAACCTGGCAAACAGGTGTCATGTGTAATATATAAACTTCTTGCATACCATACTTGGGGGCAGGTTCCATTTATTTTAACCTATTGTATCCTATTGTCCTTCATTATCCTATCATACCCTCCATTATCCTATCGTCCTTCATATCCATATTCCCTTTCCCACCTTTGATCTTGTTAAGGCTAAGGATCTTCATGAATGTCATGTATCCTATTCGCAGCTTTCAGTCTATCATAGCTTTTGGTCTTTATCCATTGGCTTATTACAACCTTTTGTCCATATTCTTTGGCTTATTTCAACCTTTTGTCACTATCCCTTAGCCTATCGCAACCTTTGGTCCATATCCCTTATCCATCTTTGATCTTGCTTATCCTATCCATATCCTATCACTGTCCACACATTCTTTTTCATCCCTTGATCTTGATCCGACATAAGGACGTAAAATGGAAAACATGGTTTCAAAAACCTCTTGACATGTCCCTCATTCCATGTCATTGCTTTACATTGTCATATCCAATCCCTTATCCCATCGCGTGATAGCCCTTGGTGATTGAATCCATTTTGTCTCCAATCTATCCACCAACATTTTTAGCAAGCTTATTTATCAATTCGTCATATTCCTTGCCTTGCTAGACACTGGAGGCAAAATCACAAAAAATCCCTAAAAAGCAAATAAGGTCTTGAAAAAATCCCTAAAAATCAAATAAAGTCCTGAAAAAATCCCTAAGCATCAAATAAAGTCCTAAAAAAAGTCAATAAAAATTCGACAAAAAGTATTGAAAAAATCACTAAAAAATAAAAAATGTCCTGAAATAATCCAAAAAAAATTGAAAAACGTCTTGAAAAAACAAAAAAAAAAAAATTGAATAATGTCTTGAAAAAAATAAAAAACAATCATAAAACGTCTTGAAATAATCCATAAAAATCGTAAAATGTCTTGAAAAAATAACAAAAAAAATAAAAAAGTTCCAAAAACCCTAAAAATTGGAAAACGTCAAAAATTCAAAAACAATCACTTTTGTTTCATTTCACCAATAAATTGTCCCCTTTGTACATAAATAGACATTTGAGCAGACGTCAAACAGATAACACATTAAATATTGCGCTTACATTAAATCACGTATTAACAGATGAACTATTCAGCAAACCAAGCATTCAAACTGATCAAAATTGTCACATCAATCAACAACATCAACATTTGTCACCCCTTGGTCACATTATCATGGGTCTTATACAGGGTGTGGTATATTCGAAACCAGACTGTGTCCTATCTTAGAGGGGGTACTACATTCCCTGAAACCAAACAGCATGATCGTCCTTTCATCACAACACTATCACTTTGGCAACGAAGGTCAGAATGGTTGTTTAAATTGTTTGAATTTGTGCATCTTATCTTTCATTGATTTATCTTTGATCATGTTCCTATGTTGCTCGATGATGTCACTGAGTGATTTAGAGTGGTCGGGATGGCTCATGGTATGTTGTTTTTGTCTTTTGTTTGCGGAGTGTTTCGTAGCATTCTGGGGCAAGTATGTCTTGGGTGTTTGTGATAAGTATGTTCGCTTTGTGAACATCGAACATGCCTCGACCTTTGACACACGTCATGTCTTAGGATGTTTTGACTCATTCCTTGTCTACGACATGTCTATTTTACGCAAAGGGATTGCCTTATCGCCTTGGCCTTCATTGCCATGGTGCGTCGCATCCATTTTGCTATATCAAATAAAGGTTCTCACCTACTATTTTGCATTTGTGAAAGCAAGTTTTTCTTCACCACTAACTGTTCTTCGTCTAATTTCCTCTTCCTAACATTTCTTTCATCAGTCCTTGCAATCCTCTTGGTCTAATCTTGGCATTATTGTCGATCAATTGGCCTATTTTCTGGATTTTTCTGGCCAATTCCTCGAGGGCGCATGCATATATCCTTGTTGTCTGGGGCATACTTCTTGATTGTTCTTTGAAACAACGATCAAAATAGCACTGTCTCAAAGAGGGGCAAAATGTAGCCATCTAAAAATGGTCAACGCTTGCGATGTTATACTTTAACATGTCCGTGTTACCTTCTTTTAGGGTTTTCACATCTTACTAATGTTTCTTCTATGTTACACATTTGATCTTTATCATCCGTTAACATTGTGTCATTCTTCTGCATTCTTTTCCTATTCAAACCCATTTTCTCGAATTTGAAATAGGTCTTCTCGATGTCAATCTCAATTGTTGTTTCATGATCATGATCAACTTTTAATGTTAATCAAACATCATTTATCATTTTCAATCATTATCAATTTCTATCAATCTTGATCGATTCATCATCGATCCCCTATCAATTAACAATCATCATTCCTCATTATCAATATTTGTCAATTTCCATCAATCCTTGTCAATTTTGATTGATTTGTCATCGGTCCCTATCATTATCAATTTGGTTAATTTTCGGTCCTTATCAATCATTTTGTTGATCATTTTTATCATCATCGTTGTTAATCATGTCAGTCCTATCATGGCATCGTTTAACCTAATTCATTTTTCATTCTACTTCGGGTTTAATAATTCTTTAATTATTTCTCCCTTTTATCCCTTTTCTATCTAGGGTTTAAAAAATTTTCAATTATTTATCCCTTTATCCTAACTAATCTATTTTAGGATTTATGAATTAGTTCATTATCCTAATTCCCTTTTTCCTATTTTGCAATTAAATATTATTTATTTAGATGCCTAATTATGAGATTTGTGGGAGAAATTAATAAATAAATATTTATTAATTTATCCCCCACTTCTCCTCTGTTTTAGTTTCCCCTCCTCTTTTCTAGCCTTGTACTTTCCTCATTTTCGAATGGCAAATTTCCATCCACAATTCACTCATTTTGTCATAAAATGACATAGCAATTTGTCATATTCCTTACATAGAAATTTGTCATAATTTTGTCATAATCATGCCAATTTCGAATTCAATTGCCTCTTTCGAATTTCTCATTCCAATTTGATGCCTTAATCAATTTCTCTATAAATTGAGTCCATTTCTTCATCATTTTGAACCACATTTTGAGTATCCTTACGCTGTCACTTTTGAATACATCTTCTTGCAATCCAACTTGCTTTTAATTACTTGCATTTGTAGGTGGCATCCACAAATTTGAAGGAGAAAGAAAAACAATGGAGGCTTGAAGGAGATGCTTTTGTTGGTTTGCATTTTTAATTTACATCTTGTCTTCAATTCTTCCATTGAGTGTGATAGGACTTTAGTTTCATTGCATTGTTAGGTTTGTGGTTCCCTAACTATTGTGCTTTGATGCCTTTGCCTATTTTCTACCTCATAGTTAGGATAATAAATGATGTAAATCCATTCTTCCATTCTCTAACACTACATCATTCGTCATAAGTGCAAAAGCAAAACATTTAACACAATTCAATATGTTTATTAACAGTTCAAACTAGTTTGCCCCAGGGTGTAGACTGGTTGGTTGAGCCGTTGGAAGACACAAACAACTGATGCAGGTTCAAAACCCATTTCACCCAACCACATCAGGAGTGAGGCATCCTTGGGGTTTCACATGGCCCAAAGGACTAGTCATAATGCCCTGATGGATTGTGAACCTCAGGTGCTGAGCTGAACACCTCTGAGTTATCAACAAAAAAAACAGTTCAAAATAGTTTAATAAATTAATATATATATCTTGGCTATTCAAAAATGTTTTCAACATTTTCCTCTAGTGGCATTCTCATCTGCACTATGGGGCCAAGATATTGGTATGGAATCTATGCAATGATGCATAACCTAGCCAGTTAATTACCACGTTATACTGAACTGCCACAAAATACAATGCAGATATATACTTACAATTACAAGAAGCATCTACAAACAATAAAAATTACACAACAGTTCAGTTTTGTAACAGTAAACTTCCTACTAATGTGTCGGTTTGTGTCCCACATTTGTGTTGCACAGGCTGGTCCTCTATTTTGGCACCAACCACAGAAGCACTGACAGGTATGGCACCAACATGATGGTTGGCAGAAGGTGACTTATTTTGATGCCCTCTATGCCATCCACCGACCTTGGGAGTACCAATTGTGTCAACTCAGTGCTGAATGAAAAAGCACTCATCCTTTGGAATGATAGCATTGGACTTTCATGCCATATGGTTTAGAACTTGTCTACATCAATCTTCCTATGCAACCAAGGGGAATGTTCAAAAAGAGGTTCGACTAAAATCAGTTGCGTTTTCTTCAGAAGTGATGGCTCCTGTTGTGAGGTATTCACACATCACCCCATCGCAAATGGGGACCCCAACTTTTTTTCCTGCTTTCTAGGATAGCGTTAAGGTCCTTAGCTATTAGCCTTTGCATTAGAAGGATATAGGTGGTCAAAAGTCAGGAGTAAGTGAAGTAAGTGACTTTGTTAGCCTTGTCTGAGCGTGAAGTAAGTGACTTTGTTAGCCTTTAGTAATGTCTCGATACCATGGGAGTGAAGCCCATCAGAGTTCAATCATGAGTGAAGAAGGATTGATAATTAGAGGGACACTTCAAATGCTCCTCTTGTGGAGAGAGCTTCACTTCATGTACACGCCTTATGTAGAAAACTTCTTGCACTTCTCCCACGAAAGCGAAAAATCATCCTAAGACCTCATGTTGAGCATGTCTTCATGTTGAGAGGTAGATGAGCGAATTTCCCTTGAGTGCCTTGTTTGAGTAGATGTGTAAATATGGGTTTGAGCGTTTGAGTGAGATAGTCTAAGAATTGAATTCATATACAACGAAATTGATTGAAGGCGAGCTTATTTGTAATCTACTTCATCTTCAAGTCTTCAATAGTAGCGAACTTCATGACTTCAGAAAGTGGAGTGAACTTCATGACTTGAGGAAGTGGAGCAAACTTCATGTTTTGACCTACATGAGCAAACTTCATGAGTTGAAAGAGAGGAGCGAATTTCAAGAATGAGCACACATGAGCGAACTTCACCTTCAAGCCTACATGAGCGAAATTGGAAGTAGAGGAGTGAAGGATATTTGATAGCATTTACCTTGAATGGATTCAATTTGAAACGAATTTCATGAACTCAACAAGAGGAGCGAACTTCATGAGTTGGAGAAGTGGAGCGAACTTCATGAGTTGAAACTTGAAAGAGAGGAGCGAACTTCATGAGTTGAAGGAGATGAGTGAATTCCATGTTAAACTTCATGAACTCCACTAAATGAGCGAACTTCAAGGATCAATACACATGAGCGAACTTCATGACTTGAGGTGGGTGAGTGAAATTCATGATGGAAGAACAAAGGAGATCTGCCTTGAGTCGATTCAATCTAAAACAAACTTCACAAACTCAATGATATCAGCGAACTTCAAGAATTGATACATATGAACGAACTTCATGTTTGCATATATGAGCGAATTACATGATGAACTTCATGAACTCCACTAAATGAGTGAACTTCATGAGTTGCAAGAGAAGAGCGAAGTTGATTTATTTATCCACAATAAGATACAAACTGCCAATAGATCATTTCCTAGAGCTTATTTGATGCCTTATCATGCCTAAGAATAATTTTGAATGAAAGGCATGTAAGAGGTTAACTTCATGTTGAGAGCAACGTGAGCAAACTTCATAAATCAGCATAGATCAGTGAACTTCAAAAATGAAGACACGTGAGTGAATTTTACAAACTGAGGTACAAGAGCGAATTTCAAGTGTAATAGTTATGCTTGCATGACTACTACCTTAAACTGATTTGAAGTTTGGAAAGAGTCATTTTGAGTTAAGAAGATGAAGATAGAAGTTCGAAGATCACTTCATGTGAAGCAAAGTCAAGGCGAACTTCATGAGCAGCACTCTCAGAGCAAAATTCCTACAAGGGACCCCTCCTAAAGGTAGTTCTTCATGTTGTCATCAAGTAATGACTAAAAAAACTTTAAAGTTGAAAGAAAATGATGGAGAGTAAGTTCAAAGACAAGGACAACTTCATGAACACCAAGGGTGGATTAACCTTCAAGAGCCCCTTTCTACGAGCGAAAAACAACTTCAAGTGCTCCTGCATGAAGGCGAATTCTCTCTAAATCCTCTTATCAAACATGCAAAACACATAAAATCAAGGGATATATCAAGTTAGAAGAACTATCAATGTTATATATTATGTATTTAATATCATGTTTGTTTTGTTTTGCAAATGGGAGAGGATGGTGGTTGCAAAGCAAAAGGAGAAGGATTGTAAGATCTACAGTACCATGCAAGGAAGAAAACTTTGTTTACAAGCATAGAATGCCCAAGAGGAATCTCAATTCTCATAGCACCAGGGAGTCACAAAAAAGGAATTCCAAAGAAAAGAAGCAGTGGTGACATCAAGAGTTCGTTCTAGGGCACATCAATACTTCAAAACCAAGATCTATACCTTGCACTTTCATGATTAAAGCATTCAAGAGGATACTTTCAGAAGAGTTAATCAAAGTTAGAAGATCATCATCATCATGGAAGTTGGACAATGTTGAGTATCAAAAAATATTCCTTCATGATGATCTATCAAGCCTTCAAAGTGCAAGTTAAAGGTGGCGTCCTACTCATCGTCCCAGTCACTACCTCTACCAATCAAGAAGTTCCACATCAGCACGTCCTAATTCAATGTACTTGACTCACTTGTGATGGCACAAACTTCGAGGCACCTACCCCTATTATCTATTGGTCATGCCAAAGTGTTGTAATTATTTCATTGGATGAATTGAGTTTATTGTAACAAACCCTAATTAGGGTTTTCATTGTAAAATCTCAGCCATTGATCTCAAATTGATCTGAGCCATTGAATTGTATTGAGAGCACTATAAAAGGCTCAAGTCTCTCATTTGTAAAGGATTAATAGTTAGTAGCGAGAAGAAATAGTGAATAGAATAGAATAATAGGTCGCTTAGAAGAATGGCAATTAGAGTATTAGTTAGATTAGGCGAAGGCAAGGATTGTGCCAAACCTTGTTGTAAAGAGCAATTGATTTCATTGAAATTATGGTGAATTTGATTTGTTACTTCAACAACTTGCATGATCTTTACTTCTCAATTTACTTTCAATGTTGATTAGATTGAGTGGAGGACTTTGTTGAATGCATTTGTGTGGAATCCGTTTAGTCCATACCACTAGCCTCTTGTTGATTGTAAGTGCGCCTTGCGTGGTCAACTAAAATGATGATATGAGCTTAACTTCAAATTGTTATGCATCCTTTGTTTATGCATTAACTTGAATGGTGAGCAATGTTTGATGATAATGATTTGAACATCTTTGAAACATCCTTCGAAGATTGCATTGAGCTTGTGTCAAATTGTTCAGTTTGATGGTGAGACCTCACTTGGTAGGATTCCATCTAATCATTCATCCATCTTCTTACATTCTAGGCCTTAGAATAGACTTTCTCAACCCTTCATCTTTTGCCCTTTTTTTTAATTCGAGCTAGCTTAGGATAAAAAGCATCACAAGATTGCAATATCAGATGATCAAGTTCCAACAATTCAAGCATTCGACAATTCAACGTAAGTCCCTTTGTGATACCATAATCACATCAACCAATAGAGCTTATCCACACATCAAGACCTGACATTTATGAACCTTGGAGTTGTCTCAAGTGATCCTTAAGCCAATCTTCAACATTTGAGAAGCTTTGTTCAAGAGAGGATAAGATACTTTTGGGTATTTTATTCTGTGTTTGCATGTGCATAAAAAAGACATCAACAGCTCCCATAGCACCTTGGGTTAGCTACAAAACTGTAACTAAAGTTACTGAAGATTACACCACCTAGACTAATCAGCATACTAACTTGGAGGAACAGATGTACGCCATGCCAGGTGCACATAGTTGTGGTCTTGGCAATATGATCCTTTGGTGTCATTTACAAATGTCTGGAAACCAAATCTGAAGGATGTTGAGTTGTGAGTTCAAGCAACAGTGGAGACCCAAGTATGGCAGTAGATAAAGAATAATGGCATCCTCTTCATATGGAGGCAATGTGGTCTAAAGACCAGTGTGCAGAGATTTTTTATTCTAGTGTGGATGGAAAGCTTAGCTGGAGAAGTTATGCATTGAATACTAGATGAAAACCCAAGTATGGCAATAGATAAATATTAAAGAATAATGACCTCATCTCCATATGGGGGCAATACGGTCTAAAGACAACTGTGTAGAGATTCTTATTCTAATGATGGAAAGCTTAGCTTGAGCAGTTAGGCACTGAATACTAGATGAAGACCCAAGTATGGCAGTAGATAAAGAATAATGGCATCATCTCCATATGGGAACAATATGGTCTAAAGACCACTGTGCAGAGACTTCTTATTCTAGTGTGGATGGAAAGATTAGCTTGAGCAGTTATGCACTGAATACTAGATGAAGACCCAAGTATGGCAGTAGATAAAGAATAATGGCCTCATCTCCGTATGGGGGTAATATGGTCTAAAGACCACTGTGGAGAGATTTCTTATTCTAGTGTGGTTAGACCCTTGAACTACTCTTTCTGTAGATGTGTTGACGTGTATTTTGTACACTATCAAACACAGAATAAAATACCCAAGGGTACCTTATCCTCTCTTGAATAAAGCCTCTGATTGCTGAAGATGTCGCGAAAAAGGATCAATCAGGATGACTCCAAGGTTCTTCGTTGTAGGGTCTCTACGTGTGGATAAGCTCTCTGTGGTATGATGTGATTTGCTGGAATCACAAGGGGACTTACATTTGATGATTGAACGTCTGATCTGCTTTGAATATTGCTGGAACACAGGCTCTTACTAGCTTTGATTTGAAAAAAAGGAAAAAAAGAGGGGGGTGAGGAAAGGATCTAATCCTAACACTAAGAATGTAAGAGCAATGAATGATCTTTGATGGAATTCTTTCTAACTAAGTCTTGTTTTGACATCCCAAGACCATCTCCACAAGGTTAGTGCGATCTTCGAAGGAAAGCTTTATGATGTTCAAATCATCACTGCAGGCATAGACACCATCAGGTTGATGCATATCAATGAAGAAGCAACAATTGAAGTTAAGCTTAAGCTGAATGATTCCAGTTGACTACACAAGGCAAGTCTGCAATCAACAAACTGCTAGTGGTTTGGAACATGAATCTCACCAAAGATCATTCATTGCTCTTACATTCTTAGTGTTAGGATTAGATCCTTTCCTCACCCCCCTCTTTTTTTCCTTTTTTTCAAATCAAAGCTAGTAAGAGCCTGTGTTCCAGCAATATTCAAAGCAGATCAGACGTTCAATCATCAAATGTAAGTCCCCTTGTGATTCCAGCAAATCACATCATACCACAGAGAGCTTATCCACACGTAGAGACCCTACAACGAAGAACCTTGGAGTCATCCTGATTGATCCTTTTTCGCGACATCTTCAGCAATCAGAGGCTTTATTCAAGAGAGGATAAGGTACCCTTGGGTATTTTATTCTGTGTTTGATAGTGTACAAAATACACGTCAACAGAATTGGCGCTAGAAGGAGGGCTTGATCGCGATGAATGCCTAACACCTGAAAATCCAGATTCTATCAATTCATAATTTACAAGGAGCAATCTTAAGGACCTTTTTACCCTCCTCCCACGCTCAATAGAATTGGCACTAGAGCGAGGGCAGAGCATTATCATGCTGTGAGTAGATGAAATCGAGATCCTAATTCGCAAGAAATTTTCTAGAGCTTTTTACCCTCCTCCACGCTCGACAGAATTGACAGCGAACACGAACTCTTGAATCCAAGGAAGATCAGTGGAAGGTCATTTTCAACACTCGACATAGGTGGTACAAAGAAGGAAGGTGATCGCTGGATCGGCAGTTGGACTTACGCAAGAAGGAATCAACCTGGAACCAATTATATGTTCAAGTTGAATCCGAGATATTCAAGATCTCTCTTATTCCAGAAAATCCAAAAAAAAGTGAAAAATAGAAAATCAAAAAAAAAAATCAAAAAATTAAAAAAAAAAAAAAAAAAGAAAAGATTTCTCAATGGAGTGGCAACAGTGTCACGAGGAGCAACAAGTTGATTTTCCTGAACTTTGGTGGAGATTAGATACACAACTTTATCCACGAAGATTGTCCGAGTTCGCAAGACCAGGACAGTGTCGAGTTCACGAGACAGAGGAGCATGATGAAATGCATTGCTTGAAGTACTTATCAAGGATGGAATCGGTAGCGCAGGGAAAAAATTTCTTTTGGGATGTCCCCAGGCCAGAAACCGAAGAAAACAATTTCAGTGTCCCAGAAACCAAAGATCCTCTTCTAAGCTTCATGTGGATGATCGAGAGTCAACTCATTTTGGATGGTGAAATGCGTTTGGAGAACATATTGCTACCATTGTGGTGTAGAATTCACAACTCACCTCACTCTGAATTTACTTGCTCAGTATGTGAAATGGCTATCAATCAAGTCAGAAACCAGTTTGGAATGCCAACTTTGTCCGAGGAAGAGTGTATTATTAACAGATTGTGGGGTGCACATCTCGCAGCCGAATTCAGAAGAACCTATGAACAAGACATCGTTCCAGCATCTGAATGTGAGAAGGATCAGTTGTACGTTGACAATACAAATGCACCTAAGGAACAATGTATTACAATGGATAGCTCGCCATGCCTTGCACCTGAAAAAGAATACCATGAAACAAAAGTTGAAGAATCAGTTGAAAATACTCAAACAAAGGAAGATCTAGGAGTTGAACAAGCAATTAAAGAAGACGACTCATCCCTTGAAGAATTCTCGTTTATACTACAAAAGGAGATCCTTGAGATTGAATTGCAGGAGTTTTCAAATGGCCTCATTGAAGAAGACAATCAAGTTGACATATTGAATGAAGAATCACAGATCATCGTAAATGAGCCCAGATATGAAGAACAATTCAAAGGGGCGCTTGAAGATTTCATCACCATTATGCTATTTGAGGAAGCATGGAAAGAACTTATAAAGGAAATACAAATGGAATCACTGCCAAATTTTTTTCTAGATAAGCAAGTTACTGTGAGTGATATGATCCATCATCAGCTCCGACCTCCCGAGACTATACTTGAAGACGAGACATCACCTGAGATTATCTTTGATCCACTAGAGGAGATGTTTGAAGCTCAATCCATCAAGGAGACTCTCATTTTTGAAGATACGCTAACAAAATTTCATGAAGATGCCTGGTTTATGCAAGATATCTCAGTAAAAACAGAGAATCTTGAGCTATTCGAAGGGGCGCTGAGCTTGTTTCAAGAGGAATTTCCTAATCAAGATCAACATGTTGTGGATGCTCGTGGAATAGTTCATCATCAATGGCGACCTCCTGAAGCAGCTGGTGACTTCACTTCCAACAATACAATGCCGTCTGAGCCTGAAATATGCCAGGTTGTCTCTTTCCTTATTCCTAGCTTTGAAAGTTATTATGATTTTGATTATGGGGATTTTGGGAAAACAACTTGCATCTGGATTGATCATGGTCCTAATGAATTACCTCAGTTGATCATTTTGAGTAAAAACTTGCTTGAGTATGAGAAATGCGTGGTGAGAGTTTGCCTTTCTGTGTTTAAGGATGAATTTGCCTGATTGAGAACCATCACGTTTGCCATGCTCCTGTTGCACAACCTGAGAAATCATGTAAAGTCATGTATATATTTTGCTTCTTTGAGTCGTGTTGAGTCTAGGACTCTTGTATATAGGTTTAGAGTAGGTTTTCTTTTCGTGTTTTTAGATTAGAGGTCTTTTGAGCCTTGTTCTTAATTTGCCTTGAGTCATTTGACTCATGATCTAGTGTGGCTCAGGTAGTTTAGTTGTTTGCTTTCTTTAGATAGTTTGCTTTTGGTGTGTGTTTTAGTTTAGTTTGCTTTGAGTCAGTTTGTCGGTCGGTTTGCTTTAGTTTAGGTGTCTTGAGTGGGAGCCTCCATTTTGTGAGAAAGGTGTTTGTGTTGATGATCACACACTGGCAACATCCTGGATCTTATGTTAGACTCATTTCTTAGATATCTATTCATGAAGTGCTTGGAATCCGAGGTTGTTCCTCTTCAGCTTTATCATCTGATCAGGACCTGTATTTGACTTGGAAGGGAATCATTTTCTGTGTCTTGATGCCGACATCTGTTGATTACTATATCTTCACACATTAATAGACTCCGAGTCATTATGGTTTTTAGGCAAAGCTGTGATTGGTGAAAAATCTAAAATCTGGCTTCAGCGCCACCGCAATCCTCAAACCCTAGTAAGCTTTACTGCTTACGAGCCAAAGGAATTGACAAAGTGAAAAAGCAATATCGAAAGGAAAAAATGAGAAAATAAAAATTAAAAAAATGAAGAAAAAAAAATGATGAAATGCAATGAAATATCAAAATTGGCTAAAGGGGAACATACGAGTAACTCCATCGGGGCTATAGATGCCTGGCTGGCAATGGAGCAATGTTCGTGAGCTTGCGGCGATAACCTCGTCGAGACTATGGACGTCTGACTGGCAGCGAGGCTCTATCCAGGATGCTTTTGAAGTTCAGATAAACTACGTAGCTAATCACAGGGAAACCTGAAGGTTATAATTGTCTTGTCGAGCGGAATGAATACACTTGCACACACCTGGGTAATCAAAGACTAAGTGTCTGGATGTGGTTTGGGATGTTCCTTCCACTTTGAGTACATTTTTCTAATCTCCTAATGAGCTAGGTTGAATTTTTCAGAGGTTCTAGGTATCGATTGAGTCTTTATCTCTGAAATGTTTCAGGAACATTTATTCAAGGTGGCGCTAGATGTTGTGACGTTTTCACACATCGCCCCATTGCAAATGGGGACCCATGTTTTTTTTGCTTTTTAGGGTTTGTTTTCTAGGTCTTTTAGGGTTTTGTCAGTTGGCCTTTGCATTTTTGAGTGTTGTCGGGGAGATCAATAGGATAGCAGGTCCTGCTAGTCTGAAAGCCCTGATCCTGAAATTTGGCTAAGTCTGGAATGTCCTGATCCTGAAATTTGACTAAGTCTGGAAACTGAAAAACCTCCAAAAACTAGATTTTGCAATATAACTCCTGGAGGTCTGAAACCACTCTCAAACATCCTGAAAGTATATATGGAATATAACTTAAAGTATAAGTCACTTATACTTAAATGTTATATTCCATAAAAATTATCCTGATAGAGAGTTCAAAAAGTCAAATTTCGCTCCTGTCCTTCACTGAGGATCCAGAGCGAATTTCGCTCCTGTCCCTCTCCAAGGGACCAGGGCAAAGCGCTCCTATCCCTCACCAAGGGTCCAGGGCGAAAAGGCTTATTTGAGTCATTCCTAACCTTGTTTGGTCAAATTGGAACATCAAAGGCATGGTGAAGGGCGAAATGAGCATGATAGAGCATCCAGACTTGATCAAAGACAAAGAAATGATGGAGTTTTTGTCTACAAAGGTAAAAGCGCTCCTGTCCCTCACCAAGGGACCAAAGCGATTTTCTTTATATACACATTTTTAGACCTTTCTTAGACTTGAACTCTTATTCATGGCGTGTAACAAGATGATATCTTCCTTAGCCAAGACATTTCGAGATGAAAAGTGAAAAGATTTGGCCTAGAGGGCAAAATTCGCTCCTGTCCCTCACTGAAGGACCGGAGCTTGAATTCCAAATATGCATTACCCTTGCAAGATTTAAGTGATTTTACGATTTGAACAGGCCAAGGGAAGTGTGTTCTGCCCGTTGAATATAACTTAAGTGGGCCACGAAGGAGAAAATCAACCCAAAAGATAATAGGCGCTCCTGTCCCTCACCAAGGAACCAGAGCGATTTTCTCACAAGGCAAATTTCTTGCAAAGGTAAGGCAAGTTTTGCATTTGAAATGAATGAAAGAAGGTGTAATTGGTCCATTCAAGATAATTTCGAAGGCTAGCAAAGCACAAGTGAGCTCATAGTTGCAAAATCGCTCCTGTCCCTCTCCAAGGGACCAGGGCGAAAAACACATTAGCCAGCCTTCCTCTCCAAATTGGGACGAGTCCAGGCCAAGGCACAAGTTTGGAATGATATTTAAAGTGCTTCAAAGAAGAATGGAGTTGCAAGGACCACAAAATTCGACGAAAATTGGCTAAGGCGCTCCTGTCCCTCTCCAAGGGACCAGAGCGAAATCTTCAAAATGTCTAATTGCCTAACATTTTGAAATGCTATTTCTTGTTGCCAGGACTCAAGATGGAGTGGGGAGTGATATTCTACGTCTAGAAAGTAATTCGAGGTTGATATGATCAAGAGTTTGTGCAATGAACTAAAAGGCGCTCCTGTCCTTCATTGAAGGACCAGGGCAATTTTTATAAAATCAACAATTTCCCTCCGAGATTATGCTAAGGCAAAGTTGAGCAAAATTGGAAAGGTCTTCTAAATCATGATGAACAAAGGTTTGACTCCAAAAACTTGATGATCCTAGGCCAAATGCAAAAGGCGCTCCTGTCCCTCACTGGAGGACCAGGGCGAAAATCTCTAGAACATCAATTTTGCCTTGCAAAAAACGAGTTGAACATGCACTGAAGGGACGAAAGGGATCATTGCTAGCCCCACAACGTGAATTGGCAAAAAAAAAAAATGAAGGATTGAGGACAAAAGTGAAAAGGCGCTCCTGTCCCTCTCCAAGGGACCAGAGCGAAGTTATTGGCATTCACTATTTTCTACTTGGGCGTTAATATCCTCCAAATCGCATGAAATGCCAAAATCATCAACTTCGAAATATTTGAAAAAATCAATTAAATTGGCATTTAATAAATTAATTTTGGGCCTCAAAAAATTAAATTTCTATTATAAAGGCATTTAAAATTAATTTTTGTGAAATAAAAAATTAAAAGTTGAGTGCACAAGGCATTATTTTGTCTTTATTTATCAAGTCGGCCTTCTTCTTAGTGTTTTTTATATTTTATTTTTTGGCTTATTTGGCCAAGTCGGCCTATGGGAAATGAAATGGTGAGCGCTCTATATATTGGAGGTGTTGTTTCACAATTCAAATCATTCAATCATCCTTTCAAGTGCGAAATTGGAGAGCAATTTGAGGAGTGAAATCCAGAGGAGTGGAGCGAATTTCTACTAAGTGTGGAGAAGCTAGTGGAAGGTGAAATTCATCTTGAAAGCTATTGGAGAGGCGAATTTCTAGCTAGATTGGAAGATAATTTCCAGATTTTTTGAAGACATTTGAAGGCGAATTTCCAGATTTTGAAGAAGCTAGTGGAAGATGGAGTTCTTTTCCAAGCTAAAGGGGGCGCATTTTGCTAAAGGGAGTCTTGATCTACATTTTGCCTAGCGAATTCTCCTATTTTTGCATCATTTTTTAGAATTAATTCCCAAGTGAAGGTATGGCGTAATCACCTTGGCACCATTTTTTGAAGATTTAAATTTTGCTTTGAAAATCCTAAATTAGGAAATGATAACTCAAGATTTATCATGAAGTTTCCTAAATTAGAATCTTGAATCTTCCTTTCTACACTTCAAGATATATTATTAATTGTGAAATGTTGTGTAGGTATCAAGATGGCGACTCCCAAGCTCGAAAGATCTACAAGTCAGAAGACTCTCCTCAAGGAAAATCAAGCCAGATCAAGGACGATCAAGCAAGGACAAGGATGACCTTCTTCGATCCAGCCTAGCATCGACAAGGGCGACCTCTTCTCCAATCCAGTATTCCAAGGCGAGGTACATCAATCATCCTGCACATCAAGGACACAAGAAGTTAGAACAAGGGTTCGTTGAAGAAGCAGATAGTTCCAGATGAATTAATTAAAGCTAGCTTCTCAACAACATCAAGTTGAATATTTACTAAGTTACAAGTGTCAGACGAGGTGGCATCCTAGTCATCACTTCTCCAGTCAGTGTGGTCCACCTCAGCATTTCCAGATTCAATGTACCTAACTCATGGAAGGTGGCGCAAACTCCGATGTACCTACCCCAGCTATCCATTGGTGGAATTTTCTAGAGAGGACATGTGTCCAAGCAATACAATTTTATCATTGGTCAAGCATTAAATGTCATGTAATGGTTGTAACAAACCCTAATTAGGGTTTTCATTGTTGAATCTTGGCCATTGATCTCGAATTGATCTAAGCCATCGAATTGTATTGAGGGCACTATATAAGCCCTGGCATTTCATTTTGTAAAGGCAATAGTTAGAAAGAATAGTTGGAAGCAATTAGAAGACAGATAGAGAGTAGTTAGAAGGTGATTAGCTAGTTGATAGAATAGCAATTAGAGTAGAGTAGAGAGAGAAGGCAAAGATTGTTGCCAAGATGTTGTTGTAAAAGACTTGTAACTTCATTGAAGAAATGGTGAAATTTATGGGTCGATTCGACAATTTGCATGGTCTCTATACTTCTCGTATTTGATTTCATGTTATTAGATGAGTGGAAGAAATGTGCTTGATTGATGATGGAATTCGTATATCCATACTACTAGCAGTTTGTTGATTGCAGACTTGCCTTGTGTAGTCAACTGGAATCATTCAGCTTAAGCTTAACTTCAATTGTTGCTTCTTCATTGATATGCATCAACCTGATGGTGTCTATGTCTGCAATGATGATTTGAACATCATAAAGCTTTCCTTCGAAGATTGCACTAACCTTGTGGAGATGGTCCTAGGATGTCAAAACAAGACTTAGTTAGAATTTCATCAAAGATCAATCATTGCTCCTACATTCCTTAGTATTAGGATTAGATTCTTTCCTCACCCTCATCTTTTTTCCTTTTTTCAAATCAAAGCTAGTAAGAGCCTGTGTTCCAGCAATATTCAAAGCAGATCAGACGTTCAATCATCAAATGTAAGTCCCCTTGTGATTCCAGCAAATCACATCATACCACAAAGAGCTTATCCACACGTAGAGACCCTACATCGAAGAACCTTGGAGTCATCCTGATTGATCCTTTTTCGCGATATCTTCAGCAATCAGAGGCTTTATTCAAGAGAGGATAAGGTACCCTTGGGTATTTTATTCTGTGTTTGATTGTGTACAAAATACACGTCAACAAGATGCAACCAGGCCTTGTTATTCTAGTTGAATGTATGGCAAGTTGTCATCCCATGTTGCACAAATGTGCATTGTTGTACAAATGTGCATTGTTGTACAAATGTGCATTGTTGTACATGCACAATTGATGAACAAGTGTCTTCTTTACAACTTTGGTCTGCCCTTTTGTTTGAAAATGGAACGTGGTAGACCTAGACCATTCCAATTCAGCATCCTACACTCCAAACAAAACACACTAAAAATGGCTGAAAAAGCTAAAATCACAATCAGACACAGTGGAGGAGAGTAGCTCAAAATTGACAGTGTTGAGGAATAGGCATGTTGCATCTAGCAAGTAGTGTACTAACGCTTTTCTTACAAGAAACCACAACGGTCATCTTCAAAATTCTATCCACTGTGACAAACACTGAATCAGGTTAGTACTTTCTCATATGCAGTCAAAACAAGAAATATAATAATGATTGATTCCCAAGACCTATATGGAAGCAATAATGGTCTATAGAACCCAAGCTCCTTGCTCTCTAGCATACCATGCAACACACAATACACATTTTGACAAAACACTCTAGGAGTGTAAATATTTGACCAATAAAAATGTTGATAAAGTACAGTGCAAGTGTGCTTATCCCAAAATGTCCAACTATCATGGAGTAGTGCACCTCCCAGATGAGTTGTTAATGAGGTGTTGCGGCTAGAATGCATAGATATTTGTGCTTGTAGAGAAGGTAGAATTGACAAGTAGAAATCAGTGACTTTCTCACCCTATGTGTTAGATAGAATGGTGTAGGTGTGCATGAAATGTGTGGTTAAGTCAAGAGAAACCAAGTCAAAAATGTGTGATCTTGAGAGTCTAGCACTCTAATGAGTGTCCAGACAAGAGGATGGTTTATTTTTGCCTTGTTATCCTTTCCCTTATGTTTGACTACAGAATTGTTGTAGTGTTGATGTGTATTTTGTACACGACCAAACACAGAATAAAATACCTAAAGGTACCTTATCCTCTCTAGAATAAAGTTCCCGAATGCTGAAGATATCGCAGAAGCCTCAAGGTTCCTGATTTGTAGGATCTCTACTCGTGGATAAGCTCTTTGTGGTATGATGTGATTTTTGCTGGAATCACAAGGGGACTTACACTTGACGACCTAAACATCCGATTTGCTGGAATCACAGGATTTCACTAGCCTCGATTTTTTGAAAAAAGGGAAAAAAGGATGAGGGCGAGGGAAGGATCTAATTCTAACACTAAGAATGTAGAAACAATGAATGACCTTTGATGAAATTCTAACTAAGTCTTGTCTTGACATCCCAGGCCCATCTCCACAAGGTTAGTGCGATCTTCAGAGGAAAGCTTTATGATGTTCAGATCATCGCTACAGGCATAGACACCATCAGGCTGATGCATATCAATGAAGAAGCGACAATTGAAGTTAAGCTTAAGCTGAATGATTCCAGTTGACTACACAAGGCAAGTCTGCAATTAACAAACTGCTAGTAGTATGGATATACAAATTTCACCATCAATCAAACACATTTCTTCCACTCATCTAATAACATGAAATCAAATCTAAGAAGTATAAAGACCATGCAAATTGTTGAATCGGCCCATAGATTTCACCATTTCTTCAATGAAGTGTACAAGTCTTTTACAACAACATCTTGGCAACAATCCTTGCCTTCTCTTTCTATTCTACTCTAATTGTTATTCTATCAACTGACTATTCACTATTAGCTAACTATTCACCTTCTAACTACTGACTAACTATTAGCCTTTACAAATGAGGAGCCAGGGCTTATATAGCGCCCTCAATACAATTCAATGGCTCAGATCAATTTGAGATCAATGGCCGAGATTTTACAATGAAACCCTAATTAGGGTTAGTTACAACAAACTCAATTCTAGCCAATGAAATAATTGCATTATTTGGACACATGTCTTCTCTGGAATATTCGACCAATGGAGAATCGGGCTAGGTACATTGAAGTTTGTGTCATCTTTGATGAGTCAGGTACATTGAATCTAGACATGCTAAAGTGGACCAACCCGATTGGAGGAGTGATGACTGGGATGCCACCTTGTCTTTCCTTCAAATGTTGGACTGGAAGAGGTCATCCTTGATGAGGCTGGGCTGGAGAAGGTCGTCCTTGTTGATGCTGGGCTAGAGAAGGTTGTCCTTGTCCTGGCCTGGTCTTCTTTCATCTGCCAAAACAAACCAAAAGATGATTAAGGACACATGATAAATTCATTTCAACATAGCATTTTCAACTTAAATCATCAACAAAAAGATATTAACATGAAACTTGCCCAAGATTTTCTCCAGGAACAAACCCTATAAGAATTTCGCCCTGGACCCTTTGGAAGGGTCAAGAGCGAAATTCCAACTTTAGCTCAAAATTCACATTTTTGAAGGTCAAACATCTTTCCAAGGCATTCCAAATAGCTTTTCTCACCCTAGTCCAGGCCTGACTTAGCACAAAATTTGGAGAAAAGGATGGTTTTAGCGTTTTTCGCTCTAGACCCTTTCGAAGGGTCGGGAGCGAATTTCTTGTTTATAGCTCATTTTTTTCATCATTTCAACTTCAATCCACCTCACAAGGCAAGGAAACACTTTTCTTCTCTCATCCAATCCAAGTTTATCTTGATTTTGCAAGGCAAAATAGGTGATTGAACGATTTTCGCCCTGGACCCTTTGGAAGGGTCAGGAGCGAATTTCCTCTTCTGGCCTAAAATCATCACTTCTGGAGACAACCATCGACTTAAGGGCAATCACAAGGGCATCTTTTACCTTGGTCTAGGCATAGCTTAGCATAAATTTGAAAGGAATAGGTAGATTTTAGGATTTTCGCTCTGGACCCTTTGGAAGGGTCAAGAGCGAAAATCATTTTTAGGCTCAATTCCTTCATCTTTCATGGTTTCTAGCAACTTAAAGTCACTCTCAGGGGCAACTTCTCCTTGATTTTACCTTAGCCCACACTTGATCTAGCAAAAAATTGATAGCAAAGAGAGGTTTTGAGAAAATTCGCTCTGGACCCTTTGGAAGGGTCAGGAGCAAAAATCTCATTCTTGACCCAAAATCATCATTCTTTCAACTTGAAACTTCTTTGCAAGGTAGAATCTCATCCTTCATTGCCCTAGGAACAAGGTTTCATGTCCAAGAAAGGTCAAAAAGTAGGCTTATAAGGAATTTCGCTCTGGACCCTTTGGAAGGGTCAGGAGCGAAATTTCCTTTCCTGGCTAAAATCCTTCATTTTCACAACTTCCAAACACTCTCAAAGGCAAGATCATGTCCATTTCCCCTTTCAACATGCTTTGGACATCACAATTTGGTCAAATAGGGAAGGAAATGAGGTCTAGGAGGATTTTCGCTCTAGACCCTTTGGAAGGGTCAGGAGCGAAAATCATGATTTGGGATTGATTCTTCCTTTTTCCAACTCAAAATCACCTCAAGAGGTAACTAAACATCATCCTTCACCCAAGGGATAAGGTCTTAAGCCAAAACAAGGTCAAAAGAATAGGCTTGCAAGGAATTTCGCTCTGGACCCTTTGGAAGGGTCAGGAGCGAAATTCACCTTCTTGGCAAGAATCCTTCATTTTTTCAAAGCTTTCAAACATTTCCAACGTCCAAACATGTCTACTCTTCCCTTCAAAATGCCTTGCAAATCAAAATTTGGTCAAATAAGGCAAGAAATGAGTCTTAGGTTGATTTTCACTCTGGACCCTTTGGAAGGGTCGGGAGCGAAAATTTTGATTTAGGCTTTAATTGCTCATTTTTCAAACTTCAATCTTCTCCTGGAGGCAAATATAGATTGTTTTCCACTTGAGGAACCAGGTTTTAAGCCCATTCAAGGTAGCGAATGAGGATTATAGTGAATTTCGCTCTGGACCCTTTGGAAGGGTCAGAAGCGAAATTCCTAATCTTGGCCAAAATCCTTCACATTTCTACGTTCCATCACCTCAAAAGGCGGAGACATGTTATTTCCTTCCCAAATTCGCCCATGGAACAAGGTTGGTATCCAAAACAAGGGAGCAAATGAGGCTTATGAAGAATTTCGCTCTGGACCCTTTGGAAGGGTCAGGAGCGAAATTCCTAATCTTGGCCAAAATCCTTCACATTTCTACGTTCCATCACCTCAAAAGGCAGAGACATGTTATTTCCTTCCCAAATTCGCCCATGGAACAAGGTTGGTATCCAAAACAAGGGAGCAAATGAGGCTTATGAAGAATTTCGCTCTGGACCCTTTGGAAGGGTCAGGAGCGAAATTCCTATTTTTGGACAAGATCCTCACTTTTCAAAACACTTCTCAAGGCAAGAACACATCAAGACTCACACACAATGCCTAATAAACCAACGCCCATCCAAAACAAGGAAGGAAAATGAGGGTTATAAGGATTTTCGCTCTGGACCCTTTGGAAGGGTCAGGAGCGAAATTCCTCTCCTAGGCTAGAATCCATCATCCCAAGGTCTAAAATCTCCTCTCCTAGGCAAAGTTGCATCAAAACTTCTTAATTATGCCCCAAAAGTCTACAAACTTGGTCAAGCTAAGGAGAAAAATAGAGGAATTATGAATTTCGCTCTCGACCCTTTGGAAGGGTCAGGAGCGAAATTCACCTTAGGCCATGATCCTGACTTCATTTTTTCGCATTTCTTCATTCAAACAAGTGCTTTTGCCTTCATTCAAGCCTAGGAATGTGTTAGTTCTAGGTTTTGGTCAAAGTAGAATGTCTTATGGAGAATTTCGCTCTGGACCCTTTGGAAGGGTCAGGAGCGAAATTCACTTTGGACCCTTTGGAAGGGTCAAGAGCGAAATTTGACATTTTGGACTCTCCGTCAAGATCATTTTATGGAATATAACATTTAAGTATAAGTGATACTTTAAGTTATATTCCATATATACTTTTAGGATGTTTGAGAGTGGTTTCGGACCTCCAGGAGTTATATTGCAAAATCTAGTTTTTGGAGGATTCTTCAGTTTTCCAGACTTAGTCAAATTTCAAGATCAAGACATTCCAGACTTGGCCAAATTTCAGGATCAGGACATTCCAGACTTAGCCAAATTTCAGGGCATTTGAAGATCAGGATGACATTTCAGACTTCATCACTCACCAACTCAACCTAGCTCGGACCTTCAAGAATGATACCCACTCACAAAGCAAGACACAATTAGCAACGAGAGCAAAACTAGGCCCTAAGGAAGACTCTCAAAGAAACCCTAATTCTGGGGCCCTGTGGACTCACCCTAGCTCAAGCAAAGCCTGTAATCCAACGATCCCCTCGACAGCACTCATCCTGCAAAGGCTAACAGACAAAACCCTAAAAGACCTAGAAAACAAACCCTAGAAAGCAAAAAGCAAGGGTCCCCATTTGCAATGGAGCGATGTGTGAATACGTCACAACATGTAGATATTTCATCCACTTCATGCTTTGTGAGTGCAGAAATTGAACCAACTTGTGATCAAAGTGAGTGATGATTTCCTTCTCTAATGATATGCATTGGTCTGAATCTCAATAAGTTGATCAACGTGTAGCATGGCCAAGACTAGCATGGGGCAAAAGCATTACTTGACTTCTTCAAAGGCACACTCTGGTGCTATAGGCCAATCTAAAGCAATTTTGGTATGTATGATCCGATTCAATGGCCAAGAAGTGTGAGGGAATCCAAGGATGAACCAGTAGACTAAGTTCACAAATTCAATAAAACTCCTAAGCTCCATGCAATTGATTAGAGTTGGCTAACCCGGTCGCTTTGATTTTCTTTGGATCTAATTAGTACAGCAGCACAAATACTGATGTATACCATATACTAAACTTGCCATAAACTTAAAACTTTACTAGCCCAGTCTCCTTAGGGCATGTGCAACACCCTTCCTACCAGGTCTTGTTGAAGATTAGAAAATCATCCAAGTATATGATGACAGAAGGATCGGTGAATGGCCTAAGTATTTTATTCATCAAGCACATGAATGGTGTTAGTGAACTGATCAAGCCAAAAGGCATAGCCAACAACTTGTAGAATCTATCTTTGATGGCTGCCTTTCAAAAGTCTTCACAATTAATGAGGACTAGATGATACTTTTGCTTTCAATTGATCTTGATGAAGCAATGTGCAATCCAGAGCTGTTCTAAAAATTCATCTATAACAGTAATGGATACTTACTCTTCACCTTGATCTTGTTGAGCACACATATGTTGATGCATAGCAACCATGAACCATCTTTCTTTGATACAAGGACTAGAGGACTACCACACAAAGAAGCGATTGCCTTAATCTTTCCTTGACCAACATGCTCTTCTATTTTTTCACAATCTCCTTGGTCTTCCAAATTAATTAGAATGGATTGTTTAAGCGAAGATCCTACAACCAAGTTGATCTTTAGTTTCAGTAAGCAAGTTGTAAGAATCCTTGGTATTCTTCAAAGCTATCCCCATAATGCTGCGACAAATTGTCCTTTTGTGTATGGAGCTAGGGGCACTATCAATGTATGTTTACTCCAATTCTCATGTCTCTATGCAGATCATTAGTAACACAAACTTTTATATGTTGAACAGAAATTATCTATCCAAGCTTAGCAAAATACCAAGTGGACAGAACCACCGACGCATTTGACGGTGACTTTGGTCTTTGAGAGAGATTCCCAAATGTGGTGGACATTAATGTAGACGTTGATGAATAAATTAGCTCTATGAGTGTCATTTTGGCCATCAAAATATGGATTACCAAGCAAGATATCACAAACTTCCAATGGTACTAGATCACAACTGCATCATGTGTACATCTGATTCCATATTCAAAAGTGCATTGGATCCTATTGAAGTCATCCAAGTGAATATAGTTTGAGGCTGTGGCTCAATTGCAAGGCCAGGACACTTGAAATTTTAATGCGTCTTGCACAATAATTTTCTTCTAGCTCCTAGTGTCAATGATGACATGAAGAGCTGCCTGTTGATCTAACAATTAGTGTGGCACACACATTCTAATTCCTCAGTAGTATCAAAGTATAAATGACAGAGATTTTGGAGCTCAACCAAGTAGTAACCAGTAGTCCTGATTAACAACTGTTGTATATGGCATTCAAAATCAATGCGGGCATCGATTCCCATTTCTTCTCTTCCTCTTTCCCTTACCAAGACCCTTTTGTTGTGTAGAGTGCTGATTTTGTTGGTCTCCTTGGCATGGTGATTTCTACCTCTACACTAGGGGCGATCTTGCTCTTGTGCATGTCACTAGAAGAGGAGAAACTCTTTTGTTTAATTTTGGCCTTTGCTTCAATCGTAAGAACTTGAGAAGCATGGCAGTAGGCTTGTCCCAATGTATTGCAGGTAAGAAATTCAATCTTGCCAAAACTATAAAGATAAAGACCACTAATCTATTTTAGCACTTGTTTTGTTCTGTCATTGAATGGAAATCATAGAACTCATTTGCGTAGCCTTGTGCCAATCAAATCCATCTGTTGGCACAAACACTAGAATTTCATGCACTCGTCTTGCTAGGTTTCAAGGGATACTACTCTTCATAAACAGTAGTAACAAACTTTACCCAAGTGTCATAAGTTAAAAGTCTTGCTTGCAATAGGCACTAAAAGTCTCCCACCAACGTGAAAATACTGCAAACATTTTAATCACAATGAAGATGATTTTCTCGGTATAAAAAGCAGTTGACAACAAAATATACCTCAAGTAATCAAATCCAAATACCAGATGATTCACGATCAATCCTTCTTTGGAAATCATGTATGTCAATATTGACTTGTAGCTTCAAAGGGCCTAGCTGTTAAAATGACATCCAGGCATGCATAATAGAAGAGGTAGTTGAGGTCGGAGAACCCAACTGCACCTTGAGCTCATGAAGCCAACCAAAGTAAGCAATGCATTATTCCTCTAGAACATCCGTGGTGAGTTGTTGAACATCTAGAGAGACATCAAAGGTCTTCTTAAATCAGCCATCTTACCCTTGCAGCAGCATCCATTGAGATAGTCTCTTGAAATATTTTGTGTGCTTAGATACCAATGGCGTGCACCGTGAGACCTAAGATGATGATGCAGAAGATAACACGATAATATGTCTACAAAATTATCATGTTATACTAAACTTGAAACAAAATGCAGCAGAACAAATCACTACATATTCATGAAGACAGTGAAATTGCAAAACAATGTTCTATTCACTATGAATAGGGATAGTACTCATGGATGCAAGGTCTAAGAAACTGTGAATGAGAATTCCCATGATCAAATACTGGGGGAAAGAATTATAGTTGATTTTCTTCACAGTCAACAGAATGTCTCCTACTTATAGGGTCGAATGAATGTACGTGTATACAATTACAAAAGTTGGTTACAAACAAAAACAATTATATAATGGTTTGAATTCCTAATGACGTGTTCATTCATCTCCCGGGTGTGTAGTGCACAGGTTGGCCCTCTGACTTTGCACCAACCATGATATGTACCATGCTTATGGAAGACAACACAATAACATGGTTAAGAAATTATCAAGTTAAAACTGAACATGAAACAAAATGCAACTGATCCAAAAAATGGATCCAGTTTTGTACTCCGGAATTATTCCGGGCAGTGGTTGGCTTCTTTAACACGGTTCCATTGCAGGGCGAAAAACAGTGCTCATACACAGTAAAAAATTGAATATTTTTGTATATTCAGATTCCTCTCAGAAAACTATCCAATTTCTAAACAAATAGCATTGCATTTTGAATTCACATATAAGAAAGTTAGCGCTGTGTGAAAGTTGCTGATGAAGTTGATGTTAGACTGTCATAGTTGCTGCTGAAATCCACAAGACATTTTTTAATCCACAGAATTAATGATGGGGTTGATTTGGCAGCTTATAAAGGTGGCACAATCATAATATGTGGCAAAATAATAGCTCAAGGGTTGAGGAAATTCAATGTGGTTCTGTTGACGTGTATTTTGTACACAATCATACACAGAATAAAATACCTAAAGGCATCTTATCCTCTCTTGAGAAAATAGTCTCTAACTGCTGAAGATTCGCATAAAGGATCAGTTAGGTAGACTCCAAGGTTCTTTTAGTGGGGTCTCCACGTGTGGACAAGCTCCAGTGGTATGATGTGATTTGCTGGAATCACAAGGGGACTTACATTGAACTTCCGATCTGCTTTGCTGGACACAGGCTCTGACTAACTTAGATTAAAAAAAATGGAAAAAGGATAAGGGCGAAGAGAGGATCTAATCCTAATACTAAGAATGTAGGAGCAATGATTGATTTTTGATGAAACTCTAACTAGATCTTGTTTTGACATCAATGGAACATCTACACAAGACTAGTGCGATCTTCTATGGGAAGCTTTATGATGTTCAAATCATCACCGCAGGCATAGATACCATCCAAGTTGATGCATATCAATGAAGAGGCAACAAATTGAAATTGAGCTTAGGCTGAATGATCCAGTTGACTACGCAAGGCAAGTCTGCAATCAACAAACTGCTAGTAGTATGGATGTACGAATTCCACCATCAATCAATCACACTTCCTCCATTCATCTAATTATCTACCATCTAAGATTGAAGACTCCACAAGAAACCATGCAAATTGCAAGAAAACGACATATTTCACCATTACTTCAATGAAAAATGGAATTTGTTTACAATCAATGGCAACAATTTCTTGCCTTGTCCTCCTATTCTACTCTAATTGCTATTCTATCAATTATTTACAACTCTCTCTAATCATTTTTTTACAAATGAAATGTTTGGGCTTATATAGTGCCCACAATACAATTTGATGGCTTAGATCAATTCAAGATCAATGGCCAAGATCTTACAATGAAAACCCTAATTAGGGTTTGTTACAACCATTACATAACATTTAATGCTTGACCAATGATAAAATTGTATCGCTTGGACACATGTCCCTTCTAGAAAAATCGACCAATGGACCGCCAGGGTAGGTACATCAGAGTTTGTGCCACCTTCCATGAGTTAAGTACATTGAATCTGGACATGCTGAGGTGGACTTCACTGACTGGAGGAGTGATGACTGGGATGCCACCTCATCTGACACTTGAAGCTTGCTAGATATTCAATTTGATGTCGTTGAGAGGCTATCTTTAATTAACTCTTGTTCTAACTCCTTTTGTCCTTGATGTGCAGGATGATGTACCTCGCCTTGGAACGCTAGATTGGAAGAGGTCGCCCTTGTCTTGGCTTGATCGTCCTGGCGAAGACCGTCCTGGCGAAGACCGTCCTTGATCCGGCTTGATTTTCCTTGAAGAGACCTCCATTTGATGCCTACACAACATTTCAAAATTAGTAACATGATTTTGCAATACATAACATAAATTAGAGAGCAAATTTTAGGAAACTTAATGATAAGTCCTTTATTAATCATTTCCTAGAAACAACTGAGCTAAGGCAAAACAAAATTTCAAAATCCAAAATTAAGGAAATGACGATCAACGTTCGAAATTAAAACAATAAATCCATATCGTCATACCTCTTTGAGAGCTTAACTCTAGAATGCAAAATAAAGGAATTCGCCTAGGCAAAATTTGAAATTCGATAGTCTTGATGTGATCTTCAAAAGAACGTTCCTCTTATCAACTTCGCCACCCTTCAAGTCTTGGACGTGATTTCCTCTTCAAGTTAGCAATTTCGCCATCTTTGATATGTCTTTGACGTCCTAGGCAACTTTGCTCAAATGGAAACTTCAAGTTCGCCTCTCCTTTGGATAGTAGTTTCGCACCACCTTTGATTGAATTCGCTCCTCTTCTTGAATGATAATTTCGCCCTTCCTTTGTATGAAATTCGCTCCTCTTTTGCCTTCTCCAAGTTGCATATGAGAGATGATAAATGATGATGTGAAAATGAAATAAACACCTTCCTTTATAGGCGCTCACCTTCATATTGACCTTAGGCCGACTTTTTGCAAAATATAGCAATTAAAACGATTTTTAAATAAATAATAAAGGCCGACCTTGACAAAATAAACCCAAGCGCTCCCTTTTGATTTTTATTAAATTAATAATTAATTATTAAATGCCTTTATTTTTAATTAATAAATTTCGATTTTTTACAAAGGCAAAAAATAATTAATAAATACATACCATGCGCTATTTAAATGCTTTTAATTAAATATCGATTTTTTTCTAGCATTTAAATAAATT
The DNA here is from genome assembly GCF_030272615.1 of Cryptomeria japonica. Classification (NCBI taxonomy): domain Eukaryota; kingdom Viridiplantae; phylum Streptophyta; class Pinopsida; order Cupressales; family Cupressaceae; genus Cryptomeria; species Cryptomeria japonica. Next base: position 581,570,326 of record NC_081406.1, read on the forward strand.
TAAAAAATGTTTGTTTAGCGCCCAAAAATGAAAAAGTGGGAAGATACGTACCTCATCGCCCTGGTCCCTGACTGAGGGACAGGAGCGATTTTGCTCTTGTGGGCCTCATTTCACTTCATCACCTTCGAAAATTATATTCAACGGATTCGCAATGCCTCCTTTCATTCATTCATGCCTTGAGATCGGTTGAAATTTGGCGAGAAAATCATCTACAACAAAAATCGCTCTGGTCCCTTCCTGAGGGACAGGAGCGAACTTAAGCATTTTGGTCCTTTGATGGCATTTGGTAATCTTCAATTTGTCTTAAACGCGTTCATCTCGCCTCCTTTCTTGCCTTCGAACATAAAATTTGCTTGGTCTTTGTTCAGGACGTACCTTATGAAGAACTTCGCTCTGGTCCTTCAGTGAGGGACAGGAGCGAATTTGACCCTCTAGGCAAGACTTCATCATTTCATTGTTTGTGATCAAGTCTGGATGTTCTATCATGCTCATTTCGTCCTTCACCATGCCTTTGATGTCTCGATTCGTCCAAACAAGGTCAGGAATGGCTCAACTAAGCATTTTCGCTCTGGTCCCTTGGTGAGGGACACGAGCGATTCGCCTTGGTCCCTTGGAGAGGGACAGGAGCGCATTTCGCTCTGGACCCTTGGAGAAGGACACGAGCGAAATTTGACTTTTCGCACTCTCGACCAGGACAATTTTAATGGAATATAACATTTAAGTATAAGAAAGAAGATACTTTAAGTTATATTCCATATATACTTTCAGGATGTTTGAGAGTGGTTTCAGACCTCCAGGAGTTATATTGCAAAATCTAGTTTTTGGAGGTTTTTTCAGTTTCCAGACTTAGTCAAATTTCAGGATTAGGACATTCCAGACTTAGCCAAATTTCAGGATCAGGACCTCACTCAAGCCGGACTTGCTACCCTGTTGATCTCCCCGACAGCACTTCAAGTTATATTCATTTGATAAAATGTACCTCTTTGGACCTTCTCACATCGTCAAGACGTTAAAATCTTGCAAGGACAAAGCAAAATTGGATTTGTAGCTCCGGTCCTTCACTGAGGGACAGGAGCGATTTAGGCAATTAGCACTGTTATGGACGTCCCAGAAATCTTCAATTTATATTCAACGCATTTATCTCATGTTTTTCCTTGTTTTTGAACGTAAACTTGCCTTGACCTTTGTCTGGATTTTGCATAATGAAGGAAATCGCTCTGGTCCCTGGGAGAGGGACGAGAGCTACAAGGTACCTCGCCCTGGTCCCTTGGAGAGGGACAGGAGCGATTTGGTCAATATAGGTCATTCTCCTTCGTTTTTGCATCTCAAATTATATTCATTTGGCAAAGCATCTTCCTTTGGACGTCCTCAAATCATTAAGTCATCAAAATCTTGCAAGGACAAGGCGAAATTGAATTTGTAGCTCTGGTCCTTCACTGAGGGACAGGAGAGATCTTTCCCCTGGAGGCATTTCTGTGCTCATGAAAATCTTCAATTTATATTCAATGGAAAGATCTCGCCTTTCTCCATCACTTCCAATTCGTAATTCATCTTGACCCTGCAGGAATAGTAAAATATTTGAAAACGAGCTCCCGTCCTTCACTGAGGGACAAGAGCGATTTTGCTCCTACAGGCCAAAATAACATGATTTTACACATTTTAACACTTCACAAGGCGAAAACAAATCATTTGAGATGCCTAGGATCAAAAATCAAAAATGTCAAAATTTGGTCAAAAATATCCAATTGGACAAAAATTCGCATTTCATCTTCAACACTTAGACAAATTTAAGCTCTGCATCAACATTCCAATTGAAAATTAGACCATTCTGGCGAATTCATTTCATTCAAAATTTGCATTCTAGAAAAGGAAATTCAAAAAGCTCCCAAAACTGACTGGATTTTGGTCCGAAAAGACGGTAATTAAAACCCTAAGGCTTGACCCTAAATCCAGACAACTAACAAACTAACAAAACCCTAGAAAAAGCAAAGCGAAAACGAGCAAAACGAGCAAAAAAACATGGGTCCCCATTTGCAATGGGGCGATGTGTGAAAACGTCACAACAGGTTCCAGTAAGAGGTTCCCCCAGTCCTACACACTGTTAATTGGACTGATGCAGACAAGGGTATATGGTCAAATCAAAACCAACCATGTCCTTACAGCCAAGTTCTGAATTCCTTCAATACACACACACCATCCAATTATGAAGATGTTGAGGTTCATATCTTCAGACAGGTCTTCACATTTCATTAGCTATTGTCAGATAACATACTACAGTCTTATTTTAATTGCTGTAGACAGATCATGCTACAGGGAGATATTAACTGCTTCCAAACAAACACAGAACAGGCAGATTTCAACTACTGCCAAACAAATGCAGTACAGGCAGATGTTTTCTGCTGCAGAACAGAACATGCTATAGGCAAATGTTACAGCTGCCAAATACACCACAACAGATAATTATATTATCATTTTACTCAGACATTTCCTCTCCACCAAAGAAGACCCTAACTTATTACCAAAAACCTACTTTTAACTATACACTCACATCTTTTATACTGTAACTTGATAGGAAATACCAGAAAATCCAAATACTTGCCACTGGTATCTTTTGTGATTAGTTAGTTGTGTGTCACTTCTGTCTCTGCATCTAAGTGCCATGACATATTGAGAATCCGCTGGACCTTTCCTTCAAAGATAATGAATTGTGGTTATAAATTAGTTGGCTACTCAAGGATTAGGCATGGCAAGCAGTCTTCAAGGAAAATCACTGGACATGGAGATGTGTATAGCAGATTCTCCAATTTAGGGATAATGACCACAATGCCACAAATTCATCTGGCAGCTGTAAGCTTTCTTTAAGTGTGCTCCCAATGAAATCGATTGTCTCATGTGCTCAAAGATATATTCCTTCAGCAAATTGTAAACATACTTTTACAATCCTGACCAGTTCATAAATTTTCACAGGATGCAATATAGGCTGCAATTGAAGCAACTGGGAATGAATAAGGATCAGGTTGGGCATGTGTGATCCAACTGCCGATTTAGGACATCTGCCTTTGCACATTGCCAGGGTTGTAATTTCTTTACAAGTGCTTCAAATTGGAAAAGGAAAATGCATCAAAATGCTAAGGATTTCTCTAAAAAATTCTTCACTTTTGGACATCAGCTTCCAGAAAATGCTCCAAAGTGCCCCAAGAATGCAAATCCACAAAAATTCAGGAACTAAAATATAGTGTTTTAATGAATTTTACTTTATGACATACCCTTTCACCTTTTTGAGGGACACTTGCCACATGGATTTTTAAATTCTTGGTGAGAATCATTTTGTTGTGTATTCTAAAAGACTTTTTGTTTCTTGATAAAAATAGCTACAAAGAAATTGTCCTATAAATGTAAAAATCAGAATGATAGCTTCCCATCTCTACTCTCACAGATTGCTAACCTTTTGCAAAAATCTTACATTTTAAATAGAGCTCTTATTTAGAGCAATATAATTTGTGTATATTGGATTCACTTCCTTTCCTTTTTTCCTTACTTTTATAACACATTTAGTTTACACAGTTTAATATCCACTCAGTATGTTCCACATTTCTATGTCCCACCTAACAAAGTTAAGATATATGACATATGTTGTCCACACATGTGAGACACTTCAGAATTATTTTCCTTGATGGTTAAAAGGGTCTCTCAAATGGCAGAAAAAGATGAAACACGGTAACCTTCAAACTGTTGCCTAAGGAAGCCCTTTAGAAGCAGAGGCATATGATGGAACAGTTCACCAATATTCTTTCACAGGCTGTGCCCTAGGCATTCACTTCATCAAGCAAACCTTTCAAGGTTGTTACATTCTTTAAAACACAAGCAATTTAATGTTTCCTTTTTGAAAGCAAAATTACTATAGATGCACTACACAAATGGCTTGACCAACTGGAATCTATTTATCTGTAAATTATTTTGAAGATAATAGGAAGGTAACATTTGCAGTTTTAGAAGTTGCTTCCCTTGTCAAAACATGATTGAAACTACAACCAAGTGAAGGATGAAAACAATGATGAGTTGACACTTGACCATAAGATCACTTTTGTCACAGATTGGTCAAACTTTATGGAGGCCATCAGAGAGGAGTAACACCCTGTAAGGAACTGGGTTGACCAATAAAGAAAGTTTGAGCAATTGCACAAAGGCTGAAAACAAATAGTGCAAGATTGTACTAATTCATCCCATACCTTGTCAGCAAAAGGTCCAAATACTACAACGGAGTGTGTTTCTCCATCCAAGAAGAAATGGAATTCTTGAAGGTTGGAACACAAAGAAAAGAATGTAACAGTCAAAATTGAATAAAACTTCATAGATAAAGGCAAGAAAAAATCACTTTTAACAATGGCACAGTCCAAGATAGACAGACTCTACTCAAAATCATCAACGAAAGCCTCCTTTGAAGAAATTGCATCTAGACATAAGACCCAAGGACAGAAAAAAGTGATGTAATGTCCATAAAAGCAAATGGCATACAAATAGGAGCATTCTACTCAAGGATCAACATTGCCTGAGACATAGACTCTAATACATGCACCTGCACCACAGTATACAAAATAAAACATATCATGAAGGCAGATCCCATTCCACTATAAGTACAGCACAAGGTTCCCTATTAGTCAAAGAGGAGATGAAGCACCTCTTTCACTTATAGACGTAGGGGAAGGGTATGACTACACACTTCATTGTGGACAGCAGCAATCAGAAGAACCTGATTTTGGCATATTTTGTTAGGAAAACTCATACTCAACCATACACAACCAGCTGGTTGAAACAAGGAGCATATGACAATCAACAATGCAGCCTCACACACGTAATAGAACATTTTTGAGATGAAGTGCTATATCACAGAGCACCCTTTGAAGTATGGAATATTTGCATGGGCAAACCTACATGTGGAGAAAATAAATGTGTCTACAAATCAAAGCCTCGGAATGACATCATCACACTACAAGACCACTTTGATGACATATCAAAAGGCAACTTGCAAACAAAATATGTGTGTAAATTCATAAAGCCTTGCATAAGCACAAATGATGCAATTATTCTTCACAGGAAGTGCGCACAAAAGGAGAATTTGAATTAAAAGTTGTAGAACATACAAGCATGGCAAGGAAACTTATAGGAGCTTATAAATTTGGATGGTGCTATTGTGTTGTGTTGGAATAGTGATGCCAGGTGGAATTAAAAAGATACAAATGAAAAAATGCCTCTTTTGGCTCTGACACTAGTCAATCAGCTATGCAGACCTCCTATGCAAAAGAGTGGAATTATTCTTCACATCAATGGTGTCTAAAAGAACAATTTAAATTAGAAATTGGAGAACACAGAATCATGCCAAGGAAATTTATAGAAGCTTATTTTGGATTTTGCTACTGTGTTGGGTTGGAATAGTGCCATCAGAATTACAAAAATTCAAATGATATAAATGCCCCTGTTGGCTCTAACACTAATCAATCAGGTACGCAGCTTGGACCTCCTATGCAAAAGGTCCCTTAATATTTTTTCTTGTTGGAAAATTGATCCAAAAATCAATTCATTGCCTACAGTTTAAAGGCTTAGAGATTTAATATTTTTATGTTTTGTTATAGCCTAAATCACTCCATGTAAATCTTTAGGCACTATTAGTAAGGGTAGTTCAAAGAAGATATTCTGGTTGACTAATTGTTGGGTAAATACATATGTTGAAGGAAGATGGTGGTTCTTGGCCCACCCAAAAATACTGCTTACTTTTTGAATTAATAAAATGACTATGGCAACATCCTGTTTTGTTCATTTTTTATTTCAATTTTGTGTATAATTTCTTATTAGTTGTAGCAGATCTTTCCAAGCCTGTAAGGAAGATGAAAAGACGGAATATATGATGCTGGTTTGCTATTTCTTCTTTGGAATTGAAGTTTGTAGACACATAAAATTGATTAAATTAATATTTAATTAATTATCCCTTTATCCCTTGATTAATTTAATTAATCATTTTATCCTATTATTACCCTAAATTAATTAAATTACATTTAATTGATTATCCTCTTCCACATATAATTAATTTATTAATTAATTATACATGTCTCATTTATCCTAAAGATTGATTTATTTTAATAAATCAAACTTAACCCTAGGAATATTCCAACTTTATTCCAAAACTTAATTAGCTAAATTAATCCATAGTTAATTAGGCTAATTTAGTGATTCCTACAAACCTATCATCTTAATCCCCGCATTAAGCTAATTAACCCTAAGCAACTTGTTAGTATTTATCCTATTTTTAAATACTACACACCTACCCAAGTCATCTCACCCATCCACATCATCTTGGACCAAGGGGTGCTCACGCATGTGTGAGAATTGCTCTTCCCCATGGAGCCACCCTACACTTTCCTCTTTTGGCCCGTATGTCATAAACCCCCTTTTCTAGCCCTTACACCTTTTCCACAAGTGTTTCCACTTGTCAACTTCAGGAACTTCCCAAGGTTGCTCACACGTGTGAGCACACCTTCCCCTTTTCCCTAGGACAAGTGGGCTTCCCAAGGTTTGCTCACACGTGTAAGCACACCTTCCCCTTTTCCCTATGACAATAGTTCTTCCCAAAATGTGTGAGCACACCTTGCTCCCTCCTTCGATCTCAGCCATTGATCCCCCTTTTGATCTTGACCGTCCATCTCTAGGCCCCCAAATCTATAAATTGAACCCTTCCCTCTTATCAAATGATCCACTTATCATTGGACTATATAATGCCCTTTTGACTTCAAATCCACTCCATTAGCAAGCTTATGCTTTGTTGCTACCACATCCATAACCCACACCCACTCATCCACACTATGTTGTTATGCTAGTTTAAGAGCATTCCACACTTCACCCTATCTATCTCTCCCACTCTCCATTAGTCAACTTCGGAGCACTTGAAGTTCGTGGAGACGAGGAGGACAAGAAAGAGTTACAAGAAATGGGAGCGTCTTGAGTATATTTCATTGATTTTGTTTGTCTCTCATTATGCTTTTTATTTCAATCTTTCTTGATATCTCGTTTTACATGGTTTGATTTGTTTTGAATACTAATCTACTAACCATTTTTATGTGAGACAAAGTTGATCTTCATGTTTAAGAACCCATGCAGATCTCAAAAAAGCATCCCACCCACCAGTGTCAAGTGCTTTAAAATGTCTCCAGCCACTTCAAGGTAGCAGCAGAACACTATCAAGATCAATCAACATGGAAGAAGATGCACAAGGAAGAGATTTGGCCCACCTTCTATAGGTTGAAATGCAAGGATGGAACTGCATTCAGATATTCACTGTACAAGAGCAGCAATCTAGAATAAGATCTTCAATGGAGTTAAATTCCTAGACCCACTCATTTCTTATGCACAAATCCTAGACCCCCTCATTTCTTATGCACCATTTTGATGATATTTTCCGTCTCTGAGGGATCTGGATGATCAGAAAACACATTAAAATTTCCCCAGTACAATTTTTTAAATCACTTTCATTCTATGATGATATCAGAAGGTCCTTGTTTGAAGATGTTCTTTATAGTGCACAAATAGATTGTGTTTTCACAGTGTGCAAAAGAACATTTCCTCCAGCTTCAGAGGTGCTTTAGTGGGATACAAAGGAGAAGAACACCTTGAAAAATCTGTATCGTAATTTTAGAGTTTGTGAGATTGCCAAGGAGTTTCAAAAGAGAGGAGATTTTTTTGTTTGTTGTGAGTTCTCTGTGAAGAGATGATATTATATTAGACAGATGAATAGAGAAGAAATTGTTGTGCTGAATAAACAAATCAATCTTTGGAGACTTAGAACTGTGAAAAGCATGTCACAATGGTTGCTTTCTAAATCCTAAGTGATTGGCAAGCAAGATTTCTCAGCATAAGGTTCATCATCCTCCAGCCTTGACAAAAGCATCACTGGAGACATTTTTATATCAACAGATTCAACTTGGTCTGAAGTCATTCTTGCCTTACGTAATTTCTTCATTGCTGATGATATCTTCACTATAGTTGTTTTCTAAAAACATTCATGGTCAAACATTGAAATTAAAGTTTTAAAAATTTGAAAAATATTTCATGAGTTGATTTTTTAGTTGTATAATTAATTAAAGGGTGATTTGAATTATAAAATTTTATCTATAAAGGAAAGGAAAAATAACAGGATCACCATATTGCATAGCAAGAAAACAGTTCATTTTGAGGATTCATTTGTATGGGGATGATATTAGATTTTTTAAATTTTTAGTTCTTGGATCTGAACTGTATGTTTTGGATCATCTTGAGATGGCCTCAGTGAGATGTCATTACACTAATGAAATATTTCCTTGTAAATTTTCATAGTATTACAAGACACAGGGACCCAGTCAGCACACAAGCACCTTTGACCATTTGTTAGTAGTTGGAAAGAACAATGAATGTAATCCACCACTATGGGGCTTTTGAATCTCTAGCCCCTTTCGCCATTGGCAAAGTTCTCGGAGTATGTAAAACCCTGTAAGTCATCCTTGTCTCACGATTCTTCCCATAGTGTCATTAACCCAATTATAACCAATGCATTTAGTAATTGATAGTTTTTGCAAGCATTTTGAGTTAGATCTTTTATTTGTGTGGGATTTAATCTGTGTTTTGAATCATCTCAAGATGACCTTGATGAATAGTCATTAGGCTAATAAAAAATTTCCTCCTATAGAGGTGATTAGCTGATATTATTGATGTCAGGATCTTACAAGAATTTGTGAAAAGTTTGTGTGGTCCATAGAGATGATGCTAAATTACTAAATTGTAATATCAAAACATGTTTTAGAAGGTTTTACAGAATGATTCCAACTGGGCCAAAAAAATCTTGGTTCAGCCAGTCAAAATACCATAACCTAGCTAACCATTATTTTTACTATTTTTGAGGGAAATTCACCTTGAAAACCTGTGTGAACATATAAATGTGGTGATTAGTCCATGTACAACAAGGTCCAAATTTTAAGTATAATAGCTTGGCATATAAAGATGTACGAGATAGATTACCAATAAAAGCCTCTTGGGTGATAACTTCGTCTGGGAAAAGAAAAGTCATATGAAAATCTTTACCTCAGACCAGACCCTTGACTCTTTATCTTTCCCCAAACTTTGTCTTTATGCAAGAACTCATCATAGGTAGTATTTCCTATTAACCTCTTCTTACTGTTTACTCACCCTTCCCATGATTTCTATGCTGTAAAATATCAAAAGCAAACAAAGCATACAGCATGCTCACTCCTGCAAAAGGAATTTTCATCTGACTAAACTTCAGAACCATATACAGGTGAAAGAAAATCTGCATTCCTTCCTTTGCATGTCTTTCATTGTCCTGTGATGACAGCAACAATCTCCAAACAATCATCCTTGGTAGACCATTCACCTTGCAAAAGATGCTGAATAGAGTTCCCCTGAGAGTTGATAATACGAGCAGTTGCTACCAAGCTTCCTTCCAATATCTCACTTTTCCACCATATCAAATTTCTAGAATAATCATCTCTTTCAAGATTGCATGTCATATTTACAACCATCCAAATTGTGCACCTAGTAAAGGAAAGAGGAACTTCAAAAATCTACTCAGAATCTCACTTTCAACTATATTTTAGCAGATGAAGGATCCAGGGGCTGGACTGATGATGACAGAAAGTCCAGGCCATCTTCCAAGTTAATACCATGACTAACGAATTCAAATTTGCAACTTCCCAGCGAAGTGTCAACCTTATGAGTTATTTTATTGATCTATATCATGTTTTTTTTCCTACAGCTTCACTTCATGTGAAAAATCTTGTCCTTTCATGCATGAGCTTTCACCTTAGTTGTTTTGACTACTTGTTTGTTTTTTACCCTTTATAATGGTAACAAATGCCTTGGCTCATGTCTCTCCATTAAATTGTTTGCATACTTGTGACTCCTGCAACAAAACCCCCATTAGCTACACAAATGTGATTGTTGATGTTGCTTATGTGCTTTCCATTGTTGCCACAAAAATTCTAAATGACTTGAGGGACCTTTGAAGGGCAACCAAAAAACTAGCTTCAATCCTAAAGGAATTTCTCCCACAACACACTATTGTTCTTTTGATTCTTTTAACACTCTGACATGATGAAAGAAAATGAGCGTTCTGCATCTTACAAGAATAATATAGAGAGATGCCAAGCACAAGTAAATGAATTAGAGTATAGGTATATAATAAATAAATATGGTTGCCAAAAGATGTGGGTATGATGATGGGGACATGGTCTTCATCCCTATACTACAGTTCCCTGAAAATCATGATCCAGATAATCATGAAGGTGGCAAAATATTTTTACTAGGTTCCAGTGTAAATAATTTCAGCAAAATGCTGATAAAGGATTTCACTCATAAAAATCATATCAAAATGTTCATAACCTCCATGATGTCTTAAAGCTCAGTAATCACAGCACCATAAGCCTAAGAGTCATAGAAAGTTGTCCAACCAGTGAATCCAATCATTGTGAATGCTCTACCTACCGCTATTGTCTCAGCAACAAATTCAAGCTCCAGAGCTATATGTGAAACATAAAAGTCAAGACTTAAGAAATTAAGACATTGATGAAATGGAGTGAGGGTGAAAGAACAAAGGGACACACAAAAGGAACACAACTGAAAGCATAGCTCAAGGGAAATTAACAAGTCAAAATATGTCCTCTCCTCTCCAGCTTCAAATACTATCTTTGTAGATTGGGAGGAGACCCATTGTAGATGCTCCAGATCTCGGTTCTAAAAACAATTATTTCTAAGATTAACCATCAAAGAATCAGAGAATGGCATGGAAAAATCAATCATAATATGCAGTTCTTACAATGTCATGATCTTAATTCTATGCGCAATTAATGTGTTTGGGATGGTCTTCTTAGATATCGACTTTGCTCATTCAAAACCATTGCATTGGAACCTTTCCACCAGTTCAACAGTTGTATTTTTTTCTAAAAGCATGCCTTCTACAACCTAATGTTTTGTAACAACTAATGTATAAAATTGTTGAGGTCAAGGTCTTCTTCCTGCACCATGCTGGCATTGTACTTGCCTCTATTATTATTTTAAAATTCTCATATCATTACTGTTTCTCATCTCATTTTTCAGAGCATTAAGAATTGCCCTCTCTTCTATAATTTCTATCTTCATGGTTTCACTCTTGAATGCTATCTTATTGAATGGTCCCATCCAGAGGAAAAAAGTATCCAAGACTCATAAGAACCTGTCTTTAAGCAATCGCCATCTAATGGATATCTTCAACATTTCATCTTGGAATAAGCCTTTTGGATCAATAGAGGATTTAACCAGGGATAGAAACCCCATTATCTTTTTTCCATCTCTTTTTTCTGTCCTGTTTCCAATTGGAAGGGTCATCATCAAATTTCAACATGTTTTCAACTTTGCATCTTCCACCCTTAACATTTGCTGCGTTGAATTGAAGCTTCACATCTTGCTCACAGATTTTATCTTTGAATCTTTCCAAACCATAAGTGCGCCTTCGCAGAAATTAACTCCTTGATCAACACTCATCATAGTAACGTCAATAGAATTTATCTTTGCAAAAATCCTGGGTGAGTTGATTGAGCTTCCACCCTCAGAGTAGCCCGTGTGACTGAGAGTTCTCATTACTTGTATTGGAGCTTTATCTAAGCCAACCAGATCTTTATCTTCAGCTTCATCAATATATAAGTGAACCATAACAGTTTTATCAAATGTGATTCATCCATGCGCTCATCTATCAATGCCCACATTTCTTCCCTTTACTTGGAGAATCTTCATTGTCTAGTGAAATATTTTGTTTTTTCTCTTTAAACAAATCACCACCTCAATCTGGAAGCCTCTTCTTATAACCTTTCTTTATCATCTTCATTTCCATGTCCATGTGCATCACCATCTCTTCCTTTGCCCCCACCTCATCCAAAAACTGGGTCTATATTCCTCAAGATGAGTTGAAGTTTTTCTGATGATGGTGTTTTGGAGGTGCCTTGTCTTTTAGATTGGTTAAAAATTTTGCTTGACTTGTCAGCTGCAATATAGTAAGCTGTTTAATTGTCCGAAGAATAACAGAATGCATCTGTTTATTCAAATTGTATTCTACTGTGGAACAAATCAATGGCAACCAAGGTAACCTCAATATGTTTCATGGATCTTTCAGATATGCAACTAAGAGTATAAATATGAGACACTGCCTTCTAGTTGGGAATGATTTGAACAATAACTGAGACTTAACATGAGTGACAAATTTCCCTTTAGTATATTGTTATGTTCCCTTTCTAGCGACAGCATTGAGTGCATGCTCTATTGGCAGTTAGCTAGGACTGAGTATTAAGTTATGAATGTTTATGTTTGAAATAAAGCAGCTGAGTCTTCAGTTAGGAAGAAGTTGTGTCTTTGTGTTTTCAGTTGAGCAGCAGCTGGGTCTTAGGTGGAATTCTGCTCAGTTAACTGATTGGAACTGCCAACAATTTAGGGAGTTATTTTTCAGTTAACAGATTTGTCAATTTGCACATTTGATGGATGTCTTGCCTCTGATTGAGTTGTGCTGGTAAAGGAAAGCTTGAGTTATATAATGTGCTGGGCAAATGAGAAGGGATACACTAGAAATTTGGTAAAGAAAAATCATTTCTTTTCCTGGCTTGGATGTTGTGCTTTGGCTTGGGAACATAGCACTTCAAGCATAGAGATCAGGTTTATCAAAGACAGAAGCCCTTAAGCAGCAGACTGTCATTTAGACTGACATCAGAAATACTAGTGTCCAGTTCTGCATGTGGGTGTTTCATAAGCTGTATTACTTTGATGAATCTTAATTTGCCCGTGTACTGTTTTGAAGATATATATATAAAAATAAAAAAAGCAGTTATTTCTGTAGTATTTGTGGGTTGTTTTCTTGATACATTTCGATTAGGTTATTACACATATTCATAAGTTTGTAAGATAGTGTTTAATTTTAGAACTTCACTTGGTATAACGCTAACAAGTAATAATTGATAACAGAGAATCTTAGGAGGTGATAGGATTACATGAATTTATGACATGTTCAGGGCTTTGTGGGGGAAGGAAATGCATTCAATAAAATCAACTATGACAAATTAAAAAAGAAAAAACTGAAGCCTAATGAAAATGAAAAAGCAATCAAATGAATTTATGGAGGTTACCAAAGTAGCATCAGAACATGACCAGCTCTTGATGTTACCTAAATTACCACTTGCGATGGGAAACTCCCACACAAGTAAAGCCCCTTCTCCTCAAACAGAAGATGCATCCCTTGCAGCATGCAAAGAAGGCAAAATCTCATTCACTCAGTAGAAGCATTCTTGTAATTTCCTTATAGTTTGTAACGAGAATTTTTTAGTACAACTACTTGTCAGTTCAACCTTTTCTCTTTGAGCACTTTTGTAACTCCTTATAATGTTGATACAAATTTCCTATTAAAAATTGCATTGATTTAGTAAACAAAAGTATGAGATGGGATGAAAAGTACCACATTTAATCATTGGATATCCACCTGGACTTGGCTAATCAAAAATCACAACCCTCTTTGAGATCATGTTAAAATACTGGCTGTATGGTTGAGTCCCCATAAAAAACAATTATGAAACAAAGAATAAACAACTCTGTTAATAGATATCAAGATTTCTGTCTAATGCCAATCATAAGATCCAGCTGCAACTAGGGAGAAAAATTGGCACAACCAACTCTAGGGAGATGTAAAATGTTGGACACCAGATTCCTTATACTTTTCTAGCAAAGATTATTAAGCATCATAACTCTCGTGAGTTAAACAATATTCAAACAATTACACAAACTCCAAAGACAGAAACCCCTCTATCTGTTTAGCAGCAGGACTGCGTAAAAGAACAAGAAGACATATTTGGGAGAGAATGAGGGAAAATAGAAGAACTAGTAAAGTTCGTATATCAATACAAAAAGAGCTTGAAACAATTGTTATTAATGTCAAAAGTTGACAATATCATAAACTGATAGAAAACTTACAAGCTATCTTCGGCAAATCAAACAATCATGTACCTACATCTTCAGCAATCACGTGTCAACATGCTCCCAAATCACTAGTCCTCGTAAACAAGGATTTACAACTTGATTTGAGGGAAGAGCACATTTTCGTATTTATTAACAAAACAGATTAACTTATATGCCCTATAATTTGGTCCAAGGTAGACTACAGAGACACATTTGAGATAACATATGGCAAAATTGCAGTCTAGCAACTGACCTTAACTTCAGCCCCTCTTCATTTTGAGATTCATGATAAACAAATGGTTAACAATCATAAACAAGAAATAGAATTTAAAAATAAAACTATATTAATATCCACAAATAACCAAGATAGTTAAATGGGATAATGCTAAAAGAGCAAACCATAAAAAGGGTTGTCCCCACGGAAAATATTTGTGTGTGTCTGTGTGTGTGTGTGTGTGTGAGAGAGAGAGAGAGAGAGAGAGAGATGAAAGCTTTACCAAATAGATGACTGAACTACAATTATGAATCTCACAGCTTTTGAATTGCAAGCTAAAACACCGTTCCCTACTTTAGATCAGTTTAGGTTTTCATTTTTCAATTTCTAGCATCTAAAGACCCTGACTCCGCCTTGGCCTAGAGCATGCAAACTAATGCCGCATGGCCTTAGCTTCTCCCCCACAAAAGAAGCCTCGCTGCTGTTAAGAATAACCGAAAATTCCAGTAATAAAGTCTACGGACAACATATAATATATATGCAAGATCGGATGCACATACACAGATTCCCAATAAGATGGCAGGAATTATGCAAATGTACAAAAAACCTAAACTATATAAATTAAAAACCATGATAAGCAGTATTAGTACTAGTCAGTCATTTGCATCAGCAACCCAATTATCATTACACTGAAATTGACCTCGAAACCAAAAGGGAAAATACACTCTTTCATGCATATACCAAAATCAGCGAATCCTAAGAGCTACCCAATTTTGCCATTCCAGAAGCCTTCTAATTCTTTTCACAGATTAACCAATCACCTTGGCAAATAATTAGTTAGAACCGCAATCTCAAGAGACTAAAACCAAACCTGTGAGAGATGAATTCTCAGAAATCCTAATGATTTAACAAAAGAAAATACAACATATATAATTATCCAGTAACTATCGAATCAAGTTACTAACCATCAGTAGCCCTCTCGGAAGATCCAACGCAGCCCATTGTCCGGCGGTAAATTTCCTTTCTCAAAAAATCATTGCATATATTACACTACAAATATTGAGCTGAGTAGACGGATCTAACGCGGCCTAAAACAAAAACACAAAAAAAGCTTCAAAAATCGAGTAAGCAGAGGCAAATCAAGAACATAGAACTCAGAGATTGCGATAGATAAACAATTACGGAAGTTTTTTATACGCTTGGGAATCGAAAGTTATTCCTCTCAATGCAATTGGAGCCCCTTTTCTTGTTGTTTTCAATTAAGCTGTTAATTTTACTCGCTCTATGTCTTTTACGAGTCAAGATCCTTGCGTGTTCGCTGCGTAGACACGTGCGGACCGTTTTCTAGACCAGTTCTAAGTAAGTGCCCCTTTATTTTAGTAAAAAAGGCTTTACTAGTGGGCAGACGTGGTGGGACCCTCTAGTAGCACCATGGGAGATTCATATGTTGAGTTCCATTTCCTCATACCTGGTAATGGTGATGCTCCATTAAAACTCAGTCCTCTCAAAGCTTTTTCATTATTGTTGGCATAATTTGTTTGTACATTTCACAATATTGTATCACAAGTACATTGTTAATGATTAAGGCAATGATATTTTCATAGGTTATATGCTAGGGTTAAACAATTATTTTTTTTGGATGTGGGTACATGTATTATAGTCATTTAGAGTGTTTATTTATGTGGGTGATGTGTTCCAGTGTAAATAATTGGTGTTTTGATAATCATGAAGCAATTGTGTGTCAAAGTGTTTTGAAGTGTGTAGGGTTTAGGAGTGAAGTCAAATTTGAGTACATTGTAGTGAAAAGTTGTCATAGTTCAAGCACCAAAGATATTGTGTTCAAATTCTCTCAAGGTCAAGGATGAGATCCTATCCCCAAATGATCAATGCGAAAAAAAGTAATTGAAGATTTCAAATTTTGTTGTCTTGTTCAATGGAGCTTTCGTGGTGAGGTAAGTTGTAGTGTCTATTTTGAATAAATGAGGTTCAAACTTGTTGGTGGCCCTTGAGTGTATGTGTTTTGTTTGTGAGGCCTCCAAATATAAATCAATACATTGAGACCCTTTTCTTACTTGTGAAAGGGAAGTTCCTCCCCATCATTGATCTAGTCATAGAGAAAATTTGAGTCCTCTACCATTGGTTGAGTCTTTCATCGAGTGGGATATAGATGTTCCAAGAATGCTCTTCTGTAAAAAAAAATGTCTCTCTCAAAAGTCAATATGTTATAAACTCTAGTGACATCGAGAATTCTCCTTATGGCAAATGTAATAAAATATAGTATTCAAATTTTGAAATGGTATTATTCATGATCGCAATGTGACAAGTGATTCATTCTAGAGTATAAAAAGACATGTAAGGCAACAAATATATCTCTGAATAATAAAAAGTTAATAAGGATATAAGCAAAAAGCTATATAAATGATTAGTAAGACAAAATAACACGAATGAATTTGATTATAAATTGAAACACCAATCAATTCATTTGGGAATGTAGATGTGCCACTCTCGCCATGCTACTATTCAACATACTCAAATAGAACATAATGACAAAACATGAACTAAATTTATCTTTGACGTCATATATATTAAACACCATATTTAAAACTAGGAAGTGCTTTAAGATGTATCTATAAAGTCAACATGCACATGCATGAGAATACTCCAAGGCGAGAACTATTTTTTTTTTTAATTTACTTGATACTTTTGGACACTTCATTAATTAATATGATAAGTATTAAAGCTTGGAAATAGAAGATGTAAAATTTACATGTGGCTCATTGCTCTCAACTCTCCATGTCTTTAAGAGGTGTCATATTAACAGCTCTAGTCTACACACACTTAAGGGTCATGTATATCTTATTATTTAACCCTTAAGTCTCAAAAATCTGCAAACAACTATTAGTTTTCCAAAATGGTTGTTATGTTCAAAGTTATACATTCCAAAAATTATCAACAACCCCATAACTAACATTGGCAAGTTCCTAACCAATAAATCATAATTTTCAACATTATATATTCACCAACCCCTAACTATAAAATATCAAAATAAATATAATCAAACAAATAGTTAATATGTGTTATACGGTGTGGAATATTTTGTAAATGACAATGATGAAATCATTATGGTGCGAGTTCTACCAAAATTTATAATTAATTACTTTTTAACATAGTACCATTTTGTGACTTGATTCTTTTTCAACATCATAAGCATTATATATCATTACACGTCCCATAATATGAAAAATCCAAACAGCTAATTACAAAATTATAAGTACAAATTATAAGATATGAAAAGTGAGCTATAAAATTGAAACATAAATTGTTTTATACTACTTTAAACAAATTTTAATTGAAACACTAAAATTTGACACTCTGGAATTTTTCCCCTACCTTAACTATTATATATCATTGGAACTATCTTGAAAAAATATTCCATTTATATTATCATATTTTGAGGATTTGAGGTTTAGGAGGTGCAAAACTTTAGGAGGTGCAAACTTTAGGAGGGTAAGTTATGTGCTCCTTATTTTGCACTTGTTAAAAATAGTCTAATAAGACATCTTTATACATGTGAATTTCTATATAAAAATAGTTGTGTGGCATCCATTAAAACCACTAATTATTTTAAATCTTTAACAATTATGATTAGAACATTGATTATTGTTTAATGGTTGAAATAATTTTGTTAATGATGAATGTTTATGTAATGATGTGATTCAATTCATGTTTCAATAATTTTGTTATTTTCTTAATAGGTGCTAACAAATTTGGTTTTCTAGATTATGTTTTAATAGGTGCTAACAAATTTGGTTTTCTAGATTTTGCTAGATATATCATTCATGAGTAGGGAGTATCATATGAGAGTGAAATTTTCATGGCTCAATAGTTATAAAAGAAAATAGACAAAGGAGTGTAGGGGTTAATTGATTGACCAAAATCAATTTTGTATCTTAGGTAATATTGTAACTGTGGTCTCATATTCTAGTTGAGTCTTAAAAGAAAATATTAAGGCAACATGTTGAATGGCGTGACCCTATTTAGCAAAGTTAGTTATGAAATTATTATTGTCATTGATCAACCTCGGTTGATGAGTCACTTTAGCTCTAAGGAATGTGTGAGTGTCATAGGATAAGCAACTAAACTATGTTTTTATAAAACAAAATAAATTAAATTGTTTGTGTGTTAATATATATGGTGGTACCATGTTAGGGTGGTCGCATTATCAAAGGATGGATTAATTTATTTACAATCAAAATCATTGACAAGTATCTTGTCAAGATGTTATAAGTTGACATTTAGAAGGATAAATATACATCAAAATTATTATTAAAAAAAAATCAAACGAATGGGTTCATCCCATAGTGCAACAATTAAGTTGTGACATTGTTGATGTTGCCACCAAGGTTCAAATCTTTGTTTGACTATTGTGATCAGGGGCTTTGTACCCTCACTAATCCAGTGTGCTTACAAGTTTGAACCTTCATGATGATTTTGTTAGCATTCATACCAAGTGACTTAGTGTTGAATTTTCTTTGGACCCTTGGTGAGCTAGTGTGCTCATAGGTTTTATGCCCTTGCTAGGCTAGTGTGCTCAAAGGAAGTGTGCCCCTATGAGGATACTATACTCCTAGGTTTGGACTATTCATGTTGATGATATATGTTCATTTTAGGGATGAGGTACCCCATTTGTAGCCTCACTTGACTTGAGCCATGCTAAAAAAACATGTTCTTACTAACCAAAAAAAGTTCAAATGAAAATATGACATTTTATGAAAGGTTAAATAAATGTGGAAATATAGGAATCATAGCATGGCTCATTATTAGGTTTGATTTGAATTTTAATGGTTTTTTTTATGTATTGAAGTTGCTATAAACTCTAGTCCTTGTCACAGGTGGGAGGAAGTAGAGAGTTAAGAGAGAGAGGTCATGACCATGGCCACAACATCTCTTTCACTTAGTTTTATGACATCCTAGAAAGAAAATATATGTTGAAATAGAAGGAAATAAATGAATGATAGGAAACATGATCAAATAACTTCAACAAACAAACAATACCCATGATATAGGAATAACCCTAGGAAAAACTATTATGGAAAAACCAACAAGAAAGAGAGAACTTTAATTATATTATCTACAAATGGATTACTATAAAATCACAAAAGTAGTGTAATGGAGATCTTTTATATTTAGAATAAAATTGATACCATAGGTGTACAACTAAAAATATCACATAAACCTCATCCCAAGCATGAAATATATAGACTAGGGATATTTGTGAAACCGCACATGATTTCTTGAAACCATGAGCCAACTCTTAGTCCAACTTGTCCAAATTGGACCTATGCTCCCCTCTCCAAGAATAGAACACAATACCTAAGTCAAAGAATCCACCCACCAAATTTAGATTCTCCAATTTAGTCAATTAAAAACCTCTCATACAATGCTCTTACACATGTACTATAAATAATGGTCAAAGATGCTCCACCTAGTCTCCTAGGTAATTTCCTAAACAATATTATTACAAGCATCGCAAATTCGTTTACATGTATTATAATGTTACAAATACACTTGGACTTCATTCAATGACATTATATGATATCTTAAACATGGCATACATATACAACCCAAGTGGTGATATACATCATAGAATGTATCTCAAATATTCTTCCATGGTGGGTTCCCCATTTTATGGGGAGTGGCAAGTCACTTTTACAACACATTAAAAAATTTCAAATAAGTTTCAAGGAAATGAAAGGTTTACAACACGAAGTCCTAACATTCACCCTCTTGTTTTATACATTGGCATAAGTGAAACTATAAGAAGATTTAACTACTAGGGACAGATATGCTCATAGCTAACCATCACTTCTTCATGTTCACTAGCTTTATCAATAAGCCTACAACATTTGCTGAAGTGACCATCTCCAATTGTATACATTGCATTAGATATCTTATAATAATAATTAACTAGTAGGGGAAATTTCGCTCATATCCAACCATCACTTCTTCGCACTCACTAGCTTCATCAATGAGCCTACAATAATGGCTAAAGTGTTCACCTCCAACTTTCACTTCTTTGTTCCTACTAACTTCATAAATGAATCTACAAAATTCACTAAAATTTTCACCTTCTCCGTCAAAACTCTCTTGTCCTCCATTGTTTCTCAAAAAAATTATATTGCATATCAACATGCTTTGTTCATGCATGGTTATTCTCCAAACTTATACCACTATGGTTGTCACATATCATACTTAATGCATCATATATCAAGCCAACATCTAAATATAATATATGAATCCACACTAAAGTGTGATTGCCCACCATATACTCAACTTTAGTAGTTGAACAACTTGTCTCTTGATCATCCAACTAGTAACAACACCAAACACTTAGTTAAAAAATACAATTGCTAGTGGACCTCATGTTGTTAATGTCACTAGCCCAATTTATATTAGTGAAATATTGTATATCTATATTCTTGTTCAAATTAAGTCATATATGGTAGTATATGAAATTCTAAAGTTCCACAAAGTTATATAAAGAATTTTTATTATAGTTCAACATGCTCTTTCCTAGATTGGAAAAAAAATGTAATCAGAATTTTCCCACTTCTTGAGCAATATCTAATCTTCTAAAGACCATTTAATATATAAGGATTCCAACAACAATATCATATAAAACATGACTCGTGTCCTCTATATCATCTGTTGTCTTAGGAAATTGATCTTTAGACAACTTAATTCTCATTGGAAGAGAAACACTTACTAGTTTATAATCTTTCATCCTAAAATGTTGGAACACAAATCTAATGTAATTCTTCTAAATCAACCAATTTTTTTATGTAATCCTTATCTCTCCTAATCTTGATGTCCAAGATGAACTTAGCAATTCCTAGATCTTTTGTATCAAATGAAAATATGAAAGCTAATATTTGAATATATTAATTATATCATCATTGCTATAAACTAATATGTTATTAATGTATAAAATAATAACAATACATTGATTCTCAACTTGTTTAAAATTAACATAATAATCAAATTTTCTCTAACAAACTTCAACTTCAAAGCATAGATATCAAACCTATGATACCACACCTTAAGTGACTACTTCATGTCCTAGAAATATTTCTTCAGTATACAAATTAGATTTTTCTTTTCTTTTACTACATAGTGCTTAGGTTGTGCCATGTGTAAATTTCATCCTCCATGTCTCCATGCAAATAAATTTTGTCTTAGCATGCATATGTTCAATCTCATGATTGCATGCATCATATGTTCAATAGATAACAAAAATCTATTGAATGTTAATTTTTCTATAGTAGAGAAAATTTCACAAAATCCATTCCCTCAACTCAGAAATAACCTTTTGGTATCAACCTTAACTTGTGTTTTTTAAGTTTTTTTTCATATCTAAATTTATTTTTTGATGGTCCATTTGTAATCAATGAGTTTCATCATTTTGAACATAAAACTGCCTCCTAAATTATGTTTATCTAACAACAGTCATATTCTCATTCGTAACATCCTTTAAAGACTCACTCTCTATTACATCCCGATTTCAACAAATAAACTATGCTTAAATACATGTCTATATAACAATAATAACAAATCAACCTTTAAGAATAATTAAAAATATATTAACCCACTTGATTAACCCACTTGATTAAGATTACTTTCAAAAATATTTACTCCTTTGATTAAAGTGGTAAGTCTTAAATATATATATAGTCTCTTTTCCTCCCTCCATATGTTGACTTATTTCTAGAGATAAAATATCTCACCCATACAAATCAATGTGAATGTTACCTAGGAAAGCCATTAATTAATAAAGTGGGAGTTGAAAAGCTAAAAATAAATGCATTTCTTTTCACCTTCAAAGAGAGAAAAAAAAAAAGGGTGATATTTTGAAACATGGAGTTTTTTTCACCTTTTCACATGTTGATACTAAAGATCACAAATTAATACAAAATTATATTTTATGAAATGCTTAATTTCTATTATACTTATTTTATTTAATAAATTAGATTATGTTTTTTTAATAATTTATTTCTTTTAAAAACATGTATATAAGATGAATAATAACAAGGAAATATAAAATTTCAAGAATACAATTTTTTTTAATATTAGATGTTATGTATCAAGTTTTAAATTTATTTTATTTAATTTTAGATATATTTGAAAATGATTTGGGGATTTATTTTCATATTGTATAATTATAAATATACAATAAAATTATATAATATCATAATAATTATATTACATTTTATAATTATTAAATCAAATAAAACATTTAAATGATAGTATAAAATTATGAATGTATTTATATTTTTAACATATTTAAAAAGCAACAAAATCAATATGTACACGGGGCAATTATTTGAATTGTTTATTTGTATCCTAGAGAAATATTTGTAGTAGTAGTCACATGATATGATAGCAAAACAAAAATTAATTTTAGTAAATATAGCATGTACTCATGTATAATAGTCCTAACCACAACATTCTTAAGTACATTCTATACCCCAAGTTGAACACACTATATGTGTCCTTTCTCCAATGCCAACCACCTCCCTATATTTTGTGGTTGACCTAAGTTCTCTATCATTTTCAAGCCTCCCATTAATGGGTTGTATAATAATTTAAGAGATGGTTTCTAAACCATCACACCATTTCATAAAGAATTAATTTTAATCAATTGTTTACACTTTTTACTTTAAAAAAGATTTTTTTGAGTTTATATATAACTTGTTAAAATAAATTCAATTTTATTTATGATAAAATGTGAATAGATTTTAGGTATTATGGTCAACATAGAGTTTCATCTACATGTGGCGATGATGTGATAGCAACCACGAGTCATTTGGAGGATAAATCACAACCACATATTAAATTAAACATAGTTAGAAAGCATGTAGACTATGCAAGTAAACATTTGGTTGGGTTGAAGTACATATAGAAACAACTAAGAGAATTATTATATCTTGGAGGATGTTATAAGATACCATAAACTAACAAAATTAATAAAAAAAATATGTAACTATCATAAGCTTAGTGATGGTTGTGGTAGGTGTGTAAGAAGACATGTTCCTAGTGAGGGTGTTTGGCTAATGGTGATATGAACTCTACTATGTGATAGTGAATTATTCTCTTTTATTATTACCAGTGTGGAGATGTCATGGTTGGCAGCATGTGTGGCATGTTGACATCATTATATGATCATGTTATTGTTATGTGACAATAAGTATTCCATGAGGTGGCTATACAACTAAGATAGTTTGAGTTCCATGAACTAATCTTAGTGGTTATACCTAACTACTTGTATGGATGAACAAAGGTTGGCTAGCATGTATATATGATGATATATTTTGAATACTCTAGTGAGGATTTGAGGTTTATGTAATTTCTATATTATTATGAAAGAAGGGTATGTTTTAAGCCTATAAATTGAGGTTCTAAAAGAGGCTTGTTGTATTGAATCATTGCATTATAAATAATATCATTTTAGTGGTCCTTTGGTGGTGGGTTTTCTTTTTGTAAGGGATTCCCACTTAAATCTAGTATCGCATATTTTTTGTGGTTACATGTACTTTTCATATGTTATTGTCAATATTGTGGAATAAACTATTTAACAATTATTATCTATCATGTGATTATATAATATTAAGTAGTTCCCCTATCCTTGTCTATTGACTATATATATTAGGGATCTTATTCCTAATGAATGTTCTTCGTTGTTCTAGTCTCGTTATTATTAGCATATTTAATACGAAAAATACAATTAAAATTGATGGGTTATACCTTTCAAGTGCTCCCCTTTACCAAGTGATCCTCTTAACTAAAGGAGTATGGGGTTCTTCTTCTTTGTTTGAACTCTCATTATATTATCTTCATCTATCGAAGGCTCTTGAATACCTAATTTAATCTCAACTGCAATATTCTTAGTCATTAGCAATGATTACACCTTTTTAATTATTCTCTAGTTTTTTCAATAGGAAAAGGTTTCATCTCTCTAAAGATGAAATTTCAACTAAAATCTAACTTCCTCATCTAGAGATTAAAAATATCACTTTCCTTAATCACATCATCATAAATGACAAAGATACACTCTATTCTTGGATATTTTATCTTTAGGAATATGAATATACCTTGCAACTAAACACTTTGAGATGTTTAATCAAGGACTTGTTTCCTTTCCAAATATCCATGGGGGTCTTATCAACAACTTTTGATATAGAACATCAATTGACAAGATAAAAAATAGGATCAATTACGTACACCAAAAAAATAGGATCAATTACGTACACCAAAAAAATGCTCTAACAACTACAATGAAAAGAAGAAAAAACAATAAGGACTTTAATGATGATTCTTACTAAATGTTTATTAATAATGATGGTTGTAATATATATGTTGTATCCATTGCTACACGTGTGTGAGGATGCATGGTTGATTGACTCTAGGGATCCCTTTTATAGAAACTTCAAATTGATGATGATCATTTTAGTTGATTGCATAACCACATCCTTTATAATTGATTGAATAAAACCTATTAATCAAATTAATTATTAAATGATTTCATCCCCTTATCAATTATATTATATTATATTATTTAATTAATAAATCCACTATTCATCATGATTCACTCAATCCTATTTCATAGCATTTAATTATTTAATCATCTTTCTTCCATAATCCACCTTAGTTAAATAGATCTAAATATTTGTTTACCTGAGTCTATATCATTTTCCCCAAAAAAATTAATTAATTTTTTATTTATTTAATCCCCCTTTTCGATCCACTTTCTATGAGTTAAAATTAATTAACTTGCTAACCCCTCACTTGCACATTCTTAGTCCTAGTCAAATCATGAACAATCCTCACATTTGTGTAGAAGTGTGGCCTTTATACATGTGACACAACCTTGATACAATGTCACCAAGGGTCAAAAGACTTTCCTATCCCCCATAAGGTACTCCCAAATACCATTTTCATTGTCATCATTCACTCCTCATAGGGGAATTCTCTACCACAGATTCTCATTTATTCTTGAACCCCTCTCTATCCACCAACCAAATGAGAACATCTCTAAAAGGGTCTCAACCAAATTGAGCCCTTAATATCTACTTTTAGTTCCAAAAATACAATCATCTAGCCAAAAATCTATAAATTACACTCAACCTAAACCATTATCATCTAACATTTTATGTATAATTTATCGTTGTAAATCTTAATTGTCTATCATTAGGTCACAAATCCAACGATAGAGATCATGTTGGCTTTTTTTCCCTAGAAGGAAACCCTATTTTATGAGGTTATTGTACTAAGACTAGGCATCATGATGTATTCTAAGAGTTTGATAGTTGTTGAGTTGCATTTGGATCCATGGTTGGAGATACTCCTATGAGAAGCTTGCTTTGCGAGTATATTGTAAATCTTGTTGATTTTTTAATAAATTATTGGGTGACTTTTGGAGTGTGATTTTTTTCTCTTGAAAGGGTTTTATCCATGTAAATCACTAAGTTGTGGATGAATGTTATTTATGTTTGTTTTTTTAACTATTGTAAAGACCTGAAATTTTTTTGCACTACTCTACTCTCAAGATTAGTGTAGGAAATTATTCTATTACATTATATTCATTTCAAGAATGAATTGGCTATGACATCATAGGGAAAAAATAGATTATTTAGGTAATATATTCGAGTGCCTAGATGATTTAGGGAATTCCATTTCAATCCAAGGAATCCTACATAGAGTTAAGATCAGACAAATATAAATAATAAAACTTAAGAGGGATAAAACAAAAGGGTGTCAAATGTTTGTAGTAAAAATGGATCAAGTAGAGGATTTTGAAGAATCAATAGATCTAGATCCTCTATTATTCTATGATTTTCAAAAGTTGTTTGAAGTTAAAATGAAACAAAATGAGAAATGTAAAGAGCCATCTGTCGTGCCTATGAAGTGTATACCTGCAGCTGCAACACAAAACACTCAATAGATCATTACAAGCATGGTTAGAAAATTTAAAACAAATAAAGATAAAACCATGGCTAATTGATCTATCGCCTCCTAATAAATGCGAGTGTAGATTTGCTCTCAGATCTGGATAAGCAAATTCCAGTGACTTGGCTACACCTAGATGGAGGATTTGAGATGATAATGTTACATTTAAGCTAGAAAAGAGAAGATTAAGCTACATGATTCAATAATTATGCTAGAAAATAAGCTAGATCTAAGAATGCAATTGCCTATAATAACAATGCTCAAATGATGTGCTAAGAGATATTATGCCTATAGTAACAATGTCAGAAATGCAAATGAGATGGGATGATTATTGCTCCAAAATGGGGTCTATTTATAGGATTTCCAAGGCCAGGGGTGAGGTGGCAAGAATCAACGGTCAAGATTGAGTCTGAAGATATCAATGGTGAAATTGGAGGAGGTTGGAAAAGAGGTTGGATGAAAGGGAACATTTGTCATCTCTATAGTGACAAGTGTCAAGAGGCTTCCAAGAGAGGGGACATGTGGCCCAAGAATGCCATGTGTCTCAAGGGGAGAGTGGGTTTAATTAAACCCAGGGTTAGATGGAAGGGGTTAGGTTTAGAAGGGGTTAGGCTAGGTGGTTAGAAGTTAGGAGGCATGTGGGTAATTTGAATTTAAAATTCAAATAAGACTAATTAATTCTCAACAACTCATAAATTGATTTGTTTTAATTAATTAGAAGATTAGAAGAATTAATTGAAGATGGGGGGAAAATTAATTAATTTGAATTAATTAATCAAAGGGGATTATGAAAATGAACCTATTAAATAAATCCTTAGATTTATTAATAAGTAGATGAAAGGGGGAATTTAATCAAATTACTTAGTGAATTCAATTAAATTGGGAAAGGGGATTAATTAAATAATTGCTTATTTAATTAATTATCTTCAGACCATTTTTAGGTGTATACATTTTGCCCCTCTTTGAAGCGAGGTTTGATGATGCGTTGATTCAAAGAATAATCTCATTTTGATGATGATATTGGTTCGATAAGATGCCCTAGCTCTTGATTGATAAATTGCGATACGATGATGCCCCCTCAGGAGATCAATTGAGATAATTGATCTTTGGAGTTTTTGGATCTTTTGCGAAATTGATATCCTGATTAGAAATAATTTGATTTCTGCAACTGTGGTTGATGAAAGTGTGAGTTTGACAATCACGGTGATGTGGTTCTCGATTATTGATAAAGCTTGATTGGTTAGATCGATAAGATCGAGATTCAGTCTGGTTTCAGGAATGAAACCTCTTGTATAAGACAAAGATGATCAAAGCGTCTGATTTCAGGAATGATATATCCTGTATAAGACATGATCAGAATGTCTGGTTTCAGGAAAGATACATCATGTATAAGACATGACAGAATCGATTAGGTTTGATTGATTGAATTGATAAGATTGATTAGATAAAGAACTGACATATTGTTGATATCAAGTTACAGAAAGATTTGGATATGCTGATGTTGATTCTGTTGAGAGTATAGTATAAGATTTTCGTTGGGTCGACAATATTTGGAGAGATATGAGTCATTAGTTTGATTGCATATACACTTGTGATGATACCTTGATGATTCCTGCGATAGATTTAACCTTGGATAAAAGGAGCATGCACGATCCCATGCAAGAATGAAATGCAAGCTAAATGCAAATGCAAAGCTATGATCGGACCAGTCATTGGATTATTGCATTTTTGTCATCATTGAGCTTTTGAAATGTGGGAAGTGAGTGCAAACATCGATGGTAAAATTGAACCATGATGACCTGAGCACTACTTTCCTAGCTTTTGATATGGCCAGTTAGCACAAGCATCGAGGTATAATTGAACCAAGATGACCTGAGTGTTGCTTGCGTAAAATAGGTAGTATTAATCATTTCAATACGCAAATCATAAATGTCTTCGATGATACTCCGATGATCATGTCCCAAGACAAATTTGCACATATTAATGATTAATTTTCAGACAACAGACAAGAAAAATATCATGTTCCTTCCTTGTTCCTCTAGTTAAAGACATCCTAGAGTCACTCAAAAATCATGATAGCGAAAATCAATATAGAAAAGAAGTTGAACAATCATGTTAAAATCATTATCCAAAAGATATCTTCCATTGAAAAGTGTGTGATGCACTTAGACTAACTTTGTGATAGTTTAATGGTTGATCATTTGATCTCGTGTTCAACGTTGGATGTGTCTCAGTGTTCTCTTGATAAGGGTTGTCTAACTATTGTTTTACCTGTTTGATTAAGCTCAAAATGATCAAGAAGTTTGCCCCCAGCTAAGTGCAGGATTTTACCCCAAGCCTAGAAACAAAGTCGTTATGATATACTCAATAATCCAAACCATGGTGAGAGATTAGTTGGGATGCCTACGTATGTACAAAGGCTTCATGATGGATAACGTTGATGGAAAATGAATGCAAACGGAAAGATGCATGAACTAATACATGGAAGAGCTAGCGGACATATAGCGCCTGTTTGCCAGGTTTTGACCATCCGTTTTTATTGCACTTTTTCTCATATTTGATTTTTTTTTTTTTTCTACTTTTTACTGTTTTTTATTTTTCTACTTTTTCACTTTTTTTGGATTTTTCTGCTTTTCACTGTTTTTGGATTTTTTGCTTTTTTAGACATAAAACTTTTTCAGATGCATGCTATTGATAGGTTCCTCGAGTTGATCTTCATCATGTGTTGATAGTTGATATGCCTTTGATCCAAATACTGTTGTGACCACAAATGGACCTAACCAGTTTGGTTCAAACTTTCCTTTCTTTTCTTGATCTGCCTGGTTGCATGGATTTTCTTTTAGTACTAGTTCCTCTACTTGAAAGATTTGTGGTTTGACCCTGTGATTATAAC
This sequence comes from Cryptomeria japonica, assembly GCF_030272615.1. Classification (NCBI taxonomy): domain Eukaryota; kingdom Viridiplantae; phylum Streptophyta; class Pinopsida; order Cupressales; family Cupressaceae; genus Cryptomeria; species Cryptomeria japonica. The sequence continues at coordinate 581,599,440 of NC_081406.1, forward strand.
TCCGACACATTCTTTGATCATATACCTTTAAATGATCAAAGGCATTTTGTCTTCATTCATGGATCAGTTCTAACTCTTGTAATCTAGATACTCATTGTTCTTCATCTAGGATGAGACCTTTTAATGATACTTGTAGAGAAGGTATCTCTACTTCTATTGACAGTATTGATTCTGATCCATAAACAAGAGAGAAAGGTGTGGCCCTTGTTAGCGTGCAGATACTGGTATGGTAGGCCCATAAAGCAGGGTTTAATTGAATATTCTAATCTTTGCTAGCATCGTTCATTGTCTTTTTGAGGATTTTCAAAACAGTTTTGTTTGATGCTTTTGCTTGCCCATTTCCCTTTGGGTAGTAGGGTGTGGAGAATCTATGTTGGATCTTGAATTTCTCACATAGCTCTTGTACATCTTGATTCTTGAATGGTCACCCATTATCAGTGATAATGGTCATTGGTATTTCGTAGCGACAGATGATGTAATTCAAGATAAATGCAACAATTTGTTTTCCTATGATGTTTGTGATAGGTACTGCCTCAATCCATTTTATGAAATATTTTGTAGCTACAAGGATGAATTTGTGACCATTAGATGAAAAAGGATTTATCTTTCCTACTAGATCAAGACCCCATTGGTAGAAAGGCCAAGATGTTGCTAAAGCATGAAGTTCTTGTGCTGATGCATTAATCAAATTTCCATGGATTTGACATTGTTTTCATGTTCTAGCTATCTGAAAAGAATCTTGTTCCATAGTCGGTCAATAATAGCCCAAGCATATGTTTTGTCGAAAGGGTAAGACCACTTGAATGAGTGCCATATATGTCATTATAGACTTCATGTAAGGCCTTCTCAGATTCTTCTTGTTCAAGACATCTTAAGAGAGTATCGTCTAGACCTCGTTTAAACAGGGTATCCACGACAAGAGTAAAATGGGAAGATTGGCGAATAAAGTTTCTCTTTTGATTTTTTGATAAGTCGGGAGGTAGGGTGTTATCTTTCAGGTATGTGTAAGTTTGGTCGTAACGTGAGGAATCAGGCCCCACAATGTGACAGATAGTTTGGGAATCAAGACAATTATGAGCAGGGTAAAACAAATCTTCCACTAGGAATTCATAATGTTGTTGATTTTCCTGTGTCTGAAGGAGAGAAGCAAGTGTAGTCATGGTGTCTGCTGCTTTGTTTTCATTCCTTGGAATCTGCTGAAAAGTTATTTCTACAAAGTATTTCTTGATATCATCAACCATCTTTTTATAAGGCATTAAGTTTTCGTCCTTTGTTTGATAGTCATCATTAATTTGATTAATGATGAGCTAAGAGTCTCCAAAGACTTGGAGTTGTGTAATGCTCCATTATATAGCCATTTTGATACATGTAACCTAAGCTTCATATTCTGCGGTGTTGTTGGTGCATGGAAAGCTTAATTTGTATGCTTTTGGGATTGTATGACCTTATGGTGTGATGAATAGAATACCTACTCCTGATCCATGTTGTGTTCCATTATTGATGTCTGTTCCTAGACTGATATTTGGGTGATGTATTGTAAGATATGGATCGAACCCTGGAATGTTTGTATATGACCAAGTAAAATTGATTTGCCTCCTTTTGAAGGGTTCCAAATATTTTTTCCTTGCTAGTTTTGATAGAGAAGTTGTTGGATATAGATCAGTTGTGCCCATGATAACTGCCTCTGTTGGTTCCATCAGGATAGATGACTTCTCTTGATAAAATTCAAGTAAGGTGTCAAATCTCCCATCTTTTGGCGCCTCGAGGAGGTTTTCACCATTAGATGTGTCCTTTATTTTTACTTTTTCTCGGTCCAATGTTGCCAATAAATGGTTTTCAACATTATACCCGATATTGTTTTCTTGATTTTCACTTTTGTGACTAGGAGATTTAACACCCACTTGACTTGAAGATACATTAGCGGAATCCTTGGTGAAAGTTGTTGCGGGTTTGATTGCGTTAAGATATAAGGATATGGCATGGTCATTAGGAAAGGTATCATTGGTGGTATGTCCTTCATTTTCCCAGTCCATAGGTTTAGGATGAATTAAGGATAAAGGATCCTGATGTTGGATTATGTCAAAGATATTAGGGGTCATGATAGAGATGTCAGAATTTTCAATATGTATTTCTATGTCTAGAACGGTACTCTCATCAAAATGACCTTGTGCAAGTAGCTCCTGATCGTCCTCGGTTAAGTCCATGTCAACTGAATGTGATTCTAATTCAAGTGGGCTAGTTCCTAACGTTTGTCCTGCATACGTGTGAACTATATCAACATTTACATCTGTCTCTTCATCCCTTTCAATTTCAAGTTGCTCTTGTTTGTTTTTCCATGATAGGAAATATTCTCCGTTCCCTCGGTCTCTTAGCTGCATTTGCTTTTCCATGCTTGACAAAATTGATGCAAATGATTGTTCCTTCGATTGTGTGCTTGAATATGTTGCCTCTCTGTTATGTGAAACAATGACCTCTTGAGCTGATTTTAGATTACTACAACACTGCAATGGATTTGAGTCTACTAAGATTGTGATTTCTTGCCCATTGTATGGAAATTTTAAGCACTGATGATATGTTGATGGAACAACCTATATGTCATGTATCCAAGGTCTTCCCAAGAGTATGTTGTATGGTAAGTCCAAGTCAAAAACTTGGCATGCTGTGTTTGTTTGTAAAGGTCCCATGCTGATGGGTAACATCACAATTCCTTTAGAGGAATGTTCTTCTTCATCATATGCTTTGATTTTTTTCATTTTTCGGGGACCAACTACATCTTTTGAATAACCTAGAGCACGAACAAGACTCAAAGAGTAGATGTTTAAGCCAACTCCTCCATCTATTAGGACATGTTTAACGAGCGTTATATGAATGAGGACTTCAATTTGCAAGAGAGCGTTATGGGGATGTTGCAATGAATTAATACTTGGATATGAAGGAGATGAGCTTTGAATAGGATCCTCTTAAATAGGTTTGATGGGTATATTGTTTGGCGAGGATTCTATGGAGGTTCTTGCAAGCTTTTAAGAAGTGTAAGAATAGATGCCTTTGGTGAGTTAATTTGCTTATGGGGGGATGAGCATTTGCTAGACATAGGTGCATGATTTTGATCTTTCTCAGTAAAATCCTTTAGGGATATCTTTAAGAGTTGCATAAAATAACCACCTTTCTTTAGAGATGTATTTGAATACTTGTGAGATTTTGACATAGTTGGATTTTGATTTTGGACTTGTTTGATTTCTCTGATATGTTGGTTTGTCATGTTTTCTTCTTGTGTATTACTTTGGTATGTCATGTTGATATTATTTTCAGCTTTCTCGAATGTTTCTATTTCCGTTTCTGCGATCTTATGCCTCTGAGCTTTGGTTAAAATGGGCATACATGTGCATTTGATATTGTGCTAGGATTCAATTGTTTAAAGGTTGTTTTGATAAGTGATCAAATGTCAAGGTAGATATGATAGAGTGATATGACACTAAAATATGATTCAAGTGTTTTAAAGTTTGCAAGTTTTTCGATCTTCGGTTTCGGAGTGCAATGATGATGATTTGATAAGAACCAAGTCCAATAGGAACGATATATCCTACGATATGGGACAAGATTATTGTGACCAAATATTTCAGTTTTGTGATAAAGGATGATAGATCCTGATGAGAAACTATGTTTGAATGATCAGTTTACCAAAGAGGGTGATAATGCACTTTGAGATGTTTAGATCTTGAACTTGTTGAGGGTGATCACTTGAAAATATTGAGGTGTTTATGTTCTAAAGTCTGATTTTGATGGATGATAACTTGACCAAGCGAACCAAGAAGACAATCCAAGCACAGAATGACAAAGAACATGTGTTTATGATTACTGCAAATTGATCAAACAGAAATGACAGATCCGAAAAAGGCATGCAGGACACAACTCTGGACTAGCAGAAGCAGAGACTCGTATGACAAACTATACAACCTCAAATGACAAAAGATACAAGGCCATACAACAAACTAGGATTTTCATGTGAAAAAGAACAAATTCATATGACAATATTTTCTAAACCATACGATAAAATAGATTCCTCTTATGACAAAGAATACTAAGCAATATAAAAAATCACCAGTTTGTACGACAAACTTTTCTAAACCATACGACAAGATAAATGCCTTGTATGACAGAGAATAAGACAGAGAAAAATGTGTTTGTTAGGTCGAATTTTGATCATTGAAGTCTGATGTTTTGCTTATGTTTTCTAGTTTTAGATGTCTGATTTTTCAATTTAGGGATGAATGCACAAAAAACACGTGATATGTTAAGTGACCACAAGCATGATAAATCCTAAGGAACTTGTCTTAGAGAGAAAATGTTTGCTTGCAAACTTAGGTACACACCCAATAGCTAATCAGAATACGTCTGTTGAGTCTCACGCAATGGATTCTCAATGTCGTATTATCCGACTCCAAATGCTAATGGGGGCATGATATGGCAAGTGTCTTTGGAGAGTTACTATCTCTCTTGCACAAAGATTATCACCCTTTTGGAGGTGAATTAGGTAGCTTCTAATTTACTCAGAACTAGTAAGGGATCCGTTTTGCGCGTCAGGGTATAATACTCAATTAAGAGGTCTCCCAGCCTTGAAAACCAAGGTTTACTATACTTGAAGGTACAGAGGAGAGCTATTCTTGAGCACTGTCATTGACTTGATTTCCATCAAATCACATTTATTTTATAGTGGGTTGGATTACTTGGCATTAGCCATTCCCTTAGGTCATTCCCCTCTCACTGGCCTTAGTGGCTAAGAGTTATTAGCTCCTTGGGAGGGTAGGCCCGCTAAAGATATGCACTAATGAAAGTAAAAGATGAGTCTAGCTTTCTGCTTCCCTAAGAAAGGTGAGAGCATACTCACCTATCATCACAAACACAAAATACATGATTATTTGTTCCTTTAGCAAAAGACAAGTGTGCCTAGAAAATTGTAAGAAATACACAAAGTTTTATTGAATTCTTTTAGGCAACTTGCAAAATAGATCCTTTAGTAATCATGATGTGATTGGTTGAAATAAGTTTTTGGCTAGCGTATCTTTGACAATTGTCCTGCAAAACTAGTTAGGCTGCCAAAAATCTCATAAACAAACCAGGGTTAGCATTAATAATGATCGGATTAAAACTTGAAAACCCTAAAATGCAGTTTATTTAAAAAAATAGAAGCAGAAAGTCGTACGAAATGCTTTACCAGCTCATACGATAGAGCTTTAGATCTCATGCAAAAGAAGAAACAGGCTCGTACGACATAGAAATGAGCTAATACGAGTAAAGAATAACTATTGTGCCAACTCACAAAGAAGTTCGTATGAGCCAGCAAAGGAGCTCGTACGAGTTTCTAAACCAGACCCGAGCATAGATGATTGTTGATGAAGCTTAAGAGGCCAAAAATGATAATTTCGGCCCCACAGTGGGCACCAAAATGTCATGCCTGTGAAGTGTATAACTATAGCTGCAACACAAAACACTCAATAGATCATTACAAGCATGGTTAGCAAATTTAAAACAAATAAAGATAAAACCATGGCTAATCGATCTATCGCCTCTTAATAAATGCGAGTGTAGATTTGCTCTTAGATCTGGACAAGCAAATTCCAGTGACTTGACTACACCTAGATGGAGGATTTGAGATGATTATGATACATTTAAGCTAGAAAAGAGACGATTAAGCTACATGATTCAATAATTATGCTAGAAAATAAGCTAGATCTAAGAATGCAATTGCCTATAATAACAATGCTCAAATGATGTGCTAAGAGATATCATACCTATAGTAACAATGCCAAAAATGCAAATGAGATGGGATGATTATTTCTCCAAAATGGGGTCTATTTATAGGATTTCCAAGTCCAGGGGTGAGGTGGCAGGAATCAATGGTCAAGATTGAGTTTGAAGATATCAATGGTGAAATTGGAGGAGGTTGGAAAAGAGGTTGGATGAAAGGGAACATTTGTCATCTCTATGGTGACAAGTGTCAAGAAGCTTCTAGAGAGGTTAGATGAAAGGGAACATTTGTCATCTCTATGGTGACAAGTGTCAAGAGGCTTCCAAGAGAGGGGACATGTGGTCCAAGAATGCCATGTGTCTCAAGGGGAGAGTAGGTCTAATTAAACCTAGGGTTAGATGGAAGGGGTTAGGTTTAGAAGGGGTTAGGTTATGTGGTTAGAAGTTAGGAGGCATGTGGGTAATTTGAATTTAAAATTCAAATAAGACTAATTAATTCTCAACAACTCATAAATTGATTTGTTTTAATTAATTAGAAGATTAGAAGAATTAATTGAAGATGGGGGGAGAATTAATTAATCAAAGGGGATTATGAAAATGAACCTATTAAATACATCCTTAGATTTATTAATAAGTAGATGAAAGGGGGAATTTAATCAAATTACTTAGTGAATTAAATTAAATTGGGAAAGAGGATTAATTAAATAATTTCTTATTTAATTAATTATCTTCAGACCATTTTTAGGTGTATACACCATCCATTCAAGACTATCCATTTCTCTATGAGTTTTGAGAAGTTTTTGTTGATGAACTATCATAGATGCGACCTAAGAGAGCCATCAAATTTTCAATTGATATAGTTATATGATCTTAACCTATTGTAATAGTGTGATTTGGAAATTAGGGTTTCACCAATTAAGATAATTGTAATGGTGAAAATTTGGAATTAGGATTTCAATTAAGATAATAAAACCACTAATACGCCAAATTTACCATTACAATGAAAGAGGGGTGAATCCAATAGATCTAGCCATAATCCACATAAGAAAAGGGCTGAAATTTTGATTAGATTCACTGGTTAGGGTTTGTTACCCTCTTTCTTAGTTGAAATTTGAAAGGTATCTATGAAATTAGAGTAAAACACTAAATAATTGAAGAAAATTATACAAAACAGACTACCACATATATACCATAAAGCCACAAACAGATATTTGGGCAAAAGAAGATGTTTAGAATCTATTCCTAGAAGTTCGACTTGATTTTTCGAGACCAACTAGTACAGATTCATCCTAGTCCTTCGAATTTCACTCTATCAAAAGTTGAACCTGTTTGTCGCTTTGACTTTGTCGAAATCCTCAAGTTCAACTCTTGAACCTATTTCTTGCATACAGTAAGAGAGGCAAAGATGTTGGGGATAGGGGTTTAACCTAAGGCAAACCCCAATTTAGGAATTAACCTTGAAATGAAATAGGAATTGAAATGAAAATGACTGCAAAATGCTTTCCTTAGTTCAAATGACTGCAAAATGCTTTCCTTGAGTACAACTCCTAAACATATTTCTTGCACAAAGAGAAGGAAAGATATTGGGGATATGGGTTTGCCTTAGGTCAAACCCCAATTTAAGAATTAACCTTGAAATGAAATAGGAATTGAAATGGAAATGACTATAAAATGCTTTCCTTTTAAGGGAAAGGCTAGATTTGAAGTAAAAATGCTTGTAACTGAAATATACCTTGATGAAGTTTTGTTTGACCCTCATGCAAGGGTCTTAGGATGTCTGGTAGAATGTCTTCAAGGATGGTTGATCATGGATACCATATTGAATACATAAACTTGACTTCATTTATACTCTAATGCTTGATTGCTTGCTCACTTGAATTGAATTTGCAATTAGGATCACAATTTTTCCTCTTGGAAAGTTAGACGGATTAGGTTTCAAATGAGAGGGGTAGACCTCCTTTTATACTTGACTACTAGGAATTAATTGAATTTTTGGAGTAGGCTGACATGGGATCATATTTCACACTTGTCTGAGACGATCATTGTGGGGACCAAAATTGATCCCTAATTGATAGGACTGGGGTGCCCAGCGCCTTAGTCCTAACAACCAAGACTCAGTCTTGGAGGGAAGGCAAAGAAAGAGATGAAAATGTAGGTCTATGGATGGTGTGAGCAGAATCAAAATAGGCATCAAACATCAAAAGTTGAAGTGCCAAGGTGAGATCTAAGCAAGGACGAAATTGTATGTGGTTACAATTTATGATGCTACATTTAGCCCCCACTTTAGCGGGAGTATGAGAATAAGCATACTCATGGTAAAGTACAAAGTCACATTGCAAAACTTTCACCTAGATATCAAAGAGACAAGACACACCTTGAGATCCCAGGGATTTTAGGATCTTACTTCTCTAATATGAAGATAAAAGGGACAACACATGAAAGGAAAAGAGAGAGCATGACTGCACTGGCCTAGTAAGATTTGTTTATTATGAGTCACGAAAAAAGAAAAATACCAAATTATAAAGCAAAAGGCTCAGTTTGCAAAATAACTTGTGTATCAAATGTTGGAGTTGTTGGATTTAGTTGTTCATTGTTGCTGCTAGGATATGTTGTTGTCACTGATGTCAGCATATTCCCATGGTTTATTTTGGTGAGTTTGGGAAGATCTTCTGATCCGGTTTTGTAGTTTGGTTTTGTTGATCATTGTTTTGTAGAATCCGGTATTTCCTCCAATATATTCCAGTGTGATCAAATCTTGTGTAGAGGCTTTGGGATATTGTTTTGGATGATCTTGTGTATCTTTATTTTAGATGGTTCATGATTTGGTGCCCCGCAAGTTATCTTTCTTTGTGACAGTTGCTGATTGGTTGCGTTCTTAAGCTTTCTGATGTTGATCGATAAAGATTTGATAAGTGGTGTTGGTGCAGCTGTTGGTGATGATTATAACGTGCTTGCTAGTGTTTCCTAGTCATGCCCTATTTATTTTGGTGATCTACATTGTTGTGCGAGTTTTTAGTGGTTTTCATCAACCAGTGTTGATTTTTGTGTTATAAAGTATTTCTGGTGGTGTAACGTGTTGTGGTTGATCTTGGCATGATTTTCGGTGGATGTGATCATTTGAGAATTTGAATTAGGTCCATACTATGTAATCCAAATCATTCTATTGGTCAGGTGATTGATCTTTGTATTGTGTAATGTAATTTTGTAAGTTGAGGGTTAGGGTTTAGCCGACCTTCTTATCAAGGTTGATGAATTGTATATATAGGTGAATTATTCACTTAGTTTTGGTGTCGGTATTGTGTCTACATTATTAGAGAGACGTGAATGTGCAAACAAGAGAGATCATTCAATGATATGTTGAACTTTTGTTGAGATTGGTGTTGCAGAGCAGATATTTGTGCTTAACCGAAACTATAATCATACATTTGTAAATGCTATTCTTTTAGTTCATTTCTTCCAGATTGTAGTCCAATTCATATTGTAAGTCAGTGAGACTTCCCTGAGGGTTGTAGCCTTCCAGGCATATATCTTTTGATCAGTGAGCTTTAGGCAGTGTTCTTAAATGCATTTGCATTCTCCATTGTAATATTTTCACATACTACCGTATAGTATCATCTTATTGTGGGTAGGTTCCCACTATGGTTTTTCCCTTAACTGGGTTTTCCACGTTAAAATCTTGGTGTTGTGTTGTAGAGCCCCTCCCCGATCAAGCTCTGGTTAACCTAGTTTGACCATGGTTGAGATTATTAATAGTTTTCATGGATGGTTGGAACACTAAGTAAAGATGCTTTGAGTCAATATGACTAATTAATTAGTTAATGTTGACTCCTTGGGGATAATTAGATGTAATTTGCTTATGTATCTTATATATGTTAGGGGTTTGGGGTCCTATCCCGAACCCATCATAATAATATCTTTCATTTCTATTATGGACTTATCTTTCAAGATAGAACCTTGATACATCATGGTCATGAGACCTCTTAACACATGATCTTCATGAAAACTAGTGGATATGATGTATTCCACATTATGCTTGATTTTAGTACTTATTCTTAGTGATGTTCTAATCTTTGGATGCATGCCTTATGAATGATTGAATTTCATGATGATTATGATAATGCCATTGAGTAAATTATTTCATGTGGATTCTATTGGATAATTGATAATTTGATTGTTATGATGTAAATTGTATGCAAAGTGTCTGATTTGTATTTTTTTCATATATTAATATTGCATGTGATTATTTGAGATTACTAATGTGCAAAATGAGATGTGCAGGAAAATCGATCCATGTGACCATGGAAACTATTCAGAGAATCAAACTAAACCTATGTGCGTTAGTAAAGCCAAGGGTTGTCTATTTGGAGAGACAACACCTTATATGTGATGTGTTTACATTCGTAAATGTGAATGCTTGAATGTGTGTTCAATTTATATTTGTTAATTTTGTTAATTCAAAAAAAGGGCATGCCGAACGTATTATAGAGATTTGTATTTTATGGTGTCACTTGACACTTGTGTTGTGATGTGAGTTGGCAATGACATATTCTTTGGAGAGAATTTGTGTAACCAATATATTATTCAAATATCTTGTTGTGGTCCCAAAAGAGTCTTGGTTAGAGAGCCATTAGTTTGGTCAACTAAAGTTTGACCCGTAGACAAACTTTAGGTGGGTTTCTAAATGGTCAAACTAACTCTTAAGGTTAGGTTTATGGCACTTTTGAAGGCCCATATGATATACCTATGGGTAAAGGTCAATTTTAGCCATGTAACCACTCACATGTGACTGTCAGGTCACCTCAAAAGTCGGTTTTCTAAGATGGACGAAAATTCAACTTTTGAGGATTGCTCCTTGGTTAGACAACCTTCCATTTGAGTGATAGTTGCTCTTCCCCACTTTCTCTTACCTTTTTCAGTTTTTATTTTTAGAAACCATGTAAGAGGTTGGGAAGACCAACCTATGGGATCTGACATCCTTTCCAAGGAAGTTGGAAAGTGTGAGGAGAGCCTACTTAGGGAAGGGATTCAAACTTAAGATCTTGATCACACACTATCCAATCTTGGAGACTTAGAGTTGTTTTGAAAATTTTGGTTAGGAGATGCATTTTTGGTTTTGGGAAGAAAAAACTAGTGGATTGGGCAACTCTTCGACAACCATCCCTCATACCATTTGCAAGATCAAAGGTTGGTAGTGTTCTTCCAAGCATTTTGATTACCATTGTTATATGTGAATGAAAATTGCTCTTGTAATAGATTTTGTTGTATATATGAGTTGTGGTGTTGGTTGTTGAAATCCTTCTTTGTGATTGTCATTGTGTTATTTTTGTGATTATCTTGTGATATTGGTGTTTCAAGACCATACTCACCCTTGGGAGGGAAGAATAGCCTTGGGGTGAAGGGTTGCTTGATAGCCTAAGAGTGTAGAGACTCTCTTCTTGGAAGAGAGAGATACACAAGGGTTATGAGACCCTTGCTACATTGTTTTATGCTTATGCAAAAAGGGGGTCATAAGGGGAGATTTGGGCTTGTAAGCCATGGGGGTCATAAGAGAAGTTTTTGGGTCAAGTATGTGACCTTGAGTTGGTTGTATTTTTGGTAGCCTTGTGAAAGCATTTGTTTCTCTTTTTATGCAGATCTCCTCTAAGTGCTTGGTCCACCTTCACCCCACAAAATTAGTCACATAGTGACAATGTGAATCCTTGGGTTGGGAGTTTATGTTTTGTATAAGTTTTTCTTGCATGTATTGTTAAGTTGTTTGCAACCCATTTAGCCTTGGTTCTCCTAGCTCGGGGGTGGCTTCTTGTAAGCCTAGGATGGGAGGTGATCCTCCATGGTCATATTCCAAGCTTTAGTTGCAGGTTTCTTGTTGAAAGTAGGAGAAGAAAGAAAGGATGTTATCCTTGTGGCAAAATTGAAGAAATGTGTTCTACATGTGTATTGTTGATTGAGTATCATTTGTGTATCTTGAAGAATTCGGAAAAGAAGGGTTGTAATAGGGCTAGTATTATTGCCTTTATTGTGTACCAAAAAAAATACTTAGAAGTTTGTTCTTCTATTATTCGTTGTTGTAAAATGAAAGTAAAAAAAAGAAAAGAAAGAAAAGTGTATTACTTTCCTTAGTTAGTTTATTCAATAACTTGTAAAAATAGTTAAGGATGTATTTCTATTTTTAGTTGTAATTCTATGTTGAAGGAAGGAAATAAAATATTCAAAGATTTCTTTTTATTTAAGAAAGATAAGCATTCAAGTTCCATTTTCTATTTGTTGTTGTGAAGTTCTATTGTGGTTGTTGGATTATTTATTAATTTGAAATTAGTTGCAGATTAATTCTTACAAAACAAAAAAAGGAATATTTGTTGAACTTAATAATTTATTTGTAGATTTAGTGATTTCCATATCAGCATTAAAGTATTAGTTCATTTCATCACTAGAAAGTTAAAGGAAGTTAAATTTCCACATTTAGGCTATAACAGTTTAAAATAAAAATAAAAATGGGAGAATAATTATATTTAAATACATTCCTAGTCATCACATTTTACTTCTTGTTTCTGTTTAAGAAATAAAACACAGAAAATAACTTCATTCTATACATCATTTATTGTGTAGAATAATATATAAATAGATACAAACCTTCATGCAAATAAAAGAACATCAGTTAACCCTACATTAGGACATTTAATACCTGTTGATTTTGAAAGTCCTATTAAAACTTCATATAATAAACATGTACTTATTTTCCAGCATATATGGTTAAATAAATCAATGTTGTTGTATCATACCAATCTGGAAATATACCGTGTAAATGTATAATGTTACAAATATATATAATGCATGTAAATAAAATGTTTCTTGCTAAAAAAAAAAATGAAATATGGCTCTGCATGCGAAAAGAAGATTCAAGACATTACCTCTTTGCGAGCATCCCTTTCCACTGCGAGGTGTTTACCAAGGCTATGGAAATCGGTTTGCGGTTCTGGCTAGTCACACTAGGGCAGACGACCTGAGTAGGGTAAAATCTTGAACCATCGAGCAAGAAGCTTTCTTTGCAAAAGCAAAGTATTCTCTGGTTGATTCGGCTAGGGCTCCCCTTCCTTCGCTCCAAGGCAGGGATCGAAAATGGCAGTCGGTAAGGCGCAGAAATAATAAGGCAGAAGGGCAATCAAATCGTCTTATGTGAAATCCCAACCTTGGCTGGAAGGAAGGTTCTGTAAAACCTAACCAGTCAAACAGGCCCCCGACTTCCGTTCTCTTTACTAAAAAGTCCTTTGGCAAACTACCAAAAGCTAGTCCCAGCGGGATAATCATTGACATTGATTCCCAAACATTGGATATGTATCAAATGCATTGCAATGACAAAATGTTTTTTGCACGATGGAAAGGTTGGGGGATCCCGACTGAACAAATTGCTAATTGGGTGGTGTCTTCTCTCAATAACCAGGTAAAAATTGACATCCTTCCTGATCAGTTCTTAGCTATTGATTGCGGTAATCAAAATTTAAGAAATTCATTGCTAAACAAGGGCTTATCAGAGTTCATGGGCTTAGGGTTTGACTGTTGGGGATGGCAAACCCTCTTTCATCCTTCTCAATTAAATTCATGCATGGTCAATAGAGCTATATCACTCGAAAAAATTCCAGTAGAATTACGAAATAATGATTTTTTAAGACTTTTAGGGAACAAAATAGGTAAATTTGTAGAAGTTAAAAAATTAGCCCTAAGCTTCTTTAACCATCTTCTGATTGTTAACATGGATATTAACATTAAAACTATCAAACTCGTAACACTAAAATGCGATAATCTATGTTTATCCCTTGAATTACCCTTCTACAATGGTCCTTTCGAAGTTAAAAGGCCAAGGAAGATTCCCTTTAAAAATGCTTTCCCTAAATCAATCTCCAAGTTGAGAATCGTTCCAATTAGATATATGGATGGAGGGGGTTTCTCCATTAAGGGTTTTAATAATACTAGCACTAATCACCCTGCCATGGTTCTGTGTCATCAGAGATCCCCAGTTAAGACCTTATGTTCTCCTCCCCAACCACTGTCCTCTGTCATTCCCCCTATAGGTGACCCTTCTCTCAGGGATCGAAACTTGGAAGAGGGGGAAATTTGTGAGTGGCTCCCCTAGACAGAACAGCTTGGTATGACAAATATGTTACCATCGTGCTCTCTTACCCCACTAGAGAGAGAGAGATCCTCAAAAATCTCCCCTTTGCGGAATCTCACCATCCCAACACTATCAAAAGAGAAAGATAATCCTCCCCAGGATCAAGAATGGGCTTCTTGGCAGAATCAACCATTCTCCCTAGTCTCAAGTCTGAAAGCCCCTCCAGGGGAAGAGGCTTGCCCTTCTTCACCATGGGTTGACCCTGTTACAACTGTAGTATCTGAGAGTGACCGCATGTCTAAGGAAGTTGACATCATTGCCAATTTTATAGGAGAAGAAGTAGTAAAACACCTTATGGATCAATTGGTTAATGAAATCTGTGATGATGAGGAATTAGAAAGACAAAGGGATCTCTTTGTTAATAATCTAGTAAATATTACTAGAGTTAACTTAGAAACAGATGAACTCTTTATAGCATCAGAAAACTTGGAAAATCGGCAACCTAATACCCTAGGCATTCTCTGCTCTATTAAAAGCAAAGACTCTCTGGATTGTGTTAAATCCAGTAAAAGAAGGGGCAGGAGATCCCTTGCTGAATTGAGATTGAAGGATGGAGAAGCTAGAGGTCAATCCAAAATATCTACTCTTTTTAATGTAGGGGAGGGGAAGGTCCTCCCCACAGAGCCATGAAAATCATAACGTGGAATGTTAGGGGTTTGAATGCCCCTAACAAACAATGCATCTTAAAGTGTTGTATCTCTAATTCTAAACCTGACTTAATGTTAATTCAAGAAACAAAAATGAATGCATCTGAGATTTCCCTCTTTGAGCAAAAACTAGGGGCTAGACAACTAAAACATTCCCCGGCCACAGGCGCCTCAGGGGGTTTAGCTATCATTTGGGATTCTAGAACCCTTTTGTTCACACCTTTAGAGATTCAGTAGAATTGGATAGGAGGAGATGTAGTAAGCTACAAAAATAACCTTAGATTCAAACTAATTAACGTATATGGTCCCATCCAGAATAAGGATAAGGTGAAGGTTTGGAAGGAACTTGATTCCTTTCTAAGAAGTTTCTTGAATGACCTAAGTATCATTGGTGGATATTTCAATGCCATCACTAAGGTATCAGATAAGAGAGGAGGAAGTAGCAAGATTCCTCCTTCAGCTGTAGATTTCAATCTCTGGATCAATAGGAATTCCCTGTTGGAAATCCAGACGGCAGTGAATACCTTCACCTGGAACAATAGAAGATCTGGTTTTTGTAATATTGTAGAGAAACTTGATAGGTTCTTTATCTATGGAGGGCTCTCAGAGCTAAATTACTCCTTGAAGGCAGAGCCTCTCGCTTTATTAGGATCAGACCATTTCCCACTCCAATTAAACTTATCATCCGATAATGCCCCTAAAAGATGCCCCTTCAAATTTGAGAATATGTGGTTTAGAGATGACAACTTTCTAAACGTACTTGAGAAATGGTGGAGTAGCTCCATTTTCTCAAGTTCGAAGATGTTTATTGTTGCTAGTAAGTTAAAGCTTATAAAAAGGAAGCTCTTAGAGTGGAATAGGACCAATTTTGGTAACATCTTTGACAAAAAAACCCTAATAAAGAATGATCTCAATAAGGTTAACACTGAGGTACTTGAGAAGGGGATGGATGAGCATCTTTTCCTTAAAGAAAAGGACCTACTCTCAGAGTATGAAAAGATACTATCTTACGAAGAGATCTTCTAGAAACAAAAATCCAGGGAGACTTGGTTGAGTGATGGGGACTAGAATACCAAGTTCTTCCACAACAACACCAAGCAAAGGAGAGGGGTCAACCAAATCTCTAAGATCATGAACGGCCAAGGATCCATCTTGTCTGAACCAGATAAGGTTGCGTCTAAGGCAGTTAAGTTCTATGAGAATATCTTAAACAATCTTGAAGGCTCCAACCTTAGGGGCCAACTCGATATTATTAAGAATCTCCCGAAACTCATTACCAATGACCACAACCAAACCCTATTAAAGAAATTCTCAGTGAAGGAGGTTAAATCTGTCCTCTTCAAGATGAATCTAGATAAGGCTCCGGGCCTGGATGGCTTCCCCACTAGCCTTTTTTCAAAAATGCTGGGGTTTTATGGGAACATAAATCATAGATGCCTTAGAGGGGGTAAGGAATTCGGGTAAGATTCTCAAAGAAGTCAATAATACCTTCCTTGCCCTCATTCCAAAAAAAGAAGACCCGGAGAGCTTTACTGACTTCAGACCAATTGCTCTCTGCAACACTCTGTATAAACTCTTAACTAAAACCTTAGCAGCTAGACTCCAGAATCTCCTCCCCTTAATTATTAGCGAGGAACAAACTAGCTTCGTACCAGATAGATCAATCTATGATGGGGTTATTATTGCCCAGGAGGCCATTCATTCGGTTCAGCTCAACAAATCTCTGAGCATGCTAATCAAATTGGACATAAGTAAAGCTTATGACAAAGTTGATTGGTTCTTCCTTTGCAAATGCTTGGAGGCCTTTGGCTTTTCCAAAACCTGGATCAACCTTATCTTCGAATGCATATCCACCCCTAGATTCTCGGTTCTGGTTAATGGCTCCCTGGAAGGTTTCTTTAGTAGTTCGAGGGGGCTCAAGCAGGGTGATCCTATGTCCCCCTTCCTTTTCATTATTATGGCTGAAGCCCTAGGCAGATCTATTTTTGTGGCCAAAGAGAAGGGGAAGATCCAAGGTATTCCCATCACCAGTGGCCTCCCCCCCTTCACCCACCAGCAATTCATTGACGACACAATGTTTTTTGGGCAAGGTGGCTTGGGGGAGGCTCTTGCCTTTAAAGACATCCTTAATTCCTACATGTTGGCCTCAGGTGAAGAGGTTAATCTAGCTAAATCTGCAGTTTTTTTGTTCAACATAGACCCCCTTTTAGGAGAGGAAATCTGCAATGTCCTGGAAATTAGTCAAGGATCCCTTCCCTGCAAATATCTAGGCATTCCCCTTGACAGAGGCAGGAGACCCTCTAATTTATGGGACAACTTAGTGGACAAGATCAAGTCTAGAATTAGTACTTGGAAAGGGAAATGGCTCTCTTCGGCTGGCAGGGCTACTTTGGTTAGATCGGTCTTATCAGCTATGCCCATTTTCTAGCTTTCCCTCCAACGGTTGTCTTCTTCCAAACTTGCTGAGATCAACAAGCATCTCAGAAATTTCTTTTGGCAAGGTACTAATAACAACCACAAAATCTCACTCATTTCTTGGGATAAGATATGTACACCCAAAGAGGATGGTGGTATTGACATCAAAAACCTACGAGATCAAGGTAGAGCTTTGGGGGCCAAGCTGGTTTGGAGATTATTCAAATCTCCTCACCTCAAATGGGCAAGATTACTTAACCTCAAATACCTTAATGGAGATGATCCAACCCAAATATTCAGGGAGCCCAACCCTCCCAGAGGTTCCTGCCTTTGGAATTTTATGCTCGATTGTAGGAAGATTATCTCTAATAGGCTAACTTGGAACCTGGGGTTTGGGGACAAAGCCCTCTTCTGGTCAGATTCTTGGGGAGGGTATAAAGCCATTGAAAACATCCATGACTTTGGGGTTACCCAGGCCCTTCTTGAATCACATAGAGGTCCCCTGCTAAATAGTTATCTCTCCCCTTCAAAGGAAGGGGCTGGTTGGCAATGGATCGAAAGGGATGATGAAGCCATCTTGGAGAGGGACAAGCATAAACTTTTGTCAATTATTAATTTGAGGAACTTTGTCTTTAGTCACGATGAGGACAAGCTTGTATGGGAGGACTCCTTAAGAGGAGAATACAATTCCAAGGATGGGTACTCTCACATATCCAAAGCAGTTTTAAGACCTAAGGTAGAGCTTCCATTGAATCTTTGCTGGGATAGAAATTGTCTGCCTAAGGCGGGTATTTTCTCCTAGCTGGCGATCCAAATCAAACTCCTCACTGTGGACAAATTTAAGTGTATGGGATATGAGGGTCCTAGTAGATGTCCTCTATGCAAAGTAGAGGAGGAGGACACCAATCATATACTCCTTAACTGTCCCTTTGCTCATCAATGTTGGATTTGGTTCACCAATAAACTTGAATGGTCTGCAGCCTTTCCCAACACCATCTTAGGGATGCTCATGGCTTGGCCTCTCCTTAGGCATGGATGTCTCTTTGAAGGTTTATGGAGAGTTCTCCCATCATCCATAATGTGGGAACTTTGGAAAGAAAGAAATAGGCACCTCTTTAAGAATGAAAAACTAGATGCCCTAAGAATCATAAATAAGATAGAGTCAGATGTTACTGAGCTTGTGAACAATAGAATTACCTTAGGTTCACTAAAAAATGCTTCTATATCTTATTGGGATGAAAGGATAAAAAAATGATGGAAGGGCTTGTCCTTTCCTCCCTTTGTAGGAGTAGGCCCTTCGGCCAGCCTCCGATCTAGGGCGACATGTAGATGGCAGCCCCCTGGTGAAGGGTGGCTGAAGCTAAACTTTGATGGGGCTGCCCAGGGCAACCCAGGGCAAGCTGGGATAGGATGCATTGTTCATAACTAGGAAGGCAAGGAAATAGCATCCCTTGCTTCTCTGGCTGGCATCAACACAAACAACTAGACAGAATTGATGGCCCTAGTGGAAGGCTTGCTCTTATGCAGGAAACTTGAAGCTAAATGCTTAGATATTGAGGGAGATTCAGCTATAATTGTCAATGCTCTAAGGAAAGGGAGCATGCCTAATTGGAAACTTAATACCTTTCTATCAAAGGCTATAGACCTATGCAAAGGTCTTGATAGGTTTACAGTTAATCATATCTATAGGGAAGGTAATAAAAGGGCGGATGAGCTAGCCAACTTGGGGGCTGATGGCATCAAGCTCTTGTCTATGCCAACCTAAGACAAGGTCCATCTTCATGGTCCCCTCACATTTTGCTTGTATGGATCTTAGCTACCTCGGTTTAGCTCCATACTCAAACCTTCCCCTGAACCCTGTAGTTCAGATAATCATTAATCTTATATATATATATATATATATATATATATATATATATATATATATATATATATATATATATATATATATAGTTTACATATCCATATTTAGATCTATAAGGAGATTCGAGGCAACCTCAAACTTTCTCTAATATATATATATGGATGATATGCTTATATATATATATATATATATATATATATATATATATATATATATATATATATATATATATATATATATATATATATATATATATATATAAGCATATCTAGATAGTTTATGATGCCCTCCTAAATGGCACAATTGTTAGTTCTTGATCAATCAAAACAAAACACACAAGATGTTAACGTTAGTCAATCAAAAACTAAAACATGAAGGCATTCCAAAAGAGACACTAAAAGAAACATGCTAAATATATCTAATAAATAGAACAAATGATCATGAGACATCTCCAACTGCCTCTTAGCATGGCCTTAGCTTCTTCTCCCTTGTTCCTCTCCTCTCCAAGTTCCAAAATAGTGTAGCTCTCAGCAGCTTTTTGCACTATGGATGCTTATGGAGGATTGAGATTTGTATAATAGCTCCAAATATGAAATGAAAAGCTAATAGTAATGCTAAAATGATGTATTTTAACTAAAAAGACAAGATTTAGTTATGCTATGCTAAAATGCTCTCTAAAATGGCTATAGTCTAAATGCATACAAGTTTTCAGGATCTGGATTATGAAGGAATGGGCTCTATTTATAGGAAAAATGGAGCAATGGATGGCCAGGATTGGAGGGTTTAATCAAGGGTCAAGCTTGAAAGTTGGGGATCCATGTGCACAATTGACACCAATAAAATAGTGACAAGTGTCAACACAGGATTGGGTTGAGAGAAGAGGTTGGAGGCATTGAATGCCTGAGAAGACTTCATGGTTATCTAAAGGCTAAGGGTCAAGCCTAAATTAGGATTACCCACTGGATTAAGAGTTAATCCAAGGATAAACCTTTGTGCAAATGATTAAGAGATAATCATGGTCAAAGTATTAAATGCTTGATGAGACCTTTGTGGTTGGATAGAGGTTGAGTCAAACAAATGTTTTAACCATGTGGGAGGGTTGAATTAACCATTAATGGTTATTGGAGACTTTGGGGATTAAGTGGTTGAAAGTTGGAAGCCTTTAATGGTTTTCAAAGACTTTGGGGTTTTTGGTGGTTGAAGGTTGAAAACCTTCAATGGTTATCCAAGACTTTGGGCCATTTGAGAAGTGACTTCATTTTGCTTAGGAATGTGACAATAATTAGAGGATGGATTAGGCTAATTAGGAAGGGGTTAGAAGAATCTAGAAGGGGATTAGATTTTGCAAGTGGATTTGGTGGGTGAGGGAAAATAGGATTTAATTAAAATAAAAATTCATTTATTTCAATAATGTGTGCAAGTTGCATTTGTAGGAAAATGCAAGTGGGGTGGGGATAATGTTTTAAATAAATGTTTTATTTAATTTATTTAAAAGAGGAAAAGGGGGATTTAATTAAATAAATTGATTTATTTATTTAATTGATTGGAATTGGATTTAATGAATTAATTAAAATAAATTGAATAATTTATTTAATTAATAGAAGAATGTTTGGGGATGAATTAATTAAATATTAATTTAATTAATTGATGGTTAGTGGATTTTTAATCAAATAAATACGAAATATTCATTTAATTAAAATGGACAGATTTATGTGACTACATTTGCCCCTCTTTGAGACGGTGCGGTTTATCGCATTGTTTCAAAGAAAGAAAAACTGGTGTGAAGAAATGCCTCATAAAATGTAAATTTAATGGGTGGTATGCCCCCTCGAGAGATGGGCCGAAATTTTTTGAAAAATCGGGCAATCTCTCGAAAAAGAATGAAAAGTGGAGGGGAGGTAGAATAGAAGAAATTAGAACTAATGATGAAAGAATGGGAGAAAATGGAGTGAATATGAAGAAACAACAAGCCAGTGAGTACCCTGAGGTCATGCAAGAGATACATAGTAGATGTAGTGTGGGGTTTGGATTGATGCTATACAATTGATCAAAATTGGTTGGACAATCTGGTGCAATCGGTTTAATTGCCCCGGTCAAGTCAAAGCGTGACAGTTGATGCCAGTTGTTTGCTTGGACAAGATAAAGTCTGAGTAAGTGAATCAAAGTGACCTGATGAGACTTAGGCAATTGATGCAATTGCCCGATGAAGTCAAGGTATATGAAGCAAAATACTCGTTGAGACGTAGACAATTGATGTAATTGTCCGTTGGATTGTGTTTGATTGGTGGATCAATTGATAGTATGTGCGTGTGATGGATGGTTGTGGGGAATCATGGCAACCCCGTTGAGACTAGGTCATTATGATAAATGCCTGATGTAGTCTAGGATTACCATAATCGATTACCTGTTGAGACCCAAAGATACTTGATCAGAGTATCTGTTGATAGTCTAGGTGTGTGTGAGTCAATGTACCTGTGCAGACAGAGTAACTTGCTTGGCTTATTGGATGACTTAGGATAGGAAACACAATCCCTCCTATTTAGAGATGGATGGTGATGAACGTGGCTTGATTGGGTTGATTGAGAAATGATGTAGGGTATGTGATGCTGATTATCGAGATGGGGAGGGTGAGGGGGGGTGGGTTCGATGTTAGGTAGAAGAAAGGGAAAACCTATGACTCATTCCTATGGAAGAAGAGGAAAATAGAGTATGCATTATTATGACTATGTATGCATGATATGCAACTATTATGAATGTATTGATGGGTGGAATGCAACGAAATGCAATATATACAGATGAGATGAGATGTCGATCCATAGTGCTCTATTTTCATCATTGAGCTTTAAAATGTTGGAAGAGAATACAAGCATCTTGACATAATGATTCAAGATGACCTGAGTATTCCTTTCATGGATTTTATATAGCAAGTTAATACAAGCAACTTGATATAATGGATCAAGTTGACCTGAGTATTGCTTGCGGAACAGACAAGGATTATCTCTATTCATGCATGACTTGGATCGTCCTCCTTGATCTTAGGCTGATCATATCCTGAGACAAGTGCATACCATACTAAGAAATAAAACCTTTATCTAGTTTGGATGAGGTAGGAGGAACCAAAGAATGAGCATTGTACCTGCAAACAAACAATATATACATAAAGAATAAAGAATAAGGATCCTTGGTAATGGTTCATGTCCATATGGTCGAGGTATACGCTGTAGTCAGCAAGCCGTAGTGATCTATGACTGCATTTTGCATAAGATCACGTAGCTTAGTGAACTTCCCACGTAGACACCATTAGTACATGCCCCAGAACTTCATCGGAAATGATGCGCAAATGATACAAAACAATGCTGAAAGATCCCGATACAGACAAACAAATGAATTACTCACGCATCAACCAAGCATTTGATAGCTTAACAGAATTTTCTTGTCAAAGAAAACGTCATCTTATCTTTGTTTTGATAAGGAAGGATGCATCCTTGTTTAAGACAGTTTGGATTGTTGATGTTGATTGTTTTGGTTGAGTGATAAGTGGTCATTTGTGTGAGTATTTTGTATCTGATCGGATGAATATGTACAAGGTGTTGTCATGTTTTTTTGGGTGATTTTCGATGGTTTTTTGATGTTTTTGGATTTTGTGTAATAGTTTTTGAATGTTTGTGGATTTTGTGAGTCATTTTTGAATGTTTTTGATATTTTTTATGATTGCCTGAATGAAGAGCGTAATGACACATAAGACAATGCAGAATCCACTTCCATCAACAGGTTAAGGGTATTGCCCCCAGTTTTTAGACCTGACTATGAAAAGGTGGGATGCTAGATGCATGGAGTACTTTCTTAATTGCAGATCAAATAACAAGCCATGGTTGAGATGGATGGATGTGTGTGTGCATGAATGTGATCGCAACGAGCCTGAAAGATACTGGAGCCATTGCCTTTACAAGTGGCGCCTGTTTGCCAGGTTTTCACCATCGCACTTACCCAAGGTGCCACCGGAGTGGTTGTTCACCGTTTGGATGCATGATTTTTCTTTACTTTTTTGAATGTTTTTGTATTTTCTTCAGGACATTTTCTGAATGTTTTTGGTATTTTGCGATATGCAAGGGAGCCTGATGCTCTGTACACCTTAGGTATAAAACCGTTTGAGGTGCATGCTATTGATTGGATCTGCAAGCGGTTCTCCTTCTGATGTAGCCAACTGATATGCCCCGGACCCGAATACAGCAGTGACAACATATGGGCCGAGCCAATTTGATTCAAACTTGCCTTGATGTTCTCTGTTTGGTTGGTTGCGAGGATTCTCTCGTAGAACAAGATCACCTACCTCAAATGTACGAGGTCTAACTCGGTGATTGTAGCTTCTGCTCATGCGCTGCTGATAGGCTTTGAGGTGATTGTATGCAGCTTGTCGTTTCTCATCAAGTAACTCTAAGTCCTGAAGACGGGATACTCTGTATGCTTCATCATCGATGAGATTATGCAAGGAAACTCGTAATGATGGTATCTCAACCTCAATAGGTAAGATAGCTTCTGCACCATAGACCAATGAGTAAGGAGTTGCACCTGTAGGGGTCCGAATGCTAGTGCGATATGCCCATAATGCTGGATTCAATTGAACATGCCAATCACGACCGGCATCATTGACTGTCTTCTTTAGGATTCTCAATATGTTTTTATTGGATGCTTCGGCCTGACCATTGCCTTGTGGGTAATAGGGAGTGGAAAAGCGGTGTTGGATATGAAATTTCTCACAAAGTTCACGGACATCCTGATTTTTGAAAGGAAGACCGTTATCTGTGATGATGGACATGGGTACACCATACCGGCAGATGATGTAATTGAGGATGAATGAGGCGATCTGCTTGCCGGTGACTTGGGTAAGTGGAACAGCTTCGATCCACTTTGTGAAATATTCGGTAGCGGTAATAATGAATTTATGGCCGTTGGATGAAGATGGATGAATCTTACCCACAAGGTCAAGGCCCCATTGACAAAAAGGCCATGGTGTCGTGATTGGTTGCAGTTCCTGGGCAAGTGCATGTATCAGGTCACCGTGAACTTGACATTTCTTGCATTTCCTGACAAAGTAGTAGGAATCCTTTTCCATAGATGGCCAATAGTATCCAACTCGCATGAGTTTCTTGGCTAGTGATGGACCACTTGAGTGAGTCCCGCAAATTCCTTCATGTACCTCTTCCAAAGCCTTTGTTATCTCATCTTGTTCCAGACATCGAAGGAGAGTACCATCAAGACTACGTCGGTATAGGGTTTCGGCAATAATGGTATATCGAGCAGTTTGGCGAATGAAGGTTTTTCGTTGGTTATTCGATTGGTTGGGAGGAAGGGTGTGATCACGGAGATAGGTGTAGAACTCACCGTACCATGGGGATTCAGAACCGACAAGGCGACATATCATTTCGGATTCGGGGATATCATAAGCGGGAATCCAAAGCTGTTCTACCAAGAACTCGTAGCGTGTTGAATTCTGTGGAAGATCTAAGAGAGATGCGATAGTAGCCATAGCGTCAGCAGCTCGATTCTGATCTCTTGGTATCTGCTCAAAAGTAATAGTAGTGAATGATGTCTTTAGACTGTCCACCATTTGTTTGTATGGCATGAGTTTATCATCGTTGGTCTGATATTCATCTGTTGCTTGTCGAATAACCAGTTGCGAGTCGCCATATACTTGCAGTTCTTGTAATTTCCATTGTATGGCTAGCCTGAGTCCTGTGATCAAAGCCTCATATTCTGCTATGTTATTTGTGCATGGAAATGTGAGCCTGTAAGACTTCGGGATGCTATCACCTTGAGGTGTGATAAACAAAATGCCTGCCCCCGAGCCGTGCCTAGTGTATGAACCATCAAAATATAATTTCCATGGTTGTACTTCTGTGATCATGAATATCTCTTCGTCTGGAAAATTGGAAATGAGGGGATGATCACCTATGAGAGGTGCATCGGCCAACTGATCTGCAATGACCTGCCCTTTGATAGCTTTACGGTCCACATACTCGATGTCAAATTCACTTAGAATCATTACCCATTTGGCTAAGCGACCTGTCAATGCTGCTTTGCTGAGTAAGTACTTGAGTGGATCAATCTTTGCAATGAGTTGCACCTTGTGTGTCAACAGATAGTGCCTCAGTTTAGTGGCTGCTAAGATTACTGCTAGGCAAGCTCGCTCAATAGGCGTGTAATTGAGTTCATAGCCCACCAGTGTGCGAGAGATATAGTAAATAGCACACTCTTTTCCTTCTACATTATGTTGTGCCAGTAGCACACCCAGTGCTGTACTTGTCGCTGAGATATAAAGTAACAACGGTCTACTTGGATCTGGTGGCATCAGCAATGGTGGATTCATGAGATAGTTTTTAAGTGCCTGAAATGCTTGCTGGCATTTGTCATCCCACTGAAAGCGGATGTTCTTGTGTAGCAGGTGTGTGAATGGGTGACACTTATCAGCCAATTGTGCAATGAATCTGCGGATAGATTGAAGCCGTCCTTGTAGTGTTCTTAGCTGACTGATATTCTTTGGAGGTGGCATGTCCATGATTGCTTTAACCTTTGCTGGATCGACCTCAATGCCTTTGCTTGAGACAATGTATCCTAGAAGCTTCCCGGAGGTCACTCCGAAGACACATTTCTTTGGGTTGAGTCGAACATGATATTGTTCCAGTCTATCAAAGATTTGATCTAAGATATGGAGATGTCCTTCTCTTGCGAGTGATTTTGCTAGTAAATCATCCACATAGTCTTCCATCATAGTATGCATCATGTCATGGAAGATGGTGGTCATTGCTCTTTGATAGGTCGCTCCTGCATTCTTTAGACCAAAAGGCATTACATTCCAGCAGTATGTGCCCCATGGACATGTGAAGGCTGTCTTATGTTGATCTTCTGGTGCGATCTTTATTTGATTGTATCCTGAAAAGCCATCCATGAGTGAAAGCATGGCATGTCCTGCTGTCAGATCCACTATGATGTCGATATTTGGTAAGGGGAAGTCATCCTTAGGACAGGCCTTATTTAGATCTCTGAAGTCAGTACAAATGCGGATGCCCCCTTTTGGTTTGCCAACTGGCACGATGTTGGAGATCCATTCTGCATAATCAATTGGTCTAATGAAACCAACATCTAGGAGTTTCTTGAGTTCTGTTTTGACTAGCACGGCAATCTGAGGATGCATCTTACGAAGCTTCTGCTTGATAGGTTTGGCTCCTTTTGCTACTGTGAGATGATGCATGACTAAATCAGGATCAAGCCCAGGCATGTCTGCATATGACCATGCAAAGTTGATTTGACGCTGTTGGAAGAACTCTATAAATTGAGGCTGTTCCTCTGGAGTGAGAAGAGATGCCAGATGTATGATATGAGGGTTTTCAGGAGTCCCCACATTGTATTCTTTGGTTTCCTCGATGAGAATCGTCGATCGTTCCTGTTGTGTACTAGCAGGGAGAATGTCAAACCCTTCATCCTCAGGCGCCTCAGAGAGGTTTTCACCGTTGGATACGCTCTTTCTTTTTACTTTTGTTGGATCAAACAGTGCCACAGTGTGGTTTTCACTGGAAGATCCATGTTTTAATGTTATATTTCTGCAGCTGAAGGGTTTGGTATCCGCCCCGAAGTATGCTGCGCTATTAAGTTCAATGGCGAATCCAGCTTTGTGATCCCCGCTTGGTAGATTATCCCTTAATTCCAAAAAGTCAATGATAGCCTCATCATTTTGGAAGAGGTCAAGACATGGGGGATTTGGTTGGTTCCATTCGATGAGTTCAGGGTGGACAATGGGCATTACGTCATCGATTAAGTTAAGTTCGTTAGAGGTATCAGTGAGGGTTAAGACAGTGTGGTGAAGGTAGTTGATGGTACTTTTCCTGTCAGAATCAGGCGTAGGATGAGACGTAGGGTCTGTGGAAGATGTTTCCAGCTCAGGTACCCAAGTGGTCTTTATCTGTGCTTCTCCGTAAACAGAAATGTCTTTGCATGGCGGAGGTGGCGACGTGTCTTCCTCATCTGAAGTGTTAAGTTGCACTGAATCGAATTCCCACTCATGTGAGTCGGTCTCTGAATCACTTTCCAACATCCGATTGCTATACCATACTGGGATGTCTTTGGAGTTAAATACTGCAGGCGTGATTGGTTTATGTACTTTTGTGGTGATCAATGCTGCAGGAACCGTGATGGGGTTTAAAGGATTTGTTACTGGAAGTATTGGTAATGGTGACTCAGTGGCTTCTGCTAGAACTACTGGCGCCATAGATGTTGCTGCGGGTTCTGATACAGTTGCTGGTGCTATTGGTGTTATTGACGGGATTACTGGTCCGTTTGGTGGGATGAGTGACATTGGTGATGGTGGAGTTGTGAGCCTTGAGGGGGCAGTGGGGATAGTGCTTGATGGTGCTTTGATTATGAAAGGTATCCTCTTTGTAGTAGGTGGGCAAAATGGTTTGCTGGGTTTTCCTTTGAATCTGAGTTTAGGAAGGATCTCTTTTTCAAAGCCAAGGCCTGTATTACCTTTGGGCTTGAATTCTGGTAACAGCGGTTCTTGTCGTCCTTGTTTGCAGGATCCCAAAGCACTTTGACCATCATATCCCATTCTTTGCATAATGAGGAGGCCTTTGCCATACTGCTCCGTAGGAAGTGTAACTTGCGGTTTATCAGTGGTAACGGGGTCTTTATAGATCCAGTCTGCTAGGTCCTCATCTTGTGTTTCTTCCTCTTGACTCTTTCCAAGAATGAAAGGCGTTAAGGCACATGCAGGCGTGATTAGTGGTTGCTGGAGCAACTGCTGTGGTTTACCATGTGTTCTAGGAGAAGTGGGCATTTGTCCCACACAAAAGAGCTGACTCAAGTTGTATTCTCCAGGACCTTCCTCTGCGACTTTCATCTTAAGCTTTTCTTGCTTGGGTATAGGAGTGTTTGAACTGGCAAGAGAGGCGGGATTTACATATGATGTGGAGGAAATGGCTTCCCTATTATTAGGAACAGTAATTTCTGGTTGATGGCTGATATTATGGCAAAATGCAAAGGGATTTGCATCACCCAGGATTGTGATCTCTACACCGTTATGTGGGAACTTGATACATTGATGGTAGGTAGATGGAACGGCTTGCATGGCATGTATCCAAGGTCTCCCTAATAATAGATTATATGGCAGAGGAAGGTCCAGAACCTGACAAATGATGTGTTTTACCACAGGGCCAACCCGGATTGGTAGTACCACAGCTCCTTTGGATGAACGCTCTGCATCATCATAGGCTTTGATGGTGATCTTCTTGCGAGGATCCACTGATTCTACTGCATATCCCAATGCTGTGACCAACTGTAGTGTGCAAATGTTTAGGCCTGCTCCATTATCGATCAAGACTCGCTTGATCCTGTGTTGGTTGACAAAGCCTTCAATGTGGAGTGAGGCGTTATGAGGTTGCTGGAAGGAAGAGTTATCACTTTCGGAAAAAGTGAGACAAGGTGATGACTTTAGACTTCCAACCATGGCTTGAAATTGGTCCGTGTTCAGGTTTGCAGGGACTGACGCCTCTTGGAGTGCTTGATCCAAGATAGTTTTATGAGAGGGTGACAGACGCAATAGTTCCAAGATGGATATAAGTGCAGGGGTTTTGTCTAATTGTTCCACAAGATTGTACTGCTTTGGGATGGAGGTAGTGCCTTGTGGAGCTGCCTTTATGGTGACCTTGCCACGACGTGTAACAACATTGCAATTTGAGGTGGGATTTTTGAAGGTAATAGTTGCAATTTGTTCACTAGCATCATACAGGTGATTGACAGTGTAATTATACGCAGCTTGCGTATAATCAGTGGTATCAGGACCTCGTCTGGACGTGGAAGGACCCCTTTGATCTTGCGATGGAAGTGGATTCTTGAACATCTGATGATCATTATTGGTCGTTTTCGGATCATGTCCTTCAATCTCAATTTTTCGTTGCCTTGACCGTGATCGGGTTTGAGCCATTTTGTTTGCAAGTTTGTTTTGAAGTTGATTGAAGATGATGATGAGTTGTTTGATGAAATGAAAGATTGATTGGTTGGTGATTTGTGTTGTATGGGAATCTCTAGCACTTTAAGGTAAATGTAACCGAAATTCCTTTCTTTGAATTGCTTGTTTGTTTGATAAGTTTGGATGTGATAAGGTGTAGAGAAATCTGAGATGTGTTACAGATTTTGACTACCTAGCAATGAGAGGATTCACTCATGAACTAGTTTTAACCTGCGTAGATGTGTCTCTTAGGATGAGCTTATCCTAGATGTAGAAACAATCTAAAAGTGATGTGATGTGTTTTGATTTCAAGCAATATCTAAAAAGGAATCTTGGGACAAGAACCTCTTAATGTTTTGAGACTTTTGGGATGGATTGATGATGGAATGATAATGTATGAGTAAGATGATGGATGTTTTGTTTTTAACTTCAATAAAAACTCTGTGTTACAAATGGGACAAACTCTGTTTCTTCCCTTTCAGGCGTTGGTGGCACTTCTCGAGCTGTGTTGTAGGTGATGCAGATGTTTGGGAAGAAGTTGGGATCAATCTTTCCTCCTTGATTTTTGTGATAACTCAGAGCTCTATATTGCATAAAAGCTCTGCGGTTTAATGATTCAGAATCAAACTCGTTTGTTTTACCTTGAAGGTATAGACGCATGCGATGTAGAAAGACTCTATGTGAGACAAAGATTTGTCTATTGAGATAGAAGAATTTCCTCCTTTTGATTAAAGCCTTTGAGCTTAGTGGTCTCCTTTTCAAGGTGATACTCTGATGACACTTCTTCTTTCGCAAGATGTGAAGAATGGTCATAAATTTTTGACTCTTTGTTTGTTTGCACTTTGTTTTTGATGTTTTTGGTTGTGTTGACAGATGTTGGATAAATACTTTGTTTTTGGGGTTGATTTTCTGATTTTTCTTTGACAAGAAAACAAAGCAAGCACATAAACACAAGATTGTAGCCTCAAAGGCACAAATGAGTATGGGTCTAGATCAACCCAATCCTTGGACTTGTTTCTGACCCTTCCTTTAGATTTATTTTAAGGTGTAATTCCAAAGCCTGAAGTCGGCTCAATTTGCACTAGGTCTGTAAAACGAACACACTTCAAACACTTTTTATCCCTAAGGTCAAATGGCCAGTTGTGATAAATTTAGCCCACATCTTGATATTTCTTCGACTTTGGTACTACATACCTTATGAATCCCGCCGTGGCAGGTAAGGATGTGATATACTAAGTCTTGCACGAGCATAACAAATAGATGATCCCTATGATGGGGGAGTCACCACTTTTATCAAGCCACAAGTGACTTTTCAAAAAGCTATGTTTCTACTCAAGGAAATATGTATGGTGAGTATCTTGGGAGCAAAACCATCTATGCTCTTGCACTAAATTGTATCTCAAATATCCTCAATCAATAGAACAGGTGGGCTACTACTTAAAAGTGTTTAGTCATGTTCGATGGCTTTGGACATAAGTTCATTCTGCAGTGACTCACTTAAGAGCCTTGTAACTGGTGGTGGGGCCCATTTGTCCTTTCGGCCAGTTACACTGTAGGAACAACTATACCCAAGGCTACAGCTTTCGCTCTCACCTGATTTTTATAGCGGCTCGAAGGATTTACCGCTCGAGGTCGTTCCCAAGAGTATCGATCCCTTGGCAGGCCTCTCTTAAAAAGATAAAATGTGAGCGTTACTAACACTTTTCTCTTGCACCTAGGACCACGAGAGCCAAGGGAGAGGATAGTGTGTGTTAGAAGTAGGTCCACTCGACTGACTTTTGTGCACAAGCGTGCCAAACACGAAATTCACTTTTTTTTTTAATCCAACATTTGCAAAGATGATCTAACTATTTGGAGATGTTGCTCCAACAGCCATGGTGTTCATTTTTAGCTTCAAAGCAATATGTTTTGTAATCTAGAATTGAGAAATCCTGGTCAACTTAATGAAAAACACGTTTTGCTTTGAATGAAAATTTTTGTTTTTGCCAAAAATAAAGACAAGTGGATTGTTCTTTTTACTGCACCAAAAATTGAAGTGTGGATTGTGATTTTTAAGTCCCAATTGATGCAAGAAAGAAAGTTTGTTTTGTTGATTTTAAGCACCAAAACAAAATGTATCCCTAACTAGAAAACAATGAAAAACTGTTTTTTTTTGTTTTTTTTTTTGTGTTTTTAAGTTCTTTTTAAGCACTAAATGAAATTTTTTTTTTTGTGATTTTTGTTGTGTTGTTAACCTGCACAAAGAAAAGAAACAAGTTAATAAAATCAATGCTCAAAGGGGGGCTTCCACAAGCCTAATTTTTGATTTTTCGGTTACAAATTTTACAAATCCTGATCCTGAAATGCCCTGAAATTTGACTAAGTCTGAAATTTGGAGGATCTTCCAAAAACTAGATTTTGCATTTCAACTCCTAGAGGTCTGAAACCCCTCTCAAACATCCTGAAAGTATATATGGAATATAACTTAAAGTATAAGAAAGAGAAAAGATAAGAGGAAATGTCACTTATACTTAAATGTTATATTCCATATATATTCTACCTCCCACAAGCCTAAATTTTTTTTTTTTATTGGTTACAAGGCCTTTTTTTTATAACGTTCTGTTGCAATAGCGCTAGTCTGTGTTTTTGCAGAAGCGCTGATTCATGCAATAGCGCTAGTCTGCATGAACAGAAGCGCTAATTTAAATGGTAGCGCTGAAAGAAGAGAAAAATCCGAGAAGACAAAAGCGCTAGAAGTGTGTCAATAGCGCTGAAACTGTGACAATAGCGCTAGAATGTTGTCAATAGCGCTGAAACATTTTCAATAGCGCTACTTTAAGGTCAATAGCGCTAAAAGAAATTTTTCAATAGCGCTAAAACGCGTTCAATAGCGCCGAAGCGCGACCTGTGTGGCAATTTCAACAAGAAAAAATGTTAATTTCAAAAATGAAGATCAGAAGGTTGCGTGTTCGATTCACGTCGGGTTCACCAAATGATGCCCTCCTAAATGGCACAATTGTTAGTTCTTGATCAATCAAAACAAAACACACAAGATGTTAACGTTAGTCAATCAAAAACTAAAACATGAAGGCATTCCAAAAGAGACACTAAAAGAAACATGCTAAATATATCTAATAAATAGAACAAATGATCATGAGACATCTCCAACTGCCTCTTAGCATGGCCTTAGCTTTTTCTCCCTTGTTCCTCTCCTCTCCAAGTTCCAAAATAGTGTAGCTCTCAGCAGCTTTTTGCACTATGGATGCTTATGGAGGATTGAGATTTGTATAATAGCTCCAAATATGAAATGAAAAGCTAATAGTAATGCTAAAATGATGTATTTTAACTAAAAAGACAAGATTTAGTTATGCTATGCTAAAATGCTCTCTAAAATGGCTATAGTCTAAATGCATACAAGTTTTCAGGATCTGGATTATGAAGGAATGGGCTCTATTTATAGGAAAAATGGAGCAATGGATGGCCAGGATTGGAGGGTTTAATCAAGGGTCAAGCTTGAAAGTTGGGGATCCATGTGCACAATTGACACCAATAAAATAGTGACAAGTGTCAACACAGGATTGGGTTGAGAGAAGAGGTTGGAGGCATTGAATGCCTGAGAAGACTTCATGGTTATCTAAAGGCTAAGGGTCAAGCCTAAATTAGGATTACCCACTGGATTAAGAGTTAATCCAAGGATAAACCTTTGTGCAAATGATTAAGAGATAATCATGGTCAAAGTATTAAATGCTTGATGAGACCTTTGTGGTTGGATAGAGGTTGAGTCAAACAAATGTTTTAACCATGTGGGAGGGTTGAATTAACCATTAATGGTTATTGGAGACTTTGGGGATTAAGTGGTTGAAAGTTGGAAGCCTTTAATGGTTTTCAAAGACTTTGGGGTTTTTGGTGGTTGAAGGTTGAAAACCTTCAATGGTTATCCAAGACTTTGGGCCATTTGAGAAGTGACTTCATTTTGCTTAGGAATGTGACAATAATTAGAGGATGGATTAGGCTAATTAGGAAGGGGTTAGAAGAATCTAGAAGGGGATTAGATTTTGCAAGTGGATTTGGTGGGTGAGGGAAAATAGGATTTAATTAAAATAAAAATTCATTTATTTCAATAATGTGTGCAAGTTGCATTTGTAGGAAAATGCAAGTGGGGTGGGGATAATGTTTTAAATAAATGTTTTATTTAATTTATTTAAAAGAGGAAAAGGGGGATTTAATTAAATAAATTGATTTATTTATTTAATTGATTGGAATTGGATTTAATGAATTAATTAAAATAAATTGAATAATTTATTTAATTAATAGAAGAATGTTTGGGGATGAATTAATTAAATATTAATTTAATTAATTAATGGTTAGTGGATTTTTAATCAAATAAATACGAAATATTCATTTAATTAAAATGGACAGATTTATGTGACTACAGTTTACATATCCATATTTAGATCTATAAGGAGATTCGGGGCAACCTCAAACTTTCTCTAATATATATATATGGATGTATGCATATATATAGTATATGTACATGTATGGATATATATGTGTGTGTGTATATACACACATACACAAACACATACATACATTCATACATAAATACACATATACAATTATATGTATGTATGTATGGATGTATGCATGCATGAATGTATGTATTTACATACATTGACATACACACACACACACATATATCCTTGAGATAGATATATTTATATATATATTTACATATATAAATAAATATATATTCATATATAGTTTCATATATATATATATATATATATACATATTTATTAAGATATAGACTTATATATATAAACACATATTTTCAAGCATATTTATATCTAGGTAGGTTCGGATCCTAGCAGGCCTATCTTTAGATTGAGAGTCATCTCTAACTGCTCAAATCCATATATTCTCAGAGCCATTGTTTAAATATTCAATTATTTATTTTACCTTCTAAGAATATCTCCTCTTACCTTCATTCAGATAGCTTTTAAATCATACAGATACTTTGTGATTTAATTGGCATCATTTTCCCTTTCTTACTTGGCTATTCCTAAATGTAGCCTTTTATTGTCCCGCTGCCATGTCTAGATAAGCTTGAGGACTAGCAGAAGACTAAACCATACATTAATAAGTATAGGTTTATAAACATGTTTTCATATTTTATCTAAGTATATGCGGCATGGATATAAAGCTAATATTATTAATGTAAAGATGGCCTTCCTCTAAGACTTAAGCCTTTCTAGTTATCTTCCTCTATATTTTCCATCATCCGAACCCCTATAGTTGTAGAGCTTCAGTTGTCGTATGAAATATTATTGTCGGACATCACACGTCAGCTTCCTTTCTTGATCAAGGCCTTTTGACGGCTCTTTGCGAAGTCGAGTTTATGTCCCTACAGTGATGGGACAGTTGAGGTACCCTTCGTTTGATGGCTGTAGGGGTTAGTAATAATGATCTTGCACCTTGAAATTTGTACTCCATGTTTTGTATTTACTCTTTAGTAGTTGCTCATTATGTAGCTTTAAGAGTGCGAGTCCTATTTTAGAATGCTAAGTTTCTTTCTGCTAAGCTACAATGGATAGGACGCTCAGGCTTTTGGGGCTGAAACGTTAGATGGCCTTCGTCGGTGAGATTAAGGACGAGAGGCTGAGAGGTATTCTTGTCCAATAGAACCCTTTGATCTCTAGAGCAGTAATGAAATTTCTAGGGAGGGATTTCATTATGAATGAGGACCGAACCAGAGCAAACTTGGATATTGCAGCAATGTTTCTAGCCCTTGCAATGCATTTTGAGAGGGATAGGGACACGATGGAGAAATTATGTAAGAAGGTCTTCATTAAAGACATTCTTGGTGAATTGGAATGGGTTATGGTTAATATAGATGAAGAACTCACAGCTCCCAAACCATGGGACTATGATGTCCTTATCAGAAAGAATAACCCAGTTCCTTGCTCCCCTATTCTGGTATTTGAAGACCTGGTGGCTTTCAAAGCTCTGTGCTCTGTCAGAAGTAGGAATTTCCTATTTCTCTCTTGGATTCTCCAAGTTAAGAAACCCCCATGTGAGAAGTGGTTGCAGAACTATTTGGAGGCAGAAAATATCACAATCATCCCTGATCATGTGCCTCTCCCTCGTTCCCCTGTTGCCCTCTCAGCAGATGCACCAGAGGGCTCCAGGCCTTGCCCTCCCCACAAGATGAGCAAGAAAGGATGAAGGCCCTCGGAATGGCATTCTTTGAGGATGAGGTTACGTTATCAGAAATAATCTTTTTTTGTTTTAAGCAGTTATAGAATACTTAGAGGCAATGCGCTTAACAGCCTTTTAATCCTTTTTGAATAGGAATGCTGCATAGATGATCTTTCAAAACTTTTCCATTGGACTTGAGATGGTTTTTGCCTCTTGCTATTTTTTGATTCACGAAGACATGAAGCTATATATCCATAAGAAATATATAGATATGTGTTTATGATTATATAAAGGCATGATATGGATCTTTCAATCTCTATTTTTCCGTAGAAATCTGCTTTCCTGGGTCTTTCTCATGCTTCAAGGTTAAATATGGGGGAAGTGTTAATTATTCTTTAAGGCTGCAATTATAAGGGTTTTTTGCTTTGATACATTTATTGGTAGTCTCAGTTTCCAGTAGTCATCCTATGCCCTTCATGAGCACAATCTCGTTCTACAGATGTATACTCAAATATTTTATAAATACATATATATATATATATTCATACTTATACATATATGTATATATACATACATACATATACATATATATATATATGTGTGTGTGTGTGTGTGTGTGTGTGTAGTCATAAATACATATATATATATATACATACATATATATATACATGTGTATATATATATATACATGTATATATATATACATACATATATATATATATATATATATATATACATGTATATATATATATATATACACACACACATATATAGTCATAAATACAAATATATATATATATACATTCATATATATATATATATACACACACATATATAGTCACACACACACACACACACACACACATATATATATATATATGTATATAAACACATGTATACATATACATATATATATGTGTGTGTGTGTGTGTGTGTGTGTGTGTGTGTGTGTATACATACATATATATATATATATGTATATATACATACATATATATATATATATGTGTGTGTGTGTGTGTATATACATACATATATATATATATATATTCTCTGTTATCTTTCAAGAATATTTATAAGCGTTAACCTATATAACTATATTTACATAAAGTAAGGAAAAAAAATTTCTGTTCTTGCCTTCTTCTAAATATGCAGTCTTCGATGCTTACTTCACTCCTCTCCCACCTCGCAATCTTATATTCTTACCTTCAGTCTTAATAGGGTATCACTCCTGATAACATATCAGGGTCATTTTTTAAGGAGATATTCTTGCCACTAAATGTTTGATTATACTGGTGTTTCAAAGTTGTTTACTAAATCTAGTAAAACAGTATTTTACCTATAGTTAACAATGATTGGGGTAAAATGGTAATGTGTATCGAATCTTTAAGATAAATGTTTATGTAGTCATATTGTAGCATTATGTTCTGTATACCCAGTAATTCGTATATTTACTTTAGATATTAGCAAAAGCACTTGAACATATGCATTTACTGGTATTTACTCACACTGATGATATATATTTTAGAATGCGTATCAATGAGAGTGATTCCAGTGCCACTTACTGATTTTCTATATCTTGCTATTCGCCTGTCTTATCTTAAGACTATGGTTTAAAGGTGGCTAACATGCAGAACTCGGGGTCTGGATAGAAATTTATATCCAGCATGGTATAATCATACTTCGTCATCCTCTCTGCTATAAATGATGGGGAAAGGGAGGAGGAACTAACTGAATCCCATTTACCTACTTTTGTTATTGTAGCCTGGATCTCATCCTTCTCAAGGAGCGCATCCAGGAGCATTAACAAGAGTCAGGTAAGTTGGAGATCCCTTATCTGATTGGGTCTTGGGTTGATCACTAAGATAAACAAATCTGGAAACCCAACTTAGTTTTAAGTTTTATATCTCTTATTTATATTCTGTGAGGATAAGTTTCACAAGATAGTTTACTAAAGGATCTCTCTAGATGGACAGTTAAAATTTAATTTATGATAAAGGATTGATCGATACTAAAAAATCTGCCTAGTGTTGGAGTAACTAACCATGCAGGCCAAACAGGTATACCTCAAGCAATTAAGGGATATTATATACAATCAAAGAACATCTTCAGAGCCATGCAGGTGGAAGTTAAGGGACAAATGATTTCTGAAATTTGTAAATTAGGGCTTGTAAGGGAGGGGTAAAATAGAAACACCCCCTCCTGATCACCCTGGCCCGGGGTGTTGTTGTATTAAAATCTGGAATTTTTGTATATTAAGTCAGGACTAGCTGGACTATGGTCCCAGGCAAGGCCAGAGTTTTTCTCACCTCCACTCTTTCCTACCGGTGCCCACACGAGTGGAGTAATGTAAACTTCAAAATAATTAATAAAATTCTTGGCCTCAGCCTCTTAACGATAAAAAAAAATAAAATGTTGCTGCTAAAATTAAATAATCTTGTTCTAAAACTGGTTACCTTACAGTGAAAATATATCACAATAAATA
Organism: Cryptomeria japonica; assembly: GCF_030272615.1. NCBI lineage: Eukaryota > Viridiplantae > Streptophyta > Pinopsida > Cupressales > Cupressaceae > Cryptomeria > Cryptomeria japonica. The sequence goes on from NC_081406.1 coordinate 581,636,940, forward strand.
TATTCACCTAGGTAGCTATATATATATATATATATATATATATATATGCATTTTATATTGCAAATTGAAGGCCAAATTAAAGAAGGGCCGGTTTAATAAAACCCTTGCTTAAAAATAAAAAATAATAACAAAAAAAAATTTGCAGGCTGTAGTGGCTCAGGGGTGGGGGAGCCGAAGGATCCACCCCACCTCATGGGGTGTGGTACACAAAGTATGTTATGACTGTGATGCATTATGTGGGCCGCTACCTCTGGTGGTTCACAGACCACCAGGGACAGGGGGCTCGACTTCCCTCCACCATTGCCATGAGGTGTGACTGTCCCTTCTCCCTGCCACACCTTCCCTCATGCCCTCCTCTCCTTCATCGACGGTAAATGCATAGTCGTCCAAGCTCAGGCTTCCCACCCCCGACTGTGTGGGAAATGCGACAGCCATGGTTTCCCTCCTTGCAATCCATAAGAATGAACCCTAATTCGAATTAGGGGAAAGGATATTACAATATGAGATGAAATGAAAAATCTCTTGAGATTAAAATGTGGAAAACCCTAAAAGGGTTAAATATAATATAACATTAAAATTTAGGGTTAGCTTAAAATAAAGATAGAAGAGGGAATAGATAGATAAGTTTCATGTATCATAAAATGAAAAGGTGGGAAAACCCTAAATAGAATTTTAAAAGGAATATAATATTAAAAAAAGGGGTTTAAAATTTAAATTGACTTATTGGGGGAAAAGTCCCATTTAGATAAAGAAATTTTATAATGGTTCAATGTATTCTTTATTTAAGAGGGAATTTTATTTTTGGTAAATGATTATTTAAATCCCTAAGGGGGTAATTTTATTGTATATGATTATTTGGAATCTTTAAGGGGGGATTAGCTTCCATTAATGTAAGATATATTTATTAGGATATATTTTTAATGAATTGATTATTATAACGACGTTTGGAACCTTATATTTATTTGATCCATTAAATAATATTAATACAAAGAATTTGCATTAATATTAATTTTATGGATTTTGGAATAATTTAAAATACTATAATGAAATAATATCAATACTTGATATAATTAAAATTGAAGGATTTATCCGGTGAATTAATTAATTATAAAGGTTGCGATGATGTTATAAGAATAAATTATTCAACTTAGGTTAATGGGTATTTTTGTAAATGCTAAGTAATTAAAATATAACTAATTAATAATTATTTTTCAAATAAATTAAATGGTTTTCAACACATGGAATAAAAGAAAAAAGAGATATTTTTAATTGTAATTATCCTAAGGGGTTATGCTATTAAATTTTAGAGTGGGTATATAATAATATCAAGAATTTAATAAATTCCTTCCATTAAAAGGTAATTATTTAAGTTAGAATGATTAAACCTATTTAGGGGTGGTCTCTCTAGTTAAGCCTTAAGGACTACCCCTTATCGAGGGACGTTGGTGAATTAACCTAGGGGTGGGTTTTACCTCGCTTGGTTAACGTACGCTCATGATACCCCTCGCCTTTAATTAATTTAAATCCGGTTACCGTTTGAGATTAGTTCAATCTAGTTAACATTTGTGTTTCACTTAGTGAAACTTAGTGAACAAGTTCATCTCAACTTTACGTAATCAATTGATTTTATGCCTTCTAGGAAAAAAAATGTTGTTGTGTTTTTTCCCAAAAAGTTTGGGCATGACATGTGTGTTGTGCTGTTAATTTGCTTATCTATTTATTACTGTAGTTTATCAGTTTATGGTTTGGAGTTTAATTTTCTATATCTGGTGAAGATTGATTCACCTCCCCCCCCCCTCTGAGTCTTCCTTCTTGATTGCTTCTAGAGATTGGTATTAGAGCTAGATCCTCTGGTAGAAGCTTAATCGCTTGAGGAGATCTGGGATGGCAGCTCAAGGTATCATTTTCAAGGATAGTCTGAGGTTTGATGGAAGTAACTATACTGTATGGAAGAGTTGGATGGAGGTGCACTTGAAGTGTCTTGGAGAGGATTACTAAAAGATTACTAAGAATGTCTATGTTGTTCCTCAGAATGAACCATCTACTCCTAATGAGGTTATGAAAGAGAAGTGAGAGAAATAGCAGAGCAAGAAAGAGATCTTGGTGAGCTTGAAGCATTGATTGCTTGGACATTTCCTAAAGGTGTCAATAAGTATGATGTAAAGTTTCCCTTGAAAAGTTTTTCTTGTAATAAAATAGGACATTTTGCTTCTAGATGTTCGGAGACAGTGGCTAAGTATGACAAACATGATAAGTTTGATAAGCATGATATGAATGATAGATATGAGAAGCATGAGAAGTATGATAAGCCTTATAAGTCTAACCAAAATTTTAGGAACCAAAAGAACTGTTATTATGTTGCAGATGAAGGTGTTACAAATGATGAATTATAAGGAGATGAGGTTGTGTTTATTGCCATTAAAGAAGATAGACCTATGGCTATTGATTCCACTAGTTGTTATGTTGAGGAGAAAGCTTTGGCTGCTAGGTAGAAGAAAAGGGTAAATGGGTGATTGACAACGGTTGTTCACATCATATGACCAGTGATAAAAGAAAATTTGTAAGCATGGAAAGGTATGATGGTGGAATAAATAGATTTGGAGATGACAAAGTCCGTGTAATCCGTGGGAGAGGTTCTATTTCTTTTGATGGTAAGCATAACACTGATGATGTCTTGTATGTTGAAGGTTGAAAACATAATCTTTTGAGTGTTGGATAGATGGTTGACAAGGGTTATGATCTACAATTCAAGGATGGTAAATGCAAGATCTTGAATGCCTCTCGTATAGAGATTGCATCTAGAACTAAGACTAAAGGTAACATTTTTCATTTGAATGCTGGTGAGAAAAGTTGTTTGATTTCTAAGATAGATGAGAGTTGGTTGTGGTATTGGAGGACATGTCATGTAAACTTTAATTCATTGATTAAGATCAGTTCTACACAAGCTATTAGAGATTTGCCTAAGATTGTTAAACCTTTTAATCCGGTATGTAAGGAATGTTAGTTGGGTAAGCAAACAAGGATTTATTTCAAGAGTAAATGATATACATATGATGGATTGCTGGATCTTGTGCATATTGACCTATGTGGACCTAAAAAATGTTATAAGTGTGCAGGGTGATAGATACTTTATGTTGTTGATTGATGATTATTCCAGGATGATGTGGGTTGTCTTTTTGAAGGAAAAATTAGAAGCATTTGAGAAATTCAAGATATTCAAATCTAAAGTTGAAACTGAGTCTGGATTGAAGCTGAAGTGTCTAAGATCTGGTAGAGGTGGATAATTTTGTTCCAGTGAGTTCAATTCATTCTGTGAGATACATGGAATAAGAAGACAACTATATGCTCCTAAAACTCCATGGTAGAATGGAATTATTGAAAGAAAGAACCATACTGCTTTGGATGCTGCAAGAACTATGTTGGAAATATTTTGAAGGTCTATTGGAGAAAAGCTATTAGCAGTGCAGTCTATATATTTAACAAAGTTTACATCAAAGGTGATACCAGTAAGAATCCTTAAAAGCTTTGGTTTGGTCACGTTCCTACTGTGAAGTATTTCAAAGTTTTTAGTAGCAAATTTTATATCAAAAGAGATGAGGATATTGGAAAGTTTGATGCTAGAAGTGATGGAGGTATCTTTTTGGGATATTTTACAAAGAGAAAAGCCTATCGGTGTTATAATAAGAGACTGAGAAAGATAGTTGAGAGTGCAAATGTGAAGGTGGATGAGAACCTTGGGATGGAGATCAAAGTTTATGGTGATGGTCAACATGTTGTTTTAGCTCCTATTTAGCTTGAAGAGCCTAAGCAGAATGATCTAGTAGAGATTGTTAATCCAGATGTTGCTATTGCTGGTAATAATGTGCAGGAACCTGAGGATCATAATAAGCAAAAGACTCTGAGGTATGTTAAATTGAATCATTCTAAGAATCAGATTATTGGTGATAAGAATAAAGGTGTAATGACTAGAAGAAGGTTAGCTACAGAAGAAGTATGTTTTATTTCTAAGGTTGAACCTGAAAATGTTGCTGAAGCATGTAAAGATGAAAACTGGATAAGAGCCATGGAAGAAGAGTTAGATCGGATTGAAAATAATAATACTTGGGAACTTGTGCCTAGACCTAAGGATAAGATTGTTATTGGTACTAAATGGGTTTTTAGGAACAAATTGAATGAAGTCGGTGAAGTAGTCAGAAATAAAGCTAAATTGGTTTGCAAAGGGTATTCACAACAAGAAGGAATTGATTATGAAGAAAATTTTGCTCTGGTTGCTAGAATTGAAGGTGTTAGACTGTTACTTGTTTATGATGCTTATAAAGATTTCAAGGTATATTAGATGGATGTCAAATCTACATTATTGAATGGTGATCTAGAGGAAGAAGTTTATATCGAATAGCCTAATGGATTTTCATTGTCGGATGATGGAGACATGGTATGTAAGTTGAAGAAATCACTTTATGGATTGAAACAAGCTCCTAGAGCCTGGTATGCTAGATTAGACAAATACTTGTTGAAATTGGGATTTACTAAAGGTGCTGCTGATAGTAATATGTACTTTAAGATTAAAAATGATAACATTATGATTATTGACATCTTTGTTGATGATATTATTTTTGGTGGTGATGGTGATATGAGTATGAAGTTTGCCAATGATATGCAAAAAGAATTTAAAATGTTTATGATTGGTGAGATGAATTTTTTCTTAGGTTTGCAGATTGCACAAACAGGAAAAGGTATCTTTATATCTCAAACTAAGTATGTGAAGGAACTATTGAAGAGGTTTCGACTAGATGATTCCAAACCGGTTGGAACTCCTATGGTGACTGGTTGTAAATTGTCCAAAAATGATGAATTTTTGAAAGCTAATTAGAGTGTGTACATAGATCTATGGTTGGTGGACTGCTATATCTTACTCAGGCTAGGCCTGACATTATGCATGTTGTATGTATGGTTGCTAGATATCAAGTTGATCCAAAGGAGAATCATGTCACCACTGTTAAAATGATATTCAAATATTTAAAGGGGACTGTGGATTATGGTTTATGATATCCAAAGAATGATGATTTCATGTTGTGTGCATACACTAATGTACATTGGGTTGGTGATGTTGATGACCAAAAGATTACTACTAGTGGAGAATTCTCCTTAGGTAAGAAGTTGGTATCATGGGCTAGCAAGAAACAAGATTCAACATATTTATCTATTGATGAAGCTGAGTACATTGTTTCTGCTAGTAATTGCACTCAGATTGTTTGGATGAAACAAATGTTGAAAGATATCAAAGTTATTCAGGATGAGCCTACTATTATATACTGTGATAATTCCAGTGCTATTAACATGTCAAAGAATCTGGTGCAACATTCAAAGACTAAGCATATATCAATCAAATATAATTACTTGAGAGAGCAAGTCAATGAAGGAAAGGTAAAGTTGGAGTGTGTATCTAGAAAGGAACAAATTGCTGACATTTCACTAAGCCTTTGCTTGCAAATACATTTGTCTACTTGAGAGACAAGCTAGGGGTATCCACCCCTCTCAATGAGAACTAGATGCATTGAGTTGCATTGATCTGATATATTTCAGAGCCTTATTCTTTTATCCAGATTGATGAGTTGGTACTGCTCCTCTGCTGGAGTAGTCTGTTGTGTATCTCAGGGGGAGAGAGATTCATGGTTTTTTTTTGGGAGAGAGTTTGGTTTTCTGTTTTGGAGATCTTTGGAATTTCTATCAAAGGGGGAGAGAGATCATGTGAAAAACTGCATTATTTATCTTGATCTTAGGGGGGGGTTGTTGGTGATATCTTCTCTCTTTACATTGACTATTTTTTACATTCATATGTTTCCATCAATGCCAAAGGGGGAGATTGTTGGAGTTGTTGGATTTGGTTTTTCATTACTACTGCTAGGATATGTTATTTCCATTAATTTCAACATATTCCTACGGTTTATTTTGGCGAGTTTGGGAAGATCTTCTGTAGTTTGGTTTTGCTGATCACTGTTTTGCAAAATTTGATATTTCCTTTGGTATATTCCAGTGTGATTAGATCTTATATTGAGGCTTTGGGATATTGTTTTGGATGATCTTGTGTATCTTCATTTCAGATGGTTCATGATTTGGTGCTCCACAAGTTATCTTTCTTCATGATAGTTATTGATTGGTTGTGTTCTTAAGCTTTCTAATGTTGATCGATGAAGATTTGATAAGTGGTGTTGGTGCAGCTATTGGTGATGATTCTAATGTGCTTGCTGGTGTTTCCTAGTTACACCCTATTTAATTTGGTGATCTGCATTGATCGTTGTGCAAGTATTTGGTGTTTTCATCAACCAGTGTTGATTTTCATGTTATACAGTATTTCTGGTGGTGTAGCATGTTGCGATTGATCTTGGCATGATTTTAGGTGGATGTGTGATGAATAATGATGAACAACAAATACCCTAACTAGTACTAAGAGGGGGGGTGAATTAGTACAGACAAAAACTTCTCAACAACTTATCAAGTTAAAACAATGATAACCGGTTGTCTTCATCACTGAACTTAACCATGGCAATACCAGTTAAACACAGTAAGACTTCAGACATCTAAACCAATAAAACTGAATACTTCGAATAATATTCAACACTTGATAGCTACTTCACCAATATACATATGCATGTGTTGTATCACTAATACCATAACCATTAGCTTTGCATGCATATTTACCTAAATAAAGACTACTTAAACATCACATGAAAAATGCACAACTCATGACACAAATTTTTCACGTGGAAACCCAAACGGGGAAAACCACAGTGGGGATGAATACCCACAAGCTTGTTTTTGAACTCTTTTGAAGCTCGCTTTGTTAGGAACCTAGTCTGGTTAAAGACTTTACATTAAGGTTCTATTAGGAAATGATCCTATTAAAGATCACCCGATTAAGGGATGGCTATATACCTTATTAAAGGTTGAAACCCTGTTAAAGGTTACCTTTCTAGAGGATTTGAAGAACTCAATGATCTTGAGTCACCTAGTTAGAGGATTTACATTAAGCTTGTTAAAGCTACCTGGTAATGGGATTTTCCTATTTTTGAAATGGTTAGAAGACAACAGGTAAAGCTCTGATCTGATAACAACACTACATGCTAAGGCAGATCCCTTTCAGTTCCTCTACTCTGCAATCACACTATATAGTTTTTTACTCACTGGTCTGGCAAGTATCTCATCACTTGGATACAAAACACAACATTTGCCAACACTTACAATAACAAACATCATCGACCTTATAGACAACAATTAGATCGGTAGCATAAACCCTAAACCCTAAACATTTTAGGTTTACAATTACAAGTGGTCCAATCCTGACCATTTAAAAACTTTACATAGAATAAAATAATCTCAAACAGATCACAAGTCATTATGCATCATCCATTCTTCACCGCACATGGGAATCAATAACCCATCATGCTCTCTTCACATACCGCTAAGAAGAATGATCATTCCTGAGGTAGACATTTAATGCAATCGATCTTCACATTCAAGATCCTCAAGGAAATCCTTCATGTGCACAAAACTGACATGGCATCTTGATCTCATCCTCATCTCTTAGCTAACTCATCACAGAATGTCACCGGTTCCATCACACAAGCTAGATTGCCAAACTGGAAACCCTAGAGTTGAGACTACCAACCAGTAGTCACACTTAGTGAAACCCTGACACCGGTTCACTACATCTCTTCATACCGGTTCTCCAACTTGAACATCAATAACAACTTCTTCCAATCTTCATATCGGTTCACCTGTACTTATTGACATTAATGACAACATACATTATTGTTCAACCCAACAATAAGAATAATAACTCTAGTTGAAGTCTCAACCCAAAGTTTGGACATTCACTTGGTAAAGTAACTATTTACATAGCTAGTGTTCATTTGATTGTCAACCCAGGGACATAATATTTGAAATGGGTCTGCACTATATATGCACTAATTTCTTGCAATAGCTACTTTGCATTACTACAACAACTAATATTATGTGGAAAAGATAAGCAAGAATTGAAACTATTGAAAGGCTGCAGGAAAACTTCTACATAAATTGATAAAAGCAATACTGGCTAAGTTCAATGCTGATAAACAAAAATTACTCTGTTTTGGTTTGGCTGTAGGAACAGTCAGTGGATCTGTTTCCAGTGGCTGCAAGAACAATCAATGCAAGAACATCTACTGCAGCTAGGGAAAGAAAACTAATCTTAACAAATGCACAGGAACACTCACCAAGTGGGCCCCCTTGGGTGAGTGATTCTGGGCTTCCCAAAAAAAACTCTAAATGCTTAGAATAACATATTTTTATTCATTGTTCTTTGGAAGTCATTACATGATTCATTATGAAAAGAAACTCAAAAAACACTTGTGAAAATCCTCTGCTCTACTTTCTCTCTTCTTTTTTTTCTATCTAACCTCAGAGAAGAGATAAAGATCTTATTTTTAAAATAAATCATCTACTATAGACAACACAAATCACACCGAAGAGAAGAGGCAGATAATTGATCAAGAAAGGAGATAGCTGGAGTTATGCTACAGGAAATGCAGATCTAAACCAAACCACAGTCATAACATACTGTGGCGGTAGTTACAACATCAATGTCCACTTGAGTTAGACATCGGTAGTATCGCGTGATTGCTTCTCCTATGCCGTTCCTTATGCTTTTCAGCATTTCTATTGTTCGATCCTTCAGTCATCTTCTTGAGTATCTCTTCCTGCAACTGGCGTGATAGGTGAGCTTCCACCGCAACATCATTTATTCCCTGCACTTCAGAAGAAATAACATACAAGAGCATACATACATATTTTATTTAATCAGGACATCTATTAATTTCACACATGATATTGCCCTAAACAATCTGCATGGCAACAAGAATAAATGACATGGCTGCAGGAATAAATTGGCAAAGACAAAACATGTTTTAATAGGTTCAGGCTAACATCTGAAATACATATAGTAAAATTTCAATACATGATTACTACTATGTAAATCAAAATATGACAAAAGCTCAAGAGTTATAAGGATAAAAATATGACAATGTCTCAACTCATCATGCCCCCCAACTTTAAGATCTTGTTGATCCTCCATCAAGAGGAAAATTTTTGATTCCAATAAAATCCTTTCATCTTTTCCAACCTAGACCATCTGGCTTCTTCTGTAACTGCTTCATAGGGCTTATCTGTAGTCTTACATCCCAATAGTGGCCACATAAGAATAGGAGGCTGAAAGATGAACGGTAACCAGTATTTGGTCTTCTCTATGCCCAGTTGTATATATTTGGGGGCTCTTTGCATAGCTGCCTGGAAATTTGGCAGTGAATGAGGCTCTCCCTGCTTCAATTCTTCTGGCAAGTTATTCCAGCACCGAGTTAAACCATCTATTGCAGCTGCACTATCAGTCTGAACTAAATGCTCGTATGCATGGTATATTTCTTCCCTCATCGACAACACTAGATTTCTAACAGCTCGCCTTACCAATAATTTCTGCCATTCATAATAAATAACTCTTGTCTCTTTTGCTTCCTTTCTCAATGGCAATGGACAATCAAATTCAAAATCCTTGTATGCTCTGGCTTGTGCCCCCATGCTGATCTCATTTTGAATCCATGACATTAAAGCTTTTATATGGATATCACCAATATATAGCAAAGGATTCCACTCACTATCTAGAGCTACAACATAGTCATGTAAATAAAATTCACATAACAATTTTTTCATAGATGTTGGAGAAGTCTAGTAAGCATCATAAAATTCCTCAGGGGTTTCTAAAGAGGGGCTAAGGTCCCTGACAATGCGGTTCAATTTGAAATTTAAATACCACTCCCTTAAATGCATAGCATAAACCCTTGGTGGTGCCCTACATTGCATCAATTCAGGGACCATACTAGTGATTGGATCAATTATAGCCTCTAATTCTTCAATTTTATTATCCTTCTTTTCAATTTCTCTTTGTTGTTTTTTAATAACCCCTTGCAATCTAGCCCTCTCTATTTCCCATTGTCTATAAAATGTTAATGCAATAGATAAACTACTTAGGGATGATGGAGGTCTAATAGGTGTTACCTTAGGCCATGAAATATTTTCAACAGGTTCCTCAAGTTGCTTTGCCACATATGCAAGATTTGATAATCTATCTACATCATCTTCCTTCTAGGTTTCAATATCCACAGGGCTCTCTTCTTCTGATGTTTCCACTGAAATAACCTCTACATAATCATTTACTAGATGAGCCTTCTGGGTCTTACTCCGAGTTCTTCTCACATAAACCTTTGGAGTGGTTGCAGGAATGGTTTCTACCTGTATATGGTGAAAATGGATAACAATAATAACAATATTGAAAGGCTAAATAGATTCAACCACAAAACCCTAGCCTAACAACAACAAAGATCCACCATAACATATGAAGATTACCTAAGACAATGCAAATCAAATGAAATCACAAAGATTATACCATCACATGTCCAATAGGGTTTTGATCTCCATTCTTCCTATCTCCATTGATCTTGCTTGATGTATTTGCTCTCAGATTTTATGTGCACAAGAGCTCAACAAAGAATGGAATGTGGTTGCAAGTAGGATTGTAGTGTAGTCCAGTCCTTAAGATTTTTCATTAGGGTTTGATAATGAGGGAAGCGTCTCTTTATATAGAAGACACTATAAGAAATGGAGGGATAAGATTGAGAGGTGTAAAAGGAGGTCGGCTATGATTAGAGGGTAGGTAAAAGAAATAATAAAATAATGAAAGGGGTAGGTAGTGTATGAATTAAGAGATGAATGACATGTGTCATGGGTAGAAAAGGTTAATGAATTAATTAAATAACTAAAGATTTATTTAATTAATAGAAGAAGTAGGATAATTAAATAAATAAAAATATTTATTTAATTTAGGAAAAGGATAATTTAAATTAATAAATGTATTTATTTATTTGAGAAATAAGGAGCTAGAAGAGGATAAATGAATTAATTAAATAAATAAAGATTTATTTAATTAATAGAAGAATTAAGCTTAGATAATTAAATAAATAAAATATTTATTTAATTAGACTAGACAATTTTGGGTGTCTACATTTTGCCCCTCTTTGAGACAATGCGGCTTGTCGCGTTGTTTCAAAGAAGATAAGATGAACTGATACAAATTTGCCCCAAGATGGGAATGATATGCCCCCTCGAGAGATTGGATGAAAATGTTTGAAAAAGATCGCAGACAATCTCTCAATAAGAAAGAAAGACTAGAATGGACTGATCAGATAAAGTGACAGAGTCACAGGATAAAGAAGACTGACTTGGGAAACGAAAGCGAGGGCTAGGGTAGGCTATAAGATAGACCACGGGGGAAAATACATCCTCATTGTCATCTACACATCCACGAGAGCAGATTGCAGAGCGAAGATAGAGCAACAACAGTCAGCAACGATGGCTTTCATTCATAGATTCGACTGCGTTAGCCAATTTTAGAGGCCAACAGAGGTAGGAGAGCCGGTAAGTACCACCAAACCTCCTCGTACTTTGACGCATTTAATTTTGTCATTAATGCATGCTAGATAGGGTAATAAATGCGCTTAGACTAGGGTCCAAAAAGTGTCAAAAAATGTCCAGGCGCGTCTGCATTGGTGCCAGGCGCATCTGTGCTTGCGAGGTGCGTCTGTGTTTGTGCCAGGCACGTCTGCATTTGAACCCGCGTCTGTGATGTTCAGGCGCATTTGTGCCAAGAAGGCACGTCTGTGTCGCCCAGGTGTGTCTGTGCAGAGCATAGGCACGTATGTGTTTTTCAGGCGCGTCTGTGCAGTCTATAAGCGCGTTTATGTCAGGTAAGCGCGTTTGTGTTTTAAAAAGTGTGAAATTGCATCTTTTAGGTCGAATCGGCAGTTCTGTGATGAACATACGCTGTCGATTGGATAAGCTGCTGAGAGGATACACTCAAGCAGGTCCTCTAGGAAGACTAGGATAGATCAAGACACTTTGTGATGAACAGTGAGTACCAAGATAGAGTTCTTTGTGATGAACAGGGAGTACTAGAATATGAGCAGCACTTTGTGATGAATAGGGAGTGAAAATGTGAGTAACACTTTGTGATGAATAGTGAGTGTCACACACGTAGTACTTTGTGATGAACAGGGAGTACCACTAAGATAAATAGCAACACTTTGTGATGAACAGTGAGTGTCACTAGGATAGAATGCCATATGCATTTAGATAAAAAGTAGCATTTTGTTATGAACAGGGAGTGCCAGTATGACTGACATGATTGATTTGCTTGACTGCAGGAGTATTTGCCTATGCTGGAGTCACGGGAGAGATTCCCGTCAACTCAGAGGTTGCGACCTAAGTTGTCATTCGAGGACAGAGCTGCCATCGAGGAGATGGGATTGAGACATGTTCTGTATGTGCCTGAGTTTTGGGCAAACATGGGTTTGCTGACTGCATTAGCTGAGAGATGGCATTCTGAGACGTGCACGTTTCATTTGCCGATGGGTGAGATGACAGTCACCCTGGAAGATGTATACAGGATTTTGCGGATACCGATCGATGGGGAGCTGATCCCATATGATCGAGATGGAGACAAGGAGGCCCTGAGATGAGTGTTCCAGGACCCAGGACTGGAGATGAGGGCAGGACATGTGGCATGGGACATCATGACAGCCACAGGATTATCATTGCCGGTAGTGATAGGAGGAGCGATCAGTGGGTTCCTGTGTCCGGATAGGGCGACATGGGGGTTGGCTGTGGGCTAGGGAGGAGCACTGGAGACACTGGTGACACAGCACACCAGATATGCTTGGGGACCGTGCGTGCTAGCACACCTCTATTATGAGCTACATCAGTTTGTGTATCATGGATCCGTAGGATTGGGCTGCGGAGTGACATTGCTGCAGGTATGGGCCTATGAGCATCTGTCGGTTACCCGACCGATACACTTCAGGGGTAGGGGACATGGACACAGTTTTGTTCATTTATATGATATGATCACGTCACAGCCACAGATTGGCAGGTTGGAGCACTGGCGGCGAGTGATAGATGACATCGACATGGTCATATGGAGACCATACCTGGGCTTCGAGCAATGGGAGGATGATGTAGTTGAGCTTCCCTACACCTTCTGGAGCAGGTACTTGATTGGGCGGATGCCCTATGTGCTAGAGAGATAGCTTGTGGACAGGGTTGGCAGGCAGTTTGGCAGGATCTAGAGGATGCCACGGGGCTTAGGCATGTATGCCCGGATGGTTAGAGATCAGGCACAGTTTGGGCCTTTGCTGTCATATAATAAGGTACTTACACAACTGGTAGAGATGATGCCCCTACCCTAGGACATGTGGCCAGAGATCGAGGACGCCGACATGGATGCCGAGTACATAGCTTACTGGGTAGAGCATCCCTTCCCATGCTTGACAGATCCGGGAGAGGCATTAGATGGAGATGGGGGTGGTGATGATGATGATGGTGGAGGTGATGGGGGCAGAGGTCAATGGAGGAGGAGGGGAGCAGTTGGAGAGATGAGGGTTGCACCTCAGAGGGAGGGTGGTGAGGAGAGGCAAGCTCGAGTGGTGAGGGGTCACGGTGGATTGCCGCTACAGGTGCCAGCAGCACAGGGTCCCAGACAGGTACAGGGACAGGGACAGGGACAGAGACAGGTACCAGTACAGGCACCAGTACAAGTACAGGTACAGGCACCGAGGTAGGCACCCATACAGGGGGAGCCACAGGCAGAGGCGAAGGGGGCTGACCCAGTGGAGGATGAGTTGCTAGAGCTGAGGGAGATCTGCTAGGGCTGGGCATATGAGATCCAGGAGCTGGAGAGGGAGAGGGATCGGCTCAGGATGAGGCTCAGAGATACTAAGCAGGAGTGAGATCAGGCTATCCAGCGCTATACAAAGGCTGAGACAACACTGAGGGTCGGGAGACAGGCAGCGGAGGATACAGGGGCAGGATATGCTTATGTCCTATGGGCAGGGGAGGAAATTGCCTACTGGCGAGATCTCTACTATGGTGCAGTGCCAGCAGATCAGCGGGCAAGGAGCTTCCATAGACCGTCGCATACAACGACAGCTATGGGAGGGAGCCGGAGGAGACAGGCATCGAGTGGTGGAGTTATGGGTCCTCCACCACCACCAGATAGAGGGGACAGGCAGGATGATCCTGGGGCGGGTCCTTCAGGGGTTCAGATTCCATCGAGGCCAGGCGGCTCTGAGGGAGGGAGTTCATCATAGCCGTAGAGGGCTCCCTATGTATCAGTACTATACCATTTTTGTATTGTAGACACCTGCGGGTGCTTTTTGTAGCCATATGATTTTGACATCATTGTATCATGACACTTTATGATTATATATATGAGATGATTCATTTTTGCGGCAGCTATATGCATGTGTACCTATGTGATGAGATGTTCGTATGTGATGTTTGTTTTATGCTACAGATGCAAATATGTATATGATGCAATGCAGTATTTTTGTTCTTTTATGTGTTTTAAAATGTTATGCCAATGCAAATGATTATTGTGCTAACAGGTGTTGTGTGCAGGATGTGATATCTATATGTATGTGTGAAATGCTTATATGTGGTAATGCAGGTGTAACTACATGAAATGCAAATGTTTTTGGTGTGTCATTATACTCAGTCATGTGATAGTAGGCTACGCGGACTCGAGAAGGACAATGGAAGTCAATCAAGAAAGGGGGATGAAAGACAAAAGATATGAAAGTGAAAGAGCTTCTTGTGCGTTATCATCATTGAGCTTTATTATGGCAAGTAGGTTATGACAATCGAGGCATATGTTCGACCCAGAAAGTCATTGTACCTATTTGCATAGAGATAAGATAGTCACAAACAAGGAATGCCCCAGTTCACACTAGACTCATAATGTCCTCATATCCTTGGACAAGTCATAGCATTACTAAGAGACAATCCACAAATAGCAAATACAAATAGGTGATGATACCCCATCCTCGCCTTTCTAGTCAAAGACATCCTGGAGATAGAATCTCTAGTCAGAGATATCCTAGAAAAGATAAAAGACATGTCACCAAAAGATAAAATCAAAAGAAAACCAAGACTCGACACCAACATCCATTGTAGTCCTCAAGTTTAGTGTCTCTTGTCACTTGTATAAGTCTTATTTGATTGCGGTCACAATGTTTACTTTCACAGAAAGGATAGATAGCACGGAACCAAATGTTATCCGAGTCTGCTAAAAGATTTGATTTGTTGAAGCCCATTGTTGCTGTTGTGTCTCATCTAAAACTGACTGAATCCATGAAACCAATACTTTATTGCGGAGAAGACGGAACTTTATTGCGGATCTGTGATGCAAGTGTTGCTTTATTGTGGATTGTGCATGGATAGACTGAAGGAAGCTGGAAGAAATTGTACTCCTCGAAACATGTGATGTTCTCAGTTCCACACCCATCACTAGACATAGGATTTGCCTTAGCCACAGATAGGGTCTGATTTATTATGGATGGAAAGGGAGTGAAAAGGGAGATTTATTATGAATGGCTAACCAATCTTAGGTAGATCAATAACAAGCCATGATGGGAATGGGTAAGTTTATTATGAACGAATAGGTTGTGAGTGTGTGCAAAGTGAAAGGATGAAAGTGAATCCTGAAGGAGGGAGGAGTAATGTCTCTACACATGGCGCTGGTGACCCAGTTTTTACCATGGTACTTGCCCAAGGTGCCACCGAAGTGGTTTTCACCGTTGGATGAAATTATTTCTCTTTACTTTTTTTGATTTTTCATTGTTTTTTGTGTCACAAGGCGTCTGTTTGCCAGGTTTTCACCAAGTAACGATTTTTTATGTTTTATAATTTTTTTTGTATTTTTGAAATTTTTTATTTTTTTGTATTTTTGAATTTGAATATTCCGAAGAGCTATGTGTAGAACCTGCGAAGGTGCATGCTGTTGATAGGATCCTCCAGAGGTTCACCTTCTATAGTTGAAAGCTGATATGCACCAGATCCATATGCTGCTGTAATAATGTAGGGACCAAGCCAGTTTGGTTCAAACTTGCCCTTCTTCTCTCTTTCTTGTTGATTTTTAGGATTTTCTTTGAGAACTAAGTCTCCTACCTCAAATTTGCAAGGCTTGACTTTGTGATTGTAGCTACGACTCATTCATTGTTGGTAAGCCTTGAGATGATTAAAAGCAGTTTGTCTTCGTTCATCCAGTAGTTCCAGCTCTTGTAAGCGAGAGACCCTATAGTCTTCATCACTGATGATGTTTTGCAAAGAGACCCGTAAAGAGGGTAGCTCAACCTCAATAGGCAAGATAGCTTCAGCGCCATAGACAAGTGAATAGGGTGTAGCTCCTGTAGGTGTGTGGACACTTGTACGGTAGGCCCAAAGTGCAGGATTAAGTTAGATATGCCAATTACGACCAGCATCGTCGATTGTCTTCTTTAGGATTTTAAGGATTGTTTTGTTAGATGCCTCTGCTTGGCCATTACCTTGGGGGTAATATGGTGTGGAGAAACGATGGGAAATATGAAAGTGGTCACAGAGTTCACGAACATCCTAATTTTTGAAGGGACGCCCGTTATCAGTGATAATGGAAACAGGAATGCCGTATCGGCAAATGATATAGTTAAGGATGAAAGTAGCAATATGTTTTCCAGTAACTTGTGTGAGAGGCACGACTTCAATCCATTTTGTAAAATACTCTGTGGCAGTGATAATGAATTTATGACCATTGGAAAAAGGAGGGTGAATCTTGCCTATGAGATCGAGTCCCCACTGACAAAAGGGCCAAGGAGATGCAAGTGGTTAAAGTTCTTGTGCTGGCGCATGTATGAGGTCTCCATGAATTTGACATTGCTTACATTTCTTGACAAACTGATATGAGTCTTTCTCCATATTGGGCCAGTAATATCCAGTCCTGATGAGTTTCTTGGCCAAGGTAGGACCACTAGCATGTGGACCACATATCCCTTCATGCACTTCCCGTAATGCAATCTGAGCTTCATCGCTTTCTAAACATATAAGAAGAGTTCCATCTAGACCTCACCGGTATAGGATATCAGCTAAAATGACATATCGAGAGGATTGGCAAATGAAAGTGTGACATTGGTTATTTGATAGATCAGGAGGTAAAGTATTGTCACGTAGGTATGTGAAAATGGAACCATATAACTGGGATTCAGGACCAACAACACATAGTGTCTCAGTAGGAATGATCTAATATGAAGGGACCAAAAGGTTATCCACCAAGAACTCATAACAGGTCTCATTTGGAGGTAGATCGATCAGTGAAGCAATAGTAGCCATGGCATCTGCGGTGCGATTCTGTTCTCTTGGTATCTGCTCAAAGTCTATCTTTGTGAAGTGTTGTTTCAAATCATCCACCATTTGTTTATAAGGCATTAATTTTTCATCTTTTGTTTGGTAATCATCAGTTGCTTGACGAATGACAAGTTGGGAGTCACCAAAAACATGAAGTTCCTGGATCCTCCATTGAACTGCAATTCATAATCTTGTTGTTAATGCCTCATATTCCGCTATATTGTTAGTGCAAGGAAATGATAAGCGGTATGATTTTGGTATAGAATCCCCTTGAAGAGTTATAAAGAGGATGCCAGCTCCTGCCCCATGCTGTGTGTATGAGCCATCGAAGTACAGTTGGCATGGCTTTGCATGTGACATTATCAAAATGGATTCATCTAGAAATTCGGAACTTAGAGGAGCATCATCTATCATGGGAGCATCTGCTAATTGATCTGCAATGGCTTGTCCTTTTATTGCTTTTCTATCCACATACTCAATGTCAAATTCACTTAGGATCATTACCCATTTGGCCAGTCACCCAGTAAGTGTTGCTTTATTGAGAAGGTATTTCAATGGGTCTATCCTTGCAACTAACTTAGTCTTATGAGTGAGCATGTAATGTCATAATTTCTGCGAAGCAAAGACCACGGTGAGACATGCACGCTCAATTGGTGTGTAGTTTAACTCATATTCCACCAATGTGTGACTGATATAGTATACTGCTTTTTCCTTGCCCTCAGCAATTTGTTGTGCTAAGAGTGCCCCCAGTGCTGTTGGAGTAGCTGATATGTATAGTAACAGAGGCTGATCTGGAACTAGTGGCATCATAACTGGCGGATTTAGAAGATAATCTTTGAGCGTCTGGAAAGCCTATTGACAGTTATTATCCCAGTTGAATTTGATGTTTTTATGTAGCAAGTGTTGAAAAGGATTGCACTTATCTGCCAGTTGTGCTATGAATCTTCGAATGGACTGGAGTCTGCCTTGTAAGGATCGAAGTTGACTGATATTTCTTGGTGGTTGCATTTCCAAGATGGCCTTGACTTTTGCTGGATCAGCTTCAATTCCCCTTTTGGATACAATGAATCCTAGGAGCTTCCCGGAGGTTACTCCAAAGACACATTTCTTGGGGTTTAATCTTACTTTGTATTTTTCCAACCGATCAAAGATGACCGAAAGTATGTCCAAATGTGTATTTCTGTCTATTGATTTTCCCAAGAGGTCGTCTACATAATCTTCCACGGTTATGTGCATGAGATCATGAAAGATAGTAGTCATGGCTCTTTGATATGTCACACCTGCATTCTTTAGCCCGAAGGGCATGACATTCCAGCAAAAAGTTCCCCACGGACAAGTAAATGATGTTTTGTGTTGATCCTCGGGTGCGATCCTTATTTGATTATAACCAGAGAATCCATCCATCAATGATAACATTTCATGACCTGCTGTGAGATCGACGATCAAGTCAATATTTGGCAATGGGAAGTCATCTTTTGGACAAGCTTTGTTGATGTCTCTGAAATCTGTACATATTCTGATGCTGCGATCTGGTTTACTGACAGGCACTAAGTTGGAGATCCATTCGGGATAATCGATTGGGCGTATGAATCTGACATCCAATAACTTCTCAAGTTCTGCTTTGACTAGTAATGCCACTTGTGGATGCATTTTTCTTAATTTCTGTTTCACTGGTTTTGCCCCTGGTTTGATTGTCAAACGATGCATTACCAAATCCGGATCCAATCCAGGCACATCAACGTATGACCAAGCGAAGTTGATTTGTCGTTCTTTGAAGAAACTTATGAATTTTGACTTTTCAGACTTTGTCAATGATTGAGCTAGGAATATGTTGTGTGGAACCTCTTCTGTACCAATGTTTGTTTTGATAGTCTCCTCTACCAACATGGATGACTTTTCCTCATATGATGCTGGGAGAATGTTGAGCCTTCCATCTTTGGGTGCCTCAGAGAGGTTTTCGCCCTCAGATACGTCCTTTCTTTTTACTTTTTTGGGGTCAGACAGCGCCACAATGTGGTTTTCGCCATAAGACCCTTGATTTGTTCTTATTTTCACATTTTTGCGACTGGAAGGTCCGACACCCTCGCCAAAATATGCCACGCTATTGAGTTCTATAGTGTATCCTGCTTTATGGTCTCCAGGAGGAAGATCATCTCGTATGCCCAGATAGTCAATAAAAGCTTCATCATTTTGGAATGTGTCAAACTGTGCAGGTCCTTCATGATCCCAGTCAATGAGTTGGTGGTGAACAAGGGGAAGGCCGTTAATGTCTTCGAAGTTAGGGGAGCTAAGAGTGAAGATGGAGTTATATTCAGGTATGTCAAGGTAATTATCGAGGTCATCGATGGCACTCTCCTCATCAGTCTCGATCGCGAGCGAATCCAAATTATCATCACTAGTAGCACATTCTGGGACAGGTGTTCTCATCCTATATGATTTCAACCTAGAACCTTGAGACAAGGACTGTGTGGAATCCTCCTGGGTTGTTTCTTGACCAACTCTGAACTTGTTATAAAATTCTTCTTCTTCTGTGGGTTCATTTGGTTCTTTGAATATCTCATTGAGCTCATAGTCACTGGAAGACTTGTCTGAACCCCATTCCCATTCGTTAGAATCTGTGGAATAGCGATCCTCTTGTTGCATTTTGGCAGCTTTGATTTGTAAAGCTTCTTCTGTCCTTTGGGTGTGGACCTTGGAAGTTAAGAAACCAAGTCCTTTCAAGTGTTCCTTTTTGAAGGTCAATTCAGGTTGTAAAGGTTCCATGATGCCTTCCTTTCGTAACCCCAGAGGGTTTTTTCCATCATACCCGAATTTTTGTAGAATTTTGAAGCCTTTGCCATATTTCTCACATGGTAGGTTGATGTGGTCTTGTGTTTCCTCTTCATTGTCCCTAAAAAGCATTTTGTATAAATCTTCCTCTTCTAGTTCACCCCATCTTTGAAAGGTAGTAGGGTCCCATTTGAGCATCATGATGGATACTTGCTTGTTAGGATGTGGTCTTCCATATTCTTTTGGGGAACTCATGACTTGTCGTAAGTACATGGTCTGATTTAAAGTATATTCCCCCATGCCTTTGTCCTGAAACTTGCCTTTAAGCTCACCTTGTTTTGAGGTCGAGGGTTTTAACGACTCAGGATCGATGTATGTTGATGAAGGAATAGCCTCATGATTACTGGGAATGATGGTCTCAGTCTTTGATTTTAGGTTATTGCAATATATGAATGGATTAGGATCACCGTTAACTGTTACTTCCACTCCATTATGAGGAAACTTAATGCATTGGTGATATGTGGATGGGCATGCCCTAATTTCATGAATCCAAGGACGTCCTAACAATATGTTATAAGTGAGATTTAAATCCAGGACTTGACAAACTACATCCTTTGTAACTGGCCCAACTCTGAGAGGTAAGGTGACTGTGCCCTTGGATGAACGTTCTTCATCATCATATGCCTTAATGGTGATTTGATTCGTAGAATCCACAGCTTTATCAGAATATCCCAATTGTGTAATAGTGCTTAATGTGCAAATGTTTAGACCTACTCCTCCATCTATCATGACTCTTTTTATTCGATGTTTGTGTATGAAGGCTTCAATGTGTAATGGTGCATTATGTGGCTGACTTATGGAGGCGTCATCGACTTCTGTGAAAGTAAGGGAGTGTGGAACGGAAGGGTACCCCACCATGGCTTGAAACTGGTCCACGTTCAAATCAGTAGGAACAACAGTATCTCTCAAGATTTTGTCAAGAATGGCTTTATGAGTAGAAGATATGCGTAGGAGCTTAAGAATGGAGATGAGCGCGGGTGTCTTCCCTAACTGTTCTACAAGGTCATACTCAAGTTTGGTTGATGAAGAGGTGGTGTTTTTAGTTGGAGCACCTTGCAAAGTGATTTTACCTCGGCGGGTTGTAACATGACATTCAGAGGTAGGTTCAGAAGAAGATCCAACACCTTTTAAGACAATCTTGGGTCTCTGGGTAGAATTCTAAGGGGTTTTGTCCTTGATGATAATGGTAGAGACATAATTATCCATCGAGATGTGATTGATGGTTGAATCATAGTTGTAGGATGCTCTGGTATAGTTGGTTTGGTCATCTATGGCTTTAGCTTTTCCTTTGTCATGTTTTGGGAATGGTTCCTTAAACATCTCATGTTCTTGATTAGATGAATGTCCCTCAATCTCAATGTCACCTCTATCAATGAGATCTTGTATGATGTTTTTCAGTCGATGACAATTTCCTGTCTTATGACCCTTGCTCTTATGAAATTCACAATACTCATCATCATTCCACCAATTTGGTTTAACCTTTGGTTCATATGGAGGAAAATCTGGAACTGTGATTACCTTGTTTGCCACAAGCTTCTTGAAAACTGATTCCAGTGGTTCTCCCAATGGGGTGTACTTCCTTCGTGATCTGGAAGTTGTTTGAGTATTCGCTTGATTGTTTGTAGAACTTGATCCCGAAAAGATGAATTTGGGTCGCACTGTGTTGGCATCAACAACACCATCATTGACTGTGTTCTTGTTTTTATTCCAAAATCTTGGCTTGTCTTTTCCTTTAAAGTCATCTTTGTTTTCCTTGAATATCTTAATGACTCCTTGTTCAATTAGGACCTTTTCTGTCACTAAGCCTTTTTCAATAACGTCCTTGAAGGTGGACAAACAAGCTTTTCTTAGATCATAGCCAATGTCTTTGTTAACATTCTGGGTGAACATTTCTACCATTTGTTTTTGTGGAATTTCACAAGAGCATCTGCTGGCTAGATTTCTCCATCTTTGTAAAAATGATGCAAAAGACTCTCCCTCTTTTTGCTTGGTGTTGCACAAAGTAGTGACTGATATGTTTGTCTCTATGTTGTAGGAGAAATGTTGGATAAATGCCTCTTCTAGATCACCCCATGACTTAATACCAGGTGGGAGTTGGGAGAACCATTCCATAGCTTGATCACCTAGGCTTTGTGGGAATAATCTCATCAAATATGTCTCTTCTGCTGCTACCTCAATGCAAGCTATGAAAAACTGTCTTATGTGTGCCTTAGGATCTCCTTTTCCTCTATACTTATCAAATTTAGGCATCACAAAATGTGTAGGAAAAGGAGGCATTGGAATGCTCTTGTCAAATGGATAAGGACATATGTCTCTCATTATGTATGTTGGCTTTGGTGTATTTATGTCCTCCATTTTCTTTTGTAAGTCCTTGATTTGTTGCTCTAAATTGCTCTTAGGTGGAGATCGACTTCTTGGACCATATCCTATGTTTGAGGTACCCATTGGAGGGGGAGCATGTTGCATATATGGATGATATTGATCATACACATGTTCATATGGAGGAGGTCTGTAATGATGCTGCATATATGGACCACTTGGTATAGATTCATGTTGAGGAACACCATATCTATTTTGTGCATGTATACCATATTCTACAGGCATGTCATGTTCTAATGTGTTGCCCCCAAATTTGACATGAGGTTTCCTTGTGTCCCAATTTTGAGCATGCCTTTGACTATCCAATTGCTTTGGTGGTTGATCCCTAGCATTAGTATGTGATTGAGCATATCTGTCTGCATAAGATTTCCATAATGGTCTACGAAGATGAATATCATATGCTTGACCATGCGTATGTGGGACCTCTGGTTTTTGAAGCAAAGCTGATGGTGATTCAGGTACCATATGTGGTCCTCTATTTCGTCCACTATTAGGTCTCCTTTGATCCATGTTGGAGTGAGGTTGTTGCAAAGGTCGATTTTCCATTATTTGAGACATGTCAAAATCATGAGGTATCTTGGCTCCACTTTGTGCCATCATTTGTAAAAAGTATTGTCTATCCCTCCTCATTATTTCCTCAACCAATCGATTGAAATGGGGATTCATAATGGATTCTTCCACATCTGCTGAATGTACTGAAAAGTTGTCCACATTGTCATTGTGTGTAGCATTGTTGTTTATAGTGTCCATGTTCTCAACATTTGGAATGTTTCTATAGGCATCCATGTCAGGTAATGTAGTATGATCAGAATTGAAAAAGATATCATTGTCATACTCATAAGAACTCATGTTTGCGGACTCTTGAGCCTCTTTAGTTTCTCTCCTAGATTTTTGAAGACAGGTTTCAACCATGAACTAGGTATTGACCAAGATGTGTGAAACTAGATGAAAAAATGGAAAAAGTATGGAAGACCAAGAGTTGGATGGAATGTAAATGAATCTAAAGTGTACTTGCAATGTCCAAAGTGTAAAACCAAGTATGTATGTAGTAGAGTAGGTGTGACTTCCAAAGAGAGGATAGTTTCTCTTGATGAGGTAAGTTGACCTTGACTCTAAGTAAGACCAAATGAGACCCAAAGGTAAGAAACCTTGATGAGGGACCACTTAGCAAAGTGTTGTTGTATGTAGTGTGTTGACAAAGTATGATGAGGACAAGCAAGTGATCTTTTGACTCAAGTTTAGACAATTGTGAATGTAATGAGAGATGTGAAGCAATGATGGACTTTGTGAGACCCAAAGATAGGTTGAATGCTAAATGAAACCTTGGAGAAATGACCTAGAAGGCTCAAGAATTCTGAAACTGACTGTGTTTGTTTGCTGGATTGTAACAGTTTTCCAATTCTGGACACAGACGTGCCTGTATACTTC
The DNA here is from genome assembly GCF_030272615.1 of Cryptomeria japonica. Taxonomy (NCBI): domain Eukaryota; kingdom Viridiplantae; phylum Streptophyta; class Pinopsida; order Cupressales; family Cupressaceae; genus Cryptomeria; species Cryptomeria japonica. The sequence goes on from NC_081406.1 coordinate 581,660,868, forward strand.
ACAGACGTGGTTTCCCGACGCAGACGCGCTTCTGAGATTTTTTTTGCAAAGTGTAATGTTGATTTTGTGGACACAGACCTATTTTTGCCCTTCACAGATGCGGCTAAACAACACAGATGCTATTATGTCTGACACAGACACGTTTCTGTAAAATTTGTGCAATTTTTTCCAATCTGTGAAGTCATTTTTTTTTGTTGTGACCAAATCTAACTGTTTGACTATTTTTTGTGAGAAGAGGACATAGTGTTGATGAAGACCCAATGTTTGCAAGTGTCTAGACTTAAAATGACTCCAATAAAAGTGTGTTGTTTGATGTAAAAAAAATGTTTTGCATACACTTAAAGACACAAAAGACACAATGTTTTGCTGTTTGGTCTTGAATGTTTTGAATGTTTAACATAAGTCAAGCACAATTCTTATGGTTGGCCAAGACAATAGTTGTTGATCCCACATGGGGTTTTACCCCTGAGGCTACGCTATTCAAAGCGGATACTTAGATGCTTGACCTCACTGGCTCCACCCTCGACACTCACTTCTTGGGTCAGCCAAGAATCAGTCCCCATGAAAACTCCCCGTGGCGAACTTTGTATCTCTACTAAGAACCGTATGTGTGTGGGCCGCTACCAGAGGTCCGACCTCCTGCCCCAACAACTAGAAGGATTTGGGCTTCTAAAACAAAAAGGTGCTAGTAAGGGCATCCGCTTGTGTGGCCATACATGCGACACTTTCAACTCTATAAATACAGAAGGCTCCCAACCGGTAGGGGTTACGCCCTACAACTGATCAAATAAATTTGATCAAACGAGTTTATGGGGAGACATAGTGTCGGTATGAACTAATCAGCACATGTTATCCATAGTTTTCACCATGAATACATTTGTTTATAGTGGTTTGGAAGAGGTGGGTTTTCCTCGCTACCACTTGGGTCATTCTCTTCTCACTAGTAGTCCTAATGACCACACGGAAAGACAAGCCCTCTAAAGATTAAACAAAAAGAGCCTATCGCTCAAGACGCAAAAGACAATGATTCAATTTTTGTGCACCAATTGAAGTGTTTGCTAGTCTATGAAAACAAGGCACACAATAAAAATCCAAAAAAACCTTGCTAAGGACCTGCAACAAAGAGTTGTTAGTAGTTTGGATTGTTTCAAATAATCACCCCTTCCTGCAAGCACACAAGTTAGGTAAATTTTAAACCCAAAAGACTTTGTGAAAATAGGGGCCTTCAACCAAACGATTTAGCTTCCAAGACAAGCTACACCAATTTTGTTAGCTAGATCTGAAAATGTTAGCTCAAAATAAACCAGATCTGAAACCCTAAATGCAAAAATCCGAAAACTGAATCAATAAAAAATTCAAAATTTGAAATTGGTGAACACAGACGCGATTACCATCCACACAGATGCGGCTGGGCGACACAGAGGCGGTTCTGTGAGACACAGACGCGACTACAAAATGCAGATGCGTCTTCTGGACACAGATGCGGCTTAAAACCTCACAGACGCGACTTTATAACATAAACGCGCTTTCCTAGAACCTGCAAAATAAAATATTGCCAATAACACAGACGCGATTCCAAAGGTCGCAGACGCGCGAGAAAATCAAAAACACGATCCGAAAGTGCGCAGACGCGAAAATATCAAAATGTTGCTGAAAACGTCAGATCTGCAACTTCAAAATACAAAATCTGCAACAAGATGTTAAATGCAAAAAGGGACAAGAGTACCACTTGGTGTGCCAAAATGTATATGGTGAAAATGGATAACAATAATAACGATATTGAAAGGCTAAATAGATTCAACCACAAAACCCTAGCCTAACAACACCAAAGATCCACCATAACATATGAAGATTACCTAAGACAATGCAAATCAAATGAAATCACAAAGATTATACCATCACATGTCCAATAGGGTTTTGATCTCCATTCTTCCTATCTCCGTTGATCTTGCTTGATATATTTGCTCTCAGATTTTATGTGCACAAGAGCTCAACAAAGAACGGAATGTGGTTGCAAGTAGGATCGTAGTGTAGTCCAGTCCTTAAGATTTTTCATTAGAGTTTGATAATGAGGGAAGCATCTCCTTATATAGAAGACACTATAAGAAATGGAGGGATAAGATTGAGAGGTGTAAAAGGAGGTCGGCTATGATTAGAGGGTAGGTAAAAGAAATAATAAAATAATGAGAGGGGTAGGTAGTGTATGAATTAAGAGATGAATGACATGTGTCATGGGTAGAAAAGGTTAATGAATTAATTAAATAAATAAAGATTTATTTATGTAGCGTCCTAAAATTGCGACACTTGCAATTTCGACTGCATTTCGGTCTTCACGATGGCGACGCAACACGCAACCTGAATGGAGACCCTGAAACTTGCTCACAACACTGAAAACTGCATTTTTCAAGCACCCTGGCCTGAACCTCCTTGCACCCTGCTGTCCCGGGAGGTGGGACCAGAGCGCCTAGCGCCCTGGTCCCTGGGTCCTATTTTGGGCCCGGTCTCCTAAGGGGTCTCGGGTCTTTTTGTTTGCAAATTGGAAATTAACTTTCTTGGTCGACCTAAGGTCGGGAAAATCAGTCTATCAGCCCTAAATGACAAGTATATAAACTACATTTTTCTCTCTCATTTGGACATAACACATACATGACGGAAAAAGGCGTGGAAACTATACTCAAGCATTCAAGCATTCAAGCATTCCTTCTAAGTCTCCATTCAAGGCTAAGTGTTGCATTCAAGACAAGGATTCAACCATTGAAGAGGAGATCACATACTACATGCTACTACAACATACAACATACAACATCTAAACCTTCGCACATAAGGATACAAACATCCTTAGAACAAGGTATTAGTACTTGTTTTACAGTCATTTACATTTACAGCTCTTGCTCATTTCTTGGTTAATTCCAAAACCGGGGTTTGACCTAAAGGCAAACCCCTAATCCCTAACCCCCCAATTGTCTTCGCTTTTCTGTGTGTAGGTTGCAGGTACGCGGCTGAAATTGAAGATCTGGAATCCTTGTGCAGAGACGAACAGATCCCCCTTCGTTTCGCGGATTTTTCGGAGGACTGTGGCGCCGGGCGCCATCATCCTGACAACTTTTGCTCAAATTTGCAGGACAACGCCGTATCGACATTTTACTGCTAATTCCAGGTCCGCAGCTTCATCCTATAATCCGAACTCAGTTTATAAGGAAATCTTTGTCACTTTCTATGCATTCCTAGCTTAATTTCCTTAACAACATTCTTTACAAAAGAGGGTAGCCTTGCTTTCCTAACCCTTGAAATTCATTTAGCATCCAATCTTACATTGTGTGGGATTGGATCTTATGAGTTTCAACCCCTCTTTTGAATGTAAAGTCTCTCCCCTAAGTGAAAAACCATCGAATCCTAGCGAACCTCCCTTCTCTCTCCTCGGAGTCGGAAGAGGGGAGAGCAACTAGGGTTCGATCGCGATTTTTTCGCTTTACATTTTTGGTGAACCCGACGTGAACATCCTTTCTGATTTTTCATGCTTAGATCTGAAAAAAAAAAATTGATTACATTTCCATGTTTGATCTTTTGCAAAATTTTAGAGGTGATTGCATAAAAACCCTAAATTTTCTTTTTTGTAATTGAACCTGCGAAATGTCTAAATGTTAATGCCTGTTTCAGATCTGCCCTTCTATTACAAATTTTTAATTCATATTTGTGCTTTAATTCTAAAAATTAAGTGGTTAAGTGTCAAAACCCTAATTTTTGAAACCCTCTTGATTCAACCTTTGTCCGACAATTTCACTGATCAAAACATCTCCAAATCAGCTGTAACTTTGGATTCCGCAATAAAATCACAATATCTTTCATCCCTGAAAATTTGGAAAAAAGTTGCGAGGACCGTGGCGCCGAGCGCCATCGTCCCCGACATTTTTTTTGAAATTTCGGGAGCGAGATCTTACTGTATTTTCCTGCTAAAATCCAGAATTTTGGCTGATTTTATCAATTTTAACACCTTCAAAATAACAGTCAAAGTTGGTCTTGTGATTGCTTGGATTAAGGCTTCTAATCATTTAAAAATCATTGAAATTGAAATTTTGTGTCAAAATTGTGTTCTTACTGTCCTAAATCTGAAAAGTGTGTTATCATTCATTAAAAATTTCAGTGCTTTATTCAAATTCTTGCATTTTGTGACTTTTGAAATTAAGTTCTTAATTACAACAACTTTGATTTCCGCTTTCAAAATTGAATTTTGCGTGAAATTGAGTCAATTTTCAAAATTCAAAATTTGCATTGCTCTGGATATTCCCTCTAAAATCACAAAATTCAAAATTTCAGTTTCCCTCTCTTTTCAAATTTTTGCATTTTTTGACAATCTTGGTAGGGTTCAATTTTGAGATTACAACTTTAATTTGGCCTATCTGCAGATCGTAAAATTACTCAATTTTTTCAGATTAGCTCTAAAATCATCATACCTTTCATCCCTGCAAATTTTGAAAAAAGTTGCAAGGACCGTGTTGCACTCTGGGCGCCACGGTCCTGGGCATTTTTTCTGAAATTTCGAGAGACTGTTGTGATTGCATTTAACAGCTTAAATCCAGAAGATTGACTGATTTTACTGAAAATTGCTACCTCTAAATTCAAAATCTTCTCTCTCTTTCTGGTGCATGAGTTTTACAACAATAAGCCCTACTTACACTATTCCCATTAGACGAAGCCGTAGAATTAAGTCTTTCCAAGGTTTAACTACTGAGGAGATGGAACCTAATTTGAATAGCCTTTTTAATGAGGACATGGGTAATTCCTCTAATCCTCCTAATCATGAAGAAGCTCTCCATGAGGTTTCTGAAGAACAACTTTCGAAATTGGATAACCAATTTGACGATTTTCGACAATGGATGTCTCAAGAATACCCTAATAGTCAAGCTCTTCCTTTAATTGAGGGTCTAAAACGTATGCTTCAAAGCGATAAGAATGGAATTGATATTTTGCGTGGTATTGCACACATTGTGGATTCGAATGTGATGCCTATGAAGAGTTGTGCTGAAAATTTAGGTTATACACAACCTCCTACTCAAGTCAATCATTCTATTCCTTTGACAACTCCTATTGCTAGTATACCTACCTTTACATCAAACATAATGGCTACTTCTATACAAGATATTCCCCCTGTGATCACCAGTCATGGGGGCAATCCCTCTTCTTCAATTAACCCTATTCCTTCATTCAATCTGATTTCTTCATTCGTCCCTTCAATGAGTGTTCCTATTACATCTCCACAAATGAACATGACGCAAGGGGACAATTCATTTAACCATTCCATTCCTCCTTGTAGTATTCCTCTTGTCCAATCATCTCCTATGACTAATTATCATAGAGTCCCACCGCCTTACTCTCTACCTTCTTTCAATAACATAACACCTCCATCTTAATCTAACACATCCAATATGAACTCTTCGACTGAAGCGACCATTAACAATCTTGCACAAACTGTCTCTTCTTTACAGCAACAAATTGCCTCTATGAATCAATCTAAGTTTAGTGTGCCCACATTTGATGTTGCGAGCCCACTTTCTCTTGACATTGTTCGAGCTATCCCTCCTAAACATGTTGAAATCCCGCATTTGGAACTTTATAATGGTAAAGGAGATCCTCTAACACATGTTAAGACTTTTCAAACAATTTGTACTGATTTTGCTTATGACCAAAGGTTGCTTGCAAAACTATTCACTAGAACATTAAGAGACAAAGCCCTACAATGGTATTGCTCCTTGCCTTTCTATTCTGTTACTTCTTTCGAACAACTTGCAAATGCTTTCATTCAACAATTTCAAAACAATATAAGTCCTAAACTTACTTTGATTGATTTAATGCATTGTAAACAAGGTGTTAAAGAAAAAGTGACTGATTTCATTGGTAGATATAAACATTTGTATGGTCAAATTTCTTTTCCAGTGCCTGACAATGATATTCAAAGAATCTTTATTTCTAATTTACAAAAAGATATTCGAGACAAACTTCTGTTTTCTGAGTTTACTTCTTTCCAACAGTTGTGTGCAACTCTTCACAATTATCAACTGACTGTGAGTCAAATGGAACAATCACATCCTATGGCTCCGAGTGATAAGGGTGATAGCAGTCAACAACCATTTGGGAAGTTTAAACCGAACAGAGATTCCATCAAATTCAATGAAAACATCATCAACAACAATGTGAATGCAGCATCAGGTGTGCCTCCTATTTCTAAATTTTTCAAGAAAGAAAGACAGTATACTCCTTTGAATGAATCATTGCATAGTATTATGAATAAGTTATTGGAACAAAATGTGCTTACTCTTCCTCCTATAAGACAAATTGATCCTGCAAAGATTACTTCACCTTATTTTGATAACAAAGCTTTTTGTCAATTTCATCGTCAGCCTGGGCATGATACTGAAAAATGTTTTTCTTTAAAGGGTAAAATTCAAGATTTGATTGATAACAATACTATCTCTGTTTCTGGAGTGAATGATAAAGGCAACACATCTGTAGCTCCTCCTAATCAAAATCTTCAAATTTTCACCGATCCATTGCCTTCTCATACCTCTAATGCAATTGAGGCTAATGATTCCTCTCTCTCATCTGATGGTCTTGTGTCTGTGACTCCGAATGTGATTAACTTTGTAGAGCAGCAAGAAATCCCTAAAGAACCTTCCATCACATTTGATTCTAGCGAAACCATTAGGGCACCTGATGGTCCTTTATACATAGTTGCAAAAGTTAAGAATACACCTTGCCGTGGAGTGCTTATTGATCCTTCGTGCATGGTTAATGTTATTACTGAAGAATTTCTTTTTACTTTGCAATTGAATCAAGTGATTTATGACAAAACAGATGTGATTGTGAAACTATTTGATGCATTTTCTTCTCCTGCAATTGGTTATATTACATTGCCTATTGAGGTCCATAACAAATCCCTTGATGTGAACTTTGCTATTATTCCTTCATCCGAACAATTTCGTGTGAAGCTTGGTTATCCTTGGCTATCTTCCATGAAAGCTATTGCTTCTCCTATTCATAAGTGTTTGAAATTTCCCCATAATGGTGAAGTTGTTACTGTCAATCATAGTCTCTTTAAACCAGCTAAAAGAACCTCTAGTGTTCCTATTGATTACTTTTGGCCTAAACAATTCCAATCTCTTCCTCCGCGAAGTGATCATCTTTTCAAATCTTATCAAAAGTGGAAAACAGATATGATCCTATCTCTAAGTGAACCTAGAGCACCTAAACTTGATATTCCTATCATTCTTGAGAAGGAAGTTCTTCCTTTGAAAGATAAAACTAATGTCTTTCCTCAAGAAGATTCTCAACCCATCCCTATGGATGTGACTATGTCTATACCTAATAAAATTCCTAAGAGTAGACCTATACCTCCTCGTCATGATGGACTTGGTCTTCTCCCTAAACCAAATATTCCTCCTTTATATGGAGTAGTTCCTCCTCTTTCTTTTTATAGAGAGAAGAGACCTTCTTCTTCTCCTATTATCCAGCCTAAGAGACCACAACCTAAGCACCCAAGTGCTAAGGATGAGAACATTCCTCCTCCTCAGTCTTCTCCACTTCCTACTAAGACTAGACGAAATCGTTCTTCACGTGAACGCCGACGAAAGCGTCATCTTAGAGCTCAAACAGCTGCTTCTCAAACTTTACAATCTCCAAAAACACCTTCAACAAGCATTATTCCATTTTCTCCTCAGCCGGACATTGAGCCTAAATCTCCTAAACATAAGATGCATGATGGTCTTGATCCGGTGCGAGTTAAAGATCCTATTTTTATAAATCTTGATGATGATATGGATGAAAATGTTATTCATGATGAAAATGTTACTCCTCTTGCTTCTGATAGTGAATATGAACTTGTTGATGTCGATAACCATTTATCTAATGAATTTGCTAAAGCACTTATCCTAGCTCCTAGACAAAAACAATGTGGCTTGGAACATGAACATAGCCCTTGTTTGGATCTTGTGATAGCTCCATCTGCTGTGTTGGATGTTCCTCCTCTGGCGTGTTCCCTGCCTTCCTGAAACATTGATCAGCAAGATCGGGGGGTAGATGACATGCTAGACTAGTTACATTAGCATAGCAGATTCTCTCCTCCTCTCTTTTGTTACTTCTTCTATATGTTATTTTCATTCTTCTATTTGTTGTCCTTGGTGTTGTCTACTTGAGGACGATGCAAAGCATTGAGATCTCTCGATCTCTCTCATGTTGACTCAAAAGACACATGTGTTCCCTTCTTCTAGGTGACCTTCCTTGATTGGGGAATGAAGAACAATTATGCATACATACATATGATACATATACATGAATTATCATACAGCATACTGACCCCGAGGAAAGCGAAGTCACCTTGTGCTTTGTGTTTTGTGTCTATTATCCTTGGGTTTATCTCACACTTGGGGGCTAAATCCTTGCGATAACGTGCTCCTTTCCTTTCTCATTTCTTATGTGTATCACTACGTTAAAACAATCACCCCCGGTGAGGCGTGTGCGATCGCTTTAACGTAGGGGGGCATACATCCCGTTCATATCTTTTCAAGATAATTGAGAATTTCTTAGCAAATTTAGGTTTGCCTTGAAAATTTTTGATATCTTTCTTGCATGACTCATAGTGAGGGAACCTTACTACTGACAGTCATGGTTCTCCCTCATGATCTTCCCTTTTACTTTGTCAATCGAAGTCGTAAGATCCTTAGTCCACTGGGGGCTTGGTGTGTCTTGCCTCCTTGACGTGGTGAAAGTCTTTCAATATTGTTCCTTGTACTTTACCGGAAGTATGAGCATACATACTCCTGCTAAAGTGGGGGCTAAATGTAGCGTCCTAAAATTGCGACACTTGCAATTTCGACTGCATTTCGGTCTTCACGATGGCGACGCAACACGCAACCTGAATGGAGACCCTGAAACTTGCTCACGACACTGAAAAATGCATTTTTCAAGCACCCTGGCCTGAACCTCCTTGCACCCTGTTGTCCCGGGAGGTGGGACCAGAGCGCCCAGCGCCCTGGTCCCCAGGACCATGGCGCCCAGCGCCCTGGTCCCTGGGTCCTATTTTGGGCCCGGTCTCCTAAGGGGTCTCGGGTCTTTTTGTTTGCAAATTGGAAATTAACTTTCCTGGGCGGCCTAAGGTCGGGAAAATCAGTCTATCAGCCCTAAATGACAAGTATATAAACTACATTTTTCTCTCTCATTTGGACATAACACATACATGACGGAAAAAGGCATGGAAACTATACTCAAGCATTCAAGCATTCAAGCATTCCTTCTAAGTCTCCATTCAAGGCTAAGTGTTACATTCAAGACAAGGATTCAACCATTGAAGAGGAGATCACATACTACATGCTACTACAACATACAACATACAACATCTAAACCTTCACACATAAGGATACAAACATCCTTAGAACAAGGTATTAGTACTTGTTTTACAGTCATTTACATTTACAGCTCTTGCTCATTTCTTGGTTAATTCCAAAACCGGGGTTTGACCTAAAGGCAAACCCCTAATCCCTAACTCCCCAATTGTCTTCGCTTTTCTGTGTGTAGGTTGCAGGTACGCGGCTGAAATTGAAGATCTGGAATCCTTGTGCAGAGACGAACAGATCTCCCTTCGTTTCACGGATTTTTCGGAGGACCGTGGCGCCGGGCGCCATCGTCCTGACAACTTTTGCTCAAATTTGCAGGACAGCGCCGTATCGACATTTTACTGCTAATTCCAGGTCCGCAGCTTCATCCTATAATCCGAACTCAGTTTATAAGCAAATCTTTGTCACTTTCTATGCATTCCTAGCTTAATTTCCTTAACAACATTCTTTACAAAAGAGGGTAGCCTTGCTTTCCTAACCCTTGAAATTCATTTAGCATCCAATCTTACATTGTGTGGGATTGGATCTTATGAGTTTCAACCCCTCTTTTGAATGTAAAGTCTCTCCCCTAAGTGAAAAACCATCGAATCCTAGCGAACCTCCCTTCTCTCTCCTCGGAGTCGGAAGAGGGGAGAGCAACTAGGGTTCGATCGCGATTTTTCCGCTTTACAATTTAATTAATAGAAGAAGTAGGATAATTAAATAAATAAAAATATTTATTTAATTTAGGAAAAGGATAATTTAAATAAATAAATGTATTTATTTATTTGAGAAATAAGGCTAGAAGAGGATAAATGAATTAATTAAATAAATAAAGATTTATTTAATTAATAGAAGAATTAAGCTTAGATAATTAAATAAATAAAATATTTTTTTAATTAGACTGGACAATTTTGGGTGTCTACACTACCTATGGCTTTGCTGCAGGAGTATTTCTTTTAGCCCTACGCCTCTTAGTTGCAGGAGAAACTCGAGTTCATCTGCATCAATAATTTCCAATTCCTTCCCTTTTCTTTTAGAAGATGGTGATTCTCTTTGAAGAGAAGTGGAGGGTTGCTCCACATTTTTCTCAATCATCTCTTCTTCCATAATAACCACAACTCCTTCAGTAATGAGCAATTCATTCTCTTTAGAAACTACATGAGAAGAGGGTTCTTCAATATTTTCTTCTTCAACTAGTGGATCATCTGCAACAGGAGCATCTTCAATGCTAAACTGCAATATGTCTTCAAATAGCCCCCATTCCATCTGTGAAACATCTCTAAGAGAACATTCTACAAGCAATTTAATCAAACCATGATGGCTGACAGAACGATTTCCATTTTTCTATGTTTCTTTGGCACTTATGGAAATGAGGTGGTATAGAAAATTAGGGACATTCAATCTTCGGCCATGCCGTAAATGACTAAGCAATTTGAAATGTGGTGAATGTAAATTTGAATACCTCCCTTCACAAGTAATGTATTTCATTGCATATAAAGCCACCTGGGGCCACTTTGCTAGTAGGGAAACCCTCTTGGTTCCTTGCTTGTCCATCATTAGAGGTCCATCTGCGGGAAGTGTAAACTCTGCTCGGGTGCTTCTGGCATCTTTTGATTCTGGAAACAATTCTCCTTCCTGTGGCAACCCTATAACTTCAGCTATCCGTTGCTCTGTAGCGATGACCCTTAATCCTTTAACAATAGCCTCTCCTTCATTGAATGAATGCATAAACTCTATGGCAATTTCTTCATTATAATCCTTGAATTTCAGAAAGTAAACAATCCAACCATGCTGTGTAAAATAATGCTCACAAAGAGCATCCTGCAGCAACGCATCATGGATTGTTGGTTCATGGCAGATTGGATCTCCACCCATTTCTTACTCTGTTAGTATAGAAAACTCTACGGCCGAGAAACAAAGAACCAAAATATCTTACAGACTGAAAATTGAAAATTCCTTACATATCTCCAAATTTGGCGACAAAGTTTATTACTTCCTTGTGCCAAAGAATATCTTGTTAAAGAAATGATGACAAGCAGTCAAATCAAGGTACCAAAAAGGATGAGTAATTACTAATTTTGGAAACTGAACCATAAAACACCCCCCCAACTTAACTTGACATGTGTCCACACAAGCTGACAGGATTTAGGGGAGTGTACGCTGATTTAGGAAAGGCAATAATCATAATGAAATCATAAATGTGTAATTAAAATAAAATATAATATGTACATACCTGCAGTCGTACGAAAAGGAAGGCAAAGTGAAATGAAATGATAGATAAGAAAATAAGATGGGATGACGTGGATGGAAATTTTATTTATGGAGAAGAATATTTCCATAAGACATGGAAATATTTTTGTGAAATGACGCAAGGAGAATTATGAAGTGGCAAGCATGTTCACTACAGTGGCTGCAGGAACCTTACCTCCATTACTTTGGTCAATTGCTGAAGGAACTTGATCAGTGGCTGTAGGAACTTGATCAGTTGCTGCAAGAACCTATGTTTGATCCTTCTTAGCAAATTGCTGCAGGAACTCCTCTTTATTGGCCGACTTATGATAAAGATGCAATCGGTGACCATTCACCAGAAGCTTAAACCGAACTGGGTCAATTATGGTCAAATGAACAACTCCATTATTGAAAACTTCCTCAATCTCATATGGACCTAACCATCTAGTTTGCAGCTTTCCCATAGTATCTTTATATCTGGAGTCATATAATTGTGCCCAGTCACCGGCTTTGAACTTTTTCTCTTTGATATATTTATCATGCCACTTTGCTCTTTGATTTTGTATCAATTTTGTCTGTTGGACAACCATTTTTCTCCATTCATCCAAAGCATTCAATTGTTGAATACATTCCTTTTGTGCTTCAAAAAGTGTCATATTTAATTGCAAAGCTATCCTCAGAGTTTTATGCTCAAATTCAATAGGCATTATTGCTTCTTTTCCATAAACCATCTCAAAAGTTGTAAATCAATTGGTGTTTTCCAAGTTTTTTTGTATGCCCAAATTGCTTCTAAAATCCTATGAGACCAGTCTTTTTTATGAACAAATATTGTCTTGGTAAGAATAGCCTCAAGCTCCCTATTTGTAACCTCTACCTATCCATTAGCTTGTGGATGATATGGAGTAGATTTTCTGTGCCTTATATTATATTCATTGACTAAGGCTGCAATCAATGTTGAAGTAAATTGTGGGCCTTGGTCTGATACAATTTCCCTTGGTACTCCATATCTTGTAAATATCTCCTCATAAAGAAACTCAACCATCTTATTATCTCTTGCATATGTCATGGCACAAGCTTCCACCCATTTTGTTACATAATCCGTACATACCAAAATGTAGGATTTGCCATTAGAAGGCGGATCAATTGGGCCAATAAAATCTAATCCCCATTTATCAAATGGTGCAACCAATATTTGTGGATATAATGACATCTCATCAGATTTAGTAGGTCTCCCCATGCACTGACATCCGTCACATTTTCTTGTATACTGTGTTGCATCCTTATATAATGTGGGCCAATAATATCTCATATTTAGTATTTTGAGTGTTGTTCTTTTAGCAACAAAATTTCCTCTACATGGCTCATCATGACATGCATGCAGGATATCATATGTTTCATCTTCTCTTACACATCTTCTCATGACTTGGTCAGGTCCAGTATAAAACAAATAATCAACAATCCATGAGAAGTTAAAGCTTTTTTCTACTAACAACCTTCTTTTGTTAGGAAAGAAATGAAGTGGCATTTTAGCAGCAGCTAATAAGTTGGCAATATCAACATACCAGGGAGTGTGGGCTTGTATAAGGAATAGATGTTCATCCGAAAAAGCATCATCTATAGTTATAGAATCTTCCTGTAACTGAAGTCTTGAAAGATAATTTGCAACCACATTGGACTTCCCTGGTTTATCAACAACTGTGAAATCAAATTCCTGCATCAACAATAACCAACGAGCTAATCTACTAGTAATTGAAGGCTTATTCATGAGATATCCAATTATGGTATGATCAATATGCACAAATATGGGATATCTTGTAATATAGTGCCTGAATTTGTTGAGTGCATATATAATGACTAACATTTCCTTTTCAGTGACTGTGTAATTCAACTCAGGCCCTTGCAAGTTCTTGCTAATATAATATATTGCACTTTCCAAGTTATCAATCTTCTATCCTAATACTACTCCTATTGTATAATCAAATGCATCTGTATGAAGTTGAAATGGTAAAGACCAATTCGAACCTTTAAGAACTAGTGCTTGGGTCAAAGCATGCTTAAGCTTCAAGAAAGCTTCATTGCATGAAGAGGTCCATTTAAATTCCATATCCTTGGTAAGTAGTGAATATAAGGGACTTGCAATGACACAAAAAATGTTCAACCCAACAATAAGAATAATAACTCTAGTTGAAGTCTCAACTCGAAGTTTGGACATTCACTTGGTAAAGTCACTATTTCCATAGCTAGTGTTCATTTGATTGTCAACCCAGGGATGTAATACTTGAAATGGGTCTGCACTATATATGCACTAAGTTCCTGCAACAACTACTCTGCATTACTGCAACAACTAACATTATGCATAAAAGATAAGCAAGAATTGAAACTATTGAAAGCCTATAGAAAAACTTCTGCATAAATTCATTAAAAAAATACTGGCTAAGTTCAATGCTGATAAATATAAATTACTTTGTTTTGGTTTGGCTGCAGGAACAGTCAGTGGATCTGTTTGCAGTGGCTGCAGGAACAGTCAATGCAAGAACATCTACTGTAGCTAGGGAAAGAAAACTAATCTTAACAAATGCACATGAACACTCACCAAGTGGTCCCCCTTGGGTGAGTGATTCGAGGCTTCCCAAAAAATAACTCTAAATGCTCAGAATAACATATTTTTATTCCTCATTCTTTGGAAGTCATTACATGATTCAATATGAAAAGAAACTCTGCTCTACTTTCTCTCTTATATTTTCTATCTAACCTCAGAGAAGAGATAAAGAGATTATTTTTAAAAGAAATCATCCACTGTAGACAACACAAATCACGCTGAAGAGAAGAGGCAGATAATTGGTCGAGAAAGGAGATAGCTGGAGTTATGCTATAGGAAATGCAGATCTAAACCGAACCACAATCATAACATACTATGGTAGTATTTACAACATCAATGTCCACTTAAGTTAGACATCGGTAGTATCGCGTGATTGCTTCTCCTATGCCCTTCCTTACGCTTTTCAACATTTCTGTTGTTCGATCCTTCAGTCATCTTCTTGAGTATCTCTTCCTGCAACTGGTGTGATAGGTGAGCTTCCACCACAACATCATTTATTCCCTGCACTTCAAAAGAAATAACATATAAGAACATACATACATATTTTATTTAATCAGGACATCTATTAATTTCACACATGATATTGCCCTAAACAATCCGCATGGCAACAAGAATAAATGACATGGCTGTAGGAATAAACTGGCAAAGATAAAACATGTTTTAATAGGTTCAGGCTAACATCTAAAATACATATAGTAAACTTCTAATACATCATTACTACTATGTAAATCAAAATATGACAAAAGCTCAAGAGTTCTAAGGATAAAAATATGACAATGGCTCAACTCATCAATTATCATCATATCATCATAATAATACTGGGTCATCATATTCCAACAATCTTTCCCTTTGGAATTGATGGAAATACTCAATGTAGTATTGCAACTATAAACAACATAGATCTTCATCATCAGATATCTTCTCCCATATCATACATCATTAGATATCTTGTCCCCCTTTCACAACAATGCCAAATTGGAGGCACAAGCTTCCATTCTCCACTATGCTGCTCCCCCTATGGAGTAGCATCCTTCAACACAACAATTCTTAAAGATTTGACACTGTAGTACCTGACTGATGTGGAGCACAAAACTTTAGTTTACTTCATGAAGGGGCAAAACCCCTAATTCACCTCTCAAATAGG
Source organism: Cryptomeria japonica (assembly GCF_030272615.1). Lineage (NCBI taxonomy): Eukaryota > Viridiplantae > Streptophyta > Pinopsida > Cupressales > Cupressaceae > Cryptomeria > Cryptomeria japonica. The sequence continues at coordinate 581,676,205 of NC_081406.1, forward strand.
TAAATGTAGTCTTTAGTAAGGGCTTAGCGAATATGTCTGCTAGCTGCTCCTTACTGGAAATATGTTCTAATACAACCTCTTTGTTTTGAACCTTCTCTCTCAAGAAATGATACTTGAGCTCAATGTGCTTATTTCTAGCATGCAATACCGAATTCTTGGAAATATTTATTACACTTGTGTTGTCACAAAATATACTCACCGGTTCAGATATAGGTACTTTGAAACCATCCAATACATGTTTCATCCAGATTGCTTGAGTGCATTTCATAAATGTTGCCATATACTCCACTTCAGCTATAGACTAGGAAGTACATCTTTGCTTCTTACTTGTCCATGAGACTAGTCTTCCACCAAGAAAGAACGCACCACCGGTTGTGCTCTTCTGGTCGTCCACATTACCTGCCCAATTTGCATCGGTAAATACTTTAAGATTAAAATCACCATTGTATGGATACCACAATCCATAATCCACTATCGCTTTCAGGTATCTAAGAATCCTCTTGACTTCTACCAAGTGGGATTCTCTTGGATTTTTCTGAAAAATGGGCCACAATGCCCACTGCATGAGCAATATCTGGTCTGCTGTGTACCACATAGTGCAACTTACCGATCATTGACCGATACTCCTTCTCATTCACCAACACAAAATCATCTTCCTTAGTCAATTTACAGCCAGTCACCATTGGTGTACCAACCAATTTTCTCTCGTCCATGCCAAAGGTCTTCAATATCTCTTTGACATACTTGGACTGGGTAATAAAGATACCTTCTTTCATTTGTTGTATATGTAGACCAATGAAGAACTTTATCTTTCCAATAAGAGACATCTCAAACTCTTTCTTCCTTTCATCTGGAAATGCATGGCTCATTTCATCATCTCCTCCAAAGATTATGTCATCTACAAACACTTCATAGATTAGAATCTGATCACCTTCAGATTTCAGGTAGATGTTGCTATCCTCACTTTTTCTCTAAAATCTTATCTTCACAAGATGAGAGTGTAACCATTCATACCATGCCCTTGGTGCTTGTTTCAATCCATACAGGGCCTTGTGTAATCTACACACCATGTTACTATCTTTTGATAAGGTAAACACATCTGGTTGCTCAATATACACTTCCTCTTCTAGGATTCCATTCAAGAATGCAGAATTCACATCCATCTGATATACCTTGTATCCCTTTAATGTTGTAAATTCAAGTAGAATTCGAACACCTTCCAATCTAGCCACTGGGGCAAAAGTTTCACCATATCCTTCTCCCTCTTTCTGAGCATATCCCTTGCATACAAGTCTTTCCTTGTTCATTACAAATGTTCCTTCTTCATTTAGCTTATTCCTGAAGACCCATTTGGCACCTATGACATTCTTGTGTTCTGGTCTGGGTACCAAAGACCATGTTGCATTCTTTTCTATCTGATCCAGTTCCTCTTCCATTGCCTTAATTCAGCCTTCATCTGTAAGTGCCTCTCTAGAGTTTTTAGGCTCAAATTCAAAAATCAAGCAAGAGTTTTCTTTCACCTTTCTTCTTGTGAGTATCTCTGCATCTTTATCTCCTATGATTTGCTTTAGATCATGATGTAGTTTCATACATCTATGAATGACTCTAGCTGGTTCTACTTGCTTTTCCTCTTCTTCTTCTTCTTTTCCATATTCTTCTTCACCTACTACAACGTCTACTTGCACAACAACACTGAGGTCTTTGGTTATTTCTTTCTTAACTAGTTCCCAAAAGGCTACACCCAGTTCATCTTCCACTTTCTCACTGCAGGTTTCCTCAGGCTCCTCAAGGGATTCATCAACCCTAACATTGATACTCTCAATAATTTTCTGAGTCCTATTGTTGTAGCACTTGAGAGCTTTGCTCATAGTGGAAAATCCCAGATATATTCCTTCATCACATTTAGCATCAAACTTGCTCAGATGCTCACCTCTCTTGATATAACACTTAATACCAAATACTTTAAAATAACTCATAGTGGGAGTCTTCCCAATCCAATACTCATAAGGGGTTTTAACTTTACCTTTCTTGATGAGTACCTGGTTCATATTATAGACTGCAGTGCTCACCGGTTCTCTCCAAAAAGTGTGAGAAACCTTTCCTTGGATTAGCATTGTTCTGGCCGCTTCAACTACAATCCTATTATTTCTTTCTGCTATGCCATTCTATTATGGTGTCCTTGGGGTAGACAATTGCCTCTTGATACCATTCTCTTCACAATACTTGTTGAATTCATTAGAAGTGAATTCACCTCCTTGATCAGTTCTTAGGCATTTTATCCTTTGTCCACTTTCCTTCTCTACTAATGCTCTAAAGGCTTTGAACTTTCCAAATGCCTCAGACTTGTCTTTCAAGAATGTGACCCATATCATTCTTGAAAAATCATTAGTAAGAATCATGAAATACCTATCTCCCTAAATACTTCTAGTTTTCATTGGACCACATAGATTGGTGTGCACAAGATCAAGTAAGTTCTCTGCTGAAAAAGACTTACCTTTAAAAGTTAAGGAAGACATCTTCCCAAGTTGGCATTCTCTGCACAAAGAATTCTCTAGTTTGTTTAGCAAAGGCAATCCTCTTACTGCCTTGATCTTACTGGCTTTTACAATATTATCAAAATTTATATGACAAAGTCTCGTATGTCATATCCAACTATCATCAAACTTTGCCATTGGACACTGACTAATCTTGGAATTCAACTAAAAAAAGTTACATCTGGTCTGCTTACTAGTGGCAATAAGTTCACCACTCTTTACAATTATACTACAGACTCCACCTTTGAACTCCAGAATGAGTCCTTTGTCATTTAGCTAAGCAACACTCAAAAGGTTATGCTTAAGACCTTCTACCCAGTAGACATCATCTGCATGGCTCTTTCCATTCAGTGAGATGGATCCTTTACCTTTTACCAAGAATGGTGCATCATTGCCAAACCTGACAACACCTCCATCATATTCTTCTAGAGACAAAAACTTTCTCTAGTCACCAGTCATGTGGTGAGAACACCCACTATCAATAATCCACTCATTAGAGTTGTCAATGCGAGAGACAAGGGCTTTCTTGTCAGACACTTCTTCCTTTACAACTACAAACACTATGTCCTCATTCTCTTCATCCTTAGATTCTTCATCAGTAACACCTTCATCAACTACAACAAGACAACTTCTCCTACTTCCTCATTTATACTTTCTAAACCTCTCCAGTTTATCCTTATTATCATTGTTAGGACAGTTAACAGCTATATGTCCTATCTTATTGTAGGAAAAACATTTTAAAGGAAGCTTACTTCTATATTTTCCGGTGCCTTTTGGAAGTCTCTTGGCAAGAAGAGATTCAAACTCCATCAGAATCTCTTCATCATCCATATCTTTGCATTGCCTAGATTCATAACTGGTACTTACTTCTTTTCCTTTTCTGGTTGGTGCAACAGATTCTCTAAAGGTTGACTCAGTCTTCTGAACACTACCTTCATATCTATTCAACTCATATGCAGTCAACTTTGCAATGATAGAGTCTATGGATACCTTGGTTTTGTTGATAGACCTTAGCTCTTGAATAGCAGCAACTCTGATTGCATAGACCAGTAACAATAATCTCAAAACTTTATTGACAACAGTGGCATCATCAATTGTTCCACTAGTGCTCTTGATATCTTCAATGACAATCTTGATCCTTATGCCATACTATTGAATGGTCTCTCCTTCAACCATCCTCATGTCTTCAAATTTTCCTCTAAGGCTTTCTTCCTTAGCTTTCTTGACATGCTCATCACCACCATAAATGGTTTCCTATGTGTCCCATACATCCTTAGGAGTGTTCTTATCTTGTACATCAATGAACTCAATATCAGACAGGCTGCTAATAAGGGCTTCCATGACTTACCCATTTTCTTGAATCTCTCTTTTTCTGATCATCGGTTAGGTTGCCAGTGGGGCTTACATAGGCATTCTCAACATAGCTCCAGTGTTGAGCACCCAAACTCTTGATATAGATCTTCATTCTATCCTTCCATATTTTGAAGTTATCTCCATTGAACTTAGGACCTTCCCTCTTCATCATTAAAGCATGATCTTTTACCTCAAGCAGTTAAGCTTATATCATCGAAGACCTGGAGTTGCTCTGATACCAATTGATGAATAATGATGAACAACAAATACCGTAACTAGTAATGAGAAGAGGGGGGGGGGTGAATCAATACAGACAAAAACTTCTCAACAACTTATCAAGTTAAAACAATGATAATCGGTTGTCATCATCACTGAACTTAACCATGGCAATACCGGTTAAACACAAGAAGACTTCAGACATCTAAACCAGTAAAACTAAATACTTTGAATAACATTCAACACTTGATAACTACTTCACCAATATACATATGCATGTGTTGTATCAGTAATACCATAACCATTAGCTTTGCATGCATATTCACCTAAATAAAGACTTCTTAAACATCACATGAAAAATGCACAACTCATGACACACAGATTTTTCACGTGGAAACCCAAATGGGAAAAACCATAATGGGGATGAATACCCACAAGATTGTTTTTGAACTCTTTTGAAGCTCACTCGGTTAGGAGCCTAGTCCGGTTAAAGACTTTACAATAAGGTTCTATTAGGAACCGATCTTGTTAAAGATCACCCGGTTAAGGGATGGCTATATACCCTATTAAAGGTTGAAACCCTCTTAAAGGTTACCTTGCTAGAGGATTTGAAGAACTCAATGATCTTGAGTCACCTGGTTAGAGGATTTACAATAAGCCTATTAAAGCTACCTAGTAAAGGGATTTTCCTACCGTTGAAATGGTTAGAAGACAACAGGTAAAGATTTGTTGATAACAACACTACATGCTAAGGTAGATCCCTTTCACTTCCTCTACTTTGCAATCACACTCTATAGTTTTCCACTCACTGGTCTGGCAAGTATCTCATCACTCAGATACAAAACACAACATTTGCTAACACTTACAATAACAAACATCATCGACCTTATAGACAACAATTAGGTTGGTATCATAAACCCTAAACCCTAAACATTTTAGGTTTACAATTACAAGTGGTCCAATCCTGACCATTTAAACACTTTGCATAGAATAAAACAATCTCAAACAGATCACAAGTCATTTTGCATCGTCCATTCTTCACCGCACATGGGAATCACTAACCCATCACGCTCTCTTCGCATACTGCTAAGAAGAATGTTCCTTCCGAGGTAGACATTTAATGCAATCGATCTTCACATGCAAGATACTCAAGGAAATCCTTCATGTGCACAAAACTGACATGGCATGTCGATCTCATCCTCATCTCTTAGCTAACTCATCACAGAATGTCACCGGTTGCATCACACAAGCTAGATTGCCAAACTGGAAACCCTAGAGTTGAGACTACTAACTGATAGTCACACTTAGTGAAACCCTGACACCGGTTCACTACATCTCTTCATACCGGTTCTCCAACTTGAACATCAATAACAACTTCTTCCAATCTTCGTATCGGTTCACCTTTACTTATTGACATCAATGACAACATATATTATCATCATATCATCATTATCATACCGGTTCACATATGCCAATAGATGTGATCATTTGGGAATTTGAATGAGGTCCATGCTATGTAATATAAATCATTATATTGGTCTGATGATTGATCTTTGTATTGTGTAATGTAATTTTGTGAGTTGAAGGTTAGGGTTTAGTTGACCTTGTTATCAAGGTTGATGAATTGTATATATAGGTGAATTATTCACTTAGTTTTGGTGTTGGTATTGTGTCTGCATTATCAGAGAGAGGTGAATATGCGAACAAGAGAGATCATTTAGTGATGTGTTCAGTTTGTGGTGAGATTGGTGTTGCAGAGCAAACATCTGTGCTTAACTGAAACTGTAATCAGGCATTTGTAAATGTTATTTTTTTAGTTCATTTCTTCTGGATTGTAGTCCTATTCATATTGTAAGTCACTGAGACTTCCCTGAGGGTTGTAACCTTTCGAGCATATATCTTTTGAGCAGTGAGCTCTAGGCAGTGTTCCTGAATGCATGTGCATTCCCCATTGTAATACTTTCACATACTATTGTATAGTATCATCTTACTATGGGTAGGTTCCCGCTGTGGTTTTTCCCTTAACCGGGTTTTCCACGTCAAAATTTTGGTGTTGTGTGTTGTGTTGTTAATTTGCTTATCTGTTTATTATTGCAATTTATTAGTTTTTGATTTGAAGTTTAATTTTCTGTGTCTGATGAAGATTGATTTACCCCCCTCCTCTGAGTCTTCCTTCTTGATTGGTTGTAACAATTGGTATCAGAGCTAGATCCTTTTGTAGAAGCTTAATCGCTTGAGGAGATCCGAGATGGCAGCTCCAGGTATTTTTTTCAAGAAGGACAGTCTGAGGTTTGATGTAAGTAACTATATTGTATGGAAGAGCTAGATGGAGGTGCACTTGAAGTGTCTTGGATAGGATTACTGGAAGATTACTAAGAATGCCTATGTTGTTCCTTAGAATGAACCATCCACTCGTGATGAGGTTAAGGAAGAAAAATATAACATCACAGTGAAGGAAGCATTGCTTAGTGCCTGGACTAATTCTAAAATGACAAATGTTATGGGACTTCAGATCGCACATGAGATCTGGGAAAAGTTTGAGATCTTATATGAAGGTGACAGCCAAGTGAAAGTTGCTAAGTTGCAGAGTTTGAAAGGAAAGTATGAGACATTGAAGATGGGAGATGATGAGAACATACATTCATACATGGCTAAGGTGAATGAACTTTTCCTTGGTATAAAATGTGTTAGTGGAAAGATTGAGGAAGATGAGATTGTTGCTAAGGTGTTGAGATCTTTGCCTCCTGCTTAAAAAGAAAGGAATCCTAATTACTTATGGAAATGCAAAAATGAAAAGTAAATTATACTAGAGAACCCACTCGGTCTCAAGTTTTGGATGCGAGCACAACACGTGGATGTTTTCACATCTTGTTATCATTTATATGGACAAAGACATGAAAATGAACTAAGAAATATTCTAGAATCCATCCTTAGCCATGCAAAACCTGTTTGTCACTTGCGCACATAAAGATGGGGAAAATATTGGGGTTGTATAGGGGTTTGCCCCAATCAAACCCCCTCTTTGGTGTTTCCACCATCACATACATCCAGATAAATAGATTGGATGAAAATATAACTATAATAGAAACTAACCCCGCTTAATGGAGGAAAAACCCTACTACATAAAATGCAATGATAAATGATAAATGCAATAGAAGCGAACCTTGCTTAATGGAGGAAAACTGCTATTGCAATAGATACAAGATAATTTATAAATTATAGATTAAATGCACCTAGATAATAGATACATTCAAAGATACAACAATGCAAAGCATGCGATGTTAAAGATAGTGAGATAAGAGATAAGAGATAAGAGAGAAGACAAAGCATTCAAGCCAAACCCCTCTCTTGAGATGAGAGCATGACAAAGCTCAAAATAGTGTTCTTGCTACAAGATAGTAGCCAAGTGATCACAATGAGAGCCAAAGCATGAAAGCTAAGAACATGAGAGAGTAATTCTTTTGAGATCTTTCTTTCCAAGAGTTTCTAGAGCTTGCAGTGAGCAAGAGAATGAGATTTTAATGCAGAGAGCGAGCGGAATAGTTGTTATAGACGTGTTCAAGTGAAGGGACACACGCCCAAGAAAGATTGATGTAGGATATGCAATTCCAAATTTGAGAATCTGTTGGGATATTTGCATGACACACATATGTTTGTGCATCATGCTACCATCCGGACTAAGCTAGTCCCAAATGATATCTTAGGGTGATTAGGGACACTTTGTCTTTTGAGTGCATGATATCAAAGTAATGAAATCTTGTTCATGAACCTTGTCATAAGTGCACAGGGTGTAATTCATAAGTGTCATAAATGCACTGGGCATAATTTAGAACACTACATTTTACCCCCACTTTAGTGAACTGATCGAATTTAGGGATTAAGTGCACTGAAGTAGTCTAGAAAGATAAACTCATTAAACCCATGTAGTGCATTAAGTGTAGTAAATACCTAAAAGAAAGGATACTGTAGAGGCCGCAAAGGTCAACCAAGTAGATGCAAGCAATGCCCCTAGTACTCCACAAAAACCATAATGTTCATCGTAAAAATTCAAGTACTGCAAAGTTCAAAATTTTGTTAGTGCAAAAAAAAGAGGAAGCTATTGCGGCGAGAAAAATGCTTAAGAGGCATTAGCACATATTGGAAGTGAAAAATATTATAAAGGTGAGTATAGGCCCCCTTGTTTTTGTCCCCCAACAAGGTGGGGAAAACATGGAGGATGAGCCAAAAAGGCAACAAAAGGGGTCGGAACAATTCAGCTATATACCCAAGGATTGGGCCCTTAGAAGGGTCATTAGCATTATTCATCACAAGTGTTTTCTCTAATACTTTTATAGAGTGTCAACAAAAAAGGCCACACAAATGAGAGCACAGAGCGAGAAGGATTGTGGAGATGCGCTCTGTAGTGGAGCAGGGTGAGCAACTAGAGCAGGCGAGTATCAAATCACACGTTTTAGTTAGATTTTACACATTCTATGATAGTTTTTTAATTTTCGTAGTAGCACAAGCATTCTCATTATGCACTAGGGTCCTGGACCTGCATGTTCATCCCTGGGACATCTCCTTGATGTCGTTCGATGGATGTGCTAGCATCCACTAGATGCCCTGACATCTACATGGCGTGCTAGCGTCCATATCATTACACACAAAATTGATTGATATCTTCTTCTAATGTAGGTACTACCAGAGGTCTGGAAGTATACATCTAGACATCTCCTCAGCCTGTTATGCAAGCAAGTGGATGATTTTCTTGCAATAGATTGATGAATTAAGAGAGTGGGACTTTGGTGGGTGTACTACATTCTAGAGTTTCATTTTCATAAATCGATGTTGAGGTCACTGATGGAGAGATGGGATGCAGATACCATGTAATTTCACCTACCCATAGGAGAGATGATAGTGGCACTTATCTAGACATGTATCACATCATGCAATTACCGATTCATGGTCGACTAGTGTCACCAGCCATATCATTTGCTTGAGAGTTATGTGTAAGAGCAGGGCCTAGGGTGGGTACTAGACATGACTGACCATATCTATCTTTGTGCACTTGGGTAGGGAAAAAGACCGATACCACTGATCCAACGCATCTTGATCGTGACACTATCATTGTAGGTGCTCATAGATGGATGGGGTTCAAAGCTATCTATGAGCTTTGTGCCACTAGTGCGGGAGATGGAGGAGAAGGGCAACGTCTTTATATGAGGACAAAGCATGATTTCACATTTGTATTATGAGTTATGACACTACATCCACCATGAGTTCCATATCCTAATAGCATGCACACTACTGCAGGTGTGGATGTTCGATCATATCACTTGAATGAGGCATATGGGATTTCCATGTCCGATGCACACAAATATGCTATGAGCACATGTGTATCTACTTTGATGAGTCAAGTGGAGGACTAGTGACCTCACATTCTAGAGGGTCACAATCGATCGCCTCAAGATCAAGGATGTAGTTTGGCAACATTTTTGGGAGATGGTAGTTTAGGTCACAAACCAGACATAGTTGCCATAGATGCAGCAAGATAGGTTCCTTCTTAGGTGATAAGATCACATAGTCATCCCCTAATACCAGTGTTGGTGCATGCGATAATTCGGTCAGATGTAGACGATGTGCCACTCCGACCCCAACCATCCAAAGGGAAACGATGATGATGACATACTACTGTAAAGTGGAAAATTGGATCCTAGTGACTCCCCACCCAGGAGAGAGAAAGGAAACAACTAGGATGATTTTCACTTGTAGGAAATCTACATTCAAAAGAGGGGCTTGAATCCATTAGATCCAAATACAAGGGAAACAAGGATGTGAATTCCAAGTGGATTGCAAGGGTTGAAGTGTGATTTGCCCTCTTTTGTAAATGAGAAAGTTGACTTGTTGACTATGCGGAAAAGAGAGAGGAAATGAGTGAAATGAGGAGCTACCAGTTTGGGATCGCGTTGTAACTTCAAATTTGAGCTAACTAGACTAATATGGATCTGCCTTGCAAATTTGGAGAAAATTCATCGAGACCGTGGCGGGAATGTGCATGGTCCTCCACAAAATTTGCGAAATGAAATGGGTTCTTCCATCTCTACAAATGAAACCCAAACCTGCAATTATAGCTGCCCACCTACAACCTACACATAGAAAAGAGAGGAAAAGGGGGTTGTGGATAGGGGTTTGCCTCAATCAAACCTTGGTTGAGGAATCAACCTTGAAAGAAAGTAATTGCAAAAGCTTGAATGTAAACAATGGAAATGTATACCTTGTAGATCTACAATTTGTTGATGATGATTGGTTTGATTCTTGAATGTAATCACAAATTTTGTATGAAATGGCATGTGACATGACAAAACCCTAACACACACACACACATGCTTGCAAATGAATGTTGTAATGTTGCTCCAATGGATGAATGAAGAAGACTTGAATGCTTGAATGCTTTATGATGTATATCTTCACCTATGATTGTTTATCTCATTCCTCCATTTGAATTTATCCTCCCACAAATGAGAAAACCAACTCCATTTTATACATGCCTCAGAAGTTTAATTCATCTCACCAAAGGCCAACATCGGGGAGATTTGGGATCTCGAAGTACAGATAGGTCCGGGGGGACCTATCTTGGGGCCATCCTAAGAGGGTGGGACATGGGTACCACTCCCCTGTCCAAGGGGGATAGGGGTTCCACACCCCAGTCCTACCCTATCTTGAGGCCTAAAAAGGGTCCTGAGGCCATCCCAGGGCTCAAACAAGAAGGGGGCAAGGGGTGAAAATATAAAAAGAGGTCTTAGTTAGAAAGGAAGGTGTTGTTGCCAAGGTGAGGACTTTGAATATGGTTAAAATTGTAGTAGCACAATTTTATGACACTACAAATACCACAACTAGACATTGATGATGTTAGGGTAACAAAGAACTTTGTTGAGTGGTGGAGTTTAGTTGGTCTTGCTCCCATTTTTCTAACAGATTCTGAGGGGGGAGACACCGATGCACTAGGAGGAGACAGTAAGGAGGGGTCATGCTCAGGAGGTGAGGGTGAGAGGATGGAGTGGAGGCAATGGGTAGCCAGTTGGAGCATAGTGAGAGATACATGAGGTTTGTTTCCTAGGGGCCTACCACCATCACCTATGGCACCTTCGACACCACCATCATCAGTCGTAGTAGGGACCATGGGGGCTTCCTTAAGTATAATGCCTTCATAAGATCTCAACAGGTAGAGGGGCGAACCTGATATGTTTTTTGATTTTATATGTGATGTCTATATGGTATGATCGAGATACTGACATTGGTACATCATTTGTGATTATAGAGGGCATTGTTGAGTGGCTGAGCCTCATCCACCAAGCACTCTCGAATATCGTCCCAGAAGTCCCAATCCAGGGTTTTGTCCTAGATTCATAATGACCACTCTAGTCAGCGGGCAAACATGCACACTTGTTTGAGCTTGTTGCAAGACTCGGGACAACATATGAGGAGGGCTAAGTGGAGCTGGTGTAGGGATAAATGTAGTTTGCCATAGTGATGGGATAGAGGGACTAGGCCTTATTGGAGTTGCAGAATGTCATTGGAGAGAGAGAATAGGTCGTGACGTGAGATAAGAGTGCTAAGAGGGCACATGATGATATGTTGAGCTAGGTTAGTGACCTCCATGAACAGGTGGTGGCAACATAATAGGGCACAACTGGTGATCTCAATCATCCGAGAGTGTGCCAGTTGATGGTAGACCTTGATGCGGTGCAACAGTGGGAGACCACCTTGAGGGAGGAGCTGATGATGCAGAGGGAGATCATTGCAGAGCTATGGGAAGAGCTAAGAGGACTTTTCTCATGGAGTACCATAGCCGCGAGGTCACACTCTACCTTAGTTCGCTAGCCTTCTTGTTGAGACCAAGATCCTCTGGCACCAAAAAGCTTAGTGACTCATGCCCCAGGAGGATCCTAAGGATATTTTTGATAGTGATGTACAATATTATTTTGATATATATGCACTTGATGTAGTTTCATAGACATGCATATACTGGTATCATTTGTTTTTGTAGTGATGTGATACATGTACATTGAGACTGGACATTGACATATATGTATATATATGATGCCTTGATTCGATCATGTCTTGTGTTATCATGGATGAATTCTCTTTTATTTCATGTTCATTATGTATACTAATGTGATGGATGGTTAGATTAGATGCATATCATGATTTAAGTTACATATGTTGTGCACATGCTTAATTAAATCTATGATAATCTAATATGTATCTAAGATATACAGTATTCATGTATGACACACACACACATACATGCACATTCATAGCCACTTCATAACATAGACATATATGGAATTGTGTTGAGGAAGAAATGTCACAACAAAACAATCTTAGAGAACCAAGTGTCATGCTTATGACACATAAATTCCTTCTACACATAGTATCAATGTAGGTGCAGAGCATTCACAGGCTCTTTAAGAGGTGTGTCATCAATATGAGATAAACTATAAGCACTAGAGCCATAGATAGAGGTAATTATGTAAGGACCTAGCCAATTAGGGCTAAATTTCCCTTTTTGGTTGGGTGGCACATTAACATTCTTTTGATTCTCATAAAGAATTACGTCACCTATTTTGAAAGCTTGAGGAAGGATGCTCTAGTTATACAATAAGAATCATCATCAATAAGCCCTTTAAGGGAGATAGCTAGTGAAGGAATTTCCAACCCTAAGGGAATAATCACATCAGCACCATACACAAGGTTACAAGGTGTTGTCCCCATAGTCGTGCGTACACTTGTGCAATAGGCCCATAGTGCATATATCAATTGAGTATGTCAATATTTACCATGCTTACTAATGGTTTTACGTAAGATCCATTTGATAGTCTTGTTAGATGCTTCTGCTTGACCGTTAGATGGAGTCCATAACATGGTGTAGAAAATCGATGCTAGATATGAATTTTTTTCAGAAACTACTTCACCTCCTTATTCTTAAATTGTGTACCATTTTTAGACACAAGGGTAGCAGGCAAACCAAAATGAGAAATGATATTATCTAAGATAAAACTACAAATTGCATCAGTAGTGGTGGACCTTAGTGGTATAGCTTTGACCCACTTTTTGAAATAATCTATAGTAGTTATGATGAACGTATGACCTTTAGAAGAAGGGGGAGATATCTTGCCAATAATATTGATTCCCCAAGTTTGAAATGACCATGGAGAAGCTTGAGCTCAAAACTCCTACGTAGGAGCCTGAATAAGATTACTATGTTGTTGACATTGAGGGCACTTTTTGACAAAGGCAAAGGAATTTTGTTTCATTATTTGCCAATAATGTACACCATGTGAATTATCTTATGAACCTGATATTTACCTCTAGAGTTTCCACCCCCAGAGCTTGAATGGGCTTCCTGAAGGGCGAGAGGTATCTCAGCCTTAGCGAAACAATAGAGAAGGAGACCATTGTATGATCTGCGATAAAGAACATTAGATAAAAGAATATACTGAGTAGCAAGTTTTCAAATCTGTACATGTGTACTCTTACTAGCATCATCAGAAAAACTTCCACTCTTAATATACTTATAGATATGTCCAAACCACTCTTCCAAGTCTATATGAGCACACATAAAAATATCAAATTCAAGTTGATCAAATATAGTAGGAGAGTGAAGAACTTGTACCATGAAATGATACTCATTTTGACTATAGTCTAGGCCTACAAGGGAAGCAATTCTTACTATTGCATCCACGTGACGATTTTCTATCTGAGATATTCCTTCAATAGTGTAAGAAGTGAAATATTAGATGAGGTAGAGATATATAAGAGGAAGGGCCTATTTGACATAGCTGGCATTAAAATAGGTGGATTGGCCAAATAATTCTTGAAAAGGCTTTTTGACACTCTTCATTCCACTTGAAATGCACATCTTTCTTAAACAACTACATAAATGGAAGGGTATGATCGGCCAATTGAGATACGAATCTACGAATGACTTGAATTTTTCCTTGCAAACTACAAAGTTGAGAGATGTTCTTTGGTGGAGGCATGCTAACAATCACATCAATCTTGTTTGCATCAATATTGATTCCTTGATGAGGGACAATAAAACCTAAAAACTTTCTAGTGTCAACGCCAAAAACACACCTAAGAGGATTTAGTCTCATCTTATACAATCAAAGCCTTTCAAAGATCGATTGAAGGTTCTTGACATGATCTTGGTGAATTGTTTTCTTCGCTAAGATATCATCATCATAATCTTATAGAATCTTATGAATGAAATCATGAAAGATGAGGGTTATGGCTCATTGGTAGGTTTCTCCTACATTCTTCAACCCAAATGACATGAAAACATAACAAAAGGTACCCCAAAGGGTTGTGAAAGTGGTCTTATATTGATCTTCTAGGTTAATGTTAATTTGACTATAACCTGATAAACCATCCATTAAAGAGAGAAAAGTGTAACCTGTAGTTGAATCTAAGATCATATCAATATTCAAGGGTGGAAAGTCATCCTTGAGGGAAGCTTTATTCAAATCCCAAAAGTCAATATAGATTTGGATTTGACTGTTAGGTTTACCAACTGGAACAATGTTGGAAATCCAAGGAGAGTAGTCAATAGGACATATACAACAAACTTTTAAAAGCTTTTCTATCTCCGTTTTGACTAAAAAAGCTACCTTGGGATTCATCTTTCATATGTTTTTCTTTATAGGCTTGGCATCAGGACTTAGCATAATATTATGCACCACAATTGATTCATCAATTCCTAACATTTCCTCATATGACCAAGCAAAAATATTAGGGAACTAGTATAGGAGATGTAAATATTCCTTAGATTCCTCTGAGGATAAACACTTTCTAACTTTAATAACTTTTTTAGGAGCCTTGTCATCCATGGCAACATCAATAGTTTGTCCTTTTAGAAAGGTGCTATGGTCTTCTGGATGAGATAAAGATATGCCCTCCTCGTCATGGGATAAGGAAGCCTCTTTATTAACACTCATGATAAAATCCCCCAAGTATGATTGAGCATTTAAACAATACGAGAATCAATGTTTATGATGATAAGAAAGTAACTCAACAAAAACACCTAAGAATTATTTTAAAGTCTCTTCCAAAGGAAAAAGGTCCAAATGAACTTCATCAAATGTTGTTGCAATATCAATGTATTCAGGATGTACAAGCTTAAGAGGAAGAGGCTCGCCATAAATCATGTTGACAATCAACCATGGTTTAGCCTTGGGAGATGTAGGTCGATATCCTAGTCTAGTGTTATGATGATGAGGTTCAAGTTCCAAAGGAATCAAAATACCTTGTTCATTAGGTCCACGACCTTCACTATCATAACCAAGCTTTGATACAAGATTATATCCTAGACCATAAATATTACATAGATCTTTAAAAGTCAGAGGTTTGGTATAGAAAAGATGATCAACATGATAAGTATCATCTGATTTTATGGATGCATAATCATCCTTCGTAGACGAGGTGAATGAGATTTTAGGAAATTTATGGTGGATAGGGCCAAACTTGTATTCACCAACATGAGAATGAGTGAAATAAAAGGAACCCCAATCATCACCTGAACACATATTCACTTTAGAAGGAGAAAGTAATTAAGTAGAAGATTGTTTAACAGAGTTAGACTCAGAACCTTGCGCTTTTGGGAGGTCTATTTTTGGAGGATCCTCTTTTGAAGAATCCTGCTTCTTAGATGATTCCTATTTCAGGACTTCTTTACTCCTTTGACTTTCCTTTTTGTGGGACATGATAGAAGAAGGAGTCTTCACTATGGAGGATAATATTGAAATGTAATTATGGAATGAGGGTGTAATCAAAGCCTAACATACTGCTGCTATTTTATATAGATGCATAGCGTCAAGGTCGGCCTTGATTATAATTACTTGATTATTCACCACAAAATTCATTGAGCCATGATGTGTAGAAGAAACAACTCCCAAAGCATGAAGCCATGGTCTACCTAAGAGAATATTGTAAGATAAAGGGCCTAACATCACATGTACAAAGGTTGGAATGGTGACTGGTCCAACCTTCAAAGACAAGATAACCATTCCCAAAGCAATCTTTCCACTATTATTGAAATCATAGATGAATAGAGAAGACGTTGCTAAGTCATTCAATTCAACCTTAATCTTCGGTAAGAGATCCAAACTACATACATTAAGTGTTGAACCTATATCTTATAACATCATTAACATGAACAATTATCATTAATGGATCATTAAGTTCCTCACCTTTGGAGGTGGGAGTTCATGAGGATAGAATGTAATATTTGGCATACTCGCACATATGATCCATCAACACATTTATGTCTACCAATCTCGCAAAAGAGGGTAATAAAATATTTTGCAAAGCTTCATTTAGCATGCCATGATACACTAGAGAGGTTTGAAGCAAATCCCATAGAGAAATCTTAGCAAGAGTAACTTTAAGTTGCTCAATGAGATCATAGTCACTAGAGCACTTGACCATGGGTGAAGGTTCTTGAGGAAGACTCGGTTAAGAAGGTGGTAAAGAAGGTTGTGGTTGATCAAGAAGTTGTTTATTTCTTTGTGTTATATGTATGCATGTAGGGGAAAAAGTGAGACTAAGTATGGAAACCCTAATCCCACTCTCATACACACTCATGAAATATGAAATAGCCTAGGGAGGCAACGCATGTCGGTTACTTCTTATGAGAAAATGAGAGTTGTGGATTATCGCTTAGTTTTTCTATTCCTTTGCTGTAAATGAGAGAGAGGAATGATGCAAAATGCAATCTAACCTAGAATGCAAGTAAGGAAGCAAACCCTAATCTAAGAATGCAAATCAAAGAACAATTGATACACTACTGAAAAGTACAGATCAGAAGGCAAAATCAGAGGTGAACCTGTGTCTAAAATCTAAGCAGAAATGTCTGGGACCAGGGTACCATGCCACTATCCTGATTTTGCAATTCTAGAGCTGCAACTGACAGGAGGGATTTTGGAGCCTGCAAAGTGTTGTTCTACCAAGTCCTGTTGATAGAGGGCAGGACCATGGCACCACACCACTATCCTAGGTAGGACCAAGGCACCATGCCCCTTTCCTTGGGGATTTTTCCAATATATGATACCTAGAACTATCCCTGTGTGCTCTTTCGGTCCCGAAACTTCCAGTGATGCTTGGATCCGAACTTGTAGTTGAAGCTAAAAAAGAGGGTTTGGGGTGGCTATATAGGGTTTTTCCTTATTCAAACCCCCATTTTGGTGATTTCCACCTCCACAAATAGTTGATAATATACTGAAAATGTGTGTGCAAGAACCTTGTGTGTGCAAGATCCTAAGAATGAAAGTAAACAACCTAGAGCAATCCTAAAGAGTAAACCCTAATTGCTTGTAAGTGACAAAGTAAGTGCTCTAAATCCACAATGCAAAGGTGATCTAAAGCATGAATGTGAATCAAAATGAAGCTTATGTAAAGACATGAACACAACATGAAACCATACCCAACTCCAAGGGAGAGGTACAAGACAATCATCAGTCGGTAATCTCCTATTGTTCTTCTACATCTTCAAAAGCCCCCAATTGATAAAATGATGCTTGATGAATTATTGATGGATGAATGTTGAATGTTGTTGAAGACTTCAAAGATCTACTCTTTTACTGCAAAGAAGGCTCTAATACTCCAAAAATATTCTCTTAGATTCTTAGAAGAAGACCTCTTCAAATGAAGAAAGAGAGTTCTTAAGTATGAAACCCTAGATCTTAATTTCATGTTTAGATCGACCTAGGATTTGAATTTCCCGTTGATATTTTGGGGTTAAGCATTATTATATCATAGGATTGTGCTCCCAAAATTTTGGGGAAAAAGTCGTGGACCATGTGCATTCCCACCACGGTCTGACTAACTTTTTACCAAATTTTCGGGGCCGTTAGATATGACAATATTAGAGCACATCCCAAAGTTATTGCTGATTTTGAGATGTTTTGATATGCAAAATCGAGCCTAAATGGTCAAAATAAGACATAATTAGGGTTTATGATTAAATAATTCATAGGAGGAATAAGATGAAAAGGGGCATGCTTAGGGTAAAGGGCCCAAATTTATAATATGTAAAGTGATGAAACATGACCTTAGATTTAATTGAATTAATTAATTAAATACTTAAAGGGGAATTATAAATGCAAGATGCAAGACACACTAAGGTGGGTGCTAACCTAAGTGTGAAATTGTACCACCCTAGCAAGGTTGTACAATTTACGAAATTACATTTAGCCCCCACTTTAGCAGTCATATGACACTATGTGCATATGCAAGCTAAAGTACAAAAAAGTAAACATTATTTGAAAAAGGATATATCCATAAGTTGTCAGACGAAGCCCCCGACAGTATCTGCAGTATACAATTAGGAACCACACCCTACAAAACCACATGTTAGATCACAAAATCACCTAATGATTACTAAGTAAGGTGATGAAATTCATGGGTAGCTATATGCCCCATGTTTTGGCTTGCTTATTAGTGAGGTGAAACAGGGTATCATGTTTTCCACAACGAATTGTGATAATGATTTTGATGAAGGAAGTTCACAACAAGGATTTTTTCTCATCCAAGCATGTTATGGAGCTAATGGAGAGTGAGAGGATGAACTCATGATTCCAATGCCACCGATGGTGTGAGAATCAAAACTTCCTAGCTCAAGATATGATAGATTAAAGAAAAAGTGCAAAAAATAGGGTTTTAACTTAAAAACATAAAGTCAAAAAGTGTAGAACATATAAATATGAAAGTGACACCTTCATTTGTCACTTTCTAACTTTTTGGCACTATTCACTACAGAGGAGCCCACATACAAGCCATCATGCCACGATGCTGACTTGAGCAACCTACGAGGATGGAGATCCTGCACCAGTCCGTACTCATCAGCCAACCACTCAATGAGGTGAGTTGACCTTCCATTGACTGCATTTGAATTTTTCTTGCTTTCATAGTTTTTAGGAATAATGATGTCATCTCCAAGTCTAGGCCCAAGCCCCCTCTTTGGACACCTAGGGGTCCTAGGGCGCCCTGGTCCTCCTAGGGCACCATGGTCCCAAGGGGGAACCCTGGTCCCACCTGGATGCCATGGTTTTAGTAGGGCACCATGGTCCACTCAGGGCGCCTTGGTCCCTATTTGAGGTGACCTATGATGACATGGGATCAAACGATTAATGTTAGAATTGATAGAATGATTGCATTGATTAGATTATAGTGATGATGATTTATTACTAATGAGAGATTGTTTTGTGGTTTGCAGACACTGCCATACACCATGAGTATACCATTGGTCTCACCTTTTGGAGCCTTTAGGAGTAGATCCCAGGGCTGATAGCGGGAGAGAGGTATTTTCTACATGTAGTGGGCTTGTGGGATGTAGTGACCATGCCGACCATCCAATTCCAATCTATGATTCTGATGGCATTGATGGAGAGGTTGGATGCAGACACCTTGACATTCTCATTACCTGTGGGGGAGATGATGGTCACCCTTGAGGATTTATACTGCATTCTACACCTTCCCATTTGGGGAGAGACCATGAGATATCGATCCGACCCAACATATGAGGATTACAAGAGAGAGCAGGTATATATTATGGGGAGACTGATACACAATGAGACGAGGGGCCATATCATGGTCAGCTAGCTCCTACACTTGATCAATGAGGTTCCATTAGTGAGGTGACTCATGATTGCAACTCTTGCACTAGTCGTGTGCCCTAATGGGTCCGACACTCATATACATGGAGGAGTCATCTACGCTATCTGAGTGATGGAGAGACATAGGAGGGTATACTCTTGGGGTCGCAGCATGCTTGTGCATCTCTATCACGACCTTGGGGAGTATGTGTTTGGATAGGGATACAACCTGATGACATGCATGCTACTACAGGTGTGGATGTTTGAGCACATTACCTGCACTAGGCCTGCTGGAGCCCCCATAGAGCTAGTCCCAGAGCAACCTAGGGTATTTGCTTATCCTCTTACCCGTGAGTGGCGATTTGGTGATCTCCTACATTGGAGTTTGAGCTTAGATAGATTGATAGCAGGCAGAGTCATATGGAGACCCTACCTCAGGATGTACATGTGGGCAGGGATACATGGGCAAATGTTCAACATGCAGAGGAACCATCTACTAGAGGGGAAATACAACCACATAGTTGTTCCCTTCTACTTAGACCAAGTTCGGTGGTAGTTCAGGTTCAAGTAGTGTGTTCCTACTGATGTGCCTATGTACATCCGACACTCACACATGATGCCAAGGCTAGGAGCCATTCCTAGGCCTACTAGTGATGAGATCAACATCACAGATTTAGACAGGTTAGATTAGGACATTGCGACAAACTATAGAGATGATTTAGGTGCGTATCGGTGGTACATCACATGGTGGGGGAGGACATACCCTGGAGCCATTTTCCTAGTAGACTTCCTTGGAGGGAAAGTCAAGCGATGGAGAGGGATTTGATACATCTGAGGAGGGTTTAGATGATCAGGTTGATGACACAAGAGATCGGGAGGCATGCAAATATGGAGACAATCTTGATACTAGAGAGGGAGATCAGGATGGAGATGATGAGGAGGACAAAGAGGATGAGGATGAGGATGAGGATGAGGAGAAGGAGGAGGATGAGGATGTGTCAGATGCAGTTCCTCATCACTTTGGAGAGGATACCATATCCCTAGACCCACCGAGTCTCCCACTCCAGGCGGAGAAGGACCATATAAGGGGTCCTGATCCTAGTCCCCATCGGTCCACACCTACCATACAGAGACAATACAAGTGCGAAGAGCCTTGTGGGTCCCAGTCTTAGGCAGTCGGTTTCCATGATCCCTAATGGCAGGAGGGAGATCCAGGTAAGGTGTCCTATTATTGATTAACTTATGTATCTTACTTGCTTTAGATTTGATGATATAGAATGTTACTGATAAATTTTTTCTCTCTATCTTGCAGCTACTATCCAGGAGTGGCGTTCTCTGATTCAAAATGGAGTGACAGACCTCATTGTGACTGTGCACATTCCTATTTCCTCATAGATATCGCACAAATACCAGAGGATTACATGACAACACAAGGACCTTTTCTCTCCTATTCGGACATAGATGAAGGTCCTATGAGATAGATTACGACAGACAGAGTGTGATCTAGCTGCGTCATAAATAAAGGCAGCCACATACCTTGGGATCATGATGGAGAGGGATCGTAGGAGCTCCTCATGGAGTCACTCGTAGTTTGTATTACGATAAACCCCCATTGGGCCACCCCCACGACTAGATCAGGAGGGGGCATCTAGCCACCATCCTCCAGCTACTTGTCCTAGGGATAGGAGATGATCTCAATGTATTGATGTGTATATTATGATACTTATGGATATGTTATTTTAATGCTTTAAACAATATATGCATTGCTTAGATTAGCAATAGCATATTGAGTGATGAACATGTATGTCTAGTTTAATTTCCATGTGATTGATTTCTCAATGCTTCATGATTAAATTGATACATGTGTGATTTAATTAAATAACTAAGTATTTAACTAAATGCTACTTTGACGATGTAAAAGAAGAATGTATTAAGCTTGTGAACTACATAACTAATGTGATTTAATTAACTCTAATTAAACACAACATGATATAATTCTACTTAACACATAAGAAATTGTATAATATGCTAGCACATATGGATTGTAAATCTATTACAATTTACATAAAATAATCCAAGACAAACAATAAAGTAATGAAATATGCTTGTCAAGAATGAATTAATGTAGACCAAACAATGTAAAATCATTTAATCTTACATACTTTAATGAAGACATGCTAACATATTACCCAATTTTGAATAACAAGATATAGAGAGAACAAAAAGTAGACTAGAGAGAGAGAGAGAGAGAGAAAGAGAACTAGGCATAGTATCTACGAAGGTGTATAGCATTTATGGGTTCCTTGAGAGGTTTACCTTCCACATCTGCTATCTTGTAAGCACCTGATCCATAGACCTCGACAATAATGTATGGTCCAAGCCAATTAGGGCTTAATTTTCCTTTCTCCTCAGGTAAGGCATTCACATTGCGCTGATTCTCGTAAAGGACTAAATCCCCTATTGAGAAGGAACGTTGAATAACCTTATCATTGTAGCTTCATTGCAGAGTTTTATGATATGCTCGAATATGTTCAAGGGCATTTATACGCCATTCATTGAGAATCTCAAGTTGTTGAAGTCCTTACTCTCTATAGGAATCATCATCCACTATACCCCTAAGAGAGACTCTCAAAGAAGGAATCCCTAACTCCAAAGGCATAATGGCATCGACACCATAAACAAAATTATAAGGAGTACAACCCGTAGCAACATGTACACTCATGCGATAAGCCCATAGAGAATAGGTTAATTTAGTATGCCAATCCTTACCATGCTTGTTTATAGTCTTTCAAAGAATTTGTTCAATTATTTTATTAAAAAACTCAACTTGACCATTTCATTGAGGATAATAAGATATAGAAAATTTATGTTGAATATGATATTTCTCAAGAAACTTCTTCACATCCTTATTTTTGAATGACGTTCCATTATCCAAAACTAAGGCGGAAGGTATCCCAAATCGAGAAATAATTTTTTCCAAAATGAATTGATGAATTACTTAAGTGGTAGTGGATCGAAGAGGAACAACTCCCACCCACTTTGTAAAGTAATCAGTGGTAGTTATGATGAAGGTATGTCCTTGAGAGGAAGGAGGAGATATTTTACCAACAAGATCCAAACCCCATGTAGAAAAGGGCCAAGATGCTACCTAAGATCAAAGCTCTTGGGTAGGGGCATGGATCAAATTGCTATGTTGCTGACATTGATGACATCGTTTAACAAATGCAAAGGAGTCATTTTCCATGGTTCGCCAATAATATCCCATTCGGAGCAATCTCTGAACTAAGGATATAACCCCAAAATGCCCGCCACAAGCACCTGAATGTGCTTACTCAAGAGCAAAAGGGATTTCAGCCTTGTTTAAGAATCAAAGAAGAAGACCATTATAACCCCTCCTATAAAGAACAGTAGAAAGGATAATGTATATATCAACCAATTTGCGAATCCTAGCCCTAATATTCTTATTCACAGAGTAAAGAAAGGTACCATCACTCAAATATCTCACGATATGCGAGTACCATTCATTAGAATCTATAATGCAACAATATACTACATCACTAGGATTATCAGAAATAGACAGGGTAGTGAGGTTGTGAATAATGAATTTAAGATCTACCAAGGGGTCCTCTAGAGACACAAGAGAGGCAACACATGCCATCATATCAACGTGTTGATTATCTTTTCCAGGAACGGGCTCCATGGTATAAGAATCAATTTTTTGCAGCAAAGATATAGCTAGATCTCTATATTGTGATAATTTATCTTGCTAAGCTTGATAAACTCTTGTCACTTGTCTTATGATTAATTGAGAATCACCATAAATATGTAGATGTTTCATAGTCAATGCCAAGGCTGCTTTAATTTCATCTATAAGAGCCTCATATTCAGCAATGTTGTTGGTATATAAGAAATTGAGATGATATGATAAAGGAATAGGCTTCTTTTTAGGAGAGATTAGGACCACCCTTGCCCCCAATCTTGTATGACACTTAGAGCCATCAAAGTATAGTCACCAAGTCTCATCAACCTCAATGGAAAAAATGTGTTCATTAGGAGAAGACTCTGGATTAGGTAGGGAGAAGGGTGAAGGAGAATCAACTAAGTGACTAGTCAATGCTTGACCCTTTATTGCCTTTTGTGAGACAAAATTAAGGTCAAACTTGGTCAACATCATAACCCACTTAGCTAAGCATCCGGAAATGTCAGTTTTGGAGAAAATGTTTAAGAGGATCAAATTTAATGATAACATGGATCTCAGCATTCAAGAGATAATGCCTCAACTTTTGAGTTGCAAAGAGTAAAGTAAGGCACTGTCTTTCTATTGCAGAATATTGGACTTCGTAATCAAGTAGAGTGTGACTTATGTATTAAACCAGACATTCTCTACCATCCTTATCACATTGTGCCAATAGGGCTGCAAGAGCTTGAGGGGAAGCAACATTGTACAAAAGGAAAGGCTTAGTAGGATCAACAAGTTGAAGAATATGAGGATTGGCCAAATAGGTTTTTAGGTCTTCAAATGCTTGGAAATAATCATCATTCCATTGGAAAGTGATATTCTTTTTAAGAAAGTTTGTGAAGGGAAAGGTACGATACGCAAGTTGAGAGACAAACCTACAAATAGCTTGATTCTTTCCTTGCAAATTTTTTAATTGGGAAACATTCTTAGGAGGTGGCGTGTTAACAATAGCATCTATCTTCTTCGTATCCACCTCAACACCATGATGTGAAACTATGAATCCTAATAGTTTTCCACTGTCCACACCAAAAACATATTTTTGGGGATTCAAACGCATATTATACTTACAAATTCTCTCAAAGATTTGACAAAGGATCTTAACATGATCTGTATGAAGAACGGATTTGGCTAAGATGTCATCAACACAATCTTCTAAGGTTTTATGCATATAGTCATGGAAGATGAGAGTCATAGCATGCTGATAGGTTGCGCTTGCATTTTTCAATCCAAAAGGCATCACAATCCAACAAAACGTACCCCAAGGGGTGGTAAAAATAGTTTTATATTGATCTTGGGGATTGATGAAGATTTGACTATATCCCGAGAAACCATCCTTAAAGGATAATAAAAAATGTCCTGCTATCGAATCCACTATTAGATTGATATTCAGGAGAGGAAAGTCATCCATTAAAGAGGCCTTGTTTAAATCAAGAAAATCCATACACATCCTAATCTTGTTTTCAGCTTTAGCCACAACCACAATGTTTGAAATCCATGGGGAATAATCAATATAATGAATGAATCCAACATCTAACAGTTTTTCAATCTCAACTTTAACAAGTAATGCCACTTTAGGGTGAATCTTTTGAATTTTTTCTTCATAGGTTTATCATCAGAAATTAGGACAATGTTATGAGTGACAATCTTAGGATCTATGCTAGGCATGTCATAATATATCCAAACAAAGATCTCAGGGAATTCATGTAACAACTGAACATACTATTTTTGCTGTTCTTTGTCAAGACATTTCACTATCTTGATGATTTTATCTTCAACACAAGGATCCATCTTGATATTAATGGTGTCATTTATTAGGAGATTGCTTTATTGAGGAGTGTCTTTTAATTGAGGAAATTCTTTAACTATCTCATCATTATTTCTTTCTTTCCCGAAGTAAGCTTCCACATTTAGACAATAGGGAAAACTACGGTTATGGTGATAAGGAGGAAGGTTGTCATAAGCTCCCAATAATTTAGCTAAGGAATCATCAGTAGAAAAAATATCCAAAGCAAAGACACAAGAAGGGCCACAATTAATATATCCTAGATATTTTAGTGAAAGAGAAGCAGAAATGACATTAACACTAATAGATGGTCTCTTAGAGGCTTTAGTACACTTAAAAGGATCATAACCAAGCCCAAATGACATATCATGAAAGTTGTTTTCCAAGGGAACCTTAATCCCTTGTTCTTGAGCACCACATCCATTTCCATTATATCCACACCTAGCTAGGATATAAAAACCAGGACCATAAAGGTTAGTCATTTCTGAAGAAGAAGGAGGATTTTCAAAAAGTGAAGGATCAAAATCCTCCCACCACAAAGTATTACTTAATGGCCTAGACAAAGTAGATTGTTGTTTAGGTCATTCTTCTTCTTTCTTCTTTTCGACCTTAGGTTCTCTATGAGGGATTTGGTATTCCCCTATGAAAGTAGGATTAAAATCAAGGGATCCCCAATCATCTTCTACAAGAATCTTTTTAGGAGAGAAAGTGTTCTCAATCATAGAATCGAGTTGAGAATACTCTTCCTTAATAACCTTAGGTCCTCTTGAGGAAGTATTGGGAATTGATTCAGATATAGGAGAGAGGTTTGATGAATTGGTCACACTAATTAGAGTAGAAGCTTTAGAGTAATTATCTAAGATAGTTGGGGAATAATTGATTGAAGAGGATTTTGAACTTGATATTTCTAAACAAGCCTGGAATATTGTGTCATCTAACAAAGTATATGTTGTATTGTTGTGAATAGAATTGATTTGCCTATGAAATGTAGAGTGAACAACTTGCATGCTACGAATCCAAGGTATCCCTAGCAACAAGTTGTATGTCAACTCTCTAGACATGACATGGATAGGTGTGGGTAAAGTAACATGACCTACCTTAACAAGCAAGGTGATGATACTTAGTGAAGATTTAGCAACATTATCAAAGCCACGAATGGTAAGAGAATCAAGCTTAATAAGAGATGTATCGACATTGATCTTATGCAATAAGTTAATGCTACAAACATTAAGTCCATAATCATTGTCCACTAGTATTTGTCTTATCGCACTATCATTTATGATAACCACAATCATTAAGGGATCATATTGTTGTTGAAATTCACTAGAGGGCAGGGCATATTGTATAAACATAATATGAGCCTTAGGTGTTGCAATAGGGTGAATCAAGGAAGACATATTATTGGATACCACTACAGATGGGACACTCAACATTTTCAAGGGATCTTGTAGCATTCCATGATGAGTCAAGGAAGTTTGAAGCAAATCCCAAAGGGATATCTTGGCAGGAGTATCTTTAAGTTGTTCAACAAGATCATATTCCTTACCAAGGGTGTGTGAAATGAGAGGTGCTTGAGGAAGAGTGGGTTGAGGATTAGGTAGAGGAGTTAGAAAAACTAGAGGAGGGCTAGGTTGCCTATTGTTTCTTTTATTATAGGTATGGGAAAATGCATTATAACTGTCCTTAGTTAGTTGTCTAGCATTGCTATAAGGACTCTTAGTGGGATTCCTTCCTTGAACCGTAATGATAGGCTTGTTTGGAGTGATAAAGGAATCATGACTATATCCACCTTGAGCTATGAAAAAAGGTTGATTAGGAAGAGGTAAATTTGGAGAAGGAGAAGCACCTTGGACAACAAAAAGTGGTTTTCTATGTTCATTCATATTGATCATATTGATTAACCTTTTAGATGCATTACTGTTGTTTGGAAGTTTAGGCAAAGATATAAAGTCATCAAGGGCATCATCCAATAAAGAATGGTCATAGTGATTGAAAGGATTATATTTGGACTCAAAAGGAGACATAAAATCATAGAGGGAATCATGAGAGTCAACCATGTTGCTAGATCTAGTGGAGGAGTTGATAGGAATGTACCCATGAGAGAAATCATTCAACTTATCTTTCTCATCACCACGAAATGGCATAGTAACAAGGTTGATTAATTTTTGGCAAAATGAGGGTTTAGAAGGATTAGGGTTCAACAAATCATCTAGAGATTCATCTAATTCATCCTTGCTAAACTCATAATCAACAAAATTGCATGCATCATAAAAAGAATGAACATCTTTCAAATAGAAAATCGACATTTTGAAGTGAAAATTGCATGAACTTAAACACACAATGCAAGGAAAATAAAATAAACCTATCTCTTTTGTTATTTTTATTTTTTTTGAAAGCAAATGAAAATAAACTAGATCTAGATATAACAATGCAATGCAATTAGAATTAAATTGGATTCACGTCGGGTTCACCAAAGATGTGTAGGGGAAACATCTAGACTAAGTATGGAAACCCTAATCCCACTCTCATACACACTCATGGAATATGAAAGAGCCTAGGGAGGTAATGCACGTCGAATACTTCTTATGAGAAAGAGAGAGTCATGGATTACCTCTTAGGTTTTCTATTCCTTTGCTGTAAATGAGAGAGAGGAATTATGCAAAATGCAATCTAACCTAGAATGCAAGTAAGCAAGCAAACCCTAATATGAGAATGCAAATCAAAGAATAACTGATACATTGCTGAAAAGTACAGATCAGAAGGAAAAGTCAGAGGTGCACCTATGTCTGAAATCTGAGTAGAAATGTCTAGGACTAGGGTGCCACATCACTATCATGATTCTGCAATTCTGGAGCTGCAACTGACAGGAGGGATTCTGGATCCTGCAAAGTGTTGTTCTGCCAAGTCCTCTTGTTAGATGGAAGGACCATGGCACCACACCACTATCCTGAGTAGGACCTTAGTGCCACACTCATGTCCTTGGGGCTTTTGCCAATATCTTCAACCCAAAACTGTCCTTGTGTTCTCTTCCAATCTCGAAACTTCCAGCAATGCTCAGATCTGAACCTGTACCTAAAGATGAAAAAGAGGGTTTGAGGTGGCTATATAGGGTGTTTCCTTAGTCAAACCCCCATGTTGGTGATTTACACCTCCATGCATAGCCGATAATATACTGAGAATGTGTGTGCAAGAACCTTGTGTGTGTGCTAGATCCTAAGAATGAAAGTAAACAACCTAGATCAATCCTAACGAGTAAACCCTAATTGCTTGCAATTGACAAAATAAGTGCTCTAAATCCATAATGAAAAAGTGATCTAAAGCATGAGTGTGAATAAAAATGAAGCTTATTTGAAGACATAAAAACAACATGAAACCATACCCAACCCCAAGGGAGAAGTACAAGCCAATTGTTAGTCAGTGATCTCCTATTGTTCTTCTACATCTTCAAAATCCCCCAATTGATAAAATGATGATTGATGAATATTTGATGGATGAATGTTGAATGTTGTTGAAGACTTAAAAGATCTACTCTTTCACTACAAAGAAGGCTCTAATACTCCAAAAACCTTCTCTTAGATTCTTAGAAGAAGACCTCTTCAAATGAAGAAAGAGAGCTCTTAAGTATGAAACCCTAGATCTTGATTTCATGTTTAGGCTGACCTAGGATTTGAATTTCCCGCTGATATTTTGGGGTTAAGCATTATTATATCATAGGATTATGCTCCCAAAATTTTGGGGAAAAATCCACAGACCATGTGCATTCCCATCACGATCTGACCAACTTTTCACCAAATTTTTGAGGTCGTTAGATATGATGATATTAGAGTGCATCCCAAAGGTACAACCAATTTTGAGATGTTTTGATATGAAAAATTGAGCCTAAATGATTAAAATAAGACAAATTAGGGTTTATGATTAGATGATTCATTGGAGGAATAAGATGAAAAGGGGCACACTTAGGGTAAAGGGCCCAACTTTATAATATGTAAAGTGATGAAACATGACCTTAGATTTAATTAAATTAATTAATTAAATTCTTAAAGGGGAATTAGAAATGCAAGATGCAAGACACACTAAGGCGAATGCTAACCTAAGTGTGAAATTGTACCACCCTAGCAAAGGTGTACAATTTACGACACTATAGTATGAGAAATAGTGTTGTAGGAAGGCTATCTGGATTGCATGAACTTAGTATACAAATCAAGAACATCTTCCTTGAATGGTTTCCCACCATTAGTTTTGACTTTCTTAGGAGAGGGAATAATTGCAGTCACATAAATGTATGGTCTCTTGGGCTATCGTGGAGCTATAGAGACAAAAATAATATTCATGGACTTTTCATCTTCAACTAAAGAGGAGTTCAAAGATGAACCATATTTTACATCTTTGTTACTAGAAGGAGATGCTTCTAGGAAGTTATCTAAGACATCATCTAGTATATCCAAGTCATCCTTAGAGAATGCCTTGTTGAACACATCAAATTCTAAAAGAAAGAGATCCAACATGAGGCATCAAGCTCACCAAAATGTAGAGGAGGGAATTTTTTACCTCTAAGATGATGAATTTCATAGAAAAAGCTAGCCACCGCTACCTCACTTAAACTAGTGCTAAAGGTGAGCTAGGGATAAAAATATATTGAATAAATAACCACTAAATTAAACTATTTAAATTACAGAATATTGAATCATACAACAAAACAAAGGAATCCTAATTACTTATGGAAATGCACAAATGAAAATTAAATCATACCAAAGAACCCACTCGGTCTTGAGTTCTAGATGCCAACAGACCATGGGGATGTCTCCACACCGCACTGTTGTCTATACAGATAAAGACTCAAAAATGCACCAGAAATATTCCAAATTTTTTCCTTAGCCATGCAAAGCCTATTCGCCCCCTATGCACATAGAGATGGGGGAAAATGTTGGGGTTATATAGGGGTTTTCCTTAGTCAAACCCCCACTTTGGTGTTTCCATCGCCATAGACAACCAAATAAATAGGTTGGAAAAAAAGATAATTGTAATAGAAACTATCCCTGCTTAATGGAGGAAAATCCCTACTACATAAAGTGCAATAATAAATGATAAATATAATAGAAACATACCTCGCTTAATGGAGGAAAAACCCTATTGCAATAGATACAAGATAAATGATAGATTAAATGCACCTAGATAATAGAAACATTCAAATATACAACAATGCAAAGCATGAAATGTTAAACCCAAAAAGATAAGAGATAAGAGAGAAGACAAAGTGTTCAAGACAAATCCTTCTCTTGAGACAAGAGCATGACAAAGCTCAAAATAGTGTTGTTGCTGCAAGATAGTAGCCAAGTGATCACAATGAGAGCCAAGAACATGGGAGAGTAATACTTTTGAGAGCCTTCTTTCCAAGAGTGTCTAGAGATTGCAATGAGTAAGAGAATGAGATTTTAATGCAAAGAACAAGCGGGAATAATTGTTATAGATGCGTTCTTGAGTGAAGGGACAAGCACCCAATAAAGTTTTATGTAGGATATGCAATTATATATTTGAGAATCTATCATGACATTTATGTGGTGTGTAGACATCTAAGTGTTGCACTACCATCTAGACCAAGATAGTCCCAAATGATGTCTTAGGGTGATTGGGTACACTTTGTCTTTTGAGTGCATAATGTCAAAGTAATAAAATATTGATCATGAACCTTTTCATAAATGTATTGGGCATAATACGTAAGTGTCATAAATGCACTAGGCATAATTTCAGACACTACAAAATGTCATGACAAATTTGGTCTCTTTATTACCTTGCACCAATTGAGTAACAAGGGTCATCCAAAGAGAAACTAACATAACATAAAAACATATCAAGTAGCA
Source organism: Cryptomeria japonica (assembly GCF_030272615.1). NCBI lineage: Eukaryota > Viridiplantae > Streptophyta > Pinopsida > Cupressales > Cupressaceae > Cryptomeria > Cryptomeria japonica. Next base: position 581,707,320 of record NC_081406.1, read on the forward strand.
CATCATGGGGGGATAAAATTATGAACAAACAAGCAAACACACAAAAGAGAATCTACGACATGAATGAAGATAGTCAAGCAAATCATCTGCCTCCCAATTTTGCTAACATCATCTAGAAATGGTGGACAAGATGCAAGATGCGCCACCTTGAGCACAACATATGGAGCTATCACAAGTTCCAAATAAGGACCATGCTCCAATGATGAGTCACTTTGTCTATCACTAGGAGGAGCTAGGGTTAATGCTTTTGAAAAATGTGAAGATAACTCATGATTAATCTCAACAAGCTCATACATATCATCAAAATCATTAGAATCATCATTGTTAGCATGAACAACATTACCATCATACATATCATCATCTAGATTAATAAAAATAGGATTTCTAAAATAAAAAGAAGTCGAACCCTCATTTTTATTAAGCATTTTTAATTTAGGTGATTTGATTTGAACTTTTTCCCTAGGGTTAAGCGAAAGTTGGAAAAATGGGACCAAGTAAACATTTGGTGCCTTTGGGGAGGAAATGGTTTGGGAAGCAAGCTTTCAAGCCTTTGGGGGCATTCTCGTGCACAATGATTCCTTATAGTTTTAGTTGAGACTTTCAAAGGTTGAGGATCAATGGACATGGGCTTCTTTTCTTCCCTTATATGAGGAGAAGAAAATAGACCCTAATAGGTTGAGGAAGACTTGATTCCAAGCCTTTCCTTTATAAGAAGGAGGAGGTAGAATAATGCATATATAGGAGGAATAGAAGGAGTAGGAAGAATACCAAGTCCATTATGAGGAGGAAGAATGTCCATGGGTGTAGGGTCTCTAGGTTTACTTAGGGACATGATCATTTCATTTATTCCTTTCTCATAATATAAGAAAAGGATGTAATTTCAAGGCTTAAGAGGTTCAAGTTGTTTAGACCAAAAGTAATCAAGAGTGGAATTTCCACGCTTCATTGTGGGTTGGTAAATACTATGATTAATTGTTATAATAGTGCCATTATGAGAGAATTTTAAAAATTTATGAATTAATGTAGAAGGAATAACTTTCATGGAAGAGAGCCAAGGATGCCCCAACTTCACATGCAATTGATCCAATGTAGGAATAATAGTAAACATGACATATAAGCACTTAGTACCAGCCTCAATGGGAATATCAATAGAACCAATAGTAGGGCAAGAGAAACCACCATACACCCTAACCATAAAATCATATTTATCATAGGTTACTTGATGAAATTGTGAAATATAAATATGATCTTCAGTAATCACATTCACTATACACACTGGATCAATGAGCACCCCATGTGAGAGATTATTTTTGATCTTTGCAGTTATATACAATGGGCCATCAAGTGCAACAATAGTCTTACTAGGATGAAAAGTAGTACATGTCTTTTGGAGATGTAGGTTTGTTAACAAATTTCACAACATTATTAGAATCCATGCCAAGGTCTTTAGGAGAAAAATCAAGAGACCTAGACTCAACAACATTGGTAGAATGAGAAGGCAACACATTAGTAAAGATTTGGAGATTTTGATTAGGAGGAGCTACAAATTTATTCCCTTTGTCATTTGTATCATTATCAATAAATTCTTGGATCTTATTTCTCAACTTATAACACTTCTCAGTAGCATGGGCATGTTGATAGTGATATTAACAAAAAGCTTTAGCATCAAGGCAAGGTGGAAATGGTTTAGAAGTGTCAATTGGCTTAATGGGAGGAAGTGGCAACACATTAACATTCATCAACCTTAACATTATACTATGTAAAGACTCATAAAGAGGAGTTAATTCTCTTCTAAAGTATTTGGATAAAGGGGCCACACCTGATGTTGTGGCTACCACTTGAGTGTTGATGTTGTCATTTATCTTGATGAAACCTTTTTTAGGTTTGAACTTTGTAAACAATTATCGAACACTCTCATTGTTACCAAACCAAGCCATTGAAGAGGATGATTCAAATTGACTCACTTGAAGTTGATAATTATGAAGCATTGGGATCTAGCTAAGTGGGGGGGGGGTGATTCGCACCCTCCAATCCTCGTGCCTATCCTTTTGTTGTACTTTACTAGCTCCTACACTACTACCTACTACTACCTCCACTTTCCCTATGGTAATGTTAAAATAATTTGATTTATTATATTTTTACTTTTCTTAACTTATATTAGTAAAATAATAAATTAATAATAAATTATATCTTTTAAAAAAATTAACAATAATATATATGTTTAATTTTTTTTAAATTTTTTAATTTGGTATTTCAATTATTATATTATTAATATATTATAAAATGGATCAAGAAAAGATAGAATAGAAGAGACGCTCTGCAACTCGGCCTAGACCTAGGGTTTTGACCTCGGATGCAGAGCCGCAGGCGCTAACATAGGGGGTACACGAACCTCCCACATAGGTAAGTTCATTTATTGTGTTGTCTGCAGGGCCTCCTCCTTGCCGTTGGCTCTCTCTGCCTTCCCTTGTGTGGGCGTTTAATGAAAATTAATGGAGAGTTCCTCTGGAGGCGCTGCAAAACCTAGCAATAATGCCACACTTAAACCAAAATCTTTCAAAGATGTGGTCACTTCATCTTATCCCTCTATCAACGAAGGCGCGAGGTTTGTCTCGAACCCTAATGGAAACCCCTATGGAGAAGGTAAGGACCTTCACTCGGCCCGAGAATCTATCTCCATCTTTCCTAATGAAGTAATGTGTAATGAAATCAATTTGGAAAAGGATAGGCTTAGGGATACTGCTATTTTCTTTGCTACTATGGATGTGGATAAATGCCCTACTCATAAATTCATTGATGATTGGATTAGGAATGTTTGGAATACTAAATTAGGTTATTTGGTATCATTCTGTAGACTCATTCAAAAAGGATTGTTTGTTATTTTTTTTAAAGATCATAAAATGCAGAAAGAAGTTCTCAATAAACAATACTGGTCTGTTGGAAAATGCACATTTCGTGCCCTAGAATGGTCGCCTGAAGGGGTTAATGAAGAAATTATTGCACTCTCGTGCCCTAGATGGGCTCTAATCAGAGATGTTCCTCCGCTCTTGTGGAAATTCATACCCCAAATTCTGGAACCGATAGGCAAAACTATTCGGGTTGATAACTCATCCTCACTCATCCCTCATTTATATGCTAGGGTTTTGATATCTCTTAATCTTGGGTGTGATTTTCCCAAATTGGTTAATATTAATCTTGAAAAAGAAGTCATGGTTTTCCCCATTGAAATCCTTGGTGGGGTGAATGCATGCTTTTTATGCAAGAAAGAAGGGCATAGTCGCAGGAATTGCTCGATTATTAATAAAATGAAGGGCTCGGATAGACCTCGCAATCAATTCGACAACCCATTACCTGTTAATGAAATGATCCCGAATAAGGATAAGTTCAAAGATATCAGTAAAAAAATTAATAACTTGTTAAAAGGGGAAAATTCTAAACCCCTGGAAGATGGAAAAGTGTTCAACTCTGGTAGTTCTGGTGTTCTCCTCACCCCCCACTTTGCAATCTCAAATGCTTTAAAGTAGATAAATGAGAATCCGTAGGAGGAATTTCAAATTGTAGGGAAAAACCCTAAGAAAAGAAGGAGGAAAAATGCATAGCAATTAGAAGTGGAAAAAATTAGGGCAAATGGTCCTAGTGAGTTAACTAATAAGAAGAATCTGAACAACAACTTAACATCTCTCATGGACGATGATGGTCTTGAGGTCCCCCTAGAAATAAAATTTTCTAGCCTAGCCTCTAGTGGTGATTGCCCTGGTGTTCATAACCCCAAGGATAGAGTCGGTGTGAGTAGTGAGCTGAGTTTGGGAGGGGATCAGGTCAGGTTGATGAATTTAACTTCTCATAGAAGTTCACCAGACATGGATGTCTCTTTCGAGGAGATTCCATCAAAGGATCCTCCGTTCACCATCGAGGTTGAGCCCCCCTCTCAATTTGAGCACACTCCTGATTTGATCTTTGTCCTTCCCCCCAAAAAGTTTGTTGAGCTTGAAGAGTCCTATGTGATCGAGGTCATTGTTGCTAACCCTAAGGCTGATGGTACTTATCCAACCTCTAGTGATTTCTCTATTCTAGACCTCCCAGATAGTTTGAAGGCTTTGGAATCTTGTGCTAAGACCCAGGAGACCCCCAATTAGGGGATCATTAGGAAGGGATCTGAAGTTGTTGAGGTAGTCCATGGAGAAGAATGCCTAGGAGATGAAGGAGAGTAGACTACGGATAATGAAAATCCTGAGGAATTCCCTAGGAGAAGAAGGGGTAGGCCTCTGGGATCCAAAAATAAGGGCTTCATCAATAGAAGGGTTAATGAGGAGAAGAAAAACCTCCCGAGGTGCTTTAACAAGTTTAAAGCATCCAAAGACTAAGTCAACACCCTGACCCTAGATGAAGTGCATCTCTTAGAACATTAGGGGTCTGGAATCTCCACATAGAAAACAATTGTTTCAGAAGGTTTGTCAATTAGCATAAGAATGCAAACTTCATTATGCTACAAGAAATCAAGGCTGTAAAATTTACCCTGGATGCCAACCTAGACTTCATATGGAAAGACTCTATCAAAATCTCCTCAAATCATGACAGAGGTAGAGGTGGCGTTGGCATTCTTGTCAACCCTAGATAGAAGGAGAGCATAGTAAGCCAAGGATGCTCACCATGTAACAAAGAAGTTTGGGTGTCCCTAGACAATAACGGATTTAGATTTGGAATTTGTTCCATTTATGCCCCCAATGATTACAGGGATAGAACTACATTATGGGATTGGATAGCCACATTGCTAGATATTCCCTGGTTGGTAGGAGGTAATTTTAATATAGTTGAAACTCAAGAGGACAAGAGTGGAGGTAAGCCTTTGGAATGGAAAGGGATGGAGAAAATCCACTGGGAGAGAATGAAAAACTAGAAAAAACTGTTTGACCCTCTGTTCTGCAAAAAGAAAGATAACTCTGAAAACTTCTAGAGTGGGAAACACAGGATCTTTTGTAGGCTTGATAGGTTCTATGCTAATAAAGATCATTTATCCTTTGACCTAGGAAATAATGGCAGTCCTATATCAGTTCACCCCACTACTCTATCAAATCATCATCCTATAATCTGTTAGGTTAGACTTAGGGACTACCTTGAGAGCTAGGAAACTCCAAAGGATAAATTCTTTTTGAACTCCAGCCTTCTCTTAGATGCAGATGTGTTGAGTGCAGTTAAGATTGTCAGGATGTTTAACAAAAGTAATAGGTTGTTGAAATCTTGTGTGGAAAGATGGAACCAAAATGTGGATAGTTGGAAAGTGTTGTTTCAAACCATAGGGCAAAAGAAAGCAAGGGATTTTAGATGGAAAGAGAAAAATTTATCTGATAACTTCCACCTGTGTGAAGTTAAGATTCAAGACAACCCAAGCAGTGTTGAGCTTACCCATGAGGTAGCCCTGGCCAGAGATAAACTTAGAAAACATCAGCAAACTAAGACTAGAGGGGCCATAATCAGGGCCTGGGCACACTGGATGCAATTTGGGGACAAAGGATCCAAATTTTTCTTTAACATGCTAAAACAAAAGTAGTCTACAGAACAAATTGGAAGGATTTGGGTAGAAAACAAAGAGGTTAAGGATCTGGAAGATATCAAGGAGGCATTTTTCCAATTCTATAAAGGTCTTTTCTCATCTGAAGATACTGCTAATACCCGGGAAGCAAGAGCAAAGTGCAGAAGGATTATTCTTCCCAAAATCTCATAAGCAGATGCTCAGGCGTTAAAAGGACCTATTTCTCTACAAGAAGTTAAAAATGCTATTAAGAACCTAAATAATGACAAATCTCCAGGCCCAGATGTGCTGACGATAGAATTCTATAAAGCCAATGAGGATTGCGTGAGTCATGACCTACATGAGCTTTACACTGAGGCCTTTAACACTGGCTCTCTAGGGGATTGAATTAACAATGGGATTATCAAACTACTTCCTAAAGATGGGGATAGATCCCTTATAAAAAACTGGAGGCCAATAACAGTCCTTAACATTTCCTACAAAATCTTGGCCAAAACTCTAGCGATCAGATTAGAGAACATTCTCCCTAAAGTTTATTTGCTCCACTCAAATAGGTTTTATCAAAGGAAGATATATTCTAGAAAAATTAATTACCAGTTGGGAGGCCATGGAATGGGTGAGGAGTTCAGGACAAAACACAACCATGTTTCTACTTGACTTCAAAAAAGCTTATGACAGGGTAGAATGGGGCTTTATTTTTACTATGTTAGAAGCTTTTGGTTTTCCAGCAGAATTCTGTAAGTGGATTATGGTTTTGCCCAGGTTGAAGTTAACGGTTCCCTGACTCAAAATATTTCCCTAGGCAGATCCATTAGACAAGGGTGCCCCTTAGCCCCTGCTCTTTTCGTTATTGCAGCCGATGCCCTGTTCTACATTTTTAGAGACTCTTCTATCTCTCCTAAAGTCCAGGGAATCCTACTTCCAAATGGGGAAGAATTGATCAATGCACAGTTTGCTGATGGTACAACACTATTTTTAGATATCAACAAACATAACTTGGAAGCACTGGAAGGTAAAATTAATTTTCTAGGGGAAATTTCAAAAGCCAAAGTTTCACAAAGCAAATCTACCATGCTTGGCTAGGGGGAGCAGCCTCCGGATTGGTTGCAGCAGTTTGGGATTCAATGGCGAGGTCCTAAAAAGATAGTCAGGTACCTAGGAATTCCATTTGCAATATCCCCATCCCTTAAAGAAATGTGGCTATGGATTAAAACCAAAATAGATAAGAAGCTTAACAGATGGGACAATAGATATCTTTCACTTGTTGGGAGAATGCAGGTTTGCCAAAAAATTCTATCTTCCTATAATATTTATTATTCCTCAGTATGGATGTTTTCTAATTACCAGATCCTAGAAATACAGAAAACCATCAGGATCTTCCTGTGGTCTGATAGAAAAGGTAAAAAAAAGATCCACTCTGTTAAATGGGAATGGTGCCATAAGGACAAGAGCCTGGGAGGGCTAGGACTTAAGGATTTGAGAATCCAAGGGATTGCTCTTGTAGCAAAGTGGATCTTTCAGGCTCTTGATGGGAATGAACCGTGGAAAGTGCTGGTTAGGAATAATATATTAAAGGCCGTACCAAAGAAGGCCAAAACATGGAAGTCCCTCCCTTTCTGTGACCTTGTGGTTGAAGACTTCGAGGTTTCAGTTCAAGGGTCCAATGTCTTCAAATCTATCTGGAAGGCCTGGAGTAGTGTTAAGCCATTCGTCAGCAATTTTAGAGTCAACAACAATGAGTTTATCCATGGGACTAGATCCATTTGGTGGAACCTTTTGCACTCAAACAAACCCTTGGCCCTTACTCAGGGGTGTTCTGCTAAAGCATGGGCAGCAAAAGGCGTCTGCTGTTTTAAAGATATTATTAAGGATGGTAGGCTACTGGACTGGGATACCCTTAAAGCTAAGTTTAATCTGCCGAGTTCACAAAAATGCACTTATAGTATGTTACAAAAATCTTGTGAAAAGCTCCTGCCCAAGAAATGCAATAATAATATAGAATTTGGTAAGGACCTCCTATGGAATAATGCCATCTCAATTCTTAATGTTAAAGCTAGTGTTATTTATAAGACCTTAACTTATGATGAAGCAATAATTTCTTATGCTAACAAGATGTGGTCTGCAAAGTTCTCAGTTAAACAATGGTAGAAAGTGTTCATTAGGCTTTGGAGTAGCCCTATTTCTCCTAAAGAGAAGTGTTTCAAATGGTTGTTGATTTTAAACAGGTTACCAATCAGAAAAGAACATAACAACAACAATACCTGTAATATTTGTAGGGTTCCTGATTCAGTTAAACATATATTTTTTTATTGTAGCATAGCTAAAGAAATCTGGTTATTATTTGGTATTCAATTTCCTGTTCAATTTACTATTCTTGATGATATAGTCAGATATATTAAAGATCTAAAAAAGGATACTAACCTTTTCTGGTATGTTCTTACCTCTGAGAATTTATGGCACATTTGGAAATTAAGAAATGAGGATAAATTTCAGGGATCAAGTAGGGTCCTTATCGAGTCTTTTTGTGGACTCACCCTTCATCGAATTTTCTTGCAGGTATCAGTAACAATGAATATAGAAAAGAACAAGTTCTTCAAATTCATAAAGGATGGAAATGCAAAGATGTTCCTTCATGAGATGGAGAATGGTTATAAATGGAAGAGGACACTCAAAGGGAAGAAAGAGGTGGACCTGGCTCTGGAGACCCTACGAGCAGAGGTGAATAGAGCAAGAGTTCCTATCCAAGACCAGATTTAGATGCTCACAGAACTCCTTGATGGAAAACAAGCCGTGTGGATGGAGGGCCCCAGGGGTTGGACCACATGGATGGATGCTCCACAGGAACAAATACTGCAAAGATAACTAATCTACTACATGGACGAATAATGGCTCTTTTATTCTGAATCAAGATTTAACGTATTATATGTATAAAGTTTTTCATCTCTGTCTATACTTTTTGATTAAATTGTTAAACATGTAAAGGTGGGACCTGCTGTCCAGGTTGAAACTCCGTAAATGGTTTTTGTAATAGTCTTTCTTCCCTTATATGCAATATAAAAATAACAATAAAATTTTAATTTGAAATTAATTTAATAATATTATTTTTCAACTTTTTAAATATATATAAGTAAAATAATAGTTTATTTTTTATAAATATATTTATTTATAAATTATATATTTAATTTTTTAATAATAAATTATATGTTAAAAATTTTAATTTTAATTTTTTTTATATAATTTATGTATGATAAAATCACACACTCTCTCTCTAACACACACAAAGTTATAATAGAAAAATTATATATTATGTAAAAATGTTAAAATCACCTAGTTATATAGTATATGTAAGTTAATTTTTTATATAGTTATATATATTTTTACTTTTTATTTTTAAGTTACATTAGTAAAAATTTTGATATAATTTTAAGTTATATCAATTTTTTTTTTACATACATAATGTATAACTAGTGTAAATTTTAATAATGTAACTATTTACCCACACATATATAATTAATTTATTTTAATATATATAAATTATAAATAACCAAAAAAAAATAAAAATTTCAACATATAATTTATTATGAAAAATTAAATATATAATTTAAAAAATACTTATATATTTTTTAAAAGTTCATATATATTTATAATTAATTTTTTTAAAATAGATAATTAACTATTAATTTTGTATATTTATTATTTTACTAATGTAGGTTAAGAAAAGTACAAAATATAATACATAAAATATTATAATCAAATATTAAAGTAAAATTATTTTAACATCAACGTAGGGCAAATGGAAGCAGTAGTGCATGAACTTCAAACAATGTATGACAAAGGGACATGCACGTGGATTGGGGGGTTGCAAATCCCGCCCCCCCCTCACCATAGCCAGTGTTGAAGCATTTCACACAATTGCATAAAAGAAGTAAAATAAAAAAATAGAAGCTTATCTCTATTGTATTTTTGTAAATTAGCAATAAAACTTCTTTGAACATCATGATCAGGCACTTGATAAGAAATTTGAGAAGGCAAACGTTTGTATTTGCTAATAAAATCAGTTACTTTTCTTTAACTCCTTTCTTACAATGAATCAAATTAGTCAATGTAATCTTAGGGCCAATATTATTTTGAAATTGTTGAATGAAAGCATTAGCCAATTGTTGAAATGAAGTAATATAATAAGGAGACAAAGAGCAATACCATTGCAAGGGTTTATCTCTAAAGGTTCTAGTAAACAATTTAGCCATGTGTGTTTGGTCATGAGAAAAATCACTACACAAAATTTGAAATGTCTTCACATAAGTCAAGGGGTCACCTTTTCCATTATACAACTCCAATTTGAGGAACTTCCATATGTTTATGAGGGACCACAAAGATAATGTCATCAGATAGTGGGATCGCTACATCAAATGTGGGAACATTGAACTTGGATTGAGATATGGAAGCCAATTGATGTTGTATGGATGCAATAGTTTGAGCTAGGTTATTCATGGTTTCTTTGATGGATGGATTGAAATTGGACATATTGGATTGTGATGGAGGAGTAACATTGTTGTATGTAGGTGGAGGTTGAGAATAAGGAGGGCAAACATTATGGTATGTTTCTATGGGAGATGGTTGTAAACCAAATGGAATTAACATTTTGTGTAGAAGTATTCATGATAGAAGATGTAAATTTAGGCACACTAGGCAGTGATGTATGCATATGAATGGAATGGTTAACTTGGATAGTGGGTTGAGAGTAACCAAGGACTTTGGCACAACTTTTGGTTGGCAAAATATTAGTATCAACAATATGAGCAAGGCCACACAACAAATCCACACTTGTCTTATCACTTAGCACCATTCTCTTTAATCCTTGAATCAAGGGGATTACCTCAATTTTTGGGTATTATTAACTCATTCATTATTGAAGATTTTCAAATTCATTGACAATATTCTCCAATTGGCCAAAAGTAACCCTAGTTAGTGATTCATCCAAATCATGAGAAGTATGGGGAGAATAAGGATAAGTGATGCCATTTGTTGGGTTAGAGGAAGCACCAACATTTAGATGGAATAAGTTATCCAACTGAAGCTCCATATCCGTAATGTTTAAACCTTGGGAAGCCTTAAGTCTACAATTTCTTCTCACTAGAATATTGTATGTAGGACTAATGGTAACAAAACTCATGCACAAAGGAGAGAAAATTGGATGCAAAAACCATGATTAAGAAATTTGTTGTAAAAATGATAAAATGCTTGTAATTTAAATATAACATGATGAAGTTTTGTTTGATCCTTTTTCAAGGGTTTTAGGATGTCTAGTAGAATGTCTCCACAAAAGGTTTATCATGGATGCCATCTTGAATACATAAACTTGACTGGACTTTTGCTCCAATGCTTGATGAATGATTGATTGCTTTCTCACTTGAATTGAATTTGCAATTAGGATCAAAATTTTGCCTCTTGGAAAGTTAGACAGATTAGGTTTCAAATGAGATGGGTAGTCCTCCTTTCATACTTGACTACCTAGAGGTTAATTGAATTTATGGAGTAGGCCGACATGGGGTCATATTTAATGCTCATATGAGATGATTGTTATGGGAACCAAAAATGAACCCCAATTGAGAGGACTAGGGCAATAGGTACCCTGGTCCTAACAATCAGGACTCAACCTTGGAGGGAAGGCAGAGAAGGAGATGAAAATGCAAGTCTATGGATGGTGTGAGAAGAATTAGAACATGCATAAGGCATCGACAGTCGAAGAACCAAGGTGAGGTATAAGCAAGGACCAAATTATATGTGGATATAACTTATGATGCTACAATAATAAAACTACTAATCTCATCAAATCAACCATACATTAAAAGAGGGAGGGAATTCAATAAATCTAGCCATAATTTAGTTAGGAAAAGGTTGGAGATATCAATTAAATTTACGTATATGTTGGACCTCCCTTTTAAAGTTGAAATTGTATGTGAATTGTGGAGTTTTAAGTAAAGAAATGGATAATTGAAATGAATAAAAAATAATAGTGCTATAGTTATCAGATAGATCCATAAATAAAGAGCTGACCAAGAGAAGAGGATTATAACCTATTGCTAGAAATTTGGGCTAAATTGTCGGCACCAGGGTGGTAGGTCACCTTGGTCTTGTAACTCTTGGATGGGCGAGTGGGATCTTTTTCAGATCAGGGAGATTCACAAGATCCAATATAAAAAGTTTGGGAAAAATTTTCAGGACCATGGTGGTAGGTCACCTGGGTCCTCCACTTTTTGCTCCTCTAGAATCTAAACTTATTCATCATTGTCAACTCTATCAAAATATTTAATCATAACACTTGAATCAATTTCCAGCATAGAGAGTGAGAGAAAAAGAGTTGTGGATAAGATTTTGCCTTAGATCATACCCTAGTTTCTAGGAATTAACCTTGAATTGAATTAAAGTATAAAATGTAAATACTGAAGTAAATGTTGTCAGATATACCTCAGGTCTACAATGGTAGATAGAAGATTGATGATGCAATTCTCTTTAGATGTGATCACAAATATTGAATGTAATAACATGATAAACACATGGACATGAAAGACCTAATCAAACACACATGCTTGCTTAAATATTAATGTGACTTTGCTCCATGATGCTTAAAGAATATGATGGGATGAAATGATGCCTTGAATGCTTGATGTTAGATGCACACATTTTATGAATGGATTATTAGAGTCTTATATCTAAAATGGATTGATAGGATGTCCTTATATAGGGTTCCCTACATAAATTACCGATGTTGTTGACCTCCAATGGTAACTTTGAGGCACGAGGACCAAAATACATTGGGGAGGGGAGAGCCTACCCATATTTAAAATAGATATTGGTTAAGGAGGACTAGGGCACTATGGTGCCATGGTCTAGATAGGGGCACCGTAGTCCCCTTGTCCTCCAAAAGCAGGATAAGAAGCCACCAAATAAAAGGGGCATAGCCTTGGGGTCCACTCAACCATGTGCACAAGTGACATTAGGTTCAGAGTAAAAAGGGCCAAAATGAGCCTAGAAGGAATGAAGATAGGACACACTAAGGTAGGAGCACAAATATGAGGTGTGAATTGTACTAGTTACAATTTATGACACTTCATTTATCCCCCACTTTAATGGAAATATGAGCCTATGAAAATACTTGCGATAAAGTAGAAAGATAAGGAAGAGAGAGAGGAGCAACTAGGAGTGAGATCAGAAAGAGATTAGGCATCCCTAATTTTGAGGAACCAAGCTCCCAATCTTAGGATCTTAACTCACACAATCACATGCAAGGACACACAAAACAAGACAAAGTAAAAAAAGATAAATAAACACATACAAAAGACAAAAGACACACACCACAAAGGGGTTAGTACTAAAAACAAAAAGCTCCAATTCAACTAGTTGAAGAGACCGTGATAGTCAAAATGCCTGAGATACTAATCTTATTCTCAGAATGCTATTGCAAGTACATAAGTGGTCACATGAAAAGAGAAAAGCATGAATCGAATAATGAATTGTGATTCAACAAGTGCAAAGATATGAGCTCATGGGAAGGATAAAGGAGAGAACATGGATGCCACCAAAAATCTGTATTATGTTAGGTGATCCACAAGAAGAAAAGTAAGAGAGGTCATGAAATATACAAGCTAGCAAGTTGTGTTACACTAGGTGATCTAGGGGAACATGAATACTCATGAGACAATAAGATGTGTTATGTTGTGTGACTCAAGTAGAGAAGGATGTTGGCATTAGGTTGTCATAGATGTCAAATAGTATGGCATGGCCATTGGTGAGTAAGTAGTGGTGACTGGTATGGGTGAAGTAAGACATGATGATGTCAACCAATATGTGGGTAAGTAGATAGAAAGGTATGTTACTGGTATACATGAAATGCATCATTGATCGGTAAACTAGAACCACCGACAAGGCAAAGCAAGCAAGCAAAGAAGAACAAAAGGATGTGAACTGGTATACAGAAGTTTAAAGAAGTTTAATGCTACTAGTAAATGGACTTAGTAGATGGACTGGCATATTTGATGTAAGGGCAACTTGATTCATCAACAAAGAAGAGGTTAGTAGATATGAAGGTCCACTAGTGAAGTTAGGTTATATTGGTAAGGTGAGTTGAACCGATAGTTAGTATTGGTTGGTGAAGGATGTCAAATTGACATAGCAGACTGAAGATGATTCCAAACTGATATTGAAAACTGAGCATAGGTGGATGTCGACAAGAATGATAGGTGGAAACCAAGTGGCGATCACATAGAGGTCGATAAAGTATTCATCGATGTAGTTGTCAACAAGTAGGTCAACATTAATGAAGAACCCAAAAATCATGGAAGGATGACAGAATGTTGTGGCTTGAGGAAGAAAAGGTGGCAAGGTGATTGAACTAACCTTGCAAGATGATATGATCTTTGTACCTAGTTGCCGAAGGAAACAACCAAGCCATTAATGGTGATTGATAGAGAAACGCGGAAAAGCATGTCGTAGACATCCCAAAATAGAAAACGCACATTGAAAAGCAAGGAGATGGTGATTTTGTTTGGTATGATGCAAATCAACATTCCTAAAAAGAAAATCAAATCAAATCTAATACGGATCAAGATGGTGAAAGAAAAACCTAACATGGCACCATTTGAATGCTTCTCTTGGCAGGAACCCTCATAGATACATAGGTGAACTCAAGACTTAAATGGATGGGATGCTAGATATGAAGTGTGAGGGGAAAGAGAGCATGAAAAAGAAATACTATCTACATAAGAGTTATTTCTCAGAGAGCTAGAGTGTGTGTTAGCAGGTCACCGGTGAGAGGGTCTAACTGGTAGAGATAGAGTAACCCGTAAACTGTTATAGGTTTAAAATTCAAGCATACTGGTAAGGAGTGATTGGTTAGGAAGGTATCCAAGTGTGACACTGTGAAGTGTGAGGCTCAAAGAGAGAGAAGAAAGGATAGGAGTAATCGACAAGTGATCAGAAAGAGTAATTTGATAACTTGCAGTGTGATAATCAATGAAGAAGAAGAGGTTATTTAACCAGCAAAAATACATTGATCAAGTGTTGCAGAACTCATTTGCAACTAGGTGATTTCATTTCATTAAAATTGTATTGCATTATATTACACCAAGTTGGTGCTTGGTGTAGGGGTTGGTGCCCTAAATTAGTAGGGTTGGTGCTCATTGGGTTGGTGCCCTAAATCATTGTAATCTATTAATTCATTATGAGGCTGGATTGGAGCAACATTTTTCACCAAGGTTTTTCTTGTTGGCATATGTGCAGAGCTTGATGACATGATGATATTGTATGTTATCATTGATGTCAATATGCTGAAGTATGAACTGATATATTGTAGTAAGCAAACTAGCAAGAGAACCCGTATATGTGAAAAGGTGAAGTGTTATGTTTGTTCAAGGTGAACCAATATGTTGGAATGAGAACCGATATATGGGAAGTTTTGTATTAGGGTTTCATTTGGCATGACTACCGGTTGGTAGTCTCAGCTTCAGGGTTTCCAGTTGATGCATTCCAAGCCTGTGTGATTTAATCAATGACATCTTGTGATGAGTTAGCATTGTAATGAAGGCCAGATAGTGTTGCCACATCAGCCTTGTGCGCATGAAGGATTTCCTTGAGGATCTTGCATGGAGATTTATCCTATCTATGTCGGGAATGTGCGAAGTCTCTGTAAATGATGGAGAATGCGTGATGGGTTATTGACTTCCTGAAGCAACAAAGAATGAACATTGGTGAACGTCTTGACATCTCTTCAAGACTGTTGTATTCAGTGCAGTGTGATTAATGGTCTAGATTGAACCAACTGAATTGTTAAACCTAAATGTTTAGGGTTTAGGGTTTATGCTATCGACCTATCTGTTTCCTATAAGGTCGATGATGTTTTTCATTTTGAAGTTGTTGGAAAATGTTATGTGTGTATCCCAGTGAGTGATACTTGATTCTTGCTAGACCGAAGAAGTGTGTTGATACCTGCAGAGTGTGATTGTAGAAGAAAAGGAACTAAAAAGGATATGCCTTGGCATTGTGTGCTGTTATCAGATTAGTGTATTACCTGTTGACTTTTAACCATTTCAGCAATTGGAAAATCCCTTAATCGGGTAGCTTTGACAAGGTTTTGTGTAAATCCTTTAATAGGGTGACTCAATTCAACGAGTTCTTCAAATCCTCTTGCAAGGTAACCTCTAACAGGGTTCTAACCTTTAACCAGGTATTTAGCCATCCCTTAACCGGGTGATCCCTAGAAGGATCGGTTCCTATCAGAACCTATTGTAAAAGTCTTTAACCGGACAAGGATCCTAACAAAGCAAACTTCAAAAGAGTTCAAAGAATAACTTGTGGGTATTCATCCCCACCGTGGTTTTTCCCAGTTGGGTTTCCATGTGAAAAGTCAGTGTGTCATGTGTGATGCTTCTCATGTGATGCTTTAATATTTTCTGTCAAGTGGTAATGCATGTTGAACCAGTAGTCTTTACATTTCTGATGTATTACCTATATATGCATATGAGTGAAGTGGAAAGGAGATGTTAGGTGTGGTGAAGATCTAAGTGATAACTGGTTTATGCTTATCACAGTCATTCTTGGTTTTGCCAGTAGTACTCTGTTTTGGATCAGTGTTATTGTTTACCAGTTAAGTGCAGTCTTTGCAGTCAAACTGGTTCAGGGAAAGTTTTTGTCTGTACTGATTCAACCCCCCTCTCAGTACCGATTTGGTACTAATTGTTCATCATTATTCAACAATTGGTATCAGAGCATCTTCCAGGTCCTCTGTGTTGTAAGCTTAACCACTTGGGGAAAAGATCCTACTCTAATGATGAAGAGGGAAGGTCCAAAGTTCAACAAAGATAACTTTAAAATATGGAAGGACAAAATGAAGATATACATCAGAAGCATGGGTGCTCAATACTGGAACTATGTTGAGAATGCTTATGTTATTCCTACCGGTACTCTCACCAATGATCAAAGAAGAGAGATTGAGGAGAATGGGCAAGTCATGGAAGCCCTAATCAATAGTATTTGACATTGAGTTTATTTATGTTCAGGATAAAGACAATCCCCAAAAAAATATGGGATGCTCTGGAGAATATCTATGGCGGTGATGAGCATGTGAAACAAGCTAAGGAAGAGAGCCTTAGGGGAAAGTTTGAAGACATGAAAATGGTTGAAGGAGAGACCATTCAAAAATAAGGAATAAGAATCAAAACTATTGTTGGAGACATCAAGAGTGCAGGAGGTAAAATTGAGGATTCCACTATTGTTAGCAAAGTCTTGAGATCCTTGTTACCAGTCTATGCAATAAGGGTTGTTGCTATTTAGGAGTTAAGGTCTATAGACAAGACAAAGGTATCCTTAGACTCAATCATTGCTAATTTGACCGCATATAAGCTGAATAATTATGATGATAGTATTCAGAAGACTGAATCAGCCTTTAGAGCATCTGCTGCACCATCTAGAAAGGGAAAAGAAGCAAGTACCAGTTGTGAACCAAGGCAAAGCAGAGAAATGGATGATGAGGAGATCCAGATGGAATTTGAAGCTCTTCTTGCCAAGAGACTTCCTAAGGGAACTGGTAAATACAGAGGTAAGATTCCTTTGAAATGATTCTCTTGTAATAGGATAAGACACATTGTTGTAAACTGTCCTAATGGAGATAATAAGGACAAACCGAAGAAGTTATAGAAGTTAAAAGGAGGAACATAAGAAATTGTTTTGTAGCAGTTGATGAAGGTGTCACTGATGAGGAATCAAAAGATGAAGAAAATGAAGACATTGTGTTTGTAACAGTTAAGGGAGATGTGTCAAACAAGAAGGCTCTTGTCTCCCGCTTTGATAATTCCAATGAGTGGATTATTGATAGTGGCTGTTCTCACTACACGACTGGTGACCGGAGTAAGTTTCTGTCTCTAGAAGAGTATGATGGTGGTGTGGTCTAATTTGGTAATGATGCACCATGTATGGTAAAAGGCAGAGTGTCCATCTCTCTGAATAGAAAAAGCATTGTTGATAATATGTACTGGGTAGAAGGTCTCAGACACAACCTTTTGAGTGTTGCCCAGCTGAATGATAATGGACTCACTCTGGAAATTAGAGATGGAGTGTGCAAAATAAAAGGAAAGAGTGGTGAATTGATGGCCACTGGTATATAGACCAGAGGTAACTTATTTCAGTTGAATGCAAATATCAATACATGTCTAATGGCTAAGTTTGATGATAGCTAGATATGGCATATGAGACTCTACCATGTAAACTTTGATAACATTGTGAAGGCCAGTAAGATCAAGGAAGTTAGAGGATTTCCTGTGCTGTGCAAACCAGAGAATCCTTTGTGTAGAGAGTGTCAATTGGGGAAAATGTCTTCCTCAACCTTCAAAGGTAAATCTTTAACTGCAGACAATTTACTTGATCTTGTGCATACTGATTTGTGTGGTCCTATGAAAACTAGGAGTGTGCAGGGGGATAGGTATTTTATGATTCTTACTAATGATTGCTCAAGAATGATGTGGGTCACATTCTTGAAAGACAAGTCTAAAGATTTTGGAAAATTCAAATCTTTCAGAGCATTGGTTGAAAAAGAAAGTGGTAAGAGGATTAAGTGCCTAAGAACTTATCAAGGAGGAGAATTCACTTCTAGTGAATTCAACAAGTATTGTGAAGAGAATGACATCAAGAGGAAATTGTCTACCCCCCTGAATCCACAACAAAATGGCCTAGCAGAGAGGAACATCCGGACTGTAGTTGAAGCAGCCAGAACTATGTTGATCCAAGGGAAGGTTGCTCACACTTTCTGGAGAGAAGTGATGAGCACTACAATCTACACAATGAACCGGGTACTCATCAAGAAAGGTAAGGATAAAACACCTTATGAGTATTGGACTGGTAAGACTCTTGTAGTAAGCTACTTCAGAGTGTTTGGTAGCAAATGTTATATCAAGAGGAGTGAACAGCCGAGCAAGTTTGATGCAAAATGTGATGAGGGAATATTCCTAGGGTATTCCACAAAGAGCAAAGCTCTCAAATGTTTCAACAATAGGACTTAGAGAATTGTTGAAAGTATCAATGTTAGAGTTGATGAAACCTCTGAGAAACCTAAGGAAATCGACAGTGAGAAAGTAGGAGATGAACTGATAGTAACCTTCTGGGAACCGGTTGCAAAACAACCTAGTACCAATAACAGTGCTTCTACACTGGTAGATACTGATGCTGATGAAGATGAGGATGAAGAAGAAAAGCAAGAGGAAACAACTAAGATCATTCCTAGGTATGTAAAGCTGAATCATGATCCAAAGCAGATCATAGGAGACAAGGATGTAGGAATTCTTACAAGAAGAAAGGTTAGAGAAAATTCTTGCATGATCTCTGAATTTGAGCCTAAAACATTTAAAGAGGCATATAAAGATGAAGACTGGATCAAGGCAATGAAAGAGGAACTTGACCGGATAGAAAAGAATGGCACATGGTCTTTGGTACCCAGACTTGAGCATAAAAATGTCATAGGCACCAAATGGGTTTTCAGAAATAAGCCGAATGAAGATGGCACAGTGGTAAGAAACAAAGCCAGACTAGTGTGTAAAGGATATGCTCAAGAAGAAGGAGAAGAATATGAAGACACCTTTGCTCCAGTAACTAGATTGGAAGGAGTTCGTATGCTTCTTGCATATGCAACTTTCAAGGGATTCAAAGTATATCAAATGGATGTAAAATCTGCATTCCTAAATGGGATACTTGAAGAGGAGGTGCATATAGAGCAACCAGATGGGTTTGCCCTATCAGAAGACAATGACATGGTGTGTAGGCTACATAAAGCCTTGTATGGATTGGAGCAGACACATAGAGCATGGTATGAATTCTTGCACTCCCATCTTGTGAAGATTGGATTTGAAAGACCAAGTGAAGATAACAATATCTATTTGAAGTTAGAAGGAGATCAGATTCTGATCTATGAAGTATTTGTTGATGACATAATCTTTGGTGGAGATGACAAGATGAGTCATGATTTTGCACATGAGATGATGAAGGAATTTGAGATGTCACTTATAGGGGAGATTAAGTTCTTCATTGGACTATAGATTCAACAAATGAAAGGTGGAATCTTTATCACTCAGTCCAAGTATGTCAAAGAGGTTTTGAAGACCTTTGTCATGGAAGATAGCAAACCAGTTGGTACACTGATAGTGACTGGTTGTAAACTATCAAAAGAGGATGACTCAGCGTTGGTGAATGAGAAGGAATACCGATCAATGATTGGTAAGTTTCACTATGTAGTACATAGTAGACCAGACATTGCACATGCAGTAGGCATTACTGCACGGTTCCAGAAAAGTACAAGAGAATCCCACTTGGTATTAGTCAAGAGGATTCTGAGATATCTAAAGGGAACTATTGACTATGGATTATGGTATCCCTACAGTAATGACTTTAACCTAAAAGTGTTTACAGATGCTGATTGGGTTGGTAATGTGGATGACCGGAAAAGAACAACTGGTGGTACATTCTTTCTTGGTGGTAGACTGGTCTCATGGATGAGTAAGAAGCAGAGTTGTATCTCTCAATGTACTATAGAAGCGGAATATGTTGTAGTATTTATGAACTACACCTAAACAATTTGGATGAAGCATGTATTGAGTGGCTTCAAAGTTGCTGTATCTGAACCAGTAAGTATATTTTGTGACAACACAAGTGCAATCAACATTTCCAAGAATCCGGTTTTACATGCTAGAACCAAGCACTTCGAGCTCAAGTATCATTTCTTGAGGGAAAAGCTTCATAACAAAGAGGTTGTACTGGAACATGTCTCTAGTAAGGAGCAGTTAGTACACATATTCACCAAGCCTCTACCGAAGGCTACATTTACCTATTTGAGAGGTGAATTAGGGTTGCTACCCCTTCAAGAGGTGAACTAAAGGCGTGTGCTCCACATCAGTCAGGTATTACATTGATAAATCTTTTTCAGGATTGGTGTGTTGAAGGATGCTACTCCTTAGGGGGATCAGCATACTGGGACATAGTTGTATGTACCTCCACTTTGGCATTGTTGTCAAAGGGGGAGAAGATGTGAAGCGGAGAAGATATATGCAGTATTAGTGAGAAGAAGATGCAAAGTAGATAGATATCTTTGTATATTGCCATCAATGCCAAAGGGGGAGATTGTTGGCATATGTGCAGAGCTTGATGACATGATGATATTGTATGTTGTCATTAATGTCAATATGCTAAAGTATGAACCGATATATTGTAGTAAGAAAACCGGCAAGAGAACTGGTATATGTAAAAAAGTGAAGCGGTATGTTTGTTCAAGGTGAACCGGTATGTTGGAATGAGAACAAGTATATGGGAAGTTTTGTATCAGGGTTTCATTTGGCATGACTACCAGTTGGTAGTCTCAGCTTCAGGGTTTCCAGTTGATGCATTCCAAGCCTATGTGATTTAACCAATGACATCTTGTGATGAGTTAGCATTGTAATGAAGGCCAGATAGTGTTGCCGCATCAGCCTTGTGCGCATGAAGGATTTTCTTGAGGATCTTGCATGGAGATTGATCCTATCTACCCAGGGAATGTGTGAAGTCTCTGTAAATGGTGGAGAACGTGTGATGGGTTATCGACTCCCTGAAGCAACAAAGAATGAATGTTGGAGAATGTCTTGAGATCTATTCAATAATGTTGTATTCAATGTAGTGTGATTAACGGTCAGGATTGAACTGATTGAATTGTTAAACCTAAATATTTAGGGTTTAGGGTTTATGCTACCGACCTATCTATTTCCTATATGGTTGATGATGTTTTTCATTTTGAAGTTGTTGGCAAATGTTATGTGTGTATCCCAGTGAGTGATACTTGATTCTTGCCAGACCGGAGAAGTGTGTTGATACCTACAGAGTGTGATTGTAGAAGAAAAGGAACTAAAGAGGATCTGCCTTGGTATTGTGTGCTGTTATCAGATCAGTGTATTACCTGTTGACTTTTAACCATTTCAGGAGTTGGAAAATCCCTTAATCGGGTAGCTTTGATAGGCTTTTGTGTAAATCCTTTAACATGGTGACTCAATTCAATGAGTTCTTCAAATCCTCTTATGAGGTAACCTTTAATAGGGTTCTAACCTTTAACCAGGTATTTAGCCATCCCTTAACTGGGTGATCCCTATCAGGATCAGTTCCTAGCAGAACCTATTGTAAAAGTATTTAACCGGACAAGGCTCCTAATAGAGCGGACTTCAAAAGGGTTCAAAGAACAACTTGTGGGTATTCATCCCCACCATGGTTTTTCCCAGTTGGGTTTCCACGTGAAAAATCAGTGTGTCATGTGTGATTCTTTTCATGTGATGCTTTAATATTTTCTTTCAAGTGGTAATGCATGCTGAACCAATAGTCTTTAAATTTCTGATGTATTACCTATTTATGCATATGAGTGAAGTGGAAAGGAGATGTTAGGTGTGAGGAAGATCTAAGTGATAACCGGTTTATGCTTGTCATAGTCATTCTTGGTTTTCCCTATAGTACTCTATTTTGGATAGGTGTTACTATTTACTAGTTAAGTGTAGTCTTTGCAGTCAAACTAGTTCAGGGAATGTTTTTGTCTATATTGATTCACCCCCCCCTCTCGGTACCAGTTTGGTACTAACTGTTCATCATTATTTAGCGTTTCCCATATCAGGTTTTCCTTGTATATTTAGTGTTGTGGATTATACATTTGTGTGTTTTCCTCTTTTGATAACCACTCTTATCTTACCAGTTTGATTGTTTAGTGTTTAGGTTGATAACCGGTATGCCAAGATTGGTTTAAAAAGAAAGAGTTTAGGAACCACTGATTCACCCCCCACTTAGTGGTACATTATGCTCAACAATTGGTATCAGAGCCTAGGTTCCTAGTTGAATAAAGCTTTCTCTAGCTTGGGTAGATTTTGGTCAAGGAACATAATGGTAAGAAATGAGCCTGCCTCCTCAAAAGCTCCCATGTTTGATGGATCTAACTATGCCTTCTAGAGAAGAAGAATGGAGACCTATATTTCCTCTCTTGGTTTTGATGTGTGATGTCTATCAAGAATGGGTATACTATCCCTAGTGTTCCTCCCACTAATCCGGATGCTAAGAAGGAGTATGATAATAATGCAAAGGTTAAACATGCTAGCTTAAGTGGGCTATGAGATAATGAGTTTTTCAAGGTCATGCACTACCCATCCACCAAGTAGACTTGGGGTAAATTACAAATATTATTTGAAGGAGATGCTAAAGTCAAAGAGGCCTAGCTGCAATCACTAAGAGGTCAACTTTAAGGCATCAACATGAAAGATGAAGAAAATATTGCAGACGACCTTCACAGAGTAGATGAAACTGTGAACACCATTAGAGGAATTGGAGAAGAAATTGCTAATGAGAATATTGTCAAGAAGGTACTTAGATCTCTCACATATAAGTATGATACTAAGGTTTATGCCATAGAGGAAGCCAAGGATTTGAAGACCTTCACAATGATGAACTATTTGGCTCTCTAACAACTTATGAAATGAGAACAACCAGTGAATCATCTTCAAGGAAAGATGCAACGTTCAATTTTGACAATCTAGTGGCAGTAAGAAAAAAGGGTTGTGTGAGAAATATACCACCCATCATCAAACTAGTAAGCACCTTTTGTGATGAATGTGTGAAAGGAAAGAAAACTAAGGTGAGTTTCAAGACAAAAGAACACAACACTTCAAGACCACTTGAACTGGTGCATACAGATATGTGTGGTCCAAATAGGACAAGATCTCTTGTCGATTAAAGATATTTTATGCTCTTTAGTGATGACTATTCAAGAATGACACGGGCCACTTTCCTACAAGGTAAGTCACAAAAATTTGATAGATTCAAGATCTTCCAGAAGATGGTAGAGAAGGAAATTAGGTGCAAGTTGAAATACTTAAGATCAGACCGGGGTGGAGAGTTCACATCAAATGAGTTTGAAGATTACTGTGAAAGACATGGAATCAGAAGGCAATACTCATCCCCTAGGACACCACAAAAAAATGGTGTGATAGAAAGGAAGAACATGATAGTCAAGGAGATGGCCAAAACCATGTTAAATGAGGCAAGTTTGTTGGACATGTATTGGAAGGAAGCGGTTCATACTGTTGCATATACCTTGAATAGGGTTCAAGTAAGAACAAACAACATAATGTCACTTTATGAGTTGTGGTATGACTAGAAACCATCAATCGAGTACTTCAAGGTATTTGACAGCAAGTGTTTTATCAAGAGGGATATGGATGGTTTAGGTATTTTTGATTCAAGGATTGATGAAGGGATCTTCCTTGGTTACTCAACTAATAGTAAGGCCTATAAATGATAGAAAAAAAGACTAAGAAGAGTCATTGAGAGTGTGCATGTAAGAGTTTATGAGGATACACACAAAGGAAGACAAGCACAAGTGAACTAGTATGATGATTCTGGTGATGCAGGTGAAGAAGATCACTCAGACAATGAACCAGAAGAAGCATCCAAAAGGGTCCCTAACCGGTATGTGCAAATAAACCACCTGAAAGAGCAGATTTTAGGTAATAAGAGTGATGGTGTGCAGACTAGGAGAAGACTTTCCTGGAATGATGAACAAGTCAATTTCTGCCTCATGACTAAAGTAGAACGTAAAACACTCAATGAGGCTAGCAAAAATAGAAAATGGATGGATGCCATGGAAGAAGAGCTGCAGGAGATTGAGAATAACAAGACTTAGGAATTAGTCCCTAGACTAGAAGACAAGAACATCATTGGCACCAAATGGGTCTAATAGAATAAGATGAATGAAAAAGGTAAAATTGTTAGGCATAAAGCTAGACTTGTGTGCAAGGGTTACTCTCAAGTAGAGGGCATTTATTTTGAAGAAACATTTGCACTGGTGGCTAGACTAGAAGCAATTAGGATGTTTCTATCTTTTTCAACCTACAAGGGTTATAAGGTATATCAAATGGATGTAAAATCTTCCTTCCTCAATGGAAATTTGGAAGAAGTTTACATGGAGCAACTAGAAGGCTTTCTGTTACATGATGATGAAACTTTTGTGTGCCGATTGAAGAAAGCCCTGTATGGTTTAAAGCAGGCTCCTAGGGCATGGTATTCAAGGCTAGATCAGTACCTGAAGGAGCAAGGATTCAAAAAGGGGAGTGATGACAATAATCTATATATCAACAAAGATGGAAATCACATGATCATTTTAGTTGTGTATGTAGATGACATCATTTTTGGAGGCAACAAGGACACTCTTTGCAAAGATTTTGCTGACCAGATGTAGTCAGAATTTGAGATGTTTGGAGAATTGAAACACTTCCTTGGTTTGCAGATATCATAGCTAGATAAGGGAATCTGTATCTCACAAACCAAGTATGAAAAGGACATGCTAAAGAAGTTTCAAATGGAGGACTAAAAATCGGTGAGTACCCCCATGGTGACTAGAAGAAAATTAAGAAATAATGATGAATCATCGATGGTGGATCATATATTATATAGATCCATGATAGACAGTTTGTTGTATCTTACTACTTCTAGACTGGATATAGTGCAGACGGTTTGTATGGTGGCTAGATTTCAAGCAACACCTAAGAAGTCACATATGAATGTCATAAGTAGAATTTTTAGGTACCTACAAGGGACACTCAATTATGGATTATGGTACCCTAAACAAGGGGAATTCATCTTGGAAACATATACTGATTTTGATTGAGTAGGTTGCATTGATGACCAGAAGAGCACAAGTAGTGGTGCATTCTTCCTAGGTGACTGGTTGGTCTAATGGCATAGAAAGAAGAAGGATTTAGTCTCCCTATCAACTGCTGAAGCAAAATACATTGTTGTTTCTACATGCTACTCTCAGGTGCATTGGATGAAGAAAACCCTCAAGGACATACAGGTAGATATCTTTGATCTTATTCCCATCTGGTGTGATAATTCAAGTGTCATCAACATATCAAATAACCTGACGATGAATTCAAGGACAAAGCATATAGCCATCAAGTATCATTTTCTCAGAGAGAAGTTTCAACGATAGGAAGTAAAGATGGAATATGTCCCTACAAGAGAACAAGTGGTAGACATCTTCAACAAACCATTACCGGTAAGCACTTTTGAGTACTTAAGACTCAAGTTCGGAGTTGTATCACCTAACTCATGTACTTAAGTTTGTAAGGAGATATATGGTTCAGGGGGAGTTAATAGTAGTATCTATATCTCTTGAACCACATGTTGATCATAGGGAAAAGTTCAGGGTTGTAGGTCTCAATACTAGCTATAATCACTAATAGAAGATTTTACTAAGGGGTGATAAGTATAAATCAAAGGGGGAGAATGAAGTACCTTGACCCTTTGTCATTGTGTCAAAGGGGGAGAAATATACCAGTATGAAGTCTTGCAATAAGTTGACATCAATGCCAAAGGGGGAAATTGTTGGCATCAGGTTGTCATTGATGTCAACTGGCATGGCATGGTCACCGGTCAGTAAGTAGTAGTGACCGATATGGGTGAAGTAAGACATGATGATGTCAACCAATATGTGTGTAAGAAGACATAAAGGTATGTTACCAGTACACATGAAATGCATCATTGACTCGTAAAGAAGAACCATCAACAAGGCAAAGCAAGTAAGCAAAGAAGAACAAAAGGATGTGAACTAGTATACACACATAGAAGTTTAATGCTACTAGTAAATGGACTTATTAGATCGACCAAGATGTTTGATGGAAGGCCAACTTGATTCACCGACATAGAAGAGGTCAACAGGTATGAAGGTCCACCGGTGAAGTTAGGTTATACCGGTAAGGTGAGTTGAACCGGTAGTTAGTCTTGGTTGGTGAAGGATGTTAAATTGACATATTAGACTGAAGATGATGCCAAACCGATATTGCAAATCGAGCATAGGTGGATGTTGACAAGGATGACAGGTGGAAACCAGGTGGTGATCACATAAAGGTTGGTAAAGTATTCATCGACGTAGCCATTAGCAAGTAGGTTGACGTTAATGAAGAACCTAAAAAATCATGGGAGGATGGCAGAATGTTATGGCTCGAGGAAGACAAGGTTGCAAGGTGATTGAACCAACCTTGCAAGATGATCTGATCTTTGTACCCATTTACCAAAGGAAACAACCAATCCATTAATGGTGATTGATAGAAAAATGCAGAAAAGCATGTCGTAGACATCCCAAAATAGAAAATGCACATTGAAAAGCGAGGAGATGGCAGTGACCATTCCTGAAAAAGCAAATCAGATCAAATCTAATATGGATCAAGATGGTGAGAGAAAAACCTAACACGACATCGTTTGAATGATGCTCTTGGCGGGAACCCTCTTAGATAAATAGGTAAACTCAAGACTAGAATGGATGGGATGCTAGATGTGAGGTGTGAGATGAAAGAGATCCTAAGCAAGAAAGACTATCTGCCTAAGAGTTATTTCTCAGAGAGTCAGAGTGTGTGTTAGCAGGTCACCGGTGGGAGGGTCTAACCGGAAGAGATAGAGTAATTGGTGAACTATTACAGATTTAACATTCAAGAGTACTGGTAAGGAGCGATTGGTTAGGAAGGCATCCAAGTGTGACACTGTAAAGTGTGTGGCTCAAAGAGAGAGAAGAAAGGATAGGAGTAACTGACAAGTGACCATAAAGAGTAATCTGATAATTGGCAGTGTGATAATTAGTGAAGAAGAAGAGGTTGTTTAATTGGTAGAAATCCATTGATCAAGTGTTACATAACTCATTTGCAACTAGGTGCTTTCATTTCATTAAAATTGTATTGCATTATATTACACCGAGTTGGTGCTTGGTGCAGGGGTTGGTGCCCTAAATCAGTAAGGGTTGGTTCTCCTTGGGTTGGTACCCTAAATCATTGTAATATGTTGTTTTGTTGTGAGTCTGGATTGGAGCAGTAAACTCTAGCAGCATTTCTCACCAAGGTTTTTCCCATATTGGGTTTTCCTCGTACATCTGGTGTTGTGGGTTATGCATTTGTGTGTTTTCCTCTTTTGATATCCACTCTTATCTTGCCAGTTTTATTGTTTAGTGTTTAGGTTGATAACCATTATTCCAAGCTTATTTTAAAAAGAAAGAGTTTAGGAACCACTGATTTACCACCCTCTTAGTGGTACATTTTGTTCAACAAAGGAGAGTCATAATAGAGAAGGGGAGTCAGAATAGTCTAGAAAGTTGTGTTATGCTAATTCCACTCATCTCAAAAAATGTTTCACAAAGAGGGTTGAATGGTCTAGAAAGTTGTGTTATGCTAGTCAACCTACCTTAAAGAAGTTAAAAAAGGAAGAGTTGAAATATCTAGCAAGCTAGTGGAAGGATAGGGATTATTTTCTTGAGTTAAAAGAATTGGTAAAGAAGGAGGAGGATTACTTGATGTAGAAGCATGTTTTGATGGCCGATAATTTTATCTTGCAAAATAGTCTTTAAGCATTTGAACCTTACGAGTGTCTTCTATAGAAGTTTGAGAGTTGGGATATACTAGACCTTCTTTAATAAATCACGTGGGAGGGTCTACAAGGATCTTAATTCCTTGTTCATGTTTTCCAAGTCCATGTCCTCGATAACCTTGTTTTGAAATCATATATATCCAAATTCATAGGATATTCTCAATTGTGAAGGAGAAGGGCTTTCAATATGAATTTATTTAAAAAATTTAGTGTAAGGACACATAGAAGGGTCAAAGGGATAATTAAATGAAGAAGAGATATCCTTTGTAGGGAAATTCTCCTTTCTATCATCATTATTCATGTCCCCTTTAGTAGGTGGGAAAGAAGGGTCCTTATCATCTAAGGCTTCATCTTTGCTTAATGTTATGTGGGGAGATAGATCATGAATAAAATTCATAAAATCATCTTGCCTACAAATATGTTGATGGTCAAGATAAGTTCTAGGAGAATAAGGAGTATCTAGAGAGATTGATATACCAACATTTTGATCTTATCCCCCTTGCACTAAGGTGTATGAGAAGAAGATAGTGTCATGTTGATCTTCAATGCTTGCTATCCATTATAGAGATCATTTATAGAAGTATATTATTTCCTAATTCTCATGAGATAACCTAGGAGAGGTACAAGTTTTAGCCTTTTTAATGACATCTCTAGGATTATCACTATCTACAAAAGATTTTATGTGATCTACATATGAAATGAATTTTCTTAAAAATATCATTATAAAACAACATAAAACATGTATAAAAGCTTTGAGAGATGATTTGAAAGTAGGAATTATCTTTTAAATTCTAATGATGCCATATGCAAGAGTACTACATGAGTGAAAAAGTAATGTAAAGTGAAAGAAACCATTATACAACACATGATTCTGATAAATATAACTAAGAAACAATGTAATCACATGTAAAATAGAAAACCAATCAGATTTACTAAATTCCATTATGAAAAATCCCAAATCAGATTTTAAGACTCAATTTAAAAATTATGCGAACCCACAAGTCAATTTTAGAAGAAAAAGTTAGAGTTTTTATGAATTTAACCTCTAAATTTATGTAATTCAATTGTATATATGAGTGCAAATATTAATGTTGAAGTGCAGATAAGTTAAATTCTGAGACAATGAATCAAAAGTAAGCATGAAAGAAGTTGGGTTCACCAAAATGTAATAGTTTGATTTAGAAATTAGGGTTCATCAATTAAGATAATAAAACCACTAATCTAATCAAATCAACTATACATTAAAGGGGGGAGGAAATTCAATAAATCTAGTCACAATTCAATTAGTAAAAGGGTTGAGATATCAAATAGATTACCTATATGTTGTTTCCCCTTTTAGAGTTGAAATTGGATGTGTATTGTAGAGTTTAGGGTAAAGCAATGAATAATTAAAATGAATAAGAAATAACAAAGTGCCACAGTTTTCAGACAGAGCCATAGACAAAGATCTAAGTAAGAGAAGAGGATAAAAACATGTTGCTAGAAATTGTGCTGATTTATTGGGACCAAGGTGGTAGGTTACCTTGGCCCTGTAACTCTTGGATAGGCAAGGGGGAAATTTTTTGGATCAGGGAGATGCACAAGATCAATTGTCAGAAGTTCAGGTGAAATTCCTGGGACTATGGTGGTAAGTCACCTTGGTCCTCCACTTTTTTCTCCTTCAAAATCTAAATCCGTTCGTCGTCGTCAACTTTGCCAAAATCTTTAACTAGAACTCCTAAATCAATTTCCTACACACATAGAGAGAGAAAAAGGGTTGTGAATAGGGGTTTTCCTTAGGTCAAACCTTGATTCAGGAATTAACCTTGAATTGAACTAAAGTATGAAATGTAAATAATGAAGTAAATGTTGTAAGATATACCTCAAATTTATAATGGTAGATAGAAGATTAATAATGCATTGCTTCTTAGATGTGTTCACAAATGTTGAATATAATAACATGACAAACATATGGACATGAAAGACCTAATCAAACACACATGCTTTCATAAATATTGATGTTACTTTGCTCCATGATTCTTGAAGGATATGGTGGGATGAAATGTTGCCTTGAATGCTTGATGTTGGATGAGTGAATGCTATGAATGGAGTCTTAAAGTCTTTGATCTAAAATGGATTGATAGGATGTCCTTATATAGGGTTCCCTAGATAAATTACCAATTAGGCTGACCTCCAATGGTCACATTGAGACACAAGGACCAAAATCCATCAGGGAGGGGGAGAGCCTGTCCATATTTAAAATGGGTCATGGTTAAGGAGGAATAGGGTTCCATAGCACCATGGTCTAGATAGGGGCACCACAATTCCCTTGTCCTCCAAAATAAGGACAAGAAGCCACCAAATAAAAAGGGCATAGCCCTCAAATGAGGTCCACTCAATGATGTAAAAAAGTGACATCAGGTTCAAAGTAGAGAGGGCCAAAATAGGCCTAGGGGGAATGAAGATAGGACACACTAAGGTAGGAGCAAAAATACGAGGTGTGAATTGTACCAGTTATAATTTATGATGCTACACCTATATAAAAGGAACCCTACCATATGAAAACAAGATAACTAATAGAATTAAAAGCCCCATTGTAGGAATTTCCAATGAAATGATTAATATGATCTTGTTGGCTTGATGATGATTTTAATGTATCCATCACTTGTTGTCATTGATGAAATACTCTCACACACAAATATGATTACATTGACTATCAATGTAACTTCAGTTTGTTTACACTATCAACCGGTATGTTTAAGGTTTATCTCTAACCGGTACTTTGTGTCAACCGATATGTGCATAAGAGACAACCTGTGGCTACACTAAGTCGACATCAAAATAAAGATGAAGATGAAGATGTAGATCAAGAAGAAGATTCTAGGATAATAGTTCAGATGTTTTGTTCCAACCAGCATTGACTGTTCTAACTGGTATTTGATTTTGTGATGAGTTACCAACACCAATTTCTTGGCAGTCATTTTTGTGATGAGTTTTGATCACTTGTCTAGATACACTGCACCTAAGAAATTATGTTTTGATTTCCTTAGGCCGACATAAGATTTGAATGCCTATTTAAAGACATCTTAGTGAATTATTTGTAGAGGAGATTATGCAAATACTGATATACATCAAGAGTGAAAGCTTTTGTTGAAGAGCGATAAGTGTTAAGATGAAGAGTGGTGTTGAATGTACTTAGAAGGATCTGATCAAGCAAGTATTGTGCTACTCAGAATAGGTCAAACCATTCTTGTTGTTTTCTAATCATTACAATAGAATCAAATCCCCTAACCGGGTAATCTCTAGCACGCTTCATTGTACAAATCCTCTAACAAGGTGATCCATTAGTTTGTATTCTCAAATCTTCCAACGAGGTTACTCCTAATAGGGTAGTACTCTTAACAGAGTATAAGCTTCTAATCAAGGTTTGGGATCTCTAACAAGATTCGCTCCTAGTAGAGCACTTTGTAGACCTTAACTGGTCAATTATCTATTACTACAGATAGTTAACTTGTGAGTTCCATCTCACTGTAGTTTTTATCTAGTTGTGTTTTCAATGTATAAACATGTGTTATGGTGGATGCTTTACTTTTTGTGGATGCTATTATATCATTTTGGATAGCATGTATTTTTTTTAAATTCTTGGTTAAGTTCATCTACCGGTTAGTGTTTGAAGTAGTGTTTTATTTGGTGTCACTAATTCACCCCCCCTCTAAGTTCTTTTCAAGTCCATCAGATACAATATATCTCCCTAGGGAGAACTTGTTATTTTCATCAAGGACATAATGTTGAGTCTATGTATTGATTATCATCTACTAACCAAAGCAACAACAAAGAATGATTATCCTTTATCTCACATCAAAAATATTTTTGATCCAATGCATGGTACAATGATCTTTGAATCGAAAATTGATCTTAGAGTTGGATATCAACAATTAAGAATAAAGGATGAAAACATCCATAAAAAGTGACTTTCTTGAGGAGATATGGGCATTACAAATTCACAACCTTAACTTCTGGTTTGAATAATTTTGTAGCATAATTTATGAGCTTGATGAATAATGTCTTTAGGGATTATTTAGACAAGTTCATAATTTTTTTCTTAGATGATATTTTAATATATTCTAAAAACAAAGAAGAACACAAGCAACATTCTAGATTGTCCTAAAATGGACAAGAGAATATAAGTTGTATGGCTAATTATCAAAATATACATTTTTCTAGAAAGAAGTGAAATACCTAAGTTATAATTTTTGTTGAGGGAATTGCAATAGATCCTTATAAAACTAACACTATTTTTAAGTTTCCAGAACCCAAAAATGTGCATGAAGTATGTAGTATCATGGGTTTGGCTAAGTATTACATAAAATTTGTATTAAACTTTTCAAATATTTTTAACACCATCAGTTTACTCTAAAAGAAGGGAAAATGGTTTGAGTGGTTTGAAAAGTGCGAAGAACCTTTTGGAATTCTTAAGAAGAAGTTGACTTTTAAACCAATTCTTAGAGTTCTCAATCTAGAAGGTCATTTTGTAGTCATCATCATCAATGATTTAGGTGAAGGTTTGGGTAGTGTTCTTATTCAAGTTGGACATGTAATAGCATATGAGTCCAAAAAAATGTGACCATATGATAAAAGTATGTTTCAAATGATTTAGATTTGGCTGCAATTATAGATGTTCTCCATGTATGGAGAAACTATTTGTTAGGAAAGTAGTTTGAGATTAAATTAGATAATCAAGGTCTTAAAATATATCTTCACCAAACAAAAATCTCAATGCATGACAAAGATGATGATTGGATTTTTTGTTACATTATGATTTGAAACAAATTATATAAAAGGAAAGGAGAGTTAAGTTGTCAATACACTAAGTTGCAAAATACATAGTGAAACAATGGTCTCAATACAATCAACTTTCTAAGATTAGGAAGTAATGAATTCTTTAGGAGATGAACTCTATTAGCATGTCAAAACAACACTTTTAGAAAATTCTCAAGATGCCAAATATGAAGTGTACCATCTTGAAAATGATTGATTAATGGGGTACAAATATGGGATTCATGTTATAGATGATGATTCGAGAGATCTTATGTTAAGAGAATCACATTGTGTTTCATATCCTAATCATCTAGGATTAACAAATCTGTTAGAAAATTTGAAATCACTTTATTTTTAGAAAGGTATGAAGTAAGACCATGCAAGATTTGTGGCTAGATGTTTAGAATGTTAGTGAGTCAATGTTGAGCATCAACATACAACAAATTTTTTTGTACCCTCACGATTATCTCAAATAGAAATACCAAATTATTAGCATGGAATTTCTTCAAGGGTTTCTTGTGTCAAGAAATTGTCATGACACAATTTTGGTGGTTTTAGACAAAATTACAAAGGTAGCTCATTTTATTCTAAGAAACCTTATTGATGGAGCAACTATTCTAGCAAGAATATTTGTCAAAGAAATGTTCATATTGAATGAAGTTAACAAGAATATTGTTTTAGATACAGATGCATGGATGACTTCAAGGTTCTACCAAGCCTTGTTTTGAGCACTAGGAACTCAATTGAATATGTTCATCTTATCATCCAAAGATAGATGGTTAAGAAAATAGTAAATCAAGTTCTTGAGGATGTATTTCATGGATCAATAATATAAGTGGGAGGAGTACCTTCCAATAGTTGAATTTTGTTAGGAAATAATGCTTTAAACCCACATTCCAATAATACATTTCCTACATAACCCATGAGAGAAAAGCATGCATACAAGCTTACAAAATCACCATAATGCAAAGATCAAAATAGAAAAACCACAAGATAACACAATATATATCCTGGAAACATCCTCATTGGGGAAAAACCCAACCTCCAAAAGCATCCATACTCCATTGTATTAGTCAGCCATAAAGCAACAAGAGTTACAATGAATGCCTCTAAATCATCAAGCCCTCCAATGCATTCCCATATGTCCAAGTATGAATCCACACATCCTATGTCATGCTTCACAAATGCAATCCTCCAAAGGACTCAATACAATGACAATCCAAAACCACCAACCAACCTTAACTACTAAACATGTGCTTGCTTATATAGACCCAAGCTCACACAAAAACAACTAATGGTAAAGCAAAACCATGTGCCACAAAATGATGTTCTTACCTACCCCTTGACCCCAAATTCAATATTGGGTACGAAGTTTTCTCTTTTTAAATATCTTTCCCCAATATTAAATAATTACAATATAATAATCACATGTTACAATACAACTCATCAAGTGGCCCCTGAGAATATTTTCAAGGAATCTCTACATGTTACACATCCATGTGCAACATCAATTAAATAAATATTACATTACATGTCCATGGGAAACTCACATAATAAATAAATATTACAATTACAACATTAATATGCAAGGTGTACAACACCTTATTTCCCAACAAACTTTATTATCATAAATTATATCATTCTACTATAAAAATGGCTCCTTTCAAAGTATCATATGGCAAGAAGTGTTGAACTCCTATAAGTTGGGATAAACTAGAGGATCGGATTAGCCTTGGGCTAAAAAATACTGATGGAAACCTCAACACACTTATTCTAGAATTCAATATTACATCAACATGCTTATTCCAAGCATTCACATTAAAGAGTATTAAATGATAACATCATAAAACATTAACACATGGACACCAATATTTTATAAGTGGAAAACCCAAATTGGGAAAAACCATGGTGTGTGCCAACTCACATAATCAATCCACTATATAGAAATGATTTACAAAAAGGGAGCTCATTGCATCGGATTTGCAGACCAAGGCTAACTGCTCTTGGGGCAAGATACAAAAATGACTTGCAAACTTGATGCCAACTATAATAGGGCAAGATACAAAATTACAACTTATAGAAAAAAACTGCATGAACAAAGACATCTCAGTATGCTGATTATAGTCTTTGTTATACACAAATGCTGACCTTACTCAAATATCCAAACTATCAAATCTCTTGATCATTTCTTCTCTATCAACTAACATCTCTACACTACAAAGCCTTATGATATAGTAACTTTGATCACATCGACATCCTTACATCAAGTCCCACACACTCATAACTGAATTCCACACTTACATATCATACATATTTTCTTTTCAACAAATCATCACATATATACCAAAACCAAAACAAACCATCCTCACCAAGTCAAAAAAAAAAAGATTGTAATGTATAAGCACATTTTTGACCCAAGATATACAACCAGACCAAAATATGAAACACATAGAACATAAACTGGAATAAACCAAATCAAATGTGCAACACCAGACCAAAATAATACTTCACACATAATCACTAGACCAAAAATATATGTCACATCTAACTCTGATAATATATCCCAATCCTATGTACTAGTCACATCATTTCACAATTGCAAAATTCCAAACTAAAACAAGCAACACTCGAACCACAAAGATCAAGCTTCTAACAAGTTGATATCAATCAGATCAACTGCCAATGCAACCTGTCTAAGTCCAAACCAAGAAACCAATCAAAGTAACCTTTGGTCCAAAAAGATAAATGCAAATACTTCAACACTGTAGCTTAACTCCGCTAATGTCTTGACCAAAACCCGTCCAGACCACACTGTTTGACATTAATGACAACACTAGTACATTCAGGGCTATTTTCTGACGACCCATCGTCGAAAGTCCGACTACAACACGTCGGATTGCTGACAAATGTAGCTGTCGAAAAAATCATCATTGAGCTTCTCGATGATGTGATTGAGCATCGAAATTCCGATAACACCATGAACTCTTCCAATGGCTGCTATGTTTGCTCCTCTGAACAAAAATGTCATCAGATTATGGTCAAAATTTTGATGCTCGCCCACTACCATGCATCGACGACCATCTGACAAGGTAGTGATGTCAGATATATAACATCTTTGTCAGATGTTTCTTTAGTTGTCATCAGAATTCTGACGGTATCAGATGTCGTGGGTCCGACGACTAGGCCTTCGGTGCATGAAAGCATTGAATGAGTTCTACTTTTAAAAATTACATAAAACATTTTTAATTTATTTGATTTAGTCTTATTTGAAAAAATGATTATCAATGATGTTTCCTTTCTCCAAGTTTTAGATCTAGGATCTTTCTGTCAGATAATATGTAACATCCAATGACTAAATCTTTTCTTTATAGATGCTTATTTTATTTAATCATCTGAGTCTGAATTATTAATTATATCTGTGCAGAAGCAGAAGATACAAGTTGAAGAGTCATGTGCAAGTAAATTTTGTAAAAGAAAGTAAGCCGACATTATCTTGAATGACATGGAAACAAGCTCATCAGCTGCCCATAAGAGAGCAATTGGAGAAAAGCAGAGGAAAGTGTTAAAGGGTGATAAATACATAGAGAGTATGCAGTACAAACAAACAATGTCTGGAGTGTGTGATGTGAAATCTCTAATTTATGTCTGGAGGGACTAACTGGTTTTAGAGTTCCTGGGAAACCCATTGGGCCACGCTTGGAGGAAATCAATGTGTTCATGCAAGGGCCACCTTTTTTCTATTATGAGAATGATGCTTTTGCATCGAAGGATATTTGGAAGACAATATCCAAAAAATTTCTATAGTGCATGGAACCACAGTTGGTGGACTGGAAGTAATTTTTCAGCTTCCAAAAGACCAAGAGGTTATGTACACAATCTCCCAATAGAAGGGTGATTTCAAGCATTAACTCTCCCCCCCATGACTATTTAGGAAGCACTTCATCATACAAATGACTATTGGCCTCCATGGGATCAAAGAAAAAAATTGAATTGCATAGACTCTAGACGACGTGGTAGTGTCCTTCGTGAAGAACTCTATACTATAATTGAAAATTCACGAGGGAAACTGCAAGATAGTGAACAAAAATACATTCTTGAAAAGTGCAAAGAATGGAACTTGGTTGGGTGGGGCCAATTTAGGTGGCTCCTCTAGAGGTTGACGAGATAGAAATTATATTAGGATTTAAAAAAGATCACACTCTTGGAACTTCTTGTGCAACTGATTGATTGCACTGTTTGGGTAATGCATTCCAAATAGATATAGTTGCATACCATTTATCTATCTTGAAAGCATTTTATCATGATGGCATTAAATTTATTTCTCTATTTTATGATATTGGTGGAGCAGAGGTTGCTTTGCACCAATTTTCTCGCCCTAAGTTTTTCTGAAGCTTAGTTTGTTGATTCAATGACTTCCACACTAGGTACAGAAACCGGTTCTTCTTATGACACTTCTTCAGGTTTCTTCTTCCATGTTGTCTTCATATCTGCTTGAACAGTTTCAACATCAATCTTTCCTTTCAGAGTGACCGGTATATCATCTGATATGCTCTTTCTCATTCTATAGGTTCTGGCAGGGTGTCCCGGTTTGTTGCAATGATAGCAAACCATTCCAGGTGCTCTCCATCATCCATTATTCATGTTTCCATTCTTCCTTTTGCATGTTGCAGCAGTGTGACCACGACCATGACAGATCAAGCAGGTTGCTCTCCAACCAGTTGCCGCTTGATAGCCACCACCACCTGACTGATGGTCATAGGCATTATACCGGTTTGGATTCCGGTTCACAGAGGATTCAGGAAAAACTCCTTGACTCCTTTGAGGATATCTTCCAGTGTTGTGTATAACAGACTTGCATTCAAATGCTCTATACCTAAACTTGTTGCATGCATAACAGTTACCATTGAATCTATTGGATCTTGGCTTATTATTTAGAAAGTAGGAAAAATTATCATAAGCCTTACTTCTACATACATTGGTAGTGTGTCCTTCCTTGAGATAATTAAAGCAAACAGGTTTGAACTTTTGCTTACCTTTATCCTTTGGTGCCGGTTGCTTCTTTGATGCTCCATCTTTTGTTCCAGAGGTCTCACCTTCCTCATAACCAGAAAAACCAAGTCCAGTGGTATTCTTAACCGGTTTTGTTGATTCAAGCTTTTGTTCTAGCTTAACAGTGCTCTTATTGAATTTGGTAAGTATTTCCTTTGACTCAGTGAGTTCTTTGGAAATAGCAGCATTGGATTCCTTCAAGGTTGCATTCTCAAAAATAGCCATGTTTAGTTCACCTTGCATTTCTTCTTTTTCCACTTTACGCTCTTGGAGATGAGTGGTAAGTGCACTGATTTCTTGCTTCAGCTTGGAGATCTCATGATCTTTGTCTTTTACTAGATCTTCAGCTTTCCTCCGGTTCTCAAGCTCTTGACACATTCTAATAGTTAGTCCTTCCAGTTCCCTTCTTAGGTTAGCATTAGATTCATTCAATTTTTCAACTTCTTCAACTAGTGCTTCCATGTCTGCTTCATCAAAGGAACTATTTTCAGTAAGCTCCATTAGTTTTTCAGCATGCTCTCTTCTCTTTGCTAAAGAGGCTTTATATTTGACTTTGAGTTCATCAAAGGCTTTCTCAGTCTGAGTGAGATGATGAGTAAGTTCCCTTACAGTGTATTCCCCCATATCTCCTTCCAAGTGGTTAAACTTATAGAAAGGTTGGCTCTGATACCAATTTATGAATACTAAGAAGGGGGGGGGGGTGAATTAGTATACCAAAAAATACTGAATTCAAACACTTAAACAGTTTAGTAGTAAACTGGTATAATAGTTTTACTAACAGACCGGTTAAGACAAGTGCAAACCAAACAACAAATAAGGCATTCACCCACAGGAGCACAATCACCATAATACAAGATATTTTGACGTGGAAACCCAAATGGGAAAAACCACGATGAGAAGAAACTCACAAGTAACTATCTACAGAATAGTAACCAGACTGGTTAAGGTCTTACAATGTTCTTCACCAGAACATATCCTATTAGGAATCTCAATTTTTGTTAGGAGATAAGTCCGATTAAAGACTACCTTGTGAGAGGATTTCAGATCCACAGTTGTGAACCACCTTGTTAGAGGATTTACAAAGGCTTTGCCAGGCCTACCCGGTTGAGGATTTACAAAGGCTTTGCCAGGCCTACCCGGTTAAGGGTTTTAGACTTTTTGAAGATGTGAGTAATCAACAAGTGAGTGATCTAAATACTAGCATAGTATGCTTGGTTAGATCCTTGATAGCTCATTGTTAATGCATTTCAGCATTACTTCAGTCTTCAAAATCTCCATACTCTATTTCTTCACACATACCTTATCTTCTTCTGTGATCGCACAAGCAAAAACCTCATCAACCATCTAAAAACCCTAACAACCTCTAAAACCCTAGACATGATGTCCTTATAAAGGAATATGATTTCATGTCAGTCCAATAGGATTACATTGCAAGTTCCTAGGTTCAGTGCATCTGGACACATTTGGTAACACGATACAAAATCACTGCCAAAGTGTCGGTGGATGATAACTCATCACAAAAATAATACCGGTTGGTAACTCATCACAGAGTAATACCGGTTCATGAATTTACCTATTACTGGTTCACATATTTTATCGATTACCGGTTTGTCAAAATGAAGACTAGGAAAAATGATAACAACCGCTTTGTTCCTTCATACCGCTTTGGGATCCTCGAACCGCTTGAGACCGGTAAACACTTTCTACAAAACACCGATAGTCTAAAGACTATAATACATAATACCGGTTGGAACAAATACCGGTTGAGCATAACTCATACATACAAAAAGTGATCTCAAAGCAAGTGTGTGTCCATCAATGACAATCACAACATCATCATAAAAAATGCCATCATAAAAACCACTTCATCTCCTTCTGATTCTTCATTTGTAACACCTTCATCAACAACATAATAATAGTTCTTATGATACTTATACTTTGGGTTAGTCTTGTCATACTTCTCATGCTTCTCCTATCTATCATTCCTATCATTCTTATCAAATTTTTCATGCCTATCATATTTAGACATTCTCTCTAGGCATCTTGAAGCAAAATTTCCTATCTGATTGCAAGAAACATTTCAAAGACAATTTTCCATCATACTTACCAACTCCCGTAGGCAATCTTTGGGAAATCAATACTTCAAGCTCTTACAATTCTCTTTCTTGCTCTTCCATTTATCTTCTCTCTCTTTCATATCTGGATATTCTACATTCTTTAGGGTCATAATTCTGCTTTCTGGATATAGATTCTCTAAATAATGTCTCAATCTTTCCATGCAATTCACTAAATTTTCTCAGTTCAAAAGCAACAATCTTTCCAACCAACATATCTCTTATCACTATGGTCACACTCCAGATTTCATCAATAGAAGCTACCTTATGTTTGTAAGGAGGCAATGATCTCAACACCTTAGCAACAATTTCATCTTCTTCAAGGGTTCTACTGGCACATTCAATACCTAGGACAAGGTCATTCACCTTAGCCATGAAGGAATATATGTTCTCATATTCTCCCATCTTCAGCATCTCATACTTCCCTTTGCAACTTGTCAACTTTTACTTGTTTATCTCTTTCATACAAGGTCTAAAGCTTCTCCCATATCTCATGTGCAGTCTGAAGTCCCATCACATTAGTCATCTCTGAATTAGTCAGGGTGCTTAGCAATGCTTCCTAAGCTCTAATGTTATTTTCATCTTCCTTGATCTCATCAGTAGTAACTGATCCATTCAGAGGAACATAATAGGTATTCTTAGTAATCTTCTAGTAATCCTCTCCAACACATCTCAAGTGCACTTCCATCCGGTTATTCCATATAGCATAGTTACTTTCATCAAACCTCAGACTCTCCTTCTTAAATATAACACCTCCAGTTGCCATTCCAGATCTCCTCAAGTTGTTAAGCTTCTTTAAGATGATATAGCTCTGATACCAATTGTTGGAAACAACAATGATAGAAAACTAAGGGGGGAGGTGAATCAATTTTCTACCGGATCTACAAACTTGACCACAAATACAAAACTGATAAACTACAGTAACAACAAAGATAAGAAAATTGGTAGCACAACACACAACACCAAGATTTTGATGTGGAAAACTCGGTTAAGGGAAAAACCACGGTGGGAACCTACCCACAATAAGATGATACTCTGCAATAGTATGTGTAAATATTACAATGGGGAATGCACCAACATTCAAGCACACTGCCTAGAGCTTACAAATCAAGATATAATAACCCGAAAGGCTAAAACCCTCAAGGAAGGTTCACTACCTTACAAGAAAGTCTCACTAACTTACAAAATGTTCAGACAACAATTCGGAATCAAGTGAACTGCAATAACAACATCTGCAAATGCCTCATGATAGTTTCGGTTAAGCACATTTGTCTGCTTGACAACACCAATCTTTGCTCAATCACAATGTCAAAGGATGAATCACTTGTTCACACATACACCACTCTTTGATAATGTAGGCACAACCTTGATTCTTAAATTACATGACTATATCACCTATTTATACTATTGAGGTTAAAGTTGAACTCCAAAGAAATATCCTGAAACTTGTTAGTCCATCATAAAATATAAAAAGGAAAGCTACATGAAACTTAACTTCAACCAATGAAGTAACATGAAGTAAATGAAATAAACAAAATTATACCTTTCATTATTTACACCTCATTGTGTCCTAACTCCACTATTCCTGGTTGCAGATGATTTGCTCTCAGACAAGCACTTGTAGCTTCCAAGATGACATATGAAGAATGGACTGATAGTTAACTTATACTATGATCTGCATATGCAAATGATTTAAGCTAACATGATATTAAACTATGAAAGAAATTCTAAAATTCCTAATTTCTTCAAACTCAAACTCACGGATGCAAGATGAAAACTTCTAGAATGACTATATGATTAGCTATTTGTTTGAAAATTGCTTAGGAGACTTCTTTTTATATATTTGAGTGCATGAGCTTAGGTGGTAGAGATCAACAGTCATGATCGAATCTTGCAAATTGGATGCCTATGAGAAAGAAGTTGAAGGTTGAGAGAAAGGGAGAAGGACAAGACAAGTATCACTCATCTCACCTTGATTGAGTTGAAGACTTGAGAGGATATAGGATAGCTGGAGAAGATGTAGGAATGAGAGGACAAGTGAACTCAAGTCTTCCTAAGATATAGGGATGTTGGAGATAATATAAAAGAAGGTTAGGAAATATGTGTATGTACACAATATTTCATTTATTTTGTAAGTTGGAGATAAGTGGCTAATAAATGATTTAATTTAATTTAATTTTGTTGATTAATTTAGCCACATGATGGATGAGTTGGCAAAGGAAAGATGAAGTGGAGATGGAAAGGTGAGTTGGAAAAGGGATTAAATAAGTAAGAAATTATTTAATTAATGAGACTATAGGATAGTAGATAGAGGAATAATTAAATATTAGATATTTAATTAATAGATTAGAAGAAAAGGATATAATGAATTAATTAATAAAATGTTTAAATTAAATTAATTAATAGAAGGACATGAAATGCATTAAATAAATTAATCTTTTCAAATTAACTATTTAATAGAAGAATAATTATTAAATAAATATAAAATATTTATTTAATTGCTTATAGCCAATTTTATGTGTATACATTTTGCCCCTCTTTGAAATGATGTTGAGACAACATTGTTTCAAAGATTAAATCAAGTCTTGATAATGTGCCTGATGGAGATAAAAATTCTGATTGTGTGCCCCCTCGGGAGATTAATCATGAAATTATTGAAAATTTTGGATAAACGATTAATCTCATATAATTGATTAAAAAGATCCCTAAATTAAATTCATTTTTTAGAAAAAATAAATAAAAATGCCCCATTGAAAAACATTAATTACTCCCTCAAAAGGTAAATATAAAATGAACCTAAGTTAATTTTATCCTCATTTGCATTCTTGTTAGCTTTTGGAGTAAAAAGAAATTGATGTGTTGAGCTTGAAAAATGGTTATCCCATTTGAGAACCATTGATTTGAGCGTATTCGATGTTTCCAGAGACCTCCTAAGTACGACCCACCGATGAGTAACTTATCCCGAGCTTGTTTGTAGTTTTTCGTAGGAAATTTCATGATTTCCGCACGTTTTAGGCTAGTTTTAATTTTTATATTATTTTTGGCATTGTGATTTAGTGCATGTGCATCGTAGGTTAGCGCATATGCATCATATATATGTTCTCGATTTTGATAGATTAGCATTTCTATTGTGCATGTTCTCATTTTTTTATAAGAATGTTCATGCATTTGATAGTTTCTCATTTTTGCTTCATGTGTTCTCACATATGTCAAAAAAGTTAGCGCATTCGAGAGTTTTATCACTTTTGCTTTGTTTGTTAGCGCTTATGTGTGTTTTAGCACCTGTGCTCAATAGAATAGCACATTTTCCTTGAGGAATAGTGCATTTGGTAAAAATAAATTTGTTAGATTTTGACTATGTTAAAATTCATTAAAATGATTTGATTTGATATTTTGATGTGTGAATGTGATAGATAGGTATGTTGATTGATGTTTGATTGATAGAGAATTTGATAAATTTGATTGATAGGATAAATGATTGACTGATTTTATTGATTGATTGATTGATAAATAGCTCTAAGAGGTCGATTTAGTCTCTAATGAAGAGCGTGATAGAGTTCATTGAACACATTGATTGAAAGAAAACCATGATTGATGATTTTAGGTTTGTTTTGATAGCCTTGATAGAAAAGATTTGATCTATTGTTGATGTGATTGATCGTTTGATTAATAGATTAGTGATATCTTATATTTGATAGATATATGTTTGATAGAGATCAAATTCTCTTTTTAAACAAGAGAAACTTGATGTTCTCCAATGTCGGGAGAAATTCCTGGCCATGCACCATCTAGTTCCATAGCTGACATAGGCTGAGATTAGACACATAGATGCAT
Organism: Cryptomeria japonica; assembly: GCF_030272615.1. Classification (NCBI taxonomy): domain Eukaryota; kingdom Viridiplantae; phylum Streptophyta; class Pinopsida; order Cupressales; family Cupressaceae; genus Cryptomeria; species Cryptomeria japonica. Next base: position 581,751,087 of record NC_081406.1, read on the forward strand.
GTGGATTGTGATCACACATAACAGGGGTCTCTTGAATGCATTAGCCGAGAGATGGAATAGCGAGCACAACACTTTTCACCTTCCCATTGGTGAGATTAGTGTGACACTCGAGGATGTCTATAGGATTTTGCACATCCCTGGTACTGGTGAGCTAGTACAATATGACTATCAGGATCTTGGAGGGACAGAGGTTTGCAGAGCCATGTTCGGTGATGAGAGAATTAATAGAGGATAGATTAGATGGGAGGATATGATCATGTATTATGAGAATCTCCCAGTGATTCTAGGTTTGATTGGTGGATTCATGTGTCCTGATAGGAGATCCCAAGGTTTTGGTGTTGGTTGTGGTGGGATCTTACAAAGCATAATGCAACATCAGACTCGCTATGCTTGGGGTGCTTGTATGCTCACTCATTTATATCATCATCTTCATCATATTGTCTATGATGATAGCGCTAGTCTATCTACTGGATGCACACTTTTATAGGTCTGGTGTTGGGAGCACATTGCTGTTACCTAACCTATTCATCATAGAGTTCGTGGTGATGGACAATATTATGTCTATTTATATGAAGGTATCCTTACTCAACCAAACTAGGTAAGATGGAGTATTGATGATGGGTTCTAGATTCTATGGATACCATCATTTCAAGACCTTATATCAACTATGAGCCTTGGATGGAGGACACACATACTTTACCATTGATTTTGTATAGTAGGTACTTGATTGGTCGTACTCCATATATTGTTGAGCGATAGTTATTTGGTCGCATTTTGAGATAGTTTGGGATTATTCAGCACATGAATTCTGGCGTCACCATGTATGCATGATGATACAAGGATTGGCGAGATTGGGGCCCTACCTTATCTTTTGAGATAGCACATGCAGAGTTTTTGGCTGCTCCTATGGTTGCATATGATTTGAGATTACACATTTTGGATGCTAGGGTCATGATGGATTACACTCAGTATATGCTTGCGCACCCTTTTCCTCACATCACTGATCCAATAGACCCTCCTCCTAGCTTAATAGATGAGGAGGATGATTGAAATGATCCTGTTGTTAGGAGACAAAGATAGAGGTGAGAGCTTAGAGCTGCTTGAGAGACTAGAGGGGATGAGGGGGATGAGGGAGGAGATGGAGGTGGTAGGAGACCTAGGCAGAGGGGAGGTCGATTGAGAGTCAGAGGAGGACCTTTTGGATTGGTTGGTAGGATTGGGAGACCACTTCCCATGGTAGGGAGAGATGTAGGCAGGGTTGGGAGAGTAGGAGTACTTCCTCCAACAAGCAGAGATGCATGACATATTGGTTGGGATATTGACAAAGGAGGGATGAGAGCAGCGAGAGGATTGCCCTCTCCTGGACTAGGTAGGAGAAGAGGATTGGACAAGGGGGGTTGAGGTAGAGGCATTGATTTTGGTCAAATTCATCCAGATCTAGGGGTTATCACATCTCAAGGTGGTTGGGATGAGGGAGAGCAGGACTCAAAGGATCATGTTCCTCTCATTAGGCAACGGATCTTGGGAGCTATTTGGGTGGAGACTCCAGTGGGTGGAAAGGTAGGTGGGGATGAGGGGATATAGGATGTACCTGCATAGGATGTGCCACAACAAGATAGCTTAGATGATCTCAGATCATAGATAGAGCAACTCAGGGCATAGGTCCAAACACTCATGATTAAGAGAGACTGAGCTGTGAGGAGACAACAAGATACTCAGGCTTTTCTTGATCATATTCAACAGGTTGGATCTGGAACTCTCTCAACTAATATTGTTAGAGCACTATATCAGACTGGGAAGGAGACATCATACTGGTGTCGATGGTATGAGGATTTAGTCTCAGAGAGCCAAAGAGTAGGGAGTTATCACACTACTCTTGTTTTTGGTAGGATGGATACCAACAACGGTGGGGTTATGGGATCTCCTCAGAGGAGTAATTATTGAGGTGCACAACCATTTGGGGGATCATCTTGTCCACAACCACAGAGATGAACAAAGTTAGGTGGTAGCAGTAGAGGACAACCCTGATTTGAAGACTTGATTTATATTGATGGGGGAGTGTATTTTATTATTTGATTTGATATCATTGTATACTTAAACTTTTTATTGTTTTTTGATGATCCATATATACAGACATGGACTCTATATGATGCTAATGATTCATGATTTATTATGCATGCTACTTTGATGATGATGACCTATATGCATTGATTACATAAATTATATATATATATATATATATGCAGTGATGGATGATGTTATGATGATCTTTTCTTTCCTTTATTTTCATGATGATGAAATGAAAATGCATTTGATTTTTGATTTTTATGATCATGGATACAAATGAAATTAATTCTATAATGCTTTACTTAAATGATGCAAATGCAATGATCTATATGAGAATGTTTCTAATGATTATGCATGCAAATGAATGTTGATTTTTTTACTTTTAATGTGTATGCATATAATGATTTGTAATGCAAATGATCTACATGAAATGAATTTGATCTCAAGTTTGATGATTTTAAATGCAAATGATGATTATGAATGCTATGCTTGATCAAATTTATGTGATGGATGCTTATATGTAATACGTATGATTATAATGAAATGCTTATAATGATAAATGAATCTAAGTGCAAAGATGCAACTAAATGACCTTAATGGATAAAAATAACTACAATGATCCTAATGCAAATAATAATGATTATATACTACACAATTAATGAAATGCACTTAATGAAATGCAAACTAATGCAATGAAAATGATTATGATCAAAATGCAAACCTAATGAAATGAATGAACCTAAATGCAAATTGTTTTGGTTTGTCCAAGTATACTCAATATTTATTTATAATCGTTGATCTTTGAATGGAATGAAATTCTTATTATGCAACTGACAATGAATGCTTATAATGTAGATGAATAATGAGCTAGTCTAAAATGATACTTCCATTCTTCATATGTTGTCTTATAACAATGATTGATTTCATCATTGAGCTTTTTTAAATGTTGTAAGAAAATACAAGCAACCTGACATAATAATTCGAGCTGACCTGGGTATTTATTTACATGGATTTTGATATAGCAAGTTTATAGAAGCAACTTGATATGATGAATCAAGCTGACCTGAGTATTTCTTGCAAAATAGACAAGGATTATCCCTTTTCATGCATGACTCGGAACGTCCTCCTTGATCTTTTACTGATCATATCCTTAGACAAGTACATACCTTAATAAGAGATAAACCACAAACAACAAACAAAGAAAATAATAATGCCCCATCATAGCTTCTCTAGTCATGGACATCCTTGAGTCACATAGAGTACATGATTAGCAAAAAATCAAGATATAAACATTGAATCTTGTATGTCATACACATGTTCTCATGGTCATTAACTGATATAATCAACTTGATGAATAATTATTGATAATCCTTCATTACTTGTGGGTTTATTCTTTGTATTCAGAGTTTCACAATTCAGTTCCTTGCATCTCCCTTGATCTCATTGCTTTGTTGCTCGTTATCTATTTCAAAACCCTAGGTGTTTTGGTTTTTCTAAGTTTTCTGAATGTTTTGGATTTTCAAAGATTTAAAAGATCACCTTAGCAAAAGGAATTAGGATTTTGCCCCAAGCGAAAATAAAATTTATTATGGATGTACGAAAAATGATCAAAATCCAAACCATGGTGGGATATAATGCATATTTGATTGATAAAATCCAAGATAGTGACTACACTAAGTATGCCAAAGATTGATAATTGTTGGTAAGCTGCATATTTCCTACTAAATGGTTCAGAGCAATGAATGTGAAAGTTGAAATGGATAAGCTAGGATAGATGGAAGTGATAGATGCAAATAGGATGGAGTGGATAGGTGCGCGAAGCAATCTCATAGATGGAAGAACTCACTTCTAGATAGGACATGTTTACCAAGTTTTCACTATCTAAATTTATTACAGTTTTTTTCATTTTTTTTTTTTGTTTTTGCTGTTTTATGCTTTTTAGGGATTTTCTGCTTTTTTGATTTTGATTGATTTCTTCAAGACTTTATATGACTTTTACTGATTTTTTTCAGGACTTTATATCTCAAGCATAGAACTTCAAACAAATCACCTTCAAGTGTAGATAACTTGTATGCTTTTAAGCCATATGCTGCTACTATAACAAAAGGACCTTTCCAGTTTGGTTCAAATTTTCCCTTCTTTTCTCTGTCTTGCTGATTCCTTGGATTCTCCCTTAGAACTAGATCTCCAATCTGAAAAATGTGTGGCTTAACTCTATGATTATAACTTCTTGCCATTCTCTGTTGTTATGCTTTCAAATGATCTGTAGCATTTTGGTGACATTCCTAAATTAGCTCAAGTTCTTGAAGTCTAGAGACTCATTCTTCTTCTTTTGGTATAAGACCTTTGAAGGACACTCGTAGAGAAGGTATCTCTACTTCTACTGGTAATATGGCTTTTGGTCCATAGACTAAGCAATATGAAGTTGCTCCTATTGGTGTGCAAATGCTGGTTCGATATGCCCAAAGAGTAGGATTTAGCTAAATATGCCAGTCTTTACCAGCTTCATTGACTATTTTCTTTAGGATCTTTAAAATTGTTTTATTTGATGCCTCAACTTGACCATTTTTGCTATGGAGAATATGGTGTAGAAAACCTATGCTGAATATCGCTCACATAGTTCCTTCACATCTTGATTCTTAAATGGCCTCCCATTATTAGTGATAATGGTCATAGGGACTCCATAGCGACAAATTATATAATTCAAGATGAATGATGATATTTGCTTTCTTGTCAGTTTTGTCAAAGGCACTACTTCAATCCATTTAGTGAAATACTCAGTAGCAGTCAGAATGAACTTATCTCCATTAGAAGATGGAAGATTTATCTTGTTGGTATTGTGGATGTGTTGCATTAGTTTTGTCATTGATGTCAATACTTATCCTTCTCAAGATCTACATTGTTGATTTGGCACTATGGTTATATTGTTTTACTATTGAACTGACACATTGTGTTCACCGGCAAGGTTAGTGACTTATGCACAGCCACCGGTATATACTCACCGACAGGTTATATGGTTCACTGATACCGATGATGACTTGTTATCTTCTGGAGATCACTTGATTATGTCAAAGACATGGTTTAGATACTTGGTTTTGGTGTTTTAGTTATTGGTCTAATCAGGTTGACATATTTGTTGTTACCGACAGATTGGTCTAGGTTATGGACCGATATGCGTTATCTATTCTAGATCAGCATGGCACATTATGGAGATGTTTTATTGATTGGATATTGTTGTAAATGTATTGAGCCAACATGTTGTATCACATCAAGACTTATTTGTAATTAATTTAATTGTAATATTCTTAGTGAGCCGACCTACACTTTTGGTCTTAGGTTTTGTATATATGTAAGATTTCATTTGTGAGATAAAAGATAAGATACGGTTAAGGTATGGTATTGTAACATGGTATGTGCGAATATTGAAGATCATATGAGCAGACCATAGAGAAGGTTCAAAGAAGGTATGCAGGTGTTTATTAGAGTTTAACTAGTACTGAATCCAACATTGGAGATGCTATTTTGAGCAGTACATTATTCTAGGATTTAACCATCCTACTGTAGTCATTGTGACTCCCATTTGAGTAGTGTTCTCTAGGTGGTTGACTTTTCTGCATGTGCATACCCCATTTGTATACACATACTATCTGCAGTAGTATCATTTGATTATGGGTAAGGTTTCCCACCGTGGTTTTTCCCCTTACAGGATTTCCACATCAAAATCTCTATGTTATGTGTTGTGGATATTGTTTCTCTTTCTATTTTATGCATTAAGTTTCATCGGTGTTGATATTAACTACTAATCTGTTAGCCGACAATAAGTTTGGTTTACCGGTATTAAGTATCAAGTTTGATTAAGTTATAATTGGGTTGAAATTTATTGACAATTGATTCACCCCCCCTCTTAGTTGCCCTTCTGGTTCCTAACATATCTTACCTACCAAGTCAAGACCCCACTGGGAGAAGGCCCAAGTTATTCTGGCTCCAAAACAAACCTTTTGTACACCGTGATAGCGACATGTTAGTCAATTGCAACCGTTTATTGCAAAATCAATGGTGTAAAATGCACGACTAACATGCGTGTTAGTCAATTCATACTACCATTTTGGAGCTAGAATAGATGCATCTTTAGGAGAATGGCCATGAACGTGCCATAGGATGCAGTTCTTATGCTTGTGCATGGATGAGATTCTCATGTATCTGACATTGTTTTCATCTCTTAGCATATGTAAATGAATCTCTCTCCATGGTAGGCCAATAGTAACCCAAGCGAATAAGTTTCTTAGCTAGCATTAAACCACTTGAGTGTGTGCCACAAATACCTATGTGGAATTCACTAAGAACTTTCTTATATTCTTCTCATTTGAGACATCTCAGTAGAGTGCTATCTAGACCTTGTCTATATAAGATATCAACAATGATAGTATAGCAGGATGACCGACGGATAAAATTTCTTTTCTGATTGTGAGATAGTTCAGGAGGAAGGATATTCTCCTTGAGGTATCCATAAGTTTGGTTGTATAAGGATTGATCAGTTACAAATATATGGGAAATCATGTGGGTATTTTGGGATTCAATGGTAGGATTCAAGATTTCTTCCACCAGGAATTTGTAGCATTGTTGATTTTCTTGATTCTGCAAAAGAGATGCTATTGTAGCCATTGCATATGCTGATTTGTTATCATTTCTTGGGATCTGAGTAAATGTTATTTCTTAAAAGTGCTCTTTAAAATTTTCAACCAACTATTTGTAAGGCATGAGCTTGTCATTCTTAGTTTGATAATCATGATTTATTTGGTTGATTATAAGTTGTGAATCACCATAAACATGCAATTCCTTGATGTTCCATTCAATAGCCATTTTGAGCCCAATAACCAATGCTTCATATTCTATAATATTGTTTGTGTATGGAAACTGTAGTCTATATGATTTTGGAATTGTGTGTCCCTAGGGTGTGATGAACAAAATTCCAGCACCTGATCCATATTATGTATAAGAGCCATCAAAGTAAAACTCCCAAAATTTTGTGCTTATTGTCAAAATGTCTGCATCAAGAAATTCGATGTACAACAATGTGTCATCTTATAAGGGTGCTTCAACCAATTGATCAACAATTGCCTATCCTTTGATAGCTTTTTGATCAACATATTCTATATCAAACTCACTTAGTACCATAACCCATTTTTCCAGTCTTCTTGTCAAAGTTGACTTGCTCAACAAATACTTTAGTGGATCTATTTTTGTGATTAGTTTCATAGAATGAGTCAGCATATAATGTCACAATGTTTGAGTTGCAAATACAACTACTAGGCATGTCTTCTCAACTGATGTATAGTTCAATTCATAGCCTAAAAGTGTTCTACTGATGTAATACACTTCTCTTTCTTTCCCTTCTTCATCATGCTATGCTAAGAGAGCTCCCAGTGATACATTTGTTGGTGAGATGTAAAGTAACAATGGTTTCCCTTTGATTAGTGATACAAGTACTAGAGGATTCATCAAATATTCTTTGATTTCCAAAAAGCTTCCTCACACTTCTGATCCCATTTGAATGGAACATTCTTGTGTAAAAGATGAGTAAATGGATGACATCTATCTGCTAATTGAGAGACAAATCTTCTGATTGATTGTAGTCTCCCTTTTAGAGAATAAAATTGACTTATGTTCCTCAATGACTCCATTTCCATGATAGCTTTGATCTTTTTTGGATCTACTTCAATTCCACGAGCTGAAATAATGTACCCAAGAAGTTTTCCAGAGATTAATCTAAATGCACATTTCTTTGTATTCAATCTTAACTGATATTGTTCAAGCCCATGAAAGATCTTGCCCAAGATGTTCAAATGTTCTTTCCTTATATGATATTTTGCAAGTATGTCATCTACATAATCTTCCATAAATGTATGCATTAAATTATGGAAAATTGTTGTCATGGCTCTCTGATAAGTTGCTCTTGCATTCTTAAGCCCAAATGGCATAACATTCCAGCAGTAAGTACCCCATGCATAAGTGAATATTGTATTTTCTTGATCTTTAGGGGAAATTTTTATTCAATTGTACCCTAAGAATCCATCCATTAATGAAAACATCTGATGTCCTGTTGATAAGTCTACAATTATATTAATGTTGGGCAATGGGAAATCATCTTTAGGACATGCCTTCTTCAAATCTCTAAAATAGGTGCAGACTCTTATGCTTTTATCTACCTTTGACACTAGCACAATGCTTGAGACTGTCATTCTGGATAGGCAATAGGTCTTATAAAACCCACATCTAATAGTTTCTTTAGCTCTTCTTTTACAAGGAGAGCAATGTGTGGATGCATCTTCCTTAGCTTTTGTTTAACTGGTTTTGCTTTTGGATCCACATTGAGATGATGCATGATAAGATTTGGATCAAGTCCTAGCATGTCTGCATAGGACCAAGCAAAATTTATCTATCTTTGTTTGAAGAATTTTATGTAGTCTTTCCTTTCTTGATCTGATAATGATGCAACAGGATGAAGGACCTTAGGATCCTTTGATGTACCAATGTTTATTGCTTTTGTTGGATCTATTAAAATAATGGATCTCTCCCAAAAATATGCAGGGAGGGTGTCAAAATTTTGATCTTCTAGCACCTCAGGGAGGTTTTCACCATCAGATACATTCTTTATTTTTCCTCTTGATTGATCTAGTGTTTCCATAAAATGGTTTTCAGCACTAAGTCTTTTTCCTTATTTTATTTCAATTTTGCGACTGGAAAGTTTGGCACTCTCTAGACTACAAGAAGCATTACTCGATTCACCGGTGGAAGATATCTTAAGTATGATTGGTTCAACATTATTAAGATATATGACTAGATCATGATCATTGGAAAAGACATCCAATTTAGGGTTTTTTAGGTTATCCCAATCAATTAGTTCTGGATGAAGCAGTGGCAAGTCATAGTCATTGTCATTGTTGGGTATTTCAAGGTTCATGACATAATAGTCATAGTTCAACATAGAGTAGGTAATGTCATAGATAGAACTCTCTTGAGGATAGTCTCTCCCAAGTGCTCTCCAATCAGTTCTAATGAAATTAGGATTGGTAGTGATTCACAATCAAGTGACTCATCATCTAACATTTGTCCCTCAAATAAATGGATTATATCAACACATACATCTTGTGAGAGTTGAGAAATACAACACCACAGGAGCCTAAAGATTTGTGCAAGTTGAATAACCTATTACAAGGAGAAGTAAGGAAGCAAATAACAGAAAAAACAATACACAAAAAATATGCTCAAAAAGATGAGAGCTCAATATTCACAAAATGTGTAATGTGATAATTGAATCTTACAATACAAAGAAAAGAGATAACCTCTAATAGGTCAAACAACCCTAAAAAAGAAAATGTAGGCTTGCACATAATAATTAATAAAAGAATTAATTATTATACACCTAAAGTTAGCTTAAGTGTAAAAGAGATAAAAGGAACTTAAATAATTAAACAAATATAGTTTAATTAATCAAGTAAAGACCTGAATACTCTAACACCCCCCCTTAAGCTAGACTTAGGGAGAAGCTAAAACCTAGAACAACTATTGAAAGCAAGAAAGATGGGTCCCATCAACAAGGCCTGATCAGGTACCCAAATACAACCAAATCTCTATGAACCGGAGAAATAGAGAAAACCAAGTGGGAAAAAAAACTCTACTCCAAACAGAGATGGAAAAGAAAGAGAAGGATTGAAAAAGCCTCCAAACAAGAATGTTCCAAAAAGATAGGAACAAGAGAAGATCAGAAGAATCACTGAAGCATGAAGAACCTAGAAACACTGTCAAAGAATAACTGCTGATATGAAGAACCTCCACTAAAATAGAATATAACCAGGTAGAGAAGACTGTAATCTATATGAGTGCCCTCAACTGACACTACTCGAATAAGAAGGAAAACAAAGACAAACAACTGAACTCAAAGATACAGATGGCATGAGAAACCAAAGCCTAAAAAGCTAGCCAATCAAACCACAGAAGCATTAGAACCAACAGGACAAACCTCCCCATAATGCTAAAAATGGAGAGGGACAGGTACACTGAAAAAGATGATCAACAAGAACTACACGATGAAGAACCAGGAACATCGAAGGTGCAGAGAAGGTACATAGTGTTATGGAAGGAACATTCACTTGACACACAACATGAGGCAAATGTTGTGGAAGGAACACTCACTGGACAAAGGTAGATGGCAAACAAGGGAAACATCAACCCCCTCATGGCACTTTATAAGTACTGCATGTACAATAAGGCATAAGATGTACAAGATCCCAAGTAAACAATGCATGATGGCACTTTATCTCAATGCGTTTTCATAAGTGAAATGCTACAATGATAATAAGACTGGAAATAGAAAGAAGAACCAAAACCGAGACATCCTACTCAGAGAATAGATCCCAAGACCTGAAACAACCAAGATATCCACCAAAGTGCTGAAAAGAAAAAAAATTGAATAAAATATTTCTGAAGCAGAATCTGGAAAGAAAACCCATATGGCTAGAATGTACATAGAACAAGCTTTCCAGAAATATAAAGTTTTCAAAAAATGGAGGTCAGATGCTCATTTTATGGCTCCCGGAGTGTAAAAATGAGACCCCACTTTGATTGGAAAAAAAAACATAGTCAAACAACAAAATTGGAAAAAAAATCCAACACCACGAGGTCAGTTTGGAACCATCTTTCTGATGCCTATTCATTTTCAAAAAATTGACTCTGTTTGCCCAAGTTATGGCACAAAAACCACCCCCCCTAAAAGAGGCAAGAGGGAGGTGCAACGGGGGCAGGGTCGGGCGGAGGTGGCCTGTGGGCGGTGTGTTGGTGGCTGGTGGGTGGCGCAGCAGTGGAGCTACGATGGCCAAGTGGAGCTCTGGGGCTGTGTTCGGTGGCACGGGGCTATTGTGGCAGGAAGAGCAGGGTGCCGGCGCGGAGATGATGACGGGGGTCAGCGGCGGCGAGGGGCCGACGGGCGGTGGGTGCAGCACGAGCGACGGGTGCAGTGCAGAGGCTAGCAGGCAAGGCATCAGGGGCTGGCGACAACCCGCTCTGACAGTAGCGTCGACTTGTAACATGTTAGGGGGGGCACGGTACCCTGCGTACTGTGGGGAGCCCCAAAAAAAGATTTTTGACTTGTTTTTAAAAAGAAACACTTTTGCCTATGTAGAAAGATTTTTTTTTTTGATTTTTTTGATCAAAAAATCATTCAGCCTGCATGCTATAAAAAGACATTTTTTTGAATTTTTTTTCTCAAACTGTGTGTCAGGGCCGTTCGGCCTGGTACTGGAGAAAAAAAACTCCAAGAGGCTCAAGAGCAAAAAATGGTCAAGTTTTATATGACTATAGGGGTTTTTGGGCCTTCAGAGCACGATGGTGGGGTTTGTTTAGGCCCAAAGTGCTCAGAAAAATGCTTATCCTTAAGTACATAAAAAACTTCTTAAAACCCCAAATATGCTTCCAATGCAAAAATTCTCAAAACAAGAATAGATAGCTGCAGATCTGAAGTTCTGATACCATGTGAGAGTTGAGAAATACAACACCATAGGAGCCTAAAGATCTCTGCAAGCTAAATAACCTGTTACAAGGAGAAGCAAGGAAGAAAATAACAGAAAAAACAATACATAGAAAATATGCTAAAAAATATGAGAGCTCAATATTCACAAAATGTGTAATGTGATAATTGAATCTTACAATACAAAGAAAAGAGATAACCTCTAATAGGTCAAGAAACCCTAAAAAGGAAAACCTAGACTTGCACATAATAATTAATAAAAGAATTAATTATTATGCACCTAAAGTTAGCTTAAGTGTAAAAGAGATAAAGGGAACTTAAATAATTAAACAAATAATTAATCAAGTAAAGACCCAAATACTCTAACACATCTTTGATACTACAAGTTCCCTCTTGATCAATTTCAATAGATTCATTTGTATCTTGAAGTTGGCATACTTGTGCACATGACATAGAGAATTCTTTTGCCATCTTCTATCTTCTCTTGAACTCAGCTTCTTCTAGGCTAATAGTCAACCCTACTTGACTACCTATTAATTCTTCCATGGTTCTTTCATACCTTAATATTCTTGGCTCAATATTTGACATAGATCTAATATTTTGTTTATCTTCTGATGATTGATCAATAACTGCTTGTGTTTCCTATGGTGTTACTTCTTGTTTTTTTTCATCCTCTTTCCTTTGTTGTCTTTCATATGCCTCTTTCCTCTGAATTCCGATCTCTTCTTGTCTATTCTTTATTTTGTGAAAGATGGGTCTTCATTTGTAATATCTGCTTTTTCTTCATCCTTTTCTCCACTTGATGCATCAGATGATAGACTTGGACCCCATTCATATTTATTTGAATTTGTTTCTGAACCATTGTCTAGAATCACACCACTATATCTAACATGGATATTATATGGTGAGAACAATTCTTTGATTTTGGCCATCTGTTCTTTTACCAAATCTGGAATATCTTGACTAGGTTCCACGCTTGCTTATATTCCTTGGACTTGTTTGCAATATGCTTCTTCTCTTTTGATAGAAATTTCTTCTTGTTGTTTCTCATATTCTTCTTGTTTAGCAATTGTCTCTACTGCTTGATGTAGCCTTTCTTGCCATTGTTCTTCTTTAGGGATTGCTTTCCTTCACCACTTTGGATTTTGATAATTATGTTTCATTTTCTTTGATTTGGGATACCCAAGTCCTGATTTATCTTCTTTAGATTGTGTGTGAGGACAAATAGGCTCTGAAATACCTTCTTGTCGCTTGCCAATCGGTCCTTTTCCTTCATATCCCATTTTTTTCATGATCTTATAATCATTGCCATATTGTTCTATGAAAATATTAACTCCTACAATTGTAAGTGTTCTAGCTCTAACAAATGCTCCATCAAACATTTCAACTATTTTTTGTGTGATTCTTGGTTGAGGCTTTGTAGGTTTTCTATATGATTTAGGTGAAAGTGGTAAGTTATGCAAATAATACTTTCCCATTCCTTCATCATTTAATTTGAGCTTTTTCTCAAAAATTTCCCATAATTTTTCTTGAGTTTCTTTAGTGGGATAGACTACTTCTCTATTATGTGGAACTCTTGCATCTTGTGTTGGTTTCAGATTATTGCAATATTGACTGGAATCTATTGCTATAGTGACTTCTTGTCCATTACGAGGAAATTAATACACTGATGATAGGTGGAGGGAACTTCTTGCATGTCATGAATCCATGGTCTTCCCACAAGGATGTTATAAGATAAATTCAATTCCAGAACCTAGCACAATGTATCTCTTTCTACAAGTCCTATTTTGATTGGCAACACCACAATCCCTTTAGAAGAATGCTCTTCCTCATCATAAGCCTTGATAGTTATTTTCTTCTTTGGATCTACTACATTTTTTGAATATCCCAAAGTCTTTATTAAACTTAGTGCATGAATGCTTAAGCCAACTCCACCATCTATGAGTACGCGTTTGACACGGGTTTTATGAATGGTGACTTCAACATGTAAGGGAGATTATGAGGGTGTTGCAAGGATGCATCATCATTTTCAGAAAATGATAAGGAATGAGGGGCTATGAGGTGTCCCACCATGTTTTGGAATTGATCCACATCTAGGTCTTTTGAAATTGTTGTTTCTGTTAGAGCTTTCTTCAATACTTCCTTATGCATAGATGGAACTTTTAGGAGCTCCAAAATTGATATTTGAGTGGGTATCTTTGCAATTGTTTCACTAAGTTATATTGTCTTGAAGTGGATGTTGATTTGTTTGTTATACCTGCAAATGTAACCTTCACTTTGCTTCTTGTAATAACATTGATTGGTTCTGAAGGTGCATTGTCTTTAACGATGATGACATTTACCACATCATCATATGTGTAAGTGTAGTTTACTTTATCTTTTCCTTTTTCATCTTTTGATTTAGATTGTTCACCCTTTTCATAGTTTGGATGTGGATTTTTGAATGCTAGATGTGATTCATTTGTCTTCTGACAATCCATTGTAATAGTTCCATTATCGATTAAATCTTAAATAAGGTGCTTCAATCTTTGACAATCATTGGTTTGGTGTCCTTTGTTTGGATGATACTTGCAAAAATGATTGTTATTCCACCAATTAGGTTTGACTTGAGGTTCATAATTTCTTGCTTCTGGTAAAGTAATCAATTTATTTGCAAGAAGAGTTTTCAGAGCTGATTCCAAGGGTTCCCCAATGTTTATGAATTTCCTGCGAGGATTGGAGAAGAAAGACTTGGATTTATTATTCTCTTGATTGTTGTTTTTTGGTAATTGACTCGATAAGTTGAAGATTGGTTGTTGTTTGGTAGCATTGCTGTCATCATTTCCTCCATTGGTAACATTCCTATTCTTTGACCAAAATTTAGGTTTTTCATTGTTATTGTTGTTGTTGTTGTGATTGTTGTTCTTGTAGGAACTATTGTAATATTTTAACTCTCCTTTCTTTACCATTGCATCTTCTATCTTTAGACCTTTTTCAATCATTTTAGAAAAAGGAGGACATTGCATTTTAAGACGGTAACTCATTTCACCGATAAGGTTGTCAATGTATATGTCCATTTTCTCTTGATTGAGTACATCTCTTGGATATCTATTGAACATTCATTTCCATCATTGTAAAAAGACAATGAAAGGTTCACCATTCTTTTGCTTGACATTACATAAATCTAGCATTTATATCTCATTTCTTACATTGTAGGAGTATTGTGAGATAAATATTTTCACAAGTTCTTCAAAAGATTTTATTCCAGATGGTAGTCTTGAGAACCATTCCATTGATTGTCCACTTAATCTTCTAGGGAATAGACACATCAAGTAGGTTTCATCATGTACAAATTGCATACTCATGGTGCATAATTCCCTAATGTGATCTTGAGGATCAAATTTCCCATCATATTTATCATATTTAGGGATTTTAAAATGTTGTGGGAATGATATCATGTTTAAAATTTTTATCAAAATGATATGGGAAGATGTCCTTTAATGAATATTTATTGGAACTCGTTCTATTCTGCATATCTTGTATTTGTTGTTGTAAGGTTTGCATTTGTTGAATGATAGTTAACAAATGATTATCAATACATGTTCTCCTTGTATCTTCATAAGTTTTTCTGTCACCATGCTCTCTTCTTGTATCATCATGATCTTTTCTTGTTTTATCTCCTCTTTTTTCCTCATGATTTACTTGATTTACATCCTCGTTATTTGGATCATCAGTGTTTTGATTGTTACTCGTCTCTGCATCTTGTTTCAAACTTTCTATGTTAAAGTCTTGTGGTAGTTTAGCTCCTGATTTTACCAACATTAGAAGGTATTTTTCCTCTTGTTTCTCCAATAACTTTTCCATTAGTTTGTCAAATTTAAAATCTTATTCAAGGTCTCTAATGGTGTTATTGATCGCTTCTTCATCAACATCTGTGTATCCAAATTGATGAAACATTAGGTTTTCTTCTTCCATTTATTTTTGTTATTTTCTGAATTGCTCGTATTGAGCTCTAGTCCAAACTAGCATGTGATTGATTCGAAAACTTGCCAAGTTTTGATCTTCTGAATACAACTCAATAAGTGATTATTGGTTTAGGAAGATAAGCTTGTTGATTTTACCACTATTATTAGTTCATTGTGATAAAGCGTCTTGTTGTTGAAAGGCATGTGCTTGCAAAAGTTCTCTATCAAATTCTATCCCGTAACCATGTAAATAGTGACAAAAATGGTGTAGGAATGTCCTATGTTTTAACAAGATTTTGCGATTGATGTACAAGAATATTGTCCTCTTCAGAGTAGCCTTATAACTGGGTTTTCTTCTCTTAAGGTGATATTTAAAAGTCATATAAGCATATGATGGTTTACAAGTTTGTTTGATTCCAATGTGACTGCAATCTTTATTTTGATATAACCTATGTTCAAATAGGAATAATATATCCAAGATAATGAACAAAGGTTGATATGATCAAGTTTCATGATAAATGATTTGATATATCCCGATGAGAAACTGATAATGATGTTGATTTTTGCACTTGAGATGCTTGAATCACTAACTTGTTAAATGTTTTATGCTTATGAAAACCTTTGGAAATAACTTGTTGGATTGGTAACCTGATTATCTGACTAGTTTGAAGACCTATTATAGTTGAAAATAAATCTACTCAAAAAAGGGTATTTGAAAATGATATTGAAATTTTGGTGTGATATGCAAAAATGCCCTCTGTTTCAGATGCAGGAGAACTTTTGCGCTAACCTACACGATGAATGTGCCACTCTGTGTGATAAAAATGCTGCTCTGTGTGATAAAAGTGCTAAACTCTATTATAGAAGCATGATTTCATGTTCAAAAGTGTTGTTTCAATTATCAAATGCGTGATTCTAGGGAACAAAAGCACTATATTGTTGATTAAAATCATTGTTCCATGCAACAAATGCGTTGTTCTATGCAACAAAAGTGCTGTTATGACTATGTTAATTTTTTTTTCAATGTTTCCAGCAAGTTGTCAGATTTTTTCTCAACTCAAACTGATGATTTTTCAAGTTTTTGACCATTTTGAGCATGATTTGCAGACACAAAAGACACAATGCTTTTGAAAAAAAAATGCACAAGCATGAATCCTATGGTAGGCTGAGACAATAATTGTTGAATCTCACATGGGGTTTCCCCCAAGGCTACGCTATTTAGAGCATATATTTAGGTGCTTGACCCCACTAGCTCCACCCTCAACACTCACTTCTCTAGGGCAGCCAAGCACCATTTTCCATGAAAACTCCCCATGGCAAACTTCATAGCTCTACTAAGAACCATATGTGTGTGAGCCTCTTTAGAGGTCCAACCTCCTATACCAATAACTAAAAGGATTTTGGCAATTAGATACAAATGGTTTTTGGTAAGGGTTTCTAGTCATGTGGCCATACATGTGACACTTTACATTCTATAAATAGAGAAGGTTCCCAACCTATAGAGGTTACACTCCATAGGGTTTATGGGGAAACATAGTGTCGGTATGAACTAATAAGCACATGTTGTCTTTGACTTTCATCATAGACATGATTTATTTAGAGTGGATCTGAAGGACTCGGTATTAGCCCTTTTCTACTTGGGTCATTCCCCTCTCATTGGGCCCCTCAAGGCAGCTCAGGAAGGAAGACCCTCTATATATTACACATAAAAGAAAGTAGGTTTGGTTTTTTGATCACCGTATGAGGGTGAGAACATATTTGCCTACTACTTCAACAAGCACTAAAGACAACGATTTATTTTAAGCGTTCTAAGAATCTATGTGCAACTACTTTAAGGAAAACACTCAAATGCATAAAATTTAGCTAAGTGAGGAAATGCATGAAATTTTCTCAAAATGAAATCTACACCCACAAATGTTAGTATTTTTCAAATTTTGAAGTCTTGGACATTCGGACTTGCAAAATTGTTATCTTTCAAATAATAAAAATTCTAATTTCACCCACTAGCAGGCTGCAGAACAAAAGCGCTAAAACTGCAAAAGCGCTATCCTAAAGAGAAAAAGTGTTATCCCAACAAGCAAAATCACTATCTTAAACAACAAA
Organism: Cryptomeria japonica; assembly: GCF_030272615.1. Lineage (NCBI taxonomy): Eukaryota > Viridiplantae > Streptophyta > Pinopsida > Cupressales > Cupressaceae > Cryptomeria > Cryptomeria japonica. Next base: position 581,768,724 of record NC_081406.1, read on the forward strand.
AGCGCTAACCTGTGCAACAAAGGTGGTAACCTACTGCTTGAATGTGTGAATTCATGATTAAAAGTTCTATTCTATTGAAAACAGGTGCTAACCTAAGTGATCAAAGCGCTAACTTACTCAACAAATGCGTTGTCAGATTTGACAGATGCATGAAACTGACTTACAAAAGTGTTAAATTGATTTCGCAAGAATAAGACAGGATATTAGAAAATGTAAGTACGAGGCTTGAACCCATGGTGGGCGCCGAAAATTTTGAGGTTAAAGTTGAACTCCAAAGAAATATCCTGAAACTTGTTAGTCCATCATAAAATATAAAAAGGAAAGCTACATGAAACTTAACTTCAACCAATGAAGTAACATTAAGTAAATGAAATAAACACGATTATACCTTCCATGATTTACACCTCATTGTGTCCTAACTCCACTATTCCTAGTTGTAGATGATTTGTGCTCAGACAAGCACTGGTAGCTTCCAAGATGGCATATGAAGAAAGGATTGATAGTTAATTGATACTATGATATGCATATGCAAATGATTTAAGCTATGAAATAAATTCTAAAATTGCTTATTTCTTCAAACTAAAACTCACGGATGCAAGATGAAAACTTCTAGAATGACTATATGATTAGCTATTCCTTTCAAAATGGCTTAGCAACCCTCTTTTTATAGATTTTTGAGTGCATGAGCTTAGGTGGCAGAGATCAACAGTCATGATTGAATCTTGCAAATTGGATGGCTATGAGCAAGAAGTTGAAGGTTGAGAGAAAGGGGGAAGGAGAAGATAAGTGTCACTCATCTCACCTTGACTAAGTTGAAGACTTGAGAGGATATAGGATAGTTGGAGAAGATGTAGGAATGAGAGGACAAGTGGACTCAAGTCCTCTTAAGATATAGGGATTTTGGAGAGAATATAGAAGAAGGTTTAGGAAATATGTGTATGTACACAATATTTCATTTATTTTGGAAGTTGGAGATAAGTGGGTAATAAATGATTTAATTTAATTTAATTTTGTTGAATTAATTTAGCCACATGATGGATGAGTTGGCAAAGGAAAGATGAAGTGGAGATGGAAAGGTGAGTTGGAAAAGGGATTAAATAATTAAGAAATTATTTGATTAATGATACTATAGGATAGTAGATATAGGAATAATTAAATATTAGATATTTAATTAATTGATTAGAAGAAAAGGATATAATGAATTAATTAATAAAATGTTTCAATTAAATTAATTAATAGAAGGACATGAAATGAATTAAATAAATTAATCTTTTCAAATGAATTATAGAAAATTGGACGGTTATGAGCAAGAAGTTGAAGGTTGAGAGAAAGCGGGAAGGAGAAGACAAGTGTCACTCATCTCACCTTGACTGAGTTGAAGACTTGAGAGGATATAGGATAGTTGGAGAAGATGTAGGAATGAGAGGACAAGTGGACTCATGTCCTCTTAAGATATAGGGATGTTAGAGAGAATATAGAAGATGGTTTAGGAAATATGTGTACATACACAATATTTCATTTATTTTAAAAGTTGGAGATAAGTGGTTAATAAATGATTTTATTTTATTTTATTTTGTTGAATTAATTTAGCCACATGATGGATGAGTTGGCAAAGGAAAGATGAAGTGGAGATGGAAAGGTGAGTTGGAAAAGGGATTAAATAATTAAGAAATTATTTAATTAATGAGACTATAGGATAGTAGATAGAGGAATAATTAAATATTAGATATTTAATTAATTGATTAGAAGAGAAGGATATAATGAATTATTATAATAAAGTTTCAATTAAATTAATTAATAGAAGGACATGAAATGAATTAAATAAATCAATCTTTTCAAATTAACTATTTAATAGAAGAATAATTATTAAATAAATATAAAATATTTATTTAATTGCTCATAGCCAATTTTATGTGTATACATATACAAATCATCAACCTTGACAACAAGGTCGGCTAAACCCTCAACACCCAATTATAAAATTACATCACACAATACGAATATCGACCACCTAACCAATATAATGATGTACATGACATAACATGGACCTAATTCAAATCTCCAAACACGCAACACCACCGATAATCATGCCAAGATCAATCGCAACACGCTACACCACCAGGAATACCACATAACACGAAGAACATCAATGGTTCAACAAAATCACCTAGAACTCTCACAAAGATCAATGCGGATTATCAAAACAAATAGGACATAATTAGGAAACATCATCAAGCATGTTAGAATCATTAGTAATAACTACACCAACACCACTTATCAAATCTTCATCGATCAACATTTGAAACTCAAGAATACTCAAACAACAACAACTATCACGAAGAAAGATAACTTGCAGATCACCAAATATTGAACCATTTGAAATGAAGATATGCAAGATCATCCCAAACAATCTCCCAAAAACTCAACTAAAGATCTGATCACATCGGAATATACCGGAGGAAATACTAAACTCTGCAAAGCACTAATGAGAAAAACAAACTGCAAACCGGATCATATGATATGATCAATTAAGATTTCTGAATGACAAAAAATATTAGAGAAAAATATAATGATATTAGAAATACTCCATACATCAAACCATGGTCCCAATAAACCAATCTGCAATCATCAGAGTAGGAATATGTTGACATCAATGACAACAACATATCCTAGTAGCAATATTGTCCAACAAATGCTAAGGAGAGGTACAAGCCAATAAACATCTAGTGATCTCCTTATATTCTTCAATATCTCCTAAGCTTCCATGAATGATAAAAAAGGTTGATGAAGACTTGATGAATTATGAACTTATTGATTATAGACTTCATGCAAAACCTATACTTTCAATTCACAAGGATCTTCTTCAATTGCTAGATTCAGATCCTCAAATGAGGGAAATAAATGACTACATATATGAAACCCTAACTTTAATTTTGATAATAGGCCAAATTATAATTAATAAAAATTGACACAAAGAAAGATTTGAACATTATAATATCATGAAATTAAGCTCCCAAAATCTGGGGATAAAAATTTGGGACCAAAATGATAGCATTATGGTTCTCTTGACTTTTTTCCAATTTTTTAGGGATGCAAGATATTGTGATTATAAAGTCAAATCCAACACGGTAGGTCAATCCAAGGTGTTTAGATATGTGAAAATGTGCCTTGAAGATGAGAATTAGGAATTTATTAGGATTGATTAAAATAAAATAAAATAAAAAGGGGCGCACTTAGGGTTAATGGCCCAATTTTATAATATGTGAATTAAGGGGAGATAGCTTTAGATTTAATTAAATTAATAATTAAATGCCTAAAGGAGCCTTAAATATGCAAAATGCAATGGGACACACTAAGGCAGGTCCTAACCTAAGCGTGGAATTGGACAACCCTAATTAGGGGTGTACAATTTATGATGCTACATTTAGCCCCCACTTTAGCAATCAAATGACACTACGTGCATATGCAAGCTGAAGTATAGAAAAGTAAACATTCATTGGAAAAGGGATATATCCATAATATGTTGAATGAAGCCCCCAACGGTATCTGTAGTACAATGTTAGGAACCACATCCTACAAAACCATATTATTAGTTGAAATCACAAAGTCACTTGAAAGGCTTACTAAGAGTGATGAAATTTGAGGGTATATATATGCCCCCCTATCCCAGCTTGTTAATTAGTGAATTGAAATAGGGTATCATGTTTATGTAATGACCACCATAATCTGAAATTAATATAGATTTCACAAATTATATATAATCAACCATACATTAATGTCACATGTTGAAATACACAAGATTAGGGATACAAAATTACATTCAACATAAAGCCAAAGTACACAAGCCAAATATAAGGCTAAACGTAAGGAAGAAAATACCTTTACAATAGACCACAAGGTCGATTAAAATGAATATACAAGGATCACATCATGAAGACCATCTTGACATGAACTCTTGACATGTGTCTCCCTCGAGTACATCACGAGTGAGAACATTATCGGAGTGCATTTCCACCCTACCACGAAATAGTTAGACATTGTCAGAATCTTTCATGACACAAAAGATATCCAAGCCAACATGAGGAAGACTAGAAATGTTATACAAGAATGAGTAATAGAAATCATGCTACATGATATATTCATATTTCAAACTAATGTAAATGGACACATGAGATGAATATATCATAAATATGAGATAGAAGCAACAATCCTTTCTTAACTATCTATTTTGTTTTGAGGTCTCAATTCTATCTCAACACTTATTTCAAGAGGTAAATGTTGATGGGCCTTTTGACACACCTAACATGCAAACTTTGTGAAACAAAGCTTCTCTTGAAAAAGGATAAAGGATTGAAAATCCCTCACCTCCCAAAGTATCTTTGGCTAGGTCACAATGGTGCAGGGTAATTCAATGTTCATGTGGTCTATTGCAATACGAAGCACTCATATTTTGATTCTCACTAAGAAATAAAGATCAAAAGATGGGGAAATGTAGCAAGGAATAAGTAAACATAACATGAGCAACCAAGTAATGTATGAAATCAATACACCACATAACATAATATTATCAATAACATTTAAAATAGCAATTGAATATCATTTCCAATAAACATGCAAAGTAATCAACCTACATGCAAACAAAACAAGATATCTAAGATCACACTATTGCACTATCACTTAATCCTCATACACTATTCACATGTGTAATATGATTCATAAAACAATAAAGCTTAAAATACTCAATTGCTGATCCAAATTAAAGAAGATATTAAAATATAAGAAATAACCATTACAAAGACATATTTTGTAGATCATACAATCCACAAGTTGCTTGTATTAATTTAGGAAAAAAGAGTCAGTAATCATTGGTACTGAAATTTTTTCAACTGTATCCAAATAGATTTTAAAGAAAAATTGCATAAAAGATAAAATTCCTAAGTACTGGCCTTGAATCATCAATTCTCAGACCATCTAAATGATTTGATTCATTAAATTTATATACCTTGGGTCACTACAATCATGGAATAATTTATGCCTAAGATCAAGTTACAAAATAGAAGAGGTTGTAGTTCAACTTCCAAGTCACTTCTTTTAAACCTCACTTGACTAATACTAATCAACAAGTCTTCACCAACTGCTGTGGTAGTTCCATCTTCTTGAAGCATAGTCTGGGCTTGGTGGCATCCTACATGCTGAACACATATGATACTTAACTGTTATCAAAACTGTAGATCATACTATGAGAGATTATGACTACACATTTTTCCCTTGTAAAGAATGGGAGTGCACTTAGTGAAATCCCCTCGCTCACTGCTTGTTCCTCTTGTAGATCGGATAGTTCGCCATATAACACTTAATTGAGGCTTCCGGCGGATTAGGTACATACTCACTTTGAAACTTTGAAACTCTCAAACTTTCCCTTAGTCCTTCCATCTTATCAACTAGATTGTCCACTATTTGTGTTGTTTGGTATGATTGGAGGACAAGGTACATGTATCTTTCCATGATGCCCATATCAAACTCTACAGCCAAAGATAAATTTTCAGATACATATGCTTCCCATTGCTTGAACACTTCCTCTCTTTTTAGTGAGCCTGTTTGAAGGATTTCTAGTCCATGTTTACTTAGTAACCTCACCACATATTGCTCATACTTCTTGAGTATACTTATGTAAGGTGGATGCCCTTTCAATACTTAGTTCTACATTGGTCCAAAACATCCCCTTTGAATTCTAAAGGATCAATGGAAGCTTGTAAAACATTGAAATCCTCTCCTAACAAACTATCTTTCTTAATTATATCTTTACCCAAATTCTTGATCTTTTTTAATATTTTGATTTGGTTAGCAAACTTAATAGATTGGGAATCCCATTGGGTGGAGAAAAAGATCATACCTCTTTCTAGAAGATGAACATCCTCATAGATATCCATAGTTTCTTGTAGGAACATTCTTATTTTACACAACTAATCTCTAGTCAAGGTGTCTACAGTAGTTGCTTTCTTGTGCATTGCATACAATGATTTGACCTCTTCTTGTGGCAATATTGACGTAGAAGGTTTAGTATCCCAAGGTCTTGAATCAAGTGGGCATGACATCTCCATGAGAAATTTTCTATGCTGTTGTAGTTGTACCTTGGCTTCTTTCTTAGACTTGTGCTCCTTCTCTATTCTAGTTTTAATGGTGGTGGTTGCAGTATATAGGGTATCTATGTCTCCCCACTTAGTTTTCTAGCCAATATTTATTTAGGAGATTTGATAACTTTGGGAAGCATGGTCTTCACCCTCCTTAGCGTCTATTGGAGCAACTATGTCAGCCATGAGATCTCTAGCGTCACTTTTAGTTAGATGATGAAGAGTTTTAGCTTTCGTGGCTCTTCTTGGTGACTTTGTGATTACATCATGTAGGGTGATGCTTGGTAGAACAACATTTTTCTTCTTTTTAAAGTTAAAACTTATCCATTGTGGCATACTTGAATCCCATGGCTCTTCCTGTGTGGTAACTTGGGCCATTATTATACGAGTCTTTGGTTGTTGCTCTTACTCCTTCTCTCCTTCTTGTTGTTCCTTGCCTACATCTTGACTTTCTTCATTTTGTTGTTCTATAGAATCTTCATGTTATAATGGTGGGTTTGAAAGTTTTTGAATAATATTCTCTTGTTGCACCTTTTCAGAGTCTTTCTATTGTTGTTTGACAAGTTCTAGCTTTTTGCCTACTTCCTGTTCAAAAGTCTCCTTTTTTGCATAAGCTTGTTCCTTTTGGCCTCCCTCCAATTGTTTGAGGAGTTTCTCTTGATCTTATGGTGTGAGAACCATTCTCTCATATTGTTCATCTACTTCCATAGCTTCTACTTGTACTTCATATACCTGTGTTTGAATAGTCTCAATTGTTTGGTTTTTATGTTCATCAACAAGTGTTTTAATGGATGGCTCATCTTGAGGAATAGTTGGTATTTGCACCAACATTGATTCTCCCAAATCTTTATTTGAAAAAGCATGTTTTTGCATTGGATTCTCCTTTTTCTTGTAGGCCATTACTGAAATGGGCTCATTATCTTCATCTGAATTAATTCAATATCATGAATGGTGACTCGTTCATGAGTCATCTTGGTAGATGTTGTAGGGGATTTTGAAGAGGAAGTAGCTTGTTTCACATCTAATCCTTGTGATTTTCCTTCCCCCGGGGTTATACCAATAGTAGGCATAATAGGGGAAACTGATGCTTGAGGTAAAGCAAGCAATCTAGTGGTTATTCCCTACTTGATTGTTGTTTTCAGAAGTTTTGATTCTTTCATTTTCTCATCTAATATCTTCATCAACTCTTCCTTTTCTATAGTAGGTGTAGGATCTTATTTATCTATAGGAGTATGTTTCCTTGACTTGGCTCTTGTCCTTCTTATATAATCTTTAGCAGCTTTTTATTGGGGGTTACCGGTAGCTTTATTTTTGTTCTTTTCCCTTGTTGAACTTACACGAAGTCTAAGTCCTAGCTATTGTCTACCTCTTTCCACCACTTTTTCAGAAATATCATTAGTTTCAACATTTTCCTTTTCTGACCACCTTACAGGTGAGAGAGGTCTCTAATCTACCTTTAATTCCTCATAAGTTGGGTTTAAGACTTCCTCATCATCTCTGAAATCCTTAGGAATATTTGTCTCTAGTTCAAAATCTCTCATTTGATAGGTAGTTAATTTGCAATATCCCTTCTTCTTAGCTTTTAAACTAACTTGTAGTCCTTCCTAAAATTCCTCCAAGGTAGGTACATGGAATTCATATGCTAGTGGAATTAGTCCTTTTATCTTGCCAAATGGGTCATATCACTACTGAGCATAAGAAAACTCTTTGAGATATAAGTCTTGCAACTCATGAATTGCGGTTTTTGCCATCTGTAGATTGTGGCACTTACAATGTTCAAGAACAATTTATCTTGAATACTCTAAAATAATAATTCTATTTATGCAATAGTGAGGAAGAAGGAAATGATTACCTAGGAATCCACTCAATCATATATATGTAGACCATTGGTTGTGAATGAACCACGTTCCCCACTCCTATATTAATTTCATCACCTTAGTGGATAGCTAGTATCCTACATCATTTGTTAACCCGCAAATAACTACAAATATGAATGCATCATTAATTCTTTTAAAATGGTTCTTAGCCCTTTAGAAGGGCAGTTGTGTTTAATAATCCCAAACTCTCTTCTCATTAGGTCCTTCTCCCAGTCTGCCTTCAATGTTCAGTCCTACATAAACTCCACTCTTGGATACTATCTATACCACATAGGAAGTCATGAAGAACCTTTTGGTTTGAATGACATTGAAAATTTGTTCATGAATATTATTTGATATGAGTTGTGCCCAATTAAAATAATCTTTTTCCTTTATGGATGGTATGGATATAATGGTACATCCATAAGTTATAATATTTCACATCTTCCTTCCCAAAATCCATACTGAGCATGATGATTGAATCACATGGAGAATCTCTAAAATCTACTCTAAGGATGTTGTTTGTTTCTTTCAAGCCAAATTTCCTTGGGTCATTGAGCCAAAACTGATTTATATGTTCTCTGTTATTTTCCACATCCTTATTGAAAATTTGGATGGCCTCTTCCTTAGTAGTCTATAATACTTTCTCAAACTGTGGGATTCTAAAAGTCATAGCAAGCATATCGGGTGATAGGTCCACCACTATATTTCCTTTTGTGTATACACACTTCCTTGTATCTTTGCCATAATGCTAAGAAAATGCCAAGATTAACTACGGTGATTGGACAACCTGAGGGAAAACTGTGACCTCTCTGGGCCTGGACCTTTTAATCCCTTTTTATGAAATATTAAGGTTTTAACCATATACTTCTTGCTTGATTTCTTCAAGATCAATATCTCCTATCTTTCCATCTATGACGAACTATAGCTCATTTTCAAACTTTGAAATTAGTGTATGTCCCTTGTATTGGTATTTCATGGTGATGAGTGTTGGCATTGCATGAAGTAGAGCATGTATATGGTGAAAATGAATAGATGAAAACAATAATATTGAAAGACTAAATGAATTCAACTACAAAACCCTAGCCTAACAACAACAAAGATCAACCATAACATATGAAGATTGCCTAAGACAATGTAAATCAACAAAGTGACAAAGATTATAACATCACATGTCCACTAGGGTTTGATTCTCCATTCTTCCTATCTCCATTGATCTTGCTTGATGATTTTGCTCTCAGATTTTGTATGTGCACAAGAGCTCAACAAAGAATGGAAATGTGGTTGCAAGTAGGCTTGATTGCATAATAAAGTTTGAATGCATAGAATGATTAGGAGGGTTGATAATGAAAGAAGCATCCTTTTATATAGAAGACACTATAAGAAATGGAGGGATAAGATTAAGAGGTGTAAAAGATAGATGGTTAGCTAGGATTATAGGGTAGGTAGAGGAAATAAGAAAATAATAAGAGGGTAGGTAGTGTAGGAATTAAGAGATGAATGACACGTGTCATAGGTAGAAAAGGATAATGAATTAATTAAATAAATAAAGATTTATATAATTAATAGAAGAAGTGGGATCAATTAAATAAATAAAAATGTTTTTTTTTAATCGGTAGTTTTGTAGTATATTGAATCATAAAAAAGGTATACAACCATCCAAGTCCATGCTAAAGATATAAACATCATCCCAAAATTTCACAGTCCTGACCTACTCTAAGGAAATTCGAAGCTAAAGCAAGGAAATAAAAATAGTTATGTGCATCTATGCACCAAAATATTATAGACATGCCTAAAAAGTTTTTTTATAATAGAAGTGAAAGAAAATGCAAGTAAAGATGGCCCCATGGCCGCTCACTCGCTGTCACTCTGGTTCTCCTTCTCCTCGGCCGCGATATCTGCCAGAGTTTTTCCCTTTGCAACTTTGCTCTTCATCTTTGGGATGCATTCCAAGCATCCGAAATCGGGATCACCTTCCAGACTTGTGAGCAACTGTATCGCCCACCCTTCCTCTAATCTATCTCACAGATCTCTCCTGACCTTCATTCGCGCGACCACCTTGAGAGCCTTCAAAACTTTATCTGTCCTAATTAGTTTGACACAGAGCTTCATGGCTTCCCAACCAATGTGAGCTCACTCACAACATTGCTCCTTGATGAATAGAAAAGGATAAATAAATGAATTAATTAAATGAATATTTATTTAATTAATAGAAGAATTAGGCTTAAATAATTAAATAAATAAAAATATTTATTTAATTAGACAGGACAATTTTAGGTGTCTACAGAGTGTTGTCATTGATTTCAATAGCAACTGGTAATGGAGTTTTTTTGCAACTGGTAGTGATGCAGTAATGCAACCGGTAGTAGAGCAGTGAAGGAAACCGATATTACTATTGAAGCAGAGAGATCAACTGGTAACCCTAACCTGTTGGTATGTCAAACCCTAACTGATGGAGCTTGGTGAATTGGTTGTGTTGATCTATGATCAAATGGTGATTGGAGATGATTATGCCACATATGCATGTTGCATGTGATGAGTTTCAAAGTGGTTTTAGCATGTAGAGATAACTATTTTATCTTGGGAATGAGCAAATGTATAGCATGAAGTGAATAACGCATGATGAGTTACAAGACCCAATGTGCGGTAATCCAGGAGCGGTCGAAGTTGTCTTTAACAATGTGTAACTAATTTTTATGTAATCCAACGGTCATGTTTGAACTGATATGTTTGTAATCTCTATGAGATCTTAGGTTTTGTTCTGTGTTACCGACCTATTGTATTTCTTTTTAAGGTTGATGAGTTGTTTGTATTTGTGTTGGCAATTTGGTTAAGTGTGGTAGTGTGATTGATTGCTGAACCATAAAGAGTATCTGCAGAATGTGTGAAGGCAGATAGGAGCATAAATGGATCTGATTAAGCAACATAGTACTATTACTAGATAAGCGAAAACCCTGTTGTTCTCTAACCATTACAATAGTTAAATACCTTAACTAGGTAAACTTTAACAGGCTTGGTGCTTTCTAAATCCTCTAACTAGGTGATCCGTTAGTTTGGATTTGAAATCATCTATCGAGGTTACTCCTAACACAGTATTGCCTTTAACGGGGTATTGTAGTCAATCCCTTAACCAGGTGGTCCTTAATCGGATCTGTTCCTAACAAAACATTTTTGTAAAGCTTATAATAAGGCTTGGATCCTAATAGGGCAGACTTCAGAAGAGTTTAGAATACTTGTGGGTATTCATCCCGATCATGGTTTTTCCCATTTGGGTTTGCACATAAAAAATCATTGTGTCAAGTGGTGAATGATTTTGTGGTTATATGTTTTGATATGGTTAATATGTTTAATTGGTAAAGCCACTTAGAGATGTTTAGATGATCGGAAGTGATTTGAAATGAGATATTACTAATGTTAGTAAAGTGGTTTGATGTTTTGGTTAAATGGCATGTGAGTTTTAGATCTATTACATTGTATATTTGGTATTCTAGTCAACCGGTAAGCTTGATAGTGCAATATCAATTTTTGACACAATGTCTAAACCGGTTAGTTCAGTGAATGGTTTATGAGTTGGGATTAAGTTTGATGAAATTTTAGTTTGTTTTCTATTTACTAATTCACCCCCCCTCTTAGTAGTTGATTGGATCCTTATTGATTCATCATATCATCAATTGGTATTAGAGCATTTCAGGTCCTCTTGTGTTTAAGCCTAATAGCTTGAGATAAAGATCTAGGAGAACATGATGAAGAAAGAAGGTGTAAAGTTCAATAGGGAAAACTATAGAATCTGGAGTGATAAGATGAAGATCTATATTAAGAGCTTAGGAAGTCAATATTGGGAACATGTTGTTACTAAATATAACTTGCCTAGTGGGATTTTGTCAGATGATTAAAAGGACCAATAGGAGAATAATCAAGAATTGGAGGCCATTATCAGTTCCTTGTCTGATTCAGAGTATGTTGATGTCCATGGATTGAAGACTGCATTTCAAGTGTGGAAGAAACTTGAGGATATCTATAGCGGTGATGAGCATGTGAAGATTGCCAAATAGGAGAGTCTGAGATGTAAATTTGATGATATGTGGATGGCTAAAGGTGAAAACATTCAACAGTATGGTCAGAGGATCAAGGAGATAGTCAGTGAGATCAAAAGTGCTAGTGGTATAGTAGAGGATACTACAGTGGTTAGCAAGGTGTTGAGAACCCTTCTACTAGTCTATGCTATGAGTTGTAGCCATTTAGGAACTCAAGTCTAATAATAAATCAAAGGTAACTCTTGACTCCGTCATTGGTAAATTAACTGCATTTGAATTAAATGATTTTGATGGAAGTGTTCAGAGATCAAAGTTTGCATTTACAGCCTCAGTCTCAAACCCACCAGTAAGGAAAAGCAGAGAAGCTAGTCATAGTCATGAGTCCAGATCCAACAAAGAGGTTGATGATGAAAACAGTTTGATTGAGCTTGAAGCATTGTTGGCCAAGCGGTTACCTAGAGGTGTTGGCATATGTACAGAGTTGGATGACATGATGATATTGTATGTTGTCATTGATGTCAATATGCTGAAGTATGAACTGGTATATTGAAGTAAGCAATCTGGCAAGTGAACCGGTATGGTGGTACAAGTGGAGTGGTATGATGAAGTGTGAACTGGTATGATGGAATGAACCGGTATATGAAGAAAGTGAACTGGTATGTTGGAATGTGAACCGATATATGCAAAGTTTGTATCAAGGTTTTCATTTGATATGACTACCAATTGGTAGTCTCAGCTTCAGGGTTTCCGGTTGATGCATTTCAAGTCTGTGCGATTCAACCGATGACATTCTGTGATGAGTTAGCATTGAAATGAAGATTAGATCGTGTTGCCATGTCAACTTTGTGCATGTGAAGAATCTCCTTGAGGATCTTGCATGAAGAAGATTGATTCTATCTACATCGGGAATGTGCAAAATGTTTGCAAATGGTGGAGAGCGCGTGATGGATTATCAGCTTCTAGAAGCGGCAAATAATGAATGATGCAGAATGTCTTGAGATTTGTTCAAGATTGTTTTATCCTGTGTAATGTGATTGAATGGTGGGGATTGGACCGACTGTATTGTTAACCTAGATACTTAGGGTTTTAGGTTTTGGCTACCAATGGTGCAGAGGATTATGGACCCTCCCACAATCATATTGCAACTTATCATTCTTTCTTCTTCAAAAACTCAACTCTTCTTATTTCACCTTCCTTCACTAGGCTTCACCAAGATGCCCAAATAGAAATCTCAACCTCACCAACTTGTTCCAACACTTCCTAGGGTCTCAACATACCCTATTTCACTTTACCCAATAGGCTTCACTCACCCTATCAACTGGTTCTTTCTCAAACCCTTACCCGGGTCCTTAAATAGGCAAATTCCCTAGTAGCCCTGTTCAATGGGTATTCTGACATTTACTCAAAATAATTTGAAAACACTTGACAAATAAATTACATATCTGGATACCCTTTTGGAAGTTACCTAACATATGTGAAAATAAACTATGGTTCTTTTGGACGAAATACTCAGACCAGCACCTTGCTACACACCAACTAGGCCCAATTAGCCCTCTTTTCCAAAGCAAGTACCAAAAAATGGTACAACCACAATACAAAAACAAAAAAAATTCTTGAAAATTTTTCCAAAACAATATATTTTTCAGGTTTCAAGACAATACATAATCATTTGATAGGTTAGATACTAAACCCCCCTTTTTAGACCTAAAAAAACTAGGGCCTCCTTGTTCGAACGCCAAAACTCACTTCCAGATCTTGAAACTTGGTATTCACTATTAATTTACCATCCCCTAACATTTTTTCATATAAAAACACTACCTCCTTAAGGTAGATCTTCTGCTGCTATACTCATGCCTCTATTTTCATGCTCTTCCTCACTCAATCTCTTACCCTAGGGTATCAACACTTCATCTCCACATTATTCCCTGCACATGTGAGGTTAAAGATACATATAATACAATATTCCTGACCCATTTCAAAAGAAACAGCAACCACATAAAGTGGAATGAGTCACATTTGCATTGTGACTCTCAAAACTTCCCCAAAATAATCACCTACAGCAGATTTTAGAACAACCAATAGAAGTATATCAGATTTGAATGTAAAACCTTCAATAATAGTATCAAATGATATTAAAAATACTCTTCTACATTTCCAAATCCATTTCCAATAAAAAATGAAGCAAAGAAGAAGAGTTTCAAACCAATAAAGTGCAGATTTTAGACAAAAATTGCAAGGAAAACCTTGTATTTTTATTGCGAAACCCCAAACTCTTACATTGCAAAGAAAATCCAACCCTCTACCTCTTCATTTTGGATCGTAACAAACATATTTAAACCTCTTCCCTTCATGGACACTGAAAACCAACTCTTAACCACCCATACAACCACTTTTGGGTATTTACAACTTTAATTTATTGTCAAATTGACACTTTTAGTTGTCAATTGACAAGTTTTTAATCTTTTTGCATCTTGACACTTTCTAATCAACTTTATTACATTAATATGGTCACACAAGACCTTATAAAACTTAAGATTCTCATTAAAAACTTATTCTACCCATTGGACCTCATTACATTACTCATTTTGACATTATTTGCCCAACATGGCAATTTTGACAACTTATTACAAAATGACTCATTAGATGAGTTTGATGACTCCAAATGGAATTATTATCCATATTTAAAATATAAAATGGTAATTTTAACCTTATAGACTTAATATCTCATAAATCTTCATTATGGCCTCATGGTGGCCAATCTTGTCTTGGGTGCTCCTGCACCATACTCCCGCCGCCTCAAAAATTTCCAAGTCTCTTGGAAATGGTGTACCTGCAAAAACAAACAAACATAAAACCTGCACCATATTTCCCTTTTAGTGATCTCATCTTAACCTTTGGTTTGTATTTATCATTCTCTTGACTTCCCATCCATGCTTTGTCTCTTGTACCCCTCATTGCCGCTTTTTCCACTTGAAACTTCTCCTCCATGCTCTGATTAGGCTGCTCCCATCTACCCTCTATCTAACATGCATCTTTGCACATGCCAAAGAATCTGATACTCTGACTCTTTCTCTTCATCTTCACTCTTGGTTTCCTTTTCATTAGCAATATCTACAAAATCAAGAAATAATAGCATGCCCCTTCCACCATCTGACTTCTACCAACATCCATCATCTTCACCATGTTTGGAATCTCTATCACAACAACATACATTTGCATAAAAATCAAATTTACCACCCAAAGACAAATCATAGTCTTACCATTAACATATTTCATCTCCATACTAGGAGAACTCACACCTTCTCTAGCCTTCTCTTGGCCTATCATAATCTTATCAAACTACTCAACTTCCTTTACCAACTCATTCCTCATCTCATGCCATTTCTCTTGGCATACCAACTCTCTATCCAACTTCAAGGCTATATCATTAGCCTCACAATTCATTATCATAGGGGTTCTTTGCTGCACTATACCCTTTACTCCATTGAAAGGACATTCCATTGTTCCAATCAAAATCACTTTTGCATACTCAAGCCCTTCAAGACTTGAACCCTTGCTGTTATCACCAGCATCTCTATCATCTACATCTACCTCAACTCTTTGAACCTCTTTTCCATTAGGTTCATCTTCCTCTTCACATGCTACTTGCTGCTCTTTGTTCTCTTTCACCTCAAACCTGCTCTTTGCATCTTCTTCCTACAACTTAGACTCTACCTTGTCTTCTTCAAGCCTAGAAGTGGCTTCTATCTCTATCTTTTCTTCATCCTTATGTTCCTCATGCCTTAGGAACTCTCTTCTTGCAATCAAACTTATCTTTGACATTCCCCACGCTGCCTTGTCATCCTACAATGATGTCATCACAAACTTTTTCCCATTCTTGTTAATAACATATGCATTTTCTCTACCATCATGTAGGGCTTTAACCAAAAATTGCCATACTCTACCCAGGATCATATGACAATCAGTCAAAGGAATAATCTCACATAGAATAGTATCATAATATGAACCAATGCTAAAAGAAACATATGCTTGCTCTTTAACATCAAACCATTGATCATTGCTAGCGCCATATGCTCTCTACAGTGACTCAAGAGGTTTCCTTGGAAGGTTCAACTTCTCAACCATCTCTACTGAGACTAGATTTTCAAGAGAAACACTACTAACAACAACCTTGCATACCTTACCCCTGCATTTTCATTGTGTCTGGAATATAGAGTGCCTCTGAGCATACCTTGCCCACATTTCTTCATCTTTTTCCATGATGGTTTCCTCTTTTATCTCTCAGTCTTCAATCTGCAATCTGCAAGGACCTACTACCTTGCTCCAATACCACTATGATGCAGAGCATCATTGACCCTCCCACAATCACATTGCAACTTATCATTCTTTCTTCTTCAAAAACTCAACTCTTCTTGTTTCACCTTCCTTCACTAGGCTTCACCAAGATGCCCAAATAGAAATCTCAACCTAACCAACTTATTCAAACACTTCCTAGGGTCTCAAAATACCCTATTCCACTTTACCCAATAGGATTCACTCACCCTATGAACTGGTTCTCTCTTAAACCCTTACTCGGTTCCCTAAATAGGCCAATTCCCTAGTAGCCTTGTTTAGCGGGTATTCTGACATTTAATCAAAATAATTTGAAAAATCTTGAAAAATAAATTGCATATTTGGATACCCTTTTAGAATTTACCTAACATATGTGAAAATAAACTATGGTTCTTTTGGACGAAATACTCAAACCAACACCCTACTACACAACAACTAGGCCCAATTAGGCCTCTTTTCCAAAGCAAGTACCAAAAAATGGTACAATCACAACACTAAACCAAAAAAAAGTCTTGAAAAATATTCCAAAATCATATATTTTCTAGGTTTCAAGAGAATACACAATCATTTGATAGGTTAGATACTAAACCCCCCCTTTTAGGCCTAAAAAAACTAGGGCCTCCTTGTTCGAATGCCAAAACTCACTTCCAAATCTTGAAACTTGGTATTAACCATTAATTTACCATCCCCTAACATAGTTTCATATAAAACACTACCTCCTTAAGGTAGATCTTCTGCTGGTATACTCATGCCTTTATTTTTGTGCTTTTCCTCACTCAATCTCTTATCCTAGGGTATCAACAATTCATCTCCACATTATTCCCTACACATACGAGGTTAGAGATACATATAATACAATATTCCTGACCCATTCCACAAGAAACAACAACTACATAAAGTGGAACGGGTCACATTTGCATCGTGACTCTCAAAACTTCCCAAAAATAATCACCTACAACAAATTTTAGAACAACCAATAGAAGTATATCATATTTGAATGTAAAACCTTCAATAATAGTATCAAATGATATTACAAACACTCCTCTACATTTCCAAATCCATTTCCAATAAAAAATGAAGAAAAGAAGAATAGTTTTAGGCCAATAAAGTGCAGATTTTAGACAAAAATTGCAAGGAAAACCTTGTATTTTTATTGCCAAACCCCAAACTCTTACAATGCAAAGAAAATCCGACCCTCTACCTCTTCATTTTGGATCATAAAAAACATATTTAAACCTCTTCCCTTTATGTAAACTAAAAACCAACTCTTAACCACCCATACAACCACTTTTGGGTGTTTACAACTTTAATTTATTGTCAAATTGACACTTTTAGTTGTCAAGTGACAAGTTTTTAATCTTTTTGCATCTTGACACTTTCTAATCAACTTTATTACATTAATATGGTCACACAAGACCTTATGAAACTTAAAATTCTCATTAAAAACTTATTCTACCCATTGGACCTCATTACATTACTCATTTTGACATTATTTGCCCAACATGGCAATTTTGACAACTTATTACAAACTCACTCATTACATGAGTTTAATGACTCCAAATAGCATTATTATCCATGTTTAAAATATAAAATTGTGATTTTAACCTTATAGACTTAATATCTCATAAATCTTCATTATGGCCTCATGATGGCCAATCTTGTCTTGGGTGCTCTTGCACAATACTCCTTGCCTGAAAAATTTCCAAGTCTCTTGGAAATGGTGTACCTGCAAAAATAAACAAACATAAAACCTGCACCATATTACCCTTTTAGTGATCTCATCTTAACCTTGGGTTTTTATTTATTATTCTCTTGACTTCCCATCCATGCTTTGTCTCTTGTACCCCTCATTACTTCTTTCTCCACTTGAAACTTCTCCTCCATGCTCTGATTAGGCTGCTCACATCTGCCCTCTATCTTACGTGCATCTTTACACATGCCAAAACATCTGATACTCTGAGTCTTTCCCTTCATCTTCACTCTTGGTTTCCTATTCATTATCAATATCAACAAATCAAGAAGCAATAGCATGCCCCTTCCACCATCTGACTTCTACCAACATCCATCATCTTCACCATGTTTGGAATCTCTGTCACAACAACATACATCTGCAAAACAATCAAACTTACCACCCAAAGACAGCTCATAGTCTTACCATTAACATATTTCATCTCCATGCTAGGAGAACTCACACCTTCTCTAGCCTTCTCTTGGCCTATCATAATCTTATCAAACTACTCAACTTCCTTTACCAACTCATTCCTCATCTCATGCCATTTCTCTTGGCATAGTAACTCTCTATCCAACTTCAAGGCTATATTATTAGCCTCACAATTCATTATCATAGGGGTACTTTGCTGCTATATACCCTTTACTCCATCCAAAGGACATTCCATTGTCCCAATCAAAATAACTTTTGCATACTCAAGCCCTTCAAGACTTGAACCCTTGCTTTTATCACCAGTATCTCTGTCATCTACCTCTATCTCAACTCTTTGAACCTCTTTTCCATTAGGTTCATCTTACTCTTCACATGCTAGTTGCTACTCTTTGTTCTCTTTCACCTCATACCTGCTCTTTGCATCTTCTTCCTGCAACTTAGACTCTACCTTGTCTTCTTCAAGCCTAGAAGTGGCTTCTATCTCTGTATTTTCTTCATCCTTATGTTCCTCATTCCTTAGGAACTCTCTTCTTGCAATCAAACTTATCTTTGACATTCCCCATGCTGCCTTGTCATCCTACAATGATGTCATCACAAACTTTTTCCCATTCTTGTTAATAACATATGCATTTTCTCTACCATCATGTAGGGCTTTAACCAAAAATTGCCATACTCTACCCAGGATCATATGACAATCAGTCAAAGGAATAATCTCACATAGAATAGTATCATAATATGAACCAATGCTGAAAGAAACATATGCTTGCTCTTTAACATCAACCCATTGATCATTGCTAACGCCATATGCTCTATACAGTGACTCAAGAGGTTTCCTTGGAAGGTTCAACTTCTCAACCATCTCTACTGAGACTAGATTTTCAAGAGAAACACTACTAACAACAACCTTGCATACCTTACTCCTGCATTTTCATTGTGTCCGGAATATAGAGTGCCTCTGAGCATACCTTGCCCACATTTCTTCATCTTTTTCCAAAATGGTTTCCTCTTTTATCTCTCAGTCTTCAATATGGAATCTACAAGGACCTACTACCTTGCTTTGATACCACTATGATGTAGAGCATCATGGACCATCCCACAATCACATTGCAACTTATCATTCTTTCTTCTTCAAAAACTCAACTCTTCTTGTTTCACCTTCCTTCACTAGGCTTCACCAAGATGCCCAAATAGAAATCTCAACCTCACCAACTTGTTCCAACACTTCCTAGGTCTCAACATACCCTATTCAACTTTACCCAATAGGCTTCACTCACCCTATCAACTGGTTCTCTCTCAAACCCTTACCCGGTTCCCTAAATAGGCCAATTCCCTAGTAGCCCTGTTTAGCGGGTATTCTGACATTTACTCAAAATAATTTGAAAACACTTGACAAATAAATTGCATATTTTGATACCCTTTTAGAAGTTACTTAACATATGTAAAAATAAGTTATGATTCTTTTGGAAAAAATACTCAAACCAACACCCTGCTACACACCAACTAGGCCCAATTAGCCCTCTTTTCCAAAGCAAGTACCAACAAATGGTATGACCACAACACCAAACCAAAAAAAATTCTTGAAAAATGTTCCAAAACCATATATTTTCTAGGTTTCAAGACAATACACAATCATTTGATATGTTAGATACTAAACCCCCTTTTTTAGGCCTAAAAAAACTAGGGCCTCCTTGTTTGAATGCCCAAACTCACTTCTAGATCTTGAAACTTGGTATTAACCATTAATTTACAATCCCTCAACACTATTTCATATAAAAACACTACCTCCTTAAGGTAGACCTTCTGCTGCTATACCCATGCCTCTATTTTCATGCTTTTCCTCACTCAATCTCTTACCCTAGGGTATCAACACTTCATCTCCACATTATTCCCTGCACATGTGAGGTTAGAGATACATATAATACAATATTCCTGACCCATTCCATAATAAGCAACAACCACATAATGTGGAACGGGTCACATTTGCATCGTGACTCTCAAAACTTCCCCAAAATAATCACCTACAACAAATTTTAGAACAACCAATTGAATTATATCATATTTGAATGTAAAACATTAAATAATAGTATCAAATGATATTAAAAACACTCCTCTGCATTGACAAATCCATTTCCAATAAAAAATGAAGCAAAGAAGAAGAGTTTCAGACCAATAAAGTGCAGATTTTAGACAAAAATTGCAAGGAAAACCTTGTATTTTTATTGCGAAACCCCAAACTCTTACAATGCAAAGCAAATCCGACTCTCTACCTCTTAATTTTGGATCATAAAAAACATATTTAAATCTCTTCCCTTCATGGAAACTGAAAACCAACTCTTAACCACCCATACAACCACTTTTGGGTGTTTACAACTTAATTTATTGTCAAATTGACACTTTTAGTTGTCAATTGACAAGTTTTTAATCTTTTTTAATCTTGACACTTTCTAATCAACTTTATTACATTAATATGGTCACAAAAGACCTTATGAAACTTAAAATTCTCATTAAAAACTTATTCTACCCATTGGACTTCATTACATTACTCATTTTGACATTATTTGCCCAACATGGCAATTTTGACAACTTATTACAAAATGACTCATTACATGAGTTTGATGACTCCAAATGGCATTATTATCCATGTTTAAAATATAAAATGGTAATTTTATCCTTATAGACTTAATATCTCATAAATCTTCATTATGGCCTCATGGTGGCCAATCTTGTCTTGGGTGCTCCTGCACCAACCAACCTAATTGATGTCTATAAGGTCAATTATGATTTGCATTGTGAAGTTGTTGGCAAATGTTATGTGTGTATCCAAGTGAAGAGATACTCGATTCTTTCCAGACCGGTGCAGTGAGTAGAGATCTGCGGAGTGTGATTGCAAATGTAAATGAACTAAAGTGTTGTTATCAGATCAGTGTATTACCTGTTGACTTTTAACCATTTCAACAGTTGGAAAATCCCTTTACCGGGTAGCTTTAACAGGGTGACTCAAAATCATTGAGTTCTTTAAATCCTCTAACAAGGTAACCTTTAACTGGGTGATCCTTAGCAGGATCGATTCCTAGCAGAACCTGTTGTAAAGTCTTTAACCGGACTAGGCTCCTAACAGAGCGGACTTTAGAAAGAGTTCAATAAAAACTTGTGGGTATTCATCCCCACTGTGGTTTTTCCCAGTTGGGTTTCCACGTGAAAAATTAGTGTGTTATGTGTGATGCTTTTTCATGTGATGTTTTAATGTTTTCTGTCTTGCGGTAATGCATGCTGATCCAGTGGTCATTATATTTCTGATGTATTACTTGTTTAAGAATATGGGTGAAGTGGAAATGAGATATTAGGATTTGTGAAGATATAAATATTACTAGTTTATGTCTTTCACAGTCTCACTGTGTTTTATCGGTAGTGCCCCGATTTAGATCGGTGATGTTGTTTACCATTTAGTGTAGTCTTTGCAATTTAAGATGTTAGAGAAGTTTTTGTCTATACTGATTCACCCCCCCTCTCAGTATCTGTTGAGTATTTACTGTTCATCATTATTCACCAATTGGTATTAGAGCGTCCTCCAGGTCCTCTATGCTATAAGCTTAACCGCTTGAGAAAAAGATTCTATTCTAATGATGAAGAGGGAAGGTTCTAAGTTCAACAGAGATAAATTTAAGATATGGAAGGACATAATAAATATATACATTAAAAGCATGGGTGCTCAACACTGGAACTATGTTGAGAATACTTATGTTGTCCCTACCGGTACTCTTACCAATGATCAAAGAAGAGAAATTCAGGAGAATGGGCAAGTCGTGGAAGCTCTTATCAGCAGTCTATCTAATATTGAGTTTATAGATGTTCAAGACAAAGACAATCCCAATGATGTATGGGATACTCTGGAGTCTATCTATGGTGGTGATGAGCATGTAAAGGAGGCTAAGGAAGAAAGCCTTAGAGGAAAGTTTCAAGACATGCGGATGGTTGAAGGAGAGACCATTAAAAAATATGGGATAAGGATTAAAATTGTTGTTGGAGACATCAAGAGTGCAGAAGGTACAATGGATGATTCCACCATTGTTAGCAAAGTTTTGAGAACCTTATTACCACTCTATGCAATAAGGGTTGCCACTATTCAAGAGTTGAGATCTATTGACAAGACAAAGGTGTCCCTAGATTCCATCATTGCTAAGTTGACCGCATATGAGCTAAACAGTTATGATGACAGTGTTCAGAAGATTGATTCAACCTTTAAAGCATCTGCTACACTATCTAGAAAAGGAAAAGAGGTTAGTACCAGCTGTGAACCTAGACAAAGCAGAGATATGGATGATGAGGAGATCCTGATGGAATTTGAAGCTCTTCTTGCCAAGAGACTTCCTAAGGGAACTAGAAAATACAAAGCTAAGCTCCCTTTGAAATTATTTTCTTGCAATAGGATAGGACACATTGCTGTCAACTGTCCTAATAGTGATAATAAGGACAAACCAGAGAAGTTTAAAAAGTTCAAAGGAGGAAATAAGAGAAACTGTCTTGTTGCAGTTGATGGAGGTGTCACTGATGATGAATCAGAAGATGAAGAAAGTGAAGACATAGTGTTTGTAGTCGTTAAGGAAGATGTGTCAGATAAGAAAGCTCTTGTCTCTTGCTTTGATAATTCTAATGAGTGGATTATTGATAGTGGCTGTTCTCACCACATGACTGGTGACCAGAGAAATTTCCTATCTCTGGAAGAGTATGATGGAGGTGTAGTCTGATTTGGTAATGATGCACCATGTATGGTAAAAGGAAAAGGGCCCATCTCTCTAAATGGAAAAAGCAGTGTTGATAATGTGTATTGGGTAGAAGGTGTCAGGCATAACCTTTTGAGTGTTGCTCAGCTAAAAGATAAAGGAATCACTCTAGAATTCAAAGATGGAGTGTGAAAAATAAAAGGAAAGAGTGGTGAACTGATGGCCACCGGTATGCAGACCAAAGGTAACTTATTTTAGTTGAATACAAATATCAGTCAATGTGTAATGGCTAAGTTTGATGATAGTTGGATATGGCATAGGAGACTCTACCATGTAAATTTTGATAACATTGTGAAGTATAGTAAGATCAAGGCAGTTAGAGGATTTCCTATGCTGAACAAATCGGAGAATCCTTTGTGTAGAGAATGTCAACTGGGGAAAATATCTTCCTCAACCTTCAAAGGTAAATCTTTCACAATAGATAATTTACTTGATCTTGTGTGTACTGATTTGTGTGGGCCTATGAAAACTAGGAGTGTTCAGGGAGATAGGTACTTTATGATTCTTATTGATGATTGCTTAAGAATGATGTGGGTCACATTCTTGAAAGACAAGTCTGAAGCTTTTGGAAAGTTTAAAGCCTTCAGAGCACTAGTTGAAAAGGAAAGCGGTAAGAGGATTAAATGCCTTAGAACCGACCAAGGAGGTGAGTTCACCTCTGGAGAATTCAATAAGTACTATGAAGAGAATGGCATCAAGAGGCAACTGTCTACTCCCCAAACTCCACAATAGAATGGCCTAGCAGAAAGAAACAATTGGACTGTGGTTGAAGCAACCAGAATGATGTTGATTCAAGGGAAGCTTGCTCACACTTTTTGGAGAGAAGCGGTGAGCATTGCAGTCTACATTATGAATCGGGTACTCATCAAGAAAGGTAAGGATAAAATCCTTATGAGTATTGGACTGGTAAAACTCTAGTTGTTAGCTACTTTAGAGTGTTTGGTAGCAAGTGTTATATTAAGAGAAGTGAACACCAAAGCAAGTTTGATGCAAAATATGATGAAGGAATATTCCTAGGGTATTCCACCAAGAGCAAAGCTCTCAAGTATTTTAACAATAGGACTCAGAGAAATGTTGAAAGTATCAATGTTAGAGTTGATGAAACCTCCGAGAAACCTGAGGAAACCAACAACGAGAAAGTGGTAGATGAACCGGATGTAACCTTTTGGGAACCGATTGCAAAACAACCAAGTACCAGTAACAGTGCTCCTACACCAGTAGATGAAGATGAAGATGAGGATGAAGAGGAAAAGAAAGAGGAATTAGTTAAGGTCATTCCTAGGTATGTAAAGCTACATCATGATCCAAAGCAGATCATAGGAGATAAGGATGGAGGAATTCTTACAAGAAGAAAGGTCAGAGAAAATTCTTGCATGATTTATGAATTTGAGCCTAAAACATTTAAAGAGGCACATAAAGATGAAGACTGGAGTAAGGCTATGGAAGAGGAACTTGACCAGATAGAAAAGAATGGTACATGGTCTTTGGTACGTGTGATGGGTTATCAGCCACCATGAAATCGATGGAAAATGGATGATGGAGAATGTCTTGAGATCGATTCAAGACTATTGCATTTAATGCAGTATGATTCAACGGTCAGGATTGAACCACTTGAATTTCTTAACCTAATAGGTTTAGGGTTTAGGGTTTTTGCTACCGACCTGTATTTTTCCTATAAGGTTGATGTTGTGTTTCTTTCTAGGGTTGTTGGCAAAAGTTGTGAATGTGTATCCAAGGGAAGTGATACGTGATTCTTGCCAGACCAAAGGAGAGAAGAGATACCTGGAAAGTGAATGTGCAGAAGGAGAAGAGGAGCCTAAACGGATCTGCATTAGCATTGAGTGCTGTTAATAGATCATCGTAATTCCTGTTGACCTCTTACCACTTCAATAGTTGTAAAATCCCCTAACAGGGTAGCCTTAATTGACTTGATTCAAAATCCCTTAACAGGGTGGTCTTAACAGGCTTGATACAAATCCCTTAACCGGGTAACTCGAAGTTAATGAGTTCTAAGAAGCCATAGAGCTTTGGAGATCCTTTAGCTATTGAGTTCTTGAAATCCTCTAACAAGGTGACCCTACCGGGTTTAACCCTTAACCAGGTATTATAGTTATCCCTTAACCGGGTGATCCTAACAGGATCGGTTCCTAGTAGAACCTATTGTAATGTCTTTAACCGGACAAGGCTCCTAACAGAGCAGACTTCAAAAGAGTTCAAAAGAAACTTGTGGGTATTCATCCCCACCGTGATTTTTCCTAGTTGGGTTTCCATGTGAAAAATATGTGTGTCATGTGTGATGCATCTATCTTGTGATGCTTTGTTATTACCTATTGAGCATATGATAGTTTTGTGTTTTATGCCTGTCTATAAAACATACTGAACTAATTGTTGTAATGATCAGATGATAGTTTACCTGTTCATGCATAAAAGTGAAATGGTAGTGTTGTTTTGAGTTAAGTGAAAAGATAAGTGATCAATCAGTCAATGCTTGTTTTAGACACTCTTGGCTTTACTAGTTGTAGTCTGCGTGGAAAAGGTATCCCTGTTTGTCAGTCATTTGGAGCATTTGCTGTCAAACCGGTTTTGGACTGTATTTGTGTTTGTACTGATTCACCCCCCCTCTCAGTGCTGGTTTGGTACTAGTGGTTCATCATTAAGTTATCAATTGGTATCAAAGCACCTCCAGGTTCTCTGTGATTGTAAGCTTAACCGCTTGAGGAAAAGATCCTAGTCAAATGATGAAGAGGGAAGGTCCAAAGTTTAACAGGGAATATTTTGGTATATGGAAAGATAGGATGAAGATATTCATCAAAAGCATGGGTGTTCAACACTGGAGTTATGTTGAAAATGTATATGTTGTTCCTACCAGTACTCTCACCGATGACCAAAAGAGAGAGATACAAGAAAATGGGCAAGTCATGGAAGCCCTCATCAGTAGTCTATCTGACATTGAGTTTACTGATGTTCAGGACAATGCAAATCCCAAAGAGGTATGGGATTCTCTTGAAAATATCTATGGTGGTGATGAGCATGTAAAACAGGCTAAGGAAGAAAGCCTAAGAGGGAAGTTTGAAGACATGCGGATGGTTGAAGGAGAGACCATTCAACAGTATGGAATAAGAATCAAAACAATTGTTGGAGAAATCAAGAGTGTAGGTGGCAAAATAGAAGATTCCATTGTGGTAAGTAAAGTCCTGAGATCCCTGTTGCTGGTCTATGCAATAAGGGTCGCTGTTATTCAGGAGCTGAGATCAATAGACAAGTCTAAGGTGTCCTTGGATTCCATCATAGCCAAATTGATAGCCTATGAGTAGAATAGTTTTAATGGCACTGTTCAAAAGATAGAATCAACATTTAGAGCCTTTGCTATACTATCCAGAAAAGGAAAAGAGGCTAGCACTAGTGGGGAACCTAATCAGAGTAGAGAAATGAATGATGAAGAGTTTCTGATGGAATTTGAAGCTCTTCTTGCCAGGAAATTTCCAAAAGGAACTGGTAAATACAAAGGTAAGCTCCCTTTAAAATGTTTTTCCTGTAACCAGATAGGACATATTGCTATGAACTGTCTTAATAGAGACAACAAGTATAAACTAGAAAGGTTAAATAAATTCAAAGGAGGAAACCAGAGAAACTATTTTGTGGCAGTTGATGAAGGTGTCACAGATGAGGAATCAGAAGATGAAGACATTGTGTTTGTTGTTGTAAAGGAAGATGTGGTAGACAAGAAGGCTCTCGTCTCCTAGTTTGATAATTCAAATGAGTGGATCATTGACAGTGGCTATTCTCACCATATGACTGGTGACCGGAGCAAGTTTCTATCCTTAGAGGAGTATGATGGTGGTGTGGTTCGCTTTGGCAATGATGCACCATGCATGGTCAAAGGCAGAGGGTCCATTTCTTTCAATGGAAAGAGTAGTGCTGACAATGTGTATTGGGTTGATGGTCTCAGACACAACCTTCTAAGTGTTGCCCAGCTAAATGACAATGGCCTCACTCTGTAATTCAAGAATGGAGTTTGCAGAATCAAAGGAAAAGATGGTAAACTGGTGGCCACTGGTATGCAGACCAAAGGTAACTTATTTCAGTTGAATGCAAATGTAAGTACCTATCTTATGGCTAAGCTTGATGATAGTTGGATATGGCATAGGAGACTCTGTCATATAAACTTTGATAACATTGTAAAGGCTAGTAAGATCAAGGTAGTTAGAGGGTTGCCGGTGCTAGACAAACCAGATAATACCTTGTGTAGAGAGTGTCAATTGGGGAAAATGTCTTCCTCAACTTTTAAAGGTAAATATTTCACTGCTGACAACTTGCTTGATCTTGTACATACCGATTTGTGTGGTCCTATGAAAACTAGAAGTGTGCAGGGTGATAGGTACTTCATGATTCTCACTGATGGTTGCTCAAGAATGATGTGGGTCACATTCTTGAAAGACAAGTCTGAAGCTTTTGGGAAGTTCAAAGATTTCAGAGCATCAGTGAAGAAGGAAAGCGGTAAAAGGATCAAGTGTCTCAAAACTGATCAAGGAGGGGAATTCACTTCCAGTGAATTCAACAAGTATTGTGAAGAATTTGGCATCAAGAGACAACTCTTTACCCCCCGGACTCCACAGCAGAATGGCTTAGCAGAGAGGAATAACCGGACCGTGGTTAAAGCAACTAGAACCATGTTGATTCAAGGAAAGGTAGCTCACACCTTTTCGAGAGAAGCGGTGAGCACTGTAGTCTACACTATGAACTAGGTACTCATCAAAAAGGGAAAGGACAAAATTCCTTATGAGTATTGGACCGGTAAGACACCTGTGGTTAGCTACTTTAAGGTATTTGGTAGCAAATGTTACATCAAGAGGAGTGAACATCAGAGCAAATTTGAAGCTAAATGTGATGAGGGAATATTTCTAGGATATTCCACCAAGAGTAAAGCTTTCAAGTGCTACAACAATAGGACTCAAAGAATTATGGAAAGTATTAACGTAAGAATTGATGAATCCTTTAAGAAAGCTAAGGAAATTGGCAGTGAGCAAGTTGTAAATGAACCTGTTGCAACCTTCTGGGAACCGGTTGTTAACCAACCAAGTACTAGTAACAGTGTCCCTGAACCAGTGAATGCTGATACTGATGAAGATGAGGATGAAGAAGAAAAGAAAGAAGAACCAGTTAAGACCATTCCTCGGTATGTCAAGTTGAATCATGATCCTAAGAAGATCATAGGTGATAAGGATGCAGGAATCCTTACAAGAAGAAAGATCAGAGAAAACTCATGTATGATCTCTGAATTTGAGCCTAAATCATTCAAAGAGGCTCATAAAGATGAAGACTGGATCAAGGCAATGGAAGAACTTGATCAGATAGAGAAAAATGGTACATGGTCCTTGGTACCCAAACCCGAGCATAAAAATGTCATTGGCACCAAATGGGTGTTCATAAATAAGTTGAATGAGGATGGCACAGTGATTAGGAATAAAGCCAGATTGGTATGCAAAGGATATGCTCAAGAAGAAGGAGAAGACTATGGGGAAACCTTTGTTCCTGTAGCCAGATTGGAAGGAGTTCGTATGCTTCTTGCATATGCAACTTTTAAGAGGTTCAAAGTATATCAAATGGATGTAAAATTTGCATTCCTAAATGGTGTACTTGAAGAGGAGGTATATATAGAGCAACCAGAAGAGTTTTCCCTATCTGAAGACAGTGATATGGTGTGCAGGCTACATAAAGCATTATATGGTCTAAAGCAAGTACCTAGGGCATGGTATGAGCACCTACATTCCCATCTTGTGAAGATTGGATTTGAGAGAACAAGTGAAGATAGAAATATCTACTTGAAGTCCGAAGGAGATCAGATCCTGATCTGTGAGGTTTTTGTTGATGACATTATCTTTGGAGGAGATGACAAGATGAGTCATGAGTTTGTTGATGAGATGAAGAAAGAGTTTGAGATGTCACTCATAGGGGAGATTAAGTTCTTCATTGGACTGTAGATCCAGTAGATGGAAGATGGAATCTTTATCACTCAGTCTAAATATGTCAAAGAGGTACTGAAGACCTTTGGCATGGAAGAAAGAAAACCGGTTGGTACACTGATGGTGACCGGTTGCAAATTGACAAAAGAGGATGTTTTCACACTGGTTGATGAGAAGGAATACCGATAAATGATTGGTAAGTTGCATTATGTAGTGCATAGCAGACTGGATATTGCACATGCAGTTGACATTACTGCAAGGTTCCAGAAGAGTCCAAGAGAATCCCACCTGATTGCAGTCAAGTGGATTCTTAGGTATCTAAAGGGAATAGTTGACTATGGATTGTGGTACCCATACAACAATGATTTCAATCTGAAAGTGTTCACAGATGCTGATTGGGCAAGTAATGTGGATTACCAGAAAAGCACAATTGGTGGTGCATTCTTTCTTGGTGGTAGACTGGTCTCATGGATGAGTAAAAAGCAGAGTTGTATCTCTCAGTCTATGGCGGAAGCGGAGTATGTTGCAGCTTTCATGAACTACACTCAGACAATCTGGATGAAGCATGTACTGGAAGGCTTCAAGATCCCTGTATCTGAACTGGTAAGTATATTCTGTGATAACACAAGTGCTATCAATATATCAAAGAATCCAGTTTTATATTCTAGAACCAAGCATTTTGAGCTTAAGTATCATTTCTTGAGGGAAAAGGTTCAGAATAAAGAGATTGCACTAGAGCATGTGTCCAGTAAGGAGCAATTAGCAGACATATTCACCAAGCCTCTCCCAAAGACTACATTTGTGCATTTAAGAGGTGAATTGGGGGTATTGCCCCTTCAGGAGGTGAACTAAAAGTAATTGTTCCACATTAGTCAGGTATTGGAAAGACAAATTTTTGGTTGATTGATGTGTTGAAGGATGCTACTCCTCAGGGGGAGCAACATGATGAAACAAAGATGCTTGTACCTCCACTTTGGCATTATTGTCAAAGGGGGAGAAGGAGTGAAGTGAAAAGATATCTGCAGCAAATGGGGAGAAGATGTGAAGCGGCAAAGATATCTTTGTATATTACCATCAATGCCAAAGGTTGAGATTGTTGGCATTATGCGAACCGACATGAAGACATAATGACATTGTATGTTGTCATTGATGTCAATATGTGTTATGAAGTGAACCAACATATGTGATATGTGAGAAGAGGGAACTGGCATATGTATGAACCGGTTTATATGCCAAAGTGAAGTAGTATATTTGTTCAAGGAGAACTGACATGTCAAGGTGAACTGGCATGTAGTTATGAGAACCGACACATGGAAGCATTGTATGACTATTGGCTGGTAGGTAGCTTCCACTTCATGATTTCCAGTTGGAGTACCTCAAGTCTATGTGACTCAATCGATGATCTTCATGTGATGAGTTAGAAGTATAATGGAGGACAGATCATGTTTCCACGTAAGCTCTATGCGCGTGAAGAATCTTGCATATAGAAGACTATTCATATCTACCTCGGGAATGTGCAAAGTCTGTCAAACGGTGATAACGCGTGATGGGTTATCAACCGCCATGAAATCGATGGAAAATGGATGATGGAGAATGTCTTGAGATCGATTCAAGACTGTTGCATTTAATGCAGTATGATTCAATGGTTAGGATTGAACCGCTTGAATTGCTTAACCTAATAGGTTTAGGGTTTAGGGTTTTTGCTACCGACCTGTCTGTTTCCTATAAGGTCGATGTTGTGTTTCTTTCTAGGGTTGTTGGCAAAAGTTATGAATGTGTATCCAAGGGAAGTGATACGTGATTCTTGCCAGACCAAAGGAGAGAAGAGATACCTGCAAAGTGAATGTGCAGAAGGAGAAGAGGAGCCTAAACGGACCTGCATTAGCATTGAATGCTGTTAACAGATCATTGTAATTCCTATTTATCTCTAACCACTTCAACAATTGTAAAATCCCCTAACAAGGTAGCAGTAACTAGCTTGATTCAAAATCCCTTAACAAGGTGGTCTTAACAGGCTTGATACAAATCCCTTAACTGAGTAACTCGAAGTTAATGAGTTCTGAGAAGCTATAGAGCTTTGGAGATCCTTTAGCTATTGAGTTCTTGAAATCCTCTAACAAGGTGACCCTACCCGGGTTTAACCCTTAACCGGGTATTATAGTTATCCCTTAACTGGGTGATCCCTAACAGGATCGGTTCCTAGCAAAACCTATTGTAATGTATTTAATCGAACAAGGCTTCTAACAGAGAAGACTTCAAAAGAGTTCAAAAGAAACTTGTGGGTATTCATCCCCACCGTGGTTTTTCCTCGTTGGGTTTCCACGTGAAAAATATGTGTGTCATGTGTGATGCTTTGTTATTACCTGTTGAGCATATGATGGTTCTGTGTTTTATGTCTGTCTATAAAACATATTGAACTAACTATTGTAATGATCAGATGATAGTTTACCTGTTCATGCATAAAAGTGAAATGGTAGTGTTGTTTTGAGTTAAGTGAAAAGCTAAGTGGTCAACCGGTCAATGCTTGTTTTAGACACTCTTGGCTTTACCAGTTGCAGTCTGTGTGGAAAAGGTATCCTTGTTTGTCAGTCGTTTGGAGCATTTGTTGTCAAACCGGTTTTGGACTATATTTGTGTTTGTACTGATTCGCCCCACCCTCTCAGTACCAGTTTGGTACTAGTGGTTCATCATTAAGTTATTAGAAGAAGGAGAAGACTATGGAGAAACATTTGCTCCAATAGCTAGATTAGAAGGTGTTCAAATGCTACTTGCATTTGCATCCTTCAAGGGATTCAAAGTGTATCGGATGGATGTGAAATCTGCATTCCGGAAAGGAATACTTGAAGAAGAAGTATATATAGAGCAACCAGATGGGTTTGCCCTATCAGAAGATAGTGATATGGTGTGTAGGCTACATAAAGCCTTGTATGGATTGAAGCAAGCACCTAGAGCATGGTATGAACGTTTACACTCACATATTGTGAAGATTGGATTTTAAAGAACAAGTGAAGATAGCAATATCTATCTAAAGTCAGAAGGAGATCAGATTCTGATCTTTGAAGTGTTTGTTGATGACATAATTTTTGGTGGAGATGACAAGATGAGTCATGCATTTGAAGATGAAATGAAGAAGGAATTTGAGATGTCACTAATAAGAGAGATTAAGTTCTTCATCAGATTACAGATTCAACAAATGAAAGATGGTATCTTTATCACTCAGTCCAAGTATGTCAAAGAGGTGTTGAAGACCTTTGGCATGGAAGATAGCAAACCGGTTGGTACACCAATGATGACCGGTTGTAAATTGTCAAATGAAGATGACTCAACATTGGTGAATGAGAAGGAATACCGATCAATGATTGGTAAGTTGCACTATGTAGTATACAACAAATTGGACATTCCATATGTAGTGGGCACTGCTACACATTTTCAGAAAAGTCCAAGAGAATCGCACTTGACAGCAGTCAAGCGGATTCTTAGATATCTGAAGGGAACTATAGATTATGGATCATGGTATCCATAGAGTAATGACTTCAATCTCAAAGTGTTTACAGATGTTGATTGTGCTGGTAATGTGGATGACTGGAAGAGCACAACCGGTGGTGCATTATTTCTCGGTGGTAGACTAGTCTCAAGGATGAGCAAAAAGCAGAGTTGTATCTCCCAGTCTATAGTAGAAGCATAATATGTAGTAGCATTTATGAACTTCACTCAGACAATTAGGATGAAGCATGTATTAAGTGGTTTCAAAGTCCTTGTATCTGAACCGGTGAGTATATTTTGTGACAACACCAGTGCAATTAATATTTCCAAGAATCTAGTATTGCATGCTAGAACCAAGCACTTCGAGCTCTAGTATCATTTCTTGAGGGAGAAAGTTCAGAACAAAGAGGTTGTATTGGAACATGTTTCCAGTAAGGAGAAGTTAGTAGATATATTCACCAAGCCTCTACCAAAGGCTACATTTACCTATTTAAGAGGTGAATTAGGGGTCCTACCCCTTCAAGAGGTGAACTAAAGGTTTGTGCTCCACATCAGCCAGGTATTGCATTGTCAAATCTTTTTAAGATTGGTGTGTTGAAGGATGCTACTTTTCAGGGGGAGCAACATAGTGGAACATGGATGTTTGTGCCTCTACTTTGGCATTGTTGTCAAAGAGGGAGAAGATGTGAAGCAGAGAAGATATCTGCAGCATTGAAGACATATAATATGGAAGAGATTGGGGAGAAGATGTGAAGCAGAGATATATCTTTGTATATTTCCATCAATGCC
Source organism: Cryptomeria japonica (assembly GCF_030272615.1). NCBI lineage: Eukaryota > Viridiplantae > Streptophyta > Pinopsida > Cupressales > Cupressaceae > Cryptomeria > Cryptomeria japonica. The sequence goes on from NC_081406.1 coordinate 581,802,254, forward strand.
AAAGGGGGAGATTGTTGGCATATGTGCAGAGTTGGATGACATGATGATATTGTATGTTGTCATTGATGTCAATATGCTGAAGTATGAACCAGTATATTGAAGTAAGTGATCTGGCAAGTGAACCAATATGATGGTACAAGTGGAGCGGTATGATGAAGTGTGAACTGGTATGATGGAACGAACCGGTATATGAAGAAAGTGAACTGGTATGTTGGAATGTGAACTGGTATATGCAAAGTTTGTATCGGGGTTTTCATTTGATATGACTACCGGTTGGTAGTCTCAGCTTCAGGGTTTCTGGTTGATGGATTTCAAGTCTGTGCGATTCGACCGACGACATTTTGTGATGAGTTAGCATTGAAATGAAGATTAGATCATGTTTCCACGTTAGCTTTGTGTGTATGAAGAATCTCCTTGAGGATCTTGCATGAAGAAGATTGATTCTATTTACCTTGGGAATGTGCAAAATCTTTGCAAATGGTGGAGAGTGCGTGATGGGTTATCAGCTTCCAGAAGCGGCAAAGAACGAACGATGCAAAATGTCTTGAGATTTGTTCAAGATTGTTTTATCCTATGTAATGTGATGGAACGGTCGAGATTGGACCGACAATATTGTTAACCTAGATACTTAGGGTTTTAGGTTTTGGCTACCGACTGAATTGTTGTCTATAAGGTCGATGATGATTGCATTGTGAAGTTGTTAGCAAATGTTATGTGTATATCCAAGTGAAGAGATACTTGATTCTTTCCAGACCGGTGTAGTGAGTAGAGATCTATAGAGTGTGATTGCAGATGTAAAGGAACTAAAGTGGATCTGCCTTGGCATTAAGTGTTGTTATCAGATCAATGTATTACCTGTTGACTTCTAACCATTTTTGCAATTGGAAAATCCCTTTAATGGGTAGATTTAATAGGATTTTTGTAAATCCTTTAATAGGGTGACTCAAAATCATTGAGTTCTTTAAATCCTCTGACAGGGTAACCTTTAACAGGGTTTTAACCTTTAATCGAGTATTTAGCCATCCCTTAACCGGGTGATCCCTAGTAGGATGGTTCCTAGCAGAACTTGTTGTAAAGTCTTTAACTAGACTAGGCTCCTAACAGAGCATACTTTAGAAGAGTTAAAGAACAACTTGTGGGTATTCATCCCCACCTTGGTTTTTCCCAATTGGGTTTCCACGTGAAAAATTAGTGTGTTATGTGTGATGCTTTTTCATGTGATGTTTTAGTGTTTTCTGTCAAGCGGTAATGCATGTTGATCTAGTGGTCATTATATTTCTGATATATTACTTGTTTAAGCATATGGGTGAAGTGGAAATGAGATATTAGGATTTGTGAAGATATAAATGTTACCAGTTTATGTCTTTCACAGTCTCACTATGTTTTACCGGTAGTGCCCCAATTTAGATCGGCGATTCTGTCAACCAGTTAGTGTAGTCTTTGAAGTTTAAGTTGTTAGAGAATTTTTTGTCTATACTGATTCACCCCTCCCCCCCTCTCAGTATCTGTTGAGTATTTACCATTCATCATTATTCATCAAGAGGTATCAGTAAGTATAGAGGTAAATTACCTTTGGTGTGCTTTACATGTAACTGGATTGGACATATTTTCACTAACTGTATAAATGGAGATAATGAGAAGAAACATGAGAAGTATAAGAAGTACAAAGGCAAAGGTAAAAGAGATTGTCTCATTGCAGTGGATGGAGGAATTATAAATGAGGAATCTAAAGAAGATGCAAATGAGGACATTGTCTTTGTTTATATTAAAGAAGAGACATCAGATCATAAGGCATTAGTCTCTTGCATGGATAGTTATGATGATTGGATTGTAGATAGTGGTTGTTCACACCACATGATCGGTGACCGGAGTAAGTTTCTTACTTTGAAGGAATTTGATGGAGGTGTTGTGAGATTTGGGAATGATTCACCCTGCATGGTAAAAGGAAAGGGAACCATCTCTCTTAATGGAAAGAGTAGTGCAGATGATGTCTACTGGGTTGAAGGATTGAAACACAATCTTTTGAGTGTTGCTCAACTCAATGACAAAGGTTATCCACTAGAATTTAAGAATGGGGCATGCAAAATCTATGGAAGCAAATGTGAACTAATTGCAATCGGTAAGCATACAAGAGGTAACTTGTTTCATTTAAGTTCTAAAGTCAACAATTGTTTAATTGCTAAAGTAGAAGATAGTTGGCTTTGGCATCAGAGATTTTGTCATGTAAATTTTGATAACATTGTAAAAGTCAGTAAGTCCAAATCTGTAAGAGGTTTGCCTCAGTTGGACAAACTAGTGAATACTCTATGTAAGGAATTTCAGTTAGGGAAGATGACATCCTCAACCTTTAAGAGAAAATATTTCTCAGCAGAACATTTGCTAGACTTGGTTCATACCGACCTCTGTGGACCAATAAGGACTAGGAGTATTCAAGGTGATCGATATTTTATGATCTTTACTGATGATTGCTCAAGAATGATGTGGGTCACATTATTGAAGGACAAAACATAAGCCTTTAGCAAGTTTAAGGCATTCAAAGCCTTAGTTGAAAAAGAAAGTGGAAGAAAGATTAAGTGCTTAAGAACTGATCAAGGTGGTGAATTTAGTGCAGATAAATTCACTACATACTGTGAAGACAATAGAATTAAGAGGTAGCTTTTTGCACCTAGGACACTACAACAAAATGGTATTGCAGAGAGGAACAATCGATCAGTTGCTGAAGCTACTAGGACTATGCTAATACAAGGAGGTGTAGCTAAGACATTCTGGAGAGAAGTTGTCAGTACAACTGTCTACACAATGAACCAAATACTGGTTAAAAGAGGTAAGGATAAAACTCCTTATGAATACTGGTATGGTAGATCGCTAAATGTCAGTTACTTTAAGATTTTTGGTAGTAAATGTTTTATCAAGAGAGGTGACTATGTTGGTAAGTTTGATGCTAAGAGTGATGAAGGCATATTTCTTGGTTACTCCACTAAGAGAAAAGCCTACAAATGTTACAACAACCAAACAAAGAAGATCATTGAAAGTGCTAATGTCCGAGTGGATGAATTTCCAAAAGATTTAGGAGAAATCAGTAGGGAGAAGAAGGAAGATGAACCTTACATTTTGATTTTGGAACTAGAACCGGTGAAGCCAGAAGTTGGTGAAATGAATACTGGAGCATTAGTTCAACCTGAATAGGTAGATTCTACAAAAGATGAAGAAAGTGAAGAAGAAGATGAACCTGATGATCATGTTAGTCCAAGGTATGTTATACTCAATCATAATCCCGATCAAATTATTGGAGATAAAGATATTGGTATGTTAACCAAAAGAAGAATAAGAGATAATTCTTGTGTGATCTCCACTATTGAGCCTAGAACAACAAAGGAATCTTTTGGAAATGATTTGGATCAAGGCCATGGAAGAAGAACTTGACTAGATTGAGAAGAAAAATACTTGGACACTGGTACCCAGACCAAAGAACAATAATGTAATAGGTACTAAATGTGTATTTAGGAATAAACTGAATGAAGATGGAGTAGTAGTCAGAAATAAAGCCACACTAGTATGCAAAGGTTATGCACAAGAAGGTAAAGACTATGGTGAGACATTTGCACCAGTTGCAAGATTGGAAGGTGTTAGGACTCTACTTGAATTTTCAGCATATAGAGGATTCAAAGTATATCAGATGGATGTGAAGTCAGCATTTCTAAATGGAATATTGGAAGAGGAAGTCTACATTGAACAACTAGATGGTTATGCTTTGAATGAAGCAAAGGATATGGTGTGCAAACTGCACAAGGCACTATATGGTTTGAAGCAAGCACCTAGGGAATGGTATGAAAGACTACATTCTCACTTGGTGAAGATAGGTTTTCAAAGAACTAGTGAAGACAATAATATATATCTCAAGACTGAAGGAGATAAGATACTGGTTAGTGAGGTATTTGTGGGTGATATCATTTTTGGAGGCAATGTTGACATGTATGATGACTTTGCTAATGAGATGAAAAGTGAATTTGAGATGTCTCTAGTAGGAGAGATAAAATTATTTATAGGTTTGCAAATTCAACATATGAAGAATGACATTTTTATCACACAATCCAAGTATGTGAAAGAAGTATTGAAGACTTTTGGAATGAGAGACTATAAACCAGTTGGAACACCAATGGTTATAGGATGTAAACTATCTAAGGAGGATGATTCTGCATCAGTGGATGAAAAGGAGTACAGGTCAATAATAGGTAAATTACATTTGTTGCCACAATAGACCAGATATTGCTTATGCAGTTGGATTCGTTGCCAGATTTTAGAAAAGTCCTAAGGAGACACACATGGTAGCAACTAAAAGAATATTCAGATATCTGAAAGACATTATTGATTATGGATTATGGTATCCATATGTAGGTAACTTTGATCTTAAAGTCTATACAGATGCAGACTAGGTAGGAAATATTGATGACAAGAAGAGTACAACCGGAGGAGCTTTCTTTCTTGGAGGAAGGCTAGTATCTTGGAGCAGCAAGAAAGAAATTTGTATATCACAATCAATTGAAGAAGTTGAATATGTTGCAGCATATATGAATTGTACCTAGACAATCTGGATGAAACACATTTTGGAAGGTTTCAAATTGAATATTTCAGAACCGGCTAGGATTTTATGTGATAACACCAATGCAATAAACATTTCAAAGAACCTGGTGTTGCATGCAAGAACCAAGCATATTGAGATGAAGTATCATTTTTTAAGAGAGAAAGTGCAGAGTAAAGATGTGTCACTGGAGCATGTATCTACTAAGTAACAACTAGCGGATATCTTTACTAAACCTCTTCCAAAGGATACTTTTGAGTATCTCAGAGGTCAACTAAGGGTTGTGCCCCTACATGAGGTCAATTAAGCCGATGTGGAAAGACATCAGTCCCAGAGCTTATTGAAAATCCTAAAGTAGGATTGGTGTAGAGTGGAGCTATTCCACAAGGGGAGAAACTTGTTGCAGATTGTTGGTATAGATTGGTGTAGCATGGAATGGTTAACCAACTGATATTGGTATTCACTTTATCATTTCTATCAAACGAGGAGAAGAACTGTATGATTGATAGGGAGATGAACTGTATATGATTGATATCCAATTACCAGCTAAAGACTTGGAGATATAGTTGAAGGAGAGTACATGAAAAATGTAAACCTGGATTCCTATACCTATGTACATGCATTACTCTCAATCATCACAATCAAAGGGCATTGATATTTGTATTTCCATCAATGCCAAAGGGGGATATTGTTAGCATTGCATGAAGATTGTATTGATGAATTAGAGTGTTTTCATTGATATCCATAGCAACTGGTAGTGATGCAGTAATGCAACCAGTAGTAGAGAAGTGAAGGAAATCAGTATGACTATTGAAGCAGAGAGATCAACTGGTAACCCTAACCTGCTGATATGTCGAACCCTAACCGATGGATCTTGGTGAATCGGTTGTGTTGATCTATGATCAAATGGTGATTGAAGATGATTATGCAATGCATGTATGTTGCATGTGATAAGTTTCAAAGTGTTTTTGACACGTAGAGATAACTATTTTATCTTGGGAATGAGAAAATTCATAGCATGAAGTGAATAATGCATGATGAGATATAGAATCCAATATGCGGTAATCCAAGAGTAGTCAAAGTTCTCTTGAACAATGTGCAACTGATTGCAATGTAATCCAATGTTCATATTTGAACGGATATGTTAATAATCTCTACGGAATCTTAGGTTTTGTGCTGTGTTATTGACCTTTTGTATTTCTTTTTAAGGTCGATGAGTTGTTTGTAATTGTGTTGGCAATTTGGTTAAGTGTGGTAGTGTGATTGATTGTCGAGCCAAAAGGAGTATCTGCAGAATGTGTGAAGGTAGATAGGAGTATAAATGGATCTGATTAAGCAAAGTAGTTCTATTACTAGATCAGCAAAAAACCTGTTGTTCTCTAACCATTACAATAGTTAAATCCCTTAATTGGGTAAGCTTTAACAGGCTTGGTGCTTTCTAAATCCTCTAACCAGGTGATACATTGGTTTGGATTTGAAATCCTCTATCGAGGTTACTCCTATTAGGGTATTGCCTTTAATAGGGTATTGTAGTCAATCCCTTAACTGGGTGGTCCTTAATCGGATCTATTCCTAACATGGAATTTTTGTAAAGCTTCTAACAAGGCTTGGATCCTAATAGGGCGAACTTCAAAAGAGTTCATAATACTTGTGGGTATTCATCCCCACAATGATTTTTCCCATTTGGGTTTCCACATAAAAAAATCATTATGTCAAGTGGTGAATGATTTTGTGGTTATATGTTTTGATATGGTTAATATGTTTAATTGGTAAAGCCACTTAGATATGTTTAGATGACCGGAAGTGATCTGAAATGAGCTATTACTAATGTTAGTAAAGAAGTTTGATGTTTTTGTTAAATGGTATGTGAGTTTCAAATCTGTTACATTGTATCTTTGGTATTCTAGTCAACCGGTAAGCTTGATAGTGCAGTATTAGTTTTTGATACAGTGTCTAAACCGGTTAGTTTAGTGAATGGTTTATGAGTTGGTATTAAGTTTGATGAAAGTTTAGTTTGTTTTCTATCTATTGATTCACCTTCCCCCCTCTCAATAGTTGATAGGATCCTTATTGATTTCTCCAACCTTATTTCACTCCTTGTCTTCTTCCTCGGGGTCCTTGTTGATTCCATAAGAATTATTTAACTTGCAAGAGGAAGTTTAGTTATTAGCACTTTACATATTAAAACAATAGACTTGAGAATCAAAATAATTCCACATAAACCCATTCTCAGATCCTAGAGTCGTGAAGTGGAAGGCATCAAAACTTAAAATTTTGAGATCCTGAGATCCCAAAATGTTAATGTAAAAGGATCGAAAATGCCATTTGATAAGGCCGGATTTCAAAATTATGGGAATATGGGGTTCCATAGCTTGGAAAATTTTTGGTTTGGGAACACCTTGGGACTTTGGGAACTTGAGGTTTTGAAGTGAAAACGAGGTCATATCAAAAGACACTTCAGGATCCCAAGATTCTGGGGTTCCAGAGTGTGGAAATTAAGGAGCCAACCTTGAAGACACCGGACCTAGGGTACTTTAGGATCTCAAGATTTTGAGGTTCTGAAGTGAAAAGGGCATGAAGATAGATGCTTTTTAGAATCCCAAAAACTTGGGGTTCCAAAGAGCATCAGACAAAACCAAGGCAAGGTTCGAGAGCTTGAAAAACCCGAGATCTCAAAAAGGCACAAAAGAAAGTAAACTCGGTCAAACTTATTAGGGCACAAGAATCGAATGAAGGCTAGTATGTCAAAATGACTTATTCAAATAAAAACCATAAACCTAACCAATTAAAATCAAGAACAAGGAAACCCTAATCTAAAACACAAGGTAGGGAGAAATATCTACCTCAACAAGAGAGAAGAAGGAAACACGAAAGCACACTAAGAATCAACAAAAAATAGGAAATAAGAGATATTTATATCCCTCAATGATCACAAGAATCGAGACTTAACATTCTCTAGAGTTTCAGGATCTCGAGGGTAGAGGACAACTGACCTCAAAACTGCAAAATTCCAAGAATCCAAAGAGAAGACAAATGAACAAACAAAATAAGGAGAACCCAAGATCCCAGGATTCCAGGGTTCAAGGGCTCCAACAAATGAAACACATGAGAGGGTTTGGGATCTTGAAAACTTGAGATTCCAAAGCCCTCACAAAAAGAGAAGAAACCAAAACATAAGAGACTTCAGGATTTTGGGATTCCAGGGTTCCGAGGTTCGACCACACACACAAAATAGAACTTTGGAATTTTGGGATTTTGGGATCCTGAAGTCTCAAACAAAGGAAAGAAACGACCAAAAAAAGGAAGGGAAGGCACTTCGAGGTTTTGGGATTCAGGAACGCCAAAGTGAAAATAAAAGGAAACAAGGAAAAGAGACACACTTTGGAGTTTCAGAAGGGCCCAAATGGAAAGACACACACAAAAAAGTGGGGGACAAAACCAACAAAGGGTAAACAGAAAAAGGGGGACTCACACTTCTAAGCAGAAATAGAGGGGATGAGTGTGTAGGGCATAACAGTAAACATAACATGAAACACATTGAAGACATAAAAATGCAATCATGCATCTATTCTTGAAGTAAATGAATATTCAAGTCACACAATGCCTTTTGACAACTATATCCTCTAGATATGTGAGATGAATGATAATAGATCAAAATATTCCTTATAAGCAAGTAAAAGCATAATCCTTACATCTTCTTAAATATGAGAAAAACACTATTTTTAATACAAGCCTATCATCAATGGATTGCAAAGCTTGGTAATTATTCATACTTCTTATGAATAAAATTAAAGGTATATCTTAAAATACAATAACATGAAACATATTCTAACTCTCATCTTCCATAAGAAAATTTGTCACAAATGTTTATCAAATATACACATAGTCTATGAGCCAACAGATCTTGCTAAAGTCAATTTAATAAGTAATAATCAAATTTTTATGGATCAACACCTATTTGGTTATTCTAGATCCATTCAATATGTCATTATATCAACTATAACTAAAATATTAGACTAGACTATACTCTTGGGTATAGATTACTCATATGATTGCCACCAAGTCTCAATATGCAATCTACAAGTGTTTTTTTTTTAATGACAAGGTCTGTTGTTCATGACATTTTTATAGTTGATTTATGACCTTCATATAAAATATATTGTGACATACAAGAGATTGACATTTTTCACTAACATGCAGTTGATCTCAATTTAAAAATTATACTATGTATTCTCAAGTTAATAAATTCACAGTCTATTCTAATCCGCAAACTCTTATTAAATTCATGACATGCATGTATTATCAAATACTCACAACTATTTGACTGAAAGCTTCAAGAGTTGCATATGCATGGTTCATGATGGTTGCAAGGTAGGCAAAATAATAGACTAGATAAGAGACTTTGGAAACTGTAATGGCCTTATTTCCTATGCCAAAATGGCACTTGCATGTAAGGAAATAATATAGAAACATGGGTTATTCTCAATCACATGGTCAATAACTATGTTAAGTTACATGAGTGTGACTCCACAATAGGATGATGCACAAAATGGATTAAAAATCATTTTTCTTGCCCTAGGTCATAAGTCAAATGGGAACCTCAAAGTACACCCCTAAGATGGTTTTAATGCCTAAGAAAATCGATGGAAAATTATAGAATGCATCAATCATTAATATCCGTTGAATGTCTTAGAGATTTGGTGTTTATCTTTTAAAATATGAAAAAAAAGGATTGGTATGGAAAGAGCTCAACTTGGGAAGATTGATTTGCTTAAGTAACTTCGAACAAGGTAACTGATGGGAATTGAAATTGAACTCTTCCATTTTGTTAGCAATTTCCTTGCCCGTTCCAATTCGGAATGTAATAAAGTAATGGGACATGCGTGTTGGGAATGTTAAGTCCATCGGTCACATGATTCTTGGCATTCCCTGTCTCTTTATTTCATACTTGAATAAATGTATAAATAAATGTGTATAGTCATGTATTGGATATCGATTAATAGAAGTGTATTCCCTACTTGAGAGTGAATGTAGCCTTTATAGTGAACCACTATAAATCTCATTGTCTTGTGTCCTTGTGTTATTTTCTTTCTCTGTTTATGTTGTTTTTATATTTTATCTGCTTATTTTAAATTAACGATGTCAATTGTCTACCAATATTGCCTAAAAGAAATATGGATTCAAGTCTCCATAATTGCAAGATTGGTATAAAGAGAATGATAAACATCTCTGGTACAAATATGTGCTAAGTAATTGCAAGGAATACAAGTATAAGCCAAGAGATCAGACTGATGGAAGTACAACATAATATCCTAAGAGAGCTTATTGAAACATACTTCGGATAATAATATCGAATATGCAAATATGGTTCTTAGACATTACATTTGCAATTGACCAAATGCATCAGATAAAAAGGAAAAATATAAAATTGAAAAGGTAGACTTTCAATCTAATATGGTATAGAAGAAGATTGACATACCTTAGAAACCTAGTAATATCCTCTCAATTTCCTTCACCATAGTTTTTTACTATTTTTCCATCTGATTTTCTCAATAAGTCTATCTCCTCCTTATTCTCTATTCTTCACAAATCTTTATCATTAAACTCAGATCTATGTGTTCTCAAATTTGGCCAGTCGATAATGAAAAGACTAAATAATCAACTATGATATTTTCCCAAAAATGCTCTCCTTCTTTTAAGAAGCTTTTTGTCTGGGCTAGCCTTAAACAACACACACTAAGAAACATATTAAGTCTAGAGAATGTTAGTCAACTCCAAGTGTTTAACACTTTTAAGCCTAGAAGTATATTCTTAGTGTGACCACATGCCTTAAGCAACATATTAATCCTAGAAAATATCTGTTAATTTTGAATGTTTAACACTTTTGAGTCTAAAAGTATAAGCTTAGTGTGTGTGATTTAAGTCATTCCCTCTGACTCTGTGAGTACTTATGGAGATATCACCCTTTACTTATTTTGCAGTTTTTATACCTTAATTTTGGACGTAACTGTAGACACCTAAAAATGGTCAACGCTTGCGGAGTCATACTTTAACATTTGCGCATTGCCTCATTTTAGGTTTTTACATCACATTAACATTTCTCCTATGATTCGTACTTGGTTTTTATCATTTGCAAACATCGAGTCATTCCTCTACATTCTTCATTCGTCTTGCTCTCAAATTTGGTCTTGTCGACAACACTATCCAATCATGATTTTGATCGATCTTATCCTGTCGCATCAATGTGCGTGCTAGTTTGTCATCATTTTGGACATCGTCAATCCTAATTAGGGTTTTGTCCTCTTATCAATCTTGTCATTTTGTTATCAATCCTTATCATTTTCAATCTTGTCATTTTGCGATCGATTTGTCATCGGTCGTTGTCATGTTCGATCTTGTCATTTTGCGATCGATTTGTCATCGATCATGGTCATTTTCAATCTTGTCATCTTGCAATCTATTTTGTCATCAATCCTTGTCCTCTTGTCAATTTTGTTGTTTTGCGATCATTTCGCTATCGATCATTGTCTATCATAATTATGTCAATTTGGATCAATTTGTCATTGTTCCTCATCAATTGGCGCATTTATCAATCAAATCATTTATCAAATTGGTCCTTTGTTTAATCAGAATCATGATCGAATCAATTATCTTCAATTAAGACCTAATTGTCATTCTCATTGCTAACTCATCTTCTAGGGTTTCATGATTTAATCATTTAACCTTGTGTGTCATTTCTTCCTCTAGGATTAATAAATTATTTATTTATCCTAAGTCTTCTTGTCACAATTAAATGTTCATTTAATTGGCTAATTATTCCTCTTTTGTGAATTAATTAATAAATGACACATTATTAATTAATTCACTAAATTCCTAATTTCTCATTTTCTAATTTCCTAATTTCTAATTTTCATTATTTCCTAATTTCTAATTTCCACCTATGTTCTAATTTCCTAATTTTAATTTCCACCTAATTAACTTGTCTCTAGTTCTCCCTATTTTTGTGCTTCATGCATCATACTCTTGGCATAGCAAGATGTCATAAGGTTCTAGTCCTCTAAGTTTTGCATTAGCAATATGTCATAATTCATGACATAGAAGGTGTCATAACCTTCCTTTTTCCACTCAATTGTGCCATTTTTGAAATTAATTGCTTCTAATATCCATTTCATGCTAAATTTGATCCTATCTCCAATTTATCTATAAATTGGATGATCTTCATCAATCAAAAGCTAATTGGTAATTGGTAATTGGTAATCAGATTATTGAATTTCTAATCACTTTGTCAAATCACGCTTCTAGTATTCTTGTGTCAATGTCAATCTTGCTTTCTCAATTAGGTTTATGCACTTGAAGGTGAGATCTACAACAAAACTATTTGGAGAAGAAAGAAGGACAATGGAGCCACATGAAGGAGCATTCAAATTGTGTCTATGGTTTGCATAATTTCTAGTTTTGTATGCTTTGTTTTCATGTCTCTATTGAATGTGTCTTAGGATAGATTCATTGCAATGAATGCACTTGTGATTGATGATTATGTTTATCTTTGTCTTGTGATGATTTCCTATTTCCTAACGTACAGTAACATGTTGAAAACAATTAGCTTTTCCTTACTCAAATTTAGTGAACTCCACTTTAATTGTTATCACAAAAGTTTGCACCCTGTGATGGTCATATTTGATCATCAACCTTGTGAAACATTGAATGAACCTCTCAAGTGTGGGACCCTCCAAAATGTGAGGTTCAATCTTTGGAGAAGGCCAACTTCCTATCCATCTAAGTGCAAGTGTTGAACCAAACCAACACTAATAAATCCTAATATATGATCTGACAGAGAAAAGGGAGAAAGAGGGGATGATTGAAAGGTGGGAAATAAGGTTTGCACCTAGAAGGAATTTGATCTCCATGCCCATAGCTCCACAAGACAACAATGAAAATCAACCAAGAATATGCACAATTTTCTATCTTAATTAGTTTCCTAAAGCATGAGTGAAGGCTAGAATTCTTATGAAAATCAAAATGAGTTGCACTTAGCTCACAGATGAAGACAAACTAAAACAAATTAAGAAAAAAGGGTAAAACATTACACAAGTTGTCCAAACTAAACGTAGGCAAGATAGATAACTTTATTCATGTAGAGGGAAGGCAAAAATATTACAAATGTAGAAGAACATAGTTTTCTGCAAAAGAAAAGAAAGAAGAGCCCTAAACAGGGTTACAAAATTTCTCTTTAAAGCTCAAACATAACTTAGATGAGTACAGTTAAGAAATCCTAACCCTAGCCAGGGTTCGGTTACAAAATATCACAGGGAAGGACAATCTGACAGCATGTTGAATCCATCTTTGAGAGCATCCTCTGCCTCTAGAAAAGAAAAATCCTTGCAAAAAGAGAAAATCTCCACAATTGAATGCACTGGGATTGTGCACCGGGCAGAAAAGTCTTCATACTGCACTGAACATGTATGGGTGTCATCTGGAATCATTTGCAGGAGTCACCTCTCAAGTTATGGTATTGAAATCCAACAACTTCATTGAATTATGATTTAATTTAGGGTACCGATCGAGCAAATAAGATCATCTCGACCATCGGGTCGACAACAACCGACCACAAAAGAGTTTAAATGTCAACAACTCAGAGAGAATTGAATACTGATTATCGGTTTGAGAAATTCGCATGAAGATGGACATGCTAGATCTCTCCATGTAAGAATCCATTAGGCCTAATGCAAGATTAAAACATGGTCATTAGATCGAGCCTTTATGAAGATTCAATGGCTATAGATGACTGACTTGGCCCCCCTGGGCCCATGTTCTTGATCACTACGAAACAACAATAAAAATCTCTTCCTCCTGACTGCATCGCTTATTGCCCTAGTGGAAAAGTTGCATTGATCCTATTTGTGGGAAAAGAGGGATAGGAAAATCAAATGATAATCACTTCCTTTCCTCCAGATAGCATTGTTTATCATGTAGTCATGTGAAAGTGGAACAATCGCAGCAGGGAACAGAAGTGGAAAGTTCCCAACTGCACGATAAGCAATAAAAAAGAACTCTCGCCAGCCAGGAGCGGGTGAAAGGGGCAGATACCACCATGAAGAAGGGACCCTTTAGCCAGTGATCCTTAAATGATTTGATTTCCATGACTGGTCAACTTAAAAAATAGAACTTGGAGCTCAAATAGATGAAAATACCCTAACTGCTCACTGCCAACATAGTGTGCATTACACACAGGTTATGCAAAACTTAGATTGGTTATCTTCAGCGAAGGGTTAAGAAAAAAATGGTCAACATTTGTGGTGACTCAGAGGGGATGGTAAGCCTACTTGGCACAAGACCAAAAGCCTAGGAGGAAATCTATTGGGCACAGATTCAAGGCCCGAACAATAAATAATCTTTGCCTCTACAAACTGCAAAATATCAAAACTTTGCCATTCTGGAGGAATCACTTGGTGCACATGTATTTCTTGGAAAACTAGACAAAAAACTAACTAATATTTATATTTCTATAATAAGAGGTAGATGATACCTTTTGCCTCTATCAAAGAGGAACCTTTTGAAGGAGTTGATCTCCTTTCTGCCATAGTTGCACTCATTAGCCAATTGCAACAACAAAAGTATCCTGTGTTGGTATTATGGATGTGTTGCATTAGTTTTGCCATTGATGTCAACACTTATCCTTCTAGAGATCTTTGGTTATGTCGAACCGACACATTGTATTCATTGACATGTTCAGTGACTTATGCACAGTCACCAACATATTGTTCACCGACACTAAGGGTGACTTGTTATCATTTGGAGATCACTTCGTTATGTTGAAGACATGGTTTGGATACTTGGTTTTGGTATTTTGATTAATGGTCTAATCGGGTTGACATATTTTCTGTTACCAACAAATTGGTCTAGGTTATGGACTAGTATGCATTATCTATTTCATATTAGCACGACACGTTATGAAGATGATTTATTAATTGGATATTACTGTAAATGTATTGAGTCGACATGATGCATCACATCTTGACTTATTTATAATTTATTTTATTATAATATTCTTAGTAAGCTGACCTACACATTTGGTCTTAGGTTTCTATATATATGTAAGATTTCATTTGTGAGACGGAATGAGAAAGTAGAGAAGTAATGGTATATGGTTATGGTATTATAACATGGTATGTGCAAATATTAAAGATCATATGAGAAGACCATAGAGAAGGTTCAAGGAAGGTTTGAAGGTGATTATTAGAGCTTAACTAATACTAAGTTCATCATTCAAGATGCTACTTTGAGTAGTATATTATCATTGGATTTAACCATCCAATTGTAGTCAGTGTGACTTCTATTTTGTGATTGAGCAGTGAGCTCTAGGCAGTTGGCCTTTCTGCATGTGTAGACCCCATTTATATACACATACTATCTACAGTAGTATCATTTGATTGTGGGTAAGGTTTACCACCATGGTTTTTCCCCTTACAGGGTTTCCACATACAAATATATGTGTTATGTGTTATGGATGTTTCTCTTTCTGTGTTATGATTAAGCTTCATTGGTATTAATACTAGCTGCTAATCTGTCAACCGACATTAAGTTTGGTTTACCGGTATTATGCATCAAGTTTGATTAAGTTATATTTGGGTTGAAATTAACAGACAACTAATTCACCCCCCCTCTCAATTGCCTCCTGGGTCCTAACAATTGGTATCAGATCCAAGTCCTCTTTTTGCAGAAGTTTAACAACTTGAGGAGATCCTATGGCAACAAACTTTTTCAGGAAGGACAGTCTAAAACTTGATGGAACTAACTATGGTATATGGAAGATTAGAATGGAAACTCATTTGAATTGCATTGGAAGAGACATATGAGATATTACAAAGAATGGCTATGTTTTTTATTACGGAAAATCAGGTTTTAAGGGACCCAAAACCCACTTACATAATGAAGAAATAAGCAAAAGAGAAACTAGAAAGAATAGAACAAAGAGAGAAAGGTTGCAAAAGAACATCAGCCAAAGAAAAGAACAACTCAAGGCCAGTGAGAGACTGGCAGCCTAAAACCAAATTCTATATCAGATGAAGATCTTTATAGTCTCTTCCACATCCTTGACCAACATCATCATTGCATTAGCTGCCTCTTTCAGTTATTTATTTTCCTACATCTGTTGATTGTCTTTCATCCTCAACTCTAGCTCACTTGTATTTTTCCTGGTTCTGCGTTTGGAGGAGTGTAGAACAGAACTAGAAGCTGACTCATCCTCAATGATCACCATTTCTTTATTCTTCTTGTTCTTCTCCAGGCAAGCAACCAACGCATTCATGTTTTAAGAAGACACTTTCAACACCGATAGACTATGCTCCATGAATTTCTTCAAAGCATTCTCAGTTTTTTGAATCTGATTGTTTATGAGACCATTATCAACCTCACCCTTTTCTTTGATAATCCTCACCACATCCTCAAGATGCTTCAAATATCCCTTAATAATTTCTTTTTCTGGCCAGTCTGGAATTTCTTCTTCGTCCTCTGCATCACTAGTATCCTCCGCATCATCCTCTTTATCTTTAATGTTGATATCCTTAATCAAATTCTCAATTTTAAAATCCAGCTCTCTCTATTTATCTTGAATTCTAGTGATGTTATCAATCACCCATTTTTGAAAATTGAACATTTCCAGGGTACTATTTCTAGCAGCATTCAAAATGGATTTAGTGTTCTCCAAAATCGAGGTAGAGTCCATAGACCTAGGGTTTCCCTCCTCCATGCTATGCTGAACATCATCCTTGTTATCCAAGACATAGGGATTATCCTTCACCTCTGACTCTTCAACATCCTCTTCTCTCTTCTCATCCCCTTTCTCACCCTCAACCTCCTTCTCCTGCTCATTCTCTACCTCTTCTTCCACCTCCTTCCCCTGCTCTTGTTCAGAACCAGCATTCTCTTCCATTGGTCCTACACTGAATCAACCTAATCAACTTATGGCTATGTTGGTCCTACATCTAATCAACCTAATCCACCAACATTGGGTAAAGATCAAGAAAATGATTGCAAAGCAAGAGAAGCACTTTTGAGCGAATTGTCAAATCAGCAAATCATGAGATTATCAAACCAATCTACTACTAAAGCTATTTGGGATAAATTGGAGACACTGAATGAAGGTGATACCACTGTCAAAATTGCAAAACTAGAATGCTTCCAGGTCAGGTATGAAAATTTGAAAATGGAAGAAGAGGAAAGAATTTATACTTTTATGGAAAGAGTAAATGAAATTGTTTTGGGAATATAATGTTGTGGAAAACTTTTAGCATTTGATCTTGAGGAATTTGGTCCTGTTGCTACAATTAAAATAGATTTGGCCTTCAAAGAATCATGATCTGAGAATTCTAATTGGAAAGCACTTTATGCAAAAGAACTTGAAGATATCAGAAAGGAAAATGAAGAATTGGAATAACTTGAAGCACTATTTGCAAGGAAAATTCCTAAAGGTCCTATTGGAAGTAAGTATGAAGGTAAAGCACCATTTAAATGTTTTAATTGCAATAAAGTTGGTCATATGGCATCTAGATGTCCTGATAGACATGCAAGATTGAGAGAAGAAGCTAAAAGGACATATAAGCCTAACCCTGAATATCAGAGATATAGATTTAAGAAGAATAGAGACAAAACATGTTAATATGTTGATGAAGAACTGACAGACAATGGATGGGCTTTTTTTGCAATAAAAGAAGATCAACTGGCACCTATTGTTCAACTGGTAGAGTAGGCCCTGGCAGCTAAAATTGAAGAAAAAGTTGAATGGATTATAGATTCTGGATGTTCACATCATATGACTGATGATAAAAGTAAATTCTTATCTTTTTAGGTATATAGTGGAGGTCTAGTAAGATTTGGGGATGATAAAGCTTGTTTGATCAAGGGAAAAGGCACTGTATCTTTTGATGGTAAGCACAATACTGACAATGTTTATCATGTTGAAGGTTTGAAGCATAATCTTTTGAGTGTTGGTCAATTAGTTGAAAAGGGTTTTCGATTACAATTCAAGAATGGTAAATGCAAAATCATGAATAGAACTAGATTAGAGATTGCAACTGATAATCAGACTAAAGGTAATATCTTTTATTTGAATAACAGTGAAAAGGCATGCTTGATTGCACATATTGATGAAAGTTTGTTATGGCATAAGAGACTTTGTCATGTGAGTTTTGATTGCATTGTAAAGATTAGTTCAACTAAGGCAGTAAGGGATTTACCTAAGACTGTGAAACCTCATAACCTGGTATGTAAGGAATGTCAAATGGGAAAGCAAGTTAGAACAACTTTTAAGAGTATTTATGAGAAATCCAATAATGTTCTTGATTTAATTCATACTAACTTGTGTGGTGGCAAGAACAAGAAGTCTACAGGGAGATAGATACTTTATGCTAATTATTGATGATTTTTCTAGAATGTGTTGGGTTACTTTTCTCAGGGAGAAATCATAAGCTTTTGGAAAATTCAAACTGTTCAAGGCAATGTTAGAGAATGAAACCGGTAAGAAAATCAAATGTTTAAGATCAGATCAAGGAGGAGAATTTACATCTAAGGAGTTTAATACATTTTGTGAAGTGAATGGAATCAGAAGACAACTGTCAGCACCCCAGACACCTCAACAAAATGGAATTATGGAAAGGAAGAATAGAACTATTCTGGATGTAGCTAGAAGCATGATATTGGAAGAAAATCTACCTCATGTGTATTGGAGAGAAGCAGTGAATATAGTGGTTTACACTTTTAACAGAGTTCACATCAAAGGTGAAACTGGTAAGACCCCATATGAACTATCATTTTCTAATACTCCTACTCTTAAATAATTGAGAATATTTGGAAGCAAATGTTATATTAGGAGAGATGAGTATGTTCCGATAAATTTGATCCTAGAAGTGATGAAGGAATATTTATTGGTTATTCATCTAAGAGCAAGGCATATAGATGTTTTAATAAAAGATTGCAGAAAATCATTGAGAGTGCTAATGTGAAGATAGATGAACACTTTAGAGGAAATTCAAGGTCTATAGATTATGGACCAATGGTTGAGATGATCATAAATGAACCTATATAGAGCGCACTGGTATAGAATGTGGATCTAGTCACACCGACATAATCAGAGAATTCTACAGTGACTGAAGAACAACAACAAGTGAACACACCCAAGTATATAAGACTGAATCACTCTGAAAGTAAGATAATTGGGAATAAGTATCAAGGTGTTATGAAAAGAGGAAGACTAGAAAATGAAGAGGAATGTTTAATTTCTCAATTTGAACTGGCATCTATTATTGAGGCATGTGAAGATAAACACTGGATTAAAGCAATGGAAGATGAATTAGAACAAATTGAAAAGAATAATACATGGACATTAGTTCCCCGACCTAAAGACAAAAATGTAATTGGAACTAAATGGGTATTCAGAAATAAAATTAATGAAGATGGTAAGGTAATCAGAAACAAAGGCTTAGTGTGTAAAGGATATTCATAGAAAGAGGGAATTGATTATAATGAAACCTTTGCACTAGTAGCTAGAATTGAGGCAGCCAGATTATTTCTTGCATTTGTAGCTCACAAGAACTATAAAGTATATCACATGGATGAAAAATGTGCATTTCTGAATGGTGATCTTGAAGAGGAAGTTTACATTGAACAACTTGATGGCTTTTCAATGACAAATAATGAAGATATGGTTTGCAGATTAAGGAAAGCTTTGTATGGATTGAAGAAAGCTCCTAGAGCTTGGTATGCTAGATTAGACAAATATCTCTTGAAGCTTGGTTACACTAAAGGTAATGCTGACAACAACTTATATTTCACAGTGACTAATGATGAAATCTTGGTTATTGAAGTTTTTGTTGATAATATCATTTTTGGAGGAGAAGATGGATTATGTAAAGACTTTGCTAATAAGATGTAGGAAGAATTTGAAATGTCTATGATTGGGGAGATAAAATTCTTTTTAGGATTGCAGATTTCACAGACTGATAAAGGTATATTCATATGTCAAACAAAATACTTGAAGGAACTATTGAAGAAATTTGGTATGGAAAATTCAAAATCGGTAAGTACTCTTATGACTACAACTGATAAATTGACATTGAAGGATGATTCATCTCATGTTAATTCGACAAGATATAAATCTATGATTGGAAGTTTACTGTATTTGACACAAATAAGACCTGATATAATGAATGCAGTATGTATTGTTTCAAGATTTCAGAGTAATCCTAAAGAAAATCATGAGTCAACAGTAAAAAGGATTTTCCGGTATCGACAAGGCATAGCAAATCTTGGTTTATGGTATCCTAAAGATGAAAATTTTGATTTATGTGCATACACCAATGCAAATTGGGCAGGAGATGTAGATGACAAAAAAAGAACCACTGGCGGAGCATTCTTTCTTGGTAGCAGATTGATTTCATGGTTGAGCAAGAAACAAAGTTTTACATCAATATCAACAGCAGAATCAAAATATGTTGCAGCAACAACTAATTGCACTCAGGTATTATGTATTAAGAAAATGTTGAAGGACATCAAGGTAAAATGCAAAGAACATATAATTATTTATTGTGATAATTCAGCAACAATTGATATATCAAAGAATTTGGTATTTCACTCTAAGACTAAATGCGTTTCTATCAAATATAATTTTCTAAAGAGAATGTTGAAGCAAAAGAAGTGAGATTGGTTTATGTGAATACTAAAGAGCATATTGTAGATATCTTTACTAAACCTTTGCCTAAGGAAACTTTTGAATATCTCAGAGAGCAGCTTGTGGTAATACCCTCACTAGTAGAGACTTAGATAGTTGATGATCGGCATCAAACCGACAAAATTAATAGAGAAACCTTTTTTTGGCTTTGATGGAGGAGAGCTACTTCTTACGGGGAGTAGTTGGTTATAACAATTGCTTATTGTAATTCATTTTATGAGTTGACTGTATGTTCTGGTATTTGTATTGCTTTGGCATTTGATGTCAAAGGGGGAGAGATTATATGGAAAAAATTTGTATTTAGGAAAAATTTTGGTTTTGATTTTTTGTATTAATGTATTATGGAGATTGTTGTTTTTTGGTTTTTGGCATTCTGTTTTGACACTTAGATGTTTTTCCATCTTGTGTTGCCATCAATGCCAAAGGGGGAGATTGTTGGTATTATGGATGTGTTGCATTAGTTTTCTCATTGATGTCAACACTTATCCTTCTGGAGATCTTTGGTTATGTTGAACTAACACATTGTGTTCACTGACATGTTTAGTGACTTATGCATAGCCACCGGTATATTGTTCACCGATAGGTTATATTATTGATTGACACTAAGGATGACTTGTTATCATCTAGACATCACTTGGTTATGTCAAAGACATGGTTTGGATACTTGGTTTTGGTATTTTTATTAATAGTCTAATCGAGTCGACATATTTGCTATTATCGGCAAATTGGTCTAGGTTATGGACCGGTATGCATTATCTATTCCAGATCAACATGATACATTATGAAGATGATTTATTAATTGGATATTGTTGTAAATGTATTGAGCTGACATGATGCATCACATCTTGACTTATTTTTAATTGATTTTATTGTAATATTCTTAGTAAGCCGACCTACACATTTGGTCTTAGGTTTTGGTATATATGTAAGATTTCATTTGTGAGATAGAATGAGAAAGTAGAGAAGTAACGATATATGGTTATCGTATTGTAGTATGGTATGTGTGAATATTGAAGATCATATGAGCATATCATAGAGAAGGTTCAAGGAAGGTTTGAAGGTGATTATCAAAGCTTAACCGATACTGAATCTAGCATTGAAGATGCTACTTTGAGCAGTACATTATCATTGGATTTAACCATCCAATTGTAGTCAGTGTGACTCCTATTTTGTGATTGAGCAGTGAGCTCTAGGTGGTTGGCCTTTCTCCATGTGCAAATCCCATTTGTATACACATACTATCTGCAGTAGTATCATCTGATTGTGGGTAAGGTTTCCCACCATGGTTTTTCCCCTTACAGGGTTTCCACGTACAAATCTTTGTGTTATGTGTTATGGATGTTGTTTCTCTTTCTGTTTTATGCATTAAGATTCACCGGTATTAATAATAACTACTAATCTATCAACCGACATTAAGTTTGGTTTACCGGTATTATGCATCAAGTTTGATTAAGTCATATTTGGGTTGAAATTAATAGACAATTGATTCACCCCCCCTCTTAGTTGCCTCTCGGGTCCTAACATCCTGCATGCATACAACAGAGCATACATGTTGCTAATGTTGTGAGGATAAAACTCACCATTTACTTTGTTGCTACAAGAAATCCACATAAAATAAGCCTCTGAAATACATGGAGGCAGTATAAATGTATGCTCAACAACAAAGGGAAGATGCATCAGGGGTAGGCCAGTATCATATTTAACTCTTGAAGAGGAGAAGGAAACCTCTTCACATAAGGGAGAGTCACTACTATCATTGCAGCCCTACTCCTAGTATGAGTTGACCCCAAAAGAAAAGGCCTCAATCTCACATGAGGATGACAAGTATACCATATCCCTACCTTGATCTGCATAAGGGGGCTCCTCGGACATATCAAAGTGGAAAATTTGAAGCTCGAGCATACTGTCAAGCTAAACAACCAAAGGAATATCTCCATGGTCAACATGCTACTACTCAACCTCATCAAACTTGGTATGATGGTCCCAAGTAAAACATTCAAGCTCAAACACCTTATCCCTAATGTGAAAAGAAACATCTTCATACTTAATGAAGGCCTCATATTCAATATCATTACATTTAGGGATAGGGGAGAAACAACATATATCATTATCACATGTGCTAATATCTAGCTCATTAGCACAAATCTCAGGCTCATGAGACACTTCATAGGAAGACTTAAAATCTTCAGATTGTCTTTCTATTTCTATTCTTTCTTCTTCTTGGCAACAAACTACAACAACCTCAGGCTCATGGAAAGACTCATCTGCCATGCTATCTACTACAAAATCATTTCTCCCTATGGCCCCTTCAACTTCAGCTTGTTGCTCCATAAGATGTTGCCATTGACCATTCTCAATATCTACCTGTAGCACCTCTAATTTTCTCTCCATGAGCCTATTCAATATTACTATCAACTGCTTGATCTCCTCCTCCCCTATTAAATCAATCTTCTCTGCAAGGAAGTCATCATGTTATTGTTGGGCTTCCACTTCCTAAAGCTGAAGCTGAGCTTGATAAACAAGCTCTTCTTGAATGGGTTCCTCTAGAGGCTCTTCCTGAATACAAGGAGCAGGCAATACCTCTTGCAAAATGGGCTCCTTGTAAAGATGAATCTACTCAAGGATAGGCTCCTCAACAGATTTAGGAGGTATCCCCTTCTTGAAGCTTGGGATTTTTCTTTTAGGGGGAGTAGGGACACATGCCTCTACCTACATAATTTTGACCTCTAGGGTCGCCAACTATTTGATTTCCTCCTCCCTAGCAGAAGCAAGTTGTTCTGCAAGAAAGGTCTCATGTTGTTGTTGGGCTTGAAATTCTTGTTGTTGCTGATAGAAGGCCTCCTCCTATGGATAATAATAAGCTTGAGGAGCCCATTGATGTTGTCGGTCCTCAAAATGTTGTTGTTGTGCCTGATATGCCTCCTCCTGCTATCGATCCCAGAGTTGTTGTTTGATTTCATCCAACTAATGCCTAAAGCCTAGCATCTTATCCCACATCTTATTTTTCATGGATTCTATCCACGACAACAAAGACTTAGCAAGGAGGTCCATCTCACTTATTTGAGGTCGAATGGGTTGATAAGAAGGTTGAGTAGGGATGGGTGGGTGGAAAGCGCTAGGAAAATACCCACATGTTGTTGGAGCAAAGTCACTATTTGGGCTAAAACTAGGAGTAGTCCTAGTTTGTTCACATTGGTGAAATGGGGAGGGTTGATTTGCATTTCCATAGAATGGGGGTGAATAGAAATTACACTTATGAAAGGAGCTCATATTTAAGCATTAAAAGAAGGGATTTTCTATATTTTAATGTTTAAAAGGCAAAAAAGTCTGCCCAATCAGAGATTGAAAACATACTAGGAAATTTGTAGAGTCATCAGGTGCTTAAAAGGAGATGCCTCCAAAGGTTTGAAACTAAAGAACACACCAGGCCTTCAATTGTTTGAGCTTTGGTCTACTTTAACTAGTAGATTACTTCTTTGTAGAGTCACCAGGTATGTAAGATGTTGCCTCCAAACACTAAGTTTTATAATAGACACACCAACTATCAGAAAATGATAAGAGAACTTGAACCAAAGTTGGTTCAATCAGTCCCATTGGGCATGCCAAAAACTATGGTATGGCTGGTGGCTTGAAATGTAATGGTCTAGTTGATTAATCTTCCTTGAATGCTCATAAACCTATCCCACTGAGCTTTCCAAAAACTATGGTATGATCGGTGGCTTGAAGTGGAACTGGATTTTTCTTGAATGCTTTAAAGATATGTTCCACCGGGCCTGCCAAAAACTATTATCACAAAATTTTGCACAATGTGATGATTAGACTGGATCATCAACCTTGTGAATGTTGGCATTATGTGAACCGGTATGAGGACATAATGACATTGTATGTTGTCATTGATGTCAATATATTGCAGAGGTGTGAACCGGCATATGTGAGAACCGGTATAACACTGTGAACTGACATTTGTGCCAAAGTGAAGTGGTATGCTTGTTCAAGGTGAACCGGCATATGGTTATGGGAACCGACACATGGAAGCGCTGTATGACTGCTGGTTGATAGTCTCAACTTTAGGGTTTCTAGTTAAAGTGCTTCAAGCCTATGTGGCTCAACCGGTGACTTTGTGCGATGAGTTAGCATGATTAAAAAGAACAAGATCGTGTTACCACATAAGCCTTATGTGCATGAAGAAGATCTTGCCTATCTAACTTGAGAATATGAGAAGACTGTAAAATGGTGATAACGTGTGATGGGTTATCAACCACCATGAAAACGGTGGAAAATGAATGATGGAGATTAATGCAGTATGCTCAATGGTTAGGATTGAACCGTTTGAATTCCTTAACCTACTAGGTTTAGGGTTTATGGTTTATGCTACTGACCTAATTGTTTTCTATAAGGTCGATGTTGTGACTCTTTCTAGGGTTGTTGGAAAAAGTTGTGTGTGCATACCCAAGAGAAGGGATACATGATTCTCGCCAAACCAAGAGGAGAGAAGTGATACCTATAGAGTGTAAGTGCAGAAGGAAAAGAGGAGCTTAAGCGTATCTGCATTGGCATTGAGTGTTGTTACTAGATAATTGTAATACCTATTGATCTCTAACCATCTCAACAGTTGGAAAATCCCTTAACAGGGTAGCCTTAACCGACTTGTTGTAAATCCTTTAACAAGGTAACTCTAAGCTACTGAGTTTGAAGTCCTTTATCTATTGAGTTCTTGAAATCCTCTAACAAGGTAACCTTTAATAGGGTTTAACCCTTAATTGGGTATTGTAGCCATCCCTTAATCGGGTGATCTCTAACGGGATCGGTTCCTAGTAGAAAATATTGTAATGTCTCTAACTGGACAAGGCTCCTAACAAAGCGGACTTTCAAAGAGTTCAAAAATAGCTTGTGGGTATTCATCCCCACTATGATTTTTCCCAATTGGGTTTCCACGTGAAAAATATGTGTTTCATGTGTAATTCTTTTATCTTGGGATGCTTTGCTATTGTTTGTCCAGCATATGATGGTTTTGTGTTTTATGCCTGTCAATAAAACATGCTGAACTAGATGTTATTATGATCTGATGATAGATCACCTATTTATGCATAAGGGTGAAATGGTAGTGTAGTCTCAAGTTGCGTGAAAGGGTAAGTGAGTAACCGGTTAATGCTTGTCTTAGACATTCTTAGCTTTACCGGTTGCACTCTGTTTCAAACCGGTATCTCTGTTTGACAGTCTTTTGAAGTGTTTGCTGTCAAACCGGTTTAAGATTGTTTTTGCCTGTACTGATTCACCCCCCCCCTCTCAGTACTAGTTTGGTACTATTTTCTCATCATTGAGTTATCAATTGGTATTAGAGCATCCTCTAGGTCCTCTGTGTTATAATCTTAACCGCTTGAGGTAAAGATCCCATTCAAAGGATGAAGAGGGAAGTTCCAAAGTTTAACAGGGAAAATTTCAGTATATGGAAAGACAGGATGAAGATATTCATCAAAAGCATGGGTGCTCAACACTGGAGCTATGTTGAGAATGTCTATGTTGCCCCTACCGGTACTCTCACCAATGACCAAAAGAGAGAGATGCAAGAAAATGGGCAAGTCATGGAAGCCCTAATTAGTAGTTTATCTGACATTGAGTATATTGATGTTTAGGACAAGGTAAATCCCAAAGAGGTATGGGATGCTCTTGAAAATATCTATGGCAGTGATGAACATGTAAAATGGGCTAAGGAAGAAAGCCTGAGAGGGAAGTTTGAAGATATGCAGATGGTTGAAGGTGAGACCATTCAACAATATGGAATAAGAATCAAAGCCGTTGTTGGAGATATCAAGAGTGTAGGTGGTAAAATAGAAGATTCCACTGTGGTAAGCAAAGTTCTGAGATCCCTATTGCTAGTCTATGCAATAAGGGTTAGTGCTATTCAGGAGCTGAGATCAATAGGCAAGACTAAGGTATCCTTGGACTCCATCATAGCAAAGTTGATAGCCTATGAGCTAAATAGTTTTGATGGCAGTATTCAAAAGACTGAATCAGCTTTTAAAGCTTCTTCTATACCATCCAGAAAAGGAAAAGAAGCTAGCACTAGTAGTGAACACCAAAGAAAATTTGATGTGGAATGTGATGAGGGAATATTCCTAGGATATTCCACCAAGAGCAAAGCTCTCAAGTGTTTCAACAATAGGACTCAGAGAATTGTGGAAAGCATCAATGTAAGAGTTGATGAATCCTTTGAGAAAACTAAGGAAATCAGTAATGAGCAAGTGGTAAGTGAACCAGTTGCAACCTTCTGGGAACCGGTTGTTAGTCAACTGAGTACTAGTAATAGTGTTCCTACATCGGTAGATGTAGATGTTGATACTGATGGAGATGAGGATGAAGAAGAAAAGAAAGAGGAATCTATCAAGACCATTCCTCGGTATGTCAAGCTGAATCATGATCCTAAGCAGATCATAGGAGATAAGGATGCAAGAATCCTTACAAGAAGAAAATTCAGAGAAAAATCATGTATGATCTTTGAATTCGAGTCTAAAACATTCAAAGAGCCACATAAGGATGAAGACTGGATCAAGGCAATGGAAGAGGAACTTGACCAGATAGAGAAAAATGGTACATGGTCCTTGGTACCCAGACCAGAGCACAAAAATGTCATTGGTACCAAATGGGTCTTCAAAAATAAGCTGAATGAGGATGGCATAGTGATTAGAAACAAAGCCAGACTGGTGTGCAAAGGATATGCCCAAGAAGAAGGAGAAGACTATGGTGAAACCTTTGCTCCTATAGCTAGATTGGAAGGAGTTCGTATGCTTCTAGCATATGCAAGTTTTAAAGGCTTCAAAGTATATCAAATGGATGTAAAATTTGCATTCCTAAATGGTGTACTTGAAGAGGAGGTGTATATAGAGCAACCAGATGGGTTTTCCCTATCTGAAGACAATGACATGGTGTGTAGGCTACATAAAGCCTTATATGGTCTAAAGCAAGCACCTAGAGCATGGTATGAATGCCTGCATTCCCATCTTGTGAAGATTGGATTTGAGAGAACAAGTGAAGATAGAAATATCTACTTGAAGTCTGAAGGAGATCAGATCCTGATCTATGAGGTATTTTTTGATGACATTATCTTTGGTGGAAATGAAAAGATGAGTCATGAGTTTGTAGATGAGATGAAGAAAGAGTTTGAGATGTCACTCATAGGGGAGATTAAGTTCTTCATTGGACTACAGATCCAACAGATGAGAGATGGAATCTTTATTACTCAGTCCAAGTGTGTCAAAGAGGTGTTGAAGACCTTTGGCATGGAAGGTAGCAAATCGGTTGGTCCATCGATGGTTACCGGTTGTAAACTATCCAAAGAGGATGACTCTGCATTGGTTGATGAGAAGGAATACCGATCAATGATTGGTAAATTGCATTATGTAGTGCATAGCAGACCAAATATTGCACATGCAGTTGGTATTACTGCAAGGTTCTAGAAAAAGTCCAAGAGAATCCCACTTGGTTGCAGTCAAGTGGATTCTTAGGTATCTAAAGGGAACTGTTGACTATGAATTGTGGTATCCATATAGCAAGGATTTCAACTTGAAAGTGTTCATAGATGTGGATTAATGGGTGGTGCATTCTTCCTTGGTGGTAGATTGGTCTCATGGATGAGTAAAAAGTAGAGTTGTATCTCTTAGTCTATAGCGGAAGCAGAGTATGTTGCGGCTTTCATGAATTGCACTCAGACAATTTGGATGAAGTATGTACTGAATGGCTTCAAAGTTCTTGTATCTGAACTGGTAAGTATATTTTGTGACAATACTAGTGCAATTAATATCTTCAAGAATCTGGTTTTACATTCTAGAACCAAGCACTTTGAGCTTAAGTATCATTTCTTGAGGGAAAAGGTTCATAACAAAGAGATTGCACTAGAGCATGTTTCCAGTAAGGAGCAGTTAGCAGACATATTCACCAAGCCTCTCCCAAAGACTACATTTACATACTTAAGAGGTGAATTAGGGGTACTACCCCTTCAGGAGATGAACTAAAAGCATATGCTCCACATCAATCAGGTATTGCATAGTCAAATTTATTTTGGATTGATGTGTTGACGGATGCTACTTCTCAGGGGGAGTAGCATAATGGAACAGGGAAGCTTGTGCCTCCACTTTGGAATTGTTGTCAAAGGGGGAGAAGATGTGAAGTGAAGAAGATATCTGCAGAAATTGGGGGAGAAGATGTGAAGCAGAGAGATAGCTTTGTATATTGCCATCAATGCCAAAGGGGGAGATTGTTGGCATTATGTGAACCGGTATGAGGACATAATGACATTGTATGTTGTCATTGATGTCAATATGTTGCAGAGGTGTGAACCGGCATATGTGAGAACTGGTATACTACTATGAATCGGCATTTGTGCCAAAGTGAAGCGGTGTGCTTGTTCAAGGTGAACTAGCATATGGTTATGGGAACCAGCACATGTAAGCATTGTATGACTACCGATTGGTAGTCTCAACTTTAGGGTTTTCGGTTAAAGTGCTTCAAGCCTGTGTGGCTCAAACGGTGACTTTGTGTGATGAGTCAGCATGATAACAAAGAACAAGATCATGTTGCTACGTAAGCCTTGTGTGCATGAAGGATCGTGCATGAAGAAGATATTGCCTATCTACCTCGAGAATATGAGAAGACTGTAAAACAGTGATAACGTGTGATGGGTTATCAACCGCCATGAAAATGGTGGAAAACAAACGATGGAGATTAATGCAGTATGCTCAACGGTCAGGATTGAACTGTTTGAATTCCTTAACCTATTAGGTTTAGGGTTTAGGGTTTATGCTACTGACCTAACATTTTCTATAAGGTTGATGTTGTGACTCTTTCTAGGGTTGTTGGAAAAAGTTGTGTGTGTGTATCCAAGAGAAGGGATATGTGATTCTTGCCAGACCAAGAGGAGAGAAGTGATACCTATAGAGTGTAAGTGCAGAAGGAAAGAGGATCTTAAGCGGATCTGCATTGGCATTGAGTGTTGTTACCAGATCATTGTAATACCTATTGATCTTTAACCACCTCAACAGTTGGAAAATCCCTTAACAAGGTAGCCTTAACCGGCTTGTTGTAAATCCTTTAACAAGGTAACTCTAAGCTATTGAGTTCGAAGTCCTTTAGCTATTGAGTTCTTGGGATGCTTTGCTATTGTTTGTCAAGCATATGATGGTTCTGTGTTTTATGCCTGTCAATAAAACATGTTGAATTAGCTGTTACTGTGATCTGATGATAGATCACCTGTTTATGCATAAGGGTGAAATGGTAGTGTAGTCTCAAGTTGAGTGAAAGGCTAAGTGAGTAACTGGTTAATGCTTGTCTCAGACATTCTTAGCTTTATTGGTTGTTCTCTGTTTCAAACTGGCATCTCTATCTGCTAGTCTTTTGAAGTGTTTGCCGTCAAAGTGGTTTAAGACTATTTTTGTCTGTACTAATTCACCCCCCCCTCTTAGTACCGGTTTGGTACTATTTGCTCATCATTGAGTTATCAATGAAACATTGAATAAACCTCTCAAGTGTGGGACCCTACAAAATGTGAGGTTGAATCTCTAGAGAAGGCTAACTTCCTATCCATCTGAGTGCAAGTGTTGAACCAACCCAACACTGATAAATCCTAATCTATGAGCTGACAGAGAAAAGGGAGAAAGAGGGGATTCTTGAAAGGGGACAAATAAGGTTTGCACCTAGAAGGAATTTGACCTCCCTGACTATAGATGCATAAGACATCAATGAAAAACAACCAAGAACATGCACAACTTTCAATCTTAATTAGTTTCCTAAAGCATGAGTGAAGGTTAGAATTATTATGAAAATCAAAAGGATTTGAACTTAGATCATAAATGAAGCTCTAAGAGGGATTAACACGGTCAAATTGGCATGTTTGGCATAACTGATGAAGATGAGATGATGGTGGATAACTGTATCGCTAGAGGAAGATGACATGATCAATTATTTATATTGTCATTGATGTCAAGCGGGTTCAATTGATGTTTAATGATGTTTACAGTTGGTTTTTGGTGATTGAATTGTTGTCTAAGTGATTTGGTCTACTAGAGTAAAAGTTTGATAGTTTGACAGAGTTTACTAGCAAGAATGTGAATTAGGACCTTAACCGGTAAAGCAGATATTTTTTATGGAATTAAGTGATTGACGATGTTTGGTGACTTGTGGTTTGATACATAAGATTTTATGATGGATTTGAGTATGTAACAGGAACAACATCCTATGTTGATTACCAGAAGGCATGTTTTGAATTTCTAATGAAGTTCTGCTAGGGTTTAAGAAGGGTTTAAGGACTGGTAAAGAATTATCTTAACCGGTAATGATTTTTGGTTTGGCGGTGATCTACATCAAGTTCACGTGTTGGTGATAATGCGGCAAAAACTGTGTGATGAGTTTGAAAGATGTTTTGGCACGTTTGGAGAATACATTTATTGGGAATGTGCTAAGGGTTTGACTTTGTACCAGATTGACTTGTTGTGATGATTTATGATCATTCAACGACCGAAATTGATTGTAATGAGTTGTAAATATTTGTGATGATCTATGTAGTAAGTCTTAGGGTTTTGATGCCGACCTATTTATAAAAGTTATTTATGTTAGAAAGATTGATGTTTTGAAGTGTTGGTGATTTTGAGAAGTGTGAGAAGTCGAACCAGTGTGTGAGAAGATCTTCCAGAGAGATGAAGACTTAGAACTTAATTGGATCTGATCAAGCAAGCATTAGAGTACTATGCACAGATCATTCACTATTGTTCTCTAACAATTACAACAGCTAAAATCGCTTAACCAGGTAGGTCCAAACTATTGGCAATTGACACTCAATTGGTTGGTCTCACTATGTTGTCATTGATGGCAACATGGTATCTTGTTTTGGCTTCATGTTTTGGTTTAGTTGTGTATCGGCAGGCACTTCATAGACACTACACTGACATGGGCACCGAAAGGATAGAAGGATTTCTTTTGTTACCAGCAATGCAGGTTGACATGGTTAAAAATAAGGTTATCGATATTGGAGGCTGACATCTCTTGTATCTGACATCGACAATTGTTTTTGATATTCATGCATTTATGTTATCTAGCCAACATGTAATTTTATATTGTAATAATCCTTATAAGCTGACATAAGGCATGATAAGTTGTATAGGATATATAGGTCAGTTGGATTAGATCATTTTGATATAGATATGGTGATGGATATGTGAATGTGATATAATGAGAAATATGTCAAAGAGATTATGTATGTGAGGATATTTATGTAAGGGTTAATTCGGTAAAGGGTTTAGGGTTTCAGACCAGAACAAACCAAGCTTAAACCAGAACTGTATTCTAGCATAGAAGATGTTATCTTAGCAGTTCAACACTTCTCTAGATTGTAGTATGGATTTATATGTAGTCAGCGAGGCTCCATTTGTGATTGAGCAGTGTGCTCTAGGTTGTAAGCCTTCCTGCAAGTGTAGGCCCCTTATATTTTGTAATATCTCTACATATGGCTAGTGGATTGATATTGTGGGTCACAAATCCCACCATGGTTTTTCCTCTTTGAGGGTTTCCTTATATAATTCTGTGTATTATGATTCTTATTTATGTGATTAGATTATTAGTTGCTTTACTTCTTTCAATTTTGTATGTACCAGTATACCAGTTGGTGTATGCATGTTTTAATAAGGCTAAAATTGATCATTCCAGTATAACATTGATTCACCCCCCCTCTCCATGTTATTGGATTCCAATAATTGGTATCAGAGCCTTGTGCCTCAGAGGAAGTTTAACAACTTGAGGAAGATCCTAAATCTTGAATCCATGGATATGGGTTTGGAGAAGCAACTTGAGATGACACTTGAAGACTATGATGTTGAAAGGTTGAAGAACTTAAAACTACAAGATGAATTGAATTCTGCTAAGGAATTCATTCTTGTCCTACAGGAGAGGCTATCATTTGTTTAGGCTAGGAGGAAGGAACTTTTGCAAATTCAAGATGATGAAAAGAAAGATGCACTTAAAGAATAATGTCAGAAATTAAGTTAGGAGAACATGGTTATGAGAAATGAAATGCAAGCTATAACTATAAGAATTTCTAAGGAGATTGAGGACTGAAAGAAAAAGGAAGAAAATCTTGTTGTATCCCTGAAGAACAAATTTGAAGAATGTGGTAGGTTGGCTCATGAGAATGATATAAAGAAGTATTCAAGAAATATTCAAGATTAGCTTAGCATAGCTAGATGAGTTATTGAAGAGACAAAGGAAGATTGGAGATTCCAGTGGACTTGGATTTGAGCAAGGATAGAGTTCTGGTACTGCTAATGAAGATCAAAACCATAAGGCATTGACAAGGCAATTTAATGCTTATAAATTTAATGGTAGATGTTTTGTTTGCAATAGATTTGGTCATATGGCTAGACATTGTAGAAACAGAGTAAATCAAAACATTGCTTCTGCTCTTGGTAAATGTTCTAAATGCAATAAGTATGGTCATAAGACAAAAGATTACAGAATGAATGTTAAATGTTATGCATGTGGAAATTTTGGACATATGGCTAATCAGTGCAAGTCAAAAAATTTCACTGGTTTTAGCAAAGCAATTCAAAGGAACAATGTTACATGTTATGCATGTAATGAGGTTGGACATATTGCTAAATTCTGTAGAAGCAAAAATCCACCGGTTGGTAATGGAGGATCAAATGAGAAAGAGAAACAGAAGGTTAGTGAAATTTGGAAAGATCATACTCAGAGATGGGTTAGGTGTTGGCCATTTGGTGGAATTGATTATGTGTTGCATTGATGTTTTGTCATTGATGTCAACACTAGTTGTTTGGATGCTTTACCGACACCCTTCTGGTCCAGGTAGGATGAGTGGTTTCTAGTTAACCTAGATCTGACATGATCAGGAAGACAATGGTATAATCTGGTGATGAAATTGGCTTGTTCATGATGCCTATACTCTTATTTGATCAATTGGTTTTGGTCTAGAGATTGGATGCTATCCTGCTTGCTTAGAAGCTTGGTTTTTGGTTCCAACGAGGGTTTCACCGGTAGAGATTTTGGTGGAGATCTTTGATGAATTGCATAATTGGTATTGGTGCAGCTTTTGATGGAGTTTTAGGATGCTATTGGTGATCGTTCTTGAGACTTGGAATTTGGAGATCATTGCTGAAGCGTGTGGACCTATACTTGGTCCAGGTTGATCTAGGTTATGGACCGACATTAATGTAACGTGTGGATAGGACCTATTGTTGTACTTCTAGGATGTCTTATGTGTTGATATTATTTGTTTTGGTCTAAAGCCAACATGGTTTATAATTATGTAACTAGTTTATTGTCTGGTGGCCAACCTGATTGTTTATGGTCAAGGGTTTGTATAAATAAGATGTAAGATCTCATTGTAGATCATCATGGTTAATGTAAGAGGTCATGGTCAAGGAATGTAATGTGCGAATAATGTAATATCATTTAGGTAGAGGATTTGGTCAATCATTGGAGATTGAATTGGGTTTATGTAAGAGGATTTAGTTCTCCAGTATTGAGCTTAACTGAAACTGTACTCTGGCATAGGAGATTCTATCTTTTGCAGTTCAACACTTCCCTCCGGATTGTACTCTAGATTTCTATGTAGTCAGTGAGGCTCCTTTTCAGATGAGCAATATTCTTTAGGATGTTGGCCTTCCTACAAGTGCAGGCCCCTTCATTGTAATTCACATACTTACTACAGAAGTATTATCTAACTGTGGGTGGGCTTCCCACTATGGTTTTTCCCTTTACCAGGTTTTGCATGTACAAATCTTGGTATTGTATGGATGGGTTTTATTCTATGATTATTGTTTATACTTAATTTGATTAACTGCTATTCTGGTATTATTATTTTGGGTTCCGATATTAAATCTTAAATTGCTAATGCTTGTGGTAATCTGTGACAACTGATTCACACCCCCCTCCTCTTAGTTGTCTTTCGGCTATCTGAACTCTCTAATAATTGGTATCGGAGCTTTGGTCCTCTCTATAGAAAGCTTAACCGCTTGAGGAAGATCTATGGCATCTAATAGTTCAAGTTAATCCATTTCTTTTGGAGCTATCTTTCAAAGGGATATACCAAGGATTGAAGGAACAAACTATACAATATGGAAGATTCAGATGGAGACTCATCTGAGATGTCTTGGCAAGGACATTTGGGAGATCACACAAAATGGTGTCAAACCCTATAATCTGGGATTTGGAAATCCTCCTATGACAAACTTGGACACGGAGGTTGAGAATGATTGTAGAGAAAGAGAAGCCCTCTTGTGTGCACTTTCTGATCAAAAAATAATGAGATTAACAAACAAATCATCTGGAAAGGCTATATGGGATAAGTTGCAGACTCTTAATGAAGGTGACCCTACAATGAAGATTTCTAAACTGGATGGTTACCGGGTGAGATATGAAAACCTAAAGATGGAAGAAGATGAAAGGATTATTGCATTCATGGAAAGAGTAAATGAGATTGTTATGGGAATTCAATGCTATGGTTGAACTCTGAGCGAAGATGAAATTATTTCTAAAGTTCTGAGAGCCCTGTCATCGGCTTACAAAATGAAGGCTACTGCTATTAATGATTTGAGAACAATGGCTAATACATCTATCAATAGAGATACTTTGGTTGGGAAACTATCTTGTTTTGAGCTTGAGGAATTTGGACCTTCTGGAGCTGTGAAGACTGAACCTGCTTTTCTTACATCTACAACCTGTAAGCAAGACTAGAAAGATTTATATGCAAAAGAATTAGAAGATGATGAGTTTGAGCAATTTGAAGCACTATTTGCTAGAAGAGTGCCGAAAGGACCGGTAGGAAGTAAGTATGAAGGAAAAGCACCTTTTAAATGTTTTGCATGCAATAAGATTGGTCATTTTACATCTAGATGTCCTGAAAGGAATTCAAGATTTGAAGAAAGAGTTAAAAGATCATTTAAGCCTAACCCTGGATATTAGAACAAGTATAGATTCAAGAAAAAAAAAGATAAATCATGCTAGATAGTGGATGAGGAAGGCATTATTGATTCAAATGATGAATCGATAGAAGACTCTGCTAGTGAATCCATCAATGGGAAGGAATGGGTATTCTTGGCTATCAAGGAAGATGATCCGAGGAGAAGGCTCTTGCTGCTAAAATTGAGGACAAGGATAAATGGGTAATTTCAAGTGGTTGTTCACATCATATGAGTGGAGATAAAGGGAAGCTTATGTCTTTGCAAGAATTTGATGGTGGACTATTTAGATTTGGAGATGACAAGACATGTATGATTAAAGGAAAAAGAACTATATCATTGGATGGTAAGAACAATATTGATAATGTTTATTATGTTGAAGGTTTGAAGCATAATATTTTTAGTGTAGGAAGGACAATTGGTAGATAAGGGATTTCAATTATAGTTCAAGGATGGAAAATGCAAAATCATTAATAGATCTAGCTTGGAGATTGCAACTGGTACATAGACAAAAGGTAAGATATTTCATTTGAACTCTGGTGAGAAGACATGTTTGATTACATAGATTGATGAGAGTTGGTTATGGTATAAAAGGTTGTGTCATGTGATTTTTTATTGCATTGTGAAGATCAGTTCAACTAAAGTTGTTAGAGATATACCTAAGATTATGAAGCCCTATAATTTGGTATGTAAAGAATGTCAAATGGGTAAACAGGTCAGAAACTCTTTTAGGAGTATACAAGATAAATCAAATGATGTTCTTAATCTTATTCATACTAATTTGTGTGGCCCTGCTAGAGTTAAAAAATTTCATGGTGATAGATATTTCATGCTAATCATTGATGATTATTATAGAATGATGTGGGTTACTTTTTTGAGAGAAAAATCTGACGCATTTGAAAAGTTTAAAATCTTTAAGGCTAAAGTGGAAACTGAGATAGGATTGAAGATTAAATGTTTGAGATTAGATCATGGTGGAGAATTCAAATCCGGTGAGTTTAATAACTTTTGTGACAAGCATGGTATAAGAAGACAATTTTTTGCTCCCCAGACACCTCAACAGAATGGAGTTGTGGAAAGGAAAAACATAACTATCTTGGATGATACTAGAACAATGATTATGGAAGCTAATCTATCTCATATCTACTAGAGAGAAGAAGTGAGTACAATGGTTTACACATTCAATAGAGTACATATCAAAGGAGAAATCGGTAAGACACCTTATGAATTATGGTTTGGCAATACACCTATAGTTAAGTATTTCAGAATTTTTGGTAGTAAATGTCTTATCAGGAGAGATGACACTATTGGAAAATTTGATCCTAGATGTGATGAAGGCATATTTCTTGGTTATTCTAATGAAAGAAAAGTATATAGATGTTATAACAAGAAATTGCAGAGAATTGTGGAGAGTGCTAATATCAAAGTAGATGAGCTAAACATAAGTCAAATAAGAGTTTATGAGAAGGAACCGATAGTGGAAATGATTATATCTGAATTGGTAGCACCTTTACCAAAGAAGAGAGTTGAACCAGTTACTCTGACAACATCAGAGAATTCTACAGTAACTAAAGAATAGGGAAGAGGAACAGAGAGTCATAAGACTCTTAGGTATGTGAGACAAAATCATTCAGAAGATCAAATCATTGGGGATAAGAGAAATGGAGTGATGACAGGAAGAAGATTGGCAACTAGTGAGGTATGTTTAATTTCACAAGTTGAACCGGTATTAGTAATTGAGGCATGTAAATATGAATTTTGGTTAAAAGATATGGAAAAAGAATTAGATCAAATTGAGAAAAAAAAACACATGGACTTTCCCCAACCTAAAAAAAAAATGTTATTGGAACTAAATGGGTTTTTAGGAATAAATTGAATGAGGATGGTCAAATTATAAGGAATAAGGCTAGATTGGTTTGTATAGGATATTCTCAGAAGGAAGGTATTGATTATGGAGAGACTTTTGCACTGGTAGCTAGGATTGAAGCTATAAGATTATTTCTTGCCTATGTTGCTTATAAAAACTACAAGGTTTATCAGATGGATGTTAAATGTGCATATTTGAATGAAGATCTTGATGAGGAAGTTTATATTGAGCAACCTGATGGTTTTTCGTTATCAGATGATACTGATATAGTTTGTAGGTTAAGGAAAACTTTATATGGATTGAAAAAAGCACCTAGAGCTTGGTATGCAAGGTTGGATAGATATTTTTTGAAGCTTGGTTTTACTAAGGGTAGTGCTAACAGTAATTTA
Organism: Cryptomeria japonica; assembly: GCF_030272615.1. NCBI lineage: Eukaryota > Viridiplantae > Streptophyta > Pinopsida > Cupressales > Cupressaceae > Cryptomeria > Cryptomeria japonica. The sequence goes on from NC_081406.1 coordinate 581,839,773, forward strand.
TATTATAAAATCACTGATGATAATATACTAATTGTTGAAGTATTTGTTGATGACATTATTTTTGGAGGTAAAGATAAATTATGCATAGAATTTTCTAAGAATATGTAGAAAGAATTTGAGATGTCTATGATTGGTGAGATGAAATTTTTCTTAGGTTTGTAGATTACTCAGACTGACAAAGACATTTTTATCTGTCAAAATAAATATGCTAAGGAATTGTTGAAGAAAATTGGTATGGGAGATTCTAAACTGGTAAGTACACCTATGGTTGCAAGTGAGAAATTGACAAGAAAAGATGTTTCTACATTAGTAAATCCTACAAGATACAAATCTATGATGAGAGGTCTGCTTTATTTGACTCAGACTAGGCCTGACATTATGAATGTTGTTTGTATTGTTTCAAGATTTTAGAGTGATCCTAGAGAAAATCATAAGATGGTGGTGAAAAGGATTTTTAGATACTTGGAAGGTACATTAGAATATGGTTTGTGGTACCCTAAGGATGACAACTTTACTTTATGTGCATATACAGATGTTGATTGGGATGGAGATGTTGATGACCAAAAAAGTACTTCTAGTGGAGCTTTCTTTCTTGGAAAGAAGTTGGTTTCATGGATTAGCAGGAAATAGTCATGTACTTCTTTGTCTATAGTTGAAGTTGAGTATGTTGCTACTGCTACTAATTTTACACAAGTTTTATGGATGAAGCAAATGTTGAAGGATATAAAGGTGGATTGTGATGCATCGGTAGTTATTCGTTGTGATAACTCTGTTGCTATTGATATATCAAAGAATCCGGTATTTCATTCTAAGACAAAGGACATGTCTATCAAGTATAACTTTTTGAAGGAGAAGGTGGAAGCAAATGAAGTTAAACTAGTTTATGTGAATACTAAAGAACAAATTGTAGATATTTTCACTAAACATTTATCCAAGGAATCATTTGAGTACCTGAGAGACAAATTGGGGGTTTCTGCCCCTCCAATAGAGACTTGATTGATACAGTTTGGCATCAGTTCGACATGTATTATCAAAAATAATATTCATTTCGACATTGATGTGGGATGCTACTACTCAGGGGGAGTAGTCAGCTTTGAGATTCAGAGGCTTATGTTTTTTTTTCTTTGATATTTATGTCAGATTTCTAGCATTAATGTCAAAGGGGGAGTGATATTGATGTGAAAAAAATAAAGATATTAGTCAAAGGGGAGAGATATTGATATTTGGAGCTACATGCAGGAGACTTGTTTGACATTTCTTGGTACTTAGATGTTTTTAACATCTAGTGTTGCCATTAATGCCAAAGGGGGAGATTGTTGGTCATTTGGTGCAATTGATTATGTGTTGCATTGATGTCAACACTAGCTATTTGGATGCTTTACCGACACCCTTTTGGTCTTGGTAGGATGAGTGGTTTCTAGTTAACTTGGATCCAGCACAATCTAGCAGACTCCAGTATAATCTGGTGATAGAATTGGCTTGTTCATGATGCTTATACTCTTATTTGATTAGTTGGTTTTGGTCTAGAGATTGGATGCTATCCTTCTTGCTTAGAAGCTTGGTTTCTAGTTCTGGCGAGGGTTTCACCGGTATAGCTTTGGATGGAGATCTTTGATGAATTGCATAAGTAGTATTGGTACATCTTCTGATGGAGTTTCAGGATGCTATTGGTGATCATGCTCAAGACTTGGCATTTGGAGATCATTGTTGAAGCGTGTGGACCTATACTTGGTCCCAGTTGATCTAGGTTATGGACCGACATTAATGTAACGTGTGGATATGACCTATTGTTGTACTTCTGGGATGTCTTATATGTTGATATTATTTGTTTTGTTCTAAAGCCGACATGGTTTGTAATTATGTAATTGGTTTATTGTCTGGTGGCCGACCTGATTGTTTATGGTCGAGGGTTTGTATAAATAAGATGTAAGATCTCATTGTAGATCATCGTGGTTAATGTAAGAGGTCATGGTCAAGGAATGTAATATACAAATAATGTAATATCATTCAGGCAGAGGAGTTGGTCAATCATTGGAGATTGAATTGGGTTTATGTGAGAGGATTTATTCCTTCGGTATTGAGCTTAACTGGAACTATACTATGGCATAGGAGATGCTATCTTTTGCAGTTCAACACTTCTCCAAATTGTAGTCTAGATTTATATGTAGTCAGTGAGGCTCCTTTTATGATGAGAAATGTGCTCTAGGTTGTTGGCCTTCCTACAAGTGCAAGCCCCTTCATTGTAATTCACATACTTACAGCAAAAGTATTATCTAATTGTGGGTAGGCTTCCCACCATGGTTTTTCTCTTTACCGGGTTTTCCACATACAAATCTTGGTGTTGTGTGGATGGCTTTTATTTTGTGATTATTGTTTATACTTAATTTGATTAACTGCTATTCTGGTATTATTATTTTTGGTTCCGATATTAAATTTTAAATTGCTAATGCTTCTGGTAATATGTGACAACTGATTCACCCCCCCCCATTGTCTCCCGGTTATCTAAATTGTCTAACATTAGGAAGATTGAAGAACAATCATTAGATGGAAATGCATCGATTACTTATCTGGCAGAGGAGGTTGCTCCTGCACTAGCACATAGATCATCTGGTAACTGAGGCAGATACCTTAGGGGTAGGCAAAATTCATGAAGATGTTGCATATGCCCCGGGAAGAGGTTCTGGAAGATGTTCCAAATATTGGAGATGCTTATCTGGCATGGATATGTTCTGTTCAAGATCTGATATCTTTCACCGACAATCATTGATGTCAATAAAAAATAAGGTTTTTCCTAGAGGATAAATGGTTGAATTCACTTCATTATTGATCACCTTGCATTCAGAGAGATTTCAGAGTGATTAAGAGAACTTAAGAGTGATAAAAGGCATTTTAGAGAAGTCAATTTTTTTTTTGAACGATTTCATTGGTGACTGGAAGAATTTGTTAAGGGTTTTCATCGGAAGTGATCAACTAGTATTTATCTTTAAACATGGAAGCGATATCATAATCTATTCCTATCTTTGTTGCAAATCTGATTGTTGTAGAGGTCAAGGACTGCCCCAGGCCAATTTTTAAGAGGTGTCCGCATGTGGCTACCCTGGAAGATTCGATTTTAGCATTTTCCCATTTTCCAAAGGGTTTTGTCTATGTTGAAGATGTTAGGGCATACATACATTGTCACATTGAGGACTTGGGAACATCTGAAATAAAGGGCATGTACATGAACGAGCTGATGGGAGAATCTGGAAAGATCAAACCGACATACAAGAACATCCCAGAATTCGAAGATGAGATACTTAGGTATGTTTTGAGAAGAGTACATGGGGAACTTATCTGGTTAAATAGACCTTACAGGATCACCAAGGAAGCCATCGAGGCTATCATTGGTTTACCACCGGTTAGGAAACATCCATATAAGAAGGTTTCAAATGATTATGTCAACAAAATCACCAATGCGACATTTGATAGGAGATCTATGAGAATCAACACTATTACTGACATAGACATCAGATTCAACAACATGATCATCGGGTATAAGATAACTCAGTCAAACCGACTGAATTCTTTTTCCAGTTCCTACATTTTCACTGCATACAAAATGATGAGATAGAATGTGAAATTGGATCTATGTGGTTGGATGTTAGATGAGTTATTAATAAACCTAGGAAAGATTAAGGGTGAAAAGATAGGAACCTTCCAGTATGGCAACTTAATTGTCTGTTTAATGTTATTTTTCATGAATGACACTCCCAATTTTGGGAAGAGGCAATGTGCATTTGATATCCTAGTAGGGAGACAATTGAAATAGTTAATTGCTACTTTAGGCAATCAAAGAGATGATAAAGTATGAGGATATTTTAAGGGCTTCCAAAAATCTATGAAGTCTAGGGAAAGCGTTCCTAAGCATATTGTAGAAAAATATTCAACTGACGTATGCTTCATGGTAAAGAAAGATGAAACACTTATGAAAGCGGTTAAGCCCCATAAGATTCGGATTGAGGAAATGGCTTATGAAGTGGATGCACAGATTCTTGAGGCTTATGCAAAAATGTTGATTGATGCACCTATTAATGAGGCAGAGAAGCCCTCTGGTACTAGAAAATAGAAAACACAAGAGGTTGAAACAGAGTTCAACTAGAAGAAGAGAGAGAGAGAAGTAGGAAGGAAAAGCAAGCAAGTTTGTTGAGAAAGTTTCACAAGACATCAAAACATTAATTAATGTTGTCCCGAAGAAAGGCAGGAAGAGGAAGAATCCAGAAGTACACATTGAGCCTGTTACAGCTGAGTCTGAATCTGAGGATGACACACCCTTAGCTTTCAAGAGGGTTATAAGGAATACAACAAAGGAAACAAAGGTAGAAGCTAAAAAGAAACCCGTTAGGAAGGTTACATTCAAAATATCAGCACAAAAGCAAGCACCAAAGGCAACACCTTCAGCTGCATTTGATACTGCAAAGAGGAAGAAGAAGAAGAATGACACTGATATAGCTATTCAATCTAGTAATGTTCCACCTAAAACTTGTGCATAATTAGTAGATGAAATAACTAAGGATGACATGTTAAAGAATGTATAGTTTTGCTATGATTGTTTAAAGGATGATGAACAAAGAGAGGTAGAGGAAGAAATATTATTATATTTGGATATTTATAAGAAAGCCTTAATAGAAATTGAAAACCAAATACCAACTGAATTATATAATATGTTAGATGGTAGAAGATTGTCAGCTATGGAAGTAGACAAACACATAAAAATTCAAGAATTGTTATATGTTTGTGTTTCTATTACTCCAGAGGTGGCAGATAGAAAAGTCTTTAATAGCAAACATAGAATAACCAGTGTGATGCTAGGAAGGGTAAATGAGATAATAAAAGAGACTCAAAAGGCACGGGTTAAGTTCTTTGGAGAGAACAAAGGTTTCTTTACTTCACCAGAATCACAGAAGGATACTACAGACATTCTGATTGAAGGAAAAGGAAAGGGTATTATGGGTACTTCACCCTCAATTTTGAAGAACATTAAGATAATATAATCAAGCCCTCGGTAGATACAAATGTATAGATAGATATTGATACATCAACAAACATAGAAAGTATAAAGGATGATATTGTACAGGATACTAATATTGGGAATAACAATCCTCCGGATACTAATGTATAGGTTGAGGTTACAGTTCCTATAGGGGAACCAATAGTTACAAAGACTGCACCAAGTGGCGAAGCCACCAGTGCAAGTGAGGAAGCTATAAAGGATAAATCATCAGAGGATAAGAAAGGGGAATCCAACAGGGAACCGGTAGTAGGTCCATCATTGTTGTCAATTGACACCTCATAAGTTGTAAAGAAAAACATAACAGAGATGAGTCCTACTGAACTCATGATGATGGCAGCACACAAATTAATGGAGGAATCTACAGATAAAGGGATTATTGATCAGCCAATCACTATTTTACACAGACTAGTCCCGGAGTGCAAGATTGACAATTAACCGAGCCTATCCAACAAGCTTAAGACAATTACTAAGCACATTTCAAAGGATTTCCAATCCTTACAACAGATTTCAAACCAACAAGCACTGGAGAGGTTCACTCAGGCTAAAAGAGCTACATTTGATCAAGTGATTGAATCTAAGAAGAAGAAGATTGATGAAAAGCTGAAACTGATAGATAATTATTTGAAGCAGTGTACAAATATTTATAGGGTATGTTGTAACGCAAATATACTTACAGATAATGTGGATAGGAAGATAAAAGAATTTCAGGAGAAAATTGCTAATATAGCTAATTCTTTTGATGGATTGACTTCATTGACTATATCCATTAATGGTCAAATTTGGATTTTGGAGGCCAAAATTCATGTTCTTGAGAAGGAAAGAGACAAAATCATGAGAAGATCCAGAAGTCTAAGAGGCTTGGTGAGTCCTCAGTTGGATTCACTCAGTGTACATATGAAAGAATGTATGGATATGGTTGGAAAGCCCACACCGGTAGAGGTAAGTGAGAAAGAGTCATTTGCACATATATTAAATGGACTTGTATCTATATCTGGCACTTTCAAAACTGGCTGGGATACTTATCTTGAGCTATTGGAAAAGGCTTATCCAGAAATTTTGAAATTTGTTAAGCTCTGGTAAGATATTTTTGGGATATTCATTGTACAGTTTCTTTTGGATCTTTGACATTCTTTTTGGAATTTTTGATGGCATTGATGTCAAAGGGGGAGTGATATAGATGTGAAAAAGAATAGAAGGATTTGTATACATTAGGGGAGATATGGAGATATGGAGATATGGGAGTATGGATTATTTTGCATTAATGACTATTCAGCTCAGGGGGAGCAGGTAGGATGAAACCTTGACCATTTTTTCACAAGTGTTGCCATCAATACCAAAGGGGGAGATTATTAGCAATTGACACTCAATTGGTTGGTCTCACTATGTTGTCATTGATGGAAACATGGTATCTTTTTTTGGCTTCATTTTTTGGTTCAGTTGTGTACTGACAGACACTACATCAGCACCAACACTAGCATGATAGAAGGATTTCTTTGGTTACTGGCAATGCAGGCCGACATGGTTAAGAATAAGGTTATTGATATTGGAGGTTGATATTTCTTGTATCCGGCATCGACAATTTTTTTTGATATTCATGCATTTATGTTATCTAGCCAACATGTAATTTGATATTGTAATAATCCTTGTAAGCCGACATAATTTGATATTGTAATAATCCTTGTAAGCTAACATAAGGCATGATAAGTTGTACAGGATATATACGTCAGTTGGATTAGATCATTTTGATATAGATATGGTGATAGATATGTGAATGTGATATAATGCAAAATATATCAGAGAGATTATGTATGTGAAGATATTTATGTAAGGGTTATTCCGGTAAAGGGTTTTGGGTTTCAGACCGGAACATACATAGCTTAAACCAGAACTGTATTTTGGTATATAAGATGCTATCTTAGCAGTTCAAAACTTCTCTAGATTGTAGTCTAGATTTATATGTAGTCAATGAGGCTCCATTTGTGATTGAGTAGTGTGCTCTAGGTTGTAAGCCTTCCTGCAAGTGCAGGCCCCTTATATTTTGTAATATCTCTACATATGGCCAGTGGATTGATATTGTGGGTCACAAATCCCACTGTGGTTTTTCCTCTTTGAGGTTTTCCATGTATAATTTTGTGTGTTATGATTCTCATTTATGTGATTGGCCTATTGGTTGCTTTACTTATTTCAATTATGTATGTATCGGTATACTAGTTGGTGTATGCATGTTTTAATAAGGCTAAAATTGATCATTTCGGTATAACACTGACTCACCCCCCCTCTTAGTGTTATTGGATTCCAACACTAACAAGCCTCACTTTGTAAATCCCCTAATAGGGTGACTTAATATCTAAGTTCTAAATCCTCTTGTGAGGTTGATCCTAATAGATCAAAGCTTCTAACAGGGCTAAGGTAAATCCCTTAACTGGGTGACTCCTAATAGGGTCTACTCTTAACAGGGCATCATTATAAGCTTCTAACTGGGCTTGGCTCCTAACAGGGTGCATTTCGAAAGAGTAGAAAATATTTGTGGGTACCAATTCCTACTGTGGTTTTTCCATATTTGGGTTTCCACGTGAAAAACAATGTGTTCATGTGTGGTATGCTTTCTAATGATTTTCATGTTTTATTTCTGATAACTGGTAAATATAGTTTATGTTTGTTTATCTAAGATATTAAAGTGATTTTCGGTATTGATGATTATATGATTAATGAAGCATTCTAATCAGTTGATAAGTTGGTAACTATGTTTGTTGATCTGATATTATATTGATGACTGATCTGATCAATAAGCTTGCATAAGAGGAAATAATTATATAGATTTGATAAGGAAATCTATCATGAAGATTTGGTTTAAGAGTTGAAAGTTTTAGTTTTTGTTAATATTGATTCGCCGCCCTCTCAGTATTAACCAGATCCTCTAGGTTTATCAATTGGTATTAGAGCATTGGTCCTCTGTGTGCAGAAAGCCTAACAGCTTGAGGGAAAGATTCTATGAAAGATGATGAAGAAGGAGGGTCCCAAGTTTACCAAGGATAATTACTAGATATGGAGTGATCGGATAAAGATTTACATTAAAGAAATGGGTTCACAATAATAGAATCATGTGTTAACCATTTATGTTGCACATACTACCAATCCCTTGATAGCGGATGAGCTCAAAGAACAACAAGAAAAAAATCGGGCTCTTTAAGCAATTGTAAGTACTTTATCTGACTCTAAATATATTGATATTCATTGATTAGAAACTATAAATGAAGTATGGGAGAAATTAAAATTAATATATGGAGGAGATGAACATGTACAAAGGGCAAAGGAAGAGAGTCTGAGAGGAAAATTTGATGATATGAAAATGGTTGACGGTGAGAACATAACTCAATATGGACAAAGGATTAAGGAAGCTGTAGGTGGAATAAAGAGTGTTAGAGGTAATATTCAAGATGATACTATTTGTTAGCAAAGTTCTTAGAACTCTTTTACTACAGTATTCTATTAGAGTATCTAAGATCCATTTCAAAAGATAAAGTTACTATTGATTCTTTAATTGGAAAGTTGAATGCATCTGAACTTAACAACTTTGATAATAGTGTTTCCAAACCTTCTGAATTTGTCTTTAAGGCTTCAGTAATTGGTACATCAGCAAGGAAAGGAAAAGATGCTTGTCATAATCATGACTATAGGTTTATTCATGATGGTAGCAGAGGTGATGGTGATGATGAAGATCATTTTATGGAACTTGAGGCATTACTTGCTAGAAGATTCCCTAGAGGAACATGTAAATATAAAGATAAATTACCCTTGAAGTGTTTCTCTTGTAGTAAGATTGGACACATAGCTACTAACTACCCTAATGTTGAAAAGAAAGATAAGTTTAGGAGACTCAAAGGAAAAAGCAAGAAACATTGTTATGTTGCAGTGGATGAAGGTGTGACCGATAATGAATCGAAAAAAGATGACAATGAAGAGATAGTATTTGTTGTTGTGAAGGAGGATCTGAATGATGAGAAGGATTTGGCATCTCATATGGATAACAATGATGAATGGATAATAGATAGTGGTTGCTCACACAACATGACTGGTGACAAAAGTAAGTTCCTATCCCTTGAAGAGTTTGATGGAGGTGTTGTAAGATTTGGTAATAACTCTCCCTGCATGGTTAAAGGTAAAGGATCAATTTCATTAAATGGGAAGAGTAATGTAGATGATGTCTTTTGGGTTGAAGGACTAAAACATAATCTCTTGAGTATTGGACAACTTAATTATAAGGGATATCTACTTGAATTCAAAAGTGGAGTGTGCAAGATTATTGGAAATAATGGGGAATTGATTGCTAGAGGGAAGCATACTAGAGGAAATAATGGGAAAATAAATTTATAAGCATTGAAATACCTTACCGGTGCCTTATGGTTTTGATCTTCATTAGCAATAATGGAACTCTGTCCTTGTTCAAATCCAAGTCCACTAGAATCTCCATTCTGCCTTTGTCGCTTCAATAACTCATCTAGTTGTGCTGAATTAATCTTGAATTTTTCTCTATACTCACTTGCAATAGTGAGATCATCTCTTAGAATTATCATTTGTCCCTCAAGCTCTTGTTCATTACTCTAGGATTGTACTAAATCAGTTCTCAACATATCATTCTCATGAACCAACCTACCACATTCTTCAAATTTGTTTTTCAAAGATACAACAAGATTTTCTTCATTTTTCTTCGGTCTTCAATCTCCTTAGTCATTCTCATAGTTATAGCTTGCATTTCATTTCTCATGACCATGTTCTCCTGACTCAGCTTCTGACATTGTTCCTTAAGTGCATCCATCTCTTCATCATCCCAATTTTGGAAAAGTTCCTTCCTCCTAGCTTGAATAGATGACAGTCTCTCTTGTAGGACAAGAATGAATTCCTTAGCAGAATTCAATTCATCTTGTAGCTTTAAGTTCTTCATCCTTTCGGCATCATAATCTTCAAGTGCCATCTCAAGTTGCTTTTCCAAACCCATATTAATGGATTCCAGATTCAGGATCTCCCTCAAGTTGTTAAACTTCATCCAAGGCACAAGGCTCTGATACCGAATCCAAGAACACTGGGTGGGGGGGGTTGAATCAGTGTTCTACTGGTATGATCAATTTTAACCTTATTAAAGTATGCATACACCAATTGGTATACTGGTACATATAGAATTAAAACAAGTGAAGCAACCAATAAGACAATCACATAAATGAATACCATAACACACAAAATTATATGTGGAAAACCACGATGGGATTTGTGACCCACAATATCAATCCACTAGCCATATGAAGAGATATTATAAAATATAGGGGCTTGCACTTATAGGAAAGCTTACAGCCTAAAGCACACTGCTCAATCATAAAAGGAGCCTCACTGACTACATATAAATCCAGACTACAATTCGAAGAAATGATTGAACTTCTAAGATAGCATCTTCTATGCCTGAATTCAATTCCAGTTAAGCTTTGTCTATTTCGGTATAAAACCCTAAACCCTTACCAGAATAACCCTTACATAAATATCCTCACATACATAATCTCTCTCATATATTTCACATCTCCTTCATTATATCCTTCCCAATACATATTCACCTGATATATCAAAATGTTCTAACCAAATGACCTATATACCCTATACAATTTATTATGCCTCATGTTGGCTTACAAGGATAATTACAATGTCAATATACATGTCGGTTAGATAACATAAATACATGAATATAAAAAATAATTGCTAATGCCAGATCCAAAAGATGTCGGCCTCCAATACCGATAACCTTATTCTAAATCATGTCAGCCTACATTGCCGGTAACCAAAGAAATCCTTCCATCCTGTTGGAGCCAATGTCGATGAAGTGCCTATCAATACACAATTGAACCAAAACATGAAGCCAAAATAAGATACCATGTTCCCATCAATGATAACATAGTGAAACCAACCAATTGAGTGTCTATTTCCAATAAACTTATGCATGGATTTTGCTAAGGAGTTGAAAAAGGAATTTGAGATATCTCTTATTGGAGAGATTAAAATTGTGGCAGGTTGATGGTGGTAGGCTGTAGGTTGTCTAAGCAAGATGACTCACCATCTATGGATGAGAAAGAATATAGGTCTATGATTGGTAAATTGCATTATGTCATTCATAGCAGATTGAATTTCGCACATGTTGTTGGATTGGTTGCTAGATTTCAAAAAGATCCCAAGGAGACTCACTTGGTAGTGGTGAAAAGGATATTCTAGTACCTGAAAGACATAGTAGGTTATGGTTTGTGGTATCCTTATAAAGGATTTTTTTTCTCTTTGGATGTGTTTACTGATGTAGATTGGGCGGGCAATGTAGATGACCAGAAAAAGCACTACCTGTGGAGCTTTTCTTCTTGGAGGCAGATTGGTTGCTTGGACAAGTAAGAAGAAAACTTGTTTTTCTTAGTCAACAATAGAGTTTGGGTATGTTGCAACATCAATGAATTGCACGTAGGCAATCTGGATGAGATGTGTACTTGAAGGATTTAGATTTGATATGTCTGAACCAGTAACTATTTACTATGATAATACTAGTGCAATCAATATTTCAAAAAATATTGTGTTACATGCAAGAATAAAGCACATAAAATTGAAATGTCATTTTCTAAGGGAAAGAGTACAGGAAAAACAAGTTTGCATGGAGTATGTGACAAGCAAAGAGCAACTAGTGGATATTTTCACTAAAACATTGCTGAAGACAACCTTTGAGTATCTTAGAGGTAAATTAGGGGTCAAACCCCTACTCAGACAAAGCTAGAATGCAGGATGCATCAATCTAGTGGGCTTCATGACTATTTTTAACTTTAGATTGATGAGATGCAGGCTACTCTACAGGGGGAGTAGCTTAGATGTGTATGCAGATATGGTGAAGACAACAACTATAGCAGACTTGATGATTTGTGATGCTTGTGCACCTTTGGTATTGTTTTCAAAGGGGGAGATGAAATATTATTGGGAGAAGAAATATGATTAAGAGAAAACATATGTTTAGTTGGAGTAGATATTGTATAACTGACAGATGAGATGAAGCAGAAAAGAGAAGAGAAGAGTTGTAGAGAAGGTCCAGAATAGAGTGGAATGGTATGAGTTGAGTATGTTGATATTTAGTGTTGCCATCAATGCCAAAGGGGGAGATTGTTGGCATGTTTGGCATAACTGATGAAGATGAGATGATGGTAGATGATTGTATCGATAGAGGAAGATGGCATGATCAATTATTTATATTGTCATTAATGTCAACTAGGTTCAATTGATGTTTAATGATGTTTACAGTTGGTTTTTGGTGATTGACTTGTTGGCTAAGTGATTTGGTCTACCAGAGTAAGAGTTTGACAGTTTGATAGAGTTTATCGACAAGACTGTGAATTAGGACCTTAATCGATAAAGCAGATAATTTTTTATGGAATTGGGTGATTGGTGATGTTTAGTGACTTGTGGTTTGATACATAATATTTTATGATGGATTTGAGTATGTAATCAAAACCGCATCCTATGTTGATTACCGGAAGGCATGTTTTGAATTTTTGATGAAGTTCTACCAGGGTTTAAGAAGGGTTTAAGGACCAGTAAAGAATTATCTTAACCGGTAATGATTTTTGGTTTGGTGGTGATCTACATCAAGTTTGCATGTTGATGATAATGCAACACAAACCACGTAATGAGTTTGAAATATTTTTTGGGGCATTTGGAGAACACATTTCTTGGGAATGTGCAAAGTGCTTAGCGGAATGTGCTAAGGGTTTGAATTTGTACTAGATCGACTTGTTGTGACAATTTATGATCATTAAATGGACAATATTGATTTGTAATTGATTGTAATGATTCCTATGATGATCTATAATGAGTTGTAAAGATTTGTGATTATCTATGTAGTAAGTCTTAGGGTTGTGATGCCGACCTATTTGTAAAGTTATTTATGTCAACAAGGTTGATGTTTTGAAGTGTCGGTGATTTTGAGAGGTGTGAGAAGTTGAACCAGTGTGTGAGAAGATCTGCCAGAGAGATGAAGACATAGAATTTAATTGGATTTGATCAAGCAAGCATTAGAGTTCTATACATAGATCATTCACTGTTGTTCTCTAACAATTACAACAGCTAAAATCCCTTAACTGGGTAGGTCCTAACATGCCTCACAGTTTAAAATCCCCTAATAGGGTGACTCAATATCTGAGTTCTAAATCCTCTTGCGAGGTTGATCCTAACAGATCAAAGCTTATAATAGGGCTAAGGTAAATCCCTTAACTGGGTGACTCCTAATAGGGTCTGCTCCTAACAGAGAAACATTGTAAGCTTCTAACTGGGCTTGGCTCCTAACAGGGCGCATTCAGAAAGAGTGTTGGGTACCAATTCTGACCATAGTTTTTCTCTATTTGAATTTCCATGTGAAAAACATGGTGCTCATGTGTGGTATGCCTTTTTGATGGTGTTCATATTTTATTTCTGATAACCGGTAAAGATAGTTTATGTTTGTTTATCAGAGATCTTAAAGTGGTTTTCCAATATTGATGATTATATGATTAATGAAGCATTCTGATCAGTTGATAAGTTGGTAACTATGTTTATTGATCTGATATTATACTAATGACTAATCTGATCAATAAGCTTGCATAAGAGGAAATGATTATCTAGATCTGATAAGGAAATCTATCATGAAGATTTGGTTTAAGTGTTGAATGTTTTTAGATCTGAGATAAGTTTGTTTTGGTGTTGAAAGTTTTAGTTTTTGTTAATATTGATTCACCCCCCTCTCAGTATTAACCAGATCCTCTAGGTTTATCACACATATACTCAAAAAACAAACTAAAATGTATTCAGACAAAAGGGTAAAATATTACACAAGTTATCTAAGTTAAAAGTGGGCAAGATAGCTAACTTTATTCATGTAGATGCAAGGCAAAAATCTTACAAATGAAGAAGAACATAGTTTTTTGTAGAAGAAAAGAAAGAAGATCCCTAAACAAGGTTACAAAATTTCTCTTTAAAGCTCAGGCATAACTTAGATGAGTATAGTTAAGAAACCCTAACCCTAACCAAAGTTAGGTTACAAAATATCAAAGGGAAGGAAGATCAGATCAAGGATGATCTGATAGCGTGTTGAATTTGACTCTAAGAGCGTCCTCAGCCTCTAGAAAAGAAAAATCCCCATAAAAGGAGGAAATCTCCACAATTGAATGCACTGGGATTTCATACTAGGCACAAAAGTCTTCATACTGCACTGAACAGGTATGGGTGTTGTTTGGAATCATCTATAGGAATCACCTCTGGAGTTATGGCATTGAATTCTGATTGGATTTGGGGTGTCAACTGAGCAAAGAAGATCGTCTTGACCATCGGGTTGACAACCACCACCCACAAAAGAGTTTAAATGCCAACAACTCAGAGAGAATTGAGTACTAACCGTCAATCTGAGCAATTTGTACGAAGATGGACACGCGAGATCTCTCCATGTAAGCATCCATTAGGCCCAATGCAAGATTAAAACATGGTCATTAGATCAGGCCTTTCTGAAGATCCGACAGGCACAAATGACTGACTTGGCCCCATGGGCCCACGTTCCTGATTGCTACGAAACATCGATAATACTCTTCCTCCCGGTCACATCACTTATCGCCATGTCATGTGAAAGTGGAAAAGTCTCATTGTTCCTATTTGTGGGAAAAGAGCAATAGGAAAATCAAGCGATAACCATTTCCTTTCCTCTTGGTAGCATCGCTTATCATGCGAAAGTAGAACAGTCATAGCAGGGAACAAGAGTGGAAAGTTCTCGAGTGTGCAATAGGTGATAAAAAAGAACTCCCGCCAACCAGTAGCGAGTGAAACGGGTTGGTCCCACCATGAAGAAGGGACCCTCCAACCAGTGATCCTTAAATGATTTGACCGCCGCGACCCGTCAACTTAAAAATAGAACTTAGAGCCCGAATAGATGAAAATACCCTAACTACTCGCTGCCAACATAGTGTGCATAACATGCATGTTATGCAAAACTTAGATTGGTTGTCTTTAAGGAAGGGTTGACACAAAAATGGTCAACATTAATCATGCGGTTTAGCACTTACATGCACAGTTGTCCTTTTATTTTAAAAACTATCATTGCTTTCATGTATGCCAAATACATGCTATCTTGAACAACTACTAGTTGCATGAAAATTAAATGATTTTGCTTCTGCAAATTTTAATATCCACCAAAAATAACAATACCAATCCACCCCTTATTAGTACTTGCAGTTAGGCTAGTACTATTGCAATCGGTTGGACTGAATTTTCATTAACTTGTTATTATTAAATTACTTTTCCACCAATTATATCTATGAATTTTTTCTTTCGATGGTTTTTTTTAATTTTTCAATAGTTAAGATGCATGATTGTTAAGTTTTCAAATTATAGAAATTATTTTTCTCCAATCTAATTGGCTCAAATAATTTGCATCTTATTACCGGATTTCCCGAGTCCACTTTCTACATGAGTTTTTTAAAGCAATTTTTTAGGTAATTAAAATAATATTTAGTATGTTTTATCCACATTTAATATACACTCCTTTAATCTTGGTTATAATTTTAAAACATTTAATAAATTTAGAATATACTTTCACCAAATATTTATATTTGTTCATTCATTTAGTTCAATAACAATTATATGTGTTTATAAATTGAATATATACATTTTGATGCATTTTAAATTATGTTACACTCAAATTTATAATTACTCTATCAATGAGATAATGAAAATTAAATTGTATTTTAAATTTTAAGTTTTAAAATTAAATTTAGTTATAAAATTTAAAACCCTAAATCAAACAATCTTAATTATAAACAAAAACCCTAAGGCCTATTCTAAACCCTAGGACTATTGAATCATAATCTATAGACTATAAATTTAAAGTTTAGGGATTCTAACTTATAGTTAATTTAGTTAATTTATGATATAATTAAAACTCCAGAGATATATATTGATCTCTATTAATTCATATCAATTGATATCGATCACTAGGTAGATTAATATTTTTAGGGTTAATTTACACTAGTAAGCATGTTTAAGGTTTAGGGTTAGTTCACACCACTAGATCTATTTAGAGTTTAGGATTTAGTGTTAGTATACACCTCTCAACCATGTTTAGTGTTTATAATTATTCACCTTAAAGATTTTGGTGAATTTGGTTTACAATTCTTTTAATTGTGTTTTGGATTATATTGTAAAATTAAATTTGAAAAAAGGAATAAATAGGGTTAGGGTAAGTCCTTGAAGTTTCATAGTGTCTATATGTTTGACATAATAAAAAATAATTATTTTCTTTATAAGTCAAGAATTGCATTAAATTTTGTTATATCATAAAGATATTCAGTATTTAGAATAAAATGTTAATAGTTTTTAAATAGTTCTTATTTACATGTAATCATATGATAAAAAAATAGATTATTAAATAAATAAATGAAATGATTAAATAACATTAAATGTAGTATATGAATCTAAAGAATACAAATTTTTAACTAATCCAATATATTAATATTTATGTTGATAGTAATATATGCCAAAAAAAATTGAATTATAAATATGGTTGAGTTGAAATTTATTTAGAACTATCTGGATGAAGGCAATGAAAGAGGAATTGGATAAGATTGGGAAAAATCAGACATGGGAATTAGTTAACAGAAAAAATATGATTGGAACTGAATAGGTATTCTGGAATAAGTTGGATGAAAATGGAAAGGCTATAAGGTTGGTTTGCAAAGGATACACTCAGATTGAAGGCATTGACTTTGATGAGACTTATGCCCTGTTTTCTTAGATGGAGGCAATGTGGATGTTCTTGGCATTTGCAGTATTTAATGACTTCAAGGTTTATTAGATGGATGTAAAATCAAAATTCTTGAATGGAGAATTAAAAGAAGAAGTTTACATTGAACAATTGGAAGGTTTCTGGTTAAGAGATGATCCAAACATTGTTTGCAGATTGAAAAAGGCATTGTATGGACTGAAACAAGCCCCTAGAGACCAGTATGGAAGACTAGACAAGTATCTGACTAAACAAGGATTTCAGAAAGGTTTTACTGACAACAATTTATACTTCAAGACCGATTCAGGTAAAATCCTAATTGTTGTGGTATATGTTGATGATATAATCTTTGGAGGAAATGAAGGCATGCGTAGAAAATTTGCTAATGGGATGCAAACAAAATTTGAAATGTCCATGATTGGTGAGTTAAATTTCTTCCTTGATTTACAAGTTAATCAGAATGAGAAAGGAATTTTAATTTCTCAGTCTAAGTACATCAAAGAATTATTAAAGAAGTATGGGTTGGAGAATTCCAAACCGGTGTGTACACCTATGACCATCGGATGCAAGTTAACCAAGGATGATAAATCACCTAAGGTAGATGCAAGTCGGTACAGATCAATGAGTGGAGGATTGTTATACTTGATTGCTACTAGATTTTCAGATATCTTAAAGGCACATAAGAGTTTGGTTTATGGTATCCTAGGAGCTCAAATTTTACCTTAACAACTTATACAGATGCAGACTGGGCCACAAGTGTTGATGACAAGAAACATACAATTGGAGGAGCATTCTTTCTTGGCTCCCAGTTGGTTTCTTAGTCAAGTAAGAAGCAAGACTCTATATCTATTTGTAAAATCTTCTTGTTGCACTCAGATTCTATGGATGAAGCAGAATTTGAAGGACATTGGTGTAAAGTTTGATGACCCTATCTCAATCATGTGCGACAATACTAGTGCAAAAAATATTTCAAAGAATCTGGTACATCATTCCAGAACAAAGCATATATCTATTAGGTACCACTTCTTGAGGGAAAGTGTTAGATAATGAAGTCAGACTTGAGTATGTACCTACAAAAGAGTAGATTACATATATATTCAGTAAGGCATTGTGCAAAGATACTTTTGAGTATCTCCAACAAAATTTAGGGGTATTACCCCTTTCCATTTTAAACTAATGTGCATTGGTCCAGTGAGTAGCCTGCATAGTCTTCTCTGGACTGATGCTTGGGTGATTCCTCTCAAGGGGAGTAGGAGTGAGTTTCTTAGGGGGAGTCTTTCCCACCTTTGTCATTGTTGTCAAAGGGGGAGAGTGAATATAATGCTTGTATAATTTTGGTTTTGTCTTGATGTTATTTATGGATGTTGCCATCAGTGACAAAGGGGGAGATTGCTAGCATTATGTTATGTGTTTTCATTGGTGTCAAATATTGTGGTCCGGATTAGGTTCAGATGTGGTATGTTAAGCAACACCGTATGTATGAGATGGTGTTATGTATTTGGAGAATTATCAGAATTCTTGGATGACTTGGCTTTTCAGAAGATGTGTTGCTAATATTATTCAATGCTATTCTTGGGTCCGGTTTAACCCGAAAGTCAAGATCTTGGTCCGGAAGTCGAGATTGTGCTAGGACTATTGTATAGTGTATGGATGATATTTTGGGTCTCGCTTTGGCAATGCATGTAGCATGTTGATATGTCAATGAGGAACATTGTGATGAGGTCTACTTCTCGTTCCTTTCCACCACCAAAATGTTTAGTGATGACCTATTTTAGATCTTTGTCTCAACCAACATTGAGGATTATGTTTCTCCAAAGACATTATATATAGAAGTTATTTTGGATGAGTGGATACATAGATTTTTGTGTTGAAGACATGTGAGATTAAAGGAATCCATTTGATGTGTTAGATTTGTGTTGCGGAGTGTTACCATAAGTAGTTACAGATGTGTGGATTGTGTTTCAGTGGCGGATTCTCTTGTATCTTTCTTTCTTCTTCAACAATGAGCCTTCTTCTGGGTAGTGAGTCTTTCTAGGTAATGATCCTACCTGTAGTGAGCATCCCCATAGTGAGCCACCCTTTGTAAAAATCACCTTAACCGATGTTTGTATATTGAGAATTAGCATTCTCCATGGTTTTTCGCTTCTTGGGTTTTCTAAGTAAATTATGGTGTCTCTTGTGTCTAATATGATATGTGCATGTTCTTTGGTGTTTATTTGCTTTATTAATTCTGCTAATAATTCTAGATTTGAGAATTAAGCTAAAAATTAAATATTGTTGTCAACTGATTCACCCCCCTCGCAGTTGCCTAGATATTCAACACCCACTATAAGTTCCAAATTATGATTGTTGGGGCAACCTCCCAGATAAGAGAATTATTGTATAATGTGGACCAAGACTCAAAAACTTTGTTCAAATTTGAATGGAGGCGGGTAAGTCAATGTAGCTTGTTGAGGAGCCAGTTCCAACATTCATAAAAAAAAGGGCAATTGAGGAGAATGTGGTTCCTAGATTCTCATTCTCCACCACACAAGATGCAGATGAAGTTAGGAGTAATTCATAGAGAGGACAACCTATCACCTGATAATATCTTGCCCTTAAGTGCTACCCAGGCAAAAGCACATGCCTTGGAAAGTCGAACATCAAACAAACAAAAGTCAAAGAAATGAGATTTAGGGAGGATAGAATCACATTTAATAATAGAATAATCGTGTTTTACTAAATATTTTCTAGTGAGAGAGGTAGTCCAAATAAGAGAGTCTAGGGCATTGGAGAAATGAAGGATTCTCTACTTGAGCTCGACTTCCAATATACTCTTTTGAATGGCCAGATTGCTCACTTATAACATGCTCTTCCATATGGAGATAATTTATCCATTCTCAAAAATGGTCTTAAAGTAATCACAAACCCGAAGGCCCCAATTGCTTTTAAGACATCGTTTAGATTCTGTCATATTTTCAAGGGTATTCAAAGGTGGGAACCCATTCCATGAGTCTTTCTGGAAGAGAGTTGTCTTTCCATCATGTTCACCTAGGACAAGAGGGGGAGGAAGATATTTATGTATTACACTATGAAATTCCACATATGTGATCCTTTTGGAAGATCAAGAGTTCTGAAAATACACTTTGAAGAATCTAAATCCAACTATTTTGCTAAAATTATTGATGCCCATTTAGATTTGCTATTAGTGTATAACTACCAAACTAGTTTTGCTCCAAGGGCTTCATTCCTCACTTCAATATCTTGAATGCCTAATCCTCCAACTACTTTGAAGGAGCAAACTTTTTCCCATGCTAGAAGGTGATTTTTTTTCTTTCTAAATGCTTGTTACCCTTCCACATGATGGCTTTAAGTTTACTCTCTAACCGAGACACAACAATCTTGGGGATGGGAAAAATAAACATAATGTAATTGGGGATGGTGGATAGGACAATTTTAATCAACATCACCCTTCCTACTAATGAAAGCCAAGAATTTTTCCAAGAGACAACTTTTATTTGGATGGAAACTGAAATTTTATCCCAAAAGGAGCACTTGTTTCTTCCCATGAATAGGGGGATCCCCAAGTATTTATAAGGAAGTTTCTCTTATTTAAAACCAAGATGATTTGATAATATTTTGGAAACAAGGGGTGAACAATTAAAAAAGAAGATCATGGACTTGGAAGCATTTATTTTCTGACTTGATTTATCATAGTATATTTCAAGGATTCACTTGATGTCTCTAGCCTTAGACATGGAGGCTTCCCCGAAGAGGATGGTATCATCTGCAAAAAGATTGTGCATAACTACAACATCAAAAATTGGGATCTGGACTCCCTTCCAAAGATTAAGGTTGTGTTATTCTCTTATGGCTCTACTAAGAGCCTCCGCCATAGTGATGAATAGGTAAGGAGAGAGAGGGTCTCCTTGCCTCACCCCTTGAGATGCTTAAAAGAAGTTGCAAGGACTGCCATTAACTAGAACAAAGAATTTATCTCCTGATATGCATGAATTTATCCATCTACAACACTTCTTGGAGAAACTAAACTTGAGAAATGTTTTCTCAAGAAAGATATATCTCACTCAATCATATTCTTTCTATCTCAATCTATTGCTATTAATTATTAAGGATACAAAATATAAAACAAAAATATAATGATATGATAATATAATAATAATGCAGTCTTAATAGATTTTTTTTCTTTGGTCAAGAGTTTAATAGAAATATAAAACCACCTCTCAACTACCACTCACTCTTAGTTTAAGTGATCAAACAATTCTCTCTATCTTCATCATGTAATCCATTAAATTCATAATTATATCAATCTAATATTATTAATTAATAAGGATAAGAAAAATAAAATAAAAATATAATGATATGATAATATAATAATATAATAATAATGTAGTCTTGATAGATTTTTGGCTTTGGTCAAGAATTTAATAGAAATATAAAAATATGATAATAAAATAATAATAATTTGGTACTAAAAGATTTTTCACTTTTTAAAGAAGTTTAATGGAAACGTAAAAAATAAAAATAATAATATACTAAAACATAATAATATAATCATATCTTAATAATAAATTAATATTAATTACCATATCATACTATAATAACAATTTAACACAGGTTGAAATATAATGATATAATAAATTTTTAAGTGGAATAATGAACAAATATGATATCTTTCAGCATACTTTACCTATATTTCTCTAAAGATAGGTATGCTAGTTTCATAATGGACCTACATTCATTATAAAATTTAAAGAAAACATAATAAACAAAAAAAACAATTTTTGGAAAGCAAATACTATTGGGTACTTACAAGTACAAAATGATATTTCTAAATTACTTCATTTGATCCCCCAAATGGTGAAGCAATTTTTTTTTTTTTTCAGCATTTGATGTGCAAATGAGACTTTTCCACGATTTTGATTTAAATCTAGGTGGGTTCTATCTAAGAGAGTTTGATTCAACCCTCTTCAACCAAACCTTCTTAAATAGAACTCTTTTAAAGTTTAAATAATGGATTTTTCTAAAAAAATATGCAATTTCAAGCAAAAATTAGTGTGTCCTACTAGTGGTACACACTATTGTGAGATCAACCAAATATTTAACTAGTGACATGATTGTAATTGAAATTAAAATTGGATGTGCTATCCTTAATATTTTATCATGCTTCAAAAGAAAATAAAATCGTATGATATTATGGTTGATAATTTTTAGAATATTATTAGAATCATTCAAGACATAAGCATTACAACACTAGACAAGTAAATTAGAGCTCTAATTCACTATCTTTTGTGATTGTGTCGAGTGAAGAGTATCATATTATTATAATTACCTGAAGTGACTTCTTATTAAATATAATTACTATTATTATTACCATTTGATCAAAATCATGAGACAAAATATCAAATTTAGGATACAAACCTAGAATATCATATTTTAAGAATTATATGATTTTCTAGGGAAGGGATGGGGATTGAGGAATTAGGTTGAGTTTAGGGATTTGGTGTGATATCCCTAACTTATCTTGTTTAGCATGAGAATGTAAATGTGTGAAATGGAGCTCCATTTATTTCTACCATTTGACAATATTGGGAAGATGTCATTTTAAGTAGGAATAAATTACTAAGAAATATTTTGAGCCACAATTTAAAGTGGACATATATTAATGGGAAAGTTAACAAATAGAATACAAGGATTGAGCCTAAACATTGATACTTTATCCTAGAGGAACTATCATAAAGAGACAATATAACTAGAAGTTATCACTAGCAAACTAGTTATAGAGTATTGACAAGTAGTGATGTGTACCTTCTAGGTAGGACTCATTTATTGATCTAGTCATTTTATTTGTGTTCCAAATAATAGACAAGCTACCAAGATATGTTGTGTGCTATGCTTCAATACTTAAACTATAAGTAACACATATAAAGAGAAAGGAAAAATTGGTTAAGTTAAATTTATACTAAAAAATGTGAAAAGGGTGACTTTAGTGTATATTTATGAAATAATTATTGATCTAAGAGGCTATGTCCTGATTAATTAGAAAAACAAGTTTTAAGGACCTGAAACCTTTTACATAAAGATCAAAAGAAAGATCATCAAATATCAAATAGATCAGCATAAAGACAACATACAAAAGACTGGCAAGAAAGCTAGCAACCCAAACAAATAGCAAAAAACTAGGAACAACAAAGCAAAAAAAACCGGAAAGAAAGACCTAGACAACTAGCAACACCTATAAAAAGACTTAAGAAGTTCAACAACCTTGATGACCAGCAGGTCATAATTCACTGAAGCAACTTTGAGCTCTTCAATTTCCTTGTTTGGATTTTTCTCCCTCTTCTTGCCTCTGGTCCTCATTCTTGGTCCTTGCACACCTTCTACACCCTCCATGTCAGGTTCTTGCTCCAAGGATCCCTTCTCATTCTCCAGTTTACTGATTAGGATTTTGATGTTGTTTTTGATTAATGAAAAAGCAAGTTTTTGGTGTTGTTAGTCAAGGCCTTCAGAATGTTATAACTGTGTTCAACAATGCTTTTGAGACATGTATTGATTTTCTTGATTCTATTTTTAGCATCCACCATTCTCTGGTCCCTAACAATGTCATTGTTTTTTATTTCCTCTAGGGCCTTCTCCACTTGCTCAAACCTTGGATTGAAGGTGTCCCTAATCTCTTCAGCTCTTGCAATAGTCTTTCCTAAATCATCAACATGCTCAGCCATGGATTTACCTTCATCGATGCTAATAGTCTCCAGAATTTGAATCCTATGACTCAGGTTCTTATTTTCCTCCACAACTTTCTTGTGACTATTTATGAGCCAGTCAAGGGTGTCCACAAACCCCTTCAAACCCTCAACAGAAGGGTTAGAAGGGGGGATTTTTTCACCAACCTTGGCCTGATCAGTTTTGGGGTCTTCACCACTGGTATTTTGTTCAGCATCACCACCAACACTCTAGTTGAAACCATCCCCCATAATCTCCTCCTCAACTTTTTGGTCCGCATCTGAATCCTTGCTCTGCTCTTTGTCCTCTATCTCTGGCTCAGAATTGCCCTACCTTTTCTTCTTTTTCCTTTCCTGAGAAGAAGATTTAGGTTTCTTCTTCTGAGGGGACAGAGAGCCATCCTTTTCAAAGTCCTCAAAGACCTCCAAGGAGGAGGAAGAGTGAATCTAGAAGACCTTCTCTTTGCTTTTTTTCTTGCCCTTGGAAGAGGACGGCTTACTGCTCTCCTATTTTCTTTTCTTACCCAATTCAATCTTGGAGTCCTCCAAGCTCTCCTCATTCTCACTTTTCAAATCACGGATAGAATCCTCACCCACAGAAAATTCAAAGTCTAACCCTTCCTCCTCAGATTCAGAGACAAAAAGTTGGGGGTGGGCGATTTGATTAGCTTTAATATGTTCATAGATTATAACCATTAGACCTTAGTGCATAGAAATGTCTCACTTAGGGTTCTCTCTATGGGCTTTGATAGTGGCATTCATCAAGAAAATTAGGAAATAGGGCATGTTAACTTTGTCTTCATACCTGAAGTGTTTGAGCAGCATGAAATGGTAGTCGTAGACTTTGGTAAATCTGCCATCCAGAGTGATGTAGCACATGATTGCAAATAGAACCTCCCTCCAAGGCTTAGCAAAGGCCCTGGGAGGGTAGTAGGTCTTGCTAAGCTTAACCAGATGCTTCTTCTCCTTAGTAGTTTCAGGGTATCGCTTGATGGCCTCCTTGCTAAGCTTTTTGTCCCTATAGAAATTACTTCCGTCCCTCTGGAGACCCGTCACTTGAGCAATGAGGTCTTCATCGATGGTGATAATTTAATCTCCCATTTTCAAGGTGCCCTTCCTCCAATTTTTGGTGAAAAACTTAGTGATTTTAGCATCCCTCCTATGGAGTCTTTCCATGTACTTTGTTAGCCCGCCCTTCTGCAAGATACTCCAAATTTCCTCCTTTTTTTCCATTCTTTACAATTACTGGGCTCGTAGCGATGTCTGTTACCTCCCATGATTTCACAGCTCAAACCAAAAACTCAAGAGTTGCAGATAGAAAATGGAAAGAAATCTCTAGATGCAGCCCCAAAAACCCAGAAAGCGTGGGAGAAGGTGGCATTCGTCAGTATTCATCTTATCATTATTGGTCCTGACACAATAATAATTAATATTATCCCTCCAAGTCATGTTATTAATCATTATATAATTCATTTAAAATCTTTGAGGTGCAGTTATATCAATCCATGAAAATGATCGATCTAACATCATTAAGAAGATCTTCTTCACCCTTCCAGGTAATCATGTTGTCATGAGTGACTGCCACGTTAGCTGCCCAATTAGCGGGGCCATTTGTTTCATGATAAATGTGAGAGATAAAACATTTATCAAAGGTTTTAATAAGATACCTAGTAGCCTTAATAATATTGTTAATAGTCCATGAGGGCTTTGTAATTCCTTTAAGGCAGTTAATGATATTATTAGAGTCCCCCTCGATCCAGAGATAAGGACAATTCCACCTTTTAGCCAGAAGGATGCCTTGGAGAGCATCCATATCTTTCACCATATGGTTAGTTTGGCAACCTATAGGAACAACAACAATTTCCTTACAAATGCCATTTTCATCTCTGAGAATTGCACCACATCTTGTTGGTCTAGGATTTCCTTTAGCAGCACCGCCAAAGTTGATTTTGAACCATCCAGGAGGGGGAGAGTACCACCTATCTTCAAGTCTCTTACTTTGTTTAGTATCAATCCTAACAACACTCTTCAGGTTCCAGGAGTTGAGGATGTGAGCTTCCAGGCAATTGACAAGAGTGCAAGGTTCTCTAATGGTCCTGAGGTTCTCCACTATAGCCCTTTGAATTTTCTAAAAAACAATAGCCTGGGGGAGAGAAGTATCCCTAAAGATGCGGTTGTTCCTTTCTTTCCAAATCCCCCATAGGATGTGAAGAAGAGAGAGTCGCCACAAAGTTCTCAAAGAGGGATTAGATCAATGGTAGCTCCAAGAATGAAACAAGTCTTGAATGGAGTTAGGGAACACCCATACCATACAAAAATTCTTAAGAAAGCTTTCCCAAATAGAGATAGTGAAAGAACAGTGAATAGCCATGTCATTATAAAGAGGGGTGTGTGAATACACTTGCCACTTTAAGAGTACTATTTCTATGGAAAGTGTTGGGATTAAGGTGTCTCATCCTTTTCAAGTCCTAACATTGATAATTAGGTTTATTTATTTAATATTTGAATTAATTTAACTACTCCACTAGACAATTTTGTTTGCACATGCTATA
The DNA here is from genome assembly GCF_030272615.1 of Cryptomeria japonica. Classification (NCBI taxonomy): domain Eukaryota; kingdom Viridiplantae; phylum Streptophyta; class Pinopsida; order Cupressales; family Cupressaceae; genus Cryptomeria; species Cryptomeria japonica. The sequence goes on from NC_081406.1 coordinate 581,865,897, forward strand.
TTTGTCATCTTGTGGGAGTTGGCATGTTGACTTTCCATCCTACTGGGAAGGTGACATGGATTTTTTTGTCCTTATATGAGGAAGTAATTGTACCACTTAGAGGATCTTGGATTATTTATATGTAGGTGCCACGTGTCATGTAACATGACAAATTTATGGTATAATCTATGACAATTATTATGGCATAGCTACTTATGACAACTAATGATAACTTATGACAATTTCAATGACAAAATGGATAAGTGTCAGGAGACACCTTTATATCGAGAAGGTGGGAACGTAATTTGGGTAATTGAAGGATTTAAGAGAATAAATTACTAATAGTCAATTATGACCAATTCTCTTACAACTATAAGTGTTGTCGGTTATGATAGTTTTTATGACATGTGTGAGATGTGTAAGAGCATTTGTCATACCTAAATATAGAAAATTTTGGGTGCCCAACTTTAGAGGTTTGAATGAGGAGTCAAAGAATGATGTACATGTGTTATTTGCATGCTTACAAGTTCTTGGAAAATGTGCCATGTGTTTTTGGATGGCCCCCTCTTCTATCTTCTTCTAGAAGCTAACTATATGGTAGTATTTCTCTATATAAGGTTGTCTTGGAGAGCATTATGCATGTTATGTTTTAGAAATGATGTGTTATGCCACCATAATTAGTCTAGATTGTGGGTTGTTGATTGAGTACCCTTGTTGAAGAAGCTAAGGGCTGATATTATATTGTAATTGATAAGATTATTGGAAATACAAAGTACTATGCTTTTGGAGTGTGGATTGTTTCTCTCGAAAGGGTTTTCTCCACTTGCATCATGTGTTCATTGGGGTATACTATTTGCATGTTTATTATCTTTATCTAAATGTGTTTCTTATTATATAGAGTTAAGATTTGTTAAGAAAATTTGTACTACCTTCCCCATTAGATTGTTGTTAGGAAGTATTTTCCACACCTTTGATTCCTTTTAGTTAGTGTCAAAGACTGACTAGTTTTAGTTTTGTTGTTGGGTGGAGGGTTTTTTAATATTGATCTTAGTTTGAGTAGAAGCTTTTGTAGCTCGCATTTTTTTAATATTGTTTAATGAAGAAGATGACAAGAACATCTAGCAAAATAAAGATGGATGAGTTTAATGACACTAAATTCAAACTATGGAAGTTTAAAATGGAGGATATGCTAGTAGGTCAAGATCTATGGATTGAGATATTTGAAACAAAACTAGTCACCATGAAGAGAAGAGTGTGAAAGATCTTTGGAAGAATCTTGGAGATGTCTATCAAGCTAAATCCCCAACAAAGAAGCTATTTTTAAGAAATAAAATATATTCTCTAAAGATGGAAGATGGAGGATCCATTGTTGATCATCTCAATGCATTCAACATGATAGTCGCTTGGTTGGCTTCTATTAGTCACAAGATCAAGGAGGATTTTTGCATGATTTTATTGTGTTCTTTCTCAAATTAATGGGACCATGTTGTTATGGCTATTAGGATTATAACCACCAAGTTCAAAATAGATGAGGTGGTGGCAACACTAGTTTTTGAAGAGATGCAGAGGAAAACTTTTGAGTCAGCTAAGGAGGGTCTTCCGGTTCATACAATATCAAAAGAGAAAGACAAGAAGATCGACATGAAAAATGAAAGAGGTGGATCCAAATCTTATAGGAGATCCAATTCTCCTAGAAAGTCCAAGGAAAAGCGAACTAGAATTATGGAAAAATTGGTCACTTTCATAAAGGATGTAAGGAGGATAAAAAGAAAAAGAAAAGAAACCCTTTTGAATCAAATACAGAAAAATCCTCTTAGGATGATAGTGAAGCCTTTTTTGTAGCATTGGCAATGCATGAACCATAATGTGTGTGGCTAATAAATTTGGGTGCATCATTCTACATGACCTTTGATAGGGGTTGTTTCACTGTGTAAATAATATGATAGTGGAAAGGTGTATCTTAGTGATGACTCTTATTTGAATATTTTTGGTCATGTAAGAGTCATGATTAGATTCCCTGATGATTGAGTAAAGGGGATTGATGGTGTTATGCATATCTTGGGCCTAGAATGACACATACTCTTTGTAAGTAATTTGGATGCAAGATGACTAGAGAGGCTATGGTGCTTGCTAAGGGTGTTCATATTGACACCTTGTATAAGTTTAATGAACACACTATACAGTGTAATAATAATTCTATGGAGATAAAGAAGAGGGCTCTGAATTCTTCATCCTCACTGTCAGATTATGATATGAAGAGATATGTTGCTTCTACATCTAATGGTATGATTTTTGGGTACATAAGGGTGCCAATTATTTGGAGATGAAACTTATAATAGAGAAGACAATGTTATGGCACCAAGACTTGGTGACATTTGTGAGAAAGGCCTAAAAACCATGAAAAATAAATGCCTCGTACAGTGGCTTGATGATTATAATCTTGAGCTTTATGTTTATAAACACTACATTTACAACAAGTGAAATTATGTCTAGTTTTATTTTAGCTCTCATAAATCTTTTGGATTGTTGGAATGGATTCGTTTTGATATTTTGGTCCTATTAATATTCCTTCAATTTCCAGATTTGTATATTTGTATCAAGCATTGAATACTATAGTAACATGACATTTATTTATTTTCTCATAATAAAATATAAATTATTTAGTGTGTTTAAGGACTTTACGGCTCTTGTTGAGAATCAAACTTGTAGAATGATTGAGTGTTTGAGGACTAACAATGATGGTGAGTTTTGGTTGACATATTTTAATAGGTTCTATAAGGATCATGGGATTGTGAGGCATAAGACAACTCCGTACACCCTCAATAGAATGGAGTTTCAAAGAGGATGAACATGATGTTTATGGAGAGGGATAGGATTATGCTTAGTGGAGTTGGCCTCAAACAAAAGTTTTGGGTCAAAGCTATAGCCACTAGTTGCTATATGGTAAATAGATCTCCTAAATTAATACTTGTTGATTAGACACCTATAGATGTGTGGTTAGGAAAGAAGCCTTCAATGAGACATCTCCAAGTATTTGGTTGCAAGACATGCTCATGTGTCAAGTGAAAAAGGATCTAAGTTGGAGAAAAAGGCAGTGAAATGCATCTTTACCGGACCATCCACTATGATGTTAGTGTAAAAGGGCACAAACTTTGGGATATAGTGTTAGAGAAGGTTCTTTATAGTAGAAGTGTCATTTTTGGAGAGATGAAACCTTTCATTGTTGAGTTGCAACTAGAGAAAGAGGGGAAATAGATCAAGGAGGTAGTTCAAATTCCTTCTAATCCTGTGAGCTCCTAATGGATCCAATGATGAGGAGAGCTCTAGAAGCTTCAAAAGTTTAGAATAATAAGAAGAAGAATCTCAACCTCATCCTTTGAGGAGCTCTATGAGAATTAGGTGGCGACCAGATAGGTTTCATTATTTAATGTTAGATTCTAGTTGAATTTTTTATTTGATTGCTAACAATGATGAACCTAAGATTGTTAGAAATACTATAGGTATGAGTGATGAAAATTCCTAGATGAAATCCATGGATGAAAAGATTGAAATTTTTAAGAAGAATAATACATGGGATTTGATACCTTTAACTGAAGGACATAAGTTTGTGGGATTCAAATGGGCATTCAAGAAAAAGTATGGTCCTCATGGTAGTGTTGAGAATCATAAAGCATGGTTAGTCGTGAAGGGGTATTCCTAGATTGAGGGAATAGATTATGGTGATATTCAATCTCTCTTTGTAAAGCTAACCTCTATTAAATTCTTCTTATCACCTACTAACACTCATGGCAAGAAATTCAAGCAAATGGATGTGAAGACAACATTCCTTCATGGTGATTTGGAGGAAGAAATCTATATATCACAACCAAACAATTTTTTGGTATAAGTTAAAGAAAATATAGTTTGCATTTTGAAAAAGTCTTTGTATGGTCCAAAACAATCTCTTAGGATGTGGTACCAAAAGTTGTTGGCAACAACAATGAAGGAAAAATGAGAGAGGAGGGGTGGGGGGGGGGGCGGTAAATCAATTTTCGCTATATTAAACAATTTAAGCACAATCTCAGATCTGATCAACTACAACAAGAATAAAGATAAACACAATGACAACAACACACATAACACCAAGATTTTGACATAGAAAACCTGGTTAAGGGAAAAACCACGATGGGAACCTACCCACAATAAGATTATACTCTACAGTAGTATGTGTAAATATTACAATCGGGAATGCACATGCATTCAACCACACTACCTAGAGCTCACTACTCAAAATATGATAACTCAAAAGTCTACAACCCTTAGGGAAGGTTCACTACCTTACAACAATATTCGAACTACAATCCAGTTTGGATGAATTGAAAGAATAACATCTCCTAATGCCTAATGACAGTTCCAGTTAAGCTCATTTGTCTGCCCTGCAACACTCTCTACTCAATACACCACACCGAAAGATGACTTCTCTTATTCGCACATACATCACTCTATGATAATGCAAACACAACACTGATCAACCACCAATATCCAAATTACATGAATATGACTCCTATTTATACAAATCATCAACCTTGGCTACAAGGTTGGCTCAGCCCTCAAGACCTAATTACAAAATTATATCACACAATACATAAATCAATCACCAGACCAATACAATGCCATAGAAAAAATTAGCATGGACCCATATCAAATCCTCGAACACATAAAACCCCCAAAAATCTTGTCAAGATCAATCGCAACACGCTACACCACCGAAAATACCGCATAACATGAAGAATATCAACGGACCCATAATATCTTCAATGACATGCACAATGATCAATACGAACCACCAAAATAAATAGGAAATGACTAGGAAACACCAACAAGCACGTTAGAACCATCCAAAATAGTTGCACCAACACCACTTAATCAATTCATCAATCAACATGTTAATACTCAAGAACACTTCAACAACAACAACTTGGACAAGAAAGATAACTTGCAGAGCACAAAATAAAAAACCATCTGAATTGAAGATACACATGAACATCCCAAACACTCTCCCAAAACCACAACCAAATATATAATCATACCATAGCTCAACAAATCAAATATTAGAACACTGCAACACAACCAACTCAACTTCTCTGCAATCATTGAAGCACCAAAACACAAGAATATGTTGGCGTAAATGACAACAACATATCCTAGCAGCAACAATATCCAACAATCTCCCCCTTTGGCATTGATGGAAACATATTAATGTGAAAAACAATCAATGCAAAGAAATAAATCAAACACCAACAATCTCCAACAGTTTCCTTAAGATCATGCAAACAAAACTTCATAGATAAAGCAATTTTTCACATGCATCTCTCCCCCTTTGACAGTAATGCCAAAGAAAAAATACATCTCATTATTCTCTCCTCCTTACTAGATAATCTCTCCCCCTTAGAATAAAATCACAAATCTGAACATCTGAACCATACATTGAGTACTCCAGCTAAGTAGCAACACATCAATTCAGATAAGAATATAAGACCATAAAGTCCACTGGATTGATGCATCTCAATGTATCTATTTGTTATTAGGAGGGGCAGAGACCCCTAACTTGTCTCTCAAATATACAAATGTATCTGCAGGCAAAGGTTTAGTAAAAATATCTACAATATGATCCTTTGTAGATACATATTCCAATTTGACTTCTTCATCACTGAATTTCTCCCACAAGAAAAGATAATTAATATATGCTTTGTTTTAGAATGCAATACCAGATTCTTGGAAATATTAATAGCACTTTAATTATCACAGTATATAACAGTAGGCTCATCATACACAACTCTAATGTCTTTCAACATCTGCTTAATCCAAACTACTTGAGTACAGTTGCTAGCAGCAACAATGTATTCAACTTCTGCAGTAGATAGAGATATAGCATCTTGTTTCTTACTGGAACACAAAACCAACTTCTTGCCCAAAAAGAAAGCCCCACCGATAGTTCTCTTCTGGTCATCAACATCACATGCCCAATCAACATCAATATAAGCACATAACATGAAATTATCATTCTTCGAATACCATAAATCATAGTCAACTGTCCCCTTCAAGTATTTGAAAATCCTCTTCACAATAGTGACATGAGTCTCTTTAGGATCAACCCGAAATCTTGCACAAAGACAAACAACATACATAATATCTAGCCTAGTCTGAGTTAAGTACAACTATCCACCAACCATAGATCTATATGTGAGGCCCTACCCCGAGCTGTCATAGCATTGCAGTTATTTCTCATGTTTTGGACCTATTATTGATACTTTATTTTGATGCATTATGGACATAGGTTGTATATGATCTAATGATTGGATAACATTGATATGGTGTATGTCACTTATCTCTGATTTGTAGTACTTTATTTTGATTCTACAAATTATGAATGCATGCTTTATAAATGATTAAATTTTATGATGATTATGATGACACTATTGAGTATATTATTTTGTGTGGATTTTATTGGATAATTGGAAACTTGATTATTTTAATTGAAATTGTATGCAAATGTTTGGATTGTATTCTTTTTATATGTTAATATTATATGTGATTATTGGGATTACTAATGTGCAAAGTGAGATGTGCAGGAAAACTAATCCATGTGACCATGGAAACTATTCGGAGAACCAAGCTAAACCTATGTGTGTTTGTGAAGCCAAGGGTTGTCTATTTGGAGAGACAACACCTCGTGTGTAATGTGTTTTATTTGTAAATGTTTATGCTTGAATGTGTGTTTAAATTGAATTTGTTAAACTTATTAATTCTAAAAAAGGGACATTTCCATGTGTATTTAAGTATTGTGTAATTGTGTGGTGTCACTTGACACATGTGTTGTGAAGTGAGTTGGCAGTGACATGTCCCTTGGAAGAAATTTGTTTTACCAATGCATGGCCCCAAGAAAGTCTTGGATAGAGAGACATTAGAAAGGTCAACTCAAGGTTGACCCATAGGTATACTTTGGGTGAGTTTCTAGAGGGTTAAACTAACTCCTAAGGTTAGGTTAGGGGAATTTTTAAAGGTCCATATGTTAAACCTATGGGTAAAGGCCAATTTTAGCCATGTGTCCACTCCTTGGTGATTATCAAGTCACCTCAAAAGTTGAGTTTTTCAAGATGGCTGAATTTCAACTTTTGAGGATCTTACCTAGGTTAGACAACCTTCCAATTGAGTGATATTTGCTCTTCCCCATTTTTCCTTTACCTTTTTGGGTTGCTTTGTTTAGAGAGATTGTAAGATGTTGGGAAGACCAACCTATGAAAATCTCTCACCCTTTCCAATAGGATTGGAAAGAGTGAGGAGATTCTTCTTAGGGAATGGTTTGAGAGGAAGAATTTTGATCACCCACTCTCCATTTTTGGAGACATAAAATTTTTGTTCAAATTTTTTTTTAGTTTTTGGGAGTAGGATCTTTTAAGTATGGAGGAGGAAAAAGATTAGTGGATTGGGAAACTCTTCTTCAACTTCTCCTCATTCCCATTTGCAGATTTAAGGTTGGTAGAATTTTATCCTTGTAAATGCTTTTTTATGGTCAATGTGAAAATGATTGAATGTGTTTTTGATATTGTTTTCTTTGTAGTTTTTGGGCAGTTCATCTTGAGTCCTTCTTTGTGTTTCTCCTTATTTGTAGAATGATTTCTGTTTTTGGGTGTTTCAAGGCCCTACTCACCCTTGGGAGGGTAGAGTAGCCTTGGGGGTGAAGGGTTGCTTGACAGCCTAAGAGTGTAGAGACTCTCTTCTTGGAAGAGAGAGATACACAAGGGTTATGGGACCCTTGCTGCATTTTATTTTTATGTTGTTTATGCAAAGGGGGTCATAGGGGAATATTTTGGGCTTGTATGCCATAGGGGACATAATGGTATTTTGGGACAAGTATATAGTTTGTGGTGGTTCTATTTTGGCAGCCTTGCAAAGGCATTGTGTTCTCCATATTGCAAATTATCCTCTAGGTACTTGGTCCATCTTCACCCCTCAAGAAATGGTCACTTGGTGACTTCGTTTATCCTTGGGTTGGGAGTTCTAATGTTGTGAGTCTTTCTTGTGTTGTGTTTGCATTGTTTGTATCCCGTTTAGCTTTGGTTCTCCTAGCTCGGGGGTGGCTTCATGTAAGCCTAGGTTGGGAGGTGAGCCTCCATGGTCACAACCTACAAATGTTATTGCAGGTTTGCTTGGGAATAAAGAATGGAGTGGTCTACTTGCAAGTTCCTATTTTAATATATTGAGTTTCAAGAAAAGAGATGTATTTTGACAAGCCCTCATTTGGTAGAAATGAAAAGGCTTGAGTTTGTAATATTCCTATTTTGTGTAAAGGAAACAATGAAGAAAACAAATGTATGTTTATTTGAGTAGTTCATTTAGAAGAAATAAGAGAAAAGAAAAGCATTTGAGTTATTTCTTTAAATATGTTTATTGCTTGAATAAAGTTGAAATAAAAATCCGATTTCTTTATTAGTTAATAAAAGCTATGCATGTTGGAAATGCGAAAAGAAACTTAGATAATTATTTAAGTTGTTTTCATTCTGTTAAACTTATCATTTCTGCAGATATAAGTGTTACAAGTGCAGTTGTATATATATATATATATATATATATATATATAAAGGGAATGTTATTGTTGTCTATAGTTTTAAAAAAAAAGAAAAAAGAATGAAAATACTTTATAAGTGTTAGTTTTAATCTCTTCAGTATATGCATCTTGTTGTTTATTGATAAAAAGGGAATGTGAAAGAATTAGTTACAGTTGTAAAATAAATTATTTATGTTAAACTCTATATTCTGAAAATGGGAGTTCATCATTGCATTCTTATAAAACTCTACTTTTAGTTAATCTAAAAAATGCACAGTTTAGAGGAATAATTTAATCTATGCATTTTTATTTAAATAGAAAAAAATAAAAGAAAGTCATTCTGGTTATTTTGGCATGCCTACTCTAAGTTAGTGTAAAAGAAAATAATAGTGCAGATTTAAGTATATATAGACATGTATGTTATATATTTTAAATACCTATTATTTTGTATCTAACTAATCTAATGTTTTAAGAAAAATTAAATAGATATATTGCGGCATCTAAGTAAAAAAAAAAGAGATTTCATACATATTTAAATCAGAACTTACATATATTTAATAACTAATTTAAAAAAGATAACATTATATAAAATAGAATAAATATTATGTTTTCTCCCAACCTGGTTCTTTCAGCATTTGGGCTTCTCTTTCACAGTTATATATATATATATGTACATATATATATATATGTACATATATATATATATATGTACATATATATGTATATATATATATGTATATATATCTATGTATGTATATATGTATATATGTATATATATATATATACATACATATATATATATACATACATATATATATATACATATATATATATATATGTATATATATATATATGTATATACATATATATGTACATATATATGTATATATGTATATATATATATATATGTACATATACATATATATGTACATATATATATATATATGTACATATAGAATAAATATTATGTTTTCTCCCAACCTGGTTCTTTCAGCATTTGGGCTTCTCTTTCACAGTTATATATATATATATATATATATATATATATATATATATATATATATATATATATATATATATATATATATATATATATATATATATATATATATGTACATATGTACATATATATGTACATATGTACATATATATGTACATATGTACATATATGTACATATATATATTTTAAAAAATTGCATGTAAAAATTGGGCAAGATCTATGTTGCTTGCTCGGTGGTCATGGGCAACCCCGGCTGTGGGCCACAACCCACAGTCGTGGGTGACAATGACTGTGGCCATGACCCCAGTCGTAGCATCCACGACTATGGGCCGCAACCCACAGTCGCAGGTGGCCACGACTAGGGGATGCGACCCACAATCGTGGTGGTCGTGGTTGTGAGTCCCCCCACCGCCCTCGGCTGCTACTCGTACACCTCCACCCCTCTGTGCTTCGAACATGGCCGCCTCCTTCGTGCCTCCATTTAGCATGCCCTCGCCCTATTCAACCTACACACACATAAAGAAAAAATAAATATTTGTGTAGCTAAAATGAAACCCTAACCCAATTTCAGGTTAGGGTAAAAACGAACAAAAAAGGTAAAAGAAGAGAGTTAATAGATTTTAAAATGAACCCTAGTTAGGGTTAGAATAAAAGATAATAATAATAAAAGAAATAAAGTAAAGGGGGAAAGGAAAAGATTCTTTTAAATTTGAAATGGGAATACCCATTTAATTTAAGTTAATATTTTAGGCTAGTTGACCTTTTAGGGAATTTAGTTGGAGTTGTAATTAATTATTTATATAGAAATATTATTCTCATGTTTGGATAAATTTATTAAAGGAGTTTACTAATGAAAATTTTAAATAGTATAATGATTAAATTTAAGTTAAGGAGGTAGTTTAATGTCGAATATTAAATATTAAATATTAATGCTTAGGGGAAATTATTTTGACAATAAAATGAGGTTATTGTCTAGGTTATTATTATATTTGATTTAGTTAATTTTATAGACGGATTTAAAAACATTGGTACTATTGCTCAATTAGTTAATTTGAATTCAATGAAATATGTGTTAACATTATTTTGATTAGTTTGGAAATATTTAAATACTAATAGGGATGATTAATATCTCATGATTAATAATTGAAGTATTATTTGGGGTAAATTAATTAATTAATAAATAAAGTTGTGATGGCCCTTTTGGGGTTGAATTATTCAAGTTAAAATTGTAAACGTTAGATTTGTGGAGTTAATTAAATTAACTTTAGGAACCCATTCTTTTAATGCATGATATAACCCTTAGCATAGACAAACTTATTTATCGCATCTTTTACCGAATACCATTTAGTATTTTTGTGTTGTTTAAAAAAAAATTGTTGCATTTTTGCCCAAAAGTTTGGGCATGAGACTATACAAAGTCTGGTTAACTTTATGAGATTCATCATTCTTAGACAACTTGCATCCAAACACCATAGGAGTTCCAACAGGCTTAGAATCGGCTAACCCAAACTTTTTCAATAATTCCTTCACATACTTAGATTGAGAATTTCATCTCACCTATCATAGACATCTCAAATTTCATTTGCATATCATCAACAAACTTCATACTCAAATCATCATCTCCTCCAAAAATAATGTCATCAACAAAAACTTCAACAATAAAATTTTTATCATTATCAACCTTAAAGTATAAATTACTATCAGCAGTACCTTTATAAAATCCCAACTTCATCAAATACCCATCCAATCTAGCATACCAGGCTCTAGGGGCTACTTAAGTCCATACAATTCTTTCTTCAATTTGCATACCATGTCTCCTTCATCTGATAATGAAAATCCATCTGGTTGCTCAATGTAGACTTCCTCTTCCAAATCAAATATTTAAAAAGGCTGACTTAACATCCATTTGATATACCTTGAAATTTTTGTGAGAAGCATATGCAAGAAGTAATCTAACAGCTTCAATTTTAGCTACCGGAGCAACAATCTCCTCATAATCAATTCCTTCCATTTGAGAAAATCCCTTACATGCCAACCTTGATTTGTTTCTAACCACTTCATTGGCCTCATTCAGTTTATTTTGGAACACCCATTTAGTGTCAATCACATTCTTATCTTTAGGTCTCGGAACAATCTCCCATATTTTATTCTTCTCAATGTGATTCAACTCTTCTTCCATAGCTTTATCCAATTCTCATCTTTACATGCTTCAGCAACATCTTTAGGTTCAATCTTTAAAATCAAACATATCTCTTTAGCAACAATTCTTCTCCTAGTCATCACACCTTTATCAACAACATAATAACATCTTATCTGATATCTATACTTCTGGTTAGGCTTATAAGGCTTATAAGGCTTATCATGCTTATCATGCTTCTCATATCTATCATACTTATCAAATATATCATGCCTTTCATGCTTATCATGTTAGATTCAATGATAGTCCCAAAGACACTAAGATGGGGGGGGGTGTGGTGAATCAGTTTCTAACCGGTTAGCAGAATATTTAAACTTATTTATAACTTTGCAACCCAAAACATTGTACCGATAAATAAGAATTAATGCAGTAAACATAAATAATAGAGACAACATAGAAACACACCATAACACAAGATATTTAATGAGGAAACCTAGTGTGGGAAAAACCTCAGTGGGATTTGTGACCCACAATATTTACTCACTAGCCAATGAATAAATATTACGTACAATGAGGGGCTTGCACATGCAGGGAGGCCAACAACCTAGAGCTCACTGGTCAATAAAGAGTCACACTGACTACAAAATGGATTAACAAATCCAATATAATGTACTGCTCAAAACAACATCTCTCATGCCAGGTTTAGTACCGGTTTAAGCTCAATCTATTACCAAAACCTTCACTGTCAACTATATCATTTTATACAAAATTGTCTCATCACACATTATACCTTTCTCTCATATGCATCTCCTAAAATGACCTATAAGATCTCATACATATATGAGTCTTTTACAATATACCATGTCGGCTTACAAAAGATAATTATATTACAAAACAATTCATATAAATATAAATTTATCCCATGTTAGCTAGAGTGTCGGTATGCATTGTTGCCGATGTAATCTGAATGTTGGTGAAGTGCTTGCCGGTGCCGGTGTTGTGTGGGAGAAAAAGTGAGACTAGGTTAACATGCCCTAATCCTACCTTTTGACACACATTACGGAATACGAAAGAGCCTAGAGTTATCACACAATTGGCTACTTCTTTTTGTGAAAGAGAGAGCCACGGGCTACCTATTAGGATTTCTATTCCTTTGTTGAAATTGAAAGGTAAGATTATGCAAGTTCAATTCCTAACCCTAAAATGCAAGTATGAACTAATAACAAGATTGCAGAATTGAACTTAAACAATGGAAAGCTGCAAACACAAGGACAAAACAAGAATGCAGATGCGTACCCAGAGTCAAAATTTGATTGAAAATGTTCAGGACGGGGCCGCCGGCGCCACTGTCCTGATTCTGTCTCGGAAACTGCACCTGAAACTGCTGTTTTGCACTCTGGAAAACTGTCGAAAATGCTGTCTGTCAGGAGGACCAGGGCGCCCAGCGCCTCTGTCCCAGGGACCAGGGTGCCCAGCGCCCCTATCTTGGTAGGACCAGGGCGCCCCATGCCCTTGTCCTAGTCTTTTGCTCTGCAATTTGGTGTGGAGTGCTGTCTCGACCTGCTTTTCCCGGATCTGCAACCTGCGGCGTCGTCCGAGTCCCGAAACCTGCACTTGTATCTGAAAAAGGTGTTTGGGTGGCTATATAGGGTTTTGCCTTAGTCAAACCCCCACTTCAGGGATTTCCACCTCCACGAATAGCCAAGTTGTATTGTAAAAGTAATGTGTGTGCAGACCTTGTGTGTGTGCAAGATCTAAAATGCAAGTAAGCAAACTAGAGCAACCTAGAAAGTAAACCCTAATTGCTTGTAAATGATAATGTAAATGCTCTAAATCAAGATGCAAAGTGATCTAAAGCATGAATAAATGATATATTGAAGCTTATGCAAAGACATGAAAACAACATGAAATCATACCCAACCCCCAAGGGAGAGGTACAAGCCAATCTTCAGTCGGTAATCTCCTATTGTTCTTCAATGTCCTCCAAGCCCTAAATGGATGAACGGAATTGATAAATAATTGATAGAGGGATGTTGAATGTTGTTGAAGTCTTCAAAGATCTGCTCTTTCACTGCATATGAGGTTCCTGAAAACAAAATTCGGATCCCTTCAAATGAAGAAAGAGAGCTCTTATGTATGAAACCCTAGGTCGTAATTTCATCTTTTGGCCGACCTAGAGATTGAATATCCCACCAATTTCTTGGGGTTAAGCTTTATTTTATGATTGGATCGTGCTCCTAAAATTTTGAGAAAAATGTCCGAGACCGTGTGCACTCCGGGCGCCATGGTCCCGACAACTTTTCACCAAATTTTCAGGGCCGTCAAATATGATGATTTTAGAGAGAATCCCGAAGTTACATGTGATTTCAAGATGTTTTGACCCCCGAAATCAAGCCCCCAAGTTCAAAATAGGACTTAATTAGGGTTTTTGATTAAATGATGTATTGGAGGAATAACATGAAAAGGGGCACACTTTAATGAAAGGGCCCGACTTTATGATGTGAAGGATGATGAAATAGGACCTTAGACCTAATTAATTTGATTAATTTAGTGCTAAAGGAGAAATGCAATACAAAATGTAAAATGCACCAAGGTGGGTGCTAAACTAGGTGTGAAATTGTACCATCCTAGCAAGTGCGTACAATTTATGACGCTACATTTAGCCCCCACTTTAGCGGTCATATGAGTACTACGTGCATATGCAAGCTAAAGTACAAAAAGTAAACATCATTTGAAAAAGGATATATCCATAAGTTCGTCGAACGAAGCCCCCAGCAGTATTTGCAGTACACAGTTAGGAACCGCACCCTACAAAACACACGTTAGATCACAAAATCACCTAATGCGTACTAAGGAAAGTGATGAAATTTGTGAATAGCTATATGCCCCCCCCTGTTTTGACTTGCTTATTAGGGAGGTGAAACAGGGTACCATGTTTACTTACGACAAATTGTGTAAGAGAGTATTGATGAGGGATGTTCACTAAAAAGGCTTCATCAGAGCACTTTTTGGAACCTCCCGAGAGTAGGGGAATGAAAATACGATTCCTACGCAACAAACGGTTTGAAAATCGCATCTCCCAAACTCAAGTTACGATGAAATGAGTGATAGAGGAAAATTAGGGTTTTGAAAGTAAAGGTAAAGGAATGAAAGTATATACCTTGAAAGTGACATTTGCATTTGTCACTTTGTTGATTTCTAAATATTGTTTATTGCAGCGGAGCCCACATAGCCATCATCATGCCTTCACGATGACCGGAGCGTCCCACGAGGATTGAGATCTTGCAACAGGCCATGATCGATGACGAGCCACTGGACGAGGTGAGTTGACTGAATGTTGACTTTTGATTTTCTGCATTTGACTTTCTGTGATCGTTTGCGGGCCCTGGAATCTGACCGTGGGTCCCACACAGGGCACCATGGTCCCTGTGGGGCGCCATGGTCCCTTCAGGGCACCATGGTCCCTGTGGGGTGCCATGGTCCCCTCAGGGCGCCATGGTCCCTGACAGGGTGCCATGGTCCCAATCAGGACTTGGCGAGAGATGTCAGGATTAGCATACGATGTTTGACAGTTTGCATGAATGATTTTGATGATTGAGTACTGATTATAGTTATGTTTTTGTGTTGCAGGGTCTCCCATACATGAGAGAGCACACGGCGGGGCAGATTCTTCGTAGTTTGCGAGATCAGATTCCCCGGCTTACTCAGGCAGAGAGAGATACATTATCGATCATGGGTTTATGGTCTATGATTCTTATGTCGGCCATTCGATTTCATCCCGCGATGCTGATGGCACTCATGGAGCGATGGGATCCTGACACATGCACGTTCCAGCTTCCAGTAGGGGAGATGATGGTGACACTTGAGGATGTGTACCACATTCTTTGCCTACTGATCAGAGGAGCTACCATGACATATGCGACCGATCGGTCAGTAGAGGATCATCAGAGGGAGCAGGTATATTGCATAGGGAGAGTCATGCCAAGTGAGACAAGAGGTCGTATCATGGTCAGCTGGCTCTTACATCCTACAGGAGAGGTGCCCCTCATGAGACGTCTTATGATAGCCATCATTGCACTAGCCGTCTGCCCTAATGGGCGAGGTACGCACATGCATGGGGGTCTCACATGGTGCATCGAGGCTATGGAGAGACATAGGAGAGTATATGCCTGGGGTCGGAGTATGCTTGCACATCTCTATCACGACCTCGAGGAGTATGTTTTCGGACAGGGTTGCAGCTTGATGACATGCACACTTCTGCAGGTGTGGATATTTGAGCACTTTACATGCACCAGGCCTGTCAGCTATTCGATGAGTGCGGCTAGCGAGTGACCTATGGTATTTGCTTCTCCACTTACCAGCGAGTGGAGATTTGGAGATCTACTGTATTGGAGAGTGACATTTGACAGATTGACAACTGAGGTGACTGTGTGGAGACCATATCTGCAGATGCACAGATGGGATGGGATGGAGAGACAGTTAGCATGCTTACAGAGGAACCACCTACTGAGAGGGCGATATCCACACATCATAGTCCCGATCTACTTTGACCGAGTACGGAGGCAGTTTGGGCTAGAGCAGTGTGTTCCAGTCGATGTGCCCATCTACACTCGACACTCACGAGTCCTTCCCAGACCCAGAGCAGTAGCGAGACCTATGATAGATGATATCGAGATCACAGATATAGAGGGGTCCGACCAGGATGTGGTCACTGATTATGCTGCAGATCCCGGGGCATAGTGCAGGTATCTCTCATGGTTTATGAGATCATACCCAGGGCCTATCTTTCCACCAGATCACCCGATAGGCCATCCAGGCCCATGGAGACATGGAGACCGAGATGAGGATCAAGGATCCAGGTCGGAGGAGGGAGAGGGTCATGAGGAGGTAGGAGATCTTGATCCACCCACAAGGGATCAGCCTAGTGCCGAGGAAGAGGAGGATGATGACACAGATATAGATGAGGAGAACGAGGATGCAGGTGAGGATGCGGATGAGGATGAGGATGAGGATGAGGATGAGGAGGGGTCAGATGCTGCTCCCCACCATTCAGGAGATGATACCATAGCCCTGGATCCTCCTCTTATTCCCCAAAAAGGGGGAACATGAGGCGATACGGAGACCTGTTTCTAGTACGGGCCAGCCTACACCCATCGTGCATAGATTATTCGAGCATGGGGAGCCTAGTAGTTCCCAGTCATAGATGCTACCATATCACGATCCCTACTGGCATGAGGGAGATCCAGGTATAGTAGGTTTATATTGATTGATTAATGTTTTGATGATATAAAATGGTACTAATACATGATCTGTTCTACTGCTACAGCTAATGTGCAGGAGTGGCGTTCTCTGATCCAGCAAGCAGTGACAGATATCTCCACGACGGCGCAGATCCCTAGTTCCTCACAGGTTGCTTATAGACCTCAAGGGAATGCGGGTCGGCATGATGATTTGTTTTCCCCATTTCGGGTACAAGTAGAGATATGGAGGGAGAGAGAGCGAGCTCTATCAGAGGACCTTCAGCGGGCACAGCGTGATCTAGCAGTAGCTCAGGCCGAGGCTACCTCGTATCGTGCGATCCTTATGGATAGGGATCGTAGGAGTTCCTCTCGGAGCCATTCACGATCTATATCATGGTATACCCCTATGGGTCCACCCGCACGGCCAGATCAGGAGGGAGCATCTAGTCGTCACTCTCCAGCCACCAGCCCTAGGGATAGGAGATGATCTTATGATGTAGGGTAGGTCACATTTTGGATGTGTAGTGACCTACCTTTGTATATTGATCCACACACACACACACACACACACATATATATATATGCATGCTTCTTTGTCTCAAACGTGTTATCTTTAATGTCTAAAAACAATGGGTATTTTGATTAAAGTTAATACATTTGGTAGATGTACATGTATGTTCTGAATTTAATTTCCATGTGATTGATTTCTCAATGCTCCATGATTAAATTGATACATGTGTGACTTAATTAAAATATTTAATCAAGTACTACATTGATGATAGGGAAGAAAATATGTGTTAAGCCTAAGAATCATATAACTAATGTGATTTAATTTGAATTTAAACACAACATGACACGATTCAATTTAACACATAAAGACATTGTATAATATGCCAACATAAAAAATGTAAATCTTTTGCAATTTACATAAATGAATTCATGACAAACCATAAAGTAAAGAAACACGCTTGTCAGGAACGAAGCAATATAGATTAAACAAAACATCATTTAATTCTATTTGCTCTAACAAAGATATGCTAACATATTATCCAATTTTGAAGAAGTGAGAAAGGAAATAGATGAATGATAAGGAATGAGGAATTAAGCATAGTATCTACGCAAGTGCATAGCGTTTATAGGGTTTTTAAGAGACGTACCGTCTACACCCGCTATTTTATAAGCACCTGATCCATAATCTTCAATAACGATATACGGTCCAAGCCAATTAGGACTAAATTTTCCCTTTTCTTCAGGTAAGGCATTCACATTGCACTGATTCTCATAGAGAACTAAGTCACCCACTGAGAAGGAACGTTGAATAACCTTATCATTATAGCTTCGTTGTAGAGTTTTGTGATACGCTTGAATATGCTCAAGAGCATTTATACGTTGTTCATCAAGCATCTCAAGCTATTGAAGTCTTTGTTCTCTATAAGCGTCATCATCTACTATACCTTTGAGAGAAACTCTAAGCGATGGAATCTCTAATTCTAAAGGCATAATAGCATCAGCACCATAAACAAGATTATAAGGGGTAGTTCTGGTAGCAATTCGTACACTCGTTCGGTAGGCCCAAAGAGCATAGATTAGCTGAGTACTCCAATCCTTACCATGCTTATTCATGGTTTTACGAAGAATTTGTTCAATTATCTTATTGGATGATTTGGCTTGACCATTTGATTGAGGATAGTATGGTGTAGAAAATCGATGTTTGATATGATACTTCTCGAGGAATTTCTTCACGTCCTTGTTCTTAAATGATGTCCCATTATCAGAGATTATAGTGGAAGGTATCCCAAATCGAGAAATAATGTTTTCTAGAAGGAATCGACAAATCACTTCAGCAGTAGTAGAGCGAAGGGGAATAGCTTCTACCCATTTTGTAAAGTAATCTGTTGCGGTTATAATGAAAGTATGTCCTTGAGATGAAGGAGGAGAGATTTTACCGATAAGATCCAGCCCCCATGCAGAGAAAGGCCAAGAAGCTACATGAGAATGAAGTTCTTGGGCAGGAGCATGAATCAAATTATTGTGTTGTTGACATTGATGACATTTCTTAACAAATGAAAAAGAATCCTACTGCATAGTTTGCCAATAATATCCCATACGGAGCAATCTTTCAACCAAGGATTTGCCTCCAAAATGCCCCCCATAGGCACCTGAATGGGCCTCTTCAAGGGCAATAGGGATTTCCAATTTGTTAAGACAACGAAGGAGAAGACCGTTATAACCCCTTCGGTAAAGAACATTAGAAAGAATGATATATCTAGCGGACAGCTTGCGAACTCTAGCCCTAGTGTTCCTATTAGCGGAATCAGGAAAGGTACCATCAGTCAAGTATCTTACGATATGCAAATACCATTCA
This sequence comes from Cryptomeria japonica, assembly GCF_030272615.1. Taxonomy (NCBI): domain Eukaryota; kingdom Viridiplantae; phylum Streptophyta; class Pinopsida; order Cupressales; family Cupressaceae; genus Cryptomeria; species Cryptomeria japonica. The sequence continues at coordinate 581,885,205 of NC_081406.1, forward strand.
TCTGAATCAATAAAGTCACAACATGTCACTAAGCTAGAATCATCTACAATAGCTGGAGAAATAAGGTTGTGAATAACAAATTTAAGATCAACCATAGGGTCCTCTAAAGATACCAAAGAAGCCACACATGCCATTGCATCCGCATGTCGATTATCTTTTCGAGGAACAGGTTCCATGGTGTAAGAATCAAATTTTTGTAACAAAGAGATAGCAAGGTCTTTATATTGTGATAACTTGTCTTGTTTCGCTTGATATAGTCCTATTACTTGTCTTATAATCAGTTGAGAATCTCCAAAAATATGTATGTGTTTTATATTCAAAGCTAAGGCTACCTTTATTCCTGCTATAAGAGCCTCATACTCAGCAAAGTTATTGGTACATAGGAAATTGAGACGATAAGATAAGGGAATAGACTTCTTTGTAGGAGAAATCAGAACAACACCTACCCCCGATCCCATACGACACTTAGAGCCATCAAAGTATAACTCCCAAGTTTCATCTTTCTCTATACAAAGAATGAAGTCATCAGGAAAAGACTCAGGGTTAGGGAAGGAGAAAGGTGAAGGGGCCTCAACTAGGTGATCGGTCAACGCTTGTCCTTTAATTGCTCTTTGTGAAACAAATTTAAGGTCAAATTCAGTTAACATCATAACCCACTTAGCTAGGCATCCTGATAAATCAGTTTTAGAGAAAAGATGCTTCAAAGGATCAAACTTTACCATGATGTGGATTTCTGAATTTAAGAGATAATGTCTCAATTTCTGAGTCGCAAACACCAAGGCTAAGCATTGTCTTTCTATCGCAGAATATCGAGTCTCATAATCAAGTAAGGTATGACTTATATAATAAACCAGACACTCCTTACCATCTTTATCATGTTGTGCCAATAATGCTACAAGAGCATGAGAGGAAGCAGTTGTATAAAGAAGGAAGGGTTTAGAAGGTTCGGTCGGTTGAAGGATAGGAGGATTAGCCAAATACACTTTTAAATCTTCAAATGCTTGCTGACAATCTTCATTCCATTGAAAAGTGATATTCTTTTTGAGAAGTTGAGTAAAAGGAAAAGTATGATCTGCAAGTTGAGATACAAACCTACGAATAGCTTGAATTTTTCCTTGTAAGCTTTTGAGTTGAGACACATTTCTAGGAGGTGGCATGTTGACAATAGCATCTATTTTCTTAGTATCCACCTCAATCCCACGATGCGAAACTATGAATCCTAATAGTTTTCCACTATCCACACCAAAAACACATTTTCAGGGATTCAAGCGCATGTGATATTTACGAATTCTTTCAAAGATTTGACGAAGGATTTTAATATGATCTATGCGAAGAATGGATTTGGCCAAAATATCATCAACATAATCCTCTAAAATCTTATGCATATAATCATGAAAGATAAGGGTCATCGCTCGTTGATAAGTTGCACCGGCATTTTTAAGTCCAAAAGGCATCATTATCCAACAAAACGTACCCCAAGGAGTGGTGAAAGCGGTTTTGAATTGATCTTGAGGGTTAATGTAAATTTGATTGTATCCTGAAAAACCATCCATGAAGGATAACAAGGCATGTCCTGCCGTAGAATCAACTATCATGTCAATGTTTGGAAGAGGGAAATCATCTTTTAAAGAAGCCTTATTTAAATCTTGAAAATCGGTACACATTCTTATTTTATTATCTGGTTTAGCCATAGCGACAATATTTGAAATCCATGGGGAATAATCAATAGGGCGGATAAATCCAGCCTCCAATAACTTTTCAATCTCAGCCTTAACAAGCAGAGCCACCTTAGGATTCATTTTTCGAATCTTTTGTTTCACGGGCTTAGCATCAGGAACTAAGACAATATTATGAGTAACAATCTTAGGATCTATACCAGGCATGTCAGAGTATGTCCAAGCAAAGATCTCGGGGAATTTACGCAATAAATCTTCATATTGTTTTTGTTCCTCTTCATCCAAACATTTTCCAATTTTAATAACTTTTTCTTCATTGCAAAGATCCATCTTAACATCAATGGTGTCACTTATGAGAAGATTACTCTATTGAGGAGTATCCTTTAACTGAGGGAATTCTTTCACAATCTCATCATTATCAATCTCTTTTCCAAAATAGGCTTCAGTGTTCAAACAATAAGGGAGTCCCCTATTGTGATGATAATGAGGAAGAGTATCATATGCTCCTAAAAACTCAGCTAAAGCATCATCGGTAGGAAAAACATCCAAAGCACAGGCACACGAAGGATCCTCATCAATGTACTCAGGGTGTTGCATTGATAGAGATGTAGAAATGGCATTAACACTAATACATGGTCTCTTAGAAGCTTTAGTGCGCTTGTAGGGATTATAGCCAAGTCCAAAGGCATAATTGTGAAGATTATTCTCTAGAGGAACCTTTATCCCTTGTTCGTGAGCGCCACAACCATTTCCATGATACCCATGCTTAGCAAAAATGCGAAAACCACGACCATAATGATCAGCCATTTCAGAAAGAGAAGGCAGTTTTTCATAAGACAAAGAATCAAACTCTTCAGGATTAGAGGTGTGAGGAGAAGAAGTTTTAGAAGCGGCCACAAAATTATTGCTCATAGGCTCAGGTAATGTTGATTGATTTTTAGCTTCTTCCTTCTTTTCAACTTTAAGCTCTCTAGAAGGAACCTTATATTCACCTACAAAGGTGGGATTAAAATCAAGGGATCCCCAATCGTCGTCTGCGAGAATCTTCTCAGGATCAAAATCCTTCTTATGTGTAGTTTCAAGTCAAGAAGAGTCTTCTTCAGGAGCTCCAGACTCATCCAAAGAATTTTGATCATCAGAGAGCGAGGATTCATCGATAGGTATCTTGTTTAAAGAGTCATCACTAGATGAGGACGACTTAGAAGAACCCCCTTTGGAAGTAGATGTTTGTAAACAAGCTTGGAAATTAGTATCACCTATCAAGGTATATGTCTTATTGTTATAGATAAATTTAACTTGTCTATGCAATGTAGAGGGGACAGCTTGCATACTGTGAATCCAAGGTCTCCCTAATAACAAGTTGTATGTTAGATTTCCCGACATAACATGGATAGGAGTAGGCAAAGTAATAGGCCCCACTGTGATGGGTAAGGTGATAGTACCTAATGAAGTTTTAGCCACATTATCAAAGCCTCGAATAGGACGAGAGTCCGGCTCAATTAGGGATGTATCCACATTCATCTTATGCAAAAGATTAATGCTACACACATTAAGACCAGAGCCATTATCTACTAGTGTTCGTCTTATAGCAGTGTCTTTCATGATAACTACAATCATCAAGGGATCATATTGATGTTGAATTTCACTAGTAGGCAACTCATCTTGGGTAAACACAATTTGAGCTTTAGGATTCATCACAGAGTTAACCAAAGATGCTATATTACTAGATGTATTCGGTGGAGGAACATTCAAATCTTTCAAGGCATCTTGTAACATTCCATGATGAGCGGAAGAAGTTTGAATTAGATCCCAAAGGGATATCTTAGCAGGGGTAGCTTTAAGTTGTTCTATGAGATCATATTCCTTACTAAGAACTTGCGAAATACGGGGAGCTTGCGGAAGAATTGGTTGAGGATTCGGAAGAGAAACTAGAGTAACCGGAGGAGGATTAGGTTGCCTATTATTTCTGGTGTGATAAGTATGGGCAACTGCATGATAACTCTCTCTAGTTATTTGCTTGGCATAATTATAAGGACTTATAGGTTTTCTTCCTTGCACAGTGATGATTGGTTTATTCAGAGTACGAAAGGAATTATGATCATACCCTCCTTGGACAATAAGGAGAGGTGATTTAGGAACTTGAAAGGTGGGAGAAGGATAAGCACCTTGGACTTCAAAGAGTGGCTTTTTATGCTCATTCAAGTTTATCATGTTAACCAATTTAGAAGTTTTGTTCTTGTTTAAAGATTTTGATAAAGCCACAAAGTCATCAAGAGCATCATCCAAAAAAGTATGATCATAGCTATCAAAAGGTTTATCTTTTGGTTCAAAAGGAGATATCTCTTCATAGAGGGGATTGTTGAAAACAACCATGTTACTAGATTTAGTGGAAGAGTTGATAGGAATGTACCCTTGAGAGGAACCATTCGACTTATCTTTCTCATCACACCTAAATGACATAGTAACAAGGTTTATGAATTTTTGGTAAAATGAAGGTTTGGCATCTTTAGGGTTCAAAAACTCATCTAAAGCTTCATCTAATTCATCTTGGCTATACTCATAATAATCATCATAAGCATGAACATTTTGCAAATAAAAGTCTGACATTTTGAAATGAAAGTTGCATGAAAATTAAACACACAATGCAAAGAAACACACTCTTCTTTTTTTTTCTTTTCTTTTCTTTTTTTAATGAAAATGAAATGAAAACACACTAAATCTAGATCTAGATCTAACAAATGCAATGCAAGAGGAAGCAATGATAGATTCACGTCGGGTTCACCAAAATGTGTGGGAGAAAAAGCGAGACTAGGTTAACATGCCCTAATCCTACCTTTTGACACACATTACAGAATACGAAAGAGCCTAGAGGTATCACACAATTGGCTACTTATTTTTGTGAAAGAGAGAGCCACAGGCTACCTATTAGGATTTCTATTCCTTTGTTGAAATTGAAAGGTAAGATTATGCAAGTTCAATTCCTAACCCTAAAATGCAAGTATGAACTAATAACAAGATTGCAGAATTGAACTTAAACAATGGAAAGCTGCAAACACAAGGACAAGACAAGAATGTAGATGCGTACCCGGAGTCAAAATTTGATTGAAAATGTTCAGGACGGGGGCGCGGGCGCCACTGTCCTGATTCTGTCTCGAAAACTGCACCTGAAACTGCTGTTTTGCACTCTGGAAAACTGTCGAAAATGTTGTCTGTCAAGAGGACCAGGGCGCCCAATGCCTCTGTCCCAGGGACCAAGGCGCCCAATGCCCCTGTCTTGGTAGGACCAGGGCACCCCACGCCCTTGTCCTAGTCTTTTGCTCTGCAATTTGGTGTGGAGTGCTGTCTCGACCTGCTTTTCCTGGATCTGCAACCTGCGGCATCGTCCGAGTCCCGAAACCTGCACTTGTATCTAAAAAAGGTGTTTGGGTGGCTATATAGGGTTTTGCCTTAGTCAAACCCCCACTTCGGTGATTTCCACCTCCACGAATAGCCAAGTTGTATTGTAAAAGTAATGTGTGTGCAGACCTTGTGTGTGTGCAAGATCTAAAATGCAAGTAAGCAAACTAGAGCAACCTAGAAAGTAAACCCTAATTGCTTGTAAATGATAATGTAAATGCTCTAAATAAAGATGCAAAGTGATCTAAAGCATGAATAAATGATATATTGAAGCTTATGCAAAGACATGAAAACAACATGAAATCATACCCAACCCCCAAGGGAGAGGTACAAGCCAATCTTCAGTTGGTAATCTCCTATTGTTCTTCAATGTCCTCCAAGCCCTAAATGGATGAATGGAATTGATAAATGCTTGATAGAGGGATGTTGAATGTTGTTGAAGTCTTCAAAGATCTGCTCTTTCGCTACATATGAGGTTCCTGAAAATAAAATTCGGATCCCTTCAAATGAAGAAAGAGAGCTCTTATGTATGAAACCCTAGGTCGTAATTTCATCTTTTGGCCAACCTAGAGATTGAATATCCCACCAATTTCTTGGGGTTAAGCTTTATTTTATGATTGGATCGTGCTCCTAAAATTTTGGGAAAAATGTCTGGGACCGTGTGCACTCCGGGCGCCATGGTCCCGACAACTTTTCACCAAATTTTCAGGGCCGTCAGATATGATGATTTTAGAGAGAATCCCGAAGTTACAGGTGATTTCGAGATGTTTTGACCCCCGAAATCAAGCCCCCAAGTTCAAAATAGGACTTAATTAGGGTTTTTGATTAAATGATGTATTGGAGGAATAACATGAAAAGGGGTACACTTTAATGAAAGGGCCCGACTTTATGATGTGAAGGATGATGAAATAGGACCTTACACCTAATTAATTTGATTAATTAAGTGCTAAAGGAGAAATGCAATGCAAAATGTAAAATGCACCAAGGCGGGTGCTAAACTAGGTGTGAAATTGTACCATCCTAGCAAGTGCGTACAATTTACGACGCTACAGGTGTCTATCGGTGTATGAAGTTTGTGATGTCCGGCATGTAGAAACCAATTGTCGGTGAGTTGCTAGTTGGTTGCCAAATGGTTGCCACCAATGATGACATCAACTATTCTCATAATAGTATAGAATGCCAACAATCTCCCCCTTTGGCATTGATGGCAACACTCATGAGAAAAATCAAAATTGTTATCCAAAAACTGAAATCCAAAAATATGTGCTCCCCTTGAGCAAGTGATCTCCTCTGTACATGCACATGCATTTTTCTCTCCACTACTTTGCCTTTGACATCAATGACAAAGGATGTCATAAATAATCAAAAGAGTACAAAAATTGATACCTCAAGGTTTGTAACCGGTTGGTTTCAATATGAAAGATGTCCCTCTGCATAAATTTTTTGTTGTCATCTAAAGTTGCCTCAGTTTGTTGGATCATACCAGTGAGATAGTGCATTTGTTGCTCCGATGATCGTTCTCCTTGTACTATTGCCTTAGATAATTCATTTCTCTGAGTAATCAGATTATCTAGGCTCAGACCAAGTTTATCCTTTAGTTCCCAGGCATTAGACCTTATTCTTGCCTTCTCTTTCTCAAGTTTTTCTAACTTCTCAAAAACTGATATAAGTCCAGATGAACCTATAATATTATCCGCACTGTTATCAATTTCTTTCTGTGTCTTCTTGATCTTCTTATCACAGTCAAACAATGAGGTTTACATGCTTCCCTATATAGCTCCTTATACTCCAAAATTGTAGAATTGGGTACTAGTAAAATTGTATCCACATGATCGGTACATTTCTTTATGGTGTTTTCAAAGAATGTGTTTTTATCTTTTTCAACTCTCTCCTTTATGATATCCTCATTCACTTTGTCTATAGTTATAAAATTATCATAAATGAATTTGGACAATGTGTCCAATTTACCTAAAGAATTCTTAATGCGATCTATCTTACAATTTGGTGCAATCATCTTCAAGATAGGCAAAGTATTATCAATTACCTTAAAAGCCAATAAATTGCAATCAGTTATCCTCTTAATGGAATCCAAAAGTACCTTTGTTATGTTGGTGGGTCTGAATTCACTTGTAGATGTACTCGGTTCAGCTGTAGATTTCATCTCAACAGATGTCTGACCAATCACCTTCACTATATCCTCTTTGCTTCCATCAGATGTATCCATTTTTCTTTTATTTTCCTTCGATGGATCTATCTGTGTTTGCATCTCAACCTTTAATGGTTTTTCATATTGTTTTAGTGTCTATGTAACTGTCGGTTTCTCAGTCTCAACATGAACCTCTGCCTTTAATTGTTTCTCTGAAATTTCTACTATCGGATGCTCAGATTGTGGCCCTATGCTAGTACCTTTGTCTTCTGTAGGTTTTTCAGTCTCTGTCAGTTGCTCTGTTTGGGTTGGTATCTCATTTTCCTAAGAGTCAACTGTTTGTGCCGGTTTCTCTGAAATCTTACTATTATCAACACTGTCTGTCTTAACCTCTAAATTTTCCTTGTCTACAATAATATTTACCTCTTGGGTATCTACATTCATTATAAAGAGTATCTCAAACTCAGGGTTAGTATCATCATGTGTTATACCTTCAGTATCAGTAACTGATGGATCTTCTGTGTGTATTAGTGGTGTATCCAAAGGAGGTGGTGGAAGATTATTTGTAACCTTTATGTTTGGAATACCACCAATTTTGCCTTTACCCTTGTCCTTGTCTTTCTGATATACTTTGAATGTCTTCTTAGGTTTTCTCCTTTCCTCTTGCTTTTCCTTTTCTACAAATAATATATCCCATTTGTCTGCAGTCTCATCTGCAATTTCTTTTACCCATCCAGCCATCAGGCTCACTTGCCAGTGTCCACTAACAAATACTGATCGGTTAGCTTTAGAAATAAGTTGCATCTATCTCTTCTTTGGATTTTACCGGATGTGTAGATAAGAGTTCTTCAACTTTCAACTTTTTATCCAATTCCATCATAGATAGCCTTTTGGCTTCTAGTCTCATGTATAGATCATTTGGAATCTCATCAATCACTTCTATCAACACTTTCTTGTAAATGTCTAAGTAAAAAATAATACTTTCTTCAATTGTGCTTTTGTCAGAATCATTAGAAGAAATATACCATTTATTCACATTAGATAGATTACCTTCCTCTGTTATGTTGAGAAAAATGGTGTCTCAACCTTGCATTTATGCGAGGTTACTATTTATAGTAAGTTTTCATTTGAGCACGAAATGGTGCGAAACTCTCCCTGAAGCTTCTGGTTGGCTAGATAAGCATTCCGGTAAAGTTGCGTCGCAAGGTCACAGCTAGTTTTGAAGATATTAAAGTTTTCGTCTTGGAGGGGCGCAATAAAATGTTTAAACTTAAATTAGGGGACTTTAGAGGCTCCGAAATGCCCTGAAAAGTGGCCGTAACCGGCGAAGCAGGTTACAAGGTGATAGAGCACTTCGCGAGCTTTCCGGCGCTTCAAACGGTTCGTCAATCGGACACCCGGTTCTCAAGTTATGGCCTCCGGAAGTTTGTACTCCTGAAATAGGAAAAATAATTTGTATTGGACACATAAATGAGCTGTAAAAGGGAGCGACATGTGTTGATGTGTGCTTTAACATGTCATAGGGCATCTAGAAGGGAGATAAGGTCGGCTACACCTTATTGGGTGGTTTTAGCCCATGGTTTTGTAATACCGTTTGACGGTTTCTTGTATTGTATCTCCTATTTATGAGGTGTGTGAGATAGAGGTTGTGTGTAAGAGTCTTATGGCTATTGAGTTGCCTCTGAATCTCTGATTAATGGTACTCCTGCGAAGAGCTTGCTCTGCAAGTATTTTGTAATCTATTTTTGATTGCTGAATAAAATATTGAGCTGCTTTTGGAGGGTGGGGTTTTTCTCCCGAAAGGGTTTTCCCCACGTAAATCACTGTGTTGTGGTATGAATGCTATTATATCTATTTCTATTTTCTGTAACTGTTGTAACGATCTGAAAAAGTTTTGCATTACCCTCCTCTCAAGGTTAGTGTAGGAAGTTGTTTCCGCTACTTTACTTCCTTACAAGTGGTATCAGAGCCTGATCACCTTTGGTTTCAATTGTGGGCAGTTGGGTTTTTTGAACTAATCCAGATTTGAGTGGGAGCTTGTGCAGAAGACACTTTTTGATCTTGTTGCAGGAATATTTAGATGGCGAGTTCATCAGGGAGAATAGAGGTGGAGAAATTTAATGGAAGTAATTTTGAGATGTGGAAGCTGAAGATGGAAGATCTGCTAATAGATCGAGATCTTTGGGATGCTGTTGATGCGAATGTCCAAAGGCCCTCAGATCCTACTGCGGCAGCTCAGTATGATGTTATGGACCGAAAAGCCAAGGGTCTAATCAGACTGTGCCTGGCAGACTCTGTTCTAATCAATGTCCATGAAGAGAACTCTGCAAAGAAGCTATGGACTAAGCTTGGTGAGATGTATCAAGTGAAATCTTTATTAAATCAAATTTTCTTAAGAAAGAAATTGTATTCCTTGAAGATGGAAGAGGGTGGACGAATTGCAGACCACCTGGAAGCATTCAATATGATTGTGGCTCAATTAGTATCTGTCGGTGTTAAGATGGATGAGGAGGAGAAATGTCAGATCTTGCTTTGTTCTTTGCCTGATTCGTGGGATTCTCTTGTTATGGCTATCGGTAGTACTTCTGTTGTTTTGAAATCTGAAGATGTGGTGGGTGCCCTACTCGATGAAGAGATGCGAAGGAAGGTATCCATCAGTTCAAAGGAAGCCCTAACTGTTCGTGGAAGACCTAAGGAGAAGGCAAGAAGAATGAGAAGCGTGGCAAGTCCAAATCCAAAGGGAGATCGAAATCTCTTGGAAAGTCCAAAGTCATTTGCTGGAATTGCGGTAAACTGGGTCACATCCGTAAGGACTGCAAAGAAGAAAAGAAGAAGAAAAAGAAAAAGTTCGATTCTGATTCTGAGTCCGACAAGGAAGATGGCGATGCCTTTATTGCGGCTTTGGCGACTCATGCAGGTAATGATGCCTGGCTAATTGACTCAGGTGCATCTTTTCATATGACTTCCAATAGAGATTGGTTTTCTGAATATGAAGGATTTAATGGAGGTAAGGTGTACTTGGGTGATGATTCACATCTAGACATTGTTGGTCGAGGTAAAGTTAGAATTAGGTTTTCTGATGGTAGAATAAAAAGGATTAATGGTGTGTTGCATATCCCTGGATTAAAACGAAACTTGTTATCTGTGAGCAAACTGATAGATGCGGGTGTGCAGGTAGTCTTTTCTGAAGCAGGATGTAAGATGATTAAGGGTGCTATGGTAGTTGCTAGAGGTGTCAGGTTTGGCACTTTGTATAAGCTTGAAGCATACACTGTTGAGTGTAATAGCACTTCTATAAAAATTAAATCTACGGATACTTCACTGGAAGATTTGAAGGTTTCACCTTCAGCAGATGGAAATGGTTTTTGGGTACCTAAGGGTGCTCTTTCATCTGAAGCAAAGTTACCTGCAGAGAAGACTATGTTATGGCACCAGAGACTTGGCCACATTGGAGAAAAGGGTCTAAGAACCTTGAAAAATAAAAACCTTGTTGAAGGTTTGAATGATTGTAATCTTGACTTTGATTTCTGTGAGCATTGCATTTATGGAAAACAAAACCGCGTTCAGTTTTACTCGAGTTCTCATAAAACTTGTGGTGTTTTGGACCTTATCCATTCTGATGTGTTTGGTCCAGTAGATGTCTCTTCGATTGGAAAATCCACATATTATGTTTCATTTATTGATGATTTTAGTAGAAGGACATGGGTATATTTTCTAAAGAGTAAATCTGAAGTTTTTGGTCGTTTTAAAGAATTTAAAGCAATGGTTGAGTTGCAGACTGGAAAGAAAATAAAATGTTTGAGAACTGATAATGGCAGTGAGTTTTGCTCTAATGATTTTGATAGATTCTGTAAAGACTGTGGAATTAACAGGCAGAAGACAACTCCGTATTCTCCACAGCAGAATGGAGTTGCAGAAAGAATGAACAGGACACTGATGGAGAAGGCTAGGAGTATGTTGAGTGGTGCTGGTCTTGAACAAAAGTTTTGGGCTGAAGCTGTTGCCACTGCTTGCTACCTGATTAACAGGTCTCCTACATCAGCTCTTGTTGATAAAACGCCTATGGAAGCATGGTCAGGTCACAAGCCTTCATTGAGACATCTTAGAGTTTTTGGTTGCGAGGCATATGCACATGTGCCAAAGGAGAAGCGAACAAAGTTGGAGAACAAGGCTATGAAATGTATCTTCATCGGGTATAGTTATGGTGTGAAAGGATACAAGCTTTGGGACCCTGTTGCACAAAAGGTAATTCACAGTAGAAGTGTTATTTTTAGAGAAATTAAGTCTCCTTCTGTTACATTGCAGCCAGAACAGACTAAAAAAGAAGATGTGATTCAACTTCCTTCTACACCTGAAAGAGTTGAATCGAGACCCCTAGATAGGCAAGAATTTGAGGAGAGCTCGTCTAGCTCTGAATCTTCAGAAGAGGAGGAAGAACCTCCAACTCAGCTTATTCGAAGGTCTACAAGACATAGACAACCACCTGAAAGGTATTCACCTGATGATTGGAGATGTATTTTTGCTCTGAATACTAGTGTGGATGAACCGAAATCTGTAGAAGAGGCATTAGGTATGAATGATGCAGAATCCTGGAAGATTGCTATGGAGGAAGAAATGGCAACATTGAAAAAGAATGATACATGGGATCTTGTACCATTGCCTGAAGGACGAAAACCTGTTGGTTGTAAATGGGTGTTCAAGAAAAAGATTGGTTCAGATCGAAGCATTGAGAAGTATAAAGCAAGGTTGGTTGCAAAAGGCTACTCTCAGGTTGAGGGTGTTGATTACGGTGAGATATTTTCTCCTGTTGCAAAAATGACGTCCATTAGATTTTTGCTTTCTATTGCTACTACTTATGATTTAGAGGTTGAGCAAATGGATGTGAAAACTGCCTTCCTTCATGGTGATTTGGAGGAAGATATTTATATGACACAGCCAGAGCACTATGTGGTGAAAGGCAAAAGTAATTTGGTCTGTAAATTGAAGAAATATTTGTATGGCCTCAAACAAAGTCCTAGGATGTGGTACCAGAAATTTGATACATATGTGTTGAGTTTGGGATTTGAACGTTCTAAATCAGATCACTGTGTTTATTATAAATCTGATGGTGATCTTTTCTTATTCATTGCATTGTATGTTGATGATATGTTATTCATTGGTAAAGGGAAAGGTATGATTTCAGAACTGAAGTCTCAGCTCGCTGCTAAATTTGAAATGAAAGATCTTGGTGCAGCAAAGCACATTCTTGGGATGGAAATTAGAAGAGATAGGGTGAACAGAAAGCTATGGCTAGGCCAGAGTAAGTATGTGAATTCAGTGTTATAGAGGTTCAACATGCAGAATTGTAGACCATTGAGTGTTCCTTTTACAGTTGGAATGAAACTATCTGTTTCAGATTGTCCTACATCCCCATTGGAGATGGAAGACATGAGTAGAGTGCCTTACCAGAGTGCGGTTGGAAGCTTGATGTATGCTATGGTCTGTACTAGACCAGATATTGCCCAAGCAGTGGGAGTACTTTCTAGATATATGTCTAATCCTGGTAGAGTTCATTGGGATGCAGTCAAAAGAGTCTTCAGATATTTGAAGGGTACTTCAGAGTATTCTTTGTGTTATCATGGTAATTCAGTTGGAGACATGACTTCCCTTGATATCCATGGTTATGTAGATTCAGATTGGGCAGGTGATATTGATAGCAGAAGATCCACCAATGCTTATGTGTTTACTTTGTTTGGTGGTGCAATTAGTTGGATGAGTAAGCGACAGGCTGTGGTTGCTTTATCCACTACTGAAGCAGAGTATATGGCAGCTACTCATGCTTGTAAAGAGGCCATTTGGCTTAAGAGACTGTGTTCGGATATTGGAATAAAACAAGGTACAGTGACAGTTTACTGTGACAGTCAGAGTGCAATTAGCCTAGCTAAGAACCCGACATTTCATGCCCGGACCAAACATATTGATGTTCAGTATCATTTTGTTAGAGATATGGTCGAAGATGGTAGGGTGAAGCTGGTTAAGGTGGAAACTTTGATGAATGTTGTAGACCCTTTAACTAAGGCTGTGAGCATAGAGAAGTTCAGATGGTGTTCAGAGTCTATGGGCCTTGTGGCCCCTAGCAATTGATTCATTGTGTTGACATTCCCTTCCGCTCCTGCAAGGTGTTCGACAAGTGGGAGATTTGTTGAGAAAAATGGTGTCTCAACCTTGCATTTATGCGAGGTTACTATTTATAGTAAGCTTTCATTTGAGCATGAAATGGTGCGAAACTCTCCCTGAAGCTTCTGGTTGGCTAGATAAGCATTCCGGTAAAGTTGCGTCGCAAGGTCACAGCTAGTTTTGAAGATATTAAAGTTTTCGTCTTGGAGGGGCGCAATAAAATGTTTAAACTTAAATTAGGGGACATTAGAGGCTCTGAAACGCCCTGAAAAGTGGTCGTAACCGGTGAAGCAGGTTACGAGGTGATAGAGCACTTCGCGAGCTTTCCGGCGCTTCAAACGGTTCGTCAATCGGACACCCGGTTCTCAAGTTATGGCCTCCGGAAGTTTGTACTCCTGAAATAGGAAAAATAATTTGTATTGGACACATAAATGAGCTGTAAAAGGGAGCGACATGTGTTGATGTGTGCTTTAACATGTCATAGGGCATCTAGAAGGGAGATAAGGTCGGCTACACCTTATTGGGTGGTTTTAGCCCATGGTTTTGTAATACCGTTTGACGGTTTCTTGTATTGTATCTCCTATTTATGAGGTGTGTGAGATAGAGGTTGTGTGTAAGAGTCTTATGGCTATTGAGTTGCCTCTGAATCTCTGATTAATGGTACTCCTGCGAAGAGCTTGCTCTGCAAGTATTTTGTAATCTGTTTTTGAATGCTGAATAAAATATTGAGCTGCTTTTGGAGGGTGGGGTTTTTCTCCCAAAGGGTTTTCCCCACGTAAATCACTGTGTTGTGGTATGAATGCTATTATATCTATTTCTATTTTCTGTAACTGTTGTAACGATCTGAAAAAGTTTTGCATTACCCTCCTCTCAAGGTTAGTGTAGGAAGTTGTTTCCGCTACTTTACTTCCTTACATGTTATCTCATTCAGTAAATCATTCAATGTGGGGGTAACCGGTGTTTGTTTTTTCTTAGGTGTAAGTTTCTTCTTCAGTTCCCTAACTACTTGTTGTTTCTTCCTTAGTGTTTTGGTTTTCTTAGGTGAAGGAGAGGGTACCAGTGAGGGTTTTCTCTTCCTTTCTACTCTTTCAAACTCAATAGCCTTACCACTATCAGTATCAGAGGATGTTACAACCGGTGAAACATAAGCTTCAGGTTGTAGTCTTTCAAGCTCACGGGCTGATATGCCACTGATGTTCATGACATTTTCTTTGATTTCCTTTACCTTCTTGGAGGCATCTCTAATTAATTTTTCTCTTCTCTTAGTCCTTTTTTGCATAGATATATTGCTCTCTATGGTTTCTGCATTTTCAAAGAATTTCTCAGAGGGATCTCTTGGTGCATCAAGTAGAGCTTTAGCATAAGTTTCCAAAACAGATAGGTTGACCTCATAACCCATCTCAGTAACCCAAATAGTTCTAGGACTTGTTACTTCCATCCAAGTTTCATCTCTCTTAATAACAAAGAAGATTTCTTTGTCATATTTATAAACTATTCTCTGAGGTGGTCTCTCCCTTGCTCTCATCTTAGATTGGAATATCTTGAAATAGTCTGTAATGTTCTTAATATTGTTAGTGCCCATATCGGTGAAAGCATCTTGTAAATGTCTTCCTACCAGAATGTCATAACCAAAATCCTTGTGACCTATGCTAGGTATCTGCTTGGTAAAGTATAGTATCAGACATACCAGAAGGTTTCCAAAATGAAAAGTACCTTTCTTATCTCCCTTAATCTTTTCCAAATTATCAATTAATTTATCCTTAAGCCATTCATACACATCAATCTTAACATTATTGTTTACCATCTCATATGCACTGTGAATACATAGGCTAGAAACAAAATTTAATCTATTTGCATGAGTAGCTTTGTAACCTAGTACCATACTCACATATCTCACATTGATATCCTTAACATCATTCACTCTAAGTGACCTATATCAAATGTTGCTTCGGTTAAATCCTTAACTCCCCTATTAGGTATCTTCTTGGTTTTATCAGGCCTACTACTGGTTGAAGGTAAACTAGTAATTGCCTTAATTACTTCCCTGGTTATCTTGCAAATTGATTCTAACCACATGAATTCTCCATGGACTCTACTCAATACAAGTCTGACAATTTCCTTAGGAAATTTGGGAATGTTCAGAATCTCTACAAAACCTAAATTTTCCACAATCTTATATTTAGGTTTGATTACTCCATTTTCATCAGAAATGACCTCATTAAACATTTTCTTCAACTCCTCAGTCCCTAGGTTTTCTATGTTGCAATGTATGTAAATTCTAGGGTCTTCTGCAAATGCTACACCCTTTGGTATTTTTGAAAAAGATCCTACAGAGTCATCTTGTTTCGCAATCTTGGGGATAATCTTGAATATGGGTCTAGGGAGTTTGACATTTTCCACAATGGTAGGGATTGAAATAAACTCTAGAATGGAAGATGAGGAAGCCATTTCAAAGAAAAATACATCTAAACCAAAATTTTGAATGCTTGAAAATCACTTCGCAGCTTCGCCTTAGAGTTCCTTAGCTCAATTTCGCACTCTCTGATCATTTGAATTCTTAGTGAGTTTGAAATGAGGATTTCCCAGTGCTTTATAGCCAAAAAAGGTTCTTTAAACTGCATTAAATGCTCGTCAGTGAAGTGAAAACTTAACACATTCACCGATAAAGAAGAAATGTATCTTCTTACCATCAACTGAGGGTAGAATGCATGATTTTCAACTTGTTGCAATACCCCCTAAGGATTATTCCTCAGTTAGATGAAGAATCTCCTGCCGGTGGAGGAATACTTTGTTCTACCGGTGAAGAGATAGTTTCATCAGTTCTCTGATCACTCTTCTTAATCCATTATTTTGAAAATCTTGCTTAACTTCATCTACCTTTTCTTTGCCCTTCAAACTAGATCCTTTATTGTTTGCCAGTGCATTCTTGCTTCTACAGAATTTAGCAATATGTCCAATCTTGTTACATGCATAACAAGCTACATTATTCCTCTGAATAGCCTTTCCATATCCTTGACCAGTTTGTGATCTACATTGATTAGATAAATGCCCAAATCTTCCACAAACATACCATTTCACATTCATTTTGCAATTTTATGAATTATGACCAACTTTGTTGCATTTAGAACATTGACTGGTGGGTGAGTTCATATTCTGATTATTTCTAAATCTACACTGATTTGCTCTGTGACCATATTTGTTGCAATTAAAATACTTTCCATTAAATTTATAAGCATTAGGTTGTCTTACCAGTTTGTTTTGATCTTGATTGTTTGCAGAACTGGAACTTTCTCCATGTTCAAATCCAAGTCCATTAGTATCTCCATTAGGTTTCATTCTTTTAAGAATGTCATCAAGTTCTTCTAAACTTTTCTTGAATTTTTCTTTGTGTTTATTTGCAGTAACCAACTCATTTTCTAGAATTCCAACTTGTCTCACAAGCTCAACTTTATCATGTTGCATGTGAATCAGATCTATCTTTAGCATATCATTTTCATGACCAAGTCTCAGATTTTCATTTCCAACATCATTAAGTCTCCTAGTCAAGTCTTCTTCATTCTTCTTCCTATCTTCAATATCTTTACATAACTTCATAGTCATATCTTGCATTTCATTCTTCATATTATTGTTCTCTTGTCTCAACTTGTTTGCAATGTCTCTAAGAGTCTCCTTTTCATCATCATCATTCTGCATCTTCTCATGAAGTTCCTTTCTTTTATTTTGTGCTATAACAAATTTTTCCTGTAATCCTTTAATGAATTCTTGTGCAATCCTCAGATCATCTTCAAGTTTGATATTCTTCAATTTTTCTGCATCAAAATCTTCAAGAGCTCCTTCTAACTGATTTCTTAAGTTCTCCATTTGTACAGGTGTCAGAATCTTCCTCAAGTTGTTAGGATTTTGCAAATAGAGGACCAGACTCTAATACCAATTGTTAGATTCAATGACAGTTCCAAAGACACTAAGAGGGGGGGGGTGTGAATCAGTGTCTAACCGTTAGCAAAATATTTAAACTTATTTATAACTTTGCAACCCAAAACATTGTACCGGTAAATAAGAATTAATGCAGTAAACATAAATAATAGAGACAACATAGAAACACACCATAACACAAGATATTTAACAAGGAAACCCGATGTAGGAAAAACCTCGGTGGGATTTGTGACCCACAATATTTACTCACTAGCCAATGAATAAATACTACTTACAATGAGGGGCCTGCACATGCAGGTTGGCCAACAACCTAGAGCTCACTACTCAATAAAGAGTCACACTGACTACAAAATGGATTAAAAAATCCAATACAATGTACTGCTCAAAACAACATCTCTCTTGCCAGGTTCAGTACCGGTTTAAGCTCAGTCTATTACCAAAACCTTCGCTGTCAACTATATCATTTTATACAAAATTGTCTCATCACACATTATACCTTTCTCTCATATGCATCTCCTAAAATGACCTATAAGATCTCATACATATATGAGTCTTTTACAATATACCATGTTGGCTTACAAAAGATAATTATATTACAAAACAATTCATATAAATAAAACTTTATCCCATGTTGGTTGGAGTGTCGGTATGCATTGTTGTCGATGTAATCTGAATGCTGGTGAAGTGCTTGCCGGTGCCGGTGTCTACCGGTGTATGAAGTTTGTGATGTCGGGCATGTAGAAACCAATTGTCAATGATTTTCCAGTTGGTTTCCAGATGGTTTCCATCAATGACAACATCAACTATTCTCATAAGAGTGTAGAATACCAACATATCATACATAGACACTCTCTCAGGACACCTAGAAGCAAAATTTCCTATCTTGTTACAAGAGAAACATTTCAAAGGCAACTTCCCATCATACTTACAAACTCCCTTAGGCAATCTCTGAGCAATAAGTGCTTCAAGCTCATCCAACTCCCTTTCCTATTCTTCCATCTCTCTCATTTCTCTTTCATATCTAGAAACCCTCAATGAACTCTCTCTCGCATCGTACTTTTGCTTCCTAGATATAAAGGCTTTAAATGCAATCTCAGTTTTACCATGTGATTCTCCAAATTCACTCAACTCAAATGCAACAAGCTTACCAACCAACATGTCTCTTGTTACAGTAGTCACACTTTGGATCCCATCAATAGCAGCTACTTTAGGCTTGTAAGGAGGAAAGGATCTCAACACTTTAATAACAATCTCATCTTCTTCAAGAGTTCCACCAACACATCTGATGTTCATAACAAGTTCATTCACTTTATCCATAAAGGATGTTATGTTATCATCTCCCATCTTCAATGTCTCATACTTTCCTTTCAAACTCTACAACTTAGCAACTTTAACTTGTGCATCTCCTTCATAAGGTCTCTATTTTTTTCCAGATCTCATGTGCAGTCTACAATCCCATCGCTTTAGTCATATCTGAATCAGTCAAGGCACTCAACAATGCTTCCTTAGCTCTTATGTTATGCTCAACGTCCTTGATTCATCAACAGTAACCGGACCATTCTGAGGAACATTGTAGACATTCTTTGTAATCTTCCAATAATCATCTTCAAGGCATTTCAAGTGAACTTCCATGTGATCCTTCCATATGGTATAATTATTTCCACCAAATTTTAGACTCTCCTTCTTGAAAACATAGGTTTTCATCCCGGATCTCCTCAAGCTCAAGCGATCAAGCTTCTTCCCGAGGATCTAGTTTTGATACCAATTGTTGGCAACAACAATAAAATTGAGAGGGGGGGTGAATCAATTTTCATCTGATTAAACAATTTAAGCACAATCTTAGATTTGATCAACTGAAACAAGAATAAAGATAAACACAATAACAAAAACACACATAAAAATAAGATTTTGACGTGCAAAACCCGGTTAAGGGAAAAACCACGGTTGGAACCTACCCACAATAAGATGATACTCTACAGTAGTTTGTGTAAATATTAAAATGGGGAATACACACGCATTCAGTCACACTGCCTAGAGCTCACTGCTCAAAATATGATAACCCAAAAGGCTACAACCCTCAGGGAAGGTTCACTACCTTACAACAATATTCAGACTACAATCCGGTTTGGATGAATTGAAAGAATAGCATCTCCTAATGCCTGATGATAGTTCCGGTTAAGCTCATTTGTCTGCCCTGTAACACTCTCTTCTCAATACACCACATTGAAAGATGAATTCGCTTATTTGCACATACACCACTCTCTGATAATGTAGACACAACACCGATCAACCATCGATATCCAAATTACATGAATATGACACCTATTTATACAAATTATCAACCTTGACTACAAGGTCGGCTCAACCCTCAAGACCTAATTACAAAATTGCATCACATGATACATAAATCAACCACCAAACCAATACAATATCATAGACAATATAACATGGTCCCAAATCAAATCCTTGAACACGCAACACCACCAAAAATATCGCCAAGATCAATTGCAACATGCTACACCACTAAAAATACTGCATAACATGAAGAATATCACCAGACCCATAAGATCTTCAATAACATGCACAATGATCAATGTGGACCACCATAAAAAAAATAGGACACAATTAGGAAACACCAACAAGCATGCTAGAACCATCCGCAATAGTTGCACTGACACCACTTAATCAATTCATCAATCAACACACTAATACTCAAGAACACTTCAACAACAACAACTCGGACAAGAAAGATAACTTGTGGAGCACCAAATCATGAACCATCTGAATTGAAGATACACACGAACATCCCAAACACTCTCCCAAAACTGTAACCAAAGATATGATCATACCGGAGCTAAACAGATCAAATACCAGAACACTACAACACAACCAACTCAACTTCCCTGCAATCACCGGAGCACCAAAACACAAGAATATGTTGACATCAATCACAACAACATATCTTAGCAACAACAATATCCAACAAAAGTTTGATACCTATGTGTTGAGTTTGGATTTTAGAGGTCTAAATATGATCAATGTGTTTATTTCAAGATTGATAATGGTCACATTCTAATTATTACATTATATATGTGAATGATATGTTACTATTTGGGAATGAATATTTGATTTTTGCCTTGAAGTCTCAGTTTCCAACATAATTCAAAATACATAATTTGGATGCAACTAGGTACATTTTGAGAATGGAGATCATAAGAGATAGAGCTAAGAAAATATTTCATTAAGCTAAAGTATGTTAATTTCGTGTTAGAGAGATTCAACATGACAACTTGTAGATGGATGATAGTTTTTGTTGCACTATGAATGAAATTATCTATGGAGGATTGTCCAAAATATCCTACTGAGGTGGAGGATATGAACAATGTACCATATGCAAGTGTTGTTGGTGGTCTTATGTATGTTATGGTTTGTACTAGACCAAACATCGCCCAAGCAGTGAGAGTTTGAGCCAATAAATATGGCTAATCTTGGATGGGTATATTGAGATGCATCTAATGGAGTGTTCAGATATTAGAAGGGTATTTCTAGGTATGCCTTGTGTTTTCATGGTTATCCTACAAGACCTCAACATTATGTGAGTATCCATGGATATGTGGATTTAGATTGGGCAAATGACATTGATAGTAGAAGATCCACCTATTGTTACATTTTCACAATGCTTGGTGGTGCTATTTGTTAGATGAGTAAATGACAAGCCATAGTCACTTTATCCACGATAGAAGCAACATATATGGTAGCTACTCATGCTTGTAAGAAGGATATTTGGTGTAGACGATTATGTTGAGATATTGGGTTTGATACAAGATTGATTACTATTTATTGTGATAGTCAGAGTGTCATTTTCTTAGTAAAGAATCTAACTTTCCATGCCGGAACAAAGCACATAGATCTTTAGTTACATTTTGTTTGAGATATGGTAGAGTATGGGAAGGTAAAATTAGAGAAAGTTGACACTTTGATGAATGTTATATATGCATTGACAAAGCCTATGAGCACAAAGAAGTTCAGTTGGTGTTCCAATTCCATGGGCCTGTCGAACCCCTACAGTTGGTTGATAGGTTCTTGAAAAGTTTTCAACAAGTGGAAAAATGTTGAGATTAAGGTGTCTCAACCTTTACAGTCCCTAACATTGATAATTGGATTTATTTATTTAATATTTGATTTCATTAAATTATCTTACTAGACAGTTTTGTTTGCACATTCTATTTTGTCATCTTGTGAGAGTTGGCATGTTGACTTGTCATCTTGTGGGAGTTGGCATGGAGTTTTTTTATCCTCACATGAGGAAGTAGGCATCCCACTTAGAGGGTCTTGGATTATTGATATTTAAGTGCCATGTGTCATGTAATGACAAATTTATGACAAAATCTATGATAGATATTATGACACCCCTACTTATGACAACTTATTTAAGCCTACGCCAGTTTCTATGACATAATGGACAAGTGTTAGGAGACACCTTTGCATGGAGAAGGTGGGCACCCAATTTGGATAATGATAGGCTATAAGTAATCAACTATTAATAGTTAGTTATGACAAATTCTCTTACAGTTGTTTAGTTAAGATAGTTTTTACGATAATTATAAGATGTGTAAGAGCATTTGTCATACCTAAATATAGTAAATTTTGGGTCCCAACTTTAGAGGTTTGAGTGAGGAGTCAAAGAATAAGGTTAGAAAATGTGCCATGTTTTTGGACAACCCCTCTTATATCTTCATCTAGAAGTTACCTCTATGGTTATATTTCTCTATATAATATTGTCTTGGAGAGCATTATGTATGTTATGTTTTGCGGGTGAAGTATAATGTTGTTGAAGTTAATCTAGATTGTTGATTGAACACTCTTGTTAAAAAAGCTAAGTGTTGATATTGTATTGTAATTGATAAGCTTACTGGAAATACAAAGTACCATACTTTTGGAGTGTGAGGTTTTTCTCCCAAATGTTTTTTTCCCACATACATCATATGTTCATTGTGGCATACTATTTGTATGTTTATTATATCTATTTTAATACATTTCTTATTTTATAAGTTAAGATTTGTAAAGAAAATTTGAACTATCTTCACCACTAGATTAGTGTTAGGAAGCATTTTTCACACTTTTGCTTCCTTTCATAAAGAACCTCAAATTCATTTTTGATGACTTGCATTTTAGATGGTAGAGCTCAAATAACCTCCTCCAAAGAGGAGCATGGGACCCTTAACAAACCTAAAAATAGACATACCTTCAACTAATAACGGAACCTCCTCAACACTCTCAATTATAAATTCACTACTAGACATGACTTTAGCCAATTGAGAAACACTCAAATCCTTATAATGGATTTTAAAAAGAGTACAATCTCTTCACTCTTCAAAAATTATCACTTTCTCTAACTTCAACCCAAAGTAGATACCATAATTTTATTGTCCTTGAACAAGTTTCTCATTTTCAACCAAACCATTATGTCCAAGGATTGGCTTAGTTTTAATATCATGAAATTAGAAAAATAAAAAGTAGCATGTAAGTGGTGGTTATAGACTTTCCAGTGTAGGAACAAATATCTAGACTTCTTAGAATGACTTTTAAGTGCCATAGGGAAGACACAAACATAAATCAATGCCACATTGTTAGAGCTAGAAAACAAAGATAAACAAGCAAATTACCACAAAGAGCCCACAAAACACTAATGAACAAACAAGTGTTGCCATGAGATAAATATATACAAGAGCAAGTGTTAGCACACATGAAAGGACAGCTATAAAACCACCTCAAATGAAAAGTATTTTCCTTTGCAACCAATACATGACAATTATGGGACTAAAAACAAGAACATACTTGGGGACACAAGGAAGGATAAGAAAGGTCCACTAAGAGAATTATAGGGGTTTGATCATCCAAAATATGCTTCTTTAAGAGGCGACGTGTGCTAGTAGAGTTACTCATAATAACTAAAAAGAACTTTGATCAACCCCCCACATTAGAGAGGAGATCGACTAATTTGTCACCATTTTTGAAGTAGAACATAAAAGAAATACCTATTTTTTTTACACAATTCAATTGTCTATTATAATATACTTATCTTTTTTCAATTGTTGTAAGATTTTCTCTTAAACCTATCAGTTACATTTAATAAGTCTCTTTCAATCTTGAACCCATTGTTTAAAGGCAAATTTAATCCTCACCCCCTTCTCCTTTGTTTCATATCACCAATCATTCAAGTTCATTATTAGTTTTATAATTGAAAAAAAATGAATCTACCTAAATTTCCAAAAAAATTTTTTTATTCCTATCGAAACACTTTGAATGTACATTTGGTTGTATCTATTAATCAACTGAAATTCAAAATGATAATGAAAGAACAATCTCCCCGTCGAGAAGCATTCCACTTGAACCAAACCAAGATTACCAGAGGAATGGGGTTTTTAAACAACTTCCTTGCATTAATTTTAATTTTGGTTCCATAAATGGAGTTTATAAATGTAATTGTCGTCTGAATCTGAAACTTACCTTTACATTTGATTCAACTCGAAATAATCTACATGTGCAGGCTAGATTATATGATAGGAGGAAGGCGTTATGACAAAATTTTGCCGCAGAAATAAAATATGGTGGATTTTTTATGATGTTCGCTCTCTTAGGTTTGGCGATGGCTGTACTCTTTTTGAACAACTGTGGAATCGCAGTGGAAGGAAGCATTTACATTTGCCCGCCATTAACCCTCCTTATAAAAAACAATTTTTTCGTTGTCCAAAATATGGTGAAGACAAAGGTGAGCTAGCTTCTGCAGACAGCTACAAGGATGTTGTTTCATGGAGTAAATTAATTACTAGCCATGCTCGCAATGGTAGATTAGATGTCGCACGCCAAGTGTTTGATCATATGCCTCAGCGAAATGTGGTTTCATGGACTGCTATGCTTGCTGCCTACGTACAAAACGGGCGAATTGAAGATGCAAGGAAACTGTTCGATGAAATGCCTGAAAGGAATGCTGTTTCTTGGACTACCTTGATTTCAGGATATACACAGAATGGTAGATTGGAAGATGCTTTTCAATTGTTTGACAAAATGCCTGAGCGAGATGTTGTTTCCTGGAATGCTATGATTGGCGGGTGTGTGCGAAATGGGAGGATAGAGGAAGCGGAAAAACTGTTTAACCAAATGCCAAGTCGAGATGTGGTTTCGTGGAATTCCATGATATCTGGGTATGGTTTGAATGGCAAACCAGAGGATGCTCGTCAACTGTTTGAAAAAATGCCTGAACGAAACCATGTGTCGTGGACGACTATGATTGCAGGTTACATCAATGATGGCAACGTAGACGAAGCACGAGATTTGTTTGGCAAAATGCCTAAACGGAATTTGATCTCTTGGAATGCAATGATAGCAGCATATGCTCAAACTGGAAGGATGGAGGAAGCGCATGATTTGTTTGAACAGATGCCAAAAAGGAATGTGGCAGCATGGACGTTAATGGTCACCAAGTATGCTGAATGTGGTCAAATTGTGAAGGCAAGGCATTTGTTTGATGTAATGCCCAAGCGTAATGTTGTATCTTGGACTGCAATGATTATGGGGTATGCTCGCAACGGGAGAATAGAAGATGCACGCTGTCTGTTTGATGAAATGCCTGAACGAGATGTTGTCTCATGGACTTCTATGATTGTGGGATATTCTCATTGTGGAAGAGTGGAAGAAGCACACCAACTTTTTGAAGAAATACCAGAGCGAAATGTGGTATCATGGAATGCAATGATAGCAGGGTATGAGCAAAATGGGCACGATAAATTGGCAGTGTTACTATTTTTACAAATGCAACGGACAGGCATGAAGCCTAGCCAGGGAACTTTCACCAGCACTTTGAGAGCATGCGCCAGCTTAGCATCTCTAGAGCAAGGTAAGCAGGTCCACGAAATTGCAATCAAAATTGGATATGGGAACGATCTTGTTGTAAGTAATGCCCTTATTACAATGTATGCAAAATGTGGAAATGTTGAAGAAGCGTGTCAAACATTTCATAAAATGCCGGAACATGACTTGGTCTCATGGAATGCAATAATTGGGGGATATGCACAGCACGGAAAGAGTGAGAAAGCTCTTGAGATGTTTCAGCAGATGCAATTGGCAGGTGTAAAACCAGACAGTGTGACTTTCATTGGTGTTCTGTCTGCATGCAGTCATGCAGGCTTAGTGGATCTTGGTTGGCACCATTTCGATTCTATTATTCAAGAGGGGTCCATCATTCCAAGGATGGAGCACTATGCTTGCATGGTAGATCTTCTTGGCCGCTCTGGACGCTTGGATGAAGCTGAGGACTTCATTATCAATATGCCAGTTGAACCAAATGCTAGTATTTGGGGGACTCTACTTAGTGCCTGCAGGATTCATGGGAGCATAGAGGTGGGAAATCGGGCTGCAGAGCACCTTTTTGTGATGGAACCGAAAAATGCTTCAACCTATATCCTGGTTTCACATATGTATGCTGCAGCTGGCAGGTGGGACGATGTAAGAAATGTGAGAAAAATGATGAAAGAAAAGGGATTAAAAAGGCAAGCAGGATGCAGCTGGATCGAGGGCAAGAATAGTGTTCATTCATTCATTGCGGGAGACAGATCACACCCACTAACAGAAAGGTTAACAGGCAATGCGTGACAGGTTTGTTTGGCTGATGGAAGGGAGCGGATATGAAACCCATTCAAACTACGTAGAACATGGACTAGAAGCAGAAAAAGAATTGTCACCCTTATGTGGAGAATCTGGTGTTCAGTTAGGAACTTCATATCGTGAGTATTTTAAGGGAATGTGAGCTGTTTCCATTGTTTTGAGGATTGAATTTTGTCCTTGTGAAGATAATGGGTGAGAAAGGAGCAACATTGTTTATTTCAATGCCATTTTGCCTTATAATTCATCTGGATTATTATTGTTTGTGCAGTGTAACCTGAGTTACATGATTTGAAATTCCCTTGCACCCCTCCATAGGGGTGGCTCATTTGCCAAATTGGCATCTGGCCTGGCTTTAACCTAAGAAAATACTTGTACCTTTCGTTGTATATGACATGCATGCTAATTGAAAGTCTGCATCATCTAGAACTTAGTCTTTGACATCCGTTTCCTTGCATTCTTGTAGAAAATTCCAACACAAAAATACCAAAGACATGTTTGTACCCTGTTAAGAGCACTTTTTGTTTATGCAGCATATAGGATGCATTATTAATTTATGAAAAATTAAATTATAATAAATTCTTTATTTTTAATTAATAATCATGGTTGAAGGTGCATTCCGTATGCTGCAAAGATGTTTTTGTTAAGAGTTGCAAATAATCGAAAGGTGTTTTATAAATTTACATAATGTTGGAATATTACATTAATTAATAAATAGATTAATATAGATGTTAATTATTAGTTAGTTGGAAAGTTTTAGATGAAATAATGTTTTTATAAGTCAATATATTCAAATGCAATATCATTGAAGAATCCCTTATTGAATTCAATTCTATTATATTTCTATGTTTGCTCTTTAGTTTTCATATTGGTATTAGAGCATTCATGATGCTAGGCTTTGTCAAACACACCATAGGATTGAGAGAAGGGGGTGAATCTGTTCGGACCACAAAAATATTCTTCTTCTTATTGCGTAAACTTCAAACTACAATTAATTTTTACTGCAATTATAAAATATGAAAGCACAAAGCACAACAAACACATGAACACCAAATTTACATGGAAAACCCTAAATAAGGAAAAACAATAGCGAGAATCACACTCACAAGATGAATAATTGATTATAATGTTTTAGGCTCAAGGACTTGAGGAGCTCATTGCATCTGATAGGACTTGCAAAACATTCTTCCATTGGGACATTAAATACTATTTCTTCCATGTAAATACTATTTCCTGCATATTGAAACTTCCACTATGTCAGTCTTCCATAAACACTTCAATATCACCACTAGACCACATAACAACATCAAAACACTCACTTCTGGACCATCTACAACACATAATGACATCAATGACAACACAATTTAACAACTTCAAGTTTCCAACATTCTCTCCCTTTGTCATTGATGACAACATGTGTACCACCAACAACAAAGAACATTGAACATTCAACTAATTTTTTCTCCCCAAAACTATCTCTCTCTCTCCCTTTGACATCAAAGACCAAGGGCACAAAAACTACCATCTCTCTCTCCCTCTTCAGAACAAAGCTTTGATAACTACAACACTCATTGCTCCCCATGAGAGTAGCCACCGCATCAATCCAAGAGGAAAAGATGAGCTTTAGAACTCCCCCTAGACAGATGCACCACTTAAATGCATCTAGTTCAAAGAAGGGATAATAAGCCCTAACTTCTATCGGAGATACTCAAAAGTATCATTCACCAATGTCTTAGTAAAGATATCTACAATTTGTTCCTTAGTAGGTATATACTCCAATCTGGATTCCTTCTCTCTTAAGAAATGACACTGAACTGAAATGTGTTTAGTCCTTGAATGCATCACCGAATTCTTTAAAATGTTAATTGCACTTGTATTATGACATATAATAGGAATTGCCTCATCATACTTCACCTTGATATCTCTAAGAGTTGCTTCACCCACATGACTTGAGTACAACAAGATGGTGTTGCAATGTATTTTGTTTCTGTAGTAGATAATAACATTAAATTTTGTTTCTTACTCAACCAAGAGACCAATTTGTCTCTTAAGAAAAATGCAACACCACTTGTACTTCTCTCATGATTAGCACATTCGGCCCTATTAGCAACTATATATGCTCTCAAAGTGAAATCATCTTTCTTATATAAATGTTTGAATATCCTTTTTACTACTTGATCATGAGATTGCTTAGGATTAGCTTGATATCTGGCAACCAAACAAATAGCCTACATAATATCAGGTCTTGAAGCAGTCAAATACAATAATCCTCCAATCATAAATCCATATTGTTTCTAGTCAACATCCAAAGATCCATCATCCTTTCTTAACCTATAACTAGTAGCCATAGAGGTTGCAACTGGTTCAAAATTTTCCATCCCAAACTTCTTCAACATCTCCGATATACTTGGTCCGAGAAATAAAAATATGTTTTTTTTTATTGTGTAACTTGAAGATCAAGGAAAAATGATAGCTCACCTATCATAGACATCTCAAATTCCTTCTGCATCTCTTCTACAAACTTCTTACATATATTATCATCTTCTTTGAATATGATATCATTAACATATACAACAACAATCAATAATGTATCACCTTCAACTTTGAAATAAAAATTGTTATATGTAGTACCTTTTCTAAAATTCCGCTAGAACAAATATCTACCTAGTTTTGCATACCAAGCTCTAGGAGCTTGCTTGAGTCCATGAAGTGTCTTCTTGAGTCTACAAGCCATATCCAAATCTTCTGATAGTTTGAACCCATCTGGTTGTTCGATGTATACTTCTTCAAATTCTCCATTCAAGAATGTTGACTTAACATCCATCTGATATACCTTAAAGTTCTCATATGCAGCAGATGTAAGAAACACTCTAATAGCCTCTATTCTTTCTATTAGAGCAAATGTCTCCTCAAAATCTATGTTTTCAACTTGTGAGTAACCCTCACACACCAATCTTGTCTTTTTCCTTGTGACTTTTCCATTTCCATTTAGCTTGTTTTGGAACACCCACTTAATTCCTATCACATTCTTATCCACTGGTCTAGATACCAATTCCCACGTGTGATTTTTCTCTATCTGATTCAACTCTTCCATTGCCTTTATCCAACTTTCATCCTTTCTTGCATCTAAGATAAGAAACAATAATTTGCTTGTTCACTGTTTTTTGCAAGTCTTCTTCTTGTTTGAACTCCTTTATTCTTGTCTCCAATGATCTGTTCCTCGGAATGATTTTGCCGCACATACTTTGTTGGTGTCTTAGGTATCTGTTCATGTTCCTTTTCTTCTACACTAGTTTGTTCTTTTTCTTTCAAATCATCCTTCTCTTCTGCAACAACAAGGATGACTTCTATTTGTCTTAAATTTAAGTACCGTCTCAATCTGATTCCATTCTTCACTAACTTTGACATTTGCACTCTCCACAATCTTGTTTAGCCTCTTGTTGTAAAGTTGGTATGCCTTACTTCTTGTAGAGTATCTTGAGAATATTTCTTCATCTGACCTTACATCAAACTTCTCTAAATCTTCCTCATCTCTCCTTATGTAGTACTTGCTTCCAAAGATTCTAAAATACTTGATTGTACAAGGTTTTCCATTCCATAACTCTTAAGGTGTTTTTGCGTCATTCACTCTTATTTGCATCCTATTAAGAATGTAAACAATAGTATACACAACTTCTTTCCAATACACATTAGGTATGTTAGCATCATTCAATATAGTTTTAGCCATTTCAACAACACTCCTATTTTTTCTTTCAACAACTCCATTCTGCTGAGGGGTCCTAAGAGTAGAAAAATGTCTTCTAATACAATGCTCTTCACAGAATCTGTCGGATTCATTTGAAGTAAACTCCCCTCATCTATCACACCTAACACATTTGATCTTAGCATCAACTTGATTTCCAAATATGGACTTGTATACTTTAAAATTCTCTAATGCTTCAGATTTTTCTCTTAAGAAAGTAACATGTGACATTCTACAATAATTTTCAATAAGCAACACAAAATACCTTTCACCATTTAGTCCTATTGTCCTTGTAGGCCTGCATAAACTATATGAATTAGTTCCAAAGGTTTTGAGGTGGGATACTCTTTGTTCTTGAATCTCCTCCTTGTTTGTTTTCCCAATTGACATTCCTTGCACATGGTATTTGTTGGCTTGATGATGATGTTTTGATGTAATAGGTTGATTGATGACTTGTTTTATGTTGTCATTGATGACAACTATGTTTTGATAGTCATCTAAGTCTTTTAGGCCAACTGATAAAGCATAACTGATAGAGGAGATAGTTTACTAGTGAACTGGCAATAGGACTTCAATTGGTAAACAAGAACAAAATTGTATTCAAGCAACCGATATGAGCGATCAATGAAGAGTTAGGTGATGCGGTTTTGCAGGAGTGTTGAAGATTGTATTAGGTAACTATGTTTCACACTGCAGTGGCAAATTCAAGAGGATGAGTGAGTTATGATGTACATATCAATCAATCATGAAAAACAACTAACCGGTAGATCAAAGTCACTAAGATCGGTAAACTGGTACACATTATGTTTTATTTTTGAGTTGTTATGTCGGTGGTTGACATAAGTAAAGCATGTAGTTCAAGATTGACTAGATTCATTGAACCTAGGAAATTGTTCCAAGGTTGTTAGCCGACTAAGTTGATGTCTATAAAAAGTGTGATGAGCTATGAGATCGAAAGCAAATATTGAGAGTTTGATTGTGCGGTAATCTGAGAAGCTTTGTATGGATGTGTTGTTGATGTATTGAGCAGAACTGAAGAGAATCTTATCAAAAACATAGGTGCTACATGCAGATCACTTTACTTTTGTTTTCCTAAACATTGCAATAGTCAAATCCCTTAACCGGGTAGGTCCTAACAGGCCTAAAATTGTAAATCCCCTAACAAGGTAGCTCATTAACTTGAGTCTGGATCCTCTTGTGAGGTTGCTCCTAACAGGGCAAAGTTTTTAACAGGGCTGAGGTAAATCCCTTAACCGGGTGACTCCTAACAGGGTTTGCTCCTAACCGGGCATATTTGTAAGACCTTAACCAGTTAAAGATTTCTATTCTGCAGATAGTGAATCTTGTGAGTATTAACTCCCACTGTGGTTTTTCCCTTTTGGGTTTCCACATATAAATCTTTGTGTTATGTGGAGCTTGATATAATGGGTGTTAGCTTATGTGGTGATATTTCTTTTATGTTTATTAAGCTTTAAGTTATTTAAAATGGTGATCAGATTTTTGTTGTGGTTTTTGCTTGCACTGATTCACCCTCCTCTCTCAGTGCCTTATAAGTTTATTAGTATCAACAAGTTTGATAATCTTTGGTAAATCTCTTACAACATGAGTAGAACTGATCTTCACCATATTGTCAAAATTGATATGTCCCATCCTTTTGTGCCACAACCAATATTCACTGCTTTCTACCAACATACAACTGCTTCCAATGTTATCCTTCACATAGTAAACAATTAGTTCTTATACCTTCTACAACTAATCTCGCAGAACTTCCTTTTTTGATCTCACATTTGGACCCATGAAATATGAGCTTATAACCCTTACTACACATTTGAATCACTCAAAATATTATGTCTCAAACCCTTAACATAATAAACACCATCAATCTTATGCTTACCATCATTTTATATAGTACCTTTTCCACAAATAGGTGCAACTTCCTCACTTGCAAACTTTACAGATCCACCATCATACTTTTCAAAATCAATGAAATTTTCTTTATCACTTGTCATATGATTTGAACATCCAAAATCAATTATCTATGCTTTAGGCTTTACTTTTGCATGTAGTGCAATTTTCACACTCATTGGTTTTTCACTGTTCTCCACACCTTTTATATTTCTAGACCTTTCATTATTCTTCTCCTCTATAGCTAGAAAAAAATATTCTCCATTTGATTCATCACCATATGTTGGAATCCAAGAACACTAAGAGGGGGGGGGGGGGGGGAATCAGTGTTCTACTAGAATAATCAATTTTAACCTTATTAAAACATGCATACACCAACTGATATACCGGTACATATAGAATTGAAATAAGTAAAGCAACCAATAAGCCAATCACATAAATGAATACCATAACACATAGAATTATACGTGGAAATTCTCAAAGAGGAAAAACCACGGTGGGATTTGTGACCCACAATATCAATCCACTGGCCATATGAAGAGATATTACAATATATAGGGGCTTGCACTTGCAGGAAGGCTTCTAACCTAGAGCACACTGCTCAATCACAAAAGGATCCTCACTAACTACATACAAATCTAGACTACAATCCAGAGAAATGATTGAATTGCAAAGATAGCATATTCTAATATATTTAGAAAATTTGTGTATTTATTTTTAATTAATCAATTTGCCTATTTAATTTTTTATTTTGATTTGAGACTATTGAAACAAAATATATTTGAAAATCATATTTATCTAATTGAGTTGGAGGAAGAGTGCATTGACTTAGAAATGTTATTAACTAACTCAAGTAGCAAGTGTATTTAGAATTTGTATGAGTTTGTTTCTAATTAATTAATTAATTTAATTTTAATATTAGTTCGAATTCTTATTAGGTAGCTTTTATTATAAATGTCTCAATATGTGCTAAATTATTGGAAGCTCAATTTAATATATTCTTCTTCTTTTTTAATTCTATAAAATTTAAGTTGAGTTTTCTATAGGTTGTAAAAATTGACTTAGTTTATCTTCATTACTTTTTAAATCTTCACTCTAAACATAATTGTTGATTATTTTATTGATATCTGTTGTCACAAAAGTTTGCACCTTGTGATAATCAAACTTGATCATCAACCTTGTGAAACAATGAATAAACCTCCAAGTGTGAGACCTTGTGTTGTTGAGGTTGAATCTCTGGAGAAGGTCAACTTCCTTTCCAATCCGAGTACAGTGTTGGACCAACCCAACACTGGTAAAACTAATCTATGATCTGACAGGGAAAAGGGAGAGAGAGAAGGGTTGCTGGAAAGAAGGAAAATAGGTTTTCACCTAGACCGAATTGTGATCTCCCTGCCTATGACTGCACAAAACACCAATAAAACTACCCTAGGTATGCACAATTTTCTACCTAATTCAGCTCCCTATAGATGAGTGACGGTTGGAATTTGCAAGATAGTAAGAGGAACTGATCGAGTTCACAATTTTTATCCACAAGGAATCAACACAATCACTTATGCAAAAGGAAACAAGAAAGAGATGCATTCAAACATAGATGTAAGAGAAATACACACATTTGTTAAAATTGAACAAGGGCAAGAAGACTAACTTTATTAATGGAAGGTAAGGAAGCATTTACAGTTGCAGAAAAACAAGAAATCTACAAGAGAAAAGAAGAGAAGATCCTATACAAATGTTACAGATTTCCCTTTATAGTTCAGGCATAACTCAAATGGTTATAGTTAGAAACCCTAACCCTAGGTAGGGTTAGGTTACAAAATATCAGAGAGGACGAAGAATCAGATTAATGAGTTGATTTGATTGCGTGCAAGGACAACTCTGAAAATATCTTCCTCATCCGAGAAGAAACAAAATCCTTGCACAAAAGGAGGAAAAAATCTCTGTGCAGATGCATTTGAGATGGCGTATGTAGGCAAAAAAGTATTCATTCTTCAATAAAGAGGCATGGGTGGCGTAACAAATAGGTTTGCACATCAAGTCTGGAGTAATAGCACAAAGATCTGGTGGTTGGATCAAGATTAGATCCAAAATCGGGCACTGATCAAGCAAAGAAGATCGTATTGACCATCGGGTCGACAACCACCTCCTGCAAAAGAGTTTAAATGTCAACAACTTAGAGAGAATTGAATACTGACCATTGATCTGAGATATTCACACAAAGATGGACGTGCGAGATCTCTCCAAGTAAGCATCCATTAGGCCCAATGCAAGATTAAAACATGGTCGTTGGATTGAGCCTTTGTGAAAATATGATGGCCCCATGAGTCACATTGCCATCTGCAAGGTGGGCCTCACCAATGCCTTTCTCCATGTTGTCTCACTTGTCACAACATCGCGTGAAAATTGAACATCAGAACAAAAGGAACAAAAGCTAAAAACTCCTGACCACATGATATAGCAAAAGGAAACCTTAGCCAACAACATCATCCCCTCTCACCATCGCATATTGCATTGTCAGGCAAAAATGGAAGATTGGAATAGGGAACAAAAGGTGGCAAGTTCCCGACTGCGTGATAAGCGATAAAAAGAGATCCCGCTAGCTGATAGATGGTGAAAGGGGCCGGTCCCTCCATGAACCTAAGACCCTTTAACTGGTGATCCTTAAATGATTTGACCGTCGTGACCACTCAACTTAAAAATAGAACTGGATCCCGAAAAGATGAAAAGACCCCTTCGTCATGTTGCGACTTAAAATGCATAACACGTAGGTTATGCAAACAATTAGGATTATTCTCAGATTGGATCTGCACCTTTGTTGATAGAAAAAGGTCAACATTTTGGTGACTCAGAGGGGGCCTTAAGCCTGCTTAGGGAAATACCATAAGTCTTAGATATCCATTGGGCATAGAGTCAAAGCCTAAACAAAATTAGATAATCTCTGCCCTTGAAACCTACAAAATGTCAAAATTTTCTATTCTGGAAAGAATATCCTGTGCACGTGCACTTCTTGGAAAGATAGAAAAAATTGAAAGATAACCTACATTAACTATGTACACTTCGTCTCAAAGAGGGCTTAAAAAAGCCATTGATTGGCTTGTCAAAGTAGCTACCTTTCTTCACCAGCGTCTGATGCTCTTCCTTCCTATTGAAAACTAGCCAGGGAAAGAGAATTGACAAGCATCCAACAAACTGTTGGAATGCCTCCCAAAACCAGAGAGATAATAAACTCACCCATGCTTAAATTTAATCCTCTTGAGGCAAATGGGCGAAAATAAATTTCTCTCCTTCATGATGCTCAACTTCATGCTCAGAAATACGCATGAAAAGGGGTGAATTGTAGGTCTAAGACAAATGTCTGATAGGGCATCCCCTTGAAGGAGATAGATTTAGGCCATCACTATTGGCTTGCCCTTTTCCCTATTGATTTGATGACAAAACAAGCACCTCTGAGATATTCCACTGTTCTTCAAAATTTATTGCCTCTGCTGGCAATGTAAAATCTTTATCTTGCTCCTCTTGATTCAACTGACTAGAAGATGTCAGCTCAGTGTCAAAACTTGAGCAAAAGCCCTCAAGATCATCCCAAAAGGAATCATCCTCTGACTCCTTCACCCTTAGCTTGGTCTCATGTTGTAGCTCAAATGTACGCACATTCTCCTCTTGAAAGAAGGAAGGAATATCATCCCATAACGTGAAAACAACCTCCTCCTCACTGTCATCTTTTTTGCTAGCCACAGGGGAGTTGTCTGACTGGTTAAAATCACAAAAAAGTGCCTCTTGCTAGTTTGTAAAAGAAAAATATCTCTACGCTACTAAGGCCTGAGAGGCATGCTCATTTTCGTAAGATGTCTGATTAACATGATTGGATGACACATGGATAAGTTCTCTTGAGGTGCTTGCAACTACAGGGTTTAGGCTATTCAAAGGCCTAGGGTTTGTCCATTGGTTTTGCCCTTAAAAATTGGGCTTGTTCTACTGATAGCCTTGATTTTGTGGTTGATAAGGCCTATTGTTCTAAGACTATTGTCTCTTGAGCGAGACTAACTCATTTTTAAGTCCCTACACTAGGTTCTTAAGCTCTTGAATCTCTGAAGGTGGAGGTGGAGGTGGTGCTGGTAGCTGGCATGCTGGTGCCATTGGAATTGGTGCAATTGTAGGCCATTGTGTAAGAGCCTCTATGAATAAGGGCATTGAAGACCTTGGAGCTAACTTTCCAGCTTGTATTAAACACCTTTTTGCCTTGATGGCGGTGTCATAAGCTCTTGGAAGGTTATGCCTACCCATTGATTGTATCATCATAGCTATGCCACATTTCAAAGCCCTGAGGAAGTATAAGAAGGCATAATTGGCAAACGGTCTGACCAAAGTAGGGACTCTATCCCAAGTCTTTTTAAACCTGTAGTTAAAATTTTCCATAAACTCATATGGGGCTCTCTTTATGGTTGTTAGGTGTTCAACTAGTGACAAGGGGTCACTCTTGTCTTCAAAGTTCTTGCATAATATTTCTCTCTAATTCATCCCAGTTATGGATAGAATTAGAGGGTAGACCCCTATACCAGTGTAGGGATTTTCCCTTAAATGAAGAGGCTAGAAGCCTCACTGCAACATTGTCCTCTATGATGTCAAAAACAGAGCAGATGCCTACAACATCCTGAATGTGTTCAACTGGGGTGACAAAGGTTTCTCTAGTAAAAAAAGGTATAGCCTTGAGGGCTGCAACTAGGATTTCTCTCTTTTGAGCTAGAGCTAAGGGGCTACCACCATTAAAGGTGACAAATGAATGTATTATAGGGACTTCCATGAGAAATAGCAATTCCCTCTTCTTCTAAAATCTGAAAGTTTATACAATCAAAGAAAAATACCTCTAGAAGGTGCTCCTTGTTGGAAACCTGGTGTGAAATGATAGATGGTCTTGAACAAGAGCCTGGATTTGATCCTCAGAGTCGCCAGGTGCTGAAATGTGATTGCCTCCAAAGGCAAGGTTTCTAAGAGTAGCACTGAACTCTTAGCAAATGAATTGAAATACTTGTCCCACTAAGTCTGCCAAAAACTGTGGTATGACCGGTGGCTTGAAATGGAACTATCTTGTAGGTGAATTTTTTTATTGTATCCTTATATATTTGTCCCACCGAGCATGCCAAAAATTATTGTCACAAAAGTTTGCACCCTGTGATGATCAGATTTGATCATCAATGTTGTGAAACATTGAATCAACCTCCAAGTGTGGGACCTTGCATTGTTGAGGTTGAATCTCCAGAGAAGGCCGACTTCCTCTCTAATCTAAGTGCAGAGTGTTGGAACAACCCAACACTAGTAAAACTAATCTACGATCTGATAGGGAAAAGGGAGAGAGAGAAGGTTTATTGGAAAGAAGGGAAAAATGTTTGCACCTAGACTAAAATTTGATCTCCCTGCCTATGATTGCAATGATCAGATTTGATCATCAATGTTGTGAAACATTGAATCAACCTCCAAGTGTGGGACCTTGCGTTGTTGAGGTTGAATCTCCGGAGAAGGCCGACTTCCTCTCTAATCTAAGTGCAGAGTGTTGGACCAACCCAACACTAGTAAAACTAATCTACGATCTGATAGGGAAAAGGGAGAGAGAGAAGGTTTACTGGAAAGAAGGGAAAAATGTTTGCACCTAGACTAAAATTTGATCTCCCTGCCTATGACTGCACAAAACACTAATAAAACTACCCCAGGTATTCACAATATTCTACCTAATTCAGCTCCCTATAGATGAGTGAAGGTTGCAATTTACAAGATAGTAGGAGGAACTGATCTAGTTCACGGATGTTATCCATAAAGAATCAACACAATCACTTATGCAAAAGGAAACAAGAAAGAGATGCATTCAAACATAGAGGTAAGAGAAATACACATATTTGTTTAAACTGAAAAAGGGCAAGAAGACTAACTT
This sequence comes from Cryptomeria japonica, assembly GCF_030272615.1. NCBI lineage: Eukaryota > Viridiplantae > Streptophyta > Pinopsida > Cupressales > Cupressaceae > Cryptomeria > Cryptomeria japonica. The sequence continues at coordinate 581,922,743 of NC_081406.1, forward strand.
TATTAATGGAAGGCAAGGCAACATTTATAGTTGCAGAAAAAACAAGAATTCTGCAAGACAAAAGAAGAGAAGATCCTATACAAATGTTACATATTTGCCTTTATAGTTCAAGCATAACTCAGATGGTTATAGTTAGAAACCCTAACCATGGGCAGGGTAGGTTACAAAATATCAGAGAGGAGGAAGAATCAGATCAATGAGCTGATTTGATTGCGTGCAAGGATAGCTTTGAAAATATCTTCCCCATCTGGGAAGAAATAAAATCCCTATGCAGAAGGAGGAAAAAATCTCTGCGCAGATGCAGAGCTGAGATGGCATATGTTGGCAAAAAAGTCTTCATTCTGCAATAAAGAGGCATGGGTGGCATATAAAATCGACTTGCACATCAAGTTTTAAGTAAGGGTGCAAGGATCTAGTAGTGGGATCAAAATCGAATCCGAAATCAAGCGCCGACCGAGCAAAGAAGATCGTCTCGACCATCGGGTCGCCAACGGCTCAAAGAGAATTGAATACCAATCGCTGATTTGAGAGATTCACGCAAAGATGTATGTGCAAGATCTCTCCAAGTAAGCATCCATTGGGCCGAATGTAAGATTAAAACATGACTGTCGGATCAAACCTTTATGAAAATCTGATAACCCCATGAGTTGCATTGCCATCTGCAAGGTGGGCCTCACCAACGCCTTTCTCCATGTTGTATCGCTTGTCGTGGCATCACGTGAAAATGGAACATCAGAACAAAAGACAAAAACTCCCGACCACATGATATAGCAAAAGGAAACCCTAGCCAACAACCTCATCCCCTCTCACCATCACATATTGCATTGTCGGGCGAAAATGGAAGATCGAAACATGGAAAAAAAGGTGGAAAGTTCCTAACTGTGCGATAAGCAATAAAAAGAACTCATGCTAGCTGGTAGCGGGTGAAAGGGGTTGGTCCTACCATGAACCTAAGACCCTCTAACCAGTGATCCTTAAATGATTTGACCATCACGACTGGTCAACTTAAAAATAGAACCTAGAGCCTGAAAAGATGAAAAACCACTTCGTCATGCTGCGACTTAAAACACATAACACGTAGGTTATGCAAACAATTAGGATTCTTCTCAGATTGGATCTACAAATTTGTTGACAGAAAAAGGTCAACAATATCTTTCAACAATCAATCTTCATTTGAAATTTTCACTTAGCTTCAATGTGAGTGTCTTTTTATGAGAAAATTATAAATATATTATTATACATGTAAAATTTTTGTGAACCGCTAATTTATTTTTTCCAACTCATTTAAGTGCTTGTGCTTATTGTTCAATTTAATTTGTATGTTTATAATCTCAAAATTTACTGATATATTGCATTAAAATGCATGTGCCTTACATATTTGTCTTGTAAAAACTATGAATTTATATTAATCAAACATTGTACATGTAAGATATTTATGAACCACTAATTTATTTTTTCCAACTCATTTGTGTGCTTGTACCTATTATTTAATTTAAATTTGTACGTTTACAATAAAAAATTTCTTAATTTTGCTTGTTGACGTATTACATTAAAATGCATATGCTTGAGATATTTGTCTTCTAAAAATTATGGATTCATATTATAATCTAGGTGGTCTCTCTAATTTTTCTATTGCTTATTAATGGCACCCCAGATAAAGAAGAAGCTCATTATAGAGGAAAAATTGAAATCGAGAAATCCCCTACTTTAGAAAAAGAAGAAGGTTATTAAGACTGGAAATAAGAAGGACAAGATGAAGGATAAGAATAAGAGTGAGACCTACAAGATCTACTTGTTTTTTAAATTTCTAAAGCAAGTGTAACTAGATATCAATATTGCTAGAAAAATCACATGGCGATTGTGAATACACTTATTAGTGACAAATTTGAGAAACTCATAACTAAGGTGGCTAAAATTTATGTGCTAAATAAGAAGTACATACCATCAACACACAATATTTTTAAATGGTCATAAGGTTTGTTCTTCCTAAAGATCTTACAAAGCACTAATGACTATATTCATTTTCACCAGTGTCTGGGAATTTAATTTGGTATGTTGTAACATTGGTTTTTTATTTTAACAAATCATCATCACCCTTATTTCATACCTAATTAATTGTCAAATGGAGTTTGTAGAAAGGCCTCCATATCTTGTCAATAAGAGCACTATGTCCAAAATATAGAATCTATTACATCCCATTTAGTTAGCTTGGATTAATCACTAAATTATTGTATTTAGTGTTCAAATAAAAGAAATTAAGAAGATAAATGATTAATTTTAAATATTATTGAAGGATGATTATGCTGACAATTAATTGTGCGTGTGACATGAATCATTGTCATCCTTTTAAGTTAGAGAGAGATAGTATCATTGGGGAAAAAAGATCTAGCTGAAGGAAGTGACTTGTTATGATAGAATCCACATACTCATCTAGACTCATGTAGTTAGGTTGAATGTGTGCAAATGAGATTTAGTATTTTAAGTTTTGATGTTTGAATAATTTTATTATTCATGAATGATGTAAAAATATTTTTATATGGGAGTAAAATATCTTTATATAAATCTAGACTAATTAAATGACTTAAAGAGCTTGAGTTATCATCCGGTCATGATTGATGTGCCTTTGCATTCAAAATTTTGTCATAATGAACCTCAAACTAAATGAGAATAGACATGAAAATACAAATAATATATTTTTTAATTTAATTACTATTATAATAAAGATAGAAACTTAAAGATTAATAAGGATATTATAAATTCTATTATTCTATTTAAAGATTATTTGAAAGGATAAAAAGAAATAAATATATATGTAATAAGTAAATAAAGTCAAGATAGTAAAATATTTATATATAAGATAAGAAGTGAAGTTTTAAAGGAAAGCTTCCATGTGTTGTGTTGACGTTTCCACAATTTGCATGATTGAATATTGTTGAAGCATGTTGGGGAAGGTTGAAAAACCCAACTTTACACCTAGAAATAGTTTTTTTCAAGGGAAGCTAAAGCATTCAGGGATATTGCCAATTGGAGGTATCATGAAAGCATGAGATATGAGAAATTTGAGGTATCAACAATGAAATCATTAAATTATAACTTCAATCTGCAAAAGTAAGTTTAACAACCTTGATAATAAATAAAAAACTGACATTGAATTTGGGGTATGGGCATGGCGGACTCATGGCGGGTTCATGGCGGATTTGAACCAAGGCCAAGCAGGGGGTATGGTAGGCCATGGAGTCCCCGACGATATTCTTCTAGAGATCCTTTGCTGGTTGTTAAGAGACCCCATAGAAATCAAGGCTTTCAGAAATCAGTGCGTTTTCAAACTCCACATTCATATTAGATGCCCTTGAACACACAAGGAAAGAAGAACTAGACTTTCCAAAGGCATTCGTGGCTGGGCTCTAATGCCTAGACCGTAGGCTCTCAAAAATACTTAAGCTTGGACTCCTGGGCCAAGAAAATGGCAACAGGCCCAAATAATATCCCAATCTTAGCTAGGGTTCAGAAATGCTTTGTATCCAAGGCACCTCTGGTCCACAATCATGATGATCGCCAAAACAAGCAAGCTTACCCTTTAGCTGCACCTACCCTGCCTTTCAAGAGCACCAAGGTATCAGGTGTTAAAAAACTATCTTTTCATCGACCAAATCCTAACTTTGTATGCAAGGATCAGAAATGGAGTAGGAAATCCATGGGTAGAAAACTTTTTGTTCTACCTTCTGAATCCATGAGCCCCATGATTACCCAACTCAAAGAAAATGCCTTTTTCACACAATGGTGTGGTATAGGCAGAAATAGCAAAGACATAATATCTTGGTGGATGTCCTCATTTCCAGGCTTGATCACAATCAGACAACTGCAGAATGATTTCCTTCTTCTAGATTGTGTTGACTCGTCCCTAAAGAAAGCAATCACGAAAGGTTGTCCTTTGTTCTTCCAAGGGTCGACATTCAACTTTATAAATTGGAAACCAGGCTTTGACCCAGCAAAACATAGATTTGAGAAATCCCCTATTTGGTTGTCTTTAGTGGGCCTCCCATCTGAGTTTTGGTGCCTAGAGGCTTTGCTCAAAATAAGTGATGCTTTAGGATCCCTAGTCAGTATAGAGGAGGACTTCTAGAAAGGTCTTAAAGGAGATGTAGCAAATATCTATGCGGAGATTGATCTTAAAAAAGGCTTCTATAGTGACTTAGAAATTATTTTAGAAATGGGCAGATGGAAATAGAGAGTGAGAAGGATGGGAAAGGAAATCCCTAGCAAATGTATCCTTCAAAACCAAATAATAAAAAATAGCTCAGTGACAGCTTCAATGGGTGCTATCCACCTCACAGACTAGCCTGAAGAGAAAACTACTTCAGAGCAAGAAGGTCAGATGTTGGCCAGGGTTCTGGATAATCTATTGGCACCAATTGTAGTGGTTGCAAATCAGGGAGACACGAATGCCATTCAACAGTTTCAAGATAGAGGCCATGTTTCCACTCTGGTGCCTTCAGCTCCTCTAGACCCACATCTTTTTCACACTCCTAGATCAAATCACCTACCTAAAGGGACTCTAGGCGAGTTGATGCATTGTAGTACAAGTATGGTCTCTTTGACTTCTCTTCCTTCTCCTTTTAGTTTCCCTCCTCTCATTCTCTCCCCGATTGTTAAGATACAGTATCAAAAAGCAGTTAGAAGTCTGTTTGGTAAAAAAAAAACTCCTTCCCTTACGAGAGGAGATTTTAACATCTTTTCCCAGCCTCCTATTAAGGTCCCAAAAAAGAAAAATAGTCCAAGGCGAAATAAGCATAAAGGATCCCTTTAGCAAATTAAACCTAGCAAAAAACCCATGCAAATTGCTAAAATCCTGCAGGAAGAGGAGGTCATTGAAAATGATCTTAAACTGATTTGGAAGAGGACCAAGAGCCTCTTCTATCTGATGGTCTGATTTACTCTTCCTCAGATTTACCCTCTGCAGTACAATTTCTTAACCTATCGACGGGAAGTCCAAATCCATTCATGTTATCTCTGACTTTAGCTCCTCAAGACCTGGGCTCCTCTTTAGACCATAATGCTAAGAAACTTCTTCAGGATCTTCTGGTTCAGGATGAAGATCCAGACACAATCTTAGATACCCCCTAGCAATCATGTACTCTCAGGTCAAGGAAAAAAGGAAACTAGGCCTACATCAGAACCAAGAGGGATTGGAAAAACCAGACTTTGGCTCTTCCCCTCCTAAGAAGGGTCGCAAATCTCTTATTGAAGCCAGATCTTTACATGGTATTGCGGAAAACCAATCAAAACTTCAAGATCTTTGGAAAGTAGGGAAGGGAATCCCCTTCCTAAACAACAATGAAAATCTTATCCTGGAATGTTAGGGGCCTCAATGCCCCTAACAAACAAAGGGTGATCAAAAGGAGGATTCTTTTGGTCAGTGCATGCATCATTTTTTTGCAAGAAACTAAATTGGATAGTATGCAAGCAGTCACATTTGGAAGTGGAATTAGCTCCCTATTTCATACGTCTTTACAAGTGACAGTGGGCTCAGAAGGGGCTTCAGGAGGCTTAATGATAATTTGGAAGCCTTCCCAAGTTAAAGTTGACGGTATTGCTTCAAATAGAAACTGGATCCTGGCTAAAGTTTCCCATCTTCAGTCTAATACAACCTTCTTTGTTATAAACACTTATGGCCCAATTTCCCCTCTCAAAAAATGACTCTTATGGTCTTCCTTAGATGAAGTCTTCTCTTCAATAACTAAGGAACAACTCTTTATAGGAGGAGACTTCAATGCTATTAGAAGAGCTTCTGATAAGAGGGGAGGATTAATCTGCTTAGGCGGATCTCAGTAGGACTTCAATGACTGGATTGATAGGAATGGTCTGATGGAAATAGACTCAGGTGATTTGTTTACTTGGACAAATAGAAGGAAATGATTTAGCAACATAGCGGAAAAAATAGATAGATTCATTTGGAAAGGAGATCTGAGGCTCTTTCCATTCTCCCCCTCCTGTTCTGTTATCCCTTTCTCAAGATTAGATCATTATCCCATATTGCTTTCTTTGCTTGGAAACAAGGAAAGCTGTAGATCCCCATTCAGGTTTGAGAACATGTGGATGAAGGACCCAAACTTTCCCACTTTGATAGAAAACTGGTGGAAGGAAGCATCGGTTGAAGGCTCAAAACTCTTTTGCTTTACTGCTAAGTTGAAATTTGTAAAGCAGAAACCGCTTCAATGGAACTCGCAACACTTCAAAAATATCTTCTCAACAAAAATTTTTGATAGAAGAAAGAATGGCAACACTAAATGATAAGACCATCCTGGAGGGAATGGACCAGAAATCCTTCCAACAAGAAAAGATGCTCCTATTGGAATATGAGGATATTTAATCTAAAGAAGAAATCTTCTGGAAACAAAAATCTAGAGAGAATTGGCTTAGAATGGGAGACAAAAATACCAAGTTCTTTCACAATGTAACAAAGATTAGAAGGGGTAAGAATTGGATATCAAAATTGGAGTCTAAGGATAACCAAACGATAGAGGACCCTGATGAGATTACCACCTTCTTTAATCTTTTAAATAACCTAGATGGATCTCAATTGTCAGAGCAAAAAATGATGTTGGAAGTGATCCCCAAGATTATCACAGATGAGCAGAATCAAAATATTAATGAGAGAATAAAGCTAGATGAAGTATTTCAAGCCCTTAATCAACTTCCCTTGGGTAAAGCTCATGGCTTTGATGGTTTCCCTATGGATTTGTTTAACAAGTGTTGGCATTATTTTAGGTTAGGATCTTGCGGAAGCTCTGGAATGCTCAAGAAGATCAAGAAGAATTCTTAAGGAAGTAAACAACACGTTTATTGCCCTCATCCCAAAGAAGGAGAATGCATTAAATCTGGGAGATTTCAGACCCATTTCTCTTTACAATATAGTTTACAAAATCCTTTCAAAAGTCATGACAAATAGAATGAAGCCCCTCATGGAATCTATTATATCAGAAGAACAAACAAGGTTTGTAGCAGGCCACTCAATTCTTGATGGGGATATAATAGCACAAGAAGAAATCCACACTCTTCAAAGCACAAAAAGATCAGGTATGATGATTAAAGTAGATATATCAAAAGCTTATGATAGTGTAGATTGGAGCTTCCTTTCCAAGGTTATGCAAGCTTTTGGCTTTGCAAAACATTGGATTGACTGGGTATTTGAATGCATTTCCACTCCGAAATTTTCAATCTTGGTAAATGGGAAACCAAAAGGTTTTTTCTCCTCTTCAAGGGGAATCGGACAAGGAGATCCTATCTGTCCTTTTCTCTACATAATAATGGGGGAGGTATTGGGAAGGACACTTAAAAGAAGCCATCTGAACAATTTTTTAGAGGGAATCAAAGTAACTAGAAACTTTGCAGTCACACACTAGCAATTTGCATATGATAATCTCCTTTTGGGGGCAGCAAAAAAAAACAAACAACTCATCTAAAATAGATTCTAGATACCTTCGGGAAAGCTTCAGGCCAAATAAGAAACAAAGATAAGTCGAAGGTCTATTTCTTCTTTACCTCTAAACTCTTGCAGTCTAAAATACTTAGAATTTTGGATTGTAGTGAAGGATCTCTCCCTTGTATCCATTTGGGTGTCCCAATTTAACAAGGTGTGAGGAATACTAAATCATGGGATCCTCTTAAGCTAAAAGTGGAACAAACCTCAAATTCTTGGAAAGGGAAATGGCTGTCTTAGGTAGGTAGACTAGTGATGATTCAAGAAGTGATCTTGACTCTGCCCATTTATCTATTATCATTCCTATCCCTCTCAACAAGTGCCAATTCTTTTTTAGTCAAGAGGATGAGAAACTTTTTTTGGCAAAATACTGAGGAGAAACATAAAATTTCTTTAATTGCATGGGAAAAAATAATCAAGCCTAAGATCTTAGGGGGTTTAGGCATTAAGGATCTTAAATTGCAAAATAAAGCTTTAGGGGCCAAAATAGTATGGAAGTTCATTAAGAATACCAACATCACATGGGCTAGAATGCTAGCAACCAAGTATTTACCAGATCAAGATCCTCTCAATCTTCTAAGAGAAGAAATATTCCCCAAGGGATCGAGAACTTGGAATTTTATAATCTCTTGCAAAAATTTGATTTCAAAATAGATCACATGGGACATTCGAGATGGATTATCAAGCCTTTTTTGGGAGGATTCTTAGGGAGGCTACTCATCTATCGTGAGTTCCCTTAACATACCTATAACAAAGAACTAGCTTAAGCATCATTGGGGTGTTCGAGTGAGAGACTATCTGATTGAGGATGGCCCACCCAATTCTCAAAGCTGGAGGTGAAAATCATTGGAAGGAGTTCCAACCTTAGGGGATGAACTAGATCAAATTTCAAAGCTCTTAAAAGCAAGAAATATCAATCCGAGAAGAGGGAATGATTCTTTAATATGTGCATCTTCTAAAATAGGGCAGTGCAATCCTAAAGATGGTTATAGAGTGCTAGTTAGCAACACTGATAAGGATCAACTGGATATTTCGAAGAAGTTGTTTTGGAGCTCCAAAATCATTCCTAAGGTAGCGATCTTTGTATGGCTAGCCTATCAAAGGAAGATCTTAACTGCAAAAGTTCACAAAAATGGGGTATGTAGGACCTTCTAGGTGCATCATGTGTAAAGCTCAGTCAGAGATAGTGAACCATCTACTACTCAACTGCCCCTTTGTGTCCAAATACTGGCGATGGCTCTGTGCTAAACTTGGGCTGATCACAACCCTGCCAAATGACACTAAATCCCTTTTTCAAAGCTGGCCTCTTCCAAGTAAGGAGAGAACCTTGAACATACTTATGGAAATATCCCCATCATGTGTAGTCTGGGAAAGTTGGAAGGAGAGGAACCACAGTTTATTTGATGACAAATCTAGAAGGTTAGAAACAATCCTAAATTCAATTGAATCGGTTATAGTGGATACAGTCAACTACAAAACAACTTTCTCTTTGGAACCGCCTAAAGCTTTCTCCTCATGGGATGAAAGCATTAGGAAAAATTGGCATGGAATTAGGATTACTCCCTCCTTTGGGAAAAAAAATAATATGAGGAAGGCTGCTACCTCGTCCCCTCCAAATCCTGGCTGGCTAAAACTAAATTTTGATGGTGCTTCTAAAGGCAATCAGGGTCCTTCAGGCATAGGATATGTAATTAGAGATCACACAGGATCAATTCTATGGAAAATGGCAAAGTCAATTCCTCTAAACACAAATAACATAACATAATTCAAAGCATTGCAATTTGGATCGATAGATTTCATAAAGCATGGTTTAAAAAACATTTTAGTGGAGGGTGATTCAAAGATAGCAATAAATGCAATCAAGAGGAAAAAAACTCCAAACTGGAGATTGCAGGGAATCTTAGACAATATAATTGCAAGCCTAGATAGAATTGAACACTATGAAGCAAAGCACATCTATAGAGAAGCAAACTCAGAGGCAGATGCTCTTTCGAAAATTGCTGCCCAAGGAACCTACATCCATAGGTGGGATTAGGGAAATCTGCCTATTGGCCTAGCAAATCATATCACTTGACAGGTAAAGGCCCTAAAGGATACCAAGTGTAAATGTAAGAGACATTCTCAGGGAAGTGTGGAAGCTAGTTAAAAAGCTTTCATTAACAGGGCAAACATTAAATTCTATCTTTGGCGGTCAAGTGAAACAACTACCTCCAATTTTAAATTCAAAACTTAACTATTTTGGGTAGAGTGGGCCTAGATTCAGTGACGTCATCCAAATCGCAGATTTGAGCTAAGGCTTCCCTGAATCACTTCACGAGACCTAGCTGGCAAACTGTCAAATCCAATTAAGGCTTGCGTGGCCCAAACGATAGATTTGGTAGGTCGAGGACAAACATCCCTCGCCACCTTAGCTGGCGAATTAAATGCAAATTTGTCCCTCATCATTTGGCGTAAAAGAGTGTGCCCATCTATTTCTCTGTATTGCCTTCTACAAGTTCCTATCAATCTCTTGCCAGTTAATCTCAGAGCTCTGGTTTTCATTTCCTTTCTTATTTGTTAGCTTGCATTGCCAATCACGTCGACAGAGCCTCCTTTTGGATTCATAATGAGTGTTTATCCTAGGCCCACCTCATGTTTTGGTGCAGATACTCCAATTTCTCTCTCAGCCTCGATGTACCAAGTCTCATTCAGGAAAATAACAGACTTGAGGCTCAAGCGCCTTCTCCTTTACTCGGATTTCCCTATCATATTGGCAGTTAAGATGATCTTGGGTAGTGGGCATCTGAACAAAGACGAGTATCCACGGGACAACACTAGCATTTTCTCCAGGTTTTTTTGCCTCATTGCTGGATTTAAAACTTGTAAAGAAGGAAGTTTGGAGCCTCACAAAGAAGCTATTCCCATAATAGGTTACCCAGGAGCTTCAAGAAATCCTAAACAAGGCAATCCATGATTCTGGGGCTCCTCGGCCAGGAGATAGAATCCTATTTAATGCTCATGGTGAGCTAATTAACTACTATCCTTTCTTGCTTGACTTGAAAGGAAAGGATTTGGATAGGCACAGTGTATTTGCTAGAGTTGGCCTTGGTTACCTTAAATGGCAGTTTCTGGGGGAAAATTCAGAAGACCAGAGTAGAGAGGAGGACCTAATTCAATTTGCTAGACTCAACGACATTCTACCTATGAAAGCAGAAGATGAGAATCCTCAGGTGGAGCAGGCATGCAGGGGCAGATCTAGCAGGGGTCGTCACGGGTCTAGATGTGGCCGTGGTAGGGGCTGCCCTCCGAGCAGAGGTCATGGGAGAGCGAGGATCGCGAATTCTCAGCCTGAAGCCAACAATGAAACTGTGAGCTAGGTTCCTTACTGAGTTTTGTATAAATTTTTTAACTATTTTAGACTCTCGAGTGAGTAATTAAGGCTTTAATAAGTATAATCTCTGTTAATTTGGCAGTAAGTATCTGCCATTCAGACTCTTTAGTTTTTAAAAAAAATCTTAAGACTTTATATGTTAGGCTCGGAAGGACACTATATATTTACTATGCTCTGCTTGCCTGGTTGCTTTCCTTCTTGATTTCTTAGAAGGTACATAGATGCTTCCAACAAGAATTTTGTTAATTATCTACTAGCTATGTCAACACTGTAATTTTTTGCATAATTAATATAAATCTGGCCCTGCCTTTACTGATAATTTTTTTTTTTAATTTAAAAGCATTCTTTAAAGGGAGTGTATTTTCTTTTTACGAAGGAAAAGTATGCAACAAAGGGAATGACTGAGTGAGTTAAGGAGGAAAGGAACTTATAATTTAAGCTAGTAGTTCTTAATATGAATAGATTACATTTGGTTGTTGCAAATGTTTTCCTTCACTTGTTGAATAAGGAGTAGGATGATCAACCTCAAGACATAACATAATTTTTTTTTTGGTTTTAATTTTTCTTATTATTATTATTTTTTGGATACATTAGCTTATCAGCTATTAAATTAGTGTTAAATATTATGGTAATTATAGCAGCAATGCCATTATTAAAACTGGCTAAAGATAGATGAAATAAATATTTGAGTTAGAATACATATTTTACAAAATGCAAGTAATATATTTTTCTTGTGAATGTAGTCAAATTGAGTCAAAGATAATTGCCCCTCCTCATGTTGATCTACTTTAAGTGTCTTTCGCGTTCTTAAGTTTTTCATAAGTCAACCATCTACCATGAAAATATTGTTACAAATATATGAAGATAAGATTGTTATGTTATCAAACTATTGTTTTAGGTAAACTAGTGGTTTAAGTTGCAAGGAAAGTTGCTTGCATGTATTTAAGAATTTTGGATTAATAGATTGCAATCATGTGAATTTAAATGATTTATTTTTTATAGAGAGCAAAAATTATTCAATAGGTTCCAATCCTTTCATAGGTTACCTTGCATATTTATCGATGATAATCGATGACCAATTATAAAAGTGTGCTTTTGTGGAGGGTTAGTTTTATTTATGGACTAATCATCTATTAATTATTCCTCTCTAGTGGAATAATCAATAAATATTATCACTTTGAAAATATATTATTTAAGTTAAACATCATAAAAACTGAAAGGCATCCAATACCGTAGTGAGATGATTGGGACATTTTTATACATACTTATTATCATTGATACACAACATAAGTGCATTGCTTAGATTTATTCGTATTCTCTCCCATATAAATATATTCTTTGATGAGTTCATGAAGTGTGTGTTGCGTGAGCGTTTAGGTATACCAACTTTAAAATGCTTCACATAATTAATTAGGTTTCATCATACATGTTGCCACATGCTACTAGATCCTTTGTGATGGGTCGGGCTCCTCCTATGGAGTAGCACGGGATAGCTTGATGGCTGATGCTTCGTGGGAGTAGACATCACCTTGACAATACTTTATGTCTTCTGATTCAAGTTGCGAGGAAAGGAAATGGAAGAAAATTTTGTAAGGTAATTGTTAATGCATTGTTAATCTTGTAACCTACTATTTGAGAAGGTTGTCTATGATTTACTTATTTGTTCATACTTATCATTACAATACTATAGCTCTCTATTTAATATAGAAGAGATTGAGTGCTAAAACTAGACATGTCACAATTGTTGTCATTATGGTTTCAAATGTAAATCTGTATATGTTATTATAAACAATTTGAGTTTTATGGTTCATGTCAAATTTTGTAAACAACTTGTGTTAATGGTAATGGTTGTAGAATCATTTTATATGTTAAAAAAAATGAAAGTAAAATGTTTGATTCTCCTAGATCAGATCTACCTAATCATCTTGTTAATAACTAATTTTAATACTTAATTAGTGAGTAAATGCGTAGATGTTACATTATGCCTCAAAAAAATTTAGAAAATCTACAAGAAAAATGTTGACTTGAAACATTTCACATGTGATTCACACTATTATTAAAGAAGATGGTACAAAGGTTTAATTTTTTGCACATGACTACTTAACCTAAAGGATGACATCTAACTAAAGATGACATGTGATTTACATGCATGTTTACTCTTATTGTTGTAATCTGCTATATAAAGACACAAATACTGACATATATGTAATGCATAAAGTAAAAATAGGTACATCTAAGTAATGTAGTATAAAAACAAGAATAAGCAAACAGTCTAAGAGACTTGCAGGTAGAAATCAAAGTTGAATGGCAAGTAGGGTGGCCGAACTTGAAGTGCTTATAAGGGAGGAATTTGATGGGCAGAATCGTGGAGAGGCAACAATGGATTCCATGAAATCAGATACCAACTCTGTCGATCAGAAGTTGGAAGGTTTTATCGATTTATGGAAGCTCATGTTCGGTTTTATGTACTCCCTGGGCCTGCGATGGGCTGTGGAATTGGAAATCCCAGACATCATTGCCAAGTGTGGACCTGAATCGACGCTTTCCGCAGAGGAAATTGCTGGATTTCTGCCTTCCCCTTCTCCCAACATAGATTTCCTCTCCCGCACACTCTCATTTCTGGCAACCAGAGGTATTTTCTCCCAAACCCTAATGCCCAATTCCCCCATTAAATACGGCCTTACCCGCATTTCATAGTGGCTTGTCAAAGACACAGACAATGGAGGAGCAAAGGAAGGCACTTTTGCTCCCTGGTTGTTACTGCACACTCACGAAGCGGTAATTACACCATGGTATCGTTTGGGTGAGAGTATTTTGTCCGGGAGCGGTTTTCCGTTCGAGCTGGTTCACGGAAAACTGCTTTTCTCCCTGGCTGAGAGTAATCCTGAGCTTGGCAGGCTGTTTAACGAGGCAATGGGTACATATTCGAAGATTCTGGTGGAATACATTTTAGCGGCTTATGGCGATGGATTCAGAAAGCTGGAGTTTATGTCTCTGGTGGACGTTGGCGGCGGAAATGGTTCCACAATTTCTGCCATTTCCCGCTCTTTCCCTAATATCAAATGCTGTAACTTTGATCTCCCTGAAGTAATCTCAGAGGCTCACAGTTATGCTGGTACTTACTTTTTAACACACAAAGATCGAATTTTTTTTCCTGTGCTTTCAGAGATTTTGAAAAAGCAAAATATTGCTGCTTGTTTGTGATGTGTTTGTGATACAGGTGTGCAACATATTGCGGGTGACAAGTTTGTCAGCGTTCCAAATGCAGACGCTATATTTATGAAGGTAAAGTCTTTAAAAGATTTTTTCATACCAAGACAAAAATCTTGAATCTTTTCCAGCTTCTTGTTTTCAAAAGATTGTTTCGGGAATCAACTGTGTATGTTTTTTAATCAATGTTTCATATCATTCAGTAATAATATTTTGAATATATGATTGAGCTCAGAGAAAATCTTTTGCCACCTATTAAAATACTAGTTCCATACTCCTAATTTTATTACAGTTCTAACCTCAACCATAACTTTAAGTCCACCCAACTTAAACATTCTATATGTCTAGAGTTTGTCATCTCTTTAGATAAGTCTAAATCATTTTAGTTAAACAACACACTTTAAGTTTTGACTTGTTTAGGTGGCTTATCTGAAATCACACGAATAAGTGAACTCTATTGAAAAAACAGTATGATTTCAGATGAATATCTAAAATGTCAAAACTTATAGTATGTTGTTTAAGCTTGCCTATCTGAATCTAAATTAAACGTCACAATGCCCAAAAAGATTAAAAGATATTTAAGAATGAATATTCATTCCTTAAAAACTGGTCCACCTTAACGCCAAAGATTAAGGTATATCTATTCTTCAAAACCCCTCATTTTAATACCAAAGATTATAAAATATCTATTGCATTTCATCCGCAATCAACACCAATGAATATAAAATTGCTTTGAACATTTTCAAGATATGACAGCAATTTTTAAATGGCAAAACTTTCAAGGTAATTCCCTAAACTTTGGTTTTGTATGCAACTTAACGTATTTCTTTCCACTTCACATTCTGTTACAGTTAACATTGCATGACTGGGGAGTGGGGAGACGAGGAGTGCAAGAAAATTCTGAAAAACTGTCATGAAGCTCTTCCAAAGCAAGGCAAATTGATAATGGTAGAATCGGTGTTGCCAGAGCCAGAGGCGGGGCAAAGCAAGTCCAGCTGGTGTGAAGAAATAGGAGGAATAAGAGATATGATAATGCTGTCACACCAAAGAGGCAAAGAGAGAAGGGAAGAAGAGTGGATAAAATTACTGCAGGCATCTGGGTTTAACCGTTACAATATCATCTCTTTGCCTTCTGAGCCTTTGCAAATGTCAATAATCGAAGCTTTCCCTGCTGACGGATAGCTTGGAATGTACTTGTTTGTTTGGTAGATTAAGCTCTCTAATGTCGTTTGTCTGCCAGTAAAAAATTATGCTCTTAAGTGAGGAACCCTAAAAAAAATTTTCAATGCTCTTAGGTGAATGATTAGATGTTTGTATGAATTAGAATACCATGCCAATCATTAGATAATCTTATATTTAAAGCTATTTATTTTTCCAAAGTTCCACATTTTATGATTGAAATCTAGATTTTAGTATGCATGGATATAATAGTCTATGGTTTGGTAGTAGTTGTATGTTTTGTGTCAGCGATCTACTTGTTTAGTGATTGTAGACTACCACTTTGTAGCAAGGGTTAGATATATTGTCTTTTTTTCATCATCGTTGATAGTTTTCATTCTTTTAAACTAGACAGAAGGAGATGCTTAGACCTGCTCTTTTATGCTCTTGAAAGCTTCTCTATACTCATGTATGCATAGATGTATTGTTATGTTTTCAATGATTGTAGTCTTGAATATCTCTTAAGAATAATGTTATGTATATCTTTTGGAATATTTGTGATTGAGATGGAATGCCAATATATGAAAGGATATCGGTAAATATTGTTGCTTTTATTTTCTTATGTATTCTTAATGCATCTTGTGTATTTAATGTGTTTTATGTGTTTATGGATGGTGCCAATACTATGAAGGAACTGAGGAGGATAGATTATCACCTTAATCCATGTGCTACCAAAGCTATTAAAATCATTTGTTAAATGGTTGTGTTTCTTAATCTTTGCCATATCATAATATTAGATGCATAGTTTTTTTTGAGTGCGCAAAATTGTATTCTAGATATATCAAGTTGCACAAATTCTATTACTCATACCAAATTCGAATTTCTAGGCATTCTTGTGTAGGGACATTTATTCTTTATGTTAGGAAGAGAAGCATAAAGATTTGTGGCAAGATAGAAAAGTGCTCCAACAATGGCTTCAGTTGTGGTGTTCTCGAGGGAGATAGATGTTGGGAGTTCCTATCAAGGTTGTGTTCATGATATGTACCTTATGTACTTTATATATTTGACCTTATGATCTAATGAAAAAAAAATTGTTTCCTTATTTTCTACCTTGTTATTGACTTATGTACTTTAACTTTTTGTCGAAATGTAATTTCATGTCTCTATTATTGATCATGTGGCTTTAATATATGATTGATTATGTGTAATTTTTAGATTATGTTAATTCAATAATATGGAGTTTCTTATATATTAAAGCTAATATAACAAACAATCTCCCAAACTTTGACATCAACAAACTTTGTCATCAATGACAATATTTCCAACAAACTCACTTTGATATCAATGACCATATTCCCAACAATCTCCCTTTCTGTAGAAAATATAGTTTGTCATCAATGACAATATTTCCAACAATTTGCCCCTTTGTCATTGATGGCAACCTTGCAAACAATTAATAATCTGTGAACACAACAAGAACACAATGCTCCTTCATTTTGCAATGCTCCTTATTTCTACGTCTCCCCCAATGACATCAATAAGAAAAAGGTGCCTAATAGTCTCACAAAGAATCTCCCCCATTCTATAGTTCTCCCTCTTAGTATGAATGACATCAATCTCCTTTTTATTGTAACTCTCTCTTTCTATAATCCACTAATTGATCTTTCTCTAAGTTGTCTTCTAAAAAAATGTCACCAAGAAATCTACAAGGCTGAAAGATAGCACAATCATTAGCTCCCCCTAAATCTAGAAGGCTGAAAGATAGCACAATTATTAACTCCCCCTAAATCTATGCTACACAGTAAGCACTCATAATTTCTTCTTGAGATACTCCAACTCTACATGTTGTTTACTAACCTACTGTCTTTCCATTTCTGCTTCATCCAAAAAGTTTTTGCAACATGATGTTGTTAGCTATATATTATGTCTTTGCTATGTATTTTACCTTTGCAACATGACATTAAACCTTTTTTCTAAACGTTAATTAAACCTATGTATTATGTTTTTTGCTATGTATTTTACCTATGCTTCATTAAACCTTTTTTCTAAATGTTAATTAAATATTATTTATTTAATTAATTATGATTTTAATTCTTTAATTTAAATAATCTTTATTATTTAATTAAAGTCCATTTCTACATAATTAAATAGTTTCTTTAAATTATTTAATTAACTAATTAATTCTTCTGATTTCATTAATTCTTCTAAATTCAAATTTTAATTCTTCCAATTTCTTCTAATTTCAAATACATGTGCATGATTTCAAAAATCAAATTGAATTCCAAAGTCAAGTTTTAAATATATTCAAATATCAAAATTGAATTTAAAATAAATGCAATATATGAATTAAATCTCATGTAAAGATTAAATTGAAAATCAAAGTTAAAGTGCAAGCACATGCTAAATTAATTAATTAAATTAATTAATTAAATTAATTAAATCATTATCTTATCAATTCCTATTTCTATCTTCTAGTTAGCTTTTTTCTAAATAAAGCTCTCAATCAACTTTCAATCAGTTAACTATTTCATCCTCTTTATTTCCTTCAATCATTCTTTTTCATCTTTCAATTAGCTTTTTTCTCAATCAGTTAACTCATTTATCTATTCAATCTTTTCAATCTATTCAGTTCCACCTTCAAATCAGCAATTCAACTATCAATCAACATGTGAGCTCACCTAAGTTCCACCTCTTGATCAATTTGTTTCACCTTTCAATCAATCCTCTCCAATCATCTATAAATTGCGCATTCAATCTCTATTTTCAACAATTACGAACTTCGAATCTTTGTGTCAATTGCAAGTTGCCAACATGATATCTGAGAGCCATCATACCACAAAGAAGAGAAGAAACATGGAAGCAATATACGATCATGGGATAGGGAGTTTCAATTGATATATTTTATACTCCTATTGTTTGATTGTGTTATTTCATTGGTTTATTTAGAATTCTATAATTAGATAGGGATTCGTGATTTCCCGCTGATTTCCCTATGATTTCTAGTTAATTACATGATGAATTTTACATACCACAAAAATGATTAACTGAAGATATTGATTACATTGAGTAGATTTGATGCTGGTTGTTGAGACATCTTATATATAATTGTGACAATATGAGAAAGATACAAAATTTTGTTATTTACTTCAAGGATATGTAGAGTTTTTAATCTGTTGGCTTGTCTTGCAAAGTCTTTTCTCCTTTTTGGAGCAAGGTGTTGAATAAATGCTTGAATGTGGTTAAAAAATAGATATATTTGAAGCAAGGGAAAATCTTTGCAAGGGTATATTGTTAATTCATATCCCAACAAACATAAAAACATTCAAATAAAAGACAAGAAAACACACTTTTATACCTTTGCAAGGGAGCTCTCTTGTTCCTCCAATTTGGACTCTTGTTGAAGCGAAGAATGCACCCCTTCTTAGCTTGTTTGGATTGGTCCAATGGTGATATGTGATTAGATCTCCAAGATTTGTGCACAATGGATGGACAAGGAAGGATGAAATGACTAAGTATGGATGAGTGCAAATTTTGGCATAATGTGGGTATGAGGATGATTTCTTGAACCCAAACTAGCAACATAGACTTAATTTACTTGGAGATGTGAAACAAGGGGATGGAGTCCTCAATCTATAGGAGAAGAGGAGAAGTAATGGAGGGCTAGGATTGATCCAAGAGGAAGGGTCATGATTCCATGTGAGCCTACAGATGGCCCAAGAGGAGGTGACAAGACAAGTGTGGAGACCAAGAGATATTTCTTAAAGGCATTTCTTGTCTCCACACTCCTCAAGGCTCATTGGGAAGACTTCCCAATGTGCCTAGGGAAGAGAAAGGAATAAAATATTCCTTGAGAGATGGGGATGAGGAATTAAAAATTATTTAAAAAGGATGATCATAGGGATTGGAGGAATTAGGAGGAATTAAAAATTCCTTGGAGGATGGGATGTTTAGAGGAATCCGAGATTTTCAAAATCTCACATTCACCTAGGAAAAGGGCATTTAAGGAAGGTGGTTGTATGGAAGGGACAAGGAGTTGACTTTGTGGCTAATCATGAGGATTAGCCACTAGCAACTCATTAGGAGAGAGATTAGAAGAATGATTAGGTGGGATTAGGGTAAATGGGATTTGTAGGAGGATTTCACTAGGAGAGAGAATAAGTGGAGGGAATTAAAAATTAGAAGAATAATGATAAGTGAGATTAGGGGGCTTCTAGAAGAATTCATTAGGTTAATGATGGATTAGGAAAAAGGTGATTTGTAGGAATCACCTAGATTAATTAACTAATTAAAAGGAGGAATTTGGAGAGAATTAATTTTAGGGATTTTTAGAAGAATAAAGGTAGATTGATTCATTAAATAAATCAATCAACAGACTATAGTGACAACATTAATTATATTTAATTAATATTGAGAAGGAATAGGAATTCACACAATTAATAAATTAACTATGCGAGGAATTTAAATAAATAAATTAAAATAATTAATTTAAGTGTCTACATTTTGCCCCTCTTTTACGCAGTGGAAAATTTGGCGATGGGTAAAAGATAGAAGGAAAAACAAGATGCCCCAGCGTAAAAAGTGGGTGGTGAATGCCCCCTCAAGATTTTTTTTAAAAAATTGACGAAAAATTCTCGAAACGAAGAAGAAAGAAGAAGAGGTGAGAAATGAACCAAAAAGAAAGATAGAGCGGATTGAGAAAAATAGAAGAGGAGATAGAAGGAGGGAGAGCAAAAAGGGAATTGGCCCACAAGGGGGTCCATATAAGGCACAAAGGGCCCAATGAAGGGTCATTGTTACACACAAGCCTTGGAGAAACTTAAAGCCTAGAAAAAGAGAAGGAGAGATGGATCACATTCCCACCCATGAGAACTACGTCGAGAGGATCTGACGGTACAAGAGACCCGAGGGCTATAGACCATTGGTATGTACGACTATCCTCCTCTATGATTTTGTAGGTTTAGGCTAGGATTAGGGCTTAGTATAGGGTGTAAGTTTAGTGAGGCAGGCACATTGATCACCATTTTAGCACGCGCACCTCTAGGGTAGCGCAAGTCCTAGCGAATAGCATGAGCACTCCTGAGTGGAAGGGGAAAACCTAGGGTTTTGGGGTGAGCACTAGCATTTGGTGCGGGCAGTTGTGCTTTGGCGTGGGCACTCGTAGTGGAGGGGAGTTAGGGTTAGTTTTAGGGTTAGAAAAAGGTTGCGCAGTACGGGCGGTCGCACTAAGGCAGGTTAGGGTTAGGTCGGAGAGGGGATAGGGATATTGTGGCATGGGCGTTCACACTAGGGTAGTTTAGGATTTGGTTAGGTGGGGGAAAGGGTTGCGTGATGTGTGCGGTCGCACTAGTTCACTCCAGGGTTGCTATTGGGAATCTATCATTGCGTGCACCTATAGAATAGCATGAGCAACATGGGTTTGGCATGTGCGTTGAGTGAATCAACATGTATGCTAGGGAAGAAGGGATGGAAAATAGGCTTAGAATTTTTGGGTTGGGGTAAGGTATGGGTTCATCAGGGGGTAGGATATGGCTTACAGATGTGAAATGATGAATTGGATTATTGGATGCAAGCTAATTTGGGGTCATTGGCGTTGAGGGAGCATTGGTCAGTGACCATGAGATTATATCAGCGGTTGCATTCGGATGAATTAGAGATCCTAGTTGCTATGGGGTTGCATTTTGTGGGTAGGTGGACGAGGATTTGAGCACATACTGCGATGATGACAAATTTAGTTGAGAGGTGGGATAGTAGATATAACACCTTCCACCTACCTACCGATGAGGCGATGGTGACTCTACTATCTATGTATGGAGGATCTTGAAGATCCCCACTTGTGGCATCATCCCGGAGTACCAATTAGATGCAACAGATTTTAACCTGCTGGAGGTTTGCGAGTATGAGACCCTACCAATCCTGGACAAGAGTAGGGCGATGGGTATCCGACATATACCTCGTCTAGTACTTGTGATTTGTGGATTTTTGAGCAGACAAATTCTACCTGATCTTGGAGGACATGGGTTTCTGGTTGGATGGAGTAGGTGTGTTTATTTCATGGTACATGATTGTGCGCAGTATGCCTGGGGAGCCATGATGTTGGCTTAGTTGTACCCTGATATGCATCTCGTGGTGTATAGGGAGTATGCCACCTTATCTACAAGAGTGACACTTCTCCATATCTAGGCATGGGAGCATAATGCAGTTACTTGACCACTAGGTGTATAGGATAGGCGGGCTCGATGATCATATATAGATAGGTACAGGGGCCTGCTACATTATACATAGATAGGATCGATATGATTTTGGCACCACATTTTTGATGAACTTATGCAATTCACATGGTGGCCATTTTTGGATAGTGAGATATGGAGGGGGGACTAGCAGCTACACTGGGCTGGAGTGGAGATGTGGCTATTTGGCAGGTCTATATATATCATGGAGTATTATGCCCCTTACATATGAGTGAGACAGTTCAGCCTGGTCCAGAACATAGAGGGAAACATACCATTGTATCCTCAGATGACACGAGAGGAGAGATTTTGGGGCCTGATAGCGAGTCCATTGAAGGGCAAGACTAGTTTCCAGAGTGCACCATATTTGGTTTGGGATGAGCGGCTCGGGACAAGAGAGGATCCAGGGATGATAGGAGGATACAAGAGCTGGTGGGAGGGACATTTTCCAGTGTGCCTTACCATTCCTGGCATTCTGGAGGATGATGATTTGCTGCTAGAAGTAGATGAGGTAGTCGACGGAGAGGATGATGGACCTAGTGAGAGGGTTGTGGTTACAGTAGGGAGGGGTGCTGGCAAACAATAGAGGAGGGTTAGGGTGGTATGGACACTAGTACATTTGGGAGTTATTTCCGATGGCCTATCATTGAAATTTTGACTATATTTCATTGGACTGCGGACAAATGAAGCCGTCAAAAAATTGTCATCGGTAATTCTGATAGTGCCATCTAAGATTGAAATTCCGATGACATCCTAAACTCTTCCAACGACGAGCATGATCACTCATTCAGCCAAAGAATTTTGTCGGGTGTAAAGCATCCTCGTTAGATGGACGTCAAAATTCTAATGCCTACCAGGAACTTGCAACGACGACGACGATGAGCGGTCGACAATAAAGTGTTGTCGGACATACAACATCCTTGTCGGATGTTTCTTCAAGTGGCATCGAAATTATGATGCAATTTCGATGCCTGCTGTGAACTATGCACCAATGAGGATGTTGTTTGTTTGATGGTTTGGTCATCGGTGCAAAGTTGGGTTGATATCAAAATTTCGATGGTGATTTATTTTTTATTTTTAAAAGAATACGCATGCCAATTACAATGGTGCTTGTTGGTTCCCTTTTAGCATGTCTTACTAGATGGACCCAAGTAGTTCAATTTCAAGTATACGGATGAATTTCAATGCCATTTGGAATCCCACATGAAGCCACATTGATATTTTATCTATAAGACTTCCTATGCACTACTTCATACAATACAAAATTGACTTGAATCTCAAATATCTTATTCCAAATATATCTTTAACACATCATTTTAGGAGAATAGAATCAACACAAAGTCCAAAAATTAGTAAATTCAAGAAGTATCAAGTCAAGTTCATCCTTGTGGTAGTTTGATTATGCTTGCACCCAAGAAAGATGACATATGGTGACTCTACATTGACTCTTATGTCTCAATAAGATCTCAATGAAGAACATGTATCTCTCTCTACACATCAACAATGACTTGGGTCATCTCTAGGCACACTAAACCAAATCAACATATCATGAAGGTTCGATCCAATAAAAGAAAAATTGGAAAACTATATTCAAAATGTGAGGACTCTATGAATGGATGGCTATGGCTTTTAATAGTTTCTAATGCTCTTGTGACACTCGTGCTTGATAAAAGATGTTATCATTGTCTACATGGATGACATCCTAATCTTTAACAAGATCTTAAAATAATTATGCTACATGTTGCACAAGTACTAAATACACTACATCAACACAAGTTGCAAGATAACCTTGATAAATGCATTTTGGCACCACACAAAATTAACACCTTGGTTACATAATCAACCACACTTGCATTCATGTTGATCCAGAGAAAATCAAGGTGATTAAATACTAGCCTATCCCATAGAATATTGGAAGAACATATGTTACACATTGCACATGTACCACATATGCTATGCCAACACAAGTTGCAAACCAACCTCAACAAATGAAATTTTGGCACCATGCAAATTTAGTTACATTATCAACCACTCTCCCATTCAAGTTGATCTTGAAAAAATCAAGGTGACATGATACTAGCATACCCATTCAAACTCAAATAATTGCATAAAAACATGAGTATGCATTAGGGAGGACCATACATCCATGAAGTAATCATGTTTAATGCACAACAACATGAGTCAACCCCGTAAAGGATGAAGTATTTACATAAAGTATGAAATATACCATTGACACATATAGTGCGCAAGACATATGAAATACACATCAAATATTGATCAAACGTAAATCTTGGATCATACCAATAAAGAAGTACATATAAATACATGAATATATTTAAGGCACGATTTGATTAAGGATCATACATGTGAATATATGTATCTTATAAAGCATGGGATGTTCATTGTACAATGTAGAGAGTCCATTAATTCACTTAAGCACACTTGTTGTGCATGGAGCATGGAGAATACACTCGAAACATGAGTAATACAAATGAGTCATAAGGCATACAAATGAATACCTTGAAGCTTGTGATAACACAATGATGGACGAATAATACCCAACTGGTACTGAGAGGGGGGGTGAATCAGTATAGACAAAAACACTCTTGAACCGGTTTGTCTGCAGACACTGTGCATTGATAGACAAACAGTAACACCGGTCCTAAAATAGAGTACAACTGGTAAAAACCTAGAATAGCTAAGACAAGCATAAACCGGTTAATACCTATCTTCTCATATACTCTAACACTTCATTTCCATTTCACCCTAATACATAAGCAAGTAATCTACCATCAAAGATATACATATGAGCAACTAGATCAACATGATTCATCGCTTGACAGAAAATAATATACCATCACATGAAAAGGACATCACACATGACACACATATTTTTCACATGGAAACCCAACTGGGAAAAACCACGGTGGGGATGAATACCCACAAGATGTTTTTTGAACTCTTTGGGAGTTCGCTCTGTTAGGAGCCTTGTCCGGTTAAAGACTAATACAATGGGTTATGTTAGGAACCAATCTTGTTAGGGATCACCTGATTAAGGGATGGCTAGAATACCCGGTTAAGGGTTAAACCCTGTTAAAGGTTGCCTTGTTAGAGGATTTCAAGAACTCAATGGTTTTGAGTCACCTTGTTAAAGGATTTACAACAAGACCGTTAAAGCTACCCTGTTAAGGGATTTCTCAACTGTTGAAGTGGTTAGAGATCAATAGGTATTACAATGATCTGGTAACAACACTCAATGCCAATGCAGATCCGCTTAAGCTCCTCTTCACCTTCTGCACTTACACTCTGCAGGTATCACTTCTCTTCTTTGGTCTGGCAAGAATCACGTATCTCTTCTCTTGGATACACACACACAACTTTTGCCAAAAACCCTAGAAAGAGTCACAACCTCAACCTTATAGGAAAACAAATAGGTCAGTAGCATAAACCCTAAACCCTAAACCTATTAGGTTAAGGAATTCAAATGGTTCAATCTTGACCATTGAGCATACTGCATTAATCTCCATTGTTCATTTTCCACCGATTTCATGGTGGCTGATAACCCATCACACGTTATCACCATTTATAGACTTCCCACATTCTCAAGGTAGATAGGAACAATCTTCTTCATGCAAGATCCTTCACGCACACAAGGCTTACGTGGCAACACGATCTGCTCTTTGTTATTATGCTAACTCATCACACAAAGTCACTGGTTGAGCCACACAGGCTTGAAACACTTCAACTAGAAACCCTAAAGTTGAGATTACCAATTGATAGTCATACAACGCTTCCATGTGCCGGTTCCCATAACCATATACCGGTTCACCTTTAACAAGCACACCGCTTCACTTCGGCACAAATGCCAGTTCAGAGTGTTATACCAGTTCGCACATATGCCGGTTCTCACCTCTTTAGCATATTGACATCAATAACAACATACAATGTGATTATGTCCTTATACCGGTTCACATAATGCCAACAATCTCCCCCTTTGGCATTGATGGCAATATACAAAGATATCTCTCCACTTCACATCTTGTCCCCCAATTTCTGTAGATATCTTCTCCGCTTCATATCTTCTCCCCCTTTGACAACAATGCCAAAGTGGAGGCACAAGCTTCCCTGTTCCATTATGCTGCTCCTCTTGAGGAGTAGCATCCTTCAACACATCAATCCAAAATAAATTTGACTATGCAATACCTGTTTGATGTGGAGGATATGATTTTAGTTTACCTCCTGAAGGGGCAACACCCCTAATACATGCTTCATCCAAATTGTCTGAGTGCAGTTCATGAAAGCTGCAACATACTCTACTTTCACAGCAGGTTGAGAGATACAACTCTGCTTCTTACTCATCCATGAGACCAGTCTACCACCAAGAAAGAATGCACCACCAGTTGTGCTCTTCCGGTCATCTACATTACCAGCCCAATCAACATCTGTGAAAACTTTCAGGTTAAAATCATTATTGTATGGATACCATAACCCATAGTCAATAGTTCCTTTCAGATACCTAAGAATCCACTTGATTACAACCAAGTGGGATTCTCTTGGACTTTTTTGGAACCTTGCAGTAATGCCAACTGCATGTGCAATATCCGGTCTGCTATGCACTACATAATGCAATTTACCAATCATTGATCGGTATTCCTTCTCATCAACCAATGCTGAGTCATCCTCTTTGGATAGTTTACAACCGGTCACCATCGGTGTACCAACCGGTTTTCTATCTTCCATGCCAAAGGTCTTCAACACCTCTTTGACATACTTGGACTGAGTGATAAAGATTCCATCTTTCATCTGCTGGATCTGTAGTCCAATGAAGAACTTAATCTCCCTTATGAGTGACATTTCAAACTCTTTCTTCATCTCATCTGCAAATTCATGACTCATCTTGTCATCTCCACCAAAGATAATGTCATCAACAAATACCTCATAGATCAGGATCTGATCTCCTTCAGACTTCAAGTAGATATTGCTATCTTCACTTGTTCTCTCAAAGCCAATCTTCACAAGATGGGAATGCAGACGTTCATACCATGCTCTAGGTGCCTGCTTTAGACCATATAAGGCTTTATGTAGCCTACATACCATGTCATTGTCTTCAGATAGGGAAAACCCATCTGGTTTCTCTATATACACCTCCCCTTTAAGTACATCATTTAGGAATGCAGATTTTACATCCATTTGATATACTTTGAAACCTTTAAAAGCTGCATATGCAAGAAGCATACAAACTCCTTCCAATCGGGCTATAGGAGCAAAGGTTTCTCCATAGTATTCTCCTTCTTCTTGAGCATATCCTTTGCACACCAATTTGGCTTTGTTCCTAATCACTGTGCTATCCTCATTCAACTTATTTCTAAAGACCCATTTGGTACCAATGACATTTTTATGCTCCGGTCTAGGTACCAAAGACCATGTACCATTTTTCTCTATCTGGTCAAGTTCCTCTTCCATTGCCTTGATCCAGTCTTCATCTTTATGTGCCTCTTTGAATGTTTTAGGCTCAAATTCAAAGATCATACATGAGTTTTCTCTGACCTTTCTTCTTGTAAGGATTCCTTCATCCTTATCTCCTATGATTTGCTTAGGATCATGATTCAAATTAACATACCGAGGAATGGTCTTGATGGATTCCTCTTGTTTTTCTTCTTCATCCTCATCTCCATCAGTATCAGCATCTACATCCGCCGATGTAGGAACATTGTTACTGGTACTGGGTTGACTGACAATCGGTTCCCAGAAGGTTGCAACCGGTTTATTTACTGCTTGCTTACTGTTGGTTTCCTTAGTTTTCTCAGAGGTTTCATCAACTCTTACATTGATGCTTTCCATAATTCTCTAAGTCCTATTATTGAAACACTTGAGAGCTTTGCTCTTGGTGGAATACCCTAGGAATATTCCCTCATCACATTTAGCATCAAATTTGCTCTAGTGTTCACTCCTCTTGATGTAATATTTGCTACCAAACACTCTAAAGTAGTTGACCATAGGTTTTTTACCGGTCCAATACTCATAAGCGGTTTTATCCTTACCTTTCTTGATGAGTACCCAGTTCGTTGTATAGACTGCAGTGCTCACCACTTCTCTCCAAAAGGTGTGATCTACCTTTCCTTGAATCAACATGGTTGTAGTTGCTTCAACCACAGTTCGGTTATTGCTCTCTGCTAGGCCATTCTTCTATGGAGTTTGGGGGGTAGACAGTTGCCTCTTGATGCCATGTTCTTCACAATACTTGTTGAATTCACCGAAAGTGAATTCCCCTCCTTGATCAGTTCTCAGGCACTTGATCCTTTTACCGCATTCCTTCTCCACTAATGCTCTGAAAGCTTTGAGCTTTACAAAAGCTTCAGACTTATCTTTCAAGAATGTGACCCACATCATTCTTGAGCAGTCATCAGTGAGAATCATGAAGTACCTATCACCCTGCACACTCCTAGTTTTCATAAGACCACACAAATCAGTATGCACAAGATCAAGCAGATTGTCAGTAGTGAAAGATTTACCTTTAAAGGTTGAGGAAGACTTTTTCCCCAATTGACATTCTCTGCACAGGGTATTATCTGGTTTGCTTAGCATTGGCAATCCTCTATCTGCCTTGATCTTACTAGCCTTCACAATGTTATTGAAGTTTACATGGCAGAGTCTCCTATGTATCCAACTATCATCAAATTTAGCCATAAGACATGTACTTATATTTGCATTCAGCTGAAATAGATTACCTTTGGTCTGCATGCCGATGGCCACCATTTCACTATCCTTTCCTTTGATTCTACACACTCCATTCTTGAATTCTAGAGTGAGACCACTGTCATTCAGCTGAGCAACACTCAAAAGGTTGTGTCTGAGACCATCAACCCAGTACACATTGTCAGCACTACTCTTTCCATTCAGAGAGATGGACCCTCTGCCCTTGACCATGCATGGTGCATCATTACCAAAGTGAACCACACCACCATCATACTCTTCTAGAGACATAAACTTGCTCTGGTCACTAGTCATATGGTGAGAACAACCACTGTCAATGATCCACTCATTGGAATTATCAAACCGGGAGATAAGAGCCTTCTTATCTGACACATCTTCCTTGACAGCAACAAACACAATATCTTCATTTTCTTCATCCTCTAATTCCTCATCTGTGACACCTTCATCAACTACCACAAAATAGTTTCTCCGGTTTCCTCCTTTGAACTTCTTGAACCTTTTTGGTTTGTCCTTGTTGTTGCCATTAGGGAAATTTACAGAAATATGTCCTATCCGGTTGCAAGAAAAAGCATTTCAAAGGTAGCTTACCTCTGTATTTTCCAGTCCCTTTAGGAAGTTTCCTGGCAAGGAGAGCTTCAAATGCCATCAAAATCTCCTCATCATCCATTTCTCTTCTCTATCTTGGTTCACCACTAGTGCTAGCTTCTTTTCCTTTTCTGGATGGTACAATAGAAGCTTCAAAAGCTGATTCAGTCTTTGAAACACTACCATCAAAGCTATTTAGTTCATAGGCTATCAACTTTGCAATGATGGAGTCTAGGGACACCTTAGTCTTGTCTATTGATTTCAGCTCCTGAATAGCATCAACCCTTATTGCATAGACCGACAGTAGGGATCTCATGACTTTGCTTACCACAGTCGAATCTTGCATTTTACCACCTGCACTCTTGATATCTCCAACAACGGTTTTGATTCTTATTCCATACTGTTGAAAGGTCTCACCTTCAACCATCTACATGTCTTCAAACTTCCCTCTAAGGCTTTCTTCCTTAGCTTGTTTAACATGCTCATCACCGCCATAAATATTTTCAAGAGTGTCCCATACCTCTTTGGGATTTACCTTATCTTGGACATCAATAAACTCAATGTCAGATAAACTACTAATTAGGGCTTCCATGACTTGCCCATTCTCTTGCATCTCTCTCTTCTGGTCATCAGTGAGAGTACCAGTAGGGGCAACATAGGCATTCTCAACATAGCTCCAGTGTTGAGCACCCATGCTTCTGATGAATATCTTCATTCTATCTTTCCATATACTAAAATTTTCTCTGTTAAACTTTGGACCTTCCCTCTTCATCATTAGACTAGGATCTTTACCTCAAGTGGTTAAGCTTATAACACAGAGGACCTAGAGGATGCTCTGATACCAATTGATAACACAATGATGAACAAATAGTACCCAACCGGTACTGAGAGTGGGGGGGTGAATCAGTACAGACAAAAACACACTCTTGAACCAGTTTGTCTGTAGACACTATGCATTGACAGACAAACAGTGGCACCGGTCCTAAAATAGAGTACAATCGGTAAAAACCCAGAATAGCTAAGACAAGCATAAACCGGTTAATACCTATCTTCTCATATACTCTAACACTTCATTTCCATTTCACCCTAATACATAAGCAAGTAATCTACCATCAAAGATATACATATGAGCAACTAGATCAACATGATTCACCGCTTGATAGAAAACAATATAGCATCACATGAAAAGGACATCACACATGACACACATATTTTTCACATGGAAACCCAACTGGGAAACACCACGGTGGGGATGAATACCCACAAGCTTGTTTTTGAACTCTTTGGGAGTTCGCTCTGTTAGGATCCTTGTCCGGTTAAAGACTGATATAATGGGTTCTGTTAGGAACCGATCCTGTTAGGGATCACCCGGTTAAGGGATGGCTAGAATACCCGGTTAAGGGTTAAACCCTATTAAAGGTTACCTTGTTAGAGGATTTCAAGAACTCAATGGTTTTGAGTCACCCTGTTAAAGGATTTACAGCAAGCCTGTTAAAGCTACCATGTTAAGGGATTTCTCAACTATTGAAGTGGTTAGAGATCAACAGGTATTACAATGATTTGGTAATAGAACTCAATGCCAATGCAGATCCGCTTAAGCTCCTCTTCACCTTCTGCACTTACACTTTGCAGGTATCACTTCTCTCCTTTGGTCTGGCAAGAATCACGTATCTCTTGTCTTGGATACACACACAACTTTTGCCAATAACCCTAGAAAGAGTCACAACCTCGACCTTATAAGAAAATAGATAGGTCGGTAGCATAAACCCTAAACCCTAAACCTATTAGGTTAAGGAATTCAAACAGTTCAATCCTGACCATTGAGAATACTAAATTAATCTCCATCATTTGTTTTCCACCGATTTCATGGCGGCTGATAACCCATCACATGTTATCATCATTTATAGACTTTGCACATTCCCAAGGTAGATAGGAACAGTCTTCTTCATGCAAGATCCTTCACGCACACAAGGCTTACGTGGCAACACGATCTATTCTTTGTTATCATGCTAACTCATCACACAAAGTCACCGGTTGAGCCACACAGGCTTGAAGCACTTCAATCGAAAACCCTAAAGTTGAGATTACCAACTGATAGTCATACAACGTTTCCATGTGCTTGTTCCCATAACCATATGCCGGTTCACCTTTAACAAGCACACCACTTCACTTCGGCACAAATGTCAGTTCACAGTGTTATACCAATTCTCACATATGCCAGTTCTCACCTCTTTAGCATATTGACATCAATGACAACATACAATGTCATTATGTCCTTATACCGGTTCACATAATGCCAACAACATGAAGCATACAATAAGAACTTAAAGCATGAAGCATACAAACAAATACACTTGAATTATGAAGCATAGAATGAATACTTAAATCATGAAGGATACTTGTGAATATACTTAATGCATAAAAAAGGAAGCATACATAAATCATGAGGCGTCCAGATGAATCCACCGAATTCATAAAGCATACACTTGAATATATGTAGAGCATGAATTCTCTTAAGTCATGAAACATACATATTGTTACACGCAAAGCAGGAGCATGAAGCATCCACACAAGACATGAAGTAATACACACAAATACCCCCTAAGGTACAATGTATATATGAAAAAGTATATGTATGACTTATTTTATAGCATTGCTTTACTAGTCTGTTAATAACCAAGGAAGGTCACTTATATTAATCTAGTCTCCATGGCTATTTGATTGAATGACATTTTTCATTGCATGATTGGATTCCTGAATGTCACTACAAATTTTGACATTTTTTTCTTTGTCACGCCTTCCATCCAATATTTTCCATAATGTCTCTATTATATTCTTTCCTTTATGTATAGTATCAAATAAATGCATAATTTGCAACTACTCGTAGTAGGGCAACCTACTAAATTGTTGGGGATAACATTTTAGTCTCTTAGGAAGGTGGTCATTAATGCCTTGATGACCTTCACGATCATCAATCACATCATCAGTAAACAAAACACAATAGAAAAGATGTTTTATGACATAAACCATTAGATGGAATGACATTACCTTGATG
This sequence comes from Cryptomeria japonica, assembly GCF_030272615.1. Taxonomy (NCBI): domain Eukaryota; kingdom Viridiplantae; phylum Streptophyta; class Pinopsida; order Cupressales; family Cupressaceae; genus Cryptomeria; species Cryptomeria japonica. Next base: position 581,954,542 of record NC_081406.1, read on the forward strand.
ATTAATTCTATTATATTCCAACTTCCACAGGTGAGGTGTCATTCTTCGTGGCTTTGATGTATTCTCTTCTTTCCCATTGAAAAGATGTTTTTCAGTATTTCGATACTTATGATTTTTGTGGATAAAGTGCCTATTCTCATCAAACACCTGCTTTCCTAAACTTTTTGAATGACGAGATTTCATCTTTGGACCACAAACTGGACATGCGAATTTTTCCTTTGTTTGAAGACCTACAATTTAATGTATAATTGGATTAAATATGTTAAATTTTTTAATTATAATTATCATGTGCAACTTGAACACTATAACATACCACAAAAATGTGTTAGCTCTGGGGCATCGTGTATTGTCCATACAAGCATCGCATGGAATTTAAATTGTCTTTGTCCTATTGGTTTAGAGACATCATCATAGTGACACCATTCCATATATCCAACAACGCTTCGATAAGAGGCTCAATATATACATTCATATATTTAACTTGGTACTTACCTAATCGAATGAACAATAAAATTACATAATTATTATGACCATTTTACTGCAATATTTATAATTAAATGTAGATGACTATTAAATGATAAAATACTTGGAACAATTATTTCCAACATTATGTGCTCCCTCTTTATTGAAATCCATGGAGGAATGTTATTGTTGATAACAAAAACAATCCACATTGAGTAAACAGATCTCAACTCTCCAAATGGATTAACACCGTCTGCTGCCAATGAAAGCCTGAGATTATGAGGTTCTTCTTTAAAGTGTGGCCACTTTTCCTCTATGTCCATAAATGTTGAACCATCCATAGGCATTCAAATAATGTCATCTCGACTTCTATTGCGTGCATGGTAATCCATAAATTGTGCCAGGCTAGTGCACTTGAATAACTGTTGCATATGTGGAATAATGAGAATATTACAAAGATCCTTGCAAGGCACCCTTTTTGTTATTTGATCTGTTTGATATCTACTGATATGACATTTAGAGCATTCAGTTCAAAATTCATGTTGTTTGTGATATATAATATGATCATTGGGATAAGCATCTATTGCTTGATACTCCATTCCAATATCTTTCATAATGGCAGATAATTCTTGGTATGAGCGAGGTAGAATATTTGATGGTGGTAACAAAAACTCACCTATCAATCTACAACAAAAAATATAGTTTGTTAATATAAAGAATATTAATGGTACATGATTTACCATTTATTAAATATAATAACATATATGACATACCTTAACATACGTGAGATTGTTATGTTGGATAAACCATTCATAACCTTCAAGTTCACCAACAACAATAAAGTGGAGAGAAGATTTGTCTGGGAGCCTTCATAAAGGGCCTGAGATGCCTTCTCAAGTAGAGGTAAATCATGAACAACATCAAGGTCATCTTCATCATCATGATCAGTTGTGCCATTACTAAATGTGTCATGGATCAATGTATTTATACCATCATCTTCAATTGTGTTTTGTGGCTGGCTCATGATCGTCATCTTCCATGGGATCATTATCTTCAGCTTCGATATTCACACCTCCATGTTCCTCCATTTCAAAAACCATATGCTTCGGGGTTCTTGACCTATATAAAATTGATAAACATAAATAAACCATGATCATGATCTCATCATCAAGGGATTTCTTATGTATATAAATTGTTAAAATGATATAATGAAAAACTTACCAATGGATGATAATCATGTCCCCCTTCAATGTGACCATGCATCCTACAATGTTTCTTAGTTGTTTTGATTAGAAGTCTTCTAGTCTTTAACCCCTTACAAAGTTTGTAGGGACAATAACATTTTCCATCACCTTTTCTTTTCAAGCTAGACCACAATCTAGCAATTGTCTCCTTATTTTGTTGTTCGCTGATATTGTCTGACATGGTCTTTCTTCATAGGCAAAAAAATCAGGCTATAGAACTAGGTATATAGAAGTTGAAATATTAATAATGAAATCATGTTTCAGTATAATATACCAAATTAAATTACTTGAACATAGAAATTATGCAAATTGAACCAAAACCATTTAACTCTTCTTTTTCATCTCAAAACATATCTAATGGCTTTGTGGTGATTTAGAGCAGGTGATATGCTAATGGATTTTTGGAATTCAATCCTTGTATCATATCTTAAGTTGACTAATGTCTAATTGGGGTAATCCATGAGTGTCTAATATGAATTCATTATCAATGTTGTGAAGTCATCGAGAGTATGGTGATAGTCATCCTTATAGGATCCTCTCAATACTGTCCAAATCAGTCTAAAAGGAAAGTAACTATCCATTCCCATGCTCATGCATACTTACATGACCAATGCTACCCTTGTGTATCCTAAACATTGGAGAGACCTTATTTGACTTGCCCAATCAATGTGGTTGGTGTCCTAATATGAAATACTGAGTTCAACCCTTGCCTCTGCATCAAACTTCTCACATCATGTTTCTTCAACAAAACACACTATTCTAATCCCAATCTTCCTCAATACCCTCAATCGAGGGGTATGTATAATGGTTTCAACATACAAAGTCAATGATCATACAGTCCATTCTTCTAGACACCCTTGGATACATTACTTGGCTTCTAGGCTTGGGAAAACTAATATGAATTGAGCCAACACCAAGAGGATAGGGTCAAGTATCATGGCAACTAATCATAATATGTGAAGATGAGGTTCACACCTATGTGTTGGCTCTCAACAATGCCACACTTCCAAAATTGTTAGTCTCAAGACTTCTCCTATTGGGTCAACACTCATTGATGGCCACAAGGCCAAATCAATGTATCTAGGCTTCAAACTCCTTACTCTAGGCTTGGAGGACCCAACACAAGGTCTATGAACACTCACTTGGTATTACAAAGAAAGAGCCTTCCTCTAGAACTTTGTTTGCAATGCACACATCATTGGTAATCATTGTTATGATGGATGGTCTATTAGGATAGTAAATAAAATGCTTATTCTTTTTTCACCCATTGAAACTACAACAAGGTATTTGACTTGGCAGGGTCCCCACACATCACTTCAACACCAAACATTAGGCAATTCAACCTTTTGCCTTCTCAATGCATTTTTTTGTCTTTCACTAGTTTTCTCAGTCCGATACATAGGGATATCAGACCTTTAATGGCATTATCATATGCGCAAACTTCCCCATATGTCCCTATAAGTCTAATATATTAAATACATTTCACCTAGCACTGTCTAGTACAAATTCTTGTGTCCTATCCATATAGGATGTTTTTACACCACACTATCATCCTTGACTCCCGTGTGTGACGCAGAGGTAGGGGCATGTATAATGGTTTCAACATACAAAGTCAATGATCATACAGTCCATTCTTCTAGACAACCTTGGATACATTTATTGGCTTCTAGGCTTGGGAAAAATAATATGAATTGAGCCAACACCATGAGGATAGGGTCAAGTATCATGGCAAATAATCATAGTTTGTGAAGACAGGGTTCACACTCATTGATGGTCATTTTGCAACTCACCTTGAGTCTACATGAGTTGCAGAAGCTTGTGATAAGTATGGATGATTGTCTCCTTCCAATATGTAGTCCTTTCATATTTTAGGTGCCTTCACACTATGTTGTTGTTAAGTATTGATGTAGTCTTAAGACATCTCATGACTCCATTACATGTCCACACTTGGATTTACAAACACAACTCTGTCAAAACAAAAACAATCTCACTAGTAAAACTATGACTGTGACAATTAATACCCTTAGGACAATCATAGAAATTTAATCTTTTTCATTTGGTTTTGATCCACAAACCTTTCTAAAGGTTGCATAGGGTCCCCTCACCCCTCTCTCTATTGTCAACCACTTCAAAATACCAATCGCTTGGTCTTCCCACTAAATTTGTAATGCCCCGCTAGGAAACCTCAAAGGGATAAAACTAAAACACATGAGGAGTGCAAATAATAATGATTTTTTAAATAAGACACAACATAATGATACAATGAGTTATCAAAATCTCAGATAACACAACAAGAGACTAAATAATACCTAAGGAGTTTCCCAACGTGATTACTTAATTTAACATCTAACTCAAGTCACAACATTTGATCCAATTAAGCAAGTTAACTTAATTTCATGTTATTACTTTAAACAAGGATATAATTTGTTTAGTAAATTAAAATTATAGATAATAGGATGCATTCATCCATTATGGTTGAAGATGTAGCTAACATGAGGAAATTCACCGATTAAAGTTAAAATTAGATAATATGATGAGGTTATCCATTAAGGTTAAAATATAGATGGCACAATGAGGTTCATCCATTAGAGTTAAAGCTATGGATAACATGACTAAGTTCATCCAATAAATTTTAACCATTCATTACATTTAATCTTACATTAAACACATGCCATGCATCTAGTTCCATAACATACTTTAACTTCATCATAAACTAATGAATACTTTCCATGCATACTTAATTGCACTATCGATAACTGAATATATTCCATTAATCAAATCTACATTCTTTTATGATCCCTATTACTGCATTTAATAAAATGACTACATACATGCCTTTATGATTAATTTCATCTAATCTCCATTATATATTTTAGCATAAAGCATCTATACATGACAAATTAAAAGGTAACATAAGAATGAAAAAATACCACATAACACCGAAATGATCTCGAAGTTCACCCCTAGTGGGCTCCATCTCTAGGTCTGCTCAACTACAAGACCCCTTTGACTTAATTAGTAGTGAAGAATACATAAGGTTCACATCATTTACAATCCCGCTATCAAGGCAAACATAACCAATAATACATACGACCACATTGGTCAAATAAATACATGAATGATCCCTGAATAGGAAAGGATCCAACTGAGCATAATAAGAAGCAATAATAAAAGATCAACTAGAGTATCAGTGAAACTAAATCGTTGCAACCCATCATAAGCATCCCATGGTCTCACATGAATATCAGGTTCTCATGAGGGCAATAAACATTAGGACGACTCCACAACCGTGCTCCTATCAAAGGCAACACAACAACACACTAGCAAACATATTCAAGCGAACTCCTAAAACCCAGGAATACACAAGGTCAAGCAAACAGAGTTCAATATGGTAGGATTACCCACTTGGTCAACCTGAACTTCATACGGGGTGTACTAACTGATGGTACTCTAACTAGAGACCTGACCAACTCTAGTCTACCACAAACCAATATTAAACACTCACACAAAGGACATAATCGAATACAAACCATCACATGAAAATAGTCAAGATTCGGGATCAAGGACATAAACAGGTACCCAAATCGACAAATGACAATAACCAACAATTACAAACAAGGACTTTCCATTCCCTAAGCAAATGCAAAAATATAAATTTAAACATGCACATGATGAATACTAAGAGGGGGGGTGAATTAGTATGCCAAAAATCTTTACACTTAAACACTTTGCAAGACTAACAGTAAACCGGTAAAGCAGTTTAGCAGACAAACAGGTTAGCACACATGCAAACCAAATAGCAAATAATGCATTCACCCACAAAAGCACAAACACCATAACACAAGAGATTTTGACATGGAAACCCAAATGGGAAAAAACCACGGTGAGATGGAACTCACAAGTAACTATCTGCAGAATAGGAACCAGACCGATTAAGGTCAGACAGGTTAAGGTCTTACAATGTTCTTTACTAGAACAGATCCTATTAGGAATCTCAATCTCTATTAGGAGATAAGTCCGATTAAAGACTACCTTGCTAGAGGATTTTAGATCCATAGATGTGAACCACCTTGTTAGAGGATTTACAAGAGGCTTTTGGGCCTACCCGGTTAAGGGCTATGGACTTGTCGAAGATGTGAGTAATCAACAAGTGAGTGATCTAGCAAATAGCATAGATTGCTTGATTAGATCCTTGATAGCTCGTTCCTAATGCATTCCAGCATTACTTCAGTCTTCTACACATTCATACTCTCTCTAATTCCTCAACCACCTTAAACCCTAGCAACAACATCAATCACACCAACAACCTAAAACCCTAGACATGATGTCCTTATAAAGGAATCTGATTTCATGTTGGTCCAATAGGATTACAATACAATTTCCTAGGTTCAATGCATCTAGACGTATCTGGTAACACGACACAAAAAGCACCGTTAAAGTGTCGGCACCATCAAACAATCGGTGGATGGTAACTCATCACAGAGTATTACTGGCTCAAACAAAATACCGGTTCAAGAAAAATGCCGGTTGCTGGTTTGACAAAATGAAGACTGGGAAATATGTGTTCGGCCGCTTTGATCCTTCGTACCACTTGGGGTCAATATACCGCTTCAGATTAGTAATCACTTTTTGCAAAACACCAATAGTCTAAGGACTATAATGCATCATACCGGTTGGAACATGTACCAGTTGAGCTTTAACTTATTCATACAAAAATGATCTCAATGCAAGCGTGTGTCCATCAATGACAATCACAACACAATCATCAAAAATATCAACAATCTCCCCCTTTGGCATTGATGGCAACACTTAGGAAATTTTGACATCTAAGTGTTTTACAATAAAAATATGCCAGAATAAAAATTACTCCTCCTGAGCATATACACTATCCCTTTTGCAGAACATACAATGTATACCACATCTTAATAGAAATAACATGAAAGTATACATCAAAACTTTCAAAATTTATACTTCTCCTCCTTTGCCAACAATGACAAAAATAATATTACAGACTAACCCATGTTTCAATAAAATAATGTTTATGATAGTAAAGAATAAAACTTGTCAAAAATATATTTAAAGTCCTGGAATAATTGTTTCATAGATAAAGACCAGGACTCAAGTAGGGAGGTGGCTACTTCTTTCTCTGTCTGCATCTGGGAGACTTGTTCTTCCATGGCGTCTATTGTGCTCATCTCCTATGTCGCCGTTAAGGCATCCAGATTAAGATAGCACTTTTGAAGTATTTGCAGACATGGGAGTAGAACCAGTTGTAGCTCCTACAAATCTCATGACCAGGTGCTAATCTCATGCTCTATTTTAGTAGACTAGATATGAAACCAGTGAACAATTTGCCCATAAGCTATAAAGGAGTCATATGGTGGCTTGAAGGTTCTCATGTATGACTGTAAATCAGATTGAAGCTTTTGCTTCTGTGCAAGCACATTGTCATAGAATAGATGGGGTTGGAAAATCTTGCTGAGTGGAAGATTCCCCTCATCTAGAGAATTCCTTATATCCTTCTGTGCTTTTTACAGTTCAGACCAGAGCTCATTAAGCTTCTTCACTAGGGCAATGTTGAGAGCCTTTTGATGCTCTTTCTTGGAATTTTCCTCTGCTACCTCCTCTAAGCTCTACACTTGATCATCTACTACTGTGCATAGGAGCTTCAATTGGGCCAATGATGAGTCAGTGCTGGGGAGGTTTGTGCTGGGTAACAAACCGGTAAGAGTGTCCACCGCTGCTTGGATCACATCTTGCTCCTTTTTCCTTCATATCACTTCAAGGCATTCTTGAGCAACCTTGATGCTTTGTAGTAGCTCCATTTCACTTGCAGACTAGAGGTTAGTGGAACTAGTAAGGTCAGCCGGTTTGGCTTGACTATCGGTTGCCTTAGGAGTCTCCATCTATGTGATCTTTGCTGCTTTTACTTCCTTGTCCTTCTTTGCCTTCTTCTTCTCCACTTCTGCTTTCTTATTCTCCTCTTCATTCTTCTTCTTCTTCTCCAATTCATTCTTCTTCTTTTTCTCCTCTTCATCCTTCTTCTTCTTCTCCTCTTCATTATTCTTATTTTCCTCTTCCTTATCCTTCTTCTTCTTCTCCTCTTCATTGTTCTTCTTTTCGTCTTCTACTTTCTTCTTCTCCACTTTCTTCTTTTCTTCCTCCTTTTTGTCCTCAGTTTCCTTTTGCTTTACTTCCTGTTCTGCCTACTTCTCCTATCCTGTTGCTTCCGATGGTATACCCTGAGCAACATCCTCTCCATCCAGAGCATCGACATCAATAGTGTCGATAGGTTCAACAACCAGATTTCCTTCATCATCAAACACTTCATCCAGTTCTGTCACTGCCAGTTCTTGTTCAACCTTCTTGCTAGCTTGAAGCACTTTGTGTGTACGAACCACTGTTGTCATATGCAGATGAGTGTCTTTTTCAACATCATCAATTCTTCCTTCCAACAACCAGAGTCTTCTTCTTCTGGTGAAGAAGAGTCCTTTATTTTGGTTGATGACATCAAATAACTCTGAATTGGATAGGTCAGGAAAGTATTAAGCAAAAAATTTCTCCTCGATTTCCTATTCTTTCTCTATTGCAATGCACCATTTATTATGTAGGGACTTATAAAAAGAATCTGGTGTCTTAGATCTAATTTCTGAGAGCGACCGGTCATTAACACATAAATACTTAATGATTTCTTTTTCAACTGCTTATTTTTCATCATCATTGAAATCATCAAAACAATCAATCAAATCATTCAACACTTTTCTCCTAATGTTTTTGATAGTTCTTTGACAATGTGTCAAAGGTTTGTAGGAGGAAATGTCAATATTTACCGGTGCTGATAATGTCGGTTCATTCTTTGTCTTTTTCTTTGCTTGTCTTGTCTTCTTAGGTTTTTCCTTAGACACAGTTTCTTCTAAGTCCGGTGAGTTATTCCTTGTCTTCCTCTTTCTCTCAAAGACTTTGGCAGGTGTCACTACCGGTTTCTTCTTTGCAGGTGACCGCTTGGTCACTTTGGGACTGGCTGCAGTAACCGGTGCCGATGCCGAAGGCACTGCCTTTCCTTTCTTTTTCAAGGGATTCTTCAATCGGTGCAACCCTTTCCAGATACGTGTCTGTTCTCTTTGCCTTGGGATCTAGGGGTGAGGCAATTAGGGTAGAGGCATACCCGTCCAACATATCAAACATCACCTCATAGCCCATAGGCTCCACTTCTTCCTGTCTAGGGTCAACGACCTCCATTATGCATTGATCAACTTTGATGCTAAATCAGATATCATCTTCATACTTCTTGACAATGTCACTGGATATCCTCATCCTCAGGCTCATCTTGCTTCTAAACTCATCAAAGTACTTGTTCAAAACATCAAGGTAGCCGGTTTCGACTGCTTGCAGACTTTCTTTGATCTGCTTGGTAACCGGTTGGTCTGCAAACCACTGAATGTTTCTCACTGCTGGGAAGTAACCTTGGAAATAAAAGAATAATCCGACTAGTAGCTGACCAAACTTGAACTTCAATGCATTATCCTGTTTGATTGATTTAAGGTTCGACAGGAGTTGCCTTTGCATACTGGTGCATAGGTCAAATGATGCATCTTCCTTGATCATCTGGTAAGCGACATTTACCACTATAGTAGATACAGAGTTAATTCTGTTGGCTGAGAACATCCGGTATCCAATCACCATGCACACATATTTCATGAGGTCATCCTTGATGGAATTAATAGTCATCCTCATGAGTCACTCATTGAACCAGTGAGCTTGGACATTTCTATCTTGCTGACCTTTCTTAAGGCTAGCACTTCCCCTGTATTGCAGAAACCGGTGACGACATGAATAGCTTGTGGAGTGATATCATGCATTCTCTCTAGGTACATCTTGTCATCATGAAATCTGCTCAGAATGATTCTAATGTGGTCATCTGTGAAATCCTCCAAGAAGTAAACCGCATTGTGAAGTTTCTTCTTCTCCAAAATGCTATACTCTAGTTTGATCTTTTTATCCTTCCCACATAATAGACCTAGCTGCGAATGGATCACAAGAGACCCTAGATTTTTGATTTTATAGTCTATATAATCTGAAATCCCTTCTTCTACTATAACCCCAGCCGGTACTTGTGACAAAGCATTATATTTTAATTTTCTTTGAATGAAGTCCATAGAATCGACAATTGCACTAGAACTATCATGCAATGCAGAAGCCATGACAAAATAGAAAGCACGAGAAATACCTTTCAAAAATCGAGAATTTTGGGCTTCACAACTTCCACTTCGCCTTCCACTTCGTTGGTTGCTGAATCACCGGTTTGAGATCTTCTCTTGACCATTTGCAATTTGCTTTTGAATCTCCTTCAAGGTTTCTAAAATTTCTCTGAATCGCAGCACAAATCACTTTTTCGTCGCTTTGCACTAGAAAAATCTTCTTCGCTTCAAAAAATGATAGTGAGAAATGGTTTGAAAATTCCTTTTAAACATATTCCTCACCTACCACAATTAATGCTCCACCATTAGGGCATAAACCCTAATTTGCCTTTTATCATTTCCGGTCTTCTGCCAAATGACAGGTATCGTATACCGGTTAAGGTCTTTTACCGATGTAAACCAGGGGTTCGAAACATTTTTCCGTTTTCTCCCCCTAAGCTTTTCTGATGCTTAGTTTGTCGATTCCGATATTTCCACACTAGGTGCAGAAACTGGTTCTTCTTCTAACACCGCTAGTTTCTTCTTCCAGGTTTTGTTCATATCCACTTGAACAGTGTCAATATCAATCTTTCCTTCCAGAGTGACCGGTATATCATTTGATATGTTCTTTCTTGATCTACAAAATTTGGCAATGTGACCTGGTTTGTTGTAGTGATAGCAGACCATTCCAGGTGCTCTCCAAGGTCCATTATTCATGTTGCCATTCTTTCTCCTGCATGTTACAACAGTGTGACCATGATCATGATAGATCAAACAGTTTTCTCTCCATCCAGTTGCCGCTTGATAGCCACTGCTTCTTGACTGATGATTGAAGGCATTAAGCCAGTTGTGATTCTAGTTCACAAAAGGTTCATGACCAACTCCTTGGGTCCTCTGAGGATATCTTCCAGTGTTATTCATAATAGACCTGCATTCAGATGCTCTATGCCCAAACTTGTTGCATTCATAACAATTACCATTGAATTTATAGGATCTAGGCTTATCGTTTAGAAAATAAGGAAAATTATTGTAAGCCTTACTCCTACACACATTGATAGTATGTCCTTCTTTAAGACAATTAAAGCAAACAGGTTTAAACTTTTGCTTACCTTTATCCTTTGATGTCGGTTGTTTCTTTGATGCTCCAACACTTGTACCAGAGGTCTCACCTTCCTCATGACCGGAATAACCAAGTCCATCAGTATTCTTGATAGGTTTGGCAGATTCAAGCTTTTACTCTAGCTTGACAGTACTCTTATTGAACTTAGCAAGTATTTCCTTTGACTCAGAGAGTTCTTTGGAAATAGCAGCATTTGTTTCCATCAGGTTTTCATTCTCAGAGATGGCAATGTTCAGTTCTCCTTGCATGTCTTCCTTTTCCACTTTGCTTGCATGGAGTTTAGCAGTTAGAGCACTGATCTCTTGCTTCAACTTAGAGTTTTCATGATCTTTGTCTTTGACTAGATCTTCAGCTTTCCTCCGGTTCTCAAGCTCTTGACACATTCTAATAGTTAGTCCTTCCAATTCTTTTCTCAGGTTAGAATTGGATTCATTCAGCTTTTCTACTTCTTGAATCAGGGCTTCCATGTCCGCTTCATCAGAGGAACTATTTTCAGATAGCTCCATCAACTTTTTAGCATGTTCTCTCCTTTCTGCTTGAGAGGCCTTATATTTGACCATAAGATCATCATAGGCTTGCTCAGACTAAGTGAGCTGATGAGTAAGTTCCCTCAATGTGTATTCCCCCATATCTCTTTCCAAGTGGTTAATATTATAGAAAGGCAGGCTTTGATACCAATTGATGAATACTAAGAGGGGGGGGTGAATTAGTATGCCAAAAATCTTTGCACTTAAACACTTTGCAAGACTAACAGCAAACCAGTAGAGTAGTTTAGCAAACAAACTGGTTAGCACACATGCAAACCAAATAGCAAATAATGCATTCACCCATAGAAGAACAAACACCATAGCACAAGAGATTTTGACGTGGAAACCCAAATGGGAAAAAACCATGGTGAGATGGAACTCACAAGTAACTATTTGCATAATAGGAACTAGACCAATTAAGGTCGGACCGGTTAGGGTCTTACAATGTTCTTTACTAGAACAGATCCTGTTAGGAATCTTAATCTCTATTAGGAGATAAGTTCGATTAAAGACTACCTTGCTAGAGGATTTTAGATCCATAAATGTGAACCACCTTGTTAGAGGATTTACAAGAGGCTTTTGGGCCTACCCGGTTAAGGGCTATGGACTTGTCGAAGATGTGAGTAATCAACAAGTGAGTGATCTAGCAAATAGCATAGATTTCTTGATTAGATCCTTGATAGCTCGTTCCTAATACATTCCAGCATTACTTCAGTCTTCTACACATTCATACTCTCTCTAATTCCTCAACCACCTTAAACCCTAGCAACAACATCAATCACACCAACAACCTAAAACCCTAGACATGATGTCCTTATAAAGGAATCTGATTTCATGTTGGTCCAATAGGATTACAATACAATTTCCTAGGTTCAATGCATCTAGACGTATCTAGTAGCACGACACAAAAAGAACTGTTAAAGTGTCGGCACCGTCAAACAATCGGTGGATGGTAACTCATCACAGGATGCCGGTTGGTAACTCATCATAGAGTATTACCGGTTCATACAAAATATCGGTTCAAGCAAAATGCCAGTTGCCAGTTTCACAAAATGAAGACTGGAAAATATGTGTTCGGCCGGTTTGATCCTTTGTACCGCTTGGGGTCAATATACCGCTGCAGATCGGTAATCACTTTCTGCAAAACATCAATAGTCTAAGGACTATAATGCATCATACCGGTTGGAACATGTATCGGTTGAGCTTTAACTTATTCATACAAAAATGATCTCAATGCAAGTGTGTGTCCATCAATGACAATCACAACATAATCATCAAAAATGCCAACAACATAGGCATAAACCATAGAAGACAATCTTTTTCCACATTGGTTAAACATTAAAGTCGATCTAGTTTTCTAGAGGATATAAGTTTGATTGCAGTAATCTACCTCATCTAGGTACAGGTCGTTCATGGTTTTCTAACTTGCTAAGTTCATATGCATCATAGCATAACATAACTACTTCATCATGAGTCTTTAAACCAATTTCACATTAACATAAATATTCTATACGCATAACACCCAATGATATAAAATCAAATATTCAGATTAATCAACTAACATATGATATTTATTGTTCAAAATAAATCATCATTCTTATCTTTTTTGAAATAAATAAACCACTCTCATATCCCCAAAACAAACATATACTTTCCAAAAATGGAAATATACATATAAAGAAACAAAAGAAATAGATAAACATTTCCCAATGAAATATAATTTCCCTTGCATATATTAAATCAAATACACGATCTAAAAAATATTAATTAGTATATATATCTCTATATATATACCTAAATTAATAAATTAATGACTGAACAATAATTATTATATATTTAAAAATATACACTAATTAAGAATCAATAATTAAAATATAATTAATAATATATATTAATATATAAATTATCACAATTAACATATATTTAATAATATACATTAATTAATAATTAATAATTAATATATAATTTATAAAATGTATTAATTAAAATTTAATAATAAATAAAATTTAAATTTAATAATAATTTTTTTTGTTTTAATAGCCACACAGTTTCTATCATTTCTCAAAAACCCAGAACTTCATTTTTCAAAATTTATACAGACGTTAGAATGGAAAGTCCCTAAGAAACCCAAAAACTTTCGTAGAAACCCAATTTGTAAATTTGGAGATATCGTTGACATTCTGAAACAGCATAATAAAAACCTCTACATGGGTTTCATTTTGGAACAAAATTTGGCAGTATAACAACATGCCAGGGAAGAATTTTTAAACCAAAATAATTCCTTTCAGCTTAAATTCAATAACATGAATAAAAACTATATTCAACCAGAAATTGGAAATCGAATAACAAAATCATGAAAAGTTTTCTAGAATTCTGTGACAACACAAAGAGGGCAAAATACCAATAAGAATTTTTAAAACAAAATAGCATAGGAGGGTGATTCTGGGAAATTTTTTCCAGCATAACTCCCGTGATTTAAACTTGAAAATTAATCATTTTCTCATAAACAAAATCAAACATGGAAACAAAACCCAACCAGAAATTGGAGACACAACCATATCATTTATTTTTTTTAATAAAACTACACACGAAAATACAGAGGGAGGAAGAAATATTTGATCTAATATTATTTAAAAAAAAAAATGAAACCAGACAGAAGTTATCCAACCTATGAATCTTTCCTGGAAGATCTTGTGGAAGAGCTTAGCCCTGCAACCAGACTCCCATGCTAATCCTTCCTTCCAGCCCACCTCTGATTCTTATTTCCCCAACCTGCATCCAAGAAATAAATTTGTTTTTCTTCCCACATTCTCCCCTTCTTCCCGTGAACTCACAAGCATTCCAAAAAAAGAAAAATATGCAACCTAATCTTTTTTTTAGGTTTTTTTCCAACCTAATATTTTCCAATAATTATGATATTTAATAAAAAAAAGGAAATTCTTTTTCAAATTAGAAAAAAAAAAATGTTTTTCTCTCCCTCATGTAATTTCTAATTTTTCCCAATTAACACAACTTAACATTTTTATTTCAAAATAATATGAGGGTAATATATTTTTTTTAATTAAAATAAAATCCCAAATTCATTTTTTTTTTAATTTTTAAAAACTATATCCAACATATTTTAAACTTGCTTTTCTAATTAAATTGATTTTCTTAAATAATTAGAATCAACCTTTCTATTTTTAAAAAGGCAAAGAGATTAAATTAATTCTATTTCAAATTAATTTAAATCTTTCCTTTCCAAAATCATAACTAAGTAAATTAATCCATTAAAATTAACCATTTAATTGCACTAGCTACCAATTTGAATTGAGCAATTCTAAATAACGATTAATCGCATAAAGGGAACCTATTTAATTTAGTCCCTTAATTTTTAATGCATAGCACAATTTAATCAAATAAAATAAAAATGATTAATTACTCAATTTAACCACACACACAAAACACACAATCCAAGAAAGCCAAACAAACAGACGACCTGCATACCCAACCAAAGGAATATGACAGACGATTGACGATGCCCACTTGAGCACGACTAGGGTCACATGAGGGTTTGTCAATCACCTAGTCCAATTTTCTAAGGGTTAATGAGGAGCACTCAAACCTGTGAATCCAGGTGAAGACAAACCTCACACCCATGTAGTACTATACCTGCAATCTCCTACAACCATGAATCACACATGAATATATATATATATATATATATATATATATATATATATATATATATATATATATATATATATATATATATATATATATATATATATAATAAAAAGTGTTAGCCCGAGATTACAACACAATTCAGGAGAAATAATAAACTTACATATGAATTGATGTGAAAATCACATTAACCGGCACACATAAGAATTAAAACCTCTGACTATAACTTGATTACATGATAACTAACCATGATTAAAATCTGATTAGGGAAGGGGTACTACAAAATTCTTCACTCTTACTTCTTTTACTGTCTGATACATAGAGATATCAGACTGTCCTCATGCCCAAAAACATACCAAATCTAATTTGGAGCCCTGGACACAACATAATATGATACATAACATGATACCCAAGTTAGCATGATACACCTATGGTTACTCCTACCCAAGTGCAAACACAAGAAGCAATGGAAATGGGTGTGGACCAAGGCAACTCAAGAATTATCATGACAATAGAAAACTAATAAATTTTATTTTTAAGAGCCAAAGGCCAAACAAAATGAAGAGAGAAGAAACATGGAGTCAAAGAAGCATGGAGAACAAGAAAAAGAGGATCTATCTAGGCCCCCACCCCCAAGATGACTCCTCCAAAATTTTGAACTTAGATGCACAAGCAACAAGATGATGTTGGTATTGCACACTCCAATGAGAATTGTAGATGATTGAAGGTATTGTCATTGATGGAAACCTTGCAATCCTATGGCACCAACAGGCACCGGCACCAATAGACTCTACACCAACAGATAGTTCACCGGCAACAACAAAGATGATTACCGACACCCCAGCAGACAGGATTTTGATTATTGTATATTGCATTTAATTATAATATCTTTTTGTAAGCCGACATGGCATATTGTAATTAGACTCATATATAAGTATGAGATCTTGAAGATCATTTCAGATATATACACATAGATGATAGAATGGATATGATGAGCGAATATTAAGGCAGATTTTGGAGTAAGGTTTATGGTTTTTGTATGAGCTTAAACTGGTACTGAACTTGGCATAGCAGATGCTTTTTGTAGTAGTATATCACATTGGATTTCCATAATCCATTTTGTAAGTCAATGAGACTTCCTTTTGCAATTGAGCAGTGAGCTCTAGGGAGTTGGTCTTCCTACATGTGCAGGCACCACTATTGTAAGTAATATCCATTCATTGGCTAGTGAGTGAATATTGTGGGTCACAAATCCCACCATATTTTTTCCCACACCGGGTTTCCTTGCCAAAAATCTTGTGTTATGGTGTGCCTTCTATGTTGTGTTTATTGTTCATATTTACTACAATAATTCTTGTTTATCGGTAAATTGTTTTGGAATGCAATTTATTTAATAAGGTCAGAAAATCTGTTAACCAGTTAGATACTGATTCACCCCCCCTCTCAATATCTTTGGGAATCCTAACAATTGGTATCAGAGCTTGGTCCTCTATTTTCAGAAGCCTAACAACTTGAGGGAGATTGTGACACCAGTACAGATGGAAAGTTTGAGAAAGCAATTGGAAACAACTCTTTCAGATTGTGATGCAGAAAAGTTGAAGAATATCAAAATTGAAGATGATCTGAAGATTGCACAGGAATTCATTCAAGGACTTCAAGAGAATCTCACTATTGCTAAAAACAAAAGAAGAGAACTTCATGAGAAGATACAAAGTGATGATGATGAAAAAGAAACTCTTAATGATCTTGTAAGCAAGATGAGGCAAGAAAACATTACCTTGAGGAATGAGATGCAAGATATGACTATGAGGTTTTGCAAAGACATTGAAGACAAAAAGAAGATGACTTGACTAGAAGACTCAGTGATGCTGGAATTGAAAATATAAGACTTAGTCATGAAAATGATATGTTGAAGACAAATCTGATCCACATGGAAAATGATAAAAATGAACTTATGAGACAAAAGGGAATCTTGGAAAATGTGTTGGCTACTGTAAATCAACACAAAGAGAAATTGAAGAAAATTTTAGAGGAACTTGATAACATGCTGAAAAATCCAAGACCTGATGGAGACACTAATGGACTTGGCTTTGAAGTTGGTGAAAGTTCCAGTACTGCAAACAATCATGATCACAGTAAATCGGTAAGACAACCTAATGCCTACAAATTTAATGGGAAATGCTTTAACTGTAACAAATATGGTCATAGAGAAAATCAGTGTAGATCTAGAAACTATCAGAACACTAATGCACCCACCGGTCAATGTTCCAAATGCAACAAAATTGGTCATAATTCAGAAAAATTGCAGAATGAATGTAAGATGTTATGTTTGTGAAAGATTTGGACACTTATCTAATCAATGCAAAACACATACCGGCATAGGATATGGAAAGGCTATTCAAAAAAACAATGTGACTTGTTATGCTTGTAACAAGATTGGACATATTACAAAATTTTGTAGAAGTAAGGCATCACCGACAAATAATAAAGGACCCAATTTGAAAGGTGAAAAGAAGGTTGATGAGGTAAAGCAAGAATTTTCAAAACAATGGATTAGAAAGAGAGATCAGAATGTTGATGAGACTATTCCTTCACTGGTAGAACATAGTATCACTCCACCAGCAAGAGATTCTTCATCTAACTGAAAAGGAACCTTTTGGGGGTATGGCAACTAATTGAAAATCATGCTAGTTTACCCTCAGTTGATGGTAAGAAGATGAATTGCTTCTTTACTGATAGATGTGTTAAGTTTCACTTAGTTGACAGAAATTTATTGTGGTAGTTGAAGGAAAAGACATTATAAAGCAAGTGTTTTTCACTCTTTTTCACTCACCGAGCATTTAAATTTCCTAAGAGTGCAAAAAACCTGAGCGAAGGCATCCACAACAAGAAGTGAAGTAAAATATTTCAAGCATCCAAACCTAAAGGCAGAATAAGGTATTTATCAATGGCTTCCTCCTTTTCTTCTGAATTCATTGCAAACCCTACTACTATTGAAGTGGTTAAACGCCCTAGGCCCGTATTCAAGATCATACCTAAAGTAGCGAAGTGGGATGATACCCTAGGTGCATTCTCTAAAATCCCTAAAGGAGTTGCATATGCAGAAGATCCTAGGATATACATACATTATCATATTGAGGAACTAGGTGCTAATGAAATGATGAATATATATAAGACTTGCATTTGTGATGAGAATGGTGTTGTGAAACCGGAACATAAGATCATAGAAACCCTAGGTTTTGTGAAAATACTTGATATTTTGGATTTCCCTAAGGAAGTTGTGAGGATTGTACTCAACAGAGTTCATGGAGAATTCTTTTGGCTTGATTCTATCCATAAGATCACTAGAGAAGCATTAAAGGCAGTGACTGGCTTACCTTCCACCAATAGCAGGCCTGACAAAAATAAGAAAGTTTCAAATAACATTGTGATGACATTAACTGGTGCAACCCATGACAGCAGATCCTTGAGAGTCAATGATGTGAAAGACATAAATGTCAGATTCATTACCATGATACTAGGATACAAAACTACACATGCTAATAGATTGAACTCTGTTTCTAGTCTATGTATCAAGAGTGCTTATGATATGGTGAATAGTAATGCTAAGATAGATATATGTGAATGATAGAAGGATGAATTGATTGAAAACTTGAAGAAAATTAAAGGTGATAAGAAAGGTACTTTCAGATTTGGTAATCTACTTGTGTGCCTAATGCTATATGTTACAAAGGAAGTTCCTGGTATAGGTAGGAAAGAATTTGGTTTTGACATACTGGTAGGTAAACAACTATTGGATATCTTTACCGGCATGGGAACAGACAAGGAAAACAATATAATTGAATATTTCCAAGCATTTAAGGCTAGAATGAAAACAAGGGAAAGGCTACCTCTGAACATTGTTGACAAATATCAGAAAGAAATTTGTTTTGTTATTAAGAAATATGAAATCTGGATGGAGACAGTGGTTCCTAGAACTATTTGGGTGACATAAATGGGTTATGAGGCTGATGTAAACATAATTGAGACATATGCCAAAGCCCTACTTGAAGCCCCTAGAGAACTTGAAGAGAAAATATTTGGTAGTGCTGAAACCATTGAAAGAAAAGTACAAACACTTCAATGAAGGAAGAAAAGAGAGCAATATATCAGGATAGCAACTAAACAGGTGAAAGAGATCAAGGAAAATGTATTGAATATCACCGGTATTAAGGAAAGTGACTTGGAAGGGTTACAACCAGAAGCTCACCTCTCACCGGTTGGAACTTCATCTGACAGTGAAATACCAGCTGTGTTTAAGAGAGTAGAAAGGAAAAGAAAACATTCACCAGCACCCTCTCCTGCACCAAAGAAAACAAGAAAGAAACAACAGGCAGTAAGGCCTCCAGCAAAGAAAATGACACCAAGGAAGAAGAAGGAAAAACAGGTTATCCCTCCTTTAGACAATCTTCTGAATGAAATAACAGATGATGGAAACTTGTCTAATGTTAGTAAACTATATGATACTTTTACAAATGAGGAAAAGGAAAGCATAGAAAATAGTATCATTCTACACCTAGATATCTATAAGAAATTTTTGATAGAGGTTGTAGATGATCTACCCAATGACTTGTATACACAACTTGATGCCAAGAGACTAGCTATTATGGAATTGGATAAGAAAATAAAAGTTGAAAAGCTATATGTTGTACAGCTTGTTAAATCAACAGAAGAAATTGATGAGTTAATAAGTGAAGCTAACAGGACAGTATTTTCCAGTGGTCACCAGCATGTATCTTTAATGGCAAGCAGAGTTAATGAAATCACTGAAGAGATAATAGATAAATGGGATATCTTCGTTGTGGAGAAAGAGAAACAAGAAGAACTCATTAGACCCAAAAATTTCAAGGTCTATTAAAAGGATAAGGACAAAGGTAAAGGAAAGGTAGGTGGACTACCCAACATAAAAGTAACAGACAATTTGCCACCACCTCCTTCTATTACTTCATCGGTTGAAACTATTGACACACCGACAATTGAGGATATGGAGAATACACACACAGATACAAATCCTGAATCAGAAACCTGTATACAATGAATATTGATACACAAGAGGTCAATATTGTGGTTGATAAGGAAACCACTACTGAGAAGAAAGATGTGGCTACTGAGCCATCGGCTAAAAATATTGAGGTAGGAACACATGAAGAGCCAACAGTTGATAACATTGAGATTGGGGTTGAGACACAACTTGAGAAAACTGAACAATTAGTTGATCCCCTAGTTACTAGAATGGATACTGACAATACCATTAATACAAACATTGGAAAACCTAAAAAAGTTAGAGCAACCGGCTGATAACATAGAGAAACTAGTTGAGATACTGGTAGTGGACAGTACAGAGGTGCATACTGAGAAACCGACAGTGAATGTCACTAAGACATCATCAGAGAAATCAGCAGTAGAGAGCACAGTGAAACCCACTAAGGAACAGGTTGAGAAACAAGAAGAGAAAAAGGTTGAGTCACAGGTTCATCCAGAGATAGTGCCATTGACAACAACTGAGAAGCCTAAGCCATTGATGATAGAAATGCAGACACAAACCAACCTACCAGAGGTCAATACATGCAAAGAGGTTACTCACACCATCAAAATGTAGATTGTTAAGGTAGTTGGACAATCATCTGGTTCTTCCATGACAAAATTTAGACCAACTAATGTGACAGAGGTATTGTTGGATTCAATTAAGAAAATCACAGATTGTAATGCACTAGCATATAAAGCTATTGATGATACCATTCCTATTCTAAAATTGATTGCACCCAAGTGCAATATGGACAATAAATATTCTTTAAGTCAGTTAGACACATTGTCTAAGTATATCATCGGTAACATATTGACAGTGGAACAAATAAATGAGGAGACACTTAGAGAGAAAATGAATAAGGAAAAATAGAAATTCTTTGATGAGACAATAAAGAAGTGCATGGGACACATTGACACCCTCCTACCGGCACTAAGAAAAACAATAATGGAGTTTAAGGAGTTGTACAGAGACACATGTAGGACTAAAATCTTGATAGTTGATATAGACAAGAAGATCAGTAAAGTGCAGAAAGAAAGAAATGATATAGCTAACAACATCATTGGTTCCTCTGAACCAATATCAGTTATAGAGTAGGAGATAGCAAGTTTTGAGGAGAAACTTGAAAAAATAGAGAAAGAAAAGGAAGGAATAAAATACAAGGCAAAACAACTTAAAAGCAAACTCGGTCCCAAATTGGATTACCTCAGTGAGACTTCTTTTTGTAATTGAGCAGTGAGCTCTAGGCAGTTGGCCTTTCTGCATGTGCAGGCACCACTATTGTAAGTAATATCCATTCATTGGCTAGTGAGTGAATATTGTGGGTTACAAATCTCACCGAGGTTTTTCCCACACTGGGTTTCCTCGCCAAAAATCTCATGTTATGGTGTGCTTTCTATGTTGTGTTTATTGTTCATATTTACTGCATTAATTCTTGTTTACCAGTACACTGTTTTGGAATGTAATTTATTTAATAAGGTCAGAAAATATATTAATTGATTAGATACTGATTCACCCCCCTCTTAGTATCTTTGGGAATCCTAACAGATGAAGAACAAAGGCCAAAGTAGGTTGTAACTACCATGAACCCATCCATCCAAAGTGATGAGAATCTAGATGTTCCTAAGTGGCTACAATTAAACTTTGAAAGGATAAAGAAGAGAGTATTGAAGAAAGTAAGTTTACAAAAGATGATCGTTGAGGTTGAGGCCGCAAGGAAGCCAAAGAAGGCAATGACCTTGTATGCCACCTAAAACTATGCAAAAGGAGAGATAGTTGTAAACATCGCTATCCCAATGCCAAATAAGGATGACTGAGAAATGCATCCTTCTGGTCATTAGGGAACTCGAGTGAAATTTAGAAAATAAACTAAATGGGGAGAAGTAGCAATTTTAGATGCAACTACTAAGACTATAAAGGTAAGGATGCAAAAATGATACCAATCTAAACAAGAAAGGAAGGCTATTTAGTATCATAGTACTGATGAATAATGATGAACAATTAGTACCAAACTGGTATTGAGAGGGGGGGGTGAATCAGTACAGGCAAAAACTTTTCCTCAAGCAGTTTAACTGCAAAGACTGCACATAACTAGTAAATAGTAACACTAGTCTAAATCAGGGCACTACCGGTTACACATAGTGCGAGTATGAATGACATAAACTGGTAAACACTTAGATCACTACAAGGCTGACGTGGCAACACTATCTGGTCTTCATTACAATGCTAACTCATCACAAGATGTCATCAGTTGAATCACACAAGGTTGGAATGCATCAACCGAAAACCTTGAGGTTGAGACTACCAACCGGTAGTCATGCCAAATGAAACCCCAATACAAAACTTCCCATATACCGGTTCTCATTCCAACATACCGCTTCACATTTTCACATATACCGATTCACATTATCATACTGGTTCTCACATATACCGGTTCACAATATCATACCAGTTCTCTTGCCAGTTTGCTTACTTCAACATATTGACATCAACGACAACATACAATATCATCATGTCACCAAGTTCTGCACATATGCCAACAATCTCCCCCTTTGGCATTGATGGCTGTATGCGGGAAAAGCGGGTCGATAGAACTTGAAATGTGAAAAATGGAGTTCTAGGGAGCCTTGCTCACACACCCACAAGACTTCTTGGTGCAAGCTATGGAGTCATGAAGTATGGCTCAACTTCCCAAGGTTGGTTCCATGGTTCTCTATCTCACAAGGTCCCTCAAACTAATGTCTTTGCTCTCAGATCACTGAGCAAAGTGGTTTAGGGATGACAAATGCAAGAACGAGGGATGCTTTGTTTGATTTTAAGATGAAATGCATCCTAAGCTATGCATGATCCTATAAATGCAATAAACTAGTTATAAGATGACAAGATTAGTAGCAAGATTATCCTAGCATGATATACTAGTCTATGTTTAAGCTAGATGATAAGGAAAATACTCTAAATATGCATCTTTAGATTAATTCCTATTGAAAAGAGAGGCTAAATGATGAACACAAATGATATATTTAAAACTTAGATGGATTTTAGTGTAAGTGTGATGCTAAAGACTTGGATGATGAAAATGGAGGAATGAGAGCTCTATTTATAGCAAAAATAGGGCAATGGATGGTCAGGATTGAAAGATTTAATCAAGGGCTAAGTTTGAAAGTTGGGAATCCATGTTTACAATTGGCACCAATGAAATGGTGACAATTGTCAACATAAGGTTGGTTGAGAGGAGATATAAGAAGCATTAAATGCTTGAGAAGACCTCATGGTTACCCTAGGGGTTAAGGGCTAAGGTTAAGTTAAGTTAAGATTACCCATTGGATAAAGCTTTTATCCAAAGGATAAATTCATGTGCAAAGGATTAAGGATAACCATGGTCAAAGCAATAAATGCTTGATGAGACCCTTGGGTTACATGGAGGTTGAGTTTAGGGAAATTCTTTAACCATGCTAGAGGGTTGAGTTAACCATTAATGGTTATGAAGACTTTGGGGACAAATTTGTAAGAGTCCTTCCAAATTAGGGGGTATTCAACAAGTTAGCTTGTTGAACGGATAAAGACTTTAATGCTTTTAGAAGACTTTACTCCAAATTTGAGAAGTGACCTCCTCAAATTTAGGGAAAAAGGATAATGAATGGGTTTGGGTTAATTGATTGGGATTAGATGGATTCTAGAAGAAATTAGGATGCAAGTGGGAGGTGTAGAATTTTGCAAGTGGATGAAGGGATAATGGGTTTTAATTGAATTTAATTCAATTTGGTTGCAATTAAATAAATTAGATTTATTCAATTTAGAATACTATTTTAATTAAATTTGAATTTAATTAAAAAGTGGATAGGGGCTTTAATTGAATAAAATGAATTTATTCTATTAAATGGTAAAAGAGGTATAGTGAATTTAATTGAGTAATTTACTTAATTAAATAGAGGAATGTGGGTAATTCAATTAAATTGGATTTAATTTAATAGAGAAATGAACATAAAATATTCATTTAGGAATATGGTCATTTTTATACGTCTACATTTTGCCCCTCTTTGAAGTGACGTGTGTGCACATGTTATTTCAAAGAAAATGATGTGTCGTTGCGATTTTATGATCAATGTTGTCTTTATGGATTTTCATGTCCTGCCCTAGATTTGATGTGTGATGCCCCAGATTTGATAATCGATGGTGATAATGCCCCCTCTGGAGATGAATCAAAATTTTTGGAAAATTTGATTTGATTTGATAATTGTGTTTGCTATGCAAAATTTTGGCTAGGTGGAATGTGTAAATTGATTCATCTCTCGATAATTGATGTGTGCGAGGGTATGAAGGAGACCGTGAGCAAATTTTATGCTCATTTTTCCTAACCCTAATTTTATTTTACCTTATAAAAGGGAAAAGTGCATTGTTTAGTCTCATTTGTGCTTGTTGACCTTGGAGAAAGAGTCTTTTGGAGAGAAGACAAAATGCCTATTCCCTATTCTACGCATTGATTCGAGCGCGTTTGGAGGTATCAGAGGCCTACCGCGTATGGACCACTGGTAAGTCAATCCTTTTGACCCCTTTTTGATTTTTAATTTGATCATTTTTGGTCATTTTATGAATTTTGAAATGCGGTTTTTACGTTTTGGCACATAGGAGTCTTAGTTTAGTGCATACGAAAAATTCTATAGCGCATAGGGTTGTAATTTAAGGTAGCGTCCAAAAATATTTATGGTAGCGCATGAAGTTTTTAGGTTAGCACATGGCCTTCGATTAGCGCATGAGGGACACAAGGTAGCACTTAGGGTTAAAAGGGTAGTGCATCGGGTAAACCTAGCGCATAGGGTCCACAGGGGATCGTATGGGCAGGGGGATGTAGTCTGTAGGTTAGACCTAGTGCATAAGGTTAAATAGGTAGCACAAACATGGGATAGGTTAGTGCACGGATCGAGTTTAGCGCTTAGGGTAGATTAGTTGGCGCATGGATAAAAATGGGTAGCGCGTAGAGTTAGTCTAGCGCATAAGGTAGATAGGATAGTGCATGGAGAAAACAGGGTAGCGCGTGGACATGGTTTAGCGTGTAGCCAAATTTAATTAGCGCTTTTGCAAGATAGGATGATTTGCGAATGTAGAAAAATACATAGGATAAGGTCAGTTTTGCCTGGGGAGGTGGGCTTTTGCCATTTGCTGTGTCGGCTGTCATGGTTTTGATTGTTCGTCCAATATGAGTACTGATATAACTTGGTGTTATTTGCAGGTATTCAAGTTATTTATGTAGATATTAATGTGTTTTTGTGATCTAAACTTGATTCGATTTGCATTGCTTCAAGTTAATATATGTGGAGCCTGATTTGTGTTACAAGCTGATATGATTGTGGAACTTGAGTTGTGTTACAAGTTGATATGGGTTGGAAACTTGAGTTGTTTTACAAGCTGATATGGGTGGGAAACTTGAGTTGTGTTACAAGTTTATGTGATGTGGAGACTTGAGTTATTTTACAAGTTTTGATATGGTTTTTGAAAACTTGAGTTGTGTTACAAGTTGATATGGAATGATATGATGTGGAACTTGAGTAGATTTGCAAATTGTTTCATGTTTTTGATGTGACTTTGATTT
The DNA here is from genome assembly GCF_030272615.1 of Cryptomeria japonica. Lineage (NCBI taxonomy): Eukaryota > Viridiplantae > Streptophyta > Pinopsida > Cupressales > Cupressaceae > Cryptomeria > Cryptomeria japonica. Next base: position 581,980,384 of record NC_081406.1, read on the forward strand.
TGATATCTTTGTTTTTATGTGGAAACTGATATTGGACTTGTTTTGCTTTTTGATAGGAGTGATTGGGAGTGGTTCAGTCGAGCGAGTGGTTCCCCAGACCATGGGCGTTGATACCTCGGTTGACACAGGCTGACTTAGATGTTATTGAGAGATGTGGCCTGTCATCTTTATTAGATATGCCTCGGTTTACTGTGAACCGGGGTTTACTCACAGCGCTCGCAAAGAGATGGCATAGCGATACGAACACCTTCCACTTTGCTACAGGTGAGATGATGGTGACTCCTGAGGACTGTTATAGGATATTGCGAATTCCTGTAGCAGGTGCATTATTGTCGTATGAGCAGATAGAGGAGGGCGAGACAGAGGCACTGCAACGCATATTTCATGATGAGACAGTGTGAGGATATGAGATCCCTTGGTAGGAGTTCTTGGATCTGGACTATGCGCCTCTTCCGTCAGTACTAGCAGGTTTTATAGGTGGATTCCTATGTCCCGACTGTAGGTCGAAGGGATTTTCCGTGGGTTGGGGATTGGTGTTAGAGGAGATGGTGACACAGGGCCACAGGTTTGCATGGGGATCAGCCATGTTAGCTCATTTATACAGGGATTTACACGAGGTGGTATACCTGGGTTACGACAGTTTGTCAACTAGCGTGACACTCCTACAAGTATGGTGCTGGGAGCACATTCCAGCAGCTAGGCCACTAGTGGATAGAGACAGGCTTGCTGGGCGGGCATATGCATATGGATACAGGGGGCTAGTTGTCCAGCGTAAGTTGGGCAAACTGGAGCACTGGAGGAGGGTGTTGGATGACATTGATATGGTCATCTGGCGACCGTATACAGATTGCGAGGTATGGGCTGAGGATGGGCTGGAGATGCCGTATGTTTTTATGAGTCAGTTTCTGCTAGGGCGGACGCCCTTTGTGGTCAAGAGATTTTAGGTTGGCAGGGTTTTGCTGCAGTATGGTCGATAGTAGGGGATACCATAGGGGACCTGCTTATATGCACATCGGAGACAGGATATACCGGATTGGAGGCTGACTATTGATAGTGGAGTGGCTGTAGAGGAGTTTTCCAGCTTAGTAGGTTAGATATGGGACTATGCTCTTGAGATTTTAGATGCTGGGATGATGCATGAGTTTGCTGGTTTGTTCGCAGCTCGTGCCGTGGCTAGGATATCAGATCCTAAGGAGATGCGGCCTACCTTTGATGATGATGAGGATGAGGTAGGGGGAGATGGTGATGAGGGAGATGATGGAGGTGGAGGAGGACAACAAGGGAGAGGATATCAGGGGAGGAGAGGAGACAGAGGGAGAGATGGGGGTGATAGGGGAGTGCGGGTGGAGAGAGCATTTTGACGAGCTATGATGGATAGATGGAGAGGAGGGTTGGCAATCAGAGCAGGGGAGGAGGGGAGAGTGGGAGAGGTGATAGCAGTGGTGGGAGGGACTGATGAGTGGAGATGGCCAATGCAGAGGAGGAGGACTGATGAGTTACCTCCACCCGCACCAAGGACAGGTAGAGGGATAGGGGGTACCCCTTCACAGGTGCCCCTCCGGGTTCGGATCCCGACACATGTGGAGGATGCCCATATCAGGACCCTATAGTTGATATTACAATAGCTGCAGGCACAGGTGTTGACGTAGCAGCGTCAGATTACCTAGCTAACCCTAGAGCGTGATACTGAGATGGAGTGGCGAGGTCAAGCGGAGGAGCTGGTAGGGAGCATGCAAAGAGCGGCAGTAGGTGGTCCTATGAGGGACATCATGAGAGAGCTATCCTTGAGAGTGAGGGAGGTAGAGTACTATCGATGCCACTATGAGGATACAGTGCCTAGGGAGCGCAGAGTGCAGAGCTTCATGCAGTCGAGATCGAGTCGATCTCGAGAGACTGGGTCACAGTCAGAGAGCAGAGGCGTGAAGGGGCCTTCAAGACAGGATCCTCCTAGAGATCTAGGAGTTGGGACATCAGCGGCAAGACCATCCCCCTCAGGAGATAGTCATACTAGAGAGACAATGTCTATATTATATTTTGGATCATTGTTTTTGTTGTACAGGGCACAGACATGACAGATATTTGTATATTTTGATCATTTTTGATATATATATAGATGACACCATTTTCTTTGATCATGTGATGTGTTATGGATGCATGTTCTAGATGCTTGTACTTTGTTTTTTTTGATGATGCAATGCTTAGATAGATGATATGATGAAGTGAAATGTATGATGTTTATGAGATGCGAGATGTATTTTGAAAATGAGATGTATGATTTGATATGCTATGAGATGTATCTTGAAAATGAGATGTATGATTTGATATGCTGTGAGATGTATCTTGAAAATGAGATGTATGATTTGATATGCTATGAGATGTATCTTGAAAATGAGATGTATGATTTGATATGCTATGAGATGGTGAAATGATATGCAACTAATTGTTAAATGATATGCAACTACTTGTTTTTGGAGCATCCTTATTCTGCATTTGTCATCTGATATAGCCACATGTTTATTTGCTTTTGATATATGCATCATCATTAAGAATTGATTTGTTTTGGGATATGTTGAAAATTTATACAAGCACAATGGTATCATTTTAACCATAATGACCTGAGAAAAATTCACATGATGTTTGATTTTGCAAGATAGCACAAGCATCAAGGTATAATTGAACAAAGACGACCAAAGTGCGGATTGCATATAAACAGACAAGAGTAAACCATTTGTATGCGTAAAGTGGAATCATGTCTTCAGTGATATTTGTTGTATCACATCTTGAGACAAGTATTTACACAGTACAAGTGATCGCCTCCCAGACAGAAGACTAAGAAAATATTGGAGTTTCCCAATGATCTCTAGCTTGGAAGTATTGTTGAGAAAATGTAGAGAATCCAATAATTTAAAAGGTTCAAATGAAAAAATAGTCAAGACTTTATGCAAAATGTAACATTTAGTACTTCAGAAAATCATCCATCGTAGTGTTTTTGTGATTTTTGTTTTAGCGATTCAATGTTTTGTTCCGTGATGGAGTAAGTTGTTAGTTGCTGGATATGGTGTTTTGAGGTTTTTTTGCAAATAGTTTTGACGGCTTGAACTTGCTGCAAGTTTTGACGATTATTGCCCCAAGCTAAGTGTGTCTTTCGATGTGGGTATGTACAGTGATTACCAAGCCATGGTAAAGTGTGGTGAAAGGATATATGGATAAATCAGGATAGTGACTACGCTAAGTATGTCTTGAATGGATATTTGCCAAGTGTCGGGTGATGGCCGATAGTGCTTTATTGCAGAGATATGGATAGAGATAAAGGAGTTGTCCTCTCACAATAGTGCCTATCACTAGGTTTTCACCAGTTGATTTTTTGATTTTTTGGATTTTGACTTTTTCCGTGCATTAGACTACTCAAGTGTAGTATTTCTTCAGATGAATTTTGTTAGTTGGTTTGTCGAGCACATCTCCTTCTAAAGTTGTAAGCTGATAAGCACCTAATCCATAGACTAATATGATGACATAGGGACCCAACCAGTGAGGTTCAAAATTCCCTTTCTTTTTTCGATCTTGCTGATTTCTTGGATTTTCTTTGAGGACTAGGTCACCAACTTTGAAGTTGGGAGGGATGACCTTGTGATTGTAGATTTTGCACATGCGTTGTTGATATGCTTTGAGATGAGTGTAAGCATGCTAACGTCTTTCATCTAATAGTTCCAGTTCTTGTAGTCGGTTGACTCTATACTCTTCATCTAGGATTAAGCCTTTTAGAGAGACTCTAAGAGATGGAATTTCTACCTCCAATGGTAAAATAGCTTCTGATCCATATACCAATGAGAAAGGTGTTGCTCCTGTAGGTGTACGAATGCTAATTCTGTATGCCCAAAGTGCTAGATTGAGTTGGACATGCCAATCTTTGCCTGCATCATTTATTGTTTTCTTTAGGATTTTCAGTATTGTTTTGTTGGATGTTTCTGCTTGACCATTCCCTTGGGGGTAGTATGGCATAGAGAACCGATGTTGTATTTTGAATTGTTCACATAGTTCTCGGACATCTTGGTTTTTGAACGGTCATCCATTATCGGTGATGATGGAACTTGGAATACCATATCTGCAGATTAGATAGTTCAAGATAAAAGAAGCAATTTGTTTTCCGATTACTGTGGTCATGGGGATTGCTTCTATCCACTTGGTAAAGTATTTTGTTGCAGTTATAATTAACTTGTGTCCATTTGAAGGTGAAGGATTAATTTTGCTGACCAAGTCTAGTCCCCACTGACAAAAGGGCCAAGATGTTGTAAATGGCTGCAGTTCCTGTGCTAGTGCACGTATCAGGTTGCCATGGATCTGACATTTAGGACACTTCTTGGCGAAGTGGTAAGAATCTTTTTCCATTGTAGGCCAGTAGTATCCCATCCTTAGAAGCTTTTTAGAAAGAGTACTCCCACTTGAATGTGTGCCACAAATACCTTCGTGAAGCTCGTGTAAAGCGGAATCAGATTCATTACGATCAAGGCAATGAAGAAGAGTACCATCTAGACCTCGACGGTATAAAGTATCAACGGTAAGGGTATATCGGGCGGCATGTCAGATAAAATTATGTTTTTGGTTATGAGATTGGTCAATGGGTAGGATGTTGTTCTTTAGATAATCATATATGGGTCCATATAAAGGGGAATCCAAACCGGTTAAGGCATAGATAACATGGGATTCAGAATGGTCATAGGCTGGGGAGAATAGTTGCTCTACCAGGAACTTGTAACGACTCTGTTGCTCTAGAATTTGTAGTAATGAAGCAATAGTAGCCATGGCATCGGCTGCTTTGTTGTTCAACCTTGGTATTTGCTCGAAGGTGATGTGTACAAAATACTGTTTGAAGTCATCCACCATTCGCTTGTAGGGTAGTAGCTTGTCATCCTTTGTCTGATAGTCGTTGTTGATTTGATTTATGACTAGTTGTGAATCTCCATAGACCATTAACTCTATGAATTTCCATTCTATAGCCATTTTGATGCCTATAACCAATGCCTCATATTCAGCCACATTATTTGTGCATGGGAACATAAGCCGATATGATCTTGGTATAGTATGCCCTTCAGGAGTGATGAATAGAATGCCAGCACCTGAACCATGTTATGTGTAGGATCCGTCAAAGAATAGGGTCCATTGTGTGGTAGAAATAGCAAGAATGTCCCTGTCCGGAAATTCAATCTCCATAGCTTGTTTTCTTGGTAGAGGTGCTTCAGCTAGTTGATCTGCAATTGCTTGTCCTTTAATAGCTCTTCGTTCTGTGTAGTGGATGTCAAATTCACTGAGAATCATGACCCATTTAGCCAATCGGCCTGTAAGAGCTGCCTTGCTGAGTAGATATTTGAGAGGATCAATTTTTGCTACTAGCTTAATTGTGTGTGCTAGCATATAATGTTGAAACTTTTGAGAAGTGAAGACTACTGTTAGACAAGCCTTCTCAATGAATGTATAGTTGAGTTCATAGCCATTCAATGTCCTGCTGATGTAGTATAAGGCTCGTTCCTTTCCTTGTTGATCTTCTTGTGCCAATAGTGCCCCCAGTGATATATCTATTGTTGAAATGTATAAAATGAGTGACTTTCCTGCTATTGGTGGTACTAGAACTAGTGGGTTCATCAGATATTGTTTGATTTGATAAAAAGATTCTGCACACTTGGCTTCGCATCTGAAAGGTACATTTTTATGTAGAAAATGATTGAATGGTAGACTTTTATCAGCTACTTGAGCGATGAATCGCTTGATTGATTGGAGTCGTCCTTGTAGAGATCTGAGTTGACTGATATTCTTTGGTGGTGGCATCTCCATAATGGCTTGTACCTTTGCTAGATCCACTTCAATACCTTTAGCTAAGACTATGTAGCCTAGTAACTTGCCTAATGTAACCCCGAAGACACACTTCTTAGGGTTGAGCCTAACTTGGAATTTCTCCAATCGATCAAAGATCTTTGTTAGGATGTCGAGGTGTTCTGCTCTGGTGAAGGATTTAGCTAGTAAATCATCCACATAGTCTTCCATGAAGGTATGCATCATGTCATGGAAGATTGTTGTCATTGCTCATTGATAGGTAGCTCCTGCATTCTTTAAGCCAAAAGGCATAACATTCCAACAGTATGTTCCCCAAGGATAGGTAAACATTGTTTTATCTTGATCCTCTGGGGCTATTTTTATTTGATTATAGCCTAAAAAACCGTCCTTAGTGAGAGCATTGCATGGCCCGCTGTGAGGTCTACAATTATGTCGATACTAGGCAAAGGAAAGTCGTCCTTTAGATAGGCTTTGTTGACATCTCTGAAATTAGTGTAGATTCTGATACTTCCGTCTGGTTTGGATACTGGTACTATGTTGGAAATCCATTCTGCATAGTCGATGGGTCGAATGAATCCGACATCTAATGATTTCTTTAGTTCAGCCTTGACCATGAGTGCCACCTGTGGATTCATTTTTCATAGTTTTTGCTTGACTAGCTTAACTCTTGGAGAGATGGACAAGTGATGCATGATCAAGTGTGGATCAATTCTGGGCATATCTGTGTATGACCAAGCAAAGCTAATTTGCTTTTCTTTAAAAAAGATGAGAAATGCTGATTTTTCCTGCTCTGTCAGAGATTCTGCCAGGTGTATGTTTCTTATTGCTTCTGTAGTACCAATGTTGATTGATTGAGTGGGCTCGATCAATATGGGTGATTGCTCATGAAAATGTTTAGGAAGAGTGTCAAGTCTCCCATCCTTAGGTGCCTTAAAAAGGTTTTCACCCTCAGATGCATCCTTTATTTTTACTTTTTTGTGATCGAGAGCTGCCATTGACTGGTTTTCAGCATCAGATCTTTTATTTGCTTCATTTTTGCGACTGAGAGACTTGGCACTCCCTAGTTTGTAGACATCATTACTTTGTTCACTGGTAGAGCTTGTTTCCGGGTTAATGGTACATAGGTAGTGGATAATAGATTCATCATCTGGGAAAATTGGTATATCATGTATTTTGGGTTCATCCCAGTCAATGAGGTTGGGAAAGAAAAGCGGTAAGGAATTGTTTGGCGGATCAAACTCTGCTACTATAAGTGTTAAGACAGAGGTTTCATCATGATTGGTTTTGGTTTTAAAAAAGTCAAGGATTTCATTGAGGTCTTCGGTGGCATCATCCTCCATATAGACTTGTTCATAATGTTTCTATTTTCTTTCCTTGGCATCATAGATATTCTACAATCCAAATTCAGGTAGTCCATCTTCTGCGTTATGCTCTTTTTGGGAAAGGGATATGGAGCTAGTTTTGTCAGTGGTACCTCCAGCAGTGTTTGAGCAACTACCCCATTCATATTCATTGGAATTAGTCTCTGAGTTATCATCCCAGATTTTATCATTGCTGTAAACAAGTATGTTGTATGGTGAAAATAGATCTTTGATGATGGATACTAGTTTGATAGTCTTTGCTAATTCTGTGTCGGATCTTGCTTTGACCTTTTGTATTTGTTCATATACCGTGCCTCCTTGGAGAGGAATAATGGTATTAGGAGATAATTTTGTTTGTTTTTGAGATATTGGTGTTTGAATATGAGCTACTGCTGCAGCTATGGCCTTCCTATGAATGAAGAGTTTTTCCTGATGTTGCTTCTATTCTTGACGTTCATGTGCCTTGCGGATTGTTTCTGCTGACTCAAATAGTGCTTCCTACCAGGATTCTTCTTTGTCTTTCTTTGCTTTCAATTGAGGTTTTGGAGTTATGCGTGGTATCTTTCTTAATAGGAAGGTGAGTTTACAACCCAATCCTGTTTTGTCTCTACTGAGCTGTGAAGGAAGGTCTATTGGTTTAGTGACTCCTTTGCGTTTTCCAATGGGTCCTTTACCATCATATCCCATTTGTTGCATGATTAAGTAGCCCTTTCCATATAGGTGTGTTGGTAGAACTATGTCCAGGGCCGTTGCTTTGTTATCTTCTTCCTCATCTTTGTATAACCAGCTAAGAATGTCCTTTTGTTCTGATTCATGTGCTAGAGTGCCTAGTTGGATGAAGGTACCATCAAATTTGGTGATGGGTTGAGTTACCTGATGTGTTGATGTTGTGGGTAATCCATGAGATCTGGGTGATGTTGGTAAGTTGGCCAAACACATGGGTTCCAAAGAGTATTCTCCCATACCTTGTTCTCTGATTTGCATTTTCTACTTGAAATCTCCAGGTAATGATTCAGGCTTTATCTTCTATAGATCTAATGTTGACGATTTCTGTTTTTCCCTATTATGGGGAACCAAACTGTCTTGGGCTTCCCCCATTGCATTACAATGTTGAAATGGATTATGATCAATAGATATAGAGACCTCTTGTCCATTATAGGGAAATTTGACACACTGGTGATACGTAGAAGGCACTGCTTGCATTTCATGTATCTAGGGTCGACCTAATAAAATATTGTATGTGAGGTCTATGTCTAAGACCTGACACATAGTATGCTTTTGCACTGGTCCAACTTGAATGGGTAACATCATGGTTCCTTTAGATGATCTTTCCTCATCATCATATGCCTTTATGGTAATCTTTTTACATGGATCAATAGACTCCTCTGAGAAGCCTAATGCATAGATAAGTTTTAAGGTACATATATTAAGTCCAGCTCCTCCATCTATCAATACTCTTTTTACTCGGTGTTTATAAACGATGACTTCAATATGGAGGGGAGTGTTATGCGGATGATTTAAGGAAGTATTATCATGCTCTTAGAAGGTGAGATTATGAGGCCCTGTCATATGAGCTACCATGGCTTGGAATTTGTCAGCATCCAGATCTTGAGGTACATTGGTTTCCAATAGTGCTTGTTCCAATATGTCTTTGTGTTTTAAAGACAGTTTTAGCAATTCTAGTATAGATATTTGAGCAGGAGTTTTACATAGTTGGCTGACTAAATTATATTGGATTCTTGGTGTAGTGGTTGTTGTTGTTGTGTGGCCCTTCAAGACATATTTTTGAGCTCTAGTTGTTACATTGACAGATTCATGATTATGCTGGTCTCGGATTGTGATGACATTTACATGATGGTCTTCAGCTGATATGTGATTGATGGTGTTATTGTAGATGTGGTTGATATGAGATCCACGTGCATCATTTGAGGTTGAAGCTCCATCTTTGTTGTAGTTTGGAAGAGGATTTTTAAAGGCTTCATGGTCACCATTTATTTTGAGACCATCCACCGTTAAATCACCTTGATCAATCATGTCATGAACAATGTTTTTCAATCTCATGCAATCGTTCGTTTGATGACCTTTGTTGCGATGAAAATCAAAAAAGTGTGAGTCATTCCACCAAGGTGGTTTGAATTGGGGTTCATAGTTGCTAATGGCAGGCAAAGAGATAATCTTGTTTGCTAGGAGTTCTCTGAATGCTGACTCCTAATGATTGTCCCAGTGGTGTGAAGACACGTTTTTGGAAATTGTTGGTGCTGTCTCACAAATTGTTATTAGGTCCTTGATTTGTGGTTTTGTTTTGAGTATCGTTGGTGTTGTTTGTGTTGGGTTGACCTTGATTGGCATTCGGTGTGTATGCATTAGTGTCTGGGTTAGCACCTTTAGGAATTTTCGTAGCTTGAGGATTTTCAGATAATGCGAGCACTGGTTGTTTAGATTTTGGATCATGTGATTCATTGCTGTCTTCATTTTTGTTTCGAGTCCAGAATCTAGACTTGTCTAAGTTGTTGTTTTGGTTATTGTAGTTTGATGAATTTTTTCCTTCTTTGAAGAATTTGAGCGTTCCCTTTTTGACACATGCCTTTTCTACTTGAATGTCATTTTCAATCAATTTAGCGAAAGACGGTATGCATTGGAGCTTGAGCCTCTAACTCATCTCACCATTCAAGTTGTCTACAAAAATTTCCATTTTCTCCTTTTCAGGAATGTCTCGAGGATATCGTGAAACCATACGTCACCAACATTGAAGGAATATCATAAATGTTTCATTGTTTTTCTGTTTGGTATTGCAGATGTCTAGCATGGTTATAGCATGTTGAATGTTATAGGAATATTGTGTTATGAATTTGTTGACCAATTCATCAAATGATTTGATAGGAGGTGTAATTTTGGATAACCATTCCATTGTTTGTCCCCCCAAGCTTCTTGGGAATAACCTCATCAGATAGGTGTCATCATGAGCAAATTCAAGACTCATGGTATAGAATTCTCTGACATGATCATAGGGATCGCTTTTTCCATCGTACTTGTCAAATTTAGGTACGTCTGAGTTTGGAGGAAAAGGGATCATGTGCAATCTTCTATCAAAGGGATAAGGACAAATTTCGTTTAATGAGTACCGCACTGTTGTCCCTTGTTGCATGTCTTGCATTTGTCTTTGTAACATTTGCATTTGTTGAGTAAGGGCAACCAAAGGCGCATTGTTTTGCCGAGGGAAGATTTCTTCCCTTGCATTAATCCTAGGTTGAAATGGTGTATGGAATGGTATGTTTTGCTCGGGGATGTGTTGCTCAGGGATGTTTTGTCTTGGTGTATGTTGTTCCGGTATGTTTTGCTCGGGGATATCTTGTTCAAGGTCGCGTACTTCCCCTTCTCGTTGTCGTTCTTGATATTCATAATGTTGAGGTCTCGTTCTAAACACGTCTGTGTCAAAGTCTTCAGGGAGTTTGACCCCTTTGCTTGTGAGCATGAGCAAGTATTTTTCCTTGTCATTTTTCATGATTTTTTCCACAAGTTTTTGGAATGAAGCACTTTCTTGGCATTCCTGAAGAAGTTCTTTAGAAATTTCAGTATCCTCTAGATGTGGGCCTTCAAAAGGATTTGATAACCTTCGATTCATATTGGATTCTGCTTGTGCCTCACTTTGTCTGTTTTGTTGAGAGCGAGTAATAGGCATTTGAGTAGAAACTTTCTATGACGAAGGGGACAAAATCCTCTTCTATATGTTGTTCAGGAGTTGGTGGTTCAAGTCGGGGTGTGTTGTAAGTGATGCACTCGTCAGGCAAGAATGCCAGATTGATCTTTCCTCCACGGTTTATGATTTGATTAAATGTAGATTTTTGACAATATGCCCTAGTCTTTAAAGGATCTTTATCAAATTCATTGGATTTGTTTTGGATATAATGTTTGACGTGATGAAGGAATGTTCGATGAGATTTGAAGAGTTGACAATTTATGTATAAAAATTTGTTTCTTTTGATAAATTTGGAAAAACTTGGTTGTTGTTTCTTCAACGTGGTGTTACGATAAATATTCTTTCTTCTCAGAATATGGGGATTAGTCATGCATAAATGATCAATGGTTTCCTTTGAATTATTTTGGATTTAGTCGATCTTTCTTTGAAAACTCAAGTTTTACTTTATCAAAGTGACGGTTTAGATGCCCCTTCATGAGAAAGCGTGTCAAATGATATGGATAAAGTCTCCCGATATGGAAACTTGATTTGACAACCTAAGGTTTTAAACAAGTGTTTTTGAGATAAAATTCGTGAGATGATAAAGGACCCTTTTGTCACTTGCGATGATGTTTCTTGATTTTGATAGGATAGATATGTTTTATCGCACAACCAGTTTTGGATTTTTACAACTTTTGTTTGACACAAATTTTGCTCAAGAAATAGTTTTTAAAGCTCCATTTTTTATACTCTGTTTTGACGGAAAATGATGCTGATGAAAAGAGGTTTCCAAAAATGTCTTCTAAGTTTTCAAAATTCTTCACTGTTTTGCCCCCTATTTTTTTGGGTTTGTTCACGTGCTAAAACAGAGATGGGATGCGCTATAGAAATTTCTTCATGCGCTAATCAAAAGACCACACGCGCTAAGCTGCCCTCAGCCACGCGCTAATTGTTTAGACTGCTAAAATTTGTTTTTTGTTTTGCTCGAAAAGTTAAAGCTAATATGGGTCTGCTATGTGCTAACTGCTAAACCCTACGCAACTATTGTTTGACTCCTACGCACTAAGCTGATGTTTCAACGCACTAGGTTGCTTTCTGGATGTGCTGACTGTTTAATGTTGTTTTGAGATTTTGGTAGAACGCTACTGTTGCAACCGTATGCGCTAACTTGATGTTCTGAAGCGCTGACAAATGTACCACATGCACTAATATGTTACTCTCACACGCTAGACTGTTCTGATATTTTCCTTTGGTTAGTTTTTTGCAATTTTTGGATTTTTGTTATGAGTTTTTCAGTTTTGATAAATGATTTTCTAAAGTAATAAATGCAAACATAGCACCAAAGAGACAACCATTTTGCTTAATCTAACAAAAAGTGTATGTTCTGCGAGGATGTGTTCAAATCCCCAATGTTTTAACAGGTTTGGATACAAACAATATACTTCAAGAAGACTCTTTATTCAAAGGTCATAAGTAACATCATAGCCCACTAGTCTCAATACTCCGTCAGTTCAAACAGTCGTGTCACCCCCTAGAGGTCGCCTATTTTTTTGCCTTTTGCCAGAAATTAACTCAAAGTGAATTGCTTCACAATTGAGTAGTTATCTTGAGAGATATATGGTGAGTGATCTTGGGGGCAGACTCTTCCCCACCCTTGCACTATGATATTACAAATGTCTAGTTACAAACTTGGCTCAAGGTTTTTATTTCTATGGTTCGTAATCAGGCTTCCTATTTGGCCGTCAATGATAAACTCCCTCAGGAGGCTTCCCAAACTTTAGAACAAAGGCTTTATGTATCTCAAGGATACTAGGGGAAGGCTAATCACTGCGCGCAACCGTTGAAAAGGACTTTCGTCACTTTCCACTTTTGATTATAGTGGGTTGGAACACTTGGCGTCAAAGTTGTTTCCCACTTAGGTCATTCCCTTCACACCGGCCATAAATGGCTTTAAGAGTTTATTTCAACTCCTCGGGAAGGTAGACTTGCTAAAGGATTGTAAAATTCTTGAAATGATTGAAAGCGTAAGAGTAGTCTGGATTTTTGATCACCCAGTTAAGGGGAGAGCATATACCTTCTACTATCGAGACAAGGCAATCAGGTTGTTCTTTTTAATCTTTCAAAGCAATGATTTGTTAATCTTAAATGGAGATGTTGCTCCATGAAAAACATGGTGTTCTTTTTAACTTTTCAAGGCAATGATTTTAGGATCTATTGAAAATAAATGGTCAACAAAGTAAATTGCTTCGAAAGGGGAAGATCTTCCCTCTTTAAGTTTGTAAATGACCTTTGGACTTTGTGTGATTCTTTACTTTGCCAAAATTAAAGATGGATCCTTTTAATGCACCGAAGGATGGTGAAATTTTTTTAAGCCTTTTGATTTGTAAATTTGTTCTCTTAGAAAATAAAAAATGGTGGTTTTTGTTGTTCTTTTTAAAACCCAAAACAAAGTGAGTTCAATTTTATCTTTTAAATAAGAAATTAAAAGAATTCAAACTTTTAACTAGCTTGGCTAAGTTAGTGAAAAAAATTCAAACTATTTTAAATCCTAACTAAAAAAAATAAAATGATCTCCCAAGCCTGCAAGAAACTGTCAGTAATCTTGCAAAAATAATAAGTAAAGTAGTTAGCAAAACACTGGCTTTGTGGACTTCTACAAGTCTAAATCTGATTTCTGTTACAAAGTAAATTTTGTTCTCTATCTGTGATGCGCTACAAAATGGGTGAGATGCGCTATTAAATAGACCCGATGCGCTAAGCTATTTTCCAAAAGCGCTAAACTGGTTTCCGGATGTGCCATGCTGTTTTTCTTCCATGCCAAGACCTACAGAAAAATATTAGAAATATAATGCGCTAAGGAAAAGACTTTACGCGCTACAAGATGGACGCAATGCGCTGAACAGTAGGCTGGATGCGCTAGCCTGTTAACCAGATGCACTAGGGAATGTTTCCCACGTGCCGATTCTTGTTTCCCACGGACCTACAAAAGTGGTTAAATTCAAAAACCAATTTGATATATGGGGTGATGCCCCACGGTGGGTGCCAGAAATGTATGTGGGAAAAGCGGGTCGATAGAACTTGAAATGTGAAAAATGGAGTTCTAGGGAGCCTTGCTCACACACCCACAGGACTTCTTGGTGCAAGCTATGGAGTCATGAAGTATGGCTCAACTTCCCAAGGTTGGTTCCATGGTTCTCTATCTCACAAGGTCCCTCAAACCAATGTCTTTGCTCTCAAATCACCGAGAAAAGTGGTTTAGGGATGGCAAATGCAAGAACGAGGGATGCTTTGTTTGATTTTAAGATGAAATGCATCCTAAGCTATGCATGATCCTATAAATGCAATAAACTAGTTATAAGATGACAAGATTAGTAGCAAGATTATCCTAGCATGATATACTAGTCTATGATTAAGCTAGATGATAAGGAAAATACTCTAAATATGCATCTTTAGATTAATTCCTATTGAAAAGAGAGGCTAAATGATGAGCACAAATGATATATTTAAAACTTGGATGGATTTTAGTATAAATGTGATGCTAAAGACTTGGATGATGAAAATGGAGGAATGAGAGCTCTATTTATAGCAAAAATAAGGCAATGGATGGTCAGGATTGAAAAATTTAATCAAGGGCTAAGTTTGAAAGTTGGGAATCCATGTTTACAATTGGCACCAATGAAATGGTGACAATTGTCAACATAAGGTTGGTTGAGAGGAGATGTAAAGCATTAAATGCTTGAGAAGACCTCATGGTTACCCTAGGGGTTAAGGGCTAAGGTTAAGTTAAGATTACCCATTGGATAAAGCTTTTATTCAAAGGATAAATTCTTGTGTAAAGTGTTGGGAATCATTAAAATTGAGTCAAGTTTTGAGGCCCAATTCAAATTTTTGCTTTGCATTTCCAAATGAATTAGTTTCAATGGCCTAGTTAGAAAGAGGGTAAAGTGGAGCCAGTTGATTTTCAAAGGGTAAGGCTTGGGAAAATTGTAGCACACCTTTCATTTGGCCTATTTAGTGATGTGCAACTTTCAGAATTCAGTTTGGATAAGTGTAATAGGTACCCATTTCGAGGGGTAAGCTGAAAGTGCATTTTAGGCACAAATGCATATTTTACTAAGTACCCTACTTTGAACGATTACATCTTTTTCCCTATTGATTATCATGATGAATTTCAAAATGGATTGGATTCTATGCATAAATCTGAGTTAGCTCGCAAAATTTCAAGTCTTCATGAATCCATTTGCTTAGTTTACCAAGGTCGAACTGTTTGCAGTTTGAATGTTTTGACAAGTCCCTATTTCAGCGCCTAGTCAGTGCCCTGTTTCGCATAAGTGTAAAAGTTGCCTCAGTAAGTGTTATGATATAATGTTTTTTCTGGGCTAATGTTGGTATAAATGATGAGCTACATTTCAAATTTCAAGCCTCTGCCAATCCGTTTGATTAGTTTTCAAAAGGGTTCATTGAGTCATCGTTTTCAGTGACACGTACTTTCAGTGCTATGTTAGTTACTGTAGCCATTTTCATGAGCGTGCCATTTGCACCCAGTCAGACTTTTGGTCAAACTGAGAATCCAAAGATTTAATATGTACTTCAAGGTACCTGTGTTTCAAATTTGAGGGTCTACGGAGGTCATTTGATATTTTTAAGAAAGGCATCATGTGTTGCCAGAACATTGACTTCGTCAGGTCCGCAGTGTCGACAAAGCTAGTTGGTCATTTTCGCCAATTAATATCTCTTTGCTCGGGACTCATCTTGAGAAACCACTTAGCAGAGTTCATCCTTGTATATCAGAGTACATGCCTGTCAGATGGCAAGGTCCACAAAGGTGTTTTGATCGACTTGAAAAATACGTCTTCACGATTACATGCGAAAATGTGGCGTAAGTGCCTGAAAGTTGTAAAATTCAATTTTATGATCCGAAAATGGTGCCGATCGATTCCAGAGGTATGTTTGAGGTTCTTGAGGTATTTTAGAGGTCAGTTGCATGAAAACAAATTTTTTTTTTAGCCGTACCCACTTTGGGGCCCGACCTGGATAAATGCCTGTGCGTTAAATTTTATGGCGAAATGGTCTTAAATTCATGCTAATGTGTAAGCTATTTGTAGTTGGAGGCAAGAATGTTTGGTTTTATTAATCCAAGTATATCTTATAATGCAATTGGCATGTAAGTGCAAAGTAAATGGAATGTGTTTTGAGAAGGCCTTTTGAAACATTCAGTCAAATGTGTTTTGGCGATTGGTGTAGAGTTTAAAAGAGGAAATGAACTCCGAGCGAATGTGCATTGGCAAGCATCCTCCCTTCATGTGGTATGTTGGAGGGGACATTGAAGGAAACTTTCAGCAACAACAGTAGCTCCTCCCCCCACGTTTTTCCTCAGACTCCAATGCTTCACGTGGAGATTGAAGAAGGAAATGTCCCAAACAAACAAATGCACTTGGTAGATGTAATGTTTAAATTCCATAACCTTTGCCAGTCCTCTCTGCTGTAACATGGTGAATAGACTAAGAGAGCTTCAACAAATTCTATGTGGGGGTTTTCATACTTTATCAAATAAAAAAATAGTAGTAGCAGCTTTAGCAAATGAAATTAACAGAGTTTCAAGCTTTGTGTGGATGATGAAGAAGCAAATAACTTTCAAATAAATGCAAATGGCATTTACAAGCAGCATAAACCCTCCTGTGCAATGGTTATTGAACACTCAGAAATTTCCAAGCAAATCTATTGGCAGTCAAAGCCATTTCCTCCTCTCTCAAGAGTAGAAAATGAAACATCAAGCCTCATGTGGGGGTTAAAGGGGCAGCAGCATATTAAAATGGAAATTAGCCAATACAATGGTAGTGCCAGCATACTCTTTTCTCCTCCCTGGTGGTTGGGCGTTGGAGTTTATAGAAGGCAGAAAGTTTTTTTTTTTAAAAACATAGCATAGAACACCAACAGGAAGTAGAATGGGGCAGATTTCGTGGGCTATGAAAGTCTCCAATCCAAGGCAATCTCTTGCGTGGTTAGTGAAGTGAGCATGTGAAACCCCCAAGCAATGCATTTGGCAAGTCTCAGGAAACCTTCAAAATCGCAATCCCAGGCATAAGCTTTAGTCCCACATTGACTATGGAGGAGAACTTTTTGATAATTAAATACAAATCTCCACACATCTAATATGTCAAAGCCATTAAGGCTTTTGACGGATGGTGCCCGATGGGTGCCCAAGTGGACCCCACCCACATGGGCATGGATCCCAATGCAACCAAGTTGGAGAACAAAGTGGCGACCAGGTGGACCCCACGTAGGCACAGATCCCGAGGCAACTGGATGAAATTTTGCAGAGAAAGGCCAACTTAACCAGTGAGCAGGTTTGGAAAGGATTGACGGTCGGCGTGACTTCGCGAAGGCGAGATGCACGAAGGTTAAAGGCTGCGAAATGGCAAAAGCGAGTTGGCGAAAATGCAACAAGTTAAAGATTGTGCAAGTCCGAGATGATCCAAAGGTCTGCGTGATTTCAGAGCTTGAAGATGCACGAAACTTACGCATTGCGAAATGGTGAAAGCTAGGTGGCGCACAGGTGGCAAGTCTAGTCAGAGGTTCAACAGGCGGGTCCCGTCCCAATGGTGCCTAGGTGGTGATGACGTGGCACAGAGGTGGCGCTGAGGTGGCCGACAAGCAAGCAGCCCAGTGGCGGTGACGTGGCCGACAAGTGGCAAAAGATGAGGTGTCATGCTAGGTGGCACCTGGTGGATCCCATTGACCAATCAGAGGTCACCACGTGGCAGGGCGTCAGGCCAAAAAAGAGTGAAAAATTAAAATTAAATGATATAGTTGAAACTATAGAGAAAATTCAAAAAATTTAAATGATGGCCTGTTGTTCAAGATTAATTCGCTCAGGGTTTAATTTTTGGCCAAATGTAGAAGTATTATATATTGCTGGAAAGCTCTCGAGATGAGGAATTCAATTATGTAGTTAGTTTCAACAAATGTGGGATATTTTGGAAGTAGTTTCCATGGCAAAGAAGAAGAAAGAATTTCAGTTGGAGAAAGGGGACACATGGCATGTTCTGATGGATTCTGATATTTTTCCCTCTCCTTCTTATTCCCAATTCTTCTCAATTGTAGGGGTTCAAATTTTGGAGAAATTCTCTAAGGGAGATTTCCAAGAGGGGTTCTACTCTGGTGCATTTTAATTTTATGGGTTGTAATTGTTGATGTTCTCATTCTTTCTGTCATGGAATAGATATGTTTAGCTGCAAATTCTCAGTTGTAGGCCATATATATATATATGTAAGGCATATATACATTTCCATTGGATTGTCTTCAGGCATTTTTTCAATTTCAATAAATTCAGTATTCAAGGGATTTTGAATTTATCTTCTCCAAGGGAGAGTGTAATTCTTGTTCTTAGGCATCCTTTACATAAAGGATTTAAATTCAATGAGCAGAAATTGTGAATTCTGAATTAATGTTTGGATTTGTATGATCTTTTGATTTGAAGTTCAGAATTTATTAATGCCAGGCATTAATACAAGGATATCTTTTCAGTGAATTTGATCTACAACTTGGATTTCGTTTGTGGCCATTTGTGTTGACCCTATGCCTAGATGAAGGCACTGATCTGTTACGATTCGAATTTATTTGCACAAGAAATTTAAAATCCAACATCAGAATATCTTTCTTTGTTTTATGTTATGTGGGAATATGTCCATCCATCTCATGTTTAAAAACATTGTTGAGTTGTAAGTGTAGATCTAGCCCATCTGCAATACCCTCCTTGTTATTGAGCCCTGGTGAGATCTATCTGCTTCTGTTGATGTTGTCAAAGGTGTGTAATAGGTTGAATTTTAAGCATCAAAGGTATAACCGCCTAGGTTTTGCAGAGCCTGAAGAGTAGAAGGATTCATATCCTTGTCATGTTGTCCAAGCCCTGATGTTCTTCATAGATTGAATTGGCTACTTCATAGATCAATTGCAGGTGTACTTGGGTTAATCATTTTTGATGAACAAAAAAAATGGCGACTCTACTGGGGAAAGAGATGTAATAATTTTGTCAAGTCAAATCAATGAGTCTTGCCATATCCATTGGAGGAAAGAGTCATAAAAGTATTGTAAATCTGAAAGTGTTTTCAGATCTGTAGTTATTTGCCTAGTAGTGTTGTGTGCCAAGTGTTGAAAATTTGTTATCCTTTTATCTTTGTGTGAGTCCAGATCTGTTCATGTTCTACAAATGGTTTTATAAATTCTCACAGTAGTGAGTGGCGACTCTGAAAGATCTCTGCACCAATGTGCACTATTGTAAAAAAATTAAAGGATTTGGTGAGCTTGCAGCAAAGAGGTAATAGAGGCTTGCAGTTTTGAGATTGAAAGTCTCAGTCAAAGGGAAAATGAAGTGAACAGCAGTAGCATTGATTATACCAAGTATTCCTCAAGGTTTTCATGAAATTATGTGTTCCTTATGAGGTGAAAAAGTCACCATTGAAAGGAAAAGAAATTTACAATTTACATACTTCATTGAAATAAGTTTTTAGTCAGAAATATGGTGAGAAGTGTGTATGATTCTGAAAATTAGTGACTGCATATGTTTTGAAATGAATTTATGAAACAATAAGATGCATGGTCAAAAATAATGGTTCAATAGATGTTTTAAACCTGACGGATCTAGATGTAGTTCCTAGATCTCCAAATCCTTTATCAAATCTGAAAGAAATTGACAAAGAGATTGCAATATGTCTTCAAGAGATCCAAGATAAATTTGTTTGGTTTTTAAGAAGAAAAGTAGGGAAAAGAAAAGAAGAGTCATCATATGTTTTCTATGAAAGATTTATAGTTGCATTGAATGAGCTTTCAGCTGATGATAGACCCCATGAGTCTATTTTGATTGAGTTATTTTTAGAGCTTGATGAGCCTAATTCAGTTAATTGGTCTACAACCTTGAGAGAAGAAAGTGTCGCATGTATCAAAGAATGGATGGCTGAGATTGAGCAAAATAAATTTGAAAATGCACATAACATTGAGTATACCAATGCTGACAGTGAAATTGGTGAATACCAAAGTAATGGAGATGAATCTGTGAATAGGGATATCTCTTGTGATTTTGAAAACGATTCTTATGATCAGCATGATAGTACCGAATTTTGTTCTTAGTATGAGGAGGATGAAAATATAGATTGTTGTTCTAATGTGCATGATTCTAACTCTCTAGAGTTTTCAGATTTGATTAGTATGAACGACAGTATTGTTAAGTTCAATCCACAAGATGTTTGCACCCCCAGTTATGAAACTATGTTGCAACATATAGAAGCACTTTATAAGCACCATGATAAAGGTTATGATGCGGATGTGAGTTGTTGTAATGATGAAATGAATGTGTATAGAGACATGAGTATTGCTGATTTAATACATTTATTAGATTGGGACAATGTTTACAGCTCAGAGGATGAAGCCAATGAAAATGGAAATGAAGAAGGTTCACTAAGTAGTGAACAAATTTCAGAGCTCCTAGCTGCTGATTTTCAGAGGTATGCATCCAAAAATGTGCCCAATCTCTCACACCCAACTAGTACATGTTATGATATTGATGATGATTTTGAGGGTGTGAAGTATGATACATATGTTGTTGATTCTTTCTCTATATTTGATTTGAGTGATGGACAAGATAAAAATGCATATAAGATTGATAGGTGTGATAATGTCGATTCATACATTGATATGAACTCAAAATTTAATATGCATTGTGTGGATCTTGCTGTTAAAAGGCATGACAAGTCTGAATTTTTTTTCCCTAATTTGCAAGTGGGAAATGAACCATTAACAAGTGACAATCATGTATTTTCATGTGTGCAAAGTGCTGATAGAAATTGTGATCAGCAAGACAAATTGCAGTCATGTTATGAGGAAGTTTTCCTCTCTAGTTTGCAAGCCATCATTGTGGAAGAGTGTTCATCATTTGAGCAAACTAGCAATAGAGATGTGCCTGATGTTTTCAACTTTCAGAATAAGTTAGGTCACTTTTCATTTCAGCTAGGAAAGAGTGGTAAAGAGTATGACACTCTTATGTCACCTAGTGATTAGCCCTTTCAACATTCGTTTGGTTTCCAAAGATTGATTGATTATGAACATGTTGATGATTATGTTTTATGTGATTAGCTAATTAGAAGTGGAAGTGTTTTTGATCAGGCAGATAATAATGAAACTTTCAGCTTACCTCTAGTTTGTGGAAATGAAAATCATGTGTTTGACAGAGGTAAGAATTGATTTCAGTTTTGATGGCCCGGGGCCATTTATAATTTGTAAATTTTGTACAGTCGCTTTGCTTTCAGTTGTGTGGTTTTCAATAAAGTGCCCTGCTGCTTGGGTAGAATAGGGAAGCCCTGTTTTTTGAAATGAGATGAGAAGAGAAGAATGATCTGTTTTTTGGGTGGTCTGCTTAACCATAGATATATGGATTCTTGTGTTGATCTTGCAATCAACCATCCCCAGTCAGAGCCACTATTGGAACTCATTAAAATTGAGTCAAGTTTTGAGGCCCAATTCAAATTTTTGCTTTGCATTTCCAAATGAGTCAGTTTGAATGGCCTAGTTGGAAAGAGGGTAAAGTGGAGCCAGTTGATTTTCAAAGGGTAAGGCTTGGGAAACTTGTAGTACACCTTTCATTTGGCCTATTTAGTGATGTGAAAATTTCAAAATTCAGTTTGGATAAGTGTACTAGGTACCCATTTCGAGGGGTAAGCTGAAAGTGCATTTTAGGCACAAATGCATATTTTACTAAGTAGCCTACTTTGAGTGATTACATATTTTTTCCTGTTGATTGTCATGATGAATTTCAAAATGGATTGGATTCTATGCATAAATGTTAGTTATCTTGCAAAATTTCAAGTCTTCATGAATCCATTTGCTCAGTCTACCAAGCTTGAACTGTTTGTAGTTTCAATGTTTTGACAAGTCCCTGTTTCAGCACCGAGTCGGTGCCCTGTTTTGCATAAGTGTAAAAGTTGCCTCAGTAAGTGTTATGATATAATGTTTTTTCTAGGATAATGTTGGTATAAATGATGAGCTACATTTCAAATTTCAAGCCTCTGCTAATCCGTTTGATCGGTTTTCAAAAGGGTTCATTGAGTCATTGTTTTCAGTGATTCGTACTTTCAGTGCTATGTCAGTTAATGTAGCCATTTTCATGAGCGCACCATTTGCACCCAGTTAGAATTTTGGTCAAACTGAGAATCCAAAGATTTAATATGTACTTCAAGGTACTTGTGTTTCAAATTTGAGGGTCTACGGAGGTCATTTGATATTTTTAAGAAAGGCATCATGTGTTGCCAGAACATTGACTTCGTCAGGTCCGCAGTGTTGACAAAGCCAGTTGGTCATTTTTGCCAATTAATATCTCTTTGCTCGAGACTCGCCTTGAGAAACCGCTTAGCAGAGTTCATCCTTGTATATCAGAGTACATGCCTGTCAGATGGCGAGGTCCAGAAAGGTGTTTTGACCGACTTGAAAAATACGTCTTCGCGATTAAATGCGAAAATGTGGCATAAGTGCCTGAAAGTTATAAAATTCAATTTTATGATCCGAAAATGGTGCCGATCAATTCCAGAGGTATGTTTGAGGTTCCTGAGGTATTTCAGAGGTCAGTTTCATGAAAACGAATTTTGTTTTTAGCCGGACCCACTTTGGGGCCCGACCTGGATAAATGCCTATGTGTTAAATTTTATGGCGAAATGGTCTTAAATTCATGCTAATGTGTAAGCTATTTGTAGTTGGAGGCAAGAATGTTCGGTTTTATTAAGCCAAGTATATCTTATAATGCAATTGGCATGTAAGTGCAAAGTAAATGGAATGTGTTTTGAGAAGGCCTTTTGAAACATTCAATCAAATGTGTTTTGGCGACTGGTGTAGCATTTAAAAGAGGAAATGAACTCCCAACGAATGTGCATTGGCAAGCATCCTCCCTTCATGTGGTATGTTGGAGGGGACATTGAAGGAAACTTTCAGCAACAACAGTAGCTCCTCCCCCCACATTTTTCCTCAGACTCCAATGCTTCATGTGGAGATTGAGGAAGGAAATGTCCCAAACAAACAAATGCACTTGGTAGATATAATTTTTAAATTCCATAACCTTTGCCAGTCCTCTCTACTATAACATGGTGAATAGACTGAGAGAGCTTCAACAAATTCTATGTGGGGGTTTTCATACTTTATCAAATAAAAAAATTGTAGCAGCAGCTTCAGCAAATGAAATTAACAGAGTTTCAAGCTTTGTGTGGATGATGAAGAGGGCATCATTGAAGTATGGAGAGGGAAATGTTTAGCAGCAACAAATAACTTTCAAATAAATGCAAATGGCATTTACAAGGAGCATAAACCCTCCTGTGCAATGGTTATTGAACACTCAGAAATTTCCAAGCAAATATACTAGCAGTCAAAGCCATTTTCCCCTCTCTTAAGAGCAGAAAATGAAACATCAAGCCTCACGTGGGGGTTAAAGGGGTAGCAACATATTAAAATGGAAATCAGAAAATACAATGGTAGTGCCATCATCCTATTTTCTCCTCCCTTGTGGTTGGGCGTTGGAGTTTATAGAAGGCAGAAAGTTTTTTTTTTTAAAAACATAGCATAGAACACCAACAACAAGTAGAATGGGGCAGATTTCGTGGGCTATGAAAGTCTCCAATCCAAGGCAATCTCTTGCGTGGTTAGTGAAGTGAGCATGTGAAACCCCCAAGCAATGCATTTGGCAAGTCTCAGGAAACCTTCAAAATCGTAGTCCCAGGCATAAGCTTTAGTCTGACATTGACTGTGGAGGGGAACTTTTTTATATTTAAATACAAATCTCCACACATGTAATATGTCAAAGCCATCAAGGCTTTTGACAGATGGTGCCAAATGGGTGCCCAAGTGGACCCCACACGCGTGGGCATAGATCCCAATGTGACCAAGTTGGAGAACCGAGTGGTGACTAGGTGGACCCCACGTAGGCATGGATCCCGAGGCAACCGAGCGAAATTTTGCAGAGAAAGACCAACTTAAGCAACGAGCAGGTTTGGAAAGGATCGACGGTCGGCATGACTTCGCAAAGGTGAGATGCACGAAGGTTAAAGGCTGCAAAATGGCAAAAGCAAGTTGGCGAAACTGCAGGAAGTTAAAGATCATGCAAGTCCGAGATGATCCGACGGTCTGCGCGATTTCAGAGCTTGAAGATGCACGAAACTTACCCATTGCGAAATGGTGAAAGCCAAGTGGCGCATAGGTGGCAGGTCCAATCAGAGGTCCAGCAAGTGGGTCCCATCCCAATGGTGCCTAGGTGGTGATGATGTGGTGCAGAGGTGACGCTGAGGTGAAGCTGAGGTGGCCGATAAGCAAGCAGCCCAGTGGCGGTGATGTGGCCGACAAGTGGCAAAAGATGAGGTGTCATGCCAGGTGGCACCCGGTGGATCCCATTGACCAATCAGAGGTCACCATGTGGCAGGGCGTCAGGCCAAAGAAGAGTGAAAAATTAAAATTAAATGATATAGTTGAAACTATAGAGAAAATTCAAAAAATTTAAATGATGGCCTGTTGTTCAAGGTTAATTCGCCCAGGGTTTAATTTTTGGCCAAATGTAGAAGTATTATATATTGTCGGAAAGCTCTTGAGATGAGGAATTCAGTTATGGAGTTAGTTTCAACAAATGTGGGATATTTTGGAAGTAGTTTCCATGGCAAAGAAGAAGATAATGAATTTCGGTTGGAGAAAGGGGACACATGGCATGTTCTGATGGATTCTGATATTTTTCCCTCTCCTTCTTATTCCCAATTCTTCTCAATTGTAGGGGTTCAAATTTTGGAGAAATTCTCTAAGGGAGATTTCCAAGAGGGGTTCCAGTCTGGTGCATTTTAATTTTATGGGTTGTAATTGTTGATGTTCTCATTCTTTCTGTCATGGAATAAATACGTTTAGCTGCAAATTCTTAGTTGCAAGCCATATATATATATATGTAAGGCATATATACATTTCCATTGGATTGTCTTTAGGTATTTTTTCAATTTCAATAAATTCAGTATTCAAGGGATTTTGAATTTATCTTCTCCAAGGGAGAGTGTAATTCTTGTTCTTAGGCATCCTTTACATAAAGGATTTAAATTCAATGAGCAGAAATTTTGAATTTTGAATTAATGTTTGGATTTGTATTATCTTTTGATTTGAAGCATTAATACAAGGATATCTTTTTAGCGAATTTGATCTGCAGCTTGGATTTTGTTTGTGGCCATTTGTGTTGACTCTATGCCTAGATGAAGGCACTGATCTGTTTCAATTCGAAGTTATTTGCACAAGAAATTTAAAATCCAACATCAGAATATCTTTCTTTGTTTTATGTTATGTGGGAATATGTCCATCCATCTGATGTTTCAAAACATTATTGAGTTGTAAGTGTAGATCTAGCCCATCTGCAATAACCTCCTTGTTATTGAGCCCTGGTGAGATCTATCTACTTCTATTGATGTTGTCATAGGTGTGTAATAGGTTGAATTTTAAGCATCAAAGGTATACCCACCTAGGTTTTGCAGAGCCTGAAGAGTAGAAGGATTCATATCCTTGTCATGTTGTCCAAGCCCTGATGTTCTTCATAGATTGAATTGGCTACTTCATAGATCAATTACAGGTGTGCTTGGGTTAATCATTTTTTATGAACAACACAAAGGATTAAGGATAACCATGGTCAAAGCAATAAATTCTTGATGAGACCCTTGGGTTACATGGAGGTTGAGTTTAGGGAAATTCTTTAACCATGCTAGAGGGTTGAGTTAACCATTAATGGTTATGAAGACTTTGGGGACAAATTTGTAAGAGTCCTTCCAAATTAGGGGGTATTCAACAAGTTAGCTTGTTGAATGGATAAAGGCTTTAATTCTTTTAGAAGACTTGACTCCAAATTTGAGAAGTGACCTCCTCAAATTTAGGGAAAAGGGATAATGAATGGGTTTGGGTTAATTGATTAGGATTAGATGGATTCTAGAAGAAATTAGGAAGAAGATTAGGATGCAAGTGGGAGGTGTAGGATTTTGCAAGTGGATGAAGGGATAATGGGTTTTAATTGAATTTAATTCAATTTGGTTGCAATTAAATAAATTAGATTTATTCAATTTAGGATAACTATTTTAATTAAATTTGAATTTAATTAAAAAGTGGATAGGGGCTTTAATTGAATAAAATGAATTTATTATATTAAATGGTAAAAGAGGTATAGTGAATTTAATTGAGTAATTTACTTAATTAAATAGAGGAATGTGGGTAATTCAATTAAATTGGATTTAATTTAATAGAGAAATGAACATAAAATATTTATTTACAAAGACATCTCTCTGCTTCACATCTTCTCCTTAATACTGTAGATATCTTCTCTGCTTCACATCTTCTCCCCCTTTGACAACAATGCCAAAGTGGAGGCACAAACAACTATGTTCCACTATGCTGCTCCCCCTAAGGAGTAGCATCCTTCAACACACCAATCCTGAAAAAGATTTATCAATCGCAATACCTGACTGATGTGGAGCACACACCTTTAGTTCACCTCTTGAAGGGAAAGCACCCCTAATTCACCTCTTAAATAGGTAAATGTAGTCTTCGGTAGAGGCTTGGTGAATATGTCTGCTAACTGCTCCTTACTGGAAACATGTTCCAGTACAACCTCTTTGTTCTAAACCTTCTCCCTCAAGAAATGATACTTGAGCTCGAAGTGCTTGGTTCTAGCATGTAAAACCAGATTCTTGGAAATGTTAATTGCACTTGTGTTGTCACAAAATATACTTACCATTTTAGATACAGGAACTTTGAAGCCACTTAATACATGTTTCATTCAGATTGTCTGGGTGCAGTTCATAAATGCTGCAACATATTCTGCTTCTGCTGTAGACTGAGAGATACAACTCTGCTTCTTACTCATCCATGAGGCCAATCTACCACCAAGAAAGAATGCACAATCGATTGTTCTTTTCCGTTCGTCCACATTACCAACCCAATCAACATCTGTAAACACTTTCAGTTTGAAATCATTACTGTATGGATACCATAATCCATAGTCAATAGTTCCCTTTAGATATCTAAGAATCTGCTTGACTGCTACCAAGTGGGATTCTCTTGGTCTTTTCTGGAACCGTGCACTAATGTCTATTGCATATATAATGTCCGGTCTGCTATGTACTATATAGTGAAACTTACCAATCATTTATCGACATTCCTTCTCATTCACCAACATCGAGTCATCCTCTTTTGATAATTTTCAATTGGTCACCATCGGTGTACCAACCGGCTTGCTATCTTCCATGCCAAAGGTCTTCAACACCTCTTTGACATACTTGGACTGAGTGATAAAGATACCATCTTTCATTTGTTGAATCTATAGTCTAACGAAGAACTTAATTTCCCCTATAAGTGACATCTCAAATTCCTTCTTCATCTCATCTGCAAAATCATGACTCATCTTGTCATCTCCACCAAAGATTATGTCATCAACAAATACCTCATAGATCAGAATCTGATCTCCTTCTGACTTTAGATAGATATTGCTATCTTCACTTGTTCTTTCAAATCCAATCTTCACAAGATGGGAGTGTAAGTTTTCAAACCATGCTCTAGGTGCTTGCTTCAATCCATACAAGGCTTTATGTAGCCTACACACCATGTCACTGTCTTCTAATAGGGCAAACCCATCTGGTTCTCTATATACACCTCCTCTTCAAGTATTCCATTCAGAAATGCAGATTTTACATCCATTTGATATACTTTGAATCCCTTGAAGGCTACATATGTAAGAAGCATACGAACTCCTTCCAATCTAGCTATTGGAGCAAATGTTTCTCCATAGTATTCTCCTTCTTCTTGAGCATATCCCTTACACACCAGTCTAGATTTGTTTCTTACCACTGTGCCATCTTCATTCAACTTATATCTGAAAACCCATTTGGTTCCAATGACATTTTTATGCTCAAGTCTAGGTACCAAAGACCATGTACCATTCTTTTCTATCTGGTCAAGTTCCTCTTCCATTGCCTTGATCTAGTCTTCATTTTTACGTGCCTCTTTAAATGTTTTAGGCTCAAATTCAGAGATCATGCAAGAATTTTCTTTAACCTTTCTTCTTGTAAGACTTCCTGCATCCTTGTCTCCTATGATCTATTTTGGATCATGATTCAACATTACATACCTAGGAATGATCTAGTTGTTTCTTCTTTCTTTTCTTCTTCATCCTCATCTTCATCAGCATCAGTATCTACCGGTGTAGGAGCACTGTTACTGGTGCTAGGCTGTTTTGCAACTAGTTCCCAGAAGGTTACAACCGGTTCATCTACCACTCGCTCACTGCCAGTTTCCTTAGATTTCTCAGAGGTTTCATCAACTCTGAAATTAATACTTTCAACATTTTTTTGAGTCCTATTGTTGAAACACTTAAGGGCTTTACTCTTGGTGGAATATCCTAAGAATATTCCTTCATCACATTTTTCATCAAACTTGCTCTGATGTTCACTCCTCTTGATATAACATTTGCTACCAAACACTCTAAAGTAGCTTACTACAAGAGTCTTACCGGTCCAATACTCATGAGGTGTTTTATCCTTACCTTTCTTGATGAGCACCCGGTTCATAGTGTAGACTGTAGTGCTCACCGCTTCTCTCTAGAAGGTGTGAGGAACCTTCCCTTGAATCAACATCGTTCTGGTTGCTTCAACTACAGTCCAGTTGTTCCTCTCTGCTAGGCCATTTTACTGTGGATTCTAGGGGGCAGACAATTGCCTCTTGATGTCGTTCTCTTCACAGTACTTGTTGAATTCACCGGAAGTGGATTCTCCTCCTTGATCAATTCTTAGGCACTTAATCCTCTTACCACTTTCCTTTTCGACTAGTGCTCTAAAAGCTTTGAACTTTCCAAAAGCTTCAGACTTATCTTTCAAGAATGTGACCCACATCATTCTTGAGCAGTAATCAGTGAGAATCATAAAGTACCTATCTCCCTACAGACTCCTATTTTTCATAGGACCACACAAATCAGTATGCACAAGATCAAGCAAATTGTCCGCAGTGAAAGGTTTACCTTTGAAGGTTGAGGAAGACATTTTCCCCAGTTGACACTCTCTGCACAAAGGATTCTCCAGTTTGCTCAATACAGGCAATCCTCTGACTGCCTTGATCTTACTGGCCTTTACAATATTATCAAAGTTTACATGGCAGAGCCTCCTATGTCATATCAAGCTATCATCAAATTTAGCCATTAGACATGTACTGATATTTGCATTCATCTGAAATAAGTTACCTCTGGTCTGCATACTGGTGGCCATTAGTTCACCACTCTTTCCTTTTATTTTGCACACTCCATCTTTGAATTCCAAAGTGAGTCCATTATCATTAAACTGGGCAATACTCAAAAGGTTGTGCCTGAGACCTTCTACCCAATACACATTATCAGCACTGCCTTTTCCATTTAGAGAGATGGACCCTCTTCCTTTTACCATACGTGGTGCATCATTACCAAATCGAACCACACCATCATCATACTCTTCCAGAGATAGAAACTTACTCTGGTCACCAGTCATGTGGTGAGAACAACCACTATCAATAATCCACTCATTGGAATTATCAAAGTGGGAGATGAGAGCCTTCTTGTCTGACACATCTTCCTTAACTACTACAAACACAATGTCTTCACTTTCTTCATCTTCTGATTCCTCATCAGTGACACCTTCATCCACTACTACAAAATAGTTTCTCCTGTTTCCTCCTTTGAACTTCTTGAACTTCTCTGGTTTATCCTTATTATCACCATTAGGAAAATTTACATGAATGTGTCCTATCCTATTGCAAGAAAATCATTTCAAAGGGAGCTTACCTCTGTATTTACCAGTTCCCTTAGGAAGTCTCTTGGCAAGAAGAGCTTCAAATTCCATCAGGATCTCCTCATCATCCATTTCTCTTCTTTGTCTTGGTTCACAACTGGTACTAGCTTCTTTACCTTTTCTAGATGGTGTTGCAAATGCTCTAAAGGCTAATTCAGTCTTTTGAATACTACCATCATAATTATTTAGCTCATAAGCTATCAACTTAGCAATGATGGAGTCTAGAGATACCTTTGTCTTGTCTATAGACCTCAACTCCTAAATAGAAGCAACCCTTATTGCATAGACTGGTAACAAGGATCTCAAGACTTTGCTAACAATAGTGGAATCATCTATTTTACCTCCTGCACTCTTGATGTCTCCAACAATAATTTTGATTCTTATTCCATATTGTTGAATGGTCTCTCCTTCAACCATCTGCATGTCTTCAAACTTTCCCCTAAGGCTCTCTTCCTTAGCTTGTTTCACATGCTCATCACCACCATAGATATTCTCCATAGCATCCCATACATCTTTGGGATTATCTTTATCCTGAACATCAATAAACTCAATGTCAGATAGACTGCTGATTAGGGCTTCCATGACTTGCCCATTCTCTTGAATTTCTATTTTTTGATCATCGGTGAGAGTACCGGTAGGAATAACATAATCATTCTCAACATAGCTCTAGTGTTGAGCACCCATGCTTCTAATGTAGATCTTCATTCTATCCTTCCATATCTTAAAGTTATCTCTGTTGAACTTTGGGCCTTCCCTCTTCATCATTAGAGTAGGATCTTTTCCTCAAGTGGTTAAGCTTACAACACAAAGGACCTGGAAGATGCTCTGATACCAATTGATGAATAATGATGAATAGTTAGTACCATATCGGTACTGAGAGGGGGGGGGTGAATCAATATAGGCAAAAACTTTTCCTGAAGCAGTTTGACTGCAAAGACTGCACATAACTAGTAAACAATAACACTGGTCTAAATCAGGGCACTACCAGTTACACACAGTGAGAGTATGAATGACATAAACCGGTAAACACTTAGATCAGTACACAATCTAATATCTCATTTCCACTTCACCCGTATGCATAAACAAGTAATATATCATTAGAAATATAATGACTGTTGGTTCAACATGCTTCACCACTTGATATAAAATATTAAAGCATCACACATGACACACCGATTTTTCACGTGGAAACCCAACTGGAAAAAACCATGGTGGGGATGAATACCCACAAGTTGTTCTTTGAACTCTTTTGAAGTCCGCTCTGTTAGGAGCCTAGTCCGGTTAAAGACTTTTACAATAGGTTCTACTAGGAACTGAACCTGCTAGGGATCACCCGGTTAAAGGATGGCTAAATACCCGATTAAAGGTTACAACCCTATTAAAGGTTACCTCGCAAGAGGATTTAAAGAGCTCATTGAATTGAGTCACCCTGTTAAAGGATTTACACAAAAGCCTATTAAAGCAGCCCGGTTAAAGGATTTTCCAATTGCTAAAATGGTTAGAAGTCAACAGGTAATACATTGATTTGATAACAACACTCAATGCCAAGGTAGATCCACTTTAGCTCCTTTTCTTCTGCTATCACACTCTGCAGGTATCAATACACTTCTCTGGTCTGGCAAGAATCAAGTATCTCTTCACTTGGATACACACATAGTATTTCCCAGCAACCTCAAAATGAAAAACATCATCGACCTTATAGGGAACAGATAGGTTGGTAGCATAAACCCTAAACCCTAAACATTTAGGTTTATCAATTCAATCGGTTCAATCCTGACCATTAATCATACTGCATTGAATACAATAGTCTTGAACATATCTCAAGATGTTCTCCAACGTTCATTCTTTGCCACTTTAGGAAGTTGATAACCCATCACATGCTCTCCATCATTTATAGAGACTTCGCACATTCCCGAGGTAGATAGGATCACTCTCCAAGCAAGATCCTCAAGGAAATCCTTCATGCGCACAAGGCTTATGTGGCAACACTATTTGGTCTTCATTAAAATGCTAACTCATCACAAGATGTCATCCGTTGAGTCACACAAGCTTGGAATGCATCAACCGGAAACCCTGAGGTTGAGACTACCAACTGGTAGTCATGCAAAATGAAACCCCAATACAAAACTTCCCATATACCAGTTCTCATTCCAACATACTGCTTCATTTTTTCACATATACCAGTTCACATTATCATACCGGTTCTCACATATACTGGTTCACAATATCATACCTGTTCTCTTGCTAGTTTGCTTACTTCAACATATTGACATCAATGACAACATACATTATCATCATGTCACCAAGTTTTGCACATATGCCAACAAGTACATGAACAAATCTTTAAAGATCTTGATGCCCCTTGGGCTTCTCAAGTTTCAGGGATACTGATGCCTACTTTTCTTCCTAAGAAAGAAATGGAATATTTGTATGCTATGAAGGGTAAAGCTACAATGATGGATATATGGGTTATGAAGCAAATGAATCACATCAGAACTTTCTTTGCTAAGTTCTACAATGTTTATGATGAAGCCAGTAAGTTGGAATTAATAATGTCAGCCTGTTCTAATCAATGGGAGAAAGATGCGAGGAAGTAAAATTAAAATGTTGAGTGAAAATAAAATCAAAGAAGATGATGTATTGAGAGATGAAAATAATGGGTTCATTCAAAGTAGTCTAGACGAGCTAATATTCAAGCTAGAAATCATAGAAGGAAAAATAACTAAGATGGTAAAGTGTGATTATCACATGTTAACTGAGCATCGGGATTATGATGAATACATAACAATCAATTTGGGGGCTCATCTCTTTAGATCAGATAAGGATTGGTTGGACACTATATAAGTTATTTTGTCTAAATGGGATAATAAGGTGGAACGGAAGTTTGGGCCAAATAGTAAATTTGATGAACAAGTCTTGAATGAATGTATGGGGTTAATTATGGCTACATCTCATTTTGCCAATGTGGTGAAATCCTTAGGGAATTCCATTACCAAAATAAATAAAGTTGTTAGAGTTGTTGACTTTTGAATCAAATAGATACATGGGCCAAATGAAAGATCTTTAGGCTAATATTTGTATAATTATAAGGAGTATAAGGAAAGGCAAAAGAAGGCTTCCTCCATAATAAATCCATGTCCGGATTGATTTGTTTCAAATTTTGATCAAGTAGATGGCAAATAATGGATTCTTAGTTAATTTGAAGTGATGACCTAGCAAGCTTATCTTTATTTAAGTAAGCACCCATCCAAATACTATTAGTGAACCGCACCCAAATTAGAAAGTTTCCTTCTTTCTACAAGCATTTCAACTTGTTCGTCTACATACATGAAATCCAACTTCAATGTACACAAACTATAAAGGAAAGTGTGAGTTGTCCACTCTAGTTCGGGCTAGTAATTACTCACTTTCTCTTATTTGGCATACTTACTATTCTGGGGTTATTGGACTAGAATGAAAAAAGTTAGCAAATTGCATGTTGGTTGGACTTCCAAGAGGTTAGGTAGTTTTGGGAAAGTTATTTCATAGAATTAAGGAGGTTTCCTCTTATAAATTGATGTTTTCAAGATATTTTAAAGGTTGGAAAATTGATGATTTGAGGCCTCTAGCATAGTTTATTTCAATTTTTGCAGCTCTTTATTCTCTTTGTTTCATGATACATTTTATGAAGATAGTGGACTCAAGTGCTAATGATTTGATAGTACATGGTTAATATATCAAGTTGTTGTCGATTCATTATTGATGGGAATGGGTATGGGGTAGACTAGCCTAGTCTATGCTCTTTGATCCTCTCCTTGGATCACCAAGTGTTCTAACCACACCCTAGGGTCTCTAGGACTTCCCTTGCTTGTGGAATCCCCTGATCTTTTCCAATCCACCCACCAACAACTTGCAATACTTCTCCTAAGGTCTCACCTACTCATGAGATTCAAAAGAACCCTTATTTAGGCTCATAAGGGTTTGGCTTGTCCTACACCTCTTAGGTCCTAGCAAGGATAGGACAAGTTTTAGGCCTAGTTTACCATCCATTCATGTGCCCCCAAGAGGTTTAGGCCCTCCTATTTGTTACTGATCTCACAATTTTGCTCTTTCCCTACAAAATAGGGCTACAAGGAATGAGCCCAATTAGGCCTCCATTCCAGACTTTTAGGGCTCTCTCTTGCAAACGATGACCCAACTTGTGAAATTCCCCAAAAGAACTGTTGTTCAATTGGAAAAAGATCAAATATTTTCTAGTTTTTGGGACTCCAAGAGTCTGTACACTGCCCTAGGTGAATTTTGGGGTTTTTAAGGGTTTTTAAGAGGGTTTTTAGGCCTGCTAGGTTCACAGTGAAGGTTTAGTCTTTTTACCACCTTGTCTAGATTGGTTGAAGCCCCTCCTTCTCATTAATTGTGCTCTACACACCCCTCTATAACTCCTCCAAAGGGTGCATCCTCCTCTGACCTTCCTTGCTCTCACGGACCTCTGTAACCTTAACCCTTCCTAGCTAAGCATTGTCCAGTCTCACTTAGGAGTGGGTCTTTGGATAGCTTCCTTGCATCTTCAAGGGCCCTGCTTACTCTGAGGTAATTTAAAAGATCTATACTCCTATTTCCCATTGTTTCATGGTGATTCCACAATGGGGATAGGAGTTGTTAACCCATTGACACAAAACAGTCCAAAACTGGACAATGAAAGAGTGTTTTACAAAATATTTACAAAAGACTCAAAACCTACACAACACACTAAAGCTAACTGCTCAAAATGGAAGAGTAAACACAACACAAAGCTTTCAACATAGTTTAGTCTACAAAACAATCCATTATCACTCTCTGATGCTCCATTTGTGCCGACTGGCAACCAAAATTACAGTCACAGTCAAGGTCTCTTTTCTTGGGCCATACAAAAACTAACATCCAACCCATCATTTTAGGTTTTGAAACTATATATAGTATCCTTTCCTTGATTTGTGTGCCAAAATTAGGGTTCTCCACACTAAGCTAAGGTTTTTGACCTATTAGGTGGAAAAGTTGCTTGACAACTTTGAAAAGTTGTCATGCAACTTTTTGCAACTTTTGAGCAACTTTTGCAAAGTTGCTTTTCTTGACTCCTAGGCCTACATTGGGCTATCCTATGGACACCACCATGCTAAAAGGACCCCAAACTCATCAATGACACACATAACCTCTCCTCCACAAGAAATGAGAACCTAGGACCTAAACTAGGACCTAATTTAAGACTAATGAGCTCATGGCTCTTATTACATTTACAATGGCTTCTTAAAGAAGCAAAAAACCAACAAAAACCAAAAGGAGGAAGACCTTAGAAGGGTTCTCTTGCACCATACTCCCCCTCTGCACAAAATTTAAGGAACTAGGGGAGAAATGAGAGTCGGGTCAATACCAAGTTTCTTGAACCTGCCCTCTTCAACCCAAGTGGCTTCAGACTCAGGTTGACCTACCCACTTCACCAAGTGTTCCATATAGACCTGGTGTCTAGTAGACTTTTTCACCCTTGACTCCAAGGTCTCCTCTGGTCTGGGTTGCTTCACTTGAGGTAAAGCGTTCACATCCAAGTCTTGTAGTACCTTGGCTTGATTCTCAGTTTGTCCTGCTATTTCACCCTTGTATAGTATCAGGTCAGCAACATTAAAGACTGGTGATATAGCCAAATTTGAAGGAAGATCCACCTTGTAGGCTTTTTCACCATATTTGGATAGAATTCTACAAGGTCCTACCCTCTTCATTTACAGTTTAGTAGGCTTGCCACTTTTCATTCGAGCTTTGCTTAGATGGACCATCACATAGTCACCCACTTTGAATTGAACCTCTCTCCTTTTCTTATCCACTTTAGCTTTCTGTTTTTTAGTAGACTCTAGGATGGCTCTCTTGACCCATTCTTGGACCTCCTTAATGGTTTGAGTGAAGTCCTCTGATTGGCCACTCTTCATCTCCATGGAACCAAGTTCCCTTAGTTCACACACTCCCCTTGGATGTCTACCATAGACAACCTCAAAAGGACTCCTTCCAGTGGTCCTATTTACACTGTCATTATAGGCATACTCTGCTTGTGGAATTACTAGATCCCATGTCTACCCATACTCCTTGGTTAGACACCTCAACAAGTTTCCTAACATCCTATTAATGACTTCAGTTTGACCATCAGTTTGTGGATGGTAAGCTAAGCTAAATAATAAATTGGTCCCTAGTCTTTTCCATAAGGTTTTCCAAAAATGGCCCATGAACTTGTTGTCCCTATTTGAAACAATACTTAGTGGGAGTCCAGGAATCCTTACAATCTCCTTAAAGAAGAGATATGCCACATAGCTAGCATCATGAGTAGTTTTACATGGAATGAAATGGCTCATCTTAGAAAACCTGTCTACTACCACATAGATGCTATCCATACCTATCTTTGTCTTGGGGAGTCCTACTATAAAGTCCATGCTCACACACTCCTAAGGCCTATTTGGAACCGGTAATGGTTGATAGAGGCCTACATTACTCGATCCTCCTTTGGCTCTTTGACACACACCACATTGCTCCACATACCTTCTCACATCCCTTGGCAACCTAGGCCAATAGTAGTACCTCTATACTAGATCCAAGGTTTTATTGATCCCAAAGTGTCCACTTAGACTACCATTGTGTTTTTCTTGTGTGAGATTTTCTCTCAGGGATCCTCTAGGCACACATAATTGACTACCTTTGAACAAGAGACCACTTTGAAGAGTGTATTCTGCATACTCACCATGAAAATGATTCTCAAACTCCTTGCAAACCTTGTAGGCTGATGAGAAGTCTTCATCTACTTCAGAGAGGTCCTTGAAACCTTCTATTCCTATGCTCTACAATTGTAACTCTTGGACAGTCAACAACTTTCTGCTTAAAGCATCTGCCACCTTGTTGAGTTGCCCCTTTTTATGCTTGATGTTAAAAGTAAAAGATTGGAGGTATTCCATCCATTTCAAATGTCTATTGCTAAGCTTCTCTTGAGTGTTAATGTAACTCAAAGCTTGGTTATCTGTGAACACCACAAATTTATTTGGGAGTAGGTAATGCCTCCACTTTTTGAGAGACTGAACTAGTGCATACAACTCTAGGTCATAGGCTGAGTACTTCTTCTTTTCCACCTTCCCTCTTGACTCAAAACACCCCCTACTGCAATGCCACTTGTATCACATTCTAATGTAAATAGATTGTCAAAAGTAGGTAAGAGTAGGATGGGTTTTGTGGCTACTTCTTGCTACAATAATTGGAATGTTTTATCAGCCTTTTCAGTCCACTTGAATTTGGTTTTTAGGCCTCCTTTTATGGTGTCAAGTACTGGTGCACATATGCCACTAAAGTTCCTCACAAACTTTCTATAGAATTGGGCTAAACCATGGAAACTCCTAACTTCAGTCCCTGTTTTAGGGGCAGGCCAATTCAAGATTGCCTCCACTTTGCTTGGATCCATCTTCAAGGTTCCCTTAGACACCACAAATCCCAAGTAGACCAACTCTTGCTTCAAAAAGTCACACTTCTCTAAGTTGATTGCCAACTTCTCTTCATGCAACCTCTCTAAGACTAACCTCAGATGTTCTAGGTGCTCCTCTTTGGTTCTACTATAGATGAGTATGTCATCTAAGTACAGCACCACAAACCTACCTGTGAATTCCTTTAACACCTCATTCATCAACCTCATGAAGGTGCTTGGGGAATTAGTAAGTCCAAATGGCATCACAAGCCATTCATACAACCCTTCTGTGGTGTTAAAAGTGGTCTTCCACTCATCACCCTCCTTAATCCTAATCTGATGATAACCACTTTTAAGGTCCAACTTGGTAAAATACATGGCACCTCCTAAATAGTCCATCAGATCGTCTATTCTAGGAATAGGAAATCTGTACCTTATGGTGATCCTATTAATTTCCCTTGAGTCAGTGCAAAGTCTCCACTTGCCTCCCTTCTTTGATGCTAGCACTACTGAGACTGCACATGGGCTGATGCTCTTCTTGATCAGTCCTTGATCCAACAACTCCTGCACTTGCCTTGCCACCTCCTTGTTTTGATCAGGTGTGAGCTTATATGAAGCTTTATTGGGTAGGGATGTACCAAGAACAAAGTCTATTTTATGGCTTATGGACCTTCTTGGTGGAAGTGTTGTAGGTGCTCCATCACTCACTATGTCCTTATACTCTTGCAACATTTGCTTCACCTGCTTGGGTACCTCTGTCTGGAACTTGTCTTCCTTCTCCTTTGGCTTCACAAAAATGGCACACCTCACTGTCTCCTCCTCATGTAGCAAGTGTAAGAACTCTTTACTAGTAGTCAGTAAGACACTAGGTGTTCTTAAGGTTCCCTCATCATTCTCTGTTAGAGACTGAATCTTAAAGGTTTTGCTATCCTTCTTGAAGGAAATGGAGTTCTCCTCTCCATCATAGATCACCTTCCTATCAAATTTTTAGGGTCTACCTAGCAGTAGATGACAGACATCCATGGGTAACACATCACAAAGGATCTTATCCTTATATCCTCCAATAGAGAACTCTACCCAAGTTTGTTCATTGACAAGCACACTCTGCTCTTGATTCAACCATGTCACCTTGTAAGGGCTAGTGTGGGGTATCCTTGTGAGTTTCAACTTCTTGGCTGCCTCACCTGATATGATGTTATCAGTTGACCCTGAATCAACTATCACCTTGCAAACTTTACCAAGGATCTTGCATCTCACCCTAAACAATGCTCTTCTATGCTTAGGTTCACCCTTAATTGGCTGTCTTATCAAGAGTCTATTGAACATCATATTTTCTCCAATCTCTGATTCAATATGGTCCACCTCAAGTGTCTTGTTGCTTGATGTGTCTTCATGGGCATAAGCAACCCTTTTTCCACTATTTGATGATGTAGGCTTGTTAGGGCATCTATAGGCCGGGTGTCCCAATTGACCACAATTGTAGCATTTCATGGCTGCAAAGTAGGAGTTACCCCTACTGGTACCTCTACCCCTAATTGGACCCCCTTGTGCACCTCTTCCTCTAGAATGGCCTCCTCTAAGATTGGTTTCACTGCTATGTTTAGTCAACTTGGACTCTCCTTGATTCCTTTGCTCATTTGCCTTGCTTTGGTAACCACCTCGATGATTCATTTGATCTCTACCTTTGCCTCTACCCCTCTTGTTAGAGTCTCCCTTCCTTTTGTTAATCTCTTCTACCTTAGTAGCAAGTTGATGACATTTTTGGATAGTGGTAGGAGTCCATAGGCTTATTTCCTCTTGAATGTTCCACTTTAGGCCACTTAGATACCTAGCCACCTTGATAGATTCCTCTTCTTGGACTTCGGATCTAAAACAAAGCTTTTCAAACTCCTCTATGTAGGAGGTCACATCAAGGTCTTTTTGCTTCAATCCCTATCTCTTCTTATGAAGTTGGACTTCATAATCCCTTGGTAAGTAGTTCTCCTTGATCTTACTCACCATGGCCTTCCAATTTGCAATAGGTAGCTTCCCCATGCTAAATCTCTCTTCTTGCAGGTACTTCCACCATGTCAAGGCTGCTCCCCTTAGTCTTGATTTGGCAACCTTAACCTTTTGAGCTTCTATCACACCTTCATAGTCAAAGTGGTTCTCCATACTCTCAATCCATTCCATGACGGTGTCAATATCCATCCTTCCACTGAAATGTGGCAATCCTTCAAAAGTTTTGGTATTCAAAGCCTTAATGGCCTTTACAAAAGGTTCTTCATTGATCAAGGGGTTTAGTTCAGGTATAATTTCATCTATGTCAATAGTTTTCTTTCCTTTATCCTTGGTGTCCTCACCCCAAGGTCCATGTGCCCTCTGATCAACCACTTATTGTAGCTTGTCCCTTATCTCACTCATAGCTTCTTCAATGAGTCTATTTTTCTCCTTCTACTCTTCTACCTCCCTAGCCAGCTTTGCATTAGTGACCATTATGTTCTCCCCTACTGATTCACCAGAATATAGAGACATGCACAGTCCACCAAATCTTTAACTTGCTCTGATACCAATCTGATGGGAATGGGTATTGGGTAGACTAGCCTAGTCTATGCTCTTTGATCCTCTCCTTGGATCACCAGGTGTTCTAACCACACCCTAGGGTCTCTAGGACTTCCCTTTCTTGTGGAATCCCTTGACCTTACCCAATCCACCCACCAACAACTTGCAATACTTCTCCTAAGGTCTCACCTACTCATGAGATTCAAAAGAACCCTTATTTAGGCTCACAAGGGTTTGGCTTGTCCTACACCTTCTTATATCCTAGCAATGATAGGATAGGTTTTAGGCCTGGTTTACCATCCATTCATGTGCCCCCAATAGGTTTAGGCCCTCCTATTTGTTACCGATCTCACAATTTTGCTCTTTCCCTACAAAATAGGGCTACAAGGAATGAGCCCAATTAGGCCTCCATTCCGGACTTTTAGGGCTCTCTCTTGCAAATGATGACCCAACTTGTGAAAATCCCCAAAAGGACTACTATTCAATTGGAAAAAGCTTAAATATTTTCTAGGTTTTGGGACTCCAAGTATCCGTACACTACCCTAGGTGAATTTTGGGGTTTTTAAGGGTTTTTAAGAGGGTTTTTAGGCCTGCCAGGGTCACAGTGAAGGTTTAGTCTTTTTACCACCTTGTCTAGATTGGTGGAAGCCCCTCCTTCTCACCAATGGTTCTCCACACACCCCTCTACAACTCCTCCAAAGTGTGCATCC
Source organism: Cryptomeria japonica (assembly GCF_030272615.1). Lineage (NCBI taxonomy): Eukaryota > Viridiplantae > Streptophyta > Pinopsida > Cupressales > Cupressaceae > Cryptomeria > Cryptomeria japonica. Next base: position 582,020,781 of record NC_081406.1, read on the forward strand.
TCCTCTGACCTTCCTTGCTCTCACGGACCTCTGCAACCTTAACCCTTCCTAGCCGGACACTATCCAATCTCGCCTAGGAGTGGGTCTTTGGATGGCTTCCCTGCATATTCAAGGGCCCTAATTTCTCTAAGGTAATGTATAGGGTCTGTAATCCTATTCCCCATGGTTTCATGGTGATTCCACAATGGGGATAGGAGTTGTTAACCCATTGACACAAAACAGTCCAAAACTAGACAGTGAAAGAGTGTTTTACAAAATATTTACAAAAGACTCAAAACCTGCACAATACACTAAAGCTAACTACTCAAAATGGAAGAGTAAACACAACACAAAGCTTTCAACATAGTTTAGTCTACAAAACAATCCATTATCACTCTCTGATGCTCCATTTGTGTCGACTGGCAACCAAAATTACAGTCACAGTCAAGGTCTCTTTTCTTGGGCCGTACAAAAAATAACATCCAACCCATCATTTTAGGGTTTGAAACTATATATAGTATCCTTTCCTTGGTTTGTGTGCCAAAATTAGAGTTCTCCACGCTAAGCTAAGGTTTTTGACCTATTAGGTAGAAAAGTTGCTTGACAACTTTGAAAAGTTGTCATGCAACCTTTTGCAACTTTTGAGCAACTTTTGCAAAGTTGCTATTCTTGACTCCTAGGCCTACCTTGGGCTATTCTATGGACACCACCATGCTAAAAGGACCCCAAACTCATCAATGGCACACATAACCTCTCCTCCACAATAAATGAGAACCTAGGACCTAAACTAGGACCCAATTTAAGACTAGTGAGCTCATGGCTCTTATTACATTTACAATGGCTTCTTAAAGAAGCAAAACACCAATAAAAACCAAAAGGAGGAATACCTTAGAAGGGTGCTCCTACACCAATTGTCTCATTGGATTTTTGGTATTTTTATAGTATCTACATCTTCCATGATTTAAGAATGATCTAAAAATATTTGTGGTTGCTTCATTTATTTGCTAAATTTGATTAATTTAGCATTTCAAATGGATCTGAAAACTAACCATGTTGATAATGTATGCTTAGAATATGTGCTAGTAATTTGTTTTCTCTTGCTCTCTACTCTATCTTTTTTGTTAGAGTATAGTTGAGAGGGATCTCAACAAATGGTATAGTTCATAATCAGCTTAAGATACCAACACTTATCTATCCTAATATAGTTGATAATCATCTTAAGAGACCTTGGGAGGTCATGATTCCTCATCCCCACCTCTTTCAGGAGAATTCCGGTAGTAATACTAGGCTTGTGTTGTTTGTACCATTTTGACCATCAACATGAACTGATGCAAAGGCCTACCCAAACTCCCAATAATAATCCCAAAGAAGGTTAGGCTAATGACCCTATGACTACTCACAAGGGTCCTACAAGGAAGGACTGTGCACCTTGGATGAAACTACTCACACACTCACTAGTCATGGGCCTACTCAAGATGAGTAAAAGGCTTCAACTCTTCAAAAGTACCTTACCGGTGATCCCTACTCCTTGGGATTTTGTATTTGGCCAACACATAACATATAAGACCTCTTTCAAGCACTGGTTTTTATCTTGGGTATCAAATCCTTATACCTCCTTTGTAAACCTACCCCTTCGGCTAGTAGCCCTTCTATACCGGTGTTTTGGCCTTAAATAAAAAATATTCCACACACCCATACAAACAACTTATAATTTAGAACACCCTTTTGGAAGATACATTGATCCCCAAAATTTTTTGGTCAGATCTGCAAATATAAGGTTTGTTCCCTTTAGAGGCTAAGAGACCTAATAGGGGTAATTAGCCCTGTTTTCCAAAGCAACTACCTTTTTCGGTAGACCAAAGGAAAAATAAACTTAATAGGTATTTGGGGGATAGTGATAAAATTCTAATTCTAGGGTTGCATGCGTGGAATCCATCGCTAAGACAAATTATGACAACTATCCTAAAACTTGTCATAGGTAGTCACATAGAGATACCTACCTAAACCTGTTCATTTCCCCACACAATAAGGTCTCCCCTGAAACAAAACAAAAAAAAACTAAAATAAAAGTGATTATCCTACATCCCTGCAAAGGAAGAGTCTTCTAATGGACTGGAGTGCAAGATAAAGCCATTTTGGTTCAAAACACTTTCCAAACCCTCAATTTCTGGCTCACAGTCAGTAAAATGAAGGGTTCTCTCCACTCTCGAATGGTTAAGACCTCATACCACCACAAAAAGAAGGATAGTTCATCCCCCTATATACTCCATGGATGGTGGGGTTCCAATCAATCTATACAGTCACGTACAATGCCTGTAAACTCAGAATTTCTGGGAAAACTGAATTGTTTTGAGTATTATTGATTCTCCAAACACCAACAACAACGACAACAACCTTGGGAATCGATACCAATAGTCTTATAAAAATATCCAATGTTTTTTGGTGTAGGTTGGAGCTGTTGAAAGGTTTCCCCAACCAAATTACAAAAAGTTGCACTTTTGCACTCAGAAGTTGCATTTTTGTAATTTTGCTCACAAAGTTGTCATACTTCCTAGGGTTGGGATCCAAACACATGGACCAAACAAAAACAAAAAAAAAATGTCTAAAACCTATTAAACATAAATATAAACCATCTACTACCCCTTTTTACCACATTTTCCTGGTTGGCTTCTGAAATTGCCTAATTGGTGACATGGGCTTACAAGGTGGGGCTTATTTGCATTAATGAAACATAAGACACACTAACACATCCTACTAATCCTAGTATTCATCCTCAGGGTCATGAATATATTGTTGATTAGGTGCTCCTGCACCATACTCCCTAAGAGAAGAGATTTCAAGCCCACTTGAGATCAGAGTTTGTAAATATGCACCATTATTGGATATTTGCTCACTTGTCATCCAAATTGCCTCAGAATCTAGTTTATCCTGCCAAGCCACCAAGTACTCAATATACTCCTTGTTCATTGTCTTCTTTGTGACTCTAGTGTCAATCACTTTGCTCAACTTAGGTGATTCCTGCCTTGGAATGTCATTGTCTGCTACAACCTGCATTGGTTCTTCTTCTTTATTCCCATCACCTTTGAAAAGTGTAAGTTCACACACATTAAAAATAGGTGATAATCCAAGATCGGGAGGAAGTTGGATCTCATAGGCATTTTTTCCACACTTCTTTACTATCTGACATGGTCCAATCTTCCTCTACATGAGTTTGGTGTATTTTCCTTTTGGTAGCCTATCTTTCTTCAAATGTACCCATACCAATTCCCAACACTAAATTGTACATCTCTCTTTTTCTTATCAGCATGAGCCTTATACTTCACTACAGATTGTTGGATATGAGACTTGACTTGATCATGCACCTCTTTAATGGCCGATGCAAAGGCTTCACCATCTGCACTAATGGCTTCTTCTTTGGGTAAATCTCTTAACTCCAATACTCCCCTTGGGTGTATGCCATAAACAATCTGAAAATGATATTTACGGGTACTCCTATTTATGGTGTCATTTTATGAGAATTCTACCAATGACAAAATGTTATCCCACTTCTTTCCATGTTGCCTTGTTAAACACCCTAATAGGTTTCCTAATGACCTATTGACAACCTCAGTTTTCCCATCCATTTGAGGATGGTAGGATGATGAGAAAGCGAGGTTAGTCCCCAACTTCTTCCAAAGAGTCCTCCAAAAGTGACCCATGAACTTCACATCTCTATCTGAAACAATGGTTATGGGAAATCCATGTATCCAGAGTATCTCTTTAAAAAATAGGTCTGCAACATATGATATATCACAAGAAGTCTTACATGGCAAGAAATGAGCCATTTTACTAAACATGTCCACTACTACAAAGACACTGTCAAATCCTCTCCTTGTTCTAGGGAAACCCAACACAATGTCCATACTTATGCTCTCCCATGGCCTAGAAGGAATGGGTAAAGGCTGATATAAACCTACATTTTTAGAATTCCCCTTGGCTTTCTGACATATGACACATGTCTCCACAAACTTTATCACATCTCTCTACAACTTAGGCCAGAAATAATGTCTCTTCAGAAGGTCTAGTGTCCTGTCAAGGCCAAAATGACCTGCCATAGCTCAACAATGTTTCTCCCTAATAATATTCAACCTCATGGAACATTTAGGAATACACAACTGCACTCCTTTGAACAACAATCCATCTTGTATCAAAAACTTAGAAAACTCAATATGATACCAGTCACCAAAAGTTTCACATACCTTGTATATTTCTCCAAAATATTCATCAGCAACATACATACTCTTCAAGGAATCAATACCAACACTCTCCATTTTGATTTGGTTTACAATCAAAACCCTTCTTCTCAAAGCATCTACAACTTTGTTCTTGACTCCCTTCTTGTGTTTGAGGGTAAATGTGAAAGATTGTAGGGTCTCTACCCACTTCATATGCCGGTGGTTAAGTTTCTCTTGGCTGTTTATGAAACCAAGTGCCCGATTATCAATAAACACTATGAACTCCTTAGGCAATAAATAGTGCCTCCACTTCTTCAAGGACTGTACTAGAGCATACATCTCTAAGTCATAAGATGAGTATCTCTTCTTGGCATCATTTAGCTTTTCACTGAAAAAAGAAATAGGCCTTCCTTCCTGACTGAGTACTGCTCCAATTGCCATGTGACTTGCATCACATTCCACCTAAAATATCTTGTTGAAGTCTGGTAAGGCAAGGACTGGTTGTTCTGCAGCCTTCTTCTTCAATGTCTCAAATGAATCATCTGCCTCTTTGGTCCAACTGAACCTACACTTTTGTCCTCCCTTTGTGGTGTCAAGCATGGGTGCACAAATATGACTAAATCCTCTTATGAATTTCCTATAAAAATTTGTTAAACCATGGAAGCTCCAGACATCATTCGTAGTTCTAGGTGTAGGCCAAGACAATATAGCACTCACCTTTTCTTGATCCATTTTCAACTCACCTTGTGAGATTACAAAACCCAAGTAGATGATCTCTTCCTGCATGAACAAACACTTCTCCAAATTGATCATTAGTTGCTCTTCATGTAACCTCTTGAGAACCATATCTATGTGATTGAGGTGCTCTTCCCTTGTGTGACTGAAGATAAATATATCATCTAAGTAAACTATGAAATTTTTTCATATGAATTCCACCAAGACTTCATTCATTAACCTCATAAAGGTACTAGGGGCATTGGACAACCCAAATGGCATGAATTTCCATTCATATAACCCCTCATTAGTTTTAAAGGCTATTTTCCATTCATCCCCTGGCCTTATTCTAACTTGATGGTATCCACTTTTTAGATCCATTTTTGTAAAATATTTAGCACTCCCTAAGAAATCAAGCAAATCCTCTATTATAGGGATTGGGAACCTATACCTTATGGTTATCTTGTCGATGGCTCTTGAGTTTGTACAAAGCCTCCAAGTTCCTTCTTTCTTGGGTGCAAGGAGTTCTAATACTACACATGGGCTTAGAATTTTGCCAATCAGTCTGGATTCAAGCAATTCTTTAATTTGTCTTGCCATTTATGCATTTTGGTTTGGGACGAGCTTGTATGCTTCTTTGTTTGGCAATGTAGATCCAGGGATCAAATCTATACAATGACAGATATCCCTTACCGGTGGTAGGGATCTTGGCATTCCATTTGAGATGATGCCTTGATGCTTATCAAGCAACTGTTTGACTATAAATTCTATTTGTTTTGGTCCTCCTTCTTTCTCTTCTGCATACTGTTCTTTCCTTGTCACCTTTCCAAGCCTTCTCTTCCATGACTGCTGACCTTGTGTGAGCCATGAAACCTTATAGGGATAAGGGTGAGGCATCTTCCTAAGTTTTTTCTTCTCTACCATTTCAAGTGATACAAAATTTTCAGTGGAACTGGAGTCTATCAGAACCTTGCATACCTTTCCTCTTGCCTTGGAAGTGGTTTTGAAAAGAGATTTCATTTGTATAGGTTCCTTGTTAGGTACCTTCATGGTGGTTACTTCTCTCCTCATCATCAGAGCCTCTCCTCTTTCAAAATATCCATAACTATCAAGAGAATTTATGCTTTGATAAGTGCTTGCACTTGCTACACTTTGACAATTAGATTCTTGCACCAAATTGCTTCTCCTTTCTCCCATGGAGCTAGAAGCCTTCTCTGGACACCTATTTTCCATATTCCCTTCTTGATTACAGTTGTAGCACCTAGGAGGTCCTCTACCTTGGGATCTCCCTCTAGAGGGTGGCCTTCTCCCCCTAAAGCTTCCTCTTGGATTGTAGCCTCCTCCTTGATTGTAACTGATCTCTCCTCTATTGCCTTCTTGATTAGAGTCTCCCTGATAACCAAAACCATTTCATCTACCTCTAAAAGGGCCTCTTCCACTTCTCTTTTGTCTCCCTTTACCTTTGTCATTCTGATCCTACCTTCTCTTCAACTTCTCCTCCACCTTAAGTGCCAATTGAAACCACTTTTGGACTGTCTTCGAGGTGTGGAGATTCAAGTCTTCTTGGATTGTAAACCTCAACCCATTGAGATACCTTGCCACCTTCTCATCTTCAGTCTCTTTCACCTTAGTCATCACACACAACTTCATGAACTCCTTGATATAGGAACTCACATCCATCTCCTTTTGTTTCAAGTTTTGTCTCCTCCTATGCAATTGGACATTATAATCCATTGGGACATAGGCTTCTTTCACCAAAGCTATCATCTTCTTCCATGTAGCTATTCTTCTCTTTCCCTCTTTCACCCTCTCATCTTGGATGAAATTCCACCAAGTTAGTGCAACCCCTTTCATTTTGGATAGGGCCATCTTCACCCTCTGGTGGTCTGGCATGTCTTCACTTTCAAAAAAATTATCCAAGGAGTCTATCCACTCCATCATGGTGTTAGGCTCCATCTTGCTTGCAAATACTAGAAGATCCATCTTCACATCCATTATTATTCTTTCCATGGACTTGAGGACACTCATCAGGGGTCTTTGGTCTATAGGTACCTCTAGTTCTTCCAATATAGGGATCTCCTCTTCATCCCCTTCTTCTCCAGAATCTTTCTCTCCCCTCTCCACTATGTCCTTCAACTAGTCCATCTCATTTCTCAAGGCTTGATTCTTAGCCCTAACTTCTTTGATCTGTTCCATCTTCTTCTTCACCAGGACATTCAATTCTCCATTGGTCATTCTTGAAGGTGCCTCATGGGGTCCTTCTTCTTGTGACATCTTTTCTTCTCCTTCTCTTCCAAAGGACACTCCTTTTCTCTGATACCACTTGATGCAGAGGCCTACCATAACTCCCAATAACAAGACCAAAGCCCAAATAAGGTTAGGCTAATGACCCTATGACTACTCACAAGGGTCCTGTAGGGAAGGAATCTACACCTTGGATGAAACTACTCACACACTCACTAGTCATGGGCCTACTCAAGATGAGTAAAAGGCTTCAACTCTTCAAAAGTACCTTACCGGTTATCCCTAATCCTTGGGATTTTGTATTTGGCCAAAAAATAACATCTAAGACCTCTTTCAAGCACTATTTTTGATCTTGGGTATCAAATCCTTATACCGCCTTTGTAAACCTACCCCTTTGGCTAATAGCCCTTCTATACTGGTGTTTTGGCCTTAACTCAAAAATATTCCACACACCCATACAAAAAAATTAGCATTTCGGACACCCTTTTGGAAGATATATTGATCCCCAAAATTGTTGGGTCAGGTATGCAAATATAGGGTCTGTTCCCTTTAGAGGCTAAGAGACCTAATAGGGGCAATTAGCCCTATTTTCCAAACCAACTACCTTTTTCAGTAGACCAATGAAAAATAAAATTAATAAGTATCTGGGGGGTAGTGAGAAACTTATAATTCCAGGGTTGCACATCTGGAATCCATCGCTAAGACAAATTATGATGACTATCCTAAAACATGTCCTAGGTAGTCACATAGAGGTGCTTACCTAAACCTATTCATTTCTCCACATAAAAAGGTCTCCCCTACAACAAAACAAAAAAAAACTAAAATAAAAAGGATTATCCTACATCCCTCCAAAGGAAGAGTCTTCTAATGGACCAGAGTGCAAGATAAAGCCATTTTGGTTCAAAACCCTTTCCAAACCCTCAATTTCTAGCTCACAGGCAATAAAATGAAGGGTTCTCTCTACTCCCAAATGGTTCAGACCTCAGACCACCACCAAAAGAAGGCTATTTCATCCCCTATCTAATCCATGGATGGTGGGGTTCTAATCAATCCGTACAGTCACGTACAATGCTTGTAAACTTAGAATTTCTGGGAAAACTAAATTGTTTTGAGTATTATTGATTCTCCAAACTCCAACTCCAACAACAACAACCTTGGGAATCAAGCCCAAAAGGATTATAAAAATTTGCAATGGTTGACCAGCAAATTTGGAGTAGTTTTGAGCCGTTGAAAGGCTTCCCCAACCGAATTACAAAAAGTTGTACTTTTGCACTCAAAAGTTGTATTTTTCAAAAGCTGCTTTTTTGCAATTTTGCTCACAAAGTTGTCATACTTCCTAGGGTTGGGATCCACACACATGGACCAACCAAGCACACAAAAAACATGTATAAACCCTATTAAACATAAATCTAAACCATCTACTACCCTTTTTACCACATTGTCCCAATTGGCTTCTCAAATTTCCTAATTGGTGACAAGGGCTTACAAGGTGGGGTTTATTTGCATACATGAAACATAAGACACACTAACACATCCTAATAATCCTAGTCTTCATCCTTAGGGTCATGAATAGCTTGTTGATGAGGTGTTCATGCACCATGAACTTATTAGGATTTTGAATAACTTAAGGTTTTCATAATGGATGCTAAGGACAAATTGGTATGGGCTTTATCTAAGGATGGGAACCACTTTGTTAAATTTGGTATTGATATTGTCCCTTCCTATCAGTCTTCTTTTCAATGTTTTCATATTTGGAACACTAAAATGATCTTGAAGGTTTTCTTTTTTTGGAATGCTAAAACAATCTTGAAGGTTTTCTTTTTCTAGTGCATGACCTAGGAATGGCAAATCACGGGTAGTTGTGAATCAAAGGTTCAACAATCAGATTTGAAATAGGCTATGGTTCAACAAGAAATCAGAGGGATCCTATAGGCAATTTATCTACCTTGAATGGTGAAGATTCTACCCAAGAAATTCCTCATATTATGCAAATCTGAAATTCCTCATGCAAATATTATGCTAATCCGAAGATTCAATGAATGAAGGTGAATATTCACCAATTCCTCATTATGCAAATCAGAGATTAAGTTGAAGATTCTACCTTGAATGTTGAGTGTTCCGTTTGATCTTGCTAGGGGTTGAAGTCGACCCGAAAACCTGCGCAGGATTGAATGCACAAATGACTTGCCCTCTTTTTTTTTTTTTTTAAGTAATCCCCATTGTCGTCAAAATTTTGATGAACGCGGGCACTTTTTTGAAAAAAAATAAAAAATAATTGTTAATGCCTTCTCCGTCGAAACCAAATGTGAAATTAGCATCGGAATTCAGATGAGTTCGGGTATTTTTTCAAAAAAAAATCAAATTTGGTCACAATATACCTTCTTCGTCGGAAACTTGCGTTGGAATTCTAGACCAAATGTATTAGTGGGAGGAGAGAGCCAGAGGTAGGACATGGACAGGAAGGGGTACTACCAGTAGGGGAGGCATAAGAGGGAGGGGATAGTGGGGGAGATTGATAACTCAATGATGAACCACTAGTACAATATCGGTACTGAGAGGGGGGGGGTGAATCAGTACAGACACAAATATAGTCCAAAACTCGTTTGACAACAAACACTCATAATGACTGATAAACAAAGATACTGGTAAAATAGAGTGCAACCGATAGCATCTAGAATAACTCAATCAGTCATGAACTGGTCACTTACTAAGCTTTTCTCTTAGCTCAATACCACATTATCATAATATTCTCAAGCATGAACTAGTAGACCTAACCGTCAAATATTCACAACAGTGAGTTCAATATGTTTTATAGACAAACATAAAACATAGAAACTTCATGTGCATAACAGATAAAACAAAGCATCACAAGACAAAAGCATTCCACATGACACACATATTTTTCATGTGGAAACCCAACTGGGAAAAACCATAGTGGGGATGAATACCCACAAGCTGCTTTTTGAACTCTTTAGAAGTCTGCTCTATGAGGAGCCTTGTCCGGTTAAGAACATTACAATAGGTTCTGGTAGGAACCGATCCTGTTAGGGATCACCTGGTTAAGGGTTAAACCTGGTAGGGTCACCTTGTTAGAGGATTTTAAGAACTGAATAGCTGAAAGGATCTCCTAAGCTTCTCTAGCTTCTCAGGACTCATTAGCTTTGAGTTACCCGGTTAAGGGATTTACAGCAAGTCGGTTAAGACCACCTGATTTAAGGGATTTTGAGTCAAGCCAGTTAAGGCTACCCTGTTAGGGGATTTTACAACTGTTGAAGTGGTTAGAGATCAACAGGTATTACAATGATCTATTAACAGTACGTAATACTAATATAGATCCATTTAGGCTCCTCTTTTCCTTCTGCACATACACGTTGCAGGTATCTCTTTTCTCCTATGGTCTAGCAAGAATCTTGTATCACTTTCGTTGGATACACACTCACAACTTTTTGCCAACAACTCTAGGTAGAAACCTAACACCAACCTTATAGGGAACATACAAGTCGGTAGCAAAAACCCTAAACCCCAAACCTATTAGGTTGAGCAATTCAAACGGTTTGATCCTGACCATTGAAACATACTACATTGAATGCACTAGTCTTGAGTCGATCTCAAGACATTCTCCATCATCCATTATCCACCATTTTCATGGTGGCTGATAACCCATCATGCGTTATCACTATTTGACAGACTTCACACATTCCCAAGGTAGATAGGAATAGTCTTCTTCATGCAAGATCCTTCATGCGCACAGTGCTTACATGGCAACACGATCTGTCCTCCTTCATACTACTAACTCATCACACAAAGATCACCGATTGAGTCATACAGACTTGAGATACTCCAACCAGAAACCCCAAAGTGAAAGTTGCCTTACCAACTAGTAGTCATACAGTGCTTCCATGTGTCGGTTCCCATAACTGCATGTCGGTTCACTTTGAACAAATGTGCCGCTTCACTTTGGCATATATCGGTTCACACATACGTTGGTATCTCTTTCTTCTCTTATCTCATGTGTCGGTTCACACTATGTCTCATATTGACATCAATGACAACATATAATATCATTATGTCTTCATGCCAGTTTACATAAGGCTCATGTCGGTTCACATAATGCCAACAATCTCCCCCTTTGGCATTGATGGCAATATACAAAAGATATCTTCTCTGCTTCACATCTTCTCCCCATTTGCTATAGATGTCTTTTCACTTCACTTCTTCTCCCCATTTGTTGTAGATATCTTTGCACTTCACTTCTTCTCCCCCTTTGACAACAATGCCAAAGTGGAGGTACAATCACCATTGTTTCCTTATGCTGCTCCCCCTAAGGAGTAGCATCCTTAAACACACCAATCAACCAAAGATTTGTCTATCCAGTACCTGACTGATGTGGAACAACCACTTTTAGTTCACCTCTTGAAGGGGCAATACCCCTAATTCACCTCTCAAATGCACAAATGTTGTCTTTGGGAGAGGCTTGGTGAATATGTCTGCTAACTGCTCCTTATTGGACACATGCACCAATGCAATCTCTTTATTCTGAACCTTTTCCCTCAAGAAATGATACTTAAGCTCAAAATGCTTGGTTCTAGAATGTAAAACCAGATTCTTTGATATATTGATAGCATTTGTGTTATCACAGAATATACTTACCGGTTCAAGTACAGGGATCTTGAAGCCTTCCAGTACATGCTTCATCCAGATTGTCTGAGTACAGTTCATGAAAGCTGCAACATACTCCACTTCCATTGTAGACTGAGAGATGCAACTCTGCTTTTTACTCATCCATGAGACCAGTCTACCACTAAGAAAGAATGCACCACCGGTTGTGCTCTTTCGGTCATCCACATTACCGGCCCAATCAGCATCTATGAATACTTTCAGATTGAAATTATTGTTGTATGGGTACCACAATCCATAGTCAATTGTTCCCTTCAGATACCTAAGAATCCGCTTGACTGCACTCAAGTGAGATTCTCTTGGACTCTTCTGGAACCTTGTAGTGATGCCAACTGCATGTGCAATATCTGGTCTGCTATGCACTACATAGTGCAACTTACCAATCATTGATCGGTATTCCTTCTCATCAACTAGTGCAGAATCATCTTCCTTTGTCAATTTGCAACCAGTCACCATCAGTGTACCAACCGGTTTGCTATCTTCCATGCCAAAAGTCTTCAACACTTCTTTGACATATTTGGACTGAGTGATGAAGATTCCATCTTTCATCTACTGGATCTGCAGTCCAATGAAGAACTTAATCTCCCCTATGAGTGACATTTCAAACTCTTTCTTCATCTCATCAGCAAAATCATGACTCATCTTGTCATCTGCACCAAAGATGATGTCATCAACAAAGACTTCACAGATCAGGATTTGATCTTCTTCAGACTTCAAGTAGATATTACTATCTTCACTTGTTCTCTCAAATCCAATCTTCACAAGATGGGAATGTAGGCGCTCATACCATGCCCTAGGTGCTTGCTTTAGACCATATAATGCTTTGTGTAGCCTACATACCATGTCACTATCTTCAGATAGGGTAAACCCATCTGGTTGCTCAATATATACCTCCTCTTCAAGTACACCATTTAGGAATGCAGATTTTACATCCATTTGATACACCTTGAATCTCTTAAAAGCTGCATATGCAAGAAGCATACGAACTCCTTCCAATCTGGCTACAGGAGCAAAGGTTTCCCCATAGTCTTCACCTTCTTCTTGAGCATATCCTTTGCATACCAGTCTGGCTTTATTCCTAATCACTATGCCATCCTCATTCAACTTATTTCTAAACACCCATTTGGTGCCAATGACATTCTTATGCTCTGGTCTGGGTACCAAGGACCATGTACCATTTTTCTCTACCTGGTCAAGTTCTTCTTCCATTGCCTTGATCCAGTCTTCATCATTATGAGCCTCTTTGAATGATTTAGGCTCAAATTCAGAGATCATGCATAAGTTTTCTCTGATCTTTCTTTTGGTAAGGATTCTTGCATCCTTATCACCTATGATCTGCTTGGGATCATGATTCAACTTGACATACCAAGGAATGGTCTTAATTGGTTCTTCTTGCTTTTCTTCTTCATCCTTATCTTCATCAGTATCAACATTCACCAGTTCAGGAACACTATTACTGGTGCTCACTTGACTGACAACCGGTTCATTTACAACTTTCTCACTACCGGTTTTCTCAGTCTTCTCAGAGGATTCATCAACTCTTACATTGATGCTTTCCATAATTCTCTGAGTCCTATTATTGTAGCACTTGAAAGCTTTACTCTTGGTGGAATATCCTAGAAATATTCCTTCATCACATTTAGCTTCAAATTTTCCCTGATGTTCACTCCTCTTGATGTAACATTTGCTACCAAAGATCTTAAAATAACTTACCATAGGGGTCTTACCGGTCCAATACTCATAAGGAGTTTTGTCCTTGCCCTTTTTGATGAGTACCCGGTTCATAGTGTAAACTGCAGTGCTCACCACTTCTCTCCAAAAGGTGTGAGCAACCTTTCCTTGGATCAACATAGTTCTAGCTGCTTCAACCACAGTCTGGTTATTCCTCTCTGCTAGGCCATTCTGCTATGGAGTCCGGGGGGCAGATAGTTGTCTCTTGATGCCAAATTCTTCACAGTACTTGTTGAATTCACTGGAAGTGAATTCCCCTCCTTGATCAGTTTTGAGACACTTGATCCTTTTATCGCTTTCCTTTTCCACTAATGCTCTGAAAGCTTTGAATTTCCCAAAAGCTTCAGACTTGTCTTTCAAGAATGCGACCCACATCATTCTTGAGTAGTCATCAGTGAGAATCATGAAGTACCTATCACCCTGCACACTTCTAGTTTTCATAGGACCACATAAATCAGTATGCACAAGATCAAGCAAGTTGTCAGCAGTGAAAGATTTACCTTTAAAAGTTGAGGAAGACATTTTCCCCAATTGACATTCTCTACACAAGGTATTATCCGGTTTGCTCAACACCGGCAACCCTCTAACTGCCTTGATCTTACTAGCCTTCACAATGTTGTCAAAGTTCACATGGCAGAATCTCCTATGCCATATCCAACTATCATCAAGCTTAGCCATAAGACATGTACTTATATTAGCATTTAGATGAAACAGGTTACCTTTAGTTTGCATGCCAATGGCTACCAATTTACCATCTCTACCTTTGATTCTGCAAACTCCATTCTTGAATTGTAGAGCAAGTCCATTGTCATTTAACTGGGCAACACTTAGAAGGTTGTGTCTGAGACCATCAACCCAATACACATTGTCAGCACTACTCTTTCCATTCAAGGAGATGGACCCTCTGCCTTTGACCATGCATGGTGCATCATTGCCAAAGTGAACCACACCACCATCACACTCTTCTAATGATAGAAACTTGCTCCGGTCACCAGTCATATGGTGAGAGCAGCCACTGTCAATGATCCACTCATTGGAATCATCAAACCGGGAGACAAGAGCCTTCTTGTTTGTCACATCTTCCTTTACAGCAACGAACACAATGTCTTCATTTTCTTCATCTTCAGATTCCTCATCTGTGACACCTTCATCAACTGCCACAAAACAATTTCTCCAGTTTCCTCCTTTGAATTTCTTGAACCTTTCTGGTTTGTCCTTGTTGTCACTATTAGGATAGTTCATAGCAATATGTCCTATCTGGTTGTAGGAGAAACATTTCAAAAGTAGTTTACCTTTGTATTTACCAGTTCCTTTTGGGAATCTCCTGGCCAGAAGAGCTTCAAATTCCATCAAAAACTCTTCATCCTTCATCTCTCTGTTCTGACTAGGTTCCCCATTAGTGCTAGCCTCTTTTCCTTTTCTGGATGGTATAGCAGAAGCTTTAAAAGTTGATTTTGACTTTTGAACACTACCATCAAAGCTATTTAGCTCATAGGCTGTCAACCTGGCTATGATGGAGTCCAAGGATGCCTTAGACTTGTCTATTGATCTCAGCTCTTGAATAGTAGCAACCCTTATTGCATAGACCGACAACAGGGATCTCAGGACTTTACTTACCATAATGGAATATTCTATTTTGCCACCTGCACTCTTTATTTCTCCAACAACTATTTTGATTCTTATTCCATACTGCTGAATGGTCTCTCCTTCAACCATTCTCATGTCTTCAAACTTTCCTCTCAAGCTCTCTTCCTTAGCCTGTTTTACATGCTCATCACCACCATAGATATTTTCAAGAGCATCCCATACTTCTTTGGGATTTTCCTTGTCCTAAACATCAATAAACTCAATGTCAGATAGACTACTGATGAGGGCTTCCATGACTTGCTCGTTTTCTTGTATCTCTCTCTTTTGGTCATTGGTGAGAGTACCAGTAGGAACAACATATACATTTTCAACATAACTCCAGTGTTGGACACCCATACTTTTGATGAATATCTTCATCCTGTCTTTCCATATACCAAAGTTTTCCCTGTTGAACTTTGGACCTTCCCTCTTCATCATTCTGGCTAGGATCTTTTCTTCAAGCGGTTAAGCTTACAACACAGAGGACCTGGAGGGCTTTAATACCAATTGATAACTCAATGATGAACCACTAGTACCAAACTGGTACTGAGAGGGGGGGTTGAATTAGTATAGACACAAATACAGTCCAAAACCGGTTTGACAGCAAACACTCATAATGACTAATAAATAGAGATATCGGTAAAACAGAGTGCAACTGGTAGCATCTAGAATAACTCAATCAGTCATGAACCGGTCACTTACTAAGCTTTTCTCTTAGCTCAATACCACATTATCATAATATTCTCATGCATGAACTAGTAGACCTAACCATCAAATCTTCACAACAGTGAGTTCAATATGTTTTATAGACAAGCAGAAAACATAGAAACTTCATGTGCATAACAGATAAAACAAAGCATCACAAGACAAAAGCATTCCACATGACACACATATTTTTCACATGGAAACCCAACTGGGAAAAACCATGGTGGGGATGAATACCCACAAGCTACTTTTTGAACTCTTTAGAAGTCCGCTCTCTTAGGAGCCTTGTTCGGTTAAGAACAATACAATAGGTTCTGGTAAGAACCGATCCTGTTAGGGATCACCCGATTAAGGGATACCCAGTTAAGGGTTAAACCCGGTAGGGTCACCTTGTTAGAGGATTTTAAGAACTCAATAACTAAAAGGATCTCCTAAGCTTATCTAGCTTCTCAGAACTCATTAGCTTCGAGTTACCTGGTTAAGGGATTTACAGCAAGCTGGTTAAGACCACCCGATTTAAGGGATTTTGAGTCAAGCCAGTTAAGGCTACCCTGTTAGGGGATTTTGCAACTGTTGAAGTGGTTAGAGATCAACAAGTATTACAATGATCTATTAACAGTACTTAATACTAATACAGATCCATTTAGGCTCCTCTTTTCCTTCTGCACATACACTTTGCAGGTATCTCTTTTCTCCTATGGTCTGGCAAGAATCTTGTATCACTTTCATTGGATACACACTCACAACTTTTTGCCAACAACTTTAGGCAGAAACCTAACATTGACCTTATAGGGAACATATAGGTTGGTAGCAAAAACCCTAAACCCTAAACCTGTTAGGTTGACCAATTCAAACGGTTCGATCCTGACCATTGAAACATACTACATTGAATGCACCAGTCTTTAGTCAATCTCAAGATATTCTCCATCGTCCATTATCCACCATTCTCATGGCGGCTGATAACCCATCACGCGTTATCACTATTTGATGGACTTCGCACATTCCTGAGGTAGATAGGAATAGTCTTCTTCATGCAAGATCCTTCACACACATAGTGCTTATGTGGCAACACGATCTATGCTCCATCATACTACTAACTCATCACACAAAGATCACTGATTGAGTCACACAGACTTGAGATCCTCCAACCGGAAACCCTGAAGTGGAAGCTGCCTTACCAACCGGTAGTCATATAGTGCTTCCATGTGCCGGTTCCCATAACTACATGCCGGTTCACTTTGGCATATACTGGTTCACACATACGCCGATATCTCTTTCTTCTCTTATCTCATGTGCCGGTTCACACTATGTCTCATATTGACATCAATGACAACATACAATATCATTATGTCTTCATGGTAGTTTACATAAGGCTCATGCCAGTTCACATAATGCCAACAAAGTTGAGGCCATACTGATGGATATTCAAGAGGGATAGGTACCCTATGCAGGGTCAGAGGCTAGGGGATGAGTGTCACGGGTTGATTTTGATAGACTTTAGTAGCAGAGATACACCACCCGAGCAAGACTTCACTTGCTTGAGGAGTTGTGAGGCCAAGTGCAGAGGGAAGAGGTAGATACCACATGGTTGTGGGGGAGAGGGATGTGGCCCATCAGATGTTGGTCCCCACAGGGCTTGAGCAAATGTATTCTGATACGATGCCATAGAGGGAGAGGGAAAAGAGGGCAGGTCTAGAGTCGACCTAGTATAGGGGGTTATACCACCAAGTGGTACATGCAGTGCAACAAGCAACCTCATACACTGAGAGTCTGCGATCTCACAAGGCACATAGTTAGCGACCCACACAAAACTAGCATACAGGTGGATCGATGGGTTTTAGGCCACCTAGAGCACGGGGAGTAGTAGGGTCCAGGGGAGGAGGTGTTAAGGAGGGATCTGGGGAGACAGGTGGAGAGAGCTAGCTCCATTTTGGTTTATGTATTATATTTTGACCCTTCAGGGTGATCATTTTATTATGATAGACATATTCCCTTTTTTGAGATTATATATATGATTTGTGGTGATGCTGATGCATGTACCTTATTATGATGGACTCTATTTATTATTTTATGATGTGTCGCTTGGATGATGATTATGGATGTATTGTTCTGACCTATTTGTGATGCAAGGTGGATGCTTATATATGTATGCTTATGATGCGTTACTGACGTGTTTATGGATGCATGATGAGTGATTATGCAGGTTCACATGTTTTGATGTGCATATATGTTGTATATAAGGATGTTTAATGTATGATGAATATGCAATGCAATAATAGATGTAGATGCAAATGATTTATGATAAATGATAAATTAGTGTGAATGCAATCTATATGAGGAATGGATGATGAATGTACTGCCACCTACACAGATAATGCAATGTAAATGATCAATGCTATGCAAATGATGCGATCTAAATGAATGATGAAATGAATGAATAATGTAATGTAAATGTAAGATGGACAATGAATTTAATTTAAGCAAATGAATTAATGACATCTAATATGAATGGATAATGTAACCTAAATGGCATATGCAATGCAATCTAAATGCAATCTAAGTGGTTAATGCTTGTGAAAATGATAATCTAAGTGAATAGTGTAATGAAATGAATAGATAATGTAACCTAAATGAATAGATAATGGAATCTATATGAATAATGAAATGAATGATGCCACCTAAGTGGATAAAATGAATGAATAATGCAATGAGTGATGCATTCTAAATGCAGAATGTTTTTTGTGAATATGTCGGTAATAATACAATGATCTTAGATAGAAATAGAAGAAAGGGGGGGGGGGGAGGGTGGGGGAAATTGAGGACTCCATGGGATTATTAAATTGGTAAAATTAGGACTTTATGAAATGATGGGGAGAGTTGTGCACAAAAGATGTAGAGAACCAACCTAGTTTGATATTGCCCTAGGTAACCTGCACCACTGATTATAGGAATCAGTATGCCATGAGAAACCCAAGGCGTGGATTGACTCACAGTCAAATGGGAACTCCTTAGACACAGCTATGAAAGTGTTGAGCAACACTGATACAAAGTTGTCATTACGTGCAAAGAAACCCTCAAATACACCGATACCTCTTGTACATGAGAAGGTAGGTGTTGATAAACACTAGTATCAAGTTGCTGGTTCATACAAGAGAGATCCAAAACACGCCTTGCTATGAAAATATGCCCCAGTTTGCACCTATTGTACACATACCTAGATATGGAAGATCCAAGCAATCGTAGATAGATGCAGTCATAGGGAAAAAGATGCAAGTCAAAATGAAAATCCAAGAAATCAAACAAATCACCCATACATGACCAGCTGATGCCTCTTGCCAAGAGTAGGATTAGGATGGAGGATTAAACTGCCAGGTGAGGGAAGGATTCATCCCTAGGGCGAAGGATAGGGTGGGTGGATTTTGGACTAGGCAATTGACCAAATGACCTTGAAGATTAAGTTGTAGACTCGAGTCTGACCTCAAGACTTGATGAAGCTTACATAGAGGCATAGGCTTAGGAAACACAAGACAAAAGTTTAGTTTGATGGTACAATCTTTATTCACAATTTAGGTGAAGACTCATCATCATACAAGTGATTATTCCAGTGAGAGTGGAGGAACATCATGATGGGTGAATTAGATAGTGAGGATGATGGATATGAGGTGATGGAATGTCGACTTGATAGACAATGGAGCTTGATTATTTACCTTAGTGCTTGCATGCAGGTTTTCACCAAGGTACTTGCCCATAGCACCACAGACTGGTTTTCACTAATGGACGAATTAATTTTTCTTTACTTTTTTCATTTTTTTTAAAAAAATTTTTTGGGTGTCACAAGGCGCTTGTTTACTAGGTTTTCACCAGAGTGACGATCTTTTGGCAAGATCTTTTTCTAATTTTCTTTCTATTTTTCCTTATTTTTTGATTTTTTTGATTTTTAAATTTTTGGACAATTGATGACTTTCAAAGGACTAGGCATAGAATATTTTTAGGTGCATGATGTTCATTGGATCATCTAAAGGATCTCCTTCATGAGTAGCCAACTAATATGCCCTTGATCCATATTTTGTTGTGATCACATATGGTCCAAGATAATTAGGCTCAAACTTTCCTTTCTTCTCTCTTTCTTGAAGGTTTTTCTGATTTTCCATGAGGACAAGATCACCAATTTAAAATTCCTGGGTTCTGACCTTCTTGTGGTAACTCATGCGTAGGCAATTTTGATATACCTGGAGATGGTTTAAGGCCTTGAGGTGAATTTCATCCAACAATTTTATCTCTTGTAGTATGGCCACTCTGTATTCCTCATCTAGGAGGATATCTTGTAGCAACACCCTTAGGGAGGGGATCTTGATCTGAAGAGGGAGGATGACTTCAGAGCCAAAGACAAGGGAATAGGGGGTGGTGCCTATGGGTGTTTGGATGGAGGTGTGGTAAGCCCACAAAGAAGGGTGGAGTTGGAGGTGCCAATAACGGCCAACTTCATTGACTGTCTTTTTGAGGATTTTGATTAGGATTTTGTTAGAAGCCTCAACTTGACCATTGCCTTGTGGGTAATATGGGGTGTAGAAGCGATGTCGGATGTCAAATTTCTAGCAGAGCTCTTTAACATCATGATTTTTGAATTGTTTGTCATTATCTGTAATGATAACTTTTGGATTCCATATCGACAAATCAAGTAGTTCATAATGAATTTAGAGATCTGCTTACCAGTGGTGAAGGAAAGAGGGATGGCCTCTACCCACTTGGTGAAATATTCGGTGGTGGTGATAATGAATTTATTACCATTGGAGGATGTAGGGTGGATTTTATCAATGAGATCAAGCCCCCACTGTGAGAAGGGCCAGGGTGTAATGAATAGCTGCAATTCTTGTGATGGCACATGGATCTTGTCGCCATGTTGCTAGCAAGGGATGCATTTCTTCACATAATCATATGCATCTACTTCCATTTTAGGCCATTAGTATCCTGTTCTCAAGAGATTTTTATCCAAGGTGAGCCCACTTGAGTGTGCTCTACAGATGCCTTCATGCACTTCACGTAGTCCCCATTCAGCCTCTTGTTTATCTAAACACCTTAGGAGGGAACCATCAAAATGCCTTCTAAATAAGGTGTCTCCAAGGATAGTGTAACGAGCACATCAACAGATGAAGTTTTGTTGTTATATTTTGGTAAGGTGTGGGGGAACGGTGTTATCTTTTAGGAAAGTGAAGGTCTCTTAATACAAGGGGGATTCAGGACCAACGCGTACACACACCATTTCAGATTCTAGTAAATCATATGCCAGTATGAATAATTTCTAGACCAAGAACTCACACTTATGACTATGTGCTAGCATCTGAAGGAGGGAGCCAATGGTGGCCATTGCATCTGCACCTCTCTGATGTTTATTCATGGAATTTGATCAAACTTGATTGTTGTGAAATACAACTTAATATCTTCAACCATACTATGATAGGGAAGAATCTTGTCATCTTTTATTTGATATTCATCATTGACTTGTTTTATGACAAGTTGGGAATCACCATAGACTTGTAATTCCAATATCTTTCATTGGCTATCCAAGTGTAGTCCAATAATCAGTGCCTCATATTCTATGATGTTATTGGTACATGCAAAGGCTATCTTGTATGACTTTGGGATGCAATCTCCTTGATCTATGATCAATAGTATTCCTTCCCCCAATCCATTTTGGGTGCAAGAGCCATCAAAGTACAACTACCATGTGGAGGATGTGGTGATAGTCATTATGAATTTGTCTAGAAATTCTATAAGGATTAGATGGTCACCTGGAAGTGGAGTGTCAGCCAGTTGGTCTGTGATTACCTATTCCTTGATTGCTTTCCTGTATACATATTCAATGTCAAACTCGCTTAACAACATGACCCATTTAGTAGTTCTTCCAGTGAGGGAAGCTTGTGACAAGAGATATTTAAGAGGGTCAATCTTAGCAATCAGTTTTGTTTTGTTGTTTAGCATGTAGTGCCGAAGTTTTTGTGTACTAAATACCAATGCTAAGAATTCTCTTTTAATGGGGGTATAATTGAGCTCATACCTCATGAGTGTTCGACTGCTGTAATATATGGCATGTACCTTTCCTTGATAATCTGTTTGTGCCAATAATGCCCCCGATGCCACTATAGTAGCACATATGTACAAAATAAGAGGTTTTCCAGGAGTAGGAGGCATAAGAACTGGAGGTGATGCAAAATATTCTTTGAGTTTTTTAAAATCCTTTTGACACAGGTAGTACCATTTGAATTTTGTGTCTTTGTGCAACAGGTGTGCAAATGGATGGCATTTATCTGCAAGTTGCGAGATGAAGCGCGTGATAGATTGGAGTTTCCCTTGGAGGTTGTGCAATTGTCTAAGGTTCTTTGGGGAGGCATTTCCATGATGGCTTTCACCTTTGCACGATCAACCTCAATGCCTCTGCAGGAAATAATGAGACCTAGCAGTTTCCTGATGTGACACCAAAGACACACTTCTTAGGATTGAGGCACAGTTTGTATTTTTCCAATCTTTCAAAGGTCTTTCTTAAGATAGGGATGTGCTCATGTCTTGCCTTTGATTTGTCTAGAAGATCATCCACATAGTGCTCCATGATTTTTTGCAAGAGGTCATGAAAATTGTTGTCATTGCACGTTGATATGTATCTACGACATTTTTGAGGCCAAAAGGCATGACCCGGTAACAGAAAGTCCCCCATGGTGTTATGAATGCAATTTTGTGTTGATCTTCCTCTGCGATCCCGATCTAATTATATCTGGAAAACCCATCCATAAGTGATAGCATCTCATGTCCCGCTATGAGGTCCACAATCATGTCTATGTTGGGGGGCAGGAAATCATCCTTAGGGAAAGCCTTGTTTAGATCTTGGAAATCAGTATAGATGCAGATGCCCTCAATGGGTTTGCTGACAGGTACACTATTGGATACCCATTCAGGGTAGTTTATTGGTTTGATGAATTATGCATCCAACATATTTTAGAGTTCCTCTTTGACAAGAAGTGCAATATGTGGATGCATCTTGCGTAACTTATGTTTTATGGGTTTTGCATCTAGATGAACAACAAGATTATGAACCACCAAGTTAGGATCTAAACCTAGCATGTTAGTATAGGACCAAGAAAAGTTGATTTTTGTCTCTGTGAGGAAATTGATGAAGTCCCGTATCTCTTGATCTGTGAGGGACTTGGCAATGAGCATGTTCTTTGAAATGTCTTCGGTGCCCATATTGATACTATTTTTTTCCTCTATTAACAAATTTGACCTATCCTATGGAAGATGACCAATGGTAGGGAGGTAAAGTCCCTCATCCTCAAGTGCCTTTTCCAAGTTTTCACTTTTGGATGCGCCCTTTGTTTTTACTTTTTGCTCATCCAAAGGTGCCTTAGAGAGGTTTTCACCTAGGGAATCATGTTTTTTCTTTTTGTTACCTTTTTTGTGACTAAGGGCATTGACCTGACTATCAAAGTATCCCTTTTCATGCATTTGAATCACTTGCACTCTATTACAGTCTTCCAAATTGTGCATAGTTAGGAAGTTATGAGAGCGTTATCATCAGCGAAGATGTCTAAAGTGGGTTTGTCTCATTGGCCCCAGTCTATAAGTTTGGGATGGACAAGATGTAGCTCGTGTGGAATGGGAGGGATTATGGGAGTGATGGTGTTGATGTGGGTGTCAAAGAAGATGTCATCTTTTTATTCAAAAGGCATTTCATGGAACTCCTCTTCATCAAAGTTTTTGGCATCCAAAGAAGGACTTGAAGGGGAACCAGTGATAGTGATCTTAGGTACTGGAGTGTACCCCAAGCCCATGTTATACTTGTATGAAATATGATTTATTAATTATTTTGTTCCTTTCATCCTTTGGTCCCAAGTCGTGTCCTTTGTAACCCATTCTTTCTACTATAGCTGATGCTTTTGGATACATTTTTTTAGGTATTTTTGCTGGGTCTTCATATTCTTCCCAGTACAACCATGAAGAGACATATGTTTCAAGGCTTTCCTCATCAAGTGGACGCCATTGTTGAAAGGTGGTATCTTTTCATTGTATAACAGGTTTTTGATCTTTTTTTATTTCTTTTGGTTTGCCGAATGAATTGGTAGATAAGGGGAGATTGCCTATTAATAAGACATCCTCGAGTTTGTATTCTCTACAGCCATTATCCAGGATCTTGATTTTGGGGTCTTCTTGGGATGAGGTGGAGGCGACGTTTGATGTGTCAGATGGAGGAGTTGGAGAGGGTTTATTTAGTGGGAAATGATATGGATTCTTCCCCTCTAAGAGATTACAATATTGAAAGGGTTTTTGGATCACCTTTGATAGTAATCTCTCTTCCATTGAAGGGGAATTTGATGCATTGATGATAAGTGGAGGGGATGGCCTGCAAGGAATGAATCCATGGGTGACTGAGGAGAATGTTGTAAGGGAGATCAAGATCTAGGACTTGGCAAGGGGTCTCAATTGTAATAGGGCCCACTTGAAGAGGCAAGGTGATCATGCCTTTATCAAATCTTTTTGCATCATCATATGCTTTTATTGTGATTCTTCCTGATGTATCTACCAGGTCCTCAGAAAGCCCCAATTGTTTTATTAACTTGTATGTACAAAAATTGAGTCTGGATCCACCATCTATCAAGATGCATTTGACCTTGTGCTTCTGGATAAGGTCTTCGATGTGCAAAGGTTTATTATGGTCTTCATCTGCAGGAGCATCATTGGAAGTGAATACAAGGTGTTGCTAGGCGGCAAGGTTTCCAATGAAAGTGTGAAATTGGGCAGCATTGATATTATCGGGAATGCGAGACTCAAGGAGGGATTGTTTCAAAATTTCATTGTGGACAGGGGAAGTCTTGAGAAGTTATAGAATGGAGATCTACGCGGGCACCTTCCCGAGGTGGTCAAGGAGGTCATACTAGTGGGTGGAAGACATGGTGGGGGGGTTTGGTGCGGCAAGGGCTCCATGGAAAGTGACTCTACCTTGGTAGGTGGTTACATTGTAGTCATTCTAGGAGTAGGAAGTGGAAGGTGTACCGCCTTGAATGACTATCTTAGCAGGGTTGGGTCTTCTTTGGGAAGGGGGAGAGTTAGCTCCTTGGATAGTAATGACATTGACATGGTTGTCTATGGGCTCAATGCAACCCACTAAAAATTCAAAGCTCGTTATATGATTAGTGTAGTCATAGTTCACAGCGTTAGATGATGAGCCTTTACCTTTATCATGGTTTGGGAAGGGTTCTTGGTATATTTTGAGTTTGTCATTGTTGTTACCAGGTTTTGAATTTTCTACCTCAATCTCACCTCTATCGATGAGATCTTGTATGTAGAGTTTAAGCTTCATGCACTTTCGTGTATCATGGCCATTGATATGATGATACTCACAATACTCATTTTCATTATACTACCTAGGTTTGGGTTGATTGGGCTCAAACGAGCAAGTTATCGGGAATACCACTACGCTTGCTTGGACAAGCTTTTGAAACACCACTTCAATGAACTTGACAAGAGGAGTAAAATATCTTGGAGTCTTGTTATTGGATCAGGGTGGTCGCCCTTGGAATGAGATATTTTTATGAGGCTTTTGAGATTGAATTTGATTGTTGAATTAGTGATTGGTGGTGGTGGGCTTTGGAGGAGTGGCAGGCACCGGCATCGAAAGACTCTACATTGGCACACAGTTCATCGGCATCGAAAAGATTGATCATCGGCACCATGGCCGATAGGAATTTTGTATAAATGTATTTTGTATTTAATTGTAAAAACCTTTTGTAAGCCGACTTGGTGGATTGTAATATGACTCATGTAAGTATGAGATCATTGTAGATCATTTAGGGGACATAGAGATGGTTAGATTATTGCAGACCTAATGTGCGAATTGTAAGGCAGATTTTGGATAAGGGTTTATGATTATTATAGAGCTTAAATCGGTACTGAATCTGGCATAGTAGATGCTAATCTAAAGTAGTACATGACATTGGATTTGTATAATCCAATTTTGTAAGTCAGTGTGACTTCTTTTGTAAATGAGCAGTGAGATCTAGGCACTTGGCCTTCCTGCATGTGCAGGCCCCTATTGTAACAGTAATATTCCCTTATTGGCCAGTAAGCGAATATTGTGGGTCACAAATCCCACCGAGGTTTTCCCACACCAGGTTTCCTCATTGAAATATTGTGTTATGGTGTGTATTTCATGTTGTGGCTGTTATTCTTATTTAGTGTATTATTTTTGGTTTACCAGTACACAGTTTTGAAATGCTTTTCATGTTATAAGTTAAGAAAATACATATACCAGTCAGATACTAATTCAACCCCCTCTCTTAGTATCTTTGGGAATCCTAAAAATTTGTATCAGAGCTTGGTCCTCTATTTTCAAAAGCCTAACAGCTTGAGGAAGATCTTGACACTGGTAGAAATGGAAAACTTGAGAAAGCAATTGGAAACAACTCTTTCAGACTATGATGTAGAAAAGGTGAAGAATATCAAACTTGAAGTTGATCTGAAGGCTGCACAAGATATAATTCGAGGACTTCAAGAGAATATCACTATTGCAAGAAACAAAAAAAGAGAACTTTGTGAAAAGATGCAGAATGATGATGATGAAAAGGAAACTCTTAATGATCTGGTGAACAAACTGAGACAAGAAAACAGTAAAATGAAGAATGAGATGCAAGATATGTCTATGAGATTATGTAAAGAAATTGAAGATAGAAAGAAGAATGAAGATGACTTGGCTAGAAGAATCAATGATGTTGCAAATGAAAATATAAGACTCAGTCATGAGAATGATATGCTAAAGATAGATCTAATTCACTTAGAACATGACAAAACTGAACTCACGAGACAAAAAGATTTCTTGGAAAATGAATTGGCTACTGCAAATCAACACAAGGAGAAATTCAAGAAAAGTTTAGAAGAACTTGATGACATGCTAAAGAATCAGAAACCTAATAGTGATACAAATGGCCTTGGCTTTGAAGTTGGTGAAAGCTCCAGTATTGCAAACAATCATGATCACAACAAACCGGTAAGACAACCTAATGCTTACAAATTTAATGGGAAATTCTTTAACTGTAACAAGTATGGTCATAGAGAAAATCAGTGTAGATCTAGAAATTATCAGAACACTAATATACCCACCAGTCAATGTTCTAAATGCAACAAAGTTGGTCACAATTCAGAAAATTGCAGAATGAATGTAAGATGTTATGTTTGTGGAAGATTTGGACATCTATCTAATCAATGCAAAGCACATACTGGCATAGGATATGGAAAAGATATTTAGAAAAACAATGTGACTTGTTATGCTTGTAACAAAATTGGACATATTGCTAAATTCTGTACAAGTAAGGCGTCACCGACAAATAACAAAGGACCCAGCTTGAAAGGTAAAGAAAAAGTTGAAGAGGTAAAACAAGAATTCTCAAAGCAATGGATTAGAAAGTTAGATCAGAATGTTGATGGGAATACTCATCCACCAGTAGAAACGAGTATCACTCCACTGGTAGGAGACTCTTCATCTAACTGAAGAAAAATACTTTGGGGGTTTGGCAACAAATTGAAAAACATGCTAATATGCCCTCGGTTGATGGTGAGAAGTTGAATTACTTCTTTACCGGTAGATGAGTTAAGTTTTTGACTTAACCAACAGGCATTAAATGTGGTAGTTGAAGAAAATAACATTATATAGTAAGTGTTTTGGCTCTTTTTTATTCACCGAGCATTCAAATCTCTGAGAGCGCAAAAATTCCCGAGCAAAGGCATCCTTAGCGAAAAGTGAAGCAGTTCATTCAAGCAAATCATCCTAAAGGTAGATTGAGGTATTTATAACTATGGATTCTTCATTTGCACCTGAATTTATTGCAAACCCTACTGTGATTGAGATTATCAAGCGCCCTAGACCCGTATTCAAACTGATTCCCAAAATTGCGAAGAAAGATGATACCCTAGGAGCATTCTTGAAAATACCTAAGGGAGTAGTTTATGCAGAGGATCCTAGAAAGTATATACATTATCATATTGAGGAACTAGGAGATGATGAAATCAAGAATATGTATAGGACTATAATCTGTGATGCAAATGGTAATATCAAACCGGAACACAAGGTAGTGGAAACCCTAGGTTTTGTGGATATTCTTAACATCCCTAAATTTCCTGAAGATGTGATAAGAACAGTCCTAAGTAGAGTCCATGGAAAATTCTTTTGGTTAGATTTCATCCATAAGATCACTGAAGAGGTAGTTAGGGTAGTAACATGCTTACCTTCCACCAGTAGCAGGCCTGATAGAACTAAGAAAGTTTCTAATGACACTATGACAAACTTAACCAACGCAACATTTGACAAAAGATCCCTAAGAGTCAATGATGTAAAAGACATAAATGTCATATTTGTCAGTATGATTCTTGGTTATAAGGCAACACATGCAAATAGGTTAAACTCAGTATCTAGCCTATGTATTAAAAGTGCATATGACATGGTAAATGATAATGTTAGAATTGATGTGTGTGAATGGCTTAAAAATTAATTGATAGACAACCTGAAGAAAATCAAAGGTGATAAGAATGGAACTTTTAGATTTGGAAATCTGCTTGTATGCTTAATGCTATACATTACCAAGGAAGTACCCGATATTGGTAGGAAAGACCTTGGCTTTGATATACCGGTAGGAAAGCAACTGTTGGATATATTAAACAACATGGGAGATGATAGGGAGAAAAACATAAATGAATATTTTCAAGCACTAAAAGCTAGAATGAAGATAAGAGTAAGGCTATCCCAAGCAATTGTGGATAAATATCAAAAGGAAATATGTTTTGTAATCAAGAAAGATGAAATCTGGATGGAGGCAGTTATCCCTAGAACCATTTGGGTAACCAAAATGGGATATGAAACGGATGATAACATAATTGAGACCTATGCAAAAGCCCTCCTTGAAGCACCAAAGGAACCATCTGAGAAAGTTTTTGGCAATGCAGAAACAATTGAGAGTGGTATTCAGTCTTAGAAAAGAGTCAAGAAGAATGAACAAACAGTGAGGAAAGGTACAACACAAGCTAAAGCAATTAAGGAAGATGTATTGAAGAAAACTGGTATCAAGGAAAATGAGCTGGAAGGACTTCAACCGGAAGCTCATCTTTCACCGGTTGCAAATTCTTCTGAAAGTGATCTACCAACTAAGTTCAAAAGGGTAGTAAGGAAAAGAAAACCCTCACCGACACCCTCACCTACACCTAGAAAGACAAGACAAAAGAAACGGGCAGTTAGGCCTCCAGTTAAGAAGGTAACTCCAAAGAATAAGAAGGTAAAATAGGATATTGCTCCATTGGACAAACTCCTAAGTGAAATAACAGAGGATGGAAGATTGAAAAATATTAGCAAGCTGTATAACACACTTTCTAATGATGATGAAGAGAGCATAGAGAATAGTGTAATTTTACACTTAGACATATACAAGAAATTTTTGATGGAAATTGTTGATGATATACCCATTGATTTATACAGAAGACTAGAAGCTAGAACGGTAGCTATTGTTGAGCTAGATAAAAAGATAAAAATAGAAAAATTACTTGCAGTTCACCTAGTGAACTCCACTGAAGAAATAGATCAATTAATTAGTGAGGCCAACCGGACAGAATTTTCAACTAGTCATTAGCATGTAGCACTTATGGCAGGCAGAGTGAATAAAATCATTAAAGAAACCGTAGATCAATGGGACATATTCTTTGTTGAAAAGGAGAAACAAGAAGAACTTAAAAGATCTAAGACTATCAGAGTCTACCAAAAGGACAATGATAAGGGGAAAGGTAAGGTAGGTGGACCTCCGAGTCTAAAGATAACTAATAAGTTGCCCCCACCTCTTTCTGATACTCCACTGGTGGAAACCATTGACACACAACCAGCAATAGAGAGTATGGAGACTCCTCATGAGTATACAAATCCTGATTCTAAAATTTTGTACACTCTGAACATAGACACCCAAGAGGTAAATATTGTGGTGGGTAAGGAATCAGCTGAGAAGACATAAGTGGTTATTGATACACTAGTTGAAAATGTTGAAGTTGGAAACATTGGAATTGGGGAACAACAACAAACTGAACAATCAATTGATCCCCTGTCTATTGGAATGGTGACTAATACAAATATTGCTAAATCCACTCAGCTAGAACAACCAGTTGATAACTCAGAGAAATCAACTGAGATTTCGGTAGTGGACAGTACAGAGGTGCATACTGAGAAACCGACAGTAAATACTAAGACTTCTTTAGAGAAACCAGTAGTGGATACTACAATGAAATCTTCAGAGGCACAAACAGAGACACCTTCAGGAAAGGACACTGAGAAACCAGTAGAACAACAGGTTCATACTAAAGAAAACATAGAGAAATAGGCAAAGCAACATGATCCTTCTTAGGTACCTACTCAGACTGTACCACCAGCTACATCTGACAAGCCTAAACCCTTGGTAGTTGAAATACAAACACAAACAGATCCTCCTGAGAAAGAGGAAAGAAAAGCTATCATAAACACCAGTGGACTACAAATTGTGAGGATAGTTGGATAGTCATCTGGCACATCAATGACTGAATTCTGGCCTACAAATGTGATAGAGGTACTCTTGGACTCAATAAAGAAAATAACAGAGTGTAATGCACAAGCTTACAAGGCTATAGATGATACATTACCAATTTTGAAAATGATAGCTCCAAAGTATAACATAGATAATAAAGATTATTTGAGCCAATTAGACACATTGTCTAAGTATATAACCAACAATCTAATTACACTAGACCAAATAAATGAAGAAACATTCATAGAGAAAATCAATAAGGAGAAAGAAAAAGTCTTTGAGGAAATAGTGAAGAAGAATAAGGAATAGATGGAAACCTTATTACCGGCACTAGGAGAAACAATTTTGGATTTCAAGAAACTGTATAGAGATACCTGCAAAACTGATATTTTGATAGAGGAAATAGATTCGGAGATCAGCAATGCTCAAGAAGAAATCAACAATATTGCTGACAATTTAATAGGAATAGCATATTCATTTTTGGAAATTGAAAAGAACATTGCAGATCTTGAGGAGAAAATTGAGAAGTTGGAAAAAGATAAAGAAAAGATAAAGTGTAAGGCAAAGGATTTAAAATGCAAACTAGGTCCTAAACTAGATTACCTCATTTCTTTGAGAAAAGAAATTTCTGAGGCTTTGGTTCTCAGACTTAAGACACCAGAAGAGAAAATGCACATAATCACCGGTACAATTCAGAGAACTGAAGTGGCATTAAAGGACAGCAAGAGGTTCAACGATAGTCAAAATTTTGCATTAGCGGACATCTATCAGATTGTAATCCACCAGTTCCAAGGATCTAGGAAGGAACCACACTCCACTATTTGAACTTTTCTCATGAGTGTTGCCATCAATGCCAAAGGGGGAGATTGTTGGCAAATGCACACTCCAATGAGAAATTGTAGGTGATTGAAGGTATTGTCATTGATGGCAACCTTACAATCATATGATATTGGTAGGCACCTGTTGGCATTTTTGATGTTTATGTTGTGATTGTCATTGATGGACACACACTTGCATTGAGATCCCCTTTATATGAATGAGCTAGAGCTCAACCGATATCCATTCCAACTGGTATGTTGTATTCTAGTCTTTAGACTATTGGTGATTTTGTAGAATGTGTTTCCCAGTCTGAAGTGGCATGTCGACCCCAAGCGGTTCGTAGATCTCAATCGGTATGAGGGAGCAAAGCAGCATAACACATTCTTACCAGTCTTCATTTTTGTCAAACTGGCAACTGGTATTTTGTATGAACCGGTAATACTCTGTGATGAGTTGCCAACTGACATTTTGTGATGAGTTATCAATCCATCGATTGTTTGACGGTGCTGACACACTGGCGATGCTTCTTGTGTCGTGTTACTGAGTATGTCTAGATTCATTGAACCTAGGAAATTGAAATGTAATCCCATTGGACTCCTTTAAAAGGACATCATGTCTAGAGTTTTAGGTTGTTGTTGAAAGGGTTTATGTTGTGACTGGGGTTTTAGGTGGTTGAGGAGTTGAAAAGAATATGAATGTGTAGAAGACTGAAGTAATGCAGGAGTGCATTAAGAACGAGCTATCAAGGATCTAACTGAGTAGTTTGTGCTATTAGATAGATCAAACACTTGTTGATTACTCACATCTTTGACAAGTCTGTAGCCCTTAACTGGGTAGGCCCAAAAGCCTTTTGTGAAATCCTCTAACAAGGTGGTTCACCTCTGTGAATCTAAAATCCTCTAGCAAGGTAGTCTTTAATCAGACTTATCTCCTAACAGAGATTGAGATTCCTAACAGGATCTGTTCTGGTGAAGAACATTGTAAGATCTTAATCGGTCTGGTTTCTATTCTGCAAATAGTGACTTGTGAGTTCCATCTCACCGTGGTTTTTCCCATTTGGGTTTCCACGTCAAATATCTTGTGTTATGGTTGTATTGCTTTTGTGGTTGAATGCTTTATTTGCATTTTGGTTTGCATGTGTGATAACCGGTCTGTCTGTTAAACTATTTTACCAATTTATCTTTAGGCTGTTTAAGTGTTTTAGTGCAGTGTTTTTTGGCATACTAATTCACCCCCCTCTTAGTATTCATTAATTGGTATTAGAGCCTACCTTTCTATAAGTTTAACCACTTGGAAAGAGATATGGGGGAGTACACCTTGAGTGAACTTAATCAATGGCTCACTCAGTCTAAGCAAGCCTATGATGATCTTATGGTCAAATACAAGACATCTCAAGCAAAAAGGAGAGAACATGCAGAAAAGCTGATGGAGCTATCTGAAAATAGTTCTGTAGATGAAGCAGATACAGAAGCCATGATAGCAGGATTAAATAAGCTGAATGATTCAAAATCCAATCTGAGAAAGGAGTTGGAAGGACTGACTATCCAGTTTAGTCAAGAGCTTGAGAACCAGAGGAAAGTTGAAGATCTAGTGAAGGACAGAGATCATGATATCTCCAAGTTGAAACAAGAGATTAGTGCACTGACTGCTTGCCTTCATGAGAGAAGAATGGAAAAAGAAGGAATACAAGATGAACTGAACATAGCCATCTCTGAAAATGCAAGCCTAATGGAGACAAATACTACTATTTCCAAATAACTCTCTGAGTCAAAGGAAATACTTGCTAAGTTCAACAAGAGCACTGTTAAGCTAGAGAAAAAGCTTGAGTCATCTAGACCGGCAAAGAATACCAATGGACTTGGTTTCTTTGGTCATGAGGAAGGAGAATTCTTAGGAACAAATGCTAAAACATCAAAGAAGCAACCAGTATTCAAAGGAAAAGGTAAGCAAAAATTCAAACCTGTTTGCTTTAACTGTCTTAAAGAAGGACACACTGCCAATTTATGTAGGAGCAAAGCCTACGATAATTTTCCTTACTTTATTAACAATTCACCTAGATCCAATAAGTTCAATGGTCATTGTTATGCATGCAACAAGTTTGAGCATAGAGCATCTGAATGTAGGTCTGTCATGAACAACACCAGAAGATATCCTCAAAGGACCCAAGGAGCTGGTCCAGAATCTTTTGTGAACCAGAACCACAACCAGTTTAATGTCTTCAATAATTAGCCAAGAAGCAATGGCTATCAATGGGCAACCAGATGAAGAGAAAACTGTTGGGTTTTTCATGGTCATGGTCACACTACTGCTACATGCAGAAGGAAAAATGGCAAAATGAACAATGGACCTTGGAGAGCACCTGGGATGATTTGCTATCATTGCAACAAACTGGGTCATGCAGCAAGATTCTGCAGAAGTAGAAAGAGTGTATCTGATGATATATCAGTCACTCCGGAAGGAGAAATTAACATTGAAATAGTTCAAGCAGACATGAACAAAACCTGGAGGAAGAAACCAACAATGTTGGAAGAGGAACTAGTTTCTGCAACACAGGGGAAGTGCCAGCCCTAAGGACAATAAGCAAAATGGAAATGTCAAAGCTCACCAGTTCAATGAGTGATTCATGAGGCATGACAGTCAACTCCATCAAGGATGATCTGGTTAAGTATGCCTGCATGGTGATAGGCTACCGAACATTCTCTACCAGCAGAATTAACTCTGTATCTGTTGCAGCGGTAAATGCCACTTACCGGATGATTAAAGAGGATGCATCATTTGACCTATGCACCGGTATGCAGAGGCAACTCCTATCTAATCTGAAGTCGATCAAACAGGATAATGCACTGAGATTCAAGTTCGGACAGCTATTGGTTGGGTTGTTCTTCTATTTCCAAGGCTACTTTCCTAGAGTAGGAGATGTCCAGTGGTCTCCTGACCAACTGATAACCAAGCAGATCAAGGAAAGCATTCAAGCAATCAGAACCAGTTACCTTGATGTGCTGAACAAGTATTTTGATGAGTTCAGATGGAAAATGAGTCAAAGGATGAGGATCTTAGGTGACATCATCAAGAAATATGAAGATGACATCTGTTTCACCATCCAGGTGGACAAATGCTTAATGGAGGTTGTTGAGCCTAGAATGGATGAAGTGGAGCCAATGGGCTATGAGGTGATGTATGATATGCTGGAAGGGTATGCCTCAACCCTTATTGCCTCACCTCTTGATCCTAAGGTAAAGAGGACTAGAACCTATCTAGAAAGGATTGCACTGGTCGAGGAACCCTTTGTTAAGAAAGGAAAATAATCAGTAGAAAAGAAGGAAAAGGCAGTGCTTGCAACATCGGCATTGGCTACTACTACAACTCCAAGAGTGACCAAGCAGTCACCTGCAAAGAAGAAATGGGAAGTGACATTGACAAAAGTATTTGAAAGAAAAAGGAAGACTAAGTCAAATGAACCAGACTCTAAAGAGACTGAGTCTGAGGAGTTGCTAAAGAAGGCCAAACAGATGAAGAAGATGAAGAAGAATGAACTGGCAGTGTCTGCACTGGTAAATATTGATATCTCCTCATATAAACCTTTGACACATTGTCAAAGACCAATAAAGAATAGTAGGAGAAAATTACTTCATGACTTAGTAGATTATTATGATGATTTTAGTGATGAGGAGAAAGAAGAAGTACTATAGGAGATTATTATTTATTTGTGTAAGAATGACTGGTCGCCATCAAAGATTAAATCTCAGACACCAGATTCCTTATATAAGGCACTAGATAATAAATGGCGCATTGCCATAGAAAAAGAATAGGAGATTAGGGAGAAAGTCTTTGCACAGTACTTTCCCGACCTCTCAAACTTAGAATTATTTGATGTTTTGGACCAAAATAAAGGACTTTTCTTCACAAGGAGAAGAAGACTCTGGCTGTTAGAGGGAAGAGTTGATGATGTTGAAAAAGGTACTCATTAGTATATGGATCATGCTATCCATGCTCACAAAGCATGTATGGCCAACCTGCAAGTAGAAAAAGAACCGGTTATATCCAAACTAGATGAAGTTTTTGATGAAGAAGGAAACTCGGTTGAAGAACCAGTCAACACTATTGATGTCGATGCCCTGGACGTAGAAGATGTCACTCAGGACATACCTTTTGAGGGAATAGGACAGGTGCAATAGGCCGAACAGGGCAGTGAGCAAGCCGAGGACAGACATGAAGTGGCTAAGGAACAGGCAGAGAAGAAGAAGAGGGATGAAGATGAGAAAAAGTGGAAAGAGGAAGAGAAGAGAAAATAGGAAGAGGAGAAAAGAAAAGATGAAGAGAAAAAGAAGCAAGAAGATGAGAGGAAAAAGAAAGAAGAAGAGGATAAGGAAGAAAAGAAGAAGAAGGAAGAGGAAAAGAAGAAGAAGGAAGAGGAAGATAAAGAAAAGGAAAAGCGAAAGGAAGAAGGAAGAGGAAGAGAAAGAAGAGGAGAAGAGGAAGGAAGTTGAGAGAAAAAGAAAGAAGAGGAAGACAAGGAACAAGAAAAGAAGAAGGAAGCAAAGAAAAAGAAGAAGGAAGAAGAGGACAAGGTAGCGGAAGCGGTGAAGAGCACACAGATGGAGACTCCGAAGGCAATCGGGAGTCAAGCCAAACCAGTTGATATCACCAGTCCTATCAATCTTCAGTCTGCAAGTGAATCGAAGCTAATGCAGAGCATCAAGGTTGCTCAAGAGCACCTTGAAATCATTCAAAGGAAAAAGGAGCAAGATATAATTCAAGCGGCTATAGACACCCTTACCTGTTTGATCCCCAGTACTAATCTTCCCAACACTAAATCATCACTAGCAAAGCTTAAGCTACTATGTATAGTAGTGGATGATCAGGTACAGAGCCTGGAAGAAGAAGCTGAGGCAAATGCCAAGAAAGAGCATCAAAAGGTTCTTAACATTGCTCTGGTGAAGAAGTTGAATGAACTCCGGTCTGAACTACTGAAAGACCAAAAGGATATAAGGGACGCTTTGGATGAGGGAAATCTGCTACTAAGAAAAATCTGTCAACCCCATCTATTCTACGATGATGTGCTAGCTCAGCAGTAAAAGCTTCAAACAGACTTACAGTCTTACTTGAGCACATTTAAGCCACCTTATGATTCCTTTGTAACTTATGGGAAAACCATTCACCAGTTTCACATCTAGTCAGCCAAAATGGAGCAAGAGATCAGCACATAGTCTAGAGATTTGCAGGAGCTTCAACTAGTTCTACTCCCACATTTGCAAATTCTTCAGAAGAGTTATTTGAACCTAGATGCCTTGATAATTACACAAGAGATGAGCACAGTTGATGCCATGGAAGGATAGGTCTCCCAAATGCAAACAGAGAAAGAAGTGGCCACCTCCCTACTTGAGTCTTGGTCTCTATCAATGAAACAATTTTTGCAAGACTATAAATCAGTTTTTGACAAGTATTATTCCTTGTTGTCATAAACTTTTATTATTTTAATATCAAATGGAAATAGGGTTTTCAATGGTACTTTGTCATTGTTGGCAAAGGGGGAGAAGTACTCTATCTATTTTGGAGAAGTATAGGGGAGAAGTATCTGGCTTTAAAATTTTTCTATATGCTTTGATATATGCTATATGCTCTGATATCTCAATGTTTATGCTCTGTATGCAAAATTGCTATACATTGTATTGATTAAGGGATAGTGTATATGCTTAGGGGGAGCAATTTTGTTAATGCTATACATTGTATTGATTAAGGGATAGTGTATATGCTTAGGGGGAGAATTTTTTTTAATGGCATGTTTTTGTTGTAAAACACTTAGATGTCAAAATTTTATTTTCCTAAGTGTTGCCATCAATGCCAAAGGGGGAGATTGTTGGCATTTTTTATGTTTATGTTGTGATTGTCATTGATGGACACACACTTGCATTGAGATCCCCTTTATATGTATGAGCTAGAGCTCAATCGGTATCTGTTCCAACCAGTATGTTGTATTCTAGTCTTTAGACTATTGGTGATTTTATAGAATGTGTTTCCCGGTTTGAAGCGGCATGTTGACCCCAAGTGGTTCGTAGATCTCAAGTAGTATGAGGGAGAAAAGTGGCATAACACATTCTTACCAGTCTTCATTTTTGTCAAACTGGAAACTGGTATTTTATATGAATCGGTAATACTCTGTGATGAGTTACCAACCGGTATTTTGTGATGAGTTATCAATCCACCGATTGTTTGATGGTGCTGACACACTAGTGATGCTTCTTGTGTCATGTTACTGAGTATGTCTAGATTCATCAAACCTAGGAAATTGAAATGTAATCCTATTGGACCGACATGAAATCAGACTCCTTTAAAAGGACATCATGTCTAGGTTTTAGGTTGTTGTTGAAAGGGTTTATGTTGTGACTAGGGTTTTAGGTGGTTGAGGAGTTGAAAAGAATATGAATGTGTAGAAGACTGAAGTAATGCAGGAGTGCATTAAGAACGAGCTACCAAGGATCTAACTGAGCAGTTTATGCTATTAGATAGATCAAACACTTGTTGATTACTCACATCTTTGACAAGTCTGTAGCCCTTAACCGGGTAGGCCCAAAAGCCTTTTGTAAAATCCTCTAACAAGGTGGTTCACCTCTATGAATCTAAAATCCTCTAGCAAGGTAGTCTTTAATCGGACTTATCTCCTAATAGAGATTGAGATTCCTAACAGGATCTGTTCTGGTGAAGAAAATTGTAAGATCTTAACTGGTCTGACCTTAACCGGTCTGGTTTCTATTCTGCAGATAGTGACTTGTGAGTTCCATCTCATCGTGGTTTTTCCCATTTGGGTTTCCACGTCAAATATCTTGTGTTATGGTTGTATTGCTTTTGTGGGTGAATGCTTTATTTGCATTTTGGTTTGCATGTGTGATAACCGGTCTGTCTGTTAAACTGTTTTACCGGTTTATCTTTAGATTGTTTAAGTGTTTTAGTGCAGTGTTTTTTGGCATACTAATTCAGCCCCCCCTCTTAGTATTCATCGACACACAGTTCACCGGCACTGAAAAGATTGATAACCGACACCATGGCCAACAGGAATTTTGTATAAATGTATTTTGTATTTAATTGTAAAAACCTTTTGTAAGCTGACTTGGTGGATTGTAATATGACTCATATAAGTATCAGATCATTGTAGATCATTTAGGGGACATATAGATGGTTAGATTATTGCATACCTAATGTGCGAATTCTAAGGCAGATTTTGGATAAGGGTTTATGATTATTGCAAAGCTTAAACCGGTACTGAATCTGGCATAGTAGATGTTGATCTAAAGTAGTATATGACATTGGATTTGTATAATCCAATTTTGTAAGTCAGTGTGACTTCTTTTATAAATGAGCGGTGAGCTCTAGGCACTTGGCCTTCCTGCATGTGCAGGCCCCTATTGTAACAGTAATATTTCCTTATTGGCTAGTAAGCGAATATTGTGGGTCACAAATCCCACCGAGGTTTTTCCCACACCAGGTTTCCTCATTAAAATATTGTGTTATGGTGTGTCTTTCATGTTGTGGTTGTTATTCTTATTTAGTGCATTATTTTTGGTTTACGGGTACACAATTTTGAAATTCTTTTCATGTTATAAGTTAAGAAAATACATATATCGGACAGATACTGATTCACCCCCCCGCTCTCAGTATCTTTGGGAATCCTAACATATAATAATGGTAAGAGGAAGAATTTTGACTTTACTTTTGGTAATGTTTTAAGGTTCCTTCCTCTAACAAGACACATTCAAAGGCTAGGCTCTTGTCAGTCAATTTTTGGAAAGATTTAATACATTGAGATGTCAAAAGTCTTGATAGTTCGGGCACTAGATTCTTTTGAAATAATTCAATTTGGTGTTGTTTTGGCATGTCCCATTGGAATTTATTGATAAGATGTTGCCATCTTTGTAATAAGTTAGCAAAATTCTCTCCAGGCCTTTGTTTCATGTTACAAAGGTCCATCATGGAAACATCATTGGAAATGTTGTAGGCATAGTGAGCCACGAACTTCTCTGCTAATTCCAGGAAGGAGGTGATAGAACCTTGAGGTAAGGATGAGAACATTGCAAGAGCATCTCCCGTGAGACTCTTAGGGAAGAGCCTTCAAAGGTATAAGTCACTATAGGAGACTTCTTCACATAAGATGTGAAACTCATGAGCATGGTCTCGGGGGTCCCCTTTTCCCTCATAGTTCGTGAACTTAGGCATTTCAAACCCTGGTGCATATGACACAACTGATATAGATGGGTCATAAGGACAAGGACAAAATTCCTCAAACAAGTAGGGTTTCCTTTTGTTAGTCCTTCCTTCATGTCTTTGATAATGTTTTACATGTCCTGGATTTCTTTAATGAGGTCTTGTTGTGGATTTTGGACATGATGAATTGTGTTTGCCCCTAGAATCAGATGAGTCATGGGACGTGGACCACCACCACTAATGTATTGATATGATGAGGAAGCGAGGATGTGAGATGTGATGACTTATGTCATAGGGACTTGAGTGACAGTTGGTTGCAACCCACAAATTGTTGTGACAGGAGGAAGTGAGGCTCGAATGAAGTTAGAAACATTATTGAGAGGAATGGAGGATTGTGGAATAGAAATGTATGGTTGGGTAGAAGAAGATGGAATAGAAGCATGTTGGAGAATAGATGAGATCGGATTTGATATTGTCATAGATGCTAAGAAGGAAGAAGGCAGAATGGAGACCATGGAGATAGATGTCACAGGCACTATTGATTGGGGTTGAATGATGGGTGAGGGCACAATTGATTGAGTCTGAAGAATGGGTGTGATAGTATGAGTAGGAGCAGGGTCTCCTTGTGGTTGTTCACCAAGAGTGGAACTATCAAAATCAGGGGGGAGTTGAGCTCCATTTTCAAGGAGAGTCTTTAGAAGAGCACTAGGATTATGTTAGATAAATTTATCCAACATTTCTTTATTATAAGAGTCTTCTAAGTGTTAGGATTCCCACAGATACTGAGAGGGGGGGTAAATCAGTATCTAACCGGTTATAATATTTTCTTGACTTAAAACATGTAAAGCATATTAATATTGTATATCAGTAAACAAGAAATAATGCAGTAAGCAAAGATAGCAACAACCACATGAGAAACACACCATAACATAGTAGTTTAATGAGCAAACCTAGTGTGGGAAAAACCTTGGTGGGATTTGTAACCCACAATATTCACTTATTGGCCAATAAGGGAATATTACTACTATAAGAAGGGCCTGCACATGTAGGCAGGCCAAGTGCCTAGAGCTCACTACTCAATTACATAATGGGAAGTCTCACTGACTTACAAAATGGATTATATAAATCCAATGTCTTGTACTGCTTCAAAATAGCATCTACTATGCTAGATCCAGTACCGGTTTATAGCTCTGCTTCATACATAAACCCTTAACCTATAATTCACATAATAGGTCTGCCTTATTTTGCCTAATTACCTTCCTTCATACATACTTAATTGTTCTACAATGATCTCTTATATATATGAGTCATTTTACAATTTTCCAAGTCAGCTTACAATGATTTTACAATAATAAACAAAATAAATTACAATCAAAATTCTTGTCGGCTTCTGTACCGGTATGCTTCCTTTCACTGTCGGTGCTAGTGGTTTGTGTGCCGGTGTAGAATCTGACTTTGCTGGTGTCGGTGGATTGCCTTGCCAGTGTCATAGGATTGTAAGGTTGCCATCAATGACAAAACCTTCAATCACCTACAATGTCTCATTCGAGTGTGCATTTGCCAACAATCTCCCCCTTTGGCATTGATGGCAACACTCATGAGAAAAATTCAAAAGTGTATGCAAAAATTGAAGTCCAAAAATTGTTACCAAAAGTGTGTGCTTCCCCTGAGGAGATGATCCTTAAGTTATTTGATTTTTCTCATACCACTACTCCCCCTTTGGCATCAATGACAAAGGTTGTCAAAGTGTCATTTGAGTGTGGTTTCCAGCTTCATCCTTGTAACCGGTTGGTTACAATCTGAAAAAGAACTACCAAAACCAGATTCAAGCTCTCAATGAACTTTTTGTTGTCTTTTATTGTGGCCTCTGTCCTCTGAACTATACCGGTGAGGTGTTGCATTTTCTTTGTTGGTGTTTTCTATCCTTGAACCAGGGCATTAGATATTTCTTTCCTTAAGGCGACGAGGTAGTCCAGTTGTGGACTTAGTCTCCATTTAAGATCCTTAGCCTTACCTTTTATTCTTTCCTTTTCTCTTTCCAGCTTAACTAGTTCTTCCTCAAAACTTGTTATCTTTTGCTCAAAAACTGATATTGAATTAGATGAGTTAATGAAATTGTTAGTTAGTTGATTTATTTCCTCCTATATCTTGCTGATCTTCTTGTCTATATCAATTGTCAAAAAGTTAGTCTTACAAGTATCTTTGTACAAAGTTTTGAATTCCTTTAATGTGCTACATAATTCCTGTAGAAATGTGTCAAACTACCTTGTACACTTCTTTATTTCTTCCTCAAAGAATTTGTGTTTTTCCTTCTCTAATCTCTCCTTGAATGCTTCCTCTTTTATTTGTTCAACTGTCACAGTGTTTTCAATAATATACTTAGACAAAGTATCAAGTTGACTCAAAGAATCTTTATTATCTACATTACATTTTGGAGCTATCATCTTCAGAATTGGAATTGTATCATCTATAGCCTTGTATGCTTGTGAGCTACAATCTGTTATTTTCTTTAAGGAGTCCAAAATAACTTCTGTTATATTAGTTGATTTGAATCTTGCAGTTGAAGTGCCAACACTCTGTATCCCACTGGTGGGAGCAATATCCTTGCTTGTGGTGACCTCTGGTAGGTCAATTTGTGTTTCCATTTCCTTAAGAAAAGGTTTATCTTTCTCAGTTGATGCCGGTGGTACTGACTCTATGTGAACCTATTGTTATGATGGAGCCTATTGCTCTGCTTGTTGTTCTGTGTTACCATCTGTCGGTTTACCTTCTTTGTTATTTGTTACCGGTGACTCACTAACCATATCTGTCTTTCCAGTTGTGTCCTTATCTACCACAATGTTAACTTT
The DNA here is from genome assembly GCF_030272615.1 of Cryptomeria japonica. Classification (NCBI taxonomy): domain Eukaryota; kingdom Viridiplantae; phylum Streptophyta; class Pinopsida; order Cupressales; family Cupressaceae; genus Cryptomeria; species Cryptomeria japonica. The sequence goes on from NC_081406.1 coordinate 582,063,105, forward strand.
TTGAGTATCAATGTCAACTGTGTATAACACCTTAGAGTTTTGATTTGTGTCCTCTTGTGGTATCTCCATACTCTCATTAGCCGATTGACTTTCAGTTGTAACTATCGGTGGAGTATTCAGAGGTGGTGGGGATACGTTATCTTTTATTTTTATGCTCGGAGGTCCACCAACCTTGCCTTTACCCTTATCCTTATCTTTCTGATATACTTTGATAGATTTAGGATTTCTATACTCTTCATACTTTTCTTTCTCAATAAGGAATATGTCCCATGCATTAGCAGTTTCCTCTACAACCTCATTTACTCTACCAACCATAAGCACTACATGCCAGTGTGTAGTTGAGAATACTATCTGGTTAGCCTCTGAGATCATATTATCTATCTCCTTTGGTGAGTTAATAGGATAAACAACAAGTAGTTTCTCAATTTTTATTTTCTTATCAAGCTCTACAACAGCTTGCCTTCTAGCTTCAAGTCTCTTAAATAGTTCTACAGGTACTTCTTCTACGACTTGCATCAAAAATTTCTTATAGATATCCAAGTGTAGAATTACATTGTTTTCAACTTTCTCCTTGTCATCAACTGATAATTTATCATATAATTTGTTGATGTTTTTTAGCTGTCCATCCTCTGTTATTTCATCTAGTAGTTTGTCAATTGGAGCAATATTTTTCTTTGGTGTTAACTTTTTCTTCTTTGGAGTTATCTTCTTAGCTAGGGGCCTTACTGCCTATTGTTTTTGTCTGGTTATTCTAGGCGAAGGTGTGGATACTGGTGAAGGTTCTCTTTTCCTCACAACTCTTTTAAATGCAGCTGGCATGCCACTTTCTGAAGAAGTTGCTACCGATGAAAGGTGAGTTTTTGGTTGTTGTGCTTGTAACTCATCTTCAGTGATACCAGTTTGTTTAAGTACATCTTCTTTGATAGCCTTTTCTTGCCTAGATCCTCTTCTTACTGTTGCTTCTACCTTCTTTACTCTTTTCCTTGATTGAATTTGATTTTCAATAGTCTCAACACTTCCAAATATCTCTTCCTTTGGTTCCTTAGGAGCTTCCAGAAGGGCTTTTGCATATATTTCAATTATGTTGTCATCAGTTTCATAACCCATTTTAGTAACCCAAATGGTTCTTGGGACAACTGCCTCCATCCAAATCTCATCCTTCTTAATAAAAAAGCATATGTCATTCTTATACTTATCTACAATCGCTTGTGAAAGTCTGACTCTAGTAATCATCCGAGACTTTAATGCCTGAAAGTACTTATTTATATTCTTTTCTCTATTTTCACCCATGTTGTGCAGTAAATTAGATAGTTGTTTGCCTACCGGTATGTCAAAACCTAGATTTTTGTTCCCAATATCGAGCACCTGTTTTGTTATGTGCAGCATTAAACAGACAAGTAGGTTACCAAATCTAAATGTCCCCTTTTTTTCTTTCTTGATCTTTCCAAGATTATCAATCAGTTCATCCTTCAACCATTCACATACATCTATTTTTGCATTATCCTTGATCATATCATAAGAACTCTTTATGCATAAACTAGAAACTGAATTTAACCTATTTGCATGTGTTGTTTTATACCCTAAAATCATGCTAATGAATTTGACATTGATATCGGTTACATCATTCACTCTTAAAGATCTTTTGTCAGATGTTGCTCCTATCAGGTTAGTCACTAGGTCATTTGAGACCTTCTTTGTCTTATCAGGTCTGTTACCGATGGAGGGTAACCCTGTCACAACCTTTACTACTTCTTTAGTTATTTTGTGAACTGAATCCATCCAGAAAAATTCACCATGAACCCTGCTTAAAACTATCCTTATAAAATCCTTAGGGAATTCTAGAATACTAAGGATTTCAGTGAATCCTAGGGTTTTTACTATTTTGTGTTCAGGTTTCACATTGCCGGAATCATCACAAATTATAGTCTTATACAAGTTCATAATTTCCTCATTACCTAATTCTTCTATGTGACAATGAATGTACATTCTAGGGTCTTCTGCAAAAACTACACCTTTGGGAATTTGAGAAAATGCACCAACATTATCATTCTTAGCTATTTCAGTTACTAACTGAAATACGGGTCTAGGGCGTTTGATTACTTCGACTACAGTAGGGTTTGCTATGAATTCAAGTATAGAAGAAGATGCCATGATTATAAATACCTTTCTTTATCTTAGGAATGATTGATTGTTGAATTGCTTTGCTACTTTGCTCGAAATGTCTTTGCTCAGATTTTTCGTGCTCTTTGAATGTTTGAATGCTCTATGAAGTAGAATGGAGCCAAAAACATTGATTTATAATGTTAATTTTGCCAACCACCACATTTAATGCTTGTCGGTTAAGTAATGACTTAACTTATCTGCCGGTATAGAAGTAATTTCAACTTCTCACCATCAACCAAGGGAATAATGGCATGTTTCACATTTGATTGTCAAACCCTCAAAGAAATTTTCTTCAGTTAGATGAAGACTCTCCTGCCGGTGGAGTGTTACTCTGTTCTGCCGGTGGAGGAGTATTCCAATCAACATTTAGTTTTGATTTCCTGATCCATTGTTTTGAGAATTCTTGCTTTACCTCTTCAACCTTTTCTTTACCTTTCAAACTAGCACCATTGTTGTTTACCGGTGAGGACTTGCTTCTACAAAATTTAGCAATATGTCCAATTTTGTTATAGGCATAACAAGTCACATTATTTTTCTGAATAGCTTTCCCATAACCTATGCCAGTTTTTGTTTTGCATTGATTAGATAAGTGTCTGAATCTTCCACAAACATAACATCTCACATTAATTCTATAATTTTCAGAATTATGACCAATTTTGTTACATTTTGAACATTGACCGGTGGCTGTATTGGTATTCTAATAATTTCTAGATCTACATTGATTTTCTCTATGACCATACTTGTTACAGTTAAAGCATTTTCCATTAAATTTATAAGCGGTAGGTTGTCTTACCGGTTTGCCATGATCCTGTGTGTTTGCAGTACTGAAGCTTTCACCAATTTCAAAGCCAAGACCATTAGTGTCACCATTAGGTTTCTGATTCTTCAACAAGTCACCAAGTTCTTCTGAGCTTTTCTTGAATTTTTCTTTATGTTGATTTGCAGCAGCCAGTTCTCCTTCCAAGATACCTTTTTGTCTCATGAGTTCATTTAAGTCATTTTGTGCATGCATCAGATCTGTCTTCAACATATCATCTTTATAACTAAGTCTTGTGTTTTCATTTGTAGCATCATTTAGTCTTCTAGTCAAGTCTTCTTCATTTTTCTTTCTATCGTCAATTTCTTTACAAAATCTCATAGTCATATCCTGCATCTCATTCTTTGTTGTCATGTTTTCTTGTTTCAGCTTATTCATCATATCACTAAGAGTTTCCTTTTCATCATTCTCATTTTGCATCTTTTCACAAAGTTCTCTTCTCTTGTTTCTTGAAATGGTAAGATTTTCTTGAAGTGCTTGAATAATATCCTGTGCAGCTTTTAGATCATCTTCAAGTTTGATATTTTTCAATTTTTCTGCATCATAGTCTGAGAGAGCTCCTTCTAATTGCTTCATCAAGTTTTAAATCTCTACCGGTGTCAAGATCTTCCTTAAGCTATTAGGCTTCTGAAAATAGAGGACCAAGCTCTGATACCGATTGTTAGGATTCCCACAGATACTAAGAGGGGGGGGTGAATCAGTATCTAACTGGTTATAATATTTTCTTGACTTAAAACATGTAAAGCATGTTAATATTGTATACCGGTAAACAAGAAATAATGTAGTAAGCAAAGATAACAACAACCACATGAGAAACACACCATAACACAATAGTTTAACGAGGAAACCCGTGTGGGAAAAACCTCGGTGGGATTTGTGACCTACAATATTCACTTACTAGCCAATAAGGGAATATTACTACTACAAGAGAGGCCTGCACATGCAGGAAGGCCAAGTGCCTAGAGCTCACTACTCAATTACAAAATGGGAAGTCTCAATGACTTACAAAATGGATTATATAAATCCAATGTCTTGTACTACTTCAAAATAGCATCTACTATGCCAAATCCAGTACCGGTTTATAGCTCTGCTTCATACATAAACCCTTAACCTATAATTTGCATAATAGGTCTACCTTATTTCGCCTAATTACCTTCCTTCATACATACTTAATTGTTCTAAAATGATATCTTATATATATGAGTCATTTTGCAATTTTCCAAGTCGGCTTACAATGATTTTACAATAATAAACAAAATAAATTACAATCAAAATTCCTGTCGGCTTATGTGCCAGTATGCTTCCTTTCACTGCCAATGTCGGTGGTCTGTGTGCCGGTAGATTTCCTTGTTGGTGTCATGGGATTGTAAGGTTTCCATCAATGAGAAAACATTCAATCACCTACAATGTCTCATTGGAGTGTGCATTTTCCAACACTAAGAAAGTTCGCACTTCCGGAGAGAGTTCATCTTGATCAACCATATTAGGGTCTTGTGGTTGATTTTGAATGTTGGGTTGCACACTTTATGTAGGATCTTGTGTAGAGTCTTCATATAGGACACTAATGTCTAGCATGCCATATTGTTGTTCGACCATATTTTTATTTTGAGATTGAGTTGTGACCATACATGAATAACCTTAGAAAGATTGATTAGAGGAGGAAGAAATTTGATGAAGGGACTTAATAAGGATCTTGGATTTTGGATTTAATTTGGATTTGATGAAATTGGATTTGAGTGACTGGTAGAGTCCTTGGATTAGGAAATGAGTTTGATTAAGATTGCACCTTAGTCCTTGGATGAAAATTTTAGGTGGGAGATGTTGATGAAACCAAAAATAAGGTAATGACCATGTTGGGTAAAATTTAAACCTTGGGATGATGATCAAAGTCTTTCTTCTGTAGGTCCCGAGGACAACTGAGAGGGGGGGGGCGGTGTGAATTAGTTGTCTAATAAATTCAAACCAAAATATTATTAACCAACTTAATGCTTAATACCGGTAAGATAGTTAAATGTGCTGGTAAACAGTGTTAACAGGAAATGTTGTACCGGTAAGAATTAATGCATGAAACATAAGCACAAAGTCAACCACAACACATGACACAAATATTTGTACGTGGAAACCCTGTAAGGGGAAAAACCATGATGGGAAACCTTACCCACAATCAGATGATACTACTGTAGATAGTAAGTGTACAAAGAGGGGTTTGCACATGCAGAAAGGCCAACAGCCTAGAGCTCACTGCTCAAACACAAATGGGAGTCACATTGACTACAGTTGGATGGTTAAATCCAATGAGAATGTACTGCACAAAATAGCATCTTCATATGCTGGATTTAGTACCAATGTAATGCTGATATGCTTCTACAAAAACCTAACTTCACGTTCAAATGATGTCTTCGTGTATATCTCTTCTTGATCTCACATATATCCTTCCTTAAATCTTTTTCGCATTCCACATTTGATCTTACAAATAAGATCTTACATTTATACCATACCCTAAGACAAATTTTAGTAGGTCGGCTCTACAAGATATTACAATAAAACATTTTACAAATAATACAATATCCTATGTAATAACCAATTGAACATGTCGGCTTAATGCTTTTATAACAATAATAAATCATCTCCATAGCCTACTATGCTAATCTGGAAAAGATAAACCTACCGGTGTAACCTTAGATAACCTGGACCTATTTGCTGGTAAAAGCAAATATGCAAATAAGAATATACCAATGATATTACTTCAAGGAAAAGTGTCCACATGATGTCTTCAATATTACCAAGTGTCTTCCATGTCATTGCAGGTACTGGTGAACATTATATCCTGCCGGTTAACAATATACCGATGATTGTTTGAACAGTTTACTGATTGCCGATGAATGTTGCTGGATCTCCAAAGTAGGTGTATTTAACAGGTGTTGACATCAATGACAAAACCATACCAAAATACCAACAATCTCCCCCTTTGGCATTGATGGCAACACAAGATGGAAAAACCATCAAAGTGCCAAAATAGAAATGCCAAGTACAAAAACCAATTCTCCCCTTGGGAGTAATATGTGTTTATACAAAGATTTATTTACAATACCAATCTCTCCTCAAAAAGATAATGCATTTTTCCATATATTTTTCCTTAATGTTTTTCCATATATCTCTCCCCCTTTGACATCAAATGCCAAAGTCACAAAAAGGTCAAGTTCATACAAAATACCAACCAATGAAATATACCAACTACTCCCCCTGAGAAGTAGCTTCCTCATCAAATATCGGAATAAAAGATTTGTCCATTTAATTCTGCCAGTTGATGACAATCATCAACTGTCTAAGTCTCTACCAGTGGAGGTAAGACTCCGAGCTGATCTCTGAGATACTCAAAAGTTTCCTTAAGCAAAGGTTTTGTAAAAATATCTACAAGCTGTTCTTTAGTATTCACATAAACTAGTTTTATTTCCTTTTCTTCAACTTTTTCCCTTAGAAAATTCAGTTTGATAGAAACATCTTTTGTTTTAGAATGTAATACTGGATTCTTAGATATATCAATTGCTGCAGTGTTATCACAATATATAGTAATAGGTTCCTTGCATTTTACCTTTATGTCTTTCAACATTTGCTTAAGCCAAAGTACCTGTGTACAGTTTGTTGCTACTGCAACATATTCTGATTTTGCTGTTGATAAAGATGTACAACTCTGTTTCTTACTTAACCAAGAAACTAATCTCTTTCCAAGAAAGAATGCTCCTCTAGTGGTGCTCTTTCTATCATCCACATCTCCTGCCCAATTTGCATCTGTGTATGCATATAGATTAAAATTTTCATCTTTAGGATACCATAATCCAAGATTTGTTGTGCCTTGTAAGTACCGGAAAATCCTTTTTACTGCTGATTCATGATTTTCCTTGGGATTACTCTGAAATCTAGAAACTATACATATTGCATTCATAATATCAGGTCTGGTTTGTGTCAAATACAGTAAACCTCCTATCATAGATTTGTATCTAGTTGGATTAACAAGTGTAGATTCATCCCTTTGAGATAATTTGTCATTTATAGTCATAGGTGTGCTTACCGGTTTAGAGTTCTCCATCCCAAATTTCTTGAGTAGTTCTTTCAAGTACTTAGATTGACTCAAAAATATGCCTTTATCAGTCTGTAAAATCTGCAATTCTAAGAAGAATTTTATTTCTCCAATCATAGACATTTCAAATTCATGCTGCATTTTAAGAGAAAATTCTTTGCATAATCCATCTTCTCCTCCAAAGATTATATCATCAACAAAACTTCCATAATCAAAATGTCATCATTAGTTACTTTGCAATATAAATTGCTATCTGCATTTCCTTTAGTAAAACCAATTTTTAAAAGATACTTATCTAATCTTGCATACCAGGCTCTTGGAGCTTGTTTTAGTCCATACAGAGCTTTTCATAATCTGCAAACCATATCATTGTTATCTGTCAAATAAAATCCATCAAGTTGTTCAATATAGACTTCCTCTTCAAGATCTCCATTCAAAAATGCACATTTAATATCCATTTGATAAACTTTGTAATCCTTGTGAGCTACAAAGGCCAAGAATAATCTAACTGCCTCAATTCTGGCTACCCGTGCAAAGGTTTCATTGTAATCAACTCCTTCTTTCTGAGAATATCCCTTACACACTAGTCTTGCTTTATTCTTGACAACCTTACCATCTTCATTGAGTTTGTTTCTAAATACCCATTTGGTTCCAATTACATTTTTATTTTCAGGCCGGGGAACTAATGTCCAAGTATTATTTTTCTCAATTTGTCCTAATTCTTCTTCCATAGCTTTAATCCAAAATTTATCTTCACATGCCTCATTGATAGATAATGGTTCAATTTGAGAAATAAGACATACTTCTTCATTTGCCAATCTTCCTCTTGTCATGACTCCTTTAAATTTGCTTCCAATTATCTGATCTTCAGAATGATTCAATCTTACATACCGGGGTGTCTTAGTTTGTTGTTGTTCTTCAATTACTATGGTATCCTCTGATGATACCGGAGTAACTGGATCATCATTTTGTACCGGTGGATTTACTGTTGGTTCATTTCTCATAATTTTTGTTACCGGTTCAGAGTCTATATACCTTGAAGTTCCTCTAAATTGTTCATCAATCTTTACATTTGTACTCTCAACAATTTTCTATAATCTTTTATTAAAACATCTATAAGCTTTACTCTTAGATGAATAACCAGGAAATATTCATTCATCACTTCTAGGATCAAACTTGCCAATATACTCATCTCTTCTAATATAACATTTACTTCCAAAAATTCTGAAATACTTAAGAGTAGGAGTATTACCAAACCATAGTTCATGAGGGGTCTTACTGGTTTCACCTTTGATGTGAAATTTGTTGAATGTATAGACAGCAGGGCTTACTGCCTCTCTCCAGTACACATGTGGTAGATTTGCTTCTGATAACATACTTCTTGCTGCATCCAAAATAGTTCTATTTTTCCTTTCAACAACTCCATTCTGTTGTGGTGTCCGAGGTGTTGATAACTGTCTTTTGATTCCATTTACTTCATAGAATGTATTAAAATCTCTAGATGTGAATTCTCCTCCTTGATCTGATCTTAAACATTTAATTTTCTTACCGGTTTCATTTTCAACCATTGCTTTGAATAGTTTGAACTTCCCAAGTGCTTCTGATTTTTCCCTGAGAAAAGTAACCCAACACATTCTAGAATAATCATCAATAATTAGCATGAAATATATATCACCTTGTAAGCTTTTAGTTATAGCTGGACCACATAAATCAGTGTGAATTAAATCAAGAGCATTATTGGATTTTTTTGGAATACTTTTGAAACTAGTTCTAACTTGTTTTCCAAACTGACATTCCTTGCAAATTGTATTCTGAGGTTTCATAATTTTAGGTAGATCTCTAACTACCTTAGAAGTACTGATTTTTACCATGCAATCAAAATTTACATGACATAGTCTTTTATGCCATAGCCAACTTTCATCTACATGTGCAATTAAGCATGCCTTTTCACTGTTATTCAAATGAAAGATATTACCTCTAGTCTGATTACCGGTTGCAATTTCCAAACCAATTCTATTCATGATTTTGCATTTTCCATTTTTAAATTGTAACTGAAAGCCTTTCTCAACTAATTGACCAACACTTAAAAGATTATGTTTTAATCCTTCAACATAGTAAACATTGTTAGTGTTATGTTTACCATCAAGAGATATTGAACCCTTACCTTTGATTGAATAGGCTTTGTCATCTCCGAATCTTACTAAACCTCCATTGTATTCTTGAAAGTTCAAGAATTTTCCTTTGTCCCCAGTCATGTGATGTGAGCATCCTGAGTCAATAATCCATTCATCCTTTGATTCAACTTTAGCTGCTAGGGCTTGTTCTACCAGTTGAGCAATAGGTACCAGTTGATCTTATGTTATAGCAACAAAGACCCATCTGTTGTCTGCTGGATCCTCATCAGAATCATCAGTCACACCTTCATCAGCAATGTAACAAGATTTATCTTTGTTTTTCTTAAATCTATATCTCTAATATTCAGGATTAGGTTTGTATGTCCTTCTAGCTTCTTCTCTTAGTCTAGCATGTCTATCAGGGCATCTTGAAGCCATATGACCAATCTTATTGTAGTTGAAACATTTAAAGGGTGCTTTACCTTCATACTTACTTCCAATTGGACCTTTTGGCATTTTTCTTGCAAATAGTGCTTCAAGTTCTTCAAGCTCTTCATTCTCCTTCCTGGTTTCTTCAAGTTCTCTTGCATAAAAGGCTCTCCAGTCTGATTTGTCAAAAGATGGAGCAGATGATGTTGATGCTTTGAAGGCCAAATTAGTTTTTATAGTAGCAACAAGATCAAATTCCTCAATTTCAAAAGCTGAAAGTTTTCCAATCAATGTATCCCTAGTTACTGATGTATTAGGCATTGTTCTCAACTCATTAATAGTAGTACCCTTCATTTTATATGCCAGTGGCAAACCTCTTAAGATTTTTGAAACAATCTCATCTTCACTCAAGGTTCCTCCACAACATTTGATACCTAAAAAAATTTCATTTACTCTTTCCATAAAAGCATAAATTCTTTCATCTTCTTCCATTTTCAAATGTTCATACCTGACTCGGAAGCTTTCAAGTTTTGCAATTTTGACTGTGGAATCGCCTTCATTCAGTGTTTCCAAATGATCCCAAATAGCTTTTGCAGTAGATCTATCTGATAATCCCATGATTTGTTGTTCTGATAATGCACTCAAAAGTGCTTCTCTTGCTTTGCAATCATTTTATTCATCTTTAGCTAAAGTAATAGGAGCAGGTTGACCAGCTACAGTAGTAGTATAACCATTCTTTGTAACTTCCCAGATGTCTTTACCAATGCAATTCAGATGTGTCTCCATTCTGATTTTCCATATTCCATAGTTGGTTCCATCAAGTTTAGGACTATCCTTTTTGAAATAATTAGTAGACATTGGATCTCCTCAAGTTGTTAAACTTCTGAAAAAAAGAGGACTAGGCTCTGATACCAATTATAGGTCCCGGGGACAACTGAGAGGGGGGGGGTGAATCAGTTGTCTAATAAATTCAAACCAAAATCTTATTAACCAACTTAATGCTTAATACCGGTAAGACAGTTAAATGTGATGGTAAACAGTGTTAACAGGAAATGTTGTACCGGTAAGAATTAATGCCTGAAACATAAGCACAAAGTCAACCACAACACATGACATAAATGTTTGTACGTGGAAACCCTGTAAGGGGAAAAACCATGGTGGGATACCTTACCCACAATCAGATGATACTACTGCAGATAGTAAGTGTACAAAGAGGGGTCTGCACATGCAGAAAGGCCAACAGCCTAGAGCTCACTGCTCAAACACAAATGGGAGTCACACTAACTACAGTTGGATGGTTAAATCCAATGAGAATGTACTGCACAAAATAGCATCTTCATATGCTAGATTCAGTACCGGTGTAATGCTGATATGCTTCTACAAAAACCTAACTTCACCTTCAAATGATGTCTTCGTGTATATCTTTGCTTGATCTCACATATATCCTTCCCTAAATCTTTTTCACATTCCACATTTGATCTTGCAAATAAGATCTTACATTTATACCATACCCTAAGACAAATTTTAGTTGGTCGGCTCTACAAGATATTACAATAAAACATTTTACAAATAATACAATATCCAATGCAATAACTGATTGAACATGTCGGCTCAATGCTTTAATAACAATAATAAATCATCTCCATAGCGTGCTATGCTGATCTAGAAAAGATAAACCTGTCGGTGTAACCCTAGATAACCTGGACCTATTTGCCTATAAAAGAAAATATGCAAATAAGAATATACCAATGATATTACTTCAAGGAAAAGTGTCCACATGATGTCTTCAATATTACCAAGTGTCTTCCATGTCATTGCAGGTACCGGTGAACATTATATCCTGTCAGTTAACCATATACCAGTGATTGTTTGAACAGTTTACTGATTGCCGGTGAATGTTGTTGGATCTCCAAAGTAGGTGTATTTAGCAGGTGTTGACATCAATGACAAAACCATACCAAAATACCAACATCTTCTACTAAGGGCTGACTAATGACCCTAAGTAAAGTAAAGATGTGAGAAAAGACTCAAAGGATAGGGCAAAGGTACTTGGAGAGGAGTCTTCTTCAAGCACAAAACCAAATGATTGATTGATTAAGGATGAGTTCTAAATAAATCTTCACAAGGCATAAAAACTTGACATGAGGTTGAATTGGATTAAAAGATGATTTGATTTGGATTTTAGAATTGATTTGATGATTGATGATAATTGATTTGTGATCAATTGATGTGCTAAGTCCTTAGGAAAAGATTGAGGATGATTGATCAAAGAGAGATGATAGTGATGATTAGAAGAAATTTGATGACTAGGCTATCCTTGGCATGAACATGAATCAATAGATGATTGGTTCGGATGGTAAGTTGTATGAAGGGATGCAACCACCTTCATTCTGATGATAGTTGTTTTTAAAAGACAAACCTGAACCTTGATGGAGGGCACTGACTCTTAATTCATCACTAGCATCAAACTCATTTCTGTGACCATGGATGTAATCGTGGTAATGGTGAAAAAAGGTCCTATGTTTAAGAAAGAGTTTGCGATTTGTGTACCAAAACTTTGTTAGATTCAATGATAGTCCCAAGGACACTGAGAGGGGGGGGGTAAATCAATGTCTAACCGGTTTATAGAATATTTAAACTTATTTATAACTTTGCAACCCAAATCAATGTACCGATAAACAAGAAATAATGCAGTAAACAGAAATAACAAAGACAACATAAATGCACACCATAACACAAGATATTCAATGAGGAAACTTGGTATGGGAGAAACCATGGCGGGATTTGTGACCCACAATATTTACTCACTGACCAATATGAATAAATATTACTTACAATAGGGGCTTGCACATGTAGGAAGGCCAACTGCTTGGAGCGCACTATTGAAAAGAGTCTCACTGCCTACAAAATGGTTAATTAAATCCAATACAATGTACTACTCAAAATAGCATCTCAAATGCTTGGTTCAGTACCAGTTTAAGCCCAGTCATATACCTTAACCAAAACCTTTGTTGTCCACTATATCACCTCATACACTAATGTTCTACCATCATAATACAAAATGATCTACAAGATCTCATACATATATGAGTCTTTATAATATACCAAGTCTGCTTACAAATAATTAATTATATTTACAATACAATTCATATAAGAAAAAATTTATCTCATGTCGGCCTGAGTGTCGGTATACTTCATTTCAGTGTAATCTGGATGCCGGTGTCGGTGCCTGCCGGTGCATGATGCCTGTGATGCCGGTGCATGTGTAGAAACATGTTGTCGGTTGGTTGCCAGTTGGTTGCCATCACTGACAACATCAACTATATTCTCATTAGAGTGTAGAATGCCAACAATCTCCCCCTTTGGCATTGATGGCAACACTCATGAGAAAAATCCAAAATTGTTATCCAAAAATGAAATCCAAAAAGAAGTGTGCTCCCCCTGAGCAAGTGATCTTCTTTGTGCATATATTTTTCTCTACACTACTTCCCCTTTGACATCAATGACAAAGGATGTAAAAAAGAATACAAAAATGTGACTTCATCGCATGTAACCAGTTGGTTACAATCTGAAAAATGTCTGCCAAAACTAGATTTAGGCTCTGCATGAATTTGTTGTTGTCGGAGAGAATGGTCTCAGTCTACTGGATCATGTCAGTTAGATAGTGCATTTGTTGCTCTGGTGATCGTTCTCCTTGAACTATTGCCTTTGATAGCTCAATTCATTGAGTAATAAGACTATCCAATTTTCGATCAAGTTTACTTTTGAGTTCTTGGGATTTTGACCTTAACCTTGCTTTCTCTTTCTCAAGTTTCTCCAACTTCTCCTCCAAAACTGCCATTTCCTGCTCAAAAACTGAGATAAGTCCCGAAGAACCTATCATATTATCCGCAATGTCATCAATCTATTTTTTTGTCTTTTTAATCTACTCATCAATGTCCTCTGTCAAATAGTGAAGTTTACATGCTTCTCTATACAACTCCTTATACTCCAAAATTGTTGAATTGAGTACCGGTAATAGTGAATCCATATGCTCATTATAGTTTTTGATGGTTTTCTCAAAGAATTCTCCTTTCTCTTTATCTACTCTTTCCTTTATACTATCCTCATTCACCTTATCTATAGTTATGACATTTTCAGCAATGAATTTGGACAATGTGTCAAATTTACCTATATAATCATTAATGTGATCTATCTTATAGGTAGGTGAAATCATCTTCAAGATAGGTAATGCGTTATCAATTGCCTTAAATGCTAAGGAATTGCAATCAATTATCCTCTTGATAGAATCCAATAGAACATCTGTTATGTTCATGGGTCTGAATTCTCCTATTGATGTCCTTGGTTCTGCTATGGATTTCCTCTCAATAGATGCTTGCCCAATTACCTTCACTATTTCCTCCTTATTTCCATTAGTTGCTTCCTCTTTACTTACATTTTCTACCGGTTCCTCTATCTATGTTTGTACCTCTGCTTTTGATAATTTCTCAGTCTGTACAAGTACCTCTTCAACTGTCAGTTTCTCTGATTCTAGTTGCTCTGTGTTAGTTATCTTATCCTCCGTTGGTTTCTTAGTCTATGGTTTCTCAACTTGTGTCGGTATCTCAATTTTCTGAGAGTCAATAGTGTGTTCTGGTATCTCAAAGATCTTACTATCCTTAACATCATCTGCCTTAACTTCTGCAGTCTCATTATCCACAACAATGTTTATATCTTGTGTATCCACATTCATGGTGAAAAGTATTTCAAACTCCGAGTTATTATCATCATGAGTTACCTCAATAGTTACCTTATCTAGTTGATTTTCTGTATGTACCGGTGATGCTGAAGTTAATGGAGGGGTGTCCTGAGCCGGTGGAGGGATGTTATCTATTAATTTTATAGAAGGTACACCACCAACTTTACCTTTTCCCTTATCTTTCTAATATACCTTGAATGTCTTGTCCACTTTCAATCTGTTTCTTTCCTCTTGCTTTTCCTTTTCAACAAAAAATATGTCCTAGCTATCTACAGTCTCATCTACAATTTCCTTAACCCTTCCAACCATCAGGCTTACTTACTGGTGCTCACTGACAAATATGGACCGATTAGCCTCAGATATCAATTCATCAATTTCTTCTTTACTTTTTACAGGATGTACCGCCAAAATTGCTTCAAATTTCAATTTCTTATCCAGTTCCATCATAGATAGCCTTTTAGCTTCTAATCTCATATATAAATCATTAGGTAAATCGTCTGTAACTTCTATCAAAACTTTCTTGTAAATATCCAAATGTAAAAAAATGCTTTCTTCAATAGTTTCTCTGTCAGAATCTTTAAAAGATTGATACCATTTATTTACATTTACCAGATTTCCTTCTTGTGTTATTTCATTCAGTAGGTAATCTAGTGTAGGGGTAGCCAGTGTTTGTTTCTTCTTTGGTGTAAGTTTCTTCGTAGGTTCCCTAACTGCCTATTTCTTTTTCCTTAGTGTCCTGGTTCTCTTAGGAGAAGAAGAGGGTACCGGTGAGGGTTTTCTGTTCCTCCTTTCAACTCTTTTAAACTCAGTTGCCTTCCCACTGTCGGTATCTGAAGAAGTAACAACTGGTGAAACATGTGCTTCCGGTTGCAGTCCTTCAAGCTCACTAGTTGATATACCACCGATATTAATGACATTTTCCTTAATTTCACTGGCCATCTTAGATGCATCTTTGATAAACTTGTCTCTTTTCTTCCTTTCCTTTTGCATAGATACATTACTTGCAATAGTTTCAGTATTACCAAATATTTCTTCAGATGGTTCCCTTGGTGCTTTAAGTAGTGTTTAAGCATATGTTTCAAGAATGGGTAAGTCAACTTCATAACCCATCTTAGTAACCCAAAGAGTTCTAGGGCTTACTGCTTCTATCCAAGTATCATCTCTTTTAATAACAAAACATATTTTCTTGTCATACTTGTCTACTATTCTCTGGGGTAATTTTTCTCTAGATCTCATTTTAGTCTGAAAGTTTTTGAAGTAAGCTTTTATAATGTTGTCACAGTCAGTGCCCATATTGGTGAAAGCTTCCAAAATTTATTTTCCTACCAGGATGCCAAAGTGAAAAGTACCTTTCTTGTCACCTTTAATCTTTTTTAGGTTGTCAATCAATTCATCTTTAAGCCATTCACAAACATCAATCTTAGCATTGTTCTTTATCATCTCATATGCATTATGAATATAAAGGCTGAAAATTGAATTCAATCTATTTGCATGGGTTACTCTGTATCCAAGTACCATACTCACATATCTCACATTAGCATCAGTAATGTCATTAACTCTAAGAGATCTGTTGTCAGATGTAGCTTAGATTAACTCCATAACTCCCTTATTAAATATTTTCTTAGTTTTGTTGAGCCTACTACCAATTGAGGGTAAACCAGTAATTGCCTTGATTGCTTCCTTAGAGATTTTAAAAACAGAGTCAAGCCACATGAACTCCCCATGAACTCTACTCAGAACTAGACAGACTACCTCCTTAGGAAATTCAAGTATGTTCAGTATCTCAATGAATCCTAAGTCTTCAACTATCTTATGCTCTAGTTTAATTAAAACTTGTTCATCGGTAATGACGTGACTGTACATGTTCTCCAAATCATTGGTTCCTAGATTTTCTATGTTGCAGTGAATGTACATTCTAAGGTCTTCGACAAAAGCGACTCCCTTCGGAATTTTTGAAAAAGCTCCGATAGAATCATCTTGCTTGGCAATTTCAGGGATGATTTTAAATACGGACCTAGGGCACTTAACGTTTTCTACCACAGTAGGGTTTGCAATAAACTCAGGTACAAAAGATGAAGATGCCATTTTAAAAGATAAATACCTCTTATCTTGAAATTTGAATGCCTAAAAATCACTTTGCTGCTTCACCTTAGAATGCTTTTACTCAATTTCGCGCTCTCTGAATGCTTGAATTCTTGGTGAGTCGAAATGAGGGTTTTACTATGTTATATAACCAAAAAGTTCTTCAACAACTTCATTAAATGCTCATCGGTTAAGTGAAAAATTAACACATCTGCCGATAAAGAAGAAATGTATCTTCTCACCATCAACTAAGGGTAGAATGCATGATTTTCAATTTGCTGCAATACCCCCTAGGGATTATTCCTCAGTTAGATGAATAATCTTCTACCAGTGGAGGGTTACTTTGTTCTACCCGTACAGAGATAGATTCATCAACTTTCTGATCTCCCTTCTTAATCCATTGTTTTGAAAATTCTTGCTTTA
The DNA here is from genome assembly GCF_030272615.1 of Cryptomeria japonica. NCBI lineage: Eukaryota > Viridiplantae > Streptophyta > Pinopsida > Cupressales > Cupressaceae > Cryptomeria > Cryptomeria japonica. The sequence goes on from NC_081406.1 coordinate 582,079,949, forward strand.
TTTCATTTACCTTTTCTTTACCCTTCAAACTAGATCCTTTATTGTTTGCCGGTAAAGTCTTTCTCCTACAGAATTTTGCAATATGCCCAATCTTGTTACATGCATAAAAAGTTAAATTATTCCTCTGAATAGATTTTCCATATCCTTGGCTGGTTTGTGTTTTGCATTGATTAGATAAATGCCCAAATCTACCACAAACATAGCATTTCACATTCATTCTGCAATTTTATGAATTATGACCAACTTTGTTGCATTTGGAACATTGACCAGTGGGTAAATTATTCTAATTATTTCTAAATCTACACCGACTTTCTCTATGACCAAACTTGTTGCAATTGAAACATTTCCCATTGAATTTATAAGCATTGGGTTGTCTTACCGATTTACTGTGATCTTGATTGTTTGCAGTCTCAGAAATTTCTCCAATTTCAAATCCAAGTCCAATTGTATCTCCATCAGGTTTTTGTATTTTTAGCATGTCATCAAGTCTTTCTGAACTTTTCTTGAATTTGTCTTTGTGTTCATTTGTAGTGATCAACTCATTTTCAAGAATTCCAACTAGTCTTGTAAGCTCCTCCTTGTCATGTTGCATGTGAATTAGATCTGTCTTTAGCATATCATTTTCATGATTAAGTCTCAATTTTCATTTGCTCCATCATTAAGTCTCCTAGTCAAGTCTTCTTCATTCTTCTTCCTATATTCAATATCCTTACATAGTCTCATAGTCATATCTTGCATTTCATTCCTCATGTTAGTGTTCTCTTGTCTCAACTTGTCTGCAATATTACTAAGAGTTTCCTTTCATCATCATGTTTCTGCATTTGTTCATGAAGTTCTTTTCTCTTATTTTGTGCTATAACCAGGTTCTCCCAAAGTCCTTTAATGAATTCTTGTACAGTTCTTAGATTATCTTCAAGTTTGATATTTTTCAATTTTTCTGCATCAAAATCTTCAAGAGCTCCTTCCAACTGTTTTCTTAAATTCTCCATCTATACCAATTTCAGAATATTCCTCAAGTTGTTAGGCTTTTGCAAATAGAGGACTGGGCTCTGATACCAATTCTTAGATTCAATGATAGTCCCAAGGACACTGAGAGGGGGGGGGGGGGTGAATCAGTGTCTAATCGGTTTATAAAATATTTAAACTTATTTATAACTTTGCAACCCAAATCAATGTACCGGTAAACAGGAAATAATGCAGTAAACAGAAATAACAGAGACAACATAAATGCACACCATAACACAAGATATTTAACAAGGAAACCCAGTGTGGGAAAAATATCGGTGGGATTTGTGACCCACAATATTTACTCACTGGCCAATATGAATAAACATTACTTACAGTAGGGGCTTGCACATCTAGGAAGGCCAACTACCTAGAGCGCACTGCTCAAAAGAGTCTCACTGACTACAAAATGGATAATTAAATCCAATACAATGTACTGCTCAAAATAGAATCTCAAATGCCTGGTTCAGTACTGGTTTAAGCTCAGTCAAATACCTTAACCAAAACCTTCGGTGTCTACTATATCACCTCATACAATAATGTTCTACCATTACAATACAAAATGATCTACAAGATCTCATACATATGTTAGGTCCTGGAGACAACTGAGAGTGGGGTGTGAATCAGTTGTCTAATAAATTCAAACCAAAAACAACTTAACCAACCTTAATGCTTAATACCGGTAAACCAAACTTTATGCCGGTAGATAGTTTATCAATTAATTGCAGTACCGGTAAAGAATAATGCATGAAACATAAAGATGATAACATCCACAACATATAACACCAATATTTGTATGTGGAAACCCTATAAGGGGAAAAACCACGATGGGAAACCTTACCCACAATGAGATGATACTACTACAGATAGTATGTGTATACAAATGGGGTCTGCACATGCAGAAAGGCCAAGCACCTAGAGCTCACTGCTCAATCACAAATAGGAATCACACTGACTACAATTGGATGGTTAAATCCAATAATGATGTGCTCCTCAAAATAGCATCTTCCTATGCTGGATTTAGTACCGGTGTAGTTCTGATTTCCTTCACAAAAACCTTGCTTCACCTTCAAATGATGTCTGTATGTATAGCTCTGCTTAATCTCGCATATACCTTCTTACAATTCATTTTCCAATCGCTTGTCGATCTTACAAATAAGATCTTACATATATACCATAACCTAAGACCAATTTTAGTAGGTCGGCTCTAAAAGATATTAAAATAAAACAATTACAAGTAAATCAATAATCGATGCAATATCTGATTCAACATGTCCACTTAATGCATTTACAATAACAACAAAATAATTTCCAAAGCGTTTCGTACTAATCTGGAATAGATAAGCCTACCGGTGCTTATTCTGGACCTATTTGCCGGTAACAACAAATATGCAAATATGAATATACCAATGAACAAATCTCCAAGAAAAAGTGTCCAAATGATGTTTTCAATATAACCAGATGTTGTCCATGTCATTCCAAGTGTCGGTGGACAATATACCCTGCCAGTGTACCAGATACTTGTGACTGTGCATAAGTCACTTGCTTGTCGGTGAACATTGCCAATTTTTCAAAGTGCCAGAGTTGATAAGTGTTAATAGGTGTTGACATCAATGACAAAACCATATCAACATAACCAAAATACCAACAACATGTATGAGTCTTTACAATATACCAAGTTGGCTTACAAATAATTAATTATATTTACAATACAATTCATATAAGCAAAAATTTATCTCATGTCGGCCTAAGTGCCGATATATTTCATTTCGGTGTAATCTGGATGCTGGTGAAAGTGCTTGTCGGTGCTGGTGTCTACCGGTGCATGATGCCTATGATGTCGATGCATGTGTAGAAACCTATTGCCGGTTGGTTGCCATCAATGCCAACATCAACTATATGCTCATTAGAGTGTAGAATGCCAACAAACTTCTGACATCTAATAAGTTTTGCTTGTGTGAGCTTCTTCTTCTTGATAGGTCAATGGATTGACTTCTTGGGATGCTTATACAACTTGGGCTTATGAAACATGAGATGGACGGAGCTTCGACATATTTTGGGACTTGTTTGGAAGACTTGAGTTTGTCATGACTTGGATTTGATTGATGTTGGTTCAAAATTTTTGTGTGACTAGGACATGACCTTGAATATGACATGGACTAGATTTGAATTTGGTAATAATTACTAGGATGTTGAGTAATTATACTCTTGGCAAGAAGACAAAGAAAACACATTGGACATTAATTCAAATAAGTACATCAAGCATATCAAGCTACCCTAAGGAATTAGCTGAGGAAAACCTTTGCTTGTTGACTCAGGTACACACCCAATAGCTAATCAGAATACGATTGATCGGTCTCACACAATATATTCCCAATGCTGTATTAGCCAAATCCAAATGATAATGGGGGAATGATATGGCAAGTCTCTTGGGTGATTTACTATCTCCCTTGCACAAAGATTATCCACCTTTCAGAGGTGAATCGGGTGGCCTCTAATCCTAGAGTTCTTAATATAAATTTTCGTTTGAAGACTACTCCTTGTAGTCATGAAAGCGCGATTGAGGCCTATATCCCTACAAAATACCAAGCAAGATGTAGTCATGCAAGCATGATTCAGACCTAAAGGCCCTACAAAATGCCCAATATGAGAGTGAACTCCCAAATGGCCCCTTCCTCTGAAATTTTCATCTCACGAGGCTTATTTATTATAGTGATTCGAAATGCCCAAGTCCGGCCATACTCACTTGGGTTGTTCCCCTCTCACCAATGCCTAAGAAAATTGGGAGGGAAGGCTCACTAAAGGAAAGCACGCAACAAACTATAAAAGGTGCCAAAGGTCGGGATTTATGATTGTCTAGATAGACAAGAGCATACTCTCCTACTTTCACACTTTTCCCCAAACAAAATCAAGCACTTTAGTTCTTTTAATTTATTAATTAAATCTAGGTGTCTAAAAAAAAAGAAAGACACAAGATTTGTTTGTATCTCCTTGGCAACCTACAAAACAAAATGATTAGTAGTTCACTCAATGCATTCTTTGGCAAGCGAGCTGCAAAACAATTGTTAGTAGTTTATAGTGATGTCTGGGACTAATCGAGAAACCTACAAAAACCTCAAAATTTTGATTAGTAGACAAAGGTCTACAGAAATAATGCTCGCGTTGTTTTGTAGACACTCGTGCTGAAGCACCCGTGCATGCACTGAAACGCCTGCGTATGCGCTAACGAGAGCTGAAATACAAAATAATAGAAAAATACAAAACCGTACAGAAAACAAATAAAATGATGAATATACTTAAGCAGTCACGTTTTTATGCAGCCAAAAGCACTGAAACAAGTTAATAAAGACAACAAAAATTTGAAACTAAGTGGGAAATCTGGTAGAGCGTCCGCGCTATTCATAGGGCACTCGTACTGAAGAGGACTACCAAAAGAAAATGATAACTAGCCTAAAATTAACTAAGTTTTTTTTTTTTTTAAAAAGATTTTTCTACTCTTTTTGGTGTTTTTAGGTTATCAATTATGAATAACAAGAGCCAGGAAGAAGAGAGGAAATTGTTGAGATTAAACAAGAAATTTATGTAGACAGACACGTTGATCACGCAGCGCTCGTGCTAATGTGCAGACTTACAAAACAAGCGGGTTAAAAATTCAAATTTTTAGCATTCACGCACACGCTGAAAACCTTGTCGCTCACGTTGAACTCGATGTGGTCGCGTTGATTTGCATCCTTTCACGATGTTCTGATACTTGCGATCAAAATCTAACAAAAACTTGAAAAAAGGTTAAATTTCAAGGACGTGGGTCCCACCGGGCATGCAAAAATGAAGCAAGGGAAAATATTTGCAAGGGTAGATTATTAATTCAAATCCCAACAAACAAAAAAAACATTCAAATAAAAGACACAAAAAAAACCTTTTATACCTTTGCAAGAGAGCTCTCTTGTTCCTCCGATTTGGACTCTTGTTGAAGCCAAGAATGCACCCCTTCTTAGCTTGTTTGGATTGGTCCAATGGTGATATGTGATTGGCTCTCCAAGATTTGTGCACAATAGATGGACAAGGTAGGATGAAATTACTAAGTATAGATGAGTGCAAATTTTGGCATATTGTGGATATGAGGATGATTTCTTGAACTCAAACTAGCAACATAGACTTACTTGACTTGGAGATGTGAAACAAGGGGATCAAGTCCTCAATTTATAGGAGAGGAGGAGAAGAAATGGAGGGATAGGATTGATCTAAGATGAAGGGTCAAGATTCCATGTGAGCCCACACATGGCCCAAGAGGAAGTGACAAGACAAGTGTGGAGACCAAGAGATATGCCTTAAAGGAATTTCTTCTCTCTACACTCCTCGAGGCTCATTGGGAAGACTTCCCAATGTTCCTAGGGAAGAGAAAGGTATAAAATATTCCTTGAGAGATGGGGATGAGGAATTAAAAATTCTTCAAAAAAGATGATCATAGGGATTGGAGGAATAAGGAGGAATTAAAAATTCCTTGGAGGATGGGATGTCTAGAGGAATGTGAGATTTTGAAAATCTCACATTCACCTAGGAAAAGGGAATTTAAGGAAGGTGGTTGCATGGAAGGGACAAGGAGTTGACTTTGTGGCTAATCATGAGGATTAGCCACTAGCAACTCATTATGAGATGGATTAGAAGAATGATTAGGTGGGATTAGGGTAAATGGGATTTGTAGGTGGATTTGAATAGGAGAGAGAATGAGTGGAGGGAATTAAAAATTAGAAGAATAATGATAAGTGAGATTAGGGGGCTTCTAGAATAACTCATTAGGTTAATGATGGATTAGGAAAAAGGTGATTTGCAAGAATCACCTAGATTAATTAATTAATTAAAAGGAGGAATTTGGAGAGAATTAATTTTAGGGATTTTTAGAAGAATATAGGTAGATTGATTTATTGAGAAGGAATAAATCAATCAATAGAATATAGTGACAACATTAATCATATTTAATTAATATTGACAAGGAATAGGAATTGGCACAATTAATAGATTAACTATGCGAGGAATTTAAGTAAATTAATTAAAATAATTAATTTAAGTGTCTACATTTTGCCCCTCTTTTATGCAGTGGCAAATTTGGTGATGGGTAAAAGATAGAAGGGAAAAAAAAAAAGTCCCATCGTAAAAAGCGGGTGGTGTATGCCCCCTCGAGAATTTTTCAAAATGTTTTTAGAAAATTGACGAAAAATTCTCAAAACGAAGAAGAAAGAAGAAGGGGTGAGAAATGAACCAGAAAGAAAGATAGAGTAGATTAAGAAAAATAGAAGAGGAGATAGAAGGAGGGAGAGCATGAAGGGAATTGGCCCATAAGGGGGTCCATATAAGCCACAAATGGCCCAATGAAGGGTCCTTGTTACACACAAGACTTGGAGCAACTTAGAGCCTAGAAGAAGAGAAGGAGAGATGGATCACATTCCCACCCATGAGCATCACACCGAGAGGATCCAACGATACAAGAGACCCGAGGGCTATGGACAACCAGTATGTATGACTATCCTGCTTTATTATTTTGTAGGTTTAGGCTAGGATTAGGGCTTAGTTTAGGGTTTAAGTTTAGCGAGGCGGGCACGCTGATTGCCATTTCAGCACACGTGCCTCTAGGGTAGCACAAGCACTAGTGAATAATGCGAGCACTCGCGAGTGGAAGGGGAAAACCTAGGGTTTTGGGGCGAGCACTTGCGTTTGGCGTGGGCATTTACGCTTTAGTGTGGGAACTCGTGATGGAGGGGAGTTAAGGTTAGGATAAGGTAGCATGGTGCGAGCGGTCGTGCTAAGGTAGGTTAGGGTTAGGTTGGGTAGGGGATAGGGATATCACAGCATGGGCACTCACGCTAGGGTAGTTTACGATTTGGTCGGGTGGGGGAAAAGGTTGCATAGTGTGTGCGGTCACGCTAGTTCACTCCAGGGTCCCTATTGGGTATCTATTAGCGCGTGCACCTATAGAATGGCACAAGCATCACAATTTTGGCGCGTGCACTAAGTGAATCAACATGTACGCTAGGGAAGAAAGGGATGGAAAATAGGCTTAGAGTTTTTGGATTGGGGTAAGGTATGGGTGCATCAGGGGGCAGGATAGGGCTTAAGGATGTGAAATGATGAACTAGATTATTGGATGTAGGATAATTTGGGGTCGTTGGCATCAAGGGAGAACTGACCAACAACCATGAGATTATATCAGCAATTACGGTTGGATGAGTTAGAGATCCTAGCTATTATGGGGTTGCATTTAATGGGTAGGTGGTCGAGGATTCAAGCCCATACTCCGATGATGATGAATTTAGTTGAGAGGTGGGATAGTAGATATAACACCTTCCACCTACCTATCGACGAGGCAATGATGACTCTACTAGATGTATGGAGGATCTTGAAGATCCCCACTTGCGGCACCATCCCATAGTACCGATTAGATGTGATAGATTTTTACCTGCGAGAGGTTTGCGAGTATGAGGCCCTGCCGATGCTATACACGAGCAAGATGCATTTGGGTAGGGCGATGGGTATTCGACATATACCTTGTCTAGTACTTGTGATTTGTGGATTTTTGAGTGGACGAATTCTACTTGATCTTGAAGGACATAGGTTTCTGGTTGGATGGAGCAGGTGTGTTTATTTCATGGTACATGATTGTGCGCAGTATGCCTACGGAGCCGCAATGTTGGCTTAGTTGTACCATGACATGCATCTCATGGTGTATAAGGAGTATGCTAGCTTATCTGAAAGAGTGACACTTCTCCATATCTAGGCATGGGAGCATATTGGAGTTACGTGACCACTAGGTGTACAGGATAGGTAGGCCCGATGATCATATATAGACAGGTACAGGGGCCTTCTACATTATACATAGATAGGATCGATATGGTTTTGGTGTGCATTTTTTCTGAACTTATGCAGTTTACATGGCGATCATTTTTTGATAGTGAGATATGGAGGGGGGACTAGCAGCTGCACTGGGCTAGAGTGGAGATGTGGTTGTTTGGTAGGTCTGTATATATCATGGAGTATTATGCCCCTTATAGAGTAGTGAGACAGTTCAACCTAGTCCAGAACATAGTGGGAGACATACCATTGTATCCTCGGACGACACGAGAGGAGAGATTTTGGGGCCGGACTGCGAGTCCATTGGAGAGCAGGACTAGTTTCCAGATAGAACCATATTTGGTTTGGGATGAGTGGTCCAGGGCAAGAGAGGATCCAAGGATGACAGGAGGATACAGGAGCTAGTGGGAGGGACATTTTCCAGTGCGCCTTACCATTCCTGGCATTCTGGAGGATGATGAGCTACAACCAATAGTAGATGAGGTAGTTGGCGGAGAGGATGATGGACCTGGTGAGAGGGTTGTGGTTGCAACAGGTAGGGGTGCTGGAAGATAGCAGAGGAGGGTTAGGGTGGTATGGACTCTAGTACATTTGGGGCTAATTTTTGATGGCCTATCATCAGAATTTTAACTATTTTTCGTTAGACTACCGATAAATGAAGCGGTCAAAAACTCATTGTCGGTAATGTGCCATCTAACGTCAGAATTCCGATGACACCATGAACTCTTCCGATGGTGGCAATGATCACTCATCTGGCCAAACAATGTCATCGGGCATAAAGCATCCTTGTCGGATGGATGTTGGAATTTCGACGCCTACCAGGAACTTGCAGCGATGACGACTATGACGAGCATCCGACAATAAAGTGTCATCGGACATACAACATCCTAGTTAGATATTTCTTCAAGTGGTGTCGAAATTCCGACGCAATTTCGATGCCTACCAGAACTATGCACTGACGAGGATGTTGTTTATCTGACGGTTTGGTCGTCAGTGCAAAGTTGGGTCGATGTCGAAATTCTGACGGTGATTTATTTTTCAAAAAAAAAAAGAATATGCATGCCAATTACAATGGTGCTTGTTGGTTCCCTTTTAGCATGTCCTACTAGATGGACCCAAGTAGTTCAATTTCAAGTATACAAGGATGAACTTCAATGCCATTCAGAATACCACATGAAGCCACATTGATATTTTATCGATAAGACTTCCTATGCACTACTTCATACAATACAAAATTGACTTGATTCTCAAATCTCTTATTCAAAATATATCTTTAACACATCATTTTAGGAGAACAAAATCAACACAAAGTCCAAAAACTAGTAAATTCAAGAAGTAACAAGTCAATTTCATCCTTGTGGTATTTTGATTATGCTTGCACCCAAGAAAGATGACATATGGTGACTCTACATTGACTCTTATTTCTCAACAAGATCTCAATGAAGAACATGTATCTCTTTCTACACATCAACAATCACTTGGGTCATCTCTAGGCACACTAAACCAAATCAACATATCATCAAGTTTCAATCCAATGAAAAAACTTTGGAAAACTATATTCAAAATGTGAGGACTCTATGAATGGATGGTTATGCCTTTTGACAGTTTCTAATTCTCTTGTGACCCTCGTGCTTGATAAAAAATGTTATCATTGTCTACATGGATGACATCCTAATCTTTAACAATATCTTAAGAGAATAAATGCTACATGTTGCACAAGTACTAGATACACTACATCAACACAAGTTGCAAGCTAACCTTGATAAATGCATTTTGGCACCACACAAAATTAACACCTTGGTTACATAATCAACCACACTTGCATTCATGTTGATCCAGAGAAAATCAAGGTGATTAAATACTAGCCTATCCCATACAATATTGCAAGAACATATGTTACACATTGCACATTTACCACATATGCTATGCCAACACAAGTTGCAAACCAGCCTCAACAAATGAAATTTTGGCACCATGCAAATTTAGTTACATTATCAACCACTCTCCCATTCAAGTTGATCTTGAAAAAATCAAGATGGCATGATACTAGCATACCCATGCAAATGCAAATAATTGCACAGCAACATGAGTATGCATTAGGGAGGACGATACATCTATGAAGTAATCATGCTAAAAGCACAATGACATGAGTCAACCCCGTAAAGGATGAAGTATTTACATGAAGTATGAAATATACCTTTGACACATATAGTGCTCAAGACACATGAATACACATAAGATATCGATCAAACATAAATCTTGGATCAGACCAATAAATAAGTACATATAAATACATGAATATATTTAAGGCATGATTTGAATAAGGATCATACATGTGAATATATTTATCTTATAAAGCATGGGATGTTCATTGTAACACATAGAGTGTCCATGAATTCACTTAAGCGCACATGTTGTGCATGGAGCATGAAGAATACACTTGAAAAATGAAGAATTCAAATGAATACACATGAGTCATAAGGCATACAAATGAATACCTTGAAGCATGAAGCATACAAACGAACACATTTGAATTATGAAGCATACAATGAATACTTAAATCATGAAGCATACTCGTGAATATACTTAACGCATAAAGCAGGAAGCATACATAAAGCATGAGGTATCCAGATGAATCCACTGAAGTCATAAAGCATACACTTGAATATATGTAGAGCATGAATTCTCTTAAGTCATGAAACATACATATTGTTACACACAAGGCAGGAGCATGAAGCATCCACACAAGACATGAATTACTACACACAAATACCCCCTAAGGTACAATGCATATATGAAAAAGTACACGTATGACTTCTTTTATAGCATTTCTTTTCTGATCCGTTAATAACCAAGGAAGGTCACATATATTAATCTGGTCTCCATGGCTATTTGATTGAATGAAATTTTTCATTGTATGATTGGATTCTTGAATGTTACTACAAATTTTGACAATTTTTTCTTTGTCATGCCTTCCATCCAATATTTTCCATAATGTCTCTATTATATTCTTTCCAATATGCATAGTATCAAACAAATGCATAATTTGTAACTGCTCGTAGTAGGGCAACCTACTAAATTGTCGGGGATAACTTTTTAGTCCCTTAGGAAGGTGGTCATTAATGCCTTGATGACCTTCATGATCATCAATCACATCATCCATAAACAAAACACAATAAAAAAGATGTTTTATGACATAAACCATTAGATGGAATGGCATTACCTTGACGGTTAATTTTATTATATTCCAACTTCCACAAGTGAGGTGTCATTATTCATGGCTTTGATGTATTGTCTTCTTTCCCATTGAAAGTATGTTTTTCAGTATTTTGATACTTATGAATTTTGTGGAGAAAGTGCCTATATTCATCAAACACCGGCTTTCCTAAAATTTTTGAATGATGAGATTTCATCTTTGGCTCACAAACTAGACATGCAAATTTTCCCTTTGCTTGAAGACCTACAAGATAATGTATACTTATTTTAAATATGTTAATTTTTTTAATTATAATTATCATGTGCAACTTGAACACTATAACACACCACAAAAATGTGTTAGCCCTGGGGCATCATGCATTGTCCATACAAGCATCACATGGAATTGAAATTGTCTTTGTCCTATTGGTCTAGAGACGTCATACATAGTGACACCATTCCATAACTCCAACAACTTGTCGATAAGAGGCTCAATATATACATTCATATCTTTAACTTGGTACTTACCTAATCGAATTAACAAAAAACATTACATAATTATTATGACCATTTTACTGCAATATTTATAATTAAATGTAGACGACTATTAAATGATAAAATACCCGAAACAATCATTTCCAACATTATGTGCTCCCTCTTTATTGACATCCATGGAGGAATGTTATTGTTGATAACAAAAATAGGCCACACTGAGTAAACAGATCTCACCTCTCCAAATGGATTGACACCATTCGCTGCCAATGAAAGCTTGAGATTACAAGGTTCTTCTTTAAAGTGTGGCGACTTTTCCTCTATGTCCATAAATGTTGAACCATTTACAGGCATTTGAATAAAGTCATCTCAACTTCTATTGCGTGCATGGTAATCCATAATTTGTGTCAGGCTAGTGCACTTGAATAATCTTTGCATACGTGGAATAATGGGAATATAATGAAGAACCTTGCAAGGAACCCTTTTTGTTATTTGATCTGTTTGATATCTATTGATATTCCATTAAGGACATTCAGTTCGAAATTCATGTTGTTTGTGATATATAATATGATCATTGGGACAAGCATCTATTGCTTGATACTCCATTCCAATATCTTTCATAATGGCAGATAATTCTCGGTATGAGCGAGGTAGAATATTTGATGGTGATAACAAAAACTCACCTATCAATCTACAACAAAAAAATATAATTTTTTAATATAAAGAATATTAATGGTACATGATTCACCATTTATTAACTATAATGACATATATGACATACCTTAACATACGTGAGATTGTTATGTTGGATAAACCATTCATAACCTTCAAGTTCACCAACAGCAATACAGCGAAGAGAAGAGTTGTCTGGGAGCCTTCGTAAAGGGCCTTAGATGCCTTCTCAAGTAGAGGTAAATCATGAACAACATCAAGGTCATCTTCATCATCATGATCAGTTGTGCCAATACTAAATGTGTCATGGATCAATGTATTTGTACCATCATCTTCAATTGTGTTTTGTGGCTCATGATCGTCATCGTCCATGGGATCATTATCTTTAGCTTCGATATTCACACCTCCATGTTCCTCCACTTTGAAAACCATATTATTCTGGTTGTGTTGATCCATATCATGTGCTTCAGGGTGCTCAACCTATATAAAATTGCTAAACATAAATAAACCATGATCATGATCTCATCATCAAGTGATTTATTATGTATATAAATTGTTAAAATGATATAATGAAAAACTTACCAATGAATGATAATCATGTCCCCCTTCAATGTGACCATGTAGCCTACAATGTTTCTTAGTTGTTTTTTATTAGAATTTTTCTAGTCTTTAACCCCTTACAAATTTTGCAGGGACAATAACATTTTTAATCACCTTTTCTTTTCAATTAGACCACAATCTAGCAATTGTCTCCTTATTTTTTTGTTCGCTGATATTGTCTGACATGGTCTTTCTTCATAGGAAAAAAAATCGGGCTATAGAACTAGTTATATATAACTTGAAATTTTAGTTATGAAATCACATTTCAGTATAATATATTAAATTAAATTACATGAACAAAGAAATTATGCAAATTGAACCTGTAGACACCTAAAAATGGTCAACGCTTGCGGAGTCATACTTTAACATTGGCGTATTGCCTTATTTTAGGTTTTTGTGTCGCATTAACATTTCTTCTATGTTGCGTACGTGGTCTTTATCATTTGCAAGCATCGTCCTTCTTCTACATTCCTCATTTTTATCACTTTTGAATTAGGGTTTTGTCCTCTTATCAATCTTGTCGTTTTGAGATTGATTTGTCATCGATCGTCGTCCTTGTCAATCTCATCAATTTTGTGATCAATTTGTCATCGATCCTTGTCCTCTTCAACCATGTCAATTGGCGCATATCAATTTGGTCTCTTTATCAATATTGGTCAATTTGTCAACCAATCTCAATTGTTTATCAATCAAATCATTTATCAAGTCAGAATCATGATCAAATCGAATCTACATCAATTATCTTTTGTCAAGACCTAATCTTCTAAGGTTTTATGATTTATTCATTTAATCTTGTTTGGCATTTTCCCTCTAGGTTAAATAATTTATTTATTTATCTTAAGTCTTCTTGTCACAATTAAATATTTCTTTAATTGGCTAATTAAATTCCTCCTCTTTTTGTGAATTAATTAATGAATGAAAAATTGTTAATTAATTCACTTATTTTTCTAATTTCATCAATTTCTAATTTCCTCATTTCTAATTTCCTAATTTCTAATTCACCTAATTTCAATTCTCTCCTATTTTTCTCCTAATTTCATGGGAATGACATTTCAATCTTGTCATAATTTGTCATAATTAACAATCAATAAATTTTGACATAGCAATTTGTCATAATTATCAATCAATCAATTTTGCATAGAACGTGCAAATTTGTCATAATTTGTCATGTTTGTCATTCTTGATTTGAAATTTCCTTTCAAATCAAATTCATGCTAATCTTGTCTTTTCTCCAATTTGTCTATAAATTGGATGAATTTCTTCAATCAAGGCCCCTGATCCCTGGTTGAATCAATCACGCTTCGAGTATTCTTGCGCTACTATCTTGTCTACTTGCTTTCACATCATGCTTATGCACTAGTAGGTGAGATCCACAAACAAAGCTATTTGAAGGAGAAAGAAGGACAATGGAGCCACATGAAGAAGACATCTGCATTTGGTTTGCTTAGTTTTCAATCTTGCATGTCTTGTTTTCATGTTTTCATTGAGTGTAATTAGGATTGTTATCACTGCATTTGAGTTTTCATGATTGAACTAGGCTAATATTGATTTGCTTTGATGATTTCCACATTTCCTAGCTACAGAACCAAAATCATTTAACTCTTCTTTTTCATCTCAAAACATATCTAATGGCTTTGTGGTGATTGAGAGCAGGTGATTTGCCTTTATAGTTTAGGCATAACTCAAATGGTTATAGTTAGAAACCCTAACCCTGGGCAGGGTAGGTTACAAAATATTAGAGAGGAGGAAGAATCAGATTGGTGAGCTGATCTAATTGCGTGCAAGGACAACTCTGAAAATATCTTTCCCATCTGGGAAGAAATAAAATCCCTACGCAGGAGGAAAAAATCTTTGTGCAAGATGCATTTGAGATGGCGTATGTAGGAAAAAAGTCTTCAATTTGCAATAAAGAGGCATGAGTGGCATACAAAATCGATCTACACAACAAGTCTGAAGTAATGGCACAAGGATCTGGTAGTTGGATCAAGATTGGATTCAAAATCGAGCGTTGACCAAGCAAAGAAGATTGTCTCGAGCATCGGGTCGACAATCACTGCTTGCAAAAGTGTTTAAATGCCAATGACTTAGAGAGAATTGAACATTGATTGTCGGTCTGAGAGATTCACGTGAACATGTATGTGCGAGATCTCTCCAAGTAAGAATCCATGAGTCGCATTGCAATCTGCAAGGTGGGCCCCGCAAATGCCTTTCTCCATGTTTTATCGCTTGTCGTGGCATCACGTGAAAATGAAACATCAGAACAAAAGGAACAAAAGCCAAAAACTCTTGACCATATGATATAGCAAAAGGAAACCCTAGCCAACAACCTCACCCCCTCTCACCATCGCATATTGCATTGTCAGGTGAAAATGGAAGATCGGAACAAGGAACAAAATATGGAAATTTCCTGACTGTGCGATAAGTGATAAAAAGAACTCCTGCTAGCTGGTAGTGGTTGAAAGGGGTTGGTCCCACCATGAACCTAAGACCTTAAACCAATGATCCTTAAATGATTTGACTGTCACGACTGGTCAACTTAAAAATAGAACCTGGAGCTCAAAAAGATGAAAAGACCCCTTCATCATGTTGCGACTTAAAACACATAACACGTAGGTTATGCAAACAATTATGATTCTTCTCAGATTGGATCTGCAGCTTTGTTGACAGAAAAAAGGTCAACAATATCTTTCAACAATCAATCTGCATTTGATATTTTCACTTAGCTTCAATGTGAGTGTCTTTTTACGAGAAAATTATAAATATATTATTGTACATGTAAAAGTTTTGTGAACCACTAATTTATTTTTTCTAACTCATTTGAGTGCTTGTACTTATTGTTCAATTTCATTTGCATGTTTATAATCTCAAAATTTACTGATATCTTACATTAAAATGCATATGCCTTACATATTTGTCTTCTAAAAACTATGGATTTATATTAATCAAACATTGTACATATAAGATATTTATGAAACAGTAATTTTATTTTTTCCAACCCATTTGTGTGCTTGTACCTATTATTTAATTTAAATTTGTACGTTTATAATAAAAAAAATTCTTAATTTTGCTTGTTGACATATTACATTAAAATGAATATGCCTGAGATATTTGTCTTCTAAAAATTATGGATTCATATTATAATCTAAGTGGCTCTCTAATTTTTCTAGTGCTTATTAATGGCACGCCAAATAGAGAAGAAGCTCATCATAGAGAAAAAATTGAAATCGATAAATTCCCTACTATAGAAAAAGAAGAAGGTTACTAAGGCTAGAGATAAGAAGGGCAAGATGAAGGATAAGAATACGAATAAGACCTACAAGATCTATTTGTTTTTTAAATTTCTAAAGCAAGTGTAACTAGATATCAATATTGCTAGCAGAACCACATGGCAATTGTGACTACACTTATTAGTGACAAATTTGAGAAACTCATAACTAAGGTGGCTAAAATTTATGTGCTATAATAAGAAGTACATACCATCAACACACAATATTTTTAAAAAGGTCATAAGGTTTGTTCTTCCTAAAGATCTTACAAAGCACTAATGATTATATTCAGTTTCATCAGTGTTTTAATGTTAGGGAATTTACTTTGTTATGTTGTAACATTGGTTTTTTATTTTAACAAATCATCATCACCCTTATTTCATACCTAATTAATTGTCAAATGGAGTTTGTAGAAAGGCCTCCATATCTTGTCAATAAGAGCACTATGTCCAAAATATAGAATGTATCACATCCCATTTAATTAGCTTGGATTAATCACTAGATTATTGTATTTAGTGTTCAAATGAAAAGAATTAAGAAGATAAATGATTAATTTTAAGTATTATTGAAGGAAGATTATGCTGACAATTAATTGTGCGAGTGTGACATGAATCATTGCCATCCTCTTAAGTTAGAGAGAGATAGTATCATTGGGGAAAAAAGGTCTATCCAAAGGAAGTAACTTTTTATGATAGAATCCACATACTCATCTAGACTCATGTACTTAGGTTGAATGTGTGCAAATGGGATTTGGTATTTTAGGTTTTGATGTTTGAATAATTTTATTATTCATGAATGATGTAAAAATATTTTTATATGGGAATAAAATATCTCTATATAAATCTAGACTAATTAAATGACTTAAAGAGCTTGAGTTATCATCCGATCATGATTCAACTTTGCATGAGTATGCTACTTGTTTGATATGAATTTGCATTCAAATTTTTTTCATAATGAATCTCAAAATAAATGAGAATTGAAAAGTGAAGTTTTAAGGGAAAGCCTCCATGTGTTGTGCTGACATTTCCATAATTTGCATGCCTGAATATCGTTGAAGCATGTTGGGGAAGGTTGAAAAACCCAACTTTACACCTAGAAATAGTTTTTTTAAAGGGAAGCTAAAATATTATTTAAAAGCATTCCTTAAAGGGGGTGTATTTTCTTTTTACGAAGGAAAAATATGCAACAAAGGGAATGACCGAGTGAGTTAAGGAGGAAAGGAACTTACAATTCTTTTCCATAGCTAGTAGTTCTTAGTATGAATAGATTACATTTGGTTGTTGCAAATATTTTCCTTCACTTGTTGAATAAGGAGTAGGATGATCAACCTTAGGACATAACATAATTATTTTTATTTTTTCTTGGTTTTAATTTTTCTTAATTTTTTTTTTGGATACATTAGCTTTTCAGCTATTAAATTAGTGTTAAATATTATGGTAATTTTAGCAGCAATGTTATTATCAAAACTGGCTAAAGATAGATGCAATAAATATTTGAGTTAGAATACATATTTTACAAAATGCAACTAATATATTTTTCTTGTGAATGTAGTCAAATTGAGTCAAAGATAATTGTCCCTCCCCATGTTGATCTACTTCAGTGTCTTTCACGTTCTTAATTTTTTAATAAGTCAACCATCTACCATGAAAATATTGTTACAAATATATGAAGACAAGATTGTTATGTTATCAAACTATTGTTTTAGGTAAATTAGTGGTTTAAGTTGCAAAGAAAGTTGCTTGCATGTATTTAAGAATTTTGCTAAACTATTTCGAGGTTTTTCTATTCACTCCTTCCTCTTTCTAAAACATATTAAACTTTTAAATTTGGTCAAGAGACATAGAAGTTATGACTATTTTAATGTTGACTTTTAATGTTGCAATCTCCAAATTGGAAAAATATTAATGGATTAATAAATAAATATTATCATTTTGAAAATATATTAATTAAGTTAAACATCATACGAACTGAAAGCCGACCCATATCGTAGTGAGATGATTGGGACATTTTTATACATACTTATTATCATTGATACACAACATAAGTGCATTGCTTAGATTTATTCGTATTCTCTCCCATATAAATATATTCTTTGATGAGTGCATGAAGTGTGTGTTGCATGAGCGTTTAGGTATACCAACTTTAAAATGCTTCACATAATGAATTAGGTTTCATCATACATGTTGCCACATGCTACTAGATCCTTTGTGATGGGTCGGGCTCCTCCTATGGAGTAGCACGGGATAGCTTGATGGCTGATGCTTCGTGGCAGTAGACATCACCTTGACAATACTTTATGTCTTCTGATTCAAGTTGCGAGGAAAGGAAATGGAAGAAAATTTTGTAAGGTAATTGTTAATGCATTGTTAATCTTGTAACCTACTATTTGAGAAGGGTGTCTATGATTTACTTATTTGTTCATACTTATCATTACAATACTATAGCTCTCTATTTAATATAGAAGAGATTGAGTGCTAAAACTAGACATGTCACAATTGTTGTCATTATGGTTTCAAATGTAAATCTGTATATGTTATTATAAACAATTTGAGTTTTATGGTTCATGTCAAATTTTGTAAACAACTTGTGTTAATGGTAATGGTTGTAGAATCATTTTATATGTTAAAAAAAATGAAAGTAAAATGTTTGATTCTCCTAGATCAGATCTACCTAATCATCTTGTTAATAACTAATTTTAATACTTAATTAGTGAGTAAATGCGTAGATGTTACATTATGCCTCAAAAAAATTTAGAAAATCTACAAGAAAAATGTTGACTTGAAACATTTCACATGTGATTCACACTATTATTAAGGAAGATGGTACAAAGGTTTAATTTTTTGCACATGACTACTTAACCTAAAAGATGACATGTGATTTACATGCATGTTTACTCTTATTGTTGTAATCTGCTATATAAAGACACAAATACTGACATATATGTAATGCATAAAGTAAAAATAGGTACATCTAAGTAATGTAGTATAAAAACAAGAATAAGCAAACAGTCTAAGAGACTTGCAGGTAGAAATCAAAGTTGAATGGCAAGTAGGGTGGCCGAACTTGAAGTGCTTATAAGGGAGGAATTTGATGGGCAGAATCGTGGAGAGGCAACAATGGATTCCATGAAATCAGATACCATCTCTGTCGATCAGAACTTGGAAGGTTTTATCGATTTATGGAAGCTCATGTTCGGTTTTATGTACTCCCTGGGCCTGCGATGGGCTGTGGAATTGGAAATCCCAGACATCATTGCCAAGTGTGGACCTGAATCGACGCTTTCCGCAGAGGAAATTGCTGGATTTCTGCCTTCCCCTTCTCCCAACATAGATTTCCTCTCCCGCACACTCTCATTTCTGGCAACCAGAGGTATTTTCTCCCAAACCCTAATGCCCAATTCCCCCATTAAATACGGCCTTACCCCCATTTCAAAGTGGCTTGTCAAAGACACAGACAATGGAGGAGCAAAGGAAGGCACTTTTGCTCCCTGGTTGTTACTGCACACTCACGAAGCGGTAATTACACCATGGTATCGTTTGGGCGAGAGTATTTTGTCCGGGAGCGGTTTTCCGTTCGAGCTGGTTCACGGAAAACTGCTTTTCTCCCTGGCTGAGAGTAATCCTGAGCTTGGCAGGCTGTTTAACGAGGCAATGGGTACATATTCGAAGATTCTGGTGAAAGACATTTTAGCGGCTTATGGCGATGGATTCAGAAAGCTGGAGTTTATGTCTCTGGTGGACGTTGGCGGCGGAAATGGTTCCACAATTTCTGCCATTTCCCGCTCTTTCCCTAATATCAAATGCTGTAACTTTGATCTCCCTGAAGTAATCTCAGAGGCTCACAGTTATGCTGGTACTTACTTTTTAACACACAAAGATCGAATTTTTTTTCCTGTGCTTTCAGAGATTTTGAAAAAGCAAAATCTTGCTGCTTGTTTGTGATGTGTTTGTGATACAGGTGTGCAACATATTGCGGGTGACATGTTTGTCAGCGTTCCAAATGCAGATGCTATATTTATGAAGGTAAAGTCTTTAAAAGATTTTTTCATACCAAGACAAATATCTTGAATCTTTTCCACCTTCTTGTTAGGGTTTCTTTCAGGTTTACGAATAAATGAGGGAGGAGTATTTTTCAACATCGGTCTGATGTTGAGTACAGGTGGTTTTTAAGGCTCTGTTTTAGTGAGTACGAAAAGAGATATGAATGTCTTTTTTTCAGATTTGTATTCAGATGATCCCATTCAAGTGTTCAAAAGATTGTTTCAGGAATCAACTGTGTATGTTTTTATCATTCAGTAACAATATTTTGAATATATGAGCTTAGGGAAAATCTTTTGTCACTCTTAAAATACAGTTCCATATTCTTAATTTAATTACAGTTTTAACTTCAATCATAACTTTTAAGTCCACCCAACTTAAACATTCTATATGTCTAGTTTTTGTCAGTTTGTCATCTCTTTAGATAAGTCTAAATCATTCTAGTCTAAACAATACATTTTAAGCTTTGACTTGTTTAGGTGGCTTATCTGAAATCATATGAATAAGTCGACTCTGATTCTATTGAAAAAAACGAATGTGATTTCAGATGAATATCTAAAATGTGAAAACTTATAGTATGTTGTTTAGGCTTGTCTATCTGAATCTAAATTAAACGTCCCAATTGTCAAGAAATGACATCAATTTTTAAATGGCAAAACTTTCAAGGTAATTCCCTAAACTTTGGTTTTGTATGCAACTTAACGTATTTCTTTCCACTTCACATTCTGTTACAGTTAATATTGCATGACTGGGGAGACGAGGAGTGCAAGAAAATTCTGAAAAACTGTCATGAAGCTCTTCCAAAGCAAGGCAAATTGATAATGGTAGAATCGGTGTTGCCAGAGCCAGAGGCGGGGCAAAGCAAGTCCAGCTGGTGTGAAGAAATAGGAGGAATAAGAGATATGATAATGCTGTCACACCAAAGAGGCAAAGAGAGAAGGGAAGAAGAGTGGATAAAATTACTGCAGGCATCTGGGTTTAACCGTTACAATATCATCTCTTTGCCTTCTGAGCCTTTGCAAATGTCAATAATCGAAGCTTTCCCTGCTGACGGATAGCTTGGAATGTACTTGTTTGTTTGGTAGATTAAGTTCTCTAATGTCGTTTGTCTGCCAGTATAAAATTATGCTCTTAAGTGAGGAACCCTAAAAAAAATTTTCAATGCTCTTAGGTGAATGATTAGATGTTTGTATGAATTAGAATACCATGCCAATCATTAGATAATCTTATATTTAAAGCTATTTATTTTTCCAAAGTTCAACATTTTATGATTGAAATCTAGATTTTAGTATGCATGGATATAATAGTCTATGGTTTGGTAGTAGTTGTATGTTTTGTGTCAGCGATCTACTTGTTTGGTGATTGTAGACTACCACTTTGTAGCAAGGGTTAGATATATTGTCTTTATTTCATCATCGTTGATAGTTTTCATTCTTTTAAACTAGACATAAGGAGATGCTTAGACCTGCTCTTTTATGCTCTTGAAAGCTTCTCTATGCTCATGTATGCATAGATGTATTTTTATGTTTTTAATGATTGTAGTCTTGAATATCTCTTAAGAGCAATGTTATGTATATCTTTTGGAATATTTGTGATTGAGATGGAATGACAATATATGAAAGGATATCGGTAAATGTTGTTGCTTTTATTTTCTTATGCATTCTTAGTGCATCTTGTGTATTTAATGTGTTTTATGTGTTTATTGATGGTGCCAATACTATGAAGGAACTGAGGAGGATAGATTATCACCTTAATCCATGTGCTACCAAAGCTATTAAAATCATTTGTTAAATGGTTGTGTTTCTTAATCTTTGCCATATCATAATATTAGATGCATAGTTTTTTTTGAGTGCGCAAAATTGTATTCTAGATATATCAAGTTGCACAAATTCTATTACTCGTACCAAATTCGAATTTCTAGGCATTCTTGTGTAGGGACATTTATTCATTATGTTAGGAAGAGAAGCATAAAGATTTGTGGCAAGATGGAAAAGTACTCCAACAATGGCTTCAGTTGTGGTGTTCTCGAGGGAGATAGATGTCGAGAGTTCCTATCAAGGTTGTGTTCATGATATGTACCTTATGTACTTTATATATTTGACCTTATGATCTAATGAAAAAAAAATTGTTTCCTTATGTTCTACCTTGTTATTAACTTATGTACTTTCACTTTTTGTCGAAATGTAATTTCATGTCTCTATTATTTTGTATATTTGATCATGTGGCTTTAATATATGATTGATTATGTGTAATTTTTAGATTATGTTAATTCAATAATATGGAGTTCCTTATATATTAAAGTTAATATAACAAACAATCTCCCAAACTTTGTTATCAATGACAATATTTCCAACAAGCTCACTTTGATATCAATGACCATATTTCCAACAATCTCCCTTTCTGTAGAAAATATAGTTTGTCATCAATGACGATATTTCCAACAATTTGCCTCTTTGTCATTGATAGCAACCTTGCAAAAAATTAATAATCTGTGAACACAATAAGAATACAATGCTCCTTCATTTTGTACAAATTCTATTATTCGTACCAAATTCGATTTTCTAGGCATTCTCGTTTAGGGACATGTATTATTTATGTTAGGAAGAGAAATGTAAAGCTTTGTGGTAAGATGGAAAAATGCTCCAACAATGGCTTCACTTGTGGTGTGCTCAAGGGAGATAGATGTCGAGAGTTCCTATCAAGATTGTGTTCATGATATGTACCTTATGTACTCTATATACTTCATATAGTTATACTTTCTTAGAACTAGGAACAATCTCTCTGGTGTTTGGAAGGGCTTTCGTATATGCTTGAAATTGGAATTCCAATTATTCCTAATTTTACCATGTTTAGCATGGTAATATCAAACATGAAAAAGGAATGTATGCTGATGTCTTCTGACAACACAAATAAAATCTGGGAGAGGAAGAATGCGGTCAAGAAAGGTTTCCTACAATGTCAACGAGATGGTTAATAACAATGAGTGAGTAGTAAATATTTTTTAAGCACTTAATCTTTTCTCATCAATAATCTTCTGCATTTAGTGCTTTTCTTTTCCTCTTATATTTCTCATTAATAATGAGTTTGCCTTGTTTTGTTTTGTTGATATTTTTAATGATGATGGAAGGTTGGTTAAGAATATTGTTAATTATGTCTTGAAAGTAATAAAAAATGTCTTATTCTTGGTTGCCAAATATTTCATTGGTCTAGGTGAAGCTATCATAGAGTTTGAAATATTCAATTCAGTTGTACATAGAAAGCCATTCTACTATGTAAATCATGGGAATATGGAGCATGGGTGGTTCTAGCATAAGCACTCTTTCTGAGCAGCTATATGATAAGAAATACACAAGCAAGAGATGTTCTTTTCAAAAGTATATTATATAACCAGTGTTTGCATTTCAAAGAGGTGTAATGGTTAGGTCGATAACAAGATATGCTTTGGGTAATATATTAGAGGAAGACAAAAGTTGGAAGAATTGAACATTGCTTTTGTTAGGAGTAATTATTTAGAATAAAATTCAGTTGATCTTGAAATGTGCAAAAAAAACTAAATATGAATGAATGAAACTTACAATTTAAACTGGCAAGCTATGCAAAACATTTTTGTAATACAAAATGTTTTTATGATGTATGAAAATGATTACTCAAGATATTGATTACATTGAGTAGATTTGATGCTGGTTGTTGAGACGTCTTATATACAACTGTGACAATATGGGAAAGATACAAAAAAAAATTTGTTATTTACTTCAAGGATATGTAGGTTTTTTTATCTGTTGGCTTGTCCTACAAAGTCTTTTCTCCTTCTTGGAGCAATGTGTTGAATAAATGCTTGAATGTAGTTAAAAAATAGATATATTGTTGGATAAATTTTATGTGCTATATTCAAGAATATGATCATCAACAATATTAGTGATTAGCGTCCCTAAGAATGTTGTAGTATGAGTACAATAGAAGATGATATTTGTGTAATAGTGTGGCCAAAAAAGTAGGAGTAGTTTGATTAAATTCTTTGTGCTATTTTTCATATTCAGGTTACACCAATGTGTCCATGCATTGATTGCAATTTTTAGTGTGCCATCTAGTAAGCTATGTTCATCAACTGTGATTATCCAACCATAATAAATGAGTCATTAGTTAAAACCAAAAATATCAACTCATGACATGATATATTGCAATTCAAAGAGAATTGTGTATCTTTATATTCGGGAGCTACTCAAAAAATATTCGGCACACACCAATAGTTGAGATCCTCCTCATAAGAGCCCTAAGATCCTTCATTGTACATTGTAACTTTTTTACAATATAAGGAAACTATATGAGTTGATGATACAACCACATGATCCAAGAATCATTTGCAAGAAAAACACCTATTCACACAGGAGATATCAAGCAAAGATAATATCCTCAATAACAAACTGAGATTTTTGTATTGATTGCACACTCAATTTTGGAGATTTAATTACAATGAATGAATGAATTCTTATAAAAGGATAAATGAAACCCTAGATGCAAAATCGTAAGGTTGGATTGAATTAGCTAGCATCAAGTGTCACAATCGTAATCAATGAGACAAATTAAGCTATTATTAGTCTAATTAAATAAAAGAAAAAATCACCTAAATTTAGCTTAAGTGAAAAAGTAATTCAAGGACCTATTTAATAAATAATTAGATAAAGTGTACTAGTTACTTCAACAAAAATAATTTTAACTCCAACATAACACACGTGCATTAACTCTAACCATAATAATAACCCTAACCCTAGTACTAATTGAAACCTAATCCTAATACTATCTCTAACCCTAAATTTAATCTAAGGAACACCAACTCCAATCCTAATTGAACCCTAATGCTAACCCTAACCCTAATTCAATTGTAACTCTAACCCCAAACTTTATCCTAGAATGTTAATCTTGGATTTGAATCCTAACACTAACTCTAACTCTAATTGAGCCCTAATACTAAACCTAAGCCTAACCTAATCTTATCTTAGAATGGAAACCTTAATTTTAACTAACCCTTAGCACTAACCTTAACATTTACCCTAACTACAATTAAAAGATGTTACATATTATACAATTTTGTTATATATTATTTACTATTTACATTAGATTGAGGAATTGACACCAAAATTTAAATTATTGAGCATTGTAATTCAATTCATAAAAGATGGTAATCTAGAAATATTGCAAAACTAAATTTATGAATTTTTTAATTATTTATAGTGTAAAATAATTTTTATTTAAGCATTAAATTTTTTAATATTTTTAAGATTCTTAATAAAAAAATTTAAATTTTATTATGATAAATTTATATATATATATATATATATATATATATATATATATATATATATATATATATATATATATATATATATATATATATATATATATATATATATCTTATTACTTTATAATAATTTAGTATCATTGAACTAAACTTAAATAACACTTACTCTAATCCTAGTTGATTTCTAAAATTAACCCTAACCTATGTTAAATAGGGATAGCAAAAGAGAGCAAGGGAAAGAAAGATAAAAATGAGAAAGAGATAGAAAGGTTGAAAATCAATTTATTATATAAATTAAAATAAATAACTAAATATAATTTTTTTATGGTAAGATTTTTTTTAAAAAGATAAATAATTAATTTTGAGACATTCTACAATGGGAGAAAGGGTTGGAGTGAGATGGCGTGAGTGTGTTAATGTTAATTTGTATCATTTAGCTTAAATTGAATAACCACACACACACACAGATATATATATATATATATTTTGATTGGTAATAGGTCGAAGCCGCATAGAATTCATGTTAGATGTCCTTATTGGGAGTTGAACTTGGGTCTCCATAGTGAGAACCCAGTGTTTTAACTAGTTAAGCTCAACCCCTTGGACATTCACATGTCAAAATATTAATGTTAATTATAAACTTAATATTTTAAAAATATACATCATATAAAACAAAATATACCCTCATCAAAATTATAAGTTTTAGATAGATGTATAAATATAAAATAAAATAAAATATATTTAAAAAGAATCCACCATTTCATAATTACAATATTCTTTTAAAAATATATATCTCATAATTTTATTTTTAATAATTTTTTTAACAATGATAAGAAGTTTCGAATAAAAATTTGTATAGAAAAAATAAATAATGTAGATACAATATAATTTAAATATTTTTGTATGTAGTAAATATAATTTAAAATGAAATAAAATATTTTCAAGGTAAATAAAATAGTTCTAATTGATATGTGTCGACATTTCTTTACATAGATGTATATATCTATGATGTAGGAATTAGGCATAAGCATCAAAGCACAATAGTTAGGGAACCACAAACCTAACAATGCAATGAAAATAAAGTCCTATCACACTCAACAAGAATTGAAGACAAGATATAAATTAAAAATGCAAACCAACAAAAGCATCTCTTTCAATTGGCCTCCATTGTTTTTCTTTCTCCTTCAAATTTGTGGATGCCATCTACAAATCAAGTGTGTTGCAAGCAAGATGAAATGAAATTGACAACATAAGGATACTCGAAATGTGGTTATAAAAAAATGAGCAATGAGAGCTCAATTTATAAAAAAATTTGAGGATTAATTGAATGACTAAAATTGATTTGAGACTGAAAATCATCAACGAACAAGATTGAGTGCACAAGAAAGCTACCATTCAGGGAAAGATGAAGATAGAAGAAAACAAATGAGAAGATATTATGAAAATAAATAATAAAATCTTTAATTGCCTTCTCATAAATACCAAATAGCAAGTTGAAAATATGAGAAAGATTTTAATAATTTAAAATTATTAAATACCTTCATTTGAAAAAATAAATAAAAGAATTGAAAATAAATAAAATATCCTCTTATAAGATAATTAATAAATAAGATTTATTAATTATCTAATCATAGAAAAAAAATAGATTTTGAAGATGCATACCTCATTTTTGAAATAAAAAATTAAAATAAAGAGATATTGCCAAAAAGATTGATAATTTGAAAATCAAGAAAATATACTAGTTTCCAAATTCAAAAAGTAGGAGGGTTTTATGAAAAGATTTAATAATTAAAAATTATTAAATATCTCCATATAAGAAGATAAAATGGAAAAATAAAAGATTAAGAAAAGAAGGAAATAAAGATGAATTAATAAATAAAATTTATCAATTATCTTTATTTTGGCTGAAGATAAATATGAAAAATTAATAAAAATGATTTATTAATTTATTGCTCATATTTATGAATTAGTTAATTAAATAAAATAAATTTATTTAATTAATGGACAAAGGAGACAAATAAATAAATTATTTAATTTATTTATTTAGGACCTAGAAGAATTGTTAGTAAAAGGGGTTTAATTAAAGACTATGCACATGATATGTTAAAAAAAATAGGAGACACAAGTGTTGACCATTTTTTAGTGTCTACATTTTGCCCCTCTTTGAGACAATGCGATTTTGAGCATTGTTTCAAAAAAAAATTAAAAATATCATGCCCCAGTAGATCAAGAGACGGAGGTGGGATGCCCCCTCGAGAGATTGTTTATACATGAAAGAAATGAATTATCTCTTGAAAGAATAGAAGAATGTTAGATGAAAGAGGAAAAATGAGGAAAGAGAAAAATGGTTAGTAAGAAGTGGAGAATGTTAATTGATTGTAGAAAAGGGTTGATTGATCAGATATAATAGATATTAGAATAATGATTGATTTCATGAATAGATAGAATTATTTATGAGATAGAAGAAATGTTAGCTAGAAGAAATTCAAGTGAGAAGTGAAGAATGATTAGTGTGATGAAATCTTGCTTTCACAAATGCTAATAGTAGGTGAGAACCTTTATTTGATATGACAAAACGGATGCGGCGCACCATGGCAATGAAGGCCAGGGCAATAATGCAATCCCTTTGTGTAAGACAAACATGTGCAAACAAGGAATGGTTCAACCATCCTAAGACATTAGGTGTGTTTGCCATAAAATTTCATGAAACACTTTACAAACAGAAAACGAAAAACAAGAAAGACCATGAGTCATCTCGGCCACTCTAAATCACTCAGTGACATCATCGAGTAGCATAGGAACATGATCAAAGATAAATCAATGAAAGATACGATTCACAAATCCAAACAAGTCAAACAACCATTTTGTTCTTGTTGTCAAAAGTGATAATGTTTATTTTATGATAGGATGATCATGCTATCTAGTTTCAGGGAATGCAGTACCCCGTCTAAGACAAGACATAGTCTAGTTTCGAGTATACCACACCTTGTATAAGACCCATGATAATATTGACAAGGACAAATGATATTAATATTGATTGATTGATAAGACAAGTTGACTAGTTCGAATGCTTGGTTGGTTGAAAGTCCATATGTTAATGCATGATTTGTTACGCGCAATGTTTATCTTGTTATCTATTTGATGTTTGCTCAAATGTCTATCTACGTACAAAAGGGATAGTTTATTGACAGAATGAAATGTAACCGATTGTTTTTAGATTTTGACGTTTTTCAATGTTTACAGTTTTTGAACTTTTTGATTTTTTGTGCTTTTTTCAGGTCATTTTTTTATGCTTTTTAATTTTTTCAGGACATTTTTCATTTTTTGGATTATTTCAGGACATTTTATGATTTTTAGTTGTTTTTCAAGACACTATTTGATTTTTAGTGATTTTTGTGATTTCCCCCCCAATGTCTAGCAAGACAAGAAATATGACGAATGGATAAATAAGCTTGTTGAAATGTTGATGGATAGAGGGAAGACATAGGCCATTTATGATGGAGATAGAGCAGATACAATTCCCCAAGGCTATCACATGATGGGATAAGGAAAGTTAGATATCACAATGTAAAGCAATGGAATGGCACGAGGGACATGTCAAGAGGTTTTTGAAACCATGTTTGCATTTTACGTCCTTATGTCAGATCAAGATCAAGGGATGGAAAAGAGTGTATGGATAGTCATAGGATATGGATAGGAAAAGAAAGATCAAGAATGGATAAGGAATATGGATTGAAGGTTGCAATAAGACAAGGAATATGGATGAAAGGTTGTGATAAGCCAATGGCTAAAGACCAAAAGTTGTGATAGACTGAAAGCTGTGAATAGGTTACATGATGCTCATGAAGATCCCCAACCTTGTCAAGATCAAATGTGAAAAAGGGAATATGGACATGAGGGATGATAGGATAATGGAGGGTATGATAGGGGTACGATAGGATATGAAGGGTATGACAGGGATGTGATAGGATAATAGGATAATGAAGGGAAATAGGATATGACAAAAGGGACGAAACCGACCCCCAAATATGGTATGCAAGAAGTTCATAGATTACACATGACATATGTTTTCCAGGTTTTCATCATGGTACTTGCCCAAGGCGCCTGTTTGCCAGGTTTTTGTTGGCATTTGCATGAATATTGCATTAATGATATGTTATGTTGTCATTGATGTCAATTGAATCGGTAATGGTATTTATGATATTGCTGATATTGTTGTTCTTATTGATATTGTCTTGTAACCAGTAGGAAGAGCTTTGAGGAAGATGTTGTAAACCGATATGTAAGTTTGTGAGTTGAACTAGTAACCGATGTATAAGGTTAAACCCTTTCTATGTTATGTAAACAGTAAACCCTACCAGTTGTTTCTTTTGTTAAACCCTAACCGATTAAGTTTGCTGAAATGGTTATGTTGGTTTATTATTCGATGATGAGCAGTAATGATAGTGACATGTGTGGTCATTTTATGAAGATAAGTTCATATTATTTTGGTGCGTTTGTTTGATTGTCTACGGAATGAGCAAAGTGGATTGCATCTAATGCAAAGCGTGTGATGAGTTACAAGTCCGATGAAGCGGTGATCATGGAGAGGTTGAAATTTTCTTGAAGAATGTGTATAGATTACTATGTAAATCCAACTATCACACTTGAACTGATTTGTTTGTAATCTCTATGAGAGAATTAGGTTTTTGTTTGTTACCGACCTAATTGATTTGTATTTAAGGTCGATGAAGTTGTTTTATAAAAGGTGTTGGCAAAGAGTTGGCTGAAATCAATTGAGTGTGTGGTTTCCTAACCAGAGAATGGATCTGTAGCTTGAGTAAAGGCAAATTGAAGCTTAAAAGGATCTGATCGAACAAATGTAGTGCTATTCAGATAGATCAAGAAAAACCTATTGTCTTCTAACAATTACAACATAATTGAAATCCCCTAATCGAGTAATCTCTAACAAGCTTGGTTACTTCTTAAATCCTCTAACAAGGTGGTCCATTAGCTTGGATTCTCAAATCCTCTACCAAGGTTACTCCTAACAGGGTATTTGCTTTTTATCAAGGCATTTGTAAATCCCTTAACCGGGTGATTCCTAATAAGATTAGTTCTTAACATGACTTATTGTAAAAGATTTAATAGGCTTGGCTCCTAATAGGGTGAACTTTAGAAGAGTTCAGATAGCTATCTTGTGAGTCTCATCTCACCATGGTTTTTACCTATTTGGGTTTTCCACGTATAAACATTTGTGTCATGTGGTGAATGTTTTTGTGGTTATGATCTTATTTGTTGATGTTGAGTATTCTTATGAGTATTGATCTTGATAGTAATATTCTATTGATAAGTTTACATTGTGAATTTGCATTTGAGTTTGGGAAGCTTGTATTAGTTTTTCAGTTTACTGATTCACCCCCCCCCCTCTCAGTAATCTAGCGGATACTTATTCTTTCATCATACCATCAATTGGTATTAGAGCATCTCAGGTCCTCTTAAATCTAAAGCCTAACAACTTGAGGAAAAGATCATGTCGATCACAATGAAGAAGGAAGGTCCAAAGCTCAACAAAGATAACTATAGGATATAGAGTGTGGGAAGTCAGTATTGGGATCATGTAGAAACTCAGTATGTTACACCTAATGGAACTCTGATTGATGATCAGAAGAAAGAACAACAAGAAAATTATCAAGCATTGGAAGCTATTATCAGTTCCCTATCTGATGCTGAATATGTAGATGTTCATGGTCTTGAAGCTACATATGAATACTAGTACATTCGGGGCTAATTTCTGATGGCCGATTGTAGGAATTACGACTACTTTTCATTGGAATGCCGACAAAAGTAGCCATCGAAAACTTGTCGACGATGCCTCTGACCATCGAAAATATGACAATCCCATGGACTCTGCTGACGGCGGGCATGATTGGTCTTCCGGTCAAAAAAGTCATTAGACATACAACATCCTCGCCGGATATTTGTGTAGACTTCATCGGAAACTCGACGAAAGTCTAAAACTTTGCACCAACAGTGATGCTGTTTGTCCGATGGTGTGTCGTCAGTCCATTAATATGCATCGATGACCGTCTGACTAGGAAGTGTCATCAGACATACAACATCCTCGTCGGATGTTTCTTTACTTGATTCAGAATTGCGACGACTCCAGAAACTTTGCACCGATGAGAATGTTGTTGGTCCGATGATTCCATCGTCAGTGGAAAGCTTGGTATCCATCGTAATTCCGATGAACATTTATTTTTTTCAAAAAATAATAATTTATCTAGATGTAAAGCAAACCTCATTGACATGTACAACGAATGATATTCTATCCCCATCAACTACCAATAGGGGGCATAGGTTTGAAGCTAATATGAGGCGCACTAGTTTCAAGATAATATGAGGTGCACTAGTACTCAAAATAATGTTACTAGCATCTTAAAAGAAAACATAAATGCATTATGACCACCCACAAAACACTTGATATAAAATATTTCCAACCTTTCTTTTGTTTAAGATCACCCGACCACGTGGAACCCTTAGGTCCACCTCATCGTGCCTGTGGAGATAGTTCCAAATAGTCAATCAAAGTATACAAGGGAGATGATAGGCTCACACATGCCATACACGATGCATACATGACACAAGTAATGGAACAATACAGTGCAACATCAATAAAGAAGGATGATACCAAGTCATGAATCCACATAGGGTCACTACTTTAAAAACACAAGGCATTAGGTTCTAGAGTGCGTTGAAGGAAGTGTCATCGTATGTCTCTTTGCACAAGTCCCAATGCTCCATGTGCGGGCTTGCCTTTCATTGTATGTGCTCATGGGGATGCACCATATAGAACCAAGCATTCTCTCATATGGACAAGAACGACAATCACACATTTCCTATGCTACATGAGCGGGTATGTCTCTTTGCACAAGTCGCAATGCTCCATGTGTAGGCATGCCTTTCATCGTATGTGCTACATGGGGACAGACCATATTGAACCAAGCATTCTCTCATGTATATGTATATAGTTTTATGTATTCATTAAAGATTTTCATTTAATTTTGAGCATTTTGTGGATGGTATAATCAAGAAACATGTCATCACCCTCACCAATTATGCTCAACTAATTTAAGTACAACCATTTGATTGTTAATAATATTTAAATTAAGGGAATACTTTTCAAAATAGAATTGTTGAATTATTGATTTTTTATATATATAATAGTATAAGCCTTTTATGGATGGTATAATTAAGAAACACGCCATCACCTACACCAATTATGCTCGATTGATTGAACTACAACCCTTTGGTTGTTAATAATATTTAAAGGAATGAATTACTTCTCAAAATAAAATTGTTGGATTATTGAATTAGTATATATAATAGTAAGCTTTCTATATTCATAAAAGATTTTCATTTAATTTTGAGTCTTTTGTGGATGGTATAATCAAGAAACATACCATTACCCTCACCAATTGTGCTCAACCAATTGATCTACAACCCTTTGGTTGTAAGTATTTTTCAAAATAAATAAGTACTTGTCAAAATAGAATTGTTGAACTAACATGAATTAGTATACATGGCAATACGTTCTATATATTTATAATAAAATTTCTTTTTGTTTTAAGATTTGTATATTCGAACAAGATTCATACATAAGTAAGAAATACTCAATTGGGAAAAATCACCAAGAGAACGGTAAAAAGTGTGTTTGAGATCATTGTCCTAATTGTGGTGTGGTCACCAAGAGATCACCATAAATTTGTCAATGCAACTTTTGTTGCAAAGTTGTAAAAAGTGTGTTAGTTTTGTTTCAATGTTAGTTAATACTCAAATATAGGTTATGGACATTGGAGGGTTGATGAGACACATAAATAGCCTTGTTTCATCGACCATAGGATCAATTGTTGGAGGTATTGAAGGAAAAGTCAATAAAATTTGGAGATTTTTTGCAATTTTCACTATTTTTCAGAACGTTACAGTCTGTTTTCCATCATTTTTTTGTTGTGAAATTCTTTTTTTTTTTGTATTATAAACCTATTGGGAATGAGATAAAAATTAATCCATGAAATTTTGTCTTTGGTTTGATAGAATTTCATTTTTATTTGTGCAAGTTATCATAGTTTTTCTAAAAACTATCATAAACCCTTGTTAGGGTATCTGGTCATAAAAATAAATGTATAAATTATATCCCCACTAGTGAAAAGTAACCCCAATGGGTGGGAACATGTATATTGGTATTATCTTTCATGTTTTCATGCTTTGTAGGTCTCCAAGATTCATTAGTACATGCAAATGGTGACTGTTGGTATGATATTGGTCATGTATCAGACCTAGTGCAGCATCGAGGGAAGATTTGAAGTTGTAAGTGCAAGATAGGACCCCTTGGTGTTTGGAGGAAGGTAGTGAGGGGTGCAAAGGGTTAGTTCAGACCCTTTACAAGCTATTGTGGCCCTTAGGTAGGGAAAATCATCAAGAACTTTATGACTGTCCTTAGATAGTGTGTGGTTGTCCTAGTGAACAAATGAAAACTGAGTTTTTGGGAGTATGATGAAATGAATAATATTATTAGGTGGTGGACATCCGAGATAGGGTTGTAGTGATCCTTGGAAACTTTTAAAGGGGTTTGGAGTCCATAATAAGTGGAAACAAATCATATCTTGCCGATTGTCCTAAGTGACTTGGTTGTCACAGTCTGTCATGCCCAAAATTTAGGGCAAGAATGGAATAATTTTTTTTTTAAAACCATAACCTTTAAAAGCATTAATTCAACGAATATAAAATGCTACAACATGTTTTGTCTTAACTATGTTTAGATTAACTTTATCTACTAGCTCAAATATTCGAAATTGAATAAAATTAAATGTGGAATTTTAAATGAATAATTTTATTGTCTACTCGAATTTAATAAGTCAACTAATTTAGATAATTAATTAGCGCAGGCAAATTAACCTTCGATAGCCATTAATTGATTTCAAAAAGCCAAATTAAAATTATTCTCCTAGCATCCATTTTAATCCATAATTGAAATGTGCTTAAATTAAATTAATTAAAAATAAATCTCAACCCTTTAAAAAAAAAAAAAAAAGATATACCCCTAGGTTGAATTAACAAAAATAATGTTCACCCCCTTGATTTTATATACTCTTAAAATCTACAACACTAGATAAATATTAAAATCTAAAGTTATACTTTATTCTTTAATTTCTACAACTATCTATTTTAATTCTCATACATGTGTAAATAAATGTTTATATTTATATACAAATACACATCTAAATATATAAATTTAATTTCCTTAACAATTTTCCAAACTTTATGGAAATAAGCCATGCAAACCCTAACTAGGAATTTTGCATTATAAAATGTCCTTAATCAAAAAAATAGTGTTACCATTTCTTTTATAATTATTTATTACCCTAGCCCTACCTGGGCTAGGGTTTAATATTTTTTTTGCTTTAGAGTTTTGGTGCAGGGCTGAACTGGGGAGATCTGGCGGCGGCCATGACTGAAGAGGGGCGTAGGCTAGAGAAGGGGGACGGCGTGGCCGACACAATGCACAGTGGGAGGCATCATCGACCACTGTGCATTGCATAGTGGGAGGCGCCGCCGTCCACTGTGCTTTCGGTGACGCCTCCCACTGTGCAAAGCACAGTGGGCTCGGCCGAGGGCATAAAAAAAATTATAATTTTTTTTTTGAAAAATAAAGGGTTTTGTTTAAATATATATATATATATATATTTTAAATATAATTATATATATATATATATATATATTTATATTTATATGCATTTTTATGTGTATGCAAGTATATATACATTTATTTTCATGATTATTTAAATCAATGTATTTTATATAAATATATATAAAGATCTACAAGTAAATTGCATGTCTATAAATTATATATTTATATAAATATATATAATTTATATGACATAAATTATGTAATGAATAAATCCTAGTATTTTGATTTTAGATATGTATTCGAACAGAATACTGAAATATGATATTGTTTTCTTGTTAATTTATTTCCTTTCGTAAAAGCCCTAGATGTAAAGATACAATAGATGGATTAATAAAATTTCTGATTCATTTACAGCAAGAGTATAGTACTTTTATTTTTTTCATTTAAACTGTTTACTATAGGTGTTTTATTTCAATCTTCAGCTATATAAATGACTAGATTTAATAATTCTACCCGCAACTAATAAATCTAGATTTTATTTAAATAAAAACTATAATAGACTAAGATCTTCATTTCCTGCAATAATTAAATTGACAGACTTTGCAAAAATCTACAACAACTATTTAAATGATAGATTTGGATACTTTATAGTTAAAACATAGATGTACTTTCTGTAATAAAAATAAATAACAGAATTAACTAATCCTAAAACAACAACTAAATTAAATAAAGAATTTATTAACTTAAACTATAGAGATGGTTATGATAAATTTAGATTTTATTTTCTACATTTGAAATAAAACCATAGATAAAATAAAATCACATATTTAATTAAAATACTTTTACATTTCCACGTATAATCCTAAATGCTTTTATATTTCAGCCTTTGCATGCATTCAAAATCAATTCTATTTCTTTTCAATTAAATAAAAGAATAAATTTAACTCATTTCCTTTCAAGAGATATTTTAAATGCTCTACAAGATTTATCCTCAACTTTAGGACTAGAACTTAGAAATAAACCATTTATCTTTTCTGCAAAATAACATGATATTTTTTGCATATATATAACAAATAACATATCCCCAAGTCTTTATTTCTATTTTACAAATAGCCTCTCTGTTTTTCAAACAAATGAGGACTTTTCAAAGGGTATTAATTACATTTACAACATTTTTCCTAAATCAACATCTTCTGTCATAACTGCATGCCTGATATTTCTTCTAACAATCTACAAGTAAATCAAACTATGACCATGGAGTGCTCACCTCCCAGCCTAGGCTAACTAGTAGCCACCCCCGAGCTTGGAGAACCAAGCCCTAGATGGGTAACGAACATGCAAACACAAAAAGATAGAATGCACACAAAACTTAAACACATCCCAACCCAGGCTACATTGCACCACACATTGTGATGTCCTTTTCAAAGGTGGTAGTGGACCAAGTACCCTGAGGAGAACTGCAAGTATGGAAAAACATGTAGCCACCTCATGGCAAACCAAATACATCAAGTATAGCAACCCCTTATTCCTTATGCCCCCCAAGGCATTCATGCCTTATTTCCCTCCTTATGACCCCCAATGCATAAACAAGCCATACAACAAGGGTCACATAAAATCCCTTGTGATCGCTCTCATAACGAGAGTCTCTCACTCGAGTGCTATCACTTCTACCGCCCACAAGATCCTCCTCTCTCCCAAGAGTAAGAGGTCTTGATGCCTCCCAAAAACACATACAATGTATAATCACAAAATACCAAATAAATTTCCAAGAGAACATGCACGGAAACTAGTCTTTTACACAAACATTACTTTCAAAAACACATGCAATAAGAAATCCATTATAAGAAAGATACAACCAACCTTAATCTGCCTAAAGGTATGCTAGTTTTGTTGAGGATGAGCAGTCCAATTCCACAGTTCTTCCCTTTCTACCCTTAGCCAAAATTCTCAATCCAAAAATCTAGCTTATTCTTTTCAAAATTCTTTTGTCTCCAAAAATGGAGAGTGGGTGATTACCCACTAATTTTCTAATTCTTGCTTAAGAAGCCCTTTGTGAGAGTTCTCACAAGTTTCTAAAAACTAAAAAGGAAGGTAAGGTAAAATGGGAAAGGGAACTCTCATTCAAAAAGGAAGGTTATCAACTTAGTTTAAGCCTTCTAATTTCCATTTTCGCACAACTTAGAAAAGTCACTTTTTAGGGTGTCTAAATGGTCACATGGGAGTAGAAACTTGCCTAAAATTACCCCTAACCCTTAGGTATACCTTATGGGCTTTAGGAAACCCTATTAAACTACCCCTAGGTGTCCATTTAACCCTTTTTTAACCCCTCTGAAGTTTATTTTCGGGTCAAACCTATGTTGACCATTCCAAAGATTCTTTACCCAAGGCATTTATGGAATCTCATTACATTAATTGAAAAAGCTATAGTTAAACAATTCCCACCAAGAGACAAATTTAAAAATTCAAACATAAATCCACACGTGTGAAGTGACACAAAGAAAATACTTTTACAAATTTATACATGAAATCATGTCTCTTGTGGGATTTACATAAATCAATTAAATAACACTTAACACACATGCATCATTTACTATTACGAATAAAATATGACACAAACGGGGTGTTGTCTCTCCAAATAGACAAACCCTGGTTTTATGAACATACATAGGTCTAGGTTTGGTTCTCCGTAATATTTCCATGGTCACATGGATAACTTCCTACGCATCTCAATTTACACATTAGTAACTTCAAATAACCTCATATAATATAAATCACAAGAATAATAATACACATCATCACTTGCATACAATATACACTTACACAAACCAATACATCTTATATCCAAATAAAACCACATAAGCAGTTATCACAATTCTCATAATTTTACTCCATACATAAAACATGCATTCTATTTCTATCATCATAGTAAAGTCCTGCAATTCCAACAATGACATACACTATCTCAAATTAATCCTATTCTAGAATCACGTAGAGTCCTATATCCTAAAGCATATAAATGAAGCATCAATCCTACATCAATGTTATCCAAATCATGGAATCCGATAAGTTCTAAATCTAGATATAGCTGACATAAGTCAGATCAAGATTATCCAATCAATGGATCTTTTAGGATTTCAATTCATACTACATCAAAATATACACCACTGGGTGAAATAACTTTATAACGGTTCAATTTCTCTTCTCACAAATCTATCGGTCTAACACAGTCCTTTCTATTGTATTATATAGTATTTATTAATAGGGTCAAACATGGTCAACTAAGTTAATCACAGCTTGGTTTGGGGAAGGCCTTACATCCTCCCCCCCTAGAGTTTGACTTACTCCTGGAAGTCGTATGAGTAGAATTACGAAGTAGGGACATAAAATTTCCCACAATTTTCAATGAGTTACTCAAAATCTTATCTTGCCTACTAGAAGGTTGAAATACCAAAATCAACTTTTTTTTTTGTAACTAACTTACTATCTGCACAAGGTTAAATTCTTAGTATTTTTATTACTTTTTCCTTACATCTCAGGTAGTGTTTACAAAATTCTATCTCCCAACAACTTACATTAATGCGCCATCCAAACTATATCAATAACACACATCTACTTCCACAATCAAGGTTACACATATTGAATTTCTAGGAGTGCTACTTTGTTTAGAATTTGTTTACCCTACTGTATTCTCATCCAAGCATGTTACTTAAGAAAATTGACATCACACTTATCCACAACGAATCTACTTATTCTACAACCAGGCACCTCATTAGGGTGTTAATAAACTATTTGCTAAATCGTCCTAGGTGCATAATTCCTCCCAACTTTCTTAGGTGACAAGGCAAAATCAAATTTAGGTTCCTCAAATCCGTCCTTATGTAGGGTAGTTTTCTACCACTAGGGATTAATATGTTTTTTTTATATTTCTAGGCTCCAAGGTTTAAGTTTCATAGGGTAAATTATACGCAATCTATGCTTAGTTAGAAGTTAAAGCTTAACAAGCTAATCCAATGAAACCTTAGGTCTCGATAAAACTCCTAGGCGATAGGATTAAGAAAATTACTAACATAACAAATACGATAACTCCTATCCTCAAGTGGATCGAATAAATTTAATAAGGGCAATAATAATTTCACTCAAAAGTCTCTTTCATTACGGTTGCGTTCAATAGTACTTAATTAGGTCATCTTCTACTAAATAGACATTTATATAGTTACTTGGTTCAATATCAATTATTTAATAAATATCCAGTTTCCTCCATCATGTTAATACATCCCTCCTTAATGACTTAATTTATTATGGCTTCTATTAATTATCTTAATATGCTAAACCTTGATTCAATGTTACGTGGTAGCTCAAGTATCGACACTTTCATGTCTTACACACCTGGTTAATACTTCGGTACAAAATTGACACTTGTTTACTTAGAATCTCTTAGGATTTGAATAATGTAATCATATAATTTTACTGGGGACATCATTTGTTTTCTTAGCACCTAAAGCTAGCTCCTTACACATTTCAAGACATATTTCAAGACATATTTCAAGCAACTCGGAGAGTGGACTTATTCTCTCCTACTTCACTTATGCAACATATGAAATCAAGGGGGTGTGCACTTGAAAAGTGACCAACACCCATCCTTTTAATTGAAATTTAGTAAAGAGGGAAGTTGTCTCGTTCCATATTACTTATTTATATATACTAACTAGCCATTTCCGACATATCACAACTTACGATTTCCTTCAATCCACAAAAAAAATAAACAGCTTATCATCATAATATCTTGTTACCTAATTACGGTGTAACTTAAGGGTGTCATGTGGTGAATTTTTTTGTGGTTATGATCTTATTTGTTGATGTTGAGTATTCTTATGAGTATTGATCTTGATAGTAATATTCTATTGATAAGTTTACATTGTGAATTTGCACTTGAGTTTGGGAAGCTTGTATCAGTTTTTTAGTTTACTGATTCACCCCCCCTCTCAGTAATCTACCAGATACTTATTCTTTCATCATACCATCAATTGGTATCAGAGCATCTTAGGTCCTCTTAAATCTAAAGCCTATCAACTTGAGGAAAATATCTTGTAGATCACAATGAAGAAGGAAGGTCCAAAGTTCAACAAAGATAACTATAGGATATAGAGTCTGGGAAGTCAGTATTGGGACCATGTAGAAACTCAGTATGTTACACCTAATGGGAATCTGACTGATGATCAGAAGAAAGAAAAACAAGGAAATTATCAAGCATTGGAGGCTATTATCAGTTCCCTGTCTAATGCTGAATATGTAGATGTTCATGGTCTTGAAACTGCATATGAATACTAGTACATTTAGGGCTAATTTCCGACGGTCGATTGTAGGAATTGCGACTACTTTTCATCGGAGTACCGACAAAAGTAGCCATCGAAAACTTGTCGACGATGCCTCTGACCATCGGAAATACGACAATCCCATGGACTCTGCCGACGATGGGCATGATTGGTCTTCTGGTCAAAAAAGTCATCGGACAAACAACATCCTCGCTGGATATTTGTGTAGACTTTGTGAGAAACTCGACGAAAGTCTGAAACTTTGCACTGACGGTGATGTTGTTTGTCCGACGGCGTGTCATCAGTCCATTAATATGCATTGATGACCATCTGACTAGGAAGTG
The DNA here is from genome assembly GCF_030272615.1 of Cryptomeria japonica. NCBI lineage: Eukaryota > Viridiplantae > Streptophyta > Pinopsida > Cupressales > Cupressaceae > Cryptomeria > Cryptomeria japonica. The sequence continues at coordinate 582,120,678 of NC_081406.1, forward strand.
TTGTTGGACATACAACATCCTTGTCGCATGTTTCTGTACTTGAGTCAGAATTGCGACGACTCCAAAAAATTTGCACTGATGAGAACGGTGTTGGTCTGATGATTCCATCGTCGGTGGAAAGCTTGGTATCCGTTGTAATTCTGATGAACATTTTTTTTTTTCAAAAAATAATAATTTATCTAGACGTAAAGCAAACCTCATTGATATGTACAACGAATGATATTCTATCCCCATCAGCTACCAATAGGGGGCATAGGTTTGAAGCTAATATGAGGCGCACTGGTTTCAAGATAATATGAGGTGCACTAGTACTCAAAATAATGTTACTAGCATCTTAAAAGAAAACATAAATGCATTATGACCACCCACAAAACACTTGATATAAAATATTTCCAACCTTTCATTTGTTTAAGCCCACTCGACCACATAGAACCCTTAGGTCCACCCCATCGTGCTTGTGGAGATACTTCCAAATAGTCAATCAAAGTATACAAGGGGGATGATAGGCTCACACATGCCATACACGATGCATACATGACACAAGTAATGGAACAATACAGTGCAACATCAATAAAAAAGGATGATACCAAGTCATGAATCCACATAGGGTCACTACTTTAAAACTACACAAGGCATTAGGTTCTAGAGTGCATTGAAGGAAGTGTCATCGTATGTCTCTTCGCACAAGTCCCAATGCTCAATGTGCGGACTTGCCTTTCATTGTATGTGCTCATGGGGGTGCACCATATGGAACCAAGCATTTTCTCATATGGAAAAGAATTAAAATCACACAATCCCTATGCTACATGAGCGGGTATGTCTCTTTGCACAAGTCGCAATGCTCCATGTGCAGGCATGCCTTTCATCGTATGTGCTACATGGGGACGGACCATATTGAACCAAGCATTCTCTCATGTATATGTATATGTATATGTATATAGTTTTATGTATTCATTAAAGATTTTCATTTAATTTTGAGCATTTTGTGGATGGTATAATCAAGAAACATATCATCACCCTCACCAATTATGCTCAACTAATTTAAGTACAACCATTTGATTGTTAATAATTTTTAAATTAAGGGAATACTTTTCAAAATAGAATTGTTGAATTATTGATCTTTTATATATATAATAGTATAAGCCTTTTATGGATGGTATAATTAAGAAACACGCCATCACCTACACCAATTATGCTCGATTGATTGAACTACAAGCCTTTGGTTGTTAATAATATTTAAAGGAATGAATTACTTCTCAAAATAAAATTGTTGGATTATTGAATTAGTATATATAATAGTAAGCTTTCTATATTCATAAAAGATTTTCATTTAATTTTGAGTCTTTTGTGGATGGTATAATCAAGAAACATACCATTACCCTCACCAATTGTGCTCAAACAATTGAGCTACAACCCTTTGGTTGTAAGTATTTTTCAAAATAAATAAGTACTTGTCAAAATAGAATTGTTGAACTAACATGAATTAGTATACATGGCAATACGTTCTGTATATTTATAATAAAATTTCTTTTTGTTTTAAGATTTGTATATTCGAACAAGATTCATACATAAGTAAGAAATACTCAATTGGGAAAAATCACCAAGAGAATGTTAAAAAGTGTGTTTGAGATCATTGTCCTAATTGTGGTGTGGTCACCAAGAGATCACCATAAATTTGTCAATGCAACTTTTGTTGCAAAGTTGTAAAAAGTGTGTTAGTTTTGTTTCAATGTTAGTTAATACTCAAATATAGGTTATGGACATTGGAGGGTTGATGAGACACATAAATAGCCTTGTTTCATAGACCATAGGATCAGTTGTTGGAGGTATTGAAGGAAAAGTCAATAAAATTTGGAGATTTTCTGCAATTTTCACTATTTTTCAGAACGTTACAGTCTGTTTTCCATCATTTTTTTGTTGTGAAATTCTTTTTTTTTGGTATTATAAACCTATTGAGAATGAGATAAAAATGAATCCATGAAATTTTGTCTTTGGTTTGATTGAATTTCATTTTTATTTGTGCAAGTTATCATAGTTTTTCTAAAAACTATCATAAACCCTTGTTAGGGTATCCGGTCATAAAAATAAATGTATAAATCATATCCTCACTAGTGAAAAGTAACCCCAATGGGTGGGAACATGTATATTGGTATTATCTTTCATTTTTTCATGCTTTTTAGGTCTCCAAGATTCATTGGTACGTGCAAATGGTGACTGTTGGTATGATATTGGTCATGTATCAAACCTAGTGCAGCATCGAGGGAAGATTTGAAGTTGTAAGTGCAAGATAGACCCCATTGGTGTTTGGAGGAAGGTAGTGAGGGGTGCAGAGGGTTATTTCAGACCCTTTAAAAGCTATTGTGGCCCTTGGGTAGGGAAAATCATCAAGAACTTTATGACTGTCCCTAGATAGTGTGTGGTTGTCCTAGTGAACAAATGAAAACTGAGTTTTTGGGAGTATGATGAAATGAATAATATTATTAGGTGGTGGACATCTGAGATAGGGTTGTAGTGATCCTTGGAAACTTTTAAAGGGGTTTGGAGTCCATAATAAGTGGAAACAAATCATATCTTGCCAATTGTCCTAAGTGACTTGGTTTTCACAGTCATTATTGTCAATCATCTATATGTTGCAAATGGGGTTCACTTAAAAGTCTTTTATTATTCAGAGACCAATATAAAGGGTGTGTCAACCTTGTGAAATTTTCTCCTAACAAAGCCTAAGGATTTTAGGGCTTTAGGAAATATTTTGTGGTGTCTTTTGTCCAATCAAATGGGCGATATAGTTTGCTAGGGATCGATTTGTGTCAAGTAAGAGCAAGTGAGAACTTTGGGATTACAAAGTTGATTTTGTGGAATTGTCTCATGTTCTGAAAACAATGTAATCAACATGTCCAAGGTGATATCCAATGTCAAAGTGATTTCCAAACCTATGTGTGAGGGCTCAAACTTGTAGCAGTTTAGGATGGAGACTAGTAAGTATGCCCCTAGTGAGTTGTTGTGTATGTTTAGTTTGCCATTGTGAGTTACCCCCTACCTCCACAACATGCTATCATGGTTATGCTAGTTTGAAGAGCAACCCACATTTCAAGCATTCAAGAAAACATCAAGAAACAATTGAGAAATCTACGGTCTTTGCTATGGTATTAATGTTTATCATTTGATTTTATTCATAGGTCTTAGGCTTTATTGGAAGAGTGTGAATGTGAATTTGGATCTTGCATTGCATTTTTTCCACTTTATTTAGATTCACATCTTCATCCTTCACAAGTATGCTTAATTGTACCTAGCTTTGAAATCAGTTTTCAATGGTAGAATTTTAACACTAACAACCATGAGCTTATCTCTCCTTAACAAAAAAATTGTCCCCCTTTTACATGCACTTAGGGACCCTCATTGTTCCTTTATGGGTATGTCATATTTTATGACTGTCACAGGTCTAGGGATTCAAGAAATGAAAGAAAACCCTTTCTAAACTTTGTAATATACTAATACCCAAAAATTCTACCCCAAGAATGTTCAATATCTTCATAATATTATTAGAGGTTTCATGCTTTGTAGGTATCCAAGATTCATGGGCATGTGCAAATGGTGACTGTTGGTATGATATTGGTCATGTATCAGACCTAGTGCAGCATCAAGGGTAGATTTGAAGTTGTAAGTGCAAGATAGACCCCCTTGGTGTTTGAAGGAAGGTAGTGAGGGGTGCAGAGGGTTAGTGCAAACCCTTTACAAGCTATTGTGGCCCTTGGGTAGGGCAAATCATCAAGAACTTTATGATTGTCCCTAGATAGTGTGTGGTTGTCCTAGTGAACAAATGAAGACTGAGGTTTTGGGAGTATGATGAAATGAATAATCTTATTTTGTGGTGGACATCTAAGATCGGGTTGTAGTGATCCTTGGTAACTTTTAAAGGGGTTTGGAGGCCCTAATAAGTGGAAACAAATCATATCTTTCCGATTGTCCTAAGTGACTTGGCTGTCACAGTCATTGTTGTCAATCATCTGTCGATTCTACCAACACTATTATACAACCTTCTTGCACTGCCATACATTCTCAAAATAATGTTACACAACCTTCACTATAATTTTTCACTTGAGAAGGTCTCTCACCAATGAATTTAGGGATTCTTGGACTATTAAGGTTTAACAATTTTTTGGTAGTTTTTGAAAGCAATTCCTACAATCCTTTGGGTAGAAAAAACAATGTTCTATATGTCCATGCATCAATGAGAGAGGTTTAGGATTTTAATTTAGCAACATGATTGATAGAGATACCAAGAATTAAATTGCAAGGAAGATCTAATATTTATGAATGAAATTGCAAATCAATCTAAGTTACATGTTTGATATCTTACTTATATCATGACAACATAAAATGTATATATGCACTCAACATAGCTCTAGGAATTAATAGGTGAATGATACATTGATCTACACATGAATCACTTGTACTTTCTCGATACTTTCATCCCTTGGTCAAGGCCGCATACCCCCTTACACTTGAATATTGTTTCCACCCTCATGATTACTTAAAGTCCATTCTCAAATCACACTAAATGACAATAATTAGTACAAAATAGTGACCATAGCCAAGGAAGCCCAAATTTACTCATACTCAACATAATAAGAAATAACTAAATCATCTGGACCATTAGTCATAACATAACCTCTTTTTCACATCATGGAAGGCCAAAATTACAAGGATCACGCTTCTTCGAAGGAGCCATTGTTCAGAGCCACCAAACTATCAACAAGAGTAGAAGCTATTAGGCTCATACAATTTTAGGACATATAAAGAGTTGAATCAGAAGTGAGATCATGAAGCATACAATAGAGAGGTATTCATGGAATAGACATATGAAAACATCTCATTCATGAAGTAACAAAATGTTTGTTGGACTTTGACCCAAAACAATCATTCACCTTCATAAAATTTTTTAAGGCTGGCAAGGACAATATTTGTTGAATCCTCTTACCATAAAATATCACATTCAACTAGATAGTTAGAAGCTTGGTAGCATTGGCTCCCCTCCACGACACTCACTTCTACAGGCATACCAAGCTTCTAATTCATGGGGCATAACTTCCCAAGAATTTACTATCACTAATTGAGGGGTACATGAGAGGTTTCTTTGGCATGCGTGTATCACAATGCCTGAGTCAACAAATAAAGAGATTTTTGTCTCTAAACATAAGAAGTTTTAGTCAGTGCATCCATTCAGGTGGGCATAGATCTGACAAATTTAATCGTTGCTATGACATTCCAACACCCGTTTCTTACAACTTTCATTGCAAACATGGTTATTTAGAGTGGTTTGGAAGAGCTTGTCCTTAGCCCGTCACACTTTGGGTTGTTCCCTCTCACCAATGCCTGTGCGAAGTGCTAAGCAAATCGGGAGGTAGGCCCACTTCTAAGGGTAAAAACACACAAGCAAAATAAAAGAAGACATGACAAACATTGATTGTTTAACCTTTAGAAAATGAAATGTTCATTGATCCATTTGCATCCTAATTAAGACTAGATGAGGTTAAACCCATCTTAATTTGAAAAGAATTTGACCAATTTAAACCATGATTAAATAAAATTTGTTGTTCATTTTAAACCCTTTGCATGCATGAAATGTGAAATTTGTTGTTGTTCGTTGATCCAAATCCTATTTAAGACTATGTGAGAATTGTAGGATTCATTCAAACCTCCTAATTAGGCTATGTGAAGAGTTGTTGTTCATTAAAACCTCCAATTAGGTTATGTGAAGATTTTTTGTTCATTAAAACCTCTTAATTAAACTATGTGAAGATTTGTTGTTCATTGCATGTTAATAAATCTTGCATAAATCATTGTTTAGACTCCATAAAGCCCACATGCAATATTAGATCCTCTCATAAAACTTGCACGCAACAACATATTAGTGCAAAAAACCTGCATGCAACGATGGATTAGTCCAAAAAACCTGCATGCAACAATAGATTATTGAAAAAAACCTACATGCAACAAGAGATTAGTGAAAAAAACTTGCATGCAAAAATATATCAACACATAAAACTTGCAGGCAAACATAAAGCAATATCTAAAGCCTGCATGCTAATATTAGACTCACAAAATTATCAAAATTAACATGATTCACGTCGGGTTCACCAGAAAATGTGATGTAGGAATTAGGCATAAGCATCAAAGCACAATAGTTAGGGAACCACAAACCTAACAATGCAATGAAAATAAAGTCCTATCACACTCAACAGAAGAATTGAAGACAAGATGTAAATTAAAAATGCAAACCAACAAAAGCATCTCCTTCAATTGTCCTCCATTGTTTTTCTTTCTCCTTCAAATTTGTGGATGCCACCTATAAAGCAAGTGTGTTGCAAGCAAGATGAGATAAAATTGACAGCATAAGGATACTTGAAATGTGGTTGTCAAAAATGAGCAATGAGAGCTCAATTTTTAGAAAAATTGAGGATTAATTGAATGACTAAGAATGATTTTGTTGTCCTCGATTTCAGCGCGGCCAAAATCATGAGGAAACCCTACGAAACTAGTCCGTTTCATACCTTATGGTCTCCGGGAGAGCTTAATCGACTTTGTCAGTTAGTCGTTTAGCTCCTTGCTTTTTGTTTTTAGTGTTTTCTTGTTTTTCCTAAGTTTGCATTTTTGCCCGCAGTTTGGACTTTAAAGTCCAAACTGCAGGGTCTTTTCTTTGTTGTCTGCACATCGAACTTTAAAATCTGATGTGCGTTTTCTTGGTCTAAGCCTGTAGTTTGGACTTTAAATTCTGACTTGCAGGTGGTCTTTGCGTGTAGGGCGGACTTTATTGTCCGGCCTACAGACTGCTTGGCCGAACAATGCATGTCAGACTTTAAAGTCCGACATGCAAGGATTTCTGGCCTACATGTCAAACTTTAAAGTTTGACATGCACTGCGAGTTGTCATTAATGCAACATTAATTGTTAATCTTAAGGTTTATTTAGTTAATTTTTGTCGCCCTTTCCTTCAGTATTGTTTGTCTTTTTTTTCTTCGGGCGCCCTCCTCTGCTTTTGCTCACCATGACTCGGATCAGATTGCTCCATTGTCAGATTTTTCGATCATCATTGTTGTGAAGGTAGGTTTTTCTTGTTTTCTTTTCGAGTTTCTTTGTTTTCTTTGCTTTCTTGTTTTCTTTTTGGTTTCTTCCTGGGTTTTTGTTCTGCGTTGCATAGACAATCGGATTTTAAGCTCCGATTGTCTCCCTTGTGTCGAGAGGACAATGGGGTTTTAAAACCCGACTGCCCTCCTAAGTCATCCTTATCCAACCACATACCAGACTTTAAAATCCAGTGTGTAGCTGGATGGAAGGATCTCCACACATCAGATTTTAAAGTCCGATATGTGGGATCATAACCTTCGCATATCAGACTTTAAAATCCGGTATGCGGAGATGAGTAGGTTTGGTTGACATGTCAGGTTTTAAAACCCGACATGTCAACCGATTGTTTTTCCCTTTGTCTGCACATTGGACTTTAAATTTTGATGTGCCTTTAATCTTTCCCAGGTTTCACATTGGACTTTAAAGTCCGATGTGCTATTGATTTACCCCGAATTAACACATCAGACTTTAAAGTCCGATGTGTTGATGACCCATTCTGGATTTGCACATCAAACTTTAAAGTCCGATGTGCTGATCAAGGTGATTTTAATTGCATTTTGGACTTTAAAGTTTGATGTGCAATTTTTTTTTTGAAAGAGCATGTCGGACTTTTTTCCCCAACCTGCTATTTTTGGCAGTTTTACTCCCAAGCCTATTTTGAGTCCCGTTTTTTGATCCATTTGAGAAAAATTGATTTTGATAATGATGAATAGCTAATCATCAGTGTTGAATGCAATCATCACAAATGTCAAAGATCCCTCACAATAAGCCCGAGTCCTCCTCAAGTGAGTTGGAATCTTCTCCAAGTAAAGCATCATCAAGAAAGATGAAATACAAGTACGACAAGTACTTGAATCTGTACCCAAAGAGTTCAGTAGACTCGAATATCAAGGAAATCAGAGACACCAAAATTGGGCATGTAGATATGCAAGAATTCATTGATCAAGTTAAGAAGGCTCCTACTCGCCTAACTAATCTGATCAACTCCAAGTTACATAAATATGCATCTTTTCCAGTTGCAGCTCATGATCCAGAATTTGTGCTTGCAGTAGTGGATCAATTTGATCCAAATATAAGATAGGTCAAAGATGAAGATCAAAATGTCATCATGACCTTGGATAGTGTATTCTTCAATAGTGTCTTCAAAGGTTCCCCAGTTGAAGAGGTGGCTGATATTACTCAAGAAAGTGCTCAAGAGTACTATGAGAAGAACAAGGATAAATGCAAGAAGGTAATCAATACTATTTTCCTCTCTACCGCAAGAAGTTCCCTAACCTCATGATGGCCTAAGGGCTTTCACAGGAGTGATTTCAATGAGGAGTACAATGACATGGTCACCATGTTATCAAGGGTGAGGGGGTTAAAAGACTCTCATTACTTTCAAAGCTGGATGTGCTACTATATGAAAATAATTAGGAAAGGAGCAACAAGAATTGATTGGGGTGAACAGATCAGCGATGCCCTTTGTGCTCAGTTGAAAGAGGTCAAAGTAACACTTAAATTTTATATGACCTCATACCTAGTTTATGCGGCTGCTTCAATGAGGCAATATCTAGGCTTATCTACTAAGGGCAATAGGAGACTGGTACTCGTTTGGGAGTACTATGATCAGCTTACTATCAAGAATCAAGGTAGTCATTACAAGAGAGTTAATGATGTCTTCTTTGTTGTATGGAAGTGCGTGTTTGATAAGGGCCTATAGAAGCAGAGAATATTAGAGGCTGCTTATAATAGAGTATCTCATTTTGGGTGTGTATTTTTATAGTTTCTCACATTCACCTACATCCGAATTGGATGTTTCTCAGGAGAGCCCTTCATTCTACCAAGGTTCCCTTCAGACAAAATCGTCCTCATGGAGTGGTGTAGACAACTGATTAATCTGCAGGAAAAACAGTCACAAGCACATAAGACTGGGCTAAAGTTCCCAAAATCAATCGACAGGTACTCAGTGCTAACCAATCCCAAGGCCAAAAATATGGAGGAAGAAATACAGTGGAATACCATGAGAATATTCAAGGCCCGAACCAATTTTGACTTTCATGGTATAAAGAACAAACTCAAAAGGACTTATACTCATGTTTATAAGTTGGAGGATGTTTGGGCAGACTGTCAAAATGATGAGGATATAAGAAGGATGGATTTCAACCGCCTTACTTTTTAGCAAATTGAAAACTTGGATTTGGCTAAGATTCCAATGACCATGGAAGATACGGATGACATAATAGACTTGGTCTATTATGACAAGAAAATTGCCGACTCTCTGCTTCCTCCCATACAATGGTCAAAGAAGGAGAGCAAATCAATCACTCAAAGAATTGCTCCCATCCTGGCAAACACCAATGCATGGTTGGTAAAGAAGAATCTCAGGATGAAACAACTTCTTGCTAGCTCAGGAGATGATGATAACAACGATGGCCCAATCGGCAAGACAACTACAGCCGAGATGAGAACAAAGAGCAGGGCAGACCCGCAAGCACTATCCACAACTCCTGTAATACAATCAAAAGGGAAAGGGCCCAAGATTAAATTTATAGTGAAAGGGTCCAAAAAGGGTGAATCATCATCCACGGTACAAGAAGCAGTGACTAAAGAGCCAGAACACCCGCCTGCCAAGGAAATGGAAGAAGGTGAAATTACTCAACAAGAGGAAGTACAAGCTGAAGAAACATCACACCCAGCTGAAGTTGATGTCCCGATTACCTCACAGGTAATCGTCCATTCTATTAACTCTGACTCTGACCAAGAGGATGAGGATTTTCAAGATGGGGATCTAAGTATGGGCACGGCACAATCAGAGACCACTAATTAGTTTTTCACAACAACCCACTTCTCCAATCTAGATGATATCCCTTCATCTACTTTTGAATCCACGATGATGGATTTCAATGAAACCTTGGAAGATGCACTTGCAGAACAGGTTTTAGTAGACTTACTTGTCACTACCACCACCACCACAAAAATTCCTCCATTGTTAAGTGTTGAAGTTTCATTTGTGGCGCCCTCAACTCTCCCATCTGTAACTAAAGAGGTAGTAGCAACAAATGTTCCACTAGATACTTCAATATCGACGCCATCAATAACACTCACAACTGCTCCGAGCTCCAGTCAACCTGCTCCCGAACCTTCAGCTCAAAATCAAAAAGGAGCTACTACTCCATCATCCAATCCAGAACTACCTCCTTGGATGGAAGTAGTGGCCCCTAAGAGGAAAAAATAGGTGATCTCTCTAGATGAGTTTGACTTTGAACTTTTAGTTCCTCCAAAGCCTAAGGGAACAAAAAAGCCAAAGACGGTATCTCGGGTGGTAGTAGACCCGGCTTCTAAGAGAAAATATGTTGAAGTTATGGTGCCATCATCTGACAAGGACAAAGGCAACATACAATCTAAAGATTATACCACGTAGGTCGTAGAGCTCGGGGTGGAAACACATGAGAGTGTGAAATTGGATTCTCAGACAACCTTTAATTCTTTGTTGAGAAGATTGGATCAGGAGAGGGATGAGAAAAATATCTTGAAGCAGAAGTGTGAACAACTGATCAACGTTCTTCTAAAGGTCACACAATCTTCTCAAGAGATTGAGCCCATATGATCATCAATAGATACCAAATCTCTCAAGAAGATTGAACAGGTGGGAGCTAAAGGCTGAGTAATGGATGAATGGATTTCATGGCTAAGGTCAGAAGGTTCTCATCTTCTAAGTTCAACAGTGGGACTATTGTCAGATTATGAAGTAATCTAGAGTCAGATGCAAGGACTCAAAACCTCTTTATCACAAAATAATGAGGAAGTTGTGAAAAGTACTACCTTGTGGAGCAAAATGGAGGACTTCAGGATAGATGTCCTAGTTGAAAATAAGGCAATTCCCACAAGGGAGAAGTACATCCAGATCTTGTCTTTATTGTCTCATAAGCAAGAAACAATAAAGTTAATGATTGAGGAACTGGACCGGGAGAAGAAAGAAGGTGATGACAAGGTTGATCTCATTTTTGCCAAAGTTGGTGATCTTCCTTGTTATTTATATGATGGCGATCAAAATCTTGTCACTGCTGAAGTTGTCACGTAGGAATTCCTTTCCTTGATGGATCACTGCATGGGACAAGATTTCTCACTTGATACATTTGATAAGCTGTTAGAGATCCAGGTTAGTTTTGAAGTCCTCACATCCATGCTGAAGGATGTTAAAAATAAACAGGTAAAGATTCAAGATGCAATTTCCCGCATCCGAGTGATCACAAGTTCTACCTCGATGCTGAACGAAGCGGAGATGAAATCCATCCTTGCTAAGTTTGAAGATTTCCAGAAATCCAATGAGGAAGAGAATCAAGAATGAAGTACCCCCTTTTGGCACCTTTTCTTCATGCAGTTGCACCGATAGATGCTGTCAATTTTTATGCAGTTGCACATTTTCTTTATGTTGTAGTTGTAGTAAAATGGGACTGTGCAGTTGAATAAGTCAACTGTGCCCACCTTTTTCTCAACTTCTTTTCCTATATAAGGAGGACCTCTTTTGTAAATATTTTATCTTTTTCATGCTTAGCAAAACTTTGCAGAATTTTAATCCCAACTAAGACTTTGGGATTTTGTGGTGAAAATTCTATCAAACAAATAAAGAAAATAGTTTTGTTGATCTCAAACTTTGTGTTGTATCAAGAAAACTGTTTATATAATTTAATGTTCCTATGTCCATTGAATATATATTATCTTTACTTCTTTGATCTTGAAGATATTGTTATGTGGTTAAAGAGCTCTCAAATCTTGCAAGTAGACTTTGTGCTCCTAGCATATTTGAGAAATCTTCTAATAAATTAAGTAACTTGTGGTAAACTTTGTATTGCTACAGTTATTTGTAGTTTAAAAGATTAGAAATTAATATTTGAAGACTTTGAGCTACAAGCTAAATTTCTAATTGTTTTATTTGTAATGATCAGTTTGAGTTAGTGTTACCTTCAAGGAGACTTTGTGCTACTTAATAGTAACTCTTAGTGTAGTTTAATAGATTCATAGTTCTTTTCTTTAAAGTATCTAAAGAGATAGAGAGATTGTAACTAGGTGAAGGGAGAATACATAAACTCTGAAAAAAGAGAGTTATATGCCTAACCCCAACCCAGAAATTTAATTTCTTATTAATTAGAGGAGAAATTTCATAGGGAACCTCCCCTTGATGAGAGGAGAGATTAATTTCTCAGCATAGCTTTGTGTGAATTATATATTTTGTCATTAGTACGTTGGTGACAAAATATTCACCCAACATATTTGAGACTAAAAATAATCAACGGACAAGATTGAGTGCACAACAAAGCTGCCATTCAGGGACAGGTGAAGATAGAAGAAAGCAAATGAGCAGATATTATGAAAATAAATAATAAAATCTATAATTACCTTCTCATAAATACCAAATCAGCAAGTTGAAAATATCAGAAAGATTTTAATAATTTAAAATTATTAAATATCTTCATTTGAAAGATAAATAGAAGAATTGAAAATAAATAAAATATCCTCTTATAAGATAATTAATAAATAAGATTTATTAATGATCTCCTCACAAGAAAAAAAAATAGATGTTTGAAGATGAATACCTCATTTTTTAAATTAAAAATTAAAATTAAAGAGATATTGCCAAAAAGATTGATTTTTGAAAATCATGAAAAGATACTAGTTTCCAAATTCGAAAAGTAAGAGGGTTTTATGAAAAGATTTGATAATTAAAAATTATTAAACAACTTCATATAAGAGGATAAAATGGAAGAATAAAAGATTAAGAAAAGCAGGAAATAAATATAAATTAATAAATAAAATTTATTAATTATCTTTATTTTGGAGGAAGATAAATATGAAAATTAATAAAAATGGTTTATTAATTTATTGCTCATATTTATGAATTAGTTAATTAAATAAAATAAATTTATTTAATTAATGGACAAAGGAGACAAATAAATAAATTATTTAATTTATTTATTTAGGACTTAGAAGAATTGTTAATGAAAGGGGGTTTAATTAAATACTATGCACATGATATGTTAAAAAAATAGGAGACACAGGTATTAAGTGTCTACAATATCTATACTAGTTATTAGTTATATCAATTCTAATAGCTTTTAATTATTATTTTGAACTTTATATAAAGATATAAATAATTAAAATAATTTTCAAACCAAAATATTTTTAATGTGGATAATTTTTAGCATCTCTTTTATTTTATGTTTTATATATCTTTTAATAAATTAAAATGAAAATTTTTAAAATAATTTTCTACCATAAATAAATTTAGTAAGATTGATTTCAAGTTCAAATCTTATTTAAATTTATAAGTTAAATTTAAATTTTGCAATTTAATACTTTTATTTAATCAAATTTAAAAATACTTTTATATAAGCTAAATTTTATGAAAAAAAAAACATAATTAAAATAGAAACAATAATTTAATTTCACTTTGAACAATTTAAATTACCTTTCAATTTTAAAAAATAATGAAATTAAATTAAATTACTAAACTAAATTTATTATTTTAAAACAATTTCATTTTTTTTTAAACAAGTTTATTAAATATAATTATATATCTTAAGGGTTGCTATGGCAATATGCACCTAACCTGTAATATTTGACCTTTTAAAATGAAAGTATGATCAAATGACATAGAAAGAATTTGGAAAGGAGGTACTATTGTATATCCACATGCAATAACATCATATCTATTATGAAAATCATGAGACTTAGATAAAATTATATCTATTAATCATATTTTAGTGATTTTTATTATTAATATCTTAATTGTTAATTTATTTTAATTATTAGATTGTTTTAACCATAATTCTTATTCTAAATTTAATTCTAACTCCAATATTTTAAGATTATAATAAACAATAATAATTAAAACTACAATTATAATTTAATTATAACAAATATAATAGTTATTTAAATATAATTTGGAATAAGTTATAAATTTGAAAAAAAAAATTAAGATGAGAGTTTTGATTTATAAAAAGCGGGATAGGTCTGTACCATTACAAAGTATTACACAACCACATAAAATCGCTACATAGGGCACACGAGGGCAAAAACAAACCCAACAAACTAAACCAAAGACATATCTTGTAGGAAAAACCACTAACAAAGCAAAAATAACAAAACAACAAACCACCAAAGGCACAAAGAAATGGCCTACTGAGCGGAGGCATTACCTTCCTGCCAATCCTTACATAAACTAAGAACTTTGTCAGAGAAAGAAATCTTTTTGTTTGAATCTTTAACACAATTGGGGGTACTAGAATTTGGAGTGTCCTTGACCATGAAAGCAACTTGAGGTTCCACCAATGCAGAAGGAGAGAGAACATGTTGCTTGCACTTGCCTATCCTCCTATCAATTTCATCCTATATAGCTTTGAGGGAGGCTAAATTTTTTACCACCATATCCTAACTTTGTTTACAGTCCATTTCCTCAATGTTGTCTATCAAGGGCTCTTGGTTCTTTTTCAATTCCAAAACAAATTTGTTCTTGTTTTTCTACATCACCTCCTTAGAGAGCTCATTCAATCTACCCTCCACTTTTTCCCAATTCTCCAACTTCCTCGCCATATCACTTATTGCTTCCCAAACATGTGAACTCATCTCTGAAATCCATTACCCATTTATCCGCTCTTGCCCCTACCTCAATGACCACCTCTAGTCCGTTGATCTTTCTAACTGCCACATTCAACTATGAGAGAAGCCATTTGATAGCTATTTCTTGTCTTTCCACATTCCCCTCTTGCCTCAAAATCTATGGGGGCCTTTTGAGAGTCACAAGACTCTTGATTAGAGGGAAAGGGGGTCACCTACTCACACGTGGTAGGAGACCACTGAGATTCTGAATCCGAAGAAGATTCATAGTCCTCCACGTCCTCCTCTTCATTAAACTCCAACACCTCCACTTTTTTGGAGGGGTGAGGTAGGAGAGGGATTTTTTTTTGCCTATTTGCTAGGGTTAAAATGAGTGGGGACAAGTTTGGGCTTAAAGGTAGAACCAATAGCTGAGGTGGTTTAGCCATAAGGGCCATAGAAATCTCAATTACTAGATTCGGTTCCAACAAGGGAAAAGAGGGCTTAGCAGGGGATCCATTGAAAGGGGTTAGAGAAATATAAAAATTATATCTAGTCTATGGATTAAACCCTAATGAAGGGGTGGACAATTGTTTGACTGAGCTCTAGCAACAGATTGGAATAAAGACGAATAAACCCAAAATGCAAAGTTCATTTGGATTCCATACCTCAGGTGGTTTAGCATAGAAAAGATCTGTGTGTGAACTCTTTTATAATGATCATCAAGGGTGAAGAATTTCATTAGAAGAAGGGTCATGTCCCTCCATTTTCTAGGGAGCTCTTCTCTTTTTTAACCTCTTTGTAGTTTCAACACTCCCTTGCCTTCCTTGAAGAATCACTTAAATTCTTCCTTTTATGAACCCTTTGACTTCTTACGAAAAGTAATGCCATCTCATGGGAGTCCAATAATGCCTAAAATTAACTCTAGCATGACTTTTAAGGCAACATTACCAATTTGCACCTCTCCATTATGCCAGGACTTCACAAAGTTTTTCGAGAGCTCCAGGTTGAAACCTTGTATGCCCTCCACATAACTATCTAAATTTCCCTTGATAATTTTCTGCCATACCTTCCATTTGCACTTGAATTCTTCACAATTATTAGATTCTACTTGGATATATCTCCCCCCCCCCCGCCCCCCCTATTTCCACCATTGAGAGCTTTTTAATAGAAAACAAGTGGATGAAACAAAACCCATCAATATGGTGCTAAGAGGGGCGTGAATTGAAATTCACAAAAACATGATCATAGTAAGTTATTTAAAAAAATAACAATTATCCCAATACATGTGCATGAAAGTAAACAATTCAATCATCAAAAAAATTTCACAAGAACATCAATATTTTTATGTAGAAAACCCAAATTGGAAAAAATAACAATGAGATTCAAACTCACTATATATATATAATTATTTTACAATGAACAAGCGTTTCTATCAAAAGAGCTCACTGCTCCAAACTTGCCGAGTGAGGCACACAACCTTAGGCAAGATACAAATAGTGATTTGATCAAGTGAAGATCACTTCTTCAGGGCAAGATACAAAACTACTCTTACAATACAATAGAAATAGTAGATTGAACTATATATAAAATAGCATCTATTAGAATGCATATAATAGTTCACAATGCATACTCATCTATCTACTCAATACATCTCTAAATATTTTCACTTCCTTTATGATACCACATACACACCACTTTCATATCATCTCACATACTTGCTAACACAACTAATTCCCTCAATATATATATATATATATATCAATTAGATCCAAAGTAAGTCTCTCTAGATCGGCCAAAAGAATATGAAATGTATACATAACATCGACCTAAAAAATACATCATTCAAAATGTAAGAGAAACATGTGAGAGTTCACACTGAGTCGACACACCTTCTAATCAACACCAAAAACCTTTATGCATGCAACCACTCAGATCAATATGCACAAACCGATACAACACTTGATTTTTTAAACACATATTGTCTTATTCTAGATCTAAAAGAAAACAGTTCACCCCAAAAGAACAACAACATCTTGATCTACAATATAGTCATGACGAGCAAAGAAATCCAAATGGACAATATGATCATCGAAGATATATTAAGTACACACAAAAAATTTCACCAGAGTAGAAACAAAAGAGAATAAAATTACTTCTAAACCAATAAGGAAGCACTAGACTTCTGGAAACACAACAAATGTTCTCCTTACATCATTTCATCAGCACAACGTGAATCTACAATTAGCTGTGTAATACAAAACTGCACTATATTCTATCAACACACACAAACTCAAAGCAAAAGTTCAAATATCACACATTGAAAACAAAAAAGCCACAAACAAGACTCAAATTAGTTTTCTTTATTTCATTCAATTCAAACAAAAAATTTTACAAACAAAATTCATGACCACTCACGATCTCTTCCTTCATTGAGCGTTGTCTTTTCCACTCAATGTGGTAGCCCTGTTTCTTTCTTGCTTTGCAACACACCCTAATATTTTTCCTCTTTTCCACTCTTCACCTGGGTAACTGCCTCATCTCCTTATTTTCCATGCAACCCTTCTCATTCACTTCCTTCAAACATTCTATCCACCCCCTCTGCAGCCACACCCCTTTTACATAGGGTTGGTGCCTACTCTCTCCTCCCTCCCTTGCAGCCCTATCTTTTCTCCTTTAATATTATCAGCCCCATTCATCTTCCTCCGCATTCATTATGTTACTACTTACTAAGTTGCCATTAGTTTTATATCCAAAGTCATTCTATATACTCTAGTTGGTTACTACTACCGAAATATTCAGTCGGTAAGCATAGAGCAGTCAGTTATAGAAGAAAGTAGTCATAGAGCCTAGTATACACCGAGCTATCTACCGAGTATCACTAATGTGTCTACAGAGCAGCAAAAATGATATACCAAGTTGATATACACCGAGCAAAACGTGTTACTAGATTCATTGAACCTAGACACATATGTGGAAACGTGTTCCAAGATCGAGGAACAAAGAACCGTTATCTCATTGGAAATTGCACTTAAAGATTTTGTATGATTTTGAGGTCATCTATCCAATGAAATATTTTGTATGGTTATTCATTCGATAAATCATGTTTGTAAGATCGAAGCATGAACAGATCACCGACATAAGAGATCTATTTATACAACATGAGTCAGGAATAGTCAAGGAACAGATGTGTATGAAACAAGACATGTGTAATAGATAAGGAAGCACTGAGTATTGTGAGTGTCAGAGACACAGAGATCACCGAGAAGGATTTCAGAGTACAGTCAAGGAATAAAGTAAACAGAAGGGTTTACCGAGTTAATCTATGGATTACCGAGGTATGCTATAAGCAAGGTAATCTCATTTTGAGCACATAGAATCTGCTATAACATTCTAGATGTGAAGTTACAGATATTTTGTAAAGATTTTATTGTAATATTTTGAGTTGTAAGAGAAACCTTTAACAGGGTAAAAGACTCTAACAAAGTCTATAAATTGTAAAGCCTTTAACCAGGTGCAACATTTAGAATAAGTGTTGTAAAATCCTTTAGCAAGGTAGATCTAACGATCTTGATACTCCTAACAAGGTAAGCTATTAGAAATAGCTAAACATGTAGCTCTAACCAAGCAATCTTTATTATTGTAGTAGTGAAGTTGTGGGTGCCATCCCCATCACATTTTTTCTCTCTAACCAAAAGTTTCTGCGTAACCAAAATATATGTGTTATGGAGTGAATCATGTATGATTGTTATTTATTTGTTTTAGATTTATGTTATGTTACAACAGTTTTTGGTTTATGCATAACAGTAAAGTTATTGTTGAAGAAAGGATTTGAAGTACTGATTCACCCCTCCCCTCTCAGTACATTAGCTTTCCATATTGGGCCTAACACATTACACCAATCTTCTATATTTAATGGACTAATGTTTTGTTTTCCATACTTGGATTGATTTTACTCATAATGCTACCCTCACTACCTTCTATTTGTTTCATTCCACCACCTATACATTGTTTAATGGGAAAAGTGGACAGTGGCATTAAGAATACTTATGGTCTTGACAATGTATTTTTCATTAAAATAGAAATCTTTAATCTATTTAACCCTTGCATTTTCTTTGACTGACATTTATATGTCTTCACTTTATTCCCTACTTTCCCACTTTCTGACTTTGTTAATTAATACCTTCTAAAATCAGCACATTACACTTCATTTATCATTCTTTGAATTATGTTGCTACTCTTTGTATCGGTTACTAGCTTTGCATTTTCAGTTACCACATAATGACTCTTCACATTAATATTCAATGGATATCTATACCCTATTTTAAATGCTCCCATTTTGGCATGGTAGGCAAGATGCTCCTTCATCATATAGAGATACCCACATCTAAATAATCCCACTCTTTTCATATGAATATAAAAATGAGGTCCAAAACCAATCAATAGAGGACATGCAACTAAAAAATAACATATGATTTACATGTATTCTTATTCATATATTTGTAATTTGCTATATAAAAACAAAAATAAGAAAACTGTCTATGAGACTTTTAGATAAAAATCAATTCTTACTGGCTACTCAATTCTACATCAATAAAAGAAATGGTGAGAAATTTCATTTGTGTTTAGAAATTCCAACTCTTCTTTTCAGTTCTGAATCATAATTATCAATATGGTGTTTGCTTGAGTTTCTTTGATAGAAATTTTCAATATAGATATGCATTATTTGAAAAAAAATTGCAATTCAAAATAAGGGTGGAATTGTTTGATAAAATGATGCAAGGAATATACTAAAGTTAGTATAAATGTTGTCACAAAGCTGGATAATGATAAAATAATTTCATTGGCCTCAACTGAAATGTTGTTTCTCAATACTCAAATCTGCAATAATAAAAGCAAAGGTGAGCAATTTTGTTTGAGCTTTGAGATTACTTCTGTTTCAAATTGAATATGTTAAAATGTTGTTCGTTTGAGTTCATTTGATAGGTGATTTCAATATTCTAGACCTGCATTATTTTTCAAATATACTATAACTAAAAACTAGGTTGGAAGTGTTTTGTGAAATCATATGGGGTATATTGAACTTCACATAGTTGCACTTTTTTAACTCTTATTTTCTTCCTGGCATAGATCTATCTTAGAGGACAAGAAAGTTTTATTATTCAAGTCAATGATGGATGGTCAAAATAGAGAAGATGGATAAAATTAGTTATCATGGTCTTATAGGTATACTTTGAAAATCTCTCAGTAAGTATCTTTAAATCTTAGTCATAGATTTACAGAAAATGGGTGAAAATTGAATATAGTTCTCCTACTAATAACCATATAAATCTTATATTTTATTGAATGTTTTGAATCCTACTTTGACAAAGCATCTTTACCAGATGCTTGATGTGGTTACACATTAAAATATATATTTTAAATTAGCCTAAATCTTGTTGGAAGTCTCTCTCTGAAAAGAAAACATCTGATGCTCAAATATATAATCCTTGGTAACATTTTTTTCTCAAAAAAAATGACCATTTAATCTGTGAGTAAAAAGATGGTGTAATGCCAGAGAAGCTCTGACTTCGAATCCTTTCGA
The DNA here is from genome assembly GCF_030272615.1 of Cryptomeria japonica. Lineage (NCBI taxonomy): Eukaryota > Viridiplantae > Streptophyta > Pinopsida > Cupressales > Cupressaceae > Cryptomeria > Cryptomeria japonica. The sequence continues at coordinate 582,140,961 of NC_081406.1, forward strand.
TTCTAACCTACAACTTTGGTTAGCCCAGCTCTACCATCATAAACAAGCCACAGATAATTACTCTGCTAGAGAAGCTCAAATCAAAGCCAAATTGCATTGGCTTAAGGTGGGCGACAGAGCCTCCAAAGAATTTTTTCTGGCTTTGCGTGCTTGTCATACCTTTGTGGGGATTAAGAAAATAAAAGAGGATCATGCTTTTCTCATCGAGTTGCCTGATATTCTTCAATCTTTTTTTTGACATTATGAGAAGGTGTTCACAACATAGGGAAATTCTCTGGCCAGAGACCAAGCTTTGCAATATTTCTTAGTTGTTGCACCCAAAAGGCTTTTAGAAGCTCAGGAGACCTTTTGTGATCAATTGTCGACAATTGATGAACTCAAGGACGTTGTTTTCTCTATGGTGGATGATAAAGCCCCAGGGTGTGATGCCTTACCTTGCGAGTTTTACAAAGCCTTTTGGCCTTGTGTTGGTCTCGACCTTCATAAGGTCTACCTTGAAGATTTTCATTCCCAGTCCTTGGGAAAGATTATTAACAAAGGCAACATTAAGTTTATCCCTAAGGTTGGGGATCCAGAGGACATTTGCAATTGGAGGCTTATTACCTTGCTCAATGTCACTCCTCACAAAATACATTTTGTATCTCTATTAACTCCTGAAGAACAACCAAAATTTGTGGAATTCTTCTAGAAGCGCCAAATCAACTTTGCATGGTCTTGTGCAGACATGCCCAACTTAGATCCAGATTTGGTCATGCATCACCTAACTGTAGCCGAAGGAGCTAAACCTATCAAACAAAATCTCAGAAAGATGCACCCATAGATTGTCGTTCTTATCAAGGTTGAACTTAAAAAGATCTTGGATGTTGGTTTCATCAAACCAATTGATTATGCAGAGTGGATCTCCAATATTGTACCTGTTGGTAAACCTAATGGGGGCATCTGTATTTGTATGGAGATTTAGAGATTTAAACAAAGCATGTCCTAAAGATGAATTTACCTTACCAAATATCAACATGATTGTCAATCTAACAGCTAGTCATGAGATACTTTCTCTTGTGGATGGCTTTTCAGGATACAACCAAATTAAAATCGCTCCAAAGGATCAACACAAATCTGCTTTCACATGTCCATGGGGAACATACTGTTGGAATGTAATGCCATTTGATCTAAAGAATGTAGGGGAAACATATCAAAGAGCCATGACTACCATCTTCCACGACATGATGCATGCAATAATGGAAGATTATCTTGATGATTTACTAGCTAAATCATTAACAAGAGAGGGTCATCTTGCAGTACTGGATAAAATATTCAACAGGTTGGAACAATATCACGTTCGTCTCAATCCAAAGAAATGTGTATTTGGAGTAACTTCTGGGAAGCTCTTAGGATACATTGTCTCAAGTAAAGGCATTGAGGTAGATCCTGTGAAAGTCAAGGAAATCATGGACATGCCACCTCCAAAGAATATCAGTCAATTGAGGACATTACAAGGGCGGCTACAATCCATTTGATGGTTCATTGTACAATTGACTAATAAATGTCATCCCTTCACCCATCTGTTACATAAAAATATCTGCTTTCAATGGGATGCAAAATGCTAGCAAGAATTCCAAATGCTTAAAGACTACCTAATGAATACACCATTGTTGATTCCACCAGATCCAAGAAGACCTCTATTGTTATACATTTCAGCTACAACCATGGCATTAGGAGTATTACTTGCACAATATAATGCAAAAGGAAAAGAGTGTGTTGTCTACTACATCTCTTGCACACTGGTAGGCTACGAACTCAATTACACACCTATTGAGCAAGCTTGCCTAGCAGTTATCTTGGTAGCCACCAAATTAAGGCACTAAATGTTAACACACAAGGTACAACTTATTGCCAAGATATATCCACTCAAGTACCTACTCAGCAAGGCAACATTGACAGGTCGCTTTGCCAAATGGGTTATGACTGTGAGTGAATTTGATATTGAGTATGTGGGCCACAAAGCTATCAAGGGACATGTTATTGGAGATTAGTTGGCTAATGCACCACTCAAAGGCGACCATCCTCTTATTTCCAACTTTTCAGATGAAGAAATTTTCATGATCATAGCTACACAACCCTGGAAGCTATATTTTATGGCTCATACACTAGACATGGCTTGGGGGTAGGTATTATTTTTATCACACCTCAAGGTGACAGTATCCTGAAGTCATACCGACTCACTCTCCCATGCACAAATAATATAGCAGAATATGAGGCATTGATCATAGGACTTAGATTGGCCATACAATGGAATTTAAAAGAGCTACGAGTATATAGAGATTCCCAACTAGTCATCCAAAAAGTCACCAATGAATACCAAACAAAGGATGATAAGCTCATGCCATACAAAAGGATGGTGGATAGTTTCAAAGAATCATTTACAACTATCACATTTGAGCAACTACCAATAGATCAGAATAGAGTTGCCAACACAATGGATACAATCGCATCTCTCTTGGATCTTCCACAAAATTTGACATGCTATGAGTTCTTGGTAGCACAACTTTGGATCCTCGCTTATGATATCCCTGAATCTAAAATGATATGTTGCCTTATCGGTTCCAACTCTCCATGGTATGGTGAATTTTTCATTTACCTACGTGACCACACACTTCCCCCTAACCAATCAAACAACCAATGAAAAACCTTTATCTGCCAAACCACTAGATACACCATCATTGCCGAAACCCTATACATATGAAGTATTGATGGTACTCTCCTTCGATCTTTGGAACAAGATGAGATAACGCAAGTCTTGGAAGAGTACATGAAGGATTTTGTGGGGCTCACTCAAGCGGTCCTTCACTAGAAAATAAAATCATCCGAGTTGGATACTATTGGCCCTCCATGGAAAGAGACTCCTACTACTTTGTCAGAAAATGCAAGAAGTGTCAAGCTCACGAAGATCTGATACATGCCCCAACACAAGAATTACAAACTATCACAACACCATGGCCCTTTTGTCAATGGGGACTTTACCTTGTGGGTAAAATCTATCCATCTTCATCCAACGGTCATAAATTTATCATTACCGCCACAGAGTACTTCACAAAGTGGATTGAAGCTATATCACTCACTCAAGTCACCGGCAAGTAGACCACCTCATTCATCCTCAATTACATCATCTGTCGGTATGGTGTACCCATGTACATCATCATAGATAATGGGCTCCCTTTCAAAAATCAAGATGTCTGTGAGCTCTGTGAGAAGTTTCATATCCAACACTGTTTTTCCACCCCATATTACCCACAAGGAAATGGTCAAGCAGAAGCATCCAATAAGAATATGTTGAGGATCCTCAAAAAGATAGTCAATGATGTTGGTCATGATTGGCACATTCGTTTGAATCCAACACTATGGGCATATCGAACTAGCATTCGAACCCCTACAGGCGCAACCCCCTACTCACTAGTTTATGGAGCAGAAGCCATCTTGCCTATTGAGGTTGAATTACCATCTCTGTGGGTCTCCTTGCACAATCTAATAAATGATGAAGAATACTGATTCTCACATCTTCAGGACTTGGAATTGCTTGATGAAAAGCGACAAGCTGCCTACAATCACCTAAAATCCTACCAACAATGCATGAGCAAAAGCTACAATCATAGGGTCAAACCTCACACATTTTTTGTAGGAGATCTTGTTCTCAGGGAGAATCCTCGCAATTGACCAAATAGAGAACACCGGGGAAAATTTGAATCCAATTGGCTGGGTCCATATGTCATCACTGCCGTCTTCGGGTCTGGGGCATATCAGTTAGCAACTTCAGAAGGAGAACCACTAGCAGATCCGATCAACAACATGCATCTCAAAAGGTTTCATACATAAGTTATGTAGAGCATCAGGCTCCTCCAATATCATAAAATGCCAAAAACATTCAGAAAACAGTCCTGAACAAAATACAAAAAAATAAAGAAAATAGTAAAGAAAAATCATTCATCCAAATGGTGAAAACCACTCCAATGGTGCCTTGGGTAAGTATGATGGTGAAAACTTGGTAAACAGGCGCCATTCGTAAAGGCTATGTATCCATTGCCTTTTAGACTTGTTGCGATCACATCCATTACATTCATTCATCCATCATTTATACCATGGCTTGTTATTGATCCACAATCAGGGTTACTACTTCATGTGTCTCACATCATGCTTTCATAGCGATATCTAACTGGGGGCAATATTCTTAACCTACTGATGAGAGTGGATTCTCCATTGCTTGTGATTCATTGAGTTGCTCATTCAAAAACATCTTGAAATAATACTAAAAACATTCATAAAATCTCAAAAAAATCCCAAAAACATTTGCAAAAAGTCCTAAAGATAATACCAAAAACATTTACAACATTCAACAAATCCAAAAGCATGACAAAAAAATCAAAATCAATAAAAAACATTGCAAAATATATTATTCCTTGTACATACACATCGAAAACAGACACAAAACAACATTTTGAGCTACTCAAATGATAACCACCTATCAAATCAACCAACCAATCAAAACATCTGCACACAACCATATTCACAAGGAGGCATCCTTCCCCACAAACAAGACATGGTAACATTTTCTTTGACAAGAAAATTTTGTTTGGCTGCTACGCACTTGGTCAATTATTTATTTGTTTATATTAGGATCCTATGCTACTCCAGGATATCCACAAGTGATTAGGGTAGCCGGGATGGTTCCTAATATCTTTTTCTTTGTTTGTTGCCTGTGGGTTGTTCCAATGAAGTTCTGGGGCATATACTAATGGTGTCTACGTGGGAAGTTCACTAAGCTATGTGACCCTATGCAAAAATACAGTCATGGATCACTATTACATACTGACTACAATGTATACCTTGACTATTCGTACATGAACCAAAATGGAGGGGAACTTTCCTTGTCTGTGATGTTTGCTTATAGGTGAAACACTCAACCTTGGTTTCTGCTACCTCAACCAAGATCGATACTACAATGCTCGATGCTGAAAATTAAGTACTGTGAATAAGCTATGGATCACCATTTCATCTCATTTGTATATATTGCATTCTGTTGCATTCCATCCATCCAAAAATCCATATCACTTCATATCATTCATACATAGTCATGACAATGGATACTCTATTTTTTTAATCCTCTTCCATAGGACTGAGTACTAGGTCCTCCATACCTTCTATCTAACATTGAATTCCCCGCTCACCCTCCCTCTCTAGGTCATCATCATAATCACATACCCTACATTGTGTCCCATCAACCAAATCAAGGCATGTTCATCACCATCCATCTCTAAAAAGATGGGCTGCGTAACCTATGTTATCCTAGGTCATCCTATAAGAAAAGCAAGTTACTCTATCTACATAGGTATGTTGACTCATGCACACCTAGACTATCAACAGATACTTTTTGATCAAGTATCTTCGGGTCTCAACAGGTAATCAATTATGGCAATCCTAGACTACAACAGGTATTTACATCAATTGCCTAGTCTCAATAGGTGCGCTAAGTCCGGCAAATGCCACAAACAACCTACAATGCAATAGTATCCATTGATCAACCAATCAAACGCAATCAACACAAATAATTACATCAATTGTCTAAGTCTCAACAAATATTTTGCTTCAGATACCTTGACTTCATCGGGAAATTCCAATAATTGTCTAAGTCACAACAGGTCATTTTGACTCACTTACTCAGACTTTATCCTGTCCCAACAAACAACTGACATCAACTGTCACACTTTGACTCAATCGGGGCAATTCAACCGATTGCACCAGATTGTCCAACCAATTTTGATCAATTGTACAGTATCAATAAAAAGCACAAACACTACATTTGCACTAGGGTCCCTGTGCACTTTGGAAGCCTCTCATTTCTCCATCTTCACTCCATTTTCTCCCATTCTTTTTCCATTGTTTCTAATTTCTTCTATTCTCCCTCCCCCCAACTTCTTTCTCTTTTTCAAGATATCACTCGATTTTTCAAAAAAAAATCGGCCCATCTCTCGAGGGGGCATACCACCCACTAAATTAACATTTTTGGGGCATATTTCTCATACCTATCTTTCTTTCTTTGAAATGATGCGATAAACCGCACTATCTCAAAGAGGGGGAAATGTAGACACATAAATATGTCCACTAAATTAAATGAATATTTAGTATTTATTTGATTATTTAATCATCAGTCAATAATTAATTAAATTGATATTTAATTAATTCATCTTAAACCTCTTCTCCTATTAATTAAATAAATTATTCAATTTATTTTAATTAATTCATTAAACCATACTTTAACAATTAATTAAATGAATAAAGCATATTTGTTTAATTAACCCCTCTCCACATTTTAAAATAAATAAATATTTATTTAAAATCTCTAAACTCCCCCCACTTGCATTCTCCTACAAATGCAAGTTGCACAATTTTAGTTGAAATAAATAATTTTATTTTAATTAAAATCCTATTTTCTCTCATCCACCAAACTCACTTGCATCCTAAACCCCTTCTAGATTCTTCTAATCCAATCCAAATCAGCCTAATCCCCCTCCCTAATTGTTGTCACATTCCTAAGCAAAGAGAAGTAACTTCTCAAAGCCTCCAAAGTCTTTGAATTGCATTAAAGGCTTTTTATCTTTCAACAAGTTAACCCCCAAAGTCTTCTAAACCATTTATGGCTCTTACATAACTATTAATGGTTAAAATCAACTCACCCGCATGGTTAGAGGCTTTTCCTCTTACTCAACCCTCATTTAACTCATGGGTCTCTTCAAGCATTCATTTCTTTGACCATGATTATCCCCAATAACTCTTGCACAAGAGTGTGTCCATTGGATAAAGGCATTATTCATTGGATAAAAGCTTTATTCACTAACTCAAGCCTAACCAAACCCTCCCAAGGTAACCTTCATGTCATCTCAAGCATTTAATGCTTCTTCCCTCTCCTCTCAAGCCATCTCATGTTGACATTTTTCATCATGGGATTGGGTTGAAAACCATCACATGGATCATAAACCCATCAATCCAGGCCCTTGTTAAGATTACTCAATCTTGACCATCAATTACACTATTTCCCCTATAAATAAAGCTCTTATTCTTCATTTTTAGGACCAGAAGTCTTTTGTGCATCAAACTTATGGTAATTTTAGAGAGCATTAAGAGGCATTTCCAGAGCATCTAAGCACTCATTAAGGAAGGGGGTTTCTACACTGATCCTACTCCTAATGCAGCAAGAAATGCAGAAAATAAAAGAGATTTTGATTATGATAAGATTTTGAAAATTGAAAGAAACAACCATGATCAATGCCTTGTATGGGTAGCAGAGTCAACTCCACAATATGTAGATTTGGTATCAAAATAGGGTAACATGCGACCATAGGGCTTGAAATGATAGAGCATTATAGTAACATTCTCCTTTATAGTTCTACCCATAGCCATGCTTGAGAATCTCATACACACAACACTATTTCTCTACTTTGTGATAAGCAAATTAGTCTTTTTCTTGAAGAGAAGCAAACAACAAAGTAAACATCTGACTTGTAGAGACAAAGCAAAAGACCTTTGGTCATTTCATTTCATAAAATAGTGTGCATACAAAAGAGCCAGCTGCAAATGAAACCTCTAAACTTGCTTGTATTCCGATTGCAAGCTATTGAAATACCAAAATACTACAAACTGAAAGATAATACTAAGTTGTCATAAAGAAAATCGCGATCGAACCCTAGTTGCTCTCCCCTCTTCCAACTCCAAGGAGAGAGAAGGGAGATTCACTAGGGTTGATGGTTTTCACTTAGGGGAGAGACTTTACATTCAAAAGAGGGGTTGAAACCCACAAGATCCAATCCCACACAATGCAAGATTGGATGCTAAATGTGTTTCAAGGGTTAAGAAAGCAAAGCGACCCTCTTTTGTAAAGAATGTTGATAGAAGAATTAAGCTAGGAATGCATAGAAAGTGATAAAGATTTGCTTATAAACTGAGATAGGGATATGATATGAAGCTGCGGACCTGGAATTAGTAGTAAAATGTCGAGATGGCGCTGTCCTGCAAATTTGAGCAAAAGTTGACGGGACGATGGCGCCCAGCGTGCACACGGTCCTCCGAAAAATCCGCGAAACGAAGGGGGATCTGTTCGTCTCTGCACAAGGATTCCAGATCTTCAATTTCAGCCGCGTACCTGCAACCTACACACAGAAAAGCGAAGATGATTGGGGGGTTAGGGATTAGGGGTTTGCCTTTAGGTCAAACCCCGGTTTTGGAATTAACCAAGAAATGAGAAATGCTGTAAATGTAATGTAAAACAAGTACTAATACCTTGTTGTAAGGATGTTTGTATCCTTATGTGCGAAGGTATAGATGTTGTTGTTTGTTGTATTGTTGTATGTTGTATGTAGCATGTAGTATGTGATCTCCTCTTCAATGGTTGAATCCTTGTCTTGAATGCAACACTTAGCCTTGAATGGAGACTTAGAATGATCAATTGCTTGAAAGAATGCTTGAATGCTTGAATGCTTGAGTATAGTTTCCACGCTTTTTCCATCATATCGAATGAAAGAGGAAAATGTAGTTTATATACTTGTCAATTAGGGCTGATAGACTGATTTTCTCGACCTTAGGCCGACCAGGAAAGATAATTTTCCAATTTGCAAACATAAAGACCCGAAGTCCAAAAGAGACCGGGCCCAAAATAGGACCCAGGGACCAGGGCGCTGGGCACCATGGTCCTGGGGGACCAGGGCGCTGGGCACCCTGGTCCTGAAGGACCAGGGCGCTGGGCGCTCTGGTCCCACCTCCCGGGACAGCAGGGTGCAAAGGAGGTTCAGGCCAGGGTGCAAGAAAATGCAGTTTTCAGTGTCATAATCAGGTTTCGGGGTCTCCATTCAGGTTGCATGTTGCGTCACCATCGTGAAGACCCAAATGCGGTCAAAATTGCAAGTGTCACAATTTTAGGATGCTACATTTAGCCCCCACTTTAGCGGGAGTATAAGCATACGCTCATACTTCTGGTAAAGTACAAGGAAACAACATTGAAAGACTTTCACCACGTCAAGGAGGCAAGATACACCAAGCCCCCAGTGGACTAAGGATCTTACGACTTCGATTTACAAAGTAAAAGGGAAGATCACGAGGGAGAACCATGACTGTCAGTAGTAAGGTTCCCTCACTATGAGTCATGCAAGAAAGATATAAAAAATTTTCAAGGCAAAGCTAAATTTGTCAAGAAATTTTCAAGTATCTTGAAAAGATATGGACGGGATGTATGCCCCCCTACGTTAAAGTGATCGCACACGCCTCACCGGGGGTGATTTCTTTAAGGTAGTGATACATATAAGAAATGAGAAAGGAGCACGTTATCGCAAGGATTTAGCCCCCAAGTGTGAGATAAGCCCAAGGATAATAGATACAAAACACAAAGCACGAGGTGACTTTGCTTTCCTCGGGGTTAGTATGCTGTATGATTATTCATGTATATCATATGTATGTATGCATAATTGTTCTTCATTCCCCAATCAAGGAAGGTCACCTAGAAGAAGGGAACACATGTGTCTTTTGAGTCAACATGAGAGAGATCGAGAGATCTCAATACTTTGCATCGTCCTCAAGTAGACAACACTAAGGACAACAAATAGAAGAATGAGAATAACACATAGAGGAAATAACAAAAGAGAGGGGGAGAGAATTTGCTATGCTAATGAAACTAGTCTAGCACGTCATCTACCCCCCGATCTTGCTGATCAATGTTTCGGGAAGGCAGGGAACACGCTAGAGGAGGAACATCCAACATAGCAGATGGAGCTATCACAAGATCCAAACAAGGGCTATGTTCATATCCCAAGCCGCGGTGTTCTTGTCTAGGAGCTAGGATAAGTGCTTTAGAAAATTCGTTAGATAAATGGTTATCAATATCAACAAGTTCATATTCACTATCAGAATGAACAGGAGAAGTAGCATTTTCATCATGAATAACATTTTCATCTATATCATCATCAAGATTTATAAAAATAGGATCTTTAACTCACACAGGATCAAGACCATCATGCATCTTATGTTTAGGAGATTTCGGCTCAATCGTCGGCTGAGGAGAAAATGGAATAATGCTTGTTGAAGGTGTTTTTGGGGATTGCAAAGTTTGAGCTCTAAGACGACGCTTTCGCCGGTGTTCACGTGCAGAACGATTTTGTCTAGTCTTAGTAGGAAGATTAGGAGATTGAGGAGGAGGAATGTTCTCATCCTTAGCACTTGGGTGTTTAGGTTGTGGTCTCTTAGGCTGGATAATAGGAGAAGAGGAAGGTCTCTTCTCTCCATAAGAGGAAGGAGGAGGAACCGCTCCATATAAGGGAGGAATATTTGGTTTAGGAAGAAGACCAAGTCCATCATGACGAGGAGGTATTGGTCTACTTTTAGAAGGTTTATTAGGCATAGACATAGTCACATCCATAGGGATGGGTTGGGAATCTTCTTGAGGAAAGACATTAGTTTTATCTTTCAAAGGAAGAACTTCCTTCTCAAGAATGATAGGAATGTCAAGTTTAGGTGTTCTAGGTTCGCTTAGAGATAGGATCATATCTGTTTTCCACTTTTGATAAGATTTGAAAAGATGATCACTTCGCGGAGGAAGAGATTGGAATTGTTTAGGCCAAAAGTAATCAATAGGAACACTAGAAGTTCTTTCAGCTAGTTTAAAGAGACTATGATTGACAGTAACAACTTCACCATTATGAGGAAATTTCAAACACTTGTGAATAGGAGAAGCAATAGCTTTCATGGAAGATAGCCAAGGATAGCCAAGCTTCACACGAAATTGTTCAGAAGATGGAATAATAGCAAAGTCCACATCAAGGGATTTGTTACGGACCTCAATAGGTAATGTAATAGAACCAATTGCAGGAGAAGAAAATGCATCAAATAGTTTCACAACCACATCTGTTTTGTCATAGATAACTTGATTCAATTGCAAAGTAAAAAGAAATTCTTCAGTAATGACATTAACCATACAAGAAGGATCAATAAGCACTCCACGGCAAGGTGTGTTCTTGACTTTTGCAACTATATATAAAGGACCATCAGGTGCCCTAATGGTTTCACTAGAATTAAATGTGATGGAAGGTTCTTTAGGGATTTTCTGTTGCTCTACAAAGTTAATCACATTCGGAGTCATGGACACAAGATCATCAGGTGAGACAGAGGAATCAGTAGTATCAATCGCATTAGAGGTATGAGAAGGTAATGGATCAGTGAAAATCTAAAGATTTTGGTTAGGAAGAGCTACAGATTTGTTGCCTTTATCATTCACACTAGAAACAGAGATAGTATTATTATCAATCAAATCTTGAATTTTCCCCTTTAAAGAAAAACATTTTTCAGTATCATGCCCAGGTTGACGATGAAATTGACAAAAAGATTTGTTATCAAAATAGGGTGAAGTAATCTTTGCAGGATCAATTTTCCTTATAGGAGGAAGAGTAAGCACATTTTGTTCCAATAACTTATTCATAATACTATGCAATGATTCATTCAAAGGAGTAAACTTTCTTTCTTTCTTGAAAAACTTAGAAATAGGAGACACACCTGATGTTGCATTCACATTGTTGTTGATGATGTTTTCATTGAATTTAATGGACTCTCTGTTCGGTTTAAACTTCCCAAATGGTTGTTGACTACTATCACCCTTATCACTCGGAGTCATAGGATGTGATTGTTCCATTTGACTCACAGTCAGTTGATAATTGTGAAGAGTTGCGCACAACTGTTGGAAAGAAGTAAACTCAGAAAACAGGAGTTTGTCTCGAATATCTTTTTGTAAATTAGAAATAAAGATTCTTTGAATATCATTGTCAGGCACTGGAAAGGAAATTTGAGCATACAAATGCTTATATCTACCAATGAAATCAGTCACTTTTTCTTTAACACCTTGTTTACAATGCATTAAATCAATCAAAGTAACTTTAGGACTTATATTGTTTTGAAATTGTTGGATGAAAGCATTTGCAAGTTGTTCGAAAGAAGTAATAGAATAGGAAGGCAACAAGCAATACCATTGTAGGGCTTTATCTCTTAATGTTCTAGTAAACAGTTTTGCAAGCAACCTTTGGTCATAAGCAAAATCAGTACATATTGTTTGAAAGGTCTTAACATGTGTTAGAGGATCACCCTTACCATTATAAAGCTCCAAATGTGGAATTTCAACATGTTTAGGGGGAATAGCTCGAACAATATCAAGAGAAAGTGGGCTCGCAACATCAAATGTGGGCACACTAAACTTAGATTGATTCATAGAGGCAATTTGTTGCTGTAAAGAGGAGACAGTTTGTGCAAGATTGTTAATGGTCGCTTCAGTCGAAGAGTTCATATTAGACATGTTAGATTGTGATGGAGGTGTTATGTTATTGAAAGAAGGTAGAGAGTAAGGTGGTGGGACACTATGATAGTTAGTCATAGGAGATGATTGGAAAGGAGGAACACTACAAGGAGGAATGGAAGGGTTAAATGAATTGCCCCCTTGCGTCATGTTCATTTGCGGAGATGTAATAGGAACACTCATCGAAGGAATGAATGAAGAAGTTGGATTGAATGAAGGAAGAGGGTTAATTGAAGAAGAGGGATTGCCCCCATGACTAGTGATCATAGGAGGAATATCTTGTATTGAAGTAGTCATTATGTTTGATGTAAAAGTAGGTATACTAGCAATAGGAGTCGTCAAAGGAATAGAATGATTGTCTTGAGTAGGAGGTTGTGTATAACCTAAGGTTTCGGCACAACTCTTCATAGGCATCACATTTGAATCCACAATGTGTGCAATACCACGCAAAATATCAACTCCATTCTTATCACTTTGAAGCATACGTTTTAGACCCTCAATTAAAGGAAGAGCTTGACTATCAGGGTATTCTTGAGACATCCATTGTCGAAAATCATCAAATTGGTTATCCAATTTTGAAAGTTGTTCTACAGAAACCTCATGGAGAGCTTCTTCATCATTAAGAGGATTAGAGGAATTACCCATGTCCTCGTTAAAAAGACCATTCAAATTAGGTTCCATCTCCTCAGTAATTAAACCTTGGAAGGACTTAATTCTAAGGCTTCGTCTAACGGGAATAGTGTAAGTAGGGCTTACTGTTGTAAAACTCATGCACTAGAGAGAGAGAAGATTTTGAATTTTAGAGGTAGCAAATTTCAGTAAAACCAGCCAATCTTCCAGATTTAAGCTATTAAATACAATCAGGACAATCTCCCGAAATTTTGGAAAAAATGTCCGGGACCGTGGCACTCGGAGTGCACACGGTCCTCGCAACTTTTTTCAAAATTTGCAGGGATGAAAGTTATGATGATTTTACAGCTAAACTGAAAAAATTGAGTGATTTTACGATCTGTAGATAGGCCAAATTAAAGTTGCAATCTCAAAATTGAACCCTACTAAGATTGTCGAAAAATGCAAAATTTGAATTTTGAAAAAGAGAGGGAAACTGAAATTTTGAATTTTATCATTTTAGAGGGAATGTTAAGAGCAATGCAAGTTTTGAAATTTGAAAATTGACTCAATTTCACGCAAAATTCGATTTTGAAAGCGGAAATCAAAGTTGTTGTAATTAAGCACTTAATTTCAAAAGTCACAAATTGCAAGAATTTGGATAAATCACTGAAATTTCGAATGAATGCCAACACACTTTTCAGATTTAGGATAGTAAGAAACACAATTTTGACACAAATTTCAATTTCAACAATTTTTGAATGATTAGAAGCCTCAATCCAAGCAATCGCTAAACCAACTTTGACTGTAATTTTAAAGGTGTTAAAATTGATAAAATCAGCCAAAATTCTGGATTTTAGCAGAAAAATACAGTAAGATCTCGCTCCCGAAATTTCAGAAAAAATGTCAGGGACGATGGCGCTCGGAGTGCACACAATCCTCTCAACTTTTTTCCAAATTTTCAGGGATGAAAGATATTGTGATTTTATTGCGGAATCCAAAGTTATAGCTGATTTGGAAATGTTTTGATCAGTGAAAATGTCAGACAAATGTTGAATAAAGAGGGTTTCAAAAATTAGGGTTTTGACACTTAACCACTTAATTTTCAAAATTAAAGCACAAATATGAATTGATAATTTGTAATAGAAGGGCAGATCTGAAACAAGCATTAACAATTAAACATTTCACAAGTTTAATTACTTAAAAAGAAAATTTAGGGTTTTTATGCAATTAACCTCTAAAATTTTGCCAAAGATCAAACATGGAAATGTAATCAAGGAATCCAATTTTCAGATCTAACTATGAATAATCAGAAAGGATGTTCATGTCGGGTTCACCAAAATGTAAAGCGAAAAATCGCAATCGAACCCTAGTTGCTCTCCCCTCTTCCAACTCCAAGGAGAGAGAAGGGAGATTCACTAGGGTTGATGGTTTTCACTTAGGGGAGAGACTTTACATTCAAAAGAGGGGTTGAAACCCACAAGATCCAATCCCACACAATGCAAGATTGGATGCTAAATGTGTTTCAAGGGTTAAGAAAGCAAAGCGAGCCTCTTTTGTAAAGAATGTTGATAGAAGAATTAAGCTAGGAATGCATAGAAAGTGATAAAGATTCGCTTATAAACTGAGATAGGGATATGATATGAAGCTGCGGACCTAGAATTAGCAATAAAATGTCGAGACGGCGTTGTCCTACAAATTTGAGCAAAAGTTGACGGGACGATGGCGCCCGGCGTGCACACGGTCCTCCGAAAAATCCGCGAAACGAAGGGGGATCTGTTCGTCTCTGCACAAGGATTCCAGATCTTCAATTTCAGCCGCGTACCTGCAACCTACACACAGAAAAGCGAAGACGATTGGGGGGTTAGGGATTAGGGGTTTGCCTTTAGGTCAAACCCCGGTTTTGGAATTAACCAAGAAATGAGAAATGCTATAAATGTAATGTAAAACAAGTACTAATACCTTGTTGTAAGGATGTTTGTATCCTTATGTGCGAAGGTATAGATGTTGTTGTTTGTTGTATTGTTGTATGTTGTATGTAGCATGTAGTATGTGATCTCCTCTTCAATGGTTGAATCCTTGTCTTGAATGCAACACTTAGCCTTGAATGGAGACTTAGAATGATCAATTGCTTGAAAGAATGCTTGAATGCTTGAATGCTTGAGTATAGTTTCCATGCTTTTTCCATCATATCGAATGAAAGAGGAAAATGTAGTTTATATACTTGTCAATTAGGGCTGATAGACTGATTTTCCTGACCTTAGGCTGACCAGGAAAGATAATTTTCCAATTTGCAAACATAAAGACCCGAAGTCCAAAAGAGACCGGGCCCAAAATAGGACCCAGGGACTAGGGCGCTGGGCACCATGGTCCTGGGGGACCAGGGCGCTGGGCGCCCTGGTCCTGAAGGACTAGGGCACTGGGCACTCTGGTCCCACCTCCCGGGACAGCAGGGTGCAAAGGAGGTTCAGGCCAGGGTGCAAGAAAATGCAGTTTTCAGTGTCATAATCAGGTTTCGGGATCTCCATTCAGGTTGCGTGTTGCATTGCCATTTTGAAGACCCAAATGCGGTCGAAATTGCAAGTGTCGCAATTTTAGGACGCTACACTCTCTACACTCAAAACTAAAAAATACCCTCTTGTGAAAGTCAAAAAATGACTTTCAGCTTGCATCTTTCAACTGCTCCAAAATAGCAAAACCTTTCTTTGCAAGAAAAGATTTGACTCTATCATTTCATTTTTGAGAAAATGCCCTCCTTTGTTGTGCTTACTTTTCACATACTCAGTGAACATAAATATCCACCCTGACTAGTGGAAGCATTGTCCCATTCACCTTTTCACCTCTTGTTATACCATTAAACTGTTTTTGGTCTCTATCCAAACTGACTCGAAAAATTTACTTCTCCAAGTCTGCCTTCAAATCTGAAAAACATGTGACTTTCAAAATCTGCACATATTTCCTTACTCAAAAAAATTTCCTCTTTTGGAGAAAATCAGTTTATCACTGCATTTAGTCCCATTGTGCAAGAAATTCCTTGTTTTAGTAAAAATGCTCCACTACTGAAATTTACACCTATGCTGAAAAATAATACCCCCCCAAGAAAATCTCAGTCTCAATAGAACACCCCCTTTGGCTGAAGATGCTTTGTCTTCCTCAGATTTTGCACAGTTTTTTCATAGTGAATAATAATTTTCAAATATCTCCCTCATGCAAAAAATTCACAATCTGGGTGAAAAAATCACCCTGTGCATTAAAGTACTGAATCAATGCAGAGTTTGTGAAGATATCACTTTATTTTCCTTACAACAATAATCCTCTAATTTATCTTGTAGAAGCTCTGACACGAGTGCAAATATTTTCTTTAATACTTGTGAAAATACTTCAACCTTTTGTTCACTAGGAAATAATGTTACTCATGGTTTACCTATACTCCTTTGAGGCAAGTCAATTGTGCAAAGTCTCTTTTTGTTACTGAGTGAAAAACATTCACCTTTAAAGTGAAAATGCTTCCCTTTGCAAAAAATTATTCATGCTAGTGAATTCTTTCTCATTGGCATCTTTTATGGTATGTGTTGACTGTGGATTTTACTTTGGAAATAAACAGCCTTATGGGAAATTCAGTGATGGGGGACCGATTGCGTAGGGTTCACTGAATGACCTCCGAGATTAGGAAGCCGACTCTTCCTTGGTGTTTCAAGAAAAGGGGAAGAAAGAAACACTTTAAAACAGTAAAACTAAGCTACTAAGGCGATGCGCCAGAGCATATTTCAAGAAGACATGAGTACATAAAAACCAACTATATATGATTTTTTTGAGCCCATTCAACAATCTACAAGTCCGGATCAGAAACAAAACCGAGATTCAATCAAATTTTTCTATAACATAAAGAAATACCTATCATGCATTTACCAGATAACAAGTGTAACACATAGTTCAATCGGCAAAATCTTAGATGTATATAATCCTGAAGTCTTTGAAAATCCTAATAGAAAAGCACATAAAAGACCATTAATGTATACTGAGAGTAAAGTCTCACAAAGGCCATAGGCACAGTTTGATTGAACTTCTTTAGAAAACAATAAAACATTTTTTAAGGCTGAAAATACTACTAAGAAACTTGATTCTTCTTGTCAAGTTCTGAACCCACATAATAGGGAAAAAACTAGACTTAATAGAGCCTCCGGCTCCTAACAAACTCAGACTCCACTGCCTTTTTGATTCGCACATCATGGTCCACCTATAGAATTTTCTAGCGAACCGCTCCTAAAGTTGTTAGCCCCCGAAGTTGTTAGCCCCTAACATTGTCAGTCCCACGATGCTCTGCTCGGGAGGCACACGCCCAAAGAGTCACAATCAAAAAAAGGCGGGCGGAGGGACCAAAAAGAGGCCGCCAAATGAACAACCCACACCATGTGGTAGCTATGCACTACTGCAAAAACAAAAAAAGGAAAAAAAAGCGCACAGAACCCCTATCGAGCTGATAACTAGCGTGGCTGATGCATGCGAACGAGAGGAACCAAAAGAGGTGGGGCCACCAAAAATAACAAAATGCTGCCCACGGACCAATCCCAAAATAATGTTAACATTTATTGGTGACTAAAAGGGGAATTTTGCCTGTAGAAAGCTTAGAACCCAAAAACTCTGGTTCATAGACTAGGCCTTATGGTAAAACAAGGCGGAGCAAGTCGAAAACCTGTTGTATTTGCAACCACTCATCTTTAGGGGGCAACACCTGCGCTTCCAGATTCTGGAAATGCTACTCCAGACAAATCACTTCCTCAAAAGGCAAGGATGTCGACCCATCCTGGACTAGCTTCAAGAGAGCAAAGAATTGGGCCAGAGGGTGTAAAAGACACTCGACCTCGTCCACTGAAATAGGACTTCCTAGACCTTGCAGGAAGGTTCTATCTTGCTATAAATGCTCAATCTGGCTTAATATTTGCTCAATCCCTAGCACAATATCATCTGTGGGAAAAGGAAAAGGTACGCCCAATGAAACAAACCTCTCTATGTGATGTTTGATGTCCAGAACTGAAAACTATAGAGATGCAAGAGCTTCCGAAGCCTGCATGATTTCCCTGTGACTATTAATGAAAACATTCGTCGTTCTGATCAATTGTCGACGATCTGCAATCCCGTTTTCCTTTAATTCTTCATCTTGAGAAGAGTGCAACAAATGGACAAGATCTCGGGCTACTGGGAGCTTAGGACCGATGACAAGCATGGAACTGCTTATGAGGGCACTGGCTTCAGCATGAAGGGATTGTACGTCATTAAAGAATCTTAGCACAGGATGCAGCGAAGGGCAGTATTGCTTCACCTTTTCCCAATGAGAAACATATAAACCTGTTAAAATAAAGGAAAAGTCTTGAGAAACCTCCACGGGGGGAGGAGTGTTTAGCAACCGCGAGATCTCCTCGCATTTTGCCGTTACTTCACCCTGTAGCTCTCTGCACCTATTTTGTCTAGCAACTACTTGGATTTCTAGCGCGTGGATCTTTACATCTCCATTTTACATCACTTGCCAAAGTTGCGCAACACCATCCTTTTCTTGGCGCAAAAGAACCTCCACATCTTGAAATTTCTTCTCGGCTTGCTCTAGGCTAGTTTCCTTTTCGCGCAACTCTGTTTCAAACTTTGATTTTCTTTTCAAGAGAATCACTTAAGCATCGCTTAGTTGTCGGGCATACTCCTCCTTTAGGTGGACCTCCTCACATAGCTATGCCTGAATTTGCGTGGCATCCCTAGAAGCTGCTTTTAGTTGCTGAATTTCTTGATCTCTTTCTTGCAATTATTTTAAGGCCAAGTTTCTAGTTGCCTCCTGACCTTTCAACTATGTACCCAAATTATTGAGGGCAGACTGTAACTTTCCCTTTTCAGCATTAGCCTGAGTGAGCAATCCCTGTAGATGATTGATCTCGACACAGAGAGCTTTATCTTCTCTTCTTTGCTGGGTCAAGGATTCTCGGAGTTTAGCATTCTCTGCTTGCATTTTCTCCAAGCGATGACTCTTTTTGATGAAGTCTAAAGAGATAGCCTTTGATGTTTCCTCCATCATTTCTACCTTATCGGATGTCGTAGCATTCAAAAGGTTAACCCCAATAGCATGCAGGTCATAATCATTAGGCCTCATTTCTAACTCTGGTTTGTTGACTTTGGGGAAACTAGTTGCAAAGAATAGACTCTGTTTCTCTTCACTGAAATGAGTTTACAGGTGTGGGCGAGCTGGCCTAGCGCCTTCCTTTTCTTTCCTTTTAAATGTTTTGCCAACATGAATGGTCTTGGAATAAGTAACTTGTTGTTGGTAGGCATCCGGGTTAGCAATAGCTTGACCTACAAATGCAGCACCAGGGGGAATTGCAAAGGGAAACTGGGAAACGGGGTCGTTAAAAGCAGTCTGGATAGGACACGACAACGTCGTGAGAAAAAATAATGGGACAAAGGGAGAGGCTTCTGGGAGAAATGGATCAGCAGACATTGTTCCAACAATTGGGGGAGGAATGGACTCTCCAAAACCAAGCCTGTGTGAGAGGATGGCTGCTTCTAACATCTAGGCGGAAAAAGCAACGGATACAAAGGCTCAGGCTTGAAGTGGGAGTGAAACTTGCAGAAAAGCATCAAATGGGCCAACCGTTGTTCTGACTGGTGCTAGGGTAAGGGCAGTGAGAATCTAAGCATGCATATCTGCGACATGGGCAGCAGAAGAAATATTAGCTTGAGAAGAGGAAAACAGTGAGGAAGAGCGTACCTGGACTGCGTGGGCCGCTAACCTCGTAGGATCCGAGGGCTTGTCTGGGACTTGAGAGGATGAACCCTTCATTTAAGAGCCCAAATACTGCCTTTTGCTAGGAGGGTCCTCCTAGAACTTCTTCTTAGCTTGCCTTTTACTAGTTTGGGAGCGGGGCCTATGAACAGAAACGTCGAGAGGGGGAAGAGCACTAGGCTTGCTATCCCTCTCTTCAATATTTATAATTTCAACCTCTCGCTATTGGGCGACCTCAGGAGATGAATACCCACGTGATGAGATATCGCCTGTTCCCTCATCAAATCCATTTTCCTGGCGCCATTCAATATCAAAACGCTCATCCAAAGGAACGTTCCCAATGTTTGCTCTGGGCTGATTTATTTCTTGTTGGTAGATCCAAAAATCCTCTTGCTTTTTCCATGACCAAGCGTTTGCCATCATAGTCTCACGCATAGCCCGAGGAATGGGCTTTGCGGGGTTGTATCTTTGTGAAACAGAGTAAAAACTCAACCAGGGGGAGCGCTCAAGCATGGGAAAATCGTTGAGACCCACATACCAGCTTGGGTCATCCACTTGTGGATTAGCGTGTTGTTCCATTACACTCCATGGCTCATGTTTAACCGCATTCTTCCTGCAAGATAGGCACCCATCTGGGTCATAGCTCCAAAAGTCATCAATCACCAACAGCCCAAGCTGCACCAGCTTGGATGTCAAGACGTTCTCCGCGATACCCCATCGAACTAGGGTGATCGGACTGATAGCCTTATTGTCCTCGTTGATTGAGGTGTCGTGTTTCCTAGACCCTATAGCTTTCTCCACCCGTACTAGTTGGTGAGCGATCTTGAGAGCAAGAGTCCTCTCTATGACGTATGTAGGTAGATAGAAAGGTTCCTTAGAGAAACCATGGACTCAGACAAAAGAGAAGTTACTGCCTATGAACCAGTCACAGGGGGTCGTTCATTGCAGATCCAGTTCATTTGGATTTGTGAAAAGCGAGAGAGGGGCTCTATGGGAATGATGCCAAAATCCTTCAAGGTAGGAGTTAGGAAACAATCAGAAAATTGATAAGCATCATAGGAGGACAAAACAATGGGCGTCTAGACTAAAATGGGCGTTCTATCTCCAGCGTCATCACTGCTAGCCAGTTTAATAAACTATTGGAGGAATGCTTCATTCTAATGCAGAAGAAGGTGAACCAAGACTGAGGAGAACCTGAAACACAAAAGCTAGTGGAACTCGGATAATTGCTTTACCATTTCGCTGGCTATCAGGTCTGAGAAATCGAAATGGAAAGCTTCTTTCTGTTTTTGGCATTTAAAAAGGAAACCCATCATTGCAGTCATAATCTCTCGATCATTTTCATGACCGCACAACTAGGCAAGAGTGGACGAAATATCTTTAAGGTCCTCATGCTTTAGGTCGCTATAAGACAAGGGTAGCTTTGAGGGACCTGTCGACTGGCTCTGGTTCAGGATGTTGTTACAAAAAAGGACCGCATCTCTTCTTGTGTTCTAGTATTCTTCCATGGTAGTATCTGAGAAGACCTTTGTTGCTTCAAAGAAAGGGAAACACATCATGTCTTTTATGGCATCTGGTGATATGACCACCCTTAAAGAAAGACCACTGGTAAAGCAGGAATCGGGGTCGAAAATGTTGGCAATCGCCGCCACAAGCTCTGGATAGTGTGAGACCATTGGGACTATAAATTGAGGAGTCCCACTTTTCTAGAAATGGGCTACTGTGGAAAATGAGACTGCTCTATGATGAATCATCATGTTGTATGCGGCCTCCCTTAGGTTCTTTGACTGCTTGTGGAGCTCTGGTTCCATGACATCTTCGAATGGGTCTATCCCTCCTGCGGTATTTCAGGTAATTGTTTTTTATTTTTCTTTGGTCCTTGGATATTTCGACTTGGGCCAAAAAGAATGAGAGGTATATGAGAGTTGGCCGAGGACATCAACCCACAATGCTCCTTGAGCAGGGGCTGAAGAGGTAGCTTTAGCTTCCATCTCTTACTTGTGAAAAATCTATTTCTCAATTCTCTTTTCCTTTAACTAGAGGATGAGTTGATAGAATGAAAGAAAATCCAGCGGATCCTTCTCTTTAATGCATGGCATGCCTAGGTCGCCGTGAAAGAAAGGTACTTAGGAATGGATGCACATTTCACACATATGCCAGCTCATTTTTAGGGTTGAGGAAACCTATGGGGAGGACTGGCGCCACCATTTGTGATTACCACGAGAGTGCTGGCACTGCCCACCGTTAGTCAAGCCACTTGTGACAATTTGCTTGTACGAAGGATTTTTCCCCTTAACTAAGAAAATCTCACGCCCACTGGGGTGGCACAAGGTGAAGCAGTCCTGCGAGGATTTTTGCTTTAAAAGTGATGTACTTTTAACAAGATGCATGGCACTCAGGTACATGTCCACTCCAATCGAGGTGCCGACCTGGTAGCTTGCCATTTATGAAAACCTGTCAGCAAGTATTAATTCCCTTGTGCTAATTTATGCAGATAGGTTGGTGTGTTGGAGATCAGGAGTATAGGCATTGCCATCATTCATCACTTGGAGCCAAGAAATCTTATAAATATGCCTTTTCGGACATTCCTGCTTATATTACTAACTTCAACGATGGGGTTTTCTGAAAGATGGATACTCTTGTCTGGCTCGTTAGCAACAAGGCATAGGTCGCTTTTATTGGCAACATTTCTGATCAGAGGCTGCGGAGGATGATGAAGAGGAAGAATCCTTTGATCATCGCCGCCATTAAATGGGTGCTCAGAGAGGACTTCATAGATAATGCTGACCACTACTGAGTTAACTCAGACATTTGCTCAAGCTTCGTGGCTTCTCTACTCGATGCTGGAACTGGAGGGTACAAGGCCTCTGAGTTTACGAGAGCTCTCTTCTTAGGGGACTATCTCAAAGGTATGGAGGAGGTTGTAGCTTACTACATTCCCTTTCGAGGTTTACCTCTGGCAATAGACCTGCAGTGGTTCATTACATCTGGGGAAGAAGTTCCTTGGTATCTACTCGTCGGTGGACTACGGACTATGATGTTGTCTGTATATCGCTTTTGGATAGAGCTTGCCGCTGAATTCCTTCTCCGTATTTATCTAATCGTCCCCATCCCGGCTGGTACCGACTAGTATATTGGTTTCAGGGACTATATATTTCCATGGGTCCTGACTCCAAACGTTCTCCCTGACTTGGCCCTCATCAACATAGTTGAAGCTTCTGGAAATGCTTCCGATCAGGAGTGGTCTGGAGAAGAGGACGTAGAGGATGATACCGAAGACTCTAATTCCCTCATGGAGGAGAAGGAAGATGAAGACGATTCTACTGTGACATAGCCCCCCACTCTTCTCTCTATTTCTTTCTTAGAAATAGCCTTGCTTTGATTTTTGACAAATGCGGTCGGAGGCCTTTTTCAATATTCTAAATCTTCGTATACATATTCGAAAAATGATAATCTTATTTTTCCTTAGTAATTTCATATTGAGTGTCTCTTTCTTTTCAATATTAATTAATGGCATTTTGAGTTGGCAACATTACCCAAAAGGAAAGCAATAAATAAAAAACACACACAAAAGCACTAATTACATTATGTACAATAAGAGGCACTAAGTTAATGAAAATGTTTTAAGTGGAAACCGTTAACCAGGATCGTAAGAAGATCTCACTGTATATCTTCTAGATTGAAAGTGTTGTGACCTTTGCAACTTGTTATACGGAAAGGGCCTTCCCATAGCCCATCAAATTTTGCATGCTGGCAAGATTTGGCAGCCCTTTCATTGAATTTTAGGACCAGGTCACCGTGCAAGAACTACGGGGGAGAACTTTTCTTGTTGTCAAACCACTTTTTAATGATTTGTTGGCGTGTCAAGAGGGAGATGAACGTCACTTCCCTTGCTTCCTCTAGTTCCATAATTTCAGCCAACCTTATGTCCATAGGGCCGTTCTTCGCTATTTCAAAAGACTTAAGCAGTTGCAGAGCTGGAATCTCTTGGGATATGAGGAACAATGCCTCCTTCCCATAAACCAGTTTATACAGGGAGGTCTTCAAAACTTTCTTTGGCGTTATCCGATATGCCCACAGCGCGCTCCTCAGATGGTGATGTCAATCCCTTTTGTGCTCTGAGCCAATCCGCTTGATGAGCCTGATGAGGTTCTTATTGGTAGACTCTGCGAGCCCATTTCCTTGTGGATAGTAGTTTGAGGAGGTCTTTAGGTAAATACTTTTGCTGAGGGCGAACTGGGTGAGTCATGAGCCTACGAACGCACGTGTGTTATTTAAAATTATGGTCCTCGGGGGACCATAACAACATACTAGATCTTCCAGGAAAGCCAAGATTTCAGACTCAGATGAATTTTTTAAAGGGACAACCTTGAACCATCGGGTGAAATAATCCATAGCGATCAAGATCCATTTGTGCCCTGCCGAGCTTGAGGGATTGATCATCCCTATGAAGTCAAGCCCCCATTGTGCAAAAGGTTCCTCCACCACTATGGGTTGAAGTGGCATTGCTGCTTTCGTGCACCTGCCAGTATAATATTGGCATTCTTTGCACTCTCTTACCATGGTGTGCACCTCCTTAAACATGGATGGCCAAAAATATCCGTCACGTGTGATTTTGATAATGGTGGTTGGCACCGAGAAGTGACCTCAGGATGAACCGTGATGAAATTCATAAAGAATCTTGTCAGCTTAGGTTCGATTCACATAGCGGAGCAGGACTTCGTCAAAATTTCTTTTGAAAAGGACATCAGCTATCAGTCAAAAACCGTTATTCTGTAACCTATAGAATCTCCTCTTTCCTAGAGGAAGACCCTCAGGAAAAACTCCTGCCTTCATAAAACATCTGCGCTCTTCCACCCAGCATGCTTCCACTGGCTCTGAAATGGCCATGGCAGATTCGTTTGCGGCTAACTCGGGGTTTCGGAGTACGAGATCCTGTGCTAAGTATTCACACAATCCTCTGTTGTGGACTGTCTTGGTGGGTCTGACATCAACATCATACTCCAAGATTTTGGTGATCCAATTAGCTCTCTTCTCAGTAATGTCACCCTCCATGATATATTCTCTGACTGAAGGGTGAGCGACATGCACTGTGATCTTGTTGCAGGCAATGAAATGCCTAAACTTCTTGAGGCCCTTGACTACTGCCAGAGCTTGTTTTTCAACGAAGTTGTACTTCATCTCATATTATTTAAGAGTCTTGGAGTGGAAAGCTATGGGGTGCTCTCCATTTTTTTCTGCCTCCTTCTAGGTTAAGACCACGACAATGCTATAAGGGCAAGAGAAAACATATATAATGAAATCTTTGGTTATATCGGGATTGGACAGCATAGGAGCTGAACAAATAGCTTCTTTGATTTTCTCGAAAGCGTTCTTCCCATCAGATTTCCATTTAAAATGCATCTTTCTTAAGCATTGGGGTGATGGGCCTCACCATCCTTGCAAAATCTGCAATAAAGCGGCTAACAATGTTAACCTTACCTAGGAAGGACTCGACTCCTTTCTTATTTACAGGAAGGGGGAGTTGCTTTATAGCTTTGACTCAATCAGGGTCAATGGAGACTCCTTCCTTAGAAACAATGTGCCCAAGCAATTTTCCTTGTGGGACGCCAAAAATGCACTTCTTCGGGTTCAAAGAGATTCCAAATTCTAGACATTTTTGGAAAACCAGCTCCAAATGATCAAAATGATCCTCCTTGTTTTTCAAAAACACAGTGAGATCATCTAGATAAATCAGGATGATTTTGTTAATAAGCTCTTTGAAAGCTAGGTCCATAGCCCTCTGGAAAGTTGTGCCGACATTTGACAACCCGAATGATATTTTTTGATAGGCTAATGTTCCCTATTTAGTTGTGAAGGTTGTCTTATGCTGGTCCTCTCCTTTCACCAGAACCTAATTGTAACCTGAGAAACCATCCAGCATTAAGAACATTTTTGATCCTACCACTGTGCTTAACAATTGTTCCATTGATGGTAGAGGGTAGTGGTCTTTCAGGGATGCTTGGTTTAAGTCCCTAAAATCCACACATAGTCGGATATCTCCATTCTTTTTTCTCATGGGCACCAAATTGGACACCCATGTGCTATGTTTGATGGGATAGATGATTTTTGACTCTATCAACTTTCTTAGCTCATGGGCCATGAGTAACTCAACTTTCAGATTAACATGTCTCTACTTCTGTTGGACCGATTTGGCTCCATAGGTGAGTTCAATAGTATGTTGAATAATATCGGGGTTATATCCTTTCAAATCCTCATAGGACCATGCCAGCACACATGCGTATTGGGCACAATATCGGGCCAATTTCTCTCGATCGTGGGGTGAAATCTCCTTCCTGACTTTGAGGATTCTACCATAACCTACTGACATTTTGGTATAGTCTCCCTTATCAGTCATGAGCTTACGCTTATCACTTTTGGCATCATCTTGGTCGAAAAGGTTCTCCAAGGTGACTAGCCCATTAGGGAGCTTATTTGATTTTAACTGTATGATTTGATCCCCATACGCCTCTTTAACCTTGGGTTGTAACTAATCTGCAAACTCCCTCGAATTCTGAATGAACAGAGCAATTTGTTCATCATTCTCAAAAACCTGCCAGTGGGTGTCATTATCTGGGATAGCTGGTCGAACGATGATGCCAACTGCTTGGGGGTTGACTAGCAAATCCATAGTGGGGTCAAAATTTGACCCAATAGTGGCCATCCAGTCAGCAGATGCATTTGCCTTGCGGGGAATTCTTTGGATGTTGAAAGCATCGAAGCTTTCGATCAAATCCTAAGTTCTAGGGCAGTAAGACCTCATGCGGAAATGTTTTGCACTGGAGATTCCCCAAATTTGATTGACAACAAGCTCAGAGTCTCCTAAAACTTTCAATTTCTTTATACCCATCTTTTCTGCCAACATCAGTCCCTCGTACTCTGCTTCATTGTTGGAACACGTGAACTGTAAGTGAAAAGACTTTAGAATCTATTCGCTCGAAGGCTAAGTAAGAAAAATTCTAGCCCCTAAACCTACTTTGCATCTTGCACCATCAAAATGTAGGGTCCAAAGTAAAGAGGATAAATCTCCTTCGGTAAAGGGTTCTTTAACTAGCTTTGGGAAAACCCGACCTTCATAAAAAATGTAGTAAGTACCAAGACCAGTGGCATGATAATTTGAATAGGGGTCGAAGTCAATTAATTCCTCAAGAAAAACCTCCTGATCTGGAAAAGTATTTCCTGTTATCTCTTCCTCAATGAATTCTATCATCCTTCTTTCTTCGTCGAAGATTGAGGTGTGGGTTGGCTCAAAATTGAGCATAGCTTGGTCTGCAACATGCTCAACATGAAGGGGTTTTGAGAGGATTTTGAGCTTGACACCTCACCTAGTACAAAGGATAAGGTGGGACCAGTCCAAGGAAAGGTAACCTCCTATCTTGGCAGTAAAATCTCTAGAGAGGCAAAGACCAAAAACATGGGGAATATCAATAACCACTACTTCTTGAGACACTATGACACTAGGGCATGCAAACAATGTTAGCGAGAGGTCTTTAATGAGGCCCATAGTTTGTACCTTCTTCCCATCTATCTGCATGATGCTATGATTTAATGGCTCATACTTAATATTCAAAACCTCACTGATTTTCTTAGGCATGATGGTAGTGCTAGCGCCAGAGTCTATCATAGAGTTATGTAGCAACTTATCCCCTACTATGAGGGTCAAATAAAAAGGTTTGGGCTTAGGCTTACCTTCAGATTGAGATTTCGGAAGGACGTCTTGATTTGTCAACACCGCTGCTGAATATGATTTGTTTGTGGGATGCTAAGAAGCTTGCCCGCTCATCACTAGAGCAGTAGCTAATAGTTCTGATACTTAATATAAGTACAGATCCAATAGCCAACAAGATGAGAGGGGGGGTGAATCAAAAAAACTTAATCATCCATAAAAACATTAGATTCAACCTTGGTAACATATATTTTAGTAATAAAACCAAAACTGTTAAACATGCAAACTCAAAAGCATATAAACATCATAAATCTCATAACACCAGATTTAACGTGGAAACCCAAATAGGGAAAAACCATTGTGGGATTTCAGACCCACTAAGAAATATACTCTTCTAGAGTATGCTCAGTTAAAAGAAAATCTTGTTAAAGATTACAAACACATTGCTAGATGTGACCCAGTTAAGGGATTTCCCTCAGATCTGTTAGGATCTTCACCTTGTTAGAAGTGACCTTGTTAAAGGATTTCAAACACTCAATCAGAATGTCACCTTGCTAAAGGGTTTTACAAATAAGACTGTTACATCCACTCGGTTAAGAGATTTTCTATCACTTTCACAAAATAACAGTAATAAAATCTATCTGCAACTTCACATCTAAAAATGCTAAAGCAGATTCCTATTTGTTCAATACAATCTAGACATAGAACTAATCTTGTCTATCTGTTGGGCTTCTATACTCTATTATTCTAACAATTCTTCAAGCTTCTGTGCTCGGTAATCACTATGTAGCATCCTTGTGCACACACTTGCCCACATACATTGTTTATCAACAATTTCCTATTTATAAACAATTAGGTAACCGCTTAATCTCCTTGATCACATTTCCCATGATCAATCATAGCCATCAGATCTTTGATCTTGTCTAGGTTCTGTAGACATATAAAAATGACCATATTCCTAATCCATTTTTCCCACATACAGGTTCAATGCATCTTTCGATCTGAAAATGT
Organism: Cryptomeria japonica; assembly: GCF_030272615.1. NCBI lineage: Eukaryota > Viridiplantae > Streptophyta > Pinopsida > Cupressales > Cupressaceae > Cryptomeria > Cryptomeria japonica. Next base: position 582,169,416 of record NC_081406.1, read on the forward strand.
TTTACCCCACCTAGGAACTTGCATATTAGTCTTGGAACTTGTGCCAGGGTATTGTGGTTCAATCTAAGCTGTAGATCTTCATGCCGACTTTCCATTGCCTTAGATTCATTAACAAACTTCATGCATGACTCACCAATCATTTAATCAGTTCCAGCTCATCAGCTTCCTTCATTAAATAACGCATGTAAACATTTAATGCATTCTATTATAGCTCGGTTACAACTCTATAACAACTCGGTGAATACTAAACTTCACTCAGTAGACATTCCGCCTTCATTAACCGATAGCGATAACCTTAGGGTTTACCGACTAAGTTCCTTAGGGTTTATTGACTAGGTTCTTTGCTTGATAACATAGTATAGTATTAACCTTTACATTTTACAACATATGTATGATGTTAAAACAATCTAAAACATCATGATCTCATAATTGTCTGATTCGGTATTAGTTGCCCATTGAATACCTTATTCATCCCCTTATTCATCATATTCTTTCCTATGTCTTTTACCGATATCTTTATAATCTTCAAATCATACTTCTCAAGATATGGCAACATCATACTAAATTAGAAAATCAATTTCTTGACATCAATGACAAAATAATAATATCAAGACAGTAAACATCCTTAATTAGTTATATCCATAATCATCAACAACCTTCTCAATATCCTTATTGAAATGCCAACAATCTTTCATTATCTGTTATAATGCAATCTTGCCAACAATCTCCCCCTTTGGCATTGATGGAAAAACCAATTGATTTGACCTTAAAAGATTCAGAAATGTTGTGATTCTGAAATGCTGAAATGCTCTCCCCTATACATTAGACTTCTCCTATTTTTTAGTTTTCTTTCCAATCTGTAGTCTTCTCATTAGTCTTCTCCCCTTTATAGTAGTCTTCTCCCCCTTTGACAACAATGCCAAAAAGTAAAGAACTAAAACATAATATCTTTCTGTATGAAGTGATTTCTTGTTGTTGTGTATCAATTCAGTCTCAGTCAGAACATTTTGTCTTCAATTCTTGTTCCCTGTATAATTTCTGTACACCTTTAGAAAACATCCTAAAGTGTATAAATCAGCATCAACTCCCAAAATATATTCAATAGAGTCATCGGATTGATGTTTTCACCAAACTCGGTCAGTGAGTAGAAGATAGGGGTAGGACCCCTAACTTACTTCTGAGATATTCAAAAGTGTCCCTTGGTAGTGGCTTGGTGAAGATATCTACTATTTGTTCCTTTGTGCTAACATACTCCAACACCACTTTCTTCTCTTGAGCTTCTTCTCTAAGATAATGATATTTGATAGAGATGTGCTTTGTCTTAGAGTGCATAACAGGATTCTTTGAAATGTTAATGGCACTAGTATTGTCACAGAATATAGTTACTGGCTCGGTAACTTTCTCGTTTATACCTTCCAATAGTTGTTTGATCCATGCAATGTTGGTACAATTCAGTGCTACAGCAACGTATTCAGCTTCTGCTATTGACTGTGAAACACATCCTTGTTTCTTGCTAGGCCAACTCACTAGTCTTTCTCCTAAAAAGAAAGCTCCTCCACTTGTTCTTTTTCTGTCATCAATCTTGCATGCCCAATCAGCATTAGTATAAACTTTTAAATCAAAATCATTTCCTTTTTGATATACTAAGCCATAATCCTCAGTGCCTTTCAAGTATCTAAAAATTCTTTTGATTGTTGTCATGTGTGTTTCCTTAAGATCTGCAGAGAATCTTGCAACTATACCTACTGCATGTGCTATATCTGGTCTGCTGTGAACAACATATTGTAGCTTTCCAATCATGGATCGATAAAATGTCTCACCAACAGATACAGATTCATCATTCTTTGATAATTTACAGTTGGTAGTCATAGGAGTACTTACTGGTTTTGAATCCTCCATTCCAAATTTCTTCAAGATTTCCTTTATGTACTTGGATTGAGTAATGAAAATCTCATTTTTCATTTGCAGTATCTGTAAACCTATAAAATACTTTATCTCGCTGATTAATGACATCTCAAATTCTTTGCTCATTTCATTTCCAAAGTTTTTGCATAAAGATTCATTTCCACAAAATATAATATCATCAACAAATATGGTTGAGATCAGTATTCCATTTTCATCATTCTTAATATACATGTTGTTGTTCTCACTTGTCCTTATAAAACCAATCTTAATCAAATAAGAGTGCAATCTTTCATACCATGCTCTAGGTGCTTGTTTCAAACCATATAAAGCTTTGTTCAATTTACATACTTGATCTTTATTCTTGTCTTCAACAAATCCTTCAGGTTGTTCAATAAAAACTTCTTCTTCTAATATTCCATTCAGAAATGCAGATTTGACATCCATTTGATATACCTTGAAGTTTTTGAAAGCAGCATAGGCCAACAATATTCTTACTCCTTCAAGCCTAGCAACAGGTGCAAAAGTTTCACCATAATCAATTCCTTATTCTTGAGCATAACCTTTGCAAACTAGTCTTGCTTTGTTTCAAATGACCTCTCCTTTTTCATTTAACTTGTTTCTAAAAATCCACTTTGTACCGATTATATTTTTGTCCTTTGGTCTTAGGATTAGTGTCCATGTGTCATTCTTCTTGATTTGATCAATCTCTTTTGTCATAGCATTTATCCAATCTTCACTGTTAAATGCCTCTTTCATTATTCTCGGTTCAAATTCAGATATCAAACATGTGTTCTATCTCAGTTTGTTCCTTGTCATTACTGGATCATCCTTATCTCCTATAATCTGACTTGGTGCATGATGTCTTTTGACATACTTGGCTAATACAGGCTCGGTAGGCTCTGTATGATCTTCTTCATCACTCAATAACTGGATATTCTCTTCATTTTCTTCAACAATTTTCTCGGTAAGACTTGTTGGTTGGACATAGACAAATTCATCATAGTCTTCTGGTTCCTTGGAATTTCCTTCATCATTTCTTTCTACAAATTCATCAATTTTCACATTTGCACTTTCTACTATTTTGTTAGATGATTTGATTAGACATTTAAATGCTTTGCTTTTAGAAGAATAACCTAGAAATGTTCCTTCTTCACTTTTCTGATCAAACTTGCCATTTCTATCATCTTTGTGAACATAGCATCTACTTCCAAAGATTTTAAAATAACTTACATTAGGTTTCTTATCATACTAGATTTAATATGGTGTCTTCAAAGTACCTTTCTTCAATTGAACTCAGTTCAAGGTGTAAACAGCTGTGCTTATTGCTTCTCTCCAAAATGTTTGTGGCACCTTCTTTTCAATCATCAATGTTCTAGCACAATCCACAATAGATCTATTTCTTCTCTCAGCTATTCCATTCTGTTGTGGAGTTCTTGGTGTAGAGACTTGTCTTTTAATACCATGATCATTACAGAATAAGTTGAACTCATCAGATGTGAATTCTCCTCCTCTATCTAATCTAAGACATTTTAGTTGTCTTCCTGTTTCATTTTCAACTCTTGCCTTGTACCATTTAAACATTTGAAAAGCTTCTAATTTTTCTTTTAAAAACATTACTGACATCATCCTTGAATAGTCATCCACAAACAATATGAAATATTTATCACCATAATAACTTTGAACTTTCATAGGACCACAAAGATCAGTGTGCACTAGATCTAAAATTCCCTTAGAAGTGTAAGACTTACTTGTAAAGCTTGATCTTGTCATCTTACCCATCTGGCATCCTCGACACATAGCATTCTCAGGTTTTTCAAGACTCAGTAGACCTCTTACTCGGTGCTTCTTGCTTATTTTGATCAGATTATCAAAAATTACATGACAAAACCTTTTATGCCATAACCAGGTATCATCAATCTTTGCATGCAAACACTTATTCCGAGTTGAGTCAAGGTGAAATGTGTTACCTTTTGTTTGTGTCCCGGTAGCAGCTAACTTTCCATTCTTGTCATGAACTTTGACAATTCCTTTTTGAAATTCTATTCGGTAACCTGTATTGTTTAGCTGTGCTACACTCAACAAATTGTATTTCAAACCTTCAACCCAATAAACATCATTGCATCTTGCATTATCAAGAAGTGTTATAGATCCTTTACCTCTTATCGGACATGGTGCATCATTACCAAATCTAACATAGCCTCCATCATAATCTTCTAATGTAACAAACTTGTGTTTATCTCCTGTCATATGATGTGAGCATCCACTATCTATGATCCAAGAATCATTAGTGTTTATGTGAGATATTAGGGCTTTTTCTTCATACCTTTCTTCATCTGATCCATCTTTGATAGCCACATAAAATACTTCCTCTGTATTAGTATCATTTGATTTATCATCATTGGATTCCTCATCAGCTATTAAGCATGTCTTTCTATCTCTTCTTCTGAAGTCTCGGTGTCCTCTGTAATGATTATCTTTCTGTTTGTCATCTTAGTAATCTCTCTTTTCAGTAGAATCTTTGTCAGGATAGTTAGAAGCCATATGTCCTATCTTATCACAATTGAAACATTTCAAAGGTAGCTTTCCTTTATACTTACCTTTTCCTCTTGGTAACCTTTTGGCTAATAGTGCTTCAAACTCTTCTTGCTTTCTTATTTCCTCATATAATTTGTGTACTGCCTCCATGTTCTTATGAAATCTTTCACTTGCTCCAATGTGATCTCCTTCAGAGTACTTATACTTTCTTTCATTGTAATCATTAGATTCATCAAGATGAAAAGAACTAAATGCAGATTCAACTTTATTTACCGAAGATCCACTGTTATCAAAGTTACTTAACTCAAATGCATGTAGCTTACCAATAGTAGCATCTAAAGAAACTGGCATATTAGGTGCAAACCTCAATTCATTGATTGCAGAGACTCGGATTGTATAAGCCGGTAGAAGGGTTCTTAACAACTTACTTGTTATATCCAATTCTTCAATAGTTCCACTTGCTCCTTTGATTTGATTGACAATCTCCTTTAGTCTTGTACTATATTGAGTTATGTTCTCACCTTCATTCATCCTCATAGATTCAAGTTGTCATCTTAGACTATCTACTTTTTCTCTTTGAACATGTTCATCTCCTCCATATACTGATATGAGCTTATCCCACATTGCCTTTGCATTGTTGCAGCCTTCTAGATCATTAAATTCTAAGTCGGTCAATGCAGATGTTATTTCAATCATTGCTTGAATATGTTCTTGCTTTGCCTTTATCTCTTCCATAGTCAATGGATAGGTGCTCGGTGTGACAAAATCATTCTCCAGATAGTATACATCATATTCTCCAACTCTTGATAGATGTAGCTTCATCCTTTTCTGCCATGTAGAGAAACTTGACTTGTTCAGCTCCGGTGCATCCCTCTTATACATCTTTGGATCTTTAACTCAAGTGTCTTTAAACTTTTCTTTCGAAGTCCAAAGCTCTGATACCAATTGATAGTTTTGATACTTAATATAAGTACAGATCCAATAGCCAACAAGATGAGAGGGGGCGTGAATCATACAAACTTAATCATCCATAAAAACATCAGATTCAACCTCGGTAACATATATTTTAGTAATAAAACCAAAACTGTTAAACATGCAAACTCAAAAGCATATAAACATCATAAACCTCATAACACCAGATTTAACGTGGAAACCCAAATAGGGAAAAACCACTGTGGTATTTTGGACCCACTAAGAAATATACTCTTCTAGAGTATGCTCGGTTAAAAGAAAATCCTGTTAAAGATTACAAACACATTGCTAGATGTGACCCGGTTAAGGGATTTCCCTTAGATCTGTTAGGATCTTCACCTTGTTAGAAGTGACCTTGTTAAAGGATTTCAAACACTCAATCAGAATGTCACCTTGCTAGAGAGTTTTACAAATAAGACTGTTAAGTCCACTCGGTTAAGATATTTTGTCACTTTCACAAAATAATAGTAATAAAATCTATCTGCAACTTCACATCTAAAAATGCTAAAGCAGATTCCTATTTGTTCAATACAATCTAGACATAGAACTAATCTTGTCTATCTGCTAGGCTTCTATACTCTGTTATTCTAACAGGTCTTCAAGCTTTTGTGCTTGGTAATCACTATGTACCATCCCTGTGCATACACTTGCCCGCATACATTGTTTATCAACAGTTTCCTATTTATAAACAATTAGGTAACCACTTAATCTCCTTGATCACATTTCCCATGATCAATCATAGCCATCAGATCTTTGATCTTGTCCAGGTTCAATGCATCTTTCGATATGAAAACGTTTTAGCCTGCCTAGGAACTTGCATATTAGTCTTGGAACTAGTGCCAGGGTATTGCGGTTCAATCTGAGTTGTAGATGTTCATGCCGACTTTCCATTGCCTTAGATTCGTTAACAAACTTCATGCATGGCTCACCAATCATTTAATCAGTTCCAGCTCATCAGCTTCCTTCATTAAATAACGCATGTAAACATTTAATGAATTCTGTTATAGCTCGGTTACAACTCGGTAACAACTCAGTGAATACTAAACTTCACTCGGTAGACATTCCACCTTCATTAACCGATAGTGATAACCTTAGGGTTTACCGACTAGGTTCTTTGCTTAATAACATAGTATAGTATTAACCTTTACATTTTACAACATATGTATGATGTTAAAACAATCTAAAACATCATGATCTCATCATTGTCTGACTTGTTATTAGTTGCCCATTGAATACCTTATTCATCATATTCTTTCCTGTGTCTTTTACCGACATCTTTATAAACTTCAAATCATACTTCTCAAGATATGGCAACATCAAACTGAATTAGAAAATCAATTTCTTGACATCAATGACAAAATAATAATATCAAGATAGTAAACATCCTTAATCGGTTATATCCATAATCATCAACAACCTTCTCAATATCCTTATTCAAATGCCAACAATCTTATTGTTCTCAAACTTTGATTCCCTTCAATGTCCTTAAGATAATATGGTCTAAACTGGGTGCAGAGAAAACATCAAAGATAAGGAAATTCCAGAGACAACATATGACAAGGTTTGATTTAAACCTTCTACACTTCGGGCTTCCTTAGAGCCCAGGTGGGTATACCTTTGTGAATTAACTTCACACTTTTAAACAATAAACCCACAGCAAACCAGTCCAGAAAACCAGTGGATTCATTCACCTTGAAATCAACTGAAAACAATGAATAGAAATTGTATTTAACTTCAACATTTTGATCAACAAAGTATGCAATAAACAACCTCGATTAACACCAGTGCCTTATCCAAGGTCATAGAGTCACTTAAATTCAAATAAAACTTCTGAAACAATATATCCTTATACTTCCTGTCAGCTTGGTTTCCACTAATCTTGACATATGCTTGGCACATACAAGAATTCAATCATTCTAGACTAAGCTATGGTCCTCAAAATTCAAAGTTCCTTCCAAAGAATTTACTGGTATAAGTGATCCTGCGTATTTAATTCCCCTCCTAAAGAGAAAAGCTAACAAACACTTATACTGAGATTGCTATGCAATTCCATTCAAACTAAACAACCCTAGATTATTCAGAATAAAGACAGTAAATAAATTTGTGAACAAACGTGAAGACAACACATAACTTTTACTCAAAACCGATGGCCTGTATATTGATATTCATTTCAAAGAGTATTACAATAAATTCTGATTCTCCATTAGACTTAGAAAAGCTCAGATAAATTTCTGCAGCGTTTTCTTACAAAATTTTGTGATCCCTTCCCCTCTAGTCCTGGTATCCATTTATAACAACATGGATGCACAAAGCTTCGGACTTCTCGAGGAGAGTTTGTTACAATTATTTCCAAAATTGATGAGGTTACAATTTTTACGTGAAACAGTTATGCGCTCTTTTCAACCTCTGCAGTCTGTTCAACAGGTTGTTCAGTTGCAACCTCTTCTGGCTTTTCAGGGGTTCTCTCCAACTGCTCCGGATCATGAGTGGAATATTTAACTTCCCACTCATTATATGTCTCTTCTGTCGGCCATGAAAAATTAATCACATCATCTTTACTTTTAGTCAACATTTTCCAAGAATTTCTCAGTTTGTTGACTTTTGAATTAAGAAAACTATAGTCTGACTTAATTTTTTCTATTTCCTGTATTGTTATAACAAAGAAAGAAGTATCATCAAGATCAATGATTCCCTTTACCCTTGCTGACAATTTGACTTCTATCTCTTTAAGCCATATTTGCTTATCTTTCAACTGATCCGGATTGGCAAAAATTTCTGGAAGCAACTCACAAACTTGATCAGTGTATTCCTTCTTAAGCAATTTAACCCTTCTTTCCACATTATCCACTTCTGTTGCCAATTGTAATAAGATCTTAGTGATATCAGAAGTGGATTTGATAATGGGGTTAGCTCTTGCTTCATCACAGGAAACACACATGAACTCTAAGTCTTGCTCCCTAGGCCTCCATCTGTCAAAAATGGGTGTCAAAATGGCCTTATCTCTCCTTGATTCATTCCATATCTCCATGATCTTTCCCACACTATTGTGAAGCAGTGAGGCATTTATAATGTCTGCAAAACTGGAGATTGTGGCTTTTATTTTCTCCTCATACTTCCCCGCATAAAAGGCCTGAGTTTGCTTTAGGTTCTCCAATTCTTGGGGAGTTATCTCAATCATTTGAGAGCTAGAAGGCACAGGAGATGGTGGGAGCTCAATAATGGGGCTAGTAGGTGGGGGTCTTGCAGGAGAAGAGGCGATCATCAATGTTGAAGACTCACCTTGTTGGCGTTGTCCCATCAGCTGGCTCTGCAATTTGGCAATGATGTTATCTTTGCCTCTTACCTCCTCCTTGACACTGTCATAGGCCCTCAAAACTGTTTCCAATTTAATCTGGAGGGCCTCCTTTTCTTTGGCTTCCTTTTCAGCCACTGCAACACTAAATTTGGCAGTCTCTAACACAGTGCTAGCAGCCTCTACTACCCCTATACTTTCTACTCTTTTAATCATCAATTCACCAAGGTGACTTGTCCCTGAGGTGTCTTTACCTTTCTTGTCCTCATTTCTTTTGAGGGACCACATGACTAATGCAGCATTGTCCTTACTGAATGTAACCCCTTCCATAGGTTTAGTCTCTTTTCTTACTGCATCTAGCACCAGAGCATCAGCAATATTTCATTCTGGTAAAATGAGCACTCCAGCTTGTGCTACTAGATCCCTTCCCTGTTCAGGAGTGATGGTTTTGAATTCTTCCATCATCTCCTATTTTATTTCTTCCTCCACTGAGGCTGGATCTTTATTAGGCTGCTCTGCCTTTCTTGCTTCACATCTAGCATTATATTTACCTATATGTTGCTTCCAGATAAATTGCATGAATGCTTCAGATGTGACAAAGCTATCATCAGCTAAAAAGGCACTACTGGCCTTCTTTATCTCAGGATCCCACTCCTGGCCTTTAAGTTCAGTTGAAGTGATGTCCATTTGTGCTTCAGTGGGCTCTTCTGGCATCTCTTCTTCCACCTCATCATAAGTGTATGCAATCTCTCCCAAGCTGCCCAACTGAGAGAGGTATTCAGTTGCTGCTTGTTCATCTCCTATGTGGATAGGGGATTGGGATGGAGAATAGAAGGGTGTATCTGATTGCACTTCCTTCCCCACCCTTTGCTTCTTTGGGCTGTCCTGGATGTCAATGACATCTTGTACCTTCCTCTTTCCTTTGGATGAAGAGGGCTCCCCTGTTGTAGACACCAGCACACTGTAACCTGATTTCTTATGTAGGGTGTAGTCACCAGGAGAGATTGCTTTAGTGGAAGCTGACTTGCCTAAAATCATTCTTGCCTTTTCAGGGTTATTCTTAATTACAGCTTCCCTCTTCTCCTTTAGTGTTTGCATCACATCTTCAAAGCACACTATCAAAAATTTTATTTTCTCTTCCAATGGGAAGAAGCTAGACAATGGGTCATAGCTTGCATCAAATTGATGCACAAAATCCAGGGCTTTCTTGTAAGCCACCCATTTTTCTTTCCTCAACTCCTGTTCATCTAAGTCAAATTCATTCCTGATGAGGTCTTCAGGAAAGTGGAATTGATGAGGCCTACCTCTGCATGCTACCTTCTTCCGGAACACACCATTGTAGAAGCCCTCTGGATCAGCACATCTGGACACTGTAGTGGATAAATGGTAGGGTTTGAGGAAATCCTCAAAACAATTCCAGCCTCCCTTTGTAATTACAAATTGGTGGGCTACTGTAGCTGCAGGGAAAATTGTCCCTTTACCTCTGCCTGTTAGCTCTGCCTCTTGTAGGCCACTAATTTGTCTAAGGATCTCAGTTGTTCCCACTTTGAGGGGGACCTGGTAGGGTAACAAAAATGGGGTGCCTCTGAAACCAAAAACTCTGAAAACTGTGGAGACTAGATATAAATACATATCACCCCAGTTATGAACTATCTTGATATTCTCTGCGAATTCTTTTGGCCTTAAGAATTCCAGAAGAACCTTGGGGACTCTTGGGTTATCAGAGCAAAGGAGAGTCCTTATTTTGGATGCAAAATATTTATCGAATTTTAGAAAACTAGCATCCTCTCTGTCCCATGACAACACAGTACTCCATAGTTGTACTGGCATCTTCTCTCCTTCCTTCTCTCTTACCAGGTCCATTCCACTGGCAAAATAATCACCACCTTTGAAGAGAAAAAGGTGCATCAAGAGTGAGTACCATCCGAATGGCCTATCCACCTTCCCATTTTTTATTCCTATCAACCCACCATGGATAGCATTGGCAACATAAGAAGCATAATCAAATGTAATAGCAAGAGAAGGATTCAAAATTTGAACAATCATTAACAAGTAATGGTTTGGCATATTTGATTCAGCATCCTCTCCTAGAACTTGGCAAAGTGCCCAATACATCCCTTTCGCCCTCAAGGTAAACATACTCAATGAAAAAGGCTCTTGCGTGTTGGGCCCTACAACTGCTAACCCTCCTATTTTCAGAAAAAGTTCTTTAAGAGGCCCATTCCTAAGATGACTCCTCTATGCACTGTACACCTGGGCTAATTGTGTGAAGTTTATGGGTTCCAAGAAGTTTGTAAACTCACTGAGCCCAAACGCTATTCTCAGTTCTTCTGCATTGATTTCCATGAGGGTTTTCCCATTTACATCCCAGATGCACCTTGTGATTGAATCATAATTTAATGCCATTTGGGTTAGCAAGTTTGTATCCATGAATACTCCTGGGACTACTAATTTCCCAACATCTAGTTCCCAAACACTGTTTTGAGGAGCAGGAGAATTTCTCATTCCAAATCCGACTCTAAACAGCCCCAACCCGGACATTCCAACCTGTGGGTCTCTCAACCAATTACCTTTGTTATATAATCCTTCTCCAATTTTCAGACGGGGAGCCCTGGGTACTAACTCCTTGGCCTTAGATGCCTGGTTAGTTGATAGCGTCAACTGGTCTACAAAGTCATCACATACACTTCTTTCTAAATAATCAACCTTGCCAGAAAATTCCCTTTTAGGAGCCATTTGAAAATGCAACAAGATGAATATCACTTCTTAAACACTCCTGTAACACGAGAATAATTTCACTTATTACACCACACAAGAATAGCTGCAAAATAAGAAAGAACCTGATGCTTGCTTGAAGGAATTCGCTCTGCAACTGATTCACCTTCTCTGTATTTGAAAAAGATAACTCTGCGTTATTCTTCTGCAAAATCTTTTAAAAGATATCTACACTTGGTTGTTAAGAAATCAAATGCTTGTACTCTGGGCCTTAACTATGACATTAATTCCACATGCTTCGGTCGTCCTTTTAAAATCGAATTCATACGAGAATTCATATTTTAGCTCCAACGGGTCGCAGCCTTCCTACAAGTGTCTCACTGTTAATTTCATTTTGACGGCTTTGTCTTTAGTCTGGGTCCCGTCTTTCTATTGGCTACATAATACCACGTGGCATCCGACCATTGGCTTAGAAAATCCCTTCGCATTCTGTTTTGATACTGGCCGAATGTCTCCCTTTATACTATGGCGGGCCCATATTTTCCCTTTTTGGCCATGTCATCATCATGACACGTGGACGACCCTTGTTAACTCTCGCTATTTCGCGGGTTTAAGAAGAGAGCACCTCACCCTTGCGAAATAGTGCCGACCATCGGATCATCCTTCAAGTTGATCACCTTTTAATCCTTCGAAAAGGTCCTCAGGAATGGTGGGCCCGCTGAGTCGTCACTAACACCTGGCACCTAGTCACCTGCTGTGCTGATTTGTCGCTCTGTCACTGGCCAGAAGAAGAACCATGGGGGGTCCCACTTTCATCTCAACAGGTCTGTCTCTTATGTCATCATCAAGACACGTGGACGGCTGATATTCATTCTCGCTATTTCGCGGCTTTAAAGGGTGAGCACTTTACCCTTGCAAAATAGCGCCGACCGTCAGATCATCTCTACAGTCGATCGGTATTTAACCCCTTAAGAAGGCTCTCAGAGACGGTGGGCCCATGGACACATCATGGACACCTGGCGCCTTGTCACTTTCGGAGCTGACTTGTCAATTTTTCATTTGCTGGAAGGAGCCACGGGATCTCAATAAATTGTAAGAGTTGTCCCTACCAAGTCATCTCCACTTGTAAGCCAACTCATCTTTGGGGCCCACTTTTGAACCCTTGGTCCTAACCCACTGACTGTGGTGACTTGTGCCATGTGCTACCTTTTAATACGCCAGAAGAAAGCCACGGGGCTCCAACTACCTCTGACAGCTATACCTTTTACTTCCTCCATCATGATACATGGACGGCTGTCATTCATTCTCGCTATTTCGCGGCTTTAAAGGGTGAGCACTTAACCCTTGCGAAATAGCGCCGACCGTCGGATCCTTTCTCAAGTTGATCAGCGTTTACTGGGCCCGACACTTTAGAATGAAATAATACAAGGCAAATTTTTTTCAAATAATCAACATAACCGCCTAGGTAAATAACAAGGGGGGACACTTCCTACGACCCCACGACCCATGACTTAAGTGAAGTAAAGTAATGGCAGCATAGAAACCAGAGGGCTTAACAAAGAAAGAGTCTAAAAAATTAAAACCCTTAAACCCCTAAGGTTTAGAACAAAGCTGAAGCACTTAGGATTACACCTCATTCGGAAAATTTTCAAGGTACCATAGCCAATTATGGGAAAAGAAGAACCCAATTTTAAAAAATAGTGATAACAGCGGCTCTGACTGGGGATGGTTGATGGTGAGATCAACACAAGAAAACTCAAAAACTCTAGAGAAATAGACCAAAACACAGACCAAAACCAGCAAAACAGGAAAGAAAACAAAATATATAGAAACAAAGGACCTACCGTGCATGGACATTAAGAGAAATAATGCTTCAGGAATTGTCCATGCACTGGAAATTCCTGCATCTCATCATTCATATTCTTCAAAAAATATGAATCCTTACCATTCAGGTCACAAACTATAAAAGGGCCAATCCATAACGATTCAAATTTTTTATGTTTTCCTTTATCCTGCCCTTTTGCATTCCATTGAAGAACCATGTCATCAATTTAAAACTTCCTTAATGATGTCCTTTTATCAAAAAGATATTTTGACTGTAACTGGAGCTTCTGATTTTTCTTATGGGCAGAAGTTCTAAGCTCCTCCACTTCCACAATTTGGATCATTCTGTTCTCCATTGGTTCAGATATTTCCATGTTCTCTTCCTGCAAAAACTTATACATTGGAAGAAGGTTATTTACCAGTAATCTGGCTTGGGTACCATAAACCAACTCAAAAGGTGACATTCCAATGGATTTTTTAACTGTTATTCTATCTGCCCACAGAGCTAACTTCAACTTTTGATCCCAAGACCTCTTGTTTTCATCTAGGATCTTCTTGATGATATTTAACAAGCTTTTGTTGCTAGATTCTGCTTGTCCATTCCCCTGAGGGTGATAAAGCGATGAGTATGACATGAGTATACCATGACTATTGCAAAAACCTACAAATTCTTCTGATCTAAAACACATAGCATTATCCATTACCAATTTTGCAAGTGTTCCAAATCTAGTCACAATATTATCCATCAGGAAATCAATGACAATTTTACTAGTAGCTCTTCTTGTGGGAATAGCTTCTATCCATTTGGTAAAATAATCTGTGGCCACTATAATCCATCCATGACCCCTTCCTGACTTCTCAGCAATTTTTCCAATAAAGTCAATGCCCCATTGGACAAAAGGAGCTTCTACAGAGACTGGGTTTAGGGGTAAGGCTCCTTCATACTTGAGCTTAGAAGAAAATCTCTGACATGAATCACATCTTCGAACATATGCATGGGTATCTTTAAACAAGGTAGGCCAATAATACCCAATCCATATTATCTTACCAGTAGTAGTCTTAGCAGAATAGTGACCTCCACATACTCCATCATGCATTTCAACTAACACTTGTTTAGCTTGAAATTCATCCAAACACATTAGTAACTCCCCATCTCTTTTTCTCCAGAAAAGATCACCCTGAATGAGCACATACTTTTGAGACTTGAGCTTTAAAGTTCTCTTCTGATTTTGTGTCATTTCCTCTGACAGCATATTACCTTTCAATACTTGGATTATCTCTATGTACCATGGTTGTCTCTCAATACTAGTAACCAAAGTATCTTTAACCTCAACATTGTACACTTCGACATTCATGAGATTTGACTCAGTCATGAGATTAGCCAAACCTAACCCTCTCACCAATTTAGTGATCTTTATTTCCAAATTGAACTCTTGAATTCTATTGATCCACCTACATCTCTTCCCAGTAACCTCAGACTGAGACAAAATATCTTTAACTGCAGCATGTGGAACATATGCAATGATGTTTGCATTCACCAGATATGGCCTAAAGGCTTTAACAGCTTTAACCAAGGCATAAGCTTGTTTCTCCATGGTTTCGTATTTTAATTCTGCCGCTTGCAAAGATTTACTATAGAAAGCTATGGGATTTTCATATCCTTCATCGTCCTTTTGTAGTAATACTGCAGCCACTGTGTGATATGAAGCAAAAGAAAACAGAGAAAAAGGCTTACCATAATCCAGGGATTTCAACACTGGTGCTTCCTAGATTGCCTTCTTAATCTCATTAAAAGCTTTTGAGGCTTCTTGATCCCAATGAAACTTTGCGTCCTTCTTGAGCAACTTGACAATAGGCTTCACTATCTCAGCAAAGTTTGCAATAAACCTCCTGACAAAATTCACTTTGCCTAAAAAAGACTGGATTCCTTTCACATTTCTAGGTTCAGACACTCTGCTGATTGCTTCAATTCTTTCAGGCTCTATTCTTATCCCTTCCTTAGAAACTATGTGGCCCAACAACTTTCCTTCGGTGACTCCAAAATGACATTTCTTAGGATTCAATGATACACCAAATTCCAAAGCTTTATCAAACACCTTCTCTAGATGTCCACAATGATCATCAGCTTTCTTTGAGAAACAGGTTAGATCATCTTGGTAAACCACCATAATGATATTTATGAATTCCTTAAAAGCCACATCCATAGCTCTCTGAAATGTAGCTCCTACATTTTTTAATCCAAATGGGATTCTTACATATACATAGGTTCCCCATGGAGTGGTGAAAGCTGTTTTAAACTGTTCAGACTCCTTTACTAACACTTGATTGTATCCTGAGAAACCATCCATCATGGATAAAAGATCACATCCTGTCACTCTTTGTAGCATTGCTTCCATATTTGGGGATGAGTAATTATCTTTTAAAGAAGCAACATTAAGATTCCTAAAATCAACACACAATCCGATGTCTCCATTTTTCTTTCTTACCGGGACCAGATTAGAGACCCATGAAGAATGTCTGATTGGTTTGATAATTCCCCCTTCTCTCAATTTAGTCAACTCTTGTTGCATTTTAGTTTCTAATAAGGGGTTAATAGGTCTCTGTTTCTGTCTAAAAGGCTTAGCATCTGGAAGTAAGGGAACTTCATGCTGAAAAAGATCTTGTCTATACACCTTTAGGTCTTCATAAGACCAAGCAAAAACATGCTTATAACCTTTTCAATAAATTGATAAGATTAGTCCTAACATGAGGGGGTAATTTCTTTCCAATATATACCAACTTGGGGGATGATTCTGTCCCCAGGTTGACCTCCTCCAACTCTTCTAACTTGGTGGTAGATTGCTGGTGTAAATGACTGTCATTATAACTAAACATACTTTCTAACTCCACCAACCCTTTAGGTATCTCATTAGTTTCCAACTGGACAATATCATTTCCAAACACTGTCTCTCTGTCATCCACCACTTCCACCAATGCATTGCAATCAATTTTTTGTCCATCATAATCATCAACACATTGGATAAACCTAAGAATATCTTCATCATCAGCAAAAACTTGCCAATTATATACATTATCAGGGATAGCGGGCCTAGCTTTTATTTCCACAGTGGAAATACCAGTTAGTGTTGCATCATCATTTTTTAAAGCAACATTAGCTAGGAAATCTGCCATAATATTTTTTGCTCGCTCTATCCAATTGATAGAAAAGGCATCAAAATATTCAATAATATCCCAAATAGCATGCTTATATTGCTTCAATTTATCATTCTTGGATGCATATTTAGATCTTACCTGAGAGACAACCAGCTCTGAATCGCCCATCACTTTCAACAATCGGATTCCATGCCTTTTTGCAACCTCAAGTCCTAATAACAGGGCTTCATACTCTGCAGTATTATTTATGCACTGGAATGCCAATAAGAATGAATATTTAAAAGTTATACTTGATGGGGATACAAAAAGAACCCCTGCTCCAGATCCTTCTTTGGAGCAAGCTCCATCAAAATACATCTGCCACAACCCATACTGTTGTGCTTGTAACTCGACTACAATTGGGTCAGTGTTCTTCAACTGAGGTGATACTGGCTGAAGTCTGAAGTTATCTAAATCCACATCAATCATACAATTAAGCATACTAGGGTCCACCTTTTCAATTACCTTAGGAGCTCGTGGCTCCCTGTATAGTTTGACCTGATTGCCACCAATAGGAATAGTAGCATAAGACAAGTCCAGTTGAACATTTCCCCCTACTGCTGCTGCCCACTGCCTAGAAAGTAACATGCCATAGTGGGGTTTAGTATCTGTGACAATAACATCCATTTTATAAGTAGCTTCAGAAAATGTAGCTATTTTTACTTCTACATCTTTCATTGTACCTATCACAGGCACTTCTCTATTATCCATGGCATAACATTTCCCATACACAGTAGTTACTGACAATCCTAATTCTTTCATAACACCATAGGGCATTACATTAGCAGTTGCTCCTGAATCTATCATGCAATTTTTAATTAACGGGTTATTGACTAGCAGAGTAACATAGAAGGGGTCCACCTGAGAAGGCTCCTGAGTAATAGTGGTTCCAACATATACCTCTGGGGTTTGGAACTCTTAATCCTTTCCAACTTTATCCAAACCGGTGGGTAATACTAAGTTGTTATCAGATATACTAGAGAATAAAGACAAAGCTACATCCTTATGTTCTTTAATCTTTAGCAATTCTATTAATGGAACAGTGACTTTCATTTGAGTTAAAGCTTGGGCCATATCAAATGCAGAATTATTACATTTTCCAGTATTGACCTTAACCTTTTCTGTTTTGAATTGACTGGCTTTCTTCTCCATTCCTGCCTTTTGCACATCACCAGCACTTTGGTCATCTATGCTTTTAGGTAAGTCCTTAACTTGTTCCTCTTTTTCTTGACTGGCTTTAAGAATAGCAGTAACACTGCTTGATGCCCCTTTCTTTGTGACTTCTTTTACAAACATAGAACCAGGCTCACCTTGATCAGTGTCTCTCTTGGTGCTTCTCAGATTGTAGTTATGTTTTGCTTTAGCGATTGCAGCCTTAGTGAGATTTTTAACTTCTTCCTCACTAGGCCTCCTAAGATGAACTTCTTCATCTTCAATTGTTACCACATTCAAGGTAGGATGCCAACTTAAGGCTAACTGTCCTTGCACTAACCTTTCATTATCTAGCACATCACTGTATTCACTTTGCATAGATTCCTCATCACTTCTATGATGGTTTCAAACATATTAATGTCAGGCTCTGCTTCTGGCCTCATAGATTCTTCCAGAGCTTGAGCCACTGCACACTAATGGGGAGAATGTGGTCCATCACAAGCAATACACCAAGGAGTATTTTATATATTATTAACAGTTTTCCCTTTCAAAGGATCTGGTGTGTCTTGGCTTTGGGCAATTTTAGGCTTCTCAACTTGGGGCTTACCATCCTTCCAATTTGTATTGTATGGCATATCATGTAACCTAGGAGGTCTATCTTGCCAGTTGTAATGAGGCTTATCATTTTTGTTGACCTTAGCAGTCAAATCTTTCATAGCAGTAACTAGTTTTTCTATTTTATCCTCCTCTTTAGCAACTTTGTTAGGTTGTTGTTTGGTTTCATGCCATAATCTTTCATCTGTCCTTCTTCCTAATTTTCCAGATGCCTTTCTATTACTTTCTACATTTATGGCAATTCTAAAGGCATCCCTCAGGTTATGAGGATTTTTATCTCTCAAGATATAAGCCATCTTGGAATCAAATGCATTGTAATATGTATTAAGGCACATATTGTCATCTAGCCTCATTACCTGATACAATCTATGCATAGCTTTTTGGAACCTAGCATTGAAATCAGTGACTATTTCATTTTTAGATTTTCTAATATTATTGAACTCATTCAGCATGAAACTCACATTAGTCTTATCACTGTACTGTTCTTGAAAGAAATTTTTGAACTCTTCCCATGAACCTATGCTAGCTACTGGAAGACCTCTGTACCAATCTCTTGCATCATCAACCAGGGATTGAACAAACAGTTTCATAATGACATCTTCATCCGCTATCTCATAATCATTTATCAGATCCCCAAAAGATTTCAGATGTTCCTCAGCACTGACTGCATTGTTCCCAGCAAACTTATGGAGTTTATCTCTTAGCTCAGTGGGAACATGATTTGGATATCCTGGGATCCCATCAAAAAACAATTGCCTATATTGTTCTAGATTAATTGGCCTTCTTTGGAAAGGGGAAACAGTACTATTATTCCCCATGATTATTTTAGCTTTTGGGATTGGGGATTGAGATGTTTGGGTGTACTGTTTATTTGAAGGTATCTGGCTTGCTGAGGCAATGTTAGTATGTACTGCAGGTTGAATATTGACCTGAGGAAAAGAGATGTGTTGGGGATTAGGCTTGCTAAGATCTTCTGATGGGAATGTAATAGGAGGAGCTTTTAAGTAGTTAATCTTTCTTTTAACCTCCTGATTTGCTACTTCTAACTCAGCCTTTTCCAGTTCCATTTGGAGGTCTTCCTTTTCCTTTCTCATCCTTTCCATCTCTCTCTCATGTGCTATGATCCTATGAGAAATCCCTTCTGCAGTTTTAGACTCTATTTCATCATCTACCCATATCTGTTTCCCTTTGTCTAAATTGACTTTAGGAAGCTGGGAGTCATTAGATACTTCCTTACTTGGCTGGGCTACTGACTTAGAAACTGGTCTAATCTTAGGGATTAAGATCTCCCTAATCACTGGGCCCTCTTCATGACCTTTTTCCTTTTCCTTAGCAAGCACTTCAAGATCAGCTATCTGTCTAAGAAGCCTATCTCTCTCCATTATTTTGGCTTTAACTTCCTTTTCCTTGTTTGCCTCCTTTTGGGCTCTTAGGGATATTAAATGATGAACTCTTTTGTTTAACTCTTCAATCTCTTGAGACATTTTATCGTCATCAAGATAATTTTCTTCAGAGTCTGATGCATTAATTTGATCTATGTCAATCAGACTAATGTTCCCATCTATTGTCTTAGGAACAGAGTTCCTAATTGCATTTGAACTAGTTCTATCTTTTGCAGAAACACTAACATGAGATAGGTCTCGACTTAAAATAGGTACATCATCAATATTTCCAAACAATCCTGAATGGAAACCTAAAACATCATGCTCTGAATCTCTAGAAGATGAATTTGACTTTGCATAGACAGGTCGATCAGGCATCTTACCAGTATTGTTGCTTTTCTGCACCCACGTAGCATTTGATGGCTCATGCATCACAAATCTCTTCTGGCCTCTTTGTGACTACTCTGGCAGACCTTCTTGCAAGGTTTCACGAGGATGTTTCTTCATGAATGATCTTGTGTTCTTATTTCCTTGCATCTTGCTTGTCTTTCTTTTAGAAAATTCGTATTCTCACAAGGACTGGTTCAATAGTAACAGAGTCGCCACCCACAAAACTATGGGAAAAACAAAAACAAGTAGTTTTACTCACAACACAACAACACTCTCCACAAGTCTCTACGCAGATCTATATCTTTATCTTTGTTATAACTGGTCCCCAGCAGAGTCGCCACTTTTGTTGTTCTCAAAATTTGATTCCCTTCAATGTCCTTAAGATAATATGGTCTAAATTGGGTGCAGAGAAAACATCAAAGATAAGGAAATTCCAGAGACAACATATGACAAGGTTTGATTTAAACCTTCTACACTTCGGGCTTCCTTAGAGCCCAGGTGGGTATACCTTTGTGAATTAACTTCACACTTTTAAACAATAAACCCACAGCAAACTAGTCCAGAAAACCAGTGGATTCATTCACCTTGAAATCAACTGAAAACAATGAATAGAAATTGTATTTAACTTCAGCATTTTGATCAACAAAGTATGCAATAAACAACCTCGATTAACACCAGTGCCTTATCCAAGGTCACAGAGTCACTTAAATTCAAATAAAACTTCTAAAACAATATATCCTTATGCTTCTCGTCGGCTTGATTTCTACTAATCTTGATATATGCTTGGCACATACAAGAATTCAATCATTCTAGACTAAGCTATGGTCCTCAAAATTCAAAGTTCCTTCCAAAGAATTTACTGGTATAAATGATCCCGCGTATTTAATTCCCCTCCTAAAGAGAAAAGCTAACAAACACTTATACTGAGATTGCTTTGCAATTCCATTCAAACTAAACAACCCTGGATTATTCAGAATAAAGACAGTAAATAAATTTGTGAACAAACGTGAAGACAACACATAACTTTTACTCAAAACCGATGGCCTGTATATTGATATTCATTTCAAAGAGTATTACAATAAATTCTGATTCTCCATTAGACTTAGAAAAGCTCAGATAAATTTCTGCAGTGTTTTCTTTGAAAAATTTGTGATCCCTTCCCCTCTAGTCCTGGTATCCATTTATAACAACATGGATGCACAAAGCTTCGGACTTCTCGAGGAGAGTTTGTTACAATTATTTCCAAAATTGATGAGGTTACAATTTTTACGTGAAACAGTTATGTGCTCTTTGCAACCTCTGCAGTCTGTTCAACAGGTTGTTCAGTTGCAACCTCTTCTGGCTTTTCAGGGGCGCTCTCCAACTGCTCCGGATCATGAGTGGAATATTTAACTTCCCACTCATTACATGTCTCTTCTGTCGGCCATGAAAAATTAATCACATCATCTTTACTTTTAGTCAACCTTTTCCAAGAATTTCTCAGTTTGTTGACTTCTGAATTAAGAAAACTATAGTGTGACTTAATTTTTTCTATTTCCTGTATTGTTATAACAAAGAAAGAGGTATCATCAAGATCAATGATTCCCTTTACCCTTGCTGACAATTTGACTTCTATCTCTTTAAGCCATATTTGCTTATCTTTCAACTGATCCGGATTGGCAAAAATTCTTGGGAGCAACTCACAAACTTGATCAGTGTATTCCTTCTTAAGCAATTTAACCCTTCTTTCCACATTATCCACTTCTGTTGCCAATTGCAATAAGATCTTAGTGATATCAAAAGTGGATTTGATAATGGGGTTAGCTCTTGCTTCATCATAGGAAACACACATGAACTCTAAGTCTTGCTCCCTAGGCCTCCATCTGTCAAAAATGGGTGTCAAAATGGCCTTATCTCTCCTTGATTCATTCCATATCTCCATGATCTTTCCCACACTATTGTGAAGCAGTGAGGCATTTATAGTGTCTGCAAAACTAGAGATTGTGGCTTTTATTTTCTCCTCATACTTCCCCGCATAAAAGGCCTGAGTTTGCTTTAGGTTCTCCAATTCTTGGGGAGTTATCTCAATCATTTGAGAGCTGGAAGGCGCAGGAGATAATGGGAGCTCAATAATGGGGCTAGTAGGTGGGGGGCTTGCAGGAGAAGAGGCGATCATCAATGTTGAAGACTCATCTTGTTGGCGTTGTCCCATCAGCTGGCTCTGCAATTTGGCAATGATGTTATCTTTGCCTCTTACCTCCTCCTTGACACTGTCATAGGCCCTCAAAACTATTTCCAATTTAATCTGGAGGGCCTCCTTTTCTTTGGCTTCCTTTTCAGCCACTGCAACACTAAATTTGGCAGTCTCTAACACAGTGCTAGCAGCCTCTACTACCCCTGTACTTTCTACTCTTTTAATCATCAATTCACCAAGGTGACTTGTCCCTGAGGTGTCTTTACCTTTCTTGTCCTTATTTCTATTGAGGGACCACATGACTAATACAACATTGTCCTTACTGAATGTAACCCCTTCCATAGGTTTAGTCTCTTTTCTTACTGCATCTAGCACCAGAGCATCAGCAATATTCCATTCTGGTAAAATGAGCACTCCAGCTTGTGCTACTAGATCCCTTCCCTGTTCAGGAGTGATGGTTTTGAATTCTTCCATCATCTCCTATTTTATTTCTTCCTCCACTGAGGCTGGATCTTTATTAGGCTGCTCTGCCTTTCTTGCTTCACATCTAGCATTATATTTACCTATATGCTGCTTCCAGATAAATTGCATGAATGCTTCAGATGTGACAAAGCTATCATCAGCTAAAAAGGCACTACTGGCCTTCTTTATCTCAGGATCCCACTCCTGGCCTTTAAGTTCAGTTGAGGTGATATCCATTTGTGCTTCAGTGGGCTTTTCTGGCATCCCTTCTTCCACCTCATCATAAGTGTATGCAATCTCTCCCAAGCTGCCCAACTGAGAGAGGTATTCAGTTGCTGCTTGTTCATCTCCTATGTGGATAGGGGATTGGGATGGAGAATACAAGGGTGTATCTGATTGCACTTCCTTCCCCACCCTTTTCTTCTTTGGGCTGTCCTGGATGTCAATGACATCTTGTACCTTCCTCTTTCCTTTGGATGAAGAGGGCTCCCCTGTTGTAGACACCAGCACACTGTAACCTGATTTCTTATGCAGGGTGTAGTCACCAGGAGGGATTGCTTTAGTGGAAGCTGACTTGCCTAAAATCATTCTTGCCTTTTCAGGGTTATTCTTAATTACAGCTTCCCTCTTCTCCTTTAGTGTTTGCATCACATCTTCAAAGCACACTATCAAAAATTTTATTTTCTCTTCCAATGGGAAGAAGCTAGACAATGGGTCATAGCTTGCATCAAATTGATGCACAAAATCCAGGGCTTTCTTGTAAGCCACCCATTTTTCTTTCCTCAACTCCTGTTCATCTAAGTCAAATTCATTCCTGATGAGGTCTTCAGGAAAGTGGAATTGATGAGGCCTACCTCTGCATGCTACCTTCTTCCGGAACACACCATTGTAGAAGCCCTCTGGATCAGCACATCTGGACACTGCAGTGGATAAATGGTAGGGTTTGAGGAAATCCTCAAAACAATTCCAGCCTCCCTTTGTAATTACAAATTGGTGGGCTACTGTAGCTGTAGGGAAAATTGTCCCTTTACCTCTGCCTGTTAGCTCTGCCTCTTGTAGGCCACTAATTTGTCTAAGGATCTCAGTTGTTCCCACTTTGAGGGGGACCTGGTAGGGTAACAAAAATGGGGTGCCTCTGAAACCAAAAACTCTGAAAACTGTGGAGATTAGATATAAGTACATATCACCCCAGTTATGAACTATCTTGATATTCTCTGCGAATTCTTTTGGCCTTAAGAATTCCAGAAGAACCTTGGGGACTCTTGGGTTATCAGAGCAAAGGAGAGTCCTTATTTTGGATGCAAAATATTTATCGAATTTTAGAAAACTAGCATCCTCTCTGTCCCATGACAACACAGTACTCCATAGTTGTACTGGCATCTTCTCTCCTTCCTTCTCTTTTACAGGTCCATTCCACTGGCAAAATAATCACCACCTTTGAAGAGAAAAAGGTGCATCAAGAGTGAGTACCATCCGAATGGCCTATCCAGCTTCCCATTTTTTATTCCTATGAACCCACCATGGATAGCATTGGCAACATAAGAAGCATAATCAAATGTAATAGCAAGAGAAGGATTCAAAATTTGAACAATCATTAACAAGTAATGGTTTGGCATATTTGATTCAACATCCTCTCCTAGAACTTGACAAAGTTCCCAATACATCCCTTTCGCCCTCAAGGTAAACATACTCAATGAAAAAGGCTCTTGCGTGTTGGGCCCTACAACTGCTAACCCTCCTATTTTCAGAAAAAGTTCTTTAAGAGGCCCATTCCTAAGATGACTCCTCTGTGCACTGTACACCTGGGCTAATTGTGTGAAGTTTATGGGTTCCAAGAAGTTTGTAAACTCACTGAGCCCAAACGCTGTTCTCAGTTCTTCTGCATTGATTTCCACGAGGGTTTTCCCATTTACATCCCAGATGCACCTTGTGATTGAATCATAATTTAATGCCATTTGGGTTAGCAAGTCTGTATCCATGAATACTCCTGGGACTACTAATTTCCCAACATCTAGTTCCCAAACACTGTTTTGAGGAGCAGGAGAATTTCTCATTCCAAATCTGACTCTAAACAGCCCCAACCCGGACATTCCAACCTGTGGGTCTCTCAACCAATTACCTTTGTCATATAATCCTTCTCCAATTTTCAAACGGGGAGCCCTGGGTACTAACTCCTTGGCCTTAGATGCCTGGTTAGTTGACAGCGTCAACTGCTCTAAAAAGTCATCACATACACTTCTTTCTAAATAATCAACCTTGCCAGAAAATTCCCTTTTAGGAGCCATTTGAAAATGCAACAAGATGAATATCACTTCTTAAACACTCCTGTAACACGAGAATAATTTCATTTATTACACCACACAAGAATAGCTGCAAAATAAGAAAGAACCTGATGCTTGGTTGAAGGAATTCGCTCTGCAACTGATTCACCTTCTTTGTATTTGAAAAAGATAACTCTGCGTTATTCTTCTGCAAAATCTTTTAAAAGATATCTACACTTGGTTGTTAAGAAATCAAATGCTTGTACTCTGGGCCTTAACTATGACATTGATTCCGCATGCTTCGGCCATCCTTTTAAAATTGAATTCATACGAGAATTCATATTTTAGCTCCAACGGGTCGCAGCCTTCCTGCAAGTGTCTCACTGTTAATTTCATTTTGATGGCTTTGTCTTTATTCTGGGTCCCGTCTTTCTATTGGCTACATAATACCACGCGGCATCCGACCATTGGCTTAGAAAATCCCTTCGCATTCTGTTTTGATACTGGCCGAATGTCTCCCTTTATACTGTGGCGGGCCCATATTTTCCCTTTTTGGCCATGTCATCATCATGACACGTGGACGACCCTTGTTAACTCTCGCTATTTCGTGGGTTTAAGAAGCGAGCACCTCACCCTTGCGAAATAGCGTCGACCATCAAATCATCCTTCAAGTTGATCACCTTTTAATCCTTCGAAAATGTCCTCAGGAATGGTGGGCCCGCTGAGTCGTCACTAACACCTGGCACCTAGTCACCTGCTGTGCTGATTTGTCGCTCTGTCACTGGCCAGAAGAAGAACCATGGGGGGTCCCACTTTCGTCTCAATAGGTCTGTCTCTTATGTCATCATCAAGACACGTGGACGGTTGATATTCATTCTCGCTATTTCGCGGCTTTAAAGGGTGAGCACTTTACCCTTGCGAAATAGCGCCGACCGTCAGATCATCTCTACAGTCGATCGGTATTTAACCCCTTAAGAAGGCTCTCAGAGACGGTAGGCCCACGGACACGTCATGGACACCTGGCGCCTTGTCACTTTTGGAGCTGACTTGTCAATTTTTCATTTGCTGAAAGGAGCCACGGGGTCTCAATAAATTGTAAGAGCTGTCCCTGCCAAGTCATCTCCACCTGTAAGCCGACTCATCTTTGGGGCCCACTTTTGAACCCTTGGTCCTGACCCACTGACTGTGGTGACTTGTGCCAGGTGCTACCTTTTAATACGCCAGAAGAAAGCCACGGGGCTCCAACTACCTCTGACAGCTATACCTTTTACTTCCTCCGTCATGACACATGGACGGCTGACATTCATTCTCGCTATTTCGCGGCTTTAAAGGGTGAGCACTTAACCCTTGTGAAATAGCGCCGACCGTCAGATCCTTTCTCAATTTGATCAGCGTTTACTGGGCCCGATACTTTAGAATGAAATAATACAAGGCGAAAATTTTTCAAATAATCAACATAACCGCCTAGGTAAATAACAAGGGGGGACACTTCCTACGACTCCACGACCTATGACTTAAGTGAAATAAAGTAACGATAGAATAGAAACCAGAGGGCTTAACAAGGAAAGAGTCTAAAAAATTAAAACCCTTAAACCCCTAAGGTTTAGAACAAAGCTGAAGCACTTAGGATTACACCTCATTAGGAAAATTTTCAAGGTACCATAGCCAATTATGGGGAAAGAAGAACCCAATTTTAAAAAACAGTGATAACAAATCTTTCATTGTCTGTTATAATACAATATTGCCAACAGTAGCAGCCTTCCTACTAGGTGGGGTAACCTCCTTCGACAAGGCTTCCTTCAAATGACTCCTTTGCTCTGGGATGGTGAGAAGATCCCATAGAGATACGTTAGCCAAGGCTTTCCTTAACTGCACCACTACGTCCAATACTGATGGCAACAAGGTCTTTGTCTCCCTGGAATTATAAGGGATGAAATCTTTCCTTGGATAAGTAACAACGGTTGCAGGTTGCTTGGGAGCGTTGTTGACAGAGGACTTCCCTGGTACGTTTACATTTTCTCCCATAAACTGCCTCTTCGATCTGAGATTGTAATCTGATTGCACTTGAGGAACCCTTGAGCTCGACAATGCTACGTCGTTAGTCATCACCATATCTTCTCCTTCCATCCAAGAGACAAGTGCATGGTCTGGGGCTATTTATGCTTCCTGCTCCATTGACATGCTCTGCATTTGTGCAATAAAGGAAGCATTGTCCATACCGAGGGCCACGTAGGCTGAGTCGTCAGTCGCCATGCCTTAGCAACGCTGCTATGCAAGCTTCTATTGTAGATTGCCTCTTAGACAATTTTTTGGAGTGTGCGTTGTTACATGGAAAACACCAAGAGTTGGTATCATTTGCCAGATTATTTTGTCCTGCTGTCAACTCTTTACCAGTGCTAGGGTAGACTGTTTGCAACAGATTGGGCACGGGAACTATCTGACCAACTGATTGATTTGGAGCAACTCGATTATTCAAGTACTGGTTTTGTTGATAAGAAGGCCTATTAGATTGGTAGTTTTGTTGGAAAGGGGGTCTAGTTTGTGGTATTTGAGATCTCTTTAGATTGACTATTTTGTTAGAAAAAGACCTTAGTTAATTTTTCATGTCACTAACCTCTGCAGCTAAAGACGAAGGAGGAGGCGGATTTGCTTGTTGGGATCCATGGTAAGTGTACATAGATTAGGGAGTGGATGAACTGGTAACAGCTGCTTCTGGGATATTTAGGCCATTTGGCTAATTGGGTAGATCCGGAAAGATAGGCATAAGCGGCAGCGGTGATAGTTTCCCTGCATCAATCAAGTTATTTTCTGCAGAGACAGCTAAGTCGAAAGCTTGAGGGAGAGTGTTACAGCCTAAAGATTGAATCATCACCGATATATCGAAGTTGAAGGCCTTTAGATAGAAAACAAATGCCATATCAGTGGGAGGATGAGCCGATAAAGGTATTCGCTCCCAATTCCTCTGAAAGCATAGATTGAACTTTGTTAAAGTTTCTTATGGGGATCTCTTTATTGTAATCAACTGATGCATCAAAGATGACCTGTCTGCTTTGTTGGAGAATCTTTAGAAAAAATGGTCACCTAGCTAGTCCCAACTGCCAATAGAATTCAGAGCGAGGGATCTGTACCAGTCCAAATCTCTTCCTTTGAATGACGCCACTAGTAGTCTCAAAGCTACGTTTTGCTTGGTTATACTATGGACTGTGGAGACATTGGCTATGTCTTGCAAGTGTTCTCCGGGAGTCTTAGAACATTCCTTGGTAAACTTAGGAACCACTTTCAACACAACAGAGGGTATTTGGGCCCATGTGGCGGGTAAAACCGGAGGAATGAGAGGACTTTTGTTATCCTATGTTACAAAATTTCTAGGCGAGATTTGAGCCATTACTATGATAGGAGTAACTGCAGAAATGCTAGGGAGGATCTGGGATGAAGAGGCAACATATTGATAAACACTAACCAGGGGTGGAAGGAGCAAACTGGGATTCAAAGTTGTCTGGCTCCTAGTAACAGGTTTGGGGCTCATATACTGGCTTGAATCTTGAGAAGTAGTGTCCCACCGGGCGTGCCAGAAAAAGAACTGTTGACTTTGGATTTTACTTTGGAAATAAACAACCTTAGGGGAAATTCAGTGATGGGGGACCGATTGCGCAGGGTTCACTGAATGACCTCTGGGATTGAGAATCTGACTCTTCCTTAGTGTTTTGAGAAAAGAGGAAGAAAGAAACACTTTAAAACAGTAAAACTAAGCTACTAAGGCGATGCACCAGAGCATATTTCAAGAAGACATGAGTACATAAAAACCAACTATATATGATTTTTCTGAGCCCATTCAACAATCTACAAGTCCAGATCAGAAACAAAACCGAGATTCAATCAAATATTTCTGTAACAAAAAGAAATACCTATCATGCATTTACCAGATAACAAATGTAATACATAGTTCAATCGACAAAATCTTAGATATATATATTCCTGAAGTATTTGAAAATCCTAATAGAAAAGCACATAAAAGACCATTAATGTATACTGAGAGTAAAGTCTCACAAAGGCCATAGGCATAGTTTGATTGAACTTCTTCTGAAAATAATAAAACAATTTTTAAGGCTGAAAATGCTACTAAGAAACTTGATTCTTCTTGTCAAGTTCTGAACCCAAATAATAGGGAAAAAACTAGACTTAATAGAGCCTCCAACTCCTAACAAACTTGGACTCCACTGCCTTTTCAATTTGCACGTCGTGGTCCACCTGTATGATTTTCTGGCGAACCGCTCCTAAAGTTGTTAGCCCCTGACATTGTCAATCCCATGACGCTCTTCTCGGCAGGCGCACCACCAAAGAATCGTGATCAAAAAACGGTGGGCAGAGGGACCAAAAAGAGGCCGCCAAACAAACAACCCATGCCACGTGGCAGCTATGCGCTACTGCAAAAACAAGCGCACAGAACCCCCGCCAAACTGACAAATGGCGTGGCTGATGCATGCGAACGGGAGGAACCAAAAGAGGTGGGGCCACTAAAAATAACAAAATGCTGCCTGCGGACCAATCCCAAAATAATGTTAACAGTATGATTAACTCATCGAGCCCTGTCAACACTTACACATTCTGCCCACGGAGATTCATTTCTCAAATTTCATCGCTTTGGAAGATCATTGTAGTCCTTGTTTTCAATGGCATTGTTAAACCAAAATATACTAGCCAAATGCATTGGCTTTGAATCCCTCAATGCCTCCATTCACAATACTCTTATTAGAAATTTCAATGCCTTTCATGGTGCCCTCCACACCTGTCTGCATTAATCTCAATCATTATTGGTGTGAAATGGAAGCATTGGACCATGCCTGCATGCAACCCCTCTCAGCTTAAGGAAGCACCCCCATTGCCTTCGACAGTCATTTTGTGTTGCCCTTTGAAATGGCCAATCTGCTTTCTCCTCATCGTTTTCATGTTGTGCACTAAATCTCCACGAAGGCCCCTCTTCTGTTTGTAGAGCAACAACTACCTCAGTTGTCATTCATTTCCATACATATGATATTTGTTCATGACCTCGCATACCCATTTTCTCATCACATCAATCGCATTGCCTGGAGGAAAAGTCAATGGGGAGATGGGGGTAATCATCGTATACTGCCTCTACGTTTTGCACCGACATCTACCACTAGCTGCAGTTTATACCTAAAACTGCATCCATTTGAGAACTTTCAAAACCTCATCAAATGTATAAAGTGCATACACTGCAACCATGATATTAGAGATGCTAGAAAAAGAAGCCAAAAACCTAAAGACTTCATCTTTGATATCGTACTCTGCCCTAATTTTCTACTTTTCTCAAGTTCACTTTCACCTTTGCTCAACTTTGACACCTTATCTTGCATCGCACTTTGATCAGCCATCACACCCATGCATCTTCCTTGTTTTCTACCTTACCCTACGTGGGAATTAGGCTTCCATTTTAAGAGTGTGGGATAAGGAATGATATTTTTCTCCGCCTCTAGCTTATCTCGCGTTACTGCTTTGTGTGCCTCCGGATCCTGTGGGATAAAACACCTGCCTTGCATGATCTTATCCTGCAAACTCTCTTTGACCTATGCCTTAGACTGCGGGGTAACACACCCTTTCCTTCACCCGACATATATTTCTCATCCTGTGAACTCTCTTTGACCTACGCCTGAGACTGCGGGGTAACACACCCTTTCCTTCACCTGACATATATTTCTTATCTCACACTCATTGTGAATGCCTTTCTCCACCCTGCGGGGTAAGAGAGAGGGCTTCCTGTTGCTTCCACTGTGACCTTTCCTATCTTGTGAAGCATTTGGGAGGTACTCTATTACGTGTGAGATAAGGAGTTTTCCCCCTCCCGCACCATATTTATTGTGATCGCATAGGCTTATCCCGCCCCTAATCAAATATGGTCCGTTTTCATGCTGCAGGGAAATGAAATTTTGAAAAAGTTTGCAAAATCACAAAATACTTTGTCTTTGCCCTTGGTGATTTTTTGAAAAAGGGAGGGGTGGCACTATTTTTTATCACTCTTTTATTATTAAATCAAATGATTTAATAAATCTTGGTCATTTAAATCAGATAAATGAGTTAACAAAATTGCTTCACTCCCCTTGACACCTCCTCACACAACACCCCCTTTTTCA
Organism: Cryptomeria japonica; assembly: GCF_030272615.1. NCBI lineage: Eukaryota > Viridiplantae > Streptophyta > Pinopsida > Cupressales > Cupressaceae > Cryptomeria > Cryptomeria japonica. Next base: position 582,200,435 of record NC_081406.1, read on the forward strand.
CTTTAAATATAATATTATTTTAATCAATTTGATTAAAAATAATAATAATTTAATCATTTAATACCTCAATAGTCACATTGTGCATCAACTCTAGTCGGGCTCCAAAGTGGGCTCGACTAATTTTTTTTCATTTTTGAACAACTGACTAGCTGAGAATGCATTGATACGTCGGCTTGATGTGTCCAGGATCTGAGATATTGAGTTCGGAATCTTCAACTTTGTCATTTTTGCTACTTTGTATTTTTTCCTAAAACACCTAAGTAGCTCCAAAAATGATCTTTTAAAACTAAGCAAAACATCTGATTAGGGCCTATAGGATGGCATGTTGAAAGATTGTAAAACATAGAATCTAGGGAATCTGACGGATCATCAATACGATATCTGAGTCAAAAGTTATTCACTGTTAAAGGTGCCTACTCAGGCTTTCTTGAAACTGAAATTGCTGAGTCAACCTGAGTAGCCTTCAAACCCTGATTTGAAAAAATATCAAATCACCATTTCATGAGCTACCACTTGGCACACTGATAGATGAATATAACCTAAATATGTGTGCAAGACGGTTTGACCTGATTAGGTCACATGTGTAAATTATTCACCCTCAAAGTTGGCTTCTCTGAAAAATCTGAACATGCTAAAGCTGAAACCCTGAAAAGTTGCATTTGGAATGGGCTTTAAAAACTAATAATATGAAAAGCTAGGGGCCCACAAATATGGGATATGGCAGAAAATTTTATATAGAATCATGGGGAACAACTGATTTAAAGTGTAGGTCAACTAGGCATGAAATATGAATTTTTAAAGTGGCCCTCAAACTGCTGTTTGACAATGTTCAGTTGCAGAACTGAACTTTTTGCAAATGGAATCAACTTTGAAAACTGAGAAAATAGATTGATGGGACTTAGCCACTTGGCATGGAGTCTCAACAAATATCAAAGAAACACGGGAAACCTTCATTTTGGCTTGACAACCAACTGGCATGAAGATACAAGGCCTCAAATATGGCTACTCAAAAAAGTACAAATATGTGCAAAATGCATACCAAACCTCAAGACCTCCAAAGGAGACTTCACGAATGCATAAAACCTGATCAGAGGAAGTTGCAAACAAGCACGTGGAATATCTACAAGGTGTATAACCATCTCTCAAAGGGATTTATCTTGACAATTCTCTGGTGCAAAAATATCAGCTCACCAAATGAGCTACTCAAGCTTGCTTTGAAAGGCGATTCTGAATGCAATCTTCAAAATTTCAAGCCAAGGTCTTCAAAATTAGAAAAAAAAATTGAAGTCTGAATAGTGGCTTTAGCTCAGGCATGCATGCCCCTTGCAGGCATGGCAAGATCCCAGATCTCTCATGGGGAGCAGACCGGGTGCTTACTCCATTGGGCACAGAGTCAAAAAAGGTCTTCTCTACCCCAAACTATTGTGGCTTGAGGATAAAATCACATATGATGGCTCAAGGCCACCTGAAAAGATTAGCATATGCTTTCCTCTATTATAAACATTGTTCTCCTTGGACTGCATTAAACCCAATTTGATAACATGGTTGCATTGCCATTGATCAAACATGCTAGCATCTCTTATCTAGCTACCATACTAAATAATATAAGTGTACTCATCACTGCTGAACCTTTGATGCTCATGCACAAAATGAAAATACAAATCACTATGTGACAAAAATATTTTATGCTCACTGAAAAACACACTTCCAAGATGAACACAACACGCATCATAGCTTAAATCACTGTCACACACCATAGAAACACCACTCAACTAAGAAAACAAAGACTCGTGGTCTGGCACACAGCTGAAAATATAGGTTTCATTCAAATCATTAGTTTGCTCATCAAAAGAGGAACTCTCAAAAGAACTCACCCTCCCACTGTACACATTAAGCAAATTGTTATCAAGAGAAGAAGAAGGATCACAATCGATCCTCTCATGCAACTGCAAATCATCAAACTAAAGAGAAACTTTAGCCTTTTTCTCTAGGTCCAATTTGATGTCATTCACATAAGCAACTTGTATGCATGTTGGATCAACATTATCACTTTTCCACAATCCCTCAAATGCATGCATTTTGTCTTCCCACTAAAACAAGAGCTCATCACCGTGGGGTTCAACACACTGGGCTGGGGGTTGGAATCCATTTTCTTAATTGGATTCATCATCACACTCTCCCAGCCCATCACCACTCTGATCATAATGATTAAAAGCCACTTCCCCCTCATGTGCACTGTCATAAAAAATGCCATCATCAACATCAGCTATGCATATGTCTTCAAAAAAATAATCTGATTTTGTATCAGCATGCACATATTTTTCATCAGCACACATGTCATATTTGAATTCAATGAATCCCATGTATTCAAACATTTTTTCCTCTTGCATATTAGATGGTTCAAACATGGGATAGGGATTAACAAAAGGTGCATTTCTTTAAGCTTCATAAGAGACAACCTCATTGTCAAAATCCAAATCAGCAAGGTGCAAGAATTGATTACTCTTTCCTTGTGCATATCTCAGGTAATCCATTGTTAGCAAGTTTGAGATGCCTTCATTGTTGATAGAACAAATATCCTCTTGTTCATCTCTTTGTCCCATACTATTGTCCTTTTCACTTGAAAACCCACTAGATTCATAAGAGCATGTGTCAGTCATGTTATGGGAGATTGCATCTCCAACAACCTTCTCAAAGTCACCATCCAAGAAAGAGTGCTAACCTTCTAGGTGTTCATCTTCATCTTCACTCAAACTGTCATAAAACTCATTCTCAGGTTCCAACTCTTCAACCAATTGTTGTTCACATATGTTGTCACCTTCACCATGTTGATCATATGATTTGTTTTCAACAATGTAGGGAGAACTAATGTCATCTTGTGCATTCTAAGCATGTTCTTGCTCAACCTTGACATTATCAGCATGCAAGCTTTGTTTACCAAGTTACATCCTAGACTTGACATCCTCAAACATGTTAATCCTTGCAACCATTTGATCCATACTAGTCGGTTTTGAATTCCTTGGTCAATGAACAATATTAAGTTCGTAGACTTGCAAAATAAGTCTACCCATTCGGATTCTTGAAGCATGAATCTCATTGGGACACTTTGAAGTGCTTCCAAAAATATGGACAACAGTGCATACGGTTTCTCACCCTCTTGTTTCTTCATGTCCATTTGAGCACTGACATACGTCATTGGGTTCCTAACATAAAAAAAATTTCTTGCGCTATTTGGGGTTGATAAACTTGCTCATACTGCTGAAAAGTATAAGTTGGGACAACAAGGACACTTATGTTTTGAAATCCATATTAAACACTTGGCATTTGATGCTCATGTGCATACAATGCATCTTCACATGCTAGAGTATTCTGAGAAATAAGAGGTTGCTCATAACTGATAGTACCATCATTGAATTTCCAAGAACATCCTCCTGAAGCAATCCCATGAAGACACACTTTGTGTTGTCAGACTCTCATACCAGTCCTTTGCACTATCTTTCAATGACCTCATAAAGAACTTCATGACTATATCTTCATTGCAAAACTGAAAGTCTTCAACAAACTCACTAAATGACTAAATATGGTGTAGTGTTGACTTGGATCCATGTGCATGAAACAAAGGCACTTGATCCTTAAACTCAATGGGGAAGGGATGTGGGAACCCTCCAATGTTTTTGAAACTCAAAGGTCTATACCTCTTAGGGATGAACACCCTTCTAAGCTGACCTTGAAGTTGTTGATCACTCATTATGCTTGGGACAACATAGTGATCATACATCTTGCTTATATTTACAATCTTCTCATACAAAGTTCACAGTTACACATTTCTTGATTCTTTGTTACAACAAGGTCTTAAGCAAAAGCAATGCATATATAAGACAAAAAATTAGACTTAAGACATCTTGAATGAACCTACTAACGACATAACACACTTCTCTTTATCATAAAACAATGACTAAAACATACAACTAAGAAGTATGCAAATCTGAAAATTAACACTTTCCCTTTCTACTTTAGTGTTGCAACATTGAATAGGGAGCTCTTTTCAAAACTTTAAACTTTTTGGTTTTCAAAAATTTCTTCAAAAGAAGAATACTTGGAAAAGTTGCAGCAGTTGGTCTCTTGCTTCTAACTGAGAATTCCTTCACAACTGGAGCTCTTCTTACTTCATTATTAGGTTCTTGTAAGATAGAGTTGCCACCTCCTTGCAGAGGAACACACTTTTGAACAATAGAAAGCTATTCAAAGGATTATATCATTTTGGCTCTTATCCATCAACAATCATTTAATTTTATTCACACAAGCTGCTACAAGACACCTTCTAGACTGAAAACTTTGTAACTAGAGACACATGGGAGACTTAATAAGCTTTGTAAAGCTTTTCATTTAAGACTATCCCCAACAAAGTCTCTATTTGGCTGGTTCCCAAACCAACAGTCCCCGAGTCCTAGAGGAATTGCCACTAACTCATCGACAGACTCGGGAAAGGATTTGGCCAACTTGACAAGACTCAGTCACAAGATTGAGATCCCCTACTCTTTTGGCTCTATGAGACCAAGGCGGCTAAACCTATGCAATGTCAAAACAACTAACAGCTTCAAAATACTAGGACATTACATTTACAGTAGATCATCCCAATGAAAGATACCAAGGAAGATGGATAAACTCCTGGTTATGGCTTTAACCTTAGTTTGTAAGCATATAAGAACTCATCAAGGAAGGGGGTTTCTACACTAATCCTACTCCTAATGTAGAAAGAAATGCAAAAAATAAAAGAGATTTTGATTATGATAAGATTCTGAAAACTAAAAGCAACATCAATGATCAGTGCCTTGTATGGGCACTAGAGTCAACTCCACAATATGTAGATTTGGTATCCAAACAGGGTAACATGCGACTATTGGGCTTGAAATGCTAGTGCATTATAGTAACATTCTCCTTTATAGTTCTACCCACAACCATGCTTGAGAATCTCATACACACAATACTATTTCTCTACTTTGTGATAAAAAAATTAATCTCTTTCTTGAAGAGAAGAAAACAACAAAGTAAACATCTGGCTTGCAGAAACAAAGAAAAAGACCTTTGGTCATTTCATCCCATAAAATAGTGTGCATACAAAAGAGACAACTGCAAATGAAACCTCTAAACCCATTTGTATTCAGATTGCAAGGTGTTGAAATACCAAAATACTACAAACCGAAAGTTAATACTAAGCTGTCATAAAGAACTTACACTATACACATGGAAGCCTTGCTTCCAGAATCCTAAGAGAAATTACATTAAGAATCTTGTTTTCTAAGAAGAGAAGAGAAAGATATACTCAAGAAGAGAAAAACCTAATAGAAACACTAAAGGAATCTTAGAAAGAGACTTCTCTTCTTCTCGAAATCTGCAACTTTGAAAATTTTCTCCTCTTCTTTCAAAATTTGCTAAAAATTGCACCTTGCACACCCTGCTAGACAAAGTTGAAAATCTGAAAAATATCACTTTGGAGCACCTGTCAATTCGAAATCCTGCACCTTTGCAAATGTTTCTATATGTAACCACTATCCACCTCTGACTGCTCTTCCCTCTCTGCACTCAAAATTGAAAAATACCCTCTTGTGAAAGTCAAAAAATGACTTTCAGCTTGCATCTTTCAATTGCTCCAAAATAGCAAAATCTTTCTTCACAAGAAAAGATTTTCTGATGTCATTTCATTTTCGAGAAAATCCCCTCCTTTGTTGTGCTTACTTTTCACATATTCGATGAACATAAATATTCACCCTGAGTGGTGGAAGCATTGTCCCATTCACCTTTTCACCTCTTGCTATGTCATTTTTCTGTTTTTGGTCTCTGTCCAAATTGACTCAAAAAATTTACTTCTCCAACTTTGCCTTCAAATCTGAAAAACATGTGACTTTTGAAATCTGCACATATTTCCTTACTAAAAAAATTTCCTCTTTGGGAGAAAATCACTTTATCACTGCATTTAGTCCCATTGTGCAGGAAATTCCTTGTTTTAGTAAAAATGCTCCATTGCTGAAAATTACACCTACACTAAAAAATAAACCCCCCAAGAAAATCTCAATCTCAATAGAACACCCCCTTTGGCTGAAGCTGCTTTGTCATCCTCAGATTTTGCACAGTTGTTTCAGAGTGAATAATAATTTTCAAATATCTCCCTCATGCGAAAATTCACAATCTAGGTGAAAAAATCACCCTGTGCATTAAGTACTGAATCAATGCAGAGTTGCAGAGTTTGTGAAGATATCACTTTATTTGCCTTATGAAAGTAATCCTCTAATTTATCTTGTAGAAGCTCTGACACAGGGGCAAATATTTTCTTTAATACTTGTGAAAATACTTTAGCCTCTGTTCGCCAGGAAATCACGTTACTCATGGTTTACCTATACTCCTTTGAGGCAAGCCAATTGTGCTGAATCTCTTTTTGTTACTGGGTGAAAAACATTCACCTTTAAAGTGAAAATGCTTCCCTTTGCAAAAAATTATTCACATGAGTGAATTGTTTCTCATTGGCATCATTTATGGCATGATTAACTCACCGAACCCTGTCAACACTTCCACATTCTGCCAACGAAGATTCACTTCTCGTATTTGCATTGCTTTGGAAGATCATTTTAGTCCTTGTTTTCAATGGCATTGTTCAACCAAAATATACCAGCCAAATGCACTGGCTTTGAATCCCTCAACGCCTCCATTCACAGTACTCTTATTAGTGATTTCAACGACTTTCATGGCACCCTCCACACCTGTCTACATTAATCTTTGTCGTTATTGGTGTGAAATAGAAGCATTGGACCATGCCTGCATGCAACCCCTCTCGGCCTAAGGAAGAGCCCCCATTGCCTTGGGCAGTCATTTTGTGTTGCGCTTTGAAACGGCCAATCTGCTTGCTCCTCATTGTTTTCATGTTGTGCACTAAATCTTCACAAAGGACCCTCTTTTGTTTGTAGAGAAACAACTACCTTAGTTGTCATTCATTTCCATACATATGATATTTGTTCATGACCTTGCATACCCATTTTCTCATCACATCAATCCCATTGCCTGGAGGAAAGCCAACGCGGAGATGGGGGTAACAATCGTATACTGCCTCTACATTTTGGATCAACATCCATCACTAGCTGCAGTTTATATCTAAAATTGTGTCCATTTGAGAACCTTCAAAACCTCATCAAATTTATCAAGTGCATATGTTGCAACCATGCTATCAGAGATGCTAGGAAAAGCAGCCAAAACCCTAAAGACTTCATCTTTGATATCGTACTCTGCCCTAATTTTATACTTTTCTCAGGTTCACTTTCACCTTTGCTCAGCTTTTACACCTTATCATGCATCACACTTTGATAAGCCATCGCACCCATGCATCTTCCTTGTTTTCTATCTTACCTTGTGTGGTAATTAGCCTTCCATTTTAAGAGCACAGGATAAGGAATGAGAAGTTTCCTTTGCCCCTATCTTATCCCGCGTTACTGATTCGTGTGCCTCTAGACCCTGCACGATAAAACACCTACCTTGCATGATCTTATCTCGCTAACTCTCTTTGACTTGCGCCTGAGACTACGGGATAGAACACCCTTTCCTTCACCTGACATATATTTCTTATCCCGCACTCATTGTGAATGCCTTTCTCCACCCTGCAGGATAAGAGAGAGGGCAAATTGTTGCTTCCACTGCAGCCTTTCCTATCCCACATAGAATTTGGGAGGTGCTCTATTATGCACAGGATAAGGAGTTTTCCCCCTCTCGCACGATATTTCTTGTGCTCGCACAGGCTTATCCCGCCGTTAATCAAATATGGTCTGTTTTCATGCTGCAGGAAAATGAAAATTTGAAAAAGTTTACAAAGTTACAAAATACTTTGTCTTTTCCCTTGGTGATTTTTTGAAAAGGGAGGGGGGCACTATTTTTTATCAAACTCTTTTATTATTAAATCAAATGATTTAATAAATCTTGGTCATTTAAATCAGATAAATGACTTAACAAAATTGCTTCACTCTCCTTGACACATCCTCACACAACACCCCCTTTTTCACTTTAAATATAATATTATTTTAATCAATTTGATTAAAAATAATAAATATTTAATCATTTAATACCTCAATAGTCACATTGTGCATCAGCTCTAGTTGAGCCCCAAAGTGGGCTAGACTAAAAAAAAAACATTTTTGAACAACTGACTAGCTGGAAATGCACTGATACGTTGGCTTAATGTGTCTGGGATCTAAGAAATTGAGTTCAGAATCTTCAACTGTCATTTTTGCAACTTTTTTTTTTTTCTCAAAATACCTGAGTAGCTCCAAAAATGCGCTTTTAAAACTGAGAAAAATATCTGATAAAAGCTTGCAGGTTGACATGCTCAAAGATTGTAAAACATAGAATCCAGGGCATCTGATGGATCACCAATATGACATCCGAGTCAAAAGTTATTCACTGTCAAAGTTGCCTACTCAGGTTTTCTTGAAACTGAGACTGCTGAGTCAACCTAAGTAGCCTTCAAACCTTGATTTGAAAAAAATATCAAATCATCGTTTCACGAGCTGCCACTTGGATCTCTGATAGATGAATATAACCTAAATATGTGTGCAAGAGGGTTTGACCTGATTAGGTCACGTGCAAATTATTCACCCTCAAAGTTGGCTTCTCTGGAAATCTAAACATGCTGAAGCTGAAACCTTGAAAAATTGCATTTGGAATGGGCTTCAAAAAAATAATCGTATGACAAGCTAGGGGGCGACAAATCTGGGATATGGCACACAATTTTACAGAGAATCATGGGGAACAACTGATTTAAAGTGCAGGTCAACTAGGCATGAAATATGAATTTTCAAAGTGGCCCTCAAACTGTTGTTTGACAATGTTCAGTTGCAGAACTAAACTCTTTGCAAATGGAATCAACTTTGAAAACTGAGAAAACGGATTGATGGGACTTAGCCACTTGGAATGGAGGCTCAAAAAATATCAGAGAAACCCAGGAAACCTTCATTTTGGCTTGATAACCAACTGGAATAAAGATACAAGGCCTCAAACAGCGCTAATAAAAAAAATGCAAATATGTGCAAAATGTAGACCTAACCTCAGGACCTCCAAAGGAGACTTCAGAAATGCATCAAACCTGATCTGAGGAAGTTGCAAACAGGCACATGGAATCTCTACAAGGTATATAACCATCCCTCAAATGGATTTCTCTTGACAATTCTCCGGTGCAAAAATATGAGCTCACCAAATGAGCTACTCAAGCTTGCTCTGAAAGGCAATTCTGAATGCAATCTTCAAAATTTCGAGCATGGGTCTTCAAAATTAGATAAATTTTTTTGAAGTCCCAACAAGATGCCACATTAAAAACTCCAAAATTACCTTCAAGTATTTGTATATTTTTTAACTGTTTGCACACGAGTCTCTCTTGCATAATGTATGTCCTTGATGTTGTCACATATAATAGGCTACCAAACATTGACTTATATAGTATCTGATTATCAAATTTTCATATGGCCCATTCTTCTATGCAATAACCATCTTTCATCTATTTGTCCTATATAACATCTTTCTCCCTTGATACCATTAAGGATGTATAGGTTATTTGTTGTTCTATCTGCCTCGACAATTATTTTTCTTGTACTTCCCTTCATAATCTTGCAATCTTGGGCATGAAACATATGGGTATTATCCTTGATCACACATTTGGCTAACATTGAGAAGCTAACTCATGATGATGGACAATCATTTGAAGAATAAAAGACACATCTTTAGCTTATTAAGACACATGCTCAATATTAGATTACTCATCCATTATGATCATAATTTAGTTATGAGTTAATTTCTAACACTCCCCCTTAATGAATAACTGCACTTTGATGGACTCCTAACATATCTTGACATAGTACAAACTGACTAACAACATAAAATAAAATAATACATTATGTAGAAGCTATCCTTTGAAAATAGTTTTCATGTTAGTAAGAATTTTTCAAGCTACTCTTCAACTACAAGTAGAGTCACGTAGCTATCATCTAAGTTCGCAACATCATTGGATGCCATTTGTACATGAAGTGTCTCATTACCCTTATAAAGGTATAACATGTTGAACTTCCTTATCTTGGATCTCCCCTGAACAACTGGACAACAATCCTCACATGCATGTTGCATAACCCCAATGAGATATAGTTTCTCCAATCCACAAGCACTTCAAACTATTGAGCATCTATCTATCCTATATTGCATGTCCTTCATTGTCTTCAAAGTGTGGCCTCTTCAAAATAGAATAGGTTCTTTGTGTTTAATAATGTCATCATCCTTATCATTTGATGGTTCCATTTTTTAGAAAATTTTGTGACAATAAAAAAATGCATCTTGAAAAAACAACAACATGACCTCCTATGATTTCTCTAATACCAAATTAAAAACATGACAACAACAAAATAACTTGTTAATTTATTCATGAATAAACAATACATATTTATAGTTGCAATATAACTCAACAATTTCCTATAATTTGCTAAACACAACTCATGATCATGGCCAATGAAATGAAAGATAAAAGGCAAATCTTCAACTTATTTCGACACGTTCTTAATATTAGATGACTCATCCATCGTGATCATAATTCAGTTATGAGTTAATTTCTAATAGATGAAGTATAAGAATAGCAATGAGACCTACAAGATCTACTTGTTTTTAAATTTCTAAAGCAAGTGTACCTAGATAGATCAATATTTCTAGCAAAACCACATGGGGATTGTGAATACACTTATTTATGACAATCTTAAGAAACTAACAACTAAGCTGGCTAAATTTATATGTTACAATAAGAAGTACAAACCATCAACAAATGATATTTTTAGATGGTCGCGAGGTTTTTTCTTCCTAAGGATCTTACAAAGCACATATTATCTAAGGGTACAAAGATTGTTACCAAATTCAGTAGTGCTTCATCTTAGTCTCTCTATTTTTAATTAGAGTATTTTTTTTATTAGAGTTTTTGGTGTCATTAATGGCTACTAATGACTTTATTCATTTTCATGAGTATTTTAATGTTAGGGAATTTAGTTTGTTAATTGTGACATTGGTTTTTGGTTTTAACAGATCATCATCACCTATCTTATAGCTAATTAATTGTCAAATAGAATTTGTAGAAAGACCTTCACATCTTGCCAATAAGAGCAATATGTCCAAAATATATTATGCCTCCATTTTTTTGAGAAATTATATAAGAAAAAAGTTGACTTGCAAATATGCAAGCATTTCACATGTGAATCACATAATTTTGCAATTCAGAATTCTTTTATCCATCAAATTCAAAATTATTTAATTTGAATAATATAATATAAAAAATATGGCATCAAACTACAAGCAAAAGGATTCAGAATTATACACTTTTAATAATAGACCAAAGGATACACAAAGATAAATATCATACAAATGAATAAATCTTGCTCATTTTTTATAAAGTTTCTATAAAGTTGTGTGTGTGTGTGTGTGGAGTTATATTTAACATATATATAGCACATGATTTAAAATTATTGTTTTGATATACTTAGCACAACAACAAAAATTCATATGATGCCTTCATGACATATTTATTGAGTAGCAAGTGAACATTCAAGAAAAAAAAAAACACAATTTGCAATTAACTAATGTATTTCCTTTATAATAATCTCAACGATATTAAGACTATTATGTGATCTTGCCTAATATTCCTTCTATTCACACTTTTAATTTTTGCCTTGCTAATTAAAGTGTGCTAAATCAACATTTTAATATTAAAAAAAAAACAATGAAACAAAATAAAGAATTTTTTATCATTTGAAAAGTGTTAAAATGTATCATCTATATTACATTTATCTTATTTGAATTTCTCCTACAATAATATTCTAATAATAATTAGTAATTGACAAAGAGAGCTATAAATCTCAGTGTTTATCTATTATTTAATACCATCGAATATTAGTGTATATTAATCTTTATGTGAGCTATGGATAGTAAAATATTAGAGAAGATACTTATTGAAAACAAAAGAAAAAAGTAAAATTGGTAGAAATGTTGTATTATTTTCTCATAGCTCTCTAGACGTTAATGTTTCTCTTTATGTTAAAGCATGTATATGTAATAATGCTATGTTGCAAATTCAAGTGCAAGCTAATAAAGTGGCGCTAGAGGTGACCCACTTGTAGGTGCTTCTAGATCACTAGAGTAATGCCCCTTGTACGGTTGCCAGAATTTCGTCGGACCCTTCCATTTCCAATGACTGCTCTTTGTCCTATGGCAAGTGGCGTGACCACAACTCTTCCACTCATCGCTCATGCCCACCTTGTTCTCAAGCCCCCCGCCACTAGTCTGGTGGGGAAGAGATTTTTCATGCCACCGCTCGGCTTCTCCTCCGTGGGGTGCTGCTTCTAGGTGGCCTACGGGTGGAGACACTTTTGCGCCTCTTGGTGGTTCTGGTTGACTAACTTCTGGTGTGGATTCTGGGTGGCCTAGATCCTCCAAATGTTTCCCCCGACTCTCTCTTTCTATCTCCCCAACCAGGAAGGAAATTGAAGATGAAGTTGTTGTTGAAGATGGTTGGGGTGTGCCCAACCTTGCTCCGAACCCCATTGATGTATGGGGTGCGTAGGATGATCATGATCTGCTGCCTTTTGCGGGCACTGCTTTAACCGCTTAATGGCGTCTTTTTCTTTGTAGCTAGTTTTTCGAGCTCGACTCGCATCACTCATGTTTTTGAATTATCTGGTTTTCCAAGCTTAACCCAAGTGACTCTCGTGGAGTGATTTTTTAATCCTCCAACCCCTTTTTTAATGAAAAGTGTACTTTTAATATATAAATGGTAAGCTCTATTCATCCAAAAAGAAAAATTATAAGAATTTCTGGTAGATATTAAAATTAAATAATAAATTGCATAACATACTTTGGACATTGAACAAACCTTATGCTTAATCCACACTAGACTTATAGCTGATAAAATATTGAATATGTACATATTGAAAAGTAGAAAAAAATCTAAAGCTAAAGAAATAAGCATGTCAATGTTAAAACAAATGATAAAATGAAAACAAAACATTTTTTAAGATAAAAGATTGTAGCTCAATGGATTGAGCACTATTAGTAAGGATGATGGTATGTGATAAAAAAACCATCCACCAAAGGTTCAAATCCTCTAAACGAAGGATGACCTCTAACTAAAGATGACATGTGATCTAAGCCAAAGGGCTATAGTTCAATTGATTGAGCACTATTAGTAAGGATGATGGTTTGTGATAAAAAAAAATCATTTGCCAAAGGTTTGAACTCTCTGCATGTGACTCTTAGAAGGACAACATCTAATTAAAGATGACATGTGATTTAAACCAAAAGGGTTGTAGCTCAATTGATTGAGCACTATTAGTAAGGATGATGGTTTGTGATAAAAAAAAGCATGCGCGAAAGGTTCGAACCCTCTGCATGTGACTCTTAGAAGGACAACATCTAACTAAAGATGACATGTGATTTAAGCCAAAGGGTTGTAGCTCAATTGATTGAGCACTATTAGTAAGGATAATGGTTTGTGATAAAAAAAAACATTTGCCAAAGGTTCGAACCCTCTATATGTGACTATTAGAAGGACAACATCAAACTAAAGTAACTAAAGATGACATGTGATATAAGCCAAAGGATTGTAGCTCAATCAAGATTGAGAACTATTAATAAGAATGATGGTATGTGATAAAAAATCATCCAACAAAAGTTCGAATCCCTTGCACGCCACTACTTAGCTGAAGGAGACATCTAACTAAATATGACATGTAATCTAGATGTGTAGGTGATCCAAAACCAATGAATCGATGACATTTGACTAAAACATAGGTCGTAAAATTGATCAATCCGTATGATTTATAAGTATACTTGCAAAGATGGCAATGTCTACCGAACACCCAAAATAAATCATTGGCTGTATTTAATAATTAATTATAAAAAAACAATTAATTATATTTAAATTTTTAATTATTTAAAAAAAACAGTCAATGGTAAAATTTGGGTGCTGAATAGACAATGGCTGCAAAGATACCCCAATTTCCCTAGTTTCTAAAAACCAGACCGTCGTTGGGACCTTCAGGTAGAAATCGAAGTTGAATGGCAAGGAGAGCGGCATGAAATGCTTGTAAACGAGGAATTTGAAGGGCAGAATCGTGGAGAGGCAACAATGGATTCCGGGAAATCAGATACCATCTGTGTCGATCACAGGAAGGACGAGGAATTGGAAGGTTTTATCGATTTGTGGAAGCTCATGTTCGGTTTTATGTACTCCCTGGGCCTGCGATGGGCTGTGGAATTGGGAATTCCAGACATAATTGCCAAGGGTGGGCCTGAATCGATGCTTTCCGCGGAGGAAATTGCTGGATTTCTGCCTTCCCCTTCTCCCAACATAGATTTTCTCTCTCGCACACTCTCATTTCTGGCAACCAGAGGTATTTTCTCCCAAACCCTGCAACCCAATTCCCCCATTAAATACGGTCTTACTCCCATTTCAAAGTGGCTTATCAACGACACAGACAATGGAGGAGCAAAGGCAGGCACTTTTGCTCCATTTTTGTTACTGCACACTCACGAAGCGGTAATTTCACCGTGGTATCGTTTGGGCGAGAGTATTTTGTCCGGAAGCGGTTTTCCGTTCGAGCTGGTTCACGGAAAACTGCTTTTCTCTCTCGCTGAGAGTAATCCTGAGCTTGGCAGGCTGTTTAACGAGGCAATGGGTACATATTCGAAGATCCTGGTGAAAGACATTTTAGCGGCTTATGGCGATGAATTCAGAAAGCTTGAGTTCAGGTCCCTGGTAGATGTTGGCGGCGGAAATGGTTCCATCATTTCTGTCATTTCCCGCTCTTTCCCCAATATCAAATGCTGTAACTTTGATCTCCCTGAAGTAATCTCAGAGGCCCCCAGTTGTGCTGGTACTCAATTTTAACACACATCTATCGAACTTGTTTTCCTGTTTTTGTAGAGATTTTGAAAAAGCAAAATCTTGCTGCTTGTTTGTGATGTATTGGTGATACAGGTGTGCAACACATTGCAGGCGACATGTTTGTCAGCGTTCCAAATGCAGACGCTATATTTATGAAGGTAGTCTTTAAACGATTCAACTTTCTTGAATCTTTTCCAGTTTCTTGTGAGGGTTTCTTTCAGGTTTACGAATGAAGAATGGAGTATTTTTTCTTCGACAATATCAGGGGTATTTAAGGGTATTTCGATTCAACTGTGTATTTTTGAATCATTTTTTTTAACACAGTTAAATCTAGAAGCAAAGTGCATTGATTATTATGAAATTATTATGAACTGTAAATATTTATTGTTTCTGATATTTATTTTACTCTCATTCATAGTTTAAGAATTAAGTTATCTATTCTTACACTATGAAAAACCCTTAATGAAACAACTTCAATCTGAACTCGTCCAAGCCATGCAACTAATAGGCAGGAAAGAACCAAGCCAGCTAACTTCTTATCAATCAGCATGCCAACCTTGAATATGAAGGGAGAGTAATGCTTGTTATTCATGCTCATCTCTTTTGTTCGGATTTATATTCAGAGGATCCTATTCAAGTATGCAAAAGATTGTTTCAGAAATCAACTGTGCATGTTTTTGAATCAATGTTTCATATCACACTTTCATAATATTTTGAATATACAGTTGACCTTAGAATGAGTCGTTTGAATACCTCATGGATTGTAGAAAACTCATTAAAATACTAGTTTCATACCCAGAACATTATTACAATTCTAACCTAAACTATAACTTCAGGTCCACCAAACCTAAACATTCTACATGCCCAGGGTTTGTGTCCCTTCAGACAAATCTAAATCTTTTTGGTCTAAACAGCACTAAGCTTTGACTTGTTTAGGTGGCTTATCTAAAATCATATAAATAGAACGATCCTGTTGAAGAAATAATATGATTTCAGATGAACCATCTAAAAAGTCAAAACTCATAATATGCTATTTAAGATTGTCGATCTGAATCCACATTAAACATCACAATGCCCAAGAAAATTAAAAGATATTTAAGAATGAATATTAATTCCTTTAAAAACTCCTCGACATTAATATCAAAGATTAAGATATATCTATTCTTCGGAGCTCCTTAATTTTAATACCAAAGAATGAAAGATATCGATTCCATTTCACCGGTAATCAACTCTTCAACATCACCAATGAACCAAAATTTTCTTTGAACACTTTCAAGAAATGACAACAATTTTTAAATGGCAAAACTTTCATGGTAGTTCCTTAGCTTTGGTTCTGTATGCAACTTCACGTTTTTCTTTTCATTTTACAGGGAATTTTGCATGACTGGGGAGACGAGGAATGCAAGAAAATTCTGAAAAATTGTCATCAAGCTCTTTCAAAGCAAGGGAAATTGATAATGGTAGAAATGGTGTTGGCAGAGGCAGGGCAGAGCAAGTCCAGCTGGTCTGAAGAAATAGGAGGAATAAGAGATATGATAATGCTGTCACACCAAAGAGGTAAAGAGAGAAGGGAAGAAGAGTGGAGAAAATTACTGCAGTCATCTGGGTTTAACCATTACAATATCATCTCTTTGCCTTCTGAGCCTTTGCAAATGTCAATAATCGAAGCTTTCCCTGCTCATGTTGAGGACTGACGGATAGCTTGGAATGTACTTGTTTGTTTGATAGATTAAGTTCTCTAATGTCGTTTGTCTGCCAATAAAAATTTATGCTCTTAAGTGAGGAACCCTAAAATATTTTTTCAATGCTCTTAGGTGAATGATTAGATGTTTGTATGAATTAGACAATTCACATAATAAGCCTTCGCCTATGTCAATCATTAGATAATCTTATATACAAAGCTATATATTTTTCCAAAATTTAACATTTTAAGATTGGGTGTAACTTCAATAAAAATATAGATTTTAGTATGCATGGATAATAGTCTATGGTTTGGTAGTAATTGTATGTTTTGTGTCAATGATCTACTTGTTTAGTGATTGTAGACTATTAATTTGTAGCAATGGTTAGATATCTTGTTTTGATTGTGTGATCGGTGATAGATGATCTTTGTCGCTTGGAAACTCCTTAATGATTAACATAGTTTATATCTTCTTAAAAAGTGTAAGGTGTGTATTATCGATTTATCATTTCATATTTTTTATAGTATCGTGATTTGTTGATATGGATATCACCTAGAATAATTGTGTTAATGTTATTTTCATTTTTTTAAAGTAGACAAGAGGAGATGCTTAGACCAATGCACTTCTATGCTATTTTGTGCCCTCGTATGCTCTTTTGCGCACTTGTATGCTCATGTGACAAGTATGCTCATTTATTCTTGTGTATGCTCATGTATGCATAGATGTTTTTTTGTGTTTTCAATGATTGTATTCTTGAATACCTCTTAAAATTGGTGTTATGTTTTGTTAAATATTCGGGCAACTGAGAGGGGGTTGAATCAGTTGACAACTTAATTTTTTCTTCAATTCTTTCACAGATCCATAATGACCAATAAAATTAATTAAAGTAGATATAACATGAAAACACATACACAAAACAGATCACACAATGAACACCAGATATGACGTGGAAAACCCAAGAAGGGATAAACCACGAAGAATGTTAGTTCTCAATATATAGCACCGATTAAGGTGACACCGGTTAAGGTGATTTTTACAAAAGGGTTGCTCGCTACCAAAATGCTCACTGCAGGAGGGTTCACTGCCCAGAAAGGCTCACTGCTAGAAAGGATCGCTGTCGAAGGAAGAAGAAAGAAAAGAGAATCCACTACTAATACATAATCTGCAATATCCAAACTGCTTCTGGTGCCTCTCAGCAACAACACACTTCGCATATCAACATCAATCAGATTTTTCCTTTCAATCTCACACATCTTCCATATATTCACACAATCAACTCATCTTCTTATAAATATTGTCTCTGGGCCGTATAATCTTCTAAGTCGGCCAAATAGAGATTTGAAATAGGTCACCACTATTTACATTCCAGTGTGGAAGGGAATGAGAAGTAGACCATACCACAATGCACTTCATCAGTTAGATCAACACGTTACATCTATCACAAATATGAGACCCAAATCATGACTCATACGCTACACAAATATCGTTACACATTCTTTAATTTTGGATCGAACCGGACTCAAAATAACACTACCCAACTTAGCAAAAATCATAATGGAACCAAGATACTCATGAATACAATCAATCAATACCATATCCGGTAAATAGAGAAATTTGGATCACCATCAACACAAACAAACAACACTAAATATCAACTGTAGCACATCTTTTGGAGCACCAAACATTTTGGGAACACATCTTCTGGATTACCAACCTTAAGGAACCAATCCCAAAACAATATGTTGACATTAATGATAATCATTAATGACAACCATCAACATCACATTTGCAACATGTTTACCTCTTGGAATATTTGTGATTGATATGGAATACCATTCTATGAAAGGGTATTAGTAAATATTGTTGCTTTTGTTTTCTTATGTATGTTTGGTGCATCTTGTGTATTCAATGTGTTTTATGTGTTTATGGATGGTGCCAAATATAGAGGAATAGAGAAGGATAGATTATCACCCTAATCTATCTATTGCCAAATGACTTTAAAAAGATGTTTTGAGCAAAGCTTTTGAAATCATTTGTTAAATGATTGTGTTTCTTACTCTCTGACATATCATGATATTAGATGCACAACTTTTTCTATGTATGTGAAATTGTATCCTAGATATATCATGTTGCACATATTCCATTACTCTTACCAAAATTAGATTGCTAGTCATCCACATGTACATTTGAGTATTCTTGATATTAGGAAGAATTATTGAGAAACATAAAGTTTCACGATAAGGTGGGAAAATGCTCCAATAATGATTTCACTTGTGGTGTGCTTGAGGGAGATAGACATTAGGAGTTCCCATCAAGTTTGTGTTCATGATTTGTACCTTATGTACTCTATGTATTTAACCTTATGGCCTAATGTAAAGGAATTTGTTTCCTTATGTTCTATCTTGTTATTGAAATATCTACTTTGACTTTTTGTCGAAATGTAATTTCATGTCTCTATTCTTTTGTATATTTGATCATGTGACTTTAATCTTTGATTAATTATGTGTATTTTTTAACAATGATTGATTATCTGTAATTTTCTAATCTATGATTGATTAACTGTATTTTTTTATCATGTGTCTTTTATCTATGATTGATTGATTAATAATCTATGAACACAACAAGAACATAATACTCACTCTTTCTACAATACTCCTTTATATATCTCTCCCCTTTTAACATCAATGGAAAAGGGATGACCAATACTCTCACAAAGAATCTCCCCCTTTTTGTAATTCTTCGTCTTGACATCAATGACATCAATCTCCCTTTTCCTTTAACTCTCCCTCTTTCCATAATCCACCAGTTGATATTTCTCTGAGTTGTCTTCTAAAAGAGTGTCACCAAGAAATCTATAGGGCTAAAAGATAGCACAATCATAGCTTCCCCTAAATCTACGCTTCTCGTTAAGCACTCATAGTTTTTCTCAAGATACTCCAACTCAACATGTTTAATACCTTACTGTCTTTCAATGTTTGCTTTACCCAAAAAAATGATTTGCAATATGATATTGTTGTTATGCCTTATGCCTTTGCTATGTATTTTACCTTTGCAACATGAACTTGTGTGAAATATAACATTGTTGCTAAATTATCAAACATTGCCTACCCAATATGCATCTGTATATGTTGCTAAAGTGAAATATTCACCTTTGAGATACCACAAACCAAAGTTCAAAATACCCTTTAGGTATTTGAATATTCTTTTGACTACTTGCACGTGAGTCTCTCTCTTTGATATTGTCACAAATAATAGGATGCCAAGCATTGACTTATATAGGTTTGATTATCAAAAGTTCATATGGCACATTCTTCTATGTCATAACCAACATTCATTTGCTTGTCCTATATAACATCTTTCTCCCTTGATCTCACTGAGGATGTATAGGTTATTTCTTGTTCTATTTTCCGCTACAACTAACTTTCATGTACTCTCCTTCTTGATCTCACAATATTGAGAATTAACCATAAAGGTATGTCCTTAAACACACATTTGACTAACATTGAGAAGATTATACTTCAAACCTTCGAAATGTACAATAAATTTTCAAGTGTTGTCTTACCATTATCAAGACTAAGAGTACCTTTTCTGGTTATCCTTGTTGTAGCATTATCTCCAAATTTCATAGTGCCTCCATCTACTTCCTTCAAAATGAGAAACTTTCTCTTGTCCCTTGTCATGTGGCTTGAGCATCCGTTATCAATGTACTATTAGTTTCCTTTATTCTAGGCATGAAATACAGTTTTCACAAGCATAGACTTCTCTTTCTATTATTTTCTTTGCTTTTGTTTCCTTTTCCAAACTTATGTAGTTTCTTCTGTTTATTTAGCAAGGGTAATCCACTTTCCTCTTTTGTCTAGGAGGTTGTACAAAACCACTTCTACAAAAACATGTTGTATGACCATAGTTGTTGCACTTATAACACATAATATTGTAATCTATCAAAGGAGCAAAATAATGGTATTTTCTATTTAAGAGTCCATAAGAATTTTTATTTTAATTTTTTCAACACATAATCATGTCTTGCATTTTCTCTACAATTTTTTTCCTTATGACCAAAATGATTACAAAAAAGAAATAATCAAAGAAAGAGTATTAGAACCTAGTCATGTGAAACTACCTTGGAGGGAATGATTCTTTGAACTTGTCCTTGTTTGTGAGGAATGTTGGTTTTTTGTAGGATATCACTTTCTTTCTTCTTGTTGCTATCACTATTGATGGATCTCTTAAGTGCATTTGCATACCCTTTAGGATTTTCTTCATTTATCTTATTTGGTAACTATGTAGCCTTAGAAATTGGATCTTCCTTAGAATTCTTCTAATTTTTGTTATAGACAATACCAATTTAATGAATGGCGATCTTTGGGAATTGATAATATCATCCAGTATTTCAATGCCCTTTTTAAATTCTTGCTTTGTTCAAGTAAGTTGTTTTCTCCATTTCTTTTCTTAAGGAAACAATTCTATCTTCTAGCTTCTCACAATTGTCTTTCCTTATCTTTAGTTCTATCCTCTTTTCATCTTCTATTTAAATCTTTTGGTTGATGATAATAACTTTTATTCTTCAAGTCTTTGTGGCATGTTTGCTCATGAATCATGATCCTCTTCTTCATATTTTTGTAGTTGCAAATTTTGTTTCAAAATCCTCTTCTTAAGTTTCTTGATTTTAATAATATTTGTGAGATTTCCATAGTCTATGTTGTTGATCAATTATTTTTTGGATTCAATTGTGTAAGTAATTTTTGCATCGACATTTCGAGTCACACTTCATGAACCATCATCCAGATGGAAGAGAGTAGTTGCAAGATGAACATTTCTTGATTTTCCTGAAGGCACAAATTATTTATTCTTCAAGATCCACTTCTCCATCTATTTTGACACTTTCTTCCTCATCTAAAACCATATATTTATTATTTTCCTTTGTCCTCACTTTCCAAGACATCACTCTTTTTTTATTGTCTTAAAGAGATTTTCTTTTCTATCACTATCAAAGATGATTTCATCATTTTCCTCATATGAGCTACTATCTTCTTTGGAATGGAGGTTTTTCTTGTGCTTATGAAACTTCTTTTTTCCATGTTTTCCTTGCTTGTAGCTCTTTTTGTATTGATGATGTTTGCTTTCTTTCTTTATGTTATGAGCGTCTTCACCATCACTATTATCATCTTCTACATATGGAATTTTAGTATCAAAATATCTTTCTTTTTCACAATTAAAATATTTACGTGGTAACTTACCTTTGTATTTGTTGGATCCTTTCTTGATCTTTCTCACAAAATGAGCTTCTTTTGCATATGATTCATTGTTGGAGCCATAACTTTATTCAAGTTCTTTATTTTTCATCTTCTTTGAAGCTTTGAAAGTTACTTCTCACTTAGATGGCTTCTCCTTTTCAATCCTAGTTTCATATAGCATGAGGATTCCATGCAATTCATCCATTATTAGTATGTCTAGATCCTTCATTTCTTCAGTGGAGACAACTTTTGCATCAAATATAAAAGGGAGAGACCTTGCACCTTCTGCATGATTGTTGAATCTTCAACCTTTCACTGGGCCCTTTGATGGTGTTGACGATTTCATCCATACAAAGGGGATAGGCTGCAATATTTTCCTCATATTTCATTTTCAAGCTGTCAAATTTTCTTCTATGGGTTTGGAGCTTAGCCTTCTTGACTTTGTTATTGCCTTTATAGATGTTCTTAAGTTTTTCCTAGATTTATTTTTTCAAGTCACAATGCATTACCTTGAAAAGTTCATATTTAGATACACCACATGAAATATCATTCATGACTTTTGTATTGTTTTTACCATCCTTCATTCCAACCGAATTCATTGGTGGAGATGATGGAGGCATAGAATTACTTACTACTAATTGTCAAATATCAAATCCAAGAGTCATTAAATAGGTTCACATTCTTATGCTTCGGAATGCATAGTTTGTTCCATAAAAAAACGGAACTTTATTTGAGGATAAACCTTCTTGACAATCCATTAGTGCTCTTGAGATCTACCTTCTAGTAGCTAGACTATTTTTGAAGGAACCCACTCTAATACCAATTCATGAGCATACACTTATACTAAGACGAGATATGAATCAATATATAAGATAAACTTTTACTTATTTAAAATTTTAACAACCACAATAATAGAAAACCCACAAGATCCACACAATTAAGAACACAAGATTTATGTGGAAATGTTTTCAAGGAAAAGTCATGGAGAAGGACTACTCAGATCCACTATCAAAATCTAGCCACAACAAAAATAAAATGATCATACAATATTTGCAGCACCAACCCATTGAAGACACAAATCCCAACTTATAAAATTGCACCAACCTATTGAAGACACCAATCCCCACAACTAAGCACCAACTCAAGAAGAGACACCAATCTCTTCTTTTAGGATGCATCAACCTCTTCAACATAATTTCACCTTTTGGACATTGCTTCTTCAATGGACAGTGAACATATTTTATGTACTTTTGAACACTTCACAAAATATGCTCTATATTAAGTTTACTTTGATTAAATTCATTCTTCTTTGTAGTTGAATAATAAAACATTTTCTCACTCCACATACATACAAACATATTTCACCTTTTTATACCATGTTGGTTGCAAAATTAATTACATAAAACACATAGGTCATCCCCATAAAGTTAAATCATAATAAATAAAAAATCCCATGAGTCAATCTCCAATTACACCTCTTTCAAAATAATGAATTCCACTAGTCAACCCCCAATTACACCTCTTTCAAAATAATAAAATTTCACGAGTCGACATCCAATTAAAGGCAATATAACAAACATTCTCCCAAACTTTGATATCAATTTTCTTGACAATATTTCCAACAATCTTACTCTAACATCAATGACCATATTTCCAACAATCTCCCTTCTTGAAAAAATTAAAGTTTGACATCAACAACAACATTTCCAATAGTAATTGTATCCTTCAATATGTGCCCTCTATAAGAACCTACAAAAAAAAGAAAACGTGTACAAGTTGTCTCATGAGTGAAAATTTGGAACAAAATATAATTGTCTTTGAAATAAAAATAATAAGAAAA
This sequence comes from Cryptomeria japonica, assembly GCF_030272615.1. NCBI lineage: Eukaryota > Viridiplantae > Streptophyta > Pinopsida > Cupressales > Cupressaceae > Cryptomeria > Cryptomeria japonica. The sequence continues at coordinate 582,224,132 of NC_081406.1, forward strand.
AAGAGTGTAGCTAAGAAATTTTGGTTATTTCAAAGATGATAATGGTGTTCTTTCCATTTGGTTCAATGGCAATTAGATGACAAGGTGCATGGAGCACATAGCATGTCATATGACAGTACTCTATTTCATCAAGGTCCTAAGTATTTGTAGCACTTGCTACTACTTGAAAACTCAACATAGGAATCAGTGACAATATATTTTTCTCATTCAATTGGTTGTGTATGTAGGAAGAAAATAATTGAAGGAGAGGAAAAGTCACACATAAAAGTAAATGAATTATATAAATAAGAATGTAAGCACATGAGTCATGTAAAGGAATAACAATGATAAATGCATCACATTATAAGTATGTGTAACATATAGAATACTAAAATGTGGCATAAGCATATATGAATTAGAGATAGGATATCAAGGAAATATGTTGTCTCCAACATGGGAAATGTGAAGTGTGATGCAATCCTTAATAGCAAAACACAATTGTGTAGGTACAAAGGGTAGTAGGGACACATCTAGAATGATAAGTGGTGACAAAGAACATGAGCACATAATAGTTACATGAAGCAAAAAGACTATAGTTAATGTACGTGTTAAGAGATAACTTGTAAGTGACCAATTGATGCCCCCAATGTGTAAGGAACATATGGTAATTTTTCCCCATCTTCTTATGTTTTCTAAGTTGAATCAAAAATAATTTCTTCAATCCTTTCTAGGCATTTGGCACTAAAAATTTCATACTGTTTGGTTTAGAATTTGACATTGAAGCTTGCATATATTTTTTAATGTCTTATGTTGCAATGTATCCCTCTTGACACTAGATTATAACATATGGCAATTGTTAATTCCTTTTTCCCATCATATGGAAAACGACTTTCAAACACCTTTTTAAATTTTTTCAAGGCTAAAAAGCTTGGAATTAGATTCATAACTCCTTCAATTCTTTTTAACTTGAGCCTATCTTGGCATATGGTTTTATTCGTAAATTGACCCAAATATATTAGTAAAATTATTCAAATTTGACATGCTTTTATAATGTATATTCTTTATTATTTTGAAAGATAATAATTTTTCTATTTGCATTTGTTGTTTTGTTGATATCCATGGTTTTTTATTTATACCAAAGCTATGGTTTATGCCAATGGATATTTGGGTGCAAGATAATAAAATTTCACTTGAAGTGGTGCATTTACAAGTGTTATTGTATCACTAAAATAATATCTTTTATATGATTATCATCATTATCACCTCTAGTCTCACATAGGCATAATACCCCTCCTCATGGACACAATTAGAATGCTTGGGGAGGTCATGACTCCTAATCACAGTCTTTCTAACCACCTTCCAAATGAACCAATTATCAATCTACTCATAATTGGTCACAACACTCTTGCCCACCTTTAACCTCTTCCCAACCTAGTGATTAAGATTTATCATATTATCAAAATTTAGTAAATTCTTATGTTTGGTTCTAGCTATTTCTCCTGTTCATGCTACGTAGTCACCTATAGAAGACAAAATTGAAGAAGAGGAGACAGTTACTAGTTTGGATCTTATAATTGTTGGCTATATTGTTTATTTATGTATTATGTTTTCCTATTTTCATTTGCTAATTCAAGCTTTATCTTGTTTATATTTAAGGGAAGTGTTATTTTGTGAATATTATATTTTTTTCTATAAAAAGTAGTATAATGATTATTTATTAAACAAAGAGAATATTATATACTAAGTGTATAACTATTTACTACTTTATTTAATATAGTACATAATTATTAAACTAATATAATTTTATTCACAATAATTAAATAAAAATAATCTTGTACTTAAATATTAAAATATTAAGTTTATAAAATTATCAAACTTTCATATTTTACATATATTTTTATTAATAATATTGATTATTATAAACCATACATTAGTTTTTTTTTACTATTATTATTATTATGATATATTAATTATAATTTCGAATGTTTAAAAATTTTGTCAACTTTGAGCTATTCCCAATTTTAATTTGGTGGTCTTGCCCTAAGTCATTTGTGTCTTAGGTTATTTTCCCTTCATTTTCATGTTAATTTGACTACTATTTATGAAGCAACTTCTTGTGCTTGATAAGTACTTCTTAAGTTATAACTTTATGCCCTTTGTGTCATTATTTATTGGCCCCTTCACACTATTTCTATGCATTGGTATGCTTCAAATTCAAAACCAAGGCAAATAGAATGATTACAAAAACACCTAATCACAAGCAACTTCAAAATAAAAAACATGGTTTCATATGAGATTGTTTTAACTAAAGTTTGAACCTTTTTAGTTGAACTAGCAACAATAAATTGGTTATTATGCTATTTGAAGATAATTGAGAACTTGGAGGGACATCACTATAAGGAGCTTAAGGTGCACAAAGTTAATTATAATGACTACTGATGCTCTTCCCCTACTCTCTTTCTAAAAATTAAACAACTATGATTGCTTGCACTTGAACAAGACGACCAAAATTAATTTAATCTATAGTTGATAGCTACTTCTTTTGTAATAAAAAATTAAATGATATATATAATTGCATTTTGACTAATCGGTAGAACATTGGTCCTAATCCAAATTTTATTTAATTGCAAACTTGAAACATAGTGGTCTATCTATGTAATGATGTAATGATGAAATCTTTAATGTTAAATAAGAATTTATATTTTTATTAACTTTATGTTTTGAAAAATAATTTTTATACAAAAGGTATGACATTTTTGTGTTATAAATTTTAAATAATTCATTAGTCATATATTGCTTTAGGGTGGCTTGTCACATCTTTGGATTGAGGTGGTCATTTATTTGGTATGTGCTCAATAACCTTTGAAGGATATTCTCGAAGAAGAGGGTGTGCTTACTAGTTAGGAGTTAGTTGATGATAAACCTACCCTTGATGATGTTTGGGTAAACTTTATGACAAAGAACCCCCTCAAGCATCAAATTGTTTTAGTTGCTTAGTTTTTTTAATATTATGTCTAGGCTTTGACCCTTTGAAATGTTGTCTTTTGTTAAGACTTTGTCATGTTTAGACTCTATGCTCATGTGCATTTTTAATATTCACCTTTTTTTTTCCTTCTGAATATTGTACTGTTATATTTTTAGTTAATATAAAAAGCTAAATAAGCTTATTCATTAAAAAAATAAATTATATATTTACTTTCATAAATTATTAATTTTAAAATCTTTGATTTATCTATCCAACTATAATGACATGTATATTTGTTACTTACATTGATAAATTAACTTGAATTATTCTTTAAGAAGTTAGATTTTTCTTTTTGAGTAGATACGTTTATTAAATTAGCTTAAATTGATATATATGAGATGTTTAACCCACACAATAATGTAGCAATAGATTTACTTGTACAATACCAGAAAAAATTTGTTGGAATAAATAATTCATCTATTAATTATTCACTTAATTGCATTAATTCACTAAATAATCGATGCCTTAGTTAGCAATTAATTATTGGCATTTATTAGTTAATTAATTAATTAATTACGAATAATTAATTAATTAATTACGAATAATTAATTAATATTTATCTCCATGCATAATGCAAACTAGGAAAAGCAAACTATGTTTAGAATTTCTAGAGTTTCATGCATTAATTAGTCTATTATGCTTCTTGTCATACATGATTGATTCATGGATTCTATTTTAACTCTTAGTCTATCTTGTAGACTCCACCATTTAGGATTTCTATCTTTAGAGTTAGATTTCTTCATAAGGATGTCATATCCTTCATTGTAATCAAACAATAAGCAATTTCAAAGCAATACATTCAATTATTGTTAATTGTCTTCAATTCTCTTTGTTGTTCAATTTTCTCTTATTGTGTGACAGGTATTCTTGCAGAAGATAACTGGGCTTGGGGGATTCACATTTCACGAAACCTAACATGGTATCAGAGCTCCACATCTGAAGATTCGTGTTTGTTTTTTTAGAGATTATTTGCATTTACACAACAAATTGTTCATCTTGGGTTATTTTGGAGCTCACCATCAATTCCAGAAGGCTCGAGAAAGTCAGGATTGCCTTTCGTTTCACTGAAATCTGATATACATAGTCTATTTTGCAAGGGTTCGAAGTTCTAATGTTTTTTCTATGTTCCAGAGGGTACTTGAAAATTCAGAGTTTTTTGGGCCCAAAAGGACCTCATGGTTGGAATCAAGAGGCCGATTCCATGAATTTTGATATATAATTTGCCTATTTTTAGCATCAAGGGCATGATTTTTTCATTGGCACGCTTTTTGAGGCACGAAAATTCATACGGTCGTACCTGTACCTGTGTCAGAAATTTTTTGTCAAAAAATAAATAAAAAATTTAAGGGATTTTGATTTTTGGCTGCTGACGTCAGTAGTATAGTTAGCATGCATGGCCCTTCTTTGACCCTCTTTGTGCCCTAAAAGATGTGTTTTTTTTGTTTTGGCCATAACTTGGTCATACGGAGTCAAAATTGGGCAAACCATATACCATTGGAAATCTCTTTTTGAGCTCGATCCAGAGATAGAGGTATATTTTTCTGATTTTTTCATTTTGCAATCTTTTTTGCCAGTTGAAGTCATAAGTTACAATTTGCACTCCTGGGGGCATATCTTGTGCATTCAGACTCTGTTTTTCGCAAACGAGATATTGTCGAAAAGGTGATTCAGCGCTCTACCCAGATCTCAGGTCCATTTTTTTAGATAGCTTTCCAGTCCACTACCTCTTCTTACTGAAGTAATCAGTGACTTCCTAGCCCTATTTTGTCCTCCTGTGATCAAAGCTCCATCTTTTTGGCACACATCTCTATTTTTTTAGCATCATGGAGAATATAATCCATATTCAGTGTACCTATCTTACTCTCCCTTATAAGCATTATGAGTGGGTTTCTACTGTTGTTGCTAATGCTTCCTTGGTTTTGCGTTGGAGTGTTCTTTGTATTCAGTACTTGTTCCTATGTACTAGGAGATGCAAGGCCATTTACCCATGCATTGTCTATGAGATGGATCACTTGCATATTTATTCCTATGTACTATGAGATGCATTGCAGCCATTTACCCATGCATTGTTGGTGAGATGGAATACTTACCATATCGACACTCTAGCATTCCTATTTTTGGAGGTTCTTTTTTCAGCATCATAGCAGTCATTCTATGACAATGTTTGCAGCTTCTTCATGCTTCAATGTTTCTTCATGCTTGTCTTTTTGTTTCTCTTTTGGAGAGGATTTTTGTTCCCATTCACAGATTTCTCCTTTTCTCTATTTTTGAGAAACTTGCACATTTGTTCATGGGTACCTCATCTGGCTTTAGGTCGGGACCCATCATGCATTCATCTTTGCATGCTTTTTCCTATATCTTTGTCTCTCTCCTAGTTTTGCATTCAGGGGGGGTGTTGGAATAAATAATTAATATATTAATTATTCACTTAATTGCATTAATTCACTAAATAATCGATGCCTTAGTTACTAATTAATTATTGGTATTTATGAGTTAGTTAATTAATTAATTATGAATAACTAATTAATATTTATCTCCATGCATAATGCAAACTAGGAAAAGCAAACTATGTTTAGAGTTTCGAGAGTTTCATGCATTAATTAGTCTATTATGATTTTTGTGCATACATGACTGATTCATGCATTCTATTTTAACTCCCAGTCTATCTTGTAGACTCCACCATTTAGGATTTCTATCTTTAGAGATATTTTTTTATAAGGATGTCATATCCTTCATTGTAATCAAGCAATAAGCAATACATTCAATTATTGTTAATTGTCTTCAATTCTCTTTGATGTTCAATTTTCTCTTATTGTGTGACAGGTATTCTCGTAGAAGATAACTAGGCTTGTGGGATTCACATTTCACAAAACCTAACAAAATCATCTTTAAAAATTATTTATACGTCAATTTGACATAAATATTATTCCATTCAATGATCAAACAATCAGTAACATTGTTAAACCTCATCCACATTATAACAAATTGAGGGTTTTAGAACTACAGATTAGAAGAACTATGGATATGCACAATAATGCAAGTATCTTCCTTTAAAGAGCTCTTTTAAAGCTTTACTTCAATATTTTTATTATTGTTCATTTTCAATCAATCTCATTGAAAATTTATTGTTAGCTCCTATGCAATTAAAGATTTCCAAATATTTTTAACTGAATAGTGGAGAGAGGTCAATCGCCACTTAAAGAGGTAGAAGGAGAAGTGGAGAAGTTAAAAGTGTTGTGGAGGTTTTAACGTGTTTTTGTGTATTTTTATCAGATTAATATGGTTAACGACATTCACATATAAATGAATTAATAAAAATATTAAATGATGTTATCAATGGTTGATAGGTATATATTTTTAATATAATTTTTTGTTATATAGTAAAATCTTGGTAATATATTAATACTTATATCTATTAATGTTGAGAGGCATGGCATTATACAATAGTAGTAGGGTGAACTCACAATACTGGTTCCCACTTTTTGACCAACTTTGACACATAGATGAACATTTTGAAAAAAACCTTCACTTTTTGACACCTATAATTTTTAAACCGTTAAGAATTTGAAAATGATGTAGACTAGTGATTTGTAACATCTTGTTTGTAGATTATAAATATATTATTTTTTAGTTTTTTTTTAATAAATTTTTATTGATTTTTCCATCTCCCTCAAAAAGTAGTTTTTTATAGCAAACAATTTTTTTTAAGAGTGATGTGCATCCCGAAGAACATAATTTTTTTTCTATAAATGATAAAAAACTTAATTCTTTTGAATTTTGGTTTGTAACATCAATACCTAGGGCATGAAGTTGGTTTGATAGTGATATGTTGAATATTTTTCATTTTATTAAGTTTTGAAGTCTGACTAATTATAATTTAGATATAGGTGTACGTTTGAACACATCACTTGTTCTATATATATCAAAATTCAGTTTTTTTTTGTTAGAAAGAAGACGTCAATACCTAGCGCATAGATATTTTTCAGATTTTTTTTGAATTAGTTTACTATTTTTCCCAATGCATTGAACAGAGAAGTTCATGTTCGGTGAAAAACGTACATTCATAAGAAATAAAATAAAAACATATTATTGAAATTAAATATATTAAATATTATACTATTTGGAAAGCTTATAATAAGGCCCAAATACTTAAAAAAACAAAACTTCTAAATGAATTCATTTGATCCCCCAAAAGCTAATGTAAAATTGGTTTTTTACCAGCATTTGATAAATGGAAAGGAAACTCCATTGCAAGTATGATTTAGAAGGAGAGAGGTTCTATCCAAGAAATTTTGATCTAAGAGCCTTTGATCTAACTCTCTTCAAATTAATTATTTCAAATGGGACCTCTTAAAGCTTAAATCATTATATTTTCTAAAAAATGTATGATTCCAACAAAAATTAGGTGTGTAGGGGAAAAAGTGAGACTAAGAATGGAAACCCTAATCCCACTCTCATACGCACTCATAGAATAAGAAAGAGCCTAGGGAGGTAACACACTTCATCTAATCCTTGTGAGGAAGAGAGAGTCAGGGATTACCTCTTAGGGTTTTTATTCCCTTGCTGCAAATGAGAGAGAGGAATGATTCAAAATGCAATTTAACCTAAAGTGCAGGTAAGCAAGCAAACCCTAATCTGGAGATGCAGAACAGAAAAAAACTGATATATTGTTGAAAAGTATAGATTAGGAAGCAAAATCAGAGGTGTACCTATGTTTGAAATCTAAGCCAAAATGTCTCGGACCAGGGTGCCACACCACTATCCTAATTCTGCAAGTCTGAAGTTGCAACTGACATGGTGGGATCTGTGCACTACAAACTGTTGTACTGTCAAATCCAGCTAAAAATAGGCAGGACCAGGGCACCATGCCCCTATCTTGGGCATGACTAGGGTGCCACGCCCTTGTCTTAGGGGTTTTTACTGACATCTGAACCCTAGGACAACCTCTGTGTGCTCTGTCGGTCCTGAAACTTCCAGTGACGCTCGGATTTGAACCTGTACCTATAGCTGAAAAAGAGGGTTTTGGGTGGCTATGTAGGGTTTTGCCTTAGTCAAACCCCTATTTTGGTGATTTCCACCTCAACAAATAACCGGTAATATACTAAAAATGTGTGTGCTAGAACCTTGTGTGTGTGCAAGATCCTAAAATGAAAGCAAACAATCTAGAGAAACCCTAAAGAGTAAACCCTAATTGCTTATAATTGACAAAGTAAATTCTCTAAATCCATGATGCAAAGTGATCTAAAGAATGAATATGAATCAAAATGAAGCTCATACAAAGACATGAAAACAACATGAAACCATACCCAACCTCAAGGGAGAGGTACAAGCCAATCTTCAATTGGTGATCTCCTATTGTTCTCCTACATCTTCAAAAGCCCCCAATTGATGAAGTGATGCTTGATGAATGTTCGATGGATGAATGTTGAATGTTGTTAGAGAATTCTGAGATCTACTTTTTCACTGCAAAGAAGGCTCATTATGCTCCAAAAACCTTCTCTTAGATTCTTAGAAGAAGACCCCTTCAAATGAAGAAAGAGAGCTCTTAAGTATGAAACCCTACACCTTAATTTCATGTTTAGGCCAACCTAGGATTTGAATTTCCTACCAATATTTTGGGGTTAATCATTATTATATCATAGGATTATGCTCCCAAAAATTTGGGAAAAAAGTCGAGGACCATGTGCACTTTCAACATGGTCCAACCAACTTTTCACCAAATTTTTGGGGTCATTAGGTATGATGATATTAGAGAAAATCTCAAAGTTGCAGCTGATTCCAAGGTGTTTTGACATGCCAGGTTGGGCGTTAAAGGTCAAAATAGGACATAATTAGGGTTTATGATTAAATGATTTATTGAAGAAATAAAATGAAAAGGGGCACACTTAAGGTAAAGGCCCATCTTTATAACATGGGAAGTGATGAATTATGAATTTAGATTTAATTAAATTGATTAATTAAATGCTTAAAAGAGATTAGAAATACAAGATGCAAAACACACTAAGGCGAGTGCTAAACTAAGTTTTAATTTGTACCACCCTAGAAAGGGTGTACAATATATGACACTACATTTAGCCCCCACTTTAGCGGTCATATGACACTACGTGCATATGCAAGCTAAAGTACAAAAAAAGAAAACATCATTTGAAAAAGGATATGTCCATAAGTTGTCAGACAAAGCCCCCAGTGGTATCTGCACTACACAGTTGAGAACCACACCCTACAAAACCACATGTTAGATCACAAAATCACCTAATGCTTACTCAGTAAGGTGATGAAATTCGTGGGTAGCTATATGCCCCCCTATTTCAGCTTTCTTATTAGTGAGGTGAAACAAGGTATCATGTTTACCACAATGAATTGTTATGAAGATCTTGATGAAACAAAAGAGATTAGAAATACAAGATGCAAAACACACTAAGACGGGTGCTAAACTAAGTTTTAATTTGTACCACCCTAGAAAGGGTGTACAATATATGACACTACATTTATCCCCCACTTTAGTGGTCATATGACACTACGTGCATATGCAAGCTAAAGTACAGAAAAAAAAAAAAACATTATTTGAGAAAGGATATGTCCATAAGTTGTCAGACGAAGCCCCCTGCGGTATCTGCACTACACAGTTAGGACCCTACAAAACCACATGTTAGATCACAAAATCACCTAATGCTTACTAAGTAAGGTGATGAAATTCGTGGGTAGCTATATGCCCCCCTATTTCAGCTTGCTTATTAGTGAGGTGAAACAAGGTATCATGTTTACCACAATGAATTGTTATGAAGATCTTGATGAAACAAGTTCACAACAAGGATTGATTGTAACATCCAAGTGCTTTATGGAACCAATTTGAAGTGAGGGAGAGATAATTCAGGATTTCAATGCCACCAACGGTGTGAAGATCGAAGCTCTCTAGCTCAAGATATGATAGATTGAAGGAAAAGTGCAGAAATTAGGGTTTTAACTTAAAATCATAAAGTGAAAAAGTGCATAACTCATAAATATGAAAGTGACACCTTTATTTGTCACTTTTTGACTTTTTGACACTATTCAATGCAAAGGAGCCCACTTATTCACCATCATGCCTCGACGCTGACCTGAGCGACCTACATAGATGGAGATCTTGCATCAGTTCGTACTCGTTGACCGACCCTTAGACGAGGTGAGTTGACTTGTCATGGATTCATCTTTGACTTTTCATGTTTGCACTGAATTTGATGTTGAATGATGTCATCATCGAGATCATGCTCGTGCCCCTGGTTCGGGCACCATGGTCTTTTAGGGCACCCTGGTCCTCCATGGATGCCCTGGTCCCATGAGGGTGCCTTGGTCCTCCCAGGGCACCCTGGTCCTAGGGGGTCGCCCTGGTCCACTTAGGGCACCTTGGTCCCTGTTCGAGGTCACCAAAGGGTGCAAGGGATCAAGTGTTAGACAGATAATATAAATTGATGATGTCTTCTGTTGGATGATTATGATCGATGATTACTTACTAATGATTTGATCTAACGATTTTGCATATCCTTCCATACATTTGGGAGCACACTATCGGTCACACCTTCCAGAGCCTTCAGAATCAAATTTCGAGGCTCGCATAAGAGGATAGAGAGTTGCTTCACGTCGTAGGTTTGTGGTTCATGATGACTATTCCTGCCATCAAGTTTCATCCTACAATGTTGATGTTACAAGCTAGGGTTTTCGTTGCACCAAAATATCAACCTAGCAATGCCTGATGCAACCACTAGACTTATAGAATCCACAAGAGGCTGTTAAACCATGTCATGAATCCCCACAAGGGACACTGGCCCACTTCCAACAATCCCCCTCCCAGTGTCACTCATCGTGACCTACGAGATTCGAACCTGTGGCCAAGCTCTAATACCACATGTTACAAGCTAGGGTTACTGTTGCACCAAAAGATCGACTTGTCAATGCCCGATACAACCACTAGACTTATAGAATCCACAGGAGGCTATTAAACCATGTTACGAATCTGTTGGCAAATGCACACTTCAATGAGAAATTGTAGGTGATTGAAGGTATTTTCATTGATGGCAACCTTGCAATCATGTGATACCGGTAGGCACCGGCACCGACAGACTCAACACCGACACACAGATCACCGACACTGAAAAGATTGATCACTGACACCATGGCCATCAGGTATTTTGTTTAAATGTATTTTGTATTTAATTGTAAAATCTTTTGTAAGCCAACTTGGTGGATTGTAATATGACTCATATATGTATGAGATCATTGTAGGTCATTTAGTGTGTGATAGTTGGAAGGATTAATGCAGACCTAATATGCGAATTGTAAGGAAGATATTGGATAAGGGTTTATGTATGTAGCAGAGCTTAAACCAGTACTGAATCTAGCATGGTAGATGCTGATCTGAAGTAGTACAAGACATTGGATTTGTATAATCCATTTTTGTAAGTCAGTGAGACTTCTTTTGTAACTGAGCAGTGAGCTCTAGGCACTTGGCCTTCCTACATGTGTAGGCCCCTATTGTAAACAGTAATATTCCCTTATTGGCCAGTAAGCGAATATTGTGGGTCACAAATCCCACCGAGGTTTTTCCCACACCGGGTTTCCTCATTAAAATATTGTATTATGGTGTGTCTCTTATGTTGTGGTTATTGCTCTTATTTACTACATTATTTTTGGTTTACCGGTACATAGTTTTGATATGCTTTTCATGTTATAATTCAAATAAATTCTTATACCAGTCAGATACTGATTCACCCCCCCTCTCAGTATCTTTGGGAATCCTAACAATTGGTATTAGAGCCTGGTCCTCTATTTTCAAAAGCCTAACACCTTGAGGAAGATCTTGACACCGGTAGAGATGGAAAACTTGAGAAAGCAATTGGAAACAACTCTTTCAGACTATGATGTAGAAAAAGTGAAGAATATCAAACTTGAAGATGATCTGAAGGCTGCACAAGATATTATTCAAGGACTTCAAGAAAATTTCACTATATCAAGGAATAAGAGAAGAGAACTTTGTGAAAAGATGCAGAATGATGAAGATGAAAAAGAAACTCTTAATGATCTGGTAAACAAACTAAGACAAGAAAACAATACAATGAAGATTGAGATGCAAGATATGACTATGAGATTTTGTAAAGATACTGAAAATTGGAAGAAGAATGAAGAGTACTTGGTTAGAAGACTGAATGATGCTGGAAATGAAAACACAAGACTTAGTCATGAAAATGATATGTTAAAGACAAATTTGATGCATACACAAAATGACAAAACTGAACTCATGAGACGGAAAGGAATCTTGGAGAGTGAACTAGCTGCTACAAATCAACACAAGGAAAAATTCAAGAAAAGTTCAAAAGAACTTGATGACATGCTGAAGAATCAGAAACCAAATGGTGATGCAAATGGCCTTGGATTTGAAGTTGGTGAAAGCTTCGGTACTGCAAACAATCATGATCATAGTAAATCGGCAAGACAACCTAATGCTTACAAATTTAATGGGAAATGCTTTAACTATAACAAGTATGGTCATAGAGCAAATAAGTGTAGATCTAGAAATTATCAGAACACTAATACACCCACCAGTCAATATTCTAAATACAACAAAGTTGGTCACAATTCAGAAAATTGTAAAATGAATGTAAGATGTTATGTTTGTGAAAGATTTGGACATCTATCTAATCAATGCAGAACACAAACCGGCATAGGATATGGGAAAGCTATTCAGAAAAACAATGTGACTTGTTATGCTTGTAACAAGATTGGACATATTGCTAAATTTTGTAGAAGCAAGACACCACTGACAAATAACAAAGGACCCAACTTGAAAGGTAAAGAAAAGGTTGAAGAGGTAAAGCAAGAATTCTCAAAACAATGGATCAGAAAGTCAGATCAGAATGTTGATAGGAATACTCCTCCACTGGCAGGAGACTCTTCATCTAACTGAAGGAAAATCCTTTGGGGGTTTAGCAACAAACTGAAAAACATGCTAATATACCCTCGGTTGACGGTGAGAAGTTGAATTACTTCTTTACCGGCAGATGAGTTAAGTTGTGACTTAACCAACAAGCATTAAATGTGGTAGTTGGAGAAAATAACATTATAAAGTAAGTGTTTTGGCTCTTTTTTCATTCACCGAGCATTCAAATCTTCGAGAGCACAAAAATTCCCGAGCGAAGGCATCCTTAGCGAAAAAGTGAAGCAGTTCATCCAAGCACTCATCCTTAAGGTAGATTGAGGTATTTGTAACTATGGCTTCCTCATCCATTCCTGAATTTATTGCAAACCCTACTGTGATTGAAGTTATCAAGCGCCCTAGACCCGTAATCAAACTTGTTCCCAAAATAGTGAAGAAAGATGATACCCTAGGTGCATTTTATCAAATTCCTAAAGGAGTAGTTTATGCAGAGGATCCTAAGATATACATACATTGTCATATAGAGGAATTAGGAGATGAAGAAATCAAGAATATGTATAGGACTGTTTTATGTGATGAATTTGGAAATATCAAACTAGAACATAAGATAGTGGAAACCCTAGGTTTTACTGAAATCCTTAGTATCTCGGATTTTCCCAAGGATGTTATAAGGATTGTGCTAAGAAGAGTTCATGGCGAATTCTTTTGGTTGGATTCAATTCATAAGATCACCAAAGAAGCGGTTAAGGCAGTAACATGATTACCTTCCACCGGTAGCAGGCCTGATAGAACTAAAAAGGTCTCTAATGACACAATAATGGACCTAACCGGCGCAACATTTGACAAGAGATCACTTAGAGTCAATGATGAAAAGGACATAAATGTTAGATTTGTCTGTATGATCCTTGGCTATAAAGCCACACATGCAAATAGATTAAACTCAGTATCTAGCTTGTGTATTAAAAGTGCTTATGACTTAGTGAACAACAATGCTAAGATTGACATCTGTGAATGGTTTAAAGATGAATTGATAGACAATCTGAAGAAGATCAAAGGAGACAAGAAAGGAACTTTTAGATTTGGGAATTTGCTTGTATGTTTGATGTTGTACATTACTAAGGAAGTACCCGGTATTAGTAGAAAAGACTTTGGCTTTGATAGACTGGTAGGAAAGCAACTATTGGATACATTAAACAACATGGGAAAAAACAGAGAGAAAAATATAAATGAACATTTTCAAGCACTAAAGGCTCGTATGAAGACAGGAATTAGGTTGTCTTAGGCAATTGTAGATAAATATCAAAAAGAAATATGTTTTGTAATCAAGAAAGATGAAATATGGATGGAGGCAGTTGTCCCTAGGACTATCTGGGTAACTGAAATGGGATATGAAATAGATGATAACATCATTGAAACTTATGCAAAATCCCTCCTTGAAGCACCAAAAGAACCATTTGAGAAAGTCTTTGGCAATGCAAAAACAATTGAAAGTGGTATTCAGTCACAGAAAAGAGTCAAGAAAGTTGAACAAACATGGAGGAAGGGAACTAGACAAGCTAAAGCAATTAAGGAAGATGTATTGAAGCAAATTGGTATCAAGGAAAGTGAGTTGGAAGGACTTCAACCAGAAACTCATCTTTCACCAATTGCAACTTCTTCTGAAAGTGATATACTAGTGGTATTCAAAAGGGTAGAAAGGAAAACAAAACCCTCACCGGCACCCTCACCTACACCTAGGAGAACAAGACAAAAGCAACAGGCAGTGAGGCCTCCAATTAAGAAGTTAACTCCAAAGAAGAAGAAGGTAAAACAAGACATTGCTCTACTAGATAAACTTTTAAGTGAAATAACAGAGGATGGAAAGTTGAAAAACATTAGTAAACTGTATAACACACTTTCCACTGATGATAGAGAAAGCATAGAAAATAGTGTAATCTTACACTTGGACATCTACAAGAAATTTTTGATGGAAATTGTTGATGAAATACCCACTGATCTCTACAAAAGACTTGAAGCTAGAAGGGTAGCTATTGTTGAGCTAGATAAGAAAATAAAAATTGAGAAATTACTTGCAGTTCACCTCGTGAACTCACCTGAAGAGATTGATCAATTAATCAGTGAGGCCAACCAGACAGTATTTTCAACTGGTCACCGGCATGTTGCACTTATGGCAGGAAGAATGAATGAAATTTATGAAGAGACTGCGGATCAATGGGACATATTCTTTGTTTAAAAGGAGAAACAGGAAGAACTTAAAAGACCTAAGACTATCAAAGTCTATCAAAAGGACATGAATAAGGGGAAAGGTAAGGAAGGTGGACCTCCAAACCTAAAAATAACTGATAACTTACCTCCACCTCTTTCTGATACTCCACCAGTAGAAACCATTGACACACAACCGGCTACAGAGAGTATGGAGACTCCTCAAGAGGATACAAATCTTGAGTCTGAAGTTTTGTACACTATGAACATCGATACACAAGAGGTAAACATTGTGGTGGACAAAGAGACCACTAAGGACAAGAAGAAAGATGCGGCTACTGAGCCACCAACTACAGATGTTGAGGTTGGAGTTAGTGAGACTATAAATATAAGCACTGAAAAACCTACAGATACAGAGAAACCAATAGAGGAAACCACTGAGAAACCATCTGAAGCACTGGTAAATGAAATTGAAAAACAATCAAAGGTAAATATAGAGAAACCAGAAGTGCATACAGAGACTACATTTGAAAAACCGGAAATTGAGAGCTCAGAGAAACCCTCTGAGACACAAGTTGAGACACATGTTGAGAAATAGGTTGAGGTACAGGTTCAAACCAAGATAGTGCCACTGACAACAGCCGAAAAGCCTAAACCTTTGCTAGTAGAAATGCAAACACAAACTAACTTACCAGAGGTCGAAACAAGCAAAGTTATTACTACAACGGATATCATGGAAATTGTGAAGATAGTTGGGCAGACATCTAGTACTTCAATTACAGAATTCAGACCAATGAACGTGACATAGGTATTATTGGGTTCTGTATGCGGGAAAAGTGGGCGAATAAAACTTAATATGTGAAAATATTGTTAGAAACTAGTCCACACACACACACAGGACTTCTTGATGCAAGCTATGGAGTAACGTAGTGTTACTTAGCTTCCCAAGGAGGGTCCCATGGTTCTCTATCTCACAATGTCCCTCAAACCAACATTTTTGCTCTCAGATCACTGAGCAAAATGGTTTAGGGATGGCAAATATGAGAACGAGAGATGCTTTTGATTGATTTAGTATGAAATAGATATGAAGCTATGTATGGTGCTAAAAATGCAATAAACTAGATGATAAGATGACGAGGTTAGTATGAATACTATCCTAGCATACTATATTTAGTCTATGATTGAACTAAAATGATAAAGAAAGTAATCTAAGCATGCATATTAGTCTAATTTATGATCTAAAAGAGGCTAAATGATGAGCATATATGAAATGAAAGCTTGAAAGAATTTGAGCATAAGTGTGATGCTTCAAATTTGAAAGATGATTGTTAAGAATGGAGGAATGAGAGCTCTATTTATAGCACAAACAGGGTAATGGATGGTCAAGATTGAAAGGTTTAATCAAGGGCCAAGTTTGAAAGTTGGGGATCCATGTGCACAATTTGTACCAATGAAATGGTGACAAGTGTCAACATAGGATTGGGTTGAAAGAAGAGGTTGGAGGCATTAAAAGCCTGAGAAGACCTCATGGTTATCTAAAGGCTAAGGGTCAAGTCTAAGTTAGGCTTACCCACTGGATTAAGAGTTAATCCAAAGATAAACCTTTGTACAAATGATTAAGAGATAATCATGGTCAAAGCATTAATGGCCTGATGAGACCCTTGGGTTGGATAGAGGTTGAGTCAAAACAAATGTTTTAACCATGTGGGAGGGTTTGAATTAACCATTAATGGTTATTGGAGACTTTGGGGATTAAGTGGTTGAAGATTGGAAGCCTTTAATGGTTTTTAAAGACTTTAAGGGTTTTGGTGGTTGAAGGTTGAAAACCTTCAATGGTTATCAAAGACTTTAAGGTTTTTGAGAAGTGACTTCCCTTTGCTTAGGGATGTGACAAAGTTTAGAGGAGGGTTAGGTTAATTAGAAGCGTTTAGAAGATTCTAGAAGGGATTAGGAAGGGGTTTGGGATTTTGCAAGTGGATGAAGGGATAATAGGATTTAATTGAAATAAATGATTTAATTCAATTTGGTTGCAATTTGGAGAAATTAAATAAATTAGATTTATTCAATTTAGGATAACTATTTAATTAAATTTGAATTTAATTAAAAGTGGCTAGGGGGATTTAATTGAATAAAATGATTTATTCATTAAATGGTATAGTGAATTTTATTTAAATAAATTGAATAATTTATTTAATAAAATAGAAGAATGTGGATAATTTAATTAAATTGGATTTAATTAAATAGGGAAATGAACATAAAATATTCATTTAGGAATATGGTCATTTTTTATACGTCTACATTTTGCCCCTCTTTGAAGTGACGTGTGTGCACATGTTATTTCAAAGAAAATGATGTCTTATTATGATTTATGATCAAATGCAATTTTTGTTGTGTCGCTCTTTTGATTTGTCAGTCGTGCCCCAGATTTGATGTGATGCCCCAGATTCGATATTTGATGTGATGCCCCCTCGGGAGATGAATCAATTTTTTTTTTGAAAAATTTTGATTTAAATTGATGAAGTTCATATGATGTGTAGGATTCCATGCTTGTAGAAAGTGTGTAAATTGATTCATCTCCCGATAAGATACAACTGTTTTGGTATAGGTGAGACCGCGACCATATTACAGGTCCAGTTGGCTAACCCTAATTTCATTTTCCTCTTATAAAAGGGGAAAAGGGGTTGATTTAAAGTCATTTGTGCTTTATTGACTTTGAAGAAAAGAGAATTTGCTCTGGAGAGAAAATGCCTATTCCCTATCACAGACACCGTTTCGAGCGCGTCCGGAGATATCGGAGACCAGTAGCACGTGGACCACCAGTAAGTCAACATTTTTGACCCCTTTTGGATTTTTCATTTTGTCATTTTCAGGTGTTTTTTGATTTTTAAACTTCGGGTTTTTCGGTTTAGCGCGTCTAAAGCGTAATTTAGCACATACGAAGTGTAGAGTAGCGCATCTAGGTCAATTTTAGGGTTTGCGTCCAAAAATGTTTTGCTAGCGCATAGGACATTTAGTTTAGCGCGTGCACTTAGAACAGCGCATGCAAAGGCTCGGGTAGCGCGTCAGAGAAACAGGGTAGCGCGTAGGTATGACCTAGCGCATAGGAGCCGCCGGGGTTCACATTGGAAAGGGGGTTTAGCGCGTAGGAATAACCTAGCGCATAGGGCTAGAAGGGTAGCACTTAGGAAGAGTAGATTAGCGCGTAGATATGTTCTAGCGCATAAGAGAAATAGGTTAGCGCGTAGGAAGAAAAAAGTAGTGCGTAGACATGATTTAGCGCATAGGACAGATAGGTTAGCGCGTAGGACAAGCAACCTAGCGCGTGGGTTTGTTTTAGCGTAGTGAAGGTCTGTTTTAGCGCATCCAAGAAAAAATTTGCAGTTTTGGCCGAGTTTTGAAAAGTTGTGGTTTTGTGTGCCTGTCGTGTTTTTGATGCATTTATCCAAGATGAGTATTTGTATAACTTGTTTTGATGTGCAATTTTCCAAGTGATGTATAGATTATCAAGCTGTTGTTTTGATCAGAAACTGATGTATTTGCGTTTGTCTGTTTCAAGTTCAATGTGTATGAAAGCCTGAGTTGTTTTACAAGCCGATATGGGTTGGAAACTTGAGGTGTTTTACAAGTTTTGATATGGGTGGGAAACTTGAGTTGTTTTACAAGTTTATGTGATTTTGGTACTTGAGTTGTTTTACAAGTTTTGATATGGTTTTTGAAGAACTTGAGTTGTGTTACAAGTTGATATAAAATGATAGGATGTTGAACTTTGATTGTAGATGAGCAAATTGTTTCATGTTTTTGATGTAGGTTTTATTTTGATATCTTTGTGTTGATGTGAAAATTGATATTGGATTTGTTTTTGTTTGTCAACAGGAGCGATTAGGTATCGTGCAATCGAGGGAGAGATTCCCGAGACCATGGACGCTGATACCACGTCTATCACAGGAAGACTTGGATATTATAGAGAGATGTGGATTGACCTCGCTTTTGGATATGCCTCGGTTCACTGTGAACTGGGGACTTTTGACAGCATTGGCAGAGAGGTGGCATAGCGACGCAAACACCTTTCATTTTGCCACTGGAGAGATGACAGTGACACCGGAGGATTGCTACCAGATTTTGCGCATTCCTATGGTAGGGGCACTGCTACCCTACGAGCAGTCAGAGGAGGGCGGCACAGAGGCGCTGCACCGTATATTTCATGATGAGAGTGTCTGTGGCTATGAGATCCCCTGGCAGGAGTTTTTGGATCTGGATTATGCACCGCTGCCATCTATATTGGCAGGATTCATTGGGGGATTCCTTTGTCCTGATCGCAGGTCAAAGGGATTTTCAGTAGGATGGGGGCTGGTCCTGGAGCAGATGGTTACATAGGGTCGGAGATTTGCGTGGGGGTCAGCGATGTTGGCCCATCTTTACAAGAGCCTACATGAGGTAGTATACCTCGGTTATGGGAGCTTATCAGTGGGTGTGACCCTATTACAGGTATGGTGCTGGGAGCACATTCTAGTAGCGAGGCCAGTGGCAGACAGAGATAGGCCTGTAGGTGCAGCATACGCCTATGGATACAGAGGCCTAGTTGTCCAGCGTAAGCTGGGCAAACTAGAGAACTGGAGGAGAGTTTTTGATGACATAGATACGGTCACCTGGAGACCGTATATAGATTGCGAGGTGTGGGCAGAGGATGGGATAGAGATGCCGTTCGTTTTCATGACGAGGTATCTGATTAGGAGGACTCCATTCGTCATTGAGCAGTTTTTGGTGACCCGAGTTTTGCGGCAGTTCGGGAGGCAGCAGGGGATTCCACAGGGAGCGTGCTTGTATGCACGACGGCAGCAGGATGTGGCCGATTGGGGGCCGACTATTGATAGTGCGGTGGCGATAGAGGAGTTTACAGGGTTAGCTGGACACGTCTGGGACTATGCCCCAGAGATACAGGATGCCGGGATGATAGAGGAGTTCGCCCATTTGTTTGCTGCGCGGGCAGTGGCGAGGATCTCAGATCCCGAGGAGATGAGGCCAGCATTTGATTCGGATGGAGAGGAGGGAGACGGGGGGATGATGGAGATGATGGAGAGGATGGAGGAGGTAGAGGAGCTAGAGGGAGGTGGGGAGGTAGAGGTGTGGAGAGAGCGGTACGACAGGGGAGGATTGAGAGGGGGAGAGGAGGATTGGCCATTGGAGCCGGGAGAGAGGGGAGAGTGACAGAGGTTTTGGCGGCAGTGGGGGGTGAGGAGGAGATGGTGAGACCAGCTTAGAGGAGGAGGGTAGATATACTCCCACCTCCAGTACCGAGGACAGGGTGAGTGGGAGGGGTTCCTCCAGCACAGGGACCATTGCGGGTTCGAGTGCCGGGTCATGTAGAGGATGCACAGATCCGGACCCTATAGATTACTATGCAGCAGCTGCAGGCACAGATTTTGACCTATCAGCGGCAGATTTCGCAGTTGACCGTTGAGAGAGATACGGAGATAGAGCGGTGGGGTCGAGCAAAGGAGGCCTTGGCGAGTGTACAGAGAGCAGCGGCGGGTGGTCCATTGAGAGACACCTTGAGAGAGCTGACACAGAGAGTACAGGAGGTTGAGTATTACAGGCGGCATTATGAGGCTGCAGTACCCAGAGAGCGACGAGTGGAGAGCTTTGCACAGTCGAGATCGAGTCGATCTCGAACTGCGGGGACACGATCGGAGAGCTGAGGTGTGACGGGGCCGGTGAGACAGGACCCTCCTGGAGATCCAGGGGCGAGTGTATCTGGAGCGAGACAGGACCCTCCTGGAGATCCAGGGGCGGGTGCAGCTGGAGTGAGACCATCTCCGTCAGGAGATAGTCATACTTGAGAGACATGGTCTCTGTTGTATTTTTTAGCATTGTACTCTTTGTACTGGACACAGTTTTGACATATTTTGTACATTTTGGATCATTTTTGAGATATTTATATGGATGGCACCATTTTTGATCATGTGATGTGTAGATGGATGCATGTTTATGTGTGCTATTTCTTTGTCATATGATGATGTAATGTTTACATAGATGATGTAATGTATGATGCAGGATGTATGCTTTGATATGCTATGAGATGTATCTTGAAAATGAGATGTATGATTTAATATGCGACTAATTGTAATATGATATGATGTAAAAAAATGATGTAATAATGATGTAAAATGATATGTAATGAATGAGATAAGAATGATATGTAACTAAGTGTAAAATGATATGCAACTAATTGTAAAATGATATGCAACTATGACATGCAACTAATTGTAAATGATATGCAACTAATTGTTTTTGGAGCATCTCTCATTCGATATTCGCCGTTCGATATAACCATTTATTTGCTTTCTTTGTAAATATCATCATGGAGCATTTATTGATTTTGGGTATGTTGAAAATTTATACAAGCATAATGGTATAATTGAACCATAATGACCTGAGAAAAATTTACATGATATTTAATTTTGCAAGATAGCACAAGCGTCAAGGTATAATTGAACCAGGACGACCTGAGTGCGTATTGCGTAAACAGACAAGATTTGATCGTTTGTATGCGTGAAGTGGAATCAAGCCTTCAGTGATATTCGATGGATCACGTTGCGAAGCATGTATTCACACAGTACAAGTGATCGCCTCCTAGACAGAAGACTAAGAAAATATTGAAAGTTCCTCATGATCTCCAGCTTTGAAGCTTTTTATGAGATAAGGAGAAGATTCCAATAATTTAAAAAGTTCAAAATACAAAATAATCAAGACATTGATGCTATAATGCAACATTTAGTACTTCAGAAAATCATCCATCCTTGAGATTCTTGTGTATTGTTTGTGTTTTGGTTGTTGTGATGAAGCGTAGTTGTGCTTGTTGGATGTCATGCTGTCGAGTTTTGCATCTAGTCTTGATGTCTTGAATGTTTGCAAGATTGATACGATTTACATGCCCCTAGCTGAGTGTGCCTCTTGATTGTGAATACATATAGTGATTTCAAGTCATGGTGGTATGCGATAAGAGAATAGATACAGATGGATAACCCAGGATAGTGACTACGCTAAGTATGTCCTGAATGGAGATATGCTAAGTGTCGGGTGATGGCCGATAGTGTTTTGATGGATAAAATGGCATGGATATAGATAGAGAAGCCGGTCTTTCATAAGGGTGCCTATTTACCAGGTTTTCACCGTTTGTTTTTATTGTACTTGGTATTTTTGCTTTTTCTGGATTGTTTTGATTGATTTTTATTTTTTTTAATTTTTATTTTATTTTTTTTGGCTTTTTCTGTGCACTAGGCTACCTTAAGTATAGTACTTCTTCAGATGAATGTTGTTAATTGGATCATCGAGCACATCTCCTTTAGAATTTGTTAGTTGATAGGCACCTGATCCATAGGCTGATATGATGACATAGGGACCCAACCAGTTAGGTTCAAATTTCCCTTTCTTTTCTCGATCCTGCTGATTTCTTGGATTTTCTTTGAGGACTAGATCACCAACCTTGAAGTTGCGAGGAATGACCTTGTGATTGTAGCTCCTGCACATGCGTTGCTGATATGCTTTGAGATGAGTATAAGCATGTTGGCGTCTTTCATCTAATAGTTCCAGTTCTTGCAGTCGGTTAACTCGATACTCTTCATCAGGGATTAAACCTTTCAAAGAGACTCTAAGAGATGGAATTTCTACCTCTAAGGGTAAAATAGCCTCGGATCCATATACTAATGAATATGGTGTTGCCCCTGTAGGCGTGCGGATGCTGGTCTTGTATGCCCAAAGTGCTGGATTGAGTTGTACATGCCAATCTTTACCTGCATCATTCACTGTTTTCTTGAGGATTTTTAGAATTGTTTTGTTAGATGCTTCTGCTTGACCATTTCCCTGTGGGTAGTATGGCGTAGAAAATCGATGTTGGATTTTGAATTTTTCACATAGTTCTTGGACATCTTGATTTTTGAAGGGCCGTCCATTATCTGTGACGATTGAACTTGGAATACCATATCTGCAGATCAGATAATTCAGGATAAAAGAGGCAATTTGTTTCCCAGTCACTGTGGTCATGGGAACCGCTTCGATCCATTTGGTAAAGTATTCTATTGCTGTTATAATGAACTTGTGTCCATTTGAAGAGGACGGATGAATTTTGCCAATTAGGTCCAGTCCCCACTGACAAAAGGGCCATGATGTTGTAAAGGGCTGTAGTTCCTGTGCTGGTGCATGTATCAGATTACCATGGATTTGGCATTTAGGACATTTCTTGGCAAAGTGATATGAATCTTTCTCCATTGTAGGCCAGTAGTATCCCATCCTTAGAAGGTTTTTAGCAAGAGTAGTGCCACTTGAATGTGTGCCACAAATACCTTCATGAAGCTCGTGTAAAGCTGAATCGGAATAATTACAATCAAGACAACGAAGAAGAGTACCATCGAGACCTCGACGATATAGAGTATCAGCTATAAGGGTGTAACGGGAAGCTTGTTGGATAAAGTTACATTTTTGGTTACGGGATTGGTCAATGGGTAAGATATTATGCTTGAGGTAGTTGTATATCGGTCCATATAGTGGAGAATCGGAACCAGTCAAGGCATAGATAACATGGGATTCGGAGTGGTCATAGGCGGGGGAGAACAGTTGCTCTACCAGGAACTCATAACGACTCTGTTGCTCAGGAATTTGTAGTAGTGAAGCGATTGTAGCCATTGCATCGGCTGCTTTGTTGTTCAACCTTGGTATTTGCTCGAAGGTGATGTGCACAAAATATTGTTTGAAGTTATCCACCATTCGTTTGTAAGGTAGTAGCTTGTCGTCCTTTGTCTGATAGTTGTTATTAATTTGATTAATGACCAGTTGTGAGTCTCCATAGACTTTTAACTCTGTGATTTTCCATTCTATGACCATTTTGATGCCGATGACCAGTGCTTCATATTCAGCCACATTATTTGTGCATGGAAACATAAGTCTGTATGATTTTGGCATAGTGTGTCCTTCAGGAGTGATGAACAGAATGCCGACACCTGAACCATGTTGAGTATAGGATCCGTCAAAGTATAGGGTCCATTGTTTAGTAGAAAGAGCGAGTACATCCCTATCTGGAAATTCAACCTCCATGGTTTGTTTGCCTGGTAGCGGTGCTTCGACCAACTGATTTGCAATTGCTTGTCCTTTGATGGCTCGTCTTTCTGTGTATTGGATGTCAAATTCACTGAGAATCATGACCCATTTAGCCAATCGGCCTGTAAGAGTGGCTTTGCTGAGTAGATATTTGAGAGGATCAATTTTTGCAACTAGCTTTATGGTGTGTGCTAGCATGTAATGTCGGAACTTCTGAGATGCAAAGACTACTGTTAGGCAAGCCTTTTCAATAAATGTATAGTTGAGCTCATAGCCATTCAATGTTCTACTGATGTAGTATATGGCACGTTCCTTTCCTTATTGATCTTCTTGTGCCAATAATGCCCCCAGTGAAATATCTATTGTTGAGATATATAGAATAAGTGGTTTTCCGGCAACTGGTGGTATTAGAAGTGGTGGATTCATCAGGTACTGTTTGATTTGATAAAAATATTCTACAAACTTAGCCTCCCATTTGAATGGTACATTTTTGTGTAGCAAATGGTTAAATGGTAGACTTTTATCTGCTAGCTGAGCGATGAATCGCCGGATTGATTGAAGTCATCCCTGTAGAGATCTGAGTTGACTGATATTTCGTGGTGGTGGCATTTCCATGATGGCTTGTACCTTTGCTAGATCAACTTCAATACCTTTAGCTGATACTATGTAGCCTAGTAACTTACCTGATGTAACCCCGAAGACACACTTCTTAGGGTTGAGTCGGACTTGGAATTTTTGCAATCGAGCAAAGATCTTTGTTAGGATGCCGAGATGTTCAGCTCTGGTAAAGGATTTTGCTAGTAAATCATCCACATAGTCTTCCATAAATGTGTGCATCATATCATGGAAGATGGTTGTCATTGCTCTTTGATAAGTGGCTCCCGCATTTTTCAAGCCAAAAGGCATGACATTCCAACAGTACGTCCCCCAAGGACAGGTGAATGCTGTTTTATCTTGATCTTCAGGAGCTATCTTAATTTGGTTATAACTTGAGAAACCATCCATTAGTGAGAGCATTGCATGGCCTGTTGTGAGATCTACAATTATGTCGATACTTGGTAGAGGAAAGTCATCTTTTGGACAAGCTTTGTTAACGTCTCTGAAGTTAGTGCATATTCTTATACTACCATCCGGTTTTGATACTGGAACGATATTGGATATCCACTCTGCATAGTCAATGGGTCGGATGAATCCGACGTCTAATAATTTTTTTATTTTAGTTTTGACCATGAGTGTCACCTGTGGATTCATCTTTCGTAGCTTTTGCTTGACTGGCTTAACTCTGGTAGAGATGGACAAGTGATGCATGATTAAGTGTGGATCTACTCCGGGCATATCAGCATATGACCAAGCAAAGTTGATTTGTTGTTCTTTAAAGAAGATGATGAATGCCAATCTTTCTTCCTCTATTAGAGATTCTGCAAGATGTATATTTCTGGCTGCTTCTATGGTACCAATGTTGATTGATTGAGTGGGCTCAATCAATATGGGCGATCGCTCATGAAAGTGCTCAAGAAGGGTGTCAAGTCTCCCATCGTTAGGTGCCTTAAAAAGGTTTTCACCCTCTGATGCATCCTTTATTTTTACTTTTTTATGATCTAGAGCTGCCATTGACTGGTTTTCAGCATTAGATTCATTATTTGAAGCATTTTTGCAACTGAGAGGCTTGGCACTCCCTGATTGACAGATATCATTATTTCGTTCACTGGTAGAGCCTGTTTCTGGATTTACGGTACATAGGTAATGGACAATAGATGCATCATTTGGGAAAATAGGTATATCACTTGTTTCAGGTTCGTCCCAGTCGATGAGGTCAGGAAAGACAAGTGGTAAGGAATCGTTGGGTGGATCAAGTTCGGCTACCGTAAGTGTTAGGATAGAATTTGCATCGTGCTGGGTTTGTGGTTTAAAGAAATTTAGGATTGCGTCAAGGTCCTCGATGGTATCGTCTTCCACATAGATTTGTTCATAATGTTTCTATTCACTTTCCGGAGCGTCATAGATATGTTGTGGTCCAAATTCAAGAGGTCTATCCTCTACGTTATGTTCTTTCGGAGAAAGGGATATAGAATCAGTATCATCTAGGATATCAGTAGTAGCATTGGAGCAGGTACCCCATTCATATTCATTGGAATCTGTTTCATAGGCATCATCCCAGATTCTATCTATGCTGTAAACAAGGGTGTTGTACGGTGAAAACAAATCTTTGATGATGGATACTATTTTGATATTTTGTGTTGATTCTGTATCAGATCCATCTTCTACTTGCTGGATTTGTTCATAGACTGTGCTTCTTTGAGGAGTAATAACGATATTTGAAGATGTCCTGATTTGTTCTTGAGATATTGGTGTTTGAATATGAGCTACTGCTGCAGATAGGGCCTTCTTATGACTTAGAAGTTTTTCCTGATGTAAGTTCTGATCTTGACGTTCCCGTGCCTTGCAGATTGTTTCTGCTGATTCAAAAAGTGCTTCCTGCCAGGATTCTTCTTTGTAGTTCTTCTTTTCCTTCCATTGAGGTTTGATAGGTAGGTGAGGCGGCCGCTTTAATAGGAACGTGAGTTTAGAGCCCAATCCTGCTTTGTTTCTGCTAGGTTGTGAAGGAAGATCGATAGGTTCAGTAACTCCCTCTTTGCGTTTGCCAATAGGTCCTTTACCATCATATCCCATTTGCTTCATGATTAAGTAGCCTTTTCCATACATGTGTGTTGGTAGCACAATGTCCAGAGCAGCTGCTCTATGATTTTCTTCTTCATCTTTGTATAACCAGCTAAGAATATCTTTGTCTTCTGATTCATGTGCTAGAGTACCCAATTGGATGAAAGTACTATCAAATTTAGTGATGGGCTGAGTAGCCAGTTGTGTTGATGTAGTAGGCAAACCATGCGATCTAGGTGAGGTGGGCAATTTTGCCAAACATAAAGGCTCCAAAGAGTATTCTCCCATGGCTTGGTCTTTGATTTTCATTTTCTGCTTGAAGTCTCCCCATAAGGAGTTGGATTTTGTTGTATATGGATCTGATGTTGAAGATTGCTGCTTTTCTCTATTATGAGGAACCAAACTGTCCTGGGCTGCCCCCATTGCATTGCAATGTTGAAATGGATTATGATCAGCAGATATGGAGATTTCTTGTCCATCATAAGGAAACTTGACACACTGGTGATATGTAAAAGGGACTGCTTACATTTCATGTATCCAGGGTCGTCCTAACAAAATATTGTAGGTTAGATCAATATCTAAGACTTGACAAATAGTATCCTTTTGTACTGGGCCTACTTGAATAGGTAATATGACTGTGCCTTTAGAGGACCGTTCCTCATCATCATATGCTTTTATGGTAATCTTTTTGCAAGGATCAATAGATTCTTCTGAGAAGCCTAATGCACGGATAAGTTTTAAAGTACAGATATTAAGGCCGGCTCCTCCATCTATTAGGACTCTCTTGACTCGGTGTTTGCAAACAATGACTTCAATATGGAGAGGGGTATTATGCGGATGACTCAATGAGGTATTGTCGTGCCCTGAGAAGGTGAGGTTATGAGATTCTGTCATATGGGCGACCATGGCTTGAAATCTGTCTGTATCCAGATTTTGAGGTACATTTGTTTCCAATTATGCTTGCTCTAATATATCTTTGTGCTTGGGTGATAGTTTTAATAATTCCAGGATAGATATCTGAGCTGGAGTCTTGCGTAGTTGGTTAACCAAGTCATATTGGATTTTAGGTGTGGTGGTTGTAGGTGCAGTATGTCCCTTCAAGACATATTTCTGAGTGCAGGTTGTTACATTGACAGATTCATGATCACGCTGATCTCGGATGGTGATGACATTTACTTGATGATCTTCAACTGATATATGATTGATAGTGTTATCGTAAATGTGATTAATACGAGCTCCGTGTGTATCATTTGAAGTTGATGCTCCATCTTTGTTGTAATTTGGGAGAGGATTTTTGAAGGCGTCGTGATCATTATTTGTTTTGAGACCATCTACCGTTAAGTCACCTCGATCAATCATGTCCTGGATTATGTGTTTCAATCTCATGCACTCGTTTGTTCTATGACCCTTGTTGCGGTGGAAATCACAATAGTGTGAATCATTCCACCAAGGTGGTTTGACTGGGGGTTCATAATTGTTGAGTGGTGGTAAAGAAAGAACCTTGTTTGCCAAAAGTTCTCTGAATGCGGATTCTAGTGATTGTCCCAGTGGTGTGAAGATACGCTTTTGGAAATTGTTTGTATTGTTGCGTGGATTGTTGTTAGGTCCTGGATTCATGTTTTTGCCTCGATTATCGTTGGTGTTGTTGGTGTTGATTTGTCCTTGATCAGTGTTTTGCACATACGTATTAGCACTGGGAGTAGCATTTTTAGCATTTTTCGTGTTCTGAGGATTTCTAGATAATGCAAGTACTGGTTGTTTCGATTTAGGATCATGTGGTTCATTGTTGCTTTCGTTTTTGTTTCGAGTCCAAAATCTAGATTTGTCAAAGTTGGTGTTGTTTTGGTTATTGTAGTTTGATGAATTTGTTCCTTCCTTGTAGAATTTGAGTGTTCCCTTTTTGACACAAGCTTCCTCTACTTGAATGCCATTTTCAATCAATTTGGCAAAGGATGGTATGCATTGAAGTTTGAGTCTGTAACTCATCTCTCCATTCAAGTTATCAAAGAAGATTTCCATTTTCTCCTTTTCAGGAATATCGCGAGGATATCTGGATACCATGCGTCGCCAATGCTGAAGGAATAACATGAATGTTTCATTGTTCTTTTGTTTGGTGTTGCAAACATCTAGCATGGTTATAGCATGTTGGATGTTGTAAGAATAGTGGGTGATGAATTTGTTAACCAATTCGTCAAATGATCTGACAGGTGGTGTAATCTTGGATAACCATTCCATTGTGTGTCCTCCCAAGCTTCTTGGGAACAACCTCATTAGATAAGTGTCATCATGAGAAAATTCAAGACTCATGGTGCAAAATTCTCGAACATGATCCTGAGGATCACCTTTCCCATCATATTTATCAAATTTGGGAACGTCTGAGTTTGGAAGAAAAGGTACCATGTTCAAGCTTCTGTCAAATGGATAAGGACAAATTTCGTTTAAAGAGTACCGCACTGTTGTCCCTTGTTGCATATCCTGTATTTGCCTTTTTTACATTTGCATTTGTTGAGTAAGAGCAATCAAGGGTGCATTATCTTGCCGAGGAAAAAGTTCTTGCCTTGTATTGGCTCTCAGCTGAAAGGGAGTGGTAAATGGTATATGTTGCTCTGGTGTTTCTAGTTCAGGTATATGCATTTTTGGTATGCGTTGTTCTGGAATGTGTTGTTCAAAGTTATGTTGTTCAGGTATGTGAGTTTCTTCTTCTCGGTTTTGTTCTTGAGATGCATATTGCCGGGATTCGGTTTGAAAAAGATTTGGGTCGAAATCTTCCGGAAGTTTAACGCCCTTGCTTGTGAGCATCAACAAATATTTTTCCTTGTCATTTTCTATGAGCTTTTCGATAAGTTTTTGGAAGGCGGGATTTACTTGACATTCTCTAAGAAGGGTGTCGGTAATTTCAGGTTCTTCTACGGGTGGAACTTCAAAAGGATTTGATAATCTTCGATTCATACTTGATTCTGCGTGTGCCTCGCTTTGTTTGTCTCGTTGAGAGCGAGTAACAGGCATTTTTAGTAGAAGCTTTCAGTGATGAAAGGAACAAAAGCCTCTTCGATGTGTTGTTCGGGCGTTGGTGGTTCTGGTCGAGATGTGTTATATGTGATGCACTCGTCGGGTAAGAATGCTGGATTGATTTTCCCACCTCAGTTTATCTTTTGATTAAAAGCAGACTTTTGACATTATGCTCTTGTTTTCAGGGGTTCTCTGTCAAATTCGCTAGATTTGTTTTGGATATAACATTTGACGTGATGAAGAAATACCCGATGAGATTTGAAGAGTTGACGATTGATGTATAAAAACTTGTTTCGCTTGATGAATTTGGAAAAGCTAGGTTGTTGTTTCTTCAACATGATGTTACGATAGAGGTTCTTTCTTCTCAGAGTAAGGGGATTAGTCATGCATGAGTGATCAATGATTTCCTTTGATTTGTTTGGATTTAGTTGATTCTTGTTTTGAAAATTTCAAATTTTACTTTATCAGAATGAAGGTTTAGATATCTCTTCACGATAAAGTGTGTCAAATGATATTGATAAGAAGTTTCCCAGTCTGGAAACTAGATTTGACAATTTGAAAATTTTTAGACAAGTGTTTTGGAGATAAAATCCGTAAGATATTTAAAGGATTTGATTGATACTGATGATGAAAATTTTCCAGATTATGATAGGAGAGACGTCCTCTATTGCTTGATTCGTTTTCAGATTCTGACAACTTTGTTTGACACAAATTGAACTTGAGAAAAGTTTTTAACAGTTTGTTTTTGTCACTCTGGTTTGATAGAAGATGATTTTTTGACGAAAAGGTCCTCTAAAATGTTTTTGAATTTTTTCAAAATTTTTCAGTTTGTAACTCTTTGTTTTCTGGTTTTGGATCACGCGCTAGAACAGAAGTTGAATGCGCTACTGAATTTCCCTAATGCGCTAAAATAATCAGCACACGTGCTAATTTGCCCCTAATTACGCGCTAAAATTTTATTTTTGGAAAATTTTTGCTCTAGCGGGTGAAAAATTCACATGCTAGACTGGGATTGACAAGTGCTAACTATTTCGGTTAATGCGCTAAAATATGGTTTCCATGTGCTAAGCTATTTATCTCACGCGCTAAAACACACGCTGTTGAAATTTGCTGTTTAAGTTTGTTTGGAAAAGCTACGCGCTATACTGGGCTTTAGATGCACTAACTGTTTTGACGAATGCGCTAATATATATATTCCACGCGCTAAGATGTAGCTGCTACGCGCTAAACTAGGACTGTGAAAATGTTGTGGAATTTGTTTCAAAAAATCGACGTGCTACACTGGGCCTGATACGCGCTAACTATTTTGTTTTATGCGCTAACTATGGATACCTACGCGTTAATATGTTTCTGATACGCGCTAGAATGTGGTTTGGATGCGCTAAAGGATTGTTCACTGTTTTGCCTTAGGATTGAAACGCTACCGTTTTAGTTGTACGCGCTAATTTTATGTTTGAATGCGCTAATAGAACTGTTACACGCGCTAAGATGTTGCTCTTATGCGCTAGACGGCCCTGATTTTTCTTTTTTTTTTTGTGTTTTGTGAGGATTCTGAATTTTGTTGAGAAAATTTTCAAGTATGATGGATGATTTTCTGAAATAAAAAATGCAAGCACGGCACACAAAGTACAGTCATTTTGCCTAATCTAACAGAAAGTGTATGTTCTGCGAGGATGTGTTCAAATCCCCAATGTTTTAATAGGTTGGATACAAAATAAAACACTTCAGAAAGACTCTTTATTCAAGGGTCATTAATAACATCATAGCCCACTAGTCTCGATACTCTGTCAACTCAAATAGCCGTGTCACCCCCTAGGGGGCGCCCGTTTTTTTGCCTTTTGCCAGAAGTTAACCCAAAGTGAATTGCTTCACAATTGAGTAGTTATCTTGGGAGATATATGGTGAGTAATCTTGGGGGCGGATTCTTCCCCACCCTTGCACTATGATGTTACAATGTTTGGTTACTGACTCGGCTCAAAGTTTCTAATTCTATGGTTCGTAATCAAGCTTCCCGTTCGACCGTCAGTGATAAACTCCCTCAGGAGGCTTCCCAACCTTTAGAACAAAGGCTTTACGTATCTCGAGGATACTGGGGGAAGGCTAATCACTGCGCGCAACCATTGAAAAGGACTTTCGTCACTTTCCACATTTGATTATAGTGGGTTGGAATTCTTGGCGTCAAAGTCATTTCCCACTTAGGTCGTTCCCTTCACACCGGCCATAAACGGCTTTAAGAGTTGATTGCAACTCCTCGGGAAGGCAGGCCTACTAAAGGATTTAACTGCGTGAAGTACTGAAAGCATAAGAGTGGTTTGGCTTTTTGATCACCCAATTAAGGGGAGAGCATATACCTTCCACTTTCGAGACAAAGCAAACAATGAGGTCTTATTTTATCCTTTTAAAGCAGTGATTTGCTAAAATCTATGCAGAGATGTTGCTCCACAAAAACATGATGTTCTTTTTAATCTTTCAAAGCAATGATTGTCTGATCTATGAAAAAGAAATAGTCAACAAAGCAAATTCGATGTTTTTGAAGGTCAACAAAAGAAAATCGTTTTGCTGTAAAAGCAAATTTTCTCGCTTTACCTGCAAGAAACTGTTAAAACCCTGCAAATAAACAAAACGACAAGATGATCAGTTGATTCGGGGGACTTCTACAAGTCTAGAATTTTAATTTGGTTACAATAATTTATTTTTTGTTTTGTCTGTGATGCGCTACAGAACAAACTGTACGCGCTACAATATGCTCCAAATGTGCTATAGTTTCTTTTCTCTGCGCTATTCTGTTACTCGGATGCGCTACTCTATGTGTCGTAAGCGCTACTCTGTGTTTTGCTTTTTCCCGCGGTCAATTATGCTGGAAAAGTTTGAATCTGATGCGCTAATTTTTGGCTTAAACGCACTGGAAGATGTATTACAAGCGCTAAAAGGTTGAGCAGATGCGCTAATCTATTAGGTATATGCGCTATTATGTGTTTTGCCCGCATCGACACCTACAGGAAAATTTGTTAAATAGGATCATGCGCTGAGGAAAAGTGTTCACGCGCTAAACTATTAGGCGGATGCGCTAATTTATCTTTTCAACGTGCTGATTCTCGTTTCCCGCGGACCTGCAAAAATGATCAATTTCAAAAAATGATGTGTTATTGGGGTTCGAGCCCCATGGTGGGCGCCAGAAATGTATGCGGGAAAAGTGGGCGAATAAAACTTAATATGTGAAAATATTGTTAGAAACTAGTCCACACACATAGAGGACTTCTTGATGCAAGCTATGGAGTAACGCAGTGTTACTCAGCTTCCCAAGGAGGGTCTCATGGTTCTCTATCTCACAATGTCCCTCAAACCAACATTTTTGCTCTCAGATCACTGAGCAAAATGGTTTAGGGATGGCAAATATGAGAACGAGAGATGCTTTTGATTGATTTAGTATGAAATAGATATGAAGCTATGTATGGTGCTAAAAATGCAATAAACTAGATGATAAGATGACGAGGTTAGTATGAATACTATCCTAGCATACTATATTTAGTCTATGATTGAACTAAAATGATAAAGAAAGTAATCTAAGCATGCATATTAGTCTAATTTATGATCTAAAAGAGGCTAAATGATGAGCATATATGAAATGAAAGCTTGAAAGAATTTGAGCATAAGTGTGATGCTTCAAATTTGAAAGATGATTATTAAGAATGGAGGAATGAGAGCTCTATTTATAGCACAAACAGGGCAATGGATGGTCAAGATTGAAAGGTTTAATCAAGGGCCAAGTTTGAAAGTTGGGGATCCATGTGCACAATTTGTACCAATGAAATGGTGACAAGTGTCAACATAGGATTGGGTTGAAAGAAGAGGTTGGAGGCATTAAAGGCCTGAGAAGACCTCATGGTTATCTAAAGGCTAAGGGTCAAGTCTAAGTTAGGCTTACCCACTGGATTAAGAGTTAATCCAAAGATAAACCTTTGTGCAAATGATTAAGAGATAATCATAGTCAAAGCATTAATGGCCTGATGAGACCCTTGGGTTGGATAGAGGTTGAGTCAAAACAAATGTTTTAACCATGTGGGAGGGTTTGAATTAACCATTAATGGTTATTAGAGACTTTGGGGATTAAGTGGTTGAAGATTGGAAGCCTTTAATGATTTTTAAAGACTTTAAGGGTTTTGGTGGTTGAAGGTTGAAAACCTTCAATGGTTATCAAAGACTTTAAGGTTTTTGAGAAGTGACTTCCCTTTGCTTAGGGATGTGACAAAGTTTAGAGGAGGGTTAGGTTAATTAGAAGCGTTTAGAAGATTCTAGAAAGGATTAGGAAGGGGTTTGGGATTTTGCAAGTGGATGAAGGGATAATAGGATTTAATTGAAATAAATGATTTAATTCAATTTGGTTGAAATTTGGAGAAATTAAATAAATTAGATTTATTCAATTTAGGATAACTATTTAATTAAATTTGAATTTAATTAAAAGTGGCTAGGGGGATTTAATTGAATAAAATGATTTATTCATTAAATGGTATAGTGAATTTTATTTAAATAAATTGAATAATTTATTTAATAAAATAGAAGAATGTGGATAATTTAATTAAATTGGATTTAATTAAATAGGGAAATGAACATAAAATATTCATTTAGGAATATGGTCATTTTTATACGTCTACAGGTTCTATTAAGAAGATCACTGAGTGTAATGCACAAGCCTATAAGGCTATTGATGACACAATTCCTATTCTTAAATTGATAGCACCCAAGTGCATTGTGGGAAGTAAAGATTCTTTAGGTCAACTAGACACATTGTCTAAATACATCACCGGTAACATTTTGATAGTTGATCAGATAAATGAGGACACATTGAAAGAGAGAATGATTAAGGAGAAAGATAAATTCTTTGAGGAAATAGTGAAGAAGAATAAGGAGAAAATGGAAACCTTATTACTGGCACTAGGAGAAACAATTTTGGATTTCAAGAAACTGTACAAAGATACCTGCAAAACTAATATTTTGACAGAGAACATAGATTCAGAGATCAGCAAAGCTCAAGAAGAAATTAACAATATTGCTGACAATTTAATAGGATCATCAGATTCATTTTTGGAAATTGAAAAGAACATTGCAGATCTTGAAGAGAAAATAGAGAAGTTAGAAAAAGACAAAGAAAAGATAAAGGATCTAGGCAGGAACCACACTCCACTGACAGTGAATGACAACCTTTGTCATCAAAGGGGGAGTAGTGGAAATGAGAAAAATGATCAAAACAAAGACATCATCAACTCAGCGGGAGCATACATTTTTGACAACACAGTTTTGGTAAGACAATTTTGGCAGATTCTTTTTGGACAACATTTTTGGACACTTTTTTATTTTTCTCATGAGTGTTGTCATCAATGCCAAAGGGGGAGATTGTTGGAAAATGCACACTCCAATGAGAAATTGTAGGTGATTGGAGGTATTGTCATTGATGGCAACCTTGCAATCATGTGATATCGGCAAGCACCGACATCGGCAGACTCAACACCGGCACACAGATCACCGACACCGAAAAGATTGATCACCGACACCATGGCCGACAAGAATTTTGTTTAAATGTATTTTGTATTTAATTGTAAAATCTTTTGTAAGCCGACTTGGCAGATTGTAATATGACTCATATATGTATGAGATCATTGTAGATCATTTAGTGTGTGATAGATGGAAGGATTAATGCAGACCTAATATGCGAATTGTAAGGAAGATATTGGATAAGGGTTTATGTATGTAGCAGAGCTTAAACTGGTACTGAATCTAGCATAGTAGATGCTGATCTGAAGCAGTACAAGACATTGGATTTGTATATTCCATTTTTGTAAGTCAGTGAGACTTCTTTTGTAACTGAGTAGTGAGCTCTAGGCACTTGGCCTCCCTGCATGTGCAGGCCCCTATTATAAACAATAATATTCCCTTATTGGCCAGTAAGCGAATATTGTGGGTCACAAATCCCACCAAGGTTTTTCCCACACTAGGTGTCCTCATTAAAATACTGTGTTATGGTATGTCTCTTATGTTGTGGTTATTGCTCTTATTTACTGCATTATTTTGGTTTATCGGTACACAGTTTTGACATGCTTTTCATGTTATAATTCAAATAAATTCTTATACCGGTCAGATACTAATTCAGCCCCCCCTCTCAGTATCTTTGGGAATCCTAACAGAATCCCCACGAGGGACACTCGTCCACTGCTAACAATCAATTATTGTTGGCAATACGATGGAATTGATTATGTGTTGCATTGATGTTTTGTCATTGATGTCAACACTAGCTGTTATGGTTGTTTACTGGCTTCCGGTAGAAGG
The DNA here is from genome assembly GCF_030272615.1 of Cryptomeria japonica. Taxonomy (NCBI): domain Eukaryota; kingdom Viridiplantae; phylum Streptophyta; class Pinopsida; order Cupressales; family Cupressaceae; genus Cryptomeria; species Cryptomeria japonica. Next base: position 582,260,323 of record NC_081406.1, read on the forward strand.
CTTGGATTGGAAAGCTTATCAATTGATTGTCACCGGTATGATCTAGATGATGGAATAAGTTTGTATGAATGGATCATATGCTTCTGAAGTATATTTCAGTTAGTTGGTATTGACTTAATGATCGGATGCTATCTTATGTTCTAGTAAGCCTGCTTTGTAGGTCTGGTAAGGGTTTCATCGGCAGAGCTTTATTGAATATCTTTGATGAAATGCATAAGTGGTGTTGGTGCAGCTGTCACGAACCCTATTTTTCCATAGTTATTTAATTAGGAAAATAATGTTTATTTTTCGCAAATAAAATGGAAATGAAATGAAATTGGAATTGTTAATGAAAGAAGATAGGAGTGTAGTACCCCTACCCTAATCAGATTCTAATTTCGATTTGACCTTGGTTACTTTATCATGTTATAATGTTATAGTCAGATGTTTTGATTTTTATGCATACCTATTAATGTGGTTTCTGCACCAATTCGTATGCAAGTGTATTAGTTCTCCTATCTCGTTTTATTAATCTCAGGCTAACACTTCCTTTAAGTATATATATGTATGCATGTATGACTCTTGGTTGCAGGAGATTTCAGGTACAGTATCGCATGGGTGCGAGGTTCGTCTCTGCTTGGATTTGCAGGTTTGAGTGTACCTCTTTGGTCCTTAGAATTTGGATTAGGTGGTCGTAAGACCCTCATTTGACCATAGTCGTGCTCAAGTGAGCATCGTCAATCGTTGTCGGTATTCCCTTTGGTTGGGTATGTAGGTCGTCTGTCTGTTTGGCTTTCTTGGATTGCGTGTTTTGTGTGTGTGGTTAAATCGAGTAATTAATCCTTTTTATTTTCTTTGATTAAGTTGTGTTTATGCGATTAATCGTTATTTAGAATTGCTCAATTCAAATTGGTAGCTAGTTTAAATTAAATGGTAAATTTTAATGGATTAGTTTATTTAGTTATGCTTTTGGAAAGGAAAGATTTAAATTAATTTGAAATAGAATTAATTTAATCTCTTTGCCTTTAAAAAAATAAAAAGGTTGATTTTAATTATTTAAAGAAAATCAATTTTAATTAGAAAAGCAAGTTAATATATATTTGATAAAGTGTGAAAGATTAATTTGGGGATTCTATTTTAAATAAAATATATATATTGCCCTCATAATATTTTTGAAATTTAAATGTTAAGTTGTGTTAACTTGGAAAATTAGAAATTAAATGAGGAAGAGGCATTTTGATTTTTTGAAATTAGAAATAAATTGTGTAAAAGTATTTTTATTTTAGAAAAGAGATTTTTGGTCAAAAACTTGGCATTTAACCTAGGGTTTGAAAATATTGTTAGCGGAGGATTATTTTTGGAAAATATTTTGGGGAAAAATGTTTTTAGAGAATGGAATTTTGGAGATTTTTGCAAAAGAAAGGATTTTTGGAGCTTGCAGGTTGGGCTCTCCTTCAATCTTGCCAGGATTGTTGAACCAGGTAGGCCTTTGGTTTATTTCATTGGCTTCTTTGTTTTAAAGAAATTGTTTTGGATTTTGAAGAATTCTGTTTGTGAAGATTAAAAAAAAATCTCATCTATTTGGGGGAAATGAAACAGTTGTAATTTTATCTCCAATCCAAACCCTTCTTGTTTTGTTTCCATCTTAAGTTTAGATTTTGGTTGCTCAGGTTGTTTTAAAGTCAAAAAAATTGGGTTGGCTGTTTATAATGAAAATTTGTTAAAATTCCAAATAAATGCTTTCAAATTCAAGCTTTCATCAGAGAAATCTGTTTGTATTTGGATAAATGAATGTTAATCAATCTTATTTTGCCAATGGTGTTTGTTTTAAAGAAATTTTTCCCTTTCCTGGGTTTTCTAAAAATGTAAATTTTAGAAAATTCATAGTTCCTGGAATTTTTTTTTATTTTTATTTTTTAAAGTCTCTGGGAGACTAGGTTTTGACTGTGAAGTTCATTGTTTGACAATAAATAATTTTTTAAAAAAAATATATCATATTACCTACGTGGCGGGGAGAAAACCCCCACCACGGGGGAGGTAGCACGCTACCAAGGGTAGCAGCTGCTACCCTTGGTAGTGTGCTACCTCCCGCGTGGTGGGGGTTTTCATAGCAGTGCTACCAATGGTAGCGTGAGCTACCAAGGGGGCCCAAATGGAGGTCCATGTGGGTACCCCCCCTTTTTCCTTTTTGCGAAGTGGTTTTTTTTATATATATATTTTTATTACAAAAAAATATATAATATTTTTATATTATAATAATTGTTAATTTTAAATAAAGTTTTAATTATGAATAAATTTGGTCATTAATTAATAATTTGTGATTAATTTGTTATTAATTATTTATATAATGGTAAATATACATTAATTAATATTCAAATACCATTTTGTTATTAATGCATATTTTTCTAATTAAATACTTGATTTGTTAATTTCGTTATTAATTATTAATTAGTTATATTTTATTAATCGTGGATTAATAAATATATATATTAATTAATAGTTAAGTTTGGTATTTTTCTATATGTGCGTAAGGAAGTAATTTGTGGATTTGGGAAATGCTTACCTATTTTTAGTTCCTTTATATGTATGTTTCCTAAATCGGAAGAGTGTAATTTGGTTCTAGAAAAGATGAACTTGGAGAAATTATTTTTGAACCAGTATGACAATGATGTTTTATTTGAAGATTAAATACCATATTTAGATGGTTAATGTTTATTTAATTATATTCATGTGAACTTGGTTTAAAAACTCATAATGATGTATCTATATTATGTTTTGATGCAAATGAACTTAGTGATTTAGAAAACCAAGAACGACCTATACCTAGATGAGGTAGATAACTGTAATCAACTTAGATCATTTAGAAACTTGACCAACTTTTAATGTTTAAATCAATATGGAAAAATATTGTCTCTCCCAGTTATTGCCTATGCAAGTTTACTTTTTTGTATTCTCTTTTGCTTAAGTAATGGCAAGACTTGATTTGTTTGATTAGACCCTATTGTTTGGTTGATTTGGGATACCTGTTTCTGTCCTCGATCTCAAGTTTGACTGTTGTCTTGTGATGGTGTTATAACTGGCCATGTTCATTATGCGGGTGTCGAATGATGATTTGTGGTTGACCATAGTTGGTCAGGTCTCTAGTTAGAGTACTGTTAGTTAGTGCACCTCATATGAAGTTGTGTTTGACCAAATGGTTGTTTCCTCCATTTTGAACTTTGTTTGCTTGACCTTGTGTATGTTTGGGTTCAAGAGTTCGTTGAGTATGGTCTAGTGTCATATGGGAAAGTGGCTTTCAATTAGGGGCCGCGCCCAAAGTGGTTGCTGGGTAACCCATCGAAATTGTGTCTAATAAATGATAACCTAATAGCATATTAGAGAGTTAGTTGAATCACTAAGTAAGATAATTGTGCCTCACGTATGGGATGAGTGCTAGTACAGACTCGACATGCAGTGAGAAGGCTTAAAATGGCAAACCATCATCCTTGTCTTCACGAAAGGATGTGTGGGTCCACATGAGGCTTGGATGGGCCAGAGGTTCGGATTAGGTTGCCAGGGTAACCCAGTGGATGGGACTGAAACCTATGAAGACCTACCATGGTAACCATCCCAGGTTGTGTGATGATACTTGTCCCCTATGTTCGCTAGTGTGTGGTTGTGTTGTCTTGATAGGAGAACTTTTGTGGAGTCGTCTTGTTGCTTATGCCCTTGTGAGAACCCGATGTCATGCTAGACCTTGGGTTGCGATGACTTAGTTTTGCGGATGCCCTAGTGGACCTTTGTATTTGCTTCTATTATGTTCAGTTGGATCCTTTCCTATTCAAGGATCATTTATGTATTCATTTGACCGATGTGGTCATTTGTATATTGGTTATGTTCACCTTGATGGCAGGATTGTAAATGATGTGAACCTTATGTATTCTTAACTTATTTAATAATCAGAGGGGTCTTGCAGTTAAGCAGACCCAGAGATGTAGCCCTCTAGGGGTGAACTCCGATATCAGTTTGGTGTTATGTGGTGCTTATGTTCTTATGTTCCTTTTTAGTTTTTAACATGTATGGATGGAATTATGTTAGAATGTATCAAGTGGATTAGATGAAATTAATTTTAAATGCATGTTTCTAGTCATCATATCAAATACATAAATTGGATCATGAAAGAATGTAGATTAGAATAATGGAATATATTCAGTTATTGATAATGAAATTAAGTATGCATGAAAAGAACTCATTAGTTTATAATGAAATTAAAGTGTGTTATAAAACTAGATGCATGACAAGTGTTTAAGGTAAAATTGAACGTAATGAATGGTTGAAATTTATTGGATGAACCTAATCATGTTATCCATAGTTTTAACTCTAAGGGATAAACCTCATCATGTCATCTAAAATTTAACATTAATGGATAACTCATTAAGTTATCTATCTTTTAACTTTAATGAATGTACATCCACATGTTATCTATGTTTTAACTTTAATGGGTAAATTTCTTCATGTTAGCTACATCTTCAACCATAATGGATGAACGTGTCCTATTATCTATAATTTTAATTTACTGAACAAATTATATCCTTTTTTTAAGTAATAACATGCAATTAAGTTAACCTGCTTAATTGGATCAAATGTCGTGAGTTGAGTTAGATGTTAAATTAAGTAATCACGTTGGGAAAACTCCTTAGGTATTGTTTAGTCTTCCACTATGTTATCTGAGCTTTTGATAACTCATTGTATCATTATGTTGTGTCTTATTTTAAAAAAAATTTATTTGCACTCCATTCATGTGTTTTAGCTTTATCCCTTCGGGGTTTCCTGGCGGGGCATTACAAGGAGATCGAATGCACTAAAATGATTTATATACAATTGAATGATGAGTAATAATTTTTATTTTAAAATTGGGATCGTCATTGCTAATGAGAAACTGAGTGCAAGTGAATGTAGGAACTGGTGAACGCAGATGAAGGCGAGAACATGGTTCAGGTAGAGTTGTCTTAGCTCTTGTATTTCGTTAGAATAGATGGAATTTCTCACACACCACATTAGGATTTATAATTTGCATCTTGAAAAGATGGATGATTTAAATGACCTTATTTGAGTGTTTGTTCAAATTGAAATGATGAATTTGGAATGAGTAGTAGATTGATTTAAATATTTATACATGTGCATTGATTGCATGATTTGAGTAGTGATTGAATTAAATCTAAGTTGTATGAGTGATTGTGAAATATTATGCTTTATTGTTAAAATAGATGAAATGTGTAAATGATTTAAAAATGAATATTGACCCTAGGTTTATATGTTCTTTTTGTTCAGATATGTATAAATGTATGAAAAATCGTACTTATGAGTTTACTTTTATAAATTGGATAATAGTATTATATATATATATATATATATATATATATATATATATATATATATATATATATATGTATGTATGTATGTATGTATATGAGAAATTGATTCAATCATATACATATATAACTATATAGTTATTATATAAATATCCAACAATCGTGAAATTTAATTACGTCATGAATTTTGTTTTATCTATACATAATATTTTGAAATTAAATATGTATATGCATTATATATTTATCAGAGTTATAATAATGATTCAATCATGGACTTATAAGTATGTATGTAATTATTGTATATGTAAATAGATTTGTGGAATTAAATTATTTTATGAAAATCCATATTATAAATTATAAATTATATATATATATATAATCATGGGAAACAGTTTATTAAAGAATATGTTAACGAGTTTAATCTTTTATATATATAAATGGAAAGCGACTTAATTGAAAAGTCATTAAAATAATAAATTATTAAATGGAAAGTGCAATGGTGGCGGGTGAGTTTTATTACAAGTTAAACCTTTACGAGGGTGGTCGATAGTAATATTGACCACCCCCCTTATTTAAAGGGAGGGGTCGATATTACCACCGACCACCCCTCCTCCCTTTTATTGAAAACAAACCATGTTGCAATAAACACCGACCACTCCTATTAAAGCATAAACCATGATGGGTAATGTTGTTCCAATCACCTACCACGTAGAAGCCATTAAGACTTGGGAGATCACTATACAAGTAACTAACAGTTTGCATGCAGAAGTCGATAAGTATATCGACTATATATTATGTTGAGTTTAATGAAGACTATGTTGACTGAGTTATTTGCGACATATTTGGAAGCCACGAAGTCGATATGGTGGTAGGGTTTTTATGCCAGTCATAGTCAAACCCATGTTGCAACTTTGGTTTCACATCGACCACGTCAACCAAGCTATGTACGTGGTAGGCATTCAAAACTTTTGGTCTTGGAAAACAATATGTGCAGTTTGGAATATAGTTAACTTTGCATATTTTATGGAAGTCATTTTTAGTAAAGTCGACTTAGTATGAGAGTTAACAGCCACATGGATAATTAATAATTATGAACTTAACAACTTTAGTGGTTTGGTGTCATGAAATTCATAATGAATAACTTTGCATGGTGAACACATAGGTGTTCGAATCCGATTAGGATTGTTACGTTGCAATAAAACCATGAGTGGTGTTAGTTAGAATCAATCCACCACTAGGAGAGATAGCTCGAAAGTAGGAAAGAAGGTAGACAACAACACTATATATAGACCATTGAGTTCGAAGAGAAGGGAGAGACATAGATGCAACAAAGGATTAGAGGATGGAATGTAGAAGAGAAAAGTAGTGGATATTTAGATGTGTTTACGATCAAGTCATAAATGATCGATGATGATCATCTCAGATTTAGAGTCGAATGTCAGAGGAAAGAGTCAAATTATTGACAAGGAAGAGTGGCAGACATGCCAGAAGAACAACGACCTTCTTGAGAACTTGGTGAGATAGAAAGAAGATAATAATACACCAAGTAGAATTAGTCAGAGGTAGGCTTTGTTCTAACAAGTTTGTTGTAGAAATCTAAAGAGAAAATGTTCTATTTTGATTAAACTTAGATAGAATTAGAGTCATAGTTTTTAGATTTCTGATTATGAGAATTTTGTCGAATTACATCAAAATACGTTCTTAGAAAATTATATTCTATGCATAAATGTCTTATGGAAAGATATTCGAAAAGATTGTTGATAAACATAAGTGAAATAAATTAGACCACCAAATCCTCCAGAAATAGAGTAAGAGGATAGAATGATTGTGCATACAAATTTATAAATTTAAATCATGAAAGGAAAGCACTAGGATAATGAAATATTAGAGTGAGTTTTTAAATTTGGACCTTCTTCTTAAGTGTGATTTCTTTAAAAAGATGAAGTATTTTGATAATAAATTATTCTCAAAATTGAAGCTTATTTTGAATTTGAATAGAAAAGACTTACACTTTCAAATTAGATCCTTGCATGAAAAATAAAGATGGTTATCAGGAGTCTCATTTGAAAAGCCATATAGATAGGTGCTTTATGAATTTTCATCATGTTGGATTGTTGATATGGAAAAAATAGTGAAATCAGTTAGTTGAGTTTTGAAGTCATGGAAAGTCACATACTAGTATTAAACTAAATATGATGTTTGAGAAAAGGGGTAAATGAACCAAGACACATGAAAAGATAGAGAGCTTAGACGATAAACTTAGAATACTAAACCATAAGAAATGGAATGCATGTTAATGATTACGCTTTTTAAATGTTTTGATAATTGAATAGAAGAATGTGTATTCGTTTTATTTAATTTCTATGTAAAGATACATACATGTGTTACACCACCTTAATATTTAATTCTTGTATTTAAATTGCTTGAAAGATAGAAGGGAAAGATTGTTTTCTTTCAGATGTATATTTTTTTATCTATGAAAGATTGCTTCCTATCAGATAGGATTGGTTGTAATAAAATATTGATTCTTTCAATTTCTATTCAATGAAAGATTGTCTTCTTTAGCATTGTATTTTTATCTTGCAAGAATAGGAAGCTAGAATTGAAAAGTGAAAGATTGTCTTATGTATATATTTATTCAAAGATTTATGTGAACAAAGCTAGATAGGCTTGTGTTTATGGAAAGTTACCTTCCAGGACGGGTGCCGAATGTGGATTATAGGGAGAATAGTTTTCTTTTCCAAACTATCTATTTTTTCTATACATGGCATTATACTCGGTTGAGTAAGAAAATTGAATAAACCATTGAAATATATGGATTTCTTTTATTTATACTCTTTACCACATCCTTGATTGATCTTTCTTGTTTCTTAATAGAATTAGAAAATTGAAAATGCATGTATCATCTAGGCATGCACCAGATTCCATCTTGTCTTTCGAATTCTTTTGCTAAGCAATTCATGCAGGGTCGGGTATTCTTGATTGATTAAGAATTTCGGGGAAGCATAAGCTTCAAGGTTGGGCGGAAAAAGAGCACAAATCTTGTTCTCATCTTCATGCTAAAGATTTCATTGAAGATAGCTTGCGTTGCAGATCAATGGACGCATCTCACCCTTTACTTTGTATTATTTTGTTATTGAACTTACGACAACTTGAAATGCCTAAGTATTATATGATTGAGATACTACTTTTATTGATTTATTGAATGAAGAATCTTTATCTTTTGTAGAAATTTCGTGTTTATTATGATTTAATGGAATGATCAAATGAAGCTATGGATGGAAAAGTGGAATGAAATAGATTTATTAACTGATTTATGAGTTTATTTAAGAATAAAGAGTATTTCGGCTATTATTGAAGTTAGCATGATTTACGTCTTTACAATAGCTTCTAGAAGGGATTTAGGATGTTGATGGTGATTGTGTTCATGCCTCGACTGATTGGTGTCATTTCTTTGGCATGTGTGGATCTAATTTAGGTCTGGTGCTATCTAGGTTATGGACCGGTTTTCATGTAACATGTTGGTGGATCCTCTGATGCGCTTCCGGGATGTTTTATTGATTGGATGATGTTTGTTTGGCCTTAGGCCGACATGTTCTATGATTTTATTTCAGGATTACGTAATGGATCTATTGAATTATCATTTGGGTGGCTAACCTAATTGGCTAGGTCTTGGGTTGGTATAAATATATGTAATATCTCATTGTAGATCATGGGAAAGAAGCCATTAATGTAATAATCATTTGTGCAGAGGATTTGGTTGATCATAGGTGATCAAGTTGGATTTATGTAAGAGGTTTTAGACCTCTAGTATTGAGCTTAACCAGAATTGTAATCTGGCATGTTTGATGCTATCACAGGCAGTTCTTCTTTCTAGATTTTTATCCAAATATTTTGAGGTGGTTGACCTCTTTGTAATCAGTGAGACTCCATTGTGATGAGCAGTGTGCTCTAGGTAGTGTGCCAACTTGCATGTGCAGGCCCCTATTGTAATCATATACTTTCTGCAGAAGTATCATCTGACTTTGGGTAGGGTTTCCCACCATGGTTTTTCCCTTTACCGGGTTTTCCACATACAAATCATGGTGTTATATGTTATGGTTGCATGGTATTGATTCTCTGGTTTTCAATTATGCTTTAATGCTTAATCAGTTATTTCGGTAAAAGGTTTGAAGTTCTTTAATTCACATAATATGTTAACAATTGATTCACCCCCCCATCTTAATTGTTCACCGATTATCCTAACAATTGGTATCAGAGCCTGGTCTTCATTTTGTAGAAGCTTAACCGCTTGAGGAAGATCCTATGGCAACTAATAGTTCAACTACTATTTACTAGAAGGACAGCCCTAGGCTTGATGGAACAAGTTATGGAGTATGGAAAATTCAGATGGAGACTCATTTAAGATGCATTGGAAAGAAAATTTGGGAAATAACTTAGAAAGGTTACACTCCTCATGATCTGGCATCTGGCAATCCTACACCGACAGACTTGGAAAAGAACATTGAGAATGACTATAGAGCTAGAGAAGCCCTCTTAAGCACCTTATTAGATCATAAAATCATGGGATTATCAGATAAGTAATTGGTGAAAGCTATATGGGACAAGTTGGAGACTCTGAATGAAGGTGATCGCACTGTTAAAATTACAAAACTTGAATGTTACCAGGTAAGATATGAAAGCTTGAAGATGGAGGAAGATGAAAGAATTTTTGCATCATAGAAAGGGTAAATAAAATCGTATTAGGAATTTAGTGCTCTGGTGGATCTTTGAGCGAGGAAGAGATTGTTTCAAAAGTATTAAGGTTTTTTGCCATCGACATATAAGATGAAGGTAACTGCAATTAATGAGCTAAGAACCATGCCAAATTTTTCTGTCAATAGAGATAATCTTGTTGGGAAGATATCTACTTTTGAGCTTGAAGAATTTGGTCCTCCAGGAGCTGCAAAGTTTGTATGCAAAGGAGTTGGAAGAGATTAGGAAAGAAGATGAAGAGCTTGAGAAACTTGAAGCCCTATGTCCTATAAGGATACCTAAAGGTCCGACAGGAAGTAAGTATGAAGCAAAAAAATGTTTTGCATGTAATAAGATAGGTCACTTTACATCTAGATGTCCTGAAAGGAATTCAAGATTGGAAGAAAGAGTGAGATCTTTTAAGCCTAACCTTGAATATCAAATCAAGCATAAGTATAGGAGAAACAAAAACAAATCATGCTACTATGCTTATGAGAAAGGAGTAACTGATGACTAAGAGGAAGAACCGACAGGAGATTCAGCTATTGGATCCGACAATGGAAGAGAATGGGTATTTTATGCTATGAAGGAAGATGATCCAAAACTAGTTATCAAAAATGAGGAAAGGCCCTTGCAACAAAATTTGAAGACAAAGATGAATGGTTAATAGAAAATGGATGTTCTCATCACATGAAAGGAAACAAAACAAAGTTTCTAACCCTGCAAGGATTTGATGGTGGTCAAGTCAGATTCGGTAATAACAAAGCATGCATGATCAAAGGGAGAGGAACTATTTCATTGTATGGTAAGCATAACACTGATGATGTCTATTATTTTGAAGGTCTGAAGAATAATCTTCTGAGTGTAGGACAGTTGGTAGACAGAGGATTTCAATTACAATTCAAGGATGGAAAGTGCAAAATCATTAGCAAATGAGGATTGGAGATTGCAATCGGTACACAGACAAAAGGTATCATCTTTCATTTGAACTCTAGTGAAAAGACATGTTTGATTGTACACATTGATTAAAGTTGGCTATGGCATAAGAGGTTGTGTCATATAAATTTTAATTGCATTATAAAGATCAGTTCAGCTAACGTAGTTAGAGATTTACCTAAGATTGTGAAGCCTCATAATTCGGTATGTAAGGAATGTCAAATGAGTAAGAAAATCAGAACTTCTTTTAAGAGCATACCTAATAAATCTAATGATATTCTTGATTTGATTCATACTGACCTATGTGGTCCTACTAATACAAGAAGCTTTCAAGGAGATAGATATACCATGTTAATCATTGATGACTATTCTAGAATGATATGGGTTGCTTTTCTAAGGGAGAAATTTCAAGCCTTTGAGAAATTCAAGATCTTTAAAGCTACGGTTGAGACAGAGACAGGAATGAAAATCAAGTGTCTGAGATCACATCAAGGTGTTGAATTCACATCCAATTAATTCAACAACTATTGTGAGAAAAATGGCATTAGGAGATAGTTATTTGCTCCCCGAACACCTCAACAGAATGACATTGTGGAAAGAAAGAACAAAACCATTTTGGATGCAACCAGAACCATGATGATGGAAGCTAATTTGCTTGATATCTACTGGAGAGAAGCAGTAAGTACAATGGTTTATATATTCAACAGAGTTCATATAAAAGGAGATACCGGTAAGACACCTTATGAATTATGGTCTGGTCATTCTCCTACTCTTAAGTATTTCAGAATCTTTGGAAGTAAGTGTTATATCAAAAGAGATGATTCCATTGGAAAGTTTGACCCTAGATGTGATGAAGGAATATTTCTTGGTTATTCAACTAAAATAAAATCATATAATGAGATTCATCATTCTTAGACAACTTGCATCTAGTCACCATAAGAGTTCCAACAGGTTTGGAATCATCTAGCCCAAACTTGTTCAACAATTCATTCACATAGTTAGATTGAGAAATGAAAATACCTTTACCGGTCTTAGTAATCTACAATCCTAAGGAGAATTTCATCCCACCAATCATAGACATCTCAAATTCCTTTTGCATTTCATCAACAAATTTCATACTCAAATCATCTTCTCCTCCAAAAAAAATATCATCAACAAAAACTTCAATAATCAAAATGTCATCTTTATCAACCTTAAAGTATAAATTACTATTAATAGTACCTTTGTAGAATCCCAACTTGAAAAAATACTTATCCAATCTAGCATACCAAACTCTAGGGGCTTGCTTAAGTCCACACAATGCTTTCTTCAATTTGCATGCCATATCCCCTTCATTTGATAAAGAAAATCCTTCTGGTTTCTCAATGTAGACTTCCTCTTCCAATTCACCCTTCAAAAAGGATGACTTGACATCCATTTGATATACCTTGAAATTATTGTAAGCAGCATATGCAAGCAGTGGTGTGTTATTGTTAGGACCCATTTATAACTGAGAGGGGGGGGGTGAATCAGTAATAACAATAAACTACAAACTTTCACCAATCTAAAAATACTTCTCAAAAATGGTTCATAACTAGTACTAGTAACTGATCAAATAGTCTCCAAACCTGATTTACCAAACTAATACCCGTAGCTACTTAAGTGTTCATCATTAAGAAAACATAGTAAATACATCAAATGAATAAATCAACAATCCATCCATAACATGAACACATATATTTTTCACGTGGAAACCCAAATGGGAAAAACCATGGTAAGAATTGGTACCCATAAAATATTTGCACTCTTTCAGAATGTGCCCTGTTAAAGGCCTAGCCCGATTAGGAGCTTTACAATAATTCCCGGTTAAGAGAAGACCCTGTGAGGAGTCACCAAGTGAAGGATTTTTAACCTCAACTCTGTTAGGAGCTCTACCCTATTAGGAGTAACCTTGTAAAAGGATTTAAACCCAAATTAATGAGCCACCCGATGAAGGGATTTACAAGATCAGGCATGTTAGGACCTACCTGGTTAAGGGATTTTAATATTGCTGCAACTATTAGGAAACAATAGGTAAATGATCTGATAAATGCACTCACTACTTTCTAGTGTAGATCCATTTTAGCTCCAATCTGCTTCACACATGCAAACATCTCAATCTAGTTTGACACACTCTCCTTCTCTGATCATTGACACGAAATCTCTACTCAAACTCAACCTAAATACACTTTTCAACTAGGTCGGTTACATAACCCTAACAACATTCAAATACATTAAATTTACATTTTAGAGCATTACAGATCATTACAACAAATTTCAAGACAATTACAAATATTGAATGATCATATCACATCAGTGCACATCGATCTGATAAGATGTCAAACCCTTGTCACATTTTGCTAAGCACTTCATTGTTTCCCAAGAAATTCAATCCTTGTACGTGCTTAAATACAATATTATCATCACACATAATTTCTGACACGTCACCACTAACTTATGAATATGATAACATCCACCGCCAAACCATAAATCATTATCGGTTAAAGATCTTGACACCGGTTCTCAAACCCTGCACTGAATATACAACAGTCAATTACAAACATGACTTCTGGTTCTCCAAACATGATGTGGTTCTAGTCATAGACTCATTATAATGTCATAAGCATACATTCCAAACCACAAAACCTAAATCAACATGAACCTCTACCATAACCATCTCCTTCTTTGTTCCTACTTATCGGTTTACTATCAACTTAGCAAACATTCCATTACCGGTTAGGCTTAGATAACTTAGATGATATACCAAACAAAAACAAACATGGTTGTCATCAATGACAACACAAATAACTGATCATAGAGCATCATATCACAAATATCTCATCATGAAAAATCCATTAATATATCATCACCAACAGTCCATCAATATATCATCAATATCTTTTACCGATACATCATCATCTCCATTAGTTATGCCAATATGCCAACATGGTGCAGCCACAGATAGGAGGATTCCCAAAGGGGAAGTCTAGTTTGTGCAACAAGAACAACATAGGAGAGAGAGAAATGCCAGAACAGGCATGGATCAATTCATTGATTCAAATGCAACTGTCTGTAACATTCAGCTTACATGCAGACAACTTCCTTATTGCATAAATACATCCATATGCATCAATCCAGAAGAAAAAATAGGATTCAAATTACAATCTACTATTCTATATCTTGAATACTAGATCTACTACAATCAAATACATCATTATATAGAAATTGGGAATATCCAAGTTGTCCAGGAAAGATCACATTCCCCAAAGAAAGGAAAATGAAATGTGTAGATAGGTCGGCCCAAAGATGAGATCAAAATCCTCCGGAAATGAATCACCATGAAGCATGGACCAACAAGAGTGTTAACCAGGCATCGAAGATCATCCTAAACATGATAAGTCAGCTCCACAAACCAAGGAATTTCTCCACAAGATCCAAGAAAACCAACTAGGTGCTAAGCTCAAGCATTCGGAAAAACAAAAATTGCCAACCAATCCGGAAGCGATAACTTTCTGGAAAGAGATCTAAATGAAATACAGATCCAAAACAAGAAAGAATTACATAAGCCTTAAGTGGCTACACATGGTGGACTACAACCCAGGATTACAAAACAATCCATGCAACACAAATCTAAGATCCATAGATCTTCTGTTCAACAAATAGGTCTCCGGTAACAGTCTGCACTGTTTTGCACCGATCTAGACTTTAGTCCCCCATACCAAAATCTCTATGGAAACTACATCTTTGCTCAGTCTATCCTTTCTTCAACCTTTGTCCTCCATCCTCTAAAATGAATCTCTAAACTTTCCCTTTATACCATCCGCAAGCAATAACAACTCGATCAAGTCGGCCAAAGACCAACTGGTTCATGATGAAACGTGCAAACGATAACATGTCGGCCCAAATCACCAAGAACATCTTCAAGTGCATAAAAATTCACATGGTCCTCCAGGAAAATTGAACAAGACCCAAAACAACATCACTCAACAATCCCCAAGTTACGAAAATCACCCGCAACTCGATTCCATACACTGCAAAACCAACCGGTAAGAGCACACCAATACCAGGCCAATACTGAGATCGATGTCTCACCGAGATCAAATCCAAGGTGCCGATTTGAACTACTCTGGTGCTCCTACATCAGTATTGTTTTATCATTCTATTTTTTAAATAATAATAATATACTCACCCTCATTCTTTGGTGGATTTTTTTCTTAAAAGTGTTTCTCCATATAAATACGATGTCACTTTGGTAATGGCGATTTTAGATTTATGTTGAATGGTGCATTCACATGTTTATTTAAGACTTATTTTTTAGATTTGGTAATTATATAAAAATTTTAATCACAGAAGAAAGTTAATATTGTAAGATTGTTTTACCATGTTTTTCAATATTTGGTATCAGAGCTGACAATTTTGTTGAGGGAAGACACCTTTCTCTTTAAGTTTTAAATGTTTTTTCTTGCAATGGGAGCTTCTGTTGTATGGTTTTGCAGATTTTGGAAAAAGATTCAAAGCTATGGATTTTACTTCTCTCATAGATATTGAGAAATTCAATGGTATTGGCTCTTAGATGTAGAAGCTAAAGATGGAAGATCTTTTGGAAGAAAGAGATCAATAATTGTTGGTTTCACATGAAAAGAAATCAAAGGACCCTACTATGATAGATGATGCTTAGAAGAAATTCAAAAAGAAGGCATGAGGAATTATAAGGTTGTGTCTTACTAATTTTGTCCTCTTGAATCTCCTAGAAGAAGACCCCACATAAAAATTGTGGAAGAGAATAGGTGATATTTATCAATCTAAAAGTTTATTTAGTAAATTGTATCTCAAGAGGAGGTTGTATTACTAAAAAATGAAAGAGGATGAATCTATCACTGATCATTTAAATGCATTTAATATGATTTTAAGTAAGATTGCATCAATATATTTTAAATTGGAGGATGGATACAAATGTATCTTGTTTCTTTTCTCTTTCCCCAAATATTGGGAAAATATAATTGTTGTAATTAGTAGTGATAATACAAAGCCAAATATGGACAACTTGATTGTTGTACTTCTTTTACAAGAGGTGAGAAGAAATTCTATGAATTTTGTCTCCCAAGATGCCTTGCATGTGTGGGGAAGGTCCAAAGAGGAATGGCCCAAAGGGGACAAAAAGAGGGTGAAGTCTAAAGTACATTCAAAAAATCTTGGGAAGAGAAAAGTGTTGGAATTATGGTAAAAGAGGTCATGCAAATAAGGAATGTAAATTTAATAAAAATAATTTTGATTCCTCCACAAAAAAGTCCTTTGATGATGATTCTAATGCTTTGTTTATCTCTACTAACACTATTAGTGGTGATGCTTGGCTTATTGTTTTGGGTTTATCCTACCATTCCTCACAAGGAGTGGTTTTCCTCTTAGAAAGCATATGATTGGGGAGAGGTTTTTCTTGGTGACAACAAAATAAATAATAATATTAGTAAAAGAAAAATAAATTTGTGTTTGAGTGACAGAAGAGTAAAAACCATCGATAATGTTTTGTATATTATAGGACTTGCAAGGAATCTTGTTTTTGTATTCAAGTTGAATGATTCTGGAATGCATGTGATATTTAACAAGTTTTGTTTTAGGTTGGTAAGAGAGTTTTTGGTGATAGCTAAAGGATCTCAAATAGGGAATATTTTTAGGCTCAATATATCAGAAAAATGGACTGACAATGATGGCACATCTTCTCAAGAGGCGGGTCTTTAGAGTGGTATACCATCATCCTCTCTCCTCTACTCTCTTCCCTCTATCCCCCATAATTAGTGGATCTTGGTACTGATCTTGATCTATATCCTCATGTACCTCTCCATCTCTCTCTACTTTTCTCATCATCCTTCACATCATTCCTTAGATTGGCCCATTGTCTTGGATCTCTGCTAGGGTGATCCTTAGGGAATATGGGGATAGGTCAAGAAATACACCACCACCTTGTGTAGGCTCATGATGCGTCTACCATATCATCATTAGAGACTAGGAATGCATCTTACTCCTTGAAATAACTAAGGGAAATGTCCTATGCTATTAATCTAGGCAAGGCTTTGGGTCTCACAACACTATGTAATGATTGCATTTAGATTAGTACTAGGGTGGGAACTCCTTGTATTTGGCCAAATTGTTGTGCCACTTGATCCTAATAGAAATACATGATGATGTAGTTGCGCTGACCCATGACAAGTTAGTCTTGTTGCATCCTTGATAGTTTCTCTATCTGCCATGTCCATGATCTCAAGGTCCTATATGGCCTCCATGTGATGTTTGTAAGCTTAAATCTATTAAACAACACTCTCCAATACAACAAATATCCTCTCTACCATGGTCTCAAAAGTGGATAGAAAGTTGGAATCTCAAGTGGGTACTGCACTAGCCTTGTGTAATGTGCTTGAAACCCCACACTCAGAGTAATGTGCATGTCATCAGGCTATAACCATATAGTGTATGTATCTATTGGGGTTGTAATTTAGAAATATGCTAACATGCTTCATCCCCTAGTATAGATGGTCCTACGCTCATCCATCCCCCAAATAATATGAATGGAGCCCTTGAATAGGTGTGTATCTCATCCATAAGGTGCTACAACGAATGCAATCATAGTGATGAGTATCCTCCAAAGGGTAAGAATATCCCTGGCCTTCAATAACCACTATATGTAGATGTGACCTCTTGTGTCTCTAAGTGTGGCCTATCCTATATAATATATCTAGTCATCCTTGATGATGGTAGTGTTGGATTTGGTTGTTCATTTCTACTGCTAGGATATGTTGTTGTCATTGATGTCAACATATTCCTGTGAGTTATTCCGGTGAGTTTGGGAAGATTTTCTGATCCGGTTTGTAGTTCTTTGTTTACTAGTTTCTGTTGGTATTCCCTCAAGTATATTCCAGTGTGATCAGATCTTGTGCTGTTATTTTGGATTATTGTTTGGGATGATCTTGTGTATCTTCATTACAAATGGTTCATTATTTGGTGCTCTGCAAGTTATCTTTCTTCGTGACAATTGTTGATTGGTTGTGTTCTTGAGCTTTGAGACGTTGACAGATGAAGATTTGAAAGTGGTATTGGTGCAACTGTTCCGGATGATTCTAATGTGCTTGATGGTGTTTCCTAGTCATGTCCTATTTTTTTTGGTGATCCACATTGATCGTTGAGTAATTTTTTAGTGATTTCTTTGAACCGGTGATAATTTGTGTGTTATGCAGTATTTTCATTGGTGTAGCGTATTGCAGTTGATCTTGGTAGGATTTCTGGTGGATGTAATCATTTGGGAATTTGAATTAGGTCCATGCTATGTAATTTGTTAGGTCCTAGAGACAACTAAGAGGGGGGGTGAATCAGTTGTCTAATAAATTCAAATAAAAAACCATTAAACCAACTTAATGCTTAATACCGGTAAACCAATTAAGTATGCCAGTAGACAGTGTTAACAGTAAATTGCTATACCGGTAAAGATTAATGCATGAAACATAAACATAAAGTCATCCACAACACATAACGCCAATATTTGTACATGGAAACCCTGTAAGGGGAAAAACCACCATGGGAAACCTTACCCACAATCAGATGATATTACTGCAGATAGAAAGTGTACATAAATGGGGTCTACACATGCAGAAAGGCCAACAACCTAGAGCTCACTGCTCAATCACAAAATGGGAGTCACATTGACTACAGTTGGATGGTTAAATCCAATAAGAATGTACTGCACAAAATAGCATCTTCATATGTTGGATTCAGTACCGGTGTAATGCTGATATGCTTCTACAAAAACCTAGCTTCACCTTCAAATGATGTCTTCATGTATACCTCTGCTTAATCTCGCATATACCTTCTCACAATCCTTTTTCTCGCATTCCACATTCGATTTTGCAAATAAGATCTTACATTTATACCATAACCTAAGACTAATTTTAATAGGTCGGCTCTACAAGATATTACAATAAAAACATTTTACAAACAATATAATATCCGATGCAATAACCGATTGAACATGTCGGCTTAATGCATTTACGAAAATAATAAATCATCTCCATAGTGTGCCATGCTGATCTGGAAAAGATAAACCTGTCGGTGTAACCCTAGGTAACCATGGACCTATTTGCCCATAAAAGCAAATATATAAATTTGAATATACCAATGATTAATTCTTCAAAACAAAGTGTCCACACGATGTCTTTGACATTACCAAGTGTCTTCCATATCATTCCAAGTGTCGGTGATCATTATATCCTACTGGTGAACATTATATCCTGTCGGTGAACCATATACCAGTAACTGTGCAATAGTTACTTGCTTGCCGGTGAATGCTGCTGGATCTCCAAAGTGCTAGTGTTTTAGTAGGTGTTGACATCAATGACAAAACCATACCAAAATACCAACAATCTCCCCCTTTGGCATTGATGGCAACACAAGATGGAAAAACGATCAAAGTGCCAAAACAGAAATGCCAAATACCAAAAACCAACAATCTCTCCTAAACAACAATCTCTCCCCCTGGGAGCAACATGTGTTATCAAAAGGTTTTCAATACCAATCTCTCTTTAAAAGATAATGTGTTTTTCCATAGATATCTCTCCCCCTTTGACATCAAATGCCAAAGTTATAATAAAACCAAGTTCATATACAAAATACCAATCAATACCAATCAATACCAACTACTCCCCCTAAGAAGTAGCTTCCTCATCAAAGACCGAAGTAAAAGATTTGTCTTTTAATTATGTCGGTTGATGACAATCATCAATTGTCTAAGTCTCTACCAGTGGTGATATGACTCCAAGCTGATCTCTGAGATATTCAAAAGCCTCCTTAGGCAAAGGTTTTGTGAAAATATCTACAAGCTATTCTTTAGTATTCACATAAACCAGTTTTATCTCCTTTTCTTCAACTTTTTCCGTTAGAAAATTCAGTTTGGTAGAAATATGTTTTGTTTTAGAATGTAATATTGGATTCTTAGATATATCAATTGCTGCAGTGTTATCACAATATATAGTAATAGGTTCCTTGCATTTTACCTTTATGTCTTTCAACATTTGCTTAAGCCATAGTACCTGTGTACAGTTAGTTGCTGATGCAACATATTCTGATTCTGCTATTGATAAAGATGTACAACTCTGTTTCTTACTCAACCAAGAAACTAATCTCTTTCCAAGAAAGAATGCTTCACCGGTGGTGCTTTTCCTATCATCCATGTCTCCTGCCCAATTTGCATCTATGTATGCACATAGATCAATATTTTCATCTCTAGGATTCCATAATCCAAGATTTGCAGTGCCTTGTAAGTATCAAAAAATCCTTTTTACTACTGATTCATGATTTTCCTTAGGATTACTCTGAAATCTTGAAACAATACATACTGCATTCATAATATCAGGTCTGGTTTGTGTCAAATACAGTAAACCTCCTATCATAGATTTGTATCTAGTTGGATTAATAGGTGTAGATTCATCCCTTTGAGATAATTTGTCATTTGTAGTCATAGGTGTGCTTACCGGTTTAGAGTTCTCCATCCCAAATTTCTTTAGTAACTCTTTCAGGTACTTGGATTGACTCAAAAATATACCTTTGTTAGTCTGTGAAATCTGCGATCCTACAAAGAATTTTTTTTCTCCAATCATAGACATTTCAAATTCTTGCTGCATTTTGATAGAAAATTCCTTACATAATCCATCTTCTCCTCCAAAAATTATATCATCAACGAATACTTCTATAATCAAGATGTCATCATTAGTTATTTTGTAATATAAATTACTATCTGCATTTGCTTTAGTAAAACCAATCTTTAAAAGATACTTATCCAACCTTGCATACCAAGCTCTTGGGGCTTGTTTCAATCCATACAGAGCTTTTCTTAACCTGCAAACCATATCATTGTCATATGTCAAAGAAAATCCATTAGGTTGTTCAATATAGACTTCCTCTTCAAGATCTTCATTCAAGAATGCACATTTAATATCCATTTGATAAACTTTGTAGTCCTTGTGAGCTGCAAAGGCCAAGAATAATCTGACTGCCTCAATTCTAGCTACCGGTGTAAAGGTTTCATTGTAATCAACTCCTTCTTTCTGAGAATATCCCTTACACACTAATCTTGTTTTATTTCTAACAACCTTACCATCTTCATTAAGTTTGTTTCTAAATACCCATTTGGTTCCAATTACATTTTTATCTTTAGGCTGGGGAACTAATGTCCAAGTATTATTTTTCTCAATTTGTCCTAATTCTTCTTCCATAGCTTTAATCAAAATTTATCTTCACATGCCTCATTAATAGATGATGGTTCAATTTGAGAAATAAGACATACCTCTTCATTTTTCAATCTTCCTCTTGTCATAACTCCTTTAAATTTGTTTCCAATTATCTGATCTTCAGAATGATTCAATCTTACATACCGGGATGTCTTAGTTTGTTGTTGTTCTTCAATTACTGTGGAATCCTCTGATGGTACCGGGGTAACTGGATCTTCATTTTGTACCGGTGGATTTAGTGTAGGTTCATTTGTCACAACTTTTGTTGCCGGTTCAGAGTCTATATACCTTGAAGTTCCTCTGAATTGTTCATCAATCTTTACATTTGTACTCTCAACAATTTTCTGCAATCTCTTGTTAAAACATCTATATGCCTTGCTCTTTAGATTAATAACCAAGAAATATTCCTTCGTCACTTCTAGGATCAAATTTGCCAATATAATCATCTCTTCTAATATAACATTTACTTCCAAAAATTCTGAAATACTTAAGAGTAGGAGTATTACCAAGCCATAGTTCATGAGGGGTCTTACCAGTTTCACCTTTGATGTGAACTTTGTTGAATGTATAGATGGTTGTGCTGACTGCTTCTCTCCATACACGTGGTAAATTTGCTTCAGATAACATACTTCTTGCTGCATCCAAGATATTTATGTTTTTCCTTTCAACAACTCCATTCTGTTGTGGTGTCCGAGGTGCTGATAGTTGTCTTCTGATTCCATTCACTTCATAGAATGTATTAAAGTCCTTAGATGTGAATTCTCCTCCTTGATCTGATCTTAAACATTTGATTTTCTTACCGGTTTCATTTTCAACCATTGCTTTGAACAGTTTGAACTTTCCAAGTGCTTCTGATTTTTCTCTCAGAAAAGTAACCCAACACATTCTAGAATAATCATCAATAATTAGCATGAAATGTCTATCACCTTGTAAGCTTTTAGTTCTAGTTGGACCACATAAAGTAGTGTGAATCAAATCAAGAGCATTATTGGATTTTTCTGAAATACCTTTGAAACTAGCTCTAACTTGTTTTCCAAATTGACATTCCTTACAAATTGTATTATGAGGTTTCACAATTTTGGGTAGATCTCTAATTGCCTTAGAAGTATTGATATTCACCATGCAATCAAAGTTTACATGACATAGTCTCTTATGCCATAACCAACTTTCATCTATATGTGCAATCAAGCATGGCTTTTCATTGTTATTCAAATGAAAGATATTACCTCTAGTCTGATTACCGGTTGCAATCTCTAAACTAGTTCTATTCATGATTTTGCATTTTCCATTTTTAAATTGTAACTGAAATCCCTTCTCAACCAATTGACCAACACTTAAAAGATTATGCTTTAATCCTTCAACATAGTAGACATTGTCAGTGTTATGCTTACCATCAAGAGATATTGTACCCTTACCTTTGATTGAACAGGCTTTGTCATCTCCAAATCTTACTAAACCTCCATTGTATTCTTGAAAGTTCAAGAATTTACCTTTGTCTCTTGTCATATGATGTGAGCATCCTGAGTCAACGATCCATTCATCCTTTACTTCAACTTTAGCTGCTAGGGCTTGTTCTACCAGTTGAGCAGTAGGTGCTGGTTGATCTTCTGTTATAGCAACAAAAACCCATCCATTGTCTGCTGGATCCTCATCAGCAATGTAACAAGATTTTTCTTTGTTCTTCTTAAATTTGTATATCTGATATTCAGGATTAGGCTTGTATGTTCTTCTAGCTTCTTCTCTTAGTCTAGCATGTCTATCAGAGCATCTCGAAGCCATATGACCAATCTTATTGTAGTTAAAACATTTAAAGGGTGCTTTACCTTCATACTTACTTCCAACTGGACCTTTTGGCATTTTCCTTGCAAATAGTGCTTCAAGTTCTTCAAGTTCTTCATTCTCCTTCCTAGTTTCTTCAAGTTCTCTTGCATAAAAGGCTTTACAATCTGATTTGTCAAATGATGGAGCAGATGATGTTGATGCTTTAAAGGCCAAATCTATCTTTATAGTAGCAACAGGACCAAATTCCTCAATTTCAAAAGCTGAAAGTTTTCCAATCAATGTATCCCTAGTTACTGATGTATTAGGCATTGTTCTCAACTCATTTATAGTAGTAACCTTCATTTTATATGCCGGTGGCAATCCTCTTAAGATTTTTGAAACAATTTCATCCTCACTCAAGGTTCCTCCACAACATTTAATACCCAAAACAATTTCATTTACTCTTTCCATAAAAGAAGAAATTCTTTCATCTTCTTCCATTTTCAGATGTTCATACCTAACTCGGAAGCTTTCAAGTTTTGCAATCTTGACTATGGAATATCCTTCATTCAGTGTTTCCAAATGATCCCAAATAGCTTTAGCAGTAGACCTATCTGATAATCCCATGATTTTTTGATCTGATAAAGCGCTCAAAAGTACTTCTCTTGCTTTGCAACCATTCTCCTCATCTTTAGCTAAGGTAGTTGGAGTAGTCTGACCAGCTACAATAGCAGTATAACCATTCTTTGTAACTTCCCAGATGTTTTTACCAATGCAATTCAGATGTGTCTCTATTCTGATCTTCCATATCCCATAGTTGGTTCCATCAAGTTTAGGACTGTCCTTCCTGAAATAATTAGTAGTCATTAGATCTCCTCAAGTTGTTAAACTTCTACAAAAAGAGGACTAGGCTCTGATACCAATTGTTAGGTCCCGGAGACAACTAAGAGGGGGGGTGAATCAGTTGTCTAATAAATTCAAATCAAAAACCATTAAACCAACTTAATGCTTAATACCGGTAAACCAGTTAAGTTATCCGGTAGACAGTGTTAACAATAAATTGCTATACCGGTAAAGATTAATGCATGAAACATAAACATAAAGTCATCCACAACACATAACACCAATATTTGTACGTGGAAGCCCTGTAAGGGGAAAAACCACGGTGGGAAACCTTACCCACAATCAGATGATACTACTGCAGATAGTAAGTATACATAAATGGGGTCTGCACATGCAGAAAGGCCAATAGCCTAGAGCTCACTGCTCAATCACAAAATGGGAGTCACATTGACTACAGTTGGATGGTTAAATCCAATAAGAATGTACTACACAAAATAGCATCTTCATGTGTTGGATTCAGTACTGGTGTAATGCTGATATGCTTCTACAAAAACCTAGCTTCACCTTCAAATGATGTCTTCATGTATACCTCTGCTTAATCTCGCATATACCTTCTCACAATCTTTTTTCTCGCATTCCACATTTGATCTTACAAATAATATCTTACATTTATACCATAACCTAAGACCAATTTTAATAGGTTGGCTCTACAAGATATTACAATAAAAATATTTTACAAACAATATAATATCCGATGCAATAACCGATTGAACATGTCGGCTTAATGCATTTACAACAATAATAAATCATCTCCATAGAGTGCCATGCTGATCTGGAAAAGATAAACCTGTCGGTGTAACCCTGGACCTATTTGTTGGTAAAAGAAAATATATAAATATGAATATACCAATCATTAATTCTTCAAAACAAAGTGTCCACACGATGTCTTCGACATTACCAAGTGTCTTCCATATCATTCCAAGTGCCGGTGATCATTATATCCTGCCAGTGAACATTATATCTTGTTAGTGAACCATATACCAGTAATTGTGCAATAGTTACTTGCTTGTCGGTGAATGCTACTGGATCTCCAAAGTGCTAGTGTTTTAGTAGGTGTTGACATCAATGACAAAACCATACCAAAATACCAACATAATCTAAATCATAATATTGGTCTGGTGGTTGATCTTTGTATCATGTAATGTAATTTTTGTAATTATGAGTTAAAGGTTGAGGGTTTAGCTGACCTTGTTATCAAGGTTGATGATTTTTATATATAGGTGAGATGCTTATGTAATTTATGTGTCGATATTATGTTTGCATTATCAGAGATAGGTAAAAGTGCAAACAATGAGATATCATTCAGCAAAG
This sequence comes from Cryptomeria japonica, assembly GCF_030272615.1. Classification (NCBI taxonomy): domain Eukaryota; kingdom Viridiplantae; phylum Streptophyta; class Pinopsida; order Cupressales; family Cupressaceae; genus Cryptomeria; species Cryptomeria japonica. The sequence goes on from NC_081406.1 coordinate 582,285,584, forward strand.
TGTTGTGGTGAGTTTGGTATTGTAGGGCAGACAACTGTGCTTAACCGGAACTATCATCAGGCATTTGTAGATGCTATTATTGCAGTTCATTTCTTCTGGATTGTAGTTTGAATCATATTGTAACTTAGTGAGACTTCCTTAAGGGTTGTAGCCTTCCAGGCATATATCTTTTGAGTAATGAGATCTAGGCAGTGTGCCTGAATGCATGTGCATTCCCCATTGTAATATTTTCACATACTATTGCACAGTATCATCTTATTGTGGGTAGGCTCCCACTGTGGTTTTTCCCTTAACCGTGTTTTCCATGTCAAAATCTTGGTGTTGTGTGTTATGCTATTAATTTTCTTATCTGTTATTGTTGTGGTTTATGAGTTAATGTTTTGGAAGCTTAATTTGTTGTGAATCCAGTGAAGACTGATTCACCCCCCCCCCTTCTCAGTCTTCCTTCTTGATTGCTGCTAAAAATTGGTATCCGAGTTGGATCCTCCTATAGAATCTTAATTGCTTAAGGAGATCCAAGATGGTAGCTCAAGGTATTCTTTTCAAGAAGGACAGCCTAAGGTTTGATGGAAGAAAATACACTTTATAGAAGAAACAGATGGAGGTGCATTTGAAATGTCTTGGAGATGATTATTGGAAGATCACTAAGAATGCCTATGTTTTTCCTAAGAATGTACCCTCCACTCTTGATGAGGTTAAGGAAGCTGAATATAATATTAGGGTGAAGGAAGAATTACTCAATGCCATGATTGATTCTGAAATGACAAATGTTATGGAACAGATGACACATGAGATCTAGGTGAACCTTGAGATCCTGTATGAAGGTGATAGTCAAGTGAAAGTTGCCAAGTTGTAGAGTTTAAAAGGAAAGTATGAGACATTGAAGATGGGAGGTGATGAGAAAATACATTCATACATGGTTAAGGTGAATGAGCTTATGGTACAGGAGCACCCTTCCAAGCTCTCCCTCCTTCTTGTTTTGTTGGTATTATGCTTCTTATGAAGCCATTGTATATAAAATAATGAGCCAAGTGCTCATAGGTCCTAGTTAGGGTCCTAGAGGAGATCTTAGGGGTCATAAGTCAAGATTGTGTTTTTCTTGAAAATGGAGGGTATGTGTGTCCTTGTAGTGTTTAGGGGTCCTTGATAACATGGTGGTGTCCTTAGGTTGGCCCAGTGTGGGTTTAGGAGTCATGGAAAGCAACATTGGGAAAGTTGCTCAAAAGTTGCATGACAACTTTTAAAAGTTGTCAAGCAACTTTTCCACAAGGAGGCCAAAATCCTTAGTTTGGCATGGACAACCCTAATATGGGCACATAGACTGAGGCAAAGGTGGTATAAGTATTTGTAAGCCCTAAATGCATGGGTTGGATGTCAGAGATTGTACGACCCAAGCAAGGAAAGCTTGACTGTGATTGTTTGTGGGTTACCAGTCAGTTTGAATGAAGTTACCAAGCAAACTAATGGATTGATTTGTGTGCAAAACTATGTGAAATATCTTCCATGGTGTAAATAATTCCATTGTGAGTGATTATATTATCTTTTTGTTTACCGGTTGAGTGTGTTTGTAAATAGTTTGTAAATTGTAGTCTCATTGTCTAGTTTTGGACTGGTTTGTGAAAATGAAGTCTTAACTCCATTCCCCGTTGTGGAATTACCATGAAACCATGGGGAATGAGAGTTAAGACCCTTTACTATAGTCCCATGCAATCAAGGACCTTGGAAATGCAAGGAGGCCAAGAAAAGACCCACTCCTAGGCGAGACTGGACAGTGCCCGGTTAGGAGAGGTCAAATTGCAGAGGTCTTGGAGAGAAAGGTTGGTTAGTGGAGAGTGCATCCTTTGGAGGAAGTGCAGAGGAGTGAGTGAAGCATCATTGGTGTGAAGGAGGAGCCTCCACCAATCCAAACAAGGTGGCTAAAACTCCAAACACTCACTGTGACCCAGGCAGACCCTAAAAACCCTCACAAAAACCCTTGAAAACCTTAAAATCCACCTAGGATAGTGTACAGACACTTGGAGGCCTAAAACCTAGAAAATCCTTGAGCCCTTTCCAAATGAATGGTAGTCCTTTTTGGGAGATTGGTTTGATTGTGCATCATTTGTGAGAGGGAGCCCTAGAAGACCGGTTAGGAGGCCTAATTGGTCCTAATCCTTGTAGCCCTATTTGAAGGCAAAAACCCAAATTTGTGAAATCGGTAAGGGGTTAGAATCTTGAAACCTCTTGGGGGCACATGAATGGGTGGAAATACCATGAAATAGACCTGATACAACCTTGCTAAGACCTTGGAAGGTGTGGAACAAGATTAGCCCTTATTAGCCATAGTAAGGGGTTTGAGTCTCATGAGTAGGTGAGACCTTAGGAGCAGCATTGAAACTCATTGGTGGGTGGATTGGGCAAGGTCAAGGGATTCCTCAAGCAAAGGGAAGTCCTAGAGACCCTAGGTTGTGTAGAGAAGACCAGGTGATGCAAGGAAAGGATCCTAGTCTATCCCTAACCCCATCCCATCAACTTGTCCTTGGTATCAGATCTATCGGTGGAAAGATTGAAGAAGATGATATTGTTGCGAAGGTGCTAAGATATTTTCCTTCTGCCTATAAACATAAGGTTGCCGTTATTGATGAGATCCAAAGTGTAACTACTGTGACAAAGGATGTGTTGGTTGGAAAGTTTGCTACATTTGAGTTGAGTGAATTTGGTGAATCACATGGAAAGTCTGAGACAACATTGAAAGCATCAATATCTATGTCCAATAAGCATAAATATGATCCTGATGAGTGCAGTATATCCAAATACGAAAGAGAAAGGAGAGAGATAGCAACGCAAGAGAAAGAGCTTGATGAGCTTGAAGAATTGATTGCCTAGAGATTGCCTAAAGGTGCTAGTAATTATGATGGAAAGTTGCCTTTGAAATGTTTTTCTTGTAATAAGATAGGACATTTTGCTTCTAGATGTCCGAAGAGAATGGCTAAGTATGACAGACATGATAAGTTTGATAGAATTAATAGATATGAGAAGCATGAGAAGTATGATAATCCTTATAAATCTAACCAGATGTTTAGGAACCAGAAGAACTGTTATTATGTTGCAGATGAAGGTGTTACATATGAAGAATCAGAAGAAGATGAAGTTGTGTTCATTTCCATTAAAGAAGATAGTCCTCTGCCTATTGATTCCACTAGTTGTTCTGTTGAGGAGAAAACTTTGGCTGCTAAGGTAGAAGAAAATGGTGAATGGGTGATTGACAGTGGTTGTTCACATCACATGACCGGTGACAAAAACAAATTTGTAAGCATGGAAAGGTATGATGGTGGAATAGTTAGATTTGGAGATGACAAAGCCTATGTAATCCATGGGAGAGGTTCTATTTCTTTTGATGGTAAACATAACAATAATGATGTCTTGTATGTTAAAAGTTTGAAGCATAATCTTTTGAGTGTTGGACAGATGGTTGATAAGGGTTATGTTCTAAAATTCAAAGATGGAAAATGCAAGATCTTGATTGCATCCGGTATAGAAATTGCATCTGGAACCAAGACTGAAGGTAACATTTTTCATTTGAATGCTAGTGAAAAAAGTTGTTTGATTGCTAAGATAGATGAGAGTTGGTTATGGCATAGAAGGATGTGTCATGTAAAATTTGATTCATTGTTCAAGATCAGTTCTACACAAGTTGTTAGGGATTTGCCTAATATTGTTAAACCTGTTAATCCAATATGTAAAAAATTTATGTTGGGTAAGCAGTCAAGGATTTCTTTCAAAAGTAAATGGTACACATTAGATAGATTGTTAGATCTTGTGAATACTGACCTATGTGGAACTAAAAATGTTATAAGTGTGCAGGGTGATAGATACTTTATGTTACTAACTAATGATTATTCCAAAATGATGTGGGTTGTCTTTTTGAAGGAAAAATCAGAAGCATTTGAGAAATTCAAGATATTCAAAGCTAAAGTTGAAACTGAGTCCGGATTGAAGTTGAAGTGTCTGAGATCTGATAGAGGTGGAGAATTTTGTTCTGGTGAGTTCAATTCTTTCTGTGAGATGCATGGAATTAGAAGACAATTATCTGCTCCTAGGACCCCACAACAGAATGGGATTAGTCTTAGATGCTGCAAGAACCATGTTGATTGAAGGAAATGTTTCGAAGGTTTACCAAAGATAATCTATTAGTACTGCAGTCTATAAATTCAATAGAGTTCATATCAAAGGTGATACCGATAAGACTCCTTATGAGCTTTGATTTGGTCATGTTCCTACTGTGAAATATTTCAAAGTTTTTGGTAGCAAATGTTATATCAAGAGAGATGAGGATATTGGAAAGTTTGATGCTAGAAGTGATGAAGGTTTTGGGATATTCTACAAATAGAAAAGCCTACCGATGCTATAACAAGAGACTGAGAAAGATAGTTGAGAGTGCAAGTGTGAAGGTGGATGAAAACCTTGGGAAGGAGATAATATCTTATGATGAAGGTCAACATGTTGCTTTAACAATGATTTGATAGAGACAGAGACTATTTCTAGTGGTGGTGAGGATGTTCATGAGTGTAATGCCCGCCAAAATATCCTAGAGAAATTAAAACTACTAACACAATAATGGAGATTAAGTTTTTTTTATTAACATCTATTAAACATCTCCATCTAATTACATTCATTAACCAATAACCATTATGAACACACATCATTACATTAATTACGTAAGTGGAAATAACATAACATCATTAATCTCTCTCGAAGGTACTTCAACATCATTATTTATTTTACCACCATAATGACATCCTACTCACATGATAAACATATTCCATCTTAATTTAATGCATCATATTCATTTCCTCACCATGAGATATGCAACCTACCAAATTTTCTATCCATCATGATATGCATGCCATTCTACCATTTTACTACATATTACATTCCTTCCTTAGAAATTTAAGACAACCCCATATTCATACATTCATTTTATGCACCGAATCTAAATGTGTTTTAATCCATCATTTCCTTTCTACATGCTCTTATCATTTTCCATAAGTGAAATCCTAATGCATGGGTATAATCCATCCTTACTTCAATCGTATCTAATACTAACATGATCTCATTCCATCTATTATGATTATCTACTCATAATGTATAAATCATAATTCATTCTTGAATCCACATGATAAACTAAATTCCCTTATTTCTTTACTTAATCATGAGTAAGAAAAACATTACACTATTCCTTCAATCATAAATTTCATTTACTAACTTACAAACATATAACTATATAAATCCATTACTTCCAATATAAGTACATGGCATACATCATATACAAGTCACTTACTATCTGTCTAGCATGATTTACCTATTAGAAACATGATCTATTCACATTTATAATTCCTTCATTACATCATAGCTTACACATAGCACCAAAAGCAAATCCATGAATTCATTAGCAATAGTTTCCTTTTTCTAATCCAGCTACACATACAACCACTTTCCTAACATGATCATTTCATTTGATAATAAACCCTAATTCATAACACAAGAATCCTAATATTTTCCTTCCATAATCTTTTTCATTCTCTGCATACTTTTCTTACTTTCCAAGCGTACACGTTGAGACATCATTATCTAAACCTTATCCATATTATCTAACATCCTCAATATTGACATTTAAGATTATTCCTTTTCTCAGGGTTCTTTCACATATTAAATCACAATCTAAAGAATAACCATAAAATTCCTTTCTAACCAATACAAAAAGATCATATTACAAATCACATCTATTTCAATTGCAACACCATTGCCAAATTTAGGTACATGAAATCACTCCCTTCATTTAACAAGAACATCTCATTTCCACATTTACAAATCATAAAATATCCTAACTACCATTCATGAATTACTTACAAATACATTTACATAACAATACTTCAAGAACATAGCTCTTTTTTTTACATGATTCCATCCACCACATACAAGATACTACATACATGCATTTCATCATTTTCATTACATAAATCTGCTACAAGGTACATCTATATTCCATCAAGAAGGATAATCCACATCCATGCACGAAGAATCCAAGAGAACATCCAAATGGCTAATAGCACCAACCACCCGACCATGTGGAACCAAAGGAACCACCCTCATACTAGGAGACGACACAAGGTCCCAACACACACTTTAAACCTAAGTTGGAACCTATAACCAAAGAGACTAACCACACATGGACTCACACGCATGGGCCAATCACATCATACAAGACTAAACTTCCATAGGCGCATGAATCAACAAGGCATAAATGCAAACTCAAAAGAGGTAATAATAAACCACAAGAGGACACATGTAGGAGTGGAGTGTCATCACATGTCATCCTCTAACATAACAAGGTAATATATATAACAACATAAGGCACTAGCCTTATGGGCATGTGGAGCCATTTCAACCTATGAGAGAACAAGGGAGATTGACTTGCCATAGCAATGGCCTTCTCATGCTTATCCTAAAACATCCTCCCTAAGATCAAGTCATGAGGCTCACATCACTTATTATCTTTATTAATGAATCTAACTACCCAACCCATTAATTATTAGGTTATCACTTAATTACAAAACATGATAAACTTCCAATGTGCCCTGGCAGTCTAGACTTCATGCATCCTTACTAGGAGCCTTATGCAATTCATACATCCTTACTAGGAACCTCATGCAATCCTATCTCTCATGACTCTGGTCATCACATGGAAGCCCACTCCCCCCTAACATGGCCCAAATAATAAATGCAATAAGAGGCTCATAATATCAATTAAATCTAAAATCATAATCATCATACACCCATTCATATGCATGGTCATCCAAAGGTCATAAAACCAATTAAACAACAAGAGCCTCATAGCATAAAATGCATCAATAAGATAATAAATTTCTACAACAAGGCACATCTACTTACTGGACTGAGCACAATAAATAACTCTCTGTACCATGGCTTCTCAATATGGTAGAGGCATAAATCCATCATAAAGATCATATAAAAGCAAAACCATAAAAGATTCATCAAATCCATCAATTTTACAATCGGGAAAATCATCAATAAACATCTGAAAAGCCTCTGGTACAAACAAATTACTGAGAGAAATAGATTAAAATAAGTAAAATACTGGAAAACTCCAAATACATAGTCGTAGTGTTTTAGTCATAACTTAAAAACCCAGATCGCAAATTTCACATTTTTTATACAAAATTTAGATGACTTCAAGGCAAAAAAACCCAATAAATTTAGTGAAAATGCAATTGATAGTTTTGGAGAAATGTTAGAAATAAAGTCACAGATTTGTACCTAAGAACAACAGATACAACACAAACATAAAATACAGGTTGTGACACAAAATCAAAATGAATAAATTAAAATACATAATCTGTAGTTGACTATAATCATTTTCCCCATTTAAAACCCACAAACAACAATTTCTGCAGACACGGAGAATACCGATAAATAAAATAATCTCTACAAAAGATAAGGGTTCCAACCTGGAATTAGAAGTTATGGAAGAAATTTGACGAAGAACTCCAAATCCAAATCCAAACACAAGATCCAGCAAAAAAAACAAGCCCAATAAAAAAAAATCCAAAGCAAAACCCTAGCCAATGAAAATAAATCAAAATATAATATTTTCTACCAACCCCATGTTATGTTACTTTTATATTTTCGATTTCAAGTTCATCCAATGAGAATGGAGGGTAGGTAGTAGTAACACAAAATCTTCTGATACAACTTAGTGGGAAGATATTATTATTTTATTCAAATGTGTTCATACACTCCCACTAATAAATAAAGTCAACTATATAAATAAAACATAAGCCATAAATAAATAAATAAATTAAATTAAATATAATCTCATAAATAGTCAAGCCAATAACATTTAATGGTAGGTGGGGAATATAATAAACTCATTTACTCTTGTAACGAGAGAAATAGCTAAAATTGTATAAAATATTATTTACCAAGTAACAAGAGAAATAAAGTATCAATTACAAATGCACAAACAATAATGACCATGCCCTATTAAATATCTAAGGGCCATTTAGGATAAAACCAATTAAATAATTAAATACAAGATGCCAAGGCTAATAAAATAAAAGCCGACTAAATAAATAAACATAAAATAACCAAGGCTCAATTAATAAATTAAAAGCCACCAATAAATATTAATCAACATTAAAATATCAAAGCATTATTAAACAACAAATAATAAATATATAAATGCCAATTAAACAATAAATCAATAATAAATAAATAAACATTAAATGAATAAATAATTAAATAATTAAATATCAAATAAATGGTCAAACCTTAATAAAGATTAAAATAACAAATAAATATTAAAATCATACAAAATAAATAAATATAAAATATAAAATAATTAAATGCTCAAGGCCAATAAATTAAATGCATTAAAATAAGCATTATTAATTATAAAATCACACATCAAGAATCACATAATCAAATAAATCAACAATCTCTAAACATACTCACAATATTGAAAGGATCAAACTTACAAACTGATGTGGCAAATTACGCCAAGACGCTACGACACTTGGTGCACATCTTAGACCTAGAGTATGTGAAGGGAACTCATGTCATCTTCAAACCACATAAGCTATTGGAATTAAAGACACGCTCAGACTTGTGAAGCTAGGTGGAGTCAATGTCTGGTACCTGCAAGGTTCTGCACCCACAAAACGATAATACAACATATATATATATATATATATATATATATATATATATATATATATATATATATATATATATATATATATATATATATATATCATAACAAGTAAGTGATAGAGAGTCACGACGACACATCCCGCTCGCAATGAGTGATGTGGAATCATCTCTATCACGAAGACAGTCAAACAATAGTCAAACACATCTCATAAGCATCTCATCAAATGTAATGATGAAATAAGGTTAGTGTAATCAAAATCAACATCAAATCCATGATCAATATAATCTTTTGATAATCTATCACATAGTAGGCATATAGTATACATCAAATCACACGATCAACTCTGGCACTTTGGAGAATTGGCAATGTTCACCGGCAAGCAAGTGACTGCACAGTCACCGGTATCTGGTTCACCGACAGGATATATTGTTCACCGACACTTGGAATGACATGGAAAACACTTGGTTATGTTGAAGACATCATTTGGAAACTTTGTCTTGGAGAATTGTTCATTGGTATATTCGTATTTGCATATTTGTTGTTACCGGCAAATAGGTCCAAAATAAGCACTGGCAGGCTTATCTATTCCAGATCAGCATGACACACTTTGGAGATGATTTTGTTGTTATTGTAAATCCATTAAGCCGACATGTTGAATCGGATATTGCATCGGTTATTGATTTACTTGTAATTATTTTATTGTAATATCTTTTAGAGCCGACCTACTAAAATTGGTCTTAGGTTATGGTATATATGTAAGATCGACATGCGATTGGGAAAAGCAATTGTAAGAAGGTATATGCGAGATTAAGCAAAGCTATACACACAGACATCATTTGAAGGTGAAGCAAGGTTTTTGTGAAGGCAATCAGAACTACACCGGTACTGAATCCACCATATGAAGATGCTATTTTGAGCAGTACATCATTATTGGATTTAACCATCCAAATGTAGTCAATGTGACTCCTATTTGTGTTTGAGCAGTGAGCTCTAAGTGCTAGGCCTTTCTGCATGTGCAGACCCCATTTGTATACACATACTATCTGCAGTAGTATCATCTGATTGGGGGTAAGGTTTCCCACCGTGGTTTTTCCCCTTATAGGGTTTCTACGTACAAACATTGGTGTTATGTGTTGTGGATGTTATTGTCTTTCTGTTTCATGCATTAATCTTTACCGGTACTGCAATTAACTAATAAACTGTCTACCGTCATAAAGTTTAGTTTACCGGTATTAAGCATTAAGGTTGGTTAAGTTATTTTTGGTTTGAATTTATTTGACAACTGATTCACCCCCCCGCCCCCCCCCCCCCTCTCAGTTGTCTCTAGGACCAACAATTGGTATCAAAGCTTAGTCCTCTTTTTGCAGAAGTTTAACAGCTTGAGGAGATCCAATGCCTACTAACTATTTTAGGAAGGGCAGTCCTAAACTTGATGGAACCAACTATGGCATATGGAAGATCTCGACGGAGACACATCTAAATTGCATTGGAAAGGACATCTGGGATGTTACAAAGAATGGCTATATTGCTCCTACTCAAAGTCAGCCTAATCCACCTACCTTAGGAAAAGATGAAGAAAATGATTGCAAAGCAAGGGAAGCACTTTTGAGTGCATTATCAGATTAGCAAATCATGGGATTATCGGATAGGTCTACTGCTAAAGCTATTTGGGATCATTTGGAAACATTGAATAAAGGAGATTCCATAGTCAAAATTGCAAAACTTGAAAGCTTCCGGGTCAAGTATGAAAATCTGAAAATGGAAGAAGATGAAAGGATTTCTACTTTTATGGAAAGAGTAAATGAAATTGTTTTGGGTATTAAATGTTGTGGAGGAACCTTAAGAAGATGAAATTGTTTCAAAAGTTTTAAGAGGATTGCCACCAACATATAAAATGAAAGTTACTGCTATAAATGAGTTAAGAACAATGCCTAATACATCAGTAACTAGGGATACATTGATTGGAAAACTTTCAGCTTTTGAAATTGAGGAATTTGGTCCCGTTGCTACTATAAAGATAGATTTAGCTTTTAAGGAATCAACATCATCTACACCATCACTTGACAAGTCTGATTGGAAAGCCTTTTATGTAAGAGAACTTGAGGAAAGCAGGAGAGAAAATGAAGAACTTGAAGAACTTGAAGCACAATCATCACATGATAAGTCGAGATAAGTCTAAAATAGTCGAGATAAGTCTATCATGCATGAAATAAAAGTCAACTCTAATCAAAACAAGTCAAGTCAAGGGTGGACACTACAATGAGCCTCAATCCAAAAATCAAAAGAATCAGAAGAATGCAAGGTATGTAAGATTAAATCATTCCGAGAATCAGATTATTGGTGATAAGAGTAAAGGAGTAATGACTAGAAGAAGGTTAGTTGTAGAAGAGATATGTTTGATTTTTAAAGTTGAACCTAAAGATGTTGTTGAATCTTGTAAAGATCATAATTGGATTAGAGCCATGTAAGAAGAGTTAGATTAGATTGGAAAGAAAAATACTTGGGAACCTATGCCTAGACCTAAGGATAAACATGTTATTGGTACTAAATGGGTTTTTAGGAATAAATTGAATGAATCCAGTGAAGTAGTCAGAAATAAATCTAGATTGTTCTGCAAAGGATATTCACAGCAAGAAGGGATTGATTATGAAGAAACTTTGTCTTTGGTTACCAGAATTGAAGTTGTTAGATTGTTGCTAGCTTATGTTGCTTATAAAGATTTCAAAGTATATCAAATGGATGTCAAATCTTCATTTTTGAATGGTGATCTAGAAGAAGAAGTCTACATTGAACATTCTAATGGATTTTCACTATCAAATGACAGAGACATGGTATGTAAGTTGAAGAAAGCACTTTATGGTTTGAAACAATCCCCTAGAGCCTAGTATGCTAGATTAGATAAATAATTGCTAAAATTGGGATTTGTCAAAGGTTTCTTGATAGTAACCTGTAATTTAAAATTGAAAATAACTGTTGGCATTCTACACTCAAATGAGAAATGATGGTGTTGTCATTGATGGCAACCTACTGGCAACCTTCTGGCAACCACTTGGCATTAATATGGTAAAGCCACTATCAGGCATCGACACCAGCATAGACATCTACATACACTAGCAGACACTTCACCGACAGCGGCTACAATGCATACCGACACTCTAGCTGACAGGGAATAAACTTTTGTATTTAATGTAATTATCTTTTGTAAAGCCGACATGGCATATTGTAAAAGACTCTTATATATGTATGAGATCTTATAGGTCATTTTGTAGTAGATGTAAGAGAGTAGTTGTGAATTATGTATAAGGAGATATAAGTTAACAACAAAGGTTTTGGTTATAGTATGAGCTTAAACCGGTATTGAACCTGGCATAGTTGATGCTGATTTGAAGCAGTACATTGTATTGGATTTTCATAATCCATTTTGCATGTCAGTGAGACTTCTATCTTGTAAATTGAGCAGTGAGCTCTAGGCAGTTGGCCTTCCTGCATGTGTAGGCCCCTCATTGTAAGTAATATTTATTCATTGGCCAGTGAGTGAATATTGTCGATCACAAATCCCATCGAGGTTTTTCCCACACCGGGTTTCCTCATTAAACATCTTGTGTTATGGTGTGTTTTCTGTGTTGTCTTTAATGTTCCTGTTTACTGCATTAATTCTTATTTACCAATACACTGTTTTGGAATGCAAAATACTTAATAAGGTTAAATATTCTGTTAACCGGTTAGATACTGATTCACCCCCCCCCCCCCCCCCCCTCTCAGTATCTTTGGGACTATCATTAATGCTAACAGTTGGTATCAGAGCCTGGTCCTCTATTTTCAAAAGCCTAACAGCTTGAGGAAGATTCTGACACTGGCACAGATGGAGAACTTAAGAAAGCAATTGGAAGGAGCTCTTGTAGACTATGATTCAGAGAAGTTGAAGAATATCAAACTTGAAGATGATCTAAGGACTGCACAGGAATTCATTCAAGGACTTTGGGAGAATCTTACTATTGCTAGAAATAAAAGAAAAGAACTTCATGAGAAGATGTAGAATGATAATGATGAAAAGGAAACTCTTAATGAACTTATGAACAAGAAAACCTTACTATGAGGAATGAAATGCAAGATATGACTATGAGATTTTGTAAAGACATTGAAGAGAGGAAGAAGAATAAAGATGACTTGACTAGGAGACTCAATGATCCTGGAAATGAAAATCTAAGACTCAGTGATGAAAATGATATGTTAAAGATAGATCTGATTCACATGCAACATGATAAAACTGAACTTATGAGACAAATAGGAATTTTGGAAAATGAGTTGGCTACTACAAATCAACACAAAGAGAAATATAAGAAAAGTTCAGAAGAACTTGATGATATGCTGAAAAGTCAGAAACCTAATGGAGATACTAATGGACTTGGATTTGAAGTAGGTGAAAGTTCCGGTACTGCAAACAATCATGATCACAGTAAACCGGTAAGACAACATAATGCTTACAAATTTAATGGGAAATGCTTTAACTGTAACAAGTATGGTCATAGAGAAAACCAATGTAGATCTAGAAATAATCAGAATATTAATGCACCCACTGGTCAATGTTCCAAATGCAATAAAGTTGGTCATAATTCAGAAAACTGCAGAATGAATGTAAGATGTTATGTTTGTGGAAGATTTGGGCACTTATCTAATCAATGAAGAACACAAACTGGCATAAGCTATGGAAAGGCTATTCAGAAGAATAATATGACTTGTTATGCTTGTAACAAAATTGGACATATTGCAAAATTTTGTAGAAGCAAAACTTCACCGACAAACAATAAAGGACCCAATTTGAAAGGCAAAGAAAAGGTTGATGAGGTAAAGAAAGAATTTTCAAAACAATGGATTAGAAAGATAGATCAGAATGTTGATGAGACTATTTCTTCACCGATAGAACAGAGTATTACTCCATCAGCAGGAAATTCTTCATCCAACTGAGAAGTAACCCTTTGCAGGTATTGCAACAAGTTGAACATTGTGAGATTTTGCCAAGGTCAAGAGACAATGGAAAGCACAAATAAGAGAGACAAAATATATGATAGAAATAAACTGTATTCTATCAAGATGAAAATACTGATCAACTGGATCATCAATCGTTACATACAATGAATATGATCCTGCTTATATAGGCAAGGCTATATGGATATGTGAGCACACAAACATGACATGTGGCTCAATAAGAAACAAGGGTAGGTAGGAGAAATAATATAGTATTCCACATGAGGTGGATCACCCACTGAATGTGGAGTGTAACAACAAGATCACACCATAAAAGGTGGAAATTCTCCTACACACACTATACCAATGTGGCACAAACACCCAAGTGTCTCATACCCAAACTACTATGAAATGCATTTCCTAAGTAAACTTAAGTAAGGTGTAATAATATCCAAGATGAGTAATTATTTACACCAACACGCCCCCTTAAGTGCAACTTAGGGGAATGCACTTAAGTCTACAATGCAAATAAGCAATGCAAGATGGGTCTTGGCTACTAGGCCATGTTAGGTACCCATGTACAAATGCAAATGTATGCAAACCAATGCAATGAAATCTCTCATAAAGCGGGGAAAGAGAGAAAAACCCAATGGGAAAAAATCCTCCCCCAAAAGAGAGATGAAAACTAGATACAAAGAACTCTCATAGAAGTATGTGAAGGAAAAAACCCCATGTGAGGAAAAAGTCCCCCCCATATGAGAGAAGAAGAAGAAGAAGAAGAAGAGAGACTAGGAAGCCCCCCCTCAATGTGGAATCTACACCAATGATAGAAGCTCGAAGATGAATGAAGAAACTGCTCCATGAACATCGAACAACATTCCTCCCCTTAGGAAGAAACAAAACCAAAGGTGTATCCATGAAGTCTCCCCAACCATGAAGGGAAGATGAAGCAAAAATACTCATGATGAAAGGAATCTCTGAAAATTGCTCAAGTGTCCCCATGTCGATGTTGAAAGGTACCCCCTCCAAAGGTGGTAAACTGTGCCACACTTCTGAAAAAGGAACTCTAAGATCTAGTGGAGATGAATGTAGAACAATATCCAAAGACTCATATGTCTCCTCAAAAGATAAAGAGACCTCCTCCAAGTGTTGTACAAAAGTATCCACAATCATGTCAACCTCTAAAGATTGATCATGTAGAGAATGCACAAGAGGGTCAGAGTGATCCCTTGCAACAATCAAAGAAAGATCATCTTCATCAAAGAGAAGATGAATGTCATCAATGATGTCTCCCAAATCTGCAATGTAGGACTCCACAAACAAACCTACAATGTCTGTCAAGTAGGCATCCCAATCAACTGAAGCTGGAAGACATCAAATATCCTGCTGCACTGAATCATAAGAAGGCAAAACTATTGCACTAGTTGCATCATCAGGTGCAATAGGTGGTGTGATATCAATAGAAGGAGATGAAATGCAAGGCTCAAGAATGGGGTCACATGTGAAAATCCCCAAGTTCAAATGCCCAAAGTTATCCTTAAAATTTGAATCATCAACATAGGAAGAACCAACCTTATCAATAGGACCAAAATCTGAAAAATAGTACAACCGAGATGCATGATCAAACACCCTAGTCGCAATGATAGCTCCACTCTCCAAGTCTCTAATGATAACTAAATCAAGTGTGAACTCCACAGTTTTCCTAGTCGCCCCATGTGTGATTTGATAGATGGAAAGAAGATTATTTGTCAAGTGGGGTACACACAACACGTCATTGAAGGAGTTATCCCCAATGGAAATAGATCCTTTCCCAATCACATCCATGTATGTATGATTGCTCATCAAAATATGCAGCATGTGGCAAGGCTCAAATGTAGAAAACAAAGACTGTGAAGATGCCATATGATGAGAAGCCCCTAAATATAGAACCCATCTCCCTAAATCATGACTTGTAGTAGCACAAAGAGCTTGTCCATTTCCTTTATCTGTCCCAAAAGAGTGATCCTTTCCTTTATCCTTGGAAGAAGAAGCCGATATAGACATTCTAGAAGGTAGGTTGATTCTATTCTTCTCAAGAAGATTCTTCAACTCATCAATATCCTTCTTATAACAATGATCTTCATCATGTCCTGACTTCTTGCAATATCTACAAAAAAGATTATCCTTATATGATTTCCTCTTAGGTGAGAATGGTGAATCACCTTGTTGTGGAGAGGAAGATTGTGCTCCATCTTGTTGTGGTTTAGACTTAGGTTGCTTTTGATTCTTATCTTTTCCTTGATTACTTTGATTCCCTTTATTAGCCACCAAAGCTTGTGACTTTGAAGATTTGAGAATCCCCATCGAGGTCAACTTAGATTGCTCAAGTATCAACATCTCCATGAATGAATCAAATGAGGGAGAAGTGTATGAGGAACCTTGAGCTAACCTATGGGTGTGAAAGCTAGATACAAAGGCTACATACTCTGAAAGAAGCTTGTCCAACAAGTTATAAACCAATTGAGCATTTTTTTTTGTCAATTCCACAATCATTTGGCTTTTCTCTTAGCTCAGTTGCTTTTGTGACATAATCTTGGATTGTATCAAAATCCTTGGGATCCAAAGTTGTGAGTTCACTATCAAGCTTGTAGCCCTTAATCTCACCAACTTGACCATACAATTTCTTAAAAATATCCCAAGCCTCTTTAATTGTTGTACACTTATCAATGTGAAAAATGAGGTCATTAGATACATACTTTCTAAGAGTTCCAAGTGTCATAGCATTCTTAGTAAGCCATTCAATTTGAGCATTAGCATCAGCCTTAGGATTAGGTGGTGTTGTAATAGTTTCATTTACATAATGAATGAGTCCTTTTTCCATTAGTTTACTCCATGCCTTAATTTTCCATGATGAATAATTATGAGGAGTTAAAAGTGGATATTTAGGAGAACCCATAGCACCAAAATAAAAAAAACACAAGATAGAGAGAGAGGCACAATCACACAAGACACCCCCCCAAAATACTCAATCAAGAAATCCCCCCAAAATGGTGATTTTGGCACTTTATACTTAGTGCATATACAATGGGCCACTTGCAAAACAAGGTAAAGTGGACTTCTGATTTCAATTTACAACTTCTCAAAATGAGATCTAAGAGACTTCAACAAATACTGCTAGTGATCTAAACTAAGATCCAAGCAAAATGCAAGTACCAAATACGCCAAAAATGGCCAAATACTAAAAGTACAATTTCTACTTAAAATCACTGCAAACGGAAGGTATATTATGAAAGTAGATGAAAAAATATGCACTTAAAAAAAAAATGGCACCTGAAAAGGAGTCCATATGAGCCCAAACGAAGCCTCCAAAGTTGTAAAAATTGAGATTTCGCGATTTCTGAAAAACCTGTATCCGAAAATCAGAAAACTCCTACACCACTATACAGATCATGAAATTCTACCCCAAAACAAAAAAAATTTCTTGGAAACCTGAGTCCGTATGAGTGAGATATCACTATTTGAAAATTGCCTGCAAAATTATAATTTCTGGAAAATTTCCGCCCCAGCGTCAAACTTCAAATGCCTCTAGATTTGGCCTCCGATGTTTGATTTTGATGAAACAAAAGACAAAACTGACTTTCTTGGATCTCCTAAATCCAATGGCAACCTCAGATTTGACCCATCAAGCTTCAATAATAACCTGCAATAGAAAACTCCAAAATACACAACCCCAAATAGCATCAAATTTCTCTCAATTAGCAAACCAATGACACTCTAATGGCTCTGATACCATGTGAGATTTTGCCAAGATCAAGAGACAATGGAAAGAACAAATAAGAGAGACAAAATATATGATAGAAATAAACTGTATTCTATCAAGATGAAAATATTGATCAACTAGATCATCAATCGTTACATACAATGAATATGAGTCTACGTATATAGGCAAGGCTATATGGATATGTGAGCACACAAACATGACATGTGGCTCAATAAGAAACAAGGGTAGGTAGGAGAAACAATATAATATTCCACATGAGGTGGATCACCCACTGAATGTGGAGTGTAACAACAAGATCACACCATAAAAGGTGGAAATTCTCCTACACACAATACCAATGTGGCACAAACACCCAAGTGTCTCATACCCAAACTACTATGAAATGCATTTCCTAAGTAAACTTAAGTAAGGTGTAATAATATCCAAGATGAATAATTATTTACACCAACAAACATCATGCAGATTACCCTCGATTGATGGTGAGAAGATAGATTTCTTCTTTACCGATAGATGTGTTAAGTTTTCACTTAACCGGCAAGCATTTATTGCGGTTGTTGAAAGAAATTTCATTATAAATCATCGGTTTTCCTTCATTTTTTATTCACTGAGCATTCAAATTAGCAGAGAGCACGAAATCCAAGTGAAGGCATTCAAGGCAAAGAAGTGAAGCGATTCCTTTCAAGCTTTCAGACTTTATAAGGTAGCTTAAGGTATTTCTCAAATGGGTTCCTCTTATGCTCCCAAATTTATTGCAAACCCTACTGTTGTGGACAATATAAAATGCCCTAGGCCCATATTTAAAATAACTCCCGAGATAGCTATGCAAGATGATTCCATAGGTGTATTTTCAAAGATTCCTAAAGGTGTAGCTTATGTTGAAGACCCTAGGATATATATTCACTGCAATATTGATGAATTAGGTTTTGAGGAAGTGTTAAAGATGTTTAAAACCACAATTTGTGATGAAAATGGCAATGTCAAACTTGAGCACAAGGTTATTGAGACTTTAGGTTTTGTGGAAATTTTGAACATCCTTGAATTTTCGTAGGAAGTTGTAAGAATTGTCCTAAGTAAGGCACATGGAGAATTTCTTTGGTTAGATTCAGTCTGAAAATTCACCTGGCAAGCAATTAGGGTAGTGACAGGTTTACCCTCAACCGGCAGCAGACCTGATAAAACTAAGAAGGTTCCTAATAACAAAGTAATGACCTTAACCGGAGCAACATCTGATAGTAGATCTCTGAGAGTAAATGACATCAAGGACATCAATGTGAGATTCATAAGTATGATCTTAGGTTACAAGATTACACATGCAAATAGACTTAATTCAGTTTCCAATCTTTGCATTAACAATGCTTATGAAATGGTAAACAATAATGCAAAAATAGATGTGTGTGAATGGTTGAAGGATGAACTAATTGATAACTTGGAGAAGATAAAAGGTGATAAGAAAGGGACATTTCATTTTGGCAATCTCTTGGTATGCCTTATGTTGTATTTCTCAAAGGAAATCCCCGATATTGGACAAAAAGACTTTGGATATGACATACCGGTAGGCAAACAATTTCAAGAAGCCTTCACCAGCATGGGTACTACTAAGGAAAACAACATAACTGAATACTTCAAAGCTTTCCAAACCAACATGAAAAAAAGAGAGAGACTACCACAGAGTGTAGTAGATAAATATGATAAGGAAATCTATTTTTTGATTAAGAAATATGAAACATGGATGGAAGTTGTATTACCTAGAACTGTATGGGTAATAGAAATGGGTTATGAGGTAGATATCAACATTGTTGAAACTTATGCAAAAGCCTTATTAGATGCACCTAGAGATCCATCAGAAGAAGTTTTGGGTAGTGTTAAAACAATTGAAAGTGGTGTACAAACAATGAAACAAAGGAGGAGAAGAGAAAAGTATATAAGAGATGGTTCAAAGTAGGTAAAAGAAATAAAAGAAAATGTTATCAACCTTACTGGTATAAAAGAAAGTGAATTGGAAGGACTGCAATTGGAGGCACACATCTCACCGATTGGCACATCATCTGACAGTGAGATACCTATAGAATTCAAGAGAGTTGATAGGAAGAGAAAACCCACACTGGTACCCTCTCCTCCAACCAAGAAAACAAGAACCTTGAGAAAGAAACAACAAGCAGTAAGGCAACCAGCAAAGAAACTTACACCCAAGAAGAAACAAAAATAGGTTATACCTCCTTTGGATAATTTATTGAATGAAATAATTGATGACGGTAACTTGGCAAATGTGAGTAAATTATATAACACATTCACTGATTCAGAAAAGGAAACTATTGAAAACAATATTATTCTACATCTAGACATATACGAGAAAGTGTTAATTGAAGTGGTAGATGACTTACCAAATGATCTATATAGAAGGTTAGATGCAAAGAGGATTGCAGTAATGGAGTTAGACAAGAAACTTAAAGTTGAAAAACTTCTAGTTGTACATCCAGTTAACTCAAAAGAGGAAATTGATGACCTAATCTGTGAAGCTAACAGATCAGTTTTTTCTAGTGGTCATCGGCAAGTGAGCTTAATGGCTGGTAGAGTTAATGAAATTGTAGAGGAAATGGCTGATAAATGGGATATCTTTTTTGTAGAAAAAGGAAAAAAAGAGGAATTGAACAGGTCAAAGAAAATATTTAAGGTATATCAGAAGGACAAGGACAAAGGGAAAGGTAAAGTTGGTGGAATACCAAACATCAAAATAACTTACAACTTACCACCACCCTTGGATACTGCACCGGTACATTCCGTTGATTCAACGGCTACTGACAGTATAGGTACAACACATGATGACACTAACCCTGAATCAGAAATTCTTTTCACCATGAATGTTGATACTCAGGAAGTGAACATTGTTGTAGACAAGGATAACACAGAGGTAAAGAATGATATTGGTGACAGTGGAAACATTACTGAGCAACTAACAGAGAATGTTGAGGTTGAAATGCAAACATGACAAATAGAGCAACCATTGTATATTAGAATGAATACTGGTAGTATAGATGTTGGCACTGAGAAACCTATAGAGACAAAGATACCAGCAACTGAGCACACAGAGAAACCAACAGAGCAACTGACAGAGGCATAGGTACATGTTGAGATAGTAAAACCAGTAATCACTGAGAAACCTAAACCACTACAGGTTGAAACACAAACTCAGACTGATCCACTGGAGGTTGATACAAGTAAATTGGTAACAAATGTTGGAAGCACTGAGGTAATCAAGGCAGTTGGTCATACATCTGGTACTTGTTTAAATGAATTCAGGCCTACCAATGTGACAGAGGTACTCTTGGACTCTATTAAGAAGATAACTGACTGTAATGCATTGGCTTATAAAGCAATTGATGATACAATACCTATTCTTAAAATTATTGCACCAAAATGTAATATAGATCATGTAAAGGATTATTTAGGTCAATTGGACATATTGTCTAAATTTATTGCTGGAAATGTAATAATAGTTGATAAGGTGAATGAGGATACATTCAAAGAGAAAATAGAAAAAGAAAAGGAAAAATTCTTTGAGGATACAATAAATAAGTGCACTAAAAATATTAACACACTTTTACCGGCATTTAATACAACAATTTTGGAGTATAAAGAACTGTACAAAGAAACATGCAAGCCACATCTGTTGATACAGGACATCGAAAAGGAAATAAGCAGAGTAAAAAAGGAGATAGATGATATAGCTGATAACATTATTGGTTCATATGAACCTATATCAGTTGTTGAGCAAGAAATGATAGGTTTTGACGAAAAGTTGGAGAAATTTGAGGAGGAAAAAGCAAGGATCAAAGAAAATGCCAAAGAGCTTAAGTATAAACTTAGTCCTAAGTTGGACACTCTTATCTCTCTGAGAAATGAGATATCTAAGGCATTAATTCAAGCAGAAAGATCACCAGAGGAGCATATGCATCATCTTAGTGGAATGATTCAATGAACTAAGGCAACCATGAATGATAGCAATAGATTTATACAAAGTTTAAACTTGGTTTTGGCAGACATATTTCAGATTGTAACCAACCGGTTACAAATCTTAAGGTGAAATTTTGCACTCATTTGACAATTTTTGACAACCTTTGTCATTGATGTCAAAGGGGGAGTAGTGGAAAGAAAAAAATGGCTATTCAGAGGAGATCATTTGCTCAGGGGGAGCACATCTTTTTGGTAAATTTTTGGATTTTTCTCATGAGTGTTGCCATCAATGCCAAAGGGGGAGATTGTTGGCATTCTATAGTCTAATGAGAAATGATGGTGTTGTCATTCATGGCAACCTACTAGCAACCTTCTGGTAACCACCTGGCATTCATTTGGTAAAGCCACCGACAGGTACCAGCACCAGCATAGACATCTACATACATCGGCAGACACTTCAGCGACAGTGGCTACAATGCATACCGACACTCCAGCCGACAAGGAATAAACTTTTGTATTTCATGTAATTATCTTTTGTAAAGCCGACATGGCATATTGTAAAAGACTCTTATACATGTATGAGATAGTATAGGTCATTTTGTAGTAGAAGTAAGAAAGTATTTGTGAATTATGTATAAGGAGATATAATTTGACATCAAAGGTTTTGGTTATAGTATGAGCTTAAACCGGTACTGAACCTGGCATAGTTGATGTTGATTTGAAGCAGTACATTGTATTGGATTTTCATAATCTATTTTGTAAGTCAGTGAGACTTCTATCTTGTAAATTGAGCAATGAGCTCTAGGTAGTTGGCCTTCCTGCATGTGCAGGCCCCTCATTGTAAGTAATATTTATTCATTGGCCAGTGAGTGAATATTGTGGGTCACAAATCCCACTGAGTTTTTTTCCACACCGGGTTTCCTCATTAAACATCTTGTGTTATGGTGTGTTTTCTATGTTGTCTTTATTGTTCTTGTTTATTGCATTAATTCTTATTTATCGGTACACTATTTTGGAATGCAAAATACTTAATAAGGTTAAATATTTTGTTAACCGGTTAGATATTGATTCACCCCCCCATCTCAGTATCTTTGGGACTATCATTAATCCTAACAATAACAACATTTTGATTGTTGAAGTCTTTGTTGATGACATTAATTTGGTGGTGATGATAATATGAATATGAAATTTGTGGGTGACATGCAAAAAGAATTTGAGATGTCTATGATTGGTGAGATGAAATTTTTCTTAGGTTTGCAGATTGCATAGACAAGAAAATGAATCTTTATATCTCAAACTAAGTATGTGAAGGAATTTTTGAAGAAGTTTGGATTAGATGATTCCAAACCGGTTGGAACTGATAACTCAATGATGAGCGAATAGTACCAAACTAGTACTGAGAGGGGGGGGTGAATTAGTATAGACAAAAATACAGTCCAAAACCGGTTTGACAGCAAACACTTCAAAATACTCGCAGACAGTGATACTGGTTTGAAACAGAGTGCAACCAGTAAAGCTAAGAATGTCTGAGACAAGCATTAACCGATTACTCACTTAGCTTTTCACTCAACTCGAGACTACACTACCATTTCACCCTTATGCATAAATAGGTAATCTATCATCAGATCATAATAACAGCTAGTTCAACATGTTTTATTGACAAGCATAAAACACAGAACCATCATATGCTTGACAAACAATAGCAAAGCATCACAAGATAAAAGCATCACACATGACACACATATTTTTCACGTGGAAACCCAACTGGGAAAAACCACGGTGGGGATGAATACCCACAAGCTGTTTTTGAACTCTTTGGAAGTCCGCTCTGTTAGGAGCCTTGTCCGATTAGAGACATTACAATAGGTTATGCTAGGAACCGATCCTGTTAGAGATCACCCAGTTAAGGGATGACTACAATACCTGATTAAGGGTTAAACCCTATTAAAGGTTACCTTGTTAGAGGATTTCAAGAACTCAATAGCTAAAGGATTCCAAACTCAGTAGCTTTGAGTTACCCTATTAAAGGATTTTCAGCAAGCCAATTAAGGCTACCATGTTAAGGGATTTTCCAACTGTTGAGGTGGTTAGAGATCAATAGGTATTACAATGATCTGGTAACAACACTCAATGCCAATGTAGATCCACTTAAGCTTCTCTTCACCTTCTGCACTTACATTCTGTAGGTATCACTTCTCTCCTTTTGGTCTAGCAAGAATCACGTATCCCTTCTCTTGGATACACACACACAACTTTTGCCAACAACCTCAGAAAGAGATACAACATCGACCTTATAGGAAAAAAGATAGGTCGGTAGCATAAACCCTAAACCCTAAACCTGTTAGGTTAAGGAATTCAAACGGTTCAATCCTAACCGTTGAGCACACTCCATTAAATGCAACAGATCTTGATCCAAACTCAAGACATTCTCCATCATCCATTTCCACCGATTTTATGGCGGCTGATAACCCATCACATGTTATCACCATTTTATAGACTTTGCACATTCCCGAGGTAGATAGGAACAATCTCCCTCATGCAAGATCCTTCACGCACATAGGCTTGCATGGCAACACGATCTGTTCTTCTTTACAATACTAACTCATCACACAATATCATCGGTTGAGCCACATAGGGTTGAAGCACATCAACCGAAAACCCTAAAGTTGAGACTACCAACCGGTAGTCATACAATACTTCCATGTGTCGGTTCCCATAACCATATGCCAGTTCACTTTGAACAAGCACACCGCTTCACTTTGGCACAAATGACTGTTCACAGTGTTATACCAGTTCTCACATATGCCGGTTCACACCTGTTCAACATATTGACATCAATGACAACATACAATGTCATTATGTCCTCATACTGGTTCACATAATGCCAACAGGAACTCCTATGGTGTATGGTTGTAAATTGTCTAAAAATGACGAATCTCTTAAAGCTAATCAGAGTTTGTATAGATCTATGGTTGGTGGACTATTATATCTTACTCAAACTAGGCCTGACATTATGCATGTTGTGTGTATGGCAACTATATATCAAGATGATCTGAAAGAGAGTCATGTTACTATTGTTTAAAGAATATTTAGATATCTTAAGGGAACTGAAGATTATCGCTTATGGTATCCAAAGAATGTTGATTTCATGTTATGTGCTTATATTGATGCAGATTGGGTAGGTGAGGTTGATGACCGGAAGAGTACTACCAGTGGAGCATTCTTTTTAGGTAAGAATTTGGTTTCTTGGGCTAGTAAGAATTTGGTTTCTTGGGCTAGTAAGAAATAAGATTCAGTATCTTTATCTACTGCTGAAGTTGAGTACATTGTTGCAGCTAGTAATTGCACTCAGATAGTTTGGATGAAGCAAATGTTGAAAGATATCAAAGTTATTTATGATGAGCCTACTATTATATACTGTGATAATTTCAGTGCTATAAATATGTATAAAAATGTGGTGCAACATTGAAAGACTAAGCATATATCAATCAAATGCAATTACTTGAGAGAGCAAGTCGATGAATAGAAGGTGAAGCTGGAATATGTATCTACAAAGGAATAAATTGTTGATATTTTTACTAAACCTTTGCCTATAGATACATTTTTCTATTTGAGAGACAAGTTAGGGGTCTCCACCCCTCCTGATGAGAACTATATGCATTGAGTTGCATCGATCCAGTGAAATTCAGAGCCTTATTCTTTTATCTAGATTGATGAATTGGTGTTGCTCCTCTACTGGAGTAGTCTATTGATTTATTTCTGTGTTTTGGGGACAGATATTTGTGTTTGATTTTCTATTTTGGTGATCTTTGGCATTATTGTCAAAGAGAGAGAGAGATCATGTAAAAAACTTCTTTATCTACCTTGATCTTAGGGGGAATTTGCTGGTGATATCTTCTTTCTTTACATTGACTATTTTTGACATTCATATGTTTTCACCAATGCCAAAGGGGGAGATTATTAGATTTGGTTGTTCATTGCTACTACTAGGATATGTTGTCTTCATTGATGTCAACATATTCCTGTGATTTATTCCAATGAGTTTGGGAATATTTTCTGATCCGGTTTGCAGTTCTTTGTTTACCAGTTTCTATCGGTATTCCCTCTGGTATATTCCAGTGTGATTAGATCTTGTGCTAAGATTTTGGATTATTATTTGGGATGATCTTTTGCATCTTCATTTTAGATGGTTCATGATTTGGTGCTCTGCAAGTTATCTTTCTTCGTGACAGTTGTTGATTGGTTGTGTTTTTGAGCTTTGAGACGTTGACAGATGAATATTTGAAAGTGGTATTGGTGCAACTGTTCTGGATGATTCTACATTCTTGATGGTGTTTCCTAGTTGTGTCCTATTTGTTTTGGCAATCCACATTGATCGTTGAGTGATTTTTTGGTGATTTCTTTGACCTGGTGATAATTTATGTGTTATGCAGTGTTTCCAGTGGTGTAGCGTATTGCGGTTGATCTTGGCGGAATTTTCGATGGATGTAATCATTTGGGAATTTGAATTAGGTCCATGCTATGTAATGTAAATCATAATATTGGTCCAGTGGTCGATCTTTGTATTGTGTAATATAATTTTTATAATTATGAGTTAAGGATTGAGGGTTTAGCTGACCTTGTTATGAAGGTTGATGATTTGTATATATAGGTGAGATGCTTATGTAATTTATGTGTCAGTATTGTGTTTTCATTATCAGAGAGAGGTAAATGTGCGAACAAGGATATATCATTCAGTGAAGTGTTGTCTTGAGTTTGGTGTTGCAGGGAAGACAATTGTGCTTAACCGGAACTGTCATCAGGCATTTGTAGATGCTATTATTATAGTTCATTTCTTCCAGATTGTAGTCCAAATCATATTGTAAGTCAGTGAGACTTCCTTGAGGGTTGTAGCCTTCTAGGCATATATCTTTTGAGCAGTGAGCTCTAGGTGGTGTGTCTGAATGCATGTGCATTCCCCATTGTAATATTTTCACATACTACTGCAGAGTATCATCTTATTATGGGTAGGTTCCCACCATGGTTTTTCCCTTATCCAGGTTTTCCACATCAAAAACTTTGTGTTGTGTGTTGTTCTATTAATTCACTTAGTTGTTATTATTGTGGCTTATCAGTTAATGTTTTGAAAGTTTAATTTGTTATGCATCTAGTGAAGACTGATTCACCCCCCTCCCTCTTAGTCTTTCTTCTTGATTGTTGCTAATAGGTAGGAGTATGTGGCCCTTCCTATCTCACGATAATACCTTCTGTGGGAAGATGGAGAGTCTATACACATCCTCTAGTGTGTCTTTCATATCTCACATTAGAAGATGGAAGGTAGAGGCATCCGCACACCATTAATCCATCAAATTCATTAGCATTACATCATTGTATCTCATAGTAGGCATATGGTAAAACTACCATAATCATATGTCTCATAGATATACGTGAGCATCAAGTGGTGGATTCCTTTCTTGATCATGTAGATATGTGTAAATGTTCCCACCTTCATCCTCTTGTATTCTTAGAAGGGGCTATAAACATGGAAACAATAGTCATCAATATGTTTTCATCAAATTCTAGCTTCTTTCATCAAACTTCATGTAGAACCCTTTGTGAAGTCCATGGTGTTAGGATAACTGGTGGACAACTGAGAGGGGGGGGTGAATCAGTTGTCAACAGATTATATTAATCAAACCACTTTGTAAACTTTAACCGGAGCACATAAACATTGAATACCGGAATAGCATAAACAAATACTGGTAAACAATAAAACTTAAGAATGAAAAAGAGAATTAACACAATGCAACCATACCACATAACACCATGATTTGTATGTGGAAAAACCATAGTGGGAAGCTTACCCATAGTTAGATGAAACTTCTACAGAAAGTATGTGATCCAATAAGGGGCCTGCACATGCAGGAAGGCACGCTGCCTAGAGCATATTGCTCATTACAAAGGAGTCTCACTGACTACAGAGAGGTTATAACCACCTCAAAATAATTGGACAACAATCTAGAAGAATGAACTGCCAGTGATAGCATCTACCATGCCTAATTACAGTCCCACTTAAGCTCAATACCAGAGGCCTTTAACCTCTTACATAAACCCAATTTGATCAACTATGATCAACCAGATCTCCTTCGCATATGATATTGCATTCCACGATCATGAACATATGATCTACAATGAGATCTTACATCAATTTATACAAACCCTAAGTCCTAAAATAATTAGGTCGGCCACCTAAAAGATATTACAACAAGATCATTATATACATCCATATTACAATGATATGCCATGTTAGCTTAAGACCAAAACAACATTAACCAATCCATAAAAAATCTCGATAATGTGTAGAGAACACGTTAACATGATACCGGTCCATAACCTAGATAGGTACCGAACCTAATCTGGGTCTACCATGCCAAAGCGATGTCTCCAATCAGTCGACGCACGATCAAGGATCACCTTCTGCATCCTGAATTCCATCTAGAAACCACACCAACACCACTTATGCATCCTGTCAAATATTTTCAGTAAAAGCTCTACTGGTAAAAGCTTAAACTCTTATCAGTAACATTAGTTCTTCTACCAGTAACCAAAACCTGTCTGTCGGTAACCAACCATAACAACTACTGTCAACATCAATGACAAAACATCAATGCAACACATAATCAATTCCTCCATATTGCCAACAATCTCCCCCTTTGGTATTGATGGAAACACTAGATGTGAAAAAGAAAACATCTAAGTGCTAAGAAATGTCAAACATTTCTCATAGAAGATATAACAATAAAAAACTAAAAAATCCCAGCAACTCCCCTTGAGGAGTGCAGTCCAATCTGAACTAATCTGAATCCCATAAACATTATTTTTCACATATAACTCTCTCTCCCTTTGATATCAATGCCAAAGATATGACATAGGTATCAAAATTCTGTGAATCTCAAAGCTGACTACTCCCCCTAAGTAGTAGCACCACTACATCAACCTGGAGCAAAGGATAAAGCTAATGATGCATACCATATCATCACCCTTCAACACTTCTAATTATTCTATTTCTATTCTCAAATCATTTTAATCAGCTAACCATATCTCAAATATTAATTAAATATCAATTATTTAATTAATTATGATTTATTCCTTAGTTAAATAATCTTTATTATTTAATTAATTCTATTTCCTAAGTTTAAATAATTTCATTTAAATTATTTAAATTAATTAACTAAGCTCCTCCAATTCCCCAAATCATAATTCCCTAATTTCATCTCATTTCTCCCAAATTTGAATTTCAATTAATTTAATCTAATTTCAAATCATCAAATTCACATTTTTTCCAAATCTGAATTTTAGTTAATTTCATGTGCATTTCAGCATTCAAATTACCAAATTCAAATTCAAATTGAAAATGAAAATCAATTTCAATTTCAAATTCCTACAACACGTGCTAAAATCGGAACTGGTTGATCAAATCAGTTGTCTAATTAGTTAACTCATTAATCATCTTTTTAAACTCTCAATCAGCTTTTTATGACTAATCCATCAATTCAATCTACTATTCCATCTATCCAATCATCTCCCTAGTCTATTCAGTCTATTGATCAATCAAATGAGTTTACTAATCCATCTATTCAATTCACTCTCCAATCAATCCTATTAATAGATCAATCCATTGAGTTAACAAGTCAACCATGACTAGTTCACTGATCAATCAATTTTAGTTATCTATCAATCAACACTTGAGTTCTATTTCTCACCCCCTTTGTGTTGAAAATCTATAAATTCAACATCATTTTCTCAATTTAATATAGAATCACAGTCTTCAAACAATTGTCTAATCTAGACACCTAAAAATTTCTCATTAATTCTACACTAATTATTCATCTATTTAATTAAGTAATGTTAGATACAATGACAGTCCCAAAGACACTAAGAGGGGGGGGGGGGTGAATCAGTGTCTTACCGGTTAATGTAATATTTGAACTTATTTACAACTTTGTAACTTAAATTAATGTACCAGTAAACAAGCAATAGTGCAGCAAAGAGAAATAACAGAGACAACATAAATGCACACCATAACACAAGATATTTTAGCAAGGAAAACCGGTGTGGGAAAAAACTCGGTGGGATTTGTGACCCACAATATTTACTCACTGGCCAATATGAATAAATATTACTTACAACAGGGGCTTGCACATGCAGGAAGGCCAACAGCGTAGAGCTCACTACTCAATAGAAGAGTCTCACTGACTACAAAATGGATAATTAAATCAAATACAATGTACTGCTCAAAATAGCATCTGCAATGCTTGATTCAGTACCAGTTTAAGCTCTATCAGAAACCTTAACCAAAAACCTTGCCGATGAATGATATTCACTTATATAACCTATCTACCTTATTACAAAATCCTTTCACTATCTTCTACATAATATTCTTTTATGCCATGCTGTTACAAAAATGACTTATTAGATTTCATACATATACAAGTCTTTACAATACATCATGACGGCTTACAAATAATTAATTACATTACAATATAATTCATATAAACAAAACTTTGTCTCATGCCGACTTGAGTGTCAGTATACTTTATTGCCGGTGTAATATGGATGTCGATGAGTAAACTTGTTGTGCCTGTCGGTGTCGGTGAATGATGTCTGCGTTGTTGGTGAACCTGTACAACCTGTTACCGGTTGGTTTCCATCAATGACAACATCAACCATTCTCATGTGAGTGTACAATTCCAACAATCTCCCCCTTTGGCATTGATGGAAACACTCATGAGAAAAATCCAAAACTGTTATCCAAAAATAAATTCCAAAAGAAGTGTGCTCCCCCTGAGCAAGTGATCTCCTCTGCACATTTATTTTTCTCCATACTACTCCCCCTTTGACATCAATGGCAAAGGATGTAAAAAAGAATCAAGGAATACAAGAGCTCTACCTCATAGCCTGTAACCAATTATGTACAAGTTGAAAAATGTCCGCCAAAATTAGATTCAGGTTCTGCATGAATTTGTTATTGTCAGAAATAATGGCTTCTGTCTACTAGATCAAGTCGATCAGATAGTGCATCTATTTCTCCGGTGATCTTTCTCCTTGAATTGTTTCCTTTGATAGCTCAACCCACTGAGTAATAAGACTGTCCAATCTTGGACCAAGTTTTCTTTTCAGTTCTCGGGCCTTTAACCTTATCCTTGCTTTCTATGTCTCAAGTTTCTCTAACTTTTCCTCATAAACTACCATTTCCTATTCAAAAACTGAGGTAAGTTTTGAGGAACCTATCATATTATCTGCAATGTCATCTATCCCCTTTTGTGTCTTCTTAATTTCCTCATCAATATCTTCAGTCAAGTGGTGAGGCTTGCAATATTCTCTATACAATTCCTTATATTCCAAAATTGTTTAGTTAAGTATCGGTAATAATGAATCCATGTGCTCAGTACAGTCTTTGATAGTTTTCTCAAAGAATTCACCTTTCTCTTTATCTACTCTTTCCTTTACAGTTTCCTCATTTACCTTATCTATGGTTAGAACATTCTCAGCAATAAATTTGGACAATGTGTCTAGTTTACCTAAAGAATCCTCAATATGATCTAGCTTACAGGTCAATGCAATCATCTTCAAAATTAGGTAATGTGTCATCAATAGCCTTAAATGCTAAGGCATTGCAATCTGTTATCCTCTTAATTGAATCCAAAAGAACATCTATTACATTAGTGGGTCTAAATTCTCCAGTGGATGTGCTTGGTTTTGCAATAGATTTCCTTTCAACAGATACTTGCCCAATTGCCTTAACTATTTCTTCCTTATTTCCAACAATTGTTTCCCTTTTATTTGAATTTCTACTGGTTTCTCACTTTGTATTATTTCTTCTTCTTTTGTTGGTTTTTCAGTCTGTGTAAGTACCTCTGCATCTGCTAGTTTCTCAATCTCTGGTTTCTTAGCTTCTATCCGTATCTCAATTTTTTGAGAGTCAATAGTGTGTGCTAGTGACTCAAAGATCTCATTGTTGTTATCATTGGTTGCCTTAACTTCTGAGGTATCCTTATCCACAACAATATTAAAATCTTGTGTATCAACATTCATAGTGAAAAAAATTTCAGAATCCGGATTAATGTCATCATGTGTTATTTCTTCAGTCTCCTTATCCGGTTGACTGTCAATATGTATTGGTGTATCTAAATTTATTGGTGGAGTATCCTATGCTAGTGGAGGAAGGTTATTTGTGACCTTTATAATAGGTATACTACCAATTTTGCTTTTACCTTTGTCCTTTTGGTATACCTTCACAAAAGATTTATCCATTTTCTATCTCTGCCTTTCCTCTTTCTTTTCTTTTTCAACAAAAAATATATCCCAACTATCCGCAGTTTCATCAGCAATTTTTTTTACTCTCCCAACCAATAGGCTAACCTATCGGTGTCCACTCACAAAAACTGACCGGTTTGCTTCAAAAATTAGTTCATCAATTTCCTCTTTAGAATTTATAGGGTGCATTGCCAATAATGCTTCAACTTTTAACTTTTTATCTAATTCCATCACTGACATTCTTTTAGCCTCTAATCTTAGATACAAGTCATTCGACAGATCATCTACAACTTCAATCAAAACCTTCTTATAGATGTCTAGATGCAAAATAATACTAGCCTCTATTGTCTCCTTGTCAGAATCTTTGTAAGAATGATACAATTTGCTCACATTATTGAGATTACCTTCTTGTGTTGTTTCATTTATTGGTTCCTCTGGTGTAAGGGTATCCGGTGTCTTAGGTTTTTTCTTCTTTGGTGTTATCTTTTTCTTAGGCTCCCTTACAACCTGGTGCTTCTTCTTTAAAGTTCTAGTCCTTTTGGGAGAAGGAGAGGGTACCGGTGGGGTTTTCCTCTTCTTTCTTTCAACTCTCTTGAACTCAACTACTTTTCCACTGTCTGTATCCAAAGAAGTGACAACTGGTGAAACATAAGCTACCGGCTCTAATCCTTCCAGTTCACTAATAGATATACCACTCAACTTCATTACATTTTCCTTAACCTCCTTATCCATCTTGGATGCATCTCGGATGAATTTTCCTCTTCTTTTTCTCTTCTTCTGCATCGAAACAACACTCTCAATGGTCTCAACACTACCAAAAATTTCTTCAAATGGTTCCTTAGGTGCATCAAGAAGTGTTTTAGCATATGCTTCAAGAATATTTAGATCAGCTTCATATCCCATTTCTATTATCCAAATAGTTCTAGGAGTAACAACTTCCATCCATGTTTCATCACATTTGATTACAAAACATATTTGCTTGTCATATTTATCTACAATGCTTTGTGGTAACCTTTCTCTAGCCTTCATCTTAGTTTGGAAGTTTTTGAAGTAGTCTGCTATAATGTTATCACTATTAGAGCCCATACTGGTAATAGCTTCCATGATTTGTTTGCCTACCGGGAAATCATATCCAAAGTCCTTATGACCAATGCTGAATGTCCCCTTCTTGTCACCCTTAATCTTTTTCAGGTTATCTATCAGGCCATCCTTAAGCCATTCGCAGATATCAATCCTAGCATTGTTCTTAACCATCTCATATGCACTATGAATACATAAGCTAGAAACTAAATTTAATGTGTTTGCATGTGTTACTCTATAGCCAAGTACCATGCTCACATATCTCAGATTTGCATCAGTAATGTCATTAACCCTAAGAGATTTGTTGTCGGATGTGGCTCCGGTTAGGTCCATAACACCCTTGTTAGGTATCTTCTTTGTTTTGTCGGGCCTACTACCGGTTGAGGGTAAACCAGTAACTTCCTTGATTGCTTCCTTTGAGATTTTAAAAATGGATCTAGCCACATAAACTCTCCATGAACTCTACTCAATACAAGACGAACTACCTCCTTCGAAAATTCAGGTATGTTCAGAATTTCAATAAATCCTAAGTCTCCTACAATCTTATGCTCCGGTTTAACCAAACCTTGTTCATCAGTAATAACATCATTGGACATGTTCTTTAATTCAACAGTCCCTAAATTTTCTATGTTGCAGTGAACATAAATTCTCGGGTCTTCGGCAAAAGCGACTCCTTTCAGAATTTTTGAAAAAGCTCCAATAGAATAATCTTGCTTGGCAATTTTAGGAATGATTTTAAATATAGGTCTAGGGCGTTTAATGTTTTCTACCATAGTAGGGTTTGCAATAAATTTAGGTATAGAGGATGAAGATGCCATTTCGAAAGATAAATACCTCTTACTTGAAATCTTTGAATGCCTGAAAAAACCTTGCTGCTTCACCTTGGGATGCCTTTTCTCTCTTTTTGCGCTCTTCAAATGCTTGGATTCTTGGTGGATTGAAATGAGGGTTTTCTGGTGCTTTATAACCAAAAATTTCTTCAAAAACTACATTAAATGCTTGTCGATTAAGTGAAATATTAACATATCTATCAATAAAGAAGAAATGTGTCTTCTTACCATCAATCAAGGGTAGAATGCATGATTTTTAGCTTGCTACCATACCCCCTAAGGATTATTCCTTAGTTAGATGAAGAATCTCCTACCGGTGGAGGATTACTCTATTCTACCGGTGTAGAGACAGATTCATCAACTCTCTGATCTCTCTTCTTAATCCATTGTTTTGAAAATTCTTGCTTTATTTCATTTACCTTTTCTTTTCCTTTCTTATTAGATCCTTGATTGTTCTCTAGTATAGTCTTTCTTCTACAAAATTTCGCAATATGCCCAATCTTGTTACATACATAACAAGTTACATTATTCCTCTGAATAGCTTTTCCATATCCTTGACCGGTTTGTGTTCTGCATTGATTAGATAAATGTCCAAATCTACCACAAACATAGCATTTCACATTCATTCTGTAATTTTCTGAAATTGCATTTGGAACATTGACCAGTGGATAAGTTTGTATTCTGATTATTTCTAAATCTGCACTGATTTGCTCTATGACCAAATTTGTTGCAATAAAAACATTTCCCATTAAATTTATAAGCATTAGGTTGTCTTACCGGTTTTCTATGATCTTGATTATTTGCAGTCCTAGAACTTTCTCCATGTTCAAATCCAAGTCCAATTATATCTCCATCAGGTTTTTGTCTTTTTAGCATGTCATCAAGTCTTTCTGAACTTTTCTTGAATTTGTCTTTATGTTCATTTGCAGTGATCAACTCATTTTCCAGAATCCCAATTTGTCTCATAAGCTCCTCTTTATCATGTTGCATGTGAATCAGATTTGTCTTGAGCATATCAATTTCATGACAAAGTCTCGGATTTTCATTTGCTCCATTATTAAGTCTTCTAGTCAAGTCTTCTTCATTCTTCTTCCTATCTTCAATATCCTTACATAGCCTCATGGTTAAATCTTTCATTTCATTCCTCATGTTAGTGTTCTCTTGCCTCAACTTCTCTGCAATATCTCTAAGGGTTTCTTTTTCATCATCATGTTTTTGCATTTGCTCATGAAGTTCCTTCATCTTGTTTTATGCTATAACCAGGTTCTCATGACGTCCTTTAATGAATTCCTTAGTAGTCCTCAGATCATCTTCAAGTTTGATATTCTTCAATTTTTCTGCATCAAAATCTTCAAGAGCTCCTTCCAACTGTTTTCTCAAACTCTCCATTGGTACCGGTTTCAGAATCTTCCTCAAGCTATTAGGCTTTTGCAAATAGAGGACCAGGCTCTGATATCCATTGTTAGATGCAATGATAGTCCCAAAGACATTGAGAGGGGGGGGAGGTGAATCAATGTCTTACCAGTTAATGTAATATTTGAACTTATTTACAACTTTGTAACTTAAATTAATGTACCGGTAAACAAGCAATAGTGCAGCAAAGAGAAATAATAGAGACATCATAAATGCACACCATAACACAAGATATTTTGGCGAGGAAACCCGGTGTGGAAAAAACCTCGGTGGGATTTGTGACCCACAATATTTACTCACTCGCCAATATGAATAAATATTACTTACAACAGGGGCCTGCAAATGCAAGAAGGCCAAGAGCCTAGAGCTCACTGCGCAATACAAGAGTCTCACTGACTACAAAATGGATAATTAAATCAAATACAATGTACTGCTCAAAATAGCATCTACAATGCTTGATTCAGTACCGGTTTAAACTCTGCCAGAATCCTTGTCAGTGAATGATATTCACTTACATAACCTATCCGCCTTAATACAAAATCCTTTCGCTATCTTCTACATAATATTCATCTATGCCATGTTGTTACAAAAATGACTTATTAGATCTCATACATATATGAGTCTTTACAATACATCATGTCAGGTTACAAATAATTAATTACATTACAATATAATTCACATAAACAAAACTTTGTCTCATGTCAGTCTGAGTGCCAGTATACTTCATTGCCAATGTAATCTGGATGTCGACGAGTAAACTTGTTGTTCCTGTCGGTGCTGGTGAATGATGTCTGCGTTGCCGATGAACCTGTACAACCTGTTACCGGTTGGTTGCCATCAATGACAACATCAACAATTCTCATGTGAGTGTAGAATGCCAACAAGTAATCCTTAAATAATTTGATTAAACTAACTATTTCTTCTAATCATCACCCTTCAACACTTCTAATTATTTTATTTCTACTCTCAAATCATTTTAATCAATTAACCATATCTCAATTATTAATTAAATATCAACTATTTAATTAATTACAACGTTTTCCTTAGTTAAATAATCTTTATTATTTAATAAATTCAATCTCCTAAGTTTAAATAATTTCATTTAAATTATTTAAATTAATTAATTAATTCCTCCAAATCCCCAAATTCTAATTCCAATTAATTTCATCTAATTTCATTTCATGTTTCCCCAAATTTGAATTTCATTTCATTTCAATTAACTTCACGTTTCCAAATTCACATTTCACCAAATCTGAATTTCAGTTAATTTCATGTGCATTTCAGTATTCAAATGACCAAATTCAAATTCAAATTGAAAATGAAAATCAAATTCAATTTCAAATTCCTACAACACATGCTAAAATCAGAACTAATTGATCAAATCAGTTGTCTAATCAGTTAACTTGGTTAACTCATTAATCATCTTTATAAACTCTCAATCAGCTTTTTATGGCTAATCCATCAATTCAGTCTACTAATCCATCTATTCAGTCATCTCCCTAGTCTATTCAATCTACTGATCAATCAAATGAGTTTACTAATCCATCTATTCAATTCACTCTCCAATCAATCTTGTTAACAGATCAATCTATTGAGTTAACAAATCAATCATGACTAGTTCACTGATCAATCAATTTTAGTTATCTATCAATCAACACTTGAGTTCTATTTCTCACCCCCTTTGTGTTGAAAATCTATAAATTTAACATCATTTTCTCAATTCAATCTAGCATTCTAGAATCACAAAATCAGAGTCTTCAAAGTATTTGTATGTAGGAAATTGGTGCAATACCTGAGAGCCACCAACCACTCAAATTGGAGAAGAACAATGGAAGCCATGATGCAGGATGAGGAAGTTTCATTTATTTGAATTTATTCTTATCTTGTGTTAATTTCTATTGGTTTATGTTTGAAATTGCTTTGATAGTTAAAGATTTGGTGATTCATCCTTATTTCCTATTTTTGCATTAATGATTTTTAAGCATGAAACATTTGGTGAACCTGACGTGAACTAACAAGAATTTGAAATTTTGTGTACCCCTGCAGGTTTCCATTTCTGGAAAGTTTCTATTTTTTGCAGGGTTCCATTTTTTGTAGGTTTCCATTTCTAAAAAGTTTCCATTTTTGGTAGGTTTTTGTTTCTAGAAAGTTTTCATTTTTGGAAAGTTTTTGTTTTTGGCAGGTTTCCATTTCTAGCAGGTTTTCATTTTTGGAAGGTTTCCATTTTTGGAAAGTTTTTATTTTTGGCAGGTTTCCGTTTTTGGAATTTTTTTTCATTTTTGGAAAGTTTTTTCGTTTTTGGCAAGTTTCCATTTTTGGCAGGTTTCCACTTCTGGAAATTTTTTATTTTTGGCAGGTTTCTATTTTTTGGTAGGTTTCCATTTTTGGAAAGTTTTTATTTTTGGCAGGTTTCCATTTTTGGAAAGTTTCCATTTTTGGTAGATTTCCATTCTTGAAAGTTTCCATTTTTTGCAGGTTTCCATTTTTGGCAGGTTTTTGTTTCTAAAAAGCTACTATTTTTGGCAGTTTCCATTTTTAACAAGTTCCTCATGTAAAAAAAATAAAAATAAAAATAAAAAAATAAGTAAAAAAAAATATATATATAAAAAACTTTTCTATTCTTTCATTTTTCTTAAATTCTAGTCTTTTAGTGTTATGTTTTATAATAGATCATTGATAAACACAGAAGCAGATTTTTTGTAACCAAAGGAAGGAAATTAGGCTGGATAGCCCACCATGTGTCTACTAATGTTATTTTCTTTGTAGGGTTAGAGTAGAGAACTTCTTTTGGTGCTTTTAAAAAGAACAAAATAAAATTCTTTCCTATTCTTTCACAAACTGCTATGAAGGTTAAAAATGAACACCATGTCTGTGTGGAACAACATCTCCACTTAGAATAGAATTTCATTGCAATGGAAGGATAAAAAAAAAAAAAAAATTGTCTTCGAAGGGATAGGTATTATGCTCTCCCCTTCAATGGGTGATCAGAAAACCAGACTCTCTTCTTTCATGCTTTCATTTATTTCTTGCAATTAAATCCTTTGGAAGACTTGCCCTCCCAAGTTGCCCTTAGGGCCCCATTAAGGCCGGTGAGAGGGGAATGACCTAAGTGGCAACAGCGAAAGCCAAGTAATCCAAGCCACTATAGATAAATGTGTATATGATGAAAATCATATGCGACGAGTGTTACATGTTGACACAACAACGTTACGCCTCCCTCAGTGCTTATATGGTATGTTAAAATCTATAGAGTGTAACCTCTACAGACTGGGAGACCTCCCTCAACGGAGTGTAAAACACTGTTGATTGTGACCACTCGAACGAAACCCTGTCTAAACACCATAGAAATTAGAAGTCCAGCTGAGCTAGTAACCAGACACTTGTTTTATCATAGTGCCAGGGTGGGGAATAATCCACCCCCAAGACACTCTCCATATATCTCCCAGGATAATGGGCCAATTGAGGAGAAATCTTCTTTGGTCTAATTTCCGGAAAAAGGTAAAAAAATAGGCACACCTTAGGGTGTGACAGGGCTATTTGAGCTTATGGGGTATCAAGATGTGGGTTGTGATAATACTTGTGACCTCTTGACCTTAGGAGAGTCTGCTTGATGTGATATCGAATTTCCCAAATATAACGAAAAACACAAGGGATCTTGAAAAAGACTCCAACATTCATGGGAATTTAAAAAAAGTTCCTTAAACAAGTATTTTTTTCATGGTTTTATTCTTTTTGATGTTTTTGTTGTGTCCTTTGCTACATTTCACCAAGTTCAAACATTTTGGAAAATACCAAAAATAAAGTGGAATCTCAACCAAATTTTTGTCAAAAACATCAACAAGATCAAATCCCTCAACAAAGTCAAGTTTCAATATCAATAAGATCAAAACCTTGCAGCAAACAAGCTTGTCAACATCGACATCAAATCAAACTTATACAACATTCTAGAAATGAAGAAAACGTCTTACATGTTGTGATCTTAGGTTCAAACCAATCAAGAAAACATCATGGATTGGCGTTATGCATTTCGTAGGGAAGGTGAAGACTTCATCTCTTCCATTCCTATTCCATCACCATCCATAGAAACATTAGCTCAACAAATCAATACTTTGCAACAAAAAATGAGAGACATGACTAGTCCTAGCAACCATAGGGGTTGGTTAGAAAATATGATGATGGAGGTGATAACCATGAGGGAATCATTATTAGGCCTACCTTCTTCTTCTTATGAGACCATTCAAATAGGCCAACCTTCAATCTTCAACAAAATCATTCCTACCTCAGTTAAACCAACATTAGAGTCATGTCAACCTTCTTTCAACCCAACATATCAATCATACCAACCATATCAACCCAACACTCAAAGTACCTCTTTTAACCAAAATCAAACCTCTTTCAACCAAAACCAACTCCCTTTCAACCAAGGTCCAAATCAAAATTCATATCAACCCAACATTCAAACTCCTTTCAACCAAAATCAAATCCCTTTCAAACAAAGTCCAAGTCAAAACTCATTCAACCAAAATCATACTCATTTCAACCAAAGTCCAAATGAACCACATCTATCCACCATTTCATCATCCCCTAAGGTTACACAAGACCAATCCTTGCTATCTTCATCCAATAGCATAATCTCCCAAGGGCTATCCATAGCAATAAATCCAATCTAATCCAAGTCATGATTCAGAGAGTCTTGTTCAGGATCCTTTCTCATCAAGTCAAAAGGTTGAAACCTTCCAAGAATCTTCCATGAATATCCAAACTCCTTCCCTATGTTAGGAAGACAATCCAAAATCAGAAGAAATCAGCCATGAAATAAATCAAGATCAAGAACAAATCTTTTCATCCTACCCAGTTTTTGATGAAGAATCCACCTATCAAGAATCTTATGATGATCCCCTCATTCTTTTCTATTCCACTCATAATAACACCCTTGTTTCGAAAGAGCAAGATGTTCTTTCAAGTACCATCCAACATCCAACTCCTAAACAATATCCCATTATCATTTCTCCTAGTCTCTCTCATGATTCCAATACACAAGTTGTTCATGAACCCCTTATCAATGAAATCACCAATCCAGATCATACCACATAGGACAACTTGTCAACAATTGTATGTGCGCCATCATCAAATGCCAATGTCATGACAAAAACAAGCATAACACCAGCTAATAAAATCAACACCCATATTGTTACATCATCTTCTTCAAGCACAAGCATAACATCAGCTAATGAATTCAACACCCAAATGGTTTCATCATACTCTTCAAGTGCATCAATAAAAATAGGCATAATGCTCGCTCATATCACAACCTCAAAACCAAAATCTATTTGCCTCATACACCCACACTTGAAAGACTAGGGGCAAGAAGGTCTACCACAGCTAAATTGGTTTGAAAATAAGGAGGCTATAGTAGAAAATGTACATGAAATGCTCTCAGCCGCATATCCTATTGAAAAACACAGGTTCATCCAACTCTTCAAACAAAGACCAATGAATTATCTACACAAAGTTCATACCAACTCAATAACAACATGCACGTAAAAAGATATTACATCTAAGGGTGGATTCATTTCAATTTTCAGTACTGCATTTGCATATTTCTTTACTGCATTCCATATCTCCATTTCAGAGTGCATCATAGTTGCTTGCATATCACCATTGCACAACATATACCTACATATCATTATTGCTTTCTCATATAGTTGCATCAATAAAAACATGATGATTGTCTGAGTTATTCACTTGTCTGCACTAAAAGGAACGAAGGTTGTCTCATTTCCTATATACTTGTTCATGAAGTCTTTAGGAGGCCTTTAGTCATTCATCTTCAACATCACATTATGATTAAGCTTTATCCTTGGTTGGGTATAAGTTTCACTATCAAGTCTTGTTACCCAAAATCTATCAATTGCTATATCTCACACATTAATCAAAAGCTCTAAGTCCTTATAGATACCGAGTTGGTCATGTGGCTAGTGAAAAATCCAATATTCTGCTTTAGAACCACTATAATTGTCATACCCAAGTAGGTTTCATTACTTACAAGGTAAGGCAAGAAAAGAAAAGAAAAAAATGTTATGTCAATCTCAAGGCTAAACAAAAAAAATGATATATTACTGAAATATCACGCATACAAGTGCAACAAAAAAAGCTTGACTATGGGAACATGCAAGTAACTCCATCAAGTCTATATACGCTTGTTGGCAATGGAGCAATATTTGAGAGATTACAGTGCATAACCTCATCAAAGCCCTAAAAGCTTGCTGGCAGTGAGGCTCAATCCAGGTTGCTTTTGAAGGCAGAATAACCTACGTAGTTAGCCATGTAGGATTCCAAGGTCTTTGATGGTTATAAGAGTCATAATAAACTCAATTGCACACACATAGGCAAAAGAAGATCAAAGTTTCAAGAATTGATGGAGAAGTTTTCTGTGCCTCCATTCACAAATATTGGTTACATAGTGTGTTAGGTTGAATGGTCTAAGTCTTTTGAGAATGGATTGAACTCCTATTTCTAAAACGTTTCACACCTTTAATCCAATTAGTGCATTTCAAAATGAAAGACACACACACTCATCCTTGTTCGAATAGGAACTGCATTTTTGTCATGCATCCTGCATTAGCGTAACTCATATCAAAAATTCATTGTCGCCACCATATTATGCATCATCATGTTATCATCATAGGTCTGCATACTTGGGGGCATAACTGAAGAAATTGTAAAAATCATTAAAAGTCCTGAAAAAATCAATAAAAAACATTCAGATAAAGTCCTGAAAAAAAAATCAGACAAAGTCATGAAAAAATCAATCAAAAACATTCACAAATTGTCATGAAAAAATCACAAAATGTCATGAAAAAATAAAAAACATTCACAAAATGTCATGAAAAAATAAAAAAAATAAAAAAATCAAAGCAAGAAAGCATGGGCCATCCATCAAATCAAATCAACAACAATAAAACTCTCAAAGTCTACAATCAAACTGATCACATGTCTTATTAATCAATCTATCAATCAAACTTTATCAAACATCAACATGTCTTATACAAGGAAGGGTATACTCGAAACTAGACAGATTAGTCTTATACAAGGTACTTATTCTTTGAAACTAGACATTCTTATCAATGATCACACAAATCAAAACAATGAAATAGATTAGTATGACTGCTAGATTTTGTCCAAGTTAGTCTTATCTTTATCAATTTATGGTAGGTCATGTTTCATCAATAGCAAAAATATTTGAAAACCATAAAAATACAAAAAACATTTAGAAAAAGTCCTGAAAAAATCAACACAAAAAACATCAAATATCAAAAAATCAATAAAAAGCAAACTAAAAATCCAAAACCATCAAAACTTGCAATAACATGTCTCGCAAGAATCAAATATCCTAGCAACTATCCAGCAAACACTTCGCACGAAGTTAAACAAAGGATACAACTATCTTGTCAAAACAACTGCAATCAAGCTAATCAACTATCTAATCTATCGAATTACTATCAAACTATCAATGTGATCAACATCTTGTCTTAAACAGAATCGATACACTCGAAACCACACAGGTCGGTCTTATATGGGGTCCAAAACTTCTGAAACCAAACATTATCAAAATCACATCAAGCAATCACATGAAGACAAAAATCAGTATGGTTGCTGCATTTTGTTCTAGTTGGTTTTATCTTTTATCAAATTGGCGAAGATCATTGCTTTTAGCTACTCAAGGATGTCCAAAAAGTGACTAGAGGAGCCATGATGGGCATGATCCTTTTCTTTGTTTGTTGTTTGTGGTTTGAACCAATGAATTTCTCGGGCAATTGCTCTTGTGGGTGTTTGTGACAAGAGCATTTAGCTTGTGAATGTCACACATACCTCGACCCCTGGTGCTAATTTCCATAATGGAGGGTTCATTCCTTGTCTGCTATGTGTTTGTTTCTTTGCGATGAGATATCTATGCATCTTGGTTTTGTATACCCTGGTGTACAAAGCTTCATTGTTACATAATAAGGCTCAATGATGAAAATGTATTGCACTATGTACAAAGACAAGAAGACTATTCATCATCAATCATATCATTTCATTTTTCTAATCTCATCATGTTGATTGTCTCTTCATATCATTGTCTCATCAAGCATTTTTCTACTTGATCATTCTTTTATCTAACATGATCTGTCTCATCACTTAATTTCAATCTTTTCATCTAAAATTCTATCATTTTCTCATATCAACTATTTTATCTATCGATCAATTATTCCTCACCTTCATCATATTTTATCAATCATCCAATGATCATCTATCTTTCTCTTATATATGATGTATCCTTCCTGAAACCA
Source organism: Cryptomeria japonica (assembly GCF_030272615.1). Classification (NCBI taxonomy): domain Eukaryota; kingdom Viridiplantae; phylum Streptophyta; class Pinopsida; order Cupressales; family Cupressaceae; genus Cryptomeria; species Cryptomeria japonica. The sequence continues at coordinate 582,328,925 of NC_081406.1, forward strand.
GACAAATTAGTTTTATACAGGATGTATCCTTCCTGAAACCAGACGTTTTGATCATTTTTTTGGTCTTATACAGGATGTGTCCTTCCTGAAACTAGACTTTATTTTTATCAGATCAATCCTATCAACCTTATCTACAAATCATTCTAACCATTTCTTTTCTCCAATCAAACTCATTCATGTCATAAATTAATCATTCTTCATTGTTCATCTAACATTCTTCTTCTTTCGAGAGATCATTCGTCTTCAATGCACAAACAATCTCTCGAGGGAGCATTATACCCTAGTGTCATTGGGGCATACTGGGGCAAAAAAAATTATTTTCTTTGAAACACGTCATTTTGACATTGTCTTAAAGAGGGGCAAATGTAGACACCTAAAAATATCTCATTAATTTTACACTAATTATTCGTCTATTTAATTAAGTAATTGTTTAGTTATTTGATTAAATTAACTATTTCTTCTAATCATCGCCCTTCAACACTTCTAATTATTCGATTTCTATTCTCAAATCATTTTAATTAGCTAACCATGTCTCAAATATTAATTAAATATCAATTATTTAATTAATTATGATTTATTCCTTAGTTAAATAATCTTTATTATTTAATTAATTCTATTTCCTAAGTTTAAATAATTTCATTTAAATTATTTAAATGAATTAATTAAATTCTTCCAATTCCCCAAATTATAATTCCAATTAATTCCATCTAATTTCATCTCATTTCTCCCAAATTCAAATTTCAATTAATTTCATCTAATTTCAAATCATCAAATTCACATTTTTCCCAAATCTGAATTTCAGTTAATTTCATGCACTTTTCAGCATTTGAATGACCAAATTCAAATTCAAATTGAAAATGAAAATGAAATTCAATTTCAAATTCCTACAACACATGCTAAAATCAGAACTGATTGATCAAATTAGATGTCTAATCAGTTAACTCAGTTAACTCATTAATCATCTTTTTAAACTCTCAATCAGCTTTTATGACTAATCCATCAATTTAGTCTACTAATCCATCTATTCAATCTACTGATCAATCAAATAAGTTTACTAATCCATATATTCAGTTCACTCTCCAATGAATCCTGTTAACAGATCAATCTATTGAGTTAACAAATCAATCATGACTAGTTCACTGATCAATCAACACTTGAGTTCTACTTCTCACCCCCTTTGTGTTTAAAATCTATAAATTCAACATCATTTTCTCAATTCAATCTAGCATTCTAGAATCACAAAATCAGATTCTTCAAAGTATTTGTATGTAGGAAATTGGTGCAATACCTGAGAGCCACCGACCACTTAAATTGGAGAAGAACAATGGAAGCCACGATGCAGGATGAGGGAGTTTCATTTATTTGAATTTATTCTTATCTTGTGTTAATTTATACTGGTTTATATTTGAAATTTCTTTGATAGTTAAGGATTTGGTGATTCGTCCTTATTTCCTATTTCTGCATTAATGATTTTTAAGCATGAAACAATAACATCTATATGCTTTGCTCTGAATTAAATATCCAAGAAATGTCGCTTCATCACATCTAGGATCAAACTTCCCAATTGAATCATCCCTTTTGATATAACATTTACTTCCAAAAATTCTGAAATATTTAACAGTAGGTGTATGTCCAAACCATAATTCATAAGAAGTCTTACCGGTTTCACCTTTGATGTGAACTCTGTTGAATGTGTAGACTACTATACTTACTGCTTCTCTCTAGTAGATGTGAGGCAATTTGGCTTCCATCATCATGGTTCTTGTTGCATCCAAAATGGTTATATTCTTCCTTTCCACTACTCCATTCTACTGAGGAGTCCGGGGTGCAGATAACTATCTCCTAATTCCATTTGTCTCACAATAACTGTTAAATTCATGAGAAGTGAACTCACCACCTTGATCTGATCTCAGACATTTGATTTTCAATCCAGTTTCTGTTTCCACCCTTTCTTTAAAGATCTTGAATTTCTCAAAAGCTTCAGACTTCTCCCTTAGAAAAGTCACCCACATCATTCTAGAATAATCATCTATTATCAACATGAAGTATCTATCACCTTGAAAGCTTCTGGTCCTTGTTGGACCACAGAGGTTAGTATGAATCAAATCAAACACATCATTAGATTTATCATATATTCTCTTAAAATAAGTTCTAACTTGCTTTCCCAATTGGCATTCCTTACATACCGGATTATGAGGTATATCTCTAACTGACTTTATTGAACTGATCTTAACAACACAATCAAAATTAACATGACACAACCTCTTATGCCATAGCCAACTCTCATCAATATGAGCAATCAAACATGTCTTATTACCAGTGTTCAAGTGAAAGATATTACCTCCAGTCTGAGTACCGGTTGCAATCTCCAAACCAATTTTGTTAATGATTTTGCATTTTCTATCTTTAAACTGAAGTTGGAATCCCTTGTCCACCAATTGACCAACACTTAAAAGATTATGCTTTAAACCTTCTACATAATAGACATTATCAGTATTATGCTTTCTATCAAGAGAAATAATACCTTTACCTTTGATCATACATGCTTTGTCATCTCCAAATCTGATTTGACTATCATTGTATTCTTGCAGGGACAATTTTTTTTTATCTCCATTCATATGATGTGAGCATCCACTATCAATTTCCCATTCATCCTTGTCTTCAAATTTTGCTATCAGGGCCTTTTCTTCATTCTTGATAGCCGTTTTCGGTTCATCTTCCTTTAAAGCATAGAACACCCATTCCTTTCCATTGTTGGATCCACTAGCAGAGTCTATTGTCGGTTCATCCTCTGAATCATCACTTACTCCTTCATCATCTACTATGTAGCATTGTTTGTTTTTATTGAATCTATATTTGTTCTTATTAGGCTTAAATTATTTCTTAACTCTTTCTTCAAATCTTGTATTCCTTTCAGGACATCTAGATGCAAAATGACCAATCTTATTACATGCAAAATATTTAAAAGGTGCTTTTCCTTCATACTTACTTCCTGTTGGTCCTTTAGGTACTTTTCTAGCAATTAGGGCTTCAAGTTGCTCAAATTCTTCATCCTCTTTCCTCTTATCTTCAAATTCTTTTGCATATAGGGCTTTCCAATCACTTTTATTGGTAGATGATGATGCATGAAAAATAGGTTCAGACTTTGCAGCTCTAGAGGGTCCAAATTCTTCAAGCTCAAAAGCAAATAATTTCCCAATCAGAATATCTCTATTAACTGAGTGTTTGCCATTGTTCTCAAATCATTAATTGTAGTCACTTTCATATTGTAAGCCAGTGGAAGGGCTCTCAAGACTTTCAAAACTATTTCATCTTCACTCAGAGATCCTCCACAACATTGAATTCCCATGACAATGTAGTTTACTCTTTCCATAAATGTAGCAATTCTTTCATTATCTTCCATCTTCAAGTTCTCATATCTTACTCGGTAACCATCAAGTTTAGCAATTTTGATAGTAGGATCACCTTCATTCAGAGTTTGAAATTTATCCCACATAACCTTTGCAGATGATTTATCAGTCAATCCCATGATTTGTTGATCAATGAGTGCACACAAGAGGGCTTCTCTTGATCTGCAATCATTTTCAATATTCTTGTCCAAGCCTGCAGGAGTGGGATTTCCAGATGCCAGACCATAAGGTGTATATCCCTTCTCAGTGATCTCTCAAATATTCTTTCCAAGACATCTAAGATGAGTTTCCATTCGGATTTTCCATATCCCATAATTTGTTCCATCAAGCTTAAGGATTTCTCTTCTGAAAACAGTTGCCATAGGATCTACCTCAAGCGATTAAGCTAATGCAAAAGAGGACCAAATCTCTGATACCAATTATTAGGATAATCGGTGGACAACTAAGAGGGGGGGGGGGGGTGAATCAATTGTCAATAGATTATATTAATCAAACCACTTTATAACCTTTAATCCACATAAACATTGAATACCAAAATAGCAGAAATAGATACCGGTAAGAAATAAAACTTAAGAATGAAATAGAGAATTAACACAATGCAACCATACCACATAACACCATGATTTGTACGTGGAAAACCCGGTAAAGGGAAAAATCATGGTGGGAAGCCTACCCACAGTCAAATGATACTTCTGTAGAAATTATGTGATGCAATAAGGGGCCTGCACATGCAAGAAGACACACTGCCTAGAGCATACTGCTCATTAAAAAGGAGTCTATCTGACTACAGAGAGGTTATAACCACCTCAAGATAATTGGCCAACAATCTAGAAGAATAAACTACCAGTGATAGTGATTCATGCTGAAAAGGATGCGAGAAACACTAGATTCAAACATTAGTGTTGTTAGTGACAATAAAAAATGAAAGATGAAAGAAACTACAATCCTAAGCATGCATATCAAGAGAGATATCAAATAGATTATGGAAAGCACACAAAAATGAAGGAAAGACACAAAACCCTCCCAAATGCTCTCCAACATGCTTATAGTTGCTCCTCCCTTGTTCCTCTCCTCTCCAAGTTCCACATGAGTGTAGCCCTCAGCTTTTTGCACTATTATGGATGTCTTATGGAGATTCAAGATTATAAAAATGACTAATTATGTAAATGCAAACAAGCTAAATATGAGAAAATGCCTAATTAATCTATGTTAATTTTATCCAAAATAACAAAGAAAAGTGCTTCTAAATGCTCTCTCAAATTTGGTATAAGTTTGATGCATTCAAGATTTCTGGATCTAGATTAAGAAGGAATGGGCTTTATTTATAAGAAAAATAGGGCAATGGATGGTTGAGATTAAGTAATCTCAACAAGGGTCAGGATTGATGGGTTTATGATCCATGTGAGGGCTTTCAACCCAATCCCAAGACGATAAATGTCAACATTAGATGGCTTGAGAGGAGAGGGAAGAAGCATTAAATGCTTGAGATGACATGAACATTACCTTAGGAGGTAAAGTTAGACTTGAGTTGAATGAATAACGCATTTATCCAATGAATAATGCCTTTATCCAATGGACAAACTCTTGTGCAAGAGTTAGTGGGGATAACCATGGTCAAAGCAATAAATGCTTGATGAGACCCATGAGTTAAATGGGGGTTGAGTTAGAGTGGAAGTCTCTAACTATGTGGGTGAGTTGAGTTAGCCACTAATGGTTATGTAAGAGCCATAAATGGTTATGTAAGAACCATTAATGGTTTTGAAGAATCTAGAATGGGTTAGAAGAGTCTAGAATGGATTAGAAGAGTCTAGTGGGTTTGGTGGGTGAGAGAAAATAGGATTTTAATTAAAATAAAATTACTTTATTTCAACTAAATAAGTGCAACTTGCATTTGTAGGAGAATGCAAGTGGGGGGGTAGTTTAGGGATTTAAATAAATATTTTATTATTTATTTAAGTGAGGAAAGGGGGTTAAATTAAATAAATGTGTTTTATTCATTTAATTGATTTAGATTGTGGCTTAATGAATTAATTTAAATAAATTGAATAATTTATTTAGTTAATAGAAGAAGAGGTTGAGGATGAATTAATTAAATATTAATTTAATTAACTGATTATTGATGGTTAAATAATCAAATAAATAGTAAATATTCATTTAATTAAGTGGACAGATTTATGTGACTACAGATAGCATCTACCATTCCTGATTACAATCTCGGTTAAGCTCAATATTGGAGGCCTTTGACCTCTTACATAAACTCAATTCTATCACCTATGATCGGCCAGATCTCCTTTGCATATGATATTTCATTCCACGACCATGAACATATGATCTACAATGAGATCTTACATCAATTTATACAAACCCTGAGGCCTAAACCAATTAGGTCAGCCACCTAAAAGATATTACAATAAGATCATTATATACATCCATATTACAATGATATGCCATGTCGGCTTAAGACCAAAACAACATTAAACAATCCATAAAACATCCCGGTAACATGTAGAGAATACGTTAACATGATACCGGTCCATAACCTAGATAGGTACCAGACTTCATCTGGGTCCACCATGCCAAAGCGATGTCTCCAATCAGTCGAGGCACAATCAAGGATCACCTTCTGCATCCTAAATTCCATCTAGAAAACACACCAACACCACTTATGCATCTTGTCAAAGATTCTCAGTAAAAGATCTGCTAGTAAAACCTTAAACCCTTACCGGTAACACTAGTTCTTCTACCGGTAACCAAAACCTGTCTGTCGGTAACCAACCATAACAGCTAGTGTTGACATCAATGACAAAACATCAATGCAACACATAATCAATTCCTCCATATTGCTAACACATGATTGCCTAGCTAGGACCATCGCGCCCATGTGGAACCATGGTGCGTAGATGGGACCATGATGCCCTAGAAAGTATACCTTATGATTGTAATATACCTTTTGGGAGTTTGATTCTTCGGAGTATTTTGAAACCTCAAAAGATGAGGATGAGGTTGCTTCATCGGTTCCTGATTCTCTTTTAGAGATAGTTGATATCCCTTAACCTTCACTTATTCCTCGTGTGAATTCAATGATTGAGACTTCCATCATTCCTATTCATCAAGGCCATTTTTGTCTTTCAAATTTGGAGGACACATTTGAATAGTTATCTCCCCTCTTTGATGACAACCATTGCACTCTTGTGGTCAAACCATCCTATTTTTGGAGCTTGTTCAACATCATTTGCAGTATAGTTCTAACTAGTCACCTTCTTTTTTGATTGAAAGTGTATTTGATTTGATTTGATTAAGGTATCATCATCTTTCATGGATAGGGAGACACATGAGAAGGTTTCGTTGGCTTGATGATGATTGTAATGGATGACTTCATGTGTTGTCATTGATGGCACATGTATACACACACATATGTTCACATTGTCTTAATCATCTTAGTTAAGACAAACCGGTATTACTCCTAAGTCTTTGTATTGCAAAACTGGTATTATATGTATAGTTAAGTTCAAATGGTTTAGAGGGTGTCTAACTGGTATATGTAGACAATTGGTATATACAGGAATGGCTTGACACCAGCATGGAGATTCAACGGAGACCATCAAAGAAGAAAAAGGAGGACAATCAATCTATGAGTTGGAAGAGGTTAACTCTTAACCGGTATTGGTTTTCCAACTGGTTTCACTGATTATGTGATGAGTTATCACCAATCATGATGAGTTATCCCTAACCGACAGATTTGGCGGCAATCTGTGATGAGTTGTATTAGATTGTCCAGATACACTACACCTAGGAAATTGTGATCTGATTCATGAGCCGACATGAAATCTAATGTCAATATAATGACATTATGATGAACTATTTTTTTATGATACGAGATAGAAGTGTTAATTTGTTGAAGGCGTTGTAGAGTATGTTGGTGATGTAGTTTCGAGTGAGCAGAAGAGGATCTATTCAAGCAAGTTGTGCTACTTCTACATCACACCACCTATTATTTCTAATCACTACAATAGTCAAATACCCTAAGCAGGTAAGCTCTAACAAGCTTTGTTGTACAAATTTTCTAACAAGGTGATCCATTAGTTTGGATTTGAAATCCTCTATCGAGGTTACTCATAACAGGGTACTACCTTTAATAGGATATAGCTTCTAATAGAGATTTGGGATCTTCAACAGGATTCACTTCTAGCAGAGCACTTTTGTAGACCTTAATCAGTCAGTTACCTATTTCTGCAGATAGTTAACTTGTTAGTCCCATCTCACCATGGTTTTTCCTAGTTGGGTTTTCCATGTATAAACTCCTGTGTTATGGTGGATGTTTTAATTGTTGTGGATGCTTTAATATCATTTTGGATTACGTGCAAAGTATTAATTAAACTAGTTAAGTATCTTTATCAGTCTGTGTTTAAAGTGGTATTGTTTTTGTTGTCACTGATTCACCCCCCCCCCCCCCTCTCAGTGCTTTATAAGTCTATCAATTGGTATCAAAACCAAACTTTCTTAAAGCTTATTCTCTTAGAAGGAAACCCTAAAGCCACCATGGGGGATATGAGTTATTTAGAGATGGCTAGAGTGCTTGATGCTACCAAGGAAGAGCTTGAAACCCTAAGGGTCAGATTTAAAGCTTTACAGGTCAAAAGGGGAGAGCTGACTGAACAACTACTGGAGATATTTGATAATAGTTCTTCAGATGAGGCTAACATTGATGCATTGGTTGAAGAAGTTGAAAAGTTGAATAGTGAAAAGCTAAATTTGAGAAGAGAGTTACAAGACCTAACTATCAGCATGAGCCAAGATGTTGAAGCAAGAAGGGCAGCTGAAGACCTAATCAAAGAAAGAGATCATGAGATTGTTAAGATCAAACAAGAGAATGCAAAGTTGCATGAGCATTGGCATGAAGAAAAAGAAGAGAAGTAGGCTTTGCAGCTAGATCTTGATATGGCAACATCTCTAAGAGAGACTCTGAAAAAACACAATGAAGATCTTACCAGAGAGATCATTGAGGCTAATGGAAAGCAATAAAAGTTGAATAAGAGTTTTTCTATGCTGGATGAGCAGATCCAATCTTAGAGATGAAAGGTGACACATCTGAATTAGGTTTCAATGCATCTGAGAAAGGAGAATCTTCTAGTACAAAGAGAAACATTCACAAAGATAAAACTGCTCCTAAGGCTAACAAGCCTACCAGTAAGAAAGCATTTAAACCTATTTTCTTTGTCTGTCATAAAATTGGACATACTGCAAATGTGTGTAGAAGTAGACCTAATGAGAATATAGGCTATAATGCAAATGCTAGGTATGTATCTAGGAGATTTGAAGGTCACAATTTTACATGCAAATTGTATGGACATAGATCAGTTGAATGTGGATATGGAGCAAATAATACAACACCTCACATGAATCCAAGACTTAATGGTGACTGGAGGAGAACCTATGACAACCAGGGAAATGTGAGCTGGCAGAAAACCTATGTCAACCAGTTTAGTCCATTTGAAATGGTAAAGGTAACTAATGTTATTTGCACCATTTGTAACAATTATGGTCATGTGGCTATGAACTATAGAAGGAGAACTGTAAGAGGTAATGCAGGACCTTGGAAATCATCTGGAATGTCTTGCTATCATTGTCACAAACTGGGACATATGGAAAAGTTTTGTAGAACCAGGAAGAACAAACCGCTCAACCACTCTGAAGATCAGAAAGGTAAGCAAAAGGTCAATATTGAGAAACCCAGAGAGGAGATGAACAAAATCTAGAAAAAGAAGAGTGAGGACATGTCTACAGAATAATATATCCCTATACCTAGTGTAGACACCCAAAATTGTCATGTCTAATTAAATAAATATTTTATTTATTTAATTATCTAATCCTAATTCTTCTATTAATTAAATAAATCTTTATTTATTTAATTAATTCATTTATCCTCTTCTAGCCTTATTTCTCATTTAAATAAATACATTTATTTATTTAAATTATCCCTTTCCTAAATTAAATAAATATTTTATTTATTTAATTATCCTATTTCTTCTATTAATTAAATAAATCTTTATTTATTTAATTAATTCATTACCTTTTTCTACACATGACACATGTCATTCATCTCTTAATTCCTACACTACCTACCTCTTTCATTATTTTGGTATTTCCTCTACCTACCCTCTAATCCTAGCCGACCTCTCTTTTTACACCTCTTAATCTTAACCCTCCATTTCTTATTGTGTCTTCTATTTAAGGAGATGCTTTCTTCATTGACAAACCCTAATGACTAATGACTGATTTTGGAGGACTTGGCTACACTACAATTCTACTTGCAACCACATTTCGTTCTTTATTGAGCTCTTGTGCACATAAAAATCTGAGAGCAAGCATATTAAACAAGATCAATGGAGATAGGAAGAATGGAGATCAAAACCCTAGTGGACATGTGATGGTATAATCTTTGTGATTTTTGAGTTATTTTGCATTGTCTTAGGTTATCTTCATATGTTATGGTGGATCTTTGTTCATTGTTAGGCTAGGGTTTGGTGGTTGAATCCATTTTAGTCTTTCAATATTGTTGTTTATTGTTATCCATTTTCACCATATACATTTTGGCACGCCCGGTGGGACTCTTGTCCCTTTGCATTTAACATTTTTGTTGCAGATTTTGCATTTTTGAAGTTGCAGATCGGACGATTTCGACGACATTTTAGGTTTTTTTCGCGTCTGCGAGTGTTCGGATCACGTTTTTGTATTTCAGAGGCGTCTGTGATATCTTTTATCGCGTCTGTGTTTCTGTCATTTTTATTTTTTGCAGGTTTCCGAAAGTCGCGTCTGTGATCCCGAATCGCGTCTGTGAACCATCTGATCGCGTCTGCAGAATAAAGAGGCGTCTGTGTTCTTAAAACACGTCTGCGAATCACAGAACCGCGTCTGTGTCGGACAGACGCGTCTGTGTCTGGTATAACAGCGTCTGTGCATTCTGTTTTTGCAAATTTTTCAAGTTTTTCGATTCGGGTTTTCGGATTTTTGTACTTAGGGTTTCAGATCTGGTTTATATTTTGGCTAACCTTTGCAGATCTAGCTAATCTGATTTGTGCAGCTTGCTTTGGAGGCAAATACGTTTTTGTTGAAGGCCCCTTTTCACAAAGTCTTTTTGGGTTTTCTAAAATTTACCTAACTTGTGTGCTTGCAGGAAGGGGTTATCATTTGAAACAACCCAAACTACTAACAATTTTGTTGCAGGGCCTTAGCTAGGGTTTTGTAATTTTTATTGTGTGCCTTGTTTCATAGCTTAGCAAACACTTCAATTGGTGCATTAAAATTGAACCATTGTCTTTTGTGTCTTGAGCAATAGGCTCTTTTTGTTTACTCTTTAGAGGGCCTGTCTTCCCGTGTGGTCATTAGGACTACTAGTGAGAAGAGAACGACCCAAGTGGTAGCAAAAGAAAAGCCATCTTCTTCCAAGCCACTATAATCAAATGTATTCATGGTGAAAACTATGAATAACGTGTGCTGATTAGTTCATACCGACACTATGTCTCCCCATAAACCCGTTTGATCAAATTTATTTGATCATTTGTAGGGCGTAACCCCTACCGGCTGGGAGCCTTCTGTATTTACAAAGCTGAAAGTGCCGCATGTATGGCCACACGAGCGGATGCCCTTACTAGCACCTCATTGTTTTAGATGCCCAAATCCTTCTAGTTGTTGAGGCAGGAGGTCGGACCTTTGGTAGCGGCCCACACACATACGGTTCTTAGTAGAGATACAAAGTTCGCCATGGGGAGTTTTCATGGGGACTGATGCTTGGCTGACCCGAGAAGTGAGTGCCGAGGGTGGAGCCAGTGAGGTCAAGCATCTAAGTATCCGCTCTGAATAGCGTAGCCTCGGGGGTAAAACCCCATGTGGGATCAACAATTATTGTCCTGGCCAGCCATAAGAATTGTGCTTGACTTATGATAAACATTCAAACAATCAAGACAAAACAGCAAAACATTGTGTCTTTTGTGTCTTCAAGTGTATGCAAAAACTTTTTACATCAAACAACACACTTTTTGGAGTCTAAACAGTCTGCAAACATTGGGTCATCAACACTGTGTCCTCTTGTCACGAAAAACAGTCGAAAAATCAGATTTGGTCACAGCAAAACAAATTCACAGATAGGAAAGATTGCACTAAGGTTGCAGAAACGCGTCTGTGTCGGTTAAAATCGCGTCTGTGTCTGATAAACGCGTCTGTGAAGTACAGAATAGCGTTTGTGTTTTTATCAGCGTCTGTGTCGAACAGAGACACGTCTGTGTCTGGAAATCGCGTCTGTGAAGTATACAGGCGCGTCTGTGTCCACAATTGCAAAAAAAAAAAAACTGTTACAGTCCCAGCAAACATCAACAGAAAATCTCAGAATCACGTCTGCGTCAAACAGAATAGCGTCTGTGTCTTAAAACCGCATCTGTGAAGTATACAGAGGCGTCTGTGTCAGGATTTGAAAAAAGTTTAACAGTCAAGCAAACAAAGAAATCAGTTTCGGCATACTTGAGCTTCCTAGGTTGTTTCTTCAGGTTTCATCTAGCATTCAGCCTGTTCTAAGGTCTTACACAGTCCATCATTGCTTCACATCTCATTTTACATTCATACTTGTCTAAACTTGAGTCAAAAGGTCACTTGCTTGTCCTCACTATACTTTGTCAACACACGACATACTACAACACTTTGCTAAGTGGTCCCTCATCAAGGTTTCTTACCTTTGGGTCTCATTTGGTCTTACTTAGAGTCAAGGTCAGCTTACCTCATCAAGAGAAACTATCCTCTCTTTGGAAGTCACACCTACTCTACTACATACATACTTGGTCTTACACTTTGGACATTGCAAGTAAACTTCAGATTCATTTGCATTCCATACAACTCTTGGTCTTACATACTCTTGTCATTTTCGTCTAAGTCTCTCACATATTGGTCTAACACCTAGTTCATGGTTGAAACCCGTCTTCAAAAATCTAGGAGAAAAGCTAAAGAAGCTCAAGGGTCCGTAAACATGAGTTCTTATGAGTATGACAATGATGTCTTCTACAATCCTGAGCACACTACATTACCAGACATGAATGTTTATAGACACAATCCAAATATGGAAAGCGCAAACGCTATACACAACGCTACACACAATGACAATGTGGACAATTCTTCAATACTATCAGCAGACATACAAGAATCTATAATGGACCCTCAATTCAATAGATTGGTTGAAGAGATAATGAGGAGAGATCGTCAATATTTCCTAAACATGATGGCACAAAGTGGAGCTAAAATACCACATGATTTTGACTTATCTCAACTTATGGAAAGTAGACCTTCACAACAAACTCAACCTAATAGTGGAGGACCAAATAATATGATGCCGGAGTCACCATCAGTTTTGCTTCAGAAACCAGCAATCCCACATACACAAGCTCAAATGCATGATACTTACACTCAAAGACCATCATGGAGGCCTTATGTTCAAACACATGCTCAAGATATGGGTCAAGCAAGACAAATGGATACTCAAGGACTTCCTCAAAATTTTGATACAAGGAGACCTCATGCCAAAATTGGGGGCAACACAATGGAAAATGAAAGGCCTATTGAATATGGTTTATATACGCAAAACAGATATGGGGTCCCTCAACAAGAAATTATGCCAAGTGCTCCATACATGTCGCAGCAATATAGACCTCCATATGGACATGTCTACGATCAGTATCATCCATACATGCAACAAGCTCCTCCTCAAATGGGTGTTTCAAACATGGGATATGCTACAAGAAATCCATCTCCTCCCAAAAATAATTTGGAGCAACAAATTAGAGATCTACAAAAGAAAGTGGAAGACATGGGCACATCAAAACCCACATATACTATGAGAGATATATGCCCTTATCCCTTTGATAAGAGCATTCCAATGCCTCCGTTTCCTCCACACTTTATAACACCAAAATTCGACAAATATAGAGGGAGAGGAGACCCCAAGGCACACATAAGACAATTCTTCACAGCTTGCATTGAGGTAGCAGCAGAAGAAACATACTTAATGAGGTTGTTCCCACAGAGCTTAGGAGATCAAGCGATGGAATGGTTTTCTCAATTACCTCCTGGTATTAAGTCATGGGGCGACTTGGCAGAGGCATTCATCCAACATTTCTCTTACAACATTGAAACAGATGTCTCAGTTACTACCTTGTGCAATACGAAACAAAAAGAAGGAGAATCTTTTGCGTCATTTTTACAAAGATGGAGAAACTTAGCTAGCAGATGCTCTTGTGAAATCCCGCAGAAACAAATGGTGGAGATGTTCACACAAAATGTTAACAAGGCTATTGGCTATGATCTCAGAAAAGCTTGTTTGTCTACATTTAAGGATGTCATTGAAAAGGGCCTAGCAACAGAAAAGGTCTTGATTGAACAAGGAGTTATCAAACTATTTAAAGAAAACAAAGAGGACTTTAAGGGAAAGGACAAACCAAAGTTTTGGAACAAGAACAAGAACACAGTTAATGATGGTGTTGTTGATGCCAACACAGTGAGACCAAAGTTCGTCTTTTCTGGATCAAGTTCTACCAACAATCAAGTGAACAATCAAACGGCTGCTAAACCACGAAGGAAATATACTCCATTGGGAGAACCACTTGAATCAGTATTCAAAAAGCTTGTAGCAAACAAAGTGATCACGGTCCCAGACTTTCCTCCATATGAACCGAAGGTAAAACCGAATTGGTGGAATGATGATGAATATTGCGAGTTTCATAAGAGCAAAGGTCATAAGACAAGTAATTGCCATCGATTGAAAAACATTGTACAAGATCTCATTGACAGAGGAGATATTGAGATTGAGGGACATTCATCTAACCAAGAGCATGAGGTGTTTAAGGAACCATTCCCAAAACATGACAAGGGAAAAGGTAAAGTCACAGATGATCAAGCCAATTACACCAGAACATCTTACAATTATGATTCCACTATTAATCACATCTCAATGGACAATCATATTTCTACCATTACTATCAAAAATAAAAATCCTGCGAATCCTCCTCAGCGACCCAAAATTGTCCTGAAAGGTGTGGGATCTTCATCCACATCTACCTCTGAATGTCATGTTACAACCCGTCGAGGTAAGATCACATTGCCAGGTACCTCTACTAAGAATACCAATCTTCCGTCAACTAAGCCTGAGTACGACCTTGTAGAGCAATTAGGGAAAACACCCGCACTCATCTCTATTCTTGAGCTCTTACGTATATCTCCTGCACATAAAGCTATCCTTGATAAAACCTTGAGAGATACTGCTGTCCCTACTGATCTGAACGTGGACCAGTTTCAAGCCATGGTGGGATACCTATCTGTTCCACACTCCCTCACATTCACAGAAGCCGATGACCCCTCCATAAGTCAGCCTCATAATGCACCTCTACATATTGAAGCCTTCATACATAAACACCGAATAAAATGAGTCCTGATAGATGGAGGAGCAGGTCTTAATATTTGTACATTGAGCACCATCAGACAATTGGGATATTCTGACAAAGCTGTGAATTCTATGAACCAAATCACCATTAAGGCTTATGATGATGAAGAGCGTTCATCCAAGGGCACAGTCATCTTACCACTAAGAATAGGGCCAGTCACAAAGGACGTGATTTGTCAAGTCCTGGATCTAGACCTCACATATAACATATTGCTAGGACGTCCGTGGATTCATGAAATGAGAGCAGTCCCATCAACGTACCATCAGTGCATAAAATTTCCTCATAATGGAGTCGAGGTAACGGTCAATGGTGATCCAAATCCATTCATATATTGCAATAACTTGAGATCACATACTGAGATTATCATTCCCAGCAATCGTGAGGCTACTCCTTCTTCAGCATATATTGATCCTGAGTCATTAAAGCCCTCGACATCCAAACAAGGTGAACTTAGAGCCAAGTTTCAAGACAAAGGCATGGGAGAATACACTCTGAATCAAACAATGTTCTTACGACAAGTCATGAACTCCCCCAAGGAATATGGGAGGCCACATCCTAATAAGCAAATCTCCATCATGCTACTCAAATGGGATCCTACCGTCTTTCAAAAATGGGGCGAACTAGAGGAAGAAAGTTTATATAAAATGCTATATAAAGACGCTGAAGATGATACACATGATCAAATTATAATACCCTGTGAAAACTATGGTAAAGGTTTCAAAATTCTGCAGAGATTCGGGTATGATGGAACAAGTCCTCTCGGACTACGCAAAGAAGGTGTCATGGAGCCTCTACAACCTGAGCTAACTACAAGAAGGGAACGCTCTAAGGGGCTTGGTTTTCTAAATCCCAAGATTCAAAACAAGAGAACAAAACAGATATGGAGAGTCAAAGTGGCTGAAGTTCAACAAGAGGATAATTATTCCACAGACTCCAATGAGTGGGAATGGGGTTCAGACAAATCCTCCAGCGACTATGAACTCAATGAGACATTTAGAGAGCCAGGTGAACCTACAGAGGAGGAGGAGTTTTACAAGAAATTCAGAATTGGTCAAGAACCGACCCATAAGGATCCCGCACAAGCTTCGCTTCAAGGCCCTAGGTCAGGATCACATAGGATGAGGACACCTGTCCCTGAGGGTGCTACTAGTGATGATAATTTGGACTCACTCACGATCGAAACTGATGAGGAGAGTGCCATTGACGACCTCGATGACTATCTTGACATACCTGAATATAACCACATCTTCACTATTAGCCTTGCGGACTCTAAAAACACTAAAGACCTTCCCCTCGTTCACCCCCAACTCATTGACTGGGATCAGGATGGACCACCACAGTTTGATACATTTCAAAAT
Organism: Cryptomeria japonica; assembly: GCF_030272615.1. Taxonomy (NCBI): domain Eukaryota; kingdom Viridiplantae; phylum Streptophyta; class Pinopsida; order Cupressales; family Cupressaceae; genus Cryptomeria; species Cryptomeria japonica. The sequence continues at coordinate 582,345,170 of NC_081406.1, forward strand.
GACGAAGCTATTGTTGATTATCTTGGCATTCGCGAAGATCTTCCTCTTGGAGACCATAAAGCAGGATACGCCATAGAGTTAAATAACATGGCATACTTTGGTGAGGGTGTCGGGCCTTCTAGTCGCAAAAATGTGAAAATAAAGACAAAACAAGGGTCTTATGGCGAAAACCACACTGTGGCGCTCTCTGACTCTAAAAAAGTAAAAAGAAAGGACGTATCTGAGGGTGAAAACCTCTCTGAGGCGCCCGAGGATGGAAGGCTTGACATTCTCCCAGCATCATACGAGGAAAAATCATCCATGTTGGTAGAGGAGACTATAAAGACAAACATTGGTACAGCAGAGGTTCCACACAACATATTTTTGGCTCAATCATTGACAGAGACCGAGAGAGCAAAATTCATAAGCTTCTTTAAGGAACGACAAGTCAACTTCGCATGGTCTTATGCTGATATGCCTGGACTAGACCCCGACTTAGTAATGCATCATTTAACAGTCAAACCGGGGGCAAAACCAGTAAAACAGAAATTGAGGAAAATGCATCCACAGGTGGCATTGCTAGTCAAGGCAGAGCTGGAGAAATTACTAGATGTCGGATTCATACGCCCAATTGATTATCCTGAATGGATTTCCAACTTAGTACCTGTTAGTAAACCAGATCGCAGCATCCGAATATGTACAGACTTCAGGGATATCAATAAGGCTTGTCCGAAGGACGATTTCCCATTACCAAACATTGATTTAATTGTTGATCTCACAGTAGGCCATGAGATGTTATCTTTAATGGACGGATTCTCTGGATATAATCAGATCAGGATTGCACCTGAAGATCAACATAAAACATCATTCACTTGTCCATGGGGAACCTTCTGCTGGAATGTCATGCCCTTTGGGCTGAAAAACGCAGGTGCCACGTATCAACGAGCCATGACCACTATCTTCCATGATCTCATGCATGTAAAGGTGGAAGATTATGTTGACGACCTTTTGGTTAAATCAATAGACAGAAATACACACTTGGACATACTTTCAGTTGCTTTTGATAGGCTGGAAAAATACAAGGTAAGATTAAATCCAAAGAAATGTGTCTTTGGAGTAACCTCCGGGAAGCTCCTAGGATTCATTGTGTCTAAAAGAGGAATAGAAGCGGATCCAGCAAAAGTCAAGGCTATCTTGGACATGCCACCACCCAAGAATATCAGTCAACTTCGGTCTTTACAAGGGAGACTCCAGTCTATACGAAGATTCATAGCACAACTTGCAGATAAGTGCAATCCTTTCCAGCACCTACTACACAAAAACATTAAGTTCAAATGGGATGAGAACTGTCAACAGGCTTTTCAGGCACTTAAAGACTATCTTTTGAACCCGCCAGTTTTGATGCCACCAATTCAAGATCAACCATTGTTACTTTACATATCAGCTACTCCAACAGCACTGGGGGCACTACTAGCACAGCAAATACCTGACGGCAAGGAAAAAGCAGTCTACTATATCAGTCGCACATTGGTGGGATATGAGTTAAACTACACACCAATTGAGCGTGCATGTCTCGCTGTGGTCTTCGCTTCACAAAAATTACGACATTATATGCTCACTCACAAGACCAAGTTGATTGCCAGAATTGATCCACTAAAATATCTGCTCAACAAAGCTACACTTACTGGGCGACTGGCCAAGTGGGTAATGATTTTGAGTGAATTCGACATTGAATACGTGGACAGAAAAGCAATCAAAGGACAAGCCATCGCAGATCAACTGGCAGATGCTCCCATGATAGATGATGTTCCTCTACAGTCAGAATTTCCAGATGAGTCCATTCTAACAATATCACCTGCAAAGCCATGGCAACTATACTTTGATGGCTCATACACACAGCATGGGGCAGGAGCGGGTATACTCTTTATAACTCCCCAAGGCGATTCTATACCAAAGTCATACCGCTTATCATTTCCTTGCACCAACAATATAGCGGAATACGAGGCATTAACAACTGGGTTAAGAATTGCAGTTCAGTGGAAGATCCAAGAACTTCGTGTTTTTGGGGATTCTCAACTTGTCATCCGTCAAACAACTGATGATTATCAAACAAAAGATGAAAAGCTCATGCCTTACAAACAACTGGTAGATGATCTGAAACAGCACTTTGCAAAGATAGAGTTTGAGCAGATACCAAGAGAACAGAATCGCGCTGCTGATGCCATGGCTACAATTGCTTCGCTCATTGACCTACCACAAAATGAGACCTGCTATGAGTTCCTGGTGGACAACCTGCTGATTCCGTCATATGAGATCACTCCTACGGAAATGATATGTGTTGTTGGTCCTGAATCCCAGTTATATGGTTCCATATTCACATACCTTCGCGACAACATCTTACCTCCCGATCTATCGAACAACCAACGCCGCACTTTCATTCGCCAATCCTCCCGATACGTTATCCTAGCTGATATCCTATACCGACGAGGTCTAGATGGCACCCTCCTTAGATGTTTAGAGAGTGACGAAGCTCAGATTGCGTTACGAGAAGTGCACGAAGGGATATGTGGTCCGCATACTAGTGGTCCTACCTTGGCCAAGAAACTCATCAGGACTGGATACTACTGGCCTACTATGGAAAAAGATGCATATCAGTTTGTCAAGAAGTGTAAGCAGTGTCAAATTCATGGAGACCTCATACACGCACCAGCACAAGAACTACAGCCACTTGCATCTCCTTGGCCCTTTTGTCAATGGGGACTCGATCTCATAGGCAAGATTCACCCTCCTTCTTCCAACGGACATAAATTCATTATCACAGCCACAGAGTATTTCACAAAGTGGATTGAAGCCGTGCCTCTCACACAAGTTACTGGGAAACAAATCGCTACTTTCATCCTGAACTACATCATTTGCCGATACGGGATCCCTACTTCCATTATTACCGATAATGGGCGTCCTTTCAAGAACCAGGATGTTCATGAACTCTGTGAGCGCTTCCATATCTCTCATCGTTTCTCCACACCATATTACCCCCAAGGTAATGGCCAAGTTGAGGCGTCTAACAAAACAATTCTCAAAATCCTTAAAAAAGACAGTCGACGACGCTGGCCGTAACTGACATGTCCAACTCAATCCCGCACTTTGGGCCTATCGTACCAGTGTCCGCACACCTACAGGAGCTACACCTTACTCACTTGTCTACGGTGCTGAAGCCATCTTGCCTATTGAGGTCGAGTTACCTTCTTTACGAGTCTCCTTGAGAAACATAATCAACGATGAAAACTACAGGGTCTCTCGCTTACAAGAACTAGAACTGCTGGAGGAACGACGACACACTGCTTTTAATCATCTCAAGGCTTACCAACAACGAATGAGTCGCAGTTACAATCACAAGGTCAAGCCTCGCACCTTTGAGGTAGGTGACTTAGTCCTCAGAGAGAACCCCAAGAATCAACAAGACAGAGAAAAGAAGGGCAAATTTGAACCCAACTGGCTGGGTCCTTACATCATCACAGCAGCATATGGATCTGGGGCATATCAGCTCTCTACTACAGAAGGTGAATCCTTGGAGGATCCTATCAACAGCATGCACCTTCGCAGGTTCTACACATAGCTCTTTTTGAGTATCCTAATGTAAAAATACAAAAAAATCAAAAAAATTCAAAAATACAAAAAAATTATAAAAACAAAAAAAATCGTTACTTGGTGAAAACCTGGCAAACAGGCGCCTTGTGACAACAAAAAAATTGAAAAATCCAAAAAAGTAAAGAGAAATAATTTCGTCCAACGATGAAAACCACTTCGGTGGCGCCCTGGGCAAGTACCATGGTGAAAACTAGGTCACCAGCGCCATGCGTAGGGACTTTGCTCCTCCCTCCTTCAGGATTCACTTTCATCCTTTCACTTTGCACACACTCACAACTTATTCACTCACAATAAACTTGCCCATTCCCATCATGGCTTGTTATTGATCTACCCAAGATTGGTTAGCCATCCATAACCCTCCCCTTTTACTCCCTTTTCCATCCATAATAAATCAGATCCTATCTGTGACTACGGCCAATTCCTACGTCTAGTGATGGGGGTGGAACTGAGAACATCACATGTTTCGAGGAGTACAGTTTCTTTCAGCTTTCTTCAGTCTATCCGCGCACAATCCGCAATAAAGCAACATCTGCATCGCCAGTCCACAATAAAGTTTCATCTTCTCCGCAATAAAGTATCAGTTTCATGGATTCAGTCAGTTTCAGATGAGACACAGAAGCAACAATGAGCTTCAACAAAATCAAATCTTTCAACAGACTCAGACAACATATGGTTCAGTGCTATCTATCCTTTTTGTGAAAGTGAACATTGTGACCACAATCGAATAAGACTTAAACAAGTGACAAGAGACACTAAACTTGAGGACTACAGTGGATGTTGGTGTCGGGTCTTGGTTTTTCTTTTGATTTTATCTTTTTGGTGACATGTCTTTTAGCTTTTCCAGGATGTCTTTGACTAGAGATCCTATCTCCAGGATGTCTTTGACTAGAAAGGCGAGGATGGGGTATCGTCACCTATTTGCATTTGCTGTCTGTGGATTGTCTTTTAGTAATGCTATGACTTGTCCAAGGATATGAGGACACTGTGAGTCTAGTATGAACTGGGGCATTCCTTGTTTGTGACTATCTTATCTCCATGCAAACAGGTACAATAACTTTCTGGGCCGAACAAATGCCTCGATTGTCATAACCTATTCTGCCATAATAAAGCTCAATGATGATAACGCACAAGAAGCTCTTTCACGTTCATATCTTCTGTCTTCCATCCCCCTTTCTTGATTGACTTCCATCGTCCTTCTCGAGTCCGTGTAGCCCGCTATCACATGACTGAGTATAATGACACACCAAAAACATTTGCATTTCATATAGTTGCACCTGCATCACCACATATAAGCATTTCATACATACATATAGATATCATAATTGCATCACATCCTGCATACAACACATGTTAGCACAACTTACATTTGCATTATCATATTCATTTGCATCACATACATTTACATTTGCATCATGCATCACATATACAACATAAAAGAACAAAGAAATATTGCATTGCATCATATACATATTTGCATCCATATCATAAGCATCACATAAGAACATCTCATCACATAAGGTACACATGCATATCGCTGCCGCAAAAAATGAATCATCTCATATAAAATCAAATGTGTCATAATACAATGATGTCAAAAGAATCATATGGCTACAAAAGAATCACCCGTAGGTGTCTACAATACAACAATGATACATCTACTGATACAATGGGAGCCCACTATAGCTATGAGGAACTCCCTCCCTCGGAGCCGCCTCACTTCGACGGAGTCTGAGCTATAGATGGACCCGCCCCAGGATCCCCCTGTCCCTCTGGTGGTGGTGGAGGCCCCATAACCCCACCGCTGGATGCCTGTCTCCTGCGGCTCCCTCCCGTAGCCGTCACTGTGCGCGACGATCTCTGGAAGCTCCTAGCCCGCTGCTCTGCTGGCACGGCTGCATAATATAGATCCCTCCAGTAGGCGATCTCCTCTCCAGCTCACAAAACATATGCGTAGCCTGCCCCTGCATCCTCTGCTGCCCGCCTACCTACCCTCAGAGCTGTCTCGGCCTCGGTATATCTCTGGATGGCCTGATCCCTCTCTCGCTCTGTATCTCGGACCCTGATCCTGAGGTGGTTCCTCTCTCGAACCAAATCCTCAATCTCATCTGCCTGGCCCTGGCAGATCTCCCGCAGCCTAAGAACCTCATCCTCCTCAGAGTCTCCGCTCTCCGTCCCTGCCTGTGGCTCCTCCTCTACAGGTGCCTGTCCCTGTGCCTCTGCCTGTACCTGTCCCTGTGCCTGTATAGGTACCTGTGGCTGTACCTGTCTCTGTCCCTCTGGCTGCACCTGTCTCTGTCCCTCTCTGGGACCCTGTGCTGCTGGCACCTGTAGGGGCAGTCCACCCCGTCCTCTCACCACTAGAGCTGCTCTCTCCTGTCCTCCCTCCCTCCGAGGTGCTACCCGTCTCTCTCCCACCACTCCCCTCCGCCTCCGCCGGCCCCTACCTCCATCCCCTCCTCCCTCATCATCCTCTCCTCCACCCTCTCCATCCACTGGCTCTGCTGGATCTGTCAACCTAGGAAATGGATGCTCTGCCCAGTACGCAGAGTACTCTGCGTCCATCCCTGCATCATCTACCTCTGGCCACATGTCCCATGGCATCGACGTCATCTCCGCTAGCTGCATCACTGCCTGATCATATGATAGCAGTGGGCCAAACTGCACCTGATCTCTGACCGTACGGGCATACATGCCCGAGCCTCGCGGCATCCTCTGAATCCTGCCATACTGCCTGCATACCCTGTTCACCAGCTGTCTCTCTAATATATAGGGCGTCCGCCCAATCAGGTACCTACTCCGGAAGGTGTAGGGCAGCTCCAGTGCATCGTCCTCCCACTCCTCGCACCCCAGGTACGGCCTCCAGATCACCATGTCAATGTCATCAATGACTCTCCTCCAGTGCTCCAATCTCCCAATCCGAGGCTGGGATGTAATCATGGCATATAGGTGCACAAAACTCTGTCCCTGTCCTCTGCCTCTGAAATGAATCGGCCGTGTGATGGGAAGGTGCTCATAGGCCCACACCTGCAAGAGAGTCACACCGCAGCCCAACCCCACTGATCCATGGTATACAAACTGATGCAGCTCATAATACAAATGTGCTAGGACACATGGCCCCCATGCATACCTAGTGTGCTCTGCCATCAGCGTCTCCAAGGCCCCTCCCCAGCCCACTGCCAATCCTCGTGTGGCCCTGTCTGGACACAAATATCCACTGATGACTCCCCCAACAACTGCCGGCAATGCTAATCCTGTGGCAGTCATGGTGTCCCAGGCTACATGCCCTGCTCTCATCTCCAACTCAGGATCCTGAAAAACCCGTCTCAAGGCCTCCCTGTCACCGTCACGGTCGTAGGGGATCAACTCTCCATCAATAGGAACATGTAGTATCCTGTATACATCCTCCAATGTCACTGTCATCTCACCCATTGGCAGGTGAAACGTGCATGTCTCTGAGTGCCATCTCTCGGCCAACGCAGTCAGCAACCCCATGTTTGCCCGAAACTCGGGCACATAGAGCATATGTGTGAGACCCATCTCCTCAATGGAAATCATGTCCTGGATAGACAACTCTGGTCGCAGTCTCTGAGTCGACGGGAATCTCTCCCGTGACTCCAACATCGACAAATACTCCTGCAGTCAAGCAAATCAATCTTGTAAGTTATCATGGCATTCACTGTTTATCACAAAATGCTACTCGCTACCTAAATGCATATGGTTATCTACCCTAGTGACACTCACTGTTCATCACAAAGTGTTGCTATTTATCCTAGTAGTGCTCCCTGTTCATCACAAAGTACTACGTGTGTGACATTCCCTGTTCATCACAAAGTGCTGTCTATCCTGGTGCTCCCTGTTCATCACAAAGTGCCTTGATCTATCCTAATCTTCCTAGAGGACCTGCTTGAGTGTATCCTCTCAGCAGCTTATCCAATCGACAGCGTATGTTCATCACAGAACTGCCGATTTGACCTAAAGGACTAAAACCATGCATTTACACACACAAACGCACTGTTTCAACACACACGCGCTTTTAAATCATAAACGCGCTTATAGACTGCATACATGCGCCTCTGCAACACAGACGCGTTTTCTGAACACAAACGTGCCTATGCCAGACACAAACGCGACCAGGGAACACAGACGTCCCTACATGACATAAACGCTATTAAAAATCACAGACGCTGCTACATTTTACAAACACGTCCGCATACAACACAAACGCGGTTCCAGGCACAGACGCGCCTGGATCCGACATAGATGCGCCTGTTGGACACAGACGCGCCTGGCGCTGACACAGACGCGGTTGCGCGTTTTTGCACTTTTAAACTATCCTATTCCTAGCGCATTTATTGCTCCTAAACATGCATTTATGACAAAACTCGAAATGCGTGAAAGTACGAGGAGGTTTTCGGGTACTTACCGGCTCTCCTGCATCGGCTGGTCGCTGGAATCGGCGGACACGGTCGAATCTATGAACGAATGCCATCGCTGCTGACTGCTGCTGCTCTTTTCTCGCTCTGCACTGTGATCTTCTAAGGGTGTGGATGACAATGAGGATGTCTTTTGCCCGTGGTCTATCTTATAGCCTACCCTAGCCCTGCCCTTCATTTCCCGAGTCAGTATTCTTCATCTCGTGACTTTGTCACATTATCCACTCAACCCATTCTATTCCATCTTTCTTATCGAGAGATTGTCTGCAATCTTTGCAGACATTTTCATCCAATCTCTCGAGGGGGCATATAATTCCTTATTCTGGGGCAACTCTGTATCAGTTCATCTTATCTTCTTTGAAACAACGCGACAAGCCGCATTGTCTCAAAGAGGGGCAAAATGTAGACACCCAAAATTGTCATGTCTAATTAAATAAATATTTTATTTATTTAATTATCTAATCCTAATTCTTCTATTAATTAAATAAATCTTTATTTATTTAATTAATTCATTTATCCTCTTCTAGCCTTATTTCTCATTTAAATAAATACATTTATTTATTTAAATTATCCCTTTCCTAAATTAAATAAATATTTTATTTATTTAATTATCCTATTTCTTCTATTAATTAAATAAATCTTTATTTATTTAATTAATTCATTACCTTTTTCTACACATGACACATGTCATTCATCTCTTAATTCCTACACTACCTACCTCTTTCATTATTTTGGTATTTCCTCTACCTACCCTCTAATCCTAGCCGACCTCTCTTTTTACACCTCTTAATCTTAACCCTCCATTTCTTATTGTGTCTTCTATTTAAGGAGATGCTTTCTTCATTGACAAACCCTAATGACTAATGACTGATTTTGGAGGACTTGGCTACACTACAATTCTACTTGCAACCACATTCCGTTCTTTATTGAGCTCTTGTGCACATAAAAATCTGAGAGCAAGCATATTAAACAAGATCAATGGAGATAGGAAGAATGGAGATCAAAACCCTAGTGGACATGTGATGGTATAATCTTTGTGATTTTTGAGTTATTTTGCATTGTCTTAGGTTATCTTCATATGTTATGGTGGATCTTTGTTCATTGTTAGGCTAGGGTTTGGTGGTTGAATCCATTTTAGTCTTTCAATATTGTTGTTTATTGTTATCCATTTTCACCATATACACCTAGCATGGAGAATCCTACACTGGAGAAATAAGTCTTTCAAACAAGCCTAAGGGGAGCATAGCGGTAAATTTACTTCCGGACCCCTTGAAGAATGTGTGGTAAGAGAGTTTACATTTTGAGTTGTTTTGTGAGAATTCTTGATATCATAGTCTATCGGTTTTTGGAAAGATTGTCAACCAGTTATATACCTGTCAGTATTGGAAGTATTGTTAAGCGCCATATTAGGGTTTCTTACCCTATCGGTTGAGAAATTAATGCAGTGGGTAAATTTTATATAAGCGAGTTTTACTATGTTATTTTTACCCTAATTGCATTCGAAAGAGAGTTCTTGAGCACATGCAGAGCAAAAAAAGAGATTTGCTAGCTGATTGTAGACGGATTGAAAGATTCAATCGGATTTGAAGACTATCAAAGGCAAAACAGGTGTACATTTGAGAGGTCGACCAGAAACCCTGCCAACACGAAGGAATTAAGGTATTCTTTTGTTAATCTCTCTCAATTTGAGTTTATCCAGATGGTATCATTGTCTAAGCAAGTAGAGAGACTTATGATCACTATTGAACCTATGGAGTCTATGGAAACAAACAAAATAGTATCATATAATGCTTTGTCTCAAGTTCTTGATGGTGTTATGATAAAAGGTAATTTATCTAGTTACATTGACTGTAAAATTGAAGATTTAGGATCATTATCAATTTACTCTCAACTAAAATCCTTGTGTGATAAAAGTGGCAAAATCAAACCCGAGTACATTAGGGTTTATGAAAAGGGTTTTCACAATGCGGCCTATTTTACTGAATATTTTGAAGAAGAACATATTAGGATAATTCTTAGTTGTGTGCATGGTGAAAATATGTATCTTGAATGGTCACACACAATCACAAATGAAGCAATCCATGTAGTGACTGGTTTTTGGCAAACCGGTGAAGTTCCTAAGTTGAGGAAAATTTCAAAAGAGTATGGTTATGCTAACTCAGACTACCTCTAACGGTCATGCGTTTTTAGTCAATAACATCAAAGACCCAGTAGTTAGGCTTGAAACTATGGTTATTGGTTACATGATATTTTATTCCAGTAGAATGAATAGTGTGCCATCTACAGTTGTGAATGCAGCTTACAAAATGATTGTTGAGAATGCAGATTATGACTTATGCAAGGCTATAAGGAGTCAATTGATGTTGAACCTGCAATCAATTAAGAAATACAACAGTCAAAAGTTCAAATTTGGTCAATTATCGATTGGTCTATTCTTTTATTTTTAGAATTTCCTACCGGGAATTGGTGGCATTCAATGGTCAAAGGACCTACTGGTAACTGCTCAAATCAAGAACAACATTAAGGTTGTAAAGAACACATTCTCTGTTGCATGAATAGATATTTTAATGAATTCCAAAAGAAGATGAGCATGAGGGTGAGGCTACCTGAAGATGTGGTGAAAAACTTTGCAAAAGACATCTGTTTCACAGTCACCACAGACTTTTGTCTTATGGAGGTCATAGAACCCAGGGAGGATGAAATGGGTGAAATGAGTGTTGAAGTCAATTATGACATTAATCGGATATGCCAACAACCTTTTGGCATCTCCCAAGGATAAGAAGAAGAAAAGATTGGGAACATATGAGGTAAGAAATTCACCTGTTGAACCCAGTTTTGCTAAAGAGAAGAAGAAAGTTGAGAAAGCACCTCCAGTGACCACAGGTACAAGGGTGACAAGAAGTGTCCAAGTCAAAAAGGAACCTACACCCAAAGTATATGCTAAAAAGAAGACTGCAACGAAGAAGAGAGGCAAGCAACTTATTCTTCAAGCAGAATATGATGATACCAACACTGAAGAGGAACCAAAGAAAATGAAAGCAACTGGTAAGAAAGCCAAACCAGTAGAAGACACCTCACAACAGGGTATTCTTATTAATGCTTTATCTTACAAACCTATGACTAATTTTGAGAGAATTGTAAAAACATTAGGGAAGAATAGGTTTGATAATGTGAAAGAATGTTTTGATTCATTTGATGATGATTATAAGGAACAAATTATTCAAAAGGTAATCAACTACTTATGTCAATACAATCGATTGCCTCAAGATCTTAAAGATGATATTTGTGATTTTTTGTATCATATTCTTGCAAATAATTGGGAAGTGGTTGTTGAACAAGATCAAGAAATAATTGATAGTATTTTCATTCAATATTTTCCTGAATTGTCTAGAGATGAAATTTTAGCATTGCTTAATAATTTCAAAGGACGGTCTCATTTTAAGGCAAGAAGATTGATATTAAAGAATGGAAAGGTGCAATCTGTTGAAGTTGAAACTCATCAGATAGCTAGAAATATTCAAAGGACGCATGAGCATATGAAGTCTCATAAAACTAATCAAATAGAGGCTGGAGCACAACCGGAGTTAGATGAAGAAGAAATTATTACACCAGATATTGTCTATCCTATTAATCATAAGGATGACACTACTCTACCGTTTATCTTTGTAGATGATATTAGGACACCATTGATTTATCTAGTAATATCATTGAACCAGTTATGCAACCGTTACAACCACTGGTCATTATTGTTATACAAGAAAAAGCACTTGAAGCACCGGTAATTTAACCTAGTGTGGATATTCAACCTCCACCAAAAAAAGAACACCAAGTGGAAAATCAATTGCCACCAATTACAATGGATACTCAAGAGAAACAAACAAAGGAAAAAAAAGAGAAAGAGAAACTTGAGAAAGAGGTTAAAGTGAAGGCATTTGAACAAAAAAAAGGAGGAAGAGAAAGAGAAAATAGAGGAGAAGATAGCAGATGAAAAGGAAAAAGCAATTGTTAAGCAGCAAATTGAAGATGAGGATGACTCAATAGGTATCAAAGGGCCTATAGATGTAGATAATATGAGTGCATCTGAACTCATGGAGATTTCTATAGTGATGCAATCTAGAGCATAGAAGAAAGAGCAGAGGAAGGAAGTAGAAACAATTCAAACTGTCATTGAGATAATGTCTAGTCTTCTACCAAAGACTGACATTGGAAACTTGTCAACTCCTACTGGAAAGCTTAGTCAGTTGGTTGCTGATTATTCTGACCAACTGAAGTCCCTTTCAGAAGCTGCTTAGACTTTAGCTGAGAAAAATTATAGAAAGAAAAGAGGAGAGCAAATAATGAAAGATATTGATACAAGGAAGATTGCTTTATCCCTAAATAAAGATCTTTTGAGGATTGTTACTGAAACTAGAGGAAGGATACTAGCCTATACATCTAATGTTTCATTTTTCTATACTAATTTGATTAAGAGGCGAGAAGAGACAAAACAAGAACTGGAAAGGATATGTACTGCCTACATACCTTAATGGGATTCAGCCTTAGGTTTTGGAAAATCAGTTGATGATTTGCAAAATCGGTTAGATGTCTATGATTATGAATAGGCTAAGAGACTCCGATCCTTAAAATAGATAAAGAACTAGTTAAGACCCAAAGTGGACATCTTACAATGGGCATACAAAGATGCAGAAGCGGTCTTGGCTACTCCCGAAATGAGCACAATAGATGCGATGGAAGAATTCACTGCACAGCTTATGACAACCATTGAGATCACTGAAACCTTATTGGAAACATGGGAGAATGATTTTTCTCATATGATGATCACTTTCAATGACATTTTCTTGAAAATTGTAGTGAACATTCCTTGAAAAGACACTTATATTTTTGCATATGTACTTTTTTTAATGCAAATTTTGCTATACTATATATGTATTTTACTTTTCAATTTGGCATTGTTGTCAAAGGGGGAGTAGAAATATGTATGTGTTGTAAAATTTTGTATGTATTGCTAAGGGGGAGTAGAAATATGTTTGTACATTTTTTTTGTAAGCACACTTAGTTGTAAAGTTGTTAAATTTTCTAAGTGTTGCCATCAATGCCAAAGAGGGAGAATGTTGGCTTGATGATGATTGTAATGGATGACTTCATGTGTTGTCATTGATGGCACATGTATACACACACATATGTTCACATTGTCTTAGTCATCTTAGTTAAGACGAACCAGTATTGCTCCTAAGTCTTTGTATTGCAAAACCAATATTATATGTGATGCCCTCCTAAATGGCACAAGGTTAGTCTAAGATCAAAGAACACAAAACACACAAAACATTAGTGTTAGTCAATCGAAAACTAATCTAAAAAGGCATACCAAAAGAGAGACTAAAAGCATGCAAGCATATTTAACTATCAAAGCAAACATGATGAGGCATCTCCAAATACCTCCTAACATACTCCTAGTTCCTTCTCCCTTGTTCCTCTCCTCTCCAAGTTCCAAAATAGTGTAGCTCTCAGCAGCTTTTTGCACTATGGATGCTTATGGAGGATTGAGATTTGTAGTATAGCTCCAAATATGAAATAAAAAGCTATTTTTATGCTAAAATGATGTATTTTAACCAAAAAGACAAGATTTAGTTATGCTTATGCTAAATGCTCTCTAAAATGTCTATAGCCTAAATGCATACAAGTTTTCAGGATCTGGATTATGAAGGAATGGGCTCTATTTATAGGAAAAATGGAGCAATGGATGGCCAGGATTGAAAGGTTTAATCAAGGGTCAAGCTTGAAAGTTGGGGATCCATGTGCACAATTTGCACCAATGAAATGGTGACAAGTGTCAACATAAGATTGGGTTGAGAGAAGAGGTTGGAGGCATTAAATGCCTGAGGAGACCTCATGGTTATCTAGAAGGTAAGGGTCAAGCCTAAATTAGGATTACCCACTCGATTAGGAGTTAATGCAAGGATAAACCTTTGTGCAAATGATTAAGAGATAATCATGGTCAAAGCATTAAAGGCCTGATGAGACCTTTGGGTTGGGTAGAGGTTGAGTCAAAACAAATGTTTTAACCATGTGGAAGGGTTTGGGTTAACCATTAATGGTTTTTGGAGACTTTGGGGTTTAAGTGGTTGAAAGTTGGAAGCCTTCAATGGTTATCAAAGACTTTGAGGAATTAAGTGGTTGAAGGTTGAAAGCCTTTAATGGTTATCAAAGACTTTTAGACTTTGAGAAGTGACTCCATTTTGCTTAGGAATGTGACAATATTTAGGGGATGGATTAGGCTAATTAGGAAGGGGGTTAGAAGAATCTAGAAGGGGATTAGATTTTGCAAGTGGATTTGGTGGGTGAGGGAAAATAGGATTTTATTTAAAATAAAAATTCATTTATTTCAAAATGTGTGTAAGTTGCATTTGTAGGAAAATGCAAGTGGGGGGGGGATAATGATTTAAATAAATGTTTTATTTAATTTATTTAAAAGAGGAATAGGGGTATTTAATTAAATAAATAGATTTTATTTATTTAATTGATTGTGAATTTGATTTAATGAATTAATTAAAATAAATTGAATAATTTATTTAATTAATAGAAGAATGTTTGGAGATGAATTAATTAAATATTAATTTAATTAACTGATGGCTAGTGGATTTTTAATTAAATAAATACGAAATATTCATTTAATTAAAATGGACAGATTTGTGTGACTACAATATGTATAGTTAAGTTCAAATGGTTTAGAGGGTGTCTAACCGGTGTATGTAGACAACCGGTATATATAGGAATGGCTTGACACCAGCATGGAGATTCAACGGAGACCATCAAATAAGCAAAAGGAGGATAATCGATCTATGAGTTGGAAGAGGTTAACTCTTAACCGGTATTGATGTTCCAACCAGTTTCACTAATTGTGTGATGAGTTATCACCAATCGTGATGAGTTATCCCTAACCAACAGATTTGGTGGTAATATGTGATGAGTTATATTAGATTGTCCAGATACACTACACCTAGGAAATTGTGATATGATTCCTGAGCCGACATGAAATTTAATGTCTATATAATGACATTATGATGAACAATTTTTTTATGATACAAGATATAAGTGTTAAGTTGTTGAAGGCATTGTAGAGTATGTTAGTGATGTAGTTTTGAGTG
Organism: Cryptomeria japonica; assembly: GCF_030272615.1. NCBI lineage: Eukaryota > Viridiplantae > Streptophyta > Pinopsida > Cupressales > Cupressaceae > Cryptomeria > Cryptomeria japonica. Next base: position 582,360,375 of record NC_081406.1, read on the forward strand.
AGCAGAAGAGGATCTATTCAAGCAAGTTGTGCTACTTCTAGATCACACTGCCTGTTGTTTTCTAATCACTACAATAGTCAAATCTCCTAACCGAGTAAGCTCTAACAAGCTTCATTGTACAAATCCTCTAACAAGGTGATCCATTAGTTTGGATTTGAAATCCTCTACTGAGGTTACTCCTAACAAGGTACTACCTTTAATAGAGTATAGCTTCTAGCAGAGCTTTGGGATCTTTAACAGGATTCACTCCTAGCAGAGCACTTTTGTAGACCTTAACCGGTTAGTTACCTATTTATGCAAGTAGTTAACTTGTGAGTCCCATCTCACCGTGGTTTATCCCAGTTGGGTTTTCCACTTGTAAACTCTTCTATTATGGTGGATGCTTTAATATCATTTTGGATTGCATGCATAGTATTAAGTAAACTGGTTAAGTATATTTACCAGTCTGTGTTTAAAGCGGTATTGTTTTTCCTGTCACTGATTCACCCCCCCCTCTCAGTGCTTTATAAGTCTATCATTTTATAGAGACACAATCATGCTTTTTCATGATTCTCTCTTTCAATTCTAATCCTTAATGGGAAACATTCTTGCATTTGTACATGGTTTTTTTTTTCTAAGGGGAGATAATTTGTTTGTATATATTGGATATATTTTTTCCTTACAACCTTACCATTTTTATAGGACATTGCTCATTATGGGGGGCTAATAGTCTCTCTCTTTCCCTCTTATGGGGGGATAATGATCGTATTTTTATGGTGGAAGTATTTATTTGGGGATATTTATGAGATCTCCACAAATCGCTCATTATATCACTTGTATATGATTTTGATTTGCATTTTTTCTTTGGAGAATGGTTTTTTACGAAGTGGCTTTTCTCATTTTCTTTGTTTGTGAGAGATCATTTATAAATGGGCCACCTAAAATGGCCTCATAGTTGGGACCCATTTTTCATTCTTGCATAAATTGCATAATAATGTACTCCCTAAGTTGCACTTAAGGGAGTGTTAGAGTGAATAATGTTTTGTCTTACTCTTAATTAATTACTTAATGTGGACCTATTCACAAGTCAAGTTAATTTAGGTCTTATGTGTCTTTTCTAGAAGTTAGTTATAATGAGGTCATGTATCTTATTTACTTTTAGTTACCTAGGCATTTAATATTTGCATCAAGGTAGTTTCTCATACTATATCCCACCTTACCTATATAAGCAAGGGTCACGTATATTTGTAAGATATATCCATTGATTATCATTTGATCATATCTCATATCTCAATAATAAAAAAACCTCATTATCATGCATCCTCTCTTGTGTAAGGTGTTTTTGTTTTTGTAGGTGATCTTGGATTCTACAACTCCTACATGTGAGACTCTTATTACTTGGTTGGGATATTTATTGTACAATTGTGCTCGATACAATTAGAATGAAGGATGATGAATCCTTTTCCACATAGGAGAAACAAAAATATGTATATTTTGGGTCAGGGTTTAGCACCAAATATTAAACCCTTTCTATTTGGGCCATTGCTTCAAAAACCAATAAGTCTAAAGTTCCAAGCAACATAAAGGAGTTGATTTGGAATTTATTTTCTTAAGAGGTTATTTGATACTTCAACTCTGCAAGCAGACTCTTTGATTGTAAATACTGCATTATTCTATGAAGAAACCACTAAGAATCTCTAAAATGACTCTAAAAAATTACACACTGGCCACATAAAGTTATTGCAAGAATTTTCAATTATGATGTGGGAAAATAGGGTTCACTAGATTGTATGGGAAAACTAGGAAACCTAGGCCTATTTGTGCTTTAATAATTTTGAGATGGAGAATGATCAACTTTTTCCAAGATGTTCCTAGGCACAAGGTGAATTCATTGGTCCATCGTGGGCGTTCTTGAAAGATGACTCTATAATTTAGGAAAAAGGATGCAAAATAGGGTGACAAGATGACCTTTTTGTGTGCATAGGGAGATAATGATCTGGTAGACCGATTCTGGAAGAAGATCTAATAGAGAAGACTATAACCAACCTACAAAACAAATCTTAGGAAAAATTGGAGGGATCAAGATTCCCAACTTGACGTGCTCCCAGGGTTGAGGCACCCTGCTCAGTCTTCTCTCGATAGTTTTAGCTCAAATGAATTGCAAATTGTAGATCTCCACCTGCTTGCCCTGTACCTATTTTCATGGGTTTGCCACCTATTCTTGCACATATAAAAGAGGGAAAATATTGGGTAGAAAGGGGTTTTCCTAAGTCAAACCTCAATTTTGGAGTCAACCTTGAAATTGAATTGAATTGAACTTGAATTGAAAGTGTGTTGGTATGTAGAAAGGCTAGATTTGAGAATGAGAACATCTTATACCTTGATGATGCAAATTCTTCTTTGAAGATGATCACACATGTTGATGCAATAGGGTGACTCCAAAAAACACCTTAAAAATATCATAAAAGACATGCTTGCATGAAGGTTGTTGAAGGTTGCCACAATGAAGAATTTGGTGGGATAAAATTCCTTGAATTCTTGAATTAAATTACTTCCTTGTTCTATTCTCCTGTTCATTCATGTACTGTATTCATGAGAGATAGTCCTAAAATGAGGGAGGATACCTTTATTATATACCTCTCCCAAGAATTTTGGGATGCAAAACTTAGAGCAGGTTGATACGGGAAAATATTTTCTGCTTAATCAAGCTAATGATTAAGTGGTGTGAATTCGGGCCCAAACAATAGGGAGTAGGGTGCCCTAATTGGATTGCTCTTGGGAATGGGTCACCCTAGTTGCCTTTCTCCTTCCAATGTGGCCCCAAATTTGCACCTAAAGTCCAAAATAGGAAGGAGAAAGGAAATGTGGAATTGAGTTTGGATGATTGGGGTTGGGCATGAGCGGCCATACATGGTATAATGGGGCCTAGTTGAGAAAGAAATTACATAGGGATGCAATTTAAGATGTTATATTTATCCCCCAATTTAGTAGGATAATGAGCCTACACACATAATCATCGTAAAGTATAAGAAAGAGGAAGATAGAGAGAGGCATTTGGCAAGACTACAAAGAGATAATACATCACTAAGTTCAAGGGACCAAGCTCCCAAACCAAGGATCCTAACTCATAAAAATACATGAAAGGACACAAAAACAAAAAACAAAGACAAACAAAAACAACAAAAATACAAAAAATGGGTTACTACTAAAAATAAAGGCTCTAACCCAACTAGTTGAAGAGACCTCAATAATTAAAATGTCTCAACCACTAATATCATCCTCAAATTCTATTGCAAGAGAACAAGTGTTCACTTGGAAAGGAGAAGTGCACACATAAAAGATGAAACAAGACTCCATGGTCTAATCAACTAGAAATGTATGCAATCAAAACAGAAAGAGAGGAAAAAGAAGCATGAATTCTAGGGGTGAGCAAGATGTGTTATGCTAGGTGATCCATGAAAGAGGAAGGAAGAGTGGAAAATAATTTAGGAAGATATGTTATGCTACTTCCACTCATCCCAAGAGAGCTTGGTGCAAAGAGAGAGTTGAATAGTTGAGAAAGTTGTGTAATTCTAATCAACCCATCCCAAGAATAACCAAGGAAAGCATTATCTCTAAGAAAATTTGCCAAAAATGATGCAAAAGGATAACCAAGGAAACCATTATCTCTAAGAAAATCCACAAATAATAGTGCAAAAGGATAACTAAGGAAAGCATTTTCTCCAAGACAATTGAAAAGGATAACCAAGGAAAGCATTGTCTCCAATGAAATCCACAATAAATGGTGAAAAAGGATAACCAAGGAAAGAAACGTCTCTTAGGAAATCTGCTAAAAATGGTGCAAACCTAGATAGCCAAGGAAAGAATTTTCTCCAAGGAAATCTGCTAAAAACAGTGCAAAAGGATAACCAAGGAAAGCATTGTCTCCAAGGAAATCTGTAATATAATACATTAGGAGGCCGCAATGTTCCCCTCCTTAAGATGGAAGCACAAAGCTATGGTGATATCTTAAGGATACAAAGAAAAAGGATACATGCATTCAATCACTAAGGAGATATTCGCAAACAAGAATGTACATGCAACCCTAGCCAAAGAGGCATTACTCTTGTGAACGAAGGAAGAGATAATTGTGAGATATCTTTCCACAAGTGTAAAAGTGTCCTTTTGAGGGATACAAGAAGAAGAAAGAGATCTTTTCTCAAATACATGTACCTCCAAGAGGAGATATTGAACAAAAATATCACCATTGACCAAAATAAAGGGAGGAGAACAAGAATTCACACCCTCCTCTAATTGCTTGGTAAATGGATTATTGATGAAGGATAACACATGTTTTGGATCCAAGTTAGGGATTTGCTTAAATTAAAAATACATCACCAAGTGAGGAAGATGTTGAACACAAGGATACATACCTCTTACATAAGAGAGAATCCTTAAGCAAACAAAAAATTCCACATAAGGAATGACATTGTATCATAAGAAAATACCACCCAACCAAAGAAGGAAAAAGTGGATCCATAGAAAGAATAAGAGATAGAATCCTTGCCCCCTAAGCGTGAAGGTCAAGGAAAAGGAGAGCTATTATGTTGCTCATAAAAGTAAGATTAAAAATGAAAGCATAACACCATGCAAACTAAAGTGTCCCATAAAAGGTAAACTGCTAATACTACATAGTGTGGAGCAACATAATAGGAAAAGGGGGTGCTACAACATGACCTCTTCACCAAGAAAAATAACAAGATCAGTTGTGAGTGCAATACGAGCTTTATCATATTGATCTTACACAAAAAATTTAAAAGCTTTACAATTTCCAAGAGAATGAGAATAACTATGATTAAAGAGACAATGCACATCACCTTCTTTGTTTTTATTATTATTGACATATCCTATGAAAGGAAAAGTAACATTTTTATCAAACTTCAACCTCCAAAATAATATTGTAGCCAATTATTCATAATCATCAATATGGATAGGTCTTTCTCCTTGAGATGTAGGGTAAGATACACTAGTGGAAGAAGAAGGATTATTTTCTTGTGGTAAAAGATTTGATAAGGGAGGAGGAGGATCATTTGAAGAAGAAGCATTTTTCGATGGGAAGATAGTTTCTATGTTTTGCAAAGTACTCTTTCAGCATTTGAATCTTATGGAGATCATCCATAGTTGTTAATGAATTGGGATATCCCAAACATTCTATAGTAGATTGTAAGGGAATATCTATAGGGACCTTAATTCCCTATTTGTGCTTTCAAAGTCCCTATTCTCTATAGCCTTGGTTTGGAATCATATCATAGCCAACCTCATAGGATGTTTTAATTGTGAAGGAGAGGGACTTTGATCATGAACTTCCTTAAAAAATTTCATGTACAGATAAGTTGAAGGGCCAAAGGGATGAATAGATGAAGAAGTAATGTCCTTTGTAGGGAGATTGTCCTTTCTATCATCATTATTCATGTCCTTTTTGGTAGGTTTGGAAGGAGGGTCATCTAAATATTTGACTTTTCTTAATTCTATGGTAGGAAATAGATCATGAATAAAGTTCATAACATCATCTTGTTTTAGAATATTTTGATGGTGACGATAAGATGTAGGAGAATAGGAATGATCTAGAGTGATTGAAGTAGTTAAATTAATATGCTTAGATTGGCCCTCTTGCAACAAGCTATCCTTGTTAGGAGAGATTTTTAGAGTATGAACTCTAGCCTCATTAACAAATGATAACCCAGGGGAGGTACAAGTGTTGTTTATTTCAATCTCATCTCTATTACTATCACTTTCTACAAAAATTTGTATGTCATCTACATATGTTATGCATTTTATAAATAATATCATCATAAAACAACATCCAACATGGATACAAGATTTGAGAAAGGTTTTGCAAGTAGGAAATATCTTTGAAATTATAATGATGTCATATGCAAGAGTACTATGAATGAAAATAAGAAACATAAAGTGAAAGAAACCATTATGCAACACACAAATTTAATAAATGTAACTAAGAAGAAATCTAATAATATGTGAAATAGAAAACCAATCTAGTTTAGTGAATTCCATTATGAAACACCCAAATTAGATCTTAAAATTAGAATATGGAAGTATAGGACACGCCAAGTTCACCAAGATGTAATATATGTTGAACTATGAGTGCATAAGCTATATGTTTCAAAAATCATTGTAAATGTGAATAAATGAAATGCATATGAATCATATCTAAAAATAAAAAGAAGAATTAATTCAAGTATAAGGTATGTCAGGTTCACCAAAATGTGATATGGAGAAATAAGGTTTACTAGCTTGTATGGGAGAACTAGGAAGCTTAGGCCTATTTCTACTTTAATGAATTTGAGAGGGAGAATGATCCATTTGGCCCAATATGTTTTTAGACACAAGGTGAATTCAATGGTCCATCATGAGGGTACTTGAAAGATGACTCTACAATTTTGAAAGAAGGATACAAAATAAGGTAACAAGATGACCTATCTGTGTGCACGAGGAGATAGTGAATTGGAAGACTGATTCTGAAAGAAGATTTAATATAGAAAACTATAGCCAACCTATAGAATAAATCTCAAGAAAAATTAGAGGGAGAAACATGCCCAACTCGACCTTCTCCCAGGACTGAGGTGCCCTGCTCAGCTCACTCCCGAGAGTTTTAGCTCCGGATGAATTGTAGACTATAGATCTCCACCTGCTTGCTTTGTACCTATTTTAGTGGGCCTATCACCAATTCCTGCACATAGAAAAGAGGGAAAATGTTGGGTAGAAAGTATTGGAGTTGAGAAAATGCAACACCACGGGAGCCCAAATGATCTCTGCAAGCTAAAAAACATTTTACAAGGAGAAGCAAGGAAGCAAATCATAGAAGAAAGAAATACACAGAAAATATGCTCAAAAAGAGAGAGCTCAATATTCACAAAATATGTAATGTAATAATCCTCCTTCTTACAAAGAAAAGAATGAACTTAACCTTTAATAGGTCAAGAAACCCTAAAAGGGAAAACCTAGGTTTGCACATAATAATTAATAAAAGAATTAATTATTATGCACCTAAAGTTAGCTTAAGTGTAAAAGAGATAAAGGGAACTTAAATAATTAAACAAATATTGTTTAATTAATCAAGTAAATACCTGAATACTCTAACATCCCCTCTTAAGCTAGACTTAGGGAGAAGCTAAAACCTAGAACAGCTACTGAAAGCAAGAAAGATGGGTCCCAGCAACAAGGCCTGATCAGGTACCCAAATACAATGAAATATCTATGAACTGGAGAAATAGAGAAAACCGCGTGGGAAAAAAACTCTACTCCAAAAAGAGATGGAAAAGAACACCACTGAAGCATGAAGAACCTGCAAACTTTGTCGAAGAATAACTGCTGATCTAAAGAACCTCCACTGAAATAGAACATGACCAGGTAGAGAAGACTATAATCTGTATGAGTACCCTCAAATGACACTACTCGAATTAGAAGGCAAACAAGGCAAACAACTAAAATTGAAGATACAGATGGCATGAAAAAACCAAAGCCTGAAGAGATGATCAATCAAACCATGGAGGCATTAGAACCAATAGGACAAACCTCCCCATAATGTTGAAGAGGGACAGGAACACTGAAAAAGAACGGCCAAGAAGAACTGCATGATGAACAACCAAGAACATCAAAGGTGCTAAGAAAAGCACATGTTGTCATGGAAGGAACACTCACTTGACACACAGCTTGAGGTGAATGTCATGGAAGAAACACTCACTAGACAAAGGTGGATGGCAAACAAGGCAAACATCAACCCCCTCATGGCACTTTATAAGGAGTGCATGTACAATAAGGCACAAGATATGCAAGATCCCAAGTAAACAATGCATGATGGCACTTTATCTCAGTGCGTTTTCATAAATACAATGCTACAATGACAATAAGACTAGAAATAGAAAGGAGAACCAAAATAGAGACACCCTACTCAGATAAGAGATCCCAAGACCTGAAACAACCAAGATATCCACCAGAGTGCTGAAAAGCAAAAAACTAAATAAAATATGCATGGAGTGGAATCTGGAAATAAAACTCATACGACTGGAAAGTACACAGCACACGTTGTCCAAAAATATAAACTTTTCAAAAAATGGAGGTTAAATGCTCATTCTACGGCTCCCAGAGTACAAAAAAGAGACCCCACTTTGACTCAAAAAAAACACATTCAAACAGAAAAATTGGAAAAAAATACCAACATCACGAGGTCTAGCTTGGAACCATCTTTCCGATGCCAATCTGTTTTCAAAACAATGACTCTGTATGCCCAAGATATGACCAAAAAACCAATGGAGGTAGTCTGGTGGCTCTGGCGAATGGAGGTGGCCAGTGGGTGGCGCTCCAATGGCGGTCGGGCGGAGCTCTGGTGGTCGGGTGGTGGTTTCTGGGGGCGTTGGCAGTAGCAAGAGGTGGCCGGAGTGCTTTCCGGTGGTGGCAACCAGGGCAGGCGGTTACAGGAGCCAACAGAGCTGGCAAGTGGCCGGAGAAGCGGTGGGGACTAGCAGGGTCCGACGGCGGTGGGGGCCAGGGAGCGGGGCGGAGCGATGGGGTGAAGGGTCGCATGCAGGCTGGGTCGGGGTGGCTGTTGGAGGCGTCGTTGTGGGCGACTGGAGGCGTCGTTGGCCAGGGCAGCAGACGGTCGGCGGTGGGAGGATGGCAGGGGCCACAGGGGGCCAGACTAACAAGTCTGGCAGGCGCCATACGGTGGCTAGACTGTCAGGTCCAGATACCCTAAAAAAAACGCTCTCCCAAAAAATTTTGCCAAAGAAATTTTTTTTTGAAACTCTTGTTTTTTTCGAAGCCCTTTTTTTTTTTTTGAAAAATCAAAATCCGACCTGCATGTTGTAAAAAGGCAAAAAAAAAAATTGAAATTTTTTTTTCTCGGACTATGTGCCAGGGCCGTACGACTTGGATCTGGAGAAAAAATACTCCCAGAGGCTCAGGAACCAAAATAAGGCAAATTTTTTATGACTATAGGGGTTTTCGAGCCTTCTGAGCACGATGGTGAGGTCCATTTAGGCCCAAAGTGCTCAGAAAAAAGAGGCCTATCCCTAAGTACAAAACAAAACTTCCTAAAACCCCAAATTTGCTTCCAATGCAAAAATTCTCAAAACAAGAACAGATAGTTGCAGATTTGAAGCTCTGATACCATATTGGAGTTGAGAAAATACAACACCATAGGAGCCCAAATGATCTCTGCAAGCTAAAAAACCTGTTACAAGGAGAAGCAAGGAAGCAAATCACAGAAGAAAGAAATACACAGAAAATATGCTCAAAAAGAGAGGGCTCAATATTCACAAAATGTGTAATGTAATAATCCTCCTTCTTACAAAGAAAAGAATGAACTTAACCTTTAAGAGGTCAAGAAACCCTAAAAGGGAAAACCGAGGTTTGCACATAATAATTAATAAAAGAATTAATTATTATGCACCTAAAGTTAGCTTAAGTGTAAAAGAGATAAAGGGAACTTAAATAATTAAACAAATATTATTTAATTAATCAAGTAAATACATCAAATAATCTAACAGAAAAGGGGTTTGCCTAAGTCAAACCTTGGTTTTGTAATCAACATTTAAACTGAATTGAATTGAAAGCGTGTTGGTATGTAGTAGAGGTTAGATGTGAGAATGAGAATGTCTTATACCTTGATGATGCAAATACTTATTTTAAGATGATGACACATGTTGATGCAATAGTATGACTCCACAAAAAACATAAAAAAAACCATAAAAGACATGCTTGCATGAAGGTTGTTGAAAGTGGCCACAATGAATAATTTGGTGGGATGAAATGCCTTGAATGCTTGAATTGAATTGCTTCCTTAATATATTCTCTTGTTCATTCGTGTAATATATTCATGAGATATTGTCCTAAAATGTGGGAGGATACATTTCTTATATACCTCTCCCAAGCATTTTTGGGTATAAAACTCAGAGCATGATGACACGCAAAAAGATTTCCCACTTATCCAAGTTGATCGTTAAGTAGTTTAAATTTGGGCCCAAACACTAGGGAGTAGGGCACCCTAATTGGCCCGCTCCCGAAAGGAGATCACCCAAGGTGCCTTTCTCCCTCCAATGTGGCCCCAAATTGGGACTTCAGATCTTAAATAGGAAGGAGAAGCTATAATGAAATGGGGAATTGATCTGGGATGAACGGGACCAGGTGTGGGAGGATATACATGCTAAAATAAGGCCTAGCTAAGCAATAAATTACATAGGGATGTAATTTATGACGCTACAATAATAACATGTATCCTTGCTACCATCCCTTCAAGCTACTAATATGCTACTTGTTACTACTCTTTCAACCTCAATAGGTATTTCTTTTCAAGATAAGGAAGCATTATCTTTGAAAATAAATGAATTTAAGGAACATTTGAGAGAGGCTAAGGAGGACAAAAATAAGTGAGTTTTAGATAAGGTGGATGACTTGATTGGACACAAGCTATCTAAATTAATATGCATACTTGAAGACACCTAGGAGGGTTGTAACAATATGAAAAATTCATATGTCAAGTATGTGAAACATCAAGAACCTTTGGAGGATATTCTAGGAAAATGGACCCCTAGAGCATTATCAATTCAACAAGTTTACACGTGCAATATTTTATCCAAATATTATAGGTGGGATAGCTAATACAAATGATAATATTGGTTTTTTAGGAGAAATATCGGGATATCAATCCACACTTGAACAACTTAAAGTAAAACTAAAATTGTTAGATAATATGGGAGAGAAAATCATGCCCAAGATCTTGGGTAATCATGGGACCACTAGTCCATTCAGCTAGTAGAAGAACAAATTTGGCACAATCACTCCTTATCCGTCTTCAATTATTTGTGTATGGATGAACTTATAGGGTTAAAATTTAGCCTTTACAATTTCAATAAGGTGACTAAAGTAATTTTAAGTGCTAAGTATAATGTACATAAATAAAATTATTAACATGTTAGCATTACAATGGCCTACAAAGAAAATATATGATTCCTGACTAGAAAAATACATTGAATAAATGTAGATTTTTATTTCAATATATCATCAAATTTCAACCTTAACTTCCTAATTTAATTGATAACAAGGCAAGTGATAGTATTGGTCTACAACAACATATTGGAGAGGTTCCTAGGTTTAGTTTCAACTTTTTTCTTCATCAAATATCTCGACTTAAAGTTCAAGCTTCTCAATAACCTCAACGTCTTTTGGTTCAACATGAAAAAGAACATTGTATTGTAATGGACTTAGTTCTTGTTCTACATGCTCACCTTGTCATGAGACTATAAAATGTCAAAATGTCAAAAATAAAATGAGGCACGTGTCATGTGATTTGGGCTCATGAGACTACATGCTCACCTTGTTTTATAAAAGGGGACATGAGCCTCATCATAAAGGACTTCGGGAATATTGTAATTGGGTAAAATTTAGTTTAGAAAAGTCAAATTTTTCTTTAGGTCATAGAGAAAATAATCTATAATTGAGATTTCTCTATAATAACAATGTGCATTTCAATTGCAAATATATGAAAATCATGCTTCAATTATAATTGTCTCCAACATGCAATGCAATAATTTCTCATGAATAAAATGATCAAGGATCTTTGAGTTCATCTTTGTATCTTTATGCAATACATGTATTTTGTTGATTGTCTCTATTTAAGTAATAGATTAATTTCATTTAATAAATTATTGAGATTGTTGTGTTATATAGAGATTATTAAATAGAATTACAATGGATATCATTTGTAGAATACATTATTTCTATGAAATAATGTTAATTATCCATTGAGATGCATTAGGTTGTTGGAAGGAGACATTTATGTGATTGTATGAGTTTTTCACCTTGACAAGGCACTGATTTGGATAGTAAGTCTTGCTTAAAACTCATAACCAACCTTAAAAATGATAAATCCTAAGAAATGTCTAAGTTATGCTTAATTATATCTAAATTCTCATGCTTGGATCTTAGAGTTTACAAGGATTTCAGCCAATTTCATGTTGCATCTTATGATTTTTTGTCAAAATGCACGAGACTTTATCTACTATAGTAGTATCTAGCTATTGAATACTATTAAAAGGGAAACCCACCTAGGTTTATAGAGCCTAAAGTGAAAAGGGAACTACATTCCTTGTTTATTGGCTAATCTCTTGGTGCTCTTAATTATAGGATATGGCTAATTCTTTAAATGGAACATCTAGGAATTAATTGGAAACAAGGACAACATGAAAATGAAAACTGCTTGGATAAAAAAAGTATTTGTTGTGATTGGAAATCTTATGGGTTGGAGAAAATAGTTTGAAAAAATTAAAATTTTTGTAGGATTAACAACAAATGAGATGGGTTAAGGGGCCCACATCAACCACCTAAGCGATCAACACTTAGAATGTGGTGGTTAAGCCAAACCAAATCAAATAGATACAAATAGGCAAATAAAAGTATTAATGTTACTTGCATATTATCATTGTTAACATTAATAATTTGTTGGAAAGACCAAAGATGATCAAGTGATTGATTATTTGTGATTTCTCTTCCTAAATCTTGTAAGTGGTCATGCATTCTTATGCAATCATAATTATAAAGTTCAACAAGACACTTATCAGAGATAATTTCCCAACTACATAGACCTCTCCATGTTGATCAATCCCAAGATGTAATGTGGCTAAATTTTTCTTCTCTCCAATTAAGAAACAAGTTATATCCAAAAATAATTATTTCTCTTCAAAATCTACGACATCATAACTTACTTTAGCTTATTTTTTATATCATCATGTAGTGTTTTATTTTAGTGATCTTTTATAATTGATTGTCCTAATAATCTTTTGATTTTCCACATAGCTACCCTCCAAATAATTTCAGAGACAATGATAAGCCATGGAAAACCATCATGAATTATTTAACAAGCTTCTCAAATCTACTAAGTGGACATGGTGTAATACTCATCTAACCCTCACATGATAAAGTAGGTATTATGATAACGAAACTACACCTAAATACTAGTGGTCACTATGATAATAGGGTTTCTATTAATATGGTTAATTGTTGAAGGTAGCTTGGATATGTTTTTGAGGATGTTAGATGGAAAAGGATGATATCACATTGTAGACACCCAAAAATGGTCAAACGCTTGCGAGGTCATACTTTAACATTTGCGCATTGCCTCATTTTAGGTTTTTGCGTCGCATTAACATTTCTCCTATGATTCGCACTTGGTCTTTATCATTTGCGAACATCGAGTCGTTCTTCTACATTCTTCAATCATCTCGTCCTTGAATTTGGTCTTGTCGACAACACTATCCAATCATGATTTTGATCGAACTTACCTTGTTGCATCAATGTGCGTGCTAATTTGTCATCATTTTGGACATCGTCAATCCTAATTAGGGTTTTGTCCTCTCATCAATCTTATCATTTTGGACATCATCAATCCTAATTAGGGTTTTCTCCTCTTATCGATTTGTCATCAATCTTTATCATTATCAATCTTGTCATTTAACGATCGATTTGTCATCGATCGTGGTCATTTTCAATCTTGTCGTTTTGCAATCTATTTGTCATCGATTCTTGTCCTCTTATCGATCTTGTCATTTTGCGACCGATTTGTCATCAATCGTTGTCTGTCTCAATTATGTTAATTTGGATCAATTTGTCATTGTTCCTTGTCAATTGGCGCATTTCTCAATCAAATTGTCTATCGCATTGGTCATTTATCAATTTAAAATCATGATCGACATTAATTATCTTCAATCAGGACCTAATTGTCATCCTCGCATTTCTAATTCGCCTTCTAAGGTTTTATGATTTATTCATTTAACCTAATTTGTCATTTCTTCCTCTAGGATTACTAAATTATTTATTAATCCTAAGTTTTCTCATTACAATTAAATATTCATTTAATTGGCTAATTATTCCTCTTTGTGAGTGAATTAATTAATAAATGAAAAATTATTGATTAATTCACTAATTCTCTAATTTCCTAATTTCTTAATTCTTAAATTCAATTTCCTCCTATTTCTTTCCTAAATTTATGGCAATGACATAGAAATTTGTCATAGAATTTGTCATAAATTGTCATAAAATTCTTGACATAGAAATTTGTCATAGAATTTGTCATAAAATGTCATAAAATGTCATAAATTCTTGACATAGAAATTTGTCATGAATTGTCATAAGCCTTGCATAGCAATTTGTCATAGATATGTCATAATTTTGCTATTCTTGATTTGAATTTCCATTCGAATCACCATCATGCCAATCTTATCATTTCTCCAATTCTTCTATAAATTGGATAATTTTCTTCAATCAATCCCTTAATCTTCATGAATCCCAAATTTCTATCAAACTACCGAACTTACGCTTCTAGTACTCTTGAGCTTTTTGCTTTCAATTGTGTGTGCACTTGTAGGTGAGACCCACAAACCCATTGAAGAGGAAAGAACAACAATGGAGCCGCATGGAAGGAGTATTCAATTCTACATCTGGTTTGCATAATTTTCATTTTGAATGCTTTGTTTCCATACCTCTATTGAATGTGCTTTGGAATTAGGTTCATTTCAATGAGTGTTCTTTTGATTATGTTATCATGTCTTGTGTTTTGATCTATCTATTCTTTGATGATTCCTAATTTCTACGCTACATTAATTGGTGAACTCGACGTGAATACTAACCTTCTAACCCCTTTACTGTGTTTTGGAGTGCTTCTAAGTTGATTTTGCAGGTCAAAAACCCAAAAACAGGGTCATGCAGTGCATTCTGGACACTTCTGCGCTTGTGTGAAGCATTCTGTGCCTGTGTTGAAACATCTTGCACCTGTGTTGAGACATTTTGTGCTTGTGTCAGACATCTTGCACCTATGTCATGACTTCTGCGCCTGTGTAAAGTCCAGATCAGAGGTGAAAAATGCAGTTTTTACTTGAAAAATTTTATATGTTTTAGTAAATTGCAATTTTGAGGGTCTTCGGTGCATTTGTGGACAAATATGGTGGATGTTTCCAAAATTTGGTTCTAGATTATTTGAATACCTTTCCAACGCATCAAACGGTTTGTAATTCGGAGCTAGGATGAGAAAGTTATGCCTTCTCAAAGTGGACTGAAATTGTAATCTGGTTTTCATAAATCAGATTATCTGTGCTTTGGATTTTGGTACTAATTATTTGTGCAGGATCTTGGCATACGCATGACAAAGACTACAAATCAAACTACTAACATGTGTTATGCAGATTCGATGGTCAAAGACAACAAATCAAACTTCTGACATGTGTTTTGCAGGTTGCCTTGGAGAAACAACCAAATTGTGTGTTTGAGTTTTTTAATTAGGCACTTAGTGATTTATAAATAGGTTGGAATAAACATTTGTTTGCTTTGATTTTTAAGTGTGACATTGGAGTAGGAGAGTATGCTCTCATCCTTCAAAGGGTGATCAAAAATCCAGATCTTCGATACCATGCTTGTGTTGTTGATTGTTTGTCTCCATTAGAGGGCATGCCTTCCCGACCACTTTGCTTTTGCAATAAAGTGATAATCATGAGAAGGGAATGACCCAAAGTGAGTACGGCTAGAATTCCTTGGCATTCTAACTCACTATAAAAAAATACCCGATGAGCGAAAGCTTTGAAGGAAGTGTTACGTGGGAATTGCAGTTACTTGGGAAGTGATGACCCTTGGACTCTTTCTCATATCAACATCTAAGTAGGGCCTCTTGGTCTAAATCATGCTTGCGCGACTACATTTGTTTGGTATCTTGATGGGCTTAATGTCTCAATCATGCTTGCATGACATCAAGGAGTAATGCTTAACAGAAATCCTTACTACATACCTTGTTTTTAGAGGCCAAAAACCCTTCTAGTTGCTTGAGAAGGACAAGTTCGGATACTTGGAAGAGATACTAAGTTCGCCATGGGGAGATTTCCATGGGGACTGATGCTTGGCTTCCCTAAGAAGTGAGTGCCGTGGAGGGGAGCCCGTGGGGTCAAGCATCTATGTATTCTCCTTGAATCTCATAATGAGTCTACCTCTCAAGTACCTAATGTCTTTGCCTACCATAAGAAATGTGGAAATGAGCATGAGTGTCTTGAGTCTAAGTTGCAATATCTTGTATTCTTTGATTGTCAAAAGTTGAATTGCATCCCATTTCAAAAGCAAAACACATTGATCAAAACAAGATTAAACACAAGAGACATTCATCCAACAAAAAGTTCAACAAGGTTCAAAGCACATCTTCAAACATGGTTGTCAAACATTTTTCAAAATCTTGTCTCAACATTCATGTCACTTACATTTAGGTTCATCCTAGGTTGCATTTTGCAAAGTCATTTGTCAAGTACCAAGGTTAGGTTTCACCTAAGTCATACTCCTTTTCATGTCAATAAGAGTCATCCACTTGCATATGTCCTCTTGCATTAAAGTCATACCATTGTCATACATTTGCACTTGCATATCCTAAGTCTCTTCATTAAGCTTGAGTCATTATCATATCATATTAGGGTCACTTGCATAGTAATTGTCCCTTTTGCATATAGTCTCAAAAACTAGGTTTTGTCATCCTTGAATAATCCAAATCTTTGATAAACCCTAAGTCATTGTTAGGAATTCTAGACCTTATCAAACCTTTTCTCTTTTTGTCATCAATATCATTTCGTCAAACCTAGCTTAGTATCCAAGCATATAGGGGAGACATTTTCATCTTGTCCTTTGTCAATTAAGTCCTTTTGTCCTTTGAGGTCTAGACATCATTTCAATTTCCTAAGGGTCTCTTTCTTAGATCTGCATTTCAAAAGTTTGTCAAAATCTTGAAAAACAACCAAAAACATAGATTGCATTCTTGTCATAGATTGCATTTTCATTTATTTAGTTTGCATTTAGTTGCATATCATACATCATCCTTTTAAAATCAAAAAAATTTCCAAAAATATTGCATTTGCATAAGTGACATGTCTATTGAAACAAGGTTCCAAGCACCAATGATGCAACAAAGTTTGACATATCAACCGACAATGCAATCGAATTTTAATCCAATGCAATCACAATTCTATCCAACCCAACAACAAGGCAATATCGATCAAACTCTTTATGATGAAACAAGTCTCCAAATACAAAAGTTAGAGGAGAAGCTAGCTCAAGAAAATGAGCTATTGGAACAAAGAGTGAAAAACATGGCGAAAATTAGATCACAAATGTCCAAAATGCTTCGAAAATTTCCAGGTCAAAATCCAAATCTTGAGCCAATTGATGTAAGATCTCTTCTTGAACGATCAGACATACCAGCTCTCCTCTCACAAATAGAGATGATGAAACAATTACAAGAAAGGAGACAACATCAATTTCAACATTATGTGCCTCCACAACAAGAACAAGGTGTTTATTATCAATCAGATTTGCAACCATCGCAACCAATGGTCCAACATATGCAACCAACACAACCAATGGTCCAATATCAACAATATGTCCAACCAACTATATAGTATCAACAAGTTCAATCAACATATCAATGTCAACAACCGCCACCAAACATTCAAAAACAAAGGTTGCAACACACACCAAGCCAAGTTTCAAACATGTCAAACCAATTTGATCAACATTTAGTTCGAAATCAAAACATGACATCAAATCAAAAACAAGTTCAAATTCCAAGTCCAACTATGTCAAAACCTCGAAAGAAAGGTGGCCTTATTGCAATGCTCTTAAGGGAACGACTAAGTGAGTCTTTTGAGGAAGATAAAGATAATACACTTATGTCTAGCAATGCCTCATCCCCCCATAAACAAATTGACTCTCCAGTGGCATCTATCCCTACACCTCCAGAAGTTCCGCAAGGACCTTCCATATTGTCTTCATCAAACAATACACCCAAGGATGCAATTACCCAAGAGCTATCCATAACTGATTGCCAAGATAATCCAATTCATGATGCACATCCTTGCCATGTTTCAGAGATACAAGACCCAATGCCACCATACACTCTATTGCCATTACCTGTTTTAGAGGACCCCATTCAAAGTCCCTCTTCCTCATGTTCAAGCATTGATTCCTTGCCAGAACCCATCACAAATGTTCAAAGTGCATTTCCTTCATGCCAAAGCATTGATTCCTTGTCAGAATCCCCCAGGCATATCCAAAGTCCAACCCCATGTCAAGAGGATAATTTAGAGCACGAAGAAATGAGTCCTAAAGAAAATCAAGATCAAGATCCTGAAAACTTATCATCCCATCCAATTGTGGACCAGGACCCCATCTTCCTAGAAACTCATGATGATTCTCCTATTCTTGTCCATCATATCCAAAGTCCTATTGACACTCCATTCCTCGAGCAAGATCAAGATATCCCAGTTCATCCAATCCCAAATGATCCCCTTCCATTTCATGAACACAATGTCCTTTCAAATCCCATTGATATTCCACTTCCTCAGAAAGATCAAGATATCCCTTCCATTCTTTCCGATGATCCCATTGAAAGTCAAGAGCAAAGCACCTTTAAAGAAGATTCCAATGATCTTCCTCCTTGTCAAGATCAAATCATTCCTTCAGATCCTCCACAAGATCCACTTGTCCCTCCATCTCCACATCCTAATCCCGCATATCCACTCCAAGGTCTCAGTTCTTTTGATGATCCCGTTATTCCCCCCATTCTATCTCTTGAAGAGCCTGTCATTGAGCCATGTCCACTACACACTCCTAGTCCCCCTCACGATCCTGATACCCCTCATGATTCTAACGTGTCAGTGCAAGATGTTCATGAACCCCCTACATGCATAATGGGTTCTTCCACTTTGGTGCAATCCGATCCACTTCAAGATCTCCTTATTTCTCTCATATCACATCCACCTCATAATGGACTCGCATCTTCTTCCCAAAGCAAAGAGTATCCTATTAGTCAAAATATTGATAAAGGCAAAGGGGTAGACATCCATAAGCAAGAACTCCTTCATATTAAAGAGTATACTAATGGTCATGGCTACAGAGCTCACACTCAAGGCGTTGGTATCCCTTCAAAGTCAAAATCCAAAGGTCCACCTTCCCCATCATCGCTTCCATCCATTCTAGGTCCCTATATCCCTCCATCTCCTATGCAACATCAGCAAAGGCACACATCTTGGAGAACCTTCCATACATCCCACATGCCTCCATATCATTCCCATCCACATCGACATTCATTTCCTCCTCCAAGAAATTTGGATGCCAAGTATAAAAGTCATAAGTCTAAAAATCCACATGTATTCAAGGATCAACATGTCCAATCTAATCGGCATGTCAAAACAAAGAACAATATGATTTATAAAGAAAAAGAAAAATACAAAAGGCCACAAAGGCCCACTGAGCAAAATAAAGCAAAGTTAAAATATATATGGGTTCCTAAATCCCTTGTGCAAGCAATGCACTCCAAGGAACCACAAAAGCATGAAAAATCAAAAGCCATGTGGATCCCTAAGAAGCTCCTTGAAGCACAAAGAGAAAAATCCAACTTGGAATCCAAAATTGCTATTCCTCCATCCAAACCTCTCAAATTTGTTCCTCCATCACCTCCTTCTTCCATTTTGGGCCCTTATGTCCCAAAATCCCAAGCTATTCCTCCATCCAAATCTCACAATCTGAGATCCATTTTTTCTCCATCAGTCCATCACCCCTCAAGGTGTGTGCCAATGTCGATCTTGCCAACATTTCCATCCACTCAAGCCCAATTCTTCCAATACCCTATCCATTATCCAATGCATATTTTCCATCCTTCGATCCCTTTGATCCCATCCTTTGCATAAATCCTTGCCTTAGTTTCATGTCATTTTCCATGTCCTTACCCTACCAACGTTAAGGCTACTATCCAAACAAAAAGATGCTTGAGTCCTTCTTCCATCCCCTATCATGTGTCCATCTTCTATTGAAAAAGTCAAAAAAATAAAAAATACAAAAAAAAAAGTGAAAGAAAAAAGAAAAGAGAAAAAGTAAAAGAAAAATAATTCGTCCACTGGTGAAAACCTGGCAAACAGGCGTCATGCGTAATTTATGAACTTCTTGCACACCACACTTGGGGGCAGGTTTCCTCCTATCATATCCTATTGCCCTTCGTTATCCTATCATATCATGTCATACTCCTCCATTATCCTATTGTCCCTCATGTCCAGTTTCCCTTTCCACCTTTGATCTTGACAAGGCTAAGGATCTTCACGAGCATCATGCATTTTGTTTGCAGCTTTCAGTCTATCATAGCTTTTGGTCTTTATCCATTTGCTTATTACAACCTTTCATCCATATTCCCTAGCTTATTGCAACTTTCTACCACTATCCCTTAGCCTATCCCGACCTTCAGTCCATGTCCCTTATCCATTCTTGGTCTTGCTTATCCTATCCATATCTTATCACTATCCATACACTCTTTTTCATTCCTTGATCTTGATCTGACATAAGGATGCAAAATTTAAACATGGTTTCAAAAACCTCTTGACATGTCCCTCATGCCATGTTCCTGCTTTACATTGTCATATCCAGTCTCTTGTCCCATCACGCAATAGCCCTTGGAAATTGCATCCATATTGTCTCCATGCTAAAAGGCCTTTGTCTTCCCTCTATCCACCATCATTTCAGCAAGCCTATTTATTCACCTATCATATTCCCTACCTTGCTAGACACTGGGGGCAAACTATCATAAAAATTTAAAAATGTCCTGAAATAATTCAAAAAAATCATAAAATGTCCTGAAAAAATCTTCCAAAAAAATTTAAAAATGTCCTGAAAAAAAAATCAAAAAAATTCAAAAATGTCTTGAAATAATTCAAAAAAAAATCAAATTGAAAAATGTCCTGAAATAAAACAAAAAAATTGAAAAATGTCATGAAAAAATCTCATAAAAAACTGAAAAATGTCCTGAAAAAAGTCTTAAAAATCGAATAATGTCCTGAAAAAATTCATAAAAATCATAAAAAGTCCTGAAAAAAATGAACAACAAAAAAATTGTAAAACTCCAAATCCAAAAAAAACAAACATTTTGCAATAACATTATTCCTTTTGTGCATAAGACAAATCGTTGAGTATACATCCAACGACTCGCAATCAAACATTGTGCTTTAATGAAATCATGCTTTAACCAGATGAACTTTTTCAATCCAAACCAAACATTCAAATTGATCAAAATTGTCTTATCAATCGAATATCGGCATCAAAATCATTTGTCCTTTGTCACTTTTATCATGGGTCTTATACAGGGTGTGGTATACTCGAAACCAGACTGTGTCCTGTCTTAGATGGGGTACCGCATTTCCTAAAACCAGACAGCATGATCGTCCTATCAACACTTTCAACTTTTGACAATGAAGATCAAGATGTTTGTCTGATTTTCTTGAATTTGTGCATCTTATCTTTTTCTTGATTTATCTTTGATCATGTTCCTATGTTGCTCGATGATGTCACTGAGTGATTTAGAGTGACTGGGATGGCTCATGATCCCTTTCTTTTTTGTTGTGATTGTCGTTTGTCTGTGATGTGTCTGTCTTTTGCAAAAAGGGTTGCATTTCAGCTCTGGCCTTCAATGCCATGATGCTACTCATCCATTTTGCTACATTAAATAAAGGTTCTCACCTACAAAGTGCATTACTGAAAGCAAGTTTTCCTTCATC
Organism: Cryptomeria japonica; assembly: GCF_030272615.1. Taxonomy (NCBI): domain Eukaryota; kingdom Viridiplantae; phylum Streptophyta; class Pinopsida; order Cupressales; family Cupressaceae; genus Cryptomeria; species Cryptomeria japonica. The sequence goes on from NC_081406.1 coordinate 582,381,965, forward strand.
TCTAACTATCCTCTGTCTAATTTCTTCTTACTAACATTTCTTCTGTCATTATTGTCAGTCTGTTTGTTCCTATCATTTTCTATCATTTTTTTTATCGATCAATTGGCCTCTTTTCCGCATGTTTTCGGCCAATTCCTCGAGGGGGCATGCATATGTCATTATTATTGTCTGGGGCATTTTCATTATTGTTCTTTGAAACAACGCTTACAATCGCATTGTCTCAAAGAGGGGCAAAATGTAGACACCCAAAAATGGTCAAACGCTTGCGAGGTCATACTTTAACATTTGCGCATTGCCTCATTTTAGGTTTTTGCGTTGCATTAACATTTCTCCTATGATTCGCACTTGGTCTTTATCATTTGCGAACATCGAGTCGTTCTTCTACATTCTTCAATCATCTCGTCCTCGAATTTGGTCTTGTCGACAACACTATCCAATCATGATTTTGATCGAACTTACCTTGTTGCATCAATGTGTGTGCTAATTTGTCATCATTTTGGACATCGTCAATCCTAATTAGGGTTTTGTCCTCTCATCAATCTTATCATTTTGGACATCATCAATCCTAATTAGGGTTTTTTCCTCTTATCGATTTGTCATCAATCTTTATCATTATCAATCTTGTCATTTAACGATCGATTTGTCATCGATTGTGGTCATTTTCAATCTTGTCGTTTTGCAATCTATTTGTCATCGATTCTTGTCCTCTTGTCGATCTTGTCATTTTGTGACCGATTTGTCATCAATCATTGTCTGTCTCAATTATGTCAATTTGGATCAATTTGTCATTGTTCCTTGTCAATTGGCGCATTTCTCAATCAAATTGTCTATTGCATTGGTCATTTATCAATTTAAAATCATGATCGACATTAATTATCTTCAATCAGGACCTAATTGTCATCCTCGCATTTCTAATTCGCCTTCTAAGGTTTTATGATTTATTCATTTAACCTAATTTGTCATTTCTTCCTCTAGGATTACTAAATTATTTATTAATCCTAAGTTTTCTCATTACAATTAAATATTCATTTAATTGGCTAATTATTCCTCTTTGTGAGTGAATTAATTAATAAATGAAAAATTATTGATTAATTCACTAATTCTCTAATTTCCTAATTTCTTAATTCTTAAATTCAATTTCCTCCTATTTCTTTCCTAAATTTATGGCAATGACATAGAAATTTGTCATAGAATTTGTCATAAATTGTCATAAAATTCTTGACATAGAAATTTGTCATAGAATTTGTCATAAAATGTCATAAAATGTCATAAATTCTTGACATAGAAATTTGTCATGAATTGTCATAAGCCTTGCATAGCAATTTGTCATAGATATGTCATAATTTTGCTATTCTTGATTTGAATTTCCATTCAAATCACCATCATGCCAATCTTATCATTTCTCCAATTCTTCTATAAATTGGATAATTTTCTTCAATCAATCCCTTAATCTTCATGAATCCCGAATTTCTATCAAACTACCGAACTTACGCTTCTAGTACTCTTGAGCTTTTTGCTTTCAATTGTGTGTGCACTTGTAGGTGAGACCCACAAACCCATTGAAGAGGAAAGAACAACAATGGAGCCGCATGGAAGGAGTATTCAATTCTACATCTGGTTTGCATAATTTTCATTTTGAATGCTTTGTTTCCATACCTCTATTGAATGTGCTTTGGAATTAGGTTCATTTCAATGAGTGTTCTTTTGATTATGTTATCATGTATTGTGTTTTGATCTATCTATGCTTTGATGATTCCTAATTTCTACGCTACACACATCATCTGAATAGATGAGAATACATGTGGTGTTAAAATCCCCTTCCAATGGATTTAATGTCCTGGTTGCTTATAGGTATTTGAGAGTGCCTAGGTTTAATGTGTAAATATCTTGACCATTCTTATTTGGAGATGGTCATTTTATGATACTCTGATAATGTTATAATGAGTAATTGACTAGTGGGTACTCTGACCATGTTTTCTATGTGGTCTCTTTTGGGGAAATGAACTATGATCTAGGGTAACCCCTTCTATGTGTGTTCTTGATTATGATCTTTTGGATTCATGTTGACTTTAGTTGCATATTGTTTGTTGGGAGTAATCATATGTAATTGATCTATTGAAGGTTGTTTATGCTTATTGACTCAATATTTTAGGATATGATTATGCTATAATTATTCATATAGAAGGACCTATTGGTGCTACTAGGGTTAATGGTTATAGATATGTTTTCCTAATGAGTTTGATATGAAGAGGATGTAACAATAATTATTAGGGTTTGATGTTTATGATGATTTATGTTCATGATATCTTAATGGTCACATGTAAGATGACATATTAGGTTTTTGAGGAATTATGATGTACTAATATATGTTTAGTTGATTCTATTTGAGGATTGATTATGCTTACTGATGCTATTTGCCAGATATATATATGGATGCATATGTGTGTAGGTATTTTGTGTTTGTTTTGATGCAGGCACTAGACATCGACTCCACCTAGCTTCATAGGTATAAGTGTGCCTGAGAATCCCTAATGGTGGTAATGGAGATAACATAAAGGCCCAAATTGACTTAGCTGACAAGCCGTAACCATTGTCCCATATTAGGACAATTAACTATGGTCTTGAGATTACCAGTTTGAATTTCCAAAAAGGCAATATTCAAATCCCTGAGTCAATTGTCGTAATTATGTGGTGAATGGTATTTTATCTTGGTTCTGTCTTCTACTTTCACGTGTGGTAATTTTAATTATGTTATGAGTGGATGATATTATTTAAGGTGTGAGTAATTTATCATTATTAATATTGTTATATAATTATAGGATATGATTTACTTGTATTTATATTAAAATATTTGTTTCCACTATCTAGTTTATGAGAATGTTAATATGCGAGCACTATTTGGTGGGGAATAATAAATATATATAGTTTTTTATTGTGTAAATATATTTGAGTGGTGTATGATTTTATGCCTTGGTTATTGATAATTATGTGATATTTTATTGGTGAGAAATTAGTTAATCATTTGAGAGTTTAATTTTGTTTTATGAAGTTTTAATTGGGGGTTGGTTGGTATTCTTTGGAGAGGGAATTTGACTAGTTTTATCTTGGGTTTTTGAAAGAGGAAGTTTGTTCATTGTTGGGGGCTTTTTGTTGTAGTTTTTGGGGGAGATTGATTGGCATTATTATGGAGAGAGGGTTTGAAGAGAGTTGTCCATTGTTTTTGTGTAAGTTGGAGAGGATTTCTTTTGGGGACTTCTTTGGATGATTGAATTAATATATTTCTAGAGTTTTTGTTGTTGCTCTTGCCTTGTTGTTGATTGGAAAAACTTATGGTTGTGTGTGGATTGTGTATGTGCTTCGCTCTCCTTCATTCTCCTTCATTTCCTTATTGTTTCCATAGGAATTGAGGTAGGGTTTGAAAACCTATTTTTTTCTAAATTATTTCTCTTATTTTGGAAAGGATTAAGGTTGTTTTTAGTGTATTTGATTGTGATTTGAAGATGTTTTGATTTATGGCCATGTTTGTGTTAATAGAATTGATTGCATTCTTCTTATTTATGGATTCCTTTGAATTTATCTTAGGTTTTATGTTCATTTTAAACATAAATTGGTTTTTCTAGGTTTTCATAGATGGAAATAATGTATTTAGTGAATATTAATGATATCTAATAGTGTTTTTAAGTTCTAGTTTTTGGGTGTTGTTATATGTTTGTAAGACCTCTCCAAATGGAATTTTTAAGTGGTTGTTACTAGGGTTTAGTGTCTAGTAATTTATTTATGGTTCTTGGAGTCAAATTGAAGGTCTTTCTAGAGGGGAAATAGACACCCTTCAAATGGTTCTTTTCTTGATTTCACTTCCAGGTCCAAATTAATGCCCGAAGACCCCCTTTCTCATTTGCATAGGTTTTGTTTCAAATGCACAGTTATAGTGAGCAAAATCACAAAAAGAGGAGTCATATGTGTAGAAATAAATTTCATATGTGTAAGAAGAAGTGTCATATACTCAACAAGAAGTGTCAAATCGGAAGTTTCTGGGTTTTTGGTCTTGTTTGGCCCAATTTGCATTTGTAGGGTTCCCGAGTGAGTTCTAGGGGCTTGAGATGGATTTGTTCTCTATTGTTTCTGCATTTTGGGGTTTGTATGGAATAAATTGGATTAAATCATGTATTAATATATTTCTCTATGCTTGGATGAAAATAAATTTAGTGGTTAGTGCATTTGGAAGTGGATTCATTGATGTATCTTGATGGATAAGGTCTTGAGAGGCCCTGTGTATGATTTATGATTCTAATTATTGATTATGGATTCAATGTATGATTCATTTGATATATCTATTCTATTTAATATTATAATTTCTTGGAATTTAAACCTAGATTAGAGGTGTCTAGGTGCAAATTAGGGAGAGTAGCTCATAGTTGGGCATCAGGGCCCTAAAGTGGCTACCAGGGAAACCCATTGTGAGATTCATAATCAAGTCATAACTCAATTAATAAATTGGGGGGAAAACACAAATTAAAAAAGATAATTATGGTTCCCCACCCATGGCCTTGAGTGTTATTTTAGACTAAGGATTGGATTGGGAAGGCTTGTTCATCCTAGGAACGTAAAGCTAGCATGATCAAACTTCCTTGTTCTCATGAGAGTATTGTTCGATTCCACATGTGTTTTCAAATGGACACTGGGGCCTAGAGAGGATTCTTGGGATACTAATGTTGATTCCATGTGATGAAACTCTTACCTAACTGTATCCTAGTACCCTATCCTATGTGGTATTGTTAGTAGCCTCTGGTGAAATCTTGTGGTATGTCCTATTTGTGCATGTGTATCTTTTATATTCCCTTGGATGTTGGCGATGTTGACCTTGTTTGCTTGTGTATGTGGGGCTTTGTTTATATCTTCAAAGCATGGTGGGGTGGACCTAAGGGTTCCACATGGTTGGGAGGTTGTTGCCTACCTCCATTGGAGACCGGTGGAATTGTTTGTGTGCGTCAGATGGACCTTGTATCTTCTTTCCAGTATCTTTCATTTCATGATGTAGATGATCTAGTTAATGCGTTAGTAGATGCAATGCAATTTAGAATAATTATAATTGTATCATCATTATAGTATTTGAACACTCCATTAGGGAGATTGATGTAATTAAATGTAATCAAAAGAAATGTAATTCTAGATTAGTTGATGCAAGAGCATCCCCGCTTCATAGCAATCTTACATCAACCAAAAATATTTTCCTTTCTGTTTTGCTTTTTGTTTGGAGTTTCACTTTTCCTTTCTGTGTGTCTTGGTTTTGACCCACCAGATCTGGTGGAGTTGGATTCTACTTGAAGAATTGATCATCTTTCTTGCTTCCAGACTGCATTGCATTTGGATCATTTTCCGACAAGATATCGCTATCAGTTTCTATGATAGTTTCATGTTACCAGTTGCCTGGACCTATTTTGGTGATCCATCGGAACCCATTCCAAAGGTTGCAGAGACTTGGGCGTTGATTCCAATGTTCCTTGACATGTGGTCGATCTTTTCCCATGATCTTTGTTTCATCCTTTGTATTTTCCAAAGGAATCTCTTGGTAGAGGCTGACCTTGTTTATTTTGCACGTTAGGTCTTGTTCTTTGGGTTTTGATCCCTTTTGGGCTGACTAGATCCTTTGGATCGATATATATAATTGTAATTACGCATTAGAGTGGAATCAATTTTGAATCAAGTAGCTAGACTGTGCGTAGAAGATAGATCCCACGATTCAAGGTCTTGGTTGTGACCTATTCTATATGTTCAAATAGGCCTGTGAGACAGGATGTTGTAACCCAATTGTTACCAGTTGGATGTTGTTAGGACCCAAAGGCAACTGAGAGGGGGGGTGAATCAGTTTTTAATTAATTTCAACCCAAATATAACTTAATCAAACTTGATACTTAATACCAGTAAACCAAACATAATGTCGCTGATAGATTAGCAGTTAATATTAATACCGGTGAAACTCAATTCATAAAACAGAAAGAGAAACAACATCCACAACACATAACACAGAGATTTGTATGTGGAAACCCTGTAAGGGGAAAAACCATGGTGGAAAACCTTACCCACAATTGGATGATACTACTGTAGATAGTATGTGTATACAAATGGGGTATGCACATGCAGAAAGGCCAACCACCTAGAGCTCACTGCTCAATCACAAAATAGGAGTCACACTAACTACAATTGGATGGTTAAATCCAATGATAATGTACTGCTAAAAGTAGCATCTCCAATGCTAGATTCAGTACCAGTTAAGCTCTGATAATCACCTTCAAACCTTCCTTGAACCTTCTCTATGGTCTACTCATATGATCTTCAATATTCGCACATACCATGATATAATACCATATATCATATACTGTTCTCTTCCTATTTCTGCTTCTACATCTATCTCATTAATTGAGATCTTACATATATACCAAAACCTAAGACCAAATATGTAGGTCATCTTACTAAGAATATTACAATAAAACCAATTACAAATAAGTCAAGATGCAATGCATCATGTCGACACAATACATTTACAACAATATCCAATTAATAAATCATCTCATAACGTGTCATGCTGATCTAGAATAGATTATGCATACCAGTCCATAACCTAGACCAATTTGTCGGTAATAGTAAATATGTGAACCCGATTAGATCTCCAGAAGGATAAGTGTTGACATCAATAAAAAAACTAATGCAACACATCCATAATACCAACAGATGTAATCAGTTTCATGCAATAAAACAATCTGTTATGCATTGCCTCCATCATATCTTTGTGTTTCTATTGTGATTACTCTTGCTGACTGGTCTGGATTGATCTATTTGAGGTCCCTCCTCACCAGTGACTACTTCATTAGTGGTGTGGTATAGTGTTGGTACCAACCACTCTGATGTGATTGGATGTATTATCATATCTTTTTCAAAGGTTATCATAGGAACACTTAGTTTGGTGTTTAAAATGAACCTAACTTGATAGATGTATATGTTCATGCATTTGTAATATTATGATATTTCATTATGATGTTATATTCTTAGGTGTTGTTTAAAGCATTGTGTAGGTAGCAATGCTAGGGAACCCACAAGAGGACTTAGATTATGTGAATGTTTATCTTTGACTTAACCAAGTGATCTCCAAATGGTAACAAGTCATCCTTAGTGCCGATGAACAATATAACCTACGATTGTGCATAAGTCACTGATCTTGTCAGTGAACAATATAACCTGTGATTGTGCATAAGTCACTGATCTTGCCGGTGAACATAATGTGCCAGTTCAACATAACCATAGATCTCCAGAAGGATAAGTGTTGACATCAATGAAAAAACTAATGCAACACATCTATAATACCAACAAATGTAATCAGTTTCATGCAATAAAACAATTTGTTATGCATTGCCTCCATCATATCTTTGTGTTTTTGTTGTGTTTACTCTTGTTGACCGGTCCAGATTGATCTCTTTGAGGTCCCTCCTCACTGGTGATTGCTTCACTAGTGGTGTGTTATAGTGTTGCTAGTTTTAATTGGTAAGCTAGTTGTTGTCCTCTTAGGTTCCTTAGCGGGGTGTTACACATGGTTTAAAAAAATCATTCCAATAAAAAAGCTTCTTAACATGAGGTGAATGTAATGCTTTCATTTTATAAATGGATGAGATGCCCTAACACTAAAGTACTTCAAGTTTTCTTGTAGTGACCACAATCAAACTAAGCCATCAAAGACTATTTTGCATTGGCACTAGAGCATCCAATTGATCTACATTATCTATGTCATCTAAAACAATTACCACTTGAATTGCTCTCAAATGAGAGGCAAGAATAGGCTTCCCTTCTTCTATATTGTCAATCGATACACCTTGAAGATTGAGGTCCTTTAGAGGTTTTTTTTGTTTCTTGTGTAACACACCTTTAGAAGAAACAAAAAACAAACTTTTTCCATCATTGTATATGTCTTATTATATAGTTGTTTACCAAGCTCATGTTTTTTTCCAAAACCACCCATATGCCCTAAATTCCCACTATATGTATAGTACAATAGATTTATGTACGCTAAATGTTCATCTTTCAAAGTCTATGACAACATCTAGACCGACTAGAAGTTTGCCAACCACAAATGACATATTTTTTATTAATTTCAAAGCATATATTAAGAATATTCTTGATCATCCTCCCATTACCACTGAACATATTAGTAAAATGAAATGATATAGGAAAAGAAGGCAACAAGAAAAACATTGTTTAACGTGTTTTATTTTCAACTTACCAAAAAAATGTAATATTAGAATCTTGGATGAAATAGATATGCAACTTGGATTACATCTGTTAGGATTCCCACAGATACTGAGAGGGGGGGGTGAATTAGTATCTAACCGGTTTGATGATTTTCTTAACTTAAAACATGTAGAACATATTAATATTGTATACCGGTAAACAAGAAATAATGCAATAAACAGAGATAACAGCAACCACATGAAAAACACACCATAACTCAGTAGTTTAACGAGGAAACCCGGTGTGGGAAAAACCTTGGTGGGATTTGTGACCCACAATATTCACTTACTGGCCAATAAGAGAATATTACTACTACAAAAGGGGCCTGAACATGCAGAAAGGCCAAGTGCCTAGAGCTCACTCCTCAATTACAAAATGGGAAGTCTCATTGACTTACAAAATGGATTATATAAATCCAATGTCTTGTACTGCTTCAAAATAGCATCTACTATGCCAGATCGAGTACCGGTTTATAGCTCTGCTTCATACATAAGCCCTTAACCTATAATTCGCATAATAGATCTGCCTTATTTCACCTATATATTTTCTTCCATCTCTTTCAAAATGTTCTACAATGATCTCTTATATATATGAGTCATTTTACAACTTGCCAAGTCAGCTTACAATGATTTTACAATAATTAACAAAATATATTACAAACAAAATTCATGTCGGCTTCTGTGTCGATATGCTTCCTTTTAGTGCTGGTAGTCTCTATGCCGGTGTAGAGTCTATCTTTGCTGGTGTCGGTAAATTGTCTTGCCGGTGTCATAGAATTGTAAGGTTGCCATCGATGACAAAACCTTCAATCACCTACAATGTCTCAATGGAGTGTGCATTTGCCAACAATCTCCCCCTTTGTCATTGATGGCAACACTCATGAGAAAAATCCAAAAATTGTCATCCAAAAAGAATCTGCCGGTATTGTCTTACCAAAAATGTGTACTCCCCCTGAGTTCATGAGTCATTTTACTGATTATTTTTCTCATTCCACTACTCCCCCTTTGGCATCAATGACAAAGGTTGTCAAAGTGTCAATGAGTGTGGTTTCCTACTTCATCCTTGTAACCGGTTGGTTACAATCTGAAAAAGATTTGCCAAAACCAGATTCAAGCTCTCAATGAACTTTTTGTTGTCTTTTATTGCAGCCTTTGTCCTCTGAACTGTACCGGTGAGGTGTTGCAATTGCTCTGTCGGTGTTTTCTGTCCTTGAATCAAGGCATCGGATATTTCTTTCGTTAAGGAGGCAAGATAGTCCAATTTTGGACTAAGTCTCCATTTAAGATCTTTAGCCTTTCCTTTTATTCTTTCTTTGTCTCTTTCCAACTTTAGTAGTTCTTCCTCAAAACTTGTTATTTTCTGCTCAAAAACAAATAATGAATCAGATGAATTAATGAAATTGTCAGCTAGTTGATTTATTTCTTTATGTATCTTGTTGATTTTCTTGTCTATATCAATTGTCAAAAATTTAGTTTTACATGTATCCCTGTACAAAGTTTTGAATTCCTTCAATGTGCTACATAGTTTCGGTACAAGTGTGTCAAATTGCCTTGTACACTTCTTTATTTCTTCCTCAAAGAATTTACGTTTTTCCTTCTCTAATCTCTTTTTGAATGTTTCCTCTTTTATTTGTTCAACCATCACAGTGTTTTCAATAATATACTTAGACAAAGTGTCAAGTTGACTCAAAAAATCTTTATTATCTACATTACATTTTGGTGCTATCATTTCAAAATTGGAATGGTGTCATCTATTGCCTTGTAAGCCTGTGAGCTACAATCTGTTATCTTCTTTATGGAATCTATTGGGACTCATTAAAATTGAGTCAAGTTTTGAGGCCCAATTCAAATTTTTGCTTTCCATTTCCAAATGAGTCAGTTTGAATGGCCTGGTTAGAGAGAGGGCAAAATGGAGCCAGTTGATTTTCAAAGGGTAAGGCTCAGGAAATGTGTCCTACACCTTTCATTTGGGCTATTCAATGATGTGCAACTTTCAGAATTCAATTTGGATAAGTTTATGAGGTACCCATTTTGAGGGGTGAGCTGAAAGTGCATTTTAGGCACAAATGCAGATTTTATTGAGTAGCCTACTTTGAGCATTTATATATTTTGCCCTGTTGATCATCATGAAGAAATTCAAAATGGATTGAATTATATGCATAAAAGTGTACCTCTGTGCAAATTTTCAACTCTTAAAGAATCCATTTTCTCAGTTTTTGAAGATCAATCCGTTTGTAGTTTGTGTGGTTTGCACAAGTGTAAAAATGCCCTGGTGAATGCCATATCAAAATGTTTATTCCGGGCTATTGTTGATATAAAAGGCAAGTCGTGTTTCATATTTCAAGCCTCTGCCAATCCGTTTGATCGGTTTTCAAAAGGTTTCCTTAAGCCGTCTGGTTCAATTATCCGTACTTTTAGTGCAATATCAGTTAAAGTATCCCTTTTCATGAGCACGCCATTTGCACCCAGTCAGACTTTTGGTCGAACTGAGATTTCCAAGATTTAATATGTACTTCAAGGTATGTATGTTTCAAATTTGAGGGCCTACGGAGGTCGTTTGATATTTTTGAGAAAGGCATCATGTGTTGCCAGAACATTGACTTCATCAGGTTCGCAGTGTCGACAGAGCCAGTTTGTCATTTTCGCCAATTAATATCTCTTCGCTCAGGACTCATTTTGAGAAACCGCTTGGCAGAGTTCATCCTTATATATCAAAGTACACGTGTGTAAAATGGTGAGGTCGAGAAAGGTGTTTTGACCGACTAGAACAATACGTCTTCGCGATTAAATGCGAAAATGTGGAGTAAGTGCCTGAAAGTTGTAAAATTCAATTTTATGATCCGAAAATGGTGTCGATCGATTCCAGAGGTATGTTTGAGGTCCGTGAGTCATTTCAAAGGTTATTTGAATGAAAACAAAAAAAAAATTAGTCGGACCCACTTTGGGGCCCGACCTGGCTCATTCTCGCGGATTGATTTTGTTGGCAAATTGGTTTATTATGAGATGATTTCGTTTCATCATATGGGCATATAGTTGAAGTGCTAATGTGTAAGCTATTTTCAGTTGGAGGCAGGAATGTTTGGTTTTATTAAGCTAAGTATTTCTTATAATGTAATTGGCATGATGCCGAATTCATCCTGGTGGCAAATGAGAGGGCAACAATAACTCTCAGCAAATGAAGAAGCAATTAGCAGCGAATGCCAATCTCCAGCAGTCCTCCCTGTGTGTGGTGTTAAAGGGGGATTGAAAAATTAAAACAATTGCAATGGGCATGCTTAATGCCAAATCCTCTCTCCACGTGGTTGAAAGGCAAACAACAGAGACTTTCAGCAAATGCTATGTGGGGGTTTTCAGACTTTATTAAATAAAAAACAGCAGCAAAACTTTCAGCCAATGCAATTTAACAGTGTATGGCTCTCCTCCCTCTCACGTGGCAGTTTGAAATGGCAATAAGACCACTCCTCCCTCTATGGTGAGTAAAGGAAAGTTAATAAGTCTATTTGCAAATGCATATTGGCAGGTGTAAATGAATTTCCACAACCCCGGCCAAATTCCCCTCTTCTCACGTGTTGGTTGTGGGAAAAGACAAATAAACTCATGCAAATGCAATAGCTAGCATCCTCCCATGCTCACATGGTGATGGAGAAGGGGGCCATCATGGAATTTCAAAATGCACATGGCAGTAGAAATATTGCAGGCAACGTGGTGGGTGTATGGAGTGTGGCATGGAGAATCCTTGGCAGAATTCCCCTCTGTGTGGCATGGTAAAAGTTTTAGAACTTTTAAAACAAATGCAGTCAGCAACATCAAAACAGTAGCAACATTCAATGCAAAACAAAAGTCCTAAACTCATTCCATGATAAGCTCAGCTACGTGGAGTTTGGAGAGCTGAAACTAAAACAAATGCAATCACCAGATGTATTGACAAAGACTTCCCTCCTTGCGTTGAAAGAATGAAGAGGATTTTCACCATGTAAACAGCCAATGCCTCCTCCCTGCATGGTGTGCGGAGTGTAGAAGGCGTTAAACCTCCTGTGCAGGTTGAAAATGCCATTAAAACTTAGAGAAGAAGACTTCAACACACAGTCCCAAGTGAATTGCTTTATCCCACATTTGTTGGGCAAAGGAATTTTTTGATATTTAAATACAAATCTCCACACATCTAATATGTCAAAGCCATCAAGGCTTTTGACAGATGGTGCCTGATGGGCGCCCAAGGTGGACCCACGTGCGTGGGTGCAGATCCCAAGGCAACCAGATGGTGATAGGTGGACCCCACATGGGTACGCTTCCCGAGGCAGTCAGGGAAAATTTTCCAGAGAAAGGCCGACTTAACCAGCAAGCAGGTTTGGAGAGGATCAACGGTCGGCATGACTTCGCAAAGGCAAGATGCACGAAGGTTAAGAGATGCGAAATAGCGAAAGCGAGTTGGCGAAAATGCAGCAAGTTAAAGATTGTGCAAGTCCGAGATGATCCGACGGTCTGCACGATTTTGGAGCCCAAAGATGCACGAAACATACCCATCACGAAATGGCGAAAGCCAGGTGGCGGGTCCAGGTGGAAGATAGCACTCAAGATATTTGTTTGGTTTCAGGGTACAAAGGATTTGAGTGCAGCATTCAAGATGTGTTTTCTAGTTGCAGGCTTTACTTGTGTCAGGCATGAGTAATTTACCACAAGATTGTCTCTATGATATGTTTTTTTTTCATTATTATGAATTCAATCCTCAAGGAGGATGAAATTTGTCAATTTCAAGGAAGTTGTGTGATTGTTTGTGGGTATCCTTCAAGGAAGGTTTTAAACTTTGTAATCAGTCATGAATAATGGAATGTGTCCCAAATTTGATGATTTTTTGTGAGTGGAACTGAGTAATGCATTAGTATAAGGTATTAATGCAAGGATATTTTGAAAGGAAAATAAATTTGCTGCTGTGATTGACATTTTGTAGTTCTATGTATGACTCTATTGCCCAATGAACAAGGCACTGGTCTTTGACAGATTTGGGGATGGTTTCAGATATATATTTTAAAAGAAAATTTATTTCCCTTTATGTTTAGGGGTGTGTTCTTTTCATTCCAAGCTCTATTTTCATTCATGGTTTATATATATTTAGCCAATCTATAGTGTGTTTCTAAATTGGGTGAGCTTGTGGAATGGTTTATCTACTTCATTGATGTTGTCATGGTGAGTAAATGAGTTAATTTCATGCATCAAAGGTATACCTGCCTAGGTTTTGCAGAGCCTAAAGAGTAGAAGGATTTAGATCCTTGTCATGTTGTCCAATCCCTGAGGTTCTTCATAGATTGAATTGGCTACTTCATAGATCAATTGCAAGTGTGCTTGGGTTAGTCATTTTTTATGAACAACAAAAGTGGCGACTCTGCTGGGGAAGTAACGGTGTTTTGTAATTGTAGTGTTTAGTAATGTTGAGAAAAATTGTAGTCATCTTGTTGATTGCAGTCAAACCCATGAGTCTTGCCAAAGTCATTTGGGGAAGAGTCTTAGAAGTGTACAAATCTGAAAGTCATTTTCAGATTTGAAAGTGTATACCCTGAAAATTTTGTTGCTAAGAAATTCGAAAACATTGTGTGACTCTGCTGTGTGGTGAGACCCGGAAATCTGAAAGTGTTTCAGAGTAAAGATCAAAAAAAATTTCCTCTTCAAGGAGGTGGCGACTCTGTAAGAACAAACCTAAGATTTGGAGGAGTTCTTCAAATTTCCAGTCAAAAGTGAAGCGAACAACAGCAGCAATTTTTTTACTAGGTATTCCTCAATGTATCTATGAAAGTATATGTTCCTTATAAGGTGAAAAAGTCACCGTTAAAAGGAAAAGAAATTTACAATATGCATACTTCATGTTTTTGAAATAAATTTCAGTTAAATGATCAAATAAGTATGTAGTTCTGAAGTTAATGACTGCAAGGTTTTAAAAGAATTCATAAAACAGTAAGATGCATGATAATGGTTCAGTGAATGCTATAAAACCGATGGATCCAGATCTAGTTCCTAGATCCAAGAATCCTTTGTCAAATCTGAAAGAGATCAATAGAGAAATTATAATATGTCTTCAAATGATCCAAGAGAGATTTGTCTGGTTGTTAAAAAGGAAAGTAGGGACAAGAAAAAAAGAAGAATCATCATATGTTTTCTATGGAAGATTTTTAGCTGCATCAAATGAGCTTTCAGCTAATGCTTGACCCCATGAGTCTGTTTTGATTGAGTTATTCTTAGAGCTTTATGAGCCTGACTCAGTTAATTGGTCTACTGCCTTCAGAGAAGAATGTGTTGAATGTATTAAAGAATGGATAGATATGATTGAAAGAATTCAATCTGAAAATATGCACAAGATTAAAAATAGTGAAGGAGATGAGCCCCTGAGTGGATGTACCTCCTATGATGCTGAATGTGATTATTCTCAGTATGACAGTTTAGATGTGTATTCAAGGTGAGAAGAAATTTGTGAGAACAGTGATTGTTCAATTAATCATGAGCCCGTTGAGGTTTCAGATGCTAATGATGTAGATCACCTTGTTGTTGATTTCAATCCACAAGATGTTTGCAACCCCAGTTATGAAACTATGTTGCAACATGTAGCAACACATTATGAGCAGCGTGATAAAGGATATGATGCAGATGCAAGTTGTTGTGATGATAAAATAAATGTGCATAGAGACATGGGGTCAAGCATTAGCAGATCCAATACCTTTATCAGATTGGGACAATGTTAACAGCTCAGAGGATGAAGCCAAGGAAAATGAAAATGAAGGAGGTTCACTAAGTAGTGAGCCAATTTCAGAACTCTTAGCTGCTGATTTTCAGAGATATGGATTCAAAAATGTGCCCAATCTTTCATACCCACTCAGTATATGTTTTGATTCTGATGATGTTTTTGAGGGTGTAAAAAATGATACATATGATGTTGATTCTCTTCCTATGTTTGATAGACAAAATGATAATGCATATATGATTGATAGGTATGATGATGTAGATTCATATGTTGATATGAACTCTGGCTTTGATATGCATTATGTGGATCTACCTTTTAAAAGACATGACAGATCTGAGGTGTTTTTCTCAGATTTGCAAGGAGGAAATGAACCATTGGCAAGTAAAAATCATGTATTTTCATGTGTGCAAAATTTTGATAGTTTTTGTGATCAGCAAGTTGAAGTGCAATCATGTTATGAGAAAGTTTTCCTCTCTAGTTTGTAGGATATTATTGTGAAAGAGTGTTTATTATTTCAGCAAAATAGTAATAAGGATCTGTCTGATATTCCCAAGTTTCAGAGGGAGTCGGATTACTTCTCATTTCAGCAGAGAAGTAATGGTAAAAAATATGGCACTCTTTGCTCACCTAGTGACCAACCCTCTCAGCATGTGTTTGATTTTCAGCGATATCATGATTATGAACATGCTATTGATTATATTTTATGTGACCAACTGATTAGAAATGGAAGTGTTTTTGATCAGGCAGATGTGAATGATGATTTCAACTTACCTTTGGTTAGTGGAAACGAAAATCAAGTGTTTGATAGAGGTAAGAATTGATTTCAGTTTTGATGGACCAGGGCCATTTATAATTTGTAAATTTTGTACAGTGCTTTGCTTTCAGTTGTGTGGTTTTCAATAAAGTGCCTAGCTACTTGGGTAGAAGAAGGAAGCCCTGTTTTTTAGAAGAGAAGAGGAGTGATCCATTTTTGGGTGGTCTGCTCTACCATAGATTCTGAATTCTTGTGTTGATCTTGTAATCAACCATCCCCAGACAGCACCACTGTTGGGACTCATTAAAATTGATTCAAGTTTTGAGGCCCAATTCAAATTTTTGCTTTGCATTTCCAAATGAGTCAGTTTGAATGGCCTGGTTAGAGAGAGGGCAAACTAGAGCCGGTTGATTTTCAAAGGGTAAGGCTCGGTAAATGTGTCCTACACCTTTCATTTGGCCTATTAAATGATGTGAAACTTTCAAAATTCAGTTTGGATAAGTTTATGAGGTACCCATTTTGAGGGGTGAGCTGAAAGTGCATTTTAGGCACAAATGCAGATTTTATTGAGTAGCCTACTTTGAGTGTTTATATATTTTTCCATGTTGATCATCATGAAGAAATTAAAAATGGATTGAATTATATGCATAAAAGTGTGCCTCTATGCAAATTTTCAACTCTTAAAGAATCCATTTGCTCAGTTTTTGAAGATCAATCCGTTTGTAGTTTGTGTGGTTTGCACAAGTGTAAAAATGCCTCGGTGAATGTCATATCAAAATGTTTATTCCGGGCTATTGTTGATATAAAAGGCAAGTCGTGTTTCAAATTTCAAGCCTTTGCCAATCCGTTTGATCAGTTTTCAAAAGGTTTCCTTGAGTCATCTAGTTCAATTATCCGTACTTTCAGTGCAATATCAGTTAAAGTAGCCTTTTTCATGAGCACGCCATTTGCACCCAGTCAGACTTTTGGTCGAACTGAGATTTCTAAGTTTTAATATGTACTTAAAGGTACCTATTTTTCAAATTTGAGGGCCTACAGAGGTTGTTTGATATTTTTGAGAAAGGCATCATGTGTTGCCAGAACATTGACTTCATCAGGTCCACAGTGTCGACAGAGCTAGTTTATCGTTTTCGCCAATTAATATCTCTTCGCTCGGGACTCATTTTGAGAAACCGCTTGGTAGAGTTCATCCTTGTATATCAGAGTGCACGCTTGTCAGATGGCAAGGTCCAGAAAGGTGTTTTGACCGACTTGAAAAATACATCTTCACGATTAAATGCGAAAATGTGGCGTCAGTGCCTAAAAGTTGTAAAATTCAATTTTATGATCCGAAAATGGTGCCGATCGATTCCAGAGGTATGTTTGAAGTCTGTGAGTCATTTCAGAGGTTAGTTGAATGAAAACAAAAAAAAAAAATTTAGTCGGACCCACTTTGGGGCCCGACCTGGCTCATTCTCGCGGATTGATTTTGTTGGCAAATTGGTTTATTATGAGATGATTTCATTTCATTATATGGGTATATAGTTGAAGTGCTAATGTGTAAGCTATTTTTTAGTTGGAGGTAGGAATTTTTGGTTTTATTAAGCTAAGTATTTCTTATAATGTAATTGGTATGATGTCGAATTCATCCTGGTGGCAAATGAGGGCAACAATAACTCTCAGCAAATGAAGAAGTAATTAGCAGCGAATGCCAATCTCCAACAGTCCTCCCTGTGTGTGGTGTTAAAGGGGGATTGAAAAATTAAAACAATTGCAATGGGCATGCTTAATGCCAAATCCTCCCTCCACGTGGTTGAAAGGCAAACAACAAAGACTTTCAGCAAATGCTATGTGGGGGTTTTCAGACTTTACTAAATAAAAAACAGCAGCAAAACTTTCAGCCAATGCAATTTAACAGTGTATGGCTCTCCTCCCTCTCACGTGGCAGTTTGAAATGGCAATAAGACCACTCCTCCCTCCATGGCGAGTAAAGGAAAGTTAATAAGTCTATTTGCAAATGCATATTGGCAGGTGTAAATGAATTTCCACAACCCCAGCCAAATTCCCCTCTTCTCACATGCTGGTTGTGGGAAAAGACAAATAAACTCATGCAAATACAATAGTCAACATCCTCCCATGCTTACGTGGTGATGGAGAAGGCGGCCATCATGCAATTTCAAAATGCACATGGTAGCAGAAATGCTACAAGCAACGTGGTGGGTGTATGGAGTGTGGTGTGGAGAATCCTTGGCAGAATTCCCTTTGTATGGCATGGTAAAAGTTTTAGAATTTTTAAAACAAATGTAGTCAGCAACATTAGAACAGTAGCAGCATTCAATGCAAAACAAAAGTCCTAAGCTCATTCTATGATAAGCTCAGCTGTGTGGAGTTTGGAGAGCTGAAACTAAAACAAATGCAATCACCAGATGTATTGACAAAGACTTCCCTCCTTGCATTGAAAGAATGCAGAGGATTTTAACCATGTAAACAGCCAATGCCTCCTCCCTGCATGGTGTGTGGAGTGTAGAAGGTGTTAAACCTTTTGTGTAGGTCGAAAATTCCATTAAAACTCAGAGAAGAAGCCTTCAACACACAGTCCCAGGCAAATTGCTTTATCCCACATTCGCTGGGCAAAGGAATTTTTTGATATTTAAATACAAATCTCCACACATCTAATATGTCAAAGCCATCGAGGCTTTTGACGGATGGTGCCCCATGGGCGCCCAAGGTGGACGCACGCGCGTGGGCATGGATCCCAAGGCAACCAGATGGTGATAGGTGGACCCCACACTGGCATGCTTCCCGAGGCAACCAGGTGAAATTTTGTAGAGAAAGGCCGACTTAACCAGCGAGCAGGTTTGGAGAGGATTGACGGTCGGTGCGACTTCGCAAAGGCGAGATGCACGAAGGTTGAGAGCTACGAAATAGGGAAAGCGAGTTGGCGAAAATGCAACAAGTTAAAGATTGTGCAAGTCCAAGATGATCCGACAGTCTACGCGATTTCAGAGCCCAAAGATGCATGAAACATACCCATTATGAAATGGCGAAAGCTAGGTGGCGGGTCCAGGTGGAAGACAGCTTGCAGGTCATCCAAGGTGGCGGTGACGTGGCACACAGTTGGCGCATAGGTGGTGATGGCATGGCGCTGAGGTGGCCGACAAGCAAGCAGACACGTGGCGGAGTGATGAGGTGTCACCCAAGGTGGCACCTTGTGGATCCAATTGACCAATCAAAGAGATGCGTTAGAGCACAAAAGGGAGGCAAAAATCAAAGTTAAATTTAGTTTATTATATAGTTGAGACTATATAAAGAAAATGAAAAATTTAAATGATGTGCACACATAAATGATTAATTCGCCCAAGGTTGTATTTTTGGCCAAAATATGAAGTATTATATGATTCCGGAAAGCTCTCGGAGTGAGGAATCTGATCAAGTAGTTAATTTTAACAAATATGGGATATTTCAAGAGCAGTTTCCATGGGAAAGAAGAATGTAAAGAATTTCAATTAGAGAAAATAGACACTTGGCAATTTCGATTGCAGATCTGATCTTTCCCTCCTCTTCTTATTCTCAATTCTTCTCATTGGTAAGGGTTCCTGAAATTTGGAAAAATGCTCCAGATTTGATGGCTTCCATTTTCTGAATATCTTGACCCAAGTTTGTAAATACTTTTGTTTGGTTTCAGTGTACAGAGGATTTGAGTGCAGCATTCAAGATGTGTTTTCTAGTTGCAGGCTTTACTTGTGTCACGCATGAGTAATTTACCACAAGATTGTCTCTGTGATATGTTTTTTTTCATTATTATGAATTCAATCCTCAAGGAGGATGAAATTTGTCAATTTCAAGGAAGTTGTGTGATTGTTTGTGGGTATCCTTCAAGGAAGGTTTTAAACTCTATAATCAGTCATGAATAATGGAATGTGTCCTAGATTTGATGATTTTTTGTGAGTGGAACTGAGTAATGCATTAGTATAAGGTATTAATGCAGGGATATTTTGTAAGGAAAACAAATTTGCAGCTGTGATTGACATTTTATAGTTTTGTGTATGACTTTGTTGCCCAATGAACAAGGCACTGGTCTTTGACAGATTTGGGGATGGTTTCAGATATATATTTTAAAAGAAAATTTATTTCCCTTTATGTTTAGGTGTGTGTTCTTTTCATTCCAAGCTCTATTTTCATTCATGGTTTATACAGATTTAGCCAATCTGTAGTGTGTTTCTAAATTGGGTGAGCTTGTGGAATGGTTTATCTGCTTCATTGATCTTGTCATGGTGAGTAAATGAGTTAATTTCATGCATCAAAGGTATATCTACCTAGGTTTTGCAGAGCCTGAAGAGTAGAAGGATTTAGATCCTTGTCATGTTGTCCAATCCCTGAGGTTCTTCATAGATTGAATTGGCTACTTCATAGATCAATTGCAGGCGCGCTTGGGTTAATCATTTTTTATGAACAACAGAATCCAAAAGAACTTTTGTTACATTAGTTGGTTTGACTTCTGTACTTGAAGAGCCAACACTCTGTATTCCGCCGGTGGGAGCAATATCCTTGCTTGTGGTGACCTCTGGTAGGTCAATTTGTTTTTCCATTTCTTTAAGAAAAGGTTTGTCTTGCTCAGTTGTTGCCAGTGGCACTGACTCTGTGTGAACCTATTACGGTGATGGAGCCTGTTTCTCTGCTTGTTGCTTTGTGTTATCATCTGCTGGTTTACCTTCTGTACCATCAATTACCGGTTTCTCATTAGCCATATCTGTCTTCTTAGTTGTATCCTTATCTACCACAATATTGACCTTTTGAGTTTCAATGTCCATTGTGTATAATACCTCAAAGTTAGGATTTGTGTCCTCTTGTGGTATGTCCATTCTCTCACTATCCAATTGATTATCAGTACTCACTGCCAGTGGAGTATTCAGAGGTGGTGGGGATAAGTTATCTTTTTTTTTTGTGCTAGGTGGTCCACCAACCTTGTCTTTTCCCTTGTCCTTATCCTTCTGATATACTTTGATGGGTTTGGGTTTTCTATATTCTTCCTGATTTTCCTTCTCTACAAGGAATATGTCCCATGCATTAGCAGTTTCCTCTACTACCTCATTCACTCTACCAACCATAAGTGCTACATGTCGGTGTGCAGTTGAAAATACTGACTGGTTAGCCTCAGAGATCAGATCATCTATCTCTTTTGGTGAGTTGATAGGATAAACAACAAGTAGTTTTTCAATTTTCATTTTCTTATCAAGCTCTACAACAACTTGCCTTCTAGCTTCAAGTCTTTTAAATAGTTCTGTCGTTAATTCATCTACAACCTGCATTAGAAATTTCTTGTAAATGTCTAAGTGCAGAATTACACTGTTTTTAACTTTCTCCTTGTCATCAACTGATAATGAATCATAGAATTTATTGATGTTTTTCAGCTGTCCATCCTCCGTTATTTCATCTAGTAGTTTGTCAATTGGAGCAATGTTTTGTTGAGCCTTCTTCTTGGGTGTTAAATTCTTCTTCTTTGGAGTTATCTTGTTAGCCGGGGGCCTTACTACATGTTTTTTTTGTCTGGTTCTTCTAGGAGAAGGTGTAGATACCCGTGAAGGTTCTCTTTTCCTCACAACTCTTTTAAATGCAGTTGGCATATCACTTTCCGAAGAAGTTGCTACCAGTAAAAGGTGAGTTTTTGGCTGTAGTGTTTCTAACTCATGTTTAGTGATACCGTTTTGTTTAAGTACATCTTCTTTGATAGCCTTTTCTTTCCTAGATCCTCTTCTTATTATTGCTTCTACCTTCTTTACCCTTTTCTTAGATTGAATTTGATTCTCAATAGTCTCAACACTGCCAAATACCTCTTCTTTAGGTTCCTTCGGGGCTTCCAGAAGGGCTTTTGCATATGTTTCAATTATGTTGTCATCAGTTTCATAACCCATTTCAGTAACCCAAATGGTTCTTGGGATAACTGCCTCCATCCAAATCTAATCCTTCTTAATAACAAAGCATATTTCGTCCTTATACTTATTTACAATTGCTTGTGAAAGTCTGACTCTAGTATTCATCCGGGCCTTCAATGCCTGAAAGTACTCATTTATATTTTTTTCTCTATTTTCACCCATGTTATTTAGTAAATTAGACAATTGTTTGCCTACCGGTATATCAAAACCAAGATTCTTATTACCAATACTGGGCACCTGTTTTGTTATGTGCAGCATTAAACAGACAAGTAGGTTTCCAAATCTAAATGTCCCCTTTTTGTCTTTCTTAATTTTTCCAAGATTATCAATAAGCTCATCTTTCAACCATTCACACACATCTATTTTTGCATTATCCTTGATCATATCATAGGCACTCTTTATGCATAGGCTAGAGACGGATTTTAACCTATTTGCATGTGTGGTTTTGTAGCCTAAAATCATGCTAATGAATCTGACATTGATATCGGTTACATCATTCACTCTTAAAGATCTCTTATCAGATGTTGCACCTGTTAGGTTAATCACTAGGTCATTTGAGACCTTCTTTGTCTTATCAAGTTTGTTACCGGTGGAGGGTAACCCTGTCACAGCCTTCATTGCCTCTTTAGTAATTTTGTGAACTGAGTCTAACCATAAGAATTCACCATGAACCCTGCTTAAAACTATCCTTATAACATCCTTAGGGAAATCTGGAATACTGAGAATTTTAGTGAATCCTAGGGTTTCAACTATTTTGTGTTCAGGTTTCACATTACCGGAATTGTCACAAATTACAGTCTTATACATGCTCTTGATTTCCTCATCACCTAATTCTTCTATGTGACAATGAATGTACATTCTAGGGTCTTCTGCAAAAACTACTCCTTTAGGGATTTGAGAAAATGCACCAACATTATCATCCTTCTTAGAAATTTTGGGAACTAACTGAAATACGGTTCTAGGGCGTTTAATCACTTCGACTACATTAGGGTTTGCTATGAATTCAGGAACAGATGAAGAAGCCATGATTATAAATACCTTTATCTACCTTAGGAATGGTTTTTTGCTGAATTGCTTCACTTCCTTGCTCGAAATGTCTTTGCTTAGGAATTTTCATGCTCTCAAAGGTTTGAATGCTCGGTGAAATGCAATTGGAGCCAAAACACTTGATTTATAATGTTATTTTTGCCAACTACCACATTTAATGCTTACCGATTAAGTAATCACTTAACTCATCTCCCGGTATAGAAGTAATTTCAATCTTCTCACCATCAACCGAGGGAAGAATAGCATGTTTCACATTTGATTGCTAAACCCTCAAGGAAATTTTCTTCAGTTAGATGAAGACTCTCTTGTCGGTGGAGTGTTACTCTCTTCTGTCAGTGGAGTGTTACTCTCTTATGTCGGTGGAGTGTTACTTTGTTCTGCCGGTGGAGGAGTGTTCCTATCACCATTTAGATTTGATTTCCTAATCCATTGTTTTGAGAATTCCTGGTTAACTTCTTCAACTTTTTCTTTACCTTTCAAACTAGGACCTTTGTTATTTACCAGTGAGGACTTGCTTCTACAAAATTTAGCAATATGTCCAATTTTGTTACAAGCATAACAAGTCACATTATTTTTTTGATTAGCTTTTCCATATCCTATGTCGGTTTGTGTTCTACATTGATTAGATAAATGTTCAAATCTTCCACAAACATAACATCTAACATTCATTCTGCAATTCTCTGAATTGTGACCAACTTGGTTGCATTTTGAACATTGACCGGTGGGTGTATTGGTATTCTGATAATTTCTAGATCTACATTGATTTGCTCTATGACCATACTTGTTACAGTTAAAGCATTTGCCATTAAATTTATAAGCAATAGGTTGTCTTGTCGGTTTGCCATGATCCTATGTGTTTGCAGTACCAGAGCTTTCACCAACTTCAAAGCCAAGACCATTAGTGTCACCATTAGGTTTTTGATTCTTCAACAAGTCACCAAGTTCTTCAACAAGTCACCAAGTTCTTCTGAGCTTTTCTTGAATTTTTCTTTATGTTGATTTGCAGCAACTACTTCTCCTTCCAAGATACCTTTTTGTCTCATGAGTTCATTTGAGTCATTCTGTGCATGCATCAGATCTGTCTTCAACATATCATTTTCATAGCTAAGTCTTGTGTTTTCATTTGCAGCATCATTTAGTCTTCTAGTCAAGTCTTCTTCATTCTTCTTTCTATCTTCAATTTCTTTACAAAATCGCATAGTCATATCCTACATCTCATTCTTTGTTGTCATGTTTTCTTATTTCAGCTGCTTATTCATCAGATCACTAAGAGTTTCATTTTCATCATTCTCATTTTGTATCTTTTCACAAAGTTCTCTTCTCTTGTTTCTTGTAATGGTAAGATTTTCTTGAAGTGCTTTAATAATATCTTGTGCAGCTTTTAGATCATCTTCAAGTTTGATATTTTTTAATTTTTCTACATCATAGTATGAGAGAGTTGCTTCTAATTGCTTCATCAAGTTTTCCATCTCTACCGGTGTCAAGATCTTCCTCAAGTTGTTAGGCTTCTGAAAATAGATGACCTTGCTCTGATACCAATTGTTAAGATTCCCATAGATACTGAGAGGGGGGGGGGGGGGGGTGAATCAGTATCTAACTGGTTTGATGATTTTCTTAACTTAAAATATGAAGAACATATTAATACTGTATATCGGTAAACAAGAAATAATACAATAAACAAAGATAATAGCAACCACGTGAAAAACACACCATAACACAGTAGTTTAACGAGGAATCCCAGTGTGGGAAAAACCTCGGTAGGATTTGTGACCCACAATATTCACTTACTGGCCAATAAGAGAATATTACTACTACAAAAGGGGCCTACACATGCAGGAAGGCCAAGTGCCTAGAGCTCACTGCTCAATTACAAAATGGGAAGTCTCACTGACTTACAAAATGGATTATATAAATCCAATGTCTTGTACTACTTCAAAATAGCATCTACTATGCCAAATCCAGTACCGGTTTATAGCTCTGCTTCATACATAAACCCTTAACCTATAATTCGCATAATTGGTCTACCTTATTTCGCCTATATATTTTCTTCCATCTCTTTAAAAATGTTCTACAATGTTCTCTTATATATATGAGTCATTTTACAACTTGCCAAGTCGGCGTACAATGATTTTACAATAATTAACAAAATATATTACAAACAAAATTCATGTCGGCTTTTGTGTCGGTATGCTTCCTTTTACTGTTGGTGGTCTTTGTGTCGGTGTAGAGTTTGTCTTTGCCAGTGCTGGTAAATTGTCTTGTCAGTGTCATAGGATTGTAAGGTTGCCATCAATGACAAAACCTTCAATCACCTACAATATCTCATTGGAGTGTGCATTTGCCAACAACATCTACTATATAGTAAATGTGCATAATACTTTTAAATGAAAAGTAGCAATGTTAATTTTAAATCAAGATCTAGACCAGCAAGCAAATAAAAGATCTTTTAGCTAATTAACACTTGAGGGTGTTATTTTAGTTGGAAGTAGTCACAATTTGTACAAAATAAAAGAATAAAGTATTGTTGGTGCAAGTTACCTTGCATTACAAAGGTTCAGTAAAAAGCCTTTGGATGTTATGATATCATTTGATTCCCTTTGCTACAATTGATAATATTCCTTTTAATGACCTATGGAAGCTAGATGTTTTTCTTTTGTTGTATGAGAAAAATTGATGTCTAAGTTTGGGAATGTCAAAATTGGAAATTTTCCTATCTTAGATTTACATACTGTAAATGTTACTTGACATTTTTTTAAGGTATTTCTCTAAAGCAAGGTACTTCTTAGGTTTTAATTTTTTATATTTGATGATCCAATTGGTGCTTTTTATTTTATCGTTTCTTTACAATTTTAAGAAAAGGCCTCAAGAAGTTTTGGAAAAAAGGGTTTAATGAGAATACTCTGGAAATTTTTAAGAAAATGTGATGGATACGTCTAACACCTAACTTTATAAACTTTGTCAACATCCTCTCAACTTATGTAAAAATGCAAGATCTAGAACAAGATATAAACATTCTTTAGAACATAATTGAAAATTATTTTTTGTTAAATGCTATACTTAATGTGTCGGTCTTGATAGACATATATAGAAAATGTGGAAGTGCACACAATATATGTGAATTATCTGAGAACTTGTCTCAAAGAACTAAAATCTCATAGAACACTAATTATACAATCTTAAAAGTTATGTGTTTGTGAAGTGTATTTATAATGACATAATTTTTTTTGTTTTAAACTTAATAGATAATTTTGTAAAGGTCAACTATCCATGGACATATATAGTAAAATATTTATAGACTAACATGATATACTCAATAGTCAATTTCGAACATGAACATTTATTCAAACAATGCAAATCAAATAATAAGACCTCTTCTTATTTATTTTGTATCCAACTAAATTAGTTCTTCAAATTCACATTTTTTGTGGTTAAATAATAGTAAGATTAATCCATTCATATGATATCGAGTGTCTATTTTAAAAAGTGGTATTAGTTTCTCTTTTCTATATAATGCCACTGAATATCATATGCTAGTATAGATATCTTAAATACATATATCTAAAAAATGTTAAGAAAGATCAATTTGTAACAATTTTATGTATTCAAAAGTTTGCTTTTTTTTACTTTGAAACTATTATTAATAAGACATAAATTTTATGTGCTTCTTATTTTGGAATTATTATGATTATTACTAAATATTAGTATTTTGACATGTAAATGGATGTCAAATTTAAGATGAAACTTAAGAACTCTTGTTAATACACTCACACCATTAACTCCACCCCTTACTCAGTGAACTCACAATGTTGGTTCCCACTTTTTAGTACATCCTGATGTAGTGTCATAAATTGTACACCCTTGCTAGGGTGGTACAATTTCACACTTAGTTTAGCACCCACCTTAGTGTGTTTTGCATCTTGCATTTCTAATCTCTTTTAAGAATTTGATTAATCAATTTAATTAAATCCAAAATTCATAATTCATCACTTCACATGTTATAAAGATGGGTCGTTTACCTTAAGTGTGCCCCTTTTCATTTTATTTCTTCAATAAATCATTTAATCATAAACCCTAATTATGTCCTATCTTGACCTTTAAGGCCTGATTTCGCATCTCAAAACACCTTGGAATCAGTTATAACTTTGGGATTTGGTCTAATATCATCATATCTCATGGCCCCAAAAATTTGGTGAAAAGTTGGTCGGACCATGTTGAAAGTGCACATGATCCTTGGCTTTTTTCTCAAAATTTTGGGAGCATAATCATATGATATAATAATGCTTAACCCCAAAACATTGGTAGTAAATTCAAATCCTAGGTCGACCTAAACATGAAATTAAGGTCTAGGATTTCATACTTAAGAGTTGTCTTTCTTCATTTGAAGAGGCCTTCTTCTAAGAATCTAAGAGCAGGTTTTTGGAGCATAAAGAGTCTTCTATGTAGCAAAAGAGTAGATCTTTGAAGTCTTCAACAATATTCAACATTCATCCATCAAGCATTCATCATGCATCATTTCATCAATTGGGGGCTTTTGAAGATGTAGGAGAACAATAGGAGATTATCGACTGAAGATTGGCTTGTACCTCTCCCTTGGGGTTGGGTATGGTTTCATGTTGTTTCCATGTATTTATATGAGCTTCATTTTGATTCATATTCATGCTTTAGATCACTTTGCATCATGGATTTAAAGCATTTATTTTGTCAATTATAAGCAATTAGGGTTTACTCTTTAGGGTTGCTCTAGATTGTTTGCTTTCATTTTAGGATTTTGTACACACACAAGGTTCTAGAACACACATTTTCAGTACATTACCGGCTATTTTTTTAGGTATAAATCACCAAAATAGGGGTTTGACTAAATCAAAACCCTACATAGCCACTTGAAACCCTTTTTTTTATCTACAGGTACATGTTCGGATCCGAGTGTCACTGGAAGTTTCAGGACCGATAGAGAACAAAGAGGTTGTCCTAGGGTTCGGATCTCAACAAAAACCCCTAGGACATGGGTGTGGCACCCTAGTTCTGCTAGGGGAGGGGCATGGTACCCTCGTCTTGCTTATTTTCCGTAGGATTTTACAGTACAACAGTTTGCAGTGCACAGATCCCACCCTGTCAGTTGCAGCTTCAGACTTGTAGAATTAGGATAGTGGTGTGGTACCCTGGTCCCAGACATTTTGGCTCAGATTTTAGAAATAAGTACACATATGATTTTTCTTCCTAATATGTACTTTTCAGCATGTATATCAGTTTTTTTATGTTTTGCATCACTAGATTAGGGCTTGCTTGCTTACTTACACTTTAGGTTAAATTTCATTTTGAATCATTCATCTCTCTCATTTGCAGCAAGGGAATAGAAAACCTAAAAGGTAATCCTTGACTCTCTCTTCCTCACAAGAAGTAGCTGAAGTGTGCTACCTCCCTAGGCTCTTTCATATTTTGTGAGTGTGTAGGAGAGTGGGATTAGGGTTTCCATACTTAGTCTCACTTTTCCCCCTACACATCTTTGGTGAACCCAACATGAATCCAACTCTAATTTCATTGCATTGCATTGTTAAATCTAGATCTAGTATATTTCATTTGCTTTCAAAAAACAAAGAGAGATTCTTTTCATTTTCCTTGCATTGTGTGCTTAAATTTCATTTCAATTTCCATTTCAAAATGTCAGATTTTTATTTACAAGATGTCCATGCTTTTGATGACGTATGAAATTATGTTTATTATAAGTTTAGTAAGGATGAATTAGATGAATCTATAGATGATTTTTTGAACCTTAAGCCTTCTAAAACCTCATTTTGCCAAAAACTAATCAACCTTGTTACTATGCCATTTCATGGTGATGAGAAAGATAAGTTGGAATTTTCCTCCCATGGGTACATTCCTATAAACTCCTCCACTAAATATAATAACATGGTTGACCATCACAATTCCCCTTTATGAGGTTATGTCTCCTTTTGAGTCCAAAGATAAACCTTTCAATCACTATGACCATGCTTTATTAGAAGATACCCTTAATGACTTTGTGTCTTTGCCTAAACCTTCAAATAAAAAACAATACATCTAAAAGGTTAATCAACATGATCAATGTGAATGAACATAGTAAACCTCTTTTTTTATTCCAAGGTGCTTATCCTTCTCCAACCTCACCTCTTTCTAATCAACCTCTTTTCACAGTTCAAGGTGGATAATTCTTTTAGCACTCCAAACAAACCTGTCATTACAGTGCAAGGAAGAAATCCCACTAAGAGTCCTTATAGATATGCTACACAATTAACTAAAGAGATTTATAATGTAGTTGCCCATACCTATAACACGGGAAACAATAGGCAACCTAATCCTCCTTTGGTTATCCCAACTTTTCTTCCTGATCCTCAACATATTCTACCTCAAGAACCTCGCATTTCACAAACTCTTGGTAAGGAATATGACCTTGTTGAACAACTTAAATTTACTCCTACCAAGAAATCCCTTTAGGATTTGATTCAAACCTCCTCAACTCATCATGGAATGTTACAAGATGCCTTGAAAATATTGAATGTCCCACCCATAGTGACATCCAATAATATGGCTTCCTTGATTGATTCTATCACAGTTCCTAAGACTCAAATTGTGTTTACACAAGATGAGCTACCCTCTAGTGAAATCCAACATCAATATGATCGCTTAATGATTGTGTTTATTATAAATGATAGTGAAATAAGATGAACACTAGTGGATAATGGTTTTGGCCTTAATGTTTGTAGAATTAACTTGTTGCATAAGATCAATGTCGATACATATCTTATTAAGTTTGATTCTCTCACCATCTGAGGCTTTGATAATGTTGCTAAATCTTCATTAAGTATAATCACCTTGCCAATTAAGGTAGGTCATGTTACTTTACCCACACCTATCCATGTCATGTCTGGAGAATTGACATACAATTTGTTACTAGGGAGATCTTGGATTCATAGCATGCAAGATGTCCCCTCTACATTACATATGAATGTTAAGTTCATTTACAACAATAAGACATATACCTTGCTAGGTGACACAAATCTGCAGGCTTGTCTGCAGACATCAATTTCCAAATCCTCTTCAATTGGTTCTTCCTCAACTATCTTAGATGATTCCTCTAAAGCTTCTACTCCCACTAGTGTGATCACTTCATCAAATCCATCTCCTACTTCCGAAGCTTCCCAATACTTCCTCAAGTGGACCTAAAGTTTTTGAGGAAGAGTCTTCTTAGCCTAACTCTACTATTGAGGACATCTTCTATCCCAAAAAGGTTCTTGCAGAAGATGATTGGGGATCCCTTGATTTTAATCCTACTTTCATAGGGGAATATAAAATTTCCCCTAGAGAAACTAAGGTCAAAGAGAAGAAAGAAGAAGAAGAAGAACCTAAAAAGAAATCCACTCTATCTGGGCCATTGAGTACTAACTTTGTGGTGGCTTCCTAGACTTCATCTCCCTTAGTTTCTGACCTAGAGGACTTTGACCTTTCACTTTATGAAAATCCTCCTTCTCTCTCGGAAATGGCTAATCTTTATGGTTCTAGTTTTCACATCCTAGCTAGGTCCGGATATAATGGTAATGGATGTGGTGCTCAAGAACAAGGGATAAAGGTTCTCTTGGAAAAAAAAATTTGTGATATGACATTTGGGCTTGGCTATGATCCTTTTAAGCATACTAAAGCCTCTAAGAGACCATCTATTAGTATTAATATCATTTTCGCCTCTCTCTCAATGAAATATCCAGAGTATATTGACCGTGACTCTTCTAGTGTCCTCACTTTGGATGTTTTTCCTACTAATGATTCCTTAGCTGAGTTATTAGGAGCATATGACAACCTTCCTCGTTATCACCATAATCATGGTTTTCCTTATTGTCTAAATGTGGAAGCTTACTTTGGGAAAGAAAGAAATAATGATGAGATAGTTACAAAATTTCCTCAGTTAAAAGATGTTCCTCAACATAGCAATCTCCTAATAAGTGACACTATTGATATCAAGATGGGTCCTTGTGTTGAAGATAAAATCATTAAGATAGGGAAATGTCTTGACGGAGAAGAGAAAAAACAATATTCTGAATTATTACGTGAATTCCTTGAGATATTTTCTTGGATGTACTTTGATATGCCTGGCATAGATCCTCAGATTGTCACTCATAACATTGTCTTAATTCCTGATGTAAACCTGTGAAGCAAAAGATTCGAAAGATTCACCCTAAAGTGGCATTACTTGTTAAAGCTAAGATTGAAAAGCTACTGGATGCTGGATTCATTCGTCCTATTGATTATTTCCCATGGATTTCAAATATTGTGGTTGTGGCTAAGTCTGATAATAAGATTAGGATGTGTACAATTTTTTTGTGATCTAAACAAAGCCTCTTTAAAAGATGATTTTCCTCTCCCGAATATTGATATGATAGTAGATTCTATAGAATGTCATGCTTTATTATCCTTCATGGACGGTTTCTTGGGATATAATAAATTCTTCATTAATCCTCAAGATCAATACAATATTGCTTTCACCACCCCTTGGGGCATGTTTTGTTGGGTTATGATGCCTTTTGGATTGAAAATGCAGGTGCAACCTATTAGCGTGCTATGACTCTTATCTTTCATGATTACATGCATAAAAGCTTAGAAGATTATGTTGATGATATCTTAGCTAAATCTGTTCTTCGCGTAGATCATGTTAAGATCCTTCATCGGGTCTTTGAGAGTATTCGTAAGTATAACATGCGCTTGAATCCCAGAAAATGTGGTTTTGGTGTGGATAGTGGAAAACTATTAGGGTTCATAGTTTCGCATCGTGGAATTGAGGTGGATACGAAAAAGATAGATACCATTGTTAACATGCCACCTCCTAAAAGTGTCTCCCAACTAAAAAGTTTCCAAGGAAAGTTTCAAGCTATTTGTAGGTTTGTATCTCATCTCGCGGATCGTACATTTCCTTTTACTCAATTGCTTAAAAATAATATCACCTTTCAATGGAATGAGGATTGTCATAAATCATTTGAAGACCTAAAAACTTATTTGGCCAATCCTCCTATTCTTCAACCTGCTAACCCTTCTAAACCCTTTTTTCTATACACAGTTGCTTCCCTTCATGCTCTTGCAGCCTTATTAGCACAACATGATAAGGATGGTAGAGAATGTCCTATTTATTATATAAGTCATACTCTACTCGATTACGAAGTCTGATATTCTATGATAGAAAGGCAATGCCTTGCTTTAGTCTTTGCAACCCAAAAGTTAAGGCATTGCCTTTTGAATGTTGAAGACCATGTTATCATTAAATTTGATCCTCTAAAGCTAACCTTTTGGGATGCTCAGCTAAGTGGGCTATGATGTTGATCGAGTTTGACCTTAAGTTTGTCTCACAAAAGGTAATAAAGGTTCAAGCATTGATCGACCACTTAGTTTAGGCACCTTCACCCTTCTCCCTACCTAATCCGAAGTCTTTTCCTAATGAATACATTTTCTCTACAGAGATTGATGAGATTTGGAAATTATATTTTAATGGCTCTAGATGTCGTATAGTATCGGGGGCAAGGGTGGTCTTAATTTCTCCTAAAAAGAAGCCTATGTTGGCATTGAGTTATCATTGATGTCAACTGGTATTGTAGGCTACTAGTATGGTGTGTCAACCCAATATGAAGAAGGTTGAACATGTATAAATAAGAGAATTATGATTATGTGTTGACAAATGATATCACCGGTATAAGGTGAGATGCAGGAGTGAGTTGGCATGCCTGAGTATTAACCGGTAAGGCATAAACTGGTATGAAGGTTGGCTATTTATTTTTTATGAAGAGGCAAAATGTTAGATGAATCACAACAACACCTGGTGAGCTAAACTAAATGAATGACATGAAGACATACCAGAAGATTAGATGAACTGTCAGTATTGTGTAATGCCGATAATAGTGGTTGTCTTCTATATTTGGCATACCGGTAAAGGTCTGTACCGATAGAAGGGTTTGTATCAGCAGGGATGTTCAAGGTGGAACTGACTCTTTGTCGGTGA
Source organism: Cryptomeria japonica (assembly GCF_030272615.1). Classification (NCBI taxonomy): domain Eukaryota; kingdom Viridiplantae; phylum Streptophyta; class Pinopsida; order Cupressales; family Cupressaceae; genus Cryptomeria; species Cryptomeria japonica. The sequence continues at coordinate 582,414,693 of NC_081406.1, forward strand.
GTTGAAAGTATACTGATGAGTGCCATGGGGAGCTGAGGTGGCAAACATGCAGAGATTGATAAAATGTTCATCGACGTGGATGTTCATGGAGTTGGTGGTTATTAAATGATAAATCCAAAAATAACGGGCTATTATCTAACAATTATGGCTCGAGGAAGAATGGACGATAGAAAATGATTAGGTAGTTGTTGGCATGGTGATCGGGGTATGAAATCCAATTAAAGATTGACCTCCAGTCAAAAACAGTTGGACAAGATGAGGTCGACCAAGATCAAGGTTGTAAAGCAGGGTGATGTTTGCTATTTTTTGAAAACATGCATTTGATGAATAAAAAACGTGTACAGATGCATCTCCCCATCACAGGTGAACAATCCAAGGTGGATCAAACAAGATTTGATACAGATTTGGTCGAAGGAAAGAAACCCTAACTACCTAAAGTTTGAATTTGTTTTTGGCAGGAAAACTTGTTTTTAAATATACAAGTCTAAAATTGATAAGGTTGCTACTACAGAATGATATGTGATTATGTCGGTGAATGAAAGAGAGATAGAAAAGATTGTTTAAGTGAAAAACAAGAAAAATTTCAAGTGACTATGTATTGAAGTAGAAACCGGCAAGGTTTGTGAACCGACAAAGAACAATCGGCAGAGACAGAACCTGTTAAAGTGTGAGCAGGTGTGAGGTGAATCCAATAGACAAAGAAAGGGAAGTTTTTAATAGATTAAGGATTAGCATAAAGGCAATGTTGTAGTGAGTGTGGAGGTTTCACATATCGGTAAGATTGAAATTGATAGAGCAGTGTATTGAAGGGTTGCAAAACTTCATTTGCAACAGGGAAGTTATTTTTGTATTTGAATCTTCATATTGTTTTCACTGAGTAGGTACTTAGTGTAGGGGTTGTAGCTCCTCTATGTTGTAGCCTATAAATTGTTCAGGGGTTGTTGCTCCTTTGAGTCAGTGCTCATAAATAAGGGTTTGGTGCCCTAAAATTGTAATCGGATCTTTTACATTATGAGGCTGGATTGGAGCAGAAGATCTCTAGCAGCTGTTCTCACTGAGGTTTTTCCCACATTGGGTTTTCCTTGTATATCTGATGTTGTGTGATACATTCTTGTGTATGAGTTGTATTGATGTTATAGAAAATCCTTTCACACACTTAGTTTGCACTGTTTGAGATGTCGGTTAGAACTCAGTTTGTTTTTTATAGTACTGGTATATCCTTGTTGAAGAAAAACTATATAAATAACTGATTCACCCACCTCTCAGTGATCCATTGTGTCCAACAAACTATCCCTTTATCATATCATCTTGATTTCTTATGTACCAACAACATTACTAAATACGAGGCTCTTATACCTGGAATTAAGGAAGCCTTAGCATTAAGTATTAAACATCTACATATCTATGGAGATTCTCAACTAATCATAAGACAAGTGACGGGAGTTTATCAAGCTAAGAAAGACAAATTATCACAATATAGAGATCTAGCTATATCCTTTTTGCAAAAGTTTGATCTTATACAATGGAGCCTGTTCCTCAAAAAGATAATCGACATGCTGATGAAATGGCATGTGTATCCTCTCTTGTGTCTTTAAAGGATCCCTTGGTAGATCTTAAATTCACTATTCACAACCTCACTACACTGGCTATTGCTAATAATCCTAGTGATGTGGTTTATTGTTGCATTATAGGTTCTAATGAATGGTACTCACATATCATGAGATATTTAAATGATGATACCTTTCCTAACTCTACAAATAAGAATGCTAGGGCTAGGATTCATAAATTGGTCACTAGATACATTATCCTTTCTAATGTTCTTTATAGGAGCAGTTATAATGGCCTTCTCCTTTGATGTCTTAATAAAGCTGAAATCCCTATTGCTCTTGAGGAATCACACTCACGTGCTTGCGGGGGGAATTTTGGGGGTAGATCCTTAGTTCAAAGATTGCTCTGAATGGGATATTATTGGTAGACTATGGAAAATAATTCCTTTGCGTTTGTTAAAAAATGTCATATGTGTCAGTAACATAGCAATTTGATCCACACTCCTACCCAATAACTTCAATATCAAGTAGCATGTTGGCCCTTTTGTACATGGGGTTTGGATCTCATTGGTAAAATATCTCCTCCCTCATCTCAAGAACATGCTTTCATTATAACTGCAAATGATTACTTTACAAAGTGGGTGGAAGCAGTTCCCCTTCGATCCACTACCACTGAAGTAATTTGTCAATTCATCTTGGAAAACATTATTTCTTGATTTGGAATACCTTCCACCTTAGTTTTCGATAATGGAATGTCATTTTAAAATAAGGATGTGAATAATTTCCTTGAGAAATATCATATTCAACATCAATTTTCTACACCCTACTATCCTCAATCAAATGGTCAAGTTGAGTCTTCTAATAGGATAATTGAATAGATTCTTTGAAAGACTATAAAAAAGCATGGTAAGAATTGGCATACTCAATTAAACTATGCCCTTTGGGCCTATCGGATGAGTGTACGTGTTGCTACGAGTTGTACTCCTTATAATCTTGTTTATGGTGTTGATGCCATTATGCCTTTGGAGTTAGAAATTCTTTCTTTGAGACTTTCTCTTAGGGAAAAATGGATGAGGAATCCTATAGAGAACAAAGACTTCAACAACTTGAGATGCTTGATGAATAGAATATAAATGCTCTTGATCATATTCAAGCATATCATAAAACTTTACAACTGAGCTATAATGATAAAATCATTCAACGTTCATTTTCGGTGGGTGATCTAGTGCTTTATGAAAATCAATGTAACGTGAATGTTTTACCCAAGGAGAAAGGAAAATTGAGTCCTAATTAGCTTGGACCATACATTATTATCAAAGTCTATTGATCAGGTACTTACAAGATAGCAGATGTGGAAGGTAGACCTCTCTAGGAACCCATAAATGCTATGCACCTCTGTAGATAGTATGCCTAGTATGTATCTCTTTCTCTCTCTCATTCTCTCTTTCTAGTTTATCTTCTCCCTCTCTGTACCTTTTCTTTCTTCAAAATTGGATAATGTGTTAGCATATCTTTATTAAAGTATGTGGTATTAAATGATATTGTATTATTTAGTCATTACTTCATTCTTGACAAGCATGTATCTTTACTTTATAATTTGTCTTGGATTCATTTATGTAAATTGTAATAGATTTACATTTTATATGTGCTAGCATGTCATACAATTTCTTATGTGTTAAGTAGGATTATATCATGTTGTGTTTATTTAGATTTAATTAAATCATATTTGTCATATAATTCTTAGGCTTAACACATTCCTCTTCTACATCATCAAAGTAGAATTTAATTAAATACTTAGTTATTTAATGAAATCACACATGTATCAATTTAATCATGAAGCATTGAGAAATAAATCACCTAGAAATTAAATTAGACATACATGTTCACCACCAAATGTGTTACCTTTAATCTAAGCAATGCATACATTGTTTAAGTATTAAAATAACATGTTTAAGATATAACATGAGCATAAATAAATACATATCCATGAGTATCATAACATATATATCAACAAAAAACCAAAGTCATCTCCTATCCCTAGGACTAGTAGCTGGAGGATGGTGACTAGATGTCCCCTTCTGATCTAGCCATGGGGGTGGGCCCATGGGTGTGTATCATGATATAAAACATGAGTGACTCCATGAGGAGCTTCATGCAATCCCTCTCCATCATAATTCTATGGTATGTGGTTGCCTCTATCTGAGACACTACTAGATCATGCTCTATCTATTGTAATCTCTCTCACAAAGATCTCTTAGTCTCTCGCTAGACCTCCATCTCCATCTGAATAGGGGTGAATAGGTCCTTATGTCGTCCTGCTCTCCCCTATGGTCTATGCACTATCTGTGAGGAATTGGGGATGTGTGCAGTTATGATGAGGTTTGTCACTGCATGCTGGATAAGGGAGTGCCACTCCTAGACACCAACTACAAAGACAGATAAGTTTTCATTAGTAACATTTTATATCATCAAATCCATAACTTTTAAGACATAAATTAAACACATTACCTGGATCTCCCTCTCGCCAGTAGGGGTTGTGGAAAGAGACCGCTTGAGACTGCGACCCACTAGACTCTTCGCACTTGTATTATTGTTGCACAGTAGGCATGGGTTGATGGGGACTAGAATCAGGACCCCTTATAGGGTCCTTCTCCACCTATGATGGGAGGCTCGATGGATCTAATGGCATGGTGTCATCCCCAAAGTGGTGAGGAATTGTATTTGACTCAACCTCCTCAGCCTCCTCCTCAATATCCTCCTCCTCCTCCTTGTCATCTTTGTCCTCCTCATCCTCCTCTCCATCCTCCTCATCATCTCCATCCTAATATCCCTCTCCTATATTAGGATCATCTCCATCGCCACCTGCCTCCTATCGTCCCTCGTCGTCAGCCTAATCATTTGTGTCCTCCTCAGATGCATCGGTTCCCTCCTTGTCGCACGTCTATCTCCATGGTCTAGGATTCCCTCTAAGATAGTCCACTGGAAAGATGGCTCTATGGTATGTCCTCCCCCACCATGTTATGTACTGGTTGTGCATGCCCACATCATCTCTATAATCTATCACAATATCCCAATCTGATTCATCTGAATCCATGATGTCAATCTCATTGCTCGTAGACCTAGGAGTCACATGTGAGTGTCAGATGTAGAAATGCACATCAGTAGGAACCCACTTCTCAAATCCGAACTATCACTGGACTCAGTGAAAATAGAAGGGAACGACTATGTGACTAATCTGTCCCTCTAATAAAAGGTTCCTCTGCATACAAAATAACTACCTGTGTATCCTTGCCCACATATACATCCTAAGGTAGGGTCTCCATATGATCATACCTGCTCTCAATCTATCTAGACTCAATCTCCAATGTAGTAAATCTTCAAACTGCCACTCACGGGTAAGTGGATAAGCAAATACCCTAGGCTTCTTTGGAAGTAAGTTCGTAGGGACTCCAATAAGCCTAGTGCACATGATATGCTCAAACATCCACACTTGTAGTAGTTTACAGGTCATCAGATTGCACCCCTATCCAAACAAATACTCTCCAAGGTGATGATAGAGATGTGAAAGAATGCTTCGACCCCAAAAGTATACTCTCTGATGTCTCTCCATGACCCTAATTGCGTAAGTGAGACCTCCATGCATGTGGGTGTTGTGCACATTAGGGCACATGACTAATGCAATGGTAGCAATCATGAGCCACCTCACCAGTGGAACCTCATCAGTAGGGTGTAGGAGCCAACTAACCATTATGTGGCCCCTCGTCTCGTCAGGTATCACTCTCCCTATGCAATAGACCTACTCCCTCCTATACTCAGTAACGGAGCGATCGGCTCAAAATCTAATAGTCTCTCCCATAATGGGAAGGCACTGAATATGGTATACATCCTCAAGGGTAACCATCATCTCCCCCACAGGCAGAAGGAACGTCGAGGTATTTGCATCCCACCTCTCCATTAGTGCCATCAGCTGTTAGGATAACCGATGAATAAATTGGTAGTTCTGATACTAATTGTTAAGTACAGATGCCAAGCTGACAAGATGAGAGGGGAGTGAATCATACAAACTTAATCTTCCATAAAATCAATAGATTCAACCTCGGTAGCTTTAACAGATATAAGTAACCAAAACTGTAAAACATGCAACCTTAAGAACACATAATCATAACAACACTCATAACACCAGATTTAACGTGGAAACCCAAATAGGGAAAAACCACTGTGGGATTTTGGACCCACTAAGAAATATACTCTTCTAGAGTATGCTCGGTTAAAAGAAAATCCTGTTAAAGATTACAAACACATTGCTAGATGTGACCCGGTTAAGGGATTTCCCTCAGATCTGTTAGGATCTTCACCTTGTTAGAGGTGACCTTGTTAAAGGGTTTCAAACACTCAATCAGAATGTCACCATGTTATAGGGTTTTACAAATAAGACTATTAATTCCACTCGGTTAAGAGATTTTCTGTCACTTCACAAAATAATAGTAATAAAAATATATCTGCAACTTTGCATCTAAAATGCTAAAGCAGATTCTTATTTGCTCAATACAATCTAGTCATAGGACTTATCTTGTCCCTCTACTGGGCTCTATACTTTGTTAATCAAATAGGTCTTCAAGCTTCTATGCTCGGTAATCACTATGTAGCATCCTTGTGCTTACACTTGCCCGCATGCATTGTTTATCAGCAGTTCCTTATTTATAAACAATTTGTTAACCACTTAATCTCCTTGATCACATATCCCATGATCAATCATAGCCATCAGATCTTCAAACTTGACCAAGTTCAATGTATCCTTCGATCTGAAAATGTTTTACCTCACCTTGGAACTTGCATACATTTCTTGGAACTTGTGCTAAGGTATTGCGGTTCAATCTGAGCTATAGACCTTTCTACCGATCTTCCATTGCCATAGATTCTTTAACAAACTTCATGCATGGCATACCAATCATTTAATCAATTCTAGTTTATCAGCTTCCTTCATTAAATAATGCTTCTAATCATTTAATGCATTCTGTTACAGCTTGGCTGCAACTCAGTAAATACTAAACTTCACTCGGTAGACATTCCGCCTTCATTAACCGATAGCGATAACCTTAGGGTTTACCGACTAGGTTCTTTGCTCGGTAACATAGTATAGTATTAACCTTACAATCAACAACATATGTAGGATATCAAAACAATCTAAACATCATGATCTCATCATTGTCTAACTCGATAAAAGTTGCCCATTGAATAACTTATTTCTCCCCTTATTCATCACAATCTTACTGTGTCTTTTACCGACATCTTTATACTCATCAAATCATACTTCTTAAGATATGGCAACATCAGACTGAATTAGAAAATCAATTTCTTGACATCAATGACAAAATAATAATATTAAGACAGTAAACATCCTTAATCAGTTATATCCATAATCATCAACTACCTTCTCAATATCCTTATTGAAATGCCAACAATCTCTCCTTATCTGTTATAATGCCAACAATCTCCCCCTTTGGCATTGATGGCAAAACCAATTGATTTGACCTAATTGATTTGGATTCAGATTGTTGTGAGATTCTCAAATGCTCTCCCCATGTCATCAAACTTCTCCCCCATACATTAGTCTTCTCCCCCTTTGACAACAATGCCAAAAAGTAAAAGAGCTAAAACATGATTTCTTCCGCTAAGAAGTGAATTCCTTATTGTTATGTGTCAACTCTATCTCGATCAGAGCATTATGTCTACAATTTTTGTTCCATATTTTTTTTTTCTACACACCTTTAGAAAACATCCTAAAGTGTATAAATCAGCATCAACTCCTAAAAGATATTCTTTAGAGTCATCAAATTGATGCTTTCACCGAACTCGGTCAGTGAGTAGAAGATAGGGGTAGGACCCCTAACTTGCTTCTGAGATACTCAAAAGTGTCCCTTGGAAATGGCTTGGTGAAGATATCTACTATTTGTTCCTTTGTGCTAACACTCCAACACCACTTTCTTCTCTTGAACTTCTTCTCTAAGATAATGATATTTGATAGAGATGTGCTTTGTCTTAGAGTGCATAACAGGATTCTTTGAAATGTTAATGGCACTAGTATTGTCACAGAATATAGTTACTAGCTTGGTAACTTTCTCATTTATACCTTCCAACAGTTGTTTGATCCATGCCATATTAGTACAATTCAATGTTGCAACAACATATTCAGCTTCTACTGTTGACTGTGAAACACATCCTTGTTTCTTGCTAAGCCAACTCACTAGCCTTTCTCCTAAAAAGAAAGCTCCACCACTTGTGCTTTTCCTGTCATCTATGTTGCCTGCCTAATCAGCATCAGTATAAACTTTTAAATCAAAATCATTTCTCTTGTTATATACTAAGCCATAATCTTCAGTGCCTTTCAAGTATCTAAAAATTCTTTTGATTGTTGTCATGTGTGTTTCATTGGGATCTGCAGAAAATCTTGCAACTATACCTACTACATGTGCTATGTCTGGTCTATTGTGAACAACATATTGTAGCTTTCCAATCATGGATCGGTAAAGTGTCTCATCAACAGATGCAGATTCATCATTCTTTGATAATTTACAATTGGTAGTCATAGGAGTACTTACTGGTTTTGAGTCCTCCATTCCAAATTTCTTCAAGATTTCCTTTATGTACTTGGATTGAGTAATGAAAATCTCATCTTTCATTTGCAGTATCTGTAAACCTATAAAATACTTTATCTCACCGATTAATGACATCTCAAATTATTTGCTCATTTCATTTCCAAAGTTCTTGCATAAAGAGTCATTTCCACAAAAGATAATATCATCAACAAATATGGCTGAGATCAGTATTCCATTTTCATCATTCTTCATGTACATATTGTTGTTTTCACTTGTTCTTATAAAACCAATCTTGATCAAATAAGAGTGCAATCTCTCATACCATGCTCTAGGTCCTTGTTTCAAATGATATAATGCTTTGTTCAATTTACATACCTGATCTTTATTCTTGTCTTCAACAAATCCTTCAGGTTGTTCAATATAAACTTCTTCTTTTGATATACCATTCAGAAATGCAGATTTGACATCCATTTGATAGACTTTGAAATTTTTGAAAGTAGCATATGCCAACAATGTTCTTACTCCTTCAAGTCTTGCCACAGGTGCAAAAGTCTCGCCATAATCAATTCCCTCTTCTTGAGCATAACCTTTGCAAACTAGTCTTGCTTTATTTCGAATGACCTCGCCTTTTTCATTCAGCTTGTTTTTGAAAATCCACTTTATACTGATCACATTTTTGTCCTTCGATCTTGGGACTAGTGTCCATGTGTCATTCTTCTTGATTTGATCAATCTCTTCTATCATAGCATTTATCCAATCTTCACTATTAAATGTCTCTTTCACTATCCTTGGTTCAAATTCAAATATCAGACATGTGTTCTATCTCAGTTTGTTTCTTGTCATCAATGGATCATCCTTATCTCCTATAATCTGACTTGATGCATGATTCCTTTTGACATACTTGGCTAATATAGGCTCGGTAGTCTCTGTATGATCTTCTTCATCACTTGGTAACTAAATATCCTCTTTATTTTCTTCAGTAACTCTCTCGGTAGGACTTGTCGGTTGAACATAGACAAATTCTTCATAATCTTTTGGTTCTTTAGAATTTCCTTCATCATTTCTTTCTGCAAATTCATCAATTTTCACATTTTCACTTTCTACTATTTTGTTAGATGATTTGATCAAACATTAAAATTCTTTATTTCTAGAAGAATAACCAAGAAATGTTCCTTCTTCACTTTTCTGATCAAACTTTCCATTTCTATCATCTTTGTGTACATAGCATCTACTTCCAAATATTTTCAAGTAACTTACATTAGGTTTCTTGTCATACCAGATTTCATATGGTGTCTTCAAAGTTCCTTTCTTCAGTTGTACTCGGTTCAGGGTGTAAACTGCTGTGCTTATTGCTTCTCTCCAAAATGTTTGTGGCACTTTCTTTTCAATCATCAGGGTTCTTGCACAATCCAAAATTGATCTGTTTCTTCTCTCAGCTATCCCATTTTGCTGTGGAGTTCTCAGTCCAGAGACTTGTCTTCTTATACCATGATCATTGCAGAATAAGTTGAACTCATCAAAGGTAAACTCTCCTCCTCTATCTAATCTGAGACATTTCAGTTGTCTTCCTATTTCATTATCAACTCTTGCCTTGTACCATTTAAACATTTGAAATGCTTCTGATTTTTCTTTTAAAAACATAACTGACATCATCCTTGAATAATCATCCACAAATAATATGAAATATTTATCACCACAATAACTTTGAACTTTCATAGGACCACAAAGATCAGTGTGCACAAGATCTAAAATTCCCTTAGAAGTGTAGGACTTACTTGTAAAGCTTGATCTTGTCATCTTACCCATCTAGCATCCTCGGCATATAGCATTCTCAGGTTTTTCCAAACTCGGTAGACCTCTTACTCGGTCCTTCTTGCTTATTTTGATCAGATTATCAAAATTAACATGACAAAACCTTTTATGTCATAACTAGGTATCATCTATCTTTGCATAAAGACACTTATTCTGAGTTGAGTCAAGGTGAAATGTGTTACCTTTTGTTTGAGTCCTGGTAGCAGCTAACTTTCCATGCTTGTCATTAACTTTGACAATTCCTTTCTAAAATTCTATTCAGTAACCTGTGTTGTTTAGTTGTGCTACACTCAACAAATTATATTTCAAACCTTCAACCCAATAAACAGCATTACATTTAGCATTGTCAAGAAGTGTTATGGATCCTTTACCTTTTACTAAACATGGTGCATCATTACCAAATCTTACATAACCTCCATCATAATCTTCTAACATAACAAACTTGTGTTTATCACCTGTCATGTGATGTGAGCATCCACTATCTATGGTCCAAGAATCATTAGTATTTATGTGAGATATTAAAGTTTTTTCTTCATACCTTTCTTCATTTGATCCATCTTTGATAGCCACATAAACTACTTCCTCTGTATTAGTTTCATCTGCTTTATCATCATTGGATTCCTCATCAGCTATTAGACATGTCTTTTTATCTCTTCTTCTGAAGTCTTAGTGTCCTCTATAATGATTATCTTTCTGTCTGTCATCTCGGTAATCTCTCTTTTCACTGGATTCTTTGTCAGGGCAATTAGAAGCCATATGTCCTTTTCTATCACAGTTAAAACATTTCAAAGGCAACGTTCCTTTGTACTTACCTTTTCCTCTCAGTAGCCTTCTGGCTAATAGTGCTTCAAACTCTTCTTGCTTTCTGATTTCTTCATAAAGTTTGTGTACCTCCTCCATGTTTTTGCGAAATCTTTCACTTGCTCCACTGTGATTCCCTTTAGATTACTTATACTTTCTATCATTGTAATCATCAGATTCATCAAGATGAAAAGAACTGAATGCAAATTCTACTTTATTTACCGAAGACCCACTATTATCAAAATTACTTAATTCAAATGCATGTAGCTTACCAATAGTAGCATCCAAAGAAACTGGCATATTGGGTATAGACCTCAATTCATTGATTGCAAACACTCGGATTGCATAAGTAGGTAGAAGGGTTCTTAATAACTTACTTGTGACATCCTTCTCTTCAATGGTTCCTCCTGCTCCTTTGATTTGATTGACAATCTCCTTTAACCTTGTACTGTATTGGGTTATGTTCTCACCTTCATTCATTCTCATGGATTCAAGTTGTACTCTTATACTGTCCACTTTTTCTCTTTGAACATGTTCATCACTGCCATACACAGATATGAGCTTGTCCCACATTTCCTTGGCATCATTGCAGCCTTCTAGATCATTAAACTCTGAGTCAATCAATGCAGATGTTATTTCAATCATTGCTTGAATATGTTCTTGCTTTGCCTTTATCTCTTCCATTGTCAATGGATAGGTGCTCGGTGTAATTAAATCATTCTCCAGATAATATAAAGCATATTCTCCAACTCTTGATAGGTGCAACTTCATCCTTTTCTACCATGTAGAGAAGCTTGACTTGTTCAGCTTCGGTGCATCCCTCTTATACATCTTTGGATCTTTTCCTCAAGTACCTTTAAACTTTTCTTCTGGAGTTTAAACTTTTCCTCAAGTACCTTTAAATTTTTCAACCTCGGTAAGTTTAACAGATATAAGTAACCAAAACTGTAAAACATGCAACCTTAAGAACACATAATCATAACAACACTCATAACACTAGATTTAACGTGGAAACCCAAATAGGGAAAAACCACTGTGGGATTTCGAACCCACTAAGAAATATACTCTTCTAGAGTATGCTCGGTTAAAAGCAAATCCTATTAAAGATTACAAACACATTTCTAGATGTGACCCGATTAAGGGATTTCCCTCAGATCTGTTAGGATCTTCACCTTGTTAGAGGTGACCTTGTTAAAGGGTTTCAAACACTCAATCAAAATGTCACCTTGCTAGAGGATTTTACAAATAAGACTGTTAAGTCCACTCGGTTAAGAGATTTTCTGTCACTTCACAAAATAACAGTAATAAAAATATATCTGCAACTTTGCATCTAAAATACTAAATTAGATTCTTATTTGCTCAATACAATCTAGTCATAGGACTTATCTTGTACCTCTACTGGGCTCTATACTCTATTAATCAAACAAGTCTTCAATCTTCTATGCTCGATAATCACTATGTAGCATCCTTGTGCTTACACTTGCCCGCATGCATTGTTTATCAACAGTTCCTTATTTATAAACAATTTGCTAACCACTTAATCTCCTTGATCACATATCCCATGATCAATCATAGCCATTAGATCTTCAAACTTGACCAGGTTCAATGTATCCTTCAATCTGAAAATGTTTTACCTCGCCTTGGAACTTGTGCTAAGGTATTGCAGTTCAATCTAAGCTATAGATCTTTTTGTCGATCTTCCATTGCCATAGATTCTTTAACAAACTTCATGCATGACATACCAATCATTTAATCAATTCCATCTCATCATCTTCCTTCATTAAATAACACTTTTAATCATTTAATGCATTCTGTTACAACTCGGCTGCAACTCGGTAAATACTAAACTTCACTCGGTAGACATTCCACCTTCATTAACCGATAGCGATAACCTTAGGGTTTACCGACTAGGTTCTTTGCTCGGTAACATAGTATAGTATTAACCTTACAATCAACAACATATGTAGGATATCAAAACAATCTAAACATCATGATCTCATCATTGTCTAACTCGGTAATAGTTGCCCATTGAATAACTTATTTCTCCCCTTATTCATCACAATCTTTCTGTCTTTTACCAACATCTTTATACTCATCAAATCATACTTCTTAAGATATGGCAACATCATACTGAATTAGAAAATCAATTTCTTGACATCAATGACAAAATAATAATATTAAGACAGTAAACATCCTTAATTAGTTATATCCATAATCATCAACAACCTTCTCAATATCCTTATTGAAATGCCAACAATCTCTCCTTGTCTGTTATAATGCCAGCATAACTCAGAGGGGGGGTGAATTAGTTGTTAACAGATTATGTGAATTAAAGAACTTAAAACCTTTTACCAGAATAACTAATTAAGCATTAAAGAATAATTGAAAAACCAGAGAATCAATACCATGCAACCATAACACATAACACCATGATTTGTACGTGGAAAAGCCTGTAAAGGGAAAAACCATGGTGGGAAACCCTACCCACATTCAGATGATACTTCTGCAAAAAGTATATGATTACAATATGGGCCTGTACATGTAGAATGGTACACTACCTAGAGTGCACTTCTCATCACAATGGAGTCCCACTGACTACAAAGAGGTCAGCCACCTCAAATATTTGGACAACAATCCAGAAAGAAGAACTGTATGTGATAGCATCAAACATGTCAGATTACAATTCCAGTTAAACTCAATACCAAAGGTATAAAACCTCTTACATCAACCCAACTCGATCACCTATGATCAACTAAATCCTTTGCACAAATGATTCTTACATTAATCGCTTCTTGCCCATGATCTACAATGAGATCTTACATATATTTATACCAACTCGGGACCTAACCAATTAGGTCAGCCACCCAAATGATAATTCAATAGAGCCATTACATAACCCTGAAATAAAATAATAAAACATGTCGTCCTAAGGCCAAACAAACATCATCAAATCAATAAAACATTCTGGAAGCGCATCAGAGAATCCACCAACACGTTACATGAAAACCGAGCCATAACCTAGATAGCACCAGACCTAAATTAGATCCACACATGCCAAAGCAATGACACCAATCAGTCGAGGCACGAACACAATCACCATCAGCATCCTATATCCCTTCTAGAAGCTACACCAACACCACTTATGAATTTTATCAAAGATCTTCAATAAAGCTCTGTCGGTGAAACCCTTACAGGACCTACAAAGTAGGCTTACTAGAACATAAGATAGCATCTGATCATCAATTCAATACCAACAAACTGAAACATACTTTAGAAGCATATGATCCATTCATACAAACTTATTCCATCATACAAATCATACCAATGACAATCAACTGATAATATTTCCAATCCAATCCTTCTACCAGAAGTTGGTAAACAACCATAACAGCTAGTGTTGACATCAATGACAAAACATCAATACAACACATAATCAATTCCATCATATTGCCAACAATCTCCCCCTTTGGCATTGATGGAAATACTAGATATGAAAAACATCCAAGTGCCAATAAATGCCAAACAAGTCTCCCCCTATGGAAGACAACCAACAGTCTCCCATAAAATGATATATCAATGAAACTCTAAACCAAATTTGAAACAAAAGACCAAATACCATCAAACTCCCCTTGAGGAGTGCAATCAATCTGAAAAATAGATAGCAATGGTTTTTCACATATATTCTCCCCCTTTGATAGCAATGCCAAAGATATGACATAGATATCAAACAGAATATGAAAACTCTAAATCTCAAGGTTGACTACTCCCCCTGAGTAGTAGCATTCTTTCATCAATCTGGAGCAAAATATAGCTTTGATAATGCATACTAGGCTGATTCGCAACTGCGTCATTTAAGTCTCTACCAAAGGGGTAGAAACCCCCAATCTATCTCTCAAATACTCAAATTATTCGTGGGACAAAGGTTTAGTGAAGATGTCTACTATATATTCTTTAGTGTTCACATAAACCAATCTGACTTCTTTTGCTTCCACCTTTTCTTTCAAAAAGGTATACTTGATTGATATATGCTTAGTCTTGGAGTGAAATACCAGATTCTTTGATATGTAAATAGTTGTAGAGTTATCACAATGAATAACAATGGATTATTACAACTCACTTGTATATCCTTCAACACCTACTTCATCCATAGAACTTGAGTGCAATTGGTTGCTGCAACATATTCAGCTTCAATAGTAGATAAAGAAATGCATGACTACTTCTTGATGATCCATGAAACCAACTTCATCCCAAGAAAGAATGCTCCACTGGGTGTTCTCTTCCGGTCATCAACATCAGCTATCCAATCTGCATCTTTATATGCAGATAAAGTAAATTCATCATCTTTAGGGTACCATAAACCATATTCAGTTGTTCCTTGCAAATACCAGAATATCCTTTTTATTGCACTTTCATGATTTTCTCTTGGATTACTTTAAAATCTTGATACAATACTGACTGCATTCATTATATCTGGTCTAGTCTGAGTTAAGTATAGCAAACCACAAATCATGGATTTATATCTTGTAGAATTTACTAGAGGGGATACATCTTTAATTGACAATTTTTCACTTGTGACCATAGGAGTACTAACCGGTTTGGAATTTTCAATACCAAATTTCTTCAATAATTCCCTTAGATACTTAGTTTGACAGATATGATGCCTTTGTTAGTCTGAGTAATCTGCAAACCTAGAAAAAATCTCATTTCTCCAGTCATAGACATTTCAAATTCACTCAGCGTATTATTAGAGAATTCCATGCATGATTTTTCTTTACCTCCAAAAATGATATCATCAATAAATACTTCAATAATTAGAATATCATCATTAGTGATCTTATAATATAGGTTATTATCAGCATTACCTTTTATAAAATCAAGCTTCAAAAGGTACTTATCCAACCTTGCATACCAAGCTCTAGGAGCCTGTTTTAATCTATACAGGACTTTCCTTAATTTGCAAACCATATTTTTATCATCTGTCAGTAAAAATCCACCAAGTTTCTCAATAAAGACTTCCTCTTCAAGTTCTCCATTCAGAAATTCACACTTAACATCCATTTGATAGACCTTGTAGTTCTTATAGGCTGCATAAGCAAGAAATAGTCTAACAGCTTCAATTCTAGCTACCGATGCAAAAGTTTTACCATAATCAATTCCTTCCTTCTGAGAATATCCTTTGCAAACCAATCTAGCCTTGTTTCTTACAACTTGTCCATCCTCATTCAGTTTGTTTCTAAAAACCCATTTAGTTCTAATAACATTCTTATTTTTAGGTAGGGGAACCAAAGTCCAAGTATTCTTCTTTTCTATCTGATCTAATTCATCTTCCATAGCTTTCATCGAACATTCATCTTTGCAAGCTTCAATTACTGATGTTGGTTCAATTTGAGAAATGAAACATACCTCTTGATTTGCCAATCTTCTCCTTGTCATAACTCCCTTGTTTTTGTCTCAAATGATCTTATTTTCAGAATGATTTAGCCTTACATAGCTTGGTGTTTTCTGATTTTTATGTTCTCTGTGCTACTCTTCAGTTACAGTTGAGTTTTCTAATAATGTTGGGGTAACTAATTCAGTATTTTGTTCTGGTACAGGAATTACTGGATCAGTTACGATCATTTCCACTACCAGTTCTTTGTCATAAGATTTAGCTTGGTCTTTGTGCTGCTCATCCACTTTCACATTAGCACTCTCCACAATTCTCTGCAATCTTCTGTTATAACATCTAAGTTAATCGGACTTTTTTTAGATCTATGGTTGGTGGATTGTTGTACTTAACTCAGACTAGACCAACTATTATGTATGATGTTTGTCTTTGTGCTAGATTTCAAGCTGATCCTAAAGAGACTCATATTACTGTTGTGAAGAGGATTTCTTGATACTTGAAGGGGAATATTGACTATGGTTTATGGTATCTAAAGAATGATGTTTTCCTACTATGTTCCTATACTGATGCATATAGGGAAGGTGATGTTGATGACCGGAAGAGCACTACCGGTGGAGCTTTCTTTTTGGGAAAGTAGTTGATTTCATGGTCCAGTAAGAACCAAGATGTTGTATCCCTGTCTACTGTTGAAGCTGAATACATTGTTGTTTCTAGTAACTATACCCAAGTAGTTTGGATGAAGCAAATGCTAAAGGATATTAGAGTGATTTATGATGAGCCTACTGTTATTTATTGTGATAATTCAAGTGCTATCAATATTTCCAAGAATCTGGTATTGCATTCTAAAAAAAATCATGTATCAATTAAGTATCATTTATTGAGGGAGAAAGTCAATGATGAAGAAATCAAACTAGAATATGTATCTACAAAGGATCATATTACAGTTATTTTCACTAAGCCTTTGCCTACAGATACTTTTGTCTATTTGAGAGAAAGTTAGGGGTCTCTACCCCTCCTAATGAGAACTAGATGCATGGAGTGTCATCTATCTAGTGGATTTTAGAGCCTTATCTTCTTATCCAGGTTGATGAGTTGGTGTTGCTACTCAGTCGGAGTAGTCAGTGTGTGATTCAGATGATCAGTTGTGAGTTTATCCTAAGGGGGAGCATTTGTCCTTCTTAGAGGACAAGTTTTGGGAAGAGAAGCATGATTCATTTTTTGTCTTTGTCATTGCTATAAAAGGGGGAGAGAAGCATGTGAAAAATGGATTTATCTTTGGAGCTTTGTGTGCATGATCTTAGGGGGAGTTTGCTAGTGTTGATTCATTTCTTTGCATTGATTATGTTTCACATTCATATATTTCCATAAATGCCAAAGGGGGAGATTGTTGGATATTTTTGCTGCTAGGATATTGGGTTGTCATTGATGTCAACATATTCATGTGCTTTTGTGTTTGATGCAGGGTGGGTAACTACAAGGTAAGAAGACCCAAAAACCACCCCTCTATGCCTTGACTAAGGCCTATCATAGCCCCACAACTAGGATTCTACACACACCAGTGCAAAAAATCACCTATTGCACTTCCTAAGGAGGGTTTGGATTGTTCAACAACTAAGAACACTCACCCTAGCCTTTCAACCAAATTTGGAAGTTTCCTTTTGCACCCGAGTCAAGAAACCCCTATCTAGGCCTAATCCTAGTAGCCCTATCAGACCGGTATTTCCCAAATCATTCAAAATTCTCCCAAAACACTCCAAGAGTAAATTACATATTTGAATACCCTTTTGGGCTTTACATCCAATCACAAGAGATTGAGGTTTGACTCTGCTCCAACACCCCTAAGCACTTACTGAGTTTGCAGACCTAACAGGCCTAATTAAGCCTATTTTCCAAGCAACTACTTGAAGATGGGGTTGTAGAATCAAACTGGTGCAACAGCACCCCAACAATGAAGCCCCTTTTCCATTTTTCATGCTTGTTGTAATAAAGATCCGTTTTTGTAAGACCAATTGTCAAGTTGCTACACCTTGGTCAAACTTGGTCAACGGATCTATGGTAGACTAGGAAGAATCAATTTTATGTGTCTTGTGTGCTTAGGGTCCATTTGGAAACCTTTGGAGTGTAGGAAAATGCATAAATGGTCGATAGACCAAATGTTGCAAAAAGTTGTAAAAGTTGCACTATCTGCGTAACTTATCCCGATAGAGTCGCCTTCTTGAAGAGTTGTCATCGGATATTGGTGTAACCCATTTGAGCACCACCTGATAACCCGATGGAGTAGTGACATTCTGAAGGAGTTTGCATTGGGTATCAGTGTAGCTATTTTGCTTCACTCGTGATGACCTGATTGATGCAAGTGCTAGGTTAGGTGAGTGCAATTCAGGACAAAACTGTCACAATAGGCCACCAAGGAAACCCAATACACCCTACCAACCAGACTTACACCTTAAATACACTCTTCAATTAATCATAAACAACATTCTGGACCCTAAGGATAACATTGACAAGATCTTAGGATCAAAAGTTGAAAACTGCTCAAGCCTTCTCAAACCGGCTGGACACCAAACTTGGCTTCAAGTTGGAATTTTGACAAAAAAGTGAGTAGGGATCAAACCAAATGGTCAAGGTGGATTAAAATTCCCATACAAAAATGCTCAAAGTGTGGTGACACAACAAACTGATCAATCCAACAAGGTTCCTTTGTAAAACCCCAAAATCCTTGTATACTCAAGGGGACTTATCAAAACAACTTTGCAAACTTGCAAATTACCAACAAAACAAAATGGATATCAAAATACCCTTTATTGAGAAAGGTCTAAATCCAAAAGGAGGTGGTCTGGAAAACAAAGGAGACTTATTGCCCTTCACAAATGCAAGTAGGCCTAATTAGGCTTAAGGAGATGGGTTTGTGAAGAAAGTGTATGAAATGTGATTGATCAGAAAGTTTCACCAATTGAAAAAGTGTTTTCCACACCCAAATTGACCAAATCCAGGATTTTGTGCATTGGTTCAACCCCTATTTTGTTTTATCACCAATTTTGCATTTTGAAACTAGGTTGTCACATGAGGATGCCAACCTAAAAATCAAAGCAAATGCCAAAAACACCTGCCAACCTGAAAATTTCTTCCATAATAATTGAGTACATATACAAACCTCTCATTCCACCAAGTTTTAGAATTTTTGTACGGTGGCCATGAGAGGAAATGCAAAAATAAGTCAAAACCCTAGGTTTAGGAGGGTTTCAAAACTGTTTTTAGTAAAAATGCAATAACTTTCAAACCAGAGTACTTAGAGACCTCAAATAAAAATAAAAATAAAGGTAAGAGGCCCCTCAATCTTAATCCATAATTTATAACCTCCCATTAGTCCTAAAATAATCTATACAAGAGCAAAAATGTGACTGTTTGCAGGAAAACAAGGTTTTTTTATTGATTGCCAAATGAAAATTTACATCAACTCCTTCATCACCCACCTAAAAGGGCTTATGAAGGCCTCCCACATCAGTTAAAACAAATTTTAGAACTAATTAGCCAATGGAGAAGGATATTTGCTTACAAACAAAAAGTTGTCAAGTGTTGTGATGACAACATTGACACTTTTTGACAATTTTTGCTCAAAAGCACTTAAAAGTGCAAACTAACTTTCTAAATCCTACCAGTGGTCATGAAGGACCAATTTATTGCCAAAAACAATAAAATAACTCAAAACTAAAGTTTTGTGACCCTTTGACCATAGTTGACCAAGTGGCTCATAAATTGCCAAACCTGGGACTAGGCCTCACAAATGGATCAAAAACAAGACCAATGACTCCTAGCATGAAATAAACAATCCAAGACTCCTTAGGAGTCATAAAAAGGTAGGATAATCAAGTTTTTAAATTTGGTTCTCCTGCACCACTGATAGAGTGTCAAACGGAAGCAGTCGGCATCGGGGATCGGAAGTCAGGGATCCTGACTTACCCCGACGACCCGATAAGTCAGCACATTTGGAGTTTTGGTGTCGGCTATCGGAGAAACTATCTGGAAGTCATCCCGAGGACTCGATGGAAAAGTGGACTTGTATACACTAGTTATCTGGCATCAAAAAAGTGGTGTTTAAGTTGTCTCGAAGAGCCAATGGAAAAGGACACCACCTTGAGGGCATTTCATCGGACATCGGGTGGAGAGTTTTTGAGCTACTCCGAAGACCCGATAGGAGCACACCACTGGCAAAGTTTGTGATCGAACATCGGGATGAATATTTTTTAGTTAACCCAATGGCTCGATAGAACCACATGAATGTAAAACATTTCATCAGGCATCGGAGGTCATGTTTTCGACCTATGTCGATGACCCGATGGAAGTTACCAACTGCCACAAAATGTAATAGAATAGGAATTCGGTCTCCCAACTCCTCCCAATGGCTAGGCCGGTTTTTGTTTTGGTTGAGGACGTTGGTGGAGACCTATTTGAACATGTTTGAATCATTTCCAATGGGGGCGGATTGATTCAACAAATGTAATTGATCTATTGGTGCAGACAAAAATACAGTTGTAGGTTTTTCATAACATCTTTGGTGTTGGAAAAAAACCAATAAGTTCCATTGATAGGACTTTGCATGGAATGAATGTTTAGAATTGTGTAGTTCCCTTTGTTTTCAATTGGCTTAGGATCTGGATGGATACATTTGAGTCATAAATTCTTCTGCTCTAGTCAGACAACCAGGGTGAAGTGAAATCAGGGTTTCATCCAGCAATGGCTCTAACTTGAGATTCCTGCATTGGACCACAATGGCCATTAGGGGAGTTCAAGTTAGAGAAATGCATGTTAGGACACTGGTAGTTGCAGCCTGGGAAGTGTCAGCACTTAGGTTCCACACCATACCCTAGGCTAAGCATTCCCATGTGCTTGGTCTCAGAATTTAGGAAGTAGGAGTGCAAAAGGACTCCGGGAGTGGACTGAACCCATCCGAGGTTGGATTGTGTGGGCAGGAGCATCCTTAGACTTGAACCCAATGTTTGTTTAGCCTTGTGAATTTACTTGCAGTTTGTTGCTTCAAGACCAAACCTAGTTACCCCTATTACACCTGTAAGGTTAAGAGGATTTCAGAGGTGTACAAGTGGAGTTGGAGCATGTCCTTTTGGAATCTAAAAGTACTCGATAAAGGGTACTCAGATTTGAAGTTTTTTTTCTTCATCCTTTGGAGAAGTTGAGCCTGGTTTTCATAAAATAGTGTTTGGACAGCTACAAGTTGAACTCAGTCTGGTATGACAGTATAGTAGCACTTGGGTGTTGTGGGTCTAGGAGTTGTTGGGGATCAACTTGGTTGATCAAAACAAGTCTGAACCAAGATAGGGGAACCCTATCCACTCCAAAAACCGAAGGGTTCGAGTATCTCCACGTTTTGCTAATTTGGCTTGTCAGCCATTAGCCTTAGCATTCTAAGTAAGGAGACATTGTTCACTGGATCAAATTGTACAAAAGGATTGATCATCTACAGAAGGTTGGAGTTAGGGCTTAATTGTGCTTCCCCTACCGACCTCTGCATCAAGTGGTATCAGAGCTTAGGCGAAGCCTAAGGGAAGAAATAGTTGAACATGTATGACCAAAACCAAGAAGGAGAAGAGGAGATCCTTAGGATCCCTTTGAAGGTGACCAATGTTGAACTTGCAAAGATAGTCCAAGGATTGAGCACTGAACTGCAAAGTTTGAAAGGCAAGCTTGTGAGGAGGGAAGAAGGTCTAGTGGAAGAAAGGGGAGAAGAAGAGGAGACCCAGAGTAGGAAGAAGAGGAAGAGGAAATTCATGCAAACCAAAGACACCTTGTGAATGCCCTCAAGTCTATGGCTAGAAGGACTTGAGACAGTAAGTCGGACTTGCCCATGTTCAGTGAAAAGATGGACCCAGACCTAGTCATGGAATGGGTGGATGCATTGGAAAGTTTCTTCGAATGTGATGAGATCCCTGAGAACCAAAGGGTCAAGATAGCAAAGACAAAATTGAAAGGTGCAACATTGACTTGGTGGAACTTCACTCAAGGAGAAAGGGTGAAGGCAGGGAAGAACATGATCACTTCATGGAAGGTGATGGTTGCCAAGATCAAAGAAGCTTATGTACCTGAAGATTATGAAGTATAACTTCATAAAAAGAGACAAAACTTGAGACAGAAGGAGATGGATGTCAGTAGCTATACTGAGGAATTCCAAAGGCTATGTCTGAAATCCAAGACAGTGGAAGGTGAAACTGAGAAGGTAGCTAGATACCTGAATGGCCTAAGAATAAACATCCAGGATGAACTAAACCTTTGCAACCCAGAGACGGTGCAAAAGTGCTATCAATTGGCACTGAAGGTCGAAGAAAATCTCAAGAGGAGGCAAGACCAGAACAATAGGGGCAGAGGCAAAAAGGACTTCAATAACAGAGGTAAAGGAATGTCTAGTGGAAAAGGACAGAACTTCAGACCCCAAGGAGAGTCAAACCAAGAGAATTCACAAGGAGAGAGCAGTTCTAGAGGTGGATATAGAGGCAAGAGGTCCAATAGAAGAGGCAGATCTGGTGGGAGAAATGGAGGCCCTATGAGATGCTTCAATTGCAACCAAACAGGCCACCATGTCAATAGATGTCTAGAGAAGATAGGATCAAGTATGCAAGGGGATAGAAGAACAAACCTAATCTAGGAGGATGCACAAAGTTCTCACTCACCCTCAAAGGATTTGGATCCAGAAGAAGGAGTATGCCTAATGATGAAGAGGACATTGCTAAAGACACCAGCACCACAAGAACCACCACAAAGGAAGATGTTGTTCAAGACCCATTGCAAGAGCCACGGTAAGGTCTGGAAACTTGTTCATTTTGGTTCAACTGATAATTTAGTGTCTAAAGAAATGGTAGACAAACTCAAACTTGCAAGGTTGCCCCATTCCAACCCATGCCATGTATCTTGGCTTAATAAAGGCCAACAAACCCTCATAAATGAACTGGCTTGGTTTGATTTCTCTATTGGAGAATATAAGGATAGAGTACTATGTGATGTTGTAGACATGGATGTGTGTCATTTGTTGTTAGGTCGCCCTTGCCAGTATGACCTCAAGGCACAACATGATGGGATGAAAAACACTTATACCATTAACAAGGATGGAAATACATACACCATGAAACCACTGCCTGACCTGAGGAATGAAAGCAAAAAGAACCAATGGTATTATTGGTAAGAGAAAGGGAGATAGTAGAAACCATAAAAGAATCCAAAGGAGCCTATGCCTTAATCTTGAAGCCCAAGGAGTAGGAAAACCCTAAGGAGGTACCCAAAGAAGTGCAAGAACTTCTTGACATTAACAAAGGTGTAGTTGCGGGAGACATGCCAGATGCCCTACAACCTTTAAGAGATGTATATCATCACATTGACTTCGTACCTAGTGCTTCACTACCTAACAAAGCAGCTTATAAGCTTACCCCTGATCAAACTACGGAAGTCTCAAGACAAGTCTAGGATCTACTAGATAAAGGGTTGATTCAAAAGAGTAAGAGCCCATGTGCAGTCCCTAGTGTATTAGCCCCTAAAAAGGATGGAAAATGGAGGCTATGTATTGATTCTAGGGCAGTGAAAAAAATCACAATTAGATACAGATTCCCAATTCCAAGGATTGAAGATCTAATGGATCAGTTAGGAGGTGCATGTTTCTTTTCAAATAGACCTTAAATCAGGCTATCACCAGATCCAGATAAGGCCAGGAGATGAGTGAAAAAATGCATTTAAAACCACAAAGGGATTATATGAATGGCTTGTCATGTCATTTGGCCTTAGTAATGCACCTAGCACATTCATGAGATTGATGAATGAAGTTCTTCAGGACTTCAATGGAAAGTTTGTGGTTGTATATCTTGATGATATACTTGTTTTCAGTAAGACCAAGGCAGAAAACTTGCAACATCTCAATCAAGTCTTAAAAAGACTTCATGAACAGAAACTATTGATAAATTTGGAAAAATGTGTTTTCATGTAGGAAGAACTAATATATTTGGGATTTGTGATATCCAAAGGTACTTTGAAGATGGATCCAGAGAAGGTAGATTCCATATTGACTTGGCCAACACCAAGGACACCAGGAGAAGTGAGAAGCTTTCATGGGTTGGAAACATTCTATAGGAAATTCATTAAAAATTTCAGTCACATTTGTGCACCACTCCTTGACACCATCAAGGGAGGGTGAAAGGTAAAGTTTGAATGGAAAACCAAAGCAAAGGAAGCATTTGAATACCTAAAAGGTAGAGTGGCACAATTTCCTATTCTTAGTCTTCTTGATTTCAATAAACTATTCATAGTAGAAACAGATGCAAGTAATTTGGTCATTGGAGCAGTCCTTAGCCAAGAAGGTAGGTTGGTTGCATTTTTTTCTAAAAAATTGAATGAAGCTAAACAAAAGTATAGTACATATGACTTGGAACTGTATGCAGTGGTGCATGATGAATAATGATGAACAACAGATACCCCAATCGGTACTGAGAGGGGGGTGAATTGGTACAGATAAAAACTCACTTAACAACTTATCTAGCTAAAGCAAAACCAACTGGTTATCACCATTACTGAACTTAACCATGGCGATACCAGTTAAACATAGTAAGACACCAGACACCATAAACTGATAGATCTGAATACTACAAATATGATCAATTATGCAACATCAACTTCACCTATAAACATATGCATGTGGTATAAAAAATACCATAACCTATTAACCCTGCATGCATAATCCTTCAACCAAATACTTCATAAACATCACATGAAAAATGCATAACACATAACACACATATTTTTCACGTGGAAACCCAAATGGTAAAAACCACGGTGGGGATGAATACCCACAAGCTTGTTTTGAACTCTTTTGAATCTCGCCCTGTTAGGAGACTAGTCTGATTAAAGACTTTACAATAAGGTTTTGTTAGGAACCGATCCTATTAGAGATCACTTGGTTAAGGGATGGCTATATACCCTGTTAAATGTTGGAACCCTGTTAAAGGTTACCTCGCTAGAGGATTTAAAGAACTCAATGATCTTGAGTCACCTGGTTACAGGTTTTACAATAATCTTCTTAAAGCTACCGGGTAAAGGGATTTTCCATTTGTTGAAATGATTAGAAGACAACAGGTAAAAAATATGATCTAATAATAACAATATATGCCAAGCAAGATCCTTTTCATATCCTCTACTCTGCAAACACACTCTGCAGTTTCCCTCTTACTGGTCTAGCAAGTATCAATTTTATCTTCACTCGGATACATACACACAACATTTGCCAACAACTTTTAAATACAAACATCATCAACCTTATAGGTAACAGATAGGTTGGTAGCATAAACCCTAAACCCTAAGCATCTTAGGTTTACAACACAAGTGGTCCAATCCTGACCGTCCAAAGATATTGCATAGAGCATTACAATTTCAAACAGATCACAAGATAATCTACATCGTTCATTCATCATCGCTCATGGGAATCAGTAACCCAGCACGCTTTCATCTTATGCCACTAAGAAGAATGATCATTCTTGAGGTAGACTTCAAACGCAGTCAATCTTCTTATACCTGAATCCTTCACGTGCACAAAGCTGATGTGGCACCTCAATCACAGAGTATCATTGGTGCATCACACAAGCTAGATCGCCAAACTAATAACTATAGAGTCGAGACTACCAGTCGGTAATCACACTTAATGAAACCTCGACACCAGTTCACTGAATCTCCTTATGCCTCTTCATACCAGTTCACCAACTGCTTCAATATGCATACTAGTTCACTTACACTTATTGACATCAATGACAAAATACATTATCATCATATCAACATACCAGTTCATCATATGCCAAGGATATCCAACAATCTCCCCTTTTGGTATTGATGGCAATACTCAGTGTAGCATTGTAACTGAAAACCTCATAGACCAGTGTATATGCATTATTAGATATCTTCTCCCCATACATCTATCATATCTTCTCCCCCTTTGACAACAATGCCAAAGTGGAGGCACAAGCTTCCAAAATCTACTATGTTGTTCCCCCTAAGGAGTAGCATCCTTCAACACATCAATCCTGAAGGATTTGTCATTTGTAGTACTTGAATGATGCAAAGTACACAACCTTAGTTGACTTCATGAAGGGGTAGAACCCCTAATTCACCTCTCAAATAGGTAAATGTAGTCTTCGGTAAGGGCTTAGTGAACATATCTTCTAGTTGCTCCTTACTGGAAACATGTTGTTATACAACCTCCTTACTCTGAAATTTCTCTCTCATGAAATGATATTTTAGCTCAATGTGCTTAGTTCTAACATGCAATACTAGATTCTTGGAAATATTTATTGCACTTGTGTTATCACAAAGTTCACCGGTTCAGATACAGGTACCTTGAAACCTTCCAATACATGCTTCATCCAAATTGCTTGAGTGCAGTTCATAAATGCTACCACATATTTTTCTTCAGCTGTAGATTAAGAAGTATAGCTCTGCTTCTTTCTTGTCCACGATACTAATCTTCCACCAAGAAAGAACATTCCATCAGTTGTGCTCTTTTCTTTGTCCACATTACCTGCCCAATCGGCATCGGTATATACTTTGAGATTATAGTCACCATTATATGGATACCACAATCCATAATCAACTGTTCCTTTCAGATATCTAAGAATCCTTTTCACAGCTACCAAGTGGGATTCTCTTGAAATTTTTTGAAAATGAGCTACTATGCCCACTACATGAGCAATATCTGGTTTGTTCTACACCACATAGTGTAGTTTACCGATCATTGACCGATACTCCTTTTCATTCACCAATGTTGAATCATCTTCTTTAGTCAGTTTACAGCTAGTTACCATCAATGTACTAACCGGTTCGCTTTCCTCCATGCCAAAAGTATCCAATACCTCTTTGACATACTTGGACTGGGTAATAAAGATACCCTCTTTCATTTGCTGAATATGTAAACCAGTGAAGAATTTTATCTCTCCTATTAAAGACATCTCAAATTCTTTCTTCATTTCATCTACAAACGCATGACTCATTTTATCATCTCCTCCAAAGATTATGTCATCCACAAACACTTCACAAATCAAAATCTGATCACCTTCTAATTTCAAGTAGATGTTGCTATCTTTACTTGTTCTCTAAAATCCAATCTTCACAAGATGAGAGTGTAGTCTTTCATACCATTCCCTAGGTTCTTTTTTTAGTCCATACAGGGCTTTGTGTAATCTACACACCATGTCACTATCTTTTGATAAGGCAAACCCTTCTGGTTTCTCTATGTACACTTCTTCTTCTAGGATTCCATTTAGAAAAGCAAACTTCACATCCATCTGATAAACCTTAGATCCCTTAAATGCTGCAAATGCAAGTAGCATTCGAACACCTTCTAGCCTAGCCATAGGAGAAAAAATTTCTCCATATTCTTCTCCCTCCTCCTGAGCGTATCCCTTGCATACAATCCTAGCCTTATTTCTGACAACTGTGCCTTCTTCATTCAACTTATTCCTAGACACCCATTTGGTACCTATGACATTTTTATGTTCGGGTCTGGGCACCAAAGACCATGTTGCATTCTTTTCTATCTGATCTAGCTCCTCTTCCATTGCTTTAATCCAATCTTCATCTATAAGAGCTTCTCTGGAAGTCTTGGGTTCAAATTCAGAAATCATGCAAGAGTTTTCTTTCACTTTTCTTCTAGTGAGTATCCATGCATCTTTATCTCCTGTGATTTTCTTTGGATCATGATGCAACTTCACATATCTGGGAATGACTCTAGCCTAATCTACTAGCTTTTCTTCTTCTTCACTAACCTCTTCTTCTTCTCTTACTGTAGATTTTGTAGGAACACTAAGATCTTTAAAAGTTTCTTTCTTAACTGATTCCCAGAAGGCTATACCCGATTCAACTTCTACTTCTTTGCTGCATGTTTCTTCAAGTTCCTTAGGGGATTCATCAACCCTGACATTGATACTTTCAACAATATTCTGAGTTCTGTTGTTGTGGTACTTGAGAGCTTTTCTCTTAGTGGAATATCCAAAAAATATTCCTTCATCACATTTTGCATCGAATTTGCTCAAATGCTCACCTCTCTTGATATAGCACTCACTACCAAACACTTCTAAATAACTTACAGTGGGAGTTTTCCCAGTCCAATACTCATAAGGGATTTTATTTTTGCCTTTCTTGATGAGTACCCTATTCATAGTGTAGACTGCAGTGTGAGCAACGTTTCCTTGGATCAGCATTGTTCTTGCCGCTTCAACTACAGTCTTGTTATTTCTTTCTGCTATACCATTTTGTTGTGGTGTCCTTGGGGCAGATAGCTACCTCTTAATACCATTATCTTCACAGTACTTATTGAATTCATCATAAGTGAATTCTCCACCTTGATCAGTTCTCAGGCATTTTATCTTCTTACCACTTTCTTTCTCTACTAATGCTCTGAAAGCTTTGAACATTCCAAATGCTTCAAACTTGTCTTTCAAGAATGTGACCCACATCATTCTTGATTAGTCATCGGTAAGAATCATAAAATACCTATCTCCCTGAATACTTCTAGTTTTCATAGGACCACATAAATTAGTGTGCACAAGGTCAAGTAAATGCTCTGCTAAGAAGGACTTACCTTTAAAATTTGAGGAAGACATCTTCCCAAGTTGACATTCTCTGCACAAAGAATTCTCAGGTTTGTCTAGCAACGGTAATCCTCTTACCGCCTTGATCTTACCAGCTTTAATAATGTTGTCAAAGTTCATATGACAAAGTCTCCTATGCCATATCCAATTGTCATCAAATTTATCCATTAGACACCGACTTATCTTGGCATTCAACTAAAATAAGTTACCTTTGGTCTGCTTACCAATCGCAATAACTTCACCACTCTTCTCAATTATACTGCAGAGTCGGCCTTTCAATTCTGGAACTAGTCCTTTTTCATTCAACTGAGCAACACTCAAAAGGTTATGCTTAAGTCCTTCTACCCATTAAACATCATTTGCAATGTTTTTACCATTCAGTGAGATGGATCATTTACCTTTCACCAAGCAAGGTGCATCGTTGCCAAATCTGACAACACCACCATCATATTCTTCCAAAGACAGAAACTTTCTCCGGTCACTAGTCATATGATGATAACAACCACTATCAATTATCCAATCATTTGAATTGTCAATGCAAGAGACAAGAGATTTCTTGTTGGACACTTCTTCCTTTACTACTACAAACACTATGTCTTCATTTTCTTCATCCTCTAATTCTTCATCAGTGACACCTTCATCCACAGCAACTAGACAATTTCTTCTATTTCCACTTTTATATTTTCTAAACCTCTCTGGTTTATCCTTATTGTCATTATTAGGGCAATTAATAGCTATATGTCCTATCTTGTTGCAGGAAAAACATTTCAAAGGAAGTTTACCTCTATACTTCCCAGTTCCCTTCGAAAGTCTTTTAGCAAGAAGTGCTTCGAACTCCATCAGAATCTCTTCATCATCCATATCTTTGCATTGTCTAGATTCATAACTGGTATTGGTTTCTTTTCCTTTTCTGGATGGTGCAGTAGATTCTTTAAAGGCTGACTCAGTCTTCTGAACACTACCATCATAGCTATTCAACTCATATGCAGTTAATTTTGCAATAATAGAATCTAGGGATACCTTTGTCTTATCAATAGACCATAGCTCCTGGATAGCAGCAACTCTGATTGCATAGATTGGTAATAATGATCTAAGAACTTTACTAACAATAGTGGTATCATCAATAGTTCCACCAATGCATTTGATATCACCAACCACAGTCTTAATCCTAATACCATACTGCTGAATGGTTTCACCTTCAACCATCCTCATATCCTCAAATTTACCTCTAAGGCTTTCTTCCTTAGCTTGCTTTACATTCTCATCACCACCATAGATGTTTTCCAGTGCATCCCATACATCCTTAGGTGTGTCCTTGTCTTGAACATCAATAAACTCAATGTCTGACAGGCTGCTAATAAGGGCTTCCATGACTTGCCTATTTTCCTAGATTTCCCTCTTTTGATCGTCAGTCAAAGTGCCAGTGGGAGTAGCAAATGCATTCTCAACATAGCTCCAGTGTTGAGCACCCATACTCTTGATGTAAATCTTCATTTTGTCCTTCCATATCTTAAATTTATCTCTATTAAACTTAGGACCTTCCCTCTTCATCATTACAGTAGGATCTTTTACCTCAAGCGGTTAAGCTTTTATCACTAAGGACCTAGAGGTGTTGTGATGCCAATTGATAAATAATGATGAACAACAGATACCCCAACCAGTACTGAGAGAGGGGGTTGAATCATTATAGATAAAAAATCACTTAACAACTTATCTAGCTAAAGAAAAACCAACTGGTTATCACCATTACTGAACTTAACCATGGCGATATCGGTTAAACACAGTAAGACACCAGACACCATAAACTGATAGATCTAAATACTACAAATATGATCAATTATGCAAAATCAACTTCACCCATAAACATATGCATGTTGTATAAAAATACCATAACCTATTAACCCTGCATGCATAATCCTTCAACCAAATACTTCATAAACATCACATAAAAAATGCATAACACATAACACGCAGATTTTTCACGTGGAAACCCAAACGGGAAAAATCATGGTGGGGATGAATACCCACAAGCTTGTTTTGAACTCTTTTGAAGCTCGTCTTATTAGGAGCCTAGTCCGGTTAAAGACTTTAAAATAAGGTTATGTTAGGAACCGATCCTGATAGAGATCACTTGGTTAAGGGATGGCTATATACCCTATTAAAGGTTGGAACCCTGTTAAAGGTTACCTCACTAGAGGATTTAAAGAAATCAACGATCTTGAGTTACCTAGTTACAGGTTTTACAATAATCATGTTAAAGCTACCTGGTAAAGGGATTTTCCATCTGTTAAAATGATTAGAAGACAACAGGGAAAAAATATGATCTGATAATAGTACTATATTCCAAGGCAGATCCTTTTCATATCCTCTACTCTGCAAACACACTGCAGTTTCCCTCTTACTGGTCTGGCAAGTATCAAGTATCTCTTCACTCGGATACATACACACAACATTTGCCAACAAATTTTCAATACAAACATCATCAACCTTATAGGTAACAAATAGGTCGGTAGCATAAACCCTAAACCCTAAGCATCTTAGGTTTACAACATAGACGGTCCAATCCTGGCTGTCCAAACATATTGTATAAAGCATTACAATTTCAAATAGATCACAAGACAATCTACATCGTTCATTCATCACCGCTCATGGGAATCAGTAACCCATCACACTTTCTTCTTATGTCACTAAGAAGAATGATCATTCTTGAGGTAGAGTTCAAATGCGGTCGATCTTCTTATACCTCAATCCTTCACACACACAAAGATGACGTGGCACCTCGATCACAGAGTATCATCGATTCATCACACAAGCTGGATCGACAAACCGATAACCATAGAGTTGAGACTACCAGTCGGTAATCACACTTAGTGAAACCCTGACACCAGTTCACTGAATCTCCTCATGCCTCTTCATATCGGTTCACCAACTTCTTCAATCTGCATATCGGTTCACTTACACTTATTGACATCAATGACAACATACATTATCATCATATCAACATACCATTTCATCATATGCCAAGGATATCCAATAGTGCAAGCACTTAGAAAGTGGAGGCATTATCTTTTGCCCAAAGAATTTATTGTTTTCACTAACAACCATGCATTAAGCTTCTTGAATGGACAAGACAAACTAAGTTGCAGGCATATGAAGTGGGTTGAGCAGCTGCAGGCCTATACCTTCACTATCAAACACAAGAAGGGAACACAAAACAAAGTGGCAAATGAACTCAGTAGGAGAGTCCATTTAGTGTAGGAGGTTCAGTTCTAGAGTATTAGGATAGATGCCCTCAAAGACCTATACAAAGGTGATGCAGATTTTGGTGGGATATATGAGGTTTTCATTACTCTTTCTGGTGCATATCACACTTTGTATTCTAATTATATGATTCAAAATGGCTTATTGTTCAAAGGGGGATAGTTTTGTATTCCAATGTGTTCAATAAGAGGAAATCTCATTAAGGAGAAACATTGTGGTCCTATGGGAAGTCATTTTGGTATTGATAAAACACTAGAGTTGGTTAGGAGGCACTACTTTTGGCCTAAAATGCAGACAGGCATTAGGAAGTTTGTAGAGTCTTGCAATATATATCAAAGAGCTAAGGGAGTTAGCACAAATCAAGGCATTTACCAACCATTGTCAATACCTACAAAACCGTGGGATAGTGTGAGTATGGACTTTGTTATGGGTTTGCCTAGGACAAGACAAGGGTTTGACAACATTTTTGCCATTATAGACAGATTCAGTAAAATGGCACATTTTGTACCCTGCAAGTCCACAAATGATGCATCTCACATTGCAAATTTATTCTTTAAGGAAGTAATCAGAATCCATGGATTGCCTTCCTCAATCATCTCAGACAGAGATGTAAAGTTTCAAGGTCATTTTTGGCGAGCTCTTTCGAAGAAGTTAGGCACAAATTTGTCTTTCAGTTCTACCCACCATCCTCAGACAGATGGACAAACTGATGTCGTAAATAGGTCTCTTGCAAACCTACTTAGATGTCTAACCAAGCAGTATGCACAAGCTTGGGATTCAATTCTTCCACAGGCAGAATTTGCATTTAATGATACTATTAATAGGAGCACTGGAAAAACTCCTTTTCAGATCAACTATGGTATTCATCCTAGAGGGGTGATGGAGTTAAGAGAGCTACCAAATGATTTCAAATCAAGTGCCCAAGGAGAAGATTTGGAAGAGTTTATCAAACAAGCTCATGAACACCTGAAGAAGACTTTGAAATCTACTGCAAAGAAGTATAAGGTACACGTAGATCACAGAAAAAAGATATGTCAGTTTCAAAATAGGAGAT
This sequence comes from Cryptomeria japonica, assembly GCF_030272615.1. Classification (NCBI taxonomy): domain Eukaryota; kingdom Viridiplantae; phylum Streptophyta; class Pinopsida; order Cupressales; family Cupressaceae; genus Cryptomeria; species Cryptomeria japonica. Next base: position 582,447,773 of record NC_081406.1, read on the forward strand.
CAAGAGTGGGCTTATTTGAACAAAGGCAGGTTGCCTAAAGGCAAGTACACCAAGTTGCAGATGAGGAAGATTGGTCATTGCCAAATCATCCATAAGTTTGGAGATAATGTATATGAAATCTCTCTACCACCTAATCTTGTTATTTCTCCTATTTTTAATGTTTGTGATCTCACTCCATTCAGAAGTATTACAGGTGATAACAATTCTTTGCAGGAAGCTGATGATGAACAGGTTGAATGGTTGAAGGACCTTCCACCTAGCCAGCCACTCCAGTTGGAGAAAGTGTTGGACACTAAAGTGGTAAAATAGACCAGGAAGAACACCTACAAGGAATATCTGGTCAAGTGGAGAGGTTTACCAGACTTGGATGCCACTTGGATGGATGAGCAGACAATCCTCAAGCATGGCACCACATTGCAAGAGCTACTCTCAAGTAGGAACTTGAGTTCAAAGCAACAGGGGGAGTATGGTGCAGGAGCACCCCAACAATGAAGCCCCTTTTCCATTTTTCATGTTTGTTGTAATAAAGATCCATTTTTGTAAGACCAATTGTCAAGTGGGTACACCTATAAACCACTTGGTAAAACTTGGTCAACGGATCTATGGTAGACTAGGAAGAGTCAATTTTGTGTGTCTTGTGTGCTTAGGGTACATTTGGAAACCTTTGGAGTGTAGGAAAATGCATAAATGGTCGATAGACCAAATGTTGCAAAAAGTTGTAAAAGTTGCACTATCTACGTAACTTATCCCGATAGAGTCGCCTTCTTGAAGAGTTGTCATCAGATATCGATGTAACCTGTAGTCATATAAATCTATCCATTTAATTAAATGAATATTTTCTATTTATTTGATTAATAAACTCACTAGCCAATAGTTAATTAAATTAACATTTAATTAATTCATCTTCAAACATTCTCCTATTAATTAAATAAATTATTCAATTTATTTTAATTCATTCATTAAAACCACATTCACAATCAATTAAATGAATAAATCTTATTTATTTTATTTTATCCACTTCTCTCTTTTAAATAAATAAATAAAACATTTATTTAAATCATTAAAAGCCCCCCCACTTGCATTCTCCTACAAATGCAAGTTGCAATCACAAGTTGAAATAAATTAATTTTATTTTAATTTAAAACCTATTTTCTCTCACCCACCAAATTCACTTGCAATCCTAAATCCCCTTCTAGACCCTTCTAAACACTTTCTAATCATTCCTAATTAGCCTAATCCATCCCCTAAATATTGTCACATTCCTAGGCAACTTGAAGTCACTTCTCAAAGACTCCAAAGTCTTTGAAAAGCATTTAATGCTTTATGTGTTCAACAAGCTAACCTCTAAAGTCTTCCAAACCACTAATGGCTCTTACATGACCATTAATGGATCTTACATAACCATTTATGGTTAAATCCACTTGCTTCCATGGTTAGAGACTTTACCTCTAACTCAACCCTCATTCAACCCATGGGTCTCTTCAATCATTTATTGTTTTGACCATGGTTATCCTCACTAACTCTTGCACAAGAGTTTATCCATTGGATAAACGCATTATTCTTTGAATAATGAATTTATTCACTCAACTCAACATTAACCTTACCTCCCAAGTTAACCCTCAAGTCATTTCAAGCATTTAATGCTTATTCCCTCTCCTCTCAACTCATCTCATGTTGACATTTGTCATCCTGGGATTGGATTGAAATTCCTCACATGGATCTTAATTCCTTCAAACCTGACCCTTGTTGAGATTACTCAATCTCAACCATCCATTGCTCCATTTTACCTATAAATAGAGCTCATTTCTTCATAATCTAGATCCTAAAAACTTGTATGCATCTAGCTTATAGTGAATTTTATAGAGTATTTAGAACAATCATCTCACATTGTTATTTTGGGCTAAAATTAATCTTAGTTAATTACCCAATATATCATTTTAGTTTGTTCGCATTTGCATTTTCATGATCATTCAGTTTATACTCTTGAATCTCCATAAGACATCCAAAAAAGAGTGCAAAAAGCTACTAAGAGCTACACTCATTTGGGAACTTGGAGAGGAGAGGAACAAGGGAGGAGCAACTATGAGCATCTTGGTTAGCATTTGGAGGATCATAGTTTATCTATTCTATGTTTTTATGCTTTTTATTTCATGCTCAATATCTCTCTTGATATGCCTGTTTAGAATAATCTTTGGTTGCTAAACACTAATGTTTGCTTCTTGTGTTCTTGTTTGTGTTGCCATCAAACAGATTTTCTAATCCTTTTTGTAGAGCATCATTTGGTGAACCCGATGTGAATCCAAGAGCAACCATTTTGAAAACTACTAACTTTTTGAATGTTTTAATTGACACACAGGTTGTGCTCTTGCGCTTTTGTTCTCGCTTTAGCGCCTTCGCAAATTAATACTTTAGTGCTATTGTTCCCAAATTGGCACTATTGTTTATCTTCTAGCGCTATTGACCCTAAAATAGCGCTATCGTTCATAGTATTAGCGTCTTCGACTCATTGTTTGACATAGCTAACTTTGTTTGGCAGCGGTTCTTTTAGCGCTATTGTCTCTTTACTCAGCACACTCGCATTTCTTTTAGCGCTATTGTCTATACTATTGTGCTTCCGTGTTAAATAGCGCTTTTGTTTTCACACAGAGTAGTGTTATTGTAACAGAGAGTTGTAAGAAAATTCCTTGTAACTAAAAACCAAAATTTTTAGGCTTGTACAAGCCCACATAAACATGCGGATTTTTCTAACTAATTATCTTTTGTGCTAGTTTTGACTAACCCCTACAATATGATTTTTAGAAATTTTAGCCTAGGAAGTAAATTTGTTCATATTGCTAACTTTGTCTTTCAAGTTAGGATAAAATAAATTCATTTTCCTTTGGGGATAAAATCAACTGCACTTTCATTTGGAGTTTTAAAAACAACCACATCTTTCGTTTGGAGCTCTAAAAAAGAATCACACTTTTTCAAAGTTAAAAAGAATCACAAAAACAAACACACAAAATTCTTTTTTGCAAAGTTAGTAACAAATTCTTTTGGTGCTTAAAATCACCAAGGCAAATTTTATTTCTTGCATCAAACTAAAATTCACAATCAACACTTCATTTTGTGCAAGTTAAAAAGAATCCCCAATTTGTCAAAGTTGTTCTCAAATCGATTTACTTCAAGCAAAACGTGCTCTTAATTTAGTTGACCAAGATTTCAAATTCCTAGTTTACAAAACATTTTGCCTTTGAAGTTAAAAAGAACACCATGATTGTTGGAGCAACATCTCCAAATAGTTAGATCACATTGCAATGAAAATCAGTTAAAAATAACAAGTGTTTTTTTGTGATTGGCACACTTGTGCAAATTTTGTTGAGTGGTCCTACTTCTAACACACACTATCCTCTCCCTTGGCTTTTGTGGTCCTAGGTGCAAGAGAAAAGTGTTAGTAACACTCAAAATTTTATCTTTTTAAGAGAGGCCTGCTAAGAGACACATCACTCTTGGGAACAACCTCGCGTGGTAAATCCTTCGAGACGCTATAAAAATCAGGTGTGAGCGAAAGTTGTAGCCTTGGGTATAGTTGTTCCTATAGTGTAACTTGCCGAAAGGACATATGGGCCCCACCACAAGTTACAAGGCTCTTAAGTGAGTCACTGCAAAATGAACTTATGTCTAAAAACATCAAAAATTATTAGACACCTTTTTATGTAGAAACCCACCCGTTCTATTGATTGAGAATATTTGTGATAAATTTAGTGCAAGAGCATAGATGGTTTTTCCCCCAAGATACTCAACATACATATTTCCTTGAGTAGAAACATAGCTTTTTGAAAGGCTACTTGTAGCTTGATAAAAGTGGTGACTCCCCCATCATAGAGATCATCTATTTGTTATGCTTGTGCAAGACTTAGTATATCACATCCTTACCTGCTACAGTGGGATTCATAAGGTATGTAGTACCAAAGTTGAAGAAATATCAAGATGGCTAAAATTATTGCAACTGGACATTTGACCTTAGGGATAAAGTGTGTTTGAAGTGTCTTCGTTTTGTGTCAAGACCAATGATAAACTGAGCCGACTTCAGGCTTTTTGTAAAAACATACTCAAAAACATTTGGAAAAGGGTCATAGAGTTCAAAGATTGGGTTGATTTAGACCCACACCTATTTGTGCCTTTTGAGGCAACATTATTGTGTTTGTGTGCTTGCTCTGTTTTTATTGTCAAAGAAAATCAAAACCAATTCAAAAACAAGTATTCATCCAACACAAATTTTCAACACCAACATTTGGAAAAACTCAAAACAAAGTATCACACTATATGACCATCCTTCACATTTTGAGAAGGAAGAATCTTCATCAACATATCAATTTGAAGAAAAGACCATTGAGTTCAAAGGCTTTCATCAAAAGAAGTAAATTTTTCTATCTCAATAAACAAATCTTTGTCTCACATAGAGCCTTCTTACATCACATGTGTCTATATCTTCAAGGAAAATCCAACAAGTTTGATCAAGAGTCTTTAAACCACGGAGCTTTTACTCAATATAGAGCTTTGAGTTATTATAAAAACAAGGGAGGCAAAATCAATCCTGCCTTCTTTCTAGACATTTACATCACATATAACATAGCTCGGGAAGAACCACCAACCCCCGAAAGAGAAGAGAAAGAATTTGTCCCATTTTTAACACAAAGTTTTTATTGAAGTTAACATTTCATCCATTCTCACATTGATACATCATCAATCCATTCCAACTCTCGAAACATAAAAAGGTCTTGTCCTAAGTTCTTTTTTTGATATTGCTTGAAATAAAAACAACACATCACTTTTTAGGGTGTCTCTACATCTAGGATAAACTCATCCTATGAGGCATTTCTACGTAGGTTAAAACTATTCTATGAGTGCATCCTCTCATTACTAGGTAGCTTGGTCTGTAACACATCTCACACCTTGCTATACCTTATCATCTCAAACATTGTCAACAAACATAACAAGCAATTCATAGAAGGACTTTGGTAACATCAAACCTTTAGTGCTAGAGATCCATATGCAAAACACTTCACCAAACATTTATCTCTCATTCCATCACCAACTCATAATCATTTTCACCAACTTCAACAACAACTTTCAGACAAAATGGCTCAAACCAGATCAAGGAGTAGACAACAAGAAATCGAAGAGGAAGAGGAGGAAAATTTCAATGAATTCCAAGAAGCCCTTGGAGGAAACACAAATGATTAAAATCCTAGTACTTCCACTCCTCAAGAAATAGAAAGGGCACTACACAACCCCCTCTTCAACCGATTTTTTGATGAAATCCTCAAGAACAACACTGATGCTCACTTTTTAAGACTTGCCCAAGAGGGAGCCAAACTACACTCTGATTTTGATACTGCACAATTATGGAAAGCATCAGAACACCAGAGTCGTAATGAGGGTGGAAGAGGTCGAGATAAATTCAGATATGACCTTCATCAAGGACATCCCCCACCTCCTCCTCCTCCTAATGACATTGACATGTTGAGGCAACAAGTAGAGAATATAGCCCAACAACTTCATAGTGGTGTGAAAACTACCCAGTTTTCACTTAATGATATTTGTCTCTATCCCTTCGATAGGAATCTACATATGCCACCTTTTCCAGGAGGATTTGAAACACCTAAGTTTGAAAAGTATCAGGGAAAAGGAGACCCTTGAGATCATGTCAGGGAATTTCACTCAGCTTGCCTAGAAGTGGCATATGAAGACACATATCTAATACACCTCTTTCCTCAAAGTTTGGGAGGGACAACCATGCAATGGTTTTCTCAACTAATAGGCGGCATTAGGACATTCGAAGAACTGGTCAAAAAATTCATTGCACATTATTCACATAACATAGAGCGCGATGTCACCATGGCAGATCTGTGTAACACCAAGCAAAAACCAGGGGAACTATTTTCAGCTTTCCTGCAATGATGGTGACAAATGTCTAGCAGACATTCTCTTCAGTTACCTAAATGAGAGCTAGTGGAAATATTTATTTCCAACTTGAATGAAGAAATGGAATTCCATCTAGACATGAAAGCCACAGAGTCTTTTAATGACATGATCACTCAGGGATTAAAATGTGAACGGGCCCTCATCAAAAAAGGGGTTATCAAGATATACAATGAACCAAAAGATGGCCCTCACCCATGCTTTAACAATGATAAACCCAACTTCTAGAATAAAAACAAAAACATCATTAATGACAGAGTTGTAGATGCAAGGACTATCAAGAGTGCATAATATGTAGTCCGATTTTCTGGGCAAAACCCCCCTCCTAAGAACAACACAGTTGTTCCCCTACCAAATCAAGGATGCAATGCACCGCAAGAGGAACCGAGACAATGACAACAAAATTATAAACTAAAACGTCAATACACACCCTTAGGGGAACCTATTGAAATAGTGTTACGTCAATTGGTCTCTTCAAATATGGTGACCTTACCAAAAACACCTAATTATGAACCTTAGGTCAAACCTCCATGGTGGAGGGATAATGAACATTGCAAATTCCATCAAGGGAAAGGGCATAAAACAAGTAACTGTCATAGATTGAAAGATCTTGTTCAGGATCTTATTGACTAAGGAGGGATTGAAATTGAAGGACATGACCCAAAAACCTCAAATAATGATCATCTCATGTTCAAGAATCTGCTTCCATCACAAGATCAAAGGGGTCCTTCCACTTCAGGACGAAACACAGATATAGTTGATTATACACGAGCCGCCTATAATTACACTATGAATCATCTATATGATGTCAATGAAAAAATTGCAACCATTACCATCAAAGATCCAAGCCATGCCTGCAATGTTGTTATGTGTCGCAGCAAGATCACCATTAACATAGCTCCACAAGGCACAACATCCATCCCAAAGTAGTATAACCTTGTGGAAGAGTTAGATAAGATGCCCACACTTATATCCATCTTAGAGCTTTTGCGCCTATCCCCGTCCCATAAAATAATCTTGGATCAAGTTCTCCAAGAAGCGTCAGTCCCAACCAATCTAAATACAGATCAATTTCAAGCTATGGTTGGTAGTCTGAGGTCATCACCATGTCTCACTTTCTCTAAAAGTGACAATACATCCTTCCAACAACCTCTTAACACCTCACTCCATATTGAAGGATTTATCAACCAACATAGGATCAAGCGAGTCTTGATTGACAATGGAGTAGGCCTAAATATCTATACATTACAGTTGGTCGCATCATTGGGATATGTAGTTGAATCAGTGGATTCCCACAAAAAGATAACTATCAAAGCCTATGATTATGCAGAGCATTCTTCAAAAGGAGCAGTTGTGTTACCAATCCGAGTGGGCCCAGGGGTGAAGCACATCATATGTCAAGTTCTGGACCTTCATTTGCCATATAATTTGTTGTTAGGAAGACCTTGGATACACGCCATGCAAGCCGTTCCATCCACCTATAACCAGTGTATCAAGTTCCCTCATAATGGTGTAGAAATTACAATCTTGGGCGATGCAAATCCATTTGCATATTGTAACAATATCAACCATCAACCAGAGATTACCATTCCCAATAACAGAGAAGCTATCCCATCCACATCATATGTAAGTCTAGCCTCTCTTTCCAGTTCAAACACCACTATACCCAAGCAAGAGAAGCTAAAGATGAAAATGGAAGAGGAAGGTTCTGGGGAGTACAATCTAAGCCAACTCTTTTGTGTTGGGCAACTACCCACTTCCCCCAGAACTCATGGTAAACCTCAAAGGTTACTTCAAACACCACTGGTCAAGCCAGCATGCACTTTGGCACCTTTTATCCTTGGAAAGAGTCAGGAAGAGGAGACTAGAGATGAGGACTTAGCAGAATGGATCTATAAAGATCCTATCACCACTAAAATCCCACAAGCTAATATTCTCACAGATCAATATGGCAAAGGCCTTCTCATTATGCAAAGAATGAGCTATGATGATCAGATTGCTTTAGGACCTTGCAAGCAAGGAAAACATGAGCCATTATAGCCTGAATTAAAGCCTAAAAATAACACTGGATTAGGCTTTCAAAAGGAGACTCTTCCTAAGCTCAGATTCAAAGGGAAACCTAGCAAACCTCTATATCAGCCTAAAACTCTAAAGAGATCACCTTTGATTATATCAGCAGCACCAAGAACCGTACCAACTACCCCAATAAGGCTAAAAATCCCAGCAATACCATCTACAGTACCAATCATCCCACCAATCAAACCAACCACTCCATCAACAGCAACAACCACATCAACAGCACCATTAGCAGTATTAGAACCCCCAGTAGTATCGACAACACTAACAATTCCATTAGAACCAACAGATTCAACAATGTCGATACTCCCAGTATCGGATTCACAAATACCAATAATCCTTCCTGCAGCACCAACGATTCCATCTCCGAAGGTACATCAACTGATCACACCCGCATTGTTTCACTCAAAGGATATCCCAGTTTGGTATAGTAATCAGATATTGGAAAACGACTCAGAGACCGACTCACATGAGTGGGAATTTGATTTCATCTAGCTCAATACTTCAGATGAGGAAGACACATCACTACCTCCACCTCGCAAAGAAATCCCTGTTTACGGAGAAGCACTAAAAAAAACCTCTTGGGTTCCTGAACTGGAAACACCTTCCACAGACCCTAAGTCACATACTACACTGATTCTAATAGGGACAGTACCATCAACAACCTTCACCACAACGTCTTAACCCTCACTAACACATCTTATGAACTTAACTTGATCAATGAGGTAATGCCAATTATCCATCCTGAACTCATTGAATGGAACCAACCTAATCCCCCATGCCTTGACCAATTCCAAAATGATGAGGCGATCATTGACTTTTTGGAACTACAGGATAACATACCAAGCGAGGATCACAAAGCTGTATTCGCCATTGAAATTAATAGCACAGCATACTTTAGGGCGGATGCCAAACCTTTTAGGTGCAAAATATAACAATAAAACATGGATCTTCCAGTGAAAACCACACTGTGGCACTGTTTGATCCCAAAAAATAAAAAGAAAGAGCATATCCAATGATGAAAACCTCTCTAAGGTGCCTACGGATGAAAAGTTTGACATTCTCCCCTCTAATATAAATCAAGAACGATCAACAATCCTTATTGAGGAGATAAAATAATTCAACATGGGGACCCCTAAGACTCCTCACCACATACATTTGGCATCTCTTTTAACTCTAGAGGAACTCCCTAAGTTTGTAGAATTCTTCCAGAAGCGTCAGATCAACTTTGCATGGTCATATGCAGACATGCCTGGTATTGATCCTGATTTAGTCATACATCACCTCACCGTAGCAGAAGGAGCTAAGCCTGTCAAATAGAAGCTTCGCAAGATGCACCCCCAGATTGTGGTACTAGTCAAAGCAGAACTTAAGAAACTCCCGGATGTTGGTTTTATTAGACCAATTGATTATGCAGATTGGATCTCCAACATTGTACCTGTCGGCAAACCAAATGGGGTCATTTGTATCTGTACTGAATTCAGAGATCTAAACAAGGCATGTCCTAAAGATGAATTCCCCCTACCAAACATTGACATGATCGTGGACCTAACAACATGACATGTCATGCTTTCTCTCATGGATGGCTTTTCAGGATACAACCAGATAAAGATTGCACCAGAGGATCAACATAAGACAGCCTTCACATGTCCATGGGGAACGTAATGTTGGAATGTAATGCATTTTGGTCTAAAGAATGCAGGGGCGACCTATAAAAGAGAAATGACCACCATCTTTCATGATATGATGCATATCATAATGGAGGATTATGTTGATGACTTATTGGTAAAATCATTAACAAGAGAATGTCATCTAGTAATATTAGAGAAAATATTTGATAGACTATAACAATATCATGTTCGACTCAACCCAAAGAAATGTGTCTTTGGAGTAACCTTGAGGAAGCTTCTAGGATACATTGTCTCAAGCAAAGGCATTGAAGTTGATTCTACAAAGGTCAAAGCAATCATGGAAATTCCACCTCCATAGAACATCAGTCAGCTAAGGACATTACAAGGGCAGCTACAATCCATCTGAAGATTCATTGCACAATTGGTAGATAAGTGTCACCCCTTTACACACCTGTTACACAAAAACATCCGCTTTCAATGGGATTCCAGATGCCATCAAGCATTCCAGATGCTTAAGGACTATCTCATGAATACACCATTACTGATCCCACTAGATCCAAGTAGACCTCTATTTCTCTATGTTTCATCAACAAATACGGAATTGGGAGTACTGCAGGCTCAACATAATGTAGAAGGGAAAGAGTGTGTTGTATACTACATTTCTCGCACACTGGTCGGCTATGAACTCAATTACACACCTATTGAGCGAGCTAACTTAGCAGTAATCTTGGCAGCCACTAAACTGAGGCACTACTTGTTAACACATAAAGTACAACTCATTGCAAAGATCAATCCACTAAAGTACGTACTCACCAAAGTAGCATTGACAGGCCGCTTGGCCAAATGGGTGATGATTCTAGGTGAATTTGACATCGAGTATGTGGACCGTAAGGCTATCGAGGGCCAAGTTATTACAAATCAGTTGGTCAATGCACCTCTCATAGGCGATCATCCTATTATTTCCAATTTTTTCAGATGAAGAGATATTCATGATCACAGCAACACAACCATGGAAACTATACTTTGATGGTTCATATACTAGGCATGGCTCGGGGGCAGGCATTTTATTTATCACACCTCAAGGGGACAGCATCCCAAAGTCTTACAGGCTAACTTTTCCATGTACAAACAACATAGCAGAATATGAGGCTTTCATCACAGGACTCAGACTAGCCATACAATGGAAATTGAAAGAGTTACAGATATATGGCAACTCCCAACTGGTCATCCGAGAAGTCATGGACGAATATCAGACCAAGGATGATAAACTCATGCCATACAAGCAAATGGTGGACAGTTTAAAGGCATCATTTACAACTATCACCTTTGAGCAGATACCCAGAGATCAAAATTGAGTTGTTGACGCTATGGCTACCATTGCATCTCTCCTAGATCTTTCACAAAATTCCACACGCTACGAGTTCTTGGTAGAATAGCTTTGGATTCCTGCTTATGATATCCCTGAATCTGAGATGATATGTCACCTTTTCGGTTCTAAATCCCCATGGTACGGTGAGTTCTACACCTACCTTCATGATCACACACTTCCTCCTAACCAATCGAATAACCAATGCAAAACCTTCATTCACCAAACCGCTTGATATACCATCATTGCTGAAACCCTATACCAATGTATTCTTGATGGTACTCTCCTTTGATGTCTGGAACATGATGAGATAACAAAGGCCTTGGAAGAGGTACATGAAGGAATTTGTGGGACTCACTCAAGTGGTCCTTCATTAGCAAAGAAGATCATGTGTGTTGGATACTATTGCTCATCCATGGAAAAAGACTCCTACTATTTTGTCAGAAAATGCAAGAAATGCCAAGTTCATGGAGATCTGATACATGCACCAACACAGGAATTGCAACCAATCACAACACCATGGACCTTTTTTCAATGGGGACTTGACCTTGTGGGTAAAATTCATCCATCTTCATCCAATGGCCACAAATTCATTATTATCGCCACCAAATACTTCACAAAGTGGATCGAATCCGTTCCACTTACCCAAGTTACCGGCAAGCAGATCACCTCATTCATCCTTAATTACATCATCTACCAGTATGGTGTACCCATGTCCATCATCACAGATAACAGCCTTCCTTTCCAAAATTAGGATGTCTGTGAGCTCTGTGAGAAGTTTCACATCCAACACTGCTTTTCCACTCCCTATTACCCACAAGGCAATGGTCAGGCCTAAGCATCGAACAAGAACATATTAAGAATCCTCAAGAAGACAGTCAATTATGTTGTTCATGATTGGCACGTTCAATTGAATCCAACATTATGGGCATATCAAACTAGCATTCGAACCCCTACAGGCACAACTCCCTACTCACTGGTCTATGGCACGGAAGCCATCCTTCCTATTGAGGTTGAGATACCATCTCTCTGGGTTTCCTTGCATAATCAGATAGATGATAAAGCATACCGAGTCTCCCATCTTCAAGACTTGGAACTACTTGATTAAAGGCGACAAGTTGCATACAACCACCTCAAATCCTATCAGCAGCACATGAGCAGAAGCTATAATCATCAAGTTAGACCTCGTACATTTGAGGTAAGTGATCTTGTTCTTAGAGATAATCCTCATAACCAACCAAATAGAGAACATCAGGGAAAGTTTGAATCAAACTGGCTGGGTCCATATGTTATCACTGTTCTATTTGGGTCTGGGACATATCAGTTGGCTACTTCATAAGGAGAACCACTAGCAGATCTGATCAACAACATGCACCTCAAACAGTTTCATACATAAGATTTACAGAGCATCAGGCTCCCATACATATCAAAAAAACACCAAAAATATTCAGATAAATGTCCTGAAGAAAATACAAAAAAATCAAAATAGTAAAGAAAAGTCATGCATCCAAATGGTGAACAACCACTTCGATGGAATCTTGGGTAAGTACGATGGTAAAAACCTAGCAAACAAGTGCCACTCATAAAGGCTATGGATCCATTGTCTTTTAGACTTGTTACGATCACATTCATTGCATCCACTCATCCATCAGTCAAACTATGGCCTGTTATTGATCTGCAATCAAGGATAGTACTTCATGCATCTTGCATCCCACTTTTTCATAGGCATGTCTAAACTGGGGGCAATGCTCTTCACCTATTGATGGAAGTGGGTTTTGTATTGCTTGTGATTCATTGAGTTCTTCATTCAAAACTATCTCACAAAATCCAAAACATTCAAAACTATCTCACAAAATTCAAAAACATTCGAAAACAACTCAAAAATCCAAAAACATCATAAAACATCAAAACAAGATCAAAAACATGGCAACGCATAAAAATCATGTGTACATACGCATCAAAGAAGAAATTAAACAAACATCTTGAAATACTCAAATGATGATTACTTGTCAAATGAATCAACACATCCCCATGCAAAACTGTCTTAACAAGGATGAATCTTTCCTCACCAAAACAAAGACAAAGATAACATTTTCTTTGACAAGAAAATTTTGTTTAAGCTATCAAGTACTTGGTCAGTTTGATAAAGTTGTCTATTCATTTATATCAAGTTCCTACACTACTCCAGGATATCCACAAGTGATTAGAGTAGCTAGGATGGTTCCTAAGCATTGTTTGTTTATCTTCTGCAAATTATTCCAATGAAGTTCTAGGGCATGTACTAATGGTGTCTAAGTGGGAAGCTACATGATCTTATGCAAAATACAGTCATGGATCACTATGGCTTGCTGACTACAATGTATACCTCGACCATATGAGCATGAACCATTATGGAGGGTCCATATTCTTTATTTATTTATGTTGCTTACTTGCACGTACAATGCTCCAAACTTGGTTCCTACTGCCTTGTCCAAGATTGATACTACCATGCTCAATGATGAAAACTAAAAGCACTATGGATCGTTATTTCATCTCATCTGTTTATATTGCATTCTATTGCATATCACCCATCCATTCATTATTCATATTTATGGTTTTGTAGGCAAGTGTGAACAATTTAAAATATGAGAGGTTATTTAATCATAAATTGGTCTTGGATACAATCATGATGGAGTTCTCTTATACATCATCAGTGCATCATGCAAATTCTCACCAACCTTGCATTCATCTATCATGAACACATGGCATCATTATTTCATTACATTTAGTTGCATTTAAATACATCTAGTTCATTATCATTTACTTACATGTAGGTTCATTACATTCATTTTTAAAATATTCCTTAAAATGTATTTAATATCATTAAGTTGCATTCATTATCATGTACTTAGATTAGTATCCTTAAATCATTCATCATCATTTAAGTCTGTTTACCATACATTTGTCTAGATTCCTTTAGTTGCATGCATTTATTTATCTATCCATTAGTTAAGTGCATTCATCTATCCATCCAGTATATTCTTATACTCATTCATTTCATCTTAAAAAGATTTCCTTTAGGATTCATTAAGATACATTCATTATCCTTTTAATTGCATTAAGTGCAGTTATTCATTATCCCTTAGTTGCATTATCATTTTACTTATTCATATTTTAAATCATTTCAAATCATAACATTTGTGCATTCATGTGATGATTTTATCACATGAACATTTGTACTTCACATTTGTTTATCCATCTTACATTCATTTTTACACTTCTATACACATTTACATTAACCATTTGATTCATTGCATTTCATCATATCAAACACAACTGCATATCATCATTTCATCAACATAAACACAAGCGCTATCTCTTTCATAGTTAGCATCAATTCATTATGCATACATCATCATCATCATGGCATTACATACATAAAGCATTACAACCAACGCATCATACATATATTAACCTGCATCAACATGTTAGCATCACATACATATAGACCTCATATAATCATCATCACATGCATATAAATATAATCTCATCAACATATACATCTAGCAAATAAAAAAAACATCCATCTAAGCATAAATCATAAACGCATCATCCTGCATAAATCCATACATATTATCAACATGCATAACTGTTAGGTCCCGGAGACAACTGAGAGGTGGGGGGTGAATCAGTTGTATAATAAATTCAAACCAAAAACCAATTAACCAACTAAATGCTTAATACTGGTAAACCAGTTAAGTAAGCCGGTGAACATTATATCCTGCCGGTGAACCATATACTAGTAACTGTGCACTAGTTACTTGCTTGCCGGTGAATGTTGTTGGATCTCCAAAGTGCTTGTTTTCAGTAGGTGTTGACATCAATGACAAAACCATACCAAAATATCAACAATCTCCCCCTTTGGCATTGATGGCAACACAAGATGGAAAAACCATCAAAGTACCAAAATAGAAATGCCAAATACCAAAAACCAACAATCTCAATTTCTCCCCCTGGGAGCAACATGAGTTTATCCAAAGATTTATTTTCAATACCAATCTCTCCTCAAAAGATAATGTGTTTTTCCATAGATATCTCTCCCCCTTTGACATCAAATGCCAAAGCTACAAAATTCAAGTTCATACAAAATATCAACTACTCCCCCTGAGAAGTAGCTTCCTCATCAAAGACCGGAATAAAAGATTTGTCTTTTAATTATGTCGGTTGATGACAATCATCAACTGTCTAAGTCTCTCCCGGTGGTGGTATGACTCCAAGATGATCTCTAAGATATTCAAAAGTCTCTTTAGGCAAAGGTTTTGTGAAAATATCTGCAAGTTGTTCTTTAGTATTCACATAAACCAGTTTTATCTCCTTTTCTTCAACTTTTTCCCTTAGAAAATTTAGTTTCATAGAAACATGTTTGGTTTTAGAATGTAATACCGGATTCTTAGATATATCAATTGCTGCAGTGTTATCACAATATAGAGTAATGGGTTCCTTGCATTTTACCTTTATGTCTTTCAACATTTGCTTAAGCCATAGTACCTATGTACAGTTAGTTGCTGCTGCAACATATTCGGATTCTGCTATTGATAAAGATGTACAACTCTGTTTCTTACTCAACCAAGAAACTAATCTCTTTCCAAGAAAGAATTCTCCACCGGTGGTTCTTTTTCCATCATCCACATCTCCTACCCAATTTACATCTGTGTATGCACATAGATCAAAATTTTCATCTCTAGGATACCATAATCCAAGATTTGTTGTGCCTTGTAAGTACCAAAAAATCCTTTTTACAGCTGATTCATGATTTTCCTTAGGATTAATTTGAAATCTAGAAACAATACATACTAAATTCATAATATCAGGTCTGGTTTGTGTCAAATATAGTAAACCTCCTATCATAGATTTGTATCTAGTTGGATTAACAGGTGTAGATTCATCCCTTTGAGATAATTTTTCATTTGTAGTCATAGGTGTGCTTACTGGTTTAGAGTTCTCCATCCCAAATTTCTTTAGTAATTCTCTCAAGTACTTGGATTGACTCAAAAATATACCTTTATCAATCTGTGAAATCTGCAATCCTAAAAAGAATTTTATTTCTCCAATCATAGACATTTCAAATTCTTGCTGCATTTTCATAGAAAATTCCTTGCATAATCCATCTTCTCCTCCAAAGATTATATCATCAACAAATACTTCAATAATCAAGATGTCATCATTAGTTATTTTGTACTATAAATTGCTATCAGCATTTCCTTTAGTAAAACCAATCTTTAAAAGATACTTATCCAACCTTGCATACCAAGCTATTGGGGCTTGTTTCAATCCATACAAAGCTTTTCTTAACCTGCAAACCATATCATTGTCATCTGTCAGAGAAAATCCATCAGGTTGTTCAATATATACTTCCTCTTAAAGATCTCCATTCAAAAATGCACATTTAATATCCATTTGATAAACTTTGTAGTCCTTGTGAGCTGCAAAAGCCAAGAATAATCTAGCTGCCTCAATTCTGGCTACTGGTGCAAAGGTTTCATTGTAATCAACTCCTTCTTTCTGAGAATATCCCTTACACACTAGTCTTGCTTTATTTCTGACAACCTTACCATATTCATTAAGTTTGTTTCTAAATACCCATTTGGTTCCAATTACATTTTTATCTTTAGGCCAGGGAACTAATGTCCAAGTATTGTTTTTCTCAATTTGTCCTAATTCTTCTTCCATAGCTTTAATCCAAAATTTATCTTCACATGCCTCATTGATAAATGATGGTTCAATTTGAGAAATAAGACATACCTCTTCATTTTCCAATCTTCCTCTTGTCATAACTCCTTTAAATTTGTTTCCAATTATCTGATCTTCAGAATGATTCAATCTTACATACTGGCGTGTCTTAGTTTGTTGTTGTTCTTCAATTACTGTGGAATCCTCTGATGATACTGAGGTAATGGGATCTTCATTCTGTACTGGTGGATTCAGTGTAGGTTCATTTGTCACAATTTCTATTGCCGGTTTAGAGTCTATATACCTTGAAGTTCCTCTGAATTGTTCATCAATCTTTACATTTGTACCCTCAACAATTTTCTGCAATCTCTTATTAAAACATCTATATGCCTTGCTCTTAGATGAATAACCAAGAAATATTCCTTCATCACTTCTAGGATCGAATTTTCCAATATACTCATCTCTTCTAATATAACATTTACTTCCAAAAATTCGGAAATACTTAAGAGTAGGAATATTACCAAACCATAGTTCATGAGGGGTCTTACCGATTTCACCTTTGATGTGAACTTTGTTGAATGTATAGACAGCAATGCTAACTGCCTTTCTCCAATATACATGTGGTAGATTTGCTTCTGACAACATACTTCTTGCTGCATCCAAGATAGTTCTGTTTTTCCTTTCAACAACTCCATTCTGTTGTGGTGTCCGAGGTGCCGATAACTATCTTTTGATTCCATTCACTTCACAGAATGTATTAAAGTCCTTAGATGTGAATTCTCCTCTTTGATATGATCTTAAACATTTGATTTTCTTACCGGTTTCATTTTCAACCATTGCTTTGAATAGTTTGAACTTCCCAAGTGCTTCTAATTTTTCTTTGAGAAAAGTAACCCAACACATTCTAGAATAATCATCAATAATTAGCATAAAATATCTATCACCTTGTAAGCTTTTAGTTCTAACTAGACCACATAAATCAGTGTGAATCAAATCAAGAGCATTATTGGATTTTTCTGGAATACTTTTGAAACTAGCTCTAACTTGTTTTCCAAATTGACATTCCTTACAAATAGTATTCTGAGGTTTTACAATTTTAGGTAGATCTCTAACTGCCTTAGAAGTACTGATTTTTACCATGCAATCAAAGTTTACATGACATAGTCTCTTATGCCATAACCAACTTTCATCTATATGTGCAATCAAGCATGCCTTTTCACTATTGTTCAAATGAAAGATATTACCTCTAGTCTGATTACCGGTTGCAATTTCCAAACCAGTTCTATTCATGATTTTGCATTTTCCATTTTTAAATTGTAACTGAAATCCCTTCTCAACTAATTGACCAACACTTAAAAGATTATGCTTTAATCCTTCAACATAGTAGACATTGTCAGTGTTATGCTTACCATCAAGAGATATTGAACCCTTACCTTTGATTGAACAGGCTTTGTCATGTCCAAATCTTACTAAACCTCCATTGTATTCTTGAAAGTTCAAGAATTTACCTTTGTCTCCTGTCATATGATGTGAGCATCCTGAGTCAATGATCCATTCATCCTTTACTTCAACTTTGGTTGCTAGGGCTTGTTCTACCGGTTGAGCAGTAGGTGCCGATTGATCTTCTGTTATAGCAACAAAAACCCAACCATTGTCTATTGGATCCTCATCAGAATCATCAGTCACACTTTCATCAACAATGTAACAAGATTTGTCTTTGTTTTTTCTTAAATCTGTATCTCTGATATTCAGGATTAGGCTTGTATGTTCTTCTAGCTTCTTCTCTTAGTCTAGCATGTCTATCAGGGCATCTCGAAGCCATATGACCAATCTTATTGTAGTTAAAACATTTAAAGGGTGCTTTACCTTCATACTTACTTCCAATTGGACCTTTTGGCATTTTTCTTGCAAATAATGCTTCAAGTTCTTCAAGTTTTTCATTCTCCTTCCTGGTTTCTTCAAGTTCTCTTGCATAAAAGGATCTCCAGTCTAATTTGTCAAATGATGGAGCAAATGATGTTGATGCTTTAAAGGCCAAATCTATCTTTATAGTAGCAACAGGACCAAATTCCTCAATTTCAAAGGTTGAAAGTTTTCCAATCAATGTATCCCTAGTTACTGATGTATTAGGCATTGTTCTCAACTCATTTATAGCAGTAACCTTCATTTTATATGCCAGTGGCAAACCTCTTAAGATTTTTGAAACAATTTCATCCTCACTCAAAGTTCCTCCATAGCATTTAATACCCAAAACAATTTCATTTACTCTTTCCATAAAAGCAGAAATCCTTTCATCTTCTTCCATTTTCAGATGTTCATACCTGACTCGGAATCTTTCAAGTTTTGCAATCTTAACTGTGGAATCTCCTTCATTTAGTGTTTCCAAATGATCCGAAATAGCTTTAGCAGTAGACCTATCTGATAGTCCCATGATTTGTTGATCTGATAATGCGCTCAAAAGTGCTTCTCTTGCTTTGCAATCATTTTCTTCATCTTTAACTAAGGTAGTTGGAACAGTCTGACTAGCTATAGTAGCAGTATAACCATTCTTTGTAACTTCCCAGATGTCTTTACCGATGCAATTCAGATGTGTCTCCATCCTGATCTTCCATATCCCATAGTTGGTTCCATCAAGTTTAGGACTTTCCTTCCTGAAGTAATTAGTAGACATTGGATCTCCTCAAGTTGTTAAACTTCTGCAAAAGAGGACTAGGCTCTGATACCAATTGTTAGGTCCTGGAGACAACTGAGAGGGGGCGGGGGTGAATCAGTTGTATAATAAATTCAAACCAAAAACCAATTAACCTACTAAATGCTTAATACCGGTAAACCAGTTAAGTAAGCCGGTGAACATTATATCCTGTCGGTGAACCATATACCAGTAACTGTGCAATAGTTACCTACTTGCCGGTGAATGTTGTTGGATCTCCAAAGTGCTTGTTTTGAGTAGGTGTTGACATCAATGACAAAACCATACCAAAATACCAACAATATCATCACAAAATATGGGATCTCCTCATATATCATATCATATATCATCTCGCAAAAAAATACATGTATCAGAGTATAATGATGTCAAAAATATCGGCTACCAAGAGCCATCCAAGTCACAGTCCAAAATAACAATGTAATAAAATCCATACAACTCTCTCAAATGGCACTCTGGCTAGATGTTGCACCACCATCACCACCTGTTCCCCCACTACCCCCTGCACCACCTGCACTATCTTGTCGTGGAGGACCCATCACACCACCACTGCTCTTCATCCTCTGAGACTGCTCTGATCTTGCCTGACGCATCTGTGAATAGCTCAGTGCCCGCTGACTGGCTGGCACTGCCTGCTCATATAAACCCCGCCAATACTCTATCTCTGCCTGAACCCATCTGAACTACCTCATCACCTCCCCAGTAGGACCTTGTGCTCCTACCCCAACTCATACTCTCTCCTGCAGCTCCATCAATCTCTCCACCGCATCATCTCTCTCCCGTAGCACTACAGTCAACTCTGACTCCCATGCAAATAGCTAAACATCTCTAGCTACAACCTCTTCCTCCATATCCTCCAGTCAAGTCTGCAAAAATGCTATCATCTGATCCCGAAGATCTCCTCCTCCCATCCCCATCGGATCCTCTCCTCCACCTGTAGCTCCCTCTCCTCCTCCAGTGGCTCCCTCTCATGTATCCATAGGTGCCTCTCCCTCCCCCATATCCCTACCACCTAATCTAACTCCTCCCTACATCAAAGGCCCCTGTGATAATCGCAATGATTGTCTGCCTCTCCCTCTCCACTGTAACCATCCACCTCCACCACCTCCAAACCCACCACCCCCACCTCCTCTTCTTCCATCACCTCCTCCTCCTCCACCTCCTCCTCCATCATCTCCCCTACCTCGTCCACCTACTACAAGTCCTTGCCCTCCTCTCCTCCTTCGTCTCTGTCTCCTATCATCCTCAAAAGTTGGAATCAACTCTACCGGATCTAATATACGTGGAATAGGATGTGCAGTAGTGTATTGTGTATACTCATCTGTCACCCCTGCATCTACAATCCCTGGCCTCATATGCCATGGTCTCGCTTGTAAAGTCTGAAACTCTGCTAAGGCTTGATCATATGGTAACACTGGCCCCCACTAGAATCTCTCCCATACCACCCGTGCATACTCCCCTGATCCACTCGGTAATCCCTGCCTCCGACCAAACTGCCTCATCACTCTGCCAGGTATCTATCTCTCCACATTGTAGGTTGTCCTACCAATCAAGTACCATATCATAAATACATATGGAAAGGCCTCTGCATCATCATCCCAGGGATCACACTCAATATAGGGCCTCCATATCACTATATCTAGATCATCTAACGTTCGTCGCCACCACTCTAACTTCCCCAGGTGGGGCTGACTCATCATACCTCTATACATATACACATAGGGCTGATCCACTACCCTAAATCTCAGACTAATAGGTCATGTCACGGGTAGGTGCTCCCATGCCCAGATATGTAGCAGAGTGATCCCAACTCCTAGAGAACTCATGTCTCGGTACACCACCTCATACAACTCCCAATATAAGTGTGCTAGAATGCACAATCCCCATGCAAAGTGGGTCCCTTTAGTCATCATCTGCTCTATAACTTGGCCCCAACCCATGGCCAGTCCATGTGATCGTCAATCTGGGAATAGAAGGCCCCCGACAATCCTTGATAGTACAACTGGAAGTGGCTCATATAATGCAGCTATCTTCTCCCATGCTACCGAGCCATCATGAATAAACACATCCTCATCAAAAATCTAATGCATAGCTGTTGTCCCCCATGCTTGGTCATATGTCACAAGATCCCCTCAGATAGGGATTTGTAAGATCTGCCACACATCCTCCAATGTCACGGTCATCTCCCCCATAGCCAGATGGAACGTGCAAGTCTCACTATGCCACCGCTCCGCTAATGTTGTCATCAGGCCACGATTCGTCTAAATCACGAGCATGTACATCACATCATATAGGCCCATCACTGCAATGCAACCAATCTCGGCCTCCATCAACCGATCTCTCAACTATTGTGTGGCTGGATGCCTCTCCCGCATTTGTAAGATGGGAAGATCCTCCTACACATCATCTCACATCCACATAATCATCAGTTGTTTTGTTTCAAACTTTCTTAAGTTTAAACCTAGACTATCAACAGATACTCTGATCAAGTGTCTTCAGGTCTCAACAGGTAAGCAATCATGGCAAACCTAGACTACAACAGGCATTTATCATAATGACCTAGTCTCAACGAGGCTGCTATAGTTCAAAACAACTAACCTATCCATCCATCCACTATCAGCATCAAGAGATTATTTTTCTAACACTGGGGCATCTATTTTTCAGACAAAAGCGCTATTCTGCTAACAATCGCACTAAAACAACTACAAATTAGCGCTATAAAACCAATAGCGCTAAAACCACTACACAATAGCGCCATTTTCAGGCAATAGCACTACAAGACTGACTCGATCATGCTAAAACAACTATAGGAATGTGCTAAAACCTTGCAAAAGCACTAAAACCACTATGCAATAGTGCTATAGCGGCACAAAAGCGCTAGTTAAAGTGACAACAGCGCTAAAACACAGATTTAGCACTATTGTCTTGACTCAACTTGGACGCTGGAAAAAGGGCCTCAAAAATGTGTGAAAAGAAAAAATTCAAATTTGCGTACCACTGGTCCGTAGTCATCTGGCCACTAGAATCGTCGGACCCGCTCTAAACGATGATCTGCTATAGGTACTAGCATCCTAACTGTTGCTCACTCTTTCACAAAAGTCAATATCAAAGCTCTGAATCACTATGGAGATGGATGCAAATGACCCTGTTTTTACCCCTTCACCCCCATATATACCCTTCGCCCTAACCCTAATTTTACCCCGCTCATCGTCATAGTCCCTGTGAACTTCCAGCGCCTCCCATTTCTCTATTTTATCTCTGATTTCTTCTATTCTTTCACAGTTATTGCTATTTTCTTCTCTTCTACCTCCCCGCCAATTCTCCTTCTTTTTCGAGAGATCGCTCGATTTTTCAAAAAAATTGGCCCATCTCTCGAGGGGGCATACCACCCATTAAATTAACATTTATGGGGCATATTTCTTCACACCTATTTTTCTTTCTTTGGAACGACGCGATAAACCGCACTGTCTCAAAGAGGGGCAAATGTAGTCACATAAATCTATTCATTTAATTAAATGAATATTTGTTATTAATGATTAAAAAACTCACTAGCCAACAGTTAATTAAATTAACATTTTATTAATTAATCTTCAAACATTCTCCTATTAATTAAATAAATTATTCAATTTATTTTAATTAATTCATTAAAACCACATTCACAATCAATTAAATGAATAAATCATATTTATTTTATTTAATCCACTTCTCTCTTTTAAATAAATAAATAAAACATTTATTTAAATCATTAAGATCCCCCCCACTTGCATTCTCCTACAAATACAAGTTGCAATCACAAGTTCAAAATAAATTAATTTTATTTTAATTTAAAATCTATTTTCCCTCACCCACCAAATCCACTTGCAATCCTAAATCCCCTTCTAAACCCTTCTAACCACTTTCTAATCATTCCTAATTAGCCTAATCCATCCCCTAAATATTGTCACATTCCTAAGCAACTTGAAGTCACTTCTCAAAGACTCCAAAGTCTTTGAAAAACATTTAATGCTTTATGTGTTCAACAAACTAACCTCTAAAGTCTTCCAAACCACTAATGGCTCTTACATGACCATTAATGGATCTTACATAGCCATTTATGGTTAAATCCACTTGCTTCCATGGTCAGAGACTTTACCTCTAACTCAACCCTCATTCAACCCATTGGTCTCTTCAAGCATTTATTGCTTTGACCATGGTTATCCTCACTAACCCTTGCACAAGAGTTTATCCATTGGATAAACGCATTATTCTTTGAATAATGAATTTATTCACTCAACTCAACATTAACCTCACATTCCAAGTTAACCCTCAAGTCATGTCAAGCATTTAATGCTTATTCCCTCTCCTCTCAACCCATCTCATGTTGACATTTGTCATCTTGGGATTGGATTGAAAGTCCTCACATGGATCTTAAGCCCTTCAATCCTAACCCTTGTTGAGATTACTCAATCTCAACCATCCATTGCTCCATTTTATCTATAAATAGAGCTCATTTCTTCATAATCTAGATCCTGAAAACTTGTATGCATCTAGCTTATAGTGAATTTAGAGAGTATTTAGCACAATCATCTCACATTGTTATTTTGGGCTAAAATTAATCTTAGTTAATTACCTAATATATCATTTTAGTTTGTTCACATTTGCATTTTCATGATCATTCAGTTTATACTCTTGAATCTCCATAAGACATCCAAAAAATAGTGCAAAAAGCTATTGAGAGCTACACTCATTAGGAAACTTGGAGAGGAGAGGAACAAGGGAGGAGCAACTATGAGCATCTTGGTTAGCATTTGGAGGAGCATAGTTTATCTATTCTATGTTTGTATGCTTTTTATTTCATGCTCAATATCTCTCTTGATATGCCTGTTAGAATAATCTTTGGTTGCTAAACACTAATGTTTGCTTCATGTGTTGTGTGTGTTGCCATTAGACAGATTTTCTAATCCTTTTTGCAAAGCATCATATCCCATTTGAGCACCACCCGATAACCTGATGGAGTGGCAACATTCCGAAGGAATTTGCATTAGGTATCAGTGTAGCTATTTCACTTCATTCGCGATGACCCGATCGAGTGGCAAATGGAAGGAGTCGGCATCGGGGATCGAAAGTCAAGGATCCTGACTTACCCCAACGACCTGATAAGTCAGCACATTTAAAGTTTTGGCGTCAGCTATTGGAGAAATTGTATGGAAGTCATCTTGAGGACCCAATGGAAAAGCGAACTTGTGTACAGTAGTTATCGGGCATCAGCAAAGCAATGTTTAAGTTGTCCCAAAGAGCCGATGGAAATGTGCACCACCTTGAGGGTATTTCATCGGACATCGGGTGGAGGGTTTTTGAGCTACTCCGGAGACACGATAGGAGCGCACCACTGGCAGAGTTTGTGATTGGACATCAGGATGATTGTTTTTGAGTTAACCCGATGGCCTGATAGAACCGCATGATTGTAAAACATTTCATTGGGCATCGGAGGTCATGTTTTCGACCTATGCCGATGACCCGATGGAAGTTACCAACTGCCAGAAAATTTAACCGAATAGGAATTCGGTCTCCCAACTCCTCCCAATGACTAGGCCAGTTTGTATTTCGGTTGAGGATGTTGGTGGAGACCTATTTGAACATGTTTGAATCATTTCCAACGGGGGCAGATTGATTCAGCAAATGTAATTGATCTATTGGTGCAGACAGAAATACAGTTGCAGGTTTCTCAGAACATCTTTGGTTTTGGAAAAAAACCATTAAGTTGCATTGATATGACTTGGCATGGCATGAATGTTTAGAATTGTTTAGTTCCATTTGTTTTCAATTGGCTTAGGATCTGAGTGGACACATCTAAGTCAAAAATTCTTCTGCTCTAGTCAGACAACCAGGGTGAAGTGAAATCAGTGTTTCATCCAGCAATGGCTCTAACTTGAGATTCTTGCATTGGAACATAATGGCCATTAGTGGAGTTCAAGTTAGAGAAATGTACTTTAGGACACTGGTAGTTGCAGCCTAGGAAGTGCCAATACTTAGGTTCCACACCATACCCTAGGCCAAGCATGCCCATGTGGTTGGTCTCATAATTTAGGAAGTAGGAGTGCAGAAGGACTCCGGGATTGGATTGAACCCATCCAAGGTTAGATTGTATGGGCAGGAGCATCCTTAGACCTGAACCCAATGTTTTCTTAGCATTGTGAATTCATTTTCAGTTTGTTGCTTCAGGACCAGACCTAGTTACCCCTATTAGGCCTATAAGGTCAAGAGGAGTTCAGAGGTTTACAAGTGGAATTGGAGCCTGTCCTTTTGGAATCTAAAAGTACTTGATAAAGGGTACTCAGATCTGAAGTTTGTTTTCTTCATCCTTTGGAGAAGTTGAGGCTAGTTTGCAGAAAACAGTGTTTGGAGGGCTACAAGCTGAACTCAGTCTGGTATGACAGTATAGTAGCACTTGGGTGTTGTGGGTCTAGGAGTTGTTGGGGATCAACTTGGTTGATCAAAACAAGTTTGAACCAAGATAGGGGAACCCTGTCCACTCCCTAAACTGAAGGGTTTGAGTATTTCCACATTTTTCTAATTTGGCTTGTCAGCCATTAGCCTTAGCATGCTAAGTAAGGAGACATTGTTCTCTACATCAGAGTGAACAAAAGGATTGATCATTTGCAGAAGGTTGGAATTAGGGCTTAATTGTGCTTCCCCTATTGACCTCTACATCACAAACTCACCAATTGGACATGTTCTATAGGCCTCTAATAGACCAAATCCACCATTAAAACGGTCACCAAACACTCCCTAGGTGAATGTTTGTTCATTCCTCCTTGTAGGCTAGACTAAACACATTGTCTTGTTTAGCCTAGGTTTTCGTGGTAACCACACCAACCCTCACTCCTAGATTCCACCCTTTGAAGTCTCAGTGTACACACCCGTAACTTGCATTTTCCAAGAGGTCATTGAATTCCACAAAGGAATTTGCAAGTTAGGGCCACATCTTTGGTGAAACCCTATGAACCGAGGTTTTGAAAGGCAGTTTTTGGTAAACTGACCACAACTCACTCCAAACTCTGCCAAATGGAGTCAAACCACTTGCATTCGAACCTGCACTCACACCACAATCCAACCAATTCAAAATTCCAGGCAAGTAAATCCTCTATCAGATCGTACAGTGTGGAAAATAATGGAAATTGGGTAAAATCTGAGTTTTCTTGTTATTCAAACCACCAAATCTTTACATGCTTCATCCAACACCAACATGCATGATCTCAGAGGCACAAATAGACCTTCCCCCAATGGCTATAACTATTTTCCAATTGGTTATGGCCGTTGGAACCTCTTTTTCCAATCGGTGGAAAATGTTGCTTAGCAACTTTTGTAACGTTTGACAATTTTGCATTTATTACACTTTTGACATGCCAATGTCCCTAAAGGAATTTTTAGACCTATAGTAGGCCTAAAAACAACTCAATACAACTTATTAACATGCCTCCTAGACTACATGAACCCCATATCCTAATTTGGTGTCTAGGTTTATAAATGACCTTAGAGCCAATTGGCCTTACAAATGGGTTCTTTATTATATCCAAAGGATCCAAACTGATCCAACACATCATCCTAGGGTCTAAGACCACCTATCCAACACTCAAACAACAAATGAAAACCAAAAACCAAGATGATACCCTGCACCATACTCTGGGGCTAGGAAAAACTCAAGTCTCTTGAGTTGGCAATTCTGGAACCTTGCATCCAATCTTCTCCAAAGTCTGCTCTGTCATCTAGGTTGCATCTGCTATGGGCTTGTCCTTCCATTGGACCAGGTACTCATAGTAGGTATGCCTCCTTGTTTTCTTACTTTCCCTCTTGTCAAGTACATGATCAACTTCAAGCTTAGGCTACTTAGGTACGTCTTGTAACATCTCTTCCCTGCTGGAATCATCTTGACCTACATCACACACAATAGTAATAGGACCTTTATATACATATATATCTGAAACATTGAAAGTGTTAGAGAGACCAATATCTGGTGGGAGATCAATCTTGTAGGCATTGTTGCCACAGTTTTGAATGATTTTGAAATGATCTATCTTCTTCATCATCAACTTGGTGTATTTCTCCTTAGGGAGTCCCTCCTTCTTGAGATGAATCATCACCATATCTCCAACCTTAAACTACAAATATCTTATTTTCCTATCTATTGCATGCTTGTACTTGTCTGAGGTTTGTTCTAGCCTATCCTTTACCTGTTGGTGTATGTCTCTCATCACGTCTGCAAAGTCCTCTGCTTGTCCACTTCTTCTGTCCAAATCCTTCACATCTCTCAACTCCAATACACCTCTAGGGTGTGGCCCATACACTATTACAAAGGGATTGTGACTAGTGCTCCTATTCACTGATTCATCATAACCAAATTTTGCTTGAGGAAGTATCGAATCCCATGTGGCTCCTTGATCCTTAGTTAAACACCTTAATAGGTTTTCAAGTGACCTATTGATGACCTCGGTTTGTCCATCAAATTGGGGATGATAAGCTGAGGCAAATGACAAATTGGTACCCAGCCTCCTCCAAAGAGTTCGCCAAAAATGTCCAATAAACTTAGAATCTCTATCTAAGATGATTGACAGTAGCAAACCATGTAACCTTACAACCTCCTTAAAGAATATAACTTCTATGTGAGATGCATCATGGGTGGTTTTACAAGGTACAACCTTCCACATACTTTCTGATCTAAGTTTGCATCTTAGGCCAGAAGTAGAATCTTCTAACCAACTCAAGGGTCTTGTCAATCCCAAAATGACCTATCAATCCCAAAATGACCTGCCAAACCCCCACAATGCTTCTCTTTCACAATGTTTTCTCTCATGGAGCCTTTAGGGATGCAAAGTTGACTTCCCTTGAAAAGTAGACCTTCCTGCAAACTGAAGTCTGAGAACTCCTTATGGTACTTGTCACCCATTTCCTTACATACTTGGTATTCTTCTTTGAAATCCTCATCTCCTTGGTACATATCCTTCATGGAACTGATTCCTATGCTCTCCAATTGAATCTCCTTCACTATCAAGTTCCTCCTGCTAAGGGCATCAGCTACCTTATTTGCTACTCCTTTCTTGTGCTTGATAGTGAAAGTGAACGCTTGAAGGTATTCCATCCACTTCATATGTCAATGATTCAACTTGTCCTGCCTATTCAAGAAACACGGAGCATGGTTATCAGTATAGACTACAAACTCTTTTGGCAACAAATAATGCCTCCATTTCCTCAAACATTGAACCATTGCATACATCTCTAAGTCATAGGTTGAGTACTTTTATTTTTCTTCATTCAATTTTTCACTAAACAAGGCTACTCGTCTACCTTCTTGACTCAAGAATCCTCCTACTGCCTTGTTACTTCCATCCCATTCTATGGTGAAAACCTTATAGAAATCAGGTAGAACTAATATAGGTTGCTTTGTTGCCCTTCTTTTCAAATACTCAAAGGACTTATCTGATTCACTAGTCCATACAAACTGACATTTTCTACCTCCCTTTATAGTGTCAATCATAGGTCCACATACACCACTAAAATTCTTAATAAACTTCCTTTAGAAGCTTGCAAGACCACAAAAACTCTGTACCTCACTTACATTTATAGGTGTAGGCCAATTGAGGATTGCTTCCACCTTGGATCGATCCATCTTGAGGCTACTCTTGGAGATTACAAAACCAAGAACTACTAACTCCTCCTGCAAGAAGACACATTTTTCCAAATTGATCTTCAACTGCTCTTCATTCAACCTTTTCAACACCAAATCCAAATGTATTAGATGTTCATCCCTATTCTTGCTAAAAATCAAGATATCATCCAAGTACACAAAACAAAATGATTGATAAAGGGTTTCAAGACTTCATTCATGAGTCTCATGAATGTACTAGGAACATTTGAGAGTCCAAATGGAATAACCAGCCATTCATAAAGTCCTTTATTTGTTTTGAAGGTCATCTTCCACTCATCTCTCTCTCTTATCCTGATCTGATGGTAGTCGCTCTTCAAATCCACCTTAGAATAGTACTTGGCTCCTGCTAGACAATCCATCAAATCTTTTATCTAAGGCATAGGAAACCTATACCTGATTGTGATCTTGTTGATGGCTCTTGAATCCATACATAATCTCCATGTACCTTCCTTCTTTGGGGCCAATACTATAGGGATAGCACAAGGGATAATACTCTTCCTTATGAATCCTTTCTCTAACAACTCATGTACTTTCCTTGCAAGTTCTTCATTCTGATCAGGGGTCAATTTATATGTTGCTTTGTTGGCAAATTTTGAGCCTGGTATAAGGTCAATGCAATGGCTTACATCTTTGAAATGTGGCAAGGTCTCTGGTTTGCTTCATGCAACTATACCCTTGTATCTTTCCAAAAACTCTTTCACCTCTCTAGGACCTGCAGTCCTCTCTTGCACCTTGTCTTTTTCTTTCTTCCTTATTTCTTCTCTTGGCTTCACCACTATGGAAAAGAATGGGGTATCCTTCTCTTTGATTTTCTGCATAAACTCCTTCCTACCTACTAACATGACACTAGTCACAACATGATTGTCCTTACCATCATCTGGTAGTGGGGTCATAGTGTATTGCACACCATCTTTGGCCAACTTGTACACATTTTTCTTCCCATCATGCCTTGAGTCTACATCACATTGTCATGGTCTCCCAAGGAGTAAATGCCAAGCATCCATCTCTGCAACATCACACAAAATCTTGTCTCTATATTCACCAATTTCAAAATCAACCCAAACTTGTTCACTTACCAAAGCTTGTTGCTCTTTTCTCAACCAGGAGACTTTGTAGGGGCAGGGGTGAGGAAGTTTCTCCAATCCAATTTTTCTAACCATCTATGTTAAAGAAAGATTATCAGTTGACCCTGAGTCCACAATGACTCTACATACCTTTCCACTTACCTTGCAAGTAGTTCTAAACAATGACTTCCTCTGTGGTGGCTCCTTGACGGTTGGTACCTTCAAGAGGGTCCTTTTGAACATCAGACACTCCCCTTTCTCTGGATCTACATGTCTTGAAGTTGATTTCACACTTTGGGTGTCCTCCTCTAGTGCCAAATGAACTCTTCTTTCTTCACCTTGACTATTAGAACCTTGCTTTTCTAGACATCTGAAAGATTGGTGGCCAACTTGATTACATGTGAAGCATATTCCGGTGAACACATTGGTTCCTCTACCTCCAAATCTACCTCAGCCATTTGGTCTTCTTCCTTTGAAACTACCCCTGTGACTTGGTTCTCCTTCTGATTCCTGATGACTTGACTTTCCTTGTGGTTTAGGAGATGTTCCGCTTCCACCAAATCTGCATCTTCCTCTAAAGTTTCCTCCTCTTCCTCTACCTTGTTGGTCTCCCTTTCTTCTGAACTTTTCTTCAATTCTTAATGCCATTTGATAGCATTTATGAACTGTCTCAAGATTAAAGAGACTTAGTTAATCTTTAATGGCATACTTGAGGCCGTTCATGTACCTTGCCAACTTTTTCTTCTCACTCTTTGGCACCTTTTCTCTTAAGGACAGTTTGTGAAACTCCTTGGTGTATCCACTCACATCCAAATCCTTTTGTCTCAAGCTATGCAACTTCTTGTGCATTGTCACTTCATAATCCTCAGGTAAAAATTGCTTTTTCACCTCTGCAATCATCATCTTCCATGATGAGATGGGGTTCTTCCCTTCTTCTACTCTCTCATTTTGCAAGAAGTTCCACCAACTAAGGGCAGATCTCTTCATCTCAGACTTATCAGTATTCATCTTTTGGTTCTCAGGTAGATCTTCACACTCAAAGTGGTTCTCTAAGGCCTCCAACCAATCCATGACTTCCTTTGGGTTCATCTTCCTAGTGAACATATGTAGGCTTGCTTTTTCATCTCGGCTACCTACTCTCTCAAGGGCTTCAAGGAAACTTCTCTGATCTATAGGTATCCTCTCTCTTGCCTACAAAAGGGCATCTTCATCATTCCCTTCTTCTTCTTCATCAGAGTCTCCGTGCTTCTTTTCCATCTCTTTTCTCATCTCTTTGTTTGTTGTTGTTTGCTCTCTTACCAACTTGGCCAGTTCAACGTTGGTCATCCTTCTCCCATCACTAGTCTCTTCTCCTTCTGAAATCTTGTCAATATTCTTCTCCCACCCTCAATAACCTTTATGGCTCTAATACCACCTAATACAGAGTGGGCAAATAGAAGGTAAGAAGGCCCAAAAACCACCCCTCGATGCCTTGACTAAGGCCTATCACAACCCCAGAACTACGGTTCTACACACACCAGTGCAACCAATAACCTACTACACTTCCTAAGGAGAGTTTGGACTGTTCAACAACTACTAACACTCACCCTAGTCTTCCAACCAAGTTTGAAAGTTTCCTTTTGCACTCGGGTCAAGAAACCCCTATTTAGGCCTAATCCTAGTAGCCATGTCAGACTGGTATTTCCCAAACCATTCAAAATTCTCCCAAAACACTCCAGGAACAAATTAAATATTTGAATACCCTTTTAGGATTTACATCCAATCCCAAGAGATTTGAGTTTGACTCTGCTCCAGCACCCCTAAGCACCCACTGAGTTTGCAGACCTAATTAGGCCTATTTTCCAAAACAACTACTTAAAGATGCGGCTGCAAAACCAAAATCACCACTTGGACACGTTCCCTAGGCTTCTAATAGACCAAATCCACCATTAGATCAATCATAAAACACTCCTTAGGTGATTTTTGGTATTTTGGTATGGTTTTGTCATTGATGTCAACACCTACTAAATTCACCTACTTCGGAGATCCAGCAACATTCACCGGCAAATAGTAAACTGTGTAAATAGTTACCAGTGTATGGTCAACCGGCAGGATATAATGTTCACCGGTACCTGAAATGACATGGAAGACACTTGGTAATGTCAAAGATATCCTGTGGACACTTTACTTTGAAGTAATAATCATTGGTATATTCTTATTTGCATATTTGTTTTTACTGGCAAATAGGTCCAGGTTATCTAGGGTTACAACGGCAGGTTTATCTTTTCCAGATCAGCATGGCACGCTATGGAGATGATTTATTATTGTTGTAAATGCATTAAGCTGACATGTTCAATCAGTTATTGCATCGGATATTGTATTATTTGTAAAATGTTTTTATTGTAATATCTTGTAGAGCCGACCTACTAAAATTGGTCTTAGGGTATGGTATAAATGTAAGATCTTATTTGTAAGATCAAGTGTGGAATGCGAAAAAGATTTAAGGAAGAATATATGCGAGATCAAGCAAGGAATACACGAAGACATCATTTGAAAGGTGAAGTTAGGTTTTTTGTAGAAGCATATCAGCATTACACCGGTACTGAATCCAGCATATGAAGATGCTATTTTATGCAGTACATTCTCATTGGATTTAACCATCCAACTGTAGTCAGTGTGACTCTCATTTGTGATTGAGCAGTGAGCTCTAGGCTGTTGGCCTTTCTACATGTGCAAACCCCTCTTTGTACACTTACTATCTACAGTAGTATCATTTGATTGTGGGTAAGGTTTCCCACTGTGGTTTTTCCCCTTACAGGGTTTCCACGTACAAATATTGTTGTCATGTGTTGTGGATAACTTTATGTTTATGTTTCATGCATTAATTCTTACTGGTATAGCAATTTTCTATAAACATTGTTTACCAGCATACTTAACTGTCTTACTGGTATTAAGCATTAAGTTGGTTAGTAAGATTTTGGTTTGAATTTATTAGGCAACTGATTCACCCCCCCCTTCTCAGTTGTCTCTGGGACCTCTACTCCCCCTTTGGCATCAATGACAAAGGTTAGTAGATTTTGTAGTTGTACCAATCCATAACCTCAACCTTGTAGTTGGGTTGTTATTATCTGAAGAATATCTCCCAAAATTAAGTTTATACCATCCATAAACTTCTTGCTATCTTTTATTGTTGTCTCAGTTCTGTATACTGTACCGGTGAGATGCTGCAAGTGCTCTGCCGGTGTTTTGCTTCCCTGAGTTAGTGCCTCTGAGATTTCCTTCCACAGAGATGCTAAATAGTCCAATCTTGGACTTAGTTTAGATCTCAAGAATTTTGCCTTGTTAATTATTTTCTCTTTCTCTCTTTCTAATTTGAGCAATTCTTCCTCAAAATTTGTTATCTTTTCCTCAAAAACTGATAATGCATCGGGCGAGTTAACAAAATTATCTGCAAGTTTATTTATCTCTTCTTGTACCTTACTCATCTTTTTGTCTACATATATGGTCAAAAAGTTTATCTTACAGGTGTCTTTGTACAGAGTTTTGTGCTCTTTCAATAAATTGCACAGTTCCAGTAGAAGTGTGTCAAATTCCCTGTTACACTTCTTTATTCCTTCCTCAAAGAATTTTTGTTTCTCTTTTTCTACACTTTCCTTTACAGATTCTACCTTTGTTTGCTCAAAATTTCGAGAAATATCTTTACAAAGTGTATCAAACTGGCCTAAAGAATCTTTATTGTTTATATTACAATTGGGAGCTATTGATTTCAAAACTGGAATTGAATCATCTATCGCTTTATAAGCTTGTGACCTATAATCAGTTATTTTCTTGATAGATTCAAGCAAAACCTTTGTTACATTTGATGGTGATCCAACAAACTGAGTGTCGGTGGAAGTGACCATGCTAGTATTGACCTCTGGTAGGTCTATTTGTGTCTCCATCTCTTTAAGCATTGGTTTTCCTGCATCATTTCTTACCGGTGGCATCTGTTCTGGAGCCTTTAGCTCTGTTGGTTTCTCTGTTTGTGTTCCAGATTCCATCTTTTTCTCTGAATCTGTTGCCGGTTGCTCTTTGTTTCCTGTTGCCAGTTGCTCTTTGTTTCCTGATTTATCTGTTGTATCCTTATCTACCACTATGTTGATTTTCTGAGTATCAACATTCACAGTATATAGGACTTCAGGATTAGGATTATTATCCTTTGTGTCCATACTCTTAGCTACTGGTTGATCTTCTGCAGTTGTTGTTTTTACCGGTGGAGTATTTAAAGGAGGTGGGGGTAAGTTGTCTCTGATCTTGATACTTGGTGGTCCACCAACTTTACCTTTCCCTTTGTCCTTTTGATATACCAGAATGGGCTTGGGATTCCTATATTCTTCTTGTTTTTCTTTTTCAACCAAGAATATATCCCAACCATTTTCTGTTTCCTCTGAAACTTCTGTAACACTACCTGCCATTAGTGAAATTTGCCGGTGTGCAGTGGAAAAAACTATCTAGTTGGCCTGAGCTATCAGATCATCAATTTCCTTAGGTGAGTTGAACAAGTATACTGCAATTAATTTTTCTATTTTTATTTTCTTATCCAACTCAATTATTCCTTGCCTTCTGGCATTAAGTCTTTTATATAGTTCATTAGGAATTTCATTTAATACTTGCAACAAAAACTTTTTACACATGTCCATGTGTAATATGACACTCTCTTCAACTTGTCCTTTCTCATCATCTGATAGGGTGTCATAGATTTTCCCTATGTTTTTCAATTTACCTTCCTCTGTGATCTCATTTAGTAATATGTCAAGAGGGGCCAAGTCAGTGTTTGTCTTCTTCTTCTTTTTGGGGGTCAGCTTCTTCTTAGGTGTGACTTTCCTGACCGAAGATCTCACGGCTTGTTGCTTTGGTCTTGTCCTTCTAGGTGAAGGAGTGGTTACCGGTGAGGGGTCTCTTTTCCTAACAACTCTTTTGAAAGTTGTTGGCATATCACCTTTTGAGGAAGTACATACCGGTGATAGATGAGTTTCAGGTTGTTGGGCTACCAACTCATCTTCAGTTATGTCAGTTTTCTTTAATACATCTTCTTTTATAGCTTTTGCTTGTTTGGTTCCTTTTCTCACAAATGCCTCAACCTTTTTCACTCTCTTTTTAGATTGAATTTGACTTTCAATGGTCTCATCACTACCAAATACTTCTTCCTTTGGTTCATTGGGGGCTTCCAGAAGTGCTTTGGCATAAGTTTCCACTATGTGGTCATCTGTTTCATACCCCATCTCTGTTACCCAGATTGTCCTTGGGATGACTGCTTCCATCCAAATCTCATCCTTTTTTATTACAAAACATATATCATCCTTGTATTTGTTGATAGTTTCTTGTGATAGTCTGATTCTTTTATTCATTCTGACCTTTAGTGCTTGAAAATACTCATTGATATTCTTTTCTCTGTTTTCACCCATGTTGTTGAACAAGTCAGACAATTGTTTTCCTACCGGTATGTCAAATCCAAAATCCTTGTTGCCTATACCGGGAGTCTGTTTGGTTATATGTAGCATTAAGCATACAAGTAAATTTCCAAATCTAAAGGTTCCTTTCTTATCCTTCTTGATTTTTGCTAAATTGTCAATTAACTCATCCTTTAACCATTCATAGATATCAATTTTTACATTGTCCTTAACCATGTCATAAGCACTCTTTATACATAAACTGGAAACCAAGTTAAGCCTATTGGCATGAGTTGCTTTGTAACCTAAAATCATGCTAACAAATCTAACATTTGTATCGGTCACATCATTAACCCTCAATGATCTCTTGTCGGATGTTGCACCAATTAAGTTTGTTACTAAGTCATTGGAGACCTTCTTGGTTTTGTCAAGTCTATTACCGGTGGAAGGTAACCCTATTACTGCTTTCACAGCTTCCTTTGTAATTTTATGCACTGATTCAAGCCAAAATAATGAACCATGTACCTTGCTTAAAACTATCCTAACCACTTCCTTGGGAAATTCAGGAATGCAAAGGATTTCAATGAATCCTAGGGTTTCAACAATTTTATGTTCAGGTTTCACATTCTTGGAGTTGTCACATATAACAGATTTATACATGTTTTTGATTTCTTCATCACCTAATTCCTCTATGTTGCAATGAATATACATTCTAGGGTCTTTTGCATAAACAACACCTTTTAGAATTTTTGAAAAAGCACCTATGTTGTCATCTTTCTTAGCTACCTCGGGAACTAGCTGAAACACGGGCCTAGGTCGTTTTATAACTTCGACTACTGTAGGGTTTGCTATGAATTCAGGTGCAGAGGAAGATGCCATGATGATAAATACCTTTTTCTGCCCTTGGATGGATTGATTGCTGAAGTGCTTAGCCTCTTTGCTCGGAATGCCTTAGCTCGGAAATCTTCGCGCTCTCTGAAAGTTTGAATTCACAGTGAAATAAAATGGAGCCAAAACCTTATTTTATAAAGTCTTTTCTGCTACCTACCACATTAATTGCTTGCCGGTAATGTATTAGCTTAACTTTATTTGCCGGTAATGAATGATTTTCAACTTCTTTTCTCTAACCGAGGGAATAATAGCACATGTGTCATTAGACTGCCAAACCCTCAAGATAATTTTCTTCAATTTGATGAAGAACATCCTGCCAGTGGAGCATTGCTTTGTCTTGCTGGTGGAGCATCATATTGTCCTGCCGGTGGAGCATTTGTTAGTTCTACCGGTGGAGGAGTATCCCCAATATTTAGATCGACTTTTCTAATCCATTGCTTTGAGAATTCTTGCTTAACCTCTTCAACCTTTTCTTTACCCTTCAAACTAGTGCTTTTGTTATCTACCGGTGTACCTTTACTTCTACAAAATTTTGTAATATGACCAATCTTGTTACATGCATAACAAGTTACATTATTTTTCTGAATAGCTTTCCCATAACCTATGCCAATTTGTGTTCTGCATTTATTTGATAAATGACCAAATCTTCCACAAACATAACATCTTACATTCATTTTGCAATTTTCAGAGTTATGACCAATTTTGTCGCATTTGGAGCATTGACCGGTGGGAGGATTGATGTTCTGATAATTCCTAGATCTACATTCATTTGCCCTATGACCAAATTTATTGCAGTTAAAGCATTTTCCATTGAATTTGTAAGTATTAGAAGGTCTTACCGGTTTTCTGTGATCCTGGGTATTTGCAGTACTAGAGCTTTCTCCAACTTCAAATCCAATTCCAGAAGTGTCACCTTTGGGTTTTTGATTCTTTAATAAGGTACCAAGTTCTTCTGAGCTTTTCTTGAATTTTTCTTTGTGTTGATTTGTAGTTTCCAATTCCCTTTCCAATATTTCTTTTTGTCTCATTACTTCATTTGAGTCATTATGAGTATGCATCAGATCTGTCTTCAACATGTCATTTTCATAGCTAAGTCTTGTGTTCTCATTTGCTACATCACTTAGTCTTCTGGTCAATTCTTCTTCATTCTTCTTTCTGTCCTCAATCTCTTTGCAAAATCTCATAGTCATATCATGCATTCATTTTTTGTTGTCATGATCTCTTGTTTCAATTTTCTTATCATATCATTTAGTGATTCCTTTTCATCATTCTCATTTTGCAGTTTTTCACAAAGTTCTCTCCTCTTATTTCTTGTAACAGTAAGATTTTCTTGAAGTGCCTGAATAATGTCCTGAGCTGCTTTTAATTTGCTTCATCAGATTTTCCATCTTTACTAGTGTCAAGATCTTCCTCAAGCTATTAGGTTTCTAAAAATAGAGGACTAGGCTCTGATACCAATTGTTAGGGTTCCCACAGATACTGAGAGGGGGGGGGGTGAATCAGTATCTGACCGGTAATGTAATTTTCTTAAAATTGAATATGCAGAACATAAAGTAACAATATACTGGTATGCAAGAATTAATGTAAATAACAAAATCAAAAACATCCACATGAAAAGAACACAATAACACAAGATGTTTCACGAGGAAACCCGGTGTGGGAAAAACCTTGGTGGGATTTGTGACCCACAATATTCACTTACTGGCCAATAAGAGAATATTACTTACAATAGGGGCCTGCACATGCAGGAAGGCCAACTGCCTAGAGCTCACTGCTCAATAAGAAGTCACACTGACTTACAATGAGGATTTTGCAAATCCAATGATCTGTACTGCTTTACAATAGCATCTTCAATGCCAGATTCAGTGCCATAGGATTGCAAAGTTGCCATCAATGACAAAACCTTCAATCACACACAATGTCTCATTGGAGTGTCCATATGCCAACAGAATACCCTTTTAGGATTTACATCCAATCCCAAGAGATTTAGGTTTGACTCTGCTCTAGCACCCCTAAGCACCTACTGAGTTTGCAGACCTAATTAGGCCTATTTTCCAAAACAACTACTTAAAGATGGGGCTGCAAAACCAAAATCACCACTTGGACATGTTCCCTAGGCTTCTAATAGACCAAATCCACCATTAGATCGATCACCAAACACTCCTTAGGTGATTGTTTGTTCATTCCTCCTTGTAGGCTAGACTAAACACATTGTCTTGTTTAGCCTAGGTTTTGGTGGTAACCACACCAACCCTCACTCCCATATTCCACTCTTTTGAAGTCTTAGTGTTGTTGGCATTTTTTATGTTTATGTTGTGATTGTCATTGATGGACACACACTTGCATTGAGATACTCTTTATAGGTATGAGTTAGAGCATTATCAGTATTTGTTCCAACTGGTATGTTGAATTATAGTCTTAAGACTACTAATGTTGTGTAGAATGTGTTTCCCGGTCTGAAGTGACATGTTGATCCCAAGTGGTACGAAGGACCAAAGTGGCATAACACATTTTTACCAGTCTTCATTTTTTGTCAAACCGGCAACCGGCATTTTGTATGAACCGATAATACTCTGTGATGAGTTACCAACCGGCATTGTGTGATGAGTTACCATTCACCGATTGTTTGACGGTGCCGACACTGTAGCGGTGCTTTTTCTGTCGTGTTACCTAGTATGTCCAGGTTCATTGAACCTAGGAAATTCTAATGTAATCCTATTGGACCGACATGAAATTAGTTTCCTTTTTAAGGACATCATGTCTAGGGTTTTAGGTTCTTGATGTTGTTGCTGTGATAGTTGATATTATGGCTAGGGTTTAAGGTGGTTGAGGAGTTGGAGAGAATATGAATGTGTAGAAGACTGAAGTAATGCAGGAGTGCATTAAGAATGAGCTACCAAGGATCTAACCAAGCAGTCTGTGCAACTAGCTAGTTCAAACACTTGTTGATTACTCACATCTTTGATAAGTCTATAGCCCTTAACCGGGTAGGCCCAAAAAGCCTTTTGTAAATCCTCTAATAAGGTGGTTCACATCTGTGGATCTAAAATCCTCTAGCAAGGTAGTCTTTAATCAGACTTATCTCCTAACAGAGATTGATATTCCTAACAGGATCTGTTCTAGTAAAGAACATTGTAAGACCTTAACCGGTCTGACCTTAACTGGTCTAGTTTCTATTCTGCAGATAGTTACTTGTGAGTTCCATCTCACCGTGGTTTTTCCCATTTGGGTTTCCACGTCAAAATCTATTGTGTTATGGTGTTTGTGCTTCTATGGGTGAATGCATTATTAGCTATTTGGTTTGCATGTTTTTTAACCAGTTTATCTGTTAAACTGTTTTACTGGTTTACTGTTAGTCTTGCAAAGTGTTTAAGTGCAAAGATTTTGGGCATACTAATTCACCCCCTGCCCCTCTTAGTATTCATCAATTGGTATCAGAGCCAACATTTCTTTAAGTTTATCCACTTGGAAAGAGATATGGGGGAATACACTTTGAGGGAACTTACCCATCGGCTCACTCAATCTGAGCAAGCCTATGATGATCTTATGGTCAAATACAAGGCATCTCAAGCAAAAAGGAGAGAACATGCAAAAAAACTAATGAAGCTATCTGAAAATAGTTCTTTAGATGAAGCAGACATGGAAGCCCTAATTGCTAAAGTAAATAAGTTGAATGAATCAAACTCCAACCTGAGAAAGGAGTTGGAAGGACTCACTATCCAGATGTGTCAAGAGCTTGAGAACCAGAGGAAAGCTGAAGATCTGGTGAAAGAAAGAGATCATGAGATCTCCAAGCTGAAACAAGAGATGAGTGCACTAAATGCTTAACTCCATGCAAGCAAATTGGAAAAGGAAGACATGCAAGGAGAACTGAACACTGCCATCTCTGAGAATGAAAACCTATTGGAAACAAATGCTGCTATTTCCAAAGAACTCTTTGAGTCAAAGGAAATACTTGCTAAGTTCAACAAGAGCACTGTCAAACTAGAGCAAAAGCTTGAATCTACCAAACCGGTCAAGAATACCAATGGACTTGGTTATTCCGGTCATGAGGAAGGTGAGACCTCTGGTACAAATGCTGGAACATCAAAGAAACAACCGGGATCAAATGATAAAGGTAAGAAAAAGTTTAAACATGTTTTCTTTAACTGTCTTAAAGAAGGACATACTGCAAATGTGTGTAGGAGTAAGGCTTACAACAATTTTCCTTATTTCCTAAATGATAAGCCTAGATCCTATAGATTTGATGGTAACTTTTATGCATGCAACAAGTATGGGCATAGAGCATCTGAATGCAGGTCTGTTATGAATAACACTGGCAGATATCCTCAGAGGACCCAAGGAGCTAGTCCTGAACCTTTTGTGAACCAAAATCACAACCGGTTTAATGCCTTCAATCATCAGCCAAGAAGCGGTGGTTATCAAGTAGCAACCGGATGGAGAGAAAATTGTATGATCTATCATGGTCATGGTCACACTGCTGCAACATGCAGAAGGAAGAATGGAAACCTAAACAATGGACCTTGGAGAGCACCTAGATTGGTCTGCTATCACTGCAACAAACCGGGTCACATTGCCAGATTCTGTAGATCAAGAAGGAACATATTTGATGATATACCGGTCACTCCGAAAGGAAACATTGATGTTGACACTGTTCAAGTGGACATGAACAAAATCTGGAAGGAGAAACCAGCGGTGTTACAAGAGGAACCGGTTTCTGCACCTAGTGTGGAAATCACGAAACCGGCAAACTAAGCTTCAAAAAGCTTAGGGGGAGTAAATGGCAAAATGTTTCGAACCCCCGGTTTACACCGGTAAAAGTCCTTAACTGGTATGTGATACCTGTCGTTTGGCAGAAGACTAGAAATGGTAAAAAGGCAAATTAGGGTTTACACCCTAATGAAGGAGCATTAATGACGGTAGGTGAGGAACATATTTAAAAAGCATTTTTCAATTCATTTCTCACTATCAGTTTTCGAGCAAAGAAAAGTTTTTTTTAAGAGAGTAGAGCAATGAAAAGGCAATTTGAGCACAGATTTTGAGAAATTGAGAAACTGAGAAGGAGATTCAAATTCAAACTGGAAATGGTCAAGTGGTGAACACAAAGCAGTGATTTAGCAATTGATGGAGTGTGAAGTGAAGGAGAATCCACAAGCCCTAATTTCACGTGTTTCAAAAGGTATTTCTCGAGTTCTTAAGATTTCTATCATGGCTTCCACATCTCATACCAGTTCTAGTGCATCTGTCGAGTTTGCAAGTTTTATTCAATGAAAGTCCAAGTATAATGCCCTATCACAAGTTCCGGCTGGTGTGATAGTAGAAGAGGGAATTTATAACTACATAGATTGTAAGATAGAAGACCTAGGGTCTCTAGCTATCCACACCCAGTTAGGCTTATTTTGTGGAAAAGACAAGAAGATCAAACTGGAGTTTAATAATTTGGAGAAGAAAAAGCTCCACAATGTTGTTTACTTCCTAGAAGATTTCATAGAAGATCATATAAGGATCATTCTGAGCAGAGTCCATGGTGATAATATGTACCTACAGAGAACACATGACATCACACTACAGGCAATTCATGCAGTCACCGGATTCTACAACACATGGGAAGTGCCAGCCCTGAGGACGGTAAGCAAAACTGAAATGTCCAAGCTCACCGGTTCAGTGAGCGACTCACGAGGCATGACAGTAAATTCTATCAAGGATGATCTGGTTAAGTATGCATGTATGGTGATTGGATACCAGAAATTCTCAACCGACAGAATTAACTTTGTATCTGCTGCAACGGTAAATGTTGCTTACCGGATGATAAAGGAGGATGCATCATTTGATCTGTGCACCGGTATGCAGAGACAACTCCTGTTGAATCTAAAATTGATCAAACAGGATAATGCACTTTAGTTCAAGTTTGGACAACTACTGGTTGGGTTGTTCTTCTATTTCCAAGGCTACTTTCCAGGAGTAGGAGATGTCCAATGGTCTAGTGACCAATCAGTGACCAAGAAAATCAAGGAAAGCATTGAAGCAATTGGAACCAGCTACCCTGATGTTCTGAACAAGTATTTTGATGAGTTCAAAAGGAAAATGAGCCAAAGAGTGAGGATATCAGGTGACATCATCAAGAAATATGAAGACGATATCTACTTTACCATCCAAGTAGATCAATGCATAATGGAGGTTGTTGAGCCTAGACAGGAAGAAGTGGAGCCAATGGGCTATGAGGTGATGTATGATATGCTAGAAGGGTATGCCTCTACCCTCATTGCCTCACCACTTGATCCTAAGGAGAAGAGAACCAGCATCTAGATAGAGAGGATAGCACCGGTTGAGGAACCACCAGCAATGAAAGAAAAAGAATTGGCAGTAAAGAAGGCAAAGGCAGTGCCTACAGCATCTGCACCGGTTACTACTGCAACTCCAAAAGTGACCAAGTGGTCACCAGCCAAGAAAAAACTGGAAGCAGCACCGGCTAAAGTGTTCGAGAGGAAGAGGAAGACAAGGAATACCTCTCCAGACTCAGAAGAAACTATGTCTGAGGAAAAGACAAAGAAAACACGTCAAGCAAAGAGGAAGACAAAGAATGAACCCGCATCTTCTACACCAGTAAATATAGATATCTCTTCCTACAAACCTTTAACACATTGTCAAAGAACAATAAAGAATATTAGGAGGAAAGTGCTAAATGACTTAATTGAGTATTTTGACGACTTCAATGATGATGAAAAGGAAGGAGTTGAAAAGGAAATTATTCAGTATTTATGTGCTAATGATAGGTCGCCCTCAGAGATTAAGTCTCAGACACCGGATTCTTTATTTATGTCATTAGATAATAGATGGCGCATTGCCATAGAAAAGGAACAGGAAATCAGGGAGAAAGTTTTTGCACAGTACTTTCCTGACCTGTCAAATTATGAATTGTTTGATGTTATTAACCAAAATAAAGAACTCTTCTTCACTAGAAGAAGAAGACTTTGGCTATTAGA
The DNA here is from genome assembly GCF_030272615.1 of Cryptomeria japonica. NCBI lineage: Eukaryota > Viridiplantae > Streptophyta > Pinopsida > Cupressales > Cupressaceae > Cryptomeria > Cryptomeria japonica. The sequence goes on from NC_081406.1 coordinate 582,491,254, forward strand.
AGGTAGAGTTGATGATGTCAAAAAAGACACTCATCTGTTTATGAGAACTGTTGTGCAGACTCACAAAGCCTGTCTAGCCAACCGGCAAGCTGAAGAAGAACCGGTTATACTGGATGAAGTATTTGATGATGAAGGAAATCTGGTTGTTGAAGTGATCAACACCATTGATGTCGATGCTCTGGACATTGAGGATGTTACTTAGGACACACCATCTGAGGCAACAAGGTAGGAGCAATAGGCTAAACAAGTTGATAAGCAAGCCAAGGACAGATAGGAAGCAGCAAAGCAAGAGGGAGAGTAGAGGAAAAAGGATGAAGAAGAGAAGAAGAAGAAAGATGAAGAGGAGAAGAAGAAGAAAGATGAAGAGGAGAAGAGGAAAAAGGATAAAGAAGAGAAGCGGAAAAGAGATGAAGAATAGAAGAAGAAAAAGGATGAAGAGGAGAAAAAGAAGCAAGAAGAAGAAAAGAAGAAGAAGGAAGCAGAAAGGAAGAAGAAGGAAGAGGAAGATAAGGAACAGGAGAAGAAGAAGGAAGCAGAAAAGAAAAAGTTTGAGGAGGACAAGGAAGCGGAGAAGAGGAGAGAAGCGGAGAAGAAGAAAGTGGAAGAGGACAAGACAGGAGAAGCAGAGAAGAGCACCCGGATGGAGACTCCAAAGGCAACCAGGAGTCAAGCTTAATCAGCTGATCTCACCAGTCCTATTGATCTCTAGTCTGCAAGTGAAACGAAGCTAATGCAGAGCATCAAGGTAGCTCAAGAGCACCTTGAAATCATTCGATGGAAGAAGGAGCAGGATGTAATTCAAGCGGCTGTGGATACACTTACCGGTTTGATACCCAGTACAAACCTTCCCAACACTGATTCATCACTTGCTAAACTCAGGCTCCTATGCACAGTAGTGGATGATCAGGTGCAGAGCCTTGAAGAGGCAATAGAGGCCAATGTCAAGAAGGAGCATCAAAAAGCTCTTAATATAGCTCTGGTGAAGAAATTAAATGAGCTCCAGGCTGAACTGAAGAAAGAACAAAAGGATATAAGGGACTCTCTAGATGAGGGGAATCTGCTACTCAGCAAGATCTGCCAACCCCATCTGTTCTATGATGATGTGCTAGCTCAAAAGCAAAAACTTGAAAAGGACTTGCAGTCCTACTTGAGCACATTCAAGCCGCCTTATGACTCCTTTACAACTTATGGGCAAACCGTTCACCGATTTCACATCCAGTCAGCAAAAATGGAGCAAGAGATCAGCACTCAGTCTAGAGATTTGCAGGAGGTACAACTGGTTCTACTCCCATGATTGCAAATTCTTCAGAAGTGCTATTTGAACCTGGATGCCTTAATAGTTACATAGGAGATGAGCACAATTGATGCCATGGAAGAACAGGTCTCCCAGATGTAGATAGAGTAAGAAGTAGCCACCTCCCTACTTGAGTCCTGGTCTTTGTCGATGAAACAATTCTTGCGGGACTTTAAATCTGTTTTTGACAAGTATCATTCCTTGTTGTCATAAACTCTTATTATTTTTAATATCAAATGAAAACAGAGTTGTTTAGATGTACTTTGTCATTGTTGGCAAAGGGGGAGAAGAATTCTATTTGGAGAAGTATCTGGTAATCAAAATTTTGATTATATGCTCTGAATATCTCAATATTTATACTCTATATGCAAAAATGTTATACAGTGTATTGTGAAAGGGATAGTGTATATGCTTAGGGGGAGCAATTTTGCTCATGGCATGATTTTGTTGTAAAACACTTAGATGTCAAAATTTTATTTTCCTAAGTATTTCCATCAATGCCAAAGGGGGAGATTGTTGGCATTTTTGATTTTTATGTTGTGATTGTCATTGATGGACACACACTTGCATTGAGATCCTCTTTATATGTATGAGTTAGAGCATAACTAGTATTTGTTCCAACCGGTATGTTGAATTATAGTCTTTAGACTATTGATTTTGTGCAGAATGTGTTTCCCAGTCTGAAGTGACATGTTGATCCCAAGTGGTACGAAGGACCAAAGCGGCATAACACATTTTTACCATTCTTCATTTTTTGTCAAACTGGCAACCGGCATTTTGTATGAACCGGTAATACTCTGTGATGAGTTAACAACCGGCATTATGTGATGAGTTACCATTCACCAATTGTTTGACAGTGCCAACACTGTAGCGGTGCTTTTTGTGTCATGTTACCTAGTATGTCCAGGTTCATTGAACCTAGTAAATTGTAATGTAATCCTATTGGACCGACATGAAATCAGTTTCCTTTTTAAGGACATCATGTCTAGGGTTTTAGGTTGTTGATGTTGTTGTTGTTGCGATAGTTGATATTACGGCTAGGGTTTAAGGTGGTTGAAGAGTTGGAGAGATTATGAATGTGTAGAAGACTGAAGTAATGCAGGAGTGCATTAAGAATGAGCTACCAAGGATCTAACCAAGCAGTCTGTGTAACTAGCTAGATCAAACACTTGTTGATTACTCACATCTTTGACAAGTTTGTAGCCCTTAACCGGGTAGGCCCAAAAAGCCTTTTGTAAATCCTCTAACAAGGTGGTTCACATCTGTGGATCTGAAATCCTCTAGCAAGGTAGTCTTTAATCGGACTTATCTCCTAACAGATTGAGATTCCTAACAAGATCTGTTCTTGTAAAGAACATTGTAAGACCTTAACCGGTCTGACCTTAACCGATCTGGTTTCTATTCTACAGATAGTTACTTGTGAGTTCCATCTCACCGTGTTTTTTCCCATTTGGGTTTCCACATCAAAATCTATTGTGTTATGGTGTTTGTGCTTCTGTGGGTGAATGCATTATTAGCTATTTGGTTTGCATGTTTGTTAACCGGTTTGTTTGTTAAACTGTTTTACCGATTTACTGTTAGTCTTGCAAAGTGTTTAAGTGCAAAGATTTTTGGCATACTAATTCACTTCCCCCCCCCTCTTAGTATTCATCAAGTGTACAAACCCATAACTTGCATTTTCCAAGAGGCAGTTGAATTCCACAAAGGAATTTTCTAGTTAGGGCCACATCTTTGGTGAAACCCTATGAACCAGGGTTTTGAATGGCAGTTTTTGGTAAACTGACCACAACTCACTCCAAACTCTGCCAAATGGAGTCAGACCGCTTGCATTTGAACTTGAACTCACACCAAAATCCAAAAAATTCAAAATTCCATGCAAGTAAATCCTTTGTCAGATCCTACAGTATGGAAAACAATGAAAATTGGGTAAAATCTGAGTTCTCTTGTTATTCAAACCACCAAATCTTTACATGCTTCATCCAACACCAACATGGATGATCTCCGAGGCACAAATAGATCTTCCCCCAATGGCTACAACTATTTTCCAATTGGTTATGGCCATTGGAACCTCTTTTCCCAATCGGTGGAAAATGTTGCTTAGCAACTTTTGCAACTTTTGACAATTTTGCATTTTTGACACTTTTGACATGCCAATGTCCCTAATGGACTTTTTAGACCTATCCTAGGCCTAAAACAAATCAATACAACTTAGCAACATCCCTCCTACACTACATGAACCCCATGGCCTAATTTGGTCTCTAGGTTTATAAATGACCTTAGAGCCAATTGGTCTTACAAATGGGTTCTTTATTACATCCAAAGGATCCAAACTGATCCAAAAGATCATCCTAGGGTCTAAGACCACCTATCCAACACTCAAACAACAAATGAAAACCAAAAACCAAGAGGGTTCCCTGCACCAGTATTGCAGAGAGTTGTTTGATGATCTATGTTTGCAGTGAGTTGATCTAGTTGGTTTATATGTTTGGGATATTGAATCAACTAGAGATACCTCATTATTTATTGATTGCATTATGTTATGTGATGATTTGGTTGAGTTGTGGATTTCGGTATGTAGACTATTCTTTTGTATTCAATATTGCAGTTTTGGTATTTGATCGGATCTTCTCTGATATGACTATATCTTTGGTTGTGGATTTGGGAGAATGTTTTGGATATTCATGCGTATCTTCATTTCAAATGGTTCATGATTTGGTTCTCTACAAGTTATCTTTCTAGTCTGAATTGTTGATGTTAAGTGTTCTTGAGTGTTAGCATGTTGATCAATGAAGATTTGAATAAGTGGTGTCGGTGAAGCTATTGTGAATGGTTCTAATGTTCTCATTGGTGTTTCCTGGTCATGTTCTATTTGTTTTGGTGGTTTGCATTGATCCTTGTGCATGTTCTTGAAGATCTTATGGGTCTGGTGATATTCTTCGTGTTATGTGGTATTTTCTGACGGTGTAACGTGTTACGGTTTATCTTGGTGATATTTTTGGTGGTGATGTGTGTTCAAGGAATTAATTTAGGTCCTTGCTATGTCATCTATTGCATTGATTGGCCCGGTGGTTGATTTATGTATCATTTGATGTAATTTTGTAATTGAGGGTTGAGGGTTTGGCCGACCTTGTAGTCAAGGTTGATGATTTGTATAAATAGGTGTTAGATTCATGCAATTTGGGTATTGAGGTGGTGTTTTCATTATCAGAGAGTGGTGTATGTGCACATAAGAGAATTTATCCTTTGGTATGATGTATTGAGTAGAGATTGTTACCGAGCAAACAAATGTGCTTATCTAAAACTATCATCAGGCATTAGCAGATGCTATCCTTGCAGTTCATGTAATTTGGATTGTAGTTTGAATATTATTGTAAGGTAGTGAACCTTCCCTTAGGGTTAGAGACTTCTAGGTCATTGTATTTTGAGCAGTGAGCTCTAGGCAGTGTTCCAGAATGCATGTGCATTCCCCATTGTAGTATTTACACATACTACTGCAAAGTATAATCTTATTATGGGTAGGTTCCCACCATGGTTTTTTCATTAACTGGGTTTTCCATGTCAAAAATCTTGGTGTTATTGTGTTGTTTTTATTGTCTTTATCTTTATTCTTGTTGCAGTTGATCAGATCTAAGATTGAGCTTAATTTGTTTAATTTGGTGAAAACCGATTCACCCCCCGCCCTCTCAGTTTTCCTTCATTGTTGTTGCCAACACTTGGACTAATAAAAAAATGGGTTGAAAACCTTTGAATAACCACATGCCTCAACAAAATGCATATGAATTTGAATACCTTATTGTAATGGTGGATAGGTGGAAAAGCGGGAATGATACTTCGGTTAGCCTCCAAGGAAAGTACTCTACACTTTAATAATAAATTGGTAACAAATATTCCTACAATCTACAAATTAATGAATAACTTTAGTTGTTATAAAGATGAAAGAATATTATCTCTAAATTCATGAATCTAACTACAATTATATTTTATTGTTGTAATCAACTTTGTGATCCTTGTTTACCTAGTATGTCTATATGATGCAGCCATAACCAGTGAAACCCTCAAAAGAGAATTGATCGGCCTATGCAGCAAGAGTAACACAACGAAAGAAACAAGAAAACATAGCAAGATTACAGAAATGGATCATATTATTGCCTTATAACTTCCGGCAACCAACCAGTTATCATCATACAATCATCATAGAACATTCGGTAGTTAACCGGTTACATGCAAACTTCAAGCCAGATATAATCCAACCTGGACTCTAAGAATTAACTAGATAACTAAATGTGAAACTCAATCCTCATTCTCATTTCTACCTTCCTCTCCCCTACAAATGATTACATAGTTCCATATATATACCCTCTAGAACATATCCGGGTCGACCTAAAAAAGATTACATTTACCAATGCAGGATGAAACGTGTAACTAGGTCGGCCCTAAGAATGAAAGAAATCTTTCTAGAAAATAACAACCAAGAAGTGTGGTTCAACAAGAAGGTCGTCCACATGCTAAAGAACATCGAACAAGACCCCAAATATATCCACAAGCCAAGAACCGCTTCGGTAATGAAGGAAAGTTAACTGGTAAGAACAAGAACTGTCTCGGAACCCAGAAACAGTCAATCAGGAGCGATAACTAGCTAGAAAAGAATCCAAATGGACTAAAAATATGGAATTAAGCACATGAACTAGCCTGGAAACCGAAAATAAGATCTACAATGAAAAGCAAGCAACTATCGATACCTATCGGTAAGAACACAGAAAACTACACATTGAACTGGACAGAAACTAAACTGAAAGGAAATATTTTTAGTTGATGCAAGATTGCTCAAAGACCGGGGATGCTCCTACATCACTATATGTCTATGAGAGAGAGGGGTACGATAGGAATTGAAAAAAATTACATTAGTTGTGTACCTTGCAAATGCTAGTAAAGACTAGATTCCATATGCCAAATCTAATGTTTGTTTACACTCTTTAATCACAACTACATTTTATGAATCTTAAGTTCTTGTGCTTGATTCATGTTTAAATTTTATAGTGGGAGATGCATTTCATCGTGTTGAAAGACTTGTGTGTCATGACTAACAATTTTTTTTTAGTTAATTTTAAAATGAAATGTGTAGTTGTGTGTCATAAGAATTGTGCGCACCTCTAAAGTATCCTTCACCTAGGTTTGAAGATCCTCTTAGTTGATAAACCCTTCATATTGTATTCATGCATTTCAGTTAAAATAATATGGTCATGGTTTTTCCTCTCCTTTTGCAATTTGATTTATTTTTTATATATGTATTTTGCTTTTAATAATAGTGAAGCATCAAATTTGTTTAAAATAATGCCAGATAATTATAGATAATTAATTTGAATCCCCCAAAAGGAATCTATAGCATACAAAGTCAATTGTGTATAACTAATTTTAAAATAATTTATCAAGATGTAAATATACTAGTTTTATCATTTCTAATGTTTTAACACTTTGAAATTTTGAATCCCCAAATGTTAAAATCTTCAAAATGAGTGTTTTGTTGTTTGATGCATTTCAATTTCCAAGTATGGTTTGCATGTTACATTTTGGAGCTTGGACTTGGTTTGCATTTTATAAGTATGTTACAATTTGCAACTTTGGTATTGTTTCAGAGTGAAAGCACGACCAAATTGGTGCATTCTTTAAGCATCCTTTATTTCACCTACATTAATTAGGGTAAAGATATAGCTACTTGCAACAATAATTGGTTGGATCCTTGGTTGAAAGTTATCTAAGATGAATATATGACTTAATTGGTTGAATTCCTAGGTAGATACAAGTGCTATAGGATTTGCATCAATTTTCTATGAGTTTTTTGAATCTTCAATTCTGTCACCAGTGAATTAGGTATTTGGTCTCAAGTAGGCAATTGGTCAAAGTGATAAAACTTGCAATAGTTGTAGATTAGATTTACGTATTCTTCTTAGTGAAAGTGTTTGTGGGAGTATCTTTGATTTATCCTTAAGGAGTCATCCAAGATAATATCATTAGAGTTGAACCATGCATCTTGTAATTGTTTCATCTATTGTTTTGAGATCCTAGGTCTACTACTCATGCAATCTAGTGTGGGGTAATTAATAAAAAATAACAAGGTTATCCTCATGCACAAAGTGTAGCTCAGTTATGTGACCTTGTTCTTTTCATTTGTCTTTAATTATCTTAGGTCTTTAGGGTAGCCACCATTGATTTTGTAGAGTTAGAAAAACAAAGGATTGCCCACTTTTGTTAAGAGCCCAAACTAATTAATAGCTTGATTATGAACCTCATCTAATGCTTGGCTTGATATTCTCTAGGGGTCAACCTCAAACAATATTCTAGGATTATAGGAGGTGTAGTTTGGAGCACCAACGAGAATTATATCAATCCCTTGATTCATGGACATCTTAAATGTCTAGATTAATACACTTTGTTTGTTTCCATTCTTCATATAGACCTTCCACATAAGTATACTGCATGCACTACCTTAATTGAAATTTTAGAGAATGTTTTATCTTGTCACAAGCATTCAAGCTCACCACCCTCCCTGCAAATACCTTCCAACATGTTCAATTCAATCCTACAACTATCTTTTCCTAGGTATACAAATTTGTCTTTGTCAACTCCCCTCCATTATTTTTTAATACCATATCATATGAGAGAACATCAAAAAAAATCATAGAATTCAGCACTATTTCATTAATTTCGCTTAAAGTATTTAAATAAAGTTTACCATATAGAATACAAACATTATCACTAAACAAAAACTTGACTAAAGAGATGATATTTAACACTACTCAAATTATTGAATTTTATTATTAGTATATTTAGAGTCATTTATGTTAGTATTGTTGCATCAACATGTAGAATCGCACACAATGATCCATCATCAAGATAAATTATTGAATTATTTTAATAATGTTGGGAAAATAGGTGTTCTACACCTTGCATAATAATGTTTCGTAATTATAATATTTATTTAATATGTGAGTTTCCCATGGACATGTAACGTAATATTTATTTATTTGATGTTGCGCATGAACGTGTAACATGTAGAGATTCCTTGGGAATATTCTCGGGACCACTTGATGAGTTGTATTGTAATGGGTATGTAGCGTCGTAAATTGTACGCACTCGCTAGGGTGGTACAATTTCACACCTAGTTTAGCACCCGCCTTAGTGCATTTTGCATTCTGCATTGCATTTCTCCTTAAGCACTTAATTAATCAAATTAATTAGGTCTAAGGTCCTATTTCATCATTCTCTACATCACAAAGTTGGGCCCTTTCACTAAAGCGCGCCCTTCGCATTTTATTCCTCTAATACATCACTCAATCAAAAACCCTAATTAAGTCCTATTCCGAACTTGGGGGCTTGGTTTCGGGGTCAAAACATCTCGAAATCACCTGTAACTTCGGGATTCTCTCTAAAATCATCATATTCGATGGCCCTGAAAATTTGGTGAAAAGTTGTCGGGACCGTGGCGCCCGGTGCACATGGTCCTGGACATTTTTCCCGAAATTTCGAGAGCACGATCCAATCATAAAATAAAGCTTAACCCCAAGAAATTGGCAGGATATTCAATCTCTAGGTCGGCCAAAATACGAATTTACGACCTAGGGTTTCATACATAAAAGCTCTCTTTCCTCATTTGAAGGGATCGGATTTTTGTTTCCAGGAACTTTATATGCAGCGAAAGAGCAGATCTTTGAGGACTTCAACAACATTCAACATCATTCTATCAAGCATCTATCAAATTCATTCATCCACTTAGGGCTTGGAAGACATTGAAGAACAATAGGAGATTACCGACTGAAGATTGGCTTGTACTCCTCCCTTGAGGGTTGGGTATGATTTCGTATTGTTTTCATGTCTTTGCATAAGCTTTGATACATCATTTATTCATGCTTTAGATCACATTGCATCTTGATTTAGAGCATTTACATTATCATTTGCAAGCAATTAGGGTTTACTTTCTAGGTTGCTCTAGTTTGCTTTCTTGCATTTTTGGACCTTGCACACACACTAGGTCTGCACACACAATACATTTTACAAAACAACTTGGCTATTCGTGGAGGTGGAAATCACTGAAGCGGGGGTTTGACTAAGGCAAAACCCTATATAGCCGCCCCTCCCCCTTTTTCAGATATTATTGCAGGTTTCGGGATTCGGATGACGCCGTGGGATACAGATCCGGAGAGAGAAAGTTGGAACAGCACTCTGTGTGAAATTGCAGAGTAGGAGACTGGGACAGGGGCACTGGGCACCCTGGTCCTGCCAGGACAGGGGCGTTGGGCGCCCTGGTCCCTGGGACAGAGGCGTTGGGCGCCCTGGTCCTCCGGATAGACAGTTTGCAGATAGTTTCCAGACAGTGTTTCAGAGTGCAGAACAGTGGTTTCCGGTGCATTTTTCAGGACAGTGGCGCCCGTGCCCCCGTCCCGAACATTTTCAGTCCAATTTTGACTCTGGGTACATATCTGCATTCTTATTTTATCCTTACATTTACAGCTGTTCATTGTTTAATCTCAATTCTGCAATCTTGTTATTGGTTCATACTTGCATTTTGGGATTAGGGTTTGAACTTGCATTACTTAATCTTACAATTTCAACAAGGGAATAGAAATCCTAATAGATATCCCGTGGCTCTCTCTTTCACCAAAAGAAGTAGCCAATTGTGTGATATCTCTAGGCTCTTTCGTATTGCGTAATGTGTGTCAAGAGGTAGGATTAGGGCATGTTAACCTAGTCTCGCTTTTTCCCCCACACATTTTGGTGAACCCGACGTGAATCTATCATTGCTTCCTCTTGCATTACATTTGTTAGATCTAGATCTAGATTTAGTGTGTTTTCATTTCATTTTCATTAAAGAGAAAAAAAAAAAAAAAAAAAAATTATTGTGTTTCTTTGCATTGTGTGTTTAAATTTTATGCAATCTTTTCAAAATGTCAAATTTTTATTTGCAAAATGTTCATGCTTTTGATGATTATTATGAGTATAGCCAAGATGAATTAGATGAAGCTTTAGATGAGTTTTTAAACCCTAAGGATGCTAAACCTTCATTTTACCAAAAACTCATAAACCTTGTTACTATGCCATTTAGGTGTGATGAGAAAGATAAGTCGAATGATTCCTCTCAAGGATACATTCCTATCAACTCTTCCCCTGAATCTAGTAACATGGTTGTTTTCAATAATCCCCTCTATGAGGAGATGTCTCCTTTTGAATCAAAAGACAAACCTTTTAACCGATATGATCATGCCTTGTTGGATGATGCTCTTGATGACTTTGTGGCTTTGTCGAAACCTATAAACAAAAACAAGACCTCTAAATTGGTTAACATGATAAACTTGAATGAACATAACAAGCCTCTTTTTGAAGTCCAAGGTGCTTATCCTTCTCCCACCTTTCAAGTTCTTAAATCACCTCTCCTTACTGTTCAAGGAAGGTATGATCATGATTCTTTTCACACCCCGAATAAACCAATCATCACTGTACAAGGAAGACAACCTATAAGTCCTTACAATTATGCTAAGCAAATAACTAGAGAGAGTTATCATGCGGTTGCCCATACCTATCATACCAGAAATAATAGGCAACCTAATCCTCCCCCTGTTATTCCAGTCTCTCTTCCTAATCCTCAACCAATTCTTCCTCAAGCTCCCCGTATCTCGCAAGTTATGGGTAAGGAATATGATCTCATAGAACAACTTAAAGCTACCCCTGCTAAGATATCCCTTTGGGATCTGATTCAAACTTCTTCCGCTCACCATGGAATGTTACAAGATGCTTTGAAAGATTTGAATGTTCCTCCACCGAATACATCTAGTAATATAGCATCTTTTGTTAACTCTGTGATGAATCCAAAAGCTCAAATTGTGTTTACCCAAGATGAGTTGCCTACAAATGAAATTCAACAACAATATGATCCCTTGATGATTGTGGTTGTCATGAAAGACACTGCTATAAGACGAACACTAGTAGATAATGGCTCTGGTCTTAATGTGTGTAGCATTAATCTATTGCATAAGATGAATGTGGATACATCTCTTATTGAGCCTGACTCTCGTCCCATTCGTGTTTTGACAATGTGGCTAAGACTTCATTAGGTATCATCACCTTACCTCTCACAGTGGGACCTGTTACTTTGCCTACTCCTATCCATGTTATGCCGGGAAATTTAACATATAACTTGTTATTAGGGAGGCCTTGGATTCACAGCATGCAAGATGTCCCCTCTACATTGCATAGACAAGTTAAATTCGTTTATAACAATAAGACATACACTTTGATGGGTGATACTAATTTTCAAGCTTGTCTACAAACATCTAATTCCAAAGGAGAGTCTTCTAAGCCATCCTCGTCTAGTAATGACTCTTTAAACAAGAAACCTATCGCTAAGTCTTCGCTCTCTGATGATCAAAATCCTTTGGATGAGTCTGGAACTCCTGAAGAAGATCCTTCTCGACTTGAAACTACACATAAAAAGGATTTGGATCCTGAGAAGGTTCTTGCAGAGGATGATTGGGGATCTCTTGATTTTAACCCTACCTTTGTAGGTGAATATAAGGTTCCTTCTAGAGAAATTAAAATTGAAAAGAAGGAAGAAGCTGAAAATCATAAAGTTGAAAAAGCTAAAAATCAATCAACCTTACCTGAATCTATGAGTAATAATTTTGTGGCCGCTTCTCAAACTTCTTCTTCTCACATCTCTAATTATGAAGAGTTTGATTCTTTGTCTTATGAAAAACCACCCTCTCTTCCCGAAATGGTTGATCGTTATGGTCGTGGTTTTCGCATTTTCGCTAAGCATGGGTATCATGGAAAAGGTTGTGGTGCTAATGAACAAGGGATAAGAGTTCCTCTAGAGACTAATTTTCACAATTATGCCTTTGGACTTGGCTATAATCCCTGCAGACGTACTAAAGCTTCTAGAAGACCATGCATTAGTGTTAATGCTATCTCTACATCTCTATCAATACAACATCCTGAGTATATTGATGGGGATCCTTCATGTGCCTGTGCTTTGGATATCTTCCCTACCGACGATGCTTTAGCTGAGTTCTTGGGAGCCTATGACACTCTTCCTCGTTATCATCACAATAGGGGACTCCCTTATTGTTTGAACACCGAAGCCTATTTTGGAAAAGAGATTGATAATGATGAGCTTGTGAAAGAATTCCCTCAGTTAAAGGACACTCCTCGACAAAGTAATCTTCTCATAAGTGATACCCTTGATGTTAAGATGGATCCTTGCAACAAAGAGAAAGTTATTAAAATTGGGAAATGTTTGGATGAAGAGGAACAGAAACAATATGAAGAACTATTGCATGAATTCCCTGAGATCTTTGCTTGGGCATATTCTGACATGCCTGGTATAGATCCTAAGATCGTTACTCATAATATTGTCTTAGTGCCTAACGCTAAGCCCGTGAAACAAAAGATTCAAAAAATGAATCCTAAGGTGGCTCTGCTTGTTAAGGCTAAGATTGAAAAATTATTAGACGCTGGATTTATCCGCCATATTGACTATTCCCCATGGATTTCAAATATTGTCGCTGTGGCTAAACTAGATAACAAAATAAGAATGTGTACTGACTTTCGGGATCTAAATAAGGCTTCTTTAAAAGATGATTTCCCTCTTCCAAACATTGACATGATAGTTGATTCTACAGCAGGACATGCCTTGTTATCCTTCATGGATGGTTTTTCAAGTTACAATCAAATTTTTATTAACCCTCAAGATCAATTCAAAACCGCTTTCACCACTCCCTGGGGAACGTTTTGTTGGATAATGATGCCTTTTGGACTTAAAAACGTCGGTGCAACTTATCAACGAGCGATGACCCTTATCTTTCATGATTATATGCATAAGATTTTAGAGGATTATGTTGATGATATTTTGGCCAAATCCTTTCTTCACATAGATCATGTTAAAATCCTTCGTCAAATCTTTGAAAGAATTCGTAAATATCACATGCGCTTGAATCCCCGAAAATGTGTTTTTGGTGTGGATAGTGGAAAACTATTAGGATTCATAGTTTCGCATCGTGGGATTGAGGTGGACACTAAGAAAATAGATGCTATCGTTAACATGCCACCTCCTTGAAATGTGTCTCAACTTAAAAGCTTACAAGGAAAGATTCAAGCTATTCGTAGGTTCGTGTCTCAACTTGCGGATCGTACCTTTCCTTTTACTCAATTTCTTAAAAAGGATATCACTTTTCAATGGAATGAAGACTGTCAGCAAGCATTTGAAGATTTAAAAGTGTATTTGGCTAGTCCTCCTATTCTTCAACCTGCCGAACCTTCTAAACCCTTCCTTCTGTATATAGCTGCTTCTTCTCATGCTCTCGCAGCATTGTTAGCACAACATGATAAAGATGGTAAGGAATGTCCGATTTATTACATAAGTCGTACCTTACTCGATTATGAGACCCGATATTCTGCGATAGAGAGACAATGCTTGGCCGTGGTATTTGCGACTCAGAAATTGAGACATTATCTTTTGAATTCAGAAGTCCATGTCATGGTAAAGCTTGATCCTTTGAAGCATCTTTTCTCTAAAACTAATTTATCAGGACGTCTAGCTAAGTGGGTTATGATGTTAACTGAATTTGACCTTAAGTTTGTTTCCCAAAGAGCAATTAAAGGACAAGCGTTGACCGATCACTTAGTTGAGGCCCCTTCGCCTTTCTCCTTCCCTAACCTTGAGTCCTTTCCTGACGACTTCATTCTTTCTATAGAGAAAGATGAAACTTGGGAGTTATACTTTGATGGCTCTAAGTGTCGTACGGGATCGGGGGCAGGTGTCGTTCTAGTTTCTCCTACAAAGAAACCTATTCCCTTATCATATCGTCTAAATTTCCTATGTACCAATAACATTGCTGAGTATGAGGCTCTTATAGCGGGAATAAAAGCAGCCTTAGCTCTGAACATAAAACACATACATATCTATGGAGATTCGCAATTGATTATAAGACAAGTAACAGGAATATATCAAGCAAAACAAGACAAATTATCACAATATAAAGACCTTGCTATCTCTTTATTACAAAATTTCAATTCTTATACCATGGAACCCGTTCCTCAAAAAGATAATCGACATGCGGATGCAATGGCATATGTGGCTTCTCTAGTATCTTTAGAGGACCTAGGGTCGATCTTAATTTCATTATTCACAATCTTATTTCTCCGGCTATTGAAGATGATTCTAGCTTGATAACATGTTGTGACTTTGTAGACTCAGATGAATGGTTCTCGCATATCGTAAGATATTTGACCGATGGTACCTTTCCTGATTCCGCTAATAGGAACACTAGGGCTAGAATCCGCAAGCTGTCTGCTAGATATATCATCCTTTCTAATGTCCTTTATCGAAGGGCTTATGATGGTCTTCTCCTTCGTTGTCTTAACAAGTCGTAAATCCCCGTTGCTCTTGAAGAGGCACATTCAGGTGCCTGTGGGGGGCATTTTGGGGGCAAATCCCTGGTTCATAGGTTGCTTCGTATGGGATACTATTGGCAAACTATGCAGAAGGATTCCTTTTCATTTGTTAAAAAATGTCATCAGTGTCAACGACACAATAATCTGATTCATGCTCCTGCTCAAGAACTTCGTTCTCAAGTAGCTTCTTGGCCTTTCTCCGCATGGGGTTTGGATCTTATTGGAAAAATTTCTCCTCCTTCATCTCAAGAACACACCTTCATTATAACTGCAACAGATTACTTTACGAAGTGGGTAGAAGCTATTCCTCTTCGCTCTACTACTGCTGAAGTGATTTGTCAATTTCTCTTAGAAAACATCATTTCTCGATTTGGGATACCTTCCACTATTATCTCAGATAATGGGACATCGTTTAAAAACAAGGACGTGAAGAAATTCCTTGAGAAGTATCATATCAAACATCGATTTTCTACACCTTACTATCTTCAGTCAAATGGTCAAGCCAAATCATCCAATAAGATAATTGAACAAATTCTTCGTAAAACCATAAATAAGCATGGTAAGGATTGGAGTAACCAGCTAATCTATGCTCTTTGGGCTTACCGAACGAGTGTACGAATTGCTACAGGAACTACTCCTTATAATCTTGTTTATGGTGTTGATGCTATTATGCCCTTAGAATTAGAGATTCCATCACTTAGGGTTTCTCTCAAAGGTATAGTAGATGATGACTCTTATAGGGAACAACGACTTCAACAGCTTGAGATGCTTGATGAACAGCGCATAAACGCTCTTGAGCATATTCAAGCGTATCACAAAACTCTACAACGAAGCTATAATGACAAGGTTATTCAATGTTCCTTCTCAATAGGTGACTTAGTGCTTTATGAGAACCAGTGCAATGTGAATGCCTTGCCTGCCGAAAAGGGAAAATTTAGTCCTAATTGGCTTGGACCATATATCGTTATTGAGGATTATGGATCAGGTGCTTACAAAATAGCGGATGTAGATGGTACGCCTCTTAAAGAACCTATTAATGCTATGCACTTGCGTAGATATTATGTTTAATTCTTCATTTTTCATCTATCTTCTTTTTCAATTCTTCAACATTGGATAATATGTTAGTATTTCTTAATTAAAGCAAAATAGAATTAAATGTTATGTTGTTTAATCTATATTGCTTCGTTCCTGACAAGCATGTCTTCTTACTTTATAGTTTGTCTTGAATTCATTTATGTAAATTGTAAAAGATTTACATTCCTATTATGCTAGCATATTATACAGTGTCTTTATGTACTAAGTAGGATCGTATCATGTTGTGTTTAAGTTCAAAATTAAATCACATTAGTTATATGATTCTTAGACTTAATGCATATTTCTTCCTTATCATCAATGTAGCACTTGATTAAATATTTTAATTAAGTCACACATGTATCAGTTTAATCATGGAGCATTGAGAAATCAATCACATGGAAATTAAATTCTGAACATACATGTACATTTACCAAATGTATTAGATTTAATCAAAACAAAAAATACATTGTTTTAAGCATTAAAGATAACACATTTGAGACAAAGAGAAGCATGTATATATATATATATATGTGGATCGTATACAAAAACAGGTCACTGTATATCCAAAATGTGACCTCTCTTTTACATCATAAAATCATCTCCTATCCCTAGGGCTAGTGGCTGGAGAGTGTCAACTGGATGCTCCCTCCTGGTCTAGCCGTGAAGGTGGACCCATGGGTGTGTAGCGCGATACAGATCATGAGTGACTCCGAGAGGAACTCCTACGATCCCTATCCATAAGGATCGCACGATAGGTGGTAGCCTCGTTCTGAGCAGCTGCTAGATCTCGCCGCGCCTGCTGGAGGTCCTCTGATAGGACTCTCTCTCTCTGTCGCGCCTGCTGGAGGTCCTCTGATAGGACTCTCTCTCTCTCCCTCCATATATCTACCTGTACTCAAAATGGGAAAAACAAATCCTCATGCCGACCCGCGTTCCCCTGAGGCCTATAGGCAATCTGTGAGGAACTGGGGATCTGTGCTATCATGGAAATGTCTGTCATTGCCTGCTGAATCAAGGAACGCCATTCCTGCACATTAGCTGTGGCAGTAGAACAGATTTTTGTTAGTACCATTCTATATCATCAAAACATTAATCAATCAATATAAACCTACTATACCTGGATCTCCCTCGCGCCAGTAGGGATCATGATATGGTAGTATCTGTGACTGAGAACCGCTAGGCTCCCCTCGCTCGTATACTCTATCCACGATGGGTGTAGGCTGGATGGTACTGGTGACAGGTCTCCGTATCGCCTCCTGTTCCCCCTGTTGGGGAATAAGAGGTGGATCCAGAGCTATGGTATCGTCTCCTGAATGGTGGGGAGCTGCATCCGACTCCTCCTCATCATCTCTATCCTCCTCCTTGTCGTCCTCCTCGTCATAATCATCCTCATCCTCATCTGCATCATCACCTACATCCTCCTCGTCCTCCTCTCTATCTGCATCCTCATCCTCCTCCTCCTCGTCACTGGGCTGATCGCCTGTAGGTGGATCAAGATCCCCCGCCTCCTCATGACCCTCTCCCTCCTCTGGCTCCTCTGACCTGGATCCCTCGTCCTTGTCTCGGTCTCCATGTCTCCATAAGCCTGGATAGCCTGTCAGATGATCTGGTGGAAAGATAGGACCTGGATATGATCTCATGAACCATGAAACATATCTACGCTGTGCTCCAGGCTCTGCAGAATAGTCAATGACTACATCTTGATCAGATCCCTCTAAGTCTGTCGTCTCAATATCATCTACCGTCGGTCTCGCTACTGCTCCAGGTCTGGGAAGGACCCGTGAGTGTCGAGTATAGATGGGCACATCGGCTAGAACACATTGCTCTAGTCCGAACTGCCTCCGTACTCGGTCAAAGTAGAAAGGGACTATGATGTGTGCATATCATCCTCACAGTAGGTGGTTCCTCTGTAGACATGCTAACTGTCTCTCCATCCCATCCCATCTGTGCATCAGTAGGTAAGGTCTCCACACTATCACCTCGGATGTCAGTCTGTCAACAACCACTCTCCAATATAATAAATCTCCAAATCTCCACTCGCTGGTAAGTGGATAAGCAAACACCCTAGGTCGCTCGCTCGCTATACTCAGTGGAAAGCCGAAGGGCCTGGTGCATGTGAAGTGCTCTAAAATCCACACCTGCAGAAGTGTGCATGTCATCAAACTGAACCCCTGTCCGAATACATACTCCTCAAGGTCGTGATAGAGATGTGCAAGCATACTCCGACCCCATGCATAAACTCTCCTGTGTCTCTCCATCGCTCTGATACACCATGTGAGACCCCCATGCATGTGCGTGCCTCGCCCATTAGGGCAGATGGCTAGTGCTATGATGGCTATCATAAGGCGTCTCAGAAGTGGTACCTCCCCTGTAGGATCTAAGAGCCAGCTGACCATGATGCGACCTCTCGTCTCGCTCGGCATGACTCTCCCTATGCAATACACCTGCTCTCTCTGATGATCCTCCGCTGACCGATCGGTTGCGTATGTAACTATCGCTCCTCTGATAGGAAGATGAAGTATACGGTACACATCCTCGAGTGTGACCGTCAGCTCTCCTACTAGAAGGTGAAAGGTGTATGTGTCAGGATCCCATCGCTCCATCAAGGCCATCAGCATCACAGGATGAAATCGAATGGCCGGCATGAGAATCGCGTACCACAATCCCACAATCGACAGTGTGTCTCTCTCTGACTGAGTCAGCCGCGGAATCTGATCTCGCAAAGTGGGAAGAATATGTCCCGTTGTGTGTTCTCTCATGTACGGGAGACCCTGCAAACGAAAACATGACGATAATCAGTACTCGATCATCGAAATCGCAAATCCAAACTGTTATACATTGTATGCTAGCCTTGTAACCTCTCGCCAGGCCCTAATTGGGGACCATGGCGCCCTGATGGGGACCATGGTGCCCTGTCAGGGACCATGGCGCCCTGAGGGGACCATGGCGCCCTGAGGGGACCATGGCGCCCTGTCAGGGACCATGGCGCCCTGCAGGGGACCATGGCGCCCTGTCAGGGACCATGGCGCCCTGCAGGGACCATGGCACCCCTGTCAGGGACCATGGCGCCCTGGGGGGACCAGGGCGCCCCTCAGGGACCATGGTGCCCTAGGTGGGCCCCGGTCAGCCTTCGAGGCCCGCATACGATCACGAAAAAGTCAAAAATGCAAAAAATCAACAGTCAAATGTTCAGTCAACTCACCTCGTCCAGTGGCTCATCGTCGATCACGGCCTGGCGCAGGATCTCGATCCTTGTGGGACACTCCGGTCGTCGTGAAGGCATGGTGATGGCTAGGTGGGCTCCGCTACACTGAATAGTATTCTGAAATCGACAAAGTGACGAATACAAGTGTCACTTTCGAGGTATATACTCTTGTTTGTTTATTCTTACTTGTTGAAACCCTAATTTTCCTCTCATTTCATCATAACTTGAGTTTGGGAGATGTGATTTTCGAGCCGTTTGTTGTGTTGGAATCGTATTTTCCTTCTCCTACTCTCGGGATGTTCCAAAAGGAGCTCTGATGAAGCCTATTTAGCGAACACTCCTCATCAACACTCTCTTACACAATTTGTCGCAAGTAAACATGCTACCCTGTTTCACCTCCCTAATAAGCAAGTCGAAACAGGGGGGGGCATATAGCTACTCACAGATTTCATCACTTTACCTAGTAAGCATTAGGTGATTTTGTGATCTAACGTGTGTTTTGTAGGGTGCGGTTCCTAACTGTGTACTGCAGATACCGCTGGGGGCTTCGTCCGACAACTTATGGATATAGCCTTTTTCAAATAATGTTTACTTTTCTGTACTTTAGCTTGCATATGCATGTAGTACTCATATGACCGCTAAAGTGGGGGCTAAATATAGCGTCATAAATTGTACGCACTCGCTAGGGTGGTACAATTTCACACCTAGTTTAGCACCCGCCTTAGTGCATTTTGCATTCTGCATTGCATTTCTCCTTAAGCACTTAATTAATCAAATTAATTAGGTCTAAGGTCCTATTTCATCATTCTCTACATCACAAAGTTGGGCCCTTTCACTAAAGCGCGCCCTTCGCATTTTATTCCTCTAATACATCACTCAATCAAAAACCCTAATTAAGTCCTATTCCGAACTTGGGGGCTTGGTTTCAGGGTCAAAACATCTCGAAATCACCTGTAACTTTGGGATTCTCTCTAAAATCATCATATCCGACGGCCCTGAAAATTTGGTGAAAAGTTGTCGGGACCGTGGCGCCCGGTGCACATGGTCCCGGACATTTTTCCCAAAATTTCGGGAGCACGATCCAATCATAAAATAAAGCTTAACCCCAAGAAATTGGTGGGATATTCAATCTCTAGGTCGGCCAAAATATGAATTTACGACCTAGGGTTTCATACATAAAAGCTCTCTTTCCTCATTTGAAGGGATCAGATTTTTGTTTCCAGGAACTTTATATGCAGCGAAAGAGCAGATCTTTGAGGACTTCAACAACATTCAACATCATTCTATCAAGCATCTATCAAATTCATTCATCCACTTAGGGCTTGGAAGACATTGAAGAACAATAGGAGATTACCGACTGAAGATTGGCTTGTACTCCTCCCTTGAGGGTTGGGTATGATTTCGTATTGTTTTCATGTCTTTGCATAAGCTTTGATACATCATTTATTCATGCTTTAGATCACATTGCATCTTGATTTAGAGCATTTACATTATCATTTGCAAGCAATTAGGGTTTACTTTCTAGGTTGCTCTAGTTTGCTTTCTTGCATTTTTGGACCTTGCACACACACTAGGTCTGCACACACAATACATTTTACAAAACAACTTGGCTATTCGTGGAGGTGGAAATCACCGAAGCGGGGGTTTGACTAAGGCAAAACCCTATATAGCCGCCCCTCCCCCTTTTTCAGATATTATTGCAGGTTTCGGGATTCGGACGACGCCGCGGGATACAGATCCGGAGAGAGAAAGTTGGAACAGCACTCTGTGTGAAATTGCAGAGCAGGAGACTGGGATAGGGGCGTTGGGCGCCCTGGTCCTGCCAGGATAGGGGCGTTGGGCGCCCTGGTCCCTGGGACAGAGGCGCTGGGCGCCCTGGTCCTCCGGACAGACAGTTTGCAGATAGTTTCCAGACAGTGTTTCAGAGTGCAGAACAGTGGTTTCCGGTGCAGTTTTTAGGACAGTGGCGCCCGCGCCCCTGTCCCGAACATTTTCAGTCTGATTTTGACTCCGGGTACATATCTGCATTCTTATTTTATCCTTACATTTACAGCTGTTCATTGTTTAATCTCAATTCTGCAATCTTGTTATTGGTTCATACTTGCATTTTGGGATTAGGGTTTGAACTTGCATTACTTAATCTTACAATTTCAACAAGGGAATAGAAATCCTAATAGATATCCCGTGGCTCTCTCTTTCACCAAAAGAAGTAGCCAATTGTGCGATATCTCTAGGCTCTTTCGTATTCCGTAATGTGTGTCAAGAGGTAGGATTAGGGCATGTTAACCTAGTCTCGCTTTTTCCCCCACACAGGGTATATTATATTATATTTATTTAATATTTGGGAAATTAATTTAATAAAGTACCCAATATTAGATGTGGGGTCAAGGGGGTAGGTAGCCCATGATATTTGCACATGGTTGTGATGTAATACCACTTGGTGGTTTTGTCGAAGCTTGTGTTTATAAAAGAAGCCACAAGGGTAGTTGTTTGGGTTGGTCAGTTAGCCAAGTTTAGCATTTGTGGAGGTTGGAAGCATGGCATGGGATGTGTGGTTACATGCTTGTTCACATGGAGTGCTTGTTGATGGCTTGTTAATGGCTGGGTTTTAAAATCTTTCACAATTGTATTGTATTGGTTGCATTGTTGAATAATGCATGGTGATGGATTCTTTTGGAAGCTGGGTTTTTTCCTCATGAGGGTTTTCCCAAGATATATCTTGTGTCATCTTTGATGGGTATGTTGTCTATTCTTTGCATGTGGACTCTATGAGTTTGTTTTGTTGAGATCTAAAATTTTTTATGTAGAAATTATCATAAAGTTGGTTGCAAGGTTCCTTACAAGTGGTATCAGAGCTATGGTTTTATTGTGTTACAACCCTAGGTTGAATCCATGAATGCATGAAAGAATGAAAGACAAGGCAAGATATGAGGGTTTCTTGCAGGTTGTGGGTTAAAGATTTGTGGGCATTTGTTGTAGATCTGTGGATTTTGGGTTTGTTGTTCTGATGGGTTGTTGGCATATTTGGGTTAGAAAAATGTTGGGTCAAATGGGTTTCCTTGGTTGTGATTTTATGTGAGGGTTTTGGGGGTGAGCTTTCACATATGACCCCGTGGGACAAAACAGACTTCATGGATGGATTCAGGTTGGTTGGGAGACAAAAAATAATATATAATTCAAACTATTTTGATGACAATTGAAAGAAAGGCAAAAAAAATTATCTTGAAGCCCCGACGGTCATCAAGTTTGATGTAGCCAATTAAAACATAATCAGTAAAATAAATGAAATTATAAAAATTCATACAAGTTTGGATCAAATTCTCTTCATTATTCTTCCTCTGCAAACTCCAACCATTATGTTATTACAATGAAAAAGGGCCTATTTTAACAGCAAACTAAAAATTTCCTTTTTAGGCAGATTTTTACAAAATCCGAAATTTGCCTTTTATGAAAATTTTCAAATCTATCCCAAAAATCACAAATTTTTTTGGAAATATAAAAAACATTCCTATGGCACAAATTTCCAACTTTCTAACCCCATAAATATTACGAGTTCAAAATTTAACTAAAAACCAAAAAAAAAATAGTAAAAGCCAATTTTGAGGCCTCAGATGAAGGAATTGGGCCCCAAAAAATTTGATTTTTTTGAGGCCCTACCAAACTAGGTGTCGTCAGCAATCCAAACAAATCCTTGTGATACACCTCCACATCAAATTTCAACCCAATCAGACAACCGAGTCAAAATTTATGCCCCTGCAAAGTCCCTGCATCAAAGTTTTATGTCGCAATCCGCAGAAATAAATAAATAAAAATTTACCCCATCAAATTTTCCTGCAAAATGAAATATATATATATATATATATATTGTGTGGGGCTTTTTTGAAATATTTGGAAAATTAACAAATATATATATTTAACGTGGGGTGGGGGGTCCGCAAACTCCCCTGCGGCCCACACACACACACAGATATATATATATATATATATATATATATATATATATATATATATATATATATATATATATATATATATATATATATATATATATATATATATATATATATATTGTGTGGGGCTTTTTTGAAATATTTGAAAAATTAACAAATATATATATTTAACGTGGGGTGGGGGGTCCACAAACTCCCCTGCGGCCCACAGGCCTCTACGCAGGTCAAACCTACGAATGCGGGTACTAGCAGGCCCTACCATGCGCAAGCTCCCTACCAGCAGGGTACCACCACCGGAGGTACTGGCCAACCCGGGCCCTGATGGTGGCCCTACCCCCACCATCGCCAACTTTTTTTATTAATTTTTTTTTTTTAATAAAAAGCTTTGAAATGTGGAAATTGAAAATTGAAAAATTATTATAAATTCTGGCAATATATTTTATATGTCAATGTTTTTTTATTTTCCAATGATGGAGTATGGGGGGTCGGGTCTAGGCCGACCCTACCAAAATATTTTATCATTTGAAAAAAAAGAAAATCAATCATGGAGCATATTGGGAAATTGAAAATTTATTTTATGGTATATTGGCAATATTTTTTGGAGTCCATGTTTGCAAATGTAGCCTAATTGGCAATTTTCTTCCACTGAGCATAACTTGGGCGTATGATGTCAGTATTTCAACTTCTTATAGTTGTTGGAAAGGTGGTTCAAATTACTTCATGAATATACAATTAGTTTTTCCAGATTTTGTTGTTTGGGTAGTGAAATGTCAATTGGAAGAGACAGTTACCTTTATGGCTTTGAGAGGTCACAACTTGAGCATACAGAGTCAGATTTTGGACTTTGAATAGTCAACGGAAAGCTCTTAGAGAGAACTATTCTTTGGTTAATATTTGGAGCAGGTTTGAGATGTTTTATTTTCTGATATTTTTATCTGAGCTATTTATGGGTTCTCTTGACTATGGTGACATTATGAGTTTATGACATGTTACATATTAGAGATTTGGATTTGATATTGTACACTCAGTGTTGTATCGTGATTGCTCACATGTTGACATGGTTATCAATTTTGGTTTGAGTATGTATGTTGCATTATTGGGTCTACAAGTTGTGCAATGTTGTAGGTAGTCTATACTTACAGGATTGCATTTATGGCTTGGATATGGGTTGTCTATGCCCATAGACCTTTCATTGCAAATGTATATTCAAATTGGTGGCTTGGCTTAGTCACTTGATTTGTTGATTTGTTGGCATGTTGAGGTGGGGAGTTGTTGTTACCAGGTATATTCATGGTGGAGGACCTATGTGTTAGCATTACATCATGTGTTGTCATTGGTGTCAAATCTTTTGGTCCAGATTAAGTCTAGATGTGGTATGATGAGAAGGAGTGTTCATTTTAGGTATGTTGTGCAGTTGAAGGTTTCTCGATTTCACCGAATGTGTTTGGTACCTCGGAAGATGATTTTTTGTATTATTTGTGGGTCCGGAGTGGTCCAGAGCTTGAGGCCTTAGATCAGATATTGAGATTGCATAGCGTGCAGATGCATTTTAGGTCCGGCCTTGGTGATGTATGTAGTGTGTTGAGAAATCATGTGATATAGTCCACTTTTTATTCCTCGCCACCACCAAAATGTTCAATGGAGACCTATTTTAGATCTTTGTCTCAGCCAACATTGAGAATTATGATTTCTGGAGATAGTATATATAGGAGTCTGATTTGATGATTTTGTATATGGCTTTTTGTGTTGAAGACATGCAAGATTGAAGGAATCTAGTGATTGTGTGAGATATTTACTGGAAGCAATTCCGACAATTAAGATTGTTTTTTTCTTGTGGTGGATTCTCTGTGTCTTTCTTTCATCCTCGGTATTGAGTCTTTCAAGGCAGTGAGCCCATCTATAGTGAGCATATTGGCAGTGAGCCCACCAGCAGTGAGCACATTGACAGTAACCCACCCTTTGTAAAATTTACCTTAACCGGTGTTTATACATTGAGAATTATCATTCTTCATGGTTTTTCCCTTCTTGGGTTTTCCACGTAAATTTTGGTGTTTCTTGTGTCTAATCTAAATTGTGCATGCATTTCCTAATTCTGTTAATTCTGCTTAATATTTTGGATATGTGCATTAAGGTTAAATTGTTAAATTTGTTGTCAATTGATTCACCCCCCCCCCTCAGTTTCCCAAATATTCAACAATTGGTATCAAAATTTTGGTTCCTTGATATAGAGCTTAACCGCTTGAGGTAGATCCTGATTAGATGGCACACAAGTTGTCCATTCCTATCTTTGAAGGATCTGATTATAGTTTCTAAAAAGTAAATATGAGAGGTTATTTGGTTTCTCTGGGTTACAACACTTGGAAGGTTATGGAGACTAAGTATGTTCTACCAGCAAATGGACTCAATACTCTGGATGAGATTTAAGCTTGTGAAGAAAATGAAAAAGCGAGGTATGTTATATTTAGTGCATTATCAAAAACTGAATTGACTAAAAGTTATCTCTTTGAATACTGCTTATGAGGTCTGGCAGAAGTTAAAAGACATCTATGAAGGGAATGAAAGAGCCAAGCTGACAAAGAGGTTAACTACTAAGAGAAGATACAAAAACCTAAGGATGGAAGAAGGAGAAGATATTGTGAGCTACTTTGAAAAGGTGGATACCGCAGTAAACAAGATCAGAGAACTCGAAGGTACTTTGACCGATGAAGATGTGATTGACAAAATTCTAATGACATTACCAGTAAGCTATAGTTGATGCAGAGAGATCAACTCTAGAATTCTCCCTAAGGATTAAATCAACTCAAGGAGACACATCAAAGGATCCTCTACATGCTAGGTGATTCAAAACCAAACTCAACTCAACACACCCAACCAAGGATAACATCAAAATGGTTTGTTCCAACACCTCTATTGGTCTTAACACATCCCAAACACCATAAGACAAGGTTCTTGACACCCCCAAACTCAGACTCAAACTCATAAACCAAACTTGCTCTTCTAGGCTCTATTCCTTGTAGCCTCCAAATCGGGTATTTTCAACTTTTCTCCAAATCATCCCAAAACACTTGACAAAAAAATTACATATTTAGACACCCATTTGGATGTTACATAACATATCAGAAAACCAATATAGGTTGTTTTGGACGGACCCTTTGCTGTCCTCAAATGTGCCCCTTTTTAGCCTTAAAAACCACCCACTTTACAAAGGAAGTACCAACAAAACTTAATACCAGATTAAACCCTTTTGTACAGTCTCTTATTATGTTCCCAAACCAAGGATTTTTCAGGTCTTAGGTCTTGGTTGCACTCCTAGATACCCAAACACCCAAAAAACCTCACTAAATCACCCTTTTCCCTAGGGCTTTCTAGAAATATCACTTCCAATCACTTCCAAGGCTCAACCAAAGTTCAAACACCTTTAAAATGGTGTTTCTAGACACTTCAATGCATAAAATACCCCCCTTGTTCAATTAGATTCTCTGCTGCTACACTCTAGCCTTCATTTTCACTCATTTCCAGTCACTTTTCTTCAACTTTCATGCAACTTTCATGGTGTACACCTGCACTCTTCACTCCTTCCTGTCAATCATGGGTTAGTAAACTATTGTACATGTTATTTTGCATCCATCCTATGAGAATCAGACCTGTACATTCATAGGATGGATCCTTACATGCTTGGAAATTCACAAATTAGTGAAAAAATCACTGTCTTTTCTGGGACAGTCAACAATAAATAAAAATATGATACTTTCAAGACTTCAAAAATGCACTCAATACATCAAAGGAATAACCAATAAACCCCCAATGTACAGCAATGATGATCCCTTAGCCTTTCAATGCAAAGAAAGCATGAAAAAACAAGGATTTGACAGCAAATAAAGAGTTTTTTAATTAATTTTCTGAGACAGTCCGTACAAGTCCGTACCAGCATCATCCAACCACACAAAAATTACTTTAGAGACTTTATAAGACCTTACCCAACCAACTCCAACCAATCTCCAACTAATCCAAGTGATTAAAATGTCAAAACAACTCTAAAACTTATTTCCCACCAAAACTGGAACTAGTTGTTGAAATTCAAAATTTGAATTTTCAACTTTATTTCTAATACTTTTAATCAACTAAAACCTATCCCATTCAACTTATTTTGACATAATAAGATCATTAAATCACAATAAACTCCTATCCAACCTATCTAGACTCCATCATCCTATTACATTGCATTTTGGTCCTTAGGCCTTTATCAGGACCTTTAGGATTTTTACATAATTTATTGAATTCAACATTACAATAGGCCATTATAGGCTTCAAAACATTCCAATTGACCTCTAGTGATGTCATATCACTCTCCTTAGTCCTTGGTGTCCTCCTTTGTTCATTTGCCCTCCTGGATGCTCCGACATCAATAGTGATAAGATCTCTGCAATTGAAGAAACTTATGACCCGAAGAATTCACTAAAGAGAAATTGTTTGGTACCCTGACTGTGTTTGAAGTAAGGAAATCCAGAAAAGATAGAGACAAATCATAAACAACATTCAAGGCATAGAAGATAGTCTAGATGATGAGGGAAGTCCGGATGAGGTAGAAGCAAACTTTGTAAGAAAGTTGAAGAAAGGCACTAGCAAATACAAAGGTATATTACCCTTTAAATGTTTTAGATGTGGTAAGATTGGTCATATTACAACTAGATGTCTGGAAAAGGAAAATAGACAAAAGTTTAAGGAAAACAAGGGAAAGTTCAATAAGAAAGCATATTATGTTAAGGATGATGTTGCTATTTCAGATGATGGATCAGACTATGAGGATGGTGATTGTTTGTTTTTGGTAGAAAAGGATGTTCCTAAGTATGATATCTCTAAGACTGTTGCTAACGCATTTCATGCTAGAAGAGATAAGAATGAATGGTTGATTGATAGTGGATGCTCAGATCATATGACTGGTGATAAAAGTAAATTCATAAACTTGAAAGATATGATGGAGGTTTAGTTAGATTTGGAGATGATTAGAAAGCACAAATCGTTGCTATTGGTTCAATTACTTTTGATGGAAAACATAACACTAAGAATGTTTTTTATGTGAAGGGTTTGCATCATAATCTCTTAGTGTCAAACAGATGTGTGAAAATGGATACAATGTTGTTTTTCAGGACAACAAATGTGAGATCCGGAAGGATTCCGGAACTGTTATCGTAGCTAGAAGAAGGAAAAATGGAAATATGTACCAGTTGGAAGGAACTACAAAACATTTCTTAATATCACAACTTGATGACAGTTAGCTATGGTACTGAAGCAGTCACCGGTGAGGAGGGACCTCGAGGAGATCAGTCCAAACCGGTTAGCAAGAGTTAACACAATGAAAACACACAGATATGATGGAGGCAATGCATAACAGATAGTTTTATTGCATGAAAGTTAATTACATCCAACCGGTAACAATCGGGTTACAACATAACGGCACACAGGCCTAGTAGAATAGGTCACACCGGGACCTTGAATCAAAAGATCTATCTTCTGGGCACAGTCTATTTATCTGATACTCCTTGATTCTCTAGTTGATTCAATTCTAAAGAATGATTACAAATATATATATATATATATTGATCCAAAAGGATCTAGTCAACCCAAAAAGGATCAAAACCCTAACGTGCAAAAATGAATGAGGTCGACCTCTGCCAAGAGATTCCTCTAAAAAATCCAAAGGATGAAATGCGAAAGGTCGGCCACACATCAAGAAACATCAAGATCAATGTCCAAGGCTCTGTAAGCTTCAGAATGGGTTTTGGTAGATCACTAGAATAGGTCTCAGGCAACCGGTAACAAAGTAACAACCGGTAACAAGAAACTATCAAGGAAATCGGTAGCAATATCTTGTCGAAAAGTGATCCAAATGAGATGCAGTTAGAAAGCAAGTGGGATGATCAAGTCTTCAAGTATAATCCAACTCCACAGGAACCAGTGAGCCAAAACCTGGACACACAGAAAGGAAAACTGAAACTGCAAACAGAAAACAAAACAGAAAAGAAAATATTTTTGGTTGATGCAAGATTGTTGTGAATCGGGGATGCTCCTACATCAGGTACCAGAGGATGTGTCATATCAACTTTGAAAACTTGGTACAGATCATTTCAAAAAGTGCAGTAAGAGATTTGCCTAGATGATTTAAACTAGAGAACAACATCTGTAGGGAATATCAAATAGGAAAGCAGATCATAAGCACATTCAGAGGAAAAGAGTACTCGTCCACTGGATTACTAGATTTGGTTCACACGGATCTTTGTGGTCTAATCTGGACAAGAAGCCTGCAAGGTGAGAGGTATTTCATGTTACTGATTGATGATTATTCTAGAATGACTTGGGTTGCATTTCTCAGAGAAAAATCTAAAGCATTAGAAAAGTTCAAGATATTCAAGGCAAAAGTTGAGAATGAAGTTGGTAGGAAAATCAAGTGTTTAAGGTCTGATAGAGGAGAATTCATCTTGGATGAGTTCAATGACTTTTGTGGGAAACGTGGCATCAAAAGACAGTTATCTTCCCCTTAGACACCACACCAAAATGGCATAGTTGAAAGGATGAACCAAACTATAGAAGAAGTAGCTAGAACTATGATAAAAGGAATAGAGTTACTGGAATTTTATTGGAGAGAAGCGATTCACACAGCAACATACACACTTAACAGAATTTTGTACCGAAGTAAGTATGGTAAGACATCTTATGAACTATGGTATGGCAGAACTCTGACAGTAAAATATTTCAAAGTTGTTGGAAGCAAGTTCTATATTAGGAGAGATGAAGATAATCTTGGAAAGTTTGACAGCAGAGCAGATGAAGGCATATTCTTGGGTTACTCAACAGAGAGCAAAGCATATCGATCTTTTAACAAAAGATTGAATAAAAAATTTGAAAGTGCAAGTGTAAAAGTTGATGAGAACACTTCAAAAGGGTTAGAAATAGCAGTAGGATATCACTTAGATGAGTCCAAAGAAAAGGAAAGGAAGGAAAAAACCAGGAGAGAAGAAAAGAATGATCAAGATGCTATGGCATCTGCATCCAAAACACCAAGGTATGTTAAGAAGAATCACTTGGAAGAACAGATCATCAGATATAAGAGAAAAGGAGTCATCACAAGAAGAAAAGAAGCACAAGAACAGGTCTCATTGTGTTTTCTATCTTAAACTGAGCCAAAGATAGTAGAGGAATCCTACAAAGATCAGAATTGGATGAAGGAAATGAAAGAGGAATTAGATCAAATTGAGAAAAACTAAACATGGGAATTAGTCAGTAGACTGGAAGACAAGAATGTGATCGGTACTAAATGGGTATTGAAACAAGCTAGATGAAGATGGTAAGGTTATAAGGATTAAGGCAAGGTTGGTTTGCAAAGGATGCACTCAAATTGAAGGAATTGACTTTGATGAGACTTATGCCCTGGTTACAAGAATGGAGGCAATCTAGATGTTCCTACCATTTGCAGCATTCAAAGATTTCAAAGTTTATCAAATGGATGTGAAATGAACATTTTTGAATGGAGAGTTAAAAAAAGTTTACATTGAACAACTGGAAGAATTCAAATTGAAGGATGACCCAAATATTGTTTGTGGGTTGAAAAAGGCTTTGTATGGACTAAAACAAGCTCCTAGAGCTTGGTATGGGAGGTTAGACAAATATCTAACTGATTAGGGATCTCAAAAAGGTTCAGCAAACAATAACTTGTACTTCAAGATAGATTCAGGTAAAATTCTAATTGTGGTAGTGTATGTTGATGGTATAATCTTTGGAGGAAATGAAAATATGTGTAGAAGATTTGTTGTTGAGATGCAAAAAGAATTTGAGATGTTCATGATCAGTGAGTTGAATTTTTTCCTTGGATTTAAAGTTAATCAGAATGATAAAGGAATTTTCATTTCTCAGTCTAAGTATGTCAAAGAACTGTTGAAGAAGTTTGAGTTGGAGAATTCCAAACCAATATGTACACCTATGGCTACCAGATGCAAGTTAACTAAGGATGATAAATCTCCTAAGGCGGAAGCAAGTTGGTACAAGTAAATGATTGGAGGATTGTTATATTTGACTGCTATCAAACTGGATATCATGTATACAGTATGCTTGGCAGCAAGATTTCAGCAAGAATCGAAAGAATCACATGTTGTGGCAGTAAAAAGGATTTTCAGATATCTTAAAGGTACAAAATATTTTGGTCTATGGTATCCCAACAATTTAGATTTTAATCCCATAGCTTACACACATGCAGACTGGGTTGGAAGTGTTGATGATAGAAAAAGCACAAGTGGGGAGCATTCTTTCTTTGCTCCCAATTAACTGCTTGGTCAAGCAAAAGCAAGATTTTGTGTCCTTATCCACAGCAGAAGCAGAGTTGATTGCAACATCTTCTTGTTGTACTCAGATTTTATGGATGAAGCAAACTTTGAAGGAAATTGGCATGATATTTAATGACCCCATTCCAATCATGTGTGATAATACTAGTGCAATAAATATTTCCAAGAATCTAGTATAGCATTCCAGAACAAAACATATATCTATCAAGTATCACTTCTTTAGGGAAAAAATTTAGATAATGAGGTCAGACTTGAGTATGTGCCCACAAAAGAGCAAATTGCATATATTTTCACAAAGGCAATGTGCAAAGATATTTTTGAGTATCTCCAATTGAAGCTAGGGGTATTACCCCCTACCAGTTTCAACTAATGTGCATTTTAGGTGTGCATTGGTCCAATGAGAAGCATGTACATTCTTTTCTAGACTGATGTTGATGTGCTTCCTCTTAGGGGGAGTAGGAGTGAGTTTCTCAAGGGGATTTTTGACCACCTTTGTCATTGTTGTCAAAGAGGGAGAGAGTGTGATGGTTGTGCACTCAATGATGATCTTTTGTTGACTGTTGTTGATGGATGTTGCCATCAATGACAAAGGGGATGATTGTTAGCATTACACTATGTGTTGTCAGTGATGTCAAATCTTCTGGTCCGGATTAAGTCTGGATGTGGTATGATGAGCAGGAGTGTTCATTTTAGGTATGTTGTGTGGTTGAAGGTTTCTCAGTTTCACCAAATGCGTTTGGTACCTTGGAAGATGATTTTTTGTATTAACTTTGGGTTCGGAGTGGTCTGGAGCTCGAGGCCTTAGACCGGATATTGAGATTGCATAGCATGTAGATGTGTTTTAGGTCTAGCCTTGGTGATGTATGTAGCGTGTTGAGGAAGCATGTGATATAGTCCACTTTTCATTCCTTGCCACCACCAAAATGTTTAGTGGAGACTTATTTTAGATCTTTGTCTCAGCCGACATTGAGAATTATGATTTTCGAAGACCGTATATATAGGAGTTTGATTTGATGATTTCATATATGGATTTTTGTGTTGAAGACATGCAAGATTGAAGGAATCTGGTGATTGTTTAAGATATTTATTGGAAACAGTTCTGGCAGTACAAACTATGTTTTTTTTTGTGGTGGATTCTCTTTCTCTTTCTTTCTTCCTCGACAGTGAGCCTTTCAGAGCAGTGAACCCATCTGTAGTGAGCATATTGGCAGTGAGCCTACCAGCATTGAGCACATTGGCAGTGAGACGCCCTTTGTAAAAATCACCTTAATTGGTGTTTATACATTGAGAATTAGCATTCTCCGTGGTTTTTCCCTTCTTGGGTTTTCCACGTAAATTTTGGTGTTTCTTGTGTCTAATCTAAATTGTGCATGTGTTTCCTAATTTTGTTAATTCTACTTAATATTCTGGATCTGTGCATTAAGGTTAAATTGTTAAATTTGTTGTCAACTTATTCACCCCCTGCCCTCTCAATTGCTTGGATCTTCAACACTATGATGTTGACAGGTTGGACACATTGAGAGTTAGATGCTTGTTTCGTGGAGGTGATCATGATGCCATGGTTGTTCCTTGTGTTAGGGACTTTAGCATAAAATGATTAGATTTGTAGGTGCTTTGATTGGTGATGATTTGATTTGGATTCCTGATTGGTTATGGCGGTGTATCTTCTTGTTTGAGGATCATGGTTACTTTATCTTTTGGGAGCTCACGATGTGCACTTTGAGTTCTTTGATTGTTAGATGGTTTTGATTGATTCTCATGTTAGAGGATGGTTTTATCATGATGTCATGGATACCTTGGTTACACTTCCAGTTGGAGCTTTTGATAGTGATGATGCGGTGGTCTAGGATTGGTTCTTGATTGTTTGTTGGTGGTTTTGTATCTTCTTGGCTTGGAGTTCATGGTTTACATGATGTTATTGACATTTCAGATGTATGTGGGTAGACTTGGATGATCTTCATTTAGGAGATGGTTATCATGATGCTATGGAGAGCTCGGTATCACGGTTCAGTGGGAGCTTCTAGTAGTGATGTGTATTCAACATTGTATGGTGGATGATCTCCTTAGTGTGCAGATGTTTGGAGTATGCCTTAGATCTTGTTTTTGTAGAAAGGTCTTTCACATTTGCAGGTACACTTAGGAGATGGTGATCCTCATGATATTGAGGATGTGGACATCTTGGAGGACTCACAGAGTTCTTTGGTTGAGGTGTGGGTTATGCTTTCATTTGACATGTTATCCTTGCTTGATAGGATAGTTGATATTATGTCATGTTATACTTTTGATGGATAGCTTAGAGTTTTGGCATGATATGGTTATTTGATATGTTCATATGGATCATGTTATCTCTTTGGAGGAGATGGTTAGATCATATTGTCATGTTTATGTTCTTGATTCTGTGGTTGGAGCTTTGACAATTATCTTGATAGTTCTCTTTGTATTGGGTGCATGATCATTTGCTTGATTACTTCATGGTGGTGTGTTGGTTAACAGATTTATCACCTAACTCTATATTCTCACACCCACAAAGGTGACAAATGTAACCACAATTGAACCAGTCTGAACAAACCATTTATTGACTAATTCTCTGCTTATTTTACAAGTTGGTAGTTGTTGGCATTATAACAGACAAGGAGAGATTGTTGGCATTTCAATAAGGATATTGAGAAGGTTGTTGATGATTATGGATATAACTGATCAAGGATGTTTACTGTCCTAATATTATTATTTTGTCATTGATGTCAAGAAATTGATTTTCTAATTCAGTATGATGTTGCCATATCTTAAGAAGTATGATTTGATGAGTATAAAGATGTCGGTAAAAGACACAGACAGAATGAGATGAATAAGGGGAGGAATAAGTTATTCAATGGGCAACTATTACCGAGTTAGACAATGATGAGATCATGATGTTTAGATTGTTTTGATATCCTACATATGTTGATTGATTGTAAGGTTAATACTATACTATGTGTAGACACCTAAAAATGGTCAACGCTTGCGGAATCGTACTTTAACATTGGCGCATTGCCTCATTTTAGAGTTTTTGCGTTGCATTAACATTTCTCCTATGTTATGCACTTGGTCTTTATCATCTGCGAGCATCGAGTCTTTCTTCTGCATTCTTCATTTGTCTTGCTTTCGAATTTGGTCTTGTCGATAACAATCTTTAATCATGATTTTGGTCGATCTTGTCAATCTCTTATCAACTTGTCAATCTCGTCGTTTTACGATCGATTTGACATCGATCGTCATCCTTTTCAATCATGTCAATTTGAATCAATTAGTCATTGTTCCTCGGCGCATTTATCAATCAAATCATTTATTAATCCAAAATCATGATCGAATCGATATCAATTATCCTTTGTCAAGACCTAATTGTCATCTTTGCATTTTTAATTCATCTTCCAAGATTTTATGATTTATTCATTTAATCTTGTTTGGCATTTTCCCTCTAGGTTAAATAATTTATTTATTTATCCTAGGTCTTCTTGTCACAATTAAATGTTTATTTAATTGGCTAATTAATTCCTCCTATTTTTGTAAATTAATTAATGAATGAGAAATTATTAATTAATTTACCTAATTTGCATCAATTTCCTAATTTCCAAGTCATCATTTCTAACTTAATTTTCTAATTTATCCTAAATTCCTAAATGTCTATTTCTATTCCAAAATCTTGTCATAAGTCCTTGCATAGCAATTTGTCATAAATTGTCATAAATTGTCATAAATCCTTGCATAGCAATTTGTCATACACATGTCATAAATTTGCTATTCTTGATTTGAATTTCCATTCGAATCACTATCATGCTAATTTGATCTTTTTCTCCAATTTGTCTGTAAATTGGATGAATATCTTCACTCAAATCCCTTGATTCTTAATTGGTAATCAAACTATCGAATTTCTAGTCAATCACATTTCTAGTACTCTTGATCAAAAATCTTGTCTACTTGCTTTCAATTATGTGTATGCACTTGTAGGTGAGATCCACAACCAAACCATTTGAAGAGGAAAGAAGAACAATGGAGCCGCATGAAGGAGCATTCAAATAACATCTTTGGTTTGCATAATCTTTGCTTTTGAATGTTTTTATTTCATGTCTCTATTGAGTGTTGTTTAGGATAGATCATTGCAATGAGTTTTTGTGATTGAGCTATTGATTATTATGTTTATAATGCCTGTGATGATTTCCTATTTCCTATGCTACATTAATTGGTGAACCCGACGTGAACACTAACCATCTAACCTCTTTATGGTGTTTTTGAGTGCTTTTAAGTTGATTTGCAGGCCAAAAAACCCAAAAACAAGGTCGTGCAGGGTTTTCTGGAGACTTCTGCGCCTGTGTGAAGCAACCTGCACCTGTGTTGAGCATTCTGCACCTATGTTGAAGACATTCTACGCTTGTGTTATGAGTTCTGCACCTGTGTCATGGGTTCTGTGCCTGTGTAAAGTCCAGAACAGGGGTAAAAATGCAGTGTTTTACTTGAAATTTGTTTAGTTTTTGCATTCTGTTTTCTGTGCTTTGGATTTTGGTACTAATTATCTATGCAGAATCTTGGCATATGCATGGCAAAGACAATAAATCAAACTACTAACATGTGTTATGCAGAATCGATAGTCAAAGACAACAAATCAAACTTCTAACTTGGGTTTTTGCAGGTTGCCTTGGAGAAACAACTAAACTTGGTGTTTGTCTTTAAATGTTTTAGGCACCTAGTGATTTCTAATAGGTTGGAATGAACATGTTTTTGCTTTGATTGTTGAGTGTGAAATTGGAGTAGGAGAGTATGCTCTCATCCTTTTAGGGTGATCAGAAATCCAGATCTTCGATACCATGCTTTTCTCTTTGATTGTGTGTCTCCTTTAGAGGGCCTGCCTTCCCGACCACTTTGCTTTTGCAAGCAAGTGATAATCATGAGAAGGGAACGACCCAAAGTGAGTACGGATAGAATTTCTTGGCATTCTAACTCACTATAAAAAAATACCCGATGAGCGAAAGCTTTGAAGGAAGTGTTACGTGGGAATTGTAGTTACTTGGGAAGTGATGACCCTTGAACTCTTTCTCATATCAACATCTAAGTAGGGCCTCTTGGTCTAAATCGTGCTTGCGCGACTACATTTGTTTGGTATCTTGATGGGCTTAATGTCTCAATCACGCTGGTGTGACATCAAGGAGTAACACTTAACAGAAATCCTTACTACACACCTTGTTTTAGAGGCCAAAAACCCTTCTAGTTGCTTGAGAAGGACAAGTTCGGATACTTGGAAGAGATACTAAGTTCGCCATGGGGAGATTTCCATGGGGACTGATGTTTGGCTGCCCTGAGAAGTGAGTGACGTGGAGGGGAGCCCGTGGGGTCAAGCATCTATGTATTCTCCTTGAATCTCATAATGAGTCTACCTCTCAAGTACCTAATGTCTTTGCCTACCATAATAAATGTGGAAATGAGCATGATTGTCTTGAGTCTAAGTTGTAATATCTTGTATTCTTTGCTTGTCAAAAGTTGAATTGCATCCCATTTCAAAAGGCAAAACAAATTGATCCAACATAAGATTAAACACAAGAGACATTCATCCAACAAAGGTTCAACAAGATTCAAAAAAACATCTTCAAACATGGTTGTCAAACATTTTTCAAAGTCTTGTCTCAACATTCATGTCACTTACATTTAGGTTCATCCTAGGTTGCATTTTGCAAAGTTCATTGTCAAGTACCAAGGTTAGGTTTCACCTAAGTCATACTCTTTTCAATAAGGGTCATCCATTTGCATGTGCTCTCTTGCATTAAAGTCATACCATTGTCATACATTCATGTTTGCATCCCCTAAGTCTCTTCATTAAGCTTAGGTCATTATCATATCATATTAGGTCGCTTGCATGGTAATTGTCCCTTTTCCATATAGTCTCAAAAATAGGTTCCGTCATACTTGAGTAATCCAAATCTTTGATAAAACCCTAAGTCATTGTTAAGAAGTCTAGACCTTATCAAATATTTTGTCCTTTTGTCATCCATGTCATTTCGTCAAACCTAGCTTAGTATCCAAGCATATAGGGTAGACATTGTCATTTTGTCCTTTTGTCACTTAATCTTTTTTTTGTCCTTTGAGGTCTAGACATCATTCCAATTTCCCAAGGGTCCTCTCTTAGATTTGCATTCATAAGTTTGTCAAAATTTCCAAAAACAACCAAAAACATAGATTGGATTTTCATCTATTTAGGTTGCACTTAGTTGCATAGCATACATTATCCTTGAAAAATTCCAAAAATATTGCCTTGCATAGTGACATGTCTATTGAAACAAGGTTCCAAGCACCAATGATGCAACAAAGTTTGACATATCAACCGACAATGCAATCACAATTCTATCCAACCCAACAACAAGGCAATATTGATCAAACTTTTTATGATGAAACAAGTCTCCAAATACAAAAACTAGAGGAGAAACTAGCTCAAGAAAATGAGATTTTGGAACAAAAAGTGAAAAACATTGCAAAGAATAGATCACAAATGTCCAAAACGTTTCGAAAATTTCCAAGTCGAAATCCAAATATTGAGCCAATTGATGTAAGATCTCTTCTTGAACGATCAGACATACCAGCTCTCCTCTCCCAAATAGAGATGATGAAACAATTTCAAGAAAAGAGACAACATCAATTTCAACATTATGTGCCTCCACAACAAGAACAAGAAGGTGTTTACTATCAATCAGATTTTCAACCATCACAACCAATGGTCCAACATATACAACCAACACAACCAATGGTCCAATTTCAACAATATGTCAAACCAACTATACAATGTCAACAAATGGTTCAACCAATGGTGGAATATCAATGTCAACAACCACAACCAAACATTCAAAAGTAAAGGTTGCAGCACACACCAACCCAAGTTTCAAACATGTCGGAACAATTGAACCAAGTCCAATATCAAAACATGACATCAAACCAAAAACAAGTTCAAATTCCAGATCCAATCATGTCAAAACCTCGAAAGAAAGGTGGCTTTATTGCAATGATCTTAAGGAAACTACCAAGTGAGTTCTTTGAGGAAGATCAAGATAATACAATTATGTCTAGCAATGCCTCATCCCCCCACAAACAAATTGACTCTCCAGTGGCATCTATCCCTACACCTCTAGAAGTTTCACAAGAACCTTCCATATTGTCCTCATCAAATAATACACCCAAGGATGCAATTATCCAAGAGCTATCCATAATTGATTGCCAAGATAATCCAATTCATGATGCATGTCCTTGTTATGTTTCAGAAATACAAGACCCAATGCTACCATGCACTTTATTGCCATAACCTATTTTAGAGGACCCCATTCGAAGTCCCTCTTTCTCATGTTCAAGCATTGATTCCTTGTTAGAATCCATCACAAATGTTCAAAGTGCATCCCCTTCGTGCCAAAGCATTGATACCTCACCAAGATCCCCCATGCATATCCAAAGTCCAACCCCATGTCAAGAGGATAATTTAGAGAATGAAGAAATGTGTCCTAAAGAAGATCAAGATCAAGATCCTGAAACCTTATTATCCCATCCAATTGTTGACCAGGACCCCATGCTCCCAGACGCTCATGACAATTCCCCTATTCTTGTGCATCCTATCCAAAGTCCTATTGACACTCCATTCCCTGAGCAAGATCAGGATATCCCAGTCCATCCAATCCCAAATGATCCCCTTCCATTCCAAGAACACAATATCCTTTCAAATCCCATTGACATTCCACTTCCTAAGAAAGATCAAGATATCCCTTCCATCATTTCCAATGATCCCATTAAAAGTCAAGAGCAAAGCACCTTTAAAGAGGAATCCAATGATCTTCCTCCTTGTCAAGATCAAAGTATCCTTCCAAATTCATTTCCAACACAAGACCCTATCATTCCTTCAGATCCTCCACAAGATCCACTTGTTCCTCCATCTCCTTGTCCTTATGCTCCATATACACTCCAAGATCGCATTTCTTGTGATGATCCCATTATTTCTCCCATTTCATCTCTTGAAGAGCCTGTCATTGAACCATGTCCACCACACGATCCTAATCCTCCTCATGATTCTAATGTGTCAGTGCAAGATGTTCATGAACCCTTGACATGCATAATGGGTTCTTCCACTTTGGTGCAATCCGATCCACTTCAAGATCTCATTATTTCTCTCATATCATATCCACCTCATAATGGACTCGCATCTTCTTCCCAAAGAAAAGAGTATCCTACAAGTCAAGATATTCATAAAGGCAAAGGAGTAGATCTTCATAAGCAAGAATCCCTTCATGTTAAAGAAAATCTTAAGGGTCATGTCTACACAACTCACTCTCAAGACGTTGGTATCCCTCCATCAAAATCCAAACATATCCCTTCCCCATCATCCCTTCCATCCATCTTAGGTCCTTATATCCCTTCGTCCTCTATGCAAGATCAGAAAAGGCACACATCCTTGAGTAAATTTCATCCATCCAAAAGAACTCCATTTCATTCATATCCATCCATGCATTCATTTCCCCCTCCAAGCAATTTGGATGCCAAGTATAAAAGTCATAAGTCTAGAAATCCACATGTATTCAAGGATCAACATGTCCAATCTAATCAACATGTCAAAACAAAGAACAAATTGATCTATAAAGAAAAAGAAATATCCAAAAGGCCACAAAGGCCCACTGAGCAAAATAAAGCCAAGTCAAAATATATATGGGTTCCTAAATCCCTTGTGCAAGCAATGCACTCCAAGGAACCACAAAAGCATGAAAAATCAAAAACCATGTGGATCCCTAAGCGGCTCCTTGAAGCACAAAAGCCTAAAGAAACATCCAACTTGGCATCCAAAGTTGCTATTCCTCCATCCAAACCTTCCAAGTCTATTTCTTCATCCATTTTGGGCCCTTATGTCCCAAAATCCCAAGCCTTTCCTTCCTCAAAATCTCAATATCCAAAATACATCTTTACTCCATCAGTCCATCACCCCTCAAGGTGTGTGCCAATGTCAATCTTGCCAACATTTCCGTCCACTCAAGCCCAATTCTTCCGATACCCTATCCATTATCCAATGCATATTTTCCGTCCTTCGATCCCTTCAGTCCAATCCTTTGCATAAATCCTTTCCTTAGTTCCATCTCATATTCCATATCCTTATCCTACCAACGTCTTTGAGCATACTTTTAAAGGTCATGGTCCTTTTTTTTTTTCAAGGCTACTATCCAAAACAAAAAACAAAAAAAAGACACTTGAGTCCTTCTTCCATCCCCTATCATGTGTCCATATTCTATTGAAAAAGTCAAAAGAAAAAAAAAAGTGAAAAAAAGACAAAAGAAAAAAAAAT
Source organism: Cryptomeria japonica (assembly GCF_030272615.1). Classification (NCBI taxonomy): domain Eukaryota; kingdom Viridiplantae; phylum Streptophyta; class Pinopsida; order Cupressales; family Cupressaceae; genus Cryptomeria; species Cryptomeria japonica. The sequence goes on from NC_081406.1 coordinate 582,531,878, forward strand.
AAAGAAAAAATAATTCGTCCACTGGTGAAAACCTGGCAAACAGGCGCCTTGGGCAAGTACCGTGATGAAAACTTGGCAAACAGGCGTCATGCGTAATCTATGAACTTCTTGCACACCGTACTTGGGGGCAGGTTTTATCCTATCATATCCTTTTGTCCTTCATTGTTCCATTATCCTATCGAACCCCTATCATTACCCTTCATATCCTATTGTCCCTCATGTCCATTTCCTCTTTCCACCTTTGATCTTGACAAGGCTGACAATCGTCATGAGCATCACGCATCTTGTTTGCAGCTTTTAGTCCATCATAGCTTTTGGTCATTTATCCATTTGCTCATTACAACCTTTCATCCATATTCCTTGTCTTATTGCAACTTTCTGCCACTATCCCTTAGCCTACCCCGACCTTCAGTCCATGTCCCTTATCCATTCTTGGTCTTGCTTATCCTATCCATCTCTTATCACTATCCATACACTCTATTTCATTCCTTGATCTTGATCTGACATAAGGACGCAAATTTTAAACATGGTTTCAAAAACCTCTTAACATGTCCCTCATGCCATGTTCCTGCTTTACATTGTCATATCCAGTCTCTTGTCCCATCACGCCATAGCCCTTGAAAATTGCATCCGCATTGTCTCCATGATAAAAGGCCTTTGTCTTCCCTCTAGCCACCATCATTTCAGAAAGCCTATTTATTCACCTGTCATATTCCTTGCCTTGCTAGACATTGGGGGCAAAAAATTAAAAAATCCCTAAAAATTGCAAAATGTCCTGAAAAAAAATCTCATCAAAAACATTGAAAAATGTCCTGAAAAAATCTCATAAAATTTTAAAAATGTCCTAAAAAAAAAATCTCAAAAAAAAAATTAAAAATGTCCTGAAAAAAAATTTCAAAAAAATCGAATAATGTCCTGAAAAAAATATCTAAAAATTGAAAAATGAAAATCCATAAAAATCATAAAAAGTCTGAAAAAATGAACACAAAAACATTTCAAAACATTAAAATCCAAAAACACGCATTTTGTCAATAAAGGATCTCTTTTTGTGAATAAGACAAATCCCAGAGCATCCATCCAACAACTCGCAATCATACACTGTGCTTTAATGAAATCATGCGTTAACAGATGAACTTTTTACTCAAACCAGACATTCAAACTGATCCGAGTTGTCATATCAATCAACCTCACAATCATTTGTCCTTGGCACACTATCATGGGTCTTATACAGGGTGTGGTATACTCGAAACCAGACTGTGTCCTATCTTAGACGGGGTACCACATTCCCTGAAACCAGACAGTTGATCGTCCTATCAGCACTTTCAACTTTTGACAATGAAGATCAAGATGTTTGTTTGATTTATTGGAATTTGTGCATCTTATCTTTTTATTGATTTATCTTTGGCTTCGGTCATGTTCCTATGTTGCTCGATGATGTCACTGAGTGATTTAGAGTGACCGGGATGGTTCATGGTCCTTTTCTTTTGATTGTGATTGTTGTTTGTCTGTGATGTGTCTGTCTTTTGCAAAAAGGGTTGCATTTCAGCTCTGGCCTTCAATGCCATGATGCTACGCATCCATTTTGCTACATAAAAATAAAGGTTCTCACCTACAAAGTGCATTACGGAAAGCAATTTTTTCTTCATCTCTAACTGTCCTCTGTCTCATTTTCTTCTTACTAACATTTCTTCCGTCCGTTCGGATATTCAGTTCAGTCTAGTGCTCCAATTTTCCCGCACACATATGCTGCATCCTGCATCCATTTGGTTAGTACATTTGCATTACATTAAGCACCATATCAAGCATTTTATCCATTTCATATTATAAATGCATCAAAAACGCATAAACAAAAAAAACATATCCATACATGTTCCACAATGGTACATAAACAATGCATAAGTCATCCATACATAGAAAGTAACATCAGTCATAATATATTGCATCCCATCATATCAATGCATATCATATCATATGTCACAATAATATCGGAGTACAAAATTGGATTGTCTATCCTAAGTATGGCCCGCAAGCTGACTACTACAAAATGTTAAACTACATAATGTCCACTGTCTGTCTAAGGAGCATGTGCCTCTGTCACTGGGTGCTCCCTCTGTCCTCCTCATCCCTGCCATGTCTCGCGAATGATGTCCCTCCTGGTCCTGGCTATGGTGGTCTCATAGGTCCACTCACCCCCATGCTGCTCAATGACCTCCGAGAGCGTGCCCTGCTCTCTATCCTCGATCGTGCCCGATATGAAGGTGCTTTCTGCTCTGGTGGAACTGCACTCTCGTATAGTGTCCTCCAATGGTGTATCTCCTCTCCAATCTCTACCAACATTTGTCCTAGCTCCCATACACTGGCATCCCGGATCGACCCAATATACTCAGTGACTCTCTGTCCTTCTCGCTGTGCCTGCACTACTGCTGTGTCTCGAGCCGCTGTGAGTCTGGCTATCTCTCCCTCTAAAGTCGCAATGTGATCCTGCTGACTCGCTATGGTAGCCTTGAATATCTCCATCTCCTCTGTCCTAGCTGTCTTTGGCTCTATGGGTATATCCTGCAATGCCTCCTGCTCGTCATTCTCATCCTCATCTTCGTCATCGTCACCCCCCTCATCCTCCTCATCCTCATCCTCATCTCCGTCCTCGTCACCCTCCTCATCCTCATCCCCGCCCTCCTCCTCCTCATCCTCATCATCTCCCTCCTCCTCTCCTGTGAGTGGGAAGTCCTCCTGTCGCCTCGGTACTGGAATATCCGGATCTGTCAATGGCACTGGTCGTCATTGTGCAAACCATCTATCATACTCCTCTGTCGTCCCGGCATCGACCACATCTGACCTCCAATCCCACTGTCTCAACTGTAGCTGTGCAAAGTCGGCATAGGCTATGTGTGGCTGAATCATACTCCCCCACTGACTCGTCTCTCTATGAGATCGGGCAAAGTGTGCAGTCCTCCTAGGTACATCCTGCCTCTCTCCAAACTATCATCTGACTCTCTCTGGCAGGTACAACTTGATCACTCTCTGGCGATTCACTGGTCGCCCAATCAGGTACCTCTCTTGTCTACAATATGGTAGCTCATCACTGTCATCTGACCATCCCGGACAATCACGATATGGCCTCCATATGAACTCTCTCAGTCTATCTAGCTCATGTCGCCAGTACAATATGTATCCAAAAGGACCCTGTCTCAGTGCTCCCCCATAGCAATACACATATGGTCGGTGTGGTACTACCTGTCTATCTGTAATCGGTCGACATATGGCTATGTGCTCAAATGCCCATACCTGTAGCAATGTAACTCCACAACTCAAAGTCTGAACTCCCTGATATGCTATCTGATGCAGCTGAAAATAGAGCATAGCCAGTACACATGGTCCCCATGCGTACACCATCCCCTCTGTCGCCATCTGCTCTAGCACTCTTCCCCATCCAATAGGTAATCCATGTCCTCGTATGTCTCCTGCTAGTAGATATCCTATCACCACGGCTATCACCACGTATCGTCGATCATACTCTGATGCCATAGTCTCCCAGCCAATCTCCCTCTCGACAATATCCAGCTCATCTGCATCGCATTCAAACAATCTGCACAATGCGTCTCTCCCTATCACTGGGTCATACTCTATCATCTCTCCATGAATCGGAATGCGGAGGATACACCATACATCCTCCAGTGTCACCGTCGCCTCTCCAGTCGCTAGATGGAATGAGGAAGTCTCTGAATGCCATCGCTCTGCCAATGCAGTAAGCAGTCCTATGTTTGCCCTAATCTTGGGCATGAACGTGACATAGTATATCTCAAGTCCTGCTAAGGTATCTCTCTCTATACTCCTGAGTCTGTGTCGTAGCATGAAGCAATCTGGTCGGTTCTCCCATGTGATCAATGGATATTGTCGACTCTGCATCACAATTGGGGCATATTTTTGTCAGTTTTAGGGTTTGCTCCTACGGGTTGCATTTCCTCATTTTCATGCCTAATCAGGGTGTTTTTCATCTAGTCTGACCTATCCTACCCTTGTCCCCTTTTTCCAGATCATTTGCATATCATTTTGACCAAAATTAGGGTTTGCATGGCACAATTGCGCCTGTGTTAGGTAACCTACACCTGTGTTAGGTAACCTGCGCTTGTGTCTCCCTACACAAGCGCAGAAGACCCCACACAAGCGCAGGATTCGCCCTACACAAGCGCAGGAGTCCTCTTCTGCATCCCCTGTGGGCCCCGCAATGTCCCGTAAGCACTCAAAATTCATCAAATTGAAAACATGGGTATTTGAGATCCATACCGCTGCTCTTGCGTCGTCTGATCGTCTGAATGTGCATACACGTTCGTCGAGGTGATCCGCCATTGGAATGTTTGCCATCTATCTGCAAGTGTCCTTGTCCAGAGCAACAAATCCTTCTCTTTGTCTAGTGCAAATGAGCAAATTGTCACTCTCTTAGTCTCATTTATAGATCTTTGTCAGTGCATAGATGGACGTGCACCCTCTCTATCTTATGTTGGTCGCAGTCTTTTGTGTCTTCAATTGCTCGTCCTTCATGCATCTGATCTCCGATTGTCAATCCGTTCGATCCTATCATTTTTATCGATCAATTGGCCTCTTTTCTACACGTTTCTGGCCAATTCCTCGAGGGGGCATGCATATGTCATTGTTATTGTCTGGGGCATTTTCATTACTGTTCTTTGAAACAACGCTTGAAATCGCATTGTCTCAAAGAGGGGCAAAATGTAGACACCTAAAAATGGTCAACACTTGCGGAATCGTACTTTAACATTGGTGCATTGCCTCATTTTAGAGTTTTTGCGTTGCATTAACATTTCTCCTATGTTACGCACTTGGTCTAAATCATTTGCGAGCATCGAGTCTTTCTTCTGCATTCTTCATTTGTCTCGCTTTCAAATTTGGTCTTGTCGATAACAATCTTTAATCATGATTTTGGTCGATCTTGTCAATCTCTTATCAACTTGTCAATCTCATCGTTTTATGATCGATTTGACATTGATCATCATCCTTTTCAATCATGTCAATTTGAATCAATTAGTCATTGTTCCTCGGCGCATTTATCAATCAAATCATTTATTAATCCAAAATCATGATCGAATCGATATCAATTATCCTTTGTCAAGACCTAATTGTCATCTTTGCATTTCTAATTCATCTTTCAAGGTTTTATGATTTATTCATTTAATCTTGTTTGGCATTTTCCCTCTAGGTTAAATAATTTATTTATTTATCCTAGGTCTTCTTGTCACAATTAAATGTTTATTTAATTGGCTAATTAATTCCTCTTATTTTTGTAAATTAATTAATGAATGAGAAATTATTAATTAATTTACCTAATTTGCATCAATTTCCTAATTTCCAAGTCATCATTTCTAACTTAATTTTCTAATTTCTCCTAAATTCCTAAATGTCTATTCCTATTCCAAAATCTTGTCATAAGTCCTTGCATAGCAATTTGTCATAAATTGTCATAAATTGTCATAAATCCTTGCATAGCAATTTGTCATACACATGTCATAAATTTGCTATTCTTGATTTGAATTTCCATTCGAATCACTATCATGCTAATTTGATCTTTTTCTCCAATTTGTCTATAAATTGGATGAATTTCTTCACTCAAATCCCTTGATTCTTAATTGGTAATCAGACTATTGAATTTCTAGTCAATCACATTTCTAGTACTCTTGATCAAAAATCTTGTCTACTTGCTTTCAATTATGTGTATGCACTTGTAGGTGAGATCCACAACCAAACCATTTGAAGAGGAAAGAAGAACAATGGAGCCGCATGAAGGAGCATTCAAATCACATCTTTGGTTTGCATAATCTTTGCTTTTGAATGTTTTTATTTCATGTCTCTATTGAGTGTTGTTTAGGATAGATCATTGCAATGAGTTTTTGTGATTGAGCTATTGATTATTATGTTTATAATGCTTGTGATGATTTCCTATTTCCTATGCTACACTATGTTACCGAGCAAAGAACCTAGTCAGTAAACCCTAAGGAACCTAGTCGGTAAACCCTAAAGTTATCGCTATCGGTTAATGAAGGCAGAATGTCTACCGAGTGAAGTTTAGTATTTACCGACTTGCAACCGAGTAGTAACAGAATGCATTGAATGAATAAAAGCATTATTTAATGAAGGAAGCTGATGAGCTGGAACTGATTAAATGATTGGTATGTCGTGAATGAAGTTTGTTAAAGAATCTATGGTAAAGGAAAATCGGCAGGAAGATCTATAGCTCAAATTGAACCGCAATACCCTAGCACAAGTTCCAAGAAATGTATGCAAGTTCCAAGGCAAGGTAAAACGTTTTCAGATCGAAGGATACATTGAACCTAGTCAAAGATTGAAGATCTAATGGCTATGATTGATCATGGGAAATGTGATCAAGGAGATTAAGCGGTTGGCAAATTATTTATAAATAAGGAACTGTTGATAAACAATGTATGTGGGCAAGTGTATGCACTGGGATGCTACATAGTGATTACCAAGCACAAAAGCTTGAAGACCTGTTTGAATAACAGAGTATAGAGCCCAGCAGATGGACAAGATAAAGTTCTATGTCTAGATTGTATTGAGCAAATAAGAATCTGCTTTAGCATTTTAGATGTGAAGTTGCAGATAGATTATTATTACTGTTATTTTGTGAAGTGACAGAAAATCTCTTAACCGAGTGGACTTGACAGTCTTATTTGTAAAACCCTCTAGCAAGGTGACCATCTGATTGAGTGTTTGAAATCCTTTAACAAGGTCACTTCTAACAAGGTGAAGATCCTAACAGATCTGAGGGAAATCCCTTAACCGGGTGACATCTAGCAATGTGTTTGTAATCTTTAACAAGATTTGCTTTTAACCGAGCATACTCTAGAAGAGTATATTTCTTAGTGGGTCCGAAATCCCATAGTGGTTTTTCCCTATTTGGGTTTCCACGTTAAATCTGGTGTTATGAGTTTTATGATGTTTATATGCTTTTGAGTTTGCATGTTTAGCATTTTTGATTATATTACTGAAGTATATGTTACCGAGGTTGAATCTGTTATTTTTATGGAAGATTAAGGTTGTATGATTCACCACCCCCCCCCTCTCATCTTATTAGCTTGGCATCTGTACTGAACATTAAGTATCAGACCTATCAATTGGTATCAAAGCTTTGGACTCCAGAAGAAAAAGTTTAAAGGTAATTGAGGAAAAGATCCAAAGATGTATAAGAGGGATGCACCAAAGCTGAACAAGTCAAGTTTCTCTACATGGCAGAAAAGGATGAAGCTGCACCTATCAGGAGTTGGAGAATATGTTGTAGATTATCTGGAGAATGATTTCATTACATCGAGCACTTATCCATTGACAATGGAAGAGATAAAAGCAAAGCAAGAACATATCCAAGCAATGATTGAAATAACATCTGCATTGACCGACTCAGAGTTTAATGATCTAGAAGGTTGCAATGATGCAAAGGCAATGTGGGACAAGCTCATATCTGTGTATGGTAGAGATGAACATGTTCAAAGAGCAAAAGTGGATAGTCTAAGAGGACAACTTGAATCTATGAGGATGAATGAAGGTGAGAAAATAACCTAGTACAGTACAAGACTAAAGGAGATTGTCAATCAAATCAAAGGAGCAGATGGAACTATTGAAGAAAAGGATATAACAAGTAAGTTGTTAAGAACCCTTCTACCAGCTTATGCAATCTGAGTCTTTGCAATCAATGAAATAAAGTCTGTACCCAATATGCCAATTTCTTTAGATGCTACTATTGGTAAGCTACATGCATTTGAGTTAAGTAACTTTGATAACAGTGGGTCATCGGTAAATAAAGTTGAATCTGCATTTAGTTCTTTTCATATTGGTGAATCTGATTATTACAATAATAGAATGAGTAAGTACACTAAAGGGGATCACAGTGGAGCAAGTGAAAGATTTCGCAAGAACATGGAAGGAGTACACAAACTGTATGAGGAAATCAAAAAGCAAGAAGAGTTTGAAGCACTATTAGCCAGAAGGTTACCGAGAGGCAAAGGTAAGTATAAAGGAAAACTACCTTTGAAATGTTTCAATTGTGATAAGATAGGACATATGGCTTCTAACTGTCCTGACAAAGAATCTACTAAAAAGAGAGATTACCGAGATGATAGACACAAAGATAATCATTACAGAGGACACCGAGACTTCAGAAGAAGAGATAGAAAGTCATGCTTAATAGCTGATGAGGAATCCAATGATGATAAATCAGATGAAACTGATACAGAGGAAGTAGTTTATGTGGCTATCAAAGATGGATCAGATGAAGAAAGGTATGAAGAAAAAGCTCTAATATCTCACATAAATACTAATGATTCTTGGATCATAGATAGTGGATGCTCATATCATATGACAGGTGATAAACACAAGTTTGTTATGTTAGAAGATTATGATGGAGGCTATGTAAGATTTGGTAATGATGCACCATGTCCAGTAAAAGGTAAAGGATCTATAACACTTCTTGACAATGCAAGATGCAATGATGTTTATTGGGTTGAAGGATTGAAATACAATTTGTTGAGTGTAGCACAGCTAAACATATAGGTTACCAAATAGAATTTCAGAAAGGAATTGTCAACGTTCATGACAAGCATGGAAAGTTAGCTACTACTAGGACACAAACAAAAGGTAACACATTTCACCTTAACTCAACTCGGAACAAGTGTCTATATGCAAAGATAGATGATACTTGGTTATGGCATAAAAGGTTTTGTCATGTAAATTTTGATAATCTGATCAAAATAAGCAAGAAGCACCGAGTAAGAGGTGTACCGAGCCTTGAGAAACCTGAAAATGCTATGTGCCGAGGATGCCAGATGGGTAAAATGACAAGATCAAGCTTTACAAGTAAGTCCTACACTTCTAAGGGAATTTTAGTTCTTGCGCACATTGATCTTTGTGGTCCTATGAAAATTCAAAGTTATTATGGTGATAAATATTTCATATTATTTGTGGATGATTACTCAAGGATGATGTCAGTAATGTTTTTAAAAGAAAAATCAGAAGCTTTTCAAATGTTTAAATGGTACAAGGCAAGAGTTGAAAATGAAACAGGAAGACAACTGAAATGTCTTAGATCAGATAGAGGAGGAGAGTGTTAGGCCCAATATGGAAAGCTAATGTATTGAGAGGGGAGGGGTGAATCAGTACTCCAAAACCTTTCTTGAATAATAACCTTACTGTTATGCATAAATAGAATAGTGCAGTAACATAAAATAAAGTTAAAACAAACAGATAACAATCATACATGATTCACTCCATAACACATATATTTTGGTTACGCTGAAACTTTTGGTTAGAGAGAAAAACTGTGGTGGGGATGGCACCCACAACTTCACTACTGCAATAATAAAGAATGCTCGGTTAGAGCTACATTTAGCTATTTCTGATAACTTACCCTATTAGGAGTAACAAGATCTATTAGATCTACCTTGCTAAAGGATTTTACAACATTTATTCTGAATGTTGCACCTGGTTAGAGGCTTTACAATTTATAGACTTGGTTAGAGTCTTTTACCCTGTTAAAGGTTTCTCTTTCAACTTCACAATATTACAATAAAATCATTACAAACATTTACAACTTTACATCTGAAATGTTATAGCAGATTCTATGTGCTCAGAATACGATTACCTTGCTTATAGCATACCTCGGTAACCCATATAGTAACTCGGTAAACCCTTCCATTTACTCTGTTCTTCGATTGTTCTTTAAAAACCTTCTTGGTGACCTTTGTGTCTCTGTAACAGTCTTCCTTCATGCATACATACACTTCAATAATGTTGTATATATAGATCTCTTAAAACGGTGATCCAATTCATTGCTTCGATCTTACAAACAAGATTCCTCGAATGAATAACTAAACAAAATATTTCATTGGTTAGATTGACCTCGCAATCATACACAATCTTCTAGTGCAATTTCCAATGTAATAACGGTTAGATGTGCCTCGATCTTGTAACACGTTTTCATATGCATGTCCAGGTTCAATGTATCTGGTAACACGTTTCACTCTGTGAATATCAACTCGGTGTGTTAACTTTACTGCTCGATAGCCATAAAAAGATACTCGGTAGACAGCTCGGTGTATACTATGTTCTATGACTGCTTTCTTCTGTAACCGACTAGATTGTGCATATCGACTTCTCTATTTATACCGACTTCATGATTCGGTAGTGCTAACTGACTAGAATATATAGTATGGCTATGAATATAAAAAACTAATGGCAACTTGATAAGTAGTAACAATCTCCCCTTTTGACATTAGTTGAGATGTTTGACAAAAACTACTTTCAAAGTCATAACTCAAAAATCTATATACTTTGCAAAATGACTACACTTGACAATATATACAATAGTCAATGAAATAGTATATGCAGATATACTCCCCTTATCATTATTCTGTATCAACTCGGATTTTACATGCTCAATTTTGTTCTGTGCTTGTGTGCTCTGCTTGCTCTGCATGCTCTGCTCGGTATACTCCCCTGTATATAATACTCAAAACTGTATTACCAAAACTGTATCACTCTCCAAATATAGTATATTACTCCCCTTATGTAGTATTACTCCTCTTTTTTGACAAACATCAAAAACTTAATTTCCATCCAGGGGCGGTAACTGATCAAAAATAGATTTATACTTGTTCCAGGCATTGGTGAGTGCGACTGAGAGTGCATCCTTTATACTTTCCATTAAAGAATTTTGTGCTTGAATATCAGCCAATAGTGATATTAAGCCATCAAGAGTGTTGCCCTCTTGTGTAGTAGATAGGCATGTAGCTCGGTTAATCTGTTGTTGAACTGATGAGAGATGAGGAAGGAATAATGTCTGGAGGGTCATTATATCCATCCTGATCTTATGCTCTTCATTTCTGAGTTCTAACTGTTGAGACATGAGCTGTTGAAGCTTAGTATAAAAATTCTGAACTGAATTAGGCTCAGTGGTCAACTTAGTTGAGAGATCGGTGATCTTTTTCTCAATTGCATCAGTTTTATTCTTGATATCTTTAATGAATAAGGAAAATGTACAAAGTTTCTGAAATAAATAAAGAACATGCTTGAGTTGAGGGGACAACTCAGCAATGAATTTGACAAGCTTTACTTTCCCTATAGCGAGAGCTTTTTGTACCTCTTCTATCATCTTTGCAGTAAGCTCTTTATCTTTTAGCTTGCTCAAGTACTCAGATGCATCAACTCCAAATGTTTCTATTTGAGTAAGGAGTTCATCCAGTTGAATGTGGATGGCTGCATTGATTGACACTGTTGTTGAAGGTAGCATAACTGTTAGTAGTGTCTTTACCTTCTATAGTACTTTATTCTTCTTTTGAATGGCCAATTGTTTTTCTTGTTTGACCTTTGCTTTGCATAGTTCACCGAAATCAATAAGTGCTTGCCCTTTTAATTTTGAGATATCCACATTGGGCAACACTATCGGTTTAGTTAAATCAACTTTGTAACTATGCTTTCTCACCTTCTTCTCTTTACCTTTGGTCGGTTGTACCAAGACAAGTGCTTGTGAGGCTTGCTGACCCTCGGTAGGTTGCTCGGTAGATGCAACACTTTGGTCGGTTCCTGCAGCCATTGTGGTGTCCTTGGGTGTCTCGGTACTAGGGGTCTCAGCTATAACATTTTCAGTGCTTGACAGTGCTTGAGATGTCTGATATTTAGTTGTATCTTCTACTGCTTCAGACTTGTGACCTTCGGTGCCTTGTTTTGTTTCCTTAGGAGCTTCGGTAGAGATAGGTGGCTTGACCGGCGGATAAGGCTGAACTTGTTATAAGACAGATTCACTAGATACAAGTTTTGCATAGATAGTGCCTTCTATCATTTCCTGCTCCGGTGCTTCTGCATCCATGACATCTTCATCAATTTGAATAGTGTCAACCGGGTCTTGCTTGGTAGCATCAGGACCTTGCTCGATGACATCAGAATCTTGCTCGGTGACATCAACAATTTCAACTTGAGATTGTTCACCGACATCCTTTATTTTGAATATATCCTGCCATTTAGCTTTTGTCTCCTTTTCCACATCAATGTATAGCCCATTCATCAATTTTAAGGCTCTCTGTTTGACAAGAAATTTAGAATTGTATGTTGTCAAATGTTCTTTAATTTCTGCTACAGACATATCAGGAAATAGATGGACTAGACTTCTTTCTCTTATTTGTTTCTCTGAGTCCATTGCATATTTCCATATGTTATCAATATGTAAGTATAATTCACTCGGAAGTGACTTTACTAGTTCTAATGGAGCTAGCCGAAACTTTAGAAGTGTCCAAATGACAGCTTCTTCAATTTGTCGCTTCTCATCATTATTCCTAGTCTCATACTTGACATATCTAAATCCTACAAATCCACCATATTCTTTAAGATTGGCACAAAAGTTTTCAATACTATGAATATTTACCTTCTTGCTTTTTACAATCTTAAATTTGTTTGCATCATCGAATTCTGTATCACTACACTCTTTTGCCAGAATGAGTCTCCGAGTAGATTTCTTGTAGGTCTTGGTTACCTTGGGTGTAGTAACACTCTTTTTTTTCTTACTCGGTGATGCAGCTGATGCTCTAGTGTTAGGTCTCTTTGTTGGTGGAGTCGGTAGGGCCTTTGAAATGTCCTGTTTCTTTCTTTTCAAAACTTTACCCTTAGGCAACTCGGTACTTAATGTTATTGCTGCCTCTTGAGCTTCTGATTCCTCTTCGGTAATGGCAAGAGTGCCTTTGACAGATGTAGAGGAGGATTCTTCTCCGAATTTCTCAGATAAAACCTTTATCATCTTTGTAGCCTTTCTTGTAGCCTTGGGTACTACAATGCTCATTTTTACTTTTTCTTTCACCTCTTCATAAGTTCCATATGTTAGTTTGGTAGCATGTCTTGGCAATGAAAGATAGGCATCAATTTGTTGTTGCATGATATCATAGTCAGTCTCATAACCCATTGGTGGCAAAGATTGAGTCCTTGGTTCAACAGCATTCATATAACACTAATCGGTGTCTACCTCAAAACATATGTCATCCTTATATTTCTCTACCAGTTGTGGTGGAATCTGATACCTGTTGTGCATCTTCTCTTGAAATTTTCAAAAATAGTCATCCATGATATCATTAAAATTATCTCCCAATTTCTTGATAAAATCATTGATTTGATGGGTGATAGGTCGGTGTAGCTCCCAAACTACTTTACTGACTGAAGGAAAGAACTTCTCAAAGTAGAAAAACATGCATACAAGAAGTGAACCAAACTTCAGTGTGTTTGTCGAGTTGTTCTTCTTCGGCTTCCTTATTGTGTTCAGGTTCTCAAACAAGTTCTTCAGTAGCACTTCACATAAATCTACTTTCATTCCCTTTTTCACTATTTTATAGGCTAAGTCAACTGCGGCACATGGTACATTGTTTTCCCTTGCTGATTGGAAGAAACAGTAACCAATTACTCTAATTGCAAACTTAAGTTCTGCATCAATGACATTGTTCAATTTCAGTCCTCGGTAATCAGATTCTACTCCAGTTAGACTAATTAACTCCTTCTATGATATCATTTTATGTGCTTGTGCATGATCATAGATAGGATACCCAGTGATCACATGAATGATTTCCTTGGTGATTTTGAATGGTTGCTCCTCTAGCCACATAAAATCATCATGAACTCTGCTTAAAACAAACTTAACCCACTAGGGTTTGAACACACGGGGATAGGCTAGGGCTTCGATTAATCCCTTGATTTTGATATGCTCATACTTGCTATCCATTTTGCCATCAGTACAAAGTTCATCATATGTATCACTAATCTCAACATGACTGAGTTCTTCAACACAGCATTTGGTGAAGAATCTAACATCTTCGACTAATAAGACTCGATCCGGGATGAGTGAAAATGCAGTTTTGTCATCTGGTTCAGAGGCGACTTTAGAAGTCAAAGAGTACTTTAGCGAGGGCTTTTCCATGTTCTTGACAACTACGGGATCTTGGATCTTGGGCGCCATTGTAGGTTTCAGGTAAAAACTTAGCAAACTATCCTTTAGGGTTTGACGGTTTACAAACGACTGACGCTTCACACTCGGTAGATAATAGCAATTTGACATGATCTGAAACCAGCTTAACAGTATGATGAGATTTGATGTAAATACCTTGAAATTCGCTCTGAATGAAGTTTGATCGCCTTGATTTTCTCTGCTCTGCTCTCTTGAAAACTTGGTGAATGAAAATGACCACGAAAATACCTTATCGGGCTCCGTACAAGTTAGGTCAAAACATTAAATGCACTCGGTTCACCTTTAACCGATTTACTCCTTTTTTTTCGTTTTAACTGAGTAACCAAATTTCCTTCATTTACCAACTTGACAGGCTTCCTGTATACACCGACTTGACAGGTTTCCTATAAAGTACTTTTGATAGAATTTCAAACTTACTAATGCATCTTAACTATGCAGATTTTGAATTTTGTACATAATAGAATAGGAACTGTTATGATTTAACCTTTAGAGAATGCAGTCCCTTCATACCTTTTCTGATTAATTTGGAATAGGTGCACCTAACTCGGTAGGTAAGGTACTTTCTTCATCTGACATGATTTCCTTCTTTTTCCAAATCATCTTAAATTTTTCTTTTATCTCTTCAGTGTCTCTTCTAGGTTGATCTCTGCAATCTCCAGCTAAATGTCCAGCTTTGTGACAATGAAAACATGTCATGCCCGGATTTCTCCATGATCTTCGGTTGTTTATTCCAAACCTTATAAAATAGTTGGCACTAATATGTCCATATCTTCCACAGCATTCGCACCATATCCTTGTATTGTAATCCCATGGTACTGTTGCATATTGTCGGTAAGGATCTATGTGAGTTCGGTAACCTCTAGTGTTTGCTCGGTGTGGACACCGCATGTAGTTCTTTTGCTTAGACCAGCACTTCTCGGTACTATGTCCATATCTATTGCAGTTTCTACAAAACCCTTTGAATTTTGCCTTCTGATAGTTGTTAACAGATTTTGTCCTACATTGATTAGATGTGTGACCATATTTATTGCAATTGTAACAATATCCATTGGACTTAGTGATATTCGGTTGCTTACCTTTTCTAATCTGGCATATGTTGGCAGTATGACCTTGATTTCCACAGTAGTAGCAAATAGGCTTCTTCCTTTTGATGTTATTCCTGTTTCCAGCTTGCTTTGATGATTATCCTCTCTCGATAGTATGAATTCCTTTCTCGATTGATTTTTTTCCTTTGTAACCGAGTCCTACATCTTTGTTGGGTCTTCTTGTATTCAGTTACTCATCCAACATCTTTGATGCATCATAAATCTTCTTCAATGTTTCTTTGGATTTCTTCTCTATTTCAAGTTCATCAGTCAACCTTGATACTTCAAGTTTTAATGCTTGATTTTCATCATTCTTTAGAATTGCTTCATGATATGCATAATTTAGTTGATCTGTCATATTTTGTTGAATCCCAGTTAACCTTATGATTTCATCATTCTTATCAGATACTAAGACTTCAAGTTGTTGTTTCTCTCTTTGTAGATCTCTTGCTTTATCCTCTGATGTCCTCAATGCATCTAGATTTCCAGTCATCTGTGTACTGAAATGTTCATGTTCTCTTTTCATTGCTTTTAGTTGATCAGCCAATGCTTTGTTCTTTTCTTTCAACACTCCAATCATTTCTTCAGTTTCTTCAGACATACTGTTCTCAGATGATGTCTCAATTTGTTCCACTAACTCTTGAGAATCCTGCAAGTCATCAGATAATCTTCTTCTTACTTTCAAAGATTTTTGTATTTGCCTTTGCATGTCTGCAATCACTTGATTTGCATGATCCATCTCTTCTTGCAGATACACAATCCTCCGAGATTGTTTATAGTCTTCCATTGATAAGATCTTTCTCTTTAGGTAGTTAAACCCTTTTCCAAGATTAAAGCTCTGATACCAATTGTTAGGCCCAATATGGAAAGCTAATGTACTGAGAGGGGAGGGGTGAATCAGTACTCCAAAACCTTTCTTGAATAATAACCTTACTATTATGCATAAACAAAATAGTGCAGTAACATAAAATAAAGTTAAAACAAACAGATAGCAATCATACATGATTCACTCCATAACACATATATTTTGGTTACACAGAAACTCTTGGTTAGAGAGAAAAACTGCGGTGGGGATGGCACCCACAACTTCACTACTACAATAATAAAGAATGCTCGGTTAGAGCTACATTTAGCTATTTTTGATAGCTTACCCTGTTAGGAGTAACAAGATTTGTTAGATCTACCTTGCTAAAGGATTTTACAACATTTATTCTGAATGTTGCACCTGGTTAGAGGCTTTACAATTTATAGACTTGGTTAGAGTCTTTTACCCTGTTAAAGGTTTCTCTTTCAACTTCACAATATTACAATAAAATCATTACAAACATCTACAACTTTACATCTGAAATGTTATAGCAGATTCTATGTGCTCAGGATAAGATTACCTTGCTTATAGCATACCTCGGTAACCCATATAGTAACTCGGTAAACCCTTCTGTTTACTCTGTTCTTCGACTGTTCTCTGAAAACCTTCTCGATGACCTCTGTGTCTCTGTAACGGTCTTCCTTCATGCATACATACACTTCAATAATGTTGTATATATAGATCTCTTAAAATGGTGATCCAATTCATTGCTTCGATCATACAAACAAGATTCCTCGAATGAATAACTAAACAAGATATTTCATTGGTTAGATTGACCTCGCAATCATACACAATCTTCTAATGCAATTTTCAATGTAATAACGGTTAGATGTGCCTCGATCTTGTAACACGTTTTCATATGCATGTCCAGGTTCAATGTATCTGGTAACACATTTCACTCGGTGAATATCAACTCTGTGTGTTAACTTTACTACTCAGTAGCCATAAAAAGATACTCGGTAGACATCTCGGTGTATATTGCATTGTGTGACTGCTTTCTTCTGTAACCAACTAGACTGTGCATACCGACTTCTTTGTTTATACCGACTTCATGATTCGGTAGTGCTAACCGACTAGAATATATAGTATGACTTTGAATATAAAAAACTAATGGCAACTTGATAAGTAGTAACAGAGAGTTCACATCTGATGAGGTCAACTTATTCTGCAATGATCATGGTATAAAAAGACAAGTCTCTGCACTGAGAAATCCACAACAAAATGGGATAGCTGAGAGGAGAAACAGTCTATTATGGATTGTGCCAGAACCCTAATGATTGAAAAGAAAGTGCCACAAACATTTTGGAGAGAAGCAATAAGCACAGCAGTTTACACCCTGAACCGAGTACAACTGAAGAAAGGAACTTTGAAGACACCATATGAAATCTGGTATGACAAGAAACCTAATGTAAGTTACTTCAAAATCTTTGGAAGTAGATGCTATGTACAAAAAGATGATAGAAATGGAAAGTTTGATCAGAAAAGTGAAGAAGGAACATTTCTAGGTTATTCTTCTAGAAGCAAAGCATTTAAATGTCTGATCAAATCATCTAACAAAATAGTAGAAAGTGCAAATGTGAAAATTGATGAATTTGCATAAAGAAATGATGAAGGAAACTCCAAAGAACTAGACAATTATGATGAATTTGTCTATATTCAACCGACAAGTCTTACCGAGAGAACTGCAGAAGAAAATGAAGAGAATATCCAGTTACCGAGTGATGAAGAAGATCATACAGAGCCTACCAAGCATGTATTAGCCAAGTATGTCAGAAGACATCATGCATCAAGTTAGATTATAGGAGATAAGGATGATCCAGTAACGACAAGGAACAAACTGAGACAGAACACATGTCAGATATCTGAATTTGAACCAAGAATAGTGAAAGAGGCATTCAACAGTGAAGATTGGATAAATGCTATGACAGAAGAGATTGATCAAATCAAGAAGAATGACACATGGACACTGGTCCCAAGACCGAAGGACAAAAAAGTAATCGGTACAAAGTGGATTTTTAGAAACAAGCTGAATGAAAAAGGTGAGGTCATTTGAAATAAAGCAAGACTAGTTTGCAAAGGTTATGCCCAAGAAGAAGGAATTTATTATGGTGAGACTTTTGCACCTATGGCTAGACTTGAAGGAGTAAGAACATTGTTGGCATATGCTGCTTTCAAAAATTTCAAGGTATATCAAATGGATGTCAAATCTGCATTTCTGAATGGTATATTAGAAGAAGAAGTTTTTATTGAACAACCTGAAGGATTTGTTGAAGACAAGAATAAAGATCAGGTATGTAAATTGAACAAAGCTTTATATGGTCTGAAACAAGCACCTAGAGCATGGTATGATAGATTGCACTCTTATTTAATCAAGATTGGTTTTATAAGAACAAGTGAAAACAGCAATATGTACATGAAGAATGATGAAAATGGAATACTAATCTCAGCCATATTTGTTGATGATATTATATTTTGTGGAAATGACTCTCTATGCAAGAACTTTGGAAATGAAATGAGCAAAGAATTTGAGATGTCATTAATTGGTGAGATAAAGTATTTTATAGGTTCACAAATACTGCAAATGAAAGATGAGAATTTCATTACTCAATCCAAGTACATAAAGGAAATCTTGAAGAAATTTGGAATGGAGGGTTCAAAACCAGTAAGTACTCCTATGACTACCAACTGTAAATTATCAAAGAATGATGAATCTGCATCTGTTGATGAGACACTTTACCGATCCATGATTGGAAAGCTACAATATGTTGTTCACAGCAAGCCAGATATAGCACATGCAGTAGGTATAGTTGCAAGATTCTCTGCAGATCCTAAGGAAACACACATGACAGCAATCAAGAGAATTTTCAAATACTTGAAAGGCACTGAGGATTACGGCTTAGTATATCAAAAAGGAAATGACTTTGATTTAAAAGTTTATACTGATGCTGATTGGGCTGGCAACATTGATGACAGAAAAAGCACAAGTGGAGGAGCTTTCTTTTTAGAAGAAAGACTAGTGAGTTGGCTTAGCAAGAAACAAGGATGTGTTTCACAGTAAACAGCAGAAGCTGAATATGTTGTTGTAGCATTGAATTGTACCAATATAGCATGGATCAAACAACTGTTGGAAGGTATAAATTAAAAAGTTACCAAGCCAGTAACTATATTCTGTGACAATACTAGTACCATTAACATTTCAAAGAATCATGTTATGCACTCTAAGACAAAGCACATCTCTATCAAATATCATTATCTTAGAGAAGAAGCTCAAGAGAAGAAAGTGGTGTTAGAGTATGTTAGCACAAAGGAACAAATAGCAGATATCTTTATCAAGCCACTACCAAGGGACACTTTTGAGTATCTCAGAAGTAAGTTAAGGGTCCTACCCCTATCTTCCATTCACTGACCGAGTTCGGTGAACGCATCAATTTGATGACTCTATAGAATATCTTTTAGGAGTTGATGCTGATTTACAAACTTTAGGATGTTTTCTAAAAGTGTATAGGAAACAATACGAGGAACAGGAATTGAAGACAAAATACTCTGACCGAGACTAAGTTGATACATAACAGTAGGAAATCACTCCATACAGGAAGAATTATGTTTTAGTTCTTTACTTTTTGGCATTGTTGTCAAAGGGGGAGAAGAATGAAGAAAAGAGGAGAAGACTAATGTATAGGGGAGAAGACTGATGACAGGGGGAGAGCATTTCAGCATTTGAGAATATCACAGCAATCCAAATCAGTTAGGTCAAATCAATTGGTTTTGCCATCAATGCCAAAGGGGGAGATTGTTGGCATTTCAATAAGGATATTGAGAAGGTTGTTGATGATTATGGATATAACTGATCAAGGATGTTTACTGTCTTAATATTATTATTTTGTCATTGATGTCAAAAAATTGATTTTCTAATTCAGTATGATGTTGCCATATCTTAAGAAGTATGATTTGATGAGTATAAAGATGTCGGTAAAAGACACAGACAGAATGAGATGAATAAGGGGAGGAATAAGTTATTCAATGGGCAACTATTACCGAGTTAGACAATGATGAGATCATGATGTTTTGATATCCTACATATGTTGATTGATTGTAAGGTTAATACTATACTATGTTACTAAGCAAAGAACCTAGTCGGTAAACCCTAAGGAACCTAGTCGGTAAACCCTAAGGTTATCGCTATCGGTTAATGAAGGCAGAATGTCTACTGAGTGAAGTTTAGTATTTACCGACTTGCAACCGAGTAGTAACAGAATGCATTGAATGAATAAAAGCATTATTTAATGAAGGAAGCTGATGAGCTGGAACTGATTAAATGATTAGTATGCCGTGAATGAAGTTTGTTAAAGAATCTATGGTAAAGGAAAACCGGCAGGAAGATCTACAGCTCAAATTGAACCGCAATACCCTAGCACAAGTTCCAAGAAATGTATGCAAGTTCCAAGGCGGGGTAAAACATTTTCAGATCGAAGGATACATTGAACCTAGTCAAAGATTGAAGAACTGATGGCTATGATTGATCATGGGAAATGTGATCAAGGAGATTAAGCGGTTGGCAAATTGTTTATAAATAAGGAACTATTGATAAACAATGTGTGCGGGCAAGTGTATGCACAGGGATGCTACATAGTGATTACCGAGCACAGAAGCTTGAAGACCTGTTTGAATAATAGAGTATAGAGCCCAGCAGATGGACAAGATAAAGTTCTATGTCTAGATTGTATTGAGCAAACAAGAATCTGCTTTAGCAGTTTAGATGTGAAGTTGCAGATAGATTTTTATTACTGTTATTTCGTGAAGTGACAAAATTTCTTAACCGAGTGGACTTGACAGTCTTATTTGTAAAACCCTCTAACAAGGTGACATTCTGATTGAGTGTTTGAAATCCTTTAACAAGGTGAAGATCCTAACAGATCTGAAGGAAATCCCTTAACCGGGTCACATCTAGCAATGTGTTTGTAATCTTTAACAGGATTTGCTTTTAACTGAGCATACTCTAGAAGAGTATATTTCTTAGTGGGTCTGTAATCCCACAATGGTTTTTCCCTATTTGGGTTTCCACGTTAAATCTAGTGTTAAGAGTTTTATGATGTTTATATGCTTTTGAGTTTGCATGTTTAGCAGTTTTGGTTATATTACTGAAGTATATGTTACCAAGGTTGAATCTGTTATTTTTATGGAAGATTAAGGTTGTATGATTCACCCCCCCCCCTCTCATCTCATTACCTTGGCATCTGTACTGAACATTAAGTATCAGACCTATCAGTAGCTACCTTCAGATGATATTCAATGAATAAGAAATAACTAAAATGCTTTTAACCAAAAATAAAATAAGGAAAGAGCTTTTAACCAGAAAGCTTTGAAAAGGCATGCATAAAATACAAACACTTTTTAGATTTTTCAAGACTTTGAATCAACTAAATCGCCACAAAATACCATTCACAGATAATATCTTTGCAGCAACATAAAATTGAAACCATTCACCACCTCAAATATAAATTCATTCACTGATAACCATTCAAAAGAATAGAAAGCATCCATACATCATAATTCAAAGATTACGAATATCTGAAGCCACCAGCAAATTTTCTATATTCAAAATAGTAAATAGAAATATACTTAAAGAAGTTTTTGGTCTTAAGAGTAAAACAAATTTTTCCCAAAAGATCCTTAAAGATAACGGTTTTGAAAAAAATTGTTAAAACATGCTTTAAAGAAAACAAAAATCACTCGACAAACCCTATTCATAAACTAAAAATATCATACTCATTCCTCTTCATCAAGCAGTGGGTTGTGTCTTGCAATTTGACGGTCAATATTGTATGCCTTCATTTCTTCTTCAATCAACACCCCTAGGAATTCATTAAATTTATCTTCATCAAATATAGTTGCTCGGACATAGTCACTCATGTCTAGAAGAACATCATCCTTTAAATGTTTGACATCTGGCTGGATTAAGGGACCTTTCTTAACCTTGAGCACCATCTTGTTGAATATGATTATCCGGGTTCCTTCTTGCTACAAGCTCACCCTGCAAGTGTTGTTTGTGATTTTCAGCTTGATTTGCAATCTTATCTAATATGGTGACAGCCTTCCTATATTCACTAAAATCATTTCACGCTTTCCATGCAAAAGACCATAACTATCGGACTATATCCTCCTACTCCTTCTCTGGCCAATTCAAATCTGGTTTATGAAACGGCAGCTCACCATCATAAGGCAAAACCATTTTGATACAAGCAAATCATGACAATTTCCTCTTTTTAGCCAACTTTAATGTTTTCTGTAAAAAAGATAGCAACAAACGTAGTAACGCATGCCGCCACCTTTTCCATGTCCTTAATTGCTTAATTGTCATTAATGATGATACTTTGTAAATCTTCACTTGATTTGTTCCCTGGAAGTAGTGCATGACGTGGCAACTTATGAGGCAAAAAGAGTAGCGGAAGGAAGCAGTTATTTTTATCGACCTGACAGGCTCATTTAATTCTGACGGCGTCCAAGCCTGACCTATCTTTACTATCACTTGTGTCGCCACCCCAATAGGGTACTGAATAAGCCTGAAATTATATCATCAAGGATTTCCTTGCTTTGAAATCTGAGAGGTCCTTTGAAAAATTCAAAGAAGCCCAACCTTTACGTAACATAAAAGATGTCGGTAGATCGAAAGATCGGGCAAGTTCACAATCATCAAACTCTTTCAAAGACAGCCACAAGTTCGACTCTTTACTAGCATCGGCTTCCTACAAACTCCCTTAAGCAAGTCGGGTGGTCAAGTAGTTCTAAAAGTGAAGAACCCCACGACAGAGGTTAAGAAACTCAGAAAGGCCACGACAAGGGAGGAAAAGGAAGAAAAGAATAGTGGAGGGGAATGGCTTATCAAAAGTTCAGAAATTTATAGGTAACATATAGGCTCTGAATGGGGACTAGGACTAGCAGAACGCAAAGAACTCTAGAACTCATACTAGTGCATGAAAAGTGGACAATAGAGTCGGGTGTAATAGAAGGAAAGGGTATTGCTTAGCAGTAGGGTGGAGGGGCAACTAGGCAAAAACTCAAGATTAACAAGCCAAAACTAAAAAGTGAAAGGAATTACACCTATGGCAAGCCAAAAACATAACCTAAATATATGCAAGGCCATAAGGGCCTTAAGATAAAGGAGCTCAATATTATTCAAGCGAAACCATTTATGGGCTAGGAGAAATAATACCTGTGTGGAAAAGAGGACTTCAGACATATGACACGACGCAAGATGAACAATGTCCAATGATAACTCTGGGACTAGGCTTCCGATTATAGCTACACAAAAGTTTCTTGTAGATGCATTCATGCCCAAATAGCCACTCTTCGTGATAGACTTCTTGAACCAGACCCATTACCTCTTCATGACTTGCTTGGGTTAACTAACAATAATCCTTCTAAAAATATTTAACCAGTGCATTCTGTCTCTGGCCATACGCCTCCTATCTTTGTTTTAAGATATCAGCGCAGCTATCATGGCCCTATATGTAGACTTCACATGGCGAAGGCTTGAGACTTTCAACAGTTGAGGATTTATCAATGATTTCATTAACAGACAAATAATCATCGACAAGGGCCCTAGGGTTTGGACTCGAGAACTGAACATATCTGCTTCCCATCTCTACATGATAGCATAAAGAAAGGAATTCCACACCATTATAGCTATCCTCAAGGACACATATCTCAAGCTCATCGGAATAATGGAGGGATGACAGTTGTTTTATCGGTTGAGGGTTTATCACTTCAAAAATAGGGTTATCTCTAATCTTGGCATCCTCGTAAGATTCTATAGGGTAATACAGAGGATTTAAAGGATTCCATTCGACCCCTATCCCCTGGGTCGGGAACTACTCTTTAGAAAAGGAGAAGAGATCTTCTTCGGGTGTTATGCCTCGCACAATACTAGCCAAGTCGATTAGGGGGCCATCAGAAAAAGACTCTTTTTTGGCTTACCCAAAATCAGAAAAGAGCCAGTGCATGTTGTACACGACAACATTTAATTATCATATTCCAATAGCATAGGATCAAACCTTGGGAGGACTTCATCCTCCCTTGCATACAGGAGCTCATCTTGGAGGGTGACTTGAGGTGATGCTTCCTTCCTTTCAACTTTACAGGAAATGCTTATGAACTTTTCCACTTTCACCTCAATGATGTGACCTTTATCATCAACTATACCACATCGAAAGTCACCTTCAAAACCTCGCTAGAGCCAACTTGAAACAAAAGCCATTTTGAATTCTCCTGATATCCTTTCTTCATTAGAAACATTAAACGATAGCTTTTCAGACCCAACTGGTATGCATGGTTTGACTTTTACACTCTCCATCAAGTGCGCATCTTCTTTTGTTGTTCACATTGGCCCCATGACATTAATGTTTCAGACAAAGCAGCTTCAAAAATTCTCCCTATGAGGGTGTAGGAATCAAGGGAACAATACCTATGTTTCTTGGCAAAATCTGATAAGTCCTTTTCCCAGAAAAATTCACAGGAAGAGAGGGTTATTGACTAACTTTCTCTTTCAAGTGTTAACCATCTATTAACTTAGGTCTAGCCTGGAACCCTCCTTTGAGTCTATTCACAAACAGAGTCGCCAATCTTCTAGCCAAAAGACATTTAAAAATGTTTCCAAAGACAAGCATGTGTTGGCTTAGGAACCAAAACCACTAGCTCTCATTAATCTTCTAGTTTCTCCCCACTAGAGTTGCCAAAAATCTGTTGGTTCACAGATTTATCACCTAACTCTATATTCGCATGCCCACAAAGGTGACAAATCTAACCACAGTTGAACCAGTCTGAACAAACGATTTACTAACTGATTCTCTTCTTATTTTACAAGGTGGCAGCTACCTTCAGATGATATTCAATGAATAGGAATTAACTAAAATGCTTTTAACCGGAAAGAAAATAAGGAAAGAGATTTTAACCAGAAAGCTTTGAAAAGGCATGCATAAAATACAAACACTTTTTAGATTTTTCAAGATTTTGAATCAACTAAATTGCAACAAAATACCATTCACAGATAATATCTTTGCAGCAACAGAATACTGAAACCATTCACCACCTCAAATATAAATTCATTCATTGATAACCATTCAAAAGTACAGAAATCATCCACACATCATAATTCAAAGATTATGAATATCTGAAGCTAGGAGCAAATTTTCTATATTCAAAACAGTAAACAAAAATATACTTAGAGAATTTTTTGGTCTTAAGAGTAAAACAAAGTTTGCCCAAAAGATCCTTAAATATCTACTAATCTACTTATTTATAACTACTACCCCCTGAGTCTTTTCTGTTTTCAAGAAACGATTTCTTAAGGATAACGATTTTGAAAACAACTTTTAAAACATGCTTTAAAAGAAACAAAAATCACTCAACAACCCCTATTCATAAACTACTAATATCATACTCATTCCTCTTCATCAGGTAGTGGGTTATGTCCTGCAATTTGATGGTCAATCATGTCTGCCTTCATTTCTTCTTGAATCAGCACCCCTAGGACTTCATTAAATTTATCTTCATCAAATATAGTTTCCCGGACGTAGTCACTCATGTCCAGAAGAACATCATCCTATAAATGTTTGACATCTGACTGGATTAAGGGACCTTTCTTAG
The DNA here is from genome assembly GCF_030272615.1 of Cryptomeria japonica. Classification (NCBI taxonomy): domain Eukaryota; kingdom Viridiplantae; phylum Streptophyta; class Pinopsida; order Cupressales; family Cupressaceae; genus Cryptomeria; species Cryptomeria japonica. The sequence continues at coordinate 582,557,484 of NC_081406.1, forward strand.
CCTTAAGAACCATCTTGTTGAACGTGATTATTCAGGTTCCTTCCTGCTACAAGCTCACCCTACAAGCATTGTTCATGATTTTCAGCTTTCTCTGCAATCTTATCTAATATGGTGATGGCCTTCCTATATTCACTGAAATCAGTTCGTGCTTTCCATGCAAAAGACCGTAACTGTCGGACTATATCCTCTTGCTCCTTCTGTGGCCAATTCAAATTTGGGTTATGAAATGGCGGCTCGTCGTCATAAGGCAAAACCATTCTGATATGAGCAAATCATGACAATTTCCTCTTTTTAGCCAACTTTAATGTTTTTTTGCAAAAAAGACAACAACAAACGTAGTAACGCATGTCACCACCTTTTTTGTGTCCTTAATTGCTTAATTGCCATGAATGACGGTACTTTGTAAATCTTCCCTTGATTTGTTCCCTGGAAGTGGTGCATGATGTGGCAATTGCTGAGGCGGAAAGAGTAGCAGCAGGAAGCAATTATTTTTATCAACCTGATAGGCTCATTTAATTTTGGCGGCGTCCAAGCATGACCTATCTTTACCATCACTCGTGTTGCCACCCCAATAGGGTACTGAATAAGCTTGAAATTACATCATCAAGGATATCCCTTCTTTGAAATCTGAGAGGTCCTTCGAAAATTTCCAAGAAGCCCAGCCTTTACGCAACATAAAAGATGTCGGGAGATCAGAAGATCGGGCAAGTTCGCAATCATCAAACTCTTTCAAAGACAGCCACAAGTTTGACTCTTTACCGGTGTCGGCTTCCTGCAGACTCCCTTAAGCAAGTCGAGTGGTCGGGTAGTTCTAAAAGTGAAGAACCCCATGACAGAGGTTAAGAAACTCGAAAAGGCTGCAACAAAGGGAGGAAAAGGAAGGGAAGAATAGCGGAGGGGAACGACTTATCAAAATTCAAAAATTTATAAGTAACATGGTGCTATGTTTCATTTGGAGTTTGGCACGGATTGATTGGTTACATGTACTCATGGATACGTGGAGACATATGTGATGTTGGTATTCTCTTGTGATTAGAGACATGTGTTGAGATGGTTGATGGTTTCAGCGGGAAGATCGAGGAGCATTCACTTGGTGTAGACTTTAGAGGAGATTGTTCTTAGATGAGTCTTGATGACTTGGATGTCTTGGAGGACCATTCTCATTCCCCACTCTTGGTCTACTTGGTGATTTACTACTTGAGAGGTATTGCTCATTGTTCCTTTCAGGTACATTATGTTTATGCTTATCTTTCATAGATATGGATCTTGAGCTATGGATAGATGGTTAGTTCTGGAGGATTCAGTTTGAGAGATGTTTGGCATTAGTTATGTCCTTGTGCATTTGAGTTGTTATTATGATGGCATTCATTGATATTGATTTTGGGAGATGGTTTATTGGGCATATTCCCTTGGGATTGGGATTGGTATTAGTGTGATCTTATTGGTTATGAGAAGCTTACATCCATGTTGATTACATGTTATATATGTTTGTTTGGTCTAAGGGACTAAACGGGTTTGGGTGTTGTTATGGTTTTTCATTTGGGGTTTTATGGAGGAGATCATACTTGACACAGTTGGCATTTAGAGGTGTATGTAGAAGGACGTGTTACATGTTTCGAATTCCAGTGTTTCTCTCTTTGGTCTCAGTTATCTTCCTAAATGTTCAGTTTCACATTACATTGGATTTGAGGTTGTTTGGAGCTACGTGTTCACTATTTTATGTTCATGATATGTCATGTGGGAGATGACATGGAGGATCCTTTATCTCTTTGTTTTTTTGGTTGTGGATAACGTGGGAGAGTTATGGAGACTTGTGGTGAGAGTTGTACTTGTAGATTATTGGTTTACAGGTTATTTATATTGTTGTGGATGTTCCTTAATACTACATGGTTATGGTTACACTTTCTATGATATGTTGTTAGTGGACTCATTTCAGATTTGACATTACCTATGAAGTGGGAGTTTTTAGGTGTGTGTATGTGACAAGTATTGCACTTGGAGCTTATGGTTGCATGTTACAGGTTGTATATGTTGATGATATGAGATTCACTTGATATGTATACCTTGTAGGTATGGATAGTTGGATGTGTTAGCACTAGCTATGGGTACTATTTCAGCTATGGTTATTGGTTCTTGACAGCTATCGATGCATTTGACACCTTTGGATTGAGTGTTTGTGTTTGGATATCAGTTGAGGCAAGACTTATCATTTGTTGTGATAGTTCATATGGCTTTCTCTTTGGATGGCCTTTTCATGTCTGGTGACAGTGGCATGGTGAAGGTTGGGAGCATTCATGTATGAGATGGTGGTCACTTTGTTTTTTGTTTCAAGTATCTTGATGGAGCACAAGGAGCACTTTGATTCCATGATCCCATGATGGTATATGTGCTAGAGGGATTGTTCCCTTGTTCATGTTATGCAATGTATACAACAAGTGGGAGAATGTTGGGAAAATAGGTGTTGTATACCTTGCATAATAATGTTTTGTAATTGTAATATTTATTTATTATGTTTGTGTGATATTATTAATGTGATGTTATGAATTTTTATATGATGATCTGATGTTTTGTCAAGTGTGAAGTGGATGCAGGGTCGACTGTTGAAGGGGGGCATATGACCGAGGAGGGGTCTCCTAGCTCATCGGCAATAACTCGCGAAATATAACCTGTGCATACACACATTAATAATAATTAAATTAATTATTAAAAATCAAATAGTTTGTAATCGACAAATAAATAAAATATAATAAATAAATGAATTGAAATAAATATAATATCTTATTTTTGAAGATCAAATATTTATAAAAAACATAAATTTGAAATATTAAAATATAATTTAAAATAAAAACAAATGATAACTCCTTGTGACTAAGAGTCTAAACTACTATTTGCATCAGTTATGGAGGCAACTCCGGGATTGCCTGAGTTCTTCCATTCATCTCTCTCTCTCTAACTCGCTAATCCAATTGAGTTTACCTCACTTCAACTTCACATTCTTTCCCAATATTAGATGTGGGGTAAAGGGGGTAGGTAGCACATGGTATTTGCACATGGTTTTGTAGCATATGGTTTTGATGTAATACCACTTGGTGGTTTTGTCAGAGCTTGTGTTTATAAAAGAAACCACAAGGGTAGTTGTTTGGGTTGGTCAGTTAGCCAAGTTTAGTATTTGTGGAGGTTAGAAGCATGACATGGGATGTGTGGTTGCATGCTTGTTCACATGGAGTGTTTGTTAATGTTTGGGTTTCAGAAGCTTTCACAGTTGTATTGTAATGGTTGCATTGTTAATTAATGCATGGTGATGGATGCTTTTGGAGGTTGGTTTTTTCCCTCATGAGAGTTTTCTCAGGATATATCTTGTGTCATCTTTGATGGGTATGTTGTTGTAGCATAGAAATTAGGAATCATCACAAGATAGGTAAATCAATCAAAACGTTAAACATGATAGCTCAATCAAAGAAATACTCATTGCAATGAACCTAATTCTAAAGCACATTCAATGAAGGTATGAAAATGAAGCATTCAAAAGAAAACATTATGCAAACCATATGCTTCTTCCATGCGGCTCCATTGTTGTTCTTTCCTCTTCAATGGGTTTGTGGATCTCACCTACAAGTGCTCACACAATTGAAAGCAAAAAGCTCAAGAGTACTAGAACGAAAATTCAGTAGTTTGATAGCAATTTGGAATTCATGAAGTGATTGAAGGAATTGAAGAAGGGATTGATTGAAGAAAATTATCCAATTTATAGAAGAATTGGATAAATGACAAGATTGGCATGATGCAATTCAAATGGAAATTGCAAATCAATATGACAAAATATGACAAATTATGCACTTTCCATGCACAATTTGATTGATTGATAATTGATGAAAAATTATGACACATTCTATGTCAAATTGATTGATTGTCAATTATGACAATTTCATGACAAATTGAAATGTCACTCCCATAGAATTAGGAGATGAATTAGGAGGGAAAAGGAATTTGAAATTTGAAAAATTAGGAAATTGAAATTGATGAAAAATTAGGAATTAGAAATTGATAGAAATTAGAATTTAGGAATTAGTGAATTAATTAATAATTTTTCATTTATTAATCAATTCACAAAGAGGAATAATTAGCCAATTAAATAAAGATTTAATTGTAACAAGAAGACCTAGGATAAATAAATAAATTATTTAATCCTAGAGGAAGAAATGACACATTAGGTTAAATGACTAAATCATAAAACCCTAGAAGATGAATTAGCAATGCGAAAATGACAATTAGGTCTTGATTAAAGATAATTAATGTCATGATTCTGAATTGATAAATGACCAATGTGATAAATGATTTGATTGATAAATGCGCCAATTGACGAGGAACAATGACAAATTGATCCAAATTGACATAATTGAGACAGACAATGATCGATAGCGAAATGATCGCAAAATGACAAAATTGACAAGGACAAAGATCGACCAAAATCATGATTGAAGATTGTTGTCGACAAGACCAAATTCGAAAGCGAGACAAATGAAGAATGCAGAAGAAAGACTCGATGCTCGCAAATGATAAAAACCAAGTGCGTGACATAGGAGAAATGTTAATGCGATGCAAAAACCTAAAATGAGGCAATGTGCAAATGTTAAAGTATGACCTCGCAAGCGTTGACCATTTTTGGGTGTCTACAGTTGTCTATTCTTTGCATGTGAATTCTATGAGTTTATTTTGTTGAAATCTAAATTGGGTTATGTGGAAATTGTCATAAAGTTGGCTACAAGTTTCCTTATAATCAACTGATCTTAATCCCCCATTATTAGATATCTTATCACCAACAATAAGCAAGTCGTCCAAAATATAAATATTTAGAACAACAAATTCCATGTTAAGCATGTTGGTTTCTGGGGCCTCTTGGGTTCCATAGCATTTTAAGGCTTATTCCCCTTGAGGTACCTTCATTTGTTGTGGTATGATTCCTCATATATCACTCAAGTTGGTTTCACACTAACTCCTATATGGAGCTTGCATTGCTTTGCATGCCAATTCCTGAGTGGCTTTTTCACTACCTAAAGTCAAGTTGCTATATAATATCAAAAAACCTCTCAATAATTATAATACTACCCTAGTGGGTCAAAATCAATTACGAAGCACACATGTAGTATCCTATCATACCTAAAACAATCCTGAGCTACATTCAACTCATTTTCAAAACAATCAATGGCCCAAAGCTTGCTTTATAATAACATCTAGTATTTTTTAAAATATGTTGAATAGTTGTAAGGCAATACCTTAGATTTAACCTAGATTTTGATTTCCAAGATAATCTCAAATACTCAAAAAATAATGCAAAGTTTGGGTTCACTCTACTTTTTTCAAAGAGTTCATTAGCTTCTTACACTACCTTGTGTCTTGGGATGCATGCATAAGAGAAACATTTTATAAGTTTTAAGTGGCCTTTAATTAAAATGGAATTGGAAAACCAAGAGGACCATATTTGTGTTCCTAGTCACGAGTGGTACTTTACGAGCGTGGAGTTTGGGGCAGTTACACGCCAACACTAAAATGGAGACAAACAAGATCACTAATTACATTTAATCATAAGCAATTTCAAAAAGCACATTGGTTCCATAGGTGATTAGATTAGTTGAGGCAAGTGCCTTCCCATCGGAGGCATCATCTTTGATCCAAATTTTTGAAGCACCTAAGGAGAACATAGAGCATCAAATCACTAGCCCAAAAGTGTTGCAGAGAGAAAATTAAATAGAAGAAAAAGCATGTGGGTGAAATATGTTGGCCATTTGGTGGAATTGATTATGTGTTGCATTGATGTTTTGTCATTTATGCCAACACTAGTTGTTTGGATGTTTTATCAGCACCCTTCTGGTCCCGGTAGGTTGAGTGGTTTCTAGTTGATATGGAACCGGCATGATCCGGTAGGCTCCGGTATAGTTTGGTGATGGAATTGGTTTGTTCATGATACTCATGCTCATATTTGGTCAGTTGGTTTTTGTCTGGTGATCAGATGCTATCCTACTTGCTTAGAAGTTTGGTTTCTGATTCCGGCGAGGGTTTCACCGGCAGAGCTTTTTGATGAAGATCTTTGATTAATTGCATAAGTGTTGTTGGTGCAGCTTCTGGTGGAGTTACAGGATGTTGTTGGTAATCATGTTTGAGACTTGGTGAATGGAGATCATTTTTGTAGCGTGTGGACCTATACTGGGTCCCGAGTAATCTAGGTTATGGGTTGGCTTTAATGTAACGTGTGGTTTGGACCTATCGATGTATTTATGGGATGTCTTATGTGTTGGATCTTATTTGTTTGGTCTAAGACCGACATGGTTTGTAATTATGTAATTGGTTTATTATCTGGTGGCCGACCTAATTGTTTATGGTCGAGGGTTTGTATATATAGATGTAAGATCTCATTGTAAATCATCATGGTTATTGTTAGAAGTCATGGTCAAGGAATGTAATGTGTGAATAATGTAATATCACTCAGGTAGAGGATTTGGTCGATCATTGGAGATTGAATTGGGTTTATGTAAGAGGATTTAGTCCTCCGGTATTGAGCTTAACCAGAACTGTACTCAGGCATAGGAGATGCTATCTTTTGCAGTTCAACACTTCTCTGGATTGTAGTTTGTATTTATATGTAGTCATTGAGGCTCCTTTTGTGATGAGCAATGTGCTCTAGGTTGTTGGCCTTCCTACAAGTACAGGCCCCTCAATTGTAATTCACATACTTACTGCAGAAGTATTATCTGACTATGGGTAGGCTTCCCACCGTGGTTTTTCCCTTTACCAGATTTTCCACGTATAAATCTTGGTTATGTGAATGACTTTTATTCTGTGATTATTGTTTATGCTTAATTGGATTAACTGTTATTTCGGTATTAATGTTTTGGGTTCCGGTATTTAAGTTTAAATTGCTAATGATTTTGGTAATTTGTGACAACTGATTCACCCCCCCTCTTAGTTGTCTTCCAGTTATTTGAATTGTCTAACAATTGGTATCAGAGCATTGGTCCTCTCTGCAGAAAGCTTAACCGCTTGAGAAAGATCCTATGGTGACTAACAGTTCAAGTTCATCCAGTTCTTCTGGACCTATCTTTCGAAGGGATATTTCGAGGCTTCATGGAACAAATTATACAGTATGGAAGATTCGGATGGAAACTCATCTGAGATGTCTTGGCAAGGAGATTTGGGAGATCACACAGAATGGTGTCACACCTATAATCCGGGATCTGGCAATCCTCCTCCGGCAAACCTAGACAAGGAGCTTGAGAATGATTGTAGAGAAAGAGAAGCCCTCTTGTGTACACTTTTTGATCATCAAATAATGGGATTAACCGACAAATCATCTAGAAAGGCTATATGGGATAAGTTGGAGACTCTGAATGAAGGTGACCCTACAGTGAAGATTGCTAAACTTGATGGTTACCCGGTGAGATATGAAAACCTGAAGATAGAAGAAGATGAAAGGATTACTACATTCGTGGAAAGGGTAAATGAGATTGTTATGGGAATTCAATGTTGTGGTGGAACTCTGAGTGAAGATGAAATTGTTTCTAAAGTCCTGAGAGCCCTACCACCAGCTTACAAAATGAAGGCTACTGCTATTAATGAGTTGAGAACAATGGCTAATACATCTGTCAACGGAGATACTTTGGTTTGGAAACTATCTGCTTTCGAGCTTGAAGAATTTGGACCTTCCAGAGCTGTGAAGACTGAACCTGCTTTTCATGCATCTACATCTCCAATCGGTAAGCAAGACTGGAAAGCTTTGTATGCAAAGGAATTAGAAAATATGAAGAGAGAAGATGATGAGTTTGAGCAACTTGAAGCACTATTTGCTAGAAGAGTACCTAAAGGACCGATAGGAAGTAAGTATGAAGGAAAAGCACCTTTTAAATGTTTTGCATGTAATAATATTGGTCATTTTGCATCTAGATGTCCTGAAAGGAATTCAAGATTTGAAAAAAGAGTTAGAAGATCATTTAAGCATAACCCTGGATATCAGAACAAGTATAAGTATAAGAAAAACAGAGACAAATCATGCTACATAGCGGATGAGGAAGGCATTGCTGATTCTGATGATGAACCGGCAGATGACTTTGCTAGTGGTTGGACAATGGGAAGGAATGGGTGTTCCTGGCTGTCAAAGACGATGATCCGGCACTGGAAGAGAATGTACCTGAAGAGAAGGCACTTGCTGCTAAAATTGAAGACAAGGATGAATGGGTAATTGACAGTCGTTGTTCACATCATATGACTCGAGATAAAGGGAAGTTTTTGTCTTTGCAAGAATTTGATGGTGGTCTAGTTAGATTTGGAGATAACAAAGCATATATGATCAAAGGAAAAGGAACTATATCATTGGATGGTAAGAACAATACTGACAATGTTTATTATGTTGAAGGTTTGAGGAATAATCTTTCGAGTGTAAGACAATTGGTAGATAAGGGATTTCAATTACAGTTCAAGGATGGAAAATGCAAAATCATTAACAGATCTGGTTTGGAGATTGCAATCGGTACACAGACAAAAAGTAATATATTTCATTTGAACTCCAGTGAGAAGACATGTTTGATTACACATATTGATGAGAGTTGGTTATGGCATAAAAGGCGTCATATGAATTTTGATTGCATTGTGAAGATTAGTTCAACTAAGGTAGTTAGGGATATACCTAAGATTATGAAGCCTTATAATCCGGTATGTAAAGAATGTCAAATGGGTAAACAGGCCAGAACCTCTTTCAAGAGTATACAAGATAAATCAAATAATGTTCTTGATCTTATTCATACTGATTTGTGTGGCCCTAGAGAAAGTTTTCAAAGTGATAGATATTTCATGCTAATCATTGATGATTATTCTAGAATGATGTGGGTTATTTTTCTTATGGAAAAATCTGAAGCATTTGAGAAGTTTAAGATCTTTAAGGCTAAAGTAGAAACTGAGACATGATTGAAGATTAAATGTTTGAGGTCAGATCATGGTGGAGAATTCACATCCGATGAGTTTAATAACTTTTGTGAGAAGCATGGTATAAGAAGACAATTTTCTGCTCCCCGAACACCTCAGCAGAATGGAGTTGTGGAAAGGAAGAACAGAACTATCTTGGATGTTGCTAGAACAATGATGATGGAAGCTAGTCTACCTCATACCTACTGGAGAAAAGCAATGAGCACAGCGGTTTATATATTCAACAGAGTACATATCAAAGGAGAAACTGATAAGACACCTTATGAATTATGGTTTGGCAATACACCTATAGTGAAGTATTTCAGAATTCTTGGTAGTAAATGTTATATCAGGAGAGATGATATCATTGGGAAATTTGATCCTAGATGTGATGAAGGCATATTTCTTGGTTATTCTAATGAAAGCAAAGCATATAGATGTTATAACAAGAGATTGCAAAGAATTGTGGAGAGTGCTAATGTCAAAGTAGATGAGCTGAACAGAAGTCAAATCAGAGTTAATGAGAAGGAACCGGCAGTGGAAATGATTATATCTGAACTGGTAGCACCTTTACCAAAACAAAGTGTTGAACCAGTTACTCCGACAACATCAGAAAATTCTACAATAACTTAAGAACAAGGAAGAGGAACAAAAAGTTAGAAGACTCCTAGGTATGTGAGATTGAATCATTCAGAAGATCAAATCATTGGGGATAAGAGCAATGGAGTGATGACAAGAAGAAGACTGGCAACTAATGAGGTATGTTTAATTTCACAAGTTGAACCAGTATCAGTAATTGAGGCATGTAAAGATGAATATTGGTTAAAAGCTATGGAAGAAGAATTAGAACAGATTGAGAAAAATAACACATGGACCTTGGTTCCCCGGCCTAAAAATAAAAATGTTATTGGAACTAAATGGATTTTTAGGAATAAACTGAATGTGGATGGTCAAGTTATAAGGAACAAGGCTAGATTGGTTTGTAAAGGATATTCTCAAAAGGAAGGAATTGATTATGGAGAGACTTTTGCACCTGTACCTAGGATTGAAGCTGTAAGATTATTTCTTGCCTATGTTGTTTATAAAAACTACAAGGTTTATCAAATGGATGTTAAATGTGCATTTTTTAATGGGAATCTTGATGAGGAAGTTTATATTGAGCAACCTGATGGTTTTTCACTATCAGATGATACAGATATGGTTTGTAGGTTAAGGAAAGCTTTATATAGATTGAAACAAGCACCTAGAGCTTGGTATACAAGGTTGGATAAATATCTTTTGAAGCTTAGTTTTACTAAAGGTAGTGCTGACAGTAATTTATATTATAAGATCACTGATGATGATATACTGATTATTGAAGTATTTGTTGATGATATTATTTTTGGAGGTGAAGATAAGTTATGCATAGAATGTTTTAAGAATATGGAGAAAGAATTTGAGATGTCTATGATTGGTGAAATGAAATTTTTCTTAGGTTTGCAGATTACTCAGATTGACAAAGGTATTTTCATCTGTCAAACTACATATGTTAAGGAATTGTTGAAGAAATTTGGTATGGGAGATTCTAAACCGGTAAGTACTCCTATGGTTACAAGTGAGAAATTGACAAAAAAAAATGTTTCTGCACCAGTAAATCCTACAAGATACAAATCTATGATTGGAGGTCTGCTTTATTGGACTCGGACTAGGCCTGACATTATGAATGTTGTTTGTATTGTTTCAAGATCTCAGAGTGATCCTAGAAAAAATCATGAGATGGCGATGAAAAGGATTTTTAGATACTTGCAAAGTACATCAAAATATGGCTTACGGTACCCTAAGGATGATAACTTTACTTTATGTGCATATACAGATGTTGATTAGACTGGAGATGTTGATGACCGGAAAAGCACTTCCATTGGAGCTTTATTTCTTGGAAAGAAGTTGGTTTCATGGATCAGCAAGAAACAGTCGTGTACTTCTTTATCTACTGCTGAAGCTGAGTATGTTGCTACTGCTACTAACTGTACAAAAGTTTTATGGATGAAGCAAATGTTGAAGGATATAAAGGTGGATTGTGATCCACCGGTAGTTATTCACTGTGATAACTCTACTACTATTGATATATCAAAGAATCTGGTATTTCATTCAAAAACTAAGCACATTTCTATCAAGTATAAATTTTTGAAGGAAAAGGTGGAAGCAAATGAAGTTAGACTGGTTTATGTGAACACTAAAGAGCAGATTGCAAATATTTTCACTAAACCTTTGCCCAAGGAATCATTTGAATACCTGAGAGACAGATTGGGAGTTTATGCCCCTCCGCGACTTCATTGATGCGGGTTGGCATCATTCTGGTGTGCACTATCAGAGATACTATTCATTTTGGCACTGATGTGGGATGCTACTGCTCAAGGGGAGTAGTCAGCTTTGTGATTCAGTGGTTTATGTTTTTTCTTTGATATTTTTGTCAGATTTATGGCATTGATGTCAAAGGGGGAGTGATATTGATGCGAAAAAAGAAAAAGAAAGGGGGGAAGATATTGATAAGGGAGAAATTCAAAGCTTTACAGAGATATTATTTACAGGGGAAGAGATATTGACATTCAGAGTTGTATGTGAAAGATTGTTGGCTATCTTCCAAAGGGGGAGACTTGTTTGGCATTTCTTGGTACTTAGATGTTTTTCACATCTAGTGTTGTCATCAATGCCAAAGGGAGAAATTGTTGGTCATTTGGTGGAATTGATTATGTGTTGCATTAATGATTTGTCATTGATGTCAACACTAGTTGTTTGGATGCTTTATCGGCACCCTTCTGGTCCAGGTAGGTTGAGTGGTTTCTGGCTGATCTGGATCCGGCATGATTCAGTAGGCTCCGGTATAGTTTGGTAATGGAATTGGTTTGTTCATGATACTCATGCTCATATTTGGTCAATTGGTTTTGGTCTATTGATCGGATGCTATCCTACTTGCTTAGAAGTTTAGTTTCTGGTTCCGACGAGGGTTTCACCGACAGAGTTTTTTGATGATGATGAATTGCATAAGTGGTGTTGGTGCAGCTTTTGATGGAGTTCCAAAATGTTGTTGGTAATCATGTTCGAGACTTGGCGATTGAAGATCATTCTTGTAGCGTGTGGACCTATACTAGGTCCCGGTTAATCTAGGTTATGGACCGGCTTTAATGTAACGTGTGGATTGGACCTATCGATGTATTTTCAGGATGTCTTATGTGTTGGATATTATTTGTTTGGACTAAGGCCGACATGGTTTGTAATTATGTAATTGGTTTATTATATGGTGGCCGACCTAATTGTTTATGGTCGAGGGTTTGTATATATAGATATAAGAACTCATTGTAGATCGTCATGGTTATTGTTAGAAGTCATGGTCAAGGAATGTAATATGTGAATAATGTAATGTCATTCAGGCAAAGGATTTGGTCGATCATTGGAGATCAAATTGGGTTTATGTAAGAGGATTTAGTCCTCCGATATTGAGCTTAACCGGAACTGTACTCGGGCATAGTAGATGCTATCTTTTGCAGTTTAACACTTCTCTGGATTGTAGTCTGGATTTATATGTAGTCAGTGAGGATCCTTTTGTGATGAGCAGTGCGCTCTAGGTTGTTGGTCTTCCTGCAAGTGTAGGCCCCTCAATTGTAATTCACATACTTACTGCAGAAGTATTATCTGACTGTGGGTAGGCTTCCCAACGTGGTTTTTCCCTTTATCGTGTTTTCCACGTATAAATCTTGGTGTTATGTGGATGGCTTTTATTCTGTGATTATTGTTTATGCTTAATTGGATTAACTGCTATTCCAGTATTAATGTTTTGGGTTCCGGTATTTAAGTTTAAATTGCTAATGGTTCCGGTAATCTGTGACAACTAATTCACTCCTCGCCCCCCCCTCCCTCTCAGTTGTCTTTCAGTTATTTGAACTGTCTAACAAAATAAAATACCAAGTAAATAAGAAATGGAATATAAGGTGCTTAAGTGGGCACGAATGCAGAAATTAAAATATACATGGAAAAAGGTGGAAAAGATAACATTGTGTCAAACAATTCAATATATAAAGAGCATGAATAAAATAGAAAGTGAAAATATTAATATCTCAACTAAGTACTAGCTTACATGTGTGTGTGTGTGTGTGTGTGAGAGAGAGAGAGAGAGATAAATAAAATATAAGTGATTTGTTGTTATCTGTTTTAATTTTTAACTTGGTATCTTCCTAATGTCAAATATCTTTTGAGTCTATGTGACAATTTGAATGTTGTAAGTTTGTTATGGATGAGATTCCCAAAAGAGAGAGCATTTTAAATGCATTGTGAGACAACAATACAAGACTCGCTAGAATTAGTGGCTAATGCTCATGCATTGTGACATGTCGATGGCACAACCAAGCCAACCTATTTAAGGCCTTGAAGTTTGAATTTAGAGATAAGAGTCTACAAATTGGAGTTGGGTGTTGGAAAATCTTGACTTGTTTCACTCAAGCTAGCATTTCTCAAGTACTGCCTATTCAGAAGTCTTGATGTTGTATCCTAACTATTGTAACATGTCAATTTATCTATAGAAGCCTCACTTGTCGCTATCAAAGAAAAGGATGGGAAAGAGAATATATGAGAAACTTGAATCATTAAATATAGTTGTTGAAGGACCACCAGATATTGATAGTGATGATGAATTTGTTGAAGATAAGCACTTGTCTTATTTTGAAGAGGCCAACACTCTGAAAACAACTTTCGAATTAGTAAGACTTCTTCAAGCTACTCCCTATTACAAGTATAATCACCTAGCTATGATCCAAATTCCCAACATCATTGGACACCATTTGCACATTAAGTGTCTCATCACCCTCATAAAGCTATGATGTTGAAATTCCACAGTTAGGATCTCCTCTAAACTATTGGACATCAATTCTCACATTATGTCTCATAACCCCAATGAGATATTTTTTCTATCCACAAGCACCTCAAACTATTAGGCATCTTACTATTTGTTAGTTCATCAGAGCTTAGTGTGAAAGATATACAAGAGCCTCGCCTATCACAATCAAAAAAAGGATGGAAAAGAGAATGTTTGGGAAACTTAAAGAATCAATAAATATAGTTGTTGAAGAACCACCGGATATTAATAGTGATGCCCTCATAAAGCTATGATGTTGAGATTCTAAAGTTAGGATCTCCCCTAAACTATTGGATATCAATTCTCACATTATGTCTCATAACCCCAATGAGATATAATTTTTTCGATCGACAAGCACCTCAAACTATTGGGCATCTTACTATTTATTAGTTCATCAGAGCTTGGTGTGATAGATATGCAAGAGCCTCACTCATCGCTATCAAAAAAGGATGGAAAAGAGAATGTTTGGGAAATTTGAAGAATCGATAAATATAGTTGTTGAAGAACCACTGGATATCAATAGTGATGCTGATTTCATTGAAGATGAGACACTTATCCTATTTTGAAGAGGCCGACACTTTGAAGCCAAGGAGGGATGCAGTAAAGAATAATTAATTGGTCAATAGTCTTAAGTGCTTCTGATTCAAAGAAACAATACCTCAATGGGGTTATGAGACATACATGTGAGGATTCATATTCAATAGTTCAAGGGAGATCTTAAATCTAAAAGTTCAACATCATACCTTTACGAGGGTCATGAGACACTTAATGTGCAAATGGTGTCCAATGATGTTGAGAACTTGGATTATAATTATGTTACTATAACAAAAAGCAACTTGAAAAAATCTTACTAGCTCAAGACAACTTCTGCATAGTATATTTTATATTGTTTTTGATGCAAGAGCATCCCTGGTTCTTGGCAATCTTCAATCAACCAAAAATATTTATTTTCTGTTTTGCAGTTTCAACATTTCATTCTGCATTTTCTAGAATTGGCTCATCGGATCTTGAGGAGTTGGATTTTGCTTGAGGGCTTAATCATCTACTTTATTCTTAAACCGCAGAGCATTTGGATCATTTTCCGGCAAGTTATCACTATCGGTTGCCTGGACCTATTTGCATTTGTAATCTACCGGAATCTATCGGATCGCTTCCATAGCTTGCGAAGCCCTAAGCGTTGATTCCAATGTTCCTTGGCGGGTGGCCGACCTTTCCTTTGATCCGCACTTCATCCTTTGAATTTTCCAAAGGAATCTCTTTGGCAAAGGCTGACCTTGTTGTTTTTACACATTAAGTCTTGTTCTTCGGCATTTGATCCCTTTTGGGCTGACCGGATCCCCTTGGGATTGTATAAATCATTATAATTGAGCATTAGAATGCAGATCAGTTAAGATATAGAACATAGAAAATAGAACATAAGATTTGAGGTCCTGGTTGGTGACCTATTCTGTAATTAAGCATGTTTTAGCATACTTGTGCTGTGTATGTGTCATCAGCATGTCAATAAGGAGCTTAGACATTCCTGTTAGTCTTAATTTGCTCACTAGTCTTCTCTAATTTGATGTCAAATTCCTTAGCAGAATTATAGCACAATTATTTGCTGTTAAGTTCTCTGTTCTTGTTTTTAATTTATATTGCTTGGTCTTATGGAACATTAGTAAAAGCTTTCATTTCAGTTCACAAATGTAATAGCATAGTCGGTACTTAATTATGCTGCCATACAGTAAATGCTTTACAAGCCTCGATTGTTGACAAAGCTTCCAACTCCTCAACATAAAAGCAGAAGTGCATTTTCATTATTCATCCAACCCTTGAGCGCCACATTCATTGCTTTTTCCAATACATGTCCAATATAGGCTGAGATTATTGCTCAATCCTACAGTTCTCTGCCTTTCATTTTCAAATAAAAATTAAGTTGCTGGCACTCTAGCAGTAGTAGCACACACAATACCTGAAACTTGAAATTCTTTTAGCTTAAGCATTCATCGTTTGAAGGACGAGAATAATTAAAAGATTTCAGAGATCATTTTCAGAAAACAAATTGATCATAGATTTTCAGATTTTCACAGTGGGACATTTTGCTTTGATTTTTCTGGATGTACCTTTTAAAAATTCGATCGATTACAGGCACACCAAAAAGATCCAACAAAAAAAAATGAATACATCTAGATGCTATCAGACTGATCGGCATTTAAAGCTGCTCATAAATCCTTTAACACAAGGAGCGTAGAATTAATTGAAGAAATGAAACTTCTAAAACAAAAATTGTAAGCATTAACAAAAATCCATCAGCACATATTAGAAAGGGTGAAATAAAATGCCGGCAATAACATGAAACCTCTTTATCAATTTCTTTCTTTTCCTGACAAATCTTTGCCCAAAGTGGAACATTTCAGGATTTTTTGATTGCCAGTCATAAAAAGTGTGAAAATTTTCCATTTACAGCTATAATTATCTTTGACTACAAAAATATCTCCATTAGGATCACAACTATCTCCACTAAAAAATAAGTCATCTAGTAAAAAGAAATCAAACGTGTATATCGATTCTCTACAAATAGAAATCATATTGTCCGATTTCTAAAACAAAAAAATTATAAGCATTAACAAAAATCCATCAGCACATTAGAAAGGATGAAATAAAATGTCGGCAATAACATGAATCCTCTTTATCAATTTCTTTCTTTCCCTTACAAATCTTTGCCCAAAATGGAACATTTCTGGACTTTTTTGATTGCCAATCATAAAAAATATGAAAATTTTCCTTTTACAGCTATAATTATCTTTGACTACAAAAATATCTCCATTAGGATCACAACTACCAATCTCCACTAAAAAATAAGTCATCTAGTAAAAAGAAATCAAACGTGTATCTCGATTCTCTACAAATAAAAATCATATTGTCCGATTCCTGGAAGGCTGGATTATATATACTAGAGAAAACCTCCGAGATCAATAAAGCAAATCAAATCGTGGTACTTTTCTATGAATGCAATGAGTCACGCCTGCTTGCATAGCAAATAATGAGTCCTCCGAGATCAATCAGCAAATACATTTTTATGAATGCAATGAATCACGCCTGCTTGCATAGCAAATAATGTATCTGACACACGAGGTTATGATGAGTTCAGGATAATCTAGATTTACATTTCAGACATATTAAATGATGATTGTAGGGAGTGGAAACTATCCAATACGACAGTCGATACATGTTCAAAGGTGAACATAATGGCATATATATGGATACACCTGCGTACTGGTTTTTATTCCTACTTTCTGTGAGAATCATCAAGAATAGATATTTGATAACTTAATGAATGATCCATCCCAGAAAGGCTGATCTTTAGTCTCCAAGATACTTCACTCAGCAATAGATAAATAATTATTCACGGTCAAAACACTTCCAAATGGGAACTAGAATAGAGCACAAATAGTATATGTCAACATAGTAGAAAGCTGGAACTCAATTTATAAATTGCAACTCTGCATACACACAATAGCTGCATCAAAATATTAAAGGCCCAGACTGTCGAAACCTTTCAATTAGTTAACTAATGAAAAAAATCCAGTACACCAAGAAAACTCAGACAAATTCTGCCAAGCCACCCTGGGCTAATGTTTGACCAAATTTGATAATATTGTGAATTAGATAATAACTAGGACCCAGTAATACTTCCACAGAGAGAAGTGCTTTATATGGTCACAGCTGCATAAAAATGCAAGCATGCATTATGACTATTAATATGTCTTTTGAAATATTATACTTATACCCAAATATAAATCTAAAACACCTTAATACTGTTTCAGTCCTGCCAGATGCCAGATTACTAATTGGAAACCCAGATCTGAACTAATGATTGCAGACGGACTCTGCAGCTTACATGACCTGGCCAGCTTTTTTATATAAATTACACAACTATTGGCAAGTGCAACTCACTCCATCACACCCTGCTGATTTGCCTCCATTCTTTTCACTTTTTGCTGAAGCGCCTTCACATACTGAATGGCTTCATCCAAAACAACAGCAGTCTCCATGCCATTTCCACCAGGAATTATACTTCTCAGGTGTTCCACAGTTCTTTTAATATTTTCATTCCTTGATTTCTTACACGAAGCTGATATTGAAGTTAAGCGTTTGAAAGTTTGGAATTGTTCATTACCACTGATTTTGGAGCTACATTCATCAGACTTGCCGTAGGATCTATGACCACACAATAGATCATCATTGTAGTTACCATCTTCAACATTCTCAAGAGATTTCTTATCTTCAACATTGTCAAGATATTCTGGTACAACAACAGGCTCCCAACTTGAGGTGTCAACAACAGAAATATCGTGAGGAAGAGATTTTTCATTGATCATTAACTTTTCAAAAGGTTCTTTGGCGGGGGCAGGTATGAGATTAACCTCATCTTCTACACATTCCCTAGTGTCAATCCTCCGCCGCTTCACGGAAATGCAACTAGTTACATCTACTAAATCTTCTTCCACATAATTGTCTCCATCATTTCCAGTTATATCACTTGGAGAGTGCCCTGTGCTACTCTCATCATCATCAGAGCTTAGCAAAGCTTCCAGATCTTCAGTATCCTCATGCATTTCACTGTAAGAGCTTGGAGCTTTTTCTTGCCTCAATACATGGTAACTCGCCCTGCTAGTACTTTCCACCTCCCCCTCCACAGACTCTGGAATTAATTCATCGCCAAAATTGCCAAGAGAAATAGAGTTCCATCTAGATGCCCTTGTCTTTTGCAATGCTGCAAAAGCCAAGGCCACCACAGTTTCCTCATTTTCGTGACAACCAGCCTTCCAGTCTAAGTAGTTGCCTTCAGTAGGTAATAATTTGGAACTCGTTATTACTTCTTTTCTGTCCATGTTCGGAGAATCAATCTCTTTCATAGAGTACTGGGTTGGGTGGAAAATGATACGGCCCGTACTTCCTGTCTGGTCAAACAATATAAATCTTTTTTGATATGATGCAGAAGAGCCAAGATTCATTTTCTCAGGATGCAGGCCACTGCATGCCCCCAAATCCTCCACACTTACCCCATGGTCCCGATCTCTGGATACAGAAGCTTCTAGTTTTAAGAATGGTGCCGAGGATTCCAGTGCTTGGGGAAAATGACTTTCTTCAATCCCATTAACCACTCTGTACTCTTCGGCAGAAGAAGCTACAGACCCACCATCGACACCAACAGATTTTGGTTTTGTATAGCCCTCAGCATAAAACATCTGAGAGTTTGGATAACTCGGGCTTATCAAAGTGGTCGACTTAAATGCCTCAAAGAAAAAGGCTGCCTGTGACAGGGGCTTCAGACTTGTCAAATCTGGTACAACGTAGTTTTCAGGTTGCATGCAGGGCACTGTAGGACCTAAGCCGAGCTTTTCTGATCCCTGCCATGGCAGATTCAGACAGTATGTAGCCTTTTTTTGATTATCCATTAAATGAAACAGTTCCTGGTACTAATCAACAAAAAGTGACAATCTTCGGCTGCCAGAACACATGTACTACAATTGTCAAAAAGAGATCAAGTGTCACTTCTGAACTATAATTTATAAGTAAAGTTTTTAAGACTACCGAATAATTTACATATACATACCAGCTAGTATGTATTCCAATGCGCGAAGATTGCAGACATTTATAATGTACAGTATCTCAAGTTCCAGCTTGAGGAGGGTAACCGCATTATCCCACCCATTTTTTCTTCATACTACATTCACTTTTGCTTGATGAGGATAACTAGCGTATTCAAAAACTGGCAAAAACACTAAAGATGCCAACCCTTCTACGTTACAGGCTTCAGCAACTGACGAAAATACTCAGCCTGTAAACCAGAAGAATTCAAATGAGGATAGGAAAATTAAAAATGTCCGCCATGCATAAAACTTCTGATGCATCCCTGACCGGTTTTAAATTCTTTTACAGAATATATTGGCTTTAAAAGCATGTAATATTACGAGCAAAGAAAAACTAAAGTTCCAATTTTTTTAACTGACCACCGAAATCAAGAAAGATAAATCGTGTTGCAGAATACCCAATGATGATTATGAAACAATTTAACTTATACCATCAAAAACCACTTTTTTGACAGAAATAAGAAACGAGTGAAGAAAGGTCAAGCATAAATGTCCATCAAGGTGAAATCATGAAAGCCTTCGACACAGATATCAATAACTAGAACTATGATGCCGGTAGCGCTATTTCCTGTCACAGAACACAGTGACGCTTAACGACTCAAATTCCATTCAGTGTTTGATGCATTGTTCAGTCTACAGAGCCTACCGCAACAGAAATTAGACGGTAGATAGCAAAATCCAACTTCAAAAAGTATTGCCAACAGTAAGTAGTGAAAATCTGGAGCCTCGTAACACCAACGATGCAAAACGGCAAGGAGAACACGTAGACTAAAAAGGCTAAATAAAGTAGATCGCTCATCATGACGTTCACAAGTTTTCTATGAACATTAATATGACAAAATAAGACAATACACGCACATCCTCACGTATGCAGATTGCAGTACAGCATTATTCATTAAACCCCAATATTTATGAGATCTTATTAACTATCGGTATTAATGAGATCTTATCAACTCAAGCCATAGCAACTCAATTGGCCCAAACGACAGAACCCAGATCGATACAGATGATCTTGCAAATATATAGATCTACAATAGTAAAGGCACGTTAGGGTATTTGTCTTCAATTATGCACAAGTCATTCCAGCGAAACAGAACGGAATTAGACCATTTCGGGAAAGATAACTGGGCATGGAAATACACATCGCCCAAATGAAAAACAACTTTTGTATGCAACCTCCCAGAAAGCGCAAACGGCGGAAAATCGTGAGATATACCCAAAACGGAAATAAAGATTGGGAAATAAACAGACCAAACAGCATTGAACTCATATTTGGGATAATTATGAACATTGGGCAACTCCAAATTAACCGGAAACAAGTGTAGGCGAAGGATAAATTCAGCCATGTAGGGAAACGGCCGTAATAATGAGATTTCCCAGCGTCCAGTTTGAGAAGAAATGTAATAATGAAAAAGAATCACCAACCTGACAATCTTGCAATGGTTGAAAGCACGCTATAACTCTGACAACAATGGTAGCATTCCCCGCAACACCGCACTCATGTTTCAATGCACGGAATCTCGTTTGGCTAGCTGCTTGGCACACCATACCTTCTATCACCCCTTTCCACCAATTCTCTCTATCCCTACACCGCCGTCTTTGCACCACACCACAACTGTACCCTTCAAACCCTAAAACAGATCCCCACAAACCCCAAACAGACTCCTCACTCACAAAACCGACAGCAAAGCAAAAACAATAGAATCCGCCAACAAACAGGAAACCAAACAACCGAGTCCAACAAGCCGCCCTGCAAGCACTCTACGAATGCCGAAAAAAGAACCGAGAATGCCTGAAACAAGAAGCAAAAACCCCTTCTTGAGGATTACAACTCAGCTAACCCTACAGAAGGAGCGAGGGAGAATGATAACCGACTTAGCATCCATAAGTAAAATCTAGAACAAGACTTAAACAAAAACAGCAATGGATATTCATGCTCCTCCTCCTTTACAGAATAACTCTGCAGAACACATTCAGTAAAACAGCAGTTCTGTAGATGTCCACTGCAATACACGGCCACCGCATCCTCAAGCCAACATCAAATCACCAAACCTCTCCAATTAGCCCTCCAAAGCAGGGACAGAAGGCCAAAGACAAAGAAAAAACACAAGGAAAAGCCCTAAAAACCACTGCAACAGAGCGAATCCAAACCTAGACAACCCAAAAACCAAAATTTATCAATACACAAAATCTAGCAACACTCTCTGCATCTTTCCACAGGGCTTTGTGAGGGGAACAAGTAATTTTGCAGAATGGAAACAATTTACAAAAGGGTTAAAGGGTGACAGTTATGCAGGCAAGCGTCAATGCCGGTTGACCCGCTATGACAGTGCTTTGAGATCTGAACCCTGGGGTTGGGTTACCATTTAACCAGAAAGCGAAGTTCATTAATTTTTTAATTCGAATTATTGGTGGCGTGATGAAATAAAAAGAGTATCGCGCTTGGGCACGCCTGGGCCTGGTTTTGTTTTGTCAAAAGCGGATTTTTATTCCCCACCCTGGTCTATAATAATTTTTTTATACGAACCCTAATTTAAAAATCTGATCAAAGCGTGTGTTGTTATTAGTGTTGTTGAATATTTTTTCCATCAATCTGGATTCCACTCTCCATTCTTGAGTGGATTGGGTGGGCTCTACCTGAAATGGCTTAATTATGCTACCCTAGGCCGGAGAGGGTTCACGTGTGGCTCCCCTTAACCCTAACAACTTCCTTTTCCTCTGTCTATTCAAATCATGCCACATGCATCTTCAATCCATTGTACTTCTCTCTTTCATTCATTTTTTCCCTTCAAAGTTCATGTATACATCTAAATTAGAAATCGTCTTTTGACTATGTTATCATGAGTACAAGGTTCATCTTTTTCTTCAAAGTTTGTGTATACATTTAAATTAGAAATGAGTCCTTGACTATGTCATCATGAGTACAGATTCCAGTCTGTCTATGTTATGTCATGAGTATGGGTTCCACTATGTCAAAGCCATCCAAGGATTGACCCTAGCCCAAGCATACTTGTAGGAGATTTGAACCTTGGTTGATAACGTTAACAAAAAACATACCACTAAACTCAATCGATCGATTTTTTCTTCAAAGTTCAAGTATACATTTAAATTAGAAATTGTCTTTTGACTACGATGTCATGAGTACAAGGTCCATCTTTTCCTTCAAATTTTGTGTATACATGTAATTAGAAATCGGCCTTTGATTATATCATCATGAGTACGGATTTCAAATTATGTTATGTCATGAGTATGGGTTCTAGTTTGTCAAAGTCATTCAAGGATTGACCCTAACCCAAGCATACTTATAGGAGATTAGAACCTTGGTTGATAACATAAACAAAAACATACTCCTAAACTCAATCAATTGATTTTTTTCTTCAAAGTTCATGTATACATTTATATTAGAAATGGTCTTTTGACTATGTTGTCATGAGTACAAGGTCCATCTTTTCCTTCAAAGTTTGTGTATGCATTTAAATCAAAAATTGGTCCTTGACTATGTTATCATGAGTATAGATTCCAATTTGTCTATGTTGTCATGAGTATGGGTTCTAATCTATCAAAGTCATTCAAGTATTGACCCTAACCAAGGCATACTTATAGGAGATTTGAACTTTGCTTGATAATGTAAACAAAAATACATACTACTAAACTCAATCCATTGATTGTTGTCTTCAAAGTTTGTGTATACATTTAAATTAGAAATTGCCCCTTTACTATGTCATCATGAGTACGGATCTTAGTGTATCTATGCTGTCATGAGTATGGGTTCCAATCTCTAAAAGTCATTCAAGGATTGAACCTAGCCCAAGCATACTTATATGAGATTTGAGCCTTGGTTGATAATGTAAACAAAGAATGCACTACCATTCAATTGAACTACAATCATTCAATGTTGGTAGATAGGTATAATCAAGGAACATTTTGTCATGCTACCTAAAAGTTGCAATCCTATGATATTGTTTTGTTTTTTTTGTTAGTTGGATTTGTTTCTACAATCTTATGATATTGTTTTGTTTTTTTGTTAGTTGGATTTGTTTAGTTAGTGGTCCAATTCAAATTATGGTATTTATATAATTGTTTATTCAAACTCATTGACCTATATAATGCAAAGAATTAAAAACTTCATTAAATATCTTGTATTTAAATTGTGTAGAAATTTTTGTATTGAAATTTATGATCCAGATGTCTAAAAGAATAAAAATTATCTTCTATTTAAATTTAAATTTGAAAATTGAGTATGAGTGGTGCCCTTTGAAGACATAATTCATTGTCATGTATTTCTTTGTTTGTGTCTATTGTCATAGATCTCGGTTTCTTGATCTAGTCTCTTGTACCAATCCTAACTCAAAAAGAACCAAATCAACACTTCCCCTTGATCTAGTCATGGGCATAACCATCCAATAGACTTGTTATCAATCACAGTCTTTGTGAGAATAAAATACTCCAGATTTGATACCACTTGATCTCTAAAATGTTGGAAAAAGTCTCTAAAACAATCACAAATGCTAGATTTGATACACATTTCCTAAAATGTCAACTATATGCATCTCCAATTCAGTTGAAGTTACCTTGATATGCTTAAGAATTTAGTTAGAGCATTCAAATATGCAAACAAACATTGAAAACAAGTAAAAATGCATCCAACAAATGCAAGATACATAATTGAAAAAATTGAACACGTGAGATATACCTCAAGAAACCATCAAAAGAGAGGAAATCTTCAAAAGAGTGAGCTTATATTTTGCATGTCACTAAATTGAATCAAAGTACAAATATTTATCATATCCAAATGAACTTATTGGAACTCTTTCAACAAGTATAATGGGCTCCTAACACTTGCAAATGTTCACAACACCATGGAAATAGTGTTCCCTTTGCAACAATCATTTTGGAACATATGAGTTTATAATTAAGAGCTCCCCCCTCTAATATGTGTCTAACGTGTTTTTAATATTTTATCATCCTTCTATAGCATTGAAATGAAGTTCAAATGTTGGGAATTCAAACTACGAATTTAAAACTATCATGGTGCTCTTTGACTTCCTAATTTTTTTAATTAATTTTGTCAAAGAATAATTATTAGATCATCATGAGTGAAATAAATCAATTTAGATATTTAGAGTTGATTAATCAAATTATGGTATGCATCTTAATAATTATTTTATAGGGGTTGACCCCATGGTGTGACGGTGAAGTCATGGCATTATTAATGGTGCCACAAACCTATTCAAACCCCATGTAGGATGGAGAGAGGAGGAAGAATAAGAGAAGGAGGAGGAGGACATGAAGGAGGAGGTCATGTAGGAGGAGGAGGAAGATATGTAGGAGGAGGGCATGTAAGAGGAAGAAGACGATGTTCGTTAATTGATAAGTAGGAGGTATTTTCCACAGCAAGCCAAATCATGATATTGCTATCAAGATTCAACTGTGTAGTTTTCAAGTCAAACTCATTGACCCATGATTTATGAGTAGTGGTTCACAAGAACCCATCTCCCATGAGAATGAATGGTCCACTTAGCACTCATTGCATCTAGGTGATGCTCACAGAGGTGAAGCATTGGGCCTTTGAGGATGAGCCCCCCATTTATGGCCTCACCTGGAGCAAAGGCCAGGCTAAAAATCCCTACACTTCTCTGATAATAAAAAAATATATTATTTTATAAAATAATAGGAAAGGAAAATATAACTTAAAATTTAAAGTATAGTTAAATTTCAAATAATTAATTATATAGTTTATTTTTATATGTGATTAAGTTTTTTCTAAGATAAATAATGTTTAAAAAATAAATTTATATTAAAAGTGATGTTTAACATAGTTAAGTTTAATTCATTAATTGATATTATATAGATTGGAATGTGTGACGATGAAAGTAAATGTTATAAAGAGAGATAACTTGGTGTATATGTAAGTTAACAATAAATTGCAAGAAGTAATTTTTTGAGTTAATTATGGATCTCATAGGAGTTCATTTGAATGAATTAATCATGCAAGTGAAAGAAAGCAAAAGGAAATAATAAAAATAGAAAAAAATGATTTTTTGTTGTCATCATATGCTAGAAAAAAATCTAAGTAGAAGGTTAAAACTCCTTAGTCTAAACCCTACCAAAACCCTAAGGGATTAGGTGTTTAGGACTTTTGTATTATATCACATGCCTTTTTGTTATGTCTGTTGTTTACTTGTGATCATTAATAACCATGTCTTAAATTATCCTTTTTAACTGTGTCATTCATCATTGGAAGTCACTTTGTTGGTCATGCCTCCATTAGCCATTGTGTAATTTTTGTGCTAGCTCTTTAGCTACATGGTGAGCTTCCCTCATATGCCATGGAAAATGATCATGAAATCAATGATGCCAGACATGTTTTATTTCAAATAAGGAAGGATGTGAAAAATTTAATTATGTAATTAGTAAATATGGCATGAAAAATGATGATACTAGACAATACGATCCTAAAAGCTTCACAAACAACATGAGAAATATTGGAAGATCTAGGTAGGAGCACCATTACTTGAAAAAGATGATTTGGGTAATAATCACTTTGACTAGGTTAATAAGGATCAAATGAAGAAAAAATGGAAAAAGATCATATTGAAAAACAAAATAAGAAATAAAAGTGATCCCAACTATAAAACGAGATTTCTTAAAGGTCAAGGACCCAATTGAGAGGATGAGAATCAAGTTGGATAATGTTGATGTAGCATCGTAAATTGTATCTATATATAATTTTGTCCCAACCTAGACCTCACCTTGGCGTTTTGTCTTTTGTGTGTGATGTCCATTTTGATTTTGCTTACACCTTCCAGAATACCATTTTCATTTCCCCTTTTGTCTCTTGTCCAATGTTGAGTCCTGATTCTCAAGACTAGGGCACAAACCGCCCTACTCCTCTCAATCAAGACCCAAATTTGGTCCCACCAATGGTCACATCAAGGGGGTGAGAATTTAGGTCCCATGTCGGCCTACTCTAGAAATTCAAATAGATTTTGAATGGTTATGTATAAAGGAGGCCTACCCCTCTTATTTGAAACCGAATGAAGTTGGACATCTCTCTCAATTACACTCTAGTGAACTCAATTCAAGTGAGCAAGAAATCAAGCATTGAAGGAGATGTTTAGTCAAGTTCAAAGCACTCAAGATGGAATCCATGATGAAACTTCCATGAAGACATTCTACATGACATCCTAAACACTTGTGTGAGGATTCAAGCAATCTTCATCAAGGTATCAACTTCAATTACAAGCATTCAATTTCAAATCTAACCTTTCATTCAAAAGGAAAGCATATTGTTGCAATTCAATTCTATTTGCATTACAAATATCCTTTTGATTTCAAGGTTAGTTCCTAAATCATGGTTTGACCCAAGGAAAATCCCTTTCCACAACCCTATTCCTCTCTTTTTATGTGCAAGAAATTGATTCAAGAGCTACAATCAAAGATTTCGACAGAATTGACGATGATGACAGGTTCAAATTTTTAAGGAGCAAAAAATGGAGGATCAAGGTAACCTACCACCCCAGTCTTGAGAATTTTGCTCAATCTTCCAACAATGGATCTAGTGTGTCTTCTTGATCTAGAAAAGATCCCACTTGTTTATCCAAGAGTTATAGGACCAAGGCGACCTACCACCTTGGTCCCGAAAATTTAGTCTAAATCTTTAGCAACAAGTTTTGATCTTATTCTTCTCTTCAGATCTTTGTGCATGGATTTGTCTGACATCTGTAGCATTTTTTTATTACCATTTCACTTCAATTATCCATTGCTTTTCCCTAAACTTTACAATTCAAATCAAATTTCAACTCAAAAGGGGGAGACAAAAAATAGGTAAATTTAATTAGCATTTTAGCCCTTTTTCCAATTGAATTGTGGCTAGGTCTATTAAATTTACCCCCCTTTTTTAAAGTAATGGTTGATTAGGTATGATTAGGGGTTTTATTATCTTAATCGACAAAACCCTAATTTTACCACCATTACATTTTGGTGAGCCCAACTTCTTCTATGCTTATTTACGATTTATTGTCTCACATCTGATTTGTATGCACTTAAACATTCACATTTGCACTCATTAATCATATATGCAATTGAATTACATAAATTTAGAGGTTGAATTCATAAAAACCCTAATTTACTCTTGTAAAATTGACTTGTGGGTTGTATAATGTTTCAATTATATTTTCAAATCTTATTGTTATGACATGTTATGTTCAGATTTAGATGCATATAATGTTCAATATCATAATTCATTGGTTAATCAATCATTTTACAAAGAAATTGCATTGCTTAATCATAGTTTACACTTTCAATCAATATTTCTCTATTTGTGCATGAGTTTTGTTGCCCTTATTCCTACATACAATATTCCAATGAGCAAAAGTTATAGACTTAGGGATTTCCAAGGTTTAAACACTAAGGATATGGAGTCTTAGTTGACTAACTTATTCCATGTGAATTTTGGTGCTTCTTCTAATTCAACAAATGGCATACCTGATATCACATATCTCCATTCAGCTCATACTTCTCATGATGAGGATGAATCACTAACTAGAGTTGCTATTGACCAATTGGAGAAGATTGATAATGAGTTTGAAAATCTTCAACAATGGATGGGTCAACAATATTCAGATAGTGAAGAAATCCCCTTGATTGAAGGATTGAAAAGAATGGTTCAAAGTGATAAGATAGACCTGTGGATTTGTTGTGTGGCCTTGCTCATATTGTTGATATCAATATTATGTGAATCAAAAGTTGTGTCAAAGTCCTTGGTTACTCTCAACCTACTATCCAAGTTCACCATTCCACTCATATGCCTACATCCTTGACTAGTGTGCCTACATTTACATCTTCTTGTTGATGGGTGTTTTGACACACTCCCCAATAGTCAAGTAGGATATGAGAACGTATACCACCTCTCCTGAAAAGTAGTCAATCCTAAAGACTGACAACTCCAAGGTCTCTATAGTTGGGTCACGACTATGTTGGGTAACTCAGTGGTTGATGTAACTGTACCTGTTAAGGGGCCTGTTGGTTGGAACAAAGCAAACAAAATCCTTTTTTTGTATTTTTTAATTTAACTTAATAAAGAAATGCCAAAAGATTGATCAGGGTAACAAGAGATAATAACAAAACCAATACTTAACAACTGAGCTAAATAAAGTTGGTGTATCACAGAGGAGTATTATCAATAGCATTCAAATGCGTTCTAGCAAATATGCAAAGTCAGTCAACTCACATATAAATGAAATTGGATATCAAAATATCATAAGATTGCTCTATTATTTCACCCTCATATACCATTCACATGCATAATATGATTCATAAAATAATAAAATTGAGAGGGCAAGTTGCTAATTAGAATGAGAGAAGATACCAGACTAGAAAGAAAATCAACTACAAAAACATGTATTGCAGATCAGGCAATCCACAAGTTGCTTTGTATTAATCTTCAAAAATGTATAACAAAATAGATCTGAGAAAGAAATTGCAGAAAAAGTATAAACTTTCTAGCTAAATGGCCTTGAATCATCAATTTGCAGACCTTCTAAGTGGTCCCAAACTTTACAATTTATAGTGTTTCATCCCTACACCTTAGGAATAAATCTTGC
Source organism: Cryptomeria japonica (assembly GCF_030272615.1). Taxonomy (NCBI): domain Eukaryota; kingdom Viridiplantae; phylum Streptophyta; class Pinopsida; order Cupressales; family Cupressaceae; genus Cryptomeria; species Cryptomeria japonica. Next base: position 582,586,559 of record NC_081406.1, read on the forward strand.
CTAAGATTCAGTTACAAAAAGATGGGAGTCACAGTCGACATGCAAGTCATTGCCTCTAAACTCCACTTAATTGCTACTCAACTAATGCTTGTAGTTCATGTTCTTGATGGTGCATTAGCTCCAGGACCTTTAAATTGTGCAAAGATGGTGCATAAGTAAAACAAGTGCAACAAAAAGTGTCATTTGATGAACTACAATGATTTATGGTGGTGATATTGTTTGACATGCATTATGTGGCTAACTACCTATTTATCTTCTATTCTTCTTATAGTTCTGGTAGTTGCTAATGAAGCAGTCTATGGAAGTAGCAAGTGGGTCAGCAATATACTGGATTCTGAATTTAGATGCCATGAGTACTTCCTTTGTACTTTCTAGCCTACTGACCATTTCATCCATTATCACCTCAGCTCCTTGACACTGGAATACCACATACATGTATCTATTCATTATTTCTTCATTGAACTCAACAGTGATTGCAAAGTGGTCAACTATGTAAGAACCCACCTACTAAGTATGGTTTCTTGATGAAATACTCCATCTTGCTTAAGGCTGTAACCATATTTTCCCAATAGTTTAACCATGAGTTGCTCATATTGTTCAAGTACGTTGAGGAGTGGGGGATGGTCTTTAAGAACCTTGATGTGGCACTGCTCCATTATCTCCATCCTTAAGTCCAAAATATCTATGCATGATTGCAGGCTATTGATATTTTCTTCTCCCAGTAAGTCCTCTTTTGCAATCACCTCCTCTCCCAGTCTTTGGATTTTCTTAAGTATCTTCTGTTGCTTTGAGAACTTAAGGAGATGATGTTCCTAGTGTGAAGAACGGTAAATAAGAACTTTCTCATTGAAATGGGCTTATTCAAATACCTCCATTGTATCTTGCAAGAACATTTTGATTTTACTCAACTGATCTTGAGCCCATGCTTTGACTGTTGTTACCACTTTCCTCATCTCATATAATGCTTTTATATCACCTTGTGGGAGAGATGAGGTAGACAGCAAGGTGTCATCTACTCTGGAGTCAAGTGGCTTGGCTATCTCCGTGATCAATTGTTTATATTGCCTCAGATGTGCTTTAACTGGTCTTATGTTCTTTCTCCATCCTAGTCTGAATAGTGAGAGTCACAGAAACTAAAGTAACAATCTCTCCCCACTTGGTTTGTTTATCGAAATTGACCTCTGATACTTGATATTTTGAGGTGGTTTGAGGTTGCCCTTTAGTATTTAATTCGAGCATGGGAGCTGCTATGCTAGTAATTACTTCACCTGAGTCTATCCTTGAGAGATGATGGATTGTCTTAGCCTTCTTGGCTCTCCTTGGTGACTCATTAATTTCTTGTTTCAAAGTGATGTTCAGGAGGAGCACTTTCTTCTTCTTAGTAAAGGTAAAACTTGGCCATTGTGGCATACTGTCATCTTGATCTCCCCCTTGTAGAGTTACCTTTGTAGTAACCTTGTGTGTTTCATGTTGTTGTTTTGGCTCTTGTTGGCATTGTGTTGTCATTGATGTCAACCAGTATGGAAGATATATGTGTAGTATTGTTATTGATGCATACCGGAAGTGATGTCTTTGATGTCTCTAATGTCACCTAGCTTAGCAGGTCACCGGTAAGGAAGAGAGTGTCTTTCAGCATAATGATCATTGGAGTCACTGGTACACAAGTTAAGTGTTGACTTGTGTTGAAGACATGGACTAAAGACTAGTAAGTGACATGTTGGCAGTGCATTGTTGCCAACTGACAAGAGAGCAAGATGTTGGCCTGTTGATTGTGATGAAGAGACTAAATGTTACAAAAATCACATCAACACTAGAGGTTAAGTATGTGCAAGACACCAGTACACTGTTGGAGGTCAAGTATATTGTACAGGCCACTAGTATGTTGTTGGATGTCAATTTGCCGGACTCCCACCAGATTAAGAGAAGTCAGATAGAAGATTTAAAGGCAGGTGTTTGAAGGCACACACCGGATCAACTGGTGAAACACTAAGTTGCCTTAGGTGCATGAGATTAGAGATATTCATTGGATCAACCAGGTAGACATGATGAGTTGTCAGTACAGAGATTGAAGGATATGTTTATCACTTTGACAAACCAGTTGATAGGAGAACTAGTCTATTGATGAAGAAGGCAAGTTGGAATAGCTGCAGACAGAGAATGTTGTCGGAATGAAGATGAAGTTTGGTGCCACTAGTGTGCATGGTATCTTACCAGTATACATGCAAAAGATACTACTGGTAAAGATGTCAACTGATAAGCTGACAAAGTGCAGATGCAAAAGGATCCATTTGTTGAAGATGTGCATAAGGTTGGTAAGAGTGTTGATCGGTTTAGGTGTTCCACCGGAAGAGAAGCAAAGTGCCAAGGAGAAGACAGATCGGTCAGGGTATAACCGACAGGGTTCATAAACCGATAGATGAACCTAGTTGTGTGGCTCGTCGGTGACCAAGTCAGACCGACATAGTGAGCCAAGGTGGATGTCAATAAAGGTGCCACGTGAAGGTGAAGTTGCATGCATGCACAGGTCTGTGTGGTATGTCGGTAAGGTCATTAGCGGTTGGTCTAACATTAAATGGCTATTGTGAAGCTTGAGGAAGGATGGCAGAGGATTGTGGCTTGAGATCAAGGAAACAACAGATATCCAAGACAGGTTGATCTAGCAGATCAAAGTGGGTAAAGGAGACCTCATAATGCACGTGATTGACTAGACACAAGGTCAAAAGTCATGCTACAAATAGCTAAAGATAGAAGATGTGAATCACAAGGTAAATAGTAGGGAGATGCTCATTGATTGAGTGTTGATCATCGATCAAGGACATGATATCTAATCAGATATGATGTGCCATGATGATCAAAGATCGGATTGGATGCAGATTTAGTGCATGGTGGGAACCCTAGCATGCTTATATTCAAACTCACGTTTAGGCAGGAAAATCTGGCTATAAGAGTGTGAGCCAAAGAAGTAGATGGTGTTGATGCATGAGAGAGTGAGGCTAGGGAAGAAATACAATCATTCAAGTGCCCAACGTCAATCAGAGAGGAGACTGAGTGTGTGAGTGAGAGAATCGATTTGAAGAGTTCAACCAGCAAGAGTGAGGCAACCGATAGACTGCCATTAAGTCTGGCAGAGGTGTGCACCAGTGATGATTGAACCGATAGAGAAGAGCCATAGAAGATTGCAAAGAGAAGAGCATAGTGAAAATTAGAAGAGAGTCGGTAAGCTAAGAATTAGCATAAATCATATAGAAGACACCTGACTGAGTGAAAAAGACCGATGGTGGCTAGCAGCAGTGTGACAGAGAGAAAAGAGAATTGGCAAAGAGCGTAACCGACAAAGAAGAACCAAAGGTTGAACTGGTAAGGTTGTAGCAGAGAATGAGTTGCAGCAGGAGATAAGGCTGCAATAGAGAGGTGAGCAGAGAATTGCTAGTGAATTGGATAGAGGAGAACCGGTGAAGAGACTCTCATAAGAGTTACAAAGTTCTTTTGTAACAAGGCTATTACTTTTGTAGTTGATTATGTTCATTTTAGATCACTGATTTGGAGCTCAGTGCAATGGTTGGTGCTCCTTGGGTTGGTGCTCTAAAATCAAGGGTTGGTTCTCCTTGGGTTGGTGCCCTAAAGTAGGAGTGGTACTCCTTGGGTTGGTGCCCTAAATGTTGTAATTGAATGTTTCATTGTGAGGCTGGATTGGAGTAGTAGTCTCTAGCAACATTTCTCACTGAGGTTTTTCCCATCTTGGGTTTTTCTCATACATTTGGTGTTATGAGATGTCCCTTTTATGTGTGTATGCATTTATGTTATCTTTCCATCTAATAGGTATGTTTGCTTTATGTTAGATCTGTTAACTGGTATATATACATAGGATAGTAAAGGGAAAAGATTTGGAAATCACTGATTCACCCCCCTCTCAGTGGCATCTTGTGTTCAACAATTGGTATCAGATCTTAGGTTCCCGGTTGATAAGATTTCTCCAGCTTGGGTAGATTATGGTATTTAAACACAATAGTTTGTTTTGTGTCAATCCCTATCCTATATTTGATGGTTCAAATTTTCCTATTTGGAGTTGTAGGATGGAATTCTACCTATCCTCTTTAGGGTTTGATGTGTGGATTTTGGTTGTAAATGGGTGCCCTAGTAAAGTGAGTCCTCCCACTGATTTAGAAGAAGAAAGAAGATATTGGTGTAATGATATAGAAATGAAGGCTATACTCTGTGGGTTATCAAATTATGTTTCCTCACATGTGGACAGATGCAAATTGGCAAAAAGCTTGTGGGACAGATTGAAGAAGCTCTATGGAAATGAGCTTACCACTACAAAACCAATTTGTGAAGATAGGATGAGAAATGAAACTCATGTGTCTGCAAATGATGAATGCAGATATGTTAGCAGCCACAACATAGACAGCCCATCAGAAAGGCACTTGGTCAATCACCATAAATGGTTCAGCAGATTGCATCACCGACCTTGTTCTGCACCTAGACATTTTGCATCGATCGATGCCTCCCTTTGATCACCTCTGTTTGACCTTCCTCAAGCCACACACCTCTGCAACACATCCCATGATTTACGGGGTCTGCATATAATATCGACTAACTCTGCAACAACCTCGTCAGTGCACACTCCATCTACCACTTCCTGCATGTCCGCTACCTCGACTCCATTGGCACCTTTGTCGGCATCCACCTTAGCTCACTATGTCGATCCAACATGGTCATTGACCAATTACACACAACTAGTGTATGCTTCATACTATCAGTCCCTCTTTGCCTACTGGTTCTCTAACCCTGCCGGTATATCTTCCTTTACTGGTTAACCTTCATACCTTCACCTTCCTTGTGTTGGTGGATCATGTCATCTCCGTCATCACACATACCGGTTCTCATCTCTATGTTGTTGGTGTATCATATTGATTGGTCATTGTCCTTAAAAATCAACATGTTCATCTTCATCTGAAGAGAGCCTTTCACTTGTGTACTTTATAGCATACCGGTAGCCCTATTTACCGATGGACACTACATCTGCCTTCATGTCAGTAACATGCATGATGACATCATGCAAGCAGTCTTCAACTATCCTTGCATCAAACTGCATCTGCATTCTAGTTGTACTCTCTATCTGCAGCTAAACCTTTCCTTCTCCTTCATCTGGTAGGTTTTCCTCTCTGTTGGTTTATCAAAGTGACAAACTCATCACTCCTTGTTTGTTCCCATAGCTCATATGCTTACTCTAGTGATCAGGTGCATATCACTGATCTCACATGTTGGAGGCTCACACATATCATCCGGTCGATGGAGGTAGATACACCATGGTTCACAATTTGCCAATCACTAGTGGGAGAGGAACTATGTCATCTATTGGCCAATGGTGTGACTTCCCTGTTATTGGGCAGATGCAATTTCCCTACAATCCTCAGGCAACATTCCTTCTTCAGTTTTCTCTTCTTCTAGGGACAAAATCATTTACCGATGGGAATTCTGCCAGATGGCATCACACTAGCATATCGGTGACCCTAGCTTGCATATCAGTTGGCCTCAACTGCACACACTGTCGGTTGTCATCCATGACAGTAATACCAGATGACATCAATGATAACACTACACATACATCTCCCATACTAGTTGCCATCCTATATCGGTTGACATCAATGATAACACAATGCCAACATAATCAAGGATGAAGATCGGTGCTGCAAGAAGGAGAAACAATAGAGATCCTAAAGGAAAAGGAAAGATCGAAGAAGGAAGCTTCACCAAAAGAAAGGACAAAATAAGACAACATAGAAGACTCCCTACCGATAGAAGACAAGGAAATGCTACCACCCACAAGACAAAGCAAGTGTGAGAAAAGAAGAGATCAGATGGAAGAGTTGAAGAGCATGGACAATCCAAGATCCATCCTTGAAGAAGCAAAAATGGAAATACTAAACTGGTAAGATCTCCACATGCATGGCAAAATAAATTTGTAGGTCATATGCCATTCTTTACTAGTTACTGCTTCTCTTGCAAAGATTATGGTCATAGGGAAAATGTTTGCATAAAGAGGTCTAGAAACAAGAATGTTGTATGTCCAAGAAGTAATACATATAGCCATAGTATGTCAAGTTGTAGAAACATGCATAGCTCTGCTCCTATGCATAATACGAAGAGTCCATTTGCTACCTCAAGAAATGCAAATTATGTACGTTATAATTGCAATGGATTTGGGCATAGATTTCATAAATATAGGAATAGGAAAGTTCAGTCATATGACAGTCGATATAGCAACCATGCTCAACATAGAAATGGATGTAGAGCATATGGAAGTCAGAGATAGAATGTTGCATGGAACAAAAGGAGAAGAGGTTTTGTCCCTGCAAGATCAAGTGGTCCACCAGTTCCGGTAGCTAGTTACAACAGCTTGACCAGAAGAAAATGGTCAAATCGGTTTGATAGTAGGTCCTCCAATCATGCGTATGGCATGAACACAATCTATTTCTATAACAATGCTTCCAGTTATGATGCAGAAACCGGTAGAGCAAGGACCAATAGGCAAAAGAAGGTAACACCTGCTCCCAAGACTGAAAATGGGAAGAAAAATGAAGTCAAGCAGGTATGGAAGAAGAAGGAGGAGAGTAGGACCATGGACCGACATTGTGCATCATTTCGTAAGTGATATCTCCTAAGGCTTAAAGGAGATGCAGGACTAAGGGGGGATAAATATTGATCGGATCATTCAACCCCATCCTTGATAAGGACAAAGGAGAAGACGTGTTGCTATCAGTAAGAAAGAAGAAAATGAGATGATATGTGTGTGTAGTGGCTCCCTTGACTACACACCTATAGATGAGAGATGGATCACTACTACATGTGTCAATGGACAAATAAATTACAATTGGGATCAAATGCTAATTGACACAAGAGGATAGGAGTTAGAGGAAGGTGCTCTAGTAGAGATGATGGACCGATGCAGGAAACCAGTATGTGCAGTATGGTACCGGTATGAATACTAACCGGTAGTATAGGTTGTGTAAGACAATGAGGTCCAGGATCAATGCATTAACTCAGGAAACATGGATTGAGGTGTTTATGTCTCAAGTGGTATTGGAAAAGACCTGAATGACATATGATGGCCCGATAGTTGATCATGTATACATGCGTCCATTATGGGCTAACCTGTTTGATCTATGTCATGATAATGATATTGTATAGCATTATGTACACTTAGGATCATGCCATATATTGTGTTGGAAATTTTAGAGTTGATAGATCATCAAATTGATCACATATACACAACTCAACTAGTATAAGAGGCAGGTTGGCTCCGCTTTAGAACCTAACAGACAAATGAAGACTTGAGATGTATGACTTAGGGGGAGTTGACAACCATGTTTTTCTAACTTGTATCAAATTTGTTGGACACAAAGGGTGTGCAAGTGTCTATGGTTTTACCAGTTTGATTGAGACTTTGGGATGTGATCATCAGTTCAGAGTTGTGAGATATTTCAATGTCTATCCAATTGAAATCACAACTGGACCATCGGGAAAGTTGCTTGCAAAAAGGGAGAGTTACCTACACACGAGAACATGCATTTGGTATCAGAAGAGATAAATTGGTATTAGTGTTAGCTTCAACACTTGGTATCAACAATTTGGGGTTAGAATGGCTTCTACATATCAAGGGGAGATGATGCAGTCTGACCGACAGGTATATTGTATTCACTGACACATGTGTCTTCAATTGGTTTCAGACTTGTATATGCTATAGGGTTTTGGTTTGCATATACACTTGATTGTTGAGCAATTGGTGTTAGTTGATGGTTGAGCCCTCCATTTCAAATAGTGTTGTGAATTGAGACAATGTAATGTATGATGGTCAAAGGAGGAGAAGCATACAATAGAGAAAAAGGGGGTCAAAAATGTGCCTATGAATGGTAGACACAAGGAGGAGAGAAACCATGTCAGTGCCCTTTGCCATTATTGTCAAAGGGGGAGAGAGATTTTGTCGTATGCCTCATACTACATGAGTAAGAATCCATGGAACACACAAAGGGGGAGAGAGAATCTGTAGTATTTTGGATACTACATGTGTTGACATCAATACCAAAGGAGGAGATTGTTGGCATTGTGTTGTCATTGATGTCTTTGATGTCACCTTGATGGACTTTAAAAGCACTAAGAGGGGGGGGGGGGGGGGGGTGAATCAGTGACACTAAAACAAACACAACTTCAAACACTAACCGATAGGTGAACTTAACCAAGCATTTAAACAAAATACATGCTATCCAAAATGAAATAACAACATCCACATAAAGTAGAACATCCACCATAACACAAGTGTTTATACGTGGAAAACCCAAATAGGTAAAAACCATGGTGAGATGGAACTCACAAGTTAACTATTTGCAGTAATAGATAATTGACCAGTTAAGGTCTTACAAAGTGCTCTACTAGGAGAGAATCTTGTTAGAGATCCCAAGCTTGATTAAAAGCTTATACCCTGTTAAGAGAACCTTGATGAAGGATTTGAGAATCCAAACTAATGGATCACCTTGTTAGAGGATTTGTACAATGAAGCTTGTTAGAGCTTACCCGGTTAGGGGATTTGATTATGTTGTAATGATTAGAAAACAACAAGAAAAGTTTGATATGTTCTGAGTAGCACAAGACTTGCTTGATCAGATCATTCTAAGTACATTCAACACTGCTCTTCATCTTAACACTTATCGCTCTTCAAAAAAAGATTTCTCTTTTTGCATATCAATATTCGCATAATCTCTTCTTCTATATCAGTTCTCTCTCTTTAAATGATTCACTAAGATGTCTTAAAATAGACATACAAATCTTATGTTGGTCATAGGAACACAATTTCCTAGGTGCAGTGTATCTAGACAATTAAACATAACTCATCACAAAAATGATCCCCAAGAAAATGGTGCTAGTAACTCATCACAAAAATGGATACCGGTTAGAACAGTCAATACTGGTTGGAACAAAACATGTGAACCATTGTCCTGGAATCTTCCGCTTGATCTTGATCTTGATCTTCATCTAGATGTCGACTTAATGTAACCACAGGCTATCTCTTAGGCACATACCAGTTATAGATGGACCTTAAACATACCAGTTAACAATGTAAATCAATAAAGTTACACTGGTAGTCAATGTAATCATATGTGTGTGTGAGAGTGTTTCATCAATGACAACAAGTGATGAATACATGACAATCATCATCAAGCCAACAATCTCCCCCTTTGGCAATGATGGCAACACTTAGAAAATTTTAGAATAATACAATACCACTAAGTGTGCATACACAACATATTTACATATGTACTCATATTCCCCTTTTAATGCAATACTCCCCCTTAATGCATGCATAAATACAAAATTTTCAAAAGCATACATACATATTATTACTCCCCCTTTGACAATAATACCAAAATGATAAAGTAAAATATATACATATATATAGAAAATTTGTATCAAAGTGTTCAACATATATTACAACTTAAAAAAAGTTCATGCATTGGCTAGTCTCATAAAAATATTAGTGAAATTTTGCTTCATCTGGGATAAAGCATTTTCCCATGATTCTAGTATGTTAGTAGTATACTCAAATGTAGACATCAACTAGGAGTAGAATTATTCCATTGAGTGTAGCATGCAGGTTTCAGGAGTAGCAATAATAGCTTCTGCATTAGAGTAGGCTCTCTGAAGAATGTCGACCTGTGAGGTGAGCTGACTCTTGAGCTCTCTTAGAGATCAGAATCTCTTAGCTTTCTCATTATCATTCCTGTTCAGTCTGTAATGCAAATCATCTATAGACCAGTTAAAGGCATGAATGGAGTCCTAGAGTGGGACATATGCCTTACATAACCTTTCTATTTTCTGCTCGGTTTCAACTTGACTTTTAGAAATATCAGAATAAAAGAAAGTAACATTGGAGGTAGAGGCAAGATACTTCCCTCCAGATTCAATAGCTTTCTTCAACATACTTCCATTATGAGATAAAGCCATTTTGCCACTTTCAATGTTCTTAGCTAGTTTATCTCCATATTCCTTCTTGTAGCTCTTCTCAGTAGACATTTGAGCAACATCTTCAAGTAATTTGATTTGATCAGATGCATCTGCAACTAACTGACCAAGTTTGCTGATGGGAGTGGGAAGATGTGCAACAACTATTTTTGGTAGTAAACTAGCCAAAATTTCTACTGCATTATGGATTGTCTCTGCTTCAATCCTTTTCTCTTTTAGTCGCTTCTTGTGTGCTTGAGATTGCATAGCATTAGCAATCTTCATCATTTCTGATGCACTCAAAGTGTTCATGTCAATGGGTCCTGAGATACTTAAAGAGTCATCATCATCATCAAGTAGTTTCTGCTTTGTTGGTTCAGGGGGTACACTCTTAATGTTGGCTCTTTCTATGTTCTTCTCTATGGTATCTTCAGTTTGCTAAGTGATAGCTTCCTTAGTAGACTCCTTTTGAGTAGTCTTAATGACCGGTGGAGATTGGGGTTTCTCCAGTTGTTCTATTGCCGATTCATTATCCACTGTTAGTTGAATGCCCGGTTGTTCAACTGATGTAACCTATACTTCAGTGATTGTAGGAGGATCCATATCTGGTGCAATAATGTCTCCAGACAGGTCTATCATGTCTTGAACATCTCCATCAACAAGAATAATGGAATCATCCTTCTTCTTGGTTGGATAGACTACGTCAGCTTAAACAATTTCCTCTTCATCCATTTCCAGTCGAGGAACATCATCTGTAGTATCATCCTTATTGGTAGAGTGGATGACTTCTTCCCTCTTTTTGATTACACAGGCTAGCTAATGTGTCTCAGACTCAACAACTGACCTTTTTGCATTAAGAAGCTTCAATCTTCTCAATTTAAAATCAGAATATACTTTGTATTGCTCAATTAGAGCACTAATTCCATCTGATGATAGATTGGGAAAATGCTATACAAATATTTCATCAATAATCTTCTTTTCCAATTGAATTGCTTCCTCCCAGTTATCTAACAAAGTATTATGCAAAGAGATTGAAATATCTTTCTCCAAATCATGCAAAAATCTATTTTAATGACCCAGATTAGTAATTACCTATTTGATTACTTGCTTCTGCTCATCTTCAGTAAAAGAATCAAAATATTCTTTGACATTATCAAACCTATTTCTTCCTAATGTCTTCATTGTCCTCTCAAAGACTGTGTCAGGTTTGTAGGTAGCAATATCTATAGGTGTAGTTGCCTTCGGCACTACCTTTACCTTCTTAGGTGTTCTACCGGTTGCTTTTTCCTTCTTTGGTTCTTCTTCAAAATTTGTACCCTCAGACTCTGGTTGCAAAATCAGTTTCCGATTTCTCTTCTTTGGTGCATTCTCCTTCTTTACATATACTTTAGGTGTTGGTTCCTTCTTGGTTAGGACACTCCGAGTCACCCTTGTGGTCTTTTCACAAGAGATTTTTCATCAGACTTATTTTTCTTTCCTTTCAATTTAGCTATAGGTGTAGTATCAGTTTCAGTTGGTGCAACTTGGATTGCCACAATATCCAATTTTGCCTTCTTTGTATCTTTAGGCAATGCTAACAGGGTATTAGCATAGTCGACCAATAAATCATGATTAACCTCATAGCTCATATCTTCCATCTCTTCCTCTCTAGGTTCAATTGCTTGCATCAAGAAAAAGTCAGTGGTAACAGTGAAGATTATGTCTTTTGTAAAGTGATTTACCATATCTTCAGGTAACCGCATTCTCATGCTCATCTTTTTCTGAAATTCATTAAAATACTTGTTCACGGCAGCTGAAAAAGTATTCTTCACAGCCTTAATGCTTTTCTTGATCTGTGCATTAACCGATTGTTCCTTGGACCATTCAATATCTCCAATACCTGGTAGGAAGTTCTGAAAATAGAAAAATAACCTGACTAATAGTTGACCATATTTGAACTTTTGTGTATTGTCCTTCTTAATGGATTTCAAATTTTGAAATAATTGGTCTCTGATGGCTCCACAAATATCATAGTCATCATTATCAACAATCATTCTATGTACTGTGTGAATTGCTGCAGATGGAACAATGTTAAGTCTATTGGAGTAGAATACCCGGTAGCCTATCACCATTGCTGCAAGTTTCACCGCAAGGTCTCTAATATTGTTGATAGAAAAAGCACGCTTATCAGATACAAAACTGGTTAACTTGAAGACAGTATCCTTTGAAATTATTCTTAACACAAGAATTTCACCGATTGAGCAATAACCCGTTACAACCCTAATAGCCTCCTTGGTTATTGTATAAGACCTTTCCAAATACATATTCTCTCCATGGACTCGACTCAAGATGATTCTTATGTGTTCATCCTCAAAATCTTCAAGAAAATATGTAGCATTATGAAACCCTTTTTCAAAAACCCTAGCATATTTGGTTTCAATCTTTCTGCTCTTATCACAGAGTGATTTCAGCTGAGTATAGATGTGTAGAGTTCCTAAATATTCTATCTTGCAATCTATATAGATGGACAAGTCACCTTTGACCACAACACCACTCGTGACTTGTGATAATGCATTATAAGACATAATTTCATCTGCCTTTAGAGCTTCCTCAAGCTCAACAGTGATCATCAACCTCTCTACAGACTTAGAAGTAGACGCCATTCTAGATAAACAAGTTTCGAAGTGGTATACAAAGAAATACCTTGTATCTTGCACGTCACTCCATTTCTCGATTGAAATGTTCAAATGCACACCCGTTCGCCTCTCTGCAACTTTTGATTCAGCTTGATTTCTCTAAACACAAAACAATTTCCCAATTGACAACAAGACAATCTTGTTCTGCTCTGCAATCGCTTCAAATTTCTTTTTCGAAAGAGTTAGGGTAAAAATGATAAAGTAAAACTTGTTTTTATCCTCTTTACCAACTGTAATAAATGCTTGTACTTTAGGTTACAAACCCTAATTTTTATTTACCACTTAAGTAAATACCGGTTGATAACACGTTAACAAAAAGTCATCAAAAATTCTTTCCCGCTCATTTTACAAGGGGTCCGAAGATGTTTTACCGTTAAGCTCCCCTTAGCCGTGTTAGACATGCTTAAGTCATCGGTGCTAGATTCTCTTCACTGGGTGAAGGAACAGTTTCTTCTCCAGGCGAGTAATCACCTTTCTTTTTCCAAATTTGATTCATATCTTCTTTGGTTTCCTCAACATCAACTTTTTGTTTGCTTTTCTGATCCTTAAAGGAGTTGACCGGTCTATTATTTCTTGATCTGTAGAACTTTGATAAGTGCCCCGGTTTGTTGGAGTGGTAACAAACCATACCAGATGATCTTCAGGGTCCTGCATTTCCTCTTCCTGTTCTTCTTCTGCAGTTCATAGCCATATGACCAAAGTTATTACAAAAGGTGCAAACAACATTTTTTGCCTTTTCCATTTCGAATGGACTAAACCGATTGCCATAGGATCTTTGCCAGTTCTGGTTTACCCAGTTATCAAAATTCCTTGTCCGGTCACCATTTGGTTTAGGATGCATGTGTGGTACAGGATTGTTTGATCCATATCTGCACTCAATATTTCTATGCCCATGCATTCCACATGTGTAGCAATGACCTTCAAACTTTCTAGACACATACCTAGCATTAGTATTGTAATTTGTATTTCTTTTAGGTTTGTTTCTACAAACATTTGTAGTATGACCAGACTTGTGACAAACAAATTAGACAGGTTTAAAAGCCTTCTTACCGGTAGTCTTATTGACTTTAGGAGCAGTTTTATTCTTTTTACCAGAGGATTCACCTTTTTCAGTTGTATGAAAACCAAGTCCAAAGATATCACCCTTCATTCTCCGTGATTGAATTTGTTCTTCCAGCATGGTAGAACTTTTGACAAACTTCTCCAATTTCTCATTGGCTTTAGTAATCTTTTTGACAAGATCTTCATTATGCTTAGACAGGTTCTCTTTCAGAGACGGTGCCAACTCAAGGTCTAGCTTTAGGTTCTCCTTTTCTTCTGTTTCAACAATCAAGTCCTCATGTATAATGTCTTTTTCCCATTTGATCTTTATGATCTCTTACCTTGATAATATCTTCAACAGCTCTTCTGGCTTCTAGTTCCTGACTCATGCGGATAGTGAGACCTTCTAGCTCTCTTCTTAGATTCAGTTTTTCACCGTTCACCTTTTCAATTTCATCAGCTAAAGCTTCAATATTGGCTTCATTTGAAGAACTATTATCAGATATTTCTAGCAGTTTTTCAGATAGCTCTCTCCTTTTGGCTTGAGAAACTTTCAGTTTGCCCCTAAGGGATTTAATTTAATTTCTGCTAGCTTCTAGCTCTCTAACCATCTCAAAGTAGCTCCTGTCCCCCATGGTAATTTCAATATTCCCTTCTAAGCGGTTAGGCTTCAAAGAAGTTAGGCTCTAATACCAATTGATGGACTTGAAAAGCACTAAGAGGGGGGGTGAATCAGTGGCACCAAAACAAATACAACTTCAAACACTAATCGGTAGGTGAACTTAACCAAGCATTTAAACAAAATACATGCTATCCAAAATGAAATAACAACATCCACATAAAGTATAACATCCACCATAACACAAGTGTTTATACGTGGAAAACCCAAATAGGTAAAAACCACGGTGAGATGGAACTCACAAGTTAACTATCTGCAGTAATAGATAACTGACCCATTAAGGTCTTACAAAGTGCTCTGCTAGGAGCGAATCTTGTTAGAGATCCCTAGCTTTATTAGAAGCTTATACCCTGTTAAGAGTACTACCCTATTAAGAGTAACCTTGCTGGAGGATTTGAGAATCCAAACTAATGGATCACCTTGTTAGAGGATTTGTACAATGAATCTTGTTAGAGCTTACCCGGTTAGGGGATTTGATTTTGTTGTAATGATTAGAAAACAACAAGAAAAGTTTGATCTATTCTAAGTAGCACAAGACTTGCTTGATCAGATCATTCTAAGTACATTCAACACTGCTCTTCATCTTAACACTTATCGCTCTTCAACAAAAGATTTCACTCTTTTTGTATATCAATATTCGCATAATCTCCTCTTCTATAACAATTCTCTCTCTTTAAATGATTCACTAAGATGTCTTTAAATAGACATACAAATCTTATGTCGGCCATAGGAACACAATTTCCTAGGTGCAGTGTATCTAGACAATTAAACATAACTCATCACAAAAATGACCGCCAAGAAAACTATGTTGGTAACTCATCACAAAAATGGATACCGGTTAGAACAATCAATACTGGTTGGACCAAAACATGTGAACCGTTGTCCTGGAATCTTCCACTTGATCTTCATCTTCATCTTCATCTTCATCTTCATCTTCATCTAGATGCCAAATTAATGTAACCATAGGTTATCTCTTAGGCACATACCAGTTGCAATAGAGTACCACAAGTTATCTCTTAGGCACATACCGGTTGACACAAAGTACCGGTTAGAGATAGACCTTAAACATACCGGTTAATAGTGTAAATCAATGAAGTTACATCGGTAGTCAATGTAATCATATGTGTGTGTGTGAGTGTTTCATCAATGACAACAAGTGATGAATACATGACAATCATCATCAAGCCAACACACCTGGCTTAGCAAGTCACCGGTAAGGAAGAGAGTGTCTTTCGACATAATGATCATTGGAGTCACCAGTACACAAGTTAAGTGTTGAATTATGTTGAAGACATGGACTAGAGATCGGTATGGTATAAGACTGGTAAGTGACATTGGCAGTGCATTGTTGCCAGCCAACAAGAGAGAAAAATGTTGGGTTGTTGATTGTGATGAAGAGACGAAATATTACAAAAATCACATCAACACTAGAGGTCAATTATGTGCAAGCCATCAGTATGTTGTTGGATGTCAATTTGCAGGATTCCCATCAGATTAAGAGAAGTTAGACAGAAGAGTTAAAGGCAGGTGTTTGAAGGCACACACCATATCAACTGGTGAAACACTAAGCTGCCTTAGGTGCATGAGATCATAGATATGCACTGGATCAGTCGGGTAGACATGATGAGTTTCCAATATAGAGATTGAAGGATATGTTTGTCACTTTGACAAACTAGTTGATAGGAGAATCAGTCTATTGATGAAGAAGGCAAGTTGGAACAACTGCAAATAGAGAATGTTGTCAGAATGAAGATGAAGTTTGGTGCCACCAGTGTGCATGGTATCTTACTAGTATACATGCAGAAGATACTATGAATACATATGTTAATCGGTAATACTATCAATACATATGTTAATCGGTAAGCTGACAACGTGTAGATGCAAAAGGCTCCCATCTATTGATGATGTGCATGAGGAAGGTTGGCAAGAGTGCTAACCATTTTAGGTCTTCCACCAAAAGAGAAGCAAAGCCAGGGAGAAGACAAACCAGTTAGGGTATAGACAGGGTTCGTAAACCAGTAGATGAATCCAGTTGTGTGGTTGGTTGGTGACCAAGTCAGATCGACATAGTGAGCCAAGGTGGATGTCGACAAAGGTGCCACGTGAAGGTGAAGTGGCATGCATGCATAAGTCAGTGTGGTGTGTCGGTAAGGTCATTGGCAGTTGGTCCAACATTAAATGGCTACTGCAAAGCTCGAGGATGTTAGAGGATTGTGGCTTGAGATCAAGGAAACAACAAATATCCAAGACAGATTGATCTAGCAGATCAAAGTGGGTAAAGGAGGCCTCATCATGCACGTGATTGACCAGACACAAGGTTGAAAATCATGCTACAGATAGCTAAAGATAGAAGACGTGAACTGCAAGGTAAATAGTAGGGAAATGCTCATTGATTGAGTGTTGATCATTGATCAAGGACATGAGATTTGATCATTCATGATGTGTCACGATGATCAAAGATCGGATTGGATGCAGATTTAGTGCATGGCGAGAACCCTAGCATGCCTATATTCAAACTCACATTTAGGCAGGAAAATATAGCTATATGAGTGTGAGCCAAAGAAGTAGATGGTGTTGTTGCATGAGAGAGTGAGGCTAGGGAAGAAAGCCAATCAGTCAAGTGCCCAACATTAATCAAAGAGGAGACTAAATGTGTGAGTGAGAGAACCGATTTGGAGAGCTCAACTAGCAAGAGTGAGGCAACCAATAGTCTGCCATTAAGTCTGACAAAGGTGTGCACCAGTGATGATTGAATCGACAAAGAAGAGCCATAGAAGATTGCAAAGAGAAGAGCGCAATGAGAATCAAAAGAAAACTAGTAAGATAAGAATCAACATTAATTAGATAGCAGACATCTGACTGAGTGAAAAAGACTGGGGGTGGCTAGCAACAATGTGACAGAGAGAAAAGAGAACCGACAAAGAGCATGATAACTCAATGATAAGCGAATAGTACCAAACCGATACTAAGAGGGGGGGGTGAATCAGTACAAACAAAAATACAGTCCAAAACTGGTTTGACAACAAACACTTCAAAAGACTGGCAGGCAGTGAAACCGGTTTGAAACAGAGTGCAACCAGTAAAGCTAAGAATGTCTGAGACAAGCATTAACTGGTTACTCACTTAGCTTTTCACTCAACTCAAGACTACACTACCATTTCAACCTTATGCATAAACAAGTGATCTATCATCTGATCATAATAACAACTAGTTCAACATGTTTTATTGACAGGCTAAAAACACAGAACCATCATATGCTTGACAAACAATAGCAAAGCATCACAAGATAAAAGCATCACACATAACACACATATTTTTCACGTGGAAACCCAACTGAGAAAAACCACAGTGGGGATGAATACCCACAAGATATTTTTGAACTCTTTGGAAGTCCACTCTATTAGGAGCCTTGTCCGATTAGAGACATTACAATAGGTTCTGCTAGGAACCGATCTTGTTAGAGTTCACCCGGTTAAGGGATGGCTACAATACCCGATTAAGGGTTAAACCC
Organism: Cryptomeria japonica; assembly: GCF_030272615.1. Classification (NCBI taxonomy): domain Eukaryota; kingdom Viridiplantae; phylum Streptophyta; class Pinopsida; order Cupressales; family Cupressaceae; genus Cryptomeria; species Cryptomeria japonica. Next base: position 582,604,461 of record NC_081406.1, read on the forward strand.
TGTTAAAGGTTACCTTGTTAGAGGATTTCAAGAACTCAATAGCTAAAGGACTTCGAACTCAATAGCTTAGAGTTACCCTGTTGAAGGATTTACAGCTAGCCAGTTAAGGCTACCCTGTTAAGGGATTTTCCAACTATTGAGGTGGTTAGAGATCAATAGGTATTACAATGATCTGGTAACAACACTCAATGCTAATGCAGATCTGCTTAAGTTCCTCTTTACCTTCTGCACTTACACTCTACAGGTATCACTTCTCTCCTTTTGGTCTGGCGAGAATCACGTATCCCTTCTCTTGGATACTCACACACAACTTTTTCCAACAACCTTAGAAAGAGTCACAACATCGACCTTATAGAAAATAGTTAGGTCGATAGCATAAACCCTAAAACCTAAACCTAATAGGTTAAGGAATTCAAACGGTTCAATCCTGACCGTTGAGCATACTGCATTAATCTCCATCGTTCGTTTTCCACCATTTTCATGGCGGTTGATAACCCATCACACATTATCACCGTTTTACAGTCTTCTCATATTCTCGAGGTAGATAGGCAAGATCTTCTTCATGCATGATCCTTCATGCACACAAGGCTTACGTGGCAACACGATCTTGTTCTTTGTTATCATGCTAACTCATCGCACAAAGTCATCGATCGAGCCACACAGGCTTGAAGCACTTCAACCGAAAAACCTAAAGTTGAGACTACCAACCGGTAGTCATACAACGCTTCCATGTGTCGGTTCCCATAACCATATGCCAGTTCACCTTGAACAAGCACACCGCTTCACTTTGGCACAAATTTTGGTTCATAGTGTTATACCGGTTCTCACATATGCCGGTTCACACCTCTGCAACATATTGACATCAATGACAACATACAACGTCATTATGTCCTCATACTGGTTCACATAATGCCAACAATCTCCCCCTTTGGCATTGATGGCAATATACAAAGATATCTCTCCACTTCACATCTTCTCCCCCAATTTCTACAGATATCTTCTCCACTTCACATCTTCTCCCCCTTTGACAACAATGCCAAAGTGGAGGCACAAGCTTCCCTATTCCATTATGTTGCTCCCCCAGAGGAGTAGCATCCTTCAACACATCAATCTAAAATAAATTTGACTATGCAATACCTGACTGATGTGGAGCATATGCTTTTAGTTCACCTCCTGAAGGGGCAGTACCCCTAATTCACCTCTTAAGTATGTAAATGTAGTCTTTGGGAGAGGCTTGGTGAATATGTCTGCTAACTGCTCCTTACTGGAACCATGCTCCAGTGCAATCTCTTTGTTTTGAACCTTTTCCCTCAAGAAATGATACTTAAGTTCAAAGTGCTTGGTTCTAGAATGTAAAATTGGATTCTTGGAGATATTAATTGCACTAGTATTGTCACAAAATATACTTATCGGTTCAGATACAGGAACTTTGAAGCCATTCAATACATGCTTCATCCAAATTGTCTGAGTGCAGTTCATGAAAGCTGCAACATACTCCTCTTCCACTGTAGACTGAGAGATACAACTCTACTTTTTACTCATCTAGGAGACCAGTCTACTACCAAGGAAGAATGCACCACCGGTTGTGCTCTTCCGGTCATCTACATTACTAGCCCAATTAGCATCTATGAAAAATTTCAAGTTGAAATCCTTGCTATATGGATACCACAATCCATAGTCAACAGTTCCCTTCAGATACCTAAGAATCTGCTTGATTGCAACCAAGTGGGATTCTCTTGGACTTTTCTAGAACCTTGCAGTAATGCCAACTGCATGTGCAATATCCGATTTGCTATGCACTACATAATGCAATTTACCAATCATTGATTGGTATTCCTTCTCATCAACCAATACTGAGTCATCCTCTTTGGATAGTTTACAACCGGTCACCATCGGTGTACCAACCGGTTTGCTTTCTTCCATGTCAAAGGTCTTCAACACCTCTTTGACATACTTGGACTGAGTGATAAAGATTCCATCTCTCATTTGCTAGATTTGCAGTCCAATGAAGTACTTAATCTCCCCTACGAGTGACATCTCAAACTCTTTCTTCATCTCATCTGCAAATTCATGACTCATCTTGTCATCTCCACCAAGGATAATGTCATCAACAAATACCTCACAGATCAGGATCTGATCTCCTTCAGACTTCAAGTAGATATTTCTATCTTCACTTGTTCTCTCAAATCCAATCTTCACAAGATGGGAATGCAGGCGTTCATACCATGCTCTAGGTGCATGTTTTAGACCATATAAGGCTTTATGTAGCCTACACACCATGTCACTGTCTTCAGATAGGGAAAACCCATATGGTTGCTCTATATACACTTCCTCTTCAAGTACACCATTTAAGAATGCAAATTTTACATCCATTTGATATACTTTGAAGCCTTTAAAAGTTGCACATGCAAGAAGCATACGAACTCCTTCCAATCTGGCTATAGGAGCAAAGATTTTTCCATAGTCTTCTCCTTCTTCTTGGGCATATCCTTTGCACACTAGTTTGGCTTTGTTTCTAATTACTATGCCATCCCCATTCAGCTTATTTTTGAAGACCCATTTGATACCAATGACATTTTTGTGCTCCGGTCTGGGTACCAAGGACCATGTACCATTTTTCTCTATCTAGTCAAGTTCCTCTTCCATTCCCTTGATCCAGTCTTCATCCTTATGTGCCTCTTTGAATGTTTTAGGCTCAAATTCAGAGATCATACATGAATTTTCTCAGACTTTTCTTCTTGTAAGGATTCTTGCATCTTTATCTCCTATGATCTGCTTAGGATCATGATTCAGCTTGACATACCTAGGAATGGTCTTGATAGATTCCTCTTGCTTTTCTTCTTCATCCTCATCTCCATCAGTATCAGCATCTACATCTGCCGATGTAGGAACACTATTACTGGTACTCAGTTGACTGACAACCGGTTCCCACAAGGTTGCAACCGGTTCACTTACCACTTGCTCACTACCGGTTTCCTCAGTTTTCTCAGAGGTTTCATCAACTTTTACATTCACGCTTTCCACAATTCTCTGAGTCCTATTGTTGAAACACTTGAGAGCTTTGCTCTTAGTGGAATATCCTAGGAATATTCCCTCATCACATTTCACATCAAATTTTCTCTGGTGTTCACTTCTCTTGATGTAACATTTGCTACCAAACATTCTAAAGTAGCTAACCACAGGTGTCTTACTGGTCCAATATTCATAAGGAGTTTTATCCTTACCTTTCTTGATGAGTACCTGATTCATTGTGTAGACTGCAGTGCTCACCGCTTCTCTCCAAAAGGTATGAGCTAACTTTCCTTGAATCAACATGGTTCTAGCTGCTTCAACAACAGTCCGGTTATTCCTCTTTGCTAGGCCATTCTACTGTGGAGTCCGGGGGGCAGACAATTGCCTCTTGATGCCATGTTCTTCACAGTACTTGTTGAATTCACTGAAAGTGAATTCCCCTCCTTTATCAGTTCTTAGGCACTTGATCCTTTTACCGCTTTCCTTCTCCACTAATGCTCTAAAAGCTTTAAACTTTACAAAGGCTTCAAACTTGTCTTTCAAGAATGTGACCCACATCATTCTTGAGCAGTCATCAGTGAGAATCATGAAGTACCTATCACCCTGCACACTCCTAGTTTTCATAGGACCACACAAATCAGTATGCACAAGATCAAGCAAGTTGTCAACAGTGAACGATTTACCTTTAAAGGTTGAGGAAGACATTTTCCCCAATTGACACTCTTTGCACAAGGTATTATTTGGTTTGCTTAGCACTGGCAACCCTCTAACTACCTTGATCTTACTAGCCTTTACAAGGTTGTCAAAGTTTACATGGCAGAGTCTCCTATGCCATATCCAACTATCATCAAATTTAGCCATAAGACATGTACTTATATTTGCATTCAGATGAAATAGGTTACCTTTGGTCTGCATGCCAGTGACCACCAATTCACCATCTTTTCCTTTGATTCTGCAAACTCCATTCTTGAATTCCAGAGTGAGGCCACTGTCATTTAGCTAGGCAACACTCAGAAGGTTGTGTCTAAGACCATCAACCTAGTACACATTGTCAGCACTACTCTTTCCATTCAGAGAGATGGACCCTCTGCCTTTGACCATGCATGGTGCATCATTGCCAAAGTGAACCACACCACCATCATACTCCTCCAAGGATAGAAACTTGCTCCGGTCACCAATCACATGGTGAGAACAGCCACTGTCAATGATCCACTCATTGGCATTATCAAACCGGGAGACAAGAGCCTTCTTGTCTGACACATCTTCTTTGACAACAACAAACACAATATCTTCATTTTCTTCATCCTCTAATTCTTCGTCTGTGACACCTTCATCAACTGCCACAAAAAATTTTCTCCAGTTTCCTCCTTTGAATTTCTTGAACCTTTCCGGTTTGTCCTTGTTGTCGCCATTAGGATAGTTTACAACAATATGTCCTATCTGGTTGCAAGAAAAGAATTTCAAAGGAAGCTTACCTTTGTATTTGCCGATTCCTTTAGGAAGTTTCCTGGCAAGGAAAGCTTCAAATGGCATCAAAATCTCCTCATCATCCATTTCTCTGCTCTGTCTTGGTTCACCACTAGTGCTAGCTTCTTTTCCTTTTCTGGATGGCACAATAGAAGCTTTAAAAGCTGATTCAGTCTTTTGAACATTGCCATCAAAACTATTTAGCTCATAGGCTGTCAACTTTGCTATGATGGAGTCCAAGGATACCTTAGTCTTGTCTATTGATCTCAGCTCTTGAATAGCAGCAACCCTTATTGCATAGACCGACAATAGGGATCTCAGGACCTTGCTTACCACAGCGGAGTCTTCTATTTTACCACCTACGCTCTTGATATCTCCAACAATGGTTTTGATTCTTATTCCATACTGTTGAATGGTCTCACCTTCAACCATCCGCATATCTTCAAACTTCCCTCTCAGGCTTTCTTCCTTAGCCTGTTTTACATGCTCATCACCACCATAGATATTTTCAAGAGCATCCCATACTTCTTTGGGATTTACCTTGTCCTGAACATCAATAAACTCAATGTCAGATAAACTACTAATTAGGGCTTCCATAACTTGCCCATTCTCCTACATCTCTCTCTTTTGGTCATCGATGAGAGTACCGGTAGGGGCAACATAGACATTCTCAACATAGCTCTAGTGTTGAGCACCCATGCTTCTGATGAATATCTTCATTATGTCTTTCCATATACCTTTAATTTTCCCTGTTAAACGTTGGACCTTCCCTCTTCATCATTTGACTAGGATCTTTACCTCAAGCGGTTAAGCTTATAACACAGAGGACCCGGAGGATGCTCTGATACCAATTGATAACTCAATGATAAGTGAATAGTACCAAACCACTACTAAGAGGGGGGGGGGTGAATCAGTATAGACAAAAATATAGTCCAAAACCGGTTTGACAACAAACACTTCAAAAGACTGGCAGGCGGTGAAACTGGTTTGAAACAAAGTGCAACCGACAAAGCTAAGAATGCCTGAGACAAGCATTAACTGGTTACTCAGTTAGCTTTTCACTCAACTCGAGACTACACTACCATTTCACCCTTATGCATAAATAGGTGATCTATCATCTGATCATAATAATAGCTAGTTCAACATGTTTTATTGACAGGCATAAAACACAGAACCATCATATGCTTGACAAATAATAGCAAAGCATCACAAGATAAAAGCATCACACATAACACACATATTTTTCACATGGAAACCCAACTGGGAAAAACCATGATGGGGATGAATACCCACAAGCTGTTTTTGAACTCTTTGGATGTTCGCTCTGTTAGGAGCCATGTCCGGTTAGAGACATTACAATAGGTTCTGCTAGGAACCGATCCTGTTAGAGATCACCTAGTTAAGGGATGGCTACAATACCCAATTAAGGATTAAACCCTGTTAAAGGTTACCTTGTTAGAGGATTTCAAGAACTCAATAGCTAAAGGACTTCAAACTCAGTAGCTTAGAGTTACCCTGTTAAAGGATTTACAACAAGCCAGTTAAGGCTACCCTGTTAAGGGATTTTCCAACTGTTGAGGTGGTTAGAGATCAACAGGTATTACAATGATCTGGTAACAACCCTCAATGCCAATGTAGATCCACTTAAGCTCCTCTTTACCTTCTGCACTTACACTCTGCAGGTATCACTTCTCTCCTTTTGGTCTGGCAAGAATCACGTATCCCTTCTCTTGGATACTCACACACAACTTTTGCCAACAACCCTAGAAAGAGTCACAACATTGACCTTATAGAAAACAGTTAGGTCGATAGCATAAACCCTAAACCCTAAACCTAATAGGTTAAGGAATTCAAATGGTTCAATCCTGATCGTTGTGCATACTGCATTAATCTCCATCGTTTGTTTTCCACCGTTTTCATGGCGGCTGATAACCCATCACACGTTATCACTGTTTTATAGGCTTCTCATATTCCCAAGGTAGATAGGCAAGATCTTCTTCATGCACGATCCTTCATGTACACAAGGCTTACATGGCAACATGATCTTGTTCTTTGTTATCATGCTAACTCATCGCACAAAGTCACCGGTTGAGCCACACAGGCTTGAAGCAATTCAACCGGAAACCCTAAAGTTGAGACTACCAACCGGTAGTCATACAATGCTTCCATGTGCCAGTTCCCATAACCATATGCCAGTTCACCTTGAACAAGCACACCGCTTCACTTTGGCACAAATGTCGGTTCACAGTGTTATACTGGTTCTCACATATGCCTGTTCACACCTTTGCAACATATTGACATCAATGACAACATACAATGTCATTATGTCCTCATACCGGTTCACATAATGCCAATAGAGCACAACCAACAAAGAAGAACCGAAGGATGAACCGGTAAGGTTGCAACATAAAATGAGTTGTAGCAGGAGATAAGGCTACAACAAAGAGGTGAGCACAGAACCGACAATGAATTGGATAGAGAACTGGTGAAGAGACTTGCATAAGAGTTACAAAGTTCTTTTGTAAGAAGGCTATTACTTTTGTAATTGATTGTGTTTATTATAGATCATTGAGTTGGAGCTCGGTGCAGGGGTTAGTGTTCCTTGGGTTGGTGCCCTAAAATTAGGGGTTGGTGCTCCTTAGGTTGGTTCCCTAAAGTAGGAGTGGTACTCCTTGGGTTGGTTCCCTAAATGTTGTAACCAAATGTTTCATTGTGAGGTTGGATTGGAGCAGTAGTCTCCAACAATATTTCTCACCGAGGTTTTTCCCATCTTGGGTTTTCCTCGTACATCTAGTGTTATGAGATGTTCTTTTTATGTGTGGTTGCATTTTTGTTATCTTTTAATCTAATCGGTATGTCTGCTTTATGTTAGATCTGTTAACCAGTATATACACATAGGATAGAAAAGGGAAAAGATTTGGAAATCATTGATTCACCCCCCCTCTTAGTGGCATCTTGCGTTCAATAGTTCTTCATCTTCTTGTTGTTCCTTTTCTTGCTATAGAGGAGGACCTTGTGGCTACTATATAAGTTGAGCTACTTGTTGGGTGAGGTTCCTTGAAGGACTTGATCCATAGTTAACTGTTATTGTTTAGCTAATTTTTCTAAATTTTTGGTAACCTCCTCCTCAAATACCTTTTCTGTTTCATCTGTCTATTTTTGTCCATCGCCTTCCAATTGTTATAGTAACATCTCTTGATCTTGAGGAGTCAGGACCAATCTTTCATGTTGTTCTTCATGTCCTTCTTCCTCCATCATTTTCACTTGCACCTCCATAGGTTGCACTTGAATTTCAGGTTCCTCCTAGGCCTTAGGTGTTGCATGAACTACAATGGGTTGCCTTTGCTTTGTTTCACCTTTCTTCTTATGAGTAATTACTACAATGGCTTCATTATCTTGATCAAAGTTAGTTTCAATATTATGAATAATTACTTATTCTTGTGTTGGAATAGGAGTAGGTGTTGGTGTCTGTGTCACAAGAGGAACTTACTCTTCAGTGGTTTCAGCATGCGAAGTACCCTCTCCTGGCACGGTCCCAATAGTTGGAACAAGAGGATGGATGGAAGCTTGTGGAATTTCTTGTAATCTAGTTGTTATCTTGTGCTCAACAACTATTTTGAGTAATTGTGACTCTTTCATTTTTGGATCAAGCTGCCCCTTGAGTTCTTGATTGTCAATTGTTTGTGCAGCAGTTTCAGGATCAATAGGAGTATTCTTTCTTGATTCTAGTCTTGTCCTTCTGGTATACTCCTTGGTTGTTCTAGATTGAGGATTATTAGTATCCTTACCTTTCTTCTTTTCTTTTTTGGTGATTGGCCTAATCCTCAAGCCCAACCACTGCATTGTTCTTTATATCACCTTTTCTGAAACTACATCTACATCAACAATTTTCTGATTTGACCATTGGATAGGAGAGAGTGGTCTCTTATCAATCCCTTTTTCCTTGTATACTATATAAAGTACCTCTCCATCATCTCTAAGATCCTCGAGGATGTTAGTTTCTATATTAACGTTCTTGATTTGAGGAACTGTCAATCTGTGATACATCCTTTCCTGAACCTCAAAACTATCTTGCATATCTGCCCAAAAGTCTTCCAAGGTTGGCTAGTGACCCAAATATGAAAGAGGAATCATTTGTTTCAATTTGCCTAAGGGATCATATTCATCTATTGCATAATCCAAGTCCTTTAAACTGAGTTCTTGCAATTCTTGTTCACCTGCCTTAGCTACTTGTAGATTCTAACAAGAATAGTACTCATGTGAGATAGGAAATGTAATCCCAATTTTATGTTTAAGGGTCAAAAGTGATTGCAACCCACAATCTGCCTTGTATACTCAAGAATGATTATTCTATTACTATAAAATATGGGAAGGAGGAACAACCTTCTAGTGAACCCACTGACTCTAATGTAAGTAGAGTGTTGGTTTTGAAGGAACCAACAACCCCACTCTTTGACCATTTTCATAGCCTCTGGTGAAATTCTATATCCTACATCACCTGTCAATTTACAAATGGCTACATATATGAATGCGTCATTTATTATTTTAAAGTGAAACTTAGCTCATGTGATGGGGAGCTGAGTATAATATTCCCACTGATGGTATGATGAAAGAATAAGTATCTGGTAGATTACTGAGAGGGTGGGGGTGAATCAATAACCTGAAAAACTGATATAAACTTCCCAAACTCAAACTCAATCACACAAAGTAAACTTATCAACAAAATATCATTGTCAAGATAAATACTCATAAGAATACTCAACATCAACATACTTCATCTCTCAATAATTCTAATTATCATACCTTATCTGAATAGTTAAGTAGTTAATCAAATCAACAAATAAGATCATAACCATAAAAACATTCACCACATGACACAAATGTTTATATGTGGAAAACCCCAATAGGTAAAAACCACAGTGAGATGAGACTTACAAGATAGCTATCTGAACTCTTCTGAAGTTTGCCCTGTTAGGAGCCAAGCCTGTTAAAGCTTTTACAATAAAACCTGTTAGGAATCACCTGGTTAAGGGATTTTACAAATGCCTTGATAAAAAGCAAATACCTTGTTAGGAGTAACCTTGGTAGAGGGTTTGAGAATCCAAGCTAATGGACCACCTTGTTAGAGGATTTAGAAGTAACCAAGCTTGTTAGAGCTTACCTGGTTAAGGGATTTCAATTCTGTTGTAATTGTTAGAAGACCACAAGTTTTTCTTGATCTGTCTGAATAACACTACATTTGCTTGATCAGATCCTTTTAAGCTTCAATCCGCCTTTACTCAAACTACAGATTCATTCTCCGGTTAGGCAACCACACACTCAACTGATTTTAGCTAACACCTTGCCAACCACTTTTACAAAACAAATTCATCAACCTTAAATACAAATCAATTAGGTCAGTAACATAACAAAAACCTAATTCTCTCATAGAGATTACAAACAAGTCAGTACAAGTGTGACTGTTGGATTTACATAACAAGCTATACACATTCTTCAAGAAAATTCCAACCGCTCCATGATCACCGCTTCATTAGACTTGTAACTCATCACACACTTTGTATTAGATGCAATTCACTTTGCTCATTCCCTTGACAAACAAACAAACGCACCAAAAGAATATGAACTTATCTTCATACAATGACCACACGTGTCACCATCATTACCGCTCAATCATTGATAAACCAACATAACCATTTCAACAAACTTAATTGGTTAGGGTTTAACAAAACAACTGGTAGGGTTTACCGGTTACATTGCATAGAAAGGACTTAACCTTATACACCGGTTTACTGGTTCAACTCACATACTTACATACCAGTTTACGACATCTTCCTCAAAGCTCTTCCTACTGGTTACAAGACAATATCAATAACAACAATATCAACAATATTATAAATACCATTACCGGTTCAATTAACATCAATGACAACATAACATATCATTAATGCAATCTCCATGCAAATGCCAATAATCTCCCCCTTTGGAATTGATGGCAATACAAATATCAATGCCTCTCATTGCTGCTATGATTGGTGAATAGGAATCCTGGTTTATATTACCAAGTATTCACCATGCTTTGTCTGTCTTCAACCTGTCATTGGTTTGCCTTGCCAATCACATAATTATTCTCCTAATCACATAATTCTTCCCCACCTTTGACAAGAATGCCAAATTGAAATTAAAACATGTAATTAGGGTATGTGCACCAAGTTGTGGTACCAAAAGGGGGTCTTAAGATGCCACTTTTTTTTCTTCTGAAATCAACAAAATCTGAACTTCAATGACAAATTGATGATAGTTACAATCCAAATTTGAAGATGCAACAAGAACAAGAGTCAGAGTGCTTCGAGTCTACTTTCTAGACTACTAATTTTTTTTGAAAATGGTGGAGATTAAGGGCTTCAAAAAGGGGGGCCACAAAAAGTGGTCCTGTTTTTATGCAAAAAACATAACATAGCGTATGTTGTGGCCCCCCTAAAATGTTACTTTTTTTTTTGAATTTTTAAAATCTCTTCAATGAGAAATTAGCTAACACCTTGTAGTTTATGCCAGATTTTTTGGCTAATTTTTTAATGAGTATATGATTTTTTACTAATTTTCGAAGTGGACACATCCTGAAAAACAAAAAATTGAGCGTGCTCCCGCCTAAAATCATTGATAACTAATCAAAAATCAAAACTTTTTTTTTTTAAATTGTGTAGAATGGAGTCTAGTTCCTAAAAATGTAAGTTTCTTCAAAATCTGATGAACGTGTAAAAAACTATACCCAAAATAGTGCATGTTGGTTTTTGACAAAAAACGGACACACTAACAAAAGAAATTATAGATGAAAGCCTTAACGAAATCAAAATGTGAAAAGAATTACATTCTTGGATAGCTAAGAGAGAGATCAAGGTCTCTATGGTGTTTTTTTTAGTTTTATTGAAACACATGCAAACCTGATGGAGAGCACGACTAAAAATATGTGAAATTTTTCTAATCTTCTGTTAAAAAAATGTCTCAGGCTTGAAATGGTCGTCCAACCCTTTGGGTTGGATGCCCAAGTACAATCCAACCCAAAGGGTTGGTGGTTTCCAATGGAGGAAATTTGGTGAGCGCCAAATATGGTGCTCACCAAATGAAAAAAATTGACTTTTCCCATTTGGCGCGCAACAAATTTGGCGTGTGCCAAATGAGAAAAGTCAACTTTTTTCATTTGGCTAGCGCCAAATTTGGTGCATGCCAAATGTTCTGCATTGTCCAATTTGAAGGTTTTGTGATGCAAAATTTTCAACTTGGGCATAAGTTATACCCATCCTGAGAGGAGAATATATACATGAAATATAACATTTAAGTATAAGTCACTTTAAGTTATATTTCATGTATATATTAGTAGGATGTTTGAGAGTGGTTTCAACTCTATAGGAGTTATAATGTAGATTCTATTTTTTATAGGATCATATTGAATTTCATACTTAGTCAAATTTCAGTAATCAACATGCTCCTATTAGCATTCTTTAGATCTGTATCTCACTATCTTTATGTTCCCTAAACTCTACACCTATCTCTCTCCCTCTCTTGTCACTCTCACTTCTCTCTCCCCTCTCTAGGTATATCCCAACCTCTCTACCTTTAATCTCTTCCTTGTACCCTAATTTATATCATTGACTCCCTTCCTCTCTCTTCTCTCTCACTCTCTTATTATTTCTCTCCCCTCCCACTCATTTCTCTTGTTCACTACCGATCCCTTCTATCCTCTCTCTCCCCATATCTAGGGCTCTCCTTCCCTCCCTATTCACCTCACTACCTCTCCCTCCCTAAATTATTACCCACCTCTCTCTCCCCCTCTATTTTTCTCACTTATATAATTGTCCACCATCTAGTTCTCTCCCTCCCTATCCACCTTTCTCTCCCTTTCCCTTGCCCTGGTCTATTTATGAACACTCTCCCTCTCTTCTCTCTCTCCAAATGTATATCCATCTCCTCATTCCCTATGTCTATCACTCCCTCCATTTCTACCTCTCCATCTATCCCCTCTTACTCATCTATTTGTTCTTCTATCTCTTCTCTTCTCTCTCCCTTCCCTCTCTAGATCTATCCATTCCTTTCTTCCCCTCTCCATTTATAGCTCCTTCCCCAACTCTCTCATTATCTCTCTTCCTCTCTTATTCTCTATCTCCATTGTCTACTTCATTAACTCTCCAACCTGCCCTCTCTCCCCTCTCTAGGTTTCTCCATCCCTTCCTCTCCACCTATCTACCTTTACATATAGGTCTTGTTACCCACCTCTCTTTATCCCCCTCTATCTATCTCACTCCTCTCTCACAATCTAGGTCTCTCACCTATCTATATGTCCCTTCTATAGTTCTCTCTCCCCCTGTCCATCTCTCTCTCCCTCCTCCTTAACCCTATCCCTTTATGAACTCCCTCCTCTTCTCTTCCTCCCCTAACCTCTTTATCTCTTCCTTCCATAGGTCTCTCACTTCATGTCTTCCTCTCCATTTGTCCCCTCTTACTCCTCTCTTTTTTCTTCTATCTCTTATCTTCTCCCTCCCTCCCCTCTCTAGGTATCTCTCTTCTTTTCTTCCCCTCTCCCTCTCTATCTCCCCATCTATACATACCCCCACATATAACTCACTCCCTCACCTTTTCTATTCTCTCTTCCTCTTGTATTCTCTCTCTACATTCTATGTCATCAACTTTCTCTCTCCCCTCTCTAGGTTTCTCACTTCCTTCTTCTCCACCTATCTACCTCTACATCAAGTATCATTACTCACCTCTCTCTCGCCCCCTCTATCTGTCTCAATCCTCTCTCTTGTCATTGAGGTCTCTCATCTCTCTTTCCCTATATATTATGATCCCTAACGACATGTAATGGGCCATATGGTGTCCTAAGGGGTCATAGGACACCATATGACCCCTTAGGACACCATATGACCCATAACGACACCATATGGTGTCCTAAGGGGTCATAGGACACCATATGACCCCTTAGGACACAATATGACCCCCAATGACACCTAAGGGGTCATATGGTGTCCTAAGGGGTCATAGGACACCATATGACCTCTTAGGTTACCATATGACCCATAACGACACCATATGGTGTCCTAAGTGGTCAGGACACCATATGACCCCTTAGGACACCATACGACCCATAACGACACCATATGGTGTCGTAATGGGTCATAGGACACCATATGACCCCATAGGTGTTGTTAGGGGCCATATTGTGTCTTAAGGGGTCATATGGTGTCCTATGACTCCTTAGGACACCATATGACCCCTTAGTATACCATATGGTGTCGGTATGGTTCGTATGGTGTCTTATGACCCCTTAGGAAACTATATGCCCCCCTAGTACACCATATGGTGTAAGTATGGTCCTATGGTGTCCTATGATCCCTTAAGACACCATATGACCCCTTAGGACACCATACGACCCATAATGACAACATAAGGTGTCCTAAGGGGTCATATTGTGTCCCAAGGGGTCATAATACACCATATGACCTGTTAGGACACAATGTGATCCCTAATAACACCTAAGGGGTCATATGGTGTTCTAAGGGGTCATAGGACACCATATGACCCCTTAGGACACCATACGACCCATAACAACACCATATTGTGTCCTAAGGGGTCATAGGACACCATATGACCCCTTAGGACACCATACGACCCATAACGACACCATATTGTGTCCTAAGGGGTCATAGGACACCATATGACCCCTTAGGACACCATACGACCCATAACGACACCATATTGTATCCTAAGGGGTCATATGGTGTCCTAAGGGGTCATAGGACACCATATGACCCCTTAGGACACCATACAACCCATAACGACACCATATTGTATCCTAAGGGGTCATATGGTGTCCTAAGGGATCACAGGACACAATATGACCCCTTAGGACACTTTGACCCTTAACAACCCCTTACGGGGTCATAGGACACCATATGACCATTTATCACACCAAAAAACTTATAATGACACCATATGGTGTCCTAAGGGGTCATAGAACACCATATGACCCCTTAGCACACCATACAACCCATAACAACACCATATGGTGTCCTAAGTGGTCATATGGTGTCCTAAGGGTTCATAGGACACTAAATAACCCCTTAGGATACCATACGACCCATAACGACACCAAGTGGTGTCCTAAGGGGTCACAAGACACCATATGACCCATTAGGACATAATATGACCCCTGACAACACCTAAGGAGTCATATGGTGCCCTAAGGGCACACACATATGACCCCTTAGGACATAATACAACCCATAACGATACCATATGATGTCCTCATGGATTATATGGTGTCCTAAATGGTCATATGGTCTTTTATGACCCCTTGGAATACCATATGACCCCTAACAACACCATATGGTGTTCAAAGGGGTCATTGGTTTCCTAAGGGGTCATATGATGTCCTAAGAGGTCATATGGTGTTCTATGACCCCTTAGGACACCATATGACCCCACATAACACCATATGACCCCTAATGACACCATATGGTGTCCTAAGGGGTCATATGGTGTCGTTAGAGGTTATATGATGTCCTATGGGGTCAAATGGTGTTTTATAACCCCTTAGGACACCATATGACCCCTAACAACACCAAATAGTGTCCTAAGGGGTCATATGGTGTTATATGACCCCTTAGGATACCATATGACCCCTAACATTACCATATGGTGTCCTAAGGGGTCATATGATTTCCTAAGGGGTCATATGGTGTCCTAAGGGGTCATATGGTGTTATATGATGCTTAGGACACCATATGACCCCATACAACACCATATAATCCCTAACCATAACATGTGGTGACCTAAGGGGTCATATGGTGTTCTATGACAACTTAGGACACCATATGACCCCTAATGACAATATATGGTGTCCTAAGGGGTCATATAGTGTTATATGACCCCTTGAGACACTATATGAGCCCTCAGAACACTATATTACCCATAAAAAACACCATATGGTGTCCTAAGGGGTCATATGGTGATCTATATCCCCTTAGGACACCATATGACCCCTTATGACACCATATAACCCCTCATGACACCATATGGTGTCCTAAGGGGTCATAGAACACCATATGACTCCTTAGGAGACCATATTACCCCTAACAACATCGCATGACCCCTTATGACACCATATGGTGTTATTAGGGGTCATATGGTGTCCTAAGGGGTCATAGAACATCATATGACCCCTAACGACACCATATTACCCCTAATGACACCATATGGTGTCGTTAGGGGTCATATGGTGTCATAAGGGGTCATATGGTGTCCTAATGGGTAATAGAATATCATATGACCCCTAACGACACCATATTGTGTCTTGAGGGGTCATATAGTGTCACAAGTGGTCATGTTATGTACTAGGATGTTAAAAGGGGTCATATGGTATCCTAGGGGGTCATAGAACACCATATGACCCCTTAGGACACCATATAGTGTCATAAGGGGTCATATGGTGTCCTAAGGGGTCATATGGTGTCGTTAGGGATCATATAGTGTCTTAAGGGGTCATATGATATTCTATGACCCATTGGTGTCGTTAGGGATCATATAGTGTCTTAAGGGGTCATATGATATTCTATGACCCATTGGTGTCGTTAGGGATCATATGGTGTCATAAGGGGTCATATGGTGTCCTAATGGGTCATATGGTGTTCTATGACCCCTTAGGACACCATATGACCCATAAGACCACTATATAGTGTCCTAAGGGGTCATATGGTGTTGTTAGGGGTCATATGGTGTCATTAGGGGTCATATTGTGTCCTAAGGGGTCATATGGTGTTCTATGACCCCTTAGGACACCATATGACCCCTAACAACACCATATGGTGTCCTAAGGGGTCATATGGAATCCTTAGGGGTCATATGGTGTCCTTAGGGGTCATATGATGTTCTATGACCCCTTAAGACACCATATGACTCGTTAGGACATGTCATATGATGTTGTTATGGGTCATATGGTGTCCTTAGGGGTCATATGGTGTCCTAAGGGGTCATATGGTATTCTATGACCCACATGACCCCTTAGGACACCATATGACCCCTAAGACCACCATATAGTGTCCTAAGGGGTCATATGGTTTCATTAGGGGTCGTATTTGTGTCCTAAGGGGTCATATGATGTCCTTAGGGGTCATATGGTGTCCTAAGCAGTCATATGGTATTTTATAACCCATTAGGATTCCATATAAGCCCTTAGGATACCATATGACCCCTAACGATACCATATGGTGTCATTAGGGGTCATATGGTGTCCTAAGGGCTCATATGGTGTCATAAGGGGTCATATGGTGTTCTATGACCCCTTAGGACACCATATGACCCCTAAGACCACCATATAGTGTCCTAAGGGGTCATATGGTGTCGTTAGGGGTCATATGGTGTCATTAGGGGTCATATTATGTCCTAAGGGGTCATATGGTGTTCTATGACCCCTTAGGACACCATATGACCCCTAACGACATAATATGGTATCCTAAGGGGTCATATGGTGTTGTTAGGGGTCATATGGTGTCCTAAGGGGTCATATGGTGTTCTATGACCCCTTATGACACTATATGGTGTCGTGAGGGGTCATATGGTGTCGTATGGGGTCATATGGTGTCCTAAGGGGACATAGAACACCATATGACCCCTTAGGAAACCATATGGTGTTTTTAGGCCTCATATGGTATTCTGAGGGCTCATATGGAATCCCAAGGGGTCATAAAAACCATATGACCACCTAGGACACCATATGTTGTCATAAGGGTTCATATGGTATCCCAAGGGTCATAGAACACAATGTGACCCCTTAGGACACCATATGGTGTCATTAGGGATTATATGGTGTCATTAGGGATTATATGGTGTTGTATGGGGTCATATGGTGTCCTAAGGGGTCATAGAGTACCATATAACCCCTTAGGACACCATATGGTGACGTTAGGGGTCATATGGTGTCCTAAGGGGTCATGAATATCATATGATCCCTTAGGACACTATATGACCCCTTATGACATGTTCTAAGGGGTCATATAGTGTCTCAAGGGGTCATATGGTGTCCTATGGGGTCATAGAACACCATATGACCCCTTAGGACACCATATGGTGTTGTTAGGGGTCATATGGTGTCTTATGGGGTCATAGAACACCATATGACCCCTTAGGACACAATATGACCCCTAATGACACCATATGACCCCTCAAGACACCATATGGTGCTCTTAGGGGTCATATGGTGTCCTAAGGGGTCATATAACACCATATGACCCCTTATGACTAGTAGCATATGGACACTCCAATGAGACATTGTGTGTGATTGAAGGTTTTGTCATTGATGGCAACCTTGCAATCCTATGGCACCGACAAGACATTATACCGACAAAGCATTACTTAGGCAACCTTGCAATCCTATGGCACCGACAAGACATTATACTGGCAAAGCATTACTCAAACAAGATAGTGCACCGACATCGGCAAGATCAATCTACACTGGCACCGACACAGAAAAGAACATGTATACCGACACTGAGGCCGACAGGATTTTTGATATGTAATATTTTGTTTATTATTGTAAGCCGACTTGGCAAATTGTAAAATGACTCTTGTATATAAAAGAGATCATTGTAGGCATTTGTAGGATATGGATAGGAAGCATAAATAAATTATAAGACAGACCTAATGTGCGAATTGTACGTCAAGGGTATATGTAAAGAACAGAGCAAGAACCGGTACTGAATCTGGCATTGAAGATGCTATTGTAAAACAATACAGAATATTGGATTTGCGTAAATCCTCATTGTAAGTCAGTGTGACTTCTTATTGAGCAGTGAGCTCTAGGCAGTTGGCCTTCCTGCATGTGTAGGCCCCTATTGTAAGTAATATTCTCTTATTGGCCAGTAAGTGAATATTGTGGGTCACAAATCCCACTGAGGTTTTTCCCACATCGGGTTTCCTCGTTAAACATCTTATGTTATGGTGTTCTTTTCATGTGGATGTTTTTAATTCTGTTATTTGCATTAATTCTTGCATATCGGTATACTGTTACTTTATGTTCTACATATTCAGTTTTAAGAAAATTTCATTACCGGTTAGATACTAATTCACCCCCCCCTCTTAGTATCTATGGGAACCCTAACAATTGGTATCAGAGCTTGGTCCTCTATTTTCAGAAGCCTAACAGCTTGAGGAAGATCCTGACACCGTAAAGATGGAAAATCTGATGAAGCAACTTGAAGGAGCTCTTACTGACTATGATGCAGAGAAGTTAAAAAATATCAAATTAGAAGATGATTTAAAAGTAGCTCAGGACATTATTCAGGCACTTGAAGAAAATCTTACTGTTATAAGGAATAAGAGAAGAGAACTTTGTTAAAAATTGCAAAATGAGAATGATGAAAAGGATTCACTAAATGATATGATAAGCAAATTAAAACAAGAGATCATGACAACAAAAAATGAAATGCAGGACATGACTATGAGATTTTGCAAAGAGATTGAGGACAAAAAGAAGAATGAAGAAGAATTGAACAGAAGACTAAGTGATGCAGCAAATGAGAACACAAGACTTAGCTATGAAAATGACATGTTGAAGACAGTTCTGATGCATACTCAGAATGACTCAAATGAACTAATGAGACAAAAAGAAATCTTGGAAAAGGAATTGGAAACTGCAAATCAACACAAAGAAAAATTCAAAAAAAGCTCAGAAGAACTTGGTACCTTATTGAAGAATCAAAAACCCAAAGGTGACACTTCTGGAATTGGATTTGAAGTTGGAGAAAGCTCCGGTACTGCAAATACCCAGGATCACAGCAAACCGGTAAGACCTTCTAATACTTACAAATTCAATGGAAAATGCTTTAATTGTAATAAATATGGTCATAGGGCGAATGAATGTAGATCTAGGAATTATCAAAACATCAATCCTCCCACCGGTCAATGCACCAAATGCAACAAAATTGGTCATAACTCTGAAAATTGCCGAATGAATGTAAGATGTTATGTTTGTGGAAGATTTGGTCATTTATCAACTAAATGCAGAACACAAACTGGCATAGGTTATGGGAAAGCTATTCAGAAAAATAATGTAACCTGTTATGCATGTAACAAGATTGGTCATATTGCTAAATTTTGTAGAAGTAAAGGTACACTGGTAGATAACAGAAGTACTAGCTTAAAAGGTAAGGAAAAGGTTGAAGAGGTTAAGCAATAATTTTCAAAACAATGGATTAGAAAAGGTGATCTAAATATTGGGGTTACTCCTCCACCGGTAGAACCAACAAATGCTTCACCGGTAGGACAGAGCAATGCGCCTTTGGTAGGATGTTCTTCATCAAATTGAAGAAAATTATCTTGAGGGTTTGGCAATCAAATGACACGTGCTATTATTCCCTCAGTTAGAGAAAAGAAGTTGAAAATATTTCATTACCGACAAATAAAGTTGAGTTAATACATTACCGGCAAGCAATTAATGTGGTAGGTAGCAGAAAAGAGTTTATAAAATAAGGTTTTTGGCTCCATTTCATTTCACCGTGAATTCAAACTTTCAGAGAGCACGAAGATTTCCGAGCAAAGAGGTAAAGCACTTCAGCAATCAATCCATCCAAAGGTAGAAAAAGGTATTTATCATCATGGCATCCTCCTCTGCACCTGAATTCACAACAAACCCTACAGTAGTCGAAGTTATAAAAAGACCTAGGCCCGTGTTTTAGCTAGTTCCCGAGGTAGCTAAGAAAGATGACAACATAGGTGCTTTTTCAAAAATTCCAAAAGGTGTTGTTTATGCAGAAGACCCTAGAATGTATATTCATTGCAACATAGAGGAATTAGGTGATGAAGAAATTGAAAACATGTATAAGTCTGTTATCTGTGATAACTCTGGGAATGTGAAACCTAAACATAAAATTGTTGAAACCCTAGGATTCACTGAAATCCTCCACATTCCTGAATTTCCCAAGGAAGTGGTTAGGATAGTTCTGAGTAGGGTACATGGTTCATTCTTTTGGCTTGACTCAGTGCATAAAATTACAAAGGTAGCTGTGAAAGCAGTAACAGGGTTACCTTCCACCGGTAGTAGACCTGACAAAACCAAGAAGGTCTCTAATGACTTGGTAACAAACCTAACTGGTGCAACATCCGACAAGAGATCATTGAGGGTTAATGATGTGACCGATACAAATGTTAGATTTGTTAGCACGATTCTAGGTTACAAAGCAACTCATGCTAATAGGCTTAACTCTGTTTCCAGTTTATGCATAAAAAGTGCTTATGACATGGTGAAGGACAATGTAAAAATTGATATCTGTGAATGGTTAAAGGATGAGTTAATTGACAACTTAGCAAAAATCAAGAAGGATAAGAAAGGAACCTTTAGAATTGGAAATTTACTTGTATTCTTAATGCTACATATAACCAAATAGGCTCCCGGTATAGGCTACAAGGATTTTGGGTTCGACATATCGGTAGGAAAACAATTGTCTGACTTATTCAACAACATGGGTGAAAATAGAGAAAAGAATATTAATGAGTATTTTCAAGCACTAAAGGTCAGAATGAATAAAATAATTAGACTATCACAAGAAATTGTCAACAAATACAAGGATGATATATGCTTTGTGATAAAAAAGGATGAGATCTGGATGGAAGCAGTCATCCCAAGAACAATCTGGGTTACAGAGATGCGGTATGAAATAGATGACCACATTGTGGAAACTTATGCCAAAGCACTTCTGGAAGCCCCCAATGAACCAAAGGAAGAAGTATTTGGTAGTGCTGAGACCATTGAAAGTCAAATTCAATCTAAAAAGAGAGTGAAAAAGGTTGAGGCATTTGTGAGGAAAGGAACTAGACAAGCAAAAGTCATAAAGGAAGATGTACTAAAGAAAACCGGCATAACAGAAGATGAGTTGGCAGCCCAACAACCTAAAACTCATCTATCACCGATAGATACTTCCTTAGAAGGAGATATGCCAGCAACTTTCAAAAGAGTTGTTAGGAAAAGAGACCCCTCATCGGTATCCACTCCTTCACCTAGAAGGAGAAGACAAAAGCAACAAGCTGTGAGGTCTCTGGTTAAGAAAGCCACACCTAAGAAGAAGCTGACCCCCAAAAGGAAGAAGAAGACAAACACTGACTTTGCCCCTCTTGACATACTACTGAATGAGATCACAGAGGAAGGTAAATTGAAAAACATAGGGAAAATCTATGATACCCTATCAAATGATGAGAAAGGACAAGTCGAGGAGAGTGTTATATTACACATGGACATGTATAAAAAGTTTTGGATGCAAGTCCTAAATGAAAATCCTGATGAACTATATAAAAGACTTGAGGCCAGAAGGCAAGGAATAATTGAGTTGGATAAGAAAATAAAAATAGAGAAATTACTTTCAGTATACCCGGTCAACTTACCTAAGGAAATTGATGATTTGATAGCTCAGGCCAACCGGACAATTTTTTCCACTGCACACCGACAAATATCACTAATGGTAGGTAGAGTTACTAAAGTTTAAGAGGAAACAGAAAATGGTTGGGATACATTCTTGGTTGAAAAAGAAAAACAAGAAGAATATAGGAATCCCAAGCCCATTCTGGTATATCAAAAGGACAAGGGGAAAGGTAAAGTTGGTGGACCACCAAGTATCAAGATCAGAGACAACTTACCCCCACCTCCTTTAAATACTCCATTGGTAAAAACCACAACTGCAAAAGATCAACCGACAGCTAAGAACATGGACACAGAGGATAATAATCCTAATCCTGAAGTCCTATATACTTTGAATGTTGATACTCAGAAAATCAACATAGTGGTAGACAAGGATACAATAGATAAAACAGAAAACAAAGAGCAACCGGCAACAGGAAACAAAGAGAAACTGACAGTAGATTCAGAGAAAAAGATGGAATTTGGAACACAAACAGAGAAACCAACAGAGCTAAAGGCTCCATAACAGATGCCACTGGTAAGAAATGATGCAGGAAAACCAATGCTTAAAGAGATGGTGACACAAACAGACCTACCAGAGGTCAATACTAGCATGGTCACTTCCACCAGCACTCAGTTTGTTGGGTCACCATCAAATGTAACAGAGGTATTGCTTGAATCTATCAAGAAAATTATGATTATAGCTCACAAGCCTATAAAGCGATAGATGATTCAATTCTAGTTTTGAAATCAATAGCTCCCAATTGTAATATAGCCAACAAAGATTCTTTAGGCCAGTTGGATACACTTTGTAAATATATTTCTAGAAATTTTGAGCAAACAAAGGTAGAAACTGTAAAGGAAAGTGTAGAAAAAGAAAAATAGAAATTCTTTGAGGAAGGAATAAAGAAGTGTAACAGGGAATTTGACACACTTCTACCGGAACTGTGCAATTTATTGAAAGAGTACAAAACTCTATACAAAGACACCTATAACATAAACTTTTTGACCATAGATGTAGACAAAAAGATGAGCAAGGTACAGGAAGAGATCAATAAACTTGCTGATAATTTTGTTAACTCACCCGATACATTATCAATTTTTGAGGAAAAGATAACAAATTTTGAGGAAGATTTGCTCAAATTAGAAAGAGAGAAAGAGAAAATAATAAACACAGCAAAATTCTTGAGATCTAAACTAAGTCCAAGATTGGACTATTTAGCATCTCTGTGAAAGGAAATCTCATAGGCACTAACACATGGTAGCAAAACACCGGCAAAGCACTTTCAGCATCTCATCGGTACAATATACAGAACTGAGATAGCAATAAAGGAGAGCAAGAAGTTATGGATGGCATAAACTTAATTTTGGGAGATATTCTTCAGATAATAACCACCCAACTACAAGGTTGAGGTTATGAATTGGTACAACTACAAAATCTACTAACCTTTGTCATTGATGCCAAAGGGGGAGTAGTAGATGAGAAAATTCAAAACACAGGGATCACATGCTCAGGGGGAGCTCTCACATTTTTGGTAACATTTTTGGTCTACACATTTTTGGATATCTTTTCAAAATTTCTCATGAGTGTTGCCATCAATGCCAAAGGGGGAGATTGTTGGCATATGGACACTCCAATGAGACATTGTGTGTGATTGAAGGTTTTGTCATTGATGGCAACCTTGCAATCCTATGGCACCAGCAAGACATTATACCAACAAAGCTTTACTCAGGCAACCTTGCAATCCTATGGCACTGACAAGACATTATACTGGCAAAGCATTACTTAAACAAGATAGTGCACCGGCATCAACAAGATCAATCTACACCGGCACCGACATAGAAGATGTACACTGGCATAGAAAAGAACATGTATACCGACACTGAGGCCGACAGGATTTTTGATATGTAATATTTTGTTTATTATTGTAAGCCGACTTGGCAAATTGTAAAATGACTCTTGTATATAAAAGAGATCATTGTAGGCATTTGTAGGATATGGATAGGAAGCATAAATAAATTATAAGGCAGACCTAATGTGCAAATTGTAGGTCAAGGGTATATGTAAAGAATAGAGCAAGAACCGGTATTGAATCTGGCATTGAAGATGCTATTGTAAAACAATACAAAATATTGGATTTGTGTAAATCCTCATTGTAAGTCAGTGTGACTTCTTATTGAGCAGTGAGCTCTAGGCAGTTGGCCTTCCTGCATGTGCAGGCCCCTATCGTAAGTAATATTCTCTTATTGGCCAGTAAGTGAATATTGTGGGTCACAAATCCCACCGAGGTTTTTCCCACACCGGGTTTCCTCATTAAACATCTTGTGTTATGGTGTTCTTTTCATGTGGATGTTTTTTAATTCTATTATTTGCATTAATTCTTGCATAACGGTATACTGTTACTTTATGTTCTACATATTCAGTTTTAAGAAAATTTCATTATCGGTCAGATACTGATTCCCCCCCTTCTCAGTATTTGTGGGAACCCTAACAATGACACCATATGACCTCTTAAGACACCATATGACCCCTAACGACACCATATGGTGTCGTTAGGGGTCATATGGTGTCCTAAGGGGTCATATGGCATCCTAATGGGTCATAGAATACCATGTGACACATTAGGATACCATATGACCCCTAACGACACCATATGACCCCTTATGACACCATATGACCCCTAACGACACCATATAGTATCCTGAGAGGTCATATGGTGTCCTGAGGGGTCATATAGTGTTCTATGACCCCCTAGGACACCATATGACTCCTTTTAACATCCTAGTACATGAAATGGCCATTTGTGACACCATATGACCCCTCAAGACATAATATGGTGTCGTTAGGGGTCAAATGGTGTCCTAAGTGGTCATATGGTTTCATTAGGGATCATATGGTGTCCTAAGGGGTCATTTTGTTCTAAGGGGTCATATGGTGTCCTAAGGGGTCATGTCATGTACTAGGATACTAAAATGGGTCATATGGTGTCTTAGGGGGTCATATGGTGTCCTAAGGGGTCATATGGCATCCTGAGGGGTCATGTGGGGTCCTAAGGGGTCATATGGTGTCCTGAGGGTCATATAGTGTCCTAAGGGGTCATATGGTGTCATTAGAGGTCATATGGTGTCCTAAGGGGTCATATGGTGTTGTTAGGGGTCATTTGGGGTCCTAAAGGGCCACACATGTGTTAGAACACCATATGACCCCTTAGGACCCCATATGACTCCCTCTCTTCTCTTTCTTTCTCCTCGCTCTCCCCTCTCCATGTCTCTCCTATGTAATCTCTCTTTCTCTCTCTCACCTTCCCTCCTTATCACCATATCTATCCTTACCTCCCTCCATCTCTATTTGTTCTCTTTATCACTACCTCTCCCTCCCAACTTCTCTCTCCATCCTTATGTTTCTCCTTCCTTCCATCTCTACCTCTCTACCACTCCCTCTTTGTATCATTACCCACCTCTCTCTCCCCCTCTATCTCCCTCACCTCTATCTTTCCACCCTTGGTCTCTCATCTCTCTCTTCCTAGGCTCTAGATCTCTCACCTCTAGATCTCTCTCCTCTTTGTATCATTACCCACCATATATGTGTTAGAACACCATATGACCCCTTAGGATACCATATGACCCCTTAAGACATCATATTGTCCTAAGGGGTCATATGGTGTCTTAAGTGGTCATGTCATGTACTAGGAGGTTAAAAGGGGTCATATGGTGTCTTAAGGGTGATAGTTCTGATACTTAATGTAAAGTACAGATGCCAATAGCTAACAAGATGAGAGTGGGGGGGGTGAATCATACAAACTTAATCTTCCATAAAAACAATAGATTCAACCTCGGTAACTTATACTTCAGCAATATAACCAAAACTACTAAACATGCAAACTCATAAGAATATAATCATCATAACACTCATAACACCAGATTTAATGTGGAAACCCAAATAGGGAAAAACCACTGTGGGATTTCAGACCCACTAAGAAATATACTCTTCTAGAGTATGCTCAGTTAAAAGCAAATCCTGTTAAAGATTATAAACACATTGCTAGATGTGACCCGATTAAGGGATTTCCCTCATATCTATTAGGATCTTCACTTTGTTAGAAGTGACCTTGTCAAAGGATTTCAAACACTCATTTAGAATGTTACCTTGCTAGAGGGTTTACATATAAGACTGTTAAGTCCACTAGGTTAAGAGATTTTCTGTCACTTACAAAATAACAGTAATAAAAATCTATCCGCAACTTCACATCTAAAAATGCTAAAGCAGATTCTTATTTGCTCAAAACACTCTAGTCATAGGACTTATCTTGTCCCTCTGTTGGGCTCTCTACTCTATTATTCAAACAGGTCTTCAAGCTTCTGTGCTCGGTAATCACTATGTAGCATCCCTATGCATACAATTGCCCACATACATTGTTTATCAATAATTCCTTATTTATAAACAATTGCTAACCGCTGAATCTCCTTGATCACATTTCGCATGATCAATCTTAGCCATCAGATCTTCAAACTTGACTAGGTTCAATGTATCCTTTCGATCTAAAAATGTTTTACCTTGCCTCAGGACTTGCATTCCTATCTTGGAACTTGCACAAGGTTATCGTGGTTCAATCTACACTGTAGATCTTCCTGTCGATTTTCCTTTGCCATAGATCCTTAACAAACTTCATGCACGACATACCAATCATTTATACATTTCTAGCTAATCATTGTCCTTCATTAAATAATGCTTTTATCCATCCAATGCACACTATCATAACTCAGTTGCAACTCGATAAATACTAAACTTTACTCGGTAGACATTTCGCCTTCATTAACCGATATCGATAACCTTAGGGTTTACCGACTAAGTTCTTTGCTCGGTTGCATAGTATAGTATTAACCTTACAATCAACAACATATGTAGAATATCAAAACAATCTAAACATCATGATCTCATCATTGTCTAACTCGGTAATAGTTGCCCATTGAATAACTTATTTCTCCCCTTATTCATCACATTCTTTCTGTGTCTTTTACCGACATCTTAATTCTCTTCAAATCAATCTTCTCAAGATATGGCAACATCATACTGAATCAGATAATCAATTTCTTGACATCAATGACAAAATGATGTTATAAAGATAGTTATCATCCTTCTTCAGTTATATCAATAATCTTCAACAACCTTTTCAATATCCTTATTAAATATCAACAATCTCCTGATATTGAAATTCCAACAATCTTTTTTACTATAATGCCAACAAAGGGGTCATATGGTATCTTGAAGGGTTATATGGTGTCCTAAGGGGTCATATGGTGTCATTAGGGGTCATATGGTGTCATTAGGGGTCATATGGGATCCTAAGGGGAGGGAGATGTGATGACCTAGAGAGGGGAGGGAGAGAGAAGAAGAGAGAGGGAAGAATAAAGAGAAAGAGAGAGCTAAGAAAAGAGGAAGAGATGGGTAGGGAGTGATTGAGAAAGAGAGAGGGAAGAGGTAGATAGGTAAGGGAGAGAGAGAGAAGAAAATAAAATATATAAGTTCACAAAGATAGAAAGAGGGGTAAGCAGATGGAGAGGAAAGAATTAGAGATGGGAGAGATATAGAGGTGAGTGATCTAGAGGCTAGGAAGAGAGAGGTGAGAGACCAAGGGTGAAAAGATAGAGGTGAGGGAGATAGAGGGGGAGAGAGAGGTGGGTAATGATACAAAGAAGGAGTGGTAGAGAGGTAAAGATGGAGGGAAGGAGAAAAAAATGTATGGAGAGAGAGGTTGGGAGGGGTAGGTAGTGATGAAGAGAACAAAGAGAGAGTGGAGAGAAGAAATAGGAGGATAAGAGAGATGGAGGGAGGTAAGGATAGATATGGAGACAAGGAGGGAAGGTGAGAGAGAGGGAGAGAGTATAGGAGAGGCCTAGAGAGGGGAGAGAGAGAGAGAACAAATAAAGAGAAGAGAGGGAGAGTAATAGGTATAGAGTTTATGGGAGATAAAGAGGTGATGAGAGAGGTAAGCGAAGGAGAGAGTTCATAAAGGTAGATGGGTAAGATGTGATGGAGAGAGAGAGGTGGAGAGGAAGGGAGAGAACTAGAGAGGGGATAGATAAAGAGATGAGATATGTAGAGGGTGAGAGAGGTTAAATACCTAGATGGGAGAGAGAGGGGAGAGATAGATGGAGGGGCATAGAGATAGGTTCCTAATGAGACATAGATGTAGAGATATAGAGGTGGAGAGGTGGAGAGAGAATGAGGGAGAAACCTAGAAATTTTTGAGAGGGAGGGAGTGAAAGTAGGAGGGAGAGGTGATGACCTAGACAATGGAGAGAGGGAATAGATAAAAGAGCAAAGAGATGAGTAAGAGGGAATGGATGGAGAGGTAGACATGGAGGGAGTCAAAGACATAGGGAATGAGGAGATAGATAGGTGTGTGTGTGTGTGTGTGTGTGTGAGAGAGAGAGAGAGAGAGAGAGAGAGAGAGAGAGAGAGAGAGAGAGAGAGAGAGAGAGAGAGAGAGAGAGAGAGAGAGAGAGAGAGAGAGAGTTCATAAATGGATAGGGGTAAGGGGGGAGGGAGAGAAAGGTGGAGATAGAAGTAGAGAACTAGAGGGTGGACAATTAGATAGGTGAGAAACCTAAAGGAGGAGAGAGAGGTGGGCGATAATATAAGGAAGGAGGGAGGGTGAGACCTAGATATGGGGAGAGAGAGGATAGAAGGGATAGGCATTAACCAAGAGAATGGACAGGGAGGGGAAAATAATATTAAGAGAATGACAGAGAAGATGAGAAAGGGAAGGAGTCAAGGATATAAATGTGATTAAGGAATGAAAGGTAGAGAGGGTGGGATATACCTAGAGAGCAGAGAGAGAATGAGAGAGATAAGAGCGGGAGAGAGATATATAGAGATAAAAAATGCTAATAGGAGCATGCTGATTATTGAAATTTGATTGTCTGAAATTTTATATGATCCTCTAAAAACTAGAATCTACATTATAACTCCTATAGAGCTGAAACCACTCTCAAACATCCTGCCAATATATACATGAAATATAACTTAAAGTATAAGAAAGGAAAAAGACATATTGAAATGTGACTTATACTTAAATGTTATATTTCATGTATATATTCTCCTGACGAGTGGGTATAACTTGTGCCCAAGATGAATTCCCAAAATGAAAAATTGGATAATGCAGAGCATTTGGCGCGCACCAAATTTGGTGCTCGCCAAATGCAAAAAATTGACTTTTCACATTTGGCGAGCGCCAAATGCAAAAAATTGACTTTTCACATTTGGCGAGTGCCAAATAGGGCGAGTGCCATATTTGGTGCTTGCCAAATAGTTTGCATTGGAAAATACCAACCCTTTGGGTTGGATTTTCCTTGGGCATCCAACCCAAAGGTTTGGACGACCTTTTCATGTCAATGATGCATTTTTATGAAAAGATAAAAAGTGGCACCTTTTTGGTACCACAACTTGGTGCACATAACCATTAACACTGTGCATCAACAACATACTACAACTAGATGCTCCCCCTGTGGAATACATCCACTCCTACATCAATCCTTCTAATATTTTGCAAGTGATTCAGGGACTGATGCAATCAACATCATGTTCAACTAACTTCATGAAGGGGTACAACCCCTAGTTGACTTATAAGACACTCAAATGTAATCTTAGGCAGAGGTTTGGTAAAGATATCTGCAAGCTGCTCCTTGGTAGAAACATGCTCTAGGATAAAATCTTTAATTTGAACTTTTTCCCTCAAAAAGTGATACTTCAATTCAATGTGCTTGGTTCGAGCATGCAAAACAAGATTCTTAGAAATATTTATGGCACTTGTATTATCACATAAAATCTTTATAGGTTCTAAGATTTTCATCTTGAAACCTTTCAAAATGTGCCTCATCCAAATAGCCTGTGTGCAATTCATATAAGCTGCAACATACTTAGCTTCAACAGTAGATTGTGAAGTACAACTCTATTTCTTACTACTCCATGAAAAAAGTCTTCCTCCAAGAAAAAATGATCCACCGATAGTGTTTTTCCAGTCATCAACATTTCCTACCCAATCAGCATCTATGTACACTTTCAAATAAAAAATTGCTCCATATGGATACCATAATACATAGTCAATAGTACCTTTCAGATATCTAAAAATGTTCTTTGTTGCTATCAGATGTGTTTCCTTTGGATTCTTATGGAATCTTGCAACTATACCAAACGCATGGGCAATATCCAGTCTACTGTGAACAACATAGTATAATTTGCCAATCATTGACCTGTATTCCTTTTCATCAATAGACTTATATTCATCTTCCTTGGACAACTTACAACTTGTAACCATTGGAGTTCCAACTGGTTTACAGTCACTCATGCCAAAAGTCTTCAAAACCTCTTTCACATAATTAGATTGTGTAATGAAAATACAATTCTTCATTTGTTGTATTTGCAAGCCTATGAGTTTTTTTATTTCCCCTACTAAAGACATTTCAAATTCATTTTTCATTTTTTTTCTGCAAAACTGTTGCTCATGGCATCATTACCTCCAAAAATAATATCATCAATAAATACTTCACTGACCAGTATTTCATCTCCTTCAAACTTGAGATAAATATTACTATCATCACTGGTTCTTGCAAAGCCTATCTTCATCAGATGTGTATGAAGCCTTTCAGCTCTGGGTGCCTGCTTTAATCCATACAAAGCTTTATGCAATCTGCATACCATGGCTTTCTCATCTGTCAAAGAATAGCCATCTGGCTTCTCTATGTATACCTCTTCTTCCAATATCCTATTAAAAAATGCAAACTTAACATCCGTCTGGTATACCTTGAACTTCTTATGGGCTGCAAATGCAAGTAAAGTTCTGACGACTTCTAGTCTTGCTACTGGTGCAAAATTTTCGCCATAATCTTCTCCTTCTTCTTGCACATAACCCTTGCAGACTAATCTTGCCTTGTTGCGAACTACAACACCATCTTCATTTAACTTGTTTCTGTACACCCATTTAGTACCTATAACATTCTTATTTACCGGTCAGGGTACCAGGGTCCAAGTGTTGTTCTTCTCAATTTGATTCAATTCCTCCTCCATAGTTTTAACCCAATGATCATCACCAAATGCCTCCTTAGCACTTCTTGGTTCAATGGTGGAGATCATGCAAGAGTTCTCTCTTATTCTCCTTCTAGTTAGTACTCCAATATCCTTATCCCTACTAATCTGCCCAAGATTGTGATTTAGTCTCTAATATCTAGGAATAACATGATCATTCTCTTCAAGTTCAACTTCTTCATTATCATCTTCTTCTTAATTTATTTATTTTGGTTGAACAGGTGCATCAGAATTTGCTTTACCGGTTTCTGATTTAATAGTTTCAGGTTCCAAAAGCAAAATGCAAGGATCTTCATCCTTTTTCTCTAAATTGGTTCCCTTTGAGGCTTCAGGACATTCATCTACATGAACATCAACACTCTCAACAATTCTCTGTGTCTGGTTGTTGAAGCATTTGTAGGCCTTACTCTTCATGGAATAGCCAAGAAATATGCCTTCATCACTCTTAGCTTCAAACTTACTAATGTAATCACCTCTCTTAATAAAATATTTGCTACCAAATATCTTAAAATAGCTAACATCAGGTGATCTTCCATACCAATATTCATAAGGGGTCTTGTCCTTACCTCTTTTCATCAGAACTCGGTTCATTGTGTAGATAGTTGTACTTACAACTTCTTTCCAAAATGTTTTTGCTACACCTCCTTGTATCAACATTGTCCTAGCAGCTTCAACCACTGACCGGTTGTTCCTCTCTACAATACCATTCAACTGTGGTGTCCTTGGTGCAGAAAGCTGCCATTTAATACCATTCTCATCATAGTACTTAGTGAATTCCATAGAAGTAAATTCACCACCTTGATCTATTCTCAAACATTTTATCTTTTTTCCACTCTCTTTCTCAGCTAAGGCCCTGAATGCCTTAAACTTACTAAAATCTTCATTCTTATCCTTCAAGAATGTGACCTACATCATCCTTGAACAATCATTAGTGAAGATCATGAAATATCTATCACTAGGAATGCTTCTTGTTCTTATCGGTCCACATAGATATGTATGAACCTGTTGGCATGATGATTGTAATGTATTCATCATATGTTGTCATTGATGAAACACTCTCACACACACATGATTATATTGACTACCGGTGTAACTTCAATTGTTTACACTATCAACTGGTATACTTAGTGGTTAATCTCTAACCGGTACTTTGTGTGTCGACTTGAATTTTATCCTCAGAATGCTTCCTGCAACAAGTTTGTTTCACAAAATACCAATAGAAATGCTATAGGAAATCCAAACTCAACCAATGAAACTACATGAAATACATATTAAAATAAAACATTATTTTTACCTTCATGATTTATGTCTCATTATGTCCTAACTCTACTGTTCCTAGTTGCAAATGGTGTGCTCTCAAACAATGCACTGATAGCTTCCAAGATGGCATATGAAGAATGGACTAATAACTGGTAGTTAACTGATGCTATGATATGAAATACTACATGATTATGCTAAAATGCTAATTGTTATTTGCTTCAAGATTAAAACTCACAGATGCATAAGTTTTACAAATGATTTGCTTGAAAATGCACTTGAAGTCTCTTGAAGTCTCTTGAAGTATAACTCTCTCTCAACTGAAGCTCTTGATTTTATAGACCTTGAGAGGATGAGATGATGTGGCTCAGATCAACGGTCATGATTAGATCTACAGATTTGGATGGCTGTGAGCAAAGGTGATGGTTGAGAGAAAGGGGGAAGGAGAAGACAAGTGTCACTCATCTCACCTTGACTGGGTTACTGACTAAGGGAATCTAGGGATGGTTGGAGAAGATTTAGGCATGATAGGACAAGTGGACTCAAGTCCTTCCTAAGATGTAGGGGGTGTTGGAGAGAATATAGAAGATGGTTATGAAATATGTGTATGTACACAATATTCATTAATTTTGGTGGTTGAAGATAAATAATGAATTA
This sequence comes from Cryptomeria japonica, assembly GCF_030272615.1. Taxonomy (NCBI): domain Eukaryota; kingdom Viridiplantae; phylum Streptophyta; class Pinopsida; order Cupressales; family Cupressaceae; genus Cryptomeria; species Cryptomeria japonica. Next base: position 582,637,373 of record NC_081406.1, read on the forward strand.
ATATTTAAGAAATATTAATTTCCTTAGCCACCTGTTTGACAAGCTGGCAAAGGGAAGATGATGTGCAGATGGAAGGTGAGTTGAAAAAGGGATTTAAATAATTTAGAAATTATTTAATATTTTAGACTATAGGATAGGAGAATAACTATTAAATATTAGATATTTTATTGTTTGGAGAAGATAATTAAATATTAGATATTTAATTAACTTGGTTAGAGGAACAATTAAATATTAGATATTTAATTAATTGATTAGAAGAATAGGATAGATGAATTAATTAATAAATTATTTCAATTAAATTAGTTAATAGAAAGACATGAAATGAATTAAATAAATTAATCTTGTCAAATTAACTATTTAATAGAAGAATAATCATTAAATAAATATAAAATATTTATTTAATTGTTCATAGCCATTTTTATGTGTATACATTTTGCCCCTCTTTGAAATGATGTCAAGATAACATTATTTCAAAGATTAAATCAAGTCTCGATAATGCGCTTGATGGAGATAAAAAATCCTGATTGTGTGCCCCCTTAGGAGATTAATCGTGAATTTGTTGAAAACTTTGGGTTGAACAATTGATCTCATGATAATTGATAAAAATTCAGTCAATTAAATTCATTTGTAAAAAACAAATTAAATTGCCCCATTGAATAACATTAATTACTCTTGAAATAGTAAGTATAAAATTAACCAAGGCTAATTTTAATTTCATTGTTATCCTTGTCAGCTTGTGAAGAAAATATTCTTGGTGAGGTGGTGAAATGGTGATTCCTATGGAGAACCATCGATTGGAGCGTGTACGACGATATCAGTGACCTCCCGAGTATGGGTATCCGGTATGTATCTTATCCCGAGCTTTGTTTTCAACTTGTCGTGTAAATTTTCATGTTTTTAGGCGCGTTTTTGAATTTTTGAATTTTTTTGCGATTTTCGGTTTTAAATTAGCGCTTTTGCATTTAGTTTTAGCGCATATGCAATTAGGTTTAGCGCATTTGTTCAAATTAGCACATATGCTCATTTGAATAGTGCATATGTTAAGGATGTTAGCGCTTTTGCATAGGATAGCGCTTGTGAATTGTTGGTTTGCGCTTTTGCTTTGTTTTGCGCATATGTTTGTAGGTTTAGTGCATTTGCAAAAAAAGGTAGCGCATATGCTTGAGTCTAGTGCATTTACATTTAGATTTAGCGCATATACTATAGTTTAGCGCTTTTGCTCAATAGGATAGTGCAAATGTTCAAAATTTGATGTTTTTGATAAATGCAAAAGCTAAAATCACTTTGATGATTAGATTTAATGTGTTTAATACGCATGTATGATGAATAGGGACTTGATTGATTTATTGATTGATTTGATTGAGTTGTTTGATTTGATTTGATTGCTTGATCGATTGATTGATTGGATTGCTTGATTGATTGGATTGCTTGATTTGATTGATTGATTGATTGATTGATTGCTTGCTTGATTGATTGATTGATTTGATTGATTAGTTCTAAGAAAGCGATTTAGTTTCTAATGCAAGAGCTTAGCAAAGTTTTGATTGAACTCAGTGATTGATAGAAAACCATGATTGATAGGTTTTAAAATGATTTGATAGCTTAATTTGCTTCAATTTGATTTGATAGATCGATGGCGTAGGTTGCGTCAGTTTGATTTGATAGATAGATAGATTAATGATTGCTTTGATTTGATAGATAGATAGATTAGCGAGTTTGATTTCATAGATAGATAAGTGATGATTGATCTAATTCTCTTGATAAATAGGAGAAACTTGATGTTCTCTAGTGTTGGGAGAAATTACCGGTAGTACGTCATTTAGTGCCAGAGCTGACACAGGTTGAGGTTAGACATATAGATGCCTGTGGTTTACGCCATCTATTGTATATGCCTGAGATTACGCATAATAGAGGATTGTTGATGGTGTTAGCCGAGAGATGGCACAGTGAGCATAACACTTTCCACTTAACCACAAGTGAGATTAGTGTGACGCTTGAGGATGTCTATAGGATTCTGCACATCCCAGTGACTAGCGAGTTAGTGCAGTATGATTTTCAGGATCGTGTTGGGACAGAGGCTTGCAGAGCCATGTTTGCTGATGATAGCATTTCTAGAGGAGAGATCCGATGGGAGGATATGGTGAGGTATTATGAGACTATCCTTGTGATTCTTGCTGGTTTGATTGAAGGATTTATTTGTCCTAATAGACGATCACGAGGTTTTGCTGTTGGATGGGGTGAGATTCTCCTGAGTATGATGCAACATCATATTCGATATGCTTGGGGTGTTTGTATGTTGGAATATTTATATCATGATCTTCATTAGGTGGTGTATGATGAGAGTGCTAGTTTGTCTACAAGATGCACATTATTACAGATCTGGTGCTGGGAGCACATTGCTATTACTTGGCCTATCCATCATAGAGTTCGTGGAGAGAGACAACCATATGTGTATTTTGATGAATACTAAGAGGGGGGGGGTGAATTAGTATACCAAAAATTACTGAACTCAAACACTTAAACATTTTAGCTATAAACCGGTATAATAGTTTTACTAACAAACTGGTTAACACAAATGCAAACCAAACAACAAATAAGACATTCACCCAGAGAAGCACAATCACCATAACACAAGATATTTTTACATGGAAACCCAAATGATAAAAACCATAATGAGATGAAACTCACAAGTAACTATCTGCAAAATAGTAACTAGATCGGTTAAGGTTAGACCGGTTAAGGTCATACAATGTTCTTTACCAGAACAGATCTTGTTAGGAATCTTAATCTCTGTTAGGAGATATGATGAATACTAAGAGGGGGGGGTGAATTAGTATGCCAAAAACTACTGCACTAAAACACTTACACAGTCTAAAGATAAACCAGTAAAGCAGTCTGACAGTCAAACTGGTTACCACACATGCAAACCAAAATGTGAATAAAGCATTCACCCACAAAAGCAATACAACCATAACACAAGATATTTGACATGGAAACCCAACTGGGAAAAAACCACGGTGAGATGGAACTCACAAGTTACTATCTGCAGAATAGAAACTAGATCCGTTAAGGTCTTACAATGTTCTTCACCAGAACAGATCCTGTTAAGAATCTCAATCTCTGTTAGGAGATAAGTCTGATTAAAGACTAACTTGTTAGAGGATTTTAGATTCACATGTGTGAACCACCTTTACAAATTCTTTGAGGACTACCCGGTTAAGGGCTACAGACTTGTCAAAGATGTGAGTAATCAACAAGTGTTTGATCTATCTAATAACACAAACTACTTGGTTAGATCCAATATTGCTCATAGCTAATGCATTCTAGCATTACCTCAATCTTCTCTCTCTCTCTCACAGTTACACTTGATCTTCTTAGATAAGATCGTTCTCACAACAACTCAACTTCCACCTCAAACCCTAGCTCAACAATAACCCTTTCAGCAACAACTTAAAACCCTAGACATGATGTCCTTTTTAAAGGAATCTGATTTCATGTCGGTCCAATAGGATTACATTACAATTTCCTAGGTTCAATGAATCTAGACATACTCAGTAACATGACACAAGAATCACCATCAATGTGTCGGCACCGCCAAACAATTGGTGGATTGGTAATTCATCACAAAATACCGGTTGGTAACTCATCACAGAGTATTACCGGTTCATACAAAATACCGGTTGCTGGTTTGACAAAAATGAAGACTGGTAAGAATGTGTTGTGCCGCTTTGCTCCCTCGTACTGCTTGTGATCTACGAACCGCTTGGGGTCGACATGCTGCTTCAAACCGGGAAACACATTCTGCAAAATCACTAGTCTAGAGACTAGTATACAACATACCGGTTGGAACAAATACCGATTGAGCATGAGCTCATACATATAAAGGGGATCTCAATACAAGTGTGTGTCCATCAATGACAATCACAACATAAACATAAAAAATGCCAACAATCTCCCCCTTTGGCATTGATGGCAACACTTAGGAAAATTTAAATTTTGACATCTAAGTGTTTTACAACAAAAACTTGCCATTAACAAAATTGCTCCCCCTAAGCATATACACTATCCCTTAATCAATAGAGTGTATAGAAATTTTGCATTCAGAGTATAATCATCAGAGCATATAACATATATCACAACATATATCAAAATTTCAAAATAGATACTTCTCCCTCTGATATATCAAAATTTCAAAATTTTAAAACCAAAAACCAGATATACTTCTGCCCCTTTGCCAACAATGACAAAGTACCGCTAAAAAACCTGTTTCCATATATATATATAAGAGTTTATGACAATAATGAATAATACTTGTCAAAAACTGCTTTATAGTCCTGTAAAAATTGTTTCATGGATAGGGACTAGGACTCAAGTAGGGAGGTTGCCACTTCCTTCTCTGTCTGCATCTGGGATACCTGTTCCTCCATGGCATCTAATGTGCTTAGTTCTTGTGTGACTGTTAGGGCATCCAAGTTCAGATAACACTTATGAAGAATTTGTAGTCATGGGAGTAATATTAGTTGAAGCTCTTGTAAATCCCTAGACTATGTGCTGATCTCTTACTCCATCTTGGCTGACTGGATCTGGAACTGGTGAACGGTTTGCCCATATGCTGCAAAGGAGTCATAAGGAGTGTTGAATGTGTCCAAGTAGGACTGTAAGTCCGTTTGAAGCTGTTGCTTCTTGGCTAGCACATCATCACAGAACAAATGAGGTTGACAGATTTTGCTGAGTAGCAAGTTTCCCTCATCCAAGGCATTCCTTATGTCCTTTTGATCCTTTAGCAGTTCAGTCCTAAGCTCACTCAACTTCTTCACTAGAGCAACATTAAGAGCCTTTTGGTGCTCTTTCTTTACATTGGTCTCTGTTTCTTCTTCCAGACTCTGCACCTGATCATCCACTACAGTACACATAAGTTTGAGTTGTGCTAGTGATGATTCAGTGTCAGGAAGATTAGTACCGGGGATTAAACCGGTAAGTGTGTCTACAACCACCTGTATAATATCTTGTTCCCTTTTCTTGTGAATGCCTTCAAGGCGCTCTTGGGCAACCTTGATGCTCTGCATAAGCTTAGACTCACTTGCAGATTAGAGGTCAATAGGACTCGAGATAGCAGCCGGTTTGGATTGGCTACCAATTGCGTTAGGAGTCTCCATCTGTGTGCTCTTCATCACTTCGATTGTCTTGTCTGCTTCTTCCTTCTTTTTCCTCTCCTTCTCTTCCTTCTCTTTCTCTTCTCTCTTTTTCTTCTCTTCCTCTTCCATCTTCTTGTTGTCTTCTTCTTCTTTCTGCTTCTGCTCTGCTTCTACCTTCTTCTTTGCTTCTTCTTCCTTCTTCTTCTGTGCTTCCTCTTCCTTCTTCTTTTGTTCTTCCTCTTCCTTCTTCTTTTTCTCTTCTGCTTCCTTCTTCTTCTTCTCTTCCTCTTCCTTCTTCTTCTTCTTTTCCTCTTCCTTCTTTTTCTTCTCCTCTTCTTCCTTCTTTCTCTTTTCTTCCTTATCCTCTTCTTCTTTCTTTTTCTTGTCATCTTCTTGCTTCTTCTTTTCTTCATCTTTTTGTTTTTCCTCTTCCTCTTTTCTCTTCTCTTCCTCTTTCTTTTGTTTCTCATCTTCATCCTTCTTCTTTTTCTCTTCCCGTTCCTTTGCTGCTTGCTATGTGTCCTCAGCTTGGTCACCACCCTGATCTGCCTATTGCCCCTATTCTGTTCCCTCAGAAGGTATGTCCTGAGTGACATCTTCTACATCCAGTGCATCGACATCGATGGTGTCAATTGGTTCTTCCGCCAGGTTTCCTTCCTCATCAAAGACCTCATCCGGTTTGGAAATAACCGGTTCCTTTTCCACTTGGAGGTTGGCCATTCATGCTTTGTGAGAGCTGATAGCATGAGCTATATGCTGATGTGTATCCTTTTCAACATCATCAACTCTCCCCTCCAACAACCAGAGTCTTCTTCTCTTTGTGAAGAAGAGACTTTTATTTTGATCCAGGGCATCAAACAATTCTGAATTTGAGAGTTTGGGGACGTACTATGCAAAAAATTTCTCCCTAATCTCCTATTCCTTTTCAATGGCAATGCACCATTTATTATCCAATGCTTTAAATAATGAATCCGGTGTCTGAGATTTAATCTCTGATGGTGACTAGTCATTTTTACATAAATAAAGAATGATTTCCTGTAGTACTTCATCTTTTTCCTCACTATTGAATTCATCATAATAATCTATTAAATCATGAAGTAACTTTCTCCTAATATTTTTTACTGTTCTTTGACAATGTGTCAAAGGTTTGTAAGAGGAGATATCTATATTTGCCGGTACAGATGCTGCCGGTTCATTCTTCTTCATCTTCTTTGTCTGTCTTGCCTTCTTTGGCTGCTCATCAGACTCAGTTTCTTCAGAGTCTGGTTCATTTGCATTAGTCTTCCTCTTTCTTTTGAAGACTTTTGTTGGTGTTACCTCTAGTTTCTTCTTTCTTGGAGTTGCAATGGTAGCCGGTGCCGATGCTGCTGGCATTGCCTTAGCTTTCTTAGCTGCCGGTTCTTTTCCCTTCTTCACTGATGGTTCTTCAACCGGTGCAATCCTCTCCAAGTAGGTTCCAGTCCTCTTAGCCTTTGGATCAAGAGGCAAGGCAATAAGGGTTGAAGCATACCCTTCCAGCATGTCAAACATGACCTCATAGCCCATAGGCTCCACTTCCTCCATTCTAGGCTCAACAACCTCCATTAGACATTTGTCCACCTGAATAGTGAAATAGATGTCATCTTTGTATTTCTTCACTATGTCACCTGAGATTCTTACCCTCTGACTCATCTTTCTTCTGAACTCATCAAAATATTTGTTCAGTACCTCAGGGTAGCCGGTTCCAATGGCTTGCATGCTTTCCTTTATCTTCTTGGTTACCGATTGGTCAGGTGACCACTAGACATCTCCTACACCTGGAAAGTAGCCTTGGAAATAAAAGAACAACCCTACCAGTAGTTGTCCAAACTTAAACCTCAGTGAGTTGTCCTGCTTGATTGCCTTAAGATTTAGCAGGAGATGCCTCTGCATGCCAGTGCATAAGTCAAAAGATGCATCCTCTTTTATCATTCAGTAAGCGACATTTACCGCTGCAACAAATATAGAATTAATCCTGCTGGCTGAGAATGTTCTGTATCCAATCACCATGCATGCATATTTCACTAGATCATCCTTGATAGGATTGACTGTCATGCCTCGTGAATCACTTGTTGAACCGGTGAGCTTGGTCATTTCTGTTTTGCTCACTTTTCTCAGGGTTGGCACTTCCCCTGTGTTGCAGAAACCATTGACTGCATGAATACCGGTTCATACAAAATACCGGTTGCCGGTTTGACAAAAATGAAGACTGGTAAGAATGTGTTGTGTCGCTTTGCTCCCTCGTACCGGTTGTGATCTACGAACCACTTGGGGTTGACATGCCGCTTCAGACCGGGAAATACATTCTGCAAAATCACTAGTCTAGAGACTAGTATACAACATACCGGTTGGAACAAATAGCAGTTGAGCATGAGCTCATACATATAAAGGGGATCTCAATACAAGTGTGTGTCCATCAATGACAATCACAACATAAACATAAAAAATGCCAACAAGATAAGTCTGATTAAAGACTACCTTGTGAGAGGATTTCAGATCCACAGTTGTGAACCACCTTGTTAGAGGATTTACAAAGGCTTTGCTAGGCCTACTCGGTTAAGGGTTTCAGACTTGCCGAAGATGTGAGTAATCAACAAGTGAGTGATCTAAATACTAGCACAATATGCTTGGTTAGATCCTTGATAGCTCATTGTTAATGCATTTCAACATTACTTCAGTCTTCAAAATCTCCACACTCTGTTTCTTCACACAGACCTAATCTTCTTCTGTGATCGCACATGCAAAAATCTCATCAACCATACAAAACCCTAACGAATTCTAAAACCCTAGACATGATGTCCTTATAAAGGAATCTGATTTCATGTCGGTCCAATAGGATTACATTGCAAGTCCCTAGGTTCAGTGCATCTGGACACATTTGGTAACATGACACAAGATCACCGCCAAAGTGTCGGTGGATGATAAATCATCACAAAAATAATACCGGTTGGTAACTCATCACAGAGTAATACCAGTTTATACATTTACCTTTTACCGGTTCACATATTTTACCGATTACCGGTTTGTCAAAATGAAGACTGGGAAAAATGATAACAATCACTTTGTTTCTTTGTACCGCTTTGGGATCCTCAAACTACTTGAGGTCTACATTCTGCTTGGGTCTTCATACCGCTTGAGATCGGTAAACACTCTCTGCAAAACATCGATAGTCTAAAGACTATAATACATAATACTGGTTGGAACAAATACCGATTGAGCATAACTCATACATACAAAAAGTGATCTCAAAGAAAGTGTGTGTCCATCAATGGCAATCACAACATCATCATCAAAAATGCCAACAATCTCCCCCTTTGGCATTGATGGCAACACTTAGGAAATTTTTTGACATCTAAGTGTTTTACAACAAAAATATGCCATAATCAAAATTACTCCCCCTAAGCATATACACTATCCCTTTTGCAGAAAAATACAATGTATACTACTCCATTATAGAGATAAACATGAAAGTATACATAACATGCATCAAAATTTTAAATGCAGAATAATACTCCCCCTTTGCCAACAATGACAAAGTATTGTAGAATAACCCCTGTTTCTCATTATCATTAATATAATAAATGTTTATGACAATAATGAGTGAAACTTATCAAAAACCGATTTTAAATCCTGCATAAATGTCTTCATGGATAAGGACCATGACTCAAGCAATGAGGTAGCAACCTCACTTTCCGTTTGCATCTGGGATACCTGTTCCTCGATGGCGTCCAAGGTACTCATCTCTTGAGTGACCGTTAAGGCATCCAGATTGAGATAGCACTTCTGAAGTATTTGTAGTCGTGGTAGTAGAACCAATTGAAGTTCTTGCAAATCTCTGGTCCCGTTGGTGATCTCCAACTCTATTCTGGCAATCTGAAGTTGAAACTGGTGAACGATTTGCCCATATGTGGCGAAAGAATCATAGGGCATCTTGAAGATGCTTGTATATCCCTGTAAATCAGATTGCAGTTTGTCTTTCTGAGCAAGCACATCATCACAAAATAGACGGGGTTGGCTTATCTTACTGAGCAGTAATTTCCCCTCATCCATAGCATCTCTTATGTCTTTCTGCGCTTTTTGAAGTTCAGACCAAAGCTCATTTAATTTCTTCACTAAGGTAGTGTTCAGTGCCTTTTGATGCTTCTTTTGTGCATTGGCTTCAACAACATCTTCCAGGCATTGCAAGTGGTCCTCTACAACTGTGTATAAAAGTTTCAGTTGGGCCAGAGAGGAATCGGTATTGGGGAGGTTGGTACCAGGTATCAAATTGGTAAGAGTTTCCACCACAGTTTGAATAACGTCTTGCTCCTTCTTCCTCCTTAGCACTTCCAGTCGCTCTTGGGCAAGCTTAATTCTTTGGAGCAGCTCCATTTCATTTGCAGATTGGAGGTCAATGGGACTGGTAATGTCAGCCGGTTTGGCTTGACTACCAGTTGCCTTTGGGGTCTCCACTTGTGTGCTCTTTGCCGCTTCCTCCTTCTCTTTGGCTCTTTGCTTTTCCTCTTCAGCCTTCTTTTGCTCCCCTGCTTCTTTCTTTCTTTTTCTTCTTCCTTCTTTCTATCTTCTTCTATCTGCTTCTCTTCTTCTTTCTTCTTCTCCTCTTCCTATTTCCTCTTCTCTTCCTCTTTTCTCTTCTCCTTTTCCTTTTTCTTCTTCTCCTCTTCCTCTTTCTTCTTCTCCTCTTCCTTTTTCTTCTTCTCCTCTTCCTTTTTCTTCTTCTCCTCTTCCTCTTTATTCTTTTTCTCTTTCTCTGCTTCCACTTTATTAGCCTTTTCTCTGTCCACTCTCTCTTTGTCAACCTTGTCCTTTGTTGCATCCGGAGTGACATTTTCACCATCCAAAGCATCAACGTCAATTGTGTCCATTTGTTTAGTGACCGGTTCTCCTTCACTGTCATACACCTCATCTGGTTTTCTAGTTTCCGGTTTTTTCTTAGCCTTCTTGTTGGCTTCGAACACTTGGTGCAACCTCAGAGCGGCTTTGGCATGCGAGTGGGTATCTTTTACCACTTCAGGGACTTTGCCTTCCAATAACAGGGGTTTTCTTCTTCTCATGAAGAAGAGGCCTTTATACTTTTCCATAACTTTATAAAGTTCTGAATTTGACACATCAAAAAAATATTGTGCAAATATTTCTTCTCTTATTTCCTATTCCTTTTCTATGGCAATGTGCCATTTATTATCTAAAGAATTATATAAAGAATCCGGTGTCACAGATCTAATTTTTTATGGCGATCGGTCATTAATACATAAATATTGAATAACTTCCTATTCAACTTCCTCCTTTTCATTGTCATTAAAATCATCAAAATGATCTATTAAATCACTTAGCACCTTTCTCCTAATATTCTTTATAGTTCTTTGACAATGTGTCAAAGGTTTGTAAGAGGAAATGTCTATATTTACCGGTGCTGATGATGTCGGTTCATTGCTGGTTGTCTTTGTCTTCTTCCTCATTTGCCTAGTCTTTTTAGGCTGTACCTCAGGTTCTATATCCTCTGAGTTTAGTGTGTTGCCTTTAGTCTTCTGCTTCCTCTCAAATACCTTGGTGGGTGCAACTTCTGGTTTCTTCTTTGTTGATGACTGCTTGGTCACTTTAGGACTCGCTGAGGTAATCGGTGCCGATACAGATGGCACTGCCTTTCCCTTCTTTACTGAAGGTTCCTCAACTGGTGTTACCCTCTCCAAATAGGTGTCAGTTCTCTTGTTCTTAGGATCAAGAGGTGAGGCAAGTAGGGTAGAGACATACCCATCTAGCATGTCATACATTACCTTATATCCCATGGGCTCCACTTCTTTTCTAGGCTCAACTGCCTCCATTATGCACTCATCTACTTTGATGATAAAACAAATGTCCTCTTCCTACTTCTTGACAATATCACAAGATATTCTCACCCTCTGGCTCATCTTGCGTCTGAACTCATCAAACTATTTGTTCAGGACTTCAGGATAACCGGTTCCTACCACTTGAAAACTCTCTCTGATTTGCTTAGTAACCGGTTTGTCAGTAGACCATTGTATATCGCCGACTCCTGGGAAATAGCCTTGAAAGTAGAAAAACAATCATACCAACAGTTGTCCAAATTTAAATCTTAAGGCATTGTCCTATTTAATAGACTTTAGGTTCACCAGAAGTTTCCTTTGCATACAGGTGCATAAATCAAACGAGGCATCTTCCATGATCATCCTATAGGCGACATTTACCGCTACAATAGAGACAGAGTTAATTCTGCTAGAATAGAACGTCCGGTAACCTATAACCATACAAGCATACTTGACCAGATCGTCCTTGATGGTATTGACGGTCATTCCCTGTTGGTCACTCACAGAACCGGTAAGCTTGGTCATTTCGGTCTTGATGACTTTCCTTAGGGCTGGCACATCTCCAACGTTATAGAAACCGGTGATGACATGAATTGCTTCCGGTGTGATGTCATGTGTCCGCTCAAGATATATTTTGTCACCGTGCACTCTGCTTAGAATGATGTGGATGTGATCTTCTATAAATTCTTCAAGGAAATAGACCGTATTGTGAAGTTTCTTCTTTTCTAGGATGTTGTATTCTGGTTTAATCTTCTTATCCTTCTTGCAGAATAAAACTTAACTGAGAATGGATCACTAGAGATCCTAAGTCTTCTATTTTGCAATCAATATAATCTGAAATACCTTCCTCAACTATAACACCAGCGGGTATCTGTGATAGGGCATTGTATTTCGCCTTCCGTTGGATGAAATCTACTGAATCATTAGGTGCACTAGAACTGGAGTGCGATGTAGAAGCCATGATAAATGAATAAACAAGATTTTCAATAAATACCTTCAGAAATCTGCAATTTAGGGTTTGCAACTTCAGCTTCGCCACACACTACTTTGGTTGCTGGATTACTACTTTGTGTTCTTCACCTGACCGATTGATATTATCTCTGGATTCTTCTTTCAAAGTTTTGAAATCTCTTTGAATGGCAAGACAAATCGCCTTTTGTTGCTTTGCACTTGAAAATTTCTTTGCTCGCAAATTGATAAGTGAAAATGACTTGAAAATCCCTTTTAAACGAATTCTTCACCTACCATAATAAATGCTCCATTATTAGGGTGTAAACCCTAATTTGCCTTTTATTGTTTCCGGTCTTTTGCCGATTGATAGGTAACACATACCGGTTAAGGTCTTTTACCGGTGTAAACCGGGGGTTCGAAACATTTCACTGATTTGCTCCCCCTAAGCTTTTCTGAAGCTTGGTTTGCCGGTTCAGCGAATTCCACACTATGTGCAGAAACCAGTTCTTCTTGTGACACTTCTTCAGGTTTCTTCTTCCATGTTGTCTTCATATCTTCTTGAATAGTTTCAACATCAATCTTTCCTTCTGGAGTGACCAGTATATCATTTGATATGTTCTTTCTCATTCTGCAGGTTCTGGTAGGGCATCCCGGTTTGTTGCAATGATAGCAAACCATTCTAGGTGTTCTCCATGGTCCATTGTTCATTCTACCATTCTTCCTCCTGCATGTTGTAGCAGTGTGACCGCTACCATGACAAATCAAACAGGTTGCTCTCCAACCGGTTGCCACTTGATAGCCACCACCATCTGACTAATGGTCATAGGCATTATATCGGTTTGGATTCCGGTTCACAGAGGATTCAGGAAAAACTCCTTGACTCCTTTGAGGATATCTTCCAATGTTTTGTATAACAGACCTGCATTCAAATGCTCTATGCCCAAACTTGTTGCATGCATAACAGTTACCATTGAATCTATTGGATCTAGGCTTATTGTTTAGAAAGTAGGGAAAATTATTGTAAGCCTTACTTCTTCATACATTGGCAGTGTGTCCTTCCTTGAGACAATTAAAGCAAATAGGTTTGAACTTTTTCTTACCTTTATCCTTTGGTGTTGGTTGCTTCTTTGATGCTCCATCTTTTGTTCTAGAGGTCTCACCTTCCTCATAACTAGAAAAAATTGAGTCCAGTGGTATTCTTAACTGTTTTTTTTCATTCAAGCTTTTGTTCTAGCTTAACAGTGCTCTTATTGAATTTGGCAAGTATTTCCTTTGACTCAGTGAGTTCTTTGGAAATAGCAGCATTGGATTCCTTCAAGATTGCATTCTCAGAAATAGCCATGTTTAGTTCACCTTGCATTTCTTCTTTTTCCACTTTACTCTCTTGGAGATGAGCGGTAAGTGCACTGATTTCTTGCTTCAGCTTGGAGATCTCATGATCTTTGTCTTTTACCAGATCTTCAACTTTCCTCCGGTTCTCAAGCTCTTGACTCATTCTGATAGTCAGTCCTTCTAGTTCCCTTCTTAGTTTAGCATTAGATTCATTCAGTTTTTCAACTTCTTCAACTAGGGCTTCCATGTCTGCTTCATCAGAAGAACTATTTTCAGTAAGCTCCATCATTTTTTAGCATGATCTCTTCTCTTTGCTAGAGAGGCTTTATATTTGACTTTGAGTTCATCAAAGGCTATCTCAGTCTGAGTGAGATAATGAGTAAGTTCCCTCGCAATGTATTCCCCCATATATCCTTCCAAGTGGTTAAACTTATAGAAAGGTTGGCTCTGATACCAATTGATGAATACTAAGAGGGGGGGGGGGTGAATTAGTATACCAAAAATTACTGAACTCAAACACTTAAACAGTTTAGTTGTAAACCGGTATAACAGTTTTACTAACAAATCAGTTAACACAAATGCAAACCAAATAGCAAATAAGGCATTCACCCACAGAAGCACAATCACCATAACACGAGATTTTGACATGGAAACCCAAATGGGAAAAACCATGGTGAGATGAAACTCACAAGTAATTATCTGCAGAATAGTAACTAGACCGGTTAAGGTCATACAATGTTCTTTACCAGAACAAATCCTGTTAGGAATCTTAATCTCTATTAGGAGATAAGTCTGATTAAAGACTACCTTGTGAGAGGATTTCAGATCCATAGTTGTGAACCAACTTGTTAGAGGATTTACAAAGGCTTTGTCAGGCCTACCCGGTTAAGGGTTTCAGAATTGCCGAAGATGTGAGTAATCAACAAGTGAGTGATCTAAATACTAGCATAGCATGCTTGGTTAGATCCTTGATAGCTCATTTTTAATGCATTTCAACATTACTTTAGTCTTGAAAATCTCCACACTCTGTTTCTTCACAAAAACCTAATCTTCTTCTGTGATCACACATGCAAAAATCTCATCAACCATACAAAACCCTAACGACTTCTAAAATCCTAGACATGATATCCTTATAAAGGAATCTGATTTCATGTCGGTCTAATAGGATTACATTGCAAGTTCCTAGGTTCAGTTCATCTGGACACATTTGGTAACATGACACAGAATCACCGCCAAAGTGTCGGTGGATGATAACTCATCACAAAAATAATATTGGTTGGTAACTCATCACAGAGTAATACTGGTTCATACATTTACCTATTACCGGTTCACATATTTTACTGATTATCCATTTGTCAAAATGAAGACTCAGAAAAATGATAACAACCACTTTTTTTCTTCGTACCACTTTGGGATCCTCAAACTACTTGAGGTCTACATTCCGCTTGGGTCTTCATACTACTTGGGTCTTCATATTGCTTGAGAATGGTAAACACTCTCTGCAAAACACTGATAGTCTAAAGACTATAATACATAATACCGGTTGAACATAAGTCATACATACAAAAAGTGATCTCAAGGCAAGTGTGTGTCCATCAATGACAATCACAACATCATCATAAAAAATGCCAACATATTTTTATGCAGGTATCCTTACTCAGCATAAGCTGAGTAAGATGGAGTATTGGCGTTGGGTGCTTGATTCATTAGATAGCATTACTTGGATACCATAAGTTGATTGTGAGGCATGGATGGATGATGCACGGACATTACCATTTATCATGCAGAGTAGATATCTCATTGGTAGGACTCCTTATAGTGTTGAGCGATAGTTGATTAGTCACATTCTTAGATAGTTTGGTATCATCCAGCCTATGCCTACTGGTGTGATGATATATGCTTGGCAGTACAGAGATAGGCAAGATTGGGGACCTTCCTTGTTATTTGAGATTGCTCGCACAGAGTTTCTTGCTACTCTGAGAGTGGCTTATGATATGAGATTGCACATTCTTGATCCCGGGGTTACTACAAATTATACTCAGTACATACTAGCTCATCCATTTCCTCATATTACTGATCCATCAGATCCTCCTCCTAGCTCAGGAGATGAGAATGATGATTCATATGATCCAGATGTTAGGAGATGAAGACATAGACGAGAGCTCAAAGTTGCTTAGGAGGCTGGGGGAGATGGAGATGAGGGTGGGGATGGAGGTGGTGGTGGTAGGAGACCTGGACGGAGGGGAGGTCGATTGAGAGTTCGTGGAGGACTGTTTGGACCGGTTGGTAGGATTGGGAGACCACGTCCTATGGGTGGGAGGGATGTTGGACAGATTGGGAGGGAGCATGGCAGGGTAGGTATGAGATCACTGAGAGGGTTTCCATTGACAAGAGGAGGCACGGTGAGTGGAATGGATGGGGGTTGCGGGAGAGGCATTGATTTTGGACAGATTCAACCAGACCCTAGGGTTATTGTAGCTCTTGATGGAGATGGCGAGGATCCTGAGGATCATGTTCCCCTTATTAGATGATGGGTTCAGAGAGTTACTCGGACTGAGATTCCAATAGTTAGATAGGTTGGTGGTGAGGAGGAGATTGGGGTTCATGCACCACAATAGGATTTGCTAGAGCAGGATGAACCAGTGCATGATATGCCAGAGCAAGATGCACCAGAGCATGATGTACCAGAGCAGGAGACCATTGACAGTCTTAGAGCATAGATTGATTAGCTTTGAGCACAGGTGCAGACTCTTATGGCTGAGAGGGATAGAGTTGTTAGGAGACAACAGGATACTCAGGGCCTTCTTGATCATATCCAACAGATTGGATCAGGTACTATCTCAGCTGACACTATTAGAGCATTAGTTCAGGCTGAGAAGGAGACTACCCACTAGCGACGACGATATGAGGAGGCAGTTGCAGAGAGCCAGAGAGAAGGTAGTTATCATACCACCATGTTGATGGATACTAGTAGTGGTGGGGTCATGGGACCTCCTCAGAGGAGTGGTGATCATGGGAGACAGGCATCTGGAGGATCTTCTCGCCCACAACCATAGAGATGCACAAAGTCAGGTGGTAGTGGTACAGGACAATCGTGACTTGATTTGGAGGCACTTGTATTGTTTATCTGATATCATTGTATACTTGGACTTTTATTATTTTTATGATGATCTATAAGCAGACATGGATTCTATATGATGATGATCTTTATTATGCATGTTACTCTATTTGATGATGATCTTTATGGTGGTGCAATGATAAATGCTTTTCTTGATTTTTGACTTTGATGATCTTGGATGCAAATGAAAATGATTACTAACTTAAATGATATGCAAATGAATGATTGATTTGCTTTTGATTTATGATGATGTAAATGCAAATGATCTACATGAAATGTTTTTGAGTTTTTATGTAATGTTTATAATGATTATGAATCTAAGTGCAAAGATGCAATTAAATGATCACTAATGGAATGATAATGCAAATAATAATGATGATACACTACATGATGAATGAAATGCACTTAATTAAATGCAAATTAATGCAATGATTTATATACAACTAAATGAAATGGATGATGTTTAAAATGATTCTAAAAATGAATGCACCTACAATGATTAGATGCAAATTGTTTTTGTTTGTTTGTCCAAGCATACTCAATCTTGATTTATGATCATTGATCTGTGAATGAAATGATATGCTTATAATGCAACTAACCATGAATGCTTATAATGCAGACGAATAATGAGCTAATGAAATGAGCTAACTAAAAATGATACTGCCATTCTTCATATGTTATCATGTAACTGTGCTTGATTTCATCATTGAGCTTTAAAATGTTGTAAGAAAATACAAGCAACTTGACATAAAGATTCAAGATGACCTGAGTATTCCTTACATGGATTTTTATATAGCAAGTTAATACAAGAAACTTGATATAATGGATCAAGTTGACCTGAGTATTGCTTGCAGAACAGACAAGGATTATCCCCTTTCATGCATGACTTGGAGCGTCCTCCTTGATCTTTTGCTGATCATATCCTGAGACAAGTTTATACCATAGTAAGAGATAAACCACAAACAACAATCAAAGAAAATAATCATGCCCCATTATAGCTTCTCTAGTCATGGACATCCTTGAGTTGCATAGAGTACATGATTAGCAATAAAATCAAGATATAAACACTAAATCTTGCATGTCATTCACACGTTCTTATGGTCATTAACTGATATAATCATCTTGATGCATGATCTTTTGATAATCCTTTATTACTTGCTGATTGATTCTTCAATTTCTGAGTTTCATGATTCAGTTGTTGATGAAATGCCTTGATTGATTTGTTGCTTTGTTGCTCGTTATCTATTTCAAAATCCTAGGTGTTTTTGGTTTTTCTAAGTTTTTCGAATGTTTTGGATTTTCAAAGATTCAAAATATCACCTTAGCAAAAAGGAATTAGGATTTTTGCCCTTAGTGGAAACAAAATTATTAGGGATGTATGAATTGATCAAGATCCAAACCATGGTGGGATACAAATGCAGATATAATTGATTTTGATAAAATCTAAGACAGTGACTACGACAAGTATGTCAAAGATTTATAACTATTGGTAAGCTGCATATTTCTTGCTAATCGTTCAGAGCAATGGATGCGAAAGATGGAATGGATAAGCTGGATATATGGAAGCGATAGATGTGATAGGATGGAGTAGATAGGTGTGCAAAGCGATCTCATAGATGGAGGAACTTCTTAGATAGCGCCTGTTTACCAAGTTTTCACTATCTAAATTTATTGCATTTTTTCCATTTTTTGATTTTTTGAGAGATGAAACATGTCTTGCCATCAATTGATAAAGATATGACTACCCAGAACAAAATCTAGCAGTCATACTGATCTATGTCATTGTTTTGATTTGTTTGATGATTGATAAGAATGTCTGGTTTCAAAGAGTGAGTACCCCGCGTAAGACCGATCTGTCTGGTTTTGAGTGTACCTATCCCTCTATAAGACATGTTCATGTTGATAAATGGATTGATTAACTAGACATGTGATCAGTTTGATTGCAGACTTTGAGAGTTTTCCTGCTGTTGATATGATTTGATGGATGGTCCATGTTGTCATGCTTTGATTTTCAATTTTTTATTTGATTTTGTCGATTTTTTTAATTTTTAGTTTTTGGACATTTTGAATTTTTTGAGCTTTTTGGATTAGAAGAAAGATGTATTTGGTTGCCCCAATGTATAGCAAGACAAGGAATGGATGAATTGTTGAGTTGAAGATGAATGGGTGAAAGATGGATGCATCTTATTATGGAACATGAAGAGACATGCCAAGAGATTTTAAAAATCATGTTTTTGTCCTTAGTTTTGATCAAGATCAAGGATGGAAAAGGGGATATGGATGGAGATAGGACATGGATAGGAGAAAAAAGATCATAGATAGTGATAAATGATGGAATAAATGAATAGTTAGCATAGATGGTATAGATTAGCATGAAACAAGATCGTAGATAGCACTGGATGAATTTATATAGGGTAATGGATACTAGAGGAAGGATAATGGGAGATGTGGTATGAGGGATAGAGTGGATGAAACTTTGACCCCAATTATAGAAGTCTCCATTTGTAAAGAGGTGATATGTAAGATTGTCATAGTATTTAGCACCACTTGAATAAGTGTTCCTGAACTTTTCAAAGATAGAGACCCAACCCACACTTAGAACCTTTGATAAATTCAACCAAACATATCTAGCAACTAGGAAATAGACTCAAAAGGGAAGAAGAATCCCAAACTGGATCAAGGTACTTAGTCTTTGATTACCCATGTGTGTGTAATTGGATTCATTCTGGCTCATATGATCATTGTAATCTTTAGAATCCAACATGGCTAGCTACATGAGTTACCCTGACTTCAAAATCATCCTGGATAAAGCCTCACTGCCAGAAAGAATCCATAGCTCCAATGAGGTTATCGTTGTAATATCACAAATATTGCTCCATTGCCAGTCAGGCGTCCATAGCACCGATGGAGTTATTTGCATATTCCCATAGCCAAGCTTTTGATATTTCATTTTTTTTTCTTTTATTTTGGATATTTCTTTTCCTGATCATGCTTTGGATCTTTTGATATTGTCTTTTTCTTTTCTTATTTTGATTCCATTGGCTTGTAAGTAAAGAAACTTACATGGGTTTGATAATTACAGTGGCGTTGAAGCAAGATTTTAGATTTTTCACTAGCCATGTCTTCGACTAAGAGATCACAATGATTTAGAGAAATTGATTAAATGTATGAGATGTAGTAATCAAAAGATGTCGGTACCAAGATACGATAAGTGGTTCTTTTCTGGATTGAGTGTGTATCCCAACCAAAAGATAATGTTGAAGAGGAATAACCTCAAATTCTGAAGTGTATCATGAATAGATATCTAGGAAAAGGACTGAACATGAGATTCGAGCATGGGCAAACATGTGACAAAATGACACAAATGCCTATTTCACAGATGATGAATTTATGCAAAGGATTGAATGAAAGGGATGGAAGGATAGAAAAGAGGTGTTGAATAATAGATATAATGTTTGAAGATTTGTGCGAGGATAGATGGAAATGTATTCAAGATGAGTGTTGGTACACAACTTGAGAAGTGATGAAGAGATGGAGGAAAATTGAATTTTGGGACATAAGAACCCAAAATAGATAAAGGAAATGATGGAAGAATAGTTTTGAAAAGATGTTTAGATAGATGTTTGAAAGAAGTTCAAAGATGTGTGCCTTTGTTGATATTTCTTATGGATCACTTGAAGTGATGGAATGGTGGATGGAGGGAAGTAAGGACCCAAGATGGATGGAAGGGATAGTGAGAATGACTTTGGAATGAAAGGACCTAACATGGATTTGGAGGATGAAGAGTTTGACTTTGGAACGAAAGGACCTAAAATGGATTTGGAGGATGAAGAGTTTGACTTTGGAATGAAAGGACCTAAAATGGATTTGGAGGATGAAAGGATTCCTTGATCTTGATCTTGACTTGGAGTAGGATCATTTAAGTTTGTGCTTTTCTCTTGATTTTGAATTAGATTATTGAAGGAGATGGAAGGGATATCATGCTGTTTCTTAGGAGGTGGATGTTGAATGTGACTCTGCTCTTGAGATAAAAGGGGATCATCATGGATGGAATTCCAAAATCTTAGGGGATCATCATAAGATTCTTGATAGGAAGGATCTTGATAAAAAATGGGATTAGATTGGAGAGCCATGATATCTTGATCTTGATTTAGGCTAGGACTCATTTCCTTTGAATAAGATTCTTTTTTTTCAAGAGACAAGGGATGGTCACATGAGTGATCAAAGTTTCAGTTGAGATAGGTTGATGTTGTTGACTTGATGGATACTTTGTTTTGGATACTCAAGCTCACTAAGTCGAATAGAGGGTTTGTTCAATAGGCCCCTATGACAAAGTACGTCAAATGATATGGATAAAGTCTCTTGATATGGAAACTTGATTTGACTAACTTGAATACCTATCTAGGTATTGTTATCTTTGAGATAGTTGGATGATAAACTCTTGATCACTTGGTTTGATACTCCCCTAATCTTGTGGATGAAAATCTTTCCTAAGATAGTTGAAAAGTTGATAACCACCTCAAAAAAAGTGCTTTGTTGGATTTGGAAATTCTTTTCTCTCTAAGGTTTCTCTTTTTCTCTTTGTTTTGAATTGATTGTTGTATTGGTCGATTTGAAAGATATTTCAATGTTCATAACAAGAAGACATAGCGCACATGAAAACAATGATCATCCCTATGCTAAACATTGAGTGTATGTTTTTGTGAGGGTATTTTCAAATCCCCAATGTTTTCACTGGTTTGATTTACAATAAAGGACACATCAAATAAACACTTTATTCAAAGGTAATCAACAATATGATAGCCCACTAGTCTTGATACTCCGTCAGCTCAAACAGCCTTGTCACCCCCTAGAGGGCGCCCGTTTCTTTTTTTTTTTAAAGACTTTATATGCTTTTTGTTGATTTTTTCAAGACTTTATATGCTTTTTGTTGATTTTTTCAAGACTTTATATCTCAAGCATAGAATTTCTTGAGATGGATAGAATTGATAGGTTCATCAAACCAATCACCTTCAGGGGTAGATAACTTGTATGCTCCTAATCCATATGTTGCTAATATGAAAAAAGGTCCTAGCCAATTTGGTTCAAATTTTTCCTTCTTTTCTTGATCTTGCTGATTTCTTGGATTCTCCCTTAGAACTATATCTCCAATCTAAAAAATGCCTGGCTTGACTTTGTGGTTATAGCTTCTTTCCATTCTTTGTTGATATACTTTCAAATGATCTATTGCATTTTGGCGATGTTCCTGAATCAGTTCTAGTTCCTGGAGTTAAGAGACTCATTCTTCTTCTTCTAGTATAAGACCTTGCAAGGATACTCGTAGAGAAGGTATCTCTACTTCTATAGGTAATATGGCTTCTGATCCATAGACCAAACAATATGGTGTTGCCCCCGTTGGAGGGCAGATGCTAGTTCGGTATGCCCAAAGAGCAGGATTTAGCTGAATGTGCTAGTCTTTTCCAACTTCATTGACTATTTTCTTTAAGATTTTCAAGATAGTTTTGTTTCATGCCTCAGCTTGGCCATTTCCCTGTGGATAATATGGAGTAGAAAACCTATGTTGGATATGAAATTGTTCACATAGCTCCTTCACATCTTGATTTTTGAGTGGTCTTCAATTATTAGTGATAATGGTCATAGGAACTCCATAGCGACAGATTATATAATTCAAAATAAATGATGATATTTGTTTTCCTATCATTGTTGTTAAAGGCACTGCTTCAATCCATTTAGTAAAATATTCAGTAGCTATCAGAATAAACTTATGTCCATTAGAAGATGAGGGATTTATCTTTCCTACCAAATCAAGGCCCCATTGTGAAAATGGCCATGATCCTGTCATAGCATATAACTCTTGTGCTGGTGCATGAATGAGATTCAGATGGATCTGACATTGTTTGCATTTTCTAGCATATGTGAATGAATCTCTCTCCATTGTAGGCCAAAAGTAACCCATACGAAGAAGTTTCTTAGCCAATGTTAAACCACTTGAGTGTGTGCCACAAATACCTGCATGAACTTCATCAAGAACTTTTGCAGATTCTTCTTGTTCAAGACATCTTAATAAAGTACCATCTAGACCACGCCTATATAGAATATCATAAATTATAGTATAGCGAGAGGACTGGCGAATAAAATTCCTTCTTTGATTGCGAGATAAGTCAAGAGGAAGGATATGTTCTTTTAAATACTGATAAGTTTGATCGTATGAGGATTGACTAGTTCCTAATATATGACAAATTCGATAGCTATACTGGGATTGAATGGTAGGGGTTAAGAGATCTTCCACGAGAAATTCATAACATTGTTGATTCTCCTTATTTTGCAAGAGAGATGCTATTGTAGCCATTCACCTACTGCTTTATTCTCATTTCTTGGAATCTAGGTGAATGGTATTTCTTTAAAGTGTCCTTTAAACTCCTCCACCAGTTGTTTGTATGGCATAAGATTATCATCCTTTATTTGATATTCATCATTTACTTGGTTGATGATAAGTTGTGAATCACCATAGACATGTAGTTCTTTGACATTCCATTCAATAGCCATTTTAAGCCCAATAGCCAATGCTTCATACTCTGTAGTATTATTAGTGCATGGAAACTGTAGTCTATATGATTTGGGAATTATGTGTCCTTGAGGTGTGATAAAAAAGATTCCTGCACCTGATCCATATTGTGTATAAGAAACATCAAAGTACAATTCCCAAAAGTTTGTACTTACTATCAAGATATCTGCTTCAAGAAATTCAATGTGCAAAGGCATGTTATTTTGTAAAGGTGCATCAGCCAATTGATCAATGATAACTTGTCCCTTGATAGCTTTCCAGTCAACATACTTTATATCAAATTTACTTAGTATCATAACCCATTTGGCTAGTCTCCTTGTTAATCTTGACTTGCTCAACAAATATTTGAGAGGATCTATCTTTGCTATTAGTTTCACAGAATGAATTAAGATATAATGTGGCAACTTCTGAGTTGCAAATACAACTGCTAGACATGTCTTTTCTATTGAGGAATAATTTAATTCATAACCAACAAGTGTTCTACTGATATAATTAATTGCTCTTTCTTTTCCATCATCATCATGTTAAGCTAGGAGGGCTCCTAATGATACATTTATTGCTGAGATATAGAGCAACAATGGTTTCCCTTTGGTTGGTGATATTAGTACTGGAGGACTCATAAGATATTATTTTATTTGCAAAAAGGCTTCTTCACATTTTGGATCCCATTTGAATGGAACATTTTTATGTAGAAGATGGGTAAATGGAAGACATCTATCTGCTAACTGATAAACAAATCTCCCGATTGATTGCAATCTTCCTTGTAAAGATCACAATTGACTTATGTTCCTAGGTGACTCCATCTCCATGATAGCTTTAACTTTTTCAGGATCTACTTCAATTCCACGAGCTGATATAATGTAGCCAAGGAGTTTTCTAGAGGTTACCCCAAATGCACATTTCTATGGATTTAATCTCAATTGAAATCTTTCCAACCTGTCAAAAATTTTGCTTAAAATGTTCAAATGTTCTTGTCTTGTATGAGATTTTGCAAGTATGTCATTGACATAATCTTCCATAAATGTATGCATCATATCATGGAAAACTGTTGTCATAGCCCTTTGATAAGTCACTCTTGCATTCTTAAGCCCAAATGGCATAACATTCTAGCAATATGTTCCCCATGCAGAGGTGAAAGCTGTCTTTTCTTGATCTTCAGGTGCAATTCTTATTTGATTATATCCTAAGAAGCCATCCATTAATGAAAAAATCTCATGCTCTGCTGATAAGTCCACTATGATATCAATGTTTGGTAGCGGGAAATCATCTTTTGGACATGCTTTATTTAGATCTCTGAAATCTATATAGACCCTTATGCTTTTATCTGGTTTTGATACTGGTACAATACTTGAAACCCATTCTAGATAAGCAACAGGTCTTATAAAACCCACTTCTAATAGTTTCTTCATCTCGGTTTTTACAAGAAGAGCAATGTGCGGATGCATCTTTCTTAGCTTCTTCTTAACTGGTTTTGCTTTTAAATCCACATTAAGATAATGCATGATAAGATCTAGATTAAGTCCTGGCATATCTGCATAGGACCAAGCAAAATTTATTTGCCTTTGCTTAAAGAATTCCATGTATTCTTTCCTCTCTGTTTCTGATAATGAGGCAGCACAATGAAGTATTTTAGGATCCTTTGATGTATCGATGTTTACTACTTCTATTGGTTCTATCAGGATAGCAGATCTCTCTTGAAAATATGCAGGAAGAATGTCAAACTTTTCATCTTCTGGCACCTCAAAGAGGTTTTCACCATCAGATACATCCTTTGTTTTCTCTTTTGATTGATCTAGTGTTGCCATGAAATGGTTTTCAACAATAGGTCTCTTTCCTTGTTTTATTTCTCTTTTGCAACTGGAAAGTTTGGCATTCTCCTGACTACGAGAAACATTACTTGATTCTGCAATGGAAGATATCTTAGGTGGGATGGGTTCAACAATGTTAAGGTACACAACTAAGTCATGATCATTGGAAAAGACATTTAGTTCAGGGTCATCTACATTATCACAATCAATTAGTTTAGGATGAAGAAGGGGTAAATCATAATCACTGTTATCATTAGGTGTTTCAACGTTCATGACATAATGATCATAACTTGGTATAAAATAGGTACTGTCATAGATTAAATGTTTTTGAGAATTGTCTATCTCAAGAGTCTCCAAATTAGTTCTAACAAAATCAATATTAGCATTTTGTAGTTCACACTCAAGTGGTTCTTCAACTGACGTTTGTCCCTTAAATGAATGGATTATATCAGCACACATGTCTTTAATAATGCAAATTCCTTCTTGATTGACCTTATTTGCATTTTGGAGTTGACATACTTATGTACATGATAAAGAGGATTCTTTTGCTAGATTTTGTCTCCTTTCAAACTCAACTTCTTTTGGACTAATAGTTAATCCAACTTGACTATCTCTTAATTCTTCTATGGTTCTGCCATATTTGGATATATCTTGTTCCTCTTTTGATGAAAATCTTGTATTTTCATATGCTTGATCTATCCTTGTTTGTACTTCTTGTGGCATTACTTCTTTATCTTTGTCATTCCCTTTCCTTTTTGCATACACCTCTTTTCTCTGAATTCTGAGTTTTTCTTGTCTTCTTTCTAACTCCATATTTTATTTTGCAATAGACAAGTCTTCTTTTGTGATAGCTTCTTGGTCTTCATTGTGTTCCTTACTTGATGTAGTATATAAGACATTTGGACCCCATTCATACTCATTTGAATCTATCTCTGAATAATGATCTAGGACTACTCCACTATACCATATAGGAATGTTGTCTAGTGTAAAAAGTTCACTGATTTCTGCCATCTCTATTTTTACTGCTTCTGGAATATCTTGTTCAGATTTTGCATTTGCTTGTATTTCAAGAACTTGTTGACAAGATTTTTCTTTACCCTTGATGGTAATCTCCTTGTCTTGCTTTTCATGTTCTTCTTGCTCCTTTTGTTTAGTTGTTACTATTTCTACCGCTTGATGTAGCTTTTCTTGCCAATTTTCTTCTTTAGAAACTGATTTCTTTTTCCACTTTTGCTGTGGATGATTATATTGCTTTTGATTGGATTTTAGATATCCAAGCCCGGATTCATCTTCTTTGGATTGCGAGTGTGGACAAATAGGTTCTAAAATACCTTGATGTCTCTTACCAATTGGTCCTTTCCCTTCATATCCCATTTTTTGCATGATTTCATAACCTTTGCCATATTGTTTTATGGGAATATTGACTTCTGCTGCTATTGCTATAGTTTTATCTTCATCTTTGTACAACAAACCAAGAATGTCTTTGTCTTCATTTTCTTCTTCAAGAGTTACAACACTAACAAATGTCCCTTTAAACACATGTTTTGATCTTTCTGATGTCTTTGATTGAATATCTGTAGGCTTTCCATATGACTTAGGGGTAAGTGGAAAATTATGCAAAGAATATTTTCCCATTCCTTCATCATTTAATTTGAGATTTTCCTCACAAGTTTCCCATAACTTTGCTTGAATTTATTTGGTAGGATATACTGATTCTCTATTATGTGGAACCCTTGTATCTCGTGTTGGCTTCAAATTATTGCAGTATTGACTAAATTCTGCCATTATAGTGATCTCTTGTCCTTCATAAGGAAATTTCACACATTGATGATATGTAGAAGGAATTGCTTGCATCTTGTGAATCCATGGTCATCCTAGAAGAATGTTGTAAGAGAGGTTCAAATCTAAAACCTAACACAATGTGTCCCTTTCCACAGGTCCTATTTTTATTGGTAGCACAATAGTTCCTTTAGAAGAACGTTCTGCTTCATCATAAGCCTTGATGGTTATTTTCTTTTTCGAGTCCACTGCATTTTCTGAATATCCCAAAGCTTTTATCAAACTTAATGCACAAATGTTTAAGCCGGCTCCTCCATCTATGAGTACATGTTTGACATGAGTTTTATTAATGGAGACTTCAACATGTAAGGGAGTGTTGTGAGGATGTTGTAAGGATGCGTCATCATTTTCAGAAAATGATAAGCAATAAGGAGCTATAAGGTGTCCTACCATGTTTTGGAATTGATCTATATCCAAATCTTTTGAAACTGTTGTTTCCACTAAAGCTTTCTCCAAAATTTCCCTATGCATAGGTGAAACTTTGAGAAGTTCCAGAATTGATATTTGAGTGGGTATTATTTGTAATTGCTCTACTAAATTGTATTGTTGTGAAGTGGATGTTGGATCTTTTGCTATACCTGAAAAGGTAACCTTTTCTTTGCTTCTAGTAATAACATTGATTGGCTCTGAAGGTGGATTATCTTTAACAATGATCACATTTACCACATCATCATATGTATAAGTGTATTTCACTTTGGCTTTCCCCTTGTCATCTTTTAATTGTGATGGTTCACCTTTGTCATAATTTGGAAGTGGAGTTTTAAAAGCTAGGTGTGATTCATTTGTCTTATGGCTATCCACTGTGATGGTTCCATTATCAATTAGATATTGGATAAGTTTCTTCAATCTCTGACAATCATTTGTTAGGTGTCCTTTATTCCGATGGTAATTGCAAAAATGATTGTCATTCCACCAATTTGGCTTGACTGGTGGTTCATAACTTCTTGCTTCTGGTAAAACAATCAATTTGTTGGCAAGAAGAGTTTTTAGAGCTGATTCCAAAGGTTCTCCAATGTCTGTGAATTTCCTCCGAGGATTGGAGAAAAAGGACTTGGCTTTATTGTTTTTTGGATTATTATTGCTTGGGATCTGACTTGATAGATTAAAAATTGGTTGTTGTTGTTGTTGTTGTACTATTATCGTCATTTCCTTCATTGCTGACATTCCTATTCTTTGACCAGAACTTGGGTTTGTCATTGTTGTTGTTGTTGTTGGAATTATTGTAAAGTTTTAGTTCTCCTTTCTTTACCATTGCATTCTCTATATTCAGACCATTCTCGATAATTTTGGCAAAAGAGGGAGGACATTGCATTCTTAGTCGATAACTCATTTCACTGATAAGATTATCAATGAATATGTCCATTTTTCTTGACCAGGTACATCTCGAGGATACCTATTAAAAATGCGTTTCCATCGTTGTAAGAAGATCATAAAAGATTCACCATTCTTTTGTTTAACATTGCAAAGATCCAACATCGTTATCTCATTCCTTATATTGTAGGAGTATTGTGAAATAAATCTATTCACAAGTTCTTCAAAAGATTTGATTCTAGATGATAATCTTGAAAACCACTCCATTGATTGTCCATTTAAACTCCTAGGGAAAAGATGCATAAGGTAAGTTTCATCATGAGCAAATTCCATGCTCATAGTACAAAAATCCCTAATGTGATCCCGAGGATCATATTTTCCATCGTATTTGCCATATTTAGGAATCTCGCAATGTCACGGAAATGGTATCATATTCAGATTCCTATCGAATGGATATGGGCATATATCTTCTAATGAGTACTTCTTAGAGCTTGTTCCATTTTGCATATCTTCTATCTGTTGTAAAGTTTGCATTTTTTGAGTAAGGTTTGATAATGGATTATCCACATAGTTTCTCCTTGTTTCTTCATGAGTTATTTTATCACTACGTTCTTTTCTCGTATCATCCCTTTCTTTCCTTGTTTCTTCATGAGTTTCTTTGTTCACATCCTCATTATTTATATCATCTGTGTTTTGGGTGTTACTTGCCTCTACATCTTATTTCAAACTTTCTATGTTAAAGTGTTGTGGTAGTTTAGCCCTAGATTTTGCCAACATTAAGAGATATTTCTCTTTTTGCTTTGCCAACAATTTTTCCATTAGCCTATCAAATTTGAAATCTTGCTCGAGGTCTCTAATGGTGCTATTGACTACTTCTTCATCAACAGCGGTAAAACCAAAAGTTTGAAATACAAGATTATCTTCTTCCTCCATTTGTTGTTGTTTTCTAAGTTGTTCGTGTTGGGCGGCTCTAGTCCAAACTGGCATGTGATTATTTCAAAGTTGTTAAAGTGACCAAAGGACAAAGTCAATAGGTGATTATTGGTTTAGGAAGATATGCTTTGTTGATTTTACCGCTATTGTTTGTTCATTGTGATAAAGCGTCTCTTTGTTGAAAAGCACGTCCTTGTAAAATTTCTCCAACAAACTCAATACCGCAGCCACGTAGGTAGTGACGAAAACAGTGTAGGAATGTCCTATGTTTTAATAAGATCTTGCGATTAATATACAAGAATCTTATTCTTTTCTGAGTAGCTTTATAACTCAGTTTTCTTTTCTTAAGGTGATACTTAAAAGTCATATAAGCATTTGACAATTTACAAGTTTGTTTGATTCCAATGTTGGTGCAATTCTGATATTGATATAATGTAGGTTCAAAATAGGAAAGATATATCCAAGATTATGAACCTAGTATAGATTGATCAAGCTTCGTGATAGAGGATTTGATTATCCTGATGGGAAACTTGACAATGATGATTTTTTTGCACTTAAGATGTTTGAATCAATAGCTTGTTAAAGGTTAATGCTTATAGAACTTCTTGGGAATAACCTGTAGGATTAGTGACCTAGTTGTTTGAGCTGGTTTGACAATATGTGATGGTATAGAGACAAACCTACTTCAAGAATAATTTTGATATTGACTTTTTGACACTTTGGTTTTGATTTGGTGTTTCATGTGTTGGAAAGCTTTTTGTATTACCCTTTTGATCAAAAAATTTCAGCAATTTGTTGGATTTTTGCTCAAGCGTAGATGATAATTTTCTTCAATTTTTGACCATTTGGAACATGTAACAAACATAGAAGACACAATGTCTAATAAACAAAATGCACAAGCAAGTATAAATCTTATGGCAGGCTGAGACAATAGTTGTTGAATCTCACGTGTGGTTTCCCTCGAGGCTACACTATTCACCCACTGGCTCCACCCTTGGCACTCACTTCTTCGAGGCAGCCAAGCACTAGTTTCCATGAAAACTCCTCATGGAAAACTTTATATCTCTACTAGGAACCATATGTGTGTGAGCCGCTTCAGAGGTCCGACCTCCTGCGCCAACAACTAGAAGGATTTTGGCAACTGGTACAAGTGGTTTTTAGTAAAGGCTTCCGGTCATGTGGCCATACATGCGACACTTTTAGCTCTATAAATACAAAAGGTTCCCAGCCTATAGAGGTTACGCTCGATAGGGTTTATGGGGAAACATAGTGTCGGTATGAACTTATCAACACATGTTGTTTGAGACTTTCGTCACAAACATGATTTATTTATAGTGGATTGGAAGGACTCGGTATTAGCCTGTTTCCACTTTAGGTCATTCCCCTCTCACTGGCCCCCTCAAGGCAGCTCAGGAAGGTAGGCCCTCTAAAGGATTTAATTGCTTGAAAGTAAAGAAAGCATAAAAGAGTGGGTTTGGCTTTTTGGTCACCCAATTAAGGGGAGAGCATATACCTACCACTTTCGAGACATGAAATATAAGTGTTCTTTTTAACCTTTTCAAAGAAATTGTTGGCTAAGTCCTATTTGGAGATGTTTCTCCAACAAGCATGGTGTTTATTTTAGCATTTTTAGACGTCTATGTGCAATTATTTTAGAGAAGTTACTAAAAATGCAAGTTGCATGCTGTCAATTTATCCTCTTAGTTAGACTACATGAACAAGACATGATATATTACTTCCCAAAATAAGGTGTTTAATTAACTAGATAAAGAAATATATAAAACTTGCCTTAAACACCATCCTGCACATGCATGTTAGTAGTTTGGAAAATCTAATTT
This sequence comes from Cryptomeria japonica, assembly GCF_030272615.1. Lineage (NCBI taxonomy): Eukaryota > Viridiplantae > Streptophyta > Pinopsida > Cupressales > Cupressaceae > Cryptomeria > Cryptomeria japonica. The sequence continues at coordinate 582,668,043 of NC_081406.1, forward strand.
CTTGGACATTCGGGCCTGCAAGAAAATTTTGTTAGTTGGAACAAAAGCACTATTCTAACACATGCGCTATATTTCTCCTTAGAAGCGCTAACCTATAGAGCAAAAGCGCTAACCTAGACTATAAAAGCGTTGCTTTGTGGATACAAAAATGTGATTTCTTTAATAAATGCGCTAATCTAGAGGACAAAAGCGCTAACTGACGATGCTAATGTGCAGATTTTCAGACAAAAGCACTAACCTGCATGGCATATGCGTTAACCAGTGATACAAATGTGCATATTTTCAGACAAAAGCACTAACCTGCATGGCATATGCACTAACCAGTGATGCAAATGTGCTAACTTATGAGCAAAAGTGCTGTTGGAATTCACATATGCGTGAATCTGCATTACAAATGCATTAATTTTATTTTTGCGAGATTTTTAAAGGTATATGCGAGGTCCATGAGCTCCACGGTGGGCGCCAAAATGTGTCGACTTGAATTTCATCCTTAGAATGCTTCCTGCAACATGTTAGTTTCATAAAATACCAATAGAAATGCTAAAGGAAATCCAAACTCAACCAATGAAACTACATGAAATACATATTAAAATAAAACATTATTTTTACCTTCATGATTAATGTCTCATTGTGTTCTAATTCCACTGTTCCTGGTTGCAGATGGTGTACTCTCAGATAATGCACTGATAGCTTCCAAGATGACATATGAAGAATGGATTGATAATTGGTAGTTAACTGATGCTATGATAAGAAATACTACATGATTATGCTAAAATGCTAATTGCTATTTGCTTCAAGATTAAAACTCACAGATGCATAAGTTTTACAAATGATTTGCTTGAAAATGCACTTGAAGTTGCTTGAAGTCTAACTCTCTCTCAACTGAAGCTCTTGATTTTATAGACCTTGAGAGGATGAGATGATGTGGCACAGATCAACGGTCATGATCAGATCTGGAGATTTGGATGGCTGTGAGAAAAGGTGAAGGTTGAGAGAAAGGGGGAAGGAGAAGACAAGTGTCACTCATTTCACCTTGACTGGGTTGCTGACTGAGGGAATCTAGGGATGGTTGGAGAAGATTTAGGCATGATAGGACAAGTGGACTCAAGTCCTTCCTAAGATGTAGGGGGTGTTGGAGAGAATATAGAAGATGGTTATGAAATATGTGTAAGTACACAATATTCATTAATTTTGGTGGTTGAAGATAAATAATGAATTAATATTTAAGAAATATTATATTCCTTAGCCACATGTTTGATGAGTTGGCAAAGGGAAGATGAAGTGGAGATGGAAGGTGAGTTGGAAAAGGGATTTAAATAATTTATAAATTATTTAATATTTGAGACTATAGGATAGGAGAATAACTATTAAATATTAGATATTTAATTGTTTGGAGAAGATAATTAAATATTAGATATTTAATTAATTGATTAGAAGAATAGGATAGATAAATTAATTAATAAATTATTTCAATTAAATTAATTAATAGAAAGACATGAAATTAATTAAATAAATTAATATTTTCAAATTAACTATTTAATAGAAGAATAATCATTAAATAAATATAAAATATTTATTTAATTGCTCATAGCGATTTTTATGTGTATACACTTTGTGATAATTGGTATGTGCATAAGAGACAACCTGTGGTTATACTATGTCAACATCAAGATGAAGATCGAGATGGAGATCAAGCGAAGATCATGACAGGAGATTCAAGGATAACAGTTCATATGTTTTACTCAAACCGGTATTTGATTGTTTCGATTGGTCTTCAGTACTTTTGTGATGAGTTACCATAGTTTGTGATGAGTTATCCCACTAAAAAACTTTTGGGGGTAATTTTTGTGATGAGTTATGATCATTTGACTTGATACACTGCACCTAGGAAATTGTGTTATGATTTCCTTAGGCCGACATGAAATCTGAATGTCTATATATTGACATCTTAGTAAATCATTTTTGATATGATGGTATGCATGAAGAGTGAAAGATTTTGTTGAAGAGCGATAAGTGTTAAGATGAAGAGTGTGTTGTATAGTAGTGTTTAATATGCTTAGAAGGATCTGATCAAGCAAGTATTGTGCTACTTAGACAGATTAAACCAATCATGTTGTTTTCTAACAATTACAACAGAATCAAATCCCCTAACGAGGTAAGCTCTAACAAGCTTCAATGTATAAATCCTCTAACAGGGTGATCCATTAGTTTGGATTCAGAAATTCTCCACTGAGGTTACTCCTAACAAGGTACTACCTTTAATAGGGTATAAGATTCTAATCAAGCTTTGGGATCTCTAACAAAATTCACTCCTAGTAGAAAACTTTGTAGACCTTAACCAGTTAGTTATCTATTACTGCAGATAGTTAACTTGTGAGTTCCATCTCACCGTGGTTTTTACCTATTTGGGGTTTCCACATACAAACACTTGTGTTATGGTGTATGTTTTACTTATTATGAATGTTGTTATATCATTTTGGATTGCATGCATTGTGTTTAAAAGCTTTGTTAAGTTCATCTACCAGTTAGTGTTTGAAGTTTTATTTTTGGTGTCACTAATTCACCCCCCCTCTCAGTTCTTTTCAAGTCCATCAATTGGTATCAAATCCAAACTTCTTTGAAGCCTAATCACTTAGAAGGGAGCCTTGAAACCATCATGGGGGACATGAGGTACTTCGAGATGGCTAGAGAGCTAGAAGTTAGCAGAAATGAGCTCGAAACCCTCAGGGTCAAACTAAAAGCTTCACAAGTCAAAAGGAGAGAGCTAACTGAACAACTGTTAGAGATATCTGATAATAGTTCTTCAGATGAGGACAATATTGATGCTTTACCAGAGGATGTTGAAAAGTTAAATGGTGAGAAATTGAATCTGAGGAGAGAGCTAGAAGGTCTCACTATCCGCATGAGTCAGGAACTAGAAGCCAAAAGAGTTGCTGAAGATCTTATCAAGGAAAGAGATCAAGAGATATCCAAGATCAAGTGGGAAAATGTCACTATGCATGAGCATTTGGTTGCTGAAAGAGAAGAAAAGGAGAACCTACAGCTAGATCTTGAACTTGCATCATCTCGAAGAGAGAACCTGTCAAAACATAATGAAGATCTCATAGGACAGCTTACCGAAGTCAATGAGAAATTGGAGAAGTTCAACAGAAGTTCTACCATGCTGGAAGAACAAATTCAATCACAAAGGATGAAGGGTGATATCTCTAGACTTGGTTTTCACACATCTGAAAAAGGTGAATCCTCCGGTATAAAGAGAAACACTCTTAAGAACAAATCTTCTCCTAAGATCAATAAACCTACCAGTAAGAAGGTCTTTAAACCTTTCTATTATGTTTGCCATAAACTTGGTCACACTGCAAATGTTTGTAGAGACAAACCTAACATAAATGCAAGTTACAATACTAATGCTAGGTATGTGTCCAAAAAACTTGAAGGTCATTGCTTCACATGTGGAATGTATGGGCATAGATATGTTGAGTGTAGATATGGTGAAAACAATCCTGTACCGCACATGCATCCAAGACCAAATGGTGACCAGATGAGGAATTTTGACAACCGGGTAAACCTGAATTGGCAAAGACCCTATGACAACCGATTTAGTCCATTTGAGATGGAAAAGGTAACAAATATTATTTGCACCATCTGTAATAACTTTGGTCATGTGGTTATGAATTGTAGAAGAAGAATAGGAAGAGGAAATGCAGGACCTTGGGGATCATTTGGTATGGTATGTTATCACTGTAACAAACCAAGGCACTTAGCAAAATTCTGTAGATCCAGAAATAGCAAACCGGTCAATTCTTCTAAGGATTAGAAAGGAAAGCAGAAAGTTAATGTTGAAGAAACCAAAGAGGAAATGAATCGGATTTGGAAGAAGAAAAGCGATGACTCACCTGGAGAAGAAACTATTCCTTCACTTAGTGAAGAGAACCCTGCACCGGTGACTTAAGCCTTTTTAATATGGCTAAGGGGAGCTTAACGGTCAAATTACCTCTGGACCCCTTGAGAAAAATGAGTGGTAAAAAAATTTTGAAGTATGAAATTTTGGTAACTTTTTGTCAATATGTTATGAACCAGTTTTCTCCAAGAGCGGTGAAATTAGGGTTTGTAACCCTAATAGATGAGCATTTAATACAATAGGTAAAAAGGATAAAAGCGAGTTTTTACTTTGTCATTTTTACCCTAATGCATTCGAGAAAGAAATTGGAGCGCTTGCTGAATTGCTTTGTGATCTGTGTAATCAAGCTAAATTGAAGGTTGCAGAAAGTCAAATTGGTCTGCACTTGGGCACACTACCGGTAAAATGAGGCAGCATATGTAAGAAAAGGTATTTATTTGAAAATCTTGCTTCGAAGTCTTATTCATCTATAATGATATCATCTTCAAAATCTGTAGAGAGGTTAATGATTACTTCTGAGCCTATGGAAGCTGTAGTTGCTGAACAAATTATGTCATACAATGCATTGCCATAAGTTCCGAGTGGATTTTTGGTCAAAGGTGATTTATCTAGTTATATTGACTGCAAGATAGAAGATCTAGGATCTCTACTCAGTTGAAATCACTTTGTGATGAGAACGGAAAGATTGAAACAAAGTATGCTAGGGTTTTCTAAAAGGGTTTTCATAATGTCACTTACTTTCTTGAAGATTCGAGGAAGAACATATCAGAATCATTTTGAGTTGAGTTCATGGAGAGAAGATGTATTTAGAGAGAACTCACACAATAAATAAGGAAGCCATTCAGGCTATAACTGGTTATTTCTCAACCAGTGAAGTACCTATTCTAAGATGAATTTCAAAAGATATAGTATTCTCTTTAACCAGTTCTACTTTTGATAAGCGTGCCTTTTCTATTAACAATATTAGAGACTCTGCAGTGAAACTAGCAGTAATGGTGATAGGCTACTGAGTATTTTACTCTAGTAGACTTAATAGTGTTCCATCTGCAACAATTCATAGAACTCACATAATGATAGTTGATAATGTAAATTATGATCTCTATGAAGCTATCAAAAGGCAATTATTTCAAAATTTGCAATCTATTAAAAAGGACAACAGTCAAAAGTTCAAATATGGTCAGCTATTAGTTGGGTTATTCTTCTATTTCCACAACTTTCTACCAGGAATTGGAGACATTGAATGGTCAAAAGACCTACCGGTCACTAAACAAATCAAGAACACCATTAAGGTTGTAAGAAATACATTCCCTATAGCTATGAATAAGTATTTTAATGAATTTCAAAAAAAGATGAGCATGAGAATGAGATTACCAGAAGATGTGGTAAGGCACTTTACAAAATACACAGTCCTTACTGTTACCACTGACTTTTGCTTGATGCAAGCAATTGAGCCTAGGAAAGAAGAGATGGAAGACATGAGTTATGAGGTGAACTATGGTCTATTGGTTGGATATGCTAACAACCTATTAGCATCGCCTAGAGACAAAAAGAAGGCAAAATTGGACATTGTGGTAGTCCAAGTTGCACCAGCAAAAACCAGTACTGCTCCCGTTACTAATGTGAAAGGAAGGAAAAAGAAGTCTGATGAAGCACCTCCAGTGATAAAGAATACAAGGGTGACTCAGGTTATCCAAACCAAGAAGGAACCGACACCTAAAGTCTATGTAAAGAAGGAGAATGTACCAAAGAAGAGAAGTTGAAAGCTAATTCTTCAAGAAGAATCTAAAGGAACCGACACTGAAGAAGAACCTAAGAAGATGAAGGCAACCAATAGAGTTGTAAAGTCTGTAAAAGTAGTAAAAGAAGTGCCGAAGGAAACTATACCTTTTGATATCTCTACCTACAAGCCGGTAACTAACTTTCAAAGGACAATGAATCAATTAGAAAGGAAGAGATTTGAACTAGTAAAAGAACATTTTGATTCTTTTAGTGAAGATGAGAAAGAGCTAGTTAATCATCACATAATTGATCATTTGTGTCATTATATTAGATTGCCTCAAGATATTGAAAAGGATATTTTAAAGTCTTTGTACACCATTCTTGTAAATAAATGGGAAGAAGCTGTTAAGTTGGAAAGAGAAATTATTGATGAGATTCTTGTACAATATTTTCCCAACTTGTCTAAAGATGAAATTAGTGCTTTAATTGATCAATACAAAACCCAATTTGCTTTCAAAGAAAAAAGACTGAAGATTCTTAACGGAAAGAGGTCAATTATTGAAACTAAGACCCATCAAATTGCCTGCAATATCAAGCAGATGCAAGAACTCATACAATCCTCTAAGAATGAGGAAGATATTGTCAATAGACCACAATTAGATGAAGAAGAGATTGTTCAAGAAGATGTGGTCTATCCTATCAAGGATGACACCACTATTCATGTTATTGATGATGTTCAGGACACAGTTGATATATCTGGAGATGTCATTGCACTGGATATGGAGCCTCTTGAAGTCACAAATTCATAGGTCAAGTCAGTTGAGGAACCGACAACTCAACTAAAAGTGGACAATCCACTAGAAATAGAACAATTGGAGAAACCCCAATCTTCACCGGTCATTGAAGATAATAAGAAGGAGTCTACTAAAAAAGTTGTCACACAGTCCTCTGAAAAGGAAACGGAGAAGAATACAGAGAAAGTGATCATTAAGGTTGTATCCTCTAAACCAACAAAGAAAACACAACTTGATGAGGATGATGATGATTCTTTAAGTATTTCAGGACCTATTGATGTGGACAACATGAGCGCATCGAAAATGATGAAGATTGCTAATGTCATGCAATCTAGAGTGCATAAGAAGAGACTCAAAGAGCAAAGGATTGAGGCAGAGACAATTCAGACTACAATAGATATTTTATCTTGTCTGCTACCAGAAACATCTACAACACATCTATCTACACCTATTAGAAAAATTGGTCATTTAGTTGCGATGCATCTAATCAAATCAAGTCACTGGAAGATGCTGCTCAAATCTATGCTGAAAAGAGTCACAAGAAGTATGGAGAAAAACTGGCAAAGGATATTGATAGTGGAAAAATGGCTTTGTCGCATAATAAAGATTTTTTGAGCAATGCTATTGAAATAGGAGGAAAGTTTCTTGCTTCCACCTCTAATGTTTCTTTCTTTTATTCTGACATTTCAAAAAGGCATACAGAAACAAAGCAAGAGCTTGAATGAGTATGCAATGCATATGCTCCTCTTAAGGATTCTATTTTTGCCTTTAACAAATATGTAGATGATTTGCATAACATGTTGGATATCTATGATAATGAGAAGGCAAAGAGACTCCGGTCTCTAAAGGAACTCAAAAGTCTGCTCACATCACAAGTAGACATACTTTAGAGAGCCTACTCAAATGTAGAAGCTATCCTAGCAACTCTTGAAACCTACACACTGGATTCCATGGAAGAGTTCTGTTCACAGCTGATGTCTACATTTGAGTACACTGGGAACGTGTTGGAGTCATGGATAAAATGATTTGTCACAATTGAAGAAGAGATAAAATGTTATTCTCATGATAATTTCTTATGCCTGAACTTTGATTCAAGTTTTTCAGTTATTATTGTATATGCTAAAAACTTTGATACAAATTTTCTCTCTCTCTCTCTATATATATATTTTGCTTTTTCAATTTGGCATTGTTGTTAAAGGGGGAGTAGAAATATGTATGTGTGTTTTTGAAAATTTTGTATAATGTATGCATTAAGGGGGAGCATGAGTATATGTGTAAATTTGTTGTGTATGCACACTTAGCGGTATTACTGTAAAATTTTCTAATTGTTGCCATCAATGCCAAAGGGAGAAATTGTTGGCATGATGATTGTAATGTATTCATCATATGTTGTCATTGATGAAACACTCACACACACACATATGATTATATTGACGACCGATGTAACTTCAATTGTTTACACTGTCAACCAGTATACTTAGCGGTTAATCTCTAACCGGTACTTTGTGATAACCGGTATGTGCATAAGAGACAACTTGTGGTTATACTAAGTCAACATCAAGATGAAGATCAAGATGGAGATCAAGCGAAGATCATGACATGAGATTCAAGGATAATAGTTCATATGTTTTACTCAAATCGGTATTCGATACTTTTGTGATGAGTTACCACAGTTCGTGATGAGTTATCCTACCGACAAAATGTTGGCAGTAATTTTTGTGATGAGTTATGATCATTTGACTTGATACACTGCACCTAGGAAATTGTGTTATGATTTCCTTAGGCCGACATGAAATCTGAATGTCTATATATTGACATCTTAGTAAATTGTAGACACCTAAAAATGTCTCATTGATCATGTACTAATTATTCCTCTAATTGATTAAATAATCTTTATTATTTAATTAATTTAATTAATCTCATTCTTCTAATTTCATATTTCCTCATAATCTTACTAATTATTCTATTTCTTATTCTTTTATCATTTAATCATTTAAATCATTTTCTAAATATTAATTAAATATTAATTATTTAATTAATTATGGTTAATTCCCCAATTTAAATAATCTTTATTATTTAAATAAATCAATTTTCAATTTCTATCTCTAATCATCTAATCATTCAACCCTCTTCTAAATATTAATTAAATACTTATTATTTCATTAATTGTGATCTAATCCTTTAATTTAAATAATCTTTATTATTTAATAAATTCCATTTCTAAATAATTAAATAGTTTCTTTAAATTATTTAATTAGATAATTAATTCTTCCATTTCCAAATCCCCAAATTCTAATTTCATTTAATTTCATATTCTTCTAATTTCTTCCGAATTCAATCACATGTGCATGATTTCAAAAACCAAATTGAAAATCAAAGTCAAGTTCTAAATATATTCCAATACCAAATTGAATTAATAAATTCAATTATTTGAATAAATCTCGTGCAAAGATTAAATTGAAAATCTAAATCTAAATGCAAGCACATGCTATATTGATTAATTCAATCAATTAATTAATTAAATCATTTATCTCTTCAACTTCTATTTCCATCTTTCAGTTAGCTTTTTCTAAATTAAGCTTTCTTTGTCATCCTCTTTATTTCCACCAATCATTCTTTTTCTTCCTTCAATCAGTTTTTTCTCAATCAGTTGACTCAATTAATCTATTCAATCTATTGAGTTTCACTCCTACAATCAGCAGTTCAACTATCAATTTTCATTTGAGCTCACCCGAGTTCACACCTCTTGATCAATCTGTTCCACCTTTCAATCAATCTCATCCAATTTTCTATAAATTGAGCATCCAATCTCCATTTTCAACAATCACAAACTTTGAATCTTTGTGTCACTTGTAGGTTACCAGCGCAATATCTGAGAGCCATCATACCACAAAGAGGAGAAGAGCAATGGAAGTTCTACACAGTCATGGAATAGGGAGTTTTTGATTTGATTTGATGATTTATAATTCTTATTTCTTAATTGCGTTATTCCATTGTATTGTTTGTTAAATTCTGATTAGGATAGGGATTTGTGATTTCCCTTGTTTCTAATTGATTACTTTGTTAATAGAAGATGAATTTTTCATCCCACATTTTGGTGAACCCAACGTGAACTAACAACAATTTAACCTTTTTCTGTGTTCTGTGTGATTTTTGCAGATTGTGTGGATTTTTCTTTTTTTTTGCAGGTTGCATGAATTTCGAGAAAAGATATTTCCGTCATGCAATCGAGCTTACATCATCATGCAATCGCATAGATAGAATTACGCATTCGACCCTTTGGGGTCATGCAATCACCCTGTCCAAATCACGCAATCGCCCTGTCCAAATCACACAATCGCCCTTTTGGGATCATGCATTCGTAGGAAGCTTTGCTGTTTAATTTTTTCTTTCATCTGTTATCTGTTCTGTTTAATTTTGTCTTAAAATTCGTTAATCTAGGATCAAATTGCTTTTTATTTCATGATTTAATTAACACTATTTATGGCAAGAAAAGTTCAGTTCAAGATTTCAGGTGCAAGAAGGACGAAACAACAAAGGAGAGAAGCCAAACGATATCAAAAAGTTCTCCAGGCAGAAAAATTGATACAGGATTTGGAAGAACAACTGGCCTTAGACATATATAATAGACTAGTTCTTTCTTATATAGTTAAATATGATCTAATCAATATTGAATGGATGATGAGGGATTTGGCTAGGGCTTCACAATTGGTTTCACAAGTTCCTGATTGGGTTTAGTTTTCTTGTATTTTTCTAATCTTTTTTTGTTGTCTGCATTCGGTCATGCAATCGACCAGTTAGTGCTACGCAAACAACTAGATACCATCATGCATTCGGTCTATCATATTTACGCATTCAGTCTGTAAGTATCACGTAATCGCTCAGGTAGTATTATGCAATCGCCTCTGTCAAGTTTTGAGTTTCTATTTTTTGTTGGTTTAATTTTACTACTAATCTTCTATTTATAGCCTATGGTGGATTCGCAAAGAGGATTAGATTAGTAATTTTGCATGCACACTTCACACTTCAATTTTTAGTGCTTAAAATCAACAACAGTTAAAAAGGACATGCATGGATAATCTCACACTTCAATTTTTTAGTGCTTAAAATCAACAATAGTTAAAAAGGACATGCATGGATAATCTCACACTTCGTTGTTGGTGTTCATGGGCTAAAATTGACATGCGTGTCTCTCACACTTGGTTTTTGGTGCTTAAAAATTAACAAATGGTTAAAATTGACATGTATGCGTTCATTCTTAGATTTGGTGTTTAAAATTGACATGCACATGCAGATCTAACACCTAAATTTGGGCTATAAAATGAATGTGAATCGGGCTGCATTAGATTAAATCATTTTCTATTTTTTAAGGTAAAGAACTTTTCATTGTGTCTGGGGTGGACCTACAGTTGCACTAGCTAACTTTCTACCCGCCATCGGGCTCTGGGGAGAAAGAAGGAAGGTGAAAATGACATCCAAATTTTCTTTTGTTCTAGGTAGTGAGGGGTATCTTTGACTGGAGATTTCATCACCCCATAGATACCCTTCATGTACCTTACACTATGATACAAGAATCCCTTAGCTAAAAGATCCTTGGATCTTCGGGGTAAGAGAGATTGACATGCCCGAGAAGTGTTTGCCATGGAGTGGAGCCAGTGCTGCCAGACTCTCTATCTATTCATTTTGTCTCGGTATTTTGTAAGGGCCTCACTGAATGGTGTCCACTATCTAGCCTAAGATTGTATTCCATGCTTTTTTATGTATCATTGTGCTAGACCAGTATTGAGTCAATCCCTTGGGCTATTTCAGGCCCTATCCCATGTATCTCCAAATTTTCTAAGATTGTATGAAAATTGAGTGAATCAGCTATACATACCTACTAGCAATTGTTCTCAGATTTGGAAAACTACAAAACATTGTCCTACACACGAAGTTACAAAAAATAAAGTCCATTTTGAAACCAATTCTCAAAAGTCCTTACATACTTGTGACCCTAGGCAGTCTTTTACACAGTCTTTTACATAGTCTTTTGCATAGTCCTAATTATGTCCTCATTATCGTCCTACATCTTTTGCATAGTTCCACTTACATCCTCATTATCATCCTACATCTTTTGCATAGTCCCACTTATGTCCTCATCATTGATGGTCTAGCTAACTTAGCTTGGGATTTAAGAAGAAGCGCACCTCAATATATAGGAGTCATACATGAGATAAACATTGAGTCTAGGATTTCCTGTATAATTGATAGAGAGATTGAGGCTGAACAACTTCATCAACAAATGAAAAGACTTGCATTAGAGAAATCTAGAAATGTTAAAAAGGTCTCACATCAAAATCCTCAATAGAGTCTAGTATAGTTGTGCATACCTCATATTTACGTCTACTGTCTAGTGTTAGGTCATCATCGTGCATAGAACCACCCTCATATAAGCAATTTTAGATGCCCGTCACAAGGTCCCAGAAAGCAAAAGGAATAATGGACCCGAACAACACACAGTCTATAAACCCTACTTGGAACATGGACATGTCAACAGGTCAACACTCAGGTACATAGACAATGTCCACCATAAATGAATTACAACAACATTTGACAAAAGAAGAAATTGAGTTTGCACAGCAAGGCCCACATGTCCTCATGATCTTAGATGCACTTATACATAGCGATAGGGACAAGTATCTTTTGCTGTTAATACAAAATGGGGCAAAAGTACCTGAGGATTTTGATGTCACAAAGATTTTACCACTAGGAAAAACTTTAGGTCAAGATAACAGTCAAACACCACCCTTGACACAAATACAAGCAATGACCTCCAATTTTCCTCAAAACGTACCTATCCAAACAAATATCAACACAAATGCAAACTTTCAAAGAAGTGTGTCATCCTCAATGATCAATGCTAGTATAACATCATAGAGCATACCAATAATATCAAGTGTCTCAGCACCTAGTACAACCCAACCTCTAGTTTCCTATTCCATGGGATCCACATAGAGTTATCAAAATGAAAATCTAGGTCTTGCCGATACAACAAGTACAACTCAACCAAACATGGGTTCGCATATCACCTATTTCACAGTACCTAATGGAACGCACAACACACAAGGTTATAATCTTGGTACCTTCCAACAACCTCCTAGTTATGCAACCACAAATCCTTTTGTGGGACATACACAAACATAAGGTATACCTTTGACACAAATAGATATTCTGACACAACAAATACAAAGTTTGCAACAACAAATGACAACCATGCAAAATGGTAACGATAAAAAGAGCTACACAATGCAGGACCTTTGACCTTATCCATTCGATCACACATTATACATGCCACCTTTCCCAAAACATTTTGAAATGCCCAAATTTGATAGATATTGAGGGAAGGGTGATCCTAGAGATCATATCAGAGAATTTTTTACAGCATGTATAGAAGTTGCCTCAAAAAAGATACTTATATAATGAGACTATTTCCTAAAAGTCTGGGAGGTCCGACTTTAGAATGGTTTTCACATTTACCACCAACCATCACATCATCGGGAGAATTAGCTGAACAATTTGTAGCAAACTTCTCACACAACATTGATACCCCGGTTACTTTGATGGACTTATGTACCGCTAAACAATATGAGAATGAAACATTTGCATCCTTCATACAATGATGGAGGGCTCTCTATAGGAGGTGCAAGACATTTATCCCAGAAATAGAGCAAGTGGATATGTTTACTAAAAATTTGATTCCTAAGATTAAATATTTGATACAAATGCAATGTCTAACCACATTCAAACAAATCATAGAAAAGGCTCTCAAATGTGAGAAGGGATTAGTAGAACAAGGTCATATTAAGTATGACAACACCAACAACAATGACAAATCTAAGTTTTGGTCGAAAAACAAAAATGTGACCAATGATGGTATTGTAGACGCCAAAATGATAAACAAATCTCAACCTGTTTTATCTTTGGGAATGAGTAGTCAACAAATCCACATATAGGGAATAACACAACATCAGCAAATGTAAATGCTATGCAAAAAATGAACACAAGATACCCCAGGGTAAACACTCCAAGAAGAAATTACACACCTTTAGGAGAACCAATTGAGTCAGTGCTCAAAAAGTTAATACAGACAAACATGATCACTTTACCTGAAGTAAGAGTGTATGAACGAGGTCCTTTCAAACCCACATGGTGGAATGATAATGATTTCTCAGATTATCATAGGACTAAAGGTCACAAAATGACAAGTTGCTACAAATTGAAAAAATTGGTCCAAGATATGATAGACCAAGGGGACATCACAATTGATACTGATAGGACCTCAGCAAACACAAATCAAATGATTTTTAAGGATCCTTTTGTTAAGCATGACAAGGGAAAAGCTACCATATCAGGTACCCAAGACAATATGACTAACTACACAAAGGTCTCATATGACTACACTATTCATGCCATTAGCTTAGGAGATACAACAAACAATGATTCACAAGAAACACCTAATCAAGAGGACCAACATCAAGACACTCATAGAGATGATAACCAAATTTGCATGATATCTGAAGCACCAAAGTACGACGATGATACAAATCTTTGTCTCAGAGACTGGGGACATGATCAACCATCTCACTCAGGTTGGTTTGAAGATGAACTCATAGAACATATTATGGATGTCAAACAGACACATCAAGACCATGCAGAGGGATTTAACATAAATCTTGATTAGACAACCTATGATACAATTGTACAATCAAAATTACTCTCAGAGATAGAGACTGTGCAGTGGTTACTCACAAATCAAAGGTAACTTTACAAGGGATACCACAAAATGAACCACCAGTAGTAGGGACTTACAATGTAGTTGAGCAACTTAAGAAAACTCCAGCACAGATATCATTATTCAAACTATTGCGTATTTCACCTAATCATAGAGTTATATTGGACAAAGCACTTCAAGATTCAGTAGTGGACAAAGATATAGATGAAAATGCCTTCCAGTCTATGGTAGGAAGTCTGACACAAGGCACACACATTGCATTCACAGAACAAGATATTCCTAGTGATGAATTGTTTCATAATGACCCACTACATCTGGAAGCTTACATTCATAAGAAAAGAATCAGAAGAGTACTTATAGATGGGGGAGCCGGTCTCAACATTTGTACTCTAAAGCTGGTCAAAGCACTGGGATATTCTGAACTTCACATTGATTCTTCCAAAAGGATAAATATCAAGGCTTACGATGACAAAGAACGTCCATCTAAAGGCATTGTAACATTACCTGTACAAGTAGGACCAATAACAATAGAAGTCACTTTTCAAGTCTTGGACAGAGAGCTAGGATATAACATGTTATTGGGCTACCCATGGATCCACACCATGGAAGCAGTACCATCCACATTTCATCAGTGTGTCAAATTCCCATACAATGGTATTGAAATCACCATAAAGGGTGATCCAAATCCCTTCCAACATTGCAATTATGTGAAAGACAATGTTGATAATCAGATACCTATCAATCAAGCCACACCTCTCACTACATAGCTGGAAACATTAAAGATCACAAAAACAAAAAAAGATATGCCTACAACATCCTCCTTACAAATAAAGGATATGGGTTGTGGAGAGTACTCTATTGCAGATAATTTAAGTGGGAAACAATTGTCTCTTTCTCCTAACTCCTTTGGGAAACCTCAAAATACAATGCAAAAATAGGACAAAGGAAAAGAAATTGTCGAATACACAGATTCATGCTCTTTCATTAGATGGGGTGACTTACAGGAAGAATCCTTGAACAAAGATGTTAACCATTGGATATATAGAAAAGAATATCATATGATAATACCTAGAATACACACAGATCAGTATGGAAATGGATTCAAAATACTCCAAAGACATGGATATGATGGTACCATAGGCCTTGGGTTACAGAAACAAGGAAGACTAGAACCTATTGTTCCTAATGATAATCCAGGGAATCAAGGATTGGGATACAAGCATGTACAACATATTACCGAAGCAAGAAAATGTACTCTTGATATACTAAATTGACCAAGCAAACCATCAGATTACATATCACAAAGGAATTTGTCCATACAGGTGCTTCCATCTTCATCTCAAATGAGTAATCAGGTACCTACATCACCAAGTGCAGAATCAGATGGGGAAGACATGAGACAACTCTTGCAAGAACCTACCATTGAGTTACAAAATGATGCAGATATTGACACAACAGTACATGATTACCCCCACCACCTGAATCCCACCCATGGTTATTATCACTACTTCTACCATGAGAAGCAACTTAGGCTCAACCTAACAAAATAGATGAAGAAAGATTGCAAAGGCTTATACCAGGCTTAAGAAGGGTCACTAATGTAAAAAGAAGACCAGTCAATCTACAACACAATCAGGGACATGAAAACAAAGAAATAAGTGATGATAACTCATATGATGAAACATATATTGAAAGTGTGACAGATTCTTATGATTACGAATTCTTATCACTCCATGATTCTAGCCCACCAGAAAGTGTAATATTAAGGAATCAAATAAGGCTTATGCAGGATGAAGATACTCAAAGTCAGTCAAACAATCAAGTCCTCATGTTATCAAAGTCTACTAAAGAAAGGAGTACTGATTTACCCCTATTACATTCACACTTGATTGATTGGGGGCAAGAAGGAAAACCAACGCTGGATTGGTTTGAAAACGATGAAGCAATTTCGGAATTTCTAGGAGTCAGGGAGGGATTTCCGCAAGGTGATCATAAAGAAGGGTTTGCTATAGACCTGAATAGAATGACATACTTTGGAGAAGAAAGCACTTCTCCAACAGAAGATAAGGATCAAACTACCTATAATGACAAAAGTGACTTCGGTAATCTTCCTATGGAAAGAGAAAGTTCAGCATTACTTACAAAGGAAACAAAAGAAGTAAACATAGCAGAAGGGGAGGTTGTACATAACATCCATTTGGAAAAATCACTGAGCAAAGAAGCAAAAGACAGATTCATTCATTTTTTCAAGCAACGACCTATCAAATTTGCTTGGTCCTATTCAGACATGCTGGGCTTAGACTCTGAATTAGTGTTACATCACTTACCATTGATACCAGGAGTTAAACCTTACAAGCAAAAATTGAGAAAAATGCATCCAAGTATCGCATTACTGGTTAAAATAGAACTACAAAAGTTGTTGGATGTAGGTTTTTATTAGACCTATTGACTACGCGGAATGGATATCCAACCTAGTACCTATGACTAAGCCCACGGGAGGCATAAGAATCTATACTGATTTTTGAGATCTAAATAAAGCTTGTCCTAAGGATGACTTCCCACTACCCAATATCGACATGATAGTTGACCTAACAGCTGGAAATGAGATGCTATCCTTAATGGATGGTTTTTCAGGATACAACCAGATTAAAATTGCACCAGAAGATCAACATAAAACGACCTTTACATGCCCATGGGGAACATACTGCTGGAATGTGAAGCCATTTGGTCTTAAAAATGCCAGAGCAACATACCAAAGAGCCATGACAACGTTGTTTCATGACATGATCCATAACATAATGGAAGATTACGTGGATGACATATTGGCTAAATCACAAACCAGAGAAAGTCACCTTGCAGTTATTACACAGATATTTGATCAGTTGGAATAGTATAAAGTCAGATTAAACTCGAAGAAATATGTGTTTGGCATAACAACAGGTAAACTGTTAGGGTATATAGTATCAAACAAAGGAATTGAAATAGACCCTGCCAAGGTCAAGGCAATCATTGATATGCAACCTCCGTCAACACTTAAACAACTCAGAGGGTTACAAGGAAGATTGCAATCCATAAGGAGATTCATAGCACAGTTGGCAGATAAGTGTCACCCATTCCAAAATTTACTCAGGAAAGGAGTTACTTTTAAATGGACAGAACAATGCCAGGAAGCTTTCCAAGCTCTGAAAGATTATCTTTTGAACACACCAGTGTTAATATCTCCTACTCCAGGACAACCTCTATTGTTATACATATTAGCAATGAACTCAGCTCTAGGAGCTCTATTGGCACAACATGACAAAAATGGAAAAGAAAGAGCCATTTACTATATAAGAAGGACTTTGATCGGCTATGAGCTTAATTATACCCCCATAGAGCGAGCATGCTTAGCAGTAATATTTGCATCACAAAAGCTTAGACATTACATGTTGAGTCATAAGGTACAACTCATTGCACGCTTTGACCCACTCAAGTATCTATTGAGAAGAGCAACATTGACCGGGTGATTGGCTAAGTGGGTTATGATCTTGGGCGAGTTTGATATAGAATACATAGATAGAAAAGCCATCAAAGGACAAATCATAACAGATCAATTAGCAGAGGCTCCTATATAGGACAGTCATCCGTTGCTGATAGACTTTCTAGATGAATCCGTGTTTACATTAACTACCTCAGTAATGTGGAAGTTATACTTTGATGGGTCATATACAAGTCATGGATCTGGAGCAAACATTCTCTTGATTACTCCTCAAGGGGATGGTATACCCAAGTCCTTTAGGATCAATTTCCCATGCACCAACAATATGGTTGAATATGAAGCTCTCCTCATAGGGCTTCGTACAACCATACAATGGAAAATACAAGAGTTACAGGTCTATGGTGATTCACAAGTGATTGTAAATTAGGTCAATGATGATTACAACACGAAGGATGACAAACTCATGCCTTATAAGAAGTTGGTCGAAGATTACAAGGAACACTTCAGCAAAATTACCTTTGAATAAATCCCTAGAATACAAAACAAAGCAGCAGATGCAATGGCAACCATAGGATCTGAATATGCTTGCTAACGAAACTTAGTTTGAGTTTATCATAGAACAGTTAATGCTACTTGCATATGAGACTCCCCTATCAGATTATGCATGTACAATTGTGGGTCCAGAATCACCTTGGTACAATGAAATATATACATATTTACACACCCAAACATTTCACCAGATTTGTTCAGAAATCAAAAGAAGACCTTTATTCGTCAGGCATCTAGATACACCATTATAGCTGATACTTTGTATAGAAAGGGTTTTGATGGAACTCTTCTCTGATGTCTAGATGAGAATGAAGCACATCTTTCTTTAAAAGAAGTCCATGATGGAATCTGTGGGGCTCATCAAAGTGGTCTGCCATTGTCAAAGAAATTGCTGAGAACAAGGTATTATTGGCCAACAATGGAAAAAGATGCTTACAAGTATGTATAGAAGTGTAAACAATACCAAATACATGGAGACCTTATTCATGCACCAACACAAGATCTTCAACCCATCACATCACCGTGGCCATTTTCACAATGGGGATTAGATCTAGTGGGTAAAATCAACCCTACTTCTTCTAATGGGCACAAGTTTATCTTGACAGCCATTGAATACTTTACTAAGTGGGTTGAGGTGATTCCTTTAACATACACCACTGGAAAGCAGATAGCAAAATTCATGCTTAACTACATTATATGTAGATACAAAATTCCAATGTGCTTTGTTATAGATAATGGGCATCCATTTAAAAACCAAGAAGTGAAAGAGTTGTGTGACAAATTCCACATACAACAGAGATTTGCCACGCCATACTATGCACAAAGTAATGGGCAAGCAGAGGCTACAAATAAAACAATATTGAAAATTCTTTAGAAAGTAGTCATTGACACAGGACGAGACTGGTATCTCCAATTAAATCCCGCTCTTTGGGCCTATAGAATAGGAGTACGCACACCTATAGGAGCAACACCATATTTCTTGGTCTATGGGACAGAAGCAATACTCCCCATTGAAATAGAAATACCGTCTCTAAGAGTCTCCTTACAGAACATCATATCAGAGGAAGACTACAGGGTAGCAAGGTTACAAGAACTCGAAACCCTTGATGAAAAAAGATAGACAACATTTAACCATCTACAAGGATATCAAAATAGACTGAGATGAAGTTATAATAAACGGGTCCGCCCATGAACTTTTCAATTGGGAGATCTAGTACTTAAAGAGAATCAAAGGAACCTAGTGGAACGGGAAAGGCTAGGGAAATTCGAACCTAACTGGCTAGGTCCTTTCATTATAACAAGGGTCATAGAAAATGGAGCCTATAATTTGGCTACCATGGAGAGAGATCCAATCTTTGACCATATGAACATCATGCACCTTAAGCGATATTATACCTAAGGGCTATTTAGTTTAGGTTTTATTTTCTGCATTGCATATCATATCATTTAAAACACAACATTACATGTAGTTTCTTTTTTAGATGCATCGCATTCTTAAACTTTTCACATTTGCATATAGAAGCATCAATAAAACAAGGAATCTGTTCGAGTTTATCATTCATTTGCATCTAAGGAAAACAAGGGTCATTTCCTTTCTTAGATATTGAAACATGAAGTATTTGAGGTTCTAAGGTCATTCATTCTCAACATTACCTTGTGATGACGCTTTACTTATGGTTGGGTAGTGATTTCACTATTTGAGACTTGTTAACCCACAATCTATCAATTGCTATATCTCACATATTAATAAGATCTCTAATTCATTCTAGACACCTAGTTGATCATATGACTAGTGAAAAATCTAAAATTCTACTTCAGCACCATTATAATTGTCACACCCAAGTAGATTTCATTACTTACAAGTCAAGGCAAGAAAAGAAAAAAGAGAAAAAGAGCTATGCCAAATATCCATCTAAAGGAAAATAGAGCAATGATATATAACTGAAATATCATGTATACAAATGCGATAAGAAGCTTGATTATGGGAACATGCAAGTAACTCCATTAGGGCTATGAACGACTACTGGCAATGGAGCAATATTTGAGAAATTATAGTCTATAACCTCGTTGGAGATCTCAAGGCTTGTTGGTAGCGAGGCTCTATTCAGGATGCTTTTGAAGTTAGAAAAATCATGTAGCTAGTTATATAGGATGCTAAGGATCTTTAGTGAACATAAGAGTGGGAATTAACACATTTGCACACACATGGGCAAAAGAAGATCAAAGTTTCAAGAACCAATGGGGAAGTTTTTTGCATCTCCATTTGTAAATCCTAGTCACTAAGTGTGTTGAGATGAATGTTTCGAAGGGCCTTAGAGATCGATTGATCGCTTATCTATGAGATGTTTTGCACCTCCATTTCAATTGGTGTATCACAAATGCCAAGACAAACACAGTCAACCTTGTTCGAATAGGAAATGCATCTTCATCCTACATATTGCATTCACATAGGTCATGCCAAAAATTCATTTGTCTCCACATACATTCTGCAGATCATTATGTCATATAGGTCTGCACACTGGGGGCATAACTGGAAAAATCCTAAAAATCAGATAAAGTCTTGAAAAAATCCTAAAAAATCAGATAAAGTCCTGAAAAAATCCCAAAAATAATATAAAGTCTTGAAAAAAAATCCTAAAAATCATATAACGTCCTTCAACAAAATTCAAAAACATTGAAAAACTCAAAATCCAAAAAAAAAATAAAAATTGAAAACCACAAAATCCAAAAACATGGAAAAATCTAAAAATACCCAAAACATTCAAATACAATCCTGAAAAGATCAACAAAAAACATTCAAATTCGATCCTGAAAAAATCAACCAAAAACATTCAAATATCAATCTACATAATCCAAAAACATCGAAAAAGCTCTTGGAAAAGAACAAAAAATCAAAAATCAATCAATTAGAAAAACTTGCAATAAAATGTCTTGTGAGAAACAAATACCCTAGCAGATATCCAACAAACACTTTGCACGAAGTTAACAAAGGATACGACTATCCAGTCAAACATCTGCAATCAACTGATCAATCATATCATATCCATATCAACGTGATCATTATCTTGTCTTAAACAGAAGAGGATACACTCGAAATCAGACAGGTCAGTCTTACACGGGGTTCACAACTTTCTGAGATCAGACATTATCAACCATCACATCAAACAACTGAGAACGAAGGCACAAGGTTAGTATAGTTGCTGAATTTTGTCCGGGTTAGTCTTTATCTTTTATCATTTGGCAACAGATTATGTTCCTATGTTACTCAAGGATGTCCACAAGTGACTAGAGGAGCTATGATGGGCATTATCTTTTTCTTTGTTTGCTATTTATGGTGTGAATCGATGAAATTCTAGGGAAATTTCTCTAGTGGGTGTGTGTGATAAGAGCCTTCACATCAAGGTGAAATTGCCACACATACCTCGACCCCTAACACAATTCCCAGAATGGAGGGTTCACTCCTTGTCTGCTATGTGTTTGTTTCTTCAATGAGATATCTTTACATCTTAGTTCCTTATACCCTGATGTGCTAAAGCTTCATTGTTCAATAATAAGGCTCAGTGATGAATATATATTGACGCAATAAAATATGTGACATAGGTTCGTGATTCATTCAATTTAATTCTTATTCTCATCTCAGTTGCTTATTGATAGTTTGTTGATTTCTCATCTTCTATCTAAATCGCATTCTTTCTAACATTCTTTCTATCATCAATTTTTCTCTATCAATCTGACTAACATTTCTTCAGCTTATATCTGAGTTAAAATTGGTTCAACCATTATCATACAAAAAGCATGCAATCATTATAGAGTTAATTTGCATTCATTATAGAGTTCATTTGCATTTCATCATTATAGAGTTCATTTGCATTCATTATAGAGTTCATTTGCATTCATTATAGAGTTCATTTGCATTCATTATAGAGTCATTTGCATTCATTTAGATTTCATTTACATCATTACTACATACATGTACGACCATTGCATTTAGAATCATATAGAATTAAAATAGATATGCATCATAAAACTCATAACATCATATAAAACATACATAGGTCATTACCAAAACCCGCATGCCATATATATATATAACTCAAAAATGATAATGTGTGTGAATACAATAAATAATCTGGAAGGCTCAGATAACATGATCAACCAACATTGCCTCTATCAGTAGGTGGATCCTGTCCACTAGATCCTGCCCCAGGATGTTGAGGTGGTTCCATAACACCACCACTGCTAGTCCATCATGAAGTAGATCTACTCAATCTCCTCCCCATGTATGCACTAAAGCTAGGCTATCTCTAACCCTCAGGGACGACTCTCTCATATGCCTGCTGATAATAAATAGACTCCTGCATAGTAGTGAAATACCTATCTGCCTGGTCGCGCACATCTGTACCTACTCTAAAAAGTTGATCGAAGGCATCCATAGTAATCTAAAATCTTTGCACTACCTCATCTCTCTCCCTCTGGAGACTATCTCTCTCAGCCTCAAGGGCACCATAATCTGCATGGTATGTCTCTCGCTCGATATCTCATCTAGCAACCTCATCCTCCAAACTCTGAACCCGTGCTCTAAGAGTCTCCGGCTCATCATCAACCTGTCCTCTCCCATCCTCAGCACCAAGCACATCCTCCAGCTCTAGCATATCCTCATCATCATCTCCATCCTCGCTGCTTGATGAATCAGAAGAATCATCGTCGTCCTCACTACTAATAGACTCGCTGTCCCCACCAATGTCTACATCCTCATCTCCATCATCTCCCCCATCTCCATCATCTCCCCCACCTCCTCCCTCATCTCCACCATCTTCCCCTCAGCTCCACCCTCTCCTCCTCCTTCGGCTCTCTCCCCTATGTCTATCCTGAACCATTGTCTAGGATGGCAAATTTGCTGTGCTATAATCGGAACAACAGGATCAGTCAAAGGCATTGGCCCATGCCTAGCAAACCATGCATCGTACTCCACTGTCATCCCTAGATCCACTCCACCTCTACCCCAACCCCAGAGTAATAGCTGCAGAGAATCAAACTCAGCAGAAGCAACATGTGGTTGTATGCACACACCCCAATTAGATACCTCTCGCGATACACGAGCAAAATAGGCAGTAACCATAGGTGTCACCTGTACCTCATCGAATTGTCTGAGAACCTACCCTAGAAGATACATCTTGATAATTTGTTGGGTCTCAAAGGTCCTACCAATAAGATATCTTTGCTGTCGGTAGAAAGTAAAATGCACTACATCATCAGGCCAACTGGGGCAATCTAAGTAAGGTCTCCAAATAAAATACTGCAATATGTCAAACTGATGTCTCCAGTACAAGGTGTTCCCCGAAGCCCTGTGTCTGATACCTATTGTATACCTAAAGGCATAAGGCTCATGAGGCTGCAAGTCTACATGAATGACAGGCCTAGAAATAGAAATGTGCTCCCATGCCCATGTTTGAAGCAAAGTAACATCACAACTGATAGAATGGTATCCCAGGTACACAATACCATGCATCTGATAGTATAACATGGCTAGAAGACAAGGACCCCAGGCATATAGTCGATGATGCACAATCATATCATGGAGCACTCTGCCCCATCCAAATGGAAACCCATGACCTCGTCTGTCAGGTATCAATAAACCATCGACAACATTGCATACTACAATAGTTAGGTCATCATAGTCTAATCGGGCCCAAGGGATGTCATAACGACCACTGATCTGCAAATCCTGAATCTCACACTCGAAAAGTGCACATAGTCCAGCAATGCCATCATCATGGTCATATATAACTCTCTCACCATGAATGGGAATACGCAGTATACACCATACATCCTCTAATGTAATGGATGCCTCACCAGTCGGAAGATGAAAAGAACAGGTCTCAGAATGCCACCGCTCTATCAAAGCTGTAATCATGGCCCTGTTGCCAGTAACCTCTGGCAAATGTAAAACATGGTATAGACCAAGCTGTCAGATATGCTCGATCTCCTCATCCGGTAAGTCAACTCGAAGATCAAGTCCACTAGGTCTGCTCTGTCGGCAGTATAACACTCCAATGTTCTCCTGCAACGAGAAAATGATCAAAATATCAGATATCGGATCCCAAAAAACTTAAAATTTTTCAAAACGCATGACAAAAAATTACACATACAACGAATGCATGGCAGTTATGACTTATGCGGTACAAATATGACTCTTACGTAATGATTAAAGCTAATGCGTAATGAAATGGGCGCATGCGTAACAATAAACACTTATGCATAATGGTATACATGAATGCGTCATGATAACACTAATACGTAACACTTAGGATGCATGCGTAGCATTTAAAGTGTTTGTGGTACACTTCACACTAATGCATGAAATTCGACAAGCGATTGCATAACACAAGGCAAAAATTGATCATGAATTTTTTTTGAAAAACAGACATAAAACAGGCATAAATCGGGGAAAAATTGGAAAAATACCATGCCGCCAGCCTTAGGAGGTCTCTGATATGAACGTACTCAGTCAGACAGGTGCAATCAAGCTCTATAACCAGCCATGATGATCAAATACTCAGAAAAAAGCACACAAATTGCAAAGAAAACCAAGGAATTACCAAAGTGCAAATGAGCAAATGAAAACCTAAAAAATGTCTATTTATAGCTCAAAATTAGGATTTTCTGACACCTCGATGCCCGTGGTCCCCGCTAGCTTCAAACACCTTGTAGCCTACTCAAACGATCTCAAAATCAAACAAAATTTTATGCGTTTGCTCATTTGACTGATATCGAAAACATGTTCTCAATTTAGGATTTTTCCGACCACCTTTTCCGAGGGGGCATATTTACACCATACAACAGTACCAAGGCATACTGGGGCAAATTTTTTAGTTTTCTTTGAAACAATGTCATTTCGACTTTGTCTCAAAGAGGGGCAAATGTAGACACCTAAAAATGTCACATTGATCATGTACTAATTATTGCTCTAATTGATTAAATAATCTTTTTTATTTAATTAATTTAATTAATCTTATTCTTCTAATTTCATATTTCCTCATAATCTTACTAATTATTCTATTTCTTATTCTTTCATCATTTAATCATTTTAATCATTTTCTAAATATTAATTAAATGTTTATTATTTAATTAATTATGGTTAATTCCCCAATTTAAATAATCTTTATTATTTAAATAAATTAATTTTCAATTTCTATCTCTAATCATCTAATCATTCAACCCTCTTCTTAATATTAATTAAATATTTATTATTTAATTAATTATGATTTAATCCTTTAATTTAAATAATCTTTATTATTTAATTAAATTCCATTTCTAAATAATTAAATAGTTTCTTTAAATTATTTAATTAGCTAATTAATTCTTCCATTTCCAAATCTCCAAATTCTAATTTCATTTAATTTAATATTTTTCTAATTTCTTCCAAATTCAATCACATGTGCATGATTTCAAAAACCAAATTGAAAATCAAAGTCAAGTTCTAAATATATTCAAATACCAAATTGAATTAATAAATTCAATTATTTGAATAAATCTCATGCAAAGATTAAATTGAAAATCTAAATCTAAATGCAAGCACATGCTAAATTAATTAATTCAATCAATTAATTAATTAAATCATTTATCTCTTCAACTTCTATTTCCATCTTTCAGTTAGCTTTTTCTATATTAAGCTTTCTTTGTCATCCTCTTTATTTCCACCAATCATTCTTTTTCTTCCTTCAGTCAGCTTTTTCTCAATCAGTTGAATCAATTAATCTATTCAATCTATTAAGTTTCACTCCTACAATCAGTAGTTCAACTATCAATTTTCATTTGAGCTCACCTGAGTTCACACCTCTTGATCAATCTGTTCCACCTTTCAATCAATCTCATCCAATTTTCTATAAATTGAGCATCCAATCTTCATTTTCAACAATCACGAACTTTGAATCCTTGTGTCACTTGCAAGTTACCAGCCCAATATCTCAGAGCCATCATACCACGAAGAGGAGAAGAGCAATTAAAGTTCTACGCAGTCACGGAATAGGGAGTTTTTGATTTGATTTGATGATTTATAATTCCTATTTCTTAATTGCGTTATTCCATTGTATTGTTTGTTAAATTCTGATTAGGATAGGGATTAGTGACTTCTCTTGTTTCTAATTGATTACTTTGTTAATAGAAGATGAATTTTGCATCCTACATAAATAATTTTTGATATGATGGTATGCATGAAGAGTGAAAGATTTTGTTGAAGAGCGATAAGTGTTAAGATGAAGAGTGTGTTGTATAGCAGTGTTGAATATGCTTAGAAGGATATGATCAAGCAAGTATTATGCTACTCAGACAGATCAAACCAATCCTATTATTTTCTAACAATTACTGCAGAATCAAATCCCCTAACCGGGTAAGCTCTAACAAGTTTCAATGTATAAATCCTCTAACAGGGTGATCCATTAGTTTGGATTCAAAAATCCTCCATCAAGGTTACTCCTAACAGGGTACTACCTTTAATAGGGTATAAGCTTCTAATCAAGATTTGGGATCTCTAACAAGATTCACTCCTAGCATAGCACTTTGTAGACCTTAACCGGTTAGTTATCTATTACTGCAGATAGTTAACTTGTGAGTTCCATCTCCGTAGTTTTTACCTATTTGGGTTTTCCATCTACAAACACATGTGTTATGGTGGATGTTTTACTTATTGTGAATGGTGTTATATCATTTTGGATTGCATGCATTGTGTTTAAAAGCTTTGTTAAGTTCATCTACCGGTTAGTGTTTGAAGTAGTTTTATTTTTGGTGTCACCGATTCACCCCTCCCTTCTTAGTGCTTTTCAAGTCCATCATAGCCAAATCTAACAAGTTCTCTACTGAGAAGGACTTTCTCTTGAAAGTTGAAGAAGTCATGTTTCCTTATTGTCATTCTTTACAAAGAGCTTCAACCGGTTTGTCTAGCTGAGGCAAACCTCTTACTATCTTGGACTTGCTCACTTTAACAATGTTATCAAAGTTTATATGACAAAATCTCCTATGCCAAAGCCAACAATCATTTATCTTTGCAATCAAATAATTTCTAAGTTTAGGATTAAGATGAAATAGATTACCTTTGGTTTGTTTCCCGGTTGCAATCAAGTCACCTTTATTGTCAAAGATTTTACACATACCATTCCTAAACTCCAGTGGGTATCCTTTGTCATTAAGTTGTGCCACACTCAAAAGATTGTTCTTTAGACCTTCAACCCAATAGACATCGTCAGCACTGCTCTTCCCATTAAGAGAAATAACTCCCTTACCTTTAACCATACAGGGTGAGTCATTGCCAAATCTGACAACATCACCATCAAATTCCTTCAGGGAAAGAAATTTTCTCTGATCACCAGTCATATGATGTGAACAACCACTATCAATGATCCAATCATCAGAGTTATCCATCCTAGACATTAATGCCTTCTGATATGATATCTCTTCCTTAATTGCTACAAACACAATATCTTCACTAGCATCATCATCGGATTCTTCATCAGTGATACCACTGTCAACTGCTATAAGACAATCTCTCTTGCCTTTACCCTTATACTTCTTGAATTTGTCTCTCTTGTGTTCGTTTCCACCATTAGGACAATTAGCTACTATATGACCTTGTTGCATGCAAAACATTTTAAAGGTAGTTTACCTCTGTATTTCCCAATGCCTCTAAGTAGTCATTTTGCCAATAATGCTTGAAGCTCCACTAAACTATCTTCATCATCAACATCTTCGCTGGATCTAGATTCATAGCCATGACAAGTATCTCTTCTTTTTCTCATAGATGGGTTAGAGACAGAAGCTCTGAATGCTGATTCTAATTTTTGTACACTACCATCATAACCGTTTGATTAAAAAGCAGCAAGTTTTCCAATGATAGAGTCAAGAGTTACCTTAGTTTTGTCAATGGACTTAAGCTCATGAATAGCTACAACTCGGATAGCATAGACCGGTAGCAGGGTTCTTAGTACCTTACTGATTACTGTGGCATCTTCCACTTTCCCTCCTGCACTCTTTATTTCACCAACCATCTCTTTTATCCTTTGACCATATTGCTAGATATTCTCACCGGACATTCTCATGTCATCAAACTTTCCTTTTAGGCTCTCTTCTTTAGCAATCTTAACATGTTCATCACTGCTATAAATCTCTTCAAATTTTTTCCATACTTCATATGTAGTTTCAAGATGATGAACATCTACATATTCAATATCAGATAGGGAACTGATAATAGCCTCCAGTGCTTGATGATTTTCTTGTTGTTCTTTCTTCTGATCATTAGTCAAAGTTCTAGTAGGTGCAACATACTGAGTTTCTACATGATCCCAATATTGACTTTCCAGACTCCTGATGTAAATCTTCATTCTGTCGCTCCATATCCTATAGTTATCTTTGTTGAACTTCAAACCTTCCTTCTTCATCATGATCTACAAGATCTTTTCCTCAAGCTGTTAGGCTCTTAGATTTAAGAGGACCTGAGATGCTCTGATACCAATTGATGGTATGATGAAAGCATAAGTATCCGATAGATTACTGAGAAGGGGGGGGGGGGGGGTGAATCAATAAACCGAAAAACTGATACAAACTTCCCAAACTCAAACTCAATCACACAAAGTAAACTTATCAACAAAATATCACTATCAAGATCAATACTCATAAGAATACTCAACATCAATTGGTTAACTATTATACCAACTTAACATTAAACATCATCAACTTGTAAATATCAATATACTTCATCTCTTAATGAATCCAATTATCATACCTTATTTGAATAGTTAAGTAGTTAATCAAATCAACAAATAAGATCATAACCACAAAGACATTCACCACATGACATAAATTTTTATACATGGAAAACCCAAATAGGTAAAAACCACGGTGAGATGAGACTCACAAGATAGCTATCTGAATTCTTCTAAAGTTTGCCTTGTTAGGAGCCAAGCCTGTTAAAGCTTTTACAAGAAGTCTTGTTAAGAACCGATTCTATTAGGAATCACTCGGTTAAGGGATTTTACAAATGCCTTGATAAAAAGCAAATACCCTAATAGGAGTAACCTCGGTAGAGGGTTTGAGAATCCAAGCTAATGGACCACCTTGTTAGAGGGTTTAGAAGTAACTAAGCTTGTTAGAGCTTACTCGGTTAAGGGATTTCAATTTTGCTGTAATTGTTAGAAGACAATAGGTTTTTCTTGATCTATTTGAATAACACTACATTTGCTTGATCAGATCCTTTTAAGCTTCAATCTGTCTTTACTCAAATTGCAGATTCATTCCCCAGTTAGGCAACCACACACTCAACTGATTTTAGCCAACACCTTGCCAACCACTTTTACAAAACAACTTTATCAACCTTAAATACAAATCAATTAGGTCGGTAACACAACAAAAACCTAATTCTCTCATAGAGATTACAAACAAGTCGGTACAAGTGTGACCGTTGGATTTACATAACAATATGTACACATTCTTCAAGAAAATTCCAACCAGTCCATGATCACCTCATCGGAATTGTAACTCATCATGCACTTTGCATTAGATGCAATTCGCTTTGCTCATTCCCTAGACAATCAAACAAACAAACAAACAGGCCAAAACAATCTGAACTTATCTTCATACAATGACCACACGTGTCACCATCATTATCGCTCAATCATTGATAAATCAACATAAACATTTCAACAAACTTAATCAGTTAGGCTTTAACAGAACAACTGGTAGGGTATACTAGTTACATTGCATAGAAAGGATTTAACCTTATACACCAGTTTACCGGTTCAACTCACATACTTACATACCGGTTTACAACATCTTCCTCAAAGCTCTTCCTACCGATTACAAGACAATATCAATAACAACAATATTAGCACTATTATAAATACCATTACCGGTTCAAATGACATGAATGACAACATAACATATCATTAATGCAATCTCCATGTAAATGCCAACACCCACACCCTTTTCTATCTTGGGTCTTCTCCCAACCTACCTTCTTTATTAAGACCTGGATATTTTCTAGCTCGTGCCACTACCCATATAATATAAGAAGTTATAAAGAACTTCTTTGTTTTCAATACTGTGGTCAATTGGCCAATCAAAATACTCTTCCCTATCAAAATTGTATGCATATAATAAAACATCCATACATGGAAATGCTTGCAGTCTAGTTTACCAAAGGCACGACTTAGCATGATTACTAAATCTTTAATTTGGTGCATCTTTAAAATCTGGCCTTAGGATGTATGTTGCCTTAAGGTCTATTTTTCTAGGTTCCTCCAACCAAGCCTCATTTCTGTGGTGCTTATAATTTGAGGCATTCTTCTTAAATATGGAGGCTACCTCTTCTTCTATAGTTTGGTGTACCTCATCCATTTTTAAAATACCGAATGTCATACCAATCATCTCAGGCAAGAGATCTATTATCACATTACAAACTGCATCCACACACTTTCTAGACTCCTGATTATAATATTGAGCTATTGCAAGGATCAGCTCAAGTGATTGCCTAGCCTATGAGAAGACTATGGCTTCAACCAGTCCAAATCTCTTGATCCGTCTGTATGGTGCATATAGATTAGTCTGAGCCACTTCCTTTCTAATTTCTTCTATCTTAATGTGTCCTACATTAGTATCGGTCACCCATTGTATCTCATTATCTAGCTTGGATATCAAGGTTTGATCCTGGTATTGGTACTTCATCATGGGTGGGTTTTTCTCCAACTTTATCTCATCTCTGGTCTTCTTTCGATTAGATGTAGATGGTTCCATAACCCTGCTTCAACCCGCAACAAAATATATTCAATCAACTACATGATATTTGACAAGTATGAGAGACTTTGGAACTTTGGGCTTCCGGGGTTCTAAGGTCTTAAAAAAAACCATTACAAGTGATTTCGAGATTCCAGGGCTTTGGGATCCCGAGTTTAAAATGTAGGAACAAGACTTGCTTTGGGGTTCCAAAACCCTGAAATGGGATAAAGCACAAAAATGAGTTATTTCGGAACTCTAGGGTTTTGGGATCTCGGGGTAGGAAGACTTGCACAAGACTAGATTTCGGAACTCCGGGGTTCGAGGGCGGGGCTCTTAACATTCCTTACAGTTTTCAAAATTCCAGGGTTCCAGGATCCTGAGGTATACAATTCAAGGCATGACGTGTTTTAGGATTCTAGGGTTCCAAAACCTTAAGATGGGATAAACTTGCAAAAGGAGACTTCAGAACTTCGGGAACTCGAAGTTCCAAAGTAGGGAAAAAAGAAGTTTCAAGGTTTTGGGAACTCGAGATCCCGAAATTGTGAGAACAAGGCAAAAAACCTAAGGATCAATAAATCGATTTTATTGAAAGCATGAAATCCAAACTAAACCCTAAACTACAAAAGCAAGAAACACGAAAAAAGAAAACGAGGAAGACACCAACTTGGAAGAGGAAGGAGGATGAAAAAACATGCACCGCAGAAAGCAAAATCGCTAAAGGATAGCTAAGAAAATCAGAATGACTGAGTGCAGTTTTGAGCCAAAATGACCCATATCACACTATTTATACTCCTCTCTCAGGTGACCGTTCAACCCTTTAATGTAAACAACCTTAGGGTTTCGGGATCCCGAAACTCCAAAGTCCACATAAAACACAGAGAAGTTTGGGATTCTGAGATCCCAAGGCTCTGAAAACAAGCAGAACACCACTTCAAGATTCTGGGGTTCTAGGATTCTAAGGTGATGCACAAAACAAGGAGAACTAGGGATTTTGGGATTTTGAAATCCCGGGGCTCAAACGAAAACAAATGAATAGACTTAGGGATTTTGAGATCTTGGAATTCCAAAGTCTGACAAACAAAACATGAATAACTTGGTATTTCAAAATTCCAAGGATTCAGAACAAAGAAGAAAAGAAGACAAACAAGCGTTCGAGATTCCGGGATTCCGGGGTCCTAAGGTCTTGAAAAGTAGGATGAATGAGATAAAGCGAGGCTTCAGGATTTCAGGAATCCTAAATTTTGAAGAACAATAGAGAAAAAAGAAGAGGGCTTTGGGGTTTCGAGATTCTAGAATCCTGAAGTAGGACAAAGAAAATAAGAAAACAAAATAATGTACTCTGGGGTCTTGAAAACTCAAAATCTTGAAAGAGCAGAACAAAAGACAAGGAAAAGAAAAGAAAGAAAACAAAAAAAGGGGGACCCGCATTTTCAAATTAAAGGAAAATGATGGGGTTAGATATGCAGGGCATAACACTTTTATCATATCTACTTCTACTTAAAATGTTAATCCTACACATGTTAGTCATGGGGGAAATCCTATTAATCAATATTCTTGCATACCTCCTTTCATGAGTTTCTCATTTTTACACAACCATCTCCCATACCAACATACCATAATGTTCCCCCTCCTTATTCTCAACCTCCACTTAAAATAATATTACTCCTCCATTATAATCCAATATGCCCAAATTCCAATCCATTTACTGAAGCAACTATCAATAACCTCACTTAAACTCTTTCAGCCTTACAACACCAATTGGCTTCTTTAACTTATTCCAAATTTAATGTTCCCACATTTCATGTAGTGAGCCCATTATCTAATGAGATTTTTTGTGCGGTTCCTCCTAAGCATGTGGAAATTCCCCAATTGGAGTTATACAATGGAAAAGGCAACCCCTTGACTCATGTGAAGACCTTTCAAACCTTTTGTAGTGATTCCTCTCATGATCAAAGACTCATGGCAAAACTATTTTCTTGAACCTTTAGAGATAAAGCCTTGCAATGGTATTGTTTTTTGTCTTCTTATTCTATTACTTATTTTCAACAATTGGCTAATGCTTTCATTCAACAATTTCAAAATAACATTGGTCCTAAGATTACTTTGACTAATTTGATTCATTATAGGCAAGGAGTTAAAGAAAAAGTGACTAATTTTATTGGTATATATAAACATTTTCATTCACAAATTGCTTATCTTGTGTCTAATCATGATGTTCAAAGAATTTTTATTGCCAATTTACAAAAGGATATTATAGATAAGCTTCTATTTTCTGAGTTTACTTCTTTTACATAATCGTGTGGAGTGCTTCATAATTATCAACTTCAAGTGAGTCAATTTGAATCATCTTCCTCAATGGCTCTAGTTGATAAGAATGAGAGTTCTCAACAATCATTTATGAAGTTCAAATGCAACAAAGGTTTCATCAAGATAAATGACAACATCAACACTCAAGTGTCAGCCACGACACTAAGTGTGGCCCCTTTATCCAAATACTTTAGAAAATAATTAAATACTCTTTCTAAGTATTTTCATAGTATAATCTTGAGGTTGATGAATGCTAATGTGTTGCAACTTCCTCCCATAAAAGCAATGGACCATTCTAAACCATTTCTAGCTTCCCATGATCCTAAAGCATTTTGGTAATATCATCATCAACTAGGTCATGACACTGAGAAATGATACCAATTGAGGAATAAAATTCAATACTTCATTGGTAACAATAATATATTCATAGATAGTGTGAATGACAAAGGGAATAAGTCTATATCTCTTCCTAACCAAAATCTCCAAATCTTCACCAATCTATTGCCTTCTCATTCTACCAATGTTGTTGAGTTCGAGCCACTTGCTTTCTCCCCTAATGATCTTATTGTAGAATCTAATAATGTTGTGAATCTCATTAATAAACCTAAACCTACATAAGATATATGCATTACATGTGATCCTAGTGAGACTATTGTCACACCTAATGGCCCATTATATATTACTGTGAAGATCAAAGATAAACTCTCACGAGGAGTGCTCATTGATCCACTATGTATGGTGAATGTGAATACTGAAGAACATCTTTATTGGCAAGAGACACTGCATAGATGATCAAATGTTGACATTGATGGCAACTAATGCTAATGCACCCATTCGCATAGCTCAATTTGTTCATACCGAAAGAGTTATTGATTTTGGTTAAGTTCGACAGATTGGAAAACAAAGTATTTGATAGAGAACAGGTTGATTGATACGTACTTCAATATAGGTTTATATCTTGTATTGTAGATCTAAGGGAAGCATTATGGATGTGTTATCTACCATATTTTAGGTTTGTGGCATTTGGTGTTGACTCATGGCTGAGTTAGATAGTCTGGTTTGTTGGTTCTTAGTTTGATAAAGCAGTTTAGCAGTATTATGTAAATAATTAATGTGTGGATTATGTGGATTGATTTTGGTGCTTAGTTATGTGATCATTGTGTGTTGTTAGACAATTTTGGTAGCATTTGAACAATTATTTGTGGTCCACATATGCATTGGAGTTTGAATTGGGCTGACTTGGTATACACGTTTCATTATTTATAAAGTGCTCTTGAAGACAACATGCAAAAGACCTAATTTCATGTTGCGGATATAAAAGACTGATGGATATGATCATTTTGTGTATCGATGTGTGTGTGGGAAGTGCTTGTGAGAGATTGTGCACAATTTTACATGCGCAAGTGAAATATTTCTACTCCAAAATATTGAAGAATAGTGGAATAGAGCAATGTGAAATTAAGTATTTTGTGCTTAACCAGAACTGTACCTTGGCATTTGTAGATGCTATTTTTCAATTTAGACATTCCAATTATCTTTTGTAAAAGATTTTGTAAGGTAGTAAGCCTTTCGAGGTTGTTGAACTTCTTTCTTTTGAGTAGTGAGCTCTAGGCAGTGTGCCTGAATGCATGTGCGTTCCCAATGTAATATTTTAATACTTCTAATAGAGTATAATTATATTGTGGGTCTCATCCCCACCGTGGTTTTTCCCTTAACTGGGTTTTCCATGTATAAAATATGGTGCTTTGGTGTTGTTGCAGTTTGCTTTGCATTTCTACATCTTTCTTTCATTCATTTACATTAAGTGGTTAAAAGGACAAGTTAATAAGGTTAAAAATTTTAGAACACTAATTCACCCCCCCTCTTAGTGTTCCTTGATTCCAACAATATTTTTACTCAACAATTGCAATCAAGTAACATATGATAAATCTAATGTTGTGGTTAAAGTGTATGATGGTTTTTTTTGTCCTACTATTTGTTCTATTACTCTTCCAATTGAGGTTGGTACTAAGTTCTCAGATTTCACCTTTGCTATTATTCCTACATCAGATCAATTTCATGTCAAGTTGGGACATCCTTGGCTCTCTTCCATGAAACCTATCCCTTCTACAATTCATAGATAATTGAAATTCCCTTATAAAGGCACTATTATAACAATTAATCATAACCTTTACCAACCCATAGTAAAGCGTCAAAATTTCACTCTTGATTAATTTTGGCATAAACAACCTGAGCTTTTAAAGCCTTGAAATGACATCCTTTTCTTATCTTATCAAAATTGGAAAAATAATATGATAATGGCCTTGAGTAAACCTATAAATCCTATACCCATGGATATTCTTCTTCCTCATAATGGACCCGATCTTCTTCCTACTTCTTCTATTCCTCCTATATATGCCACAGTCCCAATTCCTACGTCCTATAAAGAAAAGAACTTGGTATCATGTATCTCTCAACTTGTTGGGGGTTTCTTTCATTCCTCCCCTTATAAGGGAAGAAAATAAGCCTATGTCAATTGATCCTCAACCTTTGCAAGTCTTGACTAAAACTAAAAGGGATCATTGTGGGAGAGAATGTTGATGAAGATGATGTGTGAGAGATCACTAATGAAGACATCATGGTAAGGATTAAAATATTGCTTCTTAAACCCTTTCCTTGCCGAAGACACCAAATGTTGACTTAGTCCCATTTATCCAATATTTGTCTAACCCTAGGCAAGAAGTTCAAGTTCAATCACTTAAATTAAAAATGCTCAAGAAAAATGATGGTTCCACTTCTTTTCGTGTTAAGGATCCTATTTCTATTAATTTAGATGATGATAATGTTTTTCATGCTAATATTGATGATCGTAATGATTTTGATGATATGTATGAGCTTGTTGAGATTATTCATGAGCTATCTTCACCTTTTTCAAAAGCATTAACCCTAGTTCCTAGTTACAAACAAAATAATTCATCATTAGAGCATGGTCCTTGTTCTGAACTTGTAGTAGCTCCATCTAACATGATCGATGTGGCTCATCTTACATCTTGTCCACTATCACTAAATGAGGTTAAGCAAGATTGGGAGACAGATGATTTTTTCGACTAGATTCAATCATGTTGTGGATTCTCTTTTGTTTGTTTGCTTATTTGTAATGTGATTCCCTAGTGATGTGCTGCTTGATATGTTTTTGTGTTATTTTAGGTTCTCTTTGGATGACCCTTGTTACTTCATTAGTGAAAGGTAATAAAGAGGTCGAATCCATTGTGACATTTCTCTATTTGTATGTCAATTCTTCAATATGTTGTATCTATGTAATGTCATACACATGCTATTGTTCATAAATGTGCTCTTGTATTGTCCACTTGAGGATGATGCAAAGCATTGAGATCTCCTTTTTGGTCTCTTCCATATCTTTTGTGCTCTTCTTCCATCATGTTCATAGTTCCACTACCTTTGGGGGATGAGGTTAATAAAATATAATTATTCTTGATATACATTATTTATAATAAGTGCATTACTGAACCCAAAGTTAGTGAATCCCTTATGTGCTTTTTCCTATATGTTTTGTGACCATTACCATTTGATTTGTCCTTTCTTGGGGGCATGTCATTGTGGTAACATGCTTATCTTTTGGATGCATGATACCTTAAAGTTATTACTCCTAATAAGACACATGCAATCACTTTAATGTCAGGGTATACACTCTACTCAATGTTATGCTTTATGCACATACCAATGATGTGTTTTTTGATATTCATGTTACTTTACAAACTAAGCCGTTTACTTTGTAACTTGGCATTTCAAAATTTTCTTTTTCATGACTCATAGTAAGCGAATCTTACTAGGCCAATATAGTCATGCCTTTAATTTTTCATGTGTTGTCTATTTTATCTTGATATTAGAGTACTAAGATCCTAAAGTCCTTGGGGGCTTGGCGTGTCTTGTCTGTTTGGTATCTTGGTGAAATTTTTTCAATGTGACTTTGTACTTTACCATGAGTATAGGTGTAGTCTCATACTCCCAGTAAAGTGAGGGCTAATAGTAGTATTGTAAATTATATCTGTATACAATTTCATCCTCACCTAGATCTCACCTTGACATTTTGTCTTTTGATGCCCAACGTCAACTTTTATTTTGTTCACACCTTCTGAAAACCTTCATTTTCACTTTCCCTTATGTCTCTTGTCTAATTTTGAGTCCTAATTCTCAAGACCAAGGTGCTAGGGCACCAAACCACCTTGGCCCTCTCAATCAAGACCCAAATTTGGTCCCACCAATGGTCACATCAAGTGGGAAGAAATTTAGGTCCTATGTCACCCTACTTTGGAAATTCAAATATTTTTTCGATAGTTATTTATAAAAGAAGGCCTACCCCTCTCATTTGTAATCAAGCGAAGTTGGATCTCTCTCTCAATTACTTTAGCAAATTCAATTCAAGTGAGCAAGCAATCAAGCACTCATCAAGCATTGAAGAAGAGATTTAGTCTAGTTAAAAGCATTCAAGATGGCATCCATGATAAAACTTCCATGAAGACATTCTACATGATATTCTAAACCCTTGTGTGATGATTCAAGCAAGATCCATCAAGGTACCAACTTCAATGATAAGCATTCAATTTCAGATCTAGCCTTTCCGTCAAAAGGAAAGTATATTGTTGCAATTCAATTTAATTCCCATTATAATTATAATTTCAATTTCAAGGTTAATTCCTAAACCAGGGTTTGACCCAAGGCAAACCCCTATCCATAACCCTTTTTCTCTCTTTTTATGTGTAGGAAATTGAATTAAGAGTTGCAATTAAAGATTCTTGTAAGGAAGTTAAGTAGCAGTGCTAGACAATTCAAATAACCAGAAGACAACTAAGAGAGGGGGGGGGGGGGGGGTGAATCAGTTGTCACAGATTACAAGAACCATTAGCAATTAAAAATTTAATACCAGAACCCAAAATATTTATACCAAAATAGAAGTTAAACCAATTAAGCATAAACAATAATCATAGAATAAATACCATCCACATGACACCAAGATTTGTATGTGGAAAACCCAGTAAAGGGAAAAAACATGGTGGGAAGCCTACCCACAGTCAGCTAATACTTCTGTAGTAAGTATGTGAATTACAATTGAGGGGCTTGCACTTGTAGGAAGGCCAACAACCTAGAGCGCACTGCTCATCACAAAAAGAGCCTTACTGACTACATAGAAATCCAGACTACAATCCAGAGTAGTGTTGAACTGCAAAAGATAGCATCTCCTATGCCTGAGTACAATTTTGGTTAAGCTCAATACCAGAGGACTAAATCCTCTTACATAAACCGAATTCAATCTCCAATGATCGATCAAATCCTCTACCTGAATGATATTACATTATTCACACATTACATTCCTTTCTCGTAATCATATGATCTCTACCATATGATCTACAATGAGATCTTACATCTATATATACAAACCCTCGACCATAAACAATCAGGTCGGCCACCAGATAATAAACCAATTACATGATTACAAACCATGTTGGCCTTAGACCAAACAAATAATATCCAACACATAAGATATCCCGGAAACACATCGAGATGTCCAATCCACACATTACATTAAAGCCAGTCCATAACTTAGATCAATCAGGACCTAGTATAGGTCCACACGCTACATCAATGATCTCCATCTGCCAAGTCTCAAATATGATCACCAACAACATCCTAAAACTCCACCAGAAGTTGTACCAACACCACTTATGCAATTCATCAAAAATATTCATCAAGAGCTCTGTCGGTGAAACCCTCGCTGGAACCAGAAGGCAATTCCATAACCAAATCATACCGGAGCCTATTGGATCATGCCAGATCCAGATCAACTAGAAACCACTCAACCTAGATCATGTTGGATCCAAATCAACCAGAAACCATTCAACCTACCAGGACCAAAAGAGTGCTGGTAAAGCATCCAAACATCTAGTGTTGGCATCAATGACAAAAAATCAATGCAACACATAATCAATTCCACCAAATGGCCAACAATATCCCTCTTTGGAATTGATGGCAACACTAGATGTGAAAAACATCTAAGTACCAAAAAATGACAAACAAGTCTCCCCTAATGGAAGACAACCAACAATCTCCCACATATAACTCTGAAATAAAGACCAAACTCCCCCTATGAATAATATCTCTGTAAAGCTCTGAATTTCTCCCTATCAATATCTCTCCCCTTTACTTTTTCTTTTTCACATCAATATCTCTCCCCCTTTGACATCAATGCCATAAATATGACAAAAATATCAAAGCAAAAACATAAACCACTAAATCACAAAGATGACTACTCCCCTTGAGTAGTAGCATCCCCACATCAATGCTGAAATAAATAGAATCTCTAATAATGCATACCAGACTGATGCCAAATCGCATCAATCAAGTCTCTACTGGAGGGGCAGAAACTCCCAATCTGTCTCTTAGGTACTCAAATGATTCCTTGGGCAAAGGTTTAGTGAAAATATCTGCAATCTTTTCTTTAGTGTTCACATAAACCAATCTAGCTTCATTTTCTTCCACCTTTTCCTTCAAAAAATTATACTTGATAGATATGTGCTTTGTCTTAGAATGAAATACCGAATTCTTTGATATATCAATAGCAACAGATTTATCACAATGAATAACTACCGGTGCATCACAATCCACCTTTATATTCTTCAACATTTGCTTCATCCATAAAACTTGTGTATAGTTAGTAGCAACAACAACATACTCAACTTCAACAGTAGATGAAGAAGTACATGACTGTTTCTTGCTGATCCATGAAACCAACTTCTTTCCAAGAAAGAAAGCTCCATCAGAAGTACTTTTTCGATCATAAACATCTCCAACCCAATCAACATCTGTATATGCACATAAAGTAAAGTTACCATCCTTAGGGTACCACAAACCATATTCTGATGTACCTTGTAAGTATCTAAAGATCCTTTTCACTACACTCTTATGATTTTCTCTAGGATCACTCTAAAATATTGAAACAATACTGAAGAAGTTGAGAAAATACAACTTTTGAGATCCCAAGAGCATGTGCAAGAAAAATACCCGTCACAAGTGAAGATTGAAGACAAAAACACAATAATGGCTCTGAAGAAAAAGATTATCATTCAGAGAGGGAATAAAATAAAAAGTACAATACAATCCTTATAAAAGGAGAATATGCAACCCTAAAGAAACCCTAAAGGGATAATGTGTATTTAATAATTAGAACAATATTATTAAATGCCTAAGTTTAGCTGAAGTGTAGAGGATAATAAACTAATAATTAAATACATAATTATTAGCCAATAAATGATAACTTTAACCCCTCCCTTAAGATGAACTCAGGGAGTAGCTAAAAAACTAAATGCATGAAGCAAAATGAAACTACATGATGAAGGCAAATTTGGGTCTTGACAACAAGGCCTGATGAGGTATCCAATCACAACCAAATCTCTATGAACCAAAGAAATAGAGAAGACCACATGGGAAAAAACTCTACACCAAAAAGAGATGGGAAAAAGAATGCTAAAAAAACATGAAGGAAGGAAGGCCTCAATGAGACCCTCCAAGGACAACTTACTTCACCCCAAGCATAGAGCGCAATTGAAGGTAGCACAGAGATGCAAAAGGGATGTCAACAACCTGCTCCTCTGTAGGAATGTACTCCAAGATGAGAAGGCCATTTTGAATCAACTGTCTGATGAAGTGCATGTGAAGCTCAATGTGTTTAGTCCACTAGTGCTCCACTAGGTTGCAGGAAATGTGAATAGCACTCTGATTTTTAATCCAAAGAATAGTGGGACTATCAGGAGGGAACCCAAACTCAGTCATCAACTGTCGAAGCCATAAAACCTCCTGAATTTGATGGAAAGAAATAGGTACAAAATGAAAAATAAGAAAATGTAACTTGCAGATCTGAGTAGAGCTCAAAAAGAGCTTTCCGACGCCTATTCGTTTTTGAAAATTTGACTCTATTTGCCCAAGTTATGACCAAAAAACCAATTGCCTATCAAAAAGCCTCCAAAGAACAAAACCCCTCCATGCTGGTGGTAGGGAGGTGGTGCCTGGGCGGACAAAGGAGAAAAGTAGTTCGGGAGGCAAAGAAATGGTGGAGCGGGCTGGGCGGCAGGCTGGGCTAGACGGTGGGGTGGTTGAGAAAGCCGCCTGCGGTCACCGCCAACCACAGTGTTGGCCGCGACGGTTAATAAACCGCTAGCGGCTGGCGGTATTGGAAGCGGCCTGGGCACGCCGTTAAAAGGCCCTAAATTTATGGGCACGCTGTTAAAAGGCCCTAAATTTATTTTTTAATTTTTTTTGATTGATTTTAAAAAAAATCTTGAAAAACGTGCCATAGAAGGGCCAAAATAAAAAATAAATTCCCAGAGCCAAAGGTGTCCAAATTGGACAAATTTTATATGAAAATGAGGGTTTTTAGGTGTTTAGAGCTCAACAGTGAGGTCCGCTTGAGCCCAAAATTCCTAGAAACAAAGAAGCTCCTCAGATCCAAAAAAGAGCTCTGAAAAAACTGAAACCCTGACCTCCAAAAAAAATCTTTTGAAAAATCAGGAATAAGCAGTAGCAGATGCAGGCTCTAATACCATGAATAAGTTGAGAAAATAAATACCTATCACAAGAGAAGATTGGAGACAAAAATATAATAATGGCTCTGAAGAAAAAGATTATCATTCAGAGAGGGAATAAGATAAAAAGTACAATACAATCCTTATAAAAGGAGAATATGCAACCCTAAAGAAACCCTAAAGGGATAATGTATATTTAATAATTAGAATAATTAATAAATACCTACAATATTATTAAATGCCTAAGTTTATCTTAAGTGTCGAGGATAATAAACTAATAATTAAATACATAATTATTAGCCAATAAATGATAACTCTAACAAATACAAACAACATTCATAATGCCAGGCCTAGTCTGAGTCAAATAAATAAGACCTCCAATCATAGATTTGTATCTTGTAGGATTTATCTGTGTAGAAACATATTTCCTTGTCAATTTATCACTGGTAACCATAGGAACTACTTACTGGTTTAGAATCTCCCATACCAAATTTCTTCAACAATTCCTTAGCATAGTTAGTTTGACAAATAAAAATACCTTTGTCAGTCTGAGTAATCTGCAAACCTAAGAAAAATTTCATCTCACCAATCATAGACATCTCAAACTCTTTCTCCATATTCTTAAAAAATTCTATGCACAACTTATCTTCACCTCCAAAAATAATGTCATCAACAAATAATTCAATAATCAGTATATCATCATCAGTGATTTTGTAATATAAGTTACTGTCAGCACTACCCTTAGTAAACCAAGCTTCAAAAGATATTTATCGAACCTTGCATACCAAGCTCTGGGTGCTTGTTTCAATCCATATAAAGCTTTCCTTAACCTACAAACCATGTTTGTATCATCTGATAGTGAAAACCCATCAGGTTGCTCAATATAAGCTTCCTCATCAAGATCCCCATTCAAAAATGCACATTTAACATCCATCTAATAAATCTTGTAGTTTTTATAAGCAGAATAGGCAATAAATAATCTTACAACTTCAATCCTAGCTACAAGCACAAAAGTCTCTCCATAATCAATTCCTTCATTTTGAGAATATCCTTTATAAACCAATCTAGCCTTATTCCTTATAACTTGACCATCCTCATTCAATTTATTCCTAAAAACCCATTTAGTTCCAATAACATTCTTATTTTTAGGCTGGGGAACCAAAGTCCATGTGTTATTTTTCTCAATCTGATCTAATTCTTCTTCCATAGCTTTCAACCAATATTCATCTTTACATGCCTCAATTACTGATATCAGTTCAACTTGTGAAATTAAACATACCTTATTAGTTGTCAGTATTCTTCTTGTCATTACTCCATTGCTCTTATCCCCAATAATATGATCTTCTAAATAATTCAATCTCACATACCTAGGAGTCCTCTGACTCTCCAT
Organism: Cryptomeria japonica; assembly: GCF_030272615.1. Taxonomy (NCBI): domain Eukaryota; kingdom Viridiplantae; phylum Streptophyta; class Pinopsida; order Cupressales; family Cupressaceae; genus Cryptomeria; species Cryptomeria japonica. The sequence continues at coordinate 582,711,287 of NC_081406.1, forward strand.
TCCTCTTCCCTAATCTTTAGTTACTATAGAATTTTCTGATACTGTCGGAGTAACTAGTTCAACACTCTGTTTTGGTAAAGGTGCTACTAGTTCAGATTTAATCATTTCCACTACCGGTTCCTTCTCATAAACTCTGATTTGACTTTTGTTTAGCTCATCTACTTTGAAATTAGCACTCTCCACAATTCTCTGCAATCTCTTGTTATATTATCTATATGCCTTTTTTTCATTAGAATAACCAAGAAATATGCCTTCATCACATCTAGGATCAAATTTTCCAATGATATCATCTCTCTTGATATAGCATTTACTACCAAAAATTCTGAAATACTTAATTGTAGGTGTATTGCCAAACCATAGTTCATAAGGTGTCTTATCAGTTTCTCCTTTAATATGTACTCTGTTGAATGTATAAACCATTGTTCTCACTACTTCTCTCCTATAGATATGAGGTAGACTAGCTTCCATCATCATTGTTCTAGCAACATCCAAGATAGTTTTGTTCTTCCTTTCCACAACTCCATTCTATTGAGGTGTTTGGGGAGTAAAAAATTGTCTTCTTATACCATGCTTCTCACTAAAACTCACCGGATGTGAATTCTCCATCATGATCTGACCTCAAACAATCTTCAATCCTATCTCAGTTTCCACTTTAGCCTTAAAGATTCTAAAATTTTCAAATGCCTCAGATTTTTCCTTCAGAAAAGTAACCCACATCATTCTACAATAATCATCAATGATTAGCATGAAATATCTATGTCCGTGAAAACTTTTAACTCTAGTAGGGCCACATAAATCAGTATGAATAAGATCAAGAACATCATTTGATTTATCTTGTAATCTCCTTAAAGAGGTTCTGTCCTGCTTACCCAATTGACATTCTTTACATACTGGATTATAGGGCTTCACAATCTTAGGTATATCCCTAATTGCCTTAGTTGAACTGATCTTCACAATGAAATCAAAATTTACATGACACGACCTTTTATGCCATATCCAACTCTCATCAATTTGTGTAATCAAGCATGTCTTCTCACCAGAGTTTAAATAAAATATATTACCTTTAGTCTGTGTACTGGTTGCAATCTCCAAGCCAAATTTGTTAATGATTTTGCATTTTCCATCCTTGAACTGTAATTGAAATCCCTTATCCACTAATTGTCCTACACTCAAATGATTATGCCTTAAACCTTCAACATAATAAACATTGTCAGTATTATTCTTACCATCCAATGATATAGTTCCTTTTCCTTTAATCATACATGCTTTGGCATCTCCAAATCTAACTAGACTGCCATCAAATTTTTGCAAAGATAGAAACTTCCCTTTATCTCCAGTCATATGATGTGAATAACCACTGTCAATTACCCATTCATCCTTGTCTTCAATTTTAGCAGCAAGTGCCTTCTCTTCAGGTACATTCTCTTCCAGTGCCAGAACATCTTCCTTGATAGTCAGGAACACCCATTCCTTTCCATTGTTGGAACCACTAGCAGAGTCTGCTGCGGGTTTGTCATCAGAATCAGTAATGTCTTCCTCATCCACTATGTAGCATGATTTGTCTCTATTTTTCCTATACTTATACTTGTTCTGATATCTAGGGTTAGGCTTAAAAGATCTTTTAACTCTTTCTTCAAATCTTGAATTTCTTTCAGGACATCTAGATGCAAATTGACCAATCTTATTACATGCAAAACATTTAAAAGGTGCTTTTCCTTAATACTTACTTCCTACCAGTCCTTTAGGTACTCTTCTAGCAAATAGTGCTTCAAGTTTCTCAAACTCATCATCTTTTCTCTTCATATCTTCCAATTCCTTTGCATATAAAGCTTTCCAATCTTGCTTACCGGTTGCAGATGTAGATACATGAAAAGAAGTTTTAGTCTTCACAGCTCTAGAAGGTCCAAATTCTTCAAGCTCAAAAGCAGATAGTTGCCCAACCAAGGTATCTCTATTGATAGACGTATTAGCCATTGTTCTTAACTCATTAACATTAGTAGCCTTCATTTTGTAAGCCGGTGGTAGGGCTCTTAGAACTTTAGAAACAATTTCATCTTCGCTCAGAGTTCCACCACAAAATTTAATTCCCATAACAATCTCATTTACCCTTTCCATGAGTGCAGTAATCCTTTCATCTTCTTCCATCTTCAAGTTTTCATATCTCACTCGGTAACCATCAAGTTTAGCAATCTTCACTATAGGGTCACCTTCATTCAGAGTCTCCAACATATCCCATATAGCCTTTCCAGATGATTTGTCAGTTAATCCCATTATTTGTTGATCAGAAAGTGCACACAAGAGGGCTTCTCATGCTCTATAATCATTCTCAATCTCCTTATCTAGGTTTGTCAGAGGAGGATTTCTAGATGCCAAATTATAAGGTATGACACCATTCTGTGTGATCTCCCAAATCTCCTTGCCAAGACATCTCAGATGAGTCTCCATCCGAATCTTCCATACTATGTAATTTGTTCCATCAAGCTTAGGAATATCTCTCTGAAAGATAGCTCTAGATGAACTAGATGAACTTGAACTGTTGGTCGCCATAGGATTTTCCTCAAGCGGTTAAGCTTTCTGCAAAGAGGACCAAAGCTCTGATACCAATTGTTAGACAATTCAAATAATTGGAAGACAAATAAGAGGTGGGTAGGGTGAATCAATTGTCACAGATTACAAGAAGCATTAGCAATTAAAACTTTATTACCGGAACCCAAAACATTTATACTGGAATAGACGTTAAACCAATTAAGCATAAACAATAATCATAGAATAAATACCATCTACATGACACCAAGATTTATATGTGGAAAACCCAGTAAAGGGAAAAACCATGGTGGGAAGCCTACCCACAATCAGATAATACTTCCGCAGTAAGTATGTGAATTACAATTGAGGGGCCTGCACTTGCAGGAAGGCCAATAGCCTAGAGCATACTAATCATCACAAAAGGAGCCTCACTGACTACATAAAAATCCAAACTACAATCTAGAGAAGTGTTGAACTGCAAAAGATAACATATCCTATGCCAGAGTGCAGTTCCGGTTAAGCTCAATACTGGAGGACTAAATCCTCTTACATAAACCCAATTCGATCTCCAATGATCGACCAAATCCTGTACCTGAATGATATTACATTATTCGCATATTACATTCCTTTCTCATAACCATATTATCTCTACCATATGATCTACAATGAGATCTTACATCTATATATACAAACCCTTGACCATAAACGATCAGGTCGGCCACCAGATAATAAACCAATTACATAATTACAAACTATGTCGGCCTTAGACCAAAAAAATAATATCCAACACATAAGATATCCCAAAAACACATCGAGAGGTCCAATCCACAAGTTACATTAAAGTCGATCCATAACCTAGATCAACCGAGACTTAGTATAGGTCCACACGCTACAACAATTATCTCCATCTGCCAAGTCTCGAACATGATCACCAACAACATCCTGAAACTCCACCAGAAGGTGCACCAACACTACTTAGGCAATTCAGCAAGAGCTTTGCCGATGAAACCCTCACCAAAACCGAAAGCCAATTCCATAACCAAATCATACCGGAGCCTATCAGATCATGCCAGATCCAGATCAACCAGAAACCACTCAACCTAGATCATGTTGGATCCAAATCAACCAGAAACTACTCAACCTACCGAGACCAAAAGGGTGTCGGTAAAGCATCCAAACAACCAGTGTTGGCATCAATGACAAAACATCAATGCAACACATAATCGATTCCAACAAATGACCAACAACAAATTCCTACACTAACCCTGAGAGGAAGGTAATGCAAAAACTTTTACAGATCATCACAACAATTATACAAAATAGAAATAGACATAATAACACTCAAATCATAACACAATTATTTACGTGGGGAAAACCCTTCTGAGAGAAAAAAACCACACACCAAAAATTGTCCAATATATTATTCAGTAATAAAAAATAGATAAGAATATACTCGTAGATAAAGCTTTGTTAACAGCAACCAAGAAGGAAAACTGAGAGGGGGGGGTGAATTGGTTGTCACTGGATTAATCAAATTAAGCACAATCTCATATCTAAAAAACTACAACAAGAATAAAGATAAACACAATAGCACCAACACACATAACACCAAGATTTTGACATGGAAAACCCGGTTAAGGGAAAAACAACGGTGGGAACCTACCCACAATAAGATGATACTCTATAGTAGTATGTGTAAATATTACAATGGGGAATGCAGATGCATTCAGGCTCACTGCCTAGAACTCACAGTTTGAAATAAGATGACCCGAAAGGATCCAACCCTTAGGGAAGGCTCACTACCTTACAATAAGATTCAAACTACAATCTAGATTACATGAACTGCAAATATAGCATCTCCTTATGCCTGATGACGATTTCAGTTAAGTACATTTGTCTGCCCTACAATAATCTATGCTCAATACACCACATTGAAGGATAAATTTGCTTATGCACCACATATACCACTATTTGATAATGCAGACACACCATCAACACCCCAATAACATGACTATGTAGGTCCCGAGGACAACTGAGAGGGGGGGGGGTGAATCAGTTGTCTAATAAATTCAAACCAAAATCTTATTAACCAACATAATGCTTAGTACCGATAAGATAGTTAAGTATGCCGGTAAATAGTGTTAACAGAAAATTGCTATATCGGTAAGAATTAATGCATGAAACATAAACATAAAGTCATCCACAACACATGACACAAATATTTGTACGTGGAAACCTTGTAAGGGGAAAAACCATGATGGGAAACCTTACCCACAATCAGATGATACTACTGTAGATAGTAAGTGTACAAAGAGGGGTCTGCACATGCAAAAAGGCCAACAGCCTAGAGCTCACTGCTCAATCACAGATGGGAGTCACACTGACTACAGTTGGATGGTTAAATCCAATGAGAATGTACGGCACAAAATAGCATCTTCATATGCTGGATTCAGTACCGGTGTAATGCTGATATGCTTCTACAAAAGCCTAACTTCACCTTCAAATGATGTCTTCATGTATATCTCTGCTTGATCTCGCATATACCCTTCCTTAAGTCTTTTTCACATTCCCCACATGATCTTACAAATAAGATCTTACATTTATACCATACCCTAAGACCAATTTTAGTAGGTCGGCTCTACAAGATATTACAATAAAACATTTACAAATAATATAATATCTGATGCAATAACTAATTGAACATGTCGGCTTAATGCATTTACAACAATAATAAATCATGTCCATAGCGTGCCATGCTAATCTGGAAAAGATAAACCTATTGGTGTAACCCTAGATAACCTGGACCTATTTGCCGGTAAAAGCAAATATGCAAATAAGAATATGCTAATGATTATTACTTCAAAGAAAAGTGTCCACATGATGTTTTCGACATTACCAGGTGTCTTCCATGTCAATGCAGGTACCGGTGAACATTATATCCTGCCGGTTAACCATATACCGGTGACTGTTGAACAGTTTATTGATTTCTGGTGAATGTTGCTGGATCTCCAAAGTAGGTGTTGACATCAATGACAAAACCATACCAAAATACCAACAATCTCCCCCTTTGGCATTGATGGCAACACAAGATGGAAAAACCATCAAAGTGCCAAAATAAAAATGCCAAGTATAGAAGCCAATTCTCCCCCTGGGAGTAATTATACCAAACACTCATACCAATCTCTCCTCAAAAAAGATAATGCATTTTTCAATATATATTTCCTTAATGTTTTTCCATATATCTCTCCCCCTTTGACATCAAATGCCAAAGTCACAAAAAGTCAAGTTCATACAAAATACCAACCAATTCAATATGCCAACTACTCCCCCTGAGAAGTAGCTTCCTCATCAAATATCAAATAAAAGATTTGTCCATTTAATTCTGCCAGTTGATGACAATCATCAACTGTCTAAGTCTTTACTGGTGGAGGTAAGACTCCGAGCTGATTTCTGAGATACTCAAAAGTTTCCTTAGGAAAAGGTTTTGTAAAAATATCTGCAAGCTGTTCTTTAGTATGCACATAAACCAATTTTATTTCCTTTTCTTCAACTTTTTCCCTTAGAAAATTTAGTTTGATAGAAACATGTTTTGTTTTAGAATGTAATACTAGATTCTTAGATATATCAATTGTTGCAGTGTTATCACAATATATAGTAATAGGTTCCTTGCATTTTACCTTTATGTCTTTCAACATTTTCTTAAGCCAAAGTACCTATGTACAGTTTGTTGCTACTGCAACATATTCTGATTCTGCTGTTGATAAAGATGTACAACTCTGTTTCTTACTTAACCAGGAAACTAATCTCTTTCCATGAAAGAATGCTCCTCCAGTGGTGCTTTTTCTATCATCCACATCTCCTGCCCAATTTGCATCTGTGTATGCATATAGATCAAAATTTTCATCTTTAGGATACCATAATCCAAGATTTGCTGTGCCTTGTAAGTACTGGAAAATCCTTTTTACTGTTGATTCATGATTTTCCCTAGGATTACTTTGAAATCTAGAAACTATACATACTGCATTCATAATATTAGGTCTGGTTTGTGTCAAATATAGTAAACCTCCTATCATAGATTTGTATCTAGTTGGATTGACAGGTGTAGATTCATCCCTTTGAGATAATTTGTCATTTGTAGTCATAGGTGTGCTTACCGGTTTAGAGTTTTCCATCCCAAATTTCTTAAGTAGTTCTTTCAAGTACTTAGATTGACTCAAAAATATGCCTTTATTAGTCTGTAAAATCTGCAATCCTAAAAAGAATTTTATTTCTCCAATCATAGACATTTCAAATTCATGTTGCATTTTAAGAGAAAATTCTTTGCATAATCCATCTTCTCCTCCAAAGATTATATCATCAATAAATACTTCCATAATCAAGATGTCATAATTAGTTACTTTGTAATATAAATTGCTATCTGCATTTCCTTTAGTAAAACCAATTTTTAAAAGATACTTATCCAATCTTGCATACCAGGCTCTTGGAGCTTGTTTTAGTCCATACAGAGCTTTTCTTAATCTGCAAACCATATCATTGTTATCTGTCAAAGAAAATCCATCAGGTTGTTCAATATAAACTTCTTCTTCAAGATCTCCATTCAAAAATGCACATTTAATATCCATTTGATAAACTTTGTAATCCTTGTGAGCTGCAAAGGCCAAGAATAATCTAACTACCTCAATTCTGGCTACCGGTGCAAAGGTTTCATTGTAATCAATTCCCTCTTTCTAAGAATATCCCTTACACACTAGTCTTGCTTTATTCCTGACAACCTTACCATCTTCATTGAGTTTGTTTTTAAATACCCATTTGGTTCCAATTACATTTTTATTTTCAGGCCGGGGAACTAATGTCCAAGTATTATTTTTCTCAATTTGTCCTAATTCTTCTTCCATAGCTTTAATCCAAAATTTATTTTCACATGCCTCATTGATAGATAATGGTTCAATTTGAGAAATAAGACATACCTCTTCATTTTCCAATCTTCCTCTTGTCATGACTCCTTTAAATTTGCTTCCAATTATCTGATCTTCAGAATGATTCAGTCTTACATACCGGGGTGTCTTAGTCTGTTGTTGTTCTTCAATTACTGTGGTATCCTCTGATGATACCGGAGTAACTGGATCATCATTCTGTACCAGTGGATTTACTGTTGGTTCATTTGTCATAATTTCTATTATCAGTTCAGAGTCTATATACCTTGAAGTTCCTTTGAATTGTTCATCAATCTTTACATTTGTACTCACAACAATTTTTTGTAGTCTTTTATTAAAACATCTATAAGCTTTACTCTTAGATGAATAACCAAGAAACATTCCTTCATCACTTCTAGGATCAAACTTGCCAATATACTCATCTCTTCTAATATAACATTTACTTCCAAAAATTCTGAAATACTTAAGAGTAGGAGTATTACCAAACCATAGTTCATGAGGGGTCTTACTAGTTTCACCTTTGATGTGAACTTTGTTGAATGTATAGACAGCAGTGCTTACTGCCTCTCTCTAGTACACATGTGGTAGATTTGCTTCTGATAACATACTTCTTGTTGCATCCAAAATAGTTCTATTTTTTCTTTCAACAACTCCATTCTGTTGTGGTGTCCGAGATGTTGATAACTATCTTTTGATTCCATTCACTTCACAGAATGTATTAAAATCTCTGGATGTGAATTCTCCTCCTTGATCTGATCTTAAACATTTAATTTTCTTACCGGTTTTATTTTCAACCATTGCTTTGAATAGTTTGAACTTCCCAAGTGCTTTTGATTTTTCTCTGAGAAAAGTAACCCAACACATTCTAGAATAATCATCAATAATTACCATAAAATATCTATCACCTTGTAAGCTTTTAGTTCTAGCCAGACCACATAAATCAGTGTGAATTAAATCAAGAGCATTATTGGATTTTTCTGGAATACTTTTGAAACTAGCTCTAACTTGTTTTCCAAATTGACATTCCTTGCAAATTGTATTCTGAGGTTTCACAATTTTAGGTAGATCTCTAACTGAGTGAAGTACTGATTTTTACCATGCAATCAAAATTTACATGACATAGTCTTTTATGCCATAGCCAACTTTCATCTATATGAGCAATTAAGCATGCCTTTTCACTGTTATTCAAATGAAAGATATTACCTCTAGTCTGATTACCTGTTGCAATTTCCAAACCAGTTCTATTCATGATTTTGCATTTTCCATTTTTGAATTGTAACTGAAAACCTTTCTCAACTAATTGACCAACACTTAAAAGATTATGTTTTAATCCTTCAACATAGTAAACATTGTTAGTGTTATGTTTACCATCAAGAGATATTGAACCCTTACCTTTGATTGAACAGGCTTTGTCATCTCCGAATCTTACTAAACCTCCATTGTATTCTTGAAAGTTCAAGAATTTACCTTTGTCTCCAGTCATGTAATGTGAGCATCCTGAGTCAATAATCCATTCATCCTTTGATTCCACTTTAGCTGCTAGGGCTTGTTCTACCGGTTGAGCAGTAGGTACCGGTTGATCTTCTGTTATAGCAACAAAGACCCATTCGTTGTCTGTTGGATCCTCATCAGAAACATCAGTCACACCTTCATCAGCAATGTAACAAGATTTATCTTTGTTTTTCTTAAATCTGTATCTCTGATATTGAGGATTAGGTTTGTATGTCCTTCTAGCTTCTTCTCTTAGTCTAGCATGTCTATTAGGGCATCTTGAAGCCATATGACCAATCTTATTGCAGTTGAAACATTTAAAGGGTGCTTTACCTTCATACTTACTTCCAATTGGACCTTTTGGCATTTTTCTTGCAAATAGTGCTTCAAGCTCTTCAAGCTCTTCATTGTCCTTCCTGGTTTCTTCAAGTTCTCTTGCATAAAAGGCTCTCTAGTCTGATTTATCAAAAGATGGAGCAGATGATGTTGATGCTTTGAAGGCCAAATCAGTTTTTATAGTAGCAACAGGACCAAATTCTTCAATTTCAAAAGCTGAAAGTTTTCCAATCAATGTATCCCTAGTTACTGATGTATTAGGCATTGTTCTTAACTTATTAATAGCAGTAACCTTCATTTTATATGCCAGTGGCAAACCTCTTAAGATTTTTGAAACAATCTCATCTTCACTCAAGGTTCCTCCACAACATTTGATACCTAAAACAATTTCATTTACTCTTTCCATAAAAGCAGAAATTCTTTCATCTTCTTCCATTTTCAGATGTTCATACCTGACTCGAAAGCTTTCAAGTTTTGCAATTTTGATTGTGGAATCCCCTTCATTCAGTGTTTCCAAATGTTCCCAAATAGCTTTTGCAGTAGATCTATCTGATAACCCCATGATTTGTTGATCTGATAATGCACTCAAAAGTGCTTCTCTTGCTTTGCAATCATTTTCTTCATCTTTAGCTAAATTAATAGGAGCAGTCTGACCAGCTACAGTAGCAGTATAACCATTCTTAGTAACTTCCCAGATATCTTTACTAATGCAATTCAGATGTGTCTCCATTCTGATTTTTCATATTCCATAGTTGGTTCCATCAAGTTTAGGACTATCCTTTCTGAAATAATTTGTAGACATTGGATCTCCTCAAGTTGTTAAACTTCTGCAAAAAGAGGGCTAGGCTCTGATACCAATTGTAGGTCCCGGGGACAACTAAGAGGGGGGGGGGGGGGTGAATCAGTTGTCTAATATATTCTAACCAAAATCTTATTAACCAACATAATTCTTAGTATCGGTAAGATAATTAAGTATGCCGGTAAACAGTGTTAACAGAAAATTGCTATACCGATAAGAATTAATTCATGAAACATAAACATAAAGTCATCCACAACACATGACACAAATATTTGTATGTGGAAACCCTGTAAGGGGAAAAACCACTGTGGGAAACCTTACCCACAATCAGATGATACTATTGTAGATAGTAAGTGTACAAAGAGGGGTCTGCATATGCAGAAAGGCCAACATCCTAGAGCTCACTGCTCAATCATAGATGGGAGTCACACTGACTACAGTTGGATGGTTAAATCCAATGAGAATGTACTGCACAAAATAACATCTTCATATGCTGGATTCAGTACCGGTGTAATGCTGATATGCTTCTACAAAAACCTAACTTCACCTTCAAATGATGTCTTCATGTATATCTCTGCTTGATCTTGCATATACCCTTCCTTAAGTCTTTTTCACATTCCCCACATGATCTTACAAATAAGATGTTACATTTATACCATACCCTAAGACCAATTTTAGTAGGTCGGCTCTACAAGATATTACAATAAAACATTTACAAATAATATAATATCCGATGCAATAACTAATTGAACATGTCGGCTTAATGCATTTACAACAATAATAAATCATCTCCATAGCGTGCCATGTTGATCTGGAAAAGATAAACTTGTCGGTGTAACCTTAGATAACCTGGACCTATTTGCCAGTAAAAGCAAATATGCAAATAAGAATATGCCAATGATTATTACTTCAAAGAAAAGTGTCCACATGATGTTTTCGACATTACCAGGTGTCTTCCATGTCAATGCAGGTACCGGTGAACATTATATCCTGCCGATTTACCATATACCGGTGACTGTTGAATGGTTTACTGATTGTCGGTGAATGTTGCTGGATCTCCAAAGTAGGTGTATTTAGTAGGTGTTGACATCAATGACAAAACCATACCAAAATACCAACAAACTATACCACTTATTTATACAATTCATCAACCTTGACTACAAGGTAGACCAAACCCTCAACTCTCAATTACACAATTACATCACACGATATATATGTGAACCACCAGACCCATATAATGATATATAGAAGACATAGCATGGACCTAAACCAAATCTCCAAACATGCATCACCACCAAAAATCTTGCCAAGATCAATCACAACACGCTACACCACCAAGAATATCACCGGATCAACAAAATCATCAAGAATGTGCACAAGAATAAATGTTTACCACCAAGATAAATAGGAAATGATCAGGAAGAACCAACAAGTACATTAGAACCATCTGCAATAATTGCACCAACACCACTTATACAAATATTCATCGATCAACACGCTAACTCATAAGAACACTTAACAACAACAAATCGGACTAGAAAGATAGCTTATAGAGCACCAAATCATGAACCATATGAACTGAAGATACACATGAACATCCAAAACATTCTCGTAAATCCGAATCCAAAGATATCATCATACTGGAGCTCACTAGATCAAATACCAAACTCTGCCAACCACTAAATAAAAAGACTGAACTACAAACCAGATCAAATGATATGATACAGTAAACTTACGGATCACTGAAACCAATAAAGAATAAGTTATTCCAACATCTCAAATAGATAATTCAACTATATCAACTCAATATATTCACCATAACACCAAACAATTCTCTGCAACACAAGAACACAAGAATATGTTGACATCAATGACAATAGGATATCCTAGCAACAACAATATCCAACAATATTCCCCTTTGGCATTGATGACAACATATGAATGTTAAAAAAAATCAATGCAAAGGAAATGAATCAACCCTAGCAATTTGCAACAAACTCCCCCTAAGATCATGCACACAAAGCTCCAAAGATAAAGAAATTTTCTGCATGACTCTCTTCCCCTTTGACAACAATGCCAAAGACAAAATACAAATTATGCACTCTCTCCCCCAAGACACATCCTCTAAGAAGGACAATCTCCCCCTTAGGATAAACCCAAAACTGAATTATCAAAAACACATGTTGACTACTCTGACTGAGTAGCAGCACAAACTCATCAGCTCAGATAAAAGGATAAGGCTCAGAAATCCACCGGATTGATGCAACTCCATGAATTTAGTTCTCAATAGGACGGGCAGAGACCCCTAAATTTTCTCTCAAATAGACAAATGTATCTGCAGGTAGAGGCTTAGTGAAAATATCTGCAATCTGATCCTTTGTAGATACATAGTCCAATCTGACTTCCTCATCATTGACCTTCTCCCTCAAGAAATGATACTTTATGGACACATGCTTTGTTTTAGAATGCAACACCATATTCTTTGAAATATTGATAGCTCTGGAATTGTCACAATATATAACAATAGGATCATCATAAATCACTTTTATATCCTTCAACATCTGCTTCATCCAAACTACCTGAGTATAATTACTAGCATCAACAATGTATTCAGCTTCAACAGTAGACATAGATACAACATCTTGTTTCTTACTGGACCATGAAATCAACTTCTTTCACAAAAAGAATGCTCCACTGGTAGTGCTATTCCGATCATTAACATTACCAGCCTAATTAGCATCAGTATAGGCACATAGCAGGAAATCATCATTCTTCGGATACCACAAACCATAGTCAACAGTCCCCTTCTAGTATTTGAAAATCCTCTTCACAACAGTAACATGAGTCTCTTTAGGATTTGATTGAAATCTAGCACAAAGATAAACAACATGCATAATATATGGTCTAGTCTGAGTTAAGTACAGTAATCCACCAACCATAGATCTATACAAGGTCTGATTAACTTTATGAGATTCTTCATTCTTAGACAACTTGCATCCAGTCACCATAGGAGTTCCAACAAGCTTAGAATCAACTAATCCAAACTTTTTCAACAATTCCTTCACATACTTAGATTGAGAAATGAAAATACCTTTACCAGTCTGAGTAGTTTGCAATCTTAAAAAGAATTTCATCTCACCTATCATAGACATCTCAAATTCCTTTTGCATATCATTAGAAAACTTCATACTCAAGTAATCATCACCGCCAAAAATGATATCATCAACAAAGGCTTCAACAATCAAGATGTTATCATTTTCAACTTTGAATATAAGTTACTATCAACAGTACCTTTACAAAATCCCAACTTCACTAAATACTTATCCAATCTTGCATACTAGGCTCTAGGGGCATGCCTCAATCCATACATAGCTTTCTTCAATTATCATACCATATCTCCTTCATCTAATAAAGAAAATCCATTTGGTTGCTCAATGTAGACTTCCTCTTCAAGATCACCATTCAAAAAGGCTGACTTGACATCCATCTGATATACCTTAAAATTATTGTAAGCAACATATACAAGAAACAATCTAACAACTTCAATTCTAGCTATGAGAGAAAAAGTTTCTTCATAGTTAATACCTTCCATCTAAGAACACCCTTTACATACCATTCTTGCTTTGTTTCTGACCACTTCATTGACTTCATTCAGTTTATTCAGGAACACCCATTTAGTATCAATCATATTCTTGTCTTTAGGTCTTGGAACAAGTTCCCATGTAATTCTTTTCAATCTGATTCATCTCTTCTTCCATTTCTTTTATCCAATTTTCATCCTTACACGCTTCTGCTACATCTTTGGGTTCAATATTTGAAATCAAGCATATCTATTCAATAAAAATCCTTCTCGTCATCATCACACCTTTATTTTTATCACCAATAATTTGATTTTCTAAATGGTTCAATCTCACATACCTTAGAGTCTTCTGATTGTTTTGATTTTCAGGCTCTTGCACTTCTTAATTGGCAACAACAATATCCAGATTACCTATCTCCACCAGATCAATCTGCTTCAAGATCTCAGTTTGTATAGGCTTAGGAATATCTTCATCATCAAAATCATAACTATATGCTCTGATCTGCTTCGCAAGACATTCATCTACCTTCACATTTTCACTCTCAACTATCTTCTTCAGTTATTTATTATAGCAACGGTAGGCCTTGTTCTTAGTAGAATATCCCAAGAAGATTCCTTCATCACATCTTGCATCAAACTTTCCTATATCCTCATCTCCCTTGATATAACATTTACTTCCAAAGATTCTGAAATATATAACTGTAGGAACATGATCAAACCATAGCTCATAAGGAGTCTTACCGGAATCAAATTTAACATGAACTCAGTTGAATGTGTAAACAACAGTGCTAACAACTTCTCTCCAAAAGGTTTGTGCAACATTTTCTTCAATCAACATAGTCCTTGCAACATCTAAGATAGTTATGTTCTTTCTTTCAACACCTCCATTCTGCTTAGGGGTTCTAGGAGCAGATAACTATCTTCTAATTCCATTCCTCACAAAATGTGTCAAACTCTCATGATGTAAATTCTCCTCTATTAAATCTCAGGTATTTCAACTTCAACCTTTTCTTGGTCTCCACTTTGACTTTGAATATCTTGAATTTCTCCAACGCTTCTAATTTATCCCTTAAGAAGGTAACCCACATCATCCTTGAATAATCATCAATCAACAACATGAGATATCTATCTCCCTATTGCATGCTTCTCAATCTATTAGGACCACATAAGTCAGTTTGAACCAGATCTAGAAATCCATTAGATGAATACAACTTACCCTTAAAATTTTTTTTTGTTTGCTTTCCCATCTGACATTCCTTACATATCGGATTAGTAGGCTTCACAATCTTAGGCAAATCTTGAACAACTTAAGTAGAACTTATGCTTACCATGCAATCAAAATTAACACAACACATTCTCCTATTCCATAACCAACTCTCATCAATTTGAGTAATCAAACAAATTTTCTCACCAGCATTCAAGTAAAATATATTACCTTTAGTTTTAGTACCTGATGCAATCTCTATATTGGAGGCATTTAGGATCTTACATTTTCCATTCTTGAATTCCAAATCATATCCCTTGTCAACTTTCTATCCAACACTCAATAGATTATGCTTCAAACCTTCAACATACAAGACACCATCAGTATTATGCTTACCATTGAAAGATGTAGAACCTCTACCATGAATCACATAAGCTTTGTTATCTCCAAGTCTTACTATTCCACCATCATACCTTTCCTACTCACAAATTTGCTTTTATCACTTGTCATATGATGTGAACAACCACTATCAATCACCCATTCATCTTTCTCTTCAATTTTAGTAGCTAAAGCTTTCTCCTCAACCATGAAACTTTTAGGATTCACTGATACCGTATCATCTTCCTTGATAGCAATCAATAAAAACTCATCTTCTAAATTCCCATTCTTTGATTGCTCATCTGTTACACCTTCATCAATAGCATAATAGCATCTCTTCTGATTTCTGTACTTCTGGTAGGGCTTATAGGGCTTATCATACTTATCATGCTTCTCATATCTATCATTCTTATCAGATCTATCATGACTTTCAAATTTATCGTGCTTATCATATCTAGACATTCTCTCAAGACACCTAGAAACAAAATGTCCTATCTTATTACAAGAGAAACGTTTGAAAGGTAACTTTCCATCATACTTACCGGCTCCTTTAGGCAATATTTGAGCAATAAGGGATTCAAGCTCATCTAATATTCTTTCTTGTTCTTCCATCTCTCTTTTCTCTCTTTCAAATTAGGATACCCAACAAGAAATTTCTCTTAGATTATACTTCTACTTCCTGGATGTAGAGGCTCTGAATACAACTTCAGATTTCCCATGAGATTCTCCAAATTTGCTCAACTCAAATGGAGTAAGCTTCCCAACCAACATGTCTCTAGTCACAGTAGTCACACTTTGGATCACATCACTAGCAACTACCTTATGCTTGTAAGTAGGAGGCAATGATCTCAGTACCTTAGCAACAATATTATCTTCTTCAAGGGTTCCACCAACACATTTGATATGCATGAGAAGATCATTCGCCTTAGCCATAAAGGTTGATATATTTTCTGTTGGCTTGATGACGATGATATTGATGTAATAGGTTGATTGATGACTTGTATTATGTTGTCATTGGTGGCAACCATGTTTTGTCAGTCATCTAAGTCATTTAGTCCAACCGGTAAAGCCTAACCGATAGGGGAAGTAGTTAAATAGTGAATCAGTAAATAGTGACAAAGCTATATTCAAGCGACTGCTACGAAAGATCGATGATGAGTTAGATGTTGCGGTTTGGAATTTATGATCATGACATTGGTAGGAGTCTATGACTAGAACGACATCATCAGATTTGATGGAATGAGAGAGTTATGATGTTCTAAGTAATCAGTTATGAAGAACACAAAACCGGTAGAGCAGAGTTACTTAGATCGGTAAACTAGTAGACATAATGTTATGTTTTTGTGTTATGTTATGTTTTGCCAACATAAGAAAAGCGTGATGAGAAAGATTGAATAGATTCATTGAACCTAGGAAATTGTTCCAAAGGTTCTTAGCCGACTTATCAGAGTTGTTTATAAAAAGGAGTATATTGTGTGATGATGTATTTAGATATGAGATCTGTAGTGCGAATTTGATTGTGTGATGAAAGAAGAAGCTCTGTATTGGTGATTAGTCAGTGATAGAAGTAGATCTGAAGTAGATCTAATCAGGCACAAAGTTGCTAACAATATATCAGTCACTTGTTGTTCCCTAACAGTTGCAGCAAGATAAAATCCTCTAACAAGGTCACTCCTATCAGGGCGTGGTAGGATCCTCACAGGTCTGAAGGTTTAAATCCTCTAACCAAGTGACACATTATCTTGTGTCTTGAAATCCTATAGCTAGGTAGCTCCTAACAGGGCTGGTCCTAACATGTGTTATTGTAATAGCTCTTAACCGGGCTAAGACACTCTTAACCGGGTGTGCTCCTAACAGAGCAGTTGTAAGACCTTAACTGGTTAGATCCCTATTTTGCATATAGTTGATCTTGTGGGTACCAATTCCCACTGTGGTTTTTCCCATTTGGGTTTCCACGTGAAAACATTGTGTTATGTGGTGCATATGTTATTGGGTGTTAGCTTATGTGTTTATTTTCCTTGCATGTTTGATAAGATTCAAGTTGATTAAAGTGGTGATTAGATTTATATTGTTTTTGCTTGGACTGATTCAACCCCCTTTTTAGTGCCTTATAAGGTTATCATTTTCATCTTCTTCTATCTTCAATGCTTCATACTTCCCTTTCAAGCTCTGTAACTTGGCAACTTTAACTTGCATATCTCCTTCATACAAGGTCTCCAACTTCTTCCAAATCTCATGTGCAATTTGCAAACCCATCACATTAATCATCCCTGAATCATGCAAGGCACTCAACAATGCTTCCTTTTCTCTTATGTTATGTTCAACATCATTGATCTCAACAACAATAACCAATCCATTCTGAGGGACATTGTAGACATTCTTTGTAATCTTCCAATACTCATCTCTAAGAAATTTCAAGTGAACTTCTATCCGGTCCTTCCAAACAATATATTGCTTCCATCAAATCTAGCACTCTTCTTCTTGAACACGTAAGTTGTCATCCCATATCTCCTCAAGCGGTCAAGATTCTTCCTAAGGATCTAGCTCTGATTCCAATTGTTAGTATCAACCAAGAAGGAAAACTGATAGGGGGGGACTGAATCAGTTTTCACTGGATTAATAATATTAAGCACAATCTTAGATCTAAACAACTGCGGCAAGAATAAAGATAAACACAATAGAACCAACACACATAACACGAATATTTTGACATGGAAAACCTAGTTAAGGGAAAAACCACGGTGGGAACCTACCCACAATAAGATAATACTTTGTAGTAATATGTGTAAATATTACAATGAGGAATGCACATGCATTCAAGCTCATTGCTTAGAGCTCATTTCTCAAAATAAGATGACCTAGAAGGCTCCAACCCTCAGGGAAGTCTCACTACCTTACAATAAGATTTAGACTACAATCTGGATTACATGTACTACAAATATAACATCTCCTTATGCCTGATGACAGTTCTGGTTAAGCACATTTGTCTGCCCTCTAACAATCTCTACTCAATACACCACACCGAAGGATAAATTTGCTTATGCACCACATATACCACTCTTTGATAATGCAGACACACCATCGACACCCAAACGACATGACTATACCACTTATTTATAAATTCATCAACCTTGACTACAAGGTCGACCAAACCCTCTACTCTCAATTACACAATTACATCACACAATACATATATGAACCACCAAACCAATATAATGATATATAAGACATAGCATGGACCTAAATCAAATCTCTAAACATGCATCACCATCAGAAATCTTGCCAAGATCAACCGTAATACACTAATATCACCAGATCAACAAAATCATCAAGAGAATGCACAAGAATCAATGCGAACCACCAAGACAAATAGACACAATAAGGAAACACCAACAAGCATATTAGAACCATCTGCAATAGCTACACCAAAACCACTTATGCAAATCTTCATCAATCAACATGCTAATTCATAAGAACACTTAACAACAACAAATCAGACTAGAAAGATAGCTTGTAGAGCACCAAATCACAAACCATCTGAACTGAAGATACACATAAGCATCTAAAACATTCTCCCAAATCTGCATCCAAAGATATGATCATACCAGAGCTCACCATATCAAATACCAAATGCTGCCAACCGCTAAACAAAAAGACTAAACTACAAACCGGATCAAATAATATGATCAAGTAAATTTCTAGATCACTGAAACCAATAAGGAATAAGTTATTACAGCATCCCAAATAGATAATTCAAATTTATCAACTCAATACAATCACCGAAACACCAAACAACTCTCTGCAACACTAGAACACGGGAATATGTTGACATTAATAACAACAACGTATTCTAGCAGCAATAATATCCAATAAGCTCTTCGTAGGAGTACCACTAATAAGAGATTCAGAGGTAACTCAGTAGCCATAAAACTCTTACACACAACATCAATCTCACACACCTCATATATAGGAGATACAAAATAATCAATCGTCAAATGGTATTACAAAACCATGGGCGAAAACCACCCAATAAGGTGTAGATGACCTTATCTCCCTTCTAGATGCCCTATGATGTGTTAAAACAAACATCAACATGTGTCCCTCCCTTTTACAACTCATTTATGTGTTTGATACATTTTATATTTCCTATTTCAGGAGTACAAACTTCCAGAGGCCATAACTTGAGAACCATGTGTCCTATTGATGAACTGTTTGAAGCGTTGGGAAGCTTGCAAAGCAATCTATTGCCTTGTATGCTGCTACACCACTTATGCCCAATTTTCAAGGTATTTGAAGGCCTCTAAATTCCTCAAAATTAAATTTAAACCTTTCATTACACCCCTCCAAAACAAAACAAAATTAATATCTTCAAAACTACATGTGATCTTGTGATGTAACTTTACTGAAATGTTTATCTAGCCAACCAAAAGCTTTAGGGATAATTTCACACCATTTCGTACTCAAATGAAAACTTACTATAAATAGTAACCTCATGTAAATGCAAGGTTGAGACACCATTTTTTCCAACATTATCCTACTTGTCAAACACCTTGCAAGAGAAAAGGGAGTATTAACACAATAAATTAATTGCTAGGGGCCATTAGGCCCATAGACTTTGAACACCATCTGAACTTCTCTGTGCTCAAAGCCTTAGTTAAAACATTTGCAACATTTATCAAAATTTGTACCTTAACCAACTTCACCCTTTTATCTTCAACCATATCTTTGAAAAAATGATACTTAACATCAATATGTTTGGTTCGAGCATGGAATGTCGGGTTCTTAGCTAGGCAGATCACACTTTGACTGTCACAATAAATTGTCACTGTACCTTGTTTTATTCAAATATCTAAACATGGTCTCTTAATCCAAATAACTTATTTACAAGCATGAGTAGCTGCCATATACTCTGCTTCAGTAGTGGACAAAGCAAACACATCCTGTGTTGGCAACAACAATGAAGGAAAACTAAGAGGGGTTGTGAATCAGTTTTCACCGGATTAAATAATTTAAGCACAAACTCAAATCTAATCAAATGCAGAAAGAACAAAGAAAAGAAAAATAACAACAACACACATAACACCAATACTTTGACGTGGAAAAACCAGTCAAGGGAAAACCACGGTGGGAACCTACCCACAATAAGATGATACTTTGTAGTAGTATGTGTAAATATTACAATGGGGAATGCACATGCATTCAGGTACACTTCCTAGAGCTCACTACTCACAATATAATGACCCATAAGGCTACAACCCTCAAGGAAGGTTCACTACCTTACAATAACATTCAAACTACAATCCAATTTAGATGAATTGGAAGAATAGCATCTCCTAATGCCCGATGTCAGTTCTGGTTAAGCTCATTTGTTTGCCCTGCAACACACTCTACTCAACACTCCATACTAAAAGATAATTTTCCTTGTTAACATATACACACTCTCTGATAATGCAGACACAACAACTACACACAAATTACATGAATATACCACCCATTTATACAAATCATCAACCTTGACTAGAAGGTCAGCTCAAACCTCAAGATCTAATTTAAAAATTACATCACACGATACATAAATCAACCACCGAACCAATGCAATTCCATTTCTGACATAGCATATGTTACTACTTATCAAATTGCCATTAGTTTTATATTCAAAGTCATACTATATATTCTAGTCGATTAGTATTACTGAATCATGTAGTCAGTACACACAGAGAAGTCGGTATGAATAGTCTAGTCAGTCACAGAAGAAAGCAGTCACAGAACCAAATATTCACCGAGCTGTTTACCGAGTATTGTTTCGTGGCTACTGAGCAGTAAAATTAACTCACCGAGTTGATATTCAGCAAGTGAAATGTTTTACCAGATACATTGAACCTGGACATGCACATGAAAACGTGTTACAAGATTGAGGCACATCTAACCGTTATTACATTGGAAATTGCACTAGAAGATTGTGTATGATTGCAAGGTCAATCTAACCAATGAAATATTTTGTTTAGTTATTCATTCAAGGAATCTTTTTTGTAAAGATCAAAGCAATGAATTAGATCACCACTGTAAGAGATCTATTTATACAGCATGGGAAGAGAGAAATGTATGTATGTGTGTGTATGTATGAAGGAAGACTGTTACAGAGACACAGAGAGGTCACCGAGAAGGTTATCAGTGAACAATCAAAGAATAGAGTAAACATAATTGTTTACCGAGTTACAATATGGGTTACCAAGGTATGCTACAAGCTAGGTAATCTTATTCTGAGCACATAGAATCTGCTATAACATTTCAGATGTAAAGTTGCAGATATTTGTAAAGTCTTATTGTAATATTTTGAAGTTGAAAGAGATACCTTTAATAGGGTAAAAGACTCTAACCAAGCCTATAAATTGTAAATCCTCTAACCAGGTGCAACATTTATATAGTGTTGTGAAATCCTTTAGTAAGGTAGATCTAACAGATCTTGTTACTCCTAACAGGGTAAGCTATCAGAAATAGCTAAATGTAGCCCTAACCGAGTAATCTTTATTATTGCAGTAGTGAAGTTGTGGGTGCCATCCCCACCGCAGTTTTTCTCTCTAACCAAGAGTTTTTGCGTGACCAAAATATATGTGTTATGGAGTGAATCATGTGTGATTGTTATCTGTTTGTTTTAACTTTAGTTTATGTTATTGCACTATTCTATTTATGCATAACAGTAAGGTTATTATTGAAGAAAAGTTTTGGAGTACTGATTCACCCCTCCCCTCTCAGTACATTAGCTTTCCATATTGGGCCTAACAATTGGTATCAGAGCTTGAATCTTGGAAAAGGGTTTAACTACCTAAAGAGAATGATCTTATCAATGGAAGGCTACAAACTGTGTGGGTGAAAAAGTGACACTAAGCAAACATGCCCTAATCTCACTTTCAATCACACACTTGTGGAATACGAAAGAGCCTAGAGGTATCACACAATTGGCTACTTCTTTTTGTGGAAGAGAGAGCCATGAGCTACCTATTAGGATTTCTATTCCTTTGTTGCAAATGATAGATAAAATGATGCAAGTTCAACTACTAGCCCTAGAGTGCAAGTATGAACTAATAACAAGATTGCAAGATTGAGATTAAGTGATGAAAAGCTGCAAACACAAGGATAAAAGGAGAATGCAGATGTGTACCCGGGGTTAAAATATGAGTGGAAATGTTTGGGACGGGGGCGCATGCGCCACTGAACTGATTCTGCACCTGAAACTGCTCCTTTTGGCAACCTGAAAGCTGTCGAAAAATGCTAAAAACTGTTGTTGTCTGAGGGACCAGGGCGCCCAGCGCCCCTGTCCTGTCAAGACCAAGGTGCCCCACACCCCTGTCCTGGGTTTCTGGTCTGCAATTTGGTGTGTTGTCCCATCTCAGTCTGCTCTTGTCAGATCTGCAACTTGTGACGTCCTTCGAATTCAGAAATTTGCACTTATATCTGAAAAGGGTTGTAGGTGGCTATATAGGGTTTTGCCTTAGTCAAACCCCCGCTTTGGTGATTTCCACCTCCACGAATAGCCAAGTTGTATAGTAAAAGTTGTGTGTGTAGACCTTGTGTGTGTGCAAGATCTTAAAATGCAAGTAAGCAAACTAGAGCAACCTAGAAAGTAAACCCTAATTGCTTGTAAATGATAATGTAAATGCTCCAAATCAAGATGCAAAGTGATCTAAAGCATGAATACAAATGATATAATGAGGCTTATGCAAAGACATGAAAACAACATGAAATCATACCCAACCCCAAGGGAGGGGTACAAGCCAATCTTTAGTCAGTGATCCCCTATTGCTCTTCAATGTCTTCAAAGCCCTAAATGGATGAATGAAATTGATGAATTCTTGATGGATGGATATTGAATGTTGTTGAAGTCTTCAAAGATCTGCTCTTTTGCTACGTAGAAGGCCCCTGAAAACAAAATTATGATCCTTTCAAATGAAGAAAGAGAGCTCTTATATATGAAACCCTAGGTCTTAATTTCAACTTTTGGCTGACCTAGAGATTGAATCTCCTGCCAATTTCTTGGGGTTAAGCTTTATTTTATGATTGGATCGCGCTCCTAAAATTTCGGAAAAAATGTCCGGGACCGTGTGCACTCCGGGCGCCATGGTCCCGACAACTTTTCACCAAATTTTCAGGGCCATCAAATATGATGATTTTAGAGAGAATCCCGAAGTTACAGCTGATTTCAAGATGTTTTGGCCCTCGAAATCAAGCCCCCAGGTTCAAAATAGGACCTAATTAGGGTTTTTGATTAAATGATGTATTGGAGGAATAAAATGAAAGGGGCACACTTTAATGAAAAGGGCCCAACTTTATGATATGGGAGATGATAAAATAGAACCTTAGACCTAATTAATTTAATTAATTAAGTGCTAAAGGGGAAATGCAATGCAAAATGCAAAATGCAAAATGCGCCAAGGCGGGTGCTAAACTAGGTGTGAAATTGTACCACCCTAGCAAGTGGGTACAATTTATGACACTACACAAACAATCTCGGAGGATTGTGTATCTACAAGAAGAGCTGGATAATGCAAATCAAGTGATTGCAGACATGCAAAGACAAATGCAAAAATCTCTGAAAGTAAGGAGAAGATTATCTAATGACTTGCAGGATTCTCAAGAGTTAGTGGAACAAATCAAGACATCATCCAAGAGCAGTATATCTAAAGAGACTGAAGAAATGATTGGAATGTTGAAAGAAAAGAACAAAGCATTGGCTGATCAATTAAAAGAAATGAAAAGGGAACATGAACATTTCAGTACACAGATGACTAAAAATCTAGATGCATTAAGGATAGCTAAGGATAAAGCAAGAGATCTACAAAGAGAGAAACAACAACTTGAAGCTCTAGTATCTGATAAGGATGATGAAATCATAAGGTTGACTGGGATTCAACAAAATATGACAAATCAACTAGGTTATGCACATCATGAAGCAATTCTAAAGAATGATGAAAATCAATCATTGAAACTTGAAGTATCAAGGTTGACTGGTGAACTTGAAACAGAGAAGAAATCCAAAGAAACATTGGAGAAAAGTTATGAAGCATCAAAGATGTTGGATGAGCAACTAAATACAAGAGGACCCTACCAAGAAGGAGGACTCGGTTATAAGGGAAAAGAATCTACCGAGAAAGGAATTCACACTACCGAGAGAGGAGAATCATCAAAACAAGCTAGAAATAGGAATAACATCAAAAGGAAGAAGCCTATTTGCTACTACTGTGGAAATCAAGGTCATACTACCAACATATGCCAGATCAGAAAAGGTAAGCAACAGAATATCACTAAGCCCAATGGATATTGTTACAATTGCAATAAATATGGTCACACATCTAATCAATGTAGGACAAAGTCTGTTAACAACTATCAGAAGGAAAAATTCAAAGGGTTTTGTAGAAACTATAATAGATATGGACATAGTACCGAGAAGTGCTGGTCTAAGAAAAAGAACTACATGCGGTATCCACACCGAGCAAACACTATAGGTTACCGAAATCACACAGATCCTTACTGACAATATGCAGCAGTACCATGGGATTACAATACAAGGATATGGTGTGAATGTTGTGGAAGATATGGACATATTAGTGCCAACTGTTTTATAAGGTTTGGAATGAACAACCGAAGATCATGGAGAAATCCTGGCATGTCATGTTTTCATTGTCACAAAGTTGGACATTTAGCTAGAGATTGCGGAGATCAACCTAGAAGAGACACTGAAGAGATAAAAGAAAAATTCAAGATGATTTGGAAAAAGAAGGAAATTATGTCAGATGAATAAAGAACCTTACCTACCAAGTTAGGTGCACCTATTTCAAATTAGTCAGGAAAAGGTATGAAGGGACTGCATTCTCTAAAGGTTAAATCATAACAATTCCTATTCTATTATGTACAAAATTCAAAATATGCATAGTTAAGATGCAATTAGTCACTTTATAATACTTTACAGGAAACCTATCAAGTCGGTGTATATAGGAAACCTGTCAAGTCGGTGTATATAGGAAACCTGTCAAGTCGATTAATAAAGGAAATTTGGTTACTCGGCTAAAACAAAAAGGGAGTCAATCGATAAAAGGTGAACCAAGTGCATTTAATGTTTTGACATAACTTGCACAGAGCCCAATAAGGTATTTTTGAGTACTTAAAAGTGTTTTCATGGTCATTTTCATTCACCAAGTTTTCGAGAAGCAGAGTAGAGCGAATCAAGGTGATCAAACTTCTTTCAAAGTGAATTTCAAGGTATTTACATCAATCTATTCACACTGTTAAGCTGGTTTCCAATCTAGTCAAATTGCTATTGTCTACCGAGTGTGAAGCGTCAATCATTTGTAAACCCTTAGGAAAATTCGTTAAATCTTACTTGAAACCTACAATGGTGCCCAAGATCCAAGATCCTGTAGTTGTCAAAAATGTGGAGAATCCCTCACTAAAATATTCTTTAACTCCTAAAGTTGCCTCTGAACCAGAAGACAAAACTGCATTTTCACTCATCCCGGATCGAGTCTTGTTAGTAGAAGATGTTAGATTCTTCACCAAATGCCATGTTGAGGAACTCGGTCATGTCGAGATTAGTGACACATATGATGAACTTTGCACCGATGGCAAACTGGATAGCAAATTTGAGCATATTAAAATCAAGGGATTAACTGAAGCCCTAGTCTATCCCCGTGTGTTCAAACCCCAGTGGGTTAAGTTTGTCTTGAGCAGAGTACATGATGATTTCATGTGGCTACAAGAGCAACTGTTTAAGATCACTAAGGAAATCATTCACCTAATCACCGGGTATCTTATCTATGATCATGCACGAGCACAAAAAATGATATCACAAAAAAAGCTAATGAGTCTAATTGGAGTAGAATCTGATTACCGAGGACTGAAATTGAATAATGTCACTGATGCAAAACTCAAGTTTGCAATTAGAGTAATTGGTTACTATTTCTTCCAATCTACAAGGGAAAACAGTGTACCATGTGCTGCAGTTGACTTGGCCTACAAAATAGTGAAGAAGGGAATGAAAGTAGATTTATGTGAAGTACTACTGAAGAACTTGTTTGAGAACTTGAACACAATAAGGAAGCCGAAGAAGAACAACTTGGCAAATACACTAAAGTTTGGTTCACTTCTTGTATGCATGTTTTTCTACTTTGAGAAGTTCTTTCCCTCAGTCGGTAAAGTAGTATGGGAGCTACACCGACCTATCACCCATCAGATCAATGACTTCATCAAGAAGTTAGGTGATAACTTTAATGATATCATGGATGATTACTTCAGCAAGTTCCAAGAGATAATGCACAACAGGTACAGGATTCCACCACAATTGGTAGAAAAATATAAGGATAATATATGTTTTGAGGTAGACACTAATTATTTTTATGTGAATGCGGTTGAACTGAGGACTCAATCATTGCAACCAATGGGTTATGAGATTGATTATGATATAACACAACAACAAATTGATGCCTATTTTTTCATTGCCAAGGCATGCAACCAAACTAAGATATAGAACATGTGAAGAGGTGAAGGAAAAAGTAAAGATGAGCATTGTAGTACCTAAGGCTACAAGAAAAGATACAAAAATGATAAAGGTTTTATATGAGAAATTCAGAGAAGAATCCTCCTCTACACCTGTCAAAGGCAACCTTACCATTACCAAAGAGGAATCAGAAGCTCAAGAGGCAGCAATAAAATTAAGTATAGAGTTGCCTAAGGGTAAAGTTTTGAAAAGAAAGAAACAAGACATTTCAAAGGCCCTACCGACTCCACCAACAAAGAGACCCAACACTAGAGCATCAGCTGCATCACCAAGTAAGAAACAAAAGAGTGTTACTACACCCAAGGTAACCAAGACCTATAAGAAATCTACTCAGAGACTCATTTTGGCAAAAGAGTTGAGTGATACAGAATCTGATGATGCAAATAAATTTCAGATTGTGAAAAGCAAAAAGGTAAATATTCATAGTGCTGAAAATTTTTGTGCCAATCTTAAAGAATATGATGGATTTGCAGGATTTAGATATGTTAAGTATGAGACTAGGAATAATGATGAGAAGCGACAAATTGAAGAAGCTGTCATCTGTACACTTCTAAAGTTTCGGCTAGCTCCATTAGAAGTAGCAAAGTCACTTCTGAGGGAATTATACTTACATATTGATAACAGAGGGAAATATGCAATGGACTCAGAGAGACAAATAAGAGAAAGAAGTCTAGTCCATCTATTTCTTGATATGTCTGTAGTAGAAATCAAGGAGCATTTGACCACATACAATTCTAAATTTCTTGTCAAACAAAGAGCCTTAAAATTGATGAATGGGCTATACATAGATGTGGAGAATGAGACAAAAGCCAAGTGGCAGGAGATCTTCAAAAAAAAGGATGTCGGTGAACAATCTCAAATTGAAATTGTTGATGTCACCAAGCAAGATCCAGATGTCACCAAGCAAGGTCTAGACCCAAGTGACACTATTCAAATTGATGAAGATGTAATGGATGAAGCAGCACCAGAGTAGGAAATGATTGAAGGCACTACCTATGCAAAACTTGTATCTAGTGAATCTATTTTAGAACAAGTTCAGCCTTATCCACCGGTGAAGCCACTTGTCTCAACCAAAGCTCCCAAGGACACAGATTAAGGTACTGAAGGTACCAAATCTGAAGTAGTAGAAGATACAACCAAAGATCAGACATCTCAAGCACCGTCGAGCACTGCAAATGTTACAGCTGAGACCCCTAGCACCGAGACACCCAAGGACACTACAACGGCTACAAGAACTGACCAAAGTCTTGCATCTATCGAGCAACCTACCGAGGGTCAGCAAGCCTCACAAGCACTTGTCTTAGTGCAATGAACCAAAGGAAAAGAAAGGAAGGTGAGAAAGCATAGTTTCAAATTTGACTTGTCTAAACCGATAGTGTTACCCAATGTAGACATATCCAAATTGAAAGGGCAAGCAATCACTAAATTTGGCGAACTGTGCAAAGCAAAGGCCAAACAGGAGAAGCAACTAGCCATACAAAAGAAGAATAAAGTACTTCAGAAGGTTAAGACACTTCTAACAGAAATGCTACCTTCAGCAACAGTGTCAACCGATGCAGCCATCCACATTCAACTGGATGAACTCCTTACTCAAATAGAAACATCTGGAGTTGATGCATCTGAGTACTTAAGAAAACTAAAGGATAAAGAGCTTACAACAAAAATGATTGAAGAGGTACAAAAATATCTCGCTATAGGAAAAGTAAAGCTTGTCCAATTCATTGCTGAGTTGTCCCCTCAACTCAAGCATATTCTTTATTTATTCCAGAAACTGTGTACATTTTCCTTATTCATTAAAGATATCAAAACTAAAACTGATGCAATTGAGAAAGAGATCACTGATCTCTCAACTAAGTTGACCAACAAGCCTAATTCAGTTAAAATTTTTTATACAAAGCTTCAACAGCTCATAGCTCAATAGTTAGAACTCAGGAACGAAGAGCATAAAATTAGGATGGACATAATGACCCTTCAGACATTATTCCTTCCTCATCTCTCATCAGTATAGGAATAGATCAACAGAGCTACACGCCTATCAACTACACAAGAGGGAAGCACTCTTGATGGCTTAATATCACTCTTAGTTGATATTCAAGAACAAAATTCATTAATGGAAAGTGTAAAGGATTCACTCTCAGTCGCCCTCACCGACGCCCAGACCAAGTATAAGTCTATTTTTGATTAGTTACCGCCTCCAGATGGAAATTAAGTTTTTTATGTTTGTCAAAAAGGGGGAGTAATATTATAATACTACATAGAGGAAAGTAATACTCAGCAAAGGGGGAGTAATACTATATTTGGAGAGTGATACAGTTTTGGTAACACAGTTTTGAGTGTTGTACACAAGGGGAGTATACCGAGAAGAATATACAGAGCATTTAGAGCACATAAGCACATAATAGAACCAAACATGCAAAATTCAGAGTTATGTAAAAAATCATGATAAGGGGAGTATATCTGCATATACTATTTCATTGACTATTGTATATATTGTCAAGTGTAGTCATTTTGCAAGTATATAGTTTTTGAGTTATGACTTTGAAAGTAGTTTTTGTCAAACATCTCAACTAATGTCAAAAGGGGAGATTGTTACTACTTATCAAATTGCCATTAGTTTTATATTCAAAGTCATACTATATATTCTAGTCGATTAGTATTACCGAATCATGCAGTCGGTACACACAAAGAAGTCGGTATGAACAATCTAGTCAATCACCAAGTATTGTTTCATGGCTACTGAGCAGTAAAGTTAACTCACCGAGTTGATATTCAGCAAGTGAAATGTTTTACCAGATACATTGAACCTGGACATGCACATGAAAACATGTTACAAGATTGAGGCACATCTAACCGTTATTACATTGGAAATTGCACTAGAAGATTGTGTATGATTGCAAGGTCAATCTAACCAATGAAATATTTTGTTTAGTTATTCATTCGAGGAATCTTTTTTGTAAAGATCAAAGCAATGAATTAGATCACCACTGTAAGAGATCTATTTATACAACATGGGAAGAGAGAAATGTATGTATGTGTGTGTGTATGTATGAAGGAAGATTGTTATAGAGACACAGAGAGGTCACCGAGAAGGTTATCAGTGAATAGTCAAAGAATAGAGTAAACAAAAGGGTTTACCGAGTTACAATATGGGTTACCGAGGTATGCTACAAGCTAGGTAATCTTATTCTGAGCACATAGAATTTGCTATAACATTTCAGATGTAAAGTTGCAGATATTCATAAAGTCTTATTGTAATATTTTGAAGTTGAAAGAGATACCTTTAACAGGGTAAAATACTCTAACCAAGTCTATAAATTGTAAATCCTCTAACCAGGTGCAACATTTATATAGTGTTGTGAAATCCTTTAGTAAGGTAGATCTAGCAGATCTTGTTACTCCTAACAGGGTAAGCTATCAGAAATAGATAAATGTATCTCTAACCGAGCAATCTTTATTATTGCAGTAGTGGAGTTGTGGGTGCCATCCCCACCACAATTTTTCTCTCTAACCAAGAGTTTCTGTGTGACCAAAATATATGTGTTATGGAGTGAATCATGTATGATTGTTATCTATTTATTTTAACTTTAGTTTATGTTACTGCACTATTCTGTTTATGCATAATAGTAAGGTTATTATTGACGAAAAGTTTTGGAGTACTGATTCACCCCTCCCCTCTCAGTACATTAGCTTTCCATATTGGGCCTAATAGCATAGACCCAAATCAAATCCTCTAACATGCAACACCCCCATAAATCTCACCAAGATCATCCGCAACATGCTACACCACCAAAAATACCGCATACCATTAAGAACATCACCAAACCCATAAGATCTTCAATAATATGCACAATCACCAATGCAAGCCACCAAAACAAATAGGACACAATTAGGAAATACCAACAAGCACACTAGAACCATCCACAATAGCTACACCAACACCACTTAATCAAATCTCTATCGATCAACACACCAATACTCAAGAACACTCAACAACAACATCTAGGACTTTAAAGATAACTTGTAGATCACCAAATCACAAACCATATGAATGAAAGATACACATGAACATCCTAAACATTCTCCCAAATTCACAACCAAGGATATAATCATATTGGAGCACAACGGATTAAATACTAGAAGACTGCAACATTGAATACTGAAAGACCAATCGTCATACTGGAATCCATAACCCGATGAAATCCCCACATATCATCATGAAATCAACACTGAACAAAGTATCTCTAGTTGATTCAACATATCAAGAAAATAAACCAACTAGATCAACTCTCTGCAATCACCAGAACACCAAAACATAGGAATATGTTGACATCAATGACAACAACATATCCTAGAAGAAAAAATATCCAGCAATATCCCCCCTTTGGCATTGATGGAAACGTATAAATGTGAAAAACAATCAATGCAGAGAAAGAAATCAACACCAACAATCTCCCTCTGAGATCATTCAACAAGGCTTCCAAGATAAGGCAAATTTTCAGATGCTTCTCTCTCCCCCTTTGATAGCAATGCCAAAGACATAATACAAATCATTATTCTCTCCCTCTTACCAGATAATCTCTCTCCCTTAGGATAAAATCTAAAATATGAACCACACACTAACTACTCCGACCGAGTAGCAACACCTACTCATGAATCCAAACAAGAAGATAAGACAATGATGTCCACCAGATTGATGCATCTCAATGCATCTAGTTCTCATCAGGAGGGGCAGAGACCCCTAACTTATCTCTCAAAAATACAAATGTATCTCTAGGAAAAGGCTTAGTAAAGATATATGCAATCTGATCCTTAGTAGATATATACTCTAATTTGACTTCTTCCTAACTGAATTTCTCCCTCAATAAATGATATTTACTTAATATATGCTTTGTTTTAGAATGCAGTACCAAATTCTTTGAAATATTAATAGCACTTGAATTGTCACAATATATAACAATAGGCTCATCATAAACAACTCTAATGTCCTTCAACATCTGCTTCATCCAAAATAACTGAGTAAAATTGCTACCAGCAACAATGTATTTAGCTTATGTAGTAGATAGAGATATAACATCTTGCTTCTTACTCACCCATGAAACCAACTTCTTCAACAAAAATATTGCTCCACCGGTAGTTCTCTTCTGGTCACTAACATCACCGGCCCAATCAACATCAGTATAGGAAAATAACATGAAATCATCATTCTTTAGATACCACAAACCATAGTCAACTGTCCCCTTAAAGTATCTAAAAATCCTCTTTACAACAGTAACATGACTCTCTTTAGGATTAGCTTGAAATCTTGAACAAAGACAAATATAATGCATAATATCTAGTCTAGTTTGAGTCAAGTATAACAATCCACCAACCATAGATCTATACAAGGTCTGATTAACTTTATGATATTCATCATGTCTAGACAACTTACATCCAGTCACCATAGGAGTCCCAATAGGTTTAGAATCATCTAACCCAAAATTTTTCAACAATTCCTTCACATAGTTAGATTGAGAAATGAAAATGCCTTTATCAATCTATGTAATCTGCAATCCCAAGAAGAATTTCATCTCACCTATCATAGACATATCAAACTCTTTTTGCATATCATCAGTAAACTTCATACTCAAACCATCATCTCCTCCAAAAATAATGTCATCAACAAAAACTTCGACAATCAAAATGTTATCATTATCAACCTTAAAGTATAAATTACTATCAACAGTACCTCTACAAAATCCCAAATTAATCAAATACCTATCCAATCTTGCATACTAGGCTCTAGGGGCTTTCTCCAGTCCATACAATGCCTTCTTCAATTTACATACTATGTCTCCTTCATCTGATAATGAAAGACCATTCGTTTTCATAATGTAGACTTCCTCTTCAAAATCACCATTCAAAAAGGCCGACTTAACATCCATCTAATATACCTTAAAATTCTTGTAAGCAACATATGTGAGAAGTAATCTAACAACTTCTATTCTAGCTACCAGAGAAAAAGTCTCCTCATAATAAATTCCTTCCATCTGTGAACATCCTTTACATACCAATCTTTCTTTTTTTATAACCACTTCACTGACTTCATTCAATTTATTCCAAAACACCCATTTAGTGCCAATCACATTCTTGTCTTTAGGCCTCAAAACAATCTCCCATGTGTTGTTCTTCTCAATCTAATTCAACTCTTCTTCCATAGCTTTTATCCAATTCTCATCTTTACAAGCTTTTGAAACATATTTAGGTTCAATCTTGGAAATCAAACATATCTCTTCAGCAACAATCCTTCTCCTAGTCATCACACATTTATTTTTGTCACCAATAATATGATTTTTTGAATGATTCAATTTCACATACCTAGGAGTCTTCTGATTGTTCTAATTCTCAAGTTCTTGAACTTCTTCACCGACAACAACAATATCTGGATTAACTATCTCTATCAGATCATTCTGCTTTAGGATCTCAGTTTGATCATCAATCTCATATCCTCATGCTCTAATCTGCTTTCCATAACATTCATCAACCTTCACATTTTCACTTTCCACTATCTTCTTCAACCTCTTATTATAACACCGATAGGCCTTGCTCTTAGTAGAATAACCCAATAAGATTCCTTCATCACATCTTGCATCAAACTTTCCTATATCCTCATCTCTTTTGATATAACATTTGCTTTGAAAAACTCTAAAATTCCTAACTGTAGGAACATGACCAAACCATAGCTCATAAGGAGTCTTATCGAAACCACCTTTTATATGCACTCGGTTGAATGTGTATACAATAGTGCTAACAACTTCTCTCCAAAAGGTCTGCAAAACATCTCCTTCAATCAAAATAGTCCTAGCAACATCCAAAATAGTTACGTTCTTCCTTTCTACAACTCTATTCTACTAAGGGGTTCTAGGAGCAGATAACTATCTTCTAATTCCATTCTTCTCACAAAATGAATCAAACTCACTAGATGTAAATCCTCCCCCTTGGCTAGATCTTAGACACTTTAGTTTCAACCCTGTCTCTGTCTCCACCTTAGCTTTTAATATCTTGAATTTATCCAGTGCTTCTGATTTCTCCCTTAGAAAAGTAACCCACATAATTCTAGAATAGTCATCAATCAACAACATGAAATATTTGTCACCCTGCATGCTTCTCACTCTTGTAGGACCACACAAATTAGTATGCACAAGATCCAACAAACCATTACATGTATACAACTTATTTTTGATTGAAATTATTGTTTGCTTTCCCAAATGACATTCTTTACATACCAGATAAGAAGGTTTCACAATTTCAAGAAAATCTCTAACATCTTGAGTAGAACTTATCTTAATCATGCAGTCAAAATTAACATGACACATCCTTCTATGCCATAACCAACTTTCATCTATTTGAGCAATCAAACAACTTTTCTCATCGACATTCAAGTGAAAGATATTACCTTTAGTCTTAGCCCTTCATGCAATATGTATACTAGGGGCATTTAAAATCTTGCAATTACCATTCTTGAATTGCAAATAATAGCCATTATCAACCATCTATCCAACACTCAAAAGATTATGTTTCTGTAATGGTCAAAAAGAGGGTGATGAGGAGATCAAGTGGAAAGCTTTACCTCCCTCAAGAAAGGAGTGAAAGTTTCACAAAAGATCCTCTTCAACCTCTTTCACACATTACATTTAAAAGAGGGGGTTGAATTCACTAGATCCAATATCAATGGAGAGAGATTGAATGCTAAGTGAATTGACAATGAATTTGGAAAGTAAAAGTAACCCTCTTTTAGAATGGATAAGATAAATTAAGTGAATTGAGACTAAGTGTAAAGATGACAAAGAAATGGTTATAACTTGAGATAGAAATGCGGGATGAAGTTGTGCACCTGGAATTAGCAGTAAAATGCCAAGATGAAGCTCCCTTGTAAATTTGAGCAAAATTTGTTGGGACCGAGTTGAAAGTGTACTTGGTCCTCCAAAAAATCTGTGTGCTAAAAAGGGTTTTTCTGTCTCTGAAAATGAAGCCTAAACCTGCAAATACAGCTACACACCTACAACGTACAAAAAAAAAGAGAGGAAATGTTGTTGGGATTGGGGGTTTTCCTTTAGGTCAAACCCCAGTTTTGGAATTAACCAAATGATAAAAAGTACTTGCAAGTAAATGACTGAAGTAAAGTTCACCTCGAGAGAGGATGCAATTGAAATGTTGATAGAGTTGTTTGAAAGGATATATAAAATTGAATATCAAAAGAGATCTCCACTTCAATGGTTGAATCCTTGACTTGAATGCAACACCTATCCTTGAAAGGAGACTTGAGATGCTCAATGGATAGTTGAATAGACACTTGAATGCTCGAATGCTTGAATGCTTGAATGCAATTTCGCCTAGGATCGCAATTTCCACTTGTTGAACTTATACATGCCTTATTGACTTGATTGAACTTATTGACTTATTTGACTTATGAAAATAGGAGGGAAAAAATGCGTCTTATATACTTGCCAATTAGGGTTATTTGACTGATTTTGTGTCTTAGGCCAACATAGAAAACCTTTTCCCGCTTCTCATTTGACAAGGCCAATGCATGATTTAAGTGGAGGGGCCCCAAAATAGGGAAAGGACAAGGGCGCCACACCTGTGTCCTAGGAGGACAAGGGCACCATGATCCTATCCTAGGGGGATAGGGGTGCCACACCCCTAACTTGCCCTAATTTAGGATAGGAACTAGGAACATGCAGTGCAGGATGCAAGGAAATGCATGTTTTGGGTGGTGTGAGCATGTCTTGGGTCTCCAATCAGGCTTAGGGATTCATTTCACCAATGTGAAGACCCAAATGTGATAAAAAATTTTAGGTTAGCAATTTTATGATGTTACATTTATCCCCCATTTTATTGGGAGTATAAGTGTATGCCAATACTGCTGGTAAAGTACAAGGAAACAAGATTGAAAAACTTTCACCACATCAAGGAGGCAAGATAAACCAATCCCCTAGTGGACTAAGGATCTTATGACTTTGATTGACAAACTAAAAGGGAACATCGAGAAGGAGAGAACCATGACTCCAAGTAGTAAGGTTCCCCTCACTATGAGTCATGAAAAAGAAAAGATACCAAAAAATTATAAAGTATGGTCAAGTTCACTAAGTAACTTTAAGTATCAAGAAGGAAAATATGAGTGGAGTGTATGCCCCCATGTTAAAGCGCACTCCTTATCGGGGGTGATTTCTTTTAGGTAGGATACACCCAAGAGAGAGAGAGGGATCATGTTATCACAAGGATTTAGCCCCCAATCGAGGAATAAACCCAAGGATAATGAACACAAAAAACAAAGAACGAGGTAGTTTCGCTTTCCTCAGGGTCAGTATGCTATATGATAACTCATGTATATCATGTATATATGCATATAATAGTCATCATTCCCAAAAGAAAGGAAACTACCTTGGAAGAAAGAGAACACATGTGTCTTTTGAGTCAACATGAAAGAGACCAAAAGAGATCTCAATGCTTTGCATCATCCTCAAGTAGACATTACTAGGGACAACATATAGAAGAATGGTCACAAAAAGAGCAAGAAAAGAGAAAGAGGTAGAGGATCTATGGTGCTAATCTAGCTAGTCTAGCATGACACCCACCTCTTGATCTTTCTGATCACTATTTCAGGAAGGCAAGAAACATGCCCAAGGAGTGACATCAAGCACAACAGATGGAGCTATCACAAGATCCAAACAAGGACTATGCTCATGTGCTAAGTCACTTTTTTCGATTATAGGAGCTAGGATTAAGGCTTTTGAAAATTCTGCAGATAAATGTTTATTGACATCAACATATTCATATTCACTACTAGAAGCATTAGGAGTTGTATTACCACCATGAATAATATTTTCACCTATTTCTTCATCAATATTTATGGAAAAAGGAGCTCTATAATGAATAGAAGTAAAACCATCACATATTTTTTGCAACTTATGATTTGTAGATTTAGGTTCAATATCTGGCTAAGAAGAAAATGGAATCATGTCAACTGTTGGTGTTTTGGGAGATTGAATAGTTTGAGAAACAACTTCATGAGCTCTAGTAGGACATTTTCATCAATGATCTCTCGTACAACGATTCCATCGAGTCTTAGTGGAAGGCTGAGAAGAAGGAGGAATATTTGTTGAAGGAGAAATATTCTCATCTTTGGAAGTTGGAGGTTTAGGTTGAGGTATTTTAGGTTAGACAAGAGGAGAGGCAGGTCTCTTCTCTCTATAAGAGCAAGGAGACAAAACTGCACCATATAAATGAGGAATGTTTGGTGTGGGAAGGAGACCAAGTCCAGCAAGAGGAGGAGGTACAGGTCTAACCTTAGGAGGGATATTGTTGTTATTTTTAGGAGAAGACATAGTTGTTATTCCCTACATACCTAGCCCCATTAATTTCCTTGTCTTGAAAATATGGATCACCTCTCTTTTGTTTTAGTTTTATTTTTTTTGCCTTTTGCACCTCGAAACCCCGGGACCCTGGAGTCCCAAGATGCTCTTTTCTTGGTTTTTTGAAGTTAACCTCATAACTCCATAGCCCCAGAGTTCCAAGGTTGGATTTTGTTTTGTGTAAGACCCCAAAATTTTGGAACCCCAGAGTCCCAAGGTCTTGCCTTGTACTTTTTTGTGGAAGCCTTAGAATGCAGGAGTCTCAAAATTTTGAGTTCTTCGTGTTTTTTTTTTTTTTTACCTTAGAACTCCGGAACCCTAGAGTCCTGAGGTGCCTTGCTTTGGTTTTTACCTTGGAATTTTGAAGTCCTGAGGTGAGTTCTTTTCTTTTTTGTGTGTTTTACCTCGAAACCCCGAAGTTTCAAGGTGTGCTTTAGGTTTTCATGTTTTACATCTCGGAAGTCTAGGACCCCAGACTCCCGAGGTCATGTTTAAGGCAACCATATAGATGAAGTATTAGGGGGGTATAAATAGGAGAAATGAAATTTTTTGAGCTCATTTGTGCATTCAAGTTTTCTAGGCTCCTAGCTGTGATCTCCTGATTTCATGCTTCTATTTTACTGAGTTCTTCATGTGTTTTCTTCCACTAGGTTGGTGGATTTTCTCCCTCTTTGTGTTTCTTGTTTAGATTTTGTAGTTTTTTGGCATTGGATTTTCTTTTTGGTTTTCCTCATTTTGCGTGTTTTTTTTTTATCTTCCCGCATGGCCTAGGTTTTTGAACCCCAGAACCCTAGAGTTTCGGGTTCTGTAGTTCTCTTCACCTCGGAACCCCGGAGTCCCAAGGTTGATCTTTTTTGGGTCATGCCTTCATCCCAGAACTTCAGATCCCCAGAGTTTCAAACCACCCTCTGTGATGAATTACCCCCAACCTCAAAACCTCGGAACCCCAGAGTTCTGGACCATCTTTTGGACTATCATTTAAACCACCCTAGGACTTTGGAACCCCGAAGACCCGAATAAGCCATATTAACTAGTCAACCCCTAAACATTGGAATTCCGACCTTTACTAT
Organism: Cryptomeria japonica; assembly: GCF_030272615.1. Taxonomy (NCBI): domain Eukaryota; kingdom Viridiplantae; phylum Streptophyta; class Pinopsida; order Cupressales; family Cupressaceae; genus Cryptomeria; species Cryptomeria japonica. Next base: position 582,749,544 of record NC_081406.1, read on the forward strand.
TCTAAAATTGTTTCCACCCTGGAACCCTAGAGTTTCAATCCATATTATTTTAGCCTATACTTACCTCGAAACCTCGGACCCCTGGAGTTCTGAAGTGAGTTGTTATAGAAAGAGTTACCCACCCCAGAAGCCTGAAACTCTAGAATCTCGAAGTGGGTGATATTATTGATATATTTTTTATGCGATAGGATAATTTGTGATTCTTTCTTGCAGATTAGAGAAATTAGATGGACCCAACCTCCAACAAGAAAGACAAGGAATTGGATAGACTCCCCACAACCATAAAATACCACTATCAAGGGCAGGTTTATGCTTCCAAGTTGGATGATCATATTAAATGGGTGACAGATACTGAAGTAGGACACATTGAAATAGAGGACATCACGACACAATTGGATAGGCCGAGGTTGGAGGCCCCTTTAAGGAGAACTAAGAGATTAGGAATAATAGAGGCTACTATTTGTCCACAATCTGTCCAAGCCCTGGAATTTATCATGACCGTTGCAAAATTCTATAACGCAGACACAAGGAAGTGCATAGATGATCGAGGCAGAATTATAATAGATTTGTCAACATATATGTTAGGGTTTGTATTTGGTATTCCTTCAAGAGAGGAAGATATGTTGTTGACAACTAAAGAGGAAGCCAAGGAATTTTGGAATGATGATACCACCTCTTATAAAAGACACATGAATGAAAATTGTCTCGAAGAGGAGAGAAAAATAGAATTGAAGGCCAATGACATTCTAAGGGATGATTTCAAGGAGCCACAACGAGACCTAATCATTATGCTAAGCAAGGCCTTTGACAAGATAGATTACCAACATTTCCATCCTTAGATGTTCTAATTCAAAACCATTCTGATCCGGAAACGATACTTTGATTGGGCTCAAATATTATCAGACAATATATGTAAGCAATTGGTTGATGTGCACAAAATGAATAAATTCTTCTTCACCTCATATGTTATCTGGGTAGCTTCCTAAGCAGGCAAATTCCTAGGGTTGCAAACAAAAGGCCCACTCGGAGATGAACAGGGACAAAAGAAGGTATGGGAGTACTATACTCAACTCTTGCTAAGCAATGCAAAGACATATTTCAAGAGAATAAATGATGCCTTCCTCTTCCCTGTTATAATAAAAATCACAGGTGATACAGGGTACAAAATGAGCCCAGAGGCCATGGCAATATTTAGGGAATGGGCATGTTGGTTCATTCAGAACCAATTGTTCACATACATCAAGGTCAATGGATTCATAGGGAACCCCATGTTGCTCCCCAGATACTATAATGATAGAATCATACTCTTAGAGTATGTCAGGCAGATGCTTGGCTACAATCTTTGTTGTCTTCAAAGCACAAGAAAGGTGTTGATTTTTCTAATTCGATTAGTTATTTTTCTTGTTCCAAAATTCAAGTAGCAAAGTCAGCAGAGCAAGAGCTACAAGATCTACATCTAAGGGAGTTTAATTATGCTCAGGAATGTTATGAACCATGTGGTAAAATAAAGAAAATAATTTCAAAAGCATATGATGGGCACAAGCCAAGGTTTGAGGATTTTTGGGCGAACCTCTAAGACAATTTTGTAGTTAGATAGAAAAATTATTCTAGACTCTCAGTGCCACAGATAAGAAATTTTAAAATAGAAACTAATCTCCCTAAAGAATCGAGGGGTGATAGTGAATTACTAGACCCAACATATAAAGAGTAGGAAATTGATAAGGAGCCTCTCTCTCCAGTTAGATGGTTAGGATAGAAGGAGGTGATCCATTATCTTAGTTCTTTCTAAATCGTCTAACTAGGTGATCCATTATCTTGGATTTCAAATCCTCTACCGAGGTTACTCCTAATAGGGTATTGCTTCTAATAGGGCATTCTAATCAATCCCTTAACCAGGTGGTCCCTAATAGGACATTTTGTAAAGCTTTAACAGGCTTGGCTCCTAACAGGGTGAACTTCAGAAGAGTTCAAAATACTTGTGGGTATTCATCCCCACTGTGGTTTTTCCCATTTGGGTTTCCACATCAAAAATCATTGTGTCAACTGGTGAATGGCTTGTGTGGTTATTTTTGATATGGTTAATTTTCTTAATTGTTAAATCCACTTAGATATGTTAAGATGACTGATAGTTATCTAAAATGTGCTTTTACTATTGTCGGTAAAGTATTTTGATGTTTTGGTTAAATGGTTTGGGAGTTTTAGATCTGTTATACTGCTATTTTGATATGCTAGTGAAAGTGGTAAACTACCAGTGCTATTACTATTTGTAGTTCAGTGTTTGAACCAGTTTGTTCAGTGATTGACCTGAGAGATTGTTTTTGAGGTTGGTGAAAGTTTAGTCAATTTTCTATCTCCTGATTCACCCCCCTCTCAATAGTTGTTAGGATCCTTATTGATTCATCATATCATGAATATATGCATCAACTGTAGCAAGCCAAGGTCTCCCTAAGATAACTGAATATCCTCCCAATGTATCTTTAGGAGACAAGATCATAAAATCTGCCAGAAATTCCCAGGAGTCTAAAGTAACGACAACATATTCAATCATACCACTAGGACGAACCATGGAATTGTCAGCAAGCTGCAGGATTGCAGGAGTAGGCCTAAGATTGGCTATGTAAAGTTTTTGCATAATATCTCTTGTTATTACATTGATGGCTACTACCAAATCTAATAAGGCATTCTTTATCTGAGTGCCATTGATGAAAAATTTTACAATAGGACTACTAGGGTCAAAATATTTAGGAATTGAAACTTTTCCCAACATAATATCAGTCAATTGACCCATTACATGTACTATTTGCGGATCCTTTTTCTTCCTGCCAGGTTTCTATAAACATGCCTCTTTAATTTCCTTACCATAGATAGGGACATCCTTAATAGCCCGAAATAATGAAATTTTAACACATATGTGTTTCAGCTGATCAATGATATCAAAATTTATATCCTCTTGCTGAGGAATCTCTTCATCTTGCAACCTTTGAGGAAATGGGGGTATTTGCTGATTTTGAGGTATTTGGGTTGCTAGGCTAGATATTTCCTTTTCCTTTTGTATTTTAGTTATAACTGGAGGGGACGGGTTAGGCAAAGTTATCCGGGATCTCAAGTGAATATCACTTATAGAAAGAGAATAAGTTGGGTACTGATTAGGATCAGCTGAATAAACTTATTGTTGTTGCTAAGGCTTGCTATTAGGATTTGGCATGGGTTAAGTGGGAAGCTGTGTGAGTTTTGGTGGAATGGTATTAGCAGTAGGAGGGGGCATTATAATAGGATGTTGAGGTTGCTACTGAGGTTGTTGATAACCAAAAGACTGATTCATCTATTACTATCATCCTCTCCATTCAGGAGTAGGTTGCCAATTCCCTTGGAATTGTTTCCATGGTCCCTTAGATTGAGACTAATTTCCTTGTGGCTACTGCCACTATGGAGTTTGATTGGCAAAATTTTTCCCTTGCCATTGATTATTTTGTGCATAGGAATTTCCACTATAACCAAAAAAAGAAAGTGGATTAGGAGGCATACCTTGTCTTGGAAAATTTGGCCTTCTTTGAGCAACATAGAAAACTTTTTCATCATCTCCTTATACTGTCTTGAAATTAGTAACTTCAAGGTTTGCAACCATCTTACATTTACAGTCTCTTTTCTTCTATCTACAATGTGGATAGAATTCTGTAAGTATTGCATCATCTTCCTCATGCTTATTCTTAGATTGAAGTGTGTGTAATTGAGTAGCCATATTGTTTATGATATCCTCTTTAAAATCCTTCAAAAGTTGACTGAGCTCAATTCAAGAAACTCCATTACTGGATGTTGATGAAGAAATTCTTGGCTTGAAATGCCTACTCTTCTTAGAAGAAGATATAGAATACTTATGATATATTTGACCAATGTCATTCCATGCTGCTTGTGTTATATCACCACCTCCCATAAGGTCTAAAGCATCTGTGCATTCATCACTGATTCCCCTTAGAAATATTAACTTAAGAGAATCTTCATTTAGAGTACTATGCTTGTACTTCTTGACACTGAACAAAAATCTCTCCATATAATCTTCTAGACTCTCATCTTCCTTCTGTGTCATTCTAAAATATCATCCCCATGGCGGTCAGTCTCTCTACAATAATCTTTATATTTCACAAGAAACAACCGTTTCATCTCATCCCATGTAGTGATTGTACTACTCCCTAGACTCATAAACCATCTCAAAGTCTAAGGGCTTCTGTAGTATAATCATAACTCCTACAAAGGACATCAAATTCAAACAAGAAAGTGTCAGGGTCCTCTGTCACTAGTCCATAAAATTTAGGAAGAGAAGAAGCTGGAATGTTCTTGAGATTAGCATTATCATGCAAATCAAAAATGGGGAACTCAAATGTTGGGTTCACAGGTGTAGGTGGGTTATTCCCACCAGGGGGTTAATTTCCTTGCATTGGTCTTTGAGGAGGAGTTACTGGACAAGGTTCCTCTTCAGGAGGTGCAAAGAGGAAATGAAGGCTATTCTCAAAAAGTTCAAATTCAAGTAGGTTCAAATTATCTGGGGCTTGGTAAAGTGTAGCAAAAGGCTTTACATCTGGTGCTTCATATGGATTGAGTCTTGTATGATTAGGATGGATAGGAAGTAATCTACCTTGAGCATCTCTTCTTCGTCTATGCATGCTGATTGATGAGAATTACTTAAAATAAACTGATTTATCAGAAACAACTATACTGAAAACTTAAAAATTCATAACTGTAACAAGTTCTTAGTTTGACACCATCCCAGATAATGGTGCCAAAAATGTTTGCCTCTCCAATAGGAATAATAACTAGAGCTAAAGTCTCAACCCAAAGATTGGTCATTCATTCTAAGTAGTTATTATCTCCATGACTAAAGTTCATTTACTTATCAACCCAGGGATGTATTACTTGAAATGTGTCTGCATTGTATATGCACTAAGTTCCTGTGGTAGTCATGTTGTACTACTGCAACAACTAAGTCTATTTGAAATAAACAAGCAAAAATATAAAAACTGAATGGCTAAAGGAAATCTTAATATTAACAGAAGATTATAACTAAATAATTGTTAACTAAGTTCAAAGTTGACAAACAAGAATTACTATGTTTGCTTTGGTTGCAGGAACAATCATAGGATTTGGTTTCAGTGGCTGCAGGAACAGTCAATCGCTAGAGAATCTACTGTAGCAAAAAGAAAATTTAATCTAACAAACACACAGGAATACTCACCAAGTCGGCCCCCTTGGATGAGTGTATCCAGACTTCAAAGATGATTCTATATACTCAGAATAACATAGGATTTATTCATTATTTCCAAAATTCGATACAACATATGAAATGAGAGAAAAGCTTCTAGTTTTGGAAAATGCTATCTAACCTCTAAGAAGAGGTGTAGGTCTTTATTTATTCCTACTATCTAGATTCATGACGATGAAATTAGGTAGAAAACATTTATGACTGCAAAGAGAAGAAGTTAATCCACATAAAACATGGAACTCAACTAAACCACAACCAAGAATATAGCATGGCAGTGTTTACTAGATTGATGTTTGCTGGAGACAAACATAAATTAATCTGGTATCACCTCTCTATTCCTTTGCTGATTATTATGCACACCATCTTCTCTATTATTTTGAATGTTTAACTACCCCTAAATGTCTCCAACTTCTTTCATGACGTGATTCTCCATCCGGCTTAGAACAACAACTTATTTACTCCTGCATTTGAAAGTTAGACCATACAAGCATATATATATATATATATATATATATATCTATTTTCATTAATCATAACATTTTTACATCCACACATGATATTACCTATGATAATCTATATGGAAACATGAATAATAGGTCAAAACAATATAGGGTTTAATGGGTTTAGTTATCATTCAGAATGCACATAGTCAAACTTTAATACAACACATGACTCAAACACTATCCCAATATGCAACTTAAAACATAGCAAAAACTTATGAGTTATAGGAATAAAAGAGCCATTATTTTAGCTCATCAGTCCCTTTGTACTCCTATTGACTGTGATGGGGATTCGGGTCTTGAAGATGGAGTAGGTGCACTTGGATGGATACGAGGCAGTTGAGTACTTAAATCAACTTGCCAAAATTGAAAACTTGCATAGGAAAAACAAAAAAGGAATACCAAAATGGATACAACCTTAATTACTCCTCCTCAGGCTGATCCTCTTCCAAAGAGTAGTATTTTTTATGCCAAGCATAAACTTCATTGGTTGGCCAGACAAAGGATTTCAAGATCTATAGTCTATTCATTGCATCCTTTGTTTTTGAAGCTGGCATGATTGTAGTTTCCAATGTAAATTTATGATACAAAGAATCCACATCAATGATTTTATCAATAATAAAATGATATTCATTCTCTTGATTGGGTTCACTTGTTAATGCATCTAGGACTACTTTAACTGCTACTCTAAAATCATCTCTCCATTTGACAAGATATTTTACTTGCCCCTCATTTGTCAAAATTGTGGGGATGTCCCACTTTTGCAGGTGCTTGAATGACTCAATCTTTTCAATCAAGATTTTTCTTTCCTCCTCCACATGGGGGAGTTCTTTGATTAAGAAATTATAATTTTTCCATGTATCCCCCACAATTTGGGGCACCTTGGGGTCATTCTTGATTGCGAAAAGAATTTCCTTTATTTGTTGTGACTTTGGGAACCAAGTAGTGTTGGATATTAGAGTTTTTGGAATGTGTTATTGTCATTGATGTCAACATATTCCCATGTTTCTTGTGCTTCGGTATTGCACAAAGTTGGGTTGGGTGATTTATTGTAGATGTGCTGATGCAGAGTAATGGGTTTTGAGATACTTATCTCTAGTTGATTCAGTATGAGTTTCAGTGTTTCATAAGGTGATTTGGTTGAGTTATGTGATCCGATGTGATGATTTGTTTTTCTATTGGTTATGTATTGTAGAGTTGTTATTTCTCTAGAATTGATTCCTTATGTTGTGCAGATTTTGGAGAGTGTTTGGGATGCTCATGTGTGTCCTCAGATCGGGTGGTTCATGATTTGGAACTTCACAAGCATATCTTTCAATTTGTTGTTGGTATTCTTGAGCTCTGCTGATGAAATGATGATGATTCTTTTTATCTGAGTTGTTGCGAAGGAATTCTCATTGCTTGTTGATGTTCTTTGATCATGTTCTATGCATTTTGGTGATTCACATTGATCATTGTGCATGTTATTGAAGATTTTATTGGTCCGGTGGTATTCTTTGTGCTATATAACTTTCTAGCTGACCCGATGGTTGTTGCGTGTTGTAGATGATCTTGGCAAGATATTCAGTGGTGTTGTGTATTTGAGGTTTTAATTTGGGTCCATGCTATGTTTTTTTCAACATTTTATTGGTCACAATATGGATTTATGTATCGTGTAATGTAATTTTGTAATTAGCTCTTATATGTTGAGATGACCTTGAGGTTAAGGTTGATGATTTGTATAAATAAGTGTTGTAATCATGTAAGATGTGTGTCTACGATTGTGTCTATGATCTATGAGAGTATTGTATGTGCAAATAAGTGAATTCATCTTTCAGTAGTGTGGAGAAGAGAATAGAAGTTTTGTTGTGCAGATAGTGTGCTTAACCAGAACTATGATTAGGCATTTGGAGATGCTATTCTTTTAGTTCATGTAATCCATATTGTTGTCCGATCTTTTTAAGGTAGTGAGCCTTCCCAGGGTTGTAGTCCTTTTATATTTTTGAGCAGTGAGATCTAGAAAATATGCCTAAATGAATGTGCATTCCCCATTCTATTATTTACACACTACTATAGAGTATCATCATATTGTGGGTAGGTTGCCACCATGGTTTTCTCCTTAACTGGGTTTTCCACGTCAAAAATTTATGTGTTATGTGTGTTGTTGATATGGTGTTAATATTTTTTTATTGTTGTTCATGATTAGATCTAAAGTTAAGATTGATTTGTCTGAGTTTGGTGAAAACTGATTCACCCCCCGCCCCCTCTCAGTTTTCCTGCATTGTTGCTACCAATAATAGGTATCAGAGCTAGACCCTCTAGAAGGAGCTTGATCGCTTGAGGAGATCTACGATGACAATTGTTGTTTTGAATAAGGTGAGTCTAAGATTTGATGGAACTAATTACTCTATATGAAAGAATTAGATGGAGGTTCACTTGAATTGTATTGAAGAAGATTATTGGAAGATCACAAAGAATGCATACAATGTTCCTTAGAATGGTCTTGTTACTAAAACTGAGATCGAGGATGCTAAACATAGCATAATAACTAAAGAAACTTTGGAGAGTGCCCTGACTGATGCAGAGATGACTATTGGAAATTGTTGTTGCTAGGATATGTTGTTGTCATTAATGTCAACATATTGTTATTGTGAGGACTTGGTTATTATTGAGAGGGGGGGGTGAATCAATGATAGCAATAAACTGCAAACTTTCACCAATTGGAACAATACTTCACAAAATAGTTCATAACTAGTACTGATAGTTGATCAAACAATCACTTAATGCAGATTCACCTAAACATTACTAGTAGAAACTTAAGTGTTCACCATTAAGAAAATATAAAAAAGAAATCAAATGAACAACTTAACAATCCATCCACAACATGAACACAAGAATTTTTCACGTGGAAATCTAAAGGGGAAAAACCACGGTGGGAATTGGTACCCATAAAATATGCACTCTTTTGGAATGTGCCCTATTAGGAGCCTAGCTTTGTTAGGAGGTTTACAACAATGCCTGGTTAAGAGTAGACCCTGTTAGGAGTCACCCGGTCAAGGTATTTTACAACTTATCTCTATTAGGAGCTTTACCTTATTAGGAGTAACCTTACTAGAGGATTTAAAATCAAGTTGTTGAGCTACCCCGTTAAGGGATTTATACAATCAGGCCTATTAGGACCTACCCGGTTAAGGGATTTTAATGTTGCTGCAACTATTAGGAAACAACAAATAAATGATCTGGACTCAGCAGTTCATAGCTTGCTATTATAGATCCTTGCCAGCTCCACTATGCTTCTCTCATGCAAACATCTCAATCTGGTTCAACACACACACACACACACACACACACACACACACACACACACACACACACACACTTCTCTGATCATCGACACACTCAACCTTCTCAAACTCGACCTAATTACATTTTACAATTAGGTCAATTACAAAACCCTAACCTATAATGAATCTACATCATATATCATATCAGACCATTAAAAATAATTATAGATCATCATACAGATCATTACAACAAATCACATGACAATTACAGTCATTGAATGATCATAACTCATCACCGCACATCGATCTGATAAGATGTCAAACACTTAACACATTCTTGTAGTGTCGTAAATTGTACACCCTTACTAGGGTGGTACAATTTCACACTTAGGTTAGCACCCGCCTTAGTGTGTCATGTATCTTGCATTTCTAATTCCCTTTTAAGCATTTACTTAATTAATTTAATTAAATCTAAAGTCATGTTTCATCACTTTACATGTTATAAAGTTGGGCCCTTTACCATAAGCGTGCCCCTTTTCATCTTATTCCTTCAATAAATTATTTATTCATTATCCCTAATTATGTCTTATTTCGATCATTTAGGCCCGATTTCGTATATCACAACATCTCAAAATTAGTTGTAACTTTGGGATGCGGTCTAATATAATTATATCTAATGACCCCAAAAATTTGGTGAAAAGTTGGTCAGACCGTGGTGGGAATGCACATGGTCCTTGGCTTTTTCCCCATAATTTCGGGAGCAAAATCCTATGATGTAATAACGCTTAAAACCAAAAGTTTGGTGGGAAATTCAAATCCTAGGTCGGCGTAAACATGAAATTAAGATCTAGGGTTTCATACTTAAGATCTCCTTTGGAGTCTTCAACAAAATTCAACATTCATCCATCAAGCATTCATCAATCATTATTTCATCAATTGGGGGCTTTTGAAGATATAGGAGAACAATAGGAGATCACCAACTGAAGATTGGCTTGTACCTCTCCCTTGGGGTTGGGTATGGTTTCATGTTGTTTTCATGTCTTTGCATAAGCTTCATTTTGATTCATATTCATGCTATAGATCAATTTGCATCATGGATTTAGAGCATTTACTTTATCAATTATAAGCAATTAGGGTTTACTCTTTAGGGTTGCTCTAGATTGTTTGCTTTCATTTTAGGATCTTTCACACACACAAGGTTATTGCAAACACATTTTCAGTACATTATCAACTATTTATGGAGATGGAAATCACCAACACTGGGGTTTGACTAAGACAAAACCCTATATAGCCACCCAAAACCCTATTTTGCAACTTACAATATAGGTTTAGATCTGAGCATTGCTGGAAGTTTCAAGACTGGAGGAGCGCACAAAGACAATTTTTGAGTGCAAATTTCACCAAAAACCCCAAGGATAGGGGTGTGACACCTTGGTCCTTCCTAGGAAAGGCGTGTGGCACCCTATTCCTTCCTAGGATAGGGGTGTGGCGCCTTGGTCCTGCCCTCTATTAGCAAGATTTGGCAGAACAGAGTCTTGTAGGCTTCAGAACCTACCTTGTTAGTTGTAGCTCCATACTTGTAGAATTGGGACAGTGACGTGGCACCCTGGTCCTAGACATTTCTGCTTATATTTTAGACATAGGTACACCTATGATTTTGTCTCCTAATCTGTACTATTTAGCAGTATATCAATTGTCCTTTGATCCGCATTTCTAGATTAGGGTTTGCTTGCTTACTTGCATTCTAGTTTAGATTGCATTTTTTCGTCATTCCTCTCTCTCATTTACAAAAAAGAAATAGAAAACCTAAGAGATGATCCTTGACTCTCTCTTCAACATAAGAAGTAGCTCGAAGTGTGTCACCTCCCTAGGCTCTTTCATATTTTGTGAGTGTGTATGAGAGTGGGATTAGGGTTTCCATACTCAATCTCACATTTTCCCCTACACATCTTTGGTGAATCTGACATGAACCCAATCTCATTTTCATTACATTGCATTGATATATCTTGAGTTGGTATCTTTTAATTTTGCTTTATAAAGATAAAATTCAGAAAAAAGTGAAAAAATTCAAAGAAAAAGAATAAAAAAGTGGTTTCCCTTTATTTGCTTGCATTGTGTGTTTAGATTTCATTTCAATTCTCATTTCAAAATGTTAGATTTTTATTTGCAAGATGTTCATTCTTTTGATGATTTATGCAATTTTGTTGATTATGAGTTTAGTAAGGATGAATTAGATGATTCTCTAAATGAGTTTTTGAAACCTAAGCCTTCTAAACCCTCATTTTGCCAAAATTTAATCAACCTTGTTACTATGCCATTTCGTAGTGATGAGAAAGATAAGTTGAATTATTCCTCTCATGGGTACATTCCTATCAACTCCTCCAAAAAATCTAATAACATGGTTGACCTTAACAATTCCCTTTATGAGGTTATGTTTCCTTTTGAGTCCAAAGTTAAACCTTTCAATCACTATGATCATGCTTTATTGGATGATGCCCTTGATGACTTTATTTCTTTGCCTAAACCTTCAAACAAGAGTAAGGCATCTAAAAGGTTTATCAATATGATCAATGTGAATGAACATAGAAAACCTCTATTTATAGTTCAAGGTGCTTGTCCTTCTCCAACTTCACCTCTTCCTAATCAACCTCTTTCAAAAGTTAAAGGTGGATATAGTCATTATTCCTTTAGTACTCCAAACAAACCCATCATTACGGTTCAAGGAAGGAATCCCACTAAGAGTCTTTACAACTAAGCTAAACAACTAACTAAGGAGAGTTATAATGTAGTTGCCCATACCTATAATACGAGAAATAATAGGTAACCTAATCCTCCTTTGGTTATTCCAACTTCTCTTCCTGATCCTCAACGTATTCTTCCTCAAGCGCTTCACATTTAACAAACTCTTGGTAATGACTATGACCTAATTGAGCAACTTAAAGCTACTCCTACCAAGATATCCCTCTAGAATTTGATTGAAACTTCTTCAACTCATCATGGAATGCTACAAGATGCATCGAAAACATTAAATGTCCAACTTCCAGTGACATCTAATAATATGGCTTCTTTGATTAATTCTATCATATCATCTAAGGCTTAGATTGTATTTATGCAAGATGACCTATCATCTAGTGAAATTCAACAACAATATTTTCCTTTGATGATTGTGGTTGTCGTAAATGATAGTGCCATAAAGCAAACACTAGTGGACAATGGTTTTGGCCTTAATGTTTGTAGCATTAACCTGTTGCATAAGATCAATGTTGATACATATATTATTAAGCCCGATTCTCTTACTATCCAAGACTTTGATAATGTTGCTAAATATTCATTAGGTATCATTACCTTGCCTATTAAGGTAGGTCCTATTCCTTTAACCACACCTATCCATGTTATGTCTGAAGAATTGACATATAACTTGTTGCTAGGGTGACCTTGGATTAATAACATGCAAGTTGTCCCCTCTACATTGCATAGGCAAATTAAATTCATTTATAACAATTAAACATATAAATTTATAGGTGACACAAGTCTCTAGGCTTATCTACAAACATCAAATTCTAAATCTTCTTCAATTGGTTCTTCCCCAATTGTCTTAGATAATTCCCCTAAAGTTTCTACTCCTACCAATGTGACCACTTCATCAAACTTATCTCCTACATCTGAATCGATTCCCAATACTTCCTCAAGTGAACCTAAGATTCTAAAGAGAGAATCTTCTTAGCGTAATTCTACTAGTGAGAACACCTTTTTTCCTCAGAAGGTTCTGGTAAAATATGATTGGGGATCCCTTGATTTCAATCCTATTTTCATAGGGGAATATATAATTCCCCCTAGAGAACCTAAAGTGCAATTTTCTTTGTCTAGGCCATTGAGTAATAATTTTGTGGTGGTTTCCTAGACTTCGTCTCCTATTTCTGACCCAAAGGACTTTGACCCTTCACTTTATGAAAATCCTCCTTCTTCCACAGAAATGGATAATCTTTATGGTACTGGTTTTCACATCCTAGCTAGATGTGAATATAATGGTAATGGATGTGGTGCTCAAGAATAGGGGATCAAGGTTACCTTGGAAAACAACTTCTATGACATGACATTTGGGCTTGGTTATGATCCTTTTAAGCGTACTAAAATCTCTAAGAGTCATTCATTAGTGTTAATGTCATTCCTACTTCTCTTTCGCTAAAATATACAGAGTATATTGACTGTGACTCTTCTAGTTTCCTAGCTTTGGATGTTTTTCCTAATGATGATTCCTTAGTCGAATTCTTAGAAGCTTATGACAACTTTCCTCATTATCACCATAATCATGGCTTTCCCTATTGTCTAAATGCGGAAGCTGACTTTAGGAAAGAAAGAAATAACGATGAGATGGTTAAAGAATTTTTTCAATTAAAATATTCTCCTCAACAAAGCAATCTCCTAATAAGTGACACTATTGATATCAGGATAGATCCTTATGTTGAAGATAAAATCATTAAGATAGGGGGATGTCTTGACGAAGAAGAGCAAAAATAATATTCTAAGTTATTACTTGAATTTCTTGAAATCTTTGCTTGGATATACTCTTATATGCCTGGCATAGACCCTAAGATTCTCACTCATAACATTGTCCTAATTTTTGATGCTAAACCTGTGAAGCAAAAGATTCAAAAAATTCACCCTAAAGTGGCATTGCTTGTTAAAGCTGATATTGAAAAATTGTTGGATGTTGGATTCATCCATCCTATCGATTATTCTCCATGGATTTTAAACATTGTGGCTGTGGCTAAGCCTGATAATAGAATTAGGATGTGTATGGACTTCCATGATTTAAGCAAAGCCTCTTTAAAAGATGATTTTCCTCTCTCGAATATCAATATGATAGTGGATTATGTAGCAAGTCATTCCCTCTTATCCTTCATGGATGGTTTCTTAGGATATAATCAAATCTTCATTAATCCTCAAGATCAATACAAAATTTCTTTCACCACCCCTTGAGGCACATTTTGTTGGGTTATGATGCCTTTTGGATTGAAAAACGCAGGTACAACCTATCATTGTGCTACGACTCTTATCTTCCATGACTATATGTATAAGACTTTAGAAGACTACATTGATGATATCTTAGCTAAATCCATTCTTCGTATAGATCATGTTGAGATCGTTCACCAAATCTTTGAGAGAATTTGTAAGTATAACATGCGCTTGAATCCCTAAAAGTGTGTGTTTGGTGTGGGTAGTGGAAAACTATTAGGGTTCATAGTTTCACATCGTGGCATTGAGGTGGATACGAAGAAAATAGATGCTATTGTTAACATACCACCTCCTAAGAATGTCTCCCAACTAAAAAGTTTGCAGGGAAAGATCTAGGCTATTCATAGGTTTATTTCTCAACTTGCGGATCATACCTTCCCTTTGACTCAATTGCTTAAAAATAATACCATTTTACAATGGAATGAGGATTGTTGTCAAGCATTTGAAGACCTAAAAGCCTATTTGGCCAATCCTTCTATTATTTGACCTGCTAATCCTACTAAGCCTTTCCTATTATACATAGATGCTTCCCTTCATGCTATTGCAGCCTTGTTGGCACAACATGATAAGGATGGTAGAGAATGTTCAGATTATTATATAAGCCAGACTCTACGCGATTACGAAGTCCGACATTCTGTGATAGAAAGGCAATGCCTTTCTTTGGTCTTTGCAACCCAAAAGTTAAGGCATTACCTTTTGAATGCTGAAGTCCATGTTATCATTAAATTTGATCCCCTCAAGAATCTTTTCTCTAAAACTAACCTTTCTGGATGCTTAGCTAAGTGGGTTATGATGTTGACCGAGTTTGACCTTAAGTTTGTCTCGTAGAAGGCAATAAAGGGTTAAGCGTTGATTGATCACCTAGCTGATGCTCCTTCACCCTTCTCCCTACCTAATCAAGAGTCCTTTCCTATGAATAAATTTTCTCTATTTAGATTGATGAGACTTGGGAATTGTACTTTGATGGCTCTAGACGTCATACAAGATCGAGGCAGGGGTGGTCTTAATTTCTCCTAAAAAGAAGCCTTTCCCTTTATCATATCATCTCAATTTCTTATGTACCAATAATATCGTTGAATACGAGGCTCTTATAGCTAGAATTAAAGAAACCTTAGCATTCAATATAAAAAATCTACCTATCTATAGAGATTCTCAACTAATCATAAGACAGGTGACAAGAGTTTATCAAGCTAAGCAAGACAAGTTATCACAATATAGAGATCTAGCTATATCCTTGATACAAAAATTTGATTCTTATACCATGGAGCCTATTCCTTGAAAAGATAATCGACATGTTGATGCAATGGCATGTTTAACCTCTCTTTTATCTTTAGAGGATCCATTGGTAGATCTTAAATTTACTATTCACAACCTCACTACCCTGGCTATTGCTAATAATCCTAGTGAAGTGACATATTGTTGCATTATAAATTCTAATGAATGGTACTCGCATATCATGAGATATTTGAGTGATGGTACCTTTCCCAACTCTTCAAACAAGAATAATAGGGCTAGGATTTGCAAGTTGGCCACTAGATACATTATCCTTTCTAATGTTCTTATAGGAAGGGTTATAATGGTCTTCTTCTTTGTTGTCTCAAAAAAGCCAAAATCTCTATTGCCCTTCAGGAAGCACATTCAGGTGCTTGTGGGGGGAATTTTGCGGGAAAATCTTTAGTTCATAGGTTGCTCCGAATGGGATACTATTGGTAGACCATGGAAAAATATTCCTTTGCGTTTGTTAAGAAATGTCATCATTGTCAGCAGCATAGCAATTTGATCCATGCCCTTGCCCAAGAACTTCGATCTCAAGTGGCATCTTGGCCATTTTCTACATGGGGTTTGAATCTTGTTGGTAAAATATCTCCTCCTTCATCTCAAGGACATACCTTCATCATAAATTCAACCGATTACTTTATGAAGTGGGTGGAAGTTGTTCCTCTTCGATCCACTACCACTGAAGTAATTTGCCAATTCATTTTGGAAAATGTTATTTCCCAATTTAGAATACATTCCACCTTAGTTTTGGATAATGGAACACTATTTAAAAATAAGGATGTGAAGAAGTTTCTCGAGAAATATCATATTCAACATAAATTTTCTACACCTTATTACCCTCAATCAAATGGTCAAGCTGAGTCTTCGAATAGGATAATTGAACAGGTTCTTTGAAAGACGGTGAAAAAGCATGGTAAGGATTGGCATACTCAATTAACGTACGCTCTTTGGGCTTATCAGAAAAGTGTACGTGTTGTTATGGGTTGTATTCCTTATAATTTTGTTTATGGCGATGATGCCATTATGCCTTTGGAGTTAGAAATTCCTTCTTTGAGAGTTTCTCTTAGGGGTATAATGGATGATGATTCTTATAGAGAACAAAGACTTCAACAACTTTAAATGCTTGATGAACGATCTATAAATGCTCTTGAGCATATTCAAGCATATCATAAAACTTTGCAAAGGAGCTACAATGATAAATTTATTCAATATTCCTTCTCGGTAGGTGATCTAGTGCTCTATGAGAATCAATGTAATGTGAATGCTTTACCCGAGGAGAAAGGAATATTCAGCCCTAATTGGCTTGGACCATACATCATTGTCGAGGTCTATGGATTAGGTGCTTACAAGATAGCAGATGTGGAAGGTACACCTCTCAAGGAACCTCTAAATTCTATGCACCTTTGTAGATACTATGCCTAACCTCTTTCTCTTTCTCTCTCTCCCTCCTTTTCTCTTTCTAGTTTATCTTCTCTCTTTGTACCTTTTATTTCTTCAAAATTGGATAATGTGTTAGCATATCTTCATTAAAGTAGGTAGGATTAAATGATGTTATATTGTTTAGTCTACATTACTTCATTCTTGACAAGCATGTTTCTTTACTTTATTGTTTGTCTTGAATTCATTTATGTAAACTATAATAAATTTACATTTTATATGTGCTAGCATGTTACACAATTTGTTATGTGTTAAGTAGGATTATATCATGTTGTGTTTAATTAGAGTTAATTAAATCACATTAGTCATATAGTTCTTAAGCTTAACACATTTCTCTTCTACATCAACAAAGTAGCATTTAATTAAGTACTTAATTATTTAATTAAATCACACATGTATGAATTTAATAATGAAGCATTGAGAAATCAATCACATGGAAATTAAATTAGACATACATGATCATCACCAAATGTGTTACTTTTAATCTAAAGTAATGTATACATTGTTTAAGTATTAAAATAACATGTTTGAGACATAATCAATACATATCCATGAGTGTCATAACATATAAAAACAAAAATGTCTCATGACATAGTAAGGTCATCTCCTATCTCTGGGACTAGTAGCTAGAGGATGGTGACTAGATATCCCCTCCTGATCTAGCTGTGGAGGTGGGCCCATGGGTGTGTATCATGATACAGACCATGAGTGACTCCACGAGAAGCTCCTGCGATCCCTCTCCATCATAATCTCGTGATATGTGGCTACCTCTATCCGCAATGCTGCTAGATCACACTCTGTCTATTGTAATCTCTCTCATAGGACCTCCATCTCCATCTAAAGGGGGGTGAATAGAGCCTCATGGTGTCCTACATTCCTCTATGATCTATGCATTATTTGCGAGGAAATGGGAATGTGTGCAGTCATGATGAGATCTGTCACTACGTTTTGAATGAGAGAGTGCCACTCTTAGAGAGTAACTGCAGGGAAATGGGAGATATTTTCATCAATAACATTTTTTTATCATCAAATCTAAACTAATAAGATATATAAATTAAATACCTTACTTGGATCTCCCTCTTTCCAATAGGGATCGTGGATAGAGACCGCCTGAGACTCGAACCTGCTAGGCTCGCCGTGCTTGTACTGTCTCTGTATAGTGGGAATCGGTTGATGGGGACTAGAATCAGGACCCCTTATAGGACCCTTCTTCATCTATGATGGGATTCTAGGTCATCTAGTGCTATGGTGTCATCCCTAGAGTGATGAGGAACTGCATATGATTTATCCTCCTCCTCATTCTCCTCATCCTCCTCATCCTCCTCATCCTTGTTCTCCTACTCCTCATCCTCCTTGTCCTCCTCCTCATTGTCTCCATATTGATCTCCATCTCTACCTACCTCCCACTCTCCAGCATCATCAGCCTAATCATCTGAGCCCTCCTTGGATGTATTGGGTCCTCCTCCATCGCCCGTCTTTCGCCATACTCTGGGGTTCCCTCGAGTGAAGTCTGCTGGGAAAATGGCTCCAAGATATGTCCTCCCCTACCATGTGATGAAGCATTGGTCTACACCCACATCGTCTCTGTAGTCTGTTGCAACATCCTGATTTGACTTGTCTGAATCTGTGATGTCGATATCATCACTAGTGGGCCTAGGAATGGCTCCGGGCCTCGATAACGCACAAAAATGATAGATGTACACAGACACATCAGTAGGAACACATTTCTCAAACCCAAACTATCACTAGACTCATTCAAAGTAGAAGGGGATGACTATGTGGTTGTATCTGTAGACACCTAAAAATGGTCAACGCTTGCGGAGTCATATTTTAACATTTGCGCATTGCCTCATTTTAGGTTTTTGCGTCGCATTAACATTTCTCCTATGATTCGCACTTGGTCTTTATCATTTGCAAGTATCGAGTCTTTCTTCTGCATTCTTCCTTCATCTCGCCTTCGAATTTGGTCTTGTCGACAACAATCTTCAATCATGATTTTGGTCAATCTTATCCTATCGCATCAATGTGCGTGCTCATTTGTCATCATTTTGGACATCGTCAATCCTAATTAGGGTTTTGTCCTCTTATCAATCTTGTCATCTGGCGATCGATTTATCATCAATCCTTATCATTTTCAATCTTGTCATTTTAACGATCGATTTGTCATCGATCATTGTCATTTTGCGATCGATTTGTCATTGATCATGGTCATTTTTAGTATTGTCGTTTTGCAATCTATTTTGTCATCAATCGTCGTTCTTTTCAATCATGTCAATTTGGATCAATTAGTCATTGTTCTTCGTCAATTGGCGCCTATCAATTTGGTCTCTTTATCAATCTCAGTTAGTTTGTCAATCAATCAAATCATTTATCACATTGGTCATTTATCAATTCAAAATCATGATCGATAACAATTATCTTCAATCAAGACCTAATTGTCATTCTCGCATTGCTAATTCATCTTCTAGGGTTTTATGATTCAATCATTTAACCTTGTGTGTCATTTCTTCCTCTAGGATTAATAAATTATTTATTTATCCTAAGTCTTCTTGTCACAATTAAATGTTCATTTAATTGGCTAATTATTTCTCTTTTTGTGAATTAATTAATAAATGACAAATTATTAATTAATTTACCTAATTTTTTAATTCCTAATTTCTTAATTCCTCTTTTTCTAATTTTCTAATTTTCTAAATTCTTAATTTCAATTTCCTCCTATTTCTCTCCTAATTTCATGGGAATGACATGTCAATTTGTCATAATTTGTCATAATTGACAATCAATCAATTCTTGACATAGAAATTTGTCATAAAATCCTTGCATAGCAATTTGTCATACACATGTCATAATTTTGCTATTCTTGATTTGAATTTCCATTCGAATCATTATCATGCTAATTTGATCATTTCTCCAATTTATCTATAAATTGGATGAATTTCTTCAATCAAATCCCTAATCAGATTATCGAATTTCTAATCACTTTGTCAAATCACGCTTGGAGTACTCTTGTGTCAATGTCAATCTTGCTTTCACAATTAGGTTTATGCACTTGAAGGTGAGATCCACAACAAAACTATTTGGAGAAGAAAGAAGGACAATGGAGCCGCATGAAAGAAACATTTAGATCTACATCTGGTTTGCATAATCTTTTTGAATGTTTCAATTTTCATGTCTCTATTGAGTGTGTTTAGGATAGATCATTGCAATTTTCTTTTGTGATTGAGCTAGATTAGTATTTTGATATTGTTTGTGATGATTTTCGATTTCCTAGCTACAGTATCATAACTCTAGTAGACAATTCCTTTGCATGTAGAACATCTGCCTATGTATCCCTACCCACATGTACATCCTAAGGTAGGGTCTCCATACGACTCCGCCTATTGTCAATTTGTCTAAGCTCAATATCCAATTTAGGAGATCTTCAAATCACCACTCATGGCTAAGTGGATAAGAAAATACCCTAGGGTGCTCTGGGACTAAGTCTATAGGGACTCCAGTGGGCCTAGTAAAGATAACATGCTTAAAAATCTACACCTGTAGTAGTGTGCATGTAATCAGGTTGCATCCCTATCCAAATACATACTCCCCAAGGTCATGATAGAGATGTGAAAGCATGCTCCAACCCCAAGAGTATACTCTTTTGTGTCTCTCCATCACTTAGATAGTGTACATGAGGCCTCTGTGCATGTGTGTGTTGCACCCATTAGGGTACACGACCAATGCGATGGTAGCTATCATGAGGTGCCTTAGTAATGGAACCTCACTAGTTGGGTGTAGGAGCCATTTGACCATGATACGGCCCCTCGTCTCACTAAGCATTACTTTACCCACAACATATACTTTCTCTCTCCTATAACCCTCCTCAGTGCGGTCAAATCGATATCTCATGAGATCCCTCCTAATGGGAAGGCACAAGATGTGGTATACATCCTCAAGGGTGACCGTCATCTCCCCCATAGGTAATAGGAACATTGAGGTATCTACATTCCACCTCTCCATCAATGCCGTAAGCATCATTGTGGACATAGTCATCGCATACCACAAGCCTACCGTGCATAATAAATCCCTCTCCCCTGGTGCTAGCCTCGGGATCTGCTCCTGAAGGCTTCAGAAGGTGAGCCCAAGAGTATGCTCATGGATTTACGACAATTTCTACAAATCGTGAAACATTTTATCATCAGTAATTGATCATCATCATCATCATCTAATTAGAGCATTCATTCTATCTATTCTAACATTCAATCGCCCGATCTTGTGTCACCACTAGTCACCCCAGATAGGGACTAGGGTGCCCTAAGTGGACCAAGGTACCCTACTAGGACTAGGGTGCCCTAGAAGGACCAGGGTACCCAATTGGGACCATGGCGCCCTAAGACCCCAAGGTGCCCGAACAGGGGGCACAAACCTAGTTTCGACAATGACATCATCAAAATATTGAAATCAATGAAAGCATGAAAAAGTCAAAAGGGAGTCAATGGAAGGTCAACTCACCTCATCGAGTGGTCGATCGCCAAGTATGAATTGGTGTAGGATCTCCATTCACGTAGGTCACATAGGTTGGCATCAAGGTGTAGACACCTAAAAATGGTCAACGCTTGCGGGATCATACTTTAACATTTGCGCATTGCCTCATTTTAGGTTTTTGCATCGCATTAACATTTCTTCCATGATTCACATTTGGTCTTTATTATTTGCGAGCATCGAGTCATTCTTCTACATTCTTCATTCATCATACTCTCGAATTTGGTCTTGTCGACAACACTCTCCAGTCATGATTTTAATCGATCTTATCCTATCGCATCAATGTGCGTGCTCATTTGTCATAATTTTGGACATCGTCAATCCTAATTAGGGTTTTGTCCTCTTATCAATCTTGTCATCTGGCGATCGATTTATCATCAATCCTTGTCATTTTTAATCTTGTCGTTTTAACGATCGATTTGTCATCAATCGTTGTCATGCTCGATCTTGTCATTTTGCGATCGATTTGTCATCAATCGTGGTCATTTTCAATCCTGTCATCTTGCAATCTATTTTGTCATCGATTCTTGTCCTCTTGTCAATCTTGTCATTTTGTGATCGATTTGTCATCGATTGTTGTTTGTTGTCATTATGTCAATTTGGATCAATTAGTCATTGTTCCTCGTCAATTGGTGCATTTATCAATCAATTCATTTATCACATTGGTCCTTTGTTAATCAGAATCATGATCAAGTCAATTATCTTTCATCACGGTCTAATTCATCTTCTAAGGTTTTGTGATTTAATCATTTAACCTTGTTTGTCATTTCTCCCTTTAGGATTAATAAATTATTTATTTATCCTAAGTCTTCTTGTCACAATTAAATGTTCATTTAATTGGCTAATTATTCCTCTTTGTGAATTAATTAATAAATGACAAATTATTAATTAATTTACCTAATTTCTTAATTCCTAAATTCTTAATTCTCTAATTTCCTAATTTTCTAATTCCTAATTTCAATTTCCTCCTATTTCTCTCCTAAATTCATGGAAATGACATAGAAATTTGTCATAATTTGTCATAATTGACAATCAATCAATTTTTGACATAGAAGTTTGTCATAATTTGTCATAAATTATCAATCAACAAATTTTGCATAGAAAGTGCATAATTTGTCATACACATGTCATAATTTTGCTATTCTTGATTTGAATTTCCATTCGAATAATTATCATGCTAATTTGATCCATCTCTCCAATTTGTCTATAAATTGGATGAATTTCTTCAATCAAATCCCTTGATTCTTGACCCCTAATCAGATTATCGGATTTCTAATCAATCACATTTCGAGTACTCTTGATCAATAATCTTGTCTACTTGCTTTCAATTATGTGTGTGCACTTGTAGGTGAGATCCACAACCAAACTATTTGAAGAGGAAAGAAGAACAATGGAGCCGCATGAAGGAAGCATTCATATCCACATATGGTTTGCATAGTATTTACTTTTGAATGTTTTATCTTTATGTCTCTTTTGGATGTGTTTATGATAGATCGTTGCAATGTGCTTTCGTGATTGAGCTAATGATTAGTATGTTTATCTTGTTTGTGATGATTTCCTATTTCCTATGCTACACAAGGCATTCTAACTAATAGGTGGGCTCCTTTGTAGTGAATAATGCCAACAAGTCAAAAAGTGACTAATACAGGTGTCACTTTTGTATTTATGAGGTATGCACTTTTTCATTTTTATGATTTTAAGTTATAAACCCTAATTTCTACACTTTTCCTTCAATCTCTCATATCTTGAGCTAGGGAGCTTCAATTCTCGCACCGTCAGTGGTGTTGGAATCATGAGTTTTCCCTCTTTCTCTATATTAGTTCCATAACATTCCTGGATGAACAATCAATCCTTGTTGTGAACTTGCTTCATCAAAATCTTAATCACAATTTGTTGTGGTAAACATGATACCATATTTCATCTCACTAATAAGAAAGCCAAAATAGGGGGGCATATAGCTACCCACAAATTCCATCACCTTCCTTAGTAAGCATTAGGTGATTTTGTGATCTAACATGTGGTTTTGTAGGGTATGGTTCCTAATTGTGTACTACAGATACCAATGGGGGCTTCATCCGACAGCTTATGGATATATCCTTTTTCCAAATGATGTTTAGTTTTCTATACTTTAGCTTGCATATGCACATAGTGTCATATGATCGCTAATGCACGTAGTGTCATATGATCACTAAAGTGGGGCTAAATGTAGTGTCGTAAATTGTACACCCTTACTAGGGTGGTAAAATTTCACACTTAGGTTAGCACCTGCCTTAGTGTGTCTTGCATCTTGCATTTCTAATTCCCCTTTAAGCATTTAATTAATTAATTTAATTAAATCTAAAGTCATGTTTCATCACTTTACATTTTATAAAGTTGGACCCTTTACCCTAAGTGTGCCCCTTTTCAGCTTATTCATTCAATAAATCATTTAATCATTAACCCTAATTATGTCTTATTTCGACCATTTAGGCCCGATTTCACATATCAAAACATCTCGAAATCAGCTATAACTTTGGGATGCGCTCTAATATCATCATATCTAACGACCCCAAAAATTTGGTGAAAAGTTGGTCAAACCATGGCAGGAATGCACATGGTCCTTGAATTTTTCCCCAAAATTTCGGGAGCATAATCCTATGATATAATAACACTTAAACCCAAAAGTTTGGTGGGAAATTCAAATCCTAGATCGGCCTAAACATGAAATTAAGATATAGGGTTTCATACTTAAAAGCTCTCTTTCTTCATTTGAAGAGGTCTTCTTCCAAGAATCTTAGAGTAGGTATTAGGAGCATAAAGAGCCTTCTTTGCAGTGAAAGAGTAGATCTTTGGAGTCTTCAACAATATTCAACATTAATCCATCAATCATTCATCAATCTTCATTTAATCAATTGGGGGATTTTCAAGATATAGGAGAACAATAGGAGATCACTGACTGAAGATTGGCTTGTACCTCTCCCTTGGGGTTGGGTATGGTTTCATGTTGTTTTCATGTCTTTGCATTAGATTCATTTTGACTCATATTCATGATTTAGATCACTTTTCATCATGGATTTAGATCATTTACTTTGTCAATTATAAGCAAATAGGGTTTACTCTTTAGGGTTGCTCTAGATTGTTCGCTTTCATTTTAGGATCTTGCACACACACAAGGTTCTTACACACACATTTTCAGTACATTATCGGCTATTTGTGGAGGTGGAAATCACCAAAATAGGGGTTTGACTAAGGAAAAACCCTATATAGCCACCCAAAACCCTATTTTACAGCTTCGGATATAGGTTCGGATCTAAGCGTCGCTGGAAGTTTCAGGACTAGAGGAGCACACAGAGATAATTTTTGATTGTAGTTTTCACAAGAAACCACAAGGACAGGGGTGTGACACCCTGGTCCTTCCTAGCATAGGGGCATGGCATGTTTTTCCTTCCCTTTGTCAGCATGATTTGGTAGAACAAAGTCTTGCATGCTTCAGAACCTACCTTGTCAGTTGCAGCTCCAGACTTGCAGAATTTGGACAGTGGCGTGGCACCGTGGTCTCAGACATTTCTGCTTAGATTTTAGACATAGGCGAGCCTCTGATTTTATCTCCTAATTTGTACTTTTTAGCAGTATATCAGTTGTACTTTGATCTACATTTCTAGGTTAGGGTTTGCTTGCTTACTTGCATTTTAGGTTAGATTGCATTTTTGCATAATTCCTCTCTCTCATTTACAGTAAAGGAATAGAAAACCTAAGAGGTGATCCTTGACTCTCTCTTCCACACAATAAGTAGCCCGAAGTGTATAACCTCCCTAGGCTCTTTTGTATTCTGCGAGTGTGTATGAGAGTGGGATTAGGGTTTCCATACCCAGTCTCACTTTTTCCCCTACACAATTCTGCTAAGCACTTTGCTGCTTCCCAAGAAATTCGATCCTTGTACGTGCCAAAACATCATATTATCTTTTCACATGGATTCCAACATGTCATCGTCATCTTATGAACACAAAAAGAATCATTGCCAAACCATAAATCATCTTCGTTCAAAGATCTTGATATCGGTTCTCAAACCCTAGCTATTTATACAATAATCAATAAAAAACATGACTTCCGATTCTCCAAACATGATGAAGTTCTATTCATAGACTCATTATGATATCATAAGAACAAATTCCAAGCTGCAACAGCTAACAAAACATAGATCTCTACTGCAACCATCTCCTTCTCTGTTCCTTCTTACCAGTTCACTGTCACTTGACAGTTTTGCTTTCCAACTCAATCCATTTCAATCCATTACCGGTTAGACTTAGATGACATACCAAGCATAAACAAACATGGACAAATATGGTTACCATCAATGATAACACAAATAACTGATCATCATATCAGAGTTATATCATCACCAACAATCCTTAACTGGTACACCATCATCTCCATCAATTATGTCAACATGCCAACACATATTATTGCTCTAGTGCTTGCAGGTTGGTTTATTGTGATCATGATTTTATGTATGGATGATTTGTTTTGGTGTTTTGAATTGCTTAATTGATCATATCATATGATCTGGTTTGCAATTTGTTTTTTTGATCAGTGCTTTACAAAGTTCAATATTTCCTCTAGTATATTTCGGTGTGATCAGATCTTGAGCTAAGATTTTGAGATTTTTTTTGGGATGGTCTTGTGTATCTTCATTTCAGATGGTTCATGATTTTGTGCCCCACAAGTTATCTTTCTTCATGACAGTTGCTGCTGTTTGAGTATTCTTGAGGTTCAGATTTGATCGATGAAGATTTGATAAGTGGTCTTGGTGTAGATAATACTGATGATTCTAATGTGCTTGTTGGTGTTTCCTAATTGTGTCCTATTTATCTTGATGATCTGCATTGATCGTTGTATGATTTTTTAGTGATTTTGTTGAACCGGTGATGTTCTTTGTGTTATGTGATTTTCCTGGTGGTGTAGAGTGTTGCGGTTGATCTTGGTGTGATTACCGGTGGAGATGAGAATTTGGAAATTTGATTTAGGTCCATGTTATGTCATGTATATCATTATATTGGTCTGGTGGTCGATCTTTGTATCATGTGATGTAGTTTTATAATTGTGGGTTGAGGGTTTAGCCGACCTTGTTGTCAAGGATGATGAATTGTATAAATAGGTGATATTGTCATGTAATTTAGGTATCAAGGTTATGTCTGTAGTATTAGACAATGGTGTGTGTGTGAACAAGGATTCATCTTTTGGTGTGGTGTATTGAGCAGAGCTTGGTGTTGTAGAGAAGAAAAATGTGCTTAACCAGAACTCTCATCAAGCTTTTGGAGATGCTATTCTTTCAGTTCATTTCTTCTAGATTATAGTCTGAATCTTGTTGTAAGTTAGTAAGTCTGCTCTGAGGGTTGTAGCCTTCTATGTTATTGTATTTTGAATAGTGAGCTCTAGGCAGTGTGCCTAAATGAATGTGCATTCCCCATTGTAATCATTTTCACATACTACTGCAAAGTATCATCTTATTGTGGGTAGGTTCCTACCGTGGTTTTTACCTTAACCGGGTTTTCCACATCAAAATCTTGGTGTTGTGTGTTGTTCTATCTATTTGCTTATCTTTGTTGTTGCTGCAATTTATCAGATCTGTTCTATTTTTGGGTTAATTTTGTAGATTTGGTAGAAAACTAATTCACCCCCCTCTCAGTTTTCCTTCATTGTTATTGCCAACAATTGGTATCAGAGCTAGATCCTCTAGAAGAAGATTATCTACTTGAGGAGATCTAGGATGAAAACTAGAGGTGTTATCTTTAAGAAGGAGAGTCCGAGATTTTATGGAAGTAACTATGCTATATGGAAGAACTGAATGGAGGTGCACTTGAGGTGTCTTGGAGAAGACTATTGGAAGATTACAAAGAATGTCTATTTTGTTCCTCATAATGGACCGGTTATTGCTGATGAGATCAAGGAATCTGGAAATAACATTAGAGTGAAGGAAACATTGATGAGCACCTTGATTGATTCAAAGATGACTAATGTAATGGGACTTCAGACTATAGATGAGTTCTGGGAGAAGCTTGAAACCTTGTATGAAGGAGATAAACAAGTAAAAGTTGCTAAGTTGCAGAGTTTGAAAGGGAAGCATGAGATGATGAAGATGAGAGAAGATGAGAACATAAACACTTTCATGGCTAAGGTGAATGATCTTGTCCTAGGTATCAGATGTATCGGTGGAATCCTTGAAGAAGATGAAATTGTGCTAAGGTGCTGAGATCTTTGCCTCCTGCTTACAAACATAAGCTAGCTTCTATTGATGAGATATAAAGTGTGACTACTATAAGAGATATGTTGGTTGGAAAGATTGTTGCATTTGAACTGAGAGAGTTTGGTGAATTACATGGAAAATGTGAGACAATATTAAGAGAATCTATATCCAAAAAGAAGAAGTATGACCATGAAGAATGCAGAATATCTAGATATGAAAGAGAGAGAAGAGAAATGGAAGAGCAAGAAAGATAATTGGATGAACTTGAAGCCTTGATTGCCGAAGATCACTTAAGGGAGCTGGTAAGTATGATGGAAAATTGCCTTTGAAATGTTTCTCTTGCAATAAGATAGGACATTTTGCTTCTAGGTACCCAGAGAGAATGTCTAAATATGATAGACATGATAAAATTTATAAGCATGATAGGAATGATAGATATGAGAAGCATGAGAAGTATGATAAGCCTTACAAACATAACCTAAAGTATAAGCATAAAAAAAACTATTACTACACTGCTGATGAAGGTATTACAGATGAAGAATCAGAAGGAGATGAAGTTGTGTTTATTGCTATCATGGAAGATGGACCGGTACCTATTGATTCCATAAGCTGCACTATTGAGGAAAAAGATTTAGTTGCTAAAGTTGAAGAAAAAGATGAATGGCTGATTGACAGCGGTTGTTCACATCATATGATTGGTGATAAAAGAAAATTTGTGAGTATGAAAAGGTATGATGGTGGAATAGTAAGATTTGGAGATGAGAAACCCCGTGTGATCCGTGGTAGAGGTTCTATTTCCTTTGATGGTAAGAATAATACTAATGATGTATTGTATGTTGAAGGTTTGAAGCATAATCTTTTAAGTGTTGGATAGATGGTTGACAAAGGTTATGATTTGCAATTCAAGAATGGTAAATGTAAGATCATAAATGCCTCCAGTATAGAGATTGCATCTGGAACTAAGACTGAAGGTAATATCTTTAATTTGAATGTTGGTGAGAAAAGTTGTTTGATTGCTCAAATTGATGAAAGTTGGTTGTAGCATAGAAGAATGTGTCATGTTAATTTTGATTCAATGATTAAGAACAGTTCTATTCAAGCTATTAGAGATCTGCCTAAAATTGTTAAGCCTGCTAATCTAGTATGTAAAGAATATCAGTTAGGTAAGCAAACAAGAACTTATTTCAAGAGAAAACAATATACATCTGATGGATTCTTAGTTCTTATGCATACTAACCTATGTGGACCTACAAACTTTAGAAGTGTGCAGGGTGATTGATACTTTATGTTACTAATTGATGAATATTCTAGGATGATGTGGGTTTTCCTTTTGAAGGAGAAATAAGAAGCATTAGATAAATTCAAGATATTCAAAGCAAAGGTTGTGATTGAGATAGGACTGAAGGTGAAATGTCCAAGATTTGGTAGAGGAGGAGAATTCTATTTCGGTGAGTTTAATTCATTCTTTGAGAAACATGAAATTAGAAGACAATTATCTACTCCTAGAACCCATCAACAAAATGAAGTTGTTAAAAGAAAGAACATAACAATCTTGGATGCTATAAGGACTATGCTGATTGAAGGGAATGTTCCGAAGATCTATTGGAGAGAAGTTGTTAGCACTATTGTTTACACATTAAAGGTGATACTTGTAAGACTCCTTATGAGCTATGGTTTGGTCATGATCCTACAGTGAGATATTTCACACTTTTTGGAAGCAAGTATTATATCAAGAGAGATGAGGATATGAGAAAGTTTGATGCTAGAAGTGATGAAGGAATTTTCATGGGATATTCAACAAAGAGAAAATCCTACTGGTGCTACAATAAGAGATTGAGAAAGATAGTGGAAAGTGAAAATGTGAAGGTTGATGAGAACTATGAAAAAGATATCAGAGCATGCACATATGATAATGGTCAGCATGTTGTTCTAATGCCTATTCAGGCTGAAGAATTGAAGCAGAATGATCCGGTAGAGACTATTAGTCCATATTTTTCTGCTACTCATGGAGAGGTGTAGGAACTTGAAAATTAGAATAATTAGAAGACTCCAAGGTATGTAAGATTGAAACAAGTCCACTTGATAATTCGTCAGGACAAAATTTGATTTTAACTTAGAAATCATCCTATCCCATAACTTAATCTTTTCTTTACCTCTTCTCTTTCTATCAACTTGCAAATGCTCCCACCAAAGAGATGCATGACCTTTCAACCAAGTACATGCATACTTTACCTTCCTCTCTTCTATACTATTTTCAAAATTAAAATACTTCTCCATCTCTGAGATCCAATCCAACAATTCATCTGAATCTAACTTCCCATCATATTCTGGTGGGTTCAAATGAGGTTTAATGTTCTCCCTACTCAAAACCTTAAAAACATTTCTTCTTCCAGATCAACTTCGGTAGGTTCACTTGTTTTGTCGGGGCTTCTTCTCCTTCATCTTTGCTTACGTCTTCAATATGTTGACCTCTTCTCTGGACTCTCTCCACGGCTTCTAAATAAGCTTCTATTCCTCACAACATCTCCATCACAACAGGGTCTACATTCCCACGCACCACCATTCCTAGTTCCTCTTCACGCCATTGGTTCATGCTAGTCCTCTACAATTGCAGGTCGGATCTGCAGTCCGCCACCCTATAAATTTTTTTTAGGACACACAACCTCCAAAATGAAACTTTGCTCTGATACCACTTGAAGCAGTCATCAGTGAGGAGGGATGTCAAGGAGATTAGTCTAAACTAGTCAGCAAGAGTAAACACAATGGAAGCACATATACATGATGGAGGCAATGCAGAACATATAGTTTTATTGCATGAAAATTAGATTACATTGAACCTGGTTACAACATACCGACACAGATGCCTAGTAGAATAGGTCACACCGGGACCTTGAATCAAAAGGTATATCTTCTAGGTACACTATTTCTATCTGATACCCCTTAATTCTCTAATTGATTACATTCTAAAGCATGATTGCAAATATATATATCGATCCAAAGTATCTGATCAACTCAAAAAGGATCAAAACCCGAACAACAAGACCTAACGTGCAAAATGAACAAGTTCATCCTCCGCCAAGAGATTCCTCTGAAAAATCCAAAAGATGAAACGTAGAAGGTCGACCACATGCCAAGAAATATCGAGATCAACATCAAAGGCTCTGCAAGCTTCAGAATGGGTTCCGGTTGATCTGATTACAGATCTAGACTAATTGCAGTATTGAATGCTTAAATAAAATCAAATTAGCGGAAGTCTTAATGCATTTATACATAAATGAAATTATGCATCAAAACTTAAAATCTTAAGGTGAAATAAGCAAGATTGAGAGAGAGAAGATAGAAGGCACAAACAAAGTTTGATTACGGAGTTCGCCACAACGTGACTACGTCTCCGGGTCGGCTCCAATAGAGTACGACCGATCCGATTAATCTCCAAAATCAAATTACAAATGCACCAAGTCCATTCCTTCGAGCACTTCGGCAGCAACAAAACTCCGACGTACAAGAATGGCTCAAAAATCTCCTTACAAGACCTCTCTATTCTTTCAAAACTTCACCAAGACCAATTTCTCTACAAGTCTCCTTCAAGAATTACAATAATTCTCCAACTTTTTGATTGCCCCTCCAAATACAAAATCACCTCCTTTTATACATAATTTTGACCAAAAATGGCTTAAAACCATATAACCAACATAATAATTACATAGCCCCATTTTTAAATAACAAAATAACCTATTTTGGCTTTTATAATTATAAGCCTTACAAATAAAACTAATCCCCCTAACAAAATAAATTTGTTTGGTTAATAAAAATTTGGTTACTAACCAAATAACCACCATAATAATCCCCTTGGATATTCTTTAAAATAGACCCTTTAAATATGAGAAAGGTGGTTAAAGGGGTTATTTTGTTGAAATGTAAGTTTACTGGATTTTTCTCCTCTCCTTGTTTTATGGGCAAGGGAAGAGAATTTTAAGGGATAAAATCCCACCAAATCCTCCTTAACATCACAAAAATCTTTTAATTTTTAAACCACACGTATTTTCTTTTAACAATATGGTTTAATCCATATTTCTTTTTCCACCAAACATGCTGACATCATCATGTACGGATGCTGACGTCATCATTGTGCTCTTGAGTCAACCAAACTTTGACTGCTTATAACTCGAGCATACGAACTCTGTTTTTGACAAATAGCATATCGTTGGAATCGTCTTGACGAGCTCTACGCGATGATGCCAATTTTGACAAATTTTGATGACATCATTTTTTTCGCTTTTTGGACGTCCCTTGTACTAGGTTTGACCCAACTTTGACCGACCATAACTTGCACAAACGGACTCCGTTTTGCTCCGTTCAAGTTGCGTTGGAATCAGGACGCTGAGATCTTTCTGATGGTGCAAAAATTTGGAGATTTAGAGACACTTCAATTTTCACTGAAAATATCCACCGGATCAGGCCTCCCCACTGAAGACCTTTTGGACCTCCAAAAGTGACATTTACTCTGACATTAAGTGAGGACCTGACCTCCCCACTTGTCCTGTATCATCTGTACATCTGAATACCTGGCTCACAAGCACAATAAAGACTGCAACAACATTGTTGAACATAAACATTATTCTATCACTTCCATAAGCATCTACATCAACTGTCGTAGCCACTAACCAACAAACATTGACTAGTATCAAGCTGGACAATAATGCAGAAATGAAAGAGAATAAATCAACAACATATCGATCCTTCACAACAGGAACAATTTTACCCAAGGAACCATCAATGCTTTCAATCATCATTCCCTCATGCTGTACTATGGGTGCATCCTGCAACATCTGACCCTAGTTAGCTACTCCAAGTTCAAGTGTAGAACCACCTGTACTAACAGACATAAGAGTTAACTCTTTACTTGCATTAATTGCCCTCTTTAACTGCCCTTTGTTTGCAAAAAAATGATCAGTCTTAATCCTGTGAGAATGTACAATATACTGGATGCCATCTTTAAATAAGTGATAATGATTCTTCTCCCTGTAGAAAATTGCTTTTCTGTCATAAAGATAAGGGCTACCAAGCACTATCCCACAGATATCTAGTGGAACCACATCAAACTGAACTTCATCCACAAATTTACTAGTGATTGCAAATCTTAAGGTGCATTATCTTGTTACTTGCAACTTTTCATTTTCACAAATCCAGCCTAGTGGATAAGGTTTCTTATGTAATGTAGTTTTCAATCCCAAGTTTCTTACAATACTTTCAGAAATCAGATTAACCTGAGATCCACTATCTATGAGTGCATCAATTTTAGTGTTCTTAGCAACAACCCTTAAATGAAATAACTCATTCCTTTTCTTATCTTCAGAGAAATCATTTACTGTAGAAGTAGAAGCACAACTAGCAACAGAAACACCAGAAATAGGAGCTTTACCTTTCAAACCCATGGCTGTTATCTTAGTCTCATCATCTGAATCTGAACCAAGATCCATAACAACATTTGTGGCTTTCTCCTCACCTTTATGTTTCTGACTCTGTCTCTGAGCCCACTTAGGCTTCAGTTCAGGATGCAGCTGCCAACAATGTTCTTCATCATGACCCTTCTTGTCACAATGAGTGCAAGAAAGTTTCTCATCCTTTTTTACTGTAGCTGCCTTCTTTCCTTTCCCTGTCTCTGCAACCTTGGAAGATTTCTTTACATCATTATCAAACTTATCAATAAAAGATCCTTTACCCCTTGACTCTAAGTGCGTAGCTTGAACCGACACTTCATCCAAATTACAAGGGTTCAAAACCAAAATAGAATGCCTAAGGTAGGAATGAAGACCTCCTATGTACTTCAACAAAATGTCTTGGGTGTACAAAGGAATATTCAAAGCAATAGCCCTTTTCCCAAATTCATGGGTGTACTCTTGGACAGTTTGATCTTTCCCTTGCCTAAACATTTGCCAGTCCATCATTAACTGTTGCATATGTCCTAGGGGATAAAACTGCTTCTTAAGAGCATTAACAAACTCTGCCCAAGTTAAACTAACTCTACCATGTTGTGAAACTTCTGCCTTAGTCTTACTCTCCCACCAGGTTAAGGCGGTACCTCCTAACCAAAGAGTAGCTAATTGGATCCTATCAACATCATCTAATAGGTTCTGGACTCTACAGTAGACTTCTACTTGTTGAATCCAATCATCCAATTTTTCAGCATTAAGTTCACCACAATACTTTGGCAAGTCAAATTTTACATCCAATTTAATCTTAGGCTTATTCCCGCTCTTGAAAGGATTAGAAGTAGAATGAGGAGAAGATGGAGGAGAAGGAGAAGAGGGAGGAGAAGAAGAAAAGGGTGGATCTGGTTTCTTGTCACCATCCCCATGATGTTTCCCTTTCTTGTCTTCACGTTCTTTCCGCTCTTGTCTCTCTTGAAAAAGTATGTCCACCTTAGCCTTCATCTCGAGGAATGCTCTTCGAAAATCTTGCTCACTGATCTCATCAGGAACCTCCATTCCAGAAATAGACATCTTTGGAAAAATTCTTCGCTTCCCGATCTCAGGATCAAAGTCTGTAAGCTTGCCTTCACCCTTCTGAATCCTGGATCTCGTTAGCATTCAAAAAACAAATAACTGCAATAATAGTCAACTGAGCTCTGATACCACTTGATCTGATTACGGATCTAGACTACTTGCAGTATTGAATGCTTAAATAAAATCAAATTAGCGGAAGTCTTAATGCATTTATACATAAATGAAATTATGCATCAAAACTTAAAATCTTAAGGTGAAATAAGCAAGATTGAGAGAGAGAAGATAGAAGGCGCAAACAAAGTTTGATTACGGAGTTCGCCACAACGTGACTACGTCTCCGGGTCGGCTCCAATAGAGTACGACCGATCCGATTAATCTCCAAAATCAAATTACAAATGCACCAAGTCCATTCCTTCGAGCACTTCGGCAGCAACAAAACTCCGACGTACAAGAATGGCTCAAAAATCTCCTTACAAGACCTCTCTATTCTTTCAAAACTTCACCAAGACCAATTTCTCTACAAGTCTCCTTCAAGAATTACAATAATTCTCCAACTTTTTGATTGCCCCTCCAAATACAAAATCACCTCCTTTTATACATAATTTTGACCAAAAATGGCTTAAAACCATATAACCAACATAATAATTACATAGCCCCATTTTTAAAAAACAAAATAACCTATTTTGGCTTTTATAATTATAAGCCTTACAAATAAAACTAATCCCTTAACAAAATAAATTTGTTTGGTTAATAAAAATTTGGTTACTAACCAAATAACCACCATAATAATCCCCTTGGATATTCTTTAAAATAGACCCTTTAAATATGAGAAAGGTGGTTAAAGGGGTTATTTTGTTGAAATGTAAGTTTACTGGATTTTTTTCCTCTCCTTGTTTTATGGGCAAGGGAAGAGAATTTTAAGGGATAAAATCCCACCAAATCCTCCTTAACATCACAAAAATCTTTTAATTTTTAAACCATACATATTTTCTTTTAACAATATGGTTTAATCCATATTTCTTTTTCCACCAAACATGCTGACATCATCATGTACGGATGCTGACGTCATCATTGTGCTCTTGAGTCAACCAAACTTTGACTGCTTATAACTCGAGCATACGAACTCTGTTTTTGACAAATAGCATATTGTTGGAATCGTCTTGACGAGATCTACGCGATGATGCCAATTTTGACAAATTTTGATGACATCATTTTTTTCGCTTTTTGGACGCCCCTTGTACTAGGTTTGACCCAACTTTGACCGACCATAACTTGCACAAACGGACTCCGTTTTGCTCCGTTCAAGTTGCGTTGGAATCAGGATTCTGAGATTTTTTTGATGGTGCAAAAATTTGGAGATTTAGAGACACTTCAATTTTCACTGAAAATATCCACCGGATCACCGGTAGATCACCAAAATACGTCTCAGGCAACCGGTAACAAGAAACTATCAAGGAAATCAGTAGCGATATCTTGTCAGAAAGTGATCCAAAAGAGATGTGGTTTGAAAGAAAGAAATATGATCAAGTATTCAAATAGAATCCAACTCCACAGGAAGGAAATTTTTTTGGTTGATGCAGGATTGTTGTGAACTGAGGATGCTCTTGCATCAAATTACTACCCACTGGTTTTCCATCCTTCCAATTTGTATTGTAAGGCATGTCATGAAGCCTAGGTCTATCATGCCTCTGATAATTGGGCATGTCTTCGAACAATCCTTTTTCATTTTTTGAAATCTTGTAATTCAAATCCTTTAGAGAACTCATGACCTTATCCTTTTCATCTTCCTCCTTAGGCTATTTAGTATGATGCCATTTAGGATTTTGTAGGATCTGGATGTCATCTCTTCTAAAATCTTTACCAAAAGCTTTCCTATTGTTTTCTATAGTAAGGGCTTCCTTAAATGCTTCACTAAGAGTTGGAGGATTTTTTGATCTCAATTCATATCCAATCTTAGGATCAAAGGCATCATATTAGAAGACAATACACATGTGATCAGTCAGCTTCAAATGAGGTGGTATTCTGTTGAATAGCTTGATGAATCTCTTGTTGAAACTGGAGACCTCTTAATTGTTCCCCTTCTTTATACTAGTTAATTCACAAAGAGAAAACTTTGGATCAAAATGATCACCATACTGATCCTTGAACATCCTTTTGAAATATTGGAAGGATCTAATTGACAAATCAAGCAAACTTTTGTACCACTCTCTTGCATCATCCGTGAGTGATTGCATAAACATTTTCATCAAGATATCCTCATGCTCAACTTCAAAATTATCCATCACATTTTGGAAAGCCTTAATATGATCTTCTCCAGTAATAGCATTACCTCTTGAAAACTTAGGTAATGCATTTCTCAGCTCATTGCTTATTGCATTGGGGCAACCTTGAATTCTAGTGAAATCAATTTGTTTATATCTATCTAGATGCACGGGTCTCCTAGCAAATTGATTCTGCTGCTAATTGTGGACTTGTTGTTGCATATTCCCTTGGTTTTGAGTTTGTTGTTGTTGATTATAAGCTACTACATAGGAATTTGTTGATGATGTTGATATTGAGTTGCCAATTGTAGCCGATGTTACAAAAATTGCAAGTATTGCAGGTAGCATTATTCCCTCCTAAGGGATTGTGCTGTGGATATGGTGGAAAGGTAGGGAATTTGGGAAACAAGGGATATTATGGTGGAGGTGGAGGATGAATTTTACCATATGCTGGTCTACTAAATTGGTTTAGTATTGTACATTGCCACTGTTGAAAATTTTGTTGTTGACTAACATGCTGCTGACTAGTGCTTGCTTGACTAGCACTGACATTTTGAGTACTTGTGCATGGTAAAATCACACTTGCAGACACTGAAGGCATATTCACCATACCAATAGTCC
Organism: Cryptomeria japonica; assembly: GCF_030272615.1. Lineage (NCBI taxonomy): Eukaryota > Viridiplantae > Streptophyta > Pinopsida > Cupressales > Cupressaceae > Cryptomeria > Cryptomeria japonica. Next base: position 582,786,424 of record NC_081406.1, read on the forward strand.
ATGGGATAGACCCTGACATAGTACTAGTGGCAACACTTGAGACACTTTCTTGAGTATTACTACAAGTGCGACCCACTGGTTGAGATATGATTGAACTTACCACAAATGCTTGGGTATAGGTACTAACAACAAAACTAACATGAATGCTACTAACATTGAGTGCACTTTGTTATCATTGATGGCAACAAGATCGGATAGAAGGTAATAAGACTTGATGAAAGTCTCAAATTGACACTAGGAGGCATATACCAGAATTGGAAGCATTCAGGGTTACACCGCCACCAAAACCGGCACCGGTATCAGTACTTTAGGAAGCCAACATCAAGGAAGATTTATTTTGTAAATAATTTTGTAATTATTGTTGGGGCCGACATTGAATATCTTTTGTAAATGTATTGTAAGATGACATAAGTCACATCATATGTAATAGGTATATACGTCAGTCTACTAGGTTAATTTAGATATATAGAAGATGGTATTATGATGATATAGAGATAGATATATAGCAGAAATGTGAGATGCAAAATATATGTATGGAGATCATTTTTGTATGCGAACATTGTATCATGAAATGATCTATAGATAGCTAGGAAAGCACTCTTGGAGGAGAAGAAATACAGGTAATAGTTCAAGACTGTGAACCAGTACAGAGCAGAACCAGAACTAGAACTCTATCTAGCATAGTAGATGCATTCTTGAGTTCATTTTTAGTAATTTACTTTGGCAGAAATCTTGTAGTCAGTGAGGCTCTTTAGTGATGAGCAGTATGCTCTAGGCAGTATGCCTTCCTGCAAGTGCAGGCCCCTGTTTATATAATATCTTTTCATATGTCCAGTGAACTGATATTGTGGGTCACAAATCCCACCGTGGTTTTTCCTCATTGAGGGTTTCCATGTATAAATGCTATGTGTTATGGTGTTCATTTATGTGGATGATTCATTTGGTTCTTTTTATATGCTTATTTGTTTACTGGTACATACATGCATGATTTAGAAAGTTAAATATTGTTGATTCTGGCAGAACATTGATTCACCCCCCCTCTTAGTGTTCTCAGATCCCAACAATTGGTATTAGAGCCTGGTACCTCGGAAGAATTTTAACAGCTTGAGGAAGTTCCTGAAACTAGAATATTTGAACATGGCTATGGAGAAACAACTTGAGATGGATCTTGAGGATTATGATGCTGAAAGGATGAAGAACTTGAAATTGCAAGAAGAACTGAATTCTGCAAATGAATTCATTTCTGTTCTGCAAGAAAGGTTGTCATCTGCTCAAGCCAAAAGAAAAGGACTTATGCAACAACCGGATGATGAGGAGAAGAATCTCTTAAAGAACAATGTCAGAAACTAAGTCAAGCAAATATGCTCATGAAGAATGAAATGCAAGATTTGACCATGAGGTTATCAAAAGATATTGAGGACAAAAAGAAGAAGGAAGATAGTCTTACTTTATCTTTGAAGAACAAGTTTGATGAATGTGGAAGATAGACTCATGAGAATAATATGTTGAGAACTGATTTGGCACACTCTCAGAATAATGAACAAGAATTTGAAAGGTAGCTAACTACTCTGAGAGATGATCTAACTACTGCAAGCGAATATAAAGAAAAGTTTAGGATCAATGCTGCACAATTGGATGACTTACTGAAAAGACAAATACAAATTGATGATTCTAGAGGACTTGGATTTGTACAAGGTGAAAGCTCCTGTATTGCTAATGGAGATCAGTCAACCAATATGCAAAACTTATTAGAATAGAGGAAACCGGTAAGGCAATCTAATGCTTATAAATTCAATGGTAGATGCTTTGTTTGCAATAAATTTGGGCATATGGCTAAACGATGTAGAAATAAGGCAAATCAAAACTACAATTATGTTCCCAGTCAATGCACAAACTGTAAGAAATGTGGTCATAAATCAGAAGACTGCATAATGAATGTTAAATGTCATGCATGTTGAAAGTTTGGACATTTTGCTAACCATTGTAGGTTGAGAAATAATAATAATACCAGATATGTCAAGGCAATTCAAAAGAACAATGTTACATGTTATGCATGCAACAAAATAGGTCATATTGCTAGGTATTGCAGAAGCAAGACTCAACCGGATAATAATGATAAAGACAACGAGAAAGGGAAGAAGAAGGTAGATGAAATACAACAAGATCATACCAAGAGATGGGTTAGAAAATCTAAAGAACAAAGTGGAGATGGATCTCTACCGGTATATCCACTGGTAGAACAAAGTATTCCTCCACCGGCAGAAAATTCCACCGGTAACTAAGGCATAAGCCTTAGGGGTTGGCAAAGTCACTGCTAAATTTTGCATATTACCTTGAAAGATATCTAAGGAGATCTGGAAAGAAATCTGGAGAACTATGTTTATCATTAATGAAGGTTACCCCGACACTTAACTGTGAAACCGACATCCGTAGGGTTGTTGGTGAAGCATTAATGAAAGAAAATTAGGGTTTTATTCATGGATAAAATAAGCTAAGTGAATTCATTTTCACTCACCAAGCATTCAAGAAAGAAGAGGGAAGAAAATGTGAACTAAGAGTGAGCAAGCATTGAGAGAGGATTTCGAGCAATTATCTGAAGCACTTCAATCATCCACTGGCATTCACTCAGGTATTTTCTGACATGGCATCTGGATCTTCCGTTCCTACTTTCATTGCAAATCCAACAATCGTCGAAGTTAAGGATAGGTTAAGGTCAGTCTTTAAGGAGGTCCCAAAATTGCAAAGAAGGAAGACTCAGCGGGAGCATTTTCTAGGGTTCCTAAAGGCGTAATGTATGTTGAAGATGTGAGAGCATACATCCACTGCACTCTTGAGGATCTGGGCCCCAAAGACATAAAAAGCATTTATCAATTAATGATACTGGGAGACACCAGAAACATTAAACTAAAATTTAAGGCAATTGAGGATCTAGGGTTAACCGATATTCTGTATTTACCAGAATTCAAGGATGAAGTTATTAGAAATGTCCTGACTAGGGTTCATAATGAATTCATTTGGTTAGATAGACCCTACATGATCACAAAGGAAGCTATACAAGTTGTCATCGACTTGCCTAGGGTTGGACAAGAACTTGGTAAGAAAATCTCCAACACAGAGGTTCAAAAACTCACTGGCTCCACACTGGATAACAAAACAATGAGGATAAGCACAATAATGGACTCAAACATAAAAATTGCAAGCATGATCATAGGATATAAGGTAACTCAATCCAGTTTCTTGAATTCTATTGCAAGTTCATGCATTCATGCCGCATATCAAATGTTGAGAAATAATGTGAAGTATGACTTATGTGAATGGATGAGGAGTGAGTTGATGTTAAAACTTAAGAAGATCAAAGGAACCAAGAAAGGCACATTCAGATATGGAAACTTAATTGTTTGTTTGATGCTTTATTTCCTGAATGAGCTACCTAGTTTAGGAAAGATGCAATGGGCTCATGACATACCGGTAGGTATGCAAATCAAAATGGCTATTACCGGTCTTGGTACCAACAGGGATGAGAAGTGTGATGCTAAAAAATGAGGTATATAGGAGACATACACATATAATGAGACAATAAAATGTAATCGAAAAGCTTAATTGCTAGATTAGAAATGCAAACCATAAGCCTTCCTTGAAATGTCTCATTTTTCTCTATTCTTGAGGACCTTGAAGGTGTTGGATTGACGGGCTCTCAGCAGAGCAATGACCTCCAAAGTGGCAACTCAAGAGTTGAGTAGCTATTTTATCATGATTGACTATGGAGATGATATGAAATGCATGATTTAAGAAACTAGATTAAAATGCTATGATTAATCCAAAAGCTAATTACTAGATAATTGAAATGCAAACTTCCTATAGTAACAATGCCTAAATTGATATGAGATGGGATCCTTATTGCTCCAAAATGGGGGATATTTATAGGAATTCCAAGGGCAAAGCTGAGGTGGCAGGGATCAATGGTCCATATCTAATCTGAAGATATCAAGGGCCAAGATTGAGGAAGTTGGAGAAGAGGTTGGAGGAAGGGACACTTGTTATCTCTATGGTGACAAGTGTCAAGGAGTCTTGCTCATGAGAGGGAAAGTGTTCAAGGGAGGAGACATGTGGCAAAAGTGCCATGTGTCTCAAGGAGAGAATATCCACACGATAGGAGGTTAGGATGTGCAAGATAAGATAGGGTTAGTTAGACTCAGTATTAGGTGGAATGGGTTAAGTTAGGGGATGGTTAGGTTAGGTGGTTAAAATTTAGGAGCCATGTGCTCATTTGAATTTAGAAATTGAAATAATTAGAAAATGGTAATTAATCTCAACAAACTTGAGTTTGTTAATCTTAATTAGGGATTAGAAGAATTGATTAATATGGGGAGACATTAATTAATTTAGAATTAATTAATCAAAGGGGGATATGAAATGAACTATATAAATAAATCATTTAGATTTATTTACTAGTAGATGAATAGAGAAATTAATTAAATTGCTCGTGAATTCAATTAATTGGGAATGATAATTAATCAAATAACTACGTATTTAATTAATTATCTTCAGACCATTTTAGGTGTATACATTTTGCCCCTCTTTGAATCGATGTGTGATGATGCATTGGTTCAAAGAAAACTCAATTGATGATGTTGCTGATGTTGATTTTGATAGGATGCAGATTCGATCTTGATTTGATGCAGATTTGGTTTCGATATGATACTGATTTGATTTGGAGATGATAAATCTCGATATGATGCGATTTTGATCTTGGAGATGATAAATCTTGATATGATACCCCAGATGTTGATTGATAAATATTGATGCGAGGATGCCCCCTCGGGAGATGAATCGAATAATTTTTGAATGTTTTTGAATTTTTTGCAATTTTTTGATTTTTTTGATTTTTTCTATTTTTAATGATTTTTTAATTTTTAGAGATTTCAGTCAATCCGATTCATTTCGATAAGAAATTTGAAAATGTTGCCCTACCAGGATGATTAGTTGATTAGATGATTAAAAATCAGTGGAATAAAAATCCCACTTAAATGCCCCATTATGAGTTTAAAAAGGTGAATTCCTTTTACCACTCCTCATTTGTGCACTTCAGTTGGTTGAGAAAATTTGCTATGGAGGAAGGAAATGGTGATCCCATACCACCAGCATAGGTTTGAGCGAGTTCAGTGATATGGGCATCCTCCGGCATACGGTCCACCGGTACGTACTTTGAGAAAACCCAGCTTTGTTAATTTTTAGTTGATTTTTGAAAAAATTAGCTGTTTGCATAAAAAATCATTTTTAGTGTTTTCGCCAAATGGGTTGGGAAAAAAAAAAAATTTGAGATGGGTTTTTCGATTTACGAAATGGGTTTTTTTTAAAAATCGCATCTCAAAAAAAATAAAAATATTTATTTAAGCATGCATTTAAAAAATAAAAAATAAATAAAAAATACATCAATTTTTTTTAAAAATGCCTTCGTTTTTTGGTTTTTACACTTTTTTTGGCATTTTCGGAAGGAGAGGCGGAGGCTTTGGAGTTACTTCAAGACATTTCAATAAACTATGAGGCAAAGGGAAATAGTCTCTAAGAACATTGTGGAAAAGTACTCCACTGACATATGTTTCATGGTGAAAACTGATGAAACACTCATGGAAGCAGTTGAACCTAGGCAAATCTGGATCACTGAGCTAGGATATGAGGTAGATGAAAATATTTTTGAGCTTTATGCAAAGATGCTGTTAGATGCCCCATTAGATGAGAAAACATAACACTTCAGTACAACAGGAGAAAAGGCTTTTGAAGTGAAAACAAGTTTCAATAGAAAAAGGAGAGAGAAGAAAATTAATAAAATGTCTGCATATGTGCAGAATGTGATTCACAAGATAGACACTCAGCTAGGTTCCCAATCTAAACAGGTAGTCAAACTAACAGAGCTTGCTACTGAAGAAGTGAAGAAGCTACAAGTTCACATTTCCCCAATCACTTTTGACTCTGACCCTAAGGATAATGAGCCTCTGGCTTTCAGAAGGGTGAAAAGGAAGGATGTGGTAAAAACACTGATAGAGCAACAAAAGGCAGAACCAAGGAGGAGACTTGTCAAAAAGGTAGCTTAGCCTACTGCAACTCCACCACAGGTAAGGAAGCCTATGCAGAAGAGGAAACCAGTCACACCAGCAACAACAAGCAAAAAGAAGAAGGGTGATGAAACTAGATTTGGTAAGACAACAATGACCTGTGCTGAAATTATTGATGAGGTAACAAAAGATGTGATTTTAAAGAATATTTGAAAATATTATGAAGTTTTTGAAGAAAGTGAGCAAAATGAGTTAGAGGAAGCTCTTTTATTTTATATAGATATTTATAAGAAGGCATTAGTTGAAATTTTGAAAGAGATACCTTTATCTCTATACAATAAACTTGAAGCTAGGAGACTTGATGCTACCAAGAGGGATAAGGAAATCAAGGAAGTTGCATTTTTGGAGCAATGTGGCTCTATAAATAATGAAGAGATAAAAAGATGTATAGATACTGCTAATAGGACAATTTTTAGTAGTAAAAAATGACAGATAAGTCTTATGTTGGGTAGAGTAAATGAGGTGGTCAATGAGACAAGAAAGGGGTGGACAAAATTCTTTCAAAAAAAACCAGACTTTCTCACATCTCAAGAAGAATTTGCAAAGGCAACATCTCCTACAATTCCTAACAAATCAAAAGGAAAGGGTATTTTAGGTAGTTCTACTCCAATTTTGATACAATCACAACTGGCTATAACTACATGCACACAACTACAATCGATAGTCACAGAGAGAGTACAGTTTATATCGACACAAACCAATTTTGAGCAAGAGAGTGTACAGGACATTGGAAACTCTGTGGATAATACTCCACTAATAGTAACCGACACTGCACCAAGTGGTGAAGCCACTGGTGCAAAAGAGGTTGAGATGGACAAGGTTAAATCAACTAAGTCCATACCGGTAGGCAAAACAAATTAACCGACAAGAGTCTTGGCAATTGACACTTCTTAGGTCAAGAAGAAATCAATTTCTGAGTTAAGTCCAATAGAACTAATGATGATGGCCACTCAGAAATTGTTAAAGGAAGGAAATGTAGAAAAAGGGCTAATTAATAAATCGGTCTCGGTACTACACAAAATAATGCATGATTGTCAGATAGAGGATGAATCAAGCCTTTCCGGTAAGCTCAAAGCTTTAACAGAACACATATCAAATAACTATCAATCCTTGAGACAGATTGTAGATCGACAGGCTTTGGACAGTTTCTCTGCTGTAAAGAGAGCAACTTTTGATCAGCTGATAGAAATTGGGAAGAAGAAGATAGAGGACAAACTTATCTCTATTGAGGTTTGTTTGAAACAATGCACCAATATTTATAGAGTATGTTGTAATATAGGAAGTCTAACAACCAATGTAAATGATAGATTGAAAGAATTGTATGACAAAATGGCTACCATTGCTAATTCTTTTGATGGGTTAACTACACTAACTACATCTGTTGATGGACAAATTTTGTCCTTGGAGAATCAAGTTTTTGCATTTGAGAAAGAAAAAGAAAAAATACCGAGGAGAGCAAGAAATTTAAGAGGACTGGTGAGTCCAAGACTTGACTCTTTGGGTGTTTGCAAGAGAGAATGCATGGATATGCTAGCCAAGCCCACACCGGTAGATATCTAGGAGAAGGAATCACCTGCCCACTTACTCAGTTGACTTGCATTGGTATCATACACTTTCAAATCAGGTTGGGAAACATATCTTCAGCTGCTGCAAAAAGCATACCCTAAAATTTTGAAGATGACTAAGGTCGAATGACTCTAGCAATATTCTTTCATTATTTATTCTTTCACCGGTCTTTGGCATTAATTTCAAAGTGTGAGTATGTAAATTTGTGAAAAATATCAGGGAATATGTTATCAGTTGAAATGTGTTGCTCAGGGGGAGCACATTGATAGGAAATCTATTTTTCATGAGTGTTGCCATCAATGCCAAAGGGGGAGATTGTTGGCAATTGATACTCATTGGATTTATTTTGTTGTCATTGATGGCAACAAGATCAGATAGAAGGTAACAAGAATTGATGGAAGTCTCAAACGGCACTAGGAGGCATATACCGACATTGGAAGCATTTAGGGCTACACCGGCACCGACACCGACATCAAGGAAGATTTATTTTGTAAATCATTTTATAATAATTGTCAAGGCCAACATTGAATATCTTTTGTAAATGCATTGTAAGCCTACATAAGGCACATCATATGTAATAAGTTAGTCTGCTAGGTCAATTTAGATATATAGAAGATGGTATTATGATGGTATAGAGATGGATATATAGAAAAACTATGAGATGTGAAATATATTCATGTAGATCATTTTTGTATGTGAACATTGTATCATGCAATGATCTATAGATAGCTAGGAAAGCACTCTTGGAGGAGAAGTAATACTGGTAATAGTTCAAGACTATGAACCAGTACAAAGAAGAACCAAAACTAGAACTCTATCTGGCATTGCAGATGCATTCTTGAGTTCATTTTCAGTAATTTACTTTGGCAGAAAGCTTGTATTTAGTGAGGCTCTTTAGTGATGAGCAGTATGCTCTAGGTAGTATGCCTTCCTGCAAGTGCAGGCCCCTGTTTATGTAATATCTTTTCATATGGCCAGTGAACTGATATTGTGGGTCACAAATCCCACCGTGGTTTTTCCTCATTGAGGTTTTCCATGTATAAATGCTATGTGCTATGGTGTTCATTTATGTGGATGATTCATTTGCTTCTTGTTATATGCTTATTTGTTTACCGGTACATACATGCATGGTTTAGAAAGTTAAATATTGTTGATTCCAGTAGAACACTGATTCACCCCCCCCCTCTCAGTGTTCTTAGATCCCAATAAGATGAGGAGGATTTACCACTTCCAATAGCAGGAATAACATGTACTTGATTTTCCACACTATTACTAGGTTCACCAGAAAGAGATGCAAATGAAAAAGTTGTTTGTGAAGCGAAATTTAAAATCTCTTAAGTCATCATTTCTCTCTCTCTCTCTCTCTCTCTCTCTCTCTCTTATGAGTTTTAATCTATCCTTTTGAGCTCTCATTTATTCTATCTGTCATTGCAAATCTTCAACTAACTCTCTAGTGTTATTATTAGAGGTTGAACAAACATTATAATCATCACTACTTGTTTCTTCCAACTCTCTAGTAGAATAATAACCTTCAGAGCTCACGTTTATCTAATTTTCAATAGATGAAGTTTCAGTATTACCTCTTCTTTTGACAATCCACCTTTGGTTTGTTGTAGCCTTGCTTTAATGATGACCTCCTTGTTCGCTTTGTCCAGCTTCCTGACATGAACTATTCTCATTGTTTGAATCATTTTGCCTTGCAATGTGTTCACTTCTCCGTGTTGTTGTGGTAATAGCCCTTTCACCACTCATATGAACTTTCTAACCTCTAAATGAGCTCAAATACTTATTCAGAGTCACCACACAATATAGGGATCACTTTCTTCAACAATACTTTGTAAACAATGACTCTGATCCTATGGACAAGCTACTAGGTTAAGATACACAAAAATGACCCAACTTTTCCCCAGTAGAGTCGCCGATCTATTGGTTGCGTAGACTCAGATGGGCTAGTCTCTAGAATAATAACTCAATACTTTTTCTAGAGAATTTCAACATTTGTCCCTAGAAGAGTCACCAATTTGTTGGTTCTCAAATCAATAGATTCTTAAACCCTAAAGACTTATCCATGTTCTTATCCATAGGTCCAAGGGTGGATTTGGCCAATGAACGAGATTCAACCACAAGGCTGCAATCTCCTGCACTTTTGGCTCTACAAGACCAAGGTGGGTAGACCTTAACTATGCCTTAATATACTAAAACTACACATGGGTTGACATTGTTACATTAAGCAGATGTCTCAATGAAAATATACTAAGGAAAGATGGATAAACTCTTGGTTCTAGCTACAACCTCAGTTTATATCTTTTGTGCATGCATTGAGACTAGTTTTCTAAACTAACAACTACTCCTATTGCATAAATATAAAAGGTGAAATAATAATATAAAAGATGAAATAACAATGATTCTAAAAGTGTAAAACTAATCAGTGCCTATCCAGGGTAAATATAGTGAATCTTGCAGAACATCAACACTTTCTATGAGACACATTCAATAAACCCTTTTGAACATATTATGACTTGCACAATATGTTCTAAAAACTATAACAAAATGACTAATGCTTTAATCAAAAACACATTGTAGTAGTCTTAAAAACAAACTTTAACCCTTTCATTAAAAGAGACCCACATTCAAATTACACATTCCTACTTGAGGAAGACAAACTCATATGTCATCAACATAAAAATTCATACAACCGTAGTGTCCTAAAATTGCAACCCTTGCAATTTTTGACCATATTTGGGTCTTCGCCTTAGTCTTTGTGTCCCTTGGCCTAATCAAAGACTTGATTATGATCATACATGTCAGAAACTTCATTCAAATTAGTGACACACCCAACTACCACCTTGATCCTGCCCCAAACTAGGGCAGGATCAAGGCATGACACCCTGGTCCCCCTTAATGGGGACCTATGCTTGGGCCCCTCTCCCTAACCTATCTCAACTTTGAAGTGAGAAAACCCCTCTATGTTGGCTCATGTTGGAAAATTAATCAATTAACTCTATGAGAAAGTATATAAGAGGGATTTCCCCTCTCATTTGAGGATCATATAAATTCAATCAAGCATCCAAGTATTCAAGAGAAATTGAACATTTTCGGTCTTCCTTCAAGCTTTGGAGAAATAATATAGTCAAGATTTCAAGAATTCAAGAGGAGATCATCATTCTAATTCATGAAATCATAATTCCATGTAAAGGCAAGCAAAAATTTACAAGGAGGTATAAGCATTTCATTTTCAGTCAATTCAACATCCGCTCAAAGAGGAGGATTTCTACTTTTAGTCATATCAATTATATTATTTAAACCACTTGGTTAATTTCAAAACCGGGGTTTGACCTAAAGGAAAATCCATATTCCCAACGTATTTCCCTTTCCTTCTATGTGCAGGAAGCAGGTGCACAACTATTCTTCTGGAGTTAAGCTTTATTTGTAGAGACGAAAAAACCCTTTTTGACGTGCGAAATATTCAAAGGACCAACAGGGGGGTGACCTGGTCTAGACACACAGTCCCTGTAACTTTTGGCAGATTTTGCAAAGCAATTTTGAATCATCTCAAACTTCTTAAATTCAAGTGCACGATGAAATCTCCAATCTGTAGCTCACCATTTTCTCATATTTGTCTTCATTTCCAGCACTTAGTCTTAATTCAACTAGTCAACTTACAAAAGCAGGTCAAACACATTCCAAACACAACAGATCTAGTTAGTATTTAATCCTTGTTGTATCATTTAGGATTGGATCTAGTAGATTCATCCCCTCTTTTGAATGTAAAAGTCCTCTAAGTGAAATTTGGCTTAGTGGTTTCCCCCTTCCATGTGGTGAATTTGCTAAAGCTCCAATTTTCCACTTTACATTTTGGTGAACCCGACTCCTTACACCCTTAATTTTGATTTTGATATTTATATTTAAGTGTATGCAATTTACAATTCAAATTTTGAATTACAAGTTTAATTTCCTTGCAATTTTCAAAAATTAAGAGGTCAAATTCACAAAAAACCCTAATTTTTAGATTCAAAATTGAGCTTGTGATTTGTCTAAATTGGATTGATTATTTTAGATTTGAGAACTCTTCAATTTTACAATTCAAATTTTCATTTACATGTTCAATTTTTATTAATTTTTAAAAATTAAGTGGTTAAATAAAAATAAAACCCTAATTTTTAATTTTTAATTTTTAATTTTTAATTGAACTTGTGGATTGTGTAGATCTTGAATTAATTTTTAAATTTGAGTCCTTGCTTCAATTTCAAAATTCAAATTCCCACCTTACAACATTCAAATTTTCAAATTTAAATGTTCAAAATTAAGCAGTTTATGCAACAAACCCTAATTTTTAAATTTAAATTAATCTTGTGCAACTTTAAATTTTGCTATAGGCATTTAATTGACTCAATTAAATCTAAATCCTCTTGTTGTACTTCTAAACATCATAAAAGTTGGCCCTTAAGTGTGCCTTTTTTTGTTCTTTCAATTAATCATCTTCTTGAACATCCTAAGTGTGTCCTATTTCAACCTTCAAGGCTTATTTCTACATATCTAGACATCTCTTATTCCCATATCCTTATGGAATTTTCATTAAAATCACAATATCTTACTTCCTTGAAAATTTGGAAAAAAGTTGGCTCGACCAAGTAGCTACCTAGACTTGGTCCCGACTTTTTCTCCTCAAATTTTGGGAACCTGTTTTGACTGTATTCTACTACTCAATTCCAGAGATTTGTGAATTTTTATTGATTTTAGGTCGCCCTAAGGTCGAAAACAAATATGAATTCCAACATTTCCATTTTCAATTTAAATTTTAAAATTAAGTGGTTAATTACATACACCCTAATTTTTAAAAGTAAATTGATTTCTTCAATATTTCAACATTCCAAAATTTTAAAATTTTAAAATTAAGAGGTTAGATTTGGATAACCCTAATTTTAATTTTGATCTTCCCTCCTTTCAAAACTTTAAAATTAAGAGGTCATTTTCAGCCCTAATTTTAAATTTAAATTTCTATCTTCTAAGGGATAATTTTAAATTTAAATTAAGAGGTTATTTTAACAAAGCCCTAATTTTAAATTTCAAATTCCTAGGAGATTAAATTATTACTCTTGATTCTTTCAATCATTTTTCCTAGAATTTTGCATTCTAAAATTCAAAATTCAAATTTCCCTCCCTTAGTGCATCAGTTTTAATACCATTAGTCCTACCTATAGTATCCCCATAAGGAGAAGTTGTAGAATTAAGGTCACCCAAGGTTTAAATACCAAGGAAATGGAGCCTAATTTGGCTAGCTTTTTCAATGAGGATATTGGTGGTTCTTCCAATCCTACAAATATTCCCCATTATCCTCTTGATAATTCTCATAATGAGGAGTAGTCACTAACTAGGGCATCTGTTGAATAATTGGCGAAGATGGACAAACAATTTGACAATCTTCGACAATGGATGAGTCAAGAATACCCAGAAAGTGAGGCTCTCCCATTGATTGAAGGATTAAAGAGAATAATTAAAAGTGATAAACATGGTGTTGATATCTTGTGCGGTATTGCTCATATTGTTGATTCTAATATCATGCCTATGAAGAGTTGTGCTTAAAACCTAGGTTATAAACAACCTCCTAGTCATGTTAATCATTCAATTCCTTTAACAACTTCTATGACTAGTGTCCATACCTTCACATCAAACATCATGGCTACCTCTACACAAAATGTCATATATACAAATGTTAGACATGGGGGAAATACCTCTTCTTTCATTTCTCCTACCATGAGTGCTATCCTTGTTACCCAATCACACTCACCACCTATAAATTTCAATCAAGGGGGAAACTCCTTCAATCATAATTCCTTCATTCCTCCTATGAGTCTTCCATGTGTTACACAATCTTCTCCATTACCTACTTATCATAGTTTCCCACCTCCTTATTCTCAATTTATTCCTTCATTCAACAATATTACTCCTCCCATTTTATCCAACAAGTCTAATTTCAATCCTTCTACCAAAGCTACACTCAATAGTTTAGCCCAAATAATGTTTTCCTTAAAGCAACAAATAGCTTCTATGAATCTATATAAGTATAATGTGCCCACATTTGATGTAGTGAGCCCATTATCCAATGACAGTGTTAGAGTTGTCCCTCCTAAACATGTAGAAGTCACTCAATTGGAACTTTATAATGGAAAAGGTGATCCCTCAACTTATTTTAAAACATTCCAAACTTTGTGTAGTGACTTTACTCTTGATCAAATATTGTTAGTGAAATTGTTTACTAGAACATTAACGGATAGAGCTTTGCAATGGTATTGTTCTTTGCCTCCTTATTCTATTACTTCTTTTCAACAATTGGCTAATGCTTTTATTCAACAATTTCACAATAACATTGGTCCTAAAGTTACTTTGACTAATTTGATGCATTGTAAACAAGGTGTTCAAGAAAAAGTGACCCATTTTATTGGTAGATATAAGAATTTATATTCTTAGATTTCTTTTCTTGTGCTTGATTAAGATATTGAAAAAGTTTTTATTGATAATTTACAAAAAGATATTAGGGATAAAATTCTTATAACTGAGTTTACTTCCTTTCTGCAGTTGTGCACAGTACTTCATAATTATCAACTGACTGTGAGTCAATTGGAACAATCATCTCCTTCCATGGCTTTGAGTGATAAGGGTGATAGTGCTCAGAAACCATTTGTCAAGTTCAAACCAAACAAAGGATTCATCAAATTCAATGACAACAACAATAATCAATCAATCAACTGGTAGCCACTACAGGTGTGCCTCCTTTATCTAAATTCTTTAAAAGAGAAAAAGAAATTACTCCTTTGAATGAATCTTTGCATAGCATTATGTCTAAGTTAATGCAAAGTAATGTGTTGCAACTCCCCCAAATCAAACCAATTGATCCATCTAAGGCAACTTCACCTTACTTTGATGCTAAATCCTTTTGTTGATACCATCGTCAACCTGGTCATGATACTGAAAAATGTTTTTCATTGAGAAGTAGGATTCAAGAATTGATTGATAACAATACCATATCTGTGGTAGGTGTGAATGATAAAGGAAACAAAACCGTAGCTCCTCCTAATCAAACCCTTCAGATTTTCACTAATCCTTTACCATCCCATTCCACTAATGTGATTAAGATTGATCATCTTTTTTTCTCTCCCAATGATGTTGGCCTTGAATCTAATAATGTGGTGAACCTTGTAGATCAAAAAGAACCTTCTAAGGATTTGTGCATCACATTTGATCCTAGTGAGACCATTAAAGCACCCGATGGCCCATTATACATAAGTGCAAAAATCAAAGGTATACCTGCTAGAGGAATGCTTATTGATCCTACTTGCATGGTTAATGTGATAACTAAACAATTTATTTATACTTTGCATTTTCGTCAAGTGATATATGATGATACTGATGTGGTAGTTAGATTCTTAGATGGATTTTTTTGTCCTGCTTTCAGTTCTATCACACATCCTATTGATGTCAACACTAAATGCTTAGATTATCAATTTGCTATCATTCCTACATCCAATAAATTTCATGTGAAGTTGGGACATCCTTGCCTCTCTTCCATGAAAGTGATCACTTCTATTATTCATAAGTGTTTGAAATTTCCTCATAATGATAAAATCATAACTCTTAGTCATAGCATGTATAAGCCTGTAATGATGAATGGAGACATTTGTCTTGATTACTTTTGGTCCAAATGATTCCAACCTCTTCAACCTAGAAGTGATGCTCTCTTTAGATCATATAAAAAATAGAAAAATGAAATGATTTTATCATTGAGTTAACCTAGAAATCCAACACTTAACATTCATCTCACTAATACATTTGGCCTAAAATTACGACAGAGGTTTTTGACGGAGAAGGTATATTGTGAACAAATTCAATTTTTTTTGAAAAATTGCTTGCATTTGTCAGAATTCCGATGATAATTCAATATTTGTTTTTGACAGAGAAGGAATTGGCAATGAAATTTGTGCTTTTTTATAAAAAGTGCCCGCGTTCGTTGAAATTACGATGATCGCGGACATTACTTAAAAAAAAAAAAAGACCAAGACATTTCAAACATTATTCTCACGTCCTCTTCCCATTCTCACGTTGCCACCCCAGTAGCATACTCCTGCCCATAGTAAGCATACTCCATATTTTGGATGAGGCATGTGAATTGTTTTGACCGATTAATGCTAGCTCCAAGCAATTTCAGCTCATGGAATAGGGTTTGCGAAAATGGGAGCAATATCGGCTCATGGAATAGGGCATGCTCCCAGGGGATAAGGACCAATAGGCTTCTTTCCCCTTCTTTCATTCATTAGTATCGGTCACCCATCTATATATCCATATTCGCCCCTCCTTGAGAACTTCCATGTGGCTCCCAACCCTTGATTCTTCCTACTAGAATGAGTCAAAGCAGGTCGATCAGTTTGAAAGTGGTAAGGTTTTGACTCTGTGGGGTCGGAACCATGACATGATTCTCTGTTGGCCTGGGCGCAGGTGTAAAGCTCTGTCAACATCCCCTAGCCTATGTGAAAATGGGAGCTTTGGAATAGGGTGTGGACATCCAAGAATTATATTAGTTGGTGTAGCTGCAATTGTCCTAGCAGTCATGTATGCAAAATGTGTGAGATGAGATAAGGCACACCGACTGTTTGACAGACTGCCTCAGAGAAATTGGAAGTTTTGGAACAAGGTATGAACATCTATCATAGGATAAATAATAGAGGAATTTTGTCACATGTTGTAGCTGCAATTGCTAGGGTACATGTTTTAAAGATGTTTTATATCATAGAATCAACATTCCAATGTCTATTTATTTTTTTAAATTTGGATATCGTATTCCCAACTGATGTCTATTTTCATGAAACTATTCCTTTAGGCAAGCAAAAAAAGCCTAAAAAAACTACACAATGCTTAAACCATTATTCATAGCCCCTAGAAAATCTCTTCATTACCAAAAAAACCTATTCATACTTGAAAACATTATTCACACCTAAAACATTGTCCATGCCTAAGACATTAATCACAACATCAAATAATATTCATAGTGTAAATAAACACTATTCATGTTTAAACTATTGTTCATAGATTCATTTAACCTCAAAAATTACTCTAGAAGCTCTTGAGTCCAAATTTGTTGTTCTCTATATGAATTATGGGGTTTGAAATCTATTTAGTATGATTGTGTAATATCCCTTGTCCAATGATGACTGAAAAATAAGGAATATTAGTTGTCAAATCTGTGTGTTATGTTGTTCGCTATTGTTGCGTGTTATGCGGACTACTATCTCAGAAGTTTTCAGTTTGGTATAGAGGTGAACCATCACATATTTCTTATAAATGTACAACTACAATTGACTACAAGTGAAATAATGATAGCCAAGAATGCATATACAATCAAATTATGATGATCTAACACCAAATTAGACTCAAAATCAAAATGTTTAGCTTGTTGTCATTATGTCAAACAATTGGCAAGAGTCCTCAGAAAATGGGTGTATGATGATGCAACCTCAAATTCCTCTTATTTCATATCTAAAAATGATGAAAATCATTTGTGTCTTAAATAATGAGATCAACAACTAAAAATGGGAAAAAAATATCCTAATTACGACTCCCTAATTAGTATAAGATACTATTTCCAATATTATACTAAGGATAAATATTCAAAAAGTATAGTAATTACACTAATACATATATCACTCTCATGCCTTCCTTAATTTGATATAAGGTCCCTCTATCCAAATATGAAGTCTCAAGGGAGTTGTATGTGTCAATTATTCAAGCTTCTTCTAAATCTACTCCAACCTCTTCTTCCAACACATGTCTTGATGATGGTTGAGGATCTTTAAACTTTGAAAATATGAATAAACACACTCCTCTAGACATGATTTAAATACCACATTTAATTATAAACATGGATGAAATGGACATGATTTAAGATGTGTGCAATTAAGTGTGGAGGTTGATGAGAAATATACATTACATTTTTTTTTGAAGATTTAGGTTTCTATCCTCCTCCTTTGTTGACATCGCCTCCCCCATTGTCTAATATATCTATGAATTTTCCATCAAATTTTAATCACAACAAGAGATAATTTTGTATGATTTTATTAAAGCCAACTTTATTACTCTCCCCTTGAAAAATTGAAGAAAAAACCATAAACAAATTTAGAACAATCCTTTTTTTCAAGCATCATCAACTATTCCACTAATGAATGTCATGATTTGGAGATTAAAATTCAACAACTTATTGTACTTCTAGTAACATTTAAATAATAGGTGACAATGAGTTATACACTCATCATATTCATTCTAAATGACATTTATAACCTATTATGTTTTTATCTTGCTATATGACATTGGTAGCTTAATTACCTATTAGGGGCTCATTGTCATTCATGGTACTACGTATGATTTCATGTGCAATCATACTTGGGAGGCAATGTAATAGCCTAGTTCTTCTTGTCTCTACATTGTGGAGCAAGAATAATAGTTGTCAATTGTTCCTCTTTTTTAAGGATCCACTTTACCTTTGTTGATTTTTATCTTTTATAACTTGATATCCTTTCTTGCATAGAATTGTCCTCAATCCAAGTTCTCTCCTTTCTTGGACGTGTGTGTTCCTTGATTAGGACCTCTTTCTTTCTTTCTTGAAACGGTATGTATTTTATGAATGATCTCTCCTTAGTGATAGAAATTGTGCAATCCTTCATCAACGATATCATTTCCTAGCAATATGGAAGGTTTGTATTCTTAATCTCCTGCCCATTTCTTAATTTAAAAGATGATATCTTTATTAAATATCTCCTCTATTTTTGGAGGTAGAGATCTTAAGGAAAAGATCTCTTCCTCCCTCTTTAAAATGATCCCTTTACACTTGTTGAAAAATATCTCTTTTACAACTATATTTTCCTTTCTTATAGAAATGAGGCATGTACATGGATCTTTCTTCCTAGCTTGGAATGCATGTATGTTTATTAAGGGTATCTTCTTGGTGTTGAAGGTGCTTATCCTTGTTTGCTATCTACCTTAAGATATCAGCCTAGAGGTATGTTGACATCTTAAGGGGAGGCATATGAGCTCTCCTTTTTCTCGTGTTAATTCATTTATTTTATATCCTCAAACTAGAAGTGTTGTGTTACATAGCGCCCCCTAGGGCATGGTTATCCTTTTTTTGAGATTCATGAAAGGTTACTTGGAATAGCATGGATTGCTAGTGTGATCATTGTTGTTGTTTAAACCTTTGAAAGTGTTGGTTATTATTGTTGTTTGTGTTTTGTGTCACTACAACAACCATTTTGTAGTAGAGTTTTTGGACTGCCTTGTGAACAAATGGTTTTGTTTGTTAATCTTCTCTAACATGGATCACCTAGCATAACACAACTTTCTAGCCAATGAAATCCATGATGTAGCATGAATCACCCAACATTACACAACTTGTTAGATAGTAGTATTCACATTTCTTCTCTTTTCTCTGATCATATGACTAATAGTAAGGATCTCCTTAGTAGACCTAGAAGTCACATCTCTTCTCCCGTGATAGAGTGTTCAAGTAGAATTGTTGGGACTAGGAGGTGCGGATTGACCAGATCCTCCACCTATTGGATGTAGACAAAATGAATGCTTTTTGGATTAGGATGGTACATAGAATCTACTATCAAAAGGTTGTCAAAAATTCTTGGGACTAGGAGGTGTGAACTAGTCTAGTCTTCTGCTTTTCATACCATCAAAATTTGAGTTTGATTGTCATCATTTACTTTGCCAAATTCTTCACACATAACTCTTGAATCAATTTCCTACACACAAAATGATGAAAATAGGTTTGTTAATGGGGGATTTCCTAGGTCAAACCTCGGGTTGTGAATTAACCTTGATGTATAATGTTTTCCTTTTGAGGGAAAGGATAGATCTAATCTAAAAATGCTCAGAATTGAACATGATACCTTGATGAATCTTTCTTGAATCCTCACACAAGGTTTTAGGATGCCATACAGAATGTTGATCATGAATGTTGTGCTTTAACTTGAATTCTCCTTCAATGCTTGATGAATGCTTGATTGCTTGTTCACTTGGAATTGAATTGATTTTATAATTAAGAGATCACATGAATTGTAGGTAGACGCCTTCAAATGTTTGAATTTTTGTAGCCGATTGACATGATGCTAATTTTTTTTGCACACATGAGACAAGAAATGAGGGGTCCTATTTTGGGTCCCAATCACGAGTAGCAGGGCACCTAAGACGTCCTAGTCTTGTTAATGAGGACTTAAAATTGAACAGAGGTTGAGGAAGGAGTTGAAAATGCAAATTTCAAGACGATGTGAGTAGAATCAAAGTGGGGACAAAGTAAAACATGCCTAGGGGATATTTAGGATGGGACATGCTAAAGTGGGCATCAATGTCTCAAGATCAGATGGAACTTATGTGATTGTCTCCCTTGCATATGATTTGTTTGGGTGATATACTTCACCATTCTACTCACAAGAATTTTATTAAGTCTCAAATATAGGGCTCACAACTTATTAATGATGTAGTGAAAGTCCTTCATGAAGGACTTCTAGAAGTATTTTTGGATGAGTCTTTGTCAAATGCAGAGAAAATACAATTGATGCTTAATGGATTTAAGGAACGTGCTTTCAAATTGGAAGCCAAATTTTTGACGGATGTAGAGAAGAAGGTGGAAGAGAAAAGACTAGAAGTTTTGGTGATTAGATGTGCATGGTATGACTGTTTGAAGACTTTTAGAAGCTTGATTTGGTGGTGAAGGTTTCAGATAATTGCAGGGAGGGAGAGGATCTTCTTTTGAATATTTAAAGTCAATACAATATTTTGGCCTCTACGTAAGAAGATTGGAAGACCTCTTGGTATCAACTCAAGTTCATTCGCAAGGGCATCATGTCCCCTGCCATGCAAGCTACTTAGTTTTTGCGGGTAAAATTTTTTTTTGTTTTTGTACAAACATATGTAGATGAGTAGAAGATTTTTGGAGCGCAATTTTGGTTCTCAGTTTTGTTCATACACTAAGGGGGAGATGATGAAGATAGGGGAAGAAATTTTGTAGAGATTGATGAATTTTTTACAATGATGAAGAGACGTCCTTATCTTTGATGTCAAAGGGGGAGATATATATTGGTATTTTGGTGGTTTCATGAGTGTTTCCATCAATGACAAAGGGGGAGATGTTTTAAATATGATTTTGTGTTGTCATTGATTTTTTCGTACTCATTGAGATAACATAAGTCGATGACCTCTCTTCTTTCTGATCGATGCAAGTTATCCCGCTAGTCTCATCGGGCATCAGGATACCTTAAAATGCATTCAAACGATGGACATAGAGGTTGAATACCTAGTGGATTGTAATGTGGTATAGTGAATTCAAGATTTTGAAATTATTGATTTTTTATTTATCCCTTGCTATTTATGATTTTTTTGGTTATGGTTGTGGTGTTTGTAGGGAGACATTTACAAATTTATATCTATTTTCACTATTTTATGGTTTATGGGTTTGTAATGGTAATTTAATGTTCTGATTAATATAAAAAATAGGTTTTAAGGACTCGAAACCTTTAACATAGGAGCATAAAATAGTTCATCAAAAAACATCCAGCTAGATAAAGCTTACAAAATGATTGGCAAAAAGGCCAGTAAACCAAACAGATAGCAAAAGAAAGGAACAACAAAGTGGAACAACCAGAGAAAACACAAAACAACTATAAGGATGTAAGAAGGTTCGCTGCCTTATTGACTAGCTCATCATAGTTAGCCCCAACAACATTGAGTTCTTCCATATTCTTGTTTGGCTTCTTTTCCTTCTTTTTGCCTCTGGTTCTTGTTCTGGGTCCTAGCACTTCTCCCATACCTTCAATGTCTAGTTCCAGCTCTAGGGAATCCTTCTCGTCCTCCAATTTGCTGATGAGGATTTTGGTATTATCAGCACAAGCCTTCAAAATATTAAAATTTTGTTCAACAATACTTTTGAGGCACTTTTCAATTTTGTTGAATTTGTTATCAATTTCCGCCGTTCTCTTGTCCATAACAATATCATTAGTTTTTCTCTCTGTCAGCGCCTTCTCAATTTGCTCAAACCTAGGGTTGAAGGAATCTCTGATTTCTTCAGCTTTGGCAACAGTTTTAGTCAAATCCTCAACATATTCCACCATAGATTTGCTTCCACCAATACTGATTGTTTCCAGAATTTGAACCCTGTGGATAAGCTTCTTATTATCCTCCACAGCTTTCTTGTAACTGTTGATTAACCAATCAATGGTGTCCATAAAAAAATTCAAACCCTTAAGGGGAGGATTTGAGGGGGAGTTTTCTCACCAGAATTATCGTGTTCCTTTTTGGGGGGGTCACCACCAGTGATGTTGTCATCTTTTCCATCTATCCTCTGATCAAAACCTTCCCCTATGGTCACCTCTTCCAAATTTTGGTTGACTTTAGGATACTTTCTCTGCACTTCTTCCTCTAGCTCAATAACATTATCTTCTTGTTTGTTCCATTTTCTCCTTGTCTGAATAGAAACTTTGGTTTTCTTTTTCCGAAGAGACTGGGGTACATCCTTCTCAAAATCCTCAGAGACCTCTTCCTCCGAGGAGGAATGAATCTGAAAAACTTTTTCTTTAGATTTTTTCTTTCCCTTCGAGGAGGAAGGCCTGGTACTCACTTGTTTTCTTTTCTTACAAATTTATATCTATTTTCACTATTTTATGGTTTATGGGTTTGTAATGGTAATTTAATGTTCTTTCATATTTTTGTATAGATACTTTATAATAGCCTATTATGGTGATTTGTTCTATTATAGATAATGTTGTGGGTCAAACGGCTTGGCCGTCAGTGCATGAAAGCATTGCATGAGTTCTAGTTTTAAAAATCACATGAAACATTTTTAATTTATTTGATTTAGTGTTATTTGAAAAAAAGATTATCAATGATGTTTCCTTTCTCCAAGAATTGGATCTAGGATCTTTCCATCAGATAATATGTAACATCCAATGACTAAATATTTTCTTTAGAAATGCTTATTTTATTTAATTATCATCTAAGCATGAATTATAATTTATATCTGTGCGGAAGCAGAAGATACAAGCTGAAGACTCATGTGCAAGTAAATTTTGTAAAAGAAAGAAAGCATGCATCATCTTGAATGACATGGAAACAAGCTCATCAACTGCCCAAAAGAGAGCAATTGAAGAAAACCAGAGGAAAGTGTTAAAGGGTGATAAATACATAGAGAGTATGCAATACAAATAAACAATGTCTAGAGTGTGTGATGTGACATCTCTAATTTATGTGCAGAGGGACTAACTGGTTTTGGAATTCCTGGGAAACCTATTGGGCCACGCTTGGAGGAAATCAATGTGTTCATGCAAGGGCCACCTTTTTTCTATTATGAGAATGATGCTTTTGCACTGAAGGATATTTGGAAAACAATATTCAAAAATTTCTATAGTGTGGAACCAAAGTTGGTGGACTCGAAGTACTTTTTGGCTTCCAGAAGACCAAGCGGTTATGTACAGAATCTCCCAATAGAAGGGTGATTTTAAGAATTAACTCTCCCCCCCATGACTATTCAGGAAGCACTTCCTCACACAAAGGAATATTGGCCTCCATGGGATCAAAGAAAAAAATTGAATTGCATAGACTCTTGACGATGTGGTGGTGTCCTTCATGAAGAAATTTGCACTATAATTGAAAATTCACAAGGGAAAATGCAAGATAGTGAACATAAATACATTCTTGAAAAGTGCAAAGAATGGAACTTGGTTTGGGTGGGGCCAGGTCAAGTGGCTCCTCTAGAGGTTGACGAGATAAAAATTATATTAGGATTTAAAAATATCACACTCGTGGAACTTTCTGTGCGACTGATCAATTGCGTTGTTTGGGTAATGCATCCCAAATAGATATAGTTGCATACCATTTATCTATCTTGAAAGCATTTTATCTTGATGGAATTAAATTAAAGTACTTTCTCTATTTTCTGGTATTGGTGGAGCAGAGGTTGCATTGCATCGACCTGGGATACATATTTCCACAGATACAACATAGCTTAAATGTAGCCCAAGTCAATGCAAAGCAACCTTTTCTCCAAAGATCACTAGAAAGTAGAGAAAGAACTTTAATTTAATGCCATCAGGATAAAATGCTTTCAAGATAGTAGATGGTATGAAATTGTATCTATTTGGAATGCATTACCCAAACAATGCAATCAATCAGTCACACACAAAGTTCCACAAGTGTGATCTTTTTCAAATCCTAAAATAATTTCTATCTCGTCAACCTCTAGAGGAGCCACCTGACCTGGCCCCACCCAAACCAAGTTCCATTCTTTGCACTTTTCAAGAATGTATTTTTGTTCACTATCTTGTAGTTTCCCTCATGAATTTTTAAATTATAGTGCAGAGTTCTTCACGAAGGACACCACCAAATTGTCTAGAGTCTATGATTTAATTTTTTTTGTTGATCCCTTGGAGGCCAATAGTCCTTTGTCTGAGGAAGTGCTTCGTGAATAGTCATGGGGGGAGAGGTAATTCTTGAAATCACCCTTCTATTGGGAGATTGTGTACATAACCTCTTGGTCTTCTAGAAGCTGAAACGTACTTCGAGTCCACCAACTCTGGTTCCACACTATAGAAATTTTGGATATTGCCTTCCAAATATACTTCGGTGCAAAAGAATCATTCTCATAATATAAAAAAGCTGGTCCTTATTGGAAAATGCACACTCCAATGAGAAATTGTAGGTGATTGAAGGTATTGTCATTGATGGCAACCTTACAATCATATGATACCGACAGGCAGACATAGGCATTGGCACCGACAGACTCTACACCGACATATAGTTCACCGGCACCGAAAAGGAAGAATACCGACACCCTGGCCGACATCAATTTTGTATTAATGTATTTTGTAATTAATTGTAAAATATTTTGTAAGCCAACATGGCGGATTGTAATATGACTCATATATGTATGAGATCATTATAGATCATTTAGAGAATGATATAGTGTGAAGTATGAAAAGAAGGTAGCAGACCTAACATGCGAATTATTGGTTAAGGGTTTATGTATGTAGTAGAGCTTAAACCGGTACTGAATCTGGCATAGTAGATGCTAATCCAAAGTAGTATAAGACATTGGATTAGTTTAATCCAATTTTGTAAGTTAGTGTGACTTCTTTTGTAACTGAGCAGTGAGCTCTAGGCACTTGGCCTTCCTGCATGTGCAGGCCCCTATTGTCAGCAGTAATATTCTCTTATTGGCCAGTAAGTGAATATTATGGGTCACAAATCCCATCAAGGTTTTTCCCACACCGGGTTTCCTCATTAAAATATTGTGTTATGGTGTGGTTTTCATGTTGTGGTTGTTGTTCTTATTTGCTGCATTATTTCTGGTTTACTGGTACACAGTTTTAATATGCTTTTCATATTATAAGTTAAGAAAATTATTATACCGATCAGATACTGATTCAACCCCCCCCCCTCTCAGTATCTTTGGGAATCCTAACAATTGGTATCAAAGCCTGGTCCTCTATTTTTAAAATCCTAATAGCTTGAGGAAGATCTTGTCACCGGTAGAGATGGAAAATTTGAGAAAGCAATTGGAAACAACTCTTTTAGACTATGATGCAGAAAAGGTGAAGAATATCAAACTTGAAGATGATCTGAAGGCTGCACAAGATATTATTCAAGGACTTCAAGAAAATTTCACTATAGCAAGGAATAAAAGAAGAGAACTTTGTGAGAAGATGCAGAATGAGGAAGACAAAAAGGAAACTCTTAATGAATTGGTGAACCAACTGAGACAAGATAACTGTATAATGAAGAATGAGATGCAAGATATGACTATGAGATTTTGTAAAGAAATTGAAGACATAAAGAAGAATGAAGATGACTTGACTAGAAGACTAAATG
Organism: Cryptomeria japonica; assembly: GCF_030272615.1. Lineage (NCBI taxonomy): Eukaryota > Viridiplantae > Streptophyta > Pinopsida > Cupressales > Cupressaceae > Cryptomeria > Cryptomeria japonica. The sequence goes on from NC_081406.1 coordinate 582,812,010, forward strand.
ATGCGGGAAATGAAAACACAAGACTCAGTCATGAAAATGATATGTTGAAGATAGATTTGATGCACACACAAAATGATAGAACTGAACTCATGAGACATAAAGGGATCTTGGAAAATGAACTGACTATTGCAAATCAACACAAGGAGAAATTCAAGAAAATTTTAGAAGAACTGGTTGACATGCTGAAGAATCATAAATCTAATGGTGATACAAATGGCCTTGGCTTTGAAGTTGGTGAAAGCTTCGGTACTGCAAATAAACATGATCATAGTAAACCGATAAGACAACCTAATGCTTACAAATTCAATGGGAAATGCTTTAACTGTAACAAGTATGGTCATAGAGAAAATCACTGTAGATCTAGAAATTATCAGAACACTAATACACTCACTGGTCAATGTTCTAAATGCAACAAAGTTGGTCATAATTCAGAAAATTGCAAAATGAATGTAAGATGTTATGTTTGTGGAAGATTTGGACACCTATCTAATCAATGCAGAACACATACTTGCATAGGATATGGGAAAGCTATTCAGAAAAACAATGTGACTTGTTATGCTTGTAACAAGATTAGACATATTGAAAATTTTTGTAGAAGTAAGGCATCATCGGAAAATAACAAAGGTCCTAGCTTGAAAGGTAAAGAAAAGGTTGAAGAGGTAAATCAAGAATTCTCAAAACAATGGATCAGAAAGTTAGAACAAAATGTTGATGGGAATACTCCTCCACTGACAGAACAGAGTAACACTCCACCGGCAGGAGACTCTTCATCTAACTGAAGGAAAATCCTTTGGGGGTTTAGCAACAAACTGAAAAAATGCTAATATATCCTCGGTTGATGGTGAGAAGTTGAAATAATTCTTTACTGGTAGATGAGTTAAGTTGTGACTTAACCAGCAAGCATTAAATGTGGTAGTTGGAGAAAATAAATTTATAAAGCAAGTGTTTTGGCTCCTTTTTCATTCACCGAGCATTCAAATCTTTGAGAGCGCAAAAATTCCCGAGCAAAGGCATCCTTAGTGAAGAAGTGATGCAGTTCATCCAAGCACTCATCCCTAAGGCAGATTGAGATATTTATAATCATCTAATCGTCATCCACTCCTGAATTTATAGCAAACCCTACTGTTATTGAGGTTATCAAGTGCCCTAGACCCATATTTAAGCTTGATCCAGAAATAGCGAAGAAAGATGATAACACAGGTGCATTCTCTCAAATTCCTAAAGGAGTAGTATATGCTGAAGATCCTAGAATATACATACACTGTCATATAGAGGAATTAGGAGATGATGAAATCAAGAACATGTATAGCACTGTGATTTGTGATAAAAATGGAAATATCAAACTAGAACACAAGGTAGTAGAAACCCTAGGTTTTCTAGATATTCTTAGCATTCCCGATTTTCCTGAAGATGTGATAAGAATAGTCCTAAGCAGAGTCCATGGTGAATTCTTTTGGTTAGATTCAATTCATAAAATCACCAAAGAAGCCGTTAAAGTAGTAACAAGGTTACCTTCCATCGACAACCGACCTGACAGAACGAAAAGAGTCTCAAATGACACAGTGATGGATCTAACTAGTGCAACATTTGATAAAAGGTCTCTAAGGGTAAATGATGTGAAGGACATCAATGTCAAATTTATCAATATGATCTTAGGTTACAAAGCTATGCATGCAAATAGGTTAAATTCAACATCTAGCCTATGTATTAAAAGTGCATATGACATGGTTAATAATAATGCTAGAATATATGTGTGTGAATGGCTCAAAGATGAACTAATAGACAATCTGAAAAAGATCAAAGGAGATAAGGAAGGAACCTTTAGATTTGGAAATTTGCTTGTATGTTTAATGCTGTATATTACTAAACAAGTACCCAGTATTGGTAGAAAAGAATTTGGATTTGATATACCGGTAGGAAAGCAACTATTGGATCTATTAAACAATATGGGAGAAAACAGAGAGAAAAACATAAATGAACATTTTCAAGCACTGAAGGCTCGAATGAAGACTAGAATTAGACTGTCACAAGCTATTGTAGATAAATATCAGAAGGAAATTTTCTTTGTAATTAAAAAGGATGAAATTTGGATGGAGGCAGTTGTCCCTAGGACTATCTGGGTAACTGAAATGGGATATGAAACAAATGATAATATTATTGAAACTTATGCTAAAGCCCTCCTTAAAGCACTTAAGGAAGATGTATTAAAGCAAACTGTTATCAAAGAAAGTGAGTTGGAAGGACTTCAACTGGAAACTCATCTTTCACCGGTTGCAACTTCCTCTAAGAGTGATATACCGGTGGTATTCAAAAGGGTAGAAAGGAAAAGAAAACCCTCACTAGTACCCTCACCCACACCCAGGAAAACAAGGCAAAAACAACAGGCAGTGAGGCCTCCAGCAAAAAAGTTGACTCCTAAGAAGAAGAAGGTAAAACAAGATATTGCTCCACTGGATAAACTCTTAAGTGAAATAACTGAAGATGGAAAGTTGAAAAACATTAGCAAACTATACAACACACTATCTGTTGATGACAAAGAAAGCATAGAGAACAGTGTAATTTTACACTTGGATATATACAAGAAATTTTTGATGGAAATTGTTGATGAAATACTAGCTGATTTGTATAGAAGACTAGAAGTTAGAAGGGTAGCTATTGTTGAGCTAGAAAAGAAAATAAAAAATGAAAAACTACTTGCAGTGCATCCTATAAACTCACCTTATGAGATAGATAAACTAATCAGTGAAGCAAACCGAATAGTATTTTCCACTACTCACCGACATGTAGCACGGTGGCAGGAAGAGTGAAAGTGGTAACAAAAGAAACTGCAGACCAATGGGACATATTCTTTGTCAAAAAAGAGAAACAAGAAGAGCTACTAAGACCTAAAACCATCAGGGTATACCAAAAGGACAAGGATAAGGGAAAAGGTAAGGTAGGTGGACCTCCAAGCCTAAAGATAACTGATAACTTAACCTCACCTCATTCGGATACTCCACAAGTAGAAACTACAGAGAGTATGGAGGCTCATCAAGAGAATACTAATCCTGAGTCTGAAATTTTGTACACTGTAAATATAGACACACAAGAGGTAAATGTTGTGCTTGACAGAGAAACCACTAAGGATAAAAAGGAAGAACTGACTACTGAGTCACCGACTACAGATGTTGAGGTTGAGGTTAATAACACTGTAAACATAAGCACAGAAAAACATACTCTAACAGAGCATCTGACAGAGGACACCACTGGTAAAACATTAGAAGAACTAATAGATCAAACTGAAAAACAATCAGGAGAACTGGGAATGGACAGTGCAGAGGTACAAACTGAGAAACTGGAAGTTCATACAGAGACTACATCTGAGAAACCGACTATTGAGAGCTCAGAGAAACCTTCTGAGACAAAGATGGAGAAACTGAAACATAAATAGGTTGAGACACAAGTTCAGACAGAGACAATGCCACCGACTAAAACTGATAAGCCCAAACCTTTGCTAATAGAAATGCAAACACAAACTAACCTACCAGAGGTTGAAACAAGCAAGGTTATTACTACAACCGACAGCATGGAGATTGTGAAAATAGTTGGGCAGACATCTAATACTTCAATAGCAGAATTCCGGCCTACAAATGTGACAGAGGTCTTAACAGACTCAATTAAGAAAATCACAGAATGTAATGCACAAGCCTATAATGCTATCAATGACACAATTCCTATTCTCAAATTGATAGCACCTAAATGCATTGTGAATAATAAGAATTCTTTAGGTCAACTAGACACATTGTCTAAGTTCATCATCGACAATATTTTGACAGTTGATCAAATCAATGAAGACACATTCAAAGAAAGGATGAATAAGGAGAAAGAGATTCTTTGAGGAAATTTTGAAGAAGAATAAGGAGAAAATGGACACCTTATTACCGGAACTTGGAAAAATAATTTTGGATTTTAAGAAAATGTACAGGGATACTTGCAAAACAGACATCTTGACACATGATATAGATTTAGAGATCAGCAAAACTCAAACTAAAATAAATAATATTGCTGACAATCTAATAGGTTCATCCGATTCATTTTTGGAAATAGAAAAGAAAATTGTAGATCTTGAAGAGAAAATTGAGAAGTTAGAGAAGGATAAAGAGAGAATAAAGGATAAGGAAAAGAGTTTAAAATGTAAAGTTGGTCCTAAACTAGATTCCCTCATTTCTTTGAGAAAAGAAATTTCCGAGGCTCTGGTTCCTGGACTTAAGACACCGGAAGAGCAAATGAACATTCTCACCGGTACAGTTTAGAGAACACAAGAGGCATTACAGGAAAGCAAAAGATTCAGTGACAATTTAAATTTGATTTTGGCAGACATATTCAAGATTGTAACCCACCGGTTACAATTTCTAGGTAGGAACCACACTCCATTGACAGTGAATGACAACCTTTGCCATTGATATCAAATTTGGAGTAGTGTGATGAGAAAAATGATTAGAACATGACATCATCAGCTCAGGGGGAGCATACATTTTTTTGGGCACACAGTTTTGGTAAGACAAATTTTGGCAGATTCTTTTTGGACATCATTTTGGACACTTTTTGATTTTTCTCATGAGTGTTGCCATCAATGCCAAAGGGGGAGATTGTTGGCAAATGCACACTCCAATGAGAAATTGTAGGTGATTGAAGGTATTTTCATTGATGGCAACCTTACAATCATATGATACTGGCAGACAGACATAGGAACCGACACCGACAGACTCTACACTAGCATACAGTTCACCGGCACCGAAAAGGAAGAATATTGACACCCTGGCCGACAACCATTTTGTATAAATGTATTTTGTAATTAATTGTAAAATATTTTGTAAGCTGACATGGCCTATTGTAATATGACTCATATATGTATGAGATCATAATAGATCATTTAGAGAGTGATATAGTGCGAAGTATGAAAAGAAGGTAGCAGACCTAACATGTGAATTATTGGTTAAGGGTTTATGTATGTAGTAGAGATTAAACCGGTACTGAATCTGGCATAGTAGATGCTAATCTGAAGCATTACAAGACATTGGATTAGTTTAATCCAATTTTGTAAGTTAGTGTGACTTCTTTTGTAACTGAGCAGTGAGCTCTAGGCACTTGGTCTTCCTGCATGTGTAGGCCCCTATTGTAAGCAGTAATATTCTCTTATTGGTCAATAAGTGAATATAATGGGTGACAAATCCCACTGAGGTTTTTCCCACATTGGGTTTCATCGTTAAAATATTGTGTTATGGTGTGCTTTTCATGTTGTGGTTGTTGTTCTTATTTGGTGCATTATTTCTAGTTTATCGGTACACAGTTTTAATATGCTTTTCATGTTATAAGTTAAGAAAATTATTATACCGGTTAGATACTGATTCACCCCCCCCTCTCAGTATCTTTGGGAATCGTAACAGTCCTTGCATGAACACATTGATTTCCTCCAAGTGTGGCCTAATAGGTTTCCCAGGTGTAGCTAGGAAATCGGAAATCATCAAAGCAAATAGGAATTTGGACTAGTTCAATCATGAAAACTGAAATGCAATGATAATAATCCTAAAAACATGAAAACAAGACATTCAATATGAAATCTAAGCAAACCAAATGCAAATGTCTCCTTCATGTGGCTCCATTGTCCTTCTTTCTCCTTCAAATAACTTTATTTTTGGGTCTCACCTACAAGTGCATAAGCATAATGTGAAAGAAAGATTGATGAGATGACAACATAAGGGTACTAGAAGCGTGATTGATTCGACCAGGTAGTAGTCTTGATTGAAGAAACTCATCCAATTTATAGACAAATTGGAGAAAAGATCAGATTAGCATGAAATTGATATTAGAGGCAATTGATTTCAAAAATGGCACAATTGAGTGGAAAGAAGAAGGTTATGACACCTTCTATGTCATGAATTATGACATATTGCCAATGCAAAGGTTAGAGGACTAGAAGCTTATGACATCTTGCTATGCCAAAAGTATGACGCATGAGAAATTCATGCTTCCACCGAAGCACAAAAATAGGGAGAACTAGAGAGAAATTAATTAGGTGGAAATTGAATTTGACAAATTAGAAAATAGGTAGAAATTAGGAATTAGGAAAATTAGAAAATTAGGAAATTAGAAAATTAGAAATGATGTGGAAATTAGGAAATTAGAAATTGATGAAATTAGAAAATTAGGTGAATTAATTAATAATTTTTCATTCCTTAATTAATTCACAAAAAGAGGGGGAATTAATTAGCCAATTAAATAAACATTTAATTGTGACAAGAAGACTTAGGATAAATAAATAAATCATTTATCCTAAAGAGAAAATGGAGAGAAAATGACAAACAAGGTTAAATGAAATAAATCATGAAACCCTAGAAGATAAATTAGAAATGCAAGAACGACAATTAGGTCTTGATGTAAGATTGATTTGATGTCGATTCGATCATGATTTTGAATTGATAAATGACCAATGCTGATAAGTGATTTGATTGACAAATGCACCAATTGACGAGGAACAATGACAAATTGATCCAAATTGACATGATTGAGAAGGACGACGATTGATGACAAATTGATCGCAAAATGACAAGATTAAAAATGACCATGATCGATGACAAATTGATCGCAAAATGACAAGATTGATAAGAGGACAACGATTGATGACAAATCGATCACAAAATGACAAGATTGATAAGAGGACAAAACCCTAATTAGGATTGATGATGTCCAAAATGATGACAAATGAGCACGCACATTTATGTGAGAGGATAAGATTGACTAAAATCATGACTGAAGATTGTTATCGACAAGACCAAATTCGAAAGTGAGACAACTGAAGAATGCAGAAGAAGGACTCGATGTTTGCAAATGATAAAGACCAAGTGCGTGACATAGGAGAAATGTTAATGCGACGCAAAAAAACCCTAAAATAAGGCAATGCGCAAATGTTAAAGTATGATTCCGCAAGCGTTGACCATTTTTAGACGTCTACACCAGGAACTCCAAAACCAGTTAGTCCCTCCAGACATAAATTAGAGACGTCATATCACACACTCTAGAAATTGTTTGTTTGTATTGCATACTCTTTATGTATTGATCACCCTTTAACACTTTCCTCTTCTTTTCTCCAATTGCTCTCTTCTAGGCAACTGATGAGATTGTTTCCATTTCATTCAAGATAGTGCCTGCTTGCTTTCTTTTAGAAAATTCAATAAATAAAATAAGCATTTGTAAAGAAAAGATTTAGTCATTGGATGTTACATATTATCTGACAGAAAGATCCTAGACAATTCTTGGAGAAAGGAAACATCATTGATAATATTTTTTTTGCAAATAACACTGAATCAAATAAATAAAAAATGTTTTATGCAATTTTTAAAAGTAGAACTCGTTCAATCCTATCATGCACCAACGACCAAGCCGACCAACAACATTTGATACCGTTGGAATTCTGACGACAACTAAAGAAACATCCAACAAGGATGATGTATGTCCGATGTCACTTCCTTGTCGGACAGTCATTGATTCATAGTAGTGGGGGAGTGTCAGAATTCTGACCATAATCCGATGATATTTTTGGTCGGAGGAGAAAACATAGCAGTTGTCGGAAGAGTTCATAATGTCATCAGACTGCTGACACAAATGGCATCATCAGGAAGACCGATGACAAGTTTTCAACAGATACATTTGTTGGAAGTCCGACGTGTTGTCATCAGACTTCTGACAATGAGCCTTCAAAAATTAGGCCCAAATGTACTAGTGTCTTGATGATCATATACGCCTTCTTGAGGATAACATTATTCTTCCTCCTAAGGAAAGAAATAATCTTCTTCCCAAAGAGGCATCTATTCCTTCTCCAAAGAAAAGATATTATTTTTCCTAAAGAAGAATCCATTCCTTCTTCTATGGACGAGTCTACTCTTCTTCCCAAAGGTAGAAAATATCTTCCTCTTAAACATCAATCTATTCCTCCTAAGGGTAGACCTATCCCTCCTCCTCATGATAGACTTGGTCTCCTTCCTATACCTCACATTCTTCCTTTATATGGTGTGGTACCTCCTCCTTCATCTTATAGAGAGAAGCAATTGACCTCATCCCATTCACCCTTCCCTAAAATAAGAGACGGAGCCTATACCTGATGAACCTAAACCTCCTCAACCTTCAGCTAAAACTAGACGAAACCATTGTGCGGGAGAACATCGACGGAGATGTCGTGCTAGAGCTTGTGAAGTTGTTTCCCAAACCATTTCTTCTCCTAAACACCAACTATTGACATGAAAGATGTTCAACCTAATTCTCCAAGATGCAAAATGCTTAAAACAAATGATGGCTCAAGTTCTATTCCTATTAGAGCTCCTATTCTTATTAATATTGATGAAGAAATAGGTGAGCATGTTGTTAATGATGAAAATGTTGATCCTAATATTTATGATGATGAGTATGAATATGTTGATGTTAACAATGATTTATCTACAAAATTTTCAAAAGCAAGCTCCTAGTAACAAACAAAGTTGTTGGCATATGTGCAGAGTGTGATGACATGATGATATTGTATGTTGTCATTGATGTCAATATGCTGAAGTATGAACCAGTATATTGAAGTAAGCAAACTGGCAAGAGAACTGGTATGATGATGTGAACCGGTATATGTGAAAAAGTGAAGTGGTATGTTGAAGTGTGAACCGGTATGTTGGAATGTGAACTAGTATATGGAAAGTTTTGTATCGGGGTTTCATTTGGTATGACTATCGGTTGGTAGTCTCAGCTTCAGGGTTTATGGTTGATGCATTCCAAGTCTGTGTGATTCGATCGATGACATTCTATGATGAGTTAACATTACAATGAAGATCAGATCGTGTTGCCACAATAGCCTTGTGCACGTGAAGGATTTCCTTGAGGATCTTGCATGAATAAGATTGATCCTATCTACCTCAGGAATGTGCAAAGTCTCAGTAAATGGTGGAGAGTGAGTGATGGGTTATCAGCTTCTAGAAGCAGCAAAGAACGAACGATGGAGAATGTCCTGAGATTTGTTGAAGATTGTTTTACTCTATGCAATGTGATTAAATAGTCATAATTGAACCGACTGTATTGATAACCTTAATGTTTAGGGTTTAGAGTTTATGCCACCAACCTATCGATTGTTTATAAGGTCGATGATGATTTGCATTGTGAAGTTGTTGGCAAATGTTACGTGTGTATCCAAGTGAAGAGATATTTGATTCTTTCCAGACCGAAGAAGTGTGTTGATACCTGTAGAGTGTGGTTGCAGAAGTAAGAGAACTGAAATGGATCTGTCTTGGCATTAAGTGCTATTATCAGATCAGGGTATTACCTATTGACTTCTAACCATTTCAGTAGTTGGAAAATCCGTTTACCAGGTAGCTTTAATAGGCTTTTTGTAAATCCTTTAATAGGTTGACTCAAAATCATTGAGTTCTTCAAATCCTCTTACGAGGTAACCTTTAATAGGGTTCTAACCTTTAACTGGGTATTTAGCCATCCCTTAACCGGGTGATCCCTAGCAGGATCGGTTCCTACGAGAACCTGTTGTAAAGTCCTTATGTAGACAAGGCTCTTAATAGAGCGGACTTCAGAATATTTCAAAGAACAACTTGTGGGTATTCATCACCATCGTGGTTTTTCCGAGATGGGTTTCCACGTGAAAAATAAGTGTGTTATGTGTGATTCTTTTTCATGTGATGTCTTAGTATTTTCTGTTAAGTGGTAAAACATACTGAACCAGTGGAATTTATATTTCTGATGTATTACTTGTTTATGCATATGGGTAAAGTGGAAGTGAGTTATTAGGTGTTGTGAAGATCTAAGTATTACCGGTTTATGTCTTTCATAGTCTCACTGTGTTTTATTGGTGATACTATTTACCAGTTAGTGTAGTCTTTGGAGTCAAAGTGGTTTAAGGAAGTTTTTGTCTATACTGATTCACCCCCCCCCTCTTAGTATCTGTTGAGTACTTACTGTTCATCATTATTCATCAATTGGTATCAGAGCATCCTCCAGGCCTCTATGTTGTAAGCTTAACCACTTGAGGAAAAGATCCTATTCTAATGATGAAGAGGGAAGGTCCTAAGTTTAACAGAGATAACTTTAAGATATGGAAGGACAAAATGAAGATATACATTAAAAGCATGGGTGCTCAACACTGGAGCTATGTTGAGAATACTTATGTTGTTCCTACTGATACTCTCACCGATGATCAAAGAAGAGAAATTCAAGAGAATGGGCAAGTCATGGAAGCTCTTATCAATAGTCTATCTAATGCTGAGTTTATAGATGTTCAGGAAAAAGACAATCCAAAAGATGTATGGGATGCTCTGGATTCTATCTATGGTGGTGATGAGCATGTGAGGCAAGCTAAGGAAAAAAGCCTTAGAGGAAAGTTTGAAGACATGCAAATGGTTGAAGGAGAGACCATTCAACAATATGGGATAAGGATTAAAACTGTTGTTGGAGACATCAAAATTGCAGGAGGTATAATGGATGATTCTACCATTGTTAGAAAAGTTTTGAGAACCTTATTACCAGTCTATGTAATAAGGGTTGCTACAATTCAAGAGTTAAGATCTATTGACAAGACAAAGGTGTCCCTAGATTCCATCATTGCTAAGTTGACCGCATATGAGATAAACAGTTATAATGGCAGTGTTTAGAAGGCTGATTCAACCTTTAAAGCATCTGCCGCACTATCTAGAAAGGGTAAAGAAGCCAGTACCATTTGTGAACCAAGACAAAGCAGAGATATGGATGATGAGGAGATCCTGATGGAATTTGAAGCTCTTCTAGCCAAGAGACTTCCTAAGGGAACTGGAAAATATAGAGGTAAGCTCCCTTTGAAATGCTTTTCTTGCAATAGGATAGGACACATTGCTGCAAACTGTCTTAATAATGATAATAAGGACAAACCATAGGGGTTCAAAAAGTTCAAAAGAGGAAATAGGAGAAACTATCTTTTTGCAGTTGATGAAGGTGTCATTGATGATGAATCAGAAGATGAAGAAAGCAAAGACATAGTATTTGTGGTTGTTAAGGAAGATGTGTCAGACAAGAAGGCTCTTGTCTCCCGCTTTGATAATTCCAATGAGTGGATTATTGACAGTGGTTGTTCTCACCACATGACTAGTGACTGGAGAAAGTTTCTATCTCTGGAAGAGTATGATGGAGGTGTAGTTCGATTTGGAAATGATTCACCTTGTATGGTAAAAGGCAAAGGGTCAATCTCTTTAAATGGAAAAAGCAGTGTTGATAATGTGTATTGGGTAGAAGGTCTCAGGCATAACCTTTTGAGTGTTTCTCAACTGAATGATAATGGACTCACTTTGGAATTCAAAGATAGAGTATGCAAAATAAAAGGAAAGAGTGGTGAACTGATGGCCACTAGTATGTAGACCAAAGGTAACTTATTTCAATTAAATGTGAATATTAGTCAATGTCTAATGGCTAAGTATGATGACAGTTGGATATGGCATAGGAGACTCTGCCATGTAAATTTTGATAACATTGTGAAGGCCACTAAGATCAAGGCAGTTAGGGGATTGCCTGTGCTGAACAAACTGGAGAATCCTTTGTGTAGAGAATGTAAACTGGGGAAAATGTCTTCCTCACCTTCAAAGGTAAATCTTTCACAATAGATAATTTACTTGATCTTGTGCATACTGATTTGTGTGGTCCTATGAAAACTAGGAGTGTTCAAGGAGATAGGTACTTTATGATTCTTACTGATGATTGCTCAAGAATGATGTGGGTCACATTCTTGAAAGAAAAGTCTGAAGCTTTTGGAAAATTTAAAGCCTTCAAAGCACTTGTTGAAAAAGAAAGTGGTAAGAGAATCAAATGCCTTAGAACTGACCAAGGAGGTGAGTTCACTTCTAGTGACTTCAATAAGTACTATGAAGAAAATGGCATCAAGAGGCAACTGTTTTCCCCCCGGACCCCACAACAGAATGGCCTAGCAGAGAGGAACAACCAGACTGTAGTTGAAGCAACTAGAACAATGCTGATTCAAGGGAAAGTTGCTCACACCTTTTGGAGAGAAGCGGTGAGCACTGCAGTCTACACTATGAACCAGGTACTCATCAAGAAAGGTAAGGATAAAACTCCTTATGAGTATTGGACTAGTAAGACTCCTGTAGTAAGCTACTTTAGAGTGTTTGGTAGCAAATGTTATATCAAGAGGAGTGAACACCAGAGCAAGTTTGATGCAAAATATGATGAGGGAATATTCCTAGGATATTCCACTAAGAGAAAAGCTCTCAAGTGTTTTAACAATAGGACTCAGAGAATTGTTGAAAGTATCAATGTTAGAGTTGATGAAACCTCTGAGAAACCTAAGGAAACCGATAGTGAGCAAGTGGTAGATGAACCGGTTGTAACCTTCTGGGAACCGGTTGCAAAACAACCTACTACCAGTAACAGTGCTCCTACACTGGTAGATGCTGATGCTGATGAAGAGGAAAAGAAAGAGGAAACAATTAAGATCATTCCTAGGTATGTAAAGATGAATCATGATCCAAAGCAGATTGTAGGAGATAAGGATGTAGAAATTCTTACAAGAAGAAAGGTCACAGAAAATTCTTGCATGATCTATGAATTTGAGCCTAAAACATTTAAAGAGGCACATAAAGATGAAGAGTGGATCAAGGGTATGGAAGAGGAACTTGACCAGATAGAAAAGAATGGTACATGGTCTTTGGTACCCAGACCTGAGCACAAAAATGTTATTGGCACCAAATGGGTTTTTAGAAACAAGCTGAATGAAGATGGCATAGTGGTAAGAAACAAAGCCAGACTGGTATGCAAGGGATATGCTCAAGAAGAAGGAGAAGACTATGGAGAAAATTTTGCTCTAGTAGCTAGATTGGAAGGAGTTTGAATGCTTCTTGCATGTGCAACCTTCAAGGGATTCAAAGTGTTTCATATGGATATAAAATCTACATTCCCGAATGGAATACTTGAAGAGGAAGTGTATATAGAGCAACCAAATGGGTTTGCCCTATCAGAAGATAGTGATATGATGTGTAAGCTACATAAATCCTTGTATGGATTGAAGCAGGAACCTAGAGAATGGTATGAACATTTACACTCCCATCTTGTGAAGATTGAATTTGAAAGAATAAGTGAAGTTAGCAATATCTATCTGAAGTCAGAAGGAGATCAGATTCTGATCTATGAAGTGTTTGTTGATGACATAATTTTTGGTGGAGATGACAAGATGAGTCATGATTTTGTAGAGGAGATGAAGAAGGAATTTGAGATGTCACTAATCAAAGAGATTAAGTTCTTCATTGGACTAAAGATTCAACAAATGAAAGATGGTATCTTTATCACTCAGTCTAAGTATGTCAAAGAGGTGTTGAAGACCTTTGGCATGGTAGACAGTAAACTAGTTGGTACACCGATGGTGACCTATTGTAAATTGTCAAAAGAAGATGACTCAGTGTTGGTGAATGAGAAGGAATACCAATCAATGATTGGTAAGTTACACTATGTAGTACACAACAGACCAGACATTGCACATGCAGTGGGCATTGCTGTACGTTTCCAGAAAAGTCCAAGAGAATCCCATTTGGTAGTAGTCAAGCGGATTCTTAGATATCTGAAGGGAACTATAGATTATGGATTGTGGTATCCTTACAGTAATGATTTCAATCTCAAAGTATTTACAGATGCCGATTGGGCTAGTAATGTGGATGACTGAAAGAGAGCAACTAGTGGTGCATTCTTTCTCAGTGGTAGACTAGTCTCATGGATGAGTAAGAAGCAGAGTTGTATCTCTCAGTCTATAGAAGAAGTAGAGTATGTAGCAGCATTTATGAACTGCACTCAGACAATTTGGATGAAGCGTATATTAAGTGGTTTCAAAGTCCCTATATCTGAATCGGTGAGTATATTTTGTGATAACACAAGTGCAATTAATATTTCCAAGAATCCGGTTTTGCATGCTAGAATCAAGCCCTTTGAGCTCAAGTATCATTTCTTGAGGGAGAAAGTTCAGAACAAAGAGGTTGTATTGGAACATGTTTCCAGTAAGGAGCAGTTAGCAGATATATTCACCAAGCCTCTACTGAAAGCTACATTTACCTATTTAAGAGGTGAATTAGGGGTGCTTCCCCTTCAAGAGGTGAACTAAAGGTATGTGCTCCACATCAGTCAAGTATTGCATTGTCAAATATTTTCAGGATTGGTGTGTTGAAGGATGCTACTCCTCAGGGGGAGCAACATAGTGGAACATGGATGTCTGTGCCTCCACTTTGGCATTGTTGTCAAAGGGGGAGAAGATGTGAAGCAGAGAAGATATTTGTAGTTTTGGAGACATAATATGGAAGAGATTGGAGAAAAGATGTGAAGCAGAGAGATATATTTGTATATTGCCATCAATGCCAAAGGGGGAGATTATTGGCATATGTGCAGAGTGTGATGACATGATGATATTGTATGTTGTCACTGATGTCAATATGTTGAAGTATGAACCGGTATATTGAAGTAAGAAAACTGGTAAGAGAACCGGTATATGTGAAAAAGTGAAGCGGTATGTTGAAGTGTGAAGCGGTATGTTGAAATGTGAAGTGGTATATGGAAATTTTTATATCGGGGTTTCATTTGGTATGACTACCGGTTGGTAGTCTCAGCTTTAGGGTTTCCAGTTGATGCATTCCAAGTCTATGTGGTTCGACTGATGATATTCTATGATGAGTTAGCATTGCAATGAAGATCAGATCATGTTGCCACGTCAGCCTTGTGCGCGTGAAGGATTTCCTTGAGGATCTTGCATGAAGAAGATTGATCCTATCTACCTCAGGAATGTGAGAAGTCTCAGTAAACGGTGGAGAGCGCGTGATGGGTTATTAGCTTCCAGAAGTGGCAAAGAATGAACAATGGAGAACATCTTGAGATTTTTTCAAGATTATTTTACTCTATGCAATGTGATTAAATGTTCAGGATTGAACTGACTGTATTGATAAAATAAATGTTTAGGGTTTAGGGTTTATGCCACCGACCTATCTGTTGTCTATAAGGTCGATGATGATTTGCATTGTGAAGTTGTTGGCAAATGTTATGTGTGTATCCAAGTGAAGAGATACTTGATTATTTCTAGACCAAAGAAGTGTGTTGATACCTGCAGAGTGTGGCTATAGAAGTAAAGGAACTGAAATGGATCTATCTTGGCATTGAGTGCTGTTATCAGATCAGTGTATTACCCGTTGACTTCTAACCATTTCAGCAGTTGGAAAATCCCTTTACCGGGTAGCTTTAACATGCTTTTTGTAAATCCTTTAATAGGGTGTCTCAAAATCATTGATTTCTTCAAATCCTCTTATGAGATAACCTTTAATAGGGTTCTAACCTTTAACTGGGTATTTAGCCATCCCTTAACGGGGTGGTCCCTAGCAGGATTGGTTCCTAGCAGAACCTGTTGTAAAGTCCTTAACCGGACAAGACTCCTAACAGAGCAGACTTTAGAAGAGTTCAAAGAAAAACTTGTGGGTATTCATCCCCACCGTGGTTTTTCCCAGTTGGGTTTCCACATGAAAAATAATTGTGTTATGTGTGATGCTTTTTCATGTGATGTCTTCGTATTTTCTGTTAAGTGGTAAAGCATGTTGATCCAATGGACTTTATATTTCTGATGTATTACTTGTTTATGCATATGGGTGAAGTGGAAGTGAGATATTAGGTGTTGTGAAGATCTAAGTATTACTGGTTTATGTCTTTCATAGTCTCACTATGTTTTACCAGTAGTGCCCTATTTTAGATCGGTGATATTGTTTACCAGTTAGTGCAGTCTTTGCAGTCAAAGTGGTTTAAGAAAGTTTTTGTCTATACTGATACACCCCCCCCTCTCAGTATCTATTGAGTACTTGTTGGAACTCATTAAAATTGAGTCAAGTTTTGAGGCCCAATTCAAATTTTTGCTTTGCATTTCCAAATGAGTCAGTTTGAATGGCCTAGTTAGAGAGAGGGTAAAATGGAGCCGGTTGATTTTCAAAGGGTAAGGCTCAGGAAATATGTCCTACACCTTTCATTTGGCCTATTCAGTGATGCGCAACTTTTAGAATTTAGTTTGGATAAGTTTATGAAGTACTCATTTCGAGGGGTGAGCTGAAAGTGCATTTTAGGCACAAATGCAGATTTTATTGAGTAGCCTACTTTGGGTGTTTATATATTTTTCCCTATTGATCATCATGAAGAATTTCAAAATGGATTGGATTCTATCAATAAATGTGAGTCGGTATACAAATTTTCAAGTCTTTAGCAATTCATTTGCTCATTTTTCAAAGCTCAATATGTTTGCAGTTTGTATGTTTTGACAAGTCCCTGTTTCGACTGCTAGTCGGAGCCCTGTTTTGCACAAGTGTAAAAGTTGCCTCAATGAGTGTCATGTCAGAACATTTTCTCTAGGTTATTATTGGTACAAACAACAAGCTATGTTTCTAGTTTCAGGCTCCTACCAATCCGTTGAGTTAGTTTTCAAAAGGGTTCATTGAACCATCGTTTTCAGTCTTCCGCACTTTCATTGCTATATTAGTTAACGTAGCCATTTTCACGAGCGCATTATTTGCACCCAGTCAATATTTTGATCAAACTGAGAATTCAAAGATTTAATATGTACTTCAAGGTACCTGTGTTTCAAATTTTAGGGTCTACGAAGGTTGTTTGATATTTTTAAGAAAGGCATCATGTGTTGCCAGAACATTGAGTTCGTTAGGTCCGTAGTGTCGACAAAGCCAGTTGGTCATTTTCACCAATTAATATCTCTTTTCTCGGGATTTGTCTTGAAAAACCACTTGGCAAAGTTCATCCTTGTATATCAGAGTACATGCATGTCAGATGGCGAGTTCTAGAAAGGTGTTTTGACAGGTTTGAAAATTACGTCTTCGCAATTAAATGCGAAAAATGCGGTGTATGTGCCTGAAAGTTGCAAAACTCAGTCTGATGATCCGAAAATGGTGTCGATCATTTCCAGAGGTATGTTTGAGGTCCGTGAGTCATTTAAAAGGTCAATTGAATGAAAACAATTTTTTTTTTAGTCGGACCCACTTTGGGGCCCAACCTGGCTCATGCCCGCTCATTAATTTTGTGACAGAATGTTTTCATTTCATGGCATTTAAACCCCTAGACATAATTGAGGAAGTGATTAATGCTATTGGCTTACTCAAGGTTGAATGTTATACAGTGGCATATTAGAGGTTCCAATCTTTAAAAAAAAAAAAAAACTCTATGCAATGGCATTATGGCAGCTGGAATGTGGTATGTGGGTCTTCATGTGTGCCCTTAGACTGCAAGTGTGGTGTGGAGATCATTTCCTTAATCTTCCCTGTTATTTAGAGAGAAAATTTGGGAAAATGACATGAAACATGGAGCAATTGCAGTAACTCCAGATCAAAGGCGAAAATGTTAATCAAATGCAGAAATTTCAAAGCCAAGTCTCATGCCCCCTTTGCCAGTCTTCTCTATCGTGAGCAATTTATGCTGGAGAGAGGCATTAAGGAGAGCATCAAACTCTAATAAAATTCAACCCGATTTCCCCTCCCCCACATTGGGCATTGATGTTTGGCTACAACAGAAAACTATGTGCAAAATGCTAGTGCCACGTGGTTGAAGTTTGGCAACAACAGAAGTTTGTTTTAAAAAAGAAAATGCATTGTTGGCTGGTTCAAAGCCATTTTCCTCTCTCTTAAGTGCAGAAAATGAAGTATTAATCCCTCACATGGTGGCAAAGAGGCAGAAACACATTAAAATGGCCTTCAGCAAATGCAAGCAATGGTTGGATGTGGTGTTTGAAGGGGCCATAAACAAAAAATTAGCAAATGCATATTGGCAGGTGTAAAGCCATCTTCCCAAGCTCACGTGGTGCGTGAGGAGGCAGCAGAAAACTTGCAGCAAGCACTTTGGGCAGCTCCTCCCTTCCTATACGTGGTGTTTGATGGAGTGTAGCAGAACAACTTCAGTAGTAGCTCCTCCCTCACGTGCCCTCCCAAAGCATCCTCCCAGCAATTCACGTGGTATGCAAAGGGGCTGCAGAGGACCTCCAAGCTTCTATGTGGAGGTTGAAGAAGGAAACACAGAAACTTCTATGCAAATGAAATTGGCATATTGCCAAAATCCACTCCTCTCTGATATGGCATGAATCCTCTGCAAGCAATGGGGAAGGTGTTGAAAACCAACAACAAATGCATTTGGCTTTGTTAAAAGTTGAACCAGGCAATCCTCCTTGTGCATGAAATTTGGGGAGTGCAATATTAACTCAAATAAAAATGGCAAATCCTCCTCTCTCACATGCTAGATTGGGCACATTAAACTTCATGCAAATGTACTTAGTAGGTGAAATATGGTAGAAAGCCATGAGAGTCTCAGACAAAGTTTCAAAATCCCAGTCCCAGGCAAAACCATATATCCCACATTAGCTGGGGAATGAACATTTAATGTTTATAACCAAAAGCACACACATCTAATATGTCAAAGCCACAAAGGGCTTTTGACGCAAGGTGCTAAGGGTGCCCAAGGTAGACCCCACGCATGCGGGCGCACTTCTTGAGGCGACCGAGGAGGCTGACTGAGTGGTGACAGGTGGACCCCACGCAGGCACAGTTCTCGAGGTGGGTGAAATTTTGTAGAGAAGGAGCAGGTTAACGAGTGAGCAAGTTACAGGAGATCGATGGTTAGCGTGACTTTGTGAAGGAAAGATGCTCGCTAGTTAAGGCCTGCAAAATAGTGAAAAAACATGTGCGAAAAACCAAAGTTAAAGACCCTGCAGGTTCCACATGATCCGACGGTGTGCGTGGATTCATGAAGAAAAGATGCAAGCTCGTTAGCCATCACAAAATGGAAAAAGACAGGTGGCAGGTCTAGGTGGAGGTCCAGTTAGCAGGTCCCAGTGACATGGCAGTGACGTGGTGCACATGTGGCAGACATGCGGTGATGACATGGCGATGACAAGGTAGTCAGGTGTCCGACACATGGCAGATAGATGAGGTGTCATTAGAGGTGGTGCCCGGTGGACCTTGTGAGCCAATTAGAGACCGCCATGTGGTAGGGCATCAGGCCAAAGTCAGAGGCAAAAATGGATGAAAAATCAAAATTAAATGTATAGTCTCAACTATACAAGAAATTTGAAAAATTTAAATGACAGAGCCACATGCAGAATTAATTCGCCCAGAGGTCTATTTTTGCCCAAAATATGAAGTATTATATATCACCAGAAATCTCTCGAGATGAGGAATGTAGTTATGAAGTTTGTTTCAACAAAGATCAGATATTTTGGGAGTGATTTCCACTGGAATGAAGAAGATATTTTTGCAGTTAGGGACAAAGGAGACACTTGGCAATTTTGGTTGCAGACCTAATCTTTTCCCTCTTCCTTCTTATTCCAATTTTCTTCTCATTGTAAGGGTTCCAGAATTTTGAGAGAAAGGCTCCAGATTTTCTTGGTTTCCAGTTCTGGTATTTTCTCAGTTTTGCAAATAAGAGTGTGTTTTCTTCTGGATTTTCAGTGTTGTCTTTACTGTGAGTTTTGTTTCAGTTTGCAGGTTTACACATATGCAAGGCATGAGTGAGTTCCCACAAAATTGTCTCCAAAATACCATTCAAATTTATACAATTTCATTTTATCAAGGGTAATTTGGATTTGTTTCTTTCAGTCTTCTCTGAGAGTGTAATGTTTGTCTTTTGGGTATTTTTCAAGGAAGGATTTAAATCCTGAAATCTAGCATTAGTGATTTTGAGTGTGTATATTGGATATATATGAGTATGGTTTTGTGACAGAGCAGAGGATTGTGTTAATGCAAGGCATTTATACATGAGAATTTAATATGGAAAATAACTTGTAATTGAGATCTCTCTTTCAGTTTTATGCATGACTCTGTGGCCTGGATAAGGCACTGGTCTTTTGTAACATCAAAGGATTGTCAGAACACCATAAATAAAATATCAAATCAGAATAGTTTTTTATGTTTTATGTTGTGTGGAAGTGTTCCACCTATCTCATGTTCAAACCTGTTGAGTTGTCAATGCAGATTTAGCCTATCTGCAGTACCCTCCTTGTGTTTGAACCTTTCGTGAGATCTATCTGCTTCTGTTGATGCTATCATAGGTGTGTACTGGGTTTAATTTTAAGCATTAAAGGTACACCCACCTAGGTTTTGAAGAGCCTAAAGAGTATGAGGATTCATATCCTTGTCATGTTGTCCAAGCCCTGAGGTTCTTCATAGATTGAATTGGCTACTTCATAGATCAATTGCAGGTGTACTTGGGTTAATCAGTTTTGATGAACAATAGTACTTACTGTTCATTATTATTCATCAAAAGTGACTCATCATTAGAGCATGGTCCTTGTTTGGATCTTCTGATAACTCCATCTATCGTTCTCTATGTGGCCTCTCTTGCATGTTTTCCACCTTCCTTAAATAATTAGCTTCATTAGCATCTTAGATTCTCTCTTTCATCTTTTGGTTATTTGTGACATTCTTCTATTTATTGTCCCTAGTGTTGTCTACTTGAGGATGATGCAAAGAGTTGAGATCTCTTTTGGTCTCTTCCATGTCGACTCAAAAGACACATGTTCCCTTCTTACATGGTGGTTTCCTTTCTTTAGTTGATGAGGAAAATTCTATGCACATATATATATACATGATATACATGAGTTATCATAAAAAAACATATTGACTCCAAAGTTAGGTGAAACCACCTTGTGTTTTGTGCTTTGTGTTCATTATCCTTTGATTTATCCTCTTTTGGGGGCTAAATTATTGTGATAACGTTCTTTTCTTTTTCGGTGTATCCTACCTTAAAGCAATTTCTCCTAACAAGGCATGTACAATCTCTTTAACGTGGGGGCATACACCTCACTCATGATTCTCTCCCTTGATACTTAAAGTTACTTAGTGAATTTTGTCTTTGCTTTGTAATTTTTGGTTCTTTTTCTTTTTATGAATCATAGTAAGAGAACCTTACTAGTTGTAGTTATTGTTCTCTCCTTCTCTCTCATGATCTTCCATTTTATCTAATCATTAAAGTCGTAAGATCCTAAAGTCTACTTGGGGCTTGGTGAATCTTTCCTCTTTTACATGGTGAAAGTCTTTCAATCTGAATTCCTCATCTTTATAGTGATTATTTACGTAAGCTCATTCCCACTAAAGTGGGGGCCAAATTTACCATCCTAAAATTGCACCCCTTGTAATTTTTGACTGCATTTGGGTCTTCACCTTAGTGTTTGTGCCTCTTGGCCTAATCAAAGACCTGATTATGCTCACATATGTCAAAAAATTCATTCAACTCAGTGATGCACCTATCTTGCACCTTGATCCTGCTCCAAATTAGGTTAGCACTAGGGCATGGTGCCCTAGTACTCACTAGGAATACGGTGTGGTGTGCTAGTTTCCCTTAATGGGGACCTATCCTTGGGCCCCTCCCCCTAACCTATCTCAAATTTAAAGTGGGAAAACCCCTCTTTGTTGGCTCATGTCAGAAAATTAATCAATTAATCCTATGGGCAAGTATATAAGAGGGATTTCCCCTATCATTTGAGGATCATGGAAATTCAATCAAGCATCCAACCATTCAAGAGATCAAGTATTCAAGCATTCAAGAGCAATTGAGCATTTTTAGTCTTCCTTCAAGCTTTGGAGTAGCAATAGAGTCAAGATTTCAAGCATTGAAAAGGATATCATCATTCTGATTCATGAAATCATAATTCCATGCGGAGCCAAGCTAAACTTCACAAGGAGGTATAAGCATTTCATTTTCATTCAATTCAATATCTCCTCAAAGAGGAGGATTTCTACTTTCAGTCATTTCAATTACATTATTTTAACGACTTGGTTAATTCCAAAATCAGGGTTTGACCTAAAGGTCCCTATTCCCAACATATTTCCCTTTCCTTCTATGTGTAGGAAGCAGGTACACAATTGTTCTTCTGGAGTTAAGCTTTATTTGCATAGATGAAAATAACCCTTTTTTGACACATGGAAAGTTTGGAGGAACAAGAGGGGGATGACCTGGTACCAACACACGATCCCTGCAACTTTTGGCAGAGAAGCTCTAAATCATCTCAAACTTCTTAGATCCAGGTGCACGATGAAATCCCAAATCTGTAGCTCATTGTTTTCTCATATTTATCTTCATTTCCATCACTTAGTCTTAATTCAACTAGTGAACTTACAAAAGAGGGTCAATTAGATTCCAAACACAACACATCTACTTAGCATTTAGGATTGGATCTAGTAGATTCATCCCCTCTTTTGAATGTAAAGTCCTCCAAGTGAAAATCGGCTTAGTGGTTTCCGCCTTCCATGTGATTAATTTGCTAAAGCTCCAATTTTCCACTTTACGACAACATGTGGACATAAAGCATGAGACAACCTGAAAAATGACTTCTTGTCATTAATTTTGAAAAATATAAGTATACATTATAACAGTGGACATCTGTAGAAAGGAAATGTTCACTCCTATATTTCTCTTTGGCCTCTATTACATACTACTTAGAAATTTTTCCTGAATTCCGTCACAATGGCACTAAATTCCCTTTTATAAAACCAAGGGAGAAAAACAAGCTTCAGGCCATGAGTGACACATGTCAAAACATGATTAGTTACATTTTACAAAATGCTACAAAGTAGCTCAAGGCAACCCTTGCGTGCAGGTTTCATCATTCATTAATTGCATTGGTTGCAAGGATTGCATCTAGGAGCTAGAGCTACACCTTTGATGAGTTATGATAGGTGGTCCCTTTGTACTCATATTGACTGTGATGGGGATTCAGGTCTCAAAGATAGAGCAAGTGCACTTGGATGGATGTGAGGCAGTTGATTATTCAAATCAGCTTGCCAAGATCGGAAACCTGCATAGGAAAAACAAAAAAGGAACACCAGAATGGATACAACTTTAATTAATCCTCCTCAGGCTGATCCTCTTCCAAAGAGAAGTATTTTTTATGCCAAGCATCAACCTCATTTGTTGGCCAGACAAAGGACTTCAATATTTGCAGTCTATTCATTGCATCCTTTGTTTTTGGAGCTGGCATGGTTGTAGTTTCCAATGTAAATATATGATACAGAGAATTCACATCAATAATTTTATCAATAATAAAATGATATGCATTCTCCTGATTGAGTTCACTTGTTAATGCATATAGGAGTGCATTAACTACTAATTTGAAATCATCTCTCCATTTGATAGGATCTTTTAATTGCCCCTCATTTGTCAAAATTGTGGGGATGTCCCACTTTTGTAGGCCCTTGAATGACCCAATCTTTTCAATCAAGATTTTTATTTCCTCCTCCACATAGGAGAGTTCTTTGATTAACAAATTATAATTTTTCCACATATTCCCCATAATTTGGGGTACCTTGGGGTCATTCTTGATTGCCAAAAGAATTTCCTTTAGTTATTGTGCCTTTGGGAACCAAGTAGTCATAATAAGTTGAAAAAATGAATGAATTTCATCCAATTGATCACACAATTATGACACTAAAGAATAAGAGGCATGAATCTCACCCAATCTATCTAAGACCCTGTTTGAAATCTGCAATAATATTGACTTTCTTATTTCCAAGTATTTTTTCTCAGCCTCTTCTTTCATTTTTTCTAATTCTTCTGGCTTGGGATGTACTGAAGAGATTGAGTCTCTTTCTGCCAAGTCAATCTTTAATTTTGCATTTTCAATGAAAAACCAACTATGGTCAACATTGAGGGCCACATGTAATACCTTGAGTCTTTCATGTTGTTTTTCCTGCTCCTCTGCAACCATCTTGGCAAAATGAGTTGCATGCATTGATATGACAACAACCTCTGATGTAGTTGTATCTACCAAAGTTCTAATAACTGCATCAACCTCCTTATGTTCTACCCCTTGGAACACCATGAGTTTATCTATATTAGGAGCCTTGGACCATAAAGAAAATGCTTTTATGCTTGGATTGACCTTGGACCCATGTTCTCCAAATTCATGTGCATACATGGCGTCTTCTTGTCTGATGACCTGGTCTAAAACAAACAAAAAAATCCAGGTCCCATCCTGGCATCAATAGTATGCCATTCTTTATGACTACCTCCCTAGCTTCTTGAGGAGTACACTTAATGTTATTCTTATCAAAATTTTGTATTTCCTCAAACAAATCTTTCAATTTCTCCCACAGGCAGAAAGATTTAAATTCATCCATGTTGATGAAATTATCATCTGACATGAATAGTTTGGAGGCTACTACCCTTTCATCTATGACTTCATCCTCAGGAATGACATTGGGGATAATTTCCCTATCCAAGTCCATCAATACCTCTATAGACTCATGTTCTCTAAAAGCATCATGAGGAGGGGAAGGCAGTGGAACACTAGAATCTTTTTCTTCTTCAACAATGTTAGTAAAATAAAAAATTCTAGCCTTTCCCTTCTCAATTTTCCTTTTAACTCTGACACTTGGTTGCTTTGTTCCTTGGAGGTCCTATTGGGAAGAACCTTGTGAAGGTTCCTTTGTTATGACTTCCTTCCCTTTATATCTTACAGAGGGATTAAATGTAGGCCTCTCCTCAGGTTCTCTATCAAGATTCTTAGCCTACCTCTGGGCTAGCTCATGATCAATTCATTGAAGGTTTTGAATTTGCATGACAATCTAGTAAAGTCATTTTGAATGTTTACCAAAAATCCTTCAAATTCAGGGTCTTCTTCTCTCTGCTTCCTTTCTAATTTATTCATATACTCTAACTTTATTATTCTCTTTAGGGCTTCAGATGGGTAAGCATTTCTAATTAAATCTTCTCTTTCATCGAAGTGATGAGAGAAAAACCTCACCCTCAATTTATTTACCCTCACATCATTTATATAACCCTATGGATCAAAATACCTTGCTTGGCTGACCTTGACTCTATAATTATTTATAAGAAAGTTTTGAATCTTATCAAGGGTGTCACACCCCACAGTGAATTCAATGAAGTTTGTTACCTGGGGAAGATGTCACCCCTTCTTTTCTATTCTTATCTGATCTTTGTCCATCCATAGTAGATGCAATATAAATTCTATGAATTCAAGTTTTGGTGAAAATGTGATGGGTAGCATGCGAGGTTCTTGATTATACCCATACACTCTAATCAATGTACAATTGGAGTAGAAGAAGTCCCCAAAATTGTGGGAGAACGCTCCCTCTAGGTAAACATGTTGGCAATTGAAACTCATTTGATTGGTTTCAATATATTGACATTGATGGAAACATGTTTCGGCTTTCATATTTTGGTTTGGTTTTTAACCGACAAACACTTTATCAGCATCAACATCGGCATTGGCAGGTATCTTCACCAATAGGAGGAATTCTTTGGGTACCGACATTGCAGGTCGACATGACTTCATCGGGATAATGGTATAGAAGGCCGACATCATTTGGTAGATCCAAAAATTGAAAATTAATTTTTATATTCATGTATATATGTAATTGAGCTGACATGTATATTCTCTTTGTAATTATCTATGTAATCCGACATAAGGCATGAAGGATTGTAAGGGTATAAAGTTCAATTGATTAGATCATTTTTGAAATAGGAGAATGTAATGTGAGTGAGAGAGAGAGATATTTTTAATGCGAGAAATGTGAGAGAGATCATGTATGTGAGGACATTTATGTAAGAGGTTATTCCGGTAAGGATTTAGTGTTTCAGACCGGAACAGTTAGAGCTTAAATGGAACTATATTCAACCATAGGGGATGCTATCATTGCAGTTCACTCATTCTTCCGGATTGTAGTTTGGATTTGTATGTAGTCAGTGAGACTCTTTTTGTTTGTATTATGGATGTGTTGCATTGGATTTGTCATTTATTTCAACACTTATCAACAATTATCCTTTTGGAGATCTTTGGTTAAGTTCACCGACAAGTTCAGTGACTTATGCACAATCACCGATATTTGGTTCACCAACATTGAGGATGACTTGTTATCATCTGGAGATCACTTGGACATGGTTTGGACACTTTATTTTGGTATTGTGGTTATTGGTCTAATCGGGTTGACATATTTGTTGTTACCGACAAATTGGTCTAGGTTATGGACCGACAAACGATATCTATTCCAGATCAGCACGATCAGTTATGGAGATGATTTATTGATAGGATATTATTGTAATTGTATTGAGTCGACATGATGCATCACATCTTGACTTGTTGTAATTGATTTAATTATAATATTCTTAATTATCCGACCTACACATTTGGTCCTAGGTTTTGGTATATATGTAAGATCTCATTTGTGAGATGATGTAAGTGAGGTAATAGGTAGAAGGTATATGGTTATGGTATTGTATGTGCGAATATTGAAAATTATATGAGCAAACCATAGAGAAGGTTCAAGGAAGGTTTGAAGGTGATTATCAGAGATTAACTAGTACTGAATCCAACATTGGAGATGCTACTTTGAGAAGTACATTATCATTGGATTTAATAATCCAATTGTAGTCAGTGTGACTCCTATTTTGTGATTGAGCAGTGAGCTCTAGGTGGTTGGCCTTTCTACATGTGCAGAACCCCATTTGTATACACATACTATCTGTAGTAGTATCATCTGATTATGGGTAAGGTTTCCCACCATGGTTTTTACCCTTATAGGGTTTCCACATAAAAATCTCTATGTTATGTATTGTGGATATTGTTTCTCTTTCTGTTTCATGCATTAAGTTTGACTGGTATTGATATTAACTGTGAATCTATCTACTGACATTAAGTTTGGTTTACCGGTATTATGTATCAAGTTTGACTAAGTTATATTTGGGTTAAAATTAATAGACAACTGATTCACCCCCCCTCCTAGTTGCCTCCATGTCCTAACAATTAGTATTAGAGCTAAGTCCTCTTTTTGCAGAAGTTTAACAACTTGAGGAGATTCTATGGCAACTAACTTTTCAAGAAAGACAATCCAAAACTTGATGGAACTCACTATGGTATATGGAAGATTGAAATGGAGACACATCTGAATTGCATTGGAAAAGATATATGGGATGTTACAAAGAATGGCTATGTTGGTCCTACACCGAATCAACCTAATCAACCAACATTGGGTAAGGATCAAGAGAATGATTGCAAAGCAAGAGAGGCACTCTTGAGTGCCTTGTTAGATCAGCAAACCATGGGATTATCAGACCGATCTACTACTAAAGCTATTTGGGATAAATTGGAAACAATGAATAAAGTTGATACCACTGTCAAAATTGCAAAACTAGAATGCTTTCGGGCCAGGTATGAAAATTTGAAAATGGAAGAAGATGAAAGAATTTTCGCTTTTATGGAAAGGGTTAATGAAATTGTTTTAGGAATACAATGCTATGGAGGTTCCTTAAGTGAAGATGAGATTGTTTCTAAAGTTTTAAGAGTTCTACCACCAACATACAAAATGAAAGTAACCACTATTAATGAGTTGAGAACAATGCCTAATACATCAATATCTAGAGATACCTTTGTTGGAAAACTTTCGGCATTTGAGCTTGAGGAATTTGGTCATGTTGCTACAATTAAGATAGATTTAGCCTTCAAAGCACCATCATCTGCAACATCTTCATCATCAGCTGACAAATCTGACTGGAAAACACTTTAAGCAAGAGAACTTGAAGATATCAGGAAGGAAAATGAAGAACTGGAAGAACTTGAAGCACTATTTACAAGGAAAATGCCTAAAGGTCCTATTGGAAGTAAGTATGAAGGTAAAGCAACATTTAAATGTTTTAACTACAATAAAATTGGTCATATGGAATCTAGATATCCTGATAGACATGCAAGATTAAGAGAAGAAGCTATAAGAACATATAAGCCTAACCCTGAATATCAGAGACAAATTTAAGAAAAACAGAGACAAATCATGTTACTATGCTGATGAAGGAGTTACTGATAAAGAAATGACATACAATGGATGGGATTTTGTTGCATTAATGGAAGATCAACCGGCACCTACTATTCCACTGGTAGAGCTGGCTGCGACAGCTAAAATTGAAGAAAAGGATGAATGGATTATAGATTCTGGATGTTCACATCATATGAGTGGTGATAAAGGTAAATTCTTATCTTCTTAGGAGTACAATGGAGGTCTAGTAAGATTTGGGGATGACAAAGCTTGTTTGATCAGAGGAAAAGACACTATATCTTTTGATGGTAAGCACAATACTAAAAATATTTATTATGTTGAAGGTTTGAAGCATAATCTTTTGAGTGTTGGTCAATTAGTTGTAAAGCGATTTCAATTATAGTTCAAGAATGGCAAATGCAAAATCATGAATAGAACTGGTTTGGAGATTGCAACCGATAATCAGACAAGAGGTAATATCTTTCATTTGAATAAAAATAAAAAAACATGCTTAATTGCACATATTGATGAAAGTTGGTTATGGCATAAAAGACTCTATCATGTAAATTTTGATTGCATTATAAAGATTAGTTCATCTAAGGTAGTCAGGGATTAACCTAAGATTATAAAACCTCATAATCTGGTATGTAAGGAATGTCAAATGGGAAAGCAAGGTAGAACAACATTTAAGAGTATTTCTGAGAAATCCAATAATGTTCTTGATCTAATTCATACTGACTTGTGTGGTCCGGCAAGAACAAGAAGTCTACAGGGAGATAGATACTAATAGTTCTGATACTTAATATAAGTACAGATCCAATAGCCAACAAGATGAGAGGGGGGGTGAATCATACAAACTTAATCATCCATAAAAACATCAAATTCAACCTCAGTAACATATATATCAGTCATATAACCAAAAACTGTCAAACATGCAAACTCAAAAGCATATAAACCTCATAACACCAGATTTAATGTGGAAACCCAAAAAGGGAAAAACCGCTGTGGGATTTCAGACCCACTAAGAATTATACTCTTATAGAGTATGCTCAGTTGAAAGAAAATCCTGTTAAAGATTACAAACACATTTCTAGATGTGACCCGGTTAAGGGATTTCCCTTAGATCTGTTAGGATCTTCACTTTGTTAGAAGTGACCTTGTCAAATTATTTCAAACACTCAATCAGAATGTCACCTTGTTAGAGGATTTACATATAAGACTGTTAAGTCCACTTGGTTAAGATATTTCCTATCACTTTCACAAAATAACAGTAATACAATCTAACTGCAACTTCACATCTAAAATGCTAAAGCAGATTCCTATTTGTTCAATACAATCTAGACATAGAACTAATCTTATCTATCTGCTGGGCATCAATACTCTATTATTCTGACAGGTCTTCAAGCTTTTGTGCTCGGTAATCACTATGTAGCATCCCTGTGCATACACTTGCCCGCATATATTGTTTATCAACAATTTCCTATTTATAAACAATCTTCTAACCACTTAATCTCCTTGATCACATTTCCCATGATCAATCATAGCCATCAGATCTTCAATCTTGTCCAGGTTCATTGTATCTTTCGATCTGAAAAGGTTTTACCCCACCTTGGAACTTGCACATTCACCTTGGAACTTGTGTTAGGGTAATGCAGTTCAATCTGAGCTATAGATCTTCTTGCCAACTTTCCATTGCCTTAGATTCGTTTAACAAACTTCTTTTACGGCTTGCCAATCATTGATCTTCTCCAGCTCATCAACTTCTTTTATTAAATATCATATTTAAACATTTAATGCATTCTGTTATAGCTCGGTTACAACTCGATGAATACTAAACTTCACTCGGTAGACATTCTGTCTTCATTAACCGACTGCGATAACCTTAGGGTTTACCGACTAGGTTCTTTGCTGGATAACATAGTATAGTATTAACCTTTACATTTTACAACATATGTATGATGTTAAAATAATCTAAAATATCAAGATCTCATCATTGTCTGACTCGGTAGAGTTTCCCATAGAATAACTTATCCCCTTATCATATTCTTTCCTGTGTCTTTACTGACTTCTTTATAATCTTCATATCATATTTCTTAAGATATGGCAACATCATATTGAATTAGAAAATCAATTTCTTGACATCAATGACAAAATAATAATATCAAGACAGTAAAACATCTTTAATCAATTATGTCCATAATCATCAACAACCTTCTGAATATCCTTATAATGTAATATTGCCAACAATCTCCCCCTTTAGCATTGATGGAAAAACCAATTGATTTGATCATTAAAAAATTTGGATTGCTGTGATTCTGAAATGCTGAAATGCTCTCCCCCATTCATTAGACTTCTCTTCTGTTTTCAGTCTTTATTTCAATCTGTAGTCTTCTCTCAGTCTTCTCAGTGCTTCTCAACTTTTGGTAGATCTTCTCCTTCTTAGGTCTTCTACCCCTGGATAGGTCTTCTCCTTCTTGGTAGGTCTTCTCCCCCTTTGACAACAATGCCAAAAAGAATAGAACTAAAACATAATGTGTTTCTGTAAGAAGTTATTTCTTGCTGTTGTGTATCAACTGAGTCTCGGTCAGAGCATTTGTTTACAATTCTTGTTCCCTGTATCATTCTCTGTATTATTCCACTATAATTCCAGTACACTTTCAGAAAAAACATTCTAAAGTGTATCAATCCAGCATCAGCTCCCCAAAAGATATTCAATAGAGTCATCGAAGTGATGCTTTCACCAAACTCAGTCGGTGAGTAAAAGATAGGGGTAGGACCCCTAACTTACTTATGAGATATTCAAAAGTGTCCTTTGGTAGTGGCTTGGTGAAGATATCAGCTATCTACTCCTTTGTGTTAACATATTCCAACACCACTTTCTTCTCTTGAGCTTCTTCTCTAAGATAATGATATTTGATAGAGATGTGCTTTGTCTTAGAGTGCATAACAAGGTTCTTTGAAATATTAATGGCACTAGTATTGTCACAGAATATAGTTACTAGCTCGGTAACTTTCTCATTTATACCTTCCAACAGTTGTTTGATCCATGCAATGTTGGTACAATTCAGTGCTACTGTAACATATTCAGCTTCGGCTGTTGACTGAGAAACACATCCTTGTTTCTTGCGAAGCCAACTCACTAGTCTTTCTCCTAAGAAGAAAGCTCCTCCACTTGTGCTTTTTCTATCATCAATGTTGCCTACCCAATCAACATCAGTATAAACTTTTAAATCAAAATCATTTTCTTTCTGATATACTAAGCCATAATCTTCAGTGCCTTTCAAGTATCTGAAAATTCTTTTGATTCTCGTCATATGTATTTCCTTAGGATCTGCGGAGAATCTTGCAACAATACCTACTACATGTGCTATATCTGGCCTGCTGTGAACAACATATTGTAGTTTTCCAATCATGGATCGGTAGAGTGTCTCATCAACATATGCAGATTCATCATTCTTTGATAGTTTACAGTTGGTAGTCATAGGAGTACTTACTCATTTTGAATCCTCCATTCCAAATTTCTTCAAGATTTCCTTTATGTACTTGGATTGAGTAATGAAAATCTCATTTTTCATTTGCAGTATCTGTGGGCCTATAAAATACTTTATCTCACTGATTAATGACATCTCAAATTCTTTGCTCATTTAATTTCCAAAGTTCTTGCATAAAGAGTCATTTCCACAAAATATAATATCATCAACAAATATGGCTGAGATTAGTATTCCATTTTTATCATTCTTCATGTACATGTTGTTGTTCTCACTTGTCCTTATAAAACCAATCTTAATCAAATAAGAGTGCAATCTTTCATACCATGCTCTAGGTGCTTGTTTTAGACCGTATAAAGCTTTGTTTAATTTACATACTTGATCTTTATTATTGTCATCAACAAATCCTTCAGGTTGTTCAATGAAAACTTCTTCTTCTAATATTCCATTCAGAAATGTAGATTTGACATCCATTTGATATACCTTGAAGTTTTTGAAAGCAGCATATGCCAAAAATGTTCTAACTCCTTCAAGTCTAGCAACAGGTGCAAAAGTCTCACCATAATCAATTCCTTCTTCTTGGGCATAACCTTTGTAGACTAATCTTGCTTTAATCCGAATGACCTCACCTTTATCATTTAGCTTGTTTCTGAAGATCCACTTTGTACCAATTACATTTTTTTCCTTTGGTCTTAGGACCAGTGTCCATGTGTCATTCTTCTTGATTTGATCAATCTCTTTAGTCATAGCATTTATCCAATCTTCACTGTTAAATGCCTCTTTCACTATTCTCAGTTCAAATTCAGATATCAAACATGTGTTCTGTCTCAGTTTGTTCCTTGTCATCAATGGATCATCCTTATCTCCTATAATCTGACTTGGTGCATGGTGTCTTTTGACATACTTGGCTAATACAGGCTCGATAGGCTCTGTATGATCTTCTTCATCACTCGGTAACTGGATATTTTCTTCATTTTCTTCAACAGTTATCTCGGTAGGACTTCTCAGTTGCACATAGGCAAATTCATCATAGTCTTCCGGTTCTTTGGAATTCCCTTCATTAGTTCTTTCTACAAATTCATCAATTTTCACATTTGCACTTTCTACTATTTTGTTAGATGATTTGATCAGACATTTAAATGTTTTGCTTCTAGAAGAATATCCTAGAAATGTTCCTTCTTCACTTTTCTATTCAAACTTGCAATTCCTACCATCTTTATGAGCATAGCATTTACTTCCAAAGATCTTAAAATAACTTACATTAGGTTTCTTGCCATACCAGATTTCATAAGGTGTCTTCAAAGTACCTTTCTTCAATTGAACTCGGTTCAAGGTGTAAACAGTTGTGCTTATTGCTTCTCTCCAAAATGTTTATGGAACCTTCTTCTCAATCATCAAAGTTCTAGCACAATCCACAATATATTTGTTTCTTCTTTCAGCTATTCCATTTTGTTGTGGAATTCTTGGTGCAGAGACTTGTCTTTTAATACCATGATCATTGCAAAATAGGTTGAACTCATCAGATGTGAACTCTCCTCCTCTATTTGATCTAAGACATTTCAGTTGTCTTCCTATTTCATTTTCAACTCTAGCCTTGTACCACTTAAACATTTGAAAAGCTTCTGATTTTTCTTTTAAAAACATTACTGACATCATCCTTGAATAGTCATCCACCAATAATATGAAATACTTATCACCATAATAACTTTGAAATTTCATAGGACCACAAAGATCAGTGTGCACAAGATCTAAAATTCCCTTAGAAGTGTAGGACTTACTTGTAAATCTTGATCTTGTCATTTTACCCATCTGGCATCCTCGGCACATAGCATTCTTAGGTTTTTCAAGACTCGGTAGACCTCTTACTCTGTGCTTCTTACTTATCTTGACCCGATTATCAAAATTAACATGACAAAACCTTTTATGCCATAACCAGGTATTATCAATCTTTGCATGCAAACACTTATTGTGAGTTGAGTCAAGGTGAAATGTATTACCTTTTGTTTGTGTCTCGATAGCAGCTAACTTTCCATTCTTGTCATGAACTTTGACAATTCCTTTCTAAAATTCTATTCGGTAACCTATGTTGTTTAGCTATGCTACACTCAACAAATTATATTTCAAACCTTCAACCCAATAAACATCATTGCATCTTGCTTTATCAAGAAGTGTTATGGATCCTTTACCTCTTACAAGACATGGTGCATCATTACCAAATCTAACATAGCCTCCATCATAATCTTCTAACATAACAAACTTGTGTTTATCTCCTGTCATATGATGTGAGCATCCACTATCTATAATCCAGGAATCATTAGTGTTTATGTGAGATATTAGGGCTTTTTCTTCATACCTTTCTTCATCTGATCCATCCTTGATAGCCACATAAACAACTTCCTCTATATCAGTCTCATCTGATTTATCATCTTCAAATTCTTCATCAACTATTAAACATGTCTTTCTATCTCTTCTTCTGAAGTCTTGGTGTCCTCTGTAATGGTTATCTTTTTGTCTGTCATCTCTTTAATCTCTCTTTTCAGTGAAATCTTTGTCAAGATAGTTAGAAGCCATATGTTTAATTTTATCACAATTGAAACATTTCAAAGGTATTTTTCCTTTATACTTACCTTTGCCTCTCAGTAACCTTTTGGCCAATAGTGCTTCAAACTCTTCTTGCTTTCTGATTTCTTCATACAGTTTGTGTACCTCCTCCATGTTCTTCCAAAATCTTTCACTAGCTCCACTATGATCTCCTTCAGAGTACTTATACTTTCTTTCATTGTAATCATTAGATTCATTCAGATGAAAAGAACTAAATGCAGATTCAACTTTATTTACCGATGACCCATTGTTATCAAAATTACTTAACCCAAATGCATGTAGCCTACCAATAGTAGCATCCAAGGAAACTAGCATATTAGGTACAGACCTCAATTCATTGATTGTAGAGACTTGGATTGCATAGGTAGGTAGAAGGGTTCTTAACAACTTACTTGTCACATCCTTTTCTTCAATAGTTCCTCCTGCTCCTTTAATTTGATTTACAATCTCCTTTAGTCTTTTACTATACTCAGTTATGTTCTCACCTTCATTCATCCTCATAGATTCAAGTTGTCCTCTTAAGCTAAACTTTTTCTCTTTGAACATGTTCATCTCCTCCATATACAGATATGAGCTTAGTCCACATTGCCTTTGCATCATTGTAGCCTTCTAGATCATTAAACTTAGAATCGGTCAATGCAGATGTTATTTCAATCATTGCTTGAATATGTTCTTGCTTCGCCTTTATCTCTTCCGTAGTCAATGGATAGGTGCTCGGTGCAACAAAATCATTCTCTAGATAGTATATAGCATAATCTCCAACTCCTGATAGATGTAGCTTCATCCTTTTCTACCATGTAGAGAAACTTGACTTATTCAGCATAGGTGCATCCCTCTTATATATCTTTGGATCTTTAACTCAAGTGCCTTTAAACTCTCCTTTCAGAGTCCAAAGCTCTGATACCAATTGATAGTTCTGATACTTAATATAAGTATAGATCCAATAACCAACAAGATGAGAGTGGGGGGGGTGAATCATACAAAATTAATCATCCATAAAAACATCAGATTCAACCTCGATAACATATATATCAGTCATATAACCAAA
The DNA here is from genome assembly GCF_030272615.1 of Cryptomeria japonica. Lineage (NCBI taxonomy): Eukaryota > Viridiplantae > Streptophyta > Pinopsida > Cupressales > Cupressaceae > Cryptomeria > Cryptomeria japonica. Next base: position 582,846,968 of record NC_081406.1, read on the forward strand.
AACTGTCAAACATGCAAACTCAAAAGCATATAAACCTCATAACACCAGAATTAACGTGGAAACCAAAATAGGGAAAAAACATTGTGGGATTTCGGACCCACTAAGAAATATACTCTTCTAGAGTATGCTCGATTAAAAGTAAATCCTGTTAAAGATTACAAACACATTGCTAGATGTGACCTAGTTAAGGGATTTCCCTCAGATCTATTAGGATCTTCACTTTGTTAGAAGTGACCTTGTCGAAGGATTTCAAACACTCAATCAGAATGTCACCTTGTTAGAGGATTTACATATAAGACTGTTAAGTCCACTCGGTTAAGAGATTTCCTGTCACTTTCACAAAATAACGGTAATACAATCTATCTGCAACTTCACATCTAAAATGCTAAAGCAGATTCCTATTTGTTCAATACAATCTAGAAATAGAACTAATCTTGTCTATCTGTTGGGCATCAATACTCTGTTATTCTAACAAGTCTTCAAGCTTCTGTGCTCGGTAATCACTATGTAGCATCCCTGTGCATACACTTGCCCACATATATTGTTTATCAACAGTTTCCTACTTATAAACAATCTTCTAACCACTTAATCTCCTTGATCACATTTCCCATGATCAATCATAGCCATCAGATCTTCAATCTTGTCCAGGTTCATTGTATCTTTCGATCTAAAAACATTTTACCCCACCTTGGAACTTGTGTTAAGGTAATGTGGTTCAATCTGAGTTCCAGATCTTCTTGCTGACTTTCCATTGCCTTAGATTCATTTAACAAACTTCTTTTATGGCTTGCCAATCATTGATCCGCTCTAGCTCATCAGTTTCTTTCATTAAATATCACATGTAAACATTTAATGCATTCTATTATAGCTCAGTTACAACTCGGTAAATACTAAACTTCACTTGGTAGATATTCTATCTTCATTAATTGACTGCGATAACCTTAGGGTTTATCGACTAGGTTCCTTAGGGTTTATCGACTAGGTTCTTTGCTTGATAACATATGTATGATGTTAAAACAATCTAAAACATCAAGATCTCATCATTGTCTGACTTGGTAGAGTTGCTCATTGAATAACTTATCCCCTTATCATATTCTTTCCTATGTCTTTACTGACTTCTTTATAATCTTCATATCATATTTCTTAAGATATGGCAACATCATACTGAATTAGAAAATCAATTTCTTGACATCAATGACAAAATAATAATATCAAGATAGTAAAACATCTTTAATCAGTTATGTCCTTAATCATCAACAACCTTCTCAATATCCGTATAATGTAATATTGCCAACAGATACATTATGCTAATCATTGATGATTATTCTAGAATGTGTAGGATTGCTTTTCTTAGCGAGAAATCAAAAGCTTTTGGGAAATTCAAACTATTCAAGGCAATGGTAGAGAATGAAACTGGTAAGAAAATCAAATGTTTAAGATTAACTCAAGGAGGTGAATTTACATCCAAGGAGTTCAATACATTTTGTGAAGTCAATGTAATTAGAAGACAATTATCAGCACCTCAGACACCTCAACAAAATGGAGTTGTTGAAAGGAAGAACAAAACTATTCTGGATGCAACTAGAAGCATGATATCAGAAGCAAATCTACCTAATGTGTACTGGAGAGAAGCAGTGAATACAATGGTTTACACATTCAACACAGTTCACATCAAAGGTGAAACCGCTAAGACACCTTATGAATTATGGTTTGGTAATACTCCTAGTCTTAAATACTTTAGAATATTTGTAAGCAAATGTTACATTAGGAGAGATGAGTATATTGGTAAATTTGATCCTAGAAGTGATGAAGGTATATTTTTTGGTTATTCATCTAAGAGCAAGGCATATAGATGTTTTAATAAAAGATTACAAAAAATCATTGAGAGTGCAAATGTGAAGATAGATGAACAATTTAGAGGAAATTCAAGGTCTATGGATTATGAACCAGTAATTGAGATGATCACAAATGAACCTATACAGAGTGCACCTGTGCACAATGTTGATCCAGTCACACTGGCATCATTAGAGAATTCCACAGTGACTGAAGAATAACAACAAGTAAACACACCCAGGTATGTAAGACTGAATCACTCTTAAAGTCAGATAATTGGGAATAAGTATCAAGGAGTTATGACAAGAGGAAGACTGGAAAATGAAGAGGTATGTTTAATTTCTCAAATTGAACCAACATCTATCATTAAGGCATGTGAAGATAAAAATTGGATTAAAGATATGGAAGATGAATTGGAACAAATTGAAAAGAACAAAAAATGGACATTGGTTCCCAACCTAAAGACAAAAATGTAATTGGAACTAAATGGGTATTTAGAAATAAAGTTAATGAAGATGGTAAAGTAATTAGAAACAAAGCAAGATTAGTGTGTAAAGGCTATTTAGAGAAAGAGGGAATTGAGTATAGTTAAACCTTTGCACCGGTAGCTAGAATTGAGGCAGTTAGATTATTTCTTGCATTTGTAGCCCACGAGAATTATAAAGTATCTCAAATGGATGTAAAATGTGCATTTCTGAATGGTGATCTCGAAGAGGAAGTTTACATTGAACAACCTGATGGATTTTCATTGACAAATGATAAAGATATGGTTTGCAGATAAGGAAAACTTTATATGGATTAAAGCAATCTCCTAGAGCTTGGTATGCTAGATTGGACAAATATCTTTTGAAGCTTGGTTACACTAAAGGTAATGCTGATAGCAATTTACATTTCAAAGTGACTAATGAAGACATCTTGGTTATTGAAGTTTTTGTTGATGACATCATTTTTGGAGGAGAATATGGATTGTGTAAAGACTTTGCTAATAAGATGCAGGAAGAATTTGAAATGTCTATGATTGGAGAGATAAAATTGTTTTTAGGATTACAAATTTCACACACTGATAAAGGTATATTCATATGTCAAACAAAGTACTTGAAGGAATTACTGAAGAAATTTGGTATGGAAAACTCTAAACCGGTAAACACACCTATGACTACAACTCATAAATTGTCATGGAAGCATGAATAAACTCCTGTTAATCTGACAAGATACAAATTTATGATTGGAGGTTTAGTGTATTTGACACAAACAAGACCTGATATAATAAATGCAGTATGTATTGTTTCAATATTTCAGAGTAATGCTAGAGAAAATCATGAATCAACAGTGAAAAGGATTTTCCAGTATCTACAAGGCACACCAAATCTTGGTTTATGGTATCGTAAAGATGAAAATTTTGATTTATGTGCATACACTAATGGAAATTGGGCAAGAGATGTAGATGACGTAAAGAGCACCATCGGTGGGGCATTCTTTCTTGGTAGCAGATTGATTTCATGGTTGAGCAAGAAACATAGTTGTACATCATTATCAACAACAAAATAAGAATATGTTGCAACACCAACTAACTGTACTCAGGTATTATGGATTAAGAAAATGTTGAAGGACATAAAGGTAAAATACAAAGAATCTATAATCATTTATTGTGATAATTCAGTAGCAATTGATATATCTAAGAATCCGGTATTTCACTCTAAATCTAAACATGTTTCTATCAAATATAATTTTCTGAAAGAGAATGTTGAAGCAAAAGAAGTGAGATTGGTTTATGTGAATACTAAAGAGAAGATTGCAGATATGTTTACTAAGCCTTTTCCTAAGGAAACTTTTGAATATCTCAGAGAAGATCTTGGGGTTATACCCTCACCGGTAGAGACTTAGACAGTTGATGATTGACATCAAACCGACAGAATTAACAGAGATAACCTTTTTTCGACTTTGATGAAGGAGAGCTACTTCTTTTGGGGAGTAGTTGGAATAGTTGGATATTATGTTGGTTGTATATTTTTGTATTTGTATGGCCTTAGCATTTGATGTCAAAGTGGGACAGATATCAAAGGAAAAAATAAACATTATCCTTTGGGGAGAGATTATTCATTGGGGGAGAGATATATACTCTCTGCATTAATTTTTTGATCTATTCTGGAGATTGTTGGTTTTTGGTTTTTGACATTCTATTTTGGCACTTAGATATTGTTGCATCTTGTGTTGCCAACAATGCAAAAGGGATTTTGTTGGTATTATGGAGGTGCTACATTGGTTTTTTCATTGATGTCAACACTTATCAACACTTATCCTTCTGGAGATGTTATGTTCATCAACAAGTTCAGTGACTTATGCACAGTCACCGATATTTGGTTCATCGATAGGTTATATTGTTCACTGGCACTAAGGATGATTTGTTAAAATCTGGAGATCACTTGGACATGGTTTGGACACTTGGTTTTGGTATTGTTGTTATTGGTCTAATCGGGTTGACATATTTGTTGTTACCAGCAAATTGGTCTAGATTTATTCTAGATCAACACAACACGTTATGGAGATGATTTATTGATTGGATATTATTGTAATTGTATTGAGCCAACATGATGCATCACATCTTGACTTGTTGTAATTGATTTAATTGTAATATTCTTAATTAGCCGACCTAGAAATTTGGTCCTAGGTTTTGGTATATATATAAGATCTCATTTGTGAGATGAAGTAAGTGAGGTAATAGGTAGAAGGTATACGGTTATGGTATTGTATGTGCGAAGATTGAAGATTATATGAGTAGACCATACAGAAGGTTCAAGGAAGGTTTAAAGGTAATTATCAGAGCTTAACCAGTATTGAATCTAGCATTGGAGATGCTACTCTGAGCAGTACATTATCATTGGATTTAATCATCCAATTGTAGTCAGTGTGACTCCTACTTTGTGATAAAGCAGTGAGCTCTAGGTAGTTGGCTTTTCTGTATGTGCAGAACCCCATTTGTATACAAATACTATCTATAGTAGTATCATCTGATTGTGGGTAAGGTTTCTCACTATGGTTTTTCCCCTTACAAGGTTTCCACGTACAAATCTCTGTGTTCTGTGCTGTGGATGTTGTTTCTCTTTCAGTTTCATGCATTATGTTTCACCAGTATTGATATTAACTATTAATCTATCTACCGCCATTAAGTTTGGTTTATCAGTATTATGTATCAAGTTTGATTAATCTTTTTAAAATAATAGACAACTGATTCATCCCCCCCCCCTCTCAGTTGCCTCCGGGTCCTAACAATTGGTATTAGAGCTAAGTCCTGTTTTTGTAGAAGTTTAACAACTTGAGGAGATTATATGCCAACTAAATTTTTCAGGAAAGACAGTCTGAAACTTGATGGAACTAACTATGGTATATGGAAGATCAGAATGGAGACACATATAAATTGCATTGGAAAAGACATATGGGATGTTACAAAGAATGACTATGTTGGTCCTACACCGAATCAACCTAATCCACCAACATTGGGTAAGGATCAAGAGAATGATTGCAAAGCAAGAGAGTCACTCTTGAGCGCCTTGTCAGATGAGCAAATCATGGGATTATCAAATCTATCTATTGCTAAATCTATTTGGGATAAATTGGAAACATTGAATGAAGGTTATACCACTGTCAAAATTGAAAAACTCGAATGCTTTCGGGTCAAGTATGAAAATCTAAAAATGGAAGAAGATGAACTAATTTTTGCTTTTATGAAAAGGGTTACTGAAATTGTTTTAGGAATACAATGTTGTGGAGGTTCCTTAAGTGAAGATGAGATTGTTTCTAAAGTTTTAAGAGCTCTGCCACCGGCATATAAAATGAAAGTAACTGCTATTAATGAGTTGAGAACAATGCCTAATACATCAGTATATAGAGATACCTTGGTTGGAAAAATTTCAACATTTGAGCTTGAGGAATTTGGTCCTGTTGCTAAAATTAAGACAAATTTAGCCTTCAAAGCATCATCATCGGCATCATCTTCATCATCAGTTGACAAATATGATTGGAAAGGACTTTATGCAAGAGAACTTGAAGATATCAGGAAGGAAAAAGAAGAAATGGAATAACTTGAAGTACTATTTACAAGGAAAATTTCTAAAGGTCCTATTGGATGTAAGTATGAAGGTAAAGCACAATTTAAATGTTTTAACTGCAATAAAGTTGGTCATATGGCATCTAGATGTCCTCATAGACATGCAAGATTAAGAGAAGAAGCTAAAAGAACATATAAGCCTAACCCTGAATATTAGAGATACAAATTTAAGAAAAATAGAGACAAATCATGTTACTATGTTGATGAAGGAGTTACTGATGATTCTGATGAAGAACCAACAGAAAATGTATGGGATTTTGTTGGAATAACAGAAGAACAACTGACACCTACTATTCTACCAGTAGAGGAGGCCCTGGCAACTAAAATTGAAGAAAATGATGAATGGATTATAGATTCCAGATGTTCACATCATATGACTGGTGATAAAAGTAAATTCTTATCTTTTCTGGAGTACAATGGAGGTCTAGTAAGATTTGGGGATGACAAAGCTTGTTTGATTAGAGGAAAAGGAACTAAATGTTTTGATGGTAAGCACAATACTGACAATGTTTATTATGTTGAAGGTTTGAAGCATAATCTTTTGAGTGTTGGTAAATTAGTTGAAAAGGGATTTCAGTTACAGTTAAAGAATTGTAAATGCAAAATCATGAATAGAACTAGTTTGGAGATTGCAACCGGTAATCAGACAAGAGGTAATATCTTTCTTTTGAATAACAATAAAAAGACATGCTTAATTGCACATATTGATGAAAGTTGGTTATGGCATAAAAGACTCTGTCATGTAAATTTTGATTGCATTATAAAGATTAGTTCATCTAAGGTAGTAAGGGATTTACCTAAGATTATAAAACCTCATAAGCCGGTATGTAAGGAATGTCAAATTGGAAAGCAAGTTAGAACAACTTTTAAGAGTATTTGTGAGAAATCCAATGATGTTCTTGATCTAATTCATACTGACTTGTGTGGTCCGGCAAGAACAAGAAGTCTACAGGGAGATAGATACTTTATGGTAATCATTGGTGATTATTCTAGAATGTTAATCCGACAAGATACAAATATATGATTGGAGGTTTAGTGTATTTGACACAAACAATACCTTATATAATGAATGCAGTATGTATCATTTCAAGATTTCAAAGTAATCTTAGAGAAAATAATTAATCAGTAGTGAAAAGGATTTTCTGGTATCTACAAGGCACAAAAAATCTTGGTTTATGGTATCCTAAAGATGGAAATTTTGATTTATGTGCATACACCTGTTGTTCTCAATTTCCTATTGTTTTGTTTTCTCTATTAGAATTCTCAAACCTCTGTCTCTTATGGAGAGAAACAACATGAAACAAAAACAAAAGACAACATTTGACAAGATTTACACAAAAACCTTCTTCACTTGAAGCTTAAAATTAAGCTTAGGTGGATATTCCTCCTAGATCACTTTATGCAATTGAAAATTTACAGAAGACCAGTGTCAACTCTTGCAAACCCTACACCTTTAAACATAACTAGACGTAAAATAAAGACTTGTATTCATTTTCAATGATCATCAAGAAAATCATGAACCTTAACAAGCTATACTAGTGCCTTATTCAGGATTCAAAGTCACTCAGAATGGGGCAAGAACTGCAGTAAAACACTTACACAACCTGAAGATAAATCGGTAAAGCAGTCTAACAGTCAAACTGGTTACCACACATGCAAACCACAATGTGAATAAAGCATTCACCCACTGAAGCAATACAACCATAACACAAGATATTTGACGTGGAAACCCAACTGGGAAAAACCACGGTGAGATGGAAGTCACAAGTCACTATCTATAGAATAGATACTAGATTGGTTAAGGTCAAACCGGTTAAGGTCTTACAATGTTCTTCACCAGAACAAATCCTGTTAGGAATCTCAATCTTTGTTAGAAGATAAGTCCGATTAAAGACTACCTTGTTAGAGGATTTTAGATTCACATGTGTGAACTGCCTTGTCAGAGGATTTTACAAAGGCTTTGAGGCCTACCCGATTAAGGGCTACATACTTGTCAAAGATGTGAGTAATCAACAAGTGTTTGATCTATCTAATAGCACAAACTGCTTGGTTAGATCCAGTTTTCCTCACAGCTAATGCATTCCAGCATTACTTCAGTCTTCTCTCTCTCTCTCACATAGTTACAACTTGATCTTGTCAAATAAGATCGTTCTCACAACAACTCAACTCCGACCTCAAACCCTAGCTCAACAATAACCCTTTCAGCAACAACTTAAAACCCTAGACATGATGTCCTTTTAAAGGAATCTAATTTCATGTCGGTCCAATAGGATTACATTACAATTTCCTAGGTTCAATGTATCTAGACATACTCAGTAACATGACACAAAAAGCACCATCAATGTGTCGGCACCGTCAAACAATCGGTGGATTGGTAACTCATCACAAAATGCCGATTGGTAACTCATCACAGAGTATTACCGGTTCATACAAAATACTAGTTGCCGGTTTGACAAAAATGAAGATTGGTAAGAATGTGTTGTGTTGCTTTGCTCCCTCATACTACTTGTGATCTACGAACCACTTGGGGTCGACATGCCGCTTCAGACTGGGAAATACATTCTGCAAAATCACTAGTCTAGAGACTAGTATAGAACATACTTGTTGGAACAAATACCAGTTGAGCATGAGCTCATACATATAAAGGGGAGCTCAATACAAGTGTGTGTCCATCAATGACAATCACAACATAAACATAAAAAATGCCAACAATCTCCCCCTTTGGCATTGATGGCAACACTTAGGAAAATAAAATTTTGACATCTAAGTGTTTTACAACAAAAACTTGCCATTAACAAAATTGCTCCCCCTAAGCATATACACTATCCCTTAATCAACAGAGTGTATATCAATTTTGCATTCAGAGCATAATCATCAGAGCATATAACATATATCACAACATATATTAAAATTTCAAAATAGATACTTCTCGCTCTGATATACTTCTCCCCTGATATATCAAAATTTCAAAATTTAAACACCAAAAACCAGATATACTTCTCCCCCTTTGCCAACAATGACAAAGTACCGCTGAAAAACCTATTTCCATATATATATAAAAGAGTTTATGACAATAATGAATAATACTTGTCAAAAACCGCTTTATATTCCTGCAAAAATTGTTTCATGGATAGGGACCAATACTCAAGTAGGGAGGTTGCCACTTCCTTCTTTGTTTGCATCTGGGATACCTGTTCCTCCATGGCATCTATTGTGCTCAGTTCTTGTGTGACTGTCAGGGCCTCCAGGTTCAGATAACACTTCTAAAGAATTTGCAGTCGTGGAAGTAATACCAGTTAAAGCTCCTACAAATCCCTAGGTTGTGTACTGATCTCTTGCTCCATCTTGGCTGACTGGATCTGGAACCGGTGAACGGTTTGCCCATATGCTGCAAAGGAGTCATAAGGAGTCTTGAATGTGCCCAAGTAGGACTGTAAGTCTATTTGAAGCTATTGCTTCTTGGCTAGCACATCATCATAAAATAGATGAGGTTGACAGATTTTGCTGAGTAGCAAGTTTCCCTCATCCAAGGCATTCCTTATGTCCTTTTGATCCTTTAGCAGTTCAGTCCTAAGCTCATTCAACTTCTTCACTAGAGAAACATTAAGAGCCTTTTGGTGCTCTTTCTTTACATTGGCCTCTGCTGCTTCTTCTAGACTCTGCACCTTATCATCCACTATAGTACATAGAAGTTTGAGTTGTGCTAGTGATGATTCAGTGTCAGGAAGATTAGTACCAGGGATTAAACTGGTAAGCATGTCTACAGCCGCCTGAATAATATCTTGTTCTCTTTTCCTGTGAATGCCTTCAGGGTGCTCTTGGGAAACCTTTATGCTCTGCATAAGCTTAGACTCACTTGCAGATTGGAGATCAATGGGGCTCGAGATAGTAGCTGGTTTGGCTTGGCTACCGGTTGCCTTAGGAGTTTCCATCTGTGTGGTCTTCATTGCTTGAATTGTCTTGTCTGCTTCTTCCTTCTTTTTCTTCTCCTTCTCTTCCTTCTCTTTCTCTTCTCTCTTTTTCTTCTCTTCCTCTTCCATCTTCTTCTTGTCTTCTTCTTCTTTCTACTTCTACTCTACTTCTACCTTCTTCTTTTGTTCTTCGTCTTCCTTCTTCTTCTTCTCTTCTGCTTCCTTCTTCTTTTGTTCTTCCTCTTCCTTCTTCTTCTTCTCCCCTGCTTTCTTCTTCTTCTTTTCTTCCTCTTCCTTCTTTTTCTTCTCCTCTTCTTCCTTCTTTCTCTTTTCTTCCTTATCCTCTTCTTCTTTCTTTTTCTTGTCATCTTCTTGCTTCTTCTTTTCTTCATCTTTCCGTTTCTCCTCTTCCTCTCTTTTCTTCTCTTCCTCTTTCTTCTGTTTCTCATCTTCATCTTTCTTCTTTTTCTCTTCCTGTTCCTTTGCCACTTGCTGTGTGTCCATAGCTTGTTCACCACCCTGATTGGCCTATTGTCCCTATTTTGTTCCCTCGGAAGGTATGTCCTACGTGACATCATCTATATCTAGGGCATCGACATCGATGGTGTCGATTGGTTCTTCCACCAGGTTTCCTTCCTCATCAAAGACCTCATCTGGTTTGGAAATAAGCAGTTCCTTTTCCACTTGGAGGTTGGCCATTCGTGCTTTGTGAGAGCTAATAGCATGGGCCATATGCTGATGTGTAGCCTTTTCAACATCATCAACTCTCCCCTCCAACAACCAGAGTCTTCTTCTCCTTGTGAAGAAGAGACCTTTATTTTGATCTAGGGCATCAAACAATTCTAAATTTGAGAGTTCGAGGAAGTACTGTGCAAAAAATTTCTCCCTAATCTCCTATTCCTTTTCAATGGAAACACACCATTTATTATCTAATTCTTTAAATAATGAATCCGGTGTCTGAGATTTAATCTCTGATGGTGACCGGTCATTTTTACATAAATAAAGAATGATTTCCTATAGGACTTCATCTTTTTCCTCACTATTGAATTCATCATAATAATCTATTAAATCATGAAGTAACTTTCTCCTAATATTTTTTACTGTTCTTTGACAATGTGTCAAAGGTTTGTATGAGGAGATGTCTATATTTACCGGTGCGGATGTTGCCGGTTCATTCTTATTCATCTTCTTTGTCTGTCTTGTCTTCTTTGGCTGCTCATTAGACTCGGTTTCTTTAGAGTTTGGTTCATTTGCCTTAGTCTTCCTCTTTCTTTCAAAGACTTTTGCCGGTGTTACCTCTGATTTCTTCTTTGTCGGTGATCGCTTGGTCACTCTTGGAGTTGCAGTGGTAGCCGGTGCCGATGCTACTGGCACTGCCTTAGCTTTCTTAACTGCTGGTTCTTTTCCCTTCTTCACTGATGGTTCTTCAACTGGTGCAATCCTCTCCAAGTAGGTTCCGGTCCTCTTAGCCTTTGGATCAAGAGGCAAGGCAATAAGGGTTGAAGCATACCCTTCCAGCATGTCAAACATGACCTCATAGCCCGTAGGCTCCACTTCCTCCATTCTAGGCTCAATAGCCTCCATTAGACATTTGGCCACCTGAATAGTGAAACAAATGTCATCTTCGTATTTCTTCACTATGTCACTTGAGATTCTTACCCTCTAACTCATCTTTCTTCTAAACTCATCAAAATATTTGTTCAGTACCTCAGGGTAGCTAGTTCCAATGGCTTGCACGCTTTCCTTTATTTGCTTGGTTACCAGTTGGTCAGGTGACCACTGGACATCTCCTACACCTGGAAAGTAGCCTTGGAAATAAAAGAACAACCCTACCAGTAGTTGTCCAAACTTAAACCTCAGTGAGTTGTCCTGCTTGATTGCCTTAAGATTTAGTAGGAGTTGCCTTTGCATGCCGGTGCATAAGTCAAAAGATGCATCTTCTTTTATCATTTGGTAAGCGGCATTTACCACTGCAGTAGATACAGAATTAATCCTGCTGGCTGAGAATGTTCTGTAGCCTATCACCATGTAGGCGTATTTCACCAGATCATCCTCGATAGGATTGACTGTCATACCCCATGAATCACTTGTTGAACTGGTGAGTTTGGTCATTTCCGTTTTGCTCACTTTTCTTAGGGCTGGCACTTCCCTTGTGTTGCAGAAACTGGTGACTACATGAATTGCATGAGGTGTGATATAATGCATCCTCTCCAGGTACATCTTGTCACCATGGACTCTTCTCAAGATGATCTTGATGTGATCCTCTGTGAAGTCTTCCAGGAAATATACTACATTGTGGAATTTCTTCTTCTCTATGACACTAAATTTCAGTTTGATCCTTTTGTCCTTTCCACAAAATAGACCTAACTGAGTATGAATGGCTAAAGACCCTAGGTCTTCTATTTTGCAATCAATATAATCAAAGATTCCTTCTTTGACTATGACTCCAGCTGGAACTTGTGATAAAGCATTATACTTGGACTTCCTCTAAATGAAACTTTCTGACTCAATGGATGTACTTGAATTGGTATGAGATGCGAAATCCATTGAAGAGTATTTCAAGAACACGAAAAATACCTTTCAAACGTGAATTTAAGGCTTCTTGATTCTGCTTCACTTCACTCTCCATTAGATGCCAAATCACCACTTTGTTTTCTCCACTACCGCTTGCAAAATAGATTTGAATATCTTTCAAGGTTATCCAATTTCTTGAAATCTAAGCTCAAATCGCCTTTTCTTTGCTCTGCACTTGAAAACTTTTCTTCGCTCGAAAACATATAGTGAGAAATGATTTGAAAAATGCATTTATACATGTCTCTCACCTATCATGATTAATGCTCCTCTATTAGGGCGTAAACCCTAATTTGCCTTTTTACCATTTCCAGTCTTCTCCCAAGCAACGGGTATCACATACCGGTTAAGGACTTTTACCGGTGTCAACCAGGGGTTCGAAAGCATTTCACTGTTTGCTCCCCCTAAGCCTTTGAGGCTTAGTTTGCTGGTTCTGATATTTCCACACTAGGTGTAGAAACCGGTTCCTCTTCCGACAATATTGGTTTCTTCTTCCATATTTTCTTCATGTCTCCTTGAACTTTTTCAACATCTATTTCTCCTTCTTGAGTGACCGGTATATCATCAGATATACTTTTTCTACTTCTGCAGAATCTTGCAATGTGACCCGGTATGTTGTAGTGATAACAAACAAGTCCAGGTGCTCTCCAAGGTCCATTGTACATGTTTCCATTCTTCCTTCTGCATCTTCCAACAGTGTGACCATGACCATGATAGATCATACAACTTTCTATCCATCCGGTTGCCACTTGATGGCCACCGCTGCTTGACTGATGATTGAAGACATTAAACCGATTGTGGTTCCAATTCATACAAGGTTTAGGACTAGTTCCTTGGGTCCTCTGAGGATATCTTCCAATGTTATCCATTACAGACCTTCATTCAAATTCTCTATGCCCAAACTTGTTGCATGCATAACAATGACCATTGAACTTATTGGATCTAGGTACATTGTTGATAAAATAAGGAAAATTATTGTAGGCTTTGCTCCTACATACATTGCCAGTGTGTCCTTCTTTAAGACAGTTAAAGCAAATAGGTTTGAATTTTTGCTTACCTTTTCCTTTGAGTGTCGATTGCTTCTTTGATGCTTCAACATTTGTTCCTGAGGATTCTCCTTCCTCATGTCCAGAAAAACCAAGACCATTGGTATTCTTTTCTAGTCTAGATGACTCAAGCTTTTGCTCTAGCTTGACTATACTTTTGCCAAACTTAGCAAGTATTTCCTTTGACTCAAAGAGTTCTTTGGAAATAGCAGTGTTTGTCTCCATAAGACTTGCATTTTCAGAGATGGCAATGTTCAGTTCTCCTTGCAAGTCTTCTTTTTCCATTCTGCTCTCATGAAGGTGAGCAGTTAGTGCACTAATCTCATGTTTCAACTTGGAGATCTCATGATCTTTGTCCTTTACCAGATCTTCAGCTTTTCTCCAATTCTCAAGCTCTTGACTAAACCAAATAGTCAGTCCTTCCAACTCCTTTCTCAGATTGGAGTTTGAATCATTCAGCTTATTCACTTCAACAATCATGGCTTCCATGTTAGCTTCATCTTCATAACTACTTTCAGATAGTTCCATCAGCCTCTTTGCATGTTCTCTTCTTTTTGCTTGAGGTGCCTTGTATTTGACCATAAGATCATCGTAGGCTTGCTCAGACTTAGTGAGTCGTTGAGTAAGCTCCCTCAAGGTGTATTCCCCCATATCTCTTTCTAACTAGTTAAACTTATAGAAAGGTAGGCTTTGATTCCAATTGATGAATACTAAGAGGGGGGGTGAATTAGTATGCCAAAAATTACTGCACTAAAACACTTACACAATCTGAAGATAAACTGGTAAAGCAGTCTAACAGTCAAACCGATTACCACATATGCAAACCAAAATGCAAATAAAGCATTCACCCACAAAAGCAATACAACCATAACATAATATATTTGACGTGGAAACCCAACTGGGAAAAACCATGGTGAGATGGAACTCACAAGTCACTATCTGCAGAATAGAAACTAGACCGGTTAAGGTCAGACTGGTTAAGGTCTTACAATGTTCTTCACTAGAATAGATCCTGTTAGGAATCTCAATCTCTGTTAGGAGATAAGTCTGATTAAAGACTACCTTGTTAGAGGATTTTACAAAGACTTTGGGGCCTACCCGGTTAAGGGCTATAGGCTTGTCAAAGATGTGAGTAATCAACAAGTGTTTGATCTATCTAATAGCACAAACTGCTTGGTTAGATCCAGTATTGCGCACAGCTAATGCATTCCAACATTACTTCAATATTCTCTCTCTCTCTCTCTCACAGTTACAACTTGATCTTCTCAGATAAGATCGTTCTCACAACAACTCAACTTCCACCTCAAACCCTAGCTCAACAATAACCCTTTCAGCAACAACTTAAAACCCTAAACATGATGTCCTTTTAAAGGAATCTGATTTCATGTCAGTCCAATAGGATTACATTACAATTTCCTAGGTTCAATGAATCTAGACATACTCAGTAACAAGACACAAAAAGCACTGTCAATGTGTCGGCACCATCAAACAATCGGTGGATTGGTAACTCATCACAAAATGCCGGTTGGTAACTCATCATAGAGTATTACCAGTTCATACAAAATATCAGTTGCCGGTTTGACAAAAATGAAGACTAGTAAGAATGTGTTGTGCCGCTTTGCTCCCTCATACCGCTTGTGATCTACAAACCACTTGGGGTCGACATGCCGCTTCAGACCGAGAAACACATTCTGCAAAATCACAAGTCTAGAGACTAGTATACAACATACTGGTTCGAACAAATATCGGTTAAGCATGAGCTCATACATACAAAGGGGATCTCAATACAAAAGTGTGTGCATCAATGACAATCACAACATAAACATAAAAAATGCCAACAATGCGGTTCAATTTGAGTTGTAGATCTTCTTGCCGACTTTCCATTGCCTTAGATTCGTTTAACAAACTTCTTTTACGGCTTGCCAATCATTGATCCGCTCCAGCTCATCAGCTTCTTTCATTAAATATCACATGTAAAAATTTAATGCATTCTGTTATAGCTCGGTTACAACTCGGTGAATACTAAACTTCACTCGATATACATTCTGTCTTCATTAACCGACTGCAATAACCTTAGGGTTTACCGACTAGGTTCTTTGCTTGATAACATAGTATATTATTAACCTTTACATTTTACAACATATGTATGATGTTAAAACAATCTAAAACATCAAGATCTCATCATTGTCTGACTCGGTAGAGTTGCCCATTGAATAACTTATCCCCTTATTCATCATATTCTTTCCTATGTCTTTACCGACTTCTTTATAATCTTCATATCATATTTCTTAAGATATGGCAACATCATACTGAATTAGAAAATCAATTTCTTGACATCAATGACAAAATAATAATATGAAGATAGTAAAACATCTTTAATCAGTTATGTCCATAATTATCAACAACCTTCTCAATATCCTTATAATGTAATATTGCCAACAAATACTTTATGCTACTCATTGATGATTATTCTAGAATTTGTTGGGTTACTTTTCTTAGCAAGAAATCAAAAGATTTTGGAAAATTCAAACTATTCAAGGCAATGGTAGAGAATGAAACTGGTAAGAAAATCAAAAGTTTAAGATCAAATCAAGGAGGTGAATTTACATCTAAGGAGCTCAATACATTTTGTGAAGTCAATGTAATTAGAAGACAACTATCAGCACCTTAGACACCTCAACAAAATGGAGTTGTTGAAAGGAAGAACAAAACTATTCTGGATGCAACTAGAAGCATGATATCAGAAGCAAATCTACCTCATGTGTACTGGAGAGAAGCAGTGAATACAATAGTTTACACATTCAACATAGTTCACATCAAAGGTGAAACCGCTAAGACACCTTATGAATTATGGTTTGGTAATACTCCTAGTCTTAAATACTTTAGAATATTTGTAAGCAAATGTTACATTAGGAGAGATGAGTATATTGGTAAATTTGATCCTAGAAGTGATGAAGGTATATTCCTTGGTTATTCATCTAAGAGCAAGGCATATAGATGTTTTAATAAAAGATTGCAGAAAATCATTGAGAGTGCAAATGTGAAGATAGATGAACAATTTAGAGGAAATTTAAGGTCTATGGATTATGAACCGGTAATTGAGATGATCACAAATGAACCTATATAGAGTGCACCTGTACACAATGTTGATCTAGTCACACTGGCATCATTAGAGAATTCCACAGTGACTGAAGAATAACAACAAGTAAACACACCCAGGTATGCAAGACTAAATCACTCTTAAAGTCAGATAATTGGGAATAAGTATCAAGGAGTTATGAAAAGAGGAAGACTGGAAAATGAAGAGGTATGTTTAATTTCTCAAATTGAACCAGCATCTATCATTAAGGCATGTGAAGATAAAAAATGGATTAAAGATATGGAAGATGAATTGGAACAAATTGAAAAGAACAAAACATGGACATTGGTTCCCGACCTAAAGACAAAAATATAATTGGAACTAAATGGGTATTCAGAAATAAAGTTAATGAAGATGGTAAAGTAATTAGAAACAAAGCAAGATTAGTGTGTAAAGGCTATTTAGAGAAAGAGGGAATTGATTACAATTAAACCTTTGCACCGGTAGCTAGAATTGAGGCAGTCAGATTATTTCTTGCATTTGCAGTTCACGAGAATTATAAAGTATATCAAATGGATGTAAAATGTGCATTTCTGAATGGTGATCTCGAAGTGGAAGTTTACATTGAACAACCTAATGGATTTTCATTGAGAAATGATAAAGATATGGTTTGCAGATAAGGAAAGCTTTATATGGATTAAAGCAATCTCCTAGAGCTTGGTATGCTAGATTGGACAAATATCTTTTGAAGCTTGGTTACACTAAAGGTAATGCTGATAGCAACTTATATTTCAAAGTGACTAATGAAGACATCTTGTTTATTGAAGTTTTTGTTGATGACATCATTTTTGGAGGAGAATATGGATTGTGTAAAGACTTTGCTAATAAGATGCAGGAAGAATTTGAAATGTCTATGATTGGAGAGATAAAATTCTTTTTAGGATTGAAGATTTCACAGACTGATAAAGGTATATTCATATGTTAAACAAAGTACTTGAAGGAATTACTGAAGAAATTTGGTATGGAAAACTCTAAACCGGTAAGCACACCTATGACTGCAACTGATAAATTGTCATGGAAGGATGAATAAACTCCTATTAATTCGACAAGATACAAATCTATGATTGGAGGTTTAGTGTATTTGACACAAACAAGACCTGATATAAAGAATGCAGTATGTATTGTTTCAAAATTTTTGAGTAATTCTAGAGAAAATCATGAATAAACAGTGAAAAGGATTTTCCAGTATCTACAAGGCACAACAAATCTTGGTTTATGGTATCGTAAAGATGAAAATTTTGATTTATGTGCATACACCGATGCAAATTGGCCAGGAGATGCAGATGATAGAAAGAGCACCACCAGTGGGGCATTCTTCCTTGGTAGCAGATTGATTTCATGGTTGAGCAAGAAACATAGTTGTACATCATTATCAACAACAAAATCAGAATATGTTGCAACACCAACTAACTGTACTTAGGTATTATGGATTAAGCAAATGTTGAAGGACATAAAGGTAAAATACAAAGAACCTATAATCATTTATTGTGATAATTCAGTAGCAATTGATATATCTATGAATCCAGTATTTCACTCTAAAACTAAACATGTATCTATCAAAAATAATTTTTTGAAAGAGAATGTTGATGCAAAAGAAGTGAGATTGGTTTATGTGAATACTAAAGAGCAGATTGCAAATATGTTTACTAAGCCTTTTCCTAAGGAAACTTCTGAATATCTCAGAGAACAGCTTGGGGTTATACCCTCATCGGTAGAGACTTAGATAGTTGATGATTGACATCAAACTGACAGAATTAACAGAGAAAACCTTTTTTCGACTTTGATGAAGCAGAGCTACTTCTTAGGGGGAGTAGTTGGAATAGTTGGATATTATGTTGGTTGTATATTTTTGTATTTGTATGGCCTTAGAATTTGATGTCAAAGGGGGAGAGATATCAATGGAAAAAATAAACATTATCCTTTGGGGAGAGATTATTCATTGGGGGAGAGATATATACTCTGCATTTATTTTTTGATCTATTCTGGAGATTGTTGGTTTTTGGTTTTTGACATTCTATTTTGGCACTTAGATATTGTTCCATCTTGTGTTGCCAACAATGCAAAAGGTTGAGTTTGTTGGTATTATGGAGGTGTTGCATTGGTTTTGTCATTGATGTCAACACTTATCAACACTTATCCTTCTGGAGATATTTGGTTATGTTCATCAACAAGTTCAGTGACTTATGCAAAGTCACTGGTATTTGGTTCATCGACAGGTTATATTGTTCACCAGCATTGAGGATGATTTGTTATCATCTGGAGATCACTTGGACATGGTTTGGACACTTGGTTTTGGTATTGTGGTTATTGGTCTAATCGGGTTGACATATTTGTCATTACCGGCACACGCTATCTATTCCAGATCAGCACGACATGTTATGGAGATGATTTATTGATTGGATATTATTGTAATTGTATTGACCCGACATGAAGCATCACGTCTTGATTTGTTGTAATTGATTTAATTGTAATATTCTTAATTAGCCAACCTATACATGTGGTCCTAGGATTTGGTATATATGTAAGATCTCATTTGTGAGATGAAGTAAGTGGAGTAATAGGTAGAAGGTATATGGTTATGGTATTGTATGTGCGAATATTGAAGATTATATGAGCAGACCATAGAGAAGGTTCAAGGAAGGTTTGAAGGTGATTATCAGAGCTTAACCGGTACTGAATCCAGCATTGGAGATGCTACTTTGAGCAATACATTATCATTGGATTTAATCATCCAATTGTAGTCAGTGTGACTCCTATTTTGTGATTGAGCATTGAGCTCTAGGCGGTTGGCTTTTCTGTATGTGCAGAACCCCATTTGTATACAGATACTATCTACAGTAGTATTATTTGATTGTGGGTAAGGTTTCTCACTGTGGTTTTTCCCCTTACAAGGTTTCCACGTACAAATCTCTGTGTTATGTGTTGTGGATGTTGTTTCTCTTTCAGTTTCATGCATTATGTTTCACCGGTATTGATATTAATTGTTAATCTATCTACCGGCATTAAGTTTGGTTTATCAGTTTTATGTATCAAGTTTGATTAAGTTTTTTTCAATTAATAGACACCTAATTCACCCCCCCTTCTCAGTTGCCTCCAGGTCCTAACAATTGGTATTAGAGCTAAGTCCTCTTTTTGTAGAATTTTAACAACTTGAGGAGATTATATGACAACTAACTTTTTCAGGAAAGACAGTCCGAAACTTGATGGAACTAACTATGTTATATGGAAGATTAGAATGGAGACACCTCTAAATTGCATTGGAAAAGACATATGGGATGTTACAAAGAATGACTATGTTGGTCCTACACCGAATCAACCTAATCCACCAACATTGGGTAAGGATCAAGAGAATGATTGCAAAGCAAGAGAGGCACTCTTGAGCGCCTTGTCAGATCAGAAAATCATGGGATTATCTATCTACTGCTAAATCTATTTGGATAAATTGTAAACATTGAATGAAGGTGATACCACTATCAAAATTGCAAAACTCGAGTGCTTCTGGGTCAGGTATGAAAAACTGAAAACTGGAAGAAGATGAAAGAATTTTTGCTTTTATGGAAAGGGTTAATGAAATGGTTTTAGGAATACAATGTTGTGGAGGTTCCTTAAGTGAAGATGAGATTGTTTCTAAAGTTTTAAGAGCTCTGCCATCGGCATATAAAATAAAAGTAACTGCTATTAATGAGTTGAGAACAATGCCTAATACATCAGTATATAGAGATACCTTGGTTGGAAAAATTTCAACATTTGAGCTTGAGGAATTTGGTCCTGTTGCTACAATTAAGACAAATTTAGCCTTCAAAGCATCATCATCTACATCATCTTCATCATCAGTTCACAAATATGATTGGAAAGCACTTTATGCAAGAGAACTTGAAGATATCAGGAAGGAAAAAGAAGAAATGGAATAACTTGAAGCACTATTTACAAGGAAAATTTCTAAAGGTCCTATTGGATGTAAGTATGAAGGCAAAGCACCATTTAAATGTTTTAACTGCAATAAAGTTGGTCATATGGCATCTAGATGTCCTCATAGACATGCAAGATTAAGAGAAGAAGCTAAAAGAACATATAAGCCTAACCCTGAATATCAGAGATACAAATTTAAGAAAAATAGTGACAAATCATGTTACGATGCTGATGAAGGAGTTACTAATGATTCTGATGAAGAACCGACAGAAAATGGATGGGATTTTGTTGCAATAATAGATGATCAACCGACACCTACTGTTCTACCAGTAGAGGAGGCCCTGGCAGCTAAAATTGAAGAAAATGATGAATGGATTATAGATTCCATATGTTCACATCATATGGCTGGTGATAAAAGTAAATTCTTATCTTTTCTGGAGTACAATGGAGGTCTAGTAAGATTTGGGGATGACAAAGCTTGTTTGATCAGAGGAAAAGGCACTAAATGTTTTGATGGTAAGCACAATACTGACAATGTTTATTATGTTGAAGGTTTGAAGCATAATCTTTTGAGTGTTGGTAAATTAGTTGAAAAGGGATTTTAGTTATAGTTAAAGAATGGTAAATGCAAAATCATGAATAGAACTAGTTTGGAGATTGCAACCGGTAATCAGACAAGAGGTAATATCTTTCTTTTGAATAACAATAAAAAGACATGCTTAATTGCACATATTGATGAAAGTTGGTTATGGCATAAAAGACTCCGTCATGTAAATTTTGATTGCATTATAAAGATTAGTTCATCTAAGGTAGTAAGGGATTTACCTAAGATTAGAAAACCTCATAATCTGGTAAATAAGGAATGTCAAATGGGAAGGCAATTTAGAACAACTTTTAAGAGTATTTATGAGAAATCCAATGATGTTCTTGATCTAATTCATACTGACTTGTGTGGTCCGACAAGAACAAGAAGTCTATAGGGAGATAGATAATTTATGGTAATCATTGGTGATTATTCTAGAATGTTAATCCGATGAGATACAAATCAATGATTGGAGGTTTAGTGTATTTGACACAAACAATACCTGATATAATGAATACAGTATGTATCATTTCAAGATTTCAGAGTAATCCTAGAGAAAATAATGAATTAGTAGTGAAAAGGATTTTCTGGTATCTACAAGGCACAACAAATCTTGGTTTATGGTATCCTAAAGATGGAAATTTTGATTTATGTGCATACACCTATTGTTCTCAATTTCTGATTGTTTTGTTTTCTCTATTAGAATTCTCAGACCTCTGTATCTTATGGAGAGAAACAACATGAAACAGAAACAAAAGACAACATTTAACAAGATTTACACAAAAACCTTCTTCACTTCAAGCTTAAAATTAAGCTTAGGTGGGTATTCCTCCTAGATCACTTTAAGCAATTGAAAATTTATAGAAGACCAATGTCAACTCTTGCAAACCCTACACCTTTAAACATAACTGGACGTAAAAGAAAGACTTGTATTCATTTTCAATGATCATCAAGAAAATAATGAACCTTAACAAGCTATACCAGTGCCTTATTCGAGATTCAAAGTCACTCAGAATTGGGCAAGAACTGACAGAAAAGATTTCACATACATGCCATTATAATTATTTAACCAAATCTCCATATGCCTAACATATATAAACTCTCACCATGTGCATAAATCGAGTCATCGTATTCAATTAAAATCACTAGTTACCAATGAAAAGGGTTTAAGTATATCTAATTTCCCTCCTTGAGGGAACAACCTAAACTCATTCTTGTAAATTGCCTTGCAAATCATTGAATTAAACAATCCTAAATCATTTAATCAAAATGGTAGCCAATCATAAAGACATGAAGAAAACAGGAATTAAGGCTTAAAAATGCTCTCGTCTATATATTAATACTTTCTATCAAATTCTACACAACTCAAGAATGATTTTCCAAAAACTAGACAAACCCTATATTCATTTTGTCAGAGTTTTCTTACATAATTCTTATGATGATTTTCTAAAATAGTCCTGGTATCCATTTATAGAAATATGGATGCAACAAGATTCGGACTTTCCTAGAAAAATTTGTTATAACCATAATTCCCTCTCAAAAGAGGGTTACAATTCTTGCTAAAGGAAATAGGAGGAAAACCAATTAGTTAACCAGCTAGATAGAGGGCAAAAAACTCCTCAATATTCACAAGTCGAGTGCCCGGTGTCTTTAATTCCTCATAAATATGATTAGCCTAAAACAAGTAGTTACAAGAGCTAACCACTTCCAACTTTCCTGAGGTTTGTTTCAATGCTGCAACATCAATTGACTATTCTTGAGCCTCCGCTTCTTGTATCACATATTTATCTTTCCATTCTTTGAACACGTTATCAATAGGCCAAGAGAAGCTAACAATTTTCTTCTTCAACTTATTTAATCTTTTCCATGTGTTCCTTAATTGCTTAACCTCTGTCTCCAAAAAACCATAATGTGACTTTATCTTTTCAATTTCCTCAATTGTTCAAATGAATAAAGATGTATCATTTGAATTGATGAAATCATTTATCCATTGTGACAATTTATGGCCTAACTCACCAAGCCATACATCTTCAACTTTCAACTTGTTAGTGCCAATAAAACCCCCAGGAAATAATTCAAACTTCTGGTCAGCATACTCTTTTCTATACAGGTTTGCTTTTCTTTCAAGAGTAACTCTTCCCTCTGCCAACCTAGACATACCTTTTACCAAGTCATAGGTGGATTTAATAGTGGCATCAATATCTACCTCTTCATGGGATGAACACATAAGTTCCAAATCCACCACCCTAGACATCCATTTATTTAAAATTGGCTCTAGAATAGCCTTGTCCTCCTTTAAAGCAGTCAACATGCTCAAAACACTTTTCATATATATATATATATATATATATATATATATATATATATATATATATATATATATATATATATATATACACACAATAGAAGCCCCTACTGTGTTAGAAAACTTGAAAATTGTGCCCCTGATCTTCTCCTCATATTTACTTGCAAAAATGGCCCGAGCTTGCTTCATTTTTTCCATTTCATCCTAGATAGTATCAATAGATTGGAAACCGGGAGTCATAGGAGAAGGGGGAAATTCAATTATTGGAATAGTAGATGGAGGTTTGGCTGGAGAGAAGGCAATCATCAAGGTAGAAGATTCACCTTTTTGGTGTTGTCTTGCTATCTAGACCTTCATCTTGGCAATTGTGTTGTCCTTATGAGCTATTTCAATTTTAGCTTCATTGTAAGCTTTCAAGACTACTTCTAACTTCCCCTGGAGATCAGCTTTCTCCTTGGCTTCTTTCTCAGTCACTGCCATACTGAATTTTGCAGAATCTAAAGTAGTACTGGTAGCCTCTATAACCCTTGTGTCCTTTACTCTCTTGACAATCATGCCTCTTGAAAAACTGGACTCTGTGGAGTCGTTCCTCTTTTTGCCTTCTTCTCTTCTTAATGACCACATAACCAAGGCCGCATGATCAGTGATGTAAGTTATTCCTTCTAGAGGTTCAGTATCTTTTCTAACTGCATCAGCTATGTCCCACTCAGGGAGAATCAAAACTGCATCTTCTACAATCATTTTTCTTCCCTGCTCAAGTGTAATTACCTCAAATTCTACAAGCATCTCTTAATTTACTTCTGTTTCAATAATAGATGTATCTTTTTAGGGATGTTCAACCTTCCCCTTCTTACATCTCTCCTTGAATTTCTCTATGTTCATTTTCCAAACAAACTGCAAAAATGCTCCTATTTTAACAAAATTGCTATCTACCAAAAACTCCTCACTGGCCTGCTTAATGATAGAGTCGAATTCCTTACCTTTGAACTCTTCAACAATCAAGTCCATTTCAGCACTTGCTGGTTCTTCTGGCATTCCTTCTTGTAGCTCTCCATATGTGCAAGCAACAAGCAATTTCTCCAAGACTCCCTGTTATCACTGTTTAGAAAATTGGGTATTGTTGTCCCATAGTTGGCTAAAAATCTGCAAAAGTGTGTTTGGCATGGCCTTGTTGCCCCTGTATTTCTTGGGTCAAAAGAGGGTTTAAGGTTTTTGAATTTTAACCCTTGCCTCTGTTTTGTTAAACCCTCACATTCTATTGCTACATTACTTTTTCCACTTAAGGAAGGGTTGGTCTATCATGAAAAGTGTCCTCCCCATTAGATTTTCCCTAGGCGATCTTTTAAATATTTTCAATCTTTACGCGTTTACCTATGTTCAATTTTAATCTTTGTCGGGCTCCTTAATAATTGTGCAAGTCAATATTGATCCTATAGTTGTCATTGTTTCATTGGGTAAAGATGCTTGTAGGTTAGTGTTCATGAAACAGCGAAAGAGTTGGCGGGTCTCAGAGGTGAGTGGTTCCATTGGTTAAAGGATGATTAGTGCAAAGATAAACGGTTGGCGTTGATTCGCAGCCAAAAGATGCATGTGTTTTACCTTTCGTGAAGTAGCAAAAAGGTGGAGGGCCTTGGCAAGGTGGTCATGGCAAGGGTAATAGATAAGCGGGTTTCTAAGATCTAACGCTGGTCGTTGCTTCGCGAAGAAGAGTTGCCTGAGATTTAAGGTCCGCAAAGTAGCAAAAAGGTCAGTGGGCCCAAAGGACAAGTAGGTCATAGTTTTTAAAGACTGATTAAGTAGAAGTTAATCAGACGGCTTGCATGGATTCATAGCCTCAAATCAAATAGAGATTAATGTTCATGAAATAGAGAAATGATGTGGTGGTCACATGGAGGAAGACTTGGCAGGACAGATGGGTTGCTCCATGGAAAGAATTAGTGACTTGTCAGATGCATGTGGTTCCGAAGGGTAGTTGAGGGCCCGCCTTGTTTTAACTGACAGTTATGTTGCAAATACTAAAGTCAAACATGTGGTGGCTTTAGAATGGAACCCATTGGAATTATCTGAGCGAATAGCCGACTACCACGTGACGTTTATTAGCCAGTGATGAAACAAAGCAAGTGGTCTCTGAGCTGAGGGAAAAAATTTAAAGGTTTGAGCACATTAAATGGTATTCATCTCGAGGAGGATCCAATGGTTGTCATTGTTTCGCAGCTTGAAGATGCCTGCAGTTTAGACTTCGTGAAGTGGTGAAAACCGTTAGCCATCATGGTTGTGAGTGGTTAGTTAAGAAGATTGGCAGTTGTTGTAGGAAGTAAATATCAATCAAGGGGATAATGATTTGACGACTGGCATTGTTTCATGTGGTCAAAGTGCGCAGTGTTTACCCTTTGTGAAGTAGCAAAAGGAAGGTAGGGCCCGTTACTAATGTAGAGTGATCGGGGAAAGTAAAGGCAGTGCAATTTTCTGAGATCCAACAATCATCATTGCTTCGTGAAAGAAAAGTGAGGGGGTTTTAAACTCTGCGAAATGGTGAAACAACGAAACAGGGAAATACTCAGAAGGTTTGTGATCCGTTGGAGCCCATTTTTGAATTCAATTTGCGAATTCAATTTTGAGGTGATGTTTGAAGCATGCGAGATTAATGCCTCAATTCAATGCAAAGTTGCTAAGTTAAAGTCCACATCAATTGAGTACTGGCACCATTTTGATAAGTTTGTTGCAGAGGAGCTGGTGTAGAGTGAGTTGCAGTTTGAAATCAGTGTTATTGTGTGAATTTCCTCGTTAAAGTTTTGTGTAAATCTCAATTGATAATTTCATTAATGGGATGGCACCAAGAAGGGATTTCACAGGGAAGGTAAATTACCAAGATAAGAATATATGTGATGACTTCCTGGAACAACTAACATTGTCTACCAATGTCGGGGCCAAAGCTAAAGAATTGGTGCCAAAAAACCATTGTTTAAGAATTGGGGACGGTCTATATGATAAAGGCAATTGGTTAAGGGATCCACAGATAGGGATGTGAGGCCTAGGACTTTTTAGGGTAGGTTTTGGTCAAAAACATTCCCCTGCCCCATTAAATAGTATATGGGAATTGGATGTGGGAAAGCTTATAGTCCCAGGGGTTTTCATGGATATAGATTTGTTGACACTCATTGCAAGAAATTATGACCCTGTAGCCAAATGTATCAGAAATACAAAGGGAGAAACCTTAATTGAGATTAATGATGATGAGTTTAGGAATGTTTTCAAGCTCAGTGAAGTGTCCAATTATTTAGAGCCTATCAACTTTGAGACACTAGCATAGGTCTACAATGTACAAAGGGATCACCTAAGGAGTAGCCCACTGAAAGAGTTTTTTATCAAGATAGGAGGGTTAACTGTAGTAGGCCCTAGTACCATGGAACCTTTCTCCCCGAATTTGTTTACTCTAAGGGCTAAGGGCATGTATTGGGCACTTTGTCAGATTTTCAGAGAAGATGCTAAGAGAAACATGCCAACCCATTACATGCTGATGATTGCACAGATTCTAAACCCCTCTCTAACAATAACATTTGACTATGTGCCTTACCTCACTTATGCAATTCATTAAGGGCTAGTAGGCATAAAAAATGGTAAGGTGGATAGGCCTTTTCGATGGTACTCCCTTCTCATGCACATGTTTTTATTTAAAGGTGCTGATTATTTTTCTAGTGAAATGGAACTAATCAAGGAAAAAGATGGTGAAGAGATGTCAGTACAGTTATGGAGCACCATTCTGTCCTGGGATAGAGAAGATTCCAGTTACCTAAAGTTTGATAGGTGCTTTGCATCTAAAATTAGGATCCTCTTGTCTACAGAAAACCCTAGTATTCCTAAGGGTCTTTTAGAATTCCTCAAGCCCAAGGAGTTTGCTGAGGGTATTAAGATTGTTCATAATTGGGGTGATATGTATTTGTACCCTATTTCTATAGTTTTCAAAGTTTATGGTTTCAAAGGCACTCCATATTTATTGCCTTATCAAGTCCCACTAAAGATAGGAATTGCAGAAGTCTTAAGGCAGATTGGAGGTGTACAAGAGGTAGAGTTGACAAATAGAGGTAAAGGGACTATTTTCCCAACTATTACCATGGCTCATCATTTTGTGATCAATAAATGTGGCTAGAAGTATTTGGAAGAATTCTTTAAACCATATAGGTTGTCTACTGCGGTTTCAAGATTTGCAGACCCAGAAGATTTTTTCAATGGCATGTTTAGAAAGAGAGCAATATCTAAAGGTAGGCCGCACCAATTTCATTTCCCTGAAGATCTAATTAGGAATGAATTCAATTTGGATGAGCTAGACTTAAGGAAGGAGAAGTGGGTGGGATACAAAAGGGCTCTTGACTTCATTCATCAATTTGATAGTAGTTATGACCCTCTTTCTAGTTTTAATCCCTTTGAGGAAAAAATAAAATTCTTAATTCTTTATTTTGAAGACCTCATGCAAACTCTGAAAGAAAAGAGGGAGGCTATAATGAGAAATGATCATGACAAGGTTAGATTGGTTCTGGCTAAGCCTGCCTTTGCTAAGGCCATCCCACAAGGTGATTATGTAATGCACAAGAAATCAAAATACAGTGTGATGATGCCAGTGACTAGTGAGCCTTCTACTTCAAGAGGGAAAAGAAATTGAAGATGTCATTGACATCCAAGACTCCCCTAAAAGACAAAGAGTGGGGAAGGAAGTGCAAACTGATGAGCCTCTATATTCCCTATCTCAATCCCCCATCCACATAAAAGATGAGCAAGCAGTGGCCGAACAGTTGTTACAGTTAGGGAGTCTCGAGGAGATTGCCTACAAATATGAGGAAACATAAGAGGGGATGCCAGAAGAGCCACCTAGTGCTGAGATGAACTTGACTGAAGGTGAATTCAAAGGTAAAGAGCTAGACCTAACTGTCAAGCAAGCTAGTGAGGAGTTCTTAGCTGATAGTAACTTTTTTACAACAAAGGTCGTCATGCAATTTGCATGGAAACAAAACATGGAACAATTTAAGGCCAGATGTGAAAAAAGGAAAAGTGAGTAGCCTCACAGAGATGCAACTCTGGTGGAGGAAGAGGTAAAACAAGAAATGATTGAGGAATTCAAGCTGATTACTCCTGAAAAGGGAAGAGAGATGGTATCAAAGTCTAGTGTGTTAATCCTCCCTAAGAGGGATATAGCTGATGCTCTGGTACATGAATCAGTCAAGAAAGAAACCAAGCCTATGGAAGGACTGACATTAAACAAATATGATGCTTCTTTAGTCACGTGGTCTTTGAAAAATGATGAAAATAGAAGAAGAAAAGATGCCTCAGATTCTAGTTTCTTGGGAGGTATGATTGTGAAAAGAGTCCAAGATATAGGGGTGGTAGAAGTTGCTAGTACAGTTTTAGAAACTGCAAAATTCAGTGTAGCAGTGGCAGAAAAGGAGGCAAAGGAAAAAGCTAATCTCCAGTTGAAATTGGAAACAATCTTGAAGGCTTATAATGAGGCCAAAGAAGGGATAGGTAACCGAGATAGCATCATTGCTAGACTTCAGAGTCAGTTCGCTGGACAACACCATCAAGGTGAGTCCTCTACTCTAATGATAGCTTCTTCTCCAGCAAAACCTCCACCT
Source organism: Cryptomeria japonica (assembly GCF_030272615.1). Taxonomy (NCBI): domain Eukaryota; kingdom Viridiplantae; phylum Streptophyta; class Pinopsida; order Cupressales; family Cupressaceae; genus Cryptomeria; species Cryptomeria japonica. Next base: position 582,875,994 of record NC_081406.1, read on the forward strand.
ACAAGTCCTATCATAAAATATCCCCCTTCTCCTATGCCTTCTGGTTTCCAATCAGCTGAAACAGGATCAAGCCTTGTTTGCAAGCAAATATGAGGAAAAGGTAAAGGCTACAATTTTGAAATTTGCTGACTCAGTTAGGCCTCTGTTGTGCATACTTCTATGAAGAGGATTCTGAATATTTTGACTGAATTAAGAGAAGATGAGACCACTTTGGAACCAATTCTGAGTAAGTGGATGCCTAGGGGAAAGGAGTTAGAGCTTATGTGTTCATCCCATGCAAATGTAGAGGAAAATGACAGTCTCAGACCCACCTGTGAATTCATAAAAGAAATGAATATACTCTTAGAAGAAAGGGTAGGTGTGAAGAGAAGAGCCCAACTATATAGGAAAGAATATTCTGATCACAAATATGAGTTGTTTCTAGGGGGTTTTGTTGGTCCGACTCAGTTAAAAGAGGAGAAGGCATGGTTGGAAGAGCTAGACCACAAATTGTCCCAAAGGGTTAATGAAATCATCAACACTGATGCCTTATTTGTCAAGACAGTTGAGGAGATTGAAAAGGTAAAGTCACAGTATGGTTTCATAGAAACAGAAATTGGGCAGTTATGAGTCACTTGGAAAAGGCTAGAAGGGATGAAGAAGAAGATTGTTATCTTCTCTTGGCCAAGTGATGACATGTTCCAGGAGTGGAAGGATAAGTATGCTGGACAAAGAGAAGATATTCCAGAACAGTTAGAAGATGTTGCAGTGGAACAACAAACTGAAGAGGCCCATGATACTGAAAAGGACTTGTAACTGTTTCTTGAAGGATATTGCGGGTTGTAACAAACTTTTCTTAGGAATGTCTGAAGCTTGTATGCATCCATGATATTATAAATGGATACCAGGACTAGTAAAAAAGTGATCACAAGAATTTTTTTAAAGAAATTCTGCAAAAATATATCTGGGTTTTCCTTGTTTTTTACAGTGAATAGTTTGAGTCATGTAAAAAATGTTTTCAAAGTGAATATAAAGATACAGATCAATACTTTTAAGGCCTAAATCTGTGTTGTCCTCTGGTGTGTATTCGTTAATTTGCTAGTTTCATTTGAATAGTCTAGGGTTATTTGATTGAACATGGATTGTAAGGCAGTCATATGGATATGTTTCTTGCTTTTCTCTTCAAGGAAGAGGAATTAAAAATGCATGAAATATCTCTATCAGTAAATCAATTGTTTGCTCATTTTGAATTTGATGAACAATTTTAGTTTTAAGAAGATAAAACTCATGTATATGTAAGGCATGTATGGGGTTAACATAAGGCTGAGGTGATGAAATGTATGAGGTTATTCAGTTTTGAAGCTTTAATTTGATTTGGGTGACTCTATAGCCCGAGATAAGGCACTGGTATCTAATTGTGGGATTCTTTCTATCTTTCTTGAAGATCAATGCTGAAAACGAATACATGTTTTTCCTTTAGTGTTTCAGTTTCATTGAGGTGATGAAATCCACACGTTTTTTAGCACTGGTTTACTGTGGATCTCAATCTTAAAGTGTGAAAATATTCACAAAAGGTATACCCACCTGAACTTTGGATAAGTTTAAAGTGTAGAAGGTCTCAAAACCTTGTTATATGTTACTCTTGAGTTCTATTCCCTGATCTCTTTATATGAAAATAGAGTTATTTTATTTCTTATAGGCGGGATAGAAGGGAAATCAAAATTCGAGACTAACAAAAGTGGCGACTCTGCAAGGGAGAGTCATAGTGCATATCTATGTTACAGATTGGTTCCTGAATTAGTTCAGAAGTTTGTTTGGATAATTGTGATGTTGTGGAAGATCACGTTATCTCTCATTTGTGCTATCTTTCTCTTTGAAAGTCTTTGGGATTTTTTAAATCTTCACAAGTGATTTGTTTAAGCTTGTTTTCTTATTTCCCCACAATCTGTGTGGGTGGGGACTCTGACAATTACAACCAGTCCTTTTAAATAAGTGTAACTCTTTTAAGAAAAAAAAAAGCACAATGCAGAGAGGAAGGAAAGCCAGGTCATTCATGAGGAAGCATCCTCAAGAGACATTCCAAGAGGGATTACCTCAACAGACAAGGAGAGGTCAGAAATCATCAGTTGTACATGAGCCATCCAATGCTGCTTGGGTACAAAAGAGCTGTAATGCAGGTAAGTCATCTGAAAAGCCCATATATGCTAATTCGAATTCTTCTTCCCATGAGTTTGATCAGGATATTTTGGGTTTCCATTTTGGGTTGTTTGGTAGTAATGAGGAAGTCCAAATTCTAAATTAGAGGATATCTCATGCTAGTTTATCTGAGAAAGACAGGAACAATTCAAATATTAAGAAGGACTCTATACCCAGAACAATAGATGGAAATATTAGTTTAATTGATATTGACCAAGTTCATGTATCAGATTCTGAAGAAATTTTCCCTGACGAAAATAAGATATCCCAAGAAATTGAGGTCATGAATAGAAAAGTCCATCATTTAATTTCCTTAAGGGCATAAAAGGAAGCAAATAAGGAAAGGGAGGTAAAAGCAAAATTGATGGAAAGGGATAGGCTTCTAAGACAAATTGCTGATCTTGAATTATTCACCCAAGAGAAAGCTAAGAGTGAGGATATCGAGTCCAGTCATTAGAGAAATTCTAGTTGCTAAGACCAACCTTGCATACAAACCTATTGTGCAACCGAATAGGGAAGTCCTCAGTGACCCACAACCTATTAGAACTAATGTTGATAAGGGGAAACATAAGTGCATGGAAGATGGGCTTGGATCTAAGACTACAACGGAGATTTCTCATATGTTATCTACACATGAGAGAGAGATATAGAGGATGAGGAAAGAGAAAGAAGATCTGCAAAGGGAGTTGGAAAAGGTTGAATTAGAAGCAACAAATGAAGAGGTTAAAAGGAAGATTAATTACCTAAAAGCTCCTCCTATAACTTTTCCTTTAGCAAATCCAAATAAACTTGTTCCTCAGCAAGCCTCATTCCCTCCAATCAAAATTCAATCAACCCTGCCTATGAGTACTATCCCAACTAATTTATCCCCTCTTACAAACCAAGGTAATCAAGTCTGTCTGACTCACAACCCTAATGTAAGAATGAACATGGGAAATAACCTTGCCGCTAACCAATTCCAGAGAAGACCCATTAATCTGGAACTGTATAGGTAGCTCTTCTTTGATGGAATCCTAGGGTATCCTAACCATGCTCCTACAAAATTAAGGGATAGACTCCACAAATTTGCTAGCGACAATCCAATCAGTGCAGAAGAGCACTCAAAATCTTTTGGTAACTTAATAAATGATTATGAAATTGTAGATGAAGATGTCAACATGAAATTGTTTGTCCAGTCCTTAGTAGATGATGCAAGGGATTGGTATAGAGGTCTCCCTATGAATAGCATTGGGTCTTAGGAAGGTTTTAAATTTTTTTTTCAAGAACAATATGGTGACAAGATAAATGTGAGTTTCATGCTCAACGAATTCAATAATATTAGAAAGTCTGATAATGAAATTGTCATAGACTTCAATGCTAGATTTCAAAAAGCTATGCATAAGCTCTATCAAGTAATGAGGTTAGATGATAATATGTGTCTGAATACTTATTACAATGCTTTTGATTCTAAAATGGCTTATATTCTGAGGGATAAAAATCCACATAGTCTGAGGGATGAATTTAAAATTGCTATAAACGTGGAAAGTAATAGGAAAGCATCTGAGAAAGTAGGAAGAAGAACTAATGGTAGGTTGTGGTTGTTGGTATTTTGGTATGGTTTTGTCATTGATGTCAACAACTACTACAACACTAGCACTTTGGAGATCCAACAACATTCACTGGCAAGCAAGTAACTATTGCACAGTTATTGGTATATGGTTCATCGGCAGGATATAATGATCATCAACACTTGGAATGATATGGAAGACACCTGGTAATGTTGAAGACATCATGTGGACACTTTGATTTGAAGAATTAATCATTGATATAATCATATTTGCATATTTCCTTTTACCGGCAAATAGGTCCAGGGTTACCTTGGGTTACACCGACAGGTTTATCTTTTCCAGATCAACATGGCATGCTATGGAGATGATTTATTATTGTTGTAAATGCATTAAGCCGGCATGTTTAATCAGTTATTGCATCGGATATTATATTGTTTGTAAAATGTTTTTATTGTAATATCTTGTAGAGCTGACCTACTAAAATTGGTCTTAGGTTATGGTATAAATGTAAGATCTTATTTGTAAGATCGAATGTGGAATGCGAAAAAGAATAAAGAGAAGGTATATGCGAGATTAAGTAGAGCTATACACAAAGAAATCATTTGAAGGTGAAGTTAGGTTTTTGTGGAAGCATATCAGCATTACACCGGTACTGAATCCAGCATATGAAGATGCTATTTTGTGGAATACATTCTTATTGGATTTAACCATCCAACTGTAGTCAGTGTGACTCCCATTCTGTGATTGAGTAGTGAGCTCTAGGCTGTTGGCCTTTCTCCATGTGCAGACCCCATTTATGTACACTTACTATCTGTAGTAGTATCATCTGATTATGGGTAAGGATTCCCACCGTGGTTCTTCCCCTTACAGGGTTTCCATGTACAAATATTGGTGTTATGTGTTGTGGATGACTTTATGTTTGTGTTTCATGCATTAATCTTTACCGGTATAGCAATTAACTATTAACACTATCTACCGGCATACTTAACTGGTTTACTGGTGTTAAGCATTAAGCTGGTTAAAGTTGTTTTTGGTTTGAATTATTAGACAACTGATTCACCCCTCCTCTCAGTTGTCTCTGGGACCTAACAGTGGGAAGAATCAAAACAACAACCAAATAAAGTTGCTAAAGAGGAAGACAAAATAGAGAAATTAGTGATTGCCATGAAAGATCTTACTACCAAGGTGAGTAAAAATGATAAGCCTCATTACAATTGGAAAGATAGACCTCCTAGGTTGCATGCCATGCCTTATAACACTACTTGGAAGGATGGAAAACCTCAAAATGACAAACCAAAAAACACTCAGAACCAAGATACCCCAGATCCTTTAAAAGGAAGAAATGTTCATAATATGGAGAATACTCTTTGGTGCATGGCTTGTGATGGACCACATTCTCCTCATCAATGTGTTGTAGCTCAAGCCCTTGAAGAATCCATGAGACAAGAGCCTGAGCTTGATATTAATATGTTTGAAACTATTATTGAAAGTGATGATGAGTGATTACAAAGTGAATTTAGTGAATGTGATGTACTAAATAGTAAAAGGTCTTACCAAGGATAGTTGACACTTGATTGTAAAGTTCTGATGCCAATAGCTAATAAGATGAGAGGAGGGGGGTGAATCATACAAACTTAATCTTCCATAAAATCAATAGATTCAACCTCAGTAGCTTATACTTCAGAATATGTAACCAAAACTATAAAACATTCAAACTTATGAACAGATAACATTACAACACATATAACACCAGATTTAACGTGGAAACCCAATAGGGAAAAACCACTGTGGTATTTCGGACCCACTAAGAAATATACTCTTCTTGAGTATGCTCGGTTAAAAGCAAATCCTGTTAAAGATTACAAACACACTGCTAGATGTGACCCGGTTAAGGGATTTCCCTTAGACTTGTTAGAGTCTTGCACTTTGTTAGAAGTGACCTTGTCAAAGGATTTCAAACACTCATTTAGAATGTTACCTTGCTAGAGGGTTTACAAATAAGACTGTTAAGTCCACTCAGTTAAGAGATTTTCTGTCACTTACAAAATAAAAAATAGTAATAAAATATATCTCCAACTTCACATCTGAAATGCTAAAGCAGAATCTATTTGCTCAAAACAATCTTGTCATAAGACTTATCTAGTCCCTTGTTGGGCTTGTTGGGCCTCTCAATCCGTTCTTCAATCAGATCTTCAAGCTTCTGAGCTCGATAAACAATCCTATAGCATCATTGTGCATACATTTGCCTACTTGCATTGCTTATCAACAACTCCTTATTTATAAACAATTTCTAACCGCTGAATCTCCTTGATCGCATTTCTCATGATCAATCATAGCCATCAGGTCTTCAATCTTGACTAGGTTCAATGTATCCTTTGATCTGAAAATATTTTACCTTGCCTTGGAACTTGCATTCCTTCCTAGGAACTTGTGCTAGGTTAATGCGGTTCAATCTGTGTTGTAGATCTTTCTCTTGATTTTCTATTGTCGTAGATCCTTAACAAACTTCTGCGTGACATACCAATCATTTATTCATCTCCAGCTCATCAACAGCCTTCATTAAATAATGCTTTTATCCATCCAATGCGATCTATTATAACTTGGTTGTTACTCAGTTAATACTAAACTTCACTCGGTAGACATTCTGCCTTCTTTAACCAATATCGATAACCTTAGGGTTTACCGACTAGGTTCTTTGCTCAGTGACATGGTATAGTATTAAACTTATAATCAACAACATGTGTAGGATATCAAAACAATCAAAACAACATGATCTCATCATTGTCTAACTCGATAATAGGTGCCCATTGAATAACTTATTTCTCCCCTTAATTATTACATTCTTTCGATGTCACTTACCGACCTCCTAATACTCATCAACACATACTTCTCAAGATATGACAACATCATACTGAATTAGAAAATCAATTTCTTGACATCAATGACAAAACAATATTATTAAGACAGTAATCATCCTTCTTCAGTTATATCAACAATCTCCAACAACCTTCTCAATATCCTTATTGAAATACCAACAATCTCGTTTCTATTGTAATGCCAACAATCTCCCCCTTTGGCATTGATGGCAAAACCAACTTGATTTATTCCAACTTATTCGGATTTAGATTGCTGTTAGACTTCCTATTATCCTTGAGTTGTTAAAATCTTCTCCTAGCCATCTTCTCCCCCTGTCATTAGTCTTCTGTTATTTTCTCCATTTAGTCTTCTCCCCCTTTGACAACAATGCCAAAAGGAAAAAACTAATTCATGATTTCTTCCCCCATGAAGTGATTTGCCTTGCTGTGTTACACATGTATCATCTTAGTCTCAGTCAGAGCAACTTGTCTCTATTCACTATATCCTATACACCTTTAGAAAACCTCCTAAAGTGCTTAAATCAGCATCAATCCATAAATAATATTCTATAGAGTCATCGAATTGATGCTTTCACTGAATTCTGTCAGTGAGTAGAATATTGGGGTAGGACCCCTAACTTGCTTCTGAGATACTCAAAAGTGTCCCTTGGTAGTGGCTTTGTGAAGATGTTTGCTATTTGCTCCTTTGAACTGATATATTCCAGCACAACTTTCTTCTCTTGAACTTCTTCTCTGAGGTAATGATACTTTATAGAGATATGTTTTGTCTTAGAGTGCATTACCAGATTCTTTGAAATATTAATGGCACTAGTATTATCATAGAATATACTTACTGGCTCAGTAACTTTCTCATTTATACCTTCCAATAGTTGCTTGATCCATGCTATATTGGTACAATTCAATGCTGCAGCGACATATTCAGCTTTAGTTGTTGACTGTGAAATGCATCCTTGTTTCTTGCTAAGCCAACTTACTAGTCTATCATCTAGAAAGAAAGCTCCACCACTTGTGCTTTTCTTGTCATCAATGTTTCCTGCCCAATCAGCATCAGTATAAACTTTTAAATCAAAATCATTCCTCTTTTCATATACTAAGCCATAATCTTTAGTGCCTCTCAGGTATCTGAGAATTCTCTTAATTGCTGTCATATGGGTTTCCTTCGGATCTGCATAAAATCTTGCAACTATTCCCATTGCATGTGCTATATCTGGCCTATTGTGAACAATATATGGCAACTTTCCAATCATAGATCAGTAAAGTGTCTCATCAATAGATGCAGATTCATCATTCTTTGATAGTTTATAGTTAGTAGTCATAGGAGTACTTATAGGTTTAGAATCCCCCATTCCAAATTTCTTCAAGATTTCCTTTATGTACTTGGATTGAGTAATGAAAATCTCATCTTTCATTTGCAGTATCTATAAACCTATAAAATACTTTATCTCATTGATTAATGACATCTCAAATTCTTTGCACATTTCATTTCCAAAGTTCTTGCATAAGGAGTCATTACCACAAAAAATAATATCATCAACAAATATGGCTGAGATCAGTATTCCATTGTCCTCATCATTCTTCATGTACATATTGTTGTTTTCACTTGTCCTTATAAATCAAATCTTGATCAAATAAGAGTGCAGTCTTTCATACCATGCTCTAGGTGCTTATTTCAGACCATATAAAGCTTTGTTTAATTTACATACCTGATCTTTTCTCTTGTCTTCAATAAATCCTTCAGGTTGTTCAATATAAACTTCTTCTTCTAGTATACCATTCAAAAATGCAGATTTAACATCCATTTGATATACCTTGAAATTTTTGAAAGAAGCATATGCCAACAATGTTCTTACTCCCTCAAGTCTAGCCACAAGTGCAAAAGTCTCACCATAATCTATTCCTTCTTCTTGAGCATAACCTTTGCAAACTAGTCTTTCTTTGTTCCAAATGACCTCATCTTTTTCATTTAGCTTGTTTCTGAAAATCCACTTTGTACCAATTACATTTTTGTCCTTCGGTCTTGGGACCAATGTCCATGTTTCATTCTTCTTGATTTGATCAATCTCTTCTATCATAGCATTTACCCAATATTCATTGTTAAATGCCTCTTTTACTATTCTATGTTCAAATTAAGATATCATACATGTGTTCTATCTTAGTTTGTTCCTTGTCATCACTAGATCATCCTGATTTCCTATAATCTGACTTGATGCATGATGTCTTCTGACATATTTGGCTAATATAGGCTCGGTAGGCTCTGTATGATCTTCTTCATCACTTGGTAATTGGACATTATCTTCATTTTCTTTAGCAACTTTCTTGGTAGGACTTCTCAGTTGAACATAAACAAATTCTTCATAATTTTCCGGTTCTTGGGAATTTCCTTCATCATTTCTTTCTGCAAATTCATCAATTTTCACATTTGCACTTTCTACTATTTTGTTAGATGATTTGATCAGACATTTAAATGCTTTACTTCTAGAAGAATAACCAAGAAATGTTCCTTCCTCACTTTTCTGATCAAACTTTCCATTTCTGTCATCTTTGTGTACGTAGAATCTACTTCCAAAGATTTTAAAGTAACTTACATTAGGTTTCTTGTCATACCAGATTTTATATGGTGTCTTCAAAGTTCCTTTCTTCAGTTGTACTTGGTTCAAGGTGTAAACAACAGTGCTTATTGCTTCTCTCCAAAAATTTTGTGGCACTCTCTTTTCAATCATCAGGGTTCTAGCACAATCCACAATAGATTTGTTTCTTCTCTTACCTATGCCATTTTGCTGAGCTGTTCTCGGTGCAGAAACTTGCCTTTTTATACCATGATCATTGCAGAATAAGTTAAATTCATCAGAAGTGAACTCTCCTCCTCTATCAGATCTAAGACATTTTAGTTGTCTTCCTGTTTCATTTTCAACTCTTTCCTTGTACCATTTAAACATTTGAAAAGCTTCTGATTTTTCTTTTAAAAACATAACTGACATCATCCTTGAGTAATCATCCACAAATAATATGAAATATTTATCACCATAATAACTTTGAACTTTCATGGGACCACAAAGATTAGTGTGTAATAGATCTAAAATTCCTTTAGAAGTGTAGGACTTACTTGTAAAGCTTGATCTTGTCATCTTACCCATCTGGCATCCTCAGTACATAGCATTCTCAGGTTTTTCTAGGCTCGGTAGGCCTCTTACTCGGTGATTCTTATTTTTATCAGATTATCAAAATTTACATGACAAAACCTTTTATGCCATAACCAGGTATCTTCTATTTTTGCATATAGACATTTGTTATGAGTTGAGTCAAGATGAAATGTATTACCTTTTGTTTGTGTCCTAGTAGCAGCCAACTTTCCATGTTTGTCATGAACTTTGACACATCCCTTATGGAATTCTATTCGGTATCCTATATTGTTTAGTTATGCTACACTCAACAAATTGTATTTCAAACCTTCAACCTAGTATACATCATCACATTTAGCATTGTCAAGAAGTGTGATAGATCCTTTTCCTTTTACTGGACATGGTGCATCATTACCAAATCTTACATAACCTCCATCATAGTCTTCTAATTTAACAAACTTGTGTTTATCACCTGTGATGTGATGTGAGCATCCACTATCTATGATCCAAGAATCATTTTTATTTATGTGAGATATTAGGGATTTTTCTTCATACCTTTCTTCATCTGATCCATCTTTAATAGCCACCTAAACAACTTCCTCTGTATGAGTTTCATCAGATTTATCATCATTGGATTCCTCATCAGCTACTAGGCATGTCTTTCTGTCTCTCCTTCTGAAGTCTCGGTGTCCTCTATTTTTGTTGTCTTTCTGCCTGTTATCTTGGTATTCTCTCTTTTCACTAGATTCTTTGTCAGGGCAGGTAGAAGCCATATGTCCTATTTTATCACAATTGAAACATTTTAAAGGTAGCTTTCCTTTATACTTACCTTTTCCTCTCGGTAACCTTCTGGCTAATAATGCTTCAAACTCTTCTTGCTTTTTGGTTTCTTCATAAAGTTTGTGTACTTCTTCCATCTTTTTATGAAATCTCTCACTTGCTCCACTGTGATTTCCTTCAGTATACTTGTACATTCTATCATTGTAATCATCAAATTCACAAATATGAAAAGAACTGAATGCAGATTCTACTTTATTTATCGAAGACCCACTGTTATCAAAATTACTTAACTCAAATGCATGTAGCTTACCAATAGTAGCATCCAAAGAAACTAACATATTTGGTATAGACCTTAGTTCATTGATTGCAAAGACTCGAATGGCATAAGCAGGTAGAAGTGTTCTAAGCAACTTGCTTGTTACATCCTTTTCTTCAATAGTTCCTCCTGCTCCTTTGATATGATTGATAGTCTCCTTTAACCTTGTACTGTATTGAGTTATGTTCTCACCTTCATTCATTCTCATGGATTCAAGTTGACCTCTTAGACTATCACTCTTTCTCTCTAGACATGTTCATCACCACCATACACAGATATGAGCTTGGTCCACATTGCTTTTGCATCATTAAAACCTTCTAGATCATTAAACTCTGAGTCAGTCAATGTTGATGTTATTTCAATCATAGCTTGAATATGTTCTTGCTTTGCCTTTATCTCTTCCAAGGTCATCGGGTTGGTGCTAGGTGGTATGTAATCATTCTCCAAATAATATGTTGCATATTCTCCAATTCCTGATAAATGCAGCTTCATCCTTTTCTGCCATGTGGAGAAACTTGACTTGTTCAGCTTTGGTGCATCCCTTTAATACATCTTCAGATCTTTTCCTCAAGTACCTTTAAACTTTTCTTCCAGTGTCCACAACTCTGATACGAATTGTAAAGTTTTGATGCCAATAGCTAACAAGATGAGAGGGGGGGTGAATCATACAAACTTAATCTTCCATAAAATCAACAGATTCAACCTCGGTAGCTTATACTTCAGAATATGTAACCAATACTGTAAAACATTCAAACTTATGAATAGATAACATCACAACACATATAACACCAGATTTAACGTGGAAACCCAAATAGGGAGAAACCACTATGGGATTTCAGACCCACTAAGAAATATACTCTTCTAGAGTGTGCTCGGTTAAAAGCAAACCCTGTTAAAGATTACAAACACATTTCTACATGTGACCCGGTTAAGGGATTTCCCTCAGACTTGTTAGAGTCTTGCACTTTGTTAGAAGTGACATTGTCAAAGGATTTCAAACACTCATTTAGAATGTTACCCTGCTAGAGGGTTTACAAATAAGACTGTTAAGTCCACTCGGTTAAGAGATTTTCTGTCGCTTACAAAATAAACAACAGTAATAAAATATATCTACAACTTCACATCTGAAATGCTAAAGAAGATTCTATTTATTCAAAACAATCTTGTTGTAAGACTTATCTAGTCCCTTGTTGGGCTTGCTAGGCTTATCAATCTGTTTTTCAATCAGATCTTCAAGCTTCTAAGCTCGGTAAACAATCCTGTAGCATCACTATGCATACATTTGCCCGCTTGCATTGTTTATCAACAATTATTTATTTATAAACAATTTCTAACCGCTGAATCTCCTTGATCACAATTCCCATGATCAATCATAGCCATCAGATCTTCAATCTTGACTAGGTTCAATGTATCCTTCGATCTGAAAATGTTTTACCTCACCTTGGAACTTGCATTCCTTCCTAGGAACTTGTGCTAGGTTAATGCGGTTCAATCTGTGTTGTAGATGTTCCTCTTGATTTTCCATTGTCATAGATCCTTAACAAACTTCTGCGCGACATACCAATCATTTATTCATCTCCAGCTCATCAGCATCCTTCATTATATAATGCTTTTATCCATCCAATGTGATCTATTATAACTCGGTTGTTACTCGGTTAATATTGAACTTCACTTAGTAGACATTCTGCCTTCTTTAACCGATATTGATAACCTTAGGGTTTACCGACTAGGTTCTTTGCTCGGTGACATGGTACAGTATTAAACTTATAGTCAACAACATGTGTGAGATATCAAAACAATCAAAACAACATGATCTCATCATTGTCTAACTTAGTAATAGTTGCCAATTGAATAACTTATTTCTCCCCTTAATTATCACATTCTTTCTATGTCACTTACCGACCTCCTAATACTCATCAACATATACTTCTCAAGATATGACAACATCATGCTGAATCAGAAAATCAATTTCTTGACATCAATGACAAAACAATATTATTAAGACAGTAATCATCCTTCTTCAGTTATATCAACAAACTCCAACAACCTTCTCAATATCCTTATTGAAATACCAACAATCTCCTTTCTATTGTAATGCCAACATGATTGGCATCCCACCTTGAATGTGGTGACTATTGAAGATGAATAAGTTCATCTCAGAAGACCCAGTGATGAAGAAGTAAGAAATCTTATTAAGGTTGCTATAGCCAAGGCCAAGAATAATTGCAACTTGAGAATTAGTAAGAAGGATGGGGATCAAGGTGAACCTGGTTCAATGTTCATAAAAGAGGTATCCTAGAAGAAAGCAGTAAGTAGTGGCACTTTGCCTCAAGATGGTCAAGAAAAGAATAACCAAATTAAAGATGTAGACAAGGGTATGGGTAATAATGCTATTGATGATGTACAAGGAATTGCCACAATGAAGAAGGCAAGTTAGCCTAAGACAGAGAAAGTTAAGACTCATGCTAAGTTGATTAATAATTCAATTTTTGATATGACTCAGGCTCTTACCCAGATGAAGGTCACAGTCCCTTTGATAGAATTATTGAAAATAAAGGAACATAGAGAAGCTTCTTTATCCTTATTTTCTAAGATCTCTGACAGTAGCACAACTTTGCCTTCAGGTTCAGTCAAGGATGAAAAGGATCATGAGCTGCAAACCCTAGAGGTATATGTTGGAACAACTATTACACAAGAGCCCTCACAGGTTTATCCTTTCTATGTTACTTTATTAGTGAATAACCAAAAAATTAAGAATTGTATGATAGATTATGGTGCAACTGCAAATGTAATGCCATATGGTGTCATGAAAGAATTAGGATTGTTAGCAAGTACAGTGTATGGGAAGTGTTATGCTATGGATAATAGAGAAGTGCTAGTGATAGGTACAATGAAAGATATTGAAGTAAAAATAGTAGCATTCCCTGAAGAAACATATAAGATGGATGTCATTGTAACTAACACAAAACCTCACTATGGTATGCTTTTATCTAGACAATGGGCTGCAATAGTAGGTGAGAATGTTCAGTTGGATCTATCATATGCTACAATCCTCATCAATAGAAACTACGTTAAGTTGTATAGAGAGCCACGTGCCCCTAGGGTAATTGAGAATGTAGACCCTAGTATGTTAAACTGTATGATTGATGTGGATCTTGACAATTTTAGAATACAACCGATTTTGCCTCAATTAAAAAGAGTATATTGTGACTGAATTGGAATCTCAACAACATGGTTTATGACACATGTATTTTGATGGAGCTTTCTCTAAGGAAGGATCTAGAGCAAGAGTCTTTTTTGTATCCCCATCAGGTATAACCTTCAAATATTCCTTTTTGCTAGCCTTTTAATGTACAAACAACACTGCTGAATATAAAGCCTTGTTATTGGGGCTTGAAGTTGCAAAAAGGCATGGGATTCAGTTGTTAAGAGTACTAGGAGATTCAAAATTGGTTATTTCTCAGGTTAGATCTAAGTATGCATCTAAGAATGATAGACTAAAAAGATATAAGCATGCAGTATGGGATGTGATTGAACATTTTAGTGCATTCTCTATTAATTGGATAGAAAGGTCAAAGAATATCATGGCTGATTTCTTAGCAAATGTTGCATTAAAAATTGATGATGTAACACTAACTGGTGTGTCCACAGTTGAGATAAAAGCTAGGCCTGTCATTCCTGACAATGTATATAATCGGCAAGTGTTTGTTGATGATGAAGACATTCTCAGATTCATACAATGCATTGATGACTATGATGGACAAAAAATTGATTGCAATGCATTGGTAGAAGTGGTTGAAGATAGGGAAACTGTGTTTGGGAATGACATGGTTCAATTGGAAACTACTGAAATTCCTAAAGGTTTAGTAGAATTTGAAGGTATGTTTAGTTACAGTGACAATCATTTGCATCAACAGTCAACCACCAAGTTAGATGAATTAGAGGAAGTGAATTTGGGGACTGAATCATCCCCCAAGTTGATGTATATTGGAAAATTTTTGTCTCCTCATGTCAGAATTAACCTTATTAATTTATTGAAGAAATATAATTATGTTTTTGCTTGGTCTCATGAAGATCTAAAGGCATATAGACAAGATCTATTTCAGCATGAAGTCCCTTTGCTTCTAGGTGCTAAGCCTTTTAGACAAAAACAAAGACCTATTAACCTCCTGTTGGAATCTAAAATGCAACAAGAATTAACCAAGCTGAGGGAAGGGGGAATCATTAAGCCTATAAGGCATTCATCATGGGTGTCTAATTTGGTCCCAGTTAGGAAGAAGAATGAGGACATAAGGCTTTGTGTTGACTTCAGGAACCTGAATGTTGCTTCTTTGAAAGACAATTATTCTTCTCCTAATATGGAGGCAATGTTGCAGAGAGTAACTGGTTGTGACCTTCTGTTTATGATAGATGGGTTCTCAGGATATAACCAGGTGTTAGTGAAAGAATCTGAACAATTCAAGACTGCTTTTACCACCCCTTGGGGAACATATGTATATATAAGAATTCCTTTTGGTTTGAAAAATGTTGGAGCTACTTTTTAGAGAGCAATGGATGTAGCTTTCAAGGAATTCATTAATATTATCATGGTAGTGTTGGTATTTTGGTATGGTTTTGTCATTGATGTCAACACCTACTAAATTCACCTACTTTGGAGATCCAGCAACATTCACCGACAATGAGTAAACTGTGCAAATAGTTACAGGTATATGGTTAACCAACAGGATATAATGTTCACCGGTACCTGCATTGACATGGAAGTCACTTGGTAATGTCAAAGACATCATGTGGATGCTTTACTTTGAAGTAATAATCATTGGTATATTCTTATTTGCATATTTGCTTTTACCGACAAATAGGTCTAGGTTATCTAGGGTTACACCGGCAGGTTTATCTTTTCCAGATCAGCATGGCACGCTATGGAGATGATTTATTATTGTTGTAAATGCATTAAGCCGACATGTTCAATCAGTTATTGCATCGGATATTGTATTATTTGTAAAATATTTTTATTGTAATATCTTGTAGAGATGACCTACTAAAATTGGTCTTAGGGTATGGTATAAATGTAAGATCTTATTTGTAAGATCAAGTGTGGAATGCGAAAAAGATTTAAGGAAGGGTATATGTGAGATCAAGCAGAGATATACATGAAGACATCATTTGAAGGTGAAGCTAGGTTTTTGTAGAAGCATATCAGCATTACACCGGTACTGAATCCAGCATATGAAGATGCTATTTTGTGCAGTACATTCTCATTGGATTTAACCATCCAACTGTAGTCAATGTGACTCCCATCTGTGATTGAGCAGTGAGCTCTAGGCTGTTGGCTTTCTGCATGTGCAGACCCCTCTTTGTACACTTACTATCTGCAGTAGTATCATCTGATTGTGGGTAAGGTTTCCCACCATGGTTTTTCCCCTTATAGGGTTTCCGCATACAAATATTTGTGTCATGTGTTGTGGATGACTTTATGTTTATGTTTCATGCATTAATTCTTACTGGTATAGCAATTTTCTGTTAACACTATTTACTGGCATACTTAACTATCTTACCGGTACTAAGCACTTAATTGGTTAATAAGATTTTGGTTTGAATTTATTAGACAACTGATTCACCCCCCCCTCTCAGTTGTCTCCGGGACCTACAGGTAGTGTATCAAGATGATTTGACATGTTTCTCCAAAAGGGTAGATGACCACTGTGGGCACTTGGAAAAGGTTTTCAATAAAGCTCTAGAATATGGTGTCTCCTTAAATCCAAAAAAGTGTCATTTTGTTGTTACTGAAGGGAAGCTGCTTGGGCATATTGTATCTCAAGGAAGGGGTTAGAATTGACCCTGAAAGAATTGAAGCTATAAACAATGTACCTGAGCCAAAGAGTGTTAAAGGTATCCAATCTTTCTTGGGCAAGGTAGATTTTGTTAGAAGATTTATTGCAAATTTTGTAGAGATAGTCAAGCCCATTGTTAAATTGCTTAAGAAGGATACAAAGTTCAGGTGGGATGAAGAAGCTTCAAAGGCTTTTGATGAAATTAAAAGGGCTATTCAGGAGGCATCAATGTCAAAGTCCCCTGACTACAGGAAGCCTTTCTCTTTGTTTTCTTTCGCTTCATATCATACAATGGCTGCAGTTCTTCTACAAAAGGATAATGAAGGATATGAACATCCTATAGCTTTTTATAGAAAATCTTTACAGGCTGCAGAGTTAAAATATGAAATTATGGAAAAACAAGCATATGCTTTGGTTAAGGCTGTAAAAGCATTTAGGCCATATCTTGTAAATGCACAAGTAATTGCTTATGTTCCGCATGTGGCTGTCAAAGACATTTTGTCTCAGTCCGAGGTCATTGGTAAAAGATGCCGATGGATAACCAGAATTCAAGAGTTTGATCTGGAGATTAAAATTACTAAATTGGTAAGAGGCTTAGGTCTTTATAAGCTAATGGCTGAATCAAACCTTCTTGATGTTGAAGTGAATAATGTTGAAATTGAGAACATCTTGGTCACAAGTATTGAGACACAACGGTGGTACTCAGAGATAGTACATTTTTTAAGGGATGCAAAATTTTCAGAAGGGATGACTCATAATCAGAGAAGAACATTGAAGTTGAAGTCTCAAAAATATGTCCTCATTCAGGGTGATTTGTATTGGTAGAATAGAAATGGGGCATTGCTGATGTTTTTGGATAAATTCCAAGCTAAAAGGGTGTTAACTGAAATGCATGATGGAGTGTGTGGAGGTCATTACTCTGCCAAGACAACTGCTAGTAAAATAGTTCAGGCTAGATATTATTGGCCTACTTTGTTTAAAGATGCCCATGAACATGTCCAGAGATGTGATCCATGCCATAAATTTTCATCCAAATTGAAATATGAGGGAGCTTTACCCCTCAACCCAGTCACAGTGGAAGCCCCTTTTGTCCAATGGGGCATTGATTTTATTGGAGAAATAGTTGATAAATTAGGAAGAGGTCATAGGTGGATTATAGTAGCCACTGATTATTTCACCAAGTGGATTGAAGCTATACCCACTAGGAGAGCCACAAGTAAGGTTGTTATTGACTTCTTGATGGATAATGTCATAACCAGATTCGATGTTCCTATGAAACTGGTGATGGATAATGCCATGAGCTTCAGGTCAAAGGAATTCATTGAATTTTGCACTAGCCATGGAATAGTTATGTCCTATTCTTCACCATATCATCCTTAGGGTAATGGACAAGCTGAATCTAGCAATAAGAGCCTCTTGAACACTATTAAGAAAATCCTGGAGGAGAACAAAAGGTCTTGGGACCAAAAGTTAAAGTTGGCCCTATGGGCAGACAGGGTTACTGTCAAGAAAGAAATTGGGGTTTCACCTTTTGAACTGGTTTATGGCACACAATCTAGGGTGCCAGTGAATAATCTTCTTCCAGTATACAAGTTCTTGCAAGCTAAAGACATGGAGTTATCTGAACCTATGGAAGATAAAATGATTTCGATGGTGGAGGTGGAAGAAATTAGAACTTTGGCCCATAAGAGGAATTTGAAGATCCAGTTGCAGTCCAAATATCTGTTTGACAAAAGAACTTTGTTAAGAAAGTTTCAAATTGGTGACATGGTTCTGTAATGGAATGCATAAGGGAAAGACAAAGGGAAACATAAGAAATTTGAATCATTATGGATAGGTCCCTCTATGGTTTATAATCTTAATGGCAAGGATTCATTTTTTTTCACAAAATGAATGGTGAGGTACAGGAATTTCCAGTGCATGGACAGTTCCTAAAACATTACTTCTCTCAAGTCCATGCACAATAGGTTTTAGTCTGTACATATTAGGTTTGTTTCTGTTAGTTGTTTTGGTCTATTCTCCAGAGTTTTTGAATTCTTGTGTTGGTTTTGCAATCAACCTTCCCCAATCAGAGCCGATGTTATCACTATTTAGAAAATTGGGTATTCTTGTCCCATAGTTGGCTAAAAATCTGCAAAAGTGTGTTCGGCATGGCCTTGTTGCCCCTATATTTCTTGGGTCAATAGAGGGTTTAAGGTTTTTGAATTTTAACCCTTTCCTATGTTTTGTTAAACCCTCGCATTCTATTCCTGCATTACTTTTCCACTTAAGGAAGGGTCAGTCTATCATGAAAAGTGTCCCCCCCATTAGATTTTCCCTAGGTGGTCTTTTAAATATTTTCAATCTTTATGCCTTTACCTATGTTCGGTTTTAATCTTTGTTGGGCTCCTTAATAATTGTACAAGTCAATATTGATCCTATAGTTGTCATTGTTTCGTTGGGTAAAGATGCTTGCAAGTTAGTGTTCACAAAATAGCGAAAGAGTTGGCGGGTACCAGAGGCGAGCGGTTCCATTGGTTAAAGGATGATTAGTTTAGAAAAGATCAACGACTGGCATTGATTCGCAATTGAAAGATGCATGTATTTTACCTTTCGCGAAGTAGCGAAAAGGTGGAGGGCCCTAGCAAGGTGATCATGACAAGGGTAACAGACGAGCGGGTTTCTAAGATCTAACGGTGGTCGTTGCTTTGCGAAGAAGAGTTGCCTGAGATTTAAGGTCCGCAAAGTAGTGAAAAGGTCAGTGGGCCCAAAGGACAAGCAGGTCATAGTTTTTAAAGATTGATTAAGTAGAAGTTAATCGGATGGCTCGCGCGGATTCACAGCCTCAAATCAAATGGAGATTAATGTTCGTGAAATAGAAAAATGATGTGGCAGTCACATGGAGGATGACTTGGCAGGACAAATGGGTCGCTCCATGGAAAGAATTAGTGACTTGTTAGATGCACGTGGCTCCGAAGGGTAGTTGAGGGCTCGCCTTGTTTTAACTGGCGGTTATGTTGAAAATGGTAAAGCCAAACATGTGGCGGCTTTAGAATGGAACCCGATGGAATTATCTGAGCGAATAGCCGACTGCCACGTGATGTTTATTAGCCAGTGATGAAACAAAGCAAGTGGTCTCTGAGCTGAGGGCCCACATTAAAGGTCTGAGCATGTTAAATGGTGTTCATCTCGAGGAGGATCCAACAGTTGTTGTTGTTTTGTAGCCTGAAGATGCCTGCAGTTTAGCCTTCACGAAGTGGCGAAAACCATTAGCCATCATGGTTGTGCATAGTTAGTTAAGAAGACTAGTGGTCGCTATAGGAAGTAAAGATTGATCAAGTGGATAATGAATTGACGGCCGACATTGTTTTGTGTGGTCAAAGTGCGCAGTGTTTACCCTTCGCGAAGTAGCGAAAGGAAGGTAGGGCCCATTACTAATGAAGAGTGATTGGGGAAAGTAAATGTAGTGCAAGTTTCTGAGATCCAACGATTGTCATTGCTTCGCGAAAGAAAAGTGCGGGGGTTTTAAACTCTGCAAAATGGCAAAACAACAAAACAGGGAAATACTCAGAAGGTTTGTGATCTGTTGGAGCCCGTTTTTGAATTCGATTTGCGAATTCAATTCTGAGGTGATGTTCGAAGCATGCGAGATTAATGCCTCAATTCAATACCAAGTTTCTAAGTTAAGGTCCACATCAATTGAGTACTGGCACCATTTCGACAAGTTTGTTGTAGAGGAGTTGGTGCAGAGCAAGTTTCTTCAGGCGGGTAACAGGTTTTTATGTTTTTCTTTCTAGTTGTAGTCTAAAAATCAGTGTTACTATATGAATTGCCTCATTAAAGTTTTGTGTAAATCTCAATTGATAATTGCATTAACGGGATGGCACCAAGAAAGGATTTCAAAGGGAAGGTAAATTAACAAGATAGTAATATATGTGATGACTTCCTGGAACAACTAACTATGTCTACCAATGTCGGGGCCAAAGCTAAAGAATTGGTGACAAAAAACCCTCGTTTAAGAATTGGGGATGATCCATATGATAAAGGCAATTGGTTAAGGGATCCATAGATAGGGATGTCAGGCCTGGGACTTCTTAGGGTAGGTTTTGGTCAGAGACATTCCTTTGCCCCATTAAATAGTATATGGGAATTGGATGTGGGAAATCTTATAGTCCCAAGGGTTTTCATGGATATAGATTTGTTGACCCTGATTGCACAAAATTATGACCCTGTAGCCAAATGTATTAGAAATACAAAGGGAGCAGTGTTAATTGAGATTAATGATTATGAGTTCAGGAATGTTTTTAAGCTCAGTGAAGTGTCCAATTATTTAGAGCCCATCAACTTTGAGACACTAGCACAGGTCTACAATGTACAAAGGGATCACCTAAGGAGTGGCCCACTGAAAGAGTTTTTTGTCAAGATAGGAGGGTTAACTATAGTAGGCCCCAGTACCATGGAACCTTTCTCCCTGAATCTGTTTACTCTAAGGGATAAGGGCATGTATTGGGCACTTTGTCAGATTTTTGGAGAAGATGCTGAGAGAAACATGCCAACCCATTACATGCTGATGATTGCACAGATTCTAAACCCCTCTCTGGCAATAGAATTTGACTATGTGCCTTACCTCACTTATGCAATTCATGAAGGGCTAGTAGGCATAAAAAATGGTAAGGTGGATAGGCCTTTTGGATGGTACTCCCTTCTCATTCACATGTTTTTATTTAAAGGTGCTGATTATTTTGCTAGTGAAATGGAACTAATCAAGGAAAAAGATGGTGAAAAGATGTCAGTGCAATTATGAAGCACCATTCTATCCTAGGATAGAGAAGATGCCAGTCACCTAATGTTTGATAGGTGCTTTGCGTCTAAAGTTAGGATCCTCTTGTTTGTAGAAAATAGTAGGATTCCTAAGGCTCTTTTAGAATTCCCCAGGCCCAAGGAGTTTGCTGAGGGTATTAAGATTGTTCATAATTGGGGTGATATGTATTTGTACCCTATTTCTATAGTTTTCAGAGTTTATGGTTTCAGAGGTACTCCATATTTATTGCCTTATCAAGTCCCACTAAAGATAGGAATTGCTGAAGTCTTAAGGCAGATTGGAGGTGTGCAAGAGGCAGAGTTGACAAATAGAGGTAAAGGGACTATTTTCCCAACTATTACCATGGCTCATCATTTTGTGATCACCAAAGGTGGCTAGAAGTATTTGGAAGAATTCTTTAAACCATATAGGTTGTCTACTACGGTTTCAAGATTTGCAGACCCATAAGATTTTTTCAATGGCATGTTTAGAAAGAGAGAAGTATGTAAAGGTAGGCCACACCAATTTCATTTCCCTAGAGATCTGATTAGGAATGATTTCAATTTGGATGAGAAAAAATTGAGGAAGGAGAAGTGGGTGGCATACAAAAGGGCTCTTAACTTCATTCATCAATTTGACAGTAGTTATGACCCACTTTCTAGTTTTAATCCCTTTGAGGAAAAAATAAAATTCTTAATTCTTTATTTTGAAGACCTCATGCAAACTCTGAAAGAAAAGAGGGAGGCTATAATGAGAAATGATCCTAAGGCCATCCGACTAGGTGATTATGTAATGCACAAGAAATCAAAATATAGTGTGATGATGCCAGTGACTAGTGAGCCTTCTACTTCAAGAGGGAAAAGAGAAATTGAAGATGTCATTGACATCCAAGACTCCCCTAAAAGGCAAAGAGTGGGGAAGGAAGTGAAAACTGATGAGCCTCTATTTTCCCCATCTCAATCCCCCATCCACAAAGGAGATGAGCAAGCGGTGGCCAAATAGTTGTTATAGTTAGGAAGTCTCGGGGAGATTTCCTACACAGATGAGGAAACACAAGAGGGGATGCCAGAAGAGCCACCAAGTGCTGAGATGAAATTGACTGAAGGTGATTTCAAAGGTAAAGAGCTATACCTAACTGTCAAGCAAGCTAGTGAGGAGTTCTTAGCTAATAGTAACTTTTTTACAACAGGGGCCTTCACACAATTTGTATGGAAACAAAATATGGACCAATTTAAGGCCAGATGTGAAAAAAGGAAAAGTGAGTAGCCTCACAAAGATGCAACTCTGGCGGAGGAAGAGGGAAAACAAGAAATAATTGAAGAATTCAAGGCGATTACTTCTGAAAAGGGAAGAGAGATGGTATCAAAGGTTGGTGTTTTAATCCTCCCTAAGAGGGATATAGCTGATGCTTTGGTACTTGAAATGGTCAAGAAAGAAACCAAGCCTATGGAAGGAGTGACATTCAGCAAATATGATGCTACTTTAGTCATGTGGTCTTTGAAAAAGGATGAAAATAGAAGAAGAAAAGATGCCTCAGATTCTAGATTCCTGGGAGGTATGATTGTGAAAAGAGTCCAAGATACAGAGGTGGTAGAAGCTGCTAGTACAATTTTAGAAACTGCAAAATTTAGCGTAGCAGTGGCAGAAAAGGAGGCAAAGGAAAACTCTAATCTCCAATTGAAATTGGAATCAATCTTGAAGGCTTATAATGAGGCCAAAGAAGGGATAGCTAACCGAGATAGCATCTTTGCTAGACTTCAGAGTTAGTTGGCAGGATAACACCATCAAGGTGAGTCCTCTACTCTAATGATAGCTTCTTCTCTAGCAAAACCTCCACCTACAAGTCCTATCATAGAATATCCCCCTTCTCCTATTCCTTATGGTTTCCAATCAACTGAAACTATTCAACATGAGTTGGAAAAGCTGAAACAGGCTCAAGCCCTGTTTGCAAGCAAATATGAGGAAAAGGTAAAGGCTACAATTTTGAAATTTGCTGACTCAGTTAGGGCCTCTATTGTGTATACTTCTATGAAGAGGATTCTGAATATTTTGACTGAATTAAAAGAAGATGAGACCACTTTGGAACCAATTCTAAGTAAGTGTATGCCTCGAGGAAAGGAATTAGAGCTTATGTGTTCATCCCATGTAGATGCAGAGGCAAATGACAGTCTCAGATTCACCTGTGAATTCATAAATGAAATGAATATACTCTCAAAAGAAAGGGTAGGTGTGAAGAGAAGAGCCCAACTGTATAGGAAATATTATTATGATCACAAATATGAGTTGTTTCCAGGGGGTTTTCTTGGTCTGACTCAGCTAAAAGAGGAGAAGGCATGGTTGGAAGAGATGGACCATAAGTTGTCCCAAAGGGTTAATGAAATCATCAACATTGATGACACATCCTTATTTGTCAAGACAATTGAGGAGATTGAAAAGGTAAAGTCACATTATTGTTTCATAGAAACAAAAATTGGGTAGTTAAGAGTCACTTGGAAAAGGCTAGAAGGGATGAAGAAGAAGATTGTTAGCTTCTCTTGGTCGAGTGATGACGTGTTCCAAGAGTGGAAGGACAAGTATGCTGGACAAAGAGAAGATATTCCAGAATAGTTAGAAGATGTTGCAGTGGAACAACAAACTGAAGAGGCCAATGATACTGAAAAGGACTTGTAACTGTTTCTTGAAGCATATTACGGGTTGTAACAAAATTTTCTTAGGAATGTCCGAATCTTGTATGCATCCATGATATTATAAATGGATACTGGGACTAGTAAAAAAGTGATCACAAGAATTTTTGCAAAGAAACTCTGCAGAAATATATTTGGGTTTTTCTTTTTTTTTACAGAGAATACTTTGAGTCATGTAAAAAATATTTTGAAAATGAATATAAAGATATAGATCAATACTTTTTAGGCCTAAATCTGTGTTGTCTTCTGGTGTGCATTCGTTAATTTGCTAGTTTCATTTGAATAGTCTAGGGTTATTTGATTGAACATGGATTGCAAGGTAGACATATGGATATGTTTCTATCTTTTCTCTTCAAAGAAGAGGAATTAAAAATGCATGAAATATCTCTATCAGTAAATCAATTGTTTTCTCATTTTGAATTTGATGAATGGTTTTAGTTTTAAGAAGATAAAACTCATGTATATGTAAGGTATGTATGGGGTTAACATAAGGCCGAGGTGATGAAATGTATGAGGTTATTCAGTTTTGGAGCTTTAATTTGATTTGGGTGACTTTGTAGCCCGAGATAAGGCACTGGCATCTAATTGTGGGATTCTTTCTATCTTTCTTGAAGATTAATACTTAAAATGAATACAAGTTTTTCCTCTAGTGTTTCAGTTTCATTGAGGTGATGAAATCCATGGGTTTTTTAGCACTAGTTTACTGTCTATCTCAATCTTAAAGTGTGAAAATATTCATAGAAGGTATACCCATCTAAACTTTGGATAAGTTTAAAGTGTAGAAGGTCTCAAAACCTTGTTATATGTTACCCTTGAGTTCTATTCCCTGATCTCTTTATATGCAAACGGAGTTATTTAATTTCTTACAGGAGTGATAGAAGGGAAATCAAAATTTGAGACTAACGCTCCCTAATTGCAACAACTGCTCAGCTACTACATGTTCATCTCCTATATGTATTGGGGATTGGGAAGGAGAATATAAGGGCTCATCTATCTTCACTTCTTCCCCCACTCTTTGCCTTTTTGGAGAATCTTGGATTTCAGTGACATCTTCTAGTGGCCTTTTTCCTTTCAAAGTAGAGGGCTCATCCCTTTTGGGCATCACTATATTATACCCTAATTTTTATACATCACATATTCACCAGGGGGAACCATCTTGGCATAATTAGGCTTAGCTAAAGCAAGTTTTGCTTTCTTAGGATCAACTCCTATTACAACCTCCCTTTTCTCTTTTAGATTCTGCATCAGATCCTCAAAATAGACAACCAAAAATTTAATCTTTTCTTCAAAACGGATTAAAATTAGCCAAAGGATCATAATTTTTATCAAAATGATAAATTAAATCTAGAGTTTTCTTGAACTTCTTGTTCGTCTAGATTAAATTCATTCCTTATTAGGTCTTCAGGGAAATGAAATTGGTGAGCTTTACCCCCACATCTAACTTTCTTACTAAACATTACTTTGAAGAAATCCTCTAGGTTAGCAATCCTAGCAACTGTAGTAGATAACCTATATGGCTGAAGAAATTTATCAAGATATACCCAGCCACCCTTGGTAATTACAAACTGATGGACCATTGTGACCGTTGGAAAAATGGTGCCCCTTCCTTTATTTGTTAACTCTGCTTCCTGTAAATCTCCAATTAGCCTAAAGATCTCAGGTATACCTACCTTCAAAGGAACTTGATAGGGGAGCAAATACAGAGTCCCCCTAAAACCATACACTTTGAAAGCAGTAGAAACAATGTACAAAATTATATCCCCCCAGTTTATGCACAATTTTAATATCTTCAGCAAATTCTTTGGGTCTGATGAATTCCAAGAGGGCTTTAGGGATCCTAGGGTTTTCTTGACATAAAAGGATCCTAAGTCTAGATGCAAAGTATCTATCAAATTTCAAGTAACTTGCATCCTCTCTATCCCAAGATAAAATGGTTCTCCATAATTGAACATGCATTTCCTCTCCCTCTCTTTCCTTTAACAAGTCCATCTCAGTTGCAAAGTATTGAGCACCTTTAAATAAAAGCATGTGCATAAGCAGGGAATACCATCCAAAAGGTCTATCTACTTTAGCATTTTTTATTCCAATTAGGCCTTCATGAATGATATTAGTAAGATAGGGTGCAAAATCAAAAGTCACTGCCAAGGATGGATTCAAAATTTGTGCCATCATAAGCATGTAGTGGGTTGGCATGGTGTCTTCTACATCTTCCCCAAGAATCTGACATAAAGACCAGTATAATCCTTTAGCTCTCAGAGTAAAGAAATTTAGAGGGAAAGGTTCCATTGTGCTTGGGCCTACTAGTGTCAATCCTCCTATTTTTACGATGAATTCTTTCAATGGCCCACTCCTAAGATGACTCTTCTATGCATTATATACCTTCTTAAGCATGTCAAAATCAATAGGCTCTAAATAATTTGAGGCCCTCACTTAGCCAAAAAAATTTCTTGAATTCATCATCTTTGATTTCAATTAAAACTCCTCCACTTATATTTCTCATAGTTTTAGTGACAGGGTCATAGTTTTTTACAATCTAAGTCAGTAGGTCAACATCCATGAATACTCCAGGCACTACAAGTTTTCCAAAATCCAACTCCCATATGCTATTAGTTGGAGCAAGTGAATTTCGCTGACTGAATCCTACTCTGAATAGTCCTAGACCTACCATGCCTATCTAAGCATCCCTCAACCAACAACCTTTATCATATAAACCTTCATCGACTTTCAGGTGGGAAGCTTTAGGCACAAGTTCTTTTACTTTGGCTACACTATTGGTGGATTGAGCCAATTGCTCCAAGAAATCATCACAGATAGCTCGTTCTTGGTAATCCACTTTTCCTCTGGGTTCCTTTTGCAGTGCCATTTTTAAAAACTATTTCTACGACAATCACTACTTTTGATAATTCCTTACAAAATTTGAGCACCACAAGAGAGAAAGTACAGAGCAAATTCACAAAAAACTTACTTGTCGCTTGAGAAACCTCAGACAGTGCACCTATTTTCCACAAAATTTCTTCGAATGTCGTTGTGCTATGTTGAATTTCAAACACTATCTTATCAATGAGTCTTGACAATAAGTGAGCACTGATTACCAATTCATAAAGCCAGACACTTCTGCAATTAAGCTCTTGATATTTTAAAAAATTTGGCTCCAACGACCCAGAAGGACGTCCTTTGCATATTCCTTGCTTGGTCACCAAGTCACTACTATTAATGTTAGATGCACTTCCATTGATATAGCGACCATGTAATGCCCCATCAGGAACCCTAAAGGAAAACATCATAATCTATGCAACTAAGGGTGAAATAATTTTTTTTTTAAAATGCATGAATTTTTGAATATTGAAAGCAAAGAAATATTGTAAGATATGCTACTTCAATTACTGATTTCTGATGTATATAATATATGATTGCTTGAAGAAATTTAGATTCTTTCATTGCGGAAATTTTATCTTAAATATCTAATTTATGAAGTAATATTCATTGGCAACCCTTAGGAAATTCAGGTGTTAAACTTCCGCTATGTTATTAGATGTACTAAGGTTTAATTCATGCATTTTAAAAAAAAAATTATTTCACCCTTAGTTGCATAGATTATGATGTTTTCCTTTAGGGTTCCTGACGGGGCATTACATTTGGTATCAGAGCCAAGTTTCAACATTGGGTACTCTGGGTTTGTAGTGTGCCTATTCAACTTGATTTTTTATTTAGGTCCTAACATTTGTGTTTTCCTTGTTTATCCTTGTCATAAATCTGCATCTTTTCTCTTTTGTAGTACTCGGTCATGGCTAGGAGAGCTAGGGGAGGTGGCCGTATGGGTGGTCGCAATAGAGGCAGAGGTAGAGGAAGAGGTGGAGGACGAGGCCGTGATTCGGATCATCATAGTCCTTCACCACCACCTACTCATGTTAGTGCTGAGCCAGAATAGTCTGTTCATCAGGACTTACCTCATGCAGAAGAGCAGGTTCTCGAAAGGGAAGAGCTGAGACAAATGTTTCAGGAGGTTCTTGCTAGGTTAGGCCCTAGGCCTGAGGTTGTTCAGCCAATGCCAGAAGAGAGAGAGAGGGAAAGATCACCCAGAAGGATAGGGATTGCAAACAATGAAGATCCAGTTTCTTTGGGTCACATAAAGGACTTGATGAGGTCCAATCCTCCTTTCTTTAATGGTATGGGCACTGGTCTAGAGGCGGAGACTTGGCTTATCAGTCTAGATAGGTGTTTTGCTATGTTCCCATATAGTAGCAACACCAAGGCAAGATGTGCTATTATGCGTCTCGAAAACTTTGCATCAATCTGGTGGAGACTGGAGGAGGAAATGATCGGTGTGTGCATTAACACTATGACATGGGAGTTGTTTCTAGAAAGATTCAAGGCACGATTTCTCTCGCCCCAGTGGAAACAGACTCGGGCAGATGAGTTCCATGCACTGCGACAGTATGGTATGATGGTAGACCAGTATGAGCACAGATTCTATGAGCTCAAGCAGTATGCTGGAATTGGTAATAATGAGGCTATGCTCGTACAACATTTCTTGAGGGGCTTGAATGATCGCATTAGTGGAGGTGTTAGGGTGTTCAAGCCAACCTCAGTAGACATAGCTGTGGCAAAGGCCCGATTGGTAGAGCTAAACCTTAGCCGTGCTCTTGGTGGGCAAATAGGTGTAAAGATAGGGAGTGCTCCTTCCAGTGGGAATAGAGCTCGTGGTAATCAATTTCAGTCAGCTGCACCATTTAAGGCTCCGCAAGCACCTGCTAAGGGTGGACCACAGCAGCAGCAACCATCAAAATTGAAACAGTTCCAGAGCCAGAAGGGTGGCAATGCTCAATTTAGGAAAAATAGAAATTGGCAAAGGGGCAGACAGGGCCCTACAGGGGAATCCTCGCAAAGTGCATCTCATGCTCCTAGCCAGGGAAATTATCAGCAATCTAATGGTCTGACAAGTAATAGAGGAGCTTGCTTCTCTTGTGGGCAGTATAGTCACAGAGCTGCGCAGTGTCCTCAGCATTTCCACAACACAGGTAGTCAACAGCCGGCAGCGTCAGAACCTACAGTGGGAGATGCAGGCAGATCTCACAGAGTGTTCACAGTGGTGGATAACCGCCAAGCTGATCATCAAGGTACAGTTATAGAAGCAGCAGGTATGTTGCGTGGAATCCCTATCTCTATACTTTTTGACTCCAGAGCTTCAGATTCTTTCATTTCTTCATCTATTGTGGAGCGGTGTGGACTCACATCTGCTAAAGAGATGAATAGGTGGCAAGTAGAGTTGGCAACGGGTGTCCATGTTTTTGTAGATGCCTTTATCCCCAGTTTTGAGTTGAATTTAGGAACCATAGTTACTTCAGTTGACCTTCGAGTCATTCCTTTGGGTTCTTATGGAGTTGTGTTGGGAATGGATTGGCTATCTTCTCATAATGCTCACGTAGATTGTCGCAAGAAGATAGTGGAGTGTTTAGATGACCTTGGCAAGGAAATGAAAATTGTTGGAATTCAGAGACCAATATCCTTACGTATGATCTCTGCTATGCAACTTAAGCGGTGCATGCGTAGAGGGTGTCAGCTTTTTGCAGTTACCCTTGAGGACATGGATGAGTTAAAGAGTCAAGAAATCACTCTTGATAGTCACCCTATTCTTCAAAAGTATGCTGATGTATTTCCATTAGATATTCCTGGTATGCCTCCAAAGAGAGACATAGATTTTCACATTGATTTGGTTCCTGGTGCAGAACCTATTTCGAGAGCTCCATATCGGATGACCACTCAGGAGTTAAGTGAATTGAAGTTACAACTAGAAGAGTTGTTAGCCAAAGGATTTATTCGTCCTAGTGTTTCTCCTTGGGGTGCGCCTGTTATCTTTGTTAAGAAAAAGGATGGTTCTCTTCGGTTATGCATTGATTACCGATAGCTGAATAAGGTAACCATCCGGAATCGATATCCTTTGCCTCGTATTGATGATCTTTTTGATCAAGTAAAGGGAGCCAAGATATTCTCTAAGATTGACCTGAAATCTGGATATCACCAATTGCGTATCCAGGATGCAGATATTCATAAGATAGTGTTTCGCACTCGTTATGGTCACTATGAGTTCATAGTAGTACCATTTGGGTTGACGAATGCGCCTTCAGTTTTCATGAGCCTCATGAATGGGGTTTTTCACACCTACCTTGATCATTTTGTCCTTGTGTTCTTAGATGACATATTAATTTATTCTAGAACTATGGAAGAACACGAAGGTCACTTACGACAGGTAATGCAGTGCTTGAGGGAAAACCAACTTTATGCTAATTTGGCAAAGTGTGATTTTTTTCAATCAGAGGTAAACTATCTTGGTCATATAGTTTTAGGGGAAGGTGTATCTGTGGATCCTTCAAAAATCCAAGCCATTGTTGATTGGCTAGTGCCAACCAACGTTTCTGAAGTTTGAAGTTTTATGGGTTTGGCCAGATACTACCGACGATTTGTTCAAGGCTTTTCCCGGATAGGTCACCCGATTACTTCTCTATAGCGAAAAGGGAAGAAGTTTGTTTGGTCAGAACAATGTGAGTCAGCTTTTCATACCATGAAGGAACTCCTTGTCAGTGCTCTGATTTTGGCAGTTCCTGATCCATCTAGAGATTTTACAGTATGCACAGATGCCTCTTTGGCAGGTATAGGTGCAGTGCTTATGCAAGATGGACGAGTGGTTGCTTATGAGTCTCGCAAACTCAAGAACCACGAGTTGAACTACCCAGTTCATGATTTGGAGTTGGCAGCTGTAGTTCATGCCTTGGTTAGATGGCGACATTTTCTGTTAGGGCGTCGTTTTGAACTGCATAGTGATCACCGTAGTCTACAGTATATTTTTACACAACCCAATTTGAATGCTCGACAATGGAGATGGATGGAATTTCTCTGCGAATATGATTTTGATGTTCGATACATTTAGGGAAAAGAGAACGTGGTGGCAGATGCTTTGAGTCATAGGCGGCATGAAGTTTCGGTATTGTTCCTTGGAGTTGACTTGAGAGAGAGGATTCTCAGAGTTCTCCCTCAGGATACTTGGTATCAAGATGTTAGAACCATGATACAGTCCGGAAGGTCTTTAGAGGGAAGATATTCTAGATATAATCTTGAGGCAGATGGACTTCTTCGTCACCATGGGCAGATCTATGTACCTTCTTTAGAGGGTCTTCGCGTCTTGATCATGACTGAGGCCCATCATGCACCTTATTCGGCACATCCAGGTGTCAAGAAGATGCACGCAGATCTTAGACAAATTTATCATTGGGAAGGTATGAAACGTGACATTGCTGATTTCGTGTCAAGGTGTTTAGAATGTCAGCGGGTGAAGGCAGAGCATCAGCACCCGGCAGGGCTTCTTCAACCTAATTTGATACCGGATTGGAAATGGGATATCATTTCCATGGATTTCATTGTTGGGTTGCCTGTCTCTTCGCGTCGGCATGATGCCATTATGGTCATAGTTGATAGGTTGACTAAGATTGCTCATTTTGTTCCTATTCGAGCTTCCTATACAGCAGCAGTGGTGGCACGAGTCTTCTTGGAAGAAGTAGTGAGACTGCATGGGGTCCCGAGGCGGATCATCTCAGATAGAGATCCTGTCTTTACCTCAGCTTTGTGGACCTCACTTCAGCATGCTTTGGGAACTCAATTGAACTTTAGTTCAGCCTATCACCCAGAGATGGATGGTCAGATAGAGAGAGTGAATCAGGTTTTGGAGGACATGCTTCGCATGTATGTTATGGACCAGCAGTCGTGTTGGGAGGATTATATCTACCTTGTAGAGTTTGCATATAACAATGGATATCATAGCTCCATAGGTATGTCCCCCTTTCAGGCATTATATGGTCATCCTTGCCGTACTCCTTTGAGTTGGGATCAGTTAGAGGATAGGGTGCTTATAGGTCTGGATATTCTTCAAGAGATGGAGCAACAGGTGGGGCGAATTCGAGAGCATTTGGTAGTTGCACAGGATATGCAGAAGAAGTATGAAGATGCTCATAGGATAGATGATCAATTTTCTATTGGCAATCGTGTGTTTCTGAGAGTGCGTCCATGGAAGAGTCCGATCCGTTATGGGAAGGGTTCTAAGTTGGCACCTCGATTTGTAGGCCCTTTCGAGATTCTTGAGAGGATAGGTCCTGTTGCTTACCGCCTTGCCTTGCCACCGAGTCTATCCCGCATCCACGATGTCTTTCATGTTTCAGTTCTTTGACCTTATCACCCTAATGTGACACATGTTCTTGATTGGAACTCTTTGCAGGTCGAGGACGGGTAGCTTTCCATGGAACCCGTGCGCATTCTTTAGCATCAAGATTTGATCCTCAGGGGTCGCACCATCGACCAGGTAAGGGTCCTATGGGACCCAAATGATGAGACCTCGGCAACTTGGGAAGATGCAGTGAAGATGAGAGAGTTATATTCATATTTGTTTTAGGCTTCTAGGAGTAAGCCTAGTCTTGGGGGGGAGAATGTAGTACCCTTACTCATTTGAACTGATATTTTGTTCTTATTATTCTCAGTGGATACATTATCATTGGTTATTTAGAATTGTATAACATTGTTCCATGTTTTATCTGATTATGAGACATATGATTTATTTGCAGTATTTATGTACTTATGTTTTATGGCATTGTATGGTTCATTGCTATGTATTGACGCTTTACTTCATCTATGCACTATGTGTTGTGTATCTGTGAGTGTATGGGATGCATGGGGACGATTTTCCTTCACTCATCTCGGTGAGACAGGGAACGTCATGATTCTCCTTCATCGGTGTGTATGTTGAAATTTCTATATATGTATATATGCATGTGTGGTCGGTGATGCAGGATGTTGCAGGTACAAGTACCAGGTAGGTACGGGGTATCGTCTCCACCTGGCTACAGAGGTCTGAGCGTGCCTTATATTTTTTGATGGAGGTGAAGGAGATAGTAGTTGACCCTAATTTTAGTCAGTTACACTCGGGTGAGTGCCTTCAGTAAGTCATTCTGTCAATTGGTTTGGTCTTCATATTTTATTGTTTGATCGTTATAAAAGTCGCTTGATGCTTGCTCAGTCTGCGTATCCAGTGTCCCAATTTTTGTATGTCATTGGTAAATGTTACGTTTATTACATCCATAAGAGTAGTTTTAGTAATTGGAGGAAAAATAATCAAGTGATCTAGTGACTTAATATTGTTTATAAAGGACGAGTTAATATCTTAGTATGAGTTGATATG
Organism: Cryptomeria japonica; assembly: GCF_030272615.1. Lineage (NCBI taxonomy): Eukaryota > Viridiplantae > Streptophyta > Pinopsida > Cupressales > Cupressaceae > Cryptomeria > Cryptomeria japonica. Next base: position 582,909,322 of record NC_081406.1, read on the forward strand.
AATTTTATCAACTTGTTAGCTCGATGGTTGCAATTCGATCCTTTGAATAAATGTAAGGACATAATATACTTAGAAGGCAATAGTCACTGATAAGTAGTTATTTGAGTTGAGATAAGGTGATCATAGTATCAGTAGTTTTTATCACCATCGGTTTATTGTGATTTTGGATTATGCGTGTATATAATTAGAATTATAAATATATCATGTTTTATAGACGTTTCGACCGTGTAATATATACATAATTCAATTATTTGAATATATATATATATGAAACGCCACTCGTTATAAATATTGGAAAACCAAAATGCACTTTAACAAATATAATTTGCTAAGAAGGATTAATATTTAAATAATTATATTAATTAAAGTTATTAATTCATTATTAAAATATAACAAAGAAATGATATTAAAACATAATAACAAAAAAAAATTATATTAAAGAAAACAAATAAAGTAGTTTCGACCTCATAAAAGGTGGCAGGGGTTACGTTTAGAATAAGGTAAATGGTGGTCGATGATAATATCGACCACCCCCCTTAATATAGGGACGGGTCGGTATTACCACCGACTACCCTCCTCCTTCGCATACCACGTCTCCCTCTTCTGCCATAAACACTGCAGTCAGCGATGAAATGTTTCCTCCCTTTGTAATGTTTCATACTCCACGTGGAAGACACATTACAAGCAAGTATAAACCACGATGGGTATTGCTGTTCCATGCACCACGTTAACTTGCAAAAAAAAAAACAGTGGAGGCACCGATTTATATGCAAACTTTGCCATTAAGGTATGTAGTGGTGGAATTAATTAATGTTAGTATTAGTTTGGAGAATAATGTGGTTTACTAGCCTACGTAAACCCACCCATATCCACCATTACCAACGTGTATTAGATAGTTGTTTGATTTGCTCATTTTTAGGAAGTTATTTTTAGTAAAGTTGACTTATTCTTGGGTTAAAAGCCTCATGGATAAATTATTAATATGGACTTAACCACTTTAGTGGTGTGGTGTCATGAAATGCTTAATGCATAACTTTACATGGTGAACACATAGGTGTTCATATACAATTAGGACTGTAATGATGTAATTAAATCTTGAGTGGTGTCACTTAGAGTCAATCCACCTCTAGTAGAGGTAGCCTGAAAGTAGGAAAGAGGGTAGATGACAACCTTATATATAGACCATTGAGTTGGAAGAGAAGAGGAGGATGGAGATGCAACGAAGGAATAGAGAATGAAATAGGAGAATAGTAAGTTGGAGAATAGTGAGTTGAAGAATAGAAAGTTTGAGATTGACAAGCAAGGCATAGAGCTAATGGGTGGAAGATCGTCAGAAGTTTCACAAATCAGATTCAAGCTTGCAAAGAGGTCAGGGTTTCATTTGATTTTATTTAATATATATAACGAAGGTTGGAATTTGTATTTTTTTTGGACATAGGTTATGGTGATTTATATGATTATGCTTATATCATTGTTAATTAAAAATATAATTATTAGTCATATAAAATAGCTGAATGGAAATCATAGTGAAATAAATGTTAACTAGTTTAATTTCTATAGTAGTGAATAGGGTTATTTAAGCTTGTAGTTATATTATAGGGTTAGTGGATAGGGAGCATGATAGATGTTATGGAAGATGTAATATAGCAAATATGTTTCTTTAAGAAAGTATCTACATTTCTTATGAATTAAAATTATAAGTTTATATCGCCTAATCTCTCTAGACGTCCATGTACCCTTATTTATTTACTTCTTTTCTCAACAAATGATGACTTTGATTTATTTGGTTTAATATAGTCGAAATTCTTATTATTTTCTGGAAATCTTAAATTGCAAGCTATTTATACATTTGGTTGTTTTAAGAAAGATTGTTGTCAATTTGTCTTGTATTGTGTCTTGGCCAGTTATTTAGATGTATAACCTTAAGGGAGTGAGCCACTATGAGTTGTTCGTAATGGCCAACCTTAGATTAGTAATTTTGTATCTTTCATTTGAGGTAGGTCAAGATTGGGAATGGCTGTCTGTGTCACCATAGAGTTCTGCAGATAGAACTAACCTGTAGTGTCCTAAGAGAGAGAGTGGCTTTCAAGCGGGGGCTGTGCCGAAGTGGTGACAGGATAACCCATTGGAAGTTGGTTAAGAAAGTGAAAACCTAATAAATGACTAGGGAAGGGTAGGATAAAAGTTAAATGAAATAATGTGCCTCGCACATAGGTGAGTGCTAGTATAGGGCTCATAATGTAGCGAGAAGGCCTGGAATGGCAAACTTACCACCTTGTCTTCATGAGAGGATTGGTAAGGTCCGCATGAGTCTTAGTTGGAATCGGAGGTTCGGGAGAGGTTACCAGGATAACCCAGGATGGGGGTCGGGACCTATGGAGGCTGTACCATGGTATCCACCGTAAGACATGCGATGACACTTTCTCCTTAGAGTCACTAGTGTTTAGTGAGTTGGGTCACATGAATGTAAGTGGAGTCTTGTAGTCCTTTTTGTTCTTGTATCATTTTTCTTGCTTGAGGGTTATCTACTATCTCCAACACGGTGGGGTGGTTCCTTTTCGGAATCACATGGTCAGGTGGTAGTGTCACTTCCCACCGGATTTTCTGGTACGTATCTTCGGGCGAGGAAGGACTTCACTGATATTTGTGGATTGTGATTCATGTACCGACTCTTCTTCCTATCCATCTTTCAGTTAAATACTAGAGGTTTTGAAAAGAAACTATATGTAACTTTCATTTTGTATCATTTTAGCTCATGATGTAATTTCTTTTTGAAAACATGTATTTTTGAATATTGAAAGCAAAGAAATATTGTAAGATATGCTACTTCAATTACTAATTTCTGATGTATATAATATATGATTGCTTGAAGAAATTTAGATTCTTTCATTTGTGGAAATTTTATCTTAAATATCTAATTTATGAAGTAATATTCGTTGGCAACCCTTAGGAAATTCAGGTGTTAAACTTCCGCTATGTTATTAGATGTACTAAGGTTTAATTCATGCATTTAAAAAAATAAATTATTTCACCCTTAGTTGCATAGATTATGATGTTTTCCTTTAGGGTTCCTGACGGGGCATTACAGACCACCATAGGATCTTGCCAAACTAACACACTCATTAACAACATTGGCTTCCTTAGTGGGCCCATCAGTTGGTCACTTATCCTCCCTTTCTCGCTATGTCATAACAATTATCAGTTGAGCAGTTTTTCTTGGCGGTATAGCGACCATCGTTGATCTTTTCTTATCTTACCAGATCTTTAACATGCCACAACCTTTCTTTTCTCATGGGCCCCACCGCTTGTTGCCATGTCACTGTTTAAAGTTTGGGTATCCTTTTATTGCGGTATAGCGATAGACATTTGATCCTCCAGGAATTGCTCAACCTTTATGTTTCATTACCATGTAGCTACCAACATTTTATTGTTTATCATAACCGCTTTGCTGAACCATTGGCCTTAACCGCTGCCGCTGACGGTTTGTCGCCATGTCACTATTGTTAACATTTGGGCATTTTTGCACTGTGGTATAGCAACAAATGTTTGATCCTCCAAGACTTGCTCGCTTGTTAACTTGCCTGAGCTGCTCTGTTGTTGGGCCCCACCAGTAGTCACCATGTCACTGCTGATAAAGTTTAGGCATTTTCGCACTGCGGTATAGTGACAGGCATGGGATCAAATAGGAACATACCCGAGTTTTAAGGACCCGACACATATATAATGAAAAGCATAGGACTTGTGAAATATTTCAAGAATAATAGACCCTGCTAGAGCCTAGAACATAAAATGCCCCCCTTTCAAATGACAGACCGACCCTTCCACTTAAGTGGAAAAAGGTAATGAGGAAACATAATCGAAGAGCCTGCATAGCGAAAATTTAAAAAAAGCAAAAACCTGAACCCTGAGAACTTCAACCCTTAGAAATGAATATAACCCTAAAAACTTGAAAAATTTAAGGATTGCAAGGAAAAAACTCCCAATACTCAAATTACTGACAACAACACTGATGCAAATTGGGTAGGAGAAGTAGATGATAGAAAGAGCACCACTGGCAGGGCATTCTTTCTTGGTAGCAGATTGATTTCATGGTTGAGAAAGAAACAAAGTTGTACATCATTATCAATAGCAAAATCAAAATATGTTGCAGCAGCAACTAACTATACTCAGGTATTATGATTGAGTAGTGAGCTCTAGGCGGTTGGCCTTTCTGCATGTGCAGAACCCCATTTTTATACACATACTATCTGCAGTAGTATCATCTAATTATGGGTATGGTTTCCCACCTTGGTTTTACCCCTTACAAGGTTTCCACATACAAATCTTTGTGTTATGTGTTGTGGATGTTGTTTCTCTTTCTGTTTCATGCATTAAGTTTCACTAGTATTGATATTAACTGTTAATCTGTCTACCAACATTAAGTTTGGTTTACCGATATTATGTATCAAGTTTGACTAAGTTATATTTGGGTTAAAATTAATAGACAACTGATTCACCCTTCCCTCTCAGTTGTTGTTGGGTCCTAACACTTTTGTGATGAGCAGTGTGCTCTAGGCTGTAAGCCTTCTTGCAAGTGAAGGCCCCCATATTTTGTAATATCTTTTCATATGGCCAGTGGATTGATATTGTGGGTCACAAATCCCACTATGGTTTTTCCTCTTTGAGGTTTTCCACGTATAATTCTCTGTATTATGGTATTCATTTGTGTGATTGGCTTATTGATTGCTTTACTTCTTTCAATGTTATATGTACTGGTTTACCGGTTGGTGAATGCATGTTTTAATAAGGTTAAAAATGATCATTCTGGTAGAACACTGATTCACCCCCCCTCTCAATGTTTTTGGATTCCAACAATTGGTATCAAAGTTTTGCGCCTCAGAGAAAGTATAACAACTTGAGGAAGATCTTGAATGTGGAATCCATGGATATGAGTTTGGAGAAGCAACTTGAGGTAGCACTTGAATATTATGATGCTGAAAGGATGAAGAACTTGAAGTTACAATATGAATTGATTTCTTCTCAAGAATTCATTCTTATCCTACAGGAGAGGTTGTCATTTGTTCAAGCTAGGAGGAAGGAACTTCTACAAAATTAGGATAATGATGAGAAAGATGCACTTAATGAAAGATGTCAAAAGCTGAGACAGGAGAACATGGTCATGGGGAATGAAATGCAAGCCCTAACTATGAGAACCTTAAAAGAGATTGAAGACAAGAAGATGAATGAAGAAAACCTTGGGAGATCCTTGAAAGATAGATCTAAAGAATGCATCTGGTTGGTTAATGAAAATGATATGTTGAGAACTAATTTAGTACAATCTCAGAGTAATGAACAAGAAATTGAGAGATAATTGATAATTCTGAGAGATGATCTGACTGTTGCAAGTGATTACAAGGACAAATTCAAGGCTAGTTCAACACAACTTGATGAAATATTGAAAAGTCAAAGATAGAATGGAGATTCCAGTGGACTTGGATTTGAACAAGGTCAAAGCTCTGGTACTACAAATGTAGATCAAAATCAAAAGACATTGGTAAAGAAGCTTAATGATTACAAATTTAATGGTATATGCTTTGTTTGTAATAAATTTGTGTTGGTATTTCAATAGAAGGAGATTGTTGATATAACTAAAGAAGGATGATTACTGTCTTTATAATATTATTTTGTCATTGATGTCAAGAAATTGATTTTCTGATTTAGTATGATGTTGCCATATCTTGAGAAGTATGTATTGATGAGTATTAAGAGGTTGGTAAGTGACACAAAAAGAATGTGATGAATAAGGGGAGAAACAAGCTATTCAATGGGCAACTATTACCGAGTTAGACAATGATGAGATCATGGTGTTTAGATTGTTTTGATATCCTACATATGTTGTTGATTGTAAGGTTAATACTATACTATGTCATTGAGCAAAGAACCTAGTCTTTAAACCCTAAGGAACCTAGTCGGTAAACCCTAAGGTTATCGATATTGGTTAATGAAGGTGGAATGTCTACCGAGTAAAGTTTAGTATTTACCAAGTTGCAACCGAGTTATAATAGATCGCATTGGATGGATAAAAGCATTATTTAATAAAGGATGTTGATGAGCTGGAGATGAATAAATGATTGGTATGCCGCACAGAAGTTTGTTAAGGATCTACGGCAATGGAAAATATAGGAGGAAGATCTACAACACAGATTGAACCGCAATAACCTAGCACAAGTTCCTAGGAAGGTATGCAAGTTCCAAGGCAAGGTAAAATGTTTTCAGATCGAAGGATACATTGAACCTAGTCAAGTTTAATGATCTGACAGCTAAGATTGATCATGGGAAATGTGATCAAGGAGATTCAGCGGTTAGCAAATTATTTATAAATAAGGAATTGTTGATAAACAATGGATGTGGGTAAGTGTAAGCACAGGGATGCTACATAGTGATTACCGAGCACAAAATCTTGAAGACCTATTTGAATAATAGAGTAGGGAGCCCAACAGAGGGACAAGATAAGTCCTATGACAAGATTGTTTTGAGAAAATAGAATCTGCTTTAGCATTTTAGATGTGAAGTTGCAGATATATTTTTATTACTGTTATTTTGTAAGTGATAGAAAATCTCTTAACCGAGTGGACCTAACAGTCTTATTTGTAAACCCTCTAGCAAGGTAACATTCTAAATGAGTGTTTGAAATCCTTTGACAAGGTCACTTCTAACAAAGTGAAGATCCTAACAGATCTGAGGGAAATCCCTTAACCGGGTACATCTAGCAATGTGTTTGTAATCTTTAACAGGATTTGCTTTTAACCGAGCATACTCTAGAAGAGTATATTTCTTAGTGGGTCCAAAATCCCATAGTGGTTTTTCCCTATTTGGGTTTCCACGTTAAATCTGGTGTTATATGTGTTATGATGATTATGTGTTTATGAGCTAGCATGTTTAGCAATTTTTGGTTATATTGCTGAAGTATAAGTTACCAAGGTTGAATCTGTTGATTTAATGGAAGATTAAGTTTGTATGATTCACACCCCCCTCTCATCTTGTTAGCTATTGGCATCAGAACTTTACAATTTGGTCACATGGCTAGGCACATTAGGACTATAATTCTTCTCCCGATCAATATTGTAAATGCAATAAGTATGGTCATAAGACAAAAGATTATAGAATGAATGTTAAATGTTATGCATGTGGAAAATTTGGACATATGGCTAATCAGTGCAGGTCAAGCAATTATACCAGTTTTAGCAAAGCAATTCAAAAGAACAATGTTACATGTTATTCATGCAACAAGGTTGGACACATTGCTAAGTTTTGTAGAAGCAAAAATTCACCAATTAACAATGATGGATGAAATGATAAAGGAAAAGATAAGGTCAATGAAATCCGGCAAGATCATATCAAGAAATTGTTAGGCCCAATATGGAAAGCTAATGTACTGAGAGGTGAGGGGTGAATCAGTACATCAAATCTTTTTCTTAACAATATCTTTGCTATTAAGCATAAACTGAATAGTGTAGTAACATAATATAATGCTAGAACAAATAAATAACAATCATACATGATTCACTCCATAACACATATATTTTGGTTATGAAGAAACTCTTGGTTAGAGAGAAAAACTGCGGTGGGGATGGCACCCACAACTTCACTACTGCAATAATAAAGGTTGCTCAGTTAGAGCTACATGTTTAGCTATTTCTGATAGCTTACCCTCTTAGGAGTATCAAGATCTATTAGATCTACCTTGCTAAAGGATTTTACAACACTTAATCTAAATGTTGCACCTGGTTAGAGGCTTTACAGTTTATAGACTTGATTAGAGTCTTTTACCCTGTTAAAGGTTTCTCTTACAACTTCAAAATATTACAATAAAATCATTACAAATATCTGCAACTTTACATCTAGAATGTTATAGCAGATTCTATATGCTTAGAATAAGATTACCTTGCTTATAGCATACCTCAGTAACCCATATAGTAACTCGATAAACCCTTCTGTTTACTCTATTATTTGACTGTTATCTGAAATCCTTCTTGATGACCTTTGTGTCTCTGTAATAGTCATAACACTTAGTGCTTTCACATGTCTTGCTTCATATATTTCTATATCTTCCTTTCTGTCATGCTACATGTATATGTGTGATCTTAATCCATGTTGTATAAATAGATCTCTTATGATGGTGATCCATTCATTTCTTTGATCTTACAAACATGTTTTATCGAATGAATAACCATGCAAAATATTTCATTGGTTAGATGACCTCGAAATCATACACAATATTTAAGTGCAATTTCCAATGTGATAATGGTTCTATGTTCCTTGATCTTGTAACACATTTTCATATGTATGTCTAGGTTCAATGAATCTGGTAACACATTTCACTCGGTGTATATCAACTTGGTGTGTCATCTTTGCTTCTTGGTAGACATGGAATGATACTCGGTAGACAGCTCGGTGCATACTGGGCTCTGTGACTACTTTCTTCTATAACCGACTGGACTGTGCATACCGACTTAATATTTTGGTAGAGATAACCGACTAGAGTATATAGAATAACTTTGAACATAAAACTAATGGAAACTTGATAAGTAGTAACAATCTCCCCTTTTGACATTTGTTGAGATGTTTGACAAAAACTACTTTCAAAGTTATAACTCAATAATCTATATACTTTGCAAAATTTGACTATACTGACAGTATATATAGTAGCTAATGAAATATTAAATCCAGATATACTCCCCTTATCAATATACTGTACAAAAATCTGATGCTCGGTGATCTGCTCTCGTTCTTTTCTTGTTGTTCTGTTCATTGCTCGATTCACTGCTCTTGGATACTCTGCTTACTCTACTCGGTATACTCCCCCTATATACTACATTCCTTTTGTTTGATACTATACTTTGATGCTTTGAATACTATATCACTCCCCCTTTTTGACAAACATCAAAATTTAGTTACCATTCGATGGTGGCAACTGGTCAAAAATGGATTTGTACTTTGTCTGTGCTTTGGTGAGAGCGATAGAGAGAGCATCCTCTACACTATCCATTAAAGAATTCTGTGCTTGAATATCAGCCAATAATGATATTAAGCCATGTAAAGTGCTTCCCTCTTGTGTAGTAGATAATTATGTGGCTCGGTTGATCTGTTCTTGGACGGATGAAAGATGAGGAAGGAATAATGTTTGAAGTGTCATTATGTCCATCTTGATCTTATGTTCATCATTTCTTAGGTCCAATTGTTGAGCCATGAGCTGTTGTAACTTTGTATAGAAGTTCTGAATGGAATTGGGCTCTGTGGTCAACTTATTTGAGAGATAAGTGATCTCTTTCTCAATTGCTTCTATTTTATTTTTGATGTCTTTAATGAATAAAGAAAACGTACAGAGTTTTTAAAATAAATAAAGAATGTGCTTGAGCTGAGGGGACAACTCAGCAATAAATTTGACAAGTTTAACTTTGCCAATAGCTATAGCTTTTTGTACCTCTTCTATAATTTTTGCAGTGAGCTCCTTGTCTTTTAGCTTGTTCAAATATTTGGATGCATCTACTCCAGATGTCTCTATCTTGGTTAGGAGTTCATCCAATTGAATGTGGATGGCTGCATCTTTGGTTATTGAAGCTTCAGGTAGCATATCTGTTAAGAGTGCTTTCACCTTCTGAAGTACTTTATTTTTCTTTTGAATAGCCATTTGCTTCTCTTGTTCGGCCTTTGCTTTGCATAGTTCACCAAAATCAATGAGTGTTTGTCCCTTTAATTTGGATATATCAACTTTGGGCAACACTATTGGTTTTGACAAATCTACTTTGAAACTATGTTTTTTCATCTTCTTTTCTTTACCTTTCACCGATTGAACTAAGACAATGGTTTGTGAGGCTTGATGACCCTCGGTAGGTTGCTTGGTAGAGGCAACACTTTGGTTGGTTTCTTTAGCCTCTGTAGTGTCCTTTGGTGTCTTGGTACTCGGTGTCTCAGTTGCAACATTTTTCAGTGCTAGAAGGTGCTTGAGAAGTCTGTTCTTGAGTAGTACCTTCTCCTGTTGTAGACTTGTGACCTTCGGTGCCTTGATCCATATTCTGAGGGGCTTCGGTTGAGATAGGTTGATTGACCAGTAGATAAGGCTGAACTTGTTCCAAGATAGATTCACTGGATACAAGTTTTGCATATGCATTGCCTTCTATCATTTCTTGTTCAGGTATCTCTGTATCCATGATATCTTCATCTATTTGAATGGTGTCAGCAGGGTCTTACTCGGTAACATCAGGATCTTGCTCGGTGGCATCAACTATTTCAACTTTAGCTTGCTCACCGACATCCTTGTTTCTAAAGATTTCCTGCCACCTTTCTTTTGTCTCATTTTCCACTTCAATATACAGCCCATTCATTAGTTTCAAGGCTTTTTGTTTGACAAGGAACTTTGTGTGGTAGGTTGTCATATGTTCTTTTTTTTCAACTACCGACATGTTAGGAAAGAGATGTACTAGACTTCTTTCTTTGATCTATTTCTCTGAGTCTAGGGCATATTGCCACCTGTTATCAATATGTGCATATAATTCTTTTGGAAGAGAATTAGAGACTTCTAATGGGACCAATCAAAATTTCAAAAGTGTGTAGATGATAGCTTCTTCTATTTGTCTCTTTTCATCATCATTTCTGGATTCATACTTAACATATTTGAATCCTCCAAATCCACCATATTCCTTCAGATTAGTACAAAAATTTTCAACACTATGTACATTTACCTTCTTTCTCTTGACAATCTGAAATTTGCTTGCATCCTCAGATTCAATGTCACTAGACTCTTTTGCCAAAATGAGTCTCCGAGTAGATTTCTTGTAAGTTTTTGTTACCTTGGGAATAGTAAAACTCTTTGTTTTCTTACTCGGTGAAGCTGCAGATGCTCTAGTGTTAGGTTGCTTTGCTGGAGGAGTTGGTGAGGCCTTTGATGTATCCGATTTCTTTCTTTTCAACACTTTTCCCTTAAGCAATTCGGTTCTTAGTGTTATAGCTACCTCTTGGGCTTTAGATTCCTCTTCGATAATGGCTATAGTGCCTTTGACAGGTGTGGAGGAAGAATCTTCTCCAAATTTCTCCGATAATGCCTTTATCATCTTTGTTGCCTTTCTTGTAGCTTTGGGTACTACAATGCTCATTTTTACTTTTTCCTTCACTTCTTCATAGGTTCCATACCTCAGCTCGGTAGCATGTCTTGGCAATGTAAGAAATGCATCAATTTGTTGTTGTGTGATGTCAAAATCAATCTCGTAACCCATAGGTGACAAAGATTGAGTTCTTGGTTCCACAACATTCACATACAGTAATCAGTGTCTACTTCAAAACATATGTCATCTTTGTATTTCTCCACTAGCTTGGGTGGAATCTAGTACCTGTTATGCATTTTCTCTTGAAACTTACTGAAGTAATCATCCATAATATCATTAAAATTATCACCTAGCTTCTTAATGAAGTCATTGATCTAATGGGTGATTGGTCGGTGTAGTTCCAAACTTTAGTGTATTAGCCGAGTTGTTCTTCTTCATCTTCCTGATGGTGTTCAGATTCTCAAACAGGTTTTTCAGCAACACCTCACATAAATCAATTTTCATGCCTCTCTTCACAATTTTGTATGCTAAGTCTACTGCTGCATAGGGTACACTATTTTCCCTTGCCGATTGGAAGAAATAGTAACCTATTACTCTAATGGAAAATTTTAGTTCTGCATCAGTGACATTATTCAATTTCAGTCCTCTGCAATCTGATTCCACTCCGGTTAAACTGATTAATTCCTTCTGTGATATCATCTTTTGAGCTCAGGCATGATCATAAATAGGGTAACCAGTAATTAGATGAATGATTTCCTTGGTAATCTTAAACAGTTGCTCTTCTAGCCACATGAAGTCATCATGAACTCTTCTTAGAACAAACTTGACCCACTGGGGTTTGAACACATGGGGATAGGTTAGGGCTTCAATTAATCCCTTGATCTTAATGTGCTCAAACTTGCTATCCAATTTACCATCGGTGCACAATTCATCATAGTTTTCTTTGATTTCAACATGACCAAGTTCTTCAACATGACATTTGGTGAAGAATCTCACATCCTCAACTAATAACACTCTATCTGGGATGAGTGAAAATGCAGTTTTGTCATCCGGTTTAGATGCAACTTTGGGAGTTAAAGAGTATTTTAGTGAGGGCTTTTCAACATTATTTACAACGATGGGATCTTGGATCTTAGGTGCCATTTGTAGATTTCAGATAAAAACTAACAAAAGATCCTTAGGGTTTGAGGATTTTTAAATGACAGACGCTTCACACTTAGCAGATAATAGCAACTTGATAAGATCAGTAAACCAGCTTAACAATGCATTGAGATTGATGTAAATACCTTGAATTTTTCTTTGTAGAAGGCTTGATCACCTTTTATTTGCTTTGCTTTGCTCTCTCAAAAACTTGGTAAGTGAAAATGACCGCGTAAATGCTTTAAGTACACAATATACCTTATCGGGCTCCGTGCGGGTTAGGTCAAAAACATTAAATGCACTCAGTTCCACTAAACTTTCTTTCCTTTTTTTTTGTGCTTTAACCGAGTAACCAGACTTCCTTCATTTACCGACTTGACAGGTTTCCTGTATAGTGCTCCAAAAAACTTTGATAGAATTTCAAACTTACTACTAAAATAGGAACTGTTAAGATTTAACCTTGAGAGAATGCAGTCCCTTCATACCTTTATCGATTAATTTGGAATAAGAGCACCTAACTCCGTAGGTAAGGTGCTTTCTTCATTTGACACAATTTCCTTCTTTTTCCAAATCATCTTTAATTTTTCTTTTATTTCCTTAGTGTCTTTTCTAGGTTGATCTCTACAATCTCCAGCCAAGTGTCCAACTTTGTGACAATGAAAACATGCTATACCAGGATTTCTCCATTATCTTTGGTTGTTCATCCCAAACCTTATAAAGCAATTGGCACTTATATGTCCATATCTTCCACAACATTCACACCATATCCTTGTATTGTAATCCCATGGTACTGCAACATATTGTCGGTTAAGATCTTTATGGGTTCGATAGCTTCCAGTATTTGCTCGGTGTGCATACCACATATAGTTCTTTTGCTTGTACCAACACTTCTCGATACTATGTCCATATCTATTGCAGTTTTTACAAAACCCTTTGAATTTTACCTTATGATAATTGTTAACAGACTTTGTCCTCCATTGATTAGATGTGTGACCATATTTATTGCAATTGTAACAATAACCTTTGGACTTAGTGTCATTCGGTTGCTTACCTTTTTGGATTTGGCACATGTTAGTAGTGTGACCTTGATTTCCACAGTAGTTGCAAATAGGCTTCTTTCTTTTGATGTTCTTCTTGATTCTAGCTTACTTTGATGATTCTCCTCTCTCGATAGTATGGATTCCCTTCTCGGTAGAGTCTTTTCCTTTGTAATCGAGTCCTGCATCTTTCTTGGGTTGTCTTGTGTTCAGTTGCTCATCCAACATCTTTGATGCTTCATAACTCTTCTTCAGTGTTTCTTTGGATTTCATCTCTGTTTCAAGTTCATTGTGTAGCTAGGAATTCAGAAATCATCACAAACAATATAAAAACTAATCTAGCCCAATCACGAAAGCTCAAATGCAATGATCAATCCTAAACACACTCAATAAAGACATGAAAATAAAACATTCAAAACTAAAGATTATGCAAACCAAATGTGGTCTGAATGCTTCCTTCATGCGGCTCCATTGTTCTTCTTTCTTCTCCAAATAGCTTTGTTGTAGATCTCACCTACTAGTGCATGATCATAATATGAAAGCAAGTAGACAAGATGATTGCTCAAGAGTACTCGAAGCGTGATTTGACAAAGTGATTATAAATTCGATAATCTGATTATTAGGGGATTAGATTGAAGAAATTCATCCAATTTTAGATAAATTGGAGAAATGATCAAATTAGCATGATAATGATTCAAATGGAAATTCAAATCAAGAATAGCAAAATTATGACATGTGTATGACAAATTGCTATGCAAGGATTTTATGACAATTTATGACAAATTTCTATGTCAAGAATTGATGATTGTCAATTATGACAAATTATGACAAATTTCTATGTCATTCTCATGAAATTAGGAGAAAAATAGGAGAGAATTGAAATTAGGAATTAGAAAAATAGAAAATTAGAAAATGAGGAATTTAAGAAATTAGGAAATTAGAAATTAGAAATTGATGGAAAATAGGAAATTAGGAATTCAGTAAATTAATTAATAATTTGTCATTTATTAATTAATTCACAAAAAGAATAATTAGCCAATTAAATGAACATTTAATTGCGATGAGAAGACTTGGGATAAATAAATAATTTATTAATCCTAAAGGGAGAAATGACAAACAAGGTTAAATGATTAAATCATGAAACCTTAAAAGATGAATTAACAATGCAAGAACGACAATTAGGTCTTGATGAAAGATAATTGATGTTGATTCGATTATGATCATGATTCTGACTGACAAAGGACCAATGCTGATAAATGATTTGATTGATAATGACGAGGAACAATGACTAATTGATCCAAATTGACATAATTGAGACAAACAATGATCGATGACAAATCGATCGCAAAATGACAAAATTGACAAGAGGACAAGAATCGATGACAAAATAGATTGCAAGATGACAAGATTGAAAATGACAACGATCAATGACAAATTGATCGTAAAATGACAAGATCAAACATAACAACGATTGATGACAAATCGATTTCCAGATGATAAGATTGATAAGAGGACAAAACCCTAATTAGGATTGACGATGTCCAAAATGATGACAAATGAGCACGCACATTGATATGATAGGATAAAATCAATCAAAATCATGACTGGATAATGTTGTCGACAAGACCAAATTTGAGAGCGAGACGAATGAAGAATGTAGAAGAATGACTTGATGCTCGCAAATGATAAAGACCAAATGCGTGAAATAGGAGAAATGTTAATGCGACGCAAAAACCTAAAATGAGGCAATGCACAAATGTTAAAGTATGACTCCGCAAGCGTTGACCATTTTTAGGTGTCTACATTTTGCCCCTCTTTGAGACAATGCAATTTTAAGCATTGTTTCAAAGAACAATAATGAAAATGCCCCAGGCAATAACAATGACATATGCATGCCCCCTCAAGGAATTGGCCGGAAACATGCAGAAAAGAGGCCAATTGATCGATAAAAATGATAGGATCGAACGGACTGACAATCAGAGATCGGATGCATGAAGGACAAGAAATTTAAGGTGCACAAGACCGCGACCAACATAAAATGGAGAGGGTGCACGTCCATCTATGCACTGACAAAGATCTATAAATGGGACCAAGAAAGTGAAAATTGCTCATTTGCACTAGCCCAAGAGGAGAATTTGTTGCTCTGGAAAAGGACACTTGCAGAGAGATGGCGAACATTCCAAGGGCAGATCACCTCAGAGAATGTGTATGCACATTTAGATGACTGGATGACACGGGAGCAGCGGTATGTATCTCAAAAACCCATGTTTTCAATTTTATGAATTTGACTTGCTTGCAGGACATTGCAGGGCCCACAGAGGATGCAGAAACTGACTTCTGCGCTTGTGTAGGGCGAATCTTGTGCTTGTGTGAGGTCTTCTGTGCTTGTGTAGGGGACACAGGTGCAGGTTACATGACACAGGCGTAGGTTCCTTGACACAGGCGCAGTTGTGCATTTGAAACCCCAATTTTGGGCAAAACAGCATGCAAATGATCCGGAAAGGGGGGATAAGGGTAGGATAAGTCAGATTAGATGAAAAACACCCAGATTTGTGGATGAAATGAGGAAATGCAACCCATAGGAGCAAACCCTAAAACTGACAAAATATGCCCCTATTGTGATGCAGAGGCGACAGTATCCACTGATCACACGGGAGAACCGACCTGACTGCTTCATGCTATGACATAGACTCAGGAGCATGGACAAAGATACATTAGCAGGACTGGGGATATACTATATCACGTTCATGCCCGAGATTAGGGCAAACACAGGACTACTTACCACATTGCCAGAGCGATGGCATTCGGAGACCTCCTCCTTCCATCTGGCGACTGGAGAGGCGACTGTGACACTAGAGGATGTATGGCATATCCTCTGCATTTCGATTCATGGAGAGATGATAGAGTATGACCCAGTGACAAAGAGAGACATGTTGTGCAGATTATTTGAGTGTGACACAGATGATCTAGATATCATGGAGAGAGAGATTGGCTAGGAGACCATGGCATCAGAGTATGATCGATGATATGTGGTGATAGCATGTCTACTAGCAGGAGACAAATGAGGACATGGATTCCCTATTGGATGGGGAAGAGTGCTGGAGTGGATGGCCATAGAAGGGACAGTGTACGCATGGGGACCATGTGTATTGGCTATGCTATATTTTTAGCTACATCAGATAGCGTATCAGGGAGTTCAGACTTTGAGCTATGGAGTCACATTGCTACAGGTATGGGCATTTGAGCACATAGGCATATGTCGACCGATTACAGATAGATAGGTAGTACCACATCAACCATATGTGTACTGCTATGGGGGAGCACCGAGACAGGGTCCTTTTGGATACATACTATATTGGTGACATGAGCTAGACCGACTGAGAGAGTTCATATGGAGGCCATATCGTGATTGTCTGGGATGGTCAGATGATAGTGAGGAGCTACCTTATTGTAGACAGGAGAGGTACCTGATTGGGCGACCAGTGAATAGCCAGAGAGTGATTGAGTTGTACCTGCTAGAGAGAGTCAGACGACAGTTTGGAGAGAGGCAGGATGTACCTAGGAGGATTGCACACTTTGCCTGATCTCACAGAGAGACGAGTCAGTGGGGGAGTATGATTCAGCCACACATAGCATATGCTAACTTCTCACAGCTACAACAGAGACCGTGGGATTGGAGATTAGATGTGGTCGACGTCAGGATGACAGAGGAGTATGAGAGATGGTTTGCACAACTATGGCCAATGCCATTGACAGATCTGGATATTCCAGTACCGAGGCGACAGGAGGACTTCCCACTCATAGGAGAGGAGGAGGGACATAATGAGGATGAGGAGGATGAGGATGGGGATGAGGATGGGGGGGATGATGAGGACGGAGATGAGGATGGGGATGATGATGATGGAGATGAGGATGGGGATGACGAGCAGGAGGCATTGCAGGATATACCCATAGAGCCAGAGACAACTAGGACAGAGGAGATGGAGATGTGCAGAGCTATCATAGCGAGTCAGTAGGATCACATTGCAACATTAGAGAGATAGCAGGATCAGTCTAGAGCGGAGATAGCCAGACTCACAGCAGCTTGAGATGCAGCGATTGCTCAAGCACAGCGAGATGAACAGAGAGTCATTGAGTATATTGGGTCGATTCGGGATGCCAGTGCACGGGAGATGGCACAGATGCTGGTAGAAACCGAAGAGGAGATACGCCATTGGAGGACACTATATGAGGGTGCCGTTCCACCAGAGCAGAGAGTAGCTTCATATCGGGCACGATCGAGGACAGAGAGTAGGGCACGCTCTCAGAGGTCATTGACTAGCATGGGAGTGAGTGGACCTATGAGACCACCACAGCCAGGACCAGGAGGGACATCATCCGCGAGACATGGCAGGGATGAGGAGGACAGAGGGAGCACCCAGTGACAAAGGCACGTGCTCCTTATGACAGACAGTGGACATTTATGTAGTTTGACATTTTGTAGTGAGCCTGTGGGCCATACTTAGGACAGACAGTCCAATTTTGTACTCCGATATTATTTTGACATATGATATGATATGCATCGATATGATTGGATGCAATATGTTATGACTGATGTTACTTTCCATGTATGGATGACTTATGCACTATTGATGTACCATTGTGGAACATGTATGAATGTATTTTTTTATGTGTTTGTGATGCATTTATAATATGAAATGGATAAGATGCTTGATATGATGCAAATGTACTAACCAATGAATGCAGGATGCAGCATGTGTGTTTGGGGAAATCGGAGCACTAGACCGAACTGACTATCCGAACTAATGAAAGAAATGTTAGTAAGAAGAAATGAGACAAAGGACAATTAGAGATGAAGAAAAACTTGCTTTCAGTAATGCACTTTGTAGGTGAGAACCTTTATTTTAATGTAGCAAAATGGATGCATAGCATCATAGCATTGAAGGCCAGAGCTGAAATGCAATCCTTTTTGCAAAAGATAGACACATCGCAGACAAATAGCAATCACAACAAAAAAGAAAGGGACCATGAACCATCCCGGTCACTCTAAATCACTCAGTGACATCATGGAGCAACATAGGAACATGATCGAAGATAAATCAATAAAAATATAAGATGCACACATTCCAACAAGTCAAACAAACACCTTGATCTTCATTGTCAAAAGTTGAAAGTGCTGATAGGACGATCATGCTGTCTAGTTTCAGGACATGTGGTACCCCGTCTAAGACAAGACATAGTCTGGTTTCGAGTATACCACACCCTGTATAAGACCCATGATAGTAGAGACAAGGACAAATGAATTTTGCGGTTGATTGACATGACAAGTGCGATCAGTTTGAATGTCTAGTTTGAGTGAAAAAGTTCATCTGTTTAAGCGTGATTTCATTAAAGCACAGTGTTGGATTGCGTGTTGTTGGATGTATGCTTAGCGATCTGTCTATGAACAAAGGGGATCATTTATTGACAAAATGCTTGTTTTTGGATTTTAATGTTTTGAAATGTTTTTGTGTTCATTTTTTCAGGACTTTATTTGACTTTTTTTTGGATTTTTTTTTTATTTCAGGACGTTTTTCAATTTTTTATGATTTTTTCAGGTCATTTTTCAAATTTTTTTTTTGTTTGATTTCAGGACGTTTTTCAATTTTTTATGATTTTTTCAAGACATTTTTCAATTTTTATGATTTTTCCCCCAGTGTCTAGCAAGGAAAGGAATATGACAAGTGAATAAATAGGCTTGTTGAAATGATGGTGGATAGAGGGAAGACAAAGGCCTTTTATTATGGAGACAATACGGATGCAATTTTCAAGGGCTATTGCGTGATGGGACAAGAGACTAGATATGACAATGTAAAGCAGTGACATGGCATGAGGGACATGTCAAGAGGTTTTTGAAACTATGTTTAAATTTTGTGTCCTTATGTCAGATCAAGATCAAGGAATGAAAAAGAGTGTATGGATAGTGATAAGATATGGATAGGATAAGCAAGACCAAGAATGGATAAGGGACATGGACTGAAGGTCAGGATTGGCTATGGGATAGTGGTAGAAAGTTGCAATAAGACAGGGAATATGGATGAAAGGTTGTAATAAGCAAATGGATAAAGACCAAAAGCTATGATAGACTAAAAGCTGCAAACAAGATGCATGATGCTCATGATGATCCTCAGCCTTGTCAAGATCAAAAGTGGAAAGGGAAATGGACATGAGGGACAATAGGATATGAAGGGTAATGACATGGTATGATAGGATAATGGAAGGATGAAACTTGCCCCCAAGTGTGGTATGCAAGAAGTTCATAGATTACGCATGATGCCTGTTTGCCAGGTTTTCATCATGGTACTTGCCCAAGGCACCTGTTTGCTAGGTTTTCACTAGTGGATGAATTATTTTTGCTTTACTTTTTTTTTTTGTCTTTCTTTTTCTTTTTTTTTCACTCTTTTTTTTTCTTGTATTTTGACTTTTTCAATAGAAGATGGACACATGACAGGGGATGGACGAAGGACTCAAGCATCTTTTTTGTTTGGATAGTAGCCTTGAAATAAATGGACCATGACCTTTAAAAGTATGCTCAAAGACGTTGGTAGGATAAGGACATGGAAAAAGAGATGAAACTAAGGCAAGGAATTATGCAAAGCATGGGATCAAAGGGATCGAAGGATGGAAAATATGCATTGGATAATGGATAGGGTATTGGAAGAATTGGGCTTCAGTGGACGGAAATGTTGGCAAGATCGACATTGGCACACACCTTGATGGGTGGTGGATTGATGGAGGAAAAATGGATCTCAGATTGTGAGATTTGGATGGAGGAATAGCTTGGGATTTTGGGACATAAGGGCCCAAAATGGATGAAGAAGGTGACGGAGGAACAAATTTGAGAGGGTTGGATGGAGGAATAGCAACTTTGGATGCCAAGTTGGATGTTTCTTTAGGCTTTTGTGCTTCAAGGAGCCACTTAGAGATCCACATGGTTTTTGATTTTTCATACTTTTGTGGTTCCTTGGAGTGCATTGCTTGCACAAGGGATTTAGGAACCCATATAGATTTTGACTTTGCTTTATTTTTCTCAGTGGGCCTTTGTGGCCTTTTGGATATATTTTTTTCTTTATAGATCATATTTTTCTTTGTTTTGACATGTCGATTATATTGGACATGTTGATCCTTGAATACATGTGGATTTTTAGACTTATGACTTTTATACTTGGCATCCAAATTGCTTGGAGGGGGAAAGGAATGCATGGATGGATATGAATGAAATGGACTTCTTTTAGATGGATGAAATTTACTCAAGGATGTGTACCTTTTCTGACCTTGCATAGAGGACGAAGGGATATAAGGACCTAAGATGGATGGAAAGTATGATGGGGAAGGTGTATGTTTTGATTTTGATGGAGGGATACCAACGTCTCGAGAGTGAGTTGTGTAGACATGAGACTTAATATCTTCTTTGATATGGAGGGGTTCTTTCTCATGAAGGTCTACTCCTTTGCCTTTATGAATATATTGACTTGTAGGATACTCTTTTCTTTGGGAAGAAGACACAAGTCTATTATGAGGTGGATATGATATGAGAGAAATAATGAGATCTTGAAGTGGATCGGATTTCACCAAAGTGGAAGAACCCATTGTGCATATCTAGGGTTCATGAACGTCTTGCACTGACATGTTAGAATCATGAGGGGGATTAGGATCATGAGGGGGACTAGGATTGTGTAGTGGACATGGTTCAATGACAGGCTCTTCAAGAGATGGAATGGGAGAAATAATGGGATCATCAAAAGAAATGCGATCTTGGAGTGTATATGCTGGATTAGGACATGGAGATGGAGGAACAAGTGAATCTTGTGGAGGATCTGAAGGAATAATTTGATCTTGACAAGGAGGAAGATCATTGGAATCCTCTTTAAAGGTGCTTTGCTCTTGACTTTCAATGGGATCATCGGAAAGGATGGAAAGGATATCTTGATCTTTCTTAGGAAGTGGAATGTCAATGGGATTTGAAAGGACATTTTGTTCATAAAATGGAAGGGGATCATTTGGGATTGGATGGACTGGGATACCTTGATCTTGCCCGGGGAATGGAGTGTTAATAGGACTTTGGATAGGATGGACAAGAATAGGGGAATCATCATAAGTGTCTGGGAACATGGGGTCCTGGTCAACAATTGGATAGGATGATAAGGTTTCAAGATCTTGATCTTCATCTATTTCAAGACACGTTTCTTCATGCTCTAAATTATCCTCTTGACATGGGGTTGGACTTTGGATATGCATGGAGGATTCTGACAAGGAATCAATGATTTGGCACGAAGGGGATGACTTCGAATGGGGTCCTCTAAAACAGGTAATGGCAATAAAGTGCATGGTTGCGTTGGGTCTTGTATTTCTGAAACATGACAAGGATGTGCATCATGAATTGGATTATCGTGGAAATCAATTATGGATAACTCTTGGATAATTTCATCCTTGGGCGTATTGTTTGATGAGGACAATGTGGAAGGTTCTTGTGAAACTTCTAAAGGTGTAGGGATAGATGCCATTGGATAGTCAATTTGTTTGCGAGGGGATGAGGCATTGCTAGACATAAGTGTATTATCTTGATCTTCCTCAAAGAACTCACTTGGTAGTTTCCTTAAGAGCATTGCAATAAAGCCACCTTTCTTTCGAGGTTTTGACATAGTTGTATCTGGAATTTGAACTTGTTTGGCAAGGAGTTGGTTCTGATCTGATGTCATGTTTTGATATTGGACTTGGTTCGATTGTTTTGACATGTTTGAAACTTGGGCTGGTGTGTGCTGCAACCTTTGTTTTTGAATGTTTGGTTTTGATTGTTGACATTGTATAGTTGGTTGGACATATTGTTGAAATTGGACCATTGGTTGTGTTGGTTGTAAATGTTGAACAATTGGTTGAACCATTGGTTGTATTGGTTGAAAATCTGATTGATAGTAAACACCTTCTTGTTCTTGTTGTGGAGGCACATAATGTTGAAATTGATCTTGTCTCCTTTCTTGAAATTGTTTCATCATCTCTATGTGGGAGAGGAGAGCTGGTATGTCTGATCATTCAAGAAGAGATCTTACATCAATTGGCTCAATCTTTGGATTTCGACCAGGAAATTTTTGAAACATTTTGGACATTTGTGATCTATTCTTCTCAATGTTTTTCACTCTTTGTTCCAAAATCTCATTTTCGTGAGCTAGCTTCTCCTCTAGTTTTTGTATTTGGACATTTACATCATCATGATAAGTTTGATCGATATTGCCTTGTTGTTGGGTTGGATATAATTGTGATTGCCTTGGATTAAAATTTGATTGCATTGTCGGTTGATATGTCAAACTTTGTTGCATCATTGGTGCTTGGAACCTCATTTCAATAGACATGTCACTATGCAATGCAATATTTTTTTGGAATTTTTCAAGGATGATATATGATATGCAACTAAATGCAAACTAAATAAATGAAAATTCAATCTATGGCAAGAATGCAACCTATGTTTTTGGTTGTTTTTCAGGATTTTGACAAACTTTTTGGAATGCAAATCTAAAAGAGACCCTTAGGATATTGAAATGATGTATAGACCTCAAAGGACAAAAGGACCAAGTGACAAAAGGACAAATGACAAAAGTCTCCCCTATATGCTTGGATACTAAGCTAGGTTTGACCAAATGACAATAATGACATAAAAAGAAAAGGTTTGACAAGGTCTAGACTTCCTAACAATGACTTAGGGTTTATCAAAGATTTGGATTACTCAAGTATGACAAAACCTAGTTTTGACACTATATGCAAAGGGACAATTAATATGCAAGTGACCCTAATATGATATGATAATGACCCAAGCTTAATGAAGAGACCTAGGGTATGCAATGTATGACAATGGTATGACTTTAATGCAAGAGGACATATGCAAATGGATGACCCTTATTGATATGCAAAGGAGTATGACCTAGGTGAAACCTAACCTTGGTACTTGACAATGAACTTTGCAAAATGCAACCTAGGATGAACCTAAACATAAGTGACATGAATGTTAAGACAAGATTTTGAACAATGTTTGACAACCATGTTTGAAAGTGTTTTGAAGTTTGTTGGATGAAATGCTCTTATGTTTAACCTTGTTTTGAATCAATTTGTCTTGCTTTTGAAATGAGATGAAATTCAAATTTTGACAAGTAAAGAAGACAAGATATTTTAACATAGACTCAAGACAAACATGCTCATTCCCACATTTATTATGGTAGGCAAGGACATTAGGTACTTGAGAGGTAGACTTGTTATGGGATTCAAGGAGAATACATAGATGCTTGACCCCACGAGCTCCCCTCCACGACACTCACTTCTTAGGGCAGCCAAGCATCAGTCCCCATGGAAATCTCCCCATGGCGAACTTAGTATCTCTTCCAAGTATCCAAACTTGTCCTTCTCAAGCAACTAGAAGAGTTTTTTTTGGCCTCTTAAAACAAGGTGTTTAGTAAGGATTTTTGTTAAGCGTTACTCTTTGATGTCACGCAAGCGTGATTGAGACATTAAGCCCATCAAGATACCAAACAAATGTAGTCGCACAAGCACGATTTAGACCATGAGGTCCTACTTAGATGTTGATATGAGAAAGAGTTCAAGGGTCATCACTTCCCAAGTAACTACAATTCCCACGTAACCCTTCCTTCAAAGCTTTCGCTCATCAGGTATTTTTTTTATAGTGAGTTAGAATGCCAAGGTATTCTATCCGTACTCACTTTGGGTCATTCCCTTCTCACGATTATCACTTGCTTGCAAAAGCAAATGGTCGAGAAGGCAGGCCCTCTAAAGGTGACACACAATCAAAGACATGAGCATGGTATTGAAGATCTGGATTTCTGATCACCCTAAGAAGGATGAGAGCATACTCTCCTACTCCAATGTCACACTCAACAATCAAAGAAAAAACATGTTTATTCCAACCTATTTAGAAATCATACTAGGTGCCTAAAAATTAATTGCAAACACAAGGTTTAGTTGTTTCTCCAAGGCAACCTGCAAAACCCAAGTTAGAAGTTTGAGGTGTTTATTCTTTGACTATCGATTCTGCATAAAACATGTTAGTAGTTTCATTTGTTGTCTTTTCCATGCATATGCCAAGATGCTGCACAGATAATTAGTACCAAAAACCAAAAAGCAGAAAATAGAATGCAAAACCAAACAATTCTCAAGTTAAACACTGCATTTTTACCTCTATTTCTGGACTTTACACAGGCGCAGAACCCATGACACAGGCGCAAAACTCATAACACAAGTGCAGAATGTCTCTAACACAAGTGCAAAATGCTTAACACAGGCGCAAAAGTTCCTAGAAAACCCTGCACTGCCCTGTTTTTGGGTTTTTTTGACCTCCAAATCAACTCAAAAGCACTCAAAAACACAGTAAAGGGGTTAGATGGTTAGTGTTCATGTCGGGTTCACCAATTAATGTAGCTAGGAATTTGGAAATCATCACAAACAATATAAAAACTAATCTAGCCCAATCACGAAAGCTCAAATGCAATGATCAATCCTAAACACACTCAATAAAGACATGAAAATAAAACATTCAAAACTAAAGATTATGCAAACCAAATGTGGATCTAAATGCTTCCTTCATGCGGCTCCATTGTTCTTCTTTCTTCTCCAAATAGCTTTGTTGTAGATCTCACCTACTAGTGCATGATCATAATATGAAAGCAAGTAGACAAGATGATTGCTCAAGAGTACTCGAAGCATGATTTGACAAAGTGATTATAAATTCGATAATCTGATTATTAAGGGATTAGATTGAAGAAATTCATCCAATTTATAGATAAATTGGAGAAATGATCAAATTAGCATGATAATGATTCGAATGGAAATTCAAATCAAGAATAGCAAAATTATGACGTGTATGACAAATTGCTATGCAAGGATTTTATGACAATTTATGATAATTTATGACAAATTTCTATGTCAAGAATTGATGATTGTCAATTATGACAAATTATGACAAATTTCTATGTCATTCCCATGAAATTAGGAGAAAAATAGGAGAGAATTGAAATTAGGAATTAGAAAAATAGAAAATTAAAAAATGAGGAATTTAAGAAATTAGAAATTGATGGAAAATAGGAAATTAGGAATTCAGTAAATTAATTAATAATTTGTCATTTATTAATTAATTCACAAAAAGAGGAATAATTAGCCAATTAAATGAACATTTAATTGCGATGAGAAGACTTAGGATAAATAAATAATTTATTAATCCTAAAGGGAGAAATGACAAACAAGGTTAAATGATTAAATCATGAAACCTTAAAAGATGAATTAACAATGCAAGAACGACAATTAGGTCTTGATGAAATATAATTGATGTTGATTCGATTATGATCATGATTCTGACTGACAAAGGACCAATGCTGATAAATGATTTGATTGATAATGACGAGGAACAATGACTAATTGATCCAAATTGACATAATTGAGACAAACAACGATCGATGACAAATCGATCGCAAAATGACAAAATTGACAAGAGGACAAGAATCGATGACAAAATAGATTGCAAGACGACAAGATTGAAAATGACAATGATCAATGACAAATTGATCATAAAATGACAAGATCAAACATAACAACGATTGATGACAAATCGATCACCAGATGATAAGATTGATAAGAGGACAAAACCCTAATTAGGATTGATGATGTCCAAAATGATGACAAATGAGCACGCACATTGATATGATAGGATAAAATCAATCAAAATAATGAGTGGATAATGTTGTCGACAAGACCAAATTTGAGAGCGAGATGAATGAAGAATGTAGAAGAATGACTCGATGCTCGCAAATGATAAAGACCAAATGCATGACATAGGAGAAATGTTAATGCGACGCAAAAACCTAAAGTGAGGCAATGCGCAAATGTTAAAGTATGACTCCGCAAGCATTGACCATTTTTAGGTGTCTACACATTGGTCAACCTTGATACTTCAAGTCTCAATGCTCGATTCTCATCATCTTTCAGATTTGCTTCATGATGTGCATGACCTAGTTGATCTGACAAGTTTTGTTGAATTCTAGTCATCCTTGTGATTTCATTATTCTTATTAGATACTAAGGCTTCAAGTTGTTGTTTCTCTCTTTCTAGATCTCTTACTTTATCCTTGACTGTCCTTAATGCATCAAGATTTTCAGTCATTTGTGTGCTGAAATGTTCATGTTCTCTTTTCATTGCTTTTAGTTGATCAGCCAGTGCTTTGTTCTTTTCTTTCAATACTCCAATCATTTCTTTAGTCTCTTCAGATATACTGTTCTCAGATGATGTCTCAATTTGTTCCACTAACTCTTGAGAAACCTACAAATCATCAGATAATCTTCTTCTCACTTTCAGAGATTTTTGCATTTGCCTTTGCATGTCTGCAATCACTTGATTAGCATGATCTGGCTCTTCTTGTAGATACACAATCCTCTGAGATTGTTTATAGCCTTCCATTGATAAGATCTTTCTCTTTAGGTAGTTAAACCCTTTTCCAAGATTGAAGCTCTGATACCGATTGCTAGGCCCAATATGGAAAGCTAATGTACTGAGAGGGGAGGGGTGAATCAGTACATCAAATCTTTTTCTTAACAATATCTTTACTATTAAGCATAAACTGAATAGTGCAGTAACATAATATAATGCTAAAACAAATAAATAACAATCATACATGATTCACTCCATAACACATATATTTTGGTTACGCAGAAACTCTTGGTTAGAGAAAAAAACTATGGTGGGAATGGCACCTACAACTTCACTACTGCAATAATAAAGGTTGCTCGGTTAGAGCTAAATGTTTAGCTATTTCTAATAGCTTACCCTATTAGGAGTATCAAGATCTATTAGATCTACCTTGCTAAAGGATTTTACAACACTTAATCTAAATGTTGCACCTGGTTAGAGGCTTTAAAATTTATAGATTTGACTAGAGTCTTTTACCCTGTTAAAGGTTTCTCTTACAACTTCAAAATATTACAATTAAATCATTACA
Organism: Cryptomeria japonica; assembly: GCF_030272615.1. Lineage (NCBI taxonomy): Eukaryota > Viridiplantae > Streptophyta > Pinopsida > Cupressales > Cupressaceae > Cryptomeria > Cryptomeria japonica. The sequence continues at coordinate 582,936,603 of NC_081406.1, forward strand.
AATATCTGCAACTTTACATTTGGAATGTTATAGTAGATTCTATGTGCTTAGAATAAGATTACCTTGCTTATAGCATACCTCGGTAACCCATATAGTAACTCGGTAAACCCTTCTGTTTACTCTGTTCTTTGACTGTTCTCTGAAATCCTTCTTGGTGACCTTTGTGTCTCTATAATAGTCATAACACTTAGTGCTTTCACATGTATTTCTTCATATATTTCTATATCTTCCTTTTTGTCATGCTACATGTATATGTGTGATCTTAATCCATGTTGTATAAATAGATCTCTTATGATAGTGATCCATTCATTGCTTCGATCTTACAAACATGTTTTATCGAATGAATAACCATGCAAAATATTTCATTGGTTAGATGACCTCGAAATCATACATAATCTTTAAGTACAATTTCCAATGTGATAATGGTTCTATGTTCCTTGATCTTGTAACATGTTTTCATATGTATCTCCAGGTTCAATGAATCTAGTAACATGTTTCACTTGGTGTATATCAACTTGGTGTGTCATCTTTGCTACTCGGTAGACAGCTCGATGCATACTGGGCTCTGTGACTACTTTCTTCTATAACCAACTAGACTATGCATACCAACTTAATATTTCGGTAGAGATAACCAACTAGAGTATGTAGAATAACTTTGAACATAAAACTAATGGCAACTTGATAAGTAGTAACAGAAATGGCTGAGGAGGTTAGATGATCAATCAACAAATGGAAATGCTCTGGTTGCTCAACTAACAGAGGAGGTTTCTTCTGCACCGATAGGAAGCTCATCTGGTAATTGAGGCATATGCCTTAAGGGTAGGGAAAATTTCATGATAATACTACTTAAGCCTTATGAAGAGGTTCTGGAAGATATTCCAAACATTGGAAATGCTTATCCGACATGGAGATGTTTGATCGATATTCTGTATCTTTCACCAGAAGTCATTCATATTAATGATGGATTAGGGTTTCTTGGAGGATAAAAGGTTGAATCCACTTCATTTCTGATCACTTTTCATTCAGAGCGATTCAAAGTGATTCAGAGTGAGTCTAAGGCATTTCAGTGTGATCGATATCTTCTTGAGAGATTTCACCAGTGATCAAAAGAGTTCTTTAGGGTTTTCACTGACAACTATTTTGCAGGTATTTATCTTTCATCATGGAAGTGCGATCATCCTCTACACCTACTTTTATTACAAATCCTACTATTGTTGAGGCAAAGGATCGTCCTAGGCCAATTTTCAAATGATGTTCACATATTGCCACCTTGGATGATTTGGTTGGCACTTTTTGCCATGTTCCAGGAGGAGTTGTATATGTGGAAGATGTCAGAGCATACAATCACTACCACATTGAGGATTTGGGAACCAATGATATTAATAGCATATATATGAGTGAGTTAATGGGAGATTTTGGAAAGATTAAGGCCAAGTACAAGCATTTGAGGGTTTAGGGTTTATCGGCATTCTAGATATTCCTGAATTCGAGGATGAGATTGTCAGATATGTTTTGAGCAGGGTGCATGGAGAATTCATCTAGATGGATAGATCTTACAAGATCTCAAGGGAGGCCATCAGGGCCATCACCTGTTTGCCATAGATTGGTCAGTGTCCAAAGAAGAAGATTTCTAATGATTAGGTTAACAAGCTCACCAACAGAACTTCAAACCGGCAATCGATGAGGGTTAGCACCATCAGAGATAGAGACATCAGATTCAGAAGCATGATTATTGGATACAAGGTAACTAAGTCAAACTGTCTGAACTCTATTTTTAGCTCTTGCATTTATGTTGCACATAAGATCATGAGGGAAAATGAGAAGTTAGATCTTTGTGGATGGATGTAAGATGAATTGTTAATTAACCTAGGGAAGATCAAAGGAGAGAAGAAGGGAACATTCTGGTATGTAAATATTATTGTCTGTTTGATGCTATTTTTCGTTAAAAAACTCCTGGTTTTGGGAAGAGCCAATGGGCATTTGATATCCCGATAGGAAGACAACTGAAACAATCTATGGCTACTATAGACACCTAAAAAATGTCTCATTGATCATGTACTAATTATTCGTCTAAATTAGTTAAATAATTTAAAAGAATTATTTAATTATGTTAATTAATCTTATTCTTCTAATTTCATATTTCCTCATCATCTTACTAATTATTCCATTTTTAATTCTATCACTGTTTAATCATTTAAACCATTTTTAATATTAATTAAATATTTATTATTTAATTAATTATTATTTAAATAATATTTATTATTTAAATAAATTCATTTTCAATTTCTATCTCTATTCATTTAGTCATTCAACCTTTTTCTAAATATTAATTAAATATTTATTATTTAATTAAATTCAATTTCTGCACTTGAACAAAAATTTAATGTTGTACGGTTTATTTAGAAATTTAAAGCTTTACTTAGAAAATGATAACTAGAAGATAGAAAAAGAATGATTGGATGATAATTGAAGAAACTATGTAATTGATCAATTAATTGAAATGATAAATTAAAATAGATTGAAAAGTTAACTGATTGAAAGCTTCTTGGAAAAAAACAAAGTGGAAGATATAAATAGAGATTGAAAAGATAATGATTTTATTAATTAATTGATTGAATTAACTAATTTAGCATGTTCTTGCACTTTGACTTTGATTTTCAATTTAAACTTTGCATGAGATCTAATTTAAATATTGAATATATTTTAATTCAATTTGTTATTTGAGTATATTTAGAACTTGACTTTGATTTTCAATTTGATTTTTGACAAAATTAAATAGCTGACAATACCCTTCTCCATAGACAGATCAGAGAAGAAAAAGCTAGGGAGAAGGGTATTGTCAGCGTTCTGGACTTTATAAAGAGCTCCAAGGGAGGCAGCCCCTCCCTTGGGAAGAAATGAGAATCACATCATGGAATGTCAAGGGCTTATCGGCCCCTGACAAGAGAGGCTTGGTCAAAAGGTCTCTGACCAAGCTTGGGTCTGATAGGGTTTTACTTCAAGAAACAAAATTGTGTGGTGATAAGGTGTTAGAATTCATTAAGTATTGCTTTAAATGGGAAGGGTTGTTTCAAGATGCCAGAGGTACCTCTGGGGGTCTTGGAGTTTTGTGGAATTCAGAGGTATTTGAGGCAGTTCCAATTGCATCCAACGAGTTTTGGATGGCCTGCAACATCATATGAAAATCAGGAGGTTTTGGTTTCCCTCTAGTTAATATTTATGGGCCGATTAAGACAAATGACAAACTGAGAGTGTGGTCGGAGATCTACGATCAATTGCAATTTTTGGAGAAGCACAAAGTAATCTTGGTTGGGGACTTCAATGTAATTCTTGATATAGATGATAAAGAAGGAGGGCTCATAAAGAGTAAAAGAGTAATGGATGACTTCAGTGAATTCATCTTGAAATGTCAGGTGGTGGATGTCACTCCTAAGAATGGTAAGTTTATGTGGACTAACAGAAGACTTAATTTTTCAAAAAATTCTAAAAGATTGGATTGTTTCTTTGTGGGGGAATGGTGGTTTAATGGCATTTTCTCCATTGACACTAACATAATTCCTCAAGCTGGCTTGGATCATCTGCCTGTTTCTCTATCCATCAATCATGAGTCTCCCAAGAATAGGAATTATTTTAAGTTTCAGAGCATGTGGTGGAGGGATCCTACATTCATAGAACTTCTAAAGAATTGGTGGTTAGAAAGCAACACATATTCTGGTTCCCCTAGCTTCCGGTTTGTGAAAAGAATTCAACATATTAAAAACTAAGAATTGAAGAGGAATTAGAAGAGATCAATAATAGAGTTATGAGTGTAGCGATGGACAATGAAGATTATCTAAAAGAAAAATTACTTAAGGAACAACATATAGAGCTTCTATCTAGAGAAGAAGTCTATTGGAGGGACAAATCAAGGGCGTTGTGGATTGCAGAGGGTGATCATAACACAAAATTATTTCATGCCTCTTCAAAGGGCATGAGAAATATGAATAAAATCACTTTAGTTCTGGATGACAATGGGGTGTTGCGAGTTACGAAAGATGAAATTGAGCATGCTGCACTTGAACACTTTGAGAGACTTTTGGGGAGTAGCAATCAGTCATGGACTGATTCAGATGGGAGGCTATCTGAAATTTTATATAAGCTGGTCTCTGAGGATGAGGCGTTAATGCTATGCGAACCTTATACTTTGGAAGAAATCAGAAGAGCTTCTTTCAAGTTGCACCCACATAAGGCCTCGGGTCTGGATGGAATGACAATTGATTTTTACTAGAGATGTTGGGAATTTTGGGGATATGACATCTGGTTGGTTGTAGAAGAATTCAGGAAAAAAGGGAAGTTTGTAAAAGAATTGAACAACACACTCATTTCCTTAATTCCCAAAAAATAGGATTGCACCTCTTTGAATGATTTCAGGCCCGTATCGTTATGCAATACCATATACAAAATTTTATCAAAGGCTATGGCCATTAGACTAAAGAAGATTTTACCTCACCTCGTCTCAAAAAATCAGAATGGTTTTACGCCTAGGAGGGAATTAGCGGACAATATAATTCTTGTGTCTGAAGTCATGCATTCCATACAAAAAGAGAAATTAAAAAGTATGATCATCAAACTTGATGTTGCAAAATCATATGACAAGGTGGTGTGGAAATTCTTGGTTAAGGTGCTAAAGTGCTATAGTTTTCGAAATGAATGGATAGATTGTGTTTCATTTTGCATTTCCACAGTCAAATTTTCTCTGTTGGTGAATGGTGCGGTCTATGGCTTCTTCAAGGCGACTAATGGACTAAGGCAAGGGGATCCTCTATCCCCTTCTCTCTTTGTCCTCATGGCTGAGGTTCTTGGGAATTTAATTAAAGAAAAGCAAGCTGCCAGGCAATGGAATGGCATTCGAGTACACAAAATGTTTGAGCCCATTACTCATTCGTAGTTCGCTAACGACATAGTTTTGTTTGGAGAAGTGTCGGTGAGGGAAGCCAGAGGTGTTGTGGAGGTACTTGAAGAATACTTGTTGTTGTTGGGTCAAGAAATGAATAAGGACAAATCAAACATATACTTCTTCAACATAGGCAAAATGTCCTAAAATCAGATTGCTCATCTACTGGGCTTCAGCATTGTTGACCTTCCTCTTAAATACCTTGGGATCAAAATTAATATGGGCAGCAGACAATCCCATATTTGGGATGATGTTTTAAATTAATGTAAGGCAAAATCAGAGCAATGGAAGAATAGATGGCTTACCCAGGCTGGTCGACTTTTAATGTTAAGATCCATGTTAGCAACTGTTCCAATCTATAGCATGCAATGCTTTCAAATGTCAAATTTGGTTGGAGCGAAATTAGATGGCCTCTTAAAGAAATTTGTTTGGGATGGGGCTAAGGACCATAAAAGGGTACCATTGATAAATTGGGACACCATATGCATGTTGAAAGAAGATGGGGGAGTAGGGTTGAGGGAAATGAATATCCAAAACATGACCCTTGGCACGAAATTGTCTTGGAAAATGTATAGAAATCCCAATAAGCTTTGGTGCAAAATTTTTCAGAAAAAGTATTTTCACAATCACTGATACAGATAAGGGCTCTCCCACCTAGAACTTTCTTTAGAAAAGCAGGGATATCATTATGAACCATATATCCTAGAAAATTGGTAATGGGTGTAGGGAAAAATTCTGGTGGGACTCTTGGGATGGAGAACTGCCCTTGTCAAATATCTTCGATGATCAGGATTGGATAAACACTATTGAATCTTCTTTAGGTGTGCAGGTTGCTATCTATTTTGAGGATGTTGATCGACATGGAATAAGAACTTGGAAACAGATAACAATTGGTAACCCGAAGATGTGTAAAAGGTTGGAAGGTATCCTAAGAAATTGAGTGACTTTAGCCTCAAATGATGAAGATTGCATATTCTAGTGTGCTGCTAAGTCAGGGGAGTACAGTGTTAAGTTGGGTTATGAAGTTCAGAGGCATAGAGTTATCAATCCAAATTGGCCTAGCAAGTTATGTTGGAATAGTTGGGTGTTGCCTAAAGTAGGAGATTTTTTATGGATAGCCTTGAATGGATGAATCCTTATTGGTGACAGATTCAAGACCATTGGCATTCATAGACCAAGCTGGTGTGTGTTATGAAACACTGGGGAGGAATCGGTGGACCATCTAATTTTCAACTACACATTTTCCCAAAGGTGTTGTGAGTGGTTTCTAAATATGGTGAATCTGCACATAGTTAGGAATGCGTCTCTCAAAGAATTCCTTGTCTCATGGCCAATGTTCAACTAGTCTAAGTGGGGAGCCCTATGGTTGGTGTGTCCTGCAATGATTGTTTGGCTTATTTGGAAAGAAACAAACAAATGAATATTCAAGGAAACATCGAAATTAGTTGATGCAGTCATTGCTAACCTGAAGGGAGCTATTGAAGAAGTTATATGTGGTAAGTCAAGAAATGTCAAAAAATTCAGATTCAATGATTGGGACTTAGAAATGGAGAGGAATTGGTCTTTCAAGAATGCTATCTTTCATTATCCCAAAAAGTAAATTAAAAGGAAAGATGTCAGGTGGGCTAAGCCCTAAAGCAACGGGGTAAAACTTAACTTTGATGGTGCCTGCAGAGGTAATCCTGGGCAGGCCAGTTATGGTGCAGTCAATCGAGATGAGGAGGGGAGTATTTTGTCAGGTACCTTCAGACATATTGGATGTGCTACAAATCATGAAGTAGAATTAAGATCCCTTGAGGCTGGTCTGCTGCTTTGCAAACATAAGGGTTTATCTAATGTGCAGATTGAGGGTGACTCTCAGATAATTATAAATGGTCTCACTAACTCTAGATTTCTAAATTGGAAATTGGCTAAATGGGTTCCACGCATACACACTCTACTCCAAGCAATCAGACCATAAAAAATATCTCACATCCATCAGGAAGGTAATTGATTGGCAGATCTTTTTGCTAATCTTAGAGTCAATTCGGATTTGGTAGAGGTGCCAATGGATCCTAATTCAATAAGCATGGAGATTACGGAACTAAATAGAAAAGACTTATTGGAAGGGAAATGTGAAGGGGTTGGTTGATGTCTCCTACCTATAGGCCTACGAATATAGGGTAGGTGGAAGAGGAATTGGACAATCATAGTAGATTGGCTTCTCAAAACCTGCAGTACAGGTGGCCCATGCTGCTTGTGATCGACAAAAGGTGATAGATTTGTGTAGTTTGTGCGATCTTGGTCTTTCGGGCATGTGAAGATACATTTGGGATCTTCTAGATTTCTCAGAGCCTATTAATTGGATTTCTCCAAGGTTTGGCTGCATGGTCTGAAAAAATTCAGTGTTGCTCATAAACCGCTGGGTGGGAGCGAGTGTGATTCTGTCTTCGCCTATGGCATATTTTAGCAACATTGGATGTATGAATTGTGAGGAAACACTTGATGCTAAACTCCAAAACTTGTTCATCTCAGAGGAGTATGTCTATGATGCGATAAAGGGTCTAGTAGGGATAAAACTCAACTTTGAATGCCACTGGTGTGATTCCTTTGTCTATGAAGTTTTTCTTATGCCTCTAATGGACATCATCGAGTATAGGGAAAGAGTTGTGGAGTTGCTATGTGGTTTTGTAAAGTTTTTCAATGGGAACTACATCGCCAATCCCATTTTAAGTCCACTAGAGAATGAATGGATTAGTATCCTAAAGACATACTTCCAGCCAGATGTATTCCTGCCCACTAATTTCGAGGAGGAAGGGGAGGAGAGTGAGAATGAAGGAAGTGATGTGTCTGATGATAGTAAGAGAAACAAGATAGAACGTAGGCATTTGGAGAAGGATGAATTAAAAGAGATGATGAGGACATTCAAAGAGAATGCTTGGGAAGTCTTCAGGTGTGTCGTGATGAACAGGGATATAGCTCCATTCCGTAGATACAAACTTAGAGACTTGGTGGTTCTCGACTGAAGCTACAGAAACTGTGACCAATGTTGGTGAGTTTGTGGGGGTCATTGTGGAAACCCTTAATGGTGATGCTTAAATGTGTCTGGATATGTACTTTGGTGTATTTGTTCATGCTTCGGGTTCATGTTTACATGGGATTGAATGGGTAGTAATGTAGACTGTGGGCTGGTTGGGTAGTATCTATCTTTTCAGATTATGTCTACAAGGGTAGGATGAGTAGAAATGTAGTCGGTGGTCTGGTTATCAGGCTTTGATGCCTTTTTGTAATCCTTTGTAAGTTAATTCAAGGGTGCTATCCCCTTTAATGATAGCTCTTACCATAACAAAAAAAATCAATTTCTAAATAATTAAATAGTTGTTTTAAATTATTTAATTAACTAATTAATTCTTCTAATTTCATTAGTTCTTCTAATTTCATTAATTCTTCTAATTTAATCTAATTTCATTTAATTAGCTAATTAATCCTTCAATTCCAATTCTCCAAATTTATTAATTCTCCAAATTCTAATTCTAATTCAAATTCATATTTCTTCCTAATTTCAAATACATGTCCATGATTTCAAAAATCAAATTGAAAATCAAAGTCAAGTTCTAAATATACTCAAATAACAAATTGAATTAAAATAAATTCAATATTTAAATTAGATCTATTGCAAAGATTAAATTGAAAATCAAAGTCAAAGTGCAAGCACATGCTAAATTAATTAATTCAATCAATTAATTAATAAAAAAATTATCTTTTCAATCTCTATTTATATCTTCCACTTTGTTTTTTTCCAAGAAGCTTTCAATCAATTAACTTTTCAATCTATTTTAATTTATCATTTCAATTAATTGATCAATTACACCATTTCTTCAATTATCATCCAATCATTCTTTTTCTATCTTCTAGTTATCATTTTCTAAATAAAGCTTTCTTTGTCATCAATCAATTATTCTCCAATCATTCTTTTTCATCTTTCAATCAACTTTTTCTCAATCAGTTGACTCATTTAATATATTCAATCAATTATGTTCTACCTCCAAATCGACAGTTCAACTATCAATCAACATGTGAGCTCACCTGAGTTCCACCTCTTAATCAATTTGTTCCACCTTTCAATCAATTCTCTCCAATTATCTATAAATTGAGCATTCAATTCCACACAATTCTTCTGAATCACGAACTTTGAATCTTTGTGTCATTTATAGGTTGCCAACACAGTATCTATGAGCCACCATACCACAAAGAAGAGAAGAGAAATGGAAGCTACATGTGATCATGGAATAGGGAGTTTTTATTGATTATTTTACATTCTTATTATTTGATTGTGTCATTTCATTGAGTTTGTTTGAATTCTATTAGGATAGGGATTCGTTATTTCCCTTTTATTTCTAGTTAATTATATGATTAATTTTAGCATATGACATTTTGGTGAACCTGATGTGAACTAACAACAATTTAACCTTCTTTGTTTTCTATGTGATTTTGCAAATCATACATATTTTTTCATTTTTTTGCAGGTTGTACGAATTGCATATTAGAGTCAAAATCACGCAATCATGTTTATACAATCACGCAATCACATAGATAGGATCACGTAATCAAGCATATAGGGTCACACATTCATGTGGAACCCATCATGCAATCGTCTAGATACTGTCACACAATTGATTAGATCATGTTATGCATTCATTAGCTGGTTTATGCATTCTATTTTTCTGATTTTTCTCATTATCTGCACTTTGTTTTGTATGGATTATGTAATAAATTTGTTAAATCTGAATATGGTTTATATTTATTGCATGCTTTAATTATGACATCTTATGGCATGTAAGGTACAATTTAGAATTTCAGGTGCCAAGAGGATGAAAGAACAAAGAAGACAAGCCAGAAGCTATCAGCAAATCCTAAAGGCAAAAAAGAAGATACGAGATCTAGAGGACCAACCAGTCATTGATAGATACAATGGTGTAGTTCTCTTGTATAAAGTAAAATATGATTTTCTTAACATAGAGTGGATGATGAGAGATATTGCTAGGACATCACAATCTGTTTTGGAGGTTCCAGATTAAAATTAGCTTTTTTATTTTTATTTTTGTTTGGTTTGTCTGTGTATCACACATTCACCTAGATAGGATCACGCAATCATTATGTCAGTAGCATGCAATCGTTCTGTCAGAATTACACAATCGCTTTGTCAGAATTACGCAATCGGTCATACAGTATAGGTATCATTATGCATTAGTTTTTTTTATTGTTCTAATTAATATGAAAAATAGGTTTTAAGGACCCGAAACCTTTAACATAGGAGCATAAAATAGTTCATCAAAAAGCATATAGACCTGCTTGAAACATCTTACAAAATGAATGCAAAAAAGGCTAGTGAACCAAACAAACAACAAACGAAAGGAACAACAAAGCAGAAAAACCAGATAAAAGACAAAAAGATAAACAACTATAAAGACTTAAGAAGATTATGCATTCATTTTTTGTATTGTTAATCTTCTATTTTATGTGGATTTTCTTGGGTTACTGATTATATGTTTGCAGCATGTGGCAAATTTACAAAGAGGATTGGATTATTACTGAATCATAAACACTCATGCTATCACACTTCAATTTTGGGGTTAAAATAAACCTGGTTAAAATGGACATGCATGTTATAACAATTCTATTTTGGGCTTAAAATAAACATGGTTAAAATTGACATGCATGTTATCACATTTCAGTTTGGTGTTTTAAAATTGACATGCACATGTGTATCTCACACCTAAATTTACATTTTAAAATGAATGTCAATCAGTCTTATCAATAGATTAACTCACACTTAATTTTATTTAAGGGAAATAACTTTTTATCGTGTTTGGGGTGGACCTACTATTGCATCAACTACCTTTCCACCCGCCTTCGGGGTCTTGGGAGAAAGGGAAAGGTGATAACTATTGGTATGATGTTTAAGTTGTGATTGTCATTGATGGACACACTTATTTTATGTATGAGTTATTCTCAATTGGTAATATGTGTTGTGTTGTTCACACCGGTATTATATGCCATTGTATGTATAGTCTTTGTTTGTAGAAGACTATCGGTGTTTTGCAGAAGAAGCTTACCGGTCGTAGCGGTATAAAGACCTCAAGTAGTATGAAGACACAAGTGGAACGAGGACCCCTAGCGGTAGATAATATTTTTGATCGGAACATTATGGTCCAGTTTTCTAGTCTTTATTCATTAACCAATAATCAGTATACTGTGTTAAACCGGTATAATTGTAAAGTGTGATGAGTTATCATCCACTGACACTTTGGTGGTGCTTTTGTGCCATGTTACCAAATGTGTCTAGATGCACTGTACCTAGGAAATTGTAGTCTAATCTTATTGGACCGACATGAAATCAGATTCCTATATGAGGACATCATGTTTAGGGTTTTGTAAGACTTGATGTGTGCGAGTGTTGGAGAGTAGATTAGGTCTATGTGAAATAGGTATCTCACTATAGAGATTGTGAGTGCAAAGGATAGAAGACTGAGGTAATGTTGCAATGCATTAACAGAGAATTGTCAAGGATCTAATCAAGCATTCTGTGCTCCTTTCTAGATCATTCACTTGTTGATTACCAATCTCTTTGACAAGTTTGAAACCCTTAACTGGGTAGGCCCAACCAAGCCTATTGTAAATCCTCTAACAAGGTGGTTCACAATTGTGGATCTGAAATCCTTTATAAGGGTAGTCTTTAATAGGACTTATCTCCTAACACAGATCTAGATTCCTAATAGGATCTGTTTTGGTCAAGAACATTGTAAAGCCTTAACCGGTCTGGTTACTATTCTACAGATAGTTGACTTTTGAGTTTTACTCACCGTGGTTTTTCCCATTTGGGTTTCCACATCAAAATATCTTGTGTTATGGTGATTGTGCTACTGTGGGTGAATGCTCTATTTTCTATTTGTCTTGTTTAGGTTTTAACGGGTTTGTTGTTTAAACTACTACACTAGTCTGCAATAAAATTGTTTAAGAGTTTGGTTAAATTGTTAGGCATACTAATTCACCCCCCTCTTAGTATTCATCAATTGGTATCAGAGCCAACCTTTCTCTAAGTCTAACCACTTGAAAGGAGATATGGGGGAATATAGCATAAGGGAACTCAGCCACCATCTGACTGAGTCTGAGAGAGCCTATGATGAACTCAATAGCAAGTATAAGGCCTCTTTAGCCAAAAGAAGAGAGCTTGCTAAGCAATTGATGGAAATTACTAAAAACAACTCTTCTAATGAAGCAGACATGGATGCTCTAGTTGGAGAAGTGGAGAAACTAAATGAATCCAAAACTAACCTAAGGAGGGAGTTGGAAGGACAAACTATTAGGATGAGTCAGGAAATAGAAAACATAAGAAAAGCTGAAGATCTAGTGAAGGACAAGGAGCACGAGATCTCTAAGCTGAATCAAGAGATTGGTACCATTACTGCATATATGCAAGAGGGTAAGGAAGAGAAAGAAGAAATGCAAGCAAACCTCAATGTAGCCATTTCTCATAATGAAACCTTGATGAAGACCAATGATTCTCTTTCCAAGGAACTTGTTGAGACAAAGGAAATACTTGCAAAATTCAATTGGAGTGCTGCAAAGTTGGACCAAAAGATGGAAACAATGAAGCCATCAAAGGATACCTCTGGACTTGGTTTCTCTGCATATGAGGAAGGTGAAACCTTTGGAACCAAGACTAGTGCACCAAAGGAGCAATCAACACCTAAGATCAACCAAAGAAAAGGTAAGACAAAGTTTAAACCTGTATGCTTCAGCTATCATAAGGAAAGAAATACTGCCAATGTATGTAGGAGTAAGGCTTACAATAACTTTCCTTACATACAAAATAATGTGGCTAGAACTGGTAGATTTAATGGTCACTATTATGCATGCAACAAGTTTGGGCATAGAGATTTTGAGTGTAGGTCAGTTATGAACAACTCTGGAAGTTATGCACCAAGATCTAAAGGAGTTCTCCCAGAACCTCCTATGAACGGGAACCCAAACCGGTACATAACCTATGACCACTGGTCAAATGGTTAAGGAGCGGAAAATAGTTGGAGAGCAACCTGTTTGATCTGTTGTGGTAGTGGTCACATTGGTGCAACATGCAAGGGGAAGAATAGAAATGTGAACACTGGACCATGAAGAACACCTGGTATGGTATGCTATCATTGCAACAAATCGAGACACATTGCTAGAGCATGCAGATTGAGAAAGAATCCATCGGGAGACATACCGGACGACCCAGAAGGGAAGGTCGATGTTGAAACTATTTAGGTGGATATGAATAAAACTTGGAAAAAGAAATTTGAAGAGAATCCACAAGATGTACCAGTTTCCGCACCTAGTGTGGAGACCCTTGAATTGACAAGCTGAGCTTTGAAAATCTTAGAGGGAACATATCAGTAACAATGTTTCAAACCCCCGGAGTATATCAGTAAAGTGCCTTTATCGGTATTGGTTACCTGTCGATCGATAGAAGAAACAAAGTGCTAAAAGGTAAAGTTAGGGTTTGTGCCCTAACGGTGATGCATTTTTATGGTAGGTAGGAGCTTGTTTAAAAGTGACTTTCATTGTCATTTTTACTTACCTATTTTCAAAGAAGAATTTTTCTAGTTGAGCAGAGCAACAATAGCGATTTATCTTGCATTCGAAAGAATTTAGAAAGAAATCTTGCACGAGATTTTGTAGCCATTTCAAGCTATTAGTGTGGAAGTCAGATCGGTAAAGTAAGCTCTTGGAGAAGTGTGTTGTTCTTGACATCAACAAACCCTAGTTTGGACTGTGAAGGTATTTCTCGTTGAAACATTCTTGTCATTTGGAATTGTCTAGATATGGCTTCTACATCTAAAATCCCTTCTAGTTCTATCGAACCTGAGGAATCATCTGAGTTTCTTAGGAAGAAGGTGAAATATAATGCCCTATCTCAAATTCCCGCCAGAGTCATTGTCGAAGGGGATGTTTCAGGATACATTGATTGCAAACTGGAAGACCTAGGGTCTCTAGTGATTCACTCCCAGTTGAGTCTGTTCTGTGGAGATGATAAGAAGATTAAAATTGAGTACAGCATGATCGAGAGAAGAAATTTCACAATGCAATATATTTTCTTGAGGAATTTATAGAAGAACACATTAGGATTATTCTAAGTAGGGTTCATGGTGACAAGATGTACCTTGAGCAAACCCATGATATTACACTGGAGGCAATCCATGTTGTGACCGGTTTCTGCAATATTGGAGAAGTCCCTGTTCTTTGCAAGATCACCAAAACCAAAGTGACAGAGCTCATCGGTTCTGTGAGCGACCAATGGGCAATGACTATAAACACTATAAAAGATGACTTGGTGAACTATGTGTGCATGGTGATTGGGTATAGAGTATTCTATGCTAGTAGAATGAATTCTGTTCCTACAGTTGTAGTGCATGCCGCTTATAGGATGATCAAGGAAATGCAGAATATGACTTATGTACCTACATGCAAAAACAACTCATGGAGAACTTGAAGTCCATCAAAGAGGAAAAAACACTAAGGTTTAAGTTCGGTCAATTGCTTGTCGGTTTTTTTTTTCTATTTTCAAGGATATTTTCCAAGAGTTGGTGATGTTCAATGGTTGAGTGACCTACTGGTTTCTTGACAAATAAAGGAGATTCTGCAAGTAGTGGGATCTACGTATCCAGAGACTCTGAATAGGTAATTTGATGAATTCATACTAAAGATGAACAAAAGAATGAGAATCAGGTGATTTGGTTAAAAAGTACAAAGATGATATCTGTTTCACAATCAAATTAGATCATTGCATAATGCAAGTGGTTGAGCCTAGAGAAGATGAAGTTTATCCTATGGGCTATGAAGTGGTAAATGATATACAGGGTATGCCTCTACCCTACTTGCTTCACCACTGGATCCAAAGAAGAAGAGGACTGATACTTACTCTGAGAGGATGAAATCTGTTGAAGTACTGAAGCAGAAGAAGAGGAAAGTAGTACCATCGACATCGACACTGGTTACATCTGCTACCAATCCTAAAGTGACCAAGAGGTCACCAACCAAAAAGAAACCGGATGCCATTCCACCAAAGGTATTTGAAAGGAAGAGAAAAACAAGGAATAACACACTAGATTCAGAAGACACTGAACCAAAGGTAGAAATGAATAAAATAAGACAATCAAGTAAGAAGACAAAGACAACTAGTAATGTACCAACAACCTCTGCACCAGTAAATATACATGTTACTTCTTACTAGCCTATGACACCTTTTCAAAGAATTATGAAGAATGTTAAAAGGAAAGTACTTGATGATCTAAAAGATTATTTTGATGATCTTAGCGATAGTGAAAAGGAAGAAGTAGAGCTAGAGGTCATTAAATATTTGTGTGATAATGATTGGTCTCCAATTGACATTAAATATGTTGTTCCTAATTCTTTATTTAGTTATCTGGGTAATAAATGGCGCATTGTCATTGAAAAGGAGAAAGAAATTAGGGAAGAAATTTTTGCCCAATATTTTCTTGATGCCTCTAATTTAGAATTGTTTGAGATTCTTAATTGATACAAAGGCATCTTTTTCATGCGAAAAAGAAGACTTCAGCTACTCAAAGGCAAAACCTCTGAAGTGGAAAAAGACACCCATTTACAGGTTAAAGTAGTTGTCAAGATGTAGAAAGTATCTGAAGCTAATCGACAGGCTGAGCAAGAGCCTAACCTATCCACAACCAAACCAGATGAAATCTTCGATAGGCAGGATGAAAGAAAAGCAGAATAAAATGACCCCATTGATGTTGATGCACTAGATGTTGAGGACACCACTCCAGAGAAGGAGAAAGTTGAAGAGGAGAGAGTGGAGAATGAAAAAGCTGAGAAAGTGGAAAAAGAGAAACAAGAGAAAGAGAAACAAGAAAAAGATAAACTAGAAAAAGAAAAAGCAGAGAAAGAAACACTAGTAAAAGAGAAAGCGGAGAAGGAAAAGTCGAAAAAAGAGCAAGTAGAGAAAGCAATATAGGAGAAAGAGAGAGAAAAGAAGGAAGAAGAGAAGAAGAAGGAAGAAGAAATGAAGAAGGAAGAGGAGAAGAAGAAGGAAGAGGAGAAGAAGAAGGAAGAAGAGAAAACAAGGAAGAAGAGAGGAAGAAGGAAGAAGAAAGAAAGAAGGAAGAAGAGAGAAGAAGGAAGAAGAGAAAAAGAAAGTGGAAGAGGAGAAAGAGAATGCCACCAAGGAAGCCCAAGAAAAAGAAGAATAGGAGAAGAAAAGACAAGAGGAGATCAAGGAAAAGGAAGGAGGACAAACTCCTAAGGAAATCGAAGATCAAGCTAAGCAGGTTGATCCCACCGGTCCAACTGATTTGACTCTTGCCTATCTTACTCAATCGGTTGATGAAAGTGAGCTACTGAGGAGCATTCAACTAGCTCAACTTAGATTGGAAGAACTGAGGAAAAATAAAGATTAGGATGTCATTCAATTTGATGTTGACACTCTTTTCAATCTAATCCCCGGTACTAACCTCCCCAGTATCGATTCCTCGCTGACAAAGTTAAAACTTCTTTGCACAGTAGTGGATGATCAAGTGCAATCTTTAGAAGATGCTGCTCAAGTTTTCGCAGAGAAGAAGAATGAAAAAGATCTAAAAGTTTCATTAGTAAAACAAATGGATGAAGAAAAAGAAAAATTGATTAAGTAGAAGGATGATATAAGTTTATCTATGGGTGAAGGTAACCTACTCTTGAGCAAAATCTGCCAACCTCACCTATTTTGTGATGATATTCTGAAAAAGAAAGGTTAACTCCAATCAAAGTTAAAGAAGTACATCAACAAATTCAAACTGCCATATGATTCGTCCATAGTGTATGGGTAGACTGTTCACACTCACCATCATCAGATTGAAAAGATTAAATCAGAGACCTGCAAGTAGACTCAAGATCTGGAGGAGCTCCAATTGCTTCTATTACCAAAATTGTAGGTTCTTCAGAAGTGCTTTATGAACTTGGAGGCTATTACTGTCACACCGGAGATGAGCACTATTGATGCCATGGAAGAATTAGCCTTCCAGTTGAAGACCAAAAGTGAAATTGCTGCCTCACTTCTCGATTCATGGTCTTCAGACATGAATTTTCTGAAAAACTTTAAATCTATTTTTGAGAAGTTTTACTGTTTATTGTCATGAACATATACTCTGTTATGCAATATAACTTTAGTAAATTTCTGTGAAAGAGGGAGTGTTTACATTACTTTGTCATTGTTGGCAAAGAGGGAGTAGTATTGAAAATTTCATGCACATACTTGTAATTTTTGCTAAGGGAGTAGTGTATATGCTTATGGGGAGCAATTTTGAATTATGGAATTTGACATCATTTTTTTTGTAAACACTTAGATGTCAAATTTTCCTAAGTGTTGCCATCAATGCCAAAGGGGGAGATTGTTGGTATGATGTTTAAGTTGTGATTGTCATTGATGGACACACACTTATTTTATGTATGAGTTATTCTCAACCGGTAATATGTGTTGTGTTGTTCACACTGATATTATATGTCATTGTATGTATAGTCTTTGTTTGTAGAAGACTATTGGTGTTTTGTAGAAGAAGCTTACCGATCGTAGCAGTAAAAAAAACCTCAAGCGGAATGAGGATCCCTAGCGGTAGTTAACCTTTTTGAATGAAACATTATGTTCCAATTTTCTAGTCTTTATTCATTAACCGATAATCAGTATATTGTGTTAAACTGGCATAATTGTAAAGTGTGATGAGTTATCATCCATCGACACTTTGGCGGTGTTTCTATGCCATGTTACCAAATGTGTCTAGATGCACTGTACCTAGGAAATTGTAGTCTAATCTAATTGGACCGACATGAAATCAGATTCCTATATGAGAACATCATGTTTAGGGTTTTGTAAGAGTTGATGTGTGCGAGTGTTGGAGAGTAGATTAGGTCTGTGCGAAATAGGTATCTCACTACAGAGATTGTGAGTGAAAAGGATAGAAGACTGAGGTAATGTTGCAATGCATTAATAGAGAACTATCAAGGATCTAATCAAGCATTATGTGCTACTTTCTAGATCATTCATTTGTTGATTACTAATCTCTTCGACAAGTCTAAAACCCTTAATCGGGTAGGCCTAGACAAGCCTATTGTAAATCCTCTAACAAGGTGGTTCAAAGTTGTGGATCTAAAATCCTTTAATAAGGTAGTCTTTAATAGGACTTATCACCTAACGGGATCTATTTTGTGAAGAACATTGTAAGGCCTTAACTGGTATGACCTTAACCAATCTAGTTACTATTCTACAGATAGTTGACTTGTGAGTTTTACTCACCGTGGTTTTTCCCATTTGGGTTTCCATGTCAAAATATCTTGTGTTATGGTGATTGTGCTATTGTGGGTGAATTCTCTATTTTCTATTTGGCTTGTTTATGTTTTAACCGGTTTGTTGTTTAAACTACTACACCAGTCTGCAATAAAATTGTTTAAGAGTTTGGTTAAATTGCTAGGCATACTAATTCACCCCCCCCTCTTAGTATTCATCAATAACGACACCCAATTTTTCATTTTAGTAATGAGGGGTATCTTTGACTGGGGATTTCATCACCCCACAAAGGTACTTCAAATTGGGATGTCTTGGAGATATCATCTCTCCCAGTGTTCTCTCGAGCGGGTTTTTCTAGTCGCTATATAAATATACTAGTCAGGTGGCTAGAGTGTTGAGTGAATTCGACATATGTGGGGGCCTTCCCTGCACCGATAAACTTAACTAAAGTCTTAAGTGGCTTGCTCTGAGAATCCATCATTGGATCGAGACCCCTCAAAATTTACAATAAGAACCAACTTAGTAGCCCAAATCCTACATTCAGTGATTCTGGGAGTGCAAATTGTACCCCATTGATACCCCTCATGTACCTTGCATTATGAGACATAAATCCCTCGATGATAAGATCTTCGGATCTTTGGGGTAAGAGAGACTAGCATGCCCAAGAAGTGTGTTCTGTGGAGTGGAGCCAGTGCTACTAGACTGTCTATCTGTTCGTATTGTTTCAGTATTTTTCTATGGGGGCCTTGTTGAATGGTGTTTACTTTCCAGCCTAAGATTGTATTATGTGCTTTTATATGTATCATTGTATTAGACGAGTATTGAGTCAGTATTTGGGCTATTTCAGGGCTTATCTTACATATTTCTGAATTCTCATAGTTGTTCAAAACGCAGTTTAGTCAGTTATACCTATCTTCAAACAACTTCTCTCAAATTAGGAAAACAACAAACTTGTCCTACAGACAAAATTATGGGAAACAAAGTTTATCTTGAAACATCAAATGGTCCTACAAACTCAAATTTTTTACATACTTGTGACCATAGGCAATCCTTGCACAGTCCTCATTTGCGTCCTTATTATCATCCTCATATACATCCTTAGAAGTTGCATAAGTCCTTGCATAGTCCTCATTTACATCCTTATTATCATCCTCATATACGTCCTTAGAAGTTGCACAAGTCCTTTCATAGCCCTCATTTGTGTCCTTATTATCATCCCCATTATCATCCTCATATATGCCCTTAGTCCTTGCATAGTCCTCATTATCATCCTTATTATAGTCCTCATTTACATCCTTATTATCATCCTCATTTATGTACTTAGAATTTTCATAAGTCCTTGCATTGTCCTCATTATCGTCCTTATTATCATCCTCATTTATGTCATTAGAATTTGCATAAGTATTTGCATAAGTCCTTTCATCATCCTCATTATCGTCCTCATAGAGTTCCCATATGCGTCGTCATAATCTTTGTATAAGTCCTTATTTGTGTCCCATTGACCTCCTAGTTCATTTTAGTGTTGTTATAATCTTCATTTTAGTCCTTATCTAGACTTAATATACATTTGTCTTAGTCTGTCGTCATTTTCATAATCATCCTAGAAATTCATACCCCAAACATCCAAATCACAATCAGAGGATCAGTCAAACTCAACCTCAACTCAAACAAGTTTGTCAAGTTCAACAAATCAAACATTATCACATTCAAAGAAATGGAGAAAATTTCTTACATGTTGTGATCCTAGGTCCAAACCAATCAAGAAAACATCATGGATTGGCATTATCTATTTCCTAGGGAAGGTGGAGAATTCATCCCTTCCATTCCTATTCCATCACTATCCATAAAAACCTTAGCTCAATAGATCAAGACTTTGCAACAACAAATGATAGACATGACTAGTCCTAACAACCATAGGGGATGGTTATAAAAAATGATGATAGTAGTGATGACTATGAGGGAATCAATATTAGGCCAACCTTTTTCTTCTTGTGATACCATTCAAACATCCCAACCTTCATTTTTCAACAAAATCATTCCTACCTTAGTTAAACCAATATTAGAGTCATGTAAACCTTCTTTTTCTTTGAACCCACTATATCAATCATACCAATCATATCAAATCAAATCCCTTTCAACCAAAATCAAACCCCATTCAACCAAAGTCCAAAACAAAATTCACATCAACCCAACATTCAAAGTACCTCTTTCAACCAAAGTCCAAATCAAAATTGACACCAACCCAACATTCAAAGTACCTCTTTCAACCAAAATAAAACCTCTTTCACCTAGAATCATACTCCTTTCAACCAAAATCAAATCCCTTTCAACCAGAGCCCAAATCAACCATATCTATCCACCATTTCATCATCCCCTAAAGTCACACAAGACCAATCTGATGCAGAGCCCTAGTATAAGTTTAGAATAGGTTCCCCTAATCCAACACCACACCAAGGACCCTAGAGATCAAAAAACACTACAATGGGTCAAGGAATAGCAGGTTGACAAGTCCCACATCTCTTCCTCTCAAAAGCCTCTTCACAAGGTTACTTATATTGAGTGTTTCATAAGGTCTCTTAGTGACTCACAAGGACCCTATAGCCCAACAATGGTTTGGTACCTTCTCCAGTGCATAAATGACTATTTAAAGGTTGGTTTTAAGTCCCTTAGGTCAGAGAGACCCCCCTTCAATCATCAATTTAGGTTCCCTCTATCGATTTGGGTAACTGCTGCAATAAGGCCTACTAATCCTAGTAGCCTTGCTAGACCGGTTTTCCACACTTAACTCCTTATTTCTCCAAAGGACTTAGACAAAAAAATTCTGAATTGGATACCCTTTTGAGAGTTACAAAACATATCCCAAGGGTGCTGATCGGTTGGGAATAGAAGGATACAAACCCTATCTTGGCTAGGAGACCTAATAGCTCCAATTAGGCCTATATTACAAAGGAGTGTGTAGATATAGACCTTAAATTACCAAAAAAACTCAATGAAAAATATTCGTACATGGAATATCCACCAATTCCTAAGCTTTAGGCCATGATCAGACCTCTAACCCCTGATGTGAGACCTGTTTGCTTGCACTTCCAGAAAATTGTAGGTTTCTCCCTTGTCCTGGCAAATTAAGACCTCAAACTTGAATAATATGAAAGGTGATTGGTCACCCTAACACATCCCACTAGTTTCCTAATTCCAAAATGATCATACGGTATGATACCCTGATTAGAACAACAAAATTGCAGGAAATTCTCATAATTCTATTGCTTCAATGATGTCAAAATGTTTACAAAATGTTCTCTCCCCCCAATGATGATTGGGAATGAAATTTTATATATTAATCAATGGTTATCAACCTCCTTTTTAACTGAGGTGACCGTTAGAAGGAACTATTTGCAACCAAAAGTTGTCATTAAAAGATGTCAACAAAAGTTGTCAAGTTTGAGCAACTTTTGACACATGTTAAATCCACCTACCTAGAGTGGTTTCAACATGTCTTCAGTATTTATAAGACATCTCCAACACATAAACACCTATAAAATACTCAACTAAATACCACTTGGCCCATATGCCCATGGTGGCTTATCAATTTGCCAAATCCATGTCACTGGGCAACAAGGTGAGGTTTATTACAAAAATTAAACAGACAAGACTACCTTATTACATAGATTGAAAGGTCACATTCCCATGTGTGACCTTTAGCCTTTATTTCTCTTATCATCTTGGTCATGAGGTTCTCCTGCACCATACTCCCAGGGTGAATGAATCTCAAGTCCACTTGAGATGAGGTCATGTAAGGTAGTGTCATGCTTCTTTATCTGATCTTCATCCAACCAAATGGATCCAGAGTCTGGTTTTCCTTTCTATTTGACCAAGTATTGTTTATACTCATTGTTCCTGGTCTTGTTTATAATCTTTGTTTCTAACACTTTCTTAAGTCTAGGAGGATCATTTTTGGGAAGGTCTATATCTACTGCATCTTGTAGGACCTATTGTGAGTTACCTGCATTAGAATCACCTTTAAAAGGAGTTAGATCACAAACATTAAAAATAGGAGATATGCCAAGGTTTGGAGGTAACTGAATTTCATAAGCATTGGTGCCAAACTTATTCAAGATTTGGCATGGTCCTACTTTCCTCTGCATGAGATTAGTGTGTTTTTCCTTGGATAATCTTTCCTTCTTCAAATTTTCCTAAACCAAATCTCCAACCCGAAACTGTAATTCTCTCCTTTTCTGATCTGCATGTTCTTTGTATTTTTCTGATGACCTTTCAAGTTGTGTTTTGACCTGCTCATGAACTTCCTTTATGGCTTCTACAAACCTCTCACCATCTGCACTTATGGGATTCGTATGAGGTAGTTTTCTCAATTCCAATACCCCTCTTGGATGTAACCCATACACAATCTGAAATGGTGACTTCCCTGTGCTTCTGTTTACAATGTCATTGTAGGCAAACTTAGCCTGAGGTAAGATTGAATCCCAATTTTCACCATGTTGTCTTGTAAGACATATCAACAAATTCCCTAATGACTAGTTAACTACCTCTATCTATCCATCCATTTATGGATGATAGGCTGATGAGAAGGAAAAAATGATGCCAAGTTTCCTCCATAGAGTTCTCCAGAAATGACTAACAAATTTGACATCCCTGTCAGATACTATGTTCAATGGAAGTCCATGAATCCTTGCTACTTCTATGAAAAACAAATCTGCTATATAGATTTCATCACTACTGGACTTACATGGCAAGAAATGTGCCATTTTACTAAACCTATCCACTACCACAACTACACTGTCAAACCCTTTTTGGGTCCTAGGTAAACCCATTACAAAGTCCATTGACACACTTTCCCAAGGTCTTGAGGGAATGGGTAAGGGTTGATAGAGACCAGCATTGGTGCCTCTCCCTTTTGTCTTTTGGAAAATGGTGCATGCATCTACAAACTTCCTTACATTAACCTGCAATATGGGCCAAAAGTAGTGCCTTCTTACCAATTCAAGTATCTTGTCCAAGCCAAAATGACCTACCATAGCCCCACTATGCTTTTCCTTGATGATATTAGTCCTCATTGAACACCTTGGTATACACAATTGCCCACCTTTGAAAATAAGTCCATCTTGGATCAGAAAATTAGAAAACTTCACATGATACCTTTCACCAAATTCAGTACATGCCTTGTAGATCTCCTTGAAGTCCTCATTTGCAGCATACATATCTTTCAATGCATTAATCCCAATGCTTTCTAATTGGATTTAAGATATGGTTAGTACTCTCCTACTTAGAGCATCAACCACTTTGTTGGCTACTCCTTTCTTGTGTTTTATGGAGAAGGTATAGGCTTGGAGGGATTCTACCTATTTCATATGCCTGTGGTTTAACTTTTCTTGGCTATTAATGAAACTCAAGGCTTGGTTGTCAGTATAGACCACAAATTCCTTTGGGAGAAGATATTGCCTCCATTTTTTTAAAGCTTGAACTAGTGCATACATTTCTAGGTCATAAGAAGAATATTTTCTCTTTGCCTCATTGAGCTTTTCACTAAAGAATGTTATAGGTCTTCCTTCTTGGCTTATGACTGCTCCTATCACCACATGACTAGCATCACATTCAATCTGAAACACATTGTTAAGATCAAGTAAGGCAAGTACCAGTTGTTTTTTATTAAGGAAAAAGCAGGTTTTGAAGGGGCCCCAAAACCCTTTACAAGTAGAACTTAAACATCAAAGCTATGAGAAACAGAAAAGAATAGAACCACAAAAACCAGCGAAAAACCGAAGAAAACCCAAAAAAGCCCCATAAAGCCAGCAGGCCTCCCAACATTCAGATTTTTTCCAAGGCTTTAGCTAGGGTTTTGCTGATTTCATATAGCTCTTTGATGTTGTCTTTGAAGTTAGGGGGATCCTTTGCTGAAGCAGCCATAGCTTTCTTGATACTGGCCCTGGTTCTCTTCGCAGTACCACCCACCGAAGTAGCATCAATGCTTCCAGTCTGGATGGTCTCTTCCTCCAGGTCAAGATCCACATCAGTTTAGGAGTGCAGGTATGATCAAAGACCTTGGCAGTGTCCTCTAGGTTTTTAGTGATAGCAGAGAGGATACTTGGGATAACTCCCATCAGATTTTTCATCGCTTCTTTTCCCTCTTCCAGTGATTTTACCTTATCCTCCATTTCCCGCTTTCAATTAATCTGCTCTCTGTTTTCATCCTCCCTCTTTTCATCCGTATTTATCCCTTTCTTATCCACGTTTTTCAGGATCTTGTAGATCCATCTATCGAAATCCATTCTAGCCTCAGAGAGCTTCTTGAGGTTATCCAGGATAAGCCCTTTACCAACACTTTCCTTGTCCTCGCTATCCCTATCCTCAATCAGGTCCTTCTTAGAGTCTTTGTTCATTTCCTTCTTAGAATTCACTTTGGTTTCCTCATTATCCTTGGGATCCGCTTCTTCCATCAAATGGTTGTTGTCCTTACTAAGGTAATGGCTAAGGATAGGGCTTTCTTGATCAGGCTCATTATCGCCACTTTCTTCCTCATTACCTAGCTCCTCATCTTTCCAGCTGTCTTCACCTGTTGGAGTCGTACGTCTCCATTCCGCTGCTTTCCTTATCAATGTCCTTTGTTTCCAACCCAGGGATGCTTTTCCTTTTTTTGCTGGAGGATGCCTTCTCCTTGCTAGTTTCTCCCTCTTCCATCTTTCTCTTGCTCAGAGAGGTGAAAATCCTCTTATTTTCCAACAGGGTGAGGGTTTTGCAATGCTCATAAATGAGCAGCAGAAGCCTGTAGTGGAGAATCAGGTTGGAAGGGTTAATCCTGTGTTTGTTGAGGGATCTGGAGAGGGACCGAAAAAGGTAGTAGGGTAGGGATACCTTTTTGTCATGTCTGAAATGGTTTAAGAGCATGTAGTGGTAGGTGTGGGCCCTGGATAAATGGCCTTCAACCATGATGTACTCCATAATTGCGTTCAGAACCCAGCCCCACAACTTCTTGATGTTTGTAGCTTCGTAGTAGCCCCCAGTAGCCTTGCCAATTTTAGCCCTCTTTCTCTTTTCGCGGGAATAGGTTAACTGCGTTGTTGGAGACTTTAGGGTCTTGAAAGAAATTAAACCCAGTGTGGGGCATTTCAGTCACAGTGGAAATGAGCCCAACATCCAGCTTAAACTTAACTCCATAAAGTTTAAAAGAGCCATTAGACCAGTTTTCAGAAATCTTGGAAACAACTAAGTTAACCCTAACTTTGTCATAGTCCTCAAGCTTCTCCATGAAGCTGGTAAGAGAGCCCTTCTCCAATTTCACCCAGACTTTTGGCATCGCTTTCCAGGTCGATGTGTTGTCTGGTTCTTCCTGCCTTAGGTCTCCTCCCATCTACGGATACGAGCTATCTGCTCTGTTTCTCTGCAAATTATAACCTTCTTTCCCGATGTTGCTCAAGTTTTCAAACTGAGTAACCCACAAAGCGTGTGGCAATTTATTAGAGATAATAGAAGATCTACCACAATGCCAAGAAATGATGGCCTTTCCAGCAAGGCATTGTAGCATCGTAAATTGTACGCACTTGCTAGGGTGGTATAATTTCACACCTAGTTTAGCACCCGCCTTGGCGCATTTTGCATTTTGCATTGCATTTTCCCTTTAGCACTTAATTAATTAAATTAATTAGGTCTAAGGTTCTATTTTATCATCTCCCATATCATAAAGTTGGGCCCTTTTCATTAAAGTGTGCCCCTTTCATTTTATTCTTCCAATACATCATTTAATCAAAAACCCTAATTAGGTCCTATTTTGAACTTGGGGGCTTGATTTCGGGGGTCAAAACATCTCGAAATTAGCTGTAACTTTGGGATTTACTCTAAAATCATCATATCCGACAGCCTTGAAAATTTGGTGAAAAGTTGTCGGGACCATGGCACCCGGAGTGCACATGGTCCCGGACATTTTTCCCAAAATTTTAGGAGCGCGATCCAATCATAAAATAAAGCTTAACCCCAAGAAATTGGCAGGAGATTCAATCTTTAGGTCGGCCAAAAGTTGAAATTAAGACCTAGGGTTTCATATATAAGAGCTCTCTTTCTTCATTTGAAAGGATCAGATTTTTGGTTTTAAGGGCCTTCTATGTAGCGAAAGAGCAGATCTTTGAAGACTTCAACAAAATTCAACATCCATCCATCAAGCATTCATTAATTTCATTCATCCATTTAGGGCTTTGAAGGCATTGAAGAGCAATAAGGGATCACCGACTGAAGATTGGCTTGTACCCCTCCCTTGGCGTTGGGTATGATTTCATGTTGTTTTCATGTCTTTGCATAAGCCTCATTATATCACTTGTATTCATGCTTTAGATCACTTTGCATATTGATTTAGAGCATTTACATTATCATTTACAAGCAATTAGGGTTTACTTTCTAGGTTGCTCTAGTTTGCTTACTTGCATTTTAGGATCTTGCACACACACAAGGTCTGCACACACATTACTTTTACAATACAACTTGGCTATTCATGGAGGTGGAAATCACCAAAGCGGGGGTTTGACTAAGGCAAAACCCTATATAGCTGCCCAAAACACCCTTTCAGATATAAGTGCAGATTTCGGGATTCGAACGACGCCGCAAGTTGCAGATCCGGAAGAAGCAGACGGAGACCGAACCACACACCAAATTTCTGGGCAAAAGACCAGGATAGGGGTGTGGGGCGCCCTGGTCCTACCAGGATAAGGGCACTGGGCGCCCTGGTCCCTGGGATAGGGGCGCTGGGTGCCCTGGTCCTTCTGTCAGAAAGCAATTTTCAGCATTTTTGATAGCTTTTCAGGTTGCAAAACAGCAGTTTCAGGAGCAGTTTCAGGGGCAGAATCAGGACAGTGGCACCCGCGCCCCCGTCCCAAACATTTCCACTCAGATTTTAACCCCAGGTACACATCTGCATTCTCCTTTTATCCTTGTGTTTACATCTTTTCATCACTTAATCTCAATCTTGCAATCTTGTTACTAGTTCATACTTGCACTCTAGGGCTAGTAGTTGAACTTGCATCATTTTATCTATCATTTGCAACAAAGGAATAGAAATCCTAATAGGTAGCTCATGGCTCTCTCTTTGACAAAAAGAAGTAGCCAATTGTGTGATACCTCTAGACTCTTTCATATTCCACAAGTGTGTGATTGAAAGTGAGATTAGGGCATGTTGGCCTAGTCTCGCCTTTTCCCCCACACATTTTGGTGAACCCGACGTGAATTCCAATCTTCTCTAATTCTGATTTATGTTTTCAAATTTGAGTGTTTATGCTTTTTCAAATTCAAATTTGTATTTACAAATTTTAATTTCTTGCAAAATTCAAAAATTTAGAGGAAATTTTTGCTAAAATTCAAAGTTGAACTTGTGGATAGCTTAATTAATTTCAAATCTGATTTAGGAACTCATTTGAATCATAAATTTCATTTTCTAAATCTACATTCTAAGTGCTTGCATTGGTTAAAATTAAACATTTCCTTCTATTTTGCATGTGTTATCATTTGAAAAAGAAAATTGTTGTCATGATGCATTCATTTCATAGATGTGATAATGGGTTAGCTTCCCTTGTTTCAATTTTTCCTTCTCCTAAAGAACCTCCCCCCATCTATAACAACATTTTAGTGCCTAAAAGAGTTGCTTCCAATCCCTTTGAGACTCTCCCATGCTCTAAGGATGAAGACTTTAAGAGTGATCTTGACAATTCTCCTAAAATGTGCCCTTCCTATTTAGCTATCCTAGAGGAAGAGAATGATATCATAAACACCTTTCTTAATGTTACTTCACCTTCCCTACATGATGCCTCTCTAAGTGAAAATGAATTGATGGACATTGACTTATTTTCTCCTAAAGTTGGTCCTTC
Organism: Cryptomeria japonica; assembly: GCF_030272615.1. Classification (NCBI taxonomy): domain Eukaryota; kingdom Viridiplantae; phylum Streptophyta; class Pinopsida; order Cupressales; family Cupressaceae; genus Cryptomeria; species Cryptomeria japonica. The sequence continues at coordinate 582,964,699 of NC_081406.1, forward strand.
CAATGGGGGCATGTTAGTGCAACAAGAGGTTATGAACACTTCTTTCAAAGATCTCCTTCCTAAGCATGAATCTTTGGAGAAATATGTCCATGTTCCTCCTAAAAAACACTCCCCTCATGAGGATCCTTTTGTGCAAGAAGATGACATTATCCCTACATTTCCTAGTGATGGCATTTCCTTTTCCAACAAAATTCCCACTAGAGATGATGAATTAATGATAAATGCTTACCCTTCTCCTAAAGTTTGTCTTACCCATAAGCATCCCCTAGAGAAAGAAGATGAAATAATAAGCAATTTCCTTAATTCTCTCTCCCCTAAAGATCATATTGAACATATTTTGAGGAAAGAGGATGAGTTTAACACATCTATTGATGCTCTCTCTCCTAAGAATGAGGGATTAATAAACAATGTTATCTCCTCTCCCAAAATTGACAATAGTTCAAACATTCCTTTCAACAACCTCACTATTTGGGATGAACCATTAGAAGAAGGTATAGATTATTCTCTACCCCTAGCCAAAGGGGATGAAATCAAGATTGAAAACTCCCTTGATAGTTTCTCACCTTCCTTGAATCTCAATTATTCTCCCTCTCCTCAACTTGGTTCTACCCATAAGGATACCCTAGTTCAAAGCAAGATGGTTAACATCTCTTTCAAAGATCTCCCTCTCAAAAGTGAGACTTTAGAGAGTAATGTTGATCCTTCTCCTAGAGAGTTTATTCCCCATGTAGATCCTTTGATGATAGAGGATGATATGATCTTTCCTAGTATTACTCTTCCTACTGGAACATCAATGCCCACCCCTTGTCTCTCTCCTAAAATTGATTTAATCCGTGATAAGATTTTAGTGCAAGAGAAGACTATCAATAATTCTTCCAACACTTTTGTTCATTCCTCTAAACCATCTTCAATCAATTTGATACATGTGAATGAAACACCTAACAAACCTCTCTTCACTGTCCAAGGTGCTTGTCCTTCTCAAAATTCTCAACCTTTAAATAAGCCTATCTTAGTGGTTCAAGGTGGTTATGCTAATGATTCTTTTTGCACTCCTAAGAAACCTATTATTACTGTGCAAGGAGGTTATTCTACTAAGAGCTCTTATGAGTATGCTAAGCAACTGACTAGAGAGAGTTATCATGCGGTTGCCCATACTTATAATACTAGAAACAATAGGCAACCTAATCCTCCTCCAGTTATCCCAACTTAACTTCCTCCTTCCCAACCTATTCTTCCTCAAGCTCCTCGTATTTCACAAGTTCTTGGTAAGGAATATGATCTCATAGAACAACTTAAAGCTACCCCTGCTAAGATATCCCTTTGGGATTTGATCCAAACTTCTTCCGCTCATCATGGAATGTTACAAGATGCCTTGAAAGATTTGAATGTTCCTCCACCTAATACATCTAGTAATATAGTGTCTTTGGTTAACTCTGTGATGAATCCTGAAGCTCAAATTGTGTTTACTCAAGATGAGTTGCCTACTAGTGAAATTCAACATCAATATGATCCCTTGATGATTGTGGTTATCATAAATGACACTGCTATAAGACGAACACTGGTAGATAATGGTTCTGGCCTTAATGTGTGTAGCATTAATCTATTGCATAAGATGAATGTGGATACATCCCTTATTGAGCCTGACTCTCGTCCCATTCGAGGCTTTGATAATGTGGCTAAGTCTTCATTAGGTATTATCACCTTACCCATCACAGTGGGACCTGTTACTTTGCCTACTCCTATCCATGTTATGTCAGGAAATCTAACATACAACTTGTTATTAGGGAGACCTTGGATTCACAGTATGCAAGCTGTCCCCTGTACATTGCATAGGCAAGTTAAATTTATTTATAATAATAAGACATATACCTTGATAGGTGATACTAATTTTCAAGCTTGTTTGCAAACATCTACTTCCAAAGGGAGTTCTTCTAGGCCTTCCTCTTCTAGTGATGACTTGTTAAACAAGATACCTATGGATGAATCATCACCCTCTAATCAAAATTCTTTCGATGAGTCTGAAGTTCCTAAAGAAGATTTTTCTCAACTTGCATCTACACATGAAAAGGCTTTTGATACTAAGAAGGTTCTCGTAGAAGATGATTGGGGATCTCTTGATTTCAATCCCACCTTTGTAGGTGAGTACAGGGTTCCTCCTAGAGAGTTTAAAGTTAAAAAGAAGGAAGAAACTAGAGATCAATCAGTCTTACCTGAACCTATGAGCAATAATTTTGTGGCCGCTTCTCAAACTTCTTCTCCTCACACCTCTAATTCTGAAGAATTTGATTCTTTGTCTTATGAAAAACCACCTTTTCTTTCTGAAATGGCTAATCATTATGGTCGTGGTTTTCATATTTTGGCTAAGAGTGGCTATAGTGGAAATGGTTGTGGCGCAAATTAACAAGGAATTAAAGTTCCTTTAGAACATAACATGCATGAATATTCATTTGGGCTTGGATATAATCTTTCTAAGCCCACCAAAGCATCTAAAAGACCATCTCTCAATGTGAATGCTATATTTAGTAGTGATGATGATCTCACTTCAACTAAATCATCTTCTACTTCTATCAACTCTCATTCCCCTCATAAGGAAATATTGGCGATGAACAAATCTCTTTATGACTCCCCTCAAATTTCTAAATCCACTTATGAATCTTTATCTCCTATTCATCATAAAGTCCTTTCCTCTAGGGATAAGGCTCTAATAAATTACACTCATCCCTCTTCTAAGATTTCTTGTGACTTTTCTTCTTCAATTTTTATCATTTTATACATGTTTTTGATCTCACTTATAGTTGAGTATTTAGCATGTCATATTCAAATACCTCATTCAATCTATCATGTCTTTAAATAACATTAATGGCTATTATGTTGCTCATCATTATGTGACATTGGTAGCTCATTTACTGGGGGCTCATAGTCATTCATGATGGTACAATTTCAAGTGCAATCATATTTTTGAAGCAACATAATAGCCTAATGTTTCTATGTTATCTCTTGTTCCTATGGGGTAATAGTGTGGAAATATTGATCATCTTTTCTTTAGAATCCTCTTTTCCTAGATATGGGAGAAGATGTGTGCTCTCTTTCTTATCCTACCCACTTCTTGTGAGGAGCATTTTACATACACTAATGTCTTGCAATTTGATTATGTCTAGATCTCTCCCTAGAAGATTGTGTAAGTCCTTCTCATTATCCTTATCCTTGGGAGGAAATGATCTTTCCTTATTTTTATCTAAGGATCCACTTTTTCCTATTTCATGGATGGTGTGAACTTTATTACTTGATGTTATTCCTTGTATGCATTTGTTGTTGTTTGTTCAAGGATTCTCTCTTACAAGGGGTGTAAGTCCTTGACTACAACCTCTTTTGTACTTGGTAAAATACATCCATAATGAATTCACTCTCCCAATTGGGTTAAAAAAAGCGTCATCCTTCATTAAGAATCACTTTCACCTCACAAAAGAAGGAAGTATTGCATTCTTATTCTCTTCTTTTTATTATTCTAGAAGATGTTATATTTGTCTAAGACAATTCCTCTTGAGGATAGGTGTCTTTTGTACAAAGATCTCTTCTCCTCTAAGGATCTCCTTTACACATACTACAAGATATCCCTTTTCAATTATCTTATCCTTGCTTAAAGAGTGCAAAACTCTCTTGCTTGGATCTACGACATTGTTGCATTTTTGGGGTATCTTCTTTTGTGATGAAGGTAGGTATCCTTGTTCTACTTTGCTTATGACATAAACATGACACTTTTTGAGCAATGGGTCATTCTCAGAACCAGAGCACAGACTCTTAGAGCGAGATGTCTCCATTTTTCTTTTATGCAAGATGATTATTCTCGGAACCAGAGCACAGACTCTTAGAGCAAGATGTCACGCTTTTGTACTATACATATACAGGTTGTAGTATACTCGGGCATAGACTCCTATGAGATGCTTCTAACCTCACTTACACACACATGCACGAGGTGGAGTGGAACTAGCGGCATAAGGCTAGACTTTCTCACTCTCCTCCCTTACATGGATCACCTAGACAGGCTCTAGGGGCTAGTTTTCCATGTCCTTTTTTTTCCCATGGATCACCTAGACAAGTTCTAGGGGCGAGAAGTCCATGTTTTCTCTCTCACTATTCTTCTCATGGATCACTAATGTGTGTTTTCATGCTACTTTTTTATTTTTGCATTTTGTTTCCATTTACATCCTTCATCTTGTGTTAGAGAACTCTCAAATCCTCACACTCTTTGTTGTGTTGGAATTGAGATTTAGTCCTCTTTCTTACCAAATGATTCTCCATTAGTTTTTTATCAAATCTTCTTGTGAGCATTTGTCATCAATATTCTTTAACAATTCGAAGTGGTAAACATGATACCCTGTTTCAACTCACTAAAATTAGCAAGCCAAAACAGGGGGGGGCATATAGCTACCCTCAAATTTTCATCACCTTCCTTAGTAAGCATTAGGTGATTTTGTGATCTAACGTGTGTTTTGTAGGGTGTGGTTCCTAACTGTGTACTACAGATACCGTTGGGGGCTTTGTTCGACAGACTTATGGATATATCCTTTTTCAAATAATGTTTACTTTTCTGTACTTTAGCTTGCATATGCACATAGTGTTCATATGACCGTTAAAGTGGGGGCTAAATGTAGCGTCGTAAATTGTACGCACTTGCTAGGGTGGTACAATTTCACACCTAGTTTAGCACCCACCTTGGCGCATTTTGCATTTTGCATTGCATTTTCCCTTTAGCACTTAATTAATTAAATTAATTAGGTCTAAGGTTCTATTTTATCATCTCCCATATCATAAAGTTGGGCCCTTTTCATTAAAGTGTGCCCCTTTCATTTTATTCTTCCAATACATCATTTAATCAAAAACCCTAATTAGGTCCTATTTTGAACTTGGGGGCTTGATTTCGGTGGTCAAAACATCTCAAAATCAGCTGTAACTTCGGGATTCGCTCTAAAATCATCATATCCGACAGCCCTGAAAATTTGGTGAAAAGTTGTCAGGACCATGGCGCCCGGAGTGCACATGGTCCCGGACATTTTTCCCGAAATTTTAGGAGTGCGATCCAATCATAAAATAAAGCTTAACCCCAAGAAATTGGCGGGAGATTCATTCTCTAGGTCGGCCAAAAGTTGAAATTAAGACCTAGGGTTTCATATATAAGAGCTCTCTTTCTTCATTTCAAAGGATCAGATTTTTGGTTTTAAGGGCCTTCTATGCAGCGAAAGAGCAGATCTTTGAAGACTTCAACAAAATTCAACATCCATCCATCAAGCATTCATCAATTTCATTCATCCATTTAGGGCTTTGAAGGCATTGAAGAGCAATAAGGGATCACCGACTGAAGATTGGCTTGTACCCCTCCCTTGGGGTTGGGTATGATTTCATGTTGTTTTCATGTCTTTGCATAAGCCTCATTAGATCACTTTGCATATTGATTTAGAGCATTTACATTATCATTTACAAGCAATTAGGGTTTACTTTCTAGGTTGCTCTAGTTTGCTTACTTGCATTTTAGGATCTTGCACACACACAAGGTCTGCACACACATTACTTTTACAATACAACTTGGCTATTCATGGAGGTGGAAATCACCAAAGTAGGGGTTTGACTAAGGCAAAACCCTATATAGCCGCCCAAAACACCTTTTCAGATATAAGTGCAGATTTCAGGATTCAGACGACGCCGCAAGTTGCAGATCTGGAAGAAGCAGATGGAGACCGAACCACACACCAAATATCTGGGCAAAAGACCAGGACAGGGGCATGGGGTGCCCTGGTCCTACCAGGACAGGGATGCTGGGTGCCTTGGTCTCTGGGACAGGGGCGCTGGGCACCCTGGTCCTTCTGTCAGATAGCAATTTTTAGCATTTTTGACAGCTTTTCAAGTTGCAAAACAGCAGTTTCAGGAGCAGTTTCAGGGGCAGAATCAGGACAGTGGCGCCCGCGCCCCTATCCCAAACATTTCCACTCAAATTTTAACCCCAGGTACATATCTGCATTCTCCTTTTATCCTTGTGTTTATAGCTTTTCATCACTTAATCTCAATCTTGCAATCTTGTTACTAGTTCATACTTGCACTCTAGGGCTAGTAGTTGAACTTGCATCATTTTATCTATCATTTGCAACAAAGGAATAGAAATCCTAATACCTCTTTTATGAAGATTGTCTAGGGTTAATACCTTATTTTGGATGAAAATCTAGAAGAAGAGATTGACCTTAGGAACTAACTTCTTGTTCCGGACTTTAGCCCAGATGGGAATTTCTTCCACTGGGACATTGTGAATAGCCACAGTAGAGGAAATAGAGTATTTCCCATCCAGAGTTTCTCTCCATATCAATCTATCATCTTTGTTGTCTCTAGGGATTTTAGCAGAGAGAGCAATCTGAAGGAACTTGAGTCCCAGACATTGCTGGCTAAAATCAATCCATTTCCCATTTCTCCAATAATCTCTTACCATTTCACCATACCTGCTTTTGAATTGGTCTTTCCAATCTTTAAGGATTGGGATTTCCTCTAGAGGTTTATCCAGGATCCATCTATCTTCCCAAAATCTTATTCTCCTCCCATCCCCAAGGTTCCAAGTTCTACCAGCATCAACCCAACTTTTAGCTGATTGTACAACATTCCATATGGTGGATCATTCAACATTAAAATAGTTGTCAAAGAATTCTTCCTCAGAAGGTTGCATACAGAGATTTTTTTTTTTCCAGATAGAGTTCCATTCTCTTTCCTCCCCTTTGAATTTCCATATTTGTTTGGCTAATAAAGCTTTATTCATAGAACCAATGTTCCTTAAGCCCAACCCACCTGAGGCCTTAGGGGAACAAATTTTATTCCAGGCAATAAGGGGAATTTTGTTTTTAACTTCCACTCCCAACCAAAGGAACTTTTTTTGGATTTTTTCAATGGCTTCCGCAAACTTTGAGGGGATTTTGAACAAGCAAAGAGCATACACAGGAAGATTTTGGAGAGTGGCTTTGAGCAGAGTGATTTTACCTGCTTGACTTAGGGCAGCCCCTTTCCAGCCAGCAAGTTTCAAGTTAATTATGTCAAGTAGCTTGTTCCAGAAGGAATCCTTAGGCTTGAGACATAGAGGAAGCCCCAAATAGGTAGAGGGAAACTTAGAGATGATGCAGCCAAGAATCCTACCAATCCTTAGTTGCCTTTGGACCGGTGTATTGATGAAAAATAGAGAGCTTTTATCGTAGTTGATTTTTTGGCTAGAGGCAGATTCATAAGTATTCAGAATAATCTTCATATTTTTAGCTTCCAAGATGGTGGCTTCCCCCATGGTAATATAGTCATCAACGAATTGTTCATGAGAGCAGACAACATTGGATGAAGAAGGTTTTAGACCCTTAAGATTGCCATGTTGCACATTTTTAAGGATGAATCTACCCAGGCATTCAGCAAGAATGGTGAACAGGATAAGGGATATGGGGTCCCCCTATCTAAGACCTCTACAGATTTTGAAGAAACTAGACGGGGAGCCATTGACAATAACAGCAAAGGAGGATGTTTCCATGAGCTGAGAGTAGAGCTGAATAACTTTGTCACCAAAACCAAATGTTTTCATGATCCTAAGGAGAAACTACCAGTTCACTCTATCAAAAGCTTTAGCCATGTCTAACTTTAGGAAGAATCCCTGGTTATTCACCACTTTTAGGGAGTGGATATTTTCATGAACGGAAATAATGGAGTCCAAAATCTATCTTCCGGGGACAAAGCCATTCTGCTGGACAAATATAATCCTTGGAAGAATTTCCAATAACTTGGAAGTCAGAACCTTGGATAAGATCTTGTAGACAGAGTTACACAAGCTGATGGGTCTAAACTTGTTAAGAGAATTAGCTCCAGGGATCTTTGGGATTAGGACAATGAAGGTGGCATTTAGTTCCTTAAGAATTCTTCTAGAGCCAAAAAATTCCTTAACTCCATTGCATATGTTAGCCTCCACTATGTGCCAGAAATTTTGGAAGAAAAACATGGGGAAGCCATCTGGACTAGGGGATTTATCACCCTGAAAGGAGAACATCACCTTTCTGATTTCCAGATTAGAGGGAATATGGGATAAAAGGTGGTTGTTAGCTTTCGACAGGATAGGAGGGATAGCTTGTAAAAGGGTGTTTTGCTTGTTGAAATCCAAGATATCCACATCACCCACCAGGGTGCTGAAATGCTCGAGAGCTTCCTTCCTAATGTCACAGTCCTCTATTAAGATGCCCTTATTGCAATTTAGTCTGGATATTCTGTTGGCTTCCCTATGCTTAAGAGCAATTAAGTGAAAGATGCGTGTATTTTTATCACCTTCCTTTAGGAACAAGGCTCTGGATCTTTGTCTCCAAAAAGTCTCTTCATTAGAAATGATGGAGTGGTATTTAGATAAAAGATCATTTTCAGCCATCCTAAGATCTTCGGTCAACCCCTCCTCTTGGATTCTATCCTGAACATACTTTATTTCAGCTTTGACTTGAATTTTGTTCTTGAATATGTCCCCAAAAAACTCTTTGTTCCAGGTTTTAATTTTGGCTTTTATGATGTTGAGCTTTTTGGAAATTCTAAAAAGAGCCTTACCCTCCACTTTAGAGTTCCACCATTCGGCAATGCAAGCTTCTAGAGAAGGATGGGAGAGCCAAGCTTTTTCAAATCTGAAAGGGAAGTTTCTCTTTGCCGAAAAAGAGTTGGCAGTAAAGGAGATGGGGTAATGGTCTGAACCAATTTTGATAACAGAAGCAAGGGAACAACTATACTTAGAAAGCCAGTCAGGAGAAATTAAAGATATATCAAGCTTGACTTGAATCAGATCAGCTCCGATTCTTCTTTTGGTCTAGGTGAAATTGATGCCCAGGAGATCCACATCAATGAGAGCTTGGTCATTAATGAAGTCTATGAGGTCTTGTTTCCCATCAAGTTGTAAAGGGATACCTCCCATCTTCTCTTCATCTTTGAGTGGGGTATTGAAGTCTCCCATAATAATCCATCTTTGATCAGCAAACTAGAGTCTGTTAGCTGCAAGGCTTTTCCTATATTTAGCTCTCCCGGATTTGGTATTAGGCACATAGAAATTAGATAACACCCAAACAAAGTTGTCCTTAATATGCTCAAGCTAAACATAGATCCTATTAGAAGTAGAGATGATTTCCTTTCCAGTAATGGTTTTTTGGTTCCAAAAAATCGTAGTTCCTCCAGAAGCTCCCTCCGAGTTTGATCCTATGACTCCATTTTCTTTGAAAATTCTAATCTTTTCAACTTTTTCTTTAGACATCTTGGTTTCTTGAACAAGGACCACATCTGGTTTATGATCTCTGATGAAGTTCTGTAACACATTCTACTTATGAGGGGCGTTCATCCCTCTGATATTCCAGGATATTATCTTCATACTTTAACTGGGGATAGGGTTGACTCAATGGAACACTATGTTCCATCAGCACGGTTCTTCCAACTTTCCTGTTCCCTTTGATGTTTTAGGGATGGCCTTCCCTGTTTTTTGTTCTGACTTCCAACATCTGCCTTTTTCTTGATCTTGCTTCGAGTTGAGATTCCTCCATTGAATTCCTCCTTGTTCTATTTTCCATCTCTCGATCCGAATATCTAGAGATTCCCATACAACAAATCTACACTTTGAGAAGGGGTTTTATAGAGGAGAGGCTTTGGGCTTCCATTGGTTAAAAGCAGTAAAGGCTCAGTATAAGAAGGGTCTTGAGCTTCATTAAAGTTTTCCTCAACCAGTTTTGAGAGTGATTGGGCTAGAATGGTCTCTTCCTTCTCCTGACTCGATGATCTAGCCTCCTGGTCTAGAATGGATTCTTCCTTCTCTTGACTGATAACTCAATGATGAGCGAATAGTACCAAAATGGGACTGAGAGGGGGGGGTGAATCAGTACAGGCAAAAATAAAGTCCAAAACCGGTTTAACAACAAACACTTCAAATGATTGATAGATAGTGATACCGGTTTGAAACAGAGTGCAATCGGTAAAGCTAAGAATGTCTGAGTCAAGCATTAACCGGTTACTCACTTATCTTTTCACTCAACTCAAGACTACACTACCATTCCACCCTTATGCATAAACAGGTAATCTATCATCAGACCACAATAACAGCTAGTTCAACATGTTTTATTGATAGGCATTAAACAGAGAACCATCATATGCTTGACAGACAATAGCAAAGCATCACACATGACACACATATTTTTCACGTGGAAACCCAACTGGGAAAAACCACAGTGGGGATGAATACCCACAAGATATTTTTGAACTCTTTAGAAGTCCGCTCTATTAGAAGCCTTGTCTAGTTAGAGACATTACAATAGGTTCTTCTAGGAACCGATCCTGTTAGGGATCACCTTGTTAAGGGATGGCTACAATACCCGGTTAAGGGTTAAACCCTGTTAAAGGTTACCTTGTTAGAGGATTTCAAGAACTCAATAGCTAAAGGATTCCAAACTCAGTAGCTTTGAATTACCCTGTTAAAGGATTTTCAGCAAGCTGGCTAAGATTACCCTGTTAAGGGATTTTCCAACTGTTGAGGTGGTTAGAGATCATATTACAATAATCTGGTAACAACACTCAATGCCAATGCAGATCTGCTTAAGCTCCTCTTCACCTTCTACACTTACACTCTGCAGGTATCACTTCTCTCCTTTTGGTCTAGCAAGAATCACGTATCCCTTCTCTTGGATACACACACACAACTTTTGCCAAGAACCTCAGAAAGAGACACAACATCGACCTTATAAGAAAATAGATAAGTCAGTAGCATAAACCCTAAACCCTAAACCTATTAGGTTAAGGAATTAAAATGGTTCAATCCTAACTATTGAGTACAGTGCATTAAATGCAGCAGATCTTGATCCAAACTCAAGACATTCTCCATCGTCCATTTCCACTGATTTTATGAAAGCTAATAACCCATCACATGTTATCACCATTTTACAGACTTCACACATTCTCGAGGTAGATAGGAACAATCTCCCTCATGCAAGATCCTTCACGCACATAGGCTTACATGGCAACACGATTTGTTCTTCTTTACAATGCTAACTCATCACATAATATCATCAGTTGAGCCACACAGGCTTGAAGCACATCAACCAGAAACTCTAAAGTTGAGACTACCAACCGGTAGTCATACAATACTTCCATATGTCGGTTCCCATAACTATATGCTGGTTCATCATGAACAAGCACATCGCTTCACTGCCTATTCATAGTGTTATACCAGTTCTCACATATGCGGTTCACACCTCTTCAACATATTGACATCAATGACAACATATAATGTCATTATGTCCTCATACCGGTTCACATAATGCCAACAATCTCCCCCTTTGACATTGATGGCAATATACAAAGATATCTCGCTTCACATCTTCTCCCCCAATTTTTGTAGATATCTTCTCTACTTCACATCTTCTCCCCCTTTGACAACAATGCCAAAGTGGAGGCACAAGCTTCCCTATTCCATTATGCTGCTCCCCCTGAGGAGTAGCATCCTTCAACACATCAATCCAAAATAAATTTGACTATGCAATACCTGACTGATGTGGAGCATATGCTTTTAGTTCACCTCCTAAAGGGGCAGTACCCCTAATTCACTTCTTAAGTATGAAAATGTAGTCTTTGGGAGAGACTTGGTGAATATGTCTGCTAACTGCTCCTTACTGGAAACATGCTCCAGTGCAATCTCTTTGTTTTGAACCTTTTCCCTCGAGAAATGATACTTAAGCTCAAAGTGCTTGGTTCTAGAATGTAAAACCGGATTATTGAAGATATTAATTGCACTAGTATTGTCATAAAATATACTTACCGATTCAGATATAGGAACTCTAAAGCCATTCAATACGTGCTTCATCCAAATTGTCTGAGTGCAGTTCATGAAAGCTACAACATACTCCGCTTCCGCTATAGACTAAGAGATACAACTTTGTTTTTTACTCATCCATGAGTCCAGTCTACCACCAAGGAAGAATGCACCACCGGTTGTGCTCTTCTGGTCATCTACATTACCATCCCAATCAACATCTATGAACACTTTCAGGTTAAAATCATTATTGTATGGATACCATAACCCATAGTCAATAGTTCCTTTCAGATACCTAAGAATCCACTTGACTGCAACCAGGTGGGATTCTCTTGGACTTTTTTGGAATCTTGCAGTAATGCCAATTGTATGTGCAATATTAGGTCTTCTATGAACTACATAATGTAACTTACCAATCATTGATCGGTACTCCTTCTCATCAACCAATGTAGAGTCATCCTCTTTGGATAGATTACAAACAGTCACCATCGGTGTACCAACCGGTTTGCTATCTTCCATGCGAAAGGTGTTCAAAACCTCTTTGACATACTTGGACTAAGTGATAAAGATTTCATCCTTCACCTGGTGGATCTGCAGTCCAATAAAGAACTTAATCTCCCCTATGAGTGACATCTCAAACTCTTTCTTCATCTCATCTGCAAATTTATGACTCATCTTGTCATCTCCACCAAAGATAATGTCATCAACAAATACCTCACAGATCAGGATCTAATCTCCTTTAGACTTCAAGTAGATATTGCTATCTTCACTTGTTCTCTCAAATCCAATTTTTAAAAGATGGGAATGCAGGCATTCATACCATGCTCTAGGTGCCTGCTTCAGCCCATATAAGGCTTTATGTAGCCTACATACCATGTCACTGTCTTCAGATAGGGCAAACCCATCTGGTTGCTCTATATACACCTCTTCAAGTACACCATTTAGGAATGCAGATTTTACATCCATTTGATATACTTTGAAGCCATTAAAAGCTACATATGCAAGAAGCATACGAACTCCTTCCAATCTGGCTACAGGAGGAAAGTTTTCTCCATAGTCTTCTCCTTCTTCTTGGGCATATATTTTGCACACCAGTCTGACTTTGTTCCTAATCACTGTGCCATCCTCATTCATGTTATTTTTGAAGACCCATTTGGTACCAATGACATTTTTGTGCTCTGGTCTGGGTACCAAGGACCATGTACCATTTTTCTCTATCTAGTCAAGTTCCTCTTCCATTGCCTTGATCCAGTCTTCATCCTTATGTGTCCCTTTCAATGTTTTAGGCTCGAATTCAGAGATCATACATGGGTTTTCTCTAACTTTTCTTCTTGTAAGGATTCCTGCATCCTTATCTCCTATGATCTACTTAGGATCATGATTCAACTTGACATGCCGAGGAATGGTCTTGATAGATTCCTCTTGCTTTTCTTCTTCATTGTCATCTCCATCAGTATCAACATCTACATCTATCAGTGTAGGAACACTATTACTGGTACTCGATTGACTGACAACCGGTTCCTAGAAGGTTGCAACTAGTTCATTTACCACTTGCTCACTACCAGTTTCCTAAGTTTTCTCAGAGGTTTCATCAACTCTTACATTGATGCTTTCCATAATTATCTGAGTCCTATTGTGGAAGCACTTGAGAGCTTTGCTCTTGGTGGAATATCCTAGGAATATTCCCTCATCACATTTCGCATCAAATTTGCTCTGGTGTTCACTCCTCTTGATGTAACTTTTGCTACCAAAGACTATAAAGTAGCTAACCACAAGTGTCTTACCGGTCCAATACTCATAAGGATTTTTATCCTTACCTTTCTTGATGAGTACCTGGTTCATTGTGTAGACTGCAGTGCTCACCGCTTCTCTCCAAAAGGTGTGAGCTACCTTTCCTTGAATCAACATGGTTCTAGCTATTTCAACCACAGTCTGGTTATTCCTCTCTACTAAGCCATTCTGCTGTGGAGTCCGGGGGGTAGACAATTGCCTCTTAATGCCATGTTCTTCACAGTACTTGTTGAATTCAATGGAAGTGAATTCCCCTCCTTGATCAGTTCTCAGGCACTTGATCCTTTTAATGCTTTCCTTCTCCACTAATGCTTTGAAAGCTTTAAACTTTACAAAGGCTTCAGACTTGTCTTTCAAGAGTGTGACCCACATCATTATTGAGCAGTCATCAATGAGAATCATAAAGTACCTATCACCCTACACACTCCTAGTTTTTATAGGACCACACAAATCAGTATGCACAAGATCAAGCAAGTTGTCAGCAGTGAAAGATTTACCTTTAAAGGTTGAGGAAGACATTTTCCCCAGTTGACACTCTCTGCACAAGGTATTATCCAGTTTTCTTAGCACCGGCAACCCTCTAACTGCCTTGATCTTACCGGCCTTTACAGTGTTATCAAATTTTACATGGCATAGTCTGCTATGCCATATCCAGCTATCAACAAATTTAGCCATAAGACATGTACTTATATTTACATTCAGATGAAACAGGTTAGCTTTGGTCTGCATGTCAGTGGCCACCAATTCACCATTCTTTCCTTTGATTCTACAAACTCCATTCTTGAATTCCAGAGTGAGGCCATTGTCATTCAGCTATGAAACACTCAAAAGGTTGTGTCTAAGACCATTAACCCAATACACATTGTCAACACTACTCTTTCCATTCAGAGATATGGACCCTCTGCCTTTGACACTGTATGGTGCATCATTTCCAAAGCAAACCACACCACCATCATACTCCTCCAAGGATAGAAACTTTCTCTGGTCACCAGTCATATGGTGAGAACACCCACTATCAGTGATCCACTCATTGGAATTATCAAACTGGGAAACAAGAGTCTTCTTGTCTGACACATCTTCCTTGACAGCAACAAACACAATATCTTCATTTTCTTCATCCTCTGATTCTCCATCTATGACACCTTCATCAACTGCCACAAAATAGTTTCTTCGGTTTCCTCCTTTGAATTTCTTGAACCTTTTTGGTTTGTCCTTATTGTCGCCATTAAGACAGTTTACAACAATATGTCCTATCCGGTTGCAAGAAAATTATTTCAAAGGTAGCTTACCTTTGTATTTGCCGGTTCCTTTAGGAAGTTTCCTGGCAAGGAGAGCTTCAAATGCCATCAAAATCTCCTCATCATCCATTTCTCTACTCTATCTTGGTTCACCACTAGTGCTAGCTTCTTTTCCTTTTCTGGATGGTATAGAAGAAGCTTTAAAAGTTGATTCAGTCTTTTGAACACTGCCATCAAAACTATTTAGCTCATAGGCTGTCAACTTTGCTATGATGGAGTCTAAGGATAACTTAGTCTTGTCTATTGATCTCAGCTCCTGAATAGCAGCAACCCTTATTTCATAGACTGACAATAGGGATCTTAGGACTTTTCTTACCATAGTGGATTCTTCTATTTTACCACATGCACTCTTGATATCTCCAACAACAGTTTTGATTCTTATTCCATATTGTTGAATGGTCTCACCTTAAACCATCCACATATCTTCAAACTTCCCTCTCAAGATTTCTTCCTTAGCCTGTTTTACATGCTCATCACCGCCATAAATATTTTCAAGAGTATGCCATACCTCTTTGGGATTTACCTTGTCCTAAACATCAATAAACTCAATGTCAGATAAACTACTAATTAGGGCTTCCATGACTTGCCCATTTTCCTATATCTCTCTCTTTTGGTCATCAGTGAGAGTACTGGTAGGGGCAACATAGACATTCTCAACATAGCTCTAGTGTTGAGCACCCATGCTTCTGATGTATATCTTCATCCTATCTTTCCATATACTAAAATTTTCCCTGTTAAACTTTGGACCTTCCCTCTTCATCATTTGACTGGGATCTTTACCTCAAGCGGTTAAGCTTATAACATAGAGGACCTACAGGACACTCTAATACCAATTGATAACTCAGTGATGAGTGAATAGTACCAAACCGGTACTGAGAAGGGGGGTGAATCAGTACAGGCAAAAATATAGTCCAAAACCTATTTGACAGCAAACACTTCAAATGATTGGTAGACAGTGATACCGGTTTGAAATAGAGTGCAACCGGTAAAGCTAAGAATGTATGAGTCCACTATTAACCAGTTACTCACTTAACTTTTCAATCAACTCAAGACTACACTACCATTTCACCCTTATGCATAAACAAGTAATCTATCATCAGACCACAATAACAGCTAGTTCAACATGTTTTATTGATAGGCATAAAACATAGAACCATCATATGCTTGACAGATAATAGCAGACCATCACAAGATAAAAGCATCACACATGACACACATATTTTTCACGTGGAAATCCAACTGGGAAAAACCACAGTGGGGATGAATATCCACAAGCTATTTTTGAACTCTTTAGAAGTCCACTCTGTTAGAAGCCTTTTCTGGTTAGAGACATTACAATAGGTTTTGCTAGGAACTGATCCTGTTAGGGATCACCCTGTTAAGGGATGGCTACAATACCTAGTTAAGGGTTAAACCCTGTTAAAGGTTACCTTGTTAGAGTATTTCAAGAACTCAATAGCTAAAGGATTCTGAACTCAGTAGCTTTGAATTACCCTGTTAAAGGATTTTTAGCAAGCCGACTAAGGCTACCCTGTTAAGGGATTTTCCAGCTGTTGAGGTGGTTAGAGATCAGCAGGTATTACAATGATCTGGTAACAACACTCAATGCCAATGTAGATCCACTTAAGCTCCTCTTCACCTTTTGCACTTACACTCTACAGGTATCACTTCTCTCCTTTTCGTCTGGCAAGAATCATGTATCCCTTCTCTTAGATACACACACACAAATTTTTCCAACAACCTCAGAAAGAGACACAACTTCGACCTTATAGGAAAACAGATAGGTCGGTAGCATAAACCCTAAACCCTAAACCTGTTTGGTTTAGGAATTAAAATGGTTCAATCCTGACTGTTGAGCACACTGCATTAACTATAGCAGATCTTGATCCAAACTCAAAACATTCTCCATCATCCATTTCCACCGATTTTATGGCGGTTGATAACCCATCACATGTTATCACCATTTTACAGACTTCGCACATTGCTGAGGTAGATAGGAACAATCTCCCTCATGCAAGATCCTTCATGCACACAGGCTTATGTGGCAACATGATTTATTCTTCTTTACAATGCTAAGTCATCACACAATATCATCGGTTGAACCACACAAGCTTGAAGCACATCAACCGGAAACCCTAAAGTTGAGACTACCAACCGGTAGTCATACAATACTTCCATATGCTGGTTCCCATAACTATATGCTAGGTCATCATGAATAAGCACACCACTTCACTTTGGCACAAATGTCAGTTCACAGTGTTATACCGATTCTGACATATGCCGGTTAACACCTCTTCAACATATTGACATCAATGACGACATAGAATGTCATTATGTCCTCATACAGGTTCACATAATGCCAACAATCTCCCCCTTTGGCATTGATGGAAATATACAAAGGTATCTCTCCTCTTCACATCTTCTCCCCCAATTTCTGCAGATATCTTCTCCACTTCACATCTTCTCCCCCTTTGACAACATTGCCAAAGTGGAGGCACAAGCTTCCCTATTCCATTATGCTACACCCCCTAAGGAGTAGCATCCTTCAACACATCAATCCAAAATAAATTTGACTATGTAATACCTGATGATGTGGAGCATATGATTTTAGTTCACCTCCTGAAGGGGCAGTACCCCTAATTCACCTCTTAAGTATGTGAATGTAGTCTTTGGGAGAGGCTTGGTGAATATGTCTGCTAACTGCTCCTTATTGGAAACATGCTCCAGTGCAATCTCTTTGTTCTGAACCTTTTCCCTCGAGAAATGATACTTAAGCTCAAAGTGCTTGGTTCTAGAATGTAAAACCAAACTCTTGGAGATATTAGTTGCACTAGTATTGTCACAAAATATACTTATCGGTTCAGATAAAGGATCTTTGAAGCCATTCAATACACGCTTCATCCAAATTGTCTGAGTGCAATTCATGAAAGCTACAACATACTCTTCTTTCATTGTAGACTGAGAGATACAACTCTACTTTTTACTCATCCATGAGACCAGTCTACCACCAAGGAAGAATGCACCATCGGTTGTGCTCTTCCGGTCATCTACATTACCAGCCCAATTAGCATATGTGAATACTTTCAAGTTAAAATCATTATTGTATGGATACCATAACCCATAGTAAATAGTTACTTTCAGATATCTAAGAATCCGCTTGACTGCAAAAAGGTGGGATTCTCTTGGACTTTTCTGGAATCTTGTAGTAATGCCAACTGCATGTGCAATATCTGGTCTGTTGTGCACTACATAATGCAACATACCAATCATTGATCGAGATTCCTTCTCATCATCCAATGCAGAGTCATCCTCTTTGGATAGTTTACAACTGGTCACCATCGGTGTACCAACCGGTTTGCTATCTTCCATGCCAAAGGTCTTCAACACCTCTTTGACATACTTGGACTAAGTGATAAAGATTCCATCCTTCATCTACTGGATCTGCAGTCCAATGAAGAACTTAATCTCCCCTATGAGTGACATCTCAAACTCTTTCTTCATCTCATTTGCAAATTCATGACTCATCTTGTCATCTCCACCAAAGATAATGTCATCAACAAATACCTCATAGATTAGGATCTGATCTCCTTCAAACTTCAAGTAGATATTGCTATCTTCACTTGTTCTCTCAAATCCAATCTTCACAAGATGGGAATGCAGGCATTCATACCATGCTCTAGGTGCCTGCTTCAGCCCATATAAGGCTTTATGTAGCCTACATACCATGTCACTATCTTCAGATAGGGAAAACCCATCTGGTTTCTCTATTTACACCTCCTCTTCAAGTACACCATTTAGGAATGCAGGTTTTACATCCATTTGATATACTTTGAAGCCTTTAAAAGCTGCATATGTAAGAAGGATATGAACTCTTTCCAATTTGGCTATAGGAGCAAAGGTTTCTCCATAGTCTTCTCCTTCTTCTTGGGCATACCCTTTGCATACCAGTTTGGCTTTGTTCCTAATCACTCTGCCATCCTCATTCAGCTTATTTCTGAAGACCCATTTTGTACCAAAGACATTTTTGTGCTCCGGTTTGGGTACCAAGGACCATGTACCATTTTTCTCTATCTAGTCAAGTTCCTCTTCCATTGCCTTGATCCAGTCTTCATCCTTATGTGCCTCTTTGAATGTTTTAGGCTCTAATTCAGAGATCATAAATGAGTTTTCTCTGACTTTTCTTCTTGCAAGGATTCCTGCATCCTTATCTCCTATGATCTGCTTAGGATCATGATTCAGCTTGACATACCAAGGAATGGTCTTGATAGATTCCTCTTGCTTTTCTTCTTCATCCTCATCTCCATCAATATCAGCATCTACATCTACCGGTGTAGGAACATTGTTACTGGTACTCGTTTGACTGACAACCAGTTCCCAGAAGGTTGCAACCGATTCGTTTACCGCTTTCTCACTGTCGGTTTCCTCAGTTTTCTTAGAGGTTTCATCAACTCTTACATTGATGCTTTCCATAATTCTACGAGTCCTATTGTTGAAGCACTTGAGAGCTTTGCTCTTGGTGGAATATCCTAGGAATATTCCCTCATCACATTTCGCACCAAATTTGCTCTGGTATTCACTCCTCTTGATGTAACATTTTCTACCAAAGACTCTAAAGTAGCTAACCATAGCTGTCTTACCGGTCCAATAGTCATAAGGATTTTTATCCTTACCTTTCTTGATAAGTACCTGGTTCATTGTGTAGACTGCAGTGCTCACTGCTTCTCTCCAAAAGGTGTGAGCTACCTTTGCTTGAATCAACATAGTTCTAGCTGCTTCAACCATAGTCTGGTTATTCCTCTTTGATAGGCCATTCTACTGTGGATTCTGGGGGGCAAACAATTTCCTCTTGATGCCATGCTCCTCATAGTACTTGTTGAATTCACTAGAAGTGAATTCCCCTCCTTGATCAGTTCTCAGGCACTTGATCATTTTACTACTTTCCTTCTCCACTAATGCACTGAAAGCTTTAAACTTTACAAAGGCTTTAGACTTGTCTTTCAAGAATGTGACCCACATCATTCTTGAGTAGTCATCAGTGAGAATCATAAAGTACCTATCACCCTGCACACTCCTAGTTTTCATAGGACCACACAAATCAGTATGCACAAGATCAAGCAAGTTGTTAGCAGCGAAAGACTTACCTTTTAAGGTTGAGGAAGACATTTTCCCCAATTGACACTCTCTACACAAGGTATTATCTAGTTTGCTTAGCACCGAGAACCCTCTAACTGCCTTGATCTTACTAGCCTTTACAATGTTATCAAAGTTTACATGGCGGAGCCTCCTATGCCATATCTAGCTATCATCAAATTTATCCATAAGACATACTTATATTTGCATTCAGATGAAATAGGTTACCTTTGGTCTGCATGCTAATGGCCACCAATTCACCATTCTTTCCTTTGATTCTGCAAACTCCATTTTTGAATTCCAGAGTGAGGCCACTGTCATTCAGCTAGGAAACACTCAAAAGGTTGTGTCTAAGACCATCAACCCAATACACATTGTCAGCACTAATCTTTCCATTCAGAGAGATGGACTCTCTGCCTTTGACCATGCATGGTGCATCATTTCCAAAGTGAACCACACCACCATCATACTCCTCCAAGGATAGAAACTTTCTCCGGTCACCAATCTTCTTGTCTGACACATCTTCCTTGACAGCAACAAACACAATATCTTTATTTTCTTCATCCTCTGATTCTCCATCTGTGACACCTTCATCAACTACCACAAAATAGTTTCTTTGGTTTCCTCCTTTGAATTTCTTGAACCTTTTCGATTTGTCCTTGTTGTCGCCATTAAGATAGTTTACAACAATATGTCCTATTCGGTTGCAAGAAAAGCATTTCAAAGGTTGCTTACCTTTGTATTTGTCGGTTCCTTTAGGAAGTTTCCTAGCAAGGAGAGCTTCAAATGCCATCAAAATCTCCTCATCATCCATTTCTCTTTTCTATCTTGGTTCGCCACTAGTGCTAGCTTCTTTTCCTTTTCTGGATAGTATAACAGAAGCATTAAAAGCTGAGTCATTCTTTTGAACACTGCCATCAAAACTATTTAGCTCATAGGCTGTCAACTTTGCTATGATGGAGTCCAAGGATACCTTAGTCTTGTCTATTGATCTCAACTCCCAAATAGAAGCAACCCTTATTGCATAGACCGGCAATAGGGATCTCAGGACTTTGCTTACCACAATGGACTCTTCTATTTTACCACCTGCAATCTTGATATCTCCAACAATGGTTTTGATTATTATTCCATATTGTTGAATGGTCTCACCTTCAACCATCTGCATATCTTCAAACTTCCCTCTCAAGCTTTCTTCCTTAGCCTGTTTTACATGCTCATCACCGCCATAGATATTTTCAAGAGTATCCCATACCTCTTTGGGATTTACCTTGTCCTGAACATCAATAAACTCAATGTCAAATAAACTACTAATTAGGGCTTCCATGACTTGCCCATTTTCCTGTATCTCTCTCTTTTGGTCATCGGTTAGAGTACTGGTAAGGGCAACATAGACATTCTCAACATAGCTCCAGTGTTGAGCACCCATGCTTCTGATGTATATCTTCATCCTATCTTTCCATATACTGAAATTTTCCCTATCAAACTTTGGACCTTTCCTCTTCATCATTTGACTGGGATCTTTACCTCAAGTGGTTAAGCTTATAACACAGAGGACCTGCAGGACACTTTGATACCAATTGATAACTCAATGATGAGCGAATAGTACCAAACCGGTACTAAGAGGGGGGGGTGAATCAGTACAGGCAAAAATATAGTCCAAAACCGGTTTGATAGCAAACACTTCAAATGACTGGTAGATAGTGATACCAGTTTAAAATAGAGTGCAACCGGTAAAGCTAAGAATGTCTGAGTCAAGTATTAACTGGTTACTCACTTAGCTTTTCACTCAACTCGAGACTACACTACCATTTCACTCTTATGCATAAACAGTTAATCTATCATCAGACCATAATAACAGCTAGTTCAACATGTTTTATTGACAGGCATAAAACATAGAACCACCATATGCTTGACAAACAATAGCAAAGCATCACAAAATAAAAGCATCACACATGACACACATATTTTTCATGTGGAAACCCAACTGGGAAAAACCACGGTCGAGATGAATACCCACAAGCTATTTTTGAACTCTTTAGAAGTCCGCTCTATTAGAAGCCTTGTTCGGTTAGAGACATTTCAATAGGTTCTACTAGGAACCGATCTTGTTAGGGATCACCCTGTTAAGGGATGGCTACAATACCTAGTTAAGGGTTAAACCCTGTTAAAGGTTACCTTGTTAGAGGATTTCAAGAACTCAATAGCTAAAGGATTCCAAACTTAGTAGCTTTGAATTACCCTATTAAAGGATTTTCAGTAGGTCAACTAAGGGTACCCTGTTAAGGGATTTTCCAGCTGTTGAGGTGGTTAGAGATTAACATGTATTACAATGATCTAGTAACAGCACTCAATGCCAATGCAAATCCACTTAAGCTCCTCTTCACCTTCTACATTTACACTCTGCAGGTATCACTTCTCTCCTTTTGGTCTGGCAAGAATCACGTATCCCTTCTCTTGGATACACACACACAACTTTTGCCAACAACCTCAAAAAGAGACACAACATCGACCTTATAGGAAAACAAATAGGTCAGTAGCATAAACCCTAAACCCTAAACCTGTTAGGTTAAGGAATTAAAATGGTTTAATCCTGACCATTGAGCACACTGCATTAAATGCAACAGATCTTGATCCAAACTCAAGACATTCTCCATCATCCATTTCCACCGATTTTATGGTGGCTGATAACCCATCACATGTTATCACTATTTTATAGACTTCGCACATTGCTGAGGTAGATAGGAACAATCTCCCTCATGAAAGATGCTTCACACACACAGGCTTATGTGGCAACATGATCTTTTCTTCTTTACAATGCTAACTCATCACACAATATCATCGGTTGAGCCACACAAGCTTGAAGCACATCAACCGAAAACCCTAAAGTTGAGACTACCAACTGGTAGTCATACAATACTTCCATATGCCGGTTCCCATAACTATATGCTAGTTCATCATGAATAAGCACACCGCTTCACTTTGGCACAAATGTCGGTTCACAATGTTATACCAGTTCTCACATATGCCGGTTCACACCTCTTCAACATATTGACATCAATGAAAACATACATTGTCATTATGTCCTCATACCAGTTCACATAATGGCTACAATGACTAACAGATCCAGTCCCCTGGTCCTCTGGGTTTTTTTTATTGCTCAACTCAATTCCTTGCTCTACTTCTTTAGATCTCTCTGGTTCGTCATTGGAGCAAACACAATCTTGTTGGTCATTACTACTACTCCTATTCATCTTGGTTTCATTCATAAGATCCGTTATATCCTTATTTTGGTTACACTCAGTTGTTGATGAGTCTCCTTTTTTATTTATCTTTTGCCAGGTCTTTTTGTTCTCGTTGTTGCTATCAGTTTTGTTTTCCTTGTTTTTCTTGAGCGGACATGATTTAGCCCAATGCCCCAATTTTTTTCAATGGAAAAAAGCAAATGGTAGAGATTCATATTCAATAGCTAGGGACCATTTTCCAAGTTTAGAAATAATGTCTATGGATTGAGGCATATCTGTCATTTGATTAACATTTACGCAGATGCGAGCAAAGACTAACCTTTATTTAGCCATTGTCATCAGGTCAATCGACAAGAGTTCTCCAAAGGATTTCGCAATGCCCTTGAAAACTTCCTCATTCTGGTGTTCCAACGAAAGACTCGGGAGGTGTGTCCAGACTGGCGCAGAAACAAAGAAGGATTCGTCTAGGACAAGATTCAAGGCCCATTTCTGAAGAGCCAGGGATGACTTGCCAAACATCCAAGGGCCTTCGTAGAGAGCTTTATTCATGTCTTCTTCAGAGTTGAAAGTGAAGGTAAAAAACCCTCTAGGCAGCGCTGCCACTTCCACTTGTCCTTTAACAAGCCATTTTCTCCTTATGAAGTTCCTAACATCATTAATGTTAGGCCTAATGCTAGAGAATCATCCTACTAATTTCATAGAAAGGCCAGCAACAGTCATATCAACCACTTTGTCTGGAAAAGAAATAACAAACTGTCTAGAGGCAGGGTCTGAAAT
The DNA here is from genome assembly GCF_030272615.1 of Cryptomeria japonica. Classification (NCBI taxonomy): domain Eukaryota; kingdom Viridiplantae; phylum Streptophyta; class Pinopsida; order Cupressales; family Cupressaceae; genus Cryptomeria; species Cryptomeria japonica. Next base: position 582,988,755 of record NC_081406.1, read on the forward strand.
GTTTGTTACTTCTGGGAGCCCAGATTTAACCAGTAACTTCACTCCAAAGAGCGAAGACCATTTTTTTCCTTTACCTCTGTCATGTGGGTCCCTAGGGTTTGAATCTTTGTCCTCTCCTAGTTTTTCTTTTTCCTTTTCCTCTTCTGACCCTTGAGGTGCCCGACCCCCTACCTGATCACCAGTTTCAATCCTAGAAAAACTGCAATCTCCAGGAAATCCGATTTTCCCAGGGATTTTGCCATTTCCCAAATTGAAATTTGGGATTCCTGCTCCTTTTCACTCTGCACTCACTCCCATGCTCTACATTTTTATTCCAATTATCAATTGTATATGTTAGAGTGACAAGTACCGGTTGTTGAGCTACCTTTTTCTTAAGAGTTTCAAAAGCCTCATCTGCCTCCTTTGTCCAAGAGAACCTGCACTTTTGACCACCTTTTATGGTTTCTAACATTGGAGCACATATATGACTGAAACCCCTTATGAACTTTCTATAAAATGTGGCTAATCCATGGAAACTTCTAACTTCACCAATAGGCTTAGGAGTAGGCCAAGAAAGAATTGCATTTACCTTATTCTGATCCATCTTCAAGTGACCTTTGGAGATCACAAATCCAAGGTAGATGATTTCTTCCTGCATGAACAAACACTTCTCCATATTCAATTCATCTTCACTCAACTTTTTCAAAACCATGTCTAGATACCTCAAGTGTTCTTCCTTTGTCCTACTAAATACTAGGATGTCATCCAAATACACTATTACAAACTTCCTTGTGAATTCTTTCAAAACTTTATTCATAAGTCTCATGAATGTACTTGAGGCATTAGACAAACCAAATGGCATAAACTTCCACTCATACAACCCTTCATTTGTTTTGAAGCTTGTTTTCAACTCATCACCAGGCCTAATCCTAATTTGGTAGTATCTACTCTTTAAATCAATTTCAGAAAAATATTTTGCACCCCCCAAAAAATCAAGCAAATCCTCTATCCTAGACATTGGAAATATATACCTTATGGTGATCTTGTTGAGAGCTCTTGAGTCAGTACAAAGCCTCCATGTTCCATCCTTTTTTGTGTGTGCCAAAACTATAGGGACTACACATGGGCTAAGGCTCTTTCCAATCAGGTCAGAATATAGCAGCTCTTGAATCTACCTTTCCATCTCCTCATTTTGATGTGGTGTGAGTTTGTATGCAGCCTTGTTAGGAAATGTATCCCTTGGGATCAAGTCAATATAGTGACTGATCTCTCTCATTGGCAACAAACTCCTTGGCATTCCATCTACAACTATTCCTTGGTATCTACCAATGATCTCCTTCACTTCTGGACTGAGATCCTTGTCCTTTCCTTTTGCTCTGTCATCTATAGTAGGCTTCTCCTTTGAGGTTGGTACTAGAAGAAGTGCAAAGCATATTCCTTCTTCCATCTTTATCTCCTTGAGGAATGGTTTTCCCTCCATTATCATCACTTTGGACTCAGTTTCTTTCTGCTCTTCATTGTTTTCAGTCAGGGGTAGTAACTCTATGACCTTGCCATTCTTTGTGATGAAGTAGGTATTCCTAAATCCATCATGGTGTGCTTTGAGATCATATTGCTATGGTCTCTCAAACAAGAGGTAACAAGCATCCATGTTAACAACATCAAACAAAATCTTATCTTTATATGCACCTATCTGGAATTCTACCCATGACTGCTCCTCTACAAGTGTTTCTTGCCCCTTTGTGAGCCAAGACACCTTATAGGGGTATGGATGGGGTATCCTTCTCAATTTCAACTTCTCTACCATTTCTATTGACACAAAATTCTCAGTAGACCCTGAGTCAACCAAAACTTTACATACCTTTCCTCCTGATTGGCAAGTGGTGCAGAAGATAGACTTCCTCTGAGGTGGCTCCATAGGTGTTGGTACCTTAAAGAGGGTTCTTCTCAACATTAATGCCTCTCCTATCTCTGGATAACCATAAGAATCAGGTTTACTCCCTCCTTGGTAGTATGATTCTTGGGTTAGGTTGGCTCTTCTTTATCCTTGGGAAATAGACCCCATCTTCTCTGGGCATCTATTGGCAATGTGTCCCTCTTGGTTGTATTTAAAACCCGTTATGGTCTTTCTCCTCTTCCTGATGATCTACCTTTGAAATTGGGCCTTCTCCCTCTGAAGTTGCCTTTGTTGTTGCAGTCATTCCTTGAGGAGTCTTGACTTCTCTCTTCTTGAAACTCAACATTTGATCCTCTTCCTCTGAACTTGCTCCTTCCTCGTGGTTGCTTACCCCTTCCTCTACTACTCTTCTCTTGTCTTCTTTTGAGCTTCTCTTCTACCTTTAATGCTAATTGATAGCATTTATGAACAATGTCAATGCACAAGAGGTTCAACTCTTCTTCTATGTTCCACCTTAGGCCGTTTAGACACCTTGCCACTCTTTCACTTTCATCTTCAACCTTCTTAGACTTTATACTCAATTTATGAAATTCTTTAGTATAGGCACACACATCCATCTCTTTTTGTCTGAGATTCTTCCTTCTCTTGTGTAATTGGACTTCATAGTCCTCAGGTACATACACTCCCTTGATCTCTGCAATCATCTTCTTCCAAGAGGTGATCATTCCTCTTCCCTCTTTTACTCTTTCTCCTTGAACAAAATTCCACCATGTCAAAGTTGCTCCCTGCATTTTTGACTTGGAAATCTTCATCTTTTGGTTGTCAGCAATGTCTTCACATTCAAAGATGTTATTCAAGGACTCTATCCAGTCCATCACTCCATCGGCATCCATCTTCTCACTGAAAATAGGAAGGTTTGATTTCTGGTCCATGGTTCTCCTCTCCACAGACTTCAAGGCATTGACTTGGTACCTATGCTCTGCAGGAACTTCCTCTTCTTCCTTCCCTAGTGGGTTCTCCTCTTCTTCTCCCACTTCTTCTGAGCCATCAAGTCCTCCTCTCTCTAATCTGCCTTCCAAGTTCTCTATCAATTTTCTAAGCCAATCATTCTCTTATGTATTCTCTTGCACCATTCTGGCAAGTTCCACATTTGTCACCTTTGGAGGCATTCTGCTAGCCTCACCCTCTAATTCTTTTGCTAACATGTACTATCCTCCTTCCCAAAAGGATTCCTCCTATGCTCTAATACCAATCTAATGTAGAGACCTGCTATAAGTATAGAATAGGTTCCCCTAATCCAAGACCACACCAAGGATCCTAGAAATCACAAAACACTACAAGGGGTTAAGGAATATCAGGTTGACAAGTCCCACATCTCTTCCTCTCAAAAGCCTCTTCACAAGGTTACTTCCATTGAGCATTTCATAAGGTCTCTTACTGACTCACAAGGACCCTATAGCCCAACAATGGTTCGGTCCCTTCTTAGTGCATCAATGACTATTTAAAGGTTGGTTTTAAGTCCCTTAGGTCAGAGAGACCCCCCTTCAATCATCAATTCAGGTTCCCTCTATCGATTTGGGGTAACTACTGCAACAAGGCCTACTCATCCTAGTAGTCCTGCTAGGCCAGTTTTCCACACTTAACTCCCTATTTCTCCAAAGGAATTAGACAAAAAATTTCAGATTTGGATACCCTTTTGAGAGTTGCAAAACATATCCCAAGGGTTCTGACCGGTTGGGAACACAAGGATCCAAACCCTATCTTGGCTAGGAGACCTAATAACCCCAATTAGGCCTATTTTACAAAGAAGTGTGTAGATACAAACCTTAACTTACCAAAACAACTCAATGAACACTCTTATGACATGGAAAATCCACCAATTCCTAAGCTTTAGGCCACAATCAGACCTCTAACCTCTGATGTGAGACCTATTTGCTTGCACTTGCATGATCGCCACATGGAGTTGCCCACCTTACTGCAACAAACCCTCACCTCCAACTGGTCCTAACCTACAAAAGGCCTTAAAAATCCTAAAATTAATTGGCCATACTTGCATCCCCTCCAAAGCTGTGAACCATCAATGAAGGATCAACAAGATAAGGCCATTTCTTTGCAAAACCCTAGGCAAAACTGTCAAATCTAGACCACTTCTAGAAAATTGCAGGTTTCTCCCTTGTCTTGGTGAATTAAGACCTCAGACTTGAATAATATAAAAGTCTATTAGTCACCCTAACATATCCCATAGGTTTCCTAATTCCAAAATGATCGTATGGTATGGTACCCTGATCAGAACAACAAAATTGCATGAAATTTTCATGATTCTATTGCTTCAATGATGCCAAAATGTTTACAAAATGTTCTCTCCCCCCAATGATGATTGGGAATGACATTTTATACCTTACTCAATGGTTATCAACCACCTTTTTAACTAAAGTGACCGTTGGAAAGAAGTTGCTATTTGCAACCAAAAGTTGTCAAGTTTGAGCAACTTTTGACACATGTTAAATCTGCCTACCTAAAGTGGTTTCAACATGTCTTAAGTCTTTCTAAGACATCTAAAACACATAAACACCTATAAAATACTTAACTAAATACCCCTAGGCCCATATGCCCATGGTGGCTTATCAATTTGCCAAATCCATGTCATTGGGTAACAAGGTGGGGTTTAGTACAAAAATCAAATAGACAAGACTACCCTATTACATAGATTGAAAGGTCACATTACCATGTGTGACCTTTAGCCTTATTTCTCTTATCATCTTGGTCATGAGGTGCTTCTGCACCACAATCCATGTCATCTCTATCTAATAACACAACCTCCCAAGGGCTATCCATCGTACAAATCCAATCTAATTCAAGTCATGATTCAGAGGATCTCATTCAAAATCCTTCCTCATCATGCCAATGTGTTGAAACATTCCAAGGATCTCCCATTCATATCTAAACTCCTTCCCCATGTCAAGAGGATGATCCTAAATCAGAAGAAATGAGTCCTGAAACAAATAAATATCAAGAAATAACTCTTTCATCTAACCCAGTTTTTGATCAAGATCCCACCAAACAATAATCTTATGATGATTTCCTTTCTCTTTTCTATTCCATTCATAATGACACCCTTTCATCTCAAGAAAAAAGTATCATTTCAAGTCCCATAAAACATCCACCTCCTAAACAAGATCGGGACATCCCTTACATCCTTCCTAATAATCCCTTTCCAAGTCAAGATCAAAGCATACCTTTACCTTCATGTCCTAAGAAAGATCCCATTATTTCTCCAGATCCTAGATCAAGATCCCTCCATCCCTTCATTTCCATGCCATAATCTTCCATTTCTCTCACAAGATTCACTCTCAAATGAATTTACCATTTCTCCTAGTCTCCCTCATGATCCCGATCCCTCTACACAAGTTTTGCATGAACTCATCAATGAGATCACCAATCCCAATCATCCTAAAGAAAACAATTTATCGATAATTGTATGTGTGCCATTTTCACATGCTAATGTGGTGACCGAAACAAGCATGGCACCAGCTAATGAAATCAACACACAAATTGTTTCATCATCTTATTAAAGCATAAAAATAACACCAGCTAATGAGATCAACACCTGGTTGGCTTCATCATCCCCTTCAAGTGCATCAATAAAAACAAGCATAAGACTTTCTCATGTCACAACTTTGAAACCAAAATCAATTTGTCTCATACACCCACACTTGATAGACTAGGGGCAAGAGAACCTACCATAGTTGGATTGCTTTAAAAATGATAAGGCTATAGCTGAAATCATGGGTTCTAGAGATAGATTTCCCTCTGATGATCCAAAAAACTAAGGAAATTAACATTGGAGATGTTGAACATGTACACCCACCTGAGTCCATATATCCTATTGAAAAAGATATCTTTATCTGACTCTTCAAACAAAGACCAATGAACTACCTACACAAAACTTCTTGACCCTATAAACAACATGCACCTTAAATGATACTATATATAAGGGCTGGGGTTAGTTTAGGTTTTACTTTCTGCATTGCATCTCATTTTATTCAAGGAATCACATCACATATAGTTTCTTTTTCAAATGCATCGCATTCACAAAATTTATGCATTAGCATATAATGGCATCAATAAAACAAGGCAACTGTCCAAGTTTATCATTTGTTTGCATTCAAGAGAAACAATGGTAGTCTCCTTTCTTAGATATTCGAACATGAAGTCTTTGATGTCCTAAGGTCATTCATTTTCAACATTACCCTATGATGACGCTTTACTTATGGTTGGGTAGTTATTTCACTATTTGAGACTTGTTAACCCAAAATCTATCAATTGCTATATCTCAAACACATTAATAAAATCTCTAATTCATTCTAGACACCTAGTTGATCATATGACTAGTGAAAAAACTAAAATTCTACTTCAGTGCCATTGTAATTGTCACACCCAAGTAGGTTTCATTACTTACAAGTCAAGGCAAGAAAATAAAATAACAAAAGAAAAAGAGCTATGCCAAATATTCATCTGAAGGCAAAAGAGCAATGATATATAACTGAAATATCATGCATACAAAGTGTAACAAAAAGCTTGACTATAGGAACATGCGAGTAACTCCATCAGGGCTATGAATTCCTACTGGCAATGGAGCAATATTTGAGAAATTGTAGTCTATAACCTCGCCGGAGCTCTAAAAGATTGCTGATAGCGAGGCTCTATTCGGGATGCTTTTGAAGTTAGAATAATCCATGTAGCTAGTCATATAGGATGCTCAGGATCTTTAGTGAACATAAGAGTGGGAATTAACTCATTTGCACACACATGGGCAAAAGAAGATCAAAGTTTCAAGAACCAATGGGGAATTTTTTCCGCATCTCCATTTGTAAATCCTAGTCACTAATTGTGTTAATTTGGATGTTCCACGGGACTTTACAGATTGATTGACCGCTTATCTATGAAATGTTTTGTACCTCCAATTCAATTGGTTTATAAAGAAATTCTAAACAAGAACAGTCATCCTTGTTTGAATAGGAAATGCATCTTCATCATGTATATTGCATTAACATAGGTCATGTCAAAAATTCATTGTCTCCACATGCATTCTACATATCACCATGTCATATGCATCTGCACACTGGGGGCATAACTGAAAAAAATCCTAAAAATCCTAAAAAGTCCTGAATCTAAAAATGAAATAAAAAAATCCTAAAAATAAAAAAAATCCCAAAAAGTCATAAAATGTCCTAAAAAAACCCTTAAAAATCAAAAAATCAAAAAATCAATAACTAAAAATCAATGCAAGAAATCATAGACCGTCCATCAAATCAAATAAACAACAAACAAACTCTCAAAGTCTACAATCAAACCGATCACATGTCTTGTTAATCAATTTATCGATCAAACTCTATCAAACATCAACATGTCTTATACAGGGAAAGGTACACTCGAAACTAGACAGACCGGTCTTACACGGGGTATTCACTCTCTCAAACCAGACATTCCTATCAATCATCAAATGATCAAAACAATGACATAGATCAATATGGCTCTTGGATTTTGTCCAAGTTCGTCTTATCTTTATCAATTGTTGGCAAGTCATGTTTCATCAAATCCAAAACATTGAAAAGAAAATCATACCAAAAACATCCATATAATGTCCTAAAAAAATCAACCAAAAACATTCAATATTGATCCTAAAAATACCAAAAATATCCATATAATATCCACAAAAATCCAAAAACATTCAAATATCAATCTACATAATCCAAAAACAATAAAAAAACTTGCAATAAAATGTCTCGCAAGAAACAAATACCCTAGCAGATATCCAGCAAACACTTCACACGAAGCTAACAAAGGATACAACTATCTAGTCAAACATCTACAATCAACTGATCAAACTATCTTATCAATCATATCATATCCATATCAAGTGATCATTATCTTGTCTTAAACAGAAGAGGATACACTCGAAATTAGATAGGTCAATCTTAAACGGGGGCCACAACTTCTTGAGATCAGACATTATGAACTATCACATCAAACAATCAAAATGAAGGCACAAATCAATATGGCTGTTGGATTTTGTCATAGTTAGTTTTTATCTTTTATCATTTGGCGACAGATTATGTTCCTACGCTACTCAAGGATGTCAACAAGTGACTAGAGGGGCCATGATGGGCATTATCTTTGTTTGTTGTTTGTCGTGTAGACTAATAAAGTTTTGGGGCAATAGTTCCAGCGAGTATCTGTGTTGGTATGTTCATTCGACAAATATCTCATGCAAAATATCATGGATAGTTATGCTTGTGACTATTGCACATACCTCGACCCCTGACATTATTCCTAGAATGGAGGGTTTCACTCCTTGTCTGCTACGTGTTTGTTTCTTCAATGAGATATCTTTACATCTTGGTTCCTTATACCCTGATGTGCTAAGCTTCATTGTTCCATAATAAAGCTCAGTGATGAATATATATTGCACAATAAATAATGACACAGGTTCGTGAATCAATCATTCTCATTTCATCTCATTTTCTTATTGCTAGTTTGTTGATTCTTTTCTTGTCATGTCTTTCTAAATCATTTTCTATCATCTAACATCATTCTATTTCATTCTAAGGTTCATTCTCTCATATTCTATCTCAATATCATCTTCACATCACCTATCTCTATCTCTAATCAACTAACCATTCTTCTATATTTCATCTCACATTCTTCTTTTTTCAAGAGATCATTGATGTCTTTAATGCACAAACAATCTCTCGAGGGGGCATTACACCCTAAGTATTATTGGGGCATATTGGGGCAAAAAAAATTCATTTTCTTTGAAACAACATTGTTCCGACATTGTCTCAAAGAGGGGCAAATGTAGACACCTAAAAATGTCTCATTGATCATGTATTAATTATTCGTCTAAATTAGTTAAATAATTTAAAAGAATTATTTAATAAAGTTAATTAATCTTATTCTTCTAATTTCATATTTCCTCATCATCTTACTAATTATTCTATTTTTCATGTTTAATAATTTAATCCATTTTCTAATATTAATTAAACTTTATTATTTAAATAAATTCATTTTCAATTTCTATCTCTATTCAATTAATCATTCAACCTTTTTCTAAATATTAATTAAATATTTATTATTTAATTAATTGTGATTTTAATTCTTTAATTTAAATAATCTTTATTATTTAATTAAATTCAATTTCTAAATAATTAAATAGTTTCTTTAAATTATTTAATTAACTAATTAATTCTTCTAATTTCATTTAATTTCATTAATTCTTCTAATTTAATCTAATTTCATTTAATTAGCTAATTAGTTCTTCAATTCCAATTCCCCCAATTCATTAATTCTCCAAATTCTAATTCTAATTCAAATCCATATTTCTTCCTAATTTCAAATACATGTGCATGATTTCAAAAATCAAATTGAAATCAAAGTCAAGTTCTAAATATACTCAAATAACAAATTGAATTAAAATAAGTTCAATATTTAAATTAAATCTCATGCAAAGATTAAATTGAAAATCAAAGTTAAAGTGCAAGCACATGCTTAATTAATTAATTCAATCAATTAATTAATAAAATCATTATCTTTTCAATCTTTATTTCTATCTTCCACTTTATTTTTTTCCAAGAAGCTTTCAATCAGTTAACTTTTCAATCTATTTTAATTGATCATTTCAATTAATTGATTAATTACATCGTTTCTTCAATTATCATCCAATCATTCTTTTTCTATCTTCTAGTTAGCTTTTTCTAAATAAGGCTTTCTTTGTCATCAACCAATTATCCTCCAATCATTCTTTTTCATCTTTCAATCAACTTTTTTGCAATCAGTTGACTCATTTAATCTATTCAATCAATTTTGTTCCACCTCCAAATTGGTAGTTCAACTATCAATCAGCGTGTGAGCTCACCCGAGTTCGACCTCTTAATCAATCTATTCCACCTTTCATTCAATTCTCTCCAATTATCTATAAATTGAGCATTCAATTCTTCACAATTCCTCTGAATCATGAACATCGAATCTTTGTGTCATTTGTAGGTTGCCAGCACAATATCTAAGAGCCACCATACCACAAAGAAGAGAAGAGAAATGGAAGCTTCATGTAATCATGGAATGGGGAGTTTTTATTGATTATTTTACATCCCTATTATTTGATTGTGTCATTTCATTGAGTTTGTTTGAATTTTATTAGGATAAGGATTCATGATTTCCCTTTTATTTCTAGTTAGTTATATAATAAATTTTAGCATACGAGAGCTACACTGGGTAGTCAACGAGATAACAAGGTATGGGGTTACTTCAAGGTATTCTAGAAGGCTATGAATTCTAGAGAGAGGGTTCCAAAGAAAATTGTTGAGAAATGCTCAACTGAGATATGCTTCACGGTTAAAAAGGATGAAACCTTGATGGAAGCAGTCAAGCTTTGGAAGATATGGATTGAAGAGATGGGTTATGAAGTTGATGCGCAGATTTTGGATGCTTATGCAAAGTTGTTAATTGATGCACCTATTGATGAAGCTGAGAAATCCTTTGGTACTACAAAATAGAAAATGCAAGAGGTTTTGAGTTTAATCAGAAGAAGAGGGAGAAACAGTAGGGCAAGGCAAGCAAATTTGTTGAACAAGTATCTCAGGACATCAAGGAATTAATGGATGTTGTTCCAAAAAAAAGGAAGGAAGAGAAAAGAGCCTAAAATATTTATTGAGCCTATTCCATCAGAATATGGATCTGAGGGTAACACACCCTTAGCATTCAAGAGGGTATTAAGGAAGAAAGGTGAAGAATCTAAGGAGGAAGCAAGGAAGCAACCAGTTAGAAAGATTAAAATCAAGGTACCAACACAAAAGAGAGCTCCAAAGGCAACACCTTCTACTCCATCCGGTACTAGAAGAAGAAAGAAGATGGATGACATATACCTTCCAATTGTATCTAGTAATGTAGTTATTATTCCACCCAAGACTTGTGCAAAACTGGATGATGAAATTACTAAGGATGGTATGTTGAAAAATGTATAATTTTATTATGAGCATTTAGATAATTATGAATAGAGAGAAGTTGAGGAAGCAGTTTTATTATATTTGGATATATATAAGAAAGCCTTGTTAGAAATTGAAAATCAAATACCAACACAGTTATATGACAATTTAGATGCTAGAATATTATCAGCTATGGAGGAGGACAAGCATATAAAGATTCAAGAGTTGTTAACTACTTGTGCATCCATTACTCTAGAGGAGTTGGGCATGACTCTCAAGGTTGTAGATAGAAAGATCTTTCACATCAAACACAAGATAGTTAGTCTTATGTTAGGAAGGGTTAATGAGATAATCACTCAGACCCACAAGGCATGGGTACAATTCTTTGTTGCAAACCCTGGTTTCTATACTTCACCGAAGGCTAAAACTGACACTACAAAAATCCCAGTTGAAGGGAAAGGTAAAGGTATAATGGGTACAATTTTGATGGATATTAAGATGTTGGATATCGAGCCCCTAGTAGAATCTAATGTATAGGACACAAAGGTGATATCGACAAATTTTGAGATATCGACAGATTCAAAGAGTGTAAAGGTTGCAAGTGTACATGTTACTAATATTGAGGACATTAGTCCTTAGAATCAGAATGTACAGGTTGAGGTCATAGTTCATAAGGAGGAACTAACATTAACTATAACTACACCAAGTGGCAAAGCCACCAGTGCAAGTGAGGAAGCTATAAAAGTTAATAAACCATTAGCGGAGAAGAGAGAGGAATCTGGCAGGGAACCGGTAGTGAGCACATCATTGTTGTCAATTGACACCTAACTGTTAGGTCCCAGAGACAACTGAGAGGGGGGTGAATCAGTTGTCTAATAAATTCAAACCAAAAACAACTTAACCAGCTTAATGCTTAATACCAGTAAACTAGTCTAATATGCCGGTAGACAGTTTTAACAGTTAATTGCAATACCGGTAAGGATTAATGCATGAAACAAAAAGACAAAGTCATCCACAACACATAACACCAATATTTGTACGTGGAAACCCTGTAAGGGGAAAAACCATGGTGGGAAACCTTACCCACAATCAGATGATACTACTGCAAATAGTAAGTGTATACAAATGGGGTCTGCACATGCAGAAAGGCCAAGCACCTAGAGCTCACTGCTCAATCACAAAATGGGAGTCACACTGACTACAGTTGGATGGTTAAATCCAATAAGAATGTACTGCTCAAAGTAGCATCTTCATATGCTGGATTTAGTACCGATGTAGTTCTGATTGTCTTCTCAAAAACCCTCCTTCAATATTCAAATGATGTCTGTGTGTATAGCTTTGCTTATTCTCGCATATACCTTAACACAATCCTTTTTCACATTCCACTTTTGATCTTACAAATAAGATCTTACATTTATACCATAACCTAGGACCAATTTTAGTAGGTCGACTCTAAAGGATAATACAATAAAATTAATTTACAAATCAATTAATACCCGATGCAATAACCAATTCAATATGTTGGCTTAATGCATTTACAACAGTAATAAGTCATCTCCATAGCATGTCATGCTGATCTGGAAAAGATAAACCTGCCGGTGTAACCTAGACCTATTTGATGGTAACAACAAATATGCAAATGCTAATATACCAATAAACAAAACCCCAAGACAAAGTGTCCACACGATGTCTTCGACATAACTAAGTGTTTTCCATATCATTCCAAGTGTTGGTGATCATTATATCTTGTCGGTGTACTAGATACCAGAGATACTGGTGACTGTGCATAAGTCACTTGCTTTCCGGTGAATGTTGTTGATTCTCCAAAGTGCCAAAGTTGATAAGTGTTTAGTAGGTGTTGACATCAATGACAAAACCATACCAAAATACCAACAATCTCCCCCTTTGGCATTGATGGCAACACAAGGTGGAAAAATGATCAAAGTGCCAAAACAGAAATGCCAAGTACCAAAAACCAACAATCTCCAAAGAAAAGATCATAACCAGAAATCAAAATACAGATACAGAGAGTAATAATCTCTCCCAAACAATAATCTCTCCCCTTGGGAGAAACATGTGTTTTCTATGTGTTTTTCCATACCAATCTCTCCCCTTTTGACATCATATGCCAAAGTTATTACCAAGCCAAGTTAATATACAAAATACCAATCAATTTAGTATACCAACTACTCCCCCTGAGAAGGAGCTTCCCATAAAAGTCAGAGTAAAAGATTTCTCTGTTAATTCTGCTAGTTGATGACAATCATCAACTTCCTAAGTCTCTACCGGTGGGGGTATGACCCCAAGCTAGTCTCTGAGATATTCAAAAGTCTCCTTAGGTAGATGTTTAGTAAAGATATCTGCAATCTGCTCTTTTGTATTCACGTAAACTAGTTTTATTTCCTTTGCTTCAACATTTTCCCTTAGAAAATTTAGTTTGATAGAAACATGTTTGGTTTTAGAATGTAATACCGGATTCTTAGATATATCAATTGCTGCAGTGTTATCACAATAGATAGTAATAGGTTCCTTGCATTTTACCTTTATGTCTTTCAACATTTACTTAAGCCATAGTACCTGTGTACAGTTAGTTATTGCTGCAACATATTCTAATTTTGTTGTTGATAAAGATGTACAACTTTGTTTCTTACTCAACCAAAAAACTAGTCTGTTTCCAAGAAAGAATGCTCCACCGGTGGTGCTTTTTCTATCATCCACATCTCCTGCCCAATTTGCATCTGTGTATGCACTTAATTCAAAGTTTTCACCTCTAGGATACCATAATCCAAGATTTATAGTGCCTTGTAAGTACCAGAAAATCCTTTTTACTGTTGATTCTTGATTTTCTCTAGGATTACTCTAAAATCTTGTAAAAATATATACTACATTCATAAGATTAGGTTTGGTTTGTGTCAAATACAGTAAACCTCCTATCATAGATTTGTATCTAGTTGGATTAACAGGTGTAGATTCATCCCTTAGTGATAGTTTGTCATTTGTAGTCATAGGTGTGCTTACCAATTTAGAGTTCTCCATCCCAAATATCTTTAGTAACTCCTTTAAGTAATTGGATTGACTCAAGAATATACCTTTATTAGTCTGTGAAATCTGCAATCGTAAAAAGAATTTTATTTCTCCAATCATAGACATTTCAAATTTTTGCTGCATTTTAATAGAAAATTCTTTACATAATCCATCTTCTCCTCCAAAGATTATATCATCAACAAATACTTCTATAACCAATATGTCATCATTAGTCACTTTATAATATAAATTGTTGTCTGCATTACCTTTAGAAAAACCAATCTTCAAAAGATACTTATCCAATCTTGCATACCAAGCTCTTGGAGCTTGCTTCAATCCATACAAAGCTTTTCTTAACCTGCAAACTATATCTTTGTTATCTGTCAAAGAAAATCCATCAGGTTGTTCAATCTAAACTTCTTCTTCAAGATCTCCATTCAAAAATGCACATTTAATATCCATTTGATATACTTTGTAGTTCTTATGTGCTGCAAAAGCCAAAAATAATCTAACTGCCTCAATTCTAGCTACCGGTGCAAAGGTTTCATTGTAATCAATTCCTTCTTTATGAGAATATCCCTTACACACTAATCTTGCTTTATTTCTGATAACCTTACCATCTTCATTAAGTTTTTTTCTGAATACCCATTTGGTTCCAATTACATTTTTATCTTTAGGCTGGGGAACTAATGTCCAAGTGTTATTCTTCTCAATTTGTTCTAATTCTTCTTCCATAGCTTTAATACAATATTTATCTTCACATGCCTCATTAACTGATGATGGTTCAATTTGAGAAATAAGACATACCTCTTCATTTTCCAATCTTCCTCTTGTCATAACTCATTTATACGTGTTTCCAATTATCTGATCTTCGGAGTGATTCAGTCTTACATACCAGGGTATCTTTGTTTGATGCAGTTCCTCAGTTACTGTGGAATTTTCAGATGATACCGGGGTAACTGGATCTTCATTCTGTACCAATGGATTCAAAGTAGGTTCATTTGTCAAAATTTATGTTGCCGGTTTAGAGTCTATATACCTTGAAGTTCCTCTGAATTGTTCATCAACCTTTACATTTGTACTTTCAACAATTTTCTGTAATCTTTTGTTAAAACATCTATATGCCTTGCTCTTAGATGAATAACCAAGAAATATTCCTTCATCACTTCTAGGATCAAATTTTCCAATATACTCATCTCTTCTGATATTACATATTTAAGAAGAATAAAGACAAATCTTGTTACATTGTTGATGAAGGAGTGACTGATGACTCTGATGAGGATCCGACAGACAATGGATTGGTTTTTGTTGCTATAATAGAAGATCAACCGTTAGAACAGGCCTTGGCAGCTAAAGTTGAAGTAAAGGATGAGTGGATCATTGATTCAGGATGCTCACATTATATGATAGGAGACAAAGGTAAATTCTTGAACTTTCAAGAATACAATAGAGGCTTAGTGAGATTTTGAGATGACAAAGCTTGTTTGATCAAAGGTAAGGGTACAATATCTCTTGATGGTAAGCATAACACTGACAATGTTTACTATGTTGAAGGATTAAAGCATAATATTTTGAGTGTTGGTCAATTAGTTGAGAAAGGATTTTATTTACAATTCAAAAATGGAAAACGCAAAATCATGAATAGAACTGGTTTGGAAATTGCAACCGGTAATCAGACTAGAGGTAATATCATTCATTTGAATAACAGTGAAAATACATGCTTAATTGCACATATTGATGAAATTTTGTTATGGCATAAGAGACTCTGTCATGTAAACTTTGATTGCATGGTGAAAATCAACACTATTAAGGTAGTTAGAGATTTACCTAAAATTGTCAAACCTCACAATACAGTATGTAAGGAATGTCAATTTGGAAAACAAGTTAGAGCTAGTTTCAAAAGTATTCCAGAAAAATCCAATAATGCTCTTGATTTAATTCATACCGATTTATGAGGTCCAGCTAGAACTAAAAGCTTACAAGGTGATAGATATTTCATGCTAATCATTGATGACTATTCTAGAATGTGTTGGGTTACTTTTCTCAGAGAAAAATCAGAAGTGCTTGGAAAGTTCAAACTGTTCAAAGCAATGGTAGAAAATGAAACTGCTAAGAAAATCAAATGTCTAAGATCAAATCAAGGAGGAGAATTTACATCTAAGGAATTTAATACATTCTGTGAAGTAAATGGAATTAGAAGACAACTATTAGCACCTTGGACACCACAACAGAATGGATTTGTTGAAAGGAAAATTAGAACTATCTTGGATACAACAAGAAGTATGTTATCAGAAGCAAACCTACCACATGTATATTAAAGAGAGGTAGTTAGTACAGTGGTCTATACTTTCAACAAAGTTCACATCAAAGGTGAAATTGGTAGGACCCCTCATGAACTATGGTTTGGTATTACTCCTACTCTTAAATATTTCAGAATTTTTGGAAGTATATCTCTGATATTCAGGGTTAGGCTTGTATATTCTTCTAGCTTCTTCTCTTAGTCTAGCATGTCTATCAGGGCATCTTGAAGCCATATGACCAATCTTATTGTAGTTAAAACATTTAAAGGGTGCTTTACCTTCATACTTACTTCCAATTGGACCTTTAGGCATTTTCCTTGCAAATAGTGCTTCAAGTTCTTCAAGTTCTCTTGCATAAAAGGCTTTCCAATCAGATTTGTCAAATGATGGAGTAGATGATGTTGATGCTTTAAAGGCTAAATCTATCTTTATAGTAGCAACAGGACCAAATTCTTTAATTTCAAAAACTGAAAGTTTTCCAATCAATGTATCCCTAGTTACTGATGTATTAGGCATTGTTCTTAACTCATTTATAGCAATGACTTTCATTTTATATGTTGGTGGCAATCCTATTAAAACTTTTGAAACAAGTTCATCCTCACTTAAGGTTCCTCCATAACATTTAATACCCAAAACAATCTCATTTACTCTTTCCATAAAAGCAGAAATCCTTTCATCTTCTTCCATTTTCAGATGTTCATACTCGACCTGGAAGCTTTCGAGTTTTGCAATTTTGACTATGGAATCTCCTTCATTCAATGTTTCCAAATGATCCCAAATAGCTTTAGTAGTAGACCTATCTGATAGTCCCATGATTTGTTGATTAGATAATGCACTCAAAAGTGCTTCTCTTGCTTTGCAATCATTTTCCTCATCTTTAGTCAAGTTGGGTGGATTGGGCTGACTCTGAGTAGGAGCAGTATAACCATTCTTTGTAACATCCCAGATGTCCTTTCCAATGCAATTTAAATGTGTCTCCATTCTGATCTTACATATGCCATAGTTGGTTCTATTAAGTTTAGGACTGCCCTTCCTGAAATAGTTAGTAGACATTGGATCTCCTCAAGTTTTTAAACTTCTACAAAAGAGGACTACGCTCTGATACCAATTGTTAGGTCCCAGAGAAAAATGAGAGGGGGGGTGAACCGGTTGTCTAATAAATTCAAACCAAAAACAACTTAACCAACTTAATGCTTAATACCAGTAAACCAGTCTAATATGGCAGTAGACAGTTTTAACAGTTAATTGCAATACCGGTAAGGATTAATGCATGAAACAAAAAGACAAAGTCATCCACAACACATAACACCAATATTTGTACATGGAAACCCTATAAGGGGAAAAACCATGGTGGGAAACCTTACCCACAATCAGATGATACTACTGTGGATAGTAAGTGTATACAAATGGGGTCTGCACATGCAGAAAGGCCAAGTGCCTAGAGCTCACTGCTCAATCACAAAATGGGAGTCATTTTGACTACAGTTGGATGGTTAAATCCAATAAGAATGTACAACTCAAAATAGCATCTTCATATGTTGGATTTAGTACCAGTGTAGTTCTGATTGTCTTCTCAAAAACCCTCCTTCAATCTTCAAATGATGTCTGCGTGTATATCTCTTCTTATTCTTGCATATACCTTCACACAATCCTTTTTCGCATTCCACTTTTGATCTTACAAATAAGATCTTACATTTATACCATAACCTAGGACCAATTTTAGTAGGTCGGCTCTAAAGGATAATACAATAAAATTAATTTACAAATCAATTAATACCCAATGCAATAACCAATTCAATATGTTGACTTAATTCATTTACAACAATAATAAGTCATCTCCATAGCGTGTCATGCTGATCTGGAAAAGATAAACCTATCGGTGTAACCTAGACCTATTTGCCGGTAACAACAAATATGCAAATGCTAATATACCAATAAAAAAAACTCCAAGACAAAGTGTCCACACGATGTCTTCAACATAACCAAGTGTTTTCCATATCATTCCAGGTGTCGGTGATCATTATATCTTGTCGGTATACCAGATACCGATGACTGTGCATAAGTCACTTGCTTGCCGGTGAATGTTGTTGATTCTCCAAAGTGCTAGAGTTGATAAGTGCTTAGTAGGTGTTGACATCAATGAAAAAACCATACCAAAATACCAACACTAAAATTTGAACAAAAAAGCATAACTGAGATGAGTTCTATTGAGCTCATGATGATGGCTACACAAAAGATGATGAAGGAAGGATCTGTGGACCAAGGAGTTAATGATCAATCAATCCCTATTTTACATAGACTTGTCCCAGAGTACAAATTTTACAAAGGAGCAAGCCCATCTCGCAAGCTTAAAATAATCACAGAGAACATTTCTAAGGACTTTCAATCTTTACATCAAATATCAAACTGGCAGGCATTAGAGAGGTTTACACAGGCTAAGAGAGCAACATTTTATCAGATGATTGAGTCAGAGAAGAAGGAGATTAATGATAATCTGAAGTTGATTAATAATGGTTTGAGGAAATTTACTAATATTTACAGAGTATGTTGTAACATAGGATTACTTACAATAGGTTTAGATAAAAGGATTAAGGATACTCATATAAGAGTGTAGGTATAGTCAATTCTTTTGATGGATCAAATTATTTGACTACATCTATTGATGGTCAGATTTTGGTTTTGGAAGCTCAAGTTTTAGCTCTTGAGAGGGATAAAGACAAAATTATAAGGAAAGCTAAAGGTCTTAAAGGATTGGTGAGTCCCTGGTTGGACTCATTAAGTGTACATAAGAAGGAGTGTATTGATATGGTTGGTAAGCCCACACTGGGAGAACTTAAGGATAAAGAGTCATAGGCCCATATGCTTAATGAAATTGTATCTGTTTTCGACACACTCAAATCAGGCTGGGATACCTATCTAGAGATTTTGGAGAAATCCTATCCAAAAATTTTCAAGTATATTTAGCTTCAGTAAGGTATTTTTGGGACATTCTTTGTACAGTCTTTCAATCTTCATCCCAGTTTTTGGTATTTTTTTGGTATTGATGTGAAAGGGGGAGGTATAGGTGAAAAATATATTCTTGGCATCTGGAGGTATGGAGTATTTTATTCAAGTCATGATCATGGATGGATATTCAGCTTATGGGGAGCAGTCTCAGGATGAAACCAACAGATGGAAACCATTATCATTTTTCACATGAGTGTTGCCATCAATGCCAAAGGGGGAGATTGTAGGAAATTGACACTCATTTAATTAGTTTCAGTATGTTATCTTTGATGGCAACATGTTTCAGCTTTCATATTTTGGTTTGGTTGTTTATTTGTGGACACTTTACCGACACCGATAGGTATCTTCACTAGTAAGAGGAATTCTTTCGGTACTGGCATTGCAGGCCGACATGACTTCATTAGGATAATGGTATAGAAGGCTAACATCATTTGGGAGATCCGACCATCGGTAATTGATTTTTATATTCATGTATATATATATAATTGATCCGACATGTATATTCTCTTTGTAATTATCTATGTAAGCCAATATAAGGCATGAAGGATTGTAAGGGTATATAGGTCAATTGATTAGATCATTTTTGAAATAGGAGAATTTAATGTGAGTGAAAGAGAGATATTTGTAAAGATATGTGAGAGAGATCATGTATGTGAGGACATTTATGTAAGAGGTTATTTCGGTAAGGGTTTAGGATTTCAAACTAGAACAGTCAGAGATTAACCAAGACTATATTCAAGAATAGGGGATGCTATCATTGCAGTTCACTCATTCTTCCAGATTGTAGTCTAGATTTGTATGTAGTCAGTGAGACTCTTTTGTGATGAGAAGTGTGCTCTAGGCTGTAAGCCTTCTTGCAAGTGCAAGCCCCCATATTTTATAATATATTTTCATATGGCCAGTGGATTGATATTGTGGGTCACAAATCCCACCATGGTTTTTCCTCTTTGAGGTTTTCCACATATAATTATTTGTGTTATGGTATTCATTTGTGTGATTGGATTATTGATTGCTTTACTTCTTTCAATCTTATATGTACCAATTTACTAGTTGGTGAATGCATGTTTTAATAAGGTTAAAATTGATCATTCCGGTAGAACACTGATTCACTCCCCTTCTCAGTGTTCTTGGATTCCAACAAAACAACACTATCTGCTTTAGCACTCCTGAACCTCAAGATTTTTATTGTCTTTTGGAAGCCTAGGAAATCTAACCCCCATCATCATTAAGACCCTCATAACAAAACAATCAAAGAATTCTTTATAATCTGGATATTTGGACCCCCTATCCCATACTTGGGTCCATCTTTGCACCAACCATATCAACCATCCTTCATTAGTCCTTGGATTAAAAATATTTACCTTTAAATATTCTTCCCATCTGGCTCTGTTTTGGTAAAGAATTAAATGACATAGCAAAGAATAGTGTTTGAAATTTAATCCCTCATTAGGGTTCCTTTCTTTTATTAGCCCCTCATGCGATTTTTATTAAATGATTGTGGCAAAATCACATAACTCATTAGTGTCTGAATGTTGGATCTTCATGGCCATCATCATGAATTCCATTGACATAATTGGCAATCCACAATCCTCACCCAAAATTTGACACAGAGCATAATATATTTTTGAAAAATAATCCTCAAAGAGGGTCAAATTGAAAGGTTACTTCTTTGATTCCAAAAGGTAACTCTTCCCTCCCTGATACAATTTCTTGAAGAAAAGAGGTAGTATCTTCTTCCTATAAAAGTCTTTCTTGGCATAGTATCTCTTATTATCCTTTTTTTATCAATGCCTTAGAGGGCACTCCTGTCCAAGTCAAAACACTCAATTACAACCTCTTTAGTTATATCTACTGAGACATGACCACGTGTTATTTTGATAGTCATGCTCTGAGGGTGATACTTCTTACTGAGCTCTTTAATCAACAATGGCTCCACAAATATTTTTGGAACTACCAATTTTCCCAAATTAAGCCTCCATGGGTTTGACACCGAGACTAGTTTATGGCCATTGAATGCACTCTTGAGATTCTTTTGCATGGTTAAACCTTTGAATAGTTCAAGGAGATCTTGATGGAGAGTCCTCACTTCCCTCTTTTTCCTCTACTACATTTCTTCTAACTGCTCCTCCACTTTCTCAACAACTTCCTTTGTTGTTTTTGATGAGGCAAGTGGGGTTGGGGCCTATGTGGGTTGGTCAGATTGAGTAGGAGCTTTCTCCTCTTCAGTAGAAGTCTTCTTGGTTTTCTTGGCAACCCTTGGTGTGGCCTTTTTGACATGACTCTTTCTTTTCTTGGGCTCTGAGGCCTTTTCTTGTGGGTTTGACCACTCAAATTGTGGATTCTCTATGGGGTAGGCCTCTTTAGATGATTTTTTAGAAGAGGTTGTATTGATAGCCCCCTTTCTCTTATGAGTTGGATTCCTAGATTTTGGGAGAGGGCTAGGGTTATCAAATAGTTCTTTGTTTGTTGAAACAACAATTGTGTTCTTTGATGCCCTCTTTCTTTTGGGTTGAGAGGGAGTGTTTTTTGGTGGAGCACTTGGTTCGGCCTCCGAGGATGCAAGAGGAGTGGCTGCAGGGGTGGACACAACAACATGCATGTTTGTAATCTTAGGCATGGGATGGCTTGAGGTCAATGACATGCCATGGGTGATTTTAGGAGTGGAAGAGCCTGTTCTCGCTTCATGAGCTTTCACAATGGATGACGATGGGGAATTTTTGGATGGAGAGGCCATTGTAAAACTTCTAAACTGGGAAATAAAATAAAAACCAGATAGACCAACCCTTCTCACACAACTAGGGAAATGAATGCAACTTTTGTTTGCTAGAACCCTCCCAAACAACTAAAAAATGAAAATAAATGGCTCAGGAGTGACTTACTAGTTTTTTGAAGCTCAATTCAATTACTCTAGATGCACTTGTTTTCCTTGAATTTCTCTTCTATCACTCTGGTAACTTTTTAAATATAGGGTACACGATAATAGCTTCAAATTCTACTTTTATGGCACATGGATGAATCACCATTAATTCATACGTGCATAGTGCAGTGGGCTAGCAGATTCAAAATTTAAACATGGCCATTGATTTCCAGATGAATGGTCAAGATTACCCTTTGATGGCCTCTGACTATTGACATGGAGAATTACAAGTCACCCTTGATTACTTTTGATTCTACAAGCTTCATTATCCCTCAGATTTCGCTTCTACGGGATAGCGGGATACCTATATCGTCCATCTCTCGCTGCCCCATATCACCTTTTAAGATTCATTTGTTTCCATGCGGGACAAGTCCCCCTTTGCATCTCAATACATCTCATTGTCCCGTAAAGTACTCCTTTCCCCACTATAGAGAGCAATCTTTCTTCTATTTTATTTGGGCTTCTGTCATCGTGGTATAGCGAGGATTGTTATTTTTCTTCCTCCTCTTATCATGCATCGTCCCTTGTGTGCTTATATTACTCCTATAGGGTAAGCATCTATTAATAATTATGGGCTCCCACCTATACACTTCTTTATTGCTGCCAGATGGTGGGGATAACTGGTTTATGGGCTTCCTCTTTCCTCACATTTCTCATTGTTTTCTCTTCCAAGCTTTCCAAGATAAGAATTCCCTAAATATATCATATTTCTCACAAACCCCACATGATGTTTTTGTATCCAT
Organism: Cryptomeria japonica; assembly: GCF_030272615.1. Classification (NCBI taxonomy): domain Eukaryota; kingdom Viridiplantae; phylum Streptophyta; class Pinopsida; order Cupressales; family Cupressaceae; genus Cryptomeria; species Cryptomeria japonica. The sequence continues at coordinate 583,011,602 of NC_081406.1, forward strand.
TTCTTCACTATGGCAGAGCAATCCTTCCCCGATCATGCGGGATAGTGGGGACCTCCTATCCCCTCCCTGCCACTTGGCCCAAAACATACATTGCCTCTTCCTTTGACCCTTGTGGGGAAAGGATTTCTTTATATTTTGTAACACTTTGTTATCCTGCAATTCTCTATCCAATACATTTTCTTCATTCTCTCTTTTGATCATGTAGGGTGGTGGGGTCACTCTTTCTTTACTACATATTCTTAGCCTGCAAAACCACTTGACATAGTTCGTGACTCCTGTAGGGTAAATCCTCCATTGTGATTCATTGCTTCCCATTGTCTTGCAAGGGTGTTTTATCCCTTTTCTCCCCTTCACAATTGTAGGCCAAATGGTACCATGCAAAGTAAGCCCTTGTGCTTTTTCCAAGTAATTCCTTAGCCACACGAATAACTTTCTGGATGTAAAAGTCATGCGGGGTAAACTTTTCCTCTAGCAATAATGCTTCCTGCTATCCCACATGGCCTCAAACTAGGACAAATTACCAATGCAGGATAAACTTCTTCAACTCTCAAGGCTTGATCCCACTGTCCCATGACCTTTGAGACATCTAAACCAACATGTTAAGTGAGTCAATTGAGAATGTGGTTACTTATGAAGGGTATAAGGGGTCATGGCTAGGTTATGCACTATGAATTAGAGACTTAGGGATATTTCGCAACTATAGACAAAAATGAAACCTTGGGATTTTTCAATTGAGGTGACCAACCCAACCAACTAGACTCGACACAAGGTGTCGGTAATCACACGACACAGGACCCTTCATGTGATAACTTAAAACCAAAGAACCCACCATTATCAATCAACCAAGAAATATAATAGATCCATAGATTTTACATAAAACAATGCCAAAGTCCTTAAACCCTACAAAACCCTACTTACCAGACTCTTCCAAAGGGTAAAAAGGCATGGACAAAAGCAAAATTTTAACACTCACAATAGGGTGTTGGTAGAGTTGTCTCTGATCAGAGATGTTTATCACTTATTCTTACAACATATGTAGGATACTGGTTTGGATACATAGAGTAAATAGGTTGTTTCTATGGTTTGTTGTTAGGATTGGGGACAAGTTGTGTTGGCGATTGAGTAGGTTTGGGCACAGTAGCATTTGGGTTAGGAGGAGGCATTAGGGCTTGTTGCTGAGGTTATTGAGATGGTTGTAGGTAACTAATAGACTACTTTGGCCATTGTTATCCTCCCCTCCATTGGTATGTCTACTGCCAATTCCCTTGAGGAGGTTGCCAACCTACTTGAGATTGCTACCAATTTCTCGAGGTTGAGACCATGGAGATGGGGAGTTCTTATAATTGGGCCATGTATTTTAATTATTTCAAGGTTGCGAAGGAAAATTTCCATTATTTTGTGGGTAATAAGACTGCCATTGACTATTAGGATTATATAAATTTGTATAAGGACCATTGAAAGATAGTCGGTCTGGTGGCATACCTTGTCTTGGAGTCCATGACCTTCTTTGTGCAATGTAGAAAATTTGATCTTTATCTCCCTCAATCAACTTGAACTTTGGTTGAATTGGTTTGGTTTCAATATTGGCTACTTTGTTGACTTGAATTTCATCTTCAAAATACTACCTACAACATATTAGTTTCACAAGATACAAAACAAAAACTACAGGAAATCCAAACTCAACCAATGAAACTACATGAAATGAATATAAAATAAAAATAGTATTACCTTCATGATTTAAGTCTCATTGTAACCTAACTCAATTGTTCCTAGTTGCAATTGATTTTCTCTCAGACAAGCACTAGTAGCTTCCAAGATGGCATATGAAGAATGGACTGATAGTTAACTGATACTATGATATGCAAATGATATTAAGCTAAAATGCTATAAAAATGATTTATGCTCAAAAAATCTAAAATGCTATTTGCTTCAAACTCAAACTCACGGATGCAAAATGAAGACTCCTATAATGACTATATGATTAGCTATTATTCTATTTTTATATTAGTTTCAAAATGTCTTAGGAGACCTCTTTTTATAGATTTTTGAGTGCATGAGCTTAGGTGGCAAAGATCAACGATCATGATCCAATATTGCAGATTGGATGGCTATGAGAAAGAAGCTGAAGGTTGAGAGAAAGGGGGAAGGAGAAGACAAGTGTCACTCATCTCAACTTGACTGAGTTGAAGACTTGAGAGAATATAGAATAGATGGAGAAGATGTAGGAATGAGAGGACAATGGACTCAAGTCCTCCTAAGATATAGGGATGTTGGAGAGAATATAGAAGAAGGTTAGGAAATATGTGTACATACACAATATTTCATTTATTTTGGAAGTTGGAGATAAGTGGCTAATAATTCTTTATTTATTTTAATTTTGTTGAATTAATTTAGCCACATGATGGATGAGTTGGCAAAAGAAAGATGAAATGGAGATGGAAAGATGAGTTGGAAAAGGGATTAAATAATTAAGAAATTATTTAATATTTGAGACTATAGGATAGAAGGATAACCATTAAATATTAGATATTTTATTGATTGATTAGAGGAATAATTAAATATTAGATATTTAATTAATTGATTAGAGGAATAATTAAATATAAGATATTTAATTAATTGATTAGAAGAAAAGGATAAATGAATTAATTAATAAAATATTTCAATTGAATTAATTAATAGAAGGACATGAAATGAATTAAATAAATTAATATTTTCAAATTAACTATTTAATAGAAGAATAATTATTAAATAAATATAAAATATTCCTTTAATTGTTCATAGCCATTTTTTATGTGTATACATTTTGCCCCTCTTTGAAATGATGTTGAGACAACATTGTTTCAAAGATTAATTCAAGTCTCGATAATGCGCCTGATGTAGATAAAAATCTTGATTGTGTGCCTCCTCGGGAGATTGATCGTGAAATTATTGAAAAATTTGGATTAAACGATTGATCTCATGATAATTGAAAAGGTCCTTCAATTAAATTTATTTGTGAAAAATAAATAAAATTGCCCCACTTAAAAGCATTAATTACCCTTTCAAATGGTAATTATAAAACTAACCTAGGTTAATTTTATCCTTATTTGCATCCTTGTCATCTTGTGGAGTGAATAGAATTGTCTTGTTGAGTTGGCAAAATGGTGATTCCATTCGAGAGTCATAGATTTGAGCATGTACAACGTTATCAACGACCTCTTGAGTATGGTTATCCGGTATGTACCTTATCCCAAGCTTGTTTGCAACTTTTCGTACCAATTTCCTTGTTTTTTAGCACTGTTAGGGTTTGTTTTTATTTTTCTGATTTTTTGACTTTGCGTTTTAGCATTTTTGCTCCGTAGGTTTGCGCATATGCTAAAAAGGTTTTTGTTTTTATTAATTTAGCGCATTTGAGTGTTTTGTTACTGCTTTTGAAGATTTCTCGCTTTTGATCCATGTGTTCACGCATATGTTAAAAAGGTTAGCGCTTTTAATTTTTTTAACGCTTTTGACTTGTGTGTTAGCATATATGCTAAAAAAGGTTAGCACTTTTGTTAGATTTAGTGCCTGTGGTCAATAGAATAGCACTTTTGTCTTGAAGAATAGGGTAAAAGTACAAAGTTGTGTCACACTTTTATAAATTTAGCGCATTTCCTTTAGATGAATTTGTTTGATTTTGTTCATGTTAAAATTCAGTGAGATTATTTGATTTATTATGATGCGCATATGTGATAGATAGGTATTCAATTGATGTCTTGATTAATAAATTTTTTGATAATTTTGATTGATAGGATAAATGATTGATTGATTTGTATGGTAGATTGATAGATTACCTCTAAGAGACCGATTCAATTTCTGATGAAGAGCATAACAAAGTTTGATTGAACTCATTAATTGATAGAAAAACCATGATTGATAGTTTTAGGTTTATTTTGATAGCCTAATTTGCTTGGTTGAAAAGATTTACCAATTGTTGATGTGATCGATCATTTGTTTGGTAGATTAATAGATTAACGATCTATTTGGATTTGATACATAGATGATTGATAGAGATCAAATTTTCTTGTTAAACAAGAGAAACTCGATGTTCTCCAGTGTCGGGAGAAATTCCCGGTCATGTGCCATTTGTGCCAGAGCTTACACAAGCTAAGATTAGACATATAGATTCTTGCGAATTACAACATTTGTTATACATGCATGATATTACCCAGAATAGGGGTTTGATAGAGATGATGGGGATGATGAGGATGTCAGAGGAGATGATGGATGAGATGAGGAGGGAGAGGAGGAGGAGGATGTAGACATCGGTGGAGACACCGAGTCTAGCTATAGTAGTAGGGATGACGATGATTCGACTTTAGGATCATTAAGCAACAATGAGAGTGATGATGGATCTCATGACAGTGACATGTCAGAGCTAGAAAGTGTACCTACTACAAAGGAAAGTGCATAAGATGGAGGATATGATGATGATGTTGATCCATAGGTCCTTAGAGCTAGGATTCAGAGCCTAGAGGATGCACTAGCCCAAGAGAGACAACAGAGATGAGATGACAGGGCTTTATTTTAGAGGGAGTATGCTGTTGTTGTTACTGAGAGGGATCAAGCTATTGCATAGGGAGGATACACTTCATGGTGGAGAGGAGGAGGATTCAGAGGATCATGTTCCTCTCATTAGACGATGGGTCTTGAGGGCTACTCAGGTTGATATTCCAGCAGGTGGAGAGGTAGGTGGAGATGAGGAGATTCAGGATCATGTTCCTTAGCAGGAGACCTTGGATAGTCTCAAAGCACATATAGATCAACTTAGGGCACAGGTGTAGACACTTATGATAAAGAGAGATAGGGTTGTTAGGAGACAACAGGATACACAAGGTCTTCTTGATCACATTCAGCAGGTTGGATCTGGCACTCTCTCAACCAATACTGTTAGAGCACTGTTTCAGGCTGGGAAGGAAAAAACACACTGGTGACGATTATATGAGGATTTAGTCGCAGAAAGCTAGAGAGCAAGCAGCTATCATACTACTATGAGGATGGATACTAGCAACGGTCGTTTCATGGGACCTCCTTAGAGGAGTGGTGATGAGGGGGGACAACCATCTAGAGGATCTTCTCACCCATAGCCACAAAGACATATAGAGTCATGTGGTAGTAGCACAACACAACCTTGACTTGCAGACATGATTTATATTGATGAGGCACTTGTATTTTATTATTGATCTGATATCATTGTATACTTGGACTTTTTATTGTTTTATGATGATCTATATGCAGACATGGACTCTATATGGTGATCTTTGGTTTATTATGCCAGCTACTTTATATGATGATGATCCATATGCATTGATTACAATATACTTTGATGGTCTTTATGCAGTGATGAGATGGATGATGTTATGATGATCTTTTGTTTTCTTCATTTTATGATGATGATGTTCTATATGATGTAATGATGATGAAATGAAAATGCAATTGATTTGATTTTTTATTTTGATGATCATGGATGCAAATGTAAGTTAGTAATCATTTTCATTTGCATCCATGATCATCAAAATCAAGAATCAATTGCATTTTCATTTCATCATCATTACATCATATAGAACATCATTATCATAGAATGAAGGAAAGAAAAGATTATCATAACATCATCCATATCATCACTGCATAAAGACCATCAAAGTATATAATCTATGTATCATCAAATAAAGTAGCATGCATAATAAACCAAATATCATCATATAGAGTCCATGTCTGCATATAGATCATCATAAAACAATAAAAAGTCCAAGTATACAATGATATTGGATCAATAATAAAATACAAGTACCTCATCAATATAAATAACATTTGTAAGCCAAGATTGTCTTGTACCACTACCACCTGACTATGTCTGTCTCTTTGGCTGTGGGTGAGAAGATCCTCCAGATGGTTGTTCCCCCTGATCACCACTCCTCTAAGGAGGTCCCATGACACCACCACTGCTAGTATCCATCCTCATAGTAGTATGATAGCTACCTACTCTCTGACTCTCTATGACTAAATCCTCATATAATCGTCACCGATGTGTTGTCTCCTTCCCAGCTCGAAATAGTGCTCTAACGGTATAAGTTGAGAGAGTGCTAGATCCAACCTACTGAATGTGATCAAGAAAACCCTGAGTATCCTATTGTCTCCTAATAGCTCTCTCTCTCTCTCTCTCTGTCATAAGTGTCTACACCTATGCCCTAAGTTGATCTATCTATGCTATGAGACTATCCAAGGTATCCTTCTCTTGGATATCCTACTGAGGAGCATGACCCTGAATCCCCTCATCTCCACCTCCCTCTCCACCTGCTGGAATCTCAACCCAAGTAGCCCTCAAGACCCATACTCTAATGAGAGGAACACGATCCTCTAAATCCTCCTCCTCTCCACCTCCCTCTCCATCATCCCTTTCATCCTCATCATCTCTCGTTTGCTGTCTCTAATGATGAATCTGTTGAAGTGTGATAGGATTGGTAGGATCAGTAAGTGGGGTAGGCCTATGTCTGGCCCACCATGCATCGTATTGTGGTAGCATTCCTAGATCTACAACACCATCTCTCCATCCCTACTGTATTGCATGAAGAGAATCAAACTCTGCAACAACAACATGCAGATGTATGTAAGCATTGTAGTCTGATACCTCTCGAGCCACCCAAGAAAAATAAGTTGCCACTATAGGTACCCCCTGTACCTCTCCAAACTTCCTAAGCACCCATCCTAGCAGGTGCATCTCAATAATCCTTTGAGTGTCCACGATCCTACCTGTAAGATACCTCTATTGCCTATAGAATGGTAGATGTTGATCATCATCCACTCAATTGGGGCAATCCAAGTAAGGTCTCTAGATAAAGTGATGTAAGATATCAATTTTATGTCACCAATACAAAGTGTTACTCAAGCCTCTATGTCTAATCCCAAGTTTATATCTAAAAGCATTTGGCTCCTCTACCTGAAGATCAACATGAACCACTAGCCTAGAGATAGAAATGTGCTCCCAAGCCCAAACTTGTGTTAGGCCCAATATGGAAAGCTAATGTACTGAGAGGGTAGGGGTGAATCAGTACTCCAAAACTTTTCTTTTGTAATAACCTTACTATTATACATAAACAGAATAGTGCAGTAACATAAAACAAAACTATAATCAACTGATAACATTCATACATGATTCACTCCATAACACATATATTTTGGTCACGCAGAAACTCTTGGTTAGAGAGAAAAAATGAGGTGGGGATGGCACCCACAACTTCACTATTGCAATAATAAAGAGTGCTTGGTTAGAGCTACATTTATCTATTTCTGATAGCTTACCCTATTAGGAGTATTAAGATTAGTTAGATATACCTTGCTAAAGGATTTTACAACACTATATAAGTGTAGCACCTGGACAAAGGATTTACAATTTATAGACTTGGTTAGAGTCTTTTACCTTGTTAAAGGTTTCTCTTACAACTTCAAAATATTACAATAGAATCATTACAAATATCTACAACTTTACATCTAAAATGCTGTAGCAGATTCTATGTGCTCAAAATAAGATTACCTTGCCTATAGCATACCTCGATAACTCATAAAGTAACTCGGTAAACCCTTCTGTTTGCTCTATTCCTTGACTGTTCTTTGATAACCTTCTCGGTGACCTCTGTGTCTCTGTAACAGTCATAATACTCTATGATTTCTCATGCATCACATAAGTCTTGCTTCATACACACATGCACACACATTTCTCATAATCACATCCCTGTTTCTAACCCTAAATTCATGCTGTATAAATAGACTTCTTATGTCGGTGATCCGATTCATTGCTTTGATCTTACAAACATGATTTCTTGAATAAATAACCATGCAAAATATTTCATTGGTTAGATGACCTCAAAATTATACAAAATCTGTATGTGCAATTTCTAATGTGATAACGGTTCTGTGTGCCTCAATCTTGTAACATGTTTTCATATGTGTGTCCAGGTTCAATGAATCTGGTAACATGTTTCACTCAGTGTATATCAACTTGATGTATTATCTTTACTGCTCGGTGTATACTGGGCTTTGTGACTGTTTTCCTTCTATAACCGACTAGACTGTTCATACCGACTTCTCTATGTGTACCGACTGCATGATTCGGTAATATTAACCGACTAGAATATAGAATGACTTTGTATATAAAACTAATGGCAATTTGATAAGTAGAAACAACTTGGAGCAAAGTCACACCACAACTAATTGATTTGTATGTCAAATACACAATACCATGCATTTGATAATATACCATGGCCAGAAGACAAGGACCCCATGCAAAAACACGTTGGTGAACGATCATATCATATATGACCCTACCACATCTGACTGGGAATCTGTGACCTTGTTGGAAAATACACAATCCAATGACAAATTCTAGGTGATTTAAGGTATTGTCATTGATGGCAACCTTACAATCATATGATACCGATAGAAACTAACACCAATAGACTCTACACCGGCATACATTCACCGACACCGAAAAGATTGATTACTGGCACCCTGACCAATAGGATTTTATTTATTGCAAAATGTAATTAATTGTAATATCTTTTTATAAGCCGACATGGCAAGTTGTAATATGACTCATATAAGTATGAGTGCATGTAAATCATTTTTAGATGTGGATATGGTTAGATTATTGATGCGAAGATTAAGGCAGATTTTAGTATAAGGTTTTGGAAGTTGCAGAGCTTAAACCGGTACTGGATCTGGCATAGAAGATGCCCTCTTATAGCAGTACATGACATTGGATTTTCATAATCCACTTTTGTAAGTCAATGAGACTTCTCCTTTTTGTATGTAAGCAGTGAGCTTTAGGCAGTTGGCCTTCCTACATGTGCAGGCCCCTATTGTAACAGTAATATTCTCTTATTGGCCAGTAAGCGAATATTGTGGGTCACAAATCCCACCAAGGTTTTTCCCACACCGGGTTTCCTCATTGAGATATTGTTTTATGGTGTGTCTTTCATGTTGTGGTTGTTATTCTTATTTACTTCATTAATTTTGGTTTACCAGTTCACAGTTTTGGAATGCTTTTCATTTAATAAGTTAAGAAAATCCATTAACCGGCAAGATACTGATTCACCCCCCCCTCTTAGTATCTTTGGGAATCCTAACAATTGGTATCAGAGCCTGGTCCTCTATTTTCAAAAGCCTAACAGCTTGAGGAAGATTCTGACACCGGTAGAGATGGAAAACTTGAGGAAGCAACTAGAAACATCTCTTGCAGATTATGATGCAGAAAAAGTGAAGAATATCAAACTTGAAGATGATCTGGAGGCTGCACAAGAAATCATTCAAGGACTTCAGAAGAATCTCACTATTTCTAGGAACAAAAGAAAAGAGCTTTCTGAGAAGATGCAAAGTGATGATGATGAGAAAGAAACTCTTAATGACCTTGTGAACAAACTGAGACAAGAAAACAGTACAATGAAGAATGAGATGTAATTTATGACTATGAGATCTTTTAAAGACATTGAAGATAGAAAGAATAATGAAGATGACTTGGTTAGAAAACTAAATGATGCTAGAAATGAAAACACAAGACTCAGTCATGGAAATGATATGTTGAAGATAGATTTGATGCATACACAAAATGACACAAATGAACTCATGAGATAGAAAGGAATCTTGGAGAATGAGTTGGCTACTGCAAATCAACACAAGGAGAAATTCAAGAAAAGTTTAGAAGAACTTGATGACAAGCTAAAGAATCAGAAACCTAATGGAGATACTAATGGCCTTGGCTTTGAAGTTGGTGAAAGCTCTGGTACTACAAACAAACATGATCACAGCAAACTGATAAGACAACCTAATGCTTATAAATTCAATGGAAAATGCTTTAACTATAACAAGTATGGTCATAGAGAAAATCAGTGTAGATCTAGAAACTATCAGAATACTAATACACCCACCAGTCAATGTTCAAAATGCAACAAAGTTGGTAGTAATTTAGAAAATTGCAGAATGAATGTAAGATGTTATATTTGTGGAAGATTTGGACATCTATCTAATCAATGCAGAACACATATCGGCATAGGATATGGGAAAGCTATTTAGAGAAACAATGTGACTTGTTATGCTTGTAACAAAACTGGACATATTGCAAAATTCTGTAGAAGTAAGACATCACTGGCAAATAACAAAGGACCCAGCTTGAAAGGTAAAGAAAAGGTTGAAGAGGTAACACAAGAATTTTCAAAACAATGGATTAGAAAGTCTAACATGAATGTTAGTGAAGCTATTCCTTCATCGATAGAACAAAGTATCACTCCACCCGTAGGAGATTCTTCATCTAAGTGAAGGAAAATCCTTTGGGGGTATGACAACTAATTGAAAAACATGCTAATTAACCCTCAGTTGATGGTGAGAAGTTGGATTACTTCTTTACCGGTAGATGAGTTAAGTTTTGACTTAACTGACATGCATTAAATGTGGTAGTTGAAGGCAATTACACTATAAAGCAAGTATTTTGGTTCTTTTTTCATTCACCAAGCATTCAAATCTCCAGAGAGCATGAAAATCCCGAGCGAAGATGTCCATAGCGAAAAGTGAAGCAAATCATCCAATCAAATCATCCTAAAGGAAGATTAAGGTATTTATAACTATGGCTTCTTCATCTGCACCTGAATTCATTACAAACCCTATAGTTATTAAGCACCCTAGACCCGTGTTCAAACTTATTCCCGAAATTGCAAAGAAAGATGATACCCTAGGAGCATTCTCGAAAATACCTAAGGGAGTAGTTTATGCTGAGGATCCTAGAATGTATATACATTGTCATATTGAGGAACTAGGAGATGAAGAAATAATGAACATGTTTAGGATTGTAATTTGTGATGAACATGGTAATGTTAAACTGGAACACAAGATTGTGGAAACCCTAGGTTTTGTGGACATTCTTAGTATCCCTGATTTTCCTAAGGATGTGATAAGAATTGTCTTGAGCAGAGTTCATGGAGAGTTCTTTTGGTTGGATTCCATCCATAAGATTACTAAAGAGGCAGTTAGGGCAGTAACAGGCTTACCTTCCACCAGTAGCAGGCCTGACAGAACTAAGAAGGTTTCAAATGACACTGTGATGATCCTAACCGGTGCAACTTTTGACAAAAGATCCCTAAGAGTAAATGATGTGAAAGATATAAATGTTGGGTTTGTTAGCATGATTCTTGGTTATAAGGCTACACATGCAAATAGACTAAACTCAGTCTCTAGCTTATGTATTAAAAGTGCATATGACATGGTGAATGACAATGCAAGAATTGATGTATGTAAGTGGCTTAAAGATGAACTGATAGACAACTTGAAGAAAATCAAAGGTGACAAGAAAGGAACTTTCAGATTTGGTAACCTGCTTGTGTGCTTAATGTTGTACATTACTAAGGAAGTATCCAGTATTGGTAGGAAAGATTTTGGTTTTGATATACCGGTAGGAAAACAACTGTTAGACATACTGAACAACATGGGAGATGACAGGGAGAAAAACATAAATGAATATATTCAAACCTTGAAAGCAAGAATGAAGACAAGAATAAGGCTATCTCAAGCAATTGTTGATAAGTATCAAAAGGAGATATGCTTTGTGATCAAGAAAGATGAAATCTGGATGGAGGTAGTTATCCTTAGGACTGTTTGGGTTACAGAGATGGGATATGAGGAAGATGACAACATAGTTGAAACCTATGCAAAAGCCCTCTTAGAAACCCCTAAGGAACTGACAGAGAAAGTATTTGGAAATGCTGAAATAATTGAAAGTGGCATTCAATCTCATAAAAGAGTTAAGAAAACTAAGCAGATAGTTAGGAAAGGTTCAAGGTAGGCAAAAGCAATCAAGGAAGATGTTTTGAATAAAAATGGTATTAAGGAGAGTGAATTGGAAGGACTACAACCAGAAACATATCTTTCACCGGTTGCTACTTCCTTGGACAATGAGATACCAGCTGAGTTCAAAATGGTAGAAAGAAAAAGAAAACCCTCACCGGTATCCTCACCTACACCCAGAAGGACAAGACAAAAGCAACAGGCAGTTAGGCCTCTAACTAAGAAACTGACACCAAAGAAAAGAAAAGAAAAGAAAAGAAAGACATGTTATTCCACCATTTGACAAACTTCTGAATGAAATAACCAAGGATGGAAAATTGAAAAATATTAGTAAGTTATATAAAAAACTATCAAATGATGAAAAGGAGAGCATAGAGAATAGTGTAATCCTACACTTAGACATATATAAGAAATTTTTGATGGAAATTGTGGATGAGATACCAAATGATTTATATAGAAGATTAGAAGCTAGAAGGGTAGCCATTGTGGAACTGGAAAAAAAGATAAAAATAGAGAAACTAAATGCAGTTCACCCAGTGAACTCCACACAAGAAATTGATGAGCTGATCAGTGAAGCAAACCGGATAGTATTTTCAACTGGTCACTGACATGTTGCACTAATGGCAGGCAGAGTAAATGAAATAACAGAAGACACTGCAGATTAGTGGGGTATATTTTTTGTTGAAAAAGAGAAACAAGAAGAGCTAAGAAGACCAAAGACTATCAAAGTCTTCCAAAAGGATAAGGGGAAAGGTAAGGTAGGTGGACCTCCAATCCTAAAAAATAACAGATAATTTACCCCCACCAACCTCTGATACTCCACTGGTACAAACTGTTGACACACAATCAGCAACAGAGAGTATGGATACTCCACATGAGGATACAAATCCTAACTCTGAGGTGTTGTACACAATGAACATTGACACAGATGAAGTCAATGTTGTGGTAGATAAAGAATCAACTGACAAGAGGGATGTGGCAATAGAGTCACCGGTAGGAACTATTGCAGTTGAAAACATTGGAATTGGGGCAGAACAACAAACTAAAGCACCAAATGATCCCCTGGATACTAGAAAGGCAGATACCATAGGTACACACATTAATGTATCTACTAAGTCACCGACAATAGACAGTACAGAGGTAGACCAAGAAAAACCAGTAGTGGACACTACAGTGAAATCTTTAGAGACACAAACAGAGACACCATCAAGAGAGAACAAAGAGAAACCATCAGAGCAATAGGCTCTTGCTGAGGAAAACATTGAAAAATCGGTAGAGCAACAAGATTAAGTACATACTCAGATAGTACCACTGGCTACATCTGACAAGCCCAAACCTCTGGTAGTAGAAATGGAAACACAAACTGACCCTCCGAAGAAAGAGGAAAGCAAAGCTATCACAACCATCAGTGGTTTACAAATTGTGAAATCAGTTGGATAGTCATCCAGTACATCTATGACTAAATTTAGGGCAACCAATGTAATAGAGGTACTCTTAGATTCAAGGGCAAGTGCAAGATAATGAGTCACAAATTCGCGGAAGTCCATGTGTTGGAAAATGTACTCTTATAAACGGGGGCCCGTTTATGCTTTGGGCTCCCGAGCTGAAAGGTAACAAGGGCCCGAAGGAAAAATAAATGGGCCCCTATTTTGTTTTAAAATGGGGGCCCGTTTTAAAAAACAGGGGCCTGTTTAACGAGCCCCTGTTTCTAAATCCTATTTTTCCTTTTTTTTCCACAAGCCACCCTTGTCTGAAAACAGGGGCCCGTTCTATAGAAGCTGATTCCACAACCTGCCACTTGGCTTGGGATTAGGCCCGGGATAGGCATGGGATGGCCACACCTGAGACATGGACCTACAAATTCAAATCTCCATTAATGAAAGCACAAATATGAACTTCTAAAATAGTTTACGTGCCTCTAATTAGATAATTTTTATACAAAATTAAAACCCATTTCAGATTATACTGTGTAGATTCTAAATATGTAAATTTATTTAAAAATTGATTATTTTAACTATTTTTCATTTAATTTATACTAAATCGGGTCCATAAATTTGAAATATTAACTAATTTTGTCAATTTAATAACTTTTTTATTTTAATGAATTTTGGAAAAAAAATTATATGTCATCAATCTACACAAAATTATTCTATATTTAAAAAAAGAAAAAATTAAAAAATGTTAAGTTTACGTCAAATTATGTGGGTCGTACACATCGGATTTTTAAAAAGATAATTACAACCATGAAAAAATTAATTAAAAAAAATATAGAAAAATATGTTCATCAATCTTCACTGTGTTACAAACCATTTCCCAAAATGGTTTGAGAAAATAATTTTAATTGTGTCTGTAGACACCTAAAAATGGTCAACGCTTGCAGGGTCATACTTTAACATTTGCGCATTGCCTCATTTTAGGTTTTTGCATCGCATTAACATTTCTCCTATGTCACGCACTTGGTTTTTATCATTTGCGAGCATCGAGTCATTCTTCTATCATCTCACCTTCGAATTTGGTCTTGTCGACAACAACCTTCAGTCATGATTTTGGTCGATCTTTGTCCTTGTCAATCTTGTCATATTGCGATCGATTCGTCATCGATCCTTGTCCTTTCCAATCATGTCAATTTGGTCAATTTGTCATTAATTTTTGTCAACCAATCTCAATCAAATCATTTATCAACACTGGTCATTTATCAATTCAAAATCATGACATTAATTATCTTCAATCAAGACCTAATTGTCATTTTTGCATTTCAAATTCGTCTTCTAGGGTTTTATGATTTATTCATTTAACCTAATTTGCCATTTCTTCCTCTAGGATTACTAAATTATTTATTAATCCTAAGTTACAATTAAATCTTTATTTAGTTAGCTAATTATTCTTCCTCTTGTAAATTAATTAATAAATAACAAATTGTTAATTAATTTACCTAATTTCTTCTAATTCACTAAATTCTAATTTCCATCAATTTCTAATTCCTAATTTTCATCAATTTCAATTTTCTAATTTTCTAAATTTCTAAATTCTTTTCCCTCCTATTTCATCTCCTAATTCTATGGGAATGACATTTCAATTTGTCATAAATTGTCATAATTGACAATCAATCAATTTTGACATAGAATGTGTCATAATTTGTCATCAATTATCAATCAATCAAATTGTGCATGGAAAGTGCATAATTTGTCATAATTTGTCATATTGATTTGCAATTTCCATTTGAATTGCATCATGCTAATCTTGTCATTTATCCAATTCTTCTATAAATTGGATGATTTTCAATCAAAGCTGATCTTGAATCTTGAATCTTGAATCCCGAATCCTAATCCGAATTCCTATCAGACTATCAAACTTACGCTTCTAGTACTCTTGAGCTTTTCATCAATCTTGCTTTCAATTGTATGTGCACTTGTAGGTGAGATCCACAAATCCATTGAAGAGGAAAGAACAACAATGGAGCCACATGGAAGGAGCATTCAATTCTACATTTGGTTTGCATAATCTTTCATTTTGAATGCTTTGTTTTCATATCTCTATTGAGTGTGCTTAGGATTAGATCATTGCAATGTGTGATTAAGCTAATAATGAATAATATGTCCTTTTATATATTGTTTTGATTATTTCTAATTTCTATGCTACATTAACTGGTGAACCCGATGTGAATACTAACCTTCTAACCATCTTACTGTGTTTTGGAGTGCTTCTAAGTTGATTTGCAGGTCAAAAACTCAAAAATAGAGCCGTGCAGTGCATTCTGGACACTTCTGCGCTTGTGTGAAGCATTTTGTGCCTGTGTTGAGATATCTTGCGCTTGTGTTGAAACATTTTGCGCTTGTGTTAGACATCCTGCGCTTGTGTCCTGATTTCTGCGCCTGTGTAAAGTCCAGATCAGAGGTGAAAAATGTAGTTTTTACTTGAAATCTTTGGTGTTTTTGCATTTTGTTTTCTATGCTTTGGATTTTGGTACTGATTATTTGTGTAGGATCTTGGCATACGCATGACAAAGACTAAAAATCAAACTACTAACATGTGTTATGTAGATTCGATGGTCAAAGACAACAAATCAAACATCTAACTTGGGTTTTGCAGGTTGCCTTGGAGAAACAACCAAATTGTGTGTTTTAGATTTTTAATTAGGCACTTAGTGATTTATAAATAGGTGGAAATGAACCTTTGTTTGCTTTGTTTGTTAAGTATGACATTGGAGTAGGAGAGTATGCTCTCATCCTTCATAGGGTGATCAGAAATCCAGATCTTCGATACCATGCTTGTGTTGTTGATTGTTTGTCTCCATTAGAGGGCCTGCCTTCCCGACCACTTTGCTTTAGCAAGCGAGTGATAATCGTGAGAAGGGAATGACCCAAAGTGAGTACGGCTATAATTCCTTGGCATTCTAACTCACTATAAAAAAATACCTGATGAGCGAAAGCTTTGAAGGAAGTGTTACGTGGGAATTGCAGTTACTTGGGAAGTGATGACCCTTGGACTCTTTCTCATATCAACATCTAAGTAGGGCCTCTTGGTCTAAATCGTGTTGGTGCGACTACATTTGTTTGATATCTTGATGGGCTTAATGTCTCAATCACACTTGTGTGACATCAAGGAGTAATGCTTAACAGAAATCCTCACTAAACACCTTGTTTTTAGAGGCCAAAAACCCTTCTAGTTGCTTGAGAAGGACAAATTCAGATACTTGGAAGAGATACTAAGTTCGCCATGGGGAGATTCCATGGGGACTGATGCTTGGCTGCCCTGAGAAGTGAGTGCCGTGGAGGGGAGCCCGTGGGGTCAAGCATCTATGTATTCTCCTTGAATCTCATAATAAGTCTACCTCTCAAGTACCTAATGTCTTTGCCTACCATAAGAAATGTGGAAATGAGCATGAGTGTCTTGAGTCTAAGTTGCAATATCTTGTATTCTTTGATTGTCAAAAGTTGAATTGCATCCCATTTCAAAAAACAAGACAAATTGATTCAAAACAAGGTTAAACATAAGAGACATTCATTTAACAAAAGTTCAACAAGATTCAAAGATTATCTTCTTCAAACATGGTTATCCAACATTGTTCAAAAACTTGTCTCAACATTTATGTCACTTACATTTAGGTTCATCCTAGGTTGCATTTTGCAAAGTCATTGTCAAATATCAAGGTTAGGTTTCACCTAAGTCATGCTCCTTTTGCATATCAATAAGAGTCATCCACTTGCATGTGTCCTCTTGCATTAAAGTCATATCATTGTCATACATTTATATTTGCATACCCTAAGTCTCTTCACTAAGCTTAGGTCATTATCATATCATATTAGGGTCATTTGCATAGTAATTGTCCCTTAGCATATAGTGTCAAAACTAGGTCTTGTCATACTTGAGTAATCCAAATCTTTGATAAACCCTAAGTCATTGTTAAGAAGTTTAGACCTTATCAAATCTTTTGTCCTTTTGTCATCAATATCATTTCGTCAAACCTAGCTTAGTATCCAAGCATATAGGGGAGACATTGTCATTTTGTCCTTTTGTCACTTAAGTCCTTTTGTCCTTTGAGGTCTAGACATCATTTCAATTTCCTAAAGGTCTCTTTTAGATTTGCATTCAAAAGTTTGTCAAAATCTTGAAAAAAGAGCAAAAACATAGGTTGCATTCTGGCCATAGATTGCATTCTCATTCATTTAGTTTGCATTTAGTTGCATATCATACATTATCCTTGAAAAATTCCAAAAATGTTGCATTTGCATAGTGACATGTCTATTGAAACAAGGTTCCAAGCACCAATGATGCAACAAAGTTTGACATATCAACAGACAATGCAATCACAATTCTATCCAACCCAACAACAAGGCAATATTAGTCAAACTTTTTATGATGAAACAAGTCTCCAAATACAAAAACTAGAGGAGAAACTAGCTCAAGAAAATGAGATTTTGGAACAAAGAGTGAAAAACATTGCGAAGAATAGATCACAAATGTCCAAAGTGTTTCAAAAATTTCCAGGTTGAAATCCAAAGATTGAGCCAATTGATGTAAGATCTCTTCTTGAACGATCAGACATACCAGCTCTCCTCTCCCAAATAGAGATGATGAAACAATTTCAAGAAAAGAGACAACATCAATTTCAACATTATGTGCCTCCACAACAAGAACAAGAAGGTGTTTACTATCAATCAGATTTTCAACCAATGGTTCAACCAATTGTCCAACATATACAACCAACACAACCAATGGTCCAATTTCAACAATATGTCCAACCAACTATACAATGTCAACAAATAGTTCAACCAATGGTGGAACATCAACAAGTTCAATCAACATATCAATGTCAACAACCACAACAAAACATTCAAAAACAAAGCTTGCAACATGCACCAAGCCAAATTTTGAACATGTCAAACCAATTTGATCAACATTTAGTTCAACATCAAAACATGACATCAAATCAGAACCAAATTCTTTCTAAACAAGTTCAAATTCCAAATACAACTATGTCAAAACCTCGAAAGAAAGGTGGCTTTATTGCAATGCTCTTAAGGAAATTACCAAGTGAGTTTATTGAGGAAGATCAAGATAATACAACCATGTCTAGCAATGCCTCATCCCCTCGCAAACAAATTGACTCTCCAGTGGCATCTATCCCTACACCTTTAGAAGTTTCACAAGAACCTTCCATATTGTCCTCATCAAACAATACACCCAAAGATGCAATTATCCAAGAGCTATCCATAATTGATTGCAATGATAATCCAATTCATGATGCACATCCTTGTCATGTTTCAGAAATACAAGACCCAATGCCACCATGCACTTTATATCCATTACCTATTTTAGAGGACCCCATTCAAAGTCCCTCTTCCTTATGTTCAAGCATTGATTCCTTGCCAAAATCCATCACAAATGTTCAAAGTGCATTTCCTTCATGCCAAAGCATTAATTCCTTGTCAGAATCCCCCATGCATATCCAAAGTCCAACCCCATGTCAAGAGGATAATTTAGAGCATGAAGAAATGAGTCCTAAAACATATCAAGATCAAGATCCTGAAACCTTATCATCCCATCCAATTGTTGACCAGGACTTCATCTTCCTAGACACTCACGATGATTCCCCTATTCTTGTCCATCCTATCCAAAGTCCTATTGACACTCCATTCCCCGAGCAAGATCAAGATATCCTTTCCATCCTTTATGATGATCCCATTGAAAGTCAAGAGCAAAGCAACTTTAAAGAGGATTCCAATGATCCTCCTCCTTGTCAAGATCAAATTATTCCTTCAGATCCACCACAAGATCCTTTTGTTCCTCCATCTCCTTGTCTTAATCCAGCATATCCACTCCAAGATCATATTTCTTGTGATGATCCCATTATTCCTCCCATTCCATCTCTTGAAGAGCCTATCATTGAACCATGTCCACAACATGATCCTAATCCCCGTCATGATTCTAACGTGTCAGTGCAAGATGTTCAAGAACCCTCGACAAGCATTATGGGTTCTTCCACTTTGGTCCAATCCAATCCACTTCAAGATCTCATTATTTCTCTCATATCATATCCACCTCATAATGGACTCGCGTCTTCTTCCCAAAGAAAAGAGTATCCTACAAGTCAAGATATTCATAAAGGCAAAGGAGTAGATCTCCATAAGCAAGAATCTCTCCATATCAAAGAGCATACTAATGGTCATGGCTATAGAGCTCACACTCAAGGCGTTGGTATCCCTTCAAAGTCAAAATCCAAATGTCCACCTTCCCCATCATCGCTTCCATCCATTCTAGGTCCCTATATCCCTCCATCTCCTATGCAACATCAGCAAAGGCACACATCTTGGAGAACCTTCCATCCATCCCACATGCCTCCATATCATTCCCATCCACACCAATATTCATTCCCTCTTCCAAGCAATTTGGATGCCAAGTATAAGCATAATAAGTCTAGAAATCCACATGTATTCAAGGATCAACATGTCCAATCTAATCGACATGTCAAAACAAAGAACAATATGATCTATAAAGAAAAAGAAATATCCAAAAGGCCACAAAGGCCCACTGAGCAAAATAAAGAAAATTCAAAATATATATGGGTTCCTAAATCCCTTGTGCAAGCAATGCACTCCAAGGAACCACAAAAGCATGAAAAATCAAAAATCATGTGGATCCCTAAGAAGCTCCTTGAAGCACAAAGAGAAAAATCCAACTTGGCATCCAAAATTGCTATTCCTCCATCCCAACCTCTCAAATTTGTTCCTTTATCACCTCCTTCATCCGTTTTGGGCCCTTATGTCCCAAAATCCATAGTCGTTCCTTCGTCAAAATCTCAATATCCAAAATACATCTGTCCTCCATCAGTCCATCACCCCTCAAGGTGTGTGCCAATGTTGATCTTGCCTTCATTTCCATCCATTGAAGCCCAATTCTTCCAATACCCTATCCATTATCCAATGCATATTTTCCATCCTTCCATCCCTCTAATCCAATCCTTCGCATAAAACTTTGCCTTAGTTTCATCTCTTTTTCCATGTCCTTATCCTACCAACGTCTTTGAGCATACTTTTAAAGGTCATGGTCCATTGTTTTTTTCAAGGCTACTATCCAAACAAAAAGATGCTTGAGTTCTTCTTCCATCCCCTATCATGTGTCTATCTTCTATTGAAAAAGTCAAAATACAAAAAAAAAAAAAAAAAAGTGAAAAATGAAAAAAATTGAAGAAAAAAAGAAAAGAAAAGAAAAAAGTAAAGAAAAATAATTCATCCACTGGTGAAAACCTGGCAAACAGGCACCTTGGGCAAGTACTGTGATGAAAACCTGGCAAACAGGCGTCATGCGTAATTTATGAACTTCTTGCACAATCACACTTGGGGGCAGTTTTCCTCCTTCATATCCTATTACCCTTCATTATCCTATCATACCATGTCATTACCCTTCATATCCTATTGTCCCTCATGTCCATTTTCCCTTTCCACCTTTGATCTTGACAAGGCTGACGATCTTCATGAGCATCATGCATCTTGTTTGTAGCTTTCAGTCTATCATAGCTTTTGGTCATTTGCCCATTTGCTTATTTCAACCTTTCATCCATATTCCCTGGCTTATTGCAACTTTCTGCCACTGTCCCTTAGCCAATCCCGACCTTCAGTCCATGTCCCTTATCCATTCTTGGTCTTGCTTATCCTATCCATATCTTATCACTATCCATACACTCTTTTTCATTCCTTGATCTTGATCTGACATAAGGACGCGAAATTTAAAAACATATTTTTCAAAAAACCTCTTGACATGTCCCTCATGCCATGTTACTGCTTTACATTGTCATATCCAGTCTCTTGTTCTATCGCGCCATAGCCCTTGAAAATTGCATCTATGTTGTCTCCATAATAAAAGGCCTTTATCTTCCTTCTATCCACCAACATTTCAGCAAGCCTATTTATTCACCTGTCATATTCCTTGCCTTGCTAGACACTGGGGGCAAAGTCATTAAAAACTAAAAACAAAAAAAATTTAAAATGTCCTGAAAAAATTTCATTAAAAAATTGAAAAATGTCCTGAAAAAAGTCTTAAAAATTGAAAAATGTCCTTAAAAAAATTCATAAAAATCAAAAAAATGTCTTGAAAAAAGTCTTAAAAATTTGAAAAATGATCCTGAAAAAATCATAAAAAATTGAAAAATGTCCTGAAAAAAAGTCTTAAAAATTGAAAAATTGTCTTGAAATAAGATAATAAAAATTCGAATAATGTCCTGAAATAATCCAAAAAAAAAATCATATAAAGTCCTGAAAAAAATGAACAACAAAAAAAAATAAAATTGTAAAACTCCAAATCCAAAAAAAAAAACATTTTGCAATAACATTATTCCTTTTGTGCATAAGACAAATCGCTGAGTATACATCCAATGACTCGCAATCAAACATTGTGCTTTCATGAAATCCCGCTTTAACCAGATGAACTTTTTCAATCCAAATCAAGCTAGACATTCAACCTGATCAAAATTGTCATATCACTCGAATATCAACATCAAAATCATTTGTCCTTGTTCCTACTATCATGGGTCTTATACAGGGTGTGGTATACTTGAAACCAGACTGTGTCCTGTCTTAGACGGGATACCGCATTTCCTAAAACCAGACAGCATGATCGTCCTATCAGCACTTTCAACTTTTGACAATGAAGATCCAGATGTTTGTTTGATTTGTTTGAATTTGCGCATCTTATCTTTTTCTTGATTTATCTTCGATCATGTTCCTATGTTGCTCGATGATGTCACTGAGTGATTTAGAGTGACCGGGATGGCTCATGGTCTCTTTCTTTTTTTGATTGTGATTGTCGTTTGTCTGTGATGTGTCTGTCTTTTGCAAAAAGGATTGCATTTCAGCTCTGGCCTTCAATGCCATGATGTTACGCATCCATTTTGCTACATAAAAATAAAGGTTCTCACCTACAAAGTGCATTACTGAAAGCATGTTTTTCTTCATCTTTAACTGTCCTCCGTCTCGTTTTCTTCTTACTAACATTTCTTCTGTCATTATTGTCAGTCTGTTTGCTCCTATCATTTTCTATCATTTTTATTGATCAATTGGCCTCTTTTCTCGACATTTCTGGCCAATTCCTCGAGGGGGCATGCATATGTTATTATTATTGTCTGGGGCATTTTCATTATTGTTCTTTGAAACAACGCTCAGAATCGCATTGTCTCAAAGAGGGGCAAAATGTAGACACCTAAAAATGGTCAACGCTTGCAGGGTCATACTTTAACATTTGCGCATTGCATCATTTTAGGTTTTTGCATCGCATTAACATTTCTCCTATGTCACGCACTTGGTTTTTATCATTTGCGAGCATCGAGTCATTCTTCTATCATCTCACCTTCGAATTTGGTCTTGTCGACAACAACCTTCAGTGATGATTTTGGTCGATCTTTGTCCTTGTCAATCTTGTCATATTGCGATCGATTCGTCATCAATCCTTGTCCTTTCCAATCATGTCAATTTGGTCAATTTGTCATTAATTTTTGTCAACCAATCTCAATCAAATCATTTATCAACACTGGTCATTTATCAATTCAAAATCATGACATTAATTATCTTCAATCAAGACCTAATTGTCATTTTCGCATTTCTAATTCGTCTTCTAGGGTTTTATGATTTATTCATTTAACCTAATTTGCCATTTCTTCCTCTAGGATTACTAAATTATTTATTAATCCTAAGTTACAATTAAATCTTTATTTAGTTGGCTAATTATTCTTCCTCTTGTAAATTAATTAATAAATGACAAATTGTTAATTAATTTACCTAATTTCTTCTAATTCACTAAATTCTAATTTCCATCAATTTCTAATTCCTAATTTTCATCAATTTCAATTTTCTAATTTTCTAAATTTCTAAATTCTTTTCCCTCCTATTTCATCTCCTAATTCTATGGGAATGACATTTCAATTTGTCATAAATTGTCATACTTGACAATCAATCAATTTTGACATAGAATGTGTCATAATTTGTCATCAATTATCAATCAATCAAATTGTGCATGGAAAGTGTATAATTTGTCATATTGATTTGCAATTTCCATTTGAATTGCATCATGCTAATCTTGTCATTTATCCAATTCTTCTATAAATTGGATGATTTTCAATCAAAGCTGATCTTGAATCTTGAATCTTGAATCCCGAATCCTAATCCGAATTCCTATCAGACTATCAAACTTACGCTTCTAGTACTCTTGAGCTTTTCATCAATCTTTCTTTCAATTGTATGTGCACTTGTAGGTGAGATCCACAAATCCATTGAAGAGGAAAGAACAACAATGGAGCCGCATGGAAGGAGCATTCAATTCTGCATTTGGTTTGCATAATCTTTCATTTTGAATGCTTTGTTTTCATATCTCTATTGAGTGTGCTTAGGATTAGATCATTGCAATGTGTGATTAAGCTAATAATGAATAATATGTCCTTTTATATATTGTTTTGATGATTCCTTATTTCTATGCTACAGTGTCAAAAAGTGTGGGTCGTACACATGCATGGTATGGTCCTAAAACATGCTTTTTTAAAACATAGTTTTCATAACTCCATTCAAAAAGTTATTTTTTATTATGTGGGTATTAAAATAAATTACATATTTCAAAAGTACACTCAAAGGGATATCTTTTATATTACTGACTTTTTCCAAGATTCAATCTCTAAGTGTTTCAAAATTTAAGCTCAAATGAGACAAAATCTGAAAATCAGGGAAAACACTTCCACTTTTTGGCAAAAAAGTGGACTCATCTTCTTGCACTAACCCTCAATAAAGAAAATAACAGAGTGTAATGCACAAGCATATAAGGCTATAGATGACACTTTACCAATTTTGAAGATGATAGCTCCAAAGTGTATTATAGAGAATAAATATTCTTTGAGCCAATTAGACACATTGTCTAAGTATATTACTGACAATCTAATAACACTGGATCAAATAAATGAAGACACCTTCCGAGAGAAAATGAATAAGGAAAAGGAAAAATTCTTTGAGGAAATAGTTAAGAATAATAAGGAACAAATGGAAACCTTATTACCAGTATTAGGCAAAACAATCTCGGACTTCAAGAAACTATACAGAGATACCTGCAAAACTGACATTTTGATAGAGGACATAGATTCAGAGATCAACAAAGCACAAAAAGAAATCAACAATATTGCTGACAACTTAATAGGAATATCAGATTCATTTTTGGTAGTTGAAAAGGAAATTGTAGTTCTTGAGGAGAAAATTGAAAAATTAGAAAAAGATAAAGAAAGAATAAAATATAAGGCAAAGGATTTAAAGTGCAAACTAGGCCCTAAAATGGATAACCTCATCTCTTTGAGAAAAGAGATTTCTGAGGCTCTGGTTCTAGGACTTAAGACACCAGAAGAACAAATGCACATACTCACCGATACAATTTAGAGAACAGAAGTAACAATAAAGGACAACGAAAGGTTCAACGACAGTCAAAATTTTGCATTGGTAGACATCTATCAGATTGTAACCCACCAGTTACAAGGATCTAGGCAGGAATCACACTCCATTGACATTGAATGATAGCCTTTGCCATTGATGCCAAAGGGGGAGTAGTGGAGATGAGAAAAATGATCAGCAGAGACATCATCAGCTCAGGGTGAGCACACATTTTGGTAACACAGTTTTGACAGTTTTGGCAGACTCTTTTGGACAACATTTTTGGACACTTTTTGGATTTTTCTCATGAGTGTTGCCGTCAATGCCAAAGGGGGAGATTGTTGGCAAATGCACACTCCAATGAAAAATTGTAGGTGATTTAAGGTATTGTCATTGATGGAAACCTTACAATCATATGATACCGACAGGCACCAACACCAACAGACTCTACACTGGCATACGTTCACCGACACTGAAAAGATTGATTACCGGCACCCTGGCTGATAGGATTTTATTTATTACAAAATGTAATTAATTGTAATATCTTTTTGTAAGCCAACAAGGCAAGTTGTAATATGACTCATATAAGTATGAGTTCATGTAAATCATTTTTAGATGCGGATATGGTTAGATTATTGATGCGAATATTAAGGTAGATTTTGGTATAAGGTTTTGGAAGTAGCAGAGCTTAAACCAGTACTAGATCTGGCATAGCAGATGCCCTCTTGTAGAAGTATATAACATTGGATTTTCATAATCCACTTTTGTAAGTCAGTGAGACTTCTCCTTTTTGTATGTAAGCAGTGAGCTTTAGGCAGTTGGCCTTCCTACATGTGCAGGCCCCTATTGTAATAGTAATATTCTCTTATTGGCCAGTAAGCGAATATTGTGGGTCACAAATCCCACCGAGGTTTTCCCACACCGGATTTCCTCATTAAAATATTGTGTTATGGTGTGTCTTTCATGTTGTGGTTGTTGTCCTTATTTACTGCATTAATTTTGGTTTACCAGTACACAGTTTCAGAATGCTTTTCATTTAATAAGTTAATAAAATCCATTAACCGACAAGATATTGATTCACCCCCCCTCTCAGTATCTTTGGGAATCCTAACAGACCTCTCCTATCAGGAATGAGAGGGCCCACTACAATACTACATAAGACTATTGTTAGATCATCATAATCTTGATGACTCCATGATATATCATAATGACCACTCATTTGTAAATCCTGCTCCTCGCACTCAAATAGCTCACGGAATCCTGTGACACCATCCTGATGATCATGAATGAATCCCTCAACATGAATAGGGATATACAAGATACACTAGACATCCTCTAATGTTATAGATGCCTCACCGGTAGGAAGATGAAATGAACAAGTCTCAAAATGCCACCGCTCGACTAATGCGGTGATCAAGGCCCTACTGGTCATAATCTCTAGAAGATGCAAAATATGATATAAACCAAGATATCAAATCAGTGCAATGTCCTCCGAAAGTAACTAATCACGAAGATTGAGACCACTGGGTCTACCATGTCTGCAACCAAGCACATTGAGATTCTCCTATAAGAAAAAATGATGCAAATGTTAGATATCTTAACTCGCATGATAAATTCATAACATGCATGATAAAAAAACAACTTATTTCAATGCTTGCACAACAAAAACAACATATGCACAACATTTATTACTAATGCGCTACATTTGCAATGAATGTGTGACATTTAAGAATCCTATGACACAATATGAATGCATGCACAAAATGCCAGTTGCTTGCGCAACAATAAGTACTAATGTAAAACACATATATGCTTGTGTGACAATAAAGACACATGTGCAACAGTTAATGTGAATGTGCAAAAATTGAAATACATATGCGCAAAAGTTATAAAGTTGAGCTCTAAGAATATTTTTGAAAATTGGACAAAATCAGGTAAAAATGAGCAAAAATTTGAGAAACATATTATAGCTCCCATGCTAGGTGGTCTCTAATATGAGCGCACTTGCTTGGACAAGTGTTGACGTGCTCTAAAGCTAGACATGATGATCAAATACTTGTGAGAAATCTCGAAACTCACAGACAACTCAATGAACTCGAAAGAAACCAAATGAGTAATTGAAGAGGTAGATTTTCTATATATAGCTCAAAATTAGGGTTTTTTCTCTCTTTGATGGTTGTGGTCCCCCTAAATTTCAACTCACATTTAAGCCAGTCAAATGAACTCAAACTTGCATGAAAATTGACACGATTACTTAGAAGTAATATACTGTTTAATTGGTCTCAGTTCCATAATTTTTTGACCCCTTTTTCGAGGGGGCATATTTACACCCTAAGTGTCATTGGAGCATATTAGGGCAGGAAATCTTGAAAATTTTCTTTGAAACAATGTTGTTTCAACATTGTCTCAAAGAGGGGCAAATGTAGACACCTAAAAATGTCTCATTAATCATGTACTAGTTATTCGTCTAATTGATTAAATAATTCTTTAATTATTTAATTAAATTAATTGATCTTATTCCTCTAAAATTTTCATCATCTTACTAATTATTCTATCCTAATCATTTATTCATTTAAACCATTTTCTAATATTAATTAAATATTTATTATTTAATTAATTATGATTTAATTCCTTTAATTGAATAAAATTTATTATTTAATTAAAATTAAATTTCTAATGTGGACATCTAAAAATGGTCAACGCTTGTGGAGTCATACTTTAACATTTGTGCATTGCCTTATTTTAGGGTTCTTGTGTCGCATTAAAATTTCTTCTATGTTGTGCACTTGGTCTTTATCATTTGCGAGCATCGAGTCCTCCTTCTACATTCATCATTTTTATCGCTTTCGAATCAGGTCTTGTCGATAGCAATCTTCAGTCATGATTTTAGTCGATCTT
This sequence comes from Cryptomeria japonica, assembly GCF_030272615.1. NCBI lineage: Eukaryota > Viridiplantae > Streptophyta > Pinopsida > Cupressales > Cupressaceae > Cryptomeria > Cryptomeria japonica. The sequence continues at coordinate 583,039,237 of NC_081406.1, forward strand.
ATCCTGTCGCATCATGGTGCATGCTCATTTATCATCATTTTGGACATCATCAATCCTAATCGATGATAGAATTAGGGTTTTGTCCTCTTGTCAATCTTTCAATCATCTTTAACTTGTTAGTAATCATTTGTGATTATCAACTTGTCAATCTCGTCATTTTGCGATCGATTCGTCATCGATCCTTGTCCTTGTCAATCTCATCATTTTGCGATCAATTCGTCATCGATCCTTGTCCTTGTCAATCTCGTCATTTTGCGATCGTTTCGTCATCGATCCTTGTCCTTTTCAATCATGTCAATTTGTTTCGTTTAGTCATTGTTCCTCGTCAATTAGTGCCTATCAATTTGATCTCCTTGTCAATCTTGGTCAATTTGTCATTGATTTTTGTCAACCAATCTCTATCATTTATCAACATTGGTCCTTTGTCAATCAGAATCATGATCGAACCTACATTAATTTCTTATTGTCTTGACCTAATTCCTTGTTCTCTTATTTCTAGGGTTTTATGATTTGTTCATTTAATCCTTTTCTTCTTCTTTGTGGGTTAAATAAATCTATTTATTTAGTCCTAGGTCTCTTTCATGAATTAATTAATGGATGAAAACCTATTAATTAATTCACCTAATTTCTATTTCTCCTATTTTCTTTAATTTTTTCTAATATTTCCCCTAATTTCATTCCCTCATTTTCTCCTATGTTTATGCTTCCATTTGTTGAAATCATGGAGGCTATTTTCTCTCTTCCCTTTTGTCATGGGAATGGCATTTCAATCTTGTCATAATTTGTCATAATTTGTCATTCTTGATTTGAATTTCCTTTCAAATCTCTTCATGCTAATATTTTCCTCTCTCCAATTTGTCTATAAATTGGATGATTTTCTTCAATGAAGGGGAATCAATCTCATTTTCGAGTAACCTTATACTGCTAATTTCATCTCTCAACAACTTGCTTTCCACTTGCATTTTGCACTTGTAGGTGAGATCCACATCAAATTTGAAGGTGAAAGAAGAACAATGGAGCCACATGAAGGAGATATCTGCATCAGTTTGTTTCGACTTCATTTGATTTGAATATCTTGTCTTTATGTTTTCATTGATTGGATTGGGATTGCTTTCATAGCAGCTTTAGGTTTTGTGGTTGTCCTAATTGCTATTGTTTTGATGATTTTCAATTTCCTGATCTACATTTCTAGTGAACCCGACGTGAACTAACCCCTTAACCATGTTTTGAGTGCTTTTGAGCTATTTGCAGGTGAAAAACTCAAGAAACAGGGTGACTCGGAGCTTTCTGGACACTTCTACGCATGTGTTGACATTTTTTGCACCTGTGTTTGAGTTTTTTGCGCCTGTGTTGAGGCATTCTACGCCTGTGCAAGGCCAGAAACAGAGGTGAAATCAGTTGTTTTTACTTGCACATTTGTCTGTTTTCATTCTGTTTCTTGCATTCTAGTTTTTCTTTGGTGCTAATTCTCGGTGCAACATCTTGGCATTATGTGTGACGAAGACTAAAAATGCAACTACTAATGAATCTTATGCAGGATGCGGTCAAAGACTCTCATTAAAACATCTTGCTTGCAATTTTTAAAGTAGTTGCACATTTCATTTCTTAAAGGTTAATGAACACCATGCATGCTTTGTTTGTTTTTAATTTGATTGCATGTTTTAACCCTTAGAATTGGGCCTGCCTCCCGATTTGCTTGGCACTTCACATAGGCATTGATGAGAGGGAACGACCCAAAGTGGTGATGGACTAGAGCCAAGATCTTCTGAACCACTCTAAATAACTATGGATGCAACGAAAGTTGTAGACAACTGGTGCTAGAATGGTATTGTGACGATTTATTCGTCAGATCAATACCCACTCGAACAGATGCCCTTACTAGAATCTCTTGTTTTTAGATGCCAAAATCCTTCTATCTGTTGGCTAAGGCATTGTGATATGCGCATGCCAAAGACACCTCTCATGTACTCCTCAATTAGAGATAGCAAGTTCTTGGGAAGTGATGCCCCTTGAACTCGAAGCTTGGTATGCCCGAGAAGTGAGTGCACTGTAAGGGGGAGCCAGTGCTACCAAGCGTCTAGCTATCTGGCTGAGTGTTGTATTTTATGGTTAGAGGATTCAACAGATATTGCCCTTGCCAGCCATAGGATTTTTTGTGAATGTGCTTGATTGTCTTGAGTCAAAGTCAAACAAACATTTTGTCTTCCATGATTGTCAAAAGTTAAATCAAAAACAAACTTTCAAAAGTGCTCATAATCAACTTGGGTTTTCAAAATCAACAACCTCCAATTCAAAACAAAATCCAAACAAAAGTCCAAATTTGTCCAAGTATTCATCCAACATTTGAACATGGCTTGTCAAGACATTGAATATCTTTGTTTCAAAATTCATGTCACTTTAGGCTAGGTTTTGCATAGTCCAACTTAGGTCCTAGGACATATTGTCATCTCCCTTCATTTTAGTCCTTTTCATTGCAAGTGTCCTCATTTTGCACTTAGGTTCAAAATTATTTCCCTAATTTTGCATTTCATTGTCATATCCAAGCTAGATTTCCATTTAGGTGACATTCGTGCATTATCCTTGTCATGCTAAAATTAGGTCTTGCCTAGGTTGCATTTTGCATATTCCAAGTCATTGGTCTTCGCATATCCTTATCATTGTATTGTCATCTTGTCTTGGCTTCATCTTGTCATATCATATCCTTAGATCATTTTCATGTCATATCCTAAGTCATTGTCATAACCATTGCCTTCTTGCATTTAGTCTCAAAAATTTGGTTTGTCAAACTTAAAAAATCAAAACTTTGGATGATACCCTAAGTTGTTGTTAGGAAGTCTTGACCTGGTCTAAAATTTGTCCTTTCATTAATATCATTTTTGTCAAACCTAGCTTAGTATCCAAGCATATAGGTGAGACATTGTCAATATGTCCTATTGTCATTTGGTCCTTTGTCCTTTAAGGTCTTAGCTTCATTTCAACTTCCCAAGGTTGAGTCTTTAGCTTTGCATTCCAAAAAGTTTGTCCAAATCTTGAAAAACAACAAAAACATAGGTTGCATTCTTGCCATAGATTGCATTTTCATCTATTTAGGTTGCATTTAGTTGCATATCATACATCATCCTTTTAAAATCAAAAAAATCCCAAAGATATTGCATTTGCATAGTGACATGCCTGTTGAAACATGGTCAAAATCTAAGAAGAAGGGCGAACCAACATATCAACCCATTGACAACATATCAAACTCATAGTTTCAACCTAGTCAAACATTACAAATTGAAGGTTCGTCAAACACATCATTACCACAATATGGAATGGTTCAACTTGGACCACCTCCATTATATGAGCCAGTGTTTGTACCCATGAAACCAGAATATGGGAGTGTTCCACCAACACCAAGGGAAAATGCACCTTTTGACTGGAATCAATTGAACCTGCAACATGAAATTCAAACTCAAACATTACATGAGGAACAAACTCTTTCACAAGGATTTGGTTCAGATCAATTTCTAATGTAGACATCTAAAAATGGTCAACACTTATGGAGTCATACTTTAACATTTGCGCATTGCCTTATTTTAGGGTTCTTGCGTCGCATTAACATTTCTTCTATGTTGCGCACTTGGTCTTTATCATTTGCGAGCATCGAGTCCTTCTTCTGCATTCCTCATTTTTATCGCTTTCGAATTAGGTCTTGTCGATAGCAATCTTTAGTCATGATTTTGGTCGATCTTATCTTGTCGCATCATGGTGCGTGCTCATTTATCATCATTTTGGACATCGTCAATCCTAATCAATGATAAAATTAGGGTTTTGTCCTCTTGTCAATCTTTCAATCATCTTTAGCTTGTTAGTAATCATTTGCGATTATCAACTTGTCAATCTTGTCATTTTGTGATCGATTCGTCATCGATCCTTGTCCTTGTCAATCTCATCATTTTGCAATCGATTCATCATCGATCCTTGTCCTTGTCAATCTCATCATTTTGTGATCGATTCATCATCGATCCTTGTCCTTGTCAATCTCATCATTTTGTGATCGATTCTTCATCGATCCTTGTCCTTTTCAATCATGTCAATTTGGATCGATTAGTCATTGTTCCTCGTCAATTGGCACCTATCAATTTGATCTCCTTGTCAATGTTGGTCAGTTTGTCATTGATTTTTGTCAACCAATATCAATCATTTATCAACATTGGTCCTTTTTCAATTAGAATCATGATCAAACCTACATTTATTTCTTATTGTCTTGACCTAATTCCTTGTTCTCTTATTTCTAGGGTTTTATGATTTGTTCATTTAATCCTTTTCTTCTTCTTTGTGGGTTAAATAAATCTATTTATTTAGTCCTAGGTCTCTTTCATGAATTAATTAATGGATGAAAACCTATTTAATTAATTCACCTAATTTCTATTTCTCCTATTTTCTTTAATTTTTTCTAATATTTCCCCTAATTTCATTCCCTCATTTTCTCCTATGTTTATGCTTCCATTTGTTGCAATCATGGAGGCTATTTTCTCTCTTCCCTTTTGTCATGGGAATGGCATTTCAATCTTGTCATAATTTGTCATAATTTGTCATTCTTGATTTGAATTTCCTTTCAAATCTCTTCATGCTAATCTTGTCCTCTCTCCAATTTGTCTATAAATTGGATGATTTTCTTCAATGAACGGGAATCAATCATATTTTCGAGCAACCTTATACTACAAATTTCATCTCTCAACAACTTGCTTTCCACTTGCATTTTGCACTTGTAGGTGAGATCCACATCAAATTTGAAGGTGAAAGAAGAACAATGGAGCCACATGAAGGAGATATCTACGTCGGTTTGTTTCAACTTCATTTGATTTGAATATCTTGTCTTTATGTCTTCATTGATTGGATTGGGATTGCTTTCATAGCAGCTTTAGGTTTTGTGGTTGTCCTAATTGCTATTGTTTTGATGATTTTCAATTTCCTGATCTACATCTAAATTTCTAAATAATTAAGTAATTTCTTTAAATTATTTAATTAACTAATTTATTCTTCAAAATCAAAATCCCCAAATTCTAATTTTGTTTAATTTCATTAATTCTTCTAATTCAAATTTAAATTCATATTCTTCCAATTTCATCTAATTTCATTACATGTGCATTTCAATTTCATGAATTCAAAAATCAAGTTGAATTTAAATAAAATCAAATTCAATATCATGCAAAATCAAATTGAAAATCTAAATCAAGTTTGCATGAATTCAAAAATCAAATTGTATTTAAAATAAATTCAATATTTAAATCAATATCATGCAAAGATTAAATTGAATATCTAAATCAAGTTCAAAAGCATGCAAGATGGAACTAAATTAAAATAAAATATCCTACAACACATGTTAAATTAATCAATTCAATTAATTGATTAATTAAATCATTCCTTCAAATTCTCTCCAATCATTTATTTCTATCTTCTAATTTGTTTTTTTCCAAAAAGCAATCAATCGACCATCTCTAGTTAACAATTCAATCTATTTTAATTGATCATTTCAATTAATTGATTAATTAAATAATTTTCTCAATTATCCTCCAGTCACTCTTTTTCATCTTTCAATCAGCTCTCTTCTCAATCAGTTAACTCATTTATCTACTCAATCAATTGAGTTCCTCCTCTCAATAATTTGTTCCACCTCCAAATCAGCAGTTCAACTATCAATTAGCATGTGATCTCACTTGAGTTCCACCTCTCATTTAATCTCCTCCAAAAATCTATAAATTGAGTATCAATTCTCCATTTTCAACAATCATGAACTTTGAATCTTTGTGCCATTTGCAGGTTAGCAACACAATATTTGAGATTCAACATTCATCAAGGAAGATAAGGACCATGGAAGCTATATGCGATCATGGAACATGGAGTTTTGATTGAATATTATACATCCTTATTTTCTTGTTTGCATTATTATACTAATATTTGTTAGAATTCTTTAGCTAGAATAGGAATTCATGGTTTCCTTGTTATTTCTAGTTAAGCAATGATGAATTTCACTGAGTTACATATAGCGTCTAAAACCTAAGAATTTATGTATGTATGAGTAAAATTCTAAATGCTATTAAGGGTCTTCATAGAAGAAGAAAGGAAATCATAGACATGAATACAAGATGGATAAGATGGAAGAGTGAAGTATTAATATGTTTAAGAAAGCCTCACAACATCAAATAGGTTTGTACCCACAAGAAAAAGTCTTGTGAACCTTGGATAGGTTTTAGACAACAAAAGAATGTCATTTGAACACTATGTGATGATAAATAGAAAATACTCACCCTATTTGATAAATAATCTAAGGTTTTTTGTGCCACATAAATAGACATGAAACATAAAGGATTAACAAGAAAACAAGGAGAAGGTACTAGAAAGTAAACTGGATTAGTTCATGATAATATGATAATGGTGTAAAATATTTTCAAGACATAAATCCATCAAACCCTACACTGTTGTGACATATCATATGGTCTTTCTAAACCCAAAACTATACTAAGATGGTTCAAACAATGATTTGTATTAAAGTAAGAAGTTTTGAAATTTTTGGAAGAAAAGTTCTTGAGGGTTGTATGGAAGATAATTGTTGTAAATTTCTAAGAAGGTAAATGGTTGATGGATAGCTCTAGTGTTTAGGTGATGACGAGCATGAATATGTTCCTTGAGAGTTAGGTTATTGTCAAGCAGAGGATAATATGTAGGGATATTTACGAGTCATGAACACCAATCTTTAGGACATCATTAATAATCAGTAGAGTGTAGTAAGATTCACACAATCAAACTATTGAGCTCAACAATCATCAAGATAACTTTATTAGAACAATCAAATTATAAAACACCCTATACAAATATTTGTTGAAGGTATATCCATTTAGATGAATGTTCAAAATAAATATAGCCTATAAAAGGTTTGGGACTAAAGACTGTTATCATAATAAGAGTAGTATCATATTCATTGCAAGGCTAGTCAAGAGGCATATACTATGGTGTTAAAATAGAAACAAATGATAATATATTAGAATTGTGTGAATATTATTGTCATTGATGTCAAACCTTTTGATCAGGTTGAAAGCATCAGAATACTAAGAGTGAGGGAATCAGTATTCCCACTTATTTAAAATAATAAACTTTTTACCAATTGAGGTTGTCCTTAAAAGATATCAAACAAACTTGACTGAAGTAAAACAATTAATGCAAAATAAACAAGAAGTGCACATCCACAAGATAAAAACTGGAATTTGTACGTGGAAAACCCAAATGGGAAAAACCACTAAGAGTGTTAACTCTAAGGTTAATATAACTAGTTATAGTTGTGTTTACAAATAGGTGGCTCACTGTCGGGTGGCTCACTACCAAATTACAAAAATAGCTCACCAGTGGACTGCTCACTATAGATATAAAAAGAAATGGCTAACTGTCGAAATGCTCACTACAATTGAAAAGGGTTGAACTGAGAAGGTTTGCATCTCCAAATGCATGAGATCAGTTCCAAGTTTAAGATCAAATTACAAATCTCACATTTTACAAAAGATCTAGTTAGAGATCTTTGTACCAATTTTTTGCAGTAGGTTCGATAAAGAACTACTGCACTACTATGACACTAATTACCTTCGTTGTCTACAACTCTCACATACACTGCTTCTTTCACTGGCAACAATCTTCAGCACATCACACACACTCTCTCTTGATCAATTGTCTTCATTTACCATTCATGTACATGTATATATACTAGATGGTAAAATCATAGAATAGTGTGTCAGCCAAGCCTAGCACATTATCAATAAGCTCATGTCAACCTCCACAATACTTCTACACAATTCCTTTACATACTTCTAATTACCAATGCATATATCAAGATTACAGGAAAAAGGGCAAGGGTCATTTGAACCTAAGAGAATGGACCTATCGTCACAAGATTAATCTCAATATCTCCAAAATATAGACTCCACATGTACCAAGGAAACCACAATCACAAAACTCGAAGAGATTCTTTTGATAATTACCAAAGCTGCTAATACCAGGATACATAATTGATAGCAGGATCAACAAGAATTCCTAACATTGAGATACTGGGACCAATGGGAACTTAATGGGACCTCAAAAGGTCATCATCCAAAGTTGTCCATGCTGCATAATAACTTCTAACCAAAAACCACAACACCTGAATTGCACATACATACTGACCGCATACACAATCCTTGCATAGCTATATCCATATAACATCCATAACATTAATGATGTTTGAACTGATATTCGGGTCTGCATACATTTTCTGGTATAGAAATGGATGACTAATTTGACATCAATGACAATATTATTCACACAAGCCTAACAATCTTTCCCTTTGTCATTAATGGAAAAACATATTCAAAACATGACTGTGCCAACTCCCCCTTACTCATGTGATTCCCTCAAAACGTCATTCCTTGAACTCATATTCATTTCTCCCCCTTTTGACATCAAGGACAAATGATTCCTTGAAAGGCTTCTGCACTCAACCGACAAATCAAATAAATTTGAAAAGTTATCTAAAGCAGTTAGATTCTTATCATACTCTACTACGTTCTCAAGTAAAACGGAAAAGTGTTATAGCTTAGCTTCCACAATCTCCTTAACTTTCCAAAACATGCTCACAAATTCTTCTTTCTATCTTTTCAACAAAATAAGCTCATCCTAAAGAGAATTAACTCTTTTCCTCTGCTCACCATCCTTATCATTCAAAAAATCAAAAGATTTACCTAGACTTGTCAGTTTGGCCTCAATAGTGTCAATTTTACCTTTGTGCTTCACAACTCTTATCAGCTAAGAGATACAATATCTATAGATTCTGATAGCACTACGAATACAATCTCTTAATGCATCTATGAAATTGACAAGAACTTTTGAGTGATAGTACATTCCTTCAGTAGACTTTGCATATCTAGGCCTTTTTCTTTAATTGACTAGTTAGACATTCTTTCTGTCAAGATCTGAGTCAATGATTTTGGAAGCAGATTATTGATATCTTCTAGACTAATATTGTTTTGGATCAAATGATTCATCAAAATGCTCTCAATTCTACCTGACTCAACCGAGGTCAGCCATTTCACACCAATCATCTGAATTCCATATATACTGACAACCAACTTTAATAGATTAGACTCATCATCTGAGTCTCCAACTTCTTGCTCATTCACTTTTGAAACTCCTCTAGCTACAAGGGATTCTGGATCCTCAATTATCACAACATTTTCTATCTTTCTTCTCTTTGATTCTGAAACACCAACAGGAATAGACCATCTCCTTTTCTTCTTTTTGGAAGATGAACCTCCAAAACCAAAAGAGAAAGAAACAAAAATCAAGCGAACACTCCACATATCCACAAATGATTTAAAATGATTATTGCAAATTTCCTCTTTGTTATCCAAACTGTTCAGATATCTAAATTTTTTTCTTGCAATCGGCACACCAAATTCCCAAATGACATTATCTTTTTGTTGGAAAGGATTCTAAACTGTATATGACTAAACTCACAAGAAATGACCCATACCAGAAAGCATAATTCTTCTCTATTGTCATCTTGTTATTTTCTAACAACAATTCTTTCAATAATTCACACAAGTCAAATGATCTATTCTCCATCAAAAGCATATATGCCATATCACTACAATTGTCAAGGTGGCTCCTTCCCTATTTCTGAAGTAGACTCTGTAAGAGATGCCATAGGCAACATACCTCACTACAAGGTTGATGATTGTATTGATGATGAGATCTTGTTGATCACCCTTTATGATAGTTAGGGCTTCCACTTCCTTGTTCAAAATCAATTTCATTTTTGGAACTTCTCTATTGTCGCACAAGTTGGTGATCATAGAAATGATTTCCTTCGTAATTGGATAGGGTTTATCCGACACGATGCAGTTATCTCACACAGGGATAAGAACTATTATGATTACCTCTACATTCTCAAACACGAGGAATTCAGTCCACAGATTCTAACCTTTTCCTTCTAATTCTTTGAACATATACAATTCATCATCCTTCAAACCTGCTTCAACAAATCTGATCTTTTCTGGGATAAACTCATCCAGGAGGACTTTGTCCACAATCTAAAATCCTTCACTGTTGGATCCTTCGATGATCATTTTTCTTTCCATGATTGCTCCTACTATTCACTTTACTGCTACTCTACTATTCACAATGATCTCAAGAAATGGTAACTGATATGAAAAAATGAACTCAAGATACTTATCTTACTAAAGATGCTTCATTAGGGTTTTGCCACCAAGAACTATCTTTTTGATGATGTCATCATGATTCCTCTAATTATCGAACACCAGTCAAGCACTGTCATGCAAGATTAGTCACATGATCCATTCAGACTGGGAGGCTAGAATATTTTTCTTTTAGATCAAAACTCCCCCTGACCCAAAGCGCTAAACTTAATTTCTGGAGGAAGGGCTGCCTGCATTGGATTCTAGTACATTAGGCTCACTTTCTTTGCTCTCATTATTCTTTCTCCAAACCAAGTTTTATTTCTTCTTTAATTCATCATTCTTCATTGCACTCTTTTCAACATATTTTTCCTCATTTCCTTTCCTGCATTGGATGGTATAATGTTCGGGCTTATTGGACTTGAAACAACTAGCAATTTTCTTCTCAAATCTTACTGGATGAGATCATATCTGCATTGATTGGCCTTGTGTCCATAGTTATTGTAATTGTAACAATGTCCTTGAAAGTTATAACTCTTCTTGTTTGTAACAACTGGGTTATAATTTTAATTCATAACATGATTCCTACAAAGACTTTCTTAATGTCCAAACATCTTTCAACCATAACATTAAATGCTACTACAGTTCACTACCATGTGTCCAAATTTATTGCATCTAAAACAATAGCCATTAAAACATGGGTACATTTGTGCATTGGGTTGTCAAATTGGAGGTGTTCTTGCATTTGATTTTTGATTCCAAGATTTCTTCTCATCTTCTAACTTCTTCTTTGTATCAGCTTTGACTTCCTTATTTTCTTCTTTAGCATTCTGATCTGGGCATACACCATTTTGGAAACCAAGTTCGGTTTTATCTGACTTAACTTGTTGCATGTTGATCAAATCTTCCAAGAGAACACTGCTCTCAAGGATCTTGTTCTTTGCCTTTAGATTCTTCACTTCTTGCTCAATCTTTTCACATTCTTCAGATTTCAACTTTAATTTCTCTTTCAGAAATTGCTTTGTCTTATCCTTTTCTGCTATCTTTTGCATCACATCTTTGATGGTCTCATTCACTTGATTCAACTAATTTTTAACCTCCTTATGTCTCAACTTGAATTTCTAGTTTTTCTCTATCATCTTTTCTACACATTCATTTGCTTCACATAATCCTTCGGTTCTTCATTCTTTGATTCAATGCTTTCCAAATCTTCAAGGGTTGTCTTCAATTCTTCATCCATCTAAAATTCTCCATCCAAGTATATAGATGTCATGGATCAACCAATACGGATCTCCCTCAAGTGGTTAAGCTTTCCAAGCAAGGGATCAAAGCTTTGATACCAATTGTTGATCAGGTTGAAAGCACCAGAATACTGAGAGGGGGGAATCAATATTCCCACTTATTTAAAACAATAAACTTTTTACTAATTGAGGTTGTCCTCAAAAGATATCAAACAGACTTGACTGAAGTGATACAATTAATGTAGAATAAAAAAGAATAACACATCCACAAGATAAATATCCAAATTTGTACGTGGAAAACCCAAATGGGAAAAATCATGAAGAGTGTTAACTCTCAGGAAAATATAACTAGCTATAGTTGTGTTTACAAACAGGTCGCTCACTACCAGATGGCTCACTTCCAGATTAGAAAAATGTCTCACCATCTGACAACTCACTGAAGATACAAAAAGAAATGGATAACTATCAAAATGCTTACTGCAATTGAAAAGGGTTGAAATGAGAAGGTTTGCATCTCTAAATGCATGAGATCAGTTCCAAATTTTTAAGCTCAAATTATAAATATTTCATATTTTACAGAAGAACTGGTTAGAGATCTCTGCACTACTGTTCTACAGTAGGTCTAGTAGAGGACTATTGTACTACTATTACATTGATTACCTTCATTGTCTACATTCACACACACTTCTTATGTCACTTTCAACAATCTTCAGCACATCACACACACTCTCTTGATTGATTGTCTCCATTCACCATTCATATACATGTATATATACCGGATGGTAAAATCATAGAATAGTGTGTCTTCCAAGCCCAACAAGTTATCAATGAGCTCATGTCGGCCTCCACAATACTTCTACACACTTCCTTTACATACTTCTGATTACCAATGCATATATCAAGATTACCGAAAAAAGGGCAAGGGTCATCCATGTTGGATATTAGAGTTGTTGGAATATATTATTGTTATTGATGTCAACATATTCCTGTGTTATTTTAGTGAATTAATTTATTGTAGAGAGTCAGTTTGGTTGCATTTGTGTGTTATTTAACATATTATGCTTCTTTTATTTTTATTCAATTAAACTCCATGCCTTCACGAAGTCACAATTGTAAACTAACAAATTGGGAAAAACACAGTTGTTCTTTTCCCTCTGAATTTTAAAATAGGTACAACTCCCTTATATAATATTCAATGAATTATTCAATATAAATTTGTGCCCACTTTTAACCAGAAAGCGGTAAGGCAATGCATTCATTCATAAACATGCAATGAACATAACATACGTAAATATTTATGTTGATCATAAAAACATAGTTTTACAGATTTCAAACTTCATATAAACAAGGAATTGGCAAACCAATATTGCTAGATAATGTTCTTTCTCGGATAAATCATTCACATAAACGTATATGATTCAGTGATAATTAAACCACAAAGAGGCAAATTCTCAAGATTGAACACACAGATTCAAGTCTTGCACCCAATATCTATTTTCTTCATTCATTCAAAGATAAATAATGATTCAACATGATTATCCTTCTGAAAGAAACATACAACAAAAAGTAATAAACCCAAAACTTTCTGGATATCTCCAAAAATATGAACCCCTCTTCAGTTTTAGAACATCCCTTAAATAACAACAATTATTTCTTTTACCCTTACGAAGTAATTTTCTATGGTAAAGAATTACTAGCAGAAATCGTTTGAAAACATAACTTGTAAAATAATAGAAAAAGTTTTTTGAGCGAGATAAAAGAGGATACATCCTCAGAAACTAAAACAAATCCTAACTAGGCATTGGGGATCTTTGAGTTGCGCCATCCTTAACATCCACATTCAGTGCCACCTTCCATTCCTTGTACGCTATGACGAACTCCTGTAAAGATGGAATACTAGGAATTTTAATAGATGTCATCCTCTGTTTCCACGCCTCTATCTCTAGCCGTATATTCTTAATTTTATCCATGTAGTTAGGTAACTGATCTACGAAAATGTATAATGCAGCTTCAACTCTGGCAACCTTTATGAAATCAGTTGTTGTGGGTGTTGCATCCTTCTTAACTTCATTCATAGCATCACATAAAAGTTTTACAACCACATTCATGCTCTTTTCTACTTGACCATCGCTCAGTTGCCAAATGATGAATAAATGATGAATAGTTAGTACCAAATTGGTATTGAGAGGGGGGGCATGAATCAGTATAGGCAAAAATACTTTTCCTGAATCGGTTTGACTGCAAACAGTGCACTATGACTGGCAAGCACTAACACTGGTCAAAACCAGATTACTACTGGTAAAACACAGTGAGACTGTGAAAGACATAAACCGGTAGCTCTTAGCTTTCCATACAATCTAATACCTCATCTCCACTTCACCCTTAAGAATAAACAAGTAATCTATCATCAGAAATATAATGACTGCTTATTTCAACATATTTTACTAGTTTGACATAAAGCACTAAACCATCACATGAAAGGCATCACACATGATACACTGATTTTTCACGTGGAAACCCAACTAGGAAAAACCACGGTGGGGATGAATACCCACAAGCTATTCTTGAACTCTTTTGAAGTCTGCTCTGTTAGGAGCCTAGTCTGGTTAGAGACTTTTACAATAGGTTCTGCTAGGAACCGATCCTACTTGGGATCACCTGGTTAAGGGATGGCTAAATACCTAGTTAAAGGTTAGAACCCCGTTAAAGGTTACCTCGCAAGAGGATTTGAAGATCTCATTGAATTGAGTCACCCTATTAAAGGATTTACACAAAATCCTGTTAAAGCTACCTGGTTAAGGGATTTTCCAACTGTTGAAATGGTTAGAAGTCAACAGGTAATACACTGATTTGATAACAACACTCAATGCCAAGGCAGATCCACTTAAGCTCCTTCTCTTCTATAATCACACTCTGCAGGTATCAACACACTTCTCTGGTCTAGCAAGAATCAAGTATCACTCATTGGGATACACACATACCATTTTCCAACAACTTCAAAATGAAAAACATCATTGACCTTATAGGAAACAGATAGGTTGGTAGCATAAACCCTAAACCCTAAACACTTAGGTTTTACAATCCAGTCAGTTCAATCCTTACCGTTAATTACACTACATCGAATAAAACAGTCTTGAACAGATCTCAAAAAATTCTCCAACATTCATTCTTTGCCGCTTCAGGAAGTTGATAACTCATCATGCGCTCTCCACTGTTTATAGAGACTTCGCACATTCCCAAGGTAGATAGGATCACTCTTCTTGCAAGATCCTCAAGGAAATCCTTCACTCGCACAAGGCTGACGTGGCAACACTTATCTGGTCTTCATACAATGTTAACTCATCACAAGATGTCATTGGTTGAATCACACAAGCTTGGAATGCATCAACCAAAAACCCTAAAGCTGAGACTACCAACCAGTAGTCATGCCAAATGGAACCCCAATACAAAACTTCCATTTACTAGTTCTTATGCCAACATACCGGTTCACCTTGAACAAACATACCACTTCACTTTTTCACAAATACTGGTTTACATCATCATATCGGTTCTCTTTCTAGTTTGCTTACTATACCATATCGGTTCATACTTCAGCATATTGACATCAATGACAACATATAATATCACCATGTCATCATGATCTACAAATATGCCAACAATCTCCCCCTTTGGCATTGATGGCAATATACAAAGATATCTTTCTACTACTTCTTCTTCACAACTTCTCCCCAATACTGTAGATATCTTCTCCACTTCACATCTTCTCTCCCTTTGACAACAATGCCAAAGTGGAGGCATATACACCTATATTCCACTATGCTTCTCCCCCTAAGGAGTAGCATCCTTCAACACATCAATCCTAAAAAAGATATATCAATGTAAGACCTGACTAATGTGGAGCACACACCTTTAGTTCACCTCTTGAAGGGGCAACACCCCTAATTCACCTCTCAAATAGGTAAAGGTAGCCTCGATAGAGGCTTGGTGAATATGTCAGCTAACTGCTCCTTACTGGAAACATGTTCTAGTACAACTTCTTTGTTCTGAACCTTCTCCCTCAAGAAATGATACTTGAGCTCAAAGTGCTTGGTTCTAGCATGTAAAACTAGATTCTTGGAGATGTTAATTACACTTGTGTTATCATAAAATATACTTACTAGTTCAGATACAGAAACTTTGAAGCCATTTAATACATGCTTCATCCAGATTGTTTGGGTCCAGTTCATAAATGCTGCAACATACTTCGCTTCTACTATAGATTGAGAGATACAACTCTGCTTCTTACTCATCCATGAGACTAGTCTACCACCAAGAAAGAATGCACCACCGGTTGTGCTCTTCCATTCATCCACATTACCAGCCCAATCAGCATCTGTAAACACTTTCAGGTTGAAATCATTACTGTATGGATACCATAATCCATAGTCAATAGTTCCCTTCAGATATCTTAGAATCCGCTTGACTGCTACTAAGTGGGATTCTCTTGGGCTTTTCTAGAACCGTGCAATAATGCCCACTGCATGTGCAATGTCCGATCTGCTATGTACTACATAGTGTAATTTACAAATCATTGATCAATATTCCTTCTTATTTACCAACCCTGAGTCATCCTCTTTTGATAATTTACAACCGGTCACCATCGGTGTACCAACCGGTTTGTTTTCTTCCATGCCAAAAGTCTTCAACACCTCTTTGACATACTTGGACTGAGTGATAAAGATTTCATCTTTCATTTGTTGAATCTGTAGTCCAATGAAGAACTTAATCTCCCCTATAAGTGACATGTAAAACTCCTTTTTCATCTCATCTACAAAATCATGACTCATCTTGTCATCTCCTCCAAAAATTATGTCATCAACAAATACCTCACATATTAGAATCTGATCTCCTTCTGACTTCAGATAGATATTGCTATCTTCACTTGTTCTCTCAAATCCAATCTTCACAAGATGGGAGTGCAAGCATTCATACCATGCTCTCGGTGCCTGCTTTAGTCCATACAAGGATTTATGTAGCCTACACACCATGTCACTATCTTCTGATATGGCAAACCCATCTGGTTGCTCTACATACACCTCCTCTTCTAGTATTCCATTCAGGAATGTAGATTTTACATCCATTTGATATACTTTGAATCCCTTGAATGCTGCATATGCAAGAAGCATACGAACTCCTTCCAATCTGGCTACTGCAGAAAAGGTTTCACCATAGTCTTCTCCTTCTTCTTGAGCATATCCTTTGCACACCAGTCTGGCTTTGTTTCTTACCATTGTGCCCTCTTCATTCAGCTTATTTCTGAAGACCCATTTGCTGACTATGACATTTTTATGCTCAAGTCTGGGTACCAAAGACCATGTACCATTATTTTCTATCTGGTCAAGTTCCTCTTTCATTGCCTTGATCCATTCTTCATCTTTATGTGCCTCTTTGAATGTTTTAGGCTTGAATTCAAAGATCATGCAATAGTTTTCTCTGACCTTTCTTCTTGTAAGAACTATTGCATCCTTGTCTCCTATGATCTGCTTTGGATCATGATTTAGCTTTACATACCTAGGAATGATCTTAGTTGTTTCCTCTTGCTTTTCTTCTTCATCCTTATCTTCATTAGCATCTATCGATGTAGGAGAACTGTTACTGGTGCTAGGCTATTTTGCAAACAGTTCCCAGAAGATTACTACCGGTTCATCTCCTACTTTCTCACTACCTGTTTCCTCAGATTTCTCAGAGGTTTCATCAACTCTAACATTGATGCTTTCAACAATTCTCTTAGTCCTATTGTTGAAACATTTGAGAGCTTAGCTCTTTGTGGAATACCCTAGGAATATTCCCTTGTCACATTTATCATCAAACTTGCTCTGATGTTCACTCCTCTTGATATAACATTTGCTACCAAACACTTTAAAGTAGCTTACCACTGGTGTCTTACCGGTCCAATACTCATAAGGTGTTTTATCCTTACCCTTTTTTATTAGTACCAAGTTCATTGTGTAGACTACAGTGCTCACCACTTCTCTCCAAAAGGTGTGAGCAACTTTTCCTTGGATTAGCATTGTTCTAGTTGCTTCAACTATAGTCCGGTTGTTTCTCTCTGCTAGGCCATTTTGTTGTGGAGTCCGGGGGGTAGATAGTTGCCTCTTGATTTTGTTCTCTTCACAGTACTTGTTGAATTCACTGGAAGTGAATTATCCTCCTTGATCAGTTCTTGGGCACTTAATCCTCTTACCACTTTCTTTCTCAACCAGTGCTTTGAAGGATTTGAACTTTCCAAAGGCTTCAGACTTGTCCTTCAAGAATGTGACCCACATCATTCTTGAGAAATCATCAGTAAGAATCATAAAATACCTATCTCCCTACACACTCCTAGTTTTCATAGGACCACACAAATCAGTATGCACAAGATCAAGTAAATTCTCTGTAGTGAAAGATTTACCTTTGAAGGTTGAGGAAGACATTTTCCCCAATTGACACTCTATGCACAAAGGATTTTTTGGTTTGTTCAGCATAGCCAATCCTCTAACTGCTTTGATCTTACTGGCCTTCACAATATTATCAAAGTTTACATGGCAGAGTCTCCTATGCCATATCCAGCTATCATCAAATTCAGCCATTAGATAGGTATTGACATTAGCATTCAACTGAAATAGGTTGCCTTTGGTCTACATACCAGTGGTCATCAATTCACCACTCTTACCTTTTATTTTACACACTCCATCTCTAAATTCCAGAGTGAGTCCATTATCATTCAGCTAGGCAACACTCAAAAGGTTGTGTCTAAGACCTTCTACCTAATACACATTGTCAGCACTGGTTTTTCCATTCAGAGAGATGGACCCTCTACCTTTTACCATACATGGTGCATCATTTCCAAAATGAACCACACCACCATCATACTCTTCCAGAGATAGAAACTTACTCCAGTCACCAGTCATATTGTGAGAACAGCCACTATCAATAATCCACTCATTGGAATTATCAAAGTGAGAGACAAGAGCCTTCTTGTCTGACACATCTTCCTTAACTGCTACAAACACAATGTCTTCACTTTCTTCATCTTTTGATTCCTCATCAGTGGCACCTTCATCAATTACTACAAAACAATTTCTCCAGTTTCCTCCTTTGAACTTCTTGAATCTCTTCAGTTTGTCCTTATTATCACCAGTAGGATAGTTTATAGAAATGTGTCCTATCTTATTGCAAGAAATGAATTTAAAAGGGAGCTTACCTCTTGTAAAGTGGAAAAATTGAACCCTAGATGTTCTCCCCTCCCCAACTCCAAGGAGAGAGAAGGGAGAGTCACTAGGGTTGATGGTTTTCACTTTAGGGGAGACTTTACATTCAAAAGAGGGGTTGAAACCCACAAGATCCAATCCCACGCAATGCAAGATTGGATTCTATATGAGTTTCAAGGGTTGTGATAGCAAGGATACCCTCTTTTGTAAAGAAATGTAGATAGAAAGATTGAACTAGGAATGCATAGAAAGTAGGAAAGATTCACTTATAAACAGAGATAGGAATATGATATGCAGCTGTGGACCTGGAATTAGCAGTAAAATGTCGAGATGGTGCTGTTCTGCAAATTTGAGGGAAAGTTGATGGGACGATGGCGCCCGGCATGCACACGGTCCTCCGAAAAATCCGCGAAACGAAGGGGGATCTGTTCGTCTCTGCACAAGGCTTCCAGATCTTCAATTACAGCCACGTACCTGTAACCTACACACAGAAAAGAGAGGATGATTGGGGGGTTAGGGATGAGGGGTTTGCCTTTAGGTCAAACCCCGGTTTTGGAATTAACCAAGAAATGAGAAATTGTTGTAAATGTAAATGACTGTAATGTAAAACAAGTACTAGTACCTTGTTGTAAGAATGTTTGTATTCTTACATGCGAAGGTGTAGATGTTGTTGTATGTTGTATGTTGTGTGTGACATGTGATCTCCTCTTCAATGGTTGAATCCTTGTCTTGAATGCAACACTTAGCCTTGAATGGAGACTTAGAATTATCAATTGTTTGAAGGAATGCTTGAATGCTTGAATGTTTGAATATCGTTTGCACGTCTTGTACACATATGTCCTTCCTCCCCAAAATGGGAGAGGAAATGTAGTTTATATACTTGTCAATTAGGGTTAAAAGATTGATTTTTCTGACCTTGAGCTGACCAGGAAGTGCTATTTTCCAAATTGCAAACATAAAGACCCGAAGCCCCATAGGAGACCGGGCCCAAAATAGGGCCAGGGACCAGGGCGCTGGGCGCCATGGTCCTGGGGGACCAGGGTGCTAGGCACCCTAGTCCTGAAGGACCAGGGTGCTGGGCGCCATGGTCCCACCTCCAGGGACAGCAGGGTGCAAGGAGGATTAGGCCAGGGTGCTAAAAAATGCAGTTTTTGGTGTTATGAACAAGTTTCGAGGTCTCCATTCAGGTTCCGTGTTGCATCGCCATCATGAAGACCCAAATGCAGTTGAAATTGCAAGTGTCACAATTTTAGGACGCTACATTTAGCCCCCACTTTAGCGGGAGTATAAGCGTACGCTCATACTTCTGGTAAAGTACAAGGAAACAACATTGAAAAACTTTCACCACGTCAAGGAGGCA
Organism: Cryptomeria japonica; assembly: GCF_030272615.1. Classification (NCBI taxonomy): domain Eukaryota; kingdom Viridiplantae; phylum Streptophyta; class Pinopsida; order Cupressales; family Cupressaceae; genus Cryptomeria; species Cryptomeria japonica. The sequence continues at coordinate 583,059,266 of NC_081406.1, forward strand.
AGATACACCAAGCCCCCAGTGGACTAAGGATCTTATGACTTCGATTGACAAACTAAAAGGGAAGATCACAAGGGAGAACCATGACTGTTAGTAGTAATTTTCCCTCACTATGAGTCATGTAAGAAAGATATCAAAAATTTTCAAGGCAAAGCTAAATTTGTCAAGAAATTTTCAAGTATCTTGAAAAGATATGAATGGGATGTATGCCCCCCTATGTTAAAGCGATCGCACACGCCTCATCGGGGGTGATTGCTTTAAGGTAGTGATACATATAAGAAATGAGAAAGGAGCACGTTATCGCAAGGATTTAGCCCCCAAGTGTGAGATAAGCCCAAGGATAATAGACACAAAACACAAAGCACGAGGTGACTTTGCTTTCCTTGGGGTCAGTATGCTGTATGATAATTCATGTATATCATATGTATGTATGCATAATTGTTCTTCATTCCCCAATCAAGGAAGGTCACCTAGAAGAAGGGAACACATGTGTCTTTTGAGTCAACATGAGAGAGACCAAAAGAGATCTCAATGTTTTGCATCGTCCTCAAGTAGACAACACTAAGGACAACAAATAGAAGAATGAGAATAACACATAGAAGAAGTAACAAAAGAAAGAGAGGAGGAGAGAATCTGCTATGCTAATGAAACTAGTCTAGCACGTCATCTACCCCCCGATCTTGCTGATCAATGTTTCGGGAAGGTAGGGAACATGCTAGAGGAGGAGCATCCAACACAGCAGATGGAGCTATCACAAGATCCAAACAAGGGCTATGTTCATGTTCCAAGCCACGTTGTTCTTGTCTAGGAGCTAGGATAAGTGCTTTAGAAAATTCGTTAGATAAATGGTTATCAACATCAACAAGTTCATATTCACTATCAGAAGCAAGAGAAGTAACATTTTCATCTATATCATCATCAAGATTTATAAAAATAGGGTCTTTAACTCACACAGGATCAAGACCATCATGCATCTTATGTTTAGGAGATTTCGACTCAATCGTCAGCTGAGGAGAAAATGGAATAATATTAGTTGAAGGTGTTTTTGGGGATTGCAAAGTTTGAGCTCTAAGACGACGCTTTCACCGGCGTTCACGTGCAGAACGATTTCTTCTAGTCTTAGTAGGAAGTTGAGAAGATTGAGGAGGAGGAATGTTCTCATCCTTATCACTTGGGTGTTTAGGTTGTGGTCTCTTAGGTTGAAAAATAGGAGAAGAGGAAGGTCTCTTCTCTCCATAAGAGGAAGGAGGAGGAACTGCTCCATATAAGGGAGGAATATTTGGTTTAGGAAGGAGACCAAGTCCATCATGACGAGGAGGGATAGGTCTACTTTTAGGAAGTTTATTAGATATAGGCATAGTCACATCCATAGGGATGGGTTGGGAATCTTCTTGAGGAAAGAAATTAGTTTTATCTTTCAAAGGAAGAACTTCCTTCTCAAGAATGATAGGGATGTCAAGTTTGGGTGTTCTAGGTTCACTTAGAGATAAGATCATATCTTTTTTCCACCTTTGATAAGATTTGAAAAGATGATCACTTCACGGAGGAAGGGATTGGAATTGTTTAGGCCAAAAGTAATCCATAGGAACGCTAGAAGTTCTTTCAGCTGGTTTAAAGAGACTATGATTGACAGTAACAACTTCACCATTATGGGGAAATTTCAAACACTTGTGAATAGGAGAAGCAATAGCTTTCATGGAAGATAGCCAAGGATAGCCTAGCTTCACACGAAATTGTTCGGATGATGGAATAATAGCAAAGTCCACATCAAGGGATTTGTTATGGACCTCAATAGGTAATGTAATAGAACCAATTGCAGGAGAAGAAAATGCATCAAATAGTTTCACAACCACATTTGTTTCATCATAGATCACTTGATTCAATTGCAAAGTAAAAAGGAATTCTTCAGTAATGACATTAACCATGCAAGAAGGATCAATAAGCACTCCACGACAAGGTGTATTTTTGACTTTTGTAACTATATATAAAGGACCATCAGGTGCCCTGATAGTTTCACTAGAATCAAAGGTGATGGAAAGTTCTTTAGGGATTTTCTGCTGCTCTACAAAGTTAATCACATTTGGAGTCATAGACACAAGATCATCAGGTGAGACAAAGGAATCAGTAGTATCAATCGCATTAGAGGTATGAGAAGGCAATGGATCAGTAAAAATCTAAAGATTTTGGTTAGGAGGAGCTACAGATGTATTGCCTTTATCATTCACACCAGAAATAGAGATAGTATTATTATCAATCAAATCTTGAATTTTACCCTTTAAAGCAAAACATTTTTCAGTATCATGCCCAGGATGACGATGAAATTGACAAAAAGATTTGTTATCAAAATAGGGTGAGTTAATCTTTGCAGGATCTATTTTCTTTATAGGAGGAAGAGTAAGAACATTTTGTTCCAATAACTTATTCATAATACTATGCAATGATTCATTCAAAGGAGTAAACTTTCTTTCTTTCTTGAAAAACTTAGAAATAGGAGGCACACCTGATGCCGCATTCACATTGTTGTTGATGATGTTTTCATTGATTTTAATGGACTCTCTGTTCGGTTTAAACTTCCCAAATGGTTGTTGACTACTATCACCCTTATCACTCGGAGCCATAGGATGTGATTGTTCCATTTGACTCACAGTCAGTTGATAATTGTGAAGAGTTGCGCACAACTGTTGGAAAGAAGTAAACTCAGAAAATAGAAGTTTATCTCGAATATCTTTTTGTAAATTAGAAATGAAGATTCTTTGAATATCATTGTCAGGCACTGGAAAAGAAATTTGAGCATACAAATGCTTATAGCTACCAATGAAATCAGTCACTTTTTCTTTAACACCTTGTTTACAATGCATTAAATCGATCAAAGTAACTTTAGGACTTATATTGTTTTGAAATTGTTGAATGAAAGCATTTGTAAGTTGTTCGAAATAAGTAATAGAATAGGAAGGCAACAAGCAATACCATTGTAGAGCTTTATCTCTTAATGTTCTAGTAAACAGTTTTGCAAGCAACCTTTGGTCATAAGCAAAATCAGTACATATTGTTTGAAAAGTCTTAACATGTGTTAGAGGATCACCCTTACCATTATAAAGCTCCAAATGTGGAATTTCAACATGTTTAGGGGGAATAGCTCAGACAATGTCAAGAGAAAGTGGGCTCGCAACATCAAATGTGGGCACACTAAACTTAGATTGATTCATAGAGGCAATTTGTTGCTGTAAAGAAGAGACAGTTTGTGCAAGATTGTTAATGGTCGCTTCAGTTGAAGAGTTCGTATTAGATGTGTTAGATTGAGATGGAGGTGTTATTGTTGGATTTTGCCAAGATCAAGAAGTCATTGAAATGTACAAGATAGAGACATAATATGGGACAAGAATAAACTGTATTCTCATCAATAGAAAATGATCAACAATTGTTACATACAATGTAGATGAGCCTGCTTATATAGGCAAGGCTAGGGATATGTATGAGCACACAAGTATGACATGTGGCTCAATAAGAAACAAGAGTAGGTAGGAAATAGGTGTGGGTAGGTAGGAGAAATAATATAATATTCCACATGAGGTGGATCACCCACCGAAGGTGGAATTATCACTCCACAATAAGTGGATATGATAGTGTAATAACAAGATCAACACCATAAGAGGTGGAATTTCTCCTACACACACTATCCCAATGTGGCACAAACACCCAAGTGTCTCATATCCAAACTACTATGAAATGCATTATCCTAAGTAAACTTAAGTAAGTGTAATAATATCCATGATGAATAATTATTTACACCAACACCCCCCCTTAAGTGCAACTTAGGGGAATGCACTTAAGTCTACAATGCAACTAAGCAATGCAAGATGGGTCCCGGCTACGAGGCCATGTTAGGTACCCATGAAGAAATGCAAATGCATGCAAACCAATGCAATGAAATCTATCACAAAGTGGGGAAAGAGAGAAAAACCCAATGGGAAAAAACCCTCCCCCAAAAGAGAGATGAAAGCTATACAAGAGAACTCTCAAAGAAGTATGTGAGGAACAAAACCCCATGTGAGGAAATAGTCCCTCCCATATGAGAGAAGAAGAGAAGTCAAACTGTGATCATCCCTCAATGAAGAATCTGCACCAATGATAGAAGCTCGATGTATGAAGAAACTGCTCCACGAACGTCGAACAACATTCCTCCCCTTAGGAAGAAACAAAACCAAAGGTGTATCCATGAAGTCTCCCCAATCATGAAGGGAAGATGTATGAAGAAAACTCATGATGAAAGGAATCTCTGAAAACTGCTCAAGTGTCCCCATGTTGATGCTGAAAGATACCCCTTCCAAAGATGGTAAACTGTGCCATACTGCTGAAAAAGGAACTCCAACATCTAGTGGAGATGGATGTAGAACAATATCCAAAGACTCATGTGTCTCCTCAAAGAATAAAGAGACCTCCTCCAACTGCTGTACATAAGTATCCACAATCATGTCAACCTCGAAAGAATGATCATGTAGAGAATGAACAAGAGGGTCAGAGTGTGCCCTCGCAACAATCGAAGAAGGATCATCTTCATCAAAGAGAAGATGTATGTCATCAATGATGTCTCCCAAATCTGCAATGTAGGATTCCACAAACAAACCTACAATATCTGTTATGTAATCATCCCATGAATCTGAAGCTGGAAGATAATGTATATCCTGCTGCACTGAATCACATGAAGGCAAAACTGTCGCATTATCCACATAATCAGGTGCAATAGGTGATGTGATATCAATATGAGGAGATGAAGTACAAGACTCAAGAACTGGGTTACATGTGAGAATCCCCATGTTCAAGTGTCCAAAGTTCTCCTCAAAATCTGAATCATCATAATAAGTGTGATCAACATGTGTAGAATCATCAAATGTGAAATCATCATCATCAACAAAATCTGAAAAGGAGTATAACCGAGATGCATGATCAACCACCCCAGTTGCAATGATAGCTCTAGTCTCCATGTCTCTAATAAAAACTGAGTTAGGTGTGAACTCCACAACTCTCTTAGTTGTGCCATGTGTGATTTGATAGATAGAAAGGAGATTGTTTGTCAAGTGGGGTACACATAACACATCATTGAAGGAGTTATCCCCAATGTCAATAGATCCTTTCCCAATCACATCCATGTATGTATGATTGCCCATCAAAATCTGTGGCATGGTGCAAGGCTCAAATGTAGAGAACATAGACTGTGAAGATGCCATATGATGAGAAGCCCCTGAATCTAGAAGCCATCTCTCTGAAGTATGATTTGTTGTAGCACATAGAGCTTTTCCTTTTCTTGTTCCAAAAGAGTGAGTCTTTCCACTTGTAGAAGCCATGAATGCTTGCCCTTTTCCTTTTGAATGTGAGGAAGTGGAAGTTGATGAATCATCCTTCTTGTAGATTTTAGGCAAATCAATGTTATGCTTTTTGATGATATGTGTGAGCTCATCAATCTTCTTAGTATGGCAACGATGTTCCTCATGACCAATCTTTTTACAATAAGCACAAGTAGGTCTCTCTCTCTTTGGTGAATTATCTTTCTTGGAAGAAGATGAATCTCCTTGTTGTGGAGAAGATGATGCTTTGTCTTTAGGCTTTGATTGCCATTTCTTCTTGTTTGAGTTGTCCTTTCCTTGATTTCCTTTGTTTCCTTGATTTGCCACTAATGCTTGAGACTTAGAAGAAGCCTTAAGAATGCCCATGCTTATCAACTTAGTTTGTTCCATCATCAACATTTCATTGAAAGCATCAAATGTAGGCATTTTGTAGCTTGAACCCATTGTCATTCTATGAGTTTGGAAACTAGAAACAAATGCTGCGTATTCTTGTGGAAGCTTCCCTATCAAGTTGAATATCAATTGAGTATCCTTCTTATCAATGCCACAATCTTTGAGTTGTGCCCTCAACTCATTTGCCTTAGTGACATAATCTTGTATAGTATCAAAGTTCTTGGGATCTAACATGGTGAGATCACTATCAATTTGATATCCCCTAATCTCATCAACTTGACCATACAAGTCTTGAAACTTTTGCCAAGCATCTTTGATTAGAGTGCATTTCTCAATATGAAATATGAGATCCTTTGATACATACTTTCTTAAGGTACCAATTGCCATGATATTTTTAGTGAGCCAATCTAAGTGACCAACTGGATCAGCCTTAGGATCAGCTGGAGCAACAATAGTTCCATCAATGTAATGAGTGAGTCCTTTTTCCATAAGTTTACTCCATGCATCAATTTTCCAAGTAGCATAATTATGTGGAGTTAAGAGAGGAAACTTAGAAGAACCCATAGCAGCAAAAAGGAAAGAACACAAGAGCACAAAAGCACAAGAGACACCCCCCAAATTCAATCAATCAAAGTACCCCCCCAAAAGTGATGATTTTGGCACTTTATACTTAGTGCGATTACAATGAGCCACTTGCAAAACAAGGCAAAGTGGGCTTATGACGCAAATTTTACAACTTCCCAAATGAGATACAAGAGACTTCAATCAATAGTGGAATGAATCTAACTGAGATTCAAGCAAATATACAAGTACCAAGAGAGCCAAAAATGGCCAAGATCTGAAAGTACAATTTCTACTTAAAATGACATCAATCTGATAGCATCATGTGAAAGTAGACAAAAAAATACGCACTTTCAAAAAAAACGGCACCTGAAAAGGAGGTCGTATGACCCCAAACGAAGCCTCTGAAGTTGCAAAAATAGGGATTACTCAGGGACAGTCACCAAAAACTGAATTTTCTGAAAAATCCGTGCATCAAAATCAAAAAATTCTTTCACCACTGCGGAGAGCACGAAATTCTAGCCCATTTCAAAAAAAATTGCACCCAAAAAGGAGCAAAAATGAGCAAGTTATGGCCATTTGAAGTTGAACTGCAAAATCAAAAATGCAAATGAGAGGGGGTCAAAAAATTTTCAAACCCTGCTGATGTGGCGCTGACGTCAGAAAAACACTGTGTTAAATTTGACGGCTGTATGACCGTCGCCAAAACTTCGCTGCCTGGCTGACTGGGCGTCCGTACCGTACGGACGGAAGACGTGGTCTGCTGACTTGATATTCCGTACTGTACGGAAATGTTGACGTGGCAGGATGATTGAGCGATGATGTGTCACTGTACGGCGTACGGAATAGGTCTGCGTGTGCTACCACGTGGCTGAGCTGACTGTCTGTCAGGTTGCTGATGTGTCTGTCTGCGTGGCGGGAGGCGGAGGGCGCCGAGGAGCGGCAAGGCAGAGGCGCTGTTGGGCAGAGCTGTGCACTGCGGGCGGAGCGAGGACGCCGGAGGAGCTGTGCAGTGCGGGCGGAGCGAGGACGAGCGGAGACAGAAGCCGGCTGCGCTGAAGCCGAAGGTTGTCGGAGGCCGAGGGAGGAGCGGCGCCGCGCGGGAGCTGGAGATGGTGGAAGGCACGGAGCGTGGACGCCGAGAATTGTACGTGTGACGGCCAGGGTACGGGTGCAACAGAGGACAAGACCTGCAGTACGTTCTGCGCACAGAGCAGGTACGGCGAGCACGGGGGGGGTCTGCGGACCCCCAAAAAAAAAGATTTTTCCCTTTTTTTTTTTATTTCTTTTTCAATATTTTTTTATTTTTTTATTTTTTCGAATTTTTTGAAAAATAATTTCTCAGAAATAAAAAAAAAAAAAATTTTGAAAAAATAATGAATATTCGAAAAATCTGTACGATAAGCAAAATTGGGGAAAAAAATTTTCCTCACCAAAATAGGCCAACTTTATAACCAAAATTCATGGAAACGGCCTTCCGGACGCAATGGCGAGGTCGGATCTAGTCTAGGATGCCTCCAAATGACGATGCTCCTCAGATCTGCCTCTTGACGTCACAATAATGCCTCTTCAAGACGAATCAATGAGACTCCAATAGCTCTGATACCATGTTGGATTTTGCCAAGATCAAGAAGTCATTGAAATGTACAAGATAGAGACATAATATGGGACAAGAATAAACTGTATTCTCATCAATAGAAAATGATCAACAATTGTTACATACAATGTAGATGAGCCTGCTTATATAGGCAAGGCTAGGGATATGTATGAGCACACAAGTATGACATGTGGCTCAATAAGAAACAAGGGTAGGTAGGAAATAGGTGTGGGTAGGTAGGAGAAATAATATAATATTCCACATGAGGTGGATCACCCACCGAAGGTGGAATTATCACTCCACAATAAGTGGATATGATAGTGTAATAACAAGATCAACACCATAAGAGGTGGAATTTCTCCTACACACACTATCCCAATGTGGCACAAACACCCAAGTGTCTCATATCCAAACTACTATGAAATGCATTATCCTAAGTAAACTTAAGTAAGTGTAATAATATCCATGATGAATAATTATTTACACCAACAGTTATGTTATTGAAAGAAGGTAGAGAGTAAGGTGGTGGGACACTATGATAGTTAGTCATAGGAGATGATTGGATAGGAGGAACATTACAAGGAGGAATGGAAAACGAATTGCCCCCTTGTGTCATGTTCATTTGTGGTGATATAATAGGAACACTTATTGAAGGAATGAATGAAGAAGTCGGATTGAATGAAGGAAGAGGGTTGATTGAAGAAGAGGGATTGCCCCCATGACTAGTGATCATAGGAGGAATGTCTTGTATTGAAGTAGTAATTATGTTTGATGTAAAAGTAGGTATACTAGCAATAGAAGTCGTTAAAGGAATAGAATGATTGTCTTGAGTAGGAGGTTGTGTATAACCCAAAGTTTCAGCACAACTCTTCATAGGCATCACATTTGAATCCACAATGTGTGCAATACCACGCAAAATATCAATTCCATTCTTATCACTTTGAAGCATACGTTTTAGACCCTCAATTAAAGGAAGAGCTTGACTATCGGGGTATTCTTGAGACATCCATTGTCGAAAATCATCAAATTGGTTATCCAATTTCGAAAGTTGTTCTATAGAAACCTCATGGAGAGCTTCTTCATCATTAAGAGGATTAGAGGAATTACCCATGTCCTCGTTAAAAAGGCCATTCAAATTAGGTTCCATCTCCTCGGTAATTACACCTTGGAAAGACTTAATTCTAAGGCTTCGTCTAACGGGAATAGTGTAAGTAGGATTTATCGTTGTAAAACTCATGCACTAAAGAGAGAGAGAAGATTTTGAATTTTAGAGGTAGCAAATTTCAATAAAATCAGCCAATCTCCTAGATTTAAGCTGTTAAATGCAATCAAGACAATCTCCCGAAATTTCAGAAAAAATGTCCGGGACCATGGCGAACGGAGTGCACACGGTCCTCGCAACTTTTTTCAAAATTTGCAGGGATGAAAGTTATGATGATTTTACAGCTAACCTGAAAAAATTGAGTGATTTTACGATCTGTAGATAGGCAAAATAAAAGTTGCAATCTCAAAATTGAACCCTACCAAGATTGTTGAAAAATGCAAAATTTGAATTTTGAAAAAGAGAGGGAAACTGAAATTTTCAATTTTATGATTTTAGAGGGAATGTTAAGAGCAATGCATGTTTTGAAATTTAGAAGTTGACTCAATTTCACGCAAAATTCAATTTTGAAAGCGGAAATCAAAGTTGTTGTAATTAAGCACTTAATTTCAAAAGTCACAAATTGCAAGAATTTGAATAAAGCACTGAAATTTCGAATGAATGCCAACACACTTTTCAGATTTAGGATAGTAAGAAACACAATTTTGACACAAATTTCAATTTCAACAATTTTTGAATGATTAGAAGCCTCAATCCAAGCAATCACTAGACCAACTTTGACTTTAATTTTGAAAGTGTTAAAATTGATAAAATCAGCCAAAATTCTGGATTTTAGCAGAAAAATACAGTAAGATCTAGCTCCTGAAATTTCAGAAAAAATGTCGGGGACGATGGCGCTCGGGGTGCACACGGTCCTCGCAACTTTTTTCCAAATTTTTAGGGATGAAAGATATTGTGATTTTATTGCGGAATCCAAAGTTACAGCCGATTTGGAAGTGTTTTGATCAGTGAAATTGTCGGACAAAGGTTGAATCAAGAGGGTTTTAAAAATTAGGGTTTTGACACTTAACCACTTAATTTTCAAAATTAAAGCACAGGTATGATTTGATAATTTGCAGTAGAAGGGAAGATCTGAAACAAGCATTAACAATTAAACATTTCACAAGCTCAATTACTAAAAAGAAAATTTTAGGGTTTTTATGCAATCAACCTCTAAAATTTGCAAAAGATCAAACATGGAAATATAATCAGGGAAGCAAAATTTTCAGATCTAACCATGAAAAATCAGAATGAGGATGTTCACGTCGGGTTCACCAAAATGTAAAGCGGAAAAATCGAACCCTAGTTGTTCTCCCCTCCCCAACTCCAAGGAGAGAGAAGGGAGAGTCACTAGGGTTGATGGTTTTCACTTTAGGGGAGACTTTACATTCAAAAGAGGGGTTGAAACCCACAAGATCCAATCCCACGCAATGCAAGATTGGATTCTATATGAGTTTCAAGGGTTGTGATAGCAAGGATACCCTCTTTTGTAAAGAAATGTAGATAGAAAGATTGAACTAGGAATGCATAGAAAGTAGGAAAGATTCACTTATAAACAAAGATAGGAATATGATATGCAGCTGAGGACCTCGAATTAGTAGTAAAATGTCAAGACGGTGTTGTTCTGCAAATTTGAGTGAAAGTTGACAGGACGATGGCGCCCGGCGTGCACACGGTCCTCCGAAAAATCCGCGAAACGAAGGGGGATCTGTTCATCTCTGCACAAGGCTTCCAGATCTTCAATTACAGCCGCGTACCTGCAACCTACACATAGAAAAGAGAGGACGATTAGGGGGTTAGGGATGAGGGGTTTGCCTTGAGTTCAAACCCCGGTTTTGGAATTAACCAAGAAATGAGAAATTGCTGTAAATGTAAATGATTGTAATGTAAAACAAGTACTAGTACCTTGTTGTAAGAATGTTTGTATTCTTACATGCGAAGGTGTAGATGTTGTTGTATGTTGTATGTTGTGTGTGACATGTGATCTCCTCTTCAATGGTTGAATCCTTGTCTTGAATGCAACACTTAGCCTTGAATGGAGACTTAGAATTATCAATTGTTTGAAGGAATGCTTGAATGCTTGAATGCTTGAATGTTTGAATATCATTTCCACGTCTTGTACACATATGTCCTTCCTCCCCAAAATGGGAGAGGAAATGTAGTTTATATACTTGTCAATTAGGGTTAAAAGACTGATTTTTCCGACCTTGAGCCGACCAGGAAGTGCTATTTTCCAAATTGCAAACATAAAGACCCGAAGCCCCATAGGAGACCGGGCCCAAAATAGGGCTAGGGACCAGGGCGCTGGGCACCATGGTCCTGGGGGACCAGGGCGCTGGGCACCCTAGTCCTGAAGGACCAAGGTGCTGGGTGCCATGGTCCCACCTCTAGGGACAGCAGGGTGCAAGGAAGATCAGACTAGGGTGCTGAAAAATGCAGTTTTTGGTGTTATGAACAAGTTTCGGGGTCTCCATTCAGGTTCCGTGTTGCATCGCCATCGTGAAGACCCAAATGCGGTCGAAATTGCAAGTGTCACAATTTTAGGACGCTACACATCTATATTTACCAATTCCCTTAGGAAGTCTCTTGGCAAGAAGAGCTTCAAATTCCATCAGGATCTCCTCATCATTCATTTCTTTTCTTTGTCTTGGTTTACCACTGTTACTAGCTTCTTTGCCCTTTCTAGATGGTGCAATAGATGCTCTAAAGGCTAATTCAGTCTTCTAAATACTGTTATCATAATTATTTAGCTCATAAGCTATTATTTTAACAATGATGGAGTCTAGGGATACCTTTGTCTTGTCTATAGATTTCAATTTCTGAATAGCAGCAACCCTTATTGCATAGACCGGTAATAAGGATCTCAAGACTTTGGTAACAATAGTGGAATCATCTATTATACCACATGCACTCTTGATGTCCCCAACAATAATTTTGATTCTTATTCCATATTGTTGAATGGTCTCTCCTTCACCCATCCGCATGTCTTCAAACTTTCCCCTAAGGCTCTCTTCTTTAGCTTGTTTCACATGCTCATCACTGCCATAGATATTCTCAAGAGCATCCCATAGTTCTTTGGGATTGTCTTTATCCTGAACATCAATGAACTCAATGTCAGATAGACTACTGATTAGGGCTTCCATGACTTGCCCATTCTCCTGAATCTCTCTCTTTTGATCATCGGTGAGGGTACCGGTAGGGATAACATAAGCATTATCAACATAGCTCCAGTGTTGAACACCCATGCTTTTGATGTATATCTTCATTCTGTCCTTCCATATTTTAAAGTTGTCTCTGTTGAACTTTGGACCTTCCCTCTTCATCATTAGAGTAGGATCTTTTCCTCAAGCGGTTAAGATTACAACACAGAGGACCTGGAAGATGCTCTGATACCAATTGATGAATAAATGATGAATAGTTAGTACCAAACTAGTATTGAGAGGGGGGGCATGAATCAGTACAGGTAAAAATACTTTTCCTGAATCAGTTTGACTGCAAACAGTGCACTATGACGGGCAAGCACTAACACTGGTCAAAACCAGATTACTACTGGTAAAACACAGTGAGACTATGAAAGACATAAACCGGTAGCTCTTAGCTTTCCATACAATCTAATACCTCATCTCCACTTCACCCTTAAGCATAAACAAGTAATCTATCATCAGAAATATAATGACTGCTTAGTTCAACATATTTTACCAGTTTGACATAAAGCACTAAACCATCACATGAAAGGCATCACACATGACACACTGATTTTTCACGTGGAAACCCAACTGGGAAAAACCTCGGTGGGGATGAATACCCACAAGCTGTTCTTGAACTCTTTTGAAGTCTACTCTGTTAGGAGCCTAGTCTGGTTAGAGACTTTTACAATAGGTTTTGCTAGGAACCGATCTTGCTAGGGATCACCCAGTTAATCAATGGCTAAATACTCGGTTAAAGGTTAGAACCCCATTAAAGATTACCTCGCAAGAAGATTTGAAGAACTCATTGAATTGAGTCACCTTGTTAAAATATTTATACAAAAGCCTATTAAAGCTACCCGATTAAGGGATTTTCCAACTGTTGAAATGGTTAGAAGTCAATAGGTAATACATTGAAGCTGAGACTACCAAATGAAACCCCAATACAAAAATTCCATTTACCGGTTCTTATGCCAACATATTGGTTCACCTTGAACAAACATACCGCTTTAATTTTTCACAAATACCATTTTACATCATCATACCGGGTCTCTTGCCAGTTTGCTTACTATACCATACCGGTTCATACTTCAGCATAATGACATCAATGACAATATATAATATCATCATGTCATCATGCTCTGCACATATGCCAACACCAAATTATGACATATTCCCTTTAATTCTTTCTTCCACTTGATGAATTACACACATCCTGTCTTAAGTGTTGCATTCCTCCAATCAATATTGCGCTTACCAGTGAACAAGAGTGATTCATCAACTATTTTAAGTGGTTTCTCAGTTAGAAACTTAGCTACTCCATACCTTTGAATTTCATAAATCTGTAAAGAGGCAGACGTCCATTTGGTTTCTTCACTCTCCCACATTTTAACCTATGACTGAATGTCTGCTATTAATAGAGAAGTTTGAACAACCACTTTTCTGGATTCTCGAATAAATTTTGCAGCCATCATTAATGACTCCATTCACCCAATCATCAAAAATAGTTGTGATGGCCTTTCCCCTTTGGATCTGACTAAATAACTTTTGACTGGTAGGAGATGTAGGATCAAAAGATTGGGAAGCTTGAGCTAACAGCTTAGGAGAAGAAGATACACCACTGATCGAATCAATGTAATCCACCAGCACTCTAATCATTTGTTTCAGCCCCTTCTTATCCTTCCCATCCTTTTGTGATTGGGTTAGCATGCATTTTGTAGAAACTTCAAAGTGATGGTTATCTGTATCCTTGTTAGCAACTCCAAGCTCTACTTTCTCCATGTGGTAACTATCAGCAGAAAGCTCAGATGCTTCTCCATCAACCTTTGGCTTCACAACCTTCACCATCCATTTACCTATTTTATCATCAATCCCTAACCTTGTCATTGCCTTTTCCCTTTTAGGCTGAGGTGTTTTCATCACATACTTACTCACAACATCGCCAATTGGCAAAGCAATGAGAACAATATTTTTCCTTTTGTTTATAGAAGACACTAGCCATTGGGGAGAACTGACAACATAATCCTTTAGGATTAAAGACTTCTCCTGAGTCCATTCTTTAAAACCAAGAGAGGTGTCAAGGTTTTCAGCAAAATCTAGATCAATATTATCCTCGAAGTGATCCATCTTTGACAAGTTACTTTCTTCTGGCAACTTATCCTTCTCACCTTCTTCACTCGGGTCTAGATCAATAAAGTGTTCTGCAACATGTAGTTGGCTCCTACCAGTTTTGGCCCTTGATCTAGTCACATGAATAGAAATAGGTGATCTAATAGCCTCTTTAGCTATAGAGGTAGGTTTCTTATGATGAGAAGATTTCCTGGTTTTTGTTTCTGTTCTTGCAAGACAAATATTTTCAGAAATGTTAGCATCAGGAGCTCTAAAAATAGCTTGCTTAATCATTTGTGATTCTGAACTCTGAGCATCCAATCATCTCATTCTAGAAAGCCAATATAAAGTTCTTTGAATCATGGTTATTACCTTGACATTGATGCCATCACTTTCATACTCAAACCAACTTATCTCATCTAAAGGATTTGATTTGATTCTATTAAATTCAGGATCAATGACGTCTTCATCATGATCTGTAACCCCCTCAACATTCACCTCCAGCTTCAAATCAATAATCTATTGGATCCTCAATCTGCTATAGCCTATTAAGCAGACTTCAAACTCATCTTTACAGTCCTCCCAAAAATATTCCAAATGGGTAGAAGGAGCATAACTTTTTCCTAATTTAAAGGTCTAAACATCAAAGAGTTTATTATCAAAACTGTTCCTAGTGCGATAGAAACCAAAATTGAAATTCTGTAAATCAACTCCAACACTGGCTGCATCTACAAATGACTTGCAAGAAAAAGAACCTAATTCAAGGGGAAAGAGGGCTTCATGGTCACTTAAATCTGCATAAATTTTAATCACATGGGCCAATTGCTTATAAAGCTCTGCTAACACTAAACAATCAAAAGCATACCAAGGCAATTTCATGGGTTCCTCCTCAAAACCACCCACCCAAAGGTAAGTGAAGTGGGGATATTGAATATAGTAGCTTCCGTATACTCTAATTAATTGTTGAGCCTCTTTAGAAATCCTTCTTTCTAGACTTCCTATCAATTCTGCAAACACTCTTCCAGTAAAAACATCATGAACCCACCTATAGTTTTCCAAAGCCTTTTCATTCTGAAAACAGGGGTAGAATTCAAAAACCAGAATTCCTTCAAACACTGAGGCTTGAGGTACTCCTTGCCATTCTTTTGTGCATGCCAAACAATATATAAGATATGAAGACATGTAGAAATCCTTATCCCCGAACCGTGCTTCTTTCAATTGATCCCGGAGCTCTTCTATAATAACCTCTCCCCAATCAATGTAGTAGGCACTATCTAAGATGACTTGGATGAAATGATACATCCATTCCATGAACAGATAAGAATCAGCCACTCTGTTAACCTTATGCAACAAAAATATCAAATCCCTAATTTAGTGTTTCATATGATCTCTATTCAAGGATTTCGGTAAGTGAGAACCACCTCTCTAAGGTTTAATCAACTGGCTTCTAACAATAACATTTCTATGCTTGTTGGCCTTCTCACAAAATCTTGTATTAGATAGAGAAGGGGTAAATTTAGAGTATGCATCCCTCTCAGGAATTCTAAATACTGAGATGATTGTTTCTCGGTTCACTCTTAACAAGACCTGGCCATCATCTTTCCTTATACAGTGGTGTCTAATATTAAACCTATTGATGCATTCCCTCACCAATTATGGACAAGTGATCGCTAAAGGAAAGGTTGCAGCTTCCACCAAACCACTATTTGTTATCTCAATCATGAATGGGTCTAACATTTGACCTTTTAACCTCTCTAAAAGGTCGCCCATGTCAAAATCTCTTAGGGCAGTGTCACTGAATTTAGGATGCACACATTCTAGACTAGCAGTATTTCCGAATAAATGAAATGCAAACTTCACTTTCACTAACTCAGCCATTAAAATATGATTCCTCAATCAGGAAAACAAAACCAGAAGTAAAAACCAAAAAGAAAACAGAAGAACTGAACTCACCTTGTGTCAACAAATTCCTGAAATCCCTATGCTTGCAGAAAAAGTTTACCTCTCACCACGTCCAGCACCTTATCAAAAACTGACTAGGCTATTGGTAACATCATCACTTATAATGGTGCCATATATCAAATTTAAATTCATTGAGAAACAAATTTGCCTCACACATGCCAGAGATTTTGATATGACAAGCATTAAAAGCAATATCTAAATTTCCGCCACCTCACTCATTCCACTCATTGCAACTGTTTTGATGCGTGTCATTAACTTAACTTTCCATGATTATAAATATCCAATCATGTGCCTCGGGAAAGTCTGCGCCAACTGTTATCTTTGAAAGAAGATTCCTAGGCGTTCAAAATTAATCATAACATTTCCTTATTGAACCCCGTGAACCCATTGAACACAAAGGTTCAAATCAGTTCACACATGTTCAAGCATGTTTATGTATTTATCAAGAAAGACTCCCAACTATATTGAAAAGAAAGGAGAAATAATCAACTTGAATGAAAACAAAAAGTACAAGGCAGTTCATGCCAGTTCAACTAGGTTCACATAAGTTCAATAAAGTATACATTTTACAAACTACCGACCTTACATTTAAAGACGAGGATACAAATTATCATAGAAGTAAATTGCCCAAAATGAACCTTGTTCATGACATGAACTAGAACACAAAAATTGAAAGATGTCGACAAAACCTAGGATATAGGCAAACCCTTGCCAACATTGGCTCTAACTGGGGACTAGATTTCATGCCTTAAATATAGATAACTCCAAACTCTGGTTCCACATAACTAAAACTAAGGAAGTGATAAACGAACACAAAAACAAGACAAAGACAAAACGAAACAACAAAAACTATATACAAAGGATGAACAACTTCAGAACCTATAAAGCTTGAGATCTTTCCTATTGTATGACAAGGGAAAGATCATACCATCAACATATGAGAGCTTGAAAGAATTCGGGCCTAATACCTGATGAATCTTGAAGGGGCCCTTCCATAGAGAATCAAATTTGCCATGTGCACCTTTCAGCTCCCTATGCTTATCCCACAAAAGGACCTCATCACCCTCCATGAACTTCCAAGGCCTTGCCTTTTTTTCAAATATCTGTTTGACATGATCTTGATGCAGAGTTATTCTATCAACCAGTTTTTCTCTTTCCTCCTTTTACTTGGTGAGATACATAATCTGCTTCTCAATAGAATCCTTGAAGAAATGATCCTCAATCACAGTCTGAAGTATGGAAGCAACCAATTCCAATGGCAGTGCCACTTGAGCCCCAATCCCATATACTAATTCAAAGGGTGCCATACCAATTTCTCTCTTTGGAGTTATCCGATCAGCCCACAAAGCTTCATAGAGATGTTTATGCCAGGTTCTTGTATTCTCATCAACCAATTTTTTTATTATATTGACCAAGTTTTTGTTACTCGACTCGGCCTGACCGTTTCCCTATGGATAATAATTAGATGAATGCACTAGGTATATGCCATGATCATAACAAAACATCATTAACTCCTAAGAAGTAAAATATGAAGCATTATCTGTCACTATTCTTTGTGGCACACCAAAACGAACCAATTTGTTGTTCTTTAGAAAATCACAAAACACCTTTGTAATTGTTCTCTTGGTTGGTATAGCCTCGACCCATTTGGTAAAATAGTCAGTTGTTGTCAATATGTATGAATGCTCTGCACTTGATGAAGGATTCACTAGACCAATAAAATCAAGACCCCATTTCTTAAAACGTTCTTCTATAATAACCGGTTTCAAAGGAAGAGCTGCTAATTGAGGTCTCCTAGTAAACATCTTACATTTTTCACATTCCGCAACCCATCTATATGCATCCTTGAACATTCCAGGCCAATAGAAACAACTTTGGTGAATTTTAAATGCACTAACAGTTAAGGAAAAATGCCCACCACTGGCCTCATTATGATATGTGTGCAATAACTTTTGTTGTTGCTCTTTATCTACACAATGCAAATAAGTACCATCTAATCCCTTCTTATATAGAATATCCTACTAGATTACATATTTTGTTGCCTTAGGTTTAAGATTCCTTTGCTCTTTAGCAGAGAGATGCCCTAGACAGCTACCATAACTCAAATAATATGCTACATCAGAAAACCAGGTGTCTTGTAAACCAACAAACAAGGTTAATGTAAATTCTTCCTCTGTTTCTACCTTGTTTTCTACAATCAATTTGCACAATCCCTGACCTCTCACCAATTTTGTAGGACGTATGTCTAGGTCATACTCTTGAATTTTGGTCACCCATGTTACCCTCTTATTGAGTCCAACTTCTTGCTGGGCTAAGATGCTCTTAACCATAGTATCTAAAATGAATACTATAGAATGAGAGTGCACAATGTAATATCTGAATTGCTTCACGGCCTTAACAACTACGAAGGCTTGCTTTTTCAGAAAGTGAATAATTAAGCTTGTGTTTCTTGAGAGGAATGCTCATAAATTCAATAGGTGCTTCAACTCCTACATCATATTTTTGTAATAGGATCCAAGACATTGTGTGCTCTGATGCATAGCAATACACAATAAAATCTTTTTTAAAATTTGGATTGATAAGAGTAGGAGCCTCAACAACTAAACTTTTAACTCTTTCAAATGCTTCCCTAGCCTCTTCAGTACATTTGAAAGGATGTTTTTCACTCATCAACCCAATAGTGTGCTTAGTAGTTTCTGTGAAGTCAGGAACAAATCTTCTTAACAAAATTACTTACCCAAAAAATGATCTCTTACCCCATTCTTTCTTGATGGAAAACTAAGCTATTGAATTGCCTTAACCCATTTAGGATCAATCTTAATTCCTTCTTTTGAAACTATATGCCCCAACAGTTTTCCCTCTGTAACACAGAAAACTGACTTCTTCGGGTTCAAAGAAATTCCATGATCTCTGCAACGTTGAAGGACTACTCTCAAATTTCTGAGATGATTCTTCATTTCTTTTGAAAATACTGTCAGATCATCTAAATAAATCACTATGACCCTATCTCTGAAATCTCTGAAAGAAAAATCCGTTGCCCTTTGAGAAGTTGCACCTACATTAATTATACCAAAAGGTATTTTATTGCATGCAAAAGTTCCTCATGGGGTTATGAATACAATCTTATGTTGCTCCTATTTATCAACTCCAATCTGGTTGTAGTTGGAAAACCCATCCAGCATTGACATCATTTATGAACCAACAACAGTCTATAAGATATGATCCATATTGGGCAGAGAAACTTGCTTGATTCAAGTTCCAAAAATATACACAAATTCTGATCTCACCATTCTTTTTCCTTACTAGAACTATGTTCGCCACCCATGTGGAATGATGTATACGATAAATTATCCTTTCCTTTAGCATTTTATCAAGCTCCTTGAAAATCACCTCAGCCACCATTGGATTGAAATTCCTCAACTCCTGTCTAAAAGGAGTAGTGCCAGGCTTCAAAGGAATCTTATGTCAGAAATGCCCATTTCTAAACTCCTTTAAGTTGTCATAACACCAAGTGAATACATTAATATATTCCCTACGAAGTTCTATAAGTTTACGTTTTTCCTCCAGAGTGCAACATTTACCAATTGTGATCCATTTCGGATCTTCCTCACTCCCAATGTTCACTTTCTCACATTCTCCTTTTCCATCTTCTTTATTCAAAATCTTCTTATTACCAGTAAACACATCATTTCGAGAGAAAAACCTCTCAAGAGTGACCAAGCCTTTTGGGATTTTATTTCCCTTAAGCAGTATAACATATTTTTCTACTTCAATCCCAGGATCAGGACTAAATTCTTTACACACATCCTCAGAACCTTCAAAATAAGAGTGAATAAAAGACCAGGAACACTCTAGAAAATCCCTTATCTGTGCATCTCCCTCAAAAACCTGCCAGTTCTAAACATTGTCAGGAACACTTGGTCTGTAAATCATCTCCACCCTATATGTATCTTCCTTGAAATCTAGATGAGGCAATAAAAGTGAGGTAGAAATGGCTAGAGAATCAGCTCTAGTATTTTGTTCCCTAGGCACGACTTTGCATGAAAATGCATCAAAGAATTCTATTTCATCCCACACCCTATTCCTGTAGTGTTTCAATCTTTCATTCTTAACTGAAAAGAAATTTCTAACCTGCTTCACTATTAACTCAGTATCACCCTTCTCTCTTAACAACTTAATGCCCTTATTTTTAGCCTCTGAAATACCCAATAATAATGCTTCATATTCTATTGTATTATTTGTATTCTTAAAATCCAATTTAAAAGAAAAATGAATAATATCACCTTGTGAAGAAATCAAAGCCATACCTGCACCCAAACTGGAGCTAGCACAACATCCATCAAACTCCATGGTCCATAAGCTATCGTTAGTAATATCTGACTCCTCCTTCTCCTTTTTCTCATTAGCTGAAAGATGAGATAATTTCCAAACTCAGTCTCCTCAAACAATTTCTGAGCCTTGGATTATCTGAAGGGAAGACTGTAAATTTGTTCTTGACCTCAGGCACTAGCTTAACTCTCTTTTTACCAACCGGGATAACTGCCTTAGACCAATCCATCTTAATTTCTCCTCCAGGGTCTTTACAAAATGTTCTACTAAGAAGCATACCATAGTTGGTGGGTATATCAGCTACTAATATTGTTAATTTCAACCTTTTATCAGGATACACAGCCAACATAGCCTGAAAATCTTTAACATGACCCATGAGTGGAACCTGTTTACCATCCATTGAGTAGCATCTCCCAAAAGTTTTGGTCAAGGTTAACCCTAAATCTTTAGCTACAGATTAGGGAATTATGTTATCAGAGGCACCTGAATCAATAATACAATTGCTCAATTTATGACCATTGAGAAGTAGTGAGATATAGAAAGGATTGGGTTTGTCCTCACAAGCCTGAGAAGGTTCACCTAAAATTCCCTAAGCAGAACTGGATTCATCTTGTGAACTATAATCATGAAAAGGTAATTCAGTGCTCATAGAACTTTCTAAAACAAGTTTTTGGTCATTGGTGTATTCCTCACTCCCATCCCTAACATATTTAACCAACTTATCTAGCTCCTTTGGATTTAATCTCAAATATTCTGCAGGAGATATCTGAATAGTAGATGCTTTACAGAATTCAACAATATCAAATGTAGAAGACAGGGAAGAAGAAGGATAAGAACCTCTTGGAAAAATTTTAACATTGGAAGACTTAGGATCCTCAAGAGTCTTTTGAGTCAACTTCTCTTTTTCATGGGTTGAGTTGACAAAAGAAACTGTTATAAATGGTGTCTTAGTTTCCTTCTAATTCCTTGTCAAAATAGAACAAGAGGGGTCCTCCAAAGTGACCAATATATCACCTCCTCGTTCAGAATCTAAATCATATTCAAGGAAGTAAGTTCCAGAGTCGACAAGCACTCCAAAAGCTCTCTCTTCTTCTGTCATCTCCCCTAAAGTATATTTGGTAGATTCCATTTGCAAATACCTTTGCATGTCAAGAAAAGTAGCTCCATCATGGTCAGTTGTCAAATGAAAAACACACATACTTGTTTGTCCAGGTGGGGCTTCAATGGCTAATCTTGGTTGAGATGCAGGTAATTGGGGTAACCTACCTGAATTGGGTTGATTAAACTACCTTCTCCCGATATCTTGATAGGGTTGTTGGTATGTTGGATTAGTCTTTGGTAACTATCTTTTAAGAGGAATTACATCATTCATAAGGCGTTGTATCATAGGGTCTGAGGATGTGGATGGTTGCATGTTGGGAGTTTGTACATCTTTCCTCCATTTTCCAGTAGTTATTAAGTCATCCTCTAAACTTATTGCTCCATTCTGTGCCTTTGTCAAATCCACTATGGGACTTCTTCTAAGATGAAAACCTATATCTAAGGCATTTCATTTAGAAAGAAAGTCTTTTGGTTCTCATCATTTGGTCTTTTAGCAATAGGAATCTTCTGAATTAATTTGTTGTATTTGGCTACAAATTCTCTCATTAGTTCATGTATTTCTTTCTTCATTTGAGTTAACTGGACTAACAAGGTATGATCATCCTCTGCAATCCTATATCTATTTTTGAACCGAGTTTTAATATCACCCCATGTTGTTATTACACAATGTGGCAAGTGGTAGAACCAGTCAGCCACACCGTCAACTAGTGTTTGAGCAAACAATCTCACAGCTACATCCTCATGTTGCATGGCTAATATCCCACAGGCCACATTAAAGGCATTCAGATGTTCATCAAATGAAATTTTACCATCTCCACTAAACTTGGGTAATACATCCCTCACCCCTTTAGGAAGATTGTTATTTGCTGCAAGATTCAAAGGTCCCACGACAACTCCCCACGGATTATTAGCCATTTGGTGAGTTACTTGTGGAAATTTTATTACAATTGGCAAAATTGTACCATGCAAGGTTAAAGCTTGGAAAATTGGAGATGCGGCTTTCTTTGGAGGAGGAGATGCAGGTCTACTCCCAGATCTACGAGAGGGAAAGAGATTTGAAAAATTAAGGTTTTGTAATTCCTAAAAGATGGGATCCACTAAACCTTCTCTCCTCTATGAATGAGTATAAGGTCTAGATTCGAGTGTAAACAACAAAATCCTATGAGGAATCAAGCTTAAAAAGAACTCATGGCATCAGGCGTCTAAGATTTTGATTTTGAACAATAGGATTTTGTACAAAGAAAACCCTCGGAACCACTACCCTTTGAAGCACTAACACTGGATGATTTTCCTGTCCTTCCTCTTCTTCAAGAAACAAACTAATCCACACATACTTAGCTCGGCTATGCCTACTCCTCCAAGCCAATGTGTCTAACTCAGAAATAATATTACCCTGCTCTTCCTATATCTAGTTAAGATTTGGTTGCAGCACTGGTAAGAAATCTTCATGAGGTAACACCATTCTCTAACATTTTATAGAAATTTAAAAAGGCCACTATCTTATAAAAAGACAATAATCAGTCCCGTTTCCACAACAGAGTCGCCAAAAAATATGTTAGTTAACATATTATGCTTCTTTGATTTTTATTCAATTAAACTCCATGCCCTCATGAAGTCACAATGTAAACTAACAAATTGGGAAAAACATAGTTGTTCTTTTCCCTCTGAATTTTAAAATAGGTACAACTCCCTTATATAATATTCAATGAATTATTCAATATAAATTTGTGCCCACTTTTAACCAGAAAACAGTAAGGCAATACATTCATTCATAATCATGCAATGAAAACAACGTACATAAATATTTCTATTGATGATGAAAACATAGTTTCATAGATTTCAGACTTCATATAAACAAGGAATTGGCAAATCAATATTGCTAGATAATGTTCTTTCTCAGATAAATCATTCACATAAACAGATATGATTCAGTGATAATTAAACCCACAAAGAGGCAAATTCTCAAGATTGAACACACAGATTCAAGTCTTTCAGCCAATATCTGTTTTCTCCATTCATTCAAAGATAAATAATGATTCAACATGATTATCCTTCTAAAAGAAACATACAACAAAAAGTAATAAACCCAAAACTTTCTAGATATCTCCAAAAATCTGAACCCCTCTTCAGTTTCAGAACATCCCTTAAATAACAACAATTATTTCTTTTACCCTTACAGAGTAATTTTCTATGGTAAAGAATTACCAGTAGAAGGAGCATAACTTTTTCCTAATTTAAAGGTCTGAACAACAAAGAGTTTATTATCAAAACTATTCCTAGCTCGATAGAAACTAGAATTGAAATTCTTTAAATCAGCTCCAACACTAGCTGCATCTGCAAATGACTTGCAAGAAAAAGAACCTAATTCAAGGGGAAAGAGGACTTCATGATCACTTAAATCTGCATACTTTTTAATCACATGGGCCAATTGCCTACAAAGCTCTGCTAACACAAAACAATCAAAAGCATATCGAGGCAATTTCATGGGTTCCTCATGAAAACCACCCACTCGAAGGTAAGTGAAGTGGGGATATTGAATATAGTAGCTCCTGTATACTCTGATTAATTGTTGAGCCTCTTTAGAAATCCTTCTTTCCAGACTTCCTGTCAATTCTGCATTTGACACACTTCCAATAAAAACATCATGAACCCACCTATAGTTTTCCAAAGCCTTTTCATTCTAAAAATAGGGGTAGAATTCAAAAACCTGAATTGCTTCAAACACTGGGGCTCGAGGTACTCCTTGCCATTCTTTTGTACATGCCAGACAATATATAAGATATGAAGACATGTAGAAATCCTTATCCCCAAACTGCACTTGTTTCAATTGATCCTGGAGCTCTTCTGCAATAACCTCTCCCCAATCAATGTAGTAGGCATCGTCTAAGATGACTTGGATGAAATGATACATTGATAGAGGTTCACCTAGCCTGCTCAACACTTCCTAAGTTGACGTTGCTCAATTCCACCAACTCACTAAGCCTAGTTTCTTTGTATGCCTCCAAGTCCCTCTCACTCTCTTCTAGGGCTTGATTCTTGTCCCTACTAGGGTGTTTGCTTTAGGAGTTTTGGTTAGGAACCCTATCAATTCACTATGCTTCTCAGGTGCTCAATCCTGGCCTCATAGCCTAAACTTGTCATAATGACCCCCAATTGATATGAGATGTTGCAGAGGTGCAATAAGGTCTTCTAACATGTTTTTAGTTCATATGGAGTCCATTGGTGGGTTGCAACCTTAAGATTTCCTACCAGTTTCATAATCTTGCCCGGAAAAGGGCTACAAGGAATTAGGCCTAATTAGGCCTCCAAGATCGATTTTCTAAGACTTGGAGGAAAATATCACATAGAACCCCCAAACAAGTTTAAATTTTCTTCAATGATACACCCATGCCTAATAGATCTTTTGTGGTTTTAGGCCCTAGTCTGACCGTACAAGGTATGAACCCCAAAATGAGGGTTTGTAGGGTTTTTAAGGGCTTTAACCGACAATGAGTAGGCAATTTGGGGTTTTTCTATTAAATGGATTCTTCAAGAGTCCTCCTTGTACATACAAGTCTTCCCCAACCCCATGAACTCCTCAAAATTCAGAAATGGTGTTCTTGCATTCACCTCTGCACTCTTCAACACTTTTTCACCTCTTCTTCTCTAGCCAAGTTGCTCCTAGACTCGCCTAGAATGAGGTGATAGTCATATCCAAACACTTCTCCAACACTTGAACCTGAATATTTACATTGTACAAGAGGTTTCCAACCATGCCCCAACTAGCAGTGATGGCAGCACGTGTGAGACTCATGGGGTAACCATATTTACAAGAAAATGACTATTTACAAGCCAAAACTAGCTACTTGTGAATCAAATCACTTAAATAGTAGTAAATTCTAATTACAATACTTGAAAATTAAAAACCTACTGTGCAACACACTATTGAACCTCAATCCATCATTGGATTCATGGATTCAATCCATTAAACCTTCAAAGAATGCAAAAATTGACCAAAAATAATGAAAAGTGCAGTCCAAAATCTTGTATTTTGATTATTGCTTTCAAAATCCAAGTACACCAACCTTGGTAAACATGAAAGAGAGGGTTTATATAGCCTTCCCATGTTTGGATTCCTTTCATGGCGTTGAGAAATCCCTAGCTTCAACGTTGAACCAATTTTCAAGACAAAAGTTGTCATGACAACTTTTTGCAACTTTGTGTTTTTGACACTTTTGATCTCTCCAACCTAAGAGACCTATTACCAGTCATCTCATATGACTTTTCAAACATGTCTAAGACCTATTTAACCCTCTCTAAGTCTTTTGTTAACATTTGACACTTTTGACCAACAAAAAGGCCAAAAACTACTCAAAACACACTATTTACACAAAAAATGCAAACCTAGGTAAAATGAACTCCACCTAGGCCTAAATTGACCAATTATACACTCTTGGACCCTCCTAGAGTCCTTATTCCCTACTGAATTGGCTAGGGTCAGTACAAGCCAAGATTTGTAAAAACAAGAAAGCTAGAACCTAGGTGCTCCTGCACCATTCTCCCTAACAAAAAGAGATCATGTCACCACTTGAGGAATCAGTGTTGGATCAATGCCAAGCTTCTAGAACTCTGACTCCATCACCCATGCAGCCTCAACATCATCCATTCCCTACTATTTAATGAGGTGCTCCCAATAGGCTTGATGCCTAGTCTTCTTAGCAATTCTTGAACTTAATACCTTCTCAGCCTTAGGATTAGGCTTGGCTGGTAATTGAAGGTTATGCACATCATCTGAAACCTCTGTAGGACTGCATTCTACACCTTGGATTGGCCCCTTGTATGCAACCAAGTCTGCTATGTTAAAAACTAGTGACAAGCCTATGTCACTAAGAGGATCCACTTTGTATTCATTTTCACCATACTTAGCTAGAATCGCACATGGACCTATTCTCCTCATCTACAACTTGTTTGGCACACCTTTTTGTAGCCTTTCTTTTTTCAAGTGCACCATAAGAAGATCCCCCACTTGAAATTGTAGATTTCTCCTCTTTTCATCATCCTTTTGTTTGATTTTTCTTGTGTTCTCCTTCAAAGCTTGCCTAACTGATTCATGGGCCTCCTTCATGGACTGAGCAAAGTCCTCTACATATCCACTTCTGATTGTTGCCCTTCCTAAATCCCTCAACTCAAAAATGCGTCTTGGGTGCACACGATAGACTACTTCAAAAGGACTTTTACCGATAGTCCTATTTATGGTGTCATTGTATGCATATTTTGATTGAGCAAGTACTTGATCCCATGTCTTCCCATACTCCTTGGTAAGGAATCTCAACAAGTTTCCCAAAATTCTATTCACCACCTTGGTCTTCCCATTTGTTTGAGGATGGTAGGCTGATCCAAAAGACAGGTTTGTGCCAAGATTTTTCCATAATGTTTTCCAAAAATGACTCATAAATTTGGATTCCCTATCTAAAACTATACTTAATTGTAAACCATATATCCTTACTATTTCCTTAAAGAATAACTGAGCTATGTGGCATGCATCATGAGTGGTCTTACAAGGCACAAAGTGAGCCATTTTGCTAAATTTGTCCATAATGACATAAATACTATCATATCCTTGCTTTGTCTTTGGCAAACCTACCACAAAGTCCATGCTAATGCATTCCCATGGTCTACTTGGGATGGGAAGAGGTTGATACTATTTATGGTGAAAATGGAAACAACAATAATAATATTGAAAGACTAAAATAGATTCAACCACAAAACCCTAGCCTAACAACAACAAAGATCCACCATAACATATGAAGATTACCTAAGACAATGCAAATAAAATGAAATCACAAAGATTATACCATCACATGTCCAATAGGGTTTTGAATCTCCATTGATCTTGCTTGATATATTTGCTCTCAGATTTTATGTGCACAAGAGCTCAACAAAGAATGAAATGTGGTTGCAAGTAGGATCTCATATGCCAAGTAGTAGTTAGCTTGATTCATTAGCTAGGTAGTTAGGGTTTGATAATGAAGGAAGCATCTCCTTATATAGAAGACACTATAAGAAATGGAGGGATAAGATTGAGAGGTGTAAAAGGAGGTCGGCTATGATTAGAGGGTAGGTAGAGAAAATAATAAAATAATGAAAGGGGTAAGTAGTGTAGGAATTAAGAGATGAATGCCATGTGTCATGGGTAGAAAAGGTTAATGAATTAATTAAATAAATAAAGATTTATTTAATTAATAGAAGAAGTGGGATTAATTAAATAAATAAGATATTTATTTAATTTAAGAAAAGGATAATTTAAATAAATAAATGTATTTATTTAAATAAGAAATAAGGCTAGAAGAGGATAAATGAATTAATTAAATAAATAAAGATTTATTTAATTAATATAAGAATTAGGCCTAGATAATTAAATAAATAAAGATATTTATTTAATTAGACATGACAATTTTTGGTGTCTACATTTTGCCCCTCTTCGAGACAATGCGGTTTGTCGCATTGTTTCAAAGAAGATAATATGAACTGATACAAAGTTGCCCCAAGATGGGAATGATATACCCCCTTGAGAGATTGGATGAAAAATGTCTGAAAAGATCGCAAACAATCTCTCGATAAGAAAGAAAGGCTAGAAAGGACTGACTAGATAAAGTGACAGAATCACGGGATATCGAAGACTGACTCAGGAAACGAGGGCTAGGACTAAGGCTAGGGAAGTCTATAAATAGACCATGAGGGGAAAAAATCCTCATTGTCATCCACACCTTCAAGAGATCAAAGTGCAGAGCGAGATAGAGCAGCAACAGTCAGTAGTGATGGCAATGGTTCACAGATTCGATTGCGTTCGCCGATTTCAGAGTCCAGCAGAGGCAGGAGAGCCGGTAAGTACCACAAAACCTCCTTGTACTTTGTTGCATTAATTGTTGTCATAAATGAATGCTAGGTAGTGCAATAAATGCACTTTAGGAAAATGTCAAAAAGTGTCCAAAATGTGTAGGCACGTCTGTGCTGGTGCCAGGTGCATCTATGCTGGCTAGGCGCGTCTATGTTTGTGCCAGGCGCGTCTGTGCCCAAAAATGTGAATTTGTGTCTTCTAGGTCAAATTGGCAATTCTATGATGAACATACGCTGTCGATTGGATAAGTTGCTGAGAGGATACACTCAAACAGGTCCTCTAGGGAAGACTAGGATAGCAAATAGGGCTAGGATTGACAATTCTGTGATAGAACATACATTGCCAATTAGGAAACTACTCAAGAGGATTCACTCAAGCAGAGGCCCTAGGATAGGATAAATCAAAGGCACTTTGTGATGAATAGTGAGTACCAAGACATAGTATTGTGTGATGAATAGGGAGTACCAATATGAGCAACACTTTGTGATGAACAGTGAGTGCAAATGTGAGCAACACTTTGTGATGAATAGGGAGTGCCAAACACATAGTACTTTGTGATGAACAGGGAGTACCACTAGGATAGAAGCAACACTTTGTGATGAACAGTGAGTGTCACTAGGATAGAAGCAACACTTTGTGATGAACAGTGAGTGTCACTAGGATAGAGTACCATATGCACTTAGATAAAAATTAGCATTTTGTGATGAACAATGAATGCTACTAGGACTGATATGATTGATTTGCTTGACTGCAAGAGTATTTGCCTATGCTGGATTCATGGGAGAGATTCCCATCGACTCAGAGGTTGCGACCAAAGTTGACATTTGAGGATAGAGCTGCTATTGAGGCTATGGGTCTGAGACATATTTTGTATGTGCCTGAGTTTTGGGTGAACATGGGTTTGTTGACTACGCTAGCTGAGAGATGGCACTCGGAGACATGCACGTTCCATTTGCCGATGGGGGAGATGACAGTCACCCTGGAGGATGTATATAGGATTCTACAGATACCGATCAATGGGGAGCTGATTCCTTATGATCAAGACAGAGACAGGGATGCTCTGAGACGAGTGTTCCAGGATCCAGGATTGGAGATGAGGGTAGGACATGTGGCATGGGATACCATGACCGCGATAGGATTAGCACTACCAGCAGTGGTAGGAGGAGTGATCAGTGGGTTCTTGTGTCTGGCTAGAGTGACACAAGGGTTGGCTATGGGCTGGGGGAGCACATTGGAGACACTGGTGACATAGCACACCAGATATGCTTGGGAACTGTGTGTGCTGGCACATTTATACTATGAGCTTCATCAATTTGTGTACCACAAATCAGTGGGATTAGGTTGCGGAGTCACATTGTTACAGGTGTGGGCCTATGAGCATCTACCGGTGACACAACCGATACATTTTAGGGGCAGAGTTCATGGATGCAGTTTCATGCATTTGTATGATATGATTACCTTGCAGCCACGGATTGGTAGGTTGGAGTACTAGCGACGGGCTATAGATGAGATTGATATGGTTATATGGAGGTAGTACCTGGGATGCGAGCAGTGGGAGGATGATGCAGTAGAGCTACCCTACACCTTCCGGAGTAGGTATCTGATTGGGCGAACACCCTATGTGCTGGAGAGGCAGCTGGTTGATAGGGTGGGTAGGCAGTTTGGCAGGATCCAGCGGATGCCATGGGGTTTAGGCATGTACGCGCGGACAGTCAGGGATCAGGCACATTTTGGGTCGTTATTGTCATATGATCAGGCAGTTACATAGCTGGTAGAGATGGTGCCCTTACCTTGGGATATGTGGCCAGAGATTGAGGATGCCGACATGGATGTAGAGTACATAACGTATTGGGCCAAGCATCCATTCCCATGCCTAACAGATCTAGGAGAGCTGCTAGATAGAGATGGTGGTGGGGATGGTGATGATGATGGAGATGGTCAAGGGAGAGGTTGACAAAGGAGGTGAGGTGTAGTTGGAGAGAGGAGGGTGGCACCGCGGAGGGAGGGGGGAGAGGAGAGATAGGCTCGGATTGTGAGGGGTCACGGTGGATTGCCATTATAGGTGCCAGTAGCACAGGGTCCCAGATAGGTGCAGGGACAGGGACAGAGGTAGGTACAGGTATAGCCACTAGTACAGGCACAGGCATAGGGACAGGAACCTATATAGAGGGAGCCATAGGTAGAGGCACAGGGGGCCGAGGCAGAGGAGGATGAGCTGGTTGAGCTAAGGGAGATCTGCCAGGGACAGGCAGATGAGATTCAAGACATGGAGAGGGAGAGGGATAGACTCGGGAGGTGGCTCAAAGATACTGAGCGGGAGCGAGACCAGGCTATACAGTGCTACATTGACGCTAAGATAGCACTAAGGGCTAGGAGGTAGGCGGTAGAGGACACAGGGGCTGGATATGCCTATGTTCCATAGGCAGGAGAGGAGATAGGCTACTAGTGGGATCTATATTATGGTGCAGTGCCACTAGATCAGCGGACAAGGAGCTTCCGTAGACCATCACAGACAACGACAGCTATGGGAGGGAGCTAGAGGAGATAGGCATCTAGCAGTGGGGTTATGGTTCCTCCACCACCACCAAATAGGGGCGACAGGAGGGATGGTCTTGGGGTGGGTCCTTCTGGGGCTCAGATTCCATCGAGGCCAGGTGGCTCCAAGGGAGGGAGTTCATCATAGTCGTAGAGGGCTCCCTATGTATCAGTATTGTACCACTTTTGTATGATGATGTAGACACCTGTGGGTGATTGTAGCCATATGATTTTGACATCATTGTATCATGACACTTTATATATATATATATATGAGATGATTCATCTTTGCGGCAGTCATATGCATGTGTACCTATGTGATGAGATGTTTCATGGTGCTTGTTTCTTATGTGATGAATGCTTATGATATGGATGCAAATATGTACATGAGGAAATGCAATATTTTGGTTCTTTTATGTTTTTAATATGTTATGCATGTACTTGTGAATGTATGAAATGCAGATGAATATGATAATATAGATAAGTGTGATGAAAATGTAAGATGTGCTAACATGTGTTGTGTGCAGGATGTGATGCAATTGTGATATCTATATGTATGTATGAAATTATTATATGTGGTAATGCAGGTGCAACTACATGAAATGCAAATATTTTTGGTGTGTAATTATACTCAGTCATGTGATAGCAGGCTACTCGGACTTGAGAAGGACGATGGAAGTCAATCAAGAAAGGGGATGAAAGATAGAAGATATGAAAGTGAAAGAGCTTCTTGTACGTTATCATCATTGAGTTTTATTATGGCAAGTAGGTTATGACAATCGAGGCATATGTTTAACCCAGAAAGTCATTGTACCCATTTGCATGGAGATAAGACAGTCACAAACAAGGAATGCCCCAGTTCATACTAGACTCACAGTGTCCTCATATCCTTGGACAAATCATGGTATTACTAAGAGACAATCCACAAACAGCAAAGAAAAATAAGTGATGATACCCCATCCTCACCTTTCTAGTCAAAGACATCCTAGAGATAGAATCTCTAGTCAAAGACATCCTGGAAAAGCTAAAAGACATGTCACCAAAAGATAAAAATCAAAAGAAAACCAAGACTTGACACCAACATCTACTATAGTCATCAAGGTTAGTGTCTCTTGTCACTTGTATAAGTCTTATTTGATTGTGGTCACAATGTTTACTTTCACAAAAAGGATAGATCACACTGAACCATAATGTTGTCTAATTTTGTTGAAGGATTTGACTTGTTGAAGTCCATTGTTGCTGTTGTGTCTCATCTGAAACTAACTGAATCCATGAAATGGATACTTTATTGCGAAGAAGACGAAACTTTATTGTGGATAGGCGATGCAGATGCTACTTTATTGCAGATTGTGCATGGATAGACTAAAGAAAACTGGAAGAAATTGTACTCCTTGAAACATGTGATGCTCTCAGTTCCACACCCATTACTAGACGTAGGATTTGCCTTAGCCATAGATAGGAGCTGATTTATTATGGATGGAAAGGGATGAAAAGGGAGGTTTATTATGAATGGCTAACCAATCTTAGGTAGATCAACAACAATCCATGATGGGAATGGGTAAGTTTATTATGGATGGATAGGTTGTGAGTGTGTGCAAAGTGAGAGGATGAAATTGAATCCTAAAGGAGGGAGGAGCAATGTCTCTACGCATGGTGCTGGTGACCTAGTTTTCACTGTGGTACTTGCCCAGGGTGCCACCGAAGTGGTTTTCACCATTGGACGAAATTATTTCTCTTTACTTCTTTGATTTTTCAATTTTTTTGTGTCACAAGGCACCTGTTTGCTAGGTTTTCACCAAGTAATGATTTTTTATTTTTTATGATTTTTTTGTATTTTTGAAATTTTTGATTTTTTTGTATTTTTGAATTAGGATATTCCAAAGAGCTATGTGTAGAACCTGCGAAGGTGCATTCTGTTGATAGGATCCTCCAAAGGTTCACCCTTTGTGGTTGAGAGTTGATATGCACCAGATCCATATGCTGTTGTAATGATCTAAGGACCAAGTCAGTTTGGTTCGAACTTGCCCTTCTTCTCTCTGTTTTGCTGATTTTTAGGATTTTCTTTGAGAACCAAGTCACCTACCTCAAATGTGCAAGGCTTGAATTTGTGATTGTAGCTACGACTCATTCGTTGTTGATAAGCCTTGAGATGATTAAAAGCAGTTTGTCTTCATTCATCCAATAGTTCAAGTTCTTGTAAGTGAGAGACCCTGTAGTCTTCATCACTAATAATGTTTCGTAAAGAGACTCGTAAAGAGGGCAACTTGACCTCAATAGGAAAGATAGATTCAGTTCCATAGACAAGTGAATAGGGAGTAGCTCCTATAGGTGTGCAGACACTTGTGCGATAGGCCCAAAGTGCGGGATTAAGTTGGATATGCCAATTACGGCTAGCGTTGTCGACTATATTTTTCAAGATTTTAAGGATTGTTTTATTAGACACCTCAGCTTGACCATTACCTTGGGGATAATATGGTGTGGAGAAATGATGGGTAATATGGAAGTGATCACAGAGTTCACGAACATCCTGATTTTTGAAGGGACTCCCATTATTGGTAATAATGGAAATAGGAATACTGTATTGACAAATGATATAGTTGAGAATGAATGTAGCAATTTTTTTTCCAGTGACTTGCATGAGAGACATGGCTTCGATCCATTTTGTGAAATACTCTGTGGCAGTGATAATGAATTTATGACCATTGGAGGATGGAGGGTGAATCTTTCCTATGAGATTGAGTCCCCACTGACAAAAGGGCCAAGGAGTCACAATTGGTTGAAGTTCTTGTGCGGGCACATGGATGAGGTCTCCATGAAGTTGACACTGCTTACATTTCTTGACAAACTGATATGAATCTTTTTCCATATTGGGCCAGTAATATCCAGTCCTGATAAATTTCTTGGCCAAGGTAGGACCACTAGAATGTGGACCACATATCCCTTCATGTACTTCACTTAATGCAATCTGAGCTTCGTCGCTTTCTAAACATCTAAGAAGAGTTCCATCTAGACCTTGATGGTAGAGGATATTGGCTAAAATGATGTACCGAGAAGATTGGTGAATGAAAGTGCGGCGTTGGTTATTGGATAGATCAGGAGGTAGGGTATTGTCGTGAAGGTATGTGAAAATGGGACCATATAATTGGGACTCGGGACTGACAACACATATCATCATAGTAGGAGAGATTTCATATGAAGGAACCAAAAGGTTATCCACCAAGAACTCATAGCGGGTCTCATTCGGAGGTAGATCGATCAGTGAAGCAATTGTAGCCATGGCATCTACAACTTGATTTTGCTCTCTTGGTATCTGTTCAAAGTCTATCTTTGTGAAATGTTGTTTCAAGTCATCCACCATTCTTTTGTAAGGCATTAATTTCTCATCCTTTGTTTGGTAATTATTAGTTGCTTGATGGATTACAAGTTGAGAGTCTCCAAAAACACGAAGTTCCTGGATCTTCCACCGAACAACAATCCATAATCCTGTTGTTAATGCCTCATATTCCGCTATGTTATTAGTGCAAGGAAATGATAAGCGGTATGATTTTGGTATAGAATCCCCTTGAGGAGTTATAAAGAGGATGCCAGCTCCTGCCCCATGTTGTGTGTATGAGCCGTCAAAGTATAATTGCCATGGTTTTGCATGTGACACTGTTAAAATGGATTCATCTGGAAATTCTAAAATTAGAGGAACATCATCTATCATGGGAGCATCTGCTAGTTGATATGCGATGGCTTGTCCTTTTATTGCTTTTTTGTCCACATACTCGATGTTGAATTCACTTAGGATCATCATCCATTTGGCTAGTCACCCAGTAAGTGTTGCTTTATTGAGAATGTATTTCAATGGATCGATCCTTGCAACCAACTTAGTCTTATGAGTTAGCATGTAATGTCATAATTTCTGCAAAGCAAAGACCACAGTGAGACATACGCACTCAATTGGTGTGTATTTTATCTCATATCCCACCAATGTGTGACTGATGTAATATATTGCCTTTTCTTTTCCCTCAGCAACTTGTTGTGCTAAGAGTGCCCCCAGTGCTATTGAAGTAGCTGATATGTACAGTAATAAAGGCTGATCTGGAACTGGTGGCATCAAAACTGGCAGATTTAGAAGATAATCTTTGAGTATCTAGAAATCCTCTTGATAGTTATCATCCCATTTGAATTTGATGTTTTTATGTATCAGGTGTTGAAAAGGATTACACTTATCTGCAAGTTGTGCTATGAATCTTCGTATGGATTGAAGTCTCCCTTGCAAAGATCAAAGTTGACTGATATTTCATGGTGGTTTCATCTCTAGGATGGCCTTGACTTTTGCTGGATCTACTTTGATTCCTCTCTTTGAGACAATGAATCCCATGTGCTTCTCGAAGGTTACTCCAAAGACACATTTCTTGGGGTTTAATCTTACTTTATATTTTTCCAACAGTTCAAAGATGATTGAAAGTATGTCCAAATGTGATTCTCTATCGAGTGATTTACCCAAGAGGTCATCAACATAATCTTCCATAGTTACATGCATGAGATCATGAAAGATAGTAGTCATGGTTCTTTGATATGTAGCGCCCGCATTTTTTAGCCCAAAGGGCATGACATTCCAACAAAAAGTTCCCCAAGGACAAGTGAATGATTTTTTGTGCTGGTCTTCGGATGCAATTTTTATTTGATTGTAACTAGAGAATCCATCCATCAAGGATAACATCGCATGACCTGCTGTGAGATCGACAATCAAGTCAATATTTGGTAATGGGAAATCATCCTTAGGACAAGCTTTATTGATGTCTCTGAAATCTGTACATATTCTGATGCTACGATCTGGTTTACTGACAGGCACTAAGTTGGAGATCCATTTAGGATAATCAATTGGGCGTATGAATCCGGCATCCAATAATTTCTCAAGTTCTGCTTTGACTAGTAATTCCACTTGTGGATGCATCTTTCTTAATTTCTGTTTCACTAGTTTTACCCCTAGTTTAACTGTCAAATGATGCATTACCAAATCCAGATCCAATCCAAGCATATCAACATATGACCATGCAAAGTTGATTTGTTGTTCTTTGAAGAAACTTATGAATTTTGCCCTTTCTGACTCCGTCATAGATTGGGCCAGGAATATGTTGTGTGGAACCTCTTCCGTACCAATATTTTTTTTGATAGTCTCCTCTACCAACATAGATGACTTTTCCTCATATGATGCTGGGAGAATGTCAAGCCTTCCATCTTCAAGTGCCTCAGAGAGGTTTTTTCCCTCAGATACGTCCTTTCTTTTTACTTTTTTGGGGTCAAATATCGCCACAGTGTGGTTTTCACCATAAGACCCTTGGTTTGTTTTTATTATTATATTTTTGCGACTAGAAGGCCCGACACCCTCACCAAAATATGCCACTCTATTGAGTTCTATAGTGTATCCTGCTTTATGGTCCCCAGGGGGAAGATCATCTCATATGCCAAGATAGTCAGTAAAAGCTTCATCATTTTGGAATGTGTCAAACTGTGCAGGTCCTTCATGATCCCAGTTGATGAGTTGGTGGTGGACAAGGGGAAGGCCTTTGATGTCTTCAAAGTTGGTGGGGCTAAGAGTGAAGATGCAGTTATATTCTAGCATGTCAAGGTAGTTATCGAGGTCATCATTGGTACTCTCCTCATCAGTCTCGTTCATGAACAAATCCAAATTATCATCACTAGTAGCGCATTCTGGAACAGGTGTTCTCATTCTATGTGATTTCAACCTAGGACCTAGAGACAAGGATTATGGGGAATCCTCTAGGGTTGTTTCTTGACCAGCTTTGAATTTCCTATTAAATTCCTCTTCTTCTTTTGGCTCACTTGGTTCTTTGAATGTCTTGGTGAGCTCATAGTCACTAGAGGATTAGTCTGAACCCCATTCCCATTCATTGGAGTATGTGGAATAGCGATTTTCTTGTTGAATTTTGGCAACTTTGATTTGTAATGCTTCTTCTATCTTTTGAGAATGAACCTTGGAAGTCATGAAACCAAGTCCTTTGGAGTGTTCCTTTTTGAATGTCAATTCAAGTTGTAAAGGTTCAATGATGCCTTCCTTTCTTAACCCAAGAGGACTTTTGCCATCATACCCAAATTTTTGTAGAATCTTGAACCCTTTGCCATACTTCTCACATGGTAAACTGATGTGATCTTGTGTATCATTTGCAAGGTCTTTGTAAAGCATTTTGTATAAGTCTTCCTCTTCTAGTTCACCCCATTTTTGGAAGATTGTAGGATCCCATTCAAGTGTAATGATATATACCTGCTTAGTAGGATGTGGTCATCCATATTCTTTTGGTGAATTCATGACTTGTTGTAAGTACATGGTCTGATTCAAAGTGTATTCACCCATGTCTTTGTCCTGAAATTTTCCCTAAAGTTCACCTTGTTTTGATGTCGAAGGTTTTAATGACTCAGGATCAATGTACGCAGAAGAAGGAACAACTTCACCATTACTGGGAATGATGGTCTCAGTTTTTGGTCTCAAGTTATTGCAATATATGAATGGATTAGGATCACCATTAACTGTTATTTCAACTCCATTGCAAGGAAACTTAATACACTGGTGATATGTAGATGGGACTGCCCTCATTTCATGAATCCAAGGACGTCCTAGTAATAGGTTGTATGTGAGATCAAGATCAAGTACTTGACAAACCACATCCTTTGTAACTGGCCCAACTCTGAGAGATAAGGTGACTATGCCCTTGGATGAACGCTCTTCATCATCATATGCTTTGATAGTAATTTTGTTTGTAGAATTCATAGCTTTGTCAGAATATCCCAATTGTTTAATAGTGCTCAATGTACAAATGTTTAGACCTGCTCCTCCATCTATCAGGACTCATTTGATTCTATGTTTGTGTATGAAGGCTTCAATGTGTAATGGTGCATTATGTGAATGACTTAACGGAGGCGTCATCGGCTTTTGTAAATGTAAGGGAGTGTGGAATGGAAAGGTATCCCACCATGGCTTGAAACTGGTCCACGTTCAAATGAATAGGAATACCAATTTCTCTCAAGATTTTGTCAAGAATGGATTTATGTGCGGGGGATATGCGTAGGAGCTCAAGAATGGAGATGAGCATGGGTGTCTTCCCTAACTATTCTACAAGGTCATACTCAGGCTTGGTTGATAAGGAAGCAGTGTTTTTAGCTGGAGCACCTTGCAAATTGATTTTACCTCGATGGGTTGTAACATGACATTCAGAGGTAGGTTCGGAAGAAGATCCAATGCCTTTCAGAATGATCTTGGGTCTCTGGGTAGAATTCTCAGGTGTTTTGTC
The DNA here is from genome assembly GCF_030272615.1 of Cryptomeria japonica. Lineage (NCBI taxonomy): Eukaryota > Viridiplantae > Streptophyta > Pinopsida > Cupressales > Cupressaceae > Cryptomeria > Cryptomeria japonica. The sequence goes on from NC_081406.1 coordinate 583,097,690, forward strand.
CTTGATGATAATGGTAGAGACATAATTGTCCATTGAAATGTGATTGATGGTTGAATCATAGTTATAAGATGCTCTGGTATAGTTGGTTTGGTCATCTATGGCTTTAGCTTTTCCCTTGTCATGCTTTGGGAATGGTTCCTTAAACATTTCATGTTCTTGATTGGATGAGTATCCTTCAATCTCAATGTCACCTCTATCAATGAGATCATGTATGATGTTCTTCAGTTGATGACAATTTCATGTCTTATGACCCTTGCTCTTATGAAATTCATAATATTCATCATCATTCCACCGATTTGGTTTCACCTTTGGCTCATATGGAGGAAAATCTGGAATTGTGATTACCTTGTTTGCCACTAGCTTTTTGAAAACTGACTCAAGTGGTTCTCCCAATGGAGTGTACTTCCTTTGTGATTTAGAAGTTGTTTGAGTATTCACTTGATTGTTTGTAGAACTTGATCCTGAAAAAATGAATTGAGGTCACATTGTATTGACATCAACAACACCATCATTGACTGTGTTCTTGTTTTTGTGGAATTTCACCAACATCAACAAAGACATTGGCTATGATCATCAACAACACCATCATCAACAAAATATTTAGATCATAGCCAATGTCTTTGTTAACATTTTGGGTGAACATCTCTACCATTTGTTTCTGTGGAATTTCGCAAGAGCATTTCCTGGCTAGATTCCTCCATCTTTGTAAAAATGATGCAAAGGACTCTCCCTCTTTTTGCTTGGTGTTGCACAAAGTAGTGACTGATATGTCTGTCTCTATGTTGTAGGAGAAATGTTGGATAAATGCCTCTGCTAAGTCACCCCATGACTTAATTCCAGGTGGAAGTTGGGAGAACCATTCCATAGCTTGATCACCTAGGCTCTATGGGAATAATCTCATCAAATATGTCTCTTCTACTGCTACCTCAATGCAGGTTGTGAAAAACTATCTTATGTGTGCCTTAGGATCTCCTTTTCCTCTATACTTATCTAACTTAGGTGTCACAAAGTGTGTAGGAAATGGAGGCATTGGAATGCTTTTGTCAAATGGATAAGGACATATGTCTCTCATTGTGTAAATTGGCTTCGGTGTATTTATGTCCTCCATTTTCTTTTGTAAGTCCCTGATTTGTTTCTCCAAATTATTCTTAGGTGGAGATTGACTCCTTGGACCATTACCCATGCATGAGGCACCAATTGGAGGAGGAGAATGCTGCATATATGGATGATATTGATCATACACATGTTCATATGGAGGAGGTCTATAATGATGTTGTGTATATGGACCACTTGGTATAGATTCATGTTGAGGAACAAAATATCTGCTTTGTCCATGTATACCATACTCTATAGGAATGTCATGAGTTTGTTCTAGTGTGTTGTCCCCAAATTTGATGCGGGGTTTCCTTGTGTCCAAATTTTGAGCATGCCTTTGAATATCCAATTGCTTTGGTGGTTGATCCTTAGCATTGGTATGTGGTTGAGCATATTTCTCTACATAAGACTTCCATAATGGTCTGCAAAGGTGAGTATCATATGCTTGACCATGTGTGTATGGGACCTCTAGTTTTTGAAATAAAGATGATGGTGATTCAGGAACCATATGTGGTCCTCTATTGCCTCCACTATTAGGCCTCCTTTGATCCATGTTGGAGTGAGTTTGTTGCAAAGGTCGATTTTCCATTATTTGAGACATGTCAAAATCATGAGGGATCTTGGCTCCACTTTTTGCCATCACTTGTAGAAAATATTGTCTATCTCTCCTCATTATTTCCTCAACCAATCGATTGAAATGGGGATTCATAATGGTGTCTTCCACTTCTGGTGAATGTACTAAAATATTGTCTGTATTGTCATTGTATGTATCATTGTTGTTTGTAGTGTCCATGTTCTCAACATTTGGAATGTTTCTATAGGCATCCATGTCAGGTAATTTAGTATGATCAGAATTGAAAAAGATATCATTGTCATACTCATAGGAACTCATGTTTGCGGACTCTTGAGCCTCTTTAGCTTCTCTCCTAGATTTTTAGGAATGGGTTTCAACCATGAACTAGGTATTGACCAAGATGTGTGAGACTAGATGAAAAATGGAAAGAGTATGGAAGACCAGGAGTTGGATGGAATGTAAATGAATCTGAGGTGTACTTGCAATGTCCAAAGTGTAACACCAAGTATGTATGTAGTAGAGTAGGTGTGGCTTCCAAAGAGAGGATAGTTTCTCTTGATGAGGTACGTTGACCTTGACTCTAAGTAAGACCAAATGAGACCTAAAGGTGATAGACCTTGATGAGGGACCACTTAGCAAAATATTGTTGTATGTAGTGTGTTGACAAAGTGTGATGAGGACAAGAAAGTGACCTTTTGACTCAAGTTTAGACAAATGTGAATGTAATTTAAGGTGTAAAGCAATGATGGACTTTGTAAGACCCAAAGATAGGTTGAATGCTAGATGAAACCCTAGGGAAATAACCTAGGAAGCTCAAGAATTCTGAAACTGACTATGTTTGTTTGTTGGACTGTAAAAGTTTTTCAATTTTGAACACAGACGTGCTTGTATATTGCACAAACGCGATTTCCTGACACAGACGTGGTTCTGTTTAACACAGACGCGTTTCTGAGATTTTGTAAATGCAATGTTGATTCTGAGAACACAGACGTGGTTATAATACACATACGCTATTATGTCAGACACAGACGCGGTTCTGCAAATTTTGTGCAATTTTTTCCAATCTGTGAAGTTGTTTTGTTGTGACCAAATCTGAATGTTTGACTATTTTTTCGTGACAAGAGGGCACAGTGTTGATGAGGACTCAATGTTTGCAAGTGTCTAGACTCAAAAAAATAGGACTCAAAGAAAGTGTGTTGTTCGATGTAAAATTGTTTTGCATACACTTGAAGACACAAAAGACACAATGTTTTGCTGTTTGATCTTGAATGTTTGAATGTTTAAAATAAGTCAAGCACAATTCTTATGGCTGGCCAAGACAATAGTTGTTGATCCCACATGGGGTTTTACCCCTGAGGCTATGCTATTCAAAGTGGATACTTAGATGCTTGACTTCACTGGCTCCACCCTCGACACTCACTTCTCAGGTCAGCCAAGCATCAGTCCCCACGAAAACTCCCCGTGGCGAACTTTGTATCTCTACTAAGAACCGTATGTGTGTGGGCCGCTACCAGAGGTCCGACCTCCTGCCCCAACAACTAGAAGGATTTGGGCTTCTAAAACAAAAAAGGTGCTAGTAAGGGCATCCGCTTGTGTGGCCATACATGCGACACTTTCAGCTCTGTAAATACAGAAGGCTCCCAGTCGGTAGGGGTTACGCCCTACAACTGATCAAATAAATTTGATCAAACGGGTTTATGGGGAGACATAGTGTCGGTATGAACTAATCAGCACACGTTATCCATAGTTTTCACCATGAATACAGCTATTTATAGTGGTTTGGAAAAAGATGGCTTTTCTTTTGCTACCACTTGGGTCGTTCTCTTCTCACTAGTAGTCCTAATGACCACACGGGAAGACAAACCCTCTAAAGATTTAAACAAAAAGAGCCTATTGCTCAAGACACAAAAGACAATGGTTCAATTTTAGTGCACCAATTGAAGTGTTTGCTAGTCTATGAAAACAAGGCATACAATAAAAAAACAAAACCCTTGCCAAGGACCTGCAACAAAGATTTATTAGTAGTTTGGATTGTTTCAAATGATCACCCCTTCCTACAAGCACACAAGTTAGGTAAATTTTAGATCCAAAAAACTTTGTGAAAATAGGGGCCTTCAACAAAACGATTTTGCTTTCAAGACAAGCTGCACCAATTTCATTAGCTAGATTTGCAAATGTTAGCTCAAAATAATCCAGATCTAAAAAAAAATAAAATTGAATGACTAAAAACCGAATCAATAAAACTCCAAAAATGAAATCAATACACACAGACGTGGTTACCCCAAACATAGACGTGACTCTCTGATGCAGACATGCTTTTGTGAAACACAGACGCAGTTTTAGAATGCAGACGCAGCTTCTGGTCACAGACACGTCTAAAAACACCACAGAAGCGACTAAGGAACACAGATGTGGTTTTCAGAATCTGCAAAAATAAAATACTGTCAAGGATGTAGACGCGATCCAAGATGTCACAAATGTGGCAGAAAACCAAAAACGTGATCCGAAAGTACGCAGATGCGAAAATACCAAAATGTCGTCGAAAATGTCAAATCTACAACTTCAAAATACAATATCTGCAACAAGGATGTTAAATGCAAAAGAGACAAGAGTCCCACCGGGCGTGCCAAAATGTTTATGGTGAAAATGGAAACAACAATAATAATATTGAAAGACTAAAATAGATTCAACCACAATACCCTAGCCTAACAACAACAAAAATCCACCATAACATATGAAGATTACCTAAGACAATGCAAATCAAATGAAATCACAAAGATTATACCATCACATGTCTAATAGGGTTTTGGATCTCCATTCTTCCTATCTCCATTGATCTTGCTTGATATATTTGCTCTCAGATTTTATTTGCACAAGAGCTCAACAAAGAACAGAATGTGGTTGCAAGTAGGATCTCATATGCCAAGTAGTAGTTAGCTTGATTCATTAGCTAGGTAGTTAGGGTTTGATAATGAAGGAAGCATCTCCTTATATAGAAGACATTATAATAAATGGAGGGATAAGATTGAGAGGTGTAAAAGGAGGTCGGCTATGATTAGAGGGTAGGTAGAGAAAATAATAAAATAATGAAAGGGGTAAGTAGTGTAGGAATTAAGAGATGAATGACATGTGTCATGGGTAGAAAAGGTTAATGAATTAATTAAATAAATAAAGATTTATTTAATTAATAGAAGAAGTGGGATTAATTAAATAAATAAGATATTTATTTAATTTAAGAAAAGGATAATTTAAATAAATAAATGTATTTATTTAAATGAGAAATAAGGCTAGAAGAGGATAAATGAATTAATTAAATAAATAAAGATTTATTTAATTAATAGAAGAATTAGGCTTAGATAATTAAATAAATAAAGATATTTATTTAATTAGACATGACAATTTTAGGTGTCTACAGATACAAACCGACATTTGTTGAAGTACCCTTAGCTTTTTGGCAAACTATGCAAGTCTCCACATACCTCTTCACATCTTGATTCATCCTTGGCCAATAATAGAACCTCTGAACCAATTCTTGAGTCTTATTGACTCCAAAATGACCACTAAGGCTGCCTTTGTGTTTCTCTTGTATAATATTCTCCCTCATTGAGCCTTTAGGCACACAAAGTTGTCCACCTTTGAACAATAGCCCATTTTGTAAAGTGAAATCTGAGTATTCACTATGGAAATGGTTTTGATACTCCTTGCATACTTGGTAGGCACTTGAGAAGTCTTCATCCTCTGCATACAAATCTTTAAAACTATCCACACCTATGCTTCTCAACTAGATTTCTTGGACTATCAAGAGCCTCCTACTTAGTGCATCAGCTACCCGGTTTTGCTGCCCTTTGTTGTGCTTGATGGTGAAAGTATAGGCCTGCATATACTCCACCCATTTCATGTGTTTGTGACTGATTTTTTCTTGGGAATTCAAAAAACTCAATGCTTGGTTATCCATGTACACCACAAATTCTTTAGGTAAGAGATAGTGTCTCTGTTTTCTCCATGCTTTCACTAAAGCATACAACTCAAGGTCATAAGAGGAGTATTTCCTTTGGCTTCACTTAGCTTCTCACTATGGAAGGCTACTGGTCTTCCCTCTTGGCTTAGGACAACACCTACTGTAACATTGTTTGCATCACACTCTACAATAAAAAGTTTCTCAAAACTAGGCAACACTAGTACCGATTGGGTAGCTATCTTCCCCTTCAAGGTTTCAAAACCTTTGTTTGCTGCTTCACCCCACTAAAACTTGGCCTTCATACCACCTCTAATGGTGTCTAACATTAGGGCACATATAGCACTGAATTGTCTAATGAACTTCCTGTAGTATTGGGCTAATCCATGGAAGCTTCTCACCTCTATTTTTGATCTAGGAGTGGGCCAATTTACAATGGCTTCAACCTTGCTTGGGTCCATCTTGAGGTTTCCTTGAGATAACACAAACCAAAGGTAAACCAATTCCTGCTTAACAAACTCACATTTCTCCAAATTCATGGTTAGCTTCTCATCATATAATATTTGTAATAAATCTTTCAAATGACTAATATGTGCTGCTCTATCCTTACTGAAAATGAGAATATCATCAATATATACTACCACAAATTTACCTATGAAGTCCTTCATCACCTCATTCATGAGTCTCATGAAGGTGCTTGGAGCATTGGATAAGCCAAATGGAATTACAAGCCACTCATAAAGACCTTCAATAGTCTTAAATGCAGTCTTCCATTCATCACCCTCCTTGATTCTTATTTGATGATAGCCACTCTTAAGGTCAATCTTGGTAAAGTACTTGGCTTCCCCTAAACAATCCATTAGGTCTTCTATTCTAGGAATAGGGAACCTAGATATCTGATGGTGATCCTATTTATGGCTCTAGAATCAGTACACAATCTCCAAGTACCACCATTTTTTGGTGCCAACATGATAGGGACAACACAAGGGCTAATACTCTTCCTAATTAGGCCTTGGTCTAAGAGCTCTTGGATTTGCTTGGCAATTTCAATGTTTTGTTGAGGAGTCATTTTATAGGCTGCCTTATTATGAAAGGATGCTTTGGGAATGAAGTCTATTTGAAGGCTTATGGTTCTTTTAGGAGGTAAGGTGGCTGGCTGTCCTTCACTTACTATACCTTTGAATTTATTCAACAATTCTTGCACCTCTATTGGTAAATCTTGTTGCTCTTTCTTGTCTTCTTCTTTGGGATTCATCACAAGTGCAAACCCTATGCCTTCACCTTCCTCAAGTGTCTTTAAGAACTGCTTTTCACTAACCAAAAGAACATTAGGACCTGCTGCCCTTTTTTTAAGTTCTTCAAGGATAGACTGAATCTTGAATGTGACTCCATTCTTCTTGAATGAATATGCATTCTTGGCTCCATCATGGATAGTTTGTCTATCAAATTACCATGATCTTCCCAATAGAAGATGACATGCATCCATGTGTAAGACATCACATAACACCTTGTCCTTATACCTCCCAATGGTAAAATCCACCCATGCTTGTTCATTGACAAGAACATGTTGTCCTTTGTTCAACCAAGTGACTCTATAGGGGTTGTTGTGAGGCATCCTCTACAATTTGAGCTTGCTCACTACCTCTTCTAACACAATGTTGTCTATAAACCCTAAATTAATGATCACTTTGCACACTTTATCCAAAATCTTGCATTTGATCCTAAATAAGGACCTTGTTTGGCTAGGCTCTTCTCTAACCGGTTCTTTGATCAATGTTCTCCTTATCATCAAGTTGTCACCTACTTCCGATTATAAGGCAACTTCTGAAGTCTTGCTACTTGAAGACTCTTCTTGAAGATAGCTCACTCTTCTTTCACCACCATGTGATGATAATCCCTTCTCTGGACAGCTGTATGCTGGATGACCAAGTTGGTTACAATGGTAACACTTCATTGTTGCAAAGTATGAGGAACCTCTACCTTGGCTACTAGATCTTCCTCTAGAACCACTATTTGATCCCCTTCCTCTATTGAATCCTCCTCTACTGCTGCCACTATCTTTCTTCTTAATGAGTTTAGTCTCTCCTTGTGTTCTTTGTTCAGAACTTCTTCCACCAAAGCCTCCTCTATGGCCTCTATTGTCTTTTCCTCTTCCTCTGCCCCTATTGTTGCTTGAGTCATGTCTCCTTTTCAGTTTTTCCTCCACCTTAAGGGAAAGTTGAAAGGTTTGATGGACTATTTTTGGGCTCATTAAATTGATTTATTCTTGGATGTTCCACTGTAGGCCATTTAGGTACCTAGCAACCTTGAGACTCTCCTCTTCTACCACATGAGATCTAAGGCTAAGTTTGTGAAACTCTTTGGGGTAGCTACTGACATCAAGATCTTTCTGCCTTAAGTTTTGCCTCTTCCTATGAATTTGAACTTCATAGTCATCAGGGAGATAGACTTCTTTCATTTTGACTAACATCCCTTTTCAAGAAGAAATGGGTGCTTTGCCCATTTTCTTCCTCTCATCTAGTACAAATTGCCACCATGTGAGAGTAGCTCCTCTCATCCTGGACTTGGCTACCCTAACTCTCTGGGCTTCAGTTATGCATTCCCACTCAAAGTGGTTCTCCATACCTTCTATCCATTCTAGGACCACTTCTCCCTCCATCTTGCCAATGAACAATGGAAATCCTTCCAGTGACTTACCACTCAAGGCCTTCAATGCCTTCAAGAAAGGTACATGCTCTAAGATAGGATTAGGTTTATATATCTTGTCTATCTCTACCATTTCTTTACCCTTTCCTTATGCTCCTTCCACTTTTACATACACTTCTTCTGCCTTAGTCTCAATATCACCAAGCTTACTCTCCAATCTTTCCAACTTTTCCTTCAGGAGCTTGTTCTCTTCCTGCCGATCTTCCACTTATCTTGCCAATTAAGCATTGGTCACCATGTTGTCTCCAACTAACTCTCCTGACAACAAGGACATCAACCTTACTAGCCCAAATCTTGTAGGCTCTGATACCAATTTGATAGAGGTTCACCTAGCCTGCTCAACACTTCCTAAGTTGATGTTGCTCAATTCCACCAACTCACTAAGCCTAGTTGCTTTCTAGGCCTCCAAGTCCCTCTCACACTCTTATAGGGCTTGATTCTTGTCCCTACTAGGGTGTTTGATTTAGGTGTTTTGGTTAGGAACCCTAACAATTCACTATGCTTCTCAAGTGCTCAATCCTGGCCTTATAGCCTCAACTTATCATAATGACCCCCAATTGATATGAGATGTCACAGAGGTGAAATAAGGTCTTATAAAAAAAATTTAGTGCATATGGAGTCCATTGGTGGGTTGCAACCTTAAGATTTCCTACTGGTTTCACAATCTTGCCCGGAAAAGGGCTACAAGGAATTAGGCCTAATTAGGCCTCCAAGATCGGTTTTCTAGGGCTTGGAGGAAAACATCTCATAGAACCCCCAAACAAGTTTAACTTCTCTTCAATGATACACCCATTCCTAATAGATTTTTGTGGTTTTAGGCCCTGGTCTGATCGTACAAGGTATGAACCCCAAAATGAGGGTTTGTAGGGTTTTTAAGGGCTTTAACCGGTACTGAGTAGGCAATTTGGGGTTTTTCTATATGGATTCTTCAAGACTACTCCTTGTACATACAAGTCTGGCCCAACCCCATGAACTCCTCCAAATTCATAAATGGTGTTCTTGCATTCACCTCTGCACTCTTCAACACTTTTTCACCTCTTCTTCTCTAGCCAGGTTGCTCTTGGAATTGCCTAGAATGAGGTGACAGTCATATCCAAACACTTCTCCAACATGTGAACCTACATATTTACAATGTACAAGAGGTTTCCAACCATTCCCTAACTAGTCGTGATGGCAACACATGTGGGACTCATGGGGCAACCATATTTACAAGAAAATGACTATTTACAAGCCAAAACTGGCTACTTGTGAATCAAATCAATTAAACAGTAGTAAATGCTAATTGCAATGCTTTAAAATGAAAATCCTACTCTAAAACACACTAATGAACCTCAATCCATCATTGGATTCATGGATTCAATCCATTAAACCTTCAAAGAATGCAAAAATTGACCAAAAATAATGAAAAGTGCAGTCCAAAATCTTGTATTTTGATTATTGCTTTCAAAATACAAGTACACCAACCTTGGTAAACATGAAAGAGAGGGTTTATATAGCCTTCCCACATGTGGAGTCCTTCCATGGTGTTGAGATATCCCTAGCTTCAACATTGAACCAATTCTCAGGACAAAAATTGTCATGACAACAAAAAAGGTTGTCATGACAACTTTTTGCAACTTTGTGTTTTTGACACTTTTGATCTCTCCAACCTAAGAGACCTATTCCCACTCATCTCATATGACATTTTAAACATGCTTAAGACCTATTTAACCCTCTCTAAGGCTTTTGTCAACATTTGACACTTTTGACCAACAAAAAGGCCAAAAACTACTCAAAACACACTATTTACACAAAAAATGCAAACCTAGGTAAAATGAACTCCACCTAGGCCTACATTGACCAATTACACACTCTTGGACCCTCTTGGAGTCCTTATTCCCTACTAACTTAGCTAGGGTTAGTACATGACAAAATTTGCAAAAATAAGAAAGCTAGAACCTATGTGCTCCTGCACCATACATCCATTCTGTGAACAAATAAGAATCAACCGCTCCCTTAACCTTATGCAACAAAACTATCAAATCCCTAACGTAGGGTTTCACATGATCTCTATTCAAGGATTTTGGTAAGAAAGAACCACCTCTCTGGGTTTGAATCAACCAGCTTCTAGCAATAACATTTCTATACTTGTCGGCCTTCTCATGAAATCTTGTAACAAAGAGAGAAGGGGTAAATTCAGAGTATGCATCCCTCTCAGGCATTCTAAATACTGAGATGATTGTTTCTCAGTTCACTGTTAACAAGACCTAACCATCATCTTTCCTTATACACTGGTGTCTAATATCAAACCTATTGATGCATTCCCTCACCAATTTTGGACAAGTGATCACTAAAGGAAAGGTTGTAGCTTCCACCAAACCACTATTTGCTATCACAATAATGAATGGGTCTGACATTTGACTTTTTAACCTCTCTAAGAGGTCGCCCATGTCAAAATCTCTTAGGGAAGTGTCACTAAATTTAGGATGCACACATTCTAGACTAACAGTATTTTCAAATAAATGAAATGCAAACTTCACTTTCACTAACTCAGCCATTAAAATATGATTCCTTGATCAGGTAAACAAAACCAAAAGTAAAAGCCAATAGGAAAATAGAAGACCTGAACTCACCTTGTGTCAACAAATTCCTGAAATCCCTATGCTTGCAGAAAAATTTTACCTCTCACCATGTCTAGCGCCTTATCAAAAACTGATTGAGTTGTTGGTAACATCATCACTTATAATGGTGTCATATATCAAATTTAAATTCATTGAGAAACAAATTTGCCTCACACATACCAGAGATTTTGATATGACAAGCATTAAAAGCAATCTCTTAACTTCCACCACCTCACTCATTCCACTCATTGCAACTATTTTGATGCATGTCATTAACTTAACTTTCCATGATTATAAATATCCAATCATGTGCCTCGGGAAAGTCAGCGCCAGCTGTTATCATTGAAAGAAGAGTCCCGAGCGTTCAAAATGAATCATAACATTTCCTTATTGAACCCCGTGAACCCATTGAACACAAAGGTTCAAGTCAGTTCACACATGTTCAAGCATGTTTATGTATTTATCAAGAAAGACTCCCAACTATATTGAAAACAAAGGAGAAATAACCAACTTGAACAAAAACAAAAAGTACAAGGTAGTTCATGCTAGTTCAACTAGGTTCACATAAGTTCAATAAAGTACACATTTTACAAACTGTCGACCTTACATTTAAAGACGAGGATATAAATTACCATAGAACTAACTTTCCCAAAATGAACCTTGTTCATGACATGAAATAGAACACAAAAATTAAAAGATGACGGCAAAACCTAGGCAAGCCCTTGCCAACAATGTGCTAATGTGGATCAATGGGTTTTGAGATACTTATCTCTAGTTTATTTAGTATGAGTTTTAGTGTTACGGAAGTTTATTTGATCGGTTTATGTGATCTGGTGTGATGATTGGTTTTTCTATTGGTTCTATATTGTAGAGTTATGATTTCTAAATTGTATTTCTCTGGAATTGATTCTTTATGTTGTGTAGATTTTGGAGAATGTTTGGGACTTTCATGTGTGTCATCAATTTAGGTGATTTATGATTTGGAACTTCACGAGCATAGCTTTCAGTTTGTTATTGGTGTTCTTGAGCTCTGGTGATGAAATGATGATGATTCTTGTTATCTAAGTTGTTGCAAAGGAATTCATGTTGCCTGCTGATGTTCTTTGATCATTTTCTATGCATTTTGGTGGTCCGCATTGATTGTGGTGTGTGTTATTAAGTATTTAATTGGTATAGTGTTATTCTTTGTGTTATACGAATTTATGGCAGCCGCGATGGTTGTTGCATGTTGTGGATGATCTTGGTGAAATGTTTGGTAGTGTTGCATGTTCAAGGTTTTTATTTGGGTCCATTATATGTTCTTTCCCATATTGTATTGGTTTGCATATGGATTTATGTATCGTGTGATGTAATTTTGTAATTAGGTCTTATGTGTTGAGCCAACCTTGAGGTTAAGGTTGATGATTTGTATAAATAAGTGTTTTAATCATGTAAGATGTGTGTTTGCGATCTGTGAGAGTATTGTATGTGTGAATAAGTGAATTGGTCTTTCGGTACTGTGGAGGAGAGAAGAGAAGTGTTGTAGAGAAGACAGTGTTCTTAATCGGACATGTGATCAAGCATTTGGAGATGTTATTCTTCCAGTTCATGTAATATGGATTTTTGTCTGATATTTGTAAGGAAATGAGCCTTACCAAGGTTGTAGCCCTTTGTTGTTTTCAAGCAGTGAGCTCTAGATAGTGTGCCTAAATGCATGTGCACTCCCCATTGTAACATTTGCACATACTACTGCAGAGTATCATCATATTATGGGTAGGTTCCCAACGTGGTTTTTTCTTTAATTGGGTTTTCCACATCAAAAATTTGTGTGTTATGTGTATTGTTGATATGTTGTTTATCTTTGCTATTGTTGTTCTTTATCAGATCTGAATTTGATGTTAATTTATCTAAGTTTGGTGAAAACTAATTCACTTGCCCAACTCTCAATTTTCCTGCATTGTTGTTGCCAACAATAAGGACCCAAGAGAATAGACCTATCATCACAAGATTAAGTTCAATATCTCCAAAATGTAGACTCCACGTGTACCAAGAAAATAACTATCACAAAACTTGAAGAGATACTTCTGATAATTATCAAAGTTGCTAACACCGGGATACATAATTGATATCGAGATTAACAAGAATTACTAACATTGGGATACTAGGGTTAATGGGAACTCAATGGGAACTCAATGGGACCTCAAAAGATCATCATCCAAATCTCTCCAAGCTGCATAATAACTTCAAACCAAAAATTGCAACACTTCAACTACACATACCTACTGATCGCATACACAATCCTTTCATAAATATATCCATATAGCATCCATGAAATTCGTATTGATATTCGGGTCTACATACACTATTCGATATAGAACTGGATGACTAGTTTGACATCAATGACAATATTATTCACACAAGTCTAAGAAAACCAGTCATTCAGTTTGGTACAGGTAGTTGGTATATGCATTTATTGCAATGGGATGTAGTTGGTACATGTAGTTAGTGTTATGGGATGTGATGCAGTGAGAAGTAATTTGTATATTGGAGTTATTTCTAGAAGATCCCCATATCCAAAATTTTGAGTTGTGTTTACACTGGCCTCGGTATTAGTTTTTTGTTCTGATATTAGCCATTTTAGTTATGACAGTTGTATATTTTCATGTCTTATGGTTCGGTATCTATGGTATGCATAGAATTTTTATTTTGGAGTTGTCATGTTTTGAGTTCTATGTTTATGGGTCAGTATCTATGGGTTTGGCTAACCCTGTCCCATTCTGGTAATTAAGGTATATGCATTAGTGAATGTATTGTGTCAAAGGAAGCGTGTAGTGATCTTACGGAGGCTAACTTGGTTATCATGATTATGTTTAAGGCTTTATTGGATAATGTGTTGCTTTGAGAAAACTTATGCTTGGCTAACATATTATCCCAGTGTATAAGCTTTCCACTATATATAGAAGTGTATGATATGAATGTGAGGGTAGAAAAAAACTAAGAAGTAGGTGACAAAGAATGAAGTGCAAAGTCATGGATAGTGAAGCCAGTTGGTGCAAAGTTAGTATAGAACAATGTTACAGTAATCCTTCACGGAATTTGTTGCAGGTGCTTCTGAATAGAAGTACAAATATCTTTCACCAAATTTTTTGTAAGGTTTATGAGTTGTGATATGAGCTTAAATTGTAACTAATCTCATGCATTTGGATATGCAATTCTCTTCAGTTTAATTATACCTATTGCAGTGAGCATTTCGGCAATAAGATATTTTTGTAATCTTGCAGTGATTATTCTGGTAGTGACTCATTTCTATAATCTAGCAGTAAGCCATCTGGAAGTGAGGTACCCTTTTTGTAAACATCATATAACTAGTAATATTTTCCTGAGAGTTAACACTCTTCATGGTTTTTCCCATTTGGGTTTTCCACATATAAAATCTGGTGTTCCATTTATCGCTAAGTTTTTCATGTTTATTCTGCATTTGTTGTTTCAAGTTTGATATGCTTAATTGATGAGTTTTATACATTTGTAAAAGGTTTAGTTTGGAGAAAAGTTTTAGAATATGTGGGAATACTAATGCACACCCCCCCCCTCTTAGTATTTTGGTCTCTTCAACCAATCCAACATAATAATTTAAAGTAAATAGGATTAATTGATATCATAATATAGAATAGAGGTAGTGATATTTGTAAGGATCAAGGTGTGAAGGAAGTGGTGTATCTAAATAACCTTCTTAGGTGCAATCTCTATCTATCAAGATTAGGTTCTATAAATATGTAAAGGACTATGAAACAATAAATAACTATCTAGCTAGTTAACTTTTAAAAACCATAGTGAAGACCACTATGTAGTTAGGATATATGGTAGTTTGTAATCTCACCAAATAAATTATGAGATGAACACATCTTTTAACTCTCATTGAATAGTTATCAATAGGTAATAGCAAGATTTAATATTAAGGATACCTTTCTAGAACCTTTAAATCATTCCAAGGTCATCTATCAAGTGTTCAATGTGGGAAGAGAATAATTGTTGGAGATAAGGCTATTTTAAGCTCATAAAGGATATTTTAAAGATGCAGTTGCACTCCATGATGTAGAAGTAGATTTTTATAAGCCCAGTCAAGATGGTTGCAAGAATAAAGGATGTATTTCTTATCTTTGAGCAAGAACAATTGATGTCCACTAGTGATATCTTGGAGATATTTGATAGATATGTATAATTATGAAGGCCTTTTCATCCAACTACCTAGGAATATTTAGAATGAAGTAAGGATATCTCATCATAAACATCTTCTCTAGTGCCCTAAAGAGGTTTGACTTTATAGTGAGGTAGTTTAAACATTCACTCCTATAAAGGGGAAAATTTGATTTGGTAACTTGCAACATAGAAGGCGAAATCACCAAATCAATTTTCTCTTTTTTTTTTTTGGGGGGGGGGGGGGGGAGGGGAGATATTCCTTTACATTCAAAAGAGGGGAGAAATCCACTAGATTCAATCACAAATAAGATAATGTCTGAATACTAAGTGGATTGATTTATTATGATGTATTTTTCCCTCTTTTGTAAGTTAAAATGTTGATTTAGGGTGAAGTGCTGAAATTGAAGACAAAACTAAGAAAAAACTGAGCTACAGGTTCAGGATTTTGTCGTGCACTTGGATCTGAGTAATATAAGTTGAGATAGGGACCATGGTGCAACCTCTTGGTCCTCCAAATTTTCCACATGCCAAAAAGGGTTTTTCCATCTCTATTTCTGAAGCTTATTTCCAAAAGTATAGTTGTGCACCTATTTCCTACACACAAAAAGAAAGGGAAATAGGTTGGGAATAGGGGCTTGCCTAAGTCAAACCCTAGTTGAGGAATCAACCTTGAATGAAATTTTTTAAATACTAAAATAAAATGATGGAAGGATATACCTCACATCTGCAATGAATGATGATGATTCTTTGCTTCTTGAATGTAATTACATATGTTGTATGAAATGGCATGAACATGACAAAACCCTAATCACACACACATGATTACAAATGAATGATGTAATGTTGCTCCATAATGGATAGATGAAGAATATGCAACCTTGAAGACCTCTAGAAATGTTTGATGATGAATGTTTCAATGCTTCAATGCTTGATTGCTTGAATGAAGTTGCCTTGCCTTATCACCTTATGTTCTCCTTATGCTCAAATGAGAGGGGAAGACCTCCTTATATACTTGCATGTCGTCAAACATATTAATTTTCCAACATAGGTCGACATGGAGAAGCAATTATTTCTCAAATTTTGGATAGGACCTAGGGTTTAAATTGGGCCCCAATTGGGGAAGACCATGGCATGCGCCATGGTCCCCGTGAGGACCAAGGTGCTACGCCCTGGTCCTACCCTAGATTGGTCTAGGGTTAAGGGGTCCAACAAGGTAAAATATAGAAATATGTTGTTTATTGCATGACAAAGGCATACATGGGTCTAGATCAAGCATGAGGATCAGAATACTAAGGTGAGCGACCCAAATATAGTCAAAATTGCAAAGGGTGAAATTTTAGGATGCTACATTTAGCCCCCACTTTAGCGAGAGTATGAGCTTACACAAATACTCGCGATAAAGTAGAAGAAAGAGAGATGAATAAGATGAGGAATGCAGAGCAAAATCACAAGGAGTATAAGATATCACTAACCTCAAGGAACCAAGCCCCCAATCTTAGGATATCAACTCACTCAAACATATGCAAAGGGCACACAAAAAAAAAGACAAACAAAAAGGAAAACAAAGATAAAAGGAAAAACCAAGGCAAAATTCACAAAAAGACACACTCAAAAAGAGAAGAACTAGAAACAAATAAGACGTCAAGTCAAATAGCCGAAGAGACCTCAATATCAAAATGTCTCAACAACTAATATCATTCTTGAAAAATGCCATCTCATGAACACAAGTGATCACATAAAATAGAAAAGCAAGCATCATCCATGAACTATCAATAGCAAAACTATGAGTTCATGAGAGGAAGAAGAGAGAGCATGAATACATAAAAGATGTGTTTACCCAGGTGATCCATGAGAAGAATGATGAGAAAGGGCATGGCCTACTTGCCCCTAGATGTTTTTATCTAGGTGATCCATGATGAGAAAGGACATGGAATACTTGCCCCTAGATATTTTTTTTATCTAAGTGATCCATGTTGGGGAGGAGAGTAGGAATAGTCTACCTATTTTTAGCTAGTTCCTTTCGCCCTCATGCGTGTGTGAAAGTGATATCTATTTTCAAGTGTATAGCACCTTGTTTATGAGTTTGTTTCCTTTGGTTTCAAGTATTCTTCAACTTGTTTAAGGCATATTATGTAAATGCAAATGCTAAGGGGAGATTGTGTGTGCAAATGCCAAGGGGAAAATGATAGATACATGTCTGGTTTTGAGGACATCCCATGTAAGAGATTTTATCTAGTTTCAATGATGTGTACCCCTCATCTAGAAGACATATATCAAAACTTGCATCTGGTTTCAGGCATGAAGCATCTCACTCTAAGAGTTTGTTTAATCTAGTTCCAAGAATGAACACCTCATTTAAGTCTTGCAAAAATGATATGCAAAAATACGATACAATATGATACAAAGGTAGTGATATGAGTGGCCCCCCTTAAGATGTCAACATAGCCCTATTTTGGTGTCTTAAGGAAGCTTAGAGACAAGGACACCATCCTTAAACACCAAGGAGATATACTTTATGAAACAATGTCATAAATCCAAGCTAGAGAGGGAATACTCTTCAAGAAAGGATAAGCTAGTTGAAAAAGAGATATCTTGCAACAATTGTAAAGGAGATCCTTGTAGGAGAATAGATCTTTGCTTAAAAGACATCTACCTCCAAGAGGAGCTATCTTGAACAAACATAACATCTTCTACCAAAATAAGGGAAGGAGAACAAGAATTCATACCTTCCTCCCATTGCTAGGTGAAAGAGATTATTGATGAAGGATGACACACTTTTTTGACCCAATGTGAGGGGTAAGTTTATGATAGATGTACACCACCAAATAAAGAAGAGTTTGTAGCCAAGGACTTACACCTCTTGTATAAGAGAGAAACCTTGAGAAAACAATAACTTCACACAAGGAATGACATTAAATAATGAACAAACACCACTCAACAAAGAAAAAGTAGATCCTTAGAGAGAAGAGAGGAGGAGAAATCATTGCCCCCCAAGTGTAAGGACAATGAGAATAATTACACAATCTTCTAAGGAGAGATTAGACATAAGAAAATGCACAAGACATTAGTATATGTAAAATTGAACTCAAAAGAAGAGGTAATCTTCAAAGAGAGAGAGAGAGAGAGAAAGAAAGATCACATATTCCCCTAAGGAGGGGTTAATCATAAGAGACATACCATTGCAAGAAAGGATATCAACACATGAAAAATGGAACACCTAAAGGGAATAGTGATACATTAGATAGAAAGAGAGAGAGAGGGAAAACAACCATCCTTAAGAAAGAGAAAAAGGAGAAGACCTACACATCTTCTAAATAGAGGTTATTTATAAGAGATGTTCCATTTCAAACAAGGAATAGATCCTAACCAAGGAACAATCATATGTGTTGGTGTAAATAATTATTCATCATGGATATTATTACACCTTACTTAAGTTTACTTAGGTACATGCATATCATAGTAGTTTGGGTATGAGACACTTGGGTTTTTGTGCTACATTGGGATAGTGTGTGTAGGAGAATTTCCACCTTTTATTGTGTTGATCTTGTCACTACTCTATCATATCCACTTATTGTGGAGTGATAATTCTACCTTCGGTGGGTGATCCACCTCATGTGGAATATTTTATTGTTTCTCCTACCTACCACACCTATTTCCTATCTACCCTTGTTTCTTATTGAGCCACATGTCATGTTTGTGTGCTCACATATCCATATAGCCTTGCCTATATAAGAAAGCTCATATCCATTGTATATAATGATTCATGGTCCATTTGATCAGTATTTTCATCTTGATAGAATATAATTTATTCCTATCATCTATTTTGTCTCTCTATTGTACTTTCATTGAGCTCTTGATCTTGGCAAAATATCACATGGTATCAGAGCCATTAGAGAGTCTTTGATTAGTCATTTTGAAGGCTTCAATTTTTGGGTCTGAGGAGGTACTATTTTTGGGGGCGTCGTACAGTGATTTGGAGATCATGGTTGTGTACGCAGACATTTTATTTTTTGTAGGGTATTATTACGGCGGCCCCGCCACCATACCAGCTGATGATGTGCTTACCTCTTTCCCAATGACAACCACAGTTGCTTTGGATAGCTTCACCCTTTTCTCCAGCCATCTCCCACCAGTTCCCTCACTGCCCAGCCTCCTCACTGCCGCTCCGGCTCTGACATCCAACGCGACCCCGCTGCACCTCCACTTTGTAGACTTCCCGGCCGACACCCACACTCCCGATGACAACCTCCATTTTTCCTGCTGGCTTTCATCTGCCATGCGGCCTGCCACAGCTCCACCACCCACCTGGCAATAGATCCAGGTCATCCTCCCACCTATACCTCTACCATGTAGCTTATACAGCCAGCTAGTCAGTACTATACGGATGTCGAATGGGTAGGGAGGTGAAATTTTTTGACGACCAGATCCATGTCAAATTTAAGCTCATTATTTATTGACGTCAGCAATATTTTGAAATTTTTTTAACCCCCTCTCCTTGAGGTTTTTAGTTTTGCAGTTCAACTTTGGAAGGCATATCTTGCTCATTTTTGCTCCTTTTTTGGTGCAATTTATTTTGAAATGGGCTAGAATTCCGTGCTCTTCACAGTGGTGAAGGAATTTTCTAATTTTGATGGATGGAGTATTCAGAATTTGTAGATCTTCATGACAACACCTGACTAATCCCAAATTTTGCAACTTTAGAGGCTTCGTTTGGGGTCATACGACCTCCTTTTCAAGTGCTTTTTTTTTTTTAAAGTGCATAATTTTTTGTCTACTTTCATAATCTACCATTTGTTTGCAGTGATTTTGAGTAGAAATTGTAATTTCAATATTTGGTCATTTTTGGCCCATTTGGTACTTGTATTTTGCTTGGATCTCAGTTTAGATCACTTGCAATATTTGTTGAAGTCTCTTATATCTCATTTTGAGAAATTGTAAATTGAAATAAAAAGTCCACTTTGCCTTGTTTTGCAAGTGGCCCATTGTATACACACTAAGTATAAAGTGCCAAATCACCATTTTGGGGGGGTTCTTGATTGAGTATTTTTGGGGGGGGTGTCTTGTGTGATTGTGCCTCTCTCTATCTTGTATTTTTTCATTTTTGTGCTATGGGTTCCCCTAAATTTCTACTTTTAACTCCTCATAATTATGTTTCATAGAAGATTAAGTCCTGGAGTAAACTAATGGAAAAAGGACTCATTCATTATGTAAATGGAACTACTACAGCACCACCTGATCCTAAGGCTGATCCTAATGCTTAGATTGAATGGCTCACTAAGAAAGCTATGGCACTTGGAACTCTTAGAAATTATGTATCAAATTACCTCATTTTTCACATTGAGAAGTGTACAATAATTAAAGAGGCTTGGGATATTTTTGAGAAACTGTATGATCAAGTTGATGAGATTAAGGGCTACAAGCTTGATAGTGAAATCACAACTTTGGATCCCAAGGATTTTGATAGAATCCAGGATTATGTCACAAAGGCAATTGAGCTAAGAGCAAAGCTAAAGGATTGTGGAATTGACAAAAATGATGCTAAATTGGTTTACAACTTGTTTGACAAGCTTCCTTCAGAGTATGCAGCCTTTGTATCTAGCTTTCACACCCATAGGTTAGCTCAAGGTTCCTCATGCACTTCTCTCTCATTTGATTCATTCATGGAGATGTTGATAATTGAGAAATCTAAGTTGACCAAGATGGGGATTCTCAAATCTTCAAAGTCGCAAGCTTTGGTGGCTAACAAAGGGAATCAAAGCAATCAAGGAAAAGGAAAGAATCAAAAGCAACCTAAGTCAAAACCACAACAAGGTGATTCTACATTTTCACCTAAGAAGAAATCTTATAAGGACAATCTTTTTGTGCATATTGCAAGAAGTTGGGACATGATGAACATCATTGTTACAAGAAGGATATTGATGAGTTGAAGAATTTTCTTGAGAAGAACAAAATCAACCTACCTTCTAGAATGTCTACATCGACTTCTTCTTCCAAGGAAAAGGATAAAGGAAAGGGACAAGCTCTTTGTGCTACTACAATTCATGATTCAGGGAGATGGCTTTTATATTTAGGGGCTTCTCATCATATGGCATCTTTGCAGTCTATGTTCTCTTCATTTGAGCCTTGCCACATGCCACAAATTTTGATGGGCAATCATACATACATGGATGTTATTCAGAAAGGATCTATTTCTATTGGGGATAACTCCTTCAATGATGTGTTGTGTGTACCCCATTTTATAAACAATCTTCTTTCCATCTATCAAATCATACATGGGGCAACTAGGAAAATTGTGGAGTTCACACTTGAATCAATTATCATTAGAGACTTGGAGAGTGGAGCTATCATTGCGACTGGGATGGTTGGTCATTTATCTCAGTTGTACTCTTTCTCACATTTTGGCCCTATTGATGAGGTTTATTCTTCCTATGTTGATGATTTAGATTTTGAGGAGAACTTTGGGTACTTTAAATTGGGGATTCTCACATTTGACCCCATTCTTGAGCCTTACATTTCATCTCCTCCTCTTGATATCACACCACCTATTACACTTGATGATGCAACTAGTGTGACAGTTTTGCCTTCTTGTGATTCAGTGCTGCAAGATATTTTATGTCTTCCAGCTTCAGTTTCATGGGATGCCTACTTGATAGACATTGTAGATTTGTTTGTGGAATCCTACATTGCAGATTTGGGAGACATCATTGATGGTATTCAACTTCTCTTTGATGAAGATGATCCTTCTTTGATTGTTGTGAGGGAACACTCTAGCCCTCTTGTGCATTCTCTACATGATCATTCTTTAGAGGTTGACATGATTGTGGATACTTTTTTATAAAACTTGGAGGAGGTCTATTTATCCTTAGAGGAGACATGTGATTCTTTGGATATTGTTCTACATTCATCTCCACTAGATCTTGGAGTACCTTTTTCAGCACTGCGGAGCAATTTACAACCTTTGGAGGGGGTATCTTTTAGCATCGACATGGGGACACTTGAGCAATTTTCAGAGATTCCATTCATCATGAGTATTTTTCCTACATCTTCCCTTCATGACTAGGAAGACTTCATGGATACACCTTTGGTTTTTTTTCTTCCTTAGGGGAGGAACATGGTTCGATGTTCATGGAGTAGTTTCTTTATTCATCTTTGAGCTTCTATCATTGGTGCAAATTCTGTTGGTATTTTGGTATGGTTTTGTCATTGATGTCAACACCTACTAAACACTTATCAACTCTGGCACTTTGGAGAATCAACAACATTCACCTACAAGCAAGTGACTCATGCACAGTCACTAGTATCTGGTACACTGGCAAGATATAATGATCATCGACACTTGGAATGATATGGAAAACACTTGGTTATGTCGAAGACATCATGTGGACACTTTGTCTTGGAGTTTTGTTTATTGGCATATTAGCATTTGTACATTTGCTGTTATCGGCAAATAGGTCCAGGTTACACCAGTAGGTTTATCTTTTCCAGATCAACACGACACGCTATGGAGATGATTAATTATTGTTGTAAATGCATTAAGCCGACATGTTGAATCGGTTATTGCATCAGATATTGTATTATTTGTAAAATGTTTTTATTGTAATATCTTGTAGAGCCGACTTACTAAAATTGGTCTTAGAGTATGGTATAAATGTAAGATCTTATTTGTAAGATCAAGTGTGCAATGCAAAAAGGATTGTGTGAAGGTATATGCGAGAATAAGTAGAGATATACATGCAAACATCATTTGAAGATTCAAGGAGTGTTTTTGTGAAGACAATCAAAACTACACTGGTACTGAATCCATCATATGAAGATGCTATTTTGTGCAGTACATTCTTATTGGATTTAACCATCCAATTGTAGTTAGTGTGACTCCCATTTTGTGATTGAGTAGTGAGCTCTAGGAGCTTGGGCTTTCTGCATGTGCAGACCCCATTTATGTACACTTACTATCTGCAGTAGTATCATCTGATTGTGGGTAAGGTTTCCCACTGTGGTTTTTCCCCTTACAGGGTTTCCACGTACAAATATTGGTGTTATGTGTTGTGGATGACTTTGTCTTTATGTTACATGCACTAATCCTTACTGGTATAGTAATTAACTGTTAAAACTATCTACTGGCATATTAAACTGGTTTACCAGTATTAAGCATTAAGTTGGTCAAGTTGTTTTTGGTTTGAATTTATTTGACAAGTGATTCACCCCCACTCTTAGTTGTCTCTGGGACCTAACAATTGGTATCAGAGCATAGTTCTCTTTTGCAGAAGCTTAACAGCTTGAGGAGATCCAATGTCTACTAACTATTTTAGGAAGAACAATCCTAAACTTGATGGAACCAACTATGGCATATGGAAGATTAGAATGGAGACACATCTAAATTGCATTGGAAAGGACATCTGGGATGTTACAAAAAATGGTTATACTGCTCCTACTCCAAGTCAACCTAATCCACCTACCTTGGGAAAAGATGAAGAAAATGATTGCAAAGCAAGAGAAGCACTTTTGAGCACATTATCAGATCAACAAATCATGTGACTATTAGATAGGTCTACTGCTAAAGCTATTTGGGATCATTTGGAAACATTGAATGAAGGAGATTCCACAGTCAAAATTGCAAAACTTGAAAGCTTCCGGGTCAGGTATGAACATATGAAAATGGAAGAAGACGAAAGGATTTCTACTTTTATGGAAAGAGTAAATGAGATTGTTTTGGGTATTAAATGTTGTGGAGGAACCTTAAGTGAGGATGAAATTGTTTCAAAAGTTTTAAGAGGATTTCCACTGACATATAAAATGAAAGTCACTGCTATAAATGAGTTAAGAACAATGCCTAATACATCAGTAACTAGGGATACATTGATTGGGAAACTTTCAGCTTTTGAAATTGAAGAATTTGGTCTTGTTGCTACTATAAAGACAGATTTGGCCTTTAAATCATCAACATCATCTGCTCCATCATTTTAAAAATTTGATTGGAAAGCCTTTTATGCAAGAGAGCTTGAAGAAAGTAGGAAAGAAAATGAAGAACTTGAAGAACTTGAAGCACTATTTGCAAGGAAAATGCCTAAAGATCCAGTTGGAAGTAAGTATGAAGGTAAAGCACCCTTTAAATCTTTTAACTACAATAAGATTGGTCATATGGCTTCGAGATGCCCTGATAGACATGCTAGACTAAGAGAAGAAGCTAGAAGAACATACAAGCCTTACCCTGAATATAAGAGATACAAATTTAAGAAGAATAAAGACAAATCTTGTTACATTGCTGATGAAGGTGTGACTGATGATTCTGATGAGGATCCGACAGACAATGGATGGGTTTTTGTTGCTATAACAGAAGATCAACTAACACTTACTGCTCAACTGATAGAACAGGCCTTGGCAACTGAAGTTGAAGTAAAGGATAGAACAGGCCTTGGCAACTGAAGTTGAAGTAAAGGATGAATGGATCATTGATTCAGGATGCTCACATCATATGACAGGAGGCAAAGGTAAATTCTTGAACTTTCAAGAATACAATGGAGGCTTAGTGAGATTAGGAGATGACAAAGCTTGTTTAATCAAAGGTAAGGGTACAATATCTCTTGATGGTAAGCATAACACTGACATTGTTTACTATGTTGAAGGATTAAAGCATAATCTTTTGAGTGTTGGTCAATTAGTTGAGAAAGGATTTCAGTTATAATTCAAATGGAAAATGAAAAATCATGAATAGAATTGGTTTGGAAATTGCAACCGATAATCAGACTAGAGGTAATATCTTTCATTTAAATAACAGTGAAAAGACATGCTTAATTGCACATATTGATGAAATTTGGTTATGGCATAAGAGACTCTGTCATGTAAACTTTGATTGCATGGTGAAAATCAGTACTTCTAAGGCAGTTAGAGATTTACCTAAAATTGTCAAACCTCACAATACAGTATGTAAGGAATGTCAATTTGGAAAACAAGTTAGAGCTAGTTTCAAAAGTATTCCAAAAAAATCCAATAATGCTCTTGATTTAATTCACACTGATTTATGTGGTCCAACTAGAACTAAAAGCTTACAAGGTGATAGATATTTCATGCTAGTCATTGATGACTATTCTAGAATGTGTTGGGTTACTTTTCTCAGAGAAAAATCAGAAGCACTGGGAAAGTTCAAACTGTTCAAAGCAATGGTAGAAAATGAAACCGGTAAGAAAATCAAATGTCTAAGATCAAATCAAGGAGGAGAATTTACATCTAAGGAGTTTAATACATTATGTGAAGTAAATGGAATCAGAAGACAACTATCAGCACCTCGGACACCACAACAGAATGGAGTTGTTGAAAAGAAAAACAAAACTATCTTGGATGCAGCAAGAAGTATGTTATCAGAAGCAAACCTACCACATGTATATTGGAGAGAGGCAGTTAGTACAGTGGTCTATACATTCAACAAAGTTCACATCAAAGGCGAAACTGGTAAGACCCCTCATGAACTATGGTTTGGTATTACTCCTATTATTAAATATTTTAGAATTTTTGGAAGTAAATGTTATATCAGAAGAGATGAGTATATTGGCAATTTTGATCCTAGAAGTGATGAAGGAAGATTTCTTGGTTATTCACCTAAGAGCAAGGCATATAGATTTTTAACAAAAGATTGTAGAAAATCATTGAAAGTACAAATGTAAAGATTGATGAACAATTCAAAGGAACTTCAAGGTATATAGACTCTGAACTGGCAACAAAATTTTTGACAAATGAACCTACTCTGAATCCATAGGTACATAATGAAGATCCAGTTACCCCCGTATCATCTGCAAATTCCACAGTAACTGAGGAACGACAACAAACAAAGACACCCCGGTATGTAAGACTGAATCATTCTAAAGATCAGATAATTGGAAACAAGTTTAAAGGAGTTATGACAAAGGAAGATTGGCAAATGAAGAGGTATGTCTTATTTCTCAAATTGAACCATCATCAGTTAATGAGGCATGTGAAGATAAACTTTGGATTAAAGCTATGGAAGAAGAATTAGAACAAATTGAGAAAAATAACACTTGGACATTAGTTCCCCGGCCTAAAGATAAAAATGTAATTGGAACCAAATGGGTATTCAGAAACAAACTTAATGAAGATGGTAAGGTTGTCAGAAATAAAGAAAGACTAGTGTGTAAGGGATATTCTTAGAAACAAGGAATTGATTACAATGAAACCTTTGCACGGTAGCTAGAATTGAGGCAGTCAGATTATTTTTGGCTTTTGCAGCACATAGGAACTACAAAGTATATCAAATGGATATTAAATGTGCATTTTTGGATGGAGATCTTGAAGAAGAAGTGTACATTGAACAACCTGATGGATTTTCTTTGACAGATAACAAAGATATGGTTTGCAGGTTAAGAAAAGCTTTGTATGGATTGAAACAAGCTCCAAGTGCTTGGTATGCAAGATTGGATAAGTATCTTTTGAAGATTGTTTTTCTAAAGGTAATGCAGACAATAATTTATATTATAAAGTGACTAATGATGACATCTTGATTATAGAAGTATTTGTTGATGATATAATCTTTGGAGGAGAAGATGGATTATGTAAAGAATTTTCTATTAAAATGCAGCAAGAATTTGAAATGTCTATGATTGGAGAAATAAAATTCTTTTTAGGATTGCAGATTTCACAGACTGATAAAGGTATATTCTTGAGTCAATACAAGTACTTAAAAGAGTTACTAAAGAAATTTGGGATGGAGAACTCTAAACCAGTAAGCACACCTATGACAACAAATGACAAATTATCACTAAGGGATGAATCTACACCTGTTAATCCAACTAGATACAAATCTATGATAGGAGGTTTACTGTATTTGACACAAACCAGACCTGATATTATGAATGCAGTATATATTGTTTCAAGATTTCAAATTAATCCTAGAGAAAATCATGAATCGGCAGTAAAAAGGATTTTCTGGTACTTACAAGGTACTATAAATCTTGGATTATGGTATCCTAGAGATGAAAACTTTGAATTATGTGCATACACAAATGTAAATTGGGTAGGAGATGTGGATGATAGAAAAAACACCACTGGCGGAGCATTCTTTCTTGGAAATAGACTAGTTTCTTGGTTGAGTAAGAAACAAAGTTGTACATCTTTATCAACGGCAGAATCAGAATATGTTGCGGCCACAACTAACTGTACATAGGTACTATGGCTTAAGAAAATGTTGAAAGACATAAAGATAAAATGCAAGGAACCTATTACTATCTATTGTGATAACACTGCATCAATTGATATATCTAAGAATCCGGTATTACATTCTAAAACCAAACATGTTTCTATCAAACTGAATTTTGTAAGGGAAAATGTTGAAGCAAAGGAAATAAAACTGGTTTATGTGAATACTAAAGAGCAGATTGCAGATATCTTTACTAAACCTCTGCCTAAGGAGACTTTTGAATATCTCAAAGATCAGCTTGGGGTCATACCCCCATCGGTAGAGAATTAGGAAGCTGATGATTGTCATCAACTCGTAGAATTAACAAAGAAATCTTTTATTTCGGCCTTGATGGGAAGCTACTTCTTAGGGGGAGTAGTTGGTATACTAAATTGATTGGTATTTTGTATATGAACTTGGCTTGGTAAGAACTTTGGCATTTGATGTCAAAGGGGGAGAGATTGGTATGGAAAAACACAAGGAAAACACATGTTGCTCCCAGGGGGAGAGATTGTTGAGATTATTACTCTCTGTATCTGTATTTTGATTTCTGGTTATGATCTCTTTTTGGAGATTGTTAGTTCTTGGTATTTGGCATTTCTTTTTTGGCACTTTGATGGTTTTTCCATCTTGTGTTGCCATTAATGCCAAAGGGGGAGATTGTTGGTATTTTGGTATGGTTTTGTCATTGATGTCAACACCTACTAAACACTTATCAACTCTGGCACTTTGGAGAATCAACAACATTCACTAGCAAGCAAGTGACTCATGCACAGTCACCGGTATCTGGTACAATGGCAAGATATAATGATCATCAGAACTTGGAATGATATGGAAAACACTTGGTTATGTCGAAGACATCATGTGGACACTTTGTCTTGGAGTTTTGTTTATTGGCATATTAGCATTTGCATATTTGTTGTTACCGACAAATAGGTCCAGGTTACACCGACAGGTTTATTTTTTCTAGATCAGCACGACACACTATGGAGATGATTAATTATTGTTGTAAATGCATTAAGATGACATGTTGAATCAGTTATTGCATTGGATATTGCATTATTTGTAAAATGTTTTTATTGTAATATCTTGTAGAGACGACCTACTAAAATTGGTCTTAGAGTATGGTATAAATATAAGATCTTATTTGTAAGATCAAGTGTGGAATGCGAAAAGGATTGTGTGAAGGTATATGCGAGAATAAGCAGAGCTATACACGTAGACATCATTTGAAGATTCAAGGAGGGTTTTTGTGAAGACAATCAAAACTACACCGGTACTGAATCCAACATATGAAGATGCTATTTTGTGCAGTACATTCTTATTGGATTTAACCATCCAATTGTAGTCAATGTGACTCCCATTTTGTGATTGAGCAGTGAGCTCTAGGTGCTTGGCCTTTCTGCATGTGCAAACCCCATTTATGTACACTTAATATCTGCAGTAGTATCATCTGATTGTGGGTAAGGTTTCCCCCCGTGGTTTTTCCCCTTATAGGGTTTTGTCATGCCCAAAATTTAGGGCAAAAATGGAATGTTTTTTTTTTTTTAAAATAAATTAATTAGCAAGTTCGCTCACACAACAAGCGTTAATGTATTTGCCATATCTATATTCGAGCTAATTCTGATACGAACCAAGCATCGATTATTATTTAAATTTTATTTGCGGAAATCTAACTGGTTTAATTTTATCTTCACAAGATACCTAGTCGTTAAATTAATTAAATCAACTCATTAAAGAAATAGGAGAGGAAGATAAATTCAATCTCCAATAAGACTATATAGTCTAAACATCCATTTTTAATTAGATAATTATAATAATCGTTCAAAGTGACATTTAATTTGGATAATACAATCTACAAGGGCAAAATTAATTACGAGTAGCTATTACTCGTCTTTAGAATGCCAATTAAAAATTATCCATTCTAGCCTCAAATGGAAAGTGCTTAAATTTCTCCCTTTATAATCCATTTAAAAATTTAATGCTCTAATTAAATTAACTAGGGCAAAATTAGGTATTTAACCCACTAAATACATTTAAAATTATAAAATTTAGCGTTATACCTCAGAGGGATTTAAATGTTTTAAAAAAAACTCTATTTAATACATACTCAAAAAATATAACCTATGGATATATATATATGTGTGTGTGTGTGTGTGTGTGTGTGTGTGTGTGTGTGTGTGTGTGTGTGTGTGTGTATAAATATATATATTTTAATCTTCTAAAAAAAATCCTTCCAACTTAGTAGCCAATTGCCCTTTAACCCTAATTAGGGATTTTTTTTTTATATAAAATGACTCTAAACTAAATTAATTAAACATATTATTTTTATTTTATTACCCTAGCCCTACCCGGGCTAGGGTTTAATATTTCTTGATTTCCATCTTTTTACACAAGGCCGAAACCCAATGGCGGTGGCCATGAAAATTTTCTTTCGTTTGCAGGGTCAGTGGCGAATAGGTTAATGGCGGCCTAGCGGGGGAGGCGGAGGTGAACCGAGCGCCGCCCACTGTGTGGTTACACAGTGGAGCGCTGGGCACCGCCCACTGTGTGCCCACACAGTGGTGGCGCTTTCGGCACCTCCCACTGTGTGCTCACACAGTGGCGGCGTTTTGGCGCTGCCCACTGTGTGTTCACACAGTGGGTTGCGGCCTGAAACCCGCGGTTGCCAAAAAAGGCCAAACCCCCTTTTTTTAAAGTTAAAATTTAATTAAAATTTTTTTTTTTTAAATATTTATATTTATATAAATATATATATATATATATATATTTCTCAATTCGTTTTATATGCAAATTTTTTTTTTTAAAACGAAATAACAAAAGTAAATCATTATGTTAAATAAAATATATATATATATATATATATTTATATATTTATATATATATGTATATATATTTCGATATATAAACATATAAATGGTAAATAAGCTTAGGCTCTTTTTTTTTCTATTATTTTAATTGCTAATAAGAAATAAAAAGAAGTAAATCTATTGCTAAGCTATTTATCCTGACACATCGGAAATATATATGTTTTTATTTTCTTCTACTAAACTTAGGAAATACTATTTAGGAATACATTATACTTTTCTGAAATATATACATTCATTGATTTCTCAACTAATAAAACAACTAATTTATTTACATGATAACAGCAAATACAATTCATGATTTTTTTTTGCAATTAAAATGGAGATAGATTCTCAGCTAAAAAAGGAAGACTTAGATTTAAATAAAACTGATTTTTATATTGCAAAAAAAACAACTATTGCATGCAAATCAAAAGCAAACCTTTTTTTTAAATAGAAAATAGAAGCATATCCAGCTTTTTACAACCCTAACGATATTTTGCAAATTTACAGGATGTTTCTTTATTTAACTACAACAACAAATCTCATGTCTATTTTCAAAATTACAACTTGCCTCTCATTTCTATGAATGAGGATGTATTTCTCCTATCAAATTTAAAACTAATAACTGCAAATCAATTACAAATTTCTTCAACAATATTCTTTTGCACCCTTTCACTTTTCCTAGTCTTTTCTCCTGGCATTCCTGCATAATAGAAAACACAAATATGACCACAGAGTGCTCACCTCCCAGCCTAGGCTAACTGGTAGCCACCCCCGAGCTCGGAGAACCAAGCCCTAGACGGGTAACAAACATGCAAACACATAGAGGACAGAAAATACACACACACTCCCAACTTGGCTACACAACACCACACTTTGGTGATGACCTTTTTAAGGGTGGTAGTGGACCAATACCCTGAGGAGAACTGCAAGTATGGAAAAACCAGAAGCCACCTCATGGCACAATAAATACATCAAGAATTTCAACCCCTTATTCCTTATGCCCCCCAAAGGCATTCTAGCCTTATATCCCTCCTTATGACCCCCATTGCACAAACAGGCCATGCAGCAAGGGTCACACAAAGATCCCTTGTGATCACTCTCAAACGAGAGTCTCTCACTCGAGGGTTGTCACTACTACCACCCACAAGATCCTCCTCTCTCCCAAGAGTAAGAGGTCTTGAGAAAACTCCCAAAACACAACAAAGCATAATGCAAAAATTCCAAATGAAATTCTAAAACAAGACATTCAAGAACACAGATTTCTTACACCAATCATACTCTCAAACACATACAAGAAATAGACATTTTAAAGAATAATGAAACCAACCTTAATCTGCCCAATGGTAGTATATTACTTGAGGAAGAGCTGCCCAATCCACGGATCTTCTTCTTCTACCCTTAGTCAAATTTTCTATTCCAAACTATTCTTTTCTTTTCAAAAATTCTCTTGTCTCCAAAAATGGAGAGTGGGTGACTACCCTCAATTTTTTCCAATTCTTGCTTAAGAATCTCATTCTCTGAGTTCTCACAAGTTTCTAAAAACCAAAAAGGAAAGTAAAGCAGAATGGGAAAAAGACTCCCATTCGAATAGGAAAAATCTCAATTAGATTTAAACTTCTAATTTTCAATTTTCGCACAACTCAAAAAAGCCAATTTTTAAAGTGTCAAAAAGGTCACTTAAAAGTAGAAACTTGCCTAAAATTACCCCTAACCCCTAGGTATATCTTATGGGCTTTAGGAAACCCTATTAAACTACCCCTAGGTGTTCATTTAACCCATTTTAAACCCCCCTAAAGTTTATTTTCGGGTCAAACATATGTTGACCTCTCCAAAGATTCTTTTCCCAAAGTATTTATGACAACACGTTATATTATTAAAAAAAAACTATAGTTAAACACTTTCCCACCAAGAGACAAAAATAAAACATTTAAATTTAAATCCACACGTGTCAAGTGACACAAATAAAACACTTTTACAAATTAAAACATGAAATCATCTCTTGTGGGTTTTACACATTAAATTTAAATGACACTTAACACCCATGCAGCATACACTGTTATGAATAAAATACAACACAAATGGGGTGTTGTCTCTCCAAATAGACAACCCCTGGCTTACGAACATACATAAGTCTAGGTTTGGTTCTCTGTAATTTTCCATGGTCACATGGTAAATTTCCTGCGCATCTCAATTTACACATTAGTACTTTCAAATATCCACATATAATATAATTCAAAGGAATAACAATACACATCATCACTTGCATGCAATTTTCATCTGCACAGATTAAATACATCTTTTATCAAGCAATTTCACATAAGCAATTTCATCCCAATTCACATAAACTTAACCATACATCATAGTTCTATTATCATAGTAAAGTCCTGCAAATTCAATAATGACATCTATCATTGCAATATCATCCTATCTAACAATCATGTAGTGTTCTATCTCATAAAGCATATAAGTAAATCATCAAAACATAGCAATGTTATCCAAATCCTGAAATCATATAAGTTCTAAGTCTCAAAATTCATCAAAATAAAGTATCCATAATAGTCTAAATATAAAATCCACTGAATGTCAGACTGAGTCGAGGTGAGGCCTCACATGTTTCCACATACAGATATTGGTGTTATGTGTTGTGGATGACTTTGTCTTTATGTTTCATGCACTAATCCTTACCGATATAGTAATTAATTGTTAAAACTGTCTACTGGCATATTAAACTGGTTTACTGGTATTAAGCATTAAGTTGGTCAAGTTGTTTTTGGTTTGAATTTATTTGACAACTGATTCACCCCCCCCCCCTCTCAGTTGTCTCCAGGACCTAACAGATTCCACATTGAGGGGGGGCTACCTAGTCTCTCTTCTTCTTCTCTCATGGATATTATTACACCTTACTTAAGTTTACCTAGGTACATGCATATCATAGTAGTTTGGGTATGAGACAGTTGGGTGTTTGTGCCACATTGGGATAGTGTGTGTAGGAGAATTACTACCTTTTATGGTGTTGATCTTGTTACTACTCTATCATATCCACTTATTGTGGAGTGATAATTCCACCTTTGGTGGGTGATCCACCTCATGTGGAATATTTTATTGTTTCTCCTACCTAGCACACCTATTTCCTACCTACCCTTGTTTCTTATTGAGCCACATGTCATGTTTGTGTGCTCACATATCCATATAGCCTTTCCTATATAAGAAGGCTCATATTCATTGTGTGTAATGATTGATGATCTAGTTGATCGGTATTTTCATCATGATAGAATACAGTTTATTCCTATCATCTATTTTGTCTCTCTATTGTACTTTTCATTGAGCTCTTGATCTTGGAAAAATCTCACAATATGCTCGCATGAAGGATAACCCTATGCAAGAAAGGACAACATGTTATGAATAATGTAACACAAAGTAAGAGGTAATACCTTCAAAGAGAAAGAGTGAGATAGAAGAGGGATCACAAAACCTCTCTAAGGAGATATCATTCATAAAATATGCACCATTTTGACCAAGGAATAGGTCCTAACCAAGAAGCAAACATGTGCTCGCATGAAGGATAATTCCATGCAATAAAGGACATGAATAATGCAATCCATAAAAAGAAAAAGTGAAAAGATAAGAGATTGGATAGAGAGAAACGAGGAGAATGTTCCTACCCCAAGATGTTTGAAGTTGAAAAAGAACCACCTCTAATGACAAAGAGCCCCCAATTAAGTTAACTACTAATGTCATAGTGTGAGAAGCAACATGAGGGTGAAAGGAGTGCTAAGACACTAGCTTTTCACCTAGAAAGAGAGAAAGATCTATTGAAAGACATATACGAGCATGATTGTATTGTTCTTGAACAAATTCCTTAAATGCTTTACACTTTCGAAGAGAATGTGAACTGCCATGATGAAAAAGACAATATCCATTTCCCTCTTTATGTTTATTGCTAAACTTCACAAAAGGAAAAATAACATTATTGTCATACTTCAATTTCCAAAAGATTCTAGTTGTTAATCTTTCTTGATCATTAATGAGTGTAGGCTTATTATTTTGAGATTGAGGACAAGAGTTGTTATTAGAAGAAGTATTGTCATTGATGATTTTAACTTTACCGCTATCAATAAGTTCTTTTAATGAATTTTGAAAATTGAGACAATCATTAGCATGATGATCATGAGTTTGATGAAATGAACAAAAAGGAGGTTTCGAAGAAGAAGCACTTTTATGAGAACAAATGGCTTGTTGTCTTGCAAGATGATCTTTGAAGTCTTGAATCGGAAGGAGGTCATCCATAGGAGATTTATTATCATTTCCTAGGCCTTCTATGATGATTTGTGTAGGAGGGTTTATAGGGACTTGAATTCCTTGTTCAAATCTTCCAAGTCTTTGTCCTCTAAAACCTTGTTTTGATATTATGTTAAAGCCACTCCTATAGAAGATTTTAATTGATAAGGTGAGGGAACATTATAATAAATTTCTCTTAATTTTGTAGTGTAAGGATGTTTAGAAGGAATGAAAGGATGAGTAGATGAACAAGGAATATCTTGTAGAGGAGGATTTTCTTTTCTTTCATCATGCACATCCTATTTGGTAGATTGGGAAGAAAGATCGTTATCATCTAATGCCTTATCTTTACTTAATGGTATATGGGGAGAGAGATCACGAATGAAATGTATGCCATCATCTTCTCTACAAATGTTTTGATGTTTAAGATATGCTCTAGGAGAATAAGGAGGATCTAGAGAGATGGAAACACCAATATTTTGATCGTGCCCCCCTTGCACAAGGGTATGTGTATGAGAAGAAGATTGGACCATGTTGCTCTTCAATGCTTTCTCTCTATTAGAGAGATCATTGATAAGAGAATTATCTCTTTCTTCATTCACATTAGATACCATAGGAGAGGCACAAGTATTAGGTTTCTCGTTGTCATCTCTAGGATTAGGATCTACAAAGGCTTTAGGTGATCTACGTATGAAATGCATTTGCCCCAAAACATCACCATAATACAATGTACATGATAAATGAAATCTTTGAGATCTAATTTATGAAAAGGAATCAACTTGGAAAACCAAAGAATACAATATGTCCAAGTGCTATGAATGAAAAGAAGTAATATGAAGTGAAAGAAACCATTATCCAACACATGATTATAATAAATGTACGTAAAAAGCAATGTAATCATATGTGAAATAGCAAATAGATCAAATCCATGAATTGCCATGATGAATATTGAAATTTAAATCCAAGCAAATTAATTGAAATAAATTAGGATTTTATAAATAAAACCACTTAATTTATGTAAATTGATGAGATTCACAAATTTGATTTTTTTAAAGATTTAAATATTGAAAAATGTGAAATGAAATTTGAAAATGAGAATTTGAAAGTTGAGATTTGGAAATTGGAATTTGCAAAATAATTGAATAATGCAAAATTTTAGAAAAATGATTATTCAATTTTTGAAAAATTATGAAACCTCCTAGGAAATTTAAATTTATAATTAGGGCTTTGAAAATAACCTCTTAATTTAAATTTAAAATTACCCACTAGAAGATTTCAATTTACCCAATAAAAATTTAAATTTAAAATTGGGCTTTGTTAAATAACCTCTTAATTTTAAAATTTAAATTTAAAGTTATCCACAAGAAAATTAAATTTAAAATTAGGGCCTTGTAAAAAGAACCTCTTAATTTTAAAATTTAAAATTAGATCTAGGATTGAAATCTGGAAATTGAAAAGTTGGGAAATGCACAAGATTAATTTTAAAAATAGGATCTTTTTAAAATTGAAATTTAATCCAAGATTAATTTTAAAATTGAAATTTAAACCAAGATTGTAAATTTGAATTTGAAGCCACCCTAAGATGATAAATTCAAAATTTAAACAATCCATAAGCTCATTTTTTAATTTTTAATTTTTTTAATTAGGGTTTTTGAAATTAACCACACAATTTTAAAATTTAATTATGAAATTTGACTTGTAGATGAAATTTTGAATATTAAAATTGGAAAAGTGCTCAGATCTAAAATAATTAATCCAAATTAAATTATTCACAAGCTCAATTTTGAAAATTAAAAATTTAGGGTTTTAATGAAATTAACCTCTAAATTTGAATTTTAAATTGCATTCACTCAAATCTGAAAACAAAAATCAAAATTAATGGTGTTAGGAGTTGGGTTCACCAAAATGTAAAGGGGAAAATTTGATTTGGCAATTTGTAACATAGAAGGAGAAATCACCAAATCAATTTTCACTTTTACGGGAGGAATCAACTAGATTTAGTCATAATCAAATAAGGACTGAATACTAGGTGGATTAATTGATTATGATGTGCTTTTCCCTCTTTTGTAAGTTGAAATGCTTATTTAGGGTTAAGTGTTGAAATTGAAGACAAAGTTGAGAAAATACTGAGCTCCAGATTCAAGATTTTGTCATGCACCTTGATCTGAGTAATATAAGCTGATTCGGATTTGCCCTATGAAAATGCCTCGAAAAATAAGGGACTATTGCGTAGCCTCTTGGTCCTTCAAAATTTTCACATGCCAAAAAGGGTTTTTTCGTCTCTGTGTTTGAAGCTTATTTCCAGAAGTGCATATGCGCACCTGTTTCTTGCATACAAAAAGAAAGGGAAATAGGTTGGGAATAGGCACTTTCCTAAGTCAAACCTTGGTTGAGGAATCAACCTTGAATGAAATATTGCAAATATTGAAATAAAATGACGGAAGGATATACCTCATATCTGCAATGAATGATGATGATGCTTTTCTTCTTGAATGTAATCACATAAGTTGTATGAAATGACATGAACATGACAAAACCCTAATCACACACATATGCTTACAAATGAATGATGTAATGTTGCTCCATAATGGATAGATGAAGAATATGCAGCCTTGAAGACCTCTGGAAATAGTTGATGATGAATGCTTCAATGCCTAAATGCTTGATTGTTTGAATGAAGTCTCCTTGCCTTATCACCTTATGTTCACCTTATGCCCAAATGAGAGGGGAAGACCTCCTTATATACTTGTTTGTCATCGAACATATTAATTTTCCAACATAGACTGACATGGAGAAGCAATTCCCACTCAAATTTTGGATAGGGCCTAGGGTTCAAATTAGGCCCTAATTGGGGAGGACCATGGCATGGCGCCTTTGTCTTAGCAAGGTAAAATATGAAAATATGATGTTTATTGCATGTCAAAGGCATAAATGGGTCCATATCAAGCATGAGGATGAGAACACTAAGGTGAGGGCCCCAAATGCGGTCAAAATTGCAAAGGGTGCAATTTTATGATGTTACAACTCCCATCAAGGGATGCCTCATAAATTTTATCATGATGTATTGCATTAAAAAATATATGTATTGTATAAGGATAAATATATAGTTTAGGATATTTTTGCAAGATAAATTTTGTAATAGACTTTATATCATCTACAATCAACCTTTATGATCAATAAAATACTATTTTTTCTCATCATATATTTTATCTTGTGTATTGTTGAATGGATTAAGAAGTCATCTTGTGAAATATCATTTTCATTGTAATTTTGTCTCGTTTCTAAACCTATGCAAAATTTTGAGGTGTTATGCATGAACCTATCAGCTATTTAAGATCATTTTATGCATGCAAAAAATATACATAAATTCGTCATATATCCATTAATACATCACCACACATCTATTTTACTTTTCAATTTAAAATGATTTTACCTTTTTTCATCATGAAAATAAAATAACATAAACTAATTTAAGTTTTGAAAATGTCAATAGATAAGGAACCAACCCTTCATTTAGAATGTAGATTAAGTTTCAAGTCCCCCAACTTTAAAAATCATGCTCTACTTAAATGAATAGTTACCTTGAGTATTCAACAAGAATGCATATTTGTAGTGATAACAACTACAATATTATAGAAAGAGAAAAAATAGTTGGAGATTTAGATACATTCGTATCTATGTGTAAAGGCAAACAAAATTCATCACCATTCTTTGGTAATAATTTGCATAAATTTTCAATTCATCCAATACTTTTAGAAATGTCACACCATATTCTATTTATCAAAAGTTGGGGATGGCCCCACCAATACCAATAGGAAAGTTATTCAACTAGATAAGAAAAAAGTAAGCATTGAAAGAGAATTTTATAACATATTTATATGAGTGGTGGATATCCCAAAATTTTGTGGGATGTTACTTAGCACAAACTAGAATAAGAATCTTAATGACTACTTTGTCATCATTTTTTACATTTTCGGCTACCTTGGAGAGGATACCAAAATCAAATTAAGGTTAAAGTGAGCCAAATCTAAACACATGATTATAAAGTATAATGTCCCTAATGTAGTTGCCTTCATAGAATTTTATATTGGGGGTATACCAGAGAATAGATGAGATCTTTGCTAGTTTCTTCTTTCTAAGTCATTGGAGCACAAATGAAGTAAAAAATGAAAAACCTGGGCTTCGGTATATAATTTTAAAAATTCACATCTTTATAAATTTATGAAAAATCTTTTCAATGACAAAAGGGTTTCAGATATCTAGATATCTAATTTAGAGTTGTTGCTTTCTAATTGATGCAAAATTTATAATTAAGATTCAATTTTTTCTTCTTTTTTTTTATTGGTAATGGGTCGAAGCCGATAAGGTGTACATAACTCTAACCCCTTGTGGGATTTGAACTTGTAACCTCTTCAAGAGCACAAGTTCTCCACCACTAGACCAACTTAAGTTGTACAAAGATTTCAATTTTTCTTATTCTACATATTTGAAATGTATTAGGAAAGTCGATGCCATTACTTTATAATTGTATTCACACGTTACTATTGAGGATACTATAGAATTAAAAAAACTTTCTCTATATTTTAATCACAAGAATATAATGGTAATACTCCTAATGCCTCAAAACATCCTCACAATATAAAGACACTAGACACAATACTTATTACCAAGGAGTTTCAAAGTATAAAGGATGATTAGATGTGGACACTCTAAAATTGTAAGGATGTAAATCAAAATAAGGATGCGGTGTAAGAGATGAACTAGTTAACCCAAAAGGAAAGGCCTTCCTGACATCATACAAGTTGTATTTCACTTATCCCAATAATGTGGAAAAATATGAAGCTTTAATAAAACGACCACTTCTTGTACATCAAAATAAGGTAAAATATATGTAGGTGCAACGATAATCATAATTGATAATTAGATTGATCAAAAGTGAATATGAGTGTCTTAAAATAAGACCAACAACTTATGGAAATAGAGTTTGGGAGTTGATAAAAGATTTTTATTCTTTTAATATCAAATATATCCATAAAAGGAAGAACTAAATTGTAAATATATTTGATAGTAGTTGCTAGTACCTTATAACCTATGAAAAAATCTAAATTGAAGAGATCCTTGGTAGAAATGGTGCCTATCCTTGCAATCCTAGACAACATAAAGAATTTATAAGCGTTTGAAGATGATGAGCATAATGTCTAGTTTATTACTAAATCCAAACTCTTTAAAGTGTAGATTGAATATGAATCCAAAGGGATCCTTTTGAGATAGATGAGGAAGGGACTATGAATCCGAAAACTAACTCCATCCAATAAGAAATGATAGTGTGAACAAGAAAATGTGAAATGTAAAATAAATATTAAAACTTTAAAATTAAAAAAATCGTCCACATTTAATAATGCCTTATTAAGTGAGAAACCATGAAAAAGGAATAAAATAAATTTATGCTTGTAGCATAAAAATAAGTTCACAAGTTTGCATCATAAAAATGGCTCAAGGAAGGCTAAATTTATAAACTTATAGGTAGAGGAATCAACGATCGGATCTATTGAAAGATCAAACGTGGAGATTGATTTTGTTGGGTAGTTGGCAGATGGATGATGAAGGATTGAAGGTAATTTTATAGTATTTTTTTAATTTTTAGAAGATAGTTATTTGATTGGTGGTGGAGAATGAAAAAATATATATTTCTTTTATTATTATTGGGTGACTAGGTGAAAAAAGAAATATTTAATAAATTAATATTTATTAAATATGTGGCGTGGGAAGGGGACAAGGATATTAGGACCTATGGAAATGGGCAAATAATTGAGTAACGCATTTAATTAATAGATGAATGGGCATGTTGTCATAACCGGTTATAGGGAGATATGTATTTTTTAGGTGTTTACAAGAGTGTTTAATGTTGTATGACTGCTAATAAAAAAGAGGAACAAGGCTCTTTGAATATGTTCTAAAATAATTTAAATTTTAAATGAAATATATTTTCCAACACAAGCTTCTCCTTTTTATTTGCAAACCCAACCTAAACTCTCAACCTTTCAAAATAATCAACATGAAGAAAAGGGCAAACCTATGAGTTTATTATTGTTTCATGTTTTGCAATGTTAATATAGGACAAGGACTATTCTCTTTAAAGTATTTTTATATATTTCAAAGACTTACATAGGACATAAATTACCTATATACTTCTCTAGTATGTCCTAATCTAACACTATAGTTTGTAATGAGATCCCTCTTTTCTTTAGTTTATGTTTTCTTAGTATAATGTGTTTGATGTTGATTTTCAACATAACGTAAAACCATTCAAGAAAAATATTAACATAAATACATTTTTTCCTAAGAAATTAAATTGGTAAACAATGAAATATGAACAATAATGTATTGAATTACCCATTTACATTTACTATTATTTATGGTTTTTTTATCCTTATCTTTATTTTTACCATAAGAATAAACCATTTTTTTTGTCATTCTTATAATTTGAGAAAATGGTGGGTTTATAATTGTTGGGTCATATTTTATAGCTTCTTTTTTAAAAGAGCCCTTTTTACCTAAGTCAATTCTTTCTTAGTCTATTATGTTGTGACATTGCTTTTCTCTAGAAAGTAAAATTAATTCAAAAAATAATCAAAGAAAGTTATATTGATAGGAAAGTTAAAATAGTCAAGAATGAATTGTGAATCATAATGTATTAAATTACTCAGTTACCTCTACTACACTTTGTGGTTTGTCATTCTCATCTTCTTTTTTTAAAAATAAAAGTGGAGAACCACTAATTTTATTAATTATAAATTTACACAAACCTGGTTCAAAGAGCATTAGTAGGAAAGAGCCAGGCAAAGAAAACCTCTGATCTTGCTCATTAAAAAACCCCATTGGGAAGACAACATGACCAATTATATCGAAGAGGAGAAATGAGATCTCCAAACCAGCCCAACCCATCCCAAATAGGGCATATAATCCAACACC
This sequence comes from Cryptomeria japonica, assembly GCF_030272615.1. Lineage (NCBI taxonomy): Eukaryota > Viridiplantae > Streptophyta > Pinopsida > Cupressales > Cupressaceae > Cryptomeria > Cryptomeria japonica. The sequence goes on from NC_081406.1 coordinate 583,139,082, forward strand.
GATACCAAAATGATACCCCAACCCCTCCAAAATTTGTGAGCCAAATACAAAATTGCCTGCCAAAGAGCACAAGAGAAGGTGAAGCAAACAAGCATCAAGAATGAAGAAACCAATTGCTTGGACCCTCATCTGGAGGAGGCAGCATCACCTCAAACTGAGAAGTAGCCAAAACCTAATTATTCGGAGCAACCATCTATAGAGGTTCCACCATACTTGGTTATATACTATAAGAGTAAACCATTATTTTTATCCTTCTCATTATTTTTTTTCAAAAAGAGAAACCAATATTTGCTTTTTCTATACACACAAGATAGAAAAGAATATATGTATATATATATGTACATATATATATATGTATATATATGTACATATATATATATATGTACATATATATATATATATATGTACATATATATATATGTATATATATGTACATATATATATATATATATATATATGTACATATATGTATATGTATATGTATATGTATATGTATATGTATATGTATATGTATATGTATATGTATATGTATATGTATATAACTTTTCTCTTTTTGTTATGAATTTGCATTTATGCTCTAATTTTCTAAGCACTAATTTGACCACTGTATCTCATTTTCTCCTAAATCCATGCCCACAATAGTGTAAGACTAGTTCCACACTCAAACCTTTTGTAATGCCCCTACCGTAGTCGACCTTATAAAACCCGTTTGACCTTAGTTGACTTCCTATGTAGCATTCTTGAATGGTTGATTTACCACGATGTAATGTTGTAGATTAGATAATATAAATAATTGTGCATACCTATTATTGTGCTTTTGCATCGATTCTTGTGTAAATGTAATTATTCCCTAATTTTTGTTATAAATCTCGAGCTAACACCTTCATTGGATATGTATATATATGTATGCTTGTGTGACTCATGGTTGCAAGAGATTGCAGGTCCTATATCGCCTAGGGCGAGGTTCAACTCCACCAAGATTCGCAGGGTTGAGTATACCTCCTTCATCCTTAGAATTCGGATTAGGTGGTCATAAAACTCTCATCTTGCCTAAGCCATGATCAGGTGAGCATCGTGTGTGGTCTATAGGGTTCCTTTTTCGTTTGGGTTGTGTGTCTTGTGATTGGTGGACTTTCTTGGTTTGCGTGCCTTGCGTGTGGTAAATGAAGTATTTTATCCTAAGTATTTAATTCAATTTAATGTGTTGATTTACGCATTAGAAATTGAGAAATTTAAAATAAATAGGTTTCTTTTAGGTGATTAATCATTAATTAAAAAGATCGCTTTATTTATGTTGTAGCGAATTTAATTTAATGGTTAATTTTAAAAATAGTGAATTTAATCTAGTTTATGCATTTTGAAAACAGAAATATTTAAAGTTATTTGAAATATAATTAATTTAATCTCTTTTGCATTTTGGGAAAAAAAAAAAAGAAAAAAAAAGGTAATTTTAATTATTTAAAGAAAATCATTTTTAATTTATAAAGTTTGATATAGTGTGAAAGATTGATTTTTGGAAATTAATTTAATTAAAATATTTTACCCTTGTCAATAGTTCCAAATATAAATGTTGGATTAATTAATATTGAGAAATTAAAATTAAAATTAAATAGGAGAGAAGCATTTTAATTTGAAAATCAAGTTAAATTAATTTAATAGTTGAAAAGAATTATTATTTCTTTTTAATTTTAAAAGTGCTTGAAATTCGAAATTAGAAATTAGGTCATAGGTGTGATTCATTTAACCGAGGTTTTGAAAATATTTTTGGAGAGAGTTTTTCGTTGTAAAATTTTTGGAAAAGAAAAATATTGGGATGGAGAATGGGGATTTTTGCAAGGATGGATTTCTACAGCTACAGGAATGGGGGCTCTTCTTCGAATCTTACCAGGAATGCTAAAGAGGTAGGATCCCGGTTTTCTCCTTTTATTTCTAGGCTAAATAAAAAAAATGGTATTTTGGTTGTTCTTCACGGAAATGTTGGTTTTTTTTTTAAATACCCATGAGTGCTCTTAAGATTTAAATTTTTAGTTTGAGATTATTGATTGTTTTGGGGTCAAGATTGTTTTTAGAAAAATAGATAAGAGGGATTAAATCCTTTTGGGTATTTGAGAAATCATGATCTTGTTGAGAAAATCTTCCCCATTTTATTTTTTTGAGCATTCTGGCAAAAAAACAAACAAATAATAATAAAATGTGTATGAAAAGATTATTTTAGTTTTCTTTTAGTTATTTTGGGTATTAAATAGTTCTGGTGCTTTATTTATTTTGAATATTTTTATAGTTTATTTTATTTCTTTTATATATATTGAATATTATTAATATATATTTTATTAATGAGGTTAATAATTTTATATTAATTGATATTTAGATTTGAAAATCTGTAACTTATCCTTGAGAAATCATGATCTTGTTGAGAAAATCTTCCCCATTTTATTTCTTTGAGCATTCTGGCAATAAAAAAAACAAATAATAATAAAATGTCTCTTATGAGAAGATTATTGTAGTTTTCTTTTAGTTATTTTGGGTATTAAACAGTTCTGGTGCTTTATTTATTTTGAATATTTTAATAGTTTATTTTATTTCTTTTATATATATTGAATATTATTAATATATATTTTATTAATGAGGTTAATAATTTTATATTAATTAATACTTAGATTCGAAAATCTATAAATTATCCGATTTGCTATTTATATATATTAATGAGAATTATATATATATATATATATATAATCATATCTAATTGAAAGTCGTATATTTATTAAGTTGGTTTAATGTTTATATTTTATTATCCAGGGGCTGATAATTATATATTGATTAATATTTAAGTGGAAATAAATCTAGGTAGAAATAACTTTCTTTTATTGGAGATTTTTAAAATAAATCTAGATAGAAAGATTTTCTTATATTAGAGATTTTTGGAAATAAAATTAGATAGAAGGATTTTCTTATATTAGAGATTTTTGGAAATAAATCTAGATAGAATAACTTTCTTTATTGGAGATTTCAAAATAAATCATATTTATTACTCGGTGATTTTTAAATTTATATTTTCCAAGGATATAATATTTTTGGATTAAAATGATATGGATCTTATGGGTAGTTTAGAAAGGGAATTCTAAAGTATAGGAGTAATTGGAAAAGGGGATATTTAACATTGGGCATTCTGAAAACTCAAATGATATGCTATTGAATTATCGGAAAATTACTAATGCATCGATTTGAAAATTGATAAGTTAATGATATTCTCATTAGTAAAATAAGTGGTGTAGTTATGCCCTTCTTCGGTTTGGAGATATAGACTAAATAGAAATATGGCGAGTTTAAATTTATGTAATTATTGTCCGAAGTGGTCGTTGTATAGTGGTTGTGTTTGCCTTTAAGGCAGAGATGTAAAAGACAGGAAACTTATGTAATCGTAACTTAATTAATTGCCAGAGGGGTCTTGCAGTTGAGCAGACCCGAAGATGTAGCCCTTTAGGGGTGAACTCCGAGATCATATCTGTGTTATGTGATGCTTTTGTTCCTCATGTTTCATACTTAGAGCTAACATGTATGGTTGTATTTTGTAAGTGTATAATGGGGATTTAATGAAGTCATTTCTTGAATGCATAGATATAGTCATCTTATTAAAATGTAGTAATTAGGGTCATAAAAGATTGTAAATATGATTATGGAATTTATTTTGTTAAGGAAAAGAAGTAAGCATGGAAAGAAACTCACTAGGTTACAATTATTGAATTAACTTGTCATAAAGCTTGTAATTTGAACGTAATAAATGTATAACAAATATTGGATTAACTATCATAATTTCTAAATTGAAATCTAATGGATGAACCTCATTTGGGTATTTACCTTTTTATCTTAGTAAATGAACATCGTCATGTTAGCTATATTTCACTAAATTGGATGAATTCATTTAGTTAATTACGTTTTATTCTAAACAAATAATCCTCACCAAACTAGTTGTATAATTGGATGAACTCAATAGGTTATCCGCATTATAACCTTAATACATGAACTTAATCATAATAGCAATAATTGAACTAAAATGGGAGAACTCATTTAGTTGTTTATATCTTAATCTTAGCAAATGTTTTTCTTCATATTAACTTTATTTTAACTAAAATGGGTGAACTCAATAAGTTACCTATATCTTAACCCTATTGGATGATCTTCATTTGGCTATTTACATTTTATCCTCTATAAATGAAATACGATTTAATAGTTGGTTATGGTTAAACCCTAATGGATGAACTTCATTTTGTTTGTTTACATCTTAATCCGTAATGTATGAATTTCATCTTATTAGCCATATTTTAACCATAGAGGATGATCTCATTTGGTTGGTTATTTTTAAACCTAAATAAATGAACCTCGATATATTAGTTGCACTATATCTAAAATGGATGGCTCGCAAAGTTAACCATATTTAAACCTTAAAGGGAGAATTTCTTAAGTTGCCTACATTTAAAATTCATTGAGTAAATATCCTCATGTTAGTCTCATCTCCAATCATATTAGATGAACGCTTCCTAAATTCTACAATTCAATGAACATAATATATCCATGTCTTAAGTATTAACTTGTAATTAAGATATCCAGCTTAATTGGATCAAACGTCGCGAATTGAGTTAGGTGTAAGGATACGTAATCACATTGGGAAACTCCTTAGGTTCGTTTAGTCTTCCGCTGTGTTATCTAAGTGTTAGATAACTCCAAAGTATCTTAATGTTGTGACTTAATATTAACACTTTTATTATTATAAAACTATAACTCTAAAAAAATATATATAGTTACACTCCGTTTGAGTGTTTTAGCTTTCACCCTTCGGGGTTTCCTGGTGAGGCATTACACTTGGTATCAGAGCCCATGTTGCAACACTGGGATCTCTGGTTATGCTTGTGCCCTTAGTTGGTGTGTGGTGTGTCGACCCTATGTTGTATGCTTGTCCTCCTTGATGTGTGAGTGTGATTGAACAAACCCTACTTGTGTGTAACGCGTGTGTTCACACCTTGTTGTCACCTTCTTGATGTGGGTGTTTTGGAATGATTATATGTGTTTTATTTACTTATTACGGTCTTGGTCTACGATTCCTCTTATTCTGAAAGAGACTCGTATGTACGTTCATTCTTGAATTGTTTTACTCTTTTGACTAATCCATTTGGGTTGGTTGGTATTGTCTTGAATCTAAAAGTACGAAATGTGCTTGTTATGGTTATGATCTATCTTAGTGTTGTCCACTTGAAGGACTAGTATGGCAAATATTAAATGCTTATTATGTAGTAAATTGAATGATTATCACCCTTTCTCCTCTCTCTCTCTAGAAATTTAAAATGCTTGTTATATGTGTAACTATCCCTTAAATATGAGTTTTCTCTTTGCAAGAGAAAGGTTGTGACTCCTTGAGCCCTTGTGTGAGCCTTATAACGCTATGTGTTTTTAGATTGTGAAAGGGATTTGGTTGGAAAGTTAATATTGGTTATTGAGAGAAAATTGTATGTTTACATTAAGGATTCTCCATGTGCTTGGTAGGAGTAATATAATTAAATTTCCATCTTAAGTAAGGTGCATTAATATGCGCATAGCTGATTTTGTGAAAATTGTTTTATTGTGAAAGAAGTACCAAAAGAGAACATGTTATAGTAGCTTCAAGAGTGTATTAATGTGTTTTTTTTTCGAAAGATTGTTTTATGTGCTTCTTCAAACCAATTTGATTTAGGACCTATTTTAGCAATGCTCAATTTAACTTGCCTTTGGATATAGATAATTGTCTTTTTGTGTTTAGAAAGATCAAATGAAAGACTTGTTAATTTGTATGCATTAATGTGTAATATTTAGTAGATAGCTCCTCATTTACCTTCTTGTCGTATTTTGAATTTTCAATGTTAGGTTTGAGGTATTATTGTATTGTATTACGAATAGTGAGTGTTCTCAAGAGGACTTGTATTACCGAAAAATTGTTTGTCTAGATTTCTTGATTCGGAAAACTAGAACATTATATTGCAACAATAATAATTAGAAATGTCATGTTAGGTTGCTTTGGCACCCTCCTAAAAGATAGCGAAATGAAAACCGTGCAACTAAAATGATAGACTTATATCTGAGCATATAGTGTGATCTTGTTGATCTTGTGTATTTGTAGGAAATAGTTGATTTTCCAACTCTCTTCCTCCTCTTGCCTAAATTATAGGATTTGTTGTTTTTGAAATACTATTAAGAATGCAATGATTTAAGAAGAATTTTTATAATGCATATGAAATTGTATGTTTGCTTTTGGCTTCTAATTGAAAGAGGAAAGTTTTTCGCTTTGGAAAAGAAAATTGCATAGTTAGTAATGTGAATGAAAATGCTTAGTGGAATTTGAGAAAGATATCAGAATGATGTTATTTCCTTGTGTAAATTTGAATTGTTAAGAATTTCAAAACGTGTATCTAGAGTAAACTTTATTTAGTGATTCATGTGAAAAGCATAATTAAAACTTCCCTTAAGTAGATGATAGTGTATTGAAAAGTATTCCCCGTAAATGTGACTAAACCAGTAATGGTGCTATTCCTTGTGTGTTGTAAGAAACCTGTACTTGCTATGTGTGCCCATGGGATGGTGAAGTAATCAACCATGGGGGATATGTTTGCTTATGAGTATGGGAAACCATACTATTTATGTGATGTTGCATATTTGTTCCCTTACTGAGTGCCATCCCATGGGTTGTTGATAAGTCAGTATGTGAAGGGGTAGTATTAGAAGTCACCATTCCTTGAATAGTATGAATAGCGTACGAGTAATGTCGACGCGAAGTGACTTTAGCTTCCCTATCTCAAGGAAAAATATAGTTATATAATGAAACTGTATTATAGGTGTACTCAATACTTTCCCTTATGATGAATCGATTTATGAGGTTCATGTGTGCTAGCCTAATTCCTATCCTTTATTTTGAGCATATAGATGACAGTTCTTGAGCATAATGATGGATTTTATTGGAGCATCTTTTGCCTTGTCTTCATGAGAGGCGTGTTATTTTTCACATGAGCTGCCAATTGACTAGTGTTGGTAGACTTGTGGGTAGATCTTAGCCATGTATACCTCTGGCTTATAGTGGGTATCCTGAGAGGAACATCACTATGCGGGGTGTGATCGTCACGTGCCTTATCCGTGAGATACACTACCATGCGGGATACGTCCATTGTGTGCCCTATCCGCTTGGAGTATTGCCATGCCGTGCTGAGACACGATGCGGGATGTAGTAGACATTGCCATGCGACCTACCGATAGGTATAGGGTAGAGCCATGCCACATGACGACGTGATGCAGGGTGATGTCGAGGTGCACACTGCCATGCCATGTGGATGTGTGACTTGGCCACACCACACAATGAGCTATTGTGATAGCTAGACGATTGTTCCTTCCTTCCTCGTTGGTGGCTAGCTGCTAGTCACGTAGTGATGTAATGTGCACTTATGATTTTCTTTTATTACTTATTTATTTATTTATTTCCATGTGGGCCAGCAAATTGATTTTATTTTGACCTTGAAGGTTTAGCCACGATCTTGCAATCTTGTTCTTACTATATTTGATGTTGCAATTCTGGAATTATTTTCTTGCCTTACTGTTGGAATTGACGATTATTATCTTTATTCTTCTATACTTTGGTGGCTAAACTGGTTTATAATTATTGTTTTCATAAGCTAGTCTTGTGTTGCAATGTGAATTCCTCTCCAAGAACATAGGAGACTATCTTGGATGAGTGTATATGAGGAAGTAGACGTAGGGAACCTTGAGGATGGAGGTATGTGAGGCTGTGAGATAGCTAGGATCCACTACCTACCTATGAGTGGGGACTATCTCTTGGAGGCTAAACACCTTACACAACAAGGGATGTTCAGAAGGGTCTTGTATGGAAGGTAGCACCGCTATGGTGTACCCTAGCACCATCAAGCCCTTGAGTGAGATGTTGGATATTGATGATCATGTTATTTGTTTTGAGAGCAGGCATAGAGATGCTGATCGTGCATGTTATCTTTGACCGAGCATCAGACATGCTCACATGTGGCCTTTTGTGTTGTGCAAATTCCAGTTATGTGGATGGTTATTATGTGTAATCATGGATTAAATGGTGTTAACTTGTCACTATGTTATGGGACATAGTCATTGGAAAAGTTCTTATATGCCTGGAAAGTGTAAACAATTGAGTTATATACGTTGCTCTTATTTCATGAAAGTTAACTTGGTTGTAAAAATTTATATTTGAAGCTAGTACTATGGGATAAAGTTTTGCTAAAAGAGGTATGGGTGAAAGAATTTGATCTTGATGACATGTTTTCTTGTCATGTTTGATAGATGAGTATGGTAACTGTTGTCTATATCTTGTAATGCATTAATTTGGTGTAATGAAAGGAAGAAAAAAATTCTTGTTTCTCTACTATGATTGTGTGTAAATTCTAGAATATTTTAAGAAGTGGATGATTTTAGATGTATTTTGTTAATGGATAATGACATTTGTAGAGGATTTATAAATAATGTTTTAAATTGTTGACAAAATATTTATTTGTGCAAATTGATAATTGTAATTGAGTTTTAGGGCTAATACGTGTTGTATGATTTTCGCTTAGCCTTGTGATTTCTAGGAGTAAGTCGGAGCCTAGGGGGGGAAGAATGTAATGCCCCTACCCTAGTCGGCCTTGTAAAACCTGTTTGACCTTAGTTGACTTCCTATGTGGCATTCTTGAATGGTCGATTTACCGCGATGTAATGTTGTAGATTAGATAATATAAATAATTGTGCATACCTATTATTGTGCTTTTGCATCGATTCTTGTGTAAATGTAATTATTCCCTAATTTTTGTTATAAATCTTGAGCTAACACCTTCATTGGATATGTATATATATGTATGCTTGTGTGACTCATGGTTGCAAGAGATTGCAGGTACTATATCGCCTAGGGCGAGGTTCAGCTCCACCAGGATTCGCAGGGTTGAGTATACCTCCTTCATCCTTAGAATTTGGATTAGGTGGTCATAAAACTCTCGTCTTGCCTAAGCCATGATCAGGTGAGCATCATGTGTGGTCTATAGGGTTCCTTTTTCGTTTGGGTTGTGTGTCTTGTGATTGGTGGACTTTCTTGGTTTGCGTGCCTTGCGTGTGGTAAATGAAGTATTTTATCCTAAGTATTTAATTCAATTTAATGTGTTGATTTACGCATTAGAAATTGAGAAATTTAAAATAAATAGGTTTCTTTTAGGTGATTAATCATTAATTAAAAAGATCGCTTTATTTATGTTGTAGCGAATTTAATTTAATGGTTAATTTTAAAAATAGTGAATTTAATCTAGTTTATGCGTTTTGAAAAAAGAAATATTTAAAGTTATTTGAAATATAATTAATTTAATCTCTTTTGCATTTTGGGAAAAAAAAAAAAGAAAAAAAAAGGTAATTTTAATTATTTAAAGAAAATCATTTTTAATTTATAAAGTTTGATATAGTGTGAAAGATTGATTTTTGGAAATTAATTTAATTAAAATATTTTACCCTTGTCAATAGTTCCAAATATAAATGTTGGATTAATTAATATTGAGAAATTAAAATTAAAATTAAATAGGAGAGAAGCATTTTAATTTGAAAATCAAGTTAAATTAATTTAATAGTTGAAAAGAATTATTATTTCTTTTTAATTTTAAAAGTGCTTGAATTTCGAAATTAGAAATTAGGTCATAGGTGTGATTCATTTAACCGAGGTTTTGAAAATATTTTTGGAGAGAGTTTTTCGTTGTAAAATTTTTGGAAAAGAAAAATATTGGGATGGAGAATGGGGATTTTTGCAAGGATGGATTTCTATAGCTACAGGATTGGGGGCTCTTCTTCGAATCTTACCAGGAATGCTAAAGAGGTAGGATCTCAGTTTTCTCCTTTTATTTCTAGGCTAAATTAAAAAAATGGTATTTTGGTTGTTCTTCACGGAAATGCTGGTTTTTTTTTTAAAATACCAATGAGTGCTCTTAAGATTTAAGTTTTTAGTTTGAGAATATTGATTGTTTTAGGGTCAAGATTGTTTTTAGAAAAATAGATAAGAGGGATTAAATCCTTTTGGGTATTTGAGAAATCATGATCTTGTTGAGAAAATCTTCCCCATTTTATTTTTTTGAGCATTCTGGCAAAAAAACAAACAAATAATAATAAAATGTGTATGAAAAGATTATTTTAGTTTTCTTTTAGTTATTTTGGGTATTAAATAGTTCTGGTGCTTTATTTATTTTGAATATTTTTATAGTTTATTTTATTTCTTTTTTATATATTGAATATTATTAATATATATTTTATTAATGAGGTTAATAATTTTATATTAATTAATATTTAGATTTGAAAATCTGTAACTTATCCTTGAGAAATCATGATCTTGTTGAGAAAATCTTCTCCATTTTATTTCTTTGAGCATTCTGGCAAAACAAAAAACAAAAAAACAAAACAAAACAAATAATAATAAAATGTCTCGTATGAAAAGATTATTGTAGTTTTCTTTTAGTTATTTTGGGTATTAAACAGTTCTGGTGCTTTATTTATTTTGAATATTTTAATAGTTTATTTTATTTCTTTTATATATATTGAATATTATTAATATATATTTTATTAATGAGGTTAATAATTTTATATTAATTAATACTTAGATTTGAAAATCTGTAAATTATCCGATTTGTTATTTATATATATTAATGAGAATAATATATATATATATATATATATATATATATATATATATCTAATTGAAAGTCGTATATTTATTAAGTTGGTTTAATGTTTATATTTTATTATCCAGGGGCTGATAAATATATATTGATTAATATTTAAGTGGAAATAAATCTAGGTAGAAATAACTTTCTTTTATTGGAGATTTTTAAAATAAATCTAGATAGAAAGATTTTCTTATATTAGAGATTTTTGGAAATAAAATTAGATAGAAGGATTTTCTTATATTAGAGGTTTTTTGAAATAAATCTAGATAGAATAACTTTCTTTATTGGAGATTTAGAAATAAATCATATTTATTACTCGGTGATGTTTAAATTTATATTTTCCAAGGATATAATATTTTTGGATTAAAATGATATGGATCTTATGGGTAGTTTAGAAAGGGAATTCTAAAGTATAGGAGTAATTGGAAAAGGGGATATTTAACATTGGGCATTCTGAAAACTCAAATGATATGCTATTGAATTATCGGAAAATTACTAATGCATCGATTTGAAAATTGATAAGTTAATGATATTCTCATTAGTAAAATAAGTGGTGTAGTTATGCCCTTCTTCGGTTTGGAGATATAGACAAAATAGAAATATGGCGAGTTTAAATTTATGTAATTATTGTCCGAAGTGGTCGTTGTATAGTGGTTGTGTTTGCCTTTAAGGCAAAGATGTAAAAGACAGGAAACTTATGTAATCGTAACTTAATTAATTGCCAGAGGGGTCTTGCAGTTGAGCAGACTCGGAGATGTAGCCCTTTAGGGGTGAACTCCGAGATCATATCTGTGTTATGTGATGCTTTTGTTCCTCATGTTTCATACTTAGAGCTAACATGTATGGCTGTATTTTGTAAGTGTATAATGGGGATTTAATGAAGTCATTTCTTGAATGCATAGATATAGTCATCTTATTAAAATGTAGTAATTAGGGTCATAAAAGATTGTAAATATGATTATGGAATTTATTTTGTTAAGGAAAAGAAGTAAGCATGAAAAGAAACTCACTAGGTTACAATTATTGAATTAACTTGTCATAAAGCTTGTAATTTGAACGTAATAAATGTATAACAAATATTGGATTAACTGTCATAATTTCTAAATTGAAATCTAATGGATGAACCTCATTTGGGTATTTACCTTTTTATCTTAGTAAATGAACATTGTCATGTTAGCTATATTTCACTAAATTGGATGAATTCATTTAGTTAATTACGTTTTATTCTAAACAAATAATCCTCACCAAACTAGTTGTATAATTGGATGAACTCAATAGGTTATCCGCATTATAACCTTAATACATGAACTTCATCATAATAGCTATAATTGAACTAAAATGGGAGAACTCATTTAGTTGTTTATATCTTAATCTTAGCAAATGTTTTTCTTCATATTAACTTTATTTTAACTAAAATGGGTGAACTCAATAAGTTACCTATATCTTAACCCTATTGGATGATCTTCATTTGGCCATTTACATTTTATCCTCTATAAATGAACTACAATTTAATAGTTGGTTATGGTTAAACCCTAATGGATGAACTTCATTTTGTTTGTTTACATCTTAATCCGTAATGTATGAATTTCATCTTATTAGCCATATTTTAACTATAGAGGATGATCTCATTTGGTTGGTTATTTTTAAACCTAAATAAATGAACCTCGATATATTAGTTGCACTGTATCTAAAATGGATGGCTCGCCAAGTTAACCATATTTAAACCTTAAAGGGAGAATTTCTTAAGTTGCCTACATTTAAAATTCATTGAGTAAATATCCTCATGTTAGTCTCATCTCCAATCATATTAGATGAATGCTTCCTAAATTCTAAAATGTCAATTCAGTGAACATAATATATCCATGTCTTAAGTATTAACTTGTAATTAAGATATCCAGCTTAATTGGATCAAACGTCGCGAATTGAGTTAGGTGTAAGGATATGTAATCACGTTGGGAAACTCCTTAGGTTCGTTTAGTCTTCCGCTGTGTTATCTAAGTGTTAGATAACTCCAAAGTATCTTAATGTTGTTACTTAATATTAACACTTTTATTATTATAAAACTATAACTCTAAAAAAAAAATATAGTTACACTCCATTTGAGTGTTTTAGCTTTCACCCTTCAGGGTTTCCTGGCAGAGCATTACACCTTCCCTTGTTCTCACTCTCAACCTTTTCACACTTCCAAACCTTAATTTTCCTACAATGGTCAAAAGAGGTAAAGAATTACTTATAACAAAGTATTAACTAGAAAGTGAAGAACCAAACACTCATAGGGATCTTGGACATGCATTTAAACATCTAGGGCACCTAAAAAGAGCACTAAATCACATAGACAATGGTCCACCATTATCAAAACAATTCACATCTTTCACCTAGGGTTAATTTACACTTTCACGATCTATTTTTTTAATAAATCATTGAATCAATTTATGGATATAACTAAGGTGGATCCCAAAATGTGCCACAACTACCTATTTTTTCTTGGATAGTAGGTTGTGTTTCTCTTAGGAGCTTAGGACATCATCATGGCCATAAAGGACCCAAGATGCTAGTTGCATATTAACATAATCATATATACAAAAAACCCCTTTTGTCACTAGAAGGAGAGCTTAAACCACTTATTCTAGTCCACTGTTCTATGACAAAAAGAAAGTGGAATGTTATTTTCAATCATGTGCATCTCATTTTTTATCACTCTTTGAGCTAGAAAAAAGTTGTATTGGGTGTTGGTTTGCATAATAATCTTATTGCTGATTTTGTTAGACATTGTGTTTTACTAAATATATGGAAGAGAAAGCATTTAGCTTTGTTTTCAAACTAGTCAATTCACGAAGGGACTAAGATTTCAAAGGTTTTACTTTGACATCTTGTATCAAATTGTTTCTCTTTGTTGGTAATTGCAGGGGGACACCAAGGATCGTATTAAGTACATTAATTATTTGGATATTATTAAACTTCAATTCCTTCAACATCACAACAACAATTTCATGTGCTCCAAGCAGCTTCATACTCAGTTCAAGTTCCAACTATAGTTGCTACTTTCAACCTTCTTTTGTCTTTTTGGTTTGGCCTTCTCATGGACTTTATGTAATGGTGTAATGAAGTTATATTTTTGGTTCTTAGTCTTGTCTTTTGACAAGTTGTTATGTAACTGGTTTAGTTTCTTAGTTTAGGTTGCCAAGTTCAAACTATAGTTGCTACTTTCAGCTTTCTTTTGTCTTGATGATGTAGTTCGGTTCTGATTCTAGTCTTTTGACTAATTGTTATGTAATTGATTTAGTTTCTCAATGTCTTACTTGTAGTCTTTTGACTACCCATATTTTTATTTATTTATCAATGCATTATTCAATAAATAAATAAAATCATATAGACAAAAACATGTGAGATAGTACAACACCACAAGTGCTAGTATCCCAATTCAATACAACACCCATCTAATCTCGAACAACAACAATCCAACTTTATTAAAAAAATTAACCCGAATCTATATCCATTTCATTCTATTTTAATTTTACACATTAACTCTCAACTCATTTATTTTAAAAATCTAATTCAAATCTTAAATATTTTGAAATCCAATCATTTTATTAAACTCGTGTACAACACTGCATTTGCTAGTACCCCAATTCAATACAACAGATGTCTAATCTCCAACAACAACAATTCAATTGTATTAAAATATTAAACCTGAATCTGTATCCTTTTCATTTCTATTAAAAATGAATCATCAAAATGAATCTTTCATACACTCAATCTCAACTCGTTTATTTATTTTAAAAATCTAATTTAAATCTCATATATTTTGAAACACAATCATTTTATTAAATTATTGTATAATATAAACATTATTTTATCCTTGATTGAAATTTGAATAAGCTATGGGGGACACAGGAAGAGTGGTGACATAAGAAGTAATGTATGTGTTATGGAGGCGTGCTCCTTTCAAAAGAGAATAATATCATCCACTCCAAATTTTTTAAGATATCCTTGTTGCATGAATAACGACATTATAAACTTTCCATCAAAAGAATAATAAATATCTTTACAAGTGATCTAAGCATATGAATATTATAGTCTATATGCATTAATATTTATTAGTTTTTTAAAATTGAGAGATTGCTTTTGGATGCAATTACTAGTAATTTATTATAATTAAAAAATAATTTATGTTATGATAAACAATTTATAAATTAAATATTTCAAATGACACATTCGATGTTTATATACATTTTATTTTCATCATATATAATTTAAGAATAACATTATTTTAATATATTTAAATTTGTAAATTTTAAAAAATAATAATTTTTTATCTACTCATTTGCTTTTAAAAAATAATAAAAAAATTATATGGTTTTCTTCTACTTTGGCATGCTTGATTTTTATTTGATTTATTTATTGGGGACCTCTTTTCATTATTTGACCAAAGCATATTTTCTTACATAAAAAGATGGTACTTTTATTTTGTTTTTTTTAATCACATATATATGGACTTTAACATTAATACTATTATTATATTAAATTTTTTATATGCATGATTTCATAGTGTGGTTAGACATGAATATTAATTATGATTAAATTATTGAAGTGTGGATATAGTATAGTATTCAAAGTGCATATATAATATAGTTTCATTAAGGCTAGATGTTGATGGACTCTTGGTTAACACTAAAATATTAAAGAGTGCATGGGTCTTTTTTTTTAATGTTAAAAAACTCACTTTGGAATGATCTTATTAGAAGAATAAAATATTTTTTAATTGGGCACTTACAAGTGTAGACTAAGATCATCTAACTTCACTATAATAGAATGTAAGGATTTGGTAATACTTCATTATCAATTAACCCTACCTTATCTTTGTATGTATTTATTTATTGGAAAACATTTTATTAATATTATATAGTAAAAGGGTTATAATTAAAGTATGGGTTAGGTATATATAAATCATTAAAATATAAATGAGAAAAAATAAAATTAGAGGTTACAAGTTAAATATAAAGTTTTTTTAATATCATGAGATAACCCAACGATTCAATCCATTGAGGTGAGGACGCTTTAATGGACAACTGAGTAGGCTTAAACAACCCAACTTTTAGGTAAACCTAACCATCGAGAGTTGAACATTGGACCTACATGGGAAGAACCCAAAGCCTTGGCACAACCTTACCAATCGTATATATATTTTGTTATATAGTTGAATATAAAGTATTGTATGTATGTTTTCTATTGATTATAGTTTGTAGTGTTGGAAAAGGGTGAGGTGGATTTTCTTATTAATGAAGCACTATAGGGGATAACTCTCTAAGAGGAATGGAGATCTCTCAAATGTCCTAGAGAGTCTTGAATTACAAGTGGTGTCAATGCTCACTAGTATGATGGAAAAGTTACAATAGATACCTTGACACCACCTTCTATTGACCTAGAATATTTTTCTCATGGAGAAAGAGTCTAACCCCTTTGTAAAGGTGGAAGTAAGAAGCAACTCTAATTGATTGAATCATGTCATTGGATAGGAAATAATAGTAAACATCTCTAGGTAATGTAATTAGATCAAGACTTTCTCTAAATACAAGAAGCACTCTCCTAGTGGTTGAGGAGGTATTGTGGGTTATACAATTCTAACATCACATTATCTAAGCATATAAACGTTCTCATCAAAAGAGGCTTAGTAATTAGTATCATCAAAATGGAAAATAACACTATTTATAGATTTTTAGAGCTAAAATAAAATAGATTCTCAAAAGAGACTCTAAAGTCTAGCAATATAACTAGGCCATGAGGTTGTATGCTCAAACAAAGTAGTTAACAATTAAAAAAACCTAGATGAAAAGGAGATAGCCAATTGTGAATCCATTCTAAAACATTTGAAGAACATGGTCAAATCTATAAATGGTGTTTGAAAGACTCCAATTTGTGATAGGAGCAATTTAAGATGAACCAATCAAATATGCATGTCATTCACCAAGTAGAATCCCTTTGTAGACTAAGAACCAAATAAGTTGAGCAATTTTAAGATCGAGTATAGACTACTTAGAAACTCTTTTCCAAGGACATTAGTAGTAACAAGAAATCAAAATGAAGCTTTAATACTAGCTAAAGAAAAATTTACAGTTCATATGTATTAACCCCATGAGAGAAACAATAAAAAATACAAGGCATGGGATGCACCTTTATATACCCTTATGAGAGAAAAATATAGCCTCCAAAGTGCACTCAATATATGTATAATATTTATAGTACATCCTCAAAGCTATAATGCTTTAATAAGAGTACATGGCAAGAGATCTATAAGAATCTAGTTTAAGAATCCATTTACCCACAACCCACACCTATAATAACTACAAATGTCCATGACCATACTAAAATATCACAACTATGAGAAACAACAAGACAAATAATGGAGCCTTTGGTAGTGTTCTCCCTTGCCTATGTGTTGCTTCTTGCTTTGACAGAATGCCTCATAGAGATGTAATAGCATGGAAAGAAAGAATTTCACGATATGGGCCAAAATGGTTGTAGTAAAAATGCTTAGAAATACCTCAATGATAGGGTAATTGGGTAGAAGACAAGATGCAGTCCGCAAGAGTTGCGCAGGTGAGAAGGAAAAAATTTGAATCTATAAGGAGAAGCATTTACCAAACCACTACCAACAGATGGTAGGAACCAAACCAATGGAACTCCGGGAGCTATAGAAACTCTCAGAGGAATAAGAAGAATTGGAATTCCCGATAAAATCACAGACCTCCGTTCAAAAGACTATCCAAACAAAAGCAACCAATATTTTATATCTGTGTGGGTTATTGCTTTGAACATTCTCGGGATCCTGTCAGGGGTAAAGGGTTCTTAGATTGCCTGAGAAGCCATATAGAAGAGGATTTCAAAAGCCCAAACATACCCTTCAGTCAGCTTTTACCCTCATATTCTTCCTGGCCTAACAATATACCAGTACGCAATCCCAAATTCCTCTCCTACCCGAATAATATTCCAATCGTAGGTAGCCGAGATCCTTCAAATCCCAAACTCAGAGCATCCTTCAACCCAAAGTCTTCCAGTACAGGTAGCCGAGATCATTTTGCCTCCTTCTCGAACAATATTCCAATCGCAGAGAGCTGAGATGTTTCAGATCCCTCATTTAGAGAATTCTTCAACCCAAAGGTTGATAGTGTAGGGAATCGAGACCACTCACCTTTCAACCTTAAAGTGTCCTTTATCCCAAAATCTGATTGGCAACTTCGCAAACTCAGGCCGGGTGAAGAGATCCCCCCCAAACATTTTATGAGCCCTTAAAAATTTGGGGGAAAAAATAGTTGAATGAAGAACATATTGAACTACCGATTAAAAAGAGAAGTAGTGGGATCACTGTTGAATCAAGCTGCCTTGATAAGCAACACAAGGTTACTCTTCTGGATTAGGCCATTATGCCCCAAGTTTCACATCTTCAAGAAAGAGCGCTTGTTGGTAAGTTTTGGAAATCTTCTCCTTCATTTAATGATTTACTGTCATGGGCCAAGAAAGGTTGGAAAGGGGTTAAGGAAATTTTCTACATTGATAATGGATCAAGTTTTTTATTGCAATATTTCATTCAAAATACTTTATGGGTATGACCCATAAGCATAAGGGTGGTTTTGTAAGAGTTTTGGTCTTTTCACTATCCCATGGTACCAAATTTCAAGACGAATTCTGCAATCTATAAATTTGCCCCCTTATGAATCCCCTTTTCGTCCTTGCCTTTGGAATATAGAGATTTAGAGCTAATTGAGCTATTTGCAAACCAAATTGGAATCTTCATCAAGCACGACCTAATTCCTTTTGAATTTACTCATCTTCCAATTCAAGTATGTTTGCTTCTAGAGAAGTCAAAATTGGTACTAGATAACTTATTAGTAGTTTCCAAATTTGGTACTTGGAAACAAACTATCATTCTTGAAGAACCTAAAATAGTGGCTTCTCACTTAGACATTCTGGGACATTTTAATGTTCAATGTCAACAAGATCTACATCAAACAATCAAAGTTTGCGATGATCATTCTACAAATCCATCCCTTTGTTTATTTGCCTCTAGTTTAGGTGTGGATTTGCATGACAGTCCTATTCCCACTCAACACATTCAAACTGAGAACAACCATATTAATTATGCTAGGAAAACCATCTCTGAGCATACGAACCAATCCCCAAAACAAGATATGTAGATATTGGCTTCTGAAAGGGTAAATAGACCTAATATATCTTCAATTTGGAACTGGTTAGTATGCTCTTTAATCAAAAGAAGCAAGGATTGAATTTCACCACCTTCTTATGCTCGTATGCCCTAGTTGAAATTGGTAAGACTTTCGTGGCTAGAATGTTATCCCCCTCCCAAAATCTTAAGGGTATGGGATTTTCCTCTCTATACTCTCCAAGGAGGTGAATGATTCCTTCTTAGAAATCACTAGCAAAACATATATGTTGGTTTCTAGATTGCCTACATCTAGTCGGTTTGTGGAATTATTGGATGCCCCTAAGGAAGATAGTTGTAATCTCCCATGTTACAAGAGGCTACTACAAGGATGTGAGAAGCTAGGTTTACAAAGATCAACTGATATCCTAGGCCAAGGAACCAAGGTCTAGCTATGTCCAACTAGGGCCAGTCAAAGGTTTGAGAACCCTAAGGTCCAAAGATCATTAGTCAATTAGTTAATACATGCACTCCAATTCTCCAACTAGAACGATCAAGTTTTGACTTTCACCAATTCCTTATACTTGCATACATCAGCTGAAATTGGTAAAACTTTTGTGGCCAGAATGATTTCTCCTTTTCAAAACTTTAAGACCGTGGGCTTTACCTCCTCAATCTCTCCAAGGATTGTGAATGCTTTATTTTTAGAAATCTTTAGTAAAATAAATAAGATGGCCTCTAAACTATCTACATCTAGTCTGCCTCTTGATCTTTTAAATGCTTTCAAGGAAGATAATAGTAATTCTTTCCCATGCCCAAAGACATTAATACAATGGCATGAGAAACTAGATGTTCAGAGACTGTCAGATAATCAAGACCAATTGGTTGTGCTTAGTCCGACTAGGTTAGTGGTATGAGGAACCCAAGGCTCAAAAATCATTAGATAACTTAGATCAAATTGCTAATGAAATGTTACATTTGGTGAGCTCCCAATTATTTGATGAAATTGTTGAAGAGGTTCTAAACGAGGATGATAATTTTCTTTTAGATCACCTTACAATTATGTCTACAAGCTCTCAGGACTCTCATTCTAACATTCTACCTCGTATTATGGATATAGAGGGAAACACTTACCAACAAGATTGTGAAAGCTAGCAAGATCCTCCATATGATTTCTCACAATCTCTGTCAATCTCCCAATCTCCTGCATGCCTCTCTCTGATATCTAATTCACCAAAACCTAGAGGGAGAAAACCAAAATTAGCCAAATTGAAAGAGGAAATAGCAACTAGCATTCAGTCCACTTTAGATGGTAAATTTACTATCACTAAAAGGCCGAGGAGGGCATGTTTCTCTCCTCGTCCTCAATGAAAATCATTTTATGGAATTTCAGAGGTATAATGCCTCTGACAAAAGGAATCAAATCAAGCTCCAACTTGATTCGTCAATAGCTAATATCATTATGTTACAAGAAACCAAAACTTCTTAGGATACATTCTAGAACACTATTCACAAGTGGGCAAAATGGAAATCATTACATGTCCCAACCCAGGGAGATTTAGGAGGGCTTATAGTTTTGTGGAACCCTAAAATAGTAAATGTAGAAATAGTAACCACAAGGAACAATTGGCAGTTATTCAATATTCAAAACTTTGGTTTGTCTTTCATGCTATTTAATGTTTATGGGCCCACTAGCACACTTGATAGAAAGAGGCTCTAGAATACAATAACAACAACTATAAATCAATTTGTAGATCAAAACATTATTTTGGGAGGAGACTTTAATGCTATTGTCTCCCTCCAAGAAAAAAAGGGGGTATTTGTCCTCCAATAAGGAATATTGAAGATTTTGTGGGTTTTATCTCCGATAATGCATTGACAGATGTAGTGCCAAGAAAGGGTTTTTTTACATGGACAAATAGGAGAAATAACTTTTCACAAATAGCTTAGAGATTGGATAGATTTCTCATTTCTCAACAATGGTTGGTACAAAATTTTCAATTTGAATAAGAGATTCTTTCTCTTATCTGCTCAGACCACTTTGCCATTTCACTTAATATCTCTCCCAAGACTTCACCTCGTGTTCATCGGCCCTTGTTCAAATTTGAAAGGATGTGGTTTAGACATCCTCATTTTCTCCCCCTACTTCATAAATGGTGGGTGAGTGCGCCATTTCAGAAGGGGTATAAAATGCTTCAATTCTACAAGAAAATGCAATATGCTAAATCCCAAATTAAAGTATGGAATGCTACAATTTTTAAGAATATTTTTCAGGAAAAAGATAAGGTGGCAAAAGAGCTAGCAGAAATTTAGGATCATATCATTATGCAGGGCATGGATAATGCCACTTTTGACAAGCAAAAACATCTACATACAACATGGGAAGAGATATGTAAGAGAGAGGAAGTCTACTAGAGGCAAAAGTCTAGGGAACTCTGGTTGAAAGAAGGAGATAGGAATACAAAATTCTTTCATGCATCAGCTAAATTAAAAAGAGTGGCCTCCTCAATATTTGAGATCAATGATGCTATTTTAGGTACTAAGCTGACAAAACCTCAGGAAATTCAAGATGGAGTGAATTTTTTTAAAAGATTACTTGCTCCTCCCTTTAGTAACACACAGTCAACATCTAATGAACAAGAAGTCTTAAATGTTATCCTAAATATCATCTCCCAATGCAACAATGAGGATATCATGAAACCTTTCACTCTTGAAGAAGTTCATGGAGTGGTGTTTTCACTTGCCCCGGATAAAGCCCTGAGCCTTGATGGGTTTACAACCCTTTTCTTTCAAAAATGTTGGGATGTCATAGGTTTTGACTTGTTAGTAGATCTTGAAGAATCAAGAAGAAGTGCTTCAGTGCTGAAGATGTTCAATGTTACCAATGTAGCAATTTTGCCCAAAGTTAAAGTACCAAAAACATTTGAGGATTTTAGGCCTATATCCTTGGGTAATACGATTTATAAAATTCTCACTAAGGCCATTTATAGAAGATTGAAAAAACTCATTCCAAAACTTATATCACTTGAACAAGGGGGCTTTGTCCCTGGGAGAGAAACTATGGAAGGAGCATTAGTTGCACATGAAGTTCTCCACTCTGTCCAAACCACCCAAATGCCATCTTTTATTGCTAAGCTTGATATGATGAAGGACTATGATAGGGTAAATTGAAATTTACTCTTAAAAGTTCTCCACAAATTTGGATTCTCTGATAAATGGTATAAATGGATTAGAGCATGTATTTTGGGAGCATTCTTCTCAATCATTATCAATGGGACACCTTTAGGTTTCTTTGCAGCTACTCAAGGTGTTAGGCAAGGAGACCCACTATCCCCTTTCTTGTTCATCATCATGGCAGAAGCTCTGAGTAGATTGATAAAAGTCAATAATGAAAAGGTCTCTTGGTAGAGTATCCTCATTCCTAATACTCCCATTCAGTCACACACACACTCTTTGCGGATGACACTCTTCTATATGGAAAATCCAACATAGCAGAGGCTAATCAGATTAAGAAAGTTTTGGAATCCTACACATTAGTTTTAGGTCAGCAAATTAATGCTTAGAAATCAAAGGTATTTATCTTCAACACCAAACCTGCAATTAGCAAAAAGATCATTAAAATTTTGGGATTCAAACTAGAAGTTTTACCTTGCTTGTATCTGGGTATTCCTTTCTTCATGGGAGCTAATAAATCATCTTGTTGGGAAAGTGTGCTTGAAAGGATTAAATCAAGAATTTTAGCTTGGCTAGTAAGATGGTTGTCTCTCTCAGGCCATATCCTCCTTATCAAAACTATATTGGCCTCCATACCTAATTAATACATCTCTATCCTTAAGGCTCCAAAATCAGTTGTCATGAAGATCCAAAAAATCATCAGAAGCTTTTTATGGAAGTGTAATATTTCACAAGAAAAGAAAATTCCATTAATCTCACTCACCAATATTTCACATGGAAAGGTGGTGGGAGGAGTAGGGTTGCATGATCTCACCAAACAAAATAAAGCATTTGGAGGTAAATTGGTATGGAAAATGTACTCCAAACCTAATGCAAAATGGTGTCAAATCATGCAAGCAAAGTATCTAGACTCTTCAAACCCACTGAGAATCCTCACCATTGCTAATCCTCCAAATGGATCTGCAATGTGGAACTTTATGATTCCTCCAGAGAATTGGTAACCACGTATATTTCTTGGCAAGTTAATAATGGGGAGTCAATTCATTTCTGGAGTGACTCATGGAATAGACACCCTCCATTAGCACAATGTCAACATCGGCAGGAAATAATTCCTACTCTCACTCATGTATGGGGTGAGAAACTCATTGACTATATCAATGGAATTAAATTACATTCAGGGAAAGCCATCTGGAAAGATTTTTCACATATTATCACTAATACTAATCAAAAGCAGATGTTACAAAACCTTTTGGATCAGAGGACTGTATTCCTATCAGATAAATTGGATAAAGTTTTTTGGGCTCCTTCCAAACAAGGTGTATTTTCAGTTAAAAATGGATATGTAGCTTTACAACATATGATGGAACAACAACAGAACCAAAGAGATTTTAAATTCTATTGGAATAACAAGGTTTTACCTAAAGCAGGTTGCTTCTCTTGGTTGGCAATTCAAAAAAAAATCTTCACGATTGATAGACTAGTCAAGATTCAAATTTCGCAACCATTTATTTGTGTTTTGTGCAATAAGGAAAGTGAAACAATTGACCATTTGTTTGTTCAGTGTCCATTTTCTCAACAGTGTTGGTTGTTCATTTTGAATAGATTGCAAATTTCATTGCCTTTGCTGAACATAATTTGGGATTTGTTTTAGTCCTGGCCTACTCTGTTTACTTCCTCCACCTTTTCTTGTATTTGGATTTGTTTCAGTCCTGGCCTACTTCATTTTTTAGGAAAGTATCTTTGTCTGTTGATAATGTCTTGGAAGTCATTGAGAAATCAGTTTCAGACCTAGTTAATGTGCATATTCAATCCCATTTTAATATTTCTTCAATTTTTTCGTCTTGGGATTCTTCCATTATCAGGAATTGGAAGCACATTTTATCACCATCTAACTCCAACTTGTCATCCTTTAATAAATTTATTAAGGTTGATAGATCTAACATTTCATGGCAACCCCCTCATTGAGATTTTGTCAAAATTAACTTCGATGGTTCTTCAAGAGGGAACCCAGGCGACTCAGGGGCTAGAGTTTGTATTAGGGATCATATGGGAAATTTAAAATCATTCAAATCTTCTGTGCTACCTCCAAGAACTAATAATATGGCAGAGGTACAAGTGTTATTGGAAGGATTGATCCTTGCAAAGAAATTGGGTTACCTAAAAGTTCATGTCGAAGTGGACTCCTCTCTAATTATTAATGCTTGTATATAGAGGAAAGCATTAAATTGGAGGAACAATTATGTTCTCAGACAAGTTTGGTCTCTGCTAGACTCATTCGAAGCATTTCACATTTTGCACACTTATAGGGAAGGTAATAAGATGACATATATACTTGCAAACATGGGCTACGATGGTCTTCAAGTTAAATCGATCAAGTACGATCACGACTTAAAGGATTTTTCGTAATTAAAAAACATTATGTGGGACGAGATTTCATGCATGATGAGACACGGTAATCATCATGGTTAATCGCTTAAATGCCATTTAACTTCACTTGCAGGAATGACTTCCAAACAAGGTGAATTAATCACTTAGCACGGTCATATGTGCAAATGTATTAAAATTAGTCCCTCGTCATCTTTGCATACATGACTACATCTTTGGTGCATGTGAGATGTTATCTGATAACACCTCATTCATGGCTCAATAAAGTTGCCACATGCAAATTCTTGCGAGTAGGATGAGTTCATAATTACAATATAGATGGTCGGGTTGGCTATTAAATATCCCTTCCTCCACCTACAAGGCATTCTTCCCTCGTAAGATAAACTGGTTTGTGCATAGCACAAGTTTTGAAGAAGGAAATTAGCTAGAACTCCATATTAGGGCTCACTGACTTCAATGGAAGGAAGATTGCAAATGGACTCAACTTGTACAACATGTCACAAAGAGCACACAAAGTATTTTCCGCGTAACTATAGAGTCTTCTTAGCAGTAGAAGAGTGGGAAAGACCCTTCATGGAGCACATTACAATTTTTTTTCTGGGACAAGTATTACAAATTCAATCATACTAGATCAGGAGGAGCATCAAGTGGGTGATTGGCAAAGAATTCTTGTTTCCTTAGGCAAGATGAGTCATCTTCCCTTCACAACTTATTTCTATTTTCTTTTCAAATGCATTTGACTTGCTCCAATCCCTTTCAATGCTTGAGTTAATTGTTACCAAAGTTATCAAGCATGAATTTCTTCCTGGTAACAAACTTCTCCTTGCAACCCAAAGGTATGACTTGTGGGAGGGCAACGCCCACATTGGAGGTATTTTCTCATGACATTTCCTCTTATCTAGACATGCCTTTATGTCAATTTATGATAACATTAAACATACTTTGGACATGCAAAACTTTTCTTATATCCAAAGTGCTCTAGATAAACACCATAGGGAAATAGGTCAGGAATTGGTTACTCTAGTCAAGAAAAAGTCAAACGCCCTATTAATTCTATTGAATGCTGAACCTCCCAAGGTGAATCCACCCCTATGACTGGTAGTGCCAGATTTGAATGTTGCCTTAGGGCCTATGCTATCGCAGGACTCTATTGAAGCTGGAGGGTCAGCTCAAATTCCACCCATAATCAACAGGGGCATGGTGCAAGAACATCAAGATGAACACGTCCAACCAATGGAGGGGTAAAGTAGAGGGTGAATTCGGCACCTATTTTGATAAGCATAATTATGGATGTCGGATGGCTCTCCATTTTCAAAACTATTGAGGATGGCCTAGTTGCGAAATTATAAGCCCATTTACAACATTAACTATCCCAGGTAATAGGTGTTGGTCTCTTCATTCATTCCAACTAGTTCAACTGAACCGGTAGCAAAGACATTTTGTTAACCAGCTGGGTTGTACGGGTAACGAAGGCTCCTTTTGAACTGGTTAATATGACAAGCATTCCAGTATTAAATCATTCATATGATACATCTGGTAACTGGTTGCAGTTTCTTTACTTGGTCTCTTCTTCTATTTCCATCGATACAACAAAACCGCTAGTAGAGACATTTTGTTAACTAGCTGGGTAGTTTCGGTATTGGGGTCTCCTTGAACTGGTTAATACAAAAGGAATACTGACATTAAAGTTCCATTATAATACAACCGACTATCAGGTATGGTAGCTTTACTATGTTCTAGTAACCGAAATCCCGCTCCCCAAGTTTTTATGATATCTGGTTGTGGGGGTAGTTTTTTTAAGGTTTTTTCTAGATTTGTCTTGTCTCGCTACTCTCAACTTTGGCCTCTATGAGGTTTGTACTATGGGCAAGCCTTTATATCACTTTGGATCTTTGGTGGGTCCCTTCTTATAGCCCCGACTTCTCTTTTCATTGTATTTAAGTAAGGACATAGGGTTTTCTTCCTGATTCTTTCCCTATTGAGCTCTTGAATCAGTTATCTTATTAATATATATATATATATATATATATATATATATATATATATATATATATATATATATATATATATATATATATATATATATATATATATATATTAGTGGCTTTCCACTCTTGCTTAAAAAAAAAACAAGACAAATAATGATAAAAATATTGTAGCATAACCCCAACAAAGCTTGAAGTGACACTTAAATGACCAACACATACAAATTATATATTGGCACATCCAAAATTAGAAACCTATAGTTTCCAATACCATATGTTATAACCATGGTAAAATAATCACCCAAATCAACATAGCATATTGGATGAGTCCACCTCTACCCTAGATGACCTCAAATATCAACCAAGAATCCCCCTTGATTTGACAATCCAAACCAATTCCCTATATTCATGTTTGTTACCCAAAGTAAAATATTTTCAAATCTTCCATGTGTCAAAGTCACATCAAACTTGTATGACACTAAGTGTAACTTACAAATATCAAGCATAATTTACAAAAGTAGGAAGCCCATTCCATGTGGTCACACAATAAAAATCATAAAGAATGAACATGGTATGTTACAAGGTGGATCTAATATAATCTCAAATGTCTCCCACTGGCCATTACAATGCAAGAGGAAAAATAAAATCAACAAGGGTGAACAAACCACTCATGAGAATAATCATGATACAACTCCTTGAATTGAAGCCATATCTCCACCAAAATGCCTAAGGAGTCATCAACATGATAGAACAATGATTAGAAATATTAACCCACATATCCAACTAACTACATAATAAAAACAGGGCAAGCCAACTTCCATAGGTATACCTTTTATTATACACACATCTAACCCAATCCACAACATCAAGACCCTCCACAAGGCTCCCACTACTTGGGTGATGTCTAGCCTAGTGCCCACACATTGGGGTGGGTTGGTGAACCTAAGGGAGGCCTTGTTTTGTGCCTCAATTGTCTTGATCATTCTCAACTACACTATTATTATTGTCCCAATGTGATAATAGACTAGTATATGGATAAGGACAATCATAAACTCTTGAAACAACTTTTTTTTGTGAAGATATCCATCATTACCTCTTTTAATGATCTTATAAAAACCTTAAGTAATTGTTCAACCTTTTTCGTAGTGATTTTATGAGTATTAGGGGTCCAAACGACATGATAACAGTCCCATATGATTGTCATGTCTATGCATGATAGTGGATAACTTACTAGGGAAACAATCAATAAATGCATGGTATTAGATCCCTTATCAATAGAATTATATCATATAACTATATATTCACATACCATCATCATTGTGAACAAAAAGGTATTCAAATGAGCTAAAAAATATTAAATGAACACACCCTCCACATAGATCTATGCATAGACAAAGATAAACATAAAGCAATAATAGATAGCCAACTTCATTGATTGAGAAAAAGGAAAACCTAGATATTTCAATTGTTTTGAGCATGTTTGTTAACAACTTTGCTATTCTTGTGAGAGTTGAGAAACACAACACCACAGGAGCCTAAAGATCTTCTCCAAGCTAAAAACAATCTGTTACAAGGAGAAGCAAGGAAGCAAAATAATCTGAAGAACAAAAACACAGGAAAATATCCTCAAAAGAGGAGAGCTCAATATTCACCAAAAAATATATATGATAATAATACAATGAAAAGCAAATTAACCTCTAATAGGTCAAGAAAACCTAAAAGGGAAAACCCTAGGCTTGCACATAATAATTAATAAAAGAATTAATTATTATGCTCCTAATGTTAGCTTAAGTATAAAAAGATAATAGGGAACTTAAAGAATAAAACAAATATTGTTTAATTAATCAAGACCTAATTACTCTAACAACCCCCCTTAAGCTAGACTTAGGGAGAAGCTAAAACCTATAACAATTATTGAAAGAATGAAAGATGGGTCTCGACAAAAAGGCCTGATCAGGTACCCAAATACAATGAAATCTCTATGAAATGAAGACAAAGAAGAAAACCCAACGGGAAAAAAATCCTCTCCAAAAAGAGATAAAAGAACATGTTGAAAGAAGAAGGAAGGAAGGCCTCATAAAGACCCCCCAAGGACAAATTCCTTCACCCCAAGCATAGAGCGCAACTGAAGATAGTGCGGTGATGCAAAAGGTTTCGTGAAGATGTTTGCAACCTGCTCGGAAGTGGGAATGTACTCCAGAATGAGAACACCATCCGAAATCAACTAGCGGATGAAATGCATGTGAAGCTCAATGTGCTTCATCCACTGATGCTCTACCAGGTTGCAGGAAATATGAATAGCACTTTGATTGTCACACCAAAGAACAGTGGGACTATTAGGAGGAAAACAAAACTCAGTCATCAACTGTCAAAGCCATAAGATCTCTTGAGTGGCAAGCACATCAGCTTGGTACTCAGCCTCTGTAGATGATAATGCATGAGCAATCTGCTTCTTGCAAGACCATGTGATAGGACCAGAGCTAAGACAGAAAACAAAGCTAGAAGTAGACTTTCGATCAGTGACATCACCAACCCAATCTGAGTTAGTGTAGCCAACAATGTGAGGGTCTCCTAATGTATAGTGAATGCCATGAGAACTAGAGCCCTGAATGTACCGCAAAATACATTTGGCAACTTGCTAATGACTCTCGTGAGGATCATGGGAGAATCAAGAGACAAGGCCAACCACAAAGGAAATATCAGGATGAGTGTGAGTCAGGTACAACAAACTACCAACCAACTACCTGTAAAGTGTAGAATCTACTGAAGGAGTGGGACAAGCAGTAATCAAAACAACCCCTGACTGAAAAGGAGTGGGAGTAGGCTTACAATCAAGAATGCCAAAGCGCTGAAGCATGTCAAGAGCATACTTTTTCTAGTAAATGTAGATCCCATCAGAAGACCGAATCACCTAAAGACCAAGGAAATAGTGCAGAAGACTGAGATCTGTCATCTCAAACTGGTCCATCAAGGCTCGCTGAATATGCTGAATCATAGAGGATGAGCTACCTGTGATGAGGAGATCATCAACATATAGCACAAGAATCAAGATGTCACCCTCAAGAAGCTGAATATACACAGTGTGATTAGAATGATTGCGGGTGAAACCAATGGAGAGCAAGAAAGAATCCATCTTCTCATACCAAGCCCGAGGGGCTTGTTTGAGACCATACAATGAACGCCGAAGTCTGCAAACCAAAGAACTGTCCTGCACAAATCACTGAGGCTGCTCCATGTAGATTTCCTCTTGTAGGTCCCCATGCAAGAAGGCACTCTTCACATCCATCTAAAAAACATGCCATCCCCGAGAAGTTGCAAGAGATAGTACAAAGAGAATGGAGTTCATCTTGGTGATAGGGGCAAATGTCTCAGAGTAATCAATACCCTCAACCTGTGAAAAACCCTTCACAACAAGACGTGCTTTGTACTTATCAATGGAACCATCAACAACATACTTAGTGCGATACAACCAGTGACACCTAACCATCTTTCTACCCTTAGGAAGAGGATAGAGATCCCAAGTATGATTCCTCATCAAAGAAGAATACTCCTCCTCCATAGTACAATCCCACTCAGGGTGACTTGTAGCCTCTAAAAAATTCTGAGGATCATCGGACATAGGACCTACTGCCTCAATAGTAAGGCAAGCCCACTTGGGCATCTGAGGTGGAGCAGGTGGAGGTGGGGATGGTGGATCATCAACACCATCATCAGAATCATCCTCAAAAAGATCCTAAAGAGATGCAATGGAAGGAGTAGGTAGAGGAGTAGACACTAGAGTCAGGGTATCCATTGTGGGAAGGCGCTCATCGAACTGAACATCCTGTCAAAACATGACCTCTCTGGAATCAAGATAAAACAACCTGTATGCCTTAACATCCTCACAGTAGCCAACAAAAATGAGTGGTCAACTCTTCCGCTCCATGGCTTTCTTCTGAGCATCAGGAATAAAAGCCCATGCCTCACTGCCAAACACTTGGAAAAAGGAAACATCAGGCTTGTCATGAGACCAAGCCTCCTCAGGAGTCATATGTTGAATAGCCTTATGAGGCATCAAATTCTAAATATAGTTGGCACAATTGACTACCTCAGCCCAAAAAGATGAATCTATGGACCTAGACTGAATGATACAATTCGCCATCTCCTGTAAATTTTTGTTCTTGCGTTTAGTGACACCATTTTGCTGAGGGGTGTAGGGAATAGTAAACTGATGCTGCAAACCATGCTCAGTGCAAAAATCTCTGAAAGCCTAATTCACATATTCCCCCCCATTATCTATACATATCCGTCGAATAGAACAACCAGACTACTCTACAAATGTCTTGAAGATTCAAAATGAATCAAAGATATCAGACTTGTACTTAAGAAAGTACACCCATGTGCATTTGGAGAAGTCATCAATAAAAGTGAGTACATACATGGCCTCATAAAAAGAAGAAGTGGGAAATGACATGAGATCACTGTGAATCAACTCCAAGGGTGCCAAAGCACGAGAGGCTCTTCCCTTTGGAAAGGGATCTCTATGATGCTTGCCAAGCACACAACCACGACAAACACCATCAGTGCAGGAAATCAGTGGGAGCCCAAGAACAAGTGCCTGAGTACTCATCTATTGAAGATATTTGTAATTGACATGGCCCAAGCGCTCATGCCAAAGCTTACTCACGGAATCTACATGTGCTATAAGAGAGGAACCTGCACCCTCAGAGGGATCAAATCCATCAAATCTATATAGACAAGATGCAATATCAACACTCCTAGTAGCAACAACTAAATTAGAGTCATGGAGGTCCTGAATAATGACATCATGTGGTGAGAACTCAACTGTCTTACTAGAGCTAGAGTGGAAAATCTGATAAATGGACACAGGAGGTTCATCGAGATGTTAGGGACAACCAGAACATCCTATAGAGTACCCCCATCCAATGAGATAGAACCTGAACCCAAGACTGAAACCTGAATAGAGTCATCCATTGCAATCTGTGAAGTACCACAAGAGGCAAGAGAAGTAACCAATTGCTAAGTGTGAGTCATATGGTGAGAAGCACCAGAATCTAGTATCCATGTGGACCCATAGGTCGAAGCTCGAGTAGTGAGAGCATGAACTTTCCCTATGGAAGGAGAAGACACCTGAGGTGAGGAGATGTGATGTTGCTGCATGGCTTCCTCTAAAGCCTCTAATCTTTTCCAACACCTGGAAATTGGATGTCCTTCCTTGCCACAAAAATTGCAAGTGTCTCTTGATTTCTTCTTAGTCTTGGAGGAAGACTCACCAGACTGCGAAGATTTCCCTTGTTTTGGAGGAAATGGAGGTTTAGAATCAGACTTAGGAGGTGGCTTGGAGGAAGACTCACTGTCAACAAAATTCTTCTTCGGCTTTGGTTTTTGCTTTTGCTTCTCCTTAGAGGACTGAGCAACC
This sequence comes from Cryptomeria japonica, assembly GCF_030272615.1. Lineage (NCBI taxonomy): Eukaryota > Viridiplantae > Streptophyta > Pinopsida > Cupressales > Cupressaceae > Cryptomeria > Cryptomeria japonica. The sequence continues at coordinate 583,170,927 of NC_081406.1, forward strand.
AATGATTTGTTCTTGGAGCCTGAGAGCTTATCTAGCTAAGAAAGATGAGACTGCTCATGAGACAAACACTCACAAAAGACATCAAAGGTAGGCATGTTGAAACGAGTAGCCAAGCCATCCATAGTGGAGTAGAAAGCAGAGGCAAAGAACTAAAAATGACCCCGAAGCTTTGAAAGAATCAAATGAATGCACTATGTGTCAGTCTTGATCTTGCCATGTCCCTAAAGAATAGATCTGGTAGTCTTGAACTTGTTCAAAAAATCCTCAATGGTGGGAAAGGAATCAGGTGACAAGGAAACCAAATATGCCTCAATCTGTAATGCCTGAATCTCATTGACCCTCTCGAAGATAGTCTCAAACTTCAACCACATAGCTTGAGGAGTAAGCAACTCATCAAGGTGAAATAGAAGACTATCAGAGACATGCAAGGAGAGAAAACCCATGGCCTCATCCATCTTGTTCCTGTGTTGAAGAAGCTCATAAGGATGTTGCAATACAGGCTGAACCTCATCCAAACAAGACCACAAACCCTGTGCCCTGAGAAGCATCATGATGCAGGGTTTCCAGGTGTGATAGCTATGTAAAGTCAACAACTCAACTGAAGGATCTGCCATGAGAGCAAAAATCTGCACCTGCACTTGCTTGTTATTTTTTTTTATAATATGATCTTTTAGAATAGACAGAAGATGTAGAAGGGTTTATTTGTTTTGAGAGTTTCAGTGTTCTTTATTTCTGATATAAATGATAGAAAGCGAGAAAAAAACACCCCCCACAATAGATAAACCCAAACCCTAGTACATACTGATGAGAAGGAAGTAGTGCATAAGAAAAACAAAATTCAAACTGATATCTCATGTACCTGATGAAAATTCTAAGAAAAAAAGATCACAAATTTGAATAGAGCATGCTGATATCTTTCCAACGCCTATTCATTTTCGAAAAATGGAGTCCGTTTGCCCATTCTACGGCTCCAAAAGTGCAGAAAAGAGGCCCGACTTTGACTAGAAAAAAGTATAGTCAAACAACAGAGTCGAAAAAAAAATACAACACCACAACGTCCATCTCGGAACTAGCTTTCTGAAGCCTATTTGTTTTCCAAAACATGACCAGATATGGCCAAAAAATGAACCCCCCCTCAAAAAGGCTAGAGGGTGATGGTCCGGTGGTGGAGCCAAGAGGAGGTGGCGCAGGGGCGGCGCTCCGGTGGCGCACCGGCGGCACTCTAGCGGAGGAGGAGGCCAGGTGGAGTGGTGGTGGTAGGTGGTGTTGAGTGGACTGGGTAGGGCGGAGTGGAGCAGGTTGGGCCGGGTGGAGCGGAGCAGGTTGGGCGACAGCCGAGGTGGCCGGAGGGCCTGTAGAAGCCGGCGGGAGGAGCGGTGGGGGCCACAGGGCAGTGCTGGTGAGGGTCGGGCCAACGAGAGGCTGGGGGCTAGTGCTGGTAGGGGGCTGAAGGGGGCTAGACTGATAGGTCCGATAGGGGCTGAACGACAGCCGGACTATCAGGTCCAATACCTTGCGAAACCAATCCCCCAAAAAATATATTTTTGAAACCCTTTTTTTTAATGCCTTTTTTGATTTTTTGATTTTGTTTTTTTGAAGACCCTTTTTTTTTTAAATCAAAATCTAGCTTGCAAGCTGTAAAAAGGAAAAAATATATATATATTTTTTAAAAAATTTCTCGATTTGCGTGCCAGAGCCTTACGACCTGGTGTTGGAGAAAAAATCACCCCCAAATGCTCAGGAGTCAAAACTAGGCAAGTTTTATATGACTATAAGGGTTTTTGGGCCTTCTGAGCATGATGGTGAGATCCATTTAGGCCCAAATTGCTCAGAAAAAGAGGCCTATCCCTAAGTACAAAAAACATTTCTTGAAACCCCAGATCTACTTCCAATGCAAAAATTCTCAAAACAAGAACAGATAGCTGTAGATCTGAAGCTCTGATACCATGTGAGAGTTGAGAAACACAACACCACAGGAGCCTAAAGATCTTCTGCAAGCTAAAAACAATATGTTACAAGAGAAGCAATGAAGCAAAATAATCTGAAGAACAAAAACACAAGAAAATATGCTCAAAAGAGGAGAGCTCAATATTCACCAAAAAATGTATATGATAATAATAAAATGAAAAGAAAATTAACCTCTAATAGGTCAAGAAACCCTAAAAGGGAAAACCCTAGGCTTGCACATAATAATTAATAAAATAATTAATTATTATGCACCTAATGTTAGCTTAAGTGTAAAAAGATAATAGGGAACTTAAAGAATTAAACAAATATTGTTTAATTAATCAAGTAAATGTCCAATTACTCTAACAATTCTTGCAAGCCTAAGATATCACAATAATAAAATCATATTAGGTTACATATAAAACTAAAGGTTTCAAAACTGATTTACATCTCCAAATGTAAAATTCTCACTAGTTTCATACTTCATATGTAACCTAGAAATGAATGTGCAATACTCTCTAAAAATAGATATCAAATTCATGGCCTCAATATATATAGAAAGGATTAGTATCACTAACCTATGTGAACTAGTAGGACACTCACTAACTAAACAAACATATGAAGAGGGGACTATATTTAATGTGGAGAATTTATTGCTAAAAATACTAATCCTTAATTAGTTAGTGATAGGAAAGTGCAAACATACATGTAAATATAAGTTGTAAAGCTATAAATGAATTAATTAAAAACATAGAAGTAATCTACAGTTACAATCTTAAAAGTAGAGATGTAATTTCATCTAATCTAACTCATAAAATTAGAAACTTTAGATGACAAAAACTTCTTTAATTCATATATGATGAAAGAAACCCCATATGCTTATTTTAAAAGGAATCAAATTGCTTTTAGAATAGTGGTTCACAAACCTTGATCTTTGGACTTATAAGATACCTTGATAGCGTAATGGTTGAGCATAAGTTATTAAATTTATGGGTGTTCATATAGGACAAACCAGAAGGCAAACCTACATATAACTTTATGGGTATCCAAATAGGACAAAGAAAAATGAAAGTAGGACAAAGAAAAAGGAAAACCTAGATAGTAAAGTGGCATAACCTTATACCTACATCTATCATGAAAGAGAATAAGAACATGGATCTAAATAATAGACATCCAGCTTCATTAATTAAATGAATGGTTAATTTTAATTATTGCATCAATTACATAATAAAAATGAGCCCATTCTTATATGTAGTGAAGTTAAGATAATCAATACATGAAGGATGGAAGTTAACTAAATCCAATTTAGCATAATAGGTGGAACCTAAATATTGTTGAACTATCATATTAGGTGACTTAAATAACTAAATCTTATCTAGCATGATAAGTGGAAGATAACTAAAAAAATTAAGATAATAGATACGATATAACTTAAACTAAACTAGATGAGTGTCAATCAAGTACAAAATACATATGCATATGTTTGAATGACACAACTACCTAAGTGTGCTTATGAAAATGAGTTATTAAATAAAAGTAGATAAGAATAATACTATCCTAGAAAAATGGCATGAAAATCTAGGCTAGTATGAACACTCTAGCATTCTTATATGCTTATTATTCATATTCTATCATGGTGTATCACCTAGAGTGATGTATCCATTTTTCATTTCTTTTTCTTTCTAGTAGTGATTCATGAGAACTCATCCATGTGCATAGTGATACCAATTTTTCCTTATGTCTATCTCTCCCTTCTTGTTGTCTAAGATGTCTTCAATGCTTAGCCCAAGCCATTTAATTCCCATGTCACACAACTTATAATAGGTTTCATTTTTCTTGTGGCCTTATTTTTTGTCTACTTATGTTGCATGGCATACCTAATTGACTTAATATTAACCCATTTCAATTAATGTGACATCTAATTTACAATATTATCATTAAATTGGGCAAACTTATGAAAAATGGGCCAAGGGAAAAAATTTATATTTATTATAAGATGTTCCCACTTCTTAATTCTATTTGTAATTTGATTTGATCTAAAATACAAAAACAAGTGGCTAACAAAGACCTAGACTATGATAAAACTCATTAGACAAGATTAAAGAATAAATTAATTGGGAATTTATTCAATTACTCAAATCAAAAGATCTCCAATTTACTTGTGTATTCATTTATTTAATTAGTTAATTATTTATAGAAAATATTGATAACATTGGTAAAAAAAAATTAACTAATGAAAAAGCCATATAGGCATGCAATGTTATATACTAGTAAACGAACAATATATGTACAATAAATCCATATAGGGTTACAAAAATTACATATAGGTATATAATGACACATATATTTAATACAAAATATACGTACAAAATACCATATACGAATGGTGTTCATGCCATAGTGCAATGGTTAAGTTGTGGCAGTTTTTATGTTTCTACCAAGGTTCAAAACCCTTATAGGAAATTATGATCACAAGCTTGTGTCCTTATTGATCCAGTGTGCTCATGGGTTTAAATCTTAGTGTTGATGTTTCTAGTGTTCATACCAGGTGACATAGTAACTGTTCATATTTGTGACTCTATCATCCATATCCTTATTGGGATAGTGTGCTCACAAGATTTATGCCCCTATGGGGCTACCATGCTCATGAAGTTAGACTATTATGTGTGTTCATGTCAAGGATGGGGTCCCCCGATTGTGGCTTCACTTGGTCTAAGAAAGGCTAAAAATCCAACATTCACTAATAAAAAAAAATCCATATGGACATACAAAAAGCTATCACAAGCTATCAAGTCCCTCTAGGGAAAGGAAAGATATCACAAGCTACCTTTAAATGTCAAGTGGAGGGAGATTCATATGATGATGGTTTCTTTTGAACTTTAATTAATTGAAATCCTCTCTAAACATTGTTGGAGCTCCAACTAAAACAATAAAAATTATACACATTAATATACATAAATTGAATTATAGAATTCAACATATTAAATAATAACCATTTATTGCATACTAAAAATCTATCTCAATTGATTTTAGCAACTCTTAATTTCTACTAGGGACATGTTCACAATCTAGAGTTACAAATCCCTATGGAAAGAATCAAAATAGAGATTAAACTACATATGATTATCATTCAGTTTTCAATAATATACAAATAAAACAAGAAAAAAATGTAAAATTTACTAATCTCACTCATACCTATGTCAAAGGCATAAAGATGATTGTACTAACACTATGCTCTATTGTAGTACAAACCCTTGGAGGAGTATTTGATGTTAGCATCTAAAAATGAAACAATGTTATTCAATTACCAAAATCTACAAGCATTATTTAATAAACCATTAATGATTAAAAATAAACAGGGTACTTGAGTGAAAGTTTGATGACCACCTTGACTAGTAGGTGTTAATGTCAAAGGTCCAACATTAACCTATTCAACACCCAATGATTTATAAGGTTACCTTTTATATAAGATTCAACTATTCACATGCATTATATTTATTATTTCTTTACTAGTTACATACATGTGGACTCAACATCATCATGCAATCAGAAGGTGGAGGGTCACCTAATTGAGGGTAACACTTTGAACCTAAAATTTTATTATAATTGATCTAGTAATTGAATTAATCTTGCATTGCAAAATTAAATTTATCAAATTAAATTTAAACTTTTTGAAATTTACGTGACTATCAATTCCAAAAATAAATTGAGAAATTCACTTGTAAAGACCATATCCACAATAGATGTATCTTGGCCACATGCATGTTGATCATCGTCAATATCTATTAACACAAATAGACTCATAATTTAGACATAAGTGAGGTGGATATTGAGGCCTCTAAAACATGCTTGTGCATCATTTTTTACTAAAGGCCTAGTGTGTTGTATAAGGGTTTGTGAACAAGATAATGGACTCTAAGGTATCCACCTCAATTCTCCTTCACAATGGAAGGAATAGTGACATGCTCAAACTTTGGTCTAGATAGGGGCCTTGGTCTTTAGTTTTTGCCACATTTTACCCCCAATATATCCTATGTGAAGGCTCGACCTATACCTTGGAACTTTTGCATTTTGAAGTAATTAGGGGTCTCATTGAGGACAAACTCACAATAGAGTTTTCTCAAAAATTGTTGTGGGAACTCATTCTTATTACTCAAGAATGGTTAAAAAAACATCCACTACTTATTCAAAAAATAATTCCTTAACCCTTGGTGGTGGCACCAATGGATAGGGAACCTCTTACAAGCATAATGTATGGTTTGATTGGTTCATGGGTGGGTTGATGAACAATTCGCACAAGTCAGATTTTGAAAAAAAATAAAAATTGTTTAACCTGCTCACAAGATAGTTTGTCTACATAAAATTGTCTTAATTCTTCCCACTTGTTGGACCAATTGTTAATATTTTGATTCATTGATAATATATGAGATACAATGGATTATAGTGATTAAACGAGGGTTGACCTATGGGAATTTTTCATTACTAGATCTTTCAACCTTGCAATTAGTGTCTCAAGTTCTCTTTCATTGTTTTATATTTGACCTTTAATATATTTTCTTTCATTATTAGAGGATGTCAAATAATTATAGGAGGGGTCTTTTGTGGTTGTTATTCAACAAGGTTTTGATGAGGAGGTGAATCAAAAAAACTATTTAATTAAAAATTAAACTAAAACCTAAAAAATGCTTACCTCTTTGACTTTACAAATGTCATGGAAACATTTTGATAATAATATAATGAACAAATTATTATGAATGTGGTATATAGTAATGCAAGCACACTTGAAAATACATGCAAACCATGACTTGGTTTGGTGGACAACTTAGGAATGAAGTTTTGAAATCATTTATGGTTTTTATTTTCAAGAGATCATAACTCAATCATGTTATAGTGCACTTGTGTTATGGTCTCTAGGGGCCCAAAAAGTAGGGTGGCCACTTTTTGGTCTCGCATATTTGTGGAATTACCTAGCTACAAGCTTAACTTCTTAAATTTGTGTAACTTTTCTAGACTATTTGGAGCCCCTTTTAATCTCTAACTTATTACATAAATCTACTCATCATATTATTCTAATAATTCTATCCTAATACTTTTCAAGGTTGAGTTGACCAAGAGGTTTTCTATACTTTCTACCATATATTGCCTCTAGTGGTGCCATTTTCATGGATTAATGGTAAGATTTATTATATGTGAATTATACAAATTTAAGATAATCTCCCATTGAGTAGGTTGGTCCATCATATAAATTCTTAACATGTCCTCAAGGACTTTATTAACCCTCTCCATTTCACCATCAATTTCTAGATAATAATAAAATCTACAATCATCTAGGTTAACATGGATTCATTTTTTTTCATTTGATTACATAAACCAAATGATAATGGTCTATTTTTAATTCAAAATTTTTACCCATAGGGTAATGCCTCCCTAACTTTATAGGGTGTGTGACTTTAACTAACTCTAAATCATGGGTGACATAATCCTCACATGGTCCTTATGTTTTCTTGAGTCATAGCCACAACTTGACCATTTAAGTCAAAACACCTTATAATCATTCTAAAAAATAATATTTCCATAGAGTGAACTATCCATAGATAAAAAATTAGGAGAATAGGAGAAATTATTATCCAATTATTAATCTCACAAAAAGTTGCCTCTTTTTCAAATGTGTAGTTTATGGTGTGTCAGTATGATTGTCATTGATGTCAACATATTGATTATGTGTTTCAGTGATTGGTTTGTGCTTCACATTTCTGATATGTTGTAATTGTAATCATGAGGTTTTGGTATGCTGTCGGATGTTGTCTTGGGATGTCAGGCTTATGTTTTTGTGCTTCGAAATTTGTGCTCTGGAAGTGTGCTCAATGATGATGATATTTGACAGTATTTGTAGTGCACCAGATTTCTCTACATTTTTTCTTTAGATGATGATATTTTTTATTTATGTTGTTCATGTATTTATCGTTGTATCCTGATTTAGGACGTGATGATATGCTCCAAAGTCGTGGTTATGCATATGTTCATTCTGGGTCTGCTTGACCTTGAATGTTCTATTTTTGCTTTGATGATTGTGACATGTGGATAACGTGTTGTTTTGGTCGATGTAGTGCATTGTGGTGTGGTCCACTTTTCATTCCTTTCCACTACGAGATTGTTTTGTGTAGAAATATTTCAATTTGTGTTCTAAAAACTTCTTTGGCCTACTTGGGAGACTTATTATTCAAGAGATCAGTATAAATAAAGGATTATTATAATGAAGATATAGAAGGGAGTGGAATGAAAAGAAGATCTATCTCATGTTGGTGTGAATTTGTGTGAGGTTATTTGAAGTTGTGGTTGAGTAGTGTGGTTGTGTGTTATTTTTGTTTGGTACTGGAGGCAGTGAGCCAAAGGTTTTTTCCAACATTACAATGTTGTGGTAGTTGTGCTTTAGTGGTGGATGATTTATTTTTCTTTCTTCTTCTTCTGGGCAGTGAGCCCTTTTCTGGTAGTTTTAACCAGGTAGTGAGCCTACCTGCAATGAGAATTCTAGTAGTGATCCACTCTTTGTAACAATCACCTTAACCAATGTCACCCTAATAGGTGTTTTATACTTGAGAATTAACATTCTCCGTGGTTACTCCCTTCTCATCTTTTCCACTTAAAATTTGGTGTTTCATGTGTATGGTTCATGTATGTGATTTCTCATGTTTATATCTATTTATGGTTAAGTATTCAGAAGTTTGTTGTAATGGTGGGAAAAATGATGAGTGATAGATCAAGAGGAAAACTACCCTTTCCCTGAAAAAGAGATGAGAGTTTCACTATTGACTATCCTTCAAGCACTTTTCATCATTACATTAGGAAGATAAGGGATAATTCACTAGATTCAATCTCCACACAAAGATGATAGATTGAATTCTGAATGAATTAAGAATGATAGGATGATCCCTTCTTTCTTGTTTTATTTGAAAAGGAATTGATTAGATTATGTAGTGCAAAAGTGACAAAGAATTGATTATAACTTGAGATCGGAATAGGGGATGAAGTTTTGCACCTAGACTTGGTAGTAAAATGTCGAGATGAAGTTGCCCTACAAATTTGATGAAAAGTTGTTTGGACAATGGCAGGAATGTACATGGTACTTCGAAAAATCTGTGAAATAAAAAGGGTTTTTTTGCCTCTACAAATGAAGCCCGAATCCAAAAGTAGAGTTGTCCATCTACAACCTACACATAGAAATGAGAGGGAAATGTGTTGGGATTGGGGGTTTGCCTTTAGGTCAAACCCCAGTTTTGGAATTAACCAAGTAATGAAAGAAAGAACTTGCAAGTAGATGTAAATGAAATACTGAATTATAAGTCACCTCAAGGGAGGTTGTAGTAGCAATGTTGATAGAAATGCTTGTGTAGAATTGAATGTTGAAAGGGATATCCTCTTCAATGATTGAATCCTTGACTTGAATGCAACACCTAGCCTTGAAGGGAGACTTGAGAATGCTTGAATGCTTGGATGCTTGATCACTTATGCAACTTGAATCTCTCCAACTTTGAGCTATCCAACTTATGCCATCTCCAATTATGAAAATGAGAGGATGAATGCCCCTTAAATACATGTTGGTGGTTTTTAATTTCATCACGGGCCAACATCGGGGAAGTTTTCCTGCTCACTACAAAACCCACAAATGCATGCTCTAGGAAGGTTCTGCCCCAAAATAGGGCAGGGACAAGGGCACCACGCCCCTATCTTGGGAGGACAAGCAAACCATGCCCCTATCCAAGGGGGGAAAGGGGCACCACACCCCTATCCTATACCTTTCTCCAAGGCAAAGTGTGGATAGAGTGATGCAGAGGCCAAGGAAGAAGCTATTTTTGCAAGCCGAGCACTCTCTGGTCTCCAATCAGCTAGAGGATTCAAGTTTGCATGCATGAGGACCCTAATGCAGTTGTAAATTGCTAGGGATTCAATTTTATGACTCTAAATTTATCCCATACTTTAACGAGAGTATAAGCATATGCCAATACTACCAGTAAAGTACAAGGAAACAAGATTGAAATACTTTCACCACTTCAAGGATGCAAGATGCACCAAGACCCCATTGGAATTAGGATCTTACGACTTTGATTGACAAAGTAAAAGGGAAGATCGAGAAGGGAAAAAACATGACTACAAGTAGAAAAGTTCCCTTCACTATGAGTCATGAAAGAAAGGATAAAAAGATTACAAAGCAAAGAAAAGTTCACTAAGTAATTCTAAGTATCACAAGAAGGAAAGTATGAGTGAAGTATATGCCCCCATGTTAAAGAAATCACACATACCTTATCGGGAGTGATGGCTTTAAGGTAGGATACACCCAAGAGAGAGAGGAGAGAGGGAGCACGTTATCGCAAAGATTTATCCCCCAATCGAGCTATAAACCCAAGGATAATGAACACAAAACATGAGGTAAGGTCTCTTTCCTCAAGGTCAGTATGTTGTATGATAACTCATGTATATCATGTATGTATATGCATATAATAATCTTCATTCCCCAAAGAAGGACACTACCTTAGAAGAAAGGGAAGAGAGGATGTCTTTTGAGTCAACATGAAAGAGACCAAGAAAAGATCTCAATGCTTTGCATCATCCCCAAGTAGACATTTAAGGGAACAATAAAAGAACAGGGATACATATAGAAGAATGGTCACAAAAGAGAAAAAAAGGAGTGGGAGAAAGATCTACAGTACTAATATTTCTAATTGAGCATGACATCTACCTCCTGATCTTGCTAGTCACTATTTCGAGAAGATGAGCAACATGCCAAAAGAGCAATATCAAGCACTACAGATGGAGCTATCACAAGATCCAAACAAGGACTATGCTCATATTGTAAGTCACTTTGTTCAATTATAGGAGCTAGAATCAGGGTTTGCAAAAACTCTTCCGATAAATGTTTGTCCACATCAATATACTCATATTCACTATCAGAAGCATTAGGAGTTGTATCACCATTATGAAAATCATTTTCACTCATTTCTTCATCAAAGTTTAAAGCAAGAGGATCAAGAACATGAATAGGAGTGGAACCATCACATGTTTTATGCAACTTATGATTCGGAGATGTTGGTTGAACATCTTTCTTAGGAGAAAATGGAATCATATCAACTATTGGAGTATAAGGAGATTGAGTATTTTGAGGGATAGATTCACGAGCTCGAACACAACATCTTTGTTGGCATTCTCTCACACAACGGTTCTGTTGAGTCTTAGTGGAAGGCTGAGAAGGAGGAGGAACATTTGAAGTAGGAATGGTTCTCTCCTTTATAGTGGAAATTTTAGGTTGAGGTCTTTTTGGTTGAACAATAGGAGAGGCATGCCTCTTCTTTCGACAAGAGGAAGGAGGTGGAACTGCACCATAGAAAGGAGGAATATTAGGTGTAGGAAGGAGACCAAGTCCATCATGAGGAGAAGGTATAGGTCTAACCTTAGGAGGAATATTGTTGTTCTCCTTAGGAGAAGGTAAAGTCACATCCATAGGAGTAGGTGGACAATTTTTCTTAGGAGGGGGATTAGTTCTATCCAAGAGGGGAAGAACCTCATCTTGAAGAATAATAGGAATGTTAAGTGTTGGAGATCTAGGTTGACTTAATGATAAGATCATATCGTTCTTCTATTTTTGATAAGATTGAAAAAGAGCATCTCTCATTGATGGAAGAGATTGGAATTGTTTAGGCCAAAAGAGATCAATAGGTGTTAGGTCCCGGAGGCAACTAAGAGGGGGGTGAATCGGTTATCTTAATTTCAAACCAAAACTAACTTAACCAAACTTAGTGCATAATACTGGTAAACCAAACTTTAATTCCGATAGATAGTTTAGCAGTTAATAATAGTACCGGTAAAGTTTAATGCATGAAATAGAAAGACAAATAACATACACAACACATAACACAGTTATTTGTATGTGGAAACCCCGTAAGGGGAAAAACCATGGTGGGAAACCTTACCCACAATCAGATGATACTACTACAGATAGTGTGTGTGTACAAATGGGGTCTACACATGTAGAAAGTCCAACTACCTAGAACTCACTGCTCAATCACAAAATTGGAGTCACACTGACTACAATTGGATGGTTAAATCCAATGATAATGTACTGCTCAAAATAGCATCTTCATATGATGGATTTAGTACCGGTTAAGCTCTAATGTTCCTTCCTCATACCTTCCTTGAATCTTCAAATGATGTCTACATGTATAGCTCTACTTATATTCGCATATACCTTATTACAATCCTTTTTCACACTCACTCTCCTTCTACCTAATCTCATAAATGAGATCTTACATATATACCAAAACCAAAGACTAAATGTTTAGGTCGGCTCACTAAGATATTACAATAAAATCAATTACAAATGAATCAATATGCGATGTCGGAGGTCGGCTCAATGCATTTATAACAATAACAAATCATCTCCATAATGTGTCGTGTTGATCTAGAATAGATAATGCTTGCCGATTTATAACCTAGACCTATTTGCCGGTAACAAAAAAAATGCAAACCCGATTAGATCAATGACCAAATCACCAAAACCAAGTGTCCAAATAATGTCTTCGACATAACGAAGTAATCTCCAGATGATAATAGATCATCCTCAGTGTCGGTGAACAATATAACCTGCTGGTGAACTAGATACCGGTGACTGTGCATAAGTCATTGAACATGTCGGTGAACATAAACAAATATCTCCAAGTGTTCTCAAGTGTTGACAAGTGTTGACATCAATGAAAAAACCAATTCAACACATCCATAATACCAACAATCTCCCCCTTTGGCATTGATGACAACACAAGATGGAAAAACCATCTAAGTGCCAAAGTAGAAATGCCAAAAACCAAAAACCAACAATCTCCCAAAGAGATCATCAAAATACAGATACAAAGAGTAACAATCTCTCCCCCAATGAATAATCTCTCCCCAAAATATAATGTGTTTTTCCATAGATATCTCTCCCCCTTTGACATCAAATGCCAAAGAAATACAAAACCAAATACAACCAGTTCATAGAACTTGTTACAAATACCAATGATATAACCGCATTTGTTCAATCTACTCCCCCTCACAAGTAGCTCTCCTTCATCAAAGCCAAAAAAAAAATTCTCTGTTAATTATGTTGGTCTGATGCCATGCTCCAACTGTCTAAGTTTCTACCGGTGAGGGTATAACTCTAAGCTGCTCTCTTAGATATTCAAAAGTTTCCTTAGGCAAAGGTTTAGTAAAGATATCTGCAATCTGTTCTTTAGTATTCACATAAACCAATTTCACTTCTTTTGCTTCAACATTCTCTTTTAGAAAATTGAATTTGATAGAAACATGTTTAGCTTTTGAGTGAAATACCGGATTCTTTGATATATCAATTGCTGCCATATTATCACAGTAAATTGTTATAGGTTCCTTGAATTTTACCTTTATGTCCTTCAACATTTTCTTAATACATAATACCTATGTACAATTAGTTGTTGCTGCAACATATTTTGATTTTGTTGTTGATAAGGATGTACAACTTTGTTTCTTGCTCAACCATGAAATTAGTCTGTTGCCAAGAAAAAATGCTCCGCCGGTGGTGCTTTTTATGTCATCTATATCTCCTGCCCAATTTGCATCTATGTATGCACATAAATCAAAATTTTCATCTTTAGGATACCATAAACCAAGATTTGTTGTGCCTTGTAGATACCGAAAAATCCTTTTCATTGTTGATTCATGATTTTCGTTAGGATTACTATGAAATCTTGAAACAATACATACTGCATTCATAATATTAGGTCTTGTTTGTGTCAAATATAGTAAACCTCCTATCATAGACTTGTATCTTGTCGGATTAATAGGTGTTGATTCATCCTTCAAAGATAGTTTATCAGTTGTAGTCATAGGTGTACTTACCGATTTAGATTTTTCCATGCCAAATTTCTTAAGTAATTCCTTCAAGTACTTTGATTGATTTATGAATATACCTTTATCAGTCTGTGAAATCTGCAATCCTAAGAAGAATTTTATCTCTCCAATCATAGACATTTCAAATTCTTCCTGCATCTTATTAGAAAAGTCTTTACACAATCCATCTTCTCCTCCAAAAATGATATCATCAACAAAAACTTCAATAACCAAGATGTCATCATTAGTCACTTTGTAATATAAGTTTTTTGTCATCATTACCTTTAGTGTAACTAAGCTTCAAAAGATATTTGTCCAATCTAGCATACCAAGCTCTAGGAGCTTGCTTCAATCCATATAAAGCTTTTCTTAACCTGCAAACCATATCTTTGTCATCTGTCAAAGAAAATCCATCAGGTTGTTCAATGTAAACTTCCTCTTCTATATCTCCATTCAAAAATGCACATTTAACATCCATTTGATATACTTTATAGTTCTTATGTGCTGCAAAAGCTAAGAATAATTTGACCACCTCAATTCTAGCTACCGGTGCAAAGGTTTCATTATAATCAATTCCTTCTTTCTATGAATATCCCTTACACACTAATCTTGCTTTGTTTGTGATTACCTTACCATCTTCATTAAGTTTATTTCTGAATACCCATTTAGTTCCAATTACATTTTTGTTTTTAGGTCGAGGAACCAATGTCCATGTGATATTTTTTTCAATTTGTTCCAATTCATCTTCCATAGCCTTAATCCAATGTTTATCTTCACCTGCCTCATTAATAGTTGTTGGTTCAAATTGAGAAATTAGACATACCTCTTCATTTTCTAGTCTTCCTCTAGTCATAACACCTTGATACTTATTCCCAATTATCTGAATTTTAGAGTGAATCAATCTTACATACCTGGGTGTGTTCACTTGCTGCTATTCTTCAGTCACTATGGAATTCTCAGATGATGCCGGTGTGACTGGATCAACATTCTGTACCGGCTTACTCATAGTAGGTTCATTTGTGATTATCTCAACTGCCAGTTCAAAGTCTATAGACCTTATAAACTATTCATCAATCTTCACATTTGCACTTTCAATGATTTTTTGCAATCTCTTATTAAAACATCTATATGCCTTTCTCTTAGATGAATAACCAAGAAATATTCCTTCATCACTTCTAGGATAAAATTTGCCAATATAATCATCTCTCCTAATATAACATTTGCTTCCAAATAATCTGAAATATTTAAGAGTAGGAGTATTACCAAACCATACTTCATGAGGGGTCTTACCGGTTTCACCTTTGATGTGAACTCTATTGAATGTATAAATAGCTGTATTGACTGCTTCTCTCCAATACACATGAGGTAGGTTTTCTTCTGATATCATGCTTCTAGCTGTATCCAAAATAGTTTTGTTCTTCCTTTCCACAACTATATTTTGCTGGGGTGTCTAAGGTGCTGATAATTGTCTTATGATTCCATTCACTTCACAGAATGTATTAAATTCCTTAGATGTGAATTCACCTCCTTGATCTGATCTCAAACATTTAATTTTCTTACCGGTTTCATTCTCTACCATCACCTTGAATAGTTTGAATTTCCCAAATGCTTCTAATTTCTCCTTGAGAAAAGTAACCCAACACATTCTAGAATAATCATCAATGATTAGCATGAAATATCTATCTCCTTGTAAACTTCTAATTCTTGTAGGACCACATAAATTAGTATGAATCAAGTCAAGAACATTATTGGATTTTTCTGGATACTCTTGAAAGTTGTTCTAACTTGCTTTCCAAATTGACATTCCTTACATACCGGATTGTGAGGTTTAACAATCTTAGGTAAATCTCTTACTGCCTTAGTTGTACTGATTTTCACAATGCAATCAAAATTTACATGACACAGTCTCTTATGCCATAGCCAACTTTCATCAGTATGTGCAATCAAGCATGTTTTCTCATTGTTATTCAAATGAAAGATATTACCTCTAGTCTGATTACCGGTTGCAATTTCCAAACTAGTTCTATTCATGATTTTGCATTTACCATTCTTGAATTGTAATTGAAATCCTTTTTCAACTAATTGACCAACACTCAAAAGATTATGCTTCAAACCTTCAACATAGTAAACATTATCAGTATTATGCTTACCATCAAAAGATATCGTGCCTTTTCCTCTGATCAAACAAGCTTTGTCATCTCCAAATCTTACTAGACCTCCATTGTATTCCTGAAATGTTAAGAATTTACTCTTATAACCAGTCATATGATGTGAACATCCAGAATCAATAATCCATTCATCCTTTTCTTCAATTTTAGCTACCAGGGCCTGCTCTACCAGTTGAATAGTAGGTGTTGATTGATCTTCTGTTATAGCAACAAAGCCCATCCATTGTCTGTTAGTTCCTCATCATAATTATCAGTAACTCCTTCATCAGCATAGTAACATGATTTGTCTCTATTCTTCTTAAATTTGTACCTTTGATATTTAGGGTTAGGCTTGTATGTTCTTTTAGCTTCTTCTTTCAATCTTGCATGTCTATCAGGACACCTAGATGCCATATGACCAATTTTATTGCAGTTAAAACATTTAAATGGTGCTTTACCTTCGTACTTACTTCCAACTGGACCTTTAGGCATTTTCCTTGCAAATAGTGCTTCAAGCTCTTCAAGTTCTTCATTCCCTCTTCTGATTTCTTCAAGTTCTCTAGCATAGAGTGCTTTCCAATCAGATTTTTCAGATGATGATGATGATGCTGCAGATGATGAAGCTTTGAAAGCCAAATCTGTCTTAATTGAAGCAATAGGACCAAATTCCTCAAGCTCAAAAGCTGAAAGTTTTCCAACCAAAGTATATCGAGATATTGATGCATGAGGAATTGTTCTCAATTCATTAATAGCAATTACTTTCATTTTTATGCCGATGGCAAAGCTCTTAAAACTTTAGAAACAATTTCATCTTCACTTAAGGATCCTCCACAACATTGTATTTCCAAAACAATTTCATTAACTCTTTCCATAAAAGTAGAAATCCTTTCATCTTCTTCCATATTTAGATTTTCATACTTGACCTGGAAGCATTCCAGTTTTGCAATTTTGACAGTGGAATCACCTTCATTCAATGTCTCCAATTTATCTTAAATAGATTTAGCAGTAGATCAGTCTGATAATCCCATGATTTTTTGATCTGACAATGCGCTCAAAAGTGCTTCTCTTGCTTTGCAATCATTTTCTTCATCTTTAGCCAAGGTTGGTGGATTAGGTTGACCTTGAGTAGGAACAACATAGCCATTCTTTGTAACATCCCATATGTCCTTTCCAATGCAATTCAGATGAGTCTCCATTCTAATCTTCCATATACCATAGTTAGTTCCAGCAAGCTTCAGACTGTCCATCCTGAAATAGCTAGTAGACATAGGATCTCCTCAAGTTGTTAAAATTCTACAAAAAGAGGACTAGGCTTTGATACTAATTGTTAGGTCCCAAAGGCAACTGAGAGAGGGGGTTGAATCAATTGTCTCTTAATTTCAAACCAAAACTAACTTAACCAAACTTTAATGTCGGTAGACAATTTAGCAGTTAATAATAGTATCAGTAAAGTTTAATGCATGAAACAGAAAGACAAATAACATACACAACACATAACACAATTATTTGTACGTGGAAGCCCTATAAGGGGAAAATCCATGGTGGGAAACCTTACCCACAATCAAATGATACTACTACAGATAGTATGTGTGTACAAATGGGGTCTACACATGCAAAAAGGCCAACTACCTAGAGCTCATTGCTCAATCACAAAATGGGAGACACTGACTACAATTGGATGGTTAAATCCAATGATAATGTATTGCTCAAAATAGCATCTTCATATGCTGGATTCAATACCAGTTAAGTTCTGATTTGCCTTCCTCATACCTTCCTTGAATCTTCAAATGATGTTTGTGTGTATAGCTCTACTTATATTCGCATATACCTTATTACAATCCTTTTTCACACTCACTCTCCTTCTACCTAATCTCATAAATGAGATCTTACATATATACCAAAACCAAAGACCAAATGTTTAGGTCGGCTCACTAAGATATTACAATAAAATCAATTACAAATGAATCAATATGTGATGCATGATGTCAGCTCAATGCATTTATAAAAATAACAAATCATCTCCATAACATGTCGTACTGATCTGGAATAGATAATGCTTGTCGGTCCATAACCTAGACCTATTTTCCAGTAATAGAAAATATGCAAACCCGATTAGATCAATGACCAAATCACCAAAACCAAGTGTCCAAAAAATGTCTTCGACATAACCAAGTAATCTCTAGATGATAACAGATCATCCTCAGTGTCGATGAACAATATAACCTACTAGTGTACCAGATATCGGTGACTGTGCATAAGTCACTGAACATGCCAATGAACATAAACGAAGATCTCCAAGTGTTCTCAAGTGTTGAGAAGTGTTGACATCAATGAAAAAACCAATGCAACACATCCATAATACCAACAATAGGAACACGAGGGCTTCTTTCAGATGGACAAAATAATCTATGGTTCACAGTTATGATTTCTCCATGGTGAAGAAATTTAAGACACTTGTGTATCGGAGAAGAAATAGCCTTCATGGAAGATAGCCAAGGATAGCCCATCTTCACATGAAATTACTTAGAAGAAGGTATGATAACAAAGTCAACATCCAAGGACTTACTATGAGCTTCAACAAGAAGGGTGATTGAACAAATAGTAGGACAAGAGAAGCCATAAAATAACTTCACAACTACATTAGAAGAATCATATAGGGGTTTATGCAATCCTAAAGTGAAAAGATACTCTTCAGTTATGACATTAACCATGGAAGAAGGATCAATTAGGGCACCACGGCAAGGGATATCCTTAACCTTTGCAACTATGTATAAAGGGCCATCAGGTGCTCTAATGGTCTCACTAGGGTCAAATGTAATACAAGGATCTTTATGAATATCTTTTGCTTATACCATATTAACCAAATTTGGAGCCATACAGATGAAGGCTTCAGAAGTGATAGAATTAGGCACAATCTCAATAATGTTAGAGGTATGAGATGAGAAGGGATTAGTTGAAATATTAAGATTTTGATTAGGAGGAGCAACTGATTTATTCCCTTTATCATTCACACCTACCACAGATATAGTATTATTATCAATCAAGTCTTGAACCTTGTTTTTCAATGCAAGACATTTCACAGTATCATGACCGGGTTGACGATGGAATTGGCAAAAGGAATTGTTATCAAAATAAGGAGATGAAAGTTTGGAAGGATCAACTTGTTTTATAGGAGGAAGTTTGATAACATTTCTATGCAATAACTAAGACATAATACTATGCAAAGATTCATTCAAATGAGTAAACTGTCTTTGTCTTTGGAAAAAATTAGAATAAGGAGGTACACCTGTTGTAGCATTCACATGGTTGTTGTTGATTGGATCATTGAACTTTTTGAATCTTTTTGTTGGTTTTAACTTTGTAAATGGTTGTTGAACACTCTCCCCCTTATCACTCAGAGCCATAGGAGTGGATTGCTCCATTTGACTCACAACCAGTTGATAATTGCAGAGTGTTGCGCACAACTACAAAAAGGAAGTAAACTCAGACAAAAGAAGCTTTTCCCTGATATCATTTTATAAATTAAAAATGAAAATTATTTGAATATCATTATCAGGAACATGAAAACAAATTTGAGCACACAAATCCTTATATCTACCAATGAAATCAGTCACTTTTTCTTTAACACCTTGTTTACAATGCATTAAATCAGCCAAAGTGATTTTAGGACCAATGTTGTTTTGAAATTTTTGGATGAAATCATTTGCTAATTGTTGAAAGGAAGTGATATAATAAGAAGGCAGAGAGCAATACCATTGTAAGGCCTTATCCCTTAGTGTTCTTGTAAACAGTTTTGCAAGCAATCTTTGATCATAAGCAAAATTAGTACACAAGGTTTGGAATGTTTTGACATACATAAGAGGATCACCTTTTCCATTATAGAGTTCTAATTGAGGGATCTCAATATATTTAGGTGGCACAACTTTAACAATATCAAGAGAAAGTGGGCTTGCAACATCAAAGGTGGGCACACTAAACTTGGATTAACTCATAGAAGCAATTTGTTGTTGTAAGGAAGGCACAGTTTGAGCAAGATTGTTAATTGTCATTTTGGTAGAAGAATTCATGTTAGACATAGGTGATTGAGAAGGTGGTGTAATGTTGTTGAAAGAAGGCATGGACTGAGAATAAGGTGGTGGGACACTATGATAAGTAGGAATTAGTGATGATTGGGTAGGAAAAGGGACACTTAAAGGAGGAATAAAGTTGTTAAATATATTCCCCCCTTGTGTCACACTAATTGGTTGAGGAATAGTAGGAATACTCATGGAAGACATAGGTATCGATGGAGGATTAAGTGAAGAAGAGGGATTTCCCCCATGACCGATGGTTGTAGGAATGACAGTTTGAGTTGAAGTAGCCATGATGTTAGATGTGAAAGTAGGAATACTAGTCATAGGATTGGTCAAAGGAATAGAGGAATTGACTTGTGTTGAAGGTTGTGAGTAACCTAGGGTTTTGGCACAACTCTTGATAGGCATGGCATTATAATCAACAATATGTGCAATTCCATGCAATATACCAATTCCATTCTTATCATTTTGAAGCATGTGCTTAAGACCTGCAATTAATGAAAGATCTTCACTATTAGGGTGTTCTTGGGACATTTATTGTTGAAAACTATCAAATTGACTGTCCAATGTAGAAAGTTGATCTAAAGAAACCCTAGTTAAACCTTCTTCTTCATCATGGGATCCATCAATGGGGTGAATATGCATTTGATTAGGATGAGAAGAATTATCATGATCCTCAGTAAAGAAGTCACCCAAATTAGGCTCCATCTCCTCGGTAATTAAACCTTGGAAAGTATTAATTCTAATGCTTCATCTAATAGGGATAGGATAGGTAGGACTAATAGTGGTAAAACTCATGCACTAGAGGGAAAATTGAAATGTTGAATTGTAGAACAAAGCTTACAAAATTGAGTAATTAAAAATTTAAAAAATAATGATTACACAATTTGAACTTTGTTGGAGAAAGGGAATGACACAATTTCCAAAAAAAAATGATGGAAATTGGAATTTTAAAATTAGGACCAAGGGAATACCACTTAATTTTAAAATCAGAATTTTTAAAATAATTGCAACTTATAATTAACCTCTTACTTTTAAAAATCTTCTTGAAAGTTGAAATGTTGAATTTTGAAGGTATATCTGATTCTAGAGGGATAAAAAATTGATAAAATCAACCAATCTTCTAGATTTAGACTATTAAATACAGTCATAACAGTCTCCCAAAATTTTGAGAAAAAAGCCGAGGACCTTGGCGGGAACGCACATGGTCCGACCAACTTTTTTTGAAATTTTCAAGGATGGATATTATGATGATTTTAAAGCTAACCCCAAAAAATTGGCAAATTTTACAATCTCTAGATGGTCGAAATGAAGGCGCAAATGTGAAAATAGGACCCTATTAGGGTTTTGAAGAAAAAGAGGAATTGAAGTGCAATTTTGAAAATGGTCAAACCTAATGGACAGGGACACCTTGGAAAATGTTTATAAATCTGAATGTAACTGAAATTGATTTGAAATTCACATAGAATCCAATTAATTTTAAAAATTAGGGCTTGATGACCTAACCACTTAATTTTGAAATTTGAATTTTGGGAAAATGGGGGAAATTGAAAATTTGAATTGTAAGAATGATGAAAAATCTGAGAACAATCAGAAATCTGAAAATTAAATTGAAATCCAATTTTTGTACAAGTTCAAAATGATATTTGAAAATTAGGGTTTTACCAAGCAATCTCTCAATTTTGTAAATTTTAATTACAAATTGAACAAGACACTGAGGAAATTGAATGTGACAAACAAATTAATTTTCAGATCTAAGATAACCACAAGCAATTTTTACAAATCACAAGTTCAATTTTAAATTTAAAAATTAGGGTTTTGAATGATTTAACCACTAAGTTTGCAGAAAGTTGAAACTTGTAAATGAAAAATATGAAATGATATTCAAAGGAAAGCATGCAAGATGTTAGGTTCACCAAAATGTAATGGTGGGAAAAATGATGAGTGATAGATCAAGAGGAAAACTACCCTTTCCCTCAAAGAGAGATGAGAGTTTCACTATTGATTATCCTTCAAGCACTTTTCACCATTACATCAGGAATAAAGGATAATTCACTAGATTCAATATCCAAACAAATATGATAGATTGAATTCTAAATGAATTAAGAATGTGAGGATGATCCCTTCTTCCTTTGTTTGATTTGGAAAGGAATTGATTAGATTATGTAGTGCAAAAGTGACAAAGAATAGATTATAACTTGAGATCGGAATAGGGGATGAAGTTGTGCACCCGGGCTTGGTAGAAAAATGTCGAGATGAAGTTGCCTTGCAAATTTGATGAAAAGTTACCCGGACCGTGGTGGGAATGTACACGGTCCTCCAAAAAATTCGCAAAATGAAAAGGGTTTTTTCGCCTCTGCAAATGAAGCCTAAATCCAAAAGTATAGCTACGCACCTGCAACCTACAAACAAAAAAGAGAGGGAAATGTCTTGGGATTGGGGGTCTATCTTTAGGTCAAACCCCAGTTTTGGAATTAACCAAGTAATGAAAGAAAGCACTTGCAAGTAGATGTAAATGAAAGGTTGCATTTTAAGTCACCTCAAGGGAGGTTGTAGTAGCAATGTTGATAGAAATGCTTGTGTAGAATTGAATGCTGAAAGGGATCTCCTCTTCAATGGTTGAATATTTGACTTGAATGCAACACCTATCCTTGAAGGGAGACTTGAGAATGCTCAATGCTAGAAAAGAATTCTTGAATGCTTGGATGCTTGATCGCTTATGCAACTTGAATCTCTCTAACTTCGACCTATCAAACTTATGCCATCTCCACTTATGCAAATCAGAGGATGAATTCTCCTTAAATACATGTTGGTGGTTTTTAATTTCATCATGGGCTGACATCGAGGAAGTTTTCCCACTCATTGTACAACTCACAATGCATGCTCTAGGAAGGTCCTGCCCCAAAATAGGGCAGAGACAAGGGCACCACAACCCTGTCCTGGGAGGGAAAGGGCTCCACGCCCCTATCCAAGGGGGGACAGGGGCACCACTCCCCTATCCTACCCCTTTCTCAAGGACAAAGTGCAAATAGAGTGATGCAGAGGCCAAGGAAGAAGCTGTTTTTGCAAGTTGAGCACTCTCCGATCTCTAATTAGGCTAGAGGATTCAAGTTCATATATGTGAGGAACCTAATGCAGTCATAAATTGTTAGGATCACAATTTTATGACACTACATTTGTTTACCAAATTTGTTTTTGTAGAATAAGTAAAAATTTATAATTGACAACTGATTCAACCCCCCTCTCAGTTGTCCAAGATATTCAACAATTGGTATTAGAGCTTTGATTCCTAGAAAGTGAGACTAATCACTCGAGGAAGATCTGATGGCACATAAATTGACTATTCCTACCTTTGGAGGATCCGACTATAGTTTTTAGAGAGTGAAGATGAGAGGATATTTGATTTCTCTAAGTTACAAGACTTGGAAAGCTGTCGAGAAAAAATATATGATGTCGGTAAATGGTCCTACTACTCCGGATGAGATTGAATCTTATGAAGAAAATGAATGAGCAAGGTATGGTATCTTTAGTGCCCTATCTAAAATAAAATTGGTAGAGTTTGTTGCATTAGATACCACTTATGAAGTTTGGGAAAGATTGAAAAACATCTATGAGGGCAATGATAGAGTTAAGCTAGCTATGCAAACTGCTAAAGGCAGATATGAGAACTTGAGGATGGAAGAAGGTGAAGACTGATGAATACTAAGAGGGGGGATGAATTAGTATACCCAAAAACTTTAACAAACATAAGCAATTTTACTACAGACCAGTATACCCCTTTAAACAGTAAATCGGTTAATACACAAACAAGCCAAATAGCAAATAAAGCATTGAACCACAATAACACAATCACCATAACACAAGATATATTGGCATGGAAACCCAAATGGGAAAAACCACGGTGAGTCAAACTCACAAGTCTACTATCTGTAGAATAGCAACCAGACCGGTTAAGGCCTTATAATGTTCTTCACCAGAACAGATCCTGTTAGGAATCCTGATCTTTGTTAGGAGATAAGTCTTGTTAAAGACTACCCTGTTAAAGGATTTTAGATCCACAACTGTGAACCACCTTGTTAGAGGATTTTGAACAGGCTTAACTAAGCCTACCCAATTAAGGGTTTCTGACTTGTCGAAGAGATTAGTAATCAACAAGTAAGTGATCTAGAAAGTAGCACAAAATGCTTTGTTAGATCCTTGAATGCTCTCTGTTAATGCATTACAGCATTACTTCAGTCTTCTGTTCAATCTCTGTCACAAGATACTTTTTTGCAAAGACCTAGTCTTCTCTACAACACTTCACAGGCATACATACAAAACCCTAGACATGATGTCCTCATATAGGAATTTGATTTCATGTCAGTCCAATCAAATTCAACTATAATTTCCTAGGTACAATGCATCTAGACACAATTTTTAACACGACACAGAATCACCACATCGGTGTTGGTGGATGATAACTCATCACACTTTACAAGTTTACCGGTTAACAAAACACAGTATACGGATTACCGGTTTACAAACAAAGACTGGTAGACTTGAACATAGTGTTCTGATCTTAAAAAGATTGGCTACCACTTGGGGTCCTTGTACCATTTGAGATCCTCGGTCATGCTTTGACCAGTAAGCTCCTTCTGCAAACACCGATAGTCTTCAAAAAACAAAGACTATGCATAAAATGGCATACAATACTGGTTTAAACAATACATCACATAGTACCGGTTGAGAATAACTCATATAAAAAATAAGTGTGTGTCCATCAATGACAATCACAACTAAACATCATCAAAATGCCAACAATCTCCCCATTTGGCATTGATGCCAACACTTAGGAAAATTTGACATCTAAGTGCTTACAAAACAAAAATGATGCCATAATCAAATAATTCCCCCTAAGCATATACACTATTCCCTTTGCCAAAATTGCAAGCATGTACTACTTCAATACCACTCCCCATAAAATTTTCAATTCAATATCACTCCCCCTTTGCCAGCAATGACCAAGTAATGCAAACATGCCAAAATCATATTGCATAACAGAGTATATGTTTATGACAATAATGAGTAAAACTTTTCAAAAATGAATTTAAAGTTTTTCAGAAATTCCTTCATGTCTGTAGACCACGTATCTAGGAGTGAGGTAGAAATTTTACTCTGAGTCTTCATCTGGAATGCTAACTCCTCCATGACATCAATAGTTCTCAATTCCTGAGTGACAATGATGGCATCCATGTTCAAAAAGAACTTCTAAAGAATCTGCAACTTAGGTAACAAAAGCAACTAAAGTTTATGTAGATCTTGAGACCACTTGCAGATTTTTGAATTAATCCTATCAATCTTTTGCCAGTGAGTTTGTACAATCTGCCCATACACTGTGAAGGAATCATATGGCACTTTGAATTTGTCTATATACTACTTTAACTCTGATTGGAGGTGACCCTTCTTCTTCAGAGCATCATCACAGAATAGATCAGGCTGACAGATTTTGCTCAAAAGTTTTTGTCCTTCAGGCATGGCTAGACCGATATCATCTCTCTAATGGATCAACTTGGCTCTGTCTTCGTTGAATTGCTTCATCAATGCAAATTTTAGTGCCTTTGCATGTTTTTTCTCTGCATTAGCCTGGGCAGCATCTACCAATGATTGTACTTGATCACCCACTACTATGCATAGAAGTTTCAACTAGGCCAGTGAGGAATCAATATCGGAAAGATCAATGTCGGGGACCAAGGTTGAAAGAGTGTCAACAACAAGTTGAATAACATATTTTTCTTTCTTCCTTCTTAGTTCCTCCAATACTTCTTGAGCAATTTGAATACTTATTAGTAGCTCATTTTCATCTACAGATTTGGTGAGATAGGCAAGAGTCAATTCACTGTGACCGGTGGGATCAACCTGTTTGGCTTGAACTTGGTCTCTGGTTGCCTTGGGAGTCTGTCCACCTTCCTTTTCTTTGATCTCCTCTTATCTCTTCTTCTCCTACTCTTCTTTCTCCTTAGCCTTGTTTTCGGCCTTCTCTTTCTCCTCTCTTTCCTTTTTCTCCTTTTGTGCTTTATCCTTCTCCTTCTCTACTTTCTCCTTCTCCATTTTTTCCTTCTCCGCTTTCGCTTTCTCCTCTTTCTCCTTCTCCATTTTCTCCTTCTCCACTTTCACTTCCTCCTCTTTCTCCTTCTCCACTTTCTCCTTCTCTACTTTCTCTTTCTCCTCTTTCTCCTTCTTCTCTTTCTCCTTCTTCTCTTTCTTCTTCTCCACTTTTTCTTTCTCCTCTTTCTCCTTTTCAGCTTTCTCCTTATCTGCTTTCTGTTTTTTTGTTTCCTTTGGTTTAGTACTTTTAGCATCTAATGCATCCACATCAATAGGATCATTTTTCTCCACTATTCTTTCTCCCTTATCATTGAAGGTTTCATCCGATTTAGATTTTGATAGGTCAGGATCTGGCTCAATCTATCAATTTGCTTCGAATACCTTCTGCATCTTGACAACTTCTTTAGCCTACAGATGAGTGTCTTTTTCTACTTCAGATTTTTTACCTCCAAGTAACTGAAGTCTTCTCTTTCTCATAAAAAAGATGCCTTTGTACCGATCAAGAAGCTCAAATAATTCAGAATTGGAAGCATTTGGAAAATATTGAGCGAAAATTTACTCCCTAATTGTTTGCTCGTTTTCAATGACAATGCACCATTTATTATTCAAATAATTATACAAAGAATTAGAAACAATAGGTTTGATATCAATTGGAGACTGATCATTATCACATAAATACTTAATAAGTTTTATTTTCAGTATCACTAAGATCATCAAAACAATCTTTTAGATCATCAATAATTTTTCTTCTAATATTCTTTATAATCGTTTGATAATGTGTCATAGGCTTGTAAGAAGCACCTTGTATATTTACCAGTGCAAAGGTTGTAGGTACATTATCAGTTAGCTTGGTCTTCTTACTTGATTATCTCACCTTCTTTATTTCATCTTCTGATTCAGTGTCTACTGAATCCTATGCTTTTTTCTTGGTTCTCTTCTTCCTCTCAAATACCTTTGGCAGAATAGCCTCCGGTTTCTTCTTGGCTAGTGACCTCTTGGTCACTTTTGGACTGGCACTAGATGTAACCAGTGTTGATGCCAATGGCACAACTTTCCTCTTCTTCTGTGGATCAAGTGGTGAAGCAAGTAGAGTAGAGGCATACCCAGTGAGTATATCGTTCATGAATTCATAGCCCATAGGATCAACTTCATCTAGTCTTGGTTCAACCACTTCCATTATGCAATGGTCCACTTTGATCATGAAACAAATATCATCTTCATACTTCTTAACCAGATCACCTGATGTCCTTGTTCTCTGGTTCATGTTCAATCTGAACTCATCAAAATACTTGTTCAGATTCTCTGGATAAGTAGATCCCACTGCTTGCAGACTCTCCTTGATTTGTCTTGTAACTGGGTCACTTGACCATTGAACATCACCAACTCCTGGAAAATACCCTTGAAAGTAGAAAAACAACCCAAGAAGTAGTTGACCGAACTTGAACCTTAGTGTCTTGTCCTCTTTGATGGATTTCAAATTCTCCATGATTTGTTTTTGCATACAGGTACACAAGTCGTATTCTGCATCATCCTTGATCATCTGATAAGAGGCATGCACTATAGTTGTAGGAACATAGTTCATTCTACTAGCATAGAATACTCTATACCCAATCACCATGCATGCATACTTCACCAAGTCATCGCTTATGATGTTGACAGTCATTTCCCTCTTGTTAGTCATAGAACCGATGAGCTCTGTCACTTTGGATTTTGTGATCTTATGAAGAACAGGGACTTCTCCAACATTGCATAAACTGATCACGACATGGATTGCCTCCGGTATGATATCATGAGTTCTCTCAAGATACATTTTGTCACTATGAACCCTACTAAGAATAATTCTTATATGATCCTCTATGAATTCCTCAAGAAAATATACTGCATTGTGGAATTTCTTCTTCTCGATCACGATGTACTCTGGTTAATCTTCTTATCTTTTCCACAAAACAAACTCAACTGGGAGTGAATCACT
Source organism: Cryptomeria japonica (assembly GCF_030272615.1). Lineage (NCBI taxonomy): Eukaryota > Viridiplantae > Streptophyta > Pinopsida > Cupressales > Cupressaceae > Cryptomeria > Cryptomeria japonica. The sequence goes on from NC_081406.1 coordinate 583,199,039, forward strand.
AGAGACCCTAGGTCTTCCAGTTTGCAATCAATGTAATTAGAAACATCCCCTTCAACAATGACTCCGATGGGAATTTGAGATAGGGCATTTTATTTCAACTTCTTCCTATGAGATTCGGATGACTCCTCAGGTGTGGAAGAACTAGAAGAGACTTTGGATGTAGAAGCCATGTCTAAATAATTTTGAATGATAAGAGTGTTTCGACAAAAAATACCTTTTCACTCTGAACTAGGGCTTGTTGATGTTGAGCACAACACACTTCTCCAAAAGCTTACTTTACCACTCTAACCTCCACTCTGGATAACTTGAAATAACTGTTGCATCTTGCACAAGATTTCTTCTTCAATTGCAAGATTGATCGCTTTTGTGGCTCTGCTCAAGTTAGAAAAATACCTCTTCGAAAATAGGTAAGTAAAAATGACTACAAGAATCACCTTTATACATGCTCCTACCTACCATAATAAATGCATCACCGTTAGGGTACAAACCCTAATTTTACCTTTTACCACTTCATTTCTTATGTCAGTTAATAGTTAACTAATACCGATAAAAGTATTTTATTGATATACTCCAAGGGTTCAAAACATTGTTACCAATATGTTCCCCCTTAAGCTTTTTGAAGCTCAATTTGCCGATTCAAGGGTCTCCACACTAGGTGCAGAAACTGGTACATCTTGTGGATTCTCTTCAAATTTCCTTTTCCAAATTTTATCCATATCGGCCTGAATGGTTTCAACATCAACCTTTCCTTTACCTTCTGGGTCGACCAATTTGTCTTTCGATGGATTCTATCTCAGTCTGCATGTTCTGGAAAAATGTCCCAATTTTTTACAATGATAGCATACCATACGAGGTGCTCTCCATGGTCTGGTGTTCACGTTTCCATTCTTTCTCCTACATGCTGCAATAGTGTGACTGCTACCACGACAGATCACAGAGGTTGCTTTCCAACCATTTATTTCTCTATAATCATTTGACCTATGGTCATAGGTTCTATACTGGTTTGGGTTTCGTTTCATAAAAGGTTCTTGGACAACTCCTTTTGATCTCGGTGCATAACCTCCAGAGTTGTTCATAACCGATCTGCACTCAAAGGATCTATGCCCAAACTTGTTGCATGCATAACAATGACCATTAAATCTCTTATGGTCATACACATTGTTTTGTATGTAAGGGAAATTATTATGTCTTTCTCCTACATACACTGGTTGTATGTCCTTCATTATGATAGTTAAATCATACAACTTTGAACTTTGACTTACTTTTTCTTTTGCTGATGTTCTCAGGTACCAGTTTCTCTTTTGGTGCATCAATCTTGGTTCTAGAGGATTCACCTTCCTAACAAGTAGAGAAACCAAGTCCAGTGGTATCCTTTGATGGCTTCATTGATTCCAGCTTTTGGTCCAACTTTGTAGCACTCTAGTTGAACTTAGCAAGCATCTCCTTCATCTCAACAAGTTCTTTGGAAAGAGCTTCATTGGTCTTCATTAGGGTTTCATTCTGAGAAATGATTGCATTGATTTCTACTTGCATTTCTTCTTTCTCTTCCTTACCCTCTTGCAGATAAGTGGTAGTGGTACCAATTTCTTGTTTCAACTTAGAGATCTCATGCTCCTTGTTCTTCACTAGATCCTCAACTTTTCTTTGGTTTTCAAGTTCTCGACTCATCCTAATGGTAAGTCCTTCTAACTCCCTCCTCAGGTTAGTTTTGGACACATTTAGTTTCTCCACTTTTTTGACTAGGGCATCCATGTTTGCTTCATCAGAAAAGTTGTTTTTAGTAATTTCCAGCATTTTCTCAGCAAGCTCTCTTCTTTTGGCCAAAGAGGCTTTATACTTGACCTTAAGTTTATCATAGGCTCTCTCAGATTCAGCCAGACAGTGAGTGAGTTCACTCATGTTGTATTCCCCCATATCTCCTTTCAAGTGGTTAGACTTAAAGAAAGGTTGGCTCTGATACCAATTGATGAATACTAAGAGGGAGAGGTGAATTAGTATACCCAAAAACTTTAACAATTACTTAAGAAATTTTACTATAGACCGGTATTTAAACAGCAAACTTGTTAATACACAAACAAACCAAATAGAAAATAAATCATTCACCCACAATAACACAATCACCATAACACATGATATGCTGACATGGAAACCCAAATGGGAAAAACCATGGTGAGTCAAACTCACAAGTCTACTATCTACAGAATAGCACCCAGACTGGTTAAGGCCTTACAATGTTCTTCACCAGAACAAATACTATTAGGAATCCTGACCTTTGTTAGGAGATAAGTCCTATTAAAGACTACCCTGTTAAATGATTTCAGATCCACAACTGTGAACCACCTTGTTAGAGGATTTTGAATAGGCTTAACTAAGCCTACCTGGTTAAGGGTTTTTGACTTGTTGAAGAGAATAGTAATCAGCAAGTAAGTGATCCAGAAAGTAGCACAAAATGCTTAGTTAGATCCTTGAATGCTCTCTATTAATTCATTATAGCATTACTTCAGTCTTTTGATCAATCTTTGTCACAAGATACTTTTTCACAAAGACCTAATCTTCTCTACAAAACTTCACACGCATACATACAAAACCCTAGACATGATGTCCTCATATAGGAATATGATTTCATGTCGGTCCAATGAGATTCGACTACAATTTCCTAGGTATAGTGCATCTAGACACAATTTGTAACATGACATAGAATCACCGCATCGGTGTTGGTGGATGATAACTCATCACAATTTACAAGTTTTCTGATTAACAAAACACAGTATACCGATTACTAGTTTACAAACAAAGACTAGTAAATTGGAACATAGTGTTCTAATATTAAAAAGATTGGCTGCCACTTGGGGTCCTCATACCGCTTGAGGTCCTTGGTCATGCCTTGACTGGTAAGCTTCTTCTACAAACACCGATAGTCTTCAACAAACAAAGACTATGCATACAATGGCATACAATACTAGTTTGAACAATACATCACATAGTACGGGTTGAGAATATCTCATATAACAAATAAGTGTGTGTCCATCAATGACACTCACAACTAAACATCATCAAAATGCCAACAAAGATATAACAAGTTATTTTTAGAAGGTTAACAATGCAATGAACGTGACCAAAGATCTTGGCAGCACCTTCTATGATAAGGATGTGATAGAGAATATCATGAGGACTTTACCGAAATTTTGCAGTGATAAAATTTCATCTATTGACGAAACTTATGATCTGTCCAAATTCACCAAAGAACAATTGTATGGAACCCTAACTACAATAAAGATGAGGAAGTTTTGTAAAGACAAAGCAAGAACTAAGATAGCATTTAAAGCCACAAAAGCTTCGGATGAAGATTCAAATGATGAGATCCTTGATGAAATGGAAGGAAACTTTGTAAGAAAACTAAAGAAAGGAATTGGAAAGTATAAAGGTGTGTTCATAAATGTTTTAAGTGTGGAAATATTGGTCATTATACATCTATATGTCTAGAGAGAGGAACACAACATAAGTTTAAAAAAAAAAAGGAAAGTTCAATAAGAAAGCCTACTATGTTAAAGATGATGTTGGTATTTCAGATGGTGATTGTTTGTTCTTGGTAGAAAAAGATCAACCTAAGCCTACTAATAATAAGGAAATATATAAGTTTGTTGAAAGTGTTGCATTATATTTTCATGTTAGAAGAGATAGAAATGAATGGTTGATTGATAGTGAATGTTCAAATCATGACTGGTGACAAAAGTAAGTTTGTAAAACTTGAAAAGTATGATGGTGGTTCTGTTAGATTTGGACATGATCAAACTAAATAGATTGTCGGAATAGGTTCTATTACTTTTCATGGAAAACATAACATTGACAATGTATACTATGTGAAAGGATTACATCATAATCTCTTAAGTGTTGGACAAATGTGCGAGAATGGTTACAATGTTGTTTTTTAGGATGGTGGTTGTGAGATCCAAAAGATATCCAAAATTGTTATTGCTGCAGGAAAGAGGATAAGTGGAAACATGTATCAATTAATGGTTGCTACAAGACATTTCTTGTTATCTCAGATCAATGAAAGTTTTCTATGGCACTGAAGGATGTGCCACATCAATTTTGATAATTTGGTGAAGATTAGTTTGATAAGAGATGTGAGATTTTTACTGAGACTAACTAAACTGGATAACAGTGTTTGCAAAGAATGTCAAGTGGTAAAATAGACAAAGGGAACATTAAGAGGAAAGGAACTATCTTCTACCGAACTATTAGATTTGATACACACAAACTTATGTAGTCTGAATAGAATAAGGAGATTAAAAGGTGAGAGGTACTTCATGCTCTTAATTGATGATCATACTAGAATTACTTGGGTTGCATTTTTAAGAGAAATGTTAGAGGCATTAGAAAATTTTAAGATATTCAAAGCTAGAGTTGAAAATGAAGTTAATAGAAAAATCAAATGCTTGAGATCTGACAGAGGAGGAGAGTTTGCTTTTGATGAATTTGACACTTTTTGTGAGAAATATGGGATTAGGAGACATTTATCTTCCCCTAGGACACCTTAATAGAATGTTGTAGAGGAAATATTGAACAAGACTATACAAGAGGTATCAATAACTATGATTAAAAAATCATACCTACCAAATTTTTACTACAGGGAAGCAATACATACTGCAATATACACTCTCAATAGAGCTATACTTTGAAAGAAATATGGGAAGACATCATATGAATTATGGCATGGAAGGATTCCATTAGTGAAGTATTTCAAATTATTTGGAAGTAAATGCTACATTCAAAGAGATGAAGGAAATATTTGAAAGTTTGATAGTAGAGCAGATGAAGGTATATTTCTAGAATATTCTACAAAGAGAAAGGCTTACTATGATGAATACTAAGAGGGGGGTGAATTAGTATACCCAATAAATTAAACAAACTCCTAAGCAGTTTAACTGCAGACTGATGTAGCAGATTAAATAATAAACCGATTAAAACATAAACAAGCCAAATAGAAAATAAAGCATTCACCCACATAAGTGCAATCACCATAACACAAGATCTTTAGATGTGGAAACCCAAATGGGAAAAACCATGGTGAGTAAAACTCACAAGTCAACTATCTGCAGAATAGTAACCAGACCGGTTAAGGCCTTACAATGTTCTTCACCAGAATAGATCCTGTTAGGAATCCAGATCTCTATTAGGAGATAAGTCCTATTAAAGACTACCTTGTTAGAGGATTTCAGATCCACAACTGTGAACCAACTTGTTAGAGGATTTATAATAGGCTTGGTTGGGCCTACCCGGTTAAGGGTTTCAGACTTGTCGAAGATATTAGTAATCAACAAGTGAATGATCTAGACAGTAGCAAAGAATGCTTGATTAGATCCTTGACAACTCCTTGTAAATGCATTCAAGCATTACTTCAGTCTTCTATATATTGCACTCTCAAAACACTCACGCATATTCACTACACTCTCTCTTTAAAACCCTAGACATGATGTCCTTATATAGGAACTTGATTTCATGTTGGTCCAATAAGATTAGACTACAATTTCCTAGGTACAGTGCATCTAGACACATTTAGTAACATGGCACAAAAACACCACCAAAGTGTCGGTGGATGATAACTCATCACATATTATAATTATACCGGTTAACAAAATATACCGATTACCAGTTAATAAGTGAAGACTAGAAAACTGGAACATAGTGTTCCAATCAAAAGGTTAACTGCTGCTCGGGCTCTTCATTCCGCTTGAGATCTTCATACCACTTGGGGTCTTCATTCCACTTGAGATCTTCATACTGCTTGGAGTCTTTGGTCATATTTTGACTGGTAAGCCTTTTTTTTGCACAACATCGATAGTCTTCAACAAACAAAGACTATACATTTAATGACATGTAATACCGGTTGGAACAACTACTGGATGAGAATAATTCATACATCAAATAAGTGTGTGTCCATCAATGACAATCACAACTAAACATCATCAAAATACCAACATACTAATGTTATAATAAGAGACTGAATAAAATTGTTGAAAGTGAAAATGTAAACGTTGATGAAAATATTTCCAAAGACCCTAGTATACAAGTAGGATATGAATATGATGTGTCCACAAGTAGAGAAGAAGAAGAGAAGAGTAGAGAAAAAGAAAAGAAAAAAGAAACCCAGGTTGCTCTGGTAACTATATCTAAAACCATGAGGTATTTAAAGAAGAATCACTCTAAGAATCAAACTATACGAGACAAGAACATAGGTGTTATTACAAGAAGTAAAGTTGGTGAAGAACAAGTTCTACTGTGTTTAATTTTTGAAGTTGAACCTAAGACTATTGAAGAAGATTGTAAAGATCATAATTGTATGAAGGCTATAAAGGAAGAGTTAGATCATATGGAGAAGAATTACACTTGGGAAATAGTCCCTAGATTGGCAGTGAAGAATGTTATTGGAATAAAGTGGGTGTTCTCGAATAAGCTGGATGAAGATGAACATGTTGTAAGAAACAATGAAAGATTGGTATGCAAAGGTTACACACAAGTTGAAGAGATTGATTTTATAGAGACTTATGCCCATGTTGCCAGAATGGAAGCTATTAGGATGTTTTATGCTTTTGCAATATGTAAAGATTTCAAAGTTTATCAAATGGATGTGAAGTTAGCATTTTTTAATGGGGGACTAAAAGAAGAATTCTATATTGAACAATCAGAAGGATTTAAGTTGTCAGATGATTCAGGTATTGTCTGTAGATTGAAGAAGGCATTGTATGGGTTGAAACAAGCACCTAGAGCTTGGTATGGAAGGCTAGAAAAGTACTTATTGAATCAAGGTTTTTAGAAAGGGTCTACCAACAATAATCTTTACTTTAAAGTTGAATCAAATAAGATCCTAATTCGGTAAAAACACAAAGTCGTGTCACACTTTTATAGAGGAAATGACCAATGCTGATTCAACTCATTAAATTGAATCAAAAGAAAGTGAAATATATGTTTTGACTTTTGAAATGATGTAAACTAATAAAATGTATATTTTTTTGTGTATTTTTATGTTTGTAATTTTTTTTTAAATTTAAAAAATTATTTTTATATACTCTCTTATAAAATAAACACTATAATTTAATTGCTGATAAAATGTTGAAATTGAAGTTACACGAGGCGTCACACTTTATATAGTAAATTTTACCTATTTTTCTTCAATTTTTTTGTGTATATTGATAACTTGAAACTTTTGTGCAAAAATATATTTTTAACTATTTTTATCTATATATATTTTTCAATAAATTTGAAAAGTTATGTGTACTGAAATATAACTCTTTCCATTTGGCATCACTTTTTTTCTTAATTATTTATCCAAATTAGAAAACAATTATATCATCTTGACATAGACTCTTTTCTCTACTGCATTTATTTTTTTCAAAAATTTAGATAGATTTTACTATTTTTCCTTTACAAGATAATCAACCTTATATTTTAGTGTTGATGACCTACTTTCAATAAAAATAAAATATAAAATATAAAAAAATTAATTAATATGTTAAAAGATATATATTTTGGAAAATTCACTCATAGATCTATAAAAGGGTATTTTTACATTTCAAAAAAAATATTATTTATAAGAGTAGGAGTTGTTGAAATGTCGAGTTTTTCAAAAAAATAATTTTTTCTGGTAATTAGACCCAAAGTGGTATAAAATATACATTTAGTAGACAATTTCAATTGGAAAAGTTGTGGCCCATATATAAGATAGATATAATGAATCTCTATAGACCATATGTTAGAATTAAATTAATTTTTAGTTAGAATTAAATTAATTTTTAGTTAGAATTACTTAAATTCACTTGTGTTGATAAGTTGGCCTAAAACGTGACACAATTTTGTGCTTTTACCCAATTGTTGTTGTATATGTGGATGACATAGTATTTGGAGGAAATGAAGGCATGTGCAAGAATTTTGTTGGTAAAATGCAAAAGGAATTTGAAATGTCTATGATTGGTGAGTTGAATTTCTTTCTTGGATTACAAGTGAATCAAAAAAGTCAAAGTATATTAGAGAGTTAATGAAAAAGTTTGGATTGGAGAATTCTAAACTGGTATGTACTCCTATGACAAGTGGATGCAAGTTGGCTAATGATGATAAATCTCCTAAGACTGATGCAAGCAAGTACACATCAATGATGGGAGGATTGTTATACCTGACTGCTACCAAACTGGATATCATGTATGTTGTTTGCCTTGCAACTAGATTTCAACAAGATCCAAAAGAGTCACATGTTCTTGCAGTAAAGATAATTTTTAGATATCTAAAAGGTACAAAATATTTTGGACTGTGGTATCCCAAAGGATCAAATTTTACTTTGAAAGATTATACTGATGCATATTGGGTAGGAAGTGTTCATGACAGAAAGAGTACCGATGGTGGAGTATTTTTCTTTGGTTCTTGGTTAGTTGCATGGTTAAGAGAAAAAGTAGGATTTTGTATCTTTATCAATCACAGAAGTTGAATACATTACAACTATATCATGCCACACTTAGATACTTTAGATGAAAAAGATATTGAAGGATATTGGTGTGATGTTCAATGAATTGATCTCAATCATGTATGATAATACAAGTGCAATAAACATTTCTAAGAATCTGATACTACATTCTAGAATAAAGCATATCTCTATTTGGAATCACTACTTAAGGGAGAAGGTGTTGGATAATGAATTAAAACTTGATTATGTTCCTACAAAAGAGCAGGTTGCAAATATCTTTACATAGGCTTTGTGCAAAGATACTTTTGAGTATCTCCAACAAAAGTTGGGGGTAACACCCCCTCCTAGTTCGAACTAAGTGCATTAGTCCAGGGAACTTCATGTATTTTGTAATATGTTCTAATGATTGGGGCTTCCTCTTAGGGGGAGCTGTGCGGAATTTGAAGATGGTTAAATGTGTTGAGTTTTTGCTCAATTTTATCTTTGATGTCAAAGGGGGAGAGATTGGAGAGATTGAAAATGTTTGTGGGAGAGATGAGTTATGAACCTGAATTTGTGCTTGTTGTTGATGAATGTTGTCATCAATAATAAAGGGGTAGATTGGCGCAAATGTGAAGTTGGTGGTGTGTTAGTATGGTTGTCATTGATGTCAACATACTAATTATGTGTCTCATTAACTAGTTTGTCCTCCGCATTTCTGATATGTTGGAATTGTAGTCATGAGGTTTTGGTACGTTGTTGGTTTTTTTCTAGGGATTTCATGCTTATGTTTTGGTGCTCTGGAAGTTGTGCTTCTTAAGTGTTCTCAATGATGATGATAGTAGATAGAATTTACAGTGCTCTGCATTTCTTCCCATTTCTAGTTTTGATCATGATATTTTGGATTTATGTTGTTCATGTCTATCATTGTTATCCTATTTTGAGACATGGTGATGTGCTTCATGATAGTTTTGATACTTAATACAAGTACAGATCTGATAGCCAACAAGATGAGAGGGGGGGGTGAATCATACAAACTTAATCATCCATAAAGACATTAGATTCAACCTCAATAACATATATATCAATAATATAACCAAAACTGTTAAACATGAAAACTCAAAAGCATATGAACAATATAAACCTCATAACACCAAATTTAACATGGAAACCCAAATAGGGAAAAACCACTGTGGGATTTTGGACCCACTAAGAAATATACTCTTCTAAAGTATGCTCAATTAAAAGCAAATCCTGTTAAAGATTACAAACACATTGCTAGATGTGACCTAGTTAAGGGATTTCCCTCAGATCTATTAGGATCTTCACTTTGTTAGAAGTAACCTTGTTAAAGGATTTCAAACACTCAATCAGAATGTCACCTTGCTAGAGGGTTTACATATAAGACTGTTAAGTCCACTTGGCTAAGAGATTTTCTATCACTTTCACAAAATAACAGTAATAAAATCTATCTGCAACTTCACATCTAAAATGCTAAAGCAGATTCCTATTTGTTCAATACAATCTAGACATAGAACTAATCTTGTCTATCTGCTGGGCTTCTATACTCTATTATTCTAATAGGTCTTCAAGCTTTTGTGCTTGGTAATCACTATGTAGCATCCCTGTGCATACACTTGCCTGCATCCATTGTTTATCAATAGTTTCCTATTTATAAACAATTAGGTAACCGCTTAATCTCCTTGATCACATTTCCCATGATCAATCATAGCCATCAGATCTTCAATCTTGTCCAAGTTCAATGCATCTTTCAATCTGAAAATGTTTTCCCCCACCTTGGAACTTGCATAATAGTCTTGGAACTTGTGCTAGGGTATTGCAGTTCAATCTGAGCTGTAGATCTTCATGCCAACTTTTCATTGCCTTAGATTCGTTAACAAACTTCTTCCATGACTTACCAATCATTTAATCCACTCCAGCTCATTAGCTTCCTTCATTAAATACCATATGTAAACATTTAATGCATTCTGTTATAGCTCGGTTACAACTTGATAACAACTCAGTGAATACTAAACTTCACTCGGTAGACATTCCACCTTCATTAACCAATAGCGATAACCTTAGGGTTTACCGACTAGGTTCTTTGCTTGATAACATAGTATAGTATTAACCTTTACAATTTACAACATATGAATGATGTTAAACAATCTAAAACATCATGATCTCATCATTGTCTGACTCGGTAGTAGTTGCCCATTTAAATACCTTATTCATCCCCTTATTCATCATATTCTTTCTTGTGTCTTTTACCGACATCTTTATAATTTTCATATCATACTTCTCAAGATATGGCAACATCATACTAAATTAGAAAATAAATTTCTTGACATCAATGACAAAATAATAATATCAAGACAGTAAAACATCTTTAATTAGTTATATCCATAATCATCAACAACCTTCTCAATGTCCTCCAATAATCTTTCATTGTCTGTTATAATGCAATATTGCCAACAATCTATCCCTTTGGCATTGATGGCAAAACCAATTGATTTGACCTTAAAAGATTCGGATTGCTGTGATTTTGAAATGTTGAAATGCTCTCCCCCATACATTAGAGTTCTCCTCATTTTTGTCTTCTTTCCAATCTGTAGTCTGCTCAGTTTTCTCTTAGTCTAGGTCTTCTCTCAATTGTCTCTCCTTTATAGTAGTCTTCTCCCCCTTTGTAGGTCTTCTCCCCCTTTGACAACAATGCCAAAAAGTAAAGAACTAAAACATAATTTCTTTCTGTAAGAAGTGATTTCCTACTATTGTGTATCAACTAAGTCTCGGTCAGAGCATTTGTCTTCAATTCCTGTTCCCTGTAATATTTCCTATATTAATTCTAGTACACTTTTAGAAAACATCCTAAAGTGTATAAATCAGTATCAACTCCCAAAAGATATTCATTAGAGTCATCGAATTGATGCTTTCACCGAACTCGGTCAGTGAGTAGAAGATAGGGGTAGGAACCCTAACTTACTTCTAAGATATTCAAAAGTGTCCTTTGGTAGTGACTTGGTGAAGATATCTGCTATTTTCTCCTGCGTGCTAACATACTCCAACACCACTTTCTTCTCTTGAGCTTCTTCTCTAAGATAATGATATTTGATAGATATGTGCTTTGTCTTAGAGTGCATAACAAGATTCTTTGAAATATTAATGGCACTAGTATTGTCACAAAATATAGTTACTGGCTCGGTAACTTTCTCATTTATACCTTCCAACAGTTGTTTGATCCATGCAATGTTTGTACAATTCAATGTTGCAGCAACGTATTCAGCTTCTGCTGTTGACTGTGAAACACATCCTTGTTTCTTGTTAAGCCAACTCACTAGTCTTTCTCCTAAAAAGAAAGCTCCTCCACTTGTTCTTTTTCTATCATCAATGTTGCCTACCCAATCAGCATCAGTATAAACTTTTAAATCAAAATCATTTCCTTTCTGATATACTAAGCCATAATCCTCTATGCCTTTCAAGTATCTAAAAATTCTTTTGATTGTTGTCATGTGTGTTTCCTTAGGATTTGTAGAGAATCTTGCAACTATACCTACTGCATGTGCTATGTCTGGTCTGCTGTGAACAACATATTGTAGTTTTCCAATCATGGATCAGTAGAGTATCTCATCAATAGATACAGATTCATCATTCTTTGATAATTTGCAGTTAGTAGTCATAGGTGTACTTACTAGTTTTGAATCCTCCATTCCAAATTTCTTTAAGATTTCATTTATGTATTTGGATTGAGTAATGAAAATCTCATTTTTCATTTGCAGTATCTATAAACCTATAAAATATTTTATGTCACTGATTAATGACATCTCAAATTCTTTTGTCATTTCATTTCCAAAGTTCTTGCCTAAAGAGTCATTTCCACAAAATATAATATCGTCAACAAATATGGCTGAGATCAATATTCCATTTTCATCATTCTTTATGTACATGTTGTTGTTCTCACTTGTCCTTATAAAACCAATCTTAATCAAATAAGAGTGCAATCTTTCATACCATGCTCTTAGTGCTTGTTTCAAATCATATAAAGCTTTGTTCAATTTACATACCTGATCTTTATTATTGTCTTCAACAAATCCTTCAGGTTGTTCAATGAAAACTTCTTCTTCTAATATTCCATTCAGAAATGTAGATTTGACATCCGTTTGATATATCTTGAAGTTCTTGAAAGTAGCATAGGCCAACAATGTTCTTACTCCTTCAAGTCTAGAAACAGGTGCAAAAGTTTCACCATAATCAATTCCTTCTTCTTGAGCATAACCTTTGTAAACTAGTCTTGCTTTGTTTTGAATAACTTCACCTTTTTCATTTAGCTTGTTTCTAAAAATCCACTTTGTACCAATTACATTTTTGTCCTTTGATCTTGGGATTAGTGTCCATGTGTCATTCTTCTTGATTTGATCAATCTCTTCTATCATAGCATTTACCCAATCTTCACTGTTAAATGCCTCTTCTACTATTTTGGGTTCAAATTCAGATATCAAGCATGTATTCTGTCTCAGTTTGTTCCTTGTCATCACTGGATCATCCGTATCTCCTATAATCTGACTTGGTGCATGATGTCTTCTGACATACTTGGCTAATACAGGCTTGGTAGGTTCTGTATGATCTTCTTCATCACTTGGTAACTGGATATTCTCTTCATTTTCTTCAATAGTCTTCTCAGTAGGACTTCTCGCTTGAACATAGACAAATTCATCATAGTCTTTTGGTTCCTTGGAATTTCCTTCATCATTTCTTTTTGCAATTTCATCAATTTTCACATTTGCACTTTCTATAATTTTGTTAGATGATTTGATCAGACATTTAAATGCTTTTCTTCTAGAAGAGTAACCTAGAAACATTCCTTCTTCACTTTTTTGATCAAACTTGCCATTTCTATCATCTTTATGAACATAGCATCTACTTCCAAAGATTTTAAAATAACTTACATTAGGTTTCTTATCATACCAGATTTCATATGGTGTCTTCAAAGTACCTTTCTTCAATTGAACTTGGTTCAAGGTGTAAACAACTGTGCTTATTGCTTCTCTCCAAAATGTTTGTGGCACCTTCTTTTCAATCATCAATGTTCTAGCACAATCCACAATAGATTTGTTTCTTCTTTCAGCTATTCCATTCTACTGTGGAGTTCTCGGTGTAGAGACTTGTCTTTTAATACCATGATCATTGCAAAATAAGTTGAACTCATCAGATGTGAAGTCTCCTCCTCTATCTGATCTAAGACATTTCAGTTGTCTTCCTCTTTCATTTTCAACTCTTGCCTTGTACCATTTAAACATTTGAAAAGCTTATGATTTTTCCTTTAAAAACATTACTGACATCATACTTGAATAGTCATCCACAAATAATATGAAATATTTATCACCATAATAACTTTGAACTTTCATAGGACCACAAAGATTAGTGTGCACTAGATCTAAAATTCCCTTAGAAGTGTAGGACTTACTTGTAAATCTTGATCTTGTCATCTTATCCATCTGGCATCCTCAGCACATAGCATTCTTAGGTTTTTCAAGACTCAGTAGACCTCTTACTCTATGCTTCTTACTTATTTTGATTAGATTATCAAAATTGACATGACAAAACCTTTTATGCCATAACCAAGTATCATCTAACTTTGCATGTAAATACTTATTCCAAGTTGAGTCAAGGTGAAATGTATTACCTTTTGTTTGTGTCTTGGTAGTAGCTAACTTTCCATTTTTGTCATGAACTTTGACAATTCCCTTATGAAATTCTATTCGGTAACCTATGTTGTTTAGCTATGCTACACTCAACAAATTGTATTTCAAACCTTCAACCCAATAGACATCATTGCATCTTGCATTATCAAGAAGTGTTATAGATCCTTTACCTCTCACTGGACATGGTGCATCATTACCAAATCTAACATAGCCTCCATCATAATCTTCTAATATAACAAACTTGTGTTTATCTCCTGTCATATGATATGAGCATCCACTATCTATAATCCAAGAATCATTACTGTTTATGTGAGATATTAGGGCTTTTTCTTCATACCTTTCTTCATATGAGCCATCCTTGATAGCCACATAATCTACTTCCTCTGTATCAGTCTCATTTGATTTATCATCATTAGATTCCTCATTAGCTATTAAGCATGTCTTTCTATCTCTTCTTCTGAAGTCTCGGTGTCCTCTGTAATGATTATATTTCTATCTATTATCTCAGTAATCTCTCTTTTCAATAAAATCTTTGTTAGGATAGTTAGAAGCCATATGTCCTATCTTATCACAATTGAAACATTTCAAGGTAGTTTTCCTTTATACTTACCTTTGCCTCTCGGTAACCTTTTGGCTAATAGTGCTTCAAACTCTTCTTGCTTTCTGATTTCTTCATATAGTTTGTGTACTTCTTCCATGTTCTTCCAAAATCTTTCACTTGCTCCACTATGATCTCCTTTAGAGTACTTATACTTTCTTTCATTGTAATCATTAGATTCATCAAGATGAAAAGAACTAAATGTAGATTCAACTTTATTTACCGAAGATCCACTGTTATCAAAATTACTTAACTCAAATGCATGTAGCTTACCAATAGTAGCATCTAAAGAGACTGGCATGTTAGGTACATACCTCAATTCATTGATTGTAGAGACTCAGATTGCATAAGCTGGTAGAAGGGTTCTCAACAACTTACTTGTTATATCCTTTTCTTCAATAGTTCCACCTGCTCCTTTGATTTGATTGACAATCTCCTTTAGTCTTGTACTGTACTGAGTTATGTTCTCACCTTCATTCGTCCTCATAGATTTAAGTTGTCCTATTAGACTATCTACTTTTTCTCTTTGAACATGTTCATCTCCTCCATATATTGATATGAGCTTATCCCACATTGCCTTTGCATCATTGCAGCCTTCTAGATCATTAAACTTTGAATCGGTCAATGCAGATGTTATTTCAATCATTTCTTGAATATGTTCTTGCTTCGCCTTTATCTCTTCCATAGTTAATGGATAGGTGCTTGGTGCAACAAAATCATTCTCCAGATAGTATACAACATATTCTCCAACTCTTGATAGATGTAGCTTTATCCTTTTCTACCATGTAGAGAAACTTGACTTGTTCAGCTTTAGTGCATCCCTCTTATATATTTTTGGATCTTTAACTCAAGTGCCTTAAAACTTTCCTTCCGGAGTCCAAAGCTCTGATACCAATTGATAGTTCTGATACTTAATACAAGTATAGATCCAATAGACAACAAGATGAGAGGGGGGGGTGAGTCATACAAACTTAATTATCCATAAAGACATCAGATTCAACCTCGATAACATATATATCAGTAATATAACCAAAACTGTTAAACATGAAAACTCAAAAGCATATGAACAATATAAACCTCATAACACCAGATTTAACATGGAAACCCAAATAGGGAAGAACCACTGTGGGACTTCGGACCCACTAAGAAATATACTCTTCTAGAGTATGCTTGGTTAAAAGCAGATCCTGTTAAAGATTACAAACACATTGCTAGATGTGACCTGGTTAAGGGATTTCCCTCAGATCTGTTAGGATCTTCACTTTGTTAGAAGCGACCTTGTTAAAGGATTTCAAACACTCAATCAGAATGTCACCTTGCTAGAGGGTTTACATATAAGACTGTTAACTCCACTCAGTTAAGAGATTTTCTGTCACTTTCACAAAATAACAGTAATAAAATCTATCTGCAACTTCACATCTAAAATGCTAAAGCAGATTCCTATTTGTTCAATACAATCTAGACATAGAACTAATCTTGTCTATCTGCTAGGCTTCTATACTCTGTTATTCTAATATGTCTTCAAGCTTCTGTGCTCGATAATCATATGTAGCATCCCTGTGCATACACTTGCCCGCATCCATTGTTTATCAACAGTTTCCTATTTATAAACAATTAGGTAACTGCTTAATCTCCTTGATCACATTTCCCATGATCAATCATAGCCGTCAGATCTTCAATCTTGTCCAGGTTCAATGCATCTTTCAATCTGAAAATGTTTTACCCTGCCTTGGAACTTGCATAATAGTCTTGGAACTTGTGCCAGGGTATTGTGGTTCAATCTGAGCTGTAGATCTTCATGTTGACTTTTCATTGCCTTAGATTCGTTAACAAACTTCTTCCATGGCTTACCAATCATTTAATCCGCTCCAGCTCATCAACTTCCTTCATTAAATACCATATGTAAATATTTAATGCATTCTATTATAGCTTGGTTACAACTTGGTAACAACTCAGTGAATACTAAACTTCACTCGGTAGACGTTCCGCCTCCATTAACCGATAGCGATAACCTTAGGGTTTACCGACTAGGTTCTTTGCTTGATAACATAGTATAGTATTAACCTTTACAATTTTCAACATATGTATGATGTTAAAACAATCTAAAACATCATGATCTCATCATTGTTTGACTCGGTAGTAGTTTCCCATTTGAATACCTTATTCATCCCCTTATTCTTCATATTCTTTCCTGTGTCTTTTACCAACATCTTTATAATCTTCATATCATACTTCTCAAGATATGGCAACATCATACTGAATTAGAAAATCAATTTTTTGACATCAATGACAAAATAATAATATTAAGACAGTAAAACATCTTTAATTAGTTATATCCATAATCATCAACAACCTTCTCAATGTCCTCCAACAATCTTTCATTGTCTATTATAATGCAATATTGCCAACACTTCGAAGTCATAGTTATGGATATGTTCATTATGTGTCCACTTGACCTTGAATATTCTATTTTTTCTTTGATGATTGTGGCATATTGATAACATGTTATTTTGATCTATGTAATGTATTCTGGTGTGGTCCACTTCTCATTTCTTTCCACCGCATGAATGTTTAGTGTAGACCTATTTCAAATGGTGTTCCGGAAAATTCTTTGGATGACTTCTTATTAAAGAGATTAGTATAAATAAAGGATGATTATAATGATAAGATGTAGAAGGAAGTGGAATGAAAAGAAGATCTATCTGATGTTGGTGAAAATTTGTGTGAGGTTATGTGAAGTTGTCATTGAGTAGTGTGGTTGTGTGCTATTGTTGTTTGGTATTGGAGGTAGTGAGCCAAAGGTTTCTACTAGCATTACAACATTGTGACAATTGTGATTAAGTGGTGGATTCTTTCTTTTTCTTTCTTCTTCTTCTGGGCAGTGAGCCCTTTTCTGGCAGTTTTAGCCAGACAGTGAGCCCACATGCAATGAGCATTCTAGCAGTGAATCACCCTTTGTAAAAATTACCTTAACCGGTGTCATCCTAATAGGTCTTTTATACTCGAGAATTATTGTTCTTCGTGGATTTTCCCTTCTTGGGTTTTCCACGTAAAATCCACTATTTCATGTGTATGATTTATGCGTGTGCTTTCTCATACTTATATATGTTTATGGTTAAGTAATCAAAATTTTGTTTACCATATCTGTCTCTAAGGAATAAGTAAAAATATTTAATTGACAACTGATTCACCCTCCTCTCAGTTGTCTGGGATATTCAACAACCTCTTGATGACACCTAAATGTACCAAATTTATGAGCAATTGAGCCATAACTTTAGGATATATGGAAAAAATTATGACACTTAAATCTACCAAAATTGAAGGAGAGATATGTGAATATCTCTTGGTTGGTTATCTATAGCTACACAAATTTGTCTATTTGGGCCCTAATTTCTTCTTGATTATGGAAATTCTCAAGAGAAATAGTTTTTTCTCTCACAATTCCAACATCCCTCATTAAGTTTATTTTGCTAAAAAACAATAATATTATCCCCTATTGTTGGAATTTTTTATCATATTTTGAGGTTTTTCATGAGGTGTTCTTCTATTGTTCTTATTACCACATTGTTGATTTTTATTATTTTTAAATTTATAGGAGGTGAACTTACATCTTGAAATGTTGCCCTTTCACTAGTTTTTTTTAAAAACTCTTTCATAGGCTTAAGGTGAGAATTATATTTTTATTTAGCTTGTAAGTGTTGGCAAGAGACATTGTATTGTTGTTCAGATATTGTCATTGATGGTAGCCAGATATTCAATCCATAGTTCATGATTCATTCATACTAGAAGAGAGATTAAGGTCTGATGAGATCCGGTGAGATACAACAGAACATCTGGTAATGTATAGTAATTTGGTTGGTAGTTCATTTGTGTTGTATGTTTGGTGTTACAGATCCTGGAGAAGTATTGTGGATGTGTAATATAACTTATTCCATGTTTATGGCCTCTAGTGTTGAGTTTTGAGTGATTTGGAAGGTTCAGTATACAGGTTTTTGGTTAGAACATGTTCATCAATAGTAACATGTGGATGTTCATTGTGCAGATCATGCGGAGTAATTTTGGTGATTGTGTGCATGTTTGAGGATATTAAGACGACATGTAGGAAGCGTGTAGATAATTTTTTTTGATTTTCATGATTGTTTTAGATCAAACTGAGCTGACTTGGGTAACCCCTTTCATTTGTATTGTATACATTTTTGGTGACATGAAGAAGACCTAAATTGATGTTGTGGATATATAAGACCAATTGATATGATCATTTTTTATATCAGTGGTTGTGTGGAAAGTGTGTATGAGCGATTGTGTGCAATTTCACATTCGCAAGTGAAGGATTTATGCTCTGGTATAATGCAGAACAATAGAATAGAGCATCGTAGTAGAGCAGAGTAAGATAAAGTATTTTGTGCTTAACCATAACTGTATTTTGGCATTTGTAGATGCTTTTATCAGTTTAGACATTCCAATTATTATTTGTAATCATTTTGTAAAGTAGTGAGTCATTTGGATTATATCCCTTATTGTAAATTGAGCAATGAGCTCTAAGCAGTGTGCTTGAATGCGTGTGCATTCCCCTTATGTAATATTTCTATACTTCTAACATAGTATATTAATATTATGGGTCTAAATCCCACCGTGATTTTTCCCTTAGCCAGGTTTCCACATAAAAATCCTTGTGTTATGGTGTTGTGGTTATTTTATTTATGTGTTTGCATCTTTCTTTTGTTCAGTTGATTTAAGTGGTTGAATAATCAGATTACTAGTGTTTGCGATGAAAATGGATAACAACAATGTGAAAGACTAAATGAATTCAACCACAAAACCCTAGCCTAACAACAACAAAGATCCATCATAACATATGAAGATTACCTAAGACAATGCAAATCAAATGAAATCACAAAGATTATACCATCACATGTCCAATAGGGTTTGGATCTCCATTCTTCCTATCTCCATTGATCTTGCTTGATATATTTGCTCTTAGATTTTATATGTGCACAAGAGCTCAACAAAGAACGGAAAAGTGGTTGTAAGTAGGCTCGATTGCATAGTCGGGGCTGAATGCATTGTGAGGGTTTGATAATGAAGGAAGCATCTCCTTATATAGAAGACACTATATGAAATGGAGGGATAAGATTGAGAGGTGTAAAAGAGGTCGGCTATGATTAGAGGGTAGGTAGAGAAAATAAGAAAATAATGAAAGGGGTAGGTAGTGTATGAATTAAGAGATGAATAACTTCTGTCATGGGTAGAAAGAGCTAATGAATTAATTAAATAAATAAAGATTTATTTAATTAATAGAAGAAGTGGGATTAATTAAATAAATAAGATATTTATTTAATTTAGGAAAAGGGTAATTTAAATAAATAAATGTATTTATTTAAATGAGAAATAAGGCTAGAAGAGGATATAATGAATAAATTAAATAAATAAAGATTTATTTAATTAATAGAAGAATTAGGATAAAATAATTAAATAAATAAATATATTTATTTAATTAGACATGACAATTTTAAGTGTCTACAAGTAGAACACTGATTCACCCCCTCCCCCCTCTTAGTGGTCCTTTTTTCCAACAAATTGTATCAAAGCCTAGTTCCTCAGAAGAATCCTGACAACTTGAGGAAGATTTGGGAAAGTGAATCAATAGATTCAGGTAGTCTGAGACAAAATATTCTTGTTGCACTTGAAGATCTTTATCAATCACAAGATGAGGTCTGACAAGTGAAGGAAAACCTTAGGGATGCTGAGAACTTCATTGAATCATTGAAAAATCAATTGAATAAGTCAAGGGAGAAGAGAAATGAACTTGTTGATAAGCTGAAAGAGAAATAAAGTCAAAGCATTGATGAAGAAGCCCTAAAGGAAAAGACAAATTAGTGTGAGAGACTTGCTAGAGCTAATACAATCCAAAATAATGAGATGGAATCTATTATGATGAGATTGACAAAGGAGATTGAGGAAAGGAAGAAGAATAAGGAAAAGCTTGCTCAGTCCTTGAAAGACAAATCTGAATAATGTTGCGGACTTGAGAGTGAGAATGGACAATTGAAGCTTGACCTACAAGAAGCCAAAGAACATGAGGAAATCTTGGAAAGCAAGTAATCCTTAAATTTGATCTTCAAGCTACAAATGAGTATAAGGAGAAGTTCAAAATTAGTTCAGCCAGACTTGATGAGATGCTTGAAATTCAGAAGAATGATAATGATACAAGAGGTCTTGGATTTGAGAAAGGTGAAAACTCCAAATCAGCACAATAGAAGAACAATTCAAGAAGGTCTCCGGTAAGGTAACCTAAGACTCATAAGTTCAATGGTAACTAGTTTTGTTTGTAATAAATTTGGTCATATGTCTAGTCAATGCAGAAATAGGATAAACAATAATGGTCCATCTTTGTCTGATCAATGTTTCAAACGAAATAAGTATGGTCATAAGGCAAATGCATGCAAAACTATGATGAACAACTTTCAAAATAGGAGAAATATCAGATGTTATGCATGTGGTATCTCTGGACATATCGCTAATCATTGCAGATCAAGAGGAAATTAAATGAACTTTTGGCCTATGCAAGGAAATTTTGTTTGTTATGCTTACAACAAATCCATTCACATTGCTATGCTGGCATTTGCATGAAGATTGCATTAATGAAATGTTATGTTGTCATTGATGTCAATTATAACCGATAATGATGTTAAAATAATGTTGTTTTGCAACTGGTATGTGAGCTTGTAAAGGAAACTGGTATTACTAGAGAAGAAGTGAGATCAACTGGTAAACCCTACCTGTTGATATGATAAACCCTAAGCGATGGATTTTGGTGAATTGGTTGTATTGCTTTATGATCTAATGATGAGTGGTAATGGTTATGACACATATGCATGTTGTATGAGAAGAGTTTCAAATAGTTTTTGGTATGTAGAGACAACAATTTTAATCTTGGGAATGAGCAAGTTCGTTGCATGTAATGTAAACGGTATGATGAGTTATAGTGTTCGATGAAGTAGTGATCAAGGAGCGGTCAAGAACATATTGAATGATGTGTAGTGATTGTTATGTAATCCAATGGTCATACTCGAACTGATTTGTTTGTAATCTCTATGAGTCAATTAGGTTTGTGATGTGTTACTGACCTATTGATTTGTTTATAAGGTTGATGAGTTGTTTTATTGAAGAGTTGGAAATTTGTAGTTGAGAGTGAGAGTGTGGTTTCAGAACTAGATAATGTATGTGCAGTTTGTGTAAACGCAGATAGGAACATGAAAAGGATCTGAACAAGCAAGTGTAGTGCTATTCAAATAGTTCAACAAACCCCTATTGTTTTCTAACAATTACAACAGTCAAATCCCCTAACTGGGTAAGCTCTGACAAGCTTAGTGTTATTCAAATCCTCTATCGAGGTTACTCCTAACAGGGTATTGCTTCTAATAGGGCATTTTAGTCAATCCCTTAACCAAGTGGCCCCTAACAGGATATGTTCTTAACACGACTTATTGTAAAGCTTTAATAGGCTTGGCTCCTAACAGGGTGAACTTCAGAAGAGTTCATAATACTTGTGGGTATTCATCCCCACCGTGGTTTTTGCCATTTGGGTTTCCACATCAAAAATATTGTGTCAAGTGGTGATTATTTTTGTGGTTATGTTTACTATGGTTGAATTACTCAATTGCTAAATCCACTTTGATATGTTATGTTAACTGACAACAATCTGAAACATGTTTTACTTATGTCAATAAAGAATTTGAATGATTTAGTTAAAAGGTTTTGAGAGTTTTAGAGATGTTTCACTGTTAGTCTATTATAACAGTCAACCGGTTTAACTTGTCAGTAATATTGCATTTGAAGTTGAGTGTTTAAACCAATCAGTTTAGAGTTTACTTTGAGAGGTTGTTTTAGATATTGGTGAAATTTTATACAATTTTCTATCTAATGATTCACCCTCTTAGAAGCTTACCAGATGGTTATTCTTTCATCATACCATCAATTGGTATCAGAGAATTTCAGGTCCTCTAAGGTCTAAGCCTAATAGCTTGAGGTAAAAGATCTTGTTGAACATGATGAAGAAAGAAGGTTCAAAATTTAATAGAGAGAACTACAAAATATGGAGTGATAGAATGAAAATTTATATCAAGAGTCTAGGAATTCAATACTGGGAACATGTTGGTACTCAATATGTTGCACCTAGTGGGACTATGACTGATGATGAGAAAAAAGAGCAACAAGAAAACAATCAAGCACTGGAGGCTATTATTAGTTATTTGTTTGATGTAGAGTATGTAGATATCCATGGTCTGGAGACTGCCTATGAGGTATCGAAGAAACTTGAAGAGATCTATAACAGTGATGAGCATGTGAAGATTGCCAAAGAAGAGAGTCTAAGAGGAAATTTTGATGACATGCAGATGGTTGAAGGTAAGAATATACAACAGTATGGTTAGAGGATAAAAGAGATAGTTGGTGAGATCAAGAGTGCTGGTGGTAAAGTGGAGGATGTCACAGTAATTAGTAAGGTGTTGAAAACCCTGCTATCGGTCTACGCTATCCGCGTTGCAGCTATTCAAGAGCTAAAATCTATTGACAAAACTAAGGTAACTTTAGATCCAGCAGAGAAGTTGATGATGAAGACAGTTTGTTTGAGCTTGAAGAATTATTGGCCAAGCGGTTGCCCAGAGGTACCAGTAAGTACAAAGGTAAATTACCTTTGAAATTTTTTGCATGCAACAAGATTGGACACATTGCAGCTAGCTATCCTAATCGTGGAAATGAGCACAACCGTGAGAAGTTCAAGAATTACAAAGGAGAAGACAAAAGATATTATCTTATTGCAATTGATGGTGGTATTACTGATGAGGAATCTGAGGGTGATGCTAATGAAGATATTGTCTTTGTAGCCATTAAAGAGGAGACAACTTATTAAAAAGCATTAGTTTCTCTCATGTATAATTTTTGATGATTGGGTCATTGATATTGGTTGTTCACACCACATGACCGGTGACTGGAGCAAATTTATTACCTTGAAGGAATTTGATGGAGGAGTTGTGAAATTTGGTAATGACTCACCCTGCATGGTAAAAGGTAAGGGAACTATTTCTCTTAATGGAAAGAGCAGTGAAAATGATGTCTACTGGAGTGAAGGACTAAAGCACAATCTTTTAAGTGTTGCTCAACTCAATGACAAAGGATATCCATTGGAGTTTAAGAATGGAATGTGCAAAATCTATGAGAGCAAAGGTGAACTAATTGCAACTGGCAAGTAGACTAAAGGTAACCTATTTCTCCTGAATCCTAAAGTCAACAACTATTTAATTGCTAAAGTAGATGATAGTTGGCTTTGGCACATGATATTTTGTGATATAAATTTTGATAACATTATTAAAGTGAGTAAGTCCAAAATAGTGAGAGGTTTGCCTCAGTTGGACAAAACGGTTAATATTCTATGTAAGGAATGTCAGTTGGGAAAGATGACATCCTTAACTTTTAAGAGAAAATCTTTTTCAATGGAACATCTGTTAGATTTGGTTCATATAGACCCTTGTGGACCAAGAAGGACCAAAAGTATTCAAGGTGACAGATATTTTCTGATCTTCACTGATTATTGTTGAAGAATGATGTGGGTCACATTCTTGAAGGATAAAATAGAAGAATTTATAAGTTCAAGGAATTCAAGGCCTTAGATCAAAAGGAAGGTGGCAAGAAGATAAAGTGTCTAAGGATTGATCAAGGTGGTGAATTCACTTTTGTGGAATTCACTAGATATTGTGAAGAATTGGTATAAAAAGGCTTCTTTCTGCACCAAGAACACCACGACAGAATGGTATTGAAGAAAGGAACAACCGGTCAGTTGTTGAAGATACTAGAACGATGTTGATACAAGGAGGTGTAACAAAAACTTTCTGGAGGGAAGTTGTCTACACCATGAACCAGATCTTGGTAAACAGAGCTAAGGATAAGACTCCTTATGAATACTAGTATGGTAGATCACCTAATGTCAGTTATTTTAAGATATTTGGCAGTAAATGTTTTATTAAGAGAGGTGACTATGTTAGTAAGTTTGACGCTAAAATTGATGAAGGCATATTTCTTGGTCACTCCACCAAGAGTAAGGCCTACAAGTGTTACAACAACCAAACACAAAGAATTATTGAGAGTGCTGATGTTTGAGTGGATGAGGATCCTGAAGTCTCAAAGGAAACCAGTTTGGAGAAAAAGGATGAAGATCCTTGCATTTTAATTTTTGAACCAGAATCAATCAAACCTAAAACTGATAAATAGAATACTATTGTACAAGTTCAATTGAAATAGGTAGATTCAGAAAAAGATGATGATAATGAAGAAGAAGAACTTGAAGATAATGATCATGTTATTCTTAGGTATGTTAGATAATCATAATCCTGACCAGATTATTGGAGATAAGGATGCTAGAGTGTTAACCAGAAGAAGAATTAGAGACAATTCTTACATGATTTCCACTATTGAGCCTAGAAATGCTAAGGAAGCATTTGGAGATGATCACTGGATTCAATCTATGGAGGAGGAGCTTGATCAAATCGAGAAGAACAACACATGAACCCTAGTACCTAGACTAGTGAATAAAAATGTGATAGGTACTAAGTGGGTATTTAGGAATAAACTGAATGAAGATGGAGTAGTAGTCTAAAACAAAGCTAGATTGGTTTGCAAAGGTTATGCACAAGAAGAAGGAGAAGACTATGGTGAGACTATTTCACTAGTTGCCAGATTTGAAGGTGTCAAGACTTTACTTGCCTTTGCAGCATATAAGGGATTCAAAGTATATCAGATGGATGTGAAGTCAACATTTTTGAATGGAATACTACAAGAAGAAGTATACATTGGGAAACCAGATGGTTATGCTTTGACTGATGAAAAAGACATGGTATGGAAATTGCATTGGTATGGAAATTGCACAAGACACTATATGGGTTAAAGAAAGCACTGAGAGAATGGTATGAGAGGCTTCATTCACACTTGATGAAGATAGGTTTTCAGAGAACCAATGAAGACAACAACATATATCTCAAATCTGAAGGAGATAAGATACTGGTTAGTGAAGTGTTTGTAGATGATATAATATTTGGAGGCAATGATGACATGAGCAATGCCTTTGCAAATGAAATGAAAAATGAATTTGAAATGTCTCTAGTGGGAGAGATAAAAAAATTCATAGGCTTGCAAATACAACAAATGAAGAGTGGTATTTTCATCACACGGTCTAAATATGTGAAAGAGGTATTAAAGACATTTGGTATGAGTGACTGTAAACCAGTTGGGACACCAATGGTTACATGTTGTAAATTGTCTAAGGAAGATGAATCCATATCTGTTGATGAAAAGGAGTACAGGTCAATGATAGGGAAATTGCACTATGTTGTTCATAGCAGACCAGATATAGCTCATGTAGTTGGTCTAGTTGACAGATTTTAGAAGAATCCAAAGGAAACACATTTGATAGAAACCAAGAGGATATTCAGATATTTGAAAGGTACTATTGACTATGGATTATGGAATCCATTGTTAGGATTCCTATAGATACTGAGAGGGGGGGTGAATCAGTATCTAACCGGTTATAATATTTTCTTAACTTAAAACATGTAGAGCATATCAATACTGTATACCGGTAAACAAGAAATAATGCAATAAACAGAGATAACAACAACCACATGAAAAAAACACCATAACACAGTAGTTTAACGAGGAAACCCGGTGTGGGAAAAACCTTGGTGGGATTTGTGACCCACAATATTCACTTACTGGCCAATAAGAGAATATTACTACTACAAGAGGGGCTTGCACATGCAGGAAGGCCAAGTGCCTAGAGCTCACTGCTCAATTACAAAATGGGAAGCCTCACTAACTTACAAAATGGGAAGCCTCACTGACTTACAAAATGGATTATATAAATCCAATATCTTTTAATGCATCAAAGTAGCATCTACTATGCCAGATCTAGTACCAGTTTATAGCTCTGCTTCATACATAAACCCTTAACCTATAATTCGCATAATAGGTCTACCTTATTTCGCCTATATATTTTCTTCCATCTATTACAAAATGTTCTACAATGATCTCTTATATATATGAGTCATTTTACAACTTGCCAAGTCAGATTACAAATATTTTACAATAATTAACAAAATTTATTACAAACAAAATTCTTGTCGGCTTCTGTGTCGGTATGCTTCATTTTACCGCCGGTGGTCTCTGTGCCAGTGTAGAGTCTGTCTTTGCCGGTGCCGGTAAATTTTCTTATTGATGTCATAGCATTGTAAGGTTTCCATCAATGAAAAAACCTTCAATCACCTACAATATCTCATTGGAGTGTGCATTTGCCAACAATCTGCCCCTTTGGCATTGATGGCAACACTCATGAGAAAAATCCAAAAAATTGTTATCCAAAAGAGTCTGTTGGAATTGTCTTACGAAAAATTTGTGTATCAAAAGAATATGTGCTCCCCCTGAGCTAATGAGTCATTTACTGGTTATTTTTCTCTTTCCACTACTCCCCCTTTGGCATCAATGACAAAGGTTGTGAAAGTGTCAATCTAGTGTGGTTTCTTGTTTCATGCTTGTAACTAGTTGGTTACAATCTGAAAAAGATCTACCAAAACCAGATTTAGGCTCTCAATGAACTTTTTGCTATCTTTTATTGCGGCCTCAATCCTCTGAACTGTACCGATGAGGTGTTGCATTTGCTCTGCCGGTGTTTTCTATCCTTTAATCAAAGCATCAGATATTTCTTTTCTTAAGGAGGTAAGGTAATCCAATTTTGGAATAAGTCTCCATTGTATATCTTTAGCCTTTCCTTTTATTCTTTCCTTCTCTCTTTCCAAATTTAGTAGTTCTTCCTCAAAACCCATTATTTTCTGCTCAAAAACTGATAATGAATCAGATGAATTAATGAAATTATCAGCTAGTTGATTTATTTCCTCCTGTATCTTGTTGATTTTCTTGTCTATATCAACTGTCAAAAAGTTAGTTTTACATGTATACCTGTACAAAGTATTAAATTCCTTCAGTGTACTACACAGTTCTGGTAAAAGTGTGTCAAATTGCCTTGTACACTTCTTTATTTCCTCCTCAAAGAATTTTTGTTTTTCTTTCTCTAGTCTCTCCTTGAATGCTTCCTCTTTTATTTGTTCAACTGTTACAATGTTGTCAGTAATATACTTAGACAAAGTGTTAAGTTGACTCAAGGAATCTTTATTATCTACATTGCATTTAGGTGCTATCATTTTCAAAATTGGAATGGTATCATCTATTGCCTTGTATGCTCGTGAGCTACAATATGTTATCTTCTTAATGTAATCCAAAAGAACTTCTGTTACATTAGTTGATTTGAATTCTGCATTTGAAGAGCCAATACTCTATATCCCACCGGTGGGAGCAATTTCCTTACTTGTGGTGATCTCTGGTAGGCCAGTTTGTGTTTCCATTTCTTTAAGCAAAGGTTCGGATTGCTCAACTGTTGTCGGTGGCACTGTCTCTGTATGAACCTATTGCTATGATGGAGCCTGTTACTCTATTTTGTCATCTGCCAGTTTACCTTCTGTACCATTTGTTACCAGTGTCTCATTAGCCATATCTATTTTCCCAGTTGTATCCTTATCTACCACAATATTGACCTTTTGTGTGTCAATGTCCAATGTATATAACACCTCAGAATTGGGATTGGTGTCCTCTTGTGGTATGTCCATACTCTCACTAGCCAGTTGATTGTTAGTGGTAACTACCGGTGGAGTATCCAGAGGCAGTGGGGATAAGTTATCTTCTATTTTTATGCTAGGTGGTCCACCAACCTTTCCTTTTCCCTTATCCTTATCCTTCTCATATACTTTGATGGGTTTAGGGTTTCTATATTCTTCCTTCTTTTCCTTCTCTACAAGGAATATGTCCCATGCATTAGCAGTTTCTTCTGCTACCTCATTCACTCTACCAACCATAAGTGCTACATACCAGTGTGTAGTTGAGAATACTAACCGGGTAGCCTTAGAGATCAGATCATCTATCTCTTTTGATGAGTTGACTGGATAAACAACAAGTAGTTTTTCAATTTTCATTTTCTTATCAAGCTCTACAACAACTTGCCTTCTAGCTTCAAGTCTTTTAAACAGTTCTACTGGTAATTCATCTACAACTTGCATTAGAAATTTCTTGTAAATGTCCAAGTGTAGAATTACACTATTTTCAACTTTCTCCTTGTAATCAACTGATAATGAATCATTTAATTTATTGATGTTTTTCAGCTTTCCATCCTCTATAATTTCATTTAGAAGTTTGTCAATTGGATCAATGGTTTGTTGAGTCTTCTTCTTGGGTGTTAACTTCTTCTTTGAAGTTACTTTTCTAGTCGGGGGCCTTACTGCATGTTCTTTCTGTCTAGTTCTTCTAGGAGAAGGTGTAGATACCAATGAAGGTTCCCTTTTTCTCACAACTCTTTTAAATTCAGCTGGCATATCACTTTTTAAAGAGGTTGCAACCGGTGAAAGGTGAGTCTTTGGCTGAAGTGTTTCTAACTCATCTTCAGTAATACTAGCTTGTTTGAGTACATCTTCTTTGATAGCTTTAGCTTGTCTAGATCCTCTTCTAACTGTTGCTTCCACCTTCTTTACCTTTTTCTTTTATTGGATTTGATTTTCAATAGTCTCAGCACTGCCAAATACCTCTTCTTTAGGCTCCTTGGGTGCTTCCAGGAGGGCTTTTACATATGTTTCAATTATGTGGTCATCAGTTTCATAACCCATTTCAGTAACCCAAATGGTTCTTGGGACAACTATCTCCATCCAAATCTCATCCTTCTTAATAACAAAGCATATTTCATCCTTATACTTATTTACAATTGCTTGTGATAGTCTGACTCTGGTATTCATCTGGGCCTTTAATGCCTACAAGTACTCATTTATATTCTTTTCTCTATTTTCACCCATGTTATTAAGTAAACCAAACAATTGTTTGCCTACCAGTATATCAAAACCAAGATTTTTATTACCGATACCGGGCACTTGTTTTGTTATGTGTAGCATTAAACAGATAAGTAGGTTTCCAAATTTGAATGTCCCCTTTTTGTCTTTCTTTATCTTTCCAAGATTGTCAATAAGTTCACCTTTCAACCATTCACACACATCTATTTTTGCATTATCTTTAATCATATCATAGGCACTCTTTATGCATAGGCTAGAGACTGAGTTTAACCTATTTGTATGTGTTGTTTTGTAGCCTAAAATCATACTAATGAATCTGACATTGATGTCGGTTACATCATTTACTCTTAAAGATCTCTTATCAGATGTTGCACCTATTAGGTTAGTCACTAGGTCGTTTGAGACCTTCTTTGTCTTATCAGGCATGTTACTGGTGGAAGGTAACCATGTCACAACCTTTATTGCCTCTTTTGTAATTTTGTGAACTGAGTCCAACCAGAAGAATTCACCATGAACCCTGCTTAGAACTATCCTTATAACATCCTTAGGGAATTCCAGAATACTGAGAATTTCAGTGAATCCTAGGGTTTCAACTATTTTGTGTTCAGGTTTCACATTATCAGAATCATCACAAATTACAGTCTTATACATGCTTTTGATTTCCTCATCACCTAATTCTTCTATGTGACAATGAATGTATATTCTAGGGTCTTTTGCAAAAACTACTCCTTTGGGGATTTGAGAAAATGCACCAACATTATCATCCTTCTTAGCAATCTCGAGAACTAACTGAAATACGAGTCTAGGGCATTTAATTACTTTGACTACAGTAGGGTTTTCTATGAATTCAGGAATAGATGAAGAAGCCATGATTATAAATACCTTTATCTGCCTTAGGAATGATTGCTTGCTGAATTTCTTCTCATCTTTGCTTGGAATGCCTTCACTATGGAATTTTCGCACTCTTTGAATGTTTGAATGCTCGATGAAATGAAATTGGAGCCAAAACTTTGATTTATAATGTTCATTTTGCCAACCACCACATTTAATGCTTGCCAGTTAAGTAATAACTTAACTTATCTGCCGGTATAGAAGTAATTTCAACTTCTCACCATCAACTGAGGGAATAATAGCATGTTTCACATTTGTTTGCTAAACCCTCAAGGGAATTTTCTTCAGTTAGATGAAGAGTCTCTTGCCAGTGGAGTGTTACTCTCTTCTGCTAATGGAGTGTTGCTTTGTTCTACTGGTGGAGGAGTGTTCCTATCACCATTTAGATTTGATTTCCTGATCCATTGTTTTGAGAATTCTTGCTTTACTTCTTCAACCTTTCTTTACCTTTCAAACTAGGACCCTTGTTATTTACCGATGAGGACTTGCTTCTACAAAATTTTGCAATATGTCCAATCTTGTTATAGGCATAACAAGTCACATTATTTTTCTGAATAGCTTTTCCATATCCTATGCTGGTTTGTGTTCTGCATTGATTAGATAAATGTCCAAATCTTCCACAAACATAACATCTTACATTCATTCTACAATTTTCTGAATTGTGACCAACTTTGTTGCTTTTTGAACATTGACAGGTGGGTGTATTGGTATTCTAATAATTTCTAGATCTACATTGATTTGCTCTATGACCATACTTGTTACAATTAAAGCATTTGCCATTAAATTTATAAGCAGTAGGTTGTCTTGCTGGTTTGCCTTGATCCCGTGTGTTTGTAGTACCAGAGCTTTCACCAGCTTCAAAGCCAAGACCATTAGTGTCACCATTAGGTTTCTAATTCTTCAACCAGTCACCAAGTTCTTCTGAGCTTTTCTTGAATTTTTTTTTTATGCCGTTTTGCAGTAGCCAGTTCTCCTTCCAAGATACCTTTTTGTCTCATGAGTTCATTTGAGTCATTCTGTGCATGCATCAGATCTGTCTTCAACATATCATTTTCATAACTAAGTCTTGTGTTTTTATTGGCAACATCATTCAGTCTTCTACTCAAGTCTTCTTCATTCTTATTTCTATCTTAAATTTCTTTACAAAATCTCATAGTCATATCCTACATCTCATTCTTTGTTGTCATGTTTTCTTGTTTCAGCTTATTCATCAGATCACTAAGAGTTTCCTTTTCATCACTTTCATTTTGCATCTTTTCACAAAGTTCTCTTCTCTTGTTTCTTGAAATGGTAAGATTTTCTTGAAGTGCTTGAATAATATCCTATGCAGCTTTTAGATCATCTTCAAGTTTGATATTTTTCAAATTTTCAGCATCATAGTCTGAGAGAGTTGCTTCTAATTGCTTCATCAAGTTTTCCATCTCTACCGGTGTCAAGATCTTCCTCAAGCTATTAGGCTTCTGAAAAATAGAGGACCAAGCTCTCATACCAATTGTTAGGATTCCCACAGATACTGAGAGGGGAGGGGGTGAATCAGTATCTAACTGGTTATAAGATTTTCTTAACTTAAAACATGTAGAGTATATCAATACTGTATACCTGTAAACAAGAAATAATGCAATAAACAGAGATAACAACAAACACATGAAAAAAACACCATAACACAGTAGTTTAATGAGGAAACCCGGTGTGGGAAAAATCTCAGTGGGATTTATGATCCACAATATTCACTTACTGGCCAATAAGAGAATATTACTGCTACAAGAGGGGCCTGCACATGCAGGAAGGCCAAGTGCCTAGAGCTCATTGCTCAATTACAAAATGGGAAGTCTCATTGACTTACAAAATGGATTATATAAATCCAATGTCTTGTACTGCATCAAAGTAGCATCTACTATGTCAAATCCAGTACTAGTTTATAGCTCTGCTTCATACATAAACCCTTAGCCTATAATTCGCATAATAGGTCTGCCTTATTTTGCCTATATATTTTCTTCCATCTATTACAAAATGTTCTACAATGATCTCTTATATATATGAGTCATTTTACAACTTGCCAAGCTGAATTACAATGATTTTATAATAATTAACAAAATATATTACAAACAAAATTCTTGTCGGCTTCTGTGCCGGTATGTTTCATTTTACTGCTGGTGGTCTTTGTGCTGATGTAGAGTCTATCTTTGTTGGTGCCAGTAAATTGTCTTGCTTGTGTCATAGGATTGTAAGGTTTCCATCAATGACAAAACCTTCCACCACCTACAATATCTCATTGGAGTGTGCATTTGCCAACATCCATATGCAAGTAACTTTGATTTCAATGTGTATCTAGATGCAGAGGGGGCAAGTAATGTTGATGATAGGAAAATCACAACTGGTGGAGCATTCTTTCTTGGTGGAAGACTTGTTTCATGGAGTAGCAAGAAGCAGAGTTGTGTATATCAGTCTACTACTAAAGCTGAGTATGTTGCAGGCATATATGAATTGTACCGAGGCTATCTAGATGAAACACATTCTGGAAGGTTTCAAAATGAAGTTTACAGATCAAGTAAATATTTTATATGATAATACCAGTGCAATAAATATTTCAAAGAACCCTAGTTTGCATACATGAACCAAGCATATTGAATTGAAGTATCATTTCTTGATGGAAAAAGTGTAGAATAAAGATGTGTTATTGGAGCATGTTTCTACCAAGGAGCAACTTGCAGATATCTTTACAAAACCTCTGCCTAAGACTACTTTTGAGTATCTTAGAAGTCAACTAGGGGTTGTACCCCTACATGAGGTCAATTGAGCATGATGTAGATTACATTAGTCCCAGAGCTACTTGCAGAATCTTGAAGCAAGATTGGTGTAGAGTGGAGTTATTCCATAGGGGGAGCATCAAGTTGCAGGTTGATGATGCTTAACTGTGAAGTTTGGCATTGCATGTTTTACTTTCACTTTGGCATTGTTGTCAAAGGGGGAGAAGAACTATTTGATTATGAGGGAGAAGAATTGTATGATTGATCTATAGTGAGTTACCAACTAGAGACAAGGAGAGTACGTGGTAAATGTAAACCAAGATTCCTATTCACAATCATAGCAAATCAAGGATATTGATACTTGTATTGCCATCAATTCCAAAGGGGGAGATTGTTTGCATTTGCATGAAGATTGCATTAATGAAATGTTATGTTGTCATTGATGTCGATTATAATCGATAATGATGTTGTTATAATGTTATTTTGCAAGCGGTATGTGAGCTTGTGGAGGAAACCGGTATTACTAGAGAAGAAGTGAGATCAACCAGTAAACCCTACCTATTGATATGATAAACCCTAACCGATGGAGTTTGGTGAATTGGTTGTATTGGTTTATGATCTAATGATGAGCAGTAATGATTATAACATGTATGCATGTTGTATGAGAAGAGTTTCAAATGGTTTTTGGTGCATAGAGATAATGATTTTTATCTTGGGAATGAGCAAGTTCATTGCTTATAATGTAAACCACATGATGAGTTACATTCCTTGATGAAGTGGTGATCAAGGAGTGGTCAAGAACATCTTGAATAATGTGCAGTGATTGTTATGTAATCCAACGGTCATACTTGAACCAATTTGTTTGTAATCTCTA
This sequence comes from Cryptomeria japonica, assembly GCF_030272615.1. NCBI lineage: Eukaryota > Viridiplantae > Streptophyta > Pinopsida > Cupressales > Cupressaceae > Cryptomeria > Cryptomeria japonica. Next base: position 583,233,212 of record NC_081406.1, read on the forward strand.
TGAGAGAATTAGGTTTCTAATGTGTTACTGACCTATTGATTTGTTTATAAGGTCGGTGAGTTGTTTATTTGAAAAGTTAGAAATTTGTAGTTGAGAGTGAGAGTGTGGTTACCGAACCAAATGATGTATCTATAGTTTGTATAAAGGCAGATAGGAGAATGAAAAGGATCTAAAAAAGCAAGTGTAGTTCTATTCAAATAGATTAGAAAACCCCTATTTTTTTCTAAGAATTACAGCAGTCAAATCCCCTAACCGGGTAAGCTCTAACAAGATTAGTGTTATTCAAATCCTCTAATTAGGTGGTCCATTAGCTTGGATTTCAAATCCTCTACCGAGGTTACTCCTAACAAGGTATTGCTTCTAATAGGGCATAATAGTCAATCCCTTAACCGGGTGGTCCCTAACAGGATCTGTTCTTAACAGGAATTATTGTAAAGCTTTATTAGGCTTGGCTCCTAAGAAGGAAAACTTTAGAAGAGTTCATAATACTTGTGGCTATTCATCCTCATCATGTTTTTCCCATCTAGGTTGCCACGTCAAAAATATTGTGTCAAGTGGTGAATGTTTACTATGGTTGAATTACTTAACTGCTAAATCCACTTTGATATGTTATGTTAACCGACAACAATCTGAAACATGTTTTACTTATGTTAGTAAAGTATTTGAATGATTCAGTTAAAATATTTGAGAGTTTTAGAGATGTTTTACTATTAGTCTGTTTTAACAGTCAATCGATTTAACTTGTCAGTAATATTGCATTCGAAGTTCAATGTTTAAACCAGTCAGTTTAGAGTTTACTTTGAGAGGTTGTTTTAGAGATTGGTGAAAGTTTATACATTTTTCTATCTACTGATTCACCCTCTCAGTATCTTACCGAATCCTTATTCTTTCATTATACCATCAATTAGTATCAAAACATTTCAAGTCCTCTAAGGTCTAAGCCTAATAGCTTGAGGTAAAAGATCTTGTTGAACATGATGAAGAAAGAAGGTCTGAAGTTTAATAGAGAGAACTACAAAATATGGAGTGATAGAATGAAAATTTATATCAAGAGTCTAGGAAGTCAATACTGGGAACATGTTGGTACTCAATATGTTACACCTAGTGGGACTATGACTGATGATTAGAAGAAAGAGAAACAAGAAAACAATCAAGAACTGGAGGCTATTATCAGTTCTTTGTCTGATGTAGAGTATGTAGATGTCCATGGTCTGGAGACTACCTATGAGGTATGGAAGAAACTTGATGAGATATATAGTAATGATGAGCATGTGAAGAATGCCAAAGAAGAGAGTCTAAGAGGAAAATTTAATGACATGCAGATGGCTGAAGGTGAGAATATACAACAGTATGGTCAGAGGATAAAAGAGATAGTTGGTGAGATCAAGAGTGCTGGTGGTAATGTGGAGGATGCCATAGTAACTAGTAAGGTGTTGAGAACCCTCCTATTGGTCGATGATATCTGAGTTGCGGCCATTCAGAAGCTAAAATATATTGACAAAACTAAGGTAACTTTTGACTCCATCATTGGTAAGCTTACTACTTTTGAATTAAATGGTTATGAGGGTAGTGTTCGGAAATTTGAATTTGCATTTAGAGCTTTAGTTTCTAACCCTCCTATGAGGAAAACTAGAGATGTCACTCACAGCTATGAATCTAGATCCAATAGAGAAGTTGATGATGAAGACGGTTTGGTTGAGCTTGAAGCATTGTTGGCCAAGTGGTTTCCCAGAGGTACTGGTAAGTATAGAGGTAAATCACCCGAGGTAAACTACCTTTGAAATGTCTTGCATGCAACAAGATTGGACACATCACAACTAACTATCCTAATCGTGACAATGAGCACAAGCGTGAGAAGTTCAAGAATTACAAAGGAAAAGTCAAAAGATATTGTCTTATTGCAGTTGATGGTGGTATCACTGATGAGGAATCTGAGGGTGATGCTAATGAAGACATTGTCTTTGTAGCCATTAAAGAGGAGACATCTGAACATAAAGAATTAGTTTCTCGCATGGATAATTTTGATGATTGGATCATTGATAGTGGTTGTTCACACGACATTACCGGTGACCAGAGAAAATTTCTTACCTTGAAGGAATTTGATGGAGGAGTTGTGAGATTTGGTAATGGCTCACTTTGCATGGTAAAAGGTAAGGGAACTATTTCTCTTAATGGAAAGAGCAGCACAGATGATGTCTACTCAGTTGAAGGACTAAAGCACTATCTTCTAAGTGTTGTTCAACTCAATGATAAAGGATATCCATTGGAGTTTAAGAATGGAATGTGTAGACATTTAAAAATGGTCAATGCTTGCGGAATCATGTTTTAACATTTGCGCATTGCCTTATTTTAGGGTTTTTGCGTCGCATTAACATTTCTCCTATGATTCGCACTTGGTTTTTATCATTTGCGAGCATCGAGTCCTTCTTTTGCATTCATTTATCTTGCTTTCGAATATGGTCTTATCGATAACCATATCAATAATGATTTTGGTCAATCTTCTCCCGTCGCATCTATGTGCATATTCATTTGTCATCATTTTGGACATCATCAATCCTAATTAGGGTTTTGTCCTCTTATCAATCTTGTCATCATGCGATCGATAATTGTCAACGATTCTTGTCTTTTGATCAATTTGTCATCAATCTTGTCATCTTGTGATCTATTTTGTCATTGATCTTTGTCCTTGTCAATTTTGTCATTTTTGCAATCAATTTGTCATCAATCTTGTCATCTTGTGATCTATTTTGTCATTGATCTTTGTCCTTGTCAATTTTGTCATTTTTTCGACCAATTTGTCATCAATCGTCGTCTTTCTCAATTGTGTCAATTTGGATCAATTAGTCATTGTTCCTCGTCAATTGGCACATTTATTAATCAAATCGTTTGTCAGCATTAGTCTTTTATCAAGTCAGAATCATGATCAAATCGAATCGATATCGATTATCTTTTGTCAAGACCTAATTGTCATCCTTGCATTTCTAATTCATCTTTTAGGGTTTCATGATTTTATTCATTTAACCCTATTTGTCATTTTTCCCTCTAGGTTAAATAATTTATTTATTTATCCTAGGTCTTCGTGTCACAATTAAATGTTTAATTTAATTGGCTAACTAATTATTCTTCTTTTTGTGAATTAATTAATAAATGACAAATTATTAATTGATTTACCTAATTTCTCCTAATTCCTAATTTCCTAGTTTTTCATCAATTTCTAAATTCCCTCTTTGTGAATTAGTTAATAAATGAAAAATTATTAATTAATTCACTAAATTCCTAATTTCCTCATTTTCTAATTTCCTAATTCCTAATTTCCTCATTTTCTAATTTTCCTAATTTCTAATTCAATGTCCTCCTATTTTCCTCCTAATTTCATGGGAATGACATTTCAATTTGTCATAATTGACAATCAATCAATTTTGACATAGAAATTTGTCATAATTTTGTCATAAATTATCAATCAATCAATTTTGCATAGAAAGTGCAAATTTGTCATAATTGACATTCTTGATTTGCAATTTCCATTTGAATCTTTTCATGCTAATCTAATCATCTCTCCAATTGGTCTATAAATTGGATGATTTTCTTCAATCCCAACTAATCACATTATCGAGCGAATCACTTTTCAAATCGATTCCCGAATCAATCACGCTTCGAGTATTCTTGAGCAATCATCTTGTCTACTTGCTTTCATATCATGATCATGCACTAGTAGGTGAGATCCACAACAAAGATATTTGAAGGAGAAAGAAGGACAATGGAGCCACATGAAGGAGACATTCAAATCTGCACTTGGTTTGCTTAATTTTCAAATCTTGAATGTTTTGTTTTCATGTCTTTATTGAGTGTGTTAGGATTGATCATTGCATTTGAGCTTTTGTGATTGAGCTAGATTACTAATATTTATATTTGCTTTGATGATTTCTGATTTCCTACCTTACATTAATTGGTGAACCCGACATGAAATAAACACTTAACCATGCTTTTGAGTGCTTTTTAGTTGATTTGCAGGTTAAAAACCCAAGAAACAGGGTAATGCAGGGTTTTCTGAGAACTTCTGCACCTGTGTCAAGCATTCTGCGCCTGTGTTATGCATTCTACGCCTGTGTCAAGGACAATCTGTGCCTGTGTCAAGCATTTTGCGCCTGTGTCAAGACTTCTGCGCCTGTGTAGGGACAGAAACAGAGGTAAAAGGTAGTGTGTTTTTACTTGCAAATTGTTTTGTTTTGCATGTTGTTTATGCTATTTGGTTTTTTGGTACTGATTCTCTGTGCAGAACCTTGGCATACGCATGGCAAAGACAACAAATGAAACTACTAACATGTTTTTGTGCAGGTCTGATACTGAAAGACTAAACATATCAAACTTCTAACTTGGGTTTTGTAGGTTGCCTTGGACTACAACTAAACTTTGTGTTTGAAATTAATATTTAGGCACCTAGTATGATTTCTAAATAGGATGGAATGAATATATGTTTTCTTTGATTGTTGAGTTTGACATTGGAGTAGGAGAGTATGCTCTCATCCTTCTTAGGGTGATCAGAAATCTAGATCTTCAATACCATGCTCATGTTTTTGATTGTGTGTCACCTTTAGAGGGCCTGCCTTCCCGACCATTTTCTTTTGCAAGCAAGTGATAATAGTGAGAAGGGAACGACCCAAAGTGAGCAAGGCTAGAATACCTTGGTATTCTAACTCACTATAAACAAACACCGGATGGGCGAAAGCTTTGGAGGAAGGGTTACGTGGGAATTGCAGTTACTTGGGAAGTGATGACCCTTGAACTCTTTCTCATATCAACATCTAAGTAGGACCTCATGGTCTAAATCATGCTTGCGTCACTACATTTGTTTGGTATCTTGATGGGCTTAATGTCTCAATCACGCTTATGTGACATCAAGGAGTAACGCTTAACAGAAATGCTTAGTAAACACCTTGTATTTAGAGGCCAAAAATCCTTCTAGTAGCTTGAGAAGGACAAGTTCGGATACTTGGAAGAGATACTAAGTTCGCCATGGGGAGATTTCCATGGGGACTGATTCTTGGCTGCCCTGAGAAGTGAGTGTTGTGGAGGGGAGCCCGTGGGGTCAAGCATCTATGTATTCTCCTTGAATCTCATAATGAGTCTACCTCTCAAGTACCTAATGTCCTTGCCTACCATAAGAAATGTGTTAATGAGCATGATTGTCTTGAGTCTAAGTTGAAATATCTTGTCTTCTTTGTTTGTCAAAAGTTGAATTGCATCTCAAGACAAATTGATTCAAAACAAGGTTAAACATAAGAACATTTCATTCTTCAAAGTTCAAAACACCTTCAAACATGGTTGTCAAACATTTTTCAAAATCTTGTCTCAACATTCATGTCACTTAGATTTAGGTTCATCCTAGGTGTCCATTTTGCAAAGTTATTGTCAACTACCAAGGTTAAGTTTCACCTAGGTCATACTCCTTTTGCATATCAATAAAAGTCATCCATTTACATGTGTCCTCTTGCATTAGAGTAATACCATTGTCATACATTTGCATTTGCATACCCTAGGTCTCTTCATCAAGCTTAGGTCATTATCATATCATATTAGGGTCATTTGCATAGTAATTGTCCCTTTGCATATAGTGTCAAAACTAGGTTTTGTCATACTTGAATAATCCAAATCTTTGATAAACCCTAAGTCATTGTTAGGAAGTCTAGACCTTATCAAACCTTTTCTCTTTTTGTCATTATTGTCATTTGGTCAAACCTATCTTAGTATCCAAGCATATAGGGGAGACATTGTCATTTTTCCTTTTGTCCTTTGAGGTCTAGACATCATTACAATTTCCTAAGGGTCTCTTTTAGATTTGCATTCCAAAAAGTTTGTCAAAATCTTGAAAAATAACCAAAAACATAGGTTGCATTCTTGCCATAGATTGCATTCTCATTTATTTAGTTTGTATTTAGTTGCATATCATATATTGTCCTTGAAAATTTTCAAAAATATTGCATTTGCATAAGTGACATGCCCGATCAAACAAGATCAAAATCTAAAAAGATGGGTGAACCAGCGTATCAACCTATTGACAACATATCAAATTCACAATTTCAAACTAGTCAAACAGTACAAATTGAAGGTTTATCAAACACATCACTACCACCATATGGAATGGTTCAACTTGGACCACCTCCCTTATATGAACCAGTGTTTGTACCTATGAAACCAGGACATGGGAGTCTTCCACCAACTCCAAGAGGAAATGCACCTTTCAATTAGAATCAACCAAACCTGCAACATGAAATTCAAACACTACATGAGGAACAAACTCTTTCACAAGGATTTGGTTCAAATCAAGGCATTCAACAAGAAATGAATCCAAATGTCCAACTAGATTCTTCATCAGATTCCAATGCTTCTGATGATGTTGATATGTTCCTTCAAGATCCAAAGTTGACAAAAAAGATGGATAAATTCTTGAACAAGGTCTTTAAGATGTTCCCACAAAAATATCTTAACATGATGAGTAATGTGACCTCCTCAAGTGAGCAAATCAATGTGCAAAAACAACAAGGTGGTGAGCTGTTAAGTTTATCTCTGCATCCAAATGAAGAAAATAGGCAACAAGAAACTCAACCTACCTTGATGAGTAAACGTGCTTCAAAGGCATTGATAGTGACTATTCCTCAAAAGTCACCATTCGAGATAATAAATAATCCATTATTCAACACAACACCTATAACACAAGATCAAATGAAGTCCACACAAATATTGACAACTATCCCTCAACAAGAAGTGGTTCCTTACATGCATAAAATTGGATCAAAATCTAAGATGCAAGAAAGCTTCATGACTGGAATGCCTGATATCACCAATATCCAAAACAATTCCACGGTGCAACAAAGTTCTTATGTCTCATTAAGCTCAATATATTTGCCAAACAATATTGTGATAGATCCTTCGATAATGGCAAGACAAAGAGCTACGAATAGTGGTTTGCACCAACAACAATTGTTGCAACAATTGAGTAATACACAGAAGGTACAATCGAATGTGCAAACAAGCAATGTACAACAACAACAATATCCTATTCGACAACAAATTGTAGCACCTTCTTCCCTATTACAAGTTAATGCAAACTTGCAACCATCACAATGGATTGGACAAACAACACAACAAGTTAATGCAAGTGCCATACCCCATCTTAAGGAGAAACAACAAAAACCACCCAAACAAAGTTTTTTGCAAATGATGGGATATACACCGTGACAACAATTGGCACAAAGTCAAAAAATTAAGATTCGTCAGTATCAACAACATGTGCCTCAATATGTGCCAAGGCAAACAAGCTATCATACTTCACAACCGCAACTGGCACCTGTGCAATATCAACAACATCCTCAATTGCAATATCAACCTCAGCTACAAGAAGCACAACAACAAGGTCAATATCAAGGCATGGCACAACCACAACAACAAGAGATGTACCAAGAACATTATATGCCGGAGACACCAAAAATGGCCATTTCAGAGCATCAACAACCGATCGGAAACATGATGTATTGACAAAGAGTACCCACCGAGATTAATGATGGACCTCCAAAATCTAATACAATTGCACAACAACTTGAGAAGTTGCACCAACAAGTTGACGCATTAGAAACTAAAGGAACAAAGAAGTTGTATAGAGATCAGGATTTATGTCCTAATCCATTTGATAAGAGCTTGTACATGCCTCCATTCAATAAACATTTTGAGGCACCTAATTTTGAGAAATATAAAGGGAATGGCAATCCAAAAGATCACATTCAAGAATTTTTCATGGCATGTACTGAAGTGAGCTATGAGGAAACATATTTAATGCACTTATTTGCATGAAGTCTCATTGGACAAGCCATGGATTGGTATTTGAAACTGCCAAGAAATATAAAGACTTGGTCTGAATTGGCTAAAACGTTTATATCTCACTTCGCATTCAACATCGACAGTGACGTGACCATGTCAGATTTATGCAACACCAAGCAAAAGCAAGGCGAGCCGTTAGTGACTTTCTTGCAACGATGGCAAAGCTTGTATAGTTGTTCTTCCCTAGATATACCTGAAGAACAACAAGTGAATTTGTTTATCCAAAATTTGGTCCCAGAAATGATGTACGAACTAAAATTGAAAAGTCCCAGTACTATTGAGAAACTCATTAAGAAAGGGATGAACATTGAAACTGCCCTTGTAGCTAAAGGAATCATTAAGCTCAACAAAGATAGTGACAACACAAACAATTCTGGGGACAGAAATAGATTTTGGTATAAGAACAAGAATGTCACTAATGATGGAGTTGTTGATGCAAGAGCGGTAAATGCAAATCAACCCCTGTTCACAATCAAGAAATTGAGTGTTCCTAATATGTCAACTATGGAACAAAATCAAACACTAGTGAGCAATGTTACTCAACAACCGCAATACCAACAGCATGCTCAACAGTACACTCAACAATATAATCAACAACAAGGCCAACAACAAAGCATACTATGAGTACCATCGGTCAAAAGGACATAAAACCGCGTCATGTTTTCAATTGAAACATATGATTCAAGACTTGTTAGAGCAAGGAGTAATTGAGATAGATCCACCCAATGCGATTGCTAACACTGATCATACCATTTTGAAAAATCCTTTGCTTGATCATGACAAGGGTAAAACGTCTTCTTCAAACTCTACCCAAATAGAAAATTATGCAAATACTGGTTATAACAATGTCATCAATTGTTTTCGAGCATCAAATGAGTATGTTTCCACCATAAGAATAAAGGAACAAGATCGTTCTTGCGTGGTCACCACTCGTCGATCCAAAATAGTCTTGAAAGGAGCTCCTGTAGCTCCTCCCAAACCAACTCTTGCAAGTCAGTATAATCTCTTAGATCATCTAAGAAAGACACCTGCACAAATATCAATCCTTGAGTTGTTGAAAATGTCCCCCATGCATCATGCAATCCTAGATAAAGCTTTAATTGAGTCCATTGTCCTGACAGACATTGATGTTGATCAGTTTCAAGCCCGAATTGCACATCTAGCTATTTCCCAAAATGTCGCATTTTCTGATAATGATATCTCACCTAATAAGCTCCCTCATAATGATCCTTTACACCTTGAAGTCTTTGTCCATAATTGCAAAATCCGACGAGTCTTGATAGATGGCAGAGCGGGTCTTAATATTTGTACCTTGAGAGTGGTCATTGGCCTTGGATATATAGAAAATGGAATTGATGCTTCTAGAAGAATAACAATCAAAGCATATGATGATGCTGAGTGCCCATCTAAAGGGATAATTACATTTCCTATCAGAGTCAGTCCAGTGATAGAAAACACTTTCTTGCAGGTCTTGGACCTTGATCTCCCTTACAATATGATTCTTGGTCGTCCATGGATCCATGCAATGAAAGAAATTCCATCCACCTATCATCAATGTTTAAAATATCCTTACAATGGAACTGAGATAAAAATTCCAAGAGATCCTAATCCATTTCAATTTTGTGCTGCCCTAAAGGATTGTCCACAGCAGCAAGTCCTAGTCAATAGAGAGAGGCCAAATCACATGGTTATGTGGATACTAATGAATTGTTAGATGCTATCAAAGGAAAATTGAAGATACAGGACCAAGGATGTGGAGAATATTCAATGGATCAAACATTCCTCATTGGTAATTTACCAATATCTCCAAAATCATATGGCAAACTGCATTTATTGCAAAAGGAACCTAAGGTTGTTATTCAATATTAGCCTCCCACTACATTTACAAGATGGGGTGAACTTGACAAAGAAATTTTAGATGATGATGTCATAGATTGGCTTTAAAAGTATCCAACTAAGACCCCACCTGTCAGGTTGCCAGTGGAACGGTACGACAAAGGATTTACTATGCTGCAAAAGAAAGGATATGATGGTTGTAGTGGCTTAGGCCTAAACAAAAATGGAAGGCTAGAACCTGTTATACCCAAGATGCGACCTCCAACTTTAGGGTTAGGTTTCGTACCATTGCAAATTGGACCCTCATCTTCCAAAGTGACCACGTGTGGAAAAGGGTGTGACTCTGATGATGAAATAACACCTGAGGATACCCGACCCAAAACTGATTCCAATGAATGGGAGTGGAGTTCTTTTTCTTCTATCTCCTATGCCCTTGACAATATTTTCCTTGACCCTGATAATTTGCCTATGGAAGACAAACATGAAATAACTCCTCTTCCTAAAACATGTCCTAATGCTTGGATAGAGTCATTCTGGGACCCAAGATCCGAATCAGATACAAGCAGTTTAGATAGTGATACCATAGATGTTTACATCTTTACCATATCAACCCTCTCTCTCCTTAAAACCGATGATGAGATGCCCCTCATCTATCTCGAGCTTATCCAACAAGAACAACAAGAACCACTCACATTGGACTATTTTCAAAATGATGAAGCAATTGCAGAATTCCTTGGACTATGGGAAGGCACACCACAAGGTGATCATAAGGCAGGATTTGCTATTGACCTAGATTCCACAGCATATTTTTGGGAGTCAACTCCATCTTCCAGTCATCAAAATGAAAAAAGAAAAGAAAAAGTAAAAAATCAAAAGAATAGATCTTTAAGTGAAAACTGTAAGGCACTCTCTGATCATGCAAAAGTAAAAATAAAAGACGTACATGTAGATGAAAACCTCTCTGAGGCACCCAAAGGTCGAAGAGTGGACATACCCCTATCAAGTCAGGATAAATCAATGTTGCTTGTGGAAATGACCGAGGAAATCAATTTGGGTACACCTGACAACCCTAAGGTCTTTCATTTTGCTGCTTCTCTATCAAAATAGGAAAAGATAGATTTTGTCAATTGCTTTCTTTAAAAGAAGATTAGCTTTGCATGATCCTATGCAAATATGCCTGGCCTTGATCCAGAATTAGTCCTTCATCATTTGCCATTAAAAGCAGATGCCAAGCCTATTAAACAGAAACTTAGAAAGATGTATCCCTAGGTGGCTCTTTTGGTCAAGGTAGAACTGAAAAAATTACTAGATGTGGGCTTCATCAGACCCATTGATTATGCAGACTGGATTTCAAATTTAGTACCAGTTAGCAAAGTAACTGGAGGCATCAGAATCTATACGGATTTCAGGGATCTTAATAAAGCATGCCCTAAAGATGATTTTCCATTGCCAAATATCGACATCATAGTTGACATGACTGCTGGATATGAGATGCTCTCATTGATGGATGGTTTCTCTGGCTATAACCAAATTCGCATTGCTCCTGAATACCAACATAAGACTGCATTCACATGTGCTTGGTGTACCTACTATTGGAATGTGATGCCCTTCGGCCTTAAAAATGCAGATGCAACATATCAAAGAGCGATTACGACAATTTTCCATGATTTCATGCATACTTTGATGGAGGACTATGTTGATGACTTATTATGCAAATCTGTCACAAGAGATAGTCATTTGGCCATCCTGGGCCCAATATTTGACCAAATGGAGACTTACAAGCTCAGACTCAATCCAAAGAAGTGTGTCTTTGGTGTCACAGCCGACAAATTACTAGGGTACATTGTTTCTCACAGTGGCATTGAAGTCAACCCGGCCAAGGTTAAAGCAATAATGGACATCCCTCCTCCTTCTAATCTCTGCAACTACACAGTCTGCAAGGAAAGCTATAGTCAATCCGCCACTTCATAGCTCAGTTGGCCGACAAATGTCATCCATTCCAGCATCTATTGCATAAAGGTGTCACTTTTAAATGGACTGAGCAATGTCAATCAGCCTTTCAAGCTCTCAAAGACTATTTGCTGTTGCCGCCTATTCTAATGCCACCTATAGAAGGAAATCCATTCATATTGTATATTTCTGCAACTGAAACGGCACTAGGAGTTCTCTTGGCCCAATAGGATGAGAACGACAAAGAGCGAGCTATTTATTATATCAGCTAGACACTAGTAGGCTATGAGCTGAATTATTCAACTATTGAACGGGCATGCTTAACAGTGGTATTTGCAACACAGAAGCTCTGACACTTGTTAAATCACCAAACATTGTTGGTTGCAAAAATTGATCCTCTAAAATACTTGCTTAGCAGAGCAGCTTTGACGGGTTGCCTAGCAAAGTGGGTTATGATCCTCAGTGAATTTAATATTGAGTATATGAGCAAAAGGCAATAAAAGGACAAGTCATAGCAGATCAACTTGCAGAGGCTCCTATTTATGATGATCATCTCATGTTGACCGATTTTCCAGATGAATCAGTCTTTGCTCTCACATCTTCTAATGAATGGAAGTTATACTTTGATGGATCCCATACCAAGTTCAGGTCCGAAGCAGGCATCTTGTTTGTCACCCCTCAAGGTGATGCTATTCCCAAGTCCTACAGAATAAATTTTCATTATACCAATAACATTGTAGAGTATGAAGCACTGGTCACAGGACTCCAAGTAGCGGTCCACTGGAATATCACACATTTGCAAGTCTATGGAGATTCTCAATTAGTCATCCAACAAGTGAATGATGACTACGAAAAAAAAGAAGAAAAGCTTATTCCCTATAAGCATATGGTAGATCTCTTCAAGACAAAATTCACGGCTATCCATTTCAGTCAAGTTCCAAGAATGCAAAACAAGTCGGCAGATGCACTGGCTACAATCACTTCCATGTTAAATATGCCCCACAATATGGACAAATGTGAATTTTTGATCGAACAATTGCTTGTCCCTTCTTTTGACATTTCGACAGCAGATGTGATGTGCGTTCTTGTTGGTCCCAACTCCCTGTGGTACAATGATGTATATCAATATTTGAAATCCCAAACCTTACCACCTAACCTTTCCGCTAACCAACACCGAGCCTTCATCCGAGAGACAGCCAAATATGTCATCATCGCCGACACCCTTTACCGTCATTCCTTTGACCATATCCTCCTCAGGTGTTTGGATTCTGATGAAGCACAAACTAGCTTTACACGAGGTTCACGATGGTATATGTGGGGGCCATTTCAATGGTCTGAGCTTAGCCAAAAAGTTGATTCGTGCTGGGTATTATTGGCCCACTCTAGAAAAAGATGTTCACGATTTTGTTAAGAAGTGCTACAAATGCCAGATCCATGGAAACTACATTCATGCACCAGCCCAAGAGCTTCATTCTATCATATCTCCATGGCCCTTTTCTCAATGGGGATTAGATCTTATTGTTAAGATTCCCCTGACATCTGCAAATGGACACAAGGTTATCATTACAGCCACATAGTATTTTACAAAATGGATTGAGGCTATCCCCATGACCTATATCACTAGTGTGCAAATTTCAAAATTCCTACTAAATTATATCATATGCAGATATGGGGTTCCCCTTTCTATAGTCACAGATAATGGTCATCCCTTCAAGAATAAAGATATCAAGGAACTTTGTGAAAAGTTTCATATCCAACACCATTTCTCCAGTCCATACTATCCACAGGGTAATGGTCAAGCCGAAGCATCAAACAAAACCATTATCAAGATCCTGAAAAAGGTTGTCAATGACACTGGTCAAGATTGGCATGTACAGTTGAATCCAGCACTATGGGCTTATCGCACTTCTATCTGTACACCTACTAGCGCAACACCTTATTCCTTGGTGTATGGTGTAGAAGCCATTTTACCCTTGGAACTGGAGATTCCTTCCTTGCGTGTTTCCTTGCAACATCTGATTGATGATGAGATGCATAGAGTCTCTCGGTTGCATCATCTTGAGATGTTAGATGAGAAACGTCAGACAACCTTGACACATTTGCAAGCATATCAAAACTATCTCTGTCGCTCTTATAATAAGAAGGTCAAAGGGCAACACTTCAAAGTGAAAGATTTGGTTTTAAAGGCAAACCCTAAGAATGCACAATCTACTGACATCATCAAAGGTAAGTTTGAACCTAATTGGGCTGGGCCTTTCATAGTGACTGCAGCCTACGGCTTAGGGGCATATCAGCTTGCCACTCCAAAAGGTGAACCTTTGTCTGATCCTATCAATAGCATGCACCTTTGCAAGTACTGGGCATAATTTTTTGTCAGCCCTTATTCAAGTATGATCCTTAAAAAATGCAAAAAAATCAAAAAGCAAAAAAATGCAAAAAAATCAAAAAAGCAAAAAAAATACAAAAAAAAGCAAAAGAGAAAAAGAGAAAAAAAAAAAAGTAAAGAAAAATGATTTGCCCACTAGTGAAAACCTGGCAAACAGGCACTTTGGGCAAGTACCATGGTGAAAACCTAGCAATCAGGCGCCATGTGTAAGAGAGATCATCGCTCCGTCATCTGTCATGACCTCTAGCTATGCTTTCTCTCGGCCGATTTATCATGTCTATCTTTGTCTTGACCCAATGTTCTGTTTCAAGCCTGAGATTGGTCAACATCATTGTCTTGCATACTCCAGTTTCTTGTACATATGTCTTTCAAATGTGCATTGGGTGTGTTCCCCTTGTCATGATCAATCACTAGAACTTTTGCATTTAAAATGTCCTGAAAAAATCTCTAAAAAATTGAAAAATGTCCTGAAATAATTCAAAAAAATTGAAAAAAGTCCTGAAAAAATCTCTAATTATTGAAAAATGTCTTGAAATAATTCAAAAAAATTGAAAAATGTCCTGAATAAATCATAAAAAAATTGAAAAATGTCCTGAATAAATCATAAAAATTGAAAAATGTCCTGAAATAAATCATAAAACATTGAAAATGTTCTGAAATAATCCAAAAAAAAAAATTTGAAAAATGTCCTGAAAAATCTCCAAAAAAATCAAATAATGTCCTGAAAAAAATGAACACAAAAAAATTGTAAAATATCGAAACGCAAAACAAAAAAATAAATGATCCCTTTGTGCATAGACAGATCACTGAGCATGCATCCAATGACACTCAATCCAACACTATGCTTTAAATGAAATCATGTATTCATAGATGAACTTTTTCCATCAAATCAGACATTCAAACTGATCAAAATTGTCATATCAATCAACATCAATATCATTCATCTTTATCAGTACTATCATGGGTCTTATACAGGGTGTGGTATACTCGAAACCAGACTGTGTCCTGTCTTAGACGGGATACCGCATGTCCTGAAACCAGATAGCATGATCATCCTATCAACACTTTCAACTTTTGACAATGAAGATCAAGATGTTTGTTTGATTTGTTGGAATTTATGCATCTTATCTTTTTACTAATTTCTTTTTTTTGGCTTCAATCATGTTCCTATGTTGCTCGATGATGTCACTGAGTGATTTAGAGTGACCGGGATGGTTCATGGTCCCTTTCTTTTTTTTGTTGTGCCTGTTGTTTGTTTGCGATGCGTCTGTCTTTTGCAGAAAGGGTTGCATTTCAGCTCTGGCCTTCAATGCCATGATGCTACGCATCCATTTTTCTACATTAAAATAAAGGTTCTCACCTACAAAGTGCATTACTGAAAGCAACTTTTTCTTCATCTCTAACTGTCCTCTATTTCATTTCTTCTTACTAACATTTCTTCCGTTTGGATGGTCAATTCGGTCTAGTTCTCCGATTTCCCCAAACACATATGCTGCATCTTGCATCCATTTGGTTAGTACATTTGCATTACATCAAGCATCACATCAAGCATTTTATCCATTTCATATTATAAATGCATCAAAAACACATTAAAAAAAATATATCCATACATGTTCCACAATCATACATCAATAGTGCATAAGTCATCCATACATGGAAAATAACATATGTCATAACACATTGCATTCCATCATATCGATGCATATCATATCATATATCAACATAATATCGGAGTACAAAATTGGACTATTTGTCCTAAGTATGGCCCGCAGGCTGACTACATAATGTCAAACTACATCTGTCTCTATCCTAAGGAGCATGTACCTCTATCACTGGGTGCTCCCTCTGTCCTCCTCATCCCTTCCATGTTTCAAGGATGATGTCCCTCGTGGTCCTGGCTGAGGTGGTCTCATAGGTCCACTCACCCCCATGCTGCTCAACGACCTCTGAGAGTGTCCCCTGCTCTTTGTCCTCGATCGTGCCCGATATGAAGCTGCTCTCTACTCTGGTGGGACTGCACTCTCATATAGTGTCCTCCAATGGCATATCTCCTCTCTAGTCTCTACCAACATTTGTGCCATCTCACATGCACTGGCGTCCTTGATCAACCCAATATACTCAGTGACTCTCTGTTCTTCTCGTTGTGCCTGAGCTATTGCTGCATCTCAAGCCACTATAAGTCTAGCTATCTGCACTCTGAACTGATCCTGCTCTGTCCTCAAGATGGAATTCTGTCTCTCTAATGTCGCAATATGATCATGCTGACTCACTATGGTAGCCCTACACATCTCCATCTCCTCTATCCTAGCTGTCTCCGGCTCTATGGGTATATCCTACAATGCCTCATGCTCACCTGAATCTGGCTCATCCTCATCATCCCCTTCCTCATCTCCATCCTTTTCATCCCCCTCATCCTCATCCTCCTCATCCTCATCATCTCCCTCCTCCTCTCCTATGAGTGGGAAGTCCTCCTTTCTCCTCAGTACTGGGATATCAGGATCTATCAATGGCACTGGCCGTCATCGTGCAAACCATCTCTCATACTCCTTTGTCATCCTAGCGTCCTCCACATCTGATCTCCAATCCCACTATCTCTGCTATAGCTATGTGAAGTCAGCATATGCTATGTATGGCTGAATCATACTCCCCTGCTGACTCGTGTCTCTGTGAGATCCAGCAAAGTGTGTAGTCCTCCTAGGTACATCCTACCTCTCTCCAAACTATTGTTTGACTCTCTTTGGTAGGTACATCTCAATCACTCTCTGGTGATTCACTGGTCGCCCAATCAGGTACCTCTCCTATCTACAATATGGTAGCTCATCACTATCATCTGACCATCCAGGGCAATCACGATACGGTCTCCATGTGAACTCTCTCAGTCTGTCTAGCTCATGTTGCCAATACAATATGTATCCGAAAGGACCCTGTCTCAGTGCTCCCCCATAGTAGTACACATATGGTCGATGTGGTAATACCTATCTCTCTGCAATCGGTCGACATATGGCTATGTGCTCAAATGCCCATACCTGTAACAGTGTGACTCCATAGCTCAAAGTCTACACTCCCTGATATGCTATCTGATGCAACTAAAAATATAGCATGGCTAGTACACATGGTCCCCATGTGTACAATGTACCCTCTATCACCATCCGCTCTAGCACTCTTCCCCATCCAATAGGGAATCCATGTCCTCGTCTGTCTCCTGCTAGTAGACATGCTATCACCACTACTATCACCACATATCTTTGATCATACTTTGATGCCATGGTCTCCCAACCGATCTCCCTCTCTACAATATCCAGATCATCTATGTCACACTCAAATAATTTGTACAATGCATCTCTCCCTGTCACTGGGTCATACTCTACCATCTCTCCATGAATCAAAATGTGGAGGATACGCCATATGTCCTCTAGTGTCACAGTCGCCTCTCCAGTCGCCAGATGGAAAGAGGAGGTCTCCGAATGCCATCGCTTTGCCAATGTGGTAAGCAGTCCTGTGTTTGCCCTAATTTTGGGCATGAATGTGATATAGTATATTCAGGGTCCTGCTAATGTATCTCTGTCCATGCTCTTGAGTCTATGTCGTAACATGAAGCAATCTGGTCGGTTCTCTCACGTGATCAATGGATACTGTCGACTTTGCATCACAATTGGGGCATATTTTGTCAGTTTTAGGGTTTTCTCCTATGGGTTGCATTTCCTTAGTTCATGTCTAAATTAGGGTGTTTTTCATCTATTCTGACCTAACCTACCCTTATTCCCCCTTTCCGGATCATTTGCATTTTGTTTTTGACCTAAATTGAGTTCCTAGGGCACAACTGCGCCTGTGTTGTGTATCCTGCGCCTGTGCAACATATCCTGCACCTGTGTCCCCCTACATAAGCATAGAAGACATTACACAAGCACAGGATTCACCCTACACAAGTGCAGAAGTCAGTTTCTGCCTTTTCTGTGGGCCCCGCAATGTCCCGCAAGCCAGTCAAATTCATAAAATTGAAAAACATGGGTTTTTGAGATACATACTGCTGCTCCTGCATCATCTGGTCATTTGTATGTGCGTACACCTTCTCTGAGGTGATCTACCATTGGAATGTTCACCATCTCTCTGCAAGTGTCCTTTTCCAGAGCAACAAATCCTCCTCTTTGGCTAGTGCAAATGAGCCATTTTCACTCTCTTTGTCTCATTTATAGATCTTTGTCAGTGCATAGATGGACGTGCACTCTCTCCATCTCATGTTGGTCATGGTCTTTTTCACCTTTAATTGCTTGTCATTCATGCATCCGGTCTCTAATTGTCAGTCTGTTTGTTCCTATCATGTTCTATCATTCTTATCGATCAATTGGCCTCTTTTCTAGATGTTTCTAGCCAATTCCTCGAGGGGGCATGCATATGTCATTATTATTGTTTGGGGCATTTTCATTATTGTTCTTTGAAACAACGCTTAAAATCGCATTGTCTCAAAGAGGGGCAAAATGCAGATGTCTAAAAATGGTGAATGCTTGCAGAATCATATTTTAACATTTGCACATTGCCTTATTTTAGGGTTTTTGCATCGCATTAACATTTCTCCTATGATTTACACTTGGTCTTTATCATTTGCGAGCATCGAGTCCTTCTTCTGCATTCTTCATTTATCTCGCTTTCTAATTTGGTCTTGTCGATAACAACATCAATCATGATTTTGGTCAATCTTATCCTCTCACATCTATGTGCGTATTCATTTTTTCATCATTTTGGACATCGTCAATCCTAATTAGGGTTTTGTCCTCTTATCAATCTTGTCATCATGCGATTGATAATTGTCAACGATTCTTGTCTTTTGATCAATTTGTCATCAATCTTGTCATCTTGTGATCTATTTTGTCCTTGATCTTTGTCCTTGTCAATTTTGTCATTTTTGCAATCAATTTGTCATCAATCTTGTCCTCTTGTGATCTATTTTGTCATTGATCTTTGTCCTTGTCAATTTTGTCATTTTTGCAATCAATTTGTCATCAATCTTGTCATCTTGTGATCTATTTTGTCATTGATCTTTGTCTCTGTCAATTTTGTCATTTTTGCGATCAATTTGTCATCAATCATCATCTTTCTCAATTGTGTCAATTTGAATCAATTAGTCATTGTTCCTCGTCAATTGGCGCATTTATTAATCAAATCGTTTGTCAGCATTAGTCTTTTATCAAGTCAGAATCATGATCAAATCGAATTGATATCGATTATCTTTTGTCAAGACCTAATTGTCATCCTTGCATTTCTAATTCATCTTTTAGGGTTTCATGATTTTATTCATTTAAACCTATTTGTCATTTTTCCCTCTAAGTTAAATAATTTATTTATTTATCCTAGGTCTTCGTGTCACAATTAAATGTTTAATTTAATTGGCTAACTAATTATTCTTCTTTTTGTGAATTAATTAATAAATGACAAATTATTAATTGATTTACCTAATTTCCTAGTTTTTCATCAATTTCTAAATTCCCTCTTTGTGAATTAGTTAATAAATGAAAAATTATTAATTAATTCACTAAATTCCTAATTTCCTCATTTTCTAATTTCCTAATTCCTAATTTCCTCATTTTCTAATTTTCCTAATTTCTAATTCAATTTCCTCCTATTTTCCTCCTAATTTCATGGGAATGACATTTCAATTTGTCATAAGTTGTCATAATTGACAATCAATCAATTTTGACATAGAAATTTGTCATAATTTTGTCATAAATTATCAATCAATCAATTTTGCATAGAAAGTGCAAATTTGTCATAAATTTGTCATAATTGACATTCTTGATTTGCAATTTCCATTTGAATCTTTTCTTGCTAATCTGATCATCTCTCCAATTTGTCTATAAATTGGATGATTTTCTTCAATCCCAACTAATCAAATTATCGAGTGAATCACTTTTCAAATCGATTCCCGAATCAATCACGCTTCGAGTATTCTTGAGCAATCATCTTGTTTACTTGCTTTCATTTAATGATCATGCACTAGTAGGTGAGATCCACAACAAAGCTATTTGAAGGAGAAAGAAGGACAATGGGGCCACATGAAGGAGACATTCAAATCTGCACTTGGTTTGGTTAATTTTCAAATCTTGAATGTTTTGTTTTCATGTCTTTATTGAGTGTGTTAGGATTGATCATTGCATTTGAGCTTTTGTGATTGAGCTAGATTTCTAATATTGATATTTGCTTTGATGATTTTTGATTTCCTACCTTACATTAATTGGTGAACCCGTCGTGAAATAACCACTCAACCATGCTTTTGAGTGCTTTTTAGTTGATTTGTAGGTTAAAAAACCAAGAAATAGGGTAATGCAGGGATTTCTAAGAACTTCTGCACCTGTGTCAAGCATTTTGTGCCTGTGTTATGCATTCTATGCCTGTGTCAAGGACAATTTGCACCTATGTCAAGCATTTTGCGTCTGTGTCAAGACTTCTGCGCCTGTGTAGGGACAGAAATAGAGGTAAAAGGCAGTGTGTTTTTACTTGCAAATTGTTATGTTTTTCATGTTGTTTATGCTCTTTGGTTTCTTGGTACTGATTCTCTGTGCAGAACCTTGGCATATGCATGGCAAAGACAACAAATGAAACTACTAACATGTTTTTGTGTAGGTTTGATAGTCAAAGACTAAACATATCAAACTTCTAACTTGGGTTTTGTAGGTTGCCTTGGACTACAACTAAACTTTGTGTTTGAAATTAATATTTAGGCACCTAGTATGATTTCTAAATAGGATGGAATGAATATATGTTTTCTTTGATTGTTGAGTTTGACATTGGAGTAGGAGAGTATGCTCTCATCCTTCTTAGGGTGATCAGAAATCCAGATCTTCAATACCATGCTCATGTTTTTGATTGTTTGTCACCTTTAGAGGGCCTACCTTCCCGACCATTTGCTTTTGCAAGAAAGTGATAATCATGAGAAGGGAATGACCCAAAGTGAGTATGGCTAGAATACCTTGGCATTCTAACTCACTATAAACAAATACCTGATGGGCGAAAGATTTGAAGGAAGGGTTACGTGGGAATTGCAGTTACTTGGGAAGTGATGACCCTTGAACTCTTTCTCATATCAACATCTAAGTAGGACCTCATGGTCTAAATCATGCTTGTGCGACTACATTTGTTTGGTATCTTGATGGGCTTAATGTCTCAATCACGCTTACGTGACATCAAGGAGTAACGCTTAACAGAAATCCTTACTAAACACCTTGTATTTAGAGGCCAAAAATCCTTCTAGTAGCTTGAGAAGGACAAGTTCAGATACTTGGAAGAGATACTAAGTTTGCCATGGGGAGATTTCCATGGGGACTGATGCTTGGCTGCCTTGAGAAGTGAGTGTTGTGGAGGGGAGCCCGTGGGGTCAAGCATCTATGTATTCTCCTTGAATCTCATAATGAGTCTACCTCTCAAGTACCTAATGTCCTTGCCTACCATAAGAAATGTGTTAATGAGCATGATTGTCTTGAGTCTAAGTTGAAATATCTTGTCTTCTTTGTTTGTCAAAAGTTGAATTGCATCTCAAGACAAATTGATTCAAAACAAGGTTAAACATAAGAACATTTCATTCTTCAAAGTTCAAAACACCTTCAAACATGGTTGTCAAACATTTTTCAAAATCTTGTCTCAACATTCATGTCACTTAGATTTAGGTTCATCCTAGGTGTCCATTTTGCAAAGTTATTGTCAACTACCAAGGTGAAGTTTCACTTAGGTCATACTCCTTTTGCATATCAATAAAATTCATCCATTTATATGTGTCCTCTTTCATTAGAGTAATACCATTGTCATACATTTTCATTTGCATACCCTAGGTCTCTTCATCAAGCTTAGGTCATTATCATATCATATTAGGGTCATTTGCATAGTAATTGTCCCTTTGCATATAGTGTCAAAACTAGGTTTTGTCATACTTGAATAATCCAAATCTTTGATAAACCCTAAGTCATTGTTAGGAAGTCTAGACCTTATCAAACCTTTTCTCTTTTTGTCATTATTGTCATTTGGTCAAACCTAGCTTAGTATCCAAGCATATAGGGGAGACATTGTCATTTGTCCTTTTATCACTTGGTCCTTTTGTCCTTTGAGGTCTAGACATCATTTCAATTTCCTAAGGGCCTCTTTTAGATTTGCATTCCAAAAAGTTTGTCAAAATCTTGAAAAATAACCAAAAACATAGGTTGCATTCTCATTTATTTAGTTTGCGTTTAGTTGGATATCATATATTGTCCTTGAAAATTTTCAAAAATATTGCATTTGCATAAGTGACATGCCTGTTCAAACAAGATCAAAATCTAAAAAGATGGGTGAACCAACGTATCAACCCATTGACAACATATCAAATTCACAATTTCAAACTAGTCAAACAGTACAAATTAAAGGTTTATCATACACATCACTACCACCATATGGAATGATTCAACTTGGACCACCTCCCTTATATGAACCAGTGTTTGTACCTATGAAACCAGGACATGGGAGTCTTCCACCAACTCCAAGAGGAAATGCACCTTTCAATTAGAATCAACCAAACCTACAACATGAAATTCAAACACTACATGAGGAACAAACTCTTTCACAAGGATTTGGTTCAGATCAAGGCATTCAACAAGAAATGAATCCAAATGTCCAACTAGATTCTTCATCAGATTCCAATGCTTCTGATGATGTTGATATGTTCCTTCAAGATCCAAAGTTGACAAAAAAGATGGATAAATTCTTGAACAAGGTCTTTAAGATGTTCCCACAAAAATATCTTAACATGATGAGTAATGTGACCTCCTCAAGTGAGCAAATCAATGTGCAAAAACAACAAGGCGGTGTGCTGTTAAGTTTCTCTCCACATCCAAATGAAGAAAATACGCAACAAAAAACTCAACCTACCTTGATGAGTAAACGTGCTTCAAAGGCATTGATAGTGACAATTCCTCAAAAGTCGCCATTTGAGACAATAAATAATCCATTATTCAACACAACACCTGTAACACAAGATCAAATGAAGACCACACAAATATTGACAACTATCCCTCAACAAGAAGTGGTTCCTTACATGCATAAAATTGGATCAAAATCTAAGATGCAAGAAAGCTTCATGGCTGGAATGCCTGATATCACCATTGTCCAAAACAATTCCATGATGCAACAAAGTTCTTATGTCTCATTAAGCTCAATATATTTGCCAAACAATATTGCAACAGATCCTTTGATAATGACGACACAAAGAGCTACAGATAGTGGTTTGCACCAACAACAATTGTTGCAATAGTTGAGTAATACACAAAAGGTACAATCGAATGTGCAAACAAGCAATGTACAACAACAACAATATCGTATTCAACAACAAATTGCAGTGCCTTCTGCCCCATTACAATTTAATGCAAACTTGCAACAATCACAATGGATTGGACAAACAACACAACAAGTTAATGGAAGTGCCATACCCCATCTTAAGGAGAAACTACAAAAACCACCCAAACAAAGTTTTTTGCAAATGATGGGATATACACCGTGAGAACAATTGGCACAAATTCAACAAATTCCGATTCATCAGTATCAACAACATGTGCCTCAATATGTGCCAAGGCAAACAAGCTATCATACTTCACAACCGCAATTGGCACCTGTGCAATATCAACAACATTCTCAATTGCAATATCAACCTAGGCTACAAGAAGCATAGCAACAAGGTCAATATCAAGTCATGGCGCAACCACAACAACAAGAGATGTACCAAGAACATTATATGCCGGAGACACCAAAAACGGCCATTTCAGAGCATCAACAATTGATCAGAAACATGATATATCGACAAAGATTACCCACCGAGATTAATGATGGACCTCCAAAATCTGATACAATTGCACAACAACTTGAGAAGTTGCAACAACAAGTTGATGCATTAGAAACTAAAGGAACAAAGAAGTTGTATACAGATCAGGATTTATGTCCTAATCCATTTGATAAGAGCTTATACATGCCTCCATTCCCTAAACATTTTTAGGCACCTAATTTTGAGAAATATAAAGGGAATGGCAATCCAAAAGATCACATTCGTGCATTTTTCGTGGCATTTACTGAAGTGAGTTATGAGGAAAGATATTTAATGCGCTTATTTGCACAAAGTCTCACTAGACAAGCCATGGATTGGTATTCACATCTACCAGCAAATATAAAGACTTGGTCTGAATTGGCTAAAAAGTTTATATCTCACTTCGCATTCAACATCGACAGTGACGTGACCATGTCAGATTTATGCAACACCAAGCAAAAGCAAGGCGAGCTGTTAGTGACTTTCTTGCAACGATGGCAAAGCTTGTATAGTCATTCTTCCCTAGATATACCTGAAGAACAACAAGTGAATCTGTTTATCCAAAATTTGGTCCCAAAAATGATGTACGAACTAAAATTAAAAAGTCCCAGTACTATTGAGAAATTCATTAAGAAAGGGATGAACATTGAAACTGCCCTTGTAGCTAAAGGAATCATTAAGCTCAACAAAGACAGTGACAACACAAACAATTCTGGGGACAGAAATAGATTTTGGTATAAGAACAAGAATGTCACTAATGATGGAGTTGTTGATTCAAGAGCGGTAAATGCAAATCAACCCTCGTTCACAATCAAGAAATTGAGTGTTCCTAATATGTCAACTATGGAACAAAATCAAACACTAGTGAGCAATGTTACTCAACAACCACAATACCAACAGCATGCTCAACAATACACTCAACAATATAATCAACAACAAGGCCAACAACAAAGCCAGTAGCGCAAACCTTTTCGATCAAGGGATGGGCCTCCTCGACAATTTATGCCATTGGAAGAGCCTATTGAGTCAGTAATGAAACAATTAATACAAGCAAAATTTATTAAGCTACCAGATATCAAGGTAGAACCAGTGGTAAAACCACACTGGTGGAATGATAATGCATACTGTGAGTACCATCGGTCAAAAGGACATAAAATCGCGTCATGTTTTCAATTGAAACATATGATTCAAGACTTGTTAGAGAAAGGAGTAATTGAGATAGATCCGCCCAACGTGACCTCTAACACTGATCATACCATTTTCAAAACTCCTTTGCTTGAGCAGGACAAGGGTAAAGCATCTTCTTCAAACTCTACCCAAATAGAAAATTATGCAAACACTGGTTATAACAATGTCATCAATTGTTTCTGAGCATCAAATGAGTATGTTTCCACCATAAGAATAAAGGAACAAGATCCTTCTTGCACGGTCACCACTCATTGATCCAAAATAGTCCTGAAAGGAGTTCCTCCAGCTCCTCCCAAACCAACTCCTGCAAGTCAGTATAATCTGTTGGATCATCTAGGAAAGACACCTGCACAAATATCAATCCTTGAGTTGTTGAAAATGTCCCCCATGCATCATGCAGTCCAAGATAAAGCTTTAATTGAGTCCACTGTCCTAACAGACATTGATGTTGACCAGTTTCAAGCCCGAATTGGACATCTAACTGTTTCCCAAAATGTCACATTTTCTGATAATAATATCTCACCTGATAAGCTCCCTCATAATGATTCTTTACACCTTGAAGTCTTTGTCCATAATTGAAAAATCCGACAAGTCTTGATAGATGGCGGAGTGGGTCTTAATATTTGTACCTTGAGAGTGGTCACTGTCCTTGGATATATAGAAAATGGCATTGATGCTTCCAGAAGAATAACAATCAAAGCATATGATGATGCTGAGTACCCATCTAAATGGATAATTACATTGCCTATCAGAGTTGGTCTAGTGACAGAAAACACTTTCTTGCAGGTCTTGGACCTTGATCTCCCTTACAATATGATTCTTGGCCGTCCATGGATCCATGCAATGAAAGCAATTCCATCCACCTATCATCAATGTTTAAAATATCCTTACAATGGAACTGAGATAACAATTCCAGGAGATCCTTATCCATTTCAATTTTGTTCTGCCCTAAAGGATTCTCCGCAGCAGCAAGTCCCAATCAATAGAGAGGCCAAATCACATAGTTACGTGGATCCTAATGAATTGTTAGATGCTATCAAAGGAAAATTGAAGATACAGGACCAAGGATGCAGAGAATATTTAATGGATCAAACATTCCTCATCGAAAATTTTACCGATATCTCCAAAATCATATGGCAAACCGCATTTATTGCAAAAGGAACCTAAGGTCATTATTCAATATCAGCCTCCCACTACATTTACAAGATGGGGTGAACTTGACAAAGAAATTTTAGATGATCATGTCATAGATTGGCTTTATAAGGATCCAACAGAGACCCCACTTGTCAGGTTGCCAGTGGAATGGTACGGCAAAGGATTTACTATGTTGCAAAAGAAAGGATATGACGGCTGCAATGGCTTAGGCCTGAACAAAAATGGAAGGCTAGAACCTGTTATACCCAAGATGCGACCTCCAACTTTAGGGTTAGGTTTTGTACCATTGCGAATTGGACCCTCATCTTCCAAAGTGACCACATGTGGAAAAGGGCGTGACTCTGATGATGAAATAACACCTAAGGATACCCGACCTGAAACTGATTCCAATGAATGGGAGTGGAGTTCTTTTTCTTCTAGCTCCTATGCCCTTGACAATATTTTCCTTGACCCTGATAATTTGCCTATGGAAGACAAACATGAAATAACTCCTCTTCCTAAAACATGTCCTAATGCTTGGATAGAGTCATTCTGGGACCCAAGCTCTGAATCAAATACAAGTAGTTTAGATAGTGATACCACAGATGTTTACATCTTTACCATATCAGCCCTCTCTCTCTCCTTAAAATCGATGATGACATGCCCCTCGTCTATCCCCAGCTTATCCAACATGACCAACAAGAACCACTCACATTGGACTGTTTTCAAAATGATGAAGCAATTGCATAATTCCTTGGACTATGGAAAGGCATACCACAAGGTGATCATAAGGCAGGATTTGCTATTGACCTAGATTCCACAGCATATTTTGGGGAGTCAACTCCATCTTCCAGTCATCAAAATGAAAAAAGAAAAGAAAAAGTAAAAAATCAAAAGAATAGATCTTTGTGTGAAAACAGTAAGGCACTCTCTGATCATGCAAAAGTAAAAATAAAAGACATACCTACGAGCGAAAACCTCTCTGAGGCACCCAAAGGTGGAAGAGTGGACATACCCCTATCAAGTCAAGATAAATCAACGTTGCTTGTGGAAATGATCAAGGAAATCAATTTGGGTACACCTTACAACCCTAAGGTCATTCATTTTGCTGCTTCTCTATCAAAACAGGAAAAGATAGATTTTGTCAATTTCTTTCTTGAAAAGAAGATCAGCTTTGCATGGTCCTATGCAGATATGCCTAGCCTTGATCCAGAATTAGTCCTTCATCATTTTCCATTAAAAGTAGATGCCAAGCCTATCAAACAGAAACTTAGAAAATTGCATCCCCAGGTGGCTCTTTTGGTCAAGGTAGAACTGAAAAAATTACTAGATGTGGGCTTCATCAAACCCATCGATTATGCAGACTGGATTTTAAATTTAGTACCAGTTAGCAAAGTAACTAGGGGCATCAGAATCTATATGGATTTCAGGGATCTTAAGAAAGCATGCCCTAAAGATGATTTTCCACTGCCAAATATCGACATCATAGTTGACATGACTGCTGGATATGAGATGCTCTCATTGATGGATGGTTTCTCTGCCTATAACCAAATTCACATTGCTCCTAAAGACCAACATAAGACTGCATTCACATGTGCTTGGGGTACCTACTATTGGAATGTGATGCCCTTCGGCCTTAAAAATGCAGGTGCAACATATCAAATAAGGATGACGACAATTTTCCATGATTTCATGCATACTTTGATGGAGGACTATGTTGATGACTTATTATGCAAATCTGTCACAAGAGATAGTCATTTAGCCATCTTGGGCCCAATCTTTGACCGAATGGAGACTTACAAGCTCAGACTCAATCCAAAGAAGTGTGTCTTTGGTGTCACAGCCGAAAAATTACAAGGGTACATTGTTTCTCATAGAGGCATTGAAGTCGACTCGGCCAAGGTTAAAGCAATAATGGACATGCCTCCTCCTTCTAATCTCTGTCAACTACGCAGTCTGTAAGGAAAGCTACAGTCAATCTGCCACTTCATAGCTCA
This sequence comes from Cryptomeria japonica, assembly GCF_030272615.1. Classification (NCBI taxonomy): domain Eukaryota; kingdom Viridiplantae; phylum Streptophyta; class Pinopsida; order Cupressales; family Cupressaceae; genus Cryptomeria; species Cryptomeria japonica. Next base: position 583,261,386 of record NC_081406.1, read on the forward strand.
GTTGGCCGACAAATGTCATCCATTCCAGCATCTATTGCATAAAGGTGTCACTTTTAAATGGACTGAGGAATGTCAATCAGCCTTTCAAGCTCTCAAAGACTATTTGTTGTCACCGCCTATTCTAATGCCTCCTATAGAAGGAGAGCCATTCATATTGTATATTTCTGCAACTTAAATGGCACTAGGAGTTCTCTTGAATCTTTTCATGCTAATCTGATCATCTCTCCAATTTGTCTATAAGTTGGATGATTTTCTTCAATCCCAACTAATCACTTTTCAAATCGATTCCCGAATCAATCACGCTTTGAGTATTCTTGAGCAATCATCTTGTCTACTTGATTTCATATCATGATCATGCACTAGTAGGTGAGATCCACAACAAAGCTATTTGAAGGAGAAAGAAGGACAATGGAGCCACATGAAGGAGACATTCAAATCTGCACTTGGTTTGCTTAATTTTCAAATCTTGAATGTTTTGTTTTCATGTCTTTATTGAGTGTGTTAGGATTGATCATTGCATTTGAGCTTTTGTGATTGAGCTAGATTACTAATATTGATATTTGCTTTGATGATTTCTGATTTCCTAGCTACAGAATGTGCAAAATCTATGGGAGAAAAGGTGACCTGATTGCAATCGGCAAGCAGACTAAAGGTAACCTATTTCACTCGAATCCTAAATTCAACAACTATTTAATTGCTAACGTAGATGATAGTTGGCTTTGGCATAGGAGATTTTGTCATATAAATTTTGATAACTTTGTTAAAGTGAGTAAGTCCAAGATAGTGAGAGGTTTGCCTCAGTTGGACAAACCGGTTAATGCTCTATGTAAGGAATGTTAATTGGGAAAGATGACATCCTCAACTTTTAACAGAAAATCTTTTTCTGCGAAACATTTGTTAGATTTCATTCATACAGACCTCTGTGGACCAATAAGGACCAAAATTATTCAAGGTGACAGATATTTTATGATCTTCACTAATGATTGCTCAAGAATGATGTGGGTCACATTCTTGAAGGATAAAATAGAAGCATTTAGTAAGTTCAAGGCAATCAGGGCCTTAGCTAAAAAGGAAAGTGGCAAGCAAATAAAGTGTCTAAGGACTGATCGAGGTGGTGAATTCACTTTTGTGGAATTCACTAGATATTGTGAATAAAATGGTATAAAAAGGTAGCTTTCTACACCGAGAACACCACTGCATAATGGTATTGTAGAGAGGAACAACCAGTTAGTTGTTGAAGCTACTAGAATGATGTTGATATAAGGAGGTGTAATAAAAAGGTTCTGGAGGGAAGCTATCAGCACATCTATCTACACTATGAACCAAAATTTGGTAAAGAGAGGTAAGGATAAGACTCCTTATGAATACTGGTATGGTAGATCACCTAATGTTAGTTATTTTAAGATATTTGGCAGTAAATATTTTATTAAGAGAGGTGACTATGTTAGTAGGTTTGAGGCTAAAAGTGATGAAGGCATATTTCTTGGTCACTCCACCAAGAGTAAGGTATACAAGTGTTACAACAACCAGACATAGAGAATTATTGAGAGTGCTAGTGTTTGAGTGGATGAGTATCCTAAAGTCTAAGGGAAAACTAGTTTGGAGAAAAAGGATGAAGATCCTTGCATTTTGATTTTTGAACCATAACTGATGAAACCTAAAACTAATAAAGATGATGTTATTGTACTAGTTCAACTGGAACAGGTAGATTCAGAAGAAGAACTTGAAGATAATGATCATGTTATTCTGAGGTAGGTTAGACTTCATCATAATCCTAACGAGATTATTGGAGATAAGGATGCTAGAGTGTTAACCAAAAGAAGAATTAGAGAGAATTCTTACATGATCTCTACTATTGAGCCTAGAACTGCTAAGGAAGCATTTGGAGATGATTATTTAATTAAAGCTATGGAGGAGAAGCTTGATCAAATTGAGAAGAACAACACATGGACCCTAGTACCCAGAACAGTGAATAAAAATGTGATAGGTACTAAGTGGGTAATCAGGAATAAACTGAATGAAGATGGAGTTGTAGTTTGAAACAAAGCTAGATTGGTTTGAAAAGGTTATGCACAAGAAGAAGGAGAAGACTATGGTGAGAATTTTGCACCAGTTTCTAGATTTGAAGGTGTCAGGACTTTACTTGCATTTACAGCATATAAGGGATTCAAAGTATATCAGATGGATATGAAGTCAACATTTTTGAATGTAATACTAGAAGAAGTATACATTGAGCAACCAAATGGTCATGCTTTGACTGATGAAAAAGACATGGTATGGAAATTTCACAAGGCACTATATGGGTTAAAGGAAGCACTGAGAGCATGGTATGAGAGGCTTCATTCACACCTGATGAAGATAGGTTTTTCCAAGAACCAGTGAAGACAACAACATATATCTCAAATCTAAAGGAGATAAGATACTAGTTAGTGAAGTATTTGTAGATGATATGATATTTGGAGGCAATGATGACATAAGCAATGACTTTGCAAGTGAAATGAAAAATGAATTTGAAATGTCTCTTGTGGGAGAGATAAAAAATTTCATAGGCTTGCAAATAGAACAAATGAAGAGTTGTATTTTCATCACATAGTCTAAATATGTGAAAGAGGTATTAAAGACATTTGGTATGAGTGACTATACCAATTGGGACACCAATGGTTATAGGCTGTAAATTGTCTAAGGAAGATGAAGCCACATTTGTTGATGAAAAGGAGTACAGGTCAATGATAGGGAAATTGCACTATGTTGTTCACAGCAAACTGGATATAGCTCATGCAGCTGGTCTAGTTTTCAGATTTAAGAAGAATCCAAAGGAAACACATTTGATAGCAACCAAGAGGATATTCAGATATTTGAAAGGTACTATTGACTATAGATTATGGTATCCATATGCAGGTAACTTTGATTTGAAGGTGTATACAGATTTAGACTGGGCAAGTAATGTTGATGATAGGAAAAGAACAACCAATTGAGCATTCTTTCTTGGTGGAAGACTTGTTTCATGGAGTAGCAAGAAGTAGAGTTGTATATTTCAGTCTACTACTGAAGCTGAGTATGTTGTAGTGTATAAGAATTGTACCCAGGCTATCTGGATGAAACACATTTTGGAAGGTTTCAAGATTAAGTTTATAGAACCAGTAAAGATTTTATGTGATAATACCAGTGCAATAAATTTTTCAAAGAACCTATTTTGCATGCACGAACCAAGCATATTGAATTAGAGTATTATTTTGTGAGGGAAAAAGTGCAGAGTAAATATGTGTTATTGGAGCATATTTCTACCAAGGAGCAACTTGTAGATATCTTTACAAAACCTCTTCCTAAGACTACTTTTGAGTATCTTAGAAGTTAGCTAGGGGTAGTACCCCTACATGAGGTCAATTGAGCATGATGTAGATTACATTAGTCCTAGAGCTACTTGCAAAATCTTGAAGCAAGATTGGTGTAGAGTGGAGTTATTCCACAAGGGAAGCATCAAGTTGCAAGTTGATGATGCTTAATAGTGAAGTTTGACATTGCATGTTTTACTTTCACTTTGGCATTGTTGTCAAAGGGGGAGAAGTACTATGTGATTATGAGGGAGAAGAATTGTATGATTGATCTATAGCCAGTTACCAGCTGAAGATAAGGAGAATACATGGTAAAATGTAAACCAGGATTCCTATTCACAATCATACCAAATAAAGGGTATTGATACTTGTATTGCCATTAATGCCAAAGGGGGAGATTGTTTGCATTTGCATGAAGATTGCATTAATGAAATGTTATGTTGTCATTGATGTCAATTATAATTGGTAATGATGTTGTTATAATGTTGTTTTGCAATTGGTATGTGAGCTTGTGAAGGAAACCGGTATTACTAGAGAAGAAGTGAGATCAATCGGTAAACCCTGCCTGTTGACATGACAAACCCTAACCAATGGAGTTTGATGAATTGGTTGTATTGGTTTATGATCTAATGATGAGCGGTAATGGTAATGACATGTATGCATGTTGTATGAGAAGAGTTTCAAATGGTTTTGGGCACATAGAGATAATGGTTTTTATCTTGGGAATGAGCAAGCTCATTGCTTGTAATGTAAACTGCATGATGAGTTACAGTGTTCGATGAAACAGTGATCAAGGAGTGGTCAAGAACATATTAAATGATGTGCAGTGATTGTTATGTAATCCAATGGTCATGCTTGAACCAATTTGTTTGTAATCTCTATGAGAGAATTATTATTGTGATGTGTTACCAACCTATTGATTTGTTTATAAGGTCGATGAGTTTTTTTGTTGGAGTTGGCAATTTGTAGTTGAGAGTGAGAGTGTGGTTGTCGAACCAGATGATGTATCTGTAGTTTGTGTAAAGGAAGATAGGAGCATGAAAAGGATCTAAACAAGCAAGTGTAGTGCTATTCAAACAGATCAACAAACCCTTGTTGTTTTCTAACAATTACAATAGTCAAATCCCCTAACCAGGTAAGCTCTAACAAGATTAGTGTTATTCAAATCCTCTAACAAGGTGGTCCATTAGCTTGGATTTCAAATCCTCTATCAAGGTTACTCATAATAGGGTATTTCTTCTAATAGGGCGTTATAGTCAATCCCGGGTGGTCTCTAATAGGATCTATTCTTAACAGGACTTATTGTAAAGCTTTAACAGGCTTGGCTCCTAATAGGGCAAACTTCAAAAGAGTTCAGAATACTTGTGGGTATTCATCCCCACCATGGTTTTTCCCACTTGGGTTTCCACATCAAAAATATTGTGTCAAGTGGTGAATGTTTTTGTGGTTATGTTTACTATGGTTGAATTTCTTAACTGCTAAATTGACTTTGATATGTTATGTTAACCAGAAATAATCTGAAATATGTTTTACTTATGTTAGTAAAGTATTTGAATGATTTAGTTAAAAGGTTTTGAGAGTTTTAGATATGTTTTACTGTTAGTCTATTATAATAGTCAACCGGTTTAACTTGTCAGTAATATTGCATTTGAAGTTTAGTGTTTAAACTAGTTAGTTTAGAGTTTACTTTGAGAGGTTGTTTTAGAGATTGGTTAAAGTTTATACAGTTTTCTATCTATTGATTCACCCCCCCCTCTTAGTAGTTTACCGAATCCTTCTTCTTTCATCATACCATCATGTTAAGTATTGCAAAAGAAAAAATGTGAATAAGAGAGATCTGAAAGACAAGAACAATAATGTGAAGGCAGATGAGAAGGGAAAAGAAAAAGTTGAAGAGATCAGAGATCAAAGATCAAATGAAGAAGAATTGGCTAAAGAAGAGAGAAAATAATGCAGAGAATGGGTCTGCTCCTGATTTTGGTGCTAGAAACCTCATCTGGTAACTAAGTTAAGGCATCCGGCCTTAAGGGAAGCAATCATGAAAATCCTATTAACCCCCTATTTGAGATTTGTGCCTAATTCCGACAGGTTACCGAAGATAAATTTTGTTGATGACTAATACATCCAAAGGATTTCCAAAATAATTTGAGCGAATTTGTAGATTCGGAGAAGAATTCTTGAAGATATAGAGTATCCAGAAGTATTACGGCAAAGTGCATTTATTATACCACAAAGTTAGGTATGCGGAGGATAAAAAGAGATTTTACCAATTCATTTCTCACTTTGCATTTGAAGAGAAGATTTTGGAGAGCTCTGAAAGAATAATTTTCAGCGATCAAAGCATGAAAGAATATTTCTCAGACGATTTGGTGAGAAACCCTAATCCGATGGTCAAGGTATTTATCAATAGAACTTTTTAAGTTTGAAGTCTTAAATTTTTGAAATGGCTGCATCTAGTATTGCTACCCCTCTTATTGTTGATATCATTGAGTGTGCATGACCAAATTTCAAACATCATACATTTATCTCCATGGAAGATGGTCCAAAAAGCATATTTTCATCGGTAGCCTACAATGTCCTGCATGTTGATGGAGTTGTTGGATATGGTTGTTCATTGCTACTGCTAAGATATGTTGTTGTCATTGATGTCAACATATTTCCATGGTTTATTCTGGTGAGGTTGGGAAGATCTTCTTATCTGACTTTGTATTTTGGTTATGTTGATCACTATTTTGTAGAATTCGGTATTTCCTCTAGTATATTCTGGTGTGATCAGATCTTATGCTGAGATTTTGGGATATTGTTTGGGATGATCTTGTGTATCTTAATTTTAGATGGTTCATGATTTGGTGCCTCACAAATTATCTTTCTTTGTGACAGTTGCTGATTGGTTATGTTCTTGAGCTTTTTGATGTTGATCGATGAAGATATGATAAGTGATGTTAGTGCAGCTATTGGTGATGATTCTAATGTTCTTTTTGGTGTTTCTTAGTCATTTCCTATTTGTTTTGGCAATCTGCATGTATAGTTGTGCAATTTTTTGGTGGTTTTTGTCAACCGGTATTGATTTCCATAATATGAGATATTTCTGATGGTGTAGCATGTTGGGGTCGATCTTGGCATGATTTCCAATGGATGAGATCATTTGGGAATTTGAATTAGGTCCATGCTATGTAATGTAAATCATTATATTAGTTCAGTGATCAATCTTTGTATCATGAAATGTAATTTTTGTAATTGTGAATTGTGAGTTGCCGACCTTGTTATCAAGGTTGATGAATTGTATATATAGGTGAGTTATTCACTTAATTTTGGTGTTGGTATTGTGTCTACATTATCAAAGAGAGGTGAATGTGTGAACAAGAGATTTATTATTCAGTGAAGTGTAGAGGTGAGATTGGAGTTGCAAAGAAGACAATTGTGCTTAATCAGAAATTTCATTAGGCATTTGTAGATGCTATCATTGTAGTTCATTTCTTCTGGATTGTAGTCTGAATCATATTGTAAGTTAGTGAGACTTCCCTGAGGGTTGTAGCCTTCCAGGATAATATATTTTGAGCAGTGAGCTCTAGGTAGTGTGCCTGATTGTATGTGCATTCCCTATTATAATATTTTCACATACTACTACAGAGTATCATCTTACTATGGGTAGGTTCCAACCATGGTTTTTCCCTTTACTGGGTTTTCTACATCAAAAATCTTGGTGTTGTGTGTTGTGTTGTTAATTCACTTACCTATTTATTGCTGTAGTTTATCAATTTATGTTTTGAAGTTTAATTTTGAGAATTTGGAGAAGATTGATTCACCCCCCCTCTTAGTCTTCCATCTTGATTGCTACTAAGAATTGGTATCAGAGCTAGATCCTTCGGTAGAAGCTTAATCACTTGAGGAGATCCATGATGGAAGCTCAAGGTACTCTTTTCAAGATGGATAGTCTGAGGTTTGATGGAAGTAACTATACTATATGGAAGAGCCAGATGAAGGTGCACTTGAAATGTCTTGGAGAGGATTACTGGAATATCACTAAGAATGTCTATGTTGTTCCTCAGAATGGACCATCCACTCCTAATGAGTTTAAGGAAGCAGAATCTAACATCAGAGTGAAGAAATCATTTCTTAGTACCCCGACTGATTCTAAAATGATAAATGTTATTGGACTTCATACTACACATGAGATCTGGGAGAAGCTTGAGATCCTATATGAAGGTGACAGCCAAGTGAAAGTTTCTAAGTTATAGAGTTTGAAAGGAAAGTATGAGACATTGAAGATGGGAGATGATGAGAACATACATTCATACATGGCTAAGATGAATGAACTTATCCTTGGTATCAGGTGTGTCAGTGGAAAGATTGAGGAAGATGAGATTGTTGCTAAGGTGTTGAGATTTTTGCCTCTTACTTATAAACATAAGGTTGATGCTATTGATGAGATCCGGAGTGTGACTACAATAACAAGAGATATGTTGGTTGGAAAACTTGCCGCATTTGAGTTGAGTGAATTTGGAGAATCACATGGAAAGTCTGTGACTACATTTAGAGCATCAGCATCCATATCCAGTAAGAAGAAATATGATCCTGATGAGTGTAGGATATCTAGATATGAAAGAGAAAGAGATCTTGATGAGTTGGAAGAATTGATTGCCCGAAGATTGCCTAAAGGTGTTGGTAAGTATGACGGAAAGTTACCTTTGAAATGTTTTTCTTGTAATAAGATAGGATATTTTTCTTCTAGATGTCCGCAGAGAATGGCTAAGTATGATAGACATGATAAGTTTGATAGGAATGATAGATATGAAAAGCATGATCAGTATGATAAGCCTTATAAGCCTAACTGGAAGTTTAGGAACCATAAGAACTATTATTATGCTGCAAATAAAGGTGTTACAGATGATGAATCAGAAGGAGATGAAGTTTTGTTTATTGCCATTAAAAAAGATAGACCTATACCTATTTATTCTACTAGTTTCTCTACTGAGGAGAAATCTTTCCCTGCTAAGTTAGAAGAAAAGAGTGAATGGGTGATTGGCGATGGTTGTTCACATCATATGACCAGTGATATTAGCAAATTTGTAAGCATGGAAAGGTATGATGGTGGAATAGTTAGATTTGGAGATGACAAATCCTATTTAATCTATGGGAGAGGTTCTATTTCTTTTGATGGTAAGCATAACATTGATGATGTCTTCTATATTGAAGGTTTGAAGCATAATATTTTGAGTGTTGGATAGATGGTTGATAAGGGTTATGATCTACAATTCAATGATGGTAAATGCAAGATCTTGAATACCTCTGGTATAGAGATTGCATCCGGAACTAAGACTGAAGGTAACATTTTTCATTTGAATGCTGATGAGAAAAGTTGTTTGATTGCTAAGAGAGATGAGAGTTGGTTGTGGCATAGAAGGATGTGTCATGTAAACTTTGATTCATTGATTAGGATCTGTTCTACACAAGTTGTTAGAGATCTTCCTAAAATTGTTAAACCTGTTAATCCGATATGTAAGGAATGTCAGTTGGGTAAGGAAAAAAGGATTTATTTCAAGAATAAATGGTATACATCTGATGGATTATTGGATCTTGTGAATACTGACCTGTGTGGACCTACATATGTTAGAAGTGTGTAGGGTGATAGATACTTTATGTTGCTAATTGATGATTATTCTAGGATGATGTGGGTTGTCTTTTTGAAGGAAAAATCAAAAGCATTTGTGAAATTTAAGATATTAAAAGCTAAAGTTGAAACTGAGTTTGGATTAAATATGAAGTTTCTGATATCTGATAGAGGTGAATAATTTTGTTTGGGTGAGTTCAATTCATTCTGTGAGATGCATGGAATCAAAAGACAAATATCTGCTCTTAGAACCCCACAACAAAATGGAGTTGTTGAGAGAAAGAATCATATTGTTTTGGACACTACAAGAACTATGTTGATTGAAGGAAATGTTCCAAGGTTTTACTAGAGAGAATCTATTAGCACTACAATCTATACATTTAACAGAGTTCATATCAAAGGTGATACCGGTAAGACCCCTTATGAGCTTTGGTTTGGTTATCTTCCTATTGTGAAATATTTGAAAGTTTTTGGTAGCATATGTTATATCAAGAGAGATGGGGATATTGGAAATTTTGATGCTATAAGTGATGAAGGTATTTTTTGGGGATATTCCACAAAGAGTAAATCCTACTGATGCTATAATAAGAGACTGAGAAAGATAGTTGAGAGTGAAAATGTGAAGGTGGATGAGAACCTTGGGAAGGAGATTAGATCTTATGATGATGGTCAACATGTTGTTTTAGCTCCTATTCAGCCTGAAGACCCTAAGAAGAATGATCTGATGGAGACTGTTAATTTGGTTGTTGTTGCTACTAGTGATGTTGTGCAAGAACCCAAGGATCAGAACAAACAAGACTCCAAGGTATGTTAAATTTAATCATTCTAAGAAATAGATTATTGGTGATAAGAATAAGGGTGTGATGACTAGAAGAAGGTTAGTTGTAGAAGAAGTATGTTTGATTTCTAAAATTGAACCTAAAGATGTTGTTGAAGCCTATAAAGATGATAATTGGATAAGATCCATTGAAGAAGAGTTAGATTAGATTGAAAAGAATATCACTTGGGAACTTGTGCCTAGACCTAAGGATAAAAATGTCATTGACACTAAATGGGTTTTCAGGAACAAATTGAATAAAGTCGGTGAGGCAGTTAGAAATAAAGCTAGACTAGTTTGCAAAGGATATTCAAAGCATGAAGGAATTGATTATGAAGAAACTTTTGCTCCGGTTGCTAGAATTGAAGCTATTAGACTATTACTTGCTTATACTTCTTATAAAGATTTCAAGGTATATCAGATGGATGTAAAATTTGCATTTTTGAATGATGATCTAGAGGAAGAGGTTTACATTGAGCAACTTGATGGATTTTAACTGTGGGTTGATGGAGACATCATATGTAAGTTGAAGAAAGCACTTTATGGATTGAAACAAGCTCCTAGAGCCTGGTCTGATAGATTAGACAAATACTTATTGAAATTGGGATTTACTAAAGGTGTTGCTGACAGTAATCTATACTTTAAGATTGAAAATGATAATATTCTGATTGTTAAAGTCTTTGTTGATGACATTATCTTTGGTGGTGATAATGATATGACTATGAAGTTTGTTGGTGATATGCAGAAAGAATTTGAGATGTCTATGATTGGTGAGATGAAGTTTTTCTTAGTTTTGCAGATTGCACAGACAAGAAAAGATATCTTTATGTCTCAAACTAAGTATGTGAAGGAACTGTTGAAGAATTCTGGAGTAGATAATTCCAAACCGGTTGGAACTCCTATGGTGACTGATTGTAAATTGTCCAAAAATAATGAATCCTCGAAAGCTAATCAGAGTTTGTAAAGATCTATAGTTGGTGGGCTTCTATATCTTACTCAGACAAGACCTAACATTATGCATGTTGTGTGTATGGCTGCTAAATATCAAGTTGATCTGAAGGAGAGTCATGTCACTATTCTTAATAGGATAATCATATATCTAAAGGGGACTATGGATTATGGTTTATGGTATCCAAAGAATGATGATTTCATGTTACGTGCCTACACTGATGCAGATTGGGTTGGTGATATTGATGACCAGAAGAGTACTACCAGTGGAGCATTCTTTTTGGGAAAGAAGTTGGTTTCTTGGGCTAGTAAGAAACAAGATTTAGTATCCTTATCTACTGCTGAAGTTGACTACATTGCTACTTCTAGTAACTGCTCTCACATTGTTTGGATGAAGCAAATGTTGAAAGATATCAGATTTATTCATGATGAGCCTATTGTCATTTACTATGATAATTATAGTGCTATAAACATGTCAAAGAATCTGGTGCAACATTCAAAGACTAAGCATATATGAATCAAATATAATTATTTAAGAGAGAAAGTCAACGAAAAGAAGGTGAAGCTGGAATATGTATCTACAAAGGAACAAATTGTTGATATTTTCACTAAGCCTTTGGTTGCAAATACATTTATTTACTCGAGAGACAAGTTAGGGGTATCCACCCCTCCTAATGAGAACTAGATGAATTGAGTTGCATCAATCTGGTGGATTTCAGAGCCTTATTCTCTTACTCCAATTGATGTGTTGGTGTTGCTCCTCTACTGGAGTAGTTTGTTGATTTGGTTGTGTGTCCCAAGAGAGAGAGATTCATGTTTTCTATTTTGGATAGCTTTGGCATTGTTGTCAAAGGGGGAGAGAGATCATGTGAAAAATTACATTATCTATCTTGATCTTAGGGGGCATTTGTTGGTGATATCTTCTTTCTTTCCATTGACAATTTTTCACATTCATATGTTGTCATCAATGCCAAAGGGGGATATTGTTGGACTTGTTGGATATGGTTATTCATTGCTTTTGCTAGGATATGTTGTTGTCATTGATGTCAACATATTCTTATTGTTTATTCTGGTGAGATTGGGAAGATCTTTTGGTCCGGTTTTGTAGTTTGGTTATGCTGATCATTGTTTTGTAGAATCTGGAATTTCCTCCGGTATATTCTAGTGTGATCACATCTTGTGTTGAGATTTTGGGATATTGTTTGGTATGATCTTTTATATCTTCATTTTAGCTGGTTTGTGATTTGGTGCCCTGCATGTTATCTTTCTTTGTGACAACTGTTGATTGGTTATGTTCTTGAGCTTTCTGATGTTGATCAATGAAGATTTGATGTGTTATTGGTGTAGTTAATGGTGATGATTATAACATGCTTGATGATTTTTCCTAGTCATTTCCTATTTTTTTTAGCAATCTGCATTGATCATTGTGTGAATTTTTGGTGGTTTTTGTAAACCGGTATTGATTTTCGTGTTATGTGGTATTTTGTTAGACACAAAGTGCCACTAAGAGAGGGGGTGAATAAGTGATTTACAAAATTTTCCCTTTATCTATCCTATGTGTGTATACTGGTTATCAGATCTAACAGAAACAAGCTTACTGCTTAGAAGGGATACTAACACAAATTCAATCACACATGAAAGGGACATCACATAACACTAGCATATACGAGGAAAACCCAAGATGGGAAAAACCTCAGTGAGAAATGTTGTTGGAATCTACTACTCCAATCTAGCCTCACAATGAAAGTTTCATTATAATGTTTAGGGCTCCAACCCAAGGAGCACCAACCCTTGATTTAGGGCACCAACCCAAGGAGATAGAACCATTGCACCAAGCTCCAACTCAGTGGTCTACTATGAGTATATTCAAATACAAAAGTAAAACTCTTGTTACAAATGAATTTTGTAACTCTTTTGCAAATCTCTCTACCAGTTCTCCTCTCTCCAATTCTCTATCGGTTCTCTGCTTACCTCTCAACTGCAACTCTGTCTCCAGATGAAACTTACTCTATGTTGCACCTTCACCGGTTTAGTCTCTTCTTCTTCTTTGTTGGTTCATCTCTTTGTCGGTTCTTCTCTCTACCGATTCTCTCTTCTCTCTACTACACTGCTGCCCTCCACCACCGATCTTGATAACTTAGTAAGATGTTTACCATCTAATTCTTGCCATTTCTTAGCTTGCCTTCTATGTAGTCTTCTACAACTCTTCTATGTTGATATGGTCACTATCAGTTTACTCCATTGTTAGACTCAATGGCTCACTAATGTCAATTGAATCCTTCAACCCAATTCTCTCTTTCTCACACTTAGTCTCTTCTCAGATTGTCTTTTCCACACTTAACTGATTTCTCCTCTCACATGCAGAAACACTCTCTCATTCATCGACAACCTTCATCGATTTTGGCTTGCATATTTATAAACTAGTTTTCCTGCCAAAAACCAACTCAAACTTCAGGCGGTTAGCGTTTCTTCATGGACCTTGTGGTGAACTAGATCCAATTAAATCTTATGGGCTCTGATCAACTTGATTGATGAACTATAACTCATCAATCAACCCCGCCTTGTCATTCCTTCCATAACATGGCTTCCATATTTAGCAGTTTTCTTTTAATCTGTCAGCTGATTTCTTGGTCAATCATCAAGAACGGTTTCACGGTTTCCTTCACCTACCTCAATCTTCTCAAATAGTTTTCTCTGGATCTCTGTTGTGCATTTGGCTTTGAGCCATAAACCTCTGCTATGCATCCTATGAATCACGTAGTTGACATAAATGCTGACTTATAACCAACTACCTCACCAACACATTACACCAACCTGTGCATTCTTTCCACTTCACCTCTATGTGGTCCCTTTGTCAGCATCCACCTTTGGTAGGTTAGTTATGTAGGTTCAAACAAGATCACCGACCAACCACTCACCCAGGTTATCTACCGATTCACAAAATTTGTCAGTTATACCCTAACTGGTCTTCCTTCAACCTTGCATTTTGATTCTGTTCCAGTGGAGTACCTAAACCGGTCAACACACATGCCATCCTACCTCATGCACATCGTCATCAGTTGGGATCCTTCTGCATCTGTACTTTGACAACATTATCGATGGACATACTTATGGGTAAACACCTTGATGACACTATGTTATCAACCTTCAATAAACTCTATCTTCAATTTGACAATGTCCTCTTTCTGTAGTTGTTCTAACTTAGCCTTCTCCATCATTTGGTTGGTCCTCCTCTTATCCAGTTTGCCAAGATGGAAAACATATCCTTCAATATCTATACTGGCAACTCATCATGTCTTCCAGGCTGATCCGGTGCACATCCTTGATCTCATACACCTAAGGCAACTTAGTGCTTTACCAATTCATCTAGTGTGACCTTTCAATCACCTACCTTCTACTCTTCTCTCTGATCTCGAAGGACTATGATATATTACATGCATAATAGGAGATAAGCTCCACTTACTAGTGGGAGTGGATCCATGTCATCTGCATCCTACAATGCACCAATGTGGCTTCCCTATTTGAGCAACTTATCTTCAAATAGGCACATGTGATCCAATTTGACACACTCACTGTCATTATTCTATTCAAATGGTGACTGCTTATTGACATCCACACAACATACTGGTAACCTGTACATACTTCTCCTCTGGTGTTGATCTGATTTAGATAACATTCCCCCTCTTCATCACAATCAACCGACCATCATCTTTCTCTCTTACAGATGTGATCATTTATCAGTTATTATATCATACCGATCTCCTATCCATATCTTCCACACAAATCAGACACTACCTTGTGTACCGGTGACTCCAATGGTCATTGTATTGAATGACATTCTCTCCCTTACTGGTGACTTGAAATACTAGGTGACATCAAAGACATCACATCTGGTATGCATAAGTGACAGTTTTGCACATACATCTCTTATACCGATAGCCATCCTATAATAGTTGACATCAATGACAACACGATGCCAACAATCTCCCCCTTTGGCATTGATGTCAACACATGTAGTATCCGACATGCTACATATTCTCTCTCTCCCTTTGTGTGATGCATGGATTCTCACACATGTAGTATGTGGTATACTACAAAATATCTCTCCCCCTCTGACAATAATGGCAAAGGGTAATGTTAAGGATTTTCTCCTCTATGTGTCTACCAGATGCATCTTCTCCTTTATCCTTCATACTTTTGCATCCTCTCAAATCACAACATTTTGAGATGGAGGGCTCGACCACCAATTGACACCAATTGCTCAACAACCAAGTGTATATGCAAACCAGAAACATATGCATATACAATATTGAAACCAATTTAAGGCCCATGTGTTAGTGAATATACCATACTAATGAAATTGTTTTGGGTATTCCTTCAATAATTTTTATCATCTGTAGTTGATGCAGTTAGTACCCTCACAAGTTCAAGCATGTTGGTACTATATCATGAGCACTTGAACTCCCCCTGAGTCATACATCTTAGGTCCTTATTGCCTATCTAGTCCAAAACTGGAGCTCCAATCAACACCATATACCAATTGAGCTATGCATATGTGATCAACTGATTATCTTTCAATTCCATAATTTTCACCACGGCATATGACATGATCCTCGTTGTATACAATGCCATACAATGTCACTATCATTCCATAAATCAAACTGGTTAGCCCTCAAGGGATGCATGCATACATAATCAACAACTGGGCCATCATATGTCATTCATGTCTTTTCTAATACCACCTGAGACATAACCTCCCCATTCCATGTTATTGGGGCTAATCCAATGATCTCAAACCTCATTATCTTACATAACCTGCAAATACCTATTTAGCATTCATACCGGTGACATCCTACACATATCAGTTTCTCATACCAGTCCATCATTATTGTCAGTGCACCTTCTTGTAAATCCTGATATCCTGTGTCAATTTTCATCTAATTCCAATTATAAATTTTCCATCGATTGACACATGTAGTAGTGATTCATCTTTCATCTATAGGTGTGTAGCCAAGGAAACCACTACAAAAACTTATCTTCTTATCTCCTTCTTTCTTACCGGCAGTAGCTAGTTATTCCATGTGTCCTTCTCCACTGAGGGGGTGAATGATAAGGTCAATGTACTACTCCCCCTAAGGTATTGCATCTCCTTTAAGCCTTAGGAGATATCACTTGTGCATTGAATGCATAGTGCCAATCCAAGGTTGCATCTTCTTTCTTCTTCCTCCATACCTACATGGTCTCGTTATTCTTCCCAAATTCAGTTTTAGGGGTAGGTGTCTATTTTTGCTGATAGATTCTTACATTTCTGGATCCTGCCACATAACTGGAAGCATTGCTATAGTAGCACACAACATCCATGCTAATCTCATGATTGGGGAACCTTCTAACAAACTAGTTTGACCATCTTCTTCTAGTCATGATATTGTATCTGACTACCAGAATTGGTGGTCCTCTTGATCCTGTAGGGACATTTTTCCTTTGGTTCCATGCAAGTCTCTGACTTCCATATGCTCTACATTCATTTCTATGTTGAGCATAGTAGCTATACTAGATTCCATATGACTTCATGTCCTTCCTCCTACATTGATAACTTCTATGGTAAGATCTATTGCAGTTATAACAAACACTATTTGCATAACCAAGAGAGGAAGTATGCATGTTTCTACTCCTTGATATATTTTTCTCATATGCATGATATCTATGAGATCTTGGATTGTCCATGCTCTGTAGCTCTTTGATTTGATCTCTTATTTTCCCAAACTTGTTTTGTCTTATGGGTGGTAGCATTTCCTTTTACTCTACCAGTAGGAGGTCTTATTTGTTGTCTTCTCATGTTCTTGCTTCCGGTGAGGCTGTCTTCTCCCATCTTCCCTTTTTCCTTTGGGATTTGCATTGTTCCTCCTTCTTGCATCGCTGGTCTTTATCCTTATCTACATGTCTTCACCGGCTGTGGTTAGATCAATCTTCTTTTGGGGAGTATTTCAGACAGTGAAGGTTTGTCCCTTGTTCTCTCCATTTGAGGAGACAAACTGTTAGGTGCAGTTGTTGGTGATGATTATAACATGCTTGATGGTTTTTTCTAGTCATTTCCTATTTAATTTAGCAATCCGCATTGATTGTTGTGTGAATTTTTGTTGGTTTTTGTAAACCGGTATTGATTTTTGTGTTATGGAGTATTTTGTTAGACACAAAGTGCCACTAAGAGAGGGGTTGAATAAGTGATTTACAAAATTTTCCCTTTATCTATCCTATCTGTGTATACCGGTTATCAGATCTAACATAAACAAGCTTACTGCTTAGATGGGATACTAACACAAATTCAATCACACATGAAAGGGACATCACATAACACCAGCATATACAAGGAAAACCCAAGATGGGAAAAACCTCAGTGAGAAATGTTGTCGGGGTCTACTACTCCAATCTAGCCTCACAAAGAAAGTTTGATTATAATGTATAGGGCACCAACCCTTGATTTAGGGCACCAACCCAAGGAGATAGAACCCCTGCACCAAGCTCCAACTCAGTGGTCTACTATGAGTATATTCAAATACAAAAGTAATACTCTTGCTACAAATGAATTTTGTAACTCTTTTGCAAATCTCTCTACCAGTTCTCCTCTCTCCAATTCTCTATCGATTCTCTGCTTACCTCTCAACTGCAACTCTATCTCTAGATGAAACTTACTCTCTGTTGCACCTTCAGCAGTTTAGTCTCTTCTTCTTCTTTGTCAGTTCACCTCTTTGTTGGTTCTACTCTTTATCGGTTCTTCTCTCTACCGATTCTCTCTTCTCTCTACTACACTACTGCCCTCCACCACCGGTCTTAATAACTTAGTCAGATGTTTACCATCTAATTCCTACCGGTTCTTAGCTTGCCTTCTATGTAGTCTACTACAACTATTCTATGCAGGTATGGTCACTATCAGTTTACTCCATTGTTAGACTCAATGGCTCACTACCGATAGCCTCACTAATCCCAGCTAAACCCTTCAACCCAATTCTCTCTTTCTCACACTCAGTCTCTTCTCAGATTGTCTTTTCCACACTTAACTGATTTCTCCTCTCACATGCAGAAACACTCTCTCATTCATCGACAACCTTCATTGATTTTGGATTGCATATTTATAAACTAGTTTTCCCCCCAAAAACCAATTCAAACTTCAGGTGGTTAGGGTTTCTTCATGGACCTCGAGCTGAACCAAATCCAATTAAATCTCATGGGATCTTATCGACTTGATTGATGAACTGCAACTCATCAATCAACCCCGCCTTGTCATTCCTTCCATAACATGCCTTTCATATTTAGCAGTTTTCTTTCAATCTGTCGGCTAATTTTTTGGTCAATCACCAAGAATGGTTTCATGGTTTCCTTCACCTACCTCAATCTTCTCAAATAGTTTCTTTTGGATCTCTATTGTCCATTTGACCTCGAGTTGTAAACCTCTGCTATGCATCCCATGAATCACGTAGTTGACATAAATGCCGACTTATAACCAACTACCTCACGGACACATTACACCGACCTGTGCATGCTTTCCACTTCACCTATACGTGGCCCCTTTGTCAACATCCACCTTTACTAGGTTAGTTATTTAGGTTTAGACAAGATTACTGACCAACCACTCCCCCAGGTTATCTACCGATTCACAAACTCTATCGGTTATACCCTAACCGATCTGCCTTCAACCTTGCATTTTTATTCTCTTCTGGTGGAGTACCTAAACTGGTCAACACACATGCCATCCTACCTCATGCACATCATCATCGGTTGGGATCCTTCTCCATCTATACTTTGACAACATTATCGATGGACATACTTATAGGTAAACACCTTGATGACACCATGTCATCAACCTTCAATAAACTCTATCTTCAATTCGACAATGTCCTCTTTTTGTAGTTGTTCCAACATAGCCTTCTCCATCGTTTGGTTGGTCCTCCTCTTATCTCGTTTGCCAAGATGGAAAACATATCCTTTCATATCTATACTAGCAACTCATCATGTCTTCTAGGCTGATCTAGTGCACATCCCTGATCTCATGCACCTAAGGAAACTTAGTGCTTTACCAATTCATCTGGTGTGACCTTTCAATCACCTACCTTCTACTCTTCTCTCTGATCTCGAAGGACTATGATATATTCCATGCATAATAGGAGATAAGCTCCACTTACTAGTGGGAGTGGATCCATGTCATCTGCATCCTACAATGCACCAATGTGGCTTCCCTATTTGAGCAACTTATCTTCAAATAAGCACATGTGATTTGATTCGACACACTCACTGTCATTATTCTCTTCAAATGATGACTCCTTATTGACATCCACACAACATACTGGTGACCTATAAATACTTCTCCTCTGGTGTTGATCTGATTTAGATAGCATTCCCCCTCTTCATCACAATCAACCAACCATCATCTTTCTCTCTTACTGATGTCATCATTCATCAGTTATTATATCATACTGGTCTCCTATCCATATCTTCCACACAAGTCAGATACTACCTTGTGTACCGGTGACTCCAATGGTCATTGTACTGAATGACATTCTCTCCCTTACTGGTGACTTGCAATACTAGGTGACATCAAAGACATCACATTTGGTATGCATAAGTGACAGTGTTGCAAATACTTCTCTTATACTGGTAGCCATCCTATAATAGTTGACATCAATGACAACACAATGCCAACAATCTACCCATTTGGCATTGATGTCAACACATGTAGTATCCGACATACTACATATTCTCTCTCACCCATTATGTGATGCATGAATTCTCACACATGTAGTATGTGGTATGCTACAAAATATCTCTCCCCCTCTAACAATAATGGCAAAGGGTAATGTTAGGGATTTTCTCCTCTTTGTGTCTACTAGATGCATCTTCTCCTTTATCCTTCATACTTTTGCATCCTTTCAAATCACACATTTTGAGATGGAGGTCTTGACCACCAACTGACACCAATTTCTCAACAACCAAGTGTATATACAAACCGAAAACATATGCATATACAATATTGAAACCAATTTAAGGCCCATGTGTCAATAAATACACCATACTAATGAAATTGTTTTGGGTATTCCTTCAATGTTTTTTATCATCTGTAGTTGATGTAGTTAGTATGCTAACAAGTTCAAGCATGTTGGTACTATATCATGAGCACTTGAACTCCCCTTGAGTCATACATCTCAGGTCCTTATTGCTTGTTAGGTCTAAAACTAGAGCTCCAATCAACACCATATACGGATTGAGCTATCATATGTGATCAACTGATTATCTTTCAATTCCATAATTTTCACCACGGCATATGACATGATCCTCATTGTATACAATGCCATACAATATCACTATCATTCCATAAATCAAATCAGTTAGCCCTCAAGGGATGCATGCATACATAATCAACAACTAGGCCATCATATGTCATTCATGTCTTTTCCAATACCACCTAAGACATAACCTCCTCATTCCATGTTATCAGGGCTAATCCAATGATCTTGAACCTCATTATCTTACATAACCTACAAATACTTATTTAGCATTCATATTGGTAACATCCGACACATATCGGTTTCTTGTACCAGTCCATCATCATTACTGGTGCACCTTCTTGTAAATCATGATATCTTGTGTCAGTTTTCATCTAATTCCAATTATAAATTTTCCATCCATTGACACATGCAGTAGTGATTCATCTTTCATCTGTAAGTGTGTAGCCAAGGAATCCACCACAAAAACTTATCTTCTTATCTCCTTCTTTCTTATCGGCAGTAGCTAGTTATTCCATGTGTCCTTCTCCACTGAGGGGGTGAATGATAAGGTCAATGTACTACTCCCCCTAAGGTATTGCATCTCCTTTAAGCCTTAGGAGATATCACTTGTGCATTGAATGCACAGTTCTAGTCCAAGGTTGCATCTTCTTTCTTCTTCCTCCATACCTACATGGTCTCATTATTCTTCCCAAATTCAGTTTTAGGGGCAGGTGTCTTCTTCTGCTGATAGATTCTTACATTTCTAGATCCCACCACATAACTGGAAGCATTGCTATAGTAGCACACAACATCCATGCTAATCTCATGACTGGGGAACCTTCTAACAAACTGGTTTGTCCATCTTCTTCTAGTCATGATATTGTAACCGACTACCAGAACTGGTGGTCCTCTTGATCTTGTAGGGACATTTTTCCTTTGGTTCCATGCAAGTCTCTGACTTCCATATGCTCTACATTCATTTCTATGTTGAGCATAGCAGCTATACTGGATTCCATATGACTTCATGTCCTTCTTCCTGCATTCATAACTTCTATGGTAAGATCTATTGCAGTTATAACAAACACTATTTGCATAACTGGGAGAGGAAGTATGCATGTTTCTACTCCTTGATACATTTTTCTCATATGCATGGTATCTATGAGATCTTGGATTGTCCATGCTCTATTGCTCTTTGATTTGATCTCTTATTTTCCCACACTTGTTTTGTCTTGTGGGCGGTAGCATTTCCTTTTCCTCTAGTAGTAGGAGGTCTTATTTGTTGTCTTCTCATGTTCTTGCTTCCAATGAGGCTATCTTCTCCCATCTTCCCTTTTCCTTTGGGATATGCTCCTTCTTGCATCACTAGTCTTCATCCTTATCTACATGTCTTCACCAGCTGTGGTTAGATCAATCTTCTTTTGGGGAGTATTCCAAATAGTGAAGGTTTGTCCCTTGTTCTCTCCATTTGAGGAGACAAACTATTAGGTCCTGGAGACAACTCAGAGGGGGGGGGGGGGGTGAACCAGTTATCTAATAAATTCAACCAAAAATAACTTAACCAAAACTTAATGCTTAATACCGGTAAACCAAACATTATGCTGGTAGACAGTCTTAATAGTTTGTACGTGGAAACCCTATAACATCCACAACACATAACACCAATGTTTGTACGTGGAAACCCTATAAGGGGAAAACCCATGGTGGGAAGCCTTACCCACAATCAAATGATACTACTGTAGATAGTATGTATTTACAATATGGATTCTGCACATGTAGAAAGGCCAGCTGCCTAGAGCTCACTGATCAATCACAAAATGAAAGTCACACTGAATACAATTGGATGGTTAAATCCAATCATAATGTACTGCACAAAATAGCATCTTCATATGTTGGATTTAGTACTGGTTAAGTTCTGATTGCCTTCACAAAACCCTCCTTCAACCTTCAAATGATGTCTGCATGTATAGCTCTCCTTATTTTTGCATATACTCTATTACAATTCTTTTTCCCAATCGTATATCAATCTTACAAATAAGATCTTACATATATACCATAACCTAAGACCAATTGAATAGGTCGGCTCACTAAAAGATATTACAATAAAATAAATTACAAACAAATCAATATTCGATGCATGATGTCGGCTTAATGCATTTACAATAATAATAAATCATCTCCATAACATGTCATGTTGATCTGGAATAGATAAGTCTGTTGGTGCTTATCCTGGACCTATTTGCCGGTAACAACAAATATGCAAACTCGAATAAACAATTAATCAAATCACCAAAACCAAGTGATCGAATAATGTCTTAGACATAACCAATTAGTTTCCAAGTCTTTCCAAGTGTTGGTGAACAATATAATTTGTCGGTGAACCAAATACTGGTGTTTTGCATAAGTCTCTATCTTGATGGTGAACATAACCAAAATCTCCAAGTGCTGATAAGTGTTGAGAAGTAATGACAGGTGTTGACATCAATGACAAAACCATATCAACATATCCAAAATACCAACACAAATATAATGTCAATGTGGGGGACATTCTTTCTAGTGGAGCATTCATCAGCACAACTTCCTAATCCTCTGGTGTCCTTGGAATGATTTTGTTTCTTTACCATCTTATCCAAGGCATCACTACTGCCATCAAATTGGATTCTCGCCTTGAGTTCATTCTGACATTTCTCAAGGTCATTTTGGAGAACCTCCATTTCTCCTACCAGCTACTGATATTCTTTATACTTGACTTCTATCTTAGATGCTATATCATTACATTGACACTCCTTGGTGTCTTCTTGTTGAGACTTCAACTCTGAGATGCATTTCTTAGATTCTTCAAGGCATCTGATCAACTGGTTCTGCTCCACAAGTGTAGGATTCTTGAATAAATTGTACTCATTTCTCACTCTACTAAGTTCTTTGAGTGCACTCACAAGTTATCCTTCAAGATCAAATTTTGCTTCCTCTTCTTCTTCGCCTTCACTATCACTAGCAAACACATCTTGTCAGTAGCATCTTTCCGGTAGGAGTGATCTGCATGATCATTCTCAGATGTGTGTCTCTCATCTTCTAATTCTTGAGCCATGAAGAGGTGGGTTCCTTCTTCATCATTCTTTTGGCTGCTAACAGATCTGTCTTCATCATCTATAGATGCATGAGTTGCATTTATCATATTTTCTTCACAAACCGATTCTGCAGTGGTAGACTCATTTCCATAGAGATTCTTCAATCTTTCCCATAAGATTTTTGTCGATGTGCATCTATCCACTTGTGAGGAGATATCATCATATATCCCACAAAGTATAGCCTTGATTGCTACATCATTACACTAGTTTTTTCTTTTAGCATTTGAATCAATGGGAGGATCGACTTTACTATGGCAGCCATTTACAACAGACATCTAGACATCATACCCTAGAGAGGATAAGTGAACTTCCATTCTACAACTCCAAATGAAATATTTTAAACCATCAAATACCAGAGCTGGGATTCACACTAAATAGATCATTGTATCCTTAAGCCAAAATCTACCCAAGCTGGAGAAAACTTATCAACTGGGAACCTAGGCTCTGATACCAATAGTTAGACACAAAGTGCCACTGAGAGGGGGGTGAATCAGTGATTTACAAACTTTTCACTTTATCTATCCTATGTGTGTATATTGATTATTAGATCTAACAGAAAGAAGACTTACTGGTTAGATGGGAGACTTACACAAATTCAATCAAACATAAAAGGGACATTACATAACACCAGCATATATGAGGAAAATCCAAGATGGGAAAAACCTCGGTGACAAATGCTGATGGATTCTACTACTCTAATCCAGCATCACAATAAAAATCTAATTACAATGTTTAGGGCTCCAACCCAAGGAGCACCAACCCCTGATTTAGGGCACTAACCCAAGGAGCTACAACACCTACATCGAGCTCCAACTCAATGGTCTACTATGAGTATATTCAAATACAAAAGTAATAGTCTTGTTACAAATGAATTTTGTAACTCTTCTACAAATCTCTCTACCGGTTCTCCTCTCTCCAATTCTCTCTCGGTTCTCTACTTACCCCTCAACTATAACTCTGTCTCCAAATGCAATTTACTCTCTATTGCACCTTCACCAGTTCAATCTCTTCTTCTTCTTTGTCAGTTCAGCTCTCAGTCGGTTCTTCTCTTTGTCAATTCTCTCTTCTCTCTGCTACACTACTGCCCTCCACCACCAGTCTTGATGAATTAGTTAGATGTCTATCATCTGATTCCTATCGGTTATCAACTTGCCTTCTCTGCAATCTTCTACAACTCTTTTTTGCTGGTATGGTCACTCTCGGTTTACTCCTTTGTCAGACTCAATAGCTGACTACCAGTAGCCTCACTAATGTTAGTTGAACCCTTCAACTCGATTCTCTCTTTCTCACACTCAGTCTCTTCTGAAATTGTCTTTTCTACACTTGACTAATTTCTCCTCTCTCATGTAGCAACACTTTCTCATTCAGCAACAACCTTCATCGATTTTGGCTTGCATATTTATAAACTGGTTTTCCCACCAAAAACCAATTCAAACTTTAGGAGGATAGGGTTTCTTCATGGACCTCAAGGTGAACCAAATCCAATCAGATCTCATGGAATCTGATCACCTTAATTGATGAACTACAACTCATCAATCAACCTTGTCATTTTCATGCCTTCCAGAACACACCTTCCATATTTAGCAGTTTACTTTTAATCTGTTAGTTGATTTCTTGGTTGATCACCAAGAATGGTTTCACAGTTTCCTTCACCTACCTCGATCTACTCAAATAGTCTATTCTGGATCTCTATTGTCCATTTGACCTCAAGCCACAAACCTTTTCTATGCATCTCGTGAATCATACAATCAATATAAATATCAACCAGTCACCAACTACCTCACCGACACATCAAACCGACCTATGCATGATTGCCACTTTACCTCCACGTGGCCCCATTGTCAGCATCCACCTTTTCTAGGTCAATTATGTAGGTCCAAATAAGATCACTGACCAACCACTCACTCGAGTTATTGACTAGTTTGTAGACTCTATTGGTTAGATCCTAACCAATCTTCCTTCAACCTTGCATGCTACTTCTCTTTTGGTGGAGCACCTAAACTGGTCAGCACACATGCTAGCCTACCTCGCACACATCATCATCAATTGGGAGCCTTCTCAATATACACTTTTACAACATTACCGGTGGACATACTTATCAGTAAACACCTTGATGACACTATGTCATCAACCTTCAACAAACCCTATCTTCAATCCGACAATGTCGTTTGTCTGTAGTTGTTCCAACTTAGCCTTCTCCATCATTTGGTCAGTCCTCTTAACTGGTTTTCCAAGATGGAAAACGTATCTTTTAATCATTGTACCGACAACTCATTATGTCTTCTAGGCTGATCTGGTGCACATCCCTAATCTCATGCACCTAAGGCAACTTAGTGTTTCACCAGTTCATCTGGTGTGAGCTTTCAATCACATGCCTTCTACTCTTCTCTCTGATCTTAGAGGACTATGATGCATTCCATGCATAATAGGAGATAAGCTCCACTTACCTATGGGAGTGGATCCTTGTCATTTGCATCCTGCAATGCATTAATGTGGCTTCCCTATTTGAGAAGCTTATCTTCAAACAGACACATGTGATCCAGTTGGGCACACTCACTGTCAGTCTTCTCTTCAAATGGTGATTACATCTTTATTTGGTGGGATTCCTAATGATTGACATCCACACAGCATACCGATGACCTGTACATACTTCTCCTCCAGTGTTGATCTGATTTAGATAACATTCCCCCTCCTCATCACAATGAACCGACCAACATCTTGCTCTCTTACATATGCCATCATTTACCGGTTGTTATATCATACTAGTCTCCTATCCATATCTTCCACACAAGTTAGACACTAACTTGGGTACCGGTGAGTCCAATGGTCATTGTAGTGAATGACATTCTCTCCCTTACCAGTGACCTACAATACTAGGTGATATCAAAGACATCACATCTGGTATGCATCAGTGACAATGATTCACATACATATCTTATATCGGTAGCCATCCTATACCGGTTGACATCAATGACAACACAATGCCAACATATTTATGATGGTGTAGCATGTTGCAGTTGATCTTGACATGATTTCCAGTGGATGAGATCATTTGGGAATTTGATTTAGGTCCATGCTATGTAATGTAAATCTTTATACTAGTCTGGTGATCGATCTTTGTATTGTGTAATGTATTTTTTATAATTGTGAATTGTGAGTTGAGGGTTTAGTTGACCTTGTTATCAAGGTTGATGAATTGTATATATAGGTGAGTTATTCACTTAGTTTTGGTGTTAGTATTGTGTCTACATTATCATAGAGAAGTGAATGTGTGAACAAGAGATTTATCATTCAGTGAAGTGTAGAGGTTAGATTGGTGTTGCAAAGCAGACAATTGTGCTTAATAAAAAATATCATCAGGCATTTGTAAATGCTATCATTGTCGGTCATTTCTTCTGGATTGTAGTCTGAAGCATATTTTAAGTCAGTGAGACTTCCCTGATATTTGTAGCCTTTCGAGCAAATATCTTTTAAGCAATGATCTCTAGGCATTGTGCCTAAATTCATGTGCATTCCCCACTGTAATATTTTCACATACTACTGCAGAGTATCATCTTAGTGTGGGTAGGTTCCCACCATGGTTTTTCCCTTAATCAAGTTTTCCACGTTAAAAATATTGGTGTTGTGTGTTGTGCTATTAATTTTCTTATCAATTTATGTTTTGGAGTTTAATTTTGAGAATCCAGTGAAGACTGATATAGCCCCCCCCCTCAACCTTCCTTCTTGGTTGTTGCTAACAGATGTTAGGGTTTACACCCATTTTTCTGTTGAGGAATTGGGAAACTCGTGCTTGTTGAATCTATACAATAATCAGTTGTCTCACAAGAGTTCAATGTTGAAACCTGAATTTTGAGGGTTGGAAGACAAGGGTTTTGCATAGTATGTAAGATTCCCGATGTTTAAAGAATGGGTCTTATATGTATTAAGAAAAATGCATGATTAATTCATGTGGCTAAACAATCCCCAGAAGATCATGAAGAATGTAATAAGAGTCATTACTAATTTGTGTTCATCCAGAGAGCTATCATCATTGAAGGCTTCGAAGAATGATATTGTGAAAAATTCAACCGGGTCAAAATTGACAAACAAGCAATGACAATCAATGATATCCTAGAGCATGATATCAAGTTCTCTTCTACAATAGTCAGATACAATATTTATTACTCCAATAGGGAGTATTCCATTTCTAAAAATACAATATATGTTGCTTATGAGATTATGAGAGAAAACAAGAAGTATGATCTCTGTGAACTGCTCTGGAGTGAGCTGATAAAGAATGTGAAGAATATCAAAGATAAAAAGAAACATCCTTTCAAGTATGGAACTCTGCTCCTATGTTTATTTTTCTTCTTTATGAATGAAGTACCAGGAGTTGGGAAAGTGCAATGGGCCTTTGATAGATTGGTAGTAGTTCAAATCAGAGAATATTTGTACAAATCTAATGACTCTAAGGTCCAGAATGAAAATTTATGGAGCTATTTCAAGAATTTCCAAAAGGAAATGCATGAGAGGGAAAGAATCCGTAATTCCATAGTGGATAAATATCAAGACACAGTTTGTTTTATGGTTGACTCAGATCATTTCTTGATGGAGGCAGTAGAACCAAGAACTTCATGGGTTCTACCTATGAGATATGAAGTTCAAGAGAAGATATTGGAACTCTATACATAACACTTGTTGAGTAAACTCATGGATCCTAATGACGAGAGATTTGGAATATACAAAGAATAGAGATTGAAGCTGAATCTGCAGTTTAAGAAATTAGTGATTCAGAAGAAGGTAAGAAAAGAATTTGAAGCCTATGTAGAAAGCATTGGAATTTCTAAGGAGGCAGTCTGAAAAGCAAGAGTGAGGAACATCCTCTCTAAGGAGAAGACTATGAAGAAGGAGACCAAACAGATAGCTACACTAAAATCTAGACAATCAAGAAGTGTTGTTCCCTCCTCCGGTCTTGCAAAACCTACAAGCAAACCTAAACCATCAGCCAAATCATCCGGTGAAGCAAAGAAGAAGAGGGAAAAAGTAAGATTTGTGACTATAAATGATGAAGAAACTAAGTCAAATGAAGTTGTAAAGGAGGTGAAGGCAAAAGATGCTAAGGTCATCAAAGTTGCAAAGGAGAAACCATCTGGTAGAGAAAGGCCAAGAAAGAAATCAAAGTCATCCGAGATTGATGAGGTAATTAAGCAAGGGAAATTTACTATTCAAGTTCCTATATCTTTAAATGAGATTGTAAATGTAGTAAAGAATGGTAACTTGAAGCCATTATCAGAATGGTATGAAAATTTTGACGAGAATGGTAAAAGAACATTAGAGGAAGCCACTATAGAATATATGAAAGAGAAACCACTAAAGTGAAAGAGAAAATATTGAGAGAATATGTATTAGTTAATCTATGCTTTGTGATCTCTAAAGAGGAGATTGCTAGAATTCTTAAGTTAGCAAAGAATGAGTTTCAAAGTAAAACCAAAGTGAATAAAACATGTACGGGAAAACTTATGAGGTTGTAAAAGAAATAGAGACAATTTTGACAAAAGTATTACTTGAGAATCGATATGAAGTTAATCAGGAAAAGAACAAGATGAATCTCATCTAGAATATTAGAACATGCCATCATAGGATAATTCGGAAGCTGAGCAAATAATGGATGATACTACTTTTGTCTCGAAAGTTCAGACAACTGAGCAAGTAGACGTTAATGTGCAAGAAGAAGTCAAAGTTGAGAATGTAGTTCGCAAGGGTGAAGAGGATGCAGGAAAAGAAAATGAGGGTAAGCGCAAGGATGATAATCCTCTGGTTGATGTAGATAACCCTCTAATTCTTAAGAAGGAAGCATATTTTGAGAAGAATGCAAACAAGGAGAAGGTAGAGGTCAAACAAGAATCTATTTTGGAAGCAAGAGACACTGTAGAGCTAGTGAAGGGAAAGAAAATAATTGATGATCCCAAATTTGTGCAAGGTCCTATTAACCTTGCATCTTTGTCCCCCATCCAGAAGCTTCAACTAGCATCACTCGCGCAAGCTAAGGCTAGTGAGGATCTCTAGAAATCTCATATTGAGGACAACATGCTACTAACCCTGGCATTTGGAGTTTTTGAGAGATTAATGCCTTCATTTCAAAAGGATTCATTCGACACCCCATCCAGGCAATTAAAATTTTGATTAACTTTGTAGACAACTGTAGCGTCGTAAATTGTACGCACTTGCTAGGGTGGTACAATTTCACACCGAGTTTAGCACCCGCCTTGGCACATTTTGCATTTTGCATTGCATTTCCCCTTTAGCACTTAATTAATCAAATTAATTAGGTCTAAGGTTTTATTTCATCACCTTCCACATCATAAAGTTGGGCCCTTTCATTAAAGTGTGCCCTTTTCACTTTATTCTTCCAATACATCATTTAATCTAAAACCCTGATTAGGTCCTATTCTGAACTTGGGGGCTTGATTTCGGGGGTCAAAACATCTCGAAATCACCTGTAACTTTGGGATTCTCTCTAAAATAATCATATCTGACGGCCCTGAAAATTTGGCGAAAAGTTGTTGGGACCATGGCGCCCGGAGTGCAACATGGTCCCGGACATTTTTCCCAAAATTTTAGGAGCGCGATCCAATCATAAAATAAAGCTTAACCCTAAGAAATTGGCGGGAGATTCAATCTCTAAGTCAGCCTAAAGTTGAAATTACGACCTAGGGTTTCATATATAACAGCTCTCTTTCTTCATTTGAAAGGATCCAAATTTTGGCTTTCAAGGACCTTCTATGCAGCGAAAGAGCAGATCTTTGAAGACTTCAACAACATTCAACATCCATCCATCAAGCATTCATCAATTTCATTCATCCATTTAGGGCTTGGAAGACATTGAAGAACAATAGGAGATTACCGACTGAAGATTGGCTTGTACCCCTCCCTTGGGGTTGGGTATGATTTCATGTTGTTTTCATGTCTTTGCATAAGCTTCAATATATCACTTATTCATGCTTTAGATCACTTTGCATCTTGATTTAGAGAATTTACATTATCATTTACAAGCAATTAGGGTTTACTTTCTAGGTTGCTCTAGTTTGCTTTCTTGCATTTAAGGACCTTGCACACACACTAGGTCTGCACACACAATACATTTTACAATACAACTTGGCTATTCGTGGAGGTGGAAATCACCGAAGCGGGGGTTTGACTAAGGCAAAACCCTATATAGCCGCCCATACCCTTTTCAGATATAAGTGCAGGTTTCGGGACTCGGACGACGCCGCAAGTTATAGATCCGGAAGAAGCAGACGGAGACCGAACTTCACACCAAATCTCAGAGCAAAAGACCAGGATAGGGGCGTGGGGTGCCCTGTTCCTACCAGGACAGGGGCACTGGACGCCCTGGTCCCTGGGACAGGGGCGCTGGGTGCCCTGGTCCTTTTGACAGCAGTTTTCAGCATTTTTGACAGCTTTGCAAAACAGCAGTTTTCGGAGCAGTTTCAGGGGCAGAATCAGGATAGTGGCGCCCGCGCCCCCGTCCCGAACATTTTCAGTCAGATTTTAACTTCGGGTATGCATTTGTATTCTTGTCTTGTCCTTGTGTTTACAGCTTTTCATTATTTAAGTTCAATTCTGCAATCTTGTCATTAGTTCATACTTGCACTTTGGGGTTAGGGATTGAACTTGCATCATTTCATCTTTCAATTACAACAAAGGAATAGAAATCCTAATAGGTAGCCCGTGGCTCTCTCTTCCACAAGAAGAAGTAGCCAATTGTGTGATACCTCTAGGCTCTTTCGTATTCCACAAGTGTGTGGTTGAAAGTGAGATTAGGGCATGCTTGCTTAGTGTCACTTTTTCTCCCACACATTTTGGTGAACCCGACGTGAACTCCAATCTTCTCTAATTTATGTTTTCAAATTTGAGTGTTTATGCTATTTCAAATTCAAATTTGTATTTACAAGTTTCAATTTCTTGCAAAATTCAAAAATTTAGAGGAAATTTTTGCTAAAACCCTAATTTTTCAATTCAAAGTTGAACTTGTGAATAGCTTTATTGGGATCAATAATTTTAAATCTGATTTAGGAACTCATTTGAATCATAAATTTTATCTACATTCTAAGTGCTTGCATTGGTTAAAATTGAACATTTTCTTCTATTTTGCATGTGTTATCATTTGAAAGAGGAAAATTGTTGTCATGATGCATTCATTTCATAGATGTGATAATGGGTTGGCTTCCCTTGTTTCAATTTTTCCTTCTCCTAAAGAACCTCCCCTCATCCATAACAACATTTTAGTGTCTAAAAGAGCTGCTACCAATCCCTTTGAGACTCTCCCATGCTCTAAGGATGAAGACTTTAAGAGTGATCTTGACAACTCTCCTAAAATGTGCCCTTCCTATTTAGCTATCCTAGAGGAAGAGAATGATATCATAAACACCTTTCTTAATGTTACTTCACCTTCCCTACATGATGCCTCTCTAAGTGAAAAGGCATTGATGGACATTGACTCATTTTCTCCTAAAGTTGGTCCTTCCAATGGGGGCATGTTAATGCAACAAGAGGTTATGAACACTTCTTTCAAAGATCTCCTTCCTAAGCATGAATCTTTGGAGAAATATGTTCATGTTCCTCCTAAAAAACACTCCCTTCATGAGGATCCTTTTGTGCAAGAAGATGACATTATCCCTACATTTCCTAGTGATGGCATTTCCTTTTCCAACAAAATTCCCACTAGATATGATGAATTAATGATAAATGCTTACCCTTCTCCTATAGTTTGTCTTACCCATAAGCATCCCTTAGAGAAAGAAGATGAAATAATAAGCAATTTCCTTAATTCTCTCTCCCCTAAAGATCATATTGAACATATTTTGAGGAAAGAGGATGATTTTAACACATTTATTGATGCTCTCCCTCCTAAGGATGAGGAATTAATAAACAATGTTATCTCCTCTCCCGAAATTGACAATACTTCAAACATTCCTTTCAACAACTTCACTATTTGGGATGAACCATTAGAAGAAGGTGTGGATTATTCTCTATCCCATGAGAGAATCCTAGCCAAAGGGGATGAAATCAAGATTGAAAACTCCCTTGATAGTTTCTCACCTTCCTTGAATCTCAATTATTCTCCCTCTCCTCAACTTGGTTCTACTCATAAGGATACCCTAGTTCAAAGAAAGATGGTTAACATCTCTTTCAAAGATCTCCCTCTCAAAAGTGAGACTTTAGAGAGTAATGTTGATCCTTCTCCTAGAGAGTTTATTCCCCATGTAGATCCTTTGATGATAGAGGATGATATGACCTTTCCTAGTATTACTCTTCCTACTAGAACATCAATGCCTATCCCTTGTCTCTCTCCTAAAATTGATCTAATCTGTGATAAGATTTTAGTGCAAGAGAAGACTATCAATAATTCTTCCAACACTTTTGTTCATTCCTCTAAACCATCCTCAATCAATTTGATACATGTGAATGAAACACCTAACAAACCTCTCTTCACTGTCCAAGGTGCTTGTCCTTCTCAAAATTCTCAACCTTTAAATAAGCCTATCTTAGTGGTTCAAGGTGGTTATGCTTATGATTCTTTTTGCACTCCTAAGAAACCTGTTATTACTGTGCAAGGAGGTTATTCCTCTAAGAGTCCTTATGAGTATGCTAAGCAATTGACTAGAGAGAGTTATCATGCGGTTGCTCATACCTATAACACAAGAAACAATAGGCAACCTAATCCTCCTCCAGTTATCCCAACTTCACTTCCTCCTTCTCAACCAATTCTTCCGCAAGCTCCACGTATTTCACAAGTTCTTGGCAAGGAATATGATCTCATAGAACAACTTAAAGCTACTCCTGCTAAGATATCCCTTTGGGATTTGACCCAAACTTCTTCTGCTCATCATGGAATGTTACAAGATGCCTTGAAAGATTTGAATGTTCCTCCACCTAATACATCTAGTAATATAGTGTCTTTGGTTAACTCTGTGATGAATCCTAAAGCTCAAATTGTGTTTACTCAAGATGAGTTTCCTACTAGTGAAATTCAACATCAATATGATCCCTTGATGATTGTGGTTATCATAAATGACACTGCTATAAGACGAACACTGGTAGATAATGGCTCTGGCCTTAATGTGTGTAGCATTAATCTATTGCATAAGATGAATGTGGATACATCCCTTATTGAGCCTGACTCTCATCCCATTCGAGGCTTTGATAATGTGGCTAAGTCTTCATTAGGTATTATCACCTTACCCATCACAGTGGGAACCTGTTACTTTGCCTACTCCTATCCATGTTATGTCAGGAAATCTAACATACAACTTGTTATTAGGGAGACCTTGGATTCATGGTATGCAAGCTGTCCCCTCTACATTGCATAGACAAGTTAAATTCATTTATAACAATAAGACATATACCTTGATAGGTGATACTAATCTTCAGGCTTGTTTGCAAACATCTACTTCCAAAGGGAGTTCTTCTAAATCTTCCTCTTCTAATGACGACTCTTTAAACAAAATACCTATGGATGAATCATCACCCTCTGATAATCAAAATTCTTTGGATGAGTCTAAAGCTCCTGAAGAAGATCCTTCTCGACTTGAGTCTACACATGAAAAAGCTTTTGATCCTGAGAAGGTTCTCGCAGAAGACGATTGGGGATCCCTTGATTTTAATCCCACCTTTGTAGGTGAATATAGGGTTCCTCCTAGAGATCTTAAAGGTAAAAAGAAGGAAGAAACTAGAGATCAATCAGTCTTACCTGAACCTATGAGCAATAATTTTGTGGCCACCTCTCAAACTTCTTCTCCTCACACCTCTAATTATGAAGAGTTTGATTCTTTGTCTTATGAAAAAACACCCTCTCTTCCTAAAATGGCTAATCGTTATGGTCGTGGTTTTCGCATTTTTGCTAAGCATGGGTATCATGGAAATGGTTGTGGTGCTCATGAACAAGGGATAAAAGTTCCTCTAGAGACTAATTTTCACAATTATGCCTTTGGACTTGGTTATAATCCCTTCAAGCCCACCAAAGCATCTAAAAGACCATCTCTCAATGTGAATGCTATATTTAGTAGTGATTATGATCTCACTTCAACTAAATCATCTTCTACTTCTATCAACTCTCATTCGCCTCATAAGGAAATCTTGGCGATGAACAAATCTCTTTATGACTCCCCTCAAATTTCTAAATCCACTTATGAATCTTTATCTCCTATTCATCATAAAGTCCTTTCCTCTAGGGATAAGGCTCTAATAAATTACACTCATCCCTCTTCTAATATTTCTTGTGACTTTTCTTCTTCAATTTTTGTCACTTTATACATGTTTTTGATCTCACTTATAGTTGAGCATTTAGCATGTCATATTCAAATACCTCATTCAATCTATCATATCTTTAAATAACATTAATGGCTGTTATGTTGCTCATCATTATGTGACATTGGTAGCTCATTTACTGGGGGCTCATTGTCATTCATGATGGTACAATTTCAAGTGCAATCATATTTTTGAAGCAACATAATAGCCTAATTTTCTTGTTCCTATGGGGACAAGAGTGATTTCATACATCTCTTCTTTTGCTTATGTCCAAATCTCTCCCTAGAAGATTGTGTAAGTCCTTCTCATTGTCCTTATCCTTGGGAGGCAATGATCTTTCCTTATTTTTATCTAAGGATCCACTTTTTCCTATTTTGTGGATGGTGTGGACTTTATTACTTGATGTTATGCCTTGTATGCATTTGTTGTTGTTTGTTCAAGGATTCTCTCTTACAAGAGGTGTAAGTCCTTGACTACAACCTCTTTTGCACTTGGTAAAATACATCCATAATGAATTCACTCTCCCGATTGGGTTAAAAAGAGCGTCATCCTTCATTAAGAATCACTTTCACCTTGCAAAAGAAGGAAGTATTGCATTCTTATTCTCTGCTTTGTCTTATTCTAGGAGATGTTATAATTGTCTAAGACAATTCCTCTCGGGGATAGGTGGCTTTTGTACAAAGATCTCTTCTCCTCTAAGGATCTCCTTTACACATACTGCAAGATATCCCTTTCCAACTATCTTATCCTTTCTCAAAGAGTGCAAAACTCTCTTGCTTGGATCTATGACATTGTTGCATTTTTGGGGTATCTTCTTTTGTGATGAAGGTAGGTATCCTTGTTCTACTTTGCTTATGACATAAAAATTACACTTTTTGAGCAATGGGTCATTCTCGGAACCAGAGCACGGACTCTTAGAGCGAGATGTCTCCATTTTTCTTTTATGCAAGGTGATTATTCTCGGAACCAGAGCACAGACTCTTAGAGCGAGATGTCACATTTTTTTTACTATACATATACAGGTTGTAGCATACTCGGGCATAGACTCCTATGAGGTGCTTCTAACCTCACTTACACACACATGCACGAGGTTGAGTGGAACTAGCGGCATAAGGCTAGACTTTCTCACTCTCCTCCCTTACATGGATCACCTAGACAGACTCTAGGGGCTAGTTTTCCATGTCCTTTTCCCATGGATCACCTAGACAAGATCTAGGGGCGAGAAGTCCATGTTTTCTCTCTCACTATTCTTCTCATGGATCACCAATGTGTGTATTCATGCTTTTTTCCTTCCTTTTCTTCTGTTTGCATTTTGTTTCCATTTACATCCTTCATCTTGCGTTAGAGAACTCTCAAATCCTCACACTCTTTGTTGTGTTGGAATTGAGATTTAGTCCTCTTTCTTACCAAATTATTCTCCATTAGTTTTTGATCTCATATCAAATCTTCTTGTGAGCATTTGTCATCAATATTCTTTAACAATTCGAAGTGGTAAACATGATACCCTGTTTCAACTCACTAAAATTAGCAAGCCGAAACAGGGGGGGGCATATCGCTACCCTCGAATTTTCATCACCTTCCTTAGTAAGCATTAGGTGATTTTGTGATCTAACGTGTGTTTTGTAGGGTGCGGTTCCTAACTGTGTACTGCAGATACCGCTGGGGGCTTCGTTCGACAGACTTATGGATATATCCTTTTTCAAATAATGTTTACTTTTCTGTACTTTAGCTTGCATATGCACGTAGTGTTCATATGACTGCTAAAGTGGGGGCTAAATGTAGCGTCGTAAATTGTACGCACTTGCTAGGGTGGTACAATTTCACACCGAGTTTAGCACCCGCCTTGGCGCATTTTGCATTTTGCATTGCATTTCCCCTTTAGCACTTAATTAATCAAATTAATTAGGTCTAAGGTTTTATTTCATCATCTTCCACATCATAAAGTTGGGCCCTTTCATTAAAGTGTGCCCTTTTCACTTTATTCTTCCAATACATCATTTAATCTAAAACCCTGATTAGGTCCTATTTTGAACTTGGGGGCTTGATTTCGGGGGTCAAAACATCTCGAAATCACCTGTAACTTTGGGATTCTCTCTAAAATCATCATATCCGACGGCCCTGAAAATTTGGCGAAAAGTTGTCGGGACCATGGCGCCCGGAGTGCAACATGGTCCCGGACATTTTTCCCAAAATTTTAGGAGCGCGATCCAATCATAAAATAAAGCTTAACCCCAAGAAATTGGCGGGAGATTCAATCTCTAAGTCGGCCTAAAGTTGAAATTACGACCTAGGGTTTCATATATAAGAGCTCTCTTTCTTCATTTGAAAGGATCCAAATTTTGGCTTTCAAGGACCATCTATGCAGCGAAAGAGCAGATCTTTGAAGACTTCAACAACATTCAACATCCATCCATCAAGCATTCATCAATTTCATTCATCCATTTAGGGCTTGGAAGACATTGAAGAACAATAGGAGATTACCGACTGAAGATTGGCTTGTACCCCTCCCTTGGGGTTGGGTATGATTTCATGTTGTTTTCATGTCTTTGCATAAGCTTCAATATATCACTTATTCATGCTTTAGATCACTTTGCATCTTGATTTAGAGCATTTACATTATCATTTACAAGCAATTAGGGTTTACTTTCTAGGTTGCTCTAGTTTGCTTTCTTGCATTTAAGGACCTTGCACACACACTAGGTCTGCACACACAATACATTTTACAATACAACTTGGCTATTCGTGGAGGTGGAAATCACCGAAGCGGGGGTTTGACTAAGGCAAAACCCTATATAGCCACCCATACCCTTTTCAGATATAAGTGCAGGTTTCGGGACTCGGACGACGCTGCAAGTTACAGATCTGGAAGAAGCAGACGGAGACCGAACTTCACACCAAATCTCAGAGCAAAAGACCAGGACAGGGGCGTGGGGTGGCTTGGTCCTGCCAGGACAGGGGCGTTGGATGCCCTGGTCCCTGGGACAGGGGCGCTGGGCGCCCTGGTCCTTTTGACAGCAGTTTTCAGCATTTTTGACAGCTTTGCAAAACAACAGTTTTCGGAGCAGTTTCAGGGGCAGAATCAGGATAGTGGCGCCCGCGCCCCCGTCCCAAACATTTTCAGTCAGATTTTAACTCCGGGTATGCATTTGCATTCTTGTCTTGTCCTTGTGTTTATAGCTTTTCATTATTTAAGTTCAATTCTGCAATCTTGTCATTAGTTCATACTTGCACTTTGGGGTTAGGGATTGAACTTGCATCATTTCATCTTTCAATTACAACAAAGGAATAGAAATCCTAATAGGTAGCCCGTGGCTCTCTCTTCGACAAGAAGAAGTAGCCAATTGTGTGATACCTCTAGGCTCTTTCATATTCCACAAGTGTGTGGTTGAAAGTGAGATTAGGGCATGTTTGCTTAGTGTCACTTTTTCTCCCACACAACAACACATTTTGAATCTTTCGAAAAACCTGTTGAGGAGAAGGTCTGAAATGAATTCAATACAAAGAGGCTCAGGACTTTGAAAAATATGATTGCAAAGGACAGAGTCACATTAGATGCATGTGTAAAGAGTATGCAAGAAGCACTATCCAAAGTTGGAAACTTGTATAAATCATGCCTATGTTTGCAAAGGTTCACTGAGAACTTTGAGAAGAAGTCTAAGGAGCATGAGGATGAGCTAGTGCGCACTAGCTCATATTACTTGATACTCGCTCATATTACTTCATACCATACATCAAAAATATCTTCTACACTGGTCTTATATATCCGTAATCACAAAATAGACAATTATCAAGTCAAATTGTTAGTGTAATGTGTAATCATCAGTCAGCTTGACAGGATCACCAAGACAAAAGAAGATCACCAAAAAGATGATAAAATGATGTCTCTATGTCGGCCTTATCATCCCATGCACGATTCATAATGCCACAATCACTGGAAGGCTTGCAAACCAAAAGCTGCTATGTCCAACCTAAAATATTGGTTAACTGATTACCAGTTCACATCCACTTTCGGTTATCAATATCTATAGCTACCAGATAGAATTCCATGAAGAGTTACCATTAATGACAACCCTTAAACCAATAATCAAGCATCGGTATCCACCAGATGAGTGTCAATTGCTAGCAATCTCCCCCTTTGGCATTGAAGGCAACACTCATGAAAAATGACTAAGTGTTGAAACAACCTAGATACCAGATCAAAATTACTATCAAAATTTCTAAGGCTCCCCCTTAGACAACAAATTCTGAAACCTGTATCATGCTTTGTACATTGCACTCTTCTATTCCCTTATTCACTGTACATTTTTCACCTTAACTCTCCCCCTTTGACAACAATGCCAAAGATGAGGTGTTGTCCACAACTTATATACAGGGATATCTACCGAAGACTTTACATATACTTGAAGATATCAACAAAAATGGTCTTCAAAAATCCTAAGTGGTTATCTCACCCTATCTTCAAGTTGTCCAAAACTATAATGAATGCATTGAAAACATAGGCATCAATCTCCACATCCTTCATTTCAATCGGAATAGGTTGTGCCATATCCTTCATAAAATCTACTTTATTACTCAACATGGTGTCCATCTAGGGGGCAATCAGATTCCGGAGTTCACCAACTCTCCTAGAAATTTTGTCTTTCTCTGCATTTAGGGTCGAGATCTAATAATTGAGATCCACTACCTGCCCTTCTATACTGCTAGTTAGGACTACATTAGGATCAGTGCAAGAAGCCGAGTCCACTTTTTGGCCAAAAAGTGGAAGTGTTTTCCTTGATTTTCAGATTTTGCCACATTTGAGCTGAAAATTTGAAGCACTTAGAGATTGAATCTTTAAAAAAGTCAATAATACAAAATATAGCCCTTTGAGTCTACTTTCCAAATATGTAATTTATTTTAATACCCACATAATAGAAATTGACTTTAAAAATGGATTTCTAAAAACCACTTTTTAAAAATGCATGTTTCTAAACTATGCCATGCATGCATACGACCCACACTTTCTGACACAAATAAAAGTTTTTTTCAAACAATCTTGGGAAATGATTTGTAACACACTCAAGATTGATGAGCATATTTTTTTGTATTTTATTTGAATATTTTATTTTTATTATTATTTTGTTGTCCCTAATTATCGTTTTAAAAACTTGACATGTACGACCCACATAATTTGACCTAAACATATCATTTAAAAAAAAAAATTAAATAGAAAATAATTTTGTGTAGATTGATGACATATAATTTTTTTTTCAAAAAACATTAAAACTAAAAAAGTTATTAAATAAACAAAATTAGTTGATATTTCGAGTTTATGGACTGGATTCAGTATAAATTAAATAAAAAATAGAGAAAATAACCAAAATTTAAAAAAAAATACATATTTAAAATCTACACAATATAATGTGAAATGGGTTTTAATTTCGTGAAAAAAATCTCTAATAACAAGCATGTAAAATATTGCAGAAGTCTATATTTGTGCTTTCATTGATCCAAGTTTGAATTTGCAAGTGCAAGTCTAAGGTTTGGGCATTCCATGCCTATCCCAGACCTAAACCCAAGGCAAAAGGTGGGTTATGGGGTCAACTTTCACAAAATGGGGGCCCTTTCTTCTTCTTTCCTCTTCATTGCAACTGTTCATAAAAAATGAGAAAACTAGGGTGAAAAAAAGGGGGGAAAGTGTTTTTGAAAACAGGGGCACGTTTCTTTTACATAGCGGACCCCCATTTTGAAAAGGAATGGGGGCCCATTATTTTTCACCTTGAGTCCCTATTTCATTTTGCCTCAGGGTCCTGAAGCTAAACGGTCCCTATTTTTAAAAAAATGGGCCCTCATTCCCGGTAGTGTGTTTCCCAACGTGTGAACTTCCTCGTAAGTGGGACTCATGTTCTTGCACTTACCCATAAGAATCAAAAGACTGTGAAATACCAACTAGCTTACCCTAGCAAATACTTATTTTCTTGTCTATGTCAGCTATGAACTTTTGCAAATTAGACAAGACTTATATATATTACCACCTTTTGTTAGTGCATCAGAGATTGCCTACAAACCTTTATTCAATCTTACTTTGTCATCATCTCTCATTTTTTGGAATGTGTACATACGAACCTCTTGAAATCTGTCCAGTACTCGCTTGGTGGTGGTCTTCTCCAAGGATTCAAAATTGGTGTTTATATTTGTATATGGTGAAAATGGATAACAATAATAACGATATTGAAAGGCTAAATGAATTCAACCACAAAAACCCTAGCCTAACAACAACAAAGATCCACCATAACATATGAAGATTACCTAAGACAATGCAAATCAAATGAAATCACAAAGATTATACCATCACATGTCCAATAGGGTTTGGATCTCCATTCTTCCTATCTCCATTGATCTTGCTTGATATATTTGCTCTCAGATTTTATGTGCACAAGAGCTCAACAAAGAATGGAATGTGGTTGCAAGTAGGATCGTAGTGTAGTCAATTGCATAAAAGATGATTAGGGTTTGATAATGAGGGAAGCATCTCCTTATATAGAAGACACTATATGAAATGGAGGGATAAGATTGAGAAGTGTAAAAGGAGGTCGGCTATGATTAGAGGGTAGGTAAAAGAGATAATAAAATAATGAAAGGGGTAGGTAGTGTATGAATTAAGAGATGAATGACATGTGTCATGGGTAGAAAAGGTTAATGAATTAATTAAATAAATAAAGATTCATTTAATTAATAGAAGAAATGAGATCAATTAAATAAATAAGATATTTATTTAATTTAGGAAAAGGATAATTTAAATAAATAAATGTATTTATTTAAATGAGAAAAAAGGTTAGAAGAGGATAAATGAATTAATTAAATAAATAAGAATTTATTTAATTAATAGAAGAATTAAGCTTAGATAATTTAATTAGACATGACAATTTTAGGTGTCTACATTTTGCCCCTCTTTGAGAAAATGCGGCTTGTCGCATTGTTTCAAAGAAGATAATATGAATTGATACAAAGTTGCCCCAAAATGGGAATGATATGCCCCCTCGAGAGATTGGATGAAAATGTGTCTGAAAAAATCACAATCTCTCGATAAGAAGGAACAGCTAGAATGGACTGACCGGATAAAGTGATAGAGTCACGGGATTATGAAGACTAACTTGGGAAACGAGGGCTAGGGGTAGTCTATAAGATAGACCACGAGGGAAATACATCCTCATTGTCATCTACACATCCATGAGAGCAGAGTGCAGAGCGAAAATAGAGCAGTAGCAGTCAGCAGCGATGGCCTTCATTCACAGATTCGACCGCGTTCACCGATTCCAGAGGCCAACAGAGGCAGGAGAGCCGGTAAGTACCACCAAACCTCCTCGTACTTTGATGCATTTATTGTTGTCATTAATGCATGGTAGATAGGGCAATAAATGTGCTTAGAATAGGGTGCAAAAAAATGTCTAAAAACGTCTAGGCACATCTGCATTGGTGCCAGGCGCGTCTGTGTTTGTGCCAGGCGCGTCTGTGATGGAAACCGTGTCTGTGCCAAATGCGGCCGCATTTGTGAGGTGTAGGCGTGTCTGTGCCAATAAGGCATGTCTGTGTCACCCAGGTGCGTTTGTGCAGAGCATAGGCACGTCTATGTTTTTCAGGCATGGCTATGCACTCTTTAAGCGCGTTTATGTTAGGTAAGCGCATTTGTGTCCAAAAAATGTGAATTTGTGTCTTCTAAGTCAAATCAGCAGTTCTGTGATGAACATACACTGTCGATTGGATAAGTTGCTGAGAGGATACACTCAAGCAGGTCCTCTAGGGAAGACTAGAATAGATCAAGGCACTTTGTGATGAATAGTGAGTACCAAGATATA
The DNA here is from genome assembly GCF_030272615.1 of Cryptomeria japonica. NCBI lineage: Eukaryota > Viridiplantae > Streptophyta > Pinopsida > Cupressales > Cupressaceae > Cryptomeria > Cryptomeria japonica. The sequence continues at coordinate 583,303,600 of NC_081406.1, forward strand.
GTACTTTGTGATGAACAGGGAGTACTAAAATATGAGCAGCACTTTGTGATGAACAGGGAGTGCAAATGTGAGTAACACTTTGTGATGAACAGGGAGTGTCACACACGTAGTACTTTGTGATGAACAGGGAGTACCACTAAGATAGAAGCAACACTTTGTGATGAACAGTGAGTGTCACTAGGATAGAATGCCATGTGCATTTAGATAAAAAGTAGCATTTTGTGATGAACAGTGAATGCCAGTATGACTAACATGATTGATTTGCTTGACTATAGGAGTATTTGCCGATGCTGGAGTCACGAGAGAGATTCCCATTGACTCAGAGATTGCGACCTGAGCTGACAGCCGAGGAGCGAGATGCTATCGAGGCTATGGGATTGAGACATGTTTTGTATGTGCCTGAGTTTCGAGCGAACATGGGACTGTTGACTGCGCTGGCGGAGAGATGGCACTCCGAGACTTGTACATTTCATTTGCCGATGGGGGAGATGACAGTCACCCTCAAGGATGTATATAGGATCTTGAGGATACCGATCGATAGGGAGCTGATCCCATATGATCGAGATGGAGATAGGGAGGCCCTAAGATGAGTGTTCCAGGACCCAGGACTGGAGATGAGGGCAGGACATGTGGCTTGGGATACGATGATAGCTACAGGGCTAGCGCTGCCAGCAGTTATAGGAGGAGCGATCAGTGGGTTCCTATGTCCAGATAGGGTGACATAGGGGTTGGCTATAGGCTAGGGAGGAGAATTGGAGACACTGGTGACACAGCACACCAAATATGCCTGGGGACCATGTGTGCTGGCACACCTGTACTATGAGCTGCATCAGTTTGTATACCATGGATCAGTGGGATTGGGCTACGGGGTGACATTGCTGCAGGTGTGGGCTTATGAGCATCTGCCAGTGATGAGGCCGATACACTTTAAGGGCAGAGGTCACAGACGTAGTTTTGTGCACTTATATGACATGATCATGTCACAGCCATGGATTGGCAAGTTAGAGCACTGACGGTGGGTGATTGATGACATCAATATGGTCATATGGAGACCATACTTGGGATGCGAGCAGTGGGAGGATGATGCGATTGAGCTTCCCTACACCTTCTAGAGCAGGTACCTAATTGGGCGGACGCCCTATGTGCTAAAGAGGTAGCTAGTGGATAGGGTTGGTAGGCAGTTCGGCAGGATTCAGCGGATGCCACGGGGCTCAGGCATGTATGCACGAACTATGAGAGATCAGGCACAGTTTGGACCCCTATTATCATATAATCAGGCTATTACATAGCTAGTAGAGATGATGCCCCTACCCTAGGACATGTGGCCAGAGATTGAGGATGCTGACATGGATGCCGAGTACACAGCATACTAGGCAGAGCATCCATTTCCACACCTGACAGATCTGGGAGAGCCATTAGATGGAGATGGTGGTGGAGATGATGATGATGGTGGAGGTGATGGGGGAAAAGGCTGACGGAGGAGGAGGGGAGCAGTTGGAGAGAGGAGGGTTGCACCGTGGAGGGAGGGTGGAGAGGAGAGGAAGGCTTGGGTGGTGAGGGGTCGCGGTGGATTGCCACTATAGGTGGCAGCAGCACAGGGTCCCAAACAGGTGCAGGTACAGGGATAGGGATAGATATAGGGACAGGAACCAGTATAGGCACCAGTACAGGTACAAGTAGAGGGCCAGGCACCCATACAGGGGGAGCCACAGGCAGAGCCACAAGGGGTTGATGCAGAGGAGGATGAGCTGATGGAGCTGAGGGAGATCTGCTAGGGATAGGTAGATGAAATCCAAGAGTTGGAGAGGGAGAGGGATAGGCTCAGGAGTTGGCTCCGAGATACTGAGCGGGAGCGAGACTAGGCCATTCAGTGCTACATAGAGGCTGAGATAGCACTGAGGGCTGGGAGACAGGTAGCAGAGGACACAGGGGCTGGATATGCCTATGTTCTGCAAGCAGGGGAGGAGATTGCCTAGTAGCGAGATCTCTATTATGGTGCAGTGCCAACAGATCAGTGGGCAAGGAGCTTCCATAGACCATCACGGACAGCGATAGTTATGGGAGGGAGCCGAAGGAGACAGGCATCTAGTGGTGGGGTTATGGGTCCTCCACCACCACCAAATAGAGGGAATAGGAGGGATGATCCTAGGGTGGGTCCTTCAAAGGCTCAGATTCCATCAAGGCCAGGTGGCTCTGAGGGAGGGAGTTCATCATAGCCATAGAGGGCTCCCTATGTATCAGTATTGTACCATTTTTGTATGATGATGTAGACACCTGCGGGTGCTTTGTAGCCATCTAATTCTTTTGACATCATTGTATCATGACACTTTATATATATATATGAGATGATTCATCTTTGCGGTAGCTATATGCATGTGTACCTATATGATGAGATGTTCTTATGTGATGTTTTTTTTATGTTATGGATGCAAATATGTATATGATGCAATGCAATATTTTTGTTCTTTTATGTTTTATATGTGTATGCATGATGCAAATGTGAATGTATGAAGTGCAGATGAATCTGATAATGCAAATAACTATTTACATGATGAGAATATAAAATGTTCTAACATGTGTTGTGTGCAGGATGTGATGCAATTGTGATATCTATATGTATGTATGAAATGCTTAATATGTGGTAATGTAGGTGCAACTACATGAAATGCAAATGTTTTTGGTGTGTCATTATACTCAGTCATGTGATAGCAGGCTACGCGGACTCGAGAAGGACGATGGAAGTAAATCAAGAAAGGGGGATGAAAGATAGAAGATATGAAAGTGAAAGAGCTTCTTGTGCGTTATCATCATTGAGCTTTATTATGGAAAAATAGGTTATGACAATCGAGGCATATGTTTGACCCAGAAAGTCATTGTACCCGTTTGCATGGAGATAAGATAGTCACAAACAAAGAATGCCCTAGTTCATACTAGACTCACAGTGTCCTCATATCCTTGGACAAGTCATAGCATTACTAAGAGACAATCCACAGACAGCAAATACAAATAGGTGACGATACCCCATCCTCGCCTTTCTAGTCAAAGACATCCTGGAGATATAATCTCTAGTCAGAGACATCCTGGAAAAGCTAAAAGACATGTCACCAAAAAAGATGAAATCAAAAGAAAACAAAGACTCGACACCAACATCCACTGTAGTCCTCAAGTTTAGTGTCTCTTGTCACTTGTATAAGTCTTATTTGATTGTGGTCACAATGTTTACTTTCACAAAAAGGATAGATAGCACTGAACCATAATGTTGTCCGAGTCTGTTGAAAGATTTGATTTGTTGAAGCCCATTGTTGCTACTGTGTCTCATCTGAAATTGACTGAATCCATGAAACTGATACTTTATTGTAGAGAAGATGAAACTTTATTGCGGACCAGCGATGCAGATGCTGCTTTATTGCAAAGTGTGCGTGGATAGACTGGAGGAAGCTGGAAGAAACTGTACTCCTTGAAACATGTGATGTTCTTAGTTCCACACCCATCACTAGACGTAGGATTTTTCTTAGCCACAGATAGGAGCTGATTTATTATGGATGGAAAGGGAGTGAAAAGGGAGGTTTATTATGAATGGCTAACCAATCTTGGGTAGATCAATAACAAGCCATGATGGGAATGGGTAAGTTTATTATGAATGAATAGGTTATGAGTGTGTGCAAAGTGAAGGATGAAAGTGAATCCTGAAGGAGGGAGGAGCAATGTCTCTACACATGGCACTGGTGACCCAGTTTTCACCATGGTACTTGCCTAGGGCACCACCGAAATGGTTTTCACTGTTGGACGAAATTATTTCTCTTTACTTTTTTCAATTTTTTAATGTTTTTTTTGTCACAAGGTACCTATTTGCCAGGTTTTCACCAAGTAACGATTTTTATGTTTTTATAATTTTTTTGAATTTTTGAATTTTTTGAATTTTTTTTGTATTTTTGAATTAGGATATTCCAAAGAGCTATGTGTAGAACCTGTGAAGGTGCATGTTGTTGATAGGATCCTCCAAAGTTTCACCTTCTATAGTTGAGAGCTGATATGCCCCAGATCCATATGCTGTTTTAATGATGTAAGGACCAAGCCAGTTTGGTTTGAACTTGCCTTTCTTCTCTCTGTCTTGCTAATTTTTAGGATTTTCTCTGAGAACGAAATCACCTACCTCAAATGTGCGAGGCTTGACTTTGTGATTGTAGCTGTGACGTTCCTTGACTGAATGATATGTAACTCAAGTGATTGTCTTCCTTGATAAGGGAACTGAGATAGAATTGCTAATGTGCGGACTACACAGGCCCATATACGTGTCACCTGAAGAAGTTTGGGCATCCCTGATAACAAAGTCCCTTGAGGAAGCTCCATTAAAGGTCCATGTTGTATCACCAAAAGGGGATGAATGTTTGGAACAAGTGGATGAATGATGAAGGCTTATGATTGCGAAAAAAATTGAAAGTAGGATAGCATGATGGAGACTTAGGATCAACAAGTTTTCTTTTTGACTTGCAATTGTAGAAATTTTTGAACTTTTGCCCCAAGTTATTTTTATATTAGGGGAGATCATCTCTTGCTCATTTTGCTTCATAGGATTTTTATCCTTTAATTTTTGCAGAGTCCAATAGCTTTTGATTTTGATCTCGACTAAAGGACTTCTCTTTATTTTTTACTTTTGGATTTTTCTGTTCATAGCTTGATTTTTGATCCCCAATAAGTAAGGGCTTTTGTGATTCTTGTTGATCCAAGTCTAGAAGTGGAGTGGAAATGGAATGAGTGGATGAAATGGTAAAGCTATGTGAGTTCTCAAGAGGGCTGGCGATACGCTCAATAGATTCTTTGCCGGAACCACTCTTAGGACTATTGATATCAAGAGGTGCTTGCACCACTAGAGGAGATTTGCATTCAGACTTAGTAGCCACAACACTAGGTGGTTCACACCCAATTCCTTGGCATTGCAAATTGTTTGTAGGTTTTTCTTGTTGACTGAATACCTTAGGAGATAATGAGAGTTGGTCAACATGAAATATATACTCACCACATCCCATGTCTTTAAACTTGAAGTTTTCTTTGTGCTCTGCTTGTTTTGATGTAGAAGCTTTCAAGGATTCTAGATCCACATATGCTGATGAAGGAATAGCTTCTCGATTGACTGGGATTATTATTTCTGATCTAGGTCATAGATTATTGCAATATATGAATGGATTTGGGTCAGCTTTGATGGTCACTTCAACTCCATTGTGAGGAAACTTAATGCATCGATGATATGTAGATGGGACTGCACTCATTTCATGAATCCAAGGACGTCCTAGCAATATGTTGTGTGTGAGATCAAGATCAAGTACTTGACAAACCACATCCTTTGTAACTGGCCCAACTCTGAGAGGCAAGGTGATTGTGCCTTTGGATGAACACTCTTCATCATCATATGCCTTGATGGTAAGTTTGTTTGTAGAATTCATAACTTTATCGGAATATCCCAATTGTTTAATAGTGCTCAATGTACAAATGTTTAGATCTTCTCCTCCATCTATCAGGACTCATTTGATTCAATGTTTGTGTATGAAGGCTTCAATGTGTAAAGGTGCATTATGTGGCTAGCTCACAAAGGCATTGTCAGCTTCTGTGAATGTAAGGGAATGTGGAATGTAAAGGTATCTCACCATGGCTTGAAACTGGTCCATGTTCAGATCAGTAGGAACGGCGGTGTCTCTCAAGATTTTGTCAAGAATGGCTTTATGTGCGGGGGATATGCATAAGAGCTCAAGAATGGAGATGAGCGCGGGTGTCTTCCCTAACTGTTCTACAAGGTCATACTCAGGCTTGGTTGATGAGGAAGCAGTGTTTTTGGTTGGAGTACCTTGCAAAGTGAATTTACCTCGACGGGTTGTAACATGACATTCAGAGGTTGGTTCGGAAGAAGATCCAATACCTTTTAGGACAATCTTGGGTCTCCAGGTAGAATTCTCAGGGTTTTTGTCCTTGATGATAATGGTAGAGATGTAATTGTCCATCGAAATGTGATTGATAGTTGAATCATAGTTATAAGATGCTCTGGTATAGTTGGTTTGGTCATCTGTGGCTTTAGCTTTTCCCTTGTCATGTTTTGGGAATGGTTCCTTAAACATCTCATGTTCTTGATTAGATGAGTGTCCCTCAATCTCAATGTCACCTCTATCAATGAGATCTTGTATGATGTTCTTCAGTCGATGACAATTTCCTGTCTTATGACCCTTGCTCTTATGAAATTCACAATACTCATCATCATTCCACCAATTTGGTTTAACCTTTGGTTCATATGGAGGAAAATCTAGAACTGTGATTACCTTGTTTGCCACTAGCTTCTTGAAGACTGACTCAAGTGGTTCTCCCAATGGGGTGTACTTCCTTCGTGATCTGGATGTTGTTTGAGTATTCACTTGATTATTTGTAGAACTTGATCCTGAAAAGATGAATTTGGGTCGCACTGTGTTGGCATCAACAACACCATCATTGACTGTGTTCTTGTTTCTATTCCAAAATCTTGGCTTGTCTTTTCCTGTAAAGTCATCTTTGTTTTCCTTGAATATCTTAATGACTCCTTGTTCAATTAGGACCTTTTTTGTCGCTAAGCCTTTTTCAATGACGTCCTTGAAGGTGGACAAACAATCTTTTCTTAAGTCATAATCAATCTCTTTGTTAACATTTTGGGTGAACATTTCTACCATTTGTTTTTGTGGAATTTCACAAGAGCATCTTCTAGCTAGATTCCTCCATCCTTGTAAAAATGATGAAAAAGACTCTCCCTCTTTTTGCTTAGTGTTGCACAAAGTAGTGACTGATATGTCTGTCTCTATGTTGTAGGAGAAATGTTGGATAAATGCCTCTGCTAAGTCACCCCATGACTTAATTTCAGGTGGAAGTTGAGAGAACCATTTCATAGCTTGATCACCTAAGCTTTGTGGGAATAATCTCATCAAATATGTCTCTTCTACTGCTACCTCAATGCAAGCTGTGAAAAACTATCTTATGTGTGCCTTAGGATCACCTTTTCCTCTATACTTATCAAACTTAGGCATCACAAAGTGTGTAGGAAATGGAGGCATTGGAATGCTTTTGTCAAATGGATAGGGACATATGTCTCTCATTGTGTATGTTGGCTTTGGTGTATTTATGTCCTCCATTTTCTTTTGTAAGTCCCTGATTTGTTGCTCCAAATTGCTCTTAGGTGGAGATCAACTTCTTGGACCATACCCCATGCTTGAGGCACCAATTGGAGGAGGAGCATGTTGCATATATGGATGATATTGATCATACACATGTTCATATGGAGTAGGTCTATAATGATGCTGCGTATATGGACCACTTGGTATAGATTCATGTTGAGGAACACCATATCTATTTTGTCCATGTATACCATACTATACAGGCATGTCATGTTCTAATGTGTTGCCCCCAAATTTGACACGGGGTTTCCTTGTGTCCAAATTTTGAGCATGCCTTTGAATATCCAATTGCTTTGGTGGTTGATCCTTAGCATTGGTATGTGATTGAGCATATCTATCTGCATAAGACTTCCATAATGGTCTGTGAAGATGAGTATCATATGGTTGACCATGTGTGTGTGGGACCTCTGGTTTTTGAAACAAAGATGATGGTGATTTAGGTACCATATGTGGTCCTCTATTGCCTCCACTATTAGGCCTTCTTTGATCCATATTGGAATGAGGTTGTTGCAAAGGTCGATTTTCCATTATTTGAGACATGTCAAAATCATGAGGTATCTTGGCTCCACTTTGTGCCATCATTTGTAAGAAGTATTGTCTATCCCTCCTCATTATTTCCTCAACCAATCGATTGAAATGGGGATTCATAATAGATTCTTCCACATCTGTTGAATATACAGAAAAGTTGTCCATATTGTCATTATGTGTATCATTGTTGTTTGTAGTGTCCATGTTCTCAACATTTGGAATGTTTCTATAGGCATCCATGTCAGGTAATGTAGTATGATCAGAATTGAAAAAGATATCATTGTCATACTCATAAGAACTCATGTTTGCGGACTCTTGAGCCTCTTTAGTTTCTCTCCTAGATTTTTGAACATGGGTTTCAACCATGAACTAGGTATTGATCGAGATGTGTGAGACTAGATGAAAAATGGAAAAAGTACGGAAGACCAAAAGTTGGATGGAATGTAAATGAATCTGAGGTGAACTTGCAATGTCCAAAGTGTAAGACCAAGTATGTATGTAGTAAAGTAGGTGTGACTTCCAAAGAGAGGATAGTTTCTCTTGATGAGGTAAGTTTGACCTTGACTCTAAGTAAGACCAAATGAGACCCAAAGGTAAGAAACCTTGATGAGGGACCACTTAGCAAAGTGTTGTTGTATGTAGTGTGTTGACAAAGTATGATGAGGACAAGCAAGTGACCTTTTGACTCAAGTTTAGACAAATGTGAATGTAAAGTGAGATGTGAAGCAATGATGGACTTTGTGAGACCCAAGGACAGGTTGATTGCTAAATGAAACCCTTGAGAAATGACCTAGGAAGCTCAAGAATTCCGAAACTGACTGTGTTTGTTTGCTGGACTATAAAAGTTTTGTTTTTTTCAATTCTGAACATAGATGCACCTGTATACTTCACAGACATGGTTTCCTAACACAGACGTGGCTTTGTTCAACATAGACATGCCTCTGAGATTTTTTGCAAAGTGGAATGTTGATTCTGTAAACATAGATGTGATTATACAACACAGACACTATTATGTCTGACACAGACGCGTTTCTGCAAAATTTGTGCAATTTTTTCCAATCTGTGAAGTTGTTTTGTTGTGATCAAATCTGACTGTTTGACTATTTTTCGTGACAAGAGGACATAGTGTTGATAAAGACCCAATGTTTTCAAGTGTCTAAACTCAAAAATGACTCCAATAAAAGTGTGTTGTTTGATGTAAAAAAAATGTTTTGCATACACTTGAAGACACAAAAGACACAACATTTTGTTGTTTGGTCTTGAATGTTTTGAATGATTAAAATAAGTCAAGCATAATTCTTATGGTTGGCCAAGACAATAGTTGTTGATCCCACATGGGGTTTTACCCTCGAGGCTACACTATTTAGAGTGGATACTTAGATGCTTGACCTCACTGGCTCCACCCTCGGCACTCACTTCTCAGGTCAGCCAAGCATCAATCCCCATGAAAACTCCCCGTGGTGAACTTTGTATCTCTACTAACAACCGTATGTGTGTGGGCCGCTACCAGAGGTCCGACCTCCTACCCCAACAACTAGAAGGATTTGAGCTTCTAAAACAAAAAGGTGCTAGTAAGGGCATCCGCTCGTGTGGCCATACATGCTACACTTTCAACTCTGTAAATATAGAAGGCTCCTAGCCGGTAGGGGTTACACCCTACAAATGATCAAATAAATTTGATCAAACGGGTTTATGGGGAGACATAGTGTCAGTATGAACTAATCAACACATGTTATCCATAGTTTTCACCATGAATACAGTTGTTTATAGTGGTTCGGAAGATGTGGGTTTTCCTCGCTACCACTTGGGTCGTTCTCTTCTCACTAGTAGTCCTAATGACCACACGGGAAGATAGGCCCTCTAAAGATTAAACAAAAAGAGCCTATTGCTCAAAACACAAAAGACAATGATTCAATTTTAGTGCACCAATGGAAGTGTTTGCTAATAAAAATCCAAAAACCCTTGCCAAGGACTTGCAACAAAGATTTATTAGTAGCTTGGATTGTTTCAAATGATCACCCCTTCCTGCAAGCACACAAGTTAGGTAAATTTTAAATCCAAAAGACTTTGTGAAAATAGGGGCCTTCAACCAAACGATTTTGCTTTCAAGACAAGCTGCACCAATTTTGTTAGCTAGATCTAAAAATGTTAGCTCAAAATAAACCAAATCTGAAACCCTAAATGCAAAATCCAAAACTGAATCAATAAACCCAAAATTTGAAACCAATAAACATAGACACGTTTACCCTCGACACAGACTTGACTTCGCGATGCAGACGCTATTCTATGAGACACAGACGCGGCTCCAAAACTCAGACATGACTTCTGGACACAGACGTGGCTAAAAACACCTCAGATGCGACTTAATAACACAAACGCGATTCCCAGAACCTGCAAAAAAAAAAAAAAAATTGGTAATAACACAGATGCGATTCCAGATGTCGTAGACACGCCAGAAAATCAGAAACATGATCCGAAAGTGCACAGATGCGGGAATATCAAAATGCTACCGAAAATGTCAGATCTGCAACCTCAAAACACAAAATCTGCAACAAGGATGTTAAATGCAAAAGGGACAAGAGTCCCACCGGGCGTGCCAAAATGTATATGGTGAAAATGGATAACAATAATAATGATATTGAAAGGCTAAATGAATTCAACCATAAAAACCCTAGCCTAACAATAACAAAGATCCACCATAACATATGAAGATTACCTAAGACAATGCAAATCAAATAAAATCACAAAGATTATACCATCACATGTCCAATAGGGTTTGGATCTCCATTCTTCCTATCTCCATTGATCTTGCTTGATATATTTGCTCTCAGATTTTATGTGCATAAGAGCTCAACAAAGAACGGAATGTGGTTGCAAGTAGGATCGTAGTGTAGTCAATTGCATAAAAGATGATTAGGGTTTGATAATGAGGGAAGCATCTCTTTATATAGAAGACACTATATGAAATGGAGGGATAAGATTGAGAGGTGTAAAAGGAGGTCAGCTATGATTAGAGGGTAGGTAAAAGAAATAATAAAATAATGAAAGGGGTAGGTAGTGTATGAATTAAGAGATGAATGAAATGTGTCATGGGTAGAAAAGGTTAATGAATTAATTAAATAAATAAAGATTCATTTAATTAATAGAAGAAATGAGATCAATTAAATAAATAAGATATTTATTTAATTTAGGAAAAGGATAACTTAAATAAATAAATATATTTATTTAAATGAGAAATAAGGTTAGAAGAGGATAAATGAATTAATTAAATAAATAAGAATTTATTTAATTAATAGAAGAATTAAGCTTAGATAATTAAATAAATAAAAATATTTATTTAATTAGACATGACAATTTTAGGTGGCTACAATATTACTTATCAACTGAAATAGTTTTCTTGGAGGAGTTAGAGTTAGGATCTAGTGTTGTATCCGACACTATTTTCTGCAAAACATCAACAAACATCTAAATAATATTTTTGTCTTCATTTTCTGATTTGACCAGATCTTCACTAGCCTAAGCTTGTACCGCTACTGCAAGCATCTTCTCATCTAGTGACATTTGTTCAATATCAAGGGGGCCATCAAGATTGATTGATATTTGAGGTGGGGTCCATGTCCCTTTGACTGGAGGAGTGTTAATTGTCGAAACATCAACAACTCTCTTGCCTTTATCTACCTCAACACCCTGCACCTCTATCTTCTCTGGTTCAATTTCCTCAGCATCATTCCCTTTATCATGTGCACCAGTGTTACCACTTGGTACAGTGTCATCCTTTGGAATCTCAGTGACTTCTACAATATTTTCTACCACCAGAGGATTAACACTAGTCTCAACTTCAAGGGTTAAATGGCCTTGATCTTCTGGATGTCCCTCTATCTGAGTTTCATCCTTCTGATCATCGGAGACACCTTCCTTTACTTCCAGATAGGAATTTTGAATTGCATCACTATATAAAGGGTTGTTCTTTATGATCCTTCTCCAGATTTCTTTAGTTTCTTTTCTTACTTCTTCAACCCTGCCAATCAATAATCTATTTACCCTATTCCAACTTCTGAATTTCTTCTTATTTTCTTCTTCAATGAGCCTTTTTTGCTTCATCTTGGGAGATACATGTGCAAACATTGATCAACTCTCTCTCTTTTATTTCTTTATCAATTTTACTAGTTGTCAACCTCCTCATATCAATAATATTATACAGATTATTATGGATGCTACGCTCCAGCTCAATCAAAGTTTTACTAAAGTTCTATAAGTACAAAACAACCACTTCCTCAACTTTTCTTTGATCTACCTCAACTATATTTTCATAGTATGTTTCAATGTTCTTCAAATTTCCATCAACAATTATCTCGTCAATTAATTGATCTGTTGTCATTGGAGGAACAAATGTATATTTGCCTTGTAAAGTACTGGTTTCAAGATAATCATCAAGTTATGTTTTGAGCTTCCTTCCCCTCTTGGGTCTTCTGGTAAGGGTAGGTTCAGATTTAGCTTTCTTACTATGTGGGGATCAACTGGACTGTGGTTTCCTTACTACTCTGACAAACTCTCCTTTCTTCTTGGCCTTTTCTACTCCATCATCTGATTTAGTCTTTGTTAGTAGAAGAAAAGAAGGAAGACTAAGAGGGGGGGGGGTGAATCGGTCTTCATTGAAATATGAAACTTTAAGACAATAACAGATCTAACAAACAACAATGATAAACAAATAAGCAAATTAATAGCACAACACACAACACCAAGATTTTTGACGTGGAAAACCCGGTTAAGGGAAAAACCACAGTGGGAACCTACCCATAATAAGATGATACTCTATAATAGTATGTGAAAATATTACAATGGGGAATGCACATGCATTCAAGAACACTGCCTAGAGATCACTACTCAAATATAATGGCTCAAAATTCTACAACCCTCAAGGAAGTCTCATTGACTTACAACAAGATTCAAACTACAATCCAGAAGAAATGAACTGCAATAATAGCATCTCCAAATGCCTGACAGTTCTGGTTAAGCACAAATATTTGCCTTGCAACACCAATCTCTACTCAATCACAATACCAAAGGATGAATCTATGTTCACACATAAACCTCTCTCTAATAATTTAGACACCTCTTCTACCAAATGACTTACAATAAGATTCAGACTAGAGTCTGAAAGAAATGACCTAAAAGAATAGCATCTCCAAATGCCTGATTATAGTTCTGCTTAAGCACAGATGTCTGCCCTCCAACACCAATCTCATCACAAACTCAACACCAAAGGAAAAATCACTTGTTCACACACAAACCTCTCTCTGATAATGCAAACACAACATCAACACCAAAACTACATGAATAACTGGCCTATATATACAATTCATCAACCTTGATAACAAGGTCGGCTAAAACCTCAACCCTCAATTACAAAATTACATCACATGATACAAAGATTGACACACTAGACTAATAAAATGATTTACATGACATAACATGGACCTAATTCAAATTCCCAAACGATCAACTCCACTGGAAATCATGCCAAGATCAACCGCAATATGCTACACCACCAGAGATACTGCTTAACGTGATAATCAATATTGGTTGATGAAAACCACCAAAAAATCACACAATGATCAATGCAGATCATCAAGACAAATAAGATGTGACTAGGAAACACTAGAAAGCATGTTAGAATCATCCGGAACAACTACACCAACACCACTTTTCAAATCTTCATCTGTCAACGTCTAGAAGCTCAAGAACACAACCAATCAACAATTGTCATGAAGAAAGATAATTTGTGGAGCACCAAATAATGAACCATCTAAAGTGAAGATACAAAACACCAACCAAAACAATATCCCAAAGTCTCAGCACAATATCTGATCACACCAGAATATACCAGAGGAAATATCAACCTCTACAAAATAGTGATCAACAAAATCAGACCGAAAAATCTTCCTAATCACACCGGAATAAATCCCAGGAATATGTTGACATCAATGACAACAACAAATCCTAGCAACATCAATGAAAAACCATATCCAACAGTCTCAGATGCCACTGAAGATACAACAACATAGATTTGCTTGGGTTTCTCCTTTTTCTTCAAAACTCCCTTTACAAACGAACTCTATCCTGTTGATGGTATTACCAAAGTAGGGACAAACTTGTTCTCCTTTGGTTTTTCTTTGGAGGGAATCAGTTCAGCCTTAGGATTCTTGGATTCCTCCTTAGCTTCCATTTGAGCATGTTTCTCCCTTTCTTTCTTCACTACCTCTCTAGTGAATCCCATCTACATAGCCACTTCTTCAGCCATTCTAGATACTTTTCTCTTTCTTGCAGGCTCGATGAACTTCTTGTGCAACTCCATATCTTTATCCTTGAAGGTGCCAAACCTAGGTTCTTTGGGGTCCACCAGTTTTCTCAGAAGGTGTTAAACATAAACTTCAAGGGTCTGACCATCCACCTCATAACCCATTGATAAGATCTAGACTTTCTTGGGTTCCACAACTTCCATGTGACATTGGTCTTTGTCCACCATGAAGCAGATAGTGTTCTCGTATTTCTCAACAATCTCTTTGGGAATCCTTTCTCTATCTTTCATTTTGCTTTGGAAGATTTGGGAAAAGCTCCACAAGGCAGCAGTCTGATTCTCCCTATTTCTCAATCTCTACATGCCTTTCTTGATTTGAGTGGACACTAGTAAATCAAATGCCCATTGAACTCTCCTTATTCTAGGAATCTCATTCATAAAGTACAATGCCAGATAGACAATCAAAGAACCAAATTTAAATATATTCTACTTATCTAATTTAATCTTCTTCAGATTACTAAGAAGCTCTTCAAGAAGAACTGAACAAAGATCATACTGTGTGTCTTCTTTCACCATTTGGTATGCTACATAAATGGTTGTTCTGGAGACTGAGTTCAATCTGCTAGACTAGTAGACCTTGTAGCCAATGATCATGGATGCAAATCACACATCATGTTCGCTGATATCATCGGTTGTCATGGATCTATTATCAAATTTCACACTAGTTGCCTTTGTCACGGTAGGGTTCGTTACCTTCCTCAAATTTGGTTTGTCATCGGTTTGATGTAGACATGTGACTGCATGAATGAGCTTCTTGGTGATTTTATATGGTTTTTCTATCCAGATAAATTCATCATTCACATGACTTAGGATATATCTTACCCACTCATCTTCATCAAACAATGAGAAGTGAACAAATTGCCTGAAACCCTTCCTCTGCACTTGTGCATATTTTGGTTTAAGGCTTCCATCCCTATCCCGGAGGTGACTGTTATAAAGTGCTAGAATTGCCTCATTACCAGTTTCTTCAATATTGTAGTGAATATAGGTTCTCACATCGTCCACATGCAAAACACCATAGGGCACAGATGAGAAGGCACCATTTGGATCATCCTTGACTAACTTAAATGGGTGCTTTTCAAATTGCATCCTTGCTCTCTCAGAAACCTTAACTACCAAAGGCATATTAATATAAGATGACACCATTCTAAGAAATTTAGGGTTAAGAGTGTTCTTTTGTAAATACCTCTTGTTCCTAACAGATGCACAATAACTTCTATCAGATCACCTCAAAAATTTTGATCTCCTTAGAAACTGGTTCGCATAGCTTTGATGCTTCAACTCTTCACTTGTAAGGTGAGAAATGATTCACATTTTCCCTTTTTAACCTCGCAAACCTTAATTTCAAAATGACATAAATGCACTGATAAGATTCAACTGGATGCCTTGTCCAACATCAATCAACTCACCAGATGATCTAGAGATCTGGATAATCATCTCCAAGCATCTGCAATCTTCTATGATTGATCATATATCTCTCCAAGGGGGTTCTGCAATATTTTGCACGATGATGCCACCCCCTAAGGCTAAATGCCTTAGTTATCGGATGAGGGTTTTGCACCGGATTTAGGTATAGATCCACTAGCTACTTTAGATTCATCCTTTCTGACCCACATCTTATCATGCTTGTCTCTAATCCTCTACCTTTGTCTTGCCTTTATCATCAATTTTGTTCTTGTCTACCAGAGCACTCTAGTTCACATTTTTTCTTCTACAAAATTTTGCAATGTGATAGGTTTTATTGCATGCATGACAAACAACATTCTGCATAGGTCTGAAGTTCATCTGATTTGGTCTCATCCTGCATTGGTTAGAGATATGTCCAAACATCCCACAAGAATAACATCCCTTGTTTTGAAAATTATTCATTACTGCTCTACACATATTTGACTTGTGACCAAAATTATTGCATATGAAACACTGACCAGTAAAGGTAGAACCATTGTTCATATTATTCATTCCACTATTCATCCTACTTCTGCATTGATTCACCATATGACCAAATTTATTGCAAGTAAAACATCTACCATTGAATTTATGAGCATTAGGTTGTATTCCCAGAGGATTCTTGCTCTTCTTATGATTAGGTTTTGTATTTCTTTGTCTAGATCTAGAGGATTCTCCTTTCTCAAATCCAAGTCCTCTCATGTCCTTTCCATGTCTATGACTTTCTAGCATCTCATCAAGCCTTGATGAGCTAGCATTGAATTTATCTTTGTATTCATTGGTAGTAGTAAGTTCATCTCTTAGGGCAACAATCTGTCTTTCAAGTTCTTGACCATTATTCCTTGATTGTGTTAAATGAAGCTTCAATTGATCATTCTCATAGGTAAGCCAGAAGCATTCATCTTCTCTTTCCTTCAATGATTGAGTCAAACTTTCTTCGTTCTTCTTCTGGTCTTCAATATCCTTAGTCAGCTTCATCACAATAGATTGCATCTTATTCTTCAAGACAACATTCTCTCTTACAATTTTGTCACATTCATCAGCTTTGTCTTGATTTTCCATGCTTGGTTCTTCTTTATCCTTTAGCTTGTACATCAATTCCTTTCTCTTCTCCCTTGAAGTTCTCACTTGATCCTTCAAGTCATTAATGAAGTCTTTTGCTGCAGTCAGGTTCTTCTTCAAGGAACTAATCTCATTTCTTATTATATCAAGATCCTCAAGTGCCACACAAAGTCATCTCTACAAACCAAAATCCATTTTTTCAATCTCCCAGAGCTTCCTTAAGCGATTAGGCTTCCTCAGAGGAACTAGGCTCTAATGCCAATTGTTGGAATCAAGGAACACTAAGAGGGGGGGTGAATCAGTGTTCTACCAGTTTCTAACTTTTCTGACTTAACCTTAAACCACCAAAAGCATAAGCATGAAACTGAAATGCAGAAACACAAAACAATCAACCACAAAATCATAACATTGGGATTTTTATGTGGAAACCCAAATGGGAAAAAACTATGGTGGGATGTGAACCCACAATATTATTCCACTATGGCAAGTAGCAAAATAATATTACATGAAGGGGAATGCACTAGCATTTAGTCACACTTCCTAGAGCTTACAACTCAATTACAATAAGGGCTACAACCCCAGAAGGCTCACTTCCTTACAAATCATTAACAATGACTGAACTCCAAAATAGTATCTAACAATGTGTGGATGAGTTTCGATTAAGTGCCAAAACTCTGACTATATTAGTTGTACAAATTTTCTTTGTTTTCGGTCTCAGTCAGCTATCGAATCAGTAATGTGCATGTGAAACTGTGTCAAAAGAGATTATCAATCACTACTTGCTCATATTAATTCATACCATACATCAAAAAGATCTTATGTACTGGTCTTATATATCTGCAATCACAAAATAGATAATTATCAAGTTGGCTTGTTAGTGTAACATGTAATCATGAGTCGGCTTGACCAGATCACCAAAAAGATGATAAATGATGTCTCTATGTTGGCCCTATCATCCCATGCATGATTCATACCACCACAATCACCAGAAGGCTTCCAGACCAAAAGTTGCTCTTCCCAACCTGAAATATCAGTTAACTAGTGACCAGTTCACATCCACTTCCAGTTATCAAGATCTATAGCTACCAAATAGAATTACATGAATAGTTTCCATCAATGACAACCCTTAAACCAATAATGAAGCATCAATATCCACTGGATGAGTGCCAATTTCCAATAGATCTTAGGGGGAGTTTCTGATTCTTGGAGTCTGGTTGATAGATTCATGTTGCAGTGTACATTATTTTGGTTTTGGTATGACCCTTAGTCATTTTTCACTAATTGTTGCCATCAATGCCAAAGGGGGAGATTTTTGGTAAGAGACACTATGCTATTGTTTATATGTTGTCATTGATGGCAAGTAGAGTCAGATATTCAATCTACAGTTCATGATTCATTCATACTAGAAGAGACATTAAGGTCCAGTGAGATAGAACAGAATGTCGGATAATGTACAGTAATTTGGTTGGCGGTTCATTTGTATTCCATTTTTGGTGTTGCGGATCTCAGAGAAGTATTGGGGATGTGTAATCTACCTTATTCCAAGTTTATGGCCTCCAGTGTTGATTTTTGAGTTAGTTGGAAGGTTCATTATAGAGGTTTTTGGTTAGAACACTATTCATCAATAGTAACGTGTGGATATTCATTGTGCAGATTGTGCAGAGTAATTTTGGTGATTGTGTGCATGTTCGAGGATGTTAAGCCGACATGTGAGAATTGTGTGGAAAATTTTTTTTTGTCCACATGATTGTTCTAGATCGGATTGAGCCGACTTGAGTAACACGTTTCATTTGTCTGTTATGCATTTTTAGGCCGATGGGAAGAAGACTTAAATTGATGTTTCCAATATATAAGACCGATTTATTTGGTCATTTTTTATATCAGTGGTTATGTGGAAAGTGTGTATGAGAGATTATGCACAGTTTCACGTGCACAAGTGAAGGATTTGTGCTTTGGCATAATGCAGAACAATAGAATAGAGCAGTGTAGCAGAGCATAGTAAGATAAAATATTTTGTGCTTAATCGGAACTATATTTTTGCATTTGTAGATGTTTTTTATCAGTTTAGACATTACAATTATTATTTGTAATCATTTTGTAAGGCAGTGAACCTTCCAAGTTGTAGCCCTTATTGTAAATTGAGCAGTGAGCTCTAGGCAATGTGCTTGAATGTATGTGAATTCCCCTTGTGTAATATTTCTATACTTCTAAAAAAGTATATTAATATTGTGGGTCTCAATCGCACCATGATTTTTCCCTTAACCAGGTTTCCACGTAAAAAACCTAGTGTTATGGTGTTGTGGTTATTTCCATTATGTGTTTGCATCTTTCTTTTGTTCAGTTGCTTTAAGTGGTTGAAGAATCAAATTAAGAATGTTAAAAATTTTAGAATACTAATTCACCCCCCCTCTCAGTCTTCCTTGTTTCCAATAGTAAGATGATTCAAATGCCTGTACTAGGGTGTCAAGGTTGATGATGTTAACATAATGCATGATAACTTCATTGATACCAAGTTTAAACTTTGTAATTTTAATTATTTTTCCTTGATATATTCTAGGAAGCTCATGAACTTACTTTCATACAAGGCCACTATTGATATGCTTTGCTAAAGGACTTAAAAAAATATAGTTAAATAATGTGAAATTCTTGATAGAGTAACTAAAATATTAAAAATGATAAAACACCCTAACATACTAATAGTAAAAATGTTTATAGGGCTGTCAAATATTCACAATAATTCCATGAGAGAGAATACATGAAAGTGATCTTTCTAACATACCCATAAGAAATTATTAACTATTACTATATTTATAACATTTAATTAACTATCATGCATGTCTACTGAATACCCCTAAAACATGTTAATTGTTTGACATATATACAACTAACTCGGTTCAGATTGTTCATAGGCAAATATATAAGTATCAATAATATGATACATATGATATTTATATTCCGCATACATTACAATATACTAATAGTCAAAAGTAGTTAACCATTTCAAAACAAAACCCACAATAAATGAAGTATATTCATACAAATATTTTCTACCTAGGTAAAATAGCCAATTTATTGACAAACTAAGTTAACTTTTAATTTCAAACTAAGACTACCATTTGACAAGAATTAAACCACATCTAGAAAATTTTAGACAACGCCAACAACCAACTAATAACTCAAATCTCACCAAATGGCCTTCCTTGATTCCATATGTTCATTATTTATAGATTTTTCCTACAACAAAATTAGATTTATATTAGAATACACTTGTGCCAAAATTTAAAATGAAATGATGAATTAACAACTTAAATGATCAAACATGTTTCATGAACAATATATTTCTATGCAAGGCTATAAATAATAGTTAGATAATATTAATGTATGATTAACATAAATCAAACCAATATCATGATTATGAGATGCAGTTAGAAAGACACACTACAAATTAAGGCAATTCTATTTTAACATATGCACAAAATATATGTGTGCTCCCTTAGGCCTTGGTGGAAAGTACAAATGGCATGCCAATACACACTTTAACAACCACACATTGAAGAGTGGCTCTCTCCTCACTTTCCCACGGTTTAAAAATTGAATAGAAAATTGTCTTTATAAGGCCCCAAATTTATCTAAGTACAACTTCTTAGACAATTTAGATAACTTGAAGACAACTAAGAGGGGGGGGGGGGGTAAATCAGTTGTCATAGATTACAGTAACATTCAATAATTAAAACATTAATACCTGAACCCAAAACAATAATACCGGAATAGAAGTTAAACAATTAAGCATAGATAATAATCACATAATAAAAGCTATCCACACAACACCAAGATTTGTACGTGGAAAACTTGGTAAAGGGAAAAACCATGGTGGGAAGCCTACCCACAATCAGATAATACTTTTGCAGTAAGTATGTGAATTACAATGAAGGGGTCTGCACTTGCAGGAAGGCAAATAACCTAGAGCACACTACTCATCGCAAAAGGAGCCTCACTGACTACATAGAAATCCAGACTACAATCCGAAGAAGTGTTGAACTGCAAAATATAGCATCTCCTATGCCAAAGTACAGTTCTAGTTAAGCTCAATAGCAGAGGACTAAATCCTCTTACATAAATCCAATTCAATCTCCAATGAATGACCAACTCCTCTACCTAAATGATATTACATTATTTGCACATTACATTCCTTGACCATGACCTCTTACATTAACCATGATGATCTACAATGAGATCTTACATCTTATTTATACAAACCCTCAACCATAAACAATCAGGTCAGCCACCAAATAATAAACCAATTACATAATTACAAACCATGTCATCCTTAGACCAAACAAATAATATCAACACATAAGACATCCCAGAAATACATCAATAGGTCCTATCCACACGTTATATTAAAGTCGATCCATAACCTAGATCAATCGGGGCCAAGTATAGTCCACACGCTTCAGCAATGATCTTCAAATGCCAAGTCTCAAACATGATCACCAAAAAAATCCTGAAACTCCATCAGAAGTTGCACCAACACTAATAATGCAATTCATCAAAGATCTCCACTAAAATATTTGCCGATGAGACCCTCGCTGGAACTAGATACCAATCTTCTAAGCAAGAATGATAACATCCAATCACCAGACCAAAACCAACTGACCAAATATGAGTATAAGTATCATAAACAAGCCAATTCTATCACCAGATTACACCAGAGTCCACCAGATCATGCTGAATCCAAGTTAACTAGAAACCACTTAACCTACCGGGACTAGATGGGTGTCGGTAAAGCATCCAAACAGCTAGTGTTGACATCAATGATAAAACATCAATGCAACACATAATCAATTCCACCAAATGGCCAACAATCTCTCCCTTTGGCATTGATGGAAACACTAGATGTGAAAAACATCTAAGTACCAAGAATGCCAAACAAGTCTCCCCCTGTGGAAGACAACCAAAAATTACCTGCATATATCTTTGAATATCAATATCTTTCCCCCTTTGACATTTATCATTTCCTTTCTTTATCTTTTTCACATCAATATCACTCCCCATTTGACATCAATGCCAGAAATTTGACAAAAATATCAAAGCAAAAACATAAGCCTCAGAATCTCAAAGCTGACTACTCCCCCTGAGAAGTAGCATCCCACATGAGTGGAGGAATGATTAGTATCTTTGATAGTGCATGTCGAACTGATGCCAAACCGCATCAATCAAGTCTCTAACGGAGGGGCAGAAACTCCCAATCTGTCTCTCAAGTACTCAAATGATTCCTTGGATAAAGGTTTAGTGAAAATATATGCAATCTGTTCTTTAGTGTTCTGTCTAACTTCATTCGCTTCCACCTTCTCCTTCAAAAATTTATGCTTGATAGATATGTGCTTTGTCTTAGAATGAAATACTAGATTCTTTGATATGTCAATAGCAGTAGAGTTATCATAGTGAATAACTATCGGTGCATCACAATGCACCTTTATATCCTTCAACATTTGCTTCATCCATAAGACTTGTGTACAGTTTGTAGAAGTAGAAACATACTCAGCTTCAACAGTAGATAAAGAAGTACATGACTATTTCTTGCTGATCCATGAAACCAACTTATTTCCAAGAAAGAAAGCTCCACCGGAAGTACTTTTCCAGTCATCAACATCTCCAGCCCAATTAGCATCTGTATATGCACATAAAGTAAAGTTATCATCCTTAGGGTACCATAAGCCATATTCTGATGTACCTTGCAAGTATCTAATAATCCTTTTCACTACCATCTCATGATTTTATCTAGGATCACTCTAAAATCTTGAAACAATACAAGTAGCATTCATAATGTCAGGCCTAGTCTGAGTCAAATAAAGTAGACCTCCAATCATATATTTGTATCTTGTATGATTTACCATTGCAGAAACATATTTTCTTGTCAATTTCTCACTTGTAACCATAGGAGTTTTTATCGATTTAGAATCTACCATACCAAATTTCTTCAATAATTCCTTAGAATATTTAGTTTGATAGATAAAAATACCTTTGTCAGTCTGAGTAATCTGCAAACCTAAGAAAAATTTCTTCTTACCAATCATAGACATCTCAAATTTTTTCTCCATATTCTTAGAAAATTCTATGCATAATTTATCTTCACCTCCAAAAATAATGTCATCAAAAAATATTTCAGTAGTCATTATATCATCATCAATGATTTTATAATATAAATTACTGTCATCACTGCCCTTAGTAAAACCAAGCTTCAAAAGGTATTTATCCAACCTTGCATACCAAGCTCTAGGTGCTTGTTTCAATCCATTTAAAGCTTTCCTTAACCTGCAAACCATATTTGTATCATCTGATAGTGAAAAACCATCAGGTTACTCAATATAAACTTCCTCATCAAGATCCCCATTAAAAAATGCACATTTAACATCCATCTGATAAACCTTTTAGTTTTTATAAGCAGCATAGACAAGAAATAATCTTATAGCTTCAATCCTAGCTACAAGTGCAAAAGTCTCTCCATAATCAATTCCTTCCTTCTGATAATATCCTTTACAAACCAATCTAGCCTTATTCCTTATAACTTGACCATCCTCATTCAATTTATTCCTACAAACTCATTTAGTTCCAAAAACATTTTTATTTTTAGGGCGGGGAACCAAGGTCCATGTGTTATTTTTCTCAATTTGATCTAATTCTTCTTCCATAGCTTTTAACCAATGTTCATCTTTACATGCCTCAATTACTGATACCGGTTCAACTTGTGAAATTAAGCATACCTCATTATTTGCTAGTCTTCTTCTTGTCATTAGTCATTCCTCTTATCCCCAATGATTTGATCTTCAGAATGATTCAATCTCACATACCTAGTAGTCTTCTGACTCTTTGTTCCTCTTCCATGTTCTTTAGTTACTGTAGAATTCTCTGATGTTGTCAGAGTAACTGGTTCAACTCTCTATTCTGATAAAGGTTCTACCAGTTCAGATATAATCATTTCCACTACCAGTTCCTTCTCATAAACTCTGATTTGATTTTTGTTTAGCTCATCTACTTTGACATTAGCACTCTCTACAATTCTCTACAATTTCTTGTTATAACATCTATATGCTTTGCTTTCATTAGAATCACCAAGAAATATGCCTTCATCACATCTAGGATCAAATTTCCTAATAGTATCATCTCTCCTGATATAACATTTACTACCAAAATTAATGAATTACTTAACTATAGGTGTCTTACCGGTTTCTCCTTTGAAATGTACTCTGTTGAATGTATAAACCATTGTACTCACTGCTTCTCTCAAGTGGATATGAGGTAGATTAGCTTCCATCATCATTGTTGTAGCAACATCCAAGATAGTATTGTTTTTCCTTTCCACAACTCCATTCTGTTGAGGTGTCCGAGGAGCAGAAAATTGCCTTCTTATACCATGCTTGTCACAAAAGTCATTAAACTCACTAGATGTGAATTCTCCACCATGATCTGATCTCAAACATTTGATCTTCAATCATGTCTTATTTTCCACTTTATCCTTAAAGATTTTAAACTTTTCAAATGCTTCAAAGTTTTCTCTCAAAAAAGTAACCCGCATCATTCTAGAATAATCATCAATGATTAGCATGAAATATCTATCACTATGAAAACTTTTAACTCTAGCATAGTAATAGAAATTAGTATGAATAAGATCAAGAACATCATTTGATTTATCTTGTATACTCCTTAAAGAGGTTCTGGCATGTTTACCCATTTTACATTCTTTGCATACCAGATTATAGGGCTTCATAATCTTAGGTATATCCCTAACTGCCTTAGTTGAACTGATCTTCACAATGCAATCAAAATTCACATGACACTGCCTTTTATGCCATAGCCAACTATCATCAATTTGTGTAATCAAACATGTCTTCTCACCGGAGTTCAAATGAAATATGTTACCTTTTGTCTGTGTACCGGTTGCAATCTCCAAGCCAGATCTCTTAATGATTTTGCATTTTCCATCCTTGAACTGTAATTGAAATCCCCTATCTACCAATTGTCCTACACTCAAAAGATTATGCTTCAAACCATCAACATAATAAACATTGTCAATATTGTTCTTACCATCCAATGATATAGTTCATGTTGAACAAAGAGTACCACTAAGAGGGGGGGTGAATCAGTGGTTCTTGTAATACCCTAAAAATGGTCATCTAAACCATGAGCCCCTAATCTCGACAACATCACCAAGGTCCTAACCAAAGGCAATTAAATAAATCTTGAGCACACAATTAATTCTAAAATCATCAAATGTCACATGGAAAATCAATCACTCAATATTAATTAAATATTTATTTAATTAATTGATCATTCCAAGTTGTAGCTAGGAAATCGGAAATCATCAAAGCAATATAAACATTAATCATTAGCTCAATTACAAAAGTAAATTGCCATGATCAATCCTAACACACTCAATAGAGACATGAAAATGAAAGATTTAAAACTAAAGACTATGCAAACCAAATGTAGATCTAAATGCTTCCTTCATGCGGCTCCATTGTCCTTCTTTCTTCTCCAAATAGTTTTGTTATGGATCTCACCTACTAGTGCATGATCATGATATGAAAGCAAGTAAATAAGATGATTGCTCAAGAGTACTCGAAGTGTTATTTGATAAAGTGATTATAAATTCGATAATCTGATTAGGGGCTTTGATTGAAGAAATTCATCCAATTTATAGACAAATTGGAGAAAAGATCAAATTAGCATGAAGAGATTCGAATGGCAATTTCAAATTAAAAATGACAATTATGACAAATTTATGACAAATTTGCACTTTCTATGCAAAATTCAATTGATTGATGATTCATGACAAAATTATGACAACTTTCTATGTCAAAATTGATTGATTGTCAATTATGACAAATTATGACAAATTGAAATGTCATTCCCATGAAATTAGGAGGAAAATAAGAGAGAATTGAAAAATAGATGAAATTAGGAAAATTAGAAAAATAGAAAATAGGAAATTTAGTGAATTAATTAATAATTTTTCATTTATTAATTAATTCATAAATAGGGAATTAATTAGCCAATTAAATAAACATTTAATTGTGACAAGAAGACCTAGGATAAATAAATAAATTATTTAACCTAGAGGGAGAATGGAGAGAAAATGACAAACAAGGTTAAATTAGAAATGCAAGGACGACAATTAGGTCTTGATATAAAATTGATTTGATGTTGATTCGATCATGATTTTGAATTGATTTGATTGATAAACAATTGAGATTGATTGACAAATTGACCAATATTGACAAAGAGACCAAATTAATATGCGCCAATTGACATGATCGAAGAGGACAAGGATCGATGACGAATCGATCATAAAATGATGAGATTGACAAGTTGATAAGAGATTGACAAGATTGACCAAAATCATGATCAAAGATTGCTATCGACAAGACCTAATTCGAAAGCGAGAAGAACTGAAGAATACAGAAGAAGGACTCGATGCTCGCAAATGATAAAGACCAAGTGCGTGACATAGGAGAAATGTTAATGCGACGCAAAAACCTAAAATGAGGCAATGCGCAAATGTTAAAGTACGACTCCGCAAGCGTTGACCATTTTTAGGTGTCTACATTTTGCCCCTCTTTGAGACAATGCGATTTTAAGCATTGTTTCAAAGAACAGTAATGAAAATGCCCCAGACAATAACAATGACATATGAAAATGCCCCAGACAATAACAATGACATATGCATGCCCCCTCGAGGAATTGGCCGGAAACATGCAGAAAAGAGGCCAATTGATCAATAAGAATGATAGAACATGATAGGATCAAACGGACTGCCAAGACTGACGGAAGAAATGTTAGTAAGAAGAAATGAGACAGAAAAGAGTTAGAGACGAAGAAAAACTTGCTTTCAGTAATGCACTTTGTAGGTGAGAACCTTTATTTAATGTAGCAAAATGGATGCGTAGCATCATGGCATTGAAGGCCAGAGCTAAAATGC
The DNA here is from genome assembly GCF_030272615.1 of Cryptomeria japonica. Taxonomy (NCBI): domain Eukaryota; kingdom Viridiplantae; phylum Streptophyta; class Pinopsida; order Cupressales; family Cupressaceae; genus Cryptomeria; species Cryptomeria japonica. The sequence continues at coordinate 583,330,157 of NC_081406.1, forward strand.
AACCCTTTTTGCAAAAAAAAATAGACACATCGTAGACAAACAACAATCTCAACAAAAAACAAAAAAGAAAAGGACCATGAACCATCCTGGTCACTCTAAATCACTCAATGACATCATCGAGCAACATAGGAACATGATCGAAGAGAAATCAGTAAATGATAAGACTCGCTAATTCCAATAAGTCAAACAAACATCTTGATCTTCATTGTCAAAAGTTGAAAGTGCTGATAGGACGATCATGCTGTTTGGTTTCAGGGAATGCGGTACCCCATCTAAGACAGGACACAGTCTAGTTTCGAGTATACCACACCCTGTATAAGACCCATGATAGTAGAGACAAGGACAAATGATTTGCGATTGATTGACATGACAATTCTGATCAGTTTGAATGTCTGGTTTGAGTGAAAAAGTTTATCTGTTTAAGCGTGTTTTCATTAAAGCACAGTGTTGGATTGATTGTCGTTGGATGTATACTCAGTGATTTGTCTTATGCACAAAGGGGATATTTTTTTGTTTTGTTTTTCAAGTTTTTACAAAAAAAAATTTGTTTGTTTTTTCAGGACTTTATTTGACTTTTTAGAGATTTTTGGATTATTTCAGGACATTTTTGAATTTTTATGAGATTTTTTCAGGACATTTTGCAATTTTTTTGAATTATTTCAGGACATTTTTAGATTTTTAATTTTTTTTGGATTTATTTCAGGACATTTTTCAATTTTTATGAGATTTTGCCCCCAGTGTCTAGCAAGACGAGGAATATGACAAGTGAATAAATAGGCTTGCTGAAATGATGGTGGATAGAGGGAAGACAAAGGCCTTTTATCATGGAGATAATGCAGATACAATTTTCAAGGGCTATGGCATGATGGGACAAGAGACTACATATGACAATGTAAAGTAGGAACGTGGCATGAGGGACATGTCAAGAGGTTTTTTGAAACCATGTTTAAATTTTGCGTCCTTATGTCAGATCAAGATCAAGGAATGAAAAAGGGTGCATGGATAGTGATAAGATATGGATAAGGGACATGGACTGAAAGTTGGGATAGGATACGGGATAGTGGTAGAAAGTCAATAAGTTAGGGAATATGGATAAAAGGTTCTAATAAGCAAATGGATAAATACCAAAAGCTATGATGGACTGAAAGCTGCAAACAAGATGCATGATGCTCATGATGATCCACAGCCTTGTCAAGATCAAAAGTGGAAAGGAAAACTGGACATGAGGGATGATAGGATATGAAGGGTAATGACAGGGGTTTGATAGGATAGTGAAGGGCAATAGGATATGAAGGAGGAATTCTGCCCCCAAGTGTGGTGTGCAAGAAGTTCATGGATTACGCATGATGCCTGTTTGCCAGGTTTTCATCACAGTACTTGCCTAAGGCGCCTGTTTGCCAGGTTTTCACCAGTGGACGAATTATTTTTCTTTACTTTTTTTCTTTTATCTTTTTTTTTCTCACTTTTTTTTTTTTGTTTTTTTTTTTTTTTTTTTGACTTTTTCAATAGAAGATGGACACATGATAGGGGATGGAAGAAGGACTCAAGCGTCTTTTTGTTTGGATAGTAGCCTTGAAAAAAAAATGGACCATGACCTTTAAAAGTATGCTCAAAGACATTGGTAGGATAAGGACATGGAAAATGAGATGAAACTAAGGCGAGGATTTATGCAAAGGATGGGATCAAAGGGATCGAAGGATGGAAAATATGCATTGGATGATGGATAGGGTATTGGAAGAATTGGGCTTGAGCAAATGGAAATGTTGGCAGGATTGACATTGGCACACACCTTGAGGGGTGATGGACTGATGGAGGACAAATGTATTTCAAATTGTGAGATTTGGATGGAGGAATAGCTTGGGATTTTGGGACATAAGGGCCCAAAATGGATGAAGAAGGTGATGGAGGAACAAATTTGAGAGGTTTTGATGGAGGAATAGCAATTTTGGATGCCAAGTTGGATTTTTCTTTTTGCTTTTGTGCTTCAAGGAGCCGCTTAGGGATCCACATGGTTTTTGATTTTTCATGCTTTTGTGGTTCCTTTGAGTGAATTGCTTGCATAAGGGATTTAGGAACCCATATAGATTTTGACTTTGCTTTATTTTGCTCAATGGTCCTTTGTGGCCTTTTGGATATATTTTTTTCTTTATAGATCATATTGTTCTTTGCTTTGACATGTCGATTATATTGGACATGTTGATCCTTGAATACATGTGGATTGCTAGACTTATGACTTTTATACTTGGCATCCAAATTTCTTGGAGGGGGAAAGGAATGCATGGATGGATATGAATGAAATGGACTTCTTTTGGATGGATGAAATTTACTCAAGGATGTGTGCCTTTGCTGACCTTGCATAGAGGACGAAGGGATATAAGGACCTAAGATGGATGCAAGGTATGATGGGGAAGGTGTATGTTTTGATTTTGATGGAGGGATACCAATGTCTTGAGAGTGAGTTGTGTAGACATGACCCTTAAGATCTTCTTTAACATGAAGGGATTCTTGCTTATGGAGATCTACTCCTTTGCATTTATGAATATCTTGACTTGTAGGATACTCTTTTCTTTGGGAAGAAGACACGAGTCCATTATGAGGTGGATATGATATGAGAGAAATAATGAGATCTTGAAGTGGATCGGATTGCACCAAAGTAGAAGAACCCATTGTGCATGTCGAGGGTTCATGAACATCTTGCACTGACACGTTAGAATCATGAGGAGGATTAGGATCATGAGGGAGACTAGGATTGTGTAGTGGACATGGCTCAATGATAGGCTCTTCAAGAGATGGAATGGGAGGAATAATTGGATCATCAAAAGAAATGCGATCTTGGAGTGTATATGCTGGATTAGGACGTGGAGATGGAGGAACAAGTGAATCTTGTGGAGGATCTGAAGGAATAATTTGATCTTGACAAGGAGGAAGATCATTGGAATCCTCTTTAAAGGTGCTTTGCTCTTGACTTTTAAAGGGACCATTAGAAAGGATGGAAGGGATATCTGGATCTTTCTTAGCAAGTGGAATGTCAATGGGATTTGAAAGGACATTTTGTTCATAAAATGGAAGGGGATCGTTTGGGATTGGATGGACTGGGATATCTTGATCTTGACCAGGGAATGGAGTGTCAATAGGACTTTGGATAGGATGGACAAGAATAGGGGGATCATCGTGAGTGTCTGGGAAGATAGGGTCCTGATCAACAATTGGATGGGATGATAAGGTTTCAGGATCTTGATCTTGATTTTCTTGAGGACTCATATCTTCATGCTCTAAATTATCCTCTTGACATGGGGTTGGACTTTGGATATGCATGGAGGATTCTGACAAGGGCTCAGTGTTTTGGGATGAAGGAAATGCACTTTGAACATTTGTGCTGGATTCTGGCAAGGAATCAATGCTTAAACATGAGGAAGAGGGACTTCGAATGGGGTCCTCTAAAATAGGTAATGGCAATAAAGTGCATGGTGGCATTGGGTCTTGTATTTCTGAAACATGACAAGGATGTGCATCATGAATTGGATTATTTTGGCAATCAATTATGGATAACTCTTGGATAATTGCATCCTTGGATGTATTGTTTGATGAGGACAATATGGAAGGTTCTTGTGAAACTTCTAGAGGTGTAGGGATAGATGCCACTGGAGAGTCAATTTGCTTGCGAGGGGATGAAGCATTGCTAGATATAAGTGTATTATTTTGATCTTCCTTAAAGAACTCACTTGGTAATTTCCTGAAGAGCATTGCAATAAAGCCACCTTTCTTTCGAGGTTTTGACATAGTTGTATCTAGAATTTGAACTTGTTTGGCAAGGAGTTGGTTTGATTTCATGTTTTGATATTGTACTTGGTTCAATTGTTCTGACATGTTTGAAACTTGGGTTGGTGTGTGCTGCAACCTTTGTTTTTGAATTTTTTGTTGTGGTTGTTGACATTGATATTCCACCATTGGTTGAACCATTTGTTGACATTGTATAGTAGGTTGGACATATTGTTGAAATTGGACCATTGGTTGTGTTGGTTGCATATGTTGGACAATTGGTTGAACCATTGGTTGTATTGGTTGAAAATCTGATTGATAGTAAACACCTTCTTTTTCTTGTTGTGGAGGCACATAATGTTGAAATTGATGTTGTCTCCTTTCTTGAAATTGTTTCATCGTCTCTATTTGAGAGAGGAGAGTTGGTATGTCTGATCGTTCAAGAAGAGATCTTACATCAATTGGCTCAATCTTTGGATTTTGACCTGGAAATTTTTGAAACACTTTGGACATTTGTGATCTATTCTTCTCAATATTTTTCACTCTTTGTTCCAATACCTCTTCTTCTTGAGCTAGTTTCTCCTCTAGTTTTTGTATTTGGAGACTTGTTTCATCATAAAGAGTTTGATCGATATTGCCTTGTTGTTGGGTTGGATATAATTGTGATTGCATTGTCAGTTGATATGTCAAACTTTGTTGCATCATTGGTGCTTGGAACCTTGTTTCAATAGACATGTCACTATGCAAATGCAATATTTTGGAATTTTTCAACGATAATGTATGATATGCAACTAAATGCAAACTAAATAAATGAAGATGCAATCTATGGCAAGAATGCAACCTATGTTTTTGGTTGTTTTTCAAGATTTTGACAAACTTTTTGGAATGCAAATCTAAAAAAAGAGACCCTTAGGAAATTGAAATGATGTCTAGACCTCAAAGGACAAAAGGACCAAGTGACAAAAGGACAAATGACAAAGTCTCCCCTATATGCTTGGATAAGCTAGGTTTGACCAAATGACAATAATGACATAAAGAGAAAAGGTTTGATAAGGTCTAGACTTCCTAACAATGACTTAGGGTTTATCAAAGATTTGGATTACTCAAGTATGACAAAACCTAATTTTGAAACTATATGCTAAGGGACAATTACTATGCAAATGACCCTAATATGATATGATAATGACCTAAACTTAATGAAGAGACTTAGGGTATGCAAAGTATGACAATGGTATTACTCTAATGCAAGAGGACACATGCAAAATGGATGACCCTTATTGATATGCAAAGGAGTATGACCTAGGTGAAACCTAGCCTTGGTAGTTGACAATGAACTTTGCAAAATGCAACCTAGGATGAACCTAAATCTAAGTGACATGAATGTTGAGACAAGATTTTGAAAAATGTTTGACAACCATGTTTGAAGATGTTTTGAATTTGAACTTTGTTGAATGAAATGTTCTTGTGTTTAACCTTGTTTTGAATCAATTTGCCTTGTTCTTGAAATAAGATTCAATTCAACTTTTCACAAACAAAGAAGACAAGATATTTTAACATAGACTCAAGACAATCATGCTCATTCACACATTTCTTATGGATGGCAAGGGTAGTAGGTACTTGAGAGGTAGACTCGTTATGAGATTCAAGGAGAATACATAGATACTTGACCCCACGGGCTCCCCTCCATGGCACTCACTTCTCAGGGCAGCCAAGCATCAGTCCCCATGGAAATCTCCCCATGGCGAACTTAGTATCTCTTCCAAGTATCCGAACTTGTCCTTCCCAAGCAGCTAGAAAGGTTTTTGGCCTCTAAATACAAGATGTTTAGTAAGGATTTCTGTTAAGTGTTACTCCTTGATGTCATGCAAGCGTGATTGAGACATTAAGCCCATCAAGATACCAAACAAATGTAGTCGCGCAAGCATGATTTAGACCGTGAAGTCCTACTTAGATGTTGATATGAGAAAGAGTTCAAAGGTCATCACTTCCCAAGTAACTGCAATTCCCACGTAACCCTTCCTTCAAAGCTTTCGCCCATCAGGTATTTGTTTATAGTGAGTTAGAATGCCAAGTTATTCTAGCCATACTCACTTTGGGTCGTTCCCTTCTCACGATTATCACTTGCTTGCAAAAGCAAATGGTCGGGAAGGCAGGCCCTCTAAAGGTGACACACAATCAAAGACATGAGCATGGTATTGAAGATCTGGATTTCTGATCACCCTAAGAAGGATGAGAGCATACTCTCCTACTCCAATGTCAAACTCAACAATCAAATCAAGCATAGATTCATTCCATCCTATTTAGAAATCACTAGGTGCCTAAACATTAATTTCAAATACAAAGTTTAGTTGTAATCCAAGGCAACCTGCAAAACCCGAGTCAAAAGTTTGATATGCTTAGTCTTTGACTATTGAACCCGCACAAAATGTGTTAGTAGTTTCATTTATTGCCTTTGTCATGTGTATGCCAAGGTGCTGCATAGAGAATCAGTACCAAAAACCAAAAACCAGAAAACAGAATGCAAAACAAACAATTTTAAAGTAAATCATTGCATTTTTACCTCTGTTTCTGGACTTTACATAGGCGCAGAAGTCATGACACAGGCACAGAAGTCATGACACAGGCGCAAGATTACACAGGCGCAGGATTGATTACATAAGCACTGGATACCTTACACAAGCGCAGTTTTTTTTTTTTTTTTTTTTTAATAACACGGGCGCAGAATGCATTGACACAGGCGCAGAAGTTCCCAGAAAGTCCTGCACTACCCTATTTTTGGTTTTTGGCCTGCAAATCAACTCAAAAGGCACTCAAGACATGATTATAGGGTTAGTTCACATCGGGTTCACCAATTAATGTAGCTAGGAAATCGGAAATCATCAAAGCAATATAAACATTAATCATTAGCTCAATCACAAAAGCAAATTGCCATGATCAATCCTAACACACTCAATAGAGACATGAAAATGAAACATTTAAAACTAAAGACTATGCAAACCAAATGTAGATCTAAATGCTTCCTTCATGCAGCTCCATTGTCCTTCTTTCTTCTCCAAATAGTTTTGTTGTGGATCTCACCTATTACTGCATGATCATGATATGAAAGCAAATAAGATGATTGCTCAAGAGTACTCGAAGTGTGATTTGACAAAGTGATTATAAATTCGATAATCTGATTAGGGGCTTTGATTGAAGAAATTCATATAATTTATAGACAAATTGGAGAAGAGATCAAATTAGCATGAAGAGATTCGAATGGCAATTTCAAATCAAAAATGACAATTATAACAAATTTATGACAAATTTGCACTTTCTATGCAAAATTTGATTGATTGATGATTCATGACAAAATTATGACAACTTTCTATGTCAAAATTGATTGATTGTCAATTATGACAAATTATGACAAATTGAAATGTCATTCCCATGAAATTAGGAGGAAAATAGGAGAGAATTGAAAAATAGATGAAATTAGGAAAATTAGAAAAATAGAAAATAGGAAATTTAGTGAATTAATTAATAATTTTTTATTTATTAATTAATTCATAAATAGGGAACCAATTAGCCAATTAAATAAACATTTAATTGTGACAAGAAGACCTAGAATAAATAAATAAATTATTTAACCTAGAGGGAGAATGGAGAGAAAATGACAAACAAGGTTAAATTAGAAATGCAAGGACGATAATTAGGTCTTGATATAAAATTGATTTGATTGATAAACAATTGAGATTGATTGACAAATTGACCAATATTGACAAAGAGACCAAATTGATATGCACCAATTGACATGATTGAAGAGGACAAGGATCGATGATGAATCGATTGTAAAATGACGAGATTGACAAATTGATAAGAGATTGACAAGATTGACCAAAATCATGATCAAAGATTGCTATCAACAAGACCTAATTCGAAAGCAAGAAGAACTGAAGAATGCAGAAGAAGGACTCGATGCTCGCAAATGATAAAGACCAAGTGCGTGACATAGGAGAAATGTTAATGTGACGCAAAAACCTAAAATGAGGCAATGCGCAAATGTTAAAGTACGACTCCGCAAGCGTTGACCATTTTTAGGTGTCTACACAAGTAAATCATTTAAAAACAATTATCCTATTTATCTTTATTAAATATCCTAGCATATTTAATAAAATAAATCAATTTGCCATAAATCTTCAACAAAAGAAACAAATCAAGAAAGAGGAATTGGAAATTATGAGCACAAATCTTCAAAAAAGGAAATAAATCAAAAAAGGAATTAATTGACAAAAAAATAATTAAAAATTGAGAAAAAAAATCAATTGGAGATAATCTTGAAAAACAAATTAAAAATTGATAAATAATCTCAAATAAAGCAATTAAAACAATTAAATATTAAAATTGAATGAAATAGAGAATAAATCAGTTTTTTCTTGATTTATCTTAATTTTAGTTCAATTTCCTTTAAAACTGAGAAAAGCATCCACATCGATTCACCTAGATCGTACTTCCTCTTGGAAAATCTTGACTGCTCATCATCATTTGATCTTAACCGTTGGTTTCTTTCTGAATTTTCTATAAATTCAGTCTCTCATCTCTCATTCAAGGATCTTGGAGAATATATTGTTATTATGTTGTTTTTGCTCTAGGGTCATTGATAATTTGCATTGAGATATTGCATATTGTTTAAATCGCTGAGCTCATTTATTGCTTAAATCATGTTAGATTAATCTTGCATTCATCTAACTTAATCCATGCTCATATAAATTAAAAATCCTTTGTTTAGGTGTTGTCTAGTCATTGGGTAGCTTAGCAATTTGAGAGCAATCTAAACTCACATCTACTAGAAGGAAATTGGTTGATTTGTTATGGTTTTATTATTCATGTTTATATCTGTCTAACCATGCATGTAATGACTTAATTGAAGTGTTGTGTATTCCAGATAGAGATTCAGGTCCACTTTTCATACATATTTTTGGCACCCACCGTGGGGTAGGAAACTAATTTTTTGACCTCAAACTCATTTTATTATCCTGCAGGTTTCATCCGTACAATCTCTGTGAAATATCTTACGAATAGTTTTACTGCATCATACGACATTATATTGAAGCCTGTTATTTGTCGTACGACATTATATTGAAGCCTGTTATTTGTCATACGAATCAGAAAATGGTGTCATACAACATTCTGTTCTGAATATTTGATTTTGTCTTCTGTCATTCTATGCTTATTTCTAACTCGTATGACAAAATATTTTTGTCGTTTCATTCTACGGGAATTGTCATACGATTCTATTTTCTATTGGATTAAAGCAAGTTTCACTTTTTCAGGGTTTTTCTTGAATTAATTTTTGATTACACTAACGCTAACCCTGAATTGTCTTTTGTCTACCTGGTATTTTCATAGCCTAACTAGTTTCTTGCAAGACGCTTATCAAAGAATTTATCAATCAAACATACGCCTGTCAAAGAATAAAAACAACATGACTACTGATACGTTGTTTTTCAAGTTGCCGCCTAAAGAGAATCAATCAAACATTGTGTATTCTTTAATTTTATTTTTTAGGCACCTAACTTGCTATCTGGTTAATGAACAAATCTGTCTTTAGTGTTTTTAGAAAATTCTGAGAGGTAGGAGAGTATGCTCTTGTCTTTTTTTTAGACAATCAAAAATCTAGACCCTTGAGGCATTTTCTTTGTTTGAGATTTGTACATCTTTAGCAGGCCTACCCTCCCGAGGGGTTGAAAAACTCTTAAAGTCGTTACGACCGGTGTGAGGGGAACGACCTAAGTGGGAATGACTAAACGCCAAGTACTCCAACCCACTATAAAATAAACATGATTTGATGAAAATCAAGTCAACGACAGTGCTCAGGAATAGCTCTCCTCGGTACCTTTGGGTATATTGAACTTTGGTTTTCAAGGCTGGGAGACCTCTTAAGTGAGTTTATACCTTGATGCACCGAATGGAATCCTTACTAGATCCAATTAAAATTAGAAGCTACCCAATTCACCTCTGAAAGGTTGATAATCTTTGTGCAAGAGAGATAGTAACTCTCCCAAGACACTTGCCATACCGTGCCCCCATTAGTGTTTGGAGTCGGCTAATACAGCATTGAGAATCCATTGCGTGAGACTTAGCGGCCATATTTTAATTAGCTATTGGGTGTGTACCTAAGTCAGCAAGCAAAGGTTTTCTTCTCTAAGACAACTTGCATAGGATTTGCATGTTGTGATTGGAGTTACTATTTATATAACGTGTTTTCTGTGTTTTTGTCCCTAAAACTAAAACTGAAATACTGAAACTGGAGAAAATAAATCAACAACTCAATGATAAAACTCTATCCATGTCAAAACTAGTCTATCCTGGTCAAAAATCAGTCCACCTCAAAATTCGTCATACTCAGTTGTCATACTCAGGAATCGAAAAAACTCAGAATTCTTGTCTTTGTCCTATTAATAGTCATATGAGCTTGATCATTTGTTGTCCTGCACCATATCCTGTGTCGTACGAGTATTCTAAATTGTCATTCGAGCTAAATCCTCTATCGTATGAGACCCAATAGTCTATCATTTAAGCTAAATCCTGTGTCGTATGAGACATAACTGCACTAAATCTTTTGTCATTCGGGACCTACCCATTTGTCATATGATATTAGGCAGCAACTCATACAAAATAGAACTGTTGTCGTCCTGAAGTTGTTATATTGTCGTACGGTCTCATAAATTTTGTCATACGAGTCTCTAATTTTGCTAATCTAGAATAGTCAAACCTATCTAAAACAGTCTACAGCAAGCCTAAAACTGGTTATCATCCTCTGGAGCATAAACAACCTTGATAGTGTACCTCTGTCATTGCATTTCATGATTTTGTCAATCATCTTTAAGCTAGTTCAAACAAACATCTTATCAAACCTAATTTAGCTTAGATAATGTCTTACATAGGATAGATCATTCCTAAAACTAGACCAGATCTTAGTTACTTCTCTCAATCACTACGTTAAACGAACTACTAGCTACAATTTGATCTTGACTTCTGCAACACATTTGTCTCTCGGTCCTGTCGGTTACAAATGCCTGTTCAAACAAAAAATTCTCGCAGCAAAAGAGACAAAAAAAGAAACACCCTTTTCATCAAAAGACAATCCATTCTTTGTAGAAAACCCCTTTTACAATAAACCATCCTTGTCACAAATACTAGTTTACGATCTACCAATCTTTGGTCAGCCCCTATCTCCCACCATGTCTGGGGAAAGACAAGAAAGAGAAGCTAGTAAACGAGACACTCACGACGACTTCAACAATCATGCCACTGATAGTGATTCCTCATCGACTGAATCTGAGCTTCCTGACCCTCCTGAGGCTGAAGTACATAGATGTTAGAATGATAAAGAGTTCCGAAAAATGATGAAGGTCATCATGGCTAGGGAAAAAGAAGACTATTTCCTAGAATTAACAAAACAAGGTGCCAAACTCTCTGCTGGTTATAATGTGGAGGCCCTCGTCACTAAAGAGGAAGAGACACCATGGGGAAAGATAAGCAAACAAATGCAAACATTACAAACTATGGTCACAAAACTAAAAAACAAAGATAAAACACCAAAACAATATTCTCTGGACACAATATGCCCATTCCCATTTGACAAAAACCTTTACATGCCTCCATTTCCTTCACGAGTTGAGATCCCAAAATTTGACAAATATGATGGTACCTCAGATCCTCAAGATCATGTCAGAGAGTTTTTTGCCACCTATATGGAGTTTATGCATGATCAAGCGTACCTCATGCACCTTTTCCCAAGGAGTTTAGGAGGGCAAGCTATGGAATGGCTCTCAAGTCTACCCAAAAGAATAAAAATGTTTGAAGAACTAATCCAACTATTTTTACAAAAATACTCATACAACATTCAACATCCTGTGACTATGATAGAGCTTTGCAATACCAAACAAAAGATAGGAGAACCCTTTCTCACTTTTCTCCAATGATGGAGAAAGATGTTCTCTAGGTATTCATGGACTATCCCAGATCTTGAGAAAATGGATATCTTTGTCAACAACTTAATCCTTGAATTGAAGTATAGTGTCTAGATGCAAGTACACCCTTCATTCAACAAAATTGTAGATAACACCCTCAGAATGGAAGATGTGCTTATAAAAAAGGGAGATATATCACTTTGTAAAGAAACATCGCAAGGTTCTAGTTCTAAAGAAAAGAGAAAGTACTACAAATACGGCAAAGATAACAATAGAAATGTTGTTAGTGATGGAGTGGTAGATACTATCCAAGAAAAAACAAAATCCACAATATTTAACTTGGCCGGTGGCATGCAAGCACTCAAGGTAGCTGAAACTACGGCAGAAAATCCTCCAAAGAAAACAAGAGAATGGTTTAAAGAAAAGCCTTGGCTCTCAAAACCTAAGTGTGATTTACACCTCTAGATGAATCATATGAATCTTCTTTTAAAACCTTATTGGCAAATAATATAATAACATTTCCAGACAATTCTAGACCATATGACCCATAAATTAGACCCAAATGGTGGAGAGAAAACGAATACTATGACTACCATCGGAACAAGGGACATAACATAAACAACTATATGAAACTCTGACATGAAATCCAAGATCTCATTAGCTTAGGCAAGATCATTGTTGGAAATCATGTGACTAATGCTGATCATAAGGCCTTTAAAGATCCCTTACCGACTTATGAACAAGGAGATTCCTCAAAATCCAAGGGAGGAGCTAGAGTCAATTATACCTACACTAACAATGATAATGTGATCAACATGATTGAATATGCTCAACCTGAATATTGCAATGTGATCATAGTCCATGATCACCAAAGTCAAGCACAAATTGCTAATGCCATGACTCACGCTCAAAGGAAGATTACTCTCCCAGGAGCTAGTTTCTCAACTTTCGATCAAACGACATCAAATCTACCAAATAGAAAAATAGACACAATCATGGCCAAATCAAAACAACTGGCTTCATCATCTTCTCCTGGTTATAGTATTGTCTAACAAGTGAAGAACTAATGCTCAAATCTCTTTTTTGGAACTGCTTAAGATCTTTTCTTCTTCTAGAGAGGTCCTAGACAAGGCTTTAATTAGCACCAGTGTCCCTAAAGATTTAGACATAGATCAATTTCAATCTATGGTGGGTCACCTGACCTCACCTCATTACCTCACTTTCTCTAAAGAAGATGATAACTCACTGAGTTGCCCACATAACCAGACATTGCACATTGAAGCCATGATCCATAAACACCGAGTTAAACATGTTTTGATAGATGGAGGCACTGGGTTGAATATCTGTACCTGCAATCTACTGACATAGCGGGGATTTTCTACAAACATTATTGATCCAACAAAGAAAATAACAATAAAGGCTTATGATGAAAAATAAAGAACCTCTAATGGTCTGGTGTGATTACCGATCAGGGTAGGACCTATAGAAAGAGATGTCATTTTTTAAGTCCTAGATCTTCATCTTTCATACAACATCTTACTGGGCATGCCATGGAATCATGAAATGAAAGCAGTACTATCTACGTATCATCAATGTCTGAAGTTTCCTTATAATGCAGTTGAAGTCAGTATTCTTGCTGATACAAGTTATACCTGCAATGCATTAATGCAAAGTGTTGATCCTTTTGTTCCTCATAATAGAGCATCCTCTACAGCTGAAAGTTTGGAATCTTTGCTGAAAGATTTAGAAAAGAAATTGAAAATCACAAACGCTGGCATGGATGGCTACAAGATAGAGCCTATACTCTCACTAATGTCTCTTCCTCCATCACCAAGATAGTCAAGAAAACCATCAGAGGTTATGAAGCCACAAACTTCAACTCCAAAAGTCATGTATGGTGGTCTCTTTATATAGTCCTCTACTTCTCTTGTAGGTGAAATAGAAGAGGATGATGTTCTCAAATTGCTTTTCAAAGAAGATAGTGCAAATAAAGAAATACGACATTGTGAGATTTCCCCGACACAATATGGTCCAGGCTATAAGATGCTTCAATGCATGGGATATTCAGGTACTGGTCCTCTAGGGAAACATCAAAAAGGTATTGTTGAACCTATTCAATTACAAACTAAGTATGTCAATGATAAAGCTGGACTGGGATATGATCCAAGAAAGCAATCAGATCAAAAGCATACATCCCACCATCAACGTAAGTGGAAGAAAAAGGTACTACCTTTAACAACACAAGAAATTAATACTCAACAAACTCAGGAAAAGTGTGACGATGAATAAAAAGAATTGCCCACCTAGAGAGAACAAACAAATGGTAATCAAGTTCCAATTATATCGGCTATAATACCATAGGAAGTAGAAATCCTAGAGGATATGAGAGATGAAGTATACAGAATCAAAGAATTGTTTGCCTCGTTGAACATTCTGGTCATATATATTGGCAGACAACAAGTAGATGATTCAAAAACTGATTCAAATGAGTATGAATGGGGTCTTGACCATCTCTCAGATACATCTACTACAGAAACCCTTGAAGAATCTAGTGATATCACAGATGATGCACAAGAGCTGATACTCCTAAAAATGCAAAAGGAAATGGAAGAAATCAAACTAAATAGACAAGAAGACTATGAATGACAGTTGGAGGAAGAAAAGATACGAGCAACTTATTCATCTACTAACTCTCCCTCTAATGAGATAGGACAAATCAAGTACAGAACTACGAAAGAAGAATTAGAAGCTATAGGAATAGAACCTGTCATCAGTCTAGAGGAAGCTGAATGGAATAGACGACAAGGATTAACAGAACCATCAAGGTTATGTCCACAAGTGTGTCAAATACAAGTACTCAATGAACCAAATCATGATGGAACTTGCAGCATCAAAGATGTGGGTATTGATACTATATATACTTTTACTAAGACACTTGAAGACGAGTCAGAAACTTCATCTTGTGACTCTGATAACTCAGATAGGAGTTTTATTTATAACAACAATTATTCAACAACACATTATGATTACTCTATCATGAATGTTGAGATGTTGTCTGCTCACCCTGTTACTGTCACACCACGGTATGTAGTCCAGTCTGAAGTAGGTGACAATGCTAGAAGTAGGGCGGTTGGTTTAGGTCAACTAGATACTAACATGAATTTTGATAATCATGTCGTGACTCTTCCTGGTCTCAAGACACATACGCAAGGTAGTCTTCTAGAACTCGACTGGTCAATCCGAAGCCATGATGATAGTACTGTGAACTCCCTTGAGCCTGTTCCAACCTTATCCTTAATACATCCTGAACTAATTGATTGTACTCTTTATAACTAACCCTTTAATGTACCTACTTTTTCCAATGACTATACGTTAGCCTATTATCTTAATGTTGTCAGACCCATGAACTCTTCCACTAGTGAACAAAGTGAAAATGGGACTGAAACAAATATCAAGTATCTTAGTTGCAAAAATAAGAAAAATAAGAATAAAAGACCTGATGGCGAAAACCACATTGTGGCGGTATCAAAATCTAAAAAAGAGAAAATAAAGGACGTACCTAAAGGTGAAAACCTCTCTGAGGTGCCTAAAGGTGAGATACTTGATATACTACCAAGTCATTTCTAGGAGAGGTTTTTTATATTGATCGAGCTAAATCAGCCAGTGAACATTGGGAGTCAAGAGACACCACACATCATTCATTTAGCTCAATCACTATTAGTAGAAGGGTTAACAGATTTCAGCAACCTTTTTTAGAAAAGAAGATCAACTTTGCATGGACATACTCAGATATGCCAGGACTAGATCCTGATCTCATCATGCATCATCTCTCTATTACACCAGGAGTTAAACCAGTCAAGCAAAAACTCCATAAGATTCATCCTAATGTGGCACTGCTAGTCAAAGCTGAATTAGAGAAATTGATAAAAGTTGGATTTATCAGAGCTATAGACTACATAGAATGGATATCAAATATAGTACATGTATCAAAGGCAGACAAATCTATTATAGTTTGCACAGACTTCAGGGATCTCAACAAAGCATGTCCAAAAGACTATTTTCCATTGCCCAACATTGACATGATAGTAAATATGATTGTTGGATATGAGATGCATTCATTAATGGATGGATTCTCTGGTTACAATCAGATCAAGATAGCACCTGAAGATCAAGAAAAGATAGCTTTCACCTGTGCATGGGGAACCTTCTGCCGGAATGTTATGTCATTTGGGCTAAAGAATGTAGGAGCAACTTACCAAAGAGTGGTAACCACTATCTTCCACAATATGATACATAAAAACATGGAAGATTATGTTGATGACATCCTGGTAAAATCCATGAAGAGATCTACGCATATTCAAGAACTAGACCTCATACTAGATAGAATGGAAAGATTCAAGCTCCGATTAAATCCTAAAAAGTGTGCATTTGGAGGGACATCAAGAAAATTGCTTGGTTACATAATTTCAAAAAAAGGAATTGAGGTTGATCCTGAAAAGGTCAAAGCTATAATGGAAATGCCTCCACCCAAGAATATCAGTCAAATGAGAAGTTTATAGGGTCATCTTCAATTAATAAGGCATTTTATATCTCAGCTAGCAGATAAAGCTCAACCCTTCACAAAGGTATTAAGGAAAGGAGTTCAATACAACTGGGATAAAGATTGTGAACAACATTTACAACAAATCAAAGAATATATTTCTAATCCACCCATATTAATGCCACCAAATCAAGGTAAGCCACTGATCCTATACATATCAGCTACAAATACTTCACTGGGGGCACTTCTGGCACAAAAAAATGACAATAAAAAGAAACGAGCTATCTATTACATCAGCAAAACATTGGTGTCATATGAAATGAACTACACTATAATAGAGAAATAATTCTTAGCATTGGTCTTTGCATCACAAAAATTAAGGCACTATATGTTAGCACATTCCATTAAGTTGGTAGCCAAGTTTGATCTGCTCAAATATCTTCTCAATAAAGCAATGCTTATAGGGAGACTGGCCACATGGGTCATGGTTCTTACAGAATTTGATATTGAATACGTGGAATGTAAAGCCATCAAAGGATAGGTTATTGTAGACCAACTTGTTGATGCTCCACTTGAAGACAGTCAACCTCTGCATATAGAATTCTTAGATGAATCAATCATGCACCTTACTGAACAATCATGGAAGATGGTCTTTTATGGGTCTTTCACTCAACATGGTTCTGGTGCCAGAATAATTTTTATTACTCCTCAAAAATATTCAATTCCAAAAGCTTTCAAGATTCTCTTCCCTTGCACAAACAACATTGCAGAATATGAAGCTTTGGTAAATGGGATCAAGCTGGCCATTGAGTGGAAGATTGTTGAATTACACATCTTTGGAGATTCTCAACTCATCATCAACCAAATCAATGACCTATATCAGACAAGAGATGATAAACAGATGCCTTATAAGAGAGTGGTGGATGATCTCAAGAAATACTTTACCTTCGTATCATTTCAACAGATCCCCAAAACAACAAATAGAGCACTGGATGCAATGGCCACTTTGGCATCTATACCATAGCTACAGGAGTCTAATTTTCACTTTGAATTCTTGGTGGAAGAGTTACATTATCCTGCCTATGATTCCCCTGAGTCCCAGACATGACTCATCTTGTTATAGCCACATTTACTCTTACCTGCGTGACCAAGTTGTCCCTGCTAATCTTTCCCGAAATGAAAAAAGGAACCTAATCCAAAATGTGTCACGATACGTCATCATTGCTAATGACCTATTCAGGTGAGGTTTAGATAATACTTTGCTTAGATGTCTAGAAACTGAGGAGTCCCAACATGCATTATCCGAGGTTCATGAAGGTGTTTGTGGATCCCATTCGATGGTCTAACTTTAGCATGAAAACTACTAAGGGTTGGCTACTACTGGCCAGACATGAAGAAAGAAGCTATAAAATTTGCTAAAACCTGTAAAAAGTGTCAACTGCATGGGCACCTTATCCATGCTCTAGCAAGGGATCTCATACCCTTTGTGACACACTGGCCCTTTCAACAATGGGTGTTTGATCTAATTGGCCAAATATATCATGCATCATCTAACAGACACAAATTTATTATCACTGCCAGTGAGTACTTCACTAAATAGGTAGAAGCGGTTCCGCTCATCAAAGCAACCGACAAACAAGTAGCTCTATTTATTCTTAATTATATCATCTGTAGGTATGGTATACCTTCATCCATTATAACTGACAATGGAGGACAATTCAAGAACAAAGACCTAAATGAACTTTGTGAGAAATTCAAAATCAAAGAACACTGGTCATCAGTATATTACCCTAAAGGTAATGGACAAGCAAAGGCATCTAACAAAAACTTATAGACTATCTTGCACATAACAGTGAACAAATCTGGGAAGGATTGGCATCTGTAGCTCAATCCTGCATTGTGGGCTTATAGAACAAGTATCAGAACAACTACTGGGGCT
Organism: Cryptomeria japonica; assembly: GCF_030272615.1. NCBI lineage: Eukaryota > Viridiplantae > Streptophyta > Pinopsida > Cupressales > Cupressaceae > Cryptomeria > Cryptomeria japonica. Next base: position 583,348,347 of record NC_081406.1, read on the forward strand.
ACACCTTTTTCTCTAGTGTATGGGTTTGAAGCAGTATTACCTATTGAGGTGGAAATACCATCTCTAAAAGTTTCTTTGTAAGGTCTTGTTAATGATGAAGAATATAGAATATCTAGATTGTAAGAGCTCGAATTGTTGGATGAGCGTCGGCAAGTGGCGTTTGATCATCTCAGAGTGTATCACAAGAGAATGTCCAAAGGATATAACAAAAAGGTTCGACAAAGAGAATTTCAGGTTGGTGACCTAGTTCTAAGAGAAAATCCTAAAAATCAATAGTTTTGAGACAACAAAGGGAAGTCCGAACCCAACTGGCTGGGTCCCTATATCCTTACTGCAACTTTTAGTTTTGGTGCCTATCAACTCTCAACATTGGAAGGAGAACAACTCCGTGAACCGATCAACACCATCCATCTGAAGAAATTCTTCACTTAAATATTCTCTTCTCTAGCAGCCTATCCAACTAAAAAGTCCTGAAAAAAATCCTAAAAATCAGAAAAAGTCCTGAAGAAATCCTAAAAATCAGAAAAAGTCCTAAAGAAATCTTAAAAATTAGAAAAAGTCCTAAAGAAATCCAAAAAAAAAAAAAAAAAAGGAAAAAGAGAGAAAATGCCTTGGTGAAAACCTCGTAAACAGGCACCTTGGTAAAAAAAAAAAAGAATCTCTGCCAAGCAGGTGAAAACCTGGCAAACAAGTGCCTCTTGTACTCAAGCACTCCATCTATCAATGCAACGTTGGCATTCCTGCTTTCCTACATATTTGCTTTCACTTGTACATATTTCAGTCACTTTTGTGACATCCTGGTTTGTTGGAAACCTCATGGCTTGAAACCAATCAATGTCCTAGTCTTAGGTAATCGACAAGAGCACATTACATGTCCTAAGTAGTATCAACCAAGTCAACCTTAAATTAGTGAAACCTAGTCATCCACTCCGAGTCAGTTACCTATCTCATGACTACTAAAGATTTTTATCACTGAGTTAACAAGAAAAACAACATAACGAAAAACAATCACTAAATAGTTTGAGCTATGCATAAAAAATTTCTTTGTGTGTTGTCTTTTATATTGGTTTTTTATTATTATTCTCTCTGAGTAACTCGAGGAAGTCTATCTTGACTAAGAGGAGCAAGGATTGGGGGCATAATATCTTCTTTGTTTTCTACTTGTGGGAATGATCCCAATGATCTGGAAACATCTAAATTAGCTGGGTGTCTGTGATAAGAGCCTTCACATCAAGGTGAAATCACCTCACATACCTCAACTCCACTTATTTGAATGCTACAGGGAGGTTCCCATCATTTGTTTGTCTATTTTGAGGGAATTTCTTTATTGTGCAATCTAGGTCCCTGCGAAATCTATCCAAGGATATGAACAAAAAAAGGGTCATTACGGACAATATAATTAATATTGCACATGAAAAGAAAGGAACTCTAATCTTCCTGTTGTGGTTGTAAAATGCTCAATGATGAGAATTAAGCATTTCAAAATCCAGTGACTAGGTTTAGGTTGCATTTTGCATATCATTTTGCATTTCATTCTACATCTTGTGAATTTAGAGTGATTATGGTATGGTAACAATGATCTCCTTATTTTCTGCATGAGCACTAAAAGCTTCATCATTTCTCAGCTAAGTGGTCTCTTTTTCATCATCATTTCTCCAATCGAGTACTTGTGTTTTGAGATGTTAGTTGCATACATAAGCATCTTATATAGTTCATACATTTCACTATCACTCATTTGCATTCATCTTATTGCATAGAAAAATGAAAATTTGCATTACTCATTACTCATTCACATTCATTTATTTGTATATGAAAAGAAACAAAAATAGACATCCATAATCATTTGCATTACATACATTCATACTAAATCAGAAATGCATACATGTAGAATACATCATATAGAAAGCATCTCAAAAATCGAATCAACACAAGTATAATGAAGTCAAATCGGATCTTGTATATATATATATATATATATATATATATATATATATATATATATCAAATGATGTCCAATGACATGTACAAACTCCCATCGGAGCAAGAATCGTATAGGCTACAAAAAAATGGGTGTGTCTACAAAAAGAATATCTAGCTCTCGGTCTCTCCCTCATCACTTGGTGGAGGAGGTGGAGCCTGATGACCAGGATTCTGACACAGTGCCTGAGCCCCCTCTGAATGTGCCATATACTGCGAGTAGGGTATAACCTACTGTGCAACTAGAACTGCGACACTATATGCTGCAACATAGTAGGCTGCCCTGCTAGTCTGGTGAACGACCTCATGTCACAAGGGCTCTATCTCTGCTCTCATCTATGAGATATGGCGATCATGCTCAACCCTAAGATTGGCAAGTTGTTGGTCTCTCTTTGCCAGCTAAGTTTGAGCCACTGTCAACTATGACTGCAGCTCCGCCAAACGTGCCCTCATCAACCATCCAACATCCGTCCCCTGATCTCTTGCAGGCTCTCCACCCCCATCTCCACCTCCAACTCCACCCTACTCCTCTTGCCACTGACAGACATGTCTTAGAGCTGCTCACACCTCCTTAGCTCCGTCCAATCTCATGCCTATACCCCCAAGAGATCCACCCTCACCTCTCTGTCGTTGCGCATCAGCTGGAACCTTACTACTGCTAGCACCAGGATCAAGCACCTATCCGCCTCAGAGCCTCAGCTCTCTATCCCTGTCTCTAACCCTACCTCTGACCCTATCCCTATCCCTATGCGGGGACATCATCCTCAACCTCCTCAATGCAAGGAGCCTGCTCAGCTGGATCCGTCAAATGAGGGAATGGATGCTACTAAAAAAAATCTCTATACTAGGGAATACCCCTGCATATGTGATATCACTAAGGTAATCCCATCTCAGTCTCTATAGACCAGTCATCTCCTACATGGCCAAGGCATAAGACAACCTGAGTGACCATCCCTTCCTCTACTCATCGGCATATCAGGCATATGTTGTGAACTCCTGTGATACCCCTTGAGGCTGGCCATATTGCCTCATCACCCGTGATACTACAAACTACTCCACTATTGTTTGCAATCTGCCAATAAGAGGGTGAGTAACAAAAAGGTCCCTGCGTACCAGCCTCCAGTCATCCCATGGCTCTAAGCCCCTGTAGGGCCTCCATACCACGGCTATCTAGTCATCTAACTACCACCGCCAAAAATTTGTCTTGCCTAGATGGGGCTATGTAACATAACTGGCATACCTATATACAACTAGCTGCCCAGGCTCTCTACTATCATCAATGATAGGTTGACAAACTGGGAGGTGCTCCCAAGCCCAAACCTATAAGATCAAAACACCAGAGGCCATGCTCTTGCCCTCCCTGTACACCATCTCATGCATCTCACGATACATGTGAGCCAAAATGCAAGAACCCCAGCCAAACCTCTAAGGGGTCTCCATCAATCTCTCCAGCATTCAGCCCCATCCACACTTAAATCCCTTCTGACCTCTATCCGCCATCAGAAAACAACCGATAAAACTTTCTCGGACGCAAGCTAGAGGAAACTCATCACTATACCTGCTCATCATGACGTACCAACTGATGGAACGTGTCAGGATATCAGGATCCCTGAAGACATGCCTCACTGCCTATAATCTGGTAAGGTGTCCTGAATCGTAGTCCACCTTATCCCCAACAAATGGGATATGGAGGATCCTATATACATCCTCGAGAGTGATATTCATCTCCCCAACTGGTAAGTGAAAGGTGTTATGCTCATAATGGAATCTCTCTACCAATGTTGTGAGCATACCATTATTCACTTGGATATTGGGTAATCTCAACAAATGTGACAAAGCCACACAAGTCAATATGAGCCTTCTCAACCTCTGATAGCTGCCAAACTAAAGCCATGGTAGGTGGATAAACACACCTGAAGAGCACATGAGGCAATCAAACCTACAAAATCAAATAATGGAGTATCAAAATATGCTCCAACTAATCCTACAAGAGGAGTAAAACATCACACAAATCCAACTACGTCAATTGCAAAAACAAAATTTCAAGTTTAGACCTTAAAAAATACTCACTATTTTCCAAACAACAAAACATAGAAGATCAAAAACTCGTACGAGTCAGGATTGAGCCCCGTATGACAAAAGACTCCCAAATGACAAAGATTAGACTCCGGACAACAAAATGGTCTTTCAAGAAGGTTGTCATACGACACAAGGGTGGCCCTAGAATGACAAATCTAATAGTCTGAAACGACAAAATAAAATTTAGCAGTTTGTCATACGAGACAGGATCCTGTCTCGCACGACAAAGTGAGAAAACCCGACTCAACATGCCAAAAAACTTGAAAAATCAACAAAAAAATTCAAATTTGGAATGAATAATAGGCTTAAGATAGATCACTTACTGGTGGCTCATAGTGTTGCGATCGATTATGTCGTCTCTGTCGCTCGAACTGATGTTCACGAGTAGGGACCACCATTTTTCTCATAGAAGGATTTTTTAATTTTCAAACTTTGGAGGGTTAAAATGAATTGAAAATGACACTTTTGTCCCATATATAGCCAAAAACCTAATTTTTCAACTTGCTCCGATGGTCATGAAAATTGTACCCTTAGCTAATTTGCTCATTCTGACTCCATTTTCGGAATCGAAATCAAAATTTGAGATAATTTTGCTAGTCAATTTCACAAAGTATAGACCACTTAGTGCTCTTTTTGTCAAATGCTCATTCTTTCTTCAAATTACGCTCAATTTCAATGCTGAATCTCAATTTAATTTCTACAAATCAACTTACCGCTCAATTTCTTATCAATCAACGCAAAATTTTTCAAAAAATTCCTCTGAATCCATTTATGCTCAAAACAACTTATCATCGCTAAAAATTGCCTATAATCATGTACCCTCACTGTCTTTCAATTTCACTCTCGAGGGGGCATACTCATGACCTTATGAGCTCACATTCTTCAAAGTCGAGAAAATTTTCAAATCTTCATCGAAAGTCGAGCAAAACATCTTTTTCAACTAAAGAAAATAGAATAAGACCTCAATCGCTAGGGGCATCTCAACTTCATCACTTTATATCAAGTTGAGATTTCTCGATCATCTGAATCAAATCAATCTCTAGGGGCACATCAGTTTCATCGCTTCAAATCAAGCTGATATTTGTCTTCATCTAAATCAATCTCTTAATGTTAATCAGTTTCATCAGTTTTCATCAAGTTGATTATTCGTTTAAACTCAATCAAGGGTTTAAAGATTTTCTTTGATCACATTCAATCTAAGAAGGTGTTCAGTTTTGTCACTTTGGATCAAGTTGGACTGTTTATCTTCGCTCATTGTGTCTTCATCAATCAGGTTCAAGATTGATTTTTTTCATCACTCATTGTATCTAAGTTCAATCAAGTTCTAGATCAGTAAGATCCGCTTCTTGATCAATCAAGTTCAAGTTTGATATCTTTTGTTTTCTATCGTTCCTAAGTTCAATCAAGTTTGAGAACGGTATCGCTTTAATCAAACTTCATTCAACTTCGTCACTTCGAAACAAGCTAAACACCTCGCTTTCATCTAGTTCGTGATCAATCAAGTTCAGAACTAGTATCTCCTAGACATAAACTATTCTTTGAACCAACGTGTTGCTCGCACATTAATTCAAAGAGGGGCAAATGTAATACCCTAAAAATGGTCATCTAAACCATGAGCCCCTAATCTCGACAACATCACCAAGGTCCTAACCAAAGGCAATTAAATAAATCTTGAGCACACAATTAATTCTAAAATCATCAAATGTCACATGGCAAATCAATCACTCAATATTAATTAAATATTTATTTAATTAATTGATCATTCCAAGTAAATCATTTTAAAACAATTATCCTATTTATCTTTATTAAATATCCTAGGATATTTAATAAAATAAATCAATTTACCATAAATCTTCAAAAAAGGAAACAAATCAAGAAAGAGGAATTGGAAATTATGAGCACAAATCTTCAAAAAAGGAAATAAATAAAAAAAGGAATTAATTGACAAAAAAAGAATTAAAATTTAAGAAAGAAATCAATTGGAGATAATCTTGAAAAACAAAGTAAAAATTGATAAATAATCTCAAATAAAGCAATTAAAACAATTAAATATTAAAATTGAATGAAATAGAGAATAAATCAGTTTTTTCTTGATTTTATCTTAATTTTAGTTCAATTTCCTTTAAAACTGATAAAAGCATCCAATCACATAAATTCACCTGGATTGTGCTTCCTCTTGGAAAATATTGACCGCTCATCATCATTTGATCTCAGTCGTTGGTTTCTTTCTGAATTTTCTATAAATTCAGGCTCTCATCTCTCATTCAAGGATCCTGGAGAATATATTGTTATTATGTTGTTTTTTCTCTAGGTTCATTGAGAATTTGCATTGAGATATTGCATATTGTTTAAATCAATTAGTTCATTTATTGCTTAAATCATGTTAGATTAATCTTGCATTCATCTAGCTTAATCCATGCTCATATAGATTAAAAATCCTTTGTTTAGGTGTTGTCTAGTCACTGGATAGCTTAGCAATCTAAGAGCAATCTAAACTCGCATCTACTAGAAGGCAATTGGTCGATTTTTAATGGTTTTATTATTCATGTTTATATCTGTCTAACCATGCATGTAATGACTTAATTGGAGTGTTGTGTATTCCAGATATAGATACAAGTCCACTTTTCACACACACAGTTCTTAAGTTTTTCCTTTTGTGATCTAACTAGAGAATATCAGTTATTTACTTAATCACTTAAATAATCAAACCGGTAATATAAGAAAGAAATCCCAAGAGACCATACATACACAAGTAACTCACAACACCAAATTTACAAGGAAAACCCAATATGGGAAAAACCTCGGTGAGAAAAGATGTTGAAGACTACTGCTCCAATCCAACCTCACAGATAAAACACAGATTTACAAAGATTTTGGGCACCAACCCAAGGAGCACCACCCCCTGCACTTTTAGGGCACCAACCCCTGCACCAAGCTTCAACTTGCCGATGTATATTGAAATACTATTTGAATACAATTAAGGCTTCTTATTGCAAATGAATTCTACAACTCTTGAATTAAATAACTCTCTGTTATCTTTCTCTTCCTTTCACACACAGTTTCTCAGCACACTATGTCACAGTAGGATGTTGCCTACTCTGCCAACCCTTACTAGTTAGGCTCAACTGTCAGACTATGATACTACTAGTAGAATCTCTCACCGGTTTTCTTGCAGCCTTACATTGCAACTTGCTCAGAACACCTTCTCAAGTTTTCTCCTTGCTCGCTCTCACTTCTCTTCTCTTCTCAATCTTCACAGCATCAACAACATATTTTGTCCAAATCTCTCATTACTTATCCCTATTTTCCCACCAGAATGCAATTCAAAAACCTAAGCGCTTAGGGTTTTCTCTTTTCGACACAATCTTCATGAGATCCAATCCCACCTATCTTGGATCAATCACCTATCCTTGAAGACTGCACCTACATATAGTTTTCATTATCCAATGCATGTTTTTCTCGAAGTGGCAATCATGACTCAGATCTTTTGTCATGAAGTCAGACGACACATTAAGTGTTCCAAAAGTTTCCTTTATGAGAACGTCCTGAATCACATTTCCTTTGCCTTGATTCAGGTGCCAATGACTCCTTGATCTTCCTCTTTCATTCCTTCTTCCTCAAGCTGCAATCAATCAGACACAATCCCGTGATTTGTGGATCCTTCATTAATGGAAATTATCTATTTCATCGATCTTGTCAATGAGGCTTCACCAACCACAACACACTTTCCACCTTTGCTCCACATGGCATCATACCAATCAAGACATGGCCCACCAACACTCAGTCGGTCTGGCAAACACATACCAGTATATCCCTTTGCAAGTAGAGTCTTCTTCTTTTGTTAAACGGTAGAGTATCTTGTACTGGTTTCACATCTTCACCTCCGGTGGTGTGAGACAACTTTTAACATTCTACCTCTTCATCATAAACAAACAACCATCCTTCAGAGTAGTTTCTACTTTTATCCTTTATGCTCAATCTCCATTATGTCGGTTGACATCAATGACATCTTAGTGCCAATATGCCAACAATTCCTTTTCATTTGATCTTACATGCCTTGTCATCTCCAAATCTAACTAGTCCACCATCAAATTCTTACAAGGATAAAAAATTCCCTTTATCTCTAGTCATATGATGTCAACAACCACTATTAATTACCCATTCATCCTTGTCATTGATTTTAGCAACAAGTGCCTTCTCTTTAGGTACATTCTCTTCCAATGCCGGATCATCTTCCTTGATAGCTAGGAATACCCATTGTCTTCTATCGATTCATCATCTGAATCAGTAATGCCTTCCTCATCCGCTATGTAGCATTATTTGTCTCTATTTTTCTTGTATTTATACTTGTATCTACGGTTAGGCTTAAATGATCTTTTAACTCTTTCTTAAAATCTTGAATTTCTTTTAGGATATCTAGATGCAAAATGCAAAATGACCAATCTTATTATATGCAAAACATTTAAAAGGTGTTTTTCCTTCATACTTACTTCCTACCTGTCCTTTCGGTACTCTTCTAGAAAATAGTGCTTCAATTTGCTCAAACTCATCATCTTCTCTCTTCATATCTTCTAACTCCTTTGCATATAAATATTTCCAGTCTTGTTTACCAGTTGCAGATGTAGATGCATGAAAAGAAGGTTCAATCTTCACAGCTCCAGAAAGTCCAAATTCTTCAACCTCAAAAGAAGATAGTTTCCCAACCAAAGTATCTCTGTTGACAGATGTATTAGCCATTGTTCTCAACTCATTAATAGCAGTATCCTTCATTTTGTAAGCCGGTGGTAGGACTCTTAGGACTTTAGAAACAATTTCATCTTTGCTCAGAGGTCCACCACAACAATGAATTCCCATAAAAACCTCATTTACCCTTTCCATGAATGCAATAATACTTTCATCTTTTTCCATCTTCAGGTTTTCATATCTCACTCGGTAACCATCAAGTTTAGCAATCTTCACTATAGGGTCACCTTCATTAAGAGTCTTGAACTTATCCCTTATAGCTTTTGTAGATGATTTGTCTGTTAACCCCATTGTTTTCTGATTAGAAAGTGCACACAAGAGGGCTTCTCTTGGTCTACAATCATTCTCAAGCTCCTTAACCAGGTTTTCCAGAGGAGGATTACCAAATCCTGGATTATAGGGTGTGACACCATTCTGTGTGATCTCCCAAATCTCCTTGCCAAGACATCTGAGATGAGTCTCCATCTAAATCTTCCATACTGTGTAATTTGTTTTATCAAGCCTCAAAATATCCCTTTGAAAGATAGCTCCAGAAGAACTGGATGAACTTGAACTGTTAGTCGCCATAGGATATTCCTCAAGTAGTTAATCTTTCTGTAGAGAGGACCAAAGCTCTGATACCAATTGTTAGACAGTTCAGATAACCAGAAGACAACTGAGAGGGGGGGGGGGGTGAATCAATTGTCACAGATTATAGGAACATTCAACAATTAAAACATTAATACCGGAACCCAAAACAATAATACCGGAATAGTAATTAAACAATTAAGGATAGACAATAGTCATAGAATAAAATCCATCCACACAACACCAAGATTTGTACGTGGAAAACCCGATAAAGGGAAACACCACGGTCGGAAGCCTACCCATAGTCAAATAATACTTTTGCAGTAAGTATGTGAATTATAATGAAGAGGCCTACACTTACAGGAAGGCCAACAACTTAGAGCACACTGCTCATCACAAAAGGAGCCTTACTAACTATATAGAAATCCATACTACAATCTAGAGAAATGTTGAATTGAAAAAGATAGCATCTCCTATGCCAGAGTACAGTTTCGGTTAAGCTCAATACAGGAGGACTAAATCCTTTTACATAAACCCAATTTGATCTCCAATGGTCGACCAAATCCTCTGCCTAAATGATATTACATTATTCACACATTACATTCCTTGACCATGACCTCTTATATTAACCATGATGATCTACAATGAGATCTTATACATCTTATTTATACAAACCCTCGATCATAAACAATCAAGTCGGCCACTAGATAATAAACCAATTACATAATTACAAACCATGTCGGCCTTAGACCAAACAAATAATATCAACACATAAGACATCCCATAAATACATCAATAGGTCCCATCCACATGTTACATTAAAGTCGATTCATAACCTAGAACAACCGGGACCAAGTATAGGTCCACATGCTTCAATAATTATCTCTAAATGCCAAGTCTTGAATATGATCACCAACAACATCCTGAAACTCCATCAGAAGCTGCACCAACACCAATTATGCAATTCATCAAATATGTCCACTAAAATCTCTGTTGGTGAAACCCTCATCGGAACTAGAAACCAATCTTCTAAGCAAGCAGGATAGCATCCAATCACAAAACCAAAACCAACTGACCAAATATGAGTATAAGTATCATGAACATGCCAATTCCATCACCAAATTATACCGGAGCCTACCAGATCATGCTGGATCCAAGTTAATCAAAAACCACTTAACCTACCGAGACTAGAAGGGTGCTTGTAAATCATCCAAACAGCTAGTGTTGACATCAATGACAAAACATCAATGCAACACATAATCAATTCCACCAAATGGCCAACACAACTATTTTACACAATCTAGAAAGCTAGTATGGAATTCAAAATTGTTAAATTTGTCTATTGAATGCTTTACCAAGGTCTTTCAATTGGCACCCATTTAATAAGTGTTGTATTTTCAACCTAAGCTGTCCTTTTTGTAGGCATTCCTTCTTCACCTTTTTTTGTATTATTCTCATGCTTGAAATACTTGGTAATGGATTTTTTATTTTTTTGATCTCTAAGGCCTAAGTTGTTTGCATGGAACAATGTCCTAAGGGATGGAGCCAAATTTCTTGTTTAGTTTTCCCAACTATCACATGATTTTAGATTGAAAATAATTTTTTACATTTAAAAATAGAAAATTCACAAAAAATTTCTTATTCCATCATGGATAATAAATTTTATATTTTCTCAAGAAGTTGGTGGTTTCTAATGTTCTCTTACAAAAATTCAAACCGACAAGATTGCATTGGAAGTCCAACATCTTCACACTTTATCGATCACTAGAGAAATGTCCCTTACATTGTGGCAAGGGTATTGTCTTTACCACCTTATTAATACCAAATCTTCCCACTGAGACCAAAGGTGAATTCATTCAAAGTCCTCACAAGACTACACACATAACTATTGTCATTTTATGACACCCTTGGTCCATCAGTGAGAATGAATCAAAGGTAAATTTCATGGACCAATTTTACCCCAGATGATCAAGAGCCAAGTCAAGGAATTAGGAAAATGCTTAAGTGTTCTTTTGTCATGGGTCAGACTTCGAGCCTTCTCCCCTTGCATCTTGCCTTCAATCCTCAAGGTTCATTATGTCACTCTCCCTCCCTTTTCCTAAAGGACGTTGAATACTGGATTTTAGGGAATTGGTTGAACCCTTACTCTTTTAATAAGCATTAGGTTATTTTTCCAAACCTCAAAATCCGAAATACCTTCCTTTGTTGGATTTCGTATTTCAGGGAACTGGTCTAACCCTTACTCTTTTGATAAGCATTATACTATTTCCTTGAGCCCCATAATTTGAAATCCCTTCCTTTGTTTAATTTCATATTTTAGGGAACTAATCTAACACTTACTCTTTTCGTAAGCGTTAGATTGTTGCCCCAAACCCCAAAATTTAAAATCCCTTGCTTTGTTAGATTTTAAATTTTGGGAAATTGGTCTAACCCTTACTTATTTGGTAAGTGTTAGACTATTTCCCCAAAACACAAAATCTGAAATCCTTTCCTTTGTTGGATTTTGGATTTTGGGGAACTAGTTCAACCCTTACTCTTTTGGTAAGTGTCAGACGATTTCCTTGAAATATAAAATTTCTCTCTTGCCTCCCTCTCCTCCCTTTGGTCTTTCAAACTCTGGTTTCCTGACTCCTCATCCTTAATGATAATTTATTGAAGGCCTGATGCCCGATCTCTGATGACTGACAACACTTCCAAATGGCATGATCCACACTCAATGATCATAATGCCTCACTAACTCTTTCAACTTGTATGCTTTCATTCATGGAGCTAGAGAGGAACATTTAATTTATTTTGTAGGTTATCATCAAGTGGAGTCCTAGTCCATGTCCATTTATTGTTACTTGATGGTCTTCATGTCAAGTTTGCATGCTCTAACCTTGGATTTTTAGGCAATACACCTTCTACAAGTACTTTTCTTCTTAGGATTGCCTTGTCACGTATGGTAAGGTTTATTGCATATACCATCATGTCAAACCTGGTCACTTCTCTATCTTCTTAGACTGACATTCTTGTTAGAACATAATGTTAGTAGGGATCACATCCTTATAACATTTATATATAATGTTCTAATATAAGGTTATAAAACCTTATATATTATATGCTTTATAAGCATATCACATTTGAAATAATTATAATCTAATAACTATTAGATTATTAATTATTTATAAGTGGGGGTTATTGAAAAGGTGTGACTAGTGAAGTCACCCTTCCTCCTATATTTAAGGAGGTTCTCTCTCATTTGAGAGGTGTGAGAATTTGGAGCTTTATTGTGAGTTGTATCACTATGCATATGAGGTATTATTGGCCATGTGGAAGTATTGGAGGAGTGTCCCCAGGTTCATGTCTATTTTATTATAGACTATATTTGTAAGTGTTTTAATTAAATGATGCTTTATGGCGTTTTTTACTCGAAAGGGTTTTCCCCATCTATATCTTGTGTACTGTGTACATTTTGCATGTATGTTTCATGTTTCATTTACTTTATAATCTTGTTTATAATGATTAGTATCCTAAGATCCTAATTTCTAACATGGTATCAGAGCCTATTAGGCTATACTAATCATTTTTACAGGTTATACTAGAAGATATATATAATTCGATGAGAAATTTCTCTATGGTAAATCAACAGATATGTAAGGCTTTTTTTAAATGCATCTAGTATGCCATCTCTATTATTTTTAAAATCAATTCATCAAGGCTAAGTTAGAAAATTCTAATCATTCTTTTTTAAGGTGATACACAATATTTTTTTTCATACTAACATCTATTGGATTGCTAAGTGAAGAATGTTGTTTATTCTTATGAAAATAAAGAAAACAAAATGAACTTTTATATAGATATCATAATTTTTTTTTAATTTTGAAATAATTCACACATTAATTTTTTATTTACATTTCTTATTGGAATATAGAAGTTTGAGATAGAAATTCCATCAAAATAAATGAAATTATAGCCTAAATTTTTTTTATTCATCATTACCAATTCTCAAGTGACCTTCATCATTCTTTTTATCTTATCATTATGACCTTGATCGTTAAATAAAAAATAGAAAACGGAATACCAATAAACACCACATCATCTTATAAGAATACTAATAATAAAATATGACTTAATAATTCCTCCTCGTGAAAAAAATATGATCAATTATCTCTAATTTTTTTTAACACCACTCAACAATCATTCAAAATAATTTTGATCTTCATGTTGGCTGCAAGCTATGTAATTGTAAAGGACCTATTATGCCAATGAAATGGTGTGTATGGGTTACCTGCAAATAGTGGGCTCATTGTTTCTCTACCTTAGTCGATGCTCCTCCATCATCTCGACATATATCATATAAACCAGTGTTCCTCCATAATATATCATTTAAACTAGTGCTCCTGAAACCACACAGACAGTCGATAAGTTGTGGATGGCGATTACAATGTATTATGATATGGCAACCAGGCAATGGGATAAGGAGCAGCCATATTTTGCAAATCGATGTAAACCATTAAATGAAGATTATGATCTCAAACACAATCCATTTAATGCTGACCACCTAAACCTTGTGATGGGTTATCGATCCATCAGATGACAATAAGATTGAAATCGATCATTGCATTGGATCAATTTCAAAATCAATTCTCTCTTCATGAGTGCAATTCAGCGACTTCATCAATAACATCAGTGACTTGCCATATCGTTTCCACCACCAACGATGTAGGGATTGTAGTGATAGCAAATTTGTTCTTCATCTATAGTGCTTGCATTTTGAGAAAATGATTCCAAACCTCCGGTCTCCAACAAACTTGCACATTTAACATACATGTAAATAATCTTATCATTAAAAATGGTCAATGTAAGAAAAACACATTGTCTATGATTAATGTAAGATTTTTTTTATTGTCAATCATATCATTGAAGATACATGCATATATGAAGAATATCATTAAGAGTTAAGAGTGTTTCTTTCACAAAGTTATAAGAGATGGTGTAGACTTGTACTTTCCTAGATTATCCATTATAAGTGTTGATACTTCATAATTCCCTATATAAAGGCACTTTAGAATTAATTTTGATTGTCATTTAGTATGGGTAGATATAATAATGTCCCCTTTTTTTTTTCATTTTTATGCTATCTTCTTGTAAATCACTTGTGGATGAGACGTGAACAAAGAAGGAAGCACCTCATAACTAATTGTGTTGATGCTTCCATATAATGCTATAATATGTTTGGTGCATCGAGTGTCAATTACTATTTTCAAGTTTTTCCTTCCAAATTAATTGGTACAATAGTGTTCTAAGTTGCATTACAAATGACTCATTAGTGAACTAATTGAGATAAAGGGAAGAAACATCATAATTTATCTCCCAATAATATTTCAAAGGATTATATTGAGAATATTGCTACTTGTAGTATATTTGATCAACTACTATCAAACTATCACAATGATCATCTATTTATCCATAGATAGAGCATAAAATATTTATTTATAAAATATAAGGGCTATTAAAGTTCATAACTAAATTAAAAATTTATCACTAGCATTTTTTTTGTAGATCAAAGAGATCTATTGTTTTAATTTGTATTTGATCTATTTTTCACACTATTTATAATGGGTGGCTATCGCCCTTATAAACTGTCTGGGGAGCAAATCTAGAAAGGATAGCTCACCTGTTGCCTAAAAAATTTCTATGGATCATTACTATATGTAGTAGCATGTCGATTTTGTATTTTAAACAAGAAAACTAATTATTCATGCTTATTCTCATAAAAATATATGTTGATCTCCTTGCTACGAATTATTGGACTATATTTTACATTTATGAGGAATATTATATGATCTTTGGCAAATGACAAAAAAATAATATTATGTTCCTTCTTTGCACCAAAAATAAAGTTGATTACTATGTTACTAACTATATTGTTTCTTCTATGGCGAGGTTATGCCTTCAAAACATATGGTGCAAGTGCTATTACAAGGATGCAGCAATACTTTAATAAGAAGACTATCTTCTATGTGTATTTGAATCAAATGGACAAAAAATGAATGTAGCTCTTAAAGAATCAATATGGCCTTGATGATATATGGAAGAGTTCCATTTGGATACATATGAAAGTACCATATTACTTGAAGTTACTTTACTCATTCTAGAGAATATCATTTCTAAAGATCAAAATAAACATTGAAGATCATGGGCACCTCACTCAAGTGAAAGCATTCTATAATAAAGGCACCTTGAAGATCATGGGCACCTCACTCAAGTGAAAGCATTCTATAATAAAGGCACCTTGAAGATCATGGGAACCTCACTCAAGTGAAAGCATTATATAATAAAGGCACCTTGAAGATCATGGGCACCACACTCAAGTGAAAGCATTTTATAATAAAGACACTTTGAAGATCATGAGCACATACTATATATTATATTTTTAGCCATCACTTTGAAATCCTCTATGTAGTGATTGGCTTTGAGGTGATGCCATTAAGGGGGATTGTACATGACACCACCTAGTGGCTAAATCCTAGATTCAAGACCTAATAGGCATAAGACCTTTAGGCATTATATGCTCCAAATTAAAATAATGCTTGGCCTTAGGTGATGCCATTGAGGGGGAGTGTGCATGTCAATGACACCACCTAGTGGCTAAATCCTTTATTTTTTAAGTCCTACGGGCATAGTATCGTAAGACCTATGGGAAAAAAAAAATTTAAGTCCTATGGGCACAATATCGTAAGACCTACGGGCAGATTTTTTTTTAAGTCCTACGGGCACAATATCATAAGACCTACGGGCAGATTTTTTTTAAGTCCTACGGGCATATTGTAAATTCTTCTCCTTGTATAACTTCCACTTGTAAAAGAATTGTATTAAGACCTATGGGCACTATGTAATGAACCTGGGGAGAGGCTAATTTGAGGGGACCGCAGCTCCAATATAATTTTAAAGACCTCACAACATCATTTTTAAAACACTGGGATTATAAATTATGACAAGATGATTTTCATGAAGTCTGGAATGCATGATCTTCATGTTGGCATATATTTGTGTCCATGTTTATCACTGTCAAAGAAGACCTACGTTACGGGGGTGCTTCATTTTTTCTTTTATGGAAATTGACATGTGATCCCCTATTAACATTAAGGGGGAGTGTTAGAACATAATGTTATTAGGGATCACATCCTTATAACATTTATATATAATGTTCTAATATAAGGTTATAAAACCTTATATATTATATGCTTTATAAGCATATCCCATTTGAAATAATTATAATCTAATAACTGTTAGATTATTAATTATTTATAACTGGGGGTTATTGAAAAGGTGTGACTAGTGAAGTCACCCTTCCTCCTATATTTAAGGAGGTTCTCTCTCATTTGAGAGGTGTGAGAATTTGGAGCTTTATTGTGAGTTGTATCACTATGCATATGAGGTATTATTGGCCATGTGGAAGTATTGGAGGAGTGTCCCCAGGTTCATGTCTATTTTATTATAGACTATATTTGTAAGTGTTTTAATTAAATGATACTTTATGGGGTTTTTTACTCGAAAGGGTTTTCCCCATGTATATCTTGTGTACTATGTACATTTTGCATGTATGTTTCATATTTCATTTACTTTATAATCTTGTTTATAATGATTAGTTTCCTCCATAATGTTGCAAACATTTGTTTCCTCCATAATGTCACCAAGGATGATGTTGTTGTTAGTCTCTTGGTCACATCCCTAAAAGGAAATGTTGGATATTGTTGAGAAGTTTGTTGGAACAGTATTTTATCATTGATGTCAACATATTCTTCTCTATATTCTAGTATTGTGGTTTGGTTTAATGAGTTGTTTAGCCTGTATATTGCAAATGAGCTAATGCAGTTTAATGAGTTTAGATATGTTTGCCTCTAGTTGATTCAATATAAGTTTCAGTGGTGTGCATGATGCTTTGATCGAGTTATGAGATCGAGTATTGAGGTTGATATTCAGTTGTTTGTGTTATTCGGTATTCTAGTTTGTGCTCTGAATTGCTCTAGAATTTCTATATCTTTAGTTGCAGATGTATGGGATGTGTTTTGGACATTGATGTATGTCCTCACTTCGATTGGTTCATGATTTGGATATCCACAAGTGAAACTTTCATGTTGACAATCAATTTTGATGGTCTTCTTAAGCTCTAGTAAAGAGATGATGATGATCCTGGCAATTTGAGTTATTGTGATTGTTCCAGTGCAATTCATGTTGCTTGCAAATATTTCTAGATCATGTTCTATGTGTATTCATGGTCTGCATTGGTTATTGTGCGTGTTATTGAGGATTTTCTTGGTCTAGTAAAGTTCTTTTTGTTATGTGATATTCTTGATGGTTATAGTGTGTTGCACATTATTGAGGCATAATTGTTGGAGGTGTTTCATATTTTTAGTATTGATTTGGGTCTAGACTATGTCTTAGCCAACATTGTTTTGGTCTGCATATGTTGTTGTAGCGTGTGAGGTTACTATTTTCTAATGTTTATTGATGGTTTAGCCAACCTTGAAATATAGGTTGATGTCTTGTATAAATAAATGTAATAATAATGTAAGATGTATCTATGCGATCTTGAATGTGTGTGATCAAGTTGTATGTGTGAACAAGTGATTTGATCTTTCGGAATTGTGAAGGAGAAACAAAAGTGTTGCAAAGAAGACTGTGTGCTTAATTGGAATTGTACTCAGGCATATGCAAATGTTATTTTTGTAGTTCATGTAATTCAAATTGTTGCCCAAATGCTTTTGTAAGTCAGTGAGACTTCTTGTAATGCAATGAGCCTTCCCTAAAGGTTGTAGCCTTTCTGGGTTTCTTATTTGAGCAGTGAGATCTAGGCAGTGTGCCTGAATGCATGTGTATTCCCCATTGTAATATCTCATTTACTCCTAACAAGGCATTATCTCATTGTGGGTAGGTTGCCACTATGTTTTTTTCCCTTGATCAAGTTTTCCACATAAAAAATCTTGGTGTTATGTGTGATATTGATATGGTGATGTTTTATGATTTAACGGTTAATTATCAAATCAAAACTTTTGTGCAAATTGATTTACCCCCCCCCTCAATTTGTTGCATTTTTGCTAACAATTGGTATCAAAGATAGATCCTCCTAGAAGAAGCTTGATCGCTTGAGGAGATCTAAGATGGCAACCTTTATTTTCAAGAAGGATAGTGTAGATGTCTAAAAATGGTCAACGCTTGCAGAGTCATACTTTAACATTTGCACATTGCCTTATTTTAGGGTTCTTGCATCGCATTAACATTTCTTCTATGTTGTGCACTTGGTCTTTATCATTTGTGAGCATCAAGTCCTTCTTCTACATTCCTCATTTTTATCGCTTTCAAATTAGGTCTTGTCGATAGCAATCTTCAGTCATGATTTTGGTCGATCTTATCCTGTGTATCAATGTGCGTGCTTATTTATCATCATTTTGGACATCGTCAATCCTAATCAATGATAGAATTAGGGTTTTGTCCTCTTGTCAATCTTTCAATCATCTTTAGCTTGTTTGTAATCATTTGCGATTATCAACTTGTCAATATTGTCATTTTGTGATCGATTCATCATCGATCCTTGTCCTTGTCAAATATTGTCATTTTTTGCGATCGATTTGTCATTGATCCTTGTCCTTGCTGAGTTTGTCATTTTGCGATCGATTCATCATCAATCCTTGTCCTCTTCAATCATGTCAATTGGAACTTTTCAATTTGATCTCCTTGTCAATCTTGGTCAATTTGTCATTGATTTTTGTCAACCAATTTTAATCATTTATCAACATTGGTCTTTTGTCAGTTAGAATCATGATCAAATCTACATTAATTTCTTGTTGTCTTGACCTAATTCCTTGTCCTCTTATTTTTAGGGTTTTATGATTTGTTCATTTAATCCTTTTCTTATTCTTTGTGGGTTAAATAAATCTATTTATTTAGTCCTAGGTCTCTTTCATGAATTAATTAATGGATGAAAACCTATTAATTAATTCACCTAATTTCTATTTCCTCATTTCTAATTTTTTCTAATTCCTAATTTCCACCTCATTTTCTAATTTGCTAAATTCAATTTCCACCTAATCAATTCCTCTCTAGTCTCTCCCTATTTTTGTGTTTCGGTGGAAGCATGAATTTCTCATGCGCCATACTGTTGGCATAGCAAGATGTCATAGGCTTTTAGTCTTCTAACCTTTGCATTGGCAATATGTCATAATTCATGACATAGAAGGTGTCATAACCTTCTTCCTTCAACTCAATTTTGCCATTTTTGAAATCAACTGCCTCTAATATCAATTTCATGCTAATCTTGTCCTCTCTCCAATTTGTCTATAAATTGGATGAGTTCTTCAATCAAAAGATGAATCAATCACATTTTCGAGTAGCCTTATGCTGCAAATTTCATCTCTCAACTTGCTTTCTAGTTGTATTTTGCACTTATAGGTGAGATCAACATCAAATTTGAAGGTGTAAAAAGAACAATGGAGCCACATGAAGGAGATATCTGCATTGGTTTGCTTTGATTTCATGCAATTTGAATATCTTGTCTTTATGTTTTCATTGATTGGATTAGGATTGCTTTCATTGCAGTTGTAGGTTTTGTGATTGTCCTAATTGCTATTTGTTTTGATGCTTTTCAATTTCCTAATCTACATTTTGGTGAACCTGACATGAACTAACCATTTAACCATGTTTTGAGTGCTTTTTGAGCCATTTGCAGGTGAAAAAACTCAAGAAACAGGGCAACTCAGAGCTTTCTGGACACTTCTGCACCTGTGTTGAGGCATTCTACGCCTGTGTAGAAGGGATCTGCACCTGTGTAGAAGAGATCTGTGCTTGTGTAGAAGGGATCTGCACCTGTGTTGATGAGATATGCGCCTGTGTTGATGAGATCTGGGCCTGTGTAAGGCCAAAAACAGGGGGTAAAATTAGTTGTTTTTCTTGCAAGTTTATTTGTTTGCAATCTGTTTCTTGCATTAGGGTTTTTCTTTGGTACTAATTTTTTGTGCAGCATCTTGGTGTTACTTGTGACGAAGACTAAAAAATGCAACTACTAATGAATCTTATGCAGGATGTGGTCAAAGACTCTCATTAAAACATCTTGCTTGTGATTTTTAAAGTAGTTGCACTTTTCGTTTCTTAAAGGATAATGAACACCATGCATGCTTTGTTTTTTTTCAATTTGATTGTATGTTTTAAGCCTTAGAGTTGGGCCCGCCTCCCGATTTTCCTAGCACTTCGCATAGGCATTGGTGAGAGGGAATGACCCAAAGTGGTGATGGGCTAAAGCCAAGCTCTTCCAAACCACTCTAAATAATTGTGGATGCAATGAAAATTGTAGAAAACAGGTGTTGGAATGGTATTGCAACGATTTATTCACTGGATCAATACCCACCCGAACGGATGCCCTTACTATTGTAGTCACATAAATCTGTCCACTTAATTAAATGAATACTTAGTATTTATTTGATTATTTAACCATCAATTAATAATTAATTAAATTAATATTTAATTAATTCATCTTAACCCTCTTCTCCTATTAATTAAATAAATTATTCATTTTATTTGATTTAATTCACTTAACCAAATTCAGACCATTAATTAAATAAATAAATCATATTTATTTAATTAAATCTTCTCTCACATTTAAATAAATTAATATTTATTTAAAACCCCCAAAATCCCACCTCTCACATTTAAATAAATAAATCATTTATTTAAATCACCTTTATCCTCCACCCACTTGCATTTTCCTACAAATGCAAATTGCACAATTATTTTAAATAAATCATTTATTTAAATCACCTTTATCCTCCACCCACTTGTATTTTCCTACAAAAGCAAGTTGCACAACTATTTTAAATAAATTATTTATTTAAAATCCTATTTATCCTCACCCACTTGAAACCTTTAATGGTTTCCCTTAAAGTAGTCAAACTTGATGGCTTTAAAGTCTTCAAACTTGATGGCTTCCTTCTATAGTCTTCTTAAGACTTTAATGGTTTTCCTTAAAGTCTTCAAGCCTTTAATGGTTTCCCTCAAAGTCTTCAAGCATTTTAATGCTTTATCTTCTTTTTCTCATTTAAATAAATTAATATTTATTTAAATATTTATCCAAATGCAACTTACACCATTTAATTGAAATAAATGATTTTATTTTAATTGAAAATACCAAAATTTCTCCCACTTGCATTTTCCTACAAAATCCACTTGTATACCTAAACCCCTTCTAGATTCTTCTAAACCCTTCCTAATTAGCCTAATCCATCCCCTAAATATTGTCACATTCCTAAGCAAATTGGAGTCACTTCTCAAAGACTCCAAAGTCTTTGAAAAGCAATTAATGCTTTGTGTGTTCAACAAATTAACCCTCAAAGTCTTGGATAACCTTTGAAAGCTTCCAACCTTCAACCACTTAATCCCCAAAGTCTCCAATAACCATTAATGGTTACCTCAAACCCTCCCACATGGTTAAAACATTTGTTTTGACTCAACCTCTACCCAACCCAAGGGTCTCATCAAGCCTTTAATGCTTTGACCATGATTATCTCTTAAACATTTGCACAAAGGTTTATCCTTGGATTAACTCTTAATCCAATGGGTAATCTTAATTTAGACTTGACCCTTACCTTCTAGATAACCATGAGGTCTTCTCAGGCATTTAATGCCTCCAACCTCTTCTCTCAACCCAATCTTATGTTGACACTCGTCACCATTTCATTGGTGCAAATTGTGCACATGGATCCCCAACTTTCAAGCTTGACCCTTGATTAAACCTTTCAATCCTGGCCATCCATTGCTCCATTTTTCCTATAAATAGAGCCCATTCCTTCATAATCCAGATCCTGAAAACTTGTATGCATTTAGACTATAGACATTTTAGAGAGCATTTTAGCATAAACAATCTAATCTTTTGTCTTTTGGTTAAAATACATCATTTTAGCATTATTATTAGCTTTTCATTCCACATTTAGAGCTATTCTATAAATCTCAATCCTCCATAAGCATCCATAGTGCAAAAAGCTGCTGAGAGCTACACTATTTTGGAACTTGGAGAGGAGAGGAACAAGGGAGAAGGAACTCGGAGTATGTTAGGAGGTATTTGGAGATGCCTCATCATGTTTGCTTTGATAGTTAAATATGCTTGCATGCTTATAGTCTCTCTTTTGGTATGCCCTTTTAGATTAGTTTTCGATTGACTAACACTAATGGTTTGTGTGTTTTTGTGTTGATTGATCTTGGACTAACATTGTGCCATTTAGGAGGGCATCAACTATAATCTCTTGTTTTTAGATGCCAAAATCCTCCTATCTATTGGCTCAAGAATAGTGATACACGCATGTCGAAGACACCTCTCATGTACTCCTCAGTTAGAGATAGCAAGTTCTTGGGAAGTGATGCCCCTTGAACTCGAAGCTTGGTATGCCCGAGAAGTGAGTGCACTGTAAGGGGGAGCCAGTGCTACCAACCGTCTAGCTATCTGGCTGAGTGTTGTATTTTATGGATAGAGGATTCAACAAATATTGCCCTTGCCAGCCTTAGGATTTGTTGTGAATGTGCTTGATTGTCTTGAGTCAAAGTCAAACAAACATTTTTGTCTTCCGTGATTGTCAAAAGTTAAATAAAAAACAAACTCTCAAAAGTGCTCATAATCAACTTGGGTTTTCAAAATCAACAACCTTCAATTCAAAACAAAATCCAAACAGAAAAAGTCCAAATTTGTCCAAGTATTCATCCAACATTTGAACATGGCTTGTCAAAACATTTAATGTCTTTGTTTCAAAATTCATGTCACTTTAGGCTAGGTTTTGCATAGTCCAACTTAGGTCATAGGACATATTGGTATCTCCCTGCATTTTAGTCCTTTTCATTGCAAGCATCCTCATTTTTCACTTAGGTTCAAAATCATTTCCCTAAGTTTGCATTTCATTATCATATCCAAGCTAGATTTCCATTTAGGTGACATTTGTGCATTATCCTTGTCATGCTAAAATTAGGTCTTGCCTAGGTTGCATTTTGCATATTCCAAGTCATTGGTCTTCACATATCCTTATCATTGTATTGTCATCTTGTCTTGGCTTCATCTTGTCATATCATATTCTTAGATCATTTTCATGTCATATCCTTAGTCATTGTTATAATCATTGCCTTCTTGCATTTAGTCTCAAAATTTGGGTTTGTCAAACTTAAAAAAAATCAAAACTTTGGATGATACCCTAAGTTGTTGTTAGGAAGTCTTGACCTTGTCTAAAACTTGTCCTTTTATTAATATCATTTTTGTCAAACCTAGCTTAGTATCCAAGCATATAGGTGAGACATTGTCAATTTGTCCTATTGTCATTTGGTCCTTTTTCCTTTAAGGTCTTGGCTTCATTTCAACTTCCCAAGGTTAAGTCTTTAGGTTTGCATTCCAAAAAGTTTGTCCAAATCTTGAAAAACAACAAAAACATAGGGTGCATTCTTGCCATAGATTGCATTTTCATTTATTTAGGTTGCATTTAGTTGCATATTGTATGTTAGGAAATAGGAGATCATCACAAGACAAGATAAACGTAATAGCTCAATCACAAATGCATTCATTGCAATGAATCTATCCTAAGACACATTCAATAGAGACATGAAAACAAAGCATACAAAACTAGAAATTATGCAAACCATAGACACAATTTGAATGCTCCTTCATGCGGCTCCATTGTTCTTCTTTCCTCTCCAAATAGTTGTGGATCTCACCTACAAGTGCACACACAATTGAAAGCAAGTAGACGGGATTTTTGATCAAGAGTACTAGAAGTATAAATTCGATAGCCTGATTACCAATTATTAGTTAAGGGCCTTTGATTGAAGAAATTCATCCAATTTATAGAAGAATTGGAGAGATGACAAGATTAGCATGATTCAATTCAAATGGAAATTGCAAATCAATTATGTCAATTATGACAAATTATGCGCTTTCTATGCAAAATTTGTTGATTGATAATTTATGACAAATTATGACAACTTCTATGTCAAAATTGATTGATTGTCAATTATGACAAATTTATGACAAATTGACATGTCATTTCCATGAATTTGGGAGAGAAATAGGAGGAAATTGAAATTAGGAATTAGAAAATTAAGAAATTAGGAAAAATAGGAAATTAGAAATTAGGTAAATTAATTAATAATTTGTCATTTATTAATTAATTCACAAAGAGGAATAATTAGCCAATTAAATGAACATTTAATTGTAATGAGAAAACTTAGGATAAATAAGCAATTTATTAATCCTAAAGGAGGAAATGACAAACCAGGTTAAATGATTAAATCACAAAACCCTAGAAGATGAATTAGGTCTTGAAAGATAATTGACTCGATTCGATTTGATTTTGGATTGATAAATGACCAATGTGATAAATGATTTGATTGAGAAAATGCACCAATTGACGAGGAACAATGACAAATTGATCCAAATTGACATATTTGAGACAGACAACGATCGATGACAAATCGATCGCAAAATGACAAGATCGAACAAGATGACAAGAGTTGATGATAAATAGATTGCAAAATGACAGGATTGAAAATGACCACGATCAATGACGAATTGATTGCAAAATGACAAGATCGAACAAGATGACAAGAGTTGATGATAAATAGATTGCAAAATGACAGGATTGAAAATGACCACGATCAATCACGAATTGTTCGCAAAATGACAAGATCGAACATGACAACGATCGATGACAAATCGATCGTCAAGAGGACAAGATTGAAGGATTGATGATAAATCGACAAGATTGATAAGAGGACAATGATCGATGACAAATTGATCACAAGATTGATAGGACAAAACCCTAATTAGGATTGACGATGTCCAAAATGATGACAAATAAGCATGCACATTGATGCAATAGGATAAAATTGATCAAAATCATGATTGGATAGTGTTGTCGACAAGACCAAATTCGAGAGCGAGATAAATGAAGAATGTAGAAGAAAGACTCAATGTTCGCAAATGATAAAGACCAAGTATGAATCATAGGAGAAATGTTAATGCGACGCAAAAACCTAAAATGAGGCAATGCGCAAATGTTAAAGTATGACTCCGCAAGCGTTGACCATTTTTAGGTGTCTACATTTTGCCCCTCTTTGAGACAATGCGATTTTAAGCATTGTTTCAAAGAACAATAATGAAAATGCCCCAGACAATAATAATGACATATGCATGCCCCCTCGAGGAATTGGCCAGAAATGTCTAGAAAAGAGGCCAATTCATCGATAAGAATGATAGAAAATGATAGGATCAAATGACTCGCCAAGACTGATGGAAGAAATGTTAGTAAGAAGAAATGAGACAGAAGACAGTTAGAGACAAAGAAAAACTTGCTTTCACTAATGCACTTTGTAAGTGAGAACCTTTATTTAATGTAGCAACATGGATGCGTAGCATCATGGCATTGAAGGCCAGAGCTGAAATGCAACCCTATTTGCGAAAGACAAACACATCATAGACAAGCAACACTCACAATCAAAAAAGAAAAAGATCATAAACCATCCCGGTCACTCTAAATCACTCAGTGACATCATCGAGCAACATAGGAACATGACCGAAGCCAACGATAAATCAGTAAAAAGATAAGATGCACAAATTCCAACAAGTCAAACAAACATCTTGATCTTCATTGTCAAAAGTTGAAAGTGCTGATAGGACGATCATGCTGTCTGGTTTCAAGACATGCGGTACCCTGTCTAAGACAGGACACAGTCTGGTTTCGAGTATACCACACCCTGTATAAGACACATGATAGTAGAGACAAGGACAAATGATTTTGAGGTAACGTTCGATTGATATGACAAGTGCAATCAGTTTGAATGTTTGGTTTTGATTGAAAAAGTTCATCTGTTTATGCATGATTTTAATAAAGCACAATGTTCGATTGATTGCGAGGCATTGGATGGATGCTCAGTGATCTGTCTATGCACAAAAAGAGATCCTTTAGTGCAAAATGCGTGTTTTTGGATTTTAATGTTTTTGAAATGTTTTTGTGTTCATTTTTTCAGGACTTTTTATGATTTTTAGGGATTTTCATTTTTTCAGTTTTTAGATACGTTTTTTCAGGACTTCTTTTTTTTCAATTTTTTTAGGGAGTTTTTTCAGGACATTATATGATTTTATTTTATTTTTATTTTTTTCAGGACATTATTCGATTTTTTTTGAATATTTTTTCAGGACATTTTTAAATGTTTTTGAGATTTTTTGAGGACATTTTTCAATTTTTTTGAATTTATTTCAGGACATTATTTGATTTTTTGAGATTTTTTTAGGACATTTTCAATTTTTTTAAGAGACTTTTTTCAGGACATTATATGATTTTTTTGAGATTTTTTCAGGACCTTATTTGATTTTTTTAAGAGACTTTTTTCAGGACATTTTTAAATGTTTTTTGAAGATTTTTTCAGGACATTATTTGATTTTTATGATCTTTTTCAGGACATTTTTCAATTTTTATGATCTTTTTTCAGGACATTTTTAAATTTTTATGAAGATTTTTTTCAAAACATTATTTGATTTTTATGATTTTGCCCCCAGTGTCTAGCAAGGCAACGAATATGACAAGTGAATAAATAGGCTTGCTGAAATGTTGGTGGATAGAGGGAAGACAAAGGCCTTTTATCGTGGAGACAATGCAGATGCAATTTTCAAGGGCTATGGCATGATGGGACAAGAGACTGGATATGACCATGTAAAGCAGGAACATGGCATGAGGGACATGTCAAGAGGTTTTTGAAACCATGTTTAAATTTTGTGTCCTTATGTCAGATCAAGATCAAGGAATGAAAAAGAGTGTATGGATAGTGATAAGATATGGATAGGATAAGCAAGACCAAGAATGGATAAGGGACATGGACTAAAGGTTAGGGTAGGATATGGGATAGTGGCAAAAAGTTGCAATAAGAGAGGGAATATGGATGAAAGGTTATAATAAGCAAATGGATAAATGACCAAAAGCTATGATAGACGGAAAGCTGCAAACAAGATGCATGATGCTCATGACAATCCTCAGCCTTGTCAAGATCAAAGGTGGAAAGGGAATTTGGGAGAGAAATAGGAGGAAATTGAAATTAGGAATTAGAAAATTAAGAAATTAGGAAAAATAGGAAATTAGAAATTAGGTAAATTAATTAATAATTTGTCATTTATTAATTAATTCACAAAGAGGAATAATTAGCCAATTAAATGAACATTTAATTGTAATGAGAAAACTTAGGATAAATAAGCAATTTATTAATCCTAAAGGAGGAAATGACAAACCAGGTTAAATGATTAAATCACAAAACCCTAGAAGATGAATTAGGTCTTGAAAGATAATTGACTCGATTCGATTTGATTTTGGATTGATAAATGACCAATGTGATAAATGATTTGATTGATAAAATGCACCAATTGATGAGGAACAATGACAAATTGATCCAAATTGACATATTTGAGACAAACAATGATCGATGACAAATCGATCGCAAAATGACAAGATCGAACAAGATGACAAGAGTTGATGATAAATAGATTGCAAAATGACAGGATTGAAAATGACCACGATCAATGACGAATTGATTGCAAAATGACAAGATTGAACAAGATGACAAGAGTTGATGATAAATAGATTGCAAAATGATAGGATTGAAAATGACCACAATCAATGACGAATTGATCGCAAAATGACAAGATCGAACATGACAATGATTGATGACAAATCGATCGTTAAGAGGACAAGATTGAAGGATTGATGATAAATCGACAAGATTGATAAGAGGACAATGATCGACGACAAATCGATCGCAAGATTGATTGGACAAAACCCTAATTAGGATTGACGATGTCCAAAATGATGACAAATAAGCACGCACATTGATGTGATAGGATAAAATTGATCAAAATCATGATTGGATAGTGTTGTCGACAAGACCAAATTCGAGAGCGAGATAAATGAAGAATGTAGAAGAAAGACTCGATGTTCGCAAATGATAAAGACCAAGTATGAATCATAGGAGAAATGTTAATGCGACTCAAAAACCTAAAATGAGGCAATGTGCAAATGTTAAAGTATGACTCCGCAAGCGTTGACCATTTTTAGGTGTCTACACATATCATACATCATCCTTTTAAAATCAAAACAATCCCAAAAAAATATTGCATTTGCATAGTGACATGCCTGTTGAAACAAGGTCAAAATCTAAGAAGATGGGCAACCCAACATATCAACCCATTGACAACGTATCAAACTCACAGTTTCAACCTAGTCAAACATTACAAGTTGAAGGTTCGTCAAACACATCATTACCACAATATGGAATGGTTCAAATTGGAGCACCCCCATTATATGAGCCAGTGTTTGTACCCATGAAATCGAGATATGGAAGTGTACCACCAACACCAAGGGAAAATGTACCTTTTGACTAGAATCAACTGAACCTACAACATGAAATTCAAACTCAAACATTACATGAGGAACAAACTCTTTCACAAGGATTTGGGTCAGATCAAGGCATTCAACAAGAAATAGATCCAAATGTTTTACCAGATTCTTCATCAGATTCTGATGCTTCTGATGATATTGATATGTTCCTTAAAGATCTGAAGTTGATAAAAAAGATGGATAAATTCTTGAACAAGGTCTTTAAGATGTTCCCACAAAAATATCTTGACATGATGAGTAATGTGACTTCCTCAAGTGAGCAAATTAATGTACAAAAACAACAAGGTGGTGAGCTATTAAGTTTCTCTCCACATCCAAATGAAGAAAATGTGCAACAAGAACCTCAACACACCTTGATGAGTAAACGTGCTTCAAAAATGTTGATAGTGACTATTCCACAAAAGTCACCATTCGAAACAATAAACAATCCACTATTTAATACAACACCTTTAGCACAAGATCAAATGATGGCCACACAAATGTTGACAACTATCCCTCAACAAGAAACGATTCCTCAAATGATTGCCAGTGGATCAAAATATAAGATGCAAGAAAGCTTTACGACTGGAATGCCTGATCTTACTAATGTTCAAAACAATCCTACAATGCAACAAAGTTTCTATGTCCCATCAAGTTCAATATGTTTGGAAAATACTCAAGTACCCGTTATACAAAATATTGTGACAGATCCTTCGCTAGTGTCAACACAAAGAGCCAAAAATAGTGGTGTGCACCAACAACAAATGTTGCAACAAATGAGGAATGCACAAAAGGCACAATCGAATGCGCAAACAAGCAATGCACAACAACAACAATATCACATTCAACAACATGTTGCAACATCTTCTGCACCATTACAAGTTAATTTAAACTTGCAAACACCACAATGGATTGGACAAACAACACAGCAAGTCAATGCAACTGCCATTCCCCACCTCAAGGAGAAACAACAGAAACCTCCCAAACAAATTTTTTTTTAAATGATGGGATTTACATAAGGACAACAATAGTTGGCACAAAGTCAGAAAATTCCGATTCGTCAGCATCAACAGCAACATGTGCCTCAATATGGGCTAGGAAAAACAAGTTATCATACACCACAACCACAACTGATGTCCATGCAATATCAACAACACCCTCAACTACAATATCAACCTAGGCTACAAATGATGATCCCACCACAAGAAGTACAACAAAAGGGTCAAGGTCAAGGCATGGCACAACCACAGCAACAAGAGCTGTATCAAGACCTTTATATGCCAGAGACACCAAAGACAGTAATTTCAGAGCATCAACAACCAATACAGAGTAGGATGTATCGACAAAGAGTACACCCAAGAGTGAATGATGAACTCCCAAAATCCTTGTTACCTGACACATTTGCACAATAGCTTGAGAAATTGCAATGACAAGTCGACGCATTGGAAACCAAAGGGACAAAGAAATTGTATACAGATCAAGATTTATGTCCTAATCCATTTGACAAGAGCTTGTACATGCCTCCCTTCCCTAAGCATTTTGAGGCACCTAATTTTGAGAAATATAAAGGGAACGACAATCCAAAAGACCATATCCGAGCATTTTTCATAGCATGTACTCAAGTGAGTTATGAGGAAACATATTTGATGCGCTTATTCGCACGAAGTCTCATAGGACAAGCCATGGATTGGTATTCGCATTTGCCAGGGAACATAAAGACATGGTCAGAATTGGCTCAAAATTTTATATCCCACTTCGCATTCAACATTGACAGTGAAGTGACCATGTCAAATTTATGCAACACCAAGCAAAAGCAAGGTGAACCATTAGTGACTTTCTTACAAAGATGGTGAAGCTTGTACAATCGTTCTTCCCTAGATATACCTGAAGAACAACAAGTGAACTTATTCATTCAAAATTTGGTCCCAGAAATGATGTATGAGCTCAAATTGAAAAGTCCCAGCACCATTGAAAAACTCATTAAGAAAGGGATGAACATTGAAACTGCTCTTGTAGCTAAGGGACTCATTAAACTCAACAAAGACAGTGATAACACAAACAATTCTGTGGAGAAAAATAGATTTTGGTACAAAAACAAGAATGTCACTAATGATGGAGTTGTCAATGCAAGAGAAGTGAATGCAAATCAACCCACATTCATAATAAATCAATTGAGTGCTCCTAATATGTCGACTATGCACCAAAATCAAACACAAGAAAGCAATGTTACTCAACAGCCGCAATACCAACAATATACTCAACAATATAATCAACAACAAAACTAGCAACAAAAACCTTTTAGATCAAGGGACAGGCCTCCTCGACAGTTTACACCATTGGGAGAGCCTATTGAGTCAGTAATGAAACAATTAATACAAGCAAATTTTATCAAGTTACTAGATATCAAGGAAGAACCATTGGTGGAATGATAATGCATATTGTGAATACCATCAATCAAAAGGACATAAAACTACATCGTGTTTTCAATTGAAACATATGATTCAAGAATTGTTAGATCAAGGAGTAATTGAGGTAGACCCGCCCAACGTGACCTCTAACATTGATCATACAATTTTCAAAACTCCTTTGCTTGATCATGACAAGGGTAAAGCATCTTCTTCAAACTCTACCCAAACAGCGAATCTTAATTATGCAAATAATGGTTATAACAATGTCATAAATTGTTTTCGAGCGTCAAATGAGTATGTTTCCACCATAAGAATAAAGGGACAAGATCCTTCTTGCGTAGGTCACCACTCGTCGATCCAAAATAGTCCTGAAAGGAGCTCCTGTAATTCCTCCCAAATCAACTCCTACAAGTCAGTATAATCTCCTAGATCATCTGGGGAAGACACCTGCACAAATATCAATTCTTGAATTATTGAAAATGTCCCCAATGCATTGCACAGTCCTGGATAAAGCTTTAACTGAGTCCACTATCCCGACAGGCATTGATGTTTATCGAGTTTCAAGCCCGAATTGGACATCTAGTTGTTTCCCAACATGTTACCTTTTCTGATAATGATATTTCCCCTGATAGGCTCCCTCATAATGATCCTTTACATCTAGAATTCTTTGTCCACAATTGCAAGATCTGACGAGTCTTGATAGATGGTGGAGCAGGTCTTAACATCTGTACCTTGAGAGTGGTCATTGGTCTTGGTTATACAGAAAATGACATTGATTCTTCCAGAAGAATAATAATCAAAGCATATGATGATGCTAAGCATCCATCTAAAGGGGTAATTTCATTGCCTATCAGAGTCAGTCCAGTGAAAGAAAACACTTTCTTGTAGGTCCTAGACCTCGATCTCCCTTACAATATGATTCTTGGCCGTCCGTGGATCCACGCAATGAAAGAAATTCCATCTACTTATCATCAGTGTTTAAAATATCCTTACAATGGGACTGAGATAACAATTCCAGGAGATCGAAATCCATTTCAATTTTGTGCTAATCTAAAGGATTCTCCACAACAACAAGTCCAAGTCAATAGAGAGGCCCACTCACATAATTATGTGGATCCTAATGAGTTGTTAGATGTTGTCAAAGGAAAATTGAAGATACAGGACCAAGGATGCGGAGAGTATTCAATGGCTCAAACATTCCTCATTGGGAATTTACCTACATCTCCAAAATCACATGGCAAACCACATTTGTTGCAAAAGGAACCTAAGGTAGTCATTCAGTATCAACCCCCCACTACATTTACAAAATGGGGTGAACTTAACAAAGAAACTTTGGATGATGATGTAATAGATTGGCTTTATAAGGATCCAACTGATACACCACCTATCAAGTTGCCAGTGGAGCAGTATGGCAAAGGGTTTACTATACTGCAGAAAAAGGGATATGATGGTTGCAGTGGTTTGGGCCCTGACAAGAAAGGAAGATTAGAACCTATTATTCCCAAGATGCGACATCCAACTTTAGGATTAGGTTTTGTACCATTGCGAATTGGACCCTCGTCTACCAAAGTGACCATGTGTGGAAAGGGGCGTGACTCTGATGATGAAATGACACCTGAGGATACCCAACTTGAAACTAATTCCAATGAATGGGAGTGGAGTTCCTTTTCTTCTAGCTCCTATGCCCTTGAAAATGTTTTCCTTGACCCTGATGATTTACCCATGGAAGACAAACATGAAATAACTTCCCCACCCAAAACGTGTCTAATGCTTGGATAGAGTCATTCTGGGACCCAAGATCTGAATCAAATACGAGCAGTTTAGACAGTGATACCATGGACATTTACATCTTTACCATCTCGGCCCTCTCTCTCCTTAAAACCGATGATGACATGCCCCTTGTCTATCCTCAGCTTATCCAACATGACCAACAAGAACCACTCAAATTAGATTGTTTTCAAAATGACAAAGCAATTGCAGAATTCCTTGGACTATGAGAAGGCATACCACGAGGTGATCATAAGGCATGGTTTGCTATTGATTTATATTCCACAGCATATTTTGGGGAGTCAACTCCATCTTCTAGTCATAAAAATGAAAAAGAAAATGAAAAAGTAAAAAATCAAAAGAATGGGTCTTTGAGTGAAAACCGTAAGGCACTCTCTGACCATGAAAAAGTAAAAATACAAGACGTACCTGTGGGTGAAAACCTCTCTGGGGCACCCAAAGGTGGAAGATTGGACATACCTCTCATCAAGTCAGGATAAATCAACATTGCTTGTGGAAATGATTGAAGAGATAAATTTGGGTACACTTGACAACCCTAAGGTCATTCATTTCGCTACTTCTCTATCAAAACAAGAAAAGATAGACTTTGTCAATTTCTTTCTTGAAAAGAAGATCATTTTTGCATGGTCTTATGCAGATATGCCTGGCCTTGATCCAAAATTAGTCCTTCATCACTTGCCATTAAAATCAGAT
Organism: Cryptomeria japonica; assembly: GCF_030272615.1. NCBI lineage: Eukaryota > Viridiplantae > Streptophyta > Pinopsida > Cupressales > Cupressaceae > Cryptomeria > Cryptomeria japonica. The sequence goes on from NC_081406.1 coordinate 583,382,026, forward strand.
GCCAAGCCCATCAAACAAAAACTCAGAAAGATGCATCCCTAGGTGGCTCTCTTAGTAAAAATAGAACTCAAAAAATTATTAGATGTGGGCTTTATTAGACCAATTGATTATGCAGATTGGATTTCAAATTTGGTACCAGTTAGCAAAGTAACTGGGGGCATTAGGATTTGTACTGATTTTAGGTATCTTAATAAAGCATGCCCTAAAGATGATTTTCCACTACCAAATATAGACATCACAGCTGACATGACTACCGGATATGAGATGCTATCATTGATGGATGGTTTTTTCGGATATAATCAAATTCGCATTGCTCCTGAAGATCAACATAAGACTGAATTCACATGTGCTTGGGGTACCTACTGCTGGAATGTGATGCCTTTTGGTCTTAAAAATGCTGGTGCAACAAATCAAAGAGCTATGATGACAATTTTCCATGATTTTATGCATACTTTGATGGAAGACTATGTTGATGACCTATTATGCAAATCCATCACAAGAGATAGTCATCTTGCCATCCTTGGCCCAATTTTTGATCGAATGGAAACCTATAAGCTCAGACTCAACCCAAAGAAATGTGTCTTTGGTGTCATAGCCAGCAAATTATTAGGGTACATTATTTCTCACAGAGGCATCGAAGTAGACCCTGAAAAAGTTAAAGCAATAATGGATATGCCTCCTCCTTCCAATCTCCATCAACTAAGAAGTCTGCAAGGGAAGTTACAATCTATCCACTGATTTATAGCTCAATTGGTAGACAAATGTCATCACTTCCAGCATTTATTGCATAAAGGTGTCACTTTTAAATGGACTGAGCAATGTCAATCAGCATTTCAAACTCTCAAGGATTATCTGTTGTGGCCACCTATTCTAATGCCTCCTATAGAAGGGAAGCCATTCATATTGTATATCTCTACAACTGAAACGGCACTGGGAGTTCTCTTAGCCCAACAGGATGAGAAAGGCAAAGAGCGAGCTATTTATTATATCAGTCAGACACTAGTAGGCTATGAGTTGAATTATTCAACTATTGAATGGGCATGTTTAGCAGTGGTATTTGCAACACAGAAGCTTTGACACTATATGTTAAATCATCAGACATTGCTAGTTGCAAAAATTGATCCCTTGAAATACTTGCTTAGCAGGGCAGCTTTGACAGGTCACCTAGCAAAGTGGGTTATGATCCTAAGTGAGTTTGATATTGAGTACATTGAGAGAAAGGCAATAAAAGGACAAATCATAGTGGATCAACTTGCAGAGGCACCTATTCATGATGATCATCCAATGTTGACAGATTTTCCAGATGAATCAGTCTTTGCTCTCACATCTTCTAATGAATGGAAATTATATTTTGATGGATCCCATAGCAAATTCGGGTCTGGAGCAGGTATATTGTTTGTCACCCCTCAAGGTGATGCTATTCCCAAATCCTACAGAATAACTTTCCATTGCACCAATAATATTGTAGAATATGAGGCTTTGGTCACAGGACTCTGAGTAGCAATCCAATGGAACATTACACATTTGCAATTCTATGGAGATTCCCAGTTAGTCATCCGTCAAGTGAATGATGACTATGAAATGAAGGATGAAAAGATTCTTCCCTACAAGCATATGGTAGATTTCTTTAGGACAAAATTTACTGATATCCATTTCAGTCAAGTTCCAAGAATACAAAACAAGTCAGCAGATGCTATGGCAACTATTGCTTCCATGTTAAATATGCCCCACAATATGGACAGATGTGAATTTTTGGTCGAATAGTTGCTTGTCCCTTCTTTTGAAATTTTGACAGCAGATGTGATGTGTGTTCTTGTTGGTCCTAATTCCCTGCGGTACAATGACATCTATCAGTATTTGAAATCCCAAGCCTTACCACCTAACCTTTCCCCTAACCAATGTCGAGCCTTCATATGCCAAACTGCCAAATATGTCATCATTGCAGACACCCTTTACTATTGTTCTTTTGACCATACCCTCCTCAGGTGTTTGGATTCTAATGAGGCACAAATAGCTTTACGCGAGGTTCATGATGGTATATGTGGGGGTCATTTCAATGGTCTGAGTCTAGCTAAAAATTTGGTTCGTGCTGGATATTATTGGCCCACTATGGAAAAAGATGCTCATGATTTTGTCAAGAAATGCTATAAATGTCAAATACACGGAAATTACATTCAGGCGCCAGCCCAAGAACTTCACTCTGTCATATCTCCATGGCCCTTTTCTCAATGGGGATTGGATCTTATTGCCAAGATTCACCCGACATCTACAAACGGACACAAATTCATCATCACGACCACATAATACTTTACAAAATGGATTGAGGCTATCCCCATGACCTATATCACTGGTGTTCAAATTTCAAAGTTTCTATTGAATTATATCATATGCAGATATGTGGTTCCCCTTGCAATTGTCACAAATAATGGTCATCCATTTAAAAATAAAGATGTCAAGGAACTCTGTGAAAAGTTTTGCATTCAACACCATTTCTCCAGTCCTTACTATCCACAAAGTAATGGTCAAGCTGAAGCATCAAATAAAACCATCATTAAGATCCTGAAAAAGGTTGTCAATGACATTGGTCGAGATTGTCATGTACAGTTGAATCCAGCACTATGGGCTTATAGCACTTCCATCCACACACCTACTAGCACAACACCTTATTCCTTGGTGTATGGTGCGGAAGCATTTTACCCTTGGAAGTGGAAATTACCTCTTTGCGTGTTTCCCTACAACATTTGATTGATGATGAGATGCACAGAGTCTCTCGATTGCATCAGCTTGAGATATTAGATGAGAAACGTCAGATAGCCCTGACACATTTGCAAGCATATCAAAACCATCTCCGTCACTCTTATAATAAGAAGGTCAAAGGGCGACACTTCAAAGTGGGATATTTGGTCCTAAAGGTGAACCCGAAGAATACACAATCTACTGACATCATCAAAGGAAAGTTTGAGCCTAATTGGGTTGGACCTTTCATAGTTACTGCAGCCTATGGCTCGGGGGCATATCAGCTTGCAACCCCAAACGCTGAACCTCTGTCTGATCCTATAAATAGCATGCACCTTCGAAAGTACTGGACATAGTTTTCTGTCAGTTGTTCTTCAAATATGATCTTGAAAAAAAAGTCAAAAAAAAAAAATCAAAAAGTGAAAAAAAAATCAATCAAATAAAAGTGAAAAGTTGAAAAGAACAAAAGTAAAGAAAAATAATTCACCCTCTAGTGAAAACCTGGCAAATAGGCACTTTGGGCAAGTACCATGGTGAAAACCTAGCAAACAGGTGCCATGTGTAAAAGACTATTGCTCCGTTATCTATCATGACTCCTAGTTGTACTATTCCCCCATAGGTTTATCACGATTATCCTTGCCCTGGCCCAATGTTCTATTCCAGGCTCGTGATTGGTCAACATCATTGTCTTACATATTCAGGTTTCTAGTCGTTGTGCATATGTTTTGGTCCTGGTCGCTGTATATGTCTTTCAAATTTTCATTGGGTGCGCGCCCCTTGTCATGATCAATTACTAGAGTTATTACTGTGTACGGGCTGGAGCTTTGTAATCATAAAATGTCCTGAAAATTCCCTAAAAATCATAAAATGTCTTGAAAAAATCCCTAAAAATCATAAAATATCCTAAAAAAATCCCTAAAAAGTCAAATAAAGTCCTGAAAAAAATGAACAAATAAATTGAAAAAAATTCGAAATTCCTACAAAGTGGAAGACATCAAAATCCAAAAAACAATTTCTTTGGCATTTTGCATTTTGTCAATAAATGATCCCCTTGTGCATAGACAGATCGTTGAGCATACATCCAACGACAATCTATCAAACATTGTGCTTTAATGAAATCACGCATTAACAAATGAACTGTTCCACTAAGCAAGCATTCAACCTGATCACAGTTGTCACATCAATCAAAATAGCATCAACATTACCATTGGTCCTTGTCAATATTATCATGGGTCTTATATAGGGTGTGGTATACTCGAAACCAGATTGTGTCCTATCTTAGACGGGGTACCGCATTCCCTGAAACCAAACAACATGATCATTCTTGTTTTCCACTTTTGACAATGATGATCAAACTGTTTGTTTGACTTGGTTGAATTTGTGTGTCTTATCTTTTTACTAATTTATCTTTGGCTTCGATCATGTTCCTATGTTTCTCGAGGATGTCACTGAGTGATTTAGAGTTACCGGGATGGTTCATGGTCCCTTTCCTTTTTTTTGTTGTGCTTGTTATTTGTGGAATGTTTGTCACAAATTGGGGCAACTATATCATTGGGTGTCTATGATAAGTACGTTCACTTTGTGAACGCCACACATACCTCGACCCTTGATGTATGCACCCTAGGATGCTTCACTCATTCCTTGTGTGCGATGTGTCTGTCTTTTGCAAAAGGGGTTGCATTCCAGCTCTGGCCTTCAATGCCATGATGCTCTACATCCGCTTTGCTACATTAAATAAAGGTTCTCACCTACTTATGTGCATTTGTGAAAGCAAGTTTTTCCTTCATCTCTAACTTTCCTCTATCCCATTTCTTCTTACTAATGTTTCTTCCATCAGTCTGGGTAGTCCATTCGGTCTAGTTCTTCGATCTCCAAAAACATAAGCTACATCCTGCATTCATTGATTAGTACATTTGCATTATATCAAGTCTATACAAAAGCATTTTATCCATTTCATCTTATAAATGCATCCAAAAGCATAAACAACATTCATACATGTTCCAAAGATAGTACATAGATAGTGCATAAGGCATCCATACATGGAACGTAAACATAGGCCATAACACATTGCATCCCATCATATAGCTACATATCATATCATATATCAGAACAACATCGGAGTACAAAATTGGACTGTCTATCCTAGGTATGGCCCGCAAGCTAAGTACATAATGTCAAACTATATATGTCTCTATCATATGGAGCATGTGCCTCTATCACTGGGTGCTCCCTCTATCCTCCTCATCTCTGCTATGTCTCGAGGATGAAGCCCCTCCTATCCCTGGTCCTGGCTGTGGTGGTCTCCTAGGTCCACTCACCCCCATACTGCTCACTGACCTCCGAGAGCATGGCCTGCTCTTTGTCCTCGATCGTGACCGATATGACACTACTCTCTGCTCTGGTGGAGCTGCACTCTCATATAGAGTCCTCAAATGGTGCATCTCATCTCTTGCCTCTAATAACATCTGTGCCATCTCATGTGCACTAGCATCCCTAATCGACCCAACATACTCAGTCACTCTCTACTCTGCTTGTTGTGCTTGGGCTATCGTTGTATCTCAAGCCTCTATCAGCCTGGTTATCTCTGTCCTCAAGATGACATTTTGTCTCTCCAATGTAGCAATGTGATCATGCTGACTCGCTATGGTCGTCCTGCATATCTCCATCTCCTCTATGCTAGCTGTCTCCTGCCCTATGGGTATATCCTGCAATGACTCATGGTCTGCTAGATCTAGCTCATCTCTCTGCATACACCTAGGACTCTCCTCGTCCCCATTGTCCTCCTTAGCCTCCTCCTCGTCCCCCTCATCCTCATCCTCCTCAGCCTCCTCCTCATCCCCCTCGTCCTCATCCTCCTCAACCTCCTCCTCATCCCCCATCCTCATCATCCCCCTCATCCTCATCCTCTTCCGCCTCCTCATCATCTCCCTCATCCTCATCTCCATCCTCATCATCTCTCTCCTCCTCTCCAGTGAGTGGGAAGTCCTCCTATCCCCTAGGTACTGGAATATCAGGATCCTTCAATGGCACTGGTCGCCATCGTGCAAACCATCGCTCATACTCCTCTATCATCTTGGCATCTACAACATCTGATCTCCAATCCCACTGTCTCCACTGTAGCTGTGTGAAGTCGGCATATGCTATGTGTGGTTGGATCGTCCTCCCCCGCTGACTCGTCTCTTTGTGAGATCAGGCAAAGTGTGCAGTCCCTATCGGTATATCCTGCCTCTCTCTAAATTGTCATCTGACTCTCTCTAGCAGATACATCTCAATCACTCTCTGGCAATTCATCGGTCATCCAATCAGGTATCTCTCCTGTCTGCAATATAGTAGCTCATCGCCATCATCTGACCATCTAGGGAAATCATGATATGGCCTCCATGTGAAATCTCTCAACTTGTCTAGCTCATGTCGCCAATACAATATTTATCCGAATGGACCCTGTCTTAGTGTTCCCCCATAACAGTATACATATGGTCATTGTGATACTACTTGTCTCTCTGCAATCGGCCGACATATGGCTATGTGCTCAAATGCCCATACCTGTAAAAGTGTGACCCCACAACTCAAAGTTTGTACCCTCTGATATGCTATCTGATGCAAATGAAAATATAGCATGGCCAGCACACATGGTCCCCATACGTACATAGTCCCCTCTATCACCATCTGCTCTAGCACTCTTCCCCATCCAATAGGGAATCCATGTCCTCATCTGTCACCTACTAATAGACATGCTATAACCACTGCTATCACCACATATCATTGATCATACTCTACTGCCATGGTCTCCCAGCGGATCTCCCTCTCTATGATATCAGGGTCATCTGTGTCACACTTGAATAATCTACACAAAGAGTCTGTCCCTATCATTGGGTCATACACCACCATCTCCCCATGAATCGGAATGCAGAGGATATGCCACATGTCCTCTAGTGTCACTGTCGCCCCTCTAGTCAAAAGATGGAAAGAGGAAGTCTCTGAATGCCATCGCTCTGCCAATGTGGTGAGAAGTCCTGTGTTTGCCCTAATCTCGGGCATGTACGTAATATAGTATAATCCAAGTCCTGCTAATGTATCTTTGTCTGTGCTCCTGAGTCTATGTCGCAACATGAAGCAGTCGATTCTATTTTCTTGTGTAATCAATGGATATTGTCGACTCTGCATCATAATTGGGGCACACTTTGTTAGTTTTAGGGTTTTCTCCTAAGGGCTGCATTTCTTTGTTTCATGCCCCAATTAGGGTTTTTCTTATCTATTTTGACCTATCCTACCCTTACCCCTCTTTTCGAGATCATCTGTGCACTATTTTTGGTCAAATTAATGTTCTCAGTGCACAATTGCGCTTGTGTGCCCTATCCTACGCCTGTGCAGCATCAAGATACACCTGTGTACCCTACACAGGCATAGAACATCCTTACACAGGTGCAGAAAGTGCCCACATAGGCGCAGATGTCCATTTTTTCCTTCCTTGTGGGCCCCACAATGTCCTGCAATCAAGCAAAATTCATGAAATTGACAATATGGGTTTTTGAGCTACATACCGCTGCTCCCACGTCATCCGGTCATCTATAGGTGCGTACACATTCCCCAAGGTGATCTGCCATTGGAATGTTAGCCATCTCTCTACAAGGGTCTTTTTCCTGAGCAATAATTCCTCCACTTTGGCTAGTGCAAATAAGCTCTTTTCCTTCTCCTTGGCTCATTTATAGATCTTTGTCAGTGCCTAGATGGACATGCATGCTCTCCATCTTATGCTAGTCATGATTTTTTGTGCCTTCTACTGCTTGTCATTTGTGCATCCGACCTTCAATCCTTGATCTGTTCGAACCTATCATTTTCTATTATTCTTATCGACTAATTGGCCTCTTTTCTGGATTTTTCTGGCCAATTCCTCGAGGGGGCATGCATATGTCATTGTTATTGTCTGCGGCATTTTCATTATTGTTCTTTGAAATAATGCTTAAAATTGCATTGTCTCAAAGAGGGGCAAAATGTAGACGTCTAAAAATGGTCAACGCTTGCGGAGTCATACTTTAACATTTGTGCATTTCCTTATTTTAGGGTTCTTGCGTCGCATTAACATTTCTTCTATGTTGCACACTTGGTCTTTATCATTTGTGAGCATTGAGTCCTTCTTCTACATTACTCATTTTTATCGCTTTCGAATTAGGTCTTGTTGATAGCAATCTTAAGTCATGATTTTGGTCGATCTTATCCTGTTGTATCAATGTGTGTGCTCATTTATCATCATTTTGGACATCGTCAATCCTAATCGATGATAGAATTAGGGTTTTGTCCTCTTGTCAATCTTTCAATCATCTTTAGCTTGTTTGTAATCATTTGCAATTATCAACTTGTCAATATCGTCATTTTACAATTGATTCGTCATCGATCCTTGTCCTTGTCAAATATTGTCATTTTTTGCAATCGATTTGTCATCGATCCTTGTCCTTGCCGATTTTGTCATTTTGCGATCGATTCATCATCAATCCTTGTCCTCTTCAATCATGTCAATTGGTGCTTTTCAATTTGATCTCCTTGTCAATCTTGGTCAATTTGTCATTGATTTTTGTCAACCAATTTTAATCATTTATCAACATTGGTCTTTTGTCAGTCAAAATCATGATCGAATCTACATTAATTTCTTGTTGTCTTGACCTAATTCCTTGTCCTCTTATTTTTAGGGTTTTATGATTTGTTCATTTAATCCTTTTCTTATTCTTTGTGGGTTAAATAAATCTATTTATTTAGTCCTAGGTCTCTTTCATGAATTAATTAATGGATGAAAACCTATTAATTAATTCACCTAATTTCTATTTCCTCATTTCTAATTTTTTCTAATTCCTAATTTCCACCTCATTTTCTAATTTGCTAAATTCAATTTCCACCTAATCAATTCCTCTCTAGTATCTCCCTATTTTTGTGCTTCAGTGGAAGCATGAATTTCTCATGCGTCATACCGTTGGCATAGCAAGATGTCATAGGCTTTTAGTCTTCTAACCTTTGCATTGGCAATATGTCATAATTCATGACATAGAAGGTGCCATAGCCTTCTTCCTTCAACTCAATTTTTCCATTTTTGAAATCAATTGCCTCTAATATCAATTTCATGCTAATCTTGTCCTCTCTCCAATTTGTCTATAAATTGGATGAGTTTCTTCAATCAAAAGATGAATCAATCACGTTTTTTAGTAGCCTTATGCTACAAATTTCATCTCTCAACTTGCTTTATACTTGCATTTTGCACTTGTAGGTGAGATCAACATCAAATTTGAAGGTGAAAAAAGAACAATGGATCCACATGAAGGAGATATTTGCATTGGTTTTCTTTGATTTCATGCAATTTGAATATCTTGTCTTTATATTTTCATTGATTGGATTAGGATTGCTTTCATTGCAGTTTTAGGTTTTGTGATTGTCCTAATTGCTATTTGTTTTGATGCATTTCAATTTCCTGATCTACAAATAGTCTAAGATTTGATGGAACAAACTACACTCTCTTGAAAATCTGGATGTAATATCATTTGAGAGGCATTGGATAAGAGTACTAGAAGATTACTAAGAATGTATATAATGTTCCTTAGAATGTTCCTACTACTCCGAATGAGATAAAGAAAGCAAAATACAATATTAGAGATAAGGAAGCATTACTGGGTGCCTTGTGAGATTTTGAGATGACAAATGTGATGGACTTAGAAACTGTGCATGAGATCTAGATAAAATTGGAGACCTTGCATGAAGGAGATAGTCATGTGAATATTGCTAAGTTGTAGAGTTTTAAGGGTAAATATGAGAACCTGAAGATGAATGAAGATGAAAAACATTACTTTTTTAATGCAGAAAGTAAATGAGCTTTTGTGTGGAATCAAATGTGTCAGTGGAGTTGTTTGATTTCTCAAATTGATGAAAGTTGGTTATGACATAAAAGGATGTCTCATGTAAATTTTGACTACATGGTTAATATAATTTTCACTCAAGCAGTAAGAGATCTATTGAAGTTAATAAAACCTTCTAATCCAGTATGTAAGGAATGTCAATTAGGAAAGCAGACAAGAATTACTTATAAGAGAAACAATATAATTATAATGGATTGTTGGATCTTGTGCATACTGATCTGTGTGGTCCTTCTAGAGTAAGAATAATGCAGAGTGACGGGTATTTAATATTGTTGATTGATGATTATTCAAGGATGATATGGGTTACCTTCTTAAGGGAGAAATCTGAAGAATTGGAGAAGTTCAAAATTTTCAAGGTTATGGTTGAGATAGAGACTGGATTGATGATGAAGTGTATGAGATCTGACAGAGGTGGAGAATTCAATTTTGGTGAATTTAATGCATATTGTGAAGAGCATGGATTTAAGAGATAATTCTTTTCTCCTAGGACACCATAATAGAATGGTCTTGTGGAGAGGAAGAATAGAACAGTTCAAGAAGCTGCTAGAACCATGATGATTGAAGGAAATGTTCTGCATATATTTTGGAGAGAATTTGTGAGTATTGTAGCATACACTCTTAAACGAGTAAATGTCAAAGGTGGTACTTGTAAAACTCCTTATGAGTTATGGTTTGGTCATGCTCCTACTGTTAGATATTTCAAAAATTTTGGTAGTAAATGCTATATCAAAAGAGATGAAGATCTTGGAAAGTTTGATGCTAGATGTGTTGAAGGAATCTTTCTTGGTTATTCTACTAAAAGTAAGGCCTACCGATGTTATAATAAAAGATTGAGAAAAATTATTGAGAGTGCTAATGTAAAATTTGATGAAGGTAATGTAAGACAGATTAAATATTGCGGATATGATTCTGATAATCAGGATGCCAATTCAGATAAAGGAAACCAAGTGCAAACCCAAAGTCAAGTTCAGATTGCTTTGGAAAATCCTGGGAATGAAGGTGCAGATGCCAATGTAGAAGAAAGAGTTCAAGAGCCTAAAATTCAAGAAAATTCTAAAACTCTTGAGTATGTAAGGTTGAATCATTCAAAAAATTAGATTATTGGTGATAAGAATAAAGATGTGATGACTAGAAGAAGACTTGATAAAGAAACGTATTTGATTTCGAAGATTGAGCCTAAAAATGTTGATGAATCATGCAAAGATGAAAATTGGATTAAAGCTATGGAAGAAGAGTTGAATCAAATTGAGAAAAAAAATACATGGATTCTTGTTCCTAGACCTAATGATAAAAATGTAATTGGAACCAAGTGGGTATTTCAGAATAAGTTGAATGAACGGGGTGAACTTGTTAGAAATAAAGCTAGACTTGTTTGTAAAGGCTATTCACAGATGGAAGGAATTAATTATGAGGAGACCTTTGCTCCAGTAGCTAGAATTGAAGCAATTAGATTATTCCTTGCCTATGCTACTCACAAAGATTTCAAAGTTTATTAGATGGATGTCAAATCAGCCTTTCTTAATGGTGAGTTGGAAGAAGAAGTCTACATTGAGCAACCAGATGGATTTCAGCTAACAGATGAAAAGGACATAGTTTGTCGGTTGCCAAAAGCATTGTTGGCATTAGGTTGTCATTGATGTCAACTGGTTTGGCATTGTCACCAGTGAGTAAGTAGTGGTGAACAGTATGGGAGAAGTATGACATGATGATGTCAATCCATATGTGTGTAAGCAAATAGAAAGGTATGTTACCTATACACATGAAATGCATCATCTACTGGTAAAGCAGGACCACCCGCAACGCAAAGCAAACAAGGAAAAGAAGAACTGAATGATGTGAACTGATATACACGGAGAAGTTTAATGTTACTGGTAAATGGACTGCGTAGTTGGACCAACATGTTTGATGGAAGGCCAAGTCGATCCACTGACATAGAAGAGGTCAGTAGGTATGAAGCACCACCGGTGAAGTTAGGTCATACCAATAAGATGAGTTTGTTGGCATTTTTTATGATGTTGTTGTGATTGTCATTAATGGACACACACTTGCTTTGAGATCACTTTTTGTATGTATGAGTTATGCTCAACTGATATTTGTTCCAACCGGTATCATGTATTATAGGCTTTAGACTATCAATGGTTTGCAAAAAGTGTTTACCAATCCCAAGCGGTATGAAGACCTCAAGCGATTCGAGGATCCCAAAGCAGTACGAAGAAACAAAGCGGTTGTTATAATTTTTCCCAGTCTTCATTCTGGCAAACTGGCAATTGGTAAAATTGTGAACCGGTAATCAGTAAAATATGTGAACCGGTAATAGGTAAATGAATGAACCGGTATTACTCTGTGATGAGTTACCAACCAGTATTATTTTTGTGATGAGTTATCATCCATAGACACTTTGGCAGTGATTTTATGTTGTGTTACCAAATGTGTCTAGATGCACTGAACCTAGGAACTTGCAATGTAATCCTATTGGAACAACATGAAATCAGATTCCTTTATAACGAAATCATGTCTAGGGTTTTAGAGGGTAGTTAGGGTTTTTCTGTGGTTGATGAAGTTTTTGCATGTGCGATCACAGAAGAAGATTAGGTCTGTGTGAAGATATTGAAGACTGAAGTAATGCTGAAATGCATTAACAATGAGCTATCAAGGATCTAACCAAGCATAATGTGCTAGTATTTACATCACTCACTTGTTGATTACTCACATCTTTGACAAGTTTCTAACCCTTAACCGGGTAGGCCTGGAAAAGCCTTTGTAAATCCTCTAACAAGGTGGTTCACAACTGTGGATCTGAAATCCTCTCAGAAGGTAGTCTTTAATCGGACTTATCTCCTAACAGAAATTGAGATTCCTAACAAGATCTGTTCTGGTAAAGAACATTGTATGACCTTAACCGGTCTGGTTACTATTCTGCAGATAGTTACTTGTGAGTTTCATCTCACCATGGTTTTTCCCATTTGGATTTCCATGTCAAAATCTATTGTGTTATGGTGATTGTGCTTCTCTGGGTGAATGCCTTATTCGCTATATGGTTTGCATTTGTGTTAACCAGTGTGTTAGTAAAATTGTTATACCGGTTTACAGTTACATCCCGGAGACAACTGAGAGGCAGGGGGGTGAATCAGTTGTCAACTAAATTCAAACCAAAAACAACTTAACCAACTTAATGCTTAATACCGATAAACCAGTTAAGTATGTTGGTAGACAATTTTAATAGTTAATTGCTATACCGGTAAAGATTACTACATGAAACATAAACACAAAGTCATTCACAACACATAACACCCATATTTGTACGTGGAAACCCTGTAAGGGGAAAAACCACAGTGGGAAACCTTACCCACAATCAGATGATACTACTGCAAATAGTAAGTGTACATAAATGGGGTCTGCATATGCAGAAAGGCCAAGCACTTAGAGATCACTGCTCAATCCCAAAATGGAAGTCACACTGACTACAATTGGATGGTTAAATCCAATAAGAATGTATTGCTCAAAATAGCATCTTCATATGTTGGATTTAGTACCGGTGTAAAGCTGATATGCTTCCACAAAAACCTAGCTTCACCTTCAAATGATGTCTGTGTGTATTGCACTACTTAATCTCTCATATACCTTCACACAATTGTTTTTCGCATACCACACTTGATCTTACAAATGAGATCTTACATTTATACCACAACCCAAGACCAATTTCAGTAGGCCGGCTCTACAAGTTATTACAATAAAAAAATTTACAAACAATATAATATCCGATGCAATAACTGATTGAACATGTTGACTTAACACATTTACAACAATAATTAATCATCTCCATAGCATGCCATGCCGATCTGGAAAAGATAAACCTATTGGTGTAACCCTGGATAACTCTGGACCTATTTGTCGGTAAAAGAAAATATGCAAATATGAATATACCAATGATTAATTCATTAAGATAAGATGCCCACTCGATGTCTTCGACATTACCAAGTGTCTTCCATATCATTCCAAGTGTTGGTGAACCATATACCAATAATTGTGCAATAGTTACTTGCTTGTCGGTGAATGTTGTTGGATCTCCAAAGTGCTAGTGTTTTAGTAGGTGTTGACATCAATGACAAAACCATTCCAAAATACCAACAATCTCCCCCTTTGGCATTGATGGCAACACAAGATGGAAAAACCATCAAAGTGCCAAAACAGAAATGCCAAATACCAAAAACCAACAATCTCCAAAAAGATCATAACCAGAAATCAAAATACATACAGAGAGTAATAGTCTCTCCCAAACAATAATCTCTCCCCCTGGGAGCAACATGTGTTATCCAATTTTTTTCAATACCAATCTCTCCTCAAAAGATAATGTGTTTTTCCATAGATATCTCCCCCCCTTTGACATCAAATGTCAAAGTTACAACAAAACTAAGTTCATATACAAAATACCAATCAATTCAATATACTAACTACTCCCCCTGAGAAGTAGCTTCCTCATCAAAGACTGGAATAAAAGATTTGACTGTTAATTTTGTCGGTTGATGACAATCATCAACTTCCTAGGTGTCTACCAGTGGTGGTATGACTCCAACCTGATCTTTGAGATATTCAAAAGTCTCATTGGGCAAAGGTTTTGTAAATATGTCTACAAGTTGTTCCTTAGTATTCACACAAACCAATTTTATCTCCTTTTCTTCAACGTTTTCCCTTAGAAAATTCAGTTTGATAGAAACATGTTTTATTTTAGAATGTAGTACTAAATTCTTAGATATATCAATTGTTGTAGTGTTATCACAATATATAGTAATAGGTTCCTTGCATTTTACCTTTATGTCTTTCAACATTTGCTTAAGCCATAGTACCTATGTACAGTTGGTTGTTGCTGCAACATATTCTGATTCTGTTGTTGATAAAGATGTACAACTTTGTTTCTTACTCAACCAAGAAACTAATATGTTTCCAAGAAAGAATGCTTTGTTGGTGGTTCTTTTCCTATCATCCACATCTCCTACCCAATTTTCATCTGTGTATGCACATAGATCAAAATTTTCATCTCTAGGATACCATTATCAAAGATTTATAGTCCCTTGTAAGTACCGGAAAATCCTTTTTACTACTGATTCATGATTTTCTCTAGGATTACTTTGAAATCTTGAAACAATACATACTGCATTCATAATATTAGGTTTGGTTTGTGTCAAGTACAATAAACCTCCTATCATAGGTTTGTATCTAGTTGGATTAACAGGTGTAGATTCATCCCTTTGAGATAATTTGTCATTTGTAGTCATAGGTGTGCTTACCGGTTTAGAGTTCTCCATCCCAAGTTTCTTTAGTGACTCTTTTAGGTATTTGGATTGACTCAAGAATATACCTTTGTCGGTCTATGAAATCTGCAATCCTAAAAAGAATTTTATTTCTCCAATCATAGACATTTCAAATTCTTGCTGCATTTTAATAGAAAATTCTTTACATAATCCATCTTCTCCTCCAAAGATTATATCATCAATGAATACTTCTATAATCAAGATGTCATCATTAGTTATTTTGTAATATAAATTGCTATCTGCATTTCCTTTAGTAAAACCAATCTTCAAAAGATACTTATCCAATCTTGCATACCAAGCTCTTGGAGCTTGTTTTAATCCATACAGAGCTTTTCTTAACCTGCAAACCATATCATTGTCATCTATCAAAGAAAATCCATCAGGTTGTTAAATATAGACTTCCTCTTCAAGATCTCCATTCAAAAATGCACATTTAATATCCATTTGATAAACTTTGTAGTTCTTATGTGCTGCAAAAGCCAAAAATAATTTGACTGCGTCAATTCTGGCTACCGGTGCAAAGGTTTCATTGTAATCAACTCCTTCTTTCTGAGAATATCCCTTACACACTAGTCTTGTTTTATTTCTAACAACCTTACCATCTTCATTTAGTTTGTTTTTAAATACCCATTTGGTTCCAATTACATTTTTACCTTTAGGCCGGGGAACTAATGTCCAAGTGTTATTTTTCTCAATTTGTTCTAATTCTTCTTCCATAGCTTTAATCCAAAATTTATCTTCACATGCCTCATTAATAGATGATGGTTCAATTTGAGAAATAAAACATACCTCTTCATTTTCCAATCTTCCTCTTGTCATAACTCCTTTAAATTTGTTTCCAATTATCTGATCTTCTGAATGATTCAGTCTTACATACCAGAGTGTCTTAGTTTGTTGTTGTTCTTCAATTACTGTGGAATCCTCAGATGGTACCGGGGTAGCTGGATCTTCATCCTGTATCGGTGGATTTAGTGTAGGTTCATTTGTCAAAATTTATGTTGCCAGTTCAGAGTCTATATACCTTGAAGTTCTTTTGAATTGTTCATCAATCTTTACATTTGTACTCTCAACAATTTTCTGCAATCTTTAGTTAAAACATCTATATGCCTTTCTCTTAGATGAATAACCAAGAAATATTCCTTCATCACTTCTAGGATCAAATTTTCTAATATACTCATCTCTTCATATATAACATTTGCTTCTAAAAATTTTGAAATACTTAAGAGTAGGAGTATTACCAAACCATAGTTCATGAGGGGTCTTACTGGTTTCACCTTTGATGTGAACTTTGTTGAATGTATAGACCATTGTACTGACTGCTTCTCTCCAATACACATGTGGTAGGTTTTCTTCTGATAACATACTTCTTGTTGCATCCAAGATAGTTCTATTTTTCCTTTCAACAATTCCATTCTGCTGTGGTGTCCGAGGTGCTGATAGTTGTCTTCTGATTCCATTCACTTCATAGAATGTATTAAATTCCTTAGATGTGAATTCTCCTCCTCGATCTAATCTTAAACATTTGATTTTCTTACCAGTTTCATTTTCAACCATTACTTTGAACAGTTTGAACTTTCCAAGTGCTTCTGATTTTTCTCTAAGAAAAGTAACCCAACACATTCTAGAATAGTCATCAATGATTAGCATGAAATATCTATCACCTTGTAAGCTTTTAGTTCTAGCTGGACCACATAAATCAATGTGAATCAAATCAAGAACATTATTGGATTTTTCTAGAATACTTTTGAAACTAGCTCTAACTTGTTTTCCAAATTGGCATTCCTTACATATTGTATTCAAAGGTTTGACAATTTTAGGTAAATCTCTAACTGCCTTAGTAGTACTGATCTTTACCATGCAATCAAAGTTTACATGACAAAGTCTCTTATGCCATAACCAAATTTCAACTATATGTGCAATCAAGCATGTCTTTTCACTGTTGTTCAAATAAAAGATATTACCTCTAGTCTGATTATCGGTTACAATTTCTAAACCAGTTTTATTCATGATTTTGCATTTTCCACTCTTAAATTGTAACTAAAATCCTTTCTCAACTAATTGACCAACACTTAAAAGATTATGCTTTAATCCTTCAACATAGTAGACATTGTCAGTGTTATGCTTACCATCAAGAGATATTGTACCCTTACCTTTGATTGAACAAGCTTTGTCATCTCCAAATCTTACTAAGCCTCCATTGTATTCTTGAAATTTCAAGAATTTACCTTTGTCTCCTGTCATATTATGTGAGCATCCTGAGTCAATGATCCATTCATCCTTTACTTCAACTTTAGCTGCTAGGGCTTGTTCTACCGGTTGAGCAGTAGGTGTCGGTTGATCTTCTGTTATAGCAACAAAAACCCATCCATTGTCTGTTGGACCCTCATTAGAATCATCAGTCACACCTTCATCAGCAATGTAACAAGATTTGTCTATATTCTTCTTAAATCTGTATCTTTGATATTCAGGATTAGGCTTGTATGTACTTCTAGCTTCTTCTCTTAGTCTAGCATGTCTATCAGGGCATCTCGAATCCATATGACCAATCTTATTGTAGTTAAAACATTTAAAGGGTGCTTTACCTTCATACTTACTTCCAACTGGACCTTTAAGCATTTTCCTTGCAAATAGTGCTTCAAGTTCTTCAAGTTCTTCATTTTCTTTCCTACTTTCTTCAAGTTCTCTTGCATAAAAGGCCTTCTAATCAGATTTGTCAAATGATGGAGCAAATGATGTTGATGCTTTAAAGGCTAAATCTGTCTTAATAATAGCAATAGGACCAAATTCCTCAATTTCAAAAGCTAAAAGTTTTCCAATCAATGTATCCCTAGTTACTGATGTATTAGGCATTGTTCTCAACTCATTTATAGTAGTAACCTTCATTTTATATGCTGGTGGCAATCCTCTTAAAACTTTTGAAACAATTTCATCCTTAAGGTTCCTCCACAACATTTAATACCCAAAACAATTTCATTTACTCTTTCCATAAAAGCAGAAATCCTTTCATCTTCTTCCATTTTCAGATGTTCATACTTGACCTGGAAGCTTTCAAGTTTTGCAATTTTGACTGTGGAATCTCCTTCATTTAGTGTTTCCAAATGATCCCAAATATCTTTAGCAGTAGACCTATCTGATAGTCCCATGATTTGTTGATCTGATAAGGTGCTCAAAAGTGCTTCTCTTGCTTTGCAATCATTTTTTTCATCTTTAGTCAAGTTAGCTGGACTGGGCTGACCTGGTACAGCAGCAGTATAACCATTCTTTGTAACATCCCAAATGTCTTTTCCAATGCAATTTAGATGTGTCTCCATTTTGATCTTCCATATGCCATAGTTGGTTCCATCAAGTTTAGGATTGTCCTTCCTAAAATAGTTAGTAGACATTGAATCTCCTCAAGTTGTTAAACTTCTGCAACAGAGGACTAAGCTCTGATACCAATTGTTAGGTCCCGGAGACAACTGAGAGGGGGTGGGGTGAATTAGTTGTCAACTAAATTCAAACCAAAAACAACTTAACCAACTTAATTCTTAATACTAGTAAACTAGTTAAGTATGTCGGTAGACAATTTTAACAGTTAATTGCTATACCGATAAAGATTAGTGCATGAAACATAAACACAAAGTCATCCACAACACATAACACCAATATTTGTACGTGGAAACCCTATAAGGGGAAAAACCATAGTGGGAAACCTTACCCACAATCAGATGATACTACTACAGATAGTAAGTGTACATAAATGGGGTCTGCACATGCAGAAAGGCCAAGTGCCTAGAGCTCACTGATCAATCACAAAATGGGAGTCACACTGACTACAATTGGATGGTTAAATCCAATAAGAATGTACTACTCAAAATAGCATCTTCATATGTTGGATTTAGTACCAGTGTAATGTTGATATGCTTCCACAAAAACCTAGCTTCACCTTCAAATGATGTTTGCATGTATTGCACTACTTAATCTCACATATACCTTCACACAATTCTTTTTCACATTCCACACTTGATCTTACAAATAAGATCTTACATTTATACCATAACCTAAGACCAATTTTAGTAGGTTGGCTCTACAAGATATTACAATAAAAAAATTTACAAACAATATAATATCTGATGCAATAACCGATTGAACATGTCGGCTTAATGCATTTACAACAATAATTAATCATCTCCATAGCGTGCCATGCTGATCTGGAAAAGATAACCTATCGGTGTAACCTTGGATAACTCTAGACCTATTTGCCGGTAAAAGCAAATATGCAAATATGAATATACCAATGATTAATTCATTAAGATAAGATGTCCACTTGATGTCTTCAGCATTACCAAGTGTCTTCCATATCATTCCAAGTGCCAGTGATCATTATATCCTGCCAGTGAACCATATACCAGTAACTGTGCAATAGTTACTTGCTTGCCGGTGAATGTTGTTGGATCTCCAAAATGCTAGTGTTTTAGTAGGTGTTGACATCAATGAAAAAACCATACCAAAATACCAACATTTACTACTAAACTGTTTAAGTGTTTAAGTTCAGTATTTTTTGGTATACTAATTCACCCCCCCTCTTAGTATTCATCAATTGGTATCAAAGCCAACCTTTCTATAGGTTTAACCACTTGGAAAGAGATATGGGGGAATACATTATGAGGGAACTTAATCATTGGCTCACTCAGACTGAGAAAGCCTATGATGAACTCAAAGTCAGGTATAAGGCCTCTCTAACAAAAAAAAGAGAGCATGCTGAGAAATTGATGGAGCTTACTGAAAATAGTTCCTCTGATGAAGCAGAGATGGAAGCCCTAGTTGAAGAAGTTGAAAAACTGAATGAGTCTAATGCTAACCTAAGAAGGGAACTTGAAGGAATGACTATCAGGATGTGTCAAAAGCTAGAGAACTAGAGAAAAGCTAAAGATCTAGTAAAAGACAAAGATCATGAGATCTCCAAGCTGAAGCAAGAAATCAGTGCACTTACCGCTCATCTCCAAGAGAGTAAAGTGGAAAAAGAAGAAATGCAAGGTGAACTAAACTTGGCTATTTTTTAGAATGCAACCTTGAAGGAGTCCAATGTTTCTATTACCAAGGAACTCACTGAATCAAAAGAGATACTTGCCAAATTCAATCAGAGTGCTGCTAAGTTAGAGCAAAAGCTTGAATCAGCTAAATCGGTAAAGAATACTAATGGACTTGGTTTCTCTATGTATGAGGAAGGTGAGACCTTTGGAGCAAAAGATGTAGCATCAAAGAAGCAACCGACATCAAAGGATAAAGGTAAGAAAAAGTTCAAACCTGTTTGCTTTAATTGTCTTAAGGAAGGACATACTGCTAATGTATGTAGAAATAAAGCTTACAATAACTTTCCTTACTTTCTAAACAATAAGCCTAGATCTAATAGATTCAATGGAAATTGTTATGCATGCAACAAGTTTGGGCATAAAGCATTTGAATGTAGGTTTGTCATGCACAACATCAGAAGGTATCCTCAAAGGATTCAAGTAGTTTTTCTTGAACCCTCTGGGAACCATAATCCAAACCGGTTTAATACCTATAATCATCAGTCAGGTAGTGGTGGCTATGATGCAGCAACCAGATGGAGAGAAACCTGTTTGATCTATCATGGTAATGGTCACACTATTGCAACATGCAGAAGGAAGAATGGAAACATGAATAATGGACCTTGGAGAGCACCTGGAATGGTTTGCTATCATTGCAACAAATCGGGTCAAACAACAAGATTCTGCAGAACAAGAAAGAATATATCAGATGATATACCAGTCACTTTGAAAGGAAAGATTGATGTTGAAACTATTCAAGCAAATATGAAGAAAACCTAGAAAAAGAAGCCAGAAGAAGTGACTCAAGAAGAACCGGTTTCTGCACCTAGTGTGGAAATCTTAGGGGGAAACAAATCAGAGAAATGTTTCAAACCCCCAGTTTACACCAGTATGTGATACCTGTCAGTTGGAAGAAGACCAAAAATGGTAAAAGGCAAATTAGGTTTTATGCCCTAATGGTCGAGCATTTATTATGGTAGGTGAAGAATTCGTTTAAAAGGGATTTTCAAGTCATTTTCACTTATCAATTTGTGAACGAAGAAGTTTTCAAGTGCAAAGTGACAAAAGGCAATTTGTCTTGCGATTCAGAGAGATTTCAAAACTTTGAAGAAGAATTAGAAGATAATATCAATCGGTCAAGTGTAGAACTCAAAGCGGTAATCCAGCAACCAAAGTAGTGTGTGGCGAAGCGGAATTTGCAAGCCCTAAATCTTGACTTGCGAAGGTATTTTTTGAGTTTCTCTATTTATCATGGCTTCTACATCGCACTGTAGTTCTAGTGCACTCGTTGATTCAGTAGATTTCATCCAACAAAAGGAAAAAAATCTTAGGGGGAAACAAATCAGAGAAATGTTTCAAACTCCCAGTTTACACCAGTATGTGATACCTGTCAGTTGGAAGAAGACCAAAAATGGTAAAAGGCAAATTAGGGTTTATGCCCTAATGGTGGAGCATTTATTATGGTAGGTGAAGAATTCGTTTAAAAGGGATTTTCAAGTCATTTTCACTTATCAATTTGTGAGCGAAGAAGTTTTCAAGTGCAGAGTGACAAAAGGTAATTTGTCTTGCGATTCAGAGAGATTTCAAAACTTTGAAGAAGAATTAGAAGATAATATCAATCGGTCAAGTGTAGAACTCAAAGCGGTAATCCAGCAACCGAAGTAGTGTGTGGCGAAGCGGAATTTGTAATCCCTAAATCTTGACTTGCGAAGGTATTTTTTGAGTTTCTCTATTTATCATGGCTTCTGCATCGCACTGTAGTTCTAGTGCACTCGTTGATTCAGTAGATTTCATCCAACAAAAGGAAAAATAAAATTCCCTATCCCAAATAACCATTGGTGTTATAGTTGAGGAAGGTATTTCAGATTATATTGACTATAAAATTGAAGAACTAGGATCTCAAGTGATCCATTCTCAGTTAGGCTTATTCTATGGGAAGAACAAGAAGATCAAACCAGAATACAACATCTTGGAAAAGAAGAAGCTTCACAATATGGTCTATTTCTTTGAAGAATTTACAGATGATCACATCCGCATCATTCTAAGCAGAGTGCAAGGTGACAAAATGTATCTTGAGCACACACATGACATCACACCAGAAGCTATTCATATCTTCACTGGTTTCTGTAACATTGGAGATGTGTCAGCCCTAAGGAAAGTCATTAAGATGGAAATGACCAAGCTCACCAGTTCTATGAGCGACCAATGGGGAATGACCCTTAATACCATCAAGGACGATTTGGTCAAATATGTCTGCATGGTGATAGGTTACCAGACATTCCATGTTAGTAGAATTAACTCTGTCTCTGCTGCAACGGTAAATTTTTCCTATAGGATGATCATGGAAGATGCCTCATTTGATTTATGCACTTATATGCAAAGGCAACTTCTGGTGAATCTAAAGTTAATTAAACAGGACAATGCCTTGAAATTTAAATTTGGACAACTATTGGTCGGGTTGTTCTTCTACTTCCAAGGCTATTTCCCAAGAGTTGGTGATATTCAGTGGTCTGGTGACCAGCCGGTTACCAAGAAAATTAGATAAAGTCTTCAAGCAGTTGGAACCAGTTATCCTAAAGTCTTGAACAAATACTTTGATGAGTTCAGACACAAGATGAGCCAAAGGGTGAGAATTTTTGGTGATATTGTCAAGAAATATGAAGAGGACATCTGCTTCACCATCAAAGTAAATGAGTGTATAATGGAGGCAGTTGAGCCTAGAAAAGAAAAGGCGGAACCTATGGGATATGAGGTAATGTATGATATGCTAGACAGGTATGCTTCTACCCTACTTGCCTCACCGCTTGATCCTAAGAAGAAGAGAACCGGCACCTATCTGGAAAGGGTTACACTAGTTGAAGAGCCTTTAGTAAAGAAGGGAAAGGCAATGCCATCTGTATCAGCACCGATTACTTCAGCAAGTCCTAAAGTGACCAAGCGGTCACCGGTAAAGAAGAAACCAGAAGTTGTACCTACCAAGGTATTTGAGAGGAAGCAGAAGACAAAAGGCAACACACCGGACTCAAAGGACACAGAATCTAAAGAACATCCTAAGAAGACTAGGCAAACAAGGAAAAAGACAAAGACAACCAGCAATGAACTAGCATCGGTAAATATTGATATTTCCTCTTACAAACCTTTGACACATTGTCAAAGAACTATCAAGAATATTAGGAGAAAAGTGCTGAGTGATTTAGTAGATTATTTTGATGAATTTAATGATAATGAGAAAGAGGAAGTATAATAGGAAGTCATTCAATATTTGTGTATTAATGACCGGTCGCCATCAGAAATTAAATCTGTGACACCAGATTCTTTATACAATTCTTTAGATAAAGAATGGCGCATTGCCATAGAAAAGGAATAGGAAATAAGAGAGGAAATATTTGCTCAATATTTTCCTGATGTGTCTAATTCAGAACTTTATGAAGTTATGGAAAAATATAAAGGCCTCTTCTTCATGAGAAGAAGGAGACTCTTGTTGTTATAAGGGAAAGTCCCTGAAGTGGAAAAAGATACCCACTCTCATGTCAAAGCCACTCTGAGGTTGCACCAAGTGTCTGAAGCCAACAAGAAGGCTAAACAAGAACCAGAAATTGAAAAACTGGATGAGGTGTATGATAGTGTAGGAGAACCGGTCATTGAACAAATAGACCCTATTGATGTTGATGCTTTGGATGGTGAAAATGTCACCTCGGATATAGCAAAGGACAAAGCTGACAAAGAGAAAGTGGACAACAAGAAATAGGACAAAGAAAAGGCTGACAGAGAGCATGAGAAAAAGAAACAAGAGGAGGAAAAGTGAAAACAGGAAGAGAAGAGGAAACAAACAGAAGAGGAGAAAAAGAGCAAAAAGGAAGAGGAGAAGAGAAAAGAAGAAGAAAAGAAACAGGAAGAGGAGAAGAGAAAAGAAGAGGAGAAGAGGAAATAGCAAGAGGAGAAGAAGAAATGAGAAGAGGAGAAGAAGAAGAAGGAAGAAGAAAAGAAACAGGAAGAGGAGAAGAGAAAAGAAGAGGAGAAGTGGAAGAAGGAAGAGGAGAAGAAGAAATAGGAAGAGGAGAAGAAGAAGAAACAGGAAGAGGAGAAGAAGAAGAAGAAGAAAGAGGAGAAGAATGAAGAAGAGAAGTGGAAAGAAGAAGAAAGGAAGAAGGAAGAAGAGAAAAGAAAGAAAGAAGTAGAGGAGAAAAAGAAGGCACAAGAAGAAAAGCAAAAAGCCAAGGACAAGGAGGAAGCGGCAAAGAGAATACAAGTGGAGACCCCAAAGGCAACCGGTAGTCAAGCCAAACCGGCTAATATTACCAGTCCCATTGACCTCCAATTGGAAAATGAAACGGAGCTGCTGCAAAGTATTAAGCTTGCCCAAGAGCGACTAGAAGCACTAAGGAGGAAGAAGGAGAAATATGTTATTCAAACTGCAGTGGAAACTCTTTCTAGTTTGATTCCTGGTACCAACCTCCCAAGTACTGATTCCTCTCTAGCTCAACTGAAACTCTTATGCATAGTTGTAGAGGACCAGGTGCAATGCCTGGAAGATGTTGCTGAAGCTAATGCTCAAAAGAAGCATCAAAAGGCACTGAACACTACCTTAGTGAAGAAGTTAAATGAGCTCCAGTCTGAACTTTAGAAAGCACAAAAGGACATAAGAGATGCTATGGATGAGGGGAATCTACTACTCAGTAAGATATGCCAACCCCATCTATTTTGTGATGATGTGCTTTCTCAGAAAGACAAACTACAATCTGATTTGCAGACATACATAAGCACCTTCAAGATGCCCTATGATTCCTTCACCACATTTGGGCAAATCGTTCACCGGTTTCAACTCCAGACTGCAAGAATAGAGTTAGAAATCAGAAGTTGGACATGTGATTTGCAGGAACTTCAACTAATTCTACTATCAAGACTACAAATAGTTCAGAAATGCTATCTCAATCTGGATGCCTTAACGGTCACTCAAGAGATGAGTACCTTGGATGCCATGGAGGAATAGGTTTTCCAGATGCAAACAGAAAGTGAGGTTGTTACCTCATTGCTTGAGTCATGGTCTTTATCCATGAAGACATTTATGCAGGACTTTAAATCAGTTTTTGACAAGTTTCACTCTTTATTGTCATAAACACTTATGATTTTAATGATAATGGAAACAAGGGTTATTCAGTTGTACTTTGTCATTGTTGGCAAAGGGGGAGTACTATTCTGTATTTAAAATATTGATGCATGTTATGTATACTTTCATGTTTATTATTGTAAGGGAGTAGTATACATTGTATTTTGTGCAAAAGGGGTAGTGTATATCCTTAGGGGGAGTAATTTTGATTATGGCATATTTTTGTTGTCAAACACTTAGATGTCAAAAATTTTCCTAAGTGTTGCCATCAATGCCAAAGAGAGAGATTGTTGGCATTTTTGATGATGTTGTTGTGATTATCATTGATGGACACACACTTTCTTTGAGATCACTTTTTGTATGTATGAGTTATGCTCAACTAGTATTTGTTCCAACCGGTATCATGTATTATAGTCTTTAGACTATCAGTGTTTTGCAGAAAGTGTTTAGCAATCCCAAGCGGTATGAAGACCTCAAGCGGTTCGAGGATCCCAAAGCGGTACAAAGAAACAAAGCGGATGTTATCATTTTTCCCAGTCTTCTTTCTAGCAAACCGGCAATTGGTAAAATGTGTGAACTGATAATCAGTAAAATATGTGAACCGGTAATAGGTAAATAAATGAACTGGTATTACTCTATGATGAGTTACCAACTGGTATTATTTTTGTGATGAGTTATCATCCACCGACACTTTGGCGGTTATTCTATATCATGTTACCAAATGTGTCCAGATGCACTGAACCTAGGAACTTGCAATGCAATCCTATTGGACCAACATTAAATCATATTCCTTTATAAGGACATCATGTCTAGGGTTTTAGAGGGTAGTTAGAGTTTTTGTGTGGTTGATGAAATTTTTGCATGTGTGATCACAGAAGAAGATTAGGTCTGTGTGAAGAAATAGAGTGTGAAGATATTGAAGACTGAAGTAATACTGAAATGCATTAACAATGAGCTATCAAGGATCTAACCAAGCATACTGTGCTAGTATTTAAATCACTCACTTGTTGATTACTCACATCTTCGACAAGTCTGTAACCCTTAACCAGGTAGGCAAGGCAAATCCTTTGCAAATCCTCTAACAAGGTGGTTCACAACTATGGATCTGAAATCCTCTCACAAGGTAGTCTTTAATCGGACTTATCTCCTAACAGAGATTGAGATTCCTAACAAGATCTATTCTGGTAAAGAACATTGTATGACCTTCGCCGATCTGGTTACTATTTCATAGATAGTTACTTGTGAGTTTCATCTCACTATGGTTTTTCCCATTTGGGTTTCCACGTCAAAATCTATTGTGTTATGGTGATTGTGCTTCTATGGCTGAATGCCTTATTTTCTATTTGGTTTGCATTTGTGTTAACTGGTTTGTTAGTAAAATTGTTATACTGGTTTACTACTAAATTGTTTAAGTGTTTAAGTTCAGTATTTTTTGGTATACTAATTCACCCCCCCTATTAGTATTCATCAGACTTGAACCAGTAGTCAATTTTGGTCGGTGAAAGATGTCAAACCAACATAGCAAATCGAGCATAGGTGGATGTCGACAAGGATGACAGGTGGAAACCAGGTGGTGAGCACGCAGAGGTCAGTGAAGTGTTCATCGACGTAGTAGTTAACAAGCATAATGAAGAACCCACAAATCATGGGAGGATAGCAGAATATTGTGGCTTGAGAAAGACAAGGTGGCAAGGTGATTGAACAGACCTTGCAAGAAGATCTGATATTTGTACCCCTTTGCTGAAGGAAACAACTGAGCCATTAATGGTGTTTGATAGAGCAACACAGAAAAGCATGTCGTAGTCATCCAAAAATAGAAAATGAACATTGAAAAATGAGGAGATGGTGGTGTTGTTTAGTGTGATGGAGATCACCATCCCAAAAAAACAGATCGGATTGAGTTGGTGAAGGTAAAACATAACATGACACCATTTGAATGTTGTTTTTGGCGGAAACCCTTAAAGATAAATATGTCAGCTTGAGACTGAAATCAGTTGATGCTTGATGCAAAGTATGAGAGAAAAGAGAGCCTTAGCAAGAAGAAATATTATCTACCTTAGAGTTATTTCTCAGAGTGTTAGACTGTGGGTTAGTAGGCTAAACTAGTGAGAGGGTCTAACTGGTAGAGACAGAGTAACCAAAACATTGATACCATCTTAATAGTAAAGTGTACCGGTAAGGAGTGATTGATTAGGAAGGCATCCAAGAGCAACACTGTGAAGTGTGAGGCTTAGAGAGAGAGAAGAAAGGCTAGGAGTAACCGGTGAGTGATTAGAGAAAGTAATCTGATAACCGGTAGTGTGAGAACCAGTGAAGAAGATAAGGTTGTTAACTGGCAAACATTCGTTGATCAAGTGTTGAAAAACTCATTTGCAACTAGGTGCTTTCATTGCATTAAAATTGTAATTGCATTATATTACACCGAGTTGGTGTTTGGTGCAAGGGTTGGTGCTCCTTGGGTTGGTTCCCTAAATCATTGCAATCTATTGTTTCATTGTGAGGCTGGATTGGAGTAGTAGACTCAAACATCATTTCTCACCAAAGTTTTTCTCATATTGGGTTTTCTTCGTACATCTGGTGTTGTGGGTTGTGCATTTGTGTGTTTGGCTCTTTTGATATCCTCTCTTATCTTGTTAGTTTGATTTTTTAGTGTATAGGTTGTTAATCAGTACTCAAGGCTTAGTTTAAAAGGAAAAGATTTTAGGAACCATTGATTCATCCCCCTCTCAGTGGTACATTGTGTTCAACAATTGATATGAGAGCCTAGGTTCCTGGTTGATTAAAGATTTCTCTAGATTGGGTAGATTCTGGTCAAAGAACCCAATGGCAGGAAATGAGTCTGCCTCCTCAAAATCCCCCATGTTTGATGGATCTAACTATGCCTTCTGGAGTAGAAGAATGGAGACCTATATTTCTTTCCTTGGTTTTGATGTGTGGATGTTTGTCAAGAATGGGTATACTATCCCTAGTGTTCCTCCCACTGATCTGGATGCTAAGAAGGAGTATGAGAAAAATGCAAAGGCTAAACATGTTATTCTAAGTGGGTTGTCAGTATTGGAAATTTAGAAGAATTGATTATGTGTTGCATTGATGTTATGTCATTGATGTCAACACTAGTTGCTTTGGCCATTTACTGGTATTATTTTGGTCTTGGTAGGATGTTTGGTTTCTAGTTGGTTTAATAATGTTAATCCGATATGCTCTGGTATGCTTTGGCTTATGGAATTGGCTCAAATCTACTATTCATGCTACTCATATATGCATTCAGTCAGTTGGTATTGATTTGGTGATCGAAAGCTATCTTATGTACTAGTAAACTTGGTTTATTGATCCGGTGAGGGTTTCACTGGCAGAGCTTTGTTGAAGATCTTTTGATACTATGCATAAGTGATGTTGGTGTGGCTTCTAGTAGGTTCTCAAGATGTTGATGGTTATCATTTTTGTGTTCCAGTTGATCGGTGGTGTTGCATGTAGCACTAGACCTATTATGTGTTATCTAGGTTATGGACCGACTTAATGTAATGTGTTGTTGGGACTCCTTGATGTGTTTTCGAGATACCTTATGGGTTGCATGATATTTGTTTGGTCTTAGGCTGACATGTTTTATAATTATGTAATAGGGTTTATTGTCTGACTAGATGACCTAATTGTTTAAGGTTGAGGGTTTGTATATATATGTGTAAGATCTCTTTGTAGATCATGAGATATGGTATGCAAGCGAATAATGTAATAACCATTCATGCAAAGGATTTGGTTGATCATTGGTGATTGAGTTGTGTTTATGCAAGAGGTTTAAAAGATTCGGTATTGAGCTTAACTGAAACTATACTCAGGCATAGGAGATGCTATTATTATAGTTCATTCTTCCTTCTAGATTGTAGTCTGGATTTCTATGTAGTCAGTGTGACTCCTTTTGTAATGAGCAGTGCGCTCTAGGTTGTTGGCCTTCCTCCAAGTGCAGGCCCCTCAATTTGTAATCACATACTTACTCCAAAAGTATTATCTGATTGTGGGTAGGCTTCCCACCATGGTTTTTCCCTTTACCAGGTTTTCCATGTACAAATCTTGGTGTCATGTGGATGGTAACTATTCTCTAATTTTTGGTTGTGCTTAATTAGCATATCTTCTATTTTGGTAATTGGTTTATGTATTCTGGTATTGGTCTTATGTGTTCTTGTAATAAAGTTTTAAATTCTTAAGGTTTCGGTAATCTGGTGACAACTTATTCACCCCCCCCCTCTCAATTGTCCTCTGGTTATTTGAACTGTCTAACAATCAGATAATGAGTTTGTCAAAGTCAAGCATTGTGCATCCACTAAAGAGACTTGGGATAAATTGTAGAGTATTTAAACAAGATGCTAAAGTCAAAGAGGCTAAGCTGCAATCTCTAAGAGGTCAGCTTGAGGGCATAAAGATGAAAGATGAAGAAAAGATTGCAAACTACCTTTATAGAGTAGATGAAACTGTGAACACCATCAGAGGACTTGGAGAGGAAATTGTTGATGAGATTGTTGTCAAGAAGGTGCTTATATCTCTCACATCTAAGTATGATACTAAGGTTTTTGCCATTGAGGAAGCAAAGGATCTGAAAACCTTCACAATGGATGAATTATTTGGCTCTCTAATAGCCTATAAAAAGAGAACAATCGGTAAAGCATCTTCAAGGAAAGAGGCAGTGTTCAACTCCACCAAAAAGGGAAAGGAAGAGGTTTCTCATAAAGGATCCAGTGAAGAATTGGATGTAGAGGTAGAAAACTTTGTCAGAAATCTTAAGAGAGGATCCGACAAGTATAAAGGAAAGTTGCCACTCAAATGTTTCAACTGTGGTAAAGTTGGACACTTTGCTATAAAATGTCCTTATAATGAAACCAATGGAGATGAGAAAAGAAGTTTTGGTAGATCTGTTGGTAAAGACAAAGAAAGGAATGTCTATCAGCAAGGAAGAAGAGGTTACTAGAAGCAGAACAACCTATATACTATTGAGGATGATGCCACAGACGAAGAAAGTGCATCAAAAGATGACTACCATGAGAATGAAAGAGAAGTTAATCTCTTTATGGCACTAGATGAATCAGTTGGTGAAGATGAGGAAGAAGAAGACATTGAAGCCGAAGTGGATCTAGAAGGTGAGTTGATAAGTGCTCTTGAGGAGTTAAGTAAGATAAGAAGAGAACTCAAGAAGGTCAATCGTTATGTAGTAGAAGAACAAGGTCTCTTCAAGCAATCCCTGGATGAGTCCAATCAAATTATCTCTGACTTGAAATTCTAGTTGGAAGAAGCCAAGAGGATATGTGAAGCTGCATCCTCAGATTTATTAAAGAAGGAAAAGGAGCATCAAGATCTGGAAGCAGAAATAGTGAAGCTCATAAAAGAAATTGAAAATAGTAAGGATGAACTAAAAGTGAGAAGAAAATATGAGGGTAGCACAGAAGCCTTGGATAAGATGTTGAGAAAATAGAAGAAATGAAAGGAAGACCCCTGATGAGACAGATGTTTGCAGGACCAAGGAAACCTAAACAGTATGTTCCAAACTTTCATGGTTATTGTTATTGGTGTAACAAATTAGGACATAGGTTAGCCGATTGTAGATTAACAAATAATCCCTCTATAAGTTATGAAAGTAGAAATCCATTTAATGCACTTTGGGATATGAATACTATTTTTTATTAGTGCAATAGATTTGGTCATAGGAGTTTTGAATGTAGGAAGAGTAAACCGGTGTCCTAAAATAGTTTCAAATATTCATCTTTCAATGTAAATGTGAAATGCTATAACTGTTAGGAGTTTGGACATATAGAAAATCCTTGTAAGAACAAGAAAATCAAGCAGAAGAGGATAAATCCTGATTAGGAACCAGTAACCGAACCGGAGCACAAAATTGTAGCTGATAAGAAGAAGGAAAATCAAACGCTTTGTGTTGAGAAAGAAAAGGAAAAACAAAAATCAAGCTTGATAGTGCAGACTGCCCTACATGCTAAAAGAAAAAATCTATGGGTTGTAGACAATGGTTGTTCCAACCACATGACCGGTGATAAAAACAAATTTATCAAACTTGAAGACTAGAATGGTGGCTCAGTAAGGTTTGGGGACAACTCATCAATCAAGATAAAGGGAAAAGGTACTCTAAACATTGATGGAAAACCAAAAGCACATGTTGTGTATTATGTGGAAGGCCTGAAGCATAATTTGCTAAGTATGAGTCAGATGTGTGACAAAGGTTATAAATTCACCTTTGATTCTACTGGCTACCAAATAAAGAAGGAGAGTATCGGTCAGGTTGTAGATGAAGGTAAGAGGACAGATGGTAATGTATACAATCTGAAAGAATGTTTTGAATCCCAATGCATGTTGGGATAAGTGGATGAAAGCTGGTTGTGGCACAGAAGACTAGGCCACATAAATTTTGATAACCTAGTTGAGGTAAGCAAAAAGTGTTGTGTGAGAAACATTCCACCCATCATCAAACCAGTAAGCACATTTTGTGATGAATGTGTGAAAGGAAATCAGACTAAGGTGAGCTTCATGACAAAATGACACAAAACTTCAAGACCACTTGAACTTGTGCATACAGATCTATTTGGTCCGACTAGGACAAGAGCTCTTATTGGTGAAAGATATTTTATGCTCTTCATTGATGACTATTAAAGAATAACATGGGTCACTTTCCTACAAGATAAATCACAAACATTTGACAAATTCAAGATCTTTTGGAAGATGGTAGAAAATTAAAGTGGGTGCAAGCTGAAATGCCTAAGATCAAACCAAGGTGGAGAGTTCACATCAAATGAGTTTGAAGATTACTATGAAATATATGGAATTAGAAGGAAATACTCGGCCCCCAGGACACCACAACAAAATGGTGTGGTAGAAAGGAAGAATAGGATAGTCAAGGAGATGGGCAGAACCATGTTAAATGAGGCAAGTTTATCGGACATGTATTGGAAGGAAGTGGTTCATACTACTACATATACCTTGAACTAGGTTCAACTAAGAAAAAACAACTGAATGACACCTTATGAGTTATGGTATGACCGGAAACCATCAGTCAAGTACTTCAAGGTATTTGGAAGCAAGTGTTTTATCAAGAGGGATATAGATGGTTTAGGTAGTTCTGATTCTAGGAGTGATGAAGGAATTTTCCTTGGTTACTCAACTAATAGTAAGGCCTACAAATGCTACAACAAAAGACTAAGAAGAGTCATTGAGAGTGTGCATGTAAGAGTTGATAAGGATATGCACAAAGGAAGGCATGCACAGGTGAACCGGTATGATGATTCTGGTGATAAAGGGGAAGAAGCTCAGTCAAACAATGAACCAGAAGAAGCATCCAAAAAGGTCCCTAACTGGTATGTGCAGATAAACCACCTAGAAGAGAAGATTTTAGGTAACAAAAGTGATGGTGTGCAAACTAGGAGAAGACTTGCCTGGAATGATGAACAAGTCAATTTCTGCCTCATGATTGAAGTAGAACCTAAAACATTCAATGAGGCCAACAAAATTCATAAATGGATGAATTCCATGGAAGAAGAGTTGTAGTAGATTGAGAAGAACAAGACTTGGTAATTAGTCCCTAGATTGGAAGACAAGAACATCATTGGCACCAAATGGGTCTACTGGAATAAGATGAATGAAGAAGGTAAAATTGTTAGGTATAAAGCTAGACTTGTGTGTAAGGGTTATTCTCAAGTAGAGGGCATTTATTTTGAAGAAACATTTGCACCGATAGCTAGATTAAAAGAAATTAGGATGTTTCTATCTTTTTTAGCCTACAAGGGTTATAAGGTATATCAAATGGATGTAAAATCTGCCTTCCTCAATGGAAATTTGGAAGAAGTGTACATGGAGCAACCGGAAGGATTTCTATTACATGATGGTGAAACCTTTGTGTATCGGTTGAAGAAAGCCCTATATGGTTTAAGGCAGGATCCTAGAGCATGGTATTCAAGGCTGAATCAATATCTGAAGGAGAAAGGATTCAAAAAGGGGAGTGTTGTCAGCAATCTATACATCAAGGCAGATGGAAATCACATGATCATTGTGGTTGTGTATGTAGATGAAATCATCTTTGGAGGCAACAAGGACACTCTTTGTAAAGATTTTGTTGATTAGATGCAGTTAGAATTTGAGATGTCAATGCTTGGAGAATTGACATACTTTCTTGGTTTGTAGATATCATAGCTAGATAAGGGAATCTTTATCTCACAAACCAAGTATGTAAAGGACGTGTTAAAGAAGCGAACTGGTGAGTACCCCCATGGTGACCGCAAACAAATTATGCAAGAATGATGAATCACTGGTAGTGGATCAGACATTGTATAGATCTATGATAGGTAGTTTGTTGTATCTCACTGCCTCTAGACCAGATATAGTGCAGGCAGTGTGTATGGTGGCTAGATTTCAAGTAGCACCTAAGCAGTCACATATGAATGTCGTAAGAAAAAAATTTAGGTACTAGCAAGGGACACTCAATTATGGATTATGGTACCCTAAACATGGGGAATTCATCTTGGAACCATATACTAATGTTGATTGGGCAGGTTGTATTGATGACCAGAAGAGATCAAGTGGTGGCACATTCTTCCTAGGTGACTGCTTAGTCTCATGGCATAGCAAGAAACTGTATTCAGTCTCCCTATCAACTGCTGAAGAAAAATACATTGTTGTTGCTACATGTTGCTCTTGGGTACTTTGGATGAAGCAAACCCTCAAGGACATACAGGTGGACATGTCTAATCCTATTCCCATCCACTATGATAATTCAAATGCCATCAACATATCAAAGAACCCAGTGATTCATTCAAGGACAAAGCATGTAGCCATAAAGTATCATTTTCTCAGAGAGAAGGCTGAAGGACAGGAAGTAAATATGGAATATGTCCCTACAGGAGAACAAGTGGCAGACATCTTCACCAAACCATTGCTGGTAAGCACTTTTGAGTACTTAAGACACAAGTTGGGAGTTGTGAACCAAGCAAGAAAAAGAAGCAAGCAATCAAAAGAAGAAATAAAGGATGTGAACTGGTATACACAGAGAAGTTTAATTTTGCCGATAAATGGACTGAGTAGCTGGACTAGCATGTTTGATGGAAGGCCAAGTTGATCCACCAACAGAGAAGAGGTCAGAAAGTATGAAGGACCCACGGTGAAGTTAGGTTATACTGATAAGGTGAGTTGAACCGGTAGTCAATCTTGGTCGGTGAAGGATGTCAAACCAACATATCAAACCGAGCATAGGTGGAAACCAGATGGTGAACACAGAGGTCGATGAAGTGTTAGTCGACGTAGTAGTCAACAAGCAAGTCAACTTTAATGAAGAACCCACAAATCATGGGAGGATGGCAGAATATTGTGGCTCGAGAAAGACAAGGTGGGAAGCTGATTGAACTGACCTTGTAAGAAGATATGATATTTGTACCCATTTTCTGAAGGAAACAACCAAGCAATTAATGGTGTTTGATAGAGCAACATAGAAAAGCATGTCGTAATCATCCAAAAATATAAAATGCACATTGAAAAGTGAGGAGATGGTGATGTTGTTTGGTGTGATGTAGATCACCATTCCAGAAAAGAAGATTAGATCAAATCTAATACAGATCAAGTTGGTGAAGTTAAGACCTAACATGACACCATTTGAATGTTGTTTTTATCGAGAACCCTCAAAGATAAATATGTCATCTCGCGACTTAAATCTGTTGGCATATGTGCAGAGTATGTTGACATGATGATATTGTATATTGTTATTAATGTCAATATGATGAAGAGTGAACCAGTATATTGAAGTAAGCACTTGCAAGAGAACCGATATGATTTTGTGAACCGGTATATGTGAAAAAGTGAAGCCGTATGTTTGTCCAAGTGAACCGGTATGTTGAAATGTGAACCGATATATGTGAAAAAGTGAAGCAGTGTGTTTGTCCAAGTGAACTAGTATGTTGGAATGTGAACCGGTATATGGAATGTTTTGTTTCAAGGTTTCATATGGTATGACTATCGGTTGGTAGTCTTAGCTTTAGGGTTTCTGATTGAAATGTTCTATGCTTGTGTGATTCAACCGATGACATCGTGTGATGAGTTAGCATTTTAATGAAGAATAGATTGTGTTGCCATGTTAGCCTTGTTTGCATGAAGGATCTTGCATGAAAGAGATTGATCATATCTACCTCAGGAATGTGTGAAGTCTCTGTACACAATGGAGAACGCGTGATGGGTTTTCAGCCTCCAAGAAGCGGTGAAGAACGAACGTTGGAGAATGTCTTGAGATCTGTTCAAGACTGTTGTAATCAATGCAATATGATCAATGGTTAGGATTGAACTGACTGAATTTCTTAACCAAAATGTTTAGGGTTTAGGGTTTATGCTACTGACCTATTTGTTTCTTATAAGGTCGATGTTGTTTTTCATGTTGAGGTTGTTGGAAAATGTTGTGTGTGTATCTAAGTGCAAAGATATGTGATTCTTGCCAGACCAGATAAGAGAATAGATACCTGTAGAGTGTGAGTGCAGAAGGAAGGAACTAAAGCAGATCTGCATTGGCATTGAGTGTTGTTACCAGATCATTGTAATACATGTTGACCTCTAACCACTTCAATAGTTGGAAAATCCCTTAACAGGGTAGCTTTAACCGGCTTGTTGTAAATCCTTTAACAGGGTGACTCAAAATCATTGAGTTCTAAAAATCCTCTAACAAGGTAACCTTTAACAGGGTTTAACCCTTAACTGGGTATTTTAGCCATCCCTTAACCGGGTGATCCCTAGCAGGATTGGTTCCTAACAGAACCTATTGTAAAGTATTTAACCGGACTAGGCTCCTAACATAGCGGATTTCAAAAGGGTTCAAAGAACAGCTTGTGGCTATTCATCCCCATTATGGTTTTTCCCAGTTGGGTTTCCACATGAAAAATATGTGTGTTATGTGTGATGCTTTTCATGTGATGCTTTTTTATTCTTTGTTAAGTGCTAAAGCATGTTGAACCTGTAAGTCTTTACATTTATGTTAAAGTATTGCTAGTGTATGCATATGGGTGAAGAGGAAATAAGATTTTAGATTTTGTGGAAAGCTAAGTTACCGGTTTATGTCTTTCACTATGTTTAACAGGTTGTAATCTGGTTTAGACCGGTGTTATTGCTTGCCAGTCAAGTGCAATGTTCTCAGTCAAACCGTACAAGGAAAAGTGTTTTTCTCAATACTGAATCACCCCCCCTCTTAGTACCGGTTTGGTACTAACCATTCATCATTGATTCATCAAAATCAATTGATGCTTGATACGAAGTGTGAGAGAAAAGAGAGCCTAAGATAGAAGAAAGATTATCTACCTTAGAGTTATTTCTCAAAGTGTTAGAGTGTGGGTTAGCAAGCTAAACCGGTGAGAGGTTCTAACTGTTAGAGACACAGTAACTGACAAATTGTTACAGTCTTAATAATCAAGTGTACCGATAAGGAGTGATTGATTAGGAAGGCATCCAAGAGTGAAACTGTGAAGTGTGAGGCTTAGAGAGAGAAGAAAGGGTGGGAGTAACCAATGAGTGATCAGAGAAAGTATTCTAATAACCGGCAGTGTGAGAACTAGTGAAGAAGAGGAGGTTGTTAACTAGAAAACATATGTTGATCAAGTGTTGCAAAACTCATTTGCCACTAGGTGCTTTCATTGCATTGAAATTGTAATTGCATTATATTACATTGAGTTGGTGCTTGCTGCAGGGGTTGGTGCCCTAAATCATTGTAATATGTTGTTTCATTGTGAGGCTGGATTGGAGCAGTAGACTCCAGCAACATTTCACACCGAGGTTTTTACCATATTGGGTTTTCCTCACACATCCAGTGTTGTGGGTTATGCATTTGAGTGTTTGGCTCTTTTGATATCGACTCTTATCTTTTCGGTTTGATTGTTTAGTGTATAGGTTGTTAACCGGTACTCAAGGCTTGGTTTAAAAGGAAAATATTTTAGGAACCACTGATTCACCCCCCTCTTAGTGGTACATTGTGTTCAACAAGAATTGTATGGATTGAAGAAAGCCCCTAGAGCCTGGTATCTCAAATTGGATAAGTACTTGATGAAGCTTGGATTCAATAAAGGTACTCCTGACAATAATATTTATTTTAAAATTAATCAGAATAACATTTTGATTGTTGAAGTTTTTGTTGATTACTTTATTTTTTGAGGAAATGATTGCCTATGTAAGAAATTTGTTGAAGAGATGAACAATGAGTTTGAGATGTCTATGATTGGTGAAATGAAATTATTTTTGGGATTGCAAATTACTTGGCTGGATAAAGGTCTTTTCATATCTCAGTCTAAGTGTGTGAAGGAACTATTGAAGAAATTTATTTTTGAGGACTCTAAGCCTGTTGGTACACCTATGGTAACTGGATGTAAGTTGACAAAGGATGATGATTCTATAAATGATAATCATACTAGATATAGATCTATGCTTGGTAGTTTGTTGTATTTGCCTCAGACTAGACCTAATATAATCAATGTTGTGTGTCATGTAGCTAGATTTCAAGTTGAACCTAAGGAATCACATGTTACTACTATAAAATTGATATTAAGATATTTGAGTGGGACAGTTAATTTTGGTTTGTGGTATTCTAAGAATCATGATTTAACCTTGAGTTCTTTTACAAATGTTGATTTGGTAGGTGATGTTGATGACCAAAAGAGTACTACAGGTGGTTTATTATTTTTGGGTAAGAAGTTGGTCTCTTGGGCAAGTAAGAAGAAGAATGTTATTTCCTTATCTACTGCAGAAGTTGAATACGTTTTTGCTGCTAGCAATTGTACTCAGGTAATTTGGATGAAGTAGATGATGAAGGACATAGGACTTATTTATGATGACCCTATTGCTATATACTGTGATAATTCAAGTGCTATCAATATTTCAAAGAATCTGATGTTGCATTCCAAAACAAAGCATATATCAATCAAGTTTCATTTCTTGAGAGAGAAGGTGAATGAGAAAGAAGTCAGACTGGAGTATGTATCTACAAAGGAACATATTGCATATATCTTTACGAAGCCTTTTCCTAAAGATACTTCTGAGTATCTCAGAGAGAAGTTAGGGTAATTCCCCTCCTAATAAGATCTAAGATGTGTGGATTTGCATCAGTTCGATAAACTTTACAAAGTATCTTGTGATCCAGATTGATGAGTGTGACTGCTACTCAGGGGGAGTAGTCAGTATGGTTGTTCAGATGTTTGGCTATGGATATTGTTGAGATTTGTCTTTGGAATTATTGTCAAAGGGTGAGAGAGGCATGTGAAAAACTGTTGTTGTTTCCTATGCTGATCTCAGGGGGAGATTTTTTAGAATTGTTAGTTGTTGATTTTTTTCTTTGCATTGATTGTTTTTCAAATTCATATGTTCCCATCAAGGCCAAAGGGGGAGATTGTTGGATATTGTTGAGATGTTTACTAGAACAGTGTTTTGTCATTAATGTCAACATATTCTTCTTTGTATTTCAATATTGCAATTTGAATGAATGAGTTGTTTAGCATGTGTATTGTAGATGAGATGATGTGGTTTAATGAGTTTAGACATATTTATCTCTATTTTATTTGGTATAAGTTTCATTGGTCTTCATGATTCTTTGATCAAGTTATGAGATCTGGTATTGAGGTTGATATTCAGTTGTTCATGTTATTCGACATTCTAACCAGTTTGTGCTCTGAATTGCACCAAAATTGTTATAGCCTTAGTTGTGGATGTATGGGATGTGCTATGGATGTTGATGTGTGTCCTTAGTTTGATTGGTTCATGATTTGGATATCCACAAGTGAATCGTTCATGTTGACAGTCATTTTTGATGGTGTTCTTGAGCTCCGATAAAGAGATGATGATGATTCTAGTACTTTGAGTTATTGCAATTGTTGTGGTGCAATTCACGTTGCTTGTTAATACTTCTAGATCATGTTCTATGCATATTCATGGTCTACATTGGTTATTATGCACATTATTGAAGATTTTCTTGGTCTAATAATGTTTTTCATGTTATCCGACATTCTTGATGTTGTAGCATTTTGCAGATGATCAAAGCGTAATTGTTGGAGGTGTTATGTATTTATGATATTTATTTGGGTCCAGACTATGTCTTAGCCGACATTGTTTTGGTCTGCATATGTTGTTGTAGCATGTGAGGTTATTATTTTGTAATTTGTATTGAGGGTTTAGCCGACCTTGAAACAAAGGTTGATGTCTTTGTATAAATAAATATAATAATCATGTAGAATGTATGTCTATGATCTTGAATGTGAATGATCAAGTTGTATGTGCAAACAAGTGATTTTATCTTTTGTAATTGTGAAGGAGAAAATAGAAGTGTTGTAAATAAGATTGTGTGCTTAACTGGAACTATACTCAAACATATGCAGATGCTATTTTTACAGTTCATATAATCTGGATTGTTGTCTGAATTCTTTTGTAAGTTAGTGAGATTTCATGTAAGGCAGTGAGCCTTCCCTAAAGGTTGTAGCCTTTTTGGGTTTATTATTTGAGTAGTGAGCTCTAGGTAGTGTAGCTAAATGCATGTGCATTCCCCATTGTAATATTTCATTTACTCCCAACAGGACTTTATCTCATTGTGGGTATGTTCCCACTATGTTTTTTTCCCTTGACCGGGTTTTCCACGTTAAAAATCTTGGTGTTATGTGTGATATTGATGTAGTGTTGTTGTATGCTTTAACTATTAATTATCAAATCTGATTTGTGGTTTAAGTTGTAGAAAGTTTTTGTGTAAACTAATTCACCCCACCCCTCTCTCAGTTTCCTGCATTGTTGCTAACAGGAAAAGCCTTGTAGTGGTATATAGGTTTGCACCCTAACTCCATTCACAATTGGGATGAGTTGGGGGAGAAGTTACGTGAAAAAGTTGAAGACAAAAGTGATCACCTATAACTTATTGAATAACTAACTATAATCAAGAGAGCACCTTATGAATTCACGAGAGACTTCAACCTCAAATTTCAAATGACATGGGATAGAATCCTTTCTCTATTAAACCCATCTCCCAATCATTCCTTCTTGTATTATCTAAGAGCTCTCAATAATGATGTAGTTGTCATGATACAAGCAATAGGTGAAAGTTCTCTACCAGATGTGTATGAAGTAGTCGTAAGGGAAAAAATTGTTTGATATAGGTTGGGAAGATAGCTCAAAGGCCACCAACGCCTCTATTTTTAGAAGCTCCTACTCAACAACCCAGCTTGGCTCCTCTTCCCATTGCATCTACAAGTCAATCATCCACATCCACTTCATCCTTGAATGAGCTCCATGAGGTCAAGACTCTATTGCAAAACTTTGGTAGTGAGTTGGTGACACTAAAGAGGAAACATGCTTACAATAGTAGGCCTTATCAAGCACAAAATCAGAATTACCAATAGAATAGACCACTTTTTCAAGGAAAAAACCAATGGAATTATGTAAGGCCCTTGAATAGTGTGAACCCTACAACTAGAAGTAACTCAAAGGAAATAGTTCCAATGTAGAAAAATCTCTCCCAAGAGCATGACTGGTGTGAAATTAACCCCACAACCAAAGTGCATGCTGAAATGGAGAGTTTGCCCAAGCTCTAGTAGTGCAAAATGATCCAATCACCTCTAACCAAAAATATGGTTCAAATCAACCAAGTGTTGGTGTAAAGTGGAAAATTTGGGTTTAGCAAATTCACCACATGAAAGGGGGAATTCACTAAGTCGATTTTCACTTGGAGGACTTTACATTCAAAAGAGGGAATGAATCCACTAGATCCAATCCTAAATGACACAAGGACTAAATACTAAGTAGATTAATTGTGTTTGACCCTCTTTTGTAAGTTGAATACGTAAAGTGTTGAAATTAAAGATAAAATAAGAGAAAACAGTGAGCTACAGATTCAGGATTTCATCGTGCACCTAGATCTGAGAAGTATGAAATGATTCGGAGTTGCTCTGTGAAATCTACCAAAAGTAGCAGGGACCATCTATTCGGACCAGGATGCTCACCCTCTTGGTCCTTCGGACTGTTCGCACCTATTTCCTGCACATAGAAAGAAGGAGAAAGGGGTTGGGAATAGGGTTTTGCCTAAGTCAAACCTTGGTTTAGAATCAACCTTGAATGAAATACTGTAAATGCTTGAAATAAATGATGGAAAGATATACCTCCAGATCAAAAATAGATGATGATGATGTTTTTGTTTCTTGAATACAAATCACCTATGTTGGAATGAACATGCAAAAACCCTAACACACACACACACATGCTTTCAAATGAATGAAGTAATGTTGCTCCAATCGATAGATGAAGAATATGTAGCCTTGAAGAATGCTTGATGATGAATTATTGAATGCTTAAGATCCAATTCCGCCTTCATGAATGTATATCCAAATGAGAGGGGAAGACCTCCTTATATACCTCTCTGTCATCAAACATTTAATTTTCTAACATAGGCTGACATAAGGAATCAATTCCTACTCAAATTTGAGAGGCGTAGGGGCCAAAATAGGTCCTAATTAGGGAGGACTAGGGTGTGGTGCCCTGTTCCTACCCCAAATTGGGTTAGGATCAAGGGGCCCCAACACAGTGCAAGATGAAAACATAAATTTTATTGCATGGGGGAGGCATAAATAGGTCCTAATTAACCGTAGGGATGAGACCACTAAGGTGAGGGCCCCAAATGCAGTCAAAATTGCAAAAAGGTGCAATTTTAGGACGCTACAGTTGGTAATCAAGTTCATATACAAGCTAATAGGAAGTAGAATTTTGTGGTATAAACTAGACAAGTGGTGATAATATGGTGTAATACACAAGGACAAAAAAGAGAGCAATAGAAGGTGTCACACCTTCAATAGCGACCCAAGCTCCAACACCCAAACCCACTATCTAGGATACTAGTCAAAATACCATTCAAGGGAGAAAGAGGAAAGTGCCTCAGGTCACCCCGATAACAAGGAGAGACATTTTTGTTCCAAAGGGACCTCCAAAATTAGTTGGCATTCCATTAAACGCACTTCACCAAATAAAGAAGGCCAATCTCAATGTCACTATGTGGGAAGCTCTTTCCATCCCATATCAAAGGGATTTGCTTAAGGAGGTGTTGAAGGACATCAACCAATCAAATGATGAGGCAACGGTTGGCAAGAAGGCAATCTCAACCAATTTGGTACAACCCAAGGAGGAAGAAGATTTAAGAAAATTTATTAAGCCTCCCCCCTTCTATCTCTCTTTAATTATAGGATATAACTTTGTTCATAACTACATGATAGATTCATGAGCTACTAGCTTAGTCATTCTGAAGAAGGTAGCTGATCTTTTTGGCATAAAATATGAACCTATGACTAAAAGGGTTGTCCAGCTAAATGGTACCTTTGTTAGGATGATAGGAGTTATTCAATATTTGAAGTTAACCTTGCACATGTGCCCTTGTAGCACTATCTTGAAAAACATATTAGTCATTGACCTTCTTGATTTCTTTGACATATACATGTCTAGAGACTTCACTGTGAAGATAGGTCGATACTTGTTTTCAAACTAGTCCCACATTCTATTTTAAACAAGGTATGGCACCAAGGTTACCATAATAGAAAAACCCATTGCAAAAACCATATTGAGCCCTACACCTCCAAACCTATAAACATGAATTACAATTTGTGTGAAGAGGGGGAAGAGTGTATTGTCTATGAATGTGCTACTCTTCTAGAGGAGGTTATTGATTACTTTCTAGATGAGTGGGGAAATGCTTTTCTATTTGATCCACTAGTTGAGATTGAGGAGACTAGGCTTTGTACCTATTATATCCATGAGGAGAATTATCCTATTCTTAGCCTCATCAAGACACAGCAAGATTCAAAGGGTTTATGTAGCATGTTTTTTTATGGTTCAAGAACAAAAAATGTTAGGAGCAGCCAAGAAGGAAGACTGAGAGGGGGGGTGAATCAGTCTTCACCAGATACACAAATTTAACGATAAAACATAGATCTGATAAACTACAGTAAAGAAAGATAAGAAAATTGAAACCACAATACACAACACCAAGATTTTGACGTGGAAAACTCAGTTAAGGTAAAAACCATAGTGAGAACCTACCCACAGTAAGATGATACTCTGCAGTAGTATGTAAAAATATTACAATGGGGAATGCACATGCATTCAGGCACACTGCCTAGAGCTTAATGCTTAAATATAATAGCCCAGAAGGCTACAACCCTCAGGGAAGTCTCACTGACTTACAAAAATGTTTAGACTACAATCCAGAAGAAATGAACTAAAAGAATAGACTCTCCAAATACCCGATTACAGTTCTGGTTAAGCACAGTTGTCTTCTCAGCAACACCAATCTCTCCTCAACACATCATCAAAGGATAAATATCTTGTTCACACATACACCACTCTCTGATAATGTAGATACAACATCTGTTAATATTAATTGGTGACTGAGAGGGGGGTGAATCAACACTATACTAGTTGTCCAGATTTAACCTTAATTAAAACTCTTATTTAACTTTAACACTTATCAGTATAAGAAGCATTAATAAGAAACATGCACACACAAAATCAAATACACATGAAAAACAAGATTTATTGCATGGAAACCCAAATGGGAGAAAACCACGGTGTGAGTAGAAACTCACAAAATATGCACTATTATAAGTACGCTCAGTGAGGAGCCATCCCTATTAAGAAATTACAAAGACAGTGTTAGGTGCCACCTGGTTAAGGGTTTTTCTTCAAGGCCTATTAGAACCTTTACCCTGTTATAGGAAGCCTTGTTAAAGAACTTAGGAACATCATTTACGATGTCACCCAGTTAAGGGATTTTACAAAGAGAATTGTTAAAGTCCACCCAGTTAAGGGATTTTACTGTGTTGTAATTATTAGAGAGCAAAAAGTCATTGATCTGATGATGACACTTTTCTGTCATATAGATCCATTTTGTATCTGCTTCAATCTCTACTCGATGATGTCTTCACTGATTTATGAATAACCCTTCTGCACTTCGCTTAGTCTGCACCTTTGCTCTAACTTTCAACCTCAATCCACTCACAACTTCATCAACACAAAAAACTCTTGATGGAAAACATGTATATAGCTTATGTATACTGTTTGCTCTTGAAAGAAATCCTGTTTGCTTACCCAGCTAACATTCCTTACATACCAAATCAGCAAGCTTAACAATCTTAGGAAGATCTCTAATAGCTTATGTAGAACAGATCTTAATCATTGAATCAAAATTTACATGACACTTTCTCCTATGCCACAACCAACTTTCATCAATCTGAGGAATCAAACAACTTTTCTAACCAGAATTCAAATGAAAGATGTTACCTTCAGTCTTAGTTCTGGATGCAATCTCTATACTAGAGGAATTTAGGATCTTGTATTTTCCATCCTTGAATTATAGATCACAACTTTTATCAACCATCTGTCCAACGCTCAAAAGATTTTTCTTCAAACCTTCAACATATAAGACATCAACAGTGTTATGCTTATCATCAAAATAAATAGAACCTCTTCTAGGGATCACAGAGGCTTTGTCATCTCCAAATCTAACTATTCCACC
The DNA here is from genome assembly GCF_030272615.1 of Cryptomeria japonica. Lineage (NCBI taxonomy): Eukaryota > Viridiplantae > Streptophyta > Pinopsida > Cupressales > Cupressaceae > Cryptomeria > Cryptomeria japonica. Next base: position 583,426,656 of record NC_081406.1, read on the forward strand.
ATCATATCTTTCCGTATTCACAAATTTTCTTTTATCACAGGTCATATAATATGAACAACCATTTCCAGTCACCCATTCATCTCTCTTCAACCTTAGTAGCTAAAGCTTTCTCCTCAATAGCGTAGCTTGTGGAACCAATAGGTACAGGTCTATCTTCTTCAATGGAAATAAACATAACTTCATCTCCTTCTAATTCTTCATCTATAACACCCTCATCAATGGCATAATAATAGTTCTTCTGGTTCCTAAAGTTCTGGTTAGTCTTGTAAGGCTTATCATACTTCTCATGCTTTTCATATCTATCATTCCTATCATGCTTATCAAACTTGTCATGCATGTCATACTTAGCCATTCTCTTTGGGAATCTAGAGGCAAAATGTCTTGTCTTATTGCAAAAGAAACATTCTGAGGGCAACTTTCCATCATACTTACCAGCTCCTTTAGGCAATCTTTGGGCAATCAGTGCTTCAAGTTCATCCATCTCTCTTTCTTTCTATTCCATCTCTCATCTCTCTCTTTCATATCTAGATATTTTGCACTCAACAGGATCATACTTCTTCTTATTGGATACAGATGTTGATTCTCTAAATGTTTTCTTGGACTTTCCATGTGATTCTCCAAATTCGCTCAGCTCAAATATAGCAATCTTTCCAACCAGCATATCTCTTGTCACTCTAGTCACACTCTGGATCTCATCAATAGTAGCAACCTTGTGTTTATAAGTAGAGGGTATAGATCTCAACACCTTAGCAACAATTTCATATTCCTCAATGGTTCCACTAGTACATCTGATACCTAGGACAAGATCATTCACCTTAGCCAAGAAAGAGTGTATGTTCTCATCATCTCCCATCTTCAATGTCTCATATTTTCCTTTCAAACTCTATAGCTTTGCAACTTTAACATGTTTAACACCTTCATACAGGATCTCAAGCTTCTCCTTGATCTCATGTGTGGTATGAAGTCCCATTATATTTTTCATCTCAGAATCAGTCAATGCACTAAGTAATGCTTCCTTCACTCTAATATTATGTTCAACTTCCTTGATCTCATCAGGAGTTGATGGTCCATTTAGAGGAATAGTATAGGCATTCTTTGTAATCTTCTAGTAATCCTCTACAAGACATTTCAAGTAAACTTTCATCTGGTTCTTCCATACAACATAGTTACTTCCACCAAACCTCAAACTATCCTTCTTAAAGATAATACCTTGAGCTACCATACCAGATATCCTTAAGTGGTTAAGCTTGTACTGGAGGATCTCGCTCTAATACCAATTGTTAGGAGCAGCCAAGAAGGAAGACTAAGAGGGGGGGTGAATCAATCTTCACCTGATACACAAATTTAACCACAAAACATAGATCTTATAAACTAAAGTAATAAGATAGATAAGAAAATTGAAACCACCACACACAACACCAAGATTTTGACGTGGAAAATCTAGTTAAAGTAAAAACCACGGTGGGAACCTACCCACAGTAAAATGATACTCTATAGTAGTATGTGAAAATATTACAATGGTGAATGCACGTGCATTCAGGCACACTGCCTAGAGCTCACTACTCAAATATAATGGCCCGGAAGGATACAACCCTCGAGGAAGTCTCATTGACTTACAACAAGATTTAGACTACAATTCAGAAGAAATGAACTGAAATAATAGCATCTCCAAATGCCTAATTATAGTTTTGGTTAAGCATAGTTGTTTTCTAAGCAACACCAATCTCTTCTCAACACTTCACTGAAGAATAAATCTCTTGTTAGCACATACACCACTCTCTGATAATGCTAACACAACATCAACACCTAAATTACATGAATAGATCACCTATATATACAATTCATCAACCTTGACAACAAGGTCAGCTAAACCCTCAACCCTCAATTACAAAATTACACCACAAGATACAAAGATTGACCATAGAACCAATATGACCTAAATAAAATTCCCAAATGCACAACTCCATAGGAAATCATGCCAAGATCAACCACAACACGCTACACCACCAGGAAAACTGCATAACACAAAAATCATCACTAGCTCATAGAAACCACCAAAAACTCACACAACGATCAATGCGGATTACCAAAGAAAATAGGGCATGCTTAGGAAACACCACCAAGCACATTAGAATCATCAGAAACATCTGCGCCGACACCACTTATCAAATATTCATATGTCAACGTCTGAAAGCTCAAGAACATAACCAATCAACTATTGGCAGTGGTCTAGCATCCCTTGTGGGGATTCGTGACATGGTTTAACAGCCTCTTGTGGATTCTATAAGTCTAGTGGTTATATCGGGCATTAACAAGTCGATATTTTGGTGCAACAGAAACCCTAGCTTGTAACAAGTGGTATCAGAGCTTGGTCATAGGTTCAAATCACGCAGGCTGTGGTGAGTGACGCTAGGAGGGGGATTGTTGGTAGTGGACCAACATCCCCCATGGTGATTTGCGACATGGTTTAACAGCCTCCTGTGGATTCTATAAGTCTAGTGGTTATATCGTGCATTGATAGGTTGATCTTTTGGTGCAACGGAAACCCAAGCTTGTAACATCAACAAATTTCACAAAGAAAGATAGCTTGTGGACCACCAAATCATGATCCATCTGAAATGAAGATACACAAGACCATCACAAGAAATATCCCAAAATCTCAGCACAAGATATAATCACACCATAATATACCGGAGGATATACTGAACTCTACAAAACAGTGACCAACAAAACAACACTGCAAATCGGGTCATAAGATCTTCCCAATCTGCACACACTGGAGAAATACATAGGAATATGTTGACATCAATGACAACAACATATCCTAGCAGAAGAAATGACCAAAAATATCCAAAACAAGAATGGTGCAAGTGCCTGTGTGATCCTTGTTTCTCTTAAGCAGGAGAAATACTTCTTCTTTTTTAGGCTTCATTTTTGTTGCACCAACAATGGGGTTGAGTATGAAGCACAGATCCAGGGTCTCCAACTTGCACAAAAAAGAAAGATCAGATCTTTTCAAGTATTTGAAGATAGTGAGTTAGTTGTTAATAATATTGTAGCTTAGAGAATAAAAAAGAACAACTTAATCAAATCATACAAACATAGGGTTTAGGACTTGTTTGAAGGATTTGAGGCCTTCAACATTTAAACAGTTCCTATGAATTAGAATAAACATGTTGATAGGCTTGCAAAAATTTGTGCTCAGTTTGATATACTAGTGCATGTTGCAAATAAGAATGAACAACACATTAGGCTTGTCATGAGGCCTATTGTCCTTGACAATCAAGCAAATTGGAAAGTATTTGAAATTGATCGATAGATTGTCAATTTCTTGCAAAATGAAGCAAAATTTTTTGCTAAAAATCATTCTATGTTGTAAGACCAATACGGAGAGATCAAATCATGTTGCTCAACTCCAACAAGTTTTGTAAAGGTCTAGCTACCATGGAAGGCATATTCAACTTGGATGATTAACTGAAGAAGATGAATCTAGCTGTGAAGAAGGGTGATTATAAGCCAATTGTTGTTACTGAGGATAGGTCACTAAATTTGGGAAAGGTATGTTCCTTAACTAAATAAGAAACCTTTGTTAAAATTTTTCAAAGATATGATGAAATAGTTTCTTGGACCTATGAAGATTTAGGGGATTTTGACCCTATCTTAGCCCAACATAGTATAGAACTAGATCTACGTGCAAAACCATTTAGACAAAAGAAAATGCAAGTAAACCCCAAAATTGAGCCACTAATGAGAAAGAGTTAACCAAACTCATAGAAGCCAATATCATCTTCCCTATCAAACACTCATCTTGGATGGCTAATCGTGTCCCTATAAAAAATAAGAATGGAGAAATCAAACTATGTGTAGACTTTAGGGACCTCAAAAGAGCCTCCCTTAAGGATCATTATCCCCTTCCCTCCATGGAACAAATTCTAAAAAAGGTCAGTAGATCAGAAAAAATCTCATTCCTGGATGGGTATTCAGGCTACAATCAAATTTTGGTCTAAGAGTTGAACCGGTATAAGACTGAATTTACTACTAAGTGGGGTGTCTATGCTTATTGTAGGATGCCTTTTGGGCTAACCAATGCGAGTGCCACCTTTCAAAGAGAAATGGACATGGCTTTCAAGGGTGTTTAGCAAAGTTTGTTCTTATATACCTTGTTGATATAGCTATTTATTCAAAGCATGCAACCAATCATTTTGATCATCTTGAGAAAGTGTGCATGAAATGTAGGGAATATGGTGTGTCCTTGAACCCAAGCACATGTATATTCGCTACTTATTAGGGAAGATTGTTGGGTCACATTGTATCTAAAAAGGGCCTATCCATTGACCCTGTTACATAGCTCAAATAACTGGAAGACAACTGAGAGGGGAGGGGGGTGAATCAGTTGTCACCAGATTACCGGAACCTTAAGCAATTAAAACTTTATTACCATAACCCAAAAGAACAATACTAGAATGCATAAACCAATTATCAAGATAGCAGATATGCCAATTAAGCATATTCAACAATTAAAGAATAAATACCATCCACATGACACCAAGTTTTGTACGTGGAAAACCCAGTAAAGGGAAAAACCATGGTGGGAATCCTACCCATAGTCAGATAATACTTCTGTAGTAAGTATGTGATTATAAATGAGGGGCCTACACTTGTAAAAGGCCAATAGCTTAGAGCACACTGCTCATTACAAAAGGAGTCTCAATGACTACATACAAATCCAGACTACAATCCAAAAGAATGAATAAGCTGTAATGATAGCATCTCCTAGGCCTGAGTATAGTTCCAGTTAAGCTCAATACCATAGGACTTAATCCTCTTTCATAAACCCAACTCGATCACCAATGATCAACCAAATCCTCTGCATGAATGATTATTACATTATTCGCTCATATTCCATATCCCTTGCATGATCTACAATGAGATCTTACATCATATATATATAAACCCTCGACCATAAACAATCAGGTCGACCACCAGACAATAAAACAATTATATAATTACAAAATATGTCATCTTGAAACCAAACAAATAATATCCAACCCATAAGACATCCTAGAAACACATCGAGAAGTCCAAACAACATGTTACATTAAGTTGGTCCATAACCTAGATAAACCATGACCCAATTTAGGTCCACACATGCTAAATAAATGATCCCAGTCAACCAAGTCTCAAACACAATCACCATTAGCATCTTGAATCTTCACTAGAAGCTGTACCAACACCACTTATGCATAAGATCAAAATATCTTCAACAAAGCTATGCTAGTGAAACCCTCACCGGATCAACAAACCAAGCTTACCAGCATATAAGATAGCATCCAATCACTAATTCAAAACTAGCTAACTGAACATGAATCTAAGTAGCATGAATAGTAGATCTAAGCCAATTCCAAAAGCCAAAACATATCAGAGCATACAAGTTCATCATGATCTAATCCAACCAGAAACCAAACAACTTGCCAGGACCAAAAGGATACCGGTAAATCAACCAAAATAGCTAGTGTTGACATCAATGACAAAACATTAATGCAATACATAATAAATTCCTCCAAATGGCCAATAGACCCAAAATGCATGGAGGCCATTATTTCTCTTCCACTCCCCAGTCACAAAAAAGGACTAAAAAGTTTCCTTGGTAGGATCAATATTGTGAGAAGCTTCATTCCCAAGCTTGCCACAATAGTAAAACCTCTCACCTCCATGTTGAATAAAAATTTAGCCTTCAGCTGGACCAAGGAAGGGAAAGCCAATTTTGAAGAGATCAAGCAAGAGATTTCTGAGGTCCCCACACAACTAAATAATTATGATTTGGATCAGCCCATTGCTTTCTTCAGTGAGTTACTTAAGGATTATGAGCTTAGGTAGAACTATGTAGAGAAGCAAGTCCTCACTATCATTAGAGTATTGAATAAATTTAGGCATATGATGTCTAACAACAAGATCCATCTCTTACATCCCCATGCAAGTGTTAAGAATTTCCTTCTAAATAAGGACATCTGTGAGAAGAGGGTTTGATAGATAACCAAGGTCATAGAATATGGCACCAAGTTCAGGGTCACCAAGTTTGTAAGAGGTAAGGGCCTATGTGAGTAGCTTGTCTCATCTTTTGAGACTCCTTTAGAGGATTTCATTGTGTTACAATAAGATAAACCAACTGGAAATGACACTCAATTCAGTTGAGTAAGCTACATGATCACCTTCTTAATGGAAGACATATATCCCCAAGATCTAGATAGTACCAAAAGAAGATATTTCAGGTTCCAATCCATTCCCTACTTCTTAGTGGATGGCATCCTTTCCATAAGAGACTTGTTGTCACAAAAGTTACACCCTATGATGATCAACCTTGTGAAACATGGAAACAACCTCCCAAGTGTGGGACTTGTAGAAGTGAGGTTGAATCTCCAGAGAAGGCTAGATTCCTCTTCAATTTGATGCAATAGGACCTAATCTAATGATTCGATAGGGAAAAGGGGAAGAGAGAAAGGATGCTTGAAAGAGGGGAAAATGTTTGCACCTAGATGGAATATGATCTTCCTTCCTATAAATGCACAAAACATTAACAAAACTACCCAAGGATATGCACAAATTTCTATCTTAATTGATCACCTAAGCGTGAGTGAAGGTTAGAATTCTTGCAAGGTGAAAAGAGGAACCAAGCTAGTTCACAGATACCACTTGAAGAGGGATTAACACAATGACCTATATCTCAAGAAAGTGTAGCGTCCTAAAATTGCGACACTTGCAATTTCGACCGCATTTGGGTCTTCACGATGGCGATGTAACACGGAACCTGAATGGAGACCCCGAAACTTGTTCATGACACCAAAAACTGCATTTTTCAGCACCCTGGCCTGATCCTCCTTGCACCCTGCTGTCCCTGGAGGTGGGACCATGGCACCCAGCGCCCTGGTCCTTTAGGACTAGGGCACCCAACGCCCTGGTCCCCCAGGACCATGGCGCCCAACGCCCTGGTCCCTGGCCCTATTATGGGCCCGGTCTCCTATGGGGCTTCGGGTCTTTATGTTTGCAATTTGGAAAATAGTACTGTAGCGTTGTAAATTGTACGCACTTGCTAGGGTGGTACAATTTCACACCTAGTTTAGCACCCGCCTTGGCGCATTTTGTATTTTGCATTGCATTTCCCCTTTAGCACTTAATTAATTAAATTAATTAGGTCTAAGGTCCTATTTTATCATTTCCTACATCATAAAGTTAGGCCCTTTCATTAAAATGTGCCCTTTTCATTTTATTCCTCCTATACATCATTTAATCAAAAACCCTAATTAGGTCCTATTTCGAGTTTGGGGGCTTGATTTCGGGGGTCAAAACATCTTGAAATCACCTGTAACTTCAGGATTCTCTCTAAAATCATCATATCTGACAGCCCTGAAAATTTGGTGAAAAGTTGTCGGGACCGTGGTGCCCGGTGCACATGGTCTCGGACATTTTTCCCGAAATTTTAGGAGCGCGATCCAATCATAAAATAAAGCTTAACCCCAAGAAATTGGCGGGATATTCAATCTCTAGGTCGGCCAAAATATGAATTTTTGACCTAGGGTTTCATATATAAGAGCTCTCTTTCTTCATTTGAAAGGATCCGATTTTTGGTTTTCAGGACCTCATATGCAGCGAAAGAGCATATCTTTGAAGACTTCAACAACATTCAACATTCCTCTATCAAACACTTATCAAATTCATTCATCCATTTAGGGTTTGGAAGACATTGAAGAACAATAGGAGATTACCGACTGAAGATTGGCTTGTACTCCTCCCTTGAGGGTTGGGTATGATTTCATGTTGTTTTCATGTCTTTGCATAAGCTTCAATATATCCTTTATTCATGCTTTAGATCACTTTGAATCTTGGTTTAGAGCATTTACATTATCATTTACAAGCAATTAGGGTTTACTTTCTAGGTTGCTCTAGTTTGCTTTCTTGCATTTAAGGACCTTGCACACACACTAGGTCTGCACACACAATACATTTTACAATACAACTTGGCTATTCGTGGAGGTGGAAATCACCGAAGCGGGGGTTTGACTAAGGCAAAACCCTATATAGCCGCCCAAACACCTTTTCGGATATAAGTGCAGGTTTCGGGACTCGGACGACGCCGTAGGTTGCAGATCCGGGAGAAGCAGACTGAGACCGACCTTCCCACAAAATTTCAGAGCAAAAGACCAGGATAGGGGAGTGGGGCACCCTGGTCCTGCTAGGACAGGGGCACTAGGTGCCCTGGTCCCTGGGACAGAGGCACTAGGCGCCCTGGTCCTCCTGACAGACAGCATTTTCAGCATTTTTGATAGCTTTTTCCAAAGTGCAAAACAGCAGTTTCAGGGGCAGAATCAGGACAGTGGCACCCGCGCCCCCGTCCCACACATTTTTAGTCAGATTTTAACTTCGGGTACGCATTTTCATTCTTGTCTTGTCCTTGTGTTTACAGCTTTCCATCATTTAAGTTCAATTCTGTAATCTTGTTATTAGTTCATACTTGCACTTTGGGGTTAGGAATTGAACTTGCATCATTTTATCTTTCAATTACAACAAAGGAATAGAAATCCTAATAGGTAGCCCGTGGCTCTCTCTTCCACAAGAAGAAGTAGCCAATTGTGTGATACCTCTAGGCTCTTTCGTATTCCACAAGTGTGTGGTTGAAAGTGGGATTAGGGCATGCTTGCTTAGTGTCACTTTTTCTCCCACACATTTTGGTGAACCCGACATGAAACTCCAATCCTCTCTAATTCTGATTTATGTTTTCAAATTTGAGTGTTTTCAAATTCAAATTTGTATTTACAAGTTTCAATTTCTTGCAAGATTCAAAAATCTAGAGGAAATTTTTGCTAAAACCCTAATTTTTCAATTCAAAGTTGAACTTGTGGATAGCTTAATTGGGATCAATAATTTCAAATCTGATTTAGGAACTCATTTGAATCATAAATTTCATTTTCTAAATCTACATTCTAAGTGCTTGCATTGGTTAAAATTAAACATTTCCTTCTATTTTGCATGTGTTATCATTTGAAAGAGGAAAATTGTTGTCATGATGCATTCATTTCATAGATGTGATAATGGGTTAGCTTCCCTTGTTTCAATTTTTCCTTCTCCTAAAGAACCTCCCTCCATCTATAACAACATTTTAGTGCCTAAAAGAGTTGTTACCAATCCCTTTGAGACTCTCCCATGCTCTAAGGATGAAGTCTTTAAGAGTGATCTTGATAATTCTCCTAAAATGTGCCCTTCCTATTTAGCTATCCTAGAGGAAGAGAATGATATCATAAACACCTTTCTTAATGTTACTTCACCTTCCCTCCATTATGCCTCTCTAAGTGAAAAGGTATTGATGGACATTGAATTATTTTCTCATAAATTTGGTCCTTCCAATGGGGGCATGTTAGTGCAACAAGAGGTTATGAACACTTCTTTCAAAGATCTCCTTCCTAAGCATGAATCTTTGGAGAAATATGTTCCTCCTAAAAAACACTCCCTTCATGAGGATCCTTTTGTGCAAAAAGATGACATTATCCCTACATTTCCTAGTGATGGCATTTCCTTTTCCAACAAAATTCCCACTAGAGATGATGAATTAATGATAAATGCTTACCCTTCTCCTAAAGTTTGTCTTACCCATAAGCATCCCTTAGAGAAAGAAGATGAAATAATAAGCAATTTCCTTAATTCTCTCTCCCCTAAAGATCATATTGAACATATTTTGAGGAAAGAGGATGATTTTAACACATTTATTGATGCTCTCCCTCCTAAGGATGAGGAATTAATAAACAATGTTATCTCCTCTCCCGAAATTGACAATACTTCAAACATTCCTTTCAACAACCTCACTATTTGGGATGAACCATTAGAAGAAGGTATAGATTATTCTTTACCCCTAGCCAAAGGGGATGAAATCAAGATTGAAAACTCCCTTGATAGTTTCTCATCTTCCTTGAATCTCAATCATTCTCCCTCTCCTCAACTTGGTTCTACTCATAAGGATACCCTAGTTCAAAGCAAGATGGTTAACATCTCTTTCAAAGATCTCCCTCTCAAAAGTGAGACTTTAGAGAGTAATGTTGATCCTTCTCCTAGAGAGTTTATTCCCCATGTAGATCCTTTGATGATAGAGGATGATATGACCTTTCCTAGTATTACTCTTCCTACTAGAACATCAATGCCTATCCCTTGTCTCTCTCCTAAAATTGATTTAATCTGTGATGAGATTTTAGTGCAAGAGAAGACTATCAGCAATTCTTCCAACACTTTTGTTCATTCTCCTAAACCATCCTCAATTAATTTGATACATGTGAATGGAACACCTAACAAACCTCTCTTCACTATCCAAGGTGCTTGTCCTTCTCAAAATTCTCAACCTTCAAATAAGCCTATCTTAGTGGTTCAAGGTGGTTATGCTAATGATTCTTTTTGCACTCCTAAGAAACCTATTATTACTGTGCAAGGAGGTTATTCTACTAAGAGCCCTTATGAGTATGCTAAGCAATTGACTAGAGAGAGTTATCATGCGGTTGCCCATACTTATAACACAAGAAACAATAGGCAACCTAATCCTCCTCCAGTTATCCCCACTTCACTTCCTCCTTCCCAACCTATTCTTCCGCAAGCTCCACGTATTTCACAAGTTCTCAGTAAGGAATATGATCTCATAGAACAACTTAAAGCTACCCCTGCCAAGATATCCCTTTGGGATTTGATCCAAACTTCTTCCGCTCATCATGGAATGTTACAAGATGCCTTGAAAGATTTGAATGTTCCTCCACCTAATACATCTAGTAATATAGCATCTTTAGTTAACTCTGTGATGAATCCTAAAGCTCAAATTTTGTTTACCCAAGATGAGTTGCCTACTAGTGAAATTCAACAACAATATGATCCCTTGATGATTGTGGTTATCATAAATGACACGGCTATAAGATGAACACTAGTAGATAATGGCTCTGGCCTTAATGTATGTAGCATTAATCTATTGCATAAGATGAATGTGGATACATCCCTTATTGAGCCTGACTCTCGTCCCATTCGAGGCTTTGATAATGTGGCTAAGTCTTCATTAGGTATTATCACCTTACCCGTCACAGTGGGACCTGTTACTTTGCCTACTCCTATCCATGTTATGTCGGGAAATCTAACATACAAATTGTTATTAGGGAGACCTTGGATTCACAGTATGCAAGCTGTCCCCTCTACATTGCATAGACAAGTCAAATTTATTTATAACAATAAGACATATACCTTGATAGGTGATACTAATCTTCAGGCTTGTTTGCAAACATCTACTTCCAAAGGGAGTTCTTCTAAGCCTTCCTCTTCTAGTGATGACTCGTTAAACAAGATACCTATGGATGAATCATCACCCTCTAATAATCAAAATTCTTTGGATGAGTCTAAAGCTCCTGAAGAAGATCCTTCTCGACTTGAGTTTACACATGAAAAGGCTTTTGATCCTGAGAAGGTTCTCGCAGAGGATGATTGGGGATCCCTTGATTTTAATCCCACCTTTGTAGGTGAGTATAGGGTTCCTCCTAGAGATCTTAAAGGTAAAGAGAAGGAAGAAACTAGAGATCAATCAGTCTTACCTGAACCTATGAGCAATAATTTTGTGGCCGCCTCTCAAACTTCTTCTCCTCACACCTCTAATTATGAAGAGTTTGATTCTTTGTCTTATGAAAAACCACCCTCTCTTCCTGAAATGGTTGATCGTTATGGTCGTGGTTTTCGCATTTTTGCTAAGCATGGGTATCATGGAAATGGTTGTGGTGCTCATGAACAAGGGATAAAAGTTCCTCTAGAGACTAATTTTCACAATTATGCCTTTGGACTTGGCTATAATCCCTGCAAACACACTAAAGCATCTAAAAGACCATCTCTTAATGTGAATGCTATATTTAGTAGTGATGATGATCTCACTTCAACTAAATCATCTTCTACTTCTATCATCTCTCATTCCCCTCATAAGGAAATCTTGGCGATGAACAAATCTCTTTATGATTCCCCTCAAATTTCTAGATCCACTTATGAATCTTTATCTCCTATTCATCACAAAGTCCTTTCCTCCAGGGATAAGGCTCTAATAAATTACACTCATCTTTCTTCTAAGATTTCTCGTAACTGTCCTTCTTCAATTTTTATCATTTTATACATGTTTTTGATCTCACTTATAGTTGAGCATTTAGCATGTCATATTCAAATACCTCATTCAATCCATCATGTCTTTAAATAACATTAATGGCTATTATGTTGCTCATCATTATGTGACATTGGTAGCTCATTTACTAGGGGCTCATTGTCATTCATGATGGTACAATTTCAAGTGCAATCATATTTTTGAAGCAACATAATAGCCTAATTTTCTATGTTATCTCTTGTTCCTATGGGGACAAGAGTGATTTCATACATCTCTTCTTTTTCTTATGTCCAAATCTCTCCCTAGAAGATTGTGTAAGTCCTTCTCATTGTCCTTATCCTTGGGAGGCAATGATCTTTCCTTATTTTTATCTAAGGATCCACTTTTTTCCTATTTCGTGGATGGTGTGAACTTTATTGCTTGATGTTATTCCTTGTAGGCATTTGTTGTTTGTTCAAGGATTCTCTCTTACAAGAGGTGTAAGTCCTTGACTAAAACCTCTTTTGCACTTGGTAAAATACATCCATAATGAATTCACTCTCCCAATTGGGTTAAAAAGAGTGTCATCCTTCATTAAGAATCCCTTTCACCTCGCAAAAGATGGAAGTATTGCATTCTTATTCTCTTCTTTGTCTTATTCTAGAAGATGTTATATTTGTCTAAGACAATTCCTCTTGGGGATAGGCGTCTTTTGTACAAAGATCTCTTCTCCTCTAAGGATCTCCTTTACACATACTACAAGATATCCCTTTTCAACTATCTTATCCTTTCTTAAAGAGTGTAAAACTCTCTTGCTTGGATCTATGACATTGTTGCATTTTTTGGGGTATCTTCTTTTGTGATGAAGGTAGGTATCCTTGTTCTACTTTGCTTATGACATAAACATTACACTTTTTGAGCAATGGGTCATTCTCAGAACCAGAGCACAGACTCTTAGAGTGAGATGTCTCCATTTTTCTTGTATGCAAGGTGATTATTCTTGGAACCAGAGCACAGACTCTTAGAGTGAGATGTCACGCTTTTGTACTATACATATACAGGTTGTAGCATACTCGAGCATAGACTCCTATGAGATGCTTCTAACCTCCCTTACACACACATGCACGAGGTGGAGTGGAACTAGCGGCATAAGGCTAGACTTTCTCACTCTCCTCCCTTACATGGATCACCTAGACAGACTCTAGGGGCTAGTTTTCCATGTCCTTTTCCCATGGATCACCTAGACAAGATCTAGGGGTGAGAAGTCCATGTTTTCTCTCTCACTATTCTTCTCATGGATCACCAATGTGTGTATTCATGCTTTTTTCCTTTCTTTTCTTCTCTTTGCATTTTGTTTCCATTTACATCCTTCATCTTGTGTTAGAGAACTCTCAAACCCTCGCACTCTTTGTTGTGTTGGAATTGAGATTTAGTCCTCTTTCTTACCAAATGATTCTCCATTAGTTTTTGATCTCATATCAAATCTTCTTGTGAGCATTTGTCATCAATATTCTTTAACAATTCGAAGTGGTAAACATGATACCCTGTTTCAACTCACTAAAATTAGCAAGCCGAAATAGGGGGGGGCATATAGCTACCCTCTAATTTTCATCACCTTCCTTAGTAAGCATTAGGTGATTTTATGATCTAACGTGTGTTTTGTAGGGTGCGGTTCCTAACTGTGTACTGCAGATACCGCTGGGGGCTTCGTTCGACAGACTTATGGATATATCCTTTTTCAAATAATGTTTACTTTTCTGTACTTTAGCTTGCATATGCACATAGTGTTCATATGATCGCTAAAGTGGGGGCTAAATGTAGCGTCGTAAATTGTACGCACTTGCTAGGGTGGTACAATTTCACACCTAGTTTAGCACCCGCCTTGGTGCATTTTGTATTTTGCATTGCATTTCCCCTTTAGCACATAATTAATTAAATTAATTAGGTCTAAGGTCCTATTTTATCATTTCCTACATCATAAAGTTGGGCCCTTTCATTAAAGTGTGCCCTTTTCATTTTATTCCTCCTATACATCATTTAATCAAAAACCCTAATTAGGTCCTATTTCGAGCTTGGGGGATTGATTTCAGGGGTCAAAACATCTTGAAATCACCTGTAACTTCAGGATTCTCTCTAAAATCATCATATCTGACGGCCCTGAAAATTTGGTGAAAAGTTGTCGGGACCGTGGCGCCCGGTGCACATGGTCCTGGACATTTTTCCCGAAATTTTAGGAGCGCGATCCAGTCATAAAATAAAGCTTAACCCCAAGAAATTGGCGGGATATTCAATCTCTAGGTCGGCCAAAATATGAATTTTCGACCTAGGGTTTCATATATAAGAGCTCTCTTTCTTCATTTGAAAGGATCCGATTTTTGGTTTTCAGGACCTCATATGCAGCGAAAGAGCAGATCTTTGAAGACTTCAACAACATTCAACATTCCTCTATCAAACACTTATCAAATTCATTCATCCATTTAGGGTTTGGAAGACATTGAAGAACAATAGGAGATTACCGACTGAAGATTGGCTTGTACTCCTCCCTTGAGGGTTGGGTATGATTTCATGTTGTTTTCATGTCTTTGCATAAGCTTCAATATATCCTTTATTCATGCTTTAGATCACTTTGAATCTTGGTTTAGAGCATTTACATTATCATTTACAAGCAATTAGGGTTTACTTTCTAGGTTGCTCTAGTTTGCTTTCTTGCATTTAAGGACCTTGCACACACACTAGGTCTGCACACACAATACATTTTACAATACAACTTGGCTATTCGTGGAGGTGGAAATCACTGAAGCGGGGGTTTGACTAAGGCAAAACCCTATATAGCCACCCAAACACCTTTTCAGATATAAGTGCAGGTTTCAGGACTCGGACAACGCCGTAGGTTGCAGATCCGGGAGAAGCAGACTGAGACCGACCTTCCCACAAAATTTCAGAGCAAAAGACCAGGACAGGGGCATGGGGCGCCCTAGTCCTGCCAGGACAGGGGCACTGGGTGCCCTGGTCCCTGGGACAGGGGCGCTGGGCGCCCTGGTCCTCCTGACAGACAGCATTTTCAGCATTTTTGACAGCTTTTTCCAAAGTGCAAAACAGCAGTTTCCAGAGCAGTTTCAGGGGCAGAATCAGGACAGTGGCGCCCGCGCCCCCGTCCCACACATTTTTAGTTAGATTTTAACTCTGGGTACGCATTTGCATTCTTGTCTTGTCCTTGTGTTTACAGCTTTCCATCATTTAAGTTCAATTCTGTAATCTTGTTATTAGTTCATACTTGCACTTTGGGGTTAGGAATTGAACTTGCATCATTTTATCTTTCAATTACAACAAAGGAATAGAAATCCTAATAGGTAGCCCGTGGCTCTCTCTTCCACAAGAAGAAGTAGCCAATTGTGTGATACCTCTAGGCTCTTTCGTATTCCACAAGTGTGTGGTTGAAAGTGGGATTAGGGCATGCTTGCTTAGTGTCACTTTTTCTCCCACACAAGTACTTCCTGGTCGGCTCAAGGTCGGAAAAATCAGTCTTTTAACCCTAATTGACAAGTATATAAACTACATTTCCTCTCCCATTTTGAGGAGGAAGGACATATGTGTACAAGACGTGGAAACGATATTCAAGCATTCAAGCATTCAAGCATTCAAGCATTCCTTCAAGCAATTGAGCATTCTAAGTCTCCATTCAAGGCTAAGTGTTGCATTCAAGACAAGGATTCAACCATTGAAGAGGAGATCACATATCACATACAACAACATCTACACCTTCGCATGTAAGAATACAAACATTCTTACAACAAGGTTGCAGGTACGTGGCTATAATTGAAGATCTGGAATCCTTGTGCAGAGACGAACAGATCCCCCTTCGTTTCGCGGACTTTTCGGAGGACCGTGTGCACGCCGGGCACCATCGTCCTGTCAACTTTCGCTCAAATTTGCAGAACAGCACTGTCTCGACATTTTACTGCTAATTCCAGGTCCGCAGCTTCATATCATATCCCTATCTCTGTTTATAAACCAATCTTTCCTACTTTACATGCATTCTTAGCTCAATCTTTCTATCCACATTTCTTTACAAAAGAGGGTATCCTTGCTATCACAACCCTTGAAACTCATATAGAGTCCAATCTTGCATTGCGTGGGATTGGATCTTATGGGTTTCAACCCCTCTTTTGAATGTAAAGTCTCTCCTAAGTGAAAACCATCAACCCTAGTGACTCTCCCTTCTCTCTCCTTGGAGTTGGGGAGGGGAGAACAACTAGGGTTCGATTTTTTCCGCTTTACATTTTGGTGAACCCGACGTGAACATCCTCATTCTGATTATTCATGGTTAGATCTGAAAATTTTTGCTTTCCTAATTATATTTCCATGTTTGATCTTTTGCAAATTTTAGAGGTTGATTGCATAAAAACCCTAAAATTTTCTTTTTAGTAATTAAACTTGTGAAATGTTTAATTGTTAATGCTTATTTCAGATCTGCCCTTCTATTGCAAATTGTCAATTCATATTTGTGCTTTAATTCTGAAAATTAAGTTGTTAAATGTCAAAACCCTAATTTTTAAAACCTTCTTGATTCAACCTTTGACTGATAATTTCACTAATCAAAACACTTCCAAATCGGCTATAACTTTGGATTCCGCAATAAAATCACAATATCTTTCATCCCTGAAAATTTGGAAAAAAGTTGCGAGGACCGTGTGCACCCCGAGCGCCATCGTCCCCGACATTTTTTCCGAAATTTCGAGAGCTAGATCTTACTGTATTTTTCTGCTAAAATCCAGAATTTTCGCTGATTTTATCAATTTTAACACCTTCAAAATTAAAGTCAAAGTTGGTCTAGCGATTGCTTGGATTGAGGCTTCTAATCATTCAAAAATTGTTGAAATTAAAATTCATATCAAAATTGTGTTTCTTACTGTCCTAAATCTGAAAAGTGTGTTGGCATTCATTCAAAATTTCAGTGTTTTGTTCAAATTTTTGCAATTTGTGACTTTTGAAATTAAGTGCTTAATTACAACAACTTTGATTTCCGCTTTCAAATTCGAATTTTGCATGAAATTGAGTCAATTGTTAATTTTCAAAACTTGCATTGCTTTCAGTATTCCCTCTAAAATCATAAAATTCAAAATTTCAGTTTCCCCTTCTTTTTCAAAATTCAAAATTTACATTTTTCAACAATCTTGGTAGGGTTCAATTTTGAGATTGCAACTTTAATTTGGCCTATCTACAGATCGTAAAATCACTTAATTTTTTCAGATTAGCTTTAAAATCATCATAACTTTCATCCCTGAAAATTTCGAAAAAAGTTGCGAGGACCGTGTGCACTCCGTTCGCCACGGTCCCTGACATTTTTTCCAAAATTTTGGGAGATTGTCCTGATTGCATTTAACAGCTTAAATCTAGGAGATTGGCTGATTTTACTGAAATTTTCTACCTCTAAAATTCAAAATCTTCTCTCTTTCTTTAGTGCATGAGTTTTACAACAATAAGTCCTACTTACACTATTCCCGTTAGACGAAGCCTTAGAATTAAGTCTTTCCAAGGTGTAATTACCAAGGAGATGGAACCTAATTTGAATGGCCTTTTTAACGAGGACATGGGTAATTCCTCTAATCCTCTTAATGATGAAGAAGCTCTCCATGAGGTTTCTGTAGAACAACTTTCAAAATTGGATAACCAATTTGATGATTTTCGACAATGGATGTCTCAAGAATACCCCGATAGTCAAGCTCTTCCTTTAATTGAGGGTCTAAAACGTATGCCTCAAAGTGATAAGAATGGAATAGATATTTTGCATGGTATTGCACACATTGTGGATTCAAATGTGATGCCTATGAAAAGTTGTGCCGAAACCTTAGGTTATACACAACCTCCTACTCAAGACAATCATTCTATTCCTTTGACGACTTCTATTGCTAGTATACCTACTTTTACATCAAACATAATGACTACTTCAATACAAGACATTCCTCCTATGATCACTAGTCATGGGGGCAATCCCTCTTCTTCAATCAACCCTCTTCCTTCATTCAATCCAACTTCTTCATTCATTCCTTCAATGAGTGTTCCTCTTATATCTCCACAAATGAACATGACGCAAGGGGGCAATTCATTTAATCATTCCATTCCTCCTTGTAGTGTTCCTCCTTTCCAATCATCTCCTATGACTAACTATCATAGTGTTCCACCACCTTACTCTCTACCTTCTTTCAATAACATAACACCTCCATCACAATCTAACACGTCTAATATGAACTCTTCGACTGAAGCGACCATTAACAATCTTGCACAAACTGTCTCTTCTTTACAGCAACAAATTGCCTCTATGAATCAATCTAAGTTTAGTGTGCCCACATTTGATGTTGCGAGCCCACTTTCTCTTGACATTGTTTGAGCTATCCCCCCTAAACATGTTGAAATTCCGCATTTGGAGCTTTATAATGGTAAGGGTGATCCTTTAACACATGTTAAGACCTTTCAAACAATATGTACCGATTTTGCTTATGACCAAAGGTTGCTTGCAAAACTATTTACTAGAACATTAAGAGATAAAGCCCTACAATGGTATTGCTCGTTGTCTTCTTATTCTATTACTTCTTTCGAACAACTTGCAAATGTTTTTATTCAACAATTTCAAAACAATATAAATCCTAAAGTTACTTTGATTGATTTAATGCATTGTAAACAAGGTGTTAAAGAAACAGTGACTGATTTCATTGGTAGATATAAGCATTTGTATGCTCAAATTTATTTTCCAGTGCCTGACAATGATATTCAAAGAATCTTTATTTCTAATTTACAAAAAGATATTAGAGAAAAACTTCTATTTTCTGAGTTTACTTCTTCCCAACAATTGTGTGCAACTCTTCACAATTATCAACTGACTGTGAGTCAAATGGAACAATCACATCCTATGGCTCTGAGTGATAAGGGTGATAGTAGTCAACAACCATTTGGAAAGTTTAAACCGAACAGAGATTCCATCAAATTCAATGAAAACATCATCAACAACAATGTGAATGCGGCATCAGGTGTGCCTCCTATTTCTAAGTTTTTCAAGAAAGAAAGAAAGTTTACTCCTTTGAATGAATCATTGCATAGTATTATGAATAAGTTATTGGAACAAAATGTGCTTACTCTTCCTCCTATAAGGCAAATAGATCTTGTAAAGATTAATTCACCCTATTTTGATAACAAATCTTTTTGTCAATTTCATCGTCATCCTGGGCATGATACTGAAAAATGTTTTGCTTTAAAGGGTAAAATTCAAGATTTGATTGATAATAATACTATTTCTGTTTCTGGAGTGAATGATAAAGGCAATACATCTGTAGCTCCTCCTAACCAAAATCTTTAGATTTTTACTGATCCATTACCTTCTCATACCTCTAATGCGATCGATACTACTGATTCCTCTGTCTCACCTGATGATCCATTAACTTTTGTGGAGCACCAAAAAATCCCTAAAGAACTTTCCATCACCTTTGATTCTAGTGAAACTATCAGGGCACCTGATGGTCCTTTATATATAGTTGCAAAAGCCAAAAATACACCTTGTCGTGGAGTGCTTATTGATCCTTCTTGCATGGTTAATGTCATTACTGAAGAATTCCTTTTTACTTTGCAATTGAATCAAGTGATCTATGATGAAACAGATGTGATTGTGAAATTATTTGATGCATTTTCTTCTCCTGCAATTGGTTCTATTACATTACCTATTGAGGTCCATAACAAATCCCTTGATGTGAGCTTTGCTATTATTCCTTCATCCGAACAATTTCGTGTGAAGCTTGGCTATCCTTGGCTATCTTCCATGAAAGCTATTGCTTCTCCTATTCACAAGTGTTTGAAATTTCCCCATAATGGTGAAGTTGTTACTATCAATCATAGTCTTTTTAAACCAGCTGAAAGAACTTCTAGCATTCCTCTTGATTATTTTTGGCCTAAACAATTCCAACCCCTTCCTCCGCGAAGTGATCATCTTTTCAAATCTTATCAAAAGTGGAAAAAAGATATGATCTTATCTCTAAGTGAACCTAGAACACCCAAACTTGACATCCCTATCGTTCTTGAGAAGGAAGTTCTTCCTTTGAAAGATAAAACTAATGTCTTTCCTCAAGAAGATTCCCAACCCATTCCTATGGATGTGACTATGCCTATATCTAATAAACTTCCTAAAAGTAGACCTATCCCTCCTCATCATGATGGACTTGGTCTCCTTCCTAAACCAAATATTCCTCCCTTATATGGAGCAGTTCTTCCTCCTTCCTCTTATGGAGAGAAGAGACCTTCCTCTTCTCCTATTTTTCAACCTAAGAAACCACAACCTAAACACCCAAGTGATAAGGATGAGAACATTCCTCCTCCTCAATCTTCTCAACTCCCTACTAAGACTAGACGAAATCGTTCTGCACGTGAACGCCGATGAAAGCGTTGTCTTAGAGCTCAGGCAGCTGCTTTTCAAACTTTGCAATCCCCAAAAACACCTTCAACTAATATTATTCCATTTTCTCCTCAGCCGGAAATTGAGCCAAAATCTTCTAAACATAAGATGCATGATGGTCTTGATCCTGTGCGAGTTAAAGACACTATTTTTATAAATCTTGATGATGATATAGATGAAAATGTTATTCATGATGAAAATGTTACTTCTCTTGCTTCTAATAGTGAATATGAATTTGTTGATGTTGATAACCATTTATCTAACGAATTTTCTAAAGCACTTATCCTAGCTCCTAGACAAGAACAACGTGGCTTGGAACATGAACATAGCCCTTGTTTGGATCTTGTGATAGCTCCATCTGCTGTGTTGCATGTTCCTCCTCTAGCGTGTTCCCTACCTTCCCGAAATATTGATCAGCAAGATGGGCGGGTAGATGGCGTGCTAGACTAGTTTCATTAGCATAGCAGATTCTCTCCTCCTCTCTTTCTTTTGTTACTTCTTCTATGTGTTATTCTCATTCTTCTATTTGTTGTCCTTAGTGTTGTCTACTTGAGGACGATGCAAAACATTGAGATCTCTTGGTCTCTCTCATGTTGACTCAAAAGACACATGTGCTCCCTTCTTCTAGGTGACCTTCCTTGATTGGGGAATGAAGAACAATTATGCATACATACATATGATATACATAAATTATCATACAGCATACTGACCCCGAGGAAAGCGAAGTCACCTTGTGCTTTGTGTTTTGTGTCTATTATCCTTGGGCTTATCTCACACTTGGGGGCTAAATCCTTGCGATAACGTGCTCCTTTCTCATTTCTTATATGTATCACTACCTTAAAGCAATCACCCCCAGTGAGGCGATCGCTTTAACGTAGGGGGGCATACATCCCATTCATATCTTTTCAAGATACTTGAAAATTTCTTGACAAATTTAGCTTTGCCTTGAAAATTTTTGATATCTTTCTTGCATGACTCATAGTGAGGGAACCTTACTACTGACAGTCATGGTTCTCCCTCATGATCTTCCCTTTTACTTTGTCAATCGAATTCGTAAGATCCTTAGTCCACTGGGGGCTTGGTGTATCTTGCCTCCTTGACGTGGTGAAAGTTTTTCAATGTTGTTTCCTTATACTTTACCAAAAGTATGAGCGTACGCTTATACTCCCGCTAAAGTGGGGGCTAAATGTAGCGTCCTAAAATTGTGACACTTGCAATTTCGACCGCATTTGAGTCTTCACGATGGCGATGCAACATGGAACCTGAATGGAGACCCCGAAACTTGTTCATGACACCAAAAACTGCATTTTTCAGCACCCTGGCTTGATCCTCCTTGCACCCTGCTGTCCCTAGAGGTGGGACCATGGCGCCCAGCGCCCTGGTCCTTCAAGACTAGGGTGCCCAGCGCCCTGGTCTCCTAGGACCATGGCACCCAACGCCCTGGTCCCTGGCCCTATTTTGGGCCCGGTCTCCTATGGGGCTTCAGGTCTTTATGTTTGCAATTTGGAAAATAGTACTTCCTGGTCGGCTCAAGGTCGGAAAAATCAGTCTTTTAACCCTAATTGACAAGTATATAAACTACATTTCCTCTCCCATTTTGAGGAGGAAGGACATATGTGTTCAAGACGTGGAAACGATATTCAAACATTCAAGCATTCAAGCATTCCTTCAAGCAATTGAGCATTCTAAGTCTCCATTCAAGGCTAAGTGTTGCATTCAAGACAAGGATTCAACCATTGAAGAGGAGATCACATATCACATACAACATACAACATACAACAACATCTACACCTTCGCATGTAAGAATACAAACATTCTTACAAGGTTGCAGGTACGCGACTGTAATTGAAGATCTGAAATCCTTGTGCAGAGACGAACAGATCCCCCTTCATTTCGCGGATTTTTCGGAGGACCGTGTGCACGTCGGGCGCCATCGTCCCATCAACTTTCGCTCAAATTTGCAGAACAACATCGTCTCGACATTTTACTGCTAATTCCAGGTCCGCAGCTTCATATCATATCCCTATCTCTGTTTATAAGCGAATCTTTCCTACTTTACATGCATTCTTAGTTCAATCTTTCTATCCACATTTCTTTACAAAAGAGGGTATCCTTGCTATCACAACCCTTGAAACTCATATAGAATCCAATCTTGCATTGCGTGGGATTGGATCTTATGGGTTTCAACCCCTCTTTTGAATGTAAAGTCTCTCCTAAGTGAAAACCATCAACCCTAGTGACTCTCCCTTCTCTCTCCTTGGAGTTGGGGAGGGGAGAACAACTAGGGTTCGATTTTTTCCGCTTTACAGAAAGAAAGCAAGAATGTATTCAAACAATGAGGTAAGAGAGATACACACATTATAAGAACTGAAATCAAGCAAGACAAGTAAATTTCATTAATGTGAAGGCAAGGAAATTTTTACCAATTTACCGATGTAGAAGACATAAGAATTTTGAAAAGAAAAAAGAGAGAAGAGCAACCTTGAAAAATTTATAGAAATTGCCTTTATAATTGAGGAATATCTCAAAATTGAATCACAACTAGAAACCCTAACCCTCCTAGGGTTAGGCTACAAAAATATCTACAAGAGGGAAGATAAGATCATATCAACAAGATGATTTGATGGCATGCAAAAACCCTCTGCAACGGTCATCATCTCTAAAAGAGGCAAAAAGGGTTGCAAGATAAGACATCTCTACAATAGATGAATCATGGCGGCACAACAGAGGCAAGAAAGTCTCCAAAATGCATTAAAGAGGCATGGGGTGGCATCTGAGATCGACCTCAAGGTCACTTCTAGAGTAAAAGGCAAAAAATCCAGTAGTTGCATTGAATTCTGATTGTATATCAAGCATCGACTAATAAAAATAGAACCTCAATCATCGGGTCGACAATTGCCCTTGCGCAAAGATTTGAATACTAATGGATCCCATAAAACTAAATTTCCACCATTGATCAAGAGCTCTTGCCCACAAATGGATGCACCAGATCTTGCCATGTAAGCACTCAAAAGGCCCAACACACCATTAAGTCACAACCATCTGATTGAGATCCAAGTGAAAATGGGTAGTCAAGATTATGCTAGACAAGGGTCAGGCCCACCGCATCCCACATTTTTTTGAGACCATGCACTTTGGCAAGACCCAAAACACATCCTCTAGATGGAAAGTTATGTTGAAAAGGCCTTTGCTACTCTGGGCCCACTACACCATGTCGCTAGCAAGCGTTGCTTGTTTACCTGCTAAGCATAAGGAAACACCAAAAGATCGCCTCGAGAAGCAAGGAGGGAAAACAAGCCTCCCACTCACCCACATAGGAAAAAGAGCCTCCAAAAAGACCATGCAGGGACATAAGCGAAGCCAAGCCGTCAGCCCACAACAGAACAAAATGCATGTCAAAAGAGAGTGTGAGGAAGCGGGTGAAACAAAACTTGCTTCTTGCACACTCGCAATAGAAAAAGGAGTGACTGGAAGAACATGCAGGGGCGAGGGAGAAAACAAAAATAACTACTAGCAAAATCATGAGGTGGAACTGAAGGAGCCAAAAAGGGATGTGGGGGCCAAAATCCTCATACTACCAACTAGTGAGAATGAACATGGAGACCAACCAGCCAATGGATTGGAACCCTCTATCCGGTAACCTTAAGTGAGTTGACCAACTGACCCGGTCAATGAAAAAATAGAACAAGGATCTTGAAAAGATAAAAAAGGTCCCTCTATAGAATCATCAACAAAGGATGCGCATAACACGCAGGTTATGCAATAGTTAGATTTACTGATTGGATCTACAGGTAAGTTGATAGAAATAGGTCAACAACCCTCTAATGGAGTCTTGTTAAGATGTACTAAGAAAAATAAAGTCAGTGGATTATTGAGAATAATTTCATGATGTCTCTTCAGGGGATCATTTCTGTACAAGGATTGCATTTATCTATTGGCAATTTGGAATTGATTATATGGTGCATTGATGTTTTGTCATTGATGGTAACACTGGTTGTTTTGGTTGTTTACCAGTTTCTGATTGGTTCTGGTAGAGTGGTTGATTTTGATATTGATCTGGTAGGATCCAATATGCTTTAGTTTGTGGGATTGGTTTCTATTTGTCATTCATCCTATTTAGATGTGTATCACGATCAATTGGTTTGAGATTTGATGACTCGAGAGCTATCATTTGTTCTAGTAAGCCTTTTGGTCATCGGTAAGGGTTTTACCGATAGAGCTTTGTTGAAGATCTTTTGATGCATGTGATAAGTGGTGTTCATGCAGCTTCTAGATGGCTCTCAGGGTGTTGTTGGTTATCTTGTTCGTGTTCCATTTCATCGGTGGTGTTGGATTTGGTTTATGGTGACTTGTTTTGGGTCCAGTGTTATCTAGGTTATGGATTGGTTTCTATAACATATTGGAGGATGTTCTTGATGCGTTATCGGTGGGATTTAATGATTGGTTTATATTTTTTTCAACCTAAAACAACATGGTTGATCATCAGATTATGGGTTTATATTATGAATTTGTCGTATTATCTTTTAGGTGGCCGACCTAATTGTTTAGGTTCCGGGTTGGTATAAATATGATATAAGATCTCTTTGTACATCATAGGTTGATAGATCAAGGTTATGGGATGATCTATGTGCGAATAATGTTGTAATCATATGTAGAAGGTTTGGTCGATCATAGGTGATCGAATTAGGTTTTTAAGAGATATTTAAGGCCTCTGGTATTGAGCTTAACCGGAACTGTACTCAGACATAAGAGATGCTATACTTGCAGTTCACTCTTCTTTCCAGATTGAAGTCTGATTTTAATGTAGTTAGTGAGGCTCCTTTTTGTGATGAGCAGTGCACTCTAGGTTGTTGGCCTTCCTGCATGTGCAGGCCCTTCATATTATAATCAGATACTTACTGCAGAAGTATTATCTGACTGTGGGTAGGCTTCCCACCATGGTTTTTCCCTTTACTGGGTTTTCCATGTACAAATCTTGGTGTCATGTGTTATGGATGGATGGTAATTTTTTTGTGATTTATGTTTATGTTTAAATGCTTTATCAGTCATTTTGGTACTTGGTTTATGTATTCCAAAATAAAGTTTATGTGTTTCGGTAATAAGGATTTAAATGCTTAAAGTTCTATAATCTGGTGACAACTAATTCACCCCCCCCCCTCTTAGTTATCCTCTAGTTATCTGAGTTGTCTAACAATTGGTATTAGAGCTTGGTCCTCTTTGAAGAAGCTTAACCACTTGAGGAAGATCCTATGTGTTAGACATAATGTACCACTGAGAGGGGGGTTCAGTGGTTCTTAATCTTTTCCCTTTAACTATCCTATTTGTGTATACCGGTTATCAGATCTAACTCAATGCAGACTTACTAGTTAGTGGGGAGACTAATCACAAATGCATTCACACATAAAGGGACATCACATTACACCAGCATGTACAAGGAAAACCTAAGATGGGAAAAACCTCAGTGAGAAATGTTGTTGGAGTCTACTGCTCCAATCTATGGAAGTTGAGAGAATACAACACCACAGGAGCCCAAATAATCTCTGCAAGCTAAAAAACCTGTTACAAGGAGAAGCAAGGAAGCAAATCACATAACGAAAGAATACACAGGAAAAATATGCTCCAAAAGATGAGAGCTCAATAATCTCCAAAATGTATTGTCAATAATAATCCTTCTTCATACAATGAAAATAAAGAACTCAACCTTTAATAGGTCAAGAAACCCTAAAAGGGAAAACCTATGTTTGCACATAATAATTAATTATATGCACCTAAAGTTAGCTTAAGTTTAAAAGAGATAAAGGGAACTTAAATAATTAAACAAATAATGTTTAATTAATCAAGTAAATACCTGAATATTCTAACACCCCCCATTAAGCTAGACTTAGGGAGAAGCTAAAACCTAGAACAGCTACTAAAAGCATGAAAGATGGGTCCCGGCAACAAGGCTTGATCAGGTACCCAAATACAATGAAATCTCTATGAATTGGAGAAATAGAGAAAACCACATGGGAACAAAACTCTACTCCAAAAAGAGATGGAAAAGAATATCACTGAAGCATAAAGAACCTGCAAACTCTGTCGAAGAATAACTACTGATAACTGTTGATCTGAAGAACATCCACTGAACTAGAACATGACCAGGTAGAGAAGACTGTAATCTGCATGAGTGCCCTCAAATGACACTACTTGAATCAAGAGGCAAATAAGGCAAAAACAATTGAAATCAAAGATACAAATGGCATGAGAAACCAAAGCCTGAAGAGCTAATCAATCGAACCACGAAAGTAGTAGAACCAACAAGATAAACCTCCCCATAATGCAGAAGTGGGAGAGGGATAGGAACACTGAAAAGGACAGCCAAAAACAACTACATGATGAAGAACTAGGAACATCAAAGGTGTTGATACACATCATCATGAGTTGAATGTCATGGAAGGAACACTCACTTCACAAAGGAAGATCGCAAACAATAGGCAAACATCAACCCCCTAATGGCACTTGATCAATAGTGCATGTACAACAAGACACAAAATATGCAAGATTCCAAGTAAACAATGCATGATGGCACTTTATCTTAGTGTGTTTGTGTAAATACAAGCTACAATGATAAGAATACTGGAAATAGAAATGAGAATCAAAACAGAGACACCCTACTTAGAAAAGAGATCCCAGGACCTGAAACAACCATGATATCCACCAGAGTGCTAAAAAGAAAAAAACTAAATAAAATATGCAAGGAGAAGAATCTAGAAAAAAAACTCATATTTATGGAAAGTACACAGCACAAGCTTTCCGAAAATATAAAGTTTTCAAAAAACAAAGGTCGGATGCTCATTCTACATCTCCCGGAGTGCAAAAAAAAGACCTCACTTTGACTACAAAAAAACATAGTCAAATAGAAAAATTGGAAACAATTACCAACACCATGAGGTTGGCCTTAGAACCCGCTTTTCAACGCCTATTTGTTTTCAAAAAAATGACTCCGTATGCCCAAGATAAAGCCCAAAAAAAGGAGTCTGGTGGCTCTTTGGTGGTCTGGTGGCCAGTGGGTGGCGCACCGGTGGTAGCTGAGAGGAGCTCCTGTGGTAGCTGGGTGGCAGAGCCAAGGCAGCGGAGGAGGCTGGGTTAGGTGAGGGTTTCCCGGTGGCTGGGCGGTGTCTCCTCGGTAGCGTGGTGGTCAATCCGGGTGGCGGCAGCCGGAGGGAGGCTGGGCAGTGGTCGGGGAGCTGGGGGCCGCAAGGAGGAGGTCGAATGGCGGTCGGTGGTGGGGAGGCGTTGCACTATGGCTGGGCGGCGCGGCGGCGGTGTGTTCGGGTGGAGCGAGGGCCGCTTGGGCGACAGATCGGAGAGGTGGCCGCAGGAAGGAGCTGCAGCGGGCGCGGGCAGCGGCCGAGAGTGGAGCGGGAGGGCTACTAGGTGGCACCAGGGAATGCAGGGAGGCTGGTAGGGGGGCCAGACCGGTAGGGGCCGAGAGCCGACAGGGGCCAGAAATCGGCGAAGGGATTGGAGGACTAGCGCCGGGGGCTATGGAGCGTACGGGCTTGCGTGAAGGCAGGGGGCAAAAACAATTGAAATTGAAGATACAGATGGCATGAGAAACCAAAGCTTGAAGAGCTGATCAATCGAACTACAGAAGCAGTAGAACCAATAGGATAAACCTCCCCATAATGTGGAAGTGGGAGAGGGATAGGAACACTGAAAAGGACAGCCGAAAACAACTGCATGACAAAGAACCAGGAACATCAAAGGTGCTAATACACATCATCATGAGGCGAATGTCATGGAAGGAACACTCACTTGACAAAGGAAGATGGCAAACAACAGGCAAACATCAACCCCCTCATGACACTTGATCAATAGTGCATGTACAATAAGACACAAAATATGCAAGATTCCAAGTAAACAATGCATGATGGCACTTTATCTCAGTGCGTTTGCATAAATACAAGCTACAATGATAAGAAGACTAGAAATAGAAACGAGAATCAAAACAGAGATACCCTACTCAGAAAAGAGATCCCAGGACCTGAAACAACCAAGATATCCACAGAGTACTGAAAAAACAAAAAAATAAAGAAAATATTCTTGGAGCAGAATCTGGAAAGAAAACTCATATGGATGGAAAGTACACAAGACAATCTTTCCAACGATATAAAGTTTTCAAAAAATGAAGTTCAGATGCTCATTCTATGGCTCCCGGAGTGCAAAAAGGAACTTCTGGCTTTGATAGAAAAAAAACACAATTAAAAAAGAAAAAATTAAAAGTTCAAATTAGAAGTTCAGCTTGCAGAGATTATTTGGGCTCCTATGGTGTTGTATTTTCTCAACTCCTATATGGTATCAGAGCTTCACATCTACAACTACCTATTCTTGTTTTGAGAATTTTGCTTTGGAAGCAGATCCAGGGTTTCAGGAATTTTTTTTTTATGTACCTAGGGTTTGACCCTTTTTTTTGAGCACTTTGAGCCTAAACGGACCTCACCATCATGCTCAGACAGCCCAAAAACCCCTATGGTCATATAAAATTTGACCTATTTTGGTTCCTGAGCCTCTGGGTGAATTTTTTTCTCAGATCCAGGTCATACGGCCCTGGCATGCAGATCGAGAAAAAAATTTGAAAAAAAAAAAATGGCCTTTTTACGGCATGCAGGCCGAAATTTGCTTTTAAAAAAAAAATTCTTAAAAAAAGGCAAAGAAAAAAGCAAGGTTTTTTTTAAAAAAAATTTGTTTTTTACAAAATTTTGGGGGGATCCCCACGGTACGCAGGGTACCGTGGGGCCCCCTACCTTCACGCAAGCCTGTACGCTCCATGGCCCCCAGCACTGACCCTCCAGTCCCTCTACCAGTTTATGTCCCCCTGCCAGCTCCCGGCCCCTACCGGTCCGGCCCCCCCCACCGGCCTCCATGCATTCCCTGGCGCCGCCCAGTAGCCCTCCTACTTCGCTCTTAACCGCCGCCCACGCCCGCCGCAGCTCCTTCTTGCGGCCACCTCTTTGGTCTGCCACCCCAACAGCCCCCGCTCCACCCGAATGTGTCATCGTTGTACTGCCCAACTGCAGTGCAGAGCTTCCCCGTCGCCGACCGCCGCTCAGCCCACTCCGCCGCCATGTGGCCTCCTCCCTGCGGCCCCTAGCTCCCCGACCGCTACCCGGCCTCCCTCCAATCACCGCCACCTGGATCCATCTCCATGCTACCGAGGAGACACCACCCAGCCGCTAGGAAACCCTCGCCCAACCTGACCTCCTCCGCTGCCCTGGCTCCGCCCCCTGACTGCCATCAGAGCTCCGCCTGGCTGCCACTGGTGTGCCACCCACTGGCCACTGGACCAACAAAGAGCCACCAGACTCCTTTTTTTGGCATTTTTTCAAGGGGGGTTTGGCTTTTCGGCTCTATCTTGGGCATACGGAGTCATTTTTTCAAAAACGAATAGCCATCGAAAACCTGGTTTTGAGGCTGACCTCACGGTGTTGGTAATTTTTTCAATTTAGTGAGGTCTCTTTTTTGCACTCCGGGAGACGTAAAATGAGCATCCGACCTCCGTTTTTCAAAAACTTTATATTTTCGGAAAGCTTGTGCTGTGTACTTTCCAGAAATATGAGTTTTTTTTTCCATATTCTGCTCCATGCATATTTTCTTCAATTTTTTGTTTTTTCAGCACTCTGTGGATATCTTGGTTGTTTTAGGTCTCGGGATCTCTTCTCTGAGTAGGATGTCTCGGTTTTGGTTCTCTTTTCTATTTCCAGTCTTCTAATCATTATAGCTTCATTTATGCAAACGCACTGAGATAAAGTGCCATCATGCATTGTTTACTTGGGATCTTGCACATCTTGTGCCTTATTGTACATGCACTACTTATAAAGTGCCATGAAGGGGGTTGATGTTTGCCTTTTGTTTGCCATCTACCTTTGTCCAGTGAGTGTTCCTTCTATGACATTCACCTCATGATGTGTGTCAAGTGAGTTTTCCTTCCACGACACTATGTACTTTCTTTGCACCTTCGATGTTCCTGGTTCTTCGTCATGCAGTTCTTGTTGGTCATTCTTTTTAGTGTACATATCCCTCTCCCTTTTCAACATTATGGGAAGGTTTGTCCTATTGGTTCTAATGCTTCCTTGGTTCGATTGATCAGCACTTCAGGATTTGGTGTCTCATGCCATCTGCATCTTTGAGTTCAATTGTTTGTCTTTGTTTGCCATCTGATTCGAGTAGTGTCATTTGAGGGCACTCATGCAGATTATAGTCTTCTCTACCTGGTCATGTTCTATTTCAGTGGAGGTTCTTCAGATCAGCAGCTACTCTTCGATAGTGTTTGCATCTATTTCATGCTTCAGTGGTGTTCTTCTTACTTTTCCATCTCTTTTTGGAGTAGATTTTTTTTCCCACGTGGTTTTCTCTATTTCTTCGTTTCATAGAGATTTGGTTGTGATTGGGTACCTCATCAGGCCTTGTTGTCGGGACCCAAATTTGCCTTCATCATGTAGTTGCATGTTTTGCTTCATGCATTTAGTTTTTTAGCTACTCCCTAAGTTCATTTTAAGGGGGGGTGTTAGAGTTATCTTGTATTAGCTAATAATTATTTATTTAATTATTAGTCTATTAAACTCTATGCTTAAGCTAAACTTAGGCATTTAATAAATATTGTAGGTATTTAATAATTATTCTAATTATTAAATATACATTATCCCTTTAGGGTTTCTGTAGGGTTGCATATCTTTAGGGTTTCTATTATCCTTTTACAAGGATTGTATTGTACTTGTTAATTTAATTGATTCCCTTTTTGAATGATAATTTTCTTCTTCAGAGCATTTATGCTTTTTTGCTTTATGTGCCTCCATTCTTCTCTTGTGATAGGTATTTGCATCTAGGTGTTCTTGGGAGCTCTGATACCTTATAGGAGTTGAGAAAATACAACACCACAGGAGCCCAAATAATCTCTGCAAGCTGAAAAACCTGTTACAAGGAGAAGCAAGGAAGCAAATCATAGAAAGAAAGAATACAAAGGAAAAATATGCTCCAAAAGATGAGAGCTCAATAATCTCCAAAATGTATTGTCAATAATAATCCTTCATACAATGAAAAGAAAGAACTCAACCTTTAATAGGTCAAGAAACCCTAAAAGGGAAAACCTAGGTTTGCACATAATAATTAATTAAAAAAATTAATTATATGCACCTAAAGTTAGCTTAAGTGTAAAAGAGATAAAGGGAACTTAAATAATTAAACAAATAATGTTTAATTAATCAAGTAAATACCCGAATACTCTAACACAATCCAGCCTCAAAATGAATCTCCGATTACAATGTTTAGGGCACCAACCCCTAATTTATGGCACCAACCCAAGAAGATACAATCCCTGCACCGAGCTCCAACTCAATGAATACAAAACATAATCATTTACAAGTTAATAGCTTTTTTACAAATGGATTTTGTAACTCTTCTTCAAATCTCTCTACTGGATCTTCTATCCAATTCACTATCGGTTCTCTCTCTCTCACCCTCTCACTGCTGCAACCTTATCTCCCACTGCAACCTTATTGGTTCAGCCTCTTCTCCTTCTCTACCAGTTCCCTCTCTCTATCGATTCTCTCTGCTGGTTGTTTCTTCTTTCAACTGCTTTGCTCCTCTCCACCGGTTCTATCTTATGTCAGTTCCTTCTTGCCTACTCTGCACTCTTCTACAACTCTTCTCTACCAGTTTGGTCACCACCGATTATCTCATTATTGCTATTTGAACTCTTCAACCCTAAACTCTCTCACACTCAATCTCTCTTCTAATACTCGTTGAGTCCTTGACTAATTTTCTCACATGCAGCAACAACACTCTCTCCTTCAGCAGCTTGTCAGTTTCTTTAACCTCACCGGTTAAAACTTCACAAAACCTATCACCAGTTATCTCCCCTCTACTCATCTCTATGATCCTCTATAGATATCACACTTCATCTACTTATCTATTCGATCTTGTGCATCACTTGGTAGCATCTCTTTCTGAGGCATCATACAATCTGTCTTTGCACCGCATATTTGTATTCAAACTTTCCTGCCAAAAGCAATATTCAAAATTAGCACCTTAGGGTTTCTTCCACTGATCACAAGGCACATCAAATCCAATCAGATCTCATTCAATCTAAGCTCCAAGAAAGCTATCTGCACATCACCGCTATTAACGTGCCTTCCAATACATGTTTTCTATGTTTAGCAAACACGGACATTTAGTCGACGAGACACAAGATCAATCACCATAAATGGTTTTGCAGATTGCATCACCAACCTCATTCTGCACCTAGACACTCTACATCAAACACCTTTTTTCATCCTTCATCAAGCCACACACCTTTGCAATGCCTCTGCAACACATCCCATGATTTATGGGGTCTACAATTAATATCGACCAACTCTGCAACAACCTTGTCAGTGCACACTCCATCTACCGTTGCATGCATGTCCACCACCTTGACTCCATGTGGCACCTTTTTTGACATCCACCTTAGCTTGGACCTCTGTGTCGGTTCAAACAGGATCACCGACCAAACACTCAACCGGTCTTTCTTTTTTGTTGGTTCACTAACCTTGCCGATATCTCACACTTTAACAGTTACCCTTCATGTCTGCACTTTGTTGATATGTCGATGGAACACCTTAACCGGTCGCTAGACATTTCTATCCATAGCATGCTCATTCTCATCAGGTAGGAGCACATCAGTTAGCCTCTTTTCTTCCTTACCGGTTCTCATGCTCACGAGTAGCCATCCCAATGACACCATGTCATTCAACCTTTGACTGATACTATCTAAGGCATCTACATACTGGTTGCACTCTCTATCTATAGTTGTTCCACTCTGCCTTCTTCATCATCAGATCAAACATCATCTCAGCGAGTTTGTCAAAGTGACAAACCCATCACTCATCACTTGGTGACTGCATCTCTATCCAGTGGGAGTCCTGTTGTTCTGCATCCACACAACACACCGATGACCAGTACATCCTTCTCCTCCTGTGTTGATGTTATTTAGGTAACATTTCACCTCTTCAAAACAAATAACAGCTCAAGCACCTTGCTCATCCTGCTTGTACACTGGTCATAAGCTTTCTAGTTGACAACCACTCACTTAGTTGAATTGTCTTCTCCATTTCAACACATCACTTACCAGTTAACATGCTCTCCTTACCAGTGACAGACTATACCAGTAACCTGCCCATCTCTTTCACACAAGTCAAACACCAACTTGTATACTAGTGACTCCAAAGGTCATTCTATTGAATGACATTCTCTCCCTTATCTTACCTCACCGGTGCACTGCAACACAAGGTGATATTAAGGATATCTCATTCTGTATGCATCCATGATAGTGTAACACATACATCTCTTATACCGGTAGCCCTTGTACACCGGTTGACATCAATGACACCATTTCCAGTATGCATCAATGACAACACTTCTCATCAATCTCCCATACCGGTAGCCTTTCTATACCAATTGACATCAATGACAACACAATGCCAACACTATGGCATCTAGCAGTTCTAGTTCATCGATTGTTGTTTTTCAGAGAGAAATTCCTAGGCTTGATGGAACAAATTACAAGGTATGGAAGATTTGAATGGATACTCATCTTAGATGTCTTGGAAAGGAGATTTGGGAGATCACTAAGAATGGTGTTACATCATTTAATACAACATTTGTCAATCCTCCTCTGGCTGGTCTAGATAAAGAGCTTGAGAATGATTGTAGAGCTAGAGAAGCTCTTTTGTGTGCACTTTCTGATCAACAAATTATGGGACTAACTGACAAATCAACTGCAAAGGCTATATGGGACAAATTGGAGACTCTAAATGAAGGTGAACCTATTGTTAAAATTGCTAAACTCGATGGTTACCAGGTGAGGTATGAAAATCTAAAGATGGAAGAAGATGAAAGGTTTACTGCTTTTATGGAGACAGTTAATGAGATTGTTTTGGGAATTTAATGTTGTGGTGGATCTCTGAGCAAAGATGAAATAGTTTCTAAAGTACTGAGATCTTTACCAATGGCTTATAAGATGAACGCTACTACAATTAATGAGCATAGAACTACGGAAAACAGCTCTGTTAATAGGGATACATTGGTTGGGAAATTATCTACTTTTCAACTTGAGGAATTTGGACCTTCTAGATCTGTTAAATCTGAATGTGTGTTTCATGCATCTACATCATGTACTGGCAAGAGTGATTGGAAAGATTTTTATGTGAAGAAACTAGAGGATATGAAGAAAGAAGATGAAGAGTTTGAGCAACTTGAAACCTTATTTGCTAGAAGAGTACCTAAAGGACCGACAGGAAGTAAGTATGAAGGAAAATCACCTTTTAAATTCCTTGCATGTAATAAGATAGGTCATTTTGCATCTAGATGTCCTAAAAGGAATTCAAGATTTGAAGAAAGAGCTGGAAGATATTTTAGGCCTAACCATGATTATCAGAACAAGCATAAGTACAGGAAAAACAAAGACAAATCATGCTACTATGCGGATGAGGAAGGTGTGACTGATTCTGTTGATGAACCGGCACAAGATTCAGCTAGTGGATCTGGAAATGGAAAGGAATGGGTATTTTTGGCTATCAAGGAAGATGATCTAGTACCTAAAGAGAAGGCCCTTGCTGCTAAAATTGAAGACAAGGATGAATGGGTAATTGACAGTGGATGTTCATGTCATATGATTGGAGATAAAAGGAAGTTCTTATCTATGCAATAATTTGATGGTAGTCTAGTTAGATTTGGAAATGACAAAGCATGCATGATCAAGGGAAAAGGAACAATATCACTGGACAGTAAGCATAACACTAATAATTTTTATTATGTTGAAGTTTTAAGGCATAATCTTTTGAGTGTAGGAAATTTCATGGATAAGGGATTTCAGTTATAGTTCAAGGATGGAAAATGCAAGATTATCAATAGATCTAGTTTGGAAATTGCAACCGGTACATAGACTAAAGGTAATATTATTCATTTGAACTCCAGTGAGAAGACATGTTTGATTGCACAAATTTATGAGAGTTGGCTATATCATAAGAGGTTGTGTCATGTGAATTTTGATTACATTGTGAAGATCAGTTCTACTAAGGCAGTTAGAGATATACCTAAGATTGTAAAGCCCTATAATCAGGTATGTAAAGAATGTTAATGGGAAAGCAAGTCAAGATTTCTTTTAAGAGTATACAAGACAAATATAATAATGTTCTTGATCTTATTCATATTGATTTGTGTGATCCAGCTAGAATCAGAAGTTTTCAGGGTGATAGATATTTCATTCTAATCATTGATGATTACTCTAAAATAATGTGGGTTACTTTTCTAAGGGAGAAGTCTAAAGAATTTGTAAAGTTTAAAATCTTTAAAGCTAAAGTTGAGACAGAAACAAGATTGAAGATTAAATGCTTAAGGTCAGATCAGGGTGCAGAATTCACATCCAGTGAATTTAACAGTTATTGTGAGAAGAATGGGATAAGAAGACAATTGTTTGCACCCCAGACACCTCAACAGAATGGAGTTTTGGAAAGGAAGAACCTCTTACATGCCATACTACAGTTCTGCTTAAGCTCAATACCGAAGGTCTAAAGCCTCTTACATAAACCCAACCCAATCACCTATGATCGACCAAATCCTCTACACAAATGATTATTACATTATTTGGTCCTTTCCTATTCTCATATGTCCACACCTGATCTACAATGAGATCTTACATACATTTATACCAACCTGGGACCTAACCAATTAGGTCAGCCACACAAATGATAATACAATAGATTCATTACATAATCCTAAAATAAAATCATAACACATGTCGGCCTAAGGACAAACAAATATAAGCCAATCAATAAAACATTCCGGAAGCACATCTGAGGATCCACCAACATGTTTCATGCAAACCGGTCCATAACCTAGATAGCGCCAGACCTAAATTAGATCCACACATGCCAAAGCAATGACACCAATCAGTCGAGGCATGAACACATTCACCATCAACATCTTGAATCTCTTCTAGAAGCTACACCAACACCACTTATGCATTACATCAAAGATCTTCAATAAAGCTCTATCGGTAAAACCCTTACCAGACCATTAAAGAAAGCTTACTAGAACATAAGATAGCATTTGATCATCAAGTCAATACCAACTGACTGAATCATACTTCAAAAGAATATGAACCATCCATATAAATATATTCCATCATCCAAATCATACCGATGGCAATCAACTGATTAAATTCCCAATCCAATCCATCTACCGGAAGCTAATAAACAACCATAACAACAAGTGTTGACATCAATGACAAAACATCAGTATAACAAAATCAATTGTATCATATGGCCAACAATATCCTCCTTTGGCTTTGATGGCAACACTAGATGTGAAAAACATCCAAGTGTTAAGAAAATGCCAAACAAGTCTCCCCCAATGGAAGACCGCCAACAATCTCCCATAAAATGATATAGAAATAAAGTTATGAACCAAATCTAACTCAAAAAGAACAAATACCGCCAAACTTGCCCTAAGGAGTACAATCAATAAATAGCAATGGTTTTTCACATATATTCTTCCCCCTTTGATAACAATGCCAAAGAATCAATATGAAAACTCTAAATCTCAAGGCTGACTACTCCCCCTAAGTAGTATCACTGATTCATCAATCTAGAGAAAAAGGTAGCTCTAATAATGCACACCAAATTGATGCACAACTGCATGAATTAAGTCTCTATCGGAGGGGTAGAAACCCCCAATCTATCTCTCAAATACTCGAATGATTCCTAAGATAAAGGTTTAGTGAAGATGTCTGCTATCTTCTCTTTAGTGTTCACATAAACCAATCGAACTTCTTTTACTTCCACCTTTTCCTTCAAAAAGTTATACTTGATTGATATGTGCTTAGTTTTGGAGTGAAATACCATATTCTTTGATATGTCAATAGTTGCAGATTTATCACAACTATCGTATAATTACAACTCACTTGTATATCCTTCAACATCTGCTTCATCCACAGAACTTGAGTGCAATTGGTTGTGGCTGCAACATATTTAGCTTCAGCAGTAAATAAGGAGATACATGATTGCTTCTTGTTGATCCATAAAACCAACTTCTTCCCAAGGAAGAATGCTCCACCAGATGTACTCTTCTGGTCATCAACATCACCTGCCCAATCTGCATCTGTATATGCACATAAAGTAAAGTCAGCATCTTTAGGGTACCATAAACCATATTCAATTGTACCTTGCAAATACCGGAATATCCTTTTTATTGCACTTTCATGATTTTCTCTTGGATTACTTTGAAATCTTGATACAATACTGACTACATTCATTATATCCAGTCTAGTCTAAGTTAAATATAGAAAACCACCAATCATGGATTTATATCTTGTAGAATTTACTAAAGGGGATACATCCTTAAGTGATAATTTTTCACTTGTAACCATAGGAGTACTAATCGGTTTAGAATTTTTCATACCATTTATTCAACAATTCCCTTAGATGCTTAGTTTGATAGATAAAGATGCCTTTGTCAATCTAAGTAATCTGCAAACCTAGAAAAAATCTTATTTCTCCAGTCATAGAAATTTCAAATTCACTCTGCATATTATCTGAAAATTCCATGCACAATTTTTCTTCACCTCCAAAAAATGATATCATCAACAAATACTTCAATAATCAAAATATCATCATTAGTGATCTTATAATATAGGTTATTGTCAACATTACCTTTTATAAAATCAAGCTTCAAAAGATACTTGTCCAACCTTGCATACCAAGCTCTAGGAGTCTGTTTTAGTCCATATAGGGCTTTCCTTAATCTGCAAACCATATTTTTGTCATATGTCAGTAAAAATCCATCTAGTTACTTAATAAAGAATTCCTCTTCAAGTTCTCCATTCATAAATGCACACTTAACATCCATCTGATAGACCTTGTATTTCTTATAGGCTGCATAAGCAAGAAATAGTCTAACAGCTTCAATTCTAGCTACCAGTGCAAAAGTTTCACCATAATCAATTCCTTCCTTCTGAGAATATCCTTTACAGACCAATCTAGCCTTGTTTCTTACAACATGTCCATCCTCATTCAGTTTGTTTCTAAAAACCCATTTAGTTCCAATAACATTCTTATTTTTAAGTCGGGGAGCTAAATTCCAAGTATTGTTCTTTTCTATATGATCTAATTCATCTTCCATAGCTTTCATCCAACATTCACCTTTACAAGCTTCAACTACTGATGTCGGTTCAATCTGAGAAATGAAACATACCTCTTGATTTGCCAATCTTCTCCTTGTCATAACTCCCATGTTTTTGTTTCCAATGATCTGATTTTCAAAATGATTTAGCCTTACATACCTTGGTGTTTTCTAATTTTCAGGGTCTTTGTGTTGCTCTTTAGTTACAGCTGAGTTTTCTGATGATGTTGGGGTAATTGGTTTAGTATTTTGTTCTAATATAGGCACTACTGGTTGAGTTATGATCATTTCCATTGTCGATTCACTGTCATAAGATTTAGCTTGGTCTTTGTACTGCTCATCCACTTTCACATTAGCGCTCTCCACAATTCTCTGCAATCTTTTGTTATAACATCTATATGATTTTCTTTTAGTTGAATAACCAGAAAATATTCCTTCATCACATCTAGGTTCAAACTTTCCAATGGAATCATGTCTTTTGATATAACACTTACTTCCAAATATTCTGAAATATTTAAGAGTAGGAGAATGACCAAACCATAATTCATAAGGTGTCTTACCGGTATCTCCTTTGATATGAACTCTATTGAATGTATAAATTGTTGTACTTATTGCTTCTCTCTAGTAGATATGAGGCAAATTAGTTTCCATCATCATGCTTCTAGCTGCATCCAAAATGGTTATGTTCTTTATTTCCACAATGCCATTCTGCTGAGGTGTCCAAGTGCAGATAACTATCTCCTAGTGTCATTTTTCTCACAGTAACTATTGAACTCACCAGATGTAAATTCACCACCTTGATATGATCTCAAACACTTGATTTTCATTCATGTCTCTGTCTCAACCATAGCTTTAAAGATCTTGAATTTCTCAAAGGCTTCAGATTTCTCCCTTAGAAAAGCAACCCGCATCATTCTAGAATAGTCATTAATGATTAACTTGAAATATCTATCACCTTGAAAGCTTCTTGTATTAGTAAGACCACATAGGTCAGTATGAATCAAATCAAGAACATCATTAGATCTATCAGGTATGCTCTTAAAAGAAGTTCTGATTTGCTTACCCATTTGACATTCTTTACATATCGGATTATGAGGCTTCACAATCTTAGTTAAATCTCTAACTGCCTTAGTTGAACTAATCTTTACAATGCAATCAAAATTTACATGACACAACCTCTTATGCCATACCCAACTTTCATCAATATGTGCAATCAAACATGTCTTTTCACTTGAGTTCAAATGAAAGATGTTACCTTTTGGCTGTGTACCGGTTGCAATCTCCAAACCTGATTTGCTAATGATTTTGCACTTTCCATCCTTGAATTGTAATTGAAATCCTTTGTCTACCAAATGTCCTACACTCAAAAGATTATGTTTTAGACCTTCAACATAATAGACATTATCAGTGTTATGCTTACCATCCAATGAAATGGTTCCTCTTCCTTTGATCATGCATGCCTTGTTATTACCAAATCTGACTTGACCACCATCAAATTCTTGTTGGGTTAGAAACTTTCCTTTATCACCTATCATATGATGATAACATCCACTATCTATTACCCATTCATCTGTGTCCTCAACTTTTTTTGCAAGGGTCATTTCCTCATTCTTGATAACTAGTTCCAAATCATCTTCCTTCATAGCATAAAATACACAATCTTTTCCATTGCTGGATCCACTAGCTCAATCTCCTGTCGGTTCTTCTTCTGAGTCATCAGTTACTCCTTCCAATTCAACATAGTAGCATAATTTGTTTTTGTATTTCTTCTACTTATGCTTGATCTGATATTCAAGGTTAGGATTAAAAGATCTTCTTGCTCTTTCTTCCAATTTTGAATTCCTTTCAGGATTATCTAGATGCAAAATGACCTATCTTATTACATGCAAAACATTTGAAAAGAGATTTTCCTTCATACTTACTTCCTCACAGACCTCTAGGTATCCTTCTAGCAAATAGGGCTTCAAGTTGCTCAAGCTCTTCATCTTCTTTCCTGATCTCTTCCAATTACTTTGCATAAAAAAATTTCCAATCTTTCTTGTCGGTTGATGATGTAGATGCCTTGAATGCAGTATCAACCTTTGTAGCTCCATGAGGACCAAATTCTTCAAGTTCAAAAGCAGATATCTTCCCAACAAGAGTATCTCTATTGACAAAAGAATTAGGTATGGTTCTTAGTTCATTAGTTGCAGTTACCTTCATCTTATATTCCAGTGGCAAAACCCTTAAACACTTTTGAAATAATCTCTTCCTCGCTCAGAGATCCACCACAACACTAAATTCCCAATACAATTTCACTAACCCTTTCCATGAATGCAAAAAAAAATTCATCTTCTTCCATCTTCAAGCTTTCAAATCTTACCCGGTAACATTCAAGCTTTTTCTGATGATTTGTCTGATAGTCCCATGATTTGTTGATCTGATAAGGCGCTTAAGAGGGCTTCTCTAGCTCTGAAATCATTCTCAATATTCTTATCCAATTCTATCAGTGCAGGAATGCCAAATGCCAGATTACGATGAGTGTAACCATTCTAAGTTATTTCCCAAATTCCCTTTCCAATGCATCTTAAATGAGTTTCCATCTTAATCTTCCATACTCCATAGTTTGTTCCATCAAGCCTAGGGTTGTCCTTCCAAAAAACATGAGTTGAACTATTAGTTTCCATAGGATCTTCCTCAAGCGGTTAAGATTCTACAAAAAGAGGACCAGGCTCTGATACCAATTATTAGGATAAGCGGTGAACAACTAAGAGGGGGGGTGAATCAATTGTTAATAGATTATGTGAATTAAAGCACTTAAAACCTTATACCGATATAATTGATTAAGTATTAAAGCATAAATGAAAACCAAATAATCAATACCATGCAACCATAACACATAACACCATGATTTGTATGTGGAAAACCTCAATGAGGAAAAACCACAGTGGGAAACCCTAACCACAGTCAGATGATACTTTTGCAGCAAGTATATGATTACAATAGGGTCCTGCACATGCAGGAAGGCACACTGCCTAGAGCGCACTACTCATCACAATGGAGTCTCACTGACTATAGAGATGTCAACCACCTCAAGATGTTTGGACTACAATCCAGAGAGAAGAATTGTCAGTGATAGCATCAAACATGCTAGATTACAGTTCTGGTTAAGCTCAATATCGGAGGTCTTAAACCTCTTACATAAACCCAACTTGATCACCTATGATTGACCAAATCCTTTGCACAAGTGATTATTACATTATTTTCTCCTTTCCTATTCCCATATGTCCACACCTGATCTACAATGAGATCTTACATACATTTATACCATCCTAGGACCTAACCAATTAGGTTGGCCACACAAATGATAATACAATAGATCCATTACATAATCCTAAAATAAAATCATAACACATGTCGGCCTAAGGCCAAATAAATATCATCTAATCAATAAAACATCTTGGAAGTGCATCTGAGGATCCACCAACATGTTTCATGCAAATCGATCCATAAGCTAGATAGCACCGGACCTAAATTAGATCTACACATGCCAAAGCAATCCCACCAATCAGTTGAGGTACAAACACAATCACCATCAGCATCCTAAATCCCTTCTACAAGCTGCACCAACACCACTTATGCATTACATCAAAGATCTTCAATAAAGCTCTGTTGATGAAACCCTTACCGGACCAATAAAGCGAGCTTACTTGAACATAAGATAGCATCTAATCATCAAGTCA
Organism: Cryptomeria japonica; assembly: GCF_030272615.1. Classification (NCBI taxonomy): domain Eukaryota; kingdom Viridiplantae; phylum Streptophyta; class Pinopsida; order Cupressales; family Cupressaceae; genus Cryptomeria; species Cryptomeria japonica. The sequence continues at coordinate 583,469,137 of NC_081406.1, forward strand.
ATACCAAGTGACTAAATCATACTTCAGAAGCATATGAACCATCCATACAAACATATTCCATCATCCAGATCATACCGGTGGCAATCAACTGATTAACTTCCCAGTCCAATCCATCTACTAGAAGTCGGTAAACAACCATAACAACAAATGTTGACATCAATGACAAAACATCGGTGAAACACATAATTAATTCCATCATATGGCCAATAGGAATCTAATCTGCCTCATATCTACTGGAGAGAAGTTGTAAGCATAGTGGTATACACACTCAACAAAGTTCATATTAAAGGAGATATCGATAAGACACCTTATGAGTTATGGTTTGGTCATACACCGACAATTAAGTATTTCAGAATCTTTGGTAGTAAATGCTATATCAAAAGAGATGATTCCATTGGAAAGTTTGATCATAGATGTGATGAAGGAATATTTCTTGGCTATTCTAATGAAAGCAAAACATATAGATGTTATAACAAAAGATTGCAGATAATTATGGAGAGTACAAATGTCAATATGGATGAGCAAAACATAAGTCAAATTAGAACTTAAGAGAGAGAACTAGTACTAGAAATGATCATAACTAAATCGGTAGCACCTATACTGGAATAGAATGTTGAACCAGTTACTCTGACAATATCAAAAAATTCAACAGTAACTGAAGATCAGGACAGAGGAACAGAAAATTAGAAGACTCCTAGGTATGTAAGGTTGAATCATTTTGAAGATCATATCATTGGAGACAAAAGAAAAGGAGTGATGACAAGAAGAAGGTTGACAGATGAAGAGGTATGTTTTATTTCTCAAGTTGAACACCGACAATTAAGTATTTCAGAATCTTTGGTAGTAAATGCTATATCAAAAGAGATGATTCCATTGGAAAGTTTGATCCTAGATGTGATGAAGGAATATTTCTTGGCTATTCTAATAAAAGCAAAACATATAGATTTTATAACAAAAGATTGCAGATAATTGTGGAGAGTACAAATGTCAAAATGGATGAGCAGAACATAAGTCAAATTAGAACTTAAGAGAGAGAACCGGTACTAGAAATGATCATAACTAAACCGGTAGCACCTATACCAGAATAGAATGTTGAACCAGTTACTCTGACAGTATCAAAAAATTCAACAGTAACTGAAGATCAAGACAGAGGAACAGAAAATTAGAAGACTCCTAGGTATGTAAGGTTGAATCATTTTGAAGATCACATCATTGGAGACAAAAGCAAAGGAGTGATGACAAGAAGAAGGTTGACATATGAAGAGGTATGTTTTATTTCTCAAGTTGAACCGGCATTAGTAATTGAAGCTTGTAAAGATGAATATTGGATGAAAGTTATGGAAGAAGAATTAGATCAGATAGAGAAGAATAACACATGGACTTTAGTTCCCCGACCTATAAATAAGAATGTTATTGGAACTAAATGGGTTTTTAGGAATAACTTGAATGAGGATGGACAAGTTGTGAGGAATAAAGCTAGATTGGCTTGTAAAGGATATTCTCAGAAGGAAGGAAATGATTATGGTGAAACCTTTGCACCAGTAGCTAGGATTGAAGCTGTAAGATTATTTCTTGCTTATGCTGCTCATAAGAATTACAAGGTTTATCAGATGGATGTTAAGTGTGCATTTCTGAATGGAGATCTTGAAGAGGAAGTTTATATTGAGCAACCTGATGGATTTTCACTTTCAGATGACAAAAACATGGTTTGCGGGTTAAGGAAAGCTTTGTATGGATTGAAACAAGCCCCTAGAGCTTGGTATTCAAGATTGGATAAATATCTTTTAAAGCTTGATTTCACTAAAGGTAATGCTGACAGGTAATTTATATTATAAGATCATTGATGATGACATATTGATTATTGAGTTCTTTGTTGATGATATCTTTTAAGTGTTAGCATTTTTTATGTTTAGGTTGTGATTGTCATTGATGGGCACACACTTGTATTGAGATCCCCATCATATGTATGAGCTAGAGCTCAACCGGTATTTGTTCCAACCGGTATGTTGTATCCTAGTCTTTAGACTATTGGTGATTTTGCAGAATGTGTTTCCCAGTCTGAAGCGGCATGTCAACCCCAAGCGGTTCGTAGATCTCAAGTGGCACGAGGAAGCAAAGCGGCATAACACATTCTTACCAGTCTTCATTTTTGTCAAACCAGCAACCAGTACTTTGTATGAACCGGTAATACTTTGTGATGAGTTACCAACCAGCATTTTGTGATGAGTTGCCAATCCACCAATTGATTGACGGTGCTGACACACTAACGGTGCTTTTTGTGTCATGTTACTAAGTATGTCTAGATTCATTGAACCTAGGAAACTGTAATGTAATCCTATTGGACCGACATGAAATCAGATTCCTTTAAAAGGACATCATGTCTAGGGTTTTAGTTTGTTAGAGTTGTTGTTGTTGAAAGGGTTTATGTTGTGACTAGGGTTTAAGGTGGTTGTTGAGTTGTTGTAAGAGTGATCTTATCTAAGAAGATCAAATTGTAACTGAGAGAGATAGAGAAGACTGAAGTAATGCTAGAACGCATTAGCAATGAGCTATACTAGATCTAACCAAGTAGTTTGTGCTATTAGATAGATCAAACACTTGTTGATTACTCACATCTTTGACAAGTCTGTAGCCCTTAACTGGGTAGGCCCAAAAGCCTTTGTAAAATCCTCTAACAAGGTGGTTCACTTCTGTGAATCTAAAATCCTCTAACAAGGTAGTCTTTAATTGGACTTATCTCCTAATAGAGATTGAGATTCCTAACAGGATCTGTTCTGGTGAAGAACATTGTAAGACCTTAACCGGTCTGGTTTCTATTCTACAGATAGTGACTTGTGAGTTCCATCTCACCATGGTTTTTCCCATTTGGGTTTCCACATCAAATATCTTGTGTTATGGTTGTATTGCTCTTGTGGGTGAATGCTTTATTTGCATTTTGGTTTGCATGTGTGATAACCAGTCTTTTTGTTAAATTGTTTTACCGGTTTGTCTTTAGACTGTTTAAGTGTCTAAGTACAAAAGTTTTTGGCATACTAATTCACCCCCCCTCTTAGTATTCATCAATTGGTATCAGAACCTACCTTTCTATAAGTTTAACCACTTGGAAAGAGATATGGGGGAATACACCTTGAGGGAACTTACCCAATGGCTCACTCAGTCTGAGCAAGCCTATGATGAGCTTATGGTCAAATACAAGGCATCTCAAGCAAAAAGGAGAGAACATGCAGAGAAGTTGATGGAGCTATCTAAAAGTAGTTCTGAAGATGAAGCAAATATGGAAGCCATGATTGCAGAAGTAAATAAGTTGAATGATTCAAACTCCAATCTGAGAAAAGAGTTGGAAGGACTGACTATCTGGTTTAGTCAAGAGCTTGAGAACCGGAGGAAAGCCGAAGATCTGGTAAAGGGCAGAGATCATGAGATCTCCAAGTTGAAACAAGAGATTAGTGCACTGACTGCTCGCCTTCATGAGAGAAGAATGGAAAAACAAGGAGTACAAGATGAACTGAACATAGCCATCTCTGAAAAATACAAGCCTAATGGAGACAAATACTGCTATTTCCAAAGAACTCTTTGAGTCAAAGAAAATACTTGCTAAGTTTAACAAAAGTACTGTTAAACTAGAGCAAAAGCTTGAGTCATCTAGACCGGTAAAGAATACCAATGGACTTGGTTTCTCTAGACATGAGGAAGGAGAATCCTCAGGAACAAATGTTGAAGCATCAAAGAAGCAATCGACACTCAAAGGAAAAGGTAAGCAAAAATTTAAACCTATTTGCTTTAACTATCTTAAATAAGGACACACTGCCAATGTATGTAGGAGCAAAGCCTACAATAATTTTTCTTATTTTATCAACAATGTACCTAGATCTAATAAGTTCAATGGTCATTGTTATGCATGCAACAAGTTTGGGCATAGAGCATCTGAATGCAGGCTTGTTATGAACAATACCAGAAGATATCCTCAGAGGACCCAAGGAGCTAGTCCGGAATCTTTTGTGAACCGAAATCCTAACCGGTTTAATGCTTACAATTATTAGTCAAGCAACAATGGTTATCAACTGGCAACCGGATGGACAGCAAGCTATTGGATTTGTCATGGACATGGTCACACTGCTGGTGCATGCAGAAGGAAGAATGGAAACATGAACAATGGACCTTGGAGAGCACCTGGATTGGTTTGCTATCACTGCAACAAACTGGGTCACATTGCAAGATTCTGCAGAAGCAGAAAGAGTATATCTGATGATATACCGGTCACTCAAAAAGGAGAAGTTGATGTTGAAAAAGTTCAAGTGGACATGAACAAAACCTGGAGGAAGAAACCAACAATGTTGGAAGAGGAACCGGTTTCTGCACCTAGTGTGGAAATATCGGAACCAGCAAGCTAAGCTCCAAAGAGGCTTAGGGGGAGCAAATGGCAAAATGATTGTGAACCCCTGGTTACACCGGTAAAAGACCTTAACCAGTATGTGATACTTGTCACTTGGCAAAAGATCAGAAATGGTAAAAAGGCAAATTAGGGTTTATGCCCTAATAGAGGAGCATTAATGGCGGTAGGTGAGAGACATGTATAAAAGCATATTTCAAATCATTTCTCACTATCTGTTTCAAGCGAAGAAAATTTTTCAAAGTGCAGAGCGAAGAAAAAGCGATTTGAGCTAAGATTTCAAGAAATTGACAAATCTTGAAGGAGATTCAAATCTAGTTTGCAAGCGGTCGTGGAGAACACAAAGCGGTGATTTACCAACCGACGGAGAGTGGAGTGAAGTAGAATCAGGGAGCCCTAAATTTGCATTGAAAAGGGATATTTCATGTTCTTGAAATACTCAACAATGGCTTCTGCATCTCATACTAGTTCAGGCACATCCATTGAGTTGGAAAGTTTATTCAAAGGAAGTCCAAATACAATGCCCTATCACAAGTTCCGGCTGCAGTCATAGTTGAAGAGGGAATTTCAGATTATATTGATTGCAAAATAGAGGACCTAGGGTCTTTAGCTATTCACACCCAGTTAGGTTTATTTTATGGCAAGGACAAGAAGATCAAACCGGAGTTTAGTATCCTAGAGAAGAAGAAACTCCATAATGCAGTATACTTTCTGGAAAATTTTACGGAGGATCATATCAGGATCATTTTGAGCGGAGTCCATCGTGACAAGATATACCTGGAGAGGATGCATGATATCATGCCACAGACAATTCATGCAGTCACTGGTTTTTACAATACAGGGGAAGTGCCAGCCCTTAGAACGGTAAGCAAAACAGAAATGGCCAAGCTCACTGGTTCAACAAGTGACTCATGGGGTATGACAGTTAATCCTATCAAGGATGATCTGGTGAAATATGCCTGCATGGTGATAGGCTACAAAACATTCTCAGCCAGCAAGATCAATTTTGTATCTGCCGCAGCGGTAAATGCCGCTTACCAGATGATCAAAGAGGATGCATCATTTGACTTATGCACCGGTATGCAGAGGCAACTCCTATCTAATCTGAAGTTGATTAAACAGGATAATGCACTGAGATTCAAGTTCGGACAACTATTTTTTGGGTTGTTTTTCTATTTCCAAGGCTACTTTCCTGGAGTAGGAGATGTCCAGTGGTCTCCTGACCAACCAGTAACCAAGCAGATCAAGGAAAGCATACAAGCTATTGGAACTGGTTACCCTGAGGTGCTGAACAAATATTTTGATGAGTTCAAAAGGAATATGAGTCAAAGGGTAAGGATCTCAGGTGACATCGTTAAGAAATACGAAGACGACATCTGTTTCACCATCCAGGTGGACAAATGCTTAATGGAGGCTATTGAGCCTAGAATGGAGGAAGTGGAGCCAATGGGCTATGAGGTTATGTATGATATGCTGGAAGGGTCTGCCTCAACCCTTATTGCCTCGCCTCTTGATCTTAAGGCTAAAAGGACCAGAACCTACTTGGAGAGGATTGCACTAGCCAAGGAACCATCTGTTAAGAAAGGAAAAGAACCGGCAGCAAAGAAAGTCAAGGCAGTGCCTGCAACATCGGCACCGGCTACCACTGCAACTCCAAGAGTGACCAAGCGGTCACCAGCAAAGAAGAAACCGGAAGTGACACCAGCAAAAGTCTTTAAAAGAAAAAGGAAGACTAAGTCAAATGAACCAGACTCTGAAGAGACCGAGTCTAATGAAAAGCCAAAGAAGGTCAGACAAACAAAGAAAATGAAGAAGAATGAACTGGCAGCATCTGCACCGGTAAATATTGATATCTCCTCATACAAACCTTTGACACATTTTCAAAGGACAGTTAAGAATATTAGGAGAAAATTACTTCATGATTTAGTAGATTATTATGATGATTTTAGTGACGAGAAGAAGGAAGAAGTATTATAGGAAATCATTATTTATTTGTGTAAAAATGACTAGTCGCCATCAGAGATTAAATCTCAGACACCAGATTCTTTATTTAAAGCATTAGATAATAAATGGTGTATTTCCATTAAAAAAAAATAGGAGATTAGGGAGAAAATCTTTGCACAATACTTTCCTAGCCTCTCAAATTCAGAATTATTTGATATGTTGGACCAAAATAAAGGATTCTTCTTCACAAGGAGAAGAAGACTCTGGCTGTTGGAGGGAAGAGTTGATGATGTTGAAAAAGACACTCATCAGTATATGAATCATGCTATTCAAGCTCACAAAGCATGAATGGTCAACCAGCAAGCAGAAAAAGAACTGGTCATATCCAAACCGGATGAAGTTTTTGATGGAGGAAACTTGGTTGAAGAACCAATCGACACTATTGATGTCGATGCCCTGGACATAGAAGATGTCACTCAGGACATACCTTTGGAGGGAATAGAACAGGGGCAACAAGCTGAACAGGGCAGTGAGCAAGCCAAGGACACACATGAAGCGGCTAAGGAACAGGAAGAGAAGAAGAAGAGGGATGAAGATGAGAAAAAGAGAAAAGAGGAAGAGGAGAAACGAAAAGATGAAGAGAAGAAGAAGCAAGAAGATGATAGGAAGAAGAAAGAAGAAGAGGACAAGGAAGAAAAGAAGAAGGAAGAGGAAGAAAAGAAGAAGAAGGAAAAGGAAGAGAAAGAAGAGGAGAAGAGGAAGGAAGCAGAGAGGAAAAAGAAAGAAGAGGAAGACAAGGAACAAGAACAGAAAAAGGAAGCAGAGAAAAAGAAGAAGGAAGAAGCAGACAAGGCAACAGAAGCAATGAAGAGCACACAGATGGAGACTTCGAAGGCAACCGAGAGTCAAGCCAAATCGGCTAATAGCTCCAATCCTATCGATCTCCAGTCTGCAAGTGAGTCAGAGCTTATATAGAGCATCAAGGTTGCTCAAGAGCCCCTTGAAATCATTCATAGGAAAAAGGAGCAAGACATAATTCAGGCGGTTGTAGACACCCTTACCAGTTTGATCCCCGGTAACAATCTTCCTAACACTGAATCATCACTAGCACAACTCAAACTACTATGTACTGTAGTGGATGATCAGGTGTAGAGCCTAGAAGAAGCAGTTGAGGCAAATGTCAAGAAAGAGCATCAAAAGGCTCTTAACATTGCTCTGGTGAAAAAGTTGAACTAGCTCCGGTCTGAACTGCTTAAAGACCAAAAGGATATAAGGAATGCTTTGGATGAGGGAAACTTGCTACTAAGCAAAATATGTCAACCTCATCTGTTTTGTGATGATGTGCTAACTCAGAAGCAAAAGCTTCAAACAGACTTACAGTCCTACTTGAGTACATTTAAGCCACCTTATGATTCCTTTGCAACTTATGGGCAAACTGTTCATCGGTTTCAGATCCAGTCAGCCAAAATGGAGCAAGAGATCAGTACACGATCTAGAGATTTGCAGGAGCTACAACTGTTTTTACTTCCACGTCTGCAAATTCTTCAGGAGTGTTATCTGAACCTGGATGCCTTGACAGTTACGCAGGAGCTGAGCACAGTTGATGCCATGGAGGAACAGGTATCCCAGATGCAAACAGAGAAAGAAGTGGCCACCTCCCTACTTGAATCCTGGTCTCTATCCATGAAACAATTTTTGCAGGACTATAAATCAGTTTTTGACAAGTATTATTCATTGTTGTCATAAACTTTTATTATATATATCAAATGGAAACAGGGTTGTTCAGCGGTACTTTGTCATTGTTGGCAAAGGGGGAGAAGTACTCTATCTATTTTTGAGAAGAATAGGGAGAAGTATCTGGTTTTAAAATTTTGATATATGCGATATGCTCTAATATCTCAATGTTTATGCTCTGTATGCAAAATTGCTATACATTGTATTCATTAAGGGATAGTGTATATGCTTAGGGGGAGCAATTTTGTTAATGGCATGTTTTTGTTGTAAAACACTTAGATGTCAAAATTTTATTTTCCTAAGTGTTGCCATCAATGCCAAAGGGGGAGATTGTTGGCATTTTTTATGTTTATGTTGTGATTGCCATTGATGGACACACACTTGTATTGAGATCCCCTTCATATGTATGAGCTAGAGCTCAACTGGTATTTGTTCCAACTGGTATGTTGTATCCTAGTCTTTAGACTATTGGTGATTTTGTAGAATGTGTTTCCCGGTCTGAAGCGACATGTCGACTCCAAGCAGTTCGTAGATCTCAAGTGGCATGAGGAAGCAAAGCGGCATAACACATTCTTACCAGTCTTCATTTTTGTCAAACCGGCAACCGATACTTTGTATGAACCGGTAATACTCTGTGATGAGTTACCAACTGACATTTTGTGATGAGTTACCAATCCACTGATTGATTGACGGTGCCGACACACTGACGGTGCTTTTTGTGTCATGTTACTGAGTATGTCTAGATTCATTGAACCTAGGAAATTGTAATGTAATCCTATTGGACCGACATGGAATCAAATTCCTTTAAAAGGACATCATGTCTAGGGTTTTAGGTTGTTAGAGTTGTTGTTGTTGAAAGGGTTTAAGGTGGTTGTTGAGTTGTTGTAAGAGTGATCTTATCTGAGAAGATCAAATTGTAACTAAGAGAGATAGAGAAGACTGAAGTAATGTTGGAACGCATTAGTAGTGAGCTATACTGGATCTAACCAAGCAGTTTGTGCTATTAGATAGATCAAACACTTGTTGATTACTCACATCTTTAACAAGTCTATAGCCGTCAACCGGGTAGGCCCAAAAGCCTTTGTAAAATCCTCTAATAAGGTGGTTCACTTCTGTGAATCTAAAATCCTCCAACAAGGTAGTCTTTAATCGGACTTATCTCCTAATAGAGATTGAGATTCCTAATAGGATCTGTTCTGGTGAAGAACATTGTAAGACCTTAACCGGTCTGGTTTCTATTCTACAGATAGTGACTTGTGAGTTCCATCTCACCATGGTTTTTCCCATTTGGGTTTCCACGTCAAATATCTTGTGTTATGGTTGTATTGTTCTTGTGGGTGAATGCTTTATTTGCATTTTGGTTTGCATGTGTGATAACCGGTCTGTCTGTTAAATTGTTTTACCGGTTTGTCTTTAGACTGTTTAAGTGTCTAAGTACAGAAGTTTTTGGCATACTAATTCACCCCCCCCCCTCTTAGTATTCATCATTTTGGAGGTGAAGATAAGTTGTGTATGGAATTCTCTAACAATGTGAAGAATTAATTTGAGATGTCTATGATTAGGGAGATGAGATTTTTCTTAGGTTTGCAGATTACTCAAATTGATAAAGGTATTTTCATCTGTCAAACTAAGTATGTTAGAGAGTTGTTGAAGAAATTTGGTATGGAAAATTATAAACCGGTTAGTACTCCTATGGTTACAAGTGAGAAATTGACAAAGAAAGATACATCTACATCAGTAAATCCTATTAGGTACAAATCTATGATTGGTGGTTTGTTATATCTGACTCGGACTAGACCAAATATAATGAATGTAGTTTGTATTGTATCAAGATATCAGAGTGATCCTAGAGAAAATCATGAGAGTGCGGTGAAAAGGATTTTCAGGAATTTGCAGGGAACAATTGAATATGGTTTGTGGTATCCTAAAAAATGATGAATTTACATTATGTGCATATACTGATATAGATTGGGTTGGAGATTTTGATGACCGAAAGAACACATCCGGTGGAGCTTTCTTTCTTGGAAAGAAACTTGTTTCATGGATCAGCAAGAAGTAGTCATGCACTTCTTTATCTACTGTTGAAGTTGAGTATGTTGTTGTTGCTACTAATTGTACACAAGTTCTATGAATGAAGCAAATGTTGAAGGATATAAAGATGAATTGTAACGAACTGATAGTTATTCACTGTGATAACTCTGTTGCTATTGATATATCAAAGAATCGGGTATTTCATTCTAAGACAAAGCACATATCTATCAAGTATAATTTTTTGAAGGAGAAGGTGGAAGCAAATGAAGTCAAACTAGTTTATGTGAACACTAAAGAGAAGATTGTGGACATTTTCACTAAACCTTTGCCTAAAGAATCATTTGAGTACTTCAAAAACATCTTGGGGGTTTCTGCCCCTCTGGTAGAGACCTGAGTGATGCTAATTTGCATCAGTCTGGTATGCATTATCAAAGTTATTACTCATTTTGAATTGATGTGGTGGTGCTACTACTCAGGGGGAGTAGTCAGGTGTATGTTTCAGAGGTTTTATGGTCTTTCTTTGATGTTTTATGCCAAATCTTTGGCATTGATGTCAAAGGGGGAGAGATATATATTAAAAACAGAGCTTAACAGAATATCAGTCAAAAGGGAGTTTGGTTAAGAACTTCATTGCTATATATTTTGTGGGAGATTGTTGGTTGTCTTCCATTGGGGGAGACTTGTTTGGTATTTCTTGGTACTTGGATGTTTTTCACATCTAGTGTTGCCATCAATGACAAAGGGGGAGATTGTTGGCAATTTGGAATTGATTATGTGTTGCATTGATGTTTTGTCATTCATGGCAACACCAGTTGTTTACCAGTTTCCAATTGGTTCTGGTAGAGTGGTTGATTATGATATTGATCTAGTAGGATCCGGTATGCTTTGGTTTGTGGGATCGGTTTGGATCTATCATTCATGCCATTCAGATGTGTATCACAATCAGTTGGTTTGAGATTTGATGACTCAGGAGCTATCATTTGTTCTAGTAAGCCTTTTGGTCACCAATAAGGGTTTTACCGACAGAGCTTTGTTGAAGATATTTTGATGCATGTGATAAGTGGTGTTGGTGCGGCTTCTAGATGGCTTTCAAGATGTTGTTGGTTATCTTGTTTGTGTTCCAGTTCATTAGTGGTGTTGGATTTGGTTTATGGCGACCTATTTTGGGTCCGGTGTTATCTAGGTTATGGATCGGTTTCTGTAATGTGTTGGAGGATGTTCCTGATGCGTTATCGATGAGATTTAATGATTTGTTTACATTGTTTTCGATGTAAGCCAACTTGGTTGATCATCAGATTATGGTTTTATGTTATGAATTTATTGTATTATCTTTTAGGTGGCCAACCTAATTGTTTAGGTCTCGGGTTGGTATAAATATGATGTAAGATCTCTTTTTAGATCATAGGATGATAGATCAAGGTTATGGGATGATCTATGTGCGAATAATGTTGTAATCATATGCAAAAAGTTTGGTTGATCATAGGTGATCAAATTGGGTTTGTAAGAGAGGTTGAAGGCCTTCGGTATTGAGCTTAACCAAAATTGTACTCAGGCATAGGAGATGTTATACTTGCAATTCACTCTTGTTTCCAGATTGTAGTCTGATGTTTATGTAGTCAGTGAGGCTCCTTTTTGTGATGAGCAGTATGCTCTAGGCTGTTGGCCTTCCTATATGTGAAGGCTCCTCATATTGTAATCACATACTTACTGCAGAAGTATTATCTGACTGTGGGTAGGCTTCCCACTGTGGGTTTTCCCTTTACCGGGTTTTCCACGTACAAATGTTGGTGTCATGTGTTATGGATGGATGGTAACTGTTCTGTTATTTATGTTTATGTTTAAATGCTTTATCAGTCATTTTGTTATTTGGTTTATGCATTCCGGTATTAAGTTTATGTATTCCAGTAATAAGGATTTAAATCCTTAAAGTTCTATAATCCAATGACAACTGATTCAACCCCCCCTCTCAGTTGTCCTCTTGTTATCTGAGTTGTCTAACACTATAAAATTAATGATGGCTACTTATTATTGGCCAACCTTATTCAGTGAGTCACATAGATGGGTGAGGAATTGCAAGATATATGCCTTCTTCTAAGGAAATCAAAGGCTAGCCACCTTTCCTCTCCACCCTATTCAAGCAGACCAACCATTTACATAATGGGATTTAGACTTGATTGGCATGATAAGTCCACCTTCTAGTGCTAGTCACAAGTGGATCTTGGCAGCTAAAGATTACTTCACCAAGTAAATGGAAGAAGTTGCATTGAAGGATACCCCAAAAGCCTCGGTGTTGGAATTCCTTGATGGAATTTTAACCAGATTCAGTGTCCATTCCACTATCATATTAGACAATGCCAAGGCATTTGTTGGAGCCTAAATTAATTCTTAGGTAGTTAAGCATGGCATGCATCGTCAAATTATTACCCCCAAGTTAATGGCTTAGTCAAGCCATACAACAAGAACCTAATCAGAATAATCAAAAGAACAATTGAAGACAATTAGAGGTCATGGCATACTAAGTGGCGAACAACCTTATGGGCTGAGAAAATCGCACCCAAGAGGGAAATTGGGAACTCCCCTTTCATGTTGGTATATGGGAAGGAAGCAAGATTCCCATCTTCTCTTGAATTAGCACATCAACTAGAATTAATAGAGAATGATGCCATGATAGTGAGGATAGCTGATCTAATGGAGCTAGAAGAAGTTAGAAGTCGGGCTATGCATACACTTGAGGTTCATCAAGAGAAGGTCAAGAGAAGTTTTGACAAAAAGTCTACTAATAAGATCTTCAAAGAGGGAGATCTAGTTCTCAAGTGGGATGCAAACAGAGCCAAAGTCGGACGACACTCCAATTTTGATGCTATCTGGAGTGGTCCATATATCATCATTAGTTGCAAGGAGGCCAACATATCATCTCTCTAAGCTTGATGGTGAAGTTCTTATAATTCCAGTGAATGGGTTTCATCTCAAGCCTTTCTTCTAAAGACAACTTCTGCTGACAATGTAAATATTAGATTAGAGGTTGTTTTTCTTTCATAAGTGGTTTTACACTTGCTACATTCCCCTTAAAAGGATGCATTCTTTAGCTCCCAACTTTCCTCCAATTGTAGACACACACATGTTTTGGGTCCTCTTAGTGACTTAGTTCCCAAAGAATGGTCAAGGCATCTAGATCCCATGGTTAGTAGGCAAGCATCCTGTAGAGGTCACCAAAATATTATCATTTTATGACACCCTTGGTCCATCAATGAGACTTGATCAGAGATATGTTTCATGGACCAATTATGCCCTGTTTGATAAAGCGCCAAGTCAAGGAATCAAGAAAATGCTTAAGTTTTATTTTGTCATTAGTCAAACTTCGGGCCTTCTCCCCTTGTATCTTACCTTTAGTCCTTGGGGTTCACTAGCCCACTCTCCCTCCCTTTTCCTAATGGATGTCAGATTTCAAATTTTGGGGAACTGATCTAACCCTTACTCTTTTGGTAAGCATTAAATTGTTTCCCTAAACCTCAAAACCCGCAATTCCTCTCCCACCTCCCTCTTGTTTCTTCAATATTTCAAACTTTGGGTTCCTGACTCTTCATCCTCAGTGACAGTTTCCTGAAGGCTTGATGTTTGATGTCTGATAACTAACAACACTTCCAAATGGTGTGATCGACATTCAAAGATCTTAATGCTTCACCAACTCCTACAACTTGTTTACTTTCATTCATGGAGCTACAAGGGCATATTTAATGTATTTTGTAGGTTGCCATCAAGTGGAGTATCAAGCCATGCCCATTTATTGTTGTTTCATGGTCTTCATGTTATGAGGTGTGTGTGCTCTAACCTTGGATTGTAAGGCAATCCACCTTCTAGAAGTACTTTTTTTCTTGGGATTGCCTTGTCAAGGTATAGTAAGGTTTCTTGCGCACCATAATGTCAGTCCTAACCGCTTCTCTATCTTCTCAAACTAACATTCTCATATACATACTAGAGTTAGGGTTTCCCCTCTTTGACCATTACTTCCTTCTCTATGACTAGTTTTTTATAAATAGATTGTTAGGCCTCATTGTAAAGGATTATCTCCCTACTAGCTTGAGTTATCTTCTACTCTTTCACTTATCTTGAAGACTTGTATATTTCTTGCATTTTTGCAACTAAGTCTAGTTGTTGGCTTGAGAATGAATCAAAATCATCATTCATGCCCCTCTTCGACTTATGGATGTGTTGTGTATGTTTCCTTACCTTCATATGATAAGTGTGTGTTTCATGGCTTTCTCTCCCATATATGTTGAGTTAACTTGTTTCTGAGTGTGACTTGTGGGAAAACTTCTTGGCTTTTAACATTCAACAAACCCTAACCTCCATACATGTATTTGGTGTTATTAATGCAATGTAAGTTTTTGCATCTCTAGGGTAATTTGATTGATTCTTTGTGTCATTCTAGGTTGGGGAGAGAAACATCTCAGATCTTGGTGCATCACCTCTTTACTTTTTGCATTTTCTAACCTCTTTTCTTTTGCAAGTTGTTAGAGTAGGTTTAGAAGTAGGATTTGAAGTGTTGGGTTGGCTCAACACTTGCACCCGAATTAGGAAGGAAGTCAGCCTTCTCCAGAGATTCAACCCCTTGCACAAGGTCCCACACTTTGGGGTTGTTTCCATGTTTCATGAGGTTGTTGGGTTAATAGCTTAGCAAGGGTGCAAACTTTTGTGACAACAATTGTTGGCATTGTGTTGTCATTAATGTCAACCGATATAGGATGACTACCGGTTTAAGAGATGTATGTGCAACACTATCATGAAAGAGTACAGGTTGAGATATCTTTGATATCACCTTGTGTTGTAGAACACCGGTAAGGTAAAGAAGAAGAATGTCATTCAGAGGAATGTTCACTAGAGTCATCGGTACACAAGTGAGTGTTTGACTTGTGTGGATGAAATGGATAGGTTACCGGTACAACCTATCACCGGTAAGGAGAGCATGTCAACTGGTAAGTGATGTGTTGACAATGAGCAGGATGCTTGGATGTTGATTGTGATGAAGAGGCGTAATGTTACCTAAATCACATCAACACAGGAGAAGAAGGATGTACAGGTCACCGATATGTTGTGTGATTAGTTTGTCACTTTGACAAACTGGTTGAGATATGGTCCGAGCTGATCAGGAAGAAGGCAAGGGTGAGTAGATGCAGATAGAGGAAAATGTCTGGATTAAAGATGGAGTCTGTTGAAAGTTGATGACATGATGTCATCAAGAGAGTTTACCAGTATGTAATTCCATCGGTAATATGGACAAAGTACAGATGCAGAAGATTCCCATCTGATGAAGATGTGCACAAGGATGGTTAGCAAGAGTGTTGACCGGTTGAGTGTTCCACCAAAAGAGAAGCAGAGTGCAAGGTTGATGACAGACCAGTTTGAAGGTTTCACCAGCAGGGTTAGTAAGTCGGTAGATGAACCTGGTAATGGAGTTGGTCTGTGATCCAATCCATACTGACACAGTTGTTCAAGCAGAGGTGGATGTCGACATGGATGCCACATGGAGATGAAGTGGCAAGCTCATAGAGGTCGGTGAAGTGTCGTGTCGGTGAGGTAGCTGGAAGTTGGTCGACATTAAATATTGACTGCAAGGCTCGAGGAAGAAAAGAAGAAGATTGAGGCTCGAGATGAAGAAAACAACAGAAACCTAGAAAGGACTGATCTTGCAGATCGAAGCAAATTGAAGGAGCAGTTTGTTGACTGGATCAAGGAAGGATGATCCAATCTTTGTGCTCACTTGTCAAAGGAAACACCTAAGATATTTATGGCATTTGACAGATTTAGGTTGACATACAATATCATGTTTGCTAAGTTTAGAAAATGTGTATTGGAAGGCATGTTAATGGCAGTGATGTGCAAATAACTATCTGGGAGATCAGATCGGATGTGATCTGATTGGATTTGGTTTGTCTCAAGGTTGATGAGAAAACCCTAACCGCTTGAAATTTGAATTGGCTTTTGGCGGGAAGACCAGGCTATAAATATGCAAGCCAAAATCATTGGAAAAGGTTGTTGAAGGAGAGAGTGTTGCCACTGGATGAGGGAGTGTTGTTGCATGTAAAGATAAATCAGTCAAGTGCTCATCAAGGAAAAAGAGAAGAGATTGAGTGTGAGGGAGAACCAAGTTGAAGTGTTCAACCGGCAACAGAGGTGCAGAACCGATAGTGTCCATATCGACAGAGAAGAAGTGAAGGTAAATGAAGAGAAGGCAGGCATAGAACCGACAGAGTGTAGTACCGGTGGAGAGTAGTAAAGCTGCAGGGAGAAAAAGGCAACCAAAAGAGAGAATCGGTAGAGAGAGAACTAACAGTGAACTGGACAAGAGATCTACCAGAGAGATTTGCAGAAGTGTTACAAAATCCATTTGTAACAAGGCTATTAACTTGTAAATGATTATGTTTTGTATTCACTGAGTTGGAGCTCGGTGCAGGGGTTGTAGCTCCTTGGGTTGGTGCCCTAGACAGTGTAATCAAAGATTCATTGTGAGTCCGGATTGGAGCAATAGTCTCTAGCAGCATTTCTTATTGAGGTTTTCCCCATCTTGGGTTTTCCTTGTATATGCTAGTGCTATGTGATGTCCCTCTTGTGTGAATGCATTTGTGTTCAGTCTCCTCACTACCAGTAAGTCTGCATTCAGTTAGATCTATTAACCGATATAGTCACATAGGGTTGTTAAAGGGAAAAGTTTGAGAACCATTGATTCACCCCCCTCTTAGTGGTGCATTGTGTCTAACAACAATAACCCTTAGAGAGCCACCACTCCTCTACCACCATTTTCGCTAGGATAACAAATTGGCTAGAACTTGCTTCACATCAACCCTCCAATTACTAAAGTGGGTGGTCTCTCACTTTGCATGACTCCTCCATGTCCTCTCAACAACATGGATGGACCCCTTTGATCAAAGGAAATCCCCTTGCTAGTGATCATTATTTATTTGCTAAGGTTTCTTCAAAATTAAGCCTAGAAGGATCTTGATGATGGTGACAATACTAGTAATGATAAGTGATAAGCCATGAATAATGGTAGGGATTTGCTAGGTGGCGGGTGGGATAACCTTAAGGACAAGACACTCCTCTCAATATTAATATCATCCTTGAAGCTTAATTGTATCAGTTTGCTCTTACTTGTGTGGATCCGATGACTTAACAATTGTTTTCCTTTTGGGGTCTTGTTTGATCATAGACTTATTCTTTTTGTGGGTGTTCCTCTTTTAAGACCATATGCTTACCTTTATGCTCCTAACTTTTCCAATCTCGCTTTAAGACATAATCTTATGTCACCCACTTTTCAAAAATCTAATTATAAATTAATATATAATCTTATTATAAAAAAAAATCCCAAATCTTAAAGTTTGTCAAGGAATGGGTTTGCTTAGAGGTTCTTCCCATACTATGTTGGTTAAGTGGTGGAGTTGTTGCAAACCACCAAGGTTCAAACCCACATTGGGTCAATGTGATCGCAAGTTTTTGACTTTATAGATCCAATATGGTCACGGATTTGATCTTCAACTTTGTTAGTTAAAAATGAGGTTCCTCATTTGTGACCTTTGACAATTTTGAAAAAAACAAAAAGAATGGATTTGCTTCTAGATTTCTATAATCTATAAATATTACTTTGATGGTTTTTGGGAAAAGTTCTTACAAACTGGTGTATTTTTAACCCAAAACACTGCATTGGGTATGCGTTAATGGGCCCATTAAAGATTGTCCAATATGAATTTACAAAGAAAAGAAGAGTTGAAAGCCTCCACTGCATTAGAGATCTAGCTGAAGCTTAAGCAGGTGTAAGTGGCGAGTCCTTTTCTGTTTGTGGGTCACTAGTTAGGAAATGAAGTCATAATGCATGCATGCAAAGCACGCTTAAAGAAAGAATCTGGGAAGTCACAGATAAATAGCATATGAATGGGCGCTCTATTAAAAAGGTCCACCTTGTCCGGCGTGCTCACTCTTTTTTAAAATGGTGGCCCACTCATGCCCGAGATCTTCCCCGGGATTTATCATTCCACTATTCAATGATAAGGAATTCCCCAACGCAATCATTCTCCACCCACCCCAAGAAAAACATTGAAAACAAATCAAATTTCTCTGTAAAACTTCTAATGGCCCAAAACAGAACAGATTTAATGGTGATTGGGAAGAAAGTTGTCCTGTGTGCAGGCGGGATGTGAAGCTGCATTTAATGGTGATTTTGCCCATAGTCTTTCAATTTTCTATTGCAGACTGAACACTGCAGCCAAAACACTCTGCCACATGGTACTTTCTTTTGCCAGGCTCTCATAAGGCACGCTTGTAACTTATTCAAAATTCTGACAAATGATTTTTATAAGGCTCCACCATGGTCAACTTCTCAATGCCTTCAGGGGAAAAAAAAAAAAAAAAAAAAAATTAAATTTTTAGATATTAGGTATTGGGTGCAGGGGAAGTATACTTGTAGTCTCGTGCATTCACAGATTCTAAATGATATGTTGGATTTAGACGATTTTTTTGGGTGTCTCTGTACACGACTTAATTGTTTATAACTATTGTTCTGACTTCTGGATAGTAAACACGAACGCTCTGGGATCCATTATGCACACAAGAGCCAAAAAGTGGTCATTACAAAATGTTGAATCAAATTTGAAAAGTATAAACGTGTTAAGATGGAATAGAATTTAATCAGTAGTTATCTATTTGTAAAGGAAACATGTTAAAATGAAATCGAATACTAATTTGTTTATGTTACGGCTTATCAGTTTCTGATAGCAATTGATGGTTCATGGTATTGGGTATATAGGTATATGAATTACTGTCAGTGTCGAGTCCAGTTTGAAAGATATTTAGTCGTTTGTGATGTAAAATTGAAGTTTGAAGAATGTTGTTGGAAATATGATGTCAGTTTTGTTCTATGAAAGTGTTAAGAGCTTTAGACTCAATAGAACTTAATCAGGGGATACCTATTTGTAAAGAAAATGAGTTAAGGTGAAATAGAATATTAATTTGTTTATGTTGTGACTTATCAACTCTCGATAGCAATGGATGGTTCATGTTATTGGGTATATGAACTATTGTCTCTTTTAGTGTTGCATCAAGTTTGAAAGATATTCAATCGTTTGTAATGTAAAATTGAAGGGTGAAAAATATCTGTTTACAAAATTTGTTGAGAATGTGATTCCAGCTTTATTCTTTGTAAGTGTTAAGACCTTTATACTCTATAGAACTTAATCAATGGATACCTATTTGGTTGGTAAACGTGTTAAGGTGAAATAGAATACTAATTTGTTTATGTTGCGAGTTATCAACTCTTGATAGCAATGGATGGTTCGTGTTATTGGGTATATGAACTGTCTCCTTTGGTGCAAGTTTGAAAAATATTTGGTCATTTGAAGAATATCTGTTTTCAAGTTTGTCGAGAATATGATTCTAGCTGTATTTTTTGAACTTGTCAGACCTTTATACTCAATATAATTTAAGAGTTGTGGATACCTATTGATAAAGAAAACATGTTAAGATGAAATAGAATACTAATTTGCTTATGTTGTGACATATCAATTTCTGATAGCAATGGATGGTTCATGTTATTGGGTATTTAGGTATATGATTTCCTTCACCTTTGGTGTTGGGTCAAGTTTGAAAGATATAGTCTGCTGTGATGTAAAATTAAAGTTTGAAAAATATTCATTTTGAAATTTGTTTTTTAATTTATTGAAAACAATGCAAGAATGAAAAACGTTACAATAAGATGGGGGCAGCACAGATGCTGCCATCAATATCAAAACAGCTGTCCACTAAAACCAGCAATATGATCTCATCCTTATCCCTTCAAAATGTTACACCTTTATGCTTAATAAAACTTAATCAGGAGATAACCATCCGTAAGAAAATGTGTTAAGATGAAATAGAAGACTGACTTGTTTATATGAATTATCATCTCTTTTGATGTTAAGTCAAGTTTGAAAGATAATTAGTCTTTTGTGATGTATAATAAAGTTTGAAGAACATCCATTTCCAAATTTGATGAAAATATAATCTGTCTTATTCCTTAAAAACGTTAAACCTTTATACTTAATAAATCTCACTCAGTATATACCTATTTATAAAAATATGCATTAAGATGAAATAGAAGACTAATTTGTTTATGTTCCTAATTATCAGCTCCTCATACAAATGGATGGTTCACGTCTCTTTCAACATCGAGTTAAAGTTAATGGGTATATCGATTAATCACCTCTTTCAACATCGAGTTAAAGTTTGAAGGATATCCAGCCTGTCTCTTTTGACATAGAATGAACATCAGAGACTCCAAGATATTCAATCTTTTTTATATACAGAATCAAATTTTGAACAAAAGATTTGTGAAAACATGATCTCAACCTTATTTCTTAACCAGACTGAACTTCATAACCTTAATAGAATACTTATTTGTTTATGTTGCTACTTATCAACCTCTGAATTTCTGACATTTTAAAAAATCTGAAGTTATCAGGTATATATGTATATGAATTATCATCTCAATTTGTTTCCAGTACAAAGAGATTTGTTGCAGTAAACATAAATGCATATCACATCTTGGGCTCCACCATTAGAGGTGATGTGCAGAACATAAGTGAGAAGTAGGGTGAAATGGTAAAGACTTATTACCCCATTCTTCATTCTTCAGTGTTGATTGTGATGGAGGAGCTGTGTGAAACAGTGACAGAACCTCATTTTAGATATTTTATGAATATGCTTTCAAAGCAATATTTATGAAGTACGTCCAGTAAATAATTATTAGATTAAAATGGACGAACTCCACTAATGATTTGATGGGCATTTGCACCCATCTACTTTATAGATAATTTGTTTAGGTGAGGGATTGATATGATTTTTGAAATAAAATAAATAATTTTTTTTTTAAAATAGTTTTAGAGCAAGGTTATTAGTAGTCATTTATCTTTAAAAGTGCATACAATGGAATTTAAAAACAACAGCAACAAGCAATATGGATTGTGGAAAATTAATATCTTTAAAAGGTTATTAGTAGTCATCTATCTTAACTTTGAATATTTTAAGCTTCTAAATAGTACATTGGATTTTGACAATTTTGTTTTCAATAGTGCAGTTTCTGGATTTGATTGTGTGTAAGATTTTTGCATCAACATTTCGGATCACACTTAGTGATCCATCATCAAGAACAATGAACACTCTCTTCATCCTGATGATGGATCACAGAGTGTGATCTGAAACGTTGATGCAAAAATCTTACACACAATCAAATCCAGAAACTACACTCTTGTATATGATGGATTGTGGAAATCTCTTAGAACTAATTTTGTTTTCTTCATATGTGACTTGATAGCTTATAGCTATTTAGCTTTGGGATAGTTAGGAGGAACGCGAGAGACTCGTTATCAGTGCAAAGTTCATAAACTAAAATAAGGTAACTCTTAATTTTAAATAGTTATATAGTAAAATAAATTAAATCTTGTGTATTTGTAATATAAATGTTGAGTGGGAGAATGTTGGGATAGGTGGCATCTATCTAAGTTTAATATATATTTTATTTTATGTGTACGAAAAAAATAATGTATTCTATTTAGTAAGTACATGGAATGGGTGGTTTTGTATGTCCATATGTGGTGGGAACAACATTATTTTTTATTATTATTTCAAGAAGGCATGGAAATAGGAAAAAGAAGATGAAAGGCCACTTTAGAATTCAAAGACCCATGCCTTGTAAACAATTGCTTAGAACGTTCAAGCCCTTTAGTCTATAAATAAACACACAAAGAAACTCGGAAAGTAGTCCGAGAGAAGATGATGGGAGAATGGGTTTTCGTCCAAGGAGTTAAGTTTTTATGATATATCATATTATATATACTCATTTCTAGCTAATACTTGAGCATCTCCTTACATTAGATCTCTCCTCTTATATAATGGTACAAATATTGGAAGCATAGATTTGTTATATTGCAAGCTCTATTGTGTAATGACTATCATAGTGTTCAAATTCTACAATCTTTGATTCTCTTTGTGTTTTTACAATTATTGTAATTGTCACGTGTGTCATTAGGATCTTAGCTTTGTTTGCTTCATTGACAAATATTACATGGGATCAAAGTCCTTCTAGTGATCTTAGACATGCTTATTTTCAATGATGTCTAAGGGTTTTAGTTCTTGGCTTTATTTTGTAGGCTTGATTTTGATGATTGGTGGAGAAAATTGAAGACGACCATTGCATCTAGAGCATCTAAAAAGGCTGATTTTATCTTGTGTTGCATCATAATTGGACAATGGAGGATAAATCTATGCAAATTTGAGGCAAGGAGATGTTTTCAATATTCTATGCATCACACAGTTTTGGTTCATTTTAGGTTAGAACAACCCTCCCATTGCATCTATCATGCCCCAAAATCCTACGAATGGAAATCAAATTATCAACATTTTAGCACTTTGTCTACGACCTTAAGAAATTTCCCCTACCATATAGATCATAAAATGTTCCTAAACATATGCATCAATGCAATTATCTATGAAGACAAAGTATTAGAATAATACCAAGTATTGATTATACTTCGAAGAATTTTGCTTTATAAATATTGTAATATTTT
Source organism: Cryptomeria japonica (assembly GCF_030272615.1). Taxonomy (NCBI): domain Eukaryota; kingdom Viridiplantae; phylum Streptophyta; class Pinopsida; order Cupressales; family Cupressaceae; genus Cryptomeria; species Cryptomeria japonica. The sequence continues at coordinate 583,491,823 of NC_081406.1, forward strand.
TTGGAGGTTTATTTGAGGTACAAAGTTTAAAGGCATGTGTACCTCTTTGTACTTCCCAAATTTTTAATTTATCATACATTTTTAGCACGAGGTTCTTTTTTGGGCTATACTCCCATTGATTAGGGCTTCTCCCTCAATCTCCTAATATTGTTAGCCCCATTGCCTAGCCATATTGATTGGACAATCGTCCTTGTCAATACCCCATGACCCCATCCTTAACTAAATGAAGTGTTAAATTACTTTGTTGATGATACTAACTATATGACATTACCTATAAAAATTAAGCTACAAAACCCAACCCACCTGCTTTTTGACACAATCATTTCCACCCGGAATAGAGTTGTTTCACCCTGCACAAGATTGTTTCAACATCTATAGTTGGTCTGTAGATATTCTAAAACTTGTTTTAGGATCCTCATGAAATCTAGAACATTCTAGAAAATATTTCCTATTCACAATCTTGTGGAGATTAGAAAATTCTTTCATGGATTATCAAGTAGCTTTTGCACCCCTTACATACCCCTACTCTATTTATTCTTTTTTTTTTTTACTTAGACTTCGTGAGGCTCATATTTAGGCATTTGAGCTTGAATTAAACACATATTTTGATGAATGCTAATTTTTAGAACTTTGCAACAGCCAAGATGGTTCATAATGTTGGTGTTTACTTTTTCTATAAATTATAGTTTCTAGAGGTGTTGCTAGCTCATTCTTATTTTAGAAACTTTTGAAGCTCGTTTTCAGACTCATTAAGTCTCATTTTCAAGTAATTTTTTCAAAAGTGCAAGAGTATTTTGTACTTTGCATTGGTATCTAATATTTTCTTATTCCACTTTAGCATTGTAGCCTAATTCAACATCTAAAGCATTAAGATGAAATTAATCTTTATAAGTTTTCATAAGTGAAAATTCTATATGTTCACATATTTAAGAATAGTATTAATAGTGAGATGTTTTAAAATCCTATAAGCTATAGGGGATGAGAATCCCCAACCCCAATGACCATGGCCATTAGGGGCTAGGGAATTCCTATCCTTGGGGTAAAAGTATCTTAAATATTAAATCTCCCTCTCCTCTCTAGAGTTTAATCTTAAGAAAAAAAAATGTTATTAGTATAATAACAATTAAATTAATCATGATAACAATTATTTGTATCAATAATTTGGCTCACACTCCTATCAATAATTTGGATCACACTTTGTAATCCATCCATCCATCATCAAGAGTTATTTGTATTGATATTTTGGATCACACTCTATAATCCATCCATCATCAAGATGAATAGAATGATGGATCATAGAGTATATAAAACTCTTACATAATTAACTATCGGAAGCACTCTTGATATTGATATAATTTGTGGAAATATTATGTTTCTAGTGTTTAGAGATATTAATTTTAATGCGTGTATATCAATTTTTTTGACATTTTAAAATAAGTGTACTTAAGAATCTATAAAAATTCATTACTTTTTTTTATGTAACTTATTTTAAAGATATTATTTTAATTAATTATTAGTAATAAAACATTAATAATTTTGACCATCAACTAAAATTTTAAAAATAGGTTTTATATTTCTAATACATTCACAAATATTCAATCCCTTGTAGAATACAAAAAATAAAAACTATTTAACTTTATCTTTGTAAGTTAAATTGATTAAATTACATAAAATAGAACATAAAACTTAATTCTTTATAATGTTTAGATAGAACATAAAATTCCTATTTATAGTCTCACCTAAACCAATTTAAAAATTCCTAAAATTAAAAAAAACATATTTTTCCTAATAGTTTGAAATAATGAAGAATAGTGGAGAAGGGAATGATTAAGGAGTGAAATGGGTGAAAGATAATGGGAAGAGTTGACCTTATCTTAAAGTGGAAAAACCAAATTTCACTTTATTTTCATATTTATGCGGGTAAAATGAAGACAAAATTGAGATGCCTCTTCGACCAAGATTCTCGGGAAAAGATATTGCCATTATCATTTTGGACAATGGAATAAAAGATTTATTAATAAAAAGTCTAAGCATTCTAGATGATACATTTCACAAAACAAATCAAAACAAAAGTTTATTTTATTTATAGTGGATTTTATATTATTTATGATTTTGTTTTATTATATGATACAAGAAACAAAAATACAAATCTATATTGATCTTTTTTCAAAGGAAAGACAAGAGCTAAGGGGTATCCATTTTATTAAAGTCATATGAGACATGATCTTGGCCTCATTCATTATATCATATTTGCAGAAGTTTGAATCTTGGTAGATGACGCAATCAAGGAACATACCATCAATCTCACTAATTATTTGCAGAGATTTGAATCTTGGTAGATGGTGCAATCAAGGAATATGTCATCAATCTCACTAATTATTTGCAAAGGTTTGAATCTTGGTAGATGGCACAATCAAGGAACATACCATCAATCTCACTAATTATTTGCAAAGGTTTGAATATCGATAGAAGGCGCAATCAAAGAACATACCATCAATTTCATTAATTATATTCAGACCAATCTCACTAGTTATTCTCAACCAATCGAACTACAACCTTTTGATAAACACATAAATTTTAATTTAGTAAAGAACTTTTTATTTTATCTACAATATTTACTTTATTTGAAGAGACACTTTACTTTTGTTTGTAACTTTTAATTCTATTTTTATAAAAAGTCACCATTCCTTATTTTGAAGTTCTTTTGTTTTGTTTCAATTAGAGACCATCTTTTGATTCTAGAATTAAATTGTAAATGGAAAAAAATCATGCTATCCTTATTAGAGGCACTTTTTACATTTTATTGACTCTCAATTCAATAGATTTTTTTTTTTAATAATAATAATTCAAGTTATAATAAGAAATATTTTGTTGTCTACATGAAATTATAGTGCCCCTAATGAGGATGCGGTGAAGATGGATGAGATTACCAAGGAGGAAAAAGTGAATCTGGCAGCGAAGACTATGCATAACCACGAGCAAAACATGGAGGGTAGTGATGTCGAGACTTAAATCCCCCAAGGGATCCCTACCATGAAGCAAATCCAAAGTATTAGCATGGAGGTCATGACGATCCTGAAGCAAATTGAGAGTTGGGTGCCGCTCCTGGATGTGAAGGTCATCATTGATGACGTTAAAGAGTTGAAACGTTGGATGGAGGTCCATGATACTCCAATTATCAGTATTAACAAATTTTGTCTGCATGTCCTTCACAACTCGGCTTTGACTCTCTCCCTCCTGAGAGAGCGTACTACAGACAATGATGCTAATAAGGAGGAGGCCAGGGAACTGTATAAGTTCATCTTTAATGAATGGAACAAGGTCATAGAAATGATAGGGGTTCGCAAGTTGACCCCTTAGGTCTTGTTTTGTTGGTTTTTGGTTGGGCTGGTGTCCCTCGTGTTTTGTTGGTTCGAACTCTTAGCTATTTTTTGGTTTTGAAAGACTTTAGCTTATAACTGTTTTGTATTGTTCTAGTGTTATAATGGTGTTGTTAATAGTTCATGCTATGTAAAGGGTTAGTGCCCTAGTTCTCACTGCTTTTATAATAAAAAACAATCCTAATAAAAATTCTTTTTAATTTTAAGAGAATCTACAATTTTGAATTAGATAAAGTAATCACAAAGGTGTATCTCAAAGATAGAAAAGATGCCCCTTTTTTTTCTTTTTGACCATGTAGATTATATTTTTTTATGTTATATAGGTTTAAGTTTTTAAGATGTTAGTTATGTTTTGGTGTCTGTCTCATTATAGAACACTTATAACTTTTTCTTTAAGAAGTATTTTATTTATTTATTTATTGATAGTTCAAAGTTTTTTCAATACATTTGTTTTGAAAAGAATAATATATAGCATATATCTATATATAATTTTTTATTCTATGTTTGAGAAAGCTACCATTTATTATATCTAATTTCTACTTTAGAATCAAAACATAGGTCACACATATTTTAAATAAACTAAAATAATAAATAATAAAAGTAATCAATATAATTAAATATAAAATAAAATGAATGCGCGTGTGTACGTGCACATGTGCATGTGTATATATTAGTATGTGTATATATATTATATGTATATGTATACATATGTATGTATGTATATATAATACAAATTATAATTTAAATTTTGAATTCTAAGACATTAAAATATTGTATGTTTAGTTGAAAGACGACTATTAGTTTAGATGTGCCTATTTATATTGTTGCAATCATTTATATAAACATAGAGATGCACACATATATATATAATCCAATTGTTTTCATAAATAAATATTACATTTTTCTCTAGAGTGAAACTTAAAATTTAATATATTTGTGTCTAAATCAATTAATATGTATACGCAACAGTCAAAGTTGGGTCCCCTAAGTTAGATAGTGTGGCATTTTCTTCTGATAATAGGTTTTATTTTTCTTGATTGATTATGGTGCGTGTCTTGTGATGAATTTTGCTACTAAGAAATGACTCTTTGTAGGTCTTTGTGCCCCCTTTGACAAAGGGTGTTCTTTACTTAGTTCAAGTTTAGTACACAATGATGTGCATTGCTTGTTCACTACAATCATTGGTTGAATGTATTCAATTCCAATGGCTACATCTTGCCCTCTTTTGAAAGGAAAGATCATGTTGTTAGATTCAATGACAGTCCCAAAGACACGGAGAGGGGGTGGGGTGGGGTGAATCAGTGTCTAACCGGTTAGTGGAATCTTTAAACTTATTTATATCTTTGCAATCCAAAACAATGTACCGGTAAACAAGAAATAGTGTAGTAAAGAGAAATAATAGAGACAACATAAATGCACACCATAACACAGAATATTTTAACGAGGAAACCCCGTGTGGGAAAAACCTCGATGGGATTTGTGACCCACAATATTTACTTACTGGCCAATATGAATAAATACTACTTACAATAGGGGCCTGCACATGCAGGAAGGCCAACTGCCTAGAGCGCACTGCTCAAAAGAGTCTCACTGACTTCAATATGGATAATTACATCCAATATAATTACTGCTCAAAAATAGCATCTCTAATGCCTGATTCAGTACCGGTTTATGCTCAGTCATATACCTTAACAAAAACCTTTCCCTGTCTTTACATATACCAATAACAATTACCTATCCTTATTTTTTTTCTTATACAAAATGATCTATAAGATCTCATATATAGGAGTCTTTACAATACATCAAGTTGGCTTATAGATAATTAATTTTATTTACAATACAATTCATATAAGAAAAACTTTATCCCATGTCGGACTGAGTGTCGGTATACTTCATTTCCGGTGTAATTTGGATGTCGGTGAAAGTGTCTATCGGTGTCCGTGCCTACCGATGTATGATGTTTGTGATGTCGATGCATCTGTAGAAACCTGCTATTGGTTGGTTGCCAGTTGGTTGCCATCAATGACAACATCAATTATTCTCATTAGAGTGTAGAATGCCAACACATGCTTCTTCCCTATGCTTAGTCCTTCCCTTGTTATGGTTTTTAGATAGTATGTGATTGAGGTTTGCAATGTTGAAAAGGGTCTAATTTACAAATTTAGTTGATTGTCTAATCTATATCAATTATCTTCAAAGAATTGATGACCTTTATTGAGATTTTATCCCTACATGAGGGGGACCTTAATAATAATATTTGATTTGGTCTCTTGTTGAACACTCCCAGATGCTAAGATGGGGGGTGAATCAACATATATTAGAACTTAACCATTCATTCATCATTTATTTCAATTATCATATGTGTAGAAGTAAACAACAAAAAACACGAGATCAATTGCACAAGAACACCAAGATTTTATGTGGAAAACCTATTGAGGGAAAAACTACGGTGAGAATTATTTCACTATATGAAAACCGATTACAAAGTTTTAGGCTCTAGGCTAAGGAAGCTCATTGTTCCTAATTCGGACTTCCAGGCTAAGGCACACAACCCTAGGGACATATACAATGGGCTTGCAAAACACTAAAGATCACTTATTTAGGGAAAGATATAATAGATCTAATTACAAATAATAATTATTACTAAACTAAGTAGAAGCGCATCCTTTGAAATGTTGGTTACAATTCACTGTTCTAACCATCTGAAATTGACTTCATCACTACTCATTTATAATTGCACATCTTTCCACTTACTATTAGACAGATCTAATACCAGGAGTAAACTGAGAGGGGGGGTGAATCAGTTTACCATCAGAAATCAGAACTAATGCATATCAAAACCATTAAACTGAAGCACAAAGAATCCAACACAATGAAGGATAGAACATGAAAGCATAATACACACAACACCAATATTTTGACATGGAAAACCATCATGGGAAACCCTACCCACAATCAAATAATTCTTCTGAAGCAGTATGTGAAATTACAATGGGGATTGCACTTGCAATCAGGCCAACCACCTAGAGCTCGCTTTTCATCACAAAAAAAAGTCTCATTGACTTACAAAAACATCGGACTACAATCCGGAAAGAATGAACTGTAAAAGTAGCATCTCCTAACGCTTGATATAGTTCCAGTTAAGCATAGATGTCTTCCCTACAATACAAAAACCTTCACCAAATGATATATCACTTGTTCGCACATAAAACTTCCTCTGATAATGTAGACATAGCCATCGATCCCATCCATATACAAATTACATGAATAAGTCACCTATAAATATAGATCATCAGCCTTATTGACAAGGTCGGCTAAACCTTAAACCCAAAAACCCATAATAACAAAAATTACATTACACGGTATCACCAAACCAATATTATAATTTACATTACATAGCATGGACCTAAATCAAGTAACCAAACAATTCCATCTGCCAAAAATTTCGCTAAGACCAAAATCCAACACGCTTCACCAACTAGTAGAAACCCTTAGTGAAGTAACACAAAATGTCTAACCGGATCCAAATAGGACCACCTTAACAGCACGCCAAACAATGCAAAGTCACAAAACACTCAGAATATGATCAAGAAGTACCTTCAGCATGATATAAACCGATTCCATAAGCCGAACCAAAATCGTCTGACCAAAACATCAAATATCACTTACCAATAAAGCTAACCGATACTGGGAAATACCAACCGAGAACATAAGCGATAGTTACCGGAGCACCAAAACATGAACCAACAGAATATGGAAAACAAATAACCATCCAGAGTAAGCATTCAAAACCGATTCCAGAGATCTGATCATATCGGATCAAAATCATAGCCAAAACCAAGATGATCACTAAGACTAACTGGGATAGGTCCAACTGTGATAGCCTCCAATCGGGATACAGTGTTGACATCAATGCCAACACTTAACCAAATCCAACATATTGCCAACAATCTCCCCCTTTGTCATTGATGGCAACACTAAATGTGAAAAACATCCAAGTGCCAAGGAATGCCAACAATCTCCCTCAAAGATATGACTGATTTTCACATTAATACCACCTATCCCCCTTTGACATCAATGACAAAGGATGGATACCGAATCAAAAATATTGAGCCAAATAGCTGAGTAGTAGCATCATCTCATCAACCCAGATCAAAGAAAGTATCTAATAAACTTATCGGATTGATGCATTCCTGCATCTCTAAGTCTCTTTTGAACGGTTGGTAACCCCCAACTTATCTCTGAGATATTCAAGAGTATCTTTAGGCAATGGTTTAGTTAGAATATCTGCAATCTTCTCCTTAGTAGGAACATAAACCAATCTGACTTCCTTTGCTTCAACCTTTTCCTTCAAAAAATTATACCTTATAGAAATATGTTTTGACTTGGAATGAAATACCGGATTATTTGACATTTCAATAAAATAGTATTATCACAGTGAATAACAATAGGCTCATCAAAACTTACCCTTATATATTTTAACATTTATTTCATCCATAAAATCTAAGTACAGTTGGCAGCAACAGCTACATATTCCGCTTCAGCAGTAGATAATGAAGTACATGATTGTTTCTTGCTAAGCCATGAAACCAACTTCTTCCCAAGAAATAATGAACTGCCAGTAGTGCTCTTCATGTCATCCGCATCTCCTGCCCAATCAGAATCTGTATATTCACATAATCTGGAGTCATCATTCTTTGGATACCATAACCCAAGGTCTGTTGCTCCTGCCAAATACCTGAATATCCTCTTAACAGTAATATCATGAGTCTCTCTAAGATATGAATAAAATCTAGATGCAATACAAACAACATTCATAATGTCAGGTCTAGTCTAAGTTAAGTACAACAATCCACCAATCATTGTTTTGTATCTACTTGGATTCACTTTAGGGGATTCATCATCCTTTGACAATTTGCAACTGGTTATCATAGGAGTATCGATATGTTTGGAATTCTCAAGTCCAAATTTCTTAAGTAACTCCTTCACATACTTAGTTTGACAAATGAAAACACCTTTATCAGTCTGAGTAATCTGCAAACCTAAGAAAAAATTCATCTCACCAATCATAGACATTTCAATTTCATTCTTCATATCATCAGCAGATTTCATGCATAGACTATCTTCTCCTCTAAAAATGATATCATCCACAAAGACTTCAATGATTAGTATGTCATCATGCTCAATTTTGTAATATAGGTTACTATCAGCATTACCTTTGCTAAAACTGAGCTTAGAAAGATATTTGTCTAATATAGCATATCATGCCCTAGGGGCTTGTTTTAGTCCATATAAAGCTTTCTTCAATCTACAAACCATGTGCTTGTCTTCTGATAAAGAAAATCCACCAAGTTGCTCAATACAAAATTCCTCTTTAAGATCTCCATTCATAAATGCGCATTTGACATACATCTGATATACTTTGTAGTTCTTGTGTGCAGCATAAGCAAGAAAAAGTCTTACAACTTCAATTCTTGCAACCGGGGCATAAGTCTCACCATAATCAACTCCTTCTTCCTGTGAATAACCTTTGCAAACCAATCTAGCCTTGTTCCTCACAATTTGACCTTCCTCATTCAATTTATTCTTGTAAACCCATTTAGTTCCAATAATGTTCTTGTCTTTTGGTCTAGGAACTAGTTACCATGTCTTATTCTTTTCAATCTGATCTAATTCTTCTTCCATTACTTTTATCCAATTTTCATCTTTACTTGCTTCAATAGATGGTTATGGTTCAATTTGAGAAATCAAACATACCTCTTCAATAGCTAGCCTTCTCCTAGTTATCACACCTTTGCTTTTATCTCCAATGGTCTGATCTTCAAAATGATTTAGTTTCACATACCTGGGAGTCTTTTACTTTTCTTGATTTACTATCTCTTTTTGTTGTTCCTTTGTCATAGTTGAGTTTTCTGATATTACTGAAGTGACAGGTTCACTATTTTGAGTAGCTTCATGCATTACGGGTTCAGGTTTGATAAATTCATCTTCCAGTCCACAGTCATATGATCTAATTTGATTACTTCCATGCTTATCCACCTTGACATTTATACTCTTTGTTATCGTATTCAATCTTTTGTTATAACATCTATATGCTTTGCTCTTAGTAGAATAACCCAAAAATATTCCTTCATCACTTCTAGGATCAAATTTTCCCAATGCATCATCTCTTCTAATGTAACATTTACTTCCAAAAATTCTGAAGTATCTGACAGTAGGAGTATTACCAAACCATAACTCATAAGGAGCCTTACTAGTATCACCTTTTATGTGTACTTTGTTAAAAGTGTATACAGCTATATTGACAACTTCCCTCCAATAAATATCAGATAATTTAGCTACTATCATTATAGTCACTGCCGCATCCAATATGGTTTGATTCTTCCTTTCCACCAATCCATTCTATTGTGGAGTCCTAGGTACGGAAAGTTGTCTTTTGATTCCATTATTCTCACAAAAGTTGTTGAATTCACTAGATGTAAACTCATCGCCTTGATCTGATCTCAAACACTTTATCTTCAGTCCTATCTCAATCTCAAACACAGCTTCAAAGATTTTGAATTTCTTAAAATCTTCAGATTTTTCTTTCAAAAATGCTACCCACATCACTTGCTTACCCATTGATATTTTCTACATACTGGATTATGAGGTTTGACAATTTTGGGCAAATCTGTGACAACCTGTGTTGAACTGATCTTCACTATGCAATCAAAATTTACATGACACACCCTCTTATGCCATAACCGACTTTCATCAATTTGAGCAATCAAGTAAGCTTTCTCACCGGAGTTCAAATGAAAGATGTTTCCATTGGTCTGAGTTCTAGAAACAATTTTCAATCTAGATCTATTGATGATCTTACTATTACTACTTATCAAGTTGCCATTAGTTTTATATCCAAAGTTATTCTATATACTCTAGTCGGTTATCTCTCCTGAAATATTCAATCGGTATGCACAGTCCAGTTGGTTATAGAAGAAAGTAGTCACAGAGCCCAGTATACACCGAGCTATCTACCAAGTATCATTCCATGTCTACCGAGCAACAAATATGATACACCGAGTTGATATACACCTATTTATGGTGAAAATGGATAACAATAACAACAATATTGAAAGGCTAAATGAATTCAATCACCAAACCCTAGCCTAACAACAAGAAAGATCCACCATAACATATGAAGATTACCTAAGACAATGCAAATCACATGAAATCACAAAGATTATACCATCACATGTCCAATAGGGTTTTGATCTCCATTCTTCCTATCTCCATTGATCTTGATTGATATATTTGCTCTCAGATTTTATGTGCACAAGAGCTCAACAAAGAACGGAATGTGGTTGCAAGTAGGATCGTAGTGTAGTCAAGTCCTCCAAAATGTCAATTAGGGTTTGATAATGAAGGAAGCATCTCCTTATATAGAAGACACTATATGAAATGGAGGGATAAGATTGAGAGGTGTAAAAGGAGGTCGGCTATGATTAGAGGGTAGGTAAAAGAAATAATAAAATAATGAAAGGGGTAGGTAGTGTATGAATTAAGAGATGAATGACATGTGTCATGGGTAGAAAAGGCTAATGAATTAATTAAATAAATAAAGATTTATTTAATTAATAGAAGAAGTAGGATAATTAAATAAATAAGATATTTATTTAATTTAGGAAAAGGATAATTTAAATAAATAAATGTATTTATTTAAATGAGAAATAAGGCTAGAAGAGGATAAATGAATTAATTAAATAAATAAGGATTTATTTAATTAATAGAAGAATTAGGCTTAGATAATTAAATAAATAAAATATTTATTTAATTAGACATGACAATTTTAGGTGTCTACATTTTGCCCCTCTTTGAGACAATGCGGCTTGTCGCGTTGTTTCAAAGAAGATAATATGAACTAATACAGAGTTGCCCCAAGATGAGAATGATATGCCCCCTCGAGAGATTGGATGAAAATGTCTGAAAAGATTGCAGACAATCTCTCGATAAGAAAGATGGGATAGAATGGACTAACTAGATAAAGTGACAGAGTCACGGGATAATGAAGACTGACTCGGGAAACGAGGGCTAGGGCAGTCTATAAGATAGACCACGGGGAAAATACATCCTCATTGTCATCTACACCTTCACGAGATCAAAGTGCAGAGCGAGAAAAGACCAGGAGCAGTCAGCAACGATGGCTTTCGTGCATAGATTCTACCGTGTTCGCCGATTCCAGAGGCCAGCAGAGGCAGGAGAGCCGGTAAGTACCACCAAACCTCCTTGTACTTTGACGCATTCAATTTTGTCATTAATGCATGTCGAATAGAGCAATAAATGCGCTTAGAAGTAGGGTTAAAAAATGTCAAAAACCATTGAAACGCGTCTCTGTCGGTGCCAGGCGCGTCTGTGTAGGTGCCAGGCGCGTCTGCATCTGGAACCGCATTTTTGTCGGATGCGGGCGCGTTCATGTCATCCAGGGGCGTCTGCATCGCCAAGTCACGTTTATGCACGACATAAGCACGTTTGTGTTATACAGGCGCGTCTGTGTTGTACAAGCGCATCTGTGCAGTCTGTAGGCGCGTTTGTGTCAGTCAAGCGCGTTTGCGTTGAAAAATGCAAATTTTGGTCTTCTAGGTCAAATCGGCAGTTTTGTGATGAACATATGCTGTCGATTGGATAAGCTACTGAGAGGATACACTTAAGCAGGTCCTCTAGGAAGACTAGGATAGATCAAGGCACTTTGTGATGAACAGTGAGTACCAAGATAGAGTACTTTGTGATGAACAGGGAGTACCCAAAGTATGAGCAGCACTTTGTGATGAACAGGGAATGCAAATGTGAGTAACACTTTGTGATGAACAGGGAGTGTCACACACGTAGTACTTTGTGATGAACAGTGAGTACCACTAGGATAAATAGCAACACTTTGTGATGAGCAGTGAGTGTCACTAAGGTAGATAGCCATGTGCATTTAGATAACGAGTAGCATTTTGTGATAAACAGTAAATGCCACTATGACTGACATGATTTGATTTGCTTGACTGCAGGAGTACTTGCCGATGCTGGAGTCACGGGATAGATTCCCGTCGACGCAGAGGTTGCGACTTGAGTTGTCGGTTCGAGACAGAGCTGCCATCAAGGAGATGGGTCTGAGACATATATTGTATGTGCCTGAGTTTCGGGCAAACATGGGTTTGCTGACTGCGTTGGCTGAGAGATGGCACTCTGAGACGTGCACATTCTATTTACCGATGGGTGAGATGACAATCACCCTTGAGGATGTATATAGGATTCTGCGGATGCCGATCGATGGAGATTTGATCCCCTACGATTGAGATGGAGACCGGGAGGCATTGAGACGGGTATTTCAGGACCCTGGATTAGAGATGAGGGCAGGACACGTGGCATGGGACACCATGACCGCTACAGGGTTAGCATTGTCGGCCGTGATCGGAGGAGCGATCAGTGGATTCCTATGTCCAGACAGGGCGACACGGGGATTGGCTGTGGGCTAGGGGGAGCACTAGAGACACTGGTGACACAGCACACCAGATATGCCTGGGGACCATGTGTGCTGGCCCATTTATATTACGAGCTTCACCAATTTGTTTATCACGGGTCAGTGGGATTGGGCTGCGGGGTGACACTATTGCAGGTTTGGGCTTACGAGCATCTGCCAGTGACGAGGCCGATACAATTCAGAGGCAGGGGACATCGACGCAGTTTTGTGCATCTGTATGATATGATCACCTCGCAGCCACGGATTGGCAGGTTGGAGCATTGGCGGCGGGTGCTAGATGATATCGATGTGGTCATATGGAGACCATATCTAGGCTGCGAGGAGTGGGAGGATGACGCAGTGGAGATGCCCTACACCTTCTGGAGTAGGTACCTGATTGGGCGGACGCCCTATGTGCTAGAGAGGCAGCTTGTGGACAGGGTTTGCAGGCAGTATGGCAGGATTCAGAGGATGCCACGGGGCTCGGGCATGTATGCCCGCATAGTCAAAGATCAGGCGCAGTTTGGGCCGCTATTGTCATATGATCAGGCGCTTACACAGCTAAAAGAGATGGTGCCCCTACCCTAGGACATGTGGCCTGAGATTGAGGACATTGGGATGGATGTTGAGTATTCAGCATATTGGGTAGAGCATCCATTCTCACGATTGACAGATCCAGGGGAGCTATTGGATGGAGATGGAGGTGGGGATGATGATGATGATGGTGGAGGTGATGGGGGTGGAGGCCGACGGAAGCGAAGGGGAGTAGTTAGGGAGAGGCGTGTTGCACCTCGGAGGGAGGGTGGAGAGGAGAGGCAGGCTCGGGTGGTGAGGGGTCGCAGTGGATTGCCCTTACAAGTACCAGCAACACAGGGTCCCAGGCAAGTACAGAGACAGGGACAGGTACAGGGACGGGTGCCAATACAGGCACAGGAGCAGGGACGGAGACAGGTACAGGCACAGAGGCATGTATAGAGACAGGTACCCATATAGGTATAGGGGTAGGCACAGGCAAAGGCAGAGGGGGCTGACCTAGAGGAGGATGAGCTGTTTGAGCTCAGGGAGATCTGCCAGGGCCAGGCAGATGAGATTCAAGAGCTAGAGAGGGAGAGAGATCGGCTCAGGATGAGGCTCAGAGATACTGAGCGGGAGAGAGATCAGGCTATCCAGCGCTATATAGAGGCTAAGACAGCGCTGAGGGCAGGGAGACAGGCAATGGAGGACACAGGGGTAGGATATGCATATGTCCTGCGGGCCGGAGAGGAGATAGGGTACTGGAGGGACCTCTACTATGGTGCAGTGCCAGCAGATCAGCGGGCGAGGAGCTTCCATAGACCGTCGCGTACAACGACAGCTACGGGAGGGAGTCGAAGGAGGCAGACATCTAGTGGTGGGGTCATGGGTCCACCACCACCACCAGATAGAGGAGATAGGCAGGGTGATCCTGGGGTGGGTCCTTCAGGGGCTCAGATTCCATCGAGGTCAGGCGGCTCCGAGGGAGGGAGTTCATCATAGCCTTAGAGGGCTCCCCTTTGTATTAGTTTTGTACCATTTTTGTATTGTAGACACCTGCGGGTGATTGTAGCCATATGATTTGGACATCATTGTATTATGACACTTTATGATTATATATGAGATGATTCAACTTTGCGGCAGCTATATGCATGTGTACCTATGTGATGAGATGTTTTATGATGTATGCTTATGATGTAGATGCAAATATGTACATGAGGAAATGCAATGTTTTTGTTCTTTTATGTTTTATATGTGTATGCATGATGCAAATGTGAATGTATGAAATGCAAATGAATATGATAATGCAGATGTAAATTGTGTTAACAGATGTTGTGTGCAGGATGTGATGTAGTTGTGATATCTATATGTATGTATGAAATGCTTATATGTGGTAATGCAAGTGCAACTATATGAAATGCAAATGTTTTTGGTGTGTCATTATACTCAGTCATGTGATAGCATGCTACGAGGACTCGAGAAGGATAATGGAAGTCAATCAAGAAAGGGGGATGAAAGATAGAAGATATGAAAGTGAAAGAGCTTCTTGTGCGTTATCATCATTGAGCTTTATTATGGCAAGTAGGATATGACAATCGAGGCATATGTTCGACCCAGAAAGTCATTGTACCTGTTTACATGGAGATAAGACAGTCACAAACAAGGAATGCCCCAATTCATACTAGACTCACAGTGTCCTCATATCCTTGGACAAGTCATAGCATTACTAAGAGACAATCCACAAATGAAAAATATGAATAGGTGACGATACCCCATCCTCGCCTTTCTAGTCAAAGACATCCTAGAGATAGAATCTCTAGTCAGAGACATCCTGGAAAAGCTAAAAGACATGTCACCAAAAGATAAAATCAAAAGAAAACCAAGACTCGACACCAACATCCACTGTAGTCCTCAAGTTTAGTGTCTCTTGTCACTTGTATAAGTCTTATTCGATTGTGGTCACAATGTTTACTTTCACAGAAAGATAGATAACACTGAACCATATGTTGTTTGAGTCTGTTGAAAGATTTGATTTGGTTGAAGCCCATTGTTGCTGCTATCTCATCTGAAACTGACTGAATCCATGAAGTTGATACTTTATTGCGGAGAAGATGAAGTTTTATTGCGGACTGGCGATGCAGATGTTGCTTTATTGCGGATTGTGCATGGATAGACTAAAGAAAGCTGGAAGAAACTGTACTCCTCGAAACATGTGATGTTCTTAGTTCCACACCCATCACTAGATGTAGGATTTGCCTTAGCCACAGATAGGATCTGATTTATTATGGATGGAAAGGGAGGAAAAGGGAGGTTTATTATGAATGGCTAACCAATCTTGGATAGATCAAGAACAAGCCATGATGGGAATGGGTAAGTTTATTATGAGTGAATAGGTTGTGAGTGTGTGCAAAGTGAAATGATGAAAGAGAATCCTGAAGGAGGGAGGAGCAATGTCTCTACACATGGCGCTGGTGACCCAGTTTTCACCATGGTACTTGCCTAGGGTGCCACCAAAGTGGTTTTCATCGTTGGACGAAATTATTTCTCTTTACTTTTTTCAATTTTTCGATTTTTTTGTGTCACAAGGTGCCTGTTTGCCAGGTTTTCACCAAGTAATGATTTTTTTGTTTTAAATTTTTTTTTTTTTTGTATTTTTGAATTGGGATATTCCGAAGAGCTATGTGTAGAACCTGCGAAGGTGTATGTTGTTGATAGGATCCTCCAAAGGTTCACCTTTTGTAGTTGAGAGCTGATATGCCCCAGATCCATATGCTGCTGTAATGATGTAAGGACCAAGCCAATTTGGTTCGAACTTGCCCTTCTTCTCTCTGTCTTGCTGATTCTTGGGGTTTTCTCTGAGAACCAAATCACCTACCTCAAATGTGCGAGGCTTGACCTTGTGATTGTAGCTGCGACTCATTCGTTGTTGGTAAGCCTTGAGATGATTAAAAGCAGTTTGTCTCCATTCATCCAGCAGTTCTAGTTCTTATAAGGAGTGACTCTGTAATCTTCATCAGTGATGATGTTTTGCAAAGAGACCCGTAAAGAAGGTAACTCGGCCTCAATAGGCAAGATGGCTTCAGCGCCATAAACAAGTGAATAGGGTGTAGTTCCTATAGGTGTGCGGACACTTGTGCAGTAGGCCCAAAGTGCAGGATTGAGTTGGATATGCCAATTACGACCAGCATCGTCGACTGTCTTCTTGAGGATTTTAAGGATTGTTTTATTAGATGCCTCAGCTTGGCCATTACCTTGGGGGCAATACGGTGTGGAGAAACGATGGGAAATATGGAAGTGGTCACAGAGTTCACGAACATCCTAATTTTTGAAGGGACGCCCGTTATCAGTAATAATGGAAACAGGAATACCATATCGGCATATGATATAGTTAAGGATGAATGTAGCAATCTGTTTTCCAGTGACTTGTGTGAGAGGCATGACTTCAATTCATTTTGTGAAATACTCTGTGGCTATGATAATGAATTTATGACCATTAGAGGAAGGAGGGTGAATCTTGCCTATGAGATCGAGTCCCCACTGACAAAAGGGCCAAGGAGACGCAAGTGGTTGTAGTTCTTGTGCTGGCGCATGTATGAGGTCTCCATGAATTTGACATTGCTTACATTTCTTGACAAACTGATATGAGTCTTTTTCCATATTGGGCCAGTAATATCCAGTCCTGATAAGTTTCTTGGCCAAGGTAGGACTACTAGCATGTGGACCACATATCCCTTCATGCACTTCACGTAACGCAATCTAAGCTTCGTCGCTTTCTAGACATCTAAGAAGAGCGCCATCTAGACCTTGCCGGTATAGGATATCAGCTAAAATGGCATATTGAGAGGATTGGCGAATGAAGGTGCGGCGTTGGTTATTTGATAGGTCAGGAGGTAGGGTATTGTCACGAAGGTATGTGAAGATGGAACCGTATAATTGGGATTCAGGACCAACAACACATATCATTTCAGTAGGAGTGATCTCATATGATGGAACCAAAAGGTTATCCACCAAGAACTCATAGCGGGTTTCATTTGGAGGTAAATCGATCAATGAAGCAATTGTAGCCATGGCATCTGCGGCGCGATTCTACTCTCTTGGTATCTGCTCAAAATCTATCCTTGTGAAGTGTTGTTTCAGATCATCCACCATTTGTTTGTAAGGCATTAATTTTTCATCTTTTCTTTGGTAATCATCAGTTGCTTGACGGATGACAAGTTGGGAATCCCCAAAAACATGAAGTTCCTGGATCTTCCACTGAACTACAATCCGTAATCCAGTTGTTAATGCCTCATATTCCGCTATATTGTTAGTGCAAGGAAATGATAAGCGATATGATTTTGGTATAGAATCTCCTTGAGGAGTTATAAAGAGAATACCAGCTCCTGCCCCATGCTGTGTGTATGAGCCGTCAAAGTATAGTTGCCATGGCTTTGCATGTGATATTGTTAAAATGGATTCGTCTGGAAATTCTGAATTTAGAGGAACATCATC
This sequence comes from Cryptomeria japonica, assembly GCF_030272615.1. NCBI lineage: Eukaryota > Viridiplantae > Streptophyta > Pinopsida > Cupressales > Cupressaceae > Cryptomeria > Cryptomeria japonica. The sequence goes on from NC_081406.1 coordinate 583,509,691, forward strand.
AATCATGGGGGCATCTACTAACTGATCTGTGATAGCTTGTCCTTTTATTGCTTTTCTATCCACATACTCGATGTCGAATTCACTAAGGATCATTACCCATTTGGCCAGCCGCCCAGTAAGTGTTGCTTTATTGAGGAGGTATTTCAATGGATCTATCCTTGCAACTAACTTAGTCTTATGAGTAAGCATGTAATGTCGTAATTTTTGTGAAGCAAAGACCACAGCGAGACATGCATGCTCGATTGGTGTGTAGTTTAGCTCATATCCCACCAATGTGCGACTGATATAGTATACGGCTTTTTCCTTGCCCCCAGCAATTTGTTGCGCTAAGAGTGCCCCCAGTGCTGTTGGAGTAGCTGAAATGTATAATAACAGTGGTTGATCTGGAACTGGTGGCATTAGAACTGGCAGATTTAGAAGATAATCTTTGAGCATCTGGAAAGCTTGTTGACAGTTGTCATCCCATTTAAATTTGATGTTTTTATGTAGCAAGTGTTGAAAAGGATTACACTTATCTGCAAGTTGTGCTATGAATCTTCGTATAGACTGGAGTCTCCCTTGTAAGGATCGAAGTTGACTGATATTTTTGGGTGGCGGCATGTCCAAGATAGCCTTGACTTTTGCTGGATCGGCTTCGATTCCTCTTTTGGACACAATGAATCCTAGGAGCTTCCCGGAGGTTACTCCAAAGACACATTTCTTGGGGTTTAATCTTACTTTGTATTTTTCCAACCGATCAAAAATGACTGAAAGTATGTCCAAATGTGTATCTCTATCTACTGATTTACCCAAGAGATCGTCAACATAATCTTCCACAGTTACGTGCATGAGATCATGAAAGATAGTAGTCATTGCTCTTTGATATGTAGCACCTGCATTTTTCAGCCCAAAGGGCATGACATTCCAGCAGAAAGTTCTCCAAGGACAAGTGAATGATGTTTTATGTTGATCCTCGGGTGCAATTCTGACTTGATTATAACCAAAAAATCCATCCATCAATGATAACATTTCGTGACCTGCAGTGAGATCAACAATCAAGTCAATATTTGGTAATGGGAAGTCATCTTTTGGACAAGCTTTGTTGATGTCTCTGAAATCTGTACATATTCTGATACTGCGATCTGGTTTACTGATAGGTACTAAATTGGAGATCCATTCAGGATAATCAATTGGGCGTATGAATCCGACATCCAATAACTTCTCCAGCTTTGCTTTGACTTGTAATGCCACTTGTGGATGCATTTTTCTTAATTTATGTTTCACTGGCTTTGCCCCCGGTTTGACTGTCAAATGATGCATTACCAAATCCGGATCTAGTCCAGGCATATCAGCGTATGACCATGCAAAGTTGATTTGTCGTTCCTTGAAGAAACTTATGAACTGTGACCTTTCAGACTCTGTCAATGATTTAGCCAGGAATATGTTGTGTGGAACCTCTTCCATACCAATGTTTGTTTTGATAGTCTCCTCTATCAGCATGGATGACTTTTCCTCATACGAGGCTGGGAGAATGTCGAGCCTTCCATCTTCAGGTGCCTCAGAGAGGTTTTCGCCCTCAGATACGTCCTTTCTTTTTAATTTTTTGGGATCAGATAGCGCCACAATGTGGTTTTTGCCATAAGACCCTTGATTTGTTCTTATTTTCACATTTTTGTGACTGGAAGGTCCAACACCCTCACCAAAATATGCCATGTTGTTGAGTTCTATAGTGTATCCTACTTTATGGTCCCCAAGGGGAAGATCATCTCGTATGCCAAGATAGTCAATAACAGCTTCATCATTTTGGAATGTGTCAAACTGTGCTGGTCCCTCATAATCCCAGTCAATGAGTTGGTGGTGAACAAGGGGAAGGCCTTTAATGTTTTCGGAGTTTGCAGGGTTAAGAGTGAAGATGTGGTTATATTCGGGTATGTCAAGGTAATTATCGAGGTCATCAATGGCACGCTCCTCATCAGTCTCGATCACAAACGAATCGAAATTATCATCACTAGTAGTGCATTCCGGAACAGGTGTTCTCATCCTATGTGATTTCAACCTAGAACCTTGAGACAAGGACTATGTAGACTCCTCATGGGTTGTTTCTTGACCAACTCTGAATTTGTTATAAAACTCCTCCTCTTCTGTGGGTTCATTTGGCTCTCTGAATGTCTCGGTGAGCTCATAGTCACTGGAGGATTTGTCTGAACCCCATTCCCATTCATTGGAGTCTGTGGAATAGCGATCCTCTTGTTGAATTTTGGCAATTTTGATTCATGATGCCTCTTCTATCCTTTTAGTGTGGATCTTGGAAGTCAGAAAACCAAGTCCCTTCGAGCGTTCCCTTTTTACAGTCAATTCAGGTTGTAAGGGCTCCATAACACCTTCTTTTCGTAACCCAAGAGGGCTTTTTCCATCATACCCAAATTTTTGTAGAATCTTGAAGCCTTTGCCATATTTCTCACAGGGTATATTGATCTGATCTTGTGTGTCATCTTCAATGTCTTTGTAGAGCATTTTGTATAAATCTTCCTCTTCCAGTTCGCCCCATCTTTGAAAGGTAGTAGGATCCCATTTGAATACTATGATGGATATTTGCTTGTTAGGATGTGGCCTTCCATATTCTTTTGGAGAGCTCATGACTTGTCGTAAATACATGGTCTGATTTAAAGTGTATTCTCCCATGCCTTTGTCCTGAAATCTGCCTTTAAGTTCACCCTGTTTTGATGTCGAAGGTTTTAATGACTCAGAATCAATGTATGCGGAAGAAGGAACAGCTTCACGATTACTGGGAATGATGGTTTCCGTATGTGATCTCAGATTATTGCAATATATGAATGGATTAGGATCACCGTTAACTGTTACTTTGACTCCATTGTGAGGAAACTTAATGCATTGGTGATATGTCGATGGGACTGCCCTCATTTCATGAATCCAAGGACGTCCTAGCAATATATTATAAGTGAGGTCTAGATCTAGGACTTGACAAACCACATCCTTTATAACTGGCCCAATTCTTAGAGGTAAGGTGACTGTGCCCTTGGATGAGTGCTCTTCATCATCATATGCCTTGATGGTGATTTGATTTGTTGAATTTACAGCTTTGTCAGAATATCCCAATTGTTTGATAGTGCTTAATGTGCAAATGTTTAGACCAGCTCCTCCATCTATCAGGACTCGCTTTATTCTATGTTTGTGTATGAAGGCTTCAATGTGTAATGGTGCATTATGAGGCTGACTTACGGAGGTGTCATCAGCTTCTATGAATGTAAGGGAATGTGGAATGGAAAGGTATCCCGCCATGGCTTGAAACTGGTCCACGTTCAGATTAGTAGGAACAACAGTATCTCTCAAGATTTTGTCAAGAATAGCTTTATGAGCGGGGGATATGGGTAAGAGCTCAAGGATGGAGATGAGCGCGGGTGTCTTCCCTAACTGTTCTACAAGGTCATACTCAGGTTTGGTAGATGAAGAAGCGGTGTTTTTAGTTGAAGAACCTGGCAAAGTAATTTTACCTGGACGAGTTGTAACATGACATTCAGAAGTAGGTTCCGAAGAAGATCCAACACCTCTTAGGACAATCTTGGGTCGCTGAGGAGGATTCTCAGGGTTTTTGTTCTTGATGGTAATAGTAGAGATATGATTGTCCATCGAGATATGATTGATAGTTGAATCATAGTTGTAAGGTGCTCTAGTATAGTTGGCTTGATCATCTATGACTTTAGCTTTTCCCTTGTCGTGCTTTGGGAATGGTTCCTTAAACATCTCATGTTCTTGATTGGATGAGTGTCCCTCAATCTCAATGTCACATCTATCAATGAGATCTTGCACAATATTCTTCAGTCAATGACAATTACCTGTTTTATGACCCTTGCTTTTATGAAATTCACAATACTCATCATCATTCCACCAATTTGGTTTAACCTTTGGTTCATATGGAGGAAAATCTGGAACTGTGATTACCTTGTTTGCCACCAGCTTTTTGAAGACTGACTCAAGTGGTTCTCCCAATGGAGTGTACTTCATTTGTGATCTAGAAGTTGTTTGAGTATTCACTTGATTGTTTGTAGAACTTGATCCTGAAAAGATGAATTTGGGTCACACCGTGTTGGCATCAACAACACCATCATTGACTGTGTTCTTGTTTTTATTCCAAAATCTTGGCTTGTCTTTTCCTTTAAAGTCATCTTTGTTTTCCTTGAATATCTTAATGACTCCTTGTTCAATTAGAACCTTTTCTATTGCTAAGCCCTTTTCAATGACATCCTTGAAGGTTGACAAACAAGCTTTTCTTAGATCATAACCAATGTCTTTGTTAACATTCTGGGTGAACATTTCTACCATTTGTTTTTGTGGAATTTCACAAGAGCATCTGCTGGCTAGATTTATCCATCTTTGTAAAAATGATGCAAAAGATTCTCCTTCTTTTTGCTTAGTATTGCACAAAGTAGTGACTGATATGTCTGTCTCTATGTTGTAGGAGAAATGTTGAATAAATGCCTCTGCTAAGTCACCCCATGACTTAATTCCAGGTGGAAGTTGGGAGAACCATTCCATAGCTTGACCGCCTAAGCTTTGTGGGAATAATCTTATCAAATATGTCTCTTCTGAAGCTACTTCAATGCAAGCTGTGAAAAATTGTCTTATGTGTGCCTTAGGATCCCCTTTTCCTATATACTTGTCAAATTTAGGCATCACAAAATGTGTAGGAAATGGAGGCATTGGAATGCTCTTGTCAAATGGATAAGGACATATGTCTCTCATTGTGTATGTTGGCTTTGGTGTATTTATGTCCTCCATTTTCTTTTGTAAGTCCCTGATTTGTTGCTCCAAATTGCTCTTAGGTGGAGATCGACTTCTTGGACCATACCCCATGTTTGAGACACCAATTTGAGGAGGAGCTTGTTGCATATATGGATGATATTGATCATACACATGTTCATATGGAGGAGGTCTATAGTGATGCGGCATATATGGAGCACTTGGTATAGATTCATGTTGAGGAACACCATATCTATTTTGCGCATGTATACCATATTCTATAGGCATGTCATGTTCCATTGTGTTGCCCCCAAATTTGACATGAGGTTTCCTTGTGTCCAAATTTTGAGCATGCCTTTGAACATCCAATTGCTTTGGTTGATCCTTAGCATTAGTATGTGATTGAGCATATCTGTCTGCATAAGACTTCCATACTGGTCTACGAAGGTAAGTATCATATGCTCGACCATGTGTATGTGGGACCTCTGGTTTTTGAAGCAAAGACGATGGTGATTTAGGCACCATATATGGTCCTCTATTTCCTCCACTATTAGGTCTCCTTTGATCCATGTTGGAGTGAGTTTGTTGCAAAGGTCGGTTTTCCATTATTTGAGACATGTCAAAATCATGAGGTATCTTGGCTCCACTTTGTGCCATCATGTGTAAGATGTATTGTCTATCCCTCCTCATTATTTCCTCAACCAATCGATTGAAATGGGGATTCATAATGGATTCTTCCACATCTGCTAAATGTATTGATAAGTTGTCCAAATTGTCATTGTGTGTAACATTGTTGTTTGTAGTGCCTGTGTTTTCAACATTTGGAATGTTTCTATAGACATCCATGTCAAGTAATGTAGTGTGATCAGTGTTGAAAAAGATATCATTCTCATACTCATAAGAAATCATGTTTGCGGACTCTTGAGCCTCTTTGGTTTCTCTCCTAGATTTTTGAAGACGGGTTTCAACCATGAACTAGGTATTGACCCAGATGTGTAAGACTAGATGAAAATGGAAGAAGTATGGAAGACCAAGAGTTGGATGGAATGTAAATGAATCTAAGGTGTACTTGCAAATGTCCAAAGTGTAAGACCAAGTATGTATGTAGTAGAGTAGGTGTGACTTCCAAAGAGAGGATAGTTTCTCTTGATGAGGTAAGCTGACCTTGACTCTAAGTAAAACCAAATGAGACCCAAAGGTAAGAAACCTTGATGAGGGACCACCTAGCAAAGTGTTGTTGTATGTAGTGTGTTGACAAAGTATGATGAGGACAAGCAAATGACCTTTTGACTCAAGTTTAGACAAGTGTGAATGTAAAGAAAGATGTAAAGCAATGATGGATTTTGTGAGACCCAAAGACAGGTTGAATGCTAAATGAAACCTTAGAGAGATGACCTAGGAAGCTCAAGATTTCTGAAACTGACTGTGTTTGCTTGCTGGACTGTAACAGTTTGTTTTTTTCAATTCTGGACACAGACGCGACTGTATACTTCACAAACGCGGTTTCCTGACATAGACGCTACTCTGTTTAACATAGACACGCTTCTGAGATTTTCTTGTTTATGTTTGCTGGACTGTAAATTTTTTTACAATTCTGGACACAGACGTGACTGTATACTGCACAGACGCGGTTATCTGACACAGACGTATTTCTATTCAACACAGACACTGTTATAAACACAGACGCTATTCTGCCCTTCACAAACGCGCCTAGACAACACAGACGCGGTTAAAACAGACATAGACGCGTTTCTGTAAAATTTGTGCAATTTTTTCCAATCTGTGAAGTCGTTTTGTTATGACCAAATCTGACTGTTTGACTGTTTTTTCGTGACAAGAGGACACAATGTTGATGAGGACTCAATGTTTGCAAGTGTTTAGACTGACAATGACTCCAATAAAAGTGTGTTGTTTGATGTAAAAAAATTTTGCATACACTTGAAGACACAAAAGACACAATGTTTTGCTGTTTGGTCTTGAATGTTTTGAATGTTTAAAATAAGTCAAGCACAATTCTTATGGCTGGCCAAGACAATAGTTGTTGTTCCCATATGGGGTTTTACCCCCGAGGCTACGCTATTTAGAGCGGATACTTAGATGCTTGACCTCACTGGCTCCACCCTCGACACTCACTTCTCGGGTCAGCCAAGCATCAGTCCCCATGAAAACTCCCCATGGCGAACTTTGTATCTCTACTAAGAACCGTATGTGTGTGGGCCGCTACCAGAGGTCTGACCTCCTGCCCCAACAACTAGAAGGATTTGGGCCTCTAAAACAAAATGGTGCTAGTAAGGGCATCCGCTCGTGTGGCCATACATGTGGCACTTTCAGCTCTGTAAATACAAAAGGCTCCCAGCCGGTAGGGGTTATGCCCTACAACTGATCAAATAAATTTGATCAAACGGGTTTATGGGGAGACATAGTGTCGATATGAACTAATCAGCACACATTATCCATAGTTTTCACCATGAATACATTTGATTATAGTGGTTCGGATGAGGTGGGTTTTCCTCGCTACCACTTGGGTCGTTCTCTTCTCACTAGTAGTCCTAATGACCACACAGGAAGATAGACCCTCTAAAGATTAAACAAAAAGAGCCTATTGCTCAAGACACAAAAGACAATGATTCAATTTTAGTGCACCAATGGAAGTGTTTGCTAGTCTATGAAAACAAGGCACACAATAAAAATCAAAAACTCTTGCCAAGGACCTGCAACAAAGAGTTGTTAGTAGTTTGGGTTGTTTGAAATAATCACCCCTTCCTACATGCACACAAGTTAGGTAAATTTTAAAACCCAAAAGACTTTGTGAAAATAGGGGCCTTCAACCAAACGATTTTGCTTTCAAGACAAGCTGCACCAATTTCGTTAGCTAGATCTGAAAATGTTAGTCCAAAAATAAACCAGATCTGAAACCCTAAATGCAAAATCCGAAAACCGAATCAATAAAATTTTCAAAATTTTGAAACAGGCAATACACAGACGCGATTACCACCTACGCAGATGCGACTCCGCAATAGAAACGCGGTTCTGTGAGTCACAGATGTGATTAAAAACCACAGACACGCTTTCTGTATGCAGACGCGGGTGAAAACGACACAGACGCGTTTCAGTAACACAGACACGCCTCCCTGGAACCTTCAAAATGAAATATGACCAAAACACAGACGCGGATCCAGCTATCTCAGACGCGCCAGAAAATCAAAAACGTGATCCGAAAGTGCGCAGACGCGAAAATACCAAAAATGCTGCCGAAAATGTTTGATCTGCAACTTCAAAAACACAAGACCTACAACAAGGGAGTCAAATGCAAAGGGACAAGAGTTCCACCGGGCGTGCCAAAATGTTTATGGTGAAAATGGATAACAATAACAACAATATTGAAAGGCTAAATGAATTCAACCACCAAACCCTAGCCTAACAACAAGAAAGATCCACCATAACATATGAAGATTACCTAAGACAATGCAAATCACATGAAATCACAAAGATTATACCATCACATGTCCAATAGGGTTTTGATCTCCATTCTTCCTATCTCCATTGATCTTGATTGATATATTTGCTCTCAGATTTTATGTGCACAAGAGCTCAACAAAGAACAGAATGTGGTTGCAAGTAGGATCGTAGTGTAGTCAAGTCCTCCAAATTGTCGATTAGGGTTTGATAATGAAGGAAGCATCTCCTTATATAGAAGACACTATATGAAATGGAGGGATAAGATTGAGAGGTGTAAAAGGAGGTCGGCTATGATTAGAGGGTAGGTAAAAGAAATAATAAAATAATGAAAGGGGTAGGTAGTGTATGAATTAAGAGATGAATGACATGTGTCATGGGTAGAAAAGGCTAATGAATTAATTAAATAAATAAAGATTTATTTAATTAATAGAAGAAGTAGGACAATTAATTAAATAAGATATTTATTTAATTTAGGAAAAGGATAATTTAAATAAATAAATGTATTTATTTAAATGAGAAATAAGGCTAGAAGAGGATAAATGAATTAATTAAATAAATAAGGATTTATTTAATTAATAGAAGAATTAGGCTTAGATAATTAAATAAATAAAATATTTATTTAATTAGACATGACAATTTTAGGTGTCTACAACACCGAGTGAAATGTGTTACCAGATTCATTGAACCTAGACATACATATGGAAACGTGTTACAAGATCAAGGAACATAGAACCGTTATCACATTGGAAATTGCACTTAAAGATTGTGTATGATTTCAAGGTCATCTAACCAATGAAATATTTTGTATAGTTATTCATTTGATAAAACATGTTTGTAAGATTGAAGCAATGAATGGATCACCGACATAAGAGATCTATTTATACAACATGGATTAAGATTAGAAATACATGTAATATGACAGAAAGGAAGATATAAAAATATATGAAGCAAGACATGTGAAAGCACTAAGTGTTATGACTGTTACAAAGACATAGAGGTCACCGAGAAGGATTTCAGAGAACAGTCAAAGAACAGAGTAAACAGAAGGGTTTACCAAGTTACTATATGGGTTACTGAGGTATGCTATAAGCAAGGTAATCTTATTTTGAGCACATAGAATCTGCTATAACATTCCAAATGTAAAGTTGCAGATAGTTGTAAAGATTTTATTGAAAATTTTGAAGTTGTAAGAGAAACCTTTAACAAGGTAAAAGACTCTAATCAAGTCTATAAATTGTAAAGCCTCTAACCAGTTGCAACATTTAGATTAAGTGTTGTAAAATCCTTTAGCAAGGTAGATCTAATAGATCTTGATACTTCTAACAGGGTAAGCTATCAGAAATAGCTAAACACGTAGCTCTAACCGAGCAACCTTTATTATTGCAGTAGTGAAGTTGTGGGTGCCATCCCCACTGTAGTTTTTCTCTCTAACCAAGAGTTTCTATGTAACCAAAATATATGTGTTATGGAGTGAATCATGTATGATTGTTATTTATTTGTTTTAACTTTATGTTATGTTACAACAGTTTTTGGTTTATGCATAATAGTAAAGATATTGTTAATAAAAGGATTTGAAGTACTGATTCACCCCTCCCCTCTCAGTACATTAGCTTTCCATATTGGGCCTAACAATTGGTATCAGAGCATCAATCTTGGAAAAGGGTTTAACTGCCTAAAGAGAAAGATCTTATCAATGGAAGGCTATAAACAATCTCGGAGGATTGTGTATCTGCAAGAAGAGTTGGATTATGCTAATCAAGTGATTGCACACATGCAAAGGCAAATGCAAAAATCTCTGAAAGTGAGAAGAAGATTATTTGATGATTTGCAGGGCTCTCAAGAGTTAGTGGAACAAATTGAGACATCATCTGAGAACAGTATATCTAAAGAGACTGAAGAAATGATTGGAGTATTGAAAGAAAAGAACAAAGCATTGGTTGATCAACTAAAAGAAATGAAAAGAGAACATGAACATTTCAACACACAAATGACTGAAAATCTTGATGCATTGAGGACAATCGAGGATAAAGTAAGAGATCTAGAAAGAGAGAAACAACAACTTGAAGCCTTAGTATCTGATAAGAATGATGAAATCACAAGGTTGACTAGAATTCAACAAAACCTGTCAGATCAACTAGGTTATGCACATCATGAAGCAAATCTGAAAGATGAGGAGAATCAAGCATTGGAACTTGAAGTATCAAGGTTGACCGATGAACTTGAAATAGAAAAGAAATCCAAAGAAACACTGAAGAAGAGTTATGAAGCATCAAAGATGTTGGATGAGCAACTGAATACAAGACGACCCAACAAAGATGCAGGACTCGGTTACAAACGAAAAGACTCTACCGAGAAGGGAATCCATACTACTGAGAGAGGAGAATCATCAAAGCAAGCTAGAATCAAGAAGAACATCAAAAGAAAGAAGCCTATTTGCAACTACTGTGGAAATCAAGGTCACAGTGCCAACATGTACCAAATCAGAAAGGTAAGCAACCAAATGTCACTAAGTCCAATGGTTATTGTTACAATTGCAATAAATATGGTCACAGATCTAATCAATGCAGGACAAAGTCTGTTAACAATTATCAGAAGGCAAAATTCAAAGGGTTTTGTAAAAACTACAATAGATATGGACATAGTACCGAGAAGTGTTGGTATAAGCAAAAGAACTATATGTGGTATGCACACTAAGCAAATACTGGAAGTTATCGAACCCATAGAGATCTTAACCGATAATATGTTGTAGTACCATGGGATTACAATACAAGGATATGGTGTGAATGTTGTGGAAGATATGGACATATAAGTGCCAACTGCTTTATAAGGTTTGGGATGAACAGCCGAAGATCATGGAGAAATCCTGGTATGGCATGTTTTCATTGTCACAAAGTGGGACACTTGGCTAGAGATTGCAGAGATCAACCTAGAAAAGACACTGAGGAAATAAAAGAAAAATTAAAAATGATTTGGAAAAAGAAGGAAATTGTGTCAAATGAAGAAAGCACCTTACCTACTGAGTTAGGTGCTCCTATTCCAAATTAATTGGTAAAGGTATGAAGGGACTGTATTCTCTCAAGGTTAAATCTTAACAGTTCCTACTTTATTATGTACTTAATTCAAAATCTGCATAGTTAAGATGTAGTAGTAAGTTTGAAATTCTATCAAAGTCTTTTGGAGCACTATACAGGAAATCTGTCAAGTTGGTGAATATAGGAAGTCTGTCAAGTCGGTAAATGAACGAAGTTTGGTTACTCAGTTAAAGCGCAAAAAGGGGAAAGAAAGTTTAGGGGAACTAAGTGCATTTAATGTTTTTGACCTAACCTGCATGGAGCCTGATAAGGTATATTGTGTACTTAAAGCATTTACGCGGTCATTTTTCACTCACCAAGTTTTCGAGAGAGCATAGCAAAGAAAATCAAAGGCAATCAAACCTCCTACAAAGAAAAATTCAAGGTATTTACATTAATATCAACGCATTGTTAAGCTAGTTTATCGATCTTATCAAGTTGTTATTATCTGCTAAGTGTGAAGCGTCTGCCGTTTGAAAATCCTCAAACCCTAAGGATCTTTTGTTAGTTTTTATCTGAAATCTACAAATGGAACCTAAGATCCAAGATCCCATTGTTGTTAAGAATGTTGAAAAGCCCTCACTAAAATACTCTTTAACTCCCAAAGTTGCATCTGAACCGGATGACAAAACTGCATTTTCACTCATCCCAAATAAAGTGTTATTAGTCGAGGATGTGAGATTCTTCACCTAATGTCATGTTGAAGAACTCGGTCATGTTGAAATCAAAGACACATATGATGAATTGTGTACCAATGGTAAAATGGATAGCAAGTATGAGTACATTAAGATCAAGGGATTAACTGAAGCCCTAACCTATCCCCGTGTGTTCAAACCCCAGTGGGTCAAGTTTGTTCTGAGCAGAGTTCACGATGACTTCATGTGGCTAGAAGAGCAACCATTTAAGATTACCAAAGAAATCATTCATTTGATTACTAGTTAACCTATTTATGATCATGCCCGAGCTCAGAAAATGATATCACAGAAGGAATCGATCAGTTTAACCAAAGTAGAATCAAATTGCAGAGGATTGAAATTGAACAATGTCACTGATGCAGAACTAAAATTTGCCATGAGAGTAATAGGTTACTGTTTCTTCCAATTGGCAAGTGAAAACAGTGTACCCTATGCAATAGTAGACTTAGCATATAAAATTGTGAAGAAAGACATGAAAATTGATCTATGTGAGGTGTTGCTGAAAAACCTGTTTGAGAATCTGAACACCATCAGGAAGCCGAAGAAGAACAACTTGGCTAATACACTAAAGTTTGGATCACTACTTGTATGCATATTTTTCTATTTTGAAAAATTCTTTCCATCAGTCAGTAAAGTTGTTTGGGAACTACACCGACCAATCACCCATCAGATCAATGACTTCATCAAGAAGCTAGGTGATAATTTTAATGATATTATGGATGATTAATTCAGTAAGTTTCAAGAGAAAAGGCATATCAGGTACCGGATTCCACCCAAGCTAGTGGAGAAATACAAAGATGACATATATTTTGAAGTAGACACTGATTACTATTATGTGAATGCTCTGGAACCAAGAACTCAATCTTTGCCACCTATGGGTTACGAGATTGATTTTGACATCACACAACAACAAATTGATGCATTTCTCACATTACCAAGGCATGCTACCGAGCTGAGGTATGGAACCTATGAAGAAGTGAAAGAAAAAGTAAAATGAGCATTGTAGTACCCAAAGCTACAAGAAAGGCAACAAAGATGATAAAGGCATTATCGGAGAAATTCGGAGAAGATTCTTCCTCCACACCTGTCAAAGGTACTATAGCCATTACCGAAGAGGAATCTGAAGCCCAAGAGGCAACAATAACACTGAGCACCGAATTGCCTAAGGGAAAAGTGTTGAAAAGAAAGAAACATGATACATCAAAGGCCTCACCGACTCCTCCAGCAAAGCGACCTAACACAAGAGCATCTGTAGCTTCACCGAGTAAGAAAACAAAGAGTGCTACTACTCCCAAGGTAACAAAAACTTACAAGAAATCTACTCGGAGACTCATTTTGGCAAAAGAGTCTAGTGACACTGAATTTGAGGATGCAAGCAAATTTCAAATTGTCAAGAGCAAGAAGGTAAATGTACATAGTGTTGAAATTTTTTGTACCAATCTGAAGGAATATGGTGGATTTGGAGGATTCAGATATGTTAAGTATGAATCCAGAAATGATGATGAAAAGAGACAAATAGAAGAAGCTATCATTTGCACACTTCTAAAATTTTGATTGGTCCCATCAGAAGTCTCTAATTCTCTTCCAAAAGAATTATATGCACATATTGATAATAGGTGGCAATATGCTCGGAGAAACAGATCAGAGAAAGAAGTCTGGTACATCTCTTTCCTGACATGTCGGTAGTTGAAATAAAAGAACATCTGACAACCTCCCACAAAAAGTTTCTTGTCAAACAAAAATCCTTGAAACTGATGAATGGTCTGTATATTGAAGTGGAAAATGAGACAAAAGAAAAGTGGCAGGAAATATTTAGAATCAAGGATGTCGGTGAGCAAGCTAAAGTTGAAATAGTTGATGTCATTGAGCAAGATCCTGATGTTACTAAGCAAGACCCTGTTGACACCATTCAAATAGACGAAGATATCATGGATATAGAGGCACCAGAACAGGAAATGATAGAAGGGAATGCATATGCAAAACTTGTATCCAGTGAATCAGTTTTGGAACAAGTTCAGCCTTATCAACCGGTCAATCAACCTGTCTCAACCGAAGCCCCTCAGGATACAGATCAAGGCACTGAAGGTCACAAGTCTACAGCAAGAGAAGGTACTACTCAAGAATAGACCTCACAAGCACCTTCTATCACTGAAAAATGTTGCAACTGAGACACCAAGTATCGAGACACCAAAGGACACTACAGAGGCTAAAGAAACTGACCAAAGTGTTTCCTCTACCAAGCAACCTACTAAGGGTCATCAAGCCTCACGAGCCATTGTCTTAGTTCAATCGGTGAAAGGAAAAGAAAAGAAGATGAAAAAGCATAGTTTCAAAGTAGATTTGTCAAAACCAATAGTGTTGCCCAATGTTGATATATCCCAATTAAAGGGGCAAGCACTCATTGATTTCGGTGAACTATGCAAAGCAAAGGCCAAACAAGAGAAGCAAATGGCTATTCAAAAGAAAAATAAATTACTTCAGAAGGTGAAAGCACTCTTAACAGATATGCTACCTGAAGCTACAATAACCAAAGATGCAGCCATCCACATTCAACTAGATGAACTCCTAACCAAGATAGAGACATCTAGAGTAGATGCATCCAAATATTTGAGCAAGCTAAAAGACAAAGAGCTTACTACAAAAATGATAGAAGAGGTATAGAAATCTATTGCTATTGGCAAAGTTAAACTTGTCAAATTTATTGCTGAGTTGTCCCCTCAACTCAAGCACATTCTTTATTTATTTTAGAAACTCTATACATTTTCTTTATTCATTAAAGACATCAAAAATAAAATAGAAGCAATTGAGAAAGAGATCACCGATCTCTCAAATAAGTTGACCACAGAGCCCAATTCAGTTCAGAATTTCTATACAAAGTTACAACAACTCATGGCTCAACAATTGGACCTAAGAAATGAAGAATAGAAGATCAAGATGGACATAATGACACTTCAGACATTATTCCTTCCTCATCTTTCATCTGTCCAAGAACAGATCAACCGAGCCACATACTTATCTACTACACAAGAGGGAAGCACTTTAGATGGCTTAATATCATTATTGGCTGATATTCAAGCGCAGAATTCTTTAATGGATAGTGTAAAGGATGCCCTCTCTGTCACTCTCACCATCGCACAAAAAAAGTACAAATCCATTTTTGACCAGTTGCCACCACCGAATGGTAACTAAATTTTGATGTTTGTCAAAAAGGGGGAGTGATATAGTATTCAAATCATCAAAGTATAGTATCAAAAAAAAGGATTGTAGTATACAGGGGGAGTATATTGAGTAGAGTGAGCAGAGTATCCAAGAGCAGTGAACCGAGCAGTGAACAAAATAGAAAGCAAAGAACAAGAGCAGCACATTGATCATTGATCACCGAGCATACAAAATCAGAGTTTTGTACAATATATTGATAAGGGGAGTATATCTGGATATACTATTTCATTGACTAATGTATATACTGTCAGTTTAGTCAAATTTTGCAATTATATAGATTTTTGAGTTATAACTTTGAAAGTAGTTTTGTCAAACATCTCAACTAATGTCAAAAGGGGAGATTGTTACTACTTATCAAGTTGCCATTAGTTTTATATCCAAAGTTATTCTATATACTCTAGTCGGTTATCTCTACCGAAATATTCAGTCGGTATGCACAGTCCAATCAGTTATAGAAGAAAGTAGTCATAGAGCCCAGTACACACCGAGCTGTCTACCGAGTATCATTCCATGTCTACTGAGCAGCAAAGATGATACATCGAGTTGATATACACCGAGCGAAACGTGTTACCAGATTCATTGAACCTGGACATACATATGGAAACGTGTTACAAGATCAAGGAACATAGAACCGTTATCACATTAGAAATTGCACTTAAAGATTGTCTATGATTTCAAGGTCATCTAACCAATGAAATATTTTGTATAGTTATTCATTCGATAAAACATGTTTATAAGATCGAAGCAATGAATGGATCACCAACATAAGAGATCTATTTATACAACATGGATTAAGATCAGAAATACATGTAGTATGATAGAAAGGAAGATATAGAAATATATGAAGCAAGACATGTGAAAGCACTAAGTGTTATGACTGTTACAGAGACATAGAGGTCACTGAGAAGGATTTCAGAGAACAGTCAAAGAACAGAGTAAACAGAAGGGTTTATCGAGTTACTATATGGGTTACCGAGGTATGCTATAAGCAAGGTAATCTTATTTTGAGCACATAGAATCTGCTATAGCATTCCAAATGTAAAGTTGCAGATAGTTGTAAAGATTTTATTGAAAATTTTGAAGTTGTAAGAGAAACCTTTAACAGGGTAAAAGACTCTAATCAAGTCTATAAATTGTAAAGCCTCTAACCAGGTGCAACATTTAGATTAAGTGTTGTAAAATCCTTTAGCAAGGTAGATCTAACAAATCTTGATACTCCTAACAGGGTAAGCTATCAGAGATAGCTAAACATGTAGCTCTAACCGAGCAACCTTTATTATTGCAGTAGTGAAGTTGTGGGTGCCATCCCCACTATAGTTTTTCTCTCTAACCAAGAGTTTCTGTGTAACCAAAATATATGTGTTATGGAGTGAATCATGTATGATTGTTATTTATTTGTTTTAACTTTATGTTATGTTACAACAATTTTTGGTTTATGCATAACAGTAAAGATATTGTTAATAAAAGGATTTGAAGTATTGATTCACCCCTCCCCTCTCAATACATTAGCTTTCCATATTGGGCCTAACACTTACATTTCCCATCCTTGAATTTTAAATGAAATCCTCTATCCACCATCTAACATACACTTAAAAGATTATGCTTTAAGTCTTCAACATAATAAACATTATCAGTGTTAGTCTTCCATCCAATGATATTGATCCCTTGCCTTTGATCCTGCATGTCTTGTTGTCTCCAAATCTGACTAATCCGCCATCAAATTCTTGTAGTGATAGAAATTTTCTCTTGTCAATAGTCATGTGATGTGAGCATCCACTGTCTATAACCCATTCATCCTTTTCTTCAATTTTAGCAACTAAAGCCTTTTCCTCGATATGAGTTGTTTCAATGACAGGTTCCTGAGAATCATCCTTGATAGCAATAAAAACCCAATCCTTATCGGATGAAGCTCCAGTACCAATTCCACTCACAGGATCATCATCATCATCGTCAGTAATACCAAAATCATCATCACCAGCATAATAGCATGATTTATCCTTATTCCTTCTGAATCTAGGTTTGTTCTAATATTTCAGATTAGGCTTATAACTCTTCACAAATATTTCATGATTCCTAGCAGCTCTTTCAAGGCATCTAGAAGCAAAATGACCAATCTTATTGCATGAGAAACATTTAAAAGGGACTTTTCCTTCATACTTACTTCCAGTTGGTCCTTTGAGAATTCTTCTAGCAATTAGGGCTTCCAGCTCTTCAAGTTCTCTTTCTTCTCTTTCAATGTCCTCCATATCTTTAGCATACATCTCCTTCCAATCTATCTTTTTCTTATCAGAGGTAGATGCTTTAAATGCACACTCATTTTTAATAGCACTCTAATCTCCAAGTTCCTCAAGATCAAAACCAGTCAATTTCCCAAGAAATGTATCTCTGGTAACAGGGGTACTTGATATTGTCTGGAGTTCATTGATTGCAGTAGCCTTCATCTTATAAGTCTGAGGTAGAACTCTCAAAACCTTTGACACCATCTCATCCTCACTAACTGATCTACTGCAACATTTGATTCCCATAATAATCTCATTTACTCTATCCATGAAAGAACTTATCTTCTCATCTTCTTCCATCTTCAAAGTTTCATACCTTACCTGGAAACCTTGAAGTTTTACAATTTTCACAGCCTGGTCACCATCATAAAGAGTTTCAAGCTTTGTCCAGATCAACTTTGCATTCTCCAACTCTATGACATTCAATAGCTTTTCATCAGATAGGGTGACTAACAATGCTTCTTTTGCTCTGACATCATTTTCAACCTTCTTCTGTTCATCAGCAGGCGTCAGTGTTCCAGAATTAGGATCATGATGTATATACCATTTCTCCACTATCTCCCAAACTTAAGCTCCAAGACATCTAAGATCAATCCTCATTCGCTCCTTCCATATTTTGTAATTTGTACCTTCAAATCTGGAACTCTCCCTTTGATAGGGATTGAATGTAATACTACATGTAGTTGCCATGAAATCTCCTCAATTGGTTAAGCTTCTATAGAGAGGACCTTGATCTGATACCAATTGTTACACAAATTTGATATCAGGAGTAAACTGAGAGGGGGGGATGAATCAATTTACCATCAGAAATAAGAACTAATACATATCAAAACCATTAAACCAGAGCACAAAGAAACCAACACAATGAAGGATAGAATGTGAAAGCATAGTACACACAACACCAATATTTTGACGTGGAAAACCCGGTAAAGGGAAAAATCACGGTGGAAAACTCTACCCACAATTAGATAATAATTTTGTAGTAGTATGTGAAATTACAATGGGGATTGCACTTGCAATCAGGCCAACTGCCTAGAGCTCACCGCTCATCACAAAAACAAGTCTCACTGACTTATGAAAACATCGAACTACAATCTAGAAAGAATGAACTGTGAAAGTAGCATCTCCTAATGCTTGATACAGTTCCAGTTAAGCACATATGTCTACCCTACATTACAAAAAACTTCACCGAATGATATATAACTTATTCACACATAAACATTCCTCTGATAATGCAGACATAGCCATCGATCCCATCTATATACAAATTACATGAATAAGTCACCTATAAATACAAATCATTGACCTTATTGACAAGGTCGGCTAAACCCTAAACCCAAAAACCCATAATAACAAAAATTACATTACACGGTATCACCAGACCTATATTATAATTTACATTACATAGCATGAACCTAAATCAAGTAACCAAACAATTCCATCTATTGGAAATTCCACTAAGACGAAAATCCAACATGCTTCACCAACCAGTAGAAACCCTTAGTGAAGTAACACAGAAAGTCTAACCGGATCCAAATAGGACCACCATAATAGCACACCAGTCAATGAAAAGTCACCAAACACTTAGAATATGATCAAGAAGCACATTTAGCATGATAGAAACCAGTTCCATAAGATAGACCAAAATCGTCTAACCAAAACACCAAATATCACTTACTGGTAAAGCTAACCGGTACTAGGAAATACCAACTGGGAACATATGCGATAGTTACCGGAGCACCAAAACATGATCTAACAAAATATGGAAAACAAATAACCAAATACCAGGATACAATGTTGACATTAATGACAACACTTAACCAAATACAACATATTGCCAACACTTACACCTAGCACCATTCACAACTTCTCAATAAACTCATACAATCCTCCAAAATATCTTATCCTTTATAGATCATCCACACAAAGAAGGTACATCAATTAGGTCAGCCTAATTAGATGTAACATGTAGAGTATAAACAATCGGCCACAAATTATTTCTCCAAAGAAATGTGGAAGGTAAAAAAGATGTGTGAATCATCACACTATGTTGTCACACCTTCCAAATAATCCTAAATCACCACCTTCAACTCCTCACAAACCAAAAATACTCAAGTTGGCTCCAAAGGATAGAACCAATAATGCAACCCAGTCAAACATACTCAAAATATGGTGCAGACCTCCACAACACTTGTGGATGCACAAAATAGAATCACCTAATAGTAACAATACTATATCAAAGAACCGCAACACCAAAACCATCGAAAGATGGAGGAATGCAAATCATTCATGCAAGCAGGTGTACTATCACTACAAAACCAACATTCAGACTGACACCAAATCAATTGCGGATCAAATGAGAACATGAAACCTTGAATATAACATTATTTTGAATCCACCAACATCATACTACAATTGTAAGCAAAGATGAATCAATGTGGCACAATGTAGACCATAATACTAAACTTTATCTAACAAATTATTCACCAAAATAGTGATGGTCAAAATTTGTTGTGAACATTTGAATACATCTTCAATACTCCAGAATATCCATGTGAGTAAACCACATATACCATCAACAATCAACACCATCAATATCCATACATCAATATGAGCACATGAGCAGACTCCAGATACAACACCATTGATCACATACTTCTGAACCAACTTTTGAACCTTCATAGACATCAATAACAACAAGTTTGACATCAAAGACAACATAAAATCATGTTTGCAATAGTATGTAAGGGATGAATTATTATGAATGCGGGGTCAAAGTTCTCTTATTTTCAAGCTCTGAATTTCCTCTTTTGACTCTTTCATTAAATTAATCAATATCATGTCAATATGAATAAAAAACCTAGTCTTCCTCTCCATTTTTGGTGTGACTCTTGCTATGAGGCCATTAGCAATACATTAATAAATTTTCTATAGATTTACTCAACTACTATTATTTTCAATAGCATAACTTATGATCATATTTTGGTGACATTGGTTATTTAAGCCCATATAGTGGATATAGCCCTGGAAATGAGGTCCATCAACCTTGGGGTCATCCTCGTGATTATGAGGGCCTCTATTTTTTATATCATTAATACTTTTCTAGTAGCCACTTGGATTCACATTTCCCAAATCTACTTGCAATGTTTTTAGCATGGCCTTTTAGTCATTGAATGGTCTTCTTACTGCCAAGTTAAGATTGATGACCACCTTAATGATAATGAACCACCCCATGGTTTGAGTGCCCCTTATATGATGGATATGCATGCTTCTATTTAGCCACCAATAATTTATTCATATATTGTTTTAAATTGTTTTATTCCTTTGAAGTGAACCTCCTCTAGTCATGCACAAGAATCTTTGGCTTTATTGCCTTCAAAGGTCTTAATTGAGCTTGTGTAGGATGTCTCCCTTCTTATGCCTAAATCTAGGATGTTAATTGAGTCTCATGTTGGATTATTGTATTTGGGATCTTTCCTTTGAGAACTTGTCCAATGGATGAGGATAGTAACATTCGATGGACACATGCAAAAAATGAGGAAAGGTCCTCCTGAAGTTGCAACCTTTGCACCTCAATCTTAAGTGATGGGGTTAGATGCATGTAGAACTAATATGGGGACTATATAATATTTGTTCCCCTCCAAAGCATACAAATAATGAGAGGGGTTGAATCAACATCTTAATAAATTTAACTTAAGCCACCCTAACAACAATAATATAAAAAATGACCATGAGAGAAGAGAACACATTCACACAAGAGAACACCATATTTATATGGAAAACCTAGAGGGAAAAAGCATGTAGTGAGTATAGACGTTTGGATATACTTCCCAAATCCGATGTTACAAAACAAATTTGAACGTACAATTTTTTTGTAGGGACCAATCCATGAATTTCAACTTGTTAGTAAGAAATTTGAGGGATACAGACTAGAGTTTTGTACCCAAGGGGCTTATGATATTGTGGAATTCTAGCCAAGACTCTATCTTATTGAGGAAACAAGGAAATCTATTATGGATCCTATTGTTAGCAAGAAATATGAAGGAGATAAATTGGAGTTCTATTTCCAAAGGATTTTTGCTAGTTGTAGTCTATTAACCTTGAACTCAGTCCTATTTAGGTAGTAAAGAAATCAATTTCAGATCTACTCTAGTCACATTAATAAAAATAAAACATCACACATAGTATTAGGATGGATAATAAAATATCTTATATTGATATCTTAATATGTTATATACATTCCTTATATCTCCTTTAAACTTATCTTCTATTTACTTATATTTATCATCCCATTCTCTCTCTCTCTCTCATATCTAATCATCTATTCTATCACTCTTCTTATATCTCCTTTTAGGGACACATCCCTTATATGATATGCTTAAAGACTAATATATTCCCTAAGCTACCTATTCTAGAACTCTTGTTATCAGATTACATCCTTATTTCTCTGAATTGGTGTCTATATCTTTTTTTTCAATCAACATCATCCCTTACACAAAACCTTGACTTGTCCTCAAGTCAACTCTTTTGTCATGTGTCTTGATGATAGTGTTTGAGTTTGGCTCCATTAACATAGCATTATAGGACTTTCCCTTCATGTGTCTCCAACTCAATTGCTCTGGATTTCAAAATGTCATTGATTCGGTAAGGTTCAAGCCATCAAACTTTAAGTTACCCTTATTTCTTGAATTTTCTATCATAGAGAAGGATTGTCTTCAATTTTGAATTGTTTTGTTCTTGGATTCTAGTTATGCCAATATTTTCATCTTCTTCTTTCTGTTAGGAGGTGAACTTCCATAATCTTCTTCCAATTTCTCAAGCCTTAATTTAACGGATACACCCTCTATAAGCTAAAGAGTGAGTTTTGTCTAGAGGTTGTTAACAATGAAATTTATAGGCAATGTAGCTTCTAGACCATAAAATATCTCAAAAGGTAAATGTGAAGTGACCCATTTATAGCTGGTCTAGTAAACCCATAGTACTACTAGTATTTTAATGTCCCATTTTGTCATGTTCGCATTGCACATTTTGTTAAAAGTGGTTCTCAAGATTTATTTAAAGGCTTAACTAGCCCCATTAGCTTGCAGATGGTACAGGCTACTCCGGTTATGTGTAATCATGAAATTATTCAGCAGCTCCTAAATAGTCTTATTACAAAGTGCTTCCCTTGGTCACTAGTGATGCTTAGAAGATAGCCAAATATGGTGATTATGTTCTAAAAGATAAACTTAGTTATTATGTATGTCATGTAGTCCTTAACTAGTTTGGCCTATTCCCCTTTTTGTTAGTTATGGGCATTTTTCTTTGGATTCTGTAGTAGGAGGGTCAATTGGTAAAATAAAATCAATTGCCCACTTCTTAAATAGATTATGCATGAGAACTAATTGAAGGGGAATCTCGTCTTAGGCTATAGGTGTTGACAATTGGCACTCATCTGATGGCTTATGATGGTTTATTATTGGTTTAGGTTTTTCATTGATGGCAACTCTTCATGGAGATTCAATTTGGTAACCACAATTCTTCTTAACGAGAAGCGAATGTTAACCGATAGCCAGTTAACCAGTATTTCAGGATGAACAAAGCAATTTTGGGTCCGGAAGATTTTTGGTGATTGCAGTGCATTGAATCATGTTTGGATAGATTGGGCCGACATTGAAACAACATTTTATTATTGTTTTAGTGATATGTATTTATCTTTTGTGATCCGATCAAGCTGACATGTGACTACATGTTACACTAGCAGGCTGACATGGTAGATGAACTATTTTATGATTGCAAATATATAAGACCGGTGTAGATGATCTTTTTGGTGAATGGTATGATTGTATGCGAGCGAGTGGTGATTGAGAATCCATGTTGGTGCAGTATCACATGCACATTCTTGATCTGATAGCTGACTGAGATAGTGAACAAGGCAGAACAAAGCAGATCAGCAGAGGTGACCCATATAGTATATTTGGCACTCAACCAGAACTCATCCAAGCATTGTAGGTTCTATTTCAGAGTTCATTTTTTTGTAATTCATCATTGTAACCAATCAGTAAGATAGTGAGCCCTTCGAGGTTGTAGCCCTTATTGTATTTAAGCAGTGAGCTCTAGGCAGTGTGCCTAAATGCTTGTGCATTCCCCATTTCTAATATTGTTTTTCTACTAGCCATGGTGGAATAATATTGAGGGTTCAAATCCCACCGTGGTTTTTCCCATTTGTGTTTCCACCTAAAAATCCGGTGTTATTCTTCTGTGGTTGTTTGTTCTATGTTTCTACATTTCAGTTTCATTTGTATGCTTTTGGTGGTTTAAATTTAAGTTTGAAATTTATTTAACTGGTAGATCACTGATTCACCCCCCCCTCTCGGTGATCCCTGATTCCAACAGTAGGTCATCCTATTCTTTGGGAGATATCACATTGTTTGATGTATATCTTGTAGTCCTTGTATATAGTTGACCACCATAATCTAGAGAGTAGGATTTTTCAGGTAGTAGCATCTCCATTTTAATGCCCCCTGCTATTACTTCATGTGCCTCCCTTAGGATGTCCTCTCTTTCATGTGTATAAATGAATCTTTGTAGGACATCATCCCTTCCTCTTTTTTATAGTGCTCCATCAATAAATGTTTTTAAAAGTAGGGATTTACTTAATAGTAGTTCTTTATCATGAGTACACATATTCAAGGGACACTTTTCAATTGAAAGGAGTTTCGCTACATCATGGAATTCTTCTGGTATTGTTGTAACCCAAAATAGGTATGTTCCTGGTAAGTTTCCCTTATCAATATCCTTGGGATCTTCTCAGGTATCAATTATAGATAGATAATCTAGGCCTTGGTTGTTTTTTCTAAGGTTAACCATGATGTTGAAATTGAATTCTTTGAAGAGCGGGAGCCATCCACATATTTGTCCCTGTATCACCAACTTTTTTAGGAGAAATTTTAGAGGTTTATGGTTAGTATAGAAGGTGAAGGGAATAGATAACAAGTAGTATCAAATTTTATGTATAGTGTAGAGCATAACCAATTCTTCTCTTTCTATGGTGGTGTAATTAATTTTTAATTTGGATAATTTTTGCTAACAGAAGCATCTACATGTACATGAAATGGTACAATCCAATCCAAAAATATTAGGATAGGGTCTTCAACTATATTTTGTTTAAGAGTTTCAAAGGACAATTGACATTCGAGGTTACACTCTCTTGGTTTGTTTTGATTTTTTATTTTTAAGTAGTTCTTCTAGTGGGCTAGCTATTGATGCATATCCTTTTATAAATTTACTATGATAACTGGTATAGCCAAGGAATTTTTTAACCGTGAGCATTGTTTTGGGGGGTGGAAGATTCATGATAAGTGAAAGTTTCATTGGGTCCACCATTATTCCTCCTTTGTAGATGATATATCCTAGTAATATGCCAAAGGGGGATACAAAAATGCATTTCTTTAAGTTTAAAGAAATCTGCATGCTTCTACACTTTTCCAACATTGTTTCAGAGTGATTTTACATGTTCTTTTACTAATCCATAAATAGTCCAAATTATCTAGATACACCTCCCAAAAGTCATGAATGAAACCTTTGAATGTGTTTACCATAATTTATATTGGGATTCAGACGATATGGCCATTTCAAGTTGGTTTGGTGCCTTCCTTTAATTATATTTTCATGGTCCCCACTTCTTCTTTGATACCCTTCATTTTGGTAAATGTCTGAGGAAACTATTATTTCTATTATGTTAAAAGTTGAATGATGGTTCCCACCATAGCCTCATCTTTGTAATCTCCAATCTTCACCATTTTTGGATTGTCTAATGTAGCAATGTTTTCCTCCTAAAGTTTTTCTAGTTTCTTATAATAGCATGTTTCAAAATCCTTCTTGAGTTCAAATTCCCATTCTCCTTCTCCTAGTTCAATATTTATCTTGGTATCTATTTCTTCTTCCTCTGTATGGATATTGTAGGCATCTGTGTGATCTTGGTATCTATTTCCAGCCACTCAACTACTTTCTAGACTCCTTCACTCTAGGGTGGTGGGTTGGGTTCTAGATATATGTTTTATAGTATTGGTTGAAATATGATATCCTTGACCTTCAATAGTATTTTCTATATTTGTTCATTATTGTCTTGGAAGGAAAATATGTGAGAAAATTTTGTACAAACTATGTCCCAATCCTTAGTTTCTACTCTCCTTTCTTGATAATATACTAGGTTTGGACCACTAGTGTTAGAGTCCAATAAAAGATTTTTATGTTTCATCAGTTGTCATACTCCTTATCTTGGGTTCAAGTGATGACACAAATATAGAGGTGGTCCTCCAAAGTGATGGTTCCTTCATATTTAGGAATGCAAGGGTATTCTTCATCTTGGTATCTATATTGGGCTTTGACAAGGATACTAAAAGTAGACCGGTCTAAAATGTTATACTTATGTGTGCTCCACTATCAAGAAGCACTTTAGAGCAATGTGTCTTGGAGTGTGACCATTCTTAATTTTTATGATGGGAATATATTTTCCATATCTTTAAATGTATTCCATAATGTTGCTTGTAGACACCATCCTAAAATGAATCAAGATCAAGACCCCAAAGCTTTTCTATACCATCCAATTATTTATGAAGATCTCAATTCCCTATTATCTCATGATGATCCCACCATCCCTTTTTATTCCATCCAAGATGACCCCCTTATATCTCAAGAGAAAAGTATACTTCCAAATCCCACTCATAATCCACTTCCTAAGAAATATCATGATATCCCTTCTATCCTTCCCAATGATCTTATTCAAAATCAAGAGCAAAGAACCATTTTCACTCAATTCAATGATCCTCCTACATGTCAAGATCAAAGTATCCCTTTGTCTCCTTGTCATAATCCTACATATCTATTGGCATTAGATTGTCATTGATGTCAACATTCGGAGGACAAAGATATAGAGATGATAAGTGCCACAGAGAGAAACACGGAGAGTAGGTACCATTGCAGAAATGTATAACACGTCATGTTAGTTGCACAGAGTTATACATAGAAGGAAATATTGAAGTGTGTTATTGAGATGTGCAAATGGACAAGGATGCCATAGGTTATAGTGTGGTGAATGCATTGGACGATCTGATATGAATTAGAAAAATTATGGTTGGAGTTTCACTAACATGTCATGTTAGTTGCACTCTATTGCATCGATTTGTGCATAACACATCATGTTATCGCTATTGCTATTTCATGGTCAACTCTCTGCATTGACCAAAGACTACTACGACAAGAGAAAGGAGATCTGTATAACACACAAGTTGCACATAACACGCAAGTTGGAGATGCACATAATACACAAGTTATTGTTATCCACAAAAGGTGACATGGGATATCAATAACACGACATGTTTTCTCTCCTATAGCATAAAGGTTGGAAGAGTGGTTACCGTGCAGGGAAACAAGAGACAAAGAGAAAGGTGGCCCACTCTATCCCACACTATAGAAAGTCAAAGTGGAAAGGTCACGTGGAGTAACAAACATGAAGTAATGCACCCCACTATCTCGCGATGAAAAAAGACAGAAGAAAGTGTGGCTTGCGGGATAAAAAAATCAAAGTAGATAAAGGCATCTTGCCACCCCACAAGGGTATGGAGGCCAAAGTGAAACTAGTGCAAGATAGAAAAGTCAAAGGGGAAACAATGTCCCCCGCTATCCCGCAACATGGAAAAGAGAAATGTGATGGTTGCACGGGGTAAGTAAGAACAAAGAGAATGGTGTATCCCTCTATCCTGCACCATGTAAAATGGGTGTATGATGATCTTTTAGGGTAACACAAGGTGAAGGGAGAGATGTCTCCCACTATCCCGTGTCAAGAAAATCCAAAGTAAGAAGACCTCATGGGGAAACAAAAGAATAAATAGAAGGTGGAGCCCACTATCTCGCAACGTCAAAGATTGGAGGCCAGATTCACTACGGGGTAACAACTACAGTGTTGGTGCATGTACCCCACCATCCCGCAACGATAGAATTTGAGTTTGGTGTGATCAATTGAGATGACTTTGTTGACATGTTGGCAACCCAATAGACACATGGGTCCAAGTGGAGGTTGACCAAGTTTGACTAGGTGATTTGGACATCAAATGTGATGACATGTGGCTTCCTGGTGGTAGAAGAGAAAATCTGATACACAGAAGTCAATGATGATGGAGGTAGTTGTCGATCTTTTTAGGGCAGGTCGAAAGAGGATGGAGAATGCATTAATGAGGAATCTATTGCAGATTGGTGTGCGGATTGAGAGGATCATCGGGAAAGATATCAAATCTTACAAGCAAATAGAGATTACTAAACTTAGTAATCGGTACACAAAGAATGATCAAAAGACGAAAAGGATGCATTTAATATGGGTGGCTATCTATCTAAGAGGATGTATAGAGAATTAAAACCATCTGCAAGACATGATCTCTCAGAGGCCGAGAAGATCAGATTTTAAAATTTCCTTTTTGGAAGGAAAATCTTATTCCTACGGAGATGACCGAATGAAGTGTAGGTTTATGAGATTTGACAACTATAGATGAGGTAGTTGAGTTGGTAGAGGTGGACAAATTGTTGGTGATTAAAAGTAGAGAAGGGAATTTCAGACAATGGTTGTTGTAGAGTTGTTGAAGTGAAGAGAGTTGAAACAGAAAAGAATAGAAGTGAGTAGTAGAGACAAGAGAACAATAGCAAAGCGGTGTGCCAAGAATAGAGAGAAGATAGAGACCAGAGGATAGAGAAGATAGAGTTGAAGAGAAGAAGATCAGGGTGTAGAGGATCGATTAATACATACTGTGAGTTACAAAATTAAATTTGTAACAAGGCAATAAACCTATAATCATTTTATTCATTGTAATTCTCTGAGTGGGTGCTTAGAGCAGGGGTAGGTTCTCCTTGAGTATGTGCTCTAAATTATTAGGGGGTTGGTGCTCCTTGGGCTGGTTCCCTAAACATATTGTAATTGGTGATTTTATTATGAGGTTGGATTGGAGTAGTAGACTCCAACAACTATTCTCACCAAGGTTTTTCCCATATTGGGTTTCCCTCGTAAATCTTGTGTCTTATGATTTGATTTGTCTACATGTGTTCTTATTTGATTTGCATCTTTAGTACTTGCACATGTAGTTTAAAATTTTTTTAAAGATTCACTGATTCATCCCCCTCTTAGTGACCTATTGTGTTCCTTCAATATCCTCCTCAAGAACCAATCATCCCTCCAAATCCCCCTCATAAACTTAATCCTCCTCAAGATCCCATCACCTCTACCCAAGCTATTCATGAACCCCTAATCAACTTGGTTCATCCACTTTCATCCAATCCAATTTACTTCATGAGATTGGCATTCCCTCCATCCTATATCCTCCTCAAAATGGACTTACATCTTGTTTCAAAAGCAACAAGTATTCCGTTGCCAAAAGAATTTTTCAAAGCATGCATTATTAAGAAAAAAGGTTAGGTATCCATGAAAAAGGTATATTAGATCTCCTTCATATAAAATAAATTCCTAATTATCATGGCCTTGGTTATATAGCTCACCCTCAAGATGTTGGTATCCATACCAAGTCTCGTATTCCTCCATCTAAACCCAAACACACACACACATGCCCCTTCATCCCTTCCACCCATCTTAGGTCCTTATACCCCCAAAATAAATCCTTCATCACTTCCATCCATCTTAGGTCCTTATACCCCAAAATCAAAGGCTTCATCCCTTTCATCCATCTTAGGTCCTTATATCCCTCCATCTACTATCCATATTACCCTTAGCTCACAATCTACTTACCCTATCATAAATCAAGATCAACAAAGGCACACATCCTTGAGAATCTTTCAACCATCTACCTATATGAACTCATCCAAAAGACCTCCATATCATTCCTATCCACCCATGAATCCCAATGCTTTTGGAAGGAATTTGGATTCCAAACATAAAGTTAATAACTTCAAAAACCAACATATGTTGAAAGATCATCATATCCCATGCAAGGGACATGTAAAGACAAAGAAAAAAATATTTCAAAATAAAAAAGAAAAGCCACAAAGGCCCATCAATAAAAAATAAAAAATAAAAACCATGTGGATTCGCAAGTTTCTCATAGAAGCAATGAATTCCAAAAAAAACACAAAGGAAAGAAAAATCAAAAGCTATGTGGATTCCCAAGTTGCTCATAGAAGAATAGCCTCCTAAAGAAAAATAAAAAAATGGCATTCAAGCTTTCTAATCCAAAGGCTTCCTTCAATCTTCCTTCTAAACATCTTCCACATTTCAAATCCATTTCGGGTCCTTATGTCCCAAAATCCACATCCACTTGTCTACCAAAACCTCAAACTCCAAAATCCATTTTTCCTCCATCATTCATCCACCCCTCAAGAAGTGTGTCAAATTTTTTTTTTCCAACATTTCCATCTACCCCTACACAAACCTTCCAACACCCTATCCATTATCTAACACCTATTTTCCATCCTTCAATCCCTCCCATCCTATCTTTTAAATCCTCACTCCCTTCCATCTTATCACCAATGCCATCTCCCTTTTCCATCACCCTACCAACATCTTTGAGTATATCTTCAATAGTCATGGTCCATTGTAGCACATATTTCATTAATACTATTCAAATAACAAGATTCTTAAGTCCTCCCTCAATCTATTATCATGCATTCATTATCTTCCAAAAATTCAAAAAAAAAAGTCAAAAAATTATTTTAAAAAAAAGGAAAAAAAAAGGAAAAAAAAGGAAAGAGAAATATTTTTTCCAATGGTGAGAATGATGCAACAAAGGTGGAGGATGGTTCCAACCTACTCACAAACACTACTTTGGAATGTGAGATTTTTCTTCCTTAAGGAGATATTTCTCCCAACTCACCTACCTAATCTTGGGAATTAGGTTAGGAAATGTTGAATAATCTTGATTCAGGCTTCTCTCACACCTCAAACAATCAAAATACCCCATCCATGTTGAGGGTCTTCTTTTGACACAAAAGTGCAGTCACAGTGAGCACTCTAATGACCCCTCCAAAGGCATCATATGCAAAATTGGACTCCCAATTGTTTCACAACCATATAAAATGCTTCTGTCATGTATTAATGGAGTGTTAAAATTGGTTTGGTCACCCAAGAATCTTGGAGACACCTCCTACCATCTATACCTTGTTTTGCTCCTAGTTTCTACTAGCCCTCCTTTTTAGGATTGGTGAAAAGTTCTCCCTGCTCAAGATATTTCTTCACAAACTAAAAGTAGTTTTAGACACCCTTATAGGGGTTCTAAATAATATCTCAAAAAAATCACATAGTTTCTTTGAAACATGTCAACAAACAATTGACTGGTAATCTGATCATGAGGGTTAATTATAATAACAAATTGGATTTTTTGGGTATAAATTTCACTATAGGATTCATATCACAAATATAAAACCACTTTTAGATACCCATTTGGAAGTTATACAACATTTCTCAAGATATTGTAAGCTTTCTTTGGAACATAATGCTAAAAAATGGATGGTTACGCTAGAAAAACCTAGTTTTTGAACTGGGTAACTAGAAATATTCGACCATTAGACAACTTAAATGATTTTTTTTAAAGATTGGTAATAAGGAAAAGGTTTTTCAATTCAATTATCTTTCCAACCATATAAGATCCAAACCCTAATCATGTCTATACAGGCTATACTGGACAAAATAGTAGCAAATTTCTAGAAAAATAAATAGAGAAAAATGAATTTTCTTATTCATTTCATCTTCCAACCATCCTCACCACCTTCCTCCATACTTATGATAACTCAATGATGATTGGATAGTACCAAACCGGTACTGAGAGGGGGGGGTGAATCAGTACAGGCAAAAACACAATCCTAAACCAGTTTGTCAGCAGACACTGTGCTTCAATAGACAAACAGTAACACCGGTCTTAAATAGAGTACAACCGGCAAAACCCAGAATAACTGAGACAAGCATAAATGGTTGAGACTTATCTTTTCATACATTCTAATACTTCATTTCCATTTCACCCTAGTGCATGAATAGGTAATCTATCATCAAAAGATATATAAGTAGCTAGATCAACATGATTTACCTTCAGACACAAATCGCTCAAACCATCACAAGAATATCACCACACATAACACACAGATTTTTCACGTGGAAACCCAACTGGGAAAAACCATGGTGGGGATGAATACCCACAAGCTATTTTGAACTCTTTAGAAGTCCACTTGGTTAGGAGCCTTGTCCGGTTAAAGACTAATACAATAGGTCCTGTCAGGAACTGATCCTATCAGGGATCACTCGGTTAAGGGATGGCTAGAATACCTGGTTAAGGGTTAAACCCTGTTAAAGGTTACCTTGTTAGAGGATTTCAAGAACTCAATGGTTTTGAGTCACCCTGTTAAAGGATTTACAACAAGCCAGCTAGAGCTACCTTGTTAAGGGATTTCCCAACTATTGAGGTGGTTAGAGATCAACAGGTATTACAATGATCTAGTAATAGCACTCAATGCCAATGTAGATCTGCTTTAGCTCCTCTTCACCTTCTGCACTTACACTCTGCAGGTATCACTTCTCTCCTCTGGCCTAGAAAGAATCACGTATCTCTTCTCTTGGATACACACACAAATTTTTCCAACAACCTCAGAAAGAAACACAACATCGACCTTATAGGGATCAGATAGGTTGGTAGCATAACCCCTAAACCCTAAACCTGTTAGGTTAAGAAATTTAAATGGTTCAATCTTAACCGTTGAGCATATTGCATTAAATGCAACAATCTTGATCCAATCTCAAGACATTCTCCATTGTTCATTTTCCACCGATTTCATGGCGGCTTGATAACCCATCACGCGTTATCACCATTTACAGACTTCACACATTCCCGAGGTAGATGGGAACAATCTCCTTCATGCAAGATCCTTCACACACCCAAGGCTGACGTGGCAACATGATCTATTCTTCGTTACCATGCTAACTCATCACACAAAGTCACTAGTTGAGCAACACAGGCTTGAAGCACTTCAACCAGAAACCCTGAAGTTGAGACTACCAACCGGTAGTCATACAAAGCTTCCATGTGTCGGTTCCCATAACCATATGTCAGTTCACCTTGAACAAACACACCACTTCACTTTGGCACAAATGTCAGTTCACAGTGTTATACCGGTTCTCTTCTCTTCATCATATTGACATCAATGACAACACACAATGTCATTATGTCCTCATACCGGTTCACATAATGCCAACAACTTAAAAATTTACAAATTATTCCCCCCTAAGGGTTATTTGTAACCTTCTACACACTTTATAACTTCTCCAACTACCCCTTAATAACTTTGTCTCTTCAATTTCCTATTTTGCACTTTTACAATTTGACAACTTTTACAAAACTAATTCTCCATTATCCCTCATTCACCTTAGCTACATCCATATTCCCTTTTCCACCTTTTATATTGGCAAGGTTAAGGATCTCCATAAGAATCATGTATCATGTTTGCTTCACCTTATCCACACTTTTAGTCCATGCCCATTATCTTATCCAGTTGTTAAATCTACCATCCATAATCACTTTTGATATTTCTTATCTTATTTGTATCCTATATCCATCCTATCCATCCCTTGATCTTGATCAAAACAAAGGGCATAAAATATAAAACAAATTTTCATAAGCCTCTTGACATGTCCATTCCTTGTGGACCACATAGTATTCAATGCACCATGCCATCACCTTGTATTGCCATGTTTAGTCCCTTAGGTTGGATAAATATGTTATCGCATCATGAGATAATCCTTGAAAATCAAAATAGCCCCGATTCCATAATAAGTTGCCTCCATCCTTCACTTATCCATTTCCATCCCATCAATTCATTCATCTGCTCACACTGCCTTATGCCTTGCTAGACACTAGGGGCAAATAAATACATCTCACTTAGGAATAAATCTTGATATATGTCTTATACCTCAATCAATTATGTGAAAAACTTTAATAAACTTTCAAAATCCAAAAAAAAAAAATAATTTTTAAATCCAAAAAAAAAAAAAAAAAAACTTTTAAATCCAAAAAAAAGTTAAAAAACTTTTAAAATAAAAAAAAAACTTTTAAAAACCCCCCAAAAATAAAAAGGTTTTTCAAAAATCCAAAATTCATAATAAAATGTCTCTTGCTAAGACATCAACACTTCGAAAAATATAATCAAAACATTGCGCACAACACTGAGCTTAACAAATCGCATATCAACACACAAACAACCGAGCTGGTCTACAACCTTACCGATCAATTGCCTATCAGTTTTAGCATCTTTATCAAGCAACATGCCTCTACAGATACATCATTCTTAGATCAAGCGCCCTATTAGATATCATATCCTAAGGATACATCTTTCCTACAATGGACATCCTATCAAACATCATCTTAACAAGAACACTTAACTTTCACAAGAATATCTAAATGGTTGTTGACTTATTTGGTCCAGTGAGTCTTATCTTTTATTTGATTTATCTTGTATTGTGATCCTATTCTACTCAAGGATATCCACAAGGGATTAAATAAGTGATGATAGATCATTATTTTTAAAATTTGATTGTTGTTTGTGGTTTGTCTTATCACTCCTTGCAAATGGTATGTGAGTCATTTAGGTTTTATCATATCTAGATGCTTGCACTCACTTGCCATAATAACCTCAATGATGATATGACACTATATTAAGAACAAGATCTCATCAGTCTCATCCATTCTATCTATCCATCTATTCCTATCCATAACTACTTGTTTTGCTATAAATTTATTGTCCCCTTCTTCAATTTCTTCTAGCCTCACCCCCTCATTTTTCTCCTAACCCACATGTCCTCTCAAGGGGGCATCATTCTACTAACTCATCATCATCCTTTCATCATTCTTCTCATGATTGCGACATAATGATTCTAGTCCTTATCCCTCTCTTACCCACTATATTTTAATCTTATTTCAAACAATGAGATAAACCTCATCATCTCAAAGAGGGGCAAAATGTAGGCACCTAAAATTGTCCTTTGATTAAATAAATATTAATTATTTATTTAATTATTTTATCTTAATTTTATTTATTAATTAATTAAATATTTTTTATTTTTTAAATTAATTCATTAGCCTCTTCCACTATTAATTAAATAAATACTTTTATTTAATTAATTAATTTACTTACCTTTTTCTCTTTTAATTTTAGCCCTCCAACTTGTTCACATGGATCATAATCTAAATTCGTAGGCATGTGACAAGTGTCAATCGCCTCTTCATTCACTTTGCATTTTCTCCAAATTCAACACACCTTTTAATCTCATCCCTCCATTTCAAATTCAACCTCTTAATCCTATTCACCCTTATCTTTTACCTTTCCACCTTAATCTCCTCTCTTCATCTTTACCTACCCTCAAATCCTATTGATTCTCTTTCATGATGTGATCCTATCCATTCACAATCCCACCTCTTAATCTAAACTCTCCATTCTTATAATGAACTCTATAAAAGAGGTTGTCTCTGATCTTATAAATCAGCACACATAGTTTGAGCACTTACACTCTGCCAAAATCATTCCAACAATACATAATCACAACCATATCCATTCCTCTTTGAGCTCTTGTGCAAGCTCAATACATATCTCAGAGAAACTATTATCAATAGGATATCACGAAGGATAAGATAACAATGAAGAAAAGCCTCTTATGCATATGAAGATATATTTTTATAATTTCATTGTAAATTGTATGCATTTGTTCATCTCCATTGAGTTTTGTTGAATGCATTTGTAGACCTAGGGTTTGTTCGGATCTCAATTAGGGTTTACAATAGAATTCAAATTCAGCATAAATAAAAATATGTACAAGTGATGGAAGAATGATTCAATATGACCCCCACAGTCTTTCATCCATAAACAATTGTAGTGTCATGAAATTGTGACCCTTGTAATTTCAACCACATTAGGGTCCTCACACACATGATTCAAATCCCTAAGCCAAATCAGAGACCGTAGACTTGCTTGGCACCTAAGAACTGCATCTTACTTTCCCTCCACACTTCCTAGACTGCATCCTGTCTTGCAAAAAAGGGCAAGATAGGGGCGTGGCACCCTTGTCCCATTTTGGGCCAAGACCCTTTTCAAATGTGCTTTGGAGGTTGCACATTGAGCGGGAAAACTCCCCCAGTGTCGGCCTGAGATGAAAAATCAATCAATTAACCCTAATTGACAAGTATATAAGTCACATTTCCCCTTCCATTTTAGCATAAGACAGATACATGAGATCACACATTCAAGCATTCAAGAGCATTCAGACATTCTTTTCCAGCATTGAGCATTCTCAAGTCTCCTTTCAAGGCTAGGTGTTGCATTCAAGTCAAGGATTCAACCATTGAAGAGGAGATTCATTCCAACATTCAATTCCATACAAAAAATCTATCACAACCTCCCTTGAGATGATTTATATTTCAATCTTTCATTTACATTTACTTGTAAGTAATTTCTTTCATCATTTGGTTAATTCTGAAACTGGGGTTTGACTTGAAGGAAAACCCCCAATCCCAACACCTTTCCCTCTCTTTTCTATGTGTAGGTTGTAGGTGCACAAATGTACTTCCAGATTCGGGCTCCATTTGTCGAGGTAGAAAAACCCTTTTTGTTTCATGGATTTTTCAGAGGACTATGTACACTCCGACTACGGTCTGAACAAAATTTCCTCACAACTTCACCCTATGCTTCTATCTTGAGTTATAATCAGATCTTTGTCACTTTTACACTTGATCATAAGTACACAATTCAATCAATTCAAATCTCAATCTCAGAAGAGGGGATTCACTTACCATCACTCAAAATTCAATCTCTTTCTCTAGTGGTTGAATCTAGTGTATTTTACTCCCTCTTCCAATGTAATATGCAAAATGTGTTTGAAGAGAAATCCGAAGTGAAACTTTTATCTCTCCTCGGAGGGAAGAAAAGATTTCCTCTCAATAACTCCATCATTCACCTTTTTCCTGTTACAAGCTAGGGTTTTCGTTGCACCAAAAGATCGACCTGTCAATGCTCGATACAACCACTAGACTTATAGAATCCACATGAGGCTATTAAACCATGTCACAAATCTCCATGAGGGACATTGGCCCACTGCTAACAATCCTCCTCCCAGCGTCACTCATCGCAGCCTGCATGATTCAAACCTATGACCAAGCTCTGATACCACTTGTTACAAGCTAGGGTTGTTGTTGCACCAAAAGATTGACCTATCAATGCCCGATACAACCACTAGACTTATGAATCCACAAAAGGCTATTAAACCATGTCATGAATCCCCATGAGGGACGTTGGCCCACTACCAACATTTCCAACATTACATTTTGGTGGACCCGACGTCTTACATGCTTTATTCTAAAAATCATTGAATATATTTCATTTACAAGTTTCATTTTCTAAAAACTTAGTGGTTAATTCATTAAAAACCATAGTTTTTAAAATTGAAATTGAAATTGAAATTGTGTTTTGTAAAAATTGCTTGTTATTGTCTTAGATCTGAAAATTGCTTTGCTTGTCAAATTCAATTTCTTCATTGCCTTGTTCAATTTGCAAATCAAATTCACAAAATTAAGAGGTTAATTGTCAAAACCCTATTTTTTTTAAATCATCATGAAATTGTGCAAAAATTGAATTTCCATTTAATTTTCAGATTTGTGATTGTTTTTAGACTTCTCTTTTGTCCTACAATTCACATTTTCAATTTCCCTCCTTTGTCCAAAATTCAAATTTCAAAAATTAAGTGGTTAGGTCATAAAACCCTAATTATCAAATTTAATTGGATTTTGTACAAATTTCAATCAATTTCATTCAAATTATGATTTCTAAAACATTCTCCAAGGTGTCCCTCTCCTTTAGGTGTGACCCTTTTCAAATTTGTAGTCCAATTCCTCTTTTTCTTCAAAACCCTAATAGGGTCCTATTTCCACATTTGAACCTTCATTTCGCCTATCTCGAAATTGTAAAATTCACCAATTTTGGGGGGTTAGCTTTAAAATCATCATAATATTCATCTCTGAAAATTTTGAAAAAAGTTGGTCAAACCATGTGCATTCCCGCCACGGTCCTCGACTTTTTTCCTGAAATTTCGGGAGACTATTATGATTGTATTTAATAGCCTAAATCTAGAAGATTGGCTGCTTTTGTCAGTTTTTTATCCCACTAACATCGAAGATACCTTCAAACTTCAACATTTCACATTTCAAGAAAATTTTTAAAATTAAGAGGATAGTTCTAATCTGCCTTGATTTTCAAAATTCTGATTTTAAAATTAAGTGGTATCCCCTTGGCCCTAATTTTAAAATTCCAATTTCCTTTCATTTTTGGAAATTGTGTCATCCTCTTCTTCCAACAAAGTTCAAATTGTTTAATCATTATTTTCTTAAATTTTGCATTACTCAATTTTGTAAGCTTTGTTCCAAATTCAAATTTTCAATCTTCCCTCTAGTACATGAGTTTCACCACTATTAGTCCTACTGTAGCATTCTAAAATTGTGACACTTGCAATTTTAACTGCATTTGGGTCTTCACGATGGCGATGCAACACTGAACCTGAATGGAGACCCCAAAACTTGTTCATGACATCAAAAACTGCATTTTTCAGCACCCTGGCCTGATCCTCCTTGCACCCTGCTGTCCCTGGAGGTGGGACCATGGCGCCCAATGCCCTGGTCCTTCAGGACAAGGGCGCCCAATGCCCTGGTCCCCTAGGACCATGGCGCCCAGCGCCCTAGTCCCTGGCCCTATTTTGGGCCCGGTCTCTTTTGGGGCTTCAGGTCTTTAAGTTTGCAAATTGGAAAATATTGTTTCCTGGTCGGCCTAAGGTCGGGAAAATCAGTCTATCAGCCCTAATGGACAAGTATATAAACCACATTTCCTCTCCCATTTGAGGAGGTCGAAAAAAGGAAATAAGCAAGAACAAAAGGCGAAAGCGATATTCAAACATTCAAGCATTCAAGCATTCAAGCATTCCTTCAAGCAATTGAGCATTCTAAGTCTCCATTCAAGGCTAGGTGTTGCATTCAAGACAAGGATTCAACCATTGAAGAGGAGATCACATACAACATACAACACACTACATACATTACACCTTCGCATGTAAGAATACAAACATTCTTACAACAAGGTATCAGTACTTGTTTACATTACAAACATTTACATTTACAACATTCTCATTTCTTGGTTAATTCCAAAACTGAGGTTTGACCTAAAGGCAAACCCCTCATCCCTAACCCCCCAATCATCCTCTCTTTTCTGTGTGTAGGTTGTAGGTACGCGGCTATAATTGAAGATCTGGAATCCTTGTGCAGAGACGAACAGATCCCCCTTCGTTTCGCAGATTTTTCGGAGGACCGTGTGCACGCCGGGTGCCATCGTCCCATCAACTTTCGCTCAAATTTGTAGAACAGCACCGTCTCGACATTTTATTGCTAATTCCAGGTCCGCAGCTTCATCCCGTATCCCTATCTCTGTTTATAAGTGAATCTTTCTTGCTTCTACATACATTCCTAGTTCAACCATTCTATCTATATTCTTTACAAAAGAGGTATCCTTGATGTCTTAACCCTTGAAACTCATTTAGAATCCAATCCTGCATTGTGTGGGATTGGATCTTGTGGGTTTCAACCCCTCTTTTGAATGTAAAGTCTCTCTTAAGTGAAAACCATCAACCCTAGTGACTCTCCCTTCTCTCTCCTTGGAGTTGGGGAGGGGAGAACAACTAGGGTTCGATTTTTCCGCTTTACACCTACCTACACTATCCCTGTTAGATGAAGCATTAGAATTAAGGCTTCCCAAGGTTTAATTATCAAGGAGATGGAACATAATTTGGGTGACTTCTTTAATGAGGATAATGCTAATGCTTCCCATCCTAAGCATGTCCCTATCTATCCAATTGATGAATCTCATGATGAAGAAGAAGCTTTGACTAGAATTTCCATAGACCAACTTTCAAAATTGGACAATCAATTTGATAACTTTCAACAATGGATGTCCCAAGAGTACCCTAATATTGAATCTCTTCCATTAATTGAAGGCCTTAAATGCATGTTTCAAAATGATAAGAATGGAATTGATATATTGTGTGGCATTGCTCATATTGTGGATTCTAATGTCATGCCTATCACGAGTTGTGCTGAGAACTTAGGTTATTCACAACCTTCAAATCAAATCAATTCTTCTATTCCTTTGACCACTTCAATGGCTAGTGTTCCTACTTTCACTTCAAACATCATGACTACATCCACTCAAAATGTCATTCCTACAACCATTGGTCATGGGGGCAATCCCTCTTCTTCATTTAATCCTCCATCTTTACCTATGTCTTCCATAAGTATTCATATTATCCCTCAACCAATCAATGTGACACAAGGGGGCAATTCTTTCAATAATTTTGTTCCTCCTTTAAGTGTCATGTTTCCTACACAATCATCACCTATGCCTACTTATCATAATGTCCCACCACCTTATTCTTAATCCATGCCTTCCTTCAATAACATCACACCACCTTCTCAATCAACCATGTCTAACATCAATTCTTCTACCGAAGCAACAATCACAAATCTTTCTCAAACTGTATCTTCCTTACAACAACAAATTTCTTCTATGAGTCAATCCAAGTTTAGTGTGCCCACCTTTGATGTTGCAAGCCCACTTTCTCTTGGTATTGTTAAATCCATGCCTCCTAAGCATGTTGAGGTCCCTCAATTAGAACTCTATAATGGAAAAGGTGATCCTCTTACACATGTTAAAATATTTCAAACCTTGTGTACTGATTTTGCTTATGATCAAAGATTGCTTGCAAAATTGTTTACAAGAACATTAAGAGATAAGGCTTTACAATGGTATTGCTCTTTTCCTCCTTATTCCATTGCTTCTTTTCAAAAACTAGCAAATGCTTTCATCCAAAAATTTCAAAATAACATTGGTCCTAAAATCACTTTGATTGATTTAATGCATTGTAAACAAGGTGTTAAAGAAAAAGTGACTGATTTCATTGGTAGATATAAGCATTTGTGTGCTCAAATTTCTTTTCATGTACCTAATAATGATATTCAATGAATTTTCATTTCTAATTTGCAAAAAGATATCAGGGAAAATCTTCTTTTGTTTGAGTTTGCTTCCTTTCTACAGTTGTGTGCAACACTCCACAATTATCAATTGGTTGTAAGTCAAATGGAGCAATCTACTCCTATGGCTCTAAGTGATAAGGGGAAGAGTGTTCAACAACCATTTGTGAAGTTCAAACCAACAAAAAACTTCATCAAGTTCAATGATACAATCAACAACAACAATGTGAATTCTACAAAAGGTGTGCCTTCTATTTCTAAATTTGTCAAAAGAGAAAGACAGTTTACTCCTTTGAATGAATCTTTACATAGTATTATGTCTCAGCTATTGTACAGAAATGTTATCAAACTTCCTCCTATAAAACAAGTTGATCCTTCTAAACTTGCATCCCCTTATTTTGATAGCAATTCCTTTTGTCGATTTCATCGTCAACCTGGTCATGATACTAAGAAATATTTTGCATTGCAAAATAAGATTCAAGATTTGATTGATAACAATACTATATCTGTGGCAGGTGTGAATGATAAGGGAAATAAATCAATAGCTCCTCCTAATCAAAATCTTAAAATTTTTGCTAATCCTTTTCCTTCTCATACCTCTAACGTGATTAAGACTAAGTATACTTCTTTCTCCTCTGAGGAATTCACTTCTATGGCTCTGAACTTGGTAAATATATGCCTAAGGATTCTTGGCTTACATTTGACCCTAGTGAGACCATTAGAGCACCCGATGGCTCTTTATACATAGTTGTGAAGGTTAAGGATATCCCTTGTCGTGGTGCTCTTGTTGATCTCTC
The DNA here is from genome assembly GCF_030272615.1 of Cryptomeria japonica. Lineage (NCBI taxonomy): Eukaryota > Viridiplantae > Streptophyta > Pinopsida > Cupressales > Cupressaceae > Cryptomeria > Cryptomeria japonica. The sequence continues at coordinate 583,551,017 of NC_081406.1, forward strand.
TTGCATGGTTAACATCATCACTGAGGAGTATCTTTTCACTTTACAATTGCATAAACCCATATATGATGCCTCTAATGTAGTGGTGAAGTTATTTGATAGATTCTCTTGTCCTAACATTGGCTCTATCACCCTTCATGTTTAAGTTCATACTAAATCCATGGATGTTGACTTTGTTATCATACCCTCTTCCGAGCAATTCCATGTGAAGTTGGGATATCCTTGGATATCTTCTATGAAGGCCATTGCTTCTCCTATCCATAAGTGTTTGAAATTTCCTCACAATGAAGAAATAATAATCGTGAACCATAGCTTATTTCGTCCATTTGAAAGAAGCCCTAGTGTTCCTATTGATTTCTTTTGGCCTAAGCAATTTCAATCTCTTCCATCAAGGAGTGATGCTCTTTTTCAATCTTATAAAAAATGGAAGAAATATATGATCATATCCTTAAGTCAACCTATATCCCCAACAATTGACATTCCTATCATACTTGAAGATGAAGTTCATCCCCTCATGGATTGAAATAATCTCCCTCCTAAGGAAGATATTCAACATATTCCTATGGATGTGACTATACCTTCTCCTAAGAAGAACAACAATATTCCTCCTACAGTTAGACCTGTACCTCCTCCTCATGATGGACTTGGTCTCCTTCCTACACCTAACATTCCTTCTTTATATGGCATAGTTCCACCTCCTTCCTCTTATAGAGAGAAGAGGCATGCTTCTCCTCTTGTCCAACCTAAAAGAGATCAACCTAAACCTTCAACTATCAGAGAGAAAAACATTCCTACTTTTTCAAATGTACCTCCTCCTTCTCATCCTTCCACTAAGACTCGACGGAACCGTTTTGTGAGAGAACGTTGACGAAGACACCGTGTTCGAACTCGTGAAGTTGTCCCTCAAACTATCCCATCTCCTAAGACTCCAACAATTGACATGATTCCCTTCTCTCCTAAGCAATATGTTCAACCTACATCTCCAAACCACAAGTTGCATAAAAAATGTGATGGTTTTACTCCTATTTGTGTTGTTGCTCCTCTTTCTCTAAATTTTTATGAGGAAATGAGTGAAAATGTTATTCATGATGGCAATAAAACTCCTAATGATTCTGATAGTGATTATGAATATGTTGATGTGGATAAGCATTTATCAACTAATTTTTTACAAACCCTAATCCTAGCTCCTAGAATCGAAAAAAGTGTGTGATAGATCCATCTGATGTGCTTGATGTTGCTCCTTTGGTATGTTGCTCTCCTTCCTGAAATAATGATCAACAAGATTAGGAGGCAGATTTTGTGCTAGATTAGCAATATTAGCACTGTAGATCTTCTCTCTCTCTCCTTTCTTGCTCTTTTGTGACCATTATTCTATGTGTATCCCTATTCTTTTATTTTTCCCTCGATGTCTACTTGAGGACGATGCAAAGTATTGAGATCTCTTTTGGTCTCTTTCATGTTGACTCGAAAGGCATCCTCTCTTCCCTTTCTTCTAAGGTAGTGTCCTTTCTTTGGCGAATGACGATTATTATATGCATATACATATATGATATACATGAGTTATCATACAACATACTGCCCCAAGGAAAGTGAAACTACCTTGTGAATCATGTTTTGTATTCATTATCCTCAAGTATATTGATCACTTGGGGGCTAAATCCTTGCAATAACGTGCTCCCTCTCTTCTCTCTCTCTTGGGTGTATCCTACCTTAAAGCAATTGCTCCTGATAAGGCATGCGCGATCACTTTAACGTGGGGGCATACAATCCACTCATATTTTCTTTTTCGATACTTAGAATTATTTAGTGAACTTGGTTGTGCTTCATAATTTTGGTATCTTTTTCATGACTCATAGTGAGGGGAACCTTGATACTTGTAGTCATGGTTTTCCCCTTCTCGGTCTTCCCTTTTACTTTTTCAATCGATGTTGTAAGATCCTTAGTGCATTGGGGGCTTGGTGCATCTTGTCTCCTTGACGTGGTAGAAATTTTAATCTTGTTTCCTTGTACTTTACTAACATTAATGGTATACACTTATACTCCCATTAAAGTGGGGGATAAATGTAGTGTCATGAAATTGTGACCCTTGTGATTTTCGACCACATTAGGGTCCTCATGCACATGATTCAAATCCCTAAGCAAGATTAGAGATGGGAGACTTGCTCGGCACTTGAGAACTGCATCTTGCTTGCCCTCCACACTACCTAGACTACATTTAGTGCTACAAAAAAGGGCAGGACAGGGGCATGGCGCCCCTGTCCCTTGCCCCATTTTGGGGCAGGACCTTTTTAAAATGTGCTTTGGAGGTTGCACATTGAGTGGGAAAACTCCCCCAATGTTAGCTTGCGAGGGAAAATCAATCAATTAACCCTAATTGACAAGTATATAAGTCACATTTCCCATTCCATTTTGGCATAAGATAGATACATGAGATCACGCATTCAAGGATTCTTTCCCAGCATTGAGCATTCTCAAGTCTCCTTTCAAGGTTGGGTGTTGCATTCAAGTCAAGGATTCAGCCATTGAAGAGGAGATTCATTCCAACATTCAATTCCATACAAGAAATTCTATCAACATTTCTATCACAACCTCCCTTGAGGTATTTACATTTCAGTCTTTCATTTACATTTACTTGCAAGTACTTTATTTCATCATTTGGTTAATTCCAAAAGTGGGGTTTGACCTGAAGGCAAACCCCCAATCCCAACACATTTCCCTCTTTTTTGTGTGTAGGTTGCAAGTGCGCAACTTTACTTTCAGATTCAAGCTCCATTTGTAGAGGCAGAAAAACCCTTTTCATTTTGCAGATTTTTCAAAGGACCGTGTACACTCCTGCCACAATCCGGACAACTTTTCCTCAAATTCGCAGGGTAGCTTTGTCTCGACAGATTATTGCCAGATCCAGGTACACAACTTCACCCTATGCTTTTTTCTTGAGTTATAATCAGATCTTTGTCACTTTTACACTTGACCATAAGTACACAATTCAATCAATTCAAATCTCAATCTCAAAAGAGGGGATTCACTTACCATCACTCAGAATTCAGTCTCTTTCTCTAAAGGTTGAATCTAGTGTATTTTCCTCCCTCTTCCAATATAATGTGGAAAATGTGTTTGAAGAGAAATCCAAAGTGAAACTTTCATCTCTCCTTGGAGGGAAGAAAAGCTTTCCTCTTGATATCTCCATCATTCACCTTTTTCCAACATTACAAAAAAATACAATCAATGACCCCTCCCATAAGAGACAAATAGTGATACTATATATTCCCCAACAAATAAGTACCTCCTTTTCCAATGTTGAATGCATGAAGATGAATGCCAAAGAGTGTCCAAAATTTCCAAACAAAATTTCTACCCTTGGGAAGAAATAAATTCAAATGTGTATATAGAATAAAATCCAACTAAAAAATAAGAGATAAGGGAAGAAGTCTCATGATAGGTACTTCTAAAATCTATTCAAGTGTCCACATGTTAGAATAAATGGATGTCACAATGTAATGATGTGTAACCAATCCAAAAGCTATAAATAATCGTGAAAATAAATATCCTTGGACAAATATGATGCAATAAAAGGTTTCCTATAACTCTCATCAAAGAGGAAATGTGTATCCTCATGGTTTCCTCTGCCTCTACAAGATGAGACTCCCAAAATAAATCTATAATAGTATTCAAGAAATCATTCCACAAAATTTATTATAAAATAATAGAATGATCTTTCTAAACTAAATTAGTGAAGGTCATGACAACATTGATATTTGAAGAAGCAAGAGCTGGAGGAGATGGAAGCTTACCATATGTCTTAAGAAAACCAAGGTTCAAGTGACCAAACCTCTCAAAACTAAAATTCATACTCGATGCATGAGTATGGGTATTAGTTAAACAAATTGCAACACCATTAGGAAAAAATACAAAAAGGTGTCCAACAAGATGCATGATAAACCATCCCCATAATAATCACCTCTATACTCTTCAAGTCTCTAGCAATCATAGAAAAAAATGTGAACTCAACAATCATCCATGCTCACTATCTATTATTTGATAGATTGGTAGAAGATTGGTTGACAAGGATAGAACACAAAGAACATCATTAAAAATTACTTCAATCATGTTTGTACTTCCTTTATGAAGAACATGCATTTATGTGTTGTTTCCCATAAATATGTGAGGTAAAATAAAAGGATCAAATGAGGAGAACATACCCTATGATGTGAAGCTCCAAAATCAAGAATCCATCACCCTAACTCTAGGCTTATCTTTCCCTTCAGCTTTTCTATCCTATTCACTACTCTAATTGTCCTTGAATATGTATATGATGATGGTGCAAAAGAAGAAGATCTAGAAGACATTGTTGAAGGAAATTTGATGGGAATCAAATAGGTAATGTACCCCATTAAGAACAACATGATCAAATCGTGAGATACTCTTGCATCATATTGGATTTTAATGACATGTCTTTTTAAACTCATAGAAGTTTATTCTTGATTATCTTACATATTATTTTCTACATTGCATATTTTTACTTGATCTTGCCTCTTGGTGGGCCAAGGCTTTATTTCTTTATGGAATATCTACATGTTCATATCTCTTCTCAAATGTAAAATATTGTGTTATCTTCTCAACACACTCTTCAAAACACAAGTAAATACACTTTAGGTATCCATTCTATACTTATCCTTACATTATTCACTTTTCATAATAAAAAATCATAATTTATAATTTGAAGCTTACATGATCACTCCATTCTAATCAGTTTTTCTCTCTCCTTACTTTATGTGCATTGACATATATCTATTGATTCTATTTATAATTCTTGCACAAAATTTGAAATTTATATGTACACATATACTTTAATAGCTTCATTTCTTTGAATACAAATTTGATATCCTTAATTTATCATAACTAATTTTTTCTATGTATTAAATATACTTTTGCATGTATTCTCACAATTTTTTGCACACATACCAAAGTGGAGGTAAATGTAATGCCCATCAAAATACCCTTGAGAAAATGACTAAACTAACTAACAAATAGAGATTTTTTTTTTAAACATCTACCAATGCAATATAAATAACTATCATTACTCAAGATCATAAATTAACATCTACATGAATTCTTAATACATCATGAACATAACCATAACCATAACCATAACAATATAGCAACTATCTCTTATTACATACATTCATATATTCATTCATTCCCTAGGGTATCTCAACGTCACTACTAAACAACTCTAATACATAAACATATCTCCGTCTAAATATCATATGCACATAATACAATCATTTCCTAGTCAATTAATTTCTTATTAACCAAGATATTCACTAACATCATATGAATATTCTAACATGCCCATTATCCCTTAAGTTCATTTTAAAGCTCCAAATCAAATGTTCTTAATTCCCATTTCAAATCACCTATCATGATATTATCTTTCTTATGAAAGACACCTCAAATAAGCTTAAATCATTTCATTCTTTAATTATCCATCTATCACAGCATAATCTAAATAACCATATTTCACAATTGAACTAGACCATTTCTTTAAGAATCACATTAAATTTCATCAAGATAAATATTCACACACATATACAAGAATCATAACAGCAAATACTAAACTTCCTTCAAATAGGATTCCATATATACAAGACTAACTAATGAACTCATATACTACAAGAATACAAATAAACTAATCATTCATTTGTTGGTCCAATATTAAATCCAAATCTCTATCTCTTACACATTGAACATTCATTACAACATATGCCATGACTACAATATCTCACATTCTTACAATCCTTAATCTCAGCTACTACATCATGTCCTAATGCATAAGAACACAAGCATAGGAGTACATACATCATTTTTATTTTAAAAGTCATCATCATACAATATACTATCTTAATACATACAAATCAGCTCCACAACTATCCTCATAATGAAGAATCATACAATCCATATCCACACATGCTAGCATCCAATGAAGAACATCTCAATGGAAGAAGGCATCAAACCACTTGACCATGTGGAACTAAATAGGATCCACCCCCTTGCCAGGAGATGACATGGTGTTCCAACTCACACTCAAGACCTAGGCTGACACTTAACAACCAAGGGACTCAAAATGACATCCACAAGATAACAACCAAAGCAATAATCAAAATCTCATCACAAGGCTAATCATCAATCAACAAACTCCCAAAGGCATAGCAACAAACAAGGCATGAGGATCATGGAAACATGTAGGGAAGAGTGTCATAACATGCTATCTTGAATATAGAAGGGGAAAATCCACACCCTAATAGACATGTGGAACTATCTCCACCTTGGAGCCAAACAAGGGAGATCAGTTTACCACTGCAACGGTCTTTCCAAGCTCATCTTGAGTCACCACTCAAGGGATATGAGGTGGGGCACTAAAAAACCAATTTCATTATCTTTATTAAGTGAATTCATAATTACCCAAACCCACTAATCAATTATTAAGGTTATCACTTGCAATTACAAAGGAAAACTCTTCATGTGGTTCCTTGGTTGGTCTAGACCCTAGTGGTCCATTGCTCATGACCCTGATCCACACATGCAAGAGTCCACTCCCCATAACCATGGACCAAGACCTTAGGGTAAATAATAATACACAATGATATCACAATAACATCATGAAGGCTCAACAAGAAATGAAACAAATACCACAACAATACTGATACAAAACTGAAGCACAATTGAACCATTAAGCCAAAATATAAGCAAGAGCCTTCACCAAACAAAGAATAAATATAAATAAGAGTAAGGTATGCATTATTATTACTCAAAAAAATCCAAATACATCCTCAATAGTGAGGCACAATCCTCTCACTAGAGCTCTCAAAGTATATCCCTCAACAGCAAGGAATTCTCCCTCTTGTTGGAGCTATACAACACATAAGTGCAATCCTCAATGGTAAGGAACAAACCATCCTACCAGAGCTCAAATCAACAAGAAATGGTCAAGATAACAACACAATAAAATTTTGAGAACATCAAATCAATCACCAAAAGCCTCTGGAACTTGCCCCAAATTTGGAAAACTGACAAAATTGGAAAAAATTGGCAAAACCAACAACCCAGGCAGTTTAGGGCATACAAGGACCAGTCTGGCGCATCCATAATATATGTTAGTATATATGAGGTTCAAATTATCACATCCACATGTTTATGTAGCACATCTGTGATGAATACTAAGAGGGGGGGTGAATTAGTATACAGAAAAATACTGAACTTAAACACTTTAATAGTCTAGCAGTAAACCGGTAAAGCAGTTTAACAAACAAACCAGTTGACACACATGCAAACCAAATAGAAAATAAGGCATTCACCCATAGGAGCAGTAACACCATAACACAAGATATTTGACATGGAAACCCAAATGGGAAAAAACCACGGTGAGATGAAACTCACAAGTAACTATCTGGAAAATAGAAACCAGACCGGTTAAGGTCAGACCAGTCAAGGTCATACAATGTTCTTTACCAGAATAGATCCTGTTAGGAATCTCAATCTCTGTTAGGAGATAAGTCCAATTAAAGACTACCTTGCTAGAGGATTTTAGATCCATAGATGTGAACCACCTTGTTAGAGGATTTACAAAGGCTTTTCTAGGCCTACCCGGTTAAGGGTTTCTAACTTGTCAAAGATGTGAGTAATCAACAAGTGAGTGATCTAGAAAATTGCACAGATTGCTTGGTTAGATCCTTGATAGCTCGTTCTTAATGCATTCCAGCATTACTTCAATCTTCAACACATTCACACTTTGCCTTCTCTCACAGACCTAAACTTCTCTTCTCTGATCACACTTACAAAAACTCGTCAACCACTTTCAAAAACCCTTACTTATCTTTAAAACCCTAGACATGATGTCCTTATAAAGGAACCTGATTTCATGTTGGTCCAATAGGTTTACAATACAATTTTCTAGGTTTAGTGCATCTAGACATATTTGGTAACACGACACAAAAAGCACCACCAGAGTGTCGGCACCGCAAAACAATCGGTGGATGGTAACTCATCACAAAATGTTGGTTGGTAACTCATCACAGAGTATTATTGGTTCATACAAAATACCAATTTACGCAAAATATCAGTTGCCGGTTTGTCAAAAATGAAGACTAGGAAATATGTGTTCTACCGCTTTGATCCTTTGTGTTGCTTGAGATCCTCGAACCTCTTGGGGTCTTCATACCGCTTGAGATCAGTAAACACTTTCTACAAAACACCGAGAGTCTAAAGACTAACACATGATACCGGTTTGGAACAATTACCGGTTGAATATAATTCATACATTCAAAAAGCGATCTCATAGCAAGTGTGTGACCATCAATGACAATTACAACATAATCATCAAAAATGCCAACAATCTCCCCCTTTGGCATTAATGGAAACACTTAGGAAAATTTTGACATCTAAGTGTTTTACAAAATCATGCCATAAACAAAATTACTCCCCCTAAGCATATACACTATCCCTTTTGCAGAAAATACAATGTATACTACTCTTTATCAGAGATAAACATGAAAGTATACAGCAAAACATCAAATTTATATACTTCTCCCCCTTTGCCAACAATGACAAAAACATTGCAGACTAACCCCTGTTTCGTTAGTATTAAAATAATAAGTGTTTATGATAGTAAAGAGTAAAACTTGTCAAAAACTGATTTAAAGTCCTGCAAAAATTGCTTCATGGATAAGGACCATGACTCAAGTAGGGAGGTAGCCACCTCTTTCTCTATCTGCATCTGGGAGACCTATTCTTCCATGGCATCTATCATGCTCATCTCTTGAGTGACCATTAGGGCATCAAGATTTAGATAGAATTTTTGGAGAATTTGCAGTTGTGGCAATAGGATCAGTTGAAGTTCCTACAAATTACGTGTCTAGTAGCTTATCTCTGCCTCTATTCTTGCAGACTGGATTTGAAGCCAATGAACAGTTTGACCATATGTGGAAAAGCAATCATATGGCATCTTGAAGGTGCTAATAAATGACTGCATATCAGATTGCAGTTTGTCCTTCTTAGTGAGCACATCATCACAGAATAGATGAGGTTGACATATCTTGCTGAGTAGTAGATTTCCCTCATCCATTGCATCTCAGATGTTCTTTTGTGTCTTCTGAAGTTTTGACCGAAGCTCATTCAACTTCTTCACCAAGGTAATGTTCAGAGCCTTTTCATGCTCCTTTTTGGCATTTGATTCTGCAACTTCTTCTAGGCTTTGGACCTAGTCATCCACAACTATACATAAAAGTTTTAAATAGGCAAGTGAGGAATCGGTACTGGGGAGGTTCATATCAGGTATCAAATTGGTAAGTGTTTCCACCGTAGTTTGGATAACATCTTCCTCCTTTTTCCTCCCTAGAGCATCCAATCGCTCTTGAGCAAGCTTAATGCTCTGCAGAAGCTCCGATTCATTTGCAGACTGGAGGTCAATAGGACTGGTAATGTCAGCCGGTTTGGCTTGGCTATTGGTTGCCTTTGGAGTCTCCATCTGAGTGCTCTTTGCCACTTCTCTTTTCTTGTCTTCTTCTACCTTCATTTTCTCCTCTTCTTTCTGTTTCTCCTCATCTTCATCCTTCTTCTTCTTCTCCTCTTCCTCCTTCTTTTTCTCCTCTTCCTTTTTCTTCTCTGCTTCCTTTCTCTTCTCCTCTTCCTTTCTCTTCTCCTCTTCCTTTTCTGCTTCCTTCTTCTTCTTCGCATCTTCTTGTTTCTTATTTTCCTCTTCTTTTCTCTTTTCTTCCTCTTTCTTTTTCTTCTCTTCCTCTTTCTCCTTTTCCTGTTCTGCCTGTTTTGTCTCTTCAGTCTCCTATTTCTTCCTTTCTTCTTCTGCCTATTTTCTCTTGTCTTCTTCATGTTTCTCCTGACCTTCTATTTCTACTGGTGCATCCAGAGTAACATTGTCACCGTTTAAGGCATCAACATCTATTGCTTCCATTTGAGTGGCGAACGTTTCTCCTTCACTGTTGTATACTTCATCTGGTTGAGTGATTTCTGGTTCTCGCTCAGCTTTCCTATTGGCTTCAGCCACTTCATGTAGTCTTAAAGCTGATTGAGCAAGGGAGTGGGTATCTTTGACCACTTCCAAAACTTTTCCTTCCAATAACAGAAGTCTTCTTCTTCTAATGAAGAAGAGGCCCTTATATTTCTCCACCACTTCATACAGATCTATTTTAGGTACATCAAGAAAGTATTGTGCAAATACTTCCTCTCTTATTTCTTGTTCTTTCTCTATGGCAATGCACCACTTGTTGTCTAAAGAATTATACAAAGAATCAGGCGCCTTAGATTTAATTTCTGATGGCCACCGGTCATTAATGCATAAATAATTGATAACTTCCTATTCAACTTCTTTCTTTTCATCATCATTAAAATCATCAAAGAACTCTTTTAAATCACCAATTACTTTTCTTCTAATATTCTTAATTGTTCTTTGACAATGTGTCAAAGGTTTGTAAGAGGAAATATCAATATTTATCGATGCAGATGATGCCGGTTCACTCTTTGTCTTTTTCCTCGCTTCCCTAGTCTTCTTAGGCTTTTCTTCAGAGACAGTGTCCTCTGAGTCTGGTGTATTTCTTTTTGTCTTCCTCTTCCTCTCAAAGACTTTGGCAGGTGCCACTTCCAGTTTCTTCTTTATTGGTGACTGCGTGGTCACTTTGGGACTTGTTGGAGTAACCGGTGCTAATGCTGAAGGCATTGCCTTTCCCTTCTTTGCTGAGGGTTCTTGAACTGGTGTAACCCTTTCTAGATAGGTCCTGGTTCTCTTTGCCTTTGGATCAAGGGGTGAGGCAATTAGGGTAGAGGCATACCCATCTAACATGTCATTCTTTACCTCATATCCCATTGGTTCACTTCTTCCTGCCTAGGCTCAACCACCTCCATTATGCACTCATCAACTTTGATGGTGAAGTAGATGTCTTCCTCATACTTTTTGACTATATAACCGGATATTCTTATCCTTTGGCTCATCTTGCATCTGAACTCATCAAATTATTTGTTCAGTACTTTCGGATAGCCAGTTCCAACTGCTTGTAGGCTTTCCTTGATTTGGTTTGTCATCGGTTGGTCAGCAGACCACTAAATATCACCTACTCCTGGAAAGTAGCCTTGAAAGTAGAAGAACAACCAAACCAATAGTTTTCCAAACTTAAATTTTAGGGAATTGTCCTATTTGATTGAATTGAGTTTCAACAGGAGTTGTCTTTGCATACCGGTGCACAGATCAAATGATGCATCTTCCTTTATCATCCCGTAGGCGGTATTAACCACTGTAGCAAAGACAGAGTTGATTCTGCTAGCCAAGAATGTCTCGTAACCTATCACCATGTAGGCATACTTGACCAGATCATCCTTGATTGAGTTGACAGTCATTCCACGTGAGTCGCTCACTGAACTGGTAATCTTAGACATTTCAGTCTTGCTGACCTTCCTTAAGGCTGGCACTTCATCGACGTTGCAGAAACTGGTGATGACATGAATCGCTTTAGGTATGATATCATGCATCCATTCTAAGTACATCTTATCACCATGTACCCTTCTTAGAATAATGCGAATGTGATCATCCAAAAATTCTTCAAGAAAATAGACTGCATTGTGAAATTTCTTCTTTTCCAGAATGTTGAATTCCAGTTTAATCTTCTTATCCTTCTCGCAAAACAAGCTTAACTGGGAGTGGATCACAAGAGACCCTAGGTCTTCAATTTTACAGTCTATGTAATCGAAAATGCCTTCTTCTACTATAACACCAACGGGTATTTGAGATAGGGCATTGTATTTTGACTTCCATTGAATGAAGTCCATAGAATCAATGGGTGTAGTAGAGCTAGCATGTGATGTGGAAGCCATGATAAACAGGGAATTTTGAAAAATACCTTCATAGATCAAAATTTAGGGCTTCGCAATTTGAACTTCTCTTCACACTCCTTCAGTTACTGAAACACTGCTTTGCGTTCTACACTCCTTCAATAGATGTTAGCTTCAGATTCTTCTTCAGGTTTTTTGATAGATTCCTTGAATCGCAATGTAACTCACTTTTCTTCACTCTGAACTTGAAAACTTCTTTGCTCGAGAAGATGATAGTGAGAAATGATTTGAAAATTCCTTTTAAACAGATTCTCCACTTACCATAATAAATGCTCCACTAACCATAATAAATGCTCCACTATTAGGGCGTAAACCCTAATTTTGCCTTATACTGTTTCCGATCTTCTGCCAATCTAACAGGTATCTCATACCGGTTAAGGTCTTTTACTGGTGTCAATCGGGGGTTTGAGATATTTCACCATTTTCTCCCCCTAATCTTTTCTGATGCTTAGTTTGTCGATTCAGCGACTTCCACATTGGGTGCAGAAACCGGTTCTACTTGAATCACTTCTTCTGGCTTTTTCTTTCAGGTTTTCTTCATATCTATTTGAACAATTTCAACATCAATTTTTCCTTCCGAAGTGACTGGTATATCATCCAATATACTCTTTCTTTCTCTATAGAATCTTGTTGTATGACCCGGTTTGTTGCAGTGATAGCAAACCATTCCAGGTGCTCTCCAAGGTCCATTATTCATGTTTCCATTCTTCCTTCTGCATGTTGTAGCAGTGTGACCATGACCATGACAAATCACATATATTTCTCTCCATCTGGTTGCCGCTTGATAGCCACCACTACTTGACTGATGACTATAGGTATTAAACTGGTTTGGGTTCTGGTTCCCAGAGGGTTCAGGAAAAACTCCTTGATTCCTTTGAGGATACCTTCCGGTATTGTGCATCACAGGCCTACATTCAAATGCTCTATGCCCAAACTTGTTGCATGCATAACAATTACCATTGAATCTATTGGATCTAGGCTTATCATTTAGAAAATAAGGAAAATTTGATGCTCCTTCCTTGAGACAGTTAAAGCAAACAGGTTTGAACTTTTGCTTATCATTTAGAAAGTGTGTCCTTCCTTGGGACAGTTAAAGCAAACATGTTTGAACTTTTTCTTACCTTTATCCTTTGATGCCGGTTGTTTATTTGATGCTCCATCTTTTGTTCCAGAGGTCTCGCCTTTCTCATAATCAAAGAAACCAAGTCCATTGGTATTCTTTACCGGTTTAGCTGATTCAAGCTTCTACTCTAGCTTGACAGTGCTCTTATTGAAATTGGCAAGTATTTCCTTTGACTCAATTAGTTCTTTGGAAATAGCAGCATTGGTTTCCTTCATGGTTGCATTCTCAGAAGTAGCCATGTTTAGTTCACCTTGTACTTCTTCTTTTTCCATTTTTCTTTCATGAAGGTGAGTGGTAAGTGCACTGATCTCTTGCTTCAACTTGGAGATTTCATGATCTTTGTCTTTTACCAGATCTTCAGCTTTCCTCTGGTTCTCAAGCTCTTGGCACATTCGAATAGTTAGTCCTACCAACTCTTTTCTCAGGTTGGAATTGGATTCATTCAGCTTTTCTACTTCTTCAATTAGGGCTTCCATGTCCACTTCATCAAAAGAACTATTTTCAGATAGCTCCATCATTTTTTTAGCATGCTCTCTTCTTTTTTCCTGGGAGGCCTTAAATTTGACCATAAGTTCATCATAGGCTTGCTCAGACTGAGTGAGCCGATGAGTAAGTTCCCTCACAGTGTATTCCCCCATATCTCTTTCCAAGTGGTTAGACTTATAGAAAGGTTGGCTCTGATACCAATTGATGAATACTAAGAGGGGGGGGGTGAATTAGTGTACAGAAAAATACTGAACTTAAACACTTTAATAGTCTAGCAGTAAACCGGTAAAGTACTTTAACAAACAAACCAGTTGACACACATGCAAACCAAATAGCAAATAAGGCATTCACCCACAGGAGCAGTAACACCATAACACAAGATATTTGACGTGGAAACCCAAATGGGAAAAAATCACGGTGAGATGAAACTCACAAGTAACTATCTACAGAATAGAAACCAGATCAGTTAAGGTTAGACTAGTTAAGGTCATACAATGTTCTTTACCAGAACAGATCCTATTAGGAATCTCAATCTCTGTTAGGAGATAAGTTTGATTAAAGACTACCTTGCTAGAGGATTTTAGATCCACAGATGTGAACCACCTTGTTAGAGGATTTACAAAGGCTTTTCTGGGCCTACCCGGTTAAGGGTTTCTAACTTGTCAAAGATGTGAGTAATCAACAAGTGAGTGATCTAGCAAATTGCACAGATTGCTTGGTTAGATCCTTGATAGCTCATTCTTAATTCATTCCAGCATTACTTTAGTCTTCAACACATTCACACTCTACCTTCTCTCACAGACCTAAACTTCTCTTCTCTGATCACACTTACAAAAACCCTTACTTATCTTTAAAACCCTAGACATGATGTCCTTATAAAGGAATCTGATTTCATGTCGGTCCAATAGGTTTACAATACAATTTTCTAGGTTTAGTGCACCTAGACATATTTGGTAACACGACACAAAAAGCACCACCAGAGTGTCAACACCGCAAAACAATCGGTGGATGGTAACTCATTGCAAAATGTCGGTTGGTAACTCATCACAGAGTATTACCAGTTCATACAAAATATCTATTTACGCAAAATACCGGTTGCCGGTTTGTCAAAAATGAAGACTAGGAAATATGTGATATGTTGCTTTGATCCTTTGTGCCGCTTGAGATCCTCGAACCGCTTGGGGTCTTCATACCGCTTGAGATTGGTAAACACTTTTTGCAAAACACTAAGAGTCTAAAGACTAACACATGATACCAGTTTGGAACAATTACCGGTTGAATATAATTCATACATTCAAAGAGTGATCTCATAGCAAGTGTGTGACCATCAATGACAATTACAACATAATCATAAAAAATGCCAACAATCTGCAGTGCAGAATAGCGCATTGCAGGAAGAAAGGTAAAATACAAGAAAATAGACAAACCAAGTGACAAAACTGTCTAGTTTCACACATGGGCTCACAAAATGGACCAATATCACTTCTAGAAGGTGTGGGAGGATGAAATAAGCCTATGATAACATAAAATTGGATTCACCAAGTCACACAAATTAATTTGAACATCAAATTCCTGCACATCCTTCACACAAGATTACACAGAACTTGCCCAGATTGCAAAGGATTTCACCCAAGGATACAATGGGGAGAAGGGAAGACTCTTACACCTCAATGAAAGACAACAAGACTCTATAAGACCATCAAGAAGAGAAGACAACAAGAACATCAAGCACAATAAGACAGTCACTTTAAATCACAACATACACAATTACATTCCTTCATCCCATAGGAACATATGTAAGAATAGAACCATCAAATTTTCTTCCCCAATCAATATATAATATCTTAATATCAAATAAAATTCCCATTAACCCTGAAGATAATCTTTGAGAAGATGCAAAGAAGACAAATTCTTTTATGAAAATCAAAATGTAAGAAGTTAAGATCGTCCAACCTAGATCTAAAAGTGATGGTAATGCCAATCAAAGAAGAGCAATCAAACCAATCCAACTCTAGCAATCCAATTCCAAACTCAAAAAATCCAAAATCCAAAATCTTCAAGCAACATTCGCAGAGATGCCAACCTCGACAATGCACATCCAAAACCAATAAATAGAAAAATTAAACCAAAACTATAGAAATGCGCTAACCAATCAAAATATTCCAATTAATTATATAATATACCTACCATGCATAAATTTGAGGTAAGTATTATTTAATAATATTATTTACTTACCCCCACAAAATCAACCAATCAGATAAAAGGGTAGGTAAACTATATAATATATCCGATTATCCAAGTAATAACAAGATAATAACATAATAAACATATAGTAACAAGTGGAATCATAAATCAAAACCAATTAATAAATAAACAAATTAAATAAATAAAATCCAACACAAATAAAATCCAATTAAATATAAAATCAACCAACACAAAAATGTTGGCATATGCACACTCCAATGAGACATTGTAGGTGATTGAAGGTTTTGTCATTGATGGCAACCTTACAATCCTATGGCACTGGCAAGGCATTACACCAACAAGATAGTTCACCGGCACTAGCAAGATCAAACTCTACACTGGCACTCAGACCACCGGCACCGACAGAGAAAGGAAGCATACTGGCACAGAGGCCGATAGGATTTTTGTTATATTATATTTTGTTTATTATTGTAAAATCTTTGTAAGCCAACTTGGCATCATTGTAAAATGACTCTTATATAAGAGAGATCATTGTAGAACATTTGGAAGTAAGAAAGGAACATAGAAGATTGTATTTTGGCGAAATAAGGCAAACCTATTATGCGAATTATAGGTTAAGGGTTTATGTAAGAAGCAGAGCAGAAACCGATACTAGATCTAGCATTATAGATGCTATTCTGAAGCAGTACAAGATACTGGATTTATATAATCCATCATTGTAAGTCAATGAGACCTCCCATTTTGTATTTGAGCAGTGAGCTCTAGGCAGTTGGCCTTCCTGCATGTGCAGGCCCCTCTTGTAGCAGTAATATTCTCTTATTGGCTAGTAAGTGAATATTGTGGGTCACAAATCCCACCAAGGTTTTTCCCACACCGGGTTTCCTCGTTAAATCCTTGTGTCATGGTGTGCTTTTCATGTGGATGCTTTTAATTCTATTTATTGCATTATTTCTTGCATACCGGTACACTGTTATAATATGTTCTACATGTTTTAAGTTAAGAAATTCAATTCACTAGTTAGATACTGATTCACCCACCCCCCCTCCTCAGTATCTGTGGGAATCCTAACAATTGGTATCAGAACCTAGTCCTCTATTTTCAGAAGCCTAACAGCTTGAGGAAGATCTTGACACCGGTAGAAATGGAAAATCTGATGAAGCAACTTGAAGGAGCTCTCTCAGACTATGATGCAGAGAAATTGAAAAACATCAAACTAGAAGATGATCTAAAGGCTGCTTAGGATATTATTCAAGCACTTCAAGAGAATCATACTATTGCAAGAAATAAGAGAAGAGAACTTTATGAAAAGATGCAAAATGAGAATGATGAAAAGGAATCACTTAATGATATGATAAACAAGCTGAAACAAGAGAACATGACGACAAAGAATGAGATGCAGGATATGGCTATGAGATTCTATAAAGAAATTGAAGATAGAAAGAAGAATGAAGAAGAATTAACTAGAAGACTAAGTGATTCAGCAAATGAGAACACAAGACTTAGCTATGAAAATGATTTGTTGAAGACAGATCTGATGTACACTTAGAATGACTCCAATGAACTGATGAGGCAGAAAGAAGTATTAGAAAGAGAACTACTTACTGCAAATCAACATAAAGAAAAATTCAAGAAAAGCTCAGAGGAACTTGGCAACTTGCTGAAGAATCAAAAACCTAAAGGTGACACTTCTGGAATTGGCTTTGAAGTTGGTGAAAGCTCTGGTATTGCAAACACATAGGATCATAGCAAACAGGTAAGGCAACCTAAAGCTTATAAATTCAATGGAAAATTCTTTAACTGTAATAAGTATAGTCATAGAGCAAATGAATGTAGATCTAGAAATTATCAGAATATCAATGCACCCACCGGTCAATGTTCAAAATGCAACAAAGTTGGTCACAACTCTGAAAATTGCAGAATGATTGTGAGATGTTATGTTTGTGGAAGATTTGGACATTTATCTAAGCAATACAGAACACAAACCGGCATAGGTTATGGAAAGGCTATTCAGAAAAATAATGTGACTTGTTATGCATGTAACAAGATTGGGCATATTGCAAAATTCTATAGAAGTAGAGGATCACTGACAGACAACAAAGGTCCTAGTTTGAAAGGAAAAGAAAAAGTTGAAGAGGTTAAGAAAGAATTCTCAAAACAATGGATTAGAAAGTCAAACCTAAATATCATTGGGAATACTCCTCCACCGGTAGAACCAATCATCACTTCACCGGCAGGACAGAGTAATACTCCACCGGCAGGAAGCTCTTCATCAAATTGAACAAAATTTTCTTGAGGGTTTGGCAATCAATGAGACATATGCTATAATTCCCTCGGTTAATGGTGAGAAGTTGGAAATTACTTCCATACCGACAGACAATGTTAAGTGACTACTTAACCATCATACATTAAATGTGGTAGTTGGTAGTTCGACACTATAAATTAATGTTTTTGGCTCCATTTCACTTCACCGAGCATTCAAACATTCAAAGAGCGCAAAATCTCCAGAGCTAAGGCATTTCAAGCAAAGAGGCAAAGCACTTCAGAAATCAATCCATCCAAAGGCAGAAAAAAAGGGTATTTATCATGGCATCCTCCTCTGCACTTGAATTCATAGCAAACCCTACAATAGTCGAGGTTATAAAATGCCCTAGGCCCATATTTAAACTAGTTCCTGAGGTAGCTAAGAAAGATGACAATGTAGGTGCTTTTTCCCAAATTCCAAAAGGAGTTGTTTTTGCAGAAGATCCCAGAATATACATCCATTGCAACATAGAGGAATTAGGAGATGAAGAAATTAAAAACATGTATAAGATAGTTATATGTGACAATTCTGGAAATATAAAACCTGAACATAAAATTGTTGAAACCCTAGGATTCACTGAAAACCTCTGCATTCCTGAATTTCCCAAAGAAGTGATTAGGATAGTTTTAAGTAGGGTACATGGTTCATTCTTTTGACTTGATTCGATTCACAAAATTACAAAGGAAGCTATGAAAGCAATAACAGGGTTACCTTCCACCGGTAATAGACCAGACAAGACTAAGAAGGTCTCCAATGACCTAGTAATGAGCTTAACTGGTGCAACATTAGACAGAAGGTCTCTAAGGGTTAATGATGTGACTGATATAAATGTGAGATTTGTTAGCATTATTTTAGGGTACAAAGCAACTCATGCAAACAGACTTAACTCAGTTTCCAGTTTATGCATTAAGAGTGCTTATGATATGGTTAAAGACAATGTAAAAATTGATGTATGTGAATGGTTAAAAGATGAGTTGATTGATAACTTAGGCAAAATCAAGAAGGATAAGAAAGGAACTTTCAGATTTGGAAATCTACTTGTATGCTTGATGCTACACATAACTAAACAGGTTCCCAGTATTGGCCATAAGAACCTTGGATTTGATATACCAGTAGGAAAATAGTTAACAGACCTATTCAACAATATGGGTGAAAACAAAGAAAAGAATATTCATGACCACTTTCAAGCACTAAAGGCTAGGATGAACAAAAGGATCAGACTATCATAGGAAATTGTTAACAAATACAAGGATGATATATGTTTTGTAATCAAAAAGGATGAGATCTGGATGGAAGCAATCGTCCCTAGAACAATTTGGGTAATAGAGATGGGTTATGAAATTGATGATCATATTATTGAGACTTATGCTAAAGCAATTCTGGAAGCACCAAATGAACCTAATGAAGAAGTATTTGGTAGTGTTGAGACCATAGAAAATCAAATTCAATCTAATAAAAGAGTGAAAAAGGTTGAAGCAGTTGTGAGAAGAGGTTCTAGACAGGCTAAGGCTATTAAAGAAGATATATTGAAACAAACCAGTATCACTGAGGATGAGCTAGGAACTCTATAGCCTGAGACTCACCTATCACCAGTAGCTACTTCTTCAGAGAGTGACATGCCTACAACTTTCAAAAGAGTTGTAAGGAAAAGGGATCCTTCACCCGCATCCACACCCTCGCCTAGAAGGACTAGACAAAAACAACAGGCAGTGACGTCTCCAGTTAGAAAGACAACACCAAAGAAAAAGTTGACACCAAAGAAGAAGAAGACTAAACAAAACATGGCCCCTCTTGACAAATTGCTAAATGAAATCACAGAGGAAGGGGGAAACTCGAGAACATAGGAAAGGTCTATGATACACTGTCAGCAGATGAAAGAGAACAAGTTGAAAACAGTGTCATTTTACACCTAGATATCTATAAGAAGCTTTTGATGGAAGTTGTAGATGAACTACCAGATGAATTTTTTAAAAGACTGGAAGCAAGAAGACAAGTTGTTGTAGAGCTTGATAAGAAAATCAAAATTAAAAAGTTACTTGTTGTTTACCCAGTAAATTCACCTAAGGAGATAATGACTTAATTGCACAAGCCAACCGGCCAGTATTCTCTACTGCACACTGACATATTGCATTAGTGGTTGGAAGAGTGAATGAAGTAACAGAGGAAACATAAAATGCATGGGACATATTCCTTGTTGAGAAGGAAAAACAGGAAGAGTACAGGAACCCCAAACCAATAAAGGTATACCAGAAAGAAAGGGACAAAGGAAAAGGAAAGGTTTGTGGACCCCCAAGCATCAAAGTAAAAGACAACTTACTCCCACCGTCTCCAATTACTTCACCGGTTAGATACTGATTAACCCCCCCCTCTCAGTATCTGTGGGAATATGGACAACTACTGAAAATCAACCGACAGATGAGAGTATGGACATAAAGGATACTGTAGACACCTAAAATTGTCATGTCTAATTAAATAAATACTTTATTTATTTAATTACTTTAGCCTAATTCATCTATTAATTAAATAAATCCTTATTTATTTAAATAATTCATTTATCCTCTTCTAGCCTTATTTCTCATTTAAATAAATACTTTTATTTATTTAAATTACCCTTTTCCTAAATTAAATAAATATCTTATTTATTTAATTGATCCCACTTCTTCTATTAATTAAATAAATCTTTATTTATTTAATTAATTCATTAACCTTTTCTACCCATGACACATGTCATTCATCTCTTAATTCATACACTACCTACCCCTTTCATTATTTTATTATTTCTTTTACCTACCCTCTAATCATAGTCGACCTCCTTTTACACCTCTCAATCTTATCCATCCATTTCATATTATGTCTTCTATATAAGGAGATGCTTCATTCATTATCAAACCCTAACTACCTAACTACTTGATCAATTTGACTACTTGGCATATGCAATCCTATTTGCAACCACATTCCATTCTTTGTTGAGCTCTTGTGCACATTAAATCTGAGAGCAAATATATCAAGCAAGATCAATGGAGATAGGAATAATGGAGATCAAAACCCTATTGGACATGTGATGGTATAATCTTTGTGATTTCATTTGATTAAATGCATTGTCTTAGGTAATCTTCATATGTTATGGTGGATCTTTGTTGTTGTTAGGCTAGGGTTTTGTGGTTGAATTCATTTAGCCTTTCAATATCGTTATTATTGTTATCCATTTTCACCATATACATTTTGGCATGCCCAATGGGACTCTTGTCCCTTTTGCATTTAACATTTTGTTGTAGATTTTGTATTTTGAAGTTGCAGATCTGACATTTTCGATGACATTTTGGTACTTTCGCGCCTGTGTACTTTCGGATCGCATTTTTGGTTTTCTGTCGCATTTGTGACATCTGGAATCACGTCTATGTCCTCGACAGTATTTTATTTTGCAGATTCTGAAAACCGCGTCTGTGATGTTTTTAGACACGTCTGTGTCCAAATGTCGCGTCTAGGTTCTGGAGCCACGTTTGTGTCTCGTAGAAGCGCATCTGTGTCAGAGAGTCGCGTCTGTGTCTGGGGTAACCACGTCTGTGTGCATTGATTTATTTTTTGGGGTTTTATTGATTCAGTTTTTGGTCATTTAATGTTTTAGATATGATTTATTTTGAGCTAACATTTTCAGATCTAGCTAACGAAATTGGTGCAGCTTGTCTTGAAAGCAAAATCGTTTGGTTGAAGGCCCCTATTTTCACAAAGTCTTTTGGATTTAAAATTTACCTAACTTGTGTGCTTGCAGGAAGGGGTGATTATTTCAAAACAATCCAAACTACTAACAAATCTTTGTTGCAGGTCCTTGGCAAGGGTTTTTGGATTTTTATTGTGTGCCTTGTTTTCATAGACTAGCAAACACTTCAATTGGTGCACTAAAATTGAATCATTGTCTTTTGTGTCTTGAGCAATAGGCTCTTTTTGTTTAATCTTTAGAGGGCCTATCTTCCCGTGTGGTCATTAGGACTACTAGTGAGAAGAGAACGACCCAAGTGGTAGCAAAAGAAAAGCCATCTTCTTCCAAACCACTATAAATAATTGTATTCATGGTGAAAACTATGAATAATGTGTGCTGATTAGTCCATACTGACACTATGTCTCCCCATAAACCCGTTTGATCAAATTTATTTGATCAGTTGTAGGGCGTAACCCCTACTGGCTAGGAGCCTTCTGTATTTACAGAGCTGAAAGTGCCACATGTATGGCCACATGAGCGGATGCCCTTACTAGCACCTTTTTGTTTTAGAAGCCCAAATCCTTCTAGTTGTTGGGGTAGGAGGTCGGACCTCTGGTAGCGGCCCACACACATACGGTTCTTAGTATAGATACAAAGTTCACCACGAGGAGTTTTCGTGGGGACTGATGCTTAGCTGACCTGAGAAGTGAGTGCCAAGGGTGGAGCCAGTGAGGTCAAGCATCTAATTATCCACTCTGAATAGCATAGCCTCGGGGGTAAAACCCCATGTGGGATCAACAACTATTGTCTTGGCTAGCCATAAGAATTGTGCAACAAACTCACTCCAACATGGATCAAAGGAGGCCTAAAAGTGGAGGCAATAGAGGACCACATATGGTACTTGAATCACCATCATCTTTGTTTCAAAAACCAGAGGTCCCACATACACATGGTCAAGCATATGATACTCACCTTCATAGACCATTATGGAAGTCTTATGCAGAAAGATATGCTCAATCACATACCAATGTTAAGGATCAACCACCAAAGCAATTGGATATTCAAAGGCATGCTCAAAATTTGGACACAAGGAAACCCTGTGTCAAATTTGGGGGCAACACATTAGAACATGACATGCCTGTAGAGTATGGTATACATGGACAAAATAGATATTTCGTTCCTCAACATGAATCTATACCAAGTGGTCCATATATGCAGTATCACTATAGACCTCCTCCATATGAACATGTGTATGATCAATATCATCCATATATGCAACATGCTCCTCCAATTGGTGGCTCAAGCATGGGATATGGTCCAAGAAGTTGATCTCCACCTAAGAGCAATTTGGAGCAACAAATTAGGGACTTGCAAAAGAAAATGGAGGACATACATACACTAAAGCCAACATACACAATGAGAGACAAATGTCCTTATCCATTTGACAAGAGCATTCCAATGCCTCCATTTCCTACACACTTTGTGACACCTAAGTTTGATAAGTACAGAGGCAAAGGGGATCCTAAGGCACACATAAGACAGTTTTTCACAGCTTACATTGAGGTAGTAGCAGAAGAGACATATTTGATGAGATTATTCCCACAAAGCCTAGGTGTTCAAGCTATGGAATGGTTCTCCCAACTTCCACCTGGTATTAAGTCATGGGGTGACTTAGCAGAGGCATTTATTCAACATTTCTCCTACAATATAGAGACAGACATATCAGTCACTACTTTGTGCAACACCAAGCAAAAAGAGGGAGAGTCTTTTGCATCATTTTTACAAAGATGGAGGAATCTAGCCAGCAGATGCTCTTGTGAAATTCCACAAAAACAAATGGTAGAAATGCTCACCCAGAATGTTAACAAAGACATTGGCTATGATTTAAGAAAATCTTGTTTGTCCACCTTCAAGGACATCATTGAAAAAGGCTTAGCAATAGAGAAGGTCCTAATTGAACAAGGAGTCATTAAGATACTCAAGGAAAACAAAGATGACTTTAAAGGAAAAGACAAGCCAAGATTTTGGAATAAAAACAAGAACACAGTCACTGATGGTGTTGTTGATGCCAATACAGTGCAACCCAAAATCATTTTTTCGAGATCAAGCTCTACAAACAATCAAGTGAATACTCAAACAACTTCCAAATCACGAAGGAAGTGCACTCCATTAGGAGAACCACTTGAGTCAGTTTTCAAAAAGCTAGTGGCAAACAAGATAATAACAATTCCAGATTTTCCTCCATATGAGCCAAAGGTCAAACCAAATTGGTGGAATGATGATGAGTATTGTGAATTTCATAAGAGCAAGGGTCATAAGACAAGAAATTGCCATCGACTGAAGAACATCATACAAGATCTTATTTGATAGAGGTGACATTGAGATTGAAGGACACTCATCCAATCAAGAACATGAGATGTTTAAGGAACCATTCCCAAAACATGACAAGGGAAAAGCTAAAGCCACAGATGACCAAACCAACTATACCAGAGCAACCTATAACTATGATTCAACTATTAATCACATTTTGATGGACAATTACGTCTCTACCATTATCATCAAGGACAAAAACCCTAAGAATTCTACCCAGAGACCCAAGATTGTCCTAAAAGGTGTTGGATCTTCTTCCGAACCTACCTCTGAATGTCATGTTACAACCCGCTGAGGTAAATTCACTTTGCAAGGTGCTCCAGCTAAAAACATTGCTTCCTCATCAACCAAACCAGAGTATGACCTTGTAGAATAGTTAGGGAAGACACCCACGCTCATCTCCATCCTTGAGCTCTTACGCATATCCCCCGCACATAAAGCTATTCTTGACAAAATCTTGAGAGACACTACCTTTCCTACTGATCTGAACGTGGACCAGTTTCAACCCATGGTGGGGTACCTTTCCATTCCACATTCCCTTACACTCACAAAAGTCGACGACACATCCATGAGCCAACCACATAATGCACCATTACACATTGAAGCCTTCATACACAAACATAGAATCAAACGAGTCCTGATAGATGGAGGAGCTGGTCTAAACATTTGTACATTGAGCACAATTAAACAATTGGGATATTCTGATAAAGCTGTGAATTCTACAAACAAAATTACCAACAAGGCATATGATGATGAAGAGCGTTCATCCAAAGGCACAGTCACCTTACCTCTCAGAGTTGGGCCCATTACAAAGGATGTGGTTTTTCAGGTCCTTGATCTAGATCTCACATACAACATATTGCTAGGACGTCCATGGATTCATGAAATGAGCGTAGTCCCATCTACATATCATCGATGTATCAAGTTTCCTCACAATGGAGTTGAAGTGACTATCAAAGTTGACCCAAATCCATTCATATATTGTAACAATTTGTGACCTAGATCAGAAATAACAATCCCAGTCAATCGAGAAGCTATTCCTTCTTCAACATATGTGGATCCAAAACCCTTGAAAGCTTCTACATCCAAACAATCAGAGCTGAAAGAAAAGATCAAGATTAAAGACCTTGGATGTGGTGAGTATATCTTTCATGTTGATCAACTCTCACTATCTCCTAAGGTATTCAGTCAACAGGAACAATCTACAAAAAAAATTGCAATATCAAGGAATTGGGTGTGAACCACCTAGTGTTGTGGCTACTAAGTCTGAATGCAAATCTCCTCTAGTGGTGCAAGCAACCCTTGATATCAATAGTCCTAAGAATGGTTCCAACGAAGAATCTGTTGAGTGTATTGCCAGCCCTCTTGATAACTCACATAGCCTTACCATATCATCCACTCATTCCATTTTCACTCCACTTCCAGACTTGGATCAAAAAGAATTACAAAAGCCCTTACTCATTGGGGATCAAAAATCAAGCTTTGAAAAGAAAAATCTAAAAATCAATAATAAAGAAAAGTCCTTTAGTCCAAATCAAAATCAAAAGCTATTGGACTCTGCAAAAATCAAAGTCAAGGATAAAAATCATATGAAGAAAAAAGAACAAGAGTTGATCTCCCCTAATATCAAAATAACTGGGGGCAAAAGTTCAAAAATTTCAAATCAAAAAGCATACTTGTTGATCCTAAGTCTTCATCATGTCATGATACTTTCACTTCTTTTCACAATCATAAGCCTTCATCACTCATTCACTTGTTCTGCACATCCTTTCCCTTCTAGCAATACATCATAGACCTTTAATGGAGCTTCCTCGAAGGACTTTGCTATCAGTGATGCCAAAACTTCTTCAGGTGACACGCATGTGGGCCTACATAGTCCACGCACTAGTAATTCTATCTCAGTTCCTTTATCAAGGAAGATAGTCACTCAAGCTACACATCATTCAGTCAAGGAATATCACAACTACAATCATAAAGTCAAGCCTCATACATTTGAGGTAGGGGACTTAGTTCTTAGAGAAAATCCCAAAAATTAGCAAGACAGAGAGAAGAAGGGCAAGTTCGAACCAAACTGGCTTGGTCCTTACATCATTACAACAGCATATGGATCTGGTGCATATCAGCTCTCAACTACAGAAGGTGAGCCTTTGGAGGATCCTATCAACAACATGCACCTTCACAAGTTTTACACATAGCTCTTTAGAGTATCCTAATTTCAAAAATACAAAAAAATCAAAAATTTAAAAAATACAAAAAAAAAATCAAAAATTTCAAAAATACAAAAAAATTCAAAAAATACAAAAATACAAAAAAAATTATAAAAAAAAAAAAAATCGTTAAAACTTGGGAAACAGGCACCTTGTGACACAAAAAACATTGAAAAATGTAAAAAAGTTTCGTCCAACGGTGAAAACCACTTTGGTGGCGCCCTGGACAAGTACCATGGTGAAAACTGGGTCACCAGCGCCATGTGTAGAGACATTTATCCTCCCTCCTTCAGGATTCCATTTCATCCTTCACTTTGCACACACTCACAACCTATTCATTCATAATAAACTTACCCATTCCCATCATGGCTTGTTATTGATCTACCTAAGATTGGTTATCCATTCATAATAATCCCTTTTCACCTCCCTTTCCATCCATAATAAATCAGATCCTATCTATGGCTAAGGCAAATCCTATGTCTAGTGATGGGTGTGGAACTGAGAACATCACATGTTTCAAGGAGTACAGTTTCTTCCAGCTTCCTTTAGTCTATCTGCGCACAATCTGCAATAAAGCAACATTTGCATCACAGATCCGCAATAAAGTTTCATCTTCTTCGCAATAAAGTATCAGTTTCATGGATTCGGT
The DNA here is from genome assembly GCF_030272615.1 of Cryptomeria japonica. Lineage (NCBI taxonomy): Eukaryota > Viridiplantae > Streptophyta > Pinopsida > Cupressales > Cupressaceae > Cryptomeria > Cryptomeria japonica. Next base: position 583,577,948 of record NC_081406.1, read on the forward strand.
CAGTTTCAGATGAGTTATAGCAGCAACAATGGGCTTCAACAAATCAAATCTTTCAACAGACTCAGACAACATTACGGTTCAGTGCTATCTATCCTTTTGTGAAAGTAAACATTGTGACCACAATCAAATAAGACTTATATGAGTGACAAGAGACACTAAACTTGAGGACTACAGTGGATGTTGGTGTCAAGTCTTGGTTTTATTTTGATTTCATCTTCTGGTGACATGTCTTTTAGCTTTTCCAGGATGTCTCTGACTAGCGATTTTATCTCCAGGATGTCTTTGACTAGAAAAGCGAGGATGGGGTATCATCACCTATTTTTCTTTGTTGTCTGTGGATTGTCTCTTAGTAATGCTATGACTTGTCCAAGGATATGAGGACACTGTGAGTCTAGTGTGAACTGGGGCATTCTTTGTTTGTGACTGTCTTATCTCCATGCAAACAGGTACAATGACTTTCTGGGTTGAACATATGCCTCGATTGTCATAACCTACTTGCCATAATAAAGCTCAATGATGATAACGCACAAGAAGCTCTTTCACTTTCATATCTTTTGTCTTTCATCCCCCTTTCTTGATTGACTTCCATCATCCTTCTCGAGTCCGCGTAGCCTACTATCACATGACTGAGTATAATGACACACCAAAAACATTTGCATTTCATGTAGTTGCGCCTGCATTACCACATATAAGCATTTTATACATACATATAGATATTACAACTGCATCACATCTTGCACACAACACCTGTTAGCACAATTTATATTTGCATTATCATATTCATCTACATTACATACATTCACATTTGCATCATGCATACACATATAAAAACATAAAAGAACAAAAATATGGCATTTCATCATGTACATATTTGCATCCATATCATAAGCATCACATAAGAACATCTCATCACACAGGTACACATGCATATAGCTGTCGCAAAAAAATGAATCATCTCATATGAATCAAAAGTGTCATGATACAATGATGTCAAAATCATATGGCTACAATCACCCACAGGTGTCTACATCATCATACAATACTGATACATAGGGAGCCCTCTACAGCTATGATGAACTCCCTCCCTCGGAGCCAGCTGGCCTCGACGGAGTCTGAGCCCTAGAACGACCCACCCCAAGATCATCTCTCCTGGCCCCTGTGTCCTCTGGATCCACCCCTCGTGTCGCCCTATCTAGACAGAGGAACCCACTGATAACTCTTGCCAACACTGTTGGTAGTGCTAATCCTATCCATGTCATGGTATCCCATGCCACATGTCCCACCCTCATCTCCAGTCCTGAATCCTAGAACACTCGTTTAAGGGTATCTTTGTCTCCATCTCGATCGTACAAAATCAACTCCCCATCGATCGGTATCCACAGAATCCTGTATACATCCTCCAAGGTGACTGTCATCTCCCCCATCGGCAAATGAAAAGTGCAAGTCTCAAAGTGCCACCTCTCCGCCAGTGCAGTCAACAATCCCATGTTCACCCGAAACTCAGGCACATACAGAATATGTCTCAATCCCATAGCCTCAATCGCAGCTTGGTCCTTGGCTGTCAACTCAAGTCACAACCTCTGAGTCGATGGGAATCTCTCCCGTGGCTCCAGCATAGGCAAATACTCTTGCATTCACACAAATCAATCATCTCAGTCCTAGTGACACTCATTGTTCATCACAAAGTGTTGCTTCTATCCTAGTGGTACTCCCTGTTCATCACAAAGTACTATGTGTTTGGCACTCTCTGTTCATCATTAAGTGCTGCTCACATTTGCACTCCCTGTTCATCACAAATTGTTGCTTCTGTCCTAGTGACACTCATTGTTCATCACAAAGTGTTGCTTCTATCCTAGTGGTGCTCCTTGTTCATCACAAAGTACTACATGTTTTACACTCTCTGTTCATCACAAAGTGCTGCTCACATTTGCACTCACTGTTCATCACAAAGTGTTGCTCCTATTGGTACTCCCTATTCATCACAAAGTACTATGTCTTGGTCCTCCCTGTTCATCACAAAGTGCCTTGATCTATCCTATCCTAGGGCTTCTGCTTGAGTGTATCCTCTTGAGTAGTTTCCTAATTGGCAACGTATGTTCTATCACAGAATTGTCAATCCTAGCCCTATCTGCTATCCTAGTCTTCCATAGAGGACCCGCTTGAGTGTATCCTCTCAGCAACTTATCCAATCGACATATTATCCTACCTAGCATGCATTTATGATAACATTTCATGTGACAAAGTACAAGGAGGTTTTGCGGTACTTACCAGCTCTCCTACATCTGTTGGCCTCTAAAATCGATGAATGCGATCGAATCTGTGAACCAATGCCATCGCTGCTAACTACTACTACTCTATCTCACTCTGCACTCTGATCTCTTGGATGTGTGGATGACAATGAGGATGTTTTCCCCTCGTGGTCTATCTTATAGACTACCCTAGCCCTAACCCTCGTCTCCCGAGTCAGTCTTCATTATCTTGTGACTCTGTCACTTTATCCGGTCAGTCCATTCTATCCCGTCTTTCTTATCGAGAGATTGTCTACGATCTTTTTAGACATTTTTTCATCCAATCTCTCGAGGGGGCATATCATTCCCATCTTGGGGCAACTTTGTATCAGTTCATATTATTTTCTGTGAAACAATGCGACAAGCCGTATTGTCTCAAAGAGGGGCAAAATGTAGACACCTAAAATTGTCATGTCTAATTAAATAAATACTTTATTTATTTAATTACTTTAGCCTAATTCATCTATTAATTAAATAAATCCTTATTTATTTAATTAATTCATTTATCCTCTTCTAGCCTTATTTCTCATTTAAATAAATACTTTTATTTATTTAAATTACCCTTTTCCTAAATTAAATAAATATCTTATTTATTTAATTGATCCCACTTCTTCTATTAATTAAATAAATCTTTATTTATTTAATTAATTCATTAACCTTTTCTACCCATGACACATGTCACTCATCTCTTAATTCATACACTACCTACCCCTTTCATTATTTTATTATTTCTTTTACCTACCCTCTAATCATAGCCGACTTCCTTTTACACCTCTCAATCTTATCCATCCATTTCATATTGTGTCTTCTATATAAGGAGATGCTTCATTCATTATCAAACCCTAACTACCTAACTACCTAACTACTTGATCAATTTGACTGCTTGGCATATGCGATCCTACTTGCAACCACATTCCGTTCTTTGTTGAGCTCTTGTGCACATAAAATCTGAGAGCAAATATATCAAGCAAGATCAATGGAGGTAGGAAGAATGGAGATCAAAACCCTATTGGACATGTGATGGTATAATCTTTGTAATTTCATTTGATTTGTATTGTCTTAGGTAATCTTCATATGTTATGGTGGATCTTTGTTGTTGTTAGGCTAGGGTTTTGTGGTTGAATTCATTTAGCCTTTCAATATCGCTATTATTGTTATCCATTTTCACCATATAGAGATACAAATCCTAATCCTGAGGTACTATACACAGTTGATGTTGATACACAAAAAGTCAATATTATGATAGACAAAGATTCAACCGACAAGACAGATATGGCTAGTGAGCCACCAACAACTAACAACATTGACAATACTGAAAGAAAAGTTGAAGTTGATAACATAGAGCAACAAACAGAGAGATAGGCAGAGCAACAGGCTCCGGCATAGGAATAGATTCATTTGGAAACAGTGCCACCGGCAACAGGAGAAGATCAAAAGCCATTACTTAAAGAAATGGAAACACAGACTGACCTACCAGAGGTCACTACAAACTTGGTTACTTCCTCCATCGGCGGAATTCAGAATGTTGGTTCCTCCTCAGCAAGCTACAAATCAACAAATGTAACTGAAGTACTTTTGGACTCCATCAAAAGGATAACAGATTGTAGTTCATAGGCTTATAAATCTATAGATGATGCAATCCCAATTTTGAAGATGATAGCCCCTAACTATAACATGGACAATAAGGATTCTTTAAGACAACTTGACATTTTTTGTAAATACATCACTGAGAACACAGTGACTGTCGATCAAATAAAGGAAGAGGCATTGAAGGATAAGTTAGAAATTGAAAAGCAAAAATTCTTTGAAGATCAAATAAAGAAGTGTACTAGGGAATTTGACACACTTCTACTGGAACTATGTAACTTATTGAAGGAATACAAAACTCTGTACAAAGACACCTGCAAGACAAACTTTTTGACAGTAGACATAGATAAGAAAATGAGCAAGGTACAGGATAACAATACTCACTTGATTCATTATCAGTTTTTGAACAAAGGATAACAAGTGTTGAGGAAGAGTTACTTAAGTTAGAAAGAGAAAAGGAGAGAATAGTAAATAAGGCAAAGAATTTGAGACTAAAACTGAGTCCAAGATTGGACTATCTACCATCATTATGGAAGGAAATATCTGAGGCACTGGTACAGGGACAGAAAAAACCGGCAGAGCATATGCAACACCTCACCGGTACAGTTAAAAGAACAGAGACAACAATAAAGGACAGCAAGAATTTTATGGAAAGTATAAACTTGATTTTGGGAGATCTTTTTCAAATTGTAACCACCCAGTTACAAGGTTGAGACTACAACTCTACTGACATCTTGACAACCTTTGTCATTGATGCCAAAGGGGGAGTAGTAGTATGAGAAAATAACCGGCAAAAGACATATCTACTCAGGGGGAGTTCTTATATTTTTGGTAACATACTTTTGGAAACATTTTTGGATTACAAGTTTTGGATACACTTTTGAATTTTCTCATGAGTGTTGTCATCAATGCCAAAGGGGGAGATTGTTGGCATATGCACACTCCAATGAGACATTGTAGGTGATTGAAGGTTTTGTCATTGATGGCAACCTTACAATCCTATGGTACCGGCAAGGCATTACACTGGCAAGATAGTTCACCGACACTAGCAAGATCAAACTCTACACCGGCACCGGCAGAGAAAGGAAGCATACCGGCACAGAGGCCGACGGGATTTTTGTTATATTCTATTTTGTTTATTATTGCAAAAATTTTGAAAGATGACTTGGCATCATTGTAGAACATTTGGAAGTAAGAAAGGAACATAGAAGATTGTATTTTGGCGAAATAAGGTAGGCCTATTATACAAATTATAGGTTAAGGGTTTATGTAAGAAGTAGAGCAGAAACCGGTACTAGATCTGGCATTATAGATGCTATTCTGAAGTAGTAGAAGATAATAGATTTATATAATCCATCATTGTAAGTTAGTGAGACTTCTCATTTTGTATTTGAGTAGTGAGCTCTAGGCAGTTGGCCTTCCTGCATATGCAGGCCCCTCTTGTAGCAGTAATATTCTCTTATTGGCCAGTAAGTGAATATTGTGGGTCACAAATCCCATTGAGGTTTTTCCCACACCAAGTTTCCTTGTTAAATCCTTGTGTCATGGTGTGTTTTTCATGTGGATGATTTTAATTATGTTTATTGCATTATTTCTTGCATACAGGTACACTGTTATAATATGTTCTACATGTTTTAAGTTAAGAAATTCAATTCACCGGTTAGATACTGATTCACCCCCCCCTCTCAGTATCTGTGGGAATCCTAACAAAAAAAACATTAATAAACAATAAATAATTAATAATGGCCAATAAAAAATAAATTAAATAAATCAAACTCAATAAACATTAATCAAGACAATACAAATAAATATTAAATAATCATCCAAATAATAATCAAATAATCAAACTATCAAATAAATCAACTATAGTACTAATACTATATTAATCAAATATTAATTAAATATTAATCATATACTCACAACACCTCAAGAAACCTAACATAGGGTTGAACATCAACACAAGACTCCAACCACCAACTTGCGCCACAACACAAACTAACAAGGTAGACAACTTAAGCCTAAAGTATGAAGAGGGAAAAACATGCCATCTCCAACAACTTGCCATTGGGATAAAGACACGGTCAGACCTGTGAGACCAAGTGGAGTTGATGTCTAGTACCAGCAATCCTGCATCAACCACTAAAATTAATATAACATATATACAACACATATACATCATAAATGATTAGGCATGTGATAGAGAATCACAATGTCATATCATGCTCACAATGAATGGTATGACATCGTCCCTATCACAAAGACACTAGAAGACAATCACAATCATCGTAGCATCAACTCAGTCATCATAATCATAGAGTAGGGTTAGCCTAATCATAATATCATCAAAATCCCATAAGCAATATGATCCATCATGAATAATGAACACATATGAATCATCAAATATAGTTCCATCATCAATATAGTCTAAGTTGTATCAATCATCCACATAAGTCATCAAATAGCATATGTCGATATAAAGTATCTAGCATCATCAATATCATCTGAGATAGAAATAGAGTCATAAACATGAATCAAAACATCACATAAGAGTCCATATATGTCTATCAATGCATAAATCAAAATGCAAGTCTAAGAGGGACACTACAAGAAATGCAAAACAAAAAATGCACACCTTAACTCTTTTCCACTCTAATTTTATGTCACTTTTAGTTGGTGTCTTGCATGCATGATTTTATCACATCATTCTGTTATGTTAGTTTTGATTGCTCTATTCAAAACCTTATTGATCAACTTCCTAGTTATTCACTCATCTTGGACAAGATGGCAATCTTGATCTTGTGCCCAAATTTAATAATACAAACATAGCATTCCAAGGTTGATATTTTTGGGTTTTGTAGACCTATTAACCATTAGTGTGGGAATAAAAAAATTTAATTTATGTTTAGATAAGGTTTTGTATTGAAAGACATCATATTCGGTAATTTTAACAAATCATCACATCATATTGAGAGGGCAATACATCTACATATGTGTCTCTATATTTTGTAGGTACATCAATCATTGTTTGTAATACATCAATAGTTAATATCTCTCTACAAGAAAATGATTTAAATTCATTGTCGAGGCATGCATTCAAAGGACACAAATAAAATCAAACTTTAACTCACACCAATAATCAATAGTCAATTAGCAACATTCACTACCATCCACGTGTCAACATTTATTACCACCCCAATTATCTCTATTTTATTTTTAATGTTAATAAATTCATAGGACTTGATTAAGGCACGAGGAATTCATAAAATTTAGTTCTTCCATATAAAGCTTCATGATGTGTTGTAGGGAAACGACTTTCCAACTCCTAGGATGCACCAAGGATCCATTACAATGTATTTATAATGTATGATGGGTATCGATGTCTTGGTGCATCCTAGGGACTAGATAGTTATTTCCATGTTGTAGCACCACTCTATATTTCCATTCTTCAAATGCCACAAGGTGAACATTCTTTAAGAATATTGATGGCCCCCTTTTGCTTTGGATAAGATCAAAAGGGTTGCATGATAAGATCACATATTTGTAGGATAAAGTGTATAGTGTGTTTCTTATTCTAACACCAAATCCATAAGATTCATTTATCTAATCTCTCTGATCAATAATCTAGTCTAAAATTTTAGATTCCAACTTTATCATAATATGCAATCAAGTAAAGTTTCATTCAAGGTACACTAAACCTTTATCCTTCTCATTTTGAAACTAAACACTTTCACATATGTTTGTCTACATTCCATGTTAGCTTACACCAATTGATTTGTTTACTAGCATTTTAAACCTCTAGACAATTAAAACATGTTTTAGTGTCATAAATTGTAACCCCTTATAATTTCACACTCTTTTTGGGCCCTTGTTTTAGCATGACTTCTCCTAGCTCTTTTCCAAGCATGTTTTTGGCCTTGTATTGAAAAAATGATGTCATATGATGATATGGTGATCTAATTCCTTGTTGTGAGCCTGTGTACACTAGAGCTACCTTTGTCTCGCCCCTTTCTAGGTGGACTAGGGCACTAGGCACTATAGTCCCCCTAGATTGGGCCCAATTTTGAATATTTCAATGTACTAGTTCCCACCATTTGTTATCCAATCCTGATATTTTAATATGACCATTAGAGGTTAGCCTAATTTATGAAATACCTTGGGAACCCTATATAAGAGCATATTTCCTAATTATTTTTTATCACTCAAGCATTCCAATCAACTCCTAGAACAAGTAATATGAGTGACTTTATTCATATTTGAGCACCACGGAGCAACAAGTTATAACAATATTCATGCAAGTGGGTTTTTCATCATTGATATTGTCTTATCATGTTATTTTATTGCACAACCCTTAAGGTCTTAGGATAACCAGTGGACAACTAAAAGAGGGGGTGAATCAGTTGTCAATAGATTATAAAACTTTAAGCACATAAAACCTTTTACAAGAATGCATAAACCAAATACCAGAATAGCAGATATAACAATTAAGCATAAACATAAATTACAGAACAATTACCAACCATCCATAACACAACACCATAATTTGTACATGGAAAACTTGGTAAAGGGAAAAACCATGGTGGGAAGCCTACCCACAATCTAAAAATACTTCTACAGCAAGTATGTGATTACAATAAGAGGGGCCTGCACATGTAGGAAGGACAACAGCCTAGAGCGCACTGCTCATCACAAAAGAAGCCTCACTGACTACAAAATAAATCTAGACTACAATCCAGAAAGATGAATGAACTGCAAGAATAGCATCTCCTATGCCTGAGTACAGCTCCAGTTAAGCTCAATACCGGAGGTCTTAAACCTCTTTCACAAACCCAATTCGATCACCTATGATCAGCCAAAACCTCTACATATGATTACAACTTTATTTGCACGCAAATAATCCTATAACCCACACACCATGATCTACAAAGAGATCTTACATCATATTTATACCAACCTAGGACCTAAACAATGAGGTCGGCCACCTAAAAGATAATACAATAGATTTGTTATAAAATCCTGCAAACCAATAATAAACCAAGTCACCCTAAGACTGAAACAACATAAACCAAACAATAAATCCAACTAGTGACGCATCGGGAGCATCGACCAACACGTTACATAAACCAGTCCATAACCTAACAAAATAACCACCGGACCCAAAATAGGTTGCCATAAGCCAGATTAAACACCACGATCAATTGGAACACTAACATGATAACCATCGGCATCCTAATAACCTTCTAGAAGCCGCACCAACACCACTTATCGGATTCACCAAAAGATCTTCATCAAAATGATGTCGGTAGAACCCTTATCAATAACCAAAAGGCTTACTAGAACATATGATAGCATCCAGATCACCAAATCCTAAACCAACTAAATGTGATACACATCAAGAACACATGAATAACTAATCCAAACCAATTCCAATGGTTGGACCAAACCCGAAGACAAATCTCTAGATTATCATGATAATCCAACCACTCTATCAGAAGCCGATAGACAACAAAATAGCTAGTGTTGACATCAATGACAAACATCAATACAATACATAATCAATTCCTTCAAATTGCCAACAATATCCCCCTTTGGCATTGATGGCAACACTAGATGTGAAAAACATCCAAGTGCCAAGAAGTGCCAAACAAGTCTCCCCCAAACGAAGACATCCAACAATCTCCCCAAATTGATATGACAATGAAGTTCAGAACCAACAAACCAAACTCCCCCTGTGAATGATTTCCCTATTAAGATCTATTTTTCACATAAATATCTCTCCCCATTTTACATCAATGCCAAAAATCTGACATAAACATCAAAGGAAAGTCATAAAACCTCAAAACCACACAGCTGACTACTCCCCTTGAGTAGTAGCACCACCACATCATTCCGAAAATGAATAATAGCACTGATAAATGCATACTGGACTAATGCCAATCAACATCACTCAAGTCTCTACCAAAGTGGAAGAAACTCCCAATCTGTCTCTGAAGTACTCAAATGATTCCCTAGTCAAAGGTTTAGTGAAGATATCTAAAATCTTCTCTTTAGTGTTCACATAAACCAGTCTGACTTCATTTGCTTTCACCTTCTCCTTCAGAAAATTATACTTGATAGAAATGTGCTTAGCCTTATAATGAAATACCAAATTATTTTATATGTCAATAGCAATAGATTTATCATCGTGAATAACCACCGGTTCATTACAATCCACCCTTATATCCTTCAACATTTGCTTCATCCATAAAACTTGTGTACAATTAGTTCTTAAAGGTTATTCATAAGTTGAAGGTATAGATTTTGAGGAGACTTTTTCTTTAGTAGCTAGGATGGAATCTATAAGGATTTAATTGGACCATTCTCAGGAATATTGTAGGTATTCTTTGTAATCTTCCAATAGTCATCTCCAAGACACTTGACACTCCATTTGGTCCTTCCATATTGAAAGGAAATAAAAGAGCAAGGAAAGGAAAATTAATCCAAGAAAGTTTATGATGAAGTAATTGTTACCAAGAGAAAAGCAATAAACTTGGAGCATCACCCAAATGTGAAGAAGGAGGCACAAGAACTTTTGAAAGGGGAAAAGCAAAGAAAAACCCCTTGTGATATTATGAATGAGGCAATGCCTAAAAATGAAAGAGAGAGAGAGAGAGAGCAAGAAGCTCTTTACAATATTGTCATTAAGAAGAAATGAGAGAGGAGGCATCTCTTAAATAGAGATGAGGAGAGGAGTTACAAAGTAACTCCCAAATCTATGAATGCCACCATTCATAAAATGTGTGTGACATGTGTCCACATCCTCTTATGGAGGAGATCTAATATTCCTTAATAAAGGAAAATAAAAGAAATGACTTGTCCTCACACATGTACTAGAGGACAAATTACATGTAGGAATTCCAAAGGAATATCCTAAACTAAATAAAAATAAACCTAAGCTAAGTAAAGATTAAATATTCTAACACCCCTCCTTAAGCTTTACTTGGGGAGCTTACATCAAACCCTTCAATGGGTTGTAATCCAAGATTTTTACAATGAAATTGGAATTTTTCTTTACAAAGTGGCTTGGTCAAAATATCTACAACTTGGTCTTCCCCCTTGCAATAGAGGAGTGAAACTTGCTTGTCTTCAATTTGTTCTCTAATAAAGTGGTGTTGGAGAGCAATGTGTTTTGTCCTTGCATAGAAAACTGGATTTTTAGCCAAGGCAATGGCACTTTGGTTGTCACAATACAATGGAGTTGGTTCATGTTGAGGTAGACCCAAATCTTCAAGTAGTCTTCTAAGCCACAAGACTTCTTTGGAAGCATTAGTGCATCCTTTGTACTCAGCTTCAGTGGATCCAAGAGAGGTAGATTGTTGCTTTTTACTATTCCAAGAAATTGCTCCTGAACCAACAAAAAAACAATAACCACAAGTAGATTTCCCATCATTGGGATCTCCACCTAGATCGGAATCAGTAAAACCTTTTAAAGTAAAATCAGAATTTGCATCATAAAACAAACCTACATTAATTGTTCCTTTAATATATCTTAAAATTCTTTTAGCAACTTTAAAGTGTGTTTGTTGAGGTTTAGACATGAATCTAGAAACCAAACCAACACTATAAGCAATATCTGGCCTAGTAAGAGTTAAATAATTTAAACTTCCAACTAATTGTCTATACAAAGTAGGATCAACAAGAGGAGTTTGCATATCAAGCATTAACTTAGTGCCTAATTCAATAGGAATTGAAACATGATGAGCATCATTCATTTTAAACTTATCTATGAGATCTTGAGCATATTTACTTTGAGATAGGAAAATTCCTTTAGAGGTTTGCCAAATTTGCATTCCTAAGAAATAATGTAAAAGACCTAAATCAGTAATTTGAAATTTTTGATTAAGTTGAAACTTAATATCAGAGATCAAAGTATTGGAACTTGAAGTAAGAATCAAATCATCTACATACAAGATAATAATTATAATATCATCTTCACTATGTTTAATATACAAGTTAGGATCATTTTTACTTCTAATAAAGCCTTGAGAAAGAAAGAATTCATTAATCTTGGAATACCACTCCCTAGGAGATTGCTTTAATCCATAAATTGATTTCTTTAATTTACAAACTAAGTGTGCATTACCTTCTTTAATAAAACCAGGAGGTTGAGACATATAAATTTCCTCATGTAAATCACCATTAAGAAAAGCACTTTTAACATCCATTTGGTGAATAGGCCAATTCATTCTAGAAGCTAAAGCAAGCATAAGTTTAATTGTAGGCATTTTAGCAACAGGAGCAAAAGTTTCTGTATAATCTAAGCCTTCAATTTGAGAAAAACCTCTAGCAACTAATCTAGCTTTAAATTTACTAACTTGATTATTAGCATTCAATTTAGTTTTATAAAGCCACTTGCACGAAACAAGATTTTTACCATGAGGCAAGGGAACTAAATCCCAAGTTTGGTTAGAAATTAGAGTATCATATTCTTCCTTCATTGCTTTTTGCCAATGTGGTTGATTTTTAGCTTGATCAAATGTTTTAGGATCATTAGAATTCATAATAGTAGTCATTAAAGCATAATTACAATAATTAACTCTTCTAGCTTGAAGTTTATCCATTCTAGCTAAGTATTCATCACTATCTTGAATTAAAGATTTAAACCATTTAGGTCTTCTTTTAGAAGTAATGGATTCATCACTAGAAGAAGAGTCATGAGGAGTAGAGTTATTATTATCATCATCACTATCACTAGAAGGAATAGAAAGAGATGCATTAGGAGTAGGGTTAAGAGAAGGAGGTTGGTCCTCCACAAGCACAACTTTGGTTTGACCAAGTTCATCATCCTCCACTTTAGAACAATCATGAATGCCTTTTTCTACAATACAAACATCTCTTGCAACTTTTACCTTGTTAGTAATAGGATTGTAAACTCTATAACCTTTAGTATTTTCATCATAACCAACAAAAATAAAAGGAGAAGATTTAGCATCTAATTTTTTCTTTTCTCCTTAGGTTTGTGAACATAAGCTATGGAACCAAAAATTCTTAAATTCTGCAAATTAGGCTTTCTACCAGACCAAGCTTCTTCAGGAGTTTTATCCTTTAAGGCTTTGGTAGGTGTTCTATTAATTAAATATGTTGCACAAGCCATAGCTTCATCCCAAAACTTGTAATCCATATTTTTAGCATGCAATAAACATCTAGCCATTTCAACAATTGTCCTATGCTTCCGTTCTGCCACACCATTTTGTTGTGGTGTATAAGGAACGGTAAGCTCATGTTTAATTCCAAAAGATTTTAAATAAGCATTAAATGCATTATTGACATATTCTCTTCCATTGTCAGTACGAAGAATCTTAATTTTAGAACCAGATTGCCTTTCTACAAACATATGAAATTCAGTAAAAACATCAAGCACTTGATCCTTACTATGAAGGAAATATATCCATGTTCTCCTGGAAAAATCATCAACAAAGGTAAGTGCATACCTTGAACCTTGGATGGAGGGATTCTCCATGGGACCCAAGAGATCACTATGAACAAGGTGCAATTTAGTGTATGCCCTCCAAGATTGACCATGAGGAAAGGGTTCCCTATGCATCTTACCACTCATGCAACCATTGCAAACAATTTGAGAAGGAACAATACTAGGCAATCCATCAACCATATTTGCTTTTTGCATCAATGAAATATAATCAGAATTGAGATGGCCAAGTCTTTCATGCCATATAGTAAAATCAACAGTAGTAAGCAAAGAATACTTTGGAGGAGCAAATTCATAGAACTTGAATAAGTTATCACTATCCATTTTAGCAGTAGCAATAACATGATTAGTGTTTGGATCAATGATATAACATACGCCCCTATAAAAGTTAATCTTATAATCTTGACAAAGTTTAGGAACTGAAATCAAATTTGATTTTAATTCAGGAACATAAAGAACATCATGTAATTTCCCATTAGGAACATTCACATCACCAATAGCTTCAACTTTACAACTATGATTATTAGCTAATTGAACAGGGATATTAGAAGTATCGGGATGCAAAGATTCAAAACATTCTTTATGAGAAGTAACATGTTGAGATGCACCAGAATCAATAATCCACTCAAGTGGTTGAGAAACATTATAAGTACATGTAAATGCATGACGAGATGAATTACCATTATTATAATTACCCTTCTTATAATGAGGTTTATGTTGATTATTTTGATTATTTTGATTCATGGGCTTTTTACCATTTTGTTTCTTAAAACAATTATTAGTAATATGTCCATCTTTCCCACAATATGTGCAATGGGGTCTTGTTTGAGAATTATTCCTTTGATTATTGTGATTATTATTATGATTATTATTATGAGAATTATTATGATAGGATTTAGAATGAGATTGATAATTAGAAGATTTGTGATTATTATTATGATTATTATTATGATTATGATTATGTTTATTATTATTGGATCTAAAAGTATTATTATGATTTTGATTTTTAGACATAAAAGCATGTTCACTACTTTTAAGAGTACCAAATTGAATTAATTTAGCTTCCTCTTGACGCAATAAATTACGAAAAATATCATATGTTAATTGAGTAGCTAAGCTAGGAATAGCAAGTTGAGCATGAATATTCATAATAAATTGTTGAAATTGGCGAGGAAGACATTTTTTAAGAATAAGATGAATTAAACGTAAATCAGCTAGAGTAACTTCTAAACCAGTTAATTGACTATTAACAGAATCAAACTTTAATAAGAATTCATCCATAGTTTTAAAATCCGTATACCTTAGATCTTCAAGTTGATCTTGAAGTTGAATTTTTCGGGATTCATTTGAGCTATCATAAGTTGTTTTTAAAATTTCCCAAGCTTCATGCGCTTTTGTACAATTTCCAATTAAAACATACAAATCAGGAACCATTGAAATACCAATTAAACCAAGTGCTTCCTCATTTTGAGCCTTCCATCTATCTAGGTCGGCTTGAGGAGCAGATGTAGCGGGTTCAAAGGTTTTATCAGTCGCAACATCCAAAAGGTATTTGAAACGAAAAATAAACGAGATATGTGTTTTCCAAGAATGATAATTGGAACTATTTAATTTAATTTCCGGAATTAATGTAGACATGATAGCAAAATAATAGTTTGTAAAAAAAAAAAAAATTACCCCTTTGATTAAAAAATAAAAATAAAAATTAACCTCCTTGATTTAAAAATAAACCAGATTTGAGTAATAACTATAACAAAATTTATGTAAAAAAATGTTATATTCAAATCTTAAATAACAAATTTTTAAACAAAAAAAATATTTACCAAAGAAAAAATTATATTTTAATAACAAATTGAAATTGATTTTTTTGTTTTTTAAAATTTGATTTAAACAATTGTAAGTCTTAATAACAAAATAAAACTATTATATATTAAAAGCTTTATTAATAAAACTTTATTCAAAAAAAACTTTAATTTATTTTAAATGTAAAAAAAACTTGATAACTAATTTTTTTAACGTTATTAATGTTTTGATATAAACTATTTAAACTTTTTTTTTAAAAAGAAATAACACAAGTTTAATAAAATTTAATATTAAATTAAACTTTATTTAAATAAAATAAAAAAACTTTTAAACTTGTCATATGAGTGCAGAGACGTTAAATGACAAAAAAAATTATGAAGCAAGCAGGTAATAATGATTTGCAGGGAATACGCAGAAGTTGCAGACCACAGAAGTTTTTGTTTGCAGCGGTTATCAAAGGAGACGTTTAAACCCTAGAAGGAGACGTTCAAACGCAGGTTAGATGATTTTCATAGCTACTCACCGTTCTTTCGAGACTGGAAGGAAACGAAACCAGTATACTAGAAGCGGTGCAGCTACTCATCTGGAGGTTTGAGATCGAGAGGCTTTTAACTATTTACAATGGCTCCGAAGAGAGGGGTGAAGCCCCCAGTAGCTACCAAGAAGAAGGTGACCAAAGTGGTCAACCCTTTGTTTGAGAAGCGACCGAAGCAGTTTGGGATTGGAGGAGCTCTCCCACCGAAGAAGGATTTGCACCGATTTGTTAAATGGCCAAAGATAATCCGCATTCAACGCCAGCGCCGCATTCTCAAGCAGCGCCTTAAGGTCCCCCTGCTCTTAACCAGTTCACCAAAACCCTTGACAAGAATCTTGCATCAAACCTGTTCAAGATGCTCCTAAAATACAGACCAGAAGACAAAGCTGCAAAAAAAAAAGAGAGGCTTTTGAAAAAGGCTCAGGCAGAGGCAGAAGGAAAACCGTGGAAAAGAAGAAATGAAAAGATTTATTTTTTTAATCTGTTATTATATTGTCCAACGTTTATAAAAGAGCAATTTGATTTTTTTTTAAGTTAGACAACGCAGATGGTAAAGTTAGACAACGCAGGTACAAGCAGAAAGAATTTAACAGATGGTAAGCAAATTAATTTAAAATGCACTCTTGTTTACAATGCTTGAAGATAGTGAAATGATGATTAGTTTGGTTTACAAATTACAAAAAAAAGGAGGAGTTAGTAGTTTCAAAAAATGAATACAGTGTTTAAAAAAAAATACTGTAATTTCTTTAGCAGACCTCTTTGTACTATTCAGAATAAATGAATACAGTGAACTAAAACACAACACCCATCAAAATACAAGAGAATATGTATATCAATCGGTTTCTAATCCAATACTACGGAAACTGTTGTTGCATGAAGCAGACTTGGAAGAACACACAGATAAATGTGCAAAGATAACAATGCAAAGAAAATGTAAGATTTATTATGTAAAGTAAACCAGCTGAAATAAGCACAAACAAGATTGAAATAGATCAATAGATATTAAAAAAGAGTTAGTATTCTGTGAATGAAGTTAGAAAATTTCTTAAATTTAGCTTAAATTTCTTTTTTTTTTAATCAAAAAGGCTTGCAAGTAAACAAAATGTGAGAACCTGCAATATGAATCAGAGAAACAACTTTATGAAGAAACTGTTTTGGTGGCAAGCCTTCCAAAACAAATGAATATGAAATCTAAAGTATGCAGGAAAAGAAGTTAGCATGGGAGTTTTGGCGGCAAGCCTTCCAAAACTTTAAAAATAATTAAATTTAAACTAGAAAGAAGGAACTTTGGCGGCAAGCCTTCCAAAGCCCTTTTTTAATAAAAAACTAGAATAAAAGATTAAACCTGCAGGCAAACTTGTTAACAAGTTTGAAAAAAAAGTTAAAATTTGAAACCAAAACCTGCACAATAGAAAATATTAGTAAAAGAACTTCTTCTCCTCTCAAGAATGCCTCCAACAAGGTGAACTCCACAGAATGGTAACCTTCATCAATGTTAACTTAAAACAAGGATTAGAAACCTGCTCTGATACCATGAAAGGAAATAAAAGAGCAAGGAAAGGAAAATTAATGCAAGAAAGTTTATGATGAAGTAATTGTTACCAAGAGAAAAGAAATAAACTTGGAGCATCACCCAAATGTGAAGAAGGAGGCACAAGAACTTTTGAAAGGGGAAAAGCAAAGAAAAACCCCTTGTGATATTATGAATGAGGCAATGCCTAAAAATGAAAGAGAGAGAGAGAGAGAGAGCAAGAAGCTCTTTACAATATTGTCATTAAGAAGAAATGAGAGAGGAGGCATCTCTTAAATAGAGATGAGGAGAGGAGTTACAAAGTAACTCCCAAATCTATAAATGCCACCATTCATAAAATGTGTGTGCCATGTGTCCACATCCTCTTATGGAGGAGATCTAATATTCCTTAATAAAGGAAAATAAAAGAAATGACTTGTCCTCACACATGTACTAGAGGACAAATTACATGTAGGAATTCCAAAGGAATATCCTAAACTAAATAAAAATAAACCTAAGCTAAGTAAAGATTAAATATTCTAACACATATAGTGTAATTGCTTCCATCAAATCTTAGACTCTCTTTCTTGAAAATATAGGTTGTCATCCCGGATATCCTCAAGTGGTCAAGCTTCTTTTGGAGGATCTAGCTCTAATACCAATTATTGGCAACAATAATGAAGGAAAACTAAGAGGGGGGGAGGGGGGGTGAATCAGTTTTCATAGAATTAAACAAATTAAGAACAATTTCATATCAATTGCAGCAGAACAAAGATAAACATAATAACAACAACACACACAACACCAATATTTTAATGTGGAAAACCCAGTTAAGGGAAAAACCACAGTGGGAACCTACCCACAATAAGATGATACTCTACAATAGTATGTGTAAATATTACAATGGGGAATGCACATGTATTCAAGCACACTGTCTAGAGCTCACTGCTCAAAATCTAATGACTCAAAAGGCTACAACCCTCAGGTAAGGTTCACTACCTTACAAGAACATTCAGACAACAATTCAGTTTACATGAACTGAAAGAATAACATCTCCAAATACCTGATGACAATTTTGATTAAGCACATTTGTCTTCTCTGCAACACTCTCTGCTCAACACTACACACCGAAAGATGAATTACCTAGTTCACATATACAACACTCTCTGATAATGCAGACACAACACCTGATAACCACCGATCTCCAATTTACATGAATATAACACCTATTTATACAAATCATCAACCTTGACTACAAGCTCAACTTAACCCTTAAGACCTAATTACAAAATTACATCATACGATACATAAATCAACCATCAGACCAATACAATGCCAAGACAACATAGCATGGACCCAAATCAAATCCTTGAACACACAACACTACTAAAAATTTCACCAAGGTCATCTACAACATGCTACACCACTGAAAATGTCTCATAACATGAAGAATGTCACCGAACCCATAAGATCCTCAATAGTGAGCACAATGATCAATTCAGAATAGCAAAATAAATAGGACACAATTAGGAATCACCAACAAGAACTTTATAACCATCACCAACACCACTTAATCAAATCTTCATCGATCAGCATGCTGATACTCAAGAACACTCAAACAACAGCAACTGGGACTAGAAAGATAACTTGCGGAGCACCAAATCATGAACCATCTGAATTGAAGATACACATGAATGTCCCAAACACTCTCCCAAATCCACAACTCAAGATATAATCATTCCGGAGCACATCGGATCGAACACCAAAACACTACAACACTGAACACTGAAAAAACTAATCCTCATACCGGAATCCATAAATCAATCAAATCAACACTTAGCATCATGAAACCAACATTGAATTAAGTATCTCTAGTTGATTCAACATATAAAATAGATAAACCAACCATATCAACTCTCTACAATCACCGGATCACCAAAACATAGGAATATGTTGACATCAATGACAACAACATATCCTAGTTTTAGAAATATTCGACATGCTTTCTCTCCATTAGAGATATCATTTATAGGAGTATTATCTTTTTCTTCATTCACACAAGATACGCTAGGAAGGGTGCAAGTATTAGGGTCTTCATTAGCATCTCTAGGATTATGATCTACAAAAGATTTTATGTGATCTACACATGTCATGCATTTTCCTAAAAAACAACACCATAAAACACACATGCATCATGGACAAAAGATTTGAGATTTAATTGATAAATGGAAAACATTTTTGAGATTCTAATGATCCAATATGCCAAAGTGATATGAATGAAAAGAAGCAATGTGAAGTGAAAGAAACCATTATCCAACACATGATTATGATAAATATAAGTGAAAAGCAATGTAATCATATGTGCAATGGCAAATAAATCAAAACTATTAAGTGTCATTAGGAATGTCTAAGATTAGATCTGAAAATAAAAGTTACGAATTTGCAACCCACAAATCAAATTAACCAAAATAAATTAGGGTTTTTTATGAATTTAACGTATAAATTTATGTAATTTGATTAAAAATATAATGTATGAATTAAATTCTCACAAATCATATCCGAGAACACAACTCAAAAATAGTGATATAAGGAGTTGGGTTCACCAAAATGTAATGGTGAAAATTAGGGTTTCACCAATTAAGGTAACAAAACCACTACTTTTTCTTAAAAGAGTATTACATTGAAAGAGGGATGAACCTAATAGATCTAGGCTTGATCCCTCTAAGGGAAAAAACTTTTAAATTCTGATTGGGTTCCACCTAGGCTAGGGTTTCGATTCCCTTTTTCTAAGTTGAATTGTGAAAATGTTGAAATTAGGGTAAATGGGAGAATATTGAAGAGATCAGGCATAAACAATAAGCTACAATCACCATACAGAGAAACCAACCTAGATCTTAGAAAAAGAAAATGATTTGGATATGTTCCTGTATGTTAGGAAATAGGAAATCATCACAAGCAAGATAAACATACTAATCATTAGCTCAATCATGAAAGCACAATTGCAATGATCTATCCTAAACAACACTCAATAAAGACATGAAAATGAACATTCAAAATATAAAGATTATGCAAACCAAATGCAGATATGAATGCTTCCTTCATGCGGCTCCATTGTTCTTCTTTCCTTTCCAAATAACCTTTGTTTGTGGATCTCACCTTCAAGTGCATACACATGAGATGAAAGCAAATAGACAAGATTATGGTGCAAGAGTACTCGAAATGTGATTGTTTTGACAAAGCGATTATTTTGACAAAGTAATTACCAATTAGCCTTGATTGATGAAGATCATCCAATTTATAGAAAAATTGGAGAAAAGACAAATTAGCATGAAATGGATATTGGAAGCAATTAATTTCAAAAATGGCACAATTGAGTGGAAAGAAGAAGGTTATGACACCTTCTATGTCATGAATTATGACATATTGCCAATGCAAAGCTTAGAGGACTAGAACCCTATGACATCTTGCTATGCCAAGAGTATGACGCATGAAGCACAAAAATAGGGAGCACTAAAGATAAATTAATTAGGTGGAAATTAAAATTAGGAAATTAGAAAATAGGTGGAAATTAGGAATTAGGAAATAATGAAAATAGGAATTAGGAAATAATGAAATTAGAAATTAGGTAAATTAATTAATAATTTGTCATTTATTAATTAATTCACAAAGAGGAATAATTAGCCAATTAAATGAACATTTAATTGTAATGAGAAGACTTAGGATAAATAAACAATTTATTAATCCTAAAGGAAGAAATGACACACACAAGGTTAAATGATTAAATCACGAAACCCTAGAAGATGAATTAGGTCTTGAAAGATAATTGACTCGATTCGATTTGATTTTGGATTGATAAATGATTTGATTGATAAATGCGCCAAGGAACAATGACAAATTGATCCAAATTGACATGATTGAAGAGGACAAGGATCGATGACAAATCAATCGTAAAACGACGAGATTGACAAGTTGATAAGAGATTGACAAGATCAACCAAAATCATGATTAAAGATTGTTATCGACAAGACCAAATTTGAAAGCGAGACAAATGAAGAATGTAGAAGAATGACTCGATGCTCGCAAATGATAAAAACCAAGTGCATGACATAGGAGAAATGTTAATGCGACGCAAAAACCTAAAATGAGGCAATGCGCAAATGTTAAAGTATGATCCCGCAAGCGTTGACCATTTTTAGGTGTCTACAATTTGCCCCTCTTTGAGACAATGCGATTTTAAGCGTTGTTTCAAAGAACAATAATGAAAATGCCCCAGACAATGATAATGACATATGCATGCCCCCTCGAGGAATTGGCCGGAAATGTCCAGAAAAGAGGCCAATTGATCGATAAGAATGATAGAAAATGATAGGAGCAAACAGATTGCCAAGACTAACGGAAGAAATGTTAGTAAGAAGAAATTAGACACAGGACAATTAGAGACGAAGAAAAACTTGCTTTCACAAATGCCCATAAGTAGGTGAGAATCTTTATTTTATGTAGCAAAATAGATGCGTAGCATCATGGCATTGAAGGCTAGAGCTGAAATGCAACCCTTATTGCAAAAGACAGACACATCGCAGACAAACAACAATCACAACAAAAAAGAAAGGGACCATGAACCATCCCGGTCACTCTAAATCACTCAGTGACATCATCGAGCAACATAGGAACATGACCGAAGCCAAAGATAAATCAATAAAAAGATAAGATGCACAAATTCCAACAAATCAAACAAACATCTTGATCTTCATTGTCAAAAGTTGAAAGTGCTGATAGGACGATCATGTCGTCTGGTTTCAGGGAATGCGGTACCCCGTCTAAGATAGGACACAGTCTGGTTTCGAGTATACCACACCCTGTATAAGACCCATGATATTAGTAGAGACAAGGACAAATGATTTTGAGGTTGATTGATATGACAATGTTGATCAGTTTGAATGTTTGGGTTGATTGAAAAGTTCATCTGTTAATGCATGATTTCATTAAAGCACAATGTCTGATTGTGTGTCATTGGAGGGATGCTCGGTGATTTGTCTTATGCACAAAGGGATCATTTATTGATAGAATGCTTGTTTTTGTTTTTGTTTTTGAGTTTTTACAATGTTTTTGTGTTCATTTTTTCAAGACTTTATTTGACTTTTTAGGGATTATCTCAGGACATTATTCAAATTTTTTTTTTTTTTAAGGACATTTTTTGATTTTTTTTTGAATTATTTCAGGACATTTTTCAATTTTTTTTTTTTTGAATTATTGCAAGACATTTTTCAATTTTTATGATCTTTTTTCAGGACATTTTTAAATGTTTTTGAGATTTTTTCAGGACATTTTTAAATTTTTTTTGAGATTTTTTCAGGACATTTTAAATGTTTTTGAGATTTTTTCAGGACATTTTTAAAAAAAATTTGAGATTTTTTCATGACTTTGCCCCCAATGTCTAGCAAGGCAAGGAATATGACAAGTGAATAAATAGGCTTTCTGAAATGATGGTGGATAGAGGGAAGACAAAGGCCTTTTATTATGGAGACAATGCGGATGCAATTTTCAAGGGCTATGGCATAATGGGACAAGAGACTGGATATGACAATGTAAAGCAGGAACATGGCATGAGGGACATGTCAAGAGGCTTTTGAAACTATGTTTTGCATTTCGCGTCCTTATGTCAGATCAAGATCAAGGAATGAAAAAGAGTGTATGGATAGTGATAAGATATGGATAGGATAAGCAAGACCAAGAATGGATAAGGGACATGGACTGAAGGTCGGGATAGGATACAGGATAGTGGTAGAAAGTTGCAATAAGACAGGGAATATGGATGAAAAGTTATAATAAGCAAATGGATAAATGACCAAAAGCTATGATAGACTAAAAGCTGTAAACAAGATGTATGATGCTCATGATGATCGCCAGCCTTGTCAAGATCAAAGGTGGAAAGGGAAAATGGACATGAGGGACAATAGGATAATGGAGGAGTATGACATGGTATGATAGGATAATGAAGGGCAATAGGATATGAAGGAGGAAACCTGCCCCCAAGTGTGGTGTGCAAGAAATTCATAGATTACGCATGATGCCTATTTGCCAGGTTTTCATCACAGTACTTGTCCAAGGCGCCTGTTTGCCAGGTTTTCACCAGTGGACGAATTATTTTTCTTTACTTTCTTCTTTCTTTTTTTCTTTTTTTTTTCACTTTTTGTTTCTTTTCAATTTTTTTTCATATTTTGACTTTTTCAATAGAAGATGGACACATGATAGGGGATGGAAGAAGGACTCAAGCGTCTCTTTTGTTTGGATAGTAGCCTTGAAATAAATGGACCATGACCTTTAAAAGTATGCTCAAAGACGTTGGTAGGATAAGGACATGGAAAATGAGATGAAACTAAGGCAAGGATTTATGCAAAGGATGGGATCAAAGGGATCGAAGGATGGAAAATATGCATTGGATAATGGATAGGGTATTGGAAGAATTGGGCTTGAGTAGATGGAAATGAAGGCAAGATCAACATTGGCACACACCTTGAGGGGTGATGGACTGATGGAGGAAAGACGTATTTTGGATATTGAGATTTGGATGGAGGAATAGCTTGAGATTTTGGGACATAAGGCCCCAAAATGGATGAAGAAGGTGATGGAGGAACAAATTTGAGAAAGTTGGATGGAGGAATAGAAATTTTGGATGCCAATCTAGGTTGTTCTTTTTGTGCTTCAAGGAGCTTCTTGGGGATCCACATGGTTTTTGACTTTTCATGCTTTTGTGATCCCTTGGAGTGCATTGCTTGCACAAGGGACTTAGGAACCCATATAAATTTTGACTTTGCTTTATTTTGCTCAGTGGGCCTTTGTGGCCTTTTGGATATTTCTTTTTCTTTATAGATCATATTGTTCTTTGTTTTGACATGTCGATTATATTGGACATGTTGATCCTTGAATACATGTGGATTGCTAGACTTATGACTTTTATACTTGGCATCCAAATTTCTTGGAGGGGGAAAGGAATGCATGGATGGATAGGAATGAAGTGGAGGCATGTGGGATGGATGAAATTTACTCAAGGATGTGTGCCTTTGTTGACCTTGCATAGAGGACGAAGGGATATAAGGACCTAAGATGGATGGAAGGGATGATGGGGAAGGTGTATGTTTTGATTTTGAAGGGATGTTAGATTTAGTAGGGGTACCAACGTCTTGAGGAATTTCACTAAGGCCATGACCCTTAAGATCTTCTTTGATATGGAGGCATTCTTGCTTATGGAGATCTACTCCTTTGCCTTTATGAATATCTTGACTTGTAGGATACTCTTTTCTTTGGGAAGAAGACGCGAGTCCATTATGAGGTGGACATGATATGAGAGAAATAATGAGATCTTGAAGTGGATCGGATTGCACCAAAGTGGAAGAACCCATTATGCATGTTGAGGGTTCATGAACATCTTGCACTGACATGTTAGAATCATGAAGGGGATCAGGATAATGAGGGTGACTAGGATTGTGTTGTGGACATGGTTCAATGACAGGATATTCAAGAGATGGAATGGAAGAAATAATGGGATCATCAAAAGAAATGATATCTTGGAGTGTATATGGAGTATTAAGACATGGAGATGGAGGAACAAGTGGATCTTGTGGAGGATTTAAAGGAATAATTTGATCTTGACAAGGAGGAAGATCATTGGATTCCTCTTTAAAGGTGCTTTGCTCTTGACTTTTAATGGGATCACCATAAAGGATGGAAAGGATATCTTGACCTTTCTTAGGAAGTGGAATGTCAATGGGATTTGAAAGGACATTTTTTTCATGAAATGGAAGGGGATCGTTTGGGATTGGATGGACTAGGATATCTTGATCTTGCTCGAGGAATGGAGTGTCAATAGGACTTTGGATAGGATGGACAAGAATAGGGGAATCATTGTGAGTGTCTGGGAACATGGGGTCTTGGTCAACAATTGGATGGGATGATAAGGTTTCAGGATCTTGATCTTGATTTTCTTGAGGACTCATTTCTTCGTCCTCTAAATTATCGTCTTGACCTGAGGTTGGACTTTGGATATGCATGGAGGATTTTGGCAAGGGATCAATGTTTTGGCATGAAGGAGATGCACTTTGAACATTTGTGATGGATTCTAGCAAGGAATCAATGCTTGAACATGAGGAAGAGGGACTTCGAATGGGGTCCTCTAAAACAGGTAATGGCAATAAAGTGCATGGTGGCATTGGGTCTTGTATTTCTGAAACATGACAAGGATGTGCATCATGAATTGGATTATTGTGGCAATCAATTATGGATAGCTCTTGGGTAATTGCATCCTTGGGTGTATTGATTAATGAAGACAATATGGAAGGTTCTTGTGAAACTTCTAGAGGTGTAAGGATAGATGCCACTGGAGAGTCAATTTGTTTGCGAGGGGATGAGGCATTGCTAGACATAAGTGTATTATTTTGATCTTCCTCAAAGAACTCACTTGGTAATTTCCTTAAGAGCATTGCAATAAAGCCACCTTTCTTTCGAGGTTTTGACATAGTTGTATTTGGAATTTGAACTTGTTTGGCAAGAATTTGGTTCTGATCTGATGTCATGTTTTGATATTGGACTTGGTTCAATTGTTCTGACATGTTTGAAACTTGGGTTGGTGTGTGTTGCAACCTTTGTTTTTGAATTTGTGATTGTGGTTGTTGATATTGATATGTTGATTGAACTTGTTGATATTCCACCATTGGTTGAACCATTTGTGGACATTGTATAGTTGGTTGGACATATTGTTGAAATTGGACCATTGGTTGTATTGGTTGTATATGTTGAACAATTGGTTGAACCATTGGTTGTATTGGTTGAAAATCTAATTGATAGTAAACACCTTCTTGTTCTTGATGTGAAGGCACATAATGTTGAAATTGATGTTGTCTCTTTTCTTGAAATTGTTTCATCATCTCTATTTGGGAGAGGAGAGCTGGTATGTCTGATCGTTCGATAAGAGACCTTACATCAATTCGCTCAATATGATTTCAACCTGGAAGTTTTCAAAACATTTTGGACATTTGTGATCTATTCTTCGCAATGTTTTTCACTCTTTGTTCCAAAATCTCATTTTCTTGAGCTAGCCTCTCCTCTAGTTTTTGTATTTGGAGATTTGTTTCATCATAAAAAGTTTGATCTATATTGCCTTGTTGTTGGGTTGGATATAATTGTGATTGCATTGTTGGTTGATATGTCAAACTTTGTTGCATCATTGGTGCTTGGAACCTTGTTTCAATAGACATGTCACTATGCAAATGCAATATTTTTGGAAATTTTCAATGATAATGTATGATATGCAACTAAATGCAAACTAGATAGACGAGCATGCAATCTATGTTTTTGGTTGTTTTTCAAGATTTTGACATACTTTTGAATGCAAATCTAAAAGAGAGACCCTTAGGAAATTGGAAATGATGTCTAGAACTCAAAGGACAAAAGGACCAAGTGAAAATATGACAAAATGACAATGTCTCCCCTATATGCTTGGATACTAAGCTAGGTTTGACGAAATGACATTGATGAAAAAAGGACAAAAGTTTGATAAGGTCTAGACTTCTTAACAATGACTTAGGGTTTATCAAAGATTTGGATTACTCAAGTATGACAAAACCTAGTTTTTGAGACTATATGCAAAAGGACAATTACCTTAACATGATATGATAATAACCTAAACTTAATGAAGAGACTTAGGGTATGCAAAGTATGACAATGATATGACTTTAATGCAAGAGGACACATGCAAATGGATGACCCTTATTTATATGCAAAGGAGTATGACTTAGGTGAAACCTAACCTTGGTACTTGACAATGAACTTTGCAAAATGCAACCTAGGATGAACCTAAATGTAAGTGACATGAATATTGAGACAAGACTTTGAAAAATGTTTGACAACCATGTTTGAAGGTGTTTTGAAGTTTGTTGGATGAAATTTTCTTGTGTTTAACCTTGTTTTGAATCAATTTGCCTTGTTCTTGAAATGAGATGCAATTCAACTTTTGACAAGCAAAGAAGACAAGATATTTTCACATAGACTCAAGACAATCATGCTCATTCCCACATTTCTTATGGTAGGCAAGGACATTAGGTACTTGAGAGGTAGACTTGTTATGGGATTCAAGGAGAATACATAGATGCTTGACCCCACGGGCTCCCCTCCACGGCACTCACTTCTCAGGGCAGCCAAGCATCAGTCTCCATGGAAATATCCCCATGGCAAACTTATTATCTCTTCCAAGTATCCGAACTTGTCCTTCTCAAGCAACTAGAAGGGTTTTTGGCCTCTAAAAACAAGGTGTGTAGTAAGGATTTCTGTTAAGCGTTACTCCTTGATGTCATGCAAGCGTGATTGAGACATTAAGCCCATCAAGATATCAAACAAATGTAGTCGTGCAAGCACGATTTAGACCAAGAGGCCCTACTTAGATGTTGATATGAGAAAGAGTTCAAGGGTCATCACTTCCCAAGTAACTGCAATTCCCACGTAACACTTCCTTCAAAGCTTTCGCTCATCGGGTATTTTTTTATAGTGAGTTAGAATGCCAAGGTATTCTATCCATACTCACTTTGGGTCGTTCCATTCTCATGATTATCACTTGCTTGCAAAAGCAAAGTGGTCGGGAAGGCAGGCCCTCTAAAGGAGACACACAATCAAGGACACGAGCATGGTATCGAAGATCTGGATTTCTGATCACCCTAAAAAGGATGAGAGCATACTCTCCTACTCCAATGTCACACTCAACAATCAAAGCAAAAACATGTTCATTCCAACCTATTTAAAAATCACTAGGTGCCTAAAATATTAATGACAAACACCAAGTTTAGTTGTTTCTCCAAGGCAACCTGCAAAACCCAAGTTAGAAGTTTGATTTGTTGTCTTTGACTATCGATTCTGCATAAAGCATGTTAGTAGTTTGATTTGTTGTCTTTGCCATGCGTTTGCCAAGATTCTGCACAGATAATTAGTACCAAAAACCAAAACACAGAAAACAAAATGCAAAAACTAAACAAATTTCAAGTAAAATACTGCATTTTTACCTCTGTTCTGGACTTTACACAGGCACAGAAGTCATGACACAGGTGCAGAATGTCTTCAACATAGGTGCAAGTTGCTTGACACAGGTGCAGGTTGTCTCACACAGGTGCAGAAGTCCCCAGAAAGCCCTGCACTGCCCTGTTTTGGGTTTTTTTTGGCCTGCAAATCAACTCATAAGCACTCAAAAACACAGTTAAGGGGTTAGATGGTTAGTGTTCACGTCGGGTTCACCAATTAATGTATGTTAGGAAATGGGAAATCATCACAAGAAAGATAAACATACTAATCATTAGCTCAATCACGAAAGCACAATTGCAATGATCTATCCTAAACAACACTCAATAAAGACATGAAAATGAACATTCAAAATATAAAGATTATGCAAACCAAACGCAGATATGAATGCTTCCTTCATGCAGCTCCATTGTTCTTCTTTCCTCTCCAAATAGCCTTTGTTTGTGGATCTCACCTTCAAGTGCATACACATGAGATGAAAGCAAATAGACAAGATTATGGCGCAAGAGTACTGGAAATGTGATTGTTTTGACAAAGCGATTATTTGGCAAAGTAATTACCAATTAGCCTTGATTGATGAAGATCATCCAATTTATAGAAAAATTGGAGAAAAGACAAATTATCATGAAATGGATATTGGAAGCAATTAATTTCAAAAATGGCACAATTGAGTGGAAAGAAGAAGGTTATGACACCTTCTATGTCATGAATTATGACATATTGCCAATGCAAAGCTTAGAGGACTAGAACCCTATGACATCTTGCTATGCCAAGAGTATGACGCATGAAGCACAAAAATAGGGAGCACTAAAGACAAATTAATTAGGTGGAAATTAAAATTAGGAAATTAGAAAATAGGTGGAAATTAGGAATTAGGAAATAATGAAAATAGGAATTAAGAAATAATGAAATTAGAAATTAGGTAAATTAATTAATAATTTGTCATTTATTAATTAATTCACAAAGAGGAATAATTAGCCAATTAAATGAACATTTAATTGTAATGAGAAGACTTAGGATAAATAAACAATTTATTAATCCTAAAGGAAGAAATGACACACACAAGGTTAAATGATTAAATCACAAAACCCTAGAAGATGAATTAGGTCTTGAAAGATAATTGACTCGATTCGATTTGATTTTGGATTGATAAATGCGCCAAGGAACAATGACAAATTGATCCAAATTGACATGATTGAAGAGGACAAGGATCGATGACAAATCAATCGTAAAACGACGAGATTGACAAGTTGATAAGAGATTGACAAGATCGACCAAAATCATGATTAAAGATTGTTATCGACAAGACCAAATTTGAAAGCGAGACAGATGAAGAATGTAGAAGAATGACTCGATGCTCGCAAATGATAAAAACCAAGTGCGTGACATAGGATAAATATTAATGTGACGCAAAAACCTAAAATGAGGCAATGTGCAAATGTTAAAGTATGATCTCGCAAGCGTTGACCATTTTTAGGTGTCTGCAGTTCCCATAAGTTAGACTTGATTTTTTGAGACCATGTTGCTCCTTGCCCTGGTCCTTCAAATTTCTCGGCGGTCAAAAGGTGAACTTGTTAGTCTTTGTGAATCTTATCAATCCTCCCAAACACAACTTTGTACCTATTTCCTGCACACAGAAAGAAGGGGGGAATTGTTGGGAATAGGGGTTCGCCTAAGTCAAATTCCAGTTAAGGAATTAACCTTGAATGAAATAATACAAATGTTGAAAATAAATACTTGAAAGATATAAATCAGATCCGCAATTGTTCATGATGATGCTTTTTTCTTGGAATGTAATTGCATATGTTGTGTGAAATGGAATGAACATGACAAAACCCTAATCACACGCACATGCTTGCATATGAATGATGTAATTTTTCTCCACAATGGTTGAATGATTAATATGAAGCCTTGAAGATCTCTGAAAATGCTTGATAATGGATGCAAGAGTTATAGGATATCCACTTATGATGCTTAGATGAAATTAGGTTGATAAATTATCTTTATATAGTGGGTTCTAGGTAAATTACTGGTTAGGCCAATCTCCAACAGTCATGTGGAGCCACTTGGATCAAATCTTACTTGGGAGATATAGCACCTACCCCATTTTCAATTGGGGCTTAATTAAGAGAGACCATGACATTTTGGGGTGCCATGGTCCACACTAGGGTGCTCCATAGCTTAGTTCCTCTCTAATTAGGGCCCAAACAAAGGTAAAATGAGGTGGATATCCCATGGTAGGACCCACAAAAGGTTGTTCATGGCCTCAAAGCTAATTAATAGGCACAAAACGGACCTAGAAAGGTGATGAGGATAGGACATGCTAAAGTATGGGCACAAACATGAGGTGTAAATTGGCTCAGTGATAATTTACAATGCTACACTAAATATTAAGCTAATCCAAAAGAATCTAATGATCAAGCAGTGAAAAGGATATTCAGATACTTGAAAGGGACTCTAGATTTCAGTTTATGGTATAAGAAGTGATGAGCCTAAATAATGGCTCTATTTTGATAGATTTTTGATATAATACTCCTATCTAGGTCTTATGATTAGATGAAATTTGGATTATAATACTCTCCTAAGTTGATACCTTTTTAGTGTTTTTGAAACTGGTTTAACTTATACCTAAGGATGTCATATAATGGTTTTAAATGATCTATCTATGCAAATATCTAAAATAAATTATAAATATGGTTTACATTATATCATGTTAGCATTAGTATATACACATGTTTGTTGTGCACATTAATATCATGATGTAGGGTCAGCAAAGGTGAAGTAAAGACTAAATGGCGGTTTAAAGGAGCATCAAGTATATGACCACAATACAGACCCAGTCAGAGAAATGCAGTATTGATCAAAACCACTTGACTGGTTCTTCAGTAGACTGATTTATGAAAAAATTTATAATTGTTCTTAGTCAAGCTTATATCTAGGAAGTGAGTCATGCTATATTTTATCAATTGCAGGACAAATGTTGTTCTATTTTCCTGCACTGACTTCTTCTTCTTCTCTTGTTAATAAATCTTGTTCACCTATTCCATAGGAATGTGGTCGATCAGTTAGAAGTTTTTTATAAGTTTTCCTATAAATAAAGGGATCTCTCTCCTCTCAGGGATAAAAGAGAATGACCATAATATTTTGTAATACACAGTCTTCTGGTATTTTACGTATTTTTCAGTCAAGATTAAATAAAGAGATCGATATGATTTTGAATGATTAAATAATTGTAATCTAAAGTTTTGGAGATACTCACTCAAGGGGGCCCACTTGGTGAGTAATCCTTTGTATGTTCCAATTAGTTTCATACTTCTATAGTAGTTGTTTCTACAATTGTTTGTTCCTGCAGCCATTAGAAATAGTTCCTGTGTCTGTTCCTGCAGCCACAACAGCAAAGTAGTTCTTGCTGCTTGCCAGAACTTTATCATTTAACAGTAGTTTTTTAAATTAATTTCCCATTGTAAGATTAATTATTAGTTCATTAATATTTTGTGTGTTTACTTTAGAAGAATTTCCTTTCCTACAGTAATATAGAATGGTTGCAATATGAACTTTGTGCACATACAGTGCTGGCCCATTTCAAGTTTGTGTCTCTAGTTGATAAATAAATGAGCCTTTGCCACAGGAAAGTTAACTATTCAAGGATATTCAATCGTTTAATTGTGTTTTATTACCTAGTTGCCATTCTAGTTGTGAGGACCAACATTTTTGGCATCGTTGTCGGGGATGGTGCCAAGCTAAGAACTTGTTGTAAACCATTAGTTTTTAAGTTTTCTTAATTATCTCTTTGAATTTTCTTCATTAATCTACATGCATAGGAGGAGAAGAGATGCACTGGGAAGATTTCTTCCCTCACATTCCAATCAAGGTATAAGATCAGATCAAGCACCTGAAGTAAATCCGTTTGCAAAAACTTATGTGCTAAATAGAGGTGTCTTTAATTTGTTAGAAGGAGACCTAGATTTCCTGAACGAACCTCCTGAACAAAACATTTTACCTCTAGTCATTTATTAGGGACCAATGGCAGCAAATCCTCCACCTCCGCCTATAAATCCAACATTTGAGTTTCTCATTCCTGACCAACATGATAATGCAAATTTGAAAAAAATACCAGCTTCTTCACTTCAAAAATTTCATGGATTGGTAATAAAAGATCCAAACACCTTTTTGTTTGAATTTGTTATCCTTCGCAGAAGTTATGATTATACTATTGATACTCATAAACTGAAGTTATTCCCTGCTACTTTGAAAGAGGTTGCCTTGAGATGGTTTGAGTTTAGGAAGAGATGTAATCACTACCTGGGAGGAGATGAAGACAAACTTCTTGGATAAGTATAAAGACTATTGCAGGAGAATGGACCAACATGGTGATGATATCTTCAGGATGACACAAAAAGAAGATGAAAGCTTGGAAGACTGTTTGGAAAGGTTTTTATTTAGTGTGAGGAAATCCAAGCATAGTACTCTAAGTGAATACTCTATGAAGTTGATTTTTCTAAGGGGTATCAATGATGATTGTGTTGACTCCTTAGATCTAATGGGAGGAGGAGATATTAATCAAGTTCAATGGGATGATATTAGACAAATCTATCAAAAGTACTCAAGAGCTGCAACAAAAAGGGGAAGACACTAGAGGCCTGGTTCTTCAATCGCAAAGTCATCTTCAACAGTTTCAAGAATGGAAATAACTCATCTGTTGAAGGATTTTAAAGAAGATATAATTAATAATATGGCTACCCAATTGGATACACTATAGGAAAAGAAGAAGCATGAGGAGGAAAAGGTCACGCTTGTTGAATTTTGTCCTCACTATCAAAAAAAGAAGGACTATAGATGCAAACTGTTAGCTAAAATTGATAGCCAAAAGAGTTTCCCAGATTTCAAGCCTGTCTATGGAGATGATAAACAACTCTTTTATGTTGCACAACGAAGGCCTTGGCCTCCAAGACAAGGTATGCCACAAGATCCATTGTCATTTTCTAATCCTTATATGAACTTCAATGCATAGAACAATCAGCGGCAACCTCCATATTCCCAAAATTTTGGAAATTATACTCCTTAGTCTTGGAATAACTCTCAAAACCCTTGGCCTAATTATCTCAGTCCCTCATCTCAATGGCAACAACCACAAGGGAATTGGTCTCCCCCTCAAGGTAACTAGAAATAATCACCAAAATGGAGAGGAGGACAACAATGGGAAAACTAGTCATTAGGTTTCCTGCAACCACAACAATAGTCCCAACAGTTGGCTTTAATGCCACTCCATCCAAGCCAACCCAACTACCAAATTAGCCTGTGCCAAATCCAAATAACAAACCACAGTAGCAATAACAAGTTTTTTTGACTGATCCTAATAACTATCTTGCCTACTCTCTCAATATAAGTGATATTCATTTGTGGTCAGGGAAAGCATTGCCTACTCCATCTCCTCCAGTCATAATAGAGTTACCATCATAGGAGACTGATCAAGAAACCATACCTGATAAATTCGGAAACCTTGAGCAGGTCCAGCAGTTTGAAATTCCAAATACATCTATAAGAACTCCCCCGTTTCCTCAAAAATTACAGGTAGAAGTGTCTAGGCAGCAGGATGATATAGCTTTTGATCTTATTGATCAGCTGAAACATATGTGTCAAGATCCCACTATTTCGAGCTATTAAATACATTCCCATATATGGAAAATCTATTAAAGAGGCATGTTTGAAGAAATGTGGGAGAAAGAAAAAAGACCCAAAAATGGTGCATGTAATAGGACAATTGGTTGATATTATGTTAGGAAAAATTGTTGTCCCTAAATATTCTGACCCAAGTAGCCCTATTATCAAGGTAGTTATTAATGAAACTCAAATTAAAAATGCCTTGATAGACTTAGGAGTAGCCATAAATGTGATGACTAAGGATGTCATGTAGCAACTCAACATTACTAGTCTTAGATCAACTCCAACGGTCTTGCAGCTTGCTGATAGCTCTAATGTTCAGCCTGAAGGGATGATTGAAGATATTGTTGTCATATTAGATTCTTGGGAATATCTGATTGATTTTATAATCCTCTCTCCTAAGGAAACATTAGGTGGATATCCAATTATTTTGGGAAGACCTTGGCTGACAACAACTGATGCATATATAGGTTGCAGATCAGGAGATATGACAATTTCAGATTGTATTACTACCAAAACACTTGCACTCTATTCTTCAGCACAACCACAACTTGATCAAGAGTGAGTAGTATGACCAGACATAGGAGAAGAAGCAAAGGAAATTAATTTTGTTCAACAACTAATGATGTTAGAAAGGGAACCATTCATAGCACTTCAAGAGGATGATATAGTACTCTCTAACATCATAAGAAATCATTATGGAGTAGCTCAATAGTCATTGGGTATACTAGTAATTCCTCTGCATACTCTTCTTCCATCTACAGACTCTTTAGATTCTCCTGCAGCCACAGACATGTTTCACACATTGCTACCACAGGAGATTCAAACCTCTTGTATGTCTGAAATATCTATTTTGAGTCAGTAATTCAAATAGAAGTTGTCGCAGGAAGAAATCTAAATATCAATAGTCCATTAGCAGTAGATCAAAGATTGTCATTAACGGAATTAATCAAAGCCCAGCAACAAGCTTTTGCATGGGATTATCATGACATGAAAGGATTAAATCCTGCATTGTGTACCCATAGGATTTATATCAGAGAAGATTGTAAACCAATTAGATAGCCTCAATGAAGGATTAATCCTTCTTTAAGGGAAATAGTTAAAGAGGAACTACAAAAGTTGCTTCATGCAGGATTCACTTACCCTATTTCAGATAGTCAATGGGTTTCTCCTCTAGTTATTGTTCCAAATAAAGGAGGGAAATGGAGAGTTTGTGTGGACTATAGGGAGCTCAACATTGCTACCAAAAAGGATCACTTCCCACTTCCATTTATAGATCAAGTGTTAGACTCTCTATCAGGTAAGCAATACTTTTCATTTTTGGATGGGTTTAGTGGTTATAATCAGATCAGAATAGCTCCAGAAGATCAGGAAAAGACCACCTTTACCTACCCTTGGGGCACATATGCCTATTCAGTCCTTCCTTTTGGTTTATCTAATTCTCCTACAACCTTTTAAAGGGTTGTCCTCAGTATATTTTCAAACATATCCCATGATTGTATGGAAATTTACATGGATGACTTTACTACTTATGAGACTACATTTAAGGAGGCATTACAAAATATGACCAAAGTGTTGCAGTAGTGTGAAGATCACAATTTATCCCTAAATAGTGAAAAATGTTTTATGATGATGCAAGAAGGAATAGTGTTGGGGCATCAAATTTCTCAATCAGATATTCAAGTAGATCCAACTAAAATTGAAGTAATACTTTCTCTTCCTACCCCTATCAAACAAAAGGATGTAAGAAGTTTTCTAGGCCATGTAGGGTACTATAGGAGATTTATCAAGGACTTTAGTCAAATAGCAGGGCCATTGTATTCTCTATTGACAAAGGAAGCTGAGTTTAAATGGACAGTTGCATGTGAAAAAATATTTTCTAAACTAAAAGAAGCCTTAACCCAGGCCCTTGTGCTTAAAGGACTTGATTGGTCAATTCCTTTTCACAATCATATAGATGCATCTGATTTTGCAATAGGAGCAATTTTGGGGCAGAAGCAAGGAGTTTTGGAAAATGCAATTTATTATATCAGTAAAAATTTGCAAGGAGCAGAACTGAATTATATTATTACTAAAAAGGAAATGTTAGATGTCATCTATGCCCTCAATAAGTTCAGACACTATATAACTGGATATCAAATCTTTGTGCATACTGATCATGCAGCCATTAGGTACCTCATGAACAAAAGCTCCATTATAGGTAGATTGGCAAGATGGTTGTTGTTAATGCAAGAATTTGATATTACTATCATAGATAAACCAGGGAAAGCAAATGTAGTGGCATATTTTCAATCAAGGATTCAAACACCAGATAATGTTGAGGTCATTGATGCTTCTTTTCCAAATGAGCATTTGTTTTTCATCACTTTGAATAGTCTATGGCACACTGACATAGCTAACTACCTAGCAGCTAACAAGATACCCCCACATTTCTCACTCGAAGAAAAAAGATTGTTGGTAGAAAAGAGTTTCAACTTCTCATGGATAGCAGATTGCTTATTTTATACAGGACCAGATCAAGTTATGAGGAATTGTGTAAGGGAAGATGAAACATATGATATACTTCATGCCTGTCATGATGAGCCTTATGGAGGTCACTTTGCAGCCAAAAGAACAACTCTCAAGATATTAACCACAGGGTACTATTGGCCAACCTTGCACAAGGATGCAATTAAATATACCAGGAAATGTGACAGATGTCAAAGAATGGGAAGACCAACTCAATCTGATGAAATGCCTCTACACCCCTAGGTGGTTGTTACACCATTTGACAAATGGGGCCTAGATTTTGTTGGGCCAATCGATCCATCATCAAATGGTCGCTCCTACATTCTTTTTTGTACTGACTATGTTACTAAATGGGTAGAGGTCAAAGCCTTCAAGCATGCCAGAGATAATCAAGTAGCAGAATTTTTTATATGAAGAAATCTTCACTCGGTATGGAGTTCCTAGAGAAATAGTAATAGATCAAGGGGCACAATTCACTTCCACTCTGATCACAACCCTGGTTAATGAATACAATTTCAGGCATAGGAAATCCACTCCTTATCATCCACAGGCTAATGGATAAGTAGAGATCACTAACATGGAGCTTGAATCAATATTGACCAAAACAATAGCACTCAACAGAAGAGATTGGTCTAGCAGATTATTTGAAGTTGTATGGGCTTATATAACCACCTGGAAAACTACAATAGGGTTTACACCATTTGAAATGGTATATGGGACAAAAGCAATGATGCCTATAGAGTTTGAACATAAAACTTTGAGAACAACTATTTCCTTAGATATGACTCTTTCTGCAGCACAAGAAGCAAGGCTCCTGCAGCTTAATGCCTTAGATGAGATAAGAAAGTCCACCCTGCAGCATACCGATGATGGTATGATGAAAGAATAAGTATCCGGTAGAATAATAAGAGGGGGGGGGTGAATCAGTATACTGAAAAATTGATACAAAGTTTCCAAACTCAAATTCAATCACACAAAGTAAACATATCACAGTCAAGATCAATATTCATAATAATACTTGACATCAACCAGTTTGACTATTATGACAACTTAATAGTAAAAAACTCCAATCTTGTAAACATCAACAATGCTTAATCAT
This sequence comes from Cryptomeria japonica, assembly GCF_030272615.1. NCBI lineage: Eukaryota > Viridiplantae > Streptophyta > Pinopsida > Cupressales > Cupressaceae > Cryptomeria > Cryptomeria japonica. The sequence continues at coordinate 583,615,460 of NC_081406.1, forward strand.
ATCTCAACACATTCATCTCTCAATGCTTCTAGTTATCGTGCCTTATTAGAAGTTAATCAAATCAACAAATAAGATCATAACCACAAAAACATTCACCACTTGACACAAATTTTTATACGTGAAAAATCCAAATAGGTAAAAACCACTGTGAGATGAGACTGACAAGGATAGCTATTTGAACTCTTTTGAAGTTCGCCCTATTAGGAGCCAAGCCTGTTAAAGCTTTACAATAATTCCTATTAAGAACTAATTCCGGTTAGGAATCACCCGGTTAAGGGATTTACAAATATGCCTTAATGAAAAGCACAATACCCTGTTAGGAGTAACCTCACTGGAGGATTTAAGAATCCAAGCTAATGGACCACCTTGTTAGAGGATTTAATAAGTAACCAAGCTTGTTAGAGCTTACCTAGTTAAGGGATTTCACTTCTGTTGTAATTGTTAGAAAACAACAGGTTTTCATGATTTGTCTGAATAGCACTACATTTGCTTGATCAGATCCTTTTAAGCTTCAATCTGCCTTTACTCAAAGTGCAGATCCATTCACCGGTTAGGCAACTACACACTCAACAGGTTTTTGCCAATCTTGCCAACAACTTTTACAAACAACTTCATCGACCTTAAATACAAATCAATTAGGTCGGTAACACAACAAAAACCTAATTCTCATCATCGAGATTACAAACAAGTCGGTACAATCTTGACCGTTAGAAATCATAACAATCTCTTCACATTCTTCAAGAAAATTACAACCGCTCCATGATCACTGCTTCATCGGACTTTGTAACTCATCATGCGCTATGCATAAATGCAATTCACTTTGCTGCTTCCCTAAACAACAAACAAACGCGCCAAAACAATCTGAACTTGTCCTCATACAATGATCACACGTGTCTCCATCATTACTTCTCATCAGATAATAAACCAACAAACTTGATCAGTTAGGGTTTAACAACTGATAGGGTTTATCGGTTACATTGCATAGAAAGGTTTAACCCTTTACACCGGTTTACCGGTTCAACTCGCAAACTTAACATACCGGTTTACAACATTTTCCACAAAGCTCTTCCTACTGGTTACTAGCCAATATCAAAAACAACAATATCAGCAATAACATGAATACCATTACCAGTTCAATTGACATCAATGACAACATATCATTAATGCAATCTATATGCAAAATGCCAACAATCTCCCCCTTTGGCATTGATGGCAATACAAATATCAACGCCTTTGATTGCTGCTAAGATTGGTGAGTAGGAATCTTGGTTTACATTACCAAGTATTCACCTTGCTCTGTTTGTCTTTAGCCTACCACTAGTTCACCAATCAGACACATAATTCATCTCCTCAATCACATAATTCTTCTCCCCCTTTGACAGCAATGCCAAAGTGAAAGTAAAAACATGTAATTATCCTCTCATTGTGCATCAACAACAAACTGCAACTTGATGCTCCCCTTGTGGAATACATCCATTTCTTCATCAATCCATGTAAGATTCTACAAGTAATTCAGGGACTGATGCAATCATCATCATGCTCAACTAACTTCATGAAGAGGGACAACCCCCAATCGACTTCTAAGATACTCAAAAGTGGTCTTAGGCAGAGGTTTGGTAAATATATCTACAAGTTGCTCCTTGGTAGAAACATGCTCCAAGATAACATCTTTACTTTGAACTTATTCCCTCAAGAAGTGATACTTCAATTCAATGTGCTTAGTCCTTGCATGCAAAACATGAATTTTAGAAATGTTTATTGCACTTGTATTATCACACAAAATCTTTATTGGTTATGAGATTTTCATCTTAAAACCTTCCAAAATGTGTCTCATCCAAATAGCTTGTGTGCAATTCATATAAGTTGCTACTACATACTCAACTTCAGTAGTAGATTGTGAAGTACAACTTTGCTTTTTACTACTCCATGAAACTAGCCTTACTCCTAGAAAGAATGCTCCACCAGTAGTACTCTTCCAATCATCAATATTTCCTACCTAATCAGCATCTGTGTATGCCTTCAAATCAAAATTTCCACCATATGGATACCATAACCCATCGTCAACAGTACCTTTTAGATATCTAAAAATTCTCTTGGTTGCCATCAGATGTGCTTCCTTTGGATTCTTCTAAAATCTAGCAACAATACCAACTGCATGGGCAATATCCGGTCGACTATGAACAAAATAGTGTAATTTGTCAATCATTGACTTGTATTCCTTTTCATCTACAGACGTAGATGCATCTTCCTTGGACAACTTACAGCCTGTAACCATTGGGGTTCCAACTGGTTTACAGTCACTCATACTAAAAGTCTTCAAAACCTCTTTCACATGCTTAGATTGAGAAATAAAAATACCATTATTCATTTTTTGTATCTGGAAGCCTATGAAAAAATTTATTTCCCCTACTAATGACATCTCAAACTCAGTCTTCATTTCATCTACAAAATTATTGCTCATGTCATCATTACCTCATGTTGGTGTAAATAATTATTCATCATGGATATTATTATACTTTACTTATGTTTACTTAGGTACATGCATTTAATAGTAGTTTGGGTATGAGACACTTGGGTGTTTGTGCCACATTGGGATAGTGTGTGTAGGAGAATTTCCACCTTTTATGGTGTTGATCTTATCTTGTTGTTACATTCCACCTCATGTGGAATATTTTATTGTTTCTCCTACCTACAACACCTATTTCCTACCTAACCTTGTTTTGTATTAAGCCACATGTCATGTTTGTGTACTTGCATATCCATAAGCCTTGCCTATATAAGTAGACTCGTCTACATTGTTTGTATGGGCATTCATTTGAACATCTTGTAATGATCCAATTGATCATATTTTGCATCTTGATAGAATACAGTTTATTCCTATCATATATTTTGTCTCTCTTATTTGTGCTTTCCATTGCCTCTAGATCTTGGCAAAACCTCACATGGTATCAAAGCCATGAGAGTGTCATTGGTTTGCTAATTGAGAGAAATTTGATGCTATTTGGGGTTTGTATTTTGGAGCTTTCTATTGCAGGTTATTATTGAAGCTTGATGGGTCAAATCTGAGGTCACCATTGGATTGAGGAGGTCCAAGAAAGTTATTTTTTCTTTTTGTTTCATCCAAATCGGACTTCGAAGGCCAAATCTAGAGGCATTTGAAGTTTGAAGCTGCGACGGAAATTTTCCTGAAATTATAATTTTGCAGACAATTTTCAAATACTGATATCTCACTCATCCAGACTCCTTTTTTTGAGCAATTTTTTTTTTGGGGGGGTAGAAGTTCGTGATCTGTACAGTGGTGAAGAATTTTTCTGATTTTCGAATACAGGTTTTTCTGAAATCATGAAATCCCAATTTTTTCAACTTTGGAGGCTTCGTTTGGGCTCATATGGACTCCTTTCCAAGTGTTGTTCTTTTTTAAAGTGCATAATTTTTTTGTCTACTTTCATAATATGCCATTAGTTTGCAGTGATTTTGAGTGGATATTGTACTTTCAGTATTTGGTCATTTTTGGCCTATTTGGTACTTTTATTTTACTTGGATCTCAGTTTAGATTACTAGCAGTATTTGTTGAAGTCTCATATATCTCATTTTGAGAAGTTGTAAAGTTGAAATCAGGAATCCACTTTGCCATTATTTGCAAGTGCCAACATGATCTTTTTATGGGGGGTCAGTTGTTCATTTATATCTCTTGGTGAAATTCCATTCAGAGGCATCTTCATCTGCAGTATTCTATAGGGCTTCTTTGTTGGTGGCATCATTTTCATGTTTCCACATTTGAATATGTTATCATGATGTATGCTCTTGCATGAGCAATTTTGTACTCACACTATCATAAAGTGCCACACCTCTTTGTATCTTGTCATTGTTGACATTTTTGATGTAATCCTCTTGTACACATAGATTAGGAATATCTTGTGAGACTTGGTGCATGGTTCTAGTTGAGACTTAGATTGTACACATTTGTGCATGGCTCCCATGAGACTTAGATTGTACCAGTATTTTTTTCATTTACGAGTATCCAAATGATGCTCAAAGCAGGTTGTCTTCATGCCTAATCTTCATTTTGTTGCAGCGAGTGATTCATTGTCATCAACTTGGTACCTAGTTTTTGTTAGATACTTGATTAGTCCCAGAGACACTGAGAGGGGGGGTGAATCGGTGTCTAACCGGTAAATGAAATATTTAAACTTGTTTGCAACGTTACAACCCAAATTAATATACTAGTAAACAAACAATAAAGCAATAAAGAGAAATAACAGTATAACCATCAATGCACACCATAACACAAGATATTTTTGGTGAGGAAACATGGTAGGAGAAAAAATTCAGTGGGATTTGTGATCCACAATATTTACTCACTAGCCAATATGAATAAATATTACTTATACAATAGGGGCTTGCACATGCAGGAAGGCTAACAGCCTAGAGCTCACTGCTCAATCACAAAAAGGAGTTACACTGACTACAAAATTGGATAATTAAATCCAATGACAATGTATTGCTTAAAATAGCATCTGCAATGCTGGATTCAGTACCGGTTTAAGCTCTGTCAAATTCCTCTGCCATAAACCTTTCTTCACTCTGCTCTACTCTTATTCTCTCATCAAAATTATTACATCAAAATGCATATACAAATATTCGCTCTCATAATCGACTTGCATTAATTACCTATACATATTTCGCATACCTTTCACACTTTTTTTTCACTTACAAAATGACCTATAAGATCTCATACATATATGAGTCTTTACAATACATCATGTCAACTATACAATATAAATACAATACAAAACAATATAATTTCCATATCGGCTAGGGTGTCGGTAAGATCTTCTGTCGGTGTAGACTGGGTGCCGGTGAAAATAATCTTGTTGTGCCTGTCGGTGCCGATAGATGATGTTTTTTGCCGATGTAAGTTGTGAACCATGTTACTAGTTGGTTTCCATCAATGACAATATCAACTATTCTCATCTGAGTGTATAATGCCAACAGTTTTGTCACACTTTGACATTATTGGTGCAACATTGGCTCTCTTTCTTCTTTATGGGGAGGTATTTTGGTCAACATCTTGGACCATCCTTGTAGGATTTTCGACATTGAGGGGGGGCTTCATGGTCTTCTATTCTCTCTTATGGGGGGGGGGCATATTTTTTTCTTCTCATTCATCATTGAGAGCATTGTGTGGGGGAGGGTTTTTTTTCATTGGGTTTTTCTCTTTTTCTCCATTTCTGGGAGATTGCATTTGCATTTGTACATGGGTACCTAACATGACCTTGTAGTCGGGACCCATCTTACATTGCTTAGTTGCATTGTAGACTTTAGTTCATTCCCCTAAGTTGCACTTAAGGGGGGGTGTTGGTGTAAATAATTATTCATCATGGATATTATTACACTTTACTTAAGTTTACTTAGGTACATGCATTAAATAATAGTTTGGGTATGAGACACTTGGGTGTTTGTGCCACATTGGGATAGTGTGTGTAGAAGAATTTCCACCTTTTATGGTGTTGATCTTATCTTGTTGTTACATTCCACCTCATGTGAAATATTTTATTGTTTCTCCTACCTACCCTTGTTTCTTATTGAGCCACATGTCATGTTTGTGTGCTCACATATCCATAAGCCTTGCCTATATAAGTAGGCTCATCTACATTGTTTGTACGGGCATTCATTTGAACATCTTGTAATGATCCAGTTGATCATATTTTGCATCTTGATAGAATACAGTTTATTCCTATCATATATTTTGTCTCTCTTATTTGTTCTTTCCATTGCCTCTAGATCTTGGAAAAATCTCACACCTCCAAATATAATGTCATCAACAAATACTTCACTGACCAGTATTTCATCTCCTTCAGACTTGATATAAATGTTGTTGTCATCACTAGTTCTAGCAAAGCCTATCTTCATCAGATGTGTATGAAGTCATTCATACCTTGCTCTAGGTGTTTGCTTTAATCCATACAAAGCTTTATGCAATTTGCATACCATGTCTTCCTTATCTGTCAATGCATAACCATCAGGCTACTCTATATAAACCTATTCTTCCAATATCCCATTCAAAAATGCAGACTTAACATCCATCTCGTATACCTTGAACTTCTTATGAGCTAGAAATGCAAGTAAAGTTCTAACACCTTCCAGTCTTGCTACTGGTGCAAAATTTTCTCCATAATCTTCTCCTTCTTCTTGTGCATAACCTTTGCAGACTAATCTTACCTTGTTGCAAACTACAACACCATCTTCATTTAACTTGTTTCTGAACGCCCATTTAACACCTATGACATTCTTGTTTACCGGTCGGGGTACCAGGGTCCAACTATTGTTCTTCTCAATTTGATCCAATTCCTCCTCCATAGCTTTAACCCAATGATCATCACCAAATGTCTCCTTAGCACTTCTAGGTTCAAAGGTGGAGATCATGCAAGAGTTTTCTCTTATTCTCCTTCTAGTTAGTACTCCAACATCCTTATCCCCAATAATTTGTTGAGGACCGTGATTCAGTCTCACATACCTAGGAATAACATGATCATTCTCTTCAAGTTCAGCTTCTTCATTATCCTCTTCTTTTGAATTTATTTGTTATGGTTGAACAAGTACATCAAGATTTGTTTTACCGGTTTCTGATTTAACAGTTTCAGGTTCTAAAAGCAAAATGCAAGGATCTTCATCCTTTTTCTCTGAACTGGATCCTTCAAAGAATTCAGGACATTCATCTACACGAACATCAGCACTCTCAACAATTCTCTGTGTCCAGTTGTTGAAGCATTTATAGGCCTTACTCTTGGTGGAATAGCCAAGAAATATGCCTTCATCACTCTTAGCTTCAATCTTGCTTATGTAATCACCTCTTTTAATAAAACATTTACTTCCAAATATCTTAAAATAGCTAACATCAAGTGATCTCCCATACCAGTTGTAGACATATAAAAATGACCACATTCCTAAATGAATATTTTATGTTCATTTTTCTATTTGATTAAATCCAATTTAATTAAATTATCCACATTCTTCTATTTTATTAAATAAATTACTCAATTTATTTAAATAAAATTCACTATATCCATTTAATGCATAAATCATTTTATTCAATTAACTCCCCCCTATCCACTTTTAATTAAATTCAAATTTAATTAAATAGTTATCCCAAATTGAATAAATCAAATTTATTTAATTACAACCAAATTGAATGAAAATCATTTAATTCAATTAAATCCTATTATCCCTCCATCCACTTGCAAAATCCCAAACCCCTTTCTAATCCCTTCTAGAATCTTCTAATTGCTTCTAATTAAACTAACCCCCCTCTAAACTTTGTCACATCCCTAAGCAAAGGGAAGTCACTTCTCAAAAACCTTAAAGTCTTTGATAACCATTGAAGGTTTTCAACCTTCAACCACTAAAACCCTTAAAGTCTTTAAAAACCATTAAAGGCTTCCAACCTTCAACCACTTAATCCCTAAAGTCTCCAATAACCATTAATGGTTAATTCAAACCCTCCCACATGGTTAAAACATTTGTTTTGACTCAACCTCTATCCAACCCAAGGGTCTCATCAGGCCATTAATGCTTTGACCATGATTATCTCTTAATCATTTGCACAAAGGTTTATCCTTGGATTAACTCTTAATCCAGTGGGTAAGCCTAACTTAGACTTGACCCTTAACCTTTAGATAACCATGAGGTCTTCTCAGGCCTTTCATACCTCCAACCTCTTCTCTCAACCCAATCCTATGTTGACACTTGTCACCATTTCATTGGTGCTAATTGTGCACATAGATCCCCAACTTTCAAACCTGGCCCTTGATTAAACCTTTCAATCCTGACCATCCATTGCCCTGTTTGTGCTATAAATAGAGCTCTCATTCCTCCATTCTTAACAATCATCTTTCAAATTTGTAGCATTATATTTATGCTCAAATACTTTCAAGCTTTTCATCATCTTTATGCTCTTCATTTAGCCTCTTTTAGATCAAATATGCATGCTTAGATTACTTTCTTTATCATTTTAGTTCAATCATAGACTAAATATAGTATGCTAGGATAGTATTCATACTAATCTTGTCATCTTATCATTTAGTTTATTGCATTTTAGCATCATACATAGCTTACAACACATCTCATACTAAAATCAATCAAAAGCATCTCTCGTTCTCATATTTGCCATCCCTAAACCATTTTGTTCAGTGATCTGAGAGCAAAAATGTTGGTTTGAGGGACATTGTGAGATAGAAAACCATGGGACCCTCCTTGGGAAGCTGAGTAACACTACGTTACTCCATAGCTTGCATCAAGAAGTCCTGTGTGTGTGTGTGGACTAGTATTCTAATAAATTTTCACATATTCAGTTTTATTTGACCACTTTTCCCACATACATTTCTGGCGCCCACCGTGGGGCCCGACCCCAAATAACAAATCGGTTTTTGAAATTAACCTCTTTTGCAGACACGCGAGAAAATTGAAGTAGCACTTTCAGGTCACTGTTTAGCGCATCTAATCAACAGAGTAGCGCATCCAGCTCACTGTTTAGCGCGTAGGCTCTATTCTTTAGCGCGTGAAGACATTATCTTAGCGCATGACTCTTTCTAACATTTTCCTGTAGGTCTCGACGCGGGCAAATCACAGAATAGCGCAGCCAATCACCAGAATAGCGCATAAGATTCCCAGTTCAGCGCTTATAGTCTATCATTCAGCGCGTGCGATTCAAACATTAGCGCATCAAATTCAAAATTTTCTTACAGGTCTCAGCAAAACCACAGACCAGCGCTTTGAACTTGCAGAATAGCGCATTTATTGAACAATATAGCGCATCAAAAAATAGTTGTAGCACATCCAGTCTCTATTGTAGCGCGTCAAAGCCATTCTATAGCGCATAACAAACAGAATAAAATTTTAACATTATAACCGAAAAAGAAATTTTAGACTTGGGGAAGTCCACCAAATCAGCTAACAAATTTTTTATTTGCTTGCAGGATTCTGATAATTTCTTGCAGGTGGAGCGGGGACGCTTTTCGTTTGTAAATCGATTTCTTTTGTTGACCTCAAAACTGAACATTTGCTTTGTTGACCATTTCCCTTTCATAAATTAGAAAATCATTGATTTGCCCGGATAAAAATGAACATCATGTTTTGTGGAGCAACATCTCCACATAGATTTTAGCAAAATCACTAATTTGAAAGGATAAAATACAATTGATTGCTCTGTCTCGAAAGTGGTAGGAATATGCTCTCCCCTTAACTAGGTGATCAAAAATCTAGAGCATTCTTACAGCTTTATTTCATTCAAGCAATAAATCCTTTAGCAGGCTTGTCTTCCCGAGGAGTTGCAATCAACTCTTAAAGCCGTTTATGGCCGGTGTGAAGGGAACGACCTAAGTGGGGAACGGCTTTGACGCCAAGAATTCCAACCCACTATAATCAAATGTGGAAAGTGACGAAAGTCCTTTTCAACGGTTGCACGCAGTGATTAGCCTTCCCCCAGTATCCTCGAGATACGTAAAGCCTTTGTTCTAAAGGTTGGGAAGCCTCCTGAGGGAGTTTATCACTGACGGCCAAACGGGAAGCCTGATTACGAACCATAGAATTAGAAGCTTTGAACCAAGTCAGTAACCAAACATTTGTAACATCATAGTGCAAGGGTGGGGAAGAATCCGCCCCCAAGATTACTCACCATATATCTCCCAAGATAACTACTCAACTGTGAAGCAATTCACTTTGGGTTAACTTCTGGCAAAAGGCAAAAAAATGGGCGCCCCCTAGGGGGTGACACGGCTGTTTGAGCTGACGGAGTATCGAGACTAGTGGGCTATGATTTTATTTATGACCCTTGAATAAAAAGTCTTTCTGAAGTGTATTACTTGTATCCAAACCTGTTAAAACATTGGGGATTTGAACACATCCTCGCAGAACATACATTTTTTGTTAGATTAGGCAAAATGGTTGTACTTTTTGTGCCATGCTTGCATTTATTACTTCAGAAAATCATCCATCGCACTTGAAAAATTTTCAACAAAAATCAAAAATCTCAAGAAAACACCCAAACCAAACAAAAATCAGGGTAGTCTAGCGCATAAGAACAACATCTTAGCGCATAGAAGACTTTTGCTAGCGCATCCAAGCCTCAAATTAGCGCGTGGAATTAAAATAGTAGTGTTTTATCATTAGGCAAACCATTATACAATCCTTTAGCACATCCACAACACAGTCTAGCGCTTCGCAGCGACCTCTTAGCGTGTAGGAAACAAAGATTAGCGCATAAAGAAAAATAGTTAGCGCTTCACAAGCCCAGTGTAGCGCGTAACTTTTTCGAAAAATTCAATAGCCATTTTCAACAATCCTACTTTTAGCGCGTGGCAGCCACATCCTAGCGCGTAGCATACAGAAATTAGCGCATCTACTCAAATAGCTAGCGCGTATCAGGCCCAGTGTAGCGCGTAACTTTTTCAAAAAATTCAACAACAAATTTCAACAGACCTAACTTTAGCGAGTGGAAGAAACAGCTTAGCGCGTAGAAACCATATTGTAGCGCATATATTCCAACAGTTAGCACATTTGAAGCCTAGTCTAGCGCGTAAATTTTTCACCTGTTAAACAAAATTTTTCCAAAATCCAATTTTTAGTGCGTATCTTGGGGCAGATTAGCGCGTGTGCTCATTCCTTTAGCGCATCAGATAAATTCAGTAGTGCATGTAGACTCTATTTTAGCGCGTGACTAAGGCCGAAAAATAGAGAAGTCCAAAACTGAAATTTTTTGAAAATTTCAAAAACATTTTAAAGACTTTTTTTTTTCATCAAAAAATCATCTTTTATCAAACCGGAGTGACAAAAAACTATTAAAAACTTTTCTCAAGCTAAATTTGTGTTAAACAAAGTTGTCCGAATCCGAAACAAATCGCACAATAGAGGATGTCTCTCATATCATAATCCAGAAAATTTTCATCATCAGTGTCATCAAAATCCTTTACCATCTTACGGATTTCTATCTCAAAACACTTGTTTAAAATTCTCAAATCGTCAAATCTGGTTTCCAGATCGGGAAGCTTTTATCCATATCATTTGACACACTTTATCATGAAGGGGCAGCCTTCACTCTGATAAAGTAAGATTTGAAATTTCCAAAATAATAATCAACTGAATCCAAAACCAATCAAAGGAAATCATTGATCACTCTTGCATGATTAACCCCCTTATTCTGAGAAGAAAGAACCTCTATCGTAACATCACGTTAAAGAAACGACAACCTAGTTTTTCCAAATTCATCAAGCGAAATAAGTTTTTATACATCAATTGTCAACTCTTCAAATCTCATCGGGTATTCCTTCATCACGTCAAACGTTATATCCAAAACAAATCTAGCGAATTTGACAAGGAACCCTTGAAGACAAGAGCATACTGTCAAAAGTCTGCTTTTAATCAAACCATAAACCGCGGCAGAAAAATCAATCCAGCATTCTTGCCCAACGAGTGCATCACATATAACACATCTCGACCAGAACCACCAACGCTTGAGCAACACATCGATGAGGCTTTTGTACCTTTCATCACTGAAAGCTTCTATTAAAATGCCTGTTACTCGCTCTCAAAGTAACAAACAAAGCGAGACACCCATAGAATCAAGTATGAATCGCAGATTATCAAATCCTTTTGAAGTTCTGCCTGTAGAAGAACCTGAAATTACTGAAGCCCTTCTTCGGGAATGTCAAGTAAATCCCTCCTTCCAAAAACTTATCGAAAAGCTCATGGAAAATGACAAGGAAAAATATATGTTGATGCTCACAAGAAAGGGCGTTAAACTTCCTGAAGATTTCAACCCAAATCTTTTTCAAACCAGATCTCGGCAATATGCATCTCAAGAACAAAATCGAGAAGAAGAAACTCACATACCTGAACAACATAACTTTGAGCAACACATTCCAGAACAATGCATACTAGAAATGCATATACCTGAACTAGAAACACCAGAGCAACATATACCATTTACCATGCCTTTTCAGCTGAGAACCAATACAAGGCAAGAACTTTTTCCTCGGCAAGACAATGCACCCTTGATTGCTCTTACTCAACAAATGCAAATGTTGCAAAGGCAAGAACAGGATATGCAACAAGGGACAACAGTGCGGTACTCTTTAAATGAAATCTGTCCTTATCTATTTGACAGAAGCTTGAACATGGTGTCTTTTCCTCCAAATTCAGACATTCCAAAATTTGATAAATATGATGGGAAAAGCGATCCCAGAGATCATGTTCAAGAATTTTGCACACTGAGCCTAGAATTTGCTCATGATGACACCTATTTGATGAGGTTATTCCCCAGAAGCTTGGGAGGGCAAACTATGGAATGGTTATCCAAAATTTCGCCACCTGTTAGATCATTTGATGAATTGGTTAACAAATTCATAACCCACTATTCCTACAACATCCAACATGCCATAACCATGCTAGATGTTTGCAACACCAAACAAAAGAACAATGAAAGATTCATGGCATTTCTTCAACGCTGGAGATGCATGGTCTCCAGATATCCTCGAGATATTCCTGAAAAGGAGAAAATGGAAATCTTCATTGATAACTTGAATGGCGAAATGAGTTACAAACTAAAACTTCAATGCATACCATCTTTCGCTAAATTGATTGAAAATGGCATTCAAGTGGAGGAAGCATGTGTCAAAAAGGGAACACTCAAATTCTACAAGGAAGGAACAAATTCATCAAACTACAATAACCAAAACAACACCAACTTTGACAAATCTCAATTTTGGACTCGAAACAAAAACGGAGGCAACAACAAACCACATGATCCTAAATCAAAACAACCGGTGCTTGCATTATCTGGAAATCCTCAGAACACGAAAAATGCTAAAAATGCTACTCCCAGTGCTAACACGTATGCGCAAAACACTAATCAAGGACAATTCAACACAAACAACACCAATGATAATCAAGGCAAAAACATGAATCCAGGACCTAACAACAATCCACACAACAACACGAACAATTTTCAAAAGCGTATCTTCACACCACTGGGACAATCACTAGAATCCGCATTCAGAGAGCTTTTGGCAAACAAGGTTCTTTCTTTACCACCACTCAACAATTATGAACCCCCAATCAAACCACCTTGGTGGAATGATTCACACTATTGTGATTTCCATCGCAACGAAGGTCATAGAACAAACAAATGCATGAGATTGAAACATATAATACAGGACATGATTAATCGAGGTGACTTAACGGTCGATGGTCTCAAAACAAATGGTGATCATGGAGCCTTTAAAAATCCTCTCCCAAATTACAACAAAGATAGAGCATCTACTTCAGATGATACACGCGGAGCTCGTATTAATCACATCTACAATAACACTATCAACCATATATCAGCTGAAAATCATCAAGTAAATGTCATCACCATCCGAGATCAGCGTGATCATGAATCTGTCAATGTAACAACCCACACTCAGAAATACATCTTGAAGGGACATACTGCACCTGCAATTACCGCACCTAAAAACCAATATGACTTGGTTAACCAACTACGCAAGACTCCAGCTCAGATATCTATCCTGGAATTATTGAAACTATCACCCAAGCACAAAGACATATTGGAGCAAGCATTATTGGAAACAAATGTACCTCAAAATCTAGATACAGACAGATTTCAAGCCATGGTCGCCCATATGACAGGACCTCATAACCTCACCTTCTCAGAGCATGACAATACCTCATTGAGTCATCTGCATAATACTCCTCTCCATATTGAAGTCATTGTTTGCAAACACCGAGTCAAGAGAGTCCTAATAGATGGAGGAGTCGGCCTTAATATCTGTACTTTAAAGCTTATCTGTGCATTAGGCTTCTCAGAAGAATCTATTGATCCTTGCAAAAAGATTACCATAAAAGCATATGATGATGAAGAATGGTCCTCTAAAGGCACAGTAATATTACCTATTCAAGTAGGCCCAGTACAAAAGGATACTATTTGTCAAGTCTTAGATATTGATCTAACCTACAATATTTTGTTAGGACGACCCTAGATACATGAATGTAAGCAGTCCCTTCTACATATCACCATTGTGTCAAGTTTCCTTATGATGGAAAAGAAATCTCCATATCTGCTGATCATAATCCATTTCAACATTGCAATACAATGGGGGCAGCCCAGGACAATTTGGTTCCTCATAATAGAGAAAAGCAGCAATCTTCAACATCAGATCTACACACAGCAAAATCCAACTCCTTATGGGGAGACTTCAAGCAGAAAATGCAAATCAAAGACCAAGGCATGGGAGAATACTCTTTGGAGCCTCTATGTTTGGCAAAATTGCCAACCTCACCTAGATCGCATGGTTTGCCTACTACATCAACACAACTGGCTACTCAGCCCATCACTAAATTTGATGGTACCTTCATCCAATTGGGTACTCTAGCACATGAATCAGAAGACAAAGATGTTCTTAGCTGGTTATACAAAGATAAAGAAGAAAATCATAGAGCAGCTGCTCTGGACATTGTTCTACCAACACACATGTATGGAAAAGGCTACTTAATCATGAAGCAAATGGGATATAACAGTAAAGAACCTATTGGCAAATGTAAAGAAGGAGTCACTGAACCTATAGATCTTCCTTCACAACCTAGTAGAAACAAAGCAGGATTGGGTTCTAAACTCACGTTCCTATTGAAACGGCCGCCTCACCTACCTATCAAACCTCAATGGAAAGTAAAGACACCGTACAAAGAAGAATCCTGGCAGGAAGCACTTTTTGAATCAGCAGAAACAATCCGCAAGGCACGGGAACATCAAGATCAGAAGTTACATCAGGAAAAACTTCTAAGTCACAAAAAGGCCCTATCCGCAGCAGTAGCTCATATTCAAACACCAATATCTCAAGAACAAATCAGAACATCTTCAAATACCGTTATTCCTCCCCGAAGAAGCACAGTCTATGAACAAATCCAGCAAGTAGAAGACGGATCTGATATAGAATCTACAAAAACCATAAAAATGGTATCCATCATCAAAGATTTGTTTTCACCATACAACACACCTGTTTACAGCATAGATAGAATCTGGGATGATGCCTATGAGACAGATTCCAATGAATATGAATGGGGTACCTGCTCCAATGCTACTACTGATATCCTGGATGATACGGATTCTATATCCCTTTCTCAGGAAGAACATAACGCAGAGGATAGACCTCTTAAATTTGGACCGCAAAATATCTATGACGCTCCGGAAAGTGAACAGAAACATTATGAACAAGTCTATGTAGAAGATGATACCATCGAGGACCTCGATGAAATCTTAAATTTCTTTAAACCCAAGACCCATCACGATGAAAACTCTATCCTAACACTTACGGTAGCCGAACTTGATCCACCCAACGATTCCTTACCACTTGTCTTTCCTGATCTCATCGATTGGGACGAACCGGAAACAAATGATATACCTATTTTCCCAGATGATGCATCTATTGTCCATTACCTATGTACCGTAAATCCAGAAATAGACTCTACCAGTGAACGAAATAATGATATCTGTCAATCAGGGAGTGCCAAGTCTCTCAGTCGCAAAAATACACCAAATAACAAATCTAATGCTGAAAACCAGTCAATGGTAGCTCTAGATCATAAAAAAGTAAAAATAAAGGACGCATCAGAGGGTGAAAACCTTTTTAAGGCACCTAACGATGGGAGACTTGACACTCTTCCTGAGCACTTTCATGAGCGATCGCCCATATTGATTGAGCCTACTCAATCAATCAACATTGGTACCACAGAAGCAGCCAGAAATATACATCTTGCAGAATCTCTGACAGAGGAAGAAAGATCGGCATTCATCATCTTCTTTAAGGAACAGCAAATCAACTTTGCTTGGTCATATGTTGATATGTCCGGAGTAGATCCACACTTAATCATGCATCACTTGTCCATCTCTACAGGAGTTAAGCCAGTCAAGCAAAAGATACGAAAGATGAATCCACAGGTGGCACTCATGGTCAAAACTGAACTAAAAAAATTATTAGACGTCGGATTCATCCGACCTATTGACTATGCAGAGTGGATATCCAATATCGTTCTAGTATCAAAACCGGATGGTAGTATCAGAATATGCATTGACTTCAGAGACGTCAACAAAGCTTGTCCCAAAGATGACTTTCCTCTGCCAAGTATCGACATAATTGTAGATCTCACAGCAGGCCATGCAATGCTCTCACTAATGGATGGTTTCTCAGGCTATAACCAAATCAAGATAGCTCCTGAAGATCAAGATAAAACATCATTCACATGTCCTTGGGGGACGTACTGTTGGAATGTCATGCCTTTTGGCTTAAAAAATGCAGGGGCCACTTATCAAAGAGCAATGACCACAATATTCCATGACATGATGCACACATTTATGGAAGACTATGTGGATGACTTACTAGCTAAGTCCTTCACCAGAGCAGAACATCTTGGCATCCTAACAAAAATCTTTGATCGATTGGAGAAATTCCAAGTCAGGCTTAACCCTAAGAAGTGTGTCTTCGGGGTTACCTCAGGCAAGTTACTAGGCTACATAGTCTCAGCTAAGGGTATTGAAGTTGATCTAGCAAAGGTACAAGCCATTATGGAAATGCCACCACCACGGAATATTAGTCAACTCAGATCTCTACAGGGATGACTTCAATCAATCCAGCGATTCATCGCTCAACTAGCAGATAAAAGTCTACCATTTAACCATTTGCTACACAAAAATGTGCCATTCAAATGGGAGGCTAAGTGTGCAGAATCTTTTTATCAAATCAAACAGTACCTGATGAATCCACCAGTTCTAGTACCACCAGTCATCGGAAAGTCACTTATTCTATATATCTCAACAACAGATATTTCACTAGGGGCATTATTGGCACAAGAAGATCAACAGGAAAGGAACGCGCCATATACTACATCAGTAGAACATTGAATGGCTATGAGCTCAACTATACATTTATTGAAAAGGCTTGCTTAACAGTGGTCTTTGCATCTCAGAAGTTCCGACATTACATGCTAGCACACACCATCAAGCTAGTTGCGAAAATTGATCCTCTTAAATATCTACTCAGCAAGGCCGCTCTTATAGGCCGATTGGCTAAATGGGTCATGATTCTCAGTGAATTCGACATCCAATACACAGAAAGACGAGCCATCAAAGGACAAGCAATTGCAGATCAGTTGGCCGACGCACCGCTACCAAGAAAACAAACCATGGAGGTTGAATTTCCAGACAGGGATGTACTTTCTCTTTTTACTAAATAATGGACCCTATACTTTGACGGATCCTATACTCAACATGGTTCGGGTGCCGGCATTCTGTTCATCACTCCTGAAGGACACACTATGCCAAAATCATACAGACTTATGTTTCCATGCACAAATAATGTGGCTGAATATGAAGCACTGGTCATAGGCATCAAAATGGCCGTAGAATGGAAAATCACAGAGTTAAAAGTCTATGGAGACTCACAACTCGTCATTAATCAAATCAATAACAACTATCAGACAAAGGATGACAAGCTACTACCTTACAAACGAATGGTGGATGACTTCAAACAGTATTTTGTGCACATCACCTTCGAGCAAATACCAAGGTTGAACAACAAAGCAGCTGATGCAATGGCTACAATCGCTTCGCTACTACAAATTCCTGAGCAACAGAGTCGTTATGAGTTCCTGGTAGAGCAACTGTTCTCCCCCGCCTATGACCACTCTGAATCCCATGTTATCTATGCCTTGACTGGTTCAGATTCTTCGCTATATGGACCAATATACGACTACCTCAAGCATAATATCTTACCCATTGACCAATCCCGTAACCAAAAACGTAACTTTATCCGACAAGCTGCCCGTTACACCCTTACCGCTGATACTTTGTATCATCAAGGTCTCGATGGTACTCTTCTTCGTTGTCTTGATCGTAATGATTCCGATTTGGCTTTACACGAGCTTCATGAAGGTATTTGTGGCACACATTCAAGCGGCACTACTCTTGCTAAAAAGCTTTTAAGGATGGGATACTACTGGCCTACAATGGAGAAAGATTCATATCACTTTGCCAAGAAATGTCCTAAATGCCAAATCCATGGTAATCTAATACATGCACCAGCACAGGAACTGCAGCCCTTTACAACATCATGGCCCTTTTGTCAGTGGGGACTGGACCTAGTTGGTAAAATTCATCCATCCTCTTCAAATGGACACAAGTTCATTATAACAGCAACAGAGTACTTTACCAAATGGATAGAAGTAGTTCCCATGACCACGGTGACCGGGAAACAAATTGCCTCTTTTATCCTTAATTATCTGATCTGCAGATATGGTATTCCAAGTTCAATCATCACAGATAATGGACGGCCCTTCAAAAATCAAGATGTCCAAGAACTATGTGAAAAATTCAAAATCCAACATAGGTTCTCTACACCATATTACCCATAGGGAAATGGTCAAGCCGAAGCATCTAACAAGACAATACTGAAAATCCTCAAGAAAACAGTGAATGATGCAGGCAAAGATTGGCATGTACAACTCAATCCAGCACTTTGGGCATACAAGACCAGCATCCGCACACCTACAAGAGCAACACCATATTCATTGGTGTATGGATCCGAGGCTATTTTACCCCTGGAGGTAGAGATCCCATCTCTCAGAGTCTCTTTAAAAGGCTTAATCCCCGATGAAGAGTATCGAGTTAACCGCCTACAAGAACTTGAGCTATTAGATGAAAGACGCCAACATGCTTATACTCATCTCAAAGCATATCAGCAACGCATGTGCAGGAGCTACAATCACAAAGTCATTCCCCGCAACTTCAAGGTTGGTGACCTAGTCCTTAAAGAAAATCCAAGAAATCAGCAAGATCGAGAAAAGAAAGGGAAATTTGAACCTAACTGGTTGGGTCCCTATGTTATCATATCCGTTTATGGATCAGGTGCTTATTAGCTAACAAATTCTGAAGGAGATGTGCTCAATGAACCAACTAACAGCATCCATCTGAAAAGGTACTATACTTAAAAGTAGCCTAGTGCACGAAAAAAGCCCAAAACAAACAAAAAACTCAAAAAAATCAAGAAAAAGCCAAAAAAAAGTCAAAAAAAAAAAGCAAAATTTAATAAAAACAAAGGGTGAAAACTTGGTAAATAGGTGCCCTTGTGAAAGAACGGCTCCTCTATCTATTTCCATACCATGTTGTCCATACAAACACTATCGGCCATCGCCCGACACTTAGTCAATATCCTGATTTATCTATAAATATCCTCCTACCACTAAAACACCATGGCTTGGAATCATTGTATGTATTCACATCGAGAGGCACACTCAGCAAGGGGTATGTAAATCATATCAATATTGCAAACACTCAAGACATCAAGACTAAATGCAAAACTCACCAGCATGACATCCAACAAACAACTACGCTTTATTGCAAAAACCAACACAAAAACAAAACACAAAAATATCAAGGATGGATGATTTTCTGAAGTACTGAATGTTGCACTATAGCATAAAATCTTAACTAGGTTTGCATTTTGAACTTTGTGCATTATTGGATTCTCTTCCTTGTCTCACTAAATGCTTCAGAGCTAGAGATCGTGGGGAACTTCCAATATTTTCTTAGTCTTCTGTCTGGGAGGCGATCACTTGTACTGTGTGAATACATGCCTCGAGACGTGATACGTCCAATATCACTGAAGGCTTGATTCCACTTCACGCATACAAATGATCAAATCTTGTCTGTTTACGCAATACGCACTCAGGTCGTCCTGGTTCAATTATACCTTGACGCTTGTGCTATCTTGCAAAATCAAATATCATGTAAATTTTTCTCAGGTCATTATGGTTCAAAATATACCATTATGCTTGTATAAATTTTCAACATATCTTAAACAAATCAATGCTCAGTGATGATATTTACAAAGAAAGCAAAACAATGGTTATATCGGATGGCAAATATGAGAACGAGAGACACTCCAAAAACAATTAGTTGCACATCATTTTACAATCAGTTGCATATCATTTTACAATTAGTTACACATCATTTTACAATCAGTTGCATATCATTTTACAATTAGTTGCACATCATCATTCACAACGTGTTTGCATATCATTTAAACATCATTTACATATCATGATACATTTAGCAGCATAAATAAAACATACATCTCATTTTCAAGATACATCTCACAGCATCTAAAAAGCATACATCCTGCATCATAACATTACATCATATATTTAAACATTGCATCATCACATAATATAAATGCATCCATATCAACACATCACATGATCAAAAATGGTGTCGTGTATATATATATATATATATATATATATATATATATATATATATATATATCTCAAAACTGATCAAAATGTACAAAATGTGTCCACGCACTGTGTCCAGTGCAACAAATAACAAACTGCTCAAAAATACAATAGAGACCCTATCTCTCAAGTATGACTATCTCCTGATGGAGATGGTCTCGCTCCAGCTGCACCCGCCCCTGGATCTCCAGGAGGGTCCTGTCCCGCTCCAGATACACTCGCCCCTGGATCTCCAGGAGGGTCCTGTCTCACCGGCCCCATCACACCTCGGCTCTCAGATCGTGTCCCAACAGTTCGAGATTGACTCGATCTCGACTGTGCAAAGCTCTCCACTCGTCGATCTCGAGGTACTGCAGCCTCATAATGCCGCCTATAATACTCAACCTCCTGTACTCTCCGTGTCAGCTCTCTCAGGGTGTCTCTCAATGGACCACCTGCCGCTGCTCTCTGTACACTTGCCAAGGCCTCCTCCACTCGTCCTCGCCGCTCTATCTTAGTATCTCTCTCAGTGGTCAACTGGGAAATCTGCCGCTGATAGGTCAAAATCTGCGCCTGCAGCTGCTGAACGGTAATCTGTAGGGTCCGGATCTGTGCATCCTCCACATGACCTGGCACTCGAACCCGCAGTGGTCCCTGTGCTGGAGGAACCCCTCCCACTCACCCTGTCCTCAGTACTGGAGGTGGGAGTATATCTACCCTCCTCCTCTATGCTGGTCTCACCATCTCCTCCTCACCCCCCACTGCTGCCAACACCTCCGTCACTCTCCCCTCTCTCCCGGCTCCGATAGCCAATCCTCCTCTCCCCCTCTCAATCCTCCCCTGCCGTACCGCTCTCTCCACACCTCTACCTCCCCGCCTCCCTCTAGCTCCTCTACCTCCTCCATCCTCTCCATCATCTCCATCATCTCTCCCATCTCCCTCCTCCCCATCTGAATCAAACGCTGGCCTCATCTCCTCTGGATCTGAGATCCTCGCCACTGCCCGCGCA
The DNA here is from genome assembly GCF_030272615.1 of Cryptomeria japonica. Lineage (NCBI taxonomy): Eukaryota > Viridiplantae > Streptophyta > Pinopsida > Cupressales > Cupressaceae > Cryptomeria > Cryptomeria japonica. Next base: position 583,636,785 of record NC_081406.1, read on the forward strand.
GCAAACAAACGGGCAAACTCTTCTGTCATCCCGGCGTCTTGAATCTCTGGGGCATAGTCCTAGATCTGCCTAGCTATCCCCACAAACTCCTCCACGGCCACTGCACTGTCAATAGTCGGCCCCCAATCAGCCACATCCTGCTGCCTCCGTGCATAAAGGTACGCTCCCTAAGGAATCCCCTGCTGGTGTCTGAACTGTCGCAAAACTCAGGTCACCAAAAACCGCTCAATAACGAATGGGGTCCGCCCAATCAGATATCGGCTCATAAAAACAAAGGGCATCTCCAGCCCATCCTCAGCCCATACCTCGCAACCTGTATACGGTCTCCAGGTGACCATATCTATATCATCGAACACCCTCCTCCAATGCTCTAGCTTGCCCAGCTTACGCTGGACAACTAAGCCTCTATATCCGTAGGCATATGCTGCACCTACGGGCCTATCTCTATCTGCCAGTGGCCTAACTACTGGAATGTGCTCCCAGCACCATACCTGTAATAAGGTCACTCCTGCTGACAAGCTACTATAACCGAGGTATACTACCTCGTGTAAACTCCTATATAAATGGGCCAGCATCGCTAACCCCCATGCAAACCTCCTCCCCTATGTAACCATCTCCTCGAAAACCAATCCCCATCCCACCGAGAATCCCTTTGACCTGCGATCAGGACAAAGGAATCCCCCAATGAATCTTGCCAGTACAGATGGCAGTGGTGCATACCCCAAATCCAAAAACTCCTGTCAAGGGATCTCATACCCACAAACTGTGTCATCTTGAAAAATGCGGCGCAGTGCCTCTGTGCCGCCCTCCTCTAACTGCTCATAGGGAAGTAATGCCCCTACTACAAGAATCCGCAAAATCCGGTAGCAATCCTCCGGTGTCACTGTCATCTCCGTTGTGGCAAAATGAAAGGTGTTCGTATCACTATGCCACCTCTCTGCCAGCGCTGTCAAGAGCCCCCGATTCACAGTGAACTGAGGCATATCCAAAAGCGAGGTCAATCCACATCTCTCTATGATATCCAAATCTGCCTGTGACAGTCTCGGTATCAACGTCCATGGTCTCGGGAATCTCTCCCTCGACTGAACAACCCCCAATCGCTCCTGTCAAAACAAACAAAAACATATCCAATATCAGTTTCCACATCAACACAAAGATATCAAAATCAAACTTACATCAACAACATGAAACAATTTGCTCATCTGCAATCAAAGTTCAAAATCATATCATTTCATATCAACTTGTAACACAACTCAAGTTCTCCAAAAACCATATCAAAACTTGTAAAACAACTCAAGTACCAAAATCACATAAACTTGTAAAACAACTCAAGTTTCCCACCCATATCAGCTTGTAAAACAACTCAAGTTTCCAACCCATATCGGCTTGTAACACAACTCAGATTTTCACATACATTGAACTTAAAACAGAACACGCAACTACATCATTTTTTATCAACACAACAGATTGATATCTATACATAACTTGGAAAATTGCACATCAAAACAAGTTATACATATACTCATCTTGGATATATTCATCAAAATACGATAGACAAACAAAACAAAATTTTCAAATCGGCCAACACTGCAAAAAAAATTTTGATGCGCTAAAACAGAACTTTAATGCGCTAAATCACCACCACGCGCTAGGCTGTCTTTCCTACGCGCTAATCTACCTGCTCTATGCACTAGACTCTGTCTACGCGCTACTCTTTTCCTTCATTGCGGTAATCTACCTGTTCTATGCGCTAGACTCTGTCCACGCGCTAATATATCCCTCCTAAGCGCTACCCGTTTAGCCCTATGCGCTAGGTTAGTCCTACGCTATGCGACCCTCTGTAGTCCCTATGCTTTAGGTTAGTCCTACGCGCTAAACCCCCTTCCCTATGCGAACCCTGGCGGCTCCTATGCGCTAGGTCACACCTACGCGCTACCCTGTTGACGCGAAGCGCTACCTAATACCTCACATGCGCTATTTTCCTTGCACGCGCTAACCTAAAAGTTTCATGCGCTAACCTACGATTTTCGGACGTAACTCCTAAATTTAAACTTGATGCGCTACTTCACACTTCGCATGCGCTACTGTGGACCTTAGACGTGCTAAAACGTAACCCCCGAAATTTGAAATTCAAAAAATGACCAAAAACGACAAAACAAAAAATCAAAAAGGGGTCAAAAACGTTGACTTACTGGTGGTCCACGCGCTACAGGCCTCTGGTACCTCCGAACGCACTCGAAATGGTGTCTGTGATAGGGAATCGGCATTTTCTCTCCAGAGCAAATTCTCTTTCTTCACAATCAACAAAGCACAAATGAATCTAAATCAACCCCTAAATCCCTTTTATAGGAGGAAAATGAAATTAGGGTTAACCGATTGGCCCTGTAATATGATCGCGGTCTCCCCTATACCAAAACAGATATAACTTATTGGGAGATGAATCAATCTGCACACTTTTTACATGCACGAAATCCTACACATCATACGAACATCATCAAATTAAATCAAAAAAATTCAAAATTGATTCATCTCCCGAGGGGGCATCACACATCGAATCTGGGGCACGACTTGCAAATCAAAAGAGCAACACAACAAAAACTGCATTTGATCATAAAATCACAAAAACACATCATTTTCTTTGAAATAACATGTGCACACACGTCACTTCAAAGAGGGGCAAAATGTAGACGTATAAAAATGACCACATTCCTAAATGAATATTTTATGTTCATTTTTCTATTTGATTAAATCCAATTTAATTAAATTATCCACATTCTTCTATTTTATTAAATAAATTACTCAATTTATTTAAATAAAATTCACTATATCCATTTAATGAATAAATCATTTTATTCAATTAACTCCCCCCATCCACTTTTAATTAAATTCAAATTTAATTAAATAGTTATCCCAAATTGAATAAATCAAATTTATTTAATTACAACCAAATTGAATGAAAATCATTTAATTCAATTAAATCCTATTATCCCTCCATCCACTTGCAAAATCCCAAACCCCTTTCTAATCCCTTCTAGAATCTTCTAATTGCTTCTAATTAAACTAACCTCCCTCTAAACTTTGTCACATCCCTAAGCAAAGGGAAGTCACTTCTCAAAAACCTTAAAGTCTTTGATAACCATTGAAGGTTTTCAACCTTCAACCACTAAAACCCTTAAAGTCTTTAAAAACCATTAAAGGCTTCCAACCTTCAACCACTTAATCCCTAAAGTCTCCAATAACCATTAATGGTTAATTCAAACCCTCCCACATGGTTAATGCTTTGACCATGATTATCTCTTAATCATTTGCACAAAGGTTTATCCTTGGATTAACTCTTAATCCAGTGGGTAAGCCTAACTTAGACTTGACCCTTAACCTTTAGATAACCATGAGGTCTTCTCAGGCCTTTAATACCTCCAACCTCTTCTCTCAACCCAATCCTATGTTGACACTTGTCACCATTTCATTGGTGCCAATTGTGCACATAGATCCCCAACTTTCAAACCTGGCCCTTGATTAAACCTTTCAATCCTGACCATCCATTGCCCTGTTTGTGCTATAAATAGAGCTCTCATTCCTCCATTCTTAACAATCATCTTTCAAATTTGTAGCATTATACTTATGCTCAAATACTTTCAAGCTTTTCATCATCTTTATGCTCTTCATTTAGCCTCTTTTAGATCAAATATGCATGCTTAGATTACTTTCTTTATCATTTTAGTTCAATCATAGACTAAATATAGTATGCTAGGATAGTATTCATACTAATCTTGTCATCTTATCATTTAGTTTATTGCATTTTAGCATCATACATGGCTTACAACACATCTCATACTAAAATCAATCAAAAGCATCTCTCGTTCTCATATTTTCCATCCCTAAACCATTTTGCTCAATGATCTGAGAGCAAAAACGTTGGTTTGAGGGACATTGTGAGATAGAGAACCATGGGACCCTCCTTGGGAAGCTGAGTAACACAACGTTACTCCATAGCTTGCATCAAGAAGTCCTGTGTGTGTGTATGGACTAGTATTCTAATAAATTTTCACATATTTAGTTTTATTTGACCACTTTTCCCGCATACACCAGTATTCATAAGGGGTCTTGTCCTTACCTCTTTTCACCAGAACTCGGTTCATTGTGTAGACAGTTGTACTTATAGTTTCTTTCCAAAATGTTTTCGCTACACCTCCTTGTATCAACATAGTCCTAGAAGCTTCAACCACTAACTGGTTGTTTCTCTCTGCTATACCATTCTGCTATGGTGTCCCTGGTGCAGAAAGTTGTCGCTTGATACCATTCTCATCACAGTACTTAGTGAATTCCTTAGAAGTAAATTCACCGCCTTGTTCTGATCTCAGACATTTTATCTTTTGCCACTCTATTTCTCAGCTAAGGCCCTGAATGCCTTGAATTTACCAAAATCTTCATTCTTATCCTTCAAGAATGTGACCCACATCATCCTTGAACAATCATTAGTGAAGATCATGAAATATTTGTCACCTTGAATGCTTCTTGTTCTTATTGGTCCAAATAGATCTATATGAACCAAATCTAACAAGTGCTCTACTAAGAAGGAATTTCTCTTGAAAGTTGAAGAAGTCATCTTTCCTAACTAACATTCTTTACAAAGAGCATTAACCGGTTTGTCTAGATGAGGCAGACCTCTTACTGTCTTAGACTTGCTCACTTTAACAATACTGTCAAAATTTATATGACAAAATCTCGTATGCCAAATCCATCTATCATCTATCTTTGCAATCAAACAGTTGCTAACTTTAGGATTAAGATGAAATAGATTACCTCTGGTCTGTTTCCCGGTTGCAATCAATCCACCTTTGTTGTCAAAGATTTTGCACATACCATTTCTAGACTCCAGTGGGTATCCTTTGTCATTAAGTTGTGCCACACTCAAAAGATTGTGTTTTAGGCCTTCAACCCAATAGACATCGTCAGCACTTCTCTTCCCATTAAGAGAAATAACTCCCTTGCCTTTAACCATACATGGTGATTCATTGCCAAATTTGACAACACCGCCATCAAATTCCTTCAAGGAAATAAATTTGCTCTGATCACCGGTCATGTGATGTGAACAACCACTATCAATGATCCAATCATCAGAGTTATCCATCCTGGATACCAGTGCCTTCTGATCTGAAATTTCTTTATTAATAGCTACAAACACAATATCTTCACTAGCATCATCATCAAATTCTTCATCAGTAATACCACTGTCAATAGCTACAAGATAATCTCTCTTGCCTTTACCCTTATACTTCTTAAATTTGTCTCTCTTGTATTCATTTTCACCATTAGGGAAATTAGCTGCTATATGACCAATCTTGTTGCATGCAAAACATTTTAAAGGTAGCTTACCTCTATATTTACCAGTGCCTCTAGGCAGTCATTTTGCCAACAATGCTTCAAGTTCCACTAAGTTGTCTTCATCATTAGCATCTCTGCTGGATCTAGATTCATAGCTATGGCTGGTATCTCTACTTCTTCTCACAAATGGGTTGGAGACAGAAGCTCTGAATGCATATTTTGATTTTTGTACACTACCATCATAGCCATTTAATTCAAAAGCAGTAAGTTTGCCAATAATAGAGTCAAGAGATACCTTTGTCTTGTCAATGGATTTCAGCTCCTGAATAGCTACAACTCGGATAGCATAGACCGGTAGAAGGGTTCTCAGTACCCTACTGATCACTGTGGCATCTTCCACTTTCCCTCCTGCACTCTTTATTTCATCAACTATCTATTGGTTACTAGCCAATACCAAAAACAACAATATCAGCAATAACATGAATACCATTACTGGTTCAATTGACATCAATGACAACATATCATTAATGCAATCTATATGGAAAATGCCAACAAACTAAAAATGCCAACAACCGAATTTGTTCAAAACCAGTGCATGAAGTGGCATGATCGCTATATCAAAGATAAATCATTCAAACTAGGTGATTGGACTCTTCTCTATGATTCCAGGTATAAAGATAATTTGGGAAAATTACAGACACGGTGGTTAGGACCTTATGAGATAGTTGAAACATTCTCTAATGGTGTTGTCAGATTATCTACAATAGATCCTGTTAAGTTTAAATTGTTAGTCAATGGTCATCGATTGCGCTTATACCATAAACCTTTGAGCAAAGATGACTTTCTACAACAGTTTTCCACTACCAAGCGTGTCGCAATTCCTGCAGCAACTGTCGATGGCTTTGCCATCACCACTCCATCTTAAAATCTTTTCTGCATAATCATAATAAATACTTCCATATTTGGAGGGAGTACTTTTCTGCATAATAAATATTTCATTCCATATTCACCCATTTCTTTCCTTTCACTCCATCCATTTATGCCTCATTTTCCATGCATGGCGACTCAATGTCTTCAAGCTGTAGTCATTCTTGTGTGATGTCAGGTACACTCGTGTGTATTTATTTTTCTTGCATGCATATAATTAAACTATATTAACTATAATTATGATATTTTTCATACTATCCTTTTTCGGTCCTCCTTCGCATGTGTGGACACCTGTCAAACCTTAGGTTGAGGGGGGAAAGTACATTGATAATGACTCAGTAGATAATTTTGATGTCCTCTTGGATTGCATTTTATTTTTCAAATTTCTAGTTTGAGGTAATATCTTGTATTTTGCTTATTTGTCTGCTTAGAGCTATTTTTAGATTGCAGCTAGGTTCCAACCAAGTAAAGGCACATTGAGTATATTGTAGTGCAGAACTTAGTGCTGAAATTGGGCAGATTTATGTCATTATAGAGTTGAAAGTGTTATCACTGCAATGGGTGGTCCGCCTGTTCGTCATGAGCCAACAGTCCATGAAGTTCTTCTTTAGGACTAGGATTGTGAACCAATATTTCGTAACAGTGGATGGCTGGATTATTTTTTGAAGCTGATGGAGTTTAACGAAGAAATTGCAAGGGAATTTACCCGCACACTTTCAAATGGAGAAGCTCAGGTAAAAGGTTTGAGAGGGGTGGTTACAGAGGAACGGATAGCAGAGGTAACTAGGTTACCAACAGACAGGGAGAAGTACTCAGAATCCAAGGACGTGTGTAGTGCAAGAGCAGAATTTACACGTCCGAGAGACCCCCCATTAGTAGTAGATAGACAAGGAACTAGGCGAGAATCTCTTCCGCCTGAATGGAAAGCAGTAGCATTGTATGTTTTAAAGTATTTAACCTATGAAGGAAGGTTCTTGTGTTTGCATTCACGTCACTTCAAGCTCCTAAGTCATCTACGCCATGGAAGAAGGATGAATGTTCCAAGCCTATTGTACAACCTTCTTTCCATAAGTGCAACAGAGACCTGGAAAGGTAGGCCTCGCTCTGTTTCTCATCATTGCCTAATTAAGCTATTAGTTGAAAGATCTTTGAGAGATGTCTCTCCAATGCTTTGGAATGAATTTGTTGAAATTGGAATGTTTAAGGTAGAGAACATGGTTATAGAGGAACCACTTCCATCTCAGGAACAAGAAAATTTGGAAAACCTTGAAAAACCCGGTTCCCCTCTTGAACCCTCATCCTCCATGATATCATCAAAACAAAATATTCCTGCAGCAGAGGAACCCTTACAAGAAGAAGCGACAACAGGGGTTCCTTCTCAAAGTCTAAGGAAAACTAGAGCTGCCACACAAAAGGAAAAGGGCAAAGAAAAACAGGCTGACATAGAACATAAGGAAAAGAAAAGTAAAAGTGAGAATTTACCCCCTCTTGCGACCAAGAAAAGAAAAGTTGTAAAACCAGTTTCTCCAGTAACCATTGAAGTGGTTGAAGCGTTGGATACAAAAAGTATTCCTACAGCCGAAAAAGGAAAATCTTGAAGAAGTAGTGGTAGGCTCCGTAAAAATCTTAAAAGCCAAGACCAATCAATAGAGCCAAATATTACCATTCTGATTGACTCCCCAGAACAAGAACAACACAGTCCACTTCACAATTATATCCCTCCTTCTCCACCTAATGAACCTCAAAGGGAACATAAAAAAGAGGAATAACTACAAAATATGGTTGAAGAACAGGAACTGCAGCTTCAGGAAGGAGGGGAACTCCAGAATATTGAGAAGCCTCATAAAGAAGTAGGTTTTGAAAGATTGGACAACTTAGCATCTATTGTAGAATAGGTTATTGAAGCAGGGAGCAAAGTTGAAAAGAAGAAACCTAGGGAGCCTATTCATAGGCCACCTACTTCCCTTACTAGTCATGCGATGGGACTTTCTCTTTATGAGGATTAAGAATTGGAAAAGGTAAAAATGCAGATGATAATCAACTGGCAGAAGAAAATTATTGATCAAAAGGATGAGGAAATAGCCCAGCTTAAAGCTAAGGTGGAAATAGTAGCTACCACGGTACCACAACTAATGCAATGTCGAGCTCCTGCTTGTGTTTACTCTCTATATTTAAGAGAATAGCACATTAGTTTCCAGATGATGAGAATTGCCAGAGATTTAAGCCCCTCATTGCAAACACTAGAAGAATTCTACAATGCTTATCAGACATCTCCTGCAGCAATCAAAAATCTACTTTGTGAACTTTATGTACATAACTATGTTGTTCCTAATGATGTCGATTGGAACCCTCTCCTCTACGTTGGAGATATCCAATTGAGAGATCTTATGTCATGGATGCAGAATGAAATATCAAGGGGAGAGTAGTCTCAAGTGTATCACAAGGAAGAACTTGAGCTTTCACTACCCTTAAGGGTTGAATCAAGGGAACCTAGGCGACTTTATTTTGATTGGCAAAAGATTGTATATGAGCCAGATTATGCAAAGGAAATCCTACCCTTAAGGAAAGAAGTGTATAAAGAATACAAACAAATGGCTCCAAGGGAAAGACAAGTAGCAATAGGAAATATAGTCCAATGCTGGAATAACCTAACAAATGAGTTAAGGCAATCTGAGCCACACTTTGTGCAAAACTACCATGCAACATTTAACAGAGCACCCAAGTATATGCACTTGGGAAGAACAAAGGGATGACATTGGTTGCCTCTTAGTTTTCAGCCTCCAATCCTCCTATGGCCACTAATGGGATGCAGGGACAGTGACCCACCATATAGTGAAGCAGCAGAACGTACCAGGTGGAAGAGATTGGAGAAAATGAAAGGATTCTACTGGAGCTTATCTATAGGAAATTTTGGGGAAGTTACTCCGGGCAATTTCCGAATCAATGCCAAAATCCAAAATTTTCCTGTTGCTGGAGGATCAACAAGAAGTTAGGTTAGGGGGAGATGATGAGCCTAAATAATGGCTCTATTTTGATAGATTTGTTATATAATACTCTTGTCTAGGTCTTATGATTAGATGACATTTGGATTATAATACTCTCCTAAGTTGATACCTTTTTAGTGTTTTTGAAACTGGTTTAACTTATACCTAAGGATGTCATATAATGGTTTTAAATGACCTATCTATGCAAATATCTAAAATCAATTATAAATATGGTTCATTATAGCATGTTAGCATTAGTATATACACATGTTTGTTGTGCACATTAATATCATGATGTAGGGTCAGCAAAGGTGAAGTAAAGACTAAATGGTGGTTTAAAGGAGCATCAAGTATATGACCGCAATGCAGACCCAGTCAGAGAAATGTAATAATGATCAAAACCACTTGATCGGTTCTTCAATAGTCTGATTTATGAAAACATTTATAACTGTTCTTAGTGGAGCTTAGATCTAAGAAGTGAGTCATGCTATATTTTCTCAGCTGCAGGACAGATGTTCTATTTTCCTGTGCTGACTTCTTCTTCTTCTCTTGTTAATAAATCTTGTTCACCTATTTTGTAGGAATGTGGTCGATCAGTTAGAAGTTTTTTATAAGTTTTCCTATAAATAAAGGGATCTCTCTCCTCTCAAGGATAGCAGAGAATGACCATAATATTTTGTAATACATAGTCTTCTGGTATTTTATGTATTTTTCGGTCAAGATGAAATAAAGAGATCGATGTGATTTTGAATGATTAAATAATTGTAATCTGAAGTTCTGGAGATACTCACTCAAGGGGGCCCACTTGGTGAGTAATCCTTTGTATCTTCTAGTTAGTTTCATACTTCTGTAGTAGTTGTTTCTACAATTGTCTGTTCCTACAGCCATTGGAAACAGTTCTTGTGTCTGTTCTTGTAGCCACAGCAGCAGAGTAGTTCCTGCTGCTTGCCAGAAATTTATCATTTAATAGTAGTTGTTTAAAGTAATTTCTCGTTGTAAGATTAAGCATTAGTTCATTAAGATTTCGTGTGTTTACTTTAGAAGAATTTCCTTTCCTGCAGTAATATAGAATGGTTGCACTATGAACTTGATGCACATACAGTGCTAGCCCATTTCAAGTTTACGTCCCTGGTTGATAAATAAATGAGCCTTTGCCATAGGAAAGTTAACTATTCAAGGATACTCAATCTCTGAATTGTGTTTTATTACCTAGTTGCCATTCCAGTTGTGAGGACCAACAAGAAGGATGATGATTTATGTTTTAAAGTTCACATTGATGCTAATTGGGTTGGATGTGTCGATGACAACAGAAGTACATGTGGTGGTGCATTTTTCTTACAAGACAGATTAGTCTCTTGGTTGAGCAAGAAGCAAGATTCAATTTCATTATCTATAATAGAAGAAAAATATATTGTAGTAGCATCTTGTTGCACTAGAGTCATGTGGATGAATAAAACTCTTAAAGATATCAAGGTGATGTATGATGAGGCAATCTATATTATGTATCATAATACAAGTGCAATTAACATTTCAAAAGAATCTAGTGATGCATTCAAGGACTAAACATATTTTTATTAGGTATCATTTCTTAAAATAGAAGGTTGCAGAGAAGGAAGCCATATACGAATATGTGCCTAAAAAGGGTCAAATTGCAAATATTTTCACCAAGGCACTATTAAAAGATACCTTTGAGTATCTCTAGTAGAAGTTGGGGGTTATTGCCCCTCCTTCTTCAAACTAGATTCAAATAAGTGGTGCATTATTCCAAGGGGAGAATCAAAGTTTATCCCTTATCTCTTGGATTGATATGGTGGTTGCTCTTAGGAGGATTGATGCAGATGAGATATATCGTTGTTAGAGGAAGTGTTGCAAATATCAGAGATACCCAAAAGGGGAACCAAGAGTCATAGAGATCATATTTGTAGTGTTGTGCCCTTTATCCTTGATGTCAAAGGGGGAGGAATTTTTAGGTTGGTGTTTCAATTTGGTGGTACAAGTGTTGCCATCAATGACAAAGAGGGATATTGTTGCAAATATGGTTGTGTTGTCATTGATGTCAAACTTGTTTGGTGTTATCATTGATGTCACAAGTGAAGATGAGTTTATATTGTCTATGTGTATGGAAGAACAAGTTGTAGTTGTTCAATTGTGTGGTTGTGGTCTATGGTCCGTAAATGAGTGTTCAGATGTTGTTATGTTATGTGGAGGTGATGTTGACTGAGTATGAGGTGTTTCTTGAAGATGATAGTAGTGGAAGTTAAAATATATAGGAAAGAGTATTTAATGCCTTTATGGAGGATTCTCTTCTTTACTCCAGTTTTTGAAGATGATGGCTTGCGAGTTTGGATATAATGTTTACATTATGTGGATGTTGCACTATCATGTTTTCAGGTCCTCCAATTGCTCAGATGTGTTGTCCTCGATTTCAGCACGGCCAAAATCATGAGGCAACCCTGCGAAACTGTTCCATTTCGTACCTTATGGTCTCCAGGAGAACTTGATCGACTTGGTCGGTTAGTTCGTTTCGTTCTTTGCTTTTCATTTTTATTGTTTTCCTTGAGTTTGCAGTTTTACCTGCAATTCAGACTTTAAAGTCCGAACTGCAGTGTTCTTTTAGCCAAATACACTTCAGACTTTTAAAGTCCGGTGTGTATTTGTTGGCCTCTTTGCTTGCAGTTCGGACTTTAAAGTCCGAACTGCAAGTGGTCTTTTCTCACAGTTCGGGCTTTAAAGTCTAAACTGCAAGTGGTCTTTGCTCGCAGTTCGGACTTTAAAGCCCGAACTGCGACTACAAGTTGTATTAATGTCGCATTAATTGCTATTAGGGTTTTGTTAAAATCTTTTTAAAGTTAAATTTTTTGCATTTTATTTTCATTATGGTTTGTCTTCTTCTCCGCATGCCCTCCTCTACTCCTATTCGTCGCGATTCGGATTTTCTTTGCTCCATTGTTGGATCTTTTTCCATCATCAGCGAAGCGGAAGAGGTAGGATATGGTTTTCTCCTTTCGGGTTTCTTTTTTGGTTTTGTTTCTTGTTTGTTTTTCGTTTGCCTTGTTGTTTTTGTTTGTCTTTTTTGGATTTCTCTCCGGAGGGCAATTAGATTTTGAAGTCCGATTGCATCCCTTGTTCCGGAGGACAATCGGACTTCAAAAACACGATTGCCCTCCGAAGCCCTCTTTCTAAAGCTATATATCGGACTTTAATGTCCAGTGTGCAGATGAAGATTTGTTCCTCCACATATCGGACTTTAAAGTCCGATATGCGACATATTAACCTTCGCATATTGGACTTTAAAATCTGATATGCGGAGGGGAGTAGGTCGGCATATCGGGTTTTAAAACCCGATATGCCAACTAGTTGCCTTTCCCCTTTTAAAAGAACATCGAACTTTAAAGTCCGATGTGCCTTTAAATCCTTTCTGGGTAGCACATCGGACTTTAAAGTCCGATGTGCTTGTTGTTAGTTTTCCCTTGCACATCGGACTTTAAAGTCCGATGTGCTGATGTTTTTCCCGAACCTGTACATGGGACTTTAAAGTCCGATGTGCAGGCCGATTTTTCCACATTGCACATCGGACTTTAAACTCTGATGTGCAAATTTTTGTTTGTAAAGAAGCAGATCAGACTTTTTTCCCCGACCTATTATTTTTGGCAGTTTTACTCCTAAGCCTGTTTTGAGTCCTGTTTTTTGATCCGTTTGAGAAAAATTGATTTTGATTATGATGAAATGCTAATCATCAGTGTTGAATGTAGTCATTGTGCATGAATGTCAAAGCTCTCTCACAACAAGCCTGAGTCTTCCTCAGGACAACCTTCTCCAAGTAAAGCATCATCAAAAAATATGAAATACAAGTACGATAGGTACTTGAATCTATACCCAGAGAGTTCAGTGGACTCAAATATTAAGGAGATCAAAGACACCAAAATTGGGCATGTTGACATGCAAGAGTTTGTTGACCGAGTTCAAAAGGCTCCTGCACGTCTAACCAGTTTAATCAAATCTGAGCTGCATAAGTATGCATCTTTCCCAGTTGCAGCTCATGATCCTGAATTTGTACTAGCAATAGCTGATCACTTTGATCCAAGCACAAGGCAAGTGAAAGATGAAGATCAGAATGTCATCATGACTCTGGATAGTGTATTCTTTAATAGTGTCTTTAAAAGTTCATCAGTTGAAGAAGTAGCTGATATTTCTCAAGAGAGTGCTCAAGAGTACTACGAGAAACATGAGGATAAATGCAAAAAAGTGATCAATACGGTTTATCTCTCTACTGCAAGAACTTCCCTCACCTCACGATGGCCTAAGTCTTTCCACAGGAGTGATTTTAATGAAGAATATAATGACATGGTTACTATGTTATCCAGAGTGAGAGGATTAAAAGACTCATTATTTCCAAAGCTGGATGACTTACTACATAAATATAATCAGAAAGGGAGCTGCAAGAATTGATTGGGGAGAACAGATCAGCGATGCACTTTGCACTCAATTGAAAGAGGTCAAGGTAACACTGGAGTTCTATATGACCTCATACCTTGTTTACGCAGCTGCTTCAATGAGGCAATATCCAGGCTTGTCAACCAAGGGTGATAGAATAGTGGTGCCTGTTTGGGAGTACTATGACCAGCTAACTATCAAAAATCAAGGTAATCATTACAGGAGGGTTAATGACGCCTTCTTTGATGTATGGCAATGCATTTTTTATAAAAGCCTGCAGAAGAGAAGAATATCAGAGGCCGCTTACAACAGGGTGTCTCATTTTGGGTGTGTTTTTCTATAGTTTCCCACATTTACCTATATCTAAATTGGATGTTTCTCAGGTGAGATCTTCATTCTTCCAAGGTTCCCTTCAGACAAAATCATCCTTATGGAGCTGTGCAAACAACTGATTAATGTGCATGAGAAACAATCACAAGCACATAAGACTGGGCTGAAATTCCCAGAGTCAATTGGCAGGTATTCAGTACTAACCAAACCCAAGGCCAAAAATATGGAGGAGGAAATGTAGTGGAATACCATGAGAAGGTTCAAGGCCCAAACTAATTTTGATTTTCGAGGTATAAAGAGCAAGCTCAAAAGGACTTACACTCATGTTTATAGGTTTGAGGATGTTTTGGCAGATTGTCAGAATGAGGAGGATATAAGAAGGATGGATTTCAGCCGCCTTACTCTAGAACAAATTGAAAATCTAGATCTAGCTAAGATCCCAATGACTATGGAAGACACAAATGACATAGTGGACCCTGTTTATTACGAGAAGAAGATTGCAGACTCCCCACTTCCACTTGTGCAATGGTCAAAGAAGGAAAGCAAGTCCATTACGCAAAGGATCTCTCCCATCTTAGCAAACACCAATGCTTGGTTGCTAAAAAAGAATCTCAAGATGAAATAGCTTCCCACTAGTTCAGGAGATGATGAGAACAGTGATGGTCCATTGGGCAAGACAATAATGGCTAAAACAAGAACAAAGAACAGGGCAAACTCACAAGCACTATCCTCAGCTCCTTTGATACAATGGAAAGTTAAAGGGCCCAAAATCAAATTTACAGTTAAAGGGTCGAAGAAGGGTGAATCATCATTTGCACCACAGGAAGCAATGACGAAGGAGTCAGGACAACTGCCTACCAGTGAAGCTGGAAAGGGAAAAGAGGTCGAGGAAGGTGAAATTCCTCAACAAGAGGAGGTACAGGCAAAAGAAATATCATGCCCAGCTGAAGTCGACGCCCCGATTACCTCACAGGTAATCATCCATTCTATTAACTCAGACTCAGACTCTGACCAAGAGGATGAAGATTTCATGAGGATGGAGATCTAAGTATGGGCATGACGCAATCAGAGACCGTTGGTCAATTTTTTACAATAACCAACTTATCTAATTTAGATGATATCCCTTCATCTACTTTTGAGTCTACCATGATGGATTTTAATGAAACCTTACAAGATGCACTTGCAGAACAGGTTTCGGTAGATTTACCCGCCACTACTACCACCATCATAGCAATTCCTCCATTGGTAAGTGCTAAAGTTACACTCACAGCACCCTCGACTCTCCCACCTGTAATTGAAAAGGTAGCAGCAACAAATGTTCCACTAAATGCTTCAATATCAGCACCATTAGTAACACTCATCACTGCTCCAAGTTCCAATCAACCTGCCCCTGAATCTTTGACTTCAAGTCAACAAGGAGCTACTACTCCATCATCCAATCTAGAACTACCCCCTTGGATGGAAGTAGTGGCCCCTAAGAGGAAAAAATAGGTAATATCTCCTGATGAATTTGACTTTGAACTTTTAGTTCCTCCAAAGCCTAAGGGAATGAAAAAGCCAAAGATAGTATCGTGGGTGGTTGTAGACCCATCTTCCAAGAGGAAATACGTTGAAGTTATGGTGCCATCATCAGACAAGGACAAAGGCAACATACAATTAGAAGATTATACCATGCAGGTTGTAGAGCTTGAGGTGGAAACACATGAGAGTGTGAAATTAGATTCTTAGACAACCCTTAATTCTTTATTGAGAAGATTGGATCAAGAGAGGGATGAGAAAAATGTCTCGAAGCAAAAGTGTGAACAACTGACCAACGTCCTTTTAAAGGTAACACAATCTTCTCAAGAGATTGAACCTATAGGGTCATCAATAGACATTGAAGCTCTCAAAAAGATTGAACAAGTAGGAGCTAAAGGTCGGGTCATGGACGAATGGATCTCGCGGCTAAGGTCAGAAGGCTCTCGTCTTTTGAGCTCAACAGTGGAACTATTGTTTGATTATGAAGTGATCTAGAGTCGAATGCAAAGACTCAAAACCTCTTCATCACAGGAAATTGAGGAAGTTGTGAAAAGCACTACCTTGTGGAGAAAAATGGAGGATTTCAGGATAGATGTCCTGGTTGAGAACAAGGTAATTCCCACAAGGGAGAAGTGCATTCAGATCTTATCATTATTGTCTCATAAACAAGAGACAATGAAGTTAATGATTGCAGAGCTGGATCGGGAGAAGAAAGAAGGTGACGACGAGGTTGACCTTATTTTTTCTAAAGTTGGTGATCTCCCTTTCTATTTATATGATAGCGATCAAAATCTCGTCACTGTTGAAGTCGTCACACAGGAATTCCTTTCCTTGATGGATCAATGCACGGGACAGGATTTCTCGCTTAATACCTTTGATAAACTGTTAGAAATTTAGGTCAGCTTTGAAGTCCTTGCATCCATGTTGAAGGATGTTAAAAAGAAACAGGTGAAGATTCAAGATGCAATGTCCCACGTCCAAATCATCACAAGTTCTACCTTGATGCCGAACGAAGCAGAGGTCAAAGCCATCCTTGCTAAATTTGAAGTTTTCCAGAAATCCAATGAAGAAGAGAATCAAGAATGAAGTACCCTCTTTGGCACTCTTTCTTCATGCAGCTGCATCGATAGATGTTGTCAATTTTTGTGCAGCTGCACGTTTTCTTTATGTAGTAGTTGTAGTAAAATGGGACTATGCGGTTGAACAAGTCAACTATGCCCACCTTTTTCTCAACTTCTTTTCCTATATAAGGAGGACCTTTTTGTAAATATTTTATTTTTTTCATGCTTAGCAAAACTCTGTTGGACTTTTATCCCAATTAAGACTTTGGGCTTTTGTGGTGAAAATTCAATCAAACAAATAAAGAAAACAGTTTTGTTGATTGTAAACTTTGTATTGTATCAAGAAAGTTGTTCATATTATTTAATGTTCCTATGTCTATTGAATACATATTACCTTTACTTCTTTGATCTTTAACTATGTGGTTAGAGAGCTCTCAAATCTTGCCAATAGACTTTGTGCTCTTAGCATACTTGAGAAATCTGTTGATAAATTAAGTGACTTGTAGTAAGCTTTGTATTGTTGCGGTTATTTATAGTTTAATGGATTAGAAATCTATACTTGAAGACTTTGAGTTTTAAGCTAAGTTTCTAACTGTTTAATTTGTAACGATCAGTGTGAATTAGTGTTACCATAAAGGAGACTTTGTGCTACTTAAAAGTAACTCTTTGTGTAGTTTGTTAGATTAATAGTTCTTTTCTTTAAGTATCTGAAGAGGTAGAGAAATTGTAACTAGGTGAAGGGAGAATACATAAACTCTGAAAAAAGAGAGCTATATGCCCAACACCAACCCACAAATTTAATTTCTTATTAATTAGAGGAGAAATTTCATAGGGAACCTCCACTTGATGAGAGGAGAGATTAATTAGCATAGCGTTGTGTGAATTTTATGTTTTGTCATTAGTACGTTGGTGACAAAATATTCGCCCAACAAGATGGTAAAGTTGGTGGTTGCAATTTGTTGGCAATGAAGTTGTCTATTAGGATTGGTCTGGAGAATGCTCTGCATTGCTCCGTTATGATGATTGAAGTGTTGCGTCTTGGAGGACATGTTCATATGGTTCATGTAGTATTTCAGTTCACATTTCATGTGTTGATATTCTCGACAGGTGAAGTTATGTTGTTATGTTGTTCGGTGTGGTCAGTTGTGTGGGACTTTGGCTGACTCAATTGATTTATCTTATTTGGATCTTACTCTTTGGATTTGGATATACATTTGAGGTTGTGTTAGACTATTGTTATGGGTCTTACCATGATGTGTGAAGATCCACATTGAGTAATTTGTATTTGGTGATGTTTTGGGGATGATTGGTTAACGCGCTTTATTATTTATCTACATGTTATGTTTGATGTCGACTTTGGAGGATGTGTTAGTGTGTGCGGTTCATCATAATTGACCTTGGAATACTTGTTGTGATGTATTTGGTCCCCTTTATCTCCTGATTGCATTTGGTGTGGTTTCTATTTGTGGATGACCTTTGTGTAATTTATGTATATTCTATATATGATTGACCTAGTTGAGGGTTTCAATGAATAACCTAGTATATATAGATGTGTGGATGTGTGGATTGTGATATGGATTGATGTAGATTGATTGTGAATAATGTGCAAGCATATGTGGAGAAGCAAATGTGCAAATTTCAGTTTGTGTTGAGCTCCGATGATCATATCTTCAATGTGACAAAGTTTTGAGACAGTGAATGTCTGAGTTGTGTTTGCCATGATATTGTTCGCTTGACATGGTGGTTCAAGGATAGTTGCATGATCAAGAGATCTTGTTCATTTCAATTCATCATTTCCTTGTGCTTGTTGGAAGACAGTATGTTCTTTTAGCATCCTTTGCAAATTTGTATCTTGGCCTAGAGCAATGAGCTTCAGTAATTTGAGTCCCTTATATCTTGCCCTAGGATTATGTGTCTCAATGATGCAATTCCTGCAAGTCCAATTCAAGAGTAGTGAGATACCTTGGCCTTGAGCCTAAAACATTGTAATCAATTATTCATATTATGAGTGTGTTTCTCACTGCGGTTTTTCCCTGTTTAGGGTTTTCCACACAAATCTGGTGTTCTCATGTGCATTGTGTTTTGTGGTTTCATGCTTCATTATTGCAAAGTTAAGATTATTGGGGTTTGAAGTTTAAGAGCTTAAAGATAAACTAGTTTAAGGTCCAGACTGATTCACCCCCCTTCTCAGTCTTATGGTGTGTTTGACAGAACATTCTTTATGGGTATTGATGACCCCCTTTTTTCTCTAGATAAGATCAAAAGGGTTAAATGATAAGATCATATATTTGTACGATAAAGTGTTTAGTGTGTTTCTATCCTGACACTCAAATCCCTAGGATTCATTTATCTTATCTCTCTGATCAATAATCCAATCTTAAATTTTAGATTTCAACTTTATCATAATATTGAATTAGGTAAATTTTCATTCAAGGTACACTAAAGTTCAATCCTTCTCTTTTTTGTTTCACATGTTTGTTTACATTCTATATTAGCTTGCATCAATTAGTTTCTTTTCTAGCTCTCTAAACCTTTAGACAATTAAAACACACATAATTTATTCATCCACATTGAGATACCTATATAGAGGGTGTGTTATTTTTCTTTACAATATTAGTCCAATCTACCAAAGGGGTAGTAGCACAATCGTTAATGATGATGGTACATCACACCATCTACCAAGATACAAATCTCCATAGGTATGACAAGGGTCACGTTCAAGTTTTATGATTTTGATGGAACGAATCATCCCAATCATAACAACTTGAACTAAAAATATTTCTAATATAAATATAAATACATTCAAACACCTTCTAATCATGATACCTTAACCAAAAAATATTTTTAACATAAATCTATACCTAAATTGGCCTAGTGGTGGAGAACTTGTAGTCTTTAAATGGAGGTTGCGAGTTCAAATCCTATAAGGCATACATGGTAGTCCCATATTACTGCAAGCCATCTATAGATCCATAAACACTGCAAGAAGTACAAGGTAGTTCCATATTATTGTAAGCTATATGTAGACCCCCATATTATTGTAAGCTATATGTAGACCCATAAACACTGCAAGGAGTACGGGATAGTCTCATATTATTGCAAGTTTGTACGCCTCTTTTGTAGCATAGTTAGATAAATCCCACAAGGAGTATAGCATAGCCCCATATTACTATAAGCCATCTATAGACTCATAAACACAACACGAAGTACAAGGTAGTCCCATATTACTGTAAACCATTTGTAGACCCATAAACACCACAAGGAGTACGAGGTAGTCCCATATTATTGCAAGCCATATGTAGACCCATAAACACCTAAAAGAGTGCGAGATAGTCCCATATTATTGTAAGCCATCTGTAGACCCATAAACAAACCACTCGATTATGGACTATAAAAAGATCGATTTACATTTTCATTTCTATTTTTTTTCAAGTTCTTTTCATTCTAACATATTATATTCAAGCAAAAGCAAAAATATTAATATCTATATAACCCAACTATATCACTTCCAACCGCCTTACCCTTTTTCACCAAATATTTCACACAAAAATGCTAAAAGCATTGAGTAGGTACCTACCTATCCACTAGAAAATTAAAAACCTTGGAATATAATAACAAATATAGCCCAAGGGACATGAGGTGTGAAAGGTCGCACGTGGCACGTGCATGCGGGGGGCGCTGGGACCCACTCCCTGCATGCGCAGTCCATACGTACAAGGGAAAACATTTCGAAAAAAACAAAAGAGCATTAATTTGCCCTTTGCACGCGCAGAGCATCTCATGCTGACACGTCATCACTTTCCCTCTCGTGGGACCCGCCATTGCATGCACGCATCCCAACATAATGCTAATAACCCGGCACTTTTAACTCATTACGGAAATTGGCGTGTTGAAAGAAATAAACGAGAGATTTGGAAGCAAGCAGTCATGTCTACATTTCCACCGGCAGCAGCCGGTGGGACCGCCGCGTAAATTCTTCTTTCTCCGTTCCGTCAAGCGGCCCATGTGACCGCACGTGAATGTTAATTATAACTGGTGCTCGATTAGGTAACTTCCCACTATACTTACTATTCTTTTTTTTCTAAGGGTCAAATTTGTAGGTGCATGATGTAAACATCCTATCTTCTTTTCTTCAATAGTGTGTAGCATATTTTTTTATTCTTTTTATGTATATGTTTAGGTCATGATAATTGTTTTTGGTACTTTTCAATAATGGAAAAACAAAAATGGTAGGTACTTGATTGATTTTTCAGATGTAACTTAGAGAAAATTGTCCTTCATCTTTAGGAATACCTTGATCAAGATTTCATCAAATATTTTGAATTATAGTTCTACTTGGTAAGTAGTCTACTTTCTTCAAACATATAGTGATCGGTTAGAATTGTGCTTTAGATGGTTATGGGTTGATCAGGGCTAGGTCCTTTCATAGATCTAATAATCAGAATTGTAGACAACGACTATTCTCCATATAAAACATCTTATCAAAAACACACATTTGCATAATACAATTGTTTTTCAGCTGATTTTTTGCATTTTTTTAGCATTGAGAAGTCGAATTAAGAGGATTGAACTAGTAGAAATCGCATAAAAATATGATGTGATTTGCATTTTTTTTGTTTTCGATTAAGTGTTGTTTTGTATGGAGAATAGACGACTCCAAAATTGTATATGTTGTACCTTTTTCTTTTGTTTTGGGTACATTTTGATTGGAATATTTTTACAAAAATGAGAAGTATATAAGTGATGCAATTTATGATAAAATTGACATATGATCTATATCTTACTTGATTTCATTTATATTCAGTTCTAGGAATTAGTTTTTTTTTTTTGTTTTTTTGTTTTTTTGTATTGAAGAAATGCAAAATAATACAAAAATGTAGCAGCTATAGGCTACCAAAGATAAAACTACAAGAGAAGTTGTCCACAACATATTACAAAGAAATACTGACAACTAAAAGTGCCAAAATATGACAACACAAAGGCAGTACAAATGGAACCTTCCATGGGAAGCAAGAAGCATTATACATATATTTGTTGTTACAACCTAAATTTGAACAATTTCTTAAATTGTCTAGAGCAGAAAATGTCGAATTTATGGTGCTAAAGAATCTACAGTTTAATATTGTCTAACTACTAGCTACCTTATGAGATTTTCTTGCCCCCCGTAGCTGAAAGCACAAAACAATTATTTGATATAAGATATCAGAGTAAAGCCTTTGAATTTCTATCTCATGATGAAACAATTGATTAGAAAACATTGCCAAACACCTGCTTTTCCATAAATTTAACAAAATAAACTGTCTTACAGAATCAGCTAGAATATTACTGTCAAAACCAACTCCCAGAATTGCCTCTTTCCAACTCAAAGAATGACCAAATATAGCTGGAAAATTAATAAAAAATTGCCTTCCATTTCTTTTTTATCCTCATTTTTAAAATTTTGTATCTAAGTTCACATTTGCAATTGAAAAACTTGAACCCAAAACTTTTAAAATTTAGATATAAATTTGTAGCCAACACAACCTATTTTATTAGCTTTTATGTGTTGACTTAAAGTGCAATACATTTCACTTTGCCAACTTTGGAGTTGTATTTAAAGCAAACCCTAATGTTTTTTTACACATTTGATCACTTGATATCTATATATTTAGATCATATTTCAAACACTAATTTGCATAATCAAAGCATTTGTTATTGCATTATCCACAAGTCAACTAGGATATTATCTACATGAATGTATATTGTCTTTGATCTTGGTTCCTAGTCATTAAATCTATCCATCTAGGAGTTTGACTAGATTAGAATTAAGCTTTCCTAGAAAACATCCCAAAGATATTCCTAAACATCGCAAATTAGCTAAAATAATTCATGTGCATCAAGGCCAACCAAAAATTAGATATCAAAGTTTAGTACATATTACATTCATGTGCTAAATTTTAGATTTGTGGGCTTCGATCAAATATTTCATTGCACAAATGAGTTTCATGGCTTTGTGGATCTTTTCTTGTGTCGATTTCAAAATCTTATATGATTACCATGTTCATGCTATTCTAACAATGATTATGTTTTACACTACCATTTTTCATGACGATTATAATTTCTCATATTGTTTATCATGGTGATATCTCACACTTGTTTGTGCTTACAAGATCCTTATCTAACATTCATGGCTACTTTCACTTGCTTCATAGCTATAACTGGGGTAACAATGAGAGCATCTTGTTTCCTATCCATAATATGTGATTCATGAGTATATGTTAACATCTTATGATTTCACAAGATTTTGTATTTACAATCTTATATGATTACTGAAGTTTTTAATGTTTGCATCAATTTATACATATTTACTACTCTCCACCAAATTAATCACATTATTTTCATGTAAAAAACTATGGGGAACATACAAGGACCAATGTGCTCCTTTATTGAGTATGGTTACAATGATTACTTTATGATTCTAGTCATTTTTCAATGGTACAAGATTAACTTTGTTGTTCATAGGTAGTTCTTGTTCCACCACAATTAGAATGGTTGTAGAAAAGATTTTTTTAAGTACAAAATTAATGCTACTCATTGATTCTTTTGATTTTATAAATATCCACGATGAAGCATTCATTACAAGGGGTCGTGTACTAAAAACAACATGCATATTATTACATGTATCTTTTTCATGTGTTTGGATACAATTATTTTCATCTTTCCTACTTGATTATCTAGCATGCAGCCTCCTCATAGTAGTCATATGCAATTCAATAGGGGGAATGTAATGGCAAAAATTGTAAACCTTATACTTTTCCCCTTCATGTTGGTCACACTTTGTCTTAATTATTCTTTATATAATGACAAATGTTTAAGTGGTACAATTTCTACTAAATTTTGGTACATAAACTAAAAATTACCTACTTCCATCTACACTCATTCCTAGAAACAAGTTCTTATCCTTACTTTTTTCATTTCAGGGACTTAGCTTCACATCTATATTTTGTCAAAATGAACCCAAAACTCCTAAATTTTAAATTCAAATGTAGGGTCAACTCAACCCATTATACTAGCCACTATATATTTGGGCTCAAAATGCCAAAGATTCACTTCCCAACTTCAAATTTATATATCCTTGGACTAATCCTAATCTACTTTTACACATTTGAACATCTAGCACCTAGACATCTTATGTACATTTAAAAAAGTCATTCACATAATCAAAAGTGTTCATTTGTAACATCATAAATTATATACCTTTACAATTTCATGCTATGTTTAAAACTTTTTTGGAGGTTGTGACTGATGTACAAATGAATCACATCCATTCAATCTACCATCACTCGTCTTTTTGAATCTTCTATTAGACCCACACTCAATGGCCTTGTACCCATACATACTGCAAGTATAGCAATATCCCTTGAAACATTGAACATTTCTACCATACATTGCATTCATATTTCCATTCCATAGTATTCTACTTATGCACACATTAGCTTTAAGACCAAAATTTTTACAAGCATAACATCTTTTATTGAATGAATGTGATCCCTTTTGATTTCTGCACTCACTTATTTTATGTCCAAATTTATTGCATGCAAAATAGTTACCATTAAAAGCTGATAAGTACCTAGTTTGAGCAGAAGACTTCCAATAATTCATTTTGTACCAGATCATAGTAAGTTCATCTTGATTTGATTCATTTTCTATCTTGTCTTTTACTTTATCATCTTTATTCAACATGCTCATGATTTCTATTTCATTCTTATTTACCACTTCAAGTACATGTTTTAATGTTTGACTTTCCTCTATTTGATTCAGATCCTCTTCAAACATATTTACCTAACTTTTAACTTCTGGAGCTTTCTCTTCTTCCGCAGCAACATGAATAACTTCATTCTCAGATTTAGGTGTAATATCTATCTTATTCCATTCTCCACAAACTTGCGCCATCAAAACAGTTTCTTTCACTGTTATCTTTCACATAGTATAAATTTCCATATGTTCTCATACCTTCTAGAACTAACTTCCCTATACCTCCTTTTTTTTTATTTCACATTCGGACTCTTTAAATATGACCTCGTAACCTTTATTGCACAGCTGACTTACACTTAACAAATTATGCCCTAGACCCTTGACATAGTAAACATCATCAGTCTTATGCTTACCATCAATTGTAATGCATCATTTTCCACAAATAGGTGCAACTTCCTCTCCTGCAAATTTCACTGATCCACCATCATACTTCTCAAGTTTAATGAACTCTCCTTTATCACCTATCATATGGTTTAAATAATCAGAGTCAATGATCCAAGCTTTTGGTTCAACTTCAACATGCAAAGCAACCTTTTCTTTCAAAAGGTTTCCACTGTTCTTCATATTTTCTAATTTTTTGAACCTTCCTTTATCCTTCTCCTTTATTGACAAGAACAAGAATTATTCATTTGAATCATCACCATCTTCATCTTTGGATATGTGTGTCTCTATTGAACAAAAGCCTATTTTTACTTTATCTTTGTCATATGTCTTCTTATTTCTGTCACTACTTTTGTATCTATCCTTTCTTTCATCATCATCGGATCTTTTGTAGTCTTCCTTATACATACATCTAGAAGCATACTAACCAACTCTACCACAATTAAAGAATTTCAAAGGTAATATACGTATGTACTTTCGAGTTCCTCTTTTAAGTCTTCTTACAAAGTTTGTTTCAATTTCATCCAACATTTCATCTCCAGGCTTCTTTGAAACATTGAATGTCAATTAATTTTATCAAATTTTCACAATCCATAACTGAATTATTAAGCTGCTTCTGGATTTGATTGTGTCTATCTTTTTTGCATCAACATTTCAGATCACACTCTATGATCCATCATCAAGATGAGAGAGTGTCAAGTGATATAAAAAATAACAAATTGCAAACAAAGGCTCACTTAAGGGGGTATTTGAAGGGGGAGGTTATGAGTTTATGGGGATATCCACAAGGGACGAGGAGGATAGATAAAAAACAAGGCCAAAGAAAAAAGAAAGAAAGAAAAATGCTAAAATAATCATAAAAGAAAAAAAGGATAAAAATGCAAAAGAAAATTAAAAGATCCTATCAACCAACAAAGATGAAAAGACAAAATAAAGCAAAAGATAGAAGCAAAACTAAATAAATGAAAGAAACAAAAAATTATTATATATATGCATACCCAAACACAAAAACACACACACACACACACACGTATGTCTGTGTGTGTGTGTGTGTGTGTGTGTGTGTGGATATATTTAAATATGTATATATATGAGTGTATTATATATAAAAATAAAAGGGGGAGGAAGGCCAAGAAGAGAGACCACACAAGAAACAAACGACAAGAGAAAGGAAGATAGAGGAGGGCCCAAAAATGGAGGGAAAGGGGGGCATAGCAAGAGGGGGTGCCCAAATTGTTCAAGGAGGGGGGTGGGGGCGAAGAGTGTTTAAGGAAGAAAGAAGAGGGTGCCAAGAGAGGTTAAGGTCCCAAATTGAATGTCGCTTCTCTCCTCTCCTTTTTGATATCATCCATTTCAACAATCAAAAGCAGATAGTGAACCAAGAAGTTGGTCCAGAGTGTACTTATCCAAATCATTACTCTCCTCAATAAAAAACCTCTTGGGATTGTTGGATTTAGGCAGTGTCAACAACACTTTTCTCACATCGCTTTCTTATATTTTTCCACTAGCACCTTTGATAGCATTTACAACCTCATGTGCCCTATGTACATAACCTTCAATGAGCTCATCATCAAACATACTCAGGTTCTTAAATTTTACTTTCAATTTGTCAATTTAGATTGCTTTGACTTCAAATCACCTTCATATGCACTTCTCAGCTTGTCCCAAATTTATTTAGCAGTCTTCAATCCCACGACCCTACCAAATACTTCATCACTTAAGAAACTGATAATAGCAACTCTAGCCTTTATTTTATTCTCAAAATATTTTATCTCATCTGGAGTCTATGGAGAACCATTTTGTGGACAAATATAACCAGTCTTGATAATTTCTCATATTCCCTTCAGTAGAAATTCCAATTGAAATTCCATTCAAATCTTGTGCCATTCTGAATCTCCCTTAAGCAGTTATGCTTCTCAAGAAGGGAACATGCTCTAATACCAATTAATGAACACACAATAGGACTGAGAGGGGGGTGAATCAGTCTGGATCTCTAACACAACTATTTTTCTAATATATTAAACTTCAAACCACATTTTACATATTACTTTAATGAAATCATGAAAGCACAAAACACAACCAACTCAAGAACACCAAATTTATGTGAAAAAACCAAGAAGGGAAAAACCACGGTGAGAATTACACTCACAATATAGATATGAATTATTGCAATAAATAGGCCACAAACTAGGGAACTCACTACTCTGGACTTGCTAACTAAGGTGCACAACCTTAGGGAAAGATACAAAGGACTTGCACAACTAAAACTTGCTGCTTTAGGGAAAGATACAAAGAGCTGCCAAGAGAGAGACAATGTCTTCCTAAAGTTATAGATGAACTAAAGAGGAATAGGATCTCCTGATAATGAAAGAGACCTTGAACCGCTATGTCAAGTGTCCAATATCATGACAAACATATCTAACCTCAAACTTTGTTACCAAACACTGTCAAGGTTCTTCTCAACATACTATCACACACCTTTTCAATCAAATTTATCTACATATCATTCACAATCACTTCACATCAAAATAAATACCTCCATACAACTGTACATCCAACACACACCTTCTCATCTTTATATAAAAATATATTCATTAAAACTCTCAACTAAGTTATCCCAAAGCATAGTACGTAAAATTACATAACCTAGGCCATTCAGGCCAATAATATTCAATGCAACCCACTCTATGAGAAAGAGGGAACCCAAAAACAACACAACACATCCGTCTAAGTTGGTTCAAATGAGTTGTGCATACCCTAGCACATCTTCCAAAGCTAATTACAAATGAAACATGTAGATAAACAATAAAACTCAGCAATCCGTCGGTCCAAAACTATCTTCCAATGTAAATTTACCTAATGTAGATCTTCACACACCATGGTGAGACCCAAAACAATATTCCAACTTATCTTCCAATGTATATTTGAACCAAAAAGCATGATCCAAATAGGATAAATCATCTAGGCATATTGAGACCCATCACAACTGACCAAACCAAGCATAGACCAACATAACTCACATGTGAAACGAAAGCAACACCAAAGATTCAAACTGGAACATTGCACTAACCAAATAAGAATGTCCTCCAAATTGCAATACTTTAATTCACATATCCAAAAGCCACAAGGCAAAATCTAGACCAATCTGATAAAAACTCTCATTGTCAGAGAACTAAACATGGGGGAAATCGGGATTGAGAGGCAAATGGTTAGTTTGAATGGAAATATGCATAAAACATCAAAACAAATGCAACAAACACCATTATACCTTTGTGAGTCTCCACTTGTTCCTCAGATTGAGCATGATGAAGTGAAGGCACCCCTTTGATTGTTCCACTTGATATGCTCTTTTGCTTGTTGTGGATGTGGATTTCTCTCAAGTGCTCAACAAGATTAAGGGATTAAGGATTTGGATTTGGATGATGGATAAAAGGATTTGATAGAGGATTATGAGAAAGCATGATAGGAGGAGAAATTGGCAGTATAAGGATAGAAGAATGGAAGAATGGGGGTATCATGAACTGTGGTGGATTGGGATTTGTTTTGAGGTGGAGGTGATTGAGGTAGATGAAGGACTTGAGGAGATTTGGCAACTTTGTTTTCAGGTGGGGATTTTGTCTCCTTTGCTAGCATGTCTTGGATAAGATTATGGATGATGGACTTGGAGAATGTGGATAATACGGATTTTGGAGGATTAAAATTAGATAGAGGATTGGGATTATATGGGGGATAAGGATTTGGATGGAGGATTGGGATAATAGATTGGGGAATTAGGATTAATGCTTGGAGGACTATGGAGTAAAGGATTTGGATTGGGAGTAGAGGTAATGAATGTGTTTTAAGAGGATGGGGATTGTGATATGGATGGGAGGGGAGATGAAGGTATATATGTGGATGAGGGATAATATGGAGATACAGATGGGGAATAAGATGGATTTCCCTTGTGAAAGGTAGAGGAAAGATAAGAGATATGATATAGATTGGGATTGGATATAGTGTGTTGAGATGAACTGGATGGGGATATGATAGATGGATGGGAGGTTATGGGATTGACTTGGTAGGCAGGCTGAGGTGGTTTGTGAATTTTTGTGAGCATCTTCTCATACCAAGCCTTGAAATTCTGGGTAGCCATGTTGAGAATGAGGGACTAGATTGGAATTGGATGAATATGTTTTGGAGGAGAAAGATGATATGATGATGTTGAATGAAGATGAGGATTAGGACTTGGGTTTTGAATGATGATGGATCAAATTGAGGATTGATTGAATTCAATTTGATTTGATTGGACTTGATTTGATTGAATTGGATTGGATTGGATTGGATTGGATTGGATTGGATTGGATTTGATGGGTCCTTGGATTAGGACAAGATTGATTTGGATTGGATTGGATTACTGGATTAGAAAGATGGATTGATTGGTTGATTGGAATTTTGGAGATTTGATTGGATTAGAAGGAGAATGATTATGGAAGAATGGATAGATAATAGGAAAAAGAAAGGGGAAGGCTACCCAAAGTCGAGTGAATGATTTGGACGTAAATGTTGGTTGAGGAAGGATGATTATTTGGATGGATGAAAGTGGATTGGGGATTGGAGAATTGCTTGGATAGATAGAAATGGATTAGGGATTTGATGATGAAAAGATGGAATTTGGAAAGAGGGAGGATTGATTGATTCAAGGAAGAATGGATATGGCAAGAGATATCAAGCAATGAATACATGTTGGCCACACAACACGCTATCCTAGGAAGTTGGATGAGGAGGAAAATATTTGCTTGCTGACTCAGGTACACACCCAATAGCTAATTAAAATACAGCCATTGAGTCTCACGCAATGGATTCTCAACATTGTATTAGCCGACTCCAAACCCTAATGGGGGAATGAAATGGAAAGCCTCTTGGGGGAGATACTATCTCCCTTGCAAAAAGATTATCCACCTTTCAGAGGTGAACCAGGTGGCTTCTATTCCTAGGGCTCTTAGTAAGGATTTTTTGTTCAAAGACTACCCTGTGTAGTCGTCCAAGCACGATTGAGGCCTATAGCCCTACAAAGTACCAAGCACAATGGTAGTCATGCAAACGTGATTTAGACCTCAAGAGGCCCTACAAAGTGCTCAATATGAGTATAAACTCAAATAGCTTCGTCCTCTGATATTTTCATCTCAAAAGCCTATTTATTATAGTGAGTTGGAATGTTGGGGTTTTAGCTGTACTCACTTGGGACATTCCCCTCTCACCAAATCGGGAGGGTAGGCCCGCAAAGGGCAAAAGCTTGCAAGCAAACAAGAAAATTTTCAAGGGTCTGGATTTCTTATTGTCTATATAGACAAGAAAATACTCTCCTACCTCTACACATTCCTCAAACACATAAAGAAAATTATTCTTTTTGCCGAATGAAATTTAAGTGCCTAAGAAAATGATTAAAAAGACACAATGATTGTTTGTATCTCCTTAGGCAACCTGCAAAAACAACGAATTAGTAGTCTTATGATTTGAGTAATAGATTTTTTGACAAACGGGATCTTGGACTAATGTTCTACAAAAACACAGGTTAGGCTATCAAAAATATCAAAAAAACAGAGAACCAAAAATGGGTTAGGATTGGTATTGACAAATTCATATCACAAAGCCCCTCTGTTTTTCATACGAGTAAGAAGAAAGAACCAACTTGTACAAGTTTTCTTAGACACTCGTACGACAAAATACATAGACCCGTACGTGTTAGGATTCCCAAAGATACTGAGAGGGGGGTGTTAGGCCCAATATGGAAAGCTAATGTACTGAGAGGGGAGGGGTGAATCAGTACTTCAAAACTTTTCTCGAATAATATCTTCACTATTTGCATAAACCACAAACTGCTGTAACATAACATAAAGCTAAAACAAATAGATAACAATCATACATGATTCACTTCATAACACATATATTTTGGTTACACAGAAACTCTTCGTTAGAGAGAAAAAATGCAGTGGGGATGGCACCCACAACTTCACTACTGCAATAATAAAGAGTGCTCGGTTAGAGCTACATGCTCAACTATTTCTGATAGCTTACCCTATTAGGAGTATCAAGATCGTTAGATCTACCTTGCTAAAGGATTTTACAACACTTATTCTAAATGCTGCACCTAGTTAAAGGCTTTAAAATTTATAGACTTTGTTAGAGTCTTTTACCCTTTTAAAGGTTTCTCTTACAACTTCAAATTATTACAATAAAATCTTTACAAATATCTGCAACTTTACATTTGGAATGTTATAGCAGATTCTATGTGCTCAAAATTAGATTACCTTGCTTATAGCATACCTCAGTAACCCATAAAGTAACTCGGTAAACCCTTCTATTTACTCTGTTCTTTGACTATTCTCTGATATCCTTCTCGGTGACCTCTGTGTCTCTGACAGTCTCAATACTCAGTGCGTTCCCATGATTTCACTTTTCACCTATGTCTGTCTTCACACTCATACACACATACCTCTATCATATCTATCTGATCCTAATCCATGTTGTATAAATAGATCTCTTATGTCGATGATCTAGTTCATTGCTTCAATCTTACAAACATGATTTATCGAATGAATAACCATACAAAATATTTCATTGGTTAGATGACCTCAAAATCATACACAATCGTTAAGTGCAATTTCCAATGTGATAACGGTTCTTTTTCTCCTCGATCTTGTAACACGTTTCCACACAAGTGTCTAGGTTCAATGAATCTAGTAAAATGTTTCACTCGGTGTATATCAACTTGGTGTATCATTATTGCTGCTCGGTAGACATACAATGTTACTCGGTAGACAACTCGATGTATACTAGGCTCTGTGACTACTTTCTTCTATAACCGACTGCTCTGTGCATACCGACTGAATGTTTTGGTAGTATTAACCGACTAGAGTATATAGAATGACTTTGGATATAAAACTAATGGCAACTATAATAAGTAGTAACAAGGGGGGTGAATCAGTATCTTGCCGGTTTATAGATTTTCTAATCTTATTAAACAAATTGCATTCTAAAACAGCGTACCAGTAAACAAGAATTAATGCAGTAAATGAGAATAATAACCACAACATAGAAAGCACACCATAACACAATATTTTTAACAAGGAAACTCGGTGTGGGAAAAACCTCGGTGGGATTTGTGACCCACAATATTCACTCACTAGCCAATAAATGAATATTACTTACAATAAGGGCATGCACATGCAGGAAGGTCAACTGCCTAAAGCTCACTGCTTAATTGCAAAAGGGAAGTCTCATTGAATTACAAAAATGGATTATGCAAATCCAATATCATGTACTGCTTTGGTTCAACATCTACTATGCCAGGTTCAGTACCGGTTTAAGCTCACAAAATAACCATAAACCTTACTCCAAAATCTGCCTTAATATTCACATATTACTTATGCAATAATCTGACCATGTCCACATATCCTAAATGATCTGCAAGATCTCATACTTATATATGAGTGTTATTACAATTTTCCTTGTCGGCTAACAAAAAGATATTACAATTAAATACAAAATGTAATAAACAAAATCATGTCGGCTAGGGTGTCAGTAATCATCTTTGTCGCTGTCAGTAAACTATCTGTCGGTGCCGGTGTCTGTCGGTGTCATAGGATTGCAAGGTTGTCATCAATGACAATACCTTCAATCACCTACAATTTCTCATTGGAGTGTGCATTTTCCAACAATCTCCCCCTTTGGCATTGATGGTAATACACATGAGAAAAAGTCAAAATTATATCCAAAATGTGTTGTCCAAAAATCTTGCCAAAACTGTCTTACCAAAACTGTGTGCTCCCCCTGAGCAGATGATCTCTTATGTTATCATTTTTCTCATCTCCACTACTCCCCCTTTGACATCAATGACAAAGGTTGTCAAAAATGTCAACTGAGTGTAGTTCTCAGCTAGATCCTTGTAACCGGTGGGTTACAATCTAATATAGATCTTCTAGTGCAAAATTAAAATGTTAGTGAACCTTTCACTATCCTTCAATGTTTCTTCTGTCCTTTGGATGGTACCGGTGAGTATGTGCATTTTCTCTTCTGGTGTCTTAAGTCTTGGAACAAGTGCCTCAGAAATCTCTTTTCTCAAAGAGATGAGGATGTCTAGTTTCAGACCTAATCTACATTTGAGTTCCTTAGCCTTAAACTTTAATCTCTCCTTATCTTTTTCAAATTTTTCAATTTTCTTTTCAAAGCCTGCAATTTCTTGCTCTGTTACCGATATGGGTTCTGATGAACCTATGAGATTATTAGCAATATCATTTATTTCCTTTTGTGATCTGCTGATCTCTTTATCTATGTCCTATGTTAAAATGTTTGTCTTGCATGAATCCCTATACAACTTCTTGAAGTCCATTATTATTTTTCCTAGTGCCGGTAATAATGTGTCGATGTGATCCTTGCATCTCTTTATTGACTCTTCAAATATTTTTTCATTCTCTTTATTCATTTTCTCATTGAAAGTCTCCTCATTAATTTGATCAACTATTAGAAGATTGTCGGTTATGTATTTAGACAATGTGTCTAATTGGCTCAAAGAATCTTTATTTTCCACATTGCACTTGGGTGCAATCAATTTCAAAATAGGAATGGCATCATCAATTGCCTTATATGTCTATGCATTACACTTTGTGATTTTCTTGATGGAATCCAGTAATACCTCTATTACATTTGTCGGTCTGAATTTTGTTAAGAGGAACCAGATGACTGTCCAAATGCCTTAACAATCTGCAATCCGCCGGTGTGAGTAACCTCTTTGCTTATATGTTGACCTCAAGTAGGTCAGTTTGAGTCTGCATCTCAACTAGCAAAGGTTTGGGTTTCTCAGTTGTTGCCGATGGCACTGTCTCTGTTTGAACCTTTTTCTCTTCATTTTTCTCAGAATATACCTCAGTCGGTTTCTCTGTGCTTTCCATTGCTGATTTCTCTAATTGTGTCTCAGTATTATCTACCAGTTTCTCTGTATGTACCTCTGAATTGTCTATTGTCGGTATCTCAACAGATTTTATTGTATTATCAATAGTCGGTTGCTCTAACTCAGTAGGTTTTTCAATGTGTACATCAGTGGTGTCTGTCTTTCTAGTATCTAGGGGATCAGTGGATTGTTCAATATGTGTTTCAATCCCAATCTCAACATTTCCAACTGTATCCTCAACATGTGTCTCAACAGTAATATCCTCAGCCGGTGGCTCAATTGCCACATCTTTCTTCTCAGCAGTTTCCTTATCAACCACATTGTTTACTTCTTGTGTGTCAATGTTCATAGTAAATAATACCTATGAATCAGGATTGGTGTCTTCATGTGTTGTCTCCATACTCTCAACATTATCTGTTATCGGTGGTGTATCAATAGTTTCAACCGATGGAGTATTAGAAGGAGGTGGGGGAAAGTTATCAGTTACTTTTATGCTCGGAGGACCACCTACCTTGCCTTTACCTTTATCCTTTTCCTTTTGATAGACACTGAAAGTCTTTGGTATTTTAAGCTCTTCTTGCTTTTCCTTTTCCACAAAGAAAATATCCCATTTGTTTGTTTTTTCTTCAATGATCTCATTCACTCTGCCAGCCATTAAAGCTACATGTCAATGACCGGTGGAAAATACAGTCCTGTTTGCCTCACTTATCAGTTCATCAATTTCTTCTGCTGATTTTACTGGGTGAAATACAAGTAATATTTCTATCTTAATCTTCTTATCCAGTTCCACAATTGCTAACCTTTTTGTATCTAATCTTCTGTACAAGTCACTTGGTAGATCATCTACAACTTCTATCAAAAATTTCTTGTAAATGTCTAGGTGTAAAATAAAACTATTTTCTATACTTTCCTTTTCCTCATTAGTGAAAGTGTTATACAACTTGCTAACATTTGACAAGTTTCCATCTTCAGTAATTTCATTTAGAAGATATTCAAGTGGAGGGATAACTTGTTTTACCTTCTTCTTCTTGGGTGTTATTTTCTTTGCTGGAGGCCTTACTGCTTGTTGTTTCCATCTTGTTCTCTTGGGTGTAGGAGTGGGTACCGGTGAAGGTTTCCTTTTTCTTTCTACTCTCTGAAACTCTTTTGGTATTTCAATGTTAGAGGATGTACCAACCGGTGAAAGATATGTTTCTGGTTGTAATCCTTCCAAGTCACTCTCCTTAATACCAGTAATATTCAACAAACCTTCCTTGATTACTTTTGCCTATCTTGTCGCTTTTCTAATTGTTTGTTATGTTTTCTTTATTCATTTCTGTGATTGAACTTTGCTTTCAATAGTTTCTGCATTTCCAAATACTTCTTCTCCTGGTTCTCTAGGGGCTTCAAGGAGGGCTTTAGCATATGTTTCTATTATGTTCTCATCTGCCTCATAACCCATTTCAGTTACCCAAATTGTTCTTGGAACCACTGCCTCCATCCAGATTTCATCCTTCTTTATAACAAAGCATATTTCCTTTTGGTATTTGTCAACTATGGATTGAGATAGTCTTTCCCTAATCTTCATTCTAGCCTTTAGTGCCTGAAAGTGTTCGATTATGTTCTTCTCCCTATCATCTCCCATGTTGTTAAAGATATCCAAAAGTTGTTTTCCTACCAGTATGTCAAAACCAAATTCTTTTGTACCCATACCGGGTACTTCCTTAGTGATGTATAGCAATAGACATACAAGTAAGTTACCAAATCTAAATGTGCCTTTCCTATCACCCTTAATTTTCTTTAGATTTTCAATTAGTTCATCCTTCAGCCATTCACATATGTCAATTTTTGCATTACTGTTTACCATGTCATAAGCACGTTTGATACATAAACTAGAAACATAGTTTAATATGTTGGCATGTGTAGTCTTGTATCCTAGAATCATGCTAATGAATCTTACATTGATATCCTTCACATCATTGACTCTCAAGGATCTGCTGTCATATGTTGCACTGGTTATGGTCATCACAATGTCATTAGAGACCTTCTTTCCTTTTTCTGGTCTGCTACCGATGGAAGGTAAGCCAGTCACTGCCCTAACTGCTTCTTTTGTTATCTTATGAATGGAATCTAGCCAAAAGAACTCTCCATGATCTCTGCTAAGTACAATCCTTATAACTTCCTTGGAAAAATCAAGAATGCTAAGTATCTCCACAAAACCTAGGGTTTCAATTATCTTGTGTTCCGGTTTCATATTACCATTCTCATCACAAATTACAATCTTATACATGTTCATAATCTCATTAGCACCAAGTTCCTCAATATGACAATGTATGTAAATTCTAGGGTCTTTAGCATAAGCAACTCCTTTGGGTATTTTAGAAAATGCTCCTAGGGTATCTTATTGGCATTATGTGAACTGGTATGAGGACACAATGACATTGTATGTTGTCATTGATGTCAATATGTTGCAGAGGTGTGAACTGACATATGTGAGAACCGGTATAACACTGTGAACCAACATTTGTGCCAAAGTGAAGTGGTGTGCTTGTTCAAAGGTGAACCAACATATGGTTATGGGAACCAGCACATGGAAGTGTTGAATGACTACTGGTTCATAGTCTCAACTTTAGGGTTTCTGGTTGAAGTGCTTCAAGCCTGTGTGGCTCAACCGGTGACTTTGTGCGATGAGTTAGCATGAAAACAAAGAACAAGATCGTGTTGCCACGTAAGCCCTATGTACATGAAGGATCATGCATGAAGAATATATACCTATCTACCTCAGGAATATGAGAAGATTGTAAAACGGTGATAACGTGTGATGGGTCATCAGTCGCCATGAAAATGACAGAAAATGAACGATGGAGATTAATGCAGTATGCTCAATGGTCAAGATTGAACCGTTTGAATTCCTTAACCTATTAGGTTTAGGGTTTAGGGTTTATGCTACCGACCTAACTATTTTCTATAAGGTCGATGTTGTAACTCTTTCTAGGGTTGTTGGCAAAAGTTATGTGTGAGGATCCAAGAGAAGGGATACGTGATTCTTGCTAGACCAAAAGAAGAGAAGTGATACCTGCAGAGTGTAAGTGCAGAAGGAAAAGAGGAGCTTAAGTGGATTTGCATTGGCATTGAGTGTTGTTACTAGATCATTGTAATACCTGTTGATCTCTAACCACCTCAATAGTTGGAAAATCCCTTAACAAGGTAGCTTTAACCGGCTTGCTGAAAATCCTTTAACAGGGTAACTCTAAGCTACTGAGTTCGAAGTCCTTTAGCTATTGATTTCTTTAAATCCTCTAACAAGGTAACCTTTAACAACGTTTAACCCTTAATCAGGTATTGTAGCCATCCCTTAACCGGGTGATCTCTAACAGGATCGGTTCCCAGCAGAACCTATTGTAATGTCTCTAACCGGACAAGGCTCTTAACAAAGCGGACTTTCAAAGAGTTCAAAAATAGCTTGTGGGTATTCATCCCCACCATGGTTTTTCCCAGTTGGGTTTCCATGTGAAAAATATGTGTGTCATGTGTGATGCTTTTATTTTGTGATGCTTTGCTATTGTTTGTTAAGCATGTGATGGTTTTGTGTTTTATGCCTGTCAATAAAACATGTTGAACTAGCTGTTATTATGATCTGATGATAGATCACCTATTTATGCATAAGGATGAAATGGTAGTGTAGTATCAAGTTGGGTGAAAGGCTAAGTGAGTAACCGGTTAATGCTTGTCTTAGACATTCTTAGCTTTACCGGTTGCACTCTGTTTCAAACCGGTATCTCTGTCTGCCAGTCTTTTGAAGTGTTTACTATCAAACCGGTTTAAGACTGTTGTTTTTTTGCCTGTACTGATTCACCCCCCCACCCTTTGAGTACCGGTTTGGTACTATCTGATCATCATTGAGTTATCAATTGGTATCAGAGCATCCTCCAGGTCCTCTGAGTTATAAGCTTAACTGCTTGAGGTAAAGATCCCAGTCAAATGATGAAGAGGGAAGGTCCAAAGTTTAACAAGGAAAATTTCAGTATTTGGAAAGACAGGATGAAGATATTCATCAGAAGCATGGGTTCTCAACACTAGAGCTATGTTGAGAATGTCTACGTTGCCCCTACCGATACTCTCACCGATGACCAAAAGAGAGAGATACAAGAAAATGGGCAAGTCATGGAAGCCCTAATTAGTAGTTTATCTGACATTGAGTTTATTGATGTTCAGGACAAGGTAAATCCCAAAGAGGTATGGGATGCTCTTGAAAATATCTATGGTGGTGATGAACATGTAAAACAGGCTAAGGAAGAAAGCCTGAGAGGGAAGTTTGAAGATATGTGGATGGTTGAAGGTGAGACCATTCAATAGTATGGAATAAGAATCAAAACAGTTGTTGGAGATATCAAGAGTGCAGGTGGTAAAATAAAATATTCCACTGTGGTAAGCAAAGTCTTGAGATCCCTATTGCCGGTCTATGCAATAAGGATTGCTGCTATTCAAGAGTTGAGATCAATAGACAAGACTAAGGTATCCTTGGACTTCATCATAGAAAAGTTGACAGCCTATGAGCTAAATAGTTTTGATGGCAGTGTTCAAAAGACTTAATCAACTTTTAAAGCCTCTGCTATACCATCCAGAAAAGGAAAAGAAGCTAGCACTAGTGGTGAACCAAGACAGAGCAAAGAAATGGATGATGAGGAGATTTTGATGGCATTTGAAGCTCTCCTTGCTAGGAAACTTCCTAAAGGAACCGGCAAATACAAAGGTAAGCTTCCTTTGAAATGCTTTTCTTGCAACCGGATAGGACATATTGCTGTAAACTGTCCTAATGGCGACAACAAGGACAAACCGGAAAGGTTCAAGAAATTCAAAGGAGGAAACCGGAGAAACTGTTTTGTGGCAGTTGATGAAGGTGTCACAGACAAAGAGTCAAAGGATGAAGAAAATGAAGATATTGTGTTTGTTGCTGTCAAAGAAGATGTGTCAGACAAGAAGGCTCTTGTCTCCTGGTTTGATAATTCCAATGAGTGGACCATTGACAGTGGCTGCTCTCACCATATGACTGGTGACCAGAGCAAGTTTCTATCCTTGGAGGAGTATGATGGTGGTGTGGCTCGCTTCGACAATGATGCACCATGCATGGTCAAAGGCAGAGGGTCCATCTCTCTGAATGGAAAGAGTAGTGCTAACAATGTGTACTGGGTTGATGGTCTGAGACACAACCTTCTGAGTGTTGCCCAGCTGAATGATAGTGGCCTTACTCTGGAATTCAAGAATGGAGTTTGCAGAATCAAAGGAAAAGATGGTGAATTGGTGGCCACTGGAATGTAGACCAAAGGTAACCTATTTCATCTGAATGCAAATATAAGTACATGTCTTATGGCTAAATTTGATGATAGCGGGATATGGCATAGGAGACTCTACCATGTAAACTTTGATAACATTGTAAAGGCCAATAAGATCAAGGCAGTTAGACGGTTTTTGGTATTAAGCAAACCAGATAATACCTTGTGCAGAGAGTGTCAATTGGGGAAAATGTCTTCCTCAACCTTTAAAGGTAAATCTTTCACTATTGACAACTTGCTTGATCTTGTGCATATTGATTTGTGTGGTCCTATGAAAACTAGAAGTGTGCAGGGTGATAGGTACTTCATGATTCTCACTGATGACTGCTCAAGAATGATGTGGGTCACATTCTTGAAAGACAAGTCTGAAGCCTTTGTAAAGTTTACAGCTTTCAGAGCATTAGTGGAGAAGGAAAGCGGTAAAAGGATTAAGTTCCTGAGAACTGATCAAGGAGGGGAATTCACTTCCGGTGAATTTAACAAGTATTGTGAAGAACATGGCATCAAGAGGCAATTGTCTGCCCCCTAGATTCCACAGCAGAATGGCCTAGTAGAGAGGAATAACCGGACTGTGGTTGAAGCAGCAAGAACCATGTTGATTCAAGGAAAGGTAGCTCACACCTTTTGGAGAGAAGCGGTGAGCACTGCAGTCTACACAATGAACTGGGTACTCATCAAGAAAGGTAAGGATAAAACTCCTTATGAGTATTGGACTGGTAAGACACCTATGGTTAGCTACTTTAGAATGTTTGGTAGCAAATGTTACATCAAGAGAAGTGAACACCAGAGAAAATTTGATGTGAAATGTGATGAGGGAATATTCCTAGGATATTCCACGAAGAGCAAAGCTCTCCAGTGTTTCAACAACAGGACTCAGAGAATTGTGGAAAGCATCAATGTAAGAATTGATGAAACCTCTGAGAAAACTAAGGAAACCGGTATTAAGCAAGCGGTAAGTGAACCAGTTGCAACCTTCTGGGAACCAGTTGTTAGTCAACTGAATACCAATAACAGTGTTCCTACACTGACAGATGTAGATGCTGATACTGATGGAGATGAGGATGAAGAAGAAAAGTAAGAGGAATCTATCAAGACCATTCCTCGGTATGTCAAGCTGAATCATGATCCTAAGCAGATCATAGGAGATAAGGATGCAGGAATCCTTACAAGAAGAAAAGTCAGAGAAAACTCATGCATGATCTCTAAACTCGAGCCTAAAACATTCAAAGAGGAACATAAGGATGAAGACTGGATCAAGGCAATGGAAGAGGAACTTGACCAGATAGAGAAAAATGGTACATGGTCCTTGGTACCCAGAGTAGAGCACAAAAATGTCATTGGTACCAAATGGGTCTTCAGAAATAAGCTGAATGAGGATGGCTCAATGATTAGAAACAAAGCCAGACTAGTGTACAAAGGATATGCTCAAGAAGAAGGAGAAGACTATGGTGAAACCTTTGTTCCTATAGCTAGACTGGAAGGAGTTCGTATGCTTCTAGCTTATGCAGCTTTTAAAGGCTTCAAAGTATATCAAATGGATGTAAAATCTTCATTCCTAAATGGTGTACTTGAAGAGGAAGTGTATATAGAGCAACCAGATGGGTTTGCCCTATCTGAAGACAGTGACATGGTGTGTAGGCTACATAAAGCCTTATATGGTCTAAAACAGGCACCTAGAGCATGGTATGAACGCCTACATTCCCATCTTGTGAAGATTGGATTTGAGAGAACAAGTGAAGATAGCAATATCTACTTGAAGTCTGAAGGAGATCAGATCCTGATCTGTGAGGTATGTGTTGATGACATTATCTTTGGTGGAGATAACAAGATGAGTCATGAGTTTGCGGATGAGATGAAGAAAGAGTTTGAGATGTCACTCATAGGAGAGATTAAGTTCTTCATTGGACTGCAGATCCAACAGATGAGAGATGGAATCTTTATCACTCAGTCAAAGTATGTCAAAGAGGTGTTGAAAACCTTTGGCATGGAAGACAACAAACCGGTTGGTACACTGATGGTGACCGGTTGTAAACTATCCAAAGAGGATGACTCAACATTGGTTGATGAGAAGGAATATTGATCAATGATTGGTAAATTGCATTATGTAGTGCATAGTAGACCGGATATTGCACATGCAGTTGGCATTACTGCAAGGTTCCAAAAAATTCCAAGAGAATCCCACTTGGTTGCAGTCAAGCAGATTCTTAGGTATCTGAAGGGAATTGTTGACTATGGATTGTGGTATCCATATAGCAAGGATTTCAACTTGAAAGTGTTCATAGATGCTAATTGGGCTGGTAATGTAGATGACCGGAAGAGCACAATCAGCGGTGCATTCTTCCTTGGTGGTAGACTGGTCTCCTGGATGAGTAAAAAGTAGAGTTGTATCTCTCAGTCTACAACGGAAGCAGAGTATGTTGCAGCTTTGATCAACTACACTCAGACAATTTGGATGAAGCATGTATTGAATGGCTTCAAATTCCCTGTATCTGAACTGGTAAGTATATTCTGTGACAATACTAGTGCAATTAATATCTCCAAGAATCCGGTTATACATTCTAGAACCAAGCACTTTGAGCTTAAGTATCATTTCTTGAGGGAAAAGGTTCAGAACAAAGAGATTGCACTGGAGCATGTGTCCAGTAAGGAGCAGTTAGCAGACATATTCACCAAGCCTCTCCCAAAGACTACATTTACACACTTACGAGGTGAATCAGGGGTACTACCCCTTCAGGAGGTGAACTAAAAGCATATGCTCCACATCAGTTCGGTATTGCATAGTCAAATTTATTTTGGATTGATGTGTTGAAGGATGCTACTCCTCAAGGGGAGCAGCATAATGGAACAGGGAAGCTTGTGCCTCCACTTTGGCATTGTTGTCAAAGGGGGAGAAGATGTGAAGCAGAGAAGATATCTACAGAAATTTGGGGAAAAGAAGTGAAGTAGAGAGATATCTTTGTATATTGCCATCAATGCCAAAGGGGGAGATTGTTGGCATTATGTGAACCGGTATGAGGACATAATGATGTTGTATGTTGTCATTGATGTCAATATGTTGTAGAGGTGTGAACCAGCATATGTGAGAACCGGTATAACACTGTGAACTGGCATTTGTGCCAAAGTGAAGCGGTGTGCTTGTTCAAAGGTGAACCGGCATATGGTTATGGGAACCGGCACATGGAAGCATTGAATGACTACCGGTTCATAGTCTCAACTTTAGGGTTTCCGGTTGAAGTGCTTCAAGCCTGTGTGGCTCAACCGGTGACTTTGTGCGATGAGTTAGCATGAAAACAAAGAACAAGATCATGTTGCCACGTAAGCCCTGTGTACATGAATGATCGTGCATGAAGAATATCTTGCCTATCTACCTCTGGAATATGAGAAGACTATAAAATGGTGGTAACGTGTGATGGGTTATTAGCCACCATGAAAACAATAGAAAATGAATGATGGAGATTAATGCAGCATGCTCAATGGTCAGGATTGAACCATTTGAATTCCTTAACCTATTAGGTTTAGGGTTTAGGGTTTATGCTACCGACCTAACTATTTTCTATAAGGTCAATGTTGTGACTCTTTCTAGGGTTGTTGGCAAAAGTTGTGTGTGAGGATCCAAGAGAAGGGATACGTGATTCTTGCCAGACCAAAAGAAGAGAAGTGATACCTGCAGAGTGTAAGTGCAGAAGGAAAAGAGGAGCTTAAGTCAATCTGCATTGACATTGAGTGTTGTTACTAGATCATTGTAATACCTGTTGATCTCTAACCACCTCAATAGTTGGAAAATCCCTTAACAGGGTAGCTTTAACAGGCTTGCTAAAAATCCTTTAACAGGGTAATTCTAAGCTACTGAGTTCGAAGTCCTTTAGCTATTGAGTTCTTGAAATCCTCTAACAAGGTAACCTTTAACAGGGTTTAACCCTTAATCGGGTTTTGTAGCCATCCCTTAACCGGGTGATCTCTAACAGGATTGGTTCCTAGTAGAACCTATTGTAATGTCTCTAACCGAACAAGGCTCCTAACAGAGTGGACTTTCAAAGAGTTCAAAAATAGCTTGTGGGTATTCATCCCCACCGTGGTTTTTCCCAGTTGGGTTTCCACGTGAAAAATATGTGTGTCATGTGTGATGCTTTTATTTTGTGACGCTTTGCTATTGTTTGTTAAGCATATGATGGTTCTATGTTTTATGCCTGTCAATAAAACATGTTGAACTAGCTGTTATTATGATCTGATGATAGATCACCTGTTTATG
Organism: Cryptomeria japonica; assembly: GCF_030272615.1. NCBI lineage: Eukaryota > Viridiplantae > Streptophyta > Pinopsida > Cupressales > Cupressaceae > Cryptomeria > Cryptomeria japonica. The sequence continues at coordinate 583,680,026 of NC_081406.1, forward strand.
CATAAGGATGAAATGGTAGTGTAGTATCAAGTTGGGTGAAAGGCTAAGTGAGTAACCGGTTAATGCTTGTCTCAGACATTCTTAGCTTTATCGATTGCACTCTGTTTCAAATTGGTATCTCTGTCTGCCAGTCTTTTGAAGTGTTTACTGTCAAACCAGTTTAAGACTGTTGTTTTTTTGCTTGTACTGATTCACCCCCCCCCCTCTCAGTACCAGTTTGGTACTATCTGCTCATCATTGAGTTATCATTATGGTTTGAATTCTTGAATGATTTGCTTCACTTTTCTATGGATGCCTTCCCTCGGGTTTTTCGCATTCTAAGGAAACTTGAATGCTTGGTGAGTGAGAAAGAGTGAAAAACACTTGCTTTATAATGTCATTTCCTTCAACTACCACAATAAATGCCTGTCGGTTAAGTGAAAACTTAACTCATCTACCGATAAAGAAGCATTTCATCTTCTTACCATCAACCGAGGGTAAACTAGCATGTTTTCAATTTGTTGCCATACCCACAAGGGATTTGTTTTCAATTAGATGAAGAATCTCTTGCTGGTGGAGTGATACTCTGTTCTACCGGTGAAGGAATAACTTCATTTACATTCTGATCTGAATTTCTAATCCATTGTTTTGAAAATTCTTGCTTTACCTCATCAACCTTCTCTTTACCTTTCAAACTGGGTCCTTTGTTATTTGTCGATGATGCCTTACTTCTACAAAATTTTGCAATATGTCCAATCTTGTTACAAGCATAACAAGTCACATTATTTTTCTGAATAGCTTTTCCATATCCTATGCCGGTATGTGTTTTGCATCAATTAGATAAGTGTCCAAATCTTCCACAAACATAGCATCTTACATTCATTCTGCAATTTTCTGAATTGTGACCAATTTTGTTGCATTTAGAATATTGACCGGTGGGTGAATTAGTGTTTTGATAGTTACTAGATCTACACTGATTTTCTCTATGACCATACTTGTTACAGTTAAAGAATTTCCCATTAAATTTGTAGGCATTAGGTTGTCTTACCGGTTTACTGTGATCATGATTGTTTGCAGTACCAGAGCTTTCACCAACTTCAAAGCCAAGACCATTAGTATCTCCATTAGGTTTCTGATTTTTCAGCATGTCATCAAGTTCTAAACTTTTCTTGAATTTCTCCTTATGTTGATTTGTAGTAGCCAACTTATTTTCCAAGAAATCTCTTTGTCTCATGAGTTCTATTTTATCATGTTCCAAGTGAATCATATATGTCTTCAACATATCATTTTCAGGACTGAGTCTTAGATTTTCATTCCAGCATCATTGATTCTCCTAGTCAAGTCATCTTTATTCTTCTTTCTATCTTCAATGTCTTTACAAAATCTCATAGTCATATCTTGCATCTTATTCCTCAAGGTCATGTTTTCTTGCTTCATCTTGCTTACAAGATCATTAAGAGTTTCTTTGTCATCATCATCACTCTGTATCTTCTCATGAAGTTCTCTTCTTTTGTTCCTAGCAATAGTGAGGTTTTCTTGAAGACCTTGAATGATTTCCTGTGCAGCCTTTAGATCATCTTCAAGTTTGATATTCTTCAAATTTTCTGCATCATAATCTGAAAGAGTCGTTTCCAATTGCTTTCTCAAGTTTTTCATCTGTACCGGTGTCAGAATCTTCCTCAAGATGTCAGGCTTTTGAAAAAAGAGGACCAGACTCTGATACCAATTGTTAGGATTCCCAAAGATACTGAGAAGGGGGGGGGGTGAATCAGTATCTTGTCGGTTTACAGATTTTCTAATCGTATTAAACAAATTGCATTCTAAAACAGTGTACCTGTAAACAAGAATTAATGCAGTAAATGAGAATAATAACCACAACATAGAAAGCACACCATAACACAATATTTTTAATGAGGAAACCCGGTGTGGGAAAAACCTCAGTGGGATTTGTGACCCACAATATTCATTCACTGGCCAATAAATGAATATTACTTACAATAAGGGCTTGCACATGTAGGAAGGCCAACTACCTAAAGCTCACTGCTTAATTACAAAAGGGAAGTCTCACTGACTTACAAAAATGGATTATGCAAATCCAATATCATGTACTTCTTTGGTTCAGCATTTGCTATGCCAGGTTCAGTACCGGTTTAAGCTCACAAAATAACCATAAACCTTACTCCAAAATCTGACTTAATATTCACATATTACTTCTACAATAATCTGACCATGTCCACATATCCTAAATGATCTACAAGGTCTCATACTTATATATGAGTCCTATTACAATTCGCCTTATCGTCTTACAAAAAGATATTACAATTAAATACAAAATGTAATAAACAAAATCCTGTCGGCTGGGGTGTCGGTAATCATCTTTGTCGCTGCCGGTAAACTATCTGTCATTGCCGGTGTCTGCTGGTGCCATAGGATTGCAAGGTTTTCATCAATGACAATACCTTCAATCACCTACAATCTCTCATTGGAGTGTGCATTTGCCAACAGTACGATGTAGAACAAAAACTTGTACAAGATCATAAAGAAGTCGAACGAGTTTTAACAAAAAGAAGAAAGAAACTTGTATGAGCATCCCCACATGCTCATATGACAATTAGTAGATGCCCATATGAGCAATGAAACAAATAGTCATGTGCGAAATAGAAATTTGTATGAGCTTTCACACTGGAAACGTAACCTGCAACATTTCAAAACACAAACTCACAAAAAACATCAAATTAGGGACGTGGGTCCCACCGAGCGTGCCAAAATGAACATGGGGGAAACTAGGATTGAGAGGCAAATGGTTAGTTTGAATGGAAGTATGCATAAAACATTAAAAAAATGCAACAAACACCATTATACCTTTGTGAGTCTCCACTTGTTCCTTGCATTGAGCATGATGAAGTGAAGGTGCCCCTTTGATTGCTTCACTTGATGTGCTCTTTTTCTTCTTGTGGATGTGGATTGCTCTCAAGTGCTCAACCAGATTGAGGGATTAAGGATTTGGATTTAGATGATGGATAAAAGGATTTGATAGAGGATTATGAGAAAGCATGATAGGAGGAGAAATTGGTAGCATAAGGATAGAAGAATGGAAGACCTATTGATTTGAGAAGGAAAGATGCTCCAATTTATAGATTGGAGGAGGCCAATGGAGGGCCAAGATGGATTTGCTTATGAAAGGCTAAGATTGATTCAAGATAGTGGACATGGATCAAGGATGCATTGGAGAAATAAAAAAGGAATATAAAATTCCTTATGAAAAGGGGGGAAAGAGATTTGAATTTCAAAATGAGGATGCATAGGGGGAATCAAAGAAATTTGAATTTCTTTGAGATGTTCAAGATTGATGTGACGTGAATGGAGGAATTTAAAATTGGAGAATAATGATAAGTGGGATTATGAGAGATTTTGGAGGAATTAATTGGGCCGAGTGGGGATTAGGAAAAGTGATTTGTAGGAATCACATGACTAGGTTAATTAATTAAAATTAATTAACTGAGTGGGTTTAGAGGAAATAATTATTAGAGGGACTTTAGAAGGATAGGGAAATAATTTATTTATTTAATAAATTAATTATTGGGTAATAGTGAAATGATTAATTAAATTGCATTTAATTAACACTGAGAACAATAAGGAGAACACAATTAAATATGTTCTGATTAATATGAAAAACAAGTTTTAAGGACCCGAAACCTTTAACATAGGAGCATAAGATAGTTCATCAAAAAGCATCCAGACCAGCATTGAAACAACTTACAAAAAGACTGGCAAAAAGGCCAGTTAACCGAACGGACAACTAAAGAAAGGAACAACAAAGTGGCAAAACCAGAGAAAAGACTAAAAGACAAACTGCAACTATAAAGACTTAAGAAGCTCAGCCGCCTTATTGACCAACTGGTCATAGGTTGCCGAAGCAACTTTGAGTTCTTCCATTTCCTTATTTGGCTTCTTCTCCTTCTTTTTGCCTTGAGTCCTCGTTCTATGTCCTTGTACTTCTCCCAAACCTTTAATGTCTGGTTCCAGCTTCAGGGAATCCTTCTCATTCTCTAGTTTGCTGATGAGAATTTTGGTATTGTCGACCGAGGCCTTCAGAATGCTATAGCTTTGTTCAGCAATACTTTTGAGGCATTTTTCAATTTTGTTGAAGTTGTTGTCAGTTTCTGCCTTTCTCTTGTCCGTAGCATTGTCATTGGTTTTTATCTCTGTTAGAGCCTTCTCAATTTGCTCAAACCTAGGGTTGAAGGAATCTCTGATCTCTTCGACTCTGGCAATAGTTTTACTCAAATCCTCAACATATTCTGCCATTGATTTTCCTTCACCAATACTGATTATCTCCAGAATTTGGACCCTGTGGCACAGCTTCTTATTATCCTCCACATCTTTCTTGTATCTGTTAATTAACCAATCGATGTTGTCCACAAACCCTTTCAAACCCTCAGTGGGAGGATTTGAAGGGGGGGTTTTCTCACCAGGATTGTCTTGTTCATTTTTGGGGATGTCTCCACTAGTGATCTTATCGACATTTTCCCCGACCCTCTGATCAAAATCTTCCCCTGTGATTTCATCCAATTTCTAGTCGACGTCAGGATCCTTTCTCTGTACTTTATCCTCCAGTTCCATATCATAATCTTCTTGCCTCTTCTATTTGTCCCTTATCTGAATGGAAGTTTTAGTTTTCTTTTTCTGAGGAGACTGGGGTTCATCCTTCTCAGAATCCTCAGAGACCTCCGAGGAGGAGGAGGAGCGGATCTGGAAAACCTTTTCTTTAGTTTTTTTCTTACCCTTAGAAGAGGAGGGCTTGGTATTCACCTATTTTCTTTTCTTACCAATTTCATCTTTAGAGTCTTCGAGACTCTCCTCTGACTCACTCATTGAATCACTTTTAGACTCCTCACCCATAGAAAAACCAGAATCCGACCCTTCCTCCTTAGAATCAAAGATAGAAGGATGGGGATGGGCAATTTGGTTAACTTTTAGATGGTCATAAATTAACACCATAAGACCTTGATGCATGGCTATATCACCCTTAGGGTTCTCTCTATGGGATTTAATGGTAGCATTCATTGAACACAGCAAGAAATATGAAATATTAACTTTTTCATCATACCTGAAATGATTAAGCAATACAAAATGATAGCCATACACTTTTGTGAATCTGCCATCCAAGGTAATGTAACACATAATAGAAAACAAAACGTCCCTCCACGGCTTAACAAATGCCCTAGGTGGGTAGTAGGTTTTACTTAGCTTTACCAGGCACTTCTTCTCCTTTGCTATTTTGGGGTATCGCTCAATTGCCTCCTTGCTCAATTTTTATGTAGTAATTGTTTCCTTCCCTACAAAGACCCGTGACCTGAGCGATGAGGTCTTCATCAATGGAGATTGTTTGATCCCCCATCTTCAGGGTGCCCTTCCTCCAGTTTTTGCAGAAAAAGTTGGTGATTGTGGTGTCCCTCCCATGGAGCCTCTCCATAAACTTTGTAAACCCGCCCTTCTGCAAGATGTTCCAAATAACCTCCTTTTGTTTCCACTCCTTACAGTTGTTGGGTTCATAGCGGCGTCTGTTTCCTCCCATTTTCTCACTTTTCAAAATAGAAGGCCGAGAGTTGCAGAGTGCTATAGGAAAGAAATTTCTCGAAGCAACCACATATACCTAGAAAGCGTGGGAAAAGGTGGCTTTTGTCTTGTAATAAATGGTACTGACATTATGATAATTACTCATAGCCCTCCTATTAATCCGTTTAATCATTATTTTATCCATTTATGATCTTTGGGGTACTATTATATCGATCCATGAAGATGATCAATTTGACGTCATTGAGGAGACCCTCTTCACCCTTCCAGGTAACCATATTGTTGTGATTGACCATCATGTTGGTTGTCTAGTCAGCTGGACCATTAGCTTCACGATAAATGTGGGAAATAAAGCATTTCTCGAAGGTGTTGATGAGATCTCTAGTAGCCTTTATTATGTTGTTGATAGTCCATGAAGGTTTAGAAGTTCCTTTTAGGCACTTGATGATGATATTATAGTCCCCCTCAATCCATAGATAGGGACAGTTCCATCTTTTAGCCAGAAGAATGCCTTGGAGAGAAGCCATAGCTTCTTCCATGTGGTTAGTTTGGCAACCTATAGGAACAACAATCATTTCCTTACAACTGCCATTTTCATCTCTTAGAATTGCACCACATCTCGTTGGGCCAGGATTGCCTTTGGCAACTCCATTGAAGTTGATTTTGAGCCAACCATGAGGTGGAGATTGCCATCTAGCTTCAAGTCTCTTGTTTTGTTTGAGATCAGTACTACCAGCACTCTTCAGATTCCAGGAGTTGAAAATATGGGTTTCCATGGGGTTGGTATAATTGCAAGGATCCCCAATGATCCTAATGTTTTCCACAATAGCCCTTTGAAATTTATGGAAAACAACAACTTGGGTGAGAGAAGTGTCCCTAAAGATGTGGTTGTTCCTTTCTTTCCAGATCCCCCATAGGATGTGAGGGAGAGATAGCTACCACAAAGATCTCAAAGTGGGGTTAGACCAATGATAACTCCAAGAATGGAACAATTCTCGGATAGAGTTAGGAAACACCCATTCCATACAAAATTTCTTAAGAAATCTTTCCCAGATTGAAACAGTGAAGGAACAATGGATATCCAAATGGTCCACAGACTCTTCCTCCTCAAGACATAAAGCACACCTATTTGGGAAGGAAAAATCTCTAACCTTAAGATTATCTAAGGTCAAAATTTTGTTTTGAAAGATTGTCCAATAGAAAAAATTGATCTTAGGGATAAGACCCTTTATCCAAGCTTTAGACCAAAAGGGATTCTCTGAGGGGGTAGGGAAAAGAACACCATACATTGAAGAGACAGTAATGTTTCCTTTAGGTTCATATTTCCAAATAAGGAAATCTTATTCATTGATCAATCAAGCAGAAAATAGATGGTTCTTAAGATTGATAAGTGTTGGCATTACAGTAAGAAAGATTGTTGATATTCAATAAGGATATTGAGAAGGTTGTTCAAGATTATTGATAAAATTGAAGAAGGATGATAACTATCTTTATAACATTATTTTGTCATTGATGTCAAGAAATTGATTATCTGATTCAGTATGATGTTGCCATATCTTGAGAAGATTGATTAGAAGAGAATTAAGATGTTGGTAAAAGACACCGAAAGAATGTGATGAATAAAGAGGAGGAATAAGTTATTCAATGGGCAACTATTATCGAGTTAGACAATGATGAGATCATGATGTTTAGATTGTTTTGATATCCTACATATGTTGTTGATTGTAAGGTTAATACTATACTATGTCACCGAGCAAGGAACCTAGTCGGTAAACCCTAAGGAACCTAGTCGGTAAACCCTAAGGTTATCAATATCAGTTAATGAAGGCGAAATGTCCATCGAGTAAAGTTTAGTATTTACCGAGTTGCAACCGAGACAGTGTGCATTGGATGGATAAAAGAATTATTTAATGAAGGACAGTGATTAGCTGGAGATGTATAAATGATTGGTATGTCGTGCATGAAGTTTGTTAAGGATCTATGGCAAAGGAAAATTGGCAGGAAGATCTATAGCACAGATTGAACCGCATTAACCTTGTGCAAGTTCCAAGAGAGGACTACAAGTCCCGAGGCAAGGTAAAACATTTTCAGATTGGAAGGATACATTGAACCTGGTCAAGTTTGAAGATCTGATGGCTAAGATTGATCATGGGAAATGTGATCAAGGAGATTTAGCGGTTAGCAATTGTTTATAAATAAGGAATTGCTAATAAACAATGCATGCGGGCAAGTGTAAGCACAGGAATGCTACATAGTGATTACCGAGCACAGAAGCTTGAAGACCTATTTGAATAATAGAGTAGAAAGCCCAACAGAGGGACAAGATAAGTCCTACGACTAGATTGTTTTGAGCAAATAAGAATATGCTTTAGCATTTTAGATGTGAAGTTGCAGATAGATTTTTATTACTGTTATTTTGTAAGTGACAGAAAATCTCTTAACCGAGTGGACTTAACAGTCTTATTTGTAAACCCTCTAGCAAGGTAACATTCTAAGTGAGTGTTTGAAATCCTTTAACAAGGTCACTTCTGACAAAGTGAAGATCCTAACAGATCTGAGGGAAATCCCTTAACCGGGTCACATCTAGCAATGTGTTTGTAATCTTTAACAGGATTTTCTTTTAACCGAACATACTCTAGAAGAGTATATTTCTTAGTGGGTCCGAAATCCCACAGTGGTTTTTCCCTATTTGGGTTTCCACATTAAATCTGGTGTTATGAGTGTTATGATGATTATGTGCTCATAAGTTTGCATGTTTAGCAGTTTTTGGTTAAGTTGTTGAAGTATAAGTTACTGAGGTTGAATCTATTGATTTTATGGAAGTTTAAGTTTGTATGATTCACCCCCCCCCTCTCATCTTGTTAGCTATTGGCATCTGTACTTTACATTTAGTATCAGAAGTAATAATTGGTAGTAGAGCTTTGAACTCTGGAAGAAAAATTTTAAAATCACTTGAGGCAAAGATCCGAAGATGTATAAAAGGGATGCACCGAAGATGAACAAGTCAAGTTTCTCCACATGGCAGAAAAGGATGAAGTTGCATTTATCAGGAATTGGAGAATATGCAACATATTATCTGGAGAATGATTACATTGCACCGAGCACCAACCCTATGACCTTGGAAGAGATTAAGGCAAATCAAGAACATATTCAAGTTATGATTGAGATAACATCAGCATTGACCGACTCAGAGTTTAGTGATCTAGAAGGTTGTAATGATGCAAAAGCAATGTGGACTAGGCTCATATCTGTGTATGGAGGTGATGAACATGTTCAAAGAGCAAAAGTACATAGTCTAAGAGGACAAATTGAATCCATGAGGATGAATGAAGGTGAGAACATAACCCAATATAGTACAAGACTAAAGGAGATTGTCAATCAAATTAAAGGAGCAGGTGGAACTATTGAAGAAAAGGATATAACAAGTAAGTTGTTGAGAACCCTTCTACCAACTTATGCTATTCAAGTCTCTGCAATCAATGAATTAAGGTCTGTACCTAACATGCTAGTTTCTTTGGATGCTACTATTGGTAAGCTACATGCATTTGAGTTAAGTAATTTTGACAACAGTGGGTCTTTGGTAAATAAAATAGAATCTGCATTCAGTTCTTTTCATATTGGTGAATCTGATGATTACAATGATAGAATAAGTAAGTACTCTGAAGGGGATCATAGTGGAGCAAATGAAAGATTTCGCATGAACATGGAAAAAGTGCACAAACTGTATGAGGAAATCAAGAAGCAAGAAGAAATTGAAGCATTATTAGCCAGAAGGTTACCAAGAGGAAAAGGTAAGTATAAAGGAAAGCTACCTTTAAAATGTTTCAATTGTGATAAAATAGGGCATATGGCCTCTAACTTCCCTAACAAAGAAACTAGTGAAAAGAGAGATTACCGAGATAACAGGTAGAAAGATAACCAATACAGAGGACACCGAGACTTCAAAAGGAGAGATAGAAAGACATGTCTAGTAGTAGATGAGGAATCCAACGATGACAAATCTGATGAAACTGATACTGAGAAAGTTGTTTATGTGGCTATTAAAGATGGATCTGATGAAGAAAGGTATGAAGAAAAAGCCCTAATATCTCACATAAATAATAATGATTCTTGGATCATAAACAGTGGATGCTCACATCATATGACAGGTGATAAACACAAGTTTGTTAAATTAGAAGACTATGATGGAGGCTATGTAAGATTTGGTAATGATGCACCATGTCCAGTGAAAGGTAAAGGATCTATAACACTTCTTGAAAATGCTAAATTTGATGGTGTATACTGGGTTGAAGGTTTGAAATACAATTTGTTGAGTGTAGAACAGCTAAACAATACAGGATACCGAATAGAATTTCAGAAAGGAATTGTCAAAATTCATGACAAGCATGGAAAGTTAGCTGCTACCAAGACACAAACAAAAGGCAATACATTTCATCTTGACTCAACTCAAAAAAAGTGTCTTTATGCAAAGATAGATGATACCTGGTTATGGCATAAAAGGTTTTGTCATGTAAATTTTGATAATCTGATCAAAATAAGTAAGAAGCGCCGAGTAAGAGGTCTACCGAGTCTTGAAAAACCTGAGAATGCTATGTGTCAAGGATGCCAGATGGGTAAGATGACAAGATCAAGCTTTACAAGTAAGTCCTACACTTCTAAAGGAATTTTAGATCTATTACACACTGACCTTTGTGGTCCTATGAAAGTTCAAAGTTATTATGGTGATAAATATTTCATATTATTTGTGGATGATTACTCAAGGATAATGTTAGTTATGTTTTTAAAAGAAAAATCAGAAGCTTTTCAAATGTTTAAATGGTACAAGGAAAGAGTTGAAAATGAAATAGGAAGACAACTGAAATGTCTTAGATCTGATAGAGGAGGAGAATTCACTTCTGATGAATTTAACTTATTCTGCAATGATCATGGTATAAAGAGGCAAGTATCTGCACCGAGAACACCTCAGCAAAATGGGATAGTCGAGAGAAGAAACAGATCAATTGTGGATTGTGCAAGAACCCTGATGATAGAAAAGAGGGTACCTCAAACATTTTGGAGAGAAGCAATTAGCACTGCAGTTTACACCTTGAACCAAGTTCAACTAAAGAAAGGAACTATGAAGACACCATATGAGACCTGGTATGACAAGAAACGTAATGTAAGTTACTTTAAAATCTTTGGAAGTAGATGCTAAGTTCACAAAGATGACAAAAATGGAAAGTTTGATCTAAAAAGTGAAGAAGGGACATTTCTTGGTTATTCTTCTAGAAGTAAAGCATTTAAATGTCTGATCAAATCATCTAACAAAATAGTGAAAACTGCAAATCTGAAATTGATGAATTTGCAGAAAGAAATGATGAAGGAAATTCCAAAGAACCAGAAGATTATGAAGAATTTGTTTATGTTCAACCGAGAAGTCCTACCGAGAAAGCTGCTGAAGAAAATGAAGATAATGTCTAGTTACCGAGTGATGAAGAAGATCATACAGAACCTATCGAGCCTATATTAGCCAAATATGTCAGAAGACATCATGCATCAAGTCAGATTATAGGAGATAAAGATGATCTAGTGATGACAAGTGTAGACGTCTAAAAATGGTCAATGCTTGCGGAATCATACTTTAACATTTGTGCATTGCCTTATTTTAGGGTTTTTGCGTCGCATTAACATTTCTCCTATGTCACGCACTTGGTCTTTATCATTTGCGAGCATTGAGTCCTTCTTCTGCACTCTTCAGTTGTCTCGCTCTCAAATTTGGTCTTGTCGATAACAAACTTCAGTCATGATTTTGATCGATCTTATCCTATCACATCAATGTGCGTATTCATTTGTCATGATTTTGGACATCATCAATCCTAATTAGGGTTTTGTCCTCTTATCAATCTTGTCATCATGCGATCAATTTGTCATCGATCATTGTCGTTTTCAATCTTATTATCTTGCGATCGATTTGTCATCGATCCTTGTCTTTTGATCAATTTGTCATCAATCTTGTTGTCTTGTGATCGATTTGTCATCGATCGTTGACATTTTCAATCTTGTCATTTTGCAATCTATTTTGTCATCGATCTTTGTCCTTGTCAATTTTGTCATTTTTGCAATCAATTTGTCATCAATCGTCATCTTTCTCAATTGTGTCAATTTGGATCAATTAGTCATTGTTCCTCATCAATTAGCACATTTATTAATCAAATCATTTGTCAGCATTGGTCTTTTGTCAATTCAGAATCATGATCAAATCGAATCGATATCAATTATCTTTTGTCAAGACCTAATTGTCGTCCTTGCATTTTCTAATTCATCTTTTAGGGTTTCATGATTTTATTCATTTAACCCTGTTTATCATTTCCCCCTCTAGGATTAATAAATTATTTATTTATCCTAGGTCTTCGTGTCACAATTAAATGTTTATTTAATTGGCTAATTAATTCCTCCTCTTTTTGTGAATTAATTAATGAATGAAAAATTGTTAATTAATTCACTTATTTTTCTAATTTCATCATTTTCTAAATTCCCTCTTTGTGAATTAATTAATAAATGAAAAATTGTTAATTAATTCACTTAATTTCCTAATTTCCTAATTTTTCATCAATTTCTAATTCCTAATTTCCTAATTTTTCATCAATTTTTAATTCCTAATTTCCTAATTTTTCATCAATTTCTAATTTCCTAATTTCTATTTCATCTATTTTTCAATTCTCTCCTATTTTTCTCCTAATTTCATGGGAATGACATTTCAATTTGTCATAATTTGTCATAATTGACAATCAATCAATTTTGACATAGAAAGTTGTCATAATTTTGTCATGAATTATCAATCAATCAATCTTGCATAGAAAGTGCAAATTTGTCATAATTTGTCATAATTGACATTCTTGATTTGCAATTTCCACTCGAATCTCTTCATGCTAATTTGATCATCTCTCCAATTTGTCTATAAATTGCATGAATTTCTTCAATCCCGAAAAAAATCACTTTTTCGAATCACTTTGTCGAATCAATCACGCTTCGAGTATTCTTGCGCTACTATCTTGTCTACTTGCTTTCATCTCATGTGTATGCACTTGTAGGTGAGATCCACAAACAAAGCTATTTGAAGAAGAAAGAAGGACAATGGAGTCACATGAAGGAGACATTCAAGTCTGCATTTGGTTTGCTTAAGTTTTCAATCTTGAATATCTTGTTTTCATATCTCTATTGGATGTAATTAGGATTAATCATTGCATTTGAGCTTTTGCGATTGAGCTAGATTACTAATACTACTTGCTTTGATGATTTTCGATTTCCTAGCTACATTAATTGGTGAACCTGATGTACTATAGAGAAACTCATTAAGAAAGGGATGAACATTGAAACTGTTCTTGTAGCTAAGGGAATCATTAAGCTCAACAAAGACAGTGACAACACAAACAATTTAGGGGACAGAAATAGATTTTGGTATAAAAACAAGAATGTCACTAATGATGGAGTTGTTGATGCAAGAGCGGTGAATGCAAATCAACCCCCGTTCACAATCAAGAAATTGAGTGTTCCTAATATGTCAACTATGGAACAAAATCAAACACCAGTGAGCAATGTTACTCAACAACCACAATACCAATAGCATACTCAACAATACACTCAACAATATAATCAACAACAAGGCCAGCAACAAAACCAGCAATGCAAACCTTTCCAATTGAGGGATGGGCCTCCTCGACAGTTTACGCCATTGGGAGAGCCTATTGAGTCAGTAATGAAACAATTAATACAAGCAAAATTTATTAAGCTACTAGATATCAAGGCAAAACTAGTGGTAAAACCGCATTGGTGGAATGATAATGCATACTGTGAGTACCATCGGTCAAAAGGACATAAAACCGCGTCATGTTTTCAATTGAAACATATGATTCAAGACTTGTTAGAGCAAGGAGTAATTGAGGTAGATCCGCCCAACACGACCTCTAACACTGATCATACCATTTTCAAAACTCCTTTGCTTGATCATGACAAGGGTAAAGCATCTTCTTCAAACTCTTCCCAAATAGAAAATTATGCAAATACTAGTTATAACAATGTCGTCAATTGTTTTCGAGTGTCGAATGAGTATGTTTCCACCCTAAGAATAAAGGGACAAGATCCTTCTTGCGCAGTCACCACTCGTCGATCCAAAATAGTCCTGAAAGGAGCTCCTGCAGCTCCTCCCAAACCAACTCCTACAAGTCAGTATAATCTCTTGGATCATCTAGGAAAGACACCTGCACAAATATCAATCCTTGAGTTGCTGAAAATGTCCCCCATGCATTGTGTAGTCCTAGATAAAGCTTTAATTGAGTCCATTGTCCCGACAGACATTGATGTTGACCAGTTTCAAGCCTGAATTGGACATCTAGTTGTTTCCCAAAATGTCGCATTTTCTGATAATGATATCTCACCTGATAAGCTCCCTCATAATGATCCTTTACACCTTGAAGTCTTTGTCCATAATTGCAAAATCCGACGAGTCTTGATAGATGGCGGAGCGAGTCTTAATATTTGTACCTTGAGAGTGGTCATTGGCCTTGGTTATACAGAAAATGACATGGATGCTTCCAAAAGAATAACAATCAAAGCATATGATGATGCTGAGTGCCCATCTAAAGGGATAATTACCTTACCTATCAGAGTCGGTTCAGTGATAGAAAACACTTTCTTGCAGGTCTTAGACCTTGATCTCCCTTACAATATGATTCTTGGTCGTCCATGGATCCATGCAATGAAAGCAATTCCATCCACCTATCATCAATGTTTAAAATATCCTTACAATGGAACTGAGATAACAATTCCAGAAGATCCTAATCCATTTCAATTTTGTGCTACTCTAAATGATTCCCCTCAGCAGCAAGTCCCAGTCAATAGAGAGGCCCACTCACATAGTTATGTGGACCCTAATGAATTGTTAGATGCTGTTAAAGGAAAATTGAAGATACAGGACCAAGGATGCGGAGAATATTCAATGGATCAAACATTCCTCATTGGGAATTTACCAATATCTCCAAAATAATATGGCAAACCACATTTGTTGCAAAAGGAACCTAAGGTAGTTATTCAATATCAGCCTCCCACTACATTTACAAGATGGGGTGAACTTGACAAAGAAACTTTAGATGATGATGTCATAGATTGGCTTTATAAGGATCCAACTGAGACCCCACCTGTCAGGTTGCCAGTGGAACGGTACGGCAAAGGATTTACTATGCTATAAAAGAAAGGATATGACGGCTGCAGTGGCTTAGGCCTGAACAAGAATGGAAGGCTAGAACCTGTTATGCCCAAGATGCGACCTCCAACTTTAGGGTTAGGTTTTGTACCATTGCGAATTGGATCCTCATCTACCAAAGTGACCACGTGTGGAAAAGGGCGTGACTCTGATGATGAAATAACACCTGAGGATACCTGACCCAAAACTGATTCCAATGAATGGGAGTGGAGTTCTTTTTCTTCTACCTCTTATGCCCTTGACAATATTTTCCTTGACCCTGATAATTTGCCTATGGAAGACAAACATGAAATAACTCCTCTTCCTAAAACATGTCCTAATGCTTGGATATAGTCATTCTGGGATCCAAGCTCCGAATCAGATACAAGTAGTTCAGACAATGATACCACAGATGTTTACATCTTTACCATCTCAGTCCTCTCTCTCCTTAAAACTGATGATGACATGCCCCTCATCTATCCCCAGCTTATCCAACATGACCAAAAAGAACCACTCACATTGGACTGTTTTCAAAATGATGAAGCAATTGTGGAATTCCTTGGACTACGGGAAGGCATACCACAAGGTGATCATAAGGCAGGATTTGCTATTGACCGAGATTCCACAACATATTTTGGGGAGTCAACTCCATCTTCCAGTCATCAAAATGAAAAAAGGAAAGAAAAAGTAAAAAATCAAAAAGATAGGTCTTTGAGTGAAAACCGTAAGGCACTCTCTGATCATGCAAAAGTAAAAATAAAAGACGTACCTGCGGGTGAAAACCTCTCTGAGGCGCCCAAAGGTGGAAGAGTGGACATACCCCTATCAAGTCAGGATAAATCAACATTGCTTGTGGAAATGACCAAAGAAATCAATTTGGGTACACCTAACAACCCTAAGGTCATTCATTTTGCTACTTCTCTATCAAAATAGGAAAAGATAGATTTTGTGAATTTCTTTCTTGAGAAGAAGATCAGCTTTGCATGGTCCTATGCAGATATGCCTGGCCTCGATCCAGAATTAGTCCTTCATCATTTGCCATTAAAAGTAGATGCCAAGCCTGTCAAACAGAAACTTAGAAAGATGCATCCCCAGGTGGCTCTTTTGGTCAAGGTAGAATTGAAAAAATTACTGGATGTGGGCTTTATCAGACCCATCGATTATGCAGACTGGATTTCAAATTTGGTACCAGTTAGCAAAGTAACTGGGGGCATCAGAATCTATACAGATTTTAGGGATCTCAATAAAGCATGCCCTAAAGATGATTTTCCACTGCCAAATATCGACATCATAGTTGACATGACTACTGGATATGAGATGCTCTCATTGATGGATGGTTTCTCTGGCTATAACCAAATTCGCATTGCTCCTGAAGACCAACATAAGACTTCATTCACATGTGCTTGGGGTACCTATTGTTGGAATGTGATGCCCTTCGGTCTTAAAAATGCAGGCGCAACATATCAAAGAGCGATGACGATAATTTTCCATGATTTCATGCATACTTTGATGGAGGACTATGTTGATGACTTATTATGCAAATCTGTCACAAGAGATAGTCATTTAGCCATCCTGGGCCCAATCTTTGACCGAATGGAGACCTACAAGCTCAGACTCAATCCAAAGAAGTGTGTCTTTGGTGTCACAGCTGGCAAATTACTAGGGTACATTGTTTCTCACAGAGGCATTGAAGTCGACCCTGCCAAGGTTAAAGCAATAATGGACATGCCTCCTCCTTCTAATCTCCCTCAACTACACAATCTGCAAGGAAAGCTCCAGTCAATCCGCCAGTTTATAGCTCAGTTGGCCGACAAATGTCATCCATTCTAGCATCTATTGCATAAAGGAGTCACTTTTAAATGGACTAAGCAATGTCAATCAGCCTTTCAAGCTCTCAAGGACTATTTGTTGTCGCCGCCTATTCTAATGCCTCCTATAGAAGGAAAGCCATTTATATTGTATATTTCTGCAACTGAAACGGCACTAGGAGTTCTCTTGGCCCAACAGGATGAGAACGGCAAAGAGCGAGCTATTTATTATATCAGCCAGACACTAGTAAGGTATGAGCTGAATTATTCAACTATTGAACGGGCATGCTTAGCAGTGGTATTTGCAACACAGAAGCTCCGACACTATATGTTAAATCACCAAACATTGCTGGTTGCAAAAATTTATCCCCTAAAATACTTGCTTAGTAGAGCAGCTTTGACGGGTCGCCTAGCAAAGTGGGTTATGATCCTCAGTGAATTTGATATTGAGTATATGGAGCGAAAGGCGATAAAAGGACAAGTCATAGCAGATCAACTTGCAGAAGCTCCTATTTATGATGATCATCCCATGTTGACCGATTTTCCAGATGAATCAATCTTTGCTCTCACATCTTCTAATGAATGGAAGTTATACTTTGATGGATCCCATACCAAGTTCGGGTCCGGAGCAGGCATATTGTTTGTCACCCCTCAAGGTGATGTTATTCCCAAGTCCTACAAAATAACTTTTCATTGTACCAATAACATTGCAGAGTATGAAGCACTGGTCACAGGACTCTGAGTAGCGGTCCACTGGAATATCACACATTTGCAAGTCTATGGAGATTCTCAATTAGTCATCCGACAAGTGAATGATGACTATGAAACAAAAGATGAAAAGCTTATTACCTATAAGCATATGGTAGATTTCTTCAAGACAAAATTCACGGCTATCCATTTCAGTCAAGTTCCAAGAATGCAAAACAAGTCGGCAGATGCGATGGCTACGATTGCTTCCATGTTGAATATGCCCCACAATATGGACAAATGTGAATTTTTGGTCGAATAGTTGCTAGTCCCTTCTTTTGACATTCTGACAATAGATGTGATGTGCATTCTTGTTGGTCCTAACTCCCCATGGTACAATGATGTATATCAATATTTGAAATCCCAAACCTTACCACCTAACCTTTCCACTAACCAACGCCGAGCCTTCATCTGACGGACAGCCAAATATGTCATCATTGCCGACACCCTTTACCGTCATTCCTTTGACCATACCCTCCTCAAGTGTTCGGATTTTGACGAAGCACAAATGGCTTTACACGAGGTCCATGATGGTATATGTGGGGGCCATTTCAATGGTCTGAGCTTAGCCAAAAAGTTGATTCATGCTGGTTATTATTGGCCCACTCCGAAAAAAGATGTTCATGATTTTGTTAAGAAGTGCTACAAATGCCAGATCCATGGAAATTACATTCATGCACCAGCCCAAGAGCTTCATTCTGTCATATCTTCGTGGCCCTTTTCTCAATGGGGATTGGATCTTATTGGCAAGATTCACCCGACATCTGCAAATGGACACAAGTTCATCATTATAGCCACAGAGTATTTTACAAAATGGATCGAGGCTATCCCTGTGACCTATATAACTGGTGTGCAAATTTCAAAATTCCTGTTGAATTATACCATATGCCGGTATGGGGTTCCCCTTTCCATAGTCACAGATAATGGTCGTCCCTTCAAGAATAAAGATGTCAAGGAACTCTGTGAAAAGTTTCATATCCAACACCGTTTCTCAAGTCCATACTATCCACAGGGTAATGGTCAAGCCGAAGCATCAAATAAAACCATTATCAAGATCTGGAAAAAGGTTGTCAATGACGTTGGTGGAGATTGGCATGTACAGTTGAATCCAGCACTATGGGCCTATCGCACTTCTATTTGCACACCTACTGGCGCAACACCTTATTCCTTGGTGTATGGTGCAGAAGCCATCTTACCCTTGGAAGTGGAGATTCCTTCCTTGCATGTTTCCTTGCAACATCTGATTGATGATGAGACACACAGAGTCTCTCGGTTGCATCAGCTTGAGATGTTAGATGAGAAACATCAGACAGCCCTGACACATTTGCAAGCATATCAAAACCGTCTCCGTCACTCTTATAATAAGAAGGTCAAAGGGCGACACTTCGAAGTGGGAGATCTGGTTTTAAAGGCAAACCCCAAGAATGCACAATCTACTAACATTATCAAAGGCAAGTTTGAACCTAATTGGGTTGGGCCTTTCATAGTAACTACAACCTATGGCTCGGGGGCATATCAGCTTGCCACCCCAGAAGGTGAACCTTTGTCCGATCCTGTAAATAGCATGCACCTTTGCAAGTACTGGGCATAATTTTCTATCAACACTTCTTCAAGTATGATCCTGAAAAAATACAAAAAAATCAAAAAAGCATAAAATACAAAAAAATCAAAAAAGCATAAAATACAAAAAAAAGAAAAAAAAGATACCAAAAAAGAAAAAAAAAAGAAAAAAAAAAAGAAGAAGCAAAAGAGAAAAAGAGCAAAAAAAAAAAAAGTAAAGAAAAATGATTCGCCCTCTAGTGAAAACCTGGCAAACAGGCGCTTTGGGCAAGTACCTTGGTGAAAACCTGGCAAACAGGCACCATGCGTAACGAGATCATTGCTCCGTCATCTGTCATGACCTCTAGCTATCCTTTCTCTCGGCCGGTTTATCATGTCTATCTTTGTCTTGACCCAATGTTCAGTTCCAGGCCTGTGATTGATCAACATCATTGTCTTGCATACTCCGTTTCTTGTGCATACATTTCGGTCCTGGCCTCTATATATGTCTTTCAGATGTGCATTGGGTGCGTTCCCTTTGTCATGATCAATCACTAGAGCTTTTGAATTTTAAAATGTCCGGAAATAATTCAAAAAAAAATTTTAAATGTCCGGAAATAATTCAAAAAAAATTGAAAAATGTCTTGAAATAATTCAAAAAAATTGAAAAATGTCCTGAAATAATCCAAAAAAATCAAATAATGTCCTTAAAAAAATCCCTAAACATCAAATAATGTCCTGAAAAAATCTCTAAAAATCGAATAATGTCCTGAAAAAAATCCTTAAAAAGTCAAAAAACGTCTGAAAAAAATGAACACAAAAAAATTGTAAAATCTCGAAAAGCAAAACAAAACAAAAATATCCCCTCCGTGCATAGACAGATCGTTGAGCATACATCCAGCGACACGTAATCACACACTGCGCTTTAATGAAATCACGCATTAACAGATGAACTTTTCAATCAAACCAAACATTCAAACTGATCACATTGTCATATCAATCGAACATCAGCATCACTATCATTTGTCCTTGTCTCTACTATCATGGGTCTTATACAGGGTGTGGTATACTCAAAACCAGACTATGTCCTGTCTTAGACGGGGTACTACATTCCCTGAAACCAGACAACATGATCGTCCTATCAGCACTTTCAACTTTTGACAATGAAGATTAAGATGTTTGTTTGACTTGTTGGAATTTGTGCATCTTGTCTTTTTATTGATTTATCTTCGATCATGTTCCTATGTTGCTCGATGATGTCACTGAGTGATTTAGAGTGACCGGGATGGTTCATGGTCCCTTTCTTTTTTGTTGTGATTGCTGTTTGTCTATGATGTGTCTGTCTTTTGCAAAAAAGGGTTGCATTTCAGCTCTGGCCTTTAATGCCATGATGCTATGCATCCATTTTGCTACATTAAAATAAAGGTTCTCACCTACAAAGTGCATTACTGAAAGGAAGTTTTTCTTTGTCTCTAACTGTCCTCCGTCTCATTTTCTTCTTACTAACATTTCTTCCATCAGTTTGTATAGTTAGTTCGGTCTAGTGCTCTGATTTTTCCACACACATATGCTGCATCCTGCATCCATTTGCGTTACATTTGCATTACATCAAGCATCACATCAAGCATTTTATCCATTTCATATTATAAATGCATCAAAAACACATAAAAAATATATCCATACATGTTCCACAATAATACATCAACAGTGCATAAGTCATCCATACATGGAAAATAACATAAGTCATAACACATTGCATCCCATCATATCGATGCATATCATATCATATATCCACATAATATCGGAGTACAAAATTGGACTGTCTGTCCTAAGTATGGCCCGCAGGTTGACTACATAATGTCACACTACATAATCTCAAACTACATCTGTCCATCATAAGGAGCATGTGCCTCTATCACTGGGTGCTCCCTCTATCCTCCTCATCCCTGCCATGTCTCATGGATGATGTCCCTCCTGGTCCTGGCTGTGGTGGTCTCATAGGTCCACTCACCCCCATGCTGCTCAATGACCTCCAAGAGCCTGCCCTACTCTCTGTCCTCGATCGTGCTCGATATGAAGCTGCTCTCTACTTTGGTGGGACTGCACTCTCATATAGTGTCCTCCAATGGCGTATCTCCTCTCCGGTCTCTACCAACATCTGTGCCATCTCGCGTGCACTGGCGTCCCTAATCGACCCAATATACTTAGTGACTCTCTATTCTTCTCACTGTGCCTGAGCTATTCTTATATCTCAAGCCGCTGTAAGTCTGGCTATCTCTGCTCTGAACTGATCCTGCTCTATCCTCAAGATGGCATTCTGTCTCTCTAATGTCGCAATGTGATCATGCTTACTCGCTATGGTAGCCCTGCACATCTCCATCTCCTCTATCCTAGCTGTCTCCGGCTCTATGGGTATATCCTGCAATGACTCCTGATCGGCTGAACTTGGCTCATAATCGTCATCCCTCTCATAATCTCCATCCTCGTTGTCCCCCTCATCCTCATCCCTGCCCTCATCCTCCTCATCCTCATCATCTCCCTCCTCCTCTCCTGTGAGTGGAAAGTCCTCCTATCTCCTCGGTACCAGAATATCGGGATCTGTCAATGGCACTGGCCATCATCGTGCAAACCATCGCTCATACTCCTCTGTCATCCCGACATCCTCCACATCTGATCTCCAATCCCACTATCTCTACTGTAGTTGTGTGAAGTCGGCATATGTTATGTGTGGTTGAATCATACTCCCCCACTAACTCGTCTCTCTGTGAGATCGGGCAAAGTGTGCAGTCCTTCTAGGAACATCTTGCCTCTCTCCAAACTGTCATCTAACTCTCTTTGGCAGGTACATCTCAATCACTCTCTGGTGATTCACTGGTCGCCCAATCAGGTACCTCTCCTGTCTACAATACGGTAGCTCATCACTATCATCTGACCATCCACGGCAATCACGATATGGCCTCCATGTGAACTCTCTCAATCTATCTAGCTCATGTCGCCAGTACAATATGTATCCAAAAGGACCCTATCTCAGTGCTCCCCCATAGCAGTACACATATGGTCGATGTGGTAATACCTGTCTCTCTGCAATCAGTTGACATATGGCTATGTGCTCAAATGCCCATACCTATAGCAGTGTGACTCCACAGCTCAAAGTCTGCACTCCCTGATATGCTATCTGATGCAACTAAAAATACAGCATAGCCAGTACACATGGTCCCCATGCATACACCATCCCCTCTATTGCCATCTGCTCTAGCACTCTTCCCGATCCAATAGGGAATCCATGTCCTCATCTGTCTCCTTCTAGTAGGCATGCTATCACCACTGCTATCACCACATATCGCCGATCATACTCTGATGCCATGGTCTCCCAGCCAATCTCCCTCTCTACGATATCCAGATCATCTGCGTTGCACTCAAATAATCTACACAACACATCTCTCCCTTTCACTGGGTCATACTCTACCATCTCTCCATGAATCGGAATGCGGAGGATACGCCATACATCCTCTAGTGTCACAGTCGCCTCTCCGGTCGCCAGATGGAATGAGGAGGTCTCTAAATTCCATCTCTCTGCCAATGTGGTAAGTAGTCCTGTGTTTGCCCTAATCTCGAGCATGAATGTGATATAGTATATCCCAAGTCCAGCTAATGTATCTCTGTCCGTGCTCCTGAGTCTATGTCGTAACATGAAGCAGTCTGGTTGGTTCTCCCACATGATCAATGGATATTGTCAACTCTGCATCACAATTGGGGCACATTTTGTTAGTTTTAGGGTTTGCTCCTATGGGTTGCATTTCCTCATTTTATCCATAAATCAGGGTGTTTCTAATCTATTTTGACCTATCCTATTCTAATCCCCCCTTTTTGGATCATTCGCATGCCATTTTTGACTAAATTAGGGTTTACACTGCACAATTGCGCCTGTGTGACAAGTCCTGTGCCTGTGTAGCATAACCTGGGCCTATGTACCCTACACAAGCATAGAAGACCCTACACAAGTGTAGAATTTTCCCTACACAAGCATAGAATTCACCCTACACAAGCGCAGAAGTTAGTTTCTACATTCCCTGTGGGCCCTGCAATGTCCCGCCAGCAGGTCAAATTCATAAAATTGAAAATATGGGTTTTTGAGATACATACCGCTGCTCCCGCATCATCTGGTTGTCTATATGTGCGTACACATTCCCCAAGGTGATCTGCCATTGGAATTTTCACCATCTCTCTGCAAGTGTCCTTTTCCAGAGCAACAAATTCTCCTCTTTGGCTATTGCAAATGAGCAATTTTCACTCTCTTTGTCTCATTTATAGATCTTTGTCAGTGCATAGATGGATGTGCACCCTCTCCATCTTATGCTGGTCGTGGTATTTTGCATCATCAATTGCTTGTCCTTTGTGTATCCGATCTCCGATTGTCGGTCTGTTTGATTCTATCATTATTATCGATCAATTGGCCTCTTTTGTGGATGTTTCCAGCCAATTTCTCGAGGGGGCATGCATATGTCATTGTCAGTGTCTAGGGCATTTTCATTATTGTTCTTTGAAACAATGCTTAAAATCGTATTGTCTCAAAGAGGGGCAAAATGTAGACGTCTAAAAATGGTCAATGCTTGCGGAATCATACTTTAACATTTGCGCATTGCCTTATTTTAGGGTTTTTGCATCGCATTAACATTTCTCCTATGTCACACACTTGGTCTTTATCATTTGTGAGCATCGAGTCCTTCTTTTGCATTCTTTAGTTGTCTCGCTCTCGAATTTGGTCTTGTCGATAACAAACTTCAGTCATGATTTTGATCGATCTTATCCTGTCGCATCAATGTGCGTATTCATTTGTCATCATTTTGGACATCATCAATCCTAATTAGGGTTTTGTCCTCTTATCAATCTTGTCATCATGCGATTGATTTGTCATCGATCGTTGTCATTTTCAATCTTATTATCTTGCGATCGATTTGTCATCGATCCTTGTCTTTTGATCAATTTGTCATCAATCTTGTTGTCTTGTGATCGATTTGTCATCGATCGTTGACATTTTCAATCCTGTCGTTTTGCAATCTATTTTGTCATCGATCTTTGTCCTTGTCAATTTTGTCAAATTTGTCATTTTTGCAATCAATTTGTCATCAATCGTCGTCTTTCTCAATTGTGTCAATTTGGATCAATTAGTCATTGTTCCTCATCAACTGGCACATTTATTAATCAAATTGTTTGTCAGCATTGGTCTTTTGTCAATTCAGAATCATGATCAAATCGAATCGATATCAATTATCTTTTGTCAAGACCTAATTGTCGTCCTTGCATTTTCTAATTCATCTTTTAGGGTTTCATGATTTTATTCATTTAACCCTGTTTATCATTTCCCCATCTAGGATTAATAAATTATTTATTTATCCTAGGTCTTCGTGTCACAATTAAATGTTTATTTAATTGGCTAATTAATTCCTCCTCTTTTTGTGAATTAATTAATGAATGAAAAATTGTTAATTAATTCACTTATTTTTCTAATTTCATCATTTTCTAAATTCCCTCTTTGTGAATTAATTAATAAATGAAAAATTGTTAATTAATTCACTTAATTTCCTAATTTCCTAATTTTTCATCAATTTCTATTTCCTAATTTCCTAATTTTTCATCAATTTCTAATTCCTAATTTCCTAATTTTTCATCAATTTCTAATTTTCTAATTTCTATTTCATCTATTTTTCAATTCTCTCCTATTTTTCTCCTAATTTCATGGGAATGACATTTCAATTTGTCATAATTTGTCATAATTGACAATCAATCAATTTTGACATAGAAAGTTGTCATAATTTTGTCATGAATTATCAATCAATCAATCTTGCATAGAAAGTGCAAATTTGTCATAATTTGTCATAATTGACATTCTTGATTTGCAATTTCCATTCGAATCTCTTCATGCTAATTTGATCATCTCTCCAATTTGTCTATAAATTGGATAAATTTCTTCAATCCCGAAAAAAATCACTTTTTCGAATCACTTTGTCGAATCAATCACGCTTCGAGTATTCTTGTGCTACTATCTTATCTACTTGCTTTCATCTCATGTGTATGCACTTGTAGGTGAGATCCACAAACAAAGTTATTTGAAGAAGAAAGAAGGACAATGGAGTCACATGAAGGAGACATTCAAGTCTGCATTTGGTTTGCTTAAGTTTTCAATCTTGAATATCTTGTTTTCATATCTCTATTGGATGTAATTAGGATTGATCATTGCATTTGAGCTTTTGTGATTGAGCTAGATTACTAATACTACTTGCTTTGATGATTTCCGATTTCCTAGCTACAACAAGAAACAAACTGAGACAGAACACATGTCTGATTTCTGAATTTGAACCGAGAATAGTGAAAGAGGCTTTTAACAGTGAAGATTGGGTAAATGCTATGATAGAAGAGATTGATCAAATCAAGAAGAATGACACATGGACACTGATCCCAAGACCAAAGGACAAAAATGTAATTGGTACTAAGTGGATTTTCAGAAACAAGTTAAATGAAAAAGGTGAGGTCATTCACAACAAAGCAAGACTAGTTTGCAAAGGTTATGCTCAAGAAGAAGGAATAGATTATGGTGAGACTTTTGCACCTGTGGTTAGACTTGAGGGAGTAAGAACATTGTTGGCATATGCTGCTTTCAAAAATTTCAAAGTATATCAAATGGATGTTAAATCTGCATTTTTGAATGGTATACTAGAAGAAGAAGTTTTCATTGAACAACTTGAAGGATTTGTTGAAGACAGGAGTAAAGATCAGGTATGCAAACCGAACAAAGCCTTATATGGTCTGAAACAAGCACCTAGAGCATGGTATGAAAGACTGCACTCTTATTTAATCAAGATTGGTTTTATAAGGATAAGTGAAAATAGTAATATGTACATGAAGAAAGATGAGGACAATGGAATACTGATCTCAGCCATATTTGTTGATGACATTATATTTTGTGGTAATGACTCCTTATGCAAGAACTTTGGAAATGAAATGTGCAAAGAATTTGAGATGTCACTAATCGGTGAGATAAAGTATTTTATAGGTTTACAGATACTGCAAATGAAAGATGAGATT
Organism: Cryptomeria japonica; assembly: GCF_030272615.1. Lineage (NCBI taxonomy): Eukaryota > Viridiplantae > Streptophyta > Pinopsida > Cupressales > Cupressaceae > Cryptomeria > Cryptomeria japonica. The sequence continues at coordinate 583,705,976 of NC_081406.1, forward strand.
TTCATTACTCAATCCAAGTACATAAAGGAAATCTTGAAGAAATTTGGAATGGAGGATTCTAAACTAGTAAGTACTCCTATGACTACTAACTATAAATTATCAAAGAATGATGAATCTGCATCTATTGATGAGACACTTTACCGATCTATGATTGGAAAATTGCAATATGTTGTGCATAGTAGACCGGATATAGCACATGCAGTAGGTATTGTAGCAAGATTCTCTGTAGATCCCAAGGAAACCCATATGACAGCAATCAAGAGAATTTTCAGATACCTGAGAGGCACTGAAGATTATGGCTTAGTATATGAAAAGAGGAATAATTTTGATTTAAAAGTTTATACTGATGCTGATTGGGTAGGCAACATAGATGACAGGAAAAGCACAAGTGGTGGAGCTTTCTTTTTGGGAGAAAGACTAGTAAGTTGGCTTAGAAAGAAATAAGGATGTATTTCTCAGTCTACAGCAGAAGCTGAATATGTTGTTGCAGCATTGAATTGTACCAATATAGCATGGATCAAACAACTGTTGGAAGGTATAAATGAGAAAGTTACCGAGCCAGTAACTATATTCTATGATAATACTAGTGCCATTAGCATTTCAAAGAATCCAGTAATGCATTCTAAGACAAAGCATATATCTATAAAGTATCATTATCTCAGAGAAGAAGTTCAAGAGAAGAAAGTTGTGCTGGAATATATCAGTTCAAAGGAGCAATTAGCAGATATCTTCACAAAGCCATTGCCAAGGGACACTTTTGAGTATCTCAAAAGCAAGTTAGGGGTCCTACCCCTATCTTCTACTCACTGACCGAGTTCGGTGAAAGCATCAATTCGATGAATATACAAAATATTATGTGTGGATTGATTCTAATTTACGCACTTTAGAAGGTTTTTCTAAAGGTGTGCAGGAAAACGTGAATAGAGACAAGTTGATCTGATCGAGACTGAGATGTTACATGGCAAGACAAATCATTTCACAGAGGAAGAAATCATGATTTAGTTCTTTTACTTTTTGGCATTGTTGTCAAAGGGGGAGAAGATTATAAATGGTTGGAAGACCAAATGGCTGACTGAATGGTAAAGCCCTGAATGATGGAAATAACAGAAGAAATGACATGGGGAGATTACTGTAACATGGAAAAGACGAAATGCAAGTCAACAGCTCAGAAGCCTAATGAAAAAGGGAGAAGACTTCAAAAGAATTTAACAACTCAAGGATAAATGGGGAAGTCTAGCAGCAATCTGAATCCGAATCAATTTGAATATCTTGTTGGTATTACCATTTAATTGTTGTTTTTGCCATCAATGCCAAAGGGGGAGATTGTTGGCATTACAGTAAGAAAGATTGTTGATATTCAATAAGGATATTGAGAAGGTTGTTGAAGATTATAGATATAACTGAAGAAGGATGATAACTATCTTTATAATATTATTTTTTCATTGATGTCAAGAAATTGATTATCTGATTCAGTATGATGTTGCCGTATCTTGAGAAGATTGATTAGAAGAGAATTAAGATGTCGGTAAAAGACACAGAAAGAATGTGATGAATAAAGAGGAGGAATAAGTTATTCAATGAGCAACTATTACCGAGTTAGACAATGATGAGATCATGATGTTTAGATTGTTTTGATATCCTACATATGTTGTTGACTGTAAGGTTAATACTATACTATGTCACTGAGCAAGGAACCTAGTCAGTAAACCTTAAGGAACCTAGTCAGTAAACCCTAAGGTTATTGATATCGGTTAATGAAGGCGAAATGTCTATCGAGTAAAGTTTAGTATTTACCGAGTTGCAACCGAGTTATGACAGTGTGCATTGGATGGATAAAAGCATTATTTAATGAAGGACAATGATTAGCTAGAGATGTATAAATGATTGGTATGTCATGCATGAAGTTTGTTAAGGGTCTATGGCAAAGGAAAATCGGCAGGAAGATCTACAACGCAGATTGAACCGCATTAACCTTGTGCAAGTTCCAAGAGAGGACTACAAGTCCCGAGGCAAGGTAAAACATTTTCAGATCAGAAGGATACATTGAACCTGGTCAAGTTTGAAGATCTAATGGCTAAGATTGATCATGGGAAATGTGATCAAGGAGATTTAGCGGTTAGCAATTGTTCATAAATAAGGAATTGTTAATAAACAATGCACGCGGGCAAGTGTAAGCACATGAATGTTACATAGTGATTACCGAGCATAGAAGCTTGAAGACCTATTTGAATAACAGAGTAGAGAGCCCAATAGAGGGACAAGATAAGTCCTACGACTGGATTGTTTTGAGCAAATAAGAATACGCTTTAGCATTTTAGATGTGAAGTTGCAGATAGATTTTTATTACTGTTATTTTGTAAATGACAGAAAATCTCTTAACCAAGTGGACTTAATAGTCTTATTTGTAAACCCTCTAGCAAGGTAACATTCTAAGTGAGTGTTTGAAATCCTTTAACAAGGTCACTTCTAACAAAGTGAAGATCCTAACAGATCTGAGGGAAATTTCTTAACCGGGTCACATCTAGCAATGTGTTTGTAATCTTTAACAGGATTTGCTTTTAACCGAGCATACTCTAGAAGAGTATATTTCTTAGTGGGTCCAAAATGCCACAGTGGTTTTTCCCTATTTGGGTTTCCACATTAAATTTGGTGTTATGAGTGTTATGATAATTATGTGTTCATAAGTTTGCATGTTTAGCAGTTTTTGGTTAAGTTGCTGAAGTATAAGTTACCAAGGTTGAATCTATTGATTTTATGGAAGTTTAAGTTTGTATGATTCACCCCCCCCTCTCATCTTGTTAGCTATTGGCATCTGTACTTTACATTTAGTATTAGAACTGACAATAAGATCAGGGTGGATACTTTCAATGTTCTACCATTTATCACCTATCCAATACCTCTCAACCAAGGAGCCAAAGACTCTAATACAGGGGGTAGCAAAAGAGGCCCAATAAGGGATTTCAATCTGTTGGTGCCCAAAACCACAGAATGGAAAACCCAAAGACTTTCCAACTCCTTAGGAAATCCAATCAGCCTTGGCCAACGAACAGGGATCGTCGAAGACCAAATCCCTCTACACTTCAGGCTCCACAAGACCTAGGCGGGCGTACCCTTACCTCTCAAGCACAAAAGAGTTATTTAAATGTGGATTTAAGCCTCTAAGCAAGTTTACACAACTGGCAAATTAGTGTTCTGCAACTATGCTATATCATGTGCTTTAGCTGAATACTTTGAAAACTGAAAACTGAATATGAATAAAAGTGTATGTTAAAGACATTGTAAATTGAAAATTAAATGCTTTCAGGACTTGAATGAAATCTGCAAGGATTAGTTCAAATAGGATATGGAAGAATGTTTATCTGTAAGGACCTTATGCATACAAATCAAAATCTCAAAAATAAATGATAGACTAGTGCCTCTATCCAGGAATATGCACGATACTTTGTGGACAAATAATTCGATTAAACTCTTGAGATAGTTTTTAGGCAACTTGTAACACAAGACTATCAATACAGAGGTTTCATTAAGTGCTATAAGAACATGAAGAAGCCAATCTTATATTCAATTATAACAACTTGTGGTGGCACATTGTATTAAACCCTTTATCAGATTTATCAAGAGGACAAAATGAAATTCATCAACACAAAAGTATACACGAATTCTCGAATTGAAACAACAAATCTTGTATATTAATTTCTGGAGAGTGAATGCATACAATAGCTACACTTACAGATACTCCATTACACAGTGATTGCTCAAAATGATACTTCCATTCCTACAGACTTCTCCAATACAGACATCCCATAGCCCCTACTGGCAGCATCACAGATTGTGAATTGTCTCCCCCTTTTTTTTTTTTTTGAAAAAGACTCCCTATAAATACCTGATCCAAAAGACATATGTGAAAGGACACACCCTTTCGTATACAGGAGGGAGTTACAGACAGTTGTTTTTCCAACGGACATACCCTTTGGTTTACAGAGATAATTACATTTGAATCCCTAAAATACACACTAAATAAAGCTTTAATAATATATCCTTTATCCTCCGCTTTGATAATACTTCCCATAAATATTCAATATCGCCTGCACATAAAATAAACCAATCAAATCCCTTATTAATTAAAGATTAAATATATTCCACTTTAGATTAGGCAATAATCATTTTACCCTATGTAAAATACTTATTTACAATAATTCACTTAAATCAAAGTATTAAACACTTGTAAATATTTATTCCAATAATAGTTTTTATTAAATAACATAAAGTAAAAGATTTTGTATAGTAAGTAAAAGAAAATACTTCCCTTTAGATAATGTTGCAATACTTTCTCACCTTTTGGTAATCTTTAATTTGGGTGGGAAATATTATATCATATGAAATAACCTTTGCAAAAAGCAATCAAGCATTAAATGACTCACCCTAATGAATATGTTCAAATTATTTACCTATGGTGAAAATAATATTAAGAGAATATAAAATGACATAGTAATATATCAAACCCTATTTAGGTCATCCAATACCACATATATTTTCCCTTTTGATCAAAAATATTACAATTATAATTTCTTAAAAGGCAAAAAGAAAATACTACTTGCATAAGTATATCAAGATGCTATAAATATCAAAATGCCTTTCGCAAGTAATAATTAGAAATATTTTATCACAAAAAAATGTCAAAATGTAATCTTGGATGAAGAATACTCCCTTTTAATGTTTGCCCAAGAATTTTAGCTTTCTGCACATAAAACAACATTGTAATAAATATTTATCCTTTAATTAATATCTTAATAAATAAAATTCACCCTAAAGTATTTAATTTAGTGATTAAGGGCAAAAATAATTTACAAGAGAGTAAAAAAGGTAATAACAATATCAAAATTCAATTTTCTTCATTAGTACATTTCACACCTTTTAACATATTTTTCAAAATAAGATCCATTTATATGAAATAACATTTTACCCTAATATATATTTTACCAATGTTTTAGGGTAAAAATAATTTATTTAAATCACATATTTCAAAATGTATTTCCACATTTCAAGATTACTTTAATAAATTAAAATCTTGTGGAAATATTTGCAAATTATTATCCATAGTAATTTACCCTAATAAACATTTTCAAGTAATACAATAGAGCAATTGGTAAAAGGGGAGGGTAGGTATGGGTAGTTAGGAAGGTTGAGTTGAGAGGTTGAGCGTTCAACTCCCTCTCCTTGCCCTTTTGTAAAAATATATTTTATTTTTAAATCATTTATATGCAAAATATAATCACATTGGAAAAAATATTCTTGGGTAAGATATACTCCTTGTAGAATAATTTTTTGAGAATAATTTTTTGATTGTCCAACCTGAGCAATCCGGTTATCAATTACCAAGTTTTTTGCCTGTAATTTGGGGACGTGCGTTCATACCTGGACGCAGCTAGAATCCAGCTATTTCTGGGAGAGCAGACCATCCTTGAAATTCTCAGTAAATACGTTCCAATTGAGATGTATTATCTCTTTCAATCCTCGGGTCCCACTTGATTGTTCATCAGGATAGCTATGTCTCAAAGGATGCATTGTTTTGAAACTTTCCTCTGCTGTTACAAAATCTGCTGGCCGTTTTTGGACATATCTGGGCAATTTTGAGGTTGTTGGCACCTCATAAACATGTAAATCTGTAATAAACTTATCTTTTATCCATGGGATAAGGTCTGGAAGCTTTTTTACAAACACAAACAATCATTTAGAGCCCCAAAACAACTTCAAAACTCTGCCGCAAAATTAAAAATGTGATTTCATCTCTTAGCAGCAACAAAAAATATTTACTGTTTATCATTTTAATATTTCACATAATGGATTACATTTAGATTTACATATGATAACATAACATAATAATATAATAATATCTGAAATGTAAACCAAAATGAGAATGTATCCTACTTTCAAATGAAACATTAGGGTTGTGAGAGAGTGCACCTGACATGATTTGAATTTGTGAAATATACACAACATTTTCTCTTTCCTCAAATACTTGATTTTGGTTATGTAACAATATGTCCTTTCTGAAAATATTAACATTTGCTTGGCCATTCTCTAATATATTGTTCTTTTTCATTTGGACTGGAATATGATACACATAGTTTCCTTCACACTCATTTATCCACCTTAATTTAGATAAATTATATCTCAATAATATTTTACCCTTACTCTGAAACCCTATTACTTCATTGTATCTCTTCTCTTTTAGGCAATTTTGGAAATCAACCTTGTCATCCCATGAGGAATTTACTTGCCCATGGTAATGAAAACTCTTTGTTTTATAAACTTGATTACCTTTTTCACCAAGCATAACATTTTTTGGAAGATAAATATTTGGTAAATTTCCTTTGCAACTTTGCTCTTTGGAAATATTTATGCCTCCCAACTTAAACCTTTATTGCAGCATTCTAAAAAATTTATCCCTCTCAAATTGTGTTTCATTTTACTTATTTTTACCATCTCCTTATTTTGGAAAAGTATTTCACTTTTCTCAAATAATAGATTAGGGAACTCATCACATATGACTTTACTATAATGTAAATTTGATAAAAAATTTATACCATCTTTAGACATATTTTCTTTTTCCTCGTGTTCTGGAAATAACTTATCCTTTTCACATAAAAACTTAGGGCATGTATCGTTCTTGGCAATATTTGGCAAAAATACTATTTCCTTTTCCCCTAAAACTTTATCATATAATATTTCTGCAACATCATCATTTGGTATATTTTTTCTTATGTCCTCTTCAAACAATGAATTTGAAAACATAGAATATACATGCATAACCTCATGAAAACCCTTTTCTGGTCTATTGCACAAAAAACCATTTGACAAATCAAAATGCATACCTTCATAAAAAATTTCTTGAGAGTTATCATCATATGCTTCACACACTTCATCTTCAATAACAATGTCTTTACAAATGTCCTTCATTGAAGTATCATCCTATGCATGAACTATATGAACATCAACTTCACAGAGAGAATTAAAAGATGATTCACTCTGGAAATATAATTCTTCATACTTCCCAGGGGTCTCATCATACAAGGGATTGTTGTAACTGTCATACAATACCTTTTCTTTTTTATATTTATTTTTTTCTTTGGAATCATTATTTACTTCATCAAACATACCTTGAATGTGTCCAAATTCATTAATTTACTCTTTTTGAAAAAAATTTGGACCATTTTTCTGAACATACCTTTCATATTCCTTCTCTAATAAATAAGAGATTCCCTCTGTACTAAGCAATGTTTCTTCCTCTTCCTTACATTCAGCTACACACATGTCCTCTTCCTTTTTTAAACCTGTATTTTCTACCTCATGTGGGGTCCAAATAATACCATGTCTTTCTAAAGATTTAAATATATGCTTTAATTCAGGATCATGAGATATCCCTAATTCATCCATTTTATTTGAAAATGAAGGCATGCTATCTACGGGTATTTTTACATAAATGTTTATCATCCTGGTGAGCAATCCCGCTATAGATTCACCCTCGTATCTTTCTAAATCAAAGAAGGCATCCAAAGGGGATATGCATGATTCTTCTTCCATATTGCAAATCTGTTCCTCGTCCTCTTTATAGTAAATGTCATCTTCTTCATCATCTGCAACATGAAACTCATATAAGAACCATTGCTCAAATTCCCTCATTGATGAAATACTCTATGTAGGTAATGATTCATAAGCTTCTCTCGCATAACCCCATAATGTCCTGATGAAGAGCTTCATCACTAGATCCTTTGCATCGATTTCATAATCTTTTACAAATGTGTAAAATGCATTTAAATGATCAATCGCTGATTCATCCCATTCTCCATGAAACTTTGGTACCAGTGGTGAAAGTTTAGGGAGTATGCACTTTGTAGGGACACATTGAAATCCTCTAAGATCCAATGGCCTGATGCCATCTTGAACAAATGGTTTTCTTTGAAATGGCTGTCCATTTCGATACATCCTGAATTAATTTCAACTAAAAGGATTGTCTCCCTTAGCAGAGTCACTTACTGAAATATTTTGTTGAATAGAGTCGCCACCTCAAATTTGAGGAAAAACTTGTTCCTAACTTATCTGATCTTCTAGGATCTCTCCTCCAGTAGAGTCTGATACAACACACCAAAAACTCTGAATAGTCCTTCTATGACTAGTCCCCAGCAGAGTCGACAATCTGTTGTGTGACTCAGATGGGGAAAGCAAAACTTATAAAATCTTCAATGAATAAACACCAGAGCTTCTAGGTGAATGTCAAACTATGTATGACAACTCCCCAGCAGAGTCGCCAATCTGTTGGTGCCCAAAACCATAGATTGGAAAACCCAAAGACTTTCCAACTCCTTAGGAAATCCAATCAGCCTTGGCCAACGAACAGGGATCGTCGAAGACCAAATCCCTCTGCACTTCAGGCTCCACAAGACCTAGGCGGGCGTACCCTTACCTCTCAAGCACAAAAGAGTTATTTAAATGTGGATTTAAGCCTCTAAGCAAGTTTACACAACTGGCAAATTAGTGTTCTGCAACTATGCTATATCATGTGCTTTAGCTGAATACTTTGAAAACTGAAAACTGAATATGAATAAAAGTGTATGTTAAAGATATTGTATATTGAAAATGAAATGCTTTCAGGATTTGAATGAAATCTGCAAGGATTAGTTCAAATAGGATATGGAAGAATTTTTCTCTGCAAGGACCTTATGCATACAAATCAAAATCTTAGAAATAAATGATAGACCAGTGCCTCTATCTAGGAATATGCATGATACTTTGTGGACAAATAATTCGATTAAACTCTTGAGACAATTTTTAGGCAACTTGTAACACAAGACTATCAATACAGAGGTTCCATTAAGTGCTATAAGAACATGAAGAAGCAAATCTTATATTCAGTTATAACAACTTGTGGTGGCACACTGTATTAAACCCTTTATCAGATTTATCAAGAGGACAAAATAAAATTCATCAACACAAAAGTATACACGAATACTGGAATTGAAACAATGAAACTTGTATATTAATTTATGGAGAGTGAATGCATACAATAGCTACACTTATAGATACTCCATTACACATTTTTTGCTTAAAATGATACTTCCATTCCTACAGACTTCTCCAATACAGACATCCCATAGCCCCTACTGGCAACATCACAGATTGTGAATTGTCTCCCTTTTTTTTTAAATTGAAAAAGACTCCCTATAAATACCTGATCCAAAAGACATATGTGAAAGGACACACCCTTTCACATGCAGGAGGGAGTTACAAACAGTTGTTTTTGAAGAGGGGAAAACAGATTTGAAAGGTAAACTGATCAAAACATAACGAAATAAACATGCAGAATGCTAAAATATCATTAAAAGACCATTTCACCTTGCTATTTTACCTTCTCCTTCAGATTGAGCTTGATGAAGTGAAGGCGCCCCTTGATAATGCTCCACTTGATGTGCTCCTTTGATTGTTGGATGTGGATGGCTCTCCAATATTGTGCACAAATGATAAGGATGAATGATAAGGATGAGATGATCAAGTTGCCAAGATGATTTCCTGGGCTCAAAAGGGTAGCATAAGCTTACTGGATTTCAGGATGTTTTGAATGAAGGGATGGAACCCTATTTTATAGGAAGAGGAGAGGAAAACGGATGGCTAGGATGAATTTGAGATGAAGGGCTAAGATTTACTTGTGAGCTCACACAAGCTCCAAGAGAGGGTGTGGAGACCAAGAAATATTCCTTAAAGGCATTTCGTATCTCCACACTCTACAAGATGCATTGGAGAAATTAAAAATTTTCCAAAAACGGATATTATGGGGATTAGAAGAATAAAAAGGAATTAAAAATTCCTTGGGAGAGGCAAATGCCTAGAGGAATGTGAGATTTCGAAAATCTTACATTCATCTAGAAAAAGAGCATTTAAAGCTAGTGGCTGGATGAAAGGACAAAGAGTTGACTTTGTGGCTAATCATGATGATTAGCCATTAACGACTCATTAGGAGGGGGATTAGAGGAAATGTTAGGTGGGATTTATATTTGTAGGAGAATTTGACTAGGAGAGAGAATGAGTGGAGGGAATAAAAAATTAGAAGAATAATGTTAAGTGAGTTTAGGGAATTTCTAGAAGAATTTATTAGGTTAATGATGAATTAAGAAGATGATTTGTAGGAGTCATGTAGGTTAACTAATTAATTGAAATTAATTAGCTAAGAGGAAGATTTGTGAGGATTTGATTTTTTAAAAGAATAAAGAAAGGGATTGATTTATTAAATAAATCATATGCTATAGTGACAATATTAATTATATTTAATTAATATTGAGAAGAATTTTAATTAACATAATTAATTAATTAATTATGTGAGGAATTAAAAATAATTAAAATAATTATTTTTAATTGTCTACATTTTGCCCCTCTTTGAAGCGAGGTGTGATGACACATTGATTCAAAGAATAATCTTGTTTTGATGCTGATATTGGTTTGATAGGATGCCCTAGCTCTTGATTTATAGATTACGGTATGGTGATGCCCCCTCGGGAGATCAATTGAGGTATTTGATCTTTGGAGTTTTGTGAAATTGATATCCTGATAGATTTGATTTGATTCGATTGATAAGATCTAGATTCAATCTGGTTTCAAGAAGAATTCATCCTATATAAGACAAAGATGATCAAAGTGTCTGGTTTCAGGAAGGATTCATCCTGTATAAGACATGATTGATCACAACGTCTGGTTTCAGGAAGGATTCATCCTGTATAAGACATGATCAGTTCGTCTAGTTTCAGGAAAGATTCATCCTATATAAGACATGATCATATCACAACATCTGGTTTCAGGAAGGATTCATCCTGTATAAGACATGATCAGATCACAACGTCTGGTTTCAGGAAGGATACATCCTGTATAAGACATGATCAGATCACAATGTCTGGTTTCAGGAAGGATACATCCTGTATAAGACATGATCGATCACAACGTCTGGTTTTAGGAAGGATTCATCCTGTATAAGACATGATCAGAATCAGAATTGATTATGTGAGGAAAAAAAAGAAAAATAGAGGAAGAAAAATTAGGGTGGAAGGGATAAATGAGGAAGATATATGAAGTAGTCATGAGGTATTTGGAAAGAAGAATAAGAGATGCGAGACTGCGAAGGAAAATGGGGGCAATTGAGAACTCCATGGGATTATTGAGTTTAGGATTTGATGGAATGATGGTGAGATTTTGTGCACAATAAATGTGGAGAGCCAACCTAGTTTGATGTTGCCCTGAGTGACTTGCACCACTAATTATAGAAATTAGGATGCCATGAGAAGCCCAGGGTGTGGACTGACTCTGCAGACAAATGGGAATTTCTTGCACACAACAATGCAAGTGTTAAGAAACACTAATACAAAGTTGTGGGTTTGTGCAAGGAAACCCTCAAACACGCCGATACCTCTTGTACACAAGAAGGTAAGTGTTGATAAACACTAGTACCAAGTCGTCGGTTTATACAAGAAGGATCCAAAACATGCCATACTATGAAATATGCCCCAGTATGCACCTATCATAACATACCTGGATATGGAAGAACCCAGGCAGTCGTGAATAGTGGCAGTCATAGGGCAAAAGATGCAAGCCTATATGAAAAGATCTAACAAAATCTAACAAGTCTCTTCCTTGCGACCAAATGATACCTCTTGCCAAGAGTAGAAGTAGGATGGACTTGGGATTGTTTCTCAAGACTTCTTGAAGCTTATACAGAGGCATAGAAGCTCAGTTTCACTGGGAAATTTCTTGTTCATGACTTAGGCAAAGACTCATCATCATACGCATGTTTTATTGGGAGGTGGAAAAGAATGAATGTTGTGCATGGGTGGGCTAGATGGCAGATGATTTGTAGTATCGACATGATAGACAGTGGATCCGGTTATTTACCTTGGATCTGATTTTTTTTTTTCTTAATTTTTTTGTATCATAAGGTGCCTGTTTGCCAGGTTTGCACCAAAGTGACAATATTTTCAAGATCTTTTTTTTTTTCTTTTTTTTTTTTTTGACAATTTAAGACTATCTAAGGACTAAGCATAAAACCTTTTGAGGTGCATGATATTCATCGGATCATCCAAAGGATCGCCTTCAGGAGTAGCCAACTGATAAGCTCCTGATCCATATTTCATTGTGATTACATATGGTCCAAGCCAATTAGGCTCGAACTTGACTTTCTTTTCTCTTTCTTGTAGATTTTTCTGATTCTCCATGAGGACAAGATCACCAACTTGGAACTCTCAGGTTCTGACTTTTTTATGATAACTCATGTGCAGATGGTTTTGATATACCCGAAGATGATTCAAGGCCTTGAGGTGCCTTTCATATAACAATTCTAGCTCTTGTAAGTGGGCAATTCTATATTCTTCCTCTGGTAGGATGTTTTGCAGTGATACCCTTAGAGAGGGGATCTCGATCTCAAGGGGAAGGATAGCTTCGGAACCAAATATTAGGGAATAAGGAGTGGCACCTGTGGGGGTGCGGATGGAGGTGCGGTAGGCCCACAATGCAGGATGGATTTGGAGGTGCCAATCACGGCCCGCTTCATTGACTGTCTTTTTGAGGATTTTTATTAGAGTTTTATTAGAAGCCTCAGCTTGGCCATTGCCTTGGGGATAATATGGAGTGGAGAAGTGGTGTTGGATGTTGAATTTTTGGCAGAGTTCTTTGACATCCTAGTTTTTAAATTGTTTACCATTATCTGTGATGATAACTTTTGGGATGCCATATCGGCAAATTAGGTAGTTCAAGATGAATTTGGATATTTGCTTGCCGGTGGTGAAAGTTAGAGGGATAGCCTCTACCCACTCGGTGAAGTATTCGGTGGCGGTGATAACGAATTTATGTCCGTTGGAAGATGAAGGGTGGATTTTCCCAATGAGATCGAGCCCCCACTGCGAGAAGGGCCATGGTGTAATGAATGGCTACAATTCTTGTGACGGTGCATGAATCTTGTCACCATGCTGCTGGCAAGGGATGCATTTCTTCACATAGTTGTATGCATCTTCTTCCATTTTAGGCCAATAGTATCCCGTTCTCAAAAAAAATTTAGCCAATGTGAGTCCACTTGAGTGTGCCCCATAGATGCCCTCATGTACTTCACGTAATGCCCATTCGGCTTCTTGTTTATCTAAACACCTTAGGAGGGAACCATCAAAATGCCTTCTGAACAAGGTGTCTGCAAGGATGGTGTAACGGGCACATCAGTGGATGAAAGTTTGTTGTTGGGTTTTGGTGAGATGTGGGGGGATGGTGTTGTCTTTGAGGAAAGCGAAGGTTTCTTGATACCAAGGGGACTCGGGACCAACGAGAACACACACCATTTTAGACTCTGGTAGATCGTATGCCGGTATAAACAATTGTTCGACCAAGAACTCGCACTTCTGACTGTGTGCTGGCATTTGAAGGAGGGAGCCAATGGTGGCCATTGCATCTGTTGCCCTATTGTTTGTTTGTGGGATTTGATCAAACTTGATTGCCGTGAAATGTTGCTTAAGATCTTCAACCATGGTACGGTAGGGAAGGATTTTATCATCTTTTGTCTGGTATTCATCATTGACTTGTTTTATGACGAGCTGGGAATCGCCATAGACTTGTAACTCCTTTATTTTCCAATGGATAGCCAAGTGTAAACCTATGATGAGGGCCTCGTATTCTGCTATGTTATTAGTACATGCAAAGGCTATCTTGTATGATTTGGGGATACCATCTCCTTGAGGTGTGACCAATAATATTCCTACCCCCGATCCATTTTGAGTGTAGGAGCCATCAAAATACAATTTCCATGTGGAGGATGTGGTAACAGTCATAATGAACTCATCTGGTAATTCTATGAGAAGAGGATGGTCGCCTGGAAGTGGAGCTTCAGCCAACTGATCTGCAATGACTTGTCCCTTGATTGCCTTTCTGTCCACATATTTAATGTCAAACTCGCTTAAGAGCATGACCCATTTGGCAATTCTGCCAGTGAGAGTAGCTTTGGACAAGAGATATTTAAGTGGATCAATTTTAGCAATTAATTTTGTCTTATTATTTAGCATATAGTGTCGTAGTTTCTGTGTGCTGAACACTAATGCCAAACATGCTCTTTCAATGGGGGTGTAATTGAGTTCATATCCTACCAACATCTGACTAATGTAGCAAATGGCGTGTTCCTTCCCTTGATCATCTGTTTGCGCCAGTAATGCCCCCAATCCCACTGTAGTAGCACATATGTATAAAATGAGGGGTTTTCCAGGGGTAGGTGGCATCAAAACTAGAGGTGATGCTAGATATTCTTTTAATTTGTCAAAGGCCTTTTGACAGAGGCAATCCCATTTGAATTTTGTGTCTTTACGTAATAGGTGTGCAAATGGATGGCAGCACTTGTCAGCTAGTTGTGAAATGAAATGCCTGACAGACTGGAGTTTTCCCTAGAGACTGCGTATTTGTCTGAGAGTTTTTGGCGGAGGCATTTCCATAATATCTTTTACCTTTGCGGGATCAACCTCAATGCCTTTGCAGGAAACAATGAATCCTAATAGTTTTCCCGATGTGACTCCAAACACACACTTTTTTGGATTCAACCATAGTTTGTATTTTTCCAATCTTTCGAAGATCTGTTTTAGAATAGGGATGTGCTCTTGTCTTGTCTTGGATTTTCCTAGCAGATCATCCACGTAGTCCTCCATAATTTTGTGCAAGAGGTCATGAAAAATTGTTGTCATTGCTCGTTGATATGTAGCTCCAGCATTTTTTAGGCCAAAAGGCATGACCCGGTAACAAAAAGTACCCCATGGTGTTGTGAATGTGGTTTTATGTTGATCCTCATCTGCTATCCTGATTTGGTTGTATCCAAAAAACCCATCCATTAGCGATAGCATTTCATGTCCTGTTGTAAGATCCACAATCATATCTATGTTTGGGAGCAGGAAATCATCTTTAGGACAAGCTATATTTAGATCTCAGAAATCTGTACAAATGCAGATGCCCCCAGCAGGTTTGCCGACAGGTACAATGTTGGAGACCCATTCAGCATAGTCTATGGGTTTGATAAATTCTGCATCTAACAACTTTTGAAGTTCTGCCTTGACCAAGAGAGCAATATGTGGGTGCATTTTGCAGAGTTTTTGTTTTATAGGTTTTGCATCTGGGCGGACGGCGAGATTGTGAACCACCAAGGCAGGATCCAACCCTGGCATATCGGAATAGGACCATGCAAAATTGATTTTAACCTCTGTAAGGAAGTTGATGAAGTCTTGTTTCTCGATTTCGGTGAGGGATTTGGCAATGAGCACATTTTTCGGAATGACTTCAGTGCCCATGTTGATGCTGTCTATTTCTTCTATCAACAAATTTTATTTGTCCTGTGGAAGGTAACCAATGGTAGGGAGGTCAAATACCTCATCATCAAGTGCCTTTTCCAGGTTTTCACTTTCAGATACGCCCTTTGTTTTTATTTCTTGTTCATCCAAAGGCGCCTTAGGGAGGTTTTCACCTAGGAAATCATATCTTTTTCTTTTATTATCTTTTTTGTGGATAAGGGCATTGACTTGACTACCAAAGTATCCCTTTTTGTGTAGTTGAATACCCTCAATTCTATTACAATCTTCCATATTTTGCGTTGTTAGGAGAGAATGAGAGCATTGTCATCGGCACAGATATCTAAAGTGGGTTTGTCTCGTTGGCCCCAGTCAATGAGTTCAGGATGGACAAGATGTAGCTCATGTGAAGTGGGAGGGGTTACGGGGGTGATGGTATTGATGTAAGCGTCGAAGAAGGTATCTTTCTCGTATTCATAAGGCATTTCATGGAATTCCTCTTCGTCAGCACTTTCAATATCCGAAGAAGGACTAGAAGGGGTACCAACAATAGTAATCTTAGGCACCAAGGTGTACCCCAAGCCTCTATTGTATCTGTAGGAGATAGGATTTATGGGTGCTTTTCTTCCTTTCTCCTCTGGTCCCGGACCGTGTCCTTTGTAACCCATTTTTTTAACTATGGCAAATGCTTTTGGGTACATTTCTTTGGATATTCTTGTTGGATCATCATCCTCTTCCCGATACAGCCATGAAGAGATATCTGCTTCGAGGTTCTCATTATCAAGTGGGCCCCATTGCTGGAAGGTGGTGTTTTGACATTGCATGACTGGTTTCGAGTCCTTTTTTAGCTATTTTGGTTTACCAAATGACTTAGAAGAGAGAGGGAGGTTGCCTATTAATAAGACGTCCTCCAATTTGTATTCTCCACAGCCATTGTCCAAGATCTTGATTTGATTATTTGGTTGGGATGACGTGGAGGCAACATTTGATGTGTCAAATGGAGGTGTTGGCGAAGGTCTATTTAGTGGGCAATGATACAGATGCTTCCCTTCTAATAGTTTGAAATATTGAAAAGGTTGGGGATCACCTTTGACAGTGATCACTTTTCCATTATAGGAGAATTTGATGCATTGGTGATAAGTGGAGGGTACGGCCTAAAAGGAATTAATCCATGGCCTCCCGAGGAGAATGTTGTAGGGGAGATCAAGATCGAGTACTTGGCAAGGGGTTTCAATTGTAGTGGGGCCCACTTGAAGAGGTAAAGTGATCACGCCCTTTGAAATTCTTTTTGCATCATCATATGCCTTTATTGTGATCCTTCCTGATGTGTCTATCAGATCCTCAGAAAGTCCCAATTGTTTTATCAATTTGTATGTACACAGATTAAGCCCGGATCCACCCTCTATCAAGATACGTTTGACCTTGTGCTTGTGGATGAGAGCTTCGATGTGCAAAGGTTTGTTATGATCCTCATCTGCGGGAGCATCTTTGGAGTTAAATACAATGTGTTGTTGGGCAGCAAGGTTTCCAATGAGGGTTTGAAATTGGGTGGCGTTGATGTTATTAGGAATGCATGATTGGAGAAGGGCTTGTTCCAAAATTTCTTTATGGACCGGAGAAGTCTTGAGAAGTTCCAAAATGGAGATCTGCGCGGGTGTCTTCCCAAGTTGATCAAGGAGATCATATCAGTAGGTGGAAGACATGGGTGGGGGGTTTGGTGGGGGAGGAACTCCTTGGATGGTGACTCTTCCTCGGCATGTAGTTGCATTACAGTCATTCTGGAAATGGGAGGTGGAAGGCGTGGCACCTTGAATGACTATTCTAGCCGGATTTGGTCTGCTTTGGGAAGAAGGAGGATTAACTCCTTGGATGGTTATGACATTGACATGATTGTCTGCAGGTTCAATGCAACTTACTAAAAAATCAAAACCGGTTACGTGATTTGCGTAGTCATAACCCATTGCGTTAGATGATGAGCCTTTTCCTTTATCATGCTTTGGGAAGGGTTCCTGGTACATTTTGAGTTTGTCATTATTATTACCAGGTTTTGCATTTGCTACCTCAATCTCACCTCTATCAATGAGATCTTGTATGTAGATCTTCAGTTTCATACACTTTCGTGTATCATGTCCCTTGATACGATGGTATTCACAATACTCATTTTCATTATACCATCTTGGTTTAGGTTGATTGGGATCAAACGGGCGAGTGATTGGAAAAACCACTATACCTGCTTGGACAAGTTTTTGAAACACCACTTCAATAGGCTCAGCAAGAGGAGTGAAATCTCTTGGAGTCCTGTTATTCGATCGGGGTGGTCGTCCCTAGATTGAGACATTGTTGTGAGGTTTTTGAGATTTATTTGAATTGTTTTGATTGTTGGATTTTGGGGGAGCGGCCATGGTTTGGACCCACTTTGCATCAGTTACACCATCATTGACCACGTTTTTATTTTTAGCCCAGAATTTTGGAAATAAAAGAGCAAGGAAAGGAAAATTAATCCAAGAAAGTTTATGATGAAGTAATTGTTACCAAGAGAAAAGCAATAAACTTGGAGCATCACCCAAATGTGAAGAAGGAGGCATAAGAACTTTTGAAAGGGGAAAAGCAAAGAAAAACCCCTTGTGATATTATGACTGAGGCAATGCCTAAAAATGAGAGAGAGAGAGAGAGCAAGAAGCTCTTTACAATATTGTCATTAAGAAGAAATGAGAGAGGAGGCATCTCTTAAATAGAGATGAGGAGAGGAGTTACAAAGTAACTCCAAATCTATGAATGCCACCATTCATAAAATGTGTGTGCCATGTGTCCACATCCTCTTATGGAGGAAATCTAATATTCCTTAATAAAGGAAAATAAAAGAAATGACTTGTCCTCACACATGTACTAGAGGACAAATTACATGTAGGAATTCCAAATGAATATCCTAAACTAAATAAAAATAAACCTAAGCTAAGTAAAGATTAAATATTCTAACACCCCCTCTTAAGCTTTACTTGGGGAGCTTACATCAAACCCTTCAATGGGTTGCAATCCAAGATTTTTACAATGAAATTGGAACTTTTCTTTACAAAGTGGCTTGGTCAAAATATTTGCAACTTGGTCTTCCCCCTTGCAATAGAGGAGTGAAACTTGCTTGTCTTCAATTTGTTCTCTAATAAAGTGGTGTTGGAGAGCAATGTGTTTTGTCCTTGCATGGAAAACTGGATTTTTAGCCAAGGCAATGGCACTTTGGTTGTCACAATACAATGGAGTTGGTTCATGTTGAGGTAAACCCAAATCTTCAAGTAGTCTTCTAAGCCACAAGACTTCTTTGGAAGCATTAGTGCATCCTTTGTACTCAGCTTCAGTGGATCCAAGAGAGGTAGATTGTTGCTTTTTACTATTCCAAGAAATTGCTCCTGAACCAACAAAAAAACAATAACCACAAGTAGATTTCCCATCATTGGGATCTCCACCTAGATCGGAATCAGTAAAACCTTTTAAAGTAAAATCAGAATTTGCATCATAAAACAAACCTACATTAATTGTTCCTTTAATATATCTTAAAATTCTTTTAGCAACTTTAAAGTGTGTTTGTTGAGGTTTAGACATGAATCTAGAAACCAAACCAACACTATAAGCAATATCTGGCCTAGTAAGAGTTAAATAATTTAAACTTCCAACTAATTGTCTATACAAAGTAGGATCAACAAGAGGAGTTTGCATATCAAGCATTAACTTAGTGCCTAATTCAATAGGAATTGAAACATGATGAGCATCATTCATTTTAAATTTATCTATGAGATCTTGAGCATATTTACTTTGAGATAAGAAAATTCCTTTAGAGGTTTGCCAAATTTGCATTCCTAAGAAATAATGTAAAGGACCTAAATCAGTCATTTGAAATTTTTGATTAAGTTGAAACTTAATATCAGAAATCAAAGTATTGGAACTTGAAGTAAGAATCAAATCATCTACATACAAGATAATAATTATAATATCATCTTTACTATGTTTAATATACAAGTTAGGATCATTTTTACTTCTAATAAAGCCTTGAGAAAGAAAGAATTCATTAATCTTTGAATACCACTCCCTAGGAGATTGCTTTAATCCATAAATTGATTTCTTTAATTTACAAACTAAGTGTGCATTACCTTCTTTAATAAAACCAAGAGGTTGAGACATATAAATTTCCTCATGTAAATCACCATTAAGAAAAGCACTTTTAACATCCATTTGGTGAATAGGCCAATTCATTCTAGAAGCTAAAGCAAGCACAAGTTTAATTGTAGGCATTTTAGCAACAGGAGCAAAAGTTTCAGTATAATCTAAGCCTTCAATTTGAGAAAAACCTCTAGCAACTAATCTAGCTTTAAATTTACTAACTTGATTATTAGCATTCAATTTAGTTTTATAAAGCCACTTGCAAGAAACAAGATTTTTACCATGAGGCAAGGGAACTAAATCCCAAGTTTGGTTAGAAGTTAAAGTATCATATTCTTCCTTCATTGCTATTTGCCAATGTGGTTGATTTTTAGCTTGATCAAATGTTTTAGGATCATTAGAATTCATAATAGTAGTCATTAAAGCATAATTACAATAATTAATTCTTCTAGCTTGAAGTTTATCCATTCTAGCTAAGTATTCATCACTATCTTGAATTAAAGATTTAAACCATTTAGGTCTTCTTTTAGAAGTAATGGATTCATCACTAGAAGAAGAGTCATGAGGAGTAGAGTTATTATTATCATCATCACTATTACTAGAAGGAATAGAAAGAGATGCATTAGGAGTAGGGTTAAGAGAAGGAGGTTGGTCCTCCACAAGCACAACTTTGGTTTGACCAAGTTCATCATCCTTCACTTTAGAACAATCATGAATGCCTTTTTCTGCAATACAAACATCTCTTGCAACTTTTACCTTGTTAGTAATAGGATTGTAAACTCTATAACCTTTAGTATTTTCATCATAACCAACAAAAATAAAAGGAGAAGATTTAGCATCTAATTTTTTCCTTTTCTCCTTAGGTTTGTGAACATAAGCTATGGAACCAAAAATTCTTAAATTCTGCAAATTAGGCTTTCTACCAGACCAAGCTTCTTCAGGAGTTTTATCCTTTAAGGCTTTGGTAGGTGTTCTATTAATTAAATATGTTGCACAAGCCATAGCTTCAGCCCAAAACTTGTAATCCATATTTTTAGCATGCAATAAACATCTAGCCATTTCAACAATTGTCCTATGCTTCCGTTCTGCCACACCATTTTGTTGTGGTGTATAAGGAACGGTAAGCTCATGTTTAATTCCAAAAGATTTCAAATAAGCATTAAATGCATTATTGACATATTCTCTTCCATTGTTAGTACGAAGAATCTTAATTTTAGAACCAGATTGCCTTTCTACAAACATATGAAATTCAGTAAAAACATCAAGCACTTGATCCTTACTATGAAGGAAATATATCCATGTTCTTCTGGAAAAATCATCAACAAAGGTAAGTGCATACCTTGAACCTTGGATGGAGGGATTCTCCATGGGACCCAAGAGATCACTATGAACTAGATGCAATTTAGTGTATGCCCTCCAAGATTGACCATGAGGAAAGGGTTCCCTATGCATCTTACCACTCATGCAACCATTGCAAACAATTTGAGAAGGAACAATACTAGGCAATCCATCAACCATATTTGCTTTTTGCATCAATGAAATATAATCAGAATTGAGATGGCCAAGTCTTTCATGCCAGATAGTAAAATCAACAATAGTAAGCAAAGAATACTTTGGAGGAGCAAATTCATAGAACTTGAATAAGTTATCACTATCCATTTTAGCAGTAGCAATAACATGATTAGTGTTTGGATCAATGATATAACATATGCCCCTATAAAAGTTGATCTTATAATCTTGACAAAGTTTAGGAACTGAAATCAAATTTGATTTTAATTCAGGAACATAAAGAACATCATGTAATTTCCCATTAGGAACATTCACATCACCAATAGCTTCAACTTTACAACTATGATTATTAGCTAATTGAACAAGAATATTAGAAGTATCGGGATGCAAAGATTCAAAACATTCTTTATGAGAAGTAACATGTTGAGATGCACCAGAATCAATAATCCACTCAAGTGGTTGAGAAACATTATAAGTACATGTAAATGCATGACGAGATGAATTACCATTATTATTACCCTTCTTATAATGAGGTTTATGTTGATTATTTTGATTATTTTAATTCATGGGCTTTTTACCATTTTGTTTCTTAAAACAATTATTAGTAATATGTCCATCTTTCCCACAATATGTGCAATGGGGTCTTGTTTGAGAATTATTCCTTTGATTATTGTGATTATTATTATGATTATTATTATGAGAATTATTATGATAGGATTTAGAATGAGATTGATAATTAGAAGATTTGTGATTATTATTATGATTATGATTATGATTATGATTATGATTATGTTTATTATTAGTAGATCTAAAATTATTATTATGATTTTGATTTTTAGATATAAAAGCATGTTCACTACTTTTAAGAGTACCAAATTGAAATAATTTAGCTTCCTCTTGACGCAATAAATTACGAAAAATATCATATGTTAATTGAGTAGCTAAGCTAGGGATAGCAAGTTGAGCATGAATATTCGTAATAAATTGTTGAAATTGGCGAGGAAGACATTTTTTAAGAATAAGATGAATTAAACGTAAATCAGCAAGAGTAACTCCTAAACCAGTTAATTGACTATTAACAAAATCAAACTTTAATAAGAATTCATCCATAGTTTTAAAGTCCGTATACCTTAGATCTTCAAGTTGATCTTGAAGTTGAATTTTTCGGGATTCATTTGAGCTATCATAAGTAGTTTTTAAAATTTCCCAAGCTTCATGCGCTTTTGTACAATTTCCAATTAAAACATACAAATCAGGAACCATTGAAATACCAATTAAACCAAGTGCTTCCTCATTTTGAGCCTTCCATCTATCTAGGTCGGCTTGAGGAGCAGATGTAGCGGGTTCAAAAGTTTTATCAGTCGCAACATCCAAAAGGTGTTTGAAACGAAAAATAAACGAGATATGTGTTTTCCAAGAATGATAATTGGAACTATTTAATTTAAGTTCTGGAATTAATGTAGACATGATAGCAAAATAATAGTTTGTAAAAAAAATTACCCCTTTGATTAAAAATAAAAATAAAAATTAACCGCCTTGATTAAGAATTGAACTTAGAAATTCAATAATAACTTTTTTTTTTTAAAAAATAACAATTTACAAAACTATTTAACAAAAAACATTGTTTTCAAATCCTTAATAGTAAAATTAAATTTATTGAAGCAAACTTTAGAAAAAAAACTTTAAAACTTAATGATAACAAAATAAAACTATTTAAATTAAAACTTTTTCTTTTTTTTTTTAAAGAAATAAAAGTTTAATAAAATTTAATATTAAACTAAACTTTATTTTAAATTTTATTGAAAATAAACTAAAATACAAGGGTAAACTTAATTTAAATAAAATAAGTTTTTTTTTTAAAAAACTTTTAAACTTGTGAGAAGGCGGGAAAATGATTGCAGAGCCGTTACTGCAAACTGAAGAAGAGGTAGAAGCGAGCAGAGGCGTTCAGACAAAAAAACAAATTTGCAGGTGAAACTGGAGAATCTGAGGGTACCGTAAGAGGAGTTTTGATGTCTGTTACAGACCCTTGAGGCCTCGTGGACGGACGAAATGAGCTTTCAATCTGTCATTAAACTCACACGAATGTTTTCTGCATGGCGGGACTGTGCTCGCTTAGGGTTTTAGCATGCGCCTCAGACCCGCAGTCAGAATAAAACTTCAAAAGATCATCAAAGCTCAACTTCTCCCAGGCAAGAAGCCTCTCTTTATCTCACCCTACTCACTGATAATAACTGCAACTGATTTTTTATCGAAGAAAATACTGTGGACGGAATGAAAGTTGAAAGTTGTAATGGGAGATCCGCTGGGGTTATACAGCCACGAGGTATTCGAAGCCAAACTGAGCGAGGAGGTATGCAGCGTGGACAGATTGAGTTATTAAAATATAAAGTGGAGAAGACTGCAGCTTTTTAAACTATTGACTGGAAGAGAAGAGCGAGCAGGAAAAGGAACACAAAGCTCGGTAGCGTGAGCTTGTAGCCCAAGAGCTGGAAGATGAATATCGGGTGTTTGGGGTTCTCCGCAGTATCTGGATTGCACAAAGGCCTCTTGACAGTGATTTTTCAGTCAATCATAAAGGCAAGTAACAACTTCAAATTTAGCATAACATTCCAAAAAAGGCAATGACAAAAAATCACCAGCAAGCCCACAGTGATATGCACATATCATATACCCCTAAATTTGAACCAAAGAAGTTCGAAATGGAAGAAGCAAGGTAAACTCCAAATATATTCTTAATGCTCTCACATAAGATGCAAAATCTGTGGATGCGAAAGTTCTTGCAGTCACTTGAACTGTTTGAAGAAAATGAAAGAAAGAAGCTTGTTGTTTTCACTGCACTCACTTTCTCTCAGAAACTGTCTGGGCTACCACCAGAAACTGTTTTTCAACGTCTCCTTAAAGACAATCTTGTGGCCAAAGGCATATACAGACAAGCAGAATAACAACTAAAATAATAGAAGCTACTAAAATGACAAGCAGGATAACACCAGGTGTTGGAGCTAATCTTCTCGGACAGCACACAGCTAAAAGAAATCAGGATGCCACTGCCTATGTGGGAAATTTTAATGTGAATGGATGGAGATTTTGATTTTAAATTTGATGGATGATTTTAGATTTTAAATTTTCAAAATGCTTAAATACAGAGAAGGTTTGAAATAAACTGATAAAGAATAAATTATATCTGCCTTAAAGAGAAATTATAATAGCTTGCTACAATCAGTTATTTTTACAATATAAACCCTTTTATTTATCAATAATACCTGCAAATAAAGATGTTAGGACTGAATGGCAGATTCAAACAAATTGAATCAGAATAGTTGTAAGCAAGAAAAAAGTTAAAATCTGCAAGTGAATCAGAAATGAAATTTGATAATAAATTAGTTTTGGCGGCAAGCCGACCAAATAAATTAAGGAGACTAAGTTTGGCGGTAAACCTTCCAAACTATGCACACTAAAAAAAAACAGAAACTTTGGCGGCAAGCCTTCCAAAGATACAAATTTAAACTAAAAAAGGAGGAACTTTGGCGGCAAGCCTTCCAAAGCCCTTTTTTTTAACAAAAACTAACTAGAATAGGAGATTAAACCTGCAGGCAAACTTGTTAACAAGTTTGAAAAAAAAGTTAAAATTTGAAACCAAAACCTGCACAATAGAAAATATTAGAAAAGAACTTCTTCTCCTCTCAAGAATGCCTCCAACAAGGTGAACTCCACAGAATGGTAACCTTCATCAATGTTAACTTAAAACAAGGATTAGAAACCTGATCTGATACCATGAAAGGAAATAAAAGAGAAAGGAAAGGAAAATTAATCCAAGAAAGTTTATGATGAAGTAATTGTTACCAAGAGAAAAGCAATAAACTTGGAGCATCACCCAAATGTGAAGAAGGAGGCACAAGAACTTTTGAAAGGGGAAAAGCAAAGAAAAACCCCTTGTGATATTATGAATGAGGCAATGCCTAAAAATGAGAGAGAGAGAGAGAGAGCAAGAAGCTCTTTACAATATTGTCATTAAGAAGAAATGAGAGAGGAGGCATCTCTTAAATAGAGATGAGGAGAGGAGTTACAAAGTAACTCCAAATCTATGAATGCCACCATTCATAAAATGTGTGTGCCATGTGTCCACATCCTCTTATGGAGGAAATCTAATATTTCTTAATAAAGGAAAATAAAAGAAATGACTTGTCCTCACACATGTACTAGAGGACAAATTACATGTAGGAATTCCAAATGAATATCCTAAACTAAATAAAAATAAACGTAAGCTAAGTAAAGATTAAATATTCTAACAGATTTGAATTGTTTTGATTGTTGGATTTTGGGGGAGCGGCCATGGTTTGGACCCACTTTGCATCAGTTACACCATCATTGACCACGTTTTTATTTTTAGCCCAGAATTTTGGCTTGTCGTTATGATAAGAGGAAGAACTTTGTGATGACTTCTGGTAATGTTTCAAGGTTCCTTCCTCCAACAAGACACGTTCGAGGGCGAGGCCCTTATCGGTCAATTTTTGGAAGGATTTGATACATTGAGATATTAAAGGTCCTGAAAGTTCAGGCACCAAGTTCTTTTGAAATAGTTCAATTTGATGTTGTTCTGGCATGTCCCACTGGAATTTTTTGATAAGATGTCGCCATCTTTGTAGGAAATTGGTGAAGGTTTCTCCAGGCCTTTGTTTTGTATTACATAGGTCCATCATAGAAACATCATTACCCATGTTGTATGCATAGTGGGCCACAAATTTTTCTGCCAAGTCTGGAAAAGAGACAATGGAACCTCATGGTAAAGATGAGAACCATGCCAGGGCTTCTCCCATGAGACTCTTGGGAAAGAGTCTGTGAAGATAAAAGTCACTATAGGAGACTTCTTGGCATAAGATGTGGAATTCGCGGACATGGTCGCGAGGGTATCCTTTGCCTTCATACTTGGTGAATTTAGGGATCTCAAATCCTGGGGGATACGGTGCAACTGATATGGATGGGTCATAAGGACAAGGGCAAAACTCTTCGAATGAGTAAGATTTCCTTTTATTAGTCTTTTCTTTCATGTTGTTGATGATATTCTTCATGTCTTGAATTTCCTTGATGAGGTCTTGTTGTGGACTTTGATATTGATGGATTGTATTTGCCCCAAGAATTGGATGAACCAAAGAAGGTGCACCACCACCAATATATTGATATGATGAGGAGGTGGGAACGTGGGATGTGATGACTGATGTCGCTGGGGTTTGTGTGATAGTTGGTTGCAGTCTGCCAACTGTTGTGACGGGATTGAATGCGGTCTGGATAAAATTTGTGACATTGTTGGGAGAAAGGGAAGTTTGTGGAATAGAAATATGTGGTTGAATAGAAGGAGGCAGTATAGAAGTTTGTTGGAGAATGGATGAGATTAGATTTGATAGTAGTATGGATGGTAAGGAGGAAGAAGGCGGGATGGAGACCGTGGTGGGAGGTGTCGCGGGTGGCATTGATTGGGCTTGGATGATTGATGGGGCTGCAATTGATTGAGTTTGAATAGTAGGTGCAGCACTTTGTGTGGGAGCGAGGTCTCCTTGTGGTTGTTGGACGAGAGCGGATCTATTAAATCTAGGTGAAAGTTGAGCTCCATGTTCAAGAAGAGTTTTCAAAAGTGCAGTAGGATTGTGTTTAATAAACTTTTCCATCATCTCTTGGTTATAAGAATCCGCTAGGAAAGTTTGCACTTCCGGACAAAGTTCATCTTGGTTAACCATGTCAAGATTTTGGCTTTGATCTTGATCACTTGGTTGCCCACTTTGTGTATGATCTTGTGTGGGATCTTCATATAGGACACCAATGTCTAGCATGCCATATTGTTGATCAGCCATCTTTTTCTTTTGGGATCGAGTTGCGACCATACACGATATTTGTGATGAAAAGACTTAGGAAAAATGTGATGAAATGACTTAGAAAATTTGTGATGGAAGGATTTTAGAAACTTGTGATGAAAGGACTTAAGAAATTTGAGGATGAAAGGACTTAAGAAATTTGTGATGAAAGGACTTAAGAAATTTGAGGATGAAAGGATTTAAGAAATTTGTGTGATGAAAGGATTTAAGGAATTTGAGGATGAAAGGACTTAAGAAATTTGAGGATGAAAGGACTTAAGAAATTTGTGATGAAAGGACTTAAGAAATTTGAGGATGAAAGGACTTAATAAATTTGTGATGAAAGGACTTAAGAAATTTGAGGATGAAAGGACTTAAGAAATTTGAGGATGATTGATGAAGAAGGTATGGTAGTGATGGTTTAGAAGAAAACTTGATGACTAGGTTGTCTTTGGCATGAACATGAAGGATCTATTTAAATGGCAAGTTGTATGAAGGGATATGACCACCCTAATTTGGACGATAGTAGGTGTTTCAAAGGACAAACTTGAATGTTGACGTAGAGGATAAACTCTTAGCTTCTCTCTTAGGCTTATGAAAAATGGGACGGACGAAGTTTTGACGCAATTTTGGACTTGGTGTGGGTAATGACTTGGACAATTTGTTTGTGTCTTGACAAATATTTTTGCAAAGTGTTTGGGGATAGTGATGTGTTTTTAGTCTACTCTTGGCAAGTATGTATCAAACAAAGAAAACACAATGATTAAATGCATATTATCTCAAAAACACTCATGCTCATATACAACATTCTTAAGGCTGGCAAGGACAATAGTCATTGAATCCCAATTGGTTTCCCATCTACACTTACCCAAAGCGGACACTTAGATGCTTGACCCCACTGGCTCCCCTCCACAGCACTCACTTCTCGGGGCAGCCAAGCATCAATTCCCATGAAAACTCCTCATGGCAAACTTTGTGTCTCTACTAAGGGTCGTAAGAATATGGGCCGCTTCAGAGGTCCGACCTCCTGCACCAATGACTAGAGGGTTTTTGGCCACTATGAACAAGGTGTTTAGTAAGTCTTCCCATTAGGAGCTACCCTTCGAAGTTGTGCAAGCGCAATTGAGGCCTATAGCCCAACGAAGCACCGAGAACTTAGTAGTCATGCAAGCATGATTGAGATCTCTAGGATCCTACTAAGCACCCAATGTGAGAGTGAACTCTCATATAGCCCCAACCATTAACCCTTTCGTAGTCAATGGCCTATTTATTATAGTGAGTTGGGAACCCCAGGTCCGGGTGTACTCACTTGGGTCATTCCCCTCTTACCTTCTCAAAGAGAAAGTTGGGAGGGCAGGCCCGCTAGAGGTAAACACA
Organism: Cryptomeria japonica; assembly: GCF_030272615.1. Classification (NCBI taxonomy): domain Eukaryota; kingdom Viridiplantae; phylum Streptophyta; class Pinopsida; order Cupressales; family Cupressaceae; genus Cryptomeria; species Cryptomeria japonica. The sequence goes on from NC_081406.1 coordinate 583,734,195, forward strand.
CAATCAAACAAGAAAAGGTTGGAGGGTCTGGATTTCTGATCGTCTAGTAAGACGAGAGCATACTTTCCTACCTTTACGCTTTTCTTAAAGACACATAAGACAATGGTTCATTCCATTTTAATTAATATCTAGGTGCCTAATTTAAATAAATGCACAATATTTGGTTGAATCAGCTAGGCAACCTACAAAACCACTTGATTAGTAGTTTGAAAAATGGAGTCTTCAAAAAGCGTCCTACAAAACAACTTGATTAGTAGTTTGGAAAAATAGTCTTCAACAAGCGTCCTGCAAAAATCAACAAAATGACAAAAATATTAATTTTATTTTATTTTTTGGGAATGAATAGAAAAACATGAATAAAAACTTTTTTACTAATGACAAATGTGGATTTGAAGAAAGCTTTGATGGGTAAATGGGGTTTGACTAGGTTTTTACCACTTTCCAAGGGATAGGCAAGCGAAAAATGGGGATTTTGGAGGAGAGATGAAGGAATGGGAAAATTTGTCCAAGAGGGACAAAGAAGCAAAAGTTGAAGACGGATAATATGGGAAAAAATTGGAGGTGATTGGATGAAAAGGGAAGAAGTTATGGCAAACCCTAAAAATAGAGAAATATGGGATTTTGGGCTTCAAAAAGTGGATTTTTGAGATAAGGCCTCCAAGGAAGAAAATGTGGAAAATGGCAATGTGGAGAATATGGTGAAGTTTGAAGGGAAATGGAGTCAAGATAAAGAAGATATGGCGAAAAAACAGAAAAAAATTTACACCCTAAATTTAACAAAACATAAATCCTAAATTTAACAGAACCGAAACCCTAAATTTAACAAAACAGAAACCCTAGATTTAACAGAGCAGACAAAAACCCTAGATTTAACAGAGCAAATAGTTGCACTAAACAGAATAAAATAAAAATGTCAAAGGTCTGGATTTCTAATTGTCTAGATAGACGAGCATACTCTCCTACTTTCACACTTTCCTGCGATCAGATAGATTATGATTAAACAAAGCAGATAACACGAAATGAAAAGAAAATGGAGACTACTGTTAGCGCCTAACAAATTTCAAACATATTAACAGAGCAGACAATCGCACTAAACAGATAGAAAAGTGCCAAAAATCTGGATTTTTGATTGTCTAAATAGACAAGAACATAATCTCCTATTTTCACACTTTCTTGCGGTCAGAGCATTCAGTTGTGCTAAACAGAATAGAAAAGTGCCAAAGGTTCGGATTTCTGATTGTCTATATAGACAAGAGCATACTCTCCTACTTTCAAATAGATTATAAATAAACAGAACAGATAACAGAGCTGTCATGCTGAAACAGAAACAACAAATAAACAGAAAACAGAAAAGTAAAAGAATAAGGAGGAGCTATCGCGCAGAAATGCAGAGCCGCTATTTTGGAACCTGCGAAAAAGATATAAAAAAAAAAAATTTGCAATCACACTATTCTGGAACCTGCATCTCACAACTCACAAAAAACCTAAAAACACAACAACATTAGTTCTTAGGGACGTGGGTCCCACCGGGCGTGCTAAACTGAAGAGGGGAAAATAGATTTGAAAGGTAAACTGGTCAAAACATAACGAAATAAACATGCAGAATGCTAAAATATCATTAAAAGACCATTTCACCTTGCTATTTTACCTTCTCCTTCGGATTGAGCTTGATGAAGTGAAGGTGCCCCTTGATAATGCTCCACTTGATGTGCTTCTTTGATTGCTGGATGTGGATGGCTCTCCAATATTGTGCACAAATGATAAGGATGAATGATAAGGATGAGATGATCAAGTTGCCAAGATGATTTCCTGGACTCAAAAGGGCAGCATAAGCTTACTGGACTTTAAGATGTTTTGAATGAAGGGATGGAACCCTATTTTATAGGAAGAGGAGAGGAATACGGATGGCTAGGATGAATTTGAGATGAAGGGCTAAGATTTACTTGTGAGCTCACACAAGCTCCAAGAGAGGGTGTGGAGACCAAGAAATATTCCTTAAAGGCATTTCGTATCTCCACACTCTACAAGATGCATTGGAGGAATTAAAAATTCTCCAAAAATGGATATTATGGGGATTAGAAGAATAAAAAGAAATTAAAAATTCCTTGGGAGAGGGAAATGCCTAGAGCAATATGAGATTTCGAAAATCTTACATTCATCTAGAAAAAGAGCATTTAAAGCTAGTGGCTGGATGAAAGGACAAACAGTTGACTTTGTGGCAAATCATGATGATTAGCCATTAACGACTCATTAGGAGGGGGATTAGAGGAAATGTTAGGTGGGATTTATATTTGTAGGAGAATTTGACTAGGAGAGAGAATGAGTGGAGGGAATAAAAAATTAGAAGAATAATGTTAAGTGAGTTTAGGGAGTTTCTAGAAGAATTCATTAGGTTAATGATGAATTAAGAAGATGAATTGTAGGAATCATGTAAGTTAACTAATTAATTGAAATTAATTAGCTAAGAGGAAGATTCGTGAGGATTTGATTTTTTAGAAGAATAAAGAAAGGGATTGATTTATTAAATAAATCATATGCTATAGTGACAATATTAATTATATTTAATTAATATTGAGAAGAATTTTAGTTAACATAATTAATTAATTAATTATGTGAGGAATTAAAAATAATTAAAATAATTATTTTTAAGTGTCTACAGTTTTTTCAAAGGACACACCCTTTGGTTTACAAAGATAATTACATTTGAATCCCAAAAATACACACTAAATAAAGCTTTAATAATATATCCTTTATCCTCCGCTTTGATAATACTTCCCGTAAATATTCAATATCTCCTGCACATAAAATAAACCAATCAAATCCCTTATTAATTAAAGATTAAATATATTCCACTTTAGAATAGGCAATAATCATTTTACCCTATGTAAAATACTTATTTACAATAATTCACTTAAATCAAAGTATTAAACACTTGTAAATATTTATTCCAATAATAGTTTAATTAAATAACATAAGGTAAAAGATTTTGTATAGTAAGTTAAAGAAAATGCTTCCCTTCCGATAATGTTACAATACTTTCTCACCTTTTGGTAATCTTTAATTTGGGTGGGAAATATTATATCATATGAAATAACCTTTACAAAAAACAATCAAGCATTAAATGACTCACCCTAATGAATATGTTCAAATTATTTACCTATGGTGAAAATAATATTAAGAGAATATAAAATGACATAGTAATATATCAAACCCTTTTTAGGTCATCCAATACCACATATATTTTCCCTTTTGATCAAAAATATTACAATTATAATTTCTTAAAAGGCAAAACGAAAATACTACTTGCATAAGTATATCAAGATGCTATAAATATCAAAATGCCTTTCACAAGTAATAATTAGAAATATTATATCACAAAAAAATGTCAAAATGTAATCTTGGATGAAGAATACTCCCTTTTAATGTTTGCCCAAGAATTTTAGCTTTCTGCACATAAAACAACATTGTAATAAATATTTATCCATTAATTAATCTCTTAATAAATAAAATTCACCCTAAAGTATTTAATTTAGTGATTAAGGGCAAAAATAATTTACAAGAGAGTAAAAAAGGTAATAACAATATCAAAATTCAATTTTCTTCATTAGTACATTTCACACCTTTTAACATATTTTTCAAAATAAGATCCATTTATATGAAATAACATTTTACCCTAATATATATTTTACCAATGTTTTAGGGTAAAAATAATTTATTTAAATCACATATTTCAAAATGTATTTCCACATTTCAAGATTACTTTAATAAATTAAACCTTGTGGAAATATTTGCAAATTATTATCCATAGTAATTTACCCTAATAAACATTTTCAAGTAATACAATAGAGCAATTGGTAAAAGGGGAGGGTAGGTATGGGTAGTTAGGAAGGTTGGGTTGAGAGGTTGAGTGTTCAACTCCCTCTCCCTGCCCTTTTGTAAAAATATATTTTATTTTTAAATCATTTATATGCAAAATATAATCACATTGCAAAAAATATTCTTGGGTAAGATATACTCCCTGTAGAATATTTTTTTGAGAATAAGTTTTTGATTGTCCAACCTAAGCAATCCGGTTATCAATTACCAAGTTTTTGCCTGTAATTTTAGGTTCCACCACAATCAAAGGCTTATCAAGTAACCAGGGGTCCTCCCAGAATCTAACTTTCCTACCATTACCAACTCTCCATTTCACCCCTTTAGCATTGTTGTCTTTACACTTAGAGGCATGATTCGAAATATGGGACCCATTAATATTGAAATCAGAATTGATGAAAGAGAGAAGAGAAGAAGACAAAAGAGGATACTTCTCCAAATTTTACACCATTCACTGTCAGAGTGGAACAGTCTCCAAACCTATTTAGACAAAAGAGCTTCATTGAGGGTCCGGATTTTTCTCAGGCCCAGACCACCTTTGCTTTTCGGTCTGCAAACCTTGTCACCACTAATGCCATTCTTTTCTTTTCCTCAACCCCTGACCAAAGAATTTTTTTTGAATTTTCTCAATAGCATCACCATACTTAACTAGAATTCTAAAGAGACTAAGGGCATAAATAGGAATGCTTTGAAGGGATGCTTTAAGAATTTGAAGCTTGCTAGCCTGACTTAAGAGAGCACCTTTCCAAAAAGCAAGCTTTGTTTGAAATTTATTCACCAGAGAACTCCAAAAGGAATCAGGTGGAGCAATGCCCAGGGGAGACCAAGATAAGTAGCAAGAAGATCAGCAGTCTGACATTCCAGAATTCTGTTGATTCTATGTTGTCTTCTCTCAGGAGTGTTGATGAAAAACACTTCTTTTAACCCAGTTGATAACCTGGCCAAAAGCAGAAGCAAACTTATAAAGGGTGTCCTTCAATATTCTGGCTTCCGAAATGCTAGAGTCCCCCATAACAATGGTGTCATCCACAAACTATTGGTGGGAGAAAGTATGATCAGTAGAGGAAGGTTGGAGACCTTTATAAATACCTCTAGTCGCCATACTTTCCATGGACCTGCCAAAACATTCAGCCATAATAATGAAGAGGATAGGGGAAATGGGGTCCCCTTGCCTCAGTCCTGTGGAGGCTTGAAAGAAGGAGGAGGGAGTTCTGTTGACAAGAATAGAAAAGGAGGCAGAGGAGATGAGTTGTTTGAAGAGGTCCACACATTTTTTAGAGAAGCCAAAAGCCAAAAGGATCTTCATGAGGAAAGACTAGTCAACCCAGTCATAGGCCTTAGATAGGTCAAGCTTGAGGATAAAACCCTATTTCTTAGCCATAACAAGGGAATGGATATTCTCATGGATAGTTATGATGGAATCAAGAATTTGTCTTCCTGGCACAAAACCATTTTGCTGATAACTAATCAAAGAAGGAAGGACTTTCAAGAGTCTAGAGGTTAGGACCGTGGAAATTATCTTATAAAAAGAGTTGCATAAGTTGATTGGCCTGAACTTATCCATGGAGTTAGCACCTTGAATTTTGGGGATTAAAGTAATGAAGGTGCCATTAATCTCTTTCAGAAGTTTTCTAACCCCAAAAAATTCTTTAACCCCACTGGAGACATATTTCCCAGCAATATCCCAAAATTCTTGGAAGAAGAACAAGGAGAAGCCATCAGGTGCAGGGGCTTTGTTACCTTCAAAAGAAAAGACAACATTTCTGATCTCCAAGTTCGAAGGTATAGAAGTAAGGAAGACATTCTTCTGCTCATCAATGAGACATGAAATGTTCTGAAGGAAGGAACTTTGAACATCAACATCTAGCCTTTGATCCCTACAAAGAAGACCAGTGAAGAATCTTTTGGCCTCATTTCTTATCTCCTCCTCCTTAACCAGCTCCCCATTGTCCACCATCAATTTTTTTATCCTATTAGCCACTTTATGTTTGATAGTCCACATATGAAAGAATCTAGTATTTTTATCTCCTTCCTTCAGCCAGATACATCTAGACCTCTGCTTCCAAAAAGCTTCTTCTTTAGAAATGATTTCATGGTATTTTTTGAGGATCTCATTTTCTTTAGCAATAGTCACAGTAGAGAATCCATCCTTCTGGATTTGGACCTATATTTTATTGAGGTCTTCCTGAATATTTCCTTTGGCCTCAAAAATATTCCCAAAGCTGGATTTATTCCAAGTCCTTATATTGTCTTTTATGCTTTTGAGTTTCTTCACAACTCTATACATGGAAGTACCCTCAACTTGAATGTTCCACCATTCCTAAATTTTTTGGGTGAGATCTGGATGAAGAGTCCATATTTTTTCAAATCTAAAAGGAAAGTGCCTTCTTCTATTTATGGGGTCAGCAAAAAGAGTTATGGGATAGTGGTCAGACCCAGCCCGGATGTGAGCAGATAGAGAACAGAAATAAGGTCTGTACCTATCATCCAAAATAAGAGCCCTATTAAGGTGAACTTGAATAAGGTCATTTCCAGTCCTCTTGTTAGTCCATGTGTAATTGCAACCCTGCATCTCCACATCATTAAGAGCTTGAGTGCTTATAAAATCCATGAGGACTAGTCTGGTATCCAACTGAGAAGGGCTTCCACCAAATTTTTCCTCCTCTCTCAAAGGGGTGTTGAAGTCTCCCATGACCAGCCAGTTGAGGTTCTTGAAGCTGTCCCTTATTTCCATAAGTTTTTTCCAAAAATTGCTTCTGGATTTCAAGGTGTTAGGAGCATAAATATTAGTGAGGACCCAAGAGGTTCCATCTTTTAAATTCTCAAATTTAATGCAAGAAAAATTGCTTTCTTGAATAATAACATGACCTTTAGCACTATTGAGATTCCAAATTGTTGCAATGCCTCCAGAGGCACCTTCCGAGCTGCCAACACTGATACTCCCAGATTTAAAGAATTTCAAAGCTTCAACCTTATCTCTACTCATCTTTGTTTCTTCAATAAGAAAAATATCAAGTTTAATATCCCTAATCATATTCCTAATAATATCATGCTTGTGGGGATTATTAAGTCCCCTAATGTTCCAAGAGACAATCTTCATAATTACTTACCAATTCCTAACTCCTTCAGAGTCTTTGAAGTCCCATCTGATATGTTCTTGTTGGACTCCTTGTCTCTGAGTTTGTGGTTTGAAGGTTGTCTAGGGGATGAGGAGACATACCCGACATCAACTTGAGCAATTCTACTAGACTTCCTTAATTGGGTGGCCGAGGGAGTGGATCCTTTTTTGTTCCTGTGTTTTGGAATTTTCCAATCTGCTTCTTTCTCAAAAAGCGCTTCAGGGTTACTAAGAATTCTAGAAATTTCCTCTTCATTACCCCAATTAGGTGATCTGGAATCATGTGAAGATCTATTGACTGTTTTAGAGGCTTGGTCTGAATCCGAAAGGTTCATACCCAATATAGCACATTTTTGGACTTCTTGCATATCAGACCTGATCGTGAGAGGGAAAGAGTCAGTCTTTTCTTCTTATGAGCCAGTAATCTCCCCTTCCTCAAATTGTTTAGCTTCGTTAGTATCCTTACCCTTCTGACCCTCTTCATTGGGAGCATCCTTACTGGCCAAGGTGTTAGCGATTACCATCTTGGTATTTTCTTTAGAAGATTCATTCTGATCTTTTATTTCCTCTATTCAGATCTGCCCTACTAGGGGGTTGTTTGTTTTCATTTGTTCCTTCCTCAGAGCTTCCTAGGGGGGGAGATTAGAGACAGAGGATGAGGAGACCACTTCCTTATTCTCCCCCAGGGGTCCAAAACAGTTGGTAACAACAAGGTCAGTTTCCTTGTTTTTTGAATTTATGACTTGCCAGACCTTTTTCTCTGAAGCCTTTTTACTTTCTACTAAAGGTTTGGCTTGCTTTTTCTCCCCTTTGGGCTTAAGAGGACAATGTTTGGCCCAGTGACCTACTTTCTTGTAGTGAAAGCAAGCAAAGGGGATGGATTTGTATTCAATATGTTGTTTCCACATTCCCAACTTTTATACTATATCTATCTGCTCGGGCATATCTACATCGTGGGTGATCCCTACACAGAATCTGGCATGAGTGAGCCTCCTTCTTGAAGCTGTGACTGGGTATATTGAGAGGAGCTCACCAAAAGAGCTTGCTATACTTGAGAAAATACTTTCTACCCAATACTCAAGAGGCAGACCTAGTAACTTAACCTAAACTGGGACTTGCACCAGAAGAGAATCACTCATGTTTAGATTCAGATGCCATTTCTGAAGGACCAGAGTCACTCATTTTTATATTCGGATGCCATTTCTAAAGGACCAGAGCTGTCTTTCCAACCAACCAAGGACTACCATAGAGGATCCTTATTTTATCTTCTTTAGAGGAAAAGGCAAAGGTGAGGAGGCCTTTGGACAGAGCTGAAATTTCAACATTACCTTTCAAAGCCCATTTCTATTTGACATAAGCCCTAACAACTTCAATTTTTGGGCGTGGTCCCATGAATTTACCCACCAGAGAGTTCGACATAATACTTATGTTATGATCCAAAACCGAATCAGGGATAGAAATGGCGAACTTACCTCCAGTCGGGTCTGATATATTCTTGACAGGAGCCAAGGAGGATTTTCCAGATGGTCTAGTTCCAAAGAGGGATGACCACTTTCTAGATTCTTTTTCATTCTCCAAAAAAGCTTCACGTGGGCTGGACACCCCCACCGTGTTTCTAGAACCCACATTCTTCTCTAGCAGAGTACCGTCAGCCTGCAGAATATCTGAATGTTTGTCCTTCTCCCCCATCGGGTCAGCTCCATCGATCTGGCTGCTCCCTCCATTGGAACCAGAGTTCCCACCTTACAGAGAATTTGAATTTTGAATTCTTCCATTGTCGCCTTCTCCACCTCCACGGGAGCTCTCCATCTTTTTTTTACAAGTTCCAATTAAATATGTTGACAAGCTTAAATTAATTAAATGTTGATTTAATTAATTTTAAGTGTCTACATTTTGCCCCTCTTTGATATAGCATCATGAAGTGATGTTTTATCAAAGAAGAATAAAACATAGTAGAAGAAAATGATAAGGACTAGTAGCATGATGCCCCAGTCATAAGATGAGGAAGAATGACAAGGAGGAAGGATGACGAGGAAGTAGTTGTATGCCCCCTCGAGAGGACAGGTGAGTTCAAAGAACATGGGTGTTCTCTCGAAATGGATGAGAAGACGAGGTGATAAAATAATGAGAGTGATGAAGAGGGAAAGAGGATGGATTGGAGTCTTGTGAATGAAATGTGATAAAGAAATGATAAATGGATGGGATTTCTTGCTGAGTAAATATAGAGAGAAAACCTCGGTTTGATATTGCCATGGATAGTCTACACCATTGATTATAAGAAGCAGGATGATATGAAGATCCAAGGCATGGACTAATGCTCAGAGAAATAAGAATCTCTTGCACACAACGATGTAAGTGATGAGAAACACTAATGCAGGATTGTCGGTTCATACAAGGAAAACCTTCAAACACACCATGTCATGAAAACTGCCCCATTATACACTAGCCAAGACATACCAAGATATAGGATGATCAAGGCAGTCATGAGCAAGTACAGTCTTGGGACATAAGATAAACATTAAATCGAAAAGCTCAAGCATTCAAACAATATGCACATGACCAACTGACATCTCTTGCCAAGAGTAGGACATGGATTTGGATAAACTATCAGACTAGGGAAGGATGCATCTCGATGGGCAGGTGATGGATTTGGATACAGGTTGATGATTGGAAAAAGGCAAGTTGGATGTGCAAGGTCTGCAGATGAGAGGATTGTTGCTTGGATTTGATTAGCACAGTATGGATGGGTGTTTGGATTAGGCACAAGTTAGTGTAAGCTCAAGTAGATGGGAGAAAGCTCAGTTTGATGGATTGGATAGGATGGAAGAAGGATAAATGATTATATAGGATGAAAAGGGGGATGGATGATTGAGTAGGATTGGATTGGGGATGGGATTAATGATTGAATTGGAAGAGATGGAGAATATGATTGGATGAGATAGGATTGGATTGAAAATATAATTGGATAGGATAGATGGACTAGAACCAATGACAACAGAGAACCAAGGATTGGTAAGAGAATAGATGGATGGGGAGATACTATTTGGATAGAAGTCGGATGGATCGAGTGGATGGATATGGATGGGATATGGAGGAATAAAGGGATGGAGGGTAGCATGATGGAGACCCAAGGACTATGTTGCAAAGGAGGAAAATGCCCCATTAAGGGTAGTGGAATGAAGGATAGGAAAGATGGTGGATAATAATGTATGAGGTGGAAAGATAATGTGTAATGGATATGGATGGATAGAGGTTTAAGGCTTGTACTTTTCCAAAGAATGCATGCATATAAATTATTTTGCCTTTAACATGATCAAGACCAAAGATAAAAATGAAGGATTGTGTTTGGATAGGATGAGGGATATGTGATGGAGGATATGGATAGGATAGTCAAGATCAAAGATAAGAAAGGAGGATGAACGTAGATAGGATGCAGATGGATGGGAGGATTGCATGGATGAAGCTTGCCCCCAAGTATAGAGTGCAAGAGGATGAGGGGATTACACAAGATGCTTGCTTGCCAAGTTTTTATCATGGTACTTACCCAAAGCACCACAAGAAGTAGTTTTCACCATTGGATGAAAAGATTTTTTTTTACTTTTTCATTTTTTTTTCTTTTTTTTGATTTTTTGGATTTTTTTTTGAATTTTTGGAATAGTTTGGATGGATAAGGATGAGGATGAGTGGATATGGAAGATAGAAAATGCGTGAAGGAGGAAGGGAGGACTCAAGCATATAGTTCCATGGATGGTATCCCTTAGTATTTCTTTGAACTGGAGGTGTGCTCATAGATGTTGGTAAAAATAATTGGGGAGATAAAATAGATAGGGGATGGAAGATAAGGATTTGCAAAGGATTGGACTAACAGAATGGGATTGTGAAAAATGGATGGTGGATAATGGATGGAATTTTGAAAAATTTACGGAAGATCAACATTGGCACACACCTTGAAGGGTGGTGGAGTAGTGGAGGAGAGGGTTTTGAACTAGGTGGAGGATAAAGTGTGGATTTTGGGACATAGAGGATGTACCAACATCTTGAGCATTAGCTTGAGGACCCTTATTATTTTGGGAACAAGATGCAAGTCCATTTTGAGGGGGTGGAAGGGAGATTAGGATGCTTAGATGGATTGGGATCATGACATGGAGATGAAGGGATACTTCGATCTTGACTAGGGAGGGTATCATGAGATAGAGTGGGAGGGGTGATTGGATCATGAGATGGTGGGAGAGGATTGGATGTAGGGATCATATGATCATGAGAGGAGGTGGAGGGGATCAAATCATTAGATGGAGTGGAGGGATATGTGTCATGAGATGGCGAGGATTCTATGCTAGCATGCTTTGGAACAAGATTTTGGCATATTTGGAGTTGTGGGGATTGTGTGATGGAGGAGGATACAAAAGCTTTGATGTGATTAGATGGAGGAGTGGGGGTACCATGAAGTGTGTGGGGGATTGGGATTTGTTTTGAGGTGGAGGTGATTGAGGCGGATAAAGGACTTGAGGAGATTTGACAACATTGTTTTGAGGTGGGGATTTTGTCTCCTTCACTAGCATGTCTTGGATAAGATTTATGGATGATGGACTTGGAGAATGTGGATAATCCGGATTTTGGAGGATTAGGACTAGATGGAGGATTGGGATTAGATGGGGGATAAGGATTGGATGGAGGATTGGGATAATGGATTGGGGAATTAGGATTAATGCTTGGAGGACTATGGAGTAAAGAATTTGGATGGGGAGTAGAGGTAATGAATGTGTTGTAAAAGGATGGGGATTGTGATATGGATGGGAGGGGAGATGAAGGTATATATGTGGATGAGGGATAATATGGAGATACAGCTAGGGAATAAGATGGATTTCCCTTGTCAAAGGCAGAGGAAGGATAAGAGACATGTTATAGATTGGGATTGGATATAGTATGTCGAGATGAACAATATGGGGATATGATAGATGGATGGGAGGTTATGGGATTGACTTGGTAGGAAGGTTGAGGTTATGGATACATATTCAAGATTCATGGCATTTGGATTTAATTCCAATGAGATATCAATTCTGGTATTGGTCCGGTGTTGGTGTGTTCTTACCGGTTAGCATTGCTGTGTGTGGAGTGAAGCTGAATTGGGTTGCAGATTGTTTCCATAACTTGTGAATCATTGGGAGATGTTGTTTTGGACCTGATCGATGTTCTTGGAGGTCCACCAGAAGTCCTATACATTGTTGGAGATGTTCTTGGTGATTTGGGCCAACTTATTATTGTTTGCATGTTTCATCATGAACCGGTTGGTCTTTGGCCGACTTGATCGAGTTGATGTTGCTTGTGGATGGTATAAAGAGGAAGTTTGGAGATTCAATTAACGACAGAGGTCTAAGGAAAAAGAGATCTAGAGAAGATGTAGTTTCTAGAGGGATTCTAATCCAAGGGGACTGAAGTCCAGAGGGACTGAGGTTTGGATCAGTGCCGACAATTACCAAAGGCCGAATTGTTGAGCAGATGATTTGTGTATCATAGATTTGAGTTGTAAGGATTGTTTTGTAATCCTGGGCTTCGGTACAACATGTGTAAAGCCTGCGGGCATATGTAATGCATTAAACTCATATAAGGATTTATCTTTTCCCTAGTTATATCCTGTGTTGTGTCAACTGGTTACCGGTATCATTCTTGGTGTTTGTGTTATAGGTTACAATGCGGGGTTGTCCTTCATTGGATCTCCCTACCCTGATTACATGAAGTGATATCAGAGCTGGTTTTGAACCTGTTGATGGAGGAAGAGCTGGTTGTGAACCAATTGGATGAAAAGGCCTTGAGGCAGCTTGAAGACTTGTTCAAATCGCCGAACGTTGAGGTAGTGCAAGGCTTGCAAGCAGACCGTCGAACTTAGGAGCGTGAACTTGAGGCAGTTGATAGGTGGAGACTTGAAAAGATCACCAAACTGAGGCAGGTTGTAGGGTGGTCCGATATATCACCGAGGAGAGGCAATCGAAACCTGTAGTCGGATCACCGAACCCCTTAGGCAGTTTCAAGTACCTATGAATAGATCATCGAACCAAATCAAGTGATGGGATTCACTTTTCAATTAACCCCAAGAGTCTGATGCAAGAGCATCTGAGTAGTTCATCCGCTTGGAGTAGTTAGCAGTGGAGTTGCTTAGAGATTGTTGCATTTATTCATTCTGGGTTGCATATTTGGATTTATCTTCTGGAGATCTTTTTATTAAACATATTCGATATTCATGGCATTTGGATATGATTTTGGTGAGATATTGATTCCAGTATTGGTTCGATGTTGGTGTGTTCTTACCAGTTGGTATTGCAGTGTGTGGAGTGAAGCTAAATTGGGTTGCGGATTGTTTCCATAACTTGTGGATCATTGGGAGATGTTGTTTTGGACCTGACTAATGTTCTCAGAGGTCTACTAGAAGTTCTATGCATTGTTGGAGATGTTCTTGGTGATTTGGGTTGACATATTATTGTTTGCACATTTCATCATGAACCCACTGGTCTTTGGCCGACTTGATCGAGTTGTTGTTGCTTGCGGATGGTATAAAGAGGAAGTTTGGAGATTCAATTAGAGATAGAGGTCTGAGGAAGAAGAGATCTAGAGCAGATGTAGTTTCCAAAGGGATTTTGGTCCAGGGGAACTGAGGTCTGGATCAGTGCAGAACAGTGCAAAATTTTACCGAAGGCCAAATTGCGAGCAGATGATCTGCGGATCATAGATTTGAGTTGTAAGGATTGTTTTTTAATCTTGGGTTGCGGTCCAACATGTGTAAAGCCTAAGGGCATATGTAATTCATCAATTTATCATAAAGATTTCTCTTTTCTATTTCCCTGGTTATATCTTATGTTGTCATGAACTAGTTGCTAGTATCTTTCTTAGTGTTTGTATTATAGGCTGCAAGGAAGGGTTGTCCTTCATTGGATCTCCCTACCTTGACCGCATCAAGTCTGATGCAGGAGCATCTGAGTAGTTCATCTAGTTGGAGTAGTTAGCAGTAGAGTTGTGTTGTCCTTGATTTTAGCACAGCTAAAATCATGAGGCAACCCTACGAAACTGATCCATTTCCTACCTCACATCCTTTGGGAGAGCTTAACCGACTATGTCAGTTAGCTCCTTTTTCTTTTTGCTCTTTGTTTTTACCATTTTTAAGTTCTTTTATTTTTGCAGTTTTGCCTGCAGGTCGGACTTTAAAGTCTGACCTACAGGGTTTTCCCTTTTAAAGAATTGCACATCGGACTTTAAAGTCCGATGTGAAATGTTTTGGTTCTGCCCCTGTAGATCAAAATTTAAAGTCTGACCTGCAGGTAGTCCTTCTCCTGTAGATCAGACTTTAAAGTCCAGCCTGTAGGGTCATTCCCCTTGCACATAGAACTTTAAAGTCCAACCTGCAGGGTCTTTGCCCTTGCACATCGGACTTTAAAGTACGATGTGCAGGTTGATAGCAATAGGCTTGCATGTCAGAGTTTAAAGTCCGACTTGCAAGAGGTTTAATCCTGCATGTCAGAATTTAAAGTCCGACATGCATGACACACTTAGCAATTAATGAGGGCATTAATTGTTAATTCAAGGGTTATTTATTAAAATTTGTGTTTTAATTCTTCATTTCATTTTCCAATCTTTCCTCCTCGTGTGCCCTCTTACTCCTTTCCTCCAATTTCACTCCTGATCGTCTCGCTGGTTCATCAAATTTTCGTCGATCACCTTGATTGAGGTAAGGTTTTTGGGTTTTTGTTCTCATGTTGGTTTTTCCTTTTGTTTTTCATTTTTGATTTTGCCATTTTCCTCAAGGTCAAGGGCACATTGGATTTTAAAGTCCGATTGCCACTTGATCTATTTTCTGTCCTATCCTTCACCTACATGTTGAGTTTCAAATCCCGACATGCAGTATAACGGACTGAGATGTCTCCCACACATTAGACTTTAAAGTTCGATATGTGGGAGATACCTTCTTACTAACAAGTCGGGTTTTAAAACCCGACTTGTTAGCAGGAGGGTTACATCCTGCATATCGGACTTTAAAGTTCGATATATATGTAGGATGGGTTTGTCCAATTGACATGTTAGGTTTTAAAACCCAACATGTCAATCACTATTCTTTCCAGGCACATCGAACTTTGCTTATCCTTTGAACAATCCTTCCCTTACACATTAGACTTTAAAGTCCAATGTGCAGATGGATTTTCCCCAACTTGCACATCGGACTTTAAAGTCCAATATGCAAGGAAGATTTTTTACCCTTGCACATCTGAATTTAAAGTCCGATGTGCAAATTTTGACTCCTAAGGTGTAGATCGGACTTTTTTCCCCGACCTGCCAGTTTTTGACAATTTTGTTCCCAAGCCCGTTCTGACTCCGAATTTTTGATCCAGTTGATAAAATTAGGTATTTTGATAATGATGACTATCAAAGAAGTTAATCCTTAGTGTTGAATGTAGTAATTTGCAAATGTCAAGACCCCCTCATGAAAAATCAGAGCCTTCTTCAAGACAATTTGAATCCTCACCAGGCAAGTCATCAACAAAGAAGATGAAGTACAAGTATGAAAAATACTTGAATATGTACCCTAAAATCTCAGTAGATTCCAACGTCTAGGAGATCAAGGATACGGAGATTGTTCATGTTAATATGTAGAATTTTATTGATCGAGTTGAGAAAATTTCTTCCCGCCTGACAAACTTGATCAGATCTGAGTTGCACAAATATGTTTCCTTCCCAGTCGCAACTCATGATCCAGACTTTCTACTTGCAGCGGGGATCATTTCGATCCAAATACAATAAAGGTTAAGGATGTTGATCAAAATGTGGTTATGACATTGGATAGTGTTTTCTTTAATACTGTATTCAAGGGTTCTCCAGTCAAGGAAGTGGCCGACATTTCTCAAGAAAGTGCTCAGGAATATTATGAGAAAAATGAGGTAAAATGCAAGAAAGTAATTAATACAGTTTACCTCTCTACTGCTAGAAATTCTAATACTTCAAGATGGCCTAAATATTTCTATATAAGTGACTTCAATGAGGAATACAATGATATGGTCACCATGTTGGCACGAGTGAAAGGTTTGAAAGATTCTCATTATTTCCAAAACTGGATGTGCTATTATATGAATATAATCAAGAAAGGAGCTGCCAAGATTGATTGGGGAGAGCAGATCAATGATGCACTCTATGCACAATTGAAGGAGGTTAAGATAACATTGAAATTCTATATGACCTCGTACCTGGCATATGCAACTACTTTTATGAGGCAATATCCAAGTTTATCTACAAAAGGTGATAGGAGGTTAGCACCTGTCTTGAATTATTATGATCAACTTGCGATCAATAATGAAGGGAACCATTTCAGAAGAGTCAATGACGCTTTCTTTGATGTATGGAAGTGTATGTTTGACAAGGACTTGCAGAAGAAAAGGCTGTCAGAGGTGGCATATAACAGGGTTTCTCATTTTGGATGTGTTTTTCTTCAGTTCCCAACATTTACTTACATCCGGATAGGATGTTTCTCAGGAGAACCTTCATTTTGCCAAGGTATCCATCTGACAAAATTATACTCTTGGAGTTGTGTCGACAATGAATTTATGTGCATGAAAGAAATCACAAGCTCATAAGACTAGATTGAAGTTCCCAGAATCTATTGGCCGGTGTTCAGTTTTGACTAATCCCAAGGCCAACAACATGGAAGAGGAAATGCAATGGAATACTATGAGGAGGTTCAAAGTACAGAATAATTTTGATTTTCATGGCATGAAGAATAAGCTCAAAATAAATTACACCCATGTTTTTAGGTTTGAAGATGTATGGGTAGATTGTCAAGATGAAGAAGACATAAGAAGAATGGATTTCAGTCGTCTTACCTTAGAGCACATTGAAAAATCTGGATCTGGCAAAAATCCCAATGACCATGGAGGATATCGATGACATAGTAGACCCAGTTTATTATGAAAAGAAGATTGTTTATTCTCCACTCCCACTGGTGCAGTGGTCGAAGAAGGAGAGTAAGTCTATTACTCAAAGAATTTCTCCCATTTTGGCAAATACTAATGCATGGCTATTGAAGAAGAATCTTAGAATGTAATAGCTTCCTGCTAGTTCTGGAGATGATGACAATAGTGATGGTCTAGTTTGTAAGACAACTATGGCTGAAACAAGAACCAAGAGCAAAGCAGAACAACAAGCACCATCCTCAGCCCCTACATCACAATCTAAGGGAAAAGGACCCAAAATATCAAATTCACAATTAAGGGGTCTAAAAAAGGTGAGTCGTCTTCAACAACTCAGGAGACAACCACAAAAGAGTCAGAGCAACAGTTTACTAAGGAGACTGAGAAAGAAAAGGAACCAAAAGAAGGTGAAATTCCTCATCAAGAGGAAGCACAGGTTGAAGAGCCATTACATCATGGCGAGATTAATATCCCTGCCACCTCACAGGCACCAACCCATTCAGGACTGGTTATCCATTCTATCAAATCTGACTCAGATCAAGAGGATGAGGAATTTGATGATGAGGAGTTAGATATGGACATGACACAGTTCAGACGCTACTCAACAATATTTCACACTATCCATTTTTTCCAGTTTGGATGATATTCCTTCAACCACTATTGAATCCTCAATGTTCGATTTTCCTGAAACTATGGAGCAAGCATTTGCAGAACAACAGATGATGGCTTTACCTTCTACAACGTTCATAACAAAAGTTCCACCTCTCGTGAGTACTAAGATTATTTCCACTGCACCTTCCACTCTCCCATCTATGGTTGTAATTGAAGGGGTGTCAGTAGCACCTATTGTTACTACATCAGCTGGCATGTCACTGAATACTTCATCTTTGATACCAATAACAACATCCATAACCGCTGCAAGTTCAAGTCAGTTTGCTCCTGAAATACCAATTGATACTCAGCAAGAAGCTACTACTCCACCCGCCAATCCAGAATTACCACCTTGGATGGAGGTAGTAGCACCCAAGAGAAAGAAATAGGTAATTTCACCGAATGAGTTTGATTTTGAGCAGTTGGTTCCCCCAAATCCCAAAGGTACAAAAAAGTCGAAGACTATTTCTTAGGTATTAGTAGATCCAGCTACTAAGAGGAAATATGTTGAGGTGACGGTGTCGTCATCAGATAAGAGTACAGATAATATACAACCCGAGGACTATACCATGCAAACCATAGAGCTTGGAGTGGAAAAGCATGAGAGCATTAAGCTGGATTCTCAAACTGATTTTGACTCTTTGTTGTGGAGATTTGATCAAGAAAGAGATGAGAAGAATGAGTTAAAACAAAAGTGTGAGCAATTAACTAGTGTTCTTCTCAGGTTACACAATCCTCCCAAGAAATCGAGCCTATTGGTTCCTCAATAGATATTGAGGCTCTCAGGTTGAACAAGTGGGAGTCAAGGGCCAAGTAGTACATGAGTGGATTGCACGATTGAAATCAGAAGGATCTCATCTTCTAAGTTCAACAATTAATTTGTTGAGTGATTTTGAAGTAATTCAAAGTCAAATGCAAAGTATTAAGACTTCCTTGTCTGAAGAAATTGAAGATATTGAGAGAAGTGCAACTCTTTGGAACAAAATGGAGGACTTCAGGATAGACGTTCTCATGGAAAATAAATTAGTTCCAACAAGAGAGAAGTATATCCAAATCTTATCATTGTTGTCTCACAAGAAAGAGACAATAAGGTTAATTATTGCAGAGCTAGATCGAGAAAGGAAGGAAGGTGATGATGAGATTGATCTCATTTCGGCCAGGATTGCTGACAGTTCTTATTATCTATATGATGACAATCAAAATCTTGTTACTAGTGACGCCATCACATGAGAATTTATTTCCATAATGGATCACTGCAAGGAAAAATATTTCTCTCTAAATGCATTTGATAAATTGTTGGAGATTCAAGTCAGTTTTGAGGTCCTTGCATCCATGTTGAAAGATGGAAAAAGGAAATATGTGAAGGCTGAGGATGCAATTTCCCGTGTTCGTATTATCACAGATTCTACCCCAATTTCGGACAAAGATGAGATGGATTTCATCTTGACCAAGTTTGAATAATTTCACAAATCTAATGAGGAGGAGAAAGATGAATAAAGTGTCCCCTTTTCAACATTTTATTTTCATCTAGTTGCATTGTTAGATGCTGCAAGTTTTCTCACAGCTGCATAATTTCTTTCTGTTGTAGTTGTAGTCAAGTGAGGCTGTGTAGTTGAATTAGTCAAATGTGCCCACATTTTTCTCTACTCTATTCATATATAAGGAGGACCCTCATTTATATATTTTTTTTATCTTTTATTATGCTAAGCAAAACTGCCGAATTTTTGCCTCAACTAAGACTTTGAGCTTTTGTTGTGAAGATTCAATCAAGAAAATAAAGAAATCAATTCTATTTGATCTCAAACTTTGTGTTGTGTCAAATATTATTTATATGAGTTAATGTTCCTATGTTCATTACTTATATATGTTCTTTAGTTCCTTGATATTGGAGATATTGTTATGTGGGTAAGAGATCTCTTGAATTGTGGAAGTAGACTTTGTGCTCCTTGCATATTTGGGAAATTTTCTGATGTTAAGTAATTAGTGGTAGGCTTTGTATTGCTGTTGTTACTTGTAGTTTTAAGGATTTGGGAAGTACACTTGAAGACTTTGAGCTGAAAATTGGATTTCTTACCATTTGTGATAATTAGTTTAAGCTAGTGTTACATTCAAGAAAGACTTTGTGCTTCTTGATCGTAAATTTTGGTATAGTTTGTTGGATTAATTTGTTCATTTCTTTAAGTACCAAAAGTGATAGAGAATTGTAACAAGGTGGAGGGAGAATACATAGACTCTGAAAAAAGAGAGTTATATGCCCGAAACTAACCCACATATTTTAGTTTCTTGTTAATTAGAGAAGAAATTTCAAAGGGAACATCCCCTTGATGAGAGGAGAGATTAATTTCTCAACATAGCTATGTGTGAATCACATATTTTGTCATTGGTACACTAGTGACAAAATATTCACCCAACAAGTTGCTTGGAGATCGTTGCATTTCTTCATTCTAGGTTGCAGATTTGGATTTATCTTCTAGCAATCGTTGTCTTAAACATATTTGAGATTCATGGCAATTGGATCCGATTTTGGTGAGATGTCAATTCCGTATTGGTTGGTGTTGGTGTGTTCTTACCAGTTGGTCTTGCAGTGTGTGGAGTGAAGCTGAATTGGGTTGCAGATTGTTTTCGTAACTTGCAGATCATTGGGAGATGTTATTTTGGACCTGACTGATGTTCTCGGAGGTTCGCCGAAAGTCCTATGCATTGTTGGAGATGTTCTTGGTGATTTGGGCTGACATTTTATTATTTGCACATTTCATCATTAACCTGTTGGTCTTTGGCCGACTTGATCGAGTTGTTGTTTCTTGCAAATGGTATAAAGAGGAAGTTTGGAGATTCAATTACAATGAAAGTTCGAGGAAGAAGATATCTAGAGAAGATGTAGTTTCCAGAGGGATTCTAGTCCATTGGGACTAAAGTCTGGAGGAACTGAGGTCCAAATAAGTGCAGATTGTTACCGGAGGCCGAATTGTTGAGCAGATGATCTACGAATCATAGATTTGAGTTGTAAGGATTGTTTTGTAATCCTGGGTTGCGGTCTAGTATGTGTAAAGAATGCAGGCATATGTAATGCATTAAACTAATATAAGTATTTCTCTTTTCCCCAGTTATAACTTGTGTTGTGTCAACCGGTTACCGGTATCATTCTTGGTGTTTGTGTTATAGGTTGCAAAGCAGGGTTGTCCTTCATTGGATCTCCCTACTTTTACTACATCAACCTACAAACTTAATAGTACACCATTCACGGAACATTAACATTATATCCAAGTCCACACACCATACTATTCACAATACATATCAAAACATTCATCCATTGGGGAATTAAATACTCTTTCCTGTATATTGAAACTTTTGCTACACTCATCTTCTATAAACTTCCTCATGTAAGCATAACATCTCCACTAGACAATGACAACATCTAAACACTCAATACCAAGCCAAATATACCACTAAATATCTATCACCAACCTACTATAATAACAATGATAGCACAATCTTAACTAAGATACCAATCCTACTCAACAATGACACCAAGAAGCACATATTGATATCATACATATCTCATCATCTTCCACAATAAACTTTAACTCAGGCACCAATCAAACTCAACATCAACATCAAAATCATACATACCTGAT
Source organism: Cryptomeria japonica (assembly GCF_030272615.1). NCBI lineage: Eukaryota > Viridiplantae > Streptophyta > Pinopsida > Cupressales > Cupressaceae > Cryptomeria > Cryptomeria japonica. The sequence continues at coordinate 583,755,413 of NC_081406.1, forward strand.
CATCTTCTATAACAAAATCCAACTGAGGCACCAATCAAAACTCAATAACAACATCAATATCTAGCAATCTTAGTCAATGATACAAAATAGAGAAACCTCCATATATTTGCATGACAACATAATAGCAACTCACTTGTCACCAAGTGTAACAACCAATAGTTTGCACAACACAATATTGTATCCAAAGCAAACCATATATGGACCAACAAGTTTGACATCAAAGACAAGATAAAAGACTAGACCACATATGAACCAAAGAGATATTTAAACCACCAATAAGTTTGACATCAATGACAACATAATTCAGATTTTTAATACTAAGTTGGACTTGGCCATCATCTTGGCTAATCCTTGTCCTCTTACCAACTTGCCGATCTAAATGTCAATGTTAAATTTATTTATTGTGTTGATCCACCTACATCTCCTTCATGTCACCTCTTGTTGTGTGAATATATTTTTACTTGTATAATGAAGAATGTAGGCTATGATATGAGCTAAAACCAAGTGGGGCCTATAATTTTTAACCACCCTTACCAAAGCATAGTCTTATTTGTCCATGATATCATATTTTAGTTCTACAGTTTGCAATGACAAGTACTAAATAATGCAATTGGTTATTCATAGTCCTCATCTTTTTTATGCAATGATACTACAACAATTGTGTGAAAATCAGAAAAAGAAAATAGTTGAAAAGGCCTTAAAAAATATAGAGACTTCAGTACATGAGCCTTATTTATTGATTTTTTGGCATTTTGAAATGCTTGGATGGCTTCATCTCCCCATGAAACTAACTCTCCTTTTCTTAACATTTTTGAAATAAATTTTGTAGTTTCTACAAAGTGTGTGATAAGCCTTTTTTCAAAATTTATTAGGCCAATGAAATATTGTATCCCTTTAATATTCTTAGGGATTGGTATCCTATCAATGACTGCAACTCTTTCAGGATCAATCCTGATTCCATATTTTGATACAATGTGTCCAAGAAATTTTTCTTTAGTTACAACAAAAGTAAAATTCTTCAATTGAATGATATTCTATACTCAATAGCCTTAACAAAAATTGTATAAAACAATCCTCTACTTTCTTGGAAAAAACAATCAAATCATCCTGATAAACTACCATAATCATACCAATGAGATCTATAATGCAACATCCATTTTTCTATGAAATGTTGCTCTAACATTTTTCAAACCAAAAGGAATTCTTACATAAACATATGTACCCCATGATGTAGTAAAATAAATCTTGTGTTATTTTGATTCCTTTACTTTCACTTGGTTGTTGTTACATAAATATTTTTTTTTGGGGGGGGGGGATCAATATATGTCAAATTCAGCTTTAAAATCAACGCAACATCAAAATCATTACCACATATCAAATTATTATTAAGACAAGTATGGAAGAGATACGCACATCCACACATCAACACATGAGAACACCAAATTTTGCGTAGAAACCCAGAAGGGAAAACCATGATGAGAATGGTTGCTTTGATCTACTATCCAAGTCCAACCTCACAAAATAATGACGAACTTACAATGTTTTGTAGGAACCAACCCACATGAGTTTCAACCTAAGATGGGGATGCCAATCTCTAATCCAAAGAACTAATCATCAACTTAGATTATGAGTCACCAACCCCAATTACAAATAAGATATGAACTACAAAAGATGAACCATGTGAACCTTCCAAACTTAGAATGCATCATCTGTTAGATTTGCTCAACTACAAAAAAATCTCATTGTGTATAAGATATGCACATTAATTTGCACACTTTAGATCACATTCGTTTCTCTTTATTTGGTGTACAACTAGCACAACTTTTTCCACTTATCCACCTCATAACCACACTTTAGAATGGATCTGATATACAATATATATGCATTCTAATGATTAATACATCTTCATGTTAGCCTAGAACATATTCACAATATCTGTAAATTGACCAAGAATATATTCCTCAAACTAGACGTGTAGTTAGCTTAGTTTAAAAGCCAACATGCTTCACCAAGAGAGAGATCACAAATAAAAAATCAACTAGTCTCAAACAAATTTCACACACTTCCTCCAACTGGCACATATTTCTTTTCTTTGGTGCATCCATCAGAAACATATACTTAACTAGTGAACTAGAACTGTGAATACTCTGGCATCTCAACTTTTTGTCCACTCAACTAAATCCTCTGAAACTTGGATATAACATGCATCAGGTGTAACTTTAATTTGCATCCAAAATGGTGGAGCCCTGCTAAATTTTTAATGTCGTCTGGCTTGTAAACTTTGCAAAATGGCCAAGTTTAGTTATTCATTTCATTAAACCCAAAACCCGTATGCTAACATTATATTTTTGAGTTGACATGATATAGCCAATCAATCCTTTTAAGTCATAACTTAAGTGTGTCAAGTCCAATTGAGAACTAGCCCAAGTTCCTATGACCGCTTTGTCTCATTGCCTATTTTTTTCTAAGTTTGGCGTGTTATTTCCTTAAGGTTAGATCTGCAACTATTGTGCTCCTACGGGCTCCATCTTTGTTAGAGACATGGTGTTGAACGATTGAGTTATGTTTCATGGTGGGTCTAGGTCTGGTCAAGGAGGTAGGGCAATATGTTTTCCAGCAACTAATCTCCACACAAAATGACATTGTAAAAAAACTACCAGATCTGCAAAACATAGTGGTTTTTAACCTGTTTTTTTGTGGTTTTACAACAATGAAGATTTAGCTATTGAAAATCTCATGAAAATTCATTGTGTTTTATAGATTTTATAAATCGTATAGAGTGTCATTTTGTATGGAGATTAACCGCGTCTGACAAACTAGTCAATTAGCTTTTCATTGGATTGTAGGGGTGTGCTTCCAGAGTTGTCAAAGCTGAGCGAGCTTTGTACTATTGTGATATGCCACCACGTGGAGGTGGGACCAATGGTTTACAAGTCTAAGCCAACGCTTAGGGTGGTAATGCACTGTGAGAAAGGTGGGTCCCATTTTATCACGTGATGTTGTGCTATGTTGACAAGTGGCCTCCATATGTAAAGTGTAGTCCAATTTGGTGAAACTTGATTGGTCTAAGTCAGATTGAAGCCTGTAAGCTTCTTTTCCCTTTTTGAATATGATCCTTTGAATATAAATCGTAGATCTTGTTGTGATCCTTATAAATCAACGACCAGCATTCAAAATGGAAAATGTGTAGTTCCTATTGTCATTGGTTGAAGGGTTATGCAATAATAGTGATTTGATCGGTTCTTGTCAAAATTTTGCCCATTTTATTGTAATTAATATATGAATTCAACTATTTTGATGGGAACTTTTCATTGCAATTAGAATTTTCAAGTAATTATATCTCTCTACAATTAAATTTGAATAACTAGGTTTTCGTTTACGAATGGTCTGTAATTGAAGTATTAAGCCATTTCTTGATCAATTTGCTTCATAAGGTATTAATTGGCATGCAATTGTTGATATAACTTGAATTGAGCTCATATTTGAAACAAGTTCTTGGTTGTTTGTGTATATTGAGAAACCCTAACCCATAAGTGAAACCCTAGGTTGCAATAATGGCTGAAATTTCTAGAGTAAAGAGACGATTTGAAGAGGACTTATTTCTTTACTGTTCGAGCTCTATGAAGAAGCATGTGAATGTCTTTGGTCAAAAGGGGGTGATGGGGAATTCATTGATGAGCTTAGAGGAGTCAAAGATGCAAATATGCCAATTTAAATATGGTCTCTCTTTGAGCACTGGTACAGGAAACGTTTGTCACACTTTTCTCTGAGAAATTGATGGGTTCTCGACATGGGCAAGGTGGTGGTGCCCATTTTTTTTGTCGATGCAAACTTTGTTAGGGCAGCAGCAAGAAGATATGATTTTCAATCCAAAAGTGCTCTTTCATAAAGTCTTATACCTCTGAAGTGTTTGACTTACGTAGAGTTGCAAACAACGCTGTCAACTTTGATGCCTTCAAAAAGAAGTATTAGACTCATCAAAGTGTCTATAGGTCTATGCAAATTCCCAAGCATAGAATCAAGGCCCTGGGTGGTAAAGTGATGCAAATTTTGTGTTTGGAGAAGGAGCCCTTCGTCATTGAAACATTTGAAGATTATTTCATCAAGACATATCATTCACTCTGTCAGATTATGGGTGAAGATGTAGAGCCAAGGATACCTATTCACCTAATGTTCATGGTTGTAAATATTCAAGATAATATGGTGAACATAGAGTTTGATTTTGCCTCTTTTTTAGCAGACAAAATGCATAGGCAAATGGTGGCCATCAAGGCCAATGATACAAAGTTTGAGTTTAAATGGTACTCCCTCATGTGCTATATCTTCTTATATGCTAGTGAAAATGTTTTGGATCAAACTTTTTGAGTAAGACAAAAAGAAGACACTCCCAGTCTAGCATTGGACTTATCTATGGGATAGAGATTGTCAAAGCTCAAATTTTATCATTTTCTAAGGAATTCTTTGTTAAGAAGTTGATGGGATACTTTGGTGAACATATGGAGAGAACTCTAAGGGAGATAATGGATTTTTTTAGACCTTTAATAGAACCCCGCAGTTGTTAATTAAGCACAATTGGGGACATTGGTACCTTCACATAATATAATTTTGATCCTAATGTAAAAATAGTCGAACCCATAAACCTTAACATAATATAATTTTGATTTGGATAAGCATTGCAAGGCTACATTAAAACATAACTCCCTCATGTATTTTAGATTCAAACCACCTTAAGTAGCGATTTTGTTCTTTTTTGGTATGTTGTCATATTTTTTTATCTGTGGTGTGTAGTGATTTGTTTTATTGTTTTATCTCTTGATATTCCTTGCTGATCTTTATTGTTGTTGGTTATTTTTATTTTTTTTGTTAAAGGCTTGACTCCTTATTCATACTTTCATTCCAAAGAATTTACCTTAATCAAAAACATATTATGATCCTTATGATTCTCACTTTATTCAATATATAAATTTCTAGACCAAAAAATGTCTATCACCCTATAGAATCATCATAGAACATATAGAATGTAAAATAATACTTAAACTACTTCCTACCAGGAATGAAATAGTAACTCATTCTCATAGTTAAGAGGTTCAACTATAATAATACATCTGAGACTTAACACCCCCTGAACTGAATCCCCTACTCAAAGTGCAATTATGATATCATCTCATGATTCTCCCTATGGCACTGTTTCTGGTAAAAAAAATGAATTTGATTGAGATAAATAATTTACAATTTGACAAGAAACCGCAACCTTTACAGATATAGCAGGCTATGCGAACTGTTTGAGAAAATGCTTTAAAGAAATGTAATGTAGGCAGACATAGACAGAACAGGTTTATTGGTAAAGCCTTGGAAATGAAAATTGCTAAGAATCATTGACCTGTAAAATGTTTAGCATGTATACAAAATGTATCATAGACAAGGCACATAAACTGTTTGACAAAATGTCTGAAAGAAATTTGATCTCATGGCATGCAATTTTTGCATGATAGGCACAAAATTTATTCTATTGTGCCAAATGGAGGATTTGGAAATGGGTATCTCTCAGTGTTAAGGGATAGGGAAATCTTATTGTCTGCTATTTGTGACTGCCCTTGTACAAATATGTGCAAAATTGTAGAAGAACGGAAAAAGTATGTCTACTGTTTGACATAATGTCTCATAGTAGAACACGCAATGGTTATGTTGAACAGGCTTTAGAATCTTTATAAACATGTCCATCGATTCATGGATTCTGCAATCGAACTCATTTTCATGGTGATGTTTTATAGAATTATAGTTTCTACTTTTACCAGAGAACATCAATTCCAATTCTAGCTAAATAGTGACAATGTAATGAGTTGATTAGCATGTGGCAATTGTTCTTCATTGATTGCAGGTGTCAGGTGAATTTAATTTACCTCCCCAAGAGGAACTCTTGTCATGGCTTGGAGGTTTCTCTATTTTGAACCTTCAACAAGGTCTCTACTAACACCCCATTACCAAAGAACGTTTGTCTATAACCCTAAATGGGCTTCTCTGTATAATGCATTTTCAAAGCCAGAGATGCATTTCAGTGCATAATAGTGGAGGCATTGCTTCTGTTTCAGGTGAGATAGTTATTGTTTTTGGAATAATAATTTCAAGAAATTCTGAAATATTATAGAGCAGGAAAAAAATTTGGAATGTCTCAAACAAAAATTATTCTTTCAGCTGTGTGATATGTTTGTCAACTCTTGAAGGAAGCATTGTGATATTTTCTGATTGGTTCTTAAATGCAGTTCTATCTTTGCAGAATTTGAGTATTTGTTTCTATAGCTTACAGTTGGCATTCCTAGAAACTTTCATAAGTGTAAGTATTAGAAAATACACAACCAATGCAAGTATTTCATACTAATTCTTATTTAGCATTTATAATTGAAGTCTTAATTTTGAGGAGAAAGATCCAAGAATTTTTATCTCTATCTCTGTTGAGGCTTGATTGGATTCTAAATTGAACAGGCATGAGAACCATAAGGGAGGGCAAAAATGATTAATGTTTAATGAATGCATTTACTTTTGCAGTCAAGTAAATGACAATATAAATTTCTAAACAGCCAAACTACACTCCAAGTCTCTAGCTATGATATAGTGAATCCTTGGGATGGACTAGGCACTTTGTTTGAATTTTCAAGTAGTGTGCAAGCAATTTCTAGAATCTTTTGGTTTGTAGAAGAATATAAGTTCCAAATGTGGAGCAGACTACTCTCAAACAAGAAAATCTCCTTCAAATCAGAACAGGATTGTGTATAATATCATAATCCTATTCAAAATTTGGATTACCCATTAGCAGAGGAGAGACAGGAGTTTCAATTTCCTTGTGAAAAGGAAGAATTCTTAGGTGCTTTTTTGGTGAGTTATTTGAGGAAGAAAACATCAATTAGATGGCCAACTTCTTTGTCAAAATTAATAGTAGGAAGTTTGACATGAAAAAAAGCATGAAGATAAATTAAAGATGTTTTTTCTCGGTCTCATAAACTGTTTAATATCATAGATGTCATTAAAATCTTTATCATTTTTTAACCTGTCACTCAAGTGATTTCCTTTGACACGTTGAAAACTTACTAGTTGTATAGCTCTGAAACGGATAGACAAGATCATTCTATTTCAGTATTCATTGACATCAAAGATACAACTGATAAAAATATATAAAAACAGTGTTGAAGAAGCATTTCAAATAAATACATTATTTTGGTAGAGGCAAAATCAGAATTCAAATCCACAAGCTCTATGAGGAATCACAAAGCCACAAATGCATATTTTTTCAGTCTCCACAAACACAATTGTAGGCAAAGCTAAGATATATCTGTAATCAATAGCAAAGACATATATAGCAAGCTATATCCTGAGCCTAAGCAGACCAGAAAACCAAATGAACAGTCTGTTGGGTAATCTCTTTTGCCTCCATTCTGTGCTTGTAATTATCACCATAACTTAGATGCCAAACTTAGATTCAATTCAGAAAACTTGCAGCTATAATTTCACAATTTCCCTCAAAATTGGACAAATCAAATCAATGAATTATATCTTGTTTTGCACAGAAGTGGCCTTACTGGTTTTGTAATGTCTTTCCTCTTCCTAATCTTCCTGCCACTTTCCTGTTCTTATAAAAATCATCTTACCAATTTTAAATCAGATAAATTAAAAGCACTCGTACAATTTTTTTTAAAAAATAACTATTTAATGTTACCCGCATGCAGTTATTAATTGAGAATAAATATTTAATAAGAAAAAAATAGTATTTAATTTAATCCATGTAAATAAATTATCTAAAATTAGTTTTATTTGATTTAATTTTTATTTGAAATTTTATTTTATTTTGTGTGAACAGATATATCTTAATAATCAATTATTATTATGGATATTTTTAAATAGTCAACTAATTACTTCGTATTACTAATATGTTTTGTCCATAACTATTTAAAATATTAATCATAAGGTTTTAAAATTTTTACTTTCCTATGATTCATTGTGTTCATACTCCTAAAAATGAAACAATGCTACATGTTCCACTTCTTAAACCAAGTGAACTCTAACTTCCTTTTCCCTACAATTTGTCACCTCCTTCTTCCCCTATAACAATATTTCTACACTATTTCCATTAGAATGTGAAATAGTCTATTTTTATGTATGTGATGAAAAGGATATTATTAGTGCTTTCATTAATAACATGGCATTTCCTCTACGACCATGGTGCCTGGGACTCCTACAGATTTGGTGGTGGCTCCTTCTCTCCCTAGTGTTACTACTACTCGTGAGGGGTTTTTGCCTCCAACTGTGGTGGTGGGTGTTGGGGTCCCCCCTCCGAGGCCTTTTTCTTCTATTGTTGGGCAGGGCTTTGCCCATGTTGTCAACTTTGTTGTTGCTCATCCTCTCAAGAGGAAATCTCATCCTCTTGCTTGTGCCAAGACCTCCCATGTTTTAGTTTGTGGTCAAGATGTGGTGGAAATTGTGGATTTCTACTAGTGTCATGGGTTGGTGTGTAGATTTGTTGGTCTTTGCCATTCTCTCCCGAACCTTCATCAATGGGTGATGGATTATTGAATGCCCTTAGTTGCTGGTAACATTAAGATTTTCCCTTGTGCTAAGGGTTTTTTGTTGTTGCTTTTGTTTCTTTTGATGACCGTGATTTGGTGTTGAGCAAGCTATGGGATTGGCACGTTTGCTTCCTCTTGGTCAAACCTTGGATAACCTCTTTTAACCCTCTCACTAAACCATTCGATGTGTGTCCAGTGTGGGTTCATCTTCCCAATATTCCCCTTCATTTTTTGGAGAATTCTTCATTTGAGGCCATTGGTGACTCTATTGACCACTTCATGAAGGTTGATGATACCACCTCCTCCATGGATCTTTCTACCTTTACACATATTTTGATCAATATTGACATCTCCATACCTCTTACCTAGAGATTTGGTTCTCATGGTTGGAGATAGGCCATGGACTCAATGACTAGATTACGAGGGCCTCCCCTTTCGATGTTGTTGTTGCTTCTCTACAAGTCACTTGGCCATAGATTTTTTTCTCTCACGTCATAAAGACATTGTCACTTGGTGGAAGGATGCTAATAGTGATCATCTAACTATCCTAGCTTTTGATTCTTCCTTTGATGACTCTTGATAAGTTGTCGAGGATTCATCCTAGGAAGATGGTTTTCCTTCTATTGTTGGTGTGGCCTCTTGTTGTTAGTGTGGCCCCTTCTTGCCCCATAGACCCTACTCCACCTATAGCTCCTAATTCGCTCCAACCTTTGGTGGTTGGCATGTTGTCTAGTCACCATTCTTCTCCTTATGCTGATAGTCTCACTGAGGGGACCTCCCCTCTCATTCCCTTTCGTGATGGTGTTCCAAATGATAGTATTTCCTAGACTATTGTTCATCAATGGAGGAAAGATCGTTGTAGCCTCCTAAAATTGCACCCCTATACAATTTTGGCCACATTGGATCCCTACCTTAGCGTTTGTGTCCCTAGGCCTGATTGGGACCTGATTTTGCTCATATCACTTAAGAATTACTGCATTTTTTACTTTTGGCCTCATTTGGGGTAGGACCAGAGTGCCATGCCCTAGTTCTAATTAGGACTAGGGCTCCATGCTCCTGTCCTCCCTAATTGGGCCATATTTCAAACCCTCTTCCCTATTTCAAATTTGAGTGGGATTCCCAACTCCATGTCGGCTCATGTCAGAAAATTGGTAAATTTTTTGACGGACAAGTATAAAAGGAGAATTTGCCCTCTCATTTGACATAGAAGGCATAAGTAAGCATACATGACATCAAGCATTAAAGCATTCATTCAAGCATTCAAGCAATTGAGCAAGTAATCAATCTTCCTTCAAGCCTTGGAGCAACAACAAAGTCAAGAGTCAAGCATTGAAGTGGAGATTTGCATCCTATTTTGTCAAAGACTTCATGAAACCCCAATCCCTTGTGGAGACAAACAAAACTTCACATAGAGGTATATGATTTGGTTTTCAATCATTATTCAACATCTCCCTCAAAAGGAGAATCTTCATTTACAACAATGCAGTTATATTTTATCTTTGTTTCATGGTTAATTCCAAAATCGAGGTTTGACTTAGGCAAGCTCCTATTCCCAACCTATTTCTCTTTCATTCTATGTGCAAAAAATAGGTATAGAGCTGCAATCTTCAAAATATGCATTATTAGTAGAGATGAATCAACCCCTTTTGGTGTGCGAAAAGTTAGGAGGACTGGAGCGACAAGCATTATGATCCCATCATTGTTGGAGCTTTTTCAGGGATCAGATCTTAATCTTCTTATAATCCTTAGATCCAAATGTGTGTCTCAGTCCCACATCTGTAGCTCCCTGTTTCTGTATTTTTACCTTCATTTTCAGCACTTTACCCTAATTTCAGCAATTCAACTCACAAAAGAGGGTAAACAAATCAATCCCCTTGAAATCCAATCAACATTTAGTCCATATCTTTTTGGTTTGTGATTGAATCTTTTGGGTTTCACCCCTCTTTTGAATGTAATAGTAAAATTAGTGGTTTTTACTCTTCTATGGTGAAAACCCTAATTTTTCACCCATTACAATCGTTAATCATCTTCTTCCCAAACACTTCCTAAGTTGTGGGTGATATTTCTACCCACACTTGATGTGTGTTGTTGGTTGTTTTGCTAGTGTGTTGTAAGTGGTTTGTTATCGCATGTGCCATTGGTGGTATGTTCTTGACCTATTGCAAGCTGCCTTTTTAGCCTGTCTTTGTATAGGTTCGGCACCCTTGCTTTGTTGCTTTTATAATAATAAAAACATGTCTCTCTTCATTCTTTTAATGTTTGTTCTCCTAATGTGTTATCTTCTTCCCTCTATAAAGCTTTGAAATTGTCCAATTAAAGAGACCCTAAAGTAAATGTTCAATCTTCTATCAATTTCTAAATGAAATATATTGTCATGATCCTCATGTATGTCTTATTTTCATCCTTTAAATGATATCATTCTAAATGGGTTGCACTCATGTGCATTATGTTTTCTTTGTTTATATAAGATCCCAAGTACATTTATCAATCACATTCTCTCCTCAGCAAAAGCAAACTGGACATCTACTCTTACCCAACTCAAGGTAATCTACAAGGGTATCTAGAGAAACTTGTTTCTTAGCAATCACTTCAGCTATCTTCATTTCCTCCAATATCTTTACAGTCTTTTGTTTTGTTTCTTTCTCCATCCTCTCTATGTCTTCTTTGTCCTTCCCCATTAGAGAATTCACTTTTTGTTTGGCATGGAACTCCTCTATGTGTCTTTGTGACAATCTAGCTAGCAATGGATGATTTGGCATTGTCTGAAGCCTGTTGTCTCATCTTCTCTTCTCCTAGTACTGTTCTTGGGATCCAAGAACACTGAGAAGGGCGGTGAATCAGTGTTCTGTCGGTAAGATATGATTTTACCCTTTTATAACATACACATATAAACCGATAAATGAAGAAATATATAACTTGAAGCAAATAAACCATCCACATAAATGAACACCATAACACACATAATTTATGCATGGAAAACCTCAAAGAGGAAAAACCACGGTGGGATTTGTGACCACAATATCAGTTCACTAGCCATATGAAAGGTTATTACATAAAATGGGGGCCTGCACATGCAAGAAGGTACAATGCCTAGAGCACACTACTCACCACAAAAAGAGTCTCACTTACTACAAGCTTCTGCTGAAAAAAATAGTACTGGTGAACTCATAAAATGCATCTGCAATGCCAAAAAGAGTTCCAGTTAAAGCTCTGCTTTGTATCGGTTCATAAACCTTGAACACTTCTATCGATATCTCTTCTCCTTCAAGAATGCTTTCCAAACTATCTACGAATCATTGCATAATATAGCATTCGCATACAAATGATCTACATACATATACTTTGCATCATACATTTCTGCTATTATTCTCCTATGTCACTATATTCAAAATGACCTAGCAGACTGACCTATATACCCTTCACAAACAATATGCCTTATGCCAGCTTACAATGTATTACAAAAGATATACAATATCAGCTTTATACAATAATTACAAAATGATTTTACAAATAAAACTTTCTTTGGGTCCAAGCCTAATGTCGACTTCACTGAGGTGTTGGATGTCAGTGTCGATGTCGGTGTAACCCTGGATACTCCAATGTCAGTGTCTACCAGTGAATGCCTCCTAGTGTCGATCTCAGCTTCCTTATGAATCTTGTTGCCAAGTAACCATGTTGCCATGTTGAATCTTGTTGCCATCAATGACAACATATGAATCCAATGAGTGTCAATTGCCAACAACTGCTTCATTCCTCTTGTCATTAGTACATTTGCAAGACTTGCCAAAATTTCCAAAAGTTGGTCAATAATTTCATTAAGATGTACATTAAAACTCGCCATATACATCATAATGGCCTTCTCAATAGTGGCCTTGTCAACAAGAGATGACTCATTATACAGATTTGTAGTCTCTTTTAGTGCTCCATATTGTACAATTACATTAATAATTGCCTCAAGTAGTAGAGGCTCATATTCAGGTGCTCTCGAAGGAACCTTCATTTTCTTCTTCTCTTTTCCCTTTATGTTTCCTTTTTATGCCTCTTCTTCTTCTCCTTGTCTTGTTTTCTTCTTCCTTCTCTTCAACTTAGAATATTCCTCTTCTTCTTCTTCTTCTTCATCATCATCAACAATTATTGTTTTGATCTTCTCCCTTTTTGCCTGTTTGTTTATTTCTTTGTTTCTTCTTCTCTATATTAGTCTTTCTTTATACTGGTACCTCAGTAGCGACCCTTCTTCTACTAGGGGGTGTTTTAGAAGGTCAGAAAGGTTCAGGAGGAGTAGCAGTGGCAGATGTAGACCTACTTGTCCTTTGAGATGCCTATGGAGTGGTGGAAGGAGCTTGTGGAACTATTACAGGACCCTCATATGTATTCTTTGATGGGGTTCCAAATTCCTTTTCTAAATTTTCTTTCATCTTTTGGGCATTTTCCTTTTCATTCTTCATGTGCCTCTTTTGATTTATCTCATCATATGTACGAAACCTCTCGATAGTAGGGTGTTTCAATTTTGTTGCCATTGATGTCAACCAATATAGGATGGCTACCAGTATAAGTGATGTATGTGCAACATTGTCATTGATGCATACCGAATGTGATGTCTTTGATGTCACCTAGTGTTGTAGGTCACTGGTAAGGGAGAGGATGTCATTCAGCACAATGGTCATTGGAGTCACTGGTACACAAGTTAGTGTTTGAGTTGTGTGGAATATATGGACAAGAGACCGATATGATATAACAACCAGTAAATGATGGCATCTGTAAGAGAGCAAGATGTTGGTCAGTTGATTGTGATGAAGAGGGGGAATGTTATCTAAATCACATCAACATCGAAGGAGAAGTATGTGCAGGCCACCAGTATGTTGTGTGGATGTCAATCAGCGGGACTCCCACCGAATAAAGATGCAATCACCGAATGAAGAAGATATCTCAGAAAGAAGAGAAGGCTGATAGAGAGTGTGCTCAACAGGATTATATGTGGTTGTTTGAAGACATGTTGATCAAACAGGGAAGCCACATTGGTGTATTGCAGGTTGCAGATGACAAGGATCCACTCCCACCAGTAAGTGGAATGTATCTCTTATTACTCATGAAATGCATCATATCCCTCTAAGAGAAGGCAATTAGAGGAAGCAAAGACAGAAGATTGGATGCACGGGCTGGATGACAAATGTGAATGATGAGGAAGCCACTTTACCTTAAGATCAAAGATATGCACTGGATCAGCCGAATAGAGATATTGAGTTGTCGGTACAGAGAAGGAAGGATATGTTTGTCACTTTGACAAACATGATATATGCGAAACCAGTCCAGTGTTGAAGAAAGGTGTTGCCATAGATGCAGACAAATGGAGGCAGTTGAAGGTTGATGACATAGTGTCATCAAGGTGCTTACCGGTAAGTATGTCCACCTGTAATGCAGTCAAAGTGCAGATATAGAAGGCTCCCATCTGATGACAATGTGCATAAGGTAGGTTGGCATGTGTGCTGACCGGTTTAGGTGCTCCACCGGAAGAGAAGAAAAATGCAAGGTTGAAGGCAGACCGGTTAAGGTATAACCAACAGATTCTGTGAACCGGTAGATAACCCGGGTGAGTGGTTGGTCGGTGCTCTTGTATGGACCAACATAACCGACCTGGCAAAGGTGGATGCTGACAAAGGGGCCATGTGGAGGTGAAGTGGCATGCATGCATAGGTCAGTGAAAGTGTTGTCGGTGAGGTAGGTGGTGACTGATCGACATTAATGTCGATAGGTGTTTCACAGGCTGAGGAGCAGAAGAATGTGACTCGAGAGTGATCAGAGAATATAGATCTGATTGGATGGCTTCATGATCGAGGTCGAGTGTTCAGGTGTTGATTAGGGTAGGTGAAGTTATATGCATGATCACTTCATAGCTGTTTGACAAGTGCAGACTGAAGGAGTCGTATTTGCTAAACTTAGCAAACGTGTATTGGAAGCTGCATGATTGGTGGAGCTGATTGATCCATTGCAAGAGGTCGATCTCTAAAAGAAGATCTAATTGGATTTGGTTTGCATCAAGGTCGATGAAGAAACCCTAACCGCCTGAATTTTGAATTGTTTTTTTTCAAGAAGACCTGTTTATAAATATGCAAGTCAAAATCGATCGGATGTGATGCTGAATGAGGGAGTAAGGCTAGTGAAGAAACAAAATCAGTCAAGTGCTCAACGACAACTAGAGAAGAGACTGAGTGTGAGAGAGAATCGGGTTGAAGGGTTCAACTAGCAATAATGAGGCAACCGGTAGTTTGCCATTGAGTCTGAGAGAGGGGTATACCGTTGGTTACTGAACCAACAAAGAAGAGGCAAAGAGGATTGTAAAAAAGAGAAGAGCACAGTGAGAAACAAAAGAGAACTGATAAGTTGAGAACCGACAGTAATCAGATAGTGGATATCTGACTGAGTGAAGTAGATTGGTGGAGAGTAGTAGTGTAGCAGAGAGAAGAGAGAACCAACAAAGTGTAGAACTGGCAGAGAGAAGAACCGACAAAGAGAAGAGGTTGAACCGGTAAGGTTGCAGCAAGAGATAAGGCTACAGCAGTGTGAGAGTGAGCAGAGAACCAATAGTGAATTGGATAGAGGATCTGGTGAAGAGGTTTGTAGAAGAGTTACAAAGTTCATTTGTAACAGGGCTATTACTTTTGTAATTGACTATGTTCATTGAACATCACTGAGTTGGAGCTTGGTGCAGGGGTTGGTGCCCTAAACATTGTAATCAGAGTTTCATTGTGAGGCTAGATTGGAGTAGTAGACTCCAGCAACATTTCTCACAGAGGTTTTTTCCATCTTAGGTTTTCCTTGTATTTGTTGGTGTTATGTGATGTCCCTTTCATGTGTGATTGCATTTGTGACAGACTCCCATCTAACCGATAAGTTTTCTTTTTATTAGATTAGTTAACCGGTATACTCACATAGGATAGATAAAGGGAAAAGTTTGTGAACCACTAATTCACCCCCCCTCTCAGTGGCACATTGTGTCTAACATAGGTTCCTTAGGTTTTCTAACCAAGATGTTGACATATGCAATCCATTTGGGTCTAAAGAACTCATAAGGCAAATTAGGTATCCATACAATCCTAGGCTTAACTACCTCCATATAGCAGTTATCTTTATCTGCCATGAAATTGATTACACTCTTGTAACCCTCAACTACTTCAGAAGGTATCCTATATCTCATTTTCATTTCCTTGAATTAACCACATTATGCATAGTATCACATTGTTTGATATCTACAAACTCGTGCTTGTGATCCCTAGTCTGGAAAGAAACTAGAACATCTCTTCTACATACCACATCCTTCAAATTAGGGAATTATTTTATGAAGTAAAACATGAGATGAATAATCAAAGTGTCATACCATAAATTGTAACAGGCTTCCTTATTTTTCTTCAAGTTGTGCATCAGTTGTTGCCACAAGAGCTCACATAGGTCATAACCCTTTCCTTCCTTTACCATCTCATGTGCAGTATAGATTGTGGTGTTGGTAGAAAATCATTCTTTGTTTGTAAAGTATATCTTGCAAGAAATGCCCATTGTGGCATAACAGACCCCTAGATCAATTATATCGTCCACAATTAGGTTTCTATTATCAAAGTTTTCTCTAGTAAGCCTTGTAACTTCATCATTCTTCACGACATTTTGTGCCGCCAATAAAAGTAGTGGACCACAACCTAGTCACATCCCTAATTGCTTCCTTCATGATCCAATAGGATTGATCAAGTTCGATGAACTCTTCATGGATCCAACTTAAAACAATTCTTATCCATTAATCTTCAAGATAAAGTCAAGGAAACCCTTCCAGGCATCCAATCTTTTTTCCTCATAATTGTCATACTATGGCTTTAGTATGAATTTTTCATCCAATAGATGATTTCTCTTGAACTCCTCCAAATTCAAATGCATGTATTCATTCAGTTGAGAATGAATGTAGATCCAAACATCTTCAGTGTGCAACACATTGATTGGAACACAGGAAAATGCTACATCTTTGTTGGCCACAATGGATTTGTATATTTTTTCTTAAATTTTGGCCTTAGCTTCTCCACAATATCAATAACCCTAGATGTTGACATTATTATCCTTCCAAAACTAGGGTTTTTGTCAAAAAAAATTGAAACTACCTAGAAATATGGCCATTAGGGTTTGCACACAGGAACTCTTGAAAATATTTTTCTCTTCTTAGCTCTTGAACTCTCTTGAATTCATCGAATGAGATCAAATATGACCAAGTATCACTTAAACATCCTTCAAATCTGCCCTAGTTTCTTCGCATTGATTACATTTAGGTCTTAACAACTTTTTATTGTTATGTGATATTAGGGCTCCATAAACATTCAACAAAGTTTTGCAAAAAGAGTTTTTTCTCTAGAAATTTGAAATGTCATATTGTCACTAGCCAAATATATCCTTGTCACCATTAACATGTATGCTACATATTTCAATAACTTTTTCTTCACAAGGGTTTGAAAAGTCTGTAATTACAACTCCCCCTAAATCAAGACTTTCATCTAGTTACCAGAGGATCCATTTGCACCAAGAAGAGGTACAGATCAATCCTTCTCACCTTACTTTATTCCTTCTTCTTCCATATCTTATCCATCTCCTTCTTTAGTTGAACTAGATCAACCCTCTTTTGTAGTGCAGAAGGTCTCATAATCTTTCCCTTGTAGAACCTTGCAATGTGTCCCAATTTATTACAATTATAGCAAGTGATACTATACTATGAAGCATAACCACTTCTCCTCATGTTGGATCTAGAATCAACAGTCCTATGACCAAACTTTCTTCATGTATAGCAATAACCATAGAAGGATTGAGAAGACATAGCATTGTAACTATTCATCATCTTGCTTCTACATTCATTAGCCTTGTGACCAAATTTATTGCTAGTGTAACACTCACCATGAAATCATTTAGAGTTCATGGCATTGTACCTTGGAGGCCTAAATGAATTCGTAGTCATCTTTCTTCTACATTCCATAGCATTATGACCAATCTTATTACAATAATGGCAATTACCATTGAAATATTGAGAGTGCTTGGTTGGAGAAGATTGTCTTAAGAGGGGGATTTCTAAAATTCTTCTTCCTGTTTTGGACTTGTGTGAAGTTATCCTTCCTTCCTTTTGTCTTCTTAGATTCACCGTCTTCCTTTTCATCCTTCTTCTCACTCTTGTCTTTAACTATTTTATAGATTTCTCCTTTTTTGAAACCAAGACCACCCCTATCTCCTTGTGGTTTTTAACAACTAAGTATCTCATCAAGGATGTCACTACCACCTTCGAGTATAAAGCTTTTGTCTATCTACTCTTTTGCATTTTCCAATTCTTTTATTAGAGTGACAATCTCTTTCTCAATCTTGGTGCATTCAACAAATTTTTCATGAAGCCTGGAATTTAGATAGTCCTCAATCCTCTTGCCTTACTTAATTGAACTTTCAACTTAGTGATTATTTCCTCCGACTCCTTGAGTTTGGACACACATTCTTTGTTTTCTTCAATTTGATTTTTCAGCTTGACAATTTTATTTCAAGCCTTGGTGAATCTGATTTTGTATTCTTCACACTCTTCCCTTGCAATATTCGTGTCTTCAAGAGTAGACTAGTGTTCTACTTCAAGGTCTACTTCACAATAGTCAGAATTGATGTCCCAACCTTCAGGTTCCATTGCTTCTAGATTTGATTCAAGATAAATTGCATCTTTAAGAATTGCTTCAATACACGTGTTCAAGTGCAGGATCTACCTCAGTTGTTAAATTATTATCTAGGAACCTTGCTTTGATACCAATTGTTGAACACATTGGAATGTTGAGTGGGGGGGGTGAATCTGCTTATAATTAAACTTAAAACAATCAATTTGTAAATTAAATATTAAATTAGATGTGTAGAAATATGGAATTGAAAGTAAAGCATGCACCACAACAATAAACACAAGGATGCCAATATTTTTACATGGAAAAACCAATGAGGAAAAAACCATGGTGAGAGTTATCTCACAATAAATATGAACAAGTTTTATAAGGCTCACTTCCTAAGGCGGCTTACTGCTCCTTGATGGACTTGTTAAGAAAGATACAAAGATATACGGACCTGTTGAGGAGATTCACCATATGATAGCAGGATACACGAAAATTACAATGAAAACATGAACATGAACTGCTATAAATGATGCATCTAACATATGTGGATGTGGCAGTCCCCTTTTCACACACTTACTCCATCTTACTAACTTGATACCCATCACAAATAAATTATTCTTCTATTTATATCATCTGCACCAACCCACAACACCAATTAGGTCAGCTTCAAACGTATGAATCATGAAGTAAAAAAGAGTTGTGGATCAACCCAAGGCACAAATAGGCCCAAAAACATCACAACACATCCTTCAAAGAAATTATAATAGGTTAGGATCAAATTACAAAAGGAGGAACCAAGATTCTTGACCAAAACAGTAGTAACATCACATAAACTGTCAATTGTACACCTTTGTGTCACTGAGGAGAGATAAAAAAAGGTATGAGCAATTTAGAATATCCACAACATCTCTACAACCATATTTTGAGGCATTTGATCAATAAGTGATGATGCAAGCAGAGAAACACGTTGAATTGCTAAAAATGAAGCATCTTGGACTGACTGTGAAACTTCAACTCATGAGATAATGCATTGCAAAGATTTAATTCATCTAAGACTAGCATGGATGAACCCTTATACCTCTTATATAATAACCCAATGTCTAGACAACAAGATTTCTCACTCTGGAGGAAAGTGGAGAACTCTAGCAAGCATCTGAGAAACTTAACTCTGTTCTAGTAAAAATTGGAGAACAACTAGTTCTAACTCTTACTGCAAAAATTTTAATGAATTAAAATCCTAGAATAAACTCCTTGCAGACTATCAAATATAACTTTGAAATCACACAACCAGATCATACAATGTGGAGGAATGCAAACTAAAATACAAAGAGGCATGCATAATGATATGTATTGTTTGACCCTTGGACAACATTCATGTTATGCCCTGCATATCTAGTCCCATCATTTTTTATTCCATGAAAATACGGGTCCCCTTTTTTGTCTTTTTCTATTAGTTTTCCCTTTGTTTTTTAGCTTTTGTTTTGGCCACCTTGGGAGTTCGGGTTCTCGAAGTTCCAGGGTGGGATTTTTCTTGTTTTTGTTTCCTTGTTCAGAAGTTCAGGTTCCTAGACTCCTGAGTTCTTTTCTATTTTGTTTCAGGGCGTCACCTCGAAAGTCTGGGTCCCCGGACTCCCGAAGTATGTGTTTGCCTTTATGTTGGTTTTTGCCTCGGAGGTTCGGGTTCCCAAACTCTCATGTTTTTTTCCTGTGTTGCACTTTGCAAACCCGGGTTCCCGAAGTCGCATTTAATGTGGTGTAGGGTTAGGGTATAAATATGATTAGAGGTCATTTAGGAACTCATTTGTGCACTCACTTTTCCAAATCTAGAGATCTGACCTCGCGATTTCGAACTCCGGCATGCTCGATATAGCACCGTCTCTATTTTTCATGCCAGGTAGGTGGATTTCTCGCCTCCTTCGTGCACATTTTTGTGCATCTTGGGTTAGATTTCATTTATTTTAGTTTTGATTTCATAGATTTTTCTTGTTTTGTGTGTTTTTCTTGCGGTTTTCTATTCTACCCTAACCTCAGAATCTCGAGTTCCTAAAGTTTCGGGTTAGGGGTTTTTCTCGTTGTCGTTTCATCTAGGAAACTCAGGTTCCCAAGTTCTCAAAGTGATTGTCTTTTCCTTGGTTGTTTTCTTTCTGCATTATTTTGGAAGCTCGGGTTCCCAAGTTCCCGAAATAATGGTTGTAGGTTTTTATTTGTTTTCCATCACTTCGAAAACCTGAGCTCTCGAAATGATGGTTTTAGTGGTTTTTAGGTCTTAGATTGAATTAATTCAGAAACTTGGGTTCCCAAATTAGTTTCCTTTTTGTATGTTTGTTCAACTCGGAACCTCATAGTCTCGGGGTCCTGAGCTCCTTTCCTACTCCATCTTTTTAGTTTATCGGGACTTTGGTTCTCCAAAGTTCTACGTTGCATGTTAGATTCTCACCCCGGAACTTCAAAACCCCAAAGTCTTGAGTTTTTTTTCATGAGTCTAATGTCTTACCACTACGGAAACCCAGGTTCCCAAGTTACCGAAGTGGTCTCCTTTTGTGCTATTGGTGAGTTCGGTATCCCGTGTTCACGAGGTTCCGAATTTTTTAGTTTTGTTAGCAGTCTTAACTTAGGACCTCGGGTTCCCAAACTCCCAAATTTTATTTTTAGTTTTTCTATTTTCTCACCTTGGGATCCCAGAGTGTCGAAGTGAGCTATTTTTGTAGATCTTTTTCTTTGAGTAGTTTTTTATGTTTGATTTTGCAGGTTTAGTTGTGTTTAATGGAATCTTTCAGAAAGGCGAAATATCTCAGGAAGTTGCCAGTCACCATGAAATACCAATACCAGGGGTGAACACACACCTCCAAGATGGAAGATGTTATTCCATGGGTAACATATATAGAGATCGAGCATATTGAGCTCGAAGATATAGAAAAGAAATTGGAGAAGCCTGGACTGAATGCAGAATATAGACGAATTAAGAGATCCAACCTGGTAGAGGCGATTGTTTTCCCACAATCAGTGCAGGCGTTGGAATTCATAATGCAAGTGGCACAATTCTATAACCTCGATAGTAGGAAATGTGTTGATGCTAATGGGAAATCAGTGATTGACTTGTCGTTGGATATGTTGGCCTTAATTTTCCAAATTCCCACTAGGAAGGAAGTGTTGGTTGAGGGGGAGCAAGATGGAGAAAGAGAATGGAATCAAAATATAAGCCAATGCAAGAAAAGAATGAATGAGGAATGGCTCAAGGAAGAGAGGAAAACTGGCCTGAAGGCAAATGAAATTTTGAGGTAGGAATTTAAGGAGCCACAAAGGGATCTGATAATAATGCTTAGCAAATCCTTCGACAAACTTGTCTGTCGACACTTCCAACCATGGATGTTCTAGTTCATGTTAATCATTTTGGATGGGCGGCAATACAATGACTAGGCTCAAATTTTGTCAAATAACATAAGAGACTAGCTAAAGGAAGTACATAACACAAAGAAATTTTTCTTTACATCTTATGTTGTCTGGGTGGCAGCTAGATCCGGTCAATTCCCAGGGCTACAGACTGAGGGTAATTTGGGTGAAGATGAAGAACAAAATGTTGTATGGGAATATTACACCCAATTGCCATTAAAAGAATCTAGATTGAACTACAAGAGAATTAATGATGCATTTTTGTTTTCATTTATTATAAGTCTAATAGGTGACACTGGGTTTAGGCTCAACAAGGAGGAAATGGAGCTAATAAAGAAGTGGGGGTGTTGGTTTATACAGAACCCCCAATCTACCTATTTCAGGGTAAGTGGGTTCACTGGAGAACCATTTTTGTTGCCTAGGTATTATATAGATAGAGTAATTTTGTTGGACTATACAAGACAAATGGTACATTTGCAAAATTTGTTGTCATCAAGACATAAGACATGGGTTACTGTAAAGCGGAAAATCGCGATCGAACCCTAGTTGCTCTCCCCTCTTCCAACTCCGAGGAGAGAGAAGGGAGATTCACTAGGGTTGATGGTTTTCACTTAGGGGAGAGACTTTACATTCAAAAGAGGGGTTGAAACCCACAAGATCCCACGCAATGCAAGATTGGATGCTAAATGAGTTTCAAGGGTTATGACAGCAAGGCTACCCTCTTTTGTAAAGAATGTGCATAGAGGAATTAAGCTAGGAATGCATAGAAAGTGAGAAAGATTCGCTTATAAACTGAGATAGGAATACAGTATGAAGCTGTGGACCTGGAATTAGCAGTGAAATGTCGATACGGCACTGTCCTGCAAATTTGAGCGAAAGTTGTCGGGACGATGGCGCCCAGCGCCACGGTCCTCCGAAAAATCCGCGAAACGAAGGGGGATCTATTCGTCTCTATACAAGGATTCCAGATCTTCAATTTCAGCCACGTACCTGCAACCTACACACAGAAAAGCGAAGACGATTGGGGGGTTAGGGATTAGGGGTTTGCCTTTAGGTCAAACCCCGGTTTTGGAATTAACCAAGAAATGAGCAAGAGCTGTAAATGTAAATGACTGTAAAACAAGTACTAATACCTTGTTCTAAGGATGTTTGTATCCTTATGTGCGAAGGTATAGATGTTGTATGTTGTAAGTGATCTCCTCTTCAATGGTTGAATCCTTGTCTTGAATGCAACACTTAGCCTTGAATGGAGACTTGAAATGATCAATTGCTTGAAGGAATGCTTGAATGCTTGAATGCTTGAGTATAGTTTCCACGCTTTTTCCATCATATCGAATGAAAGAGGAAAATGTAGTTTATATACTTGTCATTTAGGGCTGATAGACTGATTTTCCCAACCTTAGGCCGACCAGGAAATGATAATTTCCAAATTACAAACAAAAAGACCCGAGACCCCTTAGGAGATTGGGCCCAAAATAGGACCCAGGGACCAGGGCGCTGGGCGCCATGGTCCTGGGGGACCAGGGCGCTGGGCGCCCTGGTCCTGAAGGACCAGGGCGCTGGGCGCTCTGGTCCCACCTCCCGGGACAGCAGGGTGCAAGGAGGTTTAGGCCAGGGTGCTTGAAAAATGCAGTTTTCAGTGTCATAATCAGGTTTCGGGGTCTCCATTCAGGTTGCATGTTGCGTCGCCATCGTGAAGACCGAAATGCAGTCGAAATTGCAAGTGTCACAATTTTAGGACGCTACATTTAGCCCCCACTTTAGCGGGAGTATAGGCGTATGCTCATACTTCCGGTAAAGTACAAGGAAACAACATTGAAAGACTTTCACCACGTCAAGGAGGCAAGATACACCAAGCCCCCAGTGGACTAAGGATCTTACGACTTCGATTGACAAAGTAAAAGGGAAGATCACGAGGGAGAACCATGACTGTCAGTAGTAAGGTTCCCTCACTATGAGTCATGCAAGAAAGATATCAAAAATTTTCAAGGCAAAGCTAAATTTGTCAATAAATTTTCAAGTATCTTGAAAAGATATGAACGGGATGTATGCCCCCCTACGTTAAAGCGATCGCACACGCCTCACCGGGGGTGATTGCTTTAAGGTAGTGATACATATAAGAATGAGAAAGGAAAGGAGCACGTTATCGCAAGGATTTAGCCCCCAAGTGTGAGATAAGCCCAAGGATAATAGACACAAAACACAAAGCACGAGGTGACTTCGCTTTCCTCGGGGTCAGTATGCTATATGATAAGTCATGTATATATATCATATGTATGTATGCATAATTGTTCTTCATTCCCTAATCAAGGAAGGTCACCTAGAAGAAGGGAACACATGTGTCTTTTGAGTCAACATGAGAGAGATCGAGAGATCTCAATGCTTTGCATCGTCCTCAAGTAGACAACACTAAGGACAACAAATAGAAGAATGAGAATAACATATAGAAGAAGTAACACAAGAGAGGAGGAGAGAATCTGCTATGCTAATGTAACTAGTCTAGCACGTCATCTACCCCCCGATCTTGTTGATCAATGTTTCGGGAAGGCAGGGAACACGCTAGAGGAGGAACATCCAACACAGTAGATGGAGCTATCACAAGATCCAAACAAGGGCTATGTTCATGTTCCGGGCCACATTGTTCTTGTCTAGGAGCTAGGATAAGTGCTTTAGAAAATTCATTGGATAAATGGTTATCAATATCAACAAGTTCATATTCACTATCAGAAACAAGAGAAGTAGCATTTTCATCATGAATAACATTTTCATCTATATCATCATCAAGATTTATAAAAATAGGATCTTTAACTCGCATAGGATCAAGACCATCATGCATCTTATGTTTAGGAGATTTTGGCTCAATTCTCGGCTGAGGAGAAAATGGAATAATGCTTGTTGAAGGTGTTTTTGGAGATTGCAAAGTTTGAGAAGCAGCTGCCTGAGCTCTAAGACGACGCTTTCGTCGGCGTTCACGTGCAGAACGATTTCGTCTAGTCTTAGTAGGAAGTGAAGAAGATTGAGGAGGAGGAATGTTCTCATCCTTATCACTTGGGTGTTTAGGTTGTGGTCTCTTAGGCTGGATAATAGGAGAAGAAGAAGGTCTCTTCTCTCTATAAAAAGAAGGAGGAGGAACTGCTCCATATAAAGGAGGAATTTTTGGTTTAGAAAGAAGACCAAGTCCATCATGACGAGGAGGGATAGGTCTACTTTTAGGAAGTTCATTAGATATAGACATAGTCACATCCATAGGGATGGGTTGGGAATCTTCTTGAGGAAAGACATTAGTTTTATCTTTCAAAGGAAGAACTTCCTTCTCAAGAATGATAGGAATGTCAAGTTTGGGTGTTCTAGGTTCACTTAAAGATAGGATCATATCTATTTTCCATTTTTGATAAGATTTGAAAAGATGATCACTTCGCGGAGGAAGAGATTGGAATTGTTTAGGCCAAAAGTAATCAATAGGAACGCTAGAAGTTCTTTCAGCTAGTTTAAAGAGACTATGATTGACAGTAACAACTTCACCATTATGGGGAAATTTCAAACACTTGTGAATAGGAGAAGCAATAGCTTTCATGGAAGATAGCCAAGGATAGCCAAGCTTCACACGAAATTGTTCGGAAGATGGAATAATAGCAAAGTTCACATCAAGGGATTTGTTATGGACCTCAATAGGCAATGTAATAGAACCAATTGCAGGAGAAGAAAATGCATCAAATAGTT
Source organism: Cryptomeria japonica (assembly GCF_030272615.1). Taxonomy (NCBI): domain Eukaryota; kingdom Viridiplantae; phylum Streptophyta; class Pinopsida; order Cupressales; family Cupressaceae; genus Cryptomeria; species Cryptomeria japonica. Next base: position 583,780,728 of record NC_081406.1, read on the forward strand.
TCACAATCACATCTGTTTTGTCATAAATCACTTGATTCAATTGCAAAGTAAAAAGAAATTCTTCAGTAATGATATTAACCATGCACGAAGGATCAATAAGCACTCCACGGCAAGGTGTATTCTTGACTTTTGCAACTATGTATAAAGGACCATCAGGTGCCCTAATGGTTTCACTGGAATCAAATGTGATGGAAGGTTCTTTAGGGATTTCTTGCTGCTCTACAAAGTTAATCACATTCGGAGTCATAGACACAAGACCATCAGATGAGAGAGAGGAATCATTAGCCTCAATCGCATTAGAGGTATGAGAAGTATGAGAAGGTAATGGATCAGTGAAAATCTGAAGATTTTGGTTAGGAGGAGCTACAGATGTATTGCCTTTATCATTCACTCCAGAAATAGAAATAGTATTATTATCAATCAAATCTTGAATTTTACCCTTTAAAGAAAAACATTTTTCAGTATCATGCCCAGGCTGACGATGAAATTGACAAAAGGCTTTGTTATCAAAATAAGGTGAAGTAATCTTTGCAGGATCAATTTGCCTTATAGGAGGAAGAGTAAACACATTTTGTTCCAATAACTTATTCATAATACTATGCAATGATTCATTCAAAGGAGTATACTTTCTTTCTTTCTTGGAAAATTTAGAAATAGGAGGCACACCTGATGCTGCATTCACATTGTTGTTGAATTTGATGGAATCTCTGTTCGGTTTAAACTTCCCAAATGGTTGTTGACTACTATCACCCTTATCACTCGGAGCCATAGGATGTGATTGTTCCATTTGACTCACAGTCAGTTGATAATTGTGAAGAGTTGCACACAACTGTTGGAAAGAAGTAAACTCAGAAAACAGGAGTTTGTCTCGAATATCTTTTTGTAAATTAGAAAGAAAGATTCTTTGAATATCATTGTCAGGCACTGGAAAAGAAATTTGAGCATACAAATGCTTATATCTACCAATGAAATCAGTCACTTTTTCTTTAACACCTTGTTTACAATGCATTAAATCAATCAAAGTAACTTCAGGACTTATATTGTTTTGAAATTGTTGAATGAAAGCATTTGCAAGTTGTTCGAAAGAAGTAATAGAATAAGAAGGCAACGAGCAATACCATTGTAGGGCTTTGTCTCTTAATGTTCTGGTGAATAGTTTTGCAAGCAACCTTGGGTCATAAGCAAAATCAGTACAAATTGTTTGAAAAGTCTTAACATGTGTTAGAGGATCACCTTTACCATTATAAAGCTCCAAATGCGGGATTTCAACATGTTTAGGAGGAATAGCTCGAACAATGTCAAGAGAAAGTGGGCTCGCAACATCAAATGTGGGCACACTAAACTTAGATTGATTCATAGAGGCAATTTGTTGCTGTAAAGAAGAGACAGTTTTTGCAAGATTGTTAATGGTCGCTTCAGTCGAAGAGTTCATATTAGATGTGTTAGATTGAGATGGAGGTGTTATGTTATTGAAAGAAGGCAAAGAGTAAGGTGGTGGGACTCTATGATAGTCAATTATAGGGGATGATTGGACAGGAGGAACACTACAAGGAGGAATGGAATGATTGAATGAATTGCCCCCTTGCATCATGTTCATTTGTGAAGATGTAATAGGGACACTCATTGAAGGAGTGAATGAAGAAGTTGGATTGAATGAAGGGATAGGGTTAATTGAAGAAGAAGGATTGCCCCCATGACTAGTAATCATGGGAGGAATGTCTTGTATAGAAGTAGCCATTATGTTTGATGTAAAGGTAGGTATGCTAGCAATAGAAGTCATCAAAGGAATAGAATGATTGACTTGAGTAGGAGGTTGTGTATAACCCAAATTTTCAGCACAACTCTTCATAGGCATCACATTCGAATCCACAATGTGTGCAATACCACGCAAAATATCAATTCCGTTCTTATCACTTTGAAGCATACGTTTTAGACCCTCAATTAAAGGAAGAGCTTGACTATCGGGGTACTCATGAGACATCCATTGTCGAAAATCGTCAAATTGGTTATCCAATTTTGAAAGTTGTTCTTCAGAAACCTCATGGAGAGCTTCTTCATCATTAGGAGGATTAGAGGAATTACCCATGTCCTCGTTAAAAAGGCTATTCAAATTAGGTTCCATCTCCTCGGTAATTAAACCTCGGAAAGACTTAATTCTACGGCTTCGTCTAACGGGAATAGTGTAAGTAGGGCTTATTGTTGTAAAACTCATGCACTAGAGAGGGAGAGAAAATTTTGATTTTAGAGGTAGCAATTTTCAGTAAAATCAGCCAATCTTCTGGATTTAAGCTGTTAAATGCAATCACGACAGTCTCCCAAAATTTCGGAAAAAATGTTCGGGACCGTGGCGCTCGGAGTGCAACACAGTCCTTGCAACTTTTTTCGAAATTTGCAGGGATGAAAGGTATGATGATTTTAAAGCTAATCTGAAAAAATTGAGTGATTTTACGATTTGTAGGTAGGCCAAATTAAAGTTGCAATCTCAAAATTGAACCCTACCAAGATTGTCGAAAAATGCAAAATTTGAATTTTGAAAAAGAGAGGGAAACTGAAATTTTGAATTTTATGATTTTAGAGGGAATGTCAAGAGCAATGCAAATTTTGAAATTCAAAAATTGACTCAATTTCACGCAAAATTCAATTTTGAAAGCGGAAATTAAAGTTGTTGTAATTAAGCACTTAATTTCAAAAGTCACAAATTGTAAGAATTTGAATAAAGCACTGAAATTTCGAATGAATGCAAACACACTTTTCAGATTTAGGACAGTAAGAACACAATTTTGACACAAAATTTCAGTTTCAATGATTTTTGAATGATTAGAAGCGTTAATCCAAGCAATCCCTAGACCAACTTTGACTTTAATTTTGAAGGTGTTAAAATTGATAAAATCAGCGAAAATTCTGGATTTTAGCAGGAAAATATAGTAAGATCTAGCTCCCAAAATTTTGGAAAAAATGTCGGGGACGATGGCGCTCGGAGTGCACACGGTCCTCGCAACTTTTTTCCAAATTTTCAGGGATGAAAGATATTGTGATTTTATTACGGAATCCAAAGTTACAGCTGATTTAGAGATATTTTGATCAGTGAAATTGTCTGACAAAGGTTGAATCAAGAGGGTTTTAAAAATTAGGGTTTTGACACTTAACCACTTAATTTTCAAAATTAAAGCACAAATATGAATTGATAATTTGTAATAGAAGGGCAGATCTGAAACAAGCATTAACAATTAAACATTTCACAAGCTTAATTACTAAAAAGAAATTTTAGGGTTTTTATGCAATCACCTCTAAAATTTTGCAAAAGATCAAACATGGAAATGTAATCAATTTTTTCAGATCTAAGCATGAAAAATCAGAAAGGATGTTCACGTCGGGTTCACCAAAATGTAAAGCAGAAAATCGCGATCGAACCCTAGTTGCTCTCCCCTCTTCCAACTCCGAGGAGAGAGAAGGGAGATTCACTAGGGTTGATGGTTTTCACTTAGGGGAGAGACTTTACATTCAAAAGAGGGGTTGAAACCCACAAGATCCAATCCCACGCAATGCAAGATTGGATGCTAAATGAGTTTCAAGGGTTATGACAGCAAGGCTACCCTCTTTTGTAAAGAATGTGCATAGAGGAATTAAGCTAGGAATGCATAGAAAGTGAGAAAGATTCGCTTATAAACTGAGATAGGAATACAGTATGAAGCTGCGGACCTGGAATTAGCAGTGAAATGTCGATACGGCGCTGTCCTGCAAATTTGAGCGAAAGTTGTCGGGACGATGGCGCCCAGCGCCACGGTCCTCCGAAAAATCCGTGAAACGAAGGGGGATCTATTCGTCTCTGCACAAGGATTCCAAATCTTCAATTTCAGCCGCGTACCTACAACCTACACACAGAAAAGCGAAGACGATTGGGGGGTTAGGGATTAGGGGTTTGCCTTTAGGTCAAACCCCGGTTTTGGAATTAACCAAGAAATGAGCAAGAGCTGTAAATGTAAATGACTGTAAAACAAGTACTAATACCTTGTTCTAAGGATGTTTGTATCCTTATGTGCGAAGCTATAGATGTTGTATGTTGTTGTAGTATGTTGTAAGTGATCTCCTCTTCAATGGTTGAATCCTTGTCTTGAATGCAACACTTAGCCTTGAATGGAGACTTGAAATGATCAATTGCTTGAAGGAATGCTTGAATGCTTGAATGCTTGAGTATAGTTTCCACGCTTTTTCCATCATATCGAATGAAAGAGGAAAATGTAGTTTATATACTTGTCATTTAGGGCTGATAGACTGATTTTCCCGACCTTAGGCCGACCAGGAAATGATAATTTCCAAATTACAAACAAAAAGACCCGAGACCCCTTAGGAGACTGGGCCCAAAATAGGACCCAGGGACCAGGGCGCTGGGCGCCATGGTCCTGGGGGACCAGGGCGCTGGGCGCCCTGGTCCTGAAGGACCAGGGCACTGGGCGCTCTGGTCCCACCTCCCGGGACAGCAGGGTGCAAGGAGGTTCAAGCCAGGGTGCTTGAAAAATGCAGTTTTCAGTGTCATAATCAGGTTTCGGGGTCTCCATTCAGGTTGCGTGTTGCGTCACCATCGTGAAGACCGAAATGCAGTCAAAATTGCAAGTGTCGCAATTTTAGGACGCTACAGTTACATGTGAAGATTTCCCCTTAAATTTATCATTATTTTCATGTCCAAAAATTCATGTGGCAAAGGTTGTTGAACAAGAATTGCAGGAACTATAGTTGAAGCCTTTCAATTACGTCTGACAATTATATAATCCATACAATAAATTAAAAGGATTGATGTCAAAAGTATATGAAGAACAACAGTCTGCCCTGGAGGATTTTTGGGCCAATCTTTAGGATGCTTTGAGGTAAGAGAAAAATATTACCATCGCCTCACTATTCCACAAATAAGGGATTTTGGTATCGAGACCAACTTACCCAAATAGTTGCATGATGATGGTACTTTTCTAGATCCAATGTATAAAGAAACAGGAATAGATAAGAGGTTGATCCCTCCGATCAGATGGTCACAACAGGAAGTGGTGGATATTGATACAATTTCTCAAGCAATGGTAGATAGAACCAAGAAGTGGTTAGGTCTGAGGATTAAACCAGTTGCCTCCAAGGGTAAACAAAAGAATATCCTGACAAACAATCCTCAATCAAGGATACAAAAGGATATACAAGCATAACCTAGTCAAAGTCGAGGAAGAACACCTCTATAAACAATGAAGAGGAAGTTGAAAATCCTTTGAATACAGAAGAGTTAAAGCATAAATTAAAGAGGCAAAATATCTAGAAAAATAGGTGAGTTTAGGGATTATTGTTGGCCTAGGGGCCACACCACAAGAATAAATTCCTCCTGTTAGGCCTGTTATTGAGGGTGTTGCAGCAATAATGGAACAACCTTCTCAAGAGGGTCAACCCTCTAGTACCTCCACCACTCCTGCTACAATAACCACCACTCCTACCACTACTCCTACCACCACTGCTTCAACAACACCAACCACCACATCAACTGCATGTGTTGCATCGGTTGTTTCAATAACACCTCCACCCTTGGTTACAACAATTGTCACTCCATCTTTTGTTGCTTCACAAATTCCTACACCTACAACAACTCCTACAACTGAAATAGTAACTATTCATAATGTGGAGTTAGACTCAAAGAAAGAGGAGGTTGAGCCAACACCAAAGAAGGTAGAGCCTAAAAAGAGGAAAATAATGACTCCTAGTGCAGAGAAACGAAGGGAGCCTACCATGCAAAAGGAATCAAAACTTCCACAGGTAACCCCTATGGATATAGATGATCAAGGTTCGTAGGAGAAGCAACAAGGTGAAGAAGGAAAAATAGAGCAAGGACAAGAGGAAGAACATGATGAAAGGTTGGTTCTCACTCCATGGGATATAGAAAATGTATTGAAAGATATCGCGAGTGGAGATACAAAGCAACAAAGTCAAGAGCCAACCAAGGACTTCAACGAGAAAGTGAGCGAGAAGCTAGAAGAATATCAGCAACAACTTGATATTGATGGTGGTCTACAATTGAACTTGGCTCAACAAGCGTTCTCACAACAACAACTCATCGTACCAGTGCTCCTTACCCAAGGAGAGACTCAAACTCCTCTAGATACATAGGTTGGAGTAGAAGAGTAGCAACGGGAGGAGGGACCATCACAAGAAGCTAGAAGGGTGACGACACAAATAACCACCCAAGGAGGAAGTACAGATGAAGAAACACCACAATGGTTAACCTTCACTTTTGATAAGAAATAGAAGGTGGTGTTGCCCAAACTTACATTACAGCAGGCTATTACGGAGGAGCCAAAGAAAAAAAAGAGGGCCAAAACAATTCAGCATTTATCTAGAACTGTCTCCAGTGAAGTAATTTTCAATATTGCATCCCCTTTGGAGATTGGAGAGGGTCCTTCGAAATATCAAGTATCACAACTTAGGCTTGGAAGGCAAACAAAGCGGGGAGAGATTGATACTTTAGAGTTAGCCACCAGTACGGTTAGGAGCAGAATAGAGAAGAAGCATAACTCCTAGCTGCAGGTAAAGGCACAATTAGAGTAGTATAAGCAATTGCTTGTGAAGATGTGGAAGACTTTGGATTCAAGGGAAGATGACACGTTGTCGTCCACATCATCGCTGCTAGAGGGTGATGTAAGAACTTTGATTGAAATAAGAAAAGTAGCTACTACTACCAAGTTTTGGGAAAAAGAGAACGTTTCAAAAGTAAAACTATTTCTACAACATACAACAGGTATTTATGAAAAGATCCTCAAAATGGAGAAAGCAATCAGAGATTGTTCAGCAAATTGGGAAGTGAGAATCAAAAACTTCACTAAGTAGAGTAAAAATTTGAATAAAATATTGGCCTTGGGTGAGGAAGTGATTAAAAATGAATATTTGTTGCAAGGAGATGATTTTGGTAGTTTACAATCTTATATCTTTATAATAGAATTTAAGATAGAAGTTCTTGAGCAGTCAAAGATATTGGAGGTACATGCTCGTCTATTGAAATAAATTAGTAAATATGAGAATTTTGTGAAGAAGTTGTTAGGGGCATTTGGTCATGATATTTTGAAAGATGGTTGCCGAAAGGAAGGTATAGTGCTAGATCAATGGGATCAGTATGTGGCTCATCATTTTGCTCCTACAATGGAGTTTAATATAGAGTTAGTGGATAGATACTCATTTTTTACCTCTCAATGTATACATGTGGAGGTAGTGATTGATAAGTTGGTCAGCAGATGGGAGCAAGCAAAGCAAATTTTGAAGAAGTTTGAGTTCCAGATTTCATATGTTGTTGATCCTCCTGAAGATACAGTTGCATGCTTTATTAGTAACTATAAGAACTATAAAAGGAGTAAAGGATAAATGTATAGTTGCCACACATGCAATTTTGACATCTTTTTGAAGATATTTTTGGTTGACACCAAGGTTGGGAGTTTAACTACTGTACAACATCAATTTCAGCATTTGGACAAATTTTGCATGGCTGTAATGGCCAATTTCGGAAATGCATGTTTCGTAGTGATAGTTAGTTAGTAGTTTCACTAGAGTTCAAGGTAGAGACTTGCATGTCAACTTCAGCTCCTTGTTTTTGTAGCACTTAGTTTAGATAGTTTTAATTCCTAAAGTTTAGGACATGAAACTCTATAAATTAAAAATTTTGATTCATTGTAAAGGTCCGTGAATTGATGATTTGAGGTCCAATCAGAGATTCCATTAGAGATTTTATGCATATTTTTATGAGTTTAGAAGAATTTTTGTGATACTCTTTGAAGTTTGATACAAAAACCAGCTTGTGGATTGTCTGATCTACTTGTGTGTTCTATATGGTTATGTTCTTCGTAATCTAGTAACTTCTATTATTTGAATCAGCAACTAGTTCTTTTTGAATTCTTTGTTATTTTATGAATCATATTGCGCATGTAAATGGTATATGAGGATTAAATTGATAGGTGATTATTGGTTGGGTGATACTAATTTTCGTTGGTGTGCGAAGTTGATTAACCTTATATACTTTCTAGAGCTCGTTATCTGAATGTTGATTAGTAGTATTGATAATATTGGGATTATGAAATTCTGACCGTGTGGATCATTCAGTTGTTATTGTATTGATTTCATTGTTATTTTCTTGTTCCCTTGATCTATCTTTTATTTTTTATTTTTGAGAGAATCTAAATCAAAAAATACAAAAAAAAGTAGGTAATGCAAAGTTGTTCCAACCAGCAGGCCCCTTGACAAGTACAATCGCATCAACCACTGAGTAAGTCAACACCATCATGACCCGACTATAGAGACCTTGGAGTAATTAGTCTTTCGAGATTGATTTCTTTTCAGGAGAGGTGGCGAGTGTTCACATAAACTACCTGACTATTAGTGAGTGTGTCCAAACACCCATCAACAGAAACTGGTGCTAGAAGGAGGGCCTGAATGACAAATTCTCTTAACTTTCAATTTCACGGTCACACTATGACCTAACGTGATACCCCTAGGAGACAAACCTTTACCATTCACACAACCCAACCTCAACTACAAATAAGACAAAATCATTCCCTAACTATACTCTCTTGCTTGGGACAATAGAAGGAGTCATAGTGATTGGTATACGCATATAAGCGGAGGCACAAAGGCAACTTCTTGCTCAAAGAAACTCTCAACTACCTCCTCCGCAACCAAGAAATTGAGATACTAAGGCTGGAGCGTATATCATCTTTTTCTCTAGAAATTTTTCATAAATTTATTAGGAGTAACTATTCTCCATCAGACTTAGTAGAGTTAGGACCTGCAACTAGGAAGAAGAGGAATAAAGCTAAAGGACAGTTTTCAACAGACCCACCGGTACAATCATCTAAATCCAATGTAGAAGACCAACTAATCCCTAGTCCTCAACCCGCCGTTGCACCTTTCATAACTCAACATCCACCACCACTTTGAATGGCCCACTTCAACAAAGATCACACACCATTGGGAAATATACCTATAGAAATACATGACCTGCCTAGGAATCTAGACAAATTTTGTAGTAAGTTCTACTTTGGGGGACCTAGGTTCGCAAAAGAGCATATTGAAGCATTTAAGGATGTAGTGGTTCGTGACAATATTCAACATCAAGATGTGGTATGTAGACTCTTCCCATATTCACTTGGGGAGAATGAGTATAATTGGTATCTGACTCTACTACCAAATTCCATTGATGGTTGGGATGTTTTAAGAGAAATATTTTATCAATCAATTTTGGGTATATGTCAATCCTGGAACATTGTACCATCAGTTTGCCTCCCTTAAGAAGTTACCAAACAAACCTCTGACAACTTTCAATACTAACTTCCAAAGATCATACAAGACATTACAAGCTCCTTACCAAGTGGCACCAAATGTAGCAATTGATTCCTATTTGAGATCCATTGACCCCTGGAGTGCAATGTTTATTAAGAAAAGTGTGTATGAAGATAAAAGCGATACTCTAGCAAAGGTTTATGCTTTGGCAATTAGCATGAATCATGAATTAAATCAAACACCTGGGGGGATTGGATACAACTTTCCTATAGGAATAAACTAGGGAAATTACAACCAACTCCTCGGGGTACCGTCATCCTTACCAATAGGAGCCCCAATGATGAACACGGTACCACTTTATGCACCCCAACCTCAAGCTAGTCAACAATTTGTTGCACAATCTTTACAATGGTAGAACAATGCCAATTGTGCTCCTATCCAAACATAGTACGTTGATCAAATACATGGAACATGACAACAATATGGTAACTTAAACACAGTAAACTAAGCCCCAACTTCAATACCTAAGAGTCAAGGGTCACATATATCCGTCCAAGTAGAAGCTTTGAAGAAGATGATTTTACAAGTTACTTTAGATCTTAGTCAACTAAAGATGAATCCTCTAGAAGGATACAACCAATCCCAATCGTATAATAATCAGTGTGGTTACAATAATCAAAATCAAAATCAAAAATATAATTCCAAGCCATACAATAAACAATGGAACACGCGTCCAAACAATGGTGGAGTAAATCATGACCATCCTAACACAAGAGACAATCATAACAACACGCAAAGTGTTAACCTGGCAAACATGAATTTACTAACTAATTGGTGCAGGTTACATGATATAGCATCACATTCAAAATTCAATTGCACGTAGTTCAAAAAATTGATTAGGATTGCTCAAGCGAATTCACAACCAAAAGGGTGCTCTAATGAGGAACCAAAAAAGGTTATTACATCAATGTTGGTTAACACCTTCCCTTACAAATAATTTCAAGCAGAATCTGAAAGTGAACCATGTGTTTATGATGTGCAAGCCTTCCAAACTAGAAATAATTACAATATCAAAAATCAAGGCAAGGCATTGATAGAACCACCTCCACTAAAACGCAGATTTGTACCTCTTGATGCAAATCCAAGCAACAATCCTCCCCCTCAGAATTTTCAAGGAATATGTCCTAGACAAGGACAAAGCCAAGAATATGTTGTAAAAGGATCATTTTATGTTACCAAGGAGATGGAGAGGACTGCAACAACTATCACATTAATGGAAGTGTTGAGATATTGCCTCAAACAGAAGAAGGCTCTTCTCAAGAAATTAGAATACTTAGAATCTCAGAGCAGTGAGGTCAAGATGGCTAACTTGAATGAGGTCAATGCTAATATCAATAATGATACCATCAAAAACCCTCCATTCCTACTTAGCCTAAAGATATGCGGAAAGAATCTACATAATTGTTTGGTAGATTCTAGCACTTCTGGAAACATAATGCCTCATTCCATATGTCAGAGGCTTGGTCTTAACCCAATACATGCAAATAGAAAAGTGGTGCAATTAGACAAGACCTAGGTGAATGTGATTGGGGAGTTGAAAGATGTGTACATTCAATTGGGTGCTTATCCACACATATCCTGCTACATTGACATCCAAGTAGTTGATATTCCAAAGTATATGGGATGCTTCTCAGTAGAGATTGGTCGGAGACTTTAAGAGGTTATTTTTCAACTTGTTTTACATACTTATGGCTTCCATGGAAAGGTGTAAGTAACCAGATACGGATCGACAGTGAAACCAAGTTGAAGAAACTGGTTACAGATTATGGAGCTCCCAATGAGGTAGCGTATGTTGAAGTAAGTCCAGGAGCTTATAGAGTGAATGAAATTCTCACTTTCTCTACACCTCTAGTTCCCTAGTCCCATCAAGTTGATGAGCAGAACAAATGGGGAGAATTAAGGATTTCATTGCAGGAGTGAAACAAGGGATTTGCTTGTTAGGAGATAACATGAAAGTGCAAGATTTATTACTCCCATAATGGTGTAGGATACATCATCAAGAACACTCAGAGATATCATGCATCCCTTATCAAAATGAAGTCACAAAGTTGATGATTTTGGTCCCTTGTGAAGATACTGATTATGATACCGCTCTCGAAGAAATTGAAAAGCCAAATTATGAGAGAGAAATTCTTCAAAGGGAGGAAATTAAAATGGAAGCTCCTCAGCTAAGAAGGTGTAAAAAGGAGGTCCTTCTAGTTGGGGTAGGAAAGAAGGAGAATGAGGAGACTCAACCTCCCATGGAGCTTCAAGAAAAGTGATTCACTTCCACTACGGTTGAAGTACTCCCAGAAAATGTTAATGAACAACCTCAGATACTAGAAGATATCAAACTCAAGGAGAAGCAACCACTTTCCGAAAGTAATCTTCAGTCGTTGATTACTGTACCCAAGCTACAAAATATAAAGAAATTGAAGGATGAAATCTGGTTTCTAAAGTTTGATGGATCCAAATCCAAACAAGGTTGTGGAGCAGGAGTTCAATTAACCAGTCCCAAAGGGAAGACCTTTCTAGCCTCATATCAACTCCAATTTCCTTGCACCAACAATATGACCGAATATGAATCCTTGGTTAGGGGACTCCTCTTCGACCATAAAAAGGGAGCTAAATGCTTAAAAGTGCAAGGAGATTCCGAGTTGGTGGTTAAGAAAATAAGAAGTTAGTATGCATGTCATGACAAAAGTTTGGCAGCATATCGAAACTGGGTATGGGGATTGATTGAAGACTTCAACGCTTTTGATATCCAGTTAGTGCCTAGGAAAGGAAATGGAATATCAAATGCATTGGTTGTTGCAGCAAGTACATTGGAGCCAATAAGTCAATCTCCTTTGAAAATATTTTTAGTAGAGCTAGTCTCCACACACGTTGTACTCAACAACATCAAGCATTTCCAATTTTTTGAAGACCATAGACACATCTTATCTTTCCTTGCTAATCTTGGTGCTTTTGAGGAGCAGATTATTGAAGAAGATGACAGAGAAGACACTATTGATGAAGATGGTAATGAAGAAATTGTCGATCTCCCCACAAATGTAATTCTCAAAGGTATGGTCACTTGAGAATGGCTTTTTGACTCTATCCCTAGGACAAAAGAAAGATTGACCATGGATTCAGATGTTGGAAAATATGAACCACACAATATTGGTCAAGAGGGTCAAGAGAAGATGGTCTATATTGGGAAGATTTGCACTCCCTCTAAGAGGGAGAAAATTATATAAATCCTGAAAGAATACATTGATGTTATAGCATGGGGATATGAAGACCTAAAAACATTTGATACATCTATTATCACACATGTTATACCTTTGAAACCCAATATGAATCCATTCATTCAAAAACAACGACTAGTCAATTCGTTAATAGAACCCCTAATTTTTAAGGAAGTTCAAAAGTAAGGAAGAAGAATGGAGAGATTAGACTTTGTGTTGATTTTCGTAACCTCAACAAAGCATCGGAGAAAGTTAATTATCCATTTCCTTCCCTGGATGAGGTGTTAAAATTCGTTAATGGTTCATAGACGATGTCATTCCTTGATGGTTATTCTGGATATAACCAAGTGTTCGTGAACCAGGAAGATCGCATGAAGACAACATTCACTACAAAGTGGGGGACTTATGCATATCGTCAGATGTCATTTGGGTTTATTAATATTGGTGCAACATTTCAGAGAGCGATGAACACATCCTTCAAGGACTTGATTGGTAAATGCATTATCATATATATGGATGACCTCACCATACTCAACAAAATTAGGGAAGATCATTCGGACCACCCTCACAAAGTTCTAGAAATATGTCAAAAGTATAGGATATCTCTTAATCCCAAAAACTGTGTGTTCAAGGTTGTTGAAGGGAAGCTCCTTGGTCACATAATCTTTGAAAGAGGAATATCCATCAACCCAGATCAAGTGGAAGCATTGTTGAAATTGCATATGCCTGAGAGTAAAAAAGAAATGAGGTCTTTCTTCTAGAAGATTCATTTTGTGAGAAAATTCATGCAGAGATAGTCAAGCCATGAAATGAAATGATGAAGAAGGATGCTAAGATTGAGTGGAGTGATGAAGCAAACAAGGTGTTTGCCTAGATCAAGAAGTCCATTGTTGAAGCTTCCATACTGACTAGTCTTGATTATACTCTATCATTCTACATATACTCTTTTGACTCATTTCATTCTGGTGCCATTGTTTTGATGAAGAGGCAAGCAGGGGATGAAAACCAATTGCATTCATGAGTTCACCTTTCAAGAATGTTGAGGTACTGTATTCTACTCTTGAGAAATAAGCTTTCACTTTGGTAAGAGTTGTTAAGACGTTTAGACATTATATCTTGAGGAGAAAGATATATGCAATTGTACCTGATCAAGCAGTTAAGTCAGTGCTCATGCAAGTAGAGTTGGGGGAGTGTCGAGGAAAATGGATGGCCATTCTACAAGAATTTGGTCTAGAAATGCATCCAATGAGGTTAGTTAGAGGTCAAGGTTTGTCTCAAGCTATGGCAATAGACATCCCTCATATCCAGTGTTAGCAATATACATTACAGTCATTCACTCAAGACCCATGGTACACTGACCTAGTCTTCATCTTGTTGAATAACAAGTGTACTGAGGGGTTGACAGCTACACAAAGGTGAGCTTTAAGGCTCAAGAGTTCCAACTACATGATCAAGGATTCAACACTCTATAAAAAAAACTACAAAGGTATTTACCTTCAATGTCTTGATCACCAGGAAGCCCATACGATGATAGAGGAATTTCATAGGAAATATGGTACAAGCCATGGGTTAGTGGATGCAACATCACACCAGATTTTGAAGGTTGGATACTACTAGCCCAACATTTTTAAAGATACCCATGAACATGTCAGGCATTGTCATATGTGGCAAATGGCTTCTCCAAGGACAGGAACCCTGCTATGCCTCTCCAACCAATATTTGAGGTAAGACCATTTTGTTAGATCCCTGAGGCAACTGAAAAGGGGGGGGGGGGGGGTGAATTAGTTGTCAAATAAATTCAAACCAAAAACAACTTAACCAACTTATTGCTTAATACCGGTAAACCAGTCTTTTATACCAGTAGACAGTTTTAATAGATAATTGCAATACTAGTAAAGATTAATGCATGAAACAAAAAGACAAAGTCATCCACAACACTTAACACCAATATTTGTACGTGGAAATCTTGTAAGGGGGAAAACCACGGTGGGAAACCTTACCCACAATCAGATGATACTACTGCAGATAGTAAGTGTATACAAATGGGGTATGCACATGCAGAAAGGCCAAGCGCCTAGAGCTCATTGCTTAAACACAAAATAGGAGTCACACTGACTACAATTGGATGGTTAAATCCAATAAGAATGTACTGGTCAAAATAGCATCTTCATATGCTGGATTCAGTACCAGTGTAGTTTTGATATGCTTTCACAAAAACCTTGCTTCACCTTCAAATGATGTCTGCGTGTATAGCTTTGCTTATTCTTGCATATACCTTCACACAATTCTTCTTCGCATTCCTCATCTGAACTTACAAATAAGATCTTACATTTATATCATAACCTAGGACCAATTTTAGTAGGTCGGCTTCTAAAGGATATTACAATAAAATCAATTTACAAATAAATTAATGCCCGATGCAATGACTGATTCAACATGTCGGCTTAATGCATTTACAACAATAATAAATTATCTCCATAGCATGCCATGCTGATCTTGAAAAGATAAACCTACCGGTGTATAACCTGGACCTATTTTCTAGTAACAACAAATATGTAAATATGAATATACCAATAATCAAATCTCCAAGACAAAGTGTCCAAACAATGTCTTTGACATAACCAAGTGTTTTCCATGCCATTCCAAGTGTCGGTGAACATTATATCCTGTCGGTGTACCAGATACCAGTGACTATGCATGAGTCATTTGCTTGCCGGTGAATGTTGTTGATTCTCCAAAGTGATTCTCCAAATTGCCAGAGTTGATAAGTGTTAGTAGGTGTTGACATCAATGAGAAAACCATACCAAAATACCAACACATTTGCCCAATGGGCATTAGATTTTGTCAGTGTTGTTAATCCTAAGTCGTCTTCAAGACATAAGTTCATTCTCACTGATCCAAATTACTGCACCTTATGGATGAAGGCCATAGCATGCAACAATACCATTACAGAAATTATTTTGAAATTCCTTGATGAGTATATCATTACTAGGTTTGGTATGTCATTCACCCTGGTATGTGATAATGGCCCTTCTTTTAATTTTGCACAATTGATGCAATGGTCATACGAGTACAAGGTAGTTTTAAAATTCTCATCTAATTATTATCCACAAGGAAATGGAGTAGTTGAATCCACGAATAAAAACAATTTAGATGTTATTAGGAGGCTACTTGAGAAAAACCCTAGGGATTGGCACAATCAATTGAGGTACGCCCTATGGGTTGATCATACAAGAGTTAAAGTTGCCTTAGGGACTTCTCCATGCTATCTTGTTTATGGCCAAAACCCTATTTTCCTAGTTAATTTATAGATACTTGTCCTCCAACTGATGAAAGAGCTTGAAATTGAGGACCAGGTAGAAGTTCGCCTCCTAAATTTATTGAGACTTGATGAGAAAAGGATAAATACCCTGCAACACTTTGTTAAGCATCAAGCACTCGTGAAGCAATGGTTTGATATAAGAGCCAAGGTGAAGCCTTTCGGATCTCTGACTTAGTTCTTTTATGGGATAAGGCCAAAGAAAAGAAGGGTGATCATCATAAGTTTGAGAGATTGTGGTTAGGTCCTTATCAAATTGTTGAGATCTTAGGAGAAAATACCTTTTGATTGAGCTTTTTGACTAGAGAACCTATACCATTGCCCGTAAATGGTTAGTTTATCAAGCATTATTTTGACTAATCTTTGATGGAGCTTGATCATTTGTACTATAGTAGTTTAGTCGTGTTCTTTTGGTTTGTGGTTTTGTGGTTTTCTTGGGTTTTCATGTTGGTTGCGTGGTTTTTTTTTAGTTGTTTCTTTCTTTCATTTTGTTTTGTTAGGGCACATGTTTATTTTCAAGGATACTAAAGAATAGATGTTCTTTTTATAACAAGTTGGGAAAATATTGAGAGACTTCGACTCTTTGCTCTTTACAACTTCATTATTGTTTGGTTAATCTTGAAATCTTTGTCTACAATCATCCAAGGTGATATATAATGGTTTAATTATGATTTGAGTTTTTGACTCTCAATTGGAGAAGGCTAACCTGATTACTCAACACCACTATCACACTAAGTTACATCAGAAAATTTTGTAAGATATCAGATGAACTTGTTTCCAAGTGAAAAATCAGAAGTCGGGATGTTTCACGTTGTCCACCGTGACTCCCAACACAGTACTCGGACTTCAATGTTTGAAAGTTTCTTTAAGGTTACAAAGAAGTAATTTCTCTATACTCTATGAGGTGAAATATATGCCACCAAAAAAAAAAGAGAAAATAAATAATCCACTTGCAACAACTAAATTTGGGTGTTTCAACAAATCTCCACCAAGGCTATGGACGTCTGGCTAGCAGTGGAGCACTGCTTGACGGGGAGCTTGAGGTATCTCTATCAGGACTATGGACGCATGGCTGGCAGCAGAGCTATGCCCAGGATGACCTTGCATGAAATGTGTTAATTGACTTCACCTACGTATCTTGGGCCCAATTTCCTTTGTTTATCTTCACTATTGAGAATGATGGAGTAATAAATCATGTGCACACACTTAAGAGTTAATCTTTTTCAGTTCTTGATTCATTTTCGTGTTCATCAGTTAACTCATATTTTGCTTATATACGTTGTTTTGAATGATAGTAGCCTTAGGCATCGAATAAACCAGAGAATTTGAAATTCTAAAATGCCTAGAGTCATTTTTCCCAAATAATTGCCATTTGTTATGCCCTGCATATCTAGTCCCATCATTTTTATTCCATGAAAATACAGGTCCCCTTTTTCATCTTTTTTTGTTTGTTTTCTCTTTGTTTTTTAGCTTTTGTTTTGGCTACCTTGAGAGTTCAAGTTCCTGAAGTTCTGGGGTGGGCTTTTGCTTGTTTTTGTTTCCTTGTTCGGAAGTTTGGCTTCCCGAACTCTTGAGTTCTTTACTATTTTGTCTTGGGTGTCACCTTAGAAGTCTGGGTCCCCAGACTCTCGAAGTGTGTGTTTTCCTTTTTGTTGGTTTTTGCCCCAGAGGTTCAGGTTCCCAAACTCCTGGGTTCCCAAAGTCACATTTAATGCGGTGTAGGGTTAAGGTATAAATATGATTGGAGGTCATTTAGGAGCTCATTTGTGCACTCACTTTTATGAATCCAAAGCTCTAACCTCACAATTTTGAACTCTCATGCGCCTGATCTAGCACCGTCTCCATTTTTCATGCAAGGTAGGTAGATTTCTCGCCTTCGTGTAGATTTTTGTGCGTCTTAGGTTACATTTCATTTGTTTTGGTTTTGATTTATTAGATTTTTCTTGGTTTGTATGTTTTTCTTGCAGTTTTATGTTCTGCCCTAACATCAGAATCTCAGGTTCCCAAAGTTCCAAATTAGGGGTTTTTCTTGTTGAAGTTTCATTTAGGAAACTTGGGTTCCCAAGTTCCCGAAGTGATTGTCTTTCCCTTGGTTGTTTTCTTTTGCGTTATTTCAGAAACTCAAGTTCCCGAGTTCCCTAAATAATGGTCGTAGGTTTTTATTTGTTTTCCATCACTTCAAGAACTTGGGTTCTCGAATTCCCGAAATGATGGTTTTAATGGTTTTTAGGTCTTAGATTAAATTATTTTGGAAACTCGGGTTCCCAAATTAGTTTCCTTTTTGTATGTTTGTTCAACTCGGAACCCCGTAGTCCTGGGATCCCGAGCTCCTTTCCTACTCCATCATTTTAGTTTATCAAGACTTTGGTTCTCCGAAGTTCCGTGTTACATGTTAGAGTCCTACCCAAGAACTTCATAACCCCGAAGTCCCAGGTTTGTTTTCATGAGTCTTCTATCTTACCACTTTGGAAACCTGGGTTCCCAAATTACCGAAGTGGTCTCCTTTTGTGTTGTTGGTGAGTTCAGTATTTCAGGTTCCTGATGTTCCCAATTTGCCGGTTCAGTTAGCAGTCTTAACTCGGGACCTCGGGTTCCCAAACTCCTAGTTTTTCTTTGTAGTTTTTCTGTTTTCTCACCTCGAAACCTCAAGATCTCAGAGTCCTAAAGTGAGCTATTTTTGTAGATCTTTTTCTTTGAGTGGTTTTTTATGCTTGTTTGCTTGATTTTGCAAGTTTAGCCATGTTTAATGAAATCTTCCTAAAAGGTGAAAGATCTCGAGAAGCTGCTAGTCACCATGAAATACCTATACTAGGGGAAAACATATGCCTCCAAGTTGGAAGATGCTATTACATGGGTAACAGATATAGAGATTGGGCATATTGAGCTCCAAGATATAGAATAGCAATTGGAGAAGCCTGGACTGAATGCAGAATATAGGCGAATTAACACATCCGTCCTAATAGAGGTAACTGTTTTTCGACAATCAATGCAGGTGCCGAAATTCATAATGTAAGTGACACAATTCTATAACCCCGACACTAGGCAATGTGTCGATGCTGATGGGAAATCAGTGATTGATTTGTCGCTGAATATTTTGGCCTTAGTTTTCTAGATTCCCACTAGGAAAGAGGTGTTGGTTGAGGGGGAGAAAGATGAAGAAAGGGAATGGAATCAAAATATAAGCCAATGCAACAAAAGAATGAATGAGGAATGACTCAAGGAAGAGAGGAAAACAAGCCTAAAGGCAAATGAAATTTTGAAGCAGGATTTTAAGGAGCCACAAAGGGATCTGATAATAATGCTCAGAAATACCTTTGACAAACTTGTCTGCCAACGCTTCAAACCATGGATGTTCTCATTCATGTTAACCATTTTGGATGGGAGACAATACTATGATTGGGCTCAAATTTAGTCAGATAACATAAGAGATCAACTAAAGGAAGTACATAACGCAAAGAAATTTTTCTTTACATCTTATGTTGTCTGGGTGGCAGCTAGATCCGATCAATTCCAAGGGTTGCAGACTGAGGGCAATTTGGGTGAAGATGAAGGACAAAATGTTATATGGAAATATTACACCCAATTGCCATTAAAATAATCCATATTGCACTACAAGAGAATCAATGATCCATTTTTGTTTTCAGTTATTATAAGGCTAGTAGGTGACACTCAGTTTAGGCTCAACAAGGAGCAATGGAGCTAATAAAGAAGTGGGGGTGTTGGTTTATACAGAACTCCTGATCTACATATTTGAGGGTAAGTGGGTTCACTAAAGAACCATTTTTGTTGCGTAGGTATCGTATAGATAGAGTAATTTTGTTGGAATGTGCAAGATAGAAGGTAAATTTGCAAAATTCATTGTCAGCAAGACATAAGACAGGGGTTACATGTGAAGATTTCCCCTTAAATTTATCATTCTTTTTATGTCCGAAAATTGATTTGGCAAAGGCTGTTGGACAAGAACTTTAGGAACTACAGTTGAAGCTTTTCAATTATGCTAGATAATTTAATGATCCATACAATAAATTAAAAGGATTGATGCCAAAAGTATATGAAGGACATCAGCTTGCCCTGGAGGATTTTTGGGCCAATCTTCAGGATAGGTTCAAGACAAGAGAAAAATATTACCATCGCCTCATTGCTTCACAAATAAGGGATTTTGGTATCGAGACCAACCAACCTAAATAGTTGCATGATGATGGTATTTTTCTAGATCCAATGTATAAAGAAATAGGAATAGATAAGAGGTTGCTCCCTCCGATCAGATGGTCACAAAAGGAAGTGATGGACATTGATACAATTTCTCAAGCAGTTGTAGATAGAACCAGGAAGTGGTTATGCCTAGGGATTAAACCAGCTGCCTCCAAGGATAACCAAAAGAATATCCCGACTGGCAATCCTCAATCAAGGATACAAAAGCAATATACAAGGACAACCTCATCAAATTCAAGGAAGAACGCCTCTACATACCCTAAAGAGGAAGCTGAAACTCCTTTAACTACAGAAGAGTTGAAGAAGAAATTAAATGAGAAAATCAAAGAGGCGGAATATCTAGAAAAACAAGTGAGTTTGGGTATTACTGTCGGCCTAGGGGCCACACCACAAGTAGAAATTCATCTTGTTAGGCCTACTATTGATGGTGTTGCAGCAACAATGGAACAACCTTCTCAAGAGGCTCAACCCTCTAGTACCTCCACACTACTACTACAACAACCACCACTCCTACCACTACTCCTACCACCACTACTACAACAACACCAGCCACCACATCAACTGCATTTGTTTCACCGACTATTTCAATAACACCTCCACCCTTGGTTACAACAATTGTCACTCCATACTCTGTTGCTTCACATATGCCTACACCTATGAGGACTCCTATAACTAAAATAGTAACTATTCATAATGTGGAGTCAAACTTAGACCAAGAGGAGGCTAAGCCAGCCCCAAAGAATGTAGAGCCTAAAAAGAGGAAAATAATGACTCCTAGCGTAGAGAAACGAAGGGAGCCTGTCGTGCAAAACAAATCAAAACTTTCACAGGTAACCCCTATGGATATAGATGACCAGAGTCCATAGGAGAAGTAGCAAGGTGAAGAAGGGGAAATGGAGCAAGGAAAAGATGAAGAATAGGATGAAAGGTTGGTTCCCACTCCATGGGATGTAGAAAACTTATTGAAAGATATCGCAAGTGGAGATACAGAGCAACAAAGTCAAGAGCCAACCAAGGACTTGAACGAGAAAGTGAGCAAGAAGTTAGAATAATATCAACAACAACTTGATATTCATGGTGCTCTACAATCAAACTTGGCTCAACAAGCGCTCTCACAACAATAATAACTCATCGTACCAGTGCTCCTTACCCGGGGAGAGACTCAAACTCGTTCAGATACACAAGTTGGAGTAGAAGAGCAGCAACAAGAGGAGGAACCATCACAAGAAGTTGGAAGGGTGACAACACAAATAGCCACCCGAGGAGGAAGTACAGATGAAGGAACACCACAATGGTTAACCTTCACTTTTGATAAGAAATAGAAGGTGGTGTTGCCCAAACTTACATTGCAGCAGGCTATTACGAAGGAGCCAAAGAAAACAAAGAGGGCCAAAACAATTCATCATTTATCTAAAATTGGCTCCAGTGAAGTAATTCTTGATTTTGCATCCCTTGTGGAGACTGAAGGATGGGGTCCTTTGAAATATCAAGTATCACAAGTTAGGCTTCGAAGGAAAATGAAGCGGGGAGAGTTTGATACTTTAGAGTTTGCCACTAGTATGGTTAGGAGCAAAATGGAAAAGAAGCATAACTCTCAGCTACAAGTAAAGGCACAATTAGATCGGTATAAGCAATTGCTTGTGGAGATGGAGAAACCTTTGGATTCAAGAGCAGATGACATGTTTTCCTCGACATCATCTCTGTCAGAGGGTGATGTAAGAAATTTGATTGCAATAAGAAAAGTAGCTACTACGACCAAGTTTTCGGCAAAAGAGAACGTTTCAAAAGTAAAACTCTTCCTACATCATACAACAGGTATTTATGAAAAGATCCTCAAAACAGAGAAAGAAATCAAAGATTGTTCAACAAATTGGGAAGTGAGGATCAGAAACTTCACTAATCAATATAAAAATTTGAATAAAATATTAGCCTTGGGTGAGGAAGTGATTAAAAATGAAGATTTGCTAGGAGAAGATGATTTTGGTAGTTTACTGTAGACACCTAAAATTGTCATGTCTAATTAAATAAATATTATTTATTTATTTAATTTTTTAAGCCTAATTCTACAATTAATTAAATAAATCTTTATTTATTTAATTAATTCATTTATTATCTTCTAGCATTTTTCCTCATTTATATAAATACTTTTATTTATTTAAATTACCCTTTTTCTAAATTAAATAAATACTTTTATTTATTTAATTAATCCCACTTCTTCTAATAATTAAATAAATATTTATTTATTTAATTAATTCATTAGCCTTTTTTACCTAGGACACATGTCATTCATCTCTTAATTCCTACACTACCTACCCTCTTATTATTTTCTTATTTCTTCTACCTACCCTTTAATCCTAGCCAACCATTTATCTTTTACACCTCTCAATCTTATCCCTCCATTTCTTACAGTGTCTTCTATATAAGAGGATGCTTCTTTCATTATCAACCCTAATCTCCTAAGCATTCGAACTTCCAAGCATTCTAGTATTCGAACTTTCATATGCAATCAAGCTATCAACCACATTTTTGTTCTTTGTTGAGCTCTTGTGCACACATAAAATCTGAAAGGAAATATAACAAGCAAGATCAATAGAGATAGGAATAATGGAGATTCAAACCCTATTGGACATATGATGGTATAATCTTTGTGTTTTCATTGATTTGCATTGACTTAGGTAATCTTTATATGTTATGGTGGATCTTTGTTGTTGTTAGGCTAGGGTTTTGTGGTTGAATTCATTTAGTCTTTCAATATTGTTGTTTCCATTTTTACCATAAAAATTTGGTACGCCCAGTGGGACTCTTGTCCTTTTGCACTTAACATCTTGGTTTGCAGATTTTATGCTTTTGAAGTTGCAGATCTGAAATTTCTGACAATGTTTTGACATTTTTGCATCTGCGCATTCTGGGATCGTGTTTTTGCTTTTATGTCGCATCTATGACCCCTAGAATCGCGTCTGCATCCTTGACATTATTTTACATTTTTCAGATTGCAGAGTCATGTATGTGTTCATGAATCATGTTTGTGAACCTTTTAACCACATATGTGTTGCAAATTCGTGTTTGTGTTGCTGAAATGCATCTATGAGGTTTGAAGGCGCGTTTGTATCTCATAACCATGTCTCCGTGAGATTTAATCGCATCTTTGTTTAGATTTTGCAATTTTGGTTTTTGTTCAAGTTTTAGGGCTTTATTTCATGATTTTAATTTCAGATCTGGTTTATTCGAGCTAATATATTGTGATCTAGCTAACAAATTGGTGCAACTTGTCCTTGAAGTAACACGTCCTGTCGAAGGCCCCCTTTTCACAAAGTCTTTTGGATCTAAAATTTACCTAACTTGTGTTTAATCTTTAGAGGGCCTACCTCCCCATGTGGTCATTAGGATTGCTAGTGAGGAGGGAATGACCCAAGTGGTAGCGAGGAAAACCCACCTCTTCTGAACCACTATAAATAGTTGTATCCATGGTGAAAGCCATGGGTAACGTGTGTTGATTAGTTCATACCGATATTGTGTCTCCCCATAAACTCATTTGATCAAATTTATTTGATCAATAGTAGGGTGTAACCCCTATCGGCTGGGAGCCTTCTGTATTTATAGAGCTGAAAGTGTCGCATGTATGGCCACACGAGTGGATGCCCTTACTAGACCTTTTTGTTTTAGAAACACAAAATCCTTCTAATTGTTAGGGCAGGAGGTCGGACCTCTGGAGTGGCCCACACACATACGGTTCTTAATGGAGATACAAAGTTCACCACGGGGAGTTTTCATGGGGATTGGTGTTTGGCTGCCCCAGAGAAGTGAGTGCCAAGGGTGGAGCCAGTGGGGTCAAGCATCTAAGTATCCACTTTGAATAGCGTAGCCTAAGGGGAAACCCCATGTGGGGTCAACAACTATTGTCCTGGACAACCATAGGAATTGTGCTTGTCTTCTTTTAAACATTCAAACATTCAAGATCAAACATCAAAACATTGTGTATTTTGTGTCTTCAAGTGTATGCAAAACATTTTTACACCAAACATCACACTTTCTTTGAGTTATTTTGAGTCTAAACACTTGCAAACATTGAGTCCTCATCAATATTGTGTCCTCTTGTTACGATAAAAATAGTCAAAAAAAATCAGATTTGATCACAACAACTTCACAAATTGGAAAAATTGCACTCAGATTCTGAAAACATGTCTATGTCCGATAGAAACACGTCTATGTCCTTTAACCGCATCTATGTAGGATAGAAACGGGTCTGTATTATTATAAGCAAAACTACATTCACAAAATCTCATAAACGCGTCGGTGCAGTGTTTAATCACGTCTGTGTTGGGAAACCGTGTTTGTGAAGTATACAGGCATGTTTGTGTTCAGTATTGAAAAAAACTTACAGTCCAGCAAACAAGAGAAATCATTTTTTGAATTCTTGAGCTTCCTAGGTCATTTCTCTGGGTTTTCATCTTGCATTCAGCCTATTTCTGGGTCTCACAAAGTCCATCATTGTTTTACACCTTGTATTACATTCACATTTTTTTAAGCTTGAGTCAAAAGGTCACTTACTTGTCCTCATCTTGCTTTATCAGCACAATACATACAACAACATTTTGCTAAGTGGTCCCTCATCAAGGTCTATCACCTTTGGGTCTCATTTGGTCTTACTTAGAGTCAAGGTCAACTTACCTCATCAAGAGAAACTATCATCTCTTTGGAAGCCACACCTATTCTACTACATACATACTTGGTCTTACACTTTGGACATTGCAAGTACACCTTACATTTCATCCAAGTCTTGGTCTTCCATACTCTTTCCATTTTCATCTAGTCTCGCACATCTTTGTCAAGACCTAGTTCATGGTTGAAACCCGTTCCCAAAAATTTAGGAGAGAAGCTAAAGAAGCTCAAGAGTCTACAAACATTAGTGGTTATGAATACAACAATGATATCTTTTTCAATTCTGATCATATCACATTACCTGACATGGACATCAATAGAAACATTCATAATGTTGAGAACATGGATAATACAAACAATAATGATTCACACAATGACAATGCGGGCAACATTTCAGTACATTCAGCAGAAGTGGAAGACTCTATCATGGATCCCCATTTTAATATATTGGTTGAGGAAATCATGAGAAGAGATAGACAATATTTTCTACAAGTGATGGCACAAAGTGGAGCTAAGATACCTCATGATTTTGATATGTCTCAAATAATGGAAAATTGACCTATGCAAGAAAGTCAACTCAACATGGATCAAAGGAGACCTACTAGTGGAGGTACTAGAGGACCGCATTTCATGCCTGAGTCACCATCATCCTTGTTTCAAAAACCTGAGGTCCCAAATACACATGGTCAAGCTTATGATACTCATGAAAGAGCATCTCATGAACAACTTCGTCTATGCAGACCCTTATGGAAATCTTATGCAGATAAATACACTCAATCACATACCAATGCTAAGGACCAACCTCAAAAGAAATTGGATATCTTGAGGCATGCTCAAAATTTGGACACAAGAAAACCCCATGTCAAATTTGGGGGCAATACACAAGAGCAAACTCATGACATGATTGTAGAATATGATATACATGGACAAAATAGACATTCCATTCCTCATTATGACTCTATACTAGGTGGTTCTTATACGCAGTATCATTATAGACCTCCTCCATATGAACATGTTTACCATCAATACCATCCATATATGCAGTATCCTCCTCCTCCATCTAGTGGCTTAGGCATGGGATATGGTCCAAGAAGTCGGTCTCCACCTAAGAACAATTTGGAACAGCAAATAAAGGATTTACAAAAGAAAATGGAGGACATTAATACACCAAAGCCAACTTACACGATGAGAGACATATGTCTCTATCCATTTGACAAAAGCATTCCAATGTCTCCTTTTCCTACACATTTTGGGACACCTAAGTTTGATAAATACAGAGGAAAAGGAGACCCTAAGGCACATATAAGACAGTTTTTCATAGCTTGCATTGAGGTAGCAGTAGAAGAAACATACTTGATGAGATTGTACCCACAAAGCTTAGGTGAACAAGCTATGGAATGGTTCTCCCAACTTCCACCTAGAATTAAGTCATGGGGTGATTTAGCAGAAGCTTTTATCCAACATTTCTCATATAACATAGAGACAAATATATCAGTTACCACTTTGTGTAACACCATGCAAAATGATGGGGATTCATTTTCATCATTCTTACAAAGATGGAGGAATTTAGCCAGCAAATGCTCTTGTAAAATTCCACAAAAATAAATGGTAGAGATGTTTACACAAAATGTCAACAGAGAAATTGGTTATGACTTGAGGAAATCTTGTTTGTCCACTTTCAAGGACGTCATTGAGAAAGGATTAGCAAGAGAGAAAGTCTTAATTGAGAAAGGCATCATCAAAATATTCAAAGAAAACAAAGAGGATTTTAAAGGAAAAGACAAGCCATGATTTTGGAACAAGAACAAGAACACAGTAAATGATGGCGTTGTCGATGCTAATACAGTCAAACCAAAAATCATTCTTTTTGGATCAGGTTCCTACAAATAACCAAGTAAATACTCAAACAAATTCAAAACCACGAAGGAAATACACCCCATTGGGAGAACCACTTGAGTCAGCCTTCAAGAAGCTAGTGGCAAACA
The DNA here is from genome assembly GCF_030272615.1 of Cryptomeria japonica. Taxonomy (NCBI): domain Eukaryota; kingdom Viridiplantae; phylum Streptophyta; class Pinopsida; order Cupressales; family Cupressaceae; genus Cryptomeria; species Cryptomeria japonica. The sequence continues at coordinate 583,807,458 of NC_081406.1, forward strand.
AGATAATAACAATTCTAGACAATCCTCCATATGAGCCAAAAGTCAAACCAAATTGGTGGAATGACAATGAGCACTACAAATATCATAAGAGCAAGGGACATAAAATAGGAAATTGTCCTTGCTTGAAGAACATCATACAGGATCTTATTGATAGAGGTGACATTGAGATCGAAGGACATACATCCAATCAAAAATATGAGATGTTTAAGGAGTCATTTCCAAAACATGACAAGGGAAAATCCAAAGCCACAGATGAGAAAGCCAACTATACCAAAGCATCCTATAACTATGATTCAACTATTAATCACATTTCGATGGACAATTATGTCTCTACTATTATCATAAAGGACAAAATGCCTGAAAGTTCTACCCAAAGAGCCAAAGTTGTCCTAAAAGGGATTGGACCTTCTTCTAAATCTACCTTTGAATGTAATGTCATAGCCCGATGAGGTAAGGTCACTTTGCAAGGTGCTCCAGCTAAAACCACCACTTCCTCATTGGTCAAACCTGAGTACAACCTAGTAGACCAGTTAGGGAAGACACCCGTGCTCATCTCAATCCTAGAACTATTGTGTATCTCTCCTTCACATAAAGCCATACTCAACAAAGTCCTAAGAGAAACCTTTGTACCCACTAATCTAAATGTGGACTAGTTTCAAGCCATGGTGGGATACCTTTCCATTCCACATTCTCTCACATTTACCGAAGCCAACGATGCCTCTATAAGCCAACCGCATGATGCACCTTTACACATTAAAGCCTTCCTACACAAGCATCGAATAAAATGAGTCCTAATAGATGGAGGAGCATGTCTAAACATTTGTGCATTGAGCACTATTAAACAATTGGGATATTCTACAAAGGCTTTGAATTTTACAAACAAAACTACCATCAAGGCATATGATGACAAAGAGAATTCATCCAAGGGCACAATCACCTTACCTCTCAAAGTTGCACCAGTTACAAAAGATGTGGTTTGTCAAGTCCTTGATCTAGAGATCACATACAACATACTCTTGGAATGCCCATGGATTCCTGAAATGAGAGTTGTCCCATCAACATATCATCGATGTATCAAGTTCCCACACAATGGAGTTGAAGTGACCATCAAAGGCGATCTGAATCTATTCATATATTGCAACAATCTATGACCTAGATCAGAAATAACAATTCCAGTTAATAGAGAAGCGACTCCATCCTCGACATATGTGAATCCAGAATCCTTAAAACCTTCTACATCAAAGAAAACAAAGATCAAAGAAAAAATCAAGATTAAAGACATGGGAAGTGGTGAGTATATCTTTCATGTTGATCAAATCCCACTATCTCCTAACACATTTAGTCAATAGGAACAATCTATAAACAATTTGCAAGGATTTGGGTGTGAACCACCTAGTGTTGTAGCTACTAAATCTGAATGCAAATCGCCTCTAGTTGTGAAAGCATATTTTGATATCAATAATCCTAAGAGTGGTTCCAGCGAAGAATCTAGTGAGCATAGTGCCAGCCCTCTTGAGAACTCACATAGCCTTACCATTTCATCTGTTTATTCCATTTCCACTCCTCTCCTAGACTTGGATCAACAAGAATCAAAAAATCCCTTACTCATTGGGGATGAAAAATCAATCTTTGAAAAGAAAAAATAAAAGTAAAAAATAAAGGAAAGTCCTTTAGTACAAATCAAAATAAAAAGCTACTAGACTCTGCAAAAATCAAAGTCAAGGATAAAAATCCTATGAAGAAAAAAGAATGAGAGTTGATCTCCCCTAATATCAAAATAACTAGGAGCAAAAGTTCTACATTTTCAAGTCAAAATGCATACTTGTTGATCCTAAGTCTCCATCATGTCATCCTACTTTCACTTGTTTTCACAGTCATAAACCTTCATAACTCATCCACTTATTCCACACATCCTTTCCCTTCTGGTGATACATCATGGACCTTTAATGGAGCTTCCTCGCGAGACTTTGTTGTCAGGGATGCCCAAACTTCTTTAGGTGACACAAATATGGGACTGTGTATTCCACACACTAGTAATTCTATCTCAGTTCCTTTATCAAGGAAGACAGTCACTCGAGCTACACATCATTCAGTCAAGGAACATTGTAGTTACAATCATAAGGTTAAGCCTCACGCATTTGAGATGGGTGACTTAGTTCTCAAGGAGAATCCTAAAAATCAGCAAGACAGAGAGAAGAAGGTCAAGTTCGAACCAAATTGGCTTGGTCCTTACATCATTACAACAGTTTATGGATCTAGTGCATATCAGCTCTCAACCCTAGAGGGCGAACCTTTGGAGGATCCTATCAACAGCATGCACCTTCGCGTGTTTTATACATAACTCTTTAGCATACCTTAATTCAAAAAAAAAAAGAGATAAATTTGTCCAATGGTGAAAACCACTTCGGTGGCACCCTGGGCAAGTACCATGGGGAAAATCGGGTCACCAGTGCCATGTGTAGAGACATTGCTCCTCCCTACTTCAGGATTCCATTTCACCCTTTCACTTTTGTACACACTCACAACCTATCCATCCATAATAAACTTACCCATTCCCATCATGGCTTGTTATTGATCTACCTAAGATTGGTTAGCCATTCATAATAATCCCTCATTTTGCTCGTATTTGTGGCTAAGAAAAATCCTAAGTCTAGTGATGGGTGTGGAACTAAGAACATCACACATTCCAAGGAGTATAGTTTCTTCCAATTTTCTTTAGTCTATCCACGCACAATCCATAATAAAGCAACACTTGCATCATAGATCCACAATAAAGTTTTATCTTCTCTGCAATAAAGTATCAGTTTCATGGATTCAGTCAGTTTCATATGAGACATAGCAACAATGGGCTTCAACAAATCAAAACATTCAACAGACTCAGACAACATTATGGTTCAGTGTTATTTATCCTTTTGAGAACAAAAACATTGTGACCACAATCAAATAGACTTATACAAGTGACAAGAGACACTAAACCTGAGGACTACAGTAGATGTTAGTGTCAAGTCTTGATTTTCTTTTGATTTTATCTTTTGGTGACATCTCTTTTAGCTTTTCTAGGATGTCTCTGACTAGAGATTTTATCTCTAGGATGTCTTTGACTAGAAATGCGAGGATGGAATATTGTCACCTATCTTTCTTTGTTGTTTGTGCACTGTCTCTTAGTAATGCTATGACTTGTCCAAGGATATGAGGACATTGTGAGTCTAGTATGAACTGGGGCATTCCTTGTTTGGGACTATCTGATCTCCATGCAAATGAATACAATGACTTTCTGGGTCGAACATATATCTGGATTGTCATAATCTATTTGCCATAATAAAGCTCAATGATGATAAAGAAGAAGCTCTTTCACTACCATATCTTCTATCTTTCATTCCCCTTTCGCCATTGACCTCCATAGTCCTTCTTGAGTCCATGTAGCCTACTATCACATGAATAAGTATAATTACACGCTAAAAATATTTGCTTTTCATGTAGTTTGTACCTGCATTACCACATATTAGCATTCAGATATCACAATTTTACCATATCCTGCATATAATACATGCTAGCACATTTTACATTCTCATCATGTAAACAGTTATTTTCACTATCAAATTCATCTACATTTCATACATTCACATTTGCATAACATAAAAAACATAAAAGAACAAAAAAATATCACATTTCATCATATTTGCATTCATATCATAAGTTGCATCACATAGAAACATGCATCACATGGAGACAACATCACACAGGTACACATGCATATAGCTACCGCAAGGATGAATTATCTCATATATATATATATATATATATATATATATATATATATATATATATATATATATATATATATATATATATATATATATATATATATATATATATATATATATATATATATATATATATATATATATATATCTCAAAAATCATAAGTGTCATGATACAATGATGTCAAAATACATATGGCTACAATCAACCAAAGGTGTCTACATCATCATACAAAAAGGGTACAACACGGATACATAGGGAGCCCTCTAAGGCTATGATGAACTCCCTCCCTTAGAGCCAGCTAGCCTCGATGGAGTTTGAGCCCTAGAAGGACCTACCCAGGATCGTCTCTCCTGCCCCCTCTATCTGGTGGTGGTGGAGGACCCATGACCCCACCACTAGATGCCTGTCTCCTATCTCTCCCTCCAGTGGTCGTCGTAGTCTGTGATGGTCTCCGGAAGCTCCTAGCTTGTCAATCTGGTGGCACCACTCCATAATATAGGTCTCTCTAGTAGGCTATCTCCTCCTCAGCCTGTAGAACATAGGCGTATCTAGCCCCTGTGTCCTCTGCTTCCTGCCTGCCTACCCTTAGTGTTGTCTTAGCCTCCATATAGCATTGAATAGCTTGATCTCTCTCTTGCTCAGTGTCCCTTAGGTATCTCCTGAGCCTCACTCCATCCCTCTCCAGATCCTGGATCTCATCTGTATGTCCCTGGTAGATCTCCCTCAAGGATAGTAGCTCATCCTCCTCCTCCCCTCTCCCCTCACCTTGTCTTTGTGGCTGCTCCCATGGTTGTCCCTATCCCTGTCCATGTCCCTGTACCTATCTGGGAACCTGTGCTGTTGGCACCTGTAATGGCAATCCACCTCTACCCCTCACTACATGCACCTATCTCTCCTCTCCACCCTCTCTCCTTTGAGCTATCCTCCTCTCTACCACTGCCCCTTGCCTCTGCCATCATCTTCTACCTCCACCATCTCCACTATCATCTCCTCCATCTCCACCATCTCCCTCTATCGGCTCCCCTAGATCCATCAGTCGTGGAAATGGATGCTCTACACAATATGCATTGTACTTTGCATCCATACCTGCATCCTCCACATCTGCCCATATGTCCCAAGGCATCAGAACCATGTCCAATATATGTGTCACTCCCTGATCATAAGACAATAAGAGACCTAAATGCACCTAATCCCTCACTATCCGCGCATACATCCCTGAGCCCCGTGGCATCCGTTGTATCCTGCCAAACTGCCAACATACCCTATCAATCAACTATCGCTCAATCACATATGGTGTTTGACAAATCAGACACCTACTCTAGAATACATTCAACAGCTCCAATGTGTCATCCTCCCACTCCTCACAGTTTAAGTAAGGCCTCCATACAACACTATCTATCTCATCAATAACCCGACGCCAATACTCTATCCTCCCAATCCATGGCTGGGAAGTAATCATATCATACAGATGTACATAACTGCACCCGTGTCCTCTGCCTCTAAAATGTATCGGACATGTAACCGGCAGATGCTCATATGCCCATACCTACAACAATGTCACTCCCCATCCTAATCCTACTGATCCATGATATACAAACTGATGCAGCTAATAATACACGTGTGCCAACACAGATGGTCCCCATGCAAACCTGGTTTTCTCAGTCACCAATGTCTCTAGAGTCCTCCCCCATCCCACAGCCAACCCTCGTGTTGCCCTGTTTGGACATAGGAATCCACTGATCACTCCTGACAGCACCATTGGTAGCACCAATCATGTTGTTTTCATGGTGTCCCAAGCCACATGTCTTGCCCTCATCTCCAGTCCTAGATCCTAGAACACTCATCTTAGTGCATCCCTGTCTCCCTCTCGTTCATAAAGAACTAACTCCCCAATGATCAGTATCCTTAGTACCCTATATACATCCTCTAAGGTGACTATCATCTCAACCATCGGCAACTGAAAAGTGCATGTCTCTAAGTGCCATCTCTCAACTAATGCAGTCAGCAATTCCATTTTCACCCGAAACTCAAGCACATACATAATATATCACAATCCCATGGCCTCAAATACTTCTCTATCCTCGAATGTCATCTCTACTCGCAAACTTTGAGTCGAAGGGAATCTCTCTCGTGACTCCAACATAGGTAGGTTCTCCTGTAGTCAAGCCAATCAACTATGTCAATCCTAGTAGTACTCCTTGTTCATCACAAAGTTCTATTTTTTTATCCTAGTGCTTATATCTATCATATGGCACTCAATCCTAGTGGTACTCCTTGTTCATCACAAAGTGTTGCTCTTTTATCCTAGTGCATATATCTATCATATGGCACTATATCCTAGTAGTACTCCCTGTTCATCACAAAGTGTTTCTTTTATCTTATCTTTTAGGGTAGCTACTTGAATGTATCCTCTTGAGTAGCTTATCCAATTGACAACGTATGTTCTATCATAGAATTGTCAATTTCAGCCTAATCCAATTGACAACGTATGTTCTATCACAGAATTGTCAATTTCTATGGTACTCCTTGTTCATCACAAAGTGGCTCGCTCTATCCTATCCTAGGGCCTCTGCTTGAGTGTATCCTCTTGAGTAGTTTCCTGATTGGCAACGTATGTTCTATTAGAGAATTGTCAATCCTAGCCCTATCTATTATCCCAATCTTCCCTAGAGGACCTGTTTGAGTGTATCCTCTCAGCAGCTTATCAAATTGACAACGTATGTTTATCATAGAATTGTCGATTCGACCTTGAAGACAAACGCACATTCATGACACAAATGCGCTTACATACTTCGCAAACATTTTTGCATTTCACAAACGCGCCTAAAACACACACACACATGCCTTTGTTCTACACACATGTGCCTGCCTTGCATAAATGTGCCTACATTTCACAGACGTGCTCGCATCTGACATAGATGCCTTTGAAACCATAGACACGCTTACACTCTACATAGACGTTCCTAACCTACCCAGATGTGCCTGGCACCAACGCAGACGCACCTTCCTATCTTTTGACCCGCTTGACATTTTTGCAACATACCTGATGCGCATTTATTACCCTACCTACCGTGCATTTATGATAACAATTAATGCAACAAGGTACAAGGAGGTTTTGTGATACTCACTGGCTCTCCTGCATCTATTGGCCTCTGATATCGGCGAACGTGATCGAATCTATGCACCAATGCCATCATTGTTGACTGCTCTCTTCTCTCTGCACTCTGATCTCTTAGGTATGTGGATGATAATGAAGATGTTTTCCCTCGTAGTCTATCTTATAAACTACCCAAGACCTAGTCTCCTAAGTTAGCCTTCTTTATCTCGTGACTCTGTCACTCTATCCTATCTGGTTAGTCCTTTCTAGCCTTTCTTTCTTATCTAGAGATTGTCTGTGATCTTTTCCAACATTTTCATCCAATCTCTCGAGGGGGCATATCATTCCCATCATGGGGCAACTTTGTATTAGTCCATCTTATCTTCTTTGAAACGACAAGCTGCATTGTCTCAAAGAGGGGCAAAATGTAGACACCTAAAAGTGTCTTGTCTAATTAAATAAATGTTTTTATTTATCTAATTATTTAAGCCTAATTCTTCTATTAGTTAAATAAATCTTTATTTATTTAATTAATTCATTTATTCTCTTCTAGCCTTTTTCCTCATTTAAATAAATACTTTTATTTATTTAAAATTACCCTTTTTCTAAATTAAATAAATACTTTTATTTATTTAATTAATCCCACTTCTTCTATTAATTAAATAAATCTTTATTTATTTAATTAATTCATTAGCCTTTTCTACCTATGACACATGTCATTCATCTCTTAATTCCTACACTACTTACCCTCTTATTATTTTCTTATTTCCTCTATCTACCCTTTAATCCTACCCGACCATTTATCTTTTACACCTCTCAATCTTATCCCTCCATTTCTTACAATGTCTTCTATATAAGAGGATGTTTCTTTCATTATCAACCCTAATCTCCTAAGCATTCGGACTTCCAAGCATTCTAGCATTCAAACTTTCATATGCAATCAAGCTATCAATCATATTTTCGTTCTTTGTTGAGCTCTTGTGCACACATAAAATCTGAGAGCAAATATATCAAGCAAGATCAATGGAGATAGGAAGAATGGAGATTCAAACCCTATTGGACATATGATGGTATAATCTTTGTGATTTCATTGATTTGCATTGTCTTAGGTAATCTTCATATGTTATGGTAGATCTTTGTTGTTGTTAGGATAGGGTTTTGTGGTTGAATACATTTAATCTTTTAATATTGTTGTTTCCATTTTTACCATAAACATTTACAATCTAATATCTTTATAATAGAATTTAAGATAGAAGTTCTTGAGTAGTGCAGTTCAAAGATATTGGAGGTACATGCTCCTCTTTCGAAATCAATTAGTAAATATAAGAATTTTGTGAAGAAGTTGTTAGGGGCATATGGTCATGATATTTTGAAAGATGGTCGCCTGAAGGAAGGTATAGTGCTAAATCAATGGGATCAGTATGCAGCTCATCATTTTGCTCCTACAGTGGAGTTTAATACAGAGTTAACTGATGGATACTCATTTTTTACCTCTCAATGTATACATGCAAAGGGAGTAATTGATAAATTGGTTAGTAGATGGGAGCAGGCAAAGAAAATTTTAAAGAAGTTTGAGTTCCATATTTTGTATGTTGTTGAGCCTCCTGAAGATACAGATGCATGCTTTATCAGTAACCATAAGAACTATAAAAGGAGTAAAGGATGAATGTATAGTTTCCACACATGCAATTTTGACAAGTTTTTGAAGATATTTTTTGTTGACACCAAGGCTGGTAGTTTAACTGATGTATAACTTCAACTTCAGCTTTTGGACAAATTTTGTATGGTTGTAATGGCCAATTTCAAAAATGCATTTTTCATAGTGATAGTTAGTTAGTAGTTTCACTGGATTTCAAGGTAGAGTCTTCCATCTCAACTGCATCTCCTTGTTTCTGTAGCACTTAGTTTAGATGGCTTTAATTCCTAAAGTTTAGGACATCAAACTCTATAAATTAAAAATTTTGATTCATTGAAAAGGTTCGTGAATTGTTGATTTGAGGTCCAATTACATATTCCATTAGAGATTTTATGCAGATTTTTATGAGTTTAGAAGAATTTTTGTGATACTCTTTGAAGTTTAATACAAAAACTAGCTTGTGGATTGCTTGATCTACTTGTGTGTTCTATATGGTTATGTTCTTCGTAATCTGGTAACTTCTATTATTTGAATCAGCAACTAGTTCTTTTTGGATGCTTTGTTAGTTTATGAATCATATTGTGCATGTAAATGGGATATGAGGATTAAATTGATAGGGCGATTATTGGTTGGGTAATATTAATTTTCATTGGTGTGCAAAGTTGATTGACTTTATGTACTTTCTGGAGATCGTTATCTAATGTTGATTAGTAGTATTGATAATATTGGGATTATGAAATTCTGACCGTGTAGATCATTCTGTTGGTATTGTATTGATTTCATTGTTATTTTCTTGTTCCCCTGATCTATCTTTTGTTGTTTATTTTTGAGAGAATTTAAATCAAAAAATACAAAAAGAAGTAGGTAATTCGAATTTGTTCCAACCAGCACGCCCCTTGATAGGTACAATCGCATCAACCACTGAGTGACCCAACACCATTGTGACCCGACTATAGAGACCTTGGAGTAATTAGTCTTTAGAGATTGATTGATTTTCAAGGGAGGCAACAAGTGTTCACATAAACTACCTGACTAGTGGTGAGTGTGTCAAAATACCCCTCAACAATTCCTATACAATACAAGTAAAAGAAGAAACACAATTTATCTTCATTTAACTCCTTGAAAAATGGAGAAACAATCAAAATGATTGCATTCCTCATCCAAAGCATAAACAATGTGCAACTATCTTAACCAAGTACATACCATGCTTTTGAAATGTCATATTGTCATGTCCATACATCTACTATTCTTCCAGACTATATTTGTTTATCCTCAGACATTTTGACCTCTAACCTTTTCTCAGCCTCTTTAATGATACCAATCAATCTCTCTCAACCATGTTGATCTCACATCATTTCTAAGCCTCTTAAACTATATCAATCCATTTGTATACAAGTATTATAGGTCATCAAGTTGACCTCAAGTTGACATCAATGACAATACATTCAAGTTTACATCAATCACAACATATGACACATATTGCCAACAAATGTATGTTCTTTATTTGCACTCCAAGTGATCTGATAAATCAAAATAATGTTTCACAAATTATAATGTGTTGGCCATTTGGAGGAATTGATTATGTGTTGCATTGATGTTTTGTCATTGATGTTAACACTAGTTTTTTTTGCTACTTTATTGGTATCCTTCTTGTCCCAGTAAGTTGTTTGGTTTCAAGTTGGATTAGATCGTGATGATCCGGTATACTCCGGTATGTCCTGACTTATGGAATTGGCTTAGATTTTTTATTCATGCTACTCAGATTCATGTTCAATTAGTTGGTTTTGATATGGTGATCGGATGTTATCCTATATGTTGGTAAGCTTGGTTTGTTGATCCAGTAAGGGTTTCACCGACAGAGCTTTGTTGAAGATCTTTGATGATATGCATAAGTGGTGTTGGTGTAGATTCTAGTAGATATTAAGGATGGTGATGGTGATCGTGTTCTAGACTTGGTTGATTGGGATCATTTCTTTAGCATGTGTGGACCTATATTGGGTCCGGTATTATCTAGGTTATGGACCAACTTAATGTAACATGTTGATTGGACTTCTCGATGTGTTTTCGGGATGTCTTATGGGTTGGATATTATTTGTTTGGTCTCAAGCCGACATGTTTTGTAATTATGTAATTGATTTATTGTCTGATGGTCAACCTTATTGTTTGTGGTCGAGGGTTTGTATATATATGATGTAAGATCTCATTGTAGATCATATGGGAAGAGTATGCAAGCAAATAATGTAATAATCATTCATGCAGAGGATTTAGTCAGCCATTGGTGATCATGTTGGGTTTATATAAGAGGATTAAGTCCTTTGGTATTGAGATTAACCAGAATTATACTTAGGCATAGGAGATGTTATCATTGCAGTTCATTCTCTCTTCCGGATTGTAGTCTGGATCTTTATGTAGTCAATGAGACTCATTTTGTGATGAGCAGTGTACTCTAGGTTGTTGGCCTTCCTGCAAGTGTAGGCCCCTCATTTCTAATCACATACTTACTGTAGAAGTATTATCTGACTATGGGTAGGCTTCCCACCATGGTTTTTTCCTTTACCAGATTTTCCATGTACAAATCTTGGTGTCATGTGGATGGTATTTATTCTCTAATTGTTGTTTGTGATTAATTGGTTTATTTGCTATTTTAGTAATTGGTTTATGCATTCCGGTATTGATCTTTTGGATTTCGGTATTAAACTTTTAATTACTTAAGGCTTTGGTAATCTGGTGACAACTGATTCACTCCCCCCCCCTCAGTTGTCTTTCAGTTATATGTTCTTTATTTGCACTCCAAGTGATCTGATAAATCAAAATCTTGTTTCATAAGTTATAGTGAAGTCTTCTAATTTCATTTCTTTTAATATCAAAAGATATAACTATTTAACCAAAATCCTCATCATTGTTTTTCTCTTCATCTTCAAATTTTAATTGTATATCTCTATAATAAAGTGTGTTTGTAACAACTAGATTTAATAATCATTGTCAATAGAGATTTTACTATATTTCACACTCCAATTTATAGATTACCTACATTTATAGGTCATGGTCTCTTTTAGTACCATTATCATAAGTAAAATTTTAGTTAGAAATAAAACCCCCAAGGTTCATTTAGATATCAATTGATCAAAAATGTTAGATTCTTTACAATTGTAGTGTCCCTCCCTGATTCATCTTTTGGTTTATGCATCGATGGACTTGTTTAGACTTTTATATGATGTTTTGATTAGTACTTATAGTTTCATTTATATCTCAGTTGCTTATTGATGATGATAGATACTCTACACTGACATTTGATATATGGTAATTTATATGGATGATAATATATCCTAGTTTATTATGATGGTTGGACTTATACTTGATGATTTATATACACTCATTATTCATGATAGATTATATGGATTATGAGGTTATGATGGCATCTTGATAATGCTAACCTTATTCGACAATTACATTGGATGAGTCGATGCTATGATTGTCATGATTTTCTTACTAGTGTATTTGTGATAGAGACTATGTCATATCACTCATTGCAAGCATGATATGACATTGTGATTCTCTCTCACTTGTCTGATCATTTATGATATATGTTGTTTTGTGGATATTTGATGATGCGGGATTGCAAGTACTAGACATCAACTCCACCTGGTCTCATAGGTCTGAGCGTGTCTTCATCCCAATGGAAATTTGATTGGAGATAACATGAGTTCCTTCTATAGACTATAGGCTTAAGTTGATATCCTTGTCAGTCAGTGTCTTGGCTTGAGTCAGTTGTTATAGTTTTGTGTTGCGATGTTCAACCCTATGTTGGGTTGTCATGTAGCATGATTATTTGATTATTTAATTAATTTATATTTGATCCATATAGTTTATTAATATTTAAATTAATTTAATGTATAGTTTTGATATTTAATAATTATTGGGTGATTAATTAATATTCATTATTGTAGCATCGTAAAATTGCGACCCTCGCAATTTCAACCATATCTTAGGCCCTCACTTATGCGACCACATTTCTCTACTCGACTAAGACCCCTTTCTGCACTTTCATCTCGAGTCTTCTCCCATCTCATCCCTGATGACACCTCAGGACCCTATCTAGGCCCCAAGATAGGGCAGGATAGGGTCGTGGAGCCCCTATCCTCCCTCTTAGGGTGGCCCTAAGATGGGTCCATCCAACCCTTGAACCCAGTTTTTTCCTCGGGGACTTACATCCCCTAATGTCGACCTTCAATGAGATGAAAATAATTCTCCTAGGCTAGTATAAAAGAGGATCTAGCTCTCTCATTTTCATAACAAGGAATAAGTGAAAATATACAAGCATAAGGAGAATAAGCGAATTTCTAGCAGAAGGTCTCCATTATCGTCATCAAGCATTTGAGTTCTCTTCTTCATGTGTGTGTTAGGGTTTTGTCATGTTACATGTCATTTCATAAAATATTTATGATTATATTCAAGAAGCAAAGCAACAATCATCAATCAATTGTAGATCTACAAGGTATACATTTCCATTATTTACATTTACGCATTTGCAATTACTTTATTTCAAGGTTGATTCCTCAACCGGGGTTTTACTAAGACAAACCCCTATCCACAACCCTTCTTCCTTTCTTTTCTGTGTGTAGGTTGCAGGTGCGCAGCTGTAATTGCAGGTTTGGACTTTATTTGTAGAGACGGAAAAACCCTTTTCAGCATGCGGATTTTTCAGAGGACCATGTACACTTTCAACTTGGTCCCAACGAATCTTCTCCAAATTTGTAGGGAAGATCCATATCGGTCTAAATATATCATATCCGAAATTACAACATGATCTTGAACTGGTAGCCCCCTATTTCATCCATTTTTGTCTCCTTTTCTACATAGTCAACATATCTATTTACAAAAGAGGGTAAATCACATTCCAACCCTTGCAATCCACTTGGTATTCACATCCTTATTCTCCTTGGATTTGGATCTAGTGGATTCAAGCCCCTCTTTTGAATGTAAAGTATATCCCAAGTGAAAATCCTCCTAGTGGTTTCCTTTCTCTCTCTTAGGTGGGGAACCACTAGGATCCAATTTTTTATTTTACAATTATGTTATCTTAATTAATGTTTATTAAGCCTTAATTTAATGGTTTATTATTATTTATTGTTTAATTATTTTATTATTTGAGCCATTTGGATTTATTATTTATTTATATAATTGTGGCTTTAATATTTAATTTGGGTATTTAATTATAGTGTTAGGATTCCCACAGATACTGAGAGGGGGGGGTGAATCAGTATCTAACTGGTGAATAGAATTTCTTAACTTAAAACATGTAGAGCATATTATAACAGTGTACCGGTATGCAAGAAACAATGTAATAAGCATAAATGAAAGTAACCACATAAGAAACACACCATAACACAATATTTTAATGAGGAAACCCGGTGTGGGAAAAACCTCAGTGGGATTTGTGACCCACAATATTCACTTACTGGCCAATCAGAGAATATTACTTACAAGAGGGGCCTGCACATGCAGGAAGGCCAATTGCCTAGATCTCACTTCTCAATGGGAAGTCTCACTGACTTACAATGTGGATTATACAAATCTAATATCTTGTACTACTTTATAATAGCATCTATAATGCCAGATCCAGTACCGGTTTCTGCTCTGTTCTTTACATAAAACCTTTAACCTATATTTCGCATAATAGTTCTGCCTAATATTTCTTCCTTCTCTTACTTGCTTCTTACTTACTTACAAAATGTCTACAATGATCTCTCTTATATATAAGAGTCGTTTTACAACTTGCCAAGTCGGCTTACAAAGTTTTTACAATAATAAACAAAATATAATATATCAAAAATCCTGTCGGCCTCTGTGCCAGTATGCTTCCTTTCTCTATGTCGGTGCCGGTGGTCTGAGTGCCGGTGTAGAGTGTGATTTGTTGATGTCAGTGTAATGCCTTGCCGGTGCCATAGGATTGTAAGATTGTCATCAATGACAAAACCTTCAATCACCTACAATGTCTCATTGGAGTGTGCATATGCCAACAATCTCCCCCTTTGGCATTGATGGCAACACTCATGAGAAAATCCAAAACTGTAATCCAAAAATATGTTACCAAAAATGTGTTACAAAAAAGATATGCTCCCCCTGAGTAGATAATTCTTCTGCTAGTTATTTTCTCTTATTTTCTCATACTACTACTCCCCCTTTGGCATCAATGACAAAAGTTGTCAAGGTGTCAATAGAGTTGTAGCTTCAACCTTGTAACTGGGTAGTTACAATTTCAAATAGATCCGCCAAAATCAAGTTTATACTCTCCATAAACTTCTTACTGACCAGTTGGCTTCTGCAATTAAGTCATCTATCTCCTTAGGTGAGTTTACTGGGTAAACAGCTAGTAACTTTTCAATTTTGATTTTCTTATCAAGCTCTATAACAGCTTGTCTTCTTGCTTCCATTTTTTTGAACAATTCATCTGGTACTTCATCTATCACTTCCATCAAAAATTTCTTATACATGTCCATGTGCAAAATAACACTTTTTTCCACTTGTTCTTTTTCATTTGTTGTGAGAGTGTCATACAATTTCTTTATATTCTTTAGTTTCCCTTCCTCTATAATTTCATTTAGCAATATGTCAAGGGGGGCCATGTTTTGTTTTGTCTTCTTCTTCTTTGGTGTTGTCTTTCTAACCGGAGATCTCACTACTTGTTGTTTTTGCCTAGTTCTCCTAGGTGAGGGAGTGGTTGCCGGTGAAGGATATATTTTCCTTACAACTCTCTTGAAAGTTGCAGGCATGTCATTCTCTGAAGAAGTGCCTATCGGTGATAGGTGAGTTTCAGGCTGTGGGGCTGCTAACTCATCCTCAGTTATACCGGTTTGTTTCATCACATCTTCTTTAATAGCCTTTGCCTGTCTAGAGCCTCTTCTCACAACTGCCTCAATCTTTTTCACTCTTTTCTTAGATTGTATTTGACTTTCTATGGTTTCAGCACTACCAAATACTTCTTCCTTTGGTTCTCTGGGTGCTTCAAGAAGTGCTTTAGCATATGTTTCAATGATAAGGTCATCAATCTCATAACCCATTTTTGTTACCCAAATTGTCCTTGGGATGACTGCTTCCATCCAGATCTCATCCTTTTTTATTACAAAACATATATCATCTTTGTATTTGTCAACAGTCTTATGTGATAATCTGATTCTTTTGTTCATCCTAACCTTTAGTGCTTGAAAATAGTCATGAATGTTCTTTTCCTTGTCTTCACCCATGTTATTCAATAGTTCTGTTAACTATTTCCCTACCGGTATATCAAATCCAAGTTCTTTATGGCCTATACCGGGAATCTGTTTGGTTATGTGTAGCATCAAGCATACAAGAAGATTACCAAACCTAAAAGTTCCTTTCTTATCTTTCTTTATCTTGCCTAAGTTGTCAATTAACTCATCTTTTAACCATTCACATATGTCAATTTTCACATTGTTTGTAATCATGTCATAAGCACTTTTAATGCATAAACTTGAAACTGAGTTGAGTCTATTTGCATAAGTAGCTTTATACCCTAAAATCATGCTAACAAATCTCGCATTTATATCTGTTACATCATTTACCCTCAAGGACCTTCTGTCTGATGTTGCACTAGTTAGTTTAGTTACTAGGTCATTTGAAACCTTTTTAGTCTTGTCTGGTCTTTTACCGGTGGAAGGTAACCCTGTGACAGCTTTCACAGCTTCCTTGGTAATTTTGTGAATTGCATCTAACTAGAAAAATTCACCATGTACCCTGCTTAAGACTATCCTAATCACATCCTTGGGAAATTCAGGAATGCAGAGGATTTCAGTAAATCCTAGGGTTTCAATGATTTTATGTTCCGGTTTTACATTTCCGGAATTATCACATATGACAGATTTATACATTATTTTGATCTCTTCATCTCCTAATTCCTCAATGTTGCAATGAATGTAAATTCTGGGGTCTTCAGCATAAACAACTCCTTTTGGAATTTGAGAAAAAGCACCTACAGTGTCATCTTTCTTTGCTACCTCGGGAACTAGTTGAAATACGGCCCTAGGGCATTTTATAACCTCGACTACAGTAGGGTTTTCTATATATTCAAGTGCAGAGGTGGATGCCATGATGATAAATACGTTTTTTCTTCCTTAGGGTGGATTGATTGCTCGAAGTGTTCTTGTCTCTTTGCTCGAAATCCCTTAGCATTCTTCGAATGTTTGAAATCTCGGTGAAGTAAAATGGAGCCAAAACCACAAATTTATAATGTTTATTTTCCATCTACCACATTTAATGTATGTCGGTTAAGTAGTCACTTAACATTGTCTACCAGTATAAAAGTAATTTCCAACTTCTCATCTCTAACCGAGGGAATAATAGCACATGTGTCATTAGATTGCCAAACCCTCAAAGAAAACTTTCTTCAATTTGATGAAGAACTTCCTACCGGTTGAGCACTACTCTGTCCTCTGGTGGAGTAATACTCTATTATGTCGATGGAGTGTTGATTGGTTCTACCGGTGGAGGAGTATTCCCAACATTTAGATCAGTTTTTCTAATCCATTGTTTTGAGAATTCTTGTTTTACCTCTTCAACTTTTTCTTTCCCTTTCAAGCTAGAACTTTTGTTGTCTGTCGGTGATCCTTTGCTTCTACAGAATTTTGCAATATGCCCAATCTTGTTACATGCATAACAAGTTACATTATTCTTTTGAATAGCTTTCAGGGTAACCTATGCTGGTTTGTGTTCTACATTGATTAGATAGGTGTCCAAATCTTCCACAAACATAGCATCTCACATTCATTCTACAATTTTCAGAGTTGTGACCAACTTTGTTGCATTTTGAACATTGACCGGTGGGTGTGTTGATATTCTAATAATTTCTAGATCTACATTCATTTGCTCTATGACCATACTTATTACAATTAAAGCATTTTCCATTGAAATTATAAGCATTAGGTTGCCTTACCGGTTTGCTGTGATCCTAAGTGTTTGCAGTATCAGAGCTTTCTCCAACTTTAAAGCCAATTCCATAAGTATCACCATTAGGTTTCTGAATCTTCAATAAGTCACCAAGTTCTTTTGAGCTTTTCTTGAATTTGTCTTTGTGTTGATTTGTAATATCCAGTTCTCTTTGTAAGATCTCTTTCTGTCTCATCAGTTCATTTGATTCATTCTGTGTATGCATCAGATCTATCTTTAATAGGTCATTTTCATAGCCAAGTCTTGTGTTCTCATTTGCTGCATCACTTAGTCTTCTAGTCAAATCTTCTTCATTCTTCTTTCTATCTTCAATTTCTTTACAAAATCTCATATTCATATCCTGCATCTCATTCTTTTGTGTCATGTTCTCTTGTTTCAGCTTGCTTATCTGATCATTAAGAGTTTCTTTTTCATCATTCTCATTTTGCATCTTTTCACATAATTCTCTTCTCTTGTTTCTTGAAATAGTAAGATTTTCTTGAAGTGCCTGAATGATATCTTGAGCTGCCTTTAGATCATCTTCAAGTTTGATGTTTTTCAATTTCTTTGTATCATAGTCTGAGAGAGCTGCTTCTAATTTTTTCATCAGATTTTTCATCTTTACTGGTGTCAAGATCTTCCTCAAGCTATTAGGCTTCTGAAAATAGAGGACCAAGCTCTGATACCATATAGTACCCTTAGTTATTTTATTATTGGGCTTTTGTATTTTATTGTACCCATAGTTTATTATTATTTATTTCCCTTTTTACTATTTGGGTTAATTAAATATTATATATTCTACCTACCCTATTTTGCTATTGGTTGAGAGATTGGGGTATGTAAATAATATTATTTTTGTAATTTCTTACCTCGATTTTGTGCATGGTAGGTATCAAATATTATTTCATGGATTATTGTGATTGGTGAATATTTTTGTATAGTTTTGTATGAAATTCTATTTATGGAGTTTTCTAATCATTTGTCAAGGTTAACTTTCCTAGATGAATTGGCAATTATTGAAGAATTTGGATTTTGGGATTGCTTGGCTTGGCTGGATTTTTGGTTGGATTGTTCTTCTTCAGATTCATTTACCATAACTTCTACTTTTCAGGTTGGTTGAATTTTATTTTTCTTACTTTTTGGTCTCCGAAAAGATTGTGTGCAGTGTCTATGGAAATATTGTTTGCCAGGAGATATTTGTGAAATTTTGTCAGATGGCTAAAAGTATATAAATGTGTATATTAAACTCTGGGTAATAGTATTTTATATGGTTTAATTTGATATGGGATGCTGGATTTGTATTATGTGTTACTGTGAATGGAATTTACATATTGTTCCTGTGCATTATTGTGATTGGGTTGTATTCTTAAGGAAGCTAGAAATTATGTTATGGTTTTGGGTTGATTTACTTGTTTTGGAGTGAGCCCTTGTCCTTCTTTAGAGTTATGCATTATCTTTTCTCTGTTAAATAGTTGCCCTGTGTGTGTCCACCAACAAATGTTCGTTGTGATTTGGCTATGCTTGGACTCATTGTTTCAACATTGATTTACCTTGGTTTATTATTTGCACTATGTCCCTGTTGATATGTTTTTAATGTTGTTTTGGCCTTTAGATTAAATATTTTTGTTCCTTAGTCATAATTTCTATGCCCGTTTTTCTAAGTTTTTAATGCCTCTGTCATAAATACATTATTTCAAAAAATGTGTTATTGTTTTATTTGAAAGCACTACTCCTTTGTATGTATGCATTATTATTTTGTGTGAATGTATTGTTAGAACTATTGTCAGCACTATTGTTTCTAATATATGCGCTAGTGCTTTGGTCAAAGGCGTTGTTCTAAAATACATATGCGTCGGTATGCAGCCCATATGTGTCATAGAAGTTACCATATGCACTATCGTTTAGCTTGTATGCGCTACCCAACTGTGTGTATGCATTGTTCTGATGCTTAAATATGTTGCAGAATTTTTTAAAGGCGTTGAACTACTTATTAAATGTTCCACTCTATGAAGTAAATGTGCTAGTCTACTTTTTTTAGTTTTCTATGATAGCTTTGACTTTCTGAGTCAGTTTTGAGCTTATTGTTTTGGTATTTTTGACACTCCAAAGGCTGAGACTTTGTTTTCTAAGTGTCCTATGGTGATTTGGGACTACATTATTGATTGAGATTGATTATTAGCATTATTTTGAGTTAAGTAAGATGATTGATACATTGTTGTTGTATTGAGCTCATTTGGTTATATTGACATTGTGGAGTGTTGCATGCTATGTGTTTTCATGACTACCCTTGAGGCTGTGATATTAGCATTGTTATGCATTTATTTGATGATTATCATTATGATTGGAAACCTTGGTTATCTGGGTTGTGTTTTGAGATCCTTTGTTATTGTTTATGAGCATGTTCTCAACCTAAGGCCTAGGAGCATGACTAGGAAGAGTGGGCTTCCATGAGTCTGTCGAGGTCATTATGAATGGACTACTAGGATTCCTTGTGTTAGGAGCTAGATCTAGACCTTTGGGATAGCTCATTGGAAGTTTATTGTTAATCAAGTGATAATATAATAAATTAATATTAGGTGGGATGGGTAGTAGTAATTCATTATAATAAGATAAGTAATGTATTGGTGGTACCTCGTCTCATGGCCTTGAGTGCTAGTATAGACTCAGGATGAGGTATGGGAAGATCTAGTAATCGAATAAACTAAACTCCCTTGACTTCCTTAAAGGTTGAGACGGTTCCACATGTATATCACAGATGTTGGGAACAGGGAGCTCTAACTCCTCTTACCTAGTATATCCTCTATTGTTTTGGTGAGCATGTGATGACACTCTTCCCTACATGTAGATCCTAGTTCCTTATTCCTTTTTGTTGGTTAGCCTTTGGAAGTTTTATGGTTTTTTTTAGAGCCTTGTGATGTGATTTGTATTATTGTTTACATGGTTTCTTTTCAATTGTGGTGTTGTGTCGTTGAGGTCTCTTTGGTTGTTAGGTGTTGGCCTAAGTCTAGAGTTTGTGTGGGGCCTTGTCTCATCTCCTATCACAAGGGTAGTTATGTTTAAGTTCCACGTGCTGGGGTGGTTTGATGCCTTCTTCCATTAGGATGTTCGTCATTGGATGATCTTGTGCATAGATGTGGATCCCTTATCTCTTCAACTTATGGATGGATTCTTGTAGAAAATATATGTAGTAGGATTCATATGGCATTTGTATTGGTAGGATTTATGAGATGGCTGTATTTATAGGAAGAGAAATAAGTATTTCTATGTAATAAGATGTTGTACTTATATGAAATGGAAAAGTGTGTAATAGGTAGTGATCATGACTTTTGTAATAGGATATGTTGTTGTAATTATTGTTGTAATTCTTAACGTATCTTGGATATTGATCATTGATAGAAATAAGATATTAGATTTATGGTTAAATAATTTGTCATTAGATAGTCTTAAATGGGAATTAAGTATATGATTTTAGTAGGAAACGAAGTTATCCCTTGTTGTATTTTGATGTAGAGTTTCTAAGAGGGCCTAAAACACACCAAGGATATGGTTTCAAACAACAAACTTTAGGCTACACAATAGGTTACTCAACCCAAGATTTCCACTATTTGACAATATCTCATAAAGTGGCATTTTGAGACAACACAACAAAAGACACTCGTAAGGCTAGGGAAAGTAATTCCATCATGTTCTCAAACTCAAATGGACTCAAATCAACCAAATCCACCTTTCAAACAAACCCTTTTAGACCATTCCACACCATTGGCTTTCTAGGGTGGCTAGATTCTAGTAATCCTAATCAAAAAGGTTTTCTGATCATATCTTTTGACTCACTGACCCTAGAAACAAAAAATAGTACTTCTAGATAGCCTTTTGGAAGTTCTTCAACATATGTCAAAATAAGGGTATGGTGCTTTGGACCAAAGAGTCCAAAATTTGACTTCTATAGTCCTCCAAGAGCTCTATTAGGTCTCCAAATATACTAGTGACACCCCTTAGACACTCCACCAACTTTCCCACTCAACTTGGAATACAAGAACATAGAAAATATTAAAGTATTTAACAGGTTTTAAGGTCTCTTTGATTGTTTTGGTACCAAAACACTTAACTCTTCTTCGAACCCCCTTCAACCAGCTTAACACATGAGGATGTTAAGCCCTCAAGCATTCAAAACTCCACTCAAACTCCTCCTATACAAAAATTGTTGAAACCCCATTTGTAACACTACCATATCCACTATTCCACCAAGTCTTGAGACAAGCCATTGATGGAATGGATAATTATACATTTTTCTTTGACAAAGCCCCAAAACATAGGGTTTCAGACCAGTTTTGGTAAATCCTCACGTAGAAGGATCAAAACTCAAGGAAATTGAACCAAACCAGTCTCAAATGAAATTTTTTTAGATACCTTTCCAACAAGTCCACTCTTGTGTGCTAGAACATTCGAACAAGAAATTTATGAAGGAAAGTGCAACATTTTTGCAAAAAATTGCAGAGAAAAGATCTTCCAATTTCATCCTAAACTTGATTTCTTTGTACAACAAAGCCATCCAACCCCTCCTCAACACTTGAGGGGTCTATTTGAACTCAAAAACCAATGGTTCTAACCATACTTTGAATTGGTTAGCTTTTGGAACCACCTTTTTGTGATTGAGTTGCTTGACAACTTTGAAAAGTTGTCAGCAATTTTTACAATGTTGCTTATTTTGTACATTTGACTCAAACAACCTCCAAAAACCTTATGTTGGCATTTCATGAAGATTGCATTAATGAAGTCTAGTGTTGTCATTGATATCAATAGAAACCAGTAATGGAGTTGTATTACAACCGGTTAGTGATGCAATAGTGTAACTGGTAGTAAAGCAGTGAAGGCAACTAGTATTGGTATTTGAAACGGAGTGATCAACCAGTAACCCTAACCCGTTGATATGCAAAACCCTAACTAATGGATCTTGGAGAATCGGTAGTGATGATCTATGATCGAACGGTGATCGAAGATCAAGATGCAATGTATGCATGTTGCACGTGATGAGTTTCAAAGTGATTTGGCATATAGAGATAATTGTTTTATCTTGGGAATGAGTGTATGCATAGCATGGAGTGAAACCGCATGATGAGTTGTAGGATTCGATGAGCAGTGATCCAAGAGTGGTTCAAGTTGTCTCGAACAATGTGCAATTGATTTCTATGTAATCTAGCAGTCATGTTTAAACTGATATGTTTGTAATCTCTATGAGATCTTAGGTTTTTGTGTTGTGTTTTTTATTAAGGGTAAACAAGTTTTGAGGGGACCAAAAACCTTGTAAACAGGTTTTGAGGGCACCCGAAACCCCACAGGTTTTGAAGGGACCCGAAACCCTCATATTTTACCAAGATCTGGAACCCACATAACAATGCTTCTAAAAGAAAAGAACATCAATGTACCAGTAGCCAAGCCACAAACTGGACACAAAACATCCCTAACACATAAACAAGGGTTTTACAAGGCACCCTTAACCTACTGAATAATGTGGTTTTGAAAGGCTCCCCTAACCTTCATCAAGGGTTTTAAACTAGCTCCCAAAACCAATAAACAAGGGTTTTCCCAAGCTCCCATAACATGTAAAAAAGTCATCAGCTTACCAACAGCACAACTAACCTTTAACCAAAAACCATCACTGGCTAGATTGGGCCCTTTAAAATTGCTAGCATCTAGCATGCCTATGGAACGAATAAAACTCCCACAACCAATACACATGAAGAAGAAAAGAACCTGAAAGCACACATGGTGGTTTTGAAAGGCTCCCCTAACCTTCATGACATACACTAGGAGGTTTTTGAAGGCTCCCTCAAACCCCAAAAAAGACTGGACAACATGGTTAAAAAAAACTCATCCCTAACCATGAAGATCCATAAGAAAGTAATGGTAGGTGGCCTCAACCAGCAACTCAAGCAGCATCCTCACCCAAAATACCTTCTCCCACTATCTCCCCACCTCAATAGGGAATAGGTTCACCTCAATAGGAATAGAAAGAAAGCAGAACATCAGCCTCAGAGACTCTCTCGTAGCACACAGAAACCCGACCGCTCCCAACCACCAAATCTCTACCTCAATAAGAGAAAGGGCTGGGAAGAGAGCAGCCCAAAAGACCACACATTATAGTCATGGACCAGCAAGGAAAAAGCTCCTCCACCTTTGAAGGAGGACTTTCCAAAACAAAGAAAAAGTGGATCAACCATGTCTCTAACTCAACAGAAGACAGGTCCACCCCCAAAGGATAGAAAGGAAATCCAACATAGAGCCTAAACAGTCCTTTGTCAGCCAAAAAAATCCCCTCTATCAGAACAAAAGAGCAACCTAACACCAGGAAGGAGCCAAGACAACAGGGGAAGCGAGCAGAAGAAACCCAAGCCAAAGATGAAATAGGAGAAGGCCAGAGGGTTTGCTCATCCCAGAGACAATGAATCCCCTCCAAACAACCACACTCTGCCAAGGCCAAATAGATCCCTTCTTCATGAAACCCACCAAAGCAAAGAGGAATAGGATATCCCCCCAAATGGGCAAGAAAAGGAGAAGGCAACGTAGAACAGCCTGCAACCCACCGCAGCACTCCAAGAATGAACCCTCACCACCAAGAGAGAGGGACCAAATAGAGAGGGACAATAACAAGACATTGTCCACCCCTGAGAAGACCCCATAACCTGGAAAGACACAGATCTCCAAACCCAAAAAACCACTGAATGAAAGCTTGGGGACCCAAAAACCAGCACCACCACCCTCCTCACCGCTCTCAACCCATACACTCTGCAAATCACATAGCACAGTGCAACCATGGCAGCAAAGATGGGCCAATAGGAAGAAGCCCCCACCATCACAATTTGCCTTACCATTCTCGTCTCCAATGCCCAATTCCTCGAGCACCGAAGCCCTCGCTCCGGAGTGCGCTCCTTTCCCTCTCATCACTCCCATTGAAAGAAACTTTGTGTTACCGACCTATTGTATTTTTATTTAAGGTTGACAAAGTTGTTTTTAATTTGTGTTGGCAAATTTGTTGAGTGTGACTTCTTGTTGTCAAACCAAAAGGAGTATCTACAAAATGTTGTGAAGGAAGATAGGAACATAAAAGGATTTAGTTAAGCAGAGTAGTGCTATTTTTCTCTAACCATTAAAACAGTTAAATCCCCTAACCGAGTAAGATTTAACAGGCTTGGTGTTGTCCAAATCCTCTAACCGAGTGGTCCATTAGCTAGGATTTTCAAATCCTCCACTGAGGTTACCTTTCACAAGGTATTACCTTTAATAGGGTTTTGTTGTCAATCCCTTCACTGGGTGATCCTTAACCAGATTTGTTCCTAACAAGACATTTTTGTAAAGCTTCTAACAAGGCTTGGCTCCTAACAGGACGAACTTCAGAAGAGTTCAGAATACTTGTAGGTATTCATCCCCGCCGTGGTTTTTCCCATTTGAGTTTTCACGTGAAAAATCATTGTGTCAAGTGGTGAATGATTTTGTGTGTTTTTTATATGGTTAATATGTATAACTGGTAAATCCACTAAGACATGTTTAGATGACCAGAAGTGATTTGAAATAAGCTATTACTAATTCTAGTAAAGTTTTTAGATGTTTTGGCTATAAAGTATCTAAGTTTCAGATCTGTTACACTGTATCATTGATATTTTAGTCAACCGGTAAGCTTGACAGTGCAGTTGGAGTTTTAGTTGCAGTGACTAAACCGGTTAAGTTAACAAGTTGTTTTTGAGTCTGATTTCAAATTGGTGAAATTTTAGTTTGTTTTCTATCTACTGATTCACACCCCCTCTCAGTAGTTTACCGGATCATTATTGATTCACCATATTATCAATTGGTATCAAAGTTGTCCAGGTCCTCTTGTGTTTAAGCCTAATAGCTTGAGGAAAAGGTCTAGGAGAACATGATGAAGAAAGAAGGTCTAAAGTTCAATAGGGAAAACTACAGAATCTGGAGTGATAGAATGAAAATCTATATCAAGAGTCTAGGAAGCCAGTACTGGGAACATGTTGCTAATAAATATAACTTGCCTAGTGGGATTTTGTCAGATGATCAAAAGGAGCAATGAGAGAATAATCAAGCATTGGAGGCCATCACCAGTTCCTTATCTGATTCAGAGGATGCTGATGTTCATGGATTGGAGACTGAATATAAAGTGTGGAAGAAACTGGAGGAGATCTATAGTGATGATGAGCATGTCAAGGTTGCCAAGGAAGAGAGCTTGAGAGGTAAATTTGATGATATGCAGATGAATGAAGGTGAAAAAATTCAATAATATGGTCAGAGGATCAAAGAGATCATTGGTGAAATCAAGAGTGCTAGAGGTATAGTGGAGGATACCACTGTGGTTAGCAAGGTGTTGAGAACCCTTCTACTGGTCTACGCTATCCGAGTTGCAGCCATACAAGAACTCAAGCCTATTGATAAATCAAAGGTAACCCTTGACTCTATCATTGGTAAATTGACTACTTTTGAATTAAATGGTTATGATGGAAGTATTTAGAAATCAGAATCTATGTTTAGAGCCTCAGTTTCAACCCCACCAATAAGGAAAAGCAGAGAAATGAGCTACAGTCATGAATCTAGATCCAACAAAGAAGTTGATGATGAAGATAGTCCGATTGAGCTTGAAGCATTTTTGGCCAAGCGGTTACCCAGTGGTACCGGTAAGTACAGAGGTAAATTACCATTGAAGTGTTTTGCATGTAACCAGATTGGACATATTGCTGCTAACTATCCAAATGGAGATAATGAGCAAAAACGTGAGAAGTTTAGAAAGTATAAATGTAAAGGTAAAATAAATTGTCTCATTGCAGTAGATGGAGGAATAACATATGAATAATATGAGGAAGATGCAAATGAGGAAATTGTCTTTGTTGCTATTAAGGAAGAGATGTTAGATCAGAAGGTTTTGGTCTCTCACATGGATAGTTTTGATGACTAGATTATACACAGTGGTTGTTCACACCACATGACTGATGATCGGAGTAAGTTTCTTACTTTGAAGGAATTTGATGGAGGTATTGTAAGATTAGGAAATGACTCACCTTGCATGGTAAAAGGAAAAGGAACCATCTCTCTTAATGGTAAGAGCAGTGCAGATGATGTCTTCTGGGTTGAAAGATTGAAACACAATCTTTTGAGTGTTGCTCAACTCAATGATAGAGGTTATCCACTAGAATTCAAGAATGGAATGTTCAAGATCTATGGAAGTAAAGGTGAACTGATCGCAACCAGAAAATAGACAAAAGGTAACTTGTTTCATCTAAATTCTAAAGTCAATAGTTTCTTAATTGCAAAAGTAGATGATTGTTGGCTTTAGCATCAGAGGTTTTGTCATATAAACTTTGGTAACATTGTAAAAGTCAGTAAGTCCAAATCGGTAAGAGGTTTGCCTCAATTGGACAAACTAGTTAATGCTTTGTGCAAGGAATCTCAGTTAGGAAAGTTGACATCCTCAACTTTCAAGGGAAAATCTTTCTCAGTTGAACATTTACTAGATTTGGTTCATACTGACCTTTGTGGACCAATAAGGACTAAAAGCATTTAAGTTGATCGGTATTTCATGATGTTTACTAATGATTTCTCAAGAATGATGTGGGTCACATCCTTGAAGGACAAAACAGAAGCCTTTAGCAATTTCAAGACATTCAGAGCCTTAGCTGAAAAAGAAAGTGGAAAGAAGATAAAGTGCTTAAGAACTGATCAAGGTGGTGAATTTATTTCAAAGGAATTCACTACATATTGTGAAGATAATGGAATCAGGAGGTAGCTTTCTGCACCTAGGGTAGCACAGTAGAATGGTATTGCAAAGAGGAACACTTGGTACTATGCTAATTCAAGGAGGTGTAGCTAAGACATTCTGGAGAGAAGCTATCAGCACACCTGTTTACACAATGAACCTGATAATGGTTAAAAGAGGTAAGGATAAAACCCCTTATGAATACTGGTATGGTAGAGCACCCAATGTCAATTGTTTCAAGATTTTTGGTAGCAAATGTTTTATCAAAAGAGGTGATTATGTTGGTAAGTTTGATGCTAAGAGTGATGAAGGCATATTTCATGGTTACTCCACCAAGAGAAAAGCCTACAAATGTTACAACAACCGAATAAAGAAGATGATTGAAAGTATTAATGTCTGAGTGGATGAGTTTCCTGAAGATTCAGGAGAAACCAGTAAGGAGAAGGAGGAAGATGAACCTTATGTTTTGATTTTGGAACTAGAACCGGTAAAGCCAAAAGTTGGTGAACTCAATACTGCAACCCCAGTTCAACCGAAACGGGTAGATTCTGCAGAAGATGAAGATAGTGAAGAAGAAGAAGAACCTAAAGATAATGATCATGTTATTCCAAGGTATGTTAGACTCAATCATAATCCAAATCAGATTATTGGAGATAAAGATGCAGGTGTTTTAACCAGAAGAAGGATTAGAGAGAATTCTTGTATGATCTCCAACATTGAGCCTAGAACAGCAAAGGAATCCTTTGGAGATGAACACTAGATCAAGGCAATGGAAGAAGAACTTGACCAGATTGAGAAAAATAATACATGGACATTGGTACCCAGACCGGAGAACAAGAATGTAATAGGTACAAAATGGGTATTAAGAAATAAACTCAATGAAGATGGAGTAGTGGTCATAAATAAAGCCAGACTGGTATGCAAAGGTTATGCACAAGAAGAAGGTGAATACTATGGCTGGACATTTGCACTAGTTGCAAGATTGGAAGGTGTTAGGACTCTACTTGCATTTGCAGCATATAGAGGATTCAAGATATATCAAATGGATGTGAAGTCAGCATTCCTAAATGGAATATTGGAAGAGGAAGTTTATATTGAATAGCCAGATGGTTATGCTTTGACTGAAGCAAAGGATATGGTGTGAAAATTACATAAGGCACTATATGGCTTGAAGGAAGCACCTAGGACATGGTATGAAAGACTACATTCTCACTCAGTGAAGATTGGTTTTCATAGAACCAGTGAAGATAGTAACATATATCTCAAGGCAGAAGGAGATAAGATACTGGTTAGTGAGGTATTTGTGGATGATATCATTTTTAGAGGTAATGATGGCATGTGTGATGACTTTGCTAATGAGATGAAAAATGAATTTGAGATGTATCTGGTAGGTGAGATAAAATTATTTATAGGTTTGCAAATTCAACAAATGAAGGAAAGAATTTTTATCACATAATCCAAATATATGAAAGAAGTATTGAAGACTTTTGGAATGATAGACTGTAAACCAGTTGGAACACCTATGGTTGCAGGCTGTAAATTTTCTAAGGAGGATGATTCTGCATCAGTTGATGAAAAGGAGTGCAAGTCTATGATAGGGAAACTACATTATGTTGTTAATAGTAGACCGGATATTGCTCATACAGTTGGATTAGTTTCCAGATTTCAGAAAAGTCCTAAGGAGATACACATGCCATCAACTAAAATAATATTCAGATATCTGAAAGGCATAATTGTTTATGGATTGTGGTATCCATATGGAGGAAACTTTGATTTGAAAGTCTATACAGATGCAAACTAGGCAAGAAATGTTGATGACAGGAAGAGTACAGCCGGAGGAGCAATCTTTCTTAGAGGAAGACTTATGTCTTGGAGCAGCAAGAAATAGAGTTGTATCTCCCAATCAACTACAGAAGCTGAATATGTTGCAGCATACATGAACTGTACACAAGTAATCTAGATGAAACACATTTTGGAAAGTTTCAGAACCGGTAAATATTTTCTGTGATAACACCAGTGCAATAAAGATTTCAAAGAACCCAACGTCGCATGCTAGAACCAAGCATATTGAGATGAAGTATCATTTTCTGAGAGAGAAAGTGCAAAGTAAAGATGTGTTACTGGAGCATGTTTCTTCAAAACAACAGCTTGTAGATATCTTTACTAAACCTCTACCTAAGGTGACATTTGAATATCTTAGAGGTAAGCTAGGAGTTGTACCCCTACATGAATTTAATTGAGAAGATGTGGAAGACATCAGTCCTGGAGCCTATTGGAAATATTGAGGAAGGATTGGTGTAGAGTGGAGCTACTCCACAGGGGGAGTAGCTAGTTGTAGAATAGTGAAGTATGACACTGTATGTTTTACTTTCACTTTGGCATTGTTGTCAAAGGGGGAGAAGAACTGTATGTGATTGATAGCCAATTACCAGCTGAAGACATGAAGACAAGTTGAAGGAGATTATATGAAAAATGTAAACTAGGATTCCTATACATGTGTATGTGCATTACTCCCAATCATCACAATCAAGTGGTATTGATATTTGTATTGCCATCAATGCCAAAGGGGGAGATTGTTGGTATTTCATGAAGATTGCATTAATGAAGTATAGTGTTGTCATTGATGTCAATAGCAACCGGTAATGGAGTTGTATAAAAACTAGTTAGTGATGCAATAGTGCAACTAGTAGTAAAGTAGTGAAGGCAACCGGTATTGGTATTTGAAGCAGAGTGATCAACCGGTAACCCTAACTCGTTGATATGTAGAACCCTAACCGATGGAGCTTGGAGAATCAGTAGTGATGATCTATGATCAAACGATGATCGGAGATCAAGATGCCACATATACATGTTGCACGTGATGAGTTTCAAAGTGGTTTGGCGCGAAGAGATAATTGTTTTATCTTGGGAATGAGCATATGCATAGCATGGAGTGAAACCGTGTGATGAGTTACAGGATTCGATGAGCGGTGATCTAGGAGCGGTTCAAGTTGTCTAGAACAATGTGCAGTTGATTGCTATGTAATCTAACAATCATGTTTGAATCAATATGTTTGTAATCTCTATGAGATCTTAGGTTTTGTGTTGTGTTACCGACCTATTGTATTTGTATTTAAGGTCAATTAAGTTGTTTGTAATTTGTGTTGGCAAATGTTTTGAGTGTGAGTTGTTGTTGTCGAACCAGAAGGAGTATCTGCAAAATGTTGTGAAGGTAGATATGACAATAAAAGGATTCGATTAAGCAAAGCAGTGCTATTACCAAATCAACAAAGATCGTGTCGTTCTCTAACCATTACAACAGTTAAATCCCCCAACCGGATAAGCTTTAATAGGCTTGGTGTTGTCTAAATCCTCTAACTGGGTGATCCATTAGCTTGGATTTTTAAATCCTCCACTGAGGTTACTTTTCATAGGTTATTGCCTTTAACAGGGTATTGTTGTCAATCCTTTTACTGGGTGGTCCTTAACCGGATCTATTCCTAACAGGGCGAACTTCAGAAGAGTTCATAATACTTGTGGGTATTCATCCCCACCATGGTTTTTCCTATTTGGGTTTCCACATAAAAAATCATTGTGTCAAGTGGTGAATGATTTTGTGTATGTTTTATATGGTTAATATGTATAACTGGTAACTCCACTAAGACATGTTTAGATGACCGAAAGTGATTTGAAATAAGCTATTACTAATGCTAGTAAAGTGTTTTGATGTTTTGGTTATAAGGTATCTAAGTTTTAGATTTATTACACTGTATCATTGATATTTTAGTCAATTGGTAAGCTTGACAGTGCAGTTGCAGTTTTAGTTGTAGTGACTAAACCGGTTAAGTTAACAAGTTGTTTTTTAGTCTAATTTCAGTTTGGTGAAAGTTTAGTTTGTTTTCTATTTATTGATTCACCCCCCTCTCAGTAGTTTACTGGAACATTATTGATTCGTCATATTATCACCTTACAAACATGACAAATGGGACATAAAACATCAAATACATGATTTTCACTCCCATACCACAAATTGGGAGGCGTTGATCAACTTTGGCCAATGTGGTCCTAAGTGGCTACATACAAGCAATTGGCATCAATGCCTTACAAGATGACTTCCCATGACCTCAAAATGTTTTAAGATGGTCCTCAAGACCTCATTACACCACAAATGAACAACAAAACATGAAAAGAAAAGACAAACTCCTAATAGGCCCCTTGGACCCATAGGTGCTCCTGCACCATATTTATCTATTGAAATGGTTATGTATTTATTGTTATATGAATGCCTATAGCTATAAAGGGGATAGATTAGATATGTGGTAGATGATATTAGAACTGGAATTAATGATGATTATGATAATATTAAGACAAAGGGGGATTAGGAACATTTCGAATTGGTGCTCTTAAAATGAATCTAAAGGGATTAATGACTATAAATAATGATAGATTTGTATTATGGTGTGGGGGCGAGAAATTGAGACCGGGTGACTAGGACCTAATCCCACTTTTTCCAACACATTGGGAATACAAAAGAGCCTAGGGAGATAGATCACTTTGGCTACTTCTTGTGAGAAAGAGAGAGCCTAGGATTATCTCTTAGGGTTTCTATTCCTCTTGTTGCAAATGATGAGAAAAACTAGGGTTTGAATGATCAACTAGATTAGGAGATAAAGAATGAAGCATAAATGAACTCAAAATTACACAAACTTGCAGATCTGAAACTGAGATACTAAAAGCATGAAAGGGGGAGGATTCTGGATGTGTACCTAATTCTGCAAATTGAACAAAACTAACTTGGACTAGGGTGCCACATCACTGTCCTATTTTTGTAGACAGGAGGCTACAACTAAGAAACTACAAATATGAGATCCTGAAGATACAACCTGCTAAAAATCATTGAAAAGAAGGGGGGCCATGGCACCATGCCACTATTTTGGGTAGGACCAGGGTGCCACACACCTATCCCAGGAAGATTAAAGTAGATCTGATGATTTTGGGTGGTTCATGTGCCTTTTGTTGAGCTGAAAGAGCCTTCGGGTACCTATTTCTGCACCTGCAACTAAAAAGGGAAGGTTTGGGTGGCCATATAGGGTTTTTCCTTATTCAAACCCCTATGTTGGTGATTTCCACCTCCACAAATAGTCGATAATGTATTGAAAATGTGTGTGCTAGAACCTTGTGTGTATACAAGATCCTAAAATGAAAGTAAACAATCTAGAGCAACCCAAAAAAGTAAACCCTAGTTGCTTGTAATTTACAAAGTAAATTCTCTAAATAAATAATGCAGAGTGATCTAAAGAATGAATGTAAATATGCAAGTTGATGTAAAGAAGCTCATACAAAGACATGAAAATAACATGAAATCATACCAATCCCCAAGGAGAGATATTGCCACAAGATCTCCTATTATTCTTCATTGTCTTCAAGGCTCCTAATTGATGATGAATGCTCGACAAATGTTTGATGAATGTTGTTGAAGACTCCACATAAGATTCTCTTTCACTACATAGAAGGCTCCTTATGCTCCAAAAACTTGCTCTTAGATTCTTAGAAAGATCCCCTCCATCTAGTTCTTCATTTTCTTCAAATGAAGAAAGAGAGCTCTTATGTATGAAACCCTAGATCTTAATTTCGACTTAATTTCCTACCAATCTTTTGGGGTTAGGCATTATAATATCATATATTTGTTCTCCCAAAATTTTGGGGAAAAATTCGAGGACCGTGGTGGGAACGCACATGGTCCGACCAAATTTTCACCAAATTTTTAGGGTCGTTAGATACGATGATATTAGAGCTGATTTCGAGGTGTTTTGATATGCGAAATCAAGCCTTAAAGGTCAAAATAGTACATAATTAGGATTTATGATTAAATGATTTATTGGAGGAATAAAATAAAAAGGAGCACACTTAGGGTAAAGGGCCCAAGTTTATAATGTATGAAGTGATGAAATAGGACTTCATATTTAATTTAATTAATTAATTAAATGCTTAAAGGGGAGTAATAATGCAAGATGCAAACACACTAAGGTAGGTGCTAACCTAAGTGTGAAATTGTACCACCCTAGCAAGGGTGTACAATTTATGACACTACATTTATCCCACACAGTTAGGATCTACACCCTACAAAAACACATGTTATATAAAATCGCAAAATCACCTAAATTATTACTAAGGAAGTTAATGAAAATTCGAGGGTAGCTATATGCCTCCTCTATTTCGGCTTGATAAATTTTAGTGATTTAAAACTAGGTATCATGTTTACCACATTGAATTTTGAAAGAAAATGGATGATAAATGCTCGCAAGAAGATTTGATACAAGATCAAAAAACTAATTGAGAATAAAGAGAACTAAGCCTCAATTCCAACACAAAAAAGAGTGTGAGTATTTGAGAGATCTCTAACACAAGATGAAAGATTTAAATGCAAGTAAATGCAAAGAGAAGGAAGAAGAGACGAAAAGCATGAATACACACTTTGGTGATCCATGAGAAGAGAAAAGGAACCATGGACATCTCGCCCCTAAAACTGGGTGATCCATGGAGAGAAGGACATGGAAAACTGTCCCCCAAAGTCTGTCTGGGTAATCCATGTAAGGGAGGAGAGTGAGAAGATCATTATTTCCACTCAACCTCATGCATGTGTGTGCAAGTAGAATAAGGATCCCTACCTTCGACACCAAGAAGATATCCATAATGCAACAATATCACAAATCCAAGCAAGAGAGGGAATACTCCTCAAGCAAGAATAAGATAGTTCATAAGAGATATCTTGCTATATAAGTGTAAAGGAGATCCTTGAAGGAGAAGAGATCTTTTCTCAAAATACATCTACCTTCAAGAGGAGTTGCCTTTGACAAATATTAAATCTTCTAGAATGAATGAATGAAAGAGTTTTGAAAAGAGCAGAGGATTGAGATGACATCAAAGAGAGACTATTATAACAACACTCTTCTAAAAGAAGGCAAGAGATCCTCATCAGTGATATGCATGTGCACAAAATAGAAGGGTTTATTATAAAAGATACTACTCAATGAAGAAAAGAAATTGATGAATGGTCAAAGACTTCCAACACCAAGGAGGAGGTCCCAATTAAGGATATGTACTTAAGATACCCATTAGGGATTCTTGTTCCAATATGAGAGAAGGAATTGAATTATGAATACACCTCTACAATCAATAAGAAATCCTTATAGAAGACACTACCTCACAAAGGGGAAATTTTAATATTAAGAAGGAGATATGTTTGAAATCAATCGTTCCCCCCATATATATAGGGAGAAGAGATGAGATAGAAATAGGCTATTATGTTGCTTCCAAAAGTATGATTGCATGTGAAATTGTACCATCATGAATGACAATGAACCCCCAATAAATGAGTTGCCAATGTCACATTATGATGAGCAACATGATAGCCACTAATGTTATTTAAAGACATGATAGATTGAATGAGGTATTTTAATATGACATGTTAAATTCTCTACTATAAGTGAGATTAAAAACATGTATAAGATGATGAATGTTAAAAAGTCTTTAGAAAGAGAAAATTTTATAGGAGAAGAATAGGCCATTAAGTCATACTTTTCTTGCACACAAGAAATCTTGGTAAAGGGATAAGTATAATTATTCCTAGAAGAAAGGATTTTAGAATGAGTAGAAAATAAAGCCTCATAAGTGGAATTATAAATCTCTTGAGGAGATTCATAAAGAGGTTTGTTCATCACTAAGATTTCCTTATGATGGGGATGAGTGTTGAAAGAAGTAGAAGTTGATTTAATTCAGGTGAGGTTATCATCACTACTAAATATAGCATTCACATTGAGAGATGGTATTTTATATGATTTGGTGATCTTAGAAGGATTATATCCAAGCCCAAATGAAGCTTCATGCGTATTATGTTCTAAAGGAACTTTAATTCATTGTTCATTTGCACCACAACCATTGCCATCATAGCCACTCTTAGCTAAAATGTGAAAACTAGGACCATAAAGAGATGCTAAATCAGAAAGAGGTGGTGATGCCTCATAGTCTCAGTGCTATATGAATTACAAGAAGGATTTGAATAATTATTTGGATTAGAAGAAGCCACAAAGTGGTTACTTAGTTGTTTAGACAAAGTGGGTTTCTCTTTAGGTACCTCCTTAGATTTCTCCTTCTCAGTCTTAGATCCTTTCTAAGATACTCTATATTCTCCTACAAATGTAGGGTTAAAGTATACAGATCCCCAATCATCATTTGCAAGCACTTCTTCGGGAGAAAAGATATGCTTGGGAGGAGATTCCGATTGAGTAGGAGAATCAGGAGTACTAGAAGGAACAATATCATTAAAAGAAGTAGATGTATTTGAAGAAGTAGAAGGATTGGAAGAAGAATGGGAAGCAGTTGAACAAGAAGATCCAGATTTTAATTGTTCTTGAAGTATGGTATCAGCTAATAAGGTGTATGTCATATTGTTATAAATAAACTTGACTTGTCTATGCAAAGTTGAGGGGACAACTTGCATGCTATGAATCCAAGGTCTCCCTAATAGAAGGTTATATGTCAAATTACCAGGAATAACATGAATAGGTGTAGGTAACACAACATGACCTACCCTAACAGACAAGATTATGACACCTAGACATTGTTTAGCAACATTATCAAAGCCTTGAGTAGTAAGATAAGAAGGTTTGATGAGATAATGATCCACATTAATCTTATCCAATAATTCCACACCACAAACAGTAAGGCCGGATCCATATTTCCACAAGGGTTTGTCTTATAGAACTATCATGGATAATAACCACAATCTTAAGAGGATCATATTGATTTTGGATTTTAGGAGAAGGTAACTCATCTTGTGTGAATACAATTTGAGCTTTAGGTTTATTCGTAGGATCAATCAAAGCAATCATGTTATTAGGTGTCACTGCAAGTGGGACATCTAATTTTTTCAAGCATCTTGTAACATCCCATGATAAGCAGGTGAAGTTTGAACCAAATCCCAAATAGAAATCTTAGCAGGAGTGACCTTAAGTTAGTCAATGAGATCATACTCCTTGCTAAGATTTGATATACGAGGTGCTTGTGGAAGAATAGGTTGAGAGGGAGAAAGTAAAGTTGGGATAACCGGAGGAGGACTAGGTTGCCTATTATTTCTTGTGTTGTAGGTATGAGAAACCTTATGATAACTCTCTCCAGTGATTTTCTTATCATACTCATAAGGGCTCTTAGTAGGATAACCTCCTTGCACAGTAATAATAGGTTTCTTAGGAGTGCGAAAAGAATCATTATCATAACCACCTTGAACCACTAAGATAGGCTTACGTTGGGAATTTTGAGAAGGGAAAGAACCTTGAACTGTTAAGAGGGGTTTATTAGGTGTTTCATTCACATGTATCAAATTGATTGAGGATGGTTTAGGAATATCAAAGGTTTCCTTAGAAGAAGAATGAACAAGATTGTTGGAAGAATTGTTGATAGTCTCTTCTTGCACTAAAATATTATCATGGATAAGATCAATTTTAGGAGGGAGACTAGGGGTATCCATGATAGACTTATAAAGCCCTGAGAGGGGGGAGTGAATCAGTGATAGAAAAAACAATACCACTTCAAATACAGACCGGTAAAAATAGTTTAGCAGATTAGTTAAAACTATGTATGTAATCCAAAATGATATTAAAGCATCCACAACAAGTAAAGCATCCACCATAACACAAATGTTTTATATGTGGAAAACCCAACTAGGAAAAACCATGGTGAGATGGAACTCACAAGTTAACTATTTGAAATAATAGGTAACTGGCTGATTAAGGTCTACAAAGTGCTCTGCTAGGAGCAAATCCTGTTAAAGATCCCAATGCCCTGTTAGTAGTTGTACCCCGATTAGGGGATTTAACTGTTGTAGTGATTATAAAACAATAGGTAGAGATGATCTAATAATAGCACATCTTGTTGGTATAGATCCTCTTCAGCTCACTCAAAACTGCATCATCGACATCCTCTACAATTCACAACTCGAACTTACAACATCAATTGTATCTTGCATCATACAAAATAGTTCATCCCAATGTCATTATATAGACATTTGATTTCATTTCGGCTTAGGAACTCCATCACAATTTCCTAGGTGCAGTGTATCTGGACAATCTTTCATAACACATCACAGGTTGCTGCCAAATTCGTCGGTTGGGGATAACTCATCACACAATTAGTGAAAACCGATCGAAACACCAATACTGGTTAAGAGTTAACCTCTTCAAACACATAGACCGATTGTCCTCCATTCACTTCCTTGATGATCTCCACAATATCTCCAAAACTCATGTTAATGAAAATGACCAAAACCAATGTCATTGCAGCATATACCGGTTGTCTACACATACCAGTCAGACTCCTTCAAACTAGTTGAACTCTACTTATACAAATGATATCGGTTTGCAAACTTAAGACTTAGGAATAGTATCGGTTTGTCATGACTAAGATGACCATTACAATGTGAACATATGTGTATTCATGTGCCATCAATGACAACACATAAAGTCATCCTTTACAAAAATAATCATCAAGCCAACAATCTCCCCCTTTGGCATTGATGGCAACACAAAAAATTTTACAGCTTTACAACTAAGTGTGCTTATAAAAATTGTACATATAAATTTCTATATCTAATCCCCCTTAACAATAAAGTTCTACTCCCCAAATACACACAAAATTTTCACAACACATACATATTTCTACTCCCCCTTTGACAACAATGCCAAATTGAAAGTAAAATACAAATATATTAGATCAAAATTTGTATAAAAAACTACATTTACATAAATATAAGAGTTTTTCAAGGAGTGTTTACTACAATTTTCAAGAAAATGTCATTGAAAGAAATCTTCATCTGAGTAAAATCATTACCCCATGTTTCCAATAATGTCTCAATGATCTCAATGCTTGTCATAACTTGTGCAGCAAATTCTTCCATGGCATCCACTGTGCTCATTTCAGGGGTTGACAGAACTGCTTCTGCATCTTTAGGTCTCAATTGGTTCTTGAGTTCTTTCAAGGATCTCAGGCGCTTAACATGTTCACAATCATAAACATCTAACTGATGTTGCAGAACATCAACTGATGTGCCAAATGCTAAGGCCGAATCTTGTAAAGGTATGTAAGCAGTACATATCCTCTCCAATTCATGTTTTGTCTCTTATCGCCTCTTGTTTAAATCAAAAAAGAAAAATGAAATGTTAGATGTATAGGCCAAAATCCTTCCTCCAGTTTCAACAACACTTCTCAAAAGATCTTTATTGATAGATAAAGAAATATTCCCTTTATCAATATCTGACATAAGTTGCTCTCCCCTCTTCTTTATGTAACTCTTCTCAACTAAGGTTTGGGTTGCATCTTCAAGTGTTTTTAGTTGGTCATTAGCAACAACAACCAATTGTCCAAGCTTTCCGATAGGGGTATTCACATTGCCAGTATCAATCTCAGGTAGGAGACTTAACAAAATGTCAACAGTTGTTTGTATCGTTTTGGCTTCTTTCCTCTGCTCTTTTAGCCTTTTTTTTTTAGCCTGAGATTGCATGACAGAAGCAATCTCCATGAGTTCAGATGCAGTCATATTATCTACATTTATAGGCCCTTTAATACTTATAGCGTCATCCTCATCATCATCTTGTTGTTTTGCCTTTTCAACTGTCTTCTCTATTGTCTTCTTTGTAGTCATCTCTTTGTCTTCATCCTTTTCCTTTTCAGTTTCCTTCACTACAACCTCTTTATCTTTATCTTTTGTTGCCTTTGCAGGTTTCACCCGTGTACTTGTAATTGTAGATGTATAAAAATGACCATATTCCTAAATGAATATTTAATGTTCATTTTATTCTCATTTCTTTATTTAGTTAAATCTAATTTAATTAAATCACCCACATTCGTCTATTTAATTAAATAAATTATTCAATTTATTTATTTAAATTCAATTAATCCCTTTGCATCATTTAATTGAATAAATCATTTTATTTAATTAAATCCCGTCTCTCTACTTTTTAATTAAATTTACATTTAATTAAATAGTTTACCCCAATTAAATAAATCTAATTTATTTAATTCCCAATTTGCAACCAAATTGAAATAAAGCAATTTATTTTAATTCTATTATCCCTCATCCACTTGCATTTTCCTACATCTCCCACTTGCATCTTAACCCTCTTCCTAATTTATTCTAGAATCCATCTAATCCTAATCAATTAGCCTAAACCCATTCATTATCCCTTTTCCCTAAATTTGAGGAGGTCACTTCTCAAAATTGGAGTAAAGTCTTCTAAAGGCATTGAAGCCTTTATGTCTTCAACAAGCTAACTTGTTGAGTTCCCCCAAATTTGGAAGGACTCTTACAAATTTGTCTCCAAAGTCTTCAAACCATTAATGGTTAACTAACCCTTAGTGGCATGGTTAGAGACTTTTTGCCTAACTTAACCCTCATCTAACCCAAGGGTCTCATCAAGCATTCATTGCTTTGACCATGGTTATCCCTTTAACCTTTGCACAAGAGTTTATCCTTTGGGTAAAAGCTTTATCCATTGGATAACCCTTACCTTCTAAGGTAACCATGAGGTCTTCTCAAGAATTTAATGCTTCTTACCTCTCCTCTCAAGAAGTCTTATGTTGACAATTGTCACCATTTCATTGGTGGAAATTGTAAAAATGGATTGATAACTTTCAATCCTGGCCCTTGATTAACTCCTTCAATCTTGACCATCCATTGCCCTATTTTCACTATAAATAGAGATCTCATTCCTCCATTTCAAGGATCAACCAAGCTTTTAGTATCTCACTTATGCTCAATTTTATCAATACATCTAGCCTCTTTTTGTAATAGGAGTCAATCTAATAAGCATTTTAGAGCATTTCTATTATCATTAGCTTAAATCATTAACTAGTATATCATGTTAGGATAGTATTGCTACTAATCTTGTCATCTTATAATCTAGTTTAACTCATTCATAGAATCATGCATAAATAGGATGCATTTCATGTTAAAATCAATCTAAAGCATCCCTCATTCTTGCATTCATCATCCCTAAGTCACTTTGCTCAGTAATCTGAGAGCAAAGGCATTGGCTTGAGGGATCTTGTGAGATAGAGAACCAAGGAACCTACCTTGGGAAGTTGAGTCATTCCTCATGACTCCATAACTTGCACCAAGAAGTCTTGTGGGTGTGTGGTCAAGTCCCTTTGAACAACATTTTCACATTTTAAGTTTCATCGACCCGCTTTTCCCGCACACAGTAATAATCGATGGTAGTTGAATATCAACTTGTTGTTCTTTTTTTGGTGGCGGTGGAACAACCACATTGGGTTCATTAACTAGTGTATCAGCTACTTTTTGTATTTCAGAAATGACCGGTTGCAGTATAGATTCCTTAACTAGTTCAATGATATTGCCAATTGTATCAATGGTGTCCTAGATTTTATCAACATCATCAACAAATACAATAACCGATGGGGAAGTTGTATCATCCTTATTTTTATAGTCTATGTTTGTGATTTCAATTGCTCATGCATCCTTCAAATGGCATTAGTAATCTAATTGGTATCATCTTCAATAGATTTTACCTTTCCATCCAATAGCTTCAATCTTCTTGCCTTAAAATGAAATTGTCCTTCGAAATTATCAAGCAATGCTAACAATTCATCTCTAGATAAATCAGAAAAATATTGAATGAAAATTATGTTAATGATTTCTTGATCTTGATCAACAACCACTTTCCACATATTTACAATAATAGAATACAAAGAATCAGAAACATCCTTTTCAGTATCCTGAGGCAACCGATTGAATTGACCCAAATGATTGATTACCTCTTGAACAACTTGTTGTTTCTGTCCATTATCAAAAGAATCAAAATACTCTTTCACATTATCAAACCTTTTCCTCCCTAATGTCTTTAAATTCCTCTCAAAATAAGTCATAAGCTTTAATGATATAACATTAATAGGAGTAATTTTCTTTGATATTTCTCCTACTGGTTTGGCTTTCTTACCAGTTGCTTTCATCTTCTTAGGATCCTCTTTAGTGTCAGTATCTTCAGATTCTGCTTGAAGAATGAGTTGCCTACCTCTTTTCTTCGTTGCAGTCCATTTATTTTCATATACTTTGGGTGTCAGATCCTTTTTGACTTGAAAACTTCTTGTCACTCTTGTACCAGTCGACACTGAAGGTGCTTTCTCAACTTTCTTTTTCTTCTTCTCTTTGGCACTACTAGGTTGAGCAGGTGCATTTTCTCCTAGTAAGTTCCCAGTCTTTTCTTCTTCTTGTCCACTGGAGATGCCAAAATTTTGTTGGCATATATGATTAATAATTCATAGTTGACTTCATAACTCATTTATTCCATCTCATCTTCCTTGGGTTCAATGGCTTCCATAAGACAAAAGTCAGTGGTAACTATGAAACAGATGTCTTTTGCAAAGTGTTTCACCACATCTTCAGGTAGCCTCAACCTCATGCTCATCTTCTTTTGGAACTCATTGAAATATTTGTTCATGGAAATAGGGAATGTGTGCTTCAGAGCCTTAATGTTTTTATTGATTTGAGTTGTAACTGGTGTGTCTTTCGACCATTGAAGGTCACTGATTCGCGGTAGGAATTCTGAAAATAGAAGAATAGACCAATCAACAGTTGACCATACTTGAACTTTTGACTATTGTTTTTCTTAATTGATTGTAGGTTCAACATCAATTGGCTCCTTAATTCTTAGCATAAGTCATAATCTGCATTCTCAACAATCATCTTGTAGGTTGCATGCACAACAGAAGATGGCACATTGTTCATCCTATTGGAGTAAAATATCATATAGCCAATGACCATAGTTGCAAGACTGACTGCTGGATCTTTAATGTTACTGACCAAAAATGCATGACCGTCAAAGGTGGTCTAAGTCAGTGCAATCACAGTCTCTTTTGAAATTTTCCTCAGCTTTGGAACTTCACTGGTTAGCCAGAAATGAGTCACTGCATGAATTGCTTCCTTCGTGATTGTGTGTGACCTGTCAAGATTGTTAGGACCCAGAGGCAACTGAGAGGGGGGGTGAATCAATTGTCTATTAATTTCAACCCAAATATAACTTAATCAAACTTGATACTTAATACCAGTAAACCAAACTTAATGTCGATGGATAGATTAACAGTTAATATCAATACCAGTGAAACTTAATGCATGAAACAGAAAGAGAAACAACATCCATAACACATAACATAGACATTTATATGTGGAAACCCTGTAAGGGGAAAAACCATGGTGGGAAACCTTACCCACAATCAGATGATACTACTGCAGATAGTATGTGTATACAAATGGGGTCTACACATGCAGAAAAGCCAGTTGCCTAGAGCTCATTGCTCAATCACAAGAATGGGAGTCTCACTAACTATAATTGAATGATTAAATCTAATGATAATGTACTGCTCAAAGTAGCATCTCCAATGCTAGATTTAGTACCGGTTAAGCTCCGATTATCTCCTTCAAACCTTCCTTGAATCTTAAAATGATGTCTGTGTGAGTATCTTTGCTTATATTTACATATACCGAATATCACAACCTTACCATACCATATTACATTCCATTTCATTAATCTCACAAATGAGATCTTACATATATACCAAAACCTAAGACCAAATGTGTAGGTCATCTCACTAAGAATATTACAATAAAATCAATTACAAGTCAAGATGTGATGCATCATGTCGGCTCAACAATATTAAACCATCTCCATAACGTGTCATGTTGATCTGGAATAGATAATGCATGTCGGTCCATAACCTAAACCAATTTGCCGGTAACAACAAATATGTCAACCCGATTAGACCAATAACCAAATCTCCAAAACCAAGTGTCCAAACCATGTCTTCGACATAACTAAGTGATCTCCAGATGATAACAAGTCATCCTCAGTGTCGGTGAACAATATAACCTGCCAGTGAACCAAATACCAATGACTGTGCATAAGTCACTGAACTTGTCGGTGAACATAGCCAAAGATCTCCAGAAGGATAAGTGTTGATAAGTGTTGAAATCAATGACAAAACAAATGCAACACATCCATAATACCAACAATCTCCCCCTTTGGCATTGATGGCAACAAAAGATAGAAAAAACGTCTAAGTGCCAAAGCAGAAATGCCAAAAACCAAAAACCAACAATCTCCAGAATAGATCAATACCAGAAATCAAAATACAAATGCAGAGAGTATGAATCTCTCCCCCGATGAATAATCTCTCCCCAAAGGATAATGTTTTAATGTTTTTCCATATATATCTCTCTCCCTTTGACA
The DNA here is from genome assembly GCF_030272615.1 of Cryptomeria japonica. Classification (NCBI taxonomy): domain Eukaryota; kingdom Viridiplantae; phylum Streptophyta; class Pinopsida; order Cupressales; family Cupressaceae; genus Cryptomeria; species Cryptomeria japonica. The sequence continues at coordinate 583,850,921 of NC_081406.1, forward strand.
TTAAATGCCAAAGCAATACAAATACCAGATACAACCAGTTCATAGAACCAATTACAAATATCAACTTATCCAACTACTCCCCGTCAGAAGTAGCTCTCCTCCATCAAAGCCAGAAAAATACTCCTCTGTAAATTCTACCAGTTTGATGCCAAGCATCAACTATCTAAGTCTCTACCGGTGAGGGTATAACCCCAAGCTGTTCTCTGAGATATTCAAAAGTTTCCTTAGGCAAAGGCTTAGTAAAGATGTTTGCAATATTCTCTTTAGTATTCACATAAACCAATCTTACTTCTGTTGCTTCAGCATTCTGATGAATACTAAGAGGGGGGGGTGAATTAGTATACCAAAAAAAACTGAACTCAAACACTTAAACAGTTTAGCAGTAAACCGGTATAACATATTTACTAACAAATTGGTTAATACAAATGCAAACCAAACAACAAATAAGGCATTCACCCACATGAGCACAATCACCATAACACAAGAGGTTTTGATGTGGAAACCCAAATGGGAAAAACCACAGTGAGCTGAAACTCACAAGTAACTATCTGTAGAATAGAAACTAGACCGGTTAAGGTCATACAATGTTCTTCACCAGAACAAATCCTATTAGGAATCTCAATCTCTATTAGGAGATAAGTCTGATTAAAGACTACCTTGTGAGAGGATTTCAGATCCACAGTTGTGAACCACCTTGTTAGAGGATTTACAAAGGCTTTTCTGGGCCTACCCGGTTAAGGGTTTCAGACTTGCCGAAGATGTGAGTAATCAACAAGTGAGTGATCTAGAAAATATCACAGACTGCTTGGTTAGATCCATGATAGCTCATTCTTAATGCATTTTAGCATTACTTTAGTCTTCAATATATGAACACTTTGTTTCTTCACACAGACCTAATCTTCTCTTCTATGATCGCACATGCAAAAACCTCATACACTTCTAAAACCCTCACTCATACATATTAAAACCCTAGACATTATGTCCTTATAAAGGAATCTAATTTCATGTCGGTCCAATAGGATTACAATGCAAGTTCCTAGGTTTAGTGCATCTAGACACATTTGGTAACATAGCACACAATCACCACCAAAGTGTCGGTGGATGAGAACTCATCACAAAAATATCGGTTGGTAACTCATCATAGAGTAATACCAGTTCATACATTTAACCGATTACTGGTTGTCAAAATGAAGATTGGGAAAATGATAACTATCGCTTTAGTTCCTTCGTACTGCTTGAGATATTTGAACCGCTTGAGGTCTTCATACCGCTTTGGGTCTTCATACCGCTTGAGATAGGTAAACACTTTCTGCAAAACACCGATAGTCTAAAGACTATAATATATAATACCGGTCAGAACAAATACCAGTTGAGCATAACTTATACATACAAAAAGTGATATCAAAGCAAGTGTGTGTCCATCAATGACAATCACAACATCATCAAAAATATGCCAACAATCTCCCCCTTTGGCATTGATGGCAACACTAAGAAAAATTTTGACATCTAAGTGTTTTACAACAAAAATATGCCATAATCGAAATTACTCCGTCTAAGCATATACACTATCCCTTTTGCAGAAAATACAATGTATACTACTCCCTTAACAAGATAACATGAAAGTATACATGTATCAAAATTTTAAAATACAAAATACTACTCCCCCTTTGCCAACAATGACAAAGTATTGCACAATAACCCATGTTTCTCATTATCATTAATATAATATAAATTTATGACAATAATGAGTGAAACTTATCAAAACCCGATTTAAAATCCTGCATAAAGGTCTTCATGGATAAAGACCATGACTCAATTAATGAGGTAGCCAACTCACTTTCTGTTTGCATCTGGGATACTTGTTCCTCCATGGCATCTATTGTGCTCATCTCTTGAGTGACCGTTAAGGCATCCAGATTAAGATAGCACTTCTGAAGTATTTGCAGTCTGGGTAGTAGAACCAGTTGAAGTTCCTGCAAATCTTTGGTCCGATTGTTGATCTCCAACTCAATTTTGGCAGATTGGAGCTGAAACCGGTGAACAGTTTGCCCATATGTAGTGAAGGAATCATAGGGAATCTTAAAGGTGCTTATATATGCCTATAAATCATATTGCAGTTTTTCCTTCTGAGCAAGCACATCATCACAGAATAGATGGAGTTGGCTTATCTTACTGAGTAGTAATTTCCCCTCATCCATAGCATCTCTTATGTCTTTCTGCTCTTTCTAAAGTTCACACTGGAGCTCATTCAATTTCTTCACTAAGGCAGTGTTTAGTGCCTTTTAATGCTTCTTCTATGTGTTAGCTTCAGCAACCTCTTCCAGGCTTTGTACCTAGTCCTCCACAACTATGCATAGAAGTTTTAGCTGGGCCAAAGAGGAATCGGTACTGGGGAGGTTAGTATCAGGAATCAAACTGGTAAGTGTATCCACCGCAGTTTGACTAACGTCTTGCTCCTTTTTCCTCCTTAAATCTTCCAGACGCTCTTGAGCAAGCTTAATGCTTTGGAGCAGCTCTAATTCATTTGCAGATTAGAGGTCAATAGGACTGGTAATGTCAGCCAGTTTGGCTTGACTACCGGTTGCCTTTGGTGTCTCCACGTGTGTGCTCTTTGCTGCTTCCTTTTTCGCTTCGGCTCTTTGCTTGTCCTCTTCTGCCTTCTTTTGTTCCTCTGCCTCTTTCTTTTTCTTTTCTTCATCCTTCTTCCTTTCTTCTTCCTTATGCTTCTCTTCTTCTTTCTTTTTCTCCTCTTCCTTTTTCTTCTTCTCCTCTTCCTATTTCCTTTTCTCCTCTTCCTTTCTCTTCTCATCTTCCTTTTCTTCTTCTCTTCTTCATGTTTTCTCTTTTCCTCTTCCTGTTTCTTTTTCTCCTCTTCCTTTCTCTTCTCATCTTCCTTTTTCTTCTTCTCTTCATTTTTCTCTGCTTGCACTTTGTCAACCTTTCCTTTGTCTTGTGTTTCCTTTTCCACTCTCTCTTTATCAGCATTTTCCTTTGCTGCATCCGGAGTGACATTTTCACCATCTAAGGCATCAACATCAATTGTGTCCCTCTATTTAGTAACCAGTTCTCCTTCACTGTCATATACCTCATCCGGTTTTCCGGTTTCTGGTTGTTGTTCAGCCTTTTTGTTGGCTTCAGATACTTGTTGCAACTTCAGAGTGGCTTGGGCATGTGAGTGTGTATCTTTCACCACTTCAGGAACATTCCCTTCCAGTAACAAGAGTCTTCTTCTTCTCATGAAGAAGAGGCCTTTGTATTTATCCATAACTTCATATAGCTCTGAATTTGACACATCAAGAAAATATTGTGCAAAAATTTTCTCTCTTATTCCCTGTTCCTTTTCTATGGCAATGTGTCATTTGTTATCTAAAGAATTATATAAATAATCTGGTGTCATAGTTCTAATTTCTTATGGCGACTAATCATTAATACATAAATATTGAATAACTTCCTGTTCAATTCCTCCTTTTCATTGTCATTAAAATCATCAAAATGATCTATTAAATCACTTAACACTTTTCTCCTTATATTCTTGATAGTTCTTTGACAATGTGTCAATGGTTTGTAAGAGGAAATGTCTATATTTACCAATGTTGCCGATGCCGGTTCATTTTTGGTTGTCTTTGTTTTCTTCCTCGTTTGCCTAGTCTTTTTAGGCTACACTTCAGGTTCTGTATCCTCAGAATCTGGTGAGATGCTCTTAGTTTTCCTCTTTCTTTCAAAAACCTTGGTAGGTGCAACTTCTGATTTCTTCTTGGCCGATGACCGCTTGGTCACTTTAGGACTTGATGAAGTAACTGGTATCGATACCGATGGCACTACCTTTCCTTTCTTCATTGAGGGCTCTTCAACCAGTGTTACCCTTTCCAAGTAGGTGTCGGTTCTCTTCTTCTTTGGATCAAGAGGCGAGGCAAGTAGGGTAGATGCATACCCATCGAGCATGTCATACATCACCTCATATCCCATGGGCTCCACTTCTTCCTTTCTGGGCTCAACTGCCTCCATTATGCACTCATCTACTCTAATGGTAAAGTAGATGTGCTCTTCATACTTTTTGACAATATCATCAGATATCCTCATCCTTTGGCTCATCTTCTGTCTGAACTCATAAAAGTATTTGTTCAGGACTTCGGGATAATCGGTTCCCACCACTTGAAGACTTTCTCTGATCTGTTTGGTAACTGGCTGGTAATATCACTGACTCCCAGAAAATAGCCTTGAAAGTAGAAAAACAATCCTACCAATAGTTGTCCAAATTTAAATCTTAAGGCATTGTCCTGTTTGATAGATTTCAGGTTTACCAGGAGTTGCCTCTACATACAAGTGCATAGATCAAATGATGCATCTTCCATGATCATTATGTAGGCAGCATTAACCACAATAGCAGAGACAGAGTTAATTATATTGGCATAGAACATTCAATATCCAATCACTATACAGGCATACTTGACCAGATCATCCTTGATGGTGTTGATGATCATTCCTTGTTGGTCACTCATAGAACTGGTGAGCTTGGTCATTTCTATCTTAATGACTTTCCTTAGAGCTAGCATTTCCCCAACGTTACAGAAACTGATGATGGCATGAATTGCTTCTAGTGTGATGTCATGTGTTCGCTCAAGATACATTTTGTCACCATGCACTCTGCTTAGGATGATGCGGATGTAATCTTCTGTGAATTCTTCAAGAAAATAGACCGCATTGTGAAGTTTTGTCCTTTCTAGGATGTTGTATTCGGGCTTGATCTTCTTGTCATCCCCGCAAAATAAACCTAACTGAGAATGGATCACTAGGGATCCTAGGTCTTTAATTTTGTAATCAATATAATCTGAAATACCTTCCTCAACTATAACACCAGTAGGTATCTAGGATAGGGCATTGTATTTCATCTTCCTTTGTATGAAATCCGTTGACTCAATAGGTGCACTTGAACTGGAGTGCGAAGCAGAAGCCATAATAAACAAAGAAACTCAAAAAATACCTTCGCGAATAGAGATTTAGGGCTTTGATATTGTAGCTAGCAACACACCACTTCATTCACTTGGAACACCGCTTAGTTGTTCTTTACTAACAGGTTGCAAATATCTCAAAATTCTTCTGCTAGATCTCAAATCACTTTGAATCGCAAGATAAATCGCCTTTAGTCGCTCTGCACTTTGAAAATTTCTTTGCTCACAAATTGATAAGTGAAAATGACTTGAAAATTTCATTTAAGTGAGTTCTTCACCTACCACAATAAATGCTCCACCATTAGGGTATAAACCCTAATTTTGCCTTTTACCATTTCCGGTCTTCTGTCGATTGATAGGTAACACACACCGGTTAAGGTCTTTTACTGATGTAAACTAGGGGTTCAAAGTATTTCACCGATTTCCTCCCCCTAAGCATTTTTGTAGCTTAGTTTGTCAATTCACATATTTCCACACTAGGTGCAGAAACTAGTTCAACTTGTGATACTTCTTCTGGTTTCTTTTTCTAGTTTTTCTTCATGTCTGCTTGAACAGTTTCAACATCAATTTTTCCTTCTGGAGTGACTGGTATGTCATCCGATATGTTCTTTCTCATTCTGCAGATTCGAGCAGGGTGTCCCAGTTTGTTGCAATGATAACATGCCATTCTAGGTGTTCTCCATGGTCCATTGTTCATTCTACCATTATTCCTCCTGCATGTTGAAGCAGTGTGACCACTACCATGACAAATCAAACAGGTTGCTCTCCAACTAGTTGTCGCTTGAGATCCACCACTACCTGACTGATGATTATAGTCATTATACCAGTTTGGATTCTGGTTCATGGAGGATTCAGGATAAACTCCTTGACTCCTTTGAGGATATCTTCCAATGTTGTGCATGACAGACCTGCATTCAAATGCTCTATGCCCAAACTTGTTGCATGCATAACAATTACCATTGAATCTATTGGATATAGGCTTATTATTTAAAAAATAAGGAAAATTATTGTAAGCCTTACTTCTACATACATTGGCAGCGTGTCCTTCCTTGAGACAATTAAAGAAAACAGGTTTAAACTTTTGCTTACCTTTATCCTTTGATGTCGGTTGCTTCTTTGATGCAACATATTTTTCTTCAGAGGTCTCACCTTCCTCATAACCAGAGAAACCAAGTCCATTAGTATTCTTTACCGGTTTTGTTGATTCAAGCTTTTGCTCTAACTTAGCAGCACTCTGATTGAATTTGGCAAGTATTTCCTTTGACTCAGTAAGTTCCTTGGAAATAGGAGCATTGGATTCCTTCAAGGTTGCATTCTCAGAAATAGCCATGCTTACTTCACCTTGAATTTCTTCTTTTTCCACTTTACTCTCTTGGAAATGAGGAGTAAGGGCACTAATTTCTTGCTTTAGCTTGGAGATCTCATGATCTTTGTCTTTTACCAGATCTTCAACTTTCCACCAGTTCTCAAGCTCTTGACACATTCTGATAGTCAGTCCTTCCAATTCCCTTCTCAGGTTGGCATTAGATTCATTCAGTTTTTCAACTTCTTCAACTAGGGCTTCCATGTCTTCTTCATCAAAAGAACTGTTTTCAGTAAGCTCCATCAGTTTCTCAGCATGCTCCCTTCTTTTTGCCAGAGAGGCTTTATATTTGACTTTGAGTTCATCATAGGCTTTCTCAGTCTGAGTGAGATGATGAGTAAGTTCTCTCACAGTGTATTCCCCCATATCTCCTTCCAAGTGGTTAGACTTATAGAAAGGTTGGCTCTGATACCAATTGATGAATACTAAGAGGGGGGGTGAATTAGTATACCAAAAAAAACTGAACTCAAACACTTAAACAATTTAGCAGTAAACCGATATAACACATTTACTAACAAACTGGTTAATACAAATGCAAACCAAATAGAAAATAAGGCATTCACCCACAAGAGCACAATCACCATAATACAAGAGGTTTTGACGTGGAAACCCAAATGGGAAAAACCACGGTGAGTTGAAACTCACAAGTAACTATCTGCAAAATAGAAACCAAACCGGTTAAGGTCAGACCGGTTAAGGTCATACAATGTTCTTCACCAGAACAGATCCTATTAGGAATCTCAATCTCTGTTAGGAGATAAGTCTGATTAAAGACTACCTTGTGAGAGGATTTCAGATCCACGGTTGTGAACCACCTTGTTAGAGGATTTACAAAGGCTTTTCTGGGCCTACCCGGTTAAGAGTTTCAGACTTGCCGAAGATGTGAGTAATCAGCAAGTGAGTGATCTAGCAAATAGCACAGACTACTTGGTTAGATCCATGATAGCTCATTTCTAATGCATTTCAGCATTACTTCAGTCTTCAATATATGAACACTTTGTTTCTGCACACAGACCTAATCTTCTCTTCTATGATCGCACATGCAAAAACCTCATACACTTCTAAAACCCTCACTCATACATACTAAAACCCTAGACATGATGTCCTTATAAAGGAATCTGAATTCATGTCGGTCCAATAGGATTACATAGGTTCAGTGCATCTAGACACATTTGGTAACATGACACAGGATCACCGCCAAAGTGTCGGTGGATGATAACTCATCACAAAAATATCGATTGGTAACTCATCACAGAGTAATACCAGTTCATACATTTAATTGATTATTGGTTGTCAAAATGAAGACTGGGAAAATGATAACTGTCACTTTAGTTCCTTCATACCGCTTGAGATCCTCGAGTCACTTGAGGTCTTCATACTGCTTTGGGTCTTCATACCGCTTGAGATCGGTAAACACTTTCTGCAAAACACCGATAGTCTAAAGACTATAATATATAATACCGGTTGGAACAAATATCGGTTGAGCATAACTTATACATACAAAAAGTGATTTCAAAGCAAGTGTGTGTCCATCAATGACAATCACAACATCATCATCAAAAATATGCCAACACATTCTCTTTCAGAAAATTGTATTTGATAGAAACATGTTTATTTTTAGAGTGAAATATTGGATTCTTAGATATATCAATTGTTGTTGAATTATCACAATAGATGATTATAGGTTCTTTGCATTTTACCTTTATGTCCTTCAACATTTTCTTAATCCATAATACCTAAGTATAATTAGTTGTTGCTGCAACATATTTCGATTTTGCTGTTGATAATGATGTACAACTCTATTTCTTACTCAACCATGAAATCAATCTGCTACCAAGAAAGAATGCCCCGTCGGTGGTGCTCTTTCTGTCATCTACATCTCCTACCCAATTATCATTGGTGTATGCACATAAATTAAAATTTTCATCTTTAGGATACCATAAACCAAGATTTGTTGTGCCTTGTAAATACCGGAAAATCCTTTCACTGTTGATTCATGATTTTCTCTAGGATTACTCTGAAATCTTGAAAAAATACACACTGCATTCATTATATCAGGTCTTGTTTGTGTCAAACACAGTAAACCTCCAATCATAGATTTGTATCTTGTCGGATTAACAGGAACTGAATCATCCTTCAATGATAGTTTATCAGTTGTAGTCATAGGAGTACTTACCGGTTTAGAGATTTCCATACCAAATTTCTTCAGTAATTCCTTCAAGTACTTTGATTGACATAATAATATTCCTTTATCAGTTTGTGAAATTTGCAATCCTAAAAATAATTTTATCTCCCCAATCATAGACATTTCAAATTCTTCCTGCATCTTGTTAGAAAAGTCTTTACACAATCCATCTTCTCCTCCAAAAATGATGCCATCAACAAAAACTTAAATAACCTAAATGTCTTCATTAGTCACTTTGAAATATAAGTTGTTTTCAGTGTTACCTTTAGTGTAACAAAGCTTCATAAGATATTTGTCCAATCTAGCATACCAAGCTCTAGGAGCTTGCTTCAATCCATATAAAGCTTTCCTTAATCTGCAAACCATATCTTTATCATTTGTCAATGAAAATCCATCACGTTGTTCAATGTAAACTTCCTCTTCAAGATCACCATTCAGAAATGCACATTTAACATCCATTTGATATACTTTATAGTTCTTGTGTGCTGCAAATGCAAGAAATAATCTGACTACTTCAATTCTAGCTACCGGTGCAAAGGTTTCATTGTAATCAATTTTGTCTTTCTATTAATAGTCTTTACTATTACTATTTACTAAGTTGTCATTAGTTTTATGTCCAAATTCATCCTATATACTCTAGTCGGTTAATACTACCGAAATATTCAGTCGGTAAGTACTAAGGTTGTCGGTTACAGAAGAAAGGCTAGTCACCGAGATGAGAAATATCGAGCTGCCTACCGAGTAAAGTTCCTATGCCTACCGGGCAGCAAAGAAGGTATACCGAATTAATCTAAACCGAGTGGAAACGTGTTACCAGATTCAATGAACCTGGACACATATGTGGAAACATGTTACAAGATTCGAGAACAGGGAACCATTATTACATAGGAAATTGCATTCAAAGATTTTGTATGATTTTGAGGAAGTTTATCCAATGAAATAATTTCTATGTTTATTCATTCGATAAAACATGTTTGTATGATCGATGTATGAACAAGATCACTAAATTAGAGATCTATATATACAGATTAATTTGAGTATCTAATAGAGAGGGAAGATTGATGATTTAAAAATGAAAATCATGAGAGAAGATAAGATGTGAAGAGTGACAGAGATATTCAGAGGTCACCAAGAAGGTTTTTAAGAAAACAGTTTAAGAGACAGAGTATACAGAAGAGGTCACCGAGTTGATTTATCGATTACTGAGGGATGCTATGAGAAAGGTAATTTTATATTGAGCACATAGAGTCTGCTATAACATTTTAGATGTAAAGTTGCAGATATTTTGTAAAGATTTTTTATTGAATCATTTGAGTTGTAATAGAAACCTTTAACAGGGTAAAAGACTCTAATAAAGTCTATAAATTGTAAAGCCTTTAACTAGGTACAACATTTTGTAAAAGTTTTTGTAAAATCTTTTAGCAAGGTAGATCTAAAGATCTTGATACTCCTAACAGGGTAAGCTATCAGAAATAGCTAAACATGTAGCTCTAACCGAGCAACCTTTATTATTGCAGTAGTGAAGTTGTGGGTGCCATCCCCACTGCAGTTTTTCTCTCTAACAAAGAGTTTCTGCGTAACCAAAATATTTGAGTTATGAAGTGATATGTGTATGGATGTTATTTCTATGATTATGTTTTAGCATTATATATTATGAGATTGGCTATACACAGTTTATGTTTATAAGTAAGATTGTTTTTGAAGAAAAGTTTTGAAGTACTCATTCACCCCTCCCCTCTCAATGCATTAGCTTTCCTAGTTGGACCTAACAATTGGTATCAAAGCCCTACTCTTGGAAAAGGGTTTTACAACCTAAAGAGAAAGATCCTATCAATGGAAGGCTATAAACAATCACGCGGAATTGTGAATCTTCAAGAAGAATTGGATCATGCTAATCAAGTGATTGCAGAGATGCAAAGACAAATGCAAAAATCACTAAAAGTCAGAAGAAGATTGTCTGATGATTTATAGGACTCACAAGAGTTGGTGGAACAAATTGAGACATCATTTGAGAACAGCATATCAGAAGAGTCTGAAGAAATGATTGCAGAATTGAAAGAAAAGAACAAAGCACTAAATGATTAGCTAAAAGCAATGAGAAGGGAACATGAGTATTTCAGCACATAGATGACTGAAAATCTTGATGCATTGAGAATAGTTGAAGCTAACATAAGAGATATAGAAAGAAAAAAATAATAGCTAGAAGCATTGGTGTCTGAAAAGAATGATGAAATCACAAGGATGACTGGAATTCAACATAATCTGTCTGATCAATTGGGTAATGCACATCATGGAGCAAGTCTAAAAGAAAATGAGAATCAAGCATTGAAACTTGAATTATCAAGATTGACCGATGAACTTGAAGCAGAAAAGAAGTCAAAAGAAACACTAAAGAAAACTTATGAAGCATCAAGAATGTTGGATGAGAAACTAAACATAAGGTCACCCAACAAATCTATCAGACTCGATTACAAAAGAAACAACTCTACCGACAAAGGAATCAACACCACCGAAAAAGGAGAATCATCAAAGAAGGTTGGAAACAAAGATAAGTTGAAAGATAAGAAGCCTATTTGCAATTACTGTGGAAAACAAGGACATACTGCCAACATGTGTCGAATAAGAAAAGGTAAGCAACCGAATGTCACTAGGTCTGATGGTTATTGTTACAATTGAAATAAGTATGGTCACACATCTAATCAATGTAGGACAAAATCTGTTAGCAATTATCAGAAGGCAAAATTCAAGGGGTTTTGCAAAAACTGCAATAGATATGGACACAATATCGAGAAGTGTTGGTTTAAGCAGAAAAACTATATGTGGTCTTCACACTAAGCAAATACTAGAAGCTACCAAACTCACATATATTTTAACTGACAATATACTAGAGTACCATGGGATTACAGTACAAGGATATGGTGTGAATGTTGTGGAAGATATGGACATATAAGTGCCAACTGTATGATAAGGTTTGGAGTGAACAACCTAAGATCATGGAGAAATCCTGGAATGGCATGTTTTCATTGTCACAAAGTTGGACACTTGGCTAAAGATTGCAGAGATCAACCCAGAGGAGATACTGAAGAGATAAGAATCAAATTACAGAAAATCTAGAAAAAGAAGGAAAATGGGTCAAATAATGAAGAATGCACCTTACCTACCGAGTTAGGTGCATCTACTCTGAATTAATCATAAAGGTATAAAGGAACTGCATTTTCTCAAGGTTAGATCTTAACAGTTCCTATTTAATCATGAACACAATTCCAAAATCTGCATACCTAAGATGCAATAACATTTTTTAAAATACTATCTAGTCTTTTGAAGTACCAGAGAAGTCGATAAATGCAGTAAACCTGTCTAGTCGGTAAAAGCATATAAGGAAGATAGTCGGTTTAGTGGAACTGAGTGCATTTAATGCTTATCTTACCTAACTGCACGAAGCTCAATAAGGTAAAGGGTGTATTTAAAGTTCTTTGTGCGGTCATTTTACACTTACCATTTTTCAAAGAGCAAAGCTAAGCGAATCAAAGGCGATCAAATATTTCCAGAGCGAATTTCAAGGTATTTTCACACAATCTTAAACGCATTTTCAAGCAAGTTAACCGGTCAATATCAGTTGTGAATATTTGCATTATATTTACTAAGTCGAAAGTGTTTTCTGGTTAGTTGAAACCCTAAGCTATTTTGTTAATAGAAATCCGAGTTTGAAATGGCTCCCAAGATGCAGAAACATGTTGTAGTTGAGACTATTGAGAAGCCCTCACTAAAGTATTCCTTACCTCCCAAAGTGGCATCCGAACTCGATGAGAAAACTACATTCTCTCTTATTCCGGATAGGGTTCTATTGGTTGAAGATGTCAGATTTTATACTAAGTGTCGTGTTGAAGAGCTAGGTCATACCGAAATTAAGGACATGTATGATGAATTATGTACCGATGGAATCCTGGATAGTAAGTTTCAGCATATCAAAGTTAAGGGATTGACCGAAGCCCTAACCTATCCTCGATTTTTCAAACCCCAATGGGTCAAATTTTTCTTGAGCAGAGTGCATGATGACTTTATGTAGTTAGAGGATCAACCGTTCAAGATCACCAAGGAGATTATTCACATAATAACCAGATACCCTATATTTGACCATGCCCGAGCACAGAAGATGATTTCACAGAAGGAATTGATAACTTTAACTGGAGTTGAGTCTGATTGCAGAGGTCTTAAGTTGAATAATGTAACAGATGCAGAAATAAAGTTTGCAATTAGAGTCATTGGTTATTGTTTCTTCCAATTGGCAAGAGAAAATAGTGTACCGTGTGCAACTGTAGACTTGGCCTATAAAATTGTGAAAAAAGGTATGAAAGTTGATTTATGTGAAGTATTGTTAAAGAACCTTTTTGAAAATCTCAACACAATAAGGAAACCTAAGAAGAATAACACTGCTAACACACTAAAGTTTGGGTCACTCTTAGTGTGTATGTTCTTCTATTTTCAGATTTTATTTCCTTCAGTCGGTAACATCGTTTGGGAATTACACCGACCAATCACCCATCAAATAAATGATTTTATCAATCAGCTAGGTGATAATTTCAATGAGAAAATGGATGATTACTTTAACAAATTTCAGGAAAAGATGCATAACAGGTACAGGATCCCACCTCAGCTAGTGGAAAAATATAAGGATACTATATGTTTTGAAGTGGACACTGACTACTGTTATGTCAATGCAGTAGAACCCAAAACTCAATCTTTACCACCTATGGGTTATGAGATTGATTTTGATATTACTCAACAACAGATAGATGCCTTTCTGGCACTTCCAAAGCATACTACCGAGATCAGGTATGGTACCTATGAAGAGGTAAAGGAAAAAGTGAAAATGAGCATAGTAGTACCAAAGGCTACCAAAAAAGCCACTAAAATGATCAAAGTTTTAACTGAGAAATTTGGAGAAGGTTCTACCTCCACACCTACTAAGCCAGCAGGTAGGAAAAATGATCAACTTACAATCGAGGAAGAATCTGAAGCTCAAGAGGAAGCAATTAAACTAAGCACCGAGTTGCCAAAGGGTAGAATTTTGAAAAGAAAGAAATAGGATACAACTAAGGTATCACCGACTTAAGTGACCTAACACTAGATCATCTGCAGTGTCACCCAATAAGAGGCAGAAAATTGTTGAATTGCCTAAAGTTACAAAGGCTTATAGAAAGTCGACCAGAAGACTCATTTTGAATAAGGAGTCAAGTGACACAGAATCTGAAGATGCAAATAAATTTCAGATTGTTAAAAGCACAAAGGAAGATGTACATAGTGTTGACAATTTTTGTGCAAAATTGAAACAATATGAAGGATTTGGATCATTTAGGTATGTAAAATATGACTCCCGAACAGAAGAAGAGAAGAGGCAAATAGAAGAGTCAGTAGTGTGTACACTTCTCAAATTCTGAGTAGTTCCACTGGAAGTAGCTGATTCTCTTCCAAAAGCATTGTACTCTCATATTGACAACAGATGGAAATATACTATGGACTCGGAGAAACGGATAAGAGTTTGGGTACATCTCTTTCCAGACATGTCGGTAGATGATATAAGAAATCATTTGAAAAACTACCAGACAAATTTTCAAGTAAAGCAAAGGGCCTTGAAAATGATGAACGGCCTTTATCTTGAAGTAGAGAAGGAAACTAAAGAAAAATGGCAAGAAATATTCAGAATTCAAACTGAAGAGCCTCAAGGTGAAGTGGAAGTAGTTGACATTACCGAGCAAGATCCTGCTTCAACTATTCAACTAGATGAGGATGTCATGGACACTGAGGCATAGGAAGAAGAGATGATAGAAGGAAATGCCTATGCCAAACTGGTATCAAGTGAATCAGTCTTGGAACAAGTTAAGTCCTATCCTCCGGTAACTCAACAAGTGTCAACCGAGAAACCTCAGGACACAAAACAAGGTAAAGAGGATCAAAAGGCTACACAAGGTGAATCTATCTCTCAAGCCACAGGCAAGCAAACTTCTCAAGCACCTAAAAACACTGAAACTATTACCACTGAGACCCCAAGAAAGGAAACACCAAAGGTTACATCACAGGCTACAGGAACCGACAAGTGTGTTGCTTCCACCGAGAAACATACTGAGGAAGAACAAGCCTCCAAAGCCATTGTACTCATTCAACTGATGAAGGCATCATCATCCAAAGAGAAGAAAGCAAAGAAGCACAGTTTTAAAATAGATCTGTCAAAGCCTATTGTGTTGCTGAATGTTGACATTTCAAAACTAAAAGGGCAAGCACTTATTGAATTCGGAGAGCTTTGTAAAGCCAAAACAGAGCAGGAAAAATAGATAGCTATTCAAAAGAAGAACCGAGTACTTCAGAAGGTCAAAGCATTATTGACAGACATGTTACCTGAAGCTACCATAAATAAAGATGTTGCCATTCATATGCAACTAGATGAACTACTCACTCAATTAGAAGCATCAGGAGTAGACGCATCAGAATACCTTAGCAAATTAAAAGAAAAAAAGCTAACTGCCAAGATGATTGAAGAAGTGCAGAAAGCAATTGCTATAGGTAAAGTCAAGCTTGTTGGATTCATTGCTAAGTTTTCCCCTCAACTCAAGCACATTATTTATTTATTCCAGAAGTTATGTACATTTTCATTCTTTATTAAAGATATCAAGCATAAGACCGAAGTCATTGAAAAAGAGATTACCGATCTTTCCAATAACCTGACTACCGAACCCAATTCTATTCAGCATTTTTATACAAAACTACAAACTCTTATGGCTCAGCAGTTAGAACTTCAGAATGAAGAGCACAAAATAAGGATGGATATCATGACTCGTCAAACATTATTTATTCCCCATTTATCATCTGTTCAAGAGCAGATCAACCGAGCTACACAATTATCCACTCAATCAGAGGGAAGCACTTAAGATGGTTTGATTTCACTATCAGCTAATATTACAGCTCAGAATTCTTTAATGGAAAGTGTCAAGGATGCACTTACCAATGCTCTCAAAGATGCTCATACTAAGTATAAATCTATTTTTGACCAATTGCCCCCACCTAATGGTAACTAGTTTTGATGTTTGTCAAAAGGGGGGAGTGTATCGAGTATACAGAGTATAGTGTACAGAGTTTATACTATCTACCAAGTGTACAAATGACATTGACAGGGGGAGCATGGAACATAAGGAGCATGCAAATCAAGTTATGTACAGCATATTGATAAGGGGAGTATGTATTTAAAGTATGTATTTGAACAAATGTATATATTGTCATTTCAGTCAAATTTTATAAGTATATAGATTTTGTGTTATGACTTTGAAATGAGTTTTGTCAAACATACCAAACTAATGTCAAAAGGGGAGATTGTTAATATTTAGTAAGTTGTCATTAGTTTTATGTCCAAAGTCATCCTATTTACTCTAGTCGATTAATACTACTGAAATATTTAGTCGGTAAGTACTAAGGCTATCGGTTACAGAAGAAAGGCTAGTCACCGAGATGAGAAATATCGAGCTGCCTACCGAGTAAAGTTCCTATGCCTACCAAGCAACAAAGAAGGTATACCGAGTTAATCTGAACTGAGTGCAAATGTGTTACCAGATTCAATGAACCTGGACACATATGTGGAAACGTGTTACAAGATTCAAGAACAAGGAACTGTTATTACATAGGAAATTACATTCAAAGATTTTGTGTGATTTTGAGGAAGTTTATCCAATGAAATAATTTCTATGTTTATTCATTCGATAAAACATGTGTGTATGATCGATGTATGAACAAGATCACCATCTCAGAGATCTATATATACAGAGTAATTTGAGTATCTAATAGAGAGGAAAGATTGATGATTTGAAAATGAAAATCATGAGAGAAGATAAGATGTGAAGAGTGACAGAGATATTCAAAGGTCACCGAGAAGGTTTTTCAAAAAATAGTTTAAGAGACAGAGTATACAGAAGAGGTCATCGAGTTGATTTATCAATTACCAAGGGATGCTATGAACAAGGTAATTTCATATTGAGCACATAGAGTCTACTATAACATTTTAGATGTAAAGTTGTAGATATTTTGTAAAGATTTTTTATTGAATCATTTGAGTTGTAATAGAAACCTTTAACAGGGTAAAAGACTCTAACAAAGACTATAAATTGTAAAGTCTTTAACCAGGTACAACATTTTGTAAAAGTGTTTGTAAAATCCTTTAGCAAGGTAGATCTAAAGATCTTGATACTCCTAACAGGGTAAGCTATCAGAAATAGCTAAACATGTAGCTCTAGCTGAGCAACCTTTGTTATTGCAATAGTGAAGTTGTGGGTGCCATCCCCACCACAGTTTTTCTCTCTAACAAAGAGTTTCTACGTAACCAAAATATTTGAGTTATGGAGTGAAATGTGTATGGATGTTATTTCTATGATTATGTTTTAGCATTATATATTATGAGATCAGCTATACAAAGTTTATGTTTATTAGTAAGATTGTTTTTGAAGAAAAGTTTTGAAGTATTGATTCACCCCTCCCCTCTCAGTACATTAGCTTTCCTAGTTGGACCTAACATTTACACACTAATCTTGCTTTTTTTTCTGATTACCTTACCATCTTCATTAAGTTTGTTTCTGAATACCCATTTAGTTCCAATTACATTTTTATTTTTAGGTCAGGGAACCAATGTCCATATATTGTTCTTTTCAATTTGTTCCAATTCATCTTCCATAGCTTTAATCCAATGTTTATCTTCACATGTCTCGATAACAAATGCTAGTTCAATTTGATAAATTAAACATACCTCTTCATTTGCCAGTCTTCCTCTTGTCATAACTCCTTGATACTTATTCTCAATCATCTGACTTTCAGAGTGATTATATCTTAAATACCTAGGTGTGTTCACTTGTTGTTGTTCTTCAGTCACTGTGGAATTCTCTGATGATGTTGATGTGACTGGATCAACATTTTGTACCAATGCATTCTATATAGGTTCATTTGTGATTGTCTCAACTGTCGGTTCAGAATTCATAGACCTTGAATTTCTTCTAAAGTGTTCATCTATCTTCACGTTTGCACTTTCAATGATTTTCTACAATCTTTTATTAAAACATCTATATGCTTTGCTCTTAGAAGAATAACCAATAAATATTTCTTCATCACTTCTAGGATTCAATTTACTAATATACTCATTTCTCCTAATGTAACATTTACTTCCAAATATTCTGAAGTACTTAAGAGTAGGAATATTACCAAACCACAATTCATGGGGTGTCTTACCAGTTTCACCTTTGATGTGAACTTTGTTGAAAGTGTAAACTGTTGTATTCACTGCTTCTCTCCAATACACATGAGGTAGATTTGCTTCTGATATCATGCTTCTAGATGCATCCAGAATAGTTCTATTCTTCCTTTCCACAACTCCATTTTGTTGAGGTGTTTGGGGTGCTGATAGTTGTCTTCTTATTTCATTCACTTCACAAAATGTATTGAACTCTTTAGATGTAAATTTACCTCCTTGATCTAATCTTAAACATTTGATTTTCTTGTTGGTTTCATTCTCTACAAGTGCCTTGAATAATTTGAGTTTCCCAAAAGCTTCTAATTTCTCCATGAGAAATGTAACCCAACACATTCTAGAATAATCATCAATGATTAGCATAAAGTATCTATCTCCGTGTAGACTTCTTGTTCTTGTTGGACCACATAAGTCAGTATGAATTAAATCAAGAACATCATTGGTTTTCTTAGAAATACTCTTGAAAGTTGTTCTAACTTTCTTTCCCATTTGACATTCCTTACATACCAGATTATGAGGTTTTATAATCTTAGGTAAATCCCTTACTTCCTTACATGAACTAATCTTTACAATGCAATCAAAATTCAAATGACAAAGTCTTTTATGCCATAACCAACTTTCATCAATATGTGCAATCAAGCATGTCTTTTCATTGTTATTCAAAAGAAAGATATTACCTCTAGTATGATTACCGGTTGCAATTTCCAAACTAGTTCTATTCATGATTTTACATTTACCATTCTTGAATTGTAACTGAAATCCTTTTTCAACTAATTGACCAACACTCAAAAGATTATGCTTTAATCCTTCAACATAATAAACATTGGCAGTATTGTGCTTACCATCAAAGGATATAGTGCCTTTTCCTTTGATCAAACAAGCTTTGTCATCTCCAAATCTCACTAGACCTCCATTGTATTCCTAAAAAGATAAGAATTTACTTTTATCACCAGTCATATGATGTGAACATCCAGAATCTATAATCCATTCATCCTTTTCTTCAATTATAGCTGTCAGGGTCTGCTCTACCGGTGGAACAGTAGGTGTCAGTTGATCTTCTATTATTGCAACAAAAGCCCATCCATTGTCTCTTGGTTCTTCATTAGAATCATCAATAACTCCTTCATCAACATAGTAACATGATTTGTCTCTATTCTTCTTTAACCTGTATCTCTGATATTAAGGGTTAGGCTTATATATTCTTTTAGCTTCTTCTCTCAATCTTCCATGTCTGTCAGGACATCTAGATGCCATATGACCAATTTTATTACAGTTAAAATATTTGAAAGGTTTTTTACCTTCATACTTACTTCCAATAGGACCTTTAGGCATTTTCCTTGAAAATAGTGCTTCAAGTTCTTCTAGTTATTTATTTTCCTTCCTGATGTCTTCAAGTTCTCTTGCATAAAGTGCTTTCCAATTAGATTTATCAGCTGATGATGAAGATGTTGCAGATGATCATGCTTTGAAAGCTAAATTTTTATTAATTGTAGCAACAAGACCAAATTCCTCAAGCTCAAATGCTGAAAGTTTTCCAACCAAGGTATCTCTAGATACTGATGTATTAGGCATAGTTATTGACTCATTAATAGCAATTACTTTCATTTTGTATGCTGGTGGCAATGCTCTTAAAACTTTAGAAACAATTTCATCTTCACTTAAGGAACCTCCACAACATTGTATTCCCAAAACAATTTCATTAACACTTTCCATAAAAACAAATATTCTTTCATCTTCTTCCATTTTCAAATTTCATACTTGACCCGGAAAAATTCCAGTTTTGCAATTTTGACAATGGAATCACCTTCATTCAATGTCTCCAATTTATCCCAAATAGCTTTAGCAGTAGATCGGTCTGATAATCCCATGATTTGTTGATCTGACAAGGTGCTCAAAAGTGCTTCTCTTGATCTTTAGCCAATGTAGGTGGATTAGATTGACTCTGTGTAGGACAAACATAACCATTTTGTGTAACATCCCATATGTATTTTCCAATGCAATTCAAATGTGTCTCCATTCTGATCTTTCATATACCATAGTTAGTTCCATCAAGTTTTGGACTGTCTTTCCTAAAATAGTTAGTTGCCATAGAATCTCCTCAAGTTGTTAAGCTTTTGAAAAAAGAGGACTTAGCTCTGATACCAATTGTTAGGACTCGGAGGCAACTGAGAGGGGGGGTGAATCAGTTGTCTATTAATTTTAACCCAAATATAACTTAATCAAACTTGATACTTAATACCGATAAACCAAACTTAATGTCGGTAGACAGATTAGCAGTTAATATCAATGTTGGTGAAACTTAATGCATTAAACAGAAAGAGAAACAACATCCATAACACATAACATGGAGATTTATATGTGGAAACCCTGTAAGGGGAAAAACCACGGTGGGAAAACTTACCCATAATCAGATGATACTATTGTAGATAGTATGTGTATACAAATTGGGTCTGCACATGCAGAAAGGTCAGCTACCTATAGCTCACTACTCAATCACAAGAATGGGAGTCTCACTGACTATAATTGGATGATTAAATCCAATGATAATGTACTGCTCAAAGTAGCATCTCCAATGTTGGATTCAGTACCGATTAAGCTCTGATTATCTCCTTCAAACCTTCCTTGAATCTTCAAATGATGTCTGCATGATTAGCTCTTCTTATATTCGCATATAGCGAATATCACAACCTTACCATACCATATTACATTCCATTTCATTAATCTCACAAATGAGGTCTTACATATATACCAAAACCTAAGCCCAAATGTGTAGGTCAGCTCACTAAGAATATTACAATAAAATCAATTACAAGTAAGTCAAGATGCGATGCATCATGTCGGCTCAACAACATTAAACCATCTCCATAACGTGTCATGCTGATCTGGAATAGATAACGCATGTTGGTCCATAACCTAGACCAATTGCCGGTAACAGCAAATATGTCAACCCGATTAGACCAATAACCAAATCTCCAAAACCAAGTGTCCAAACCATGTCTTCGACATAACCAAGTGATCTCCAGATGATAACAAGTCATCCTCAATGTTGGTGAACAATATAACCTACCGGTGAACTGAATATTGGTGACTGTGCATAAGTCATTGAACTTTTCAGTGAACATAGCCAAAGATCTCCAGAAGGATAAGTGTTGACATCAATGACAAAACCAATGCAACACATCCATAATACCAACAAAGATACATATTCTCTCCATGCACACGACTAAGAATTATCCTAACATGTTCTTCTTCAAAATCTTCAAGAAAGTATGCCTCATTATGAAAACCTTTTTCATAAACCCTAATGTACACGAGTTTGATTTTTCCATTCTTATCACACAAGGATTTGAGTTGGGAATAAATTGACAGTGATCCTAGATCCTCAATTTTACAGTCAATGTAGCTAGATAAATCACCTTTGATTATTACACCATTAGGAAATTGAGACAAAGCATTATATGATTCAATTTTGTTTGATTCCATAGACTCCATAGGTTCAACAATAATCATAAGTCTCTCTTCTTGCTTAGACGATGATTCCATTCTAGATAATCTTGGTTTGAGAGAGATTAACAAAAGAATGCCTTATTCCATTTGCACTGGTAGGGTTTATGGTTGCTCTCTCAAATGCACACCTGTTTCGCCTTCTCCAATCTTTGAATTCAATTTGGCTTTTGATCTGTAGCACAAATCCATTCGCAATCAGCTAACGCTTCTTTTATTTGCTATGCAGGTGCTCAAAAATTCTTCTTCGAATGCATTTAGGGTAAAAATAACCTAGTAAAACTTACTTTTATAAACTTACCCACTACATTAATTGCACAACCGATAGGGTAACAGACCCTAATATACCACTTAACAAAACTCACTTACACCGATAGGTATATAACCGGTTGGTAATCATATAGAAAATCGATAGACAATGATATCAAGAATTCTCACAGAACAACTCAAAATGCAACTCTCTGACCATACACTCTTCAAGGGTTCAGAAGTAGATTTACCGCTATGCTCCCCTTAGGCTTGTTCAGAAGCTTAATTCATCAGTGCAGGATTCTCCACACTAGGTGAAGGGCTAGGTTCTTCTGCAGTCTTGTCCTCACTCTTCTTCTTCCATATTTTGTTCATCTCTGCTCCGGTTTCCTCAACATTGACCTTCTGCTTACCTTTCATATCTATAGAATGGTTAATCAGTTTGTTCTTTCTGGTTCTACAAAAATTTTCCATGTGTCCTAGTCTATGACAATGATAGCAGGCCATCCCAGATGCTCTCCATGGTCCTGCATTACCTCTTCCAGTTCTCCTTCTATAGTTCATAGCCACATGTCCATAGTTATTACAAATGGTGCAAATCGCATTTGTTACCTTTTCCATTTCATATGGACTGAACTGGTTGACATAGGGTTTCTTCTAGTTCATGTTTCTCCAGTTGTCATAGGTACTTCTCCAGTCACCGTTAGGTCTTGGATTCATTTGAGGTGTCGGATTGTTTGCTCCATATCTACATTCAACTGATCTATGTCCATACATGTTGCATGTGTAACAATGACCTTCAAATCTTCTAGGCACATGTCGAGCATTAGTATTATAGCCTGTGTTTTCATTAGGTTTGCTTCTACACACATCAGTAGTATGTCCAGGTTTGAGACAGTTAAAACAAGCACGTTTGAAAACCTTCTTACTGGTAGGTTTTTTAGCCTTAGGAGCAGTATTACCTCCATGCATGTTGCTCTTGGTACCAGAAGATTCTCCTTTCTCAGATGTATTGAAACCAAGTCTAGATGTGTTACATTTCATCCTCTAAGATTGGATCTTCTCATCCAACATAGAAGAACTCTTATTGAACTTCTCAAGCTTTCCATCAGCCTCAGTGAGTTCTTTGGTAAGATCCTCATTATGCTTAGTCAGAGTCTCTCTTAGAGACATCGCCATTTCAAGATCTATCTATAAGGCTTCCTTCTCTTCCTTCTCCTTATGCTAATGTTCATGCAAGGTTGCATTCTCCTACTTGATCTTAGAAATCTCATGATCTATCTCTTTGATTAGATCTTTAGTTTCCCTCCTTGCTTCAAGTTCTTGACTCATACGAATTGTTAGGGCTTCAAGTTCTCTTCTCAAATTTAACTTTTCGCCATTCAGTTTTTCTACTTATTCAGCTAATGCATCATTGTTGGCCTCATCTGAAGAACTATTATCAGAGATATCCAATAGTTTCTTAGTGAGCTCTCTCCTTTTAACTTGTGAAGCTTTAAATCTGACCCTTAGGGTTCCAAGCTCTTCCTTGGTTGCCTCAAGCACTCTAGCCATCTCTTTATAGCTCATATCCCCCATGGTGGCTTTAGGGTTTCCTTCCAAGAGATTAGGCTTTAAAGAAGCTAGGCTCTGATACCAATTGATAGACTTATAAAGCACTGAGAGGGGGGAGTGAATCAGTGATAGCAAAAATAATACCACTTCAAATACAGACCAGTAAAAACAGTTAGCCAATTTAGTTAAAACTATGTATGCAATCCAAAATGATATTAAAGCATCCACAACAAATAAAACATCCACCATAACACAAATGTTTTATACATGGAAAACCCAACTAGGAAAAACCACGGTGAGATGGAACTCACAAATTAATTATCTGCAGTAATAGGTAACTGATCTGTTAAGGTCTACAAAGTGCTCTGCTAGGAGCAAATCCTATTAAAGATCCCAATGCCCTATTAGGAGTTGTACCCTGATTAGGGGATTTAACTATTGTAGTGATTAGAAAACAACAAGTAGAGATGATCTAATAATAGCACATCTTGTTGGTATAGATCCTCTTCAGCTCGCTTAAAACTGCATCACCGACATACTCTACAATTTGCAACAACTCAAACTTACAACATCAACTGCATCTTGCATCATACAAAATAGTTTATCATAATGCCATTATATAGACATTTGATTTCATGTCGACTTGGGAACTCCATCACAATTTCCTAGGTGCATTGTATCTGGACAATCTTTTATAACACATCATAGATTGCCGCCGAATTTGTCGATTGGGGATAACTCATCACGACCAGTGATAACTCATCACACAATCAGTGAAAACCAGTTGGAACATCGATACCAGTTAAGAGTTAATCTCTTCAAACACATAAACTGATTGTCCTCCATTCACTTCCTTGATTATCTCCACAGTATCTCCGAAATTGGTGTTAATGACAAAGACCAAAATCAATGTCATTGCAGCATACCGGTTGTCTACACATACCAGTCAGACTCCTTCAATTTGGTTGAACTCCACTTATACAAATGATACCAATTTGCAAACTTAAGACTTAGGAATAGAACCAGTTTGTCATGACTAAGATGACCATTACAATGTGAACATATGTGTATGTATGTGCCATCAATGACAACACATAAAGTTATCCTTTACAAAAATAATCATCAAGCCAACAAGGCATTGATGTTTTAGGAGGAAAAGTATTAGTAGAAAAGGTCACATCATCCTCCATCACCAAAAGATCTACATGGGGAATAAACTCTCTAGGAAAAGGATCAACATTACTCTTTAAAGTCTCACCTTTGAGAGGGAGATCTTTGAAAAAGATGTTAACCATCTTATCTTGAACTAGGGTATCCTTATAAGTAGAACCAAGTTGAGGAGAGGGAGATGCTTTATTTTCAGAGGGAGAATAATTGAGATTCATGGAAAGTGAGATGCTATCAAGAGAGTTATCAATAATGATCTCATCCCCTTGGGATAGGGTTCTCTCATGGGATAGAAAATAATCAGAACCTTCTTCTAATGGTTCATCCCAAATAGTGAGGTCAATGAAGAAAGTATTAGAAATATCTTGCACAAAGATGTCCTTATTGGTATTACCAATTTTGGGAGAAGGGATAACATTGTTCATTAATTCTTCATCCTTGGGAAGGAGAGCATCAATACATGTGTTCAAATCATCTTCTTTCCTCAAAATATCTTCAATAGGATCTTTAGGGGATAGAGAATTAAGGAAATTGGTCATGGTTTCATCTTATTTCTCTATGGCATCTTCAAGGATAAGACAAACTTTAGGAGAAGGGCAAGCATTTCTCATTAATGCATCATCTCTAGTGGGAATTTGTTGAAGTCAAAAGAGGAGATGTCACCACTAGGAAAAGTAGGGACAATACCATCTTATTGGATAAAATGAACCTCATGAGGGGAGTACTCTTTAGGATGGAGATGAACATCTTTCTCCAAAGATTCATGCTTAGGAAGGAGATCTTTGGAAGAAGTGCTCATGCACTCTTGTTGTACTAACATGCCCCCATTGGTAAGAACAAATTTAGGAGAATATAAGTCAATGTCCATCAATACCTTTTCACTTAGAGATAAATCATGTAGGTAAGGTAAAGTAACATTCAGAAAGGTGTTTATGATATCATCCTCTTCCTTTAAGATAGCTAGATGGGAAGGGAACATTTTAGGAGAATTGTCAAGATCACTCTTGAAATCTTCATCCTTAGAGCATGGGAGAGTTTTGAAGGGGTTGGTAACAACTCTTTTAGACACTAAAATGTTGTCATAGATAGGAGGAGGTTCTTTAAGAGATGGAAAAATTGAAACTAGGGAAGCTAACCCATTATCACATCTATGAAATGAATGCATCATGACAAAAAAATTCCTCTTTCAAATGATAACATATACAAAATAGAAGAAAATGTTCAATTTTAAACAATTCAAGAACTCTAAATATTGATTTAGAAAATGAAATTTATGAGTGAAATGTGTTCCTAAATCAGATCTGAAATTAATGATCCAAATTAAGCTATCCACAAGTTCAATTTTGAATTGAAAAATTAGGGTTTCAATAAAATTAACCTCTAAATGTTGAAATTTGCAAGGATTTGAAACTTGTAAATGTAAATTTGAATTTGAAATAGTAGAAACACTCAAATCTGAGAACATAAATCAGAATTAAAGAAGGTTGGATTCACGTCGGGTTCACCAAAATGTGGGGGTGGGAAAGCGAGACTGGGTGACTAGGACCTAATCCCACTTTTGTCAACACATTAGGAATACAAAAGAGCCTAGGGAGATAGATCACTTTGGCTACTTCTTGTGAGAAAGAGAGAGCCAAGGATTATCTCTTAGGGTTTCTATTCCTCTTGTTGCAAATGATGAGAATAACTAGGGTTTGAATGATCAACTATATTAGGAGATAAAGGATGAAGCATAAATGAACTCAGAATTGCACAAACTTGCAGATCTGAAACTAAGATACTGAAAGCATGAAAGGTGGAGGATTTTGGATGTGTGCCTAATGCTACAAATTGAAAAAAACTAACCTAGACTAGGCTGCCAAGTCACTGTCATGTTTCTGCAGACAAGACGCTGCAACTAAGAAACTGCAAATATGAGATCTTGAAGCTACAACCTGCTAAAAATCACTGAAAATCAGGGGGACCATGGTGCCACGCCACTATCCTAGATAGTACCAAGGGGCCACACCCTTGTCCCAAGAATATTAAGGTAGATATGATGATTCTGGGTGGTTCCTGTGCCTTTTGCTGAGCTGAAAGTGCCTTCGGGTACCTATTTCTGCACCTACAACTGAAAAGGGAAGGTTTGGGTGGCTATATAGGGTTTTGCCTTGGTCAAACCCCCATGTTGGTGATTTCTACCTCCACAAATAGTTGATAATATACTAAAAATGTGTGTGCTATAATCTTGTGTGTATGGAAGATCCTAAAATGAAAGTAAACAATCTAGAGCAACCCTAAAGAGTAAACCCTAGTTGCTTGTAATTGACAAATTAAACGCTCTAAATAAATGATGCAAAGTGATCTAAAGTGTGAATGTAAATATGCAAGTTGATGTAAAGAACCTCATACAAAGACAAGAAAATAACATGAAATCATACCAATCCCCAAGGGAGAGATATTGCCACAAGATCTCCTATTATTCTTCAATATCTTCAAGGCTCCTAATTGATGACGAATGCTTGACAAATGCTTTATGAATGTTGTTGAAGACTCCACATAAGCTTATCTTTCACTACATAGAACGCTCCTTATGCTCCAAAAACCTACTCTTAGATTCTTAGAAAGATCCCTCCATCTAGTTCTTCCTTTTCTTCAAATGAAGAAATAGAGCTCTTATGTATGAAACCCTAGATCTTAATTTTGACTTAATTTCGCCTTTAGGCCAACCTAGGAATTGAATTTCCCATCAATATTTTGGGGTTAAGCATTATAATATCATAGAATTATGCTTCCGAAATTTTTGGAAAAAAGTCGAGGATCCTGGTAGGAACGCACATGGTCTGACCAACTTTTCAAGGTTGTTAGATATGATGATATTAGAGCGAATCCCAAAGTTACATCTTATTTTGAGGTGTTTTGATATGTGAAATTGGGCCTTAAAGGTCAAAATAGGACATAATTAGGGTTTATGATTAAATGATTTATTGGAGGAATAAAATAAAAAGGGGCACACTTAGGGTAAAGGGCCCAATTTTATAATGTATGAAGTTATGAAATAGGACTTCAAATTTAATTTAATTAATTAATTAAATGCTTAAAGGGTAATAATAATGCAAGATGCAAACACACTAAGGCGGGTGCTAACCTAAGTGTGAAATCGCACAACCCTAGCAAGGGTGTACAATTTACGACACTACATGTTGTAGTGATTATGATGTAATGTTCATTTTTTTATATTACATAATGGCGAGATACCCTCGGGAAATATATTTGATGAGTTGTGTTTATCTGTGCTAGCATATAGTTATTTTTATGATTATGTTTAAGATGATGTTGTGTATTTCTTGTGTATGGTTGTATAATGCATATGAGTATTTAGTTATAAGTGATGCATTAGATGATGTTTAAAAAAAAATTATATTATTAGTTGATTAGTTTCTCTAGGGTATTTTGGCGGGCATTACAACTAGGAAACAATGTATGCTCTTTATTTGCACTTTAATGATTTGAGAAATCAAAATCCTTTTTCATAAATTATAGTGAAGTCTTGTAATTTCATTTCACTTGAATATAAAAAGCTATAACAATTTAACCAAAAGCCTCATCTTTTGTTTTCTCACTTCCATCTAGCTTCATGAACTCTAAATATAATTGTTATTGGAGCCTTGGTTCTTTTATTTAATAAATAAAAATTAAAAACTATGAATTTTATTTTCTTGGGAGCTCTTTTATATCAAATCAAGTTTTTATATTACAAATTTATCAAGTTTTGGCAAATCCCTCATTATTGTCACATTCCCTATTTTGGCAATCTAAAGGGAAGAAATTGTAGAATTTGAAAAGGAATTTGGAATCCTTAGTTACCATCACATTCCCTATTTTATTAATCTAAAGGGAAGAAATTGTAGAGTTTGAAAAGCCATCTACAAGAAGCATTAGCAACGAAGTTATGAATGAAGCCAAGGTTGAAGACTATTTTGAGTTGCCTTTTGTCTAGCGAAAAAAATCAATTATCTATGGAAAAACTTTAGAGGAGATTCTTGAAATTGATGTTACATAAGAAACTCTTTTAAGTACTTTTACTCATTACCAACCTCATATTATAAAAGTTGAAGACATTAGGAAAAAATATATCTTGAAGCTTAATGTTTCACATAATACTTTTTATGTGTCTATTTTGATGACTTGTGTAAATCCTTGTGTGTTTTTTGTTGAAATTTCTCTAGAATATCAACTAGATAAAGCATTTCAAATTGATCTTTTTCCTTGATTTCCACCCTTTGAAATTAAGTATAAATGAAACCACAAAGATGTACAATTGATAAATTGTGGAGTCATCTTGGTCTTTATGAACTCATACATCCCTACTCTATGTGAATTCATGCATCCCTACTAAGAGAAAACCATTGTCATAAGTACCTATTTGTGACCATACACAAGTCAAATTATCCCATGTGTACCAATCACCATCCATCTCTTGTCTTGGTGATGAATATTCGCGTTATTAATACTAACCAAATCTAATAAGTTGTGCCCATGAAATAAGTAATATAAAACATGGGTAACTAGATTATCAGGACTATTATTGTCAATTTATGTGTTAACCATGTTCAATAAAATCAAATATTCTTCAATTAATATCCAAATTTTATATTTATTGATAAACACTAACCGCTCTTATATTTTAGAAAACCCACCTTGTGCTAAGCATCTAAGTGGAGTAGTCTAACTATAAAAGGGCTTAATTAATTCAATTGAAATCCCAAATTAGTGGAAGTTCAATTGGATCCATCGTGTATAGCCTCAAATGAGATCTATAGATAAGGAATGTATAAAGGATATAAGATTCATATATTCATATAATTTCTACAAGTTTATCATAAAATCATGCCTCTATTTCAAAGTTTGTTTTAGACAAGTAACAAACATAGAGTAAATTGTTTTGTAAAATTTGAAGATGAACCAATCAACTCAGGCCCAAAGTTTAAGAAAATTTTGAAGAAAGGAAAGTCTTCCCTTTAGTTTTATGGGCATGTTATTATCTAGTGAATCATTCCTAGAATACTCTAAAGAAAATGATGTTTTATTTTACACGTGGTATGGTTCCTTATATGATAAAATATAAGAGGTTCACAAATACCTTGCAATTCAAATTCATGTCATAGTCACATAGGCTAAATAAATTATGATTTAAATACCATGGATGATGTTTATTTTTAATGATCTCTCAATTTGAAATAAAAGTGTGTTCAATTGATTCGAATTATGGATTCGGATGACAACATCTGAGTGAGAACCTTCAGTATTGTGGATTTGTTTACACAAACAAGATAAACAGAGAATTGAAGCAAGCCAAAAAGTAATCCATTCAATTCAAAAATCCAACATATAACAATTCATGAGGTTCCAAGGATCACCAAAACCCCTTGAGAATCGAAACTCAACAGTCATATTTGTTTATTACATAATAAAATCCAAAACTACGAAATTTTCAAAAAACTATATCAAATTTTGTCGTAACTTTGACTAGACATAACTTTCTACTCAGGACTCGAAATTGTGAGCCGTTTAACTCGTTGGAAAGCTCTCCAAGAGTTGAAGGCGAAGTCCTGAAAAAAGATACCTATGGCAACATTCTAAAGGATGGGCCAAAGTTTGAAGGCCAAAGTTTCAAGGGCTAAAAATGCCCCGAAGGCCTTCAAAATGCTCAATTACTAACATTTTGAAAATACTAGAAAATATTTTTTTGATATTTCAAATTTGTTTCTGATCATCAACTCCAATGTCATAAAATGACTTCTATAGTAACATGTCACTTCAATAGAAACCATCAATACTTAAATGAATCATTTTTCAGTATTGTATGATATCTTAGTTCAAATTCTACCAATTGTTCATGCTTGTGACTAAAGAAAATAACTAACTTTTTGCAACTTCTATCATACACAAATGATCTAAATGCATAAGACGTTTCATATATACATGGGTAAAATTTGTTTGAGATGAATATCATCATGGTCTAAATATATAAGGAAATACCTTACATCCAACATTAAAAAAGAATAGTATTTCTATATTAATAAAATATTTTATAAATAAATAAATATCGATGTATTTAATTTACTTATCTATTTGTTAAAATAGATAAATGTACAAGGATGGTATTTGCTAAATAAATTGTGATGTGTCCTTTCCCTTTCCAAACCTTTTTTTCTCTTTAACAACTTTAATTTTTAAAAATTATAAGTATCTATATGTTAAAATAATTTTCAAGTAAATAAATTAAATTTATAA
Source organism: Cryptomeria japonica (assembly GCF_030272615.1). Lineage (NCBI taxonomy): Eukaryota > Viridiplantae > Streptophyta > Pinopsida > Cupressales > Cupressaceae > Cryptomeria > Cryptomeria japonica. The sequence goes on from NC_081406.1 coordinate 583,881,445, forward strand.
ATAATGATTAAACTCTATATTACAATTAACAAAAAAATACTTCACCAACAATCACTTTTACTAGTATATATAGAGAGAGAGGGCGGGAGAGTAGATATTCCAATTATCTTATTAGAGCGAGTTATATATTTTCCATTGAATTTGATATATTTTTTAAAAATAGATATTAATTAAATAATTAATTTTTGAATTATATTAAACTTTATATTATAATAAAGTTTTAAATAATTTAAATTATTATATTTTATTGGTGTTGAATTTTATATTTTAGAATGAATGTAACAATGGGATTGTGATTAGTTGTGAGTTATTGTGGGGTGAGGTTAGAAAGGATTTGAAGGGGTGGTATAAATCTCCTAGGGATTAATATCTTTATGTTTGGACATTATTATGAGATTTGGTGGTGGTTAATTGTAGAGTACATTCATTGCCACCTTTCTTTTCTCTAAACATTTTTTGAGTTTTTTGTGGGGGTTGGTTTGGCATAGAGATCACAACTTAATAGCATCCTCCTCTAACACAAGGAAGGGAAAACATTGAAATTCAAAATTCGGTGTGAAGGGAATGGATCCCATTGATAAGGAGAAAGGGAGATAATATAAGGAGTCGAAAACTAACCAAAAGGACAGTCAAGGATTTTTTCATATATATGGAGAATGAGATATAGAATCCAAACCTATGACTATATGTATTAGGAATATGTGAATCAACAAAAGAGATGAATGGAATGTCATGCTTGGGGATAAAGAATGATATGACCAACCTCTTGTTAGACCTTGGATATTTGCAAGGAGGAACATATTTCATGTGGCCTAGTCCTTGAGTTACATTTAATTTCTCTCTAATGTGGCTAGCTCTTATCTTTCACACAATGACATTGAGGACATGGAACACTAAGTGGAATATACTTTAATTGTCTCACTAACCACCTACATAGGTCTTGAAGTAGTGCTAGAAAAACTTGCACTAGATTATTGAGGAGATTGTAAAGGTACTTAATTTTTTTCTTTTTGTAATGTGTTTGTGGTTGGTGTGAGGTTGAAGACTTGGAGTACCTAGTGTAATACAAGCTAAATGCAAGAATGCTTGTGGGGGTTTGATTGGACCTATGTGATTTGCTCCACCCCCACATAATGTGGATCGATAAACATAATACTAAGATTGTTTATTGACTACTATGTGGGGGTCGCTATAATATATCCCCTCATGGGTCTTTTTGGAAAATATTGATGCTAACTTGTTTATGTGTACTTTGTGGAGCTTTTCCTTTGGTTCAAGAGTTCAAAATTTAGTGGGTTGTAATCCAGTGTTATGATTTCTTATTTCACTCTAGTTCTATGGTCATGGTCAATGGAAAAAATGTTGTGTTACAATTAATATTAAGATATATAATATATTGGTCTTTGGTTACAATCCATGGTAGCCCTATTTTATCTCTTGATTATAGCTACATGATCATAGGCAACCAATTTTAATATTTTTTCCAAAAAGAAGAAGAAGAATTGATCCTATCTAGATGGATATAGTGAACACCTTGTTCCCAAGAATCTGGGCTTTAACACTATTTTTTATAGCTACTTACTACCTAACCTAGGTTCTAGCAAAAAAAAAAAAATCTATATTTTGGATTAAACAAATTAAATTTGTAAAATTATAATTTTTTCAATTGTATAATACTTTATTAATGAACTCTATATTAAATTAAAAAAATTACAATTTTTGAAATATAATATACTTAATTCATATTTATATTTATTACATAATTTACTTTAAACTCCATATTTTAATTTGCATTGGACACAACATTTTATATTAGCTGTATATAGTTTTTATATATCCTATATTATAATTAAAAAAGCACACAAATTTAAATAATATTATATTTTATTTGTGTTAGATTCTATATCTACTAATTGGGGTCAACTATGCATCATTCAATCCCTTGTAACATTAAGTTAATTAGAAAAATTACCAAGTGGACATGTCATGAACATGATTGGATGAAACTAAATTATAATGGAGCAACAAAAGGTAATCTAGGCCCTATGGGTGGTGGAGGGATCATTAGAGATAGTAATGGGTGTTTTATGGCAACTTTTGTTTGTTATTTGGGAGCCCAATCAAACCATGTTGTTAAAGTCATATCGACTTTCTATATAGAACTTAAGGATTCTAGCCTAATCATTAAGGGATACTCTTTCAACATTATCAATTACCTTAGGGTCTTTTGTATTCTTCATGAAATATCAACAATATAATCAAGAATGCTAGATAACTCCTTAACTTTATCATAAAGGTTAGAATTGTTTGTGTCTACTATGAGCAGAATGGATTAACTAATGCCTAAGACAATGGAGGAAGGTGAAAATTTTGTTTTTAAAAATAATTGGTGGCATTAATAATGAGAAACTCATAGATGACTATATGAAATTCTCCTTTCATGCCGCTTCTCCAAAATTTTAAAATCCAACCAATAGGATGGACATCAATTAATCAAATTTAAATAGTTGTATTAATAGCCTCCAACAAAAGCTATTTTCCCAAGCCGGAATTGAAGAGCATACTATGAGCCCTCTACAAAATTGTTCTATTCAACTTCTCTACTACACCATTTTCTTGAGGGCTGGACTGAACAATTTCCATTCTTTGAATACCATTATCTACACAAAACTAATCAAATTTTATCAAACAAAACTTACCATCAAATTTATCATTTTTAAGCACTTAATTTTGTTGTCAATTTGGTTTTTAGCAAGTGCCTTAAAAATATTAAATTTTCCAAAAAAACTCCAAAATTCCTATTTAACATATAAACCCAAGCTTTCATAGAGCAATCATCTAGAAAGTAACAAAATAATTAGACCCACCAATTGAAGTTACCTTTGTGGGACCAAAAACATCTTAATGCACTAGTTCCAATGGTCTTGTCTTCTTATTATGTCCCTCGGTGGATAAGTTGATCCTCATTTGTTTGTTGTAGATACAATGCTCATACAACTCTAAATCAATTGATTTTCGAATCTAGAAGTTGATCCCTTTTGTGCAAAATCTCAAGGCCCTTTTGGCTCATATGACTTAGCCTCTTGTGTCAAAGTCTAGGTCATTCTCCACAGTTGTCATTGCAACTCTCACTTCAACGTGACTCTCTAGCACATACAGAGTGCCTGATTTGCAACCTCTTACAATTATTGAGGCTCCTTTTGCCACTTTCCATGTACTCAATTCAAAAGTGACACTACATCCTTGAGCATCCAATTGTCTAGCTAAAATTGAATTTATTTTGAGTTGTAGATGTTTGATATTCTAGAGCAACCAATTATTTCCATTTATTAGTTTCAACATATACCTCATTTGCAACAATATAGTGCAAGATTCATTATCACCAAGATAAACCTTACCAAATTTACTAATTTGAAAAAAAATTAAGCACTCCCGACATTAAGTGGCATGAAAAGAATCTTGAGAATCAAGCACTCAAGCATCTATTATAACTTCTTCAATAGTTAGAACAAGAGCGCCCACATCTTCTTCATACGATCTATTTACCTCATGTTCTTTGGACTGCTTTTCATCCTTCTTGATGTGGCCTCCTTTGCCACAATACTAGTAATTAATATTTTTGCCTCTTGACTTTGACCTCTTGCTAGACTTTGATTTTCTTCTATTGTTATATCTCCCTTGTTCTTGTGATCTCACCATGTTGTTGGTTATCAAAGCTTCTCCCAATGAAGTACTTAGATTCTTCCTTCTCATATCCTCACTACGACATCAAATTTTAATACTCTTCCCTTCTTATCAAACATAAAGTTGTCGATAGCCACAATACTTGACTTATCAAAATAATCATAATATATTATTTATTTTAAATTACTTTCTCTACCAGAACAATTACACTATTGAAATATGATTTGTAAATGACTATTTCTTTTATTAATCGTTGTAAATGAATACCATAAAGATTATTATCTAATTCAATATATTTATAAAATAAATATTTTATTTTTGAAGATCTCTTCTTTTTGATAAAAGGAGTCACCATCTCTATCTCTATTTGTATTAAACCAAAGATTCCATAAAGAAATACAAAATACAACTAGAACAAAATATTTTTAAAATGTTTACATTATTCATAAATGAAAAAATACAAGATATAATTTAACCTATAAATCAAACTATTTTTTTTATACTTTGTTTATTTGATTTTTTCCTTTACATTCATAATTTACATTCATATTTTTAAACTGAATTTCAAAGCAGCATAGCATACAACCTATTTAAACTTTACACCAATATATCATCACATTATTCATTAATTTCAAAAATAACTTAATTTCTAAATTCTTTTCATTTATATATTAGCTTTGAATTATTAGAATAAGGATTGTTTTTGGTGCAACAACCCTGTACTGAACCTGCTCAACTATTGGGCCCTCTACACTACACAGAGGGGTTAAGTGAAACTATGTTTTTTGGGCCCGGCTGTCTGAAATTTTCATATCAGTTTCATACTTAATACATGACTGGTAAGCTATTCCAGCTACCCTATTGGGCATAGGCCCAAAGGGCTGAGATTTCAGACCCTAAGGGGCTCTCAGTATTGCCATTATACAACTGCTCCATTTTTGGGAGATGACCTTATAGATTAATTGTTATTTTGAATACAGATGAAGATACTGATTTAGAAGTTCACTGATACGAATTTTGATGCAATGACAAATCTACAATTAAACGATATTAAACAAATACATGAAACAGGCATACTAGACTATCCTTGAAATATATAAATAATGAAATTTATGTGTAAAACTTCACCATAATGGTCATAAACTTGTTGCATGAGAAAAATGGCTTCCTCTTATAGTATAAACAGAAGCTAAATGGCTTATGTGTTATCACCGAAACATATAAATAATGAACTATATAAATAACGAACTTCATGTGTAAAATTTCAGCATACTAATCATAAACTTCTTGCATGAGAAAAATGTAAAAATGGCTTCCTCTTATAATAAGCTAGGCATACAATGTAACATCAAATATGGCATCCAAGGCCATTACAAGCTTTGGGTATGAATAAACAGAAAGCAAATGGCTTATGGGCTATCAATGAAACATATAAATAATGAACTTTATCTGTAAAACTTCAGCATACTGGTCATAAACTTCTTGCATGAGAGAAAAATGGCTTCCTCTCCTACTAGCTAGGCAAACAATGGCATCAAGGCAATTATAAGCTTGGGTGTGAATAAACATAAGTGCCTAATGGCATCCAAGGCAATTATAAGCTTGGGTGTGAATAAACATAAGCCATTTGAAGCCAAATGGCTTAAGGGTTATCATTGAAACATATAAATAATTATGCTGGTCATAAACTTCTTACATGAGAAAAACAGCTTCCTCTTGTAGTAGCTAAGCAAACAATGTAATGTCAAAGATGACATCCAAGGCAATTACAAGCTTTGGGTGTGAATGAACATAAGCCAAATGGCTTATTGGGTATGTTACAAACAATTTTGTAGCAGCAGGGAGAAGAGACGCACTTTTTCTTGGACCCTCCACAGCAAGTACACACCGAACATAATTGAAAGCTCCCCAGATTTCTTCTCCTCTCTGTCTCATTTACCAGCATCATCATTTGGACTTGTTTTTCTGCAGGCTCAAATAACTCCCCCTCTACATTTACATCCATAAGTTCCTGCAATAGGATTTAACATCACCATCAAATCTTTCATGAAACTGTTCTAAATCGCAATGTAGGGTTGAGGTTATTGATTGAGAATCAAATACCTTTCTTTAGTGTTGTATTTTTGTATTAATATTGGATTACGTTCTATGATTCATTATCAGGATGAAGAGTTTTCAAGAATAGAAAAATGTAATCCGAAACATTGATACAAAAATACATATACAATCGAATTCAGAAACACTAAAAAAAGACTATTATAAATTATAGAAAATTAATATGTTTAATCAGATACCTGATAACTTGGACCTTGAGCAAAACATTCACCTGTAGGACAGAAAGATTTTAGAAAAAGACATGTTAAGCCCAAGAAGTAAGCTACATACATATTTCATTTATGTGCTATTGATAGATAAGACCATCTAAATATCAGATTTGACATAATAAGAATAATGATAATACTAACCTTGTGCCCAGAGAATCACAAGCATTACAGAAATGATCTTCAACATGGAGGAAGCCATTGTTATGCAGAACTTAGCTTGGTCTCAAATTCATGTAACCCAAGCTAAGGCCACTGTTGGGTAAATAGGTGGTAAGAGAGATTTATGTGTGAAAGTCCAAACTTTTGGGCTTGTCTGTTATGACAAGAGTCAAGGACAGGTGTGGAAAAAAGTGTTAAACTGTGAGCTTACGCCAACCATAGAAAACGTGTTTTTCTATATTTATCCGTTTTCAATCAAATTATACAGGAAATCAATTTGAAGTGCGTTGAAATTAGGGTATAAAACAAACGGCCGCATGTCTTTTCTACATGCATGAAATGATTTTTTCTTGGTTTGACTTGACGTTTTGAGTTCACATAAGGAATCATTTGAATGTTCTTCACATCCATTGGCTCTGTTTGTGTGTTCTTCACATCCATTGGCTCTGTTTGTGTGTTCTTCACATCCATTCGCTCTGTTTGTGTGCATGACAGGCATGAATATCAAACTGTGGTTATATTTTCTTTTAATTGTATTCTTGGTAATTTTTATATCTTCTTCATTATGTCAAAATTTGATCTCATTGTTTTATGTATATTAAAAATTACAGTTTGGTATTTATAAATTTTATAGGATTTTATCCGTCCTCTTTTTTGTCATTTTGGTTCTTGTACTCACTTTTTCTTCTTTATCTTGTCTGGTCTACTAGCAATCATTCATTTTTTTATCTTGTCTTACTATCTTCTTCTTGATGATTGATCATGAAGTTTGATCTAAAACATCACTTATCTTCGCTTATTATCTTGTCTAGTCTGCTAACAATCATTCATTTTTTTTCTCTTCTTCTTGATGGTGGATCATGAAATTTGATCCGTAACATCAAGCAAATAAACTTACACCTCACTTTCTTCTTCTTTATGGTGGTATTTTTTTGGGTTTGACTTGACGCTTTGAGTTCACATTGGGAATCATTTGAATGTTTTTCACATCTGTTGGCTCAATTTGTGTGCATGACATGTTGAGCTTGATATGAAACTTTGAATTTTTTTGTATCATAAATATCAAGCTGTGGTTATGTTTTATTTTAGATATATTCTTGTTAAGTTTCATATCTTTTTCATTATGTCAAAATTTGACCTCATTGCTTTATGTATATTAAAAATAACCACAGTTTTATATTCATGAACTTTAGACGTCTTTATCCACCCTCTTTCTTGTCATTTTGGTTCGAGTACTCACTCACCTTCTCTTTTTTATCTTGCTTAGTCTGCTAACAATCATTCATTTTTTTCTCGTCTTACTCTCTTCTTCTTGATGACGGATCATGAAGTTTGATCTGAAACATCGAGGAAATAAACTTACACCTTCCTCTCTTCTTCTTGATGATAGATCATGAAGTTTGATCCAAAATGTCAAGAAAATAATCTTACATCGTACTCTCTCCTTCTTGATGATGGATCATGAAGTTTTATCTGAAACTTGAGGAAATAAACTTACACAATTGATACTACAAGATATGAACAACAACTATATATTAAAAATAATTTAAATGTTATGGAATAGGTATAGATATTTATAGTTGGTGTGGTTAGTTTGATCAATAAAGTTATAAATATTTATGTTTATTAGTCATTTAACAATATTTTTAGGTGTTATTTATAACTTTTAATAATTTCATTTATGTGATAATTCAAAATATAATTTTCAATGTTTTTATAAGAAAGAAACAATTTTGAGGTAAATTATCAGTATTGATAATTATATCTAATGATATTCAATTTGGTGATAAGTCTTCAACCATAAAAAGACAATTTCAAAATTGTCTATATCATATTTATGGCATTGCAATCATATTAAATGGATCATGATATTAAATGAACATTAAAGTCAACAATAATCAACGCATTGTGATATGTAAAGATAATATACATAGCCAATATGAAATGATTAATATTGGTGTGCGAATGCATGTATTACTAATAGGAAGTCTAATTTTCAGCTACAATGGTTGCATTTTCATGTGTTGATCTCTAATTTGATATTTGAGGAGACTATCATGGATTTTTCTATTCATCCTTTAATGGTAACCATGAATCATGGCAATTATAAATCATGGTGAAAGGTCACAGAACACATGTCAAGTGGGTTAATATTGTGCCTCACCTTTATGGATTAATCCTTGAAATAGATATACACTATAGAAAGTTGCATGTGGGCAAATAGGATTGATTATGTCTTAGGTCAATTTGTCTTAGTGTTGATTTTGTCTTGTTGTGTAACATTTTGCACATCAATCATCCTTACTCTTTATCAACCAAAATTTGGGAGTTGTATGGAGACACTTTTTCCATTCCATTTCTTGATTATCTCACTGTGGATAGCCTTCTCATATCCATTGATGATAGTACTTGCACGATTTTGTATTTTTAGAAGGTCTTGAAAGTTGTGATGATATTGAAACTTCTCCTACCACTCCTCCTACATCAAAGATTGAGGACATGTATTTTTCTTATTGGAAATACACTCTATATTCCCCTCCTACTTCTAAACAAATTCAAAGCACCAGGTTATACATTATCTTCTTTATTTAGATTTTTGGGATGGTCACTTAATAGGTATTACAACATTATTTTGTGAATCTTCTATTGTATATTTAGTAGACATACTTGAGCATGTTCAACTCCTCTTTGAGGACACACATTTTAGCAATATTTATCCTATATACCTTGTCGTTTGTTAGTAGATGTTATTATTCTTCACATGGTTTTGGCTTGCTTCCACCTTCTGCATTGAGGCATCCTTTGATATTCACATGGGGACACTAAGCAAATTACAAAGACATAACACATCATGTGAGACTTCCTACCTCATATTGCCTCTTTGAGTGGGAGTTACTTTAGCATTCACAATTGAATTAGTTTATTTTTAAGAGGACAAATGGTGTTTGTCATAAATGGATCTTCTTCAACATTCATATATAGGAAATCAATTTCAAGTGTGTTGAAATTAGGGCATAAAACAATTGGCTACATGCCTTTTGTGAATGCATAAACTAGTTATTTTTTTGTTTGAGTTGGCATTTTGAGTTCACATAAGGAATCATTTGAATGTTCTTCACATACATTGGCTTTCTTTGTGTGAATGATAGATTTAGCTTGATTTGAAACTTTGAATTATTTTGTATAACAAATATCAAGTTGTGGTTATAATACTTTCTTTTAGATATATTCTTCATATTGGTTGCTTAATAGTTTCAATATCTTTTTTATTAAATGTCAAAAAATAGTTTAGATGTTATTGAATAGGTATAGAAATTTATAGTTGATGTAATCATCTTGACCAATAAATTTTATCAATATTTATGTTTATTAGTTATTTAATATAATCCTTATCTAGGCTAAGTGCACAAAGATGGGTGGCCAAAAGGGGGTCTTAAGTGGCCACTTTTACATGAACGAGATTTATAATGCTCTAAATCTACTTTCTAAACTACTATTTTTTAAAGTGGTATAGATTAAGGGGTTCAAAAAAGGGGGCCACACAAAGTGGTCTTGTTTTATAAAAAAACGTAACATAGCGTCCAATGTGCCCCCCCTAAAATGTTGACTTTTTTTAGTATTTCAAATTAGTTAACACCATGTAGTTTTTCCCCAAATTTTCTATTAATTTTATAATGAATATATGTTTTTTTTACTAATTTTTGAAATGAACACATCTTGGAAAATAGAAAATGGAGTGTTCTCCCTCTTAAAAATCAAAAAAATAAAATTGAATACATGGATAATGGAGTCTAGTTTCTAAAAATGTTACTTGATTCAAATTTTGATGAATAGATAAAACATTGATGCCAAAAATACCACACATTGGTTTTTGACAAAAAAATGGAAAAAATAAAATTGAATACATGGATAATGGAGTCTAGTTTCTAAAAATGTTACTTGATTCAAATTTTGATGAATAGATAAAACATGGATGCCAAAAATACCATACATTGGTTTTTGACAAAAAATGAAAACCTTAACGTACTCAAAACGTGCAAAAAACACACAATTAGAAATTTTACAAGGATCTTAACATTATCATGATATTTTTTAACTTTGCATTTAAATACATGCAAACCTGATGGACAACATGCTCAAAATTGATGCTTCAATTTTTTTACAATTTGAGAAAATGTTGGGAAAAATGGTGTCTCAACCTTGCATTTATGTGAGGTTACTATTTATAGTAAGTTTTCATTTGAGCATGAAATAGTGCGAAACTCTCCCTGAAGCTTCTGGTTGGCTAGATAAGCATTCTGGTAAAGTTTCGTCGCAAGGTCACAGCTAGTTTTGAAGATATTAAAGTTTTCGTCTTGGAGGGGTGCAATAAAATATTTAAACTTAATTTTGGGGACTTTGGAGGCTCCGAAACGCCCTGAAAAGTTGCCGTAACCGGCGAGGCCGGTTACCAGGTGATAGAGCACTTCGCGAGCTTTCCGACGCTTCAAACGGTTCGTCAATCGGACACCCGGTTCTCAAGTTATGGCCTCCGGAAGTTTGTACTCCTGAAATAGGAAAAATAATTTGTATCGAATACATAAATGAGCTGTAAAAGGGAGCGACACGTGTTGATGTGTGCTTTAACATGTCATAGGGCATCTAGAAGGGAGATAAGGTCGGCTACACCTTATTGGGTGGTTTTAGCCCATGGTTTTATAATACCGTTTGACGGTTTCTTGTATTGTATCTCCTATTTATGATGTGTGTGAGATAGAGGTTGTGTGTAAGAGTCCTATGGCTATTGAGTTGCCTCTGACTCTCTGATTAGTGGTACTCCTGCGAAGAGCTTGCTCTGCAAGTATTTTGTAATCTGTTTTTGATTGCTGAATAAAATATTGAGCTGCTTTTGGAGGGTGGGGTTTTTCTCCCGAAAGGGTTTTCCCCACGTAAATCACTGTGTTGTGGTATGAATGCTATTATATCTATT